>NC_084485.1:144706371-149706371 GCF_030035675.1 Rhineura floridana
TCGCAACACTAAAAAAAATCTCCAAAAACAATTGTGGAATAATGGCACTGAGTGTTCTGCAGAATATTTCATTTTATTTATTTATTATTTGATTTATATCCCGCCCTTCCTCTCAGCAGGAGCCCAGGGCGCCAAACAAAGCACTAAAAACACTTTATTTATTTTATTTATTTATTATTTAATTTATTAGTCGCCCATCTGGCTGGTTGACCAGCCACTCTGGGCGACGTACAAGATAAAAACAGTACATTAAGCATTAAAAATTTAAAACATAACAATAAAAGCCTAACCCATCTTAAAAGCTTTCCTGAAGAGCCAAGTCTTCAGAGTCCGGCCGAAGGTCATCTCAGACCCCACATAGAGCGCATTACAGTAGTCTAGGCGAGAGGTGACCAAGGCATGTACCACCGGTGGGAGCAGATGGTTGAGAAGGTAGGGGCGCAGCCTCTGTATCAGATGGAGTTGATACAGCACCCTCCGGCTCACAGCCAACACTTGAGCCTCCATGGACAGCTGGGAGTCCAAAATGACCCCCAGGCTGCGGACCTGGTCTTTCAGGGGTAAACGTACCCCATTGAGCACCAGGTCCACATCCCCCAACCTTCCCTTGTCTCCCACAAACAGTACCTTGGTCTTTTCCGGGTTCAGCTTCAGCTTATTCCTTCCCATCCAGCCACTCACCGACTCCAGACACTTGGACAGGGTTTCTACAGGCAACCTTGGTGAAGATTTAAATGAGAGATAGAGCTGTGTGTCATCCGCATACTGATGACACTGCAGCCCAAATCTCCTGATGATTGCTCCCAGCGGCTCTATATAGATGTTAAACAGCATCGGGGAGAGGATGGAACCCTGCGGCACCCCACAAGTGAGAGGCCAAGGATCCAAAACCTCCTCCTCCAATGCTACTCTTTGGTACCTACCGAAGAGGAAGGAATGGAACCACTGCAATACAGTGCCCCCTATACCCAACCCCTTTAGGCGGTCCAAGAGGATAGCATGGTCAACGGTATCAAAAGCCGCTGAGAGATCAAGGAGGACAAGGAAGGTGCATTCGCCCCTATCCCATGCCCTCCTCATATCATCCACCAAGGCGACCAAGGCCATTTCAGTCCCATGTTCAGGCCTGAAGCCCAATTGAAATGGATCTAGATAATCCGCTTCCTCCAAGTGTGCCTGCAACTGTTTTGCCACCACCTGTTCAACCGCCTTGCCTAAGAATGGTAAATTTGAGACTGGGCGAAAGTTGTTCAAATCTTGAGGATCCAAACATTGTAAATACAGACTTTAAAATACATTAAAACAAAGCATCTTTAAAAACATCCCCCCCCCCAATGGACATGAGGACTGTCTCAGTTTGCATAAGATAAAACAGTGGGAGGTGAAATATATTCTAGCAAAATTCTAGGTTTGCTCTGTTTTTAATTGATCATGACACCTTTCCTTAAGTGGAGTACTTTAAGCATAGCAGGGTGAAAACATGCATCTTAGGGCAGCAATGAGTAAAAGCTTCTAAATAATAAATTAGCATCTACCTGATCTGAGCGAACCTTCAGGCGCTCATAGGCAAGACATTTGAGTTCAATGTTCAACATCTGTGTAGATGCCTATTTTTAAAAGCTTGCCTGCTACCCCAGGATACAAAATAGACTCGGGTCCGCCTGAACAGCCTGAACAGTCACTGTGGCAGAAGGTTACGGGGGGGCTGAGTGTGGTCGAGAGCGGCGCGGCATGGCTTACCGTTTTTCCGGCCTTCACCGTTGGCGCTGCGGCTTTGGGTTGCCTTGCCTTTGCTGCCGTTGGGTCGTGGACCGGCCTGTTGTGCTGCGTTCGAGCGGTCTGGGTGCTGCCGTCGTTGCCGCTTGCCGCTTTTTGCCGCTTGCGGCTGCTGCGGGGCGTCTTTGCCGCTGTCGTCACTGCTCCTTCTCTGGTCCTCTGGCTTCTGGCCGCTGTGGCACGGCTGTTCTTGGGCCGCTGTCATCGTGGGTGCTGTTGCCGCTTGGGTTTTTGCCCTGTCGCTGCCCTGCTCGTTCTGCTCGTTCTGCTCCCGCCTTGCTGCGTTGTCGGCCATCGCTGTTCTCGCTGGTTGTGTGGACGTTGCTTTTGCCATCGCTGTCTCCGCCATTTTCGCCATCATTGTCATCGGAGGTGGAGCGGGTCGTCATCTGTCTTTGGGGCGTGAATGCTACATTTGCTGCTCTGGAATGCTGTGTGACTCTGTCCCTTTTGTTTCATCGTCGTCTGGCCATCATTGTTGTTGCTGCAGCTCCTTTAAGTGCGGCTGTGTTGCTATTATAGCTTAGCCTCTGAGATTGTAACATCTTGTCTCATTGCTGCCACCTGGAGGCAACTAATATGGTTGCATGTGTATTATGTGTGAATGATTGAGTTGTGATGTATGTGAGTTTTTATTTGGAAGTTTTGTAGTTATTTTAATACTGTTTGATTGTATTATATGTATGTTTATTGTAGTGCGTGATTGATTCAGTGTGTGTGTGTCTGTGTGTGAATTTTAGTGTGTATTGGTGTGAATGTGCATTGTGTGGGTGACTGTGATTTGGTGTGTGTGTATTGTGTGTTTTATTGGTTTTAATATGTGCCTGGGAGAGAGTATTATACATCGACCGGGGAGACTTTCGGGGGGCCCAATTAGCGTAGTGACGGGTAATGGGAGGTACGGCGTTGTGAGGAGAACATGCCAGATAAGGGGAACTCGTCCCAGACAAGTAGTGTCTGTGACCTGTTCCGGTTCTCCTCACATCCCCAGGACTGCTGGTTCTCCTATCAGTCAGCCTTCGGATCTCCATGTGCTGTTGTTAAAAGCCAGGTCGGTTCACCATAAGATCTCCCTTGTTCATGATTTAATTGTGGAGGAGGCGGCCGACCTGGCGTGCATAACTGAAACCTGGGTGGGTGATCAGGGAGGAGTTGCTCTTTCCCAGCTCTGCCCACCTGGGTATACGGTTCAGCATCATGGTAGAACCAAAGGACGGGGAGGTGGGGTTGCTGTGGTCTATAGGAGTTCTTTCTCACTCACCAAGCACCCTGTCCAGGTGTCGACTGGTTTGGAGTGTCTCCACCTTGTGCTGGGCCAGAGAGACAGACTGGGAATTTTGTTGGTGTACCGCCCACCCTGCTGCCCAACAAATTCCCTAACTAAGCTGACAGAGGTAGTCTCGGAGGTATTGCTGCGGTCCCCTAGACTATTGGTACTGGGGGACTTCAACATCCATGCCGAGACTGCTCTATCTGGGGCGGCTCAGGACTTCATGGCCTCCATGACAACCATGGGGCTGTCTCAGGTTGTTACTGGCCCAACGCATGTGTCGGGACACACTCTTGATTTGATCTTTGCCACTGGACATGGAGATGGTGATCTGGTGGTTGGGGGTTTTTCATCTACCCCATTGTCATGGACAGATCACCGCTTGCTGAAGTTTAGGCTCACAGTGACCCTTTCCCTCTGCAAGGGTGGGGGACTTATTGAATTGGTCCGCCCCCGGAAACTAATGGATCCTGAGGGTTTCCAAAGGGCTCTGGGGGATTTCCCGACTGAGAAGACTGGCGCTCCTGTCGAAGCCCTGGTCGGATTGTGGAATACGGAGATGACCCGGGCAGTTGACACGATCGCTCCCATGCACCCCCTCCTATGTAGAGCTCATACAGCTCCATGGTATACCGCGGAGCTGAGAGTGATGAAGCAAGAAAGGAGGAGGCTTGAGTGCAGATGGAGGTGAACTCCTAACGAATGCAATTATGCCTTGGTGAGTGCCTCTTCTAAGCGGTATATAGTAGCGGTGAGGGCAGCAAAAAAGAGATATTTTGCTGCCACAATTAAGGCATCTCTCTCCCGCCCGGTGGAGCTCTTTAAAATCGTACGAGGGCTTTTACATTCTGGCCCTCGGGACATCATAGATTCATCTGTAGCCCGCTGTGATGAGTTCGCGAGGCACTTCCAGGATAAGATTGCATGCATTCGCCGGGACTTAGACTCCAATATTATGGCAATGGGATCTAATGAAGCATCCAGAACACGGTCTTGTCCTTGTTTATTGGATGAGTTTCAGTCTGTAGAGCTTGAGGATGTTGACAAGATCCTTGGACTGGTGCGGGCGACCACATCTGTGCTGGACCCTTGCCCTTCTTGGCTGGTGAATGCTGGCAGGACCGGAACCGCTGGCTGGGCCAAGGAGATAATAAACGCCTCTCTGAAAGAGGGAGTGGTCCCTGACTGCCTAAAAGAGGCAGTTGTGAGACCGCTCCTGAAGAAACCCTCTTTGGACCCAGATAACCTGAACAATTATAGACCTGTGGCGAATGTTCCGTTCCTGGGCAAGGTGCTAGAATGGGTGGTTGCCGGCCAGCTCCAGGGGCTCTTGGATGACACTGATTATCTTGATCCATTTCAATCCGGTTTCAGGCCCGGTTTTGGCACCGAAACAGCCTTGGTCGCCCTGTACGATGACCTTTGTCGGGAGAGGGACAGGGGGAGTGTGACTCTGTTGATTCTCCTTGATCTCTCAGCTGCTTTTGATACCATCGACCATGGTATCCTTCTGGGAAGACTCACGGAGTTGGGAGTTGGGGGTACTGCTTGGCAGTGGCTCCGCTCCTACTTGGTGGGTCGCCACCAGAAGGTAGTGCTTGGGGAACACTGCTCGATGCCCTGGACTCTCCATTGTGGAGTCCCGCAGGGATCGGTACTGTCCCCCATGCTTTTCAACATCTACATGAAGCCGCTGGGTGCGGTCATCAGGAGTTTTGGGATGTGTTGCCATCAGTACGCTGATGACACGCAGCTCTATTTCTCCTTTTCATCCTCTTCAGGTGAGGCTGTTAACGTGCTAAACCGCTGCCTGGCCGCGATAATGGACTGGATGGGAGCTAACAGACTGAAGCTCAATCCAGACAAGACCGAGACGCTGTTGGTGAGTGCCTTCTCTGCCCAGATGGAGGATGTTCATCCTGTTCTTGATGGGGTTACACTCCCCTTGAAGGAACAGGTGCGTAGCTTGGGGGTTCTTTTTGATCCTTCCTTGTCACTTGAGGCCCAGGTGGCCTCGGTGGCACGGAATGCTTTCTACCATCTTCGCCTGGTAGCCCAGCTACGTCCCTATCTGGACAGTGACGACTTCGCCTCAGTTGTTCATGCTCTGGTAACTTCTAGACTGGACTACTGCAATGCGCTCTACGTTGGGCTGCCCTTGAAGACTGTTCGGAAACTACAACTAGTCCAGAATGCAGCAGCCAGATTGGTGACGCAGATCAGAAGGTCCGCTCATATAACACCTGTTCTGGCCTGTCTGCACTGGCTTCCTGTTTGTTTCCGGGCTAGATTCAAAGTGCTGGTTTTGACCTATAAAGCCCTACACAGCATGGGACCGCAATACCTGGTGGACCACCTCTCCCAATATGAACCTACCCGGACACTGCGCTCAACATCTAAGGCCCTCCTCCGACTGCCATCCCATCGAGAAGCTCGGAGGGTGGTGACTAGAACCAGGGCCTTTTCTGTGGTGGCCCCCGAACTGTGGAACAGGCTATCCGATGAGGTGCGCCTGGCGCCGACGCTACTATCTTTTCGGCGCCAGGTGAAAACCTTTTTATACTCCCAGGCATTTTAATGTGTGTTTTAATGGTATTTTCATCATTATTTGTATTTTTGGATGTTGTTTGGTTCTTTTATTGTTTGTTTGTTTTGTTTTCTTGATTTATTGTATTTATTGTATTTATATATTGCTAGTTTTTTATCTTTTTGTACACCGCCCAGAGAGCCTTCAGGCTTAGGGCGGTATATAAATTAAATTAAATTAAAATAAATAAATAAAAATAAATCTTGGGCAGGCCAAGTTGGTATTTTCCAACAGCTAGAGTCATTGCTTAAGCAGCAACTTATTGTAATCAGTCTGATTTTACAGAAAACTGCAGTTTCAGATTCAACTGTTAATGTACCCAAAAAAGAAATAGAGCATCACCTCGAGACACAAAAGGCTGTCTTCACCATCATATGACATTGACCAATAAAAATGCTTTGAAATTAATAAAAATAAATTTGACACAGATGTCTAGGATGAACAATGAGAGAAATACAATTTTCTAGTTTAGATTCTCTGTAGAAACAGTAGTAAAACAGAAAAGAAGTAAAGTAAGAAGAACACTAACAAACATACAAAAATATAATTCTCCAACTTTGGAGATGGCAGGTGTTGCCACCACTCACCATATGCTCAGAGGCACATGTTCCCAAATTCTTCCAAACTAAACAGGAAGTGGATTGGACTGTGAAAGACCAACCCAAATGGTGTTTGAATTTTGATGAATTTGTAGGGCAGTCCAATATCTCAGAGAGGAGGTCAGGTCTCCTGCTCCCCTGGTGCATTCACTATAGCTGCCCAATTTCCCTACTTTTTAAAGTTTGATAGAAATATCCATGGGCTATTGGTACATTCTTAAACCGCAAAATATTTTTTTGCCTATTAGTGAATAGGTTTTATGGCCAGGAATGCTGAAGTAAGGAAGAGTGAAGATAACCAGTCAGATCTTGGCCTCTAGTGTTTTTTTAGTTCACTGAAAACTTCAAGTAGGTTTGATTCTAGTTTGTTTTTGAGGGTATAGGATTTATGGGGAGAAATGTGGAAGGAATCATAATAGAAGCTGAAGTGCCATCCAGTCTGTCAGGTAGCTATGGGAATGGAATGCAGAGGCTGGGCAGGCCAGAGCCATAGAATTAGTGGATAGAATGGCTAGGATTACAGGAATACCCCGCATTCACATATGCAATGGGTCCAGAGTGAGTACATAAACCGAAAATCTACTTAAAGTGAAGCACTACCTTTTTTTCACTTATTGATGCATATACTGCACTGCAGTCGTCATATATGGGCATAACTGATGTAAATAACTAAAATAAACACAGTAGGCCTTATTTTAAGAAAAAGTTTGTAGTTGGAAACTGATCGGGCGGTGGTGTCATGCCGTTAAGTGTCCGTTCTTGCAAAGCGAACGTACGTAAACAGGGGAATGGTGCTACTGTAAATATGTCTGTACTCGCGAGTGTCCGTAAAGTGAAGGTCTGCATAGCGGGGTATTCCTGTATAGAGGTAGTGACTACCTTATACTGGCCCATGAAAGATTTGGAAAGTATGAGAGATTAAAAGGTGTAGACAGGAACTGAGAACACATCACATGTGCAACCTCTTTTTGGTTCATGATTAGAACTCAGTTCAGTATAGGAAATGGAAGAATGACAAACCATTGGGAGGACTCAGTGGAAGGCCCCAAAATGGAACATCCCAAGGGAGGGGCTGAGCCAGCCCTGCTGTGATAATGTAATGGCATAGAGCCCAATCTGGACTGGTACAGCAGACTGCCTGCCTCCTCCCTTCTGCCATAAGCAGCAGTGGCCGCACCACTCCATTCAGCCCTGCCAGGCAGCAGTGGAAATGATAGTGTAGCCTAACTTAGATCCATTTATTTCAATGCATCTACTCTTAGTAAAACTTAGTTGGATACAACCTTTTGTCTTTTTCTTATCTTTTCAAAATGCCACTTACAGTGGCTATATTGATCAGCCTACCTGATCAATTGTGCCTGAGGCATTCCCACCCAATATTGCATTTTCTGGCTTCCCTTTCCAAAGAGTCATCAAGTTGTGTCATTCTAGGTCCATTATTTAAAAATAAAAGCATTCACCATAGTCATTGTAATGAGGAGGAGTGCTGCTGCTGTGTCTGAGCCCCAGCTTACCCCAGTTTTCCTACTTCCCACTTCCCTGAAAATCTCTGAAATGTCAAGTTCAGTTCTCCATATTTCCACATTAGTTTGCAAACTCTTTTTTAAAAGTGGTCGTAAAAATTTCATCAGCATTTTAGTGTGAATTTCTTCTAATATATACATTTTATATGTTATTTTTGCTAATATATACAATTATTTTTATGCACACTTTCCTCTTATATACATTGTATGCATTATTTGGAGGACAGCATTGCAAAATTCAGAGAAATGCAAATTTCAAATAATGGTTGTGGTTTTGGTTCACATTAGGCTTGCCAGATCTCCGTTTTTCAGCCTGAGACTCCGATTTCTGGGGCTTCCCTCCAGCTCTCCGGCTGATGCACCTTAATCTCTGGACTTTCAGCTTTCATTTTTTTAAAAAAATAAGTTTGTAGGTGGTCTGGTTCCAGAGATACACACCAAAACATCAGCCCCCCCACTTCTTGGTTGCTCTAATCCCTGCCCTTTCAGGTTTTTAGCCAATAAGAAATCAGGGTTGTGATCGACAAGGAATGATAAAGCCAAAAGTGTAGATTCACATTGTATTGTCTGCCTTCAAGTCAATTTTGACTTAGAGGGGCCCCATGAACAAACAGCGTTTTCATGGTAAGAGGTATTCAGAGGAGGTTTACCATTGCCTCTCTCTGAGGCTGAGAGGCAGTGACTGGCCCAAGGCTCAGAAACGTGCTTTTTCCTGCTTTTCTGAACATCTCACAGATTAAATAAGTAAGCTTTCAGTCTTCTTGTCTCCTGTGTGTAGGAGTCAGAGAGGTTTAAATTTTGAAGAGGGCAGTATTTTGCAAACTTCCCAAATTGAAGCTTTAACCCTCTTTTCTCTTCTCCCAGGCATTTTAACAGCATTTCAATAACATGTGTTTTAACTTGCTTATCTGTTTTTATGGGTTTTAATGGTTTAAATTTGTATAATTGTTTTTAATGTTTTTAATTGTAAAGCGCCTAGGGAGCTTCGGTTATGGGGCAGTATATAAATGCAATAATAATAATCTAGTACTTGATTTTCCAGAGTAAACATACCCAGAGTAAACCCCATTGAATTCAGTAGGACTTCCTTTTGTGTAGACATGGTTAGGATTGTGCTGTAAATTGATGGGACATTTGAGAAAAGAATTGTGTTTGTGTTGCATATCTTTCTCTCCCCCTCCAATCCTATTTTTAAAGCAATTAGGCAGGGCTTACTTAGGTATCACTGTTTTTATTATGTTGGAAATGAATACTGATTTTATTTTTTTAATGTTCTGCAATGATCAACTGGTTTTGACAATGGAGTGTATGTATTTTTACATCTCCAACATGTGTGTGTGTATGGGAATCTTTCCAACAACTCTGTGAGGTAAGGTTGAAGTCTGGACACCAAGGCAGCTCACAATAAGAAATAAATCCCTTTATAATCCAATAACCATAAAAACAAGTATAAACAGTTGCAAAACAGCTTAAAGTGGCATGATTCTGAATTTTAGGTTGCGTGAATGAAGTTGCTTATCACTTGAGGTTGAAGTTCTGTCCCTGTTTGAGTAAGCCCCACTGGGACTTGCTTCTGAATAAATAAACGTAGGATTGCACTATAAATATCTTTACAGGTTGTGTAAATAATAAATATATTTGATAGTCATGCTTATACAAATATTTCTTCATTTTTCATATTTTTGGTTTTTGGTTAGGAATCCTGACTGGTTGTGAGATGCTTAGTTTTCTGCCTTACTCATAGGAATCTTGTTATGGTTGGTATGTTATTGCATTTAAGAAATCATCACTGTCTTTTGTTCCTCTTTTTCTATTTGCATTTCATTTACCTTTATCATCACTCCCTTTCATCCGTAGAAGCAACAACAGTGGTTCCATGTGCTCCACTCAACCTTCTTAAACCCACTGATGATTCACCTTGTTGTTTGTTTCTTGTCCAATAGTGGTAAAGAGAATTCACATACTGGGCAGCGTGGCTGCAGTTGTTGTTGTTCCTAAGCTACTGCCTATGAAGGTAGACCAAATCATGTGTGCTTTCTCTCTCTCAATTATATTCACTGGAATTGGGTTGGCTGATAAAGTGAGTTTATAGCAGCCCACAGGGGAGACAGAAAAGGGTAGAGAATCTTCTTACTCATTACTCAGACTTCTTTCTGAAGTGAAGGGTCAAATCCGTAAAGAAATTTGGATGTTAAAAGGTAGGGGCAGGGCATTCCAGGCAGGGGGTTGCCAACCCTACTTGGATAGGGATATCTTTGCAGAGGATTCCTTGTCAAGTTTTACCAACAACACAATCTAAACCATATCTCCTGAGAAATAAGTCCTATTGAGTTCTATGGGGCTTAGTCCCTTAGTAAGTGTGTTCAGAATTGCAGCTCTTCAGGGGCATCCATCTTTATTCCTGAGTGCTCCCATCTAACATCTCCACAACACTAGGCTCCTTTTATTCCTATAATGGCCTTCTGGTGACTGGCCTGGCCTGAGGGCACTTGAACCCTTTTTGCCAGAAGCTAATTAGCTAGAATAAATGTTCCCTACCCAGGCTCCATCTTTTAGCTAAGATTTCTGTCTTAATTTCCAATCAGATAAATGTTTTTGTATGAATTGTATGCGCCAAGCAACTGTGGTTGATGCTTAATGTATCATGGTTAATGACATCACCTGGACCCGCCCCATGACATCACTTGGACCCACCCCCAAAATCTCAGGGTTTGGGATGCTTCTGACCTGGCAACCCTAGTTCACATACTGTTTTAGGAGGTGCAGGTTAGGTACCTTTGCATTAAAATGTGAACTAAAGTGAATTTCTCCACCATCCCTACTTAGTCACAGTTCAGACTAAGTCTGTCCTGCCTTACAGGTATGAAAGCAAAGGGTTGTTGATATGTGGCCACACAGAGCTGAGCAACCACCAGCACAATTTCTCCATCTATATTCCAAGCGTTTGGTGGGCAATGTTGCTAGACATGAATAATATCTGGTAGGCTTATTAAATGTACATACTGAATTATTAGAATGCTGAGCAAACTAATGTCTACATCAGGTAAAAAAGACATTTGCTGAATGCATTCTTTGTAATTCCTTACTTTTGTGTATCTGCAAGTGCCTCAGCTAATTCCCTTTGGAAAGAACTGCAAATATTTCCCTAGGAAGAAAATAAATTTGTAAAGGCATTTGGGTCTTTTCTATCACATTCATCTCATGAATGCATATTGACAAAAAGGCTTTTTCATCTATTTAAAAACACAATGACATAGTAAGTCAAGAATGCAAATGGTTTAAGTTGGCTTGAGATTTGTCAGTTGTGTGGAGTTCTAATCAATGGATGTTTTATCTGTGCTAGCTAACTGCCAGTTATTGGGGGGGAGGCATTTTAGAGTACATGGGTTGCAAACAAAGAATAACAGACAAGCACATTTTAGGCCTGGGCAAGTGTCACTGAAATTAAGACTAATAGTATTCATAATTAGCATCCATCTATATTGTACTTTCATGTTTTCAAGTTGTTTTACTGAATCTCCATAACACTTAAAACAGTCCTATAAGGTTGATCAGCACATTATTGGAAATGGGGGGGGGGGATTGGTGAGAGGAGTTGTCTAAGGCCACCCAGTGAGTTACAGTTAAGGTGAGATTTGTATCAGGGACTTCCTAGTTCACAACTCACAATCTTTGCCACTACACTGCACCAGCTCTCAGATGAAGGGCTTCAAGTTGCATTGAACTAACTAGACTGCATCCATGAACTCAAATCCTAACAAGTACATTCTTAATGAGAAAGTGTTGTAGAAAAAGGGGCATATCTAACTGATAACAGCGTGCTGTGAGATGCTTATATGTGCACATGTGCAAAGAGGAAGAACCACTGAGTTAAATCTGCAGGAAGACCAAAACTTATTAGCAGCAGCATAAACAAGGGGGAAAGAAGTAACCAGTCCAACCCAAAAACCTTCTGGAAGAGAACCATCTCTGTGTGGCCTCTAACACTCAATAAGGAAGAAGCAAGGCAAACTTCTTTAGGGAGGGAGCTCCATATCATTGATACCATCAAAGAAAAGGCTCTGTCATGACTGACTGAATATTAGAAAGTGAGAATACATGAATCAGTGCACAGGCAGTGTACATGAAAGATTTCAGTGCACAGGTGGGCTCATGTGAGGACCAGGGAGCCTGGATCTAGATTATTCGGGCTTTAAAGATCAAGGCCACCACTTTAAATTGGGCCTCAGAAATGAACTAGATACCTATTAAGCTCTTGAAAAAAATGTGTTATAGGCTCATGCAGCTGCCCTTGAAGTTAGTTCAGAAAATACAGCCAGTATAAAATACAGCAGTTAGATTTCTCCCGGGACTGGCCATACAGAAGAGCATATTTGTGGACTTATTTATTTATGTATTAAATTTATATCCCACCCTTCTTCCCAGAAGGAGTCCAGGGTGGGAAACAAATGATAAAAAATCTAAAATCATCTTAAAAGCAAAACATCTTAAAAACATCTTTTTAAAAAGTCTTTTTGAAAATCTGAACAATATTTCCAACACAGATGCGGACTGTGTTGTGCTAATGTTGTGATAAAATGTGCTAATGTTTTGTTTTGTATTTAAATTGTATTTATTTGCTGTAAGCTGCCTAGAGAACTTTATGCTATGGGGCAGCATACAAATGCATTAAAAAAAATTGCAGAGTTAGTTGTCAGTCCATTTCCAAGTTCAATTAAACATCTCGTTTTAACCTTTAAAAACCTAAATACCTTGGGACCAGGAGCACCACAGTGATTGCCTTCTCCCACACAAAACTGTTACTCAGAGGCCCATCTTCGAGTCCCTGTCTTTGGAGGTTAGACAAATGGTGACCCGTGATAGAGCCTTCTCAGTTTTGGTACCCAGACTCTGGAATGCTCTCCCCAGGGATGCTTTCCTGGTGCCATGAGTGTCTGTTATCTTTTCCATGATCTTTTTATTCATTCAGGCCTTTTAGAACATGAGTTTTTATGTGTGGTTTTAAACTGGCTTTTATTTCTAGCCTGCTGTTCCTGTTTTATGCTGTATTTTTTAATATGAATTATATTGTCATTTTAGTTTCAGATGTTATGACAACTGCTCTGAGTCATTACTGCCTGAAGAGAAGGATATAAATCTAAATTAGGGTTGCCAGGTCTCCAGTATTTGCCCAGAGACTCTGGATTTTTGAGGTCCTCTGTGGGTCTCCGGGTGAATCACCTTAATCTCCAGACTCTCAGCTTTCATTTTTTTAAAAAAATAAGTTTCTAGGTGGTTTGGTTCATGAGTTATACACCAAAACCTCAGCTCCCTCCCCCCAAGCAACTTCTGTTAAATGAGCTGTAGCTGTCTACTCTAACCCACACTTTCAGGTTTGCAGCCAATAAGTGAAGTCAGGATTGTGATTTTGTTCAGGTAGTAACTAGACCCCATTACAAGGCCAGAAAACTGTTGTTGTTTTCTTGCCTATCTGAAAATCTAAACTGAGTAAGTACTGTATATAGCTTTCAGTCTTTTTCTCTCTTGTGTGCAGGAGTCAACAAGTTTAAATTTTCCTGGACAGTTGAAGAGGACAGTGTTTTGAAAACGTTCCCAATATGAAGCTTTAATCCAATACTCACTTTTCTTGGAGTAAAGCTACAATGCCAGTTCCACATACCTCGAGTAAACCCCATTGAATTCAATAGGACTTACTTTTAAGTAGACCTGATTAGGATTGTGCTGTAAATTAATGGGACTTTTGAGTGAAAGTAGCAAAGGATTGTGTTTGTTTTAATCTTTCTCTCCCTCTCCAATCCTATTTTTACAGCAATTAGGCAGAGCTTACTTAGATACCATTGCTTTTATTACGTAGGAAACTAATACTGATTTTATTTTATTTTTTAAAATGTTCTGCAATGATCATCTGGTTTTGACAATAAACTATTATATAGGGTGTATGTATTTTTACATCTCCAGTGTATATGTATATATGGATTCTTTCTTTCCAACAGCCCTGTGAGGTAGGGTTGCCGACTGGAAACCAAGGCAGCTTACAATATGAAATAAATCCCTTTAAAATCCAATAACCATAAAAACAAGTATAAACAGTTGCAAAACAGCTTAAAGTGACATGATACTGAATTTTGGGTTGGGTGAGTGAAGTTCCTTACCATTTGAGGTTGCAGTTCTGTGCACACTTCCCTGTTTGAGTAAGCCCTATTGAATACATTGGGACTTGCTTCTGAATAAACAAATGTAGGATTGCACTATAAATATCTTTACTGCATTTAGGAAATTATCACTGTCTTTCCTTTTTCTATTTGCATTTCATTTACCTTTAGCCTTACTCCCTTAGATCCATAGAATCAACAACAGTGGTTCCATGTGCTCAGCTCAACCCCGTTAAACCCACTGATGATGCACCTTCTTGGTTGCATGACTGTTTGTTTCTTACCCAATAGTGGTAAAAGATAATTCACATATTGGGCAGGGTGGCTGCAACTGTTGTTGTTCCCAAGCTCCTGCTTGTGAAGGTAGACCAAGCCACGTGTGTTTTAACTCTATCAATTATTATTCACTGGAATTGGGTTGGCTGACAAAGTGAGTTTATAGCAGCCCACAGGGTAAACAGAAAAGGATAGAGAATCTTTGTGCTCTTACTCATTTTTCAGACCTCGTTCTGAAGTGCAGGGTCACATCTGTAAACAAATTTGGAGCACCCACATTAAAAGGGAGGGGCAGGGCATTCCAAGCAGGGGGTTGCGAGCCATGCTTGGATATAATGTCTTTGCAGAGGATCCCTAGTAAAGGTTTACTGTGACATCACTAGGGGCTGTCCCTGAAATCTCAGGGTTTGGGATGCTTCTGACCTGGGAACCCCAAATAAGGTTTTGAGCCAGTTGCAGTTTCTGGATGCTTTTTTAAATATAGCACCATGTAGAGCACATTACATTAATTTAATCTAGATGAGTCTAAGGCAGAATCACCATAGCTAGGTCATTCTACTCTAGGAAAGGTTGCAGCTTGCAAGCTCCTGGCCACTGACACCATCTGTGCATCCAGATATAGTGCCAAGTCCTGGGTCACCCGTAAGCTCTTATTCTGTGGCTATATAGCACATTTTGACTGTCACTTCACATAGACCATAGTCCTAGGATTTCATGCTTAGTAGGATGAGTTTTGTGTATTGCTGAATTCAGTGCAATACTATTAGGAAGTATCTGTGTAAGCCTAATTAGTATGCTGTTGGTAATGAGCAACATCAGCTGGTGCCAAGTCTAAGCAGTACAATTTGTGAATGAATAAAATAAAAAGTAAACAAAATATATTTTGAAAATAAACAATGCTCAACATTACAATAACATGCTGGAGAAAATGGTATTTTCCTCAGCACATTTGCAAAATGAACTATATTGGCAAAAATGACAAATCTATAAATAATTCCAAACAAGTTATAAACAAAGTTTATTTAATTTTATTTATTTAATTACATTTCTAGACCGCCCTATAGCAGAAAGCTCTCAGTTCACAGACAAACCATATTCAATTCAGCAAGTGCCAGTATTTGAATTTCTGAGAGCATTCTGTTTGGCTCTCCATAAAAAGAAGCTCATTGGAAGTCACAGGCTCTGTGCTAGGGGAGCAGGTTGCAAAGTGCTCTCAGGTTTTAGGATGATGGAAGGAGCTCCCTAGAGGGTGTAAAAAAGGTAAAATCAGTTGGATATTTTTCTCCATGTGATCCTTCTGTGAAGGTTTGCCCAGGTCTAGGTTGTAAGCCCAAGTACACTAACCAGTGCCTAAAATGAATGGGACATAATTCTGAATAAATAGTTGGTGAAGACATGCATAACATTATAGTAGACATAGCAGGTTCTTCAAAGCTGGAAATAGGTCCAACATCACAACTTGCATACCAGCAAGTCAAACACTGGATGAGTTCTTAGTTTTCTTACGTCCATGTAGTGGACAGTCTAATTTTTAAAAATGAAGCACATACACATTTCCCTCATGTCAATTCATCTTTCATTTTTTATAATTAAAAAAGATCAGAAACAGCTGTAAAACTGTCCAAGGGTTTGGATTGGAGGTATTTTGATGATATCACTTGTACTAGCCTATAGGCACTTTCCACAGTCCACTTTTCCCCATTCTGAACAGCTGCAGAACCTTTTATTCCACAATTCTCCACTCTTAAGATGTAATAGATATCTCTTCATCCACATATAGGATTGGGCTGTAAGGGCTCCCTCGCTGTCATTTGACCCGTGAGTCCTCTTTTTCAGACAGGTTAAGTATGGACCATGGTCTGACAAGGAGTTTTGAGGAGTTTTTAAAACCCTTTTGTTTATGATGATAGTTACTAAATGTGAAGCTACTGAGTTAGCCACAGATATAGATATTCCTAATGGAGAATCACGTTGACAGGATGACTGTCTTGGTGTCCTCCCTAAAGCAGAGAGTTTGCTGCTTGGGATGATGATGTGCTATTTATGCAACTGGACTGAGTTTCATTTACAGCCGCTGTGAGAAGATACTAAACTAGAAATGGCCATAATAAAACTTAGCTGTATTTTGTTTGGAATATCTTCCTCTTTCATAGAACACGTGTTAGCTGCAAAATACAAATTGCCTCAGGACTGAAAAAAACCCCAAATACTCTTCAGGTGTGCAGTGCTTTGAATCACACACTATAACACCTTTTGATCTGTTTTGTTACATTGTTGCATGTGGGAGTTAAACATGGAATTACAGGTTTAAATGCAAAGGAGCTCCCCTATTGTAAATCAAAGGCTTCCATCTCACAGAACAGGTGCACATCAGAAAGCCTATTCCAGCCCAAATGAATGTTGATAAGATAAAAGAATGAAAGATTAAGTAAAGGTCAGTTCCACTGTGGTTGTCTTTTAAAACCAAAAGGAGTTTCCATGTAGATTCTCTACATCAGATGAAAGGAGATGATGATGATTGTGAACTGTGAGTCTATACGGCTAATTAAACTGAAGAGAAGTATTTAACAGGGCTCAGTTTTAGTCAAAAGCAACAGAGAAAATAGAAAACACATCCATATTTTCCCAGATCTCAACATGTTAAAGCAGGGAACCCCCAGATGTTGCTGGACACCAACTCCCTTCACCCCATTCAGCAAGGCCAATGGTCAGGGGTGTTGGCAACTGTGGTATAGCAGCATGTGGAGGCCACAGGTTTCTCACCCTGCTTTAAAGATTGAAATATCTATAAGCTATTTAACATGTATTTGTTTTTATATTAATATATATTTAGTAGAATGTTTTCATGATGAGTTATTGGGCAGTAAAAGAAGGTAGGTCTTCTTAATACAGCTGGCAATGGCTTATAGCTTTTAAAGTAGGGGTCCCCAAACTGTGATCCATGGACAATGAGTGGTCCAAAAGCTTCATTCAGTTGGTCTGCAGCATGCCCACATTAAATATTCATTTTGATTTTAATTGTATTTTTTATTGCTCCTTTAATTTCTTATATTGTATTTTATTGCATTACAAACTGAATTCTATGGAGTGCAAATTTTAATACAATCAAATACTATATAAGAAATAAAAGAAGCAATGAAAATACAATTAAAAGTCACTTAGCATATGGCATAGTGCAGTGCAATTGCTACAACAGACTGAAAAATCATTAAGTGGTCCACCAAGACCCACAGCAATTTTCAAGTGGACAATGGCAGAGGAGGGGAATTATGGTTAAATCCCATGGGTTTCACTGCTTAAATCCCACTAACCAAACCCAGCAACTAGTACAAGTAAATCCCATTGAAATCAGTCCAATTTTTTGAGTAAGCCCCAATCCAGTACTTTCAATGGGACATGCAGCCCAGCCCTGTACATATGAAACTGGTAGGATGCCCCACCACCACACACCAGCTTGACCCAACATTTCATTGAACGTCATCCCTCTTCTCTTTGGGGGCAATTTCTTTTCATCTTTCCCCCACTTCAAATGCCTCCAAAGTGAATTTGGCCATATTTTTGTGCCAGTACTTAAAATTACAGTTCAGAGACATGCAATCTCCAAAAGTGTCTATCTCAGTCACTACCTTTGCTACTGTTGACACAGTGCTACAGCAAAGCAATATTTTCACCTGGAGAATTTTGCACTCCTCTCAAGATGCCAATGATGCCCCTGAAAAAAATATATGATGCATTTAGGCATTTTAATGCATACATTCCTATACAGTATTTAGAGAAATGAAAGTATGGATCATAATGTTCACTTAATGTCAAACCCAAATACATCTTTTCCCATTATTATTATTGCATCCATTTATTTCCACTAACTGTCTACAGCATTGATTTTCACAAGGAAACTGTTTTTATCAGTCCCAATAGTTGTCTGAGCTTCAACTACATGAACATGATTTTCCACTCTTGCATGGTAGAAGTGGCACCAATTTTTTACACTGCATTTTCAAATCTCATTTTCTTTTGTTCTGTCAATCAAAGTATCATCCAATTGTTAACATCCTCCCAAGTTCCTAATCCTTTCAGCAAACGAAAAAAATTGGAATGAATTGCAGCCTTCCAGCTATCTTACCATGCAGTAATTCACAAAAGTGAATCAGGCTGGATCTAGATGCTATGGAGCTGTATAAATGTTTCTAAAAACAGCAGCCTTGTGTTTCCTCCTTTGTATCTAACACAATAAAACATATGGTATGGCATCATGTTGTTATGTGCCTTCAAGTCGACTATGACTTATGGCGACCCTATGAATCAGCGACTTCCAAGGGCATCTGTTTCCCCACCCCTGTAAGTGGCAGCGGATGTCCTGGAACAGAAATGTGAAAATGCTCAATACATTGATGTCATGGCATAAATTACTTTGTATTACTTGATATTCTGGGGATTGAGGAGGAAACTCCTGTAACGTCTCATTCTGGCACCTTTGTCTCAATTTTCCCCCATATCTGTATGCAACAAATATAAAACACCGTTACATGGCCTTTGAATTATCACTTCCGTTAAACATTGACCTCAAATGGTTGAGTACTAACAGAATTAGAGCCAAAAAGGTGCTGCTCAGAAACAAGAGGGTGGTATTGCCCCTTTGGGCTCCTTTGGAAGGAAGGGTGGAATATAAATACAATGAATACATTAGCATCCTCCAGTGTGCCTCAAGCAGAGCTTGGAAAAGTTACTTTTTTGAACTACAACTCCCATCAGCCCTAGCCAGCATGGCCACTGGATTGGGCTGATGGGAGTTGTAGTTTAAAAAAGTAACTTTTCCAAGCTTTGGGTATGTAGAAATATAAGACATTTTTAAACTAAAAGGACTCCTCCCACCCAAAAAAGCCCAGTGATGACTGAGGATACTCAGTGACGTCCAGGAGCCATGGAATGTTGAGTACCAGTTGGAAGAAAGAAAGAAAACCAGAGGGTGGCTAGTGAAGGGGGAAGAATAGTTTAGCCTGCTTAAGCCCCTTACATCTTCTAGTATTCCAGAGGAGAACATGACAGGCTGAAATCCTGAAAGGATCACTCCAGTTTAGGAATGGGAAAATTTCAGTTTCTCTCATGTTCTAAGTTCAGTTCTCCACATTTCCATATCAGTTTGCAATTATTTTTTAAAAAAGTCTTCATGAAAATTCATCAGCATTCTAGTGCAAATTTCTCCTAATATACACATTTTGTGTGTAGTTTTACCTCATATACACATTTTTGCAAAGTGGTTTCTCCTAATGTAAAGCATTTTGAATGTTATTTCCAGTAAGACATGCATATGTATCTGCACTTGACCCTAATATATATGTATTCTTGTACACATTATTTGGGTGGAGAATGGCACTGCAAATTTTGGAGAAGTGTGAATTTTCAAAGGCTGTGTTTCAGTGTATGTATTGTTTTGAAAACTAGAAAATAGGTAGGTTTGCCTTTAAATGCAAACTGAATTGACTTTCTACCCCATCCCTACTCATGTAAGAAGGTGAGGATACACTACAACATTTTGTTGCAGGTCTCACTTGTATTGTTTTAAGCATAAGACACTTTTTTTAAAAAAAAACTGTCCTCAAATTAAGTAGGAATATTCAGGGTAATGCAGAGAATTAAATGTCTGTGCATTTCACTGCATAATGCATTACAAATGACATAAAGTTGAGGAATGGGGGGCATAATTTTAGCAGACATGTCTCTTTTATTTTTTAAAAAAGGAAAGAACTGATTATTTTCTAAATTTAAAATGAAAGATTGCCATCTGTTTGAGCTTGGATTCCTTTCATCAGCATATTGTCTTCAAAAAGAAAGAAAGAAAAGAACAGCTACACTTTTTAGATACTTGCTAGAGCAAATATTGAAGGTGAATAAATGACAGAAGCAAATAGCTGGCAAAGCTGAAGGCTAAAGTTCGATACCCGTTTACCTGGGGAATCCACCTGATTGTGCTCAATGGAACTTTATTTCTGAGTAGTCATGTACATGATTGCATTGTTAATGTACGGTGTTACACACAAGCAAGATAAATCTAGAAAGTTCTGAAAGTGCTTTAACAGGGAATAATTGGAAATGTACAAACCCATCGATCCCTGAGAAGTGCTAGAGTTGTCAAAATTATTTTGGCTTTCTGGAAATCCTTTAGATGTTTTACCTGAAGAACAATCCTTGCATTTGTATGCAGTTTTACATCAGGTGAAAATTGGGTGGCAATCCCAGAAATTAACACCTCTGGTTTGAGGCACATTTCTTGCTTCCCTCCGCTTATGTCAAAACAGGGCTCATACATACCTAACTGTGAAATCCGCATTTCCATATTGGTGGCCTTGAGATTCATACATGTCCTGTTTATGGTCAGATTATTGTGAAAACCTGATTATCAAGCATCCATATGTGTGGACTTTTTTTTTTTTTGGTCTAAATAACTTTAGCATGGGCCACTTCTCTAAGTCCACCTCTTTTCAGTGACTGGTACATAACAGCCATTTGCTTTTTGCGTGATTTTTCGGAAGAGAGCAGCAACGTGGTGATCTCCTAACTATCATCGAGCAATCAGGGAAAGCTACCCATTTCTGGCAAACTCTGAACATCTTGCTAGAGCCATCAGCAGGTCTCCTGTTGTAGCATTTCGCCAACCTCCTAATTTGCACAGACTGTTGGTGAGAGCTGTGCTTAAGCCATTTATCACCAATCCTGGGTCTCATCCTTGTCACTCCAAACGCTGTATCACCTGTGTGTACCTCAGGGAGACAGCCACTTTTACAAGCACTAGGACAGGCAGGACATATTACATTAAACAAAACATCACCTGCAGGTCCTGCAATATAATTTACATCATTGAATGCAAAAGAACAGGATGTCATATCCAATACATAGAAAAAACCACAACTGACCTACGCACACACTTCAGAAACCACAAATCGGCAATCTTAACAAAAAAAGTGGAGCAACCAGTTGCAAAACGTTTCAACATTGAGGGTCACAGCCTGTTGGACTTTTCTATAACAGCGATAGAGATGCCAACAGATCCAGCATCATTGACTAAAAAGGAGAACTTTTGGATATACTCTCTGGACACATTGGCACCACATGGCCTAAACCTGGAGGACAGTACCAGCACTACTTAGCTTCTGGAAATGAAGTCCCTCTGAGCATTCCATCCTCAAAGCTCTATAACTGCCACCTTGATAACATCATTTATATGTTAGCAGCTGATGAAGGCAGAAGCTGAAACGTTTTGGTAATAAAGAGCTTTGGCTATGGGGTGGTATACAAATGTAATAAATAAATAAATAATACAATAAAAACCTGTTTTGTTAATCATAATTATGTGTGTGTGTATGTGTGTGTATATATGTGTGTGTGTATATATATATATTCCCACGAATGCACAGTTTTGTGGATGCAAAAGGGCAAAGTTTGCAAGCAAAATAAACTTCTGGGCTGTTACATATGACATAGTGCATACTATGGATGGGAGCTGCTGGTTACGCCTGATTCCACTGAATTTGTCAGACTGGGAGGCAAAGCCCTTTCCTCCTTTAAACTCCATGTTTTCAATGAATTGTTTGCATAATATCACAAAATAGCTTTTAAGTGGAAATATTATTCATTAAACATTTGATTTTACGTTTGATCACAACATAAGAGGGTTTTTTTTAAAAAAAAAAAGAACAATGTGATACAGTTACAGAAGGAGGAAGTACCCCAGTTCAGTACCAGAAGCAGGAATGAACTGTGAGAAAGGAGGAGGAGGCGTGGACAGTACCGGAAATGCAACTAGCTATTGGGGGGAAGGAGATAGGGGGCTTGGCATATGACAGAGGAATACCCATGGACCGCCAATTGCAGGAAAGTCTGCAGCATTGTGTCCAAGCGCACGGACATTAATCTGACTGATTATCAATACAGGAGAAAATCAGTTTTTCGTTGGTATTTCTCATGCGGATTTGTGAACGCAAAAATCTGTCCTATCTTGCAACGTCATGTGGACAACAGCAAATTAACGAGGACACAGAGCAATAACATTGCAGATTATACAGTTGTATGGATGAGCCTACAGTTAAAACAATATGGACTAGCTCTTTATTTTGTATCATGGTCATGGCTAATTCTTCCTCATTCCCCAGCCATGGAATACAGGTTTGTTCACCTCGGGCCATTTGACTTTTTCACCTATCACTGACTTGCAGCAGCCTCTTATCAAAGCAAAAAGAGCCTTTCTCAAGCTTGTTGTGTTTGCTGCCTCTTGCACTCAGCTTTTCTTCATATCCAGTTACATCACCTACGTTGTGATTTGCAATGTGCTTACAGCACGTGTGGTCTATTTGTCCATTGTCTGGTACAGCTGTTTCAAATACTGTAAAAGCATTTTTAACCTTTAACAGAGTTTCTTAATTGATTGAATGAAAGTTATAGTCATAAGTACTGCTTAGTGATTCAGTAGACCTCGCCTGAAGCATAAAATTGCTCATCACAGAAGGACTGCATAGAAATGTTAGGGCATTATACAGATATGCTCATGTTAGGGTAAGATCTCAGCTGCACTGAGAAACTCTGCTTATCTTCTAGGCACTAGAACCCCTCCCCCTTTTTTAATCAACCAGGTATTTCAGACACCTTGATTATTTTAAATGCTGGTATTTAGGAACATAGGAAGCTGCCTTTTACTGTGTCAGATGTTTGTCTCAGTATTATCGACACTGATTGGCAGTAGCTCTTCATAGTTTCAGACAGGGGTCTCTCTCAGCCCTATCTAGAGACGCTGGGGATTGAACCTGGGACCTTCTGCATGCAAGGCAGATGCTCTACCACTGAGCTATGGCTCTTCTTGCAACCATGCCTTGATCTGTCACATTCATGCTTCATGTTTGTACAAGTGGGGCATGCAACAAAACACTGCTGTGGGGGGTGCACCAGTTTTACATTTCCAGCCACTCTATTCCATCCTCCTTGCTCAGGTTTCCAAGCCCGCCGCCAGTAGTCAGTCAGTGTTCCATGACTATTCAGAATGCTCAGCAAGCCTGCTGGTTCCTCCCTCTTGTGTGTGGGCAGATCCCTTTTGGCGACCTAGAAAAAGACATGTACAGAATGAATTTTGGAAATAGAAGGGACTATGATTGTTGTTTTATTTTGCAGTATTTAATTTTCTAAACTGCCTTGCAAATTTTCAGATATAAGCTGGCACAGAAATCTATTCAATAAATAAGCAAGAAAAAATAATTAAAAAGCACCATTTTTGTCTGTGTTTAACACAATAAGCTAGGATTGTTTGCAGGGGAGTGGGGTGTTATGCCTCTTCTAACATTACATGTTAGGAAAAGAAGAAAAAATCATCCAGCCAGAGTGAAAAATAAATCTGCAAAAAGTCTGCGTCCTTGGTTTTTTAGAAAGCATGCCTAATTGCTAACTGCTACTTATGGTATGATTAACTTCAGGCATAAAAACAGATTATCTGCCTGCAGAAGGCAAAGGGATTCTTTTTTCTTCTTTTCTGCTTCTTTTAAATCTCTGGTGAATAGAGATTAGTGTCCTGAAAGGGAGGAGTGAAGTACAATAAAGAATCTCTCTACAAGAAGCACCTGTGAATCTTGGCAAATGGGGAAAAACGATTTCATAGCCAGCCTTTTTCTTTTCCTGAATAGCTTAGTTATCTGGGTAAAGAGGCCTACAGATATTTCAGATAAATGAAGCCACATGATTTGAAAAAGCTGATGACACTGCACTTCCCATAAATCTTCAGAGTCATGTTAAACTCCCCAAGCAAGAAGATTCACAATGTCAAGTATTTTCTTTCTATTCTGGCTAAAAATAACTGGATTGTCAAGCAAGACCAAATTGGGTACCCCTTCAAGGATTATTGACTTCCCCCTCCTACCCCTTGAACAGCAGGCACAAATACCTCATTTAAAAACTTGGGTGTCATAGTTCAGTAGCAGAGCACGTGTTTTGCATGTAGAAGATCCCCAGTTCAATCCCTGTCATCTCCAGATAGGGCTGGGAGAGGCTCCGGCCTGACATTCCAGAGAGTCTCTGCCAGTTAGTATAGATAATACTGAGCTTGGTGGACCAAAAGAAGTTACCTGTGTTCACCATTTGTGTGGAGAGAGTTCCTAAGTTCAACAACAATGTGGGCACAGAGTAGGTAGCGTCCTACTACCTAGACACAAACAGGATCTTAGTGATGGAGCTCAAGACTTGCATCCTTTTTCTTGTTTCTTCTTCTGTCTTGCTACCCCTCCTCCTTCTTTTGCATGGTGCATTAAAAATCAGGGATCGCCCAGCTCCAACAGTGCAGCTACCACCACCTGCACTCCGTCTTGCAGGAAGGGTTGGAAAGAGCCGGACCACAAGTGCTTGCCCCATGGCATTTCCAGCTCTTATGAATCAAGCCAAAGTGGCACCTGCATGAAGCATTGCATATGGGCAATCCTCACAGGAGCAGATGGGAGGAGGCTTGAAGGGAGAAGCAGGTCAGTGGCAGGAGAAACCCATACCCAGAGAACACACATGGGATGGGAAGGAAGGGAAGCAGCGAGGGACTGGATTGTCCTCTTTCTAATCCAATTAGGTCAGGTTTGGTACTAATCCAAAAAAGCCTGTGTTCTTCTGAATAGGCAGACTTTGATGGCCCGTTTTAACATTAAGCAGAAATCTTTGCATGCCAACAATGGTAGTGGTTAACACCCATTGCAATGTCCATCAACTGCAAATTTGTGCTTTCCACCCTTACAAAACCAACTGGTATGATTTATCATTGCCTATTCTTGTCCCTGATTCTCTCAACTTCCTTCTCCTAATTATCTGTCAAGAAGCTATTTACATAGGGAGACTTCTGGCAAGGGCTTGTCTTTCTGCGGCGATTGATATATGATTGATAAGCACTACAGCCGTTCCTGGACAGGGAGAGCCTGGCAACAGCAATATGTGCACTGATAACCTCAACATTAGATCACTATATGTAACACATGCTATGTAGGGCTGCCTTTGAAGTTGGTTTGGCAGCTGCAGCTAGTGTAGAATGCTGTGGTTTGGCTTTGGGCAGGGGGTGGCTTACCACAAGTACATAGCATTGTTTCTGAAAGAACTTATTTCAAATCTACACTCTTCCTTACTTCAGCATTCCTGCCATAAAACCTATTCACTAATAGGCAAAAAACCTTGTGGTTTAAGAATGTACCTATAGCCCACAGATATTTCTATTAAATGTTTAAAAGCAGGGAAATTGGGCAGTTATAGTGAATGCACTAGGGAAGCAGAAGACCTGACCTCCTCTTTGAGATATTGTACTACCCTACAAATTGGTCAAAATGCAAACACAATTTGGGTTGGTCTTTCACAGTATAATCTACTTCCTATGAAGCTTGGAAGAATTTGGTAACGTGCCTCTGAGCATATGGTGAGTGGTGGCGACACCTGCAATCAGGACTACTTCTCCAAAGATGTAGATTTTTTTTGTATTTTGTTGATGTTCTTCTTACTTTGCTTCTTTCCTGTGTTACTACTGTTTCTACAGAGAATATAACCTAGAAAAAATATATTTCTCATAATTCATCCTAGAAATATATGTCAAATTTATTTTCATTAACAGTTGAATCTGAAACTGCAGTTCGATGTAAAATCTGACTGATTACAATACGTTGGTACTTAAGCAATGACTCTAGCTGTTGGGAAAAAAAACAAATTTGGCTTGCCCAAGATGCATGTGTTTAGCCTGCTATACTTAAACTACTCCACTTAAGGAAGGGTGGGCATGGTCAATTAAAAACAGCACACCTGGAAATTTGCTAGAATATATTTCACCTCCCACTGTTTTAACTTGTGCAAATTGAGACACTCCTCATTTCAACTTGAGACTTCCACAGAATAGTCAGTGCCATTATTCCACAATTGTTCCTGAAGATTTTTAATGTAAATTATGCAAAGTGTTACTGTATTTCACATATTCACAGAAACAGTTCAGTGGGGTTTACTCCTGTACAATCATGCTTAGGATAGGTGAAACTGACCTGGGGGAAGGGCAGGGAGGGGAGGAGGGGAGAGAAGAGGGAGGGGAGGGGGAGGGGAATGAAAGGAGGCGATTGGGTGGGTGGGCACTGGGCAGAGAGAAAGCCCCTTTCTTTTCCAAAAGGAAAACATTGTGAACAGTAGCATTGCTTTTCAGCGTTTCCCTCACCTTTTTATTCTACAGCAGGCACATCTAGTCTCCTACCCAAATTTAAACCAAAGCTGTCCCTGGCCACATCCACACCAGACTTTTATTTCACTTTAGACAGTCATGGCTTCCCCCAAACAATCCTGGGAAGGGTGCTGAGAGTTGCTAGGAGATACCCTATTCCCCTCACAGAGATACAATCTCCAGAAGAGGGGCTGACTGTTAAACCACTGGAGCTCTGTAAGGGGTATAGGAGTCTCTTAATAACACCCAGCACCCTTTGCAAACTATACTTCCCAGGATTCTTTGGCCAAAGCCATGACTGTTTAAAGTGGAGTAATGTCTGGTGTGGGTGTGGCCTCCTGATTAGCCAAGCCAAACACCTGTGAGTCTGGCTTTAGAACACGGACAGTTGGTTCTTACTGAGCATGCCTATCCTTATCATTGACTCCAATGTTAAATTTCTTAAATTAATTTAACATCAGCCAGGAAGTTTTTAAACTTTTAAACTGCAGAAAACGAAGGTCAAAGTATGGAGCAAGGTCATTAATAGGATTATTGGTCATCTGTGAACATGGCTGATTTTTAACTAATTTCAACAAATTATGAGACCACTGACAGAAAAAAGTTCAACAGGGGTCTAGATTTTTTTCCTGTTGTTTTACACTTTGAACTCTGGGTTCTCTCTGAGTGTTTTGTGTATCACTATGAAAACATAGAGGGTTGTTAAGCAAGCGTTTCTGAGTTCAGGACTATAAGTTTTGTAAGGTTTTGTTTTGAAATGAGCTTATGGGAAACAGCAGAATGGCATGGGGGTATTTTTAATTTAACATTGCACAGTGTGACAAGTCTGTGCTGGCCATAGTATACAGCCACGAGAGTGGTTGTATAATACATTACCCCTGGCCTATGGCAGTTAATAACTGTTTGCATGTATGAATGAGTCCATCATATATTAATCACCACAAATTGAATAGTCCTCTTACTTCACGTCAGCATGAACAAGATACTTTTAAGCTTTCACACATTCAAATGTGAGTCATTGAATGATGAGAGCTCAAGACCTGGCCAAATATTTGGCCAGCCCTGCAATTCATCTGGTGAAGACAAAAGTGTGATCCTATCCCTCCCTCACACAGCGATTGGAACATGGGATGTGAACCCTCCATGGAGGCTCTTCTGCATAATCGACAGATTTGTCTGGGGTCCTCCCCGTTCAAAAAAGTGAAAGTTAGTAACGGTATGGCAAACCCCACCAACCAGTTATGCAAAACTCTTTGCCCATGCCAGCAAGGTGAAAAATAGAAAGAAATCATTTTTTTGCCACTTTCTTGGGGAAGGTGGAAGAATTTAAGTGATTTTAATAATTTAAGTTCAGAGATTGATGCTTGCTGTAAGTATGAACATTACAAGATGGCTGAGGGGTGTTCTTCCTTCTGACATTTACAAAAATAAATCCCAGTACCAATACACATGCTGGAATGCCCACAAGAAAACATTATGGCATAACATCCTCCTGTGAGCTTTCTAGAAAGCATATTGCCCACGGAGGTTGTGGCATGATGGACAGTGCAAGAGGATCCCCCTCTGCTTTCCTTTTAACTCAAAAAATTATCCTTGCAATTCTCTGGAAACTTGCTGCTTCTTTGGCTGCTGCATTTTCTGGAATGCCTAAAAATGCATTGTAAAAAATTTTTGGTGGACAAGTTTCCACACCCTGTTATCTTTCCAGCCAAGGATGCCTTACTTCAGAGCTGCTATACTACAAAAAATAAATCAGAAGCATAGTTGTTGTTTTTTAAAAAGTCAAAGATGTAAAAAGATCCTCTTTAGGGCTGATTTTATTCCCCACGGTACTGCAGTTTATCATCTAAAGTACTCAAGAGCCATTAAAAACAACTTTATTGAGGCTCATTCAAATATTAGGAGGGATTTTACTCCCTTATAATGCAGAAGTGTATGCCACACCTGACTCGGAAATGTTGTCTCCATATTTTCACTTGTCAGAGCAACATATTCTTTAATGGAATCCTTTTCTCAAAGCAGCAAATGTTGACTTCTCCAATCCATTACCCCATTATTAATGGTAGCTTTTAAGAAAATGCTATGAAAAGCAGATACATTCAATTAATCCTTTCAAGAGCTTCTTGTTACTTCTCACTACGGGGAAATTTAAAGGATGCCTGAATATGCTGCCTTTTTGAAGACTACACATCCCCATCAATAAAATGCACTAAGTAAAAGCATTAACACTGTTTTGGGGGTCCAGTTAAGCCTTAGTCTCTGTAGTATTAGTCAGCATAAACAAGTGATCATAAATAGAAAATTGCCTTCCTGAGGAGGGGGGGGAATGGAGTCTAGGAGTTGTTGTTTTTTTTAAGGACTGTCAAATGTAATCTATTCCTTTTCCAACAACAAAAGCTGCCATTGTTAACCTTTTAATGTATTATGGACTCCAGGGTTGAGTGCTCTTTCTAATATGGTATCATTCCTATTTCACCTTTCTCTTTATTGCTCTACGTCGTGCATGGGAAACCTCCAAACTGTGAGCCTAATTACGCCCACCTGGGGTCCCAGTTTGGCCCATAAGGCCATTTTCCCCAAGCCCCACCCATTTGTGCACACACACACACACACACACACACACACACACACACACACACACATTAAGGATGAGCTAGAATTCTGCCCAATTCAGATTTGGTTCAGAATTTTCCATTAATTCACTTATTCACTATCATTGCAGATCAGATTTTTATGTAGTGATTTTCTGTGGCTACTTTTATTTTTTAAATCCATGTCTAAAATATTGATATTTATATCAATACTGTTAACAGTATTTCCTTCAATGTATCAATATTTCCTTTAATTAATTGACATTTCCTTTCAAAATATTGATGTTAATATCAATGTTTTTTCCAAGGGAAAAACAATGGATCAGTAAAAGCAGTGCTTGTGGAAAAGAAGAAAATCTAATTAATACCAGCCTGTTAAGTTGACAGAATACTTTTGAATCAGCACCAGCCAAAAGATCCAAGCCCTAGTGTGTATCACACACACATATGGATGAACAGTTTAAGCTCTTGTTTTAATGGTGCTCTTATTTTGGTTCTGATTTTTCTTATGGTTAATATCTTAATACCTTTATGTAAGTTGCTTTGAGACACTGGTGTAAAAAGCAGTGAAACAACAACAGCAACAATACATAGTAATAATAATAATAATAATAATAATAATAATAATAATAAAAAATACATAAATAATAATGGTCCCATCCTTTCTCACAAAAGAACCCCAGGACAGCAAACAACAAGTGATAAAATAATAAAAACATCTTAAAAACAAAACATATTTAAAACATAATCATAGCAACAACAACCCACAACCATCCCTGGGAGTTTGGCAGTGGGTCTGAATGTGTGGCTCTGCTCTTGACTCAGCACAGAATTGCCTACATGCAAGTAATGCGTGCATAGGGCTATAGTTAGTTGCAGTTTAGGATTTTTTCTTCCTTATAGGTTACCACTTTCAATGTAAATGAAATTACACACACATAAGGAAGCTTAATATAATTGTACAGTTGCATCAGGATTCCTTTGTGCTCTGTGATTTTATCAGTACACATGTGCACACATTGATTAAACCACAGGGCAAAAAAGAAAACCAGTGCTGTCATGCAATTCTGTAAGATTCCCTTTTGTGTTGCAACTTAATCAATGTGTGTAGGAGGAACTGGTGCAAAGTGGTAACCCTTAAGGGGTGGGGGGAATGTAACCTGAAAACTACGGCAAACTGTGCATGTGCAAGTGGCCTGAAAAAAAGCTGCAAAATAATAAATTAAAGAATGGCAAATTGCTAAGTCATCCATGCTATTCCGAAAACAAGATCAGGTGATTTGGAATCTCAAAACCCTGGGAAAGATTTGCACAAGGTAGAATTTCATAAACCTCTTTGTTTCCAAAAATTATCAAACAGCATGGGGAAAGAATTACAGCAACAATTTGCATGCTGCTGCAAGTGCACAGAGAAGGCCTTGGCCTTATGGCCCCTGAGTTCATAGCCCATATACGGTTATGGAAATTGCCCCTGCTGTGTTTTGATGCATGCCATTTCACAGTGCATTTTATGGAAAGAACATTTGCATCTAAAACATCCAAAGAGAGGGAATTGATATTAAATGCCACATCTCCCCTGAAGGAGATGTTATTAACTTTCTAGGTGGCTTGCAAATTGTATGTGACTTTGTTTAATCAATAAGCAACCAAGGAGGGCAAATCTGTTGTTAAGAAGATAAGAACACACCATGATAGCTTCACAAACAGCTGTTCCTTATCTGACTGATATAGTACTTAAGTTTGATGAGCTTAATTAAAAATAATGAAAACTACCTTTTTAAAGGTTAAAGTGCCTCCCCCCCCCAACATCTTGGGGAAGTGTAAGGCATTATCACTCTGCCATACCTTAGATAACTGGCAGAAGATCAGCACAAGATAATGACATGAAGGTCACAGGCTAATTAAGGGAGGTGATTTACTGTGGACTGGGAGAGTCCAAGGTCTTCAGATGTACAGACTGGGGGCATTTTACACTGAGTATAGGTAGAATTAGTTGCCGATAAAGATTATTGTTTTAGTTTGTAGACTGCCTTCTTTAAAGAATTTTAGTTGATTTATTATCTGCTTTTTAATAAATTTATTATCAAATTAAGATATTAAATCAATCAACTTTAAAACAAATTAATCAGTTACTTTGTTATATTACCAAAGCTCTCATATGAGGGATAATTAGGAATTTAATAAAGAAAGACCATTTTTAATATTGTCTTTTCATTCCCTATTACAGCAACACACTAGAAAACACACTACTGTGTCTCAAACCCACATTCTAAAACTGGGATATCCAACATGGTGACCTCCAGATGTTGTTGAACTCCAACTTCCATCATCCCCAGTCACCATAGTCAATGGTCAGGGATGATGGGAGTTCATAGAATCAAAGAATCATAGAGTTGGAAGGGGCCTATAAGGCCAGTGAGTCCAAACCCCTGTTCAATGCAGGAAAGTATATCCTGTCAAAAGACCCCAGGTCCAACCCCCTCACCCCTGGGCAATTGTTTCTGGGCAGGCACTCCCCATGCCTCTCCTTACCAGGGCTGAGTTATACCCAACATCAACCCTGTAAGGTAGGTAGACTGCCACCACCCCTTAACCTGGTCTCCTACACTGAGCAAGGGGAACTCCGTGCCAATTAGACTGGCAGAGATTCCCAGGAGCTAGAGCTAAAGTTACACTCACCACTCTGGAGCCTCCAACCAAACCTCAAATCAGTAGTCATTAGCTTTGTGGTCAAAGTACTGGTTTCAGAGCCACAGCCCTAAGTAGCACACACCAAGGAATATGAGATAGTTTATTAAATATTTTAAAAGTGCATATAAAAGAGCAGCATACAATTTCCTTTAAACCAAAACACCTTTAAACAGGGCTAGGCATAGTCAACAATGATGCACAATAAATGAGAGGTTCACACAGACATAACATAACAAAACTTACTAGCCTAAACTAATACACCATAAAGTATAAGAGCCTGGTCCCCTTCTGGCTTCTTGTACCACAAGACATCAAATAGGTAAGGCAAGATGGAATGGGAACAACTAACTGAATAATAGCCCCTCTTTTATGGGGGTTTGCCTGGCAACAGCAAGAGGGCCAATTAGCCATTCATTCATTCATTCATTCATTCATTCATTCATTCATTCATTCATTGTATTTGTATACCACCCCATAGCTGAAGCTCTCTGGGCGGTTTATAGTAACGAAAAACATTAAAAACAAATATACAAATTTAAAACACATCTTTTAAAAACAATTTAAAACAATTAAAACAATTTAAAAAATTCATGCTAAAATGCCTGGGAGAAGAGGAAAGTCTTGGCCTGGCACCAAAAAGATAACAGTGATGGCGCCAGGCGCACCTCGTCATAACATCTCTTGATGATGGAATAGCCTAGAAAGTTTACACCAAGGGCAGGGCTACTACTTTATGGCAATTCAGATCTCCTGACCTTGGTACCAGGCAGAGTAGATAAGGTTTGGCTGCCTCCCTGTTAGAATAACGAGCTGTATCTGGATGGTATGAGACACCCTACTTTTTCCCAGCACAGAACATCCCAGGAACCTATGCAAAATATTCCCCACAATTCCTCCTGGTCGAGCCATCTTACTTTGGCCAACCTTAACTGTTCTTGACATATCCAACAAGTGGCTGTCCAGCTGCGTCCTGAATGCCTCCAGTGTTGGAGAGCCCACCACCTCCCCCAGTAATTGGTTCCATTGTTATACCACTCTAACAGTCAGGAAGGTTTTCCTGATGTTCAGTAGTCCAACAACATCTGGAGGCCACCATATTGACTCCCCCCCCATTCTAAACCTCCCCCCCCAATAATTTGAACAAATAAAACTATATGTGATATAGCAGCAGGTCAAAAATTGTATCTTTTGTTGGCTATTTGTCACTCTGATTGTCAAACTGGCTTCTCTGTACATTTTTCCCATGGTGACACATTCTTATGAATACAATCCACATTTAATCATGGTCAGCAAGATCAATATCAAAGCTGAATCCTGATAAAACTGAAGTACTGCTCGTGGGAGACAAGGGAAGATTGGGAGACATCGACCTGATATTTAATGGGGTACAATTGCCCCTGAAAAATCAGGTCCGCAGTCTTGGGGTGATTCTTGATTCTGAGCTGTCTATGGAGGCCCAAGTTTCATCGGTGTGCCGAGCAGCTTGGGGTCAACTGCGCCTCGTTCGAAGGCTGCAACCCTATCTTCCTGTTCACCAGCTCCCACTTGTAGTGCACGCTCTGGTCACCTCTTGTTTAGACTACCGCAATGCGCTCTACGTGGGGCTACCCTTGAAAACAGTCCGGAAACTACAGCTGGTACAAAATACGGCGGCTCATTTACTCACGAATAGCCGCCGATACGATCATATTACTCCAATGCTTTACAATCTCCACTGGCTTCCAGTTATTTTCCGGGCTCAATTCAAGGTGTTGGTATTAACCTTTAAAGCCCTATACGGTTTGGGCCCAGTATATCTGATGGAGCGCCTCCACCGTCATAAATTGTGCTGCCCTACGAGATCTGCCACACAGGACCTGCTCTCAGTCCCGCCAACTAAAGTGGCTAGGTTGGTGAAGACTCGGGAGAGAGCTTTCTCTGTGGCAGCCCCCTCGATCTGGAACTCCCTCCCAATAGATCTTCGACATGCCCCTTCCCTAGAAATATTTTGCCGGGGCCTGAAGACTTGGCTCTTTAACCAGGCCTTTACAACCTCTGAGACTTCTAGGGTAAATTAGCCTTGTATTGAAATGCTGATAATTTATTATACTGAACTTGTATGTAATGTATTGACTATATCTTACTTATTGTATTTTATCATATTTTACTGTAAGCCGCCTAGAGTGGCCACTGGCCAGATAGGCGGCCTATAAATTAAAGTTTATTATTATTATGTAGTCAAATGTCCTCAATGATATCCTAGAGCAGAGGGTAACCAATGTGGTGTCAGCCCCAGAAGGACAATGAATAGTCAGAGATTATAGGAGGTGTGATCTACAAGATCTGGGTGACACCATGTTGCCTACGCCTATACGAGAGAAGCAAAAGAAGCATTTTACCACATGGATTTTTTAAAGCAACCAAATCCATTATGCAATTATTCCCAATCATGTAATTAATGAGTGGCATTGGGGGGGATCTTGCAAGAGTTTTTATGTTACATTTTGTTACAAACAGGCTCTCTAGCTTCTGCCTCTCTTGAAAGGTATGGCCACTCAGATATGCCTTGTATGTAATTTACCCACTAGCAATGGCTTAACAGTGGGAATTAAAACTTAACAGTATGTTTAAAAGGACAGAGATAGAAGTGAATTAGCTCTATTTGTAGCAATAAAGTAAAGTAAAAAACTAGTTAGAACTGTCAATATGGATGAGATCAAGTCAATATGGATGAGATCACTCAACTCCAGGTTTCTAATTTGAGATATTTATTAAACGATTCAAGAGTAACACAACTGAGAGAAATATTAGGTTTTGTTGAAATGAATAACTAATCCTTACACCATACAGATCCTAACATTAGATTAAGTAATTCACAGATGGGTACATAACATTCCTTTCCATGCCAATGGCATGGGTTCTGTCCTGCTAGGGATCAGGCACCATCATCATGGAGCCAAAAGGCGCTTGCAAACCCATTTATTTTAAAGTAGATTTGTAGGGGGAAGGACTAGCATTAAAAACAAGCAAGTGACAAATCAGATAGGATCCTGGACTTTTCAGGTTCCATCACTCCTACAGATGCTGGTGGTTAACACTTAGGCCTGGTTCACACATAGTGGTAAACGAACCCTTAGTTAACCATGAGTTGTTCCAGAGACAATCAAACAAACTATGGTTTGTTTCTCCAAAGTTTGGTTTGTTTTCCAGCTGTTCTTGCCTCATGTCTTGTAGCTTGGTGAGCATCTGGGCCCAGAGTGGGATGGTCAAACAAACCGTGGTTAAAGAAGGGTACTGTGTTCACATGTAATGCCAAGCCAACTTTTAAAAAAAGATATGTAAGCCATGTTGACAGTAAACAAACCAAAGTGAAGCTGCTGGGCAGGGTTCAGATAATCAAACAAACCATGGGGTTGTATTCAAGGATTTCTCTTGTGCAAGAGTCTGTCTCTTTCCTTCCCCATGTGCCCTCTAAATCTGTTCTGGGTTTTTACCCAACCCTCCAGAAGAGATTTAGGGATAGCACGAGGTATGTGCAGGGGAAAGAAAGGAGGGAGAAATCTCTTTGTGCTAGCACTAATTCTGACACTTGTGCAAAATGTTAGTTGAAAACTTCCAATGGTTTAATAAATCATGCTTTACTAAAACATGCCTTAGCCTTTCTTAAAGAGGAAGACATTTTTGTACCCATGTTTGAAAGGATATTTTGTACCCACTGAGTATTCACCTCGTCCAATATATTCAAAGAATAGCTATATTCAAAATTATTATGCAAAGGAACAATGTCTTTCTAATTTATATACAGTAGGCTGACCTGAATACGTCCCAGTTCAGTCATCCTGGTGGTGACAGTCTTCACATAGTGAAGGACCAGGCATAGTGCAACTCTTGTCACTGTGCACTTCATGTAATGTGTGACATTAAGGTTCATAAACATGGCCTCCTGATTCTTTTCCGTCATAAAGGGAAGAGGTGATGTGCATGAACCTTTGTGTGGACTGGTGGAGTGCCACTGACACACATTAATTTAGATATGTGGAGAAAGGGAATGACACTCATCGACCCATTTATCATACCAAGACTGCAGCTAACAAAGTAAGTGCTTGAACTGGTCTGTTGCATCTCAGACCTAGTTTTTGCATCCCCACACGCTTGTCTTGTTAACATCTCATAATTGTGAATTGGAAGCAAAACTTCAATCCCTTATTGTCAAATACTGAATCAGTGCTGACTTAAATCAACATTGAGTTTGGTTTCTTGTATTTTCTGCACCACAGCATGCTTTGAACAGCAAAAGAGTATGCAAAAATCTTCGTCAACATTTAACAGAATCAACATAGTCACTGCCAAAATATGTTCTTCAGTCCGTGCATCTTTAGGACTGAGACAAGCATCATGGAAAATGCAAAATACAATGAAGATTCCTGCTTCTCTCAACCACTGTGAGAATCTGTCATTTCCACGTGGTCTGTTTTCCTGGAAACTCTCCCTTTCCTATCTACTCTCCAGATTCCATTGTTAGTTCTCATTGTCATGTGATTTTGGACTTGAAAGGGGAAAATGAGATGGCAGAAATACAAAGTAATATCTTAATTAATCTGGTTTGCACATGGAACAAAATGTACAGACAATGCTCATCTACCCAACAATAGGATCATTGTGCTACAATTCATTCAGAAAATTATGTCCGGAACTACTTCAATAAACACTTATGGAAATACTTCAGTGAGCACTATGGAGTTCACTACCACAAGATGCAGTGAGGGCTGCCAGCTTGGATGGTTTAAAAAGGAGATTAGATCATTCACAGAGAATAAAGCTATCAATGGCTGCTAGTAAAGGTTTCTATGTATATGTCTCTGAATACCAGTTGTTGAGGAACATGACCAGGAGTTTCATCAAAAGACATTTCCAGTCCCGCCTGGACTTGCTGCATGCAAGGCAGATGCTCTGCCACTCTTGGTACCCTCCCAACACATTAATAAGAAACTTCCTCATTAAACAAAATTATCCAAAAGTACAAAGCAAAGATCTCAGCTTCCTAACCTAGCTTGAGGAAGAGGCTCCCATTAGCAAATCAAAATCTTTTGTCACACTGAAAAAGAGCCACATTTTTACATCATGTGCATTAAGCTCTCAGATTCAGCCCTGAGAGACCATGACAATGCACATTGCCTTACTTGTTTAGCCTGGATTTAGGCTGGGGTCTTGACTGGCTTGGAACTGGTATGCCTTTTTTCCAAGTAAATGGGTGGGAAAGATGCATCAAGCAAACAGGGCGTCAATATGCTTATTCATTGATCTTATCGGTGATCTGTCTTTCTAAGAGCAATGTAATGATTTGTTTGGGGTGCCATCATTATAAGATGTTTTTTCAAGGGATCAAAGCATTTCACATGCGGTATCTCCTTGTCCTTGCAACACGCCTGTAATGTAGATCAGTATTATTGCACCCCTATTATAGAAGCATGTGTGTTAAGACTGAGTGATAATGCCTTGCATAAGGCCTCCCAATAGATCTATATGTCAGGTAAGATTAGAACACTTAGAGGTTTTTTACAATCAAGCAGTACATACAGTTTGTTAATAAATAAATAAATAAATAAAATACCCCATAAACGTTACAGAATGCATTTTATTCTCTTGATCACTGCAGTCACCAGCATACATCCTACCTCCCCCCTATGGGTCACCAGCCCTCCCCCTAACCCCTATGGGTCACCCTTCCTTCCACCTACCCACCTACCAAGGGCCAGGCCCAGCCAGCACAGCCACCTCTGTCCCTCTCGTTCACTCACTCACTCTCCCACATACTGCCACCACTATCACCACCACTGTGTCATCACTCATGGATGCTTAGAAAACAGCCTACTGTACAAAGGTAAAATTTACATTAGTTGTTCCACTCACTTTGACCTCTAACCCTGCCCACCACTGGCATGTGGCCCTTGGAAGGCTGCCTAGAAGGGAATGTAGCCCTTGGGCTGAAAAAGGGTTTCCCACCCTTGCTCTAGGACAGCCTCTCCCAACCAGTGTGCCTCCAGATGTTGTTGGACCACAACTCCCATCAGCCTCAGCCAGCATTGCCAATGGTCAGGAAAGATGGGAGTTGTGGTCCAAGAAAATCTGGAGGCACACCGGTTGGGAAAGGCTGCTCTAGCAGTTTCTTCTTCTTTCATATTTGATTCTGGCTTAAGCACAGACATGCATCCCAAAAACATGGAACCCCAGTGTGGATGCCTTGGTGGCAATCTTCCTCCTCCTCACACACACCTGCAATATGGCCAAGCAATTGTGTTTATTCAAGTTAACAAACGCTAGCATCAACAAGAGATTGCTAACATCCACAAAGCCACAAAGAGACCCCCAAGTTCCAAACTGCCAGTCTCTTCCCAAGGTCTAGATGTGCTGTTATGCTCCTGGGCCTCACTCATGGTTAATTCAGGGATGTAGTCAATACGTTGGGCCCATTGTGGACATCACAAAGATGCAAAAATTTGAGAGTATTGCAATATAAACTGTTCCAGCAATGGCAAATTGGATGTATTGGAGTACTTCCACCGACAGATGGCAGCAGCAAATTTGTACTCCAGCTAGCAGGTTACAGCCAAAAAACTCCTGTAGCTCCTTTGCATCTCTACAGTTCCAGCAGTGCAAATGCCAAGCAAGATCCAAGCTATTAGTGGAGCTTAGAAACCTCCAATCCTAAAAGCAATTTCACCCTGGAAGTATGAGCCATTTATTTATTTCAGCCAATAGGAATTACAGTTTAGGTTCTCCATTGTGAAGCTGAGAAGATTTCAGTTTCAGGCATTCAGGACAGCAGTAGTTGTGCTTTATAAATCTAGTTGCAAGCAACCCTAATAGCGACCAGTAAGTTCTTCATTCCGTAAGAGAAGTGTTCTCAACCTGCGTTTCTGACCCGATCTATACGCCTGTGCTCAGGGTGACCCAGATTCTTGCTTATTGAGGGTGGCTGGGGAGGGAGACACAAGTGTTCCAAGCAACAATTTGTTCCTTAACACATTGCAACAGTTACGCACATGTTGCAGTTCCACCCAACATACAAACCAGGCTCTTTCACAGGAGGAATGCATCTTGGGTTATGTACAATAGTGCACTACCAGCATCCACCACATGGTGGCCTATGTCGTTTCTCTACAGACAAAAGATTAAAAGCTTGGTTGCATTGCCTTGGTTTGCATCTCACTATGCATTTTGTTTTTTGCTTCACAGATCTTCTCCCTACTGGCTGAATCGTATCCAGTCCTTTCTTTACTGCAATGAAAATGGCCTTCTGGGCAGCTTTTCTGAAGAGACTCACTCATGCACATGTCCCAATGACCAGGTTGCCTGCCTTGGCTCTTTACCATGCATTGTGGGAGATGGTTCTGCCTGTTTAACATGTGCACCTGATAACCGTACCCGCTGTGGGACCTGTAACACTGGATACATGCTGAGCCAAGGGCTTTGCAAGCCTGAAGTGGCAGACTCAACAGAGCACTACATTGGGTTTGAGACTGATCTCCAGGATTTGGAGATGAAGTATTTATTGCAGAAAACGGACCGCCGGATTGAGGTCCACGCAATCTTCATCAGCAATGACATGCGTCTCAATAGCTGGTTTGACCCTTCTTGGCGCAAAAGGATGCTCCTTACCCTTAAAAGTAACAAGTACAAATCTAGCCTGGTCCATATGATATTGGGTCTCTCTCTTCAAATTTGCCTAACAAAGAACAGCACCTTGGAACCTGTTCTGGCTGTTTACGTCAACCCTTTTGGAGGTAGCCACTCCGAGAGTTGGTTTATGCCTGTCAATGAAAACAGTTTCCCAGACTGGGAGCGGACTAAACTGGACTTACCACTTCAGTGTTATAACTGGACGCTGACTCTAGGCAACAAGTGGAAGACATTTTTTGAAACAGTCCATATCTACTTGAGGAGTCGTATTAAGTCAAATGGTCCCAATGGCAACGAAAGCATCTACTATGAACCCCTGGAGTTTATCGATCCTTCCCGGAACCTGGGCTACATGAAAATCAACAATATCCAAGTGTTCGGCTACAGCATGCACTTTGACCCGGAAGCCATCCGGGACTTGATTTTGCAGCTGGACTACCCCTATACTCAGGGATCCCAGGACTCTGCCCTCTTGCAGCTACTAGAGATAAGGGACCGTGTAAATAAACTCTCTCCATCTGGCCAACGTCGTCTAGACCTTTTCTCATGCCTGCTGCGTCATAGACTGAAGCTGTCTACCAGTGAGGTGGTGAGAATTCAATCTGCTTTGCAGGCCTTCAATGCCAAATTGCCGAACACAGTGGATTATGACACAACCAAATTATGTAGTTAACCATAAGTGTGAAGCACAACAGAAAAAATAAAAACCATGACGGAGTTTTTACAGTGCTTTTGTGGAACAGTTTATGTTTGGAAGAGTAAATTTAAATTGTCTTTTCAATATCTGTCTTATATCAGTCAATAACGTTGGATGGCAATTTACACCCTTGAACTTGCTGACAAGTGAATATATTATACCTGCAAATTTTTTTTGGCTTTGTTTTATGAATGAAAATAAATACTGACACCAGTCTAGAAGACATTCTACTTTTTACAATAAATTTCGTTTGTAATTTTATATGTTCCGTGGCAATGCTTTTGTGCATTACATTCTCTAGAGGGAACATAAAAGGATACCAATAAAATTTTGTAGCTGAACAGTTATTAAAAAGAAACGCTGTGGGATTCATTCTTTTCCCCTCTTAGGAAAAAAACAGGAAGATCCTTGATATTGCATTTTTGACCAGAAAAGGGTCATGGAAGAGATACATGGCTTTGATGCAGAAGCCAGCCAAAACAAAACTAACACACAAAAATCATGAATTAATTCTGTAAATCTTGAGTCATCAGTCTGAGTTTTCCCATCAAAACGAACTGGGGTCGCTTTATTTATTTATTTTTATTTTATTTAACACGATTTCTGTATCACTTAATTGTCAAAACCTTTAAGCATCTTACATAAAATATATACATTAAAATTACCCATAAAATCAAGTTACTCATAAAAATGTCAAAATAAAGTCAGCAGATTTAAAAACATACATTATAAAATAAAATTACATATTAAAATTTATACTAGATTTACATGTTTGAGTAGGCTTGCTCAAAGACAGGCATTTTCTAGTAGGTGCTGAAAATAGTACACCCAAGGCAGCTACCTAGTATCAGTAGGCAGGGAATTCCAAAGTGTAGGCTCTGCCATCCTGAAGGATCAATTCTTGTCAAGTACAGAACACATTATGTGGCGCTTGTAAAAGTGCTGGTTCCACAGACCAATGTGGCCTAGTTGGCCTATATGGGGGAAGACAATATACTTAATGATGGCTTACTTGTTCCTTTGCCTAAGGAACTTGAAAAGAATCTTGCCTTTTTCAGGTTGCTGTACTATGGCATGCACATGGCTCAAGTGGCCAGATTTTTCATTTTGGGGAAGACTAGAAAGTACTTATCTCACAATAAGGACACAAATAGTGGCAGAAGTGTCAACCCTGGTGAAAAACCCAGGATACTGGTGAGTGTAAAGTCACTTTGATGTATATATGGTAATCTAGGCAAGCCTGGGAAAAATATTTAGGCATGAGGGAGGAAGCTATGAGAATCTAGCCTCCTTGGAGTTATTCAAGGCTCTTTTCTTGAATGATTAGTTTTAATATTTTTAAAGAAATGAGACAATCCATCTTCATATAGGTGCAGCTACCTACATGCAGAAGGTCTGGCATGGGGCTCATTTTCCCAAGCAAGAGGTAAGGCTTGATGGGGATATAAGAAGAGTGCAGAGGCCTCCCGATCTCAGGAATGGCTCAGCGCTCAGAGCAATAGTTATGAAGATGAAGGGAGTGGGACAAGTGGTTCAATTGAGCCCCAAGTCAATCTGTACACATGCATTCCGATTGCTCCATAGGTTTCTAGCCCTTTTACTCATAGGCATCTAAGGAAACAATGTGCAGATAGTATTCCACCCAATAAGAATACTCTCTATAGGACTGTTCACACATTATGCTGGACACTGGAAGAATTTGTCTCTGCACTTGAAAGAGTTATTTTATTTGTATAGCATAGTTTTATCCCACCGTGCAGCCAGGCACATTTTGTGCAGTGTCAAAAAAATTCTGCAGTTTTTGAGCAGGTGAGCACGTGGGATTTAACAAAGGAACTAGGTAGTTTCAAAAAAAGAAACAGATGAGAAAAGAGAAATAGAAAATGAAGATCAATATTGGTTCCTTTCAGATCTTCATAACCTTATATTAATAGTATATTATGAGACTAATTACTTGATTAGTTTGAGGGCTGGCAGTTGCTTGTTGCTCATGCAGTAAAAAAAAATAGAATAAACCCCGTTCTATAGCTCAACTATACAACTTTGCATACAACCTTACAAGTGTAAGCTCACACTGTACAGTTATTGAATTTTACATGTGAATAACTAAATGAATGTACAACTGAGCTATTATGTACATAAATTGTACATTCATTGAATGTAAAATATGGACACTCTTTATGAGAATATTCAATAAGAATAGCCCTCATGTTATCCACATGAACAGAACTCCATTCATGGAAGGTCAGTGAGGCCATGCTGCTGGCCCCACCATCAAAGTCATGTCTCTTCAGTATCCCCCTTCCACCTTGATCTCCATGTGCTACAGGCAGATGTCTGAAGAGAGGAAGCTTCCACATGATTTGGAACGCTGTTGGTTCCAGATTGGATAGAAGGCTTCTTCTGTAGAGGTCTACATGCATAATCTTCTTCTGTTCAGACTAGCATTGCCAGTTCTCTGGGTTTCATCTGGAGACTCCTTTTTTTGGAGTTCTCCCCGGGTCTGGGCAAGGCACCCAATCTATTGTTTCTGGTTGGCCAGGGGGCATGACAACGGGCTCCTCAGGGAGATTTAGGCCAGTTGATGTGCCCCTGGTTCAGATTTGGCTGCATTTGATTGGTGGGGTGAGAAGGAACTTCCTTTCCCCCCCCCATTGAATGCAATGGGCCCAAATTCTTCCCTGGGGAGATAAAGGCCCATTGATGCACCTCCAGCTTTGAATTTGCACAACAACAGACCCGAACCTCTGTTTCCTGGGGAGATTTAAGCCTCCCTGGCCTTGGAACTGGCTGCATTCGATTGGAGAGGTGAGGAGGAACCTCCATCGAATTGAGCCAACTCCAAGGCTAGGAGATGTGACAATTGCCCCAAATCACTCTTCCCCAGGAAGATTTAGGCCATTGACACACACACCCATCTTCAGAAATGGCTGCATTCGATGTTGGGGGCGCAAGGAGGAACTTCTTCCTTACCTCCCCCATAGAATGCAACTGGCTCCGAGGCTGTGGGGGTGCATGGCAATGGGTCCAAATATCCTTCCCCATTTTAGGCCCATTGATGTGTGTGTGTGTACATGCACATACACAGCTTCAGAACTGCCTGCATCCCATTAGGGCAAGGAGAAGGAAGTCCCTCCTCGCCCCCATATAGGATGTAGCTGGCTTCAGAGCCCATCATGTGACATCACTAGGGCCTGTTGTGTGACATCACTAGGGCCTGCCCCTGGAATCTCAGGGTTTGGGATGCTTCTGACCTGGCAACCCTAATTCAGACATCCATGTGCAATCCGACATCCACATTAGAGGGCAGGAACTGGGAGGCCACACACCATCCGGGGCAAGGGCAGCAGCAGGGCCCTGTTGCCTCTTCAGTGCATGGGGCCCTCTTCACTGGGGTAGCATGTGAAGAGAGCTAATTAGTGTGTTGTAATTGGGGTAGCTGCCAAGCACTTTGGCACTTGGCCCTTTTTAAAATACAATGTGCAATTCTGTGAAAATTATTTAATACAGACATCACCAACTTTTTTGAGCCCATGGGCACATTTACAATGTGAGGAAACTGTCATGAGCACCCCACACATACCACAGCCAAGCCCACACCACAACCTATTCTATTGCCTACAACAGAATGCTTCATTCAAGTTTCATTTCGGCAAGGAGCGAGACAGAGAGAGGGGACTCTGCAGGTGCCAGGGAAGGCCTCATGAGCGCCACATTGGCTACCCCTGATTTAATACATATTATAGCAGGGTTGGGGAACCTGTGGCCCTCCAGATGTCATGGGCTACAGCTTCCATCAGCCTTGTCCATTTGCCATGTTGGCTGGGGCAACTGGAAGTTGGAGCCCAACTATATCTGGAAGACTGCAGGGTTCCATTTCTACTCTGTAGCTTATTTAAACACATTGTCCTTCTCATCAGATTCAGATGTATTTTGTGTGGATTTTTTTATTATTTGTGAAATGTAATCAGAGTACACATTTACTGGGGTGTAGTTGTCCAGGGTCTCAGGGGGTCTTAGACCCTTTATTTTTGGGGGAGCAGGGTCCCAGCAGGGTCCCTATGTCTCTAGCATCTTACAAGTCAATCAGCATGATGGGTGTGTGTTAGCCATTGTGAAGAGTCTTCTAACATGCTCCCTTGCCCTTTCCTGCTGATTGGAGGTGAGTCAGCCACTGAGAAGACTCTTCTCTACTCTTCCCTTTCATGCTTATTGGCTCCTAGGGATTTCTGTTGTTGTGGGAGAAGGCATTAGCAAGGATCTCATTCTCAAGCTAGCAGCAAAGAAAGAAAAGGGGGGGTGGCAGCTGTGATTTATCAAGAGACCTTGTACTACTGAATATGCCACTACAGTACTGCACATTTATGAGAATTAAAACAGAAAGTTAAAAATGGGATACAGCATAATGGGTGCTAAGCAGAAGTGCAATAAAAAAATTCAGAAGGGCAGGGTCTCTTTATGATAACAGCAGGAATGCTTCCGTATAAGATTACACAACCGTCTAAAATTTATAGAATAATCTGGCCAGGCTTGCATGCTGTTTTCTGCTTCTCTGTCAGTGTCACCACTTGACTATCCTTTCTCCCTGTCAAGAGATATTGCTGAACTACTGAATTCATTGTCTGCACATTTATCTCCGGCTGCTTTATTAGCAGGAACTAATAAAGGTTTTCTTGCAATCGACCCTCGTTGGGACTCTTCTCAGTGGCCAACACACTCCACCTTTTGTGATGATTGGCTCGTAGGACGCTGGAGACAGAGGGAACCTGCTCGGACCTGGCTCCCAAAAAAGTAAGAGTCCAAGATTGGCCAGCAACCCAGATGACCAGTAAAATCAAATGAAGTAGAACACGCGTCAAAGTCAAAGGCAAATTGATCCCTTGCCACCAAAACATAGCTTGTCAAAAGAAGATCAATCCAAGTGATGATTTCTAACATTAGAGTAAGTATGAATAGTGTGATCAGGCCAGAACGAACAATCTGTTAGAATTTGCTAATAGAAAGTGAGAGTTTTCTTCGAGGTTAGGCCCACAATTGTATTCCTCACAATCTGAATAATCTTGCATCCGCACTATACATTTAAAGCACATAGCTTTCCCCAAAGAATCCTGGGAACTGTAGTTTATTAAGGATGCTGGGAATTGTAGCTCTATGAGTGGTACGTTCTCAGAATTCTTTGGCAGAAGCCATATGCTTTAAATGTATGGTGTGGATGCAACTACCAGAAGAGATAATGCCGAATATCCTCTAGGTTACTTGAATGTAAGTTTGTGTTTCACACACATTTGCAGTGATCACCACTGTATGACTATTTACCATGGTAGAGTGAAAATAGTCAGCACCACCCCAATCCTCCATGCTACTTATGGGCAGCAAAATTGTGGGGAGAATTTTGCCAAATATTTATTTTTGGGGGGAGGGAGGTAAAATTCTGAGACATTTCAGCTCCCTTAATGTTGTATGAAATGTTCATACTAATGAATGATAGGAACACTACAGATGACTGGATCTTCACAATAGTAAGTAGATAGTAAACAGTTGTTAGTAAATGGTCTATCCTCCTCTAGGATGCACACCTGAATGTGGTGAGGGAGTTTGAGAGTGTTGAAGAAGCTGAGAGCAATGCCATCAGGAGTCGAGACCAAGAGGCTAGACTCCTAGCAGGGGCACCCAAGGCGGAATGGTCAAAGCTGAGACACCAGACTAAGATGCATCCAAACTCAGAGGAAGGCAATGGTAAACCACCTCTGAATACCTCTTACCACGAAAACCCTATAAACAGAGTATCCAAAATGCAACAAGAGATAGTGCTGGAAGATGACACCTCCAGGTCAGAAGGCACTCACCGAGTTACTGGGGAAGAATAAAGGACAAGTATGAGTAGTGCTGTGACTAATGATGCCACTGGGTCAAAGCCAAAAGGAAGTCCAGAAGCTGATGCACAGAGATGTGAAAGGAGAGTCTGTACGAAGCACACAAGAGGAACATGGAATGTGAGACGCATGAACCAGGGAACATTAGAAATTGTCAAGCAAAAAATGGAACGTATCAACATCACAATACTTGGCGTGAGTGAATTAAAATGGATGGGAATGGGACATTTTCAATCAGGCAACTACAAAATATTTTATGCAGGAAATGAGAAATTAAGAAGAAATGGGGTTGCTTTAATAGTGAGGTGGTGTAGCAAAAGCAAGAGGACCTTACATCAGTGGTACATGCTCTGGTAACCTCACGTTTGGATTACTGTAATGCGCTTTACGTAGGGCTACCTTTGAAGACAGTTCGGAAGCTACAGCTAGTGCAAAATGCGGTGGCCAGATTGCTGACAAGGACCAAGCGGTCCGAGCATATAACACCTGTTCTGGCCTGCTTGCACTAGTTGCCAATATGTTTCCGGGCCAAATTCAAAGTGTTGGTATTGACCTATAAAGCCTTATACGGTGCGGGACCACGATACCTGGCGGAACACCTCTTCCGATATGAACCGGCCCGTACACTACGTTCTGCTACGAAGGCCCTCCTCCGGGTTCCAACTCATAGGGAGGCCCGGAGGGTGGTGACAAGATCTAGGGCCTTCTCAGTGGTGGCCCCCAAACTATGGAACAGTCTCCCCGAGGAAGTACGCCTGGCGCCGACTCTGCTCTCTTTTTGGCGCCAGGTCAAAACCTTCCTATTCTCTGAAGCATTTTAAGCTAAATTGATTTACTTTAAAAATGTTACTGTATTTGATTTTTGACTGTATTACTAGTATTATTCTGTTATTTATTGTATTTTTATGCTATTTTTATGTTCACCGCCCAGAGAGCTATCACTAGTCAGGCGGTATATAAATCTAATAAATAAATAAATAAATAAATAAATAAAATAAATTAGGAGCTATAACACAAGGTCTGAGTGATATCAATGAGATTAAACGGGAAACCTATTAACATAACCATCATCCAAATCTAAGCTCCAATGGCAAATGCAGAAGAAGAGGAATTGGAGAGATTTTACGCAGAAGTACAGGAAGAAATTGATCACACACCAAAACAAGATGTGCTGATAATGATGGAGGATTGGAATGCAAAAGTAGGGAAGGGAAGAACCAGGAATTGTGAGGAAATCAGGCTTAGGAGATAGAAATGAAGCAGTAGAAAGACTGATTGAATTCTGTGAAGTCAATTCTGTGAACACATTTTTTGAGCAACTGAAAAGATCACTGTACATGTGGACATCACTGAATGATCAATATAGGAATCAAATTGATTATATAATTGGTAGCACAATATGGAGAAGTTCCATACTTCCTGCGAAAACAAGACCAGGAGCAGACTGAGGTACAGGTAATATCAAAAATCAGAGTAAAGATAAAGAAGAACAACAAAGCAATCATAACGCCAAAATACAATTTAAATAACATCCCAGAAGAATATGAAGATCAAATAAGGAACAGATTTGAGGATTTAAACTTAGTTGACAGAGAACCAGAAAAACTGTGAAGTCAGAGACACTATCAGGGAAGAATGCAAAAAGTTAATACTTCTAGTTAAAAAGAGAGAAAGACCTCAATGGATGACTGAAGAAACTCTTAAAATGGTTAAAGAGAGAAGGAAAGCACAAGCAAAATGAGACAGAAACAGGTTAGAACCCTAAATGCAACAATACCTTGACTAGTATGTAGGGACAAAGAAAACATTACAATAGTTATTGTGTAGAAATAGAAGAGGACAACAAAAAGGGAAAACCAAGAGCCCTATTCCAAAAGATTAGAGAAATGAAAGGGAAATTTAAACCAAGAGTAGGGATGTTGAATAATCAAGAGGGGAACACACTGACTGACCGAGATGAAATAAAAGGAAGATGGAAGCAATACACTGAAGAACTCTATAAAAGAGATGCCAGGATGACAGATTCATTCATGGAGGACCCATATGATGAAGAACCAGAAATGTTAGAATGTGAGGTGAAAGCTGCTCTTAAAATACTTGGAAGAAACAAATCACCAGGAACAGATGGCATACCAATAGAGTTGCTACAAGCTACTGAGTCTGAATCTGTCCCAATTTTGACAAAAAATTGTCAACAAATATGGAAAACTAAACAATGGCCCACAGACTGGCAGCATTCAATTTACATCCCAATTTTAAAGAAAGGGAATGCAGTAATGATCAAACTATTGCCTTAATATCCTATGCAAGTAATGCTCAAGATTCTACAGCAAAGGCTCTTACCATATATGCAGCGAGAAATGTCAGATGTCCAAGCTGGATTTAGAAAGGGAAGACACACCAGAGATCATATCGTGAACATATGTTGGATAATGGAATCGAGCAAGGAATTTCAGAAGGAAATCACCCTGTGCTTTATAGATTACAGCAAAGCCTTTGATTGTGTAGATCATGAAAAACTATGGAATGCTTTAAAAGAAATGGGGGTGCCACAGTATCTGATTATCCTGATGTTCAACCCATATGCTGGACAAGAGGCTACTGTTAGCACAGAATATGGAGAAACCGATTGGTTCCCAATCGGAAAGGGTGTGAGACGGGTGTATTTCATCACCCTATTTATTTAATCTATATGCAGATCATATCATACGGAAAGCGGGATTGGACCAAGATGAAGGAGGTGTGAAAATTGGAGGGAGCAATATCAATATTTTAAGATATGCAGATGATATCATACTAGTAGCAGAAACCAGTAATGATTTGCAATGAATGCTGATGAAAGTTAAAGAGGAAAGAGCAAAAGCAGGACTACAGACTTTTAACCTGCCTTTCAGAGTTCCTGCCTTCACAAGGCATTTTACAACAGTTATAAATAGTTCAAACACCATAACCATATAATTATTAAATACCATTTAAAAAGTAAAATAGCATTAAAAAGATTGGAGCAGCTAAAAAAACTCTCAGACTAACCTATTTCACAGGGTTATTGCAAAGATAAAAGGTGGGAAGGACCCAGGAAGAAAAGCTAGGTGCAAATATATCATGTCATATTCACAAACCATGTAGGGATGGTTGAGGAAACAAGGATAAAAGTACATATACCAAATGGCTTTAATGGCAACATTCAACAGTGTTGATGTCTTATAGCAAATTACAAAAGAAAGAAACCTTGTCACCACACACACACAGACACACACACACACACACACAAAATACTCTAAGCATGTCCTTCTTGACGGAACCAACTCTCAGACTAACCTACCACACATGATTGCTGGAAAGACTCCATACACAATGGAGATGTAAAAACACAAACACCCCATATAATAGTTTATTGTCAAAACCAGTTGGTCATTGCAGAACTTTTTTTTTAAAAAAAATAGTATTAGTTTCCTGCCAAATAAAAGCAGTGACAACTAAGTAAGCTCTGCTTAACTGCCTTAAAAATAGGATGGGGGGGGGAGATAGAAGGAAGGATTAACAACACAATTCTATGCTACAGTATGCCTACTCAAAAATCTCATTGATTTATAGCACAATCCTAACCATGTCTTCTCAAAAGTAAGTCCTATTGAATTTAATGGGGTTTACTCCCAGATAGATCCTCCGTGGCGCAGAGTGGTAAGCAGCAGTAACGCAGCCGATGCTCTGCTCACGGCTGGAGTTCGATTCCAACAGAAGGAGGAAGTTGAATCTCCGGTAAAAGGGGTCGAGGTCCACTCAGCCTTCCATCCATCTGTGGTCGGTAAAATGAGTACCCGGCATATGCTGGGGGGTAAACAAGGGCCGGGGAAGGAACTGGCAATCCCACCCCATATATACGGTCTGCCTAGTAAACATCGCAAGACGTCACCGTAAGAGTCAGAAACGACTCGCACTACAAGTACGGGGATACCTTTACCTTTTTACTCCCAGATATGTAGGATTAGCACTGCAGTTTTACTCCCAGAAATGTGAGTATAGGATTAAAGCCTCATATTGGGAAGGTTTTCAAAACAGGCTATAAAATAGACAAGTAAACTGCCCTGCTTAGCAGTCCAGGAAAATTTAAACTTGAATGAATCCTTATATTTAGAAAAGTAACACATTGTAATGGCATCATAAACTGCATGTACAGTAGGGGCCCACTTCTTGGCACCCTGCTTTTTGGCGTTCCGCTAATACGGCACCAGCGGGGCGATCAGCTGGAGGGGGGCTGGAGCTCCCCGCTCTCCAGCTGATCTCGCCGGAGGAGGGGAAGATCAGCTGTAGAGAGCTACAGCTGATCTCTTTTGGCATGATCAGACTCCTGCGTTTGATCTGATCTCGCCGGAGGAGGGGAAGTTCAGCTGTAGCGCTCTACAACTGATCTTCTCCTCCTCCGGCACGACCAGTAGGTTAGGTTCCAGACCCCCACGCTACAGCTGATCTGCTTTTTGGCAGTTTCCGCTTTTCGGTGGGGGTCTGGAACCTAACCTGCCGTATAAGTGGGGCCCTACTGTACACTTCTTATTTCTGCTCAAAAATTATTTGATAGATAAAATGTATAATGTGCTATTTTTTTTAAATAATTTTTTTTAAAAACCCTGCATGTACACTTTTAGTATCATCACTGAAATTGTTTACTGTGCATGCCTACCAAAATCCTGCTGTACTGTGTATGTTTCTTTGCTCTTCTGGATCTCATGCTGGATGTGCAGAGAGAGAGAAAAGTGGGCAGGAAGGCACACGTGCTGCTGCTGAAAGCTAGGTTACTCAACTTATATATTGTGTACACATACATCATTAACTAATATGGAGAGACAAGCAGGAAACGGCAACTATTTTCAGCACTTGCAAGAATTTCTAGTTATTGCATGGTGTTTAACAAATCCTTGTCAGTCACAGGTCTGCCTTCACTCATTGGCTAAAAATTCCAAAGGGCAGGGATTGGAGCAGCCAGCTAGCCCATTTCACAGAAATTACAGGAGAGGGCAGCCCACACATTGAAGTATAACTTCTTTTTCCAGAACACTTAGAAACATATGTTAAAAAGAAAAGAATAAAGCTAAGAGTCTGGGCCCCCTGCTGGCCCTGGGCCCATTAGAAATGAACCCTTTCTACCTATGTCAGTGGCCCTAGTTATATGACTGCATGAAGAAACATTTGAAATACTCCACAACATTTTCCTTGATCACAGATACACTTTCCCCAGTAGTTAACAATCATTGATCTTTCTATGCACAAAGTCTTGCTCATTCTAGCATTTCTACACATGATCACATGACGAAAAGTCTCAAAAAGTTTGACTTTTTATCAGAACTCTTTCAAACTCCTTCAAAAACCTTCAGTTGTTTTGCCCGAGGTGACATCTAGAAATTGCTTCAGATTTTACTTGAGGGGAAAACACTGACAACCTAAATGATGTTCAGCCCTCCCTCTTCCCCAACCCCTCTGGAGAAGCATCAACACCCACAACAAAGCTCTTTTTCCCTCTCTGAAATTTCTTCAGTAGCTCTGCCTAAGGAGGAGCTGCCAAATCCACTCTGAATTTCATTTGAACAACAGTTCATTGATAACAGTTCTCTACTCCATTGACTGTCCCTTGTTTTTTTCCCCTGGGGACCACTATTTTGAAATTAGAATTTGACAACCCTCCTTGCCATTGCTCTTCATTGCCTGTAGAGAGCTCCTTTTACCTTAGGTGAGCACATATTTTTGAAAACTGAAGGCATGACCAATGGCAGGTTGCTTGGGCACATAATTATACCTTCCCAGAAAGTACAACAAATGATGGCAATAATAAATTTTCCACATGGGTGAAAATATGTAGAATCTGATAATATTGTGAGCTGTTATGGAGAGCCACAGTCACAATACATGGTTTTATTTGTTGATTTAAAATGAGTGGCTAAGTTGTGGCCCTTTATATGTTGTTAAACTACAACTCCCATCACCCCCGGCAGTAGACATGCTGGCTGGGGTTGATGGGAGCTGGAGTTCAAGGGTATCTAGAGGACCACAGCTTAACCATCCCTGATTTAATAAAAGATTAATATCCTGTCTCTCAGTCTGAAAGATTCTTAAGGTAACTAATGATGGGAGCATTTGTAATGATCCACTCTCACCCATGAACTTCAAGAAATCCCTGGGTCCAGAAGAGCTCTTTCTATGGAAGTCAGAGGTGAATATGGGTGTTGACATTTCAAACAGGTGTCAATACCTCTGTTGGGGCAAAACTGTTGACTTCATGTAAGACAACGGCGCTTGGGGAGATTTTGCTTTTGACTTGAGTCACTTAACAGATCTACTCTTATGAGGATGCCTCTGACATTTGTCTCTCTCACACACACTCCGCATCTATATTATCAACTGCAGTTGTGAAACCAAGCTTGTTTCTTTAGTGCATTTACAGGTCTTTGTTCCACAGAAGTTCAATGAATTCATTTATTTCTCTTTGGGTCGGAAGATTTTGAAGTGAAGGCAACACTGCTCAAAGATGAGAGTCTGACTGTACCAGAAATCAAACGGCAATGTTCTAGTAGGAAAAAAATGGGGAACAGAACAGACAGGTGAGTGGTGAACATTTATACTCCAGTGTAAGAAAAGAGATGGAGTGTTCCACTGTCATTCAATATTTATGTCTCACAAATAAATGAGAGAAAAAATATGGCCAATATTTCAGTGAGCAAAATACTAGTCATTATGTTGAGTGTGTGGACTGTGGAGGCCTGGGAGGTGCCATTATTCACCTAGAAATAATTCCACAGCTATTATTCTGCTAAGATTGTCCAATAACATCCCTCTAGATATTTTGAGGGCATTGTTTAAAATCTAAGGGCCAAAAAATGCTTATACATGACCAGAGATCCCTAATTGGGGGTGGGGGGCTCACTAGTGTATGGGTTACATTGAAAGACTACAGAAAAGGAGAAAATGTGAATTTTCTCCCTGTGCAGGTATGTCTCCATCCATCTGTATATCTGTTTAAAAAATGTAAATGTACTGCGTTCAACGACTTCCAACTTATGGTGACCTTATGAGTAGGGTTTTCGTGGTAAGCGGTATTCAGAGGAGGTTTACCATTGCCTTCCTCTGAGGCTGAGAGGCAGTGACTGGCCCAAGGTCACCCAGTATGCTTCATGGCTATGTGGGGATTTGAACCCTGGTCTCCCAGGTCATAGTCCAACACTCTAACCACTACGCCAAGTTCAAAACCTGAGAACATTAGAAGAGCACTGCTGAATCAGACCAAAGGCCCATCTAGCACAGTGGACAACTGATGTCTGTGGGAAGCCCACAAGCAGGATATGAGCGCAGCAGCACACTCCCTGTGTGAATGTACAGCACAGCACCCAGTGGCGTCACTAGGGTTGGTGTCACCCAGTGCGGGGCCTGATGGCTGCACCGACTGCCTACTGGGGCGCCCCGATTGGCGGCTCCGAACTGGCGGCAGGCCTGCAAGGACATTCCCCTGAGACCCGCCCAGCCCCAGCCCATCACGGGAAGGGGCTCGCCCACCCACTCGCCCGGAGCCTGCCTTTGGCCCACCACGTTGGGGAGCCGAGGGAGCCAGCAGGCAGCCGTCTGCAGGGGGGGAGCCTCCTCCTGACAGATCTCCTCCTTCTGGGACTGCTTCCCCTTCACACGTCCCTCGCTTCCTCTCCGGTCTGGGCTCTGGGTGCCTTTGCGTGGGTTTTGCGCACTCCTGGGTTCTGTGCCAGCCAGATGGGAGCCCCCACGGCGGCTCTGGGTGTCACCCCTCTCATGGTGTCACCCAGGTGCGGTCCGCACCTCCCGCACCCGCCTAGTGATGCCTCTGACAGCACCCTGTCTGAATCAGGACACCATTTTATTTTGGAATGGATAGGTTCATTCCCTGATTACCAACATCCTGCTTTCTGTATGTGTTAGGATGCAAAGGGAGTTTTGTTCGTTGGTTCTTCTATTCTGTGAGCCAGTGGCCATAAGAACAAATTAGTCCTACATTTCTTGAATTTCTGTGTGATGTCATCCTCTTTAATATTAACATGGCATTGTAAATAATTAACAAATCATTTTAAAAGCCCCTCGAGCTTCCAGTGAAGCCACTGTAATGAAAGCAGGATGTTTTTATTTTTCTAAATTATCTAACAAGACTTTTCTAGGGTACACTTATCTGAGTAAGACATTGAAAATACCCAAATTAACCTCGGAGGAACATTAAAATCTTAACAGGAGTTCAGTTTCTTCCAGTGAGATGGCCTCTTTCCTTTTTAAGTGGAACAGACATCCTTCCCCATACATTTCCCAAGTACTTCATTAAGTTTAAAAATGTTTCATTAAGTTTTATTAAACTCATTAAACTGTGAGAGTGAGAAGTTCCACTTTACAGTTGGCAAGAGCCACTTCGCTACAAATGCTTATTACCATTGCAAATCCACCGAGTGCTTTGAGATGCTTGGCTAGGGTTTCCTTTTGTTGCTCTCGGTAAAACAAACAGAGATGGGATAAAGGTGAACTCAGTGTGACAAAATATTGCCCCTCCCACCGCAAAAACAAAACAAAAACTGAGACCAAGACTAAATGGAATAATTAAACCACAAATTTTTTTGTATCGCAAAACCAATAAACAATAGAAACGGCATTCAGTCTAAACAGATCATTGTTGTTGTCGCGTATTCACAACATTGCCCAGATAACTTAAGAGTTATGCAGTAGGGTCCAGAAACCACATGCATATTTAACTGAAGGTGAGTTGAATCTTTTCTAGGAAGAAAGTATGACTGCTTTTCTCAGTTGACTAAGGCTGCAATCCAGTACACACTTACCTGGGAGTAAGTCTCATTGAACCCAGTGGAGCTTACTTCTGAGTAGACATAATTTGGATTGAAGCCTAAATGAATGTTTTGATTCCAAATTCACTGCAAGGAAAGAAAGTGTTACGAGAAGGAAATCTCCCAATTTCATCCCTGCATATAGAAAACTAACATGTTGGGGTGAATTATACTTGAAGGGATTTTATCTTCTGCATGTAGGAATTCCCTATGTAAGAACATACGAACAAATAACCAGTTGCATTCTGATTTGGGTTTGTCCAGGAAAAGCTTTAGTACTTGATTCTGCTATCAAGTGGCCCTAGTGAAATCTACAACTGGGTGATTGTTTTGCATTTCTCACATCTGTAAATTATATGAACAAGCTGCATTGGCCTGAGTGTATACAGGATTTAAAAAGGGTCTCAATCCAGCATTTACAACATCCACAAATGACATATTCCAAACGAGAGAGGGTTTTTAGCATCACTCGTTAAAAGCACCCATAGGATTGTTAGGTGAATGGACACCATGTTTAGCTTACGGTTTTGTAATTGGATTTTCTACTTAAACAAGTAGTTAATTGCTTGATATGTGGAGTCTCGTGTAGGCAGAACATTCTGTATTGATTTTTCATCCAAGGTACCTTCTGTGTTTATTATTTATTCCATAAAGTGCTGGCAAATATATTGCCCTTTTCCCAATAACACTACATTAGCTTGAAAGGGGTTGTAAATCTCATTTTAAAATCCAGGTTCAGAAATTCATATCAAAGTATTAGCCACATGTGGTAACTCAGACATCTTCCCAAACCACAAATCGGTATTTTCTTTTTACATACACCAATGCCTTTTAGCTTATGGGAGATCTGTTTTACCAAAAAAATCAGACAAGCACACCATGCATACACATTGTTTTTGTCCTTGGTGGTTGTAGCAAAAATCAACTATTGTGCTTGCCCGTGTGTCTTGGGGGAAAAAGATGTATGACAACAGAACTGAGATAAACTAAAGGCACCATATTATTTAATACACTCTGTATAGCCCCATCCTGGTTCAGAGCCTCAGGATAGTCATGTGTACTTCTTCTCACTCCTCCCTGTGACACCCTATTGCAGGGGTAGCAAATGAGATGCCCTCCAGATATTGTTTGGCTCCATATCCCATCAGTTTCAGCCATCAATTGTCAGAGATGATGGGACTTGTAGTCCAACATCATCTGGAGGGCACTACGTTGACTACTCTGCCCTGTAGGTAAGCTGAGGGGGACTGCACCAAGCCAGTAAGGTGGGAATCTGTATGACAGATTTTCTCCAAGAGGGTTCATTGCCCCCAAGGCATTGAGATGTGAAGAGCTGTCTTTAGGAAGGTTCCTCAACAGTGTGATGACCTCTGGGACTATTTCTGAATCTGCATTAGATCCTTTAATAGGAGACATCTAGTAACACTTAGCTCCTCACCCTACCTCTGACCATCTGACAACTCACTAGCCCATACAGGCTGCATTGCAGGCTACCTTGTTTCCCATTTGAACATGATGCTACCCTTCTCAACTGATTTCTCTCAATTATTCACACTAAGTGCCAGGGTGTGGACAGCGCCTCATTGTTTGCCAAGGTGTACACCTAGAAGACTGCATGGTTTCCATAGATTAGTACTCCCTTTTGGAACCACCCATGCCTGCAATGCAAATGGACTATTAGTTAAATGAGAAATGCATAGGGAGCAACTGTGTCCTCCTCTGTGACATACAGAGAGCAAGAATTGTCAGTCCAGAAGCTCCAAAGCATGAATATTAATTGTAAGATGACAATGATGATGATGGTCATGATGACAATGTTTTTTAGGCATTTCATAAATGATTAAATTACTTATCGTCATCATCATTAATGAACCGATAACCAGTGTAGATCTCTCCAAATTGTTAAAATACGTTCCCAGCAAGCCATCCCAGTTAAAATCCTGACTGCTGCATTTTGAAATAATTGCAGAATTAATTTGAACAAGATGTGGGGGATAAAACATAAACTTTTATGTGCAATGAGTGTGCTCACATCCCTTCTCCAGCAATAAATCAAATTTTCATAAATGTCCATTGTGTGTTGTGTTTTTTTTGTTGTCCCTACTGGGACAAAGTCATTACTGGATCTCAGCTTTTTTTTAAAGAGTTTTTATGAACTCTTATTCATTTTGTACTCTTTCTCGAATAAAATTAACTCCCGTTCTTTGTCTTTCTCCTCTATGAATGTTTGGTCACTGAAGCTGAAGCTAGGAGCCATGCTTGAAAGCATCCACGTTCATTATTGCTCATCAGCATTAATCACAGTGACAGCTCCTGTTAACAGCCCTGTTTATTTTGCACCCACCTTTTCAGGGCAGCCGTCAGCAGGAGCATTTTTATGATCCCCCAGCGGGTGATCCTTTCTCTATGACTAGCTGTTGGGAGAGCAACTCCTCTGCCTTCCCCTTTCCTTCTGCAGTCCTGAGCCAGCTATCTTACCTCTTTGCACGTGCATGACAACCGATGCCATAATTTATATTCGCCTTGGAATTTGCAGCTCTGTTGGTGATGAGATAGATTTGGGCTGTAAATGCCACTAAACACAAATGAGGCCAAAGTCTCTGCTGCACCACAAATCTTGTCGTGCTTCCAGTGCTCAGTGTTTTTCATAAGGACTTCGGCACTTGCTAGTCATGCTATTTATTTCCTGAACAAGCTCCAGAGTCATTCTGTACTTTTTTTGAATAAATGAAAGGGCCATGTTCATTTGGCCACATACAACTGGAACATAGAAATGCAACATACTATGACCAAGTTCATACGGGTGATATTTCCCCCCCCCATTGGAGTGTTCTTCTTACTTTAGACACATGAAGATCGTAACATATACATCAAGAGCATCATGCAGTTTCCCGGGAGTGATTGCACAACTGTGGTAAGTACAACAAAAACATTTTGGGAATTGCTTCTACGACATTGCATGGCCGATTGCTTGCGCTTTACTGCCTTCATACAATAATGGGTGTAGAGCAGGGCTGGGGAATCTTTTTCAGCCAGGGGGCCACATTTCCTTCTGGGTAATCTTCTGGGGGCCATGTGCCAGTGGTGGATTGGGCCAGAGGCAAAGGACCTAGTGTTTTCCCTGTGAATATTAGTCTTGCCTGGCTGCTACCACTCTTGATCCATACATGCTGTCCAACTTTACCATTCCTGGGAAACCCCCAGCCTGTGGGCCTAATTAGGCCTGCCAGTCCTCTCCATTTGGCCAGTGAGGAGATCTTGGCCAAGCCGCACCCACCTTCCCTACACCTGATGTCATATATGGTGTCAAGTGTGGGGCAGATGAAGACATGGCTAGGCCAAAAGGGTTTTACAGGTACTGTGGGCCAGCAGATCAGTGACATGTGCAAAACCTTGCCTAACTCTGCAAATCCCAACAATCAGCTAATCGTCCTCATCGGCAAAAGCAAGTCACCTGACTTCATTATGTCAGTGGATTGACAGGTACACTGCCCACCCCTGCTGCACAGTGTTTTTTCCAGTCCCCAGTTTTGCAATGTCAGTCCCTCCCTCACTCCACACCTCCCTCATAGCCATAACTGGGTGTTCTGAGGTTCATTTTAGCACATCCATCAGGTGTTGCTTTATTATCAAGCTTTAACACCATGAGTATGCCTTTCTCACGTGCCAGCTGGGTAATCCTATGTTTTGATCCTTTGCCTGGAGCTCAAGCGTGCTCTACACGTGACCCTCCAGTTGCTTCTCATCATGTGAATGCAACTGACAATTCCCAACAAGATCTTAAAGCTAAGAAAAAGGCTCCTAAAGCACTTGTAAAGCATTGTCCTACAACCGAGTGGGAGCCACCGAATTGTTCCTTGCCTTGTCGTTTTAGTGGAATTACTCCCTGCAGTCAAACAATGACTTGTCATGTAACTTTTCTTGTGGCTCGCTGCAGGAGTCCTTGCAATGAGGAAGCTGCTCTCGGCAGGAAGCATCATCCATCCATCTTCTCTGCAGCATCCCAGACAGGAAGGCCTCATCACGTACATCTCAATATTGATGGCCACGTTCATATCCAAGGGACGGAAATTCGGTCTCTGCATTCACTCTGTAGCGCTACTCTAAAACATCTCCTCCATTTGAAGCACCTCCCCCAGTCTCTTTCCTTTTTTGATAACTTGGTTCTGACAAGAACAAAGCCAGTAAAGCAATGATGAGAAATGCTGTTCATATTCTTTCAAATTATATTGCTGTGCTCTCTTTTTTCCACTCATACATAGGGATGGGCGAAACCTCTACTGTTATTTTGGTGGATATTTCCTCCTCACACCATAGTGGTGTTGTGCCAAATGTTTCTCTCACATGTTTGATCATGCTCAATCGGTTAATGAAGGAAAGAAATCGCATTTAAAAATTACTAAAGGGAAGAGTAAATGTCTGCATTTACATGGGTGGTGGCATATACTATTGGTTCTTCAGGGGTTAAAGTGTGAACAGGAAAGATAGGCAGAGCTGGAACTGTTTAACAAGGTGTAGGAGTTTTCCTGCACTTTCATTACTTTTGAGGTGCTTGTGTGACTGTCCTTTCTTTCATGGTACAAACCATCTCTGCAGTGCTCTGCCTCTGCAGTCTTCCTGGCTGCTTACCTTTCCTGAAAAGCTCGTGATAACCTCAGCTGAGCTTTCCTTTAAGCACAGGAAGGCAGGGAGGCTGCCTACACGGCACCTGACAACTGGTCATTATTAGTTTTTAAAGTGAAGTCTGTGTATTTTTAAAGAAATCAGTGTGGATTTTTTTAAAGTAAAAGGAAGGACTGCCTTTAAAAACAAAGCCAGTGAGAAAGATCAGGCATTCTTTAACCAGCCTCTCTGGTTTCCTGTGCTTCAATTAAAGCTCGAGAGAAAGACAACATGAAATAATTCCATGAGCTTTTTCAGATCAGGAAGCAAGGGCAGCCAGGGAGGCTGCAGAATTCTGGAGAAATGTTCAACGGAAAAAAACTCTCTCTCCATGACATCTTGCAATGGCACAGAAAGCAACCCTGCACTCACCAAAATTCTGAAGAAACACAAGAAGACCTAAAGTGTTCTGAGAACAAGAGAGAAAAATAGCCTCTTTAACTGGGGAAGAAATCTTTTGAGAAATTGGAGGGCAGAGTTTAGAACAGCATTGCCACATAGTAACACTGCATATTTGGGATATTTATCTGCAAAAGCAGATAAGGTATTATACAGCTGAGAGAGTGGCTTTATACTATAGCCAGCATGGACTTCTCACATTCCAAAATGTTAAATTGAAAATACCCCCTCATGCCATTCTGCTGCTTTCCACAAGCTCATTTCAAAACAAAACCTTACAAAACTTATAGTCCTGAACTCAGAAATGCTTGCTTAACAATCCTCTAGGTTTTCATGGTGATACACAACATACTCAGAGAGAATTGAGGTCCCAGGCTATGGTCTGAAGGCACATGATGCCACCACCTTGCTGAAGCTAAGCAGGACTGGGTCTGGTCAGTGCCTGGATGGGAACTACATGTATGCCACCTTGGGTTCCATGGTGAAAGGTGGGGTATAAATGTAAGAAACAAACAAACAAAATTGAGCATTCAAAGTGTAAAACATGAGAAAAACCTGTTGGAATTATTCTGTCAGTGGTCTTAACATTTGTTGAAATTAATTAAAAATCAGCCATATTCTCAGAGTACCTATAAGCCTATTAATGTCCTTGCCCCATACTCTGACCTCCATCTTCTGCAGTTTAAAAGTTAAAGAAATGCCTGGCTGATTTTTAATTAATTTAAGAAATTTAACATTGAAGTCTATTATAGCATTCACCATGCTCAGTAAGAACCAACTGTCAGTGTTCTAAAAGCCAGACTCACAGCTATTTAGGTTGGCTAATCAGAGGGTCACACCCACATCAGACCTTTGTTTCACTTGAGACAGTCATGGCTTCCCCTAAAAAATTCTGGGAAGTGTAGTTTGTGAAGGGTGCTGAGAGGAGACTCTTGTTCCCCTGACAGAGCTCCAGTGGCCAGAGGGGTTTAACAGTCAACCCCTCTTCTGGGATTGTAGCCCTGTGAGGGGAATAGGGAATCCTCCTAGCAAATCTCAGCACCCTACACAAACCACACTTCCGAAGATTGTTTGGGGGAAGCCATGACTGTCTAAAGTGAAATAAAGGTCTGGTGCGGATGTGGCCAGTGACAGCATTGGTTTAAATTTGGGTTGGAGAATACATGTGCCTGCTGTAAAATAAAAAGGTGGGGAAAACCCTAAAAAACAAAGATACTGTTCACAATGTTTTCTTTTTGGAAAGGAAATTGGTTTACCTCTGCCCAGTGCCCACCCACCCAATCTCCTCCCTTCCCCTTTCATCCCTACCCCTACCCTTCCTCCACCTCCTGCCTCCCTGTCCCTCCTCCAGATCAGTTTCACCTATCCTAAGCATGATTGTACAGGAGTAAATCCCAAACAATTCAAAAAGGATGCAAACGATCAAACCTCCCCTCCCCTCCTATCCTCTTCCTTTTGCCCCTTCTCTCCCCTTCCTTTGCCCCTCTCTTCCTCCTTCCCTCTCCTGTACCCTCCTCCTCCATGGTCTAAGCATGATTGCACGGGAGTAAATCCCATTGAAATCAATAAGCATGCAAATGATCAGACCTGCCTTTCCCCTCCTTCCCCTCTCCTCTCCCTTCCTCCTCCTTTCTTCCTCCCCTGCCCTCTTCCTTCTTCCTCCTCCCCTGCCCACTCCAGCCCTCCCTCTTCTCCTCCCATGGTCAGTTTCACCTATCCTAAGCTTGATTACATGGAGTAAATCCCACTGAATAAACCTGCCCTCCTCCTCCCTCCCCCCTGCTTCTACCTCCTTCCTCCCCTCTGCCCTTCCACTCCCTCCCCTCCCCTCCTCCCTCTCCCATCTGATCCCTTCCCCCTCCTCTCCTGTGGTCAGCTTCACCTATCCTAAGCATGACTGCAGGGGAGTAAATCCCATTGAACTCAATAAGAATGCAAATGCTCAATCCATTCTCAGCAAGCTTGCACAGGATCCCATTTCTTACCTCCTGGATTAAAAAAGCAGAGAAATTCACTAACAGGCAAAAAAAAACCCCTTGTGGTTTAAGAACATACCTATTGTTGTTTTTATGTGCCTTCAAGTTGATTACAACTTATGGCAACCCTATGAATCAGTGACCTCCAATAGCATCTGTCATGAATCACTCTGTTCAGATCTTGTAAGTTCAGGTCTGTGGCTTCCTTTATGGAATCAATCCATCTCTTGTTTGGCCTTCCTCTTTTTCTACTCCCTTCTGATTTGCCCAGCATTATTGTCTTTTCTAGTGAATCATGTCTTCTCATGATGTGCCCAAAGTTTTATAACCACAGTTTCATCATTTTAGCTTCTAGTAATAGTTCTGGTTTAATTTGTTCTAACACCCAATTATTTGTCTTTTTCGCAGCCCATGGTATTTGAAAAGCTCTCCTCCAACACCACATTTTAAATCAGTTGATTTTTTCTCTTATCTGCTGTTTTCACTGTCCAACTTTCACATCCATACACAGAGATTGGCAATACCATGTTCTGAATGATCCTGACTTTAGTGTTCAGCAATACATATTTGCATTTGAGGACCTTATCTAGTTCTTTCATAGCTGCTCTCACCAGTCCTAGCCTTCTGATTTAAAGCAGGGAAATTGGGCAGCTATAGTGAATGCACCAGGGGAGCAGGAGACCTGACCTCCTCTCTGAGATATTGGACTGCCCTACAAATTCATCAAAATGCAAACACCATTTGGGTTGGTCTTTCACAGTCCAGGCCACTTCCTGTGTAGCTTGGAAGAATTTGGTAACATGTGCCTCTGAGTATATGGTGAGTGGTGGCAACACATGCAATCAGCCCAAATAACACAAACAAGACATGTGCTGTGCTGAACTTGTTTTAGCAAGGAGGAAACAACATTATTAAAACAGTTGATATAGTTCAGTTAGTCACCTTAACTATGTTTGATTTACTTTGTAATTTTAGTAAAGTATCCTATAATAAATCATTTTCTTTTGCTTCTGTTTCTGTGAATATGTGAAGTACAGCAACACTTTGCAAAATTTACACTAAAAACAGTTGTGGAATAATGGCACTGATTGTTCTGCAGAATAGTTTCCAGTGGACATGAGGAGTGTCTCAGTTTGCACAAAAAAGTGGGAGGTGAACTACGTTATAGCAAATTTCTAGGTGTGCTCTATGTTTTTAATTGACCTTGCCCACCTTTCCTTAAGTGAAGTGGTTTAAGCATAGCAGGCTGAAAACAGGCATCTTGGGCAGGCCAAGTTTGTTTTTTCCAATAGCTAGATTCATTTCTTCAGTAGCAACATATTGTAATCAGTCTGATTTTACATCAAACTGCAGTTTCAGATTCAACTGTTAATGCACCTAAAAAAGAAATAGAACATCACCTCCAGTTTGAAACACAAAATGCTGTCTTCACCATCATGATATTGTCCAATAAAAAGACTTTGAAATTAATAAAAAATAAATTTGACACAGATTTCTAGGATGAATAATGAGAGAAATATAATTTTCTAGGTTAGATTCTCTGTAGAAACATTAGTAACACCGGAAAGAAGCAAAGTAAGAAGAACATCAAAGAACATACAAAACTGTAATTCTCCATCTTTGGAGATGGCAAGTGTTGCCACCACTCACCATATGCTCAGAGGCACATGTTACCAAATTCATCCAAGCTACACAGAAAGTAGTTTGGACTGTGAAGGACTAACCAAATTGTGTTTGCATTTTGACAAATTTGTAGGGCAGTACAGTATCTCAGGGAGGAGGTCAGGTCTCCTGCTCCCCGATGCATTCACTATAGCTGCTCAATTCCCTGCTTTTTAAAGTTTGATAGAAATATGTTGGCTATAGGTACATTCTTAAACTTCAAGGTGTTTTTTTTTTGCCTATTAGTGAATATCAAAATCAAATCAATTCAGTTTATTGTACTAGCCAAAGGCCATGACAAATACATTAAAAATGTAAAAACATACAGAGGTATGTAGAAGTATACAGATAATAAATTGCTGTTGCAACCGATAATATAAAAGAATATAAGAGTTACCATCAGCAAGCTCGGTTTAAGACTCTGAATCTCCCCCCCAAAATTGTAGCAATTTTATCTAGTTCTTTCTTTCTAATCTTTTTCACAGGAAGCGCAAAAAGAGCCACTTTGTATTTCACGTAACCATTAGTATCACTCAGGAGGAATTGTACTGATTGTACAAGGGCATTCCTGCTTCCCTGAGACAACAGAGGTGTCAAGAATCTCTCTCTTGGGTGCCTGTACAGAGGACAAATTAACATATAATGAACAATGTCCTCCACCTGACATTGGTTGCAAATTCATGATCTATTTTCAAATGACACCTTCTTGTAACGTCCATCGAGTACTACAGTTGCCATGACTTGGAAACATAGTTCCATAAAAGCATTTCTTAGGGAGATAGGCATTAATTTGGTCAAATAACTGGCTCGAAAATGTTCAGTTTTCACAGAAGAGAACCATGGGGAAAATCTGGAGATCTTAATTAATTGTAAGTCCCTTCCAGCATCTATCCAGAAAAGCCAGTCCCTTAAATGCCTCTTATCCAGAGCTTGGAAGATTACTTTTAAAAAGTAATAAATTACAGTTACAGTTACATGGCCCAAAAAAGTAGTAATTACTGTTACAATTGCAATTGTTCTGAAAGTAACTGATTACTTTACTTTTCCTCCAAAGTAATCACTACAATTACATTTCAGTTACTTTAAAAAAAAAGCCTACAAGGTGCTGGCCTTGGCTGCTGCATAAAACAACATTAAAAATAAACAAACACATACAGAGGTAGTAGAATAATTATTTGTATTCATAAGATAGCAATGGTGGTCTCTCTGCTGGTAAGGGTGGTGGGGAGGGAGGCAGAGGCCACAGGTCAGATCTTTGCATGTCAAACCAAGTGCAACCCCCCACTCAGCCAGCCAGCATAATCTCTCTCACTTAACCACCTCCCAGACCCTGCTCTGCCACCAACTAAGGGACACTCACTCAAGCAAACATTTTCCCCTGAGATGCAAAAAAGTTAAAATACTACAAATGCAACCCAGTAGCCAGAGAGGGTGGTGGAGGCCACTTTGTGTGCCAAGTGCAAACACAGTATTCACACACGCACACGCACGCACACACACACACACACACACACACACACACAGAGTCATCTTTCACCTCCACAGTTCTTTATCTCCATTCTGCTGCTGCCTCCTTCTCCTCCTTTATCCATGTTCTTGACCTCCAGATCCTTTTCCCTCCACTCCATTCTTCACCACCACTATCTGCTTTTTAAATAATTGTTTTCTCCACTCCACCCCGTCTCACTCTCCGCCTCCTCCCTCGTCGCCTCCTACCCATCCACAGAGCATGAGGAAAGAGCGACACTGCACAGAAGCCCAGTTTGAGGCACATGATTTTCATCTACAAATCAGAGGAGCAGAAGACTTCCCCTGCTCCCCCCCCAAGTAATGCCCAAAAGTAACTCTGGAAACGTTACAATTACTCCACAAAAGTAGTAAAATTACACCTAGTTCTATTACAATCAAAATGTAAAGGAATTACCCACTCGTTACTCAAAAAAGTAATGAATTACAAGTAATTCGTTACTTGTAACTAGTTACTTCCAAGCTCTGCTCTTATCCATACCCAAGAGAGAGTTCAGCTCAGGGAGGTAGTAACTGTATAAGAGCCTGTGGGAAGTTAACTTCCAATTTTGATTGTTATTCATTGCCATATAGCACAATGCTGGAAGGCGTTCATTTAACAGAGTGGCTATTCGTTTAAAATTCTTTAACTGTACCCACTCCGCTCTTGTCTTTATTGATGGCCAACCAGATTCAGTTCACAAGAAAGCTGCTGGAGTTCCTGATGGAAGAGAGTACAGTTTTCGGGGAAAAAATTATTCTGTACAGTTTCCAGGGCTTTAATGGTATCAATATCAAACTCACAAATTTCTGCACTGTAAAGCATTTGTGTAATCACTTTGCTACAGAATTTTTTTAAGGCAGGTTCAATCAACTGTCCTCCCTTGTTCTATAGAACTTCATCAGTGCCCCTGTCATTTTCTCTGCTTTCAGCTTTGTTGCCTCTCTGTGCCACTTCCATGAGAGGGACTCGCTGAAGATGATGCCCAAATATCTAAATGAATGGACTTGCTCTATGACCTGTTGATCTAAAGTCCATTTGTACCTTGCTGTGTCTACCAAAGACCATAGTTTTAGTCTTAGAGTAATTTATTGCTAGATGCTCAAGTTTACAGTAGGCGCTAAACGCATCCAAAAGATTTTTAAGGCCCAGACAAGAAAGGGAGATGAGCATCAAATCATCCGCATACATCAGGATAAAGATCTTTCTATTCCTAATTACTGGGGAAGGAGAATCTACCCGAGCTAGCCAAGGCACCAAATCAACATAAATATTAAAAAGGGTGAGAGACAAAAGGCATCCTTGTTTTACACCTCACGTTGTTTTAAAGGCTTATGTCAGAGAGTCATTTAAACCATCTCTAACCCTCATTTCTGTGTTGCTGTATAGTTCTTGAATCAGCTTCAGGAGTCTGTGGTCAATGTTAGAACTTTGTAATTTATCCCATAACCTGTTTCTGTTGATAGAATCAAAAGCAGCAGAAAGATCGATGAAAGCGGCATAGATATGCTTTTTATTCTTAGTATATTTCCTTATGATGAAATTTAATGTAAAGCATTGATCTATAGTACTATATCCTCTCCTAATGCCTGCTTGTTCTTCATGTATGATTTGATTTTCTTGCAGCTGGTCCATTAATTTTTGAAGCAGATACCGAGCATAAAGCTTTGAAGGAATATCTAACAAGCTGATTGGCCGGTAATTTTGTGGGTCATTCCTATCAACTTGTAAATTGGGAATATTATACTTGTTTTCCATCCGAGAGTCATTTGTCCAGTGCTGTTTATCGTGGTGAATAATCTGGCAAAAATAGGTATCCACCAATCTGTATTTTCTTCGAAAAGCTCTGGAGGAAGCATATATTCTCCTGGGGCTCTCTTTAGTTTAAAAGATGAGATAAGGGTCTTTACCTCACAGCTGGTCACTGGTTGCCATGCAGGTAGATTATTGAGATCTTCATGCACCTCTGTCTCTACCCCATCACTAGGCTATCCACCAAATATGTTAGAAAAGTGATTGATCCATGTAGAGGCAGGGACTAAAGCCTCGAGAGTAGACCTTGTCTCTTTTAGACCCCGGGTGACAAGATCCCAGAACTTACCTTCATTCCGTTCTGTTACCGCCTGGCCCAGTTCCTGCCACTGAGTTTTTATATATACATCTTTCTTATTTTTAAGCAATCTTTTGTATTCCAACCTGCATTTAATTAAATTTTCCGTTGTTTCCTCAGATGATTTCCTGCAAGATCCCCATTCCGCGCCCACTTACCGGGCGAAGGGGCGTGTTTGCGGCCGCCGCCGAAGCCGGGCTGCCATCTTGGGGGGTGTGCGTACATGCAGCACACAGGAACGCTGACGTAGCACGCAGCGAGGGGGTGGGGCGGCAGACGGCCATTTAAGGCCGTGCCGCCAGCCGCCCTCCCTCACTGCAAGCTTGGCGGCAAATTCAAACGGCGGCAGGCTCCGGCATCGGCGGCGCGACTCAGATCGATTCGCTCGCTGACGCACGCGGCTCCTCAAGGGTCCTACGGGCCAGGCCTTGGTGCTGGGTGGCCGGCGGTGAGGAGCGGTCGGCGCGCCTTGATCGCGGCGCGGCAAGGACGGCGGAGAGGCCCTGGCGCCCTGGAGGGGCAGTTGGGACTAGGCCTCTGGAGGCCCTCCAGCGGGAGGTGCGGCGGCAGCAGCCATTGAGCTCCTCTCCAGGGAAGCCTGCAAGAGGCAGCTGCAGACCCGGCGGTGCAGCAGAGAGAGCCCTAGGCCTCGGGAGGCCCTCCAGAGGAGCGAAGCGCAGCGGCAGCATGGCCTAACGGCAGCGGCGGATCTCAGGCGAGGTGGCCTTGTGGCCGCGTTCTTTTTCTTTGATTGCTACCCAGGGGCCCCCTGTGGGAAGGTTCTCTGCCCCTCATCCACCCCATAGCAAGGGAAGTGGGTCCCAGTCCCATCTTGCATGCCCTCCATTTCTCACTTGGCGGCCCAGGTTGCCAGGATTGTGGGGTGAGATAAAGGGGCCCATCAGCAGGGGAGGGGAGTGAGCAGGGGACACAGTCCAGCTGGGCCGTGAGGGTGCTGCCCCCCCTTATAGGTATCCCCACGCTGACCACCTCTCACTTTGCCAGGAGGCACTTCCACAACGGGCATAGGCCTTGGGGGTCATTTCTGCTGGATAGACCCGGCTACACTCTGGCTCAGGATGCCACCTAAAAAAGGTCAAGGTGGGCCAAAAGGGAAGGGAAGGGCCCCCAGGGCAGAGGGTAGGCGCCCACTCCCAGCGGTGGAGGATGGGGGACAAGGGGAAGGCATGCCATGGACTGCTATACTGGCCAGGTTAGAAGCCCTGGAGAGGGGCTCAGCCCAGCCGGCACCTGGGAGAACAAAGGAACCACCCCCCAAGCGGCCCCGGGATAAAGCGCTGCGTCCAGTCGGCGGGGCTAACGCTGCAGCTATTACTTCTATCTTAGCACGACTGGACGCGCTGGAGGCAGGGCCTAATGGGACCGCAGCAAGAGCGCCCAGAGCAGAAGCAGGACCAGCGTTGTCTTCACATGCAGCCCCGGGACCACAGCCCATGCATGGCTCCTCAGCAGACAACATACTGGGTGAGTCTCCCTGGGCAGCACAACAACAGGGGCAGCCCCAGTGGGGCTGGCCCCCGTGGGCGTTCCCATACTGGCCTTTTTCCCCACCAGCTGAAACTGAGTGGTATGGGCAAGCTGTGATCCCCATGGATGTGGGGCACGGCACGCCACAACAACAGCCTCCCCTAGGGTTGGCCTGTGAGCAGGTCTGGCAGTCCACTGCCGGGACAGGGATGGGAGTGGGGGTGCAGCCCTCCTGGTTGGTACCCCCTCCTGCAGAGGACACTGACCCTCTGGGTTCAGTGAGGGACGGGGCTATACCTTTTGGGGAGACATCAGCCCCACTGGGCTTTCACCTGCTGCCCGCTACAAAGGAAAAAATATGGAGGGGGGAGTATGTCGACTTATTCTCACTTCTATACAGGGAGCCAGTTAGGAGGGAGAAGGATAAGGACGAAGAGGCAGAACCAGACAAGCCCAAGAGGCGGCGCATAGAGCGCACTTGGGCCAATTGGTTGCCTGCATTTCTGACATACATGGGGGTGGTGATGCAGAAACAGCCACAGAAGGGCCCTATCCTGATTAAATACCTCGATATCGTATATCGGGGCTACTCTGAGTTCCAGGGGGCAGCATGGCTTGCCTATGACGAATCGTTTCGTATGAGGGCGGCCTTTGATACCTCCCTCCCCTGGGACAAAAAGGAAGCAGATCTGTGGCTACAGTTTATGTCTCACTCCAAGCCCATAGCCGGGGATAGAACAGACAGCGGCCACCTCTTGGCCCGCCAGGCGGCAGCAGCTCCTTCCCACGGGCCCGCGGGGCAGGGGGTTCAACCCCACCTGCTCTGCTGGGAGTTCAGCTCCCGAGGCCACTGTGGTCATACCCCCTGCAGGTTCCGACACGAGTGCGCAATCTGCGGGGGTCCGCACTCCTGCGCTGCCTGCCCCAGGGGCCGCCCTTTCAGAGGTGGGAACAGGGACTCAGCCAGCGCAAGGAGACTGGGAGCTGCTAGCGCAGCTCAAGGAAAGGGGCCCCAGTCCAGTTAAACTCCCTGAACTCCAGTACTTGCTCTGCCTTTACCCCCGAGTCCAAGACGCCCAGTTTTTGCTCCAGGGCTTTACAGAGGGTTTTCGGATCCCCTATTCGGGCCCCAGGCACCACTTCATGTCCCGCAACCTCAAATCAGTGGCAGGCATGGAATCAGTCGTGGGAGAGAAAATTGGAAAGGAGGTCATGGCAGGCCGCGTTCTGGGCCCCTTTGCGGCACCACCCATTCCTTCACTCAGAGTTTCCCCGCTGGGCCTCGTGCCCAAGAAGGCACCAGGCGAATTTCGCCTTATACACCACCTGTCTTTTCCCCAGGGTGGGTCAGTAAATGACTTCATCCCATCAGACCTCTGCTCTGTCCGCTACACGTCATTTGACTGCGCAGTTCGTATGGTTAGGGACTGCGGGATTGGCGCCCGCATGGGAAAGTGTGACATCAAATCTGCCTTCCGTCTCCTCCCTGTGCACCCATGGGACTTTGAGCTGTTAGGCTTTGCCTTCATGGGCAAATATTATGTGGATAGGGCATTCCCTATGGGCTGCTCCATCTCATGCTCGGTTTTTGAGCGCTTCAGTTCTTTCTTGGAGTGGGCAGTCAGGAGACGGGCAGGCCAGCCATCAGTGGTGCACTATTTGGACGACTTCCTGTTTGCGGGCCCTGCAGACTCGGGCGCCTGTCAGGCTCTTATGGAGCAGTTCGCAGGGATGGCCCAGGAACTGGGCGTTCCCCTTGCGGCTGAGAAAACTGAGGGCCCGTCCACCACCCTCACTTTTCTGGGCATAGAGATCGATACAGTGGCCCAATGCTGTAGGCTCCCACAGGATAAGCTGGTGGCCCTTAAGGGGAAAATCTTGGAGGTGGTTGGAGCAAAGAAGGTGACATTGGCCACACTACAACAGCTGGCAGGCCATATGAACTTTGCATGCAGGGTGGTAGCACCCGGGCGCGCATTCTTGCGGCATGTGTACGATGCCATGGCGGGCCTATCATGCCCCCACCACCACACGCGTGTTACTGCCGCTCTCCGGGAGGACCTGGCAGTTTGGTCCACTTCCTGCGGGAATTCAATGGGGTCTCCTTATGGAGAAGGGATCGCCTGCTGGAAGCGGAGCTACAGGTGAGCTCCGACGCCTCAGGTTTCTGCGGTTTTGGGGTCATTTTCCATGACTCATGGTGTCATGGCAGCTGGCCACAGAACTGGGCGCAGGCTGGCCTGACCAGAGACCTGACCTTTTTGGAGTTCTTCCCCATTGTCGTGGCCGTACACCTTTGGCCCGACAAGCTGGGCAATTCCTCAGTCCACTTTTGGTGCGACGACCTCCCTACGGTGCATGTCATCAACACCCTGTCCTCTAGAAACCCCAACGTTATGCGGCTGGTTCGTGTGTTCGTGCTCCAATGTCTTCGCTATAATATACAGTTCCTTGCATGCCATGTCCCGGGTATTGATAATAGTATTGCTGATGCTCTATCACGGAACCAGACGGAGAGATTTCACCAGCTGGCGCCGTGGGCAAGGGCTCAGCCGGACGTGGTACCCCCAGCGCTATGGGAGATTGGAGGACCGAATCAGAACTGGCCATAAGCCTGTCTGTGGCACCCAGCACTTTGGCCAGCTACCAGGGGGCAGGTAGGGACCTGGCAAGCTTCAGCGAGTCCAGAGGCTACACCCAGGAGTGGCCCATCCCCGTGGAGCATCTTATGGAGTTCTGCGTGGAAGGGAAGCGGAGGGGACTTTCAGTCAGGACCATCAGAGGTAAGCTCTCCGGTCTATCCTTCCTAGGGAAAGCACGGGGCTTCCAGGACTACTCCGGTGACTTTAGGGTCCGCCGGATGCTGGAGGGGTGGTCCCGTGAGCGCCCACACACACCTGATGCCCGCACCCCCTTTTCCCCAGAGCTACTGTTGGGTCTGCAGGGACAGTGGAGGGTTCTATGTTCTTCCCATTTTGAGGCACTGCTATACCATGCTGCGGCCCTCACCTTGTTCTTTGGGGCCTTCCGAATAGGGGAGGTAGTGGCAGGTTCTAAGACGGATGGCTCCCTCCGGGCCCTTCTGGTTTCTGATCTCAGCTGGGAGCCAGAGGGGGTCCGCCTGCGACTCAGGCAGTCAAAGATGGACCAACACCACAAGGGTCATCTGATTGTGTTATCCCCATGCCAACAGGAGGAACTCTGCCCGGTGAGGGCCCTGGGCATCTTTCTGGCAGCCCGGGGGCTGCAGCCAGGGTACCTATTCAGGCATAGGGACCTCCAGCCCCTTACCAAGTATCAGTTTTGGTCGGTGACAAAGGCAGCACTCCATAGGCTAGGTGTGGATGCCCGCAAGTTCGGGACACACTCCTTCCGGATAGGAGCAGCCTCCACGGCCGCCCACCTGGGTTTTTCCAAGGGGCAGCTACAGGCAGTGGGCAGGTGGTCCTCGGATGCATATAAGACTTATGTTAGACCACTAACAGAGATGCAGGAGGCCAGCAGCTAATGGCAATTGTTGTCATGTTTGGCAGGCTGCTGGGAAAGATCGGAGCAAGTGACCATCCTCCTCTGCGGTCAAAGCATGATTTTCTGGGCAGGCTGCAGGGCGGCAAAGTCCCGCATTGGAATGCAGCTGGGGCTCAGTCAGTGGGCCTCAGTGCGGTGACTTGGGCGCCGGGGGATGCGTTGGGACGGTCTCCTGCCTACCTTGTTCCAGTCGGCTGTGGACAGGGCGGTGCCCCAGGTGCTGGTCATCCACCTGGGAGGTAATGACTTGGGCCTGTTGAAGGGCAAGGCCCTGATCGAACAGGCATGTAGTGACCTCCAGGCCATTGCGCTGTGCTGGCCGGGGGTGCACTTGGTATGGTCTGACATCCTGCCGCGCAGGACGTGGAATTGTGCTGGTGACCCATGGGGAATGGGCAGGGCTCGGAAGAAGGTTAATAGACAGATTCAGAGGGCCATCAAGGGCCTGGGGGGTTCTGTCATACACCACCCAGAGATCAAGCACGATAGGCTGGAGTTGTTCAGGCCAGATGGCGTGCACTTGACTGACGTGGGCAATGACATCTTCCTGATGGACCTGCAGAGGGGTGTGCACCGGATTCTTATCAGGTGTGGGGTAAAGGGAGACTAAGCAGAGGCTTGTCCCCCTTTTGTGGTAAGGAAGCATGGGGGAAAGGTTAAAAGGGAAAGGGCAGCTAGGTGACACCTTTAGGCACCTTTGGGGGTGATTGGCAGTCTGGGACCCTGCACCTCAGGGCTATAGAGCCCGGGAGCAGAACACGGGCCGCTTTTGGGGTCAACGTGCCTCATCCGCTCGGAGTTTCAGGGCTCCGGGGGGCGGTGATGCGGGTTGGACCCCCTACACATCTTCAGGGTGTGGCCAGAGCTGGGGCCTGGCACAGGGCAGCCCCAGGCTCAGGCAAGGTTTGGTTGCCCTATAGCTGCAAGCAGGCTTCGCCTGGATCAGCAGAATTCCCCCTCACTTGATTGTCCCTCTGCAGGTTCATTGGTTATAATTGACTCTGTTTTAATAATGTGGCCCATGATTTAACCCAATGAATGGTGTCTGTGTTTATTTCGGCAATAGGCCGCAACCCCGTTCCGCGCCCACTTACCGGGCGAAGGGGCGTGTTTGCGGCCGCCGCCGAAGCCGGGCCGCAGTCTTGGGGGTGTGCGTGCACGCAGCGTGCAGGCACGCTGACGTAGCATGCAGCGAGGGGGCGGGGCGGCAGATGGCCATTTAAGGCCGTGCCGCCAGCCGCCCTCCCTCACTGCAAGCTTGGCGGCACCCGCCCGACCCTCCCTTGGCTGCAATGTGATTAATTTGGTCGCTATGGGGCCGACTAGAAATTTTTGGCCTGCCTGCCTCACTTTGCTGGCAGGTTTCTTTTGCCTACTCCACACTGTGGCTGTAGGGGAGGGTCAAGGGTTAGCACGGGTGCCTGCAGGGGCTAATAGGCTAATTGGTTTGTTTTGGCTTAATAGTTTAATGGTCACTGGTCAAGGAAGCGTGGGGGAAAGGTTAAAAGGGAAAGGGCAGCTAGGTGACACCTTTAGGCACCTTTGGGGGTGATTGGCGGTCCGGGAGCCTGCACCTCAGGGCTATATGGCCCGGGAGCAGAACACGGGCCGCTTTTGGGGCCAACGTGCCTCATCCGCTCGGAGTTTCAGGGCTCCGGGGGGCGGTGATGCGGGTTGGACCCCCTACACATCTTTAGGGTGTGGCCAGAGCTGGGGCCTGGCACAGGTCAGCCCCAGGCTCAGGCAAGGTTTGGTTGCCCTATAGCTGCAAGCAGGCTTCACCTGGATCAGCAGAATTCCCCCTCACTTGATTGTCCCTCTGCAGGTTCATTAGTTATAATTGACTCTGTTTTAATAAAGTGGCCCATGATTTAACCCAATGAATGGTGTCTGTGTTTATTTCGGCAATAGGCCGCAATCCCTTATTTTTTTGGCCAGTTCTTTCTTGGTCACTTTACATTCAGCATCAAACCAGCCATAGTGTGTTATCTGTGTATTTTATCTATAGGTGTCAAGAGGCAAGGCCTAAGTTCTGTAACAATTTACTGGAAGATTTCCATATGATTCAAGGATTTATCCCAAAATAATTGTCGCTTACTCGCCAAATAATTACATTGTAGTTTCTCCTCAAGAGTACTACTCAATCTGCAGGACCATTTCAGTCTCCTCTCGCCCAACATTTCACCAATCAAATTTACTGTTTCAGTTGATGATACACATTCAAGCAAAAGACTTAAGGACACTAATATGGGGAAATGATCGCTTTCAGTTCGTTCAAGAATTTCAAAAGTGTTTACTAAAGGGAATAATGAGGAGGAGACCATGATATGGTCGATAGCACAAGCACCACATTTGCTCAAGTAGGTAAAATAGCCTCTGAATTTGTCCACTGAGCTCCCATGCAGGGTGTATAAATTCTGAGGGTATACAAATTCTAAGAATTTTAATCCCTGCTGATTATATTTACTATCCATGGAGGTATGGGATGTTAAAAAAATATCTTCCAAGTCTATGCCCAGAGGTTGCAAGAGACCTTCAGAGTCTGCCTCAATTTGGGCATTGAAGTCTCCACATATAAAAATATATACTTGTGGGAACTTCTGATTTATCTGCTCCAGCAAAAGTAATAGATCTTTCCATATCTTAGGAGCCATTAGCAGACAGTTAGTAGGTGGAAAATAGATATTAATACAGAAAAGGAAATTTCCTGTCTCTGTTTTAAGTTTTAATGACAAAAGATAGTTGTTTTGTAATCCAAAGTCCACCACCTGGGATGCACCTGCTAATTCTAATGAGATGAAAGACACCAGGCCTTCACTTCCTCATCCCTTCTTAAATTCCTTTATAGCTGGCTGGCTAAATGTTTTATAACCCTGCGTGGGGAATTAGATTCGTAAGTCCAGGTCTCTTGCAGGCATACTATATCACATTGTTTGCACATTTCAATAAGTTCCTTATTTGCCATTTTATTTTCCCACCCTGCCAAATTCCAGGAAATTATATTCAACCTTTGTGCTTTGTATCTAGTCAGTTGGAATTACTTGAAAATGTTTTAGAAGGTTCATCATTAGTCCTTCTATAGCTACCCACAGACCAACGTGTGTCTTGAATGTTAGACATATAATGTTCTTTCTAGTTTTCTTGTCTATAAGTATATAGCTGGATATTGTTCGGATATGTGACAAATGAAGGGATCTTATTTCTCGAATTCTTCCATCTCCTACTACTCCAGTTGATGTTTTTAGACTGTCTTTCTCTTTCTCTCTTTGATGCCGGAGATGGGGGGTTACTATACCATTGACAGAACTTTTTTTGTAGTCCTTTCAGCTCGAATAGCAACTCTCTCTCAGTAAACCTATATAATAAAGACCAAAATTTACACCATTCCTCAGGATCCTGAAATGTTAATTCAATGCTGCCTCTCTGTCCATGATGGGAAAGACATTTGCAGAAGACACCTTTTCTTAGATCCCAATATAGATTGAATTTCAGCTAAAAGTTCTGTCTCAGATCTTATTTCTCCACCTAGTTTCCTCACTGGCCAATTATGAATGACTACTCATCTGGGGGTCTCTCCCTGAATAAACTGTTTTTTAAAATAGGAATTGTTCTCTTTTTCTCTATCTTATTAGGCAAATTTGATAGACCTCCGCTCTCCACCATTTCCCCCGATCTGTGTTGCTGTACAGGGCAGGTGGAGGGTTGATGTAACATATCCAAACCCTCTTTTGTAGATAACATTTTGGGTCTTTGTAAGGTGACACTTGGTGAAGTACTCTCGTGTTTCTCTTGTATTGAAGAAGAGGCAATATCCAGATATTCATCTAATATCAGCAACCTTGGATCAGAAGGAGTAAGATTTAAAATAAAGGAAGAGTTATCAGTACTAAGGCCTTGCTCATTACTACAAGGATGAGGACAAGTTTCTGAATTCCTTTTCCAATCTTCAATAATGTAATTTAATTGTTTAGTTACTAAATTTTTATCTGATTCGTCAACGTCTAGCTTGTCCCTATCTTGTCGGTTTCCAGTCCCAAGATGTCCTCCATTTCTTGGGTGGGGCTGTTTGTCTGAGAGGCTACAGTCAAAATCCCCAACTCTAAGAGCCCAACTAATGAAGGGAGGCCCGGAGGGCGGTGACAAGATCAAGGACCTTCTCAGTAGTGGCCCCCGAACTATGGAATAGTCTCCCCGAGGAGGTGCGCTTGGCACCGACACTATCATCCTTTCGGCGCCAAGTTAAAACCTTTCTCTTCTCCGAGGCATTTTAATTCTTTGTTAATAATTGTAATGTTTGTAATTTGATTTTAGGTTATCCAGTTTTTTAGATTGTGAAATTTGATTTTAGATTGTGATGTTTTTGTATTTTATTGTATTTTATTGTATTTATGTTCACCGCCCAGAGAGCTATTGCTAGTCGGGCGGTATATAAGTTTTAAAAATAATAATAATAATAATAAATAATGTTCTAATAGTGGCTTTCAAACCAGATACTTCCTGTTGCAACTTATCCATTTTGTGAAAGATTCTTTCTGCTGTTTGCTTAGATAAAAAGCATTGATATCATAAGAACTCCCACAAGGAGGGAACTTCTACCTCTGTTTCAGGCTTACCTGTACTTTTCTTAAGTGCATTTAATATTTCTTTATATGAAGAAAACTGTGTTTGCCTGGGTGATGAGGAATTAACTTCTATCAGATCTGGATCAATAGACCAATTAGCTGGACCTTCATTAAAAGAATGCATATCTGAATTTCTTCCCTGAGCTATATTATCTCCTACCCCAGCTGTTACACAAACACTGTTTAAAAAGCCCAAACTGTCCGTAGATGGCAATTCTGGAATATCTTGGTCCATCCACTGCTCATTTGCTTCTAACTCCCTTCCTTCTTTAGCTGGCTTACAATAATCTAGTATAGATTTCTGGACTAAGTTAGGTGGTGAACTGTTGAATGTAGCACTACGGTATTGAGCACGCATAATAACCAAAATTAAAACTGAAAACCGATCTATCTTCAACTAATATAAGCTGTAGGCAAACAATTGTTTTCAATAGCTAAAATAAATAAATTCCACAAATACATTAAAATCTGAGATCTTATAACCCCCTTTTCCAGCAAGCACATCCGAAGGGGGAAAAAAAGAAATATTCAAACCAAGTCCAACCTCTGTTAAAGATGGTATCTGTTCAGTTATTGTTTCTAAAGGGCAAGCTTTTAAGCGTCTGTATCCCTTTATATTGCATCAATCAAGGGGTAGCCAGCAGTTAAGCTAAACAGAGCCGCACATTCTACTATAAGGAGCTGCTCATATCCAAGCCTCCATCAGCGTAGTCTCTTCAAATTACTCCTCCTCCTCCTAGTAGACTGTTATTGTTGTTGCCCTTGAACACACTGCTCATATATTAAGTTCTTTTCTATTAGTGAATATGTATTTAGTCTTACAAGTTTGTTCCCTGTTCCAAGTGACCAGGATGCTATTGTGCTGGTGCTGAACGATTGCTTACTTTTATTCCCTGTCTAAGTGTTGACTGACTTGCTGCTTCTTATCATTGCACCCTGTAAAAGCGCTAACCACCCCATTATTGTGTTGATCTATTTACTCAAAAGGCAGGACTATTGGAAGTCCTTTCTCTGCAACGGGCAGAACATCTTACACAAGTTATTCGTTGTTTTTTTGTCTTGTTTTTGCAAGATTAATAATCACCGTTCAGAAACCTGTTGCTTTAGGCAGGACACCTATCTATACTTGTGAATATGTAATTTTCACTTTACAAAGTGAAGACTCATTGTACCACCCCTACTATGTATGTAGGAAGCGGCCATTAGTGAATTTGAGTAGGCAGGCATTGTGGATCACAAGGCGAGAAGATAATGAGAGTTTTTGTTCGTAACTCCTGGGTACGGTGCTTACTGTTGCAAGCAGGAATTGGAGTAAGATGGAACCAGTTCATTGTTTATCTAAGTGTATGAAATAACCACTACACAAATACACTGAATTATCTGTGGAATCTGCTTCTTTTCCTCTTTTATTCTCAAGGATAATCAAGTTTGAAGAGCTCATAAAGACAGTGCTTAATATATCAGAATGAACCATAATGTAACTTTTTAGCAGACAGTTTGTATTAAAATACAAGACTGGCTATATTTATGCATGTATTCTCATTGTCTAGTATAGGAGAAATATATATTTTCTCAAGTTATCTTTTATATATTGAATATTTATTTGCTCGTCTTGCAATATTTTCCCCCAAAGATATAGAAGTAGGATTATTTGGTTTTCCTGATACCCCTCCCCCCGAGATGGCTCTAGTGTCTTGAGAAAAAAAGGTTGCTGAAGGATTTGTGATGAAGTTCATGAACCATGGATGGCATTTTTAGGTAATGTGAAATCTTAATGCTATAAATACATAGAAATTACATAACTCTATGGATATGTTGTATAAATCTTTTTAGAAAATATTCCCCCTCCCCCCTTAAATATTTACTATACAATATGGGTAAGAGTTTGAGGCGACATCTCAAGGGAAATGCTTGCCACAAAAATATTACTAAATCCTATGCAGTATAAGTATTTCTGTGTAGAACGAGTCCAGTCACAGTACATGTTTCTACATTTGCATGCTGGAAAAGTGTGTGGGCGGGGAAAGAGAGTAAATTGATGCATTGACAGACGAACTTAAGATATGCTTTGCTGTACCATCTATGTAGCCCAACGTTCTGTTTCCAACAGTGGACAGTGGGATGCTATTTGACGTTCATACAAGTCCTAGCCATCCCCAGTAGCTTATTCCTAGCTTTTGGTACCCAGCATCACTTTACCTCTGAATGTGAAGGTTCCATTTGACAGTTTTTTGACTATTAAAGTTATATTGTTGTGTGAATTTATGTAATATTTTTTTTAAAAAAAAACAGCGGTCACAACTTCTTTACTTAATGATGGATCAACTTTCCCCAATCTTGGGACATTAAATGTTGACAGACTATAGCCCTCATCAGTCCCAGCCAGCATGGCCAATGGTGAAGGATGATGAGTTATAGCCCAATACTATCAGGGAACCCAGTCGAGGGAGGCTGCTACAGATGTTTGTCAGACCCCTACTCTGGGCCTGGTCTCGTAATGGATCTCTCACACTGGCCCCAGCACAGGTCTCTCATGATCCCACTACTAGGTACAACCACCTGACACTCTGTAACTCAACACAGCCCTGAGACTGTGCTTTAGTCTCCTCCTAGCTGATTGCCACGTAGTGTCTGGGTGCACTTACAGGCCACAACCCCCCTGTATCTTTCTGCCTTTAAAGATTACAGCCCTGGGTTGCTTTTGGATACCTGCTGCTGTTACACGATCCCTTCACCGCTGCCACCATTGATACTGTTCCCAGATTTGGTATTTGCTCTGCCCACCCTTCTGGTCTATAATATCCCAACCAAGGATCAGGCGTGTTGTTAAACCAAAACTATTTATTTATTAAAATATGTTTTTAATTTTTTTTAAATTGTGTTTTTAAATTGTTTTTTGTGTTTTAAAAATTTGTATATTTGTTTTTAATGTTTTTAATTGCCATAAACCGCCCAGAGAGCTTTGGCTATGGGGCGGTATATAAATGTTGTAATAATAATAATTAACACAAGGAATAAACAAGATTACTTTAAGTTCAGTCAACATGCCTGTGGTTACATATTTCTCTTTATCTCTCTTAGTCCTAAAACCTGCCTCACTACCTGTCTAAACACAAATCCACCCCTCCAAAACCCAGAACCGACAACCAACCAACCCATCACTCTCCAACTGTCATTCATTCATTTATACCTTCAATCACCCAAACGCTCAGCCAATCACAACTCAGCATTCTTTAACATTCCAACCCATGTACTCCCCCCTCTCACTCACTCTACTTACCACATTTACCCTACAACCCTGACACTTACCATAATTACTGTATAGCATTTCCAAGGGCATCACAACATTCACATAATTATTATTTCACATAGCATACCAGATATGTTTACTTCAAGTTGCCATTCAGATACAGGTATGTTTTTTCTGACAGTGAGTGTTTAAACAGGCTAATTTGCTGGGTGTGCTAAAAGGTAACGAGCAAAGGGTTTTTGTTTTTACAGAGGATTGTCTCCAATTTAGTTTTACTCAGAGTAGACCTATTAAAATCAAGGAACCTAAGTTAGTCATGTCCATTATTTTCAATGGGTCTAACTCTGACTAGAACTAACATTGCATGCAACCCAGTATTTCTCACAAGTGCCTAGTTTACAACAAAAGCTAACCCTTACAGCACCTTCCTGCATTGTTAGCCACTGTCCTTTAATAACTGGACTATATAATGAATATCTTAGGCTGCAATCCTAAATACACTTACTTGGGAGTAAGTCCCATTGAAGTTAATAGGGCTTACTTCAGAGTAAGCAGGCATGGGCTTGCACAGTAAAAAAAAAACAAGCTGGAAGGAGGAAGAGTAGAAAAAGGTGGGATTGGGAATGCTTCTCTTTGTTTTTGCACAAAACGAAATTATTTCAATAAAATAACAGAGCATCACTGATTTGGGCTAAGTATAAGCAGAGCTTGGAAAAGTTACTTTTTTGAACTACAACTCCCATCAGCCCCAGCCAGCATGACCACTGGATTGGGCTGATGGGAGTTGTAGTTCAAAAAAGTAACTTTTCCAAGGTCTGAGTATAAGTGAGATGGGCCATAAAGGAGGGTCTTCTTAGCCCCTCCCCCCAAGCTAGCACCACTCCCTTGTGGGAAGCAAAGGGCAGTTGAAATCACCAGAGTCTGTTCCAGTTGGAATGCACTCTCCCTTCCACATGGCAAACTACCTCTGTGTGCCTTGCATGCAGGCGGTCCCAAGTGAGACTGAGAAAGAATCCTATCTGTAACCCTGGAGAGATGCTGGTAGTCTGTGTAAGAGAATACTGAGCTATATGGACCAATGGTCTGATTTGGTACGAGGCAGCTTCTTCTTATGCTGTTGCAAACTGTTGCATAGGAAGGATCCCAGGGAAACATCAGGAATACTGTTTCAGCTGAACTGTCCCCTCCCCACAGATGGCCATCTACCATCAGCTGCCTTGTGGGAAACATCCTTATGGCTTACTCCAGTGTTCCCAAAACAATGGGCCTTGGGACACTTTTAGTCAGTGCCACAGCCTGCCTGGTGCCTCCTCACTTGCCTCTCCCCCACCGCCAGTGGTGGGTCAGCCTTTTGGTTGAACCAATGAAAGCATCAGCAGGGGAGGGATGAAAGAAATTTGGCAGTTTGAGGGTAGGGAGGAACAAATTGAGTGTGGAAGGCAAATGAGAGGAAAAATACAGTCACAATGCCTACTCAGAGGTATAGCAGGTGGGAAGGAAAAATATAACATATTTCCCTAAAATAGGGAGGCTGAGTCACAATACCTCCAGAGCAAATGTCTATACTTAGCTTGACGAATGCTGAGATATGGAACTCTTTGCCATAAGGAAAATACTGTGGCAAAATTTTTAGCCATTTCCAAAGATGAAGTGGTGGTTGGGGACTGTTGGAACAGAAGGCAGGGAGGCCAGTGATAGGTGGATCCAGAGCCAATGACAGGCAGAGGAACACCCTGCCCGGCTGTAAGAAGGATGAAGCAGGCAGGTGGAGTTTGGCTAAGGGGAGACTGAGGTTGGTAAGGCAGTGCGCCATTCACCCCAATGGACCAGTCTCCACTACAAAAATGGATTAGTTACCAGAAGAAAAGGATGACAGCAATTGCTGTCTGATTATGTCAAACTCTGCCTCTACCGGCTACTTTTTTGTCACTGGTGTGCCTCAGTAATTTTCAAAGCGAGCGCTCTGGGTAGAAAGTTTGTACTATATGTTTGTATTACCTATTTTGAATGTACACTGATGTTACATGTAAGCTGTATCCTGAAAGATGGGTTATAAATAATTGTAATAAGTAAAGAAGTTGTGGTGGGAAGATTTAGAGGGCTAAGTAAGTAAGTGAATTATTGGAAATATTTTTCTTTCTGCGTACGTATTTACTTGCATTTTTTATTTGAGTGACAGGCCTGATTAAAAGTATTTAGAATTGTTTTTGTCCTGTGTTTTTAAAATTCACGTGGCTTGTTTACTGTGAGAACCTTTCATTTTCAAGGGAGGAGCAGAGTGAACATGGGCAGCTCAGATTAAGCAACACTTTGTAGAAGTGTAATATATGTTATGTATGGAATATTCATGAATATGTTGAGTTCCTTTTATGACAACTCTTTTAAAAATGAATTCTCTCTCTTTAAACATGTGCATGCAAACATTTGTCTCTCTGCATTTTTCATACAGCAATGAGCAGATTCTAAAAAAAATTAGGTTGCATGCTGTTAAGAGAACTAACACAGATATTCATAAAGAGAATAAAGATTTCAGATGGAGGAAATGGCACATTAACTATTTTAAGTGTTCCTTTTATTGCTCATGTGACAGGCCACACTTACAATCCACACACAATTACATGCATTGACATCATAGCATCACACAGATTTAGCACATGTTTTAAATAGGAGTGAAGAACAGAAGTTACATGTTGGGAACCAGATATTGGTTCAAGTTGTTGCCAGCTGGAACCTGATTGACAACTGACCCCCTTTTCCTGTAGCAACAAGCTGCTTACTCCAAACATCTGGCAGTAATATTTGGCAGGAATTTTACCGCAGAACAACTGTTCCTATGGTTGAGATATGCAAAATCTAAATGTCACAAGACACCCAGAAAACTCCTTTTTTCCCCCTTCAAAATTCTTTGGATGTTTATGTCTAAGTTGGTACCTCTCAGTTTGCATCAGACTGTCATTTTGGAAAGAATTCTGTTCCAATTCTCATCCTCCCGAGCATCATCAACTTTGCCCACCATGCAGAATGCTTCTTAACAAGCCTTGAATTTCAGTAGAACATCTAGTGCTGGTGGGAGGCAGATGAAAAACACAAATCATTCTGTCTCTCCAATGACAAGTTCTTCTTTAATACCTACACATGCATACACACACCCCTGGACAAGCAGCTGATGGCAGCATCAAGGCCTCAATAGTAACTTGCAATCAGATCCACTGAGAAACCAGACAGTAAACTAAATATTCCTGTTTTTTTACGTTTTTTTTTTAAAAAAGTCAAACCTTAGGAGGTTGAAAAGTGGGGTGTACATTTAAAAATAAAACAAATGACAAGGAAAGAACCAACACCCAAGTTGTTATATTAAACAGTTTGTTTCTTGCCCTAATCAGCTTGTTTACTGAAAATCAGCTTTAGAGCCAGCAATCAGAAGAGAAGTGGAGGACAGGAAATATTTATTTTTCTCTTTCCTGCCATTTTCCCCACTCAGAAGCACCATTTCCCCACAAATGGATTATGTTTCCCAACATACTGTTTCAGAACCATTTCCAGGGCTGGCCTTACTATTAGGCAGATGCCACATGCCAGCTTTGTACCCTTATGCTAGCCTTCTGCCCTCAAGTGCAGTTGAAGATGCTGTCCCATTTCCAGTATGATTTAATTACCAATCTGGTTTGTTTCCATACATGGATTGGGTGGAGGGACACCCCCTCATCCTCCACATAATGCAGGTTTTTACAAGTGCATGAGACTGTCTTGGCTTTCATCTGTGAGATATTGGAATGTCTGGGAATGGCAGTCTACAGAAAAGACTTTGTAGAGGTATTGGAATTTCTCTCTAGGCGTACAGAGATGAGACAGTGGACATTATTTGCCTCCACTGCATAAATCATTCTTGTGGTTTATTACCCATAACTTGATGAGGAAAAAAACACATCCAAACTGCGCACATCTGAAATCCCACCTTCTTACATGATAATTGATTTAATCTCCTCTAGGGAAAGGTTATAGCTTGTAAAACTGGTTTTCAAGTCTACTGAAGGTGGAAGGTAGAGTAACGATACAGACACTCATGATTCCACATCACTACAGAATACATCACTATTTAGATATATTATGTATAACATATAGAAATAAAAATAAAAGCCTGTTTAAAGATATATACATTTTATAAGTTTCCTCAGCAGAAAGCTGAATTCCCTTTTGAATCCTATCAAGCTGACATGACATTTTCTCCAATGAGAGCAATAATTTTATTTTCAAATACACTAATCAGTTCTGAGATGCCAGTGAAGAAATTGCTTGTACAGCCCTTTATATTTCAGTGTATGGGACATGGCTGTACTTTAAGTGGAACAGATAAACTCTGGAAATATCTGGATTTATTTTTTTATTTTGTGGGTCTTATTAAATTGAATCCATTTCAAATACCTATCTGGAATTGCTGTGCATTCCTAAATAGATTTAAAAGTAATGCATAACTGCAAAGAGCTTTGGCTGAGTTCGCAGCGTGCTCAGACGTCTTTAAGACCAATGCAATATGCTGACAACATTACAGCGTGGTTTACTGTGTATCACTATATGGTTTAATCACTAGATGGCACTGGACTCAGTTGTCAGGATTTTTCTGTTCCAGTTTATAAGCCTGTGCCAGCAGGGGGGCTGAATGCTGAGCTTTCTTTAAAAAAGGCTCTAGCCCTCCTAAATGTAAAGATATGAAGCAAAATGTGTAGACATCCTTCTACATAATTTCTGGGAGATGACAGACTGGCTGCTCCCTTCTTTCAGTGCTTTAAGTCAATTAGTGAAGTCAAATCTGTGATTGACAACCAAGTTGTTTGGACACCAGGCAAGAGGTGTTCTAAAGAGCTGCTGTTTTTCTTTTTCCTTTAGTGCATTTTTGCTTCATCTTCCTTTGCATTTCCTTTCTTACAACCAGGATAAGTCTTTCCTCAGGTGGCCTCCTTGAGATCAGGTACTCCCTAGAAGTTATTTTCTGCAAAGACTGCTTACTTCATAACAAGTGTGGGTTGGTGTTAGTGAATACCTCCCTCCCAAAATGGCAAATGCAAAATATGAAAACTTTGGAAGAGACTTAGGCAGGTCTCCTGCTGTGCACGTACTGATTCAGGCCAACAGTTGATGACTGGTCCAAAGCAGGGAATATGCAAAAAAATGATGAGTTCAGTGAATTTAAAATGTGAAACTGCACCTGCTCAGAGAATAATAAGTTGTTTTTTAATCAAGGTTGGCACACTGGTTTTTCCTTGTGCTTTCATATAAAATACCAGGAGAGGCATATAGCAATCAAAACCTGGAGGGAGGGGGATGCCTGCTCTCTTGTAGGGGCATCAGCACTCCTGGAGTGGCAAGCAAGTAATTGCAAATTAATAAAATGGGGAGAACTTCACAGAATGCCAAGTTTGTTTTCTTTCAGATTGATAGGTCTCAACAGGTAAAGTTCAAGGAAGGTATCAAACCAACTCCCTCCCCTCCAAAAAATTATCCATCCTTTCCTAATTTAATATAGTAAATACAACTTGAGCCTTACATACTTTTATAGTTGCAGGAAGCATATGTAGTGACGGGCTGTAAGCTTAAACTGTAAAAGATGAGACACTTTTTTCTCTTTGGGGCTTCTTCAAACCATGGGTACTTTCCTATACACCTCTGCTTTGGAGTCAGCATCACTGACCATAAAGGGGCCTACATTTGAATAAGCATGCATAGAATTAGGCTGCTTGTCAATGTGCCCTTGTAATAATAAGAAGCATATCATTATATGCAACTGCAGATTAACAAAAAAAATCTTAGGTAGCTCTGTGTTGGCCCATTAGAAAAATCCCAAAAGCTAGAGTAAGGTTATAAAACATTTATTAGGATCAACCAAAATGTCACAAACTCATAAGCAAGCTTAAAGTAGTTATTTATTTAATGCATTATTTTGGGGGGGAAGGGGAGCCCCTTGTGGGGAACTGCACCAGGGCCCTCAACCACCTTAATCTGCCCTTACTGCTATCTAAAAAGTCTTCAATTATAAGATCGTCTGTATGGAAGAGAAGTTATTCTTAATTATTTTCATTATATATTTGTTATTACATCTATTTGTTTATTGTTTTTATTAATATTTTGTAAGCCACTTTGGGAGTCTTTTCACCTGAACAGTGGAGTAAAAATGGCTTTAAATAAATAAATGTATACCCCACCTTTCCTCCAAGGAGTTCAAGGCAGCATACTTGATTTTATCTTCACAACTCCGTGAGATAGGTTAGGGTATGAGACAGTGAGTACCCAAGATTAACCAATAAATTTCTGGGTGACTGGGTGTTTGAACCCTGGTCTCCCAGTACTAATCCAACATTCTTGTCAGGGGTTGCCAACCTTTTTGAGCCCATGGGCACATCTGCAAACTGGAGAAAGTGATGTGGGAAGTGCACTACACCATACTGCAAGCAAGCACACACTGCAATCTAGTCTACTGTCTACAATAAAATGCTTTATTCAAGCCTAATTTCTCAGGAGAAGATCATATGGGCACTAAAGAAGGCTCCTTTGGGAGGAAGGGTGGGGTATAAATTTAATACAGGCATACCCCGCTTAACGTCGCTTCACTTAACGTTGCCTCGCTATAACGTGCATGCTCCACACGCCACCATACCCTGCTTAACGTAGGCGAGCTTTGCAATTACGGACACTTAATGGCATGACACCGCTGCCATCTAGTGGCGATTGCAGTGCAGTACATGCATAGATAATTGCTTCACTTTAAGTACATTTTCACTTTACATACACGCTCCGGTCCCATTGCGTATGTTAAAGTGGGGTATGCCTGTACATCATAATGAAGATGATGCATGCCACAGTGCTACACTGGTTGCCCCTGCTGTAACTATTGCACCTTACTGACTCTCAGTGCCAGATTTTTACTTCAAAAGTGGTAAGGAAGATGGTGGTGGTAGTAGCTTTTTGCCCGACTTCAAGATGCTTGATGCCTTTTAGGAATCATTAGGTTTCTTTATTGAGAAATTAATGGCAGAATCGAGTGGCCCTGTTGATGAAACAATGGAAAATATTAAATATGAATAAATTAAATATTAAATTTAAATATTAAATAATTTATTTAATATTAAAATATTAGACAGGTACCATCTGTTATCTTTTTGGAGCCTATTAAAGACCTTCCTTTTTCAACAAGCCTTTTAAGTTGAGACCTTATTATACAGCCACAAGAGTGGCTGTATACTATAGCCAGTGTGGATTTTTCACATTCCACAATGTTTAATTGAAAATACCCCCATGCCATTCTGATGCTTCCCATAAGCTCATTTCAGAACAAAACCTTACCAAACGTACAGTCCTGAACTCAGAAATGCTTGCTTAACAACAGTCTCAATTTTCATGGCAATACACAAAACAGTCAGAGAGAATTGATAGTTCAAAGTCTAAAAAGAGAGGGGGGAAAACCAGAGCCCTTTTGGATTTTTTTCTCTGAGAGTTCTCATAATCTGTTGAAATTCATTAAAAATCAGCCATGCTCACAGAGTACCTGTAATCCTAATACTGACCTTGCCCCATATGTATTGCTGAAGACTTAGGATATGTCTGCACTGCAGGCATACACCATTCAAATTTTGTACGTCGCCCAGAGTGACTGGTTAGCCAGCCAGATGGGCGACTAAGAAATCCAATAAATAAATAAATAAATAAATAAATAAATAAATACTCTGACCTTCATCTTCTGCAGTTTAAAAGTTTTAAAAATGCCTGGCTGATTTTTAATTAATTTAAGAAATTTTGGCTGGAACCCTATGATAATGTGGAGCATGCTCAGTAAGAACCAACAGAGTTCTAAAAGCCAGACTCACAGCTGCTGGGCTTGCCTAATCAGGGGGCCACACCCACACCACACTTTGATTTCACTTGAGACAGTCATGGCTTCCCTCACAGGATCCTTGCCTCAGTTATCCATGCTATGGTAACCTCTAGATTGGACTACTGTAATGCACTCTACGTGGGGCTACCTCTGAAGACGGTTCGGAAACTTCAGCTAGTGCAAAATGCTGCGGCCAGAGTTCTCACTGGGACAAAGAAATTTGACCATATAACACCTGTCCTGGCGCAGCTGCACTGGCTACCAATATGTTTCCGGGCCAGATTCAAAGTGTTGGTTCTTACCTATAAAGCCCTAAACGGCATTGGACTGCAATACCTGATGGAGCGCCTCTCTCGCTATGTACCTACCCGTTCACTACACTCGACGTCGAAGGCCCTTCTCCGGGTCCCAACCCATAAAGAGGCCCGGAGATCAACAACTAGATCTAGGGCCTTCTCAGTGGTGGCCCCCGAACTATGGAATGCCCTCCCAGATGAGATACGCCTGGCGCCTTCTCTGTTATCTTTTCGGCGCCAGGTAAAAACTTACCTTTTCGCCCAGGCTTTTTAAATTTTGTAAATTTTTAAATATTTTAATTTAACATTCTAAACTTAATATGATCTTAATTTATAAATCTCAATGGCAATTTTATTAATGTTTTATAATTGTACTATATATATATATATTTTTCCACACTTGCTCATATTTTAATTGTGATTTTATTTGTTGTACACTGCCCTGAGAGCTTTCTGCTATAGGGCGGTCTAGAAATGTAATTAAATAAAATAAATAAATAATAATAAATCCTGGGAAGTGTAGTTTGTGAAGGTTGCTGAGAGGAGACTCCTGTTCCACTGAGAGAGCTCCAGTGGCCAGAAGGGTTTAACAGTCAGCCACTCTGACTGAAGCTCTGTGAGGGGAACAAGGTGTCTCCTAGCAACTCTCAGCACCCTTCACTAATCATACTCCCCAGGATTCTTTGAGAGAAGCCATGACTATCCAAAGTGAAATATAGGCCTGGTATGGATGTGGCCAGGGACAGCTTTGGTTTAAATTTGGGTGGGAGGCTACGTGTGCCTACTGTAGAATAAAAAGGTGGGAGAAATGCAGAAAAGCAATGATACTGTTCACAATGTTTTCCTTTTGGAAAGGAAAGGGGCTTCCCTTATGCCCAGTGCCCACCCACCCAATCTCCTCCCTGCCCCTCCCCCAGGTCATATTGGACTGCGCCCTGGGAGAAGAGGGTTCGAATTCCCACATGTTACATGTTACATAGGCACATGTTACCAAATTTTTCCAAGCTACACAGCAAGTGGATTGGACTGTGAAAGACCAACCCAAATTGTGTTTGCATTTTGTCCAATTTGTAGGGCAGTCCAATATCTCAGAGAGGAGATCAGGTCTCCTGCTCCCCTGGTGCATTCACTATAGCTGCCCAATTTCACTGCTTTTTAAAGTTTGATAGAAATATCTGTGGGCTATAGGTACGTTCTTAAACCCAGAGCTTGGAAAAGTTACTTTTTTGAAATACAACTCGCATCAGCCCCAGCCACCATGGCCACTGGATTAGGCTGATGGGAATTGTAGTTCAAAAAAGTAAATTTTCCAAGCTCTGCTTAAACCACAAGGTTTTTTGCCTGTTAGTGAATATAGTTTAAAGTGTTTTTAAGATGTTTTAGAGTGTTTTTAGAGTTTTTGTTTGCCATCCTGGGCTCTTACTGGGATGAAAGGCGGGATATATATATATATATATATATGAACGTAATTGTGATTAACCAAACAGAGGTTTTTATTGTATCAACAAAACGTTTCAGCTTCCGCCTTCATCAGCTGCTAGCATACATATGCTATTACCAAGGTGGCAGTTATAGAGCTTTGAGGATGGAATGCTCAGAGGGGCTTCATTTGCAGAAGCTAAGTAGTGGTGGTACTGTCCTCCAGGTTCAGTCCATGTGGTGCCAATGTGTCCAGAGAGTATATCCAAAAGTTCTCCCTTTTGGTCAATGCTGCTGGATCTGCTGGCATCTCTATCACTGTTATGGAAAAGTCCAACAGGCTGTGACCCTCGATGTTAAAATGCTTTGCAACTGGTTGCTCCACCTTTTTTGTCAAGATTGCTGACTTGTGGTTCCTGAAGCGTGTGCGTAGGTCAGTTGTGGTCTTTCCTACGTATTGGATATGACATCCTGGTCTTTTGCACTCAATGATGTAAACTATATTGCAGGACCTGCAGGTGATGTTCTGTTTGATGTAATATGTCCTGCCTGTCCCAGTGCTTGTAAAAGTGGCTGTCTCCCTGAGGTTCACACAGGTGATACACCATTTGGAGTGACAAGGGTGAGACCCAGGATTGGTGATAGGTGGCTTAAGCACAGCTCTCACCAACAGTCTGCGCAAATTAGGAGGTTGGCGAAATGCTATAACAGGAGGCCTGCTGATGGCTCTAGTAAGATATTCAGAGTTTGCCAGCAATGGGTAGCTCTCCCTGATTGCTTGGTGATTGTTAGGAGATGCTGGATGGAAATCTACCACAAATGGAATCCATTGCTCTCTGCTCTTTGATACCTCGGTATGATGGAGGAGATTTTCTCTGGACAGAATGGAGGCTTGGTGGATGTTGCAATTGATAATATGTGGAGAATATCCTCTTAGAAGAAGGTGTTCTTTAAGTTCACTGATCCTTCTCTGGTATTTATCTTCAGTGTTGCAAATAAGTTTGATTCTCAGAGCTAAGCTATACACAATGTTCTTCTTTATATGCCTAGGATGGCAGGATTTCCAGTTTAAATAGGTGTGGGCATCAGTGGGTTTGCTGTAGAGATCAGTGGCTATTTTGTTGTTTTCAATGGTGAGAAGGACATCCAGAAAAGGGATGTGCGGATTGTCATTTGTACTATTAAATGTAAACTTAATAGATGGATGGATAGAATTGATGTAATTTTTAAATTGTTCTAAACTCTACCATTTGTCCAGACCATAAAGATGTCGTCAGTGTATCTCCACCATATAAGTGGTTTGTTGATGGCCTTTTTGAAGATCTCCTGTTATATATATAATAAAAGGGATGTCATTGAAGTATTTTTGAATGAGGGACCTGCCTTCTTCCTACCCAATTAACCAGATTCTCGCTAGTTTCAAAACAGTTCCCCATCACCATAGGTTATTTCTCACCTGAAGAATTAGAGCCAGTGCCATCCATCACCTGGTCTGTGGGCCGCACAGTGCTCCTGTCTCTCCTCCTTGCAGACTAGGGGATGGACTTAGCAGTTCCTACAACAGGACCCAAAAAGTTTGGGCAGGATTTTCAACCTGGGACAGAAGAGGGAGAATGTGAGAAACTGGAGCTGTAGAGTCTTCATGCTCTGTATCACTGCACTGAACTTGGGGCACCTGACAGTTGTATTTGCTGTCATGAGCATCTTTTGGAGAGTGTACCAAGGAGTGGGACCCACTGAAGACAGCTTCTTAAAAGACCCTCCAAAAGTAGGAGATGCCTCTTGTGATCATGCCCACAAAGAAAAAGAAAAGCCATTTCCCTTGAAGCTTTTAAACTGGCTCTGAGGATAATCTTTTGAAAATAATCCAGCTATAACTGGGGACGGATGGTTCCCTGTAGTTCTAAATCTTGATGGGTAGTGATAAAACCAGGATACATAAAGAACTAATAAATTCTACTTACATTTTAAAAGATGTAGCAATTTCCTGTAATGATTTCTCTGCCTGTTTCGCACACACCACTTACTCCCTCTCTCTCCTCCCCCTTTAACTATCCTCACTGACTTCTTTTTACAAAAATTCTCTGCCAAGTCATCCGGTAGGGGGACGTGTCACAATGGCAGACATGGCATTGTTACTTTGGCCACACTGCTCAACAATGGCCATGGTTCCTCCTAATAGCAGTCTTTATAGAGCCTTCAATGGATCAAGCTGTTTTATTTGTTTTTATCTATTTATTAAAAAATTAGCCCACCCTTTATCCAGTGGATTCCAGTGCAGTTTCCAATCATAAAAATACATTTTTTTTAAAAAAAAAGATATCCTGGAAAAAAAAAAGGTTGAGTGGCAACATAATGGCAAAACTATTGAAGCAGAACAGTCCCCTTGGTTTCAAAACCTTTATGGATACTGATAAAAGCAGAATATGAAACCCCTAAGAAATCCTACTTACATTTAAAAAGAAGGAATAACATCCTGTTTTTGCTCTGTCACTCTCTCTGTCAATGCCTCTTGCTTGCTTTACTCCCCTAAAAGACTTGCTCTTACCAAGGTTTTCTGCCAAGTCATCCAGCACAGCTGGGGGACGTGTCACAATGGGGGGCGTGTCACTGCCTTGCATCCAGTGGATTCCAGTCAGTGTCTAATTATGAAAATAGAATATAATACATAATATCCTTCAAAGAGACATAACATTAAGAGGCAACAAAGATACATAACTGTGAAAGCAGAACTTTATAACCGGATACCAGATTGTAGGGAGCTAAATGCTATTGTTTGCAGTGAAACCTAGACTCTTTGTATGTTATGGTTTGGTATGGGCTAAGAGGCAGAGCTTCAACTGGCGAGTCTTTTTATATATACACATGCATTTGTTTGCTTTAACATTTTTAGTTATTCAATAACATTTTAAGGTTTTTGTTTGTTTGCCGGTGTTGTTACTCAGATTTGAGTTTATCTTCTTCCTTTGTTCCAACTATATGTACAGTTTTGAATTGAGGCCTTCTTTCTATATGCTACACATTATATATATGTTAATGATACTATGGTCAAATTACCATGGCATGTTTATCAAATGCTATCAGATACCAATTACCAGTACTGTCAAGTAGAGTCAGTATGGTGCAGTGGTTACTGTGCTGGACTAGGACCTGGAAGACTAAGGTTCAACCCCCCTCTAGGCCATAGGTGACCTTGCACCAGTTACTGCTCTCAGAGTAATCATCCTCACAGGGTTTCAACGGAGGAGGGAGAATCCTGTGTGCTGCCTTGAGCACCTTGGAGGAAAGGCAACATTTAAATGTAGTAATTTAAAATAACAATAAAAAAATTAAATCCATTCAAAAACGTTCTACCTTGCCCCATATCTGCCCACTCGACTGCTTCGATCTGTGAAACTGGCATTGTTACAGGTGCCACATAATACTCATTCTGCACTCATAGGAAATCAAGGTTTTAGTGTGACAGCACCCATACTGTGGAACTCCCTGCCTAGTGATATCAGGCAGGCACTTTCGCTATACATAAGAACATAAGAACATAAGAAGAGCCTGCTGGATCAGGCCAGTGGCCCATCTAGTCCAGCATCCTGTTCTCACAGTGGCCAACCAGGTGCCTGGGGGAAGCCCGCAAGCAGGACCCGAGTGCAAAAACACTCTCCCCTCCTGAGGCTTCCAGCAACTGGTTTTCAGAAGCATGCTGCCTCTGACTAGGGGGGCAGAGTACAGCCATCACGGCTAGTAGCCATTGATAGCCCTGTCCTCCATGAATTTGTCTAATCTTCTTTTAAAGCCGTCCAAGCTGGTGGCCATTACTGCATCTTGTGGGAGCAAATTCCATAGTTTAACTATGTGCTGAGTAAAGAAGTACTTCCTTTTGTCTGTCCTGAATCTTCCAACATTCAGCTTCTTTGAATGTCCACGAGTTCTAGTATTATGAGAGAGGGAGAAGAACTTTTCTCTATCCACTTTCTCAATGCCATGCATAATTTTATACACTTCTATCATGTCTCCTCTGAGCCGCCTTTTCTCTAAACTAAAAAGCCCCAAATGCTGCAAACTTTCCTCGTAAGGGAGTCGCTCCATCCCCTTGATCATTCTGGTTGCCCTCTTCTGAACCTTTTCCAATGCTATAATATCCTTTTTGAGATGAGGCGACCAGAACTGTACACAGTATTCCAAATGCGGCCGCACCATAGATTTATACAATGGCATTATGATATCGGCTGTTTTATTTTCAATACCTTTCCTAATTATCGCTAGCATGGAATTTGCCTTTTTCACAGCTGCAGCACACTGGGTCGACATTTTCATCGTGCTGTCCACTACAACCCCGAGGTCTCTCTCCTGGTCGGTCACCGCCAGTTCAGACCCCATGAGCGTATATGTGAAATTAAGATTTTTTGCTCCAATATGCATAATTTTACACTTGTTTATATTGAATTGCATTTGCCATTTTTCTGCCCATTCACTCAGTTTGGAGAGGTCTTTTTGGAGCTCTTCGCAATCCCTTTTTGTTTTAACAACCCTGAACAATTTAGTGTCATCAGCAAACTTGGCCACTTCACTGCTCACTCCTAATTCTAGGTCATTAATGAACAAGTTGAAAAGTACAGGTCCCAATACCGATCCTTGAGGGACTCCACTTTCTACAGCCCTCCATTGGGAGAACTGTCCGTTTATTCCTACTCTCTGCTTTCTGCTTCTTAACCAATTTCTTATCCACAAGAGGACCTCTCCTCTTATTCCATGACTGCTAAGCTTCCTCAGAAGCCTTTGGTGAGGTACCTTGTCAAACGCTTTTTGAAAGTCTAAGTACACTATGTCCACTGGATCACCTCTATCTATATGCTTGTTGACACTCTCAAAGAATTCTAATAGGTTACTGAGACAGGACTTTCCCTTGCAGAAGCCATGCTGGCTCTGCTTCAGCAAGGCTTGTTCTTCTATGTGCTTAGTTAATCTAGCTTTAATAATACTTTCTACCAGTTTTCCAGGGACAGAAGTTAAGCTAACTGGCCTGTAATTTCCGGGATCCCCTCTGGATCCGTTTTTGAATATTGGCGTTACATTTGCCACTTTCCAGTCCTCAGGCACGGAGGAGGACCCAAGGGACAAGTTACATATTTTAGTTAGCAGATCAGCAATTTTACCTTTGAGTTCTTTGAGAACTCTCGGGTGGATGCCATCCGGGCCCGGTGATTTGTCAGTTTTTATATTGTCCATTAAGCTTAGAACTTCCTCTCTCGTTACCACTATTTGTCTCAGTTCCTCAGAATCCCTTCCTGCAAATGTTAGTTCAGGTTCAGGGATCTGCCCTATATCTTCCACTGTGAAGACAGATGCAAAGAATTCATTTAGCTTCTCTGCAATCTCCTTATCGTTCTTTAGTACACCTTTGACTCCCTTATCATCCAAGGGTCCAATCGTGTCCCTAGATGGTCTCCTGCTTTGAATGTATTTATAGAATTTTTTGTTGTTGGTTTTTATGTTCTTAGCAATGTGCTCCTCAAATTCTTTTTTAGCATCCCTTATTGTCTTCTTGCATTTCTTTTGCCAGAGTTTGTGTTCTTTTTTATTTTCTTCATTTGGACAAGACTTCCATTTTTTGAAGGAAGACTTTTTGCCTCTAAGAGCTTCCTTGACTTTGCTCGTTAACCATGCTGGCATCTTCTTGGCCCTGGCGGTACCTTTTCTGATCTGCGGTATGCACTCCAGTTGAGCTTCTAATATAGTGTTTTTAAACAACTTCCAAGCATTTTCGAGTGATGTGACCCTCTGGACTTTGTTTTTCAGCTTTCTTTTTACCAATCCCCTCATTTTTGTGAAGTTTCCTCTTTTGAAGTCAAATGTGACCGTGTTGGATTTTCTTGGCAATTGGCCAGTTACATGTATGTTTAATTTAATAGCACTATGGTCACTGCTCCCAATCGGTTCAACAACACTTACATCTCGCACCAGGTCCCGGTCCCCACTGAGGATTAAGTCCAGGGTTGCCGTCCCTCTGGTCGGTTCCATGACCAACTGGTCTAGGGAATAGTCATTTAGAATATCTAGAAACTTTGCTTCTTTGTCATGACTGGAACACATATGCAGCCAGTCTATGTCCCGGTAGTTGAAGTCACCCATTACTACCACATTTCCTAGTTTGGATGCTTCCTCAATTTCATATCTCATCTCAAGGTCTCCCTGAGCATTTTGATCAGGGGGACGATAGATCATTCCCAGTATTAAGTCCCTCCTGGGGCACGGTATCACCACCCACAATGATTCTGTGGAGAAGTCTGCCTCTTTTGGGGTTTCGAGCTTGCTGGATTCAATGCCTTCTTTCACGTATAGAGCGACTCCGCCACCAATACGTCCTTCCCTGTCCTTCCGATATAGTTTATATCCAGGGATAACCGTATCCCACTGGTTTTCTCCATTCCACCAGGTCTCCGTTATGCTCACTATATCAATGCTCTTCTCTAAGACCAAGCACTCCAGTTCTCCCATCTTGGTTCGCAGGCTCCTAGCATTAGCGTACAGGCACTTGTAAGCAGTGTCTCTCTTCAAGTCTTTGGCACTTGTGGTTAGGCCTGTGGTAATTTTGCTCTTCTGAATTTATATCCTGTGCCCCTGCTCTCACAATGCCTACTTCTAGGCCTACCCCTTTTAAAATTTCATCATTTCTTTGGTTTTTATCCCAAGGGGGAGGTTTATTCCGAACCGGACCTTTCTCAGCTCCTGTCGGGTTTCCCCCCTCAGTCAGTTTAAAAGCTGCTCTGCCACCTTTTTAATTTTAAGTGCCAGAAGTCTGGTTCCATTCTGGTTCAAGTGGAGCCCGTCCCTTTTCTACAGGCCCGGCTTGTCCCAAAATGTTCCCCAGTGCCTAACAAATCCAAACCCTTCCACCCGACACCATGGTCTCATCCACGCATTGAGACTGCGAAGCTGGGCCTGTCTGGCTGGTCCTGCGCGTGGAACCGGTAGCATTTCAGAGAAAGCCACCTTGGAGGTCCTGGCTTTCAGCATCCTACCTAGCAACCTAAATTTTGCTTCCAGGACCTCACGGCTGCATTTCCCCATGTCGTTGGTGCCAACGTGCACCACGACCACTGACTCCTTCCCAGCACTGTCTACCAAACTATCTAAACGACGGGCGATATCCGCAACCTTTGCACCAGGCAGGCAAAACACCTTGCGGTCTACACGCCCATCACACACCCCACTGTCTATGTTCCTAATGATCGAATCACCCACTACAAGGATCCCTCCACCCCCTGGAGATATATCCTCGGCACGAGAGGATAGCTGCTCATCTTCAGCTATACTCTCTTCAGTGCCTGTTTACAGCATTTTATTTAGGCAAGCTTATTTAGGCATACAGAAGTTGAGATTAAAACATGTCTTTTTAGCTTCCTTTTGATTTTAAGTATTGTTTGTATGTTTTTAAATACCTAACTCTTTTTTATCGATAATTGTAATGTTTTATTTCCTTTTTGTTTTATTTTTGTAAACTGCTTAGAGGTTTTATTACTATCAAGCAGTATGCAAATTTTGTTATATAAAATAAATATTCAGGGGAACTTTTAGTTCTTCACAAACTTATCAGGGGTTCTTCAATTGAAGGAGCAGAAATGATGGGAAAGTCTGACCACTGCTACAGTTCTTCTGCAATGTGCAATCACAGAAGAACAAAAAAGAGTCCTGCAGGATCAGACCAAAGGCCCATCTAGTCCAGCTTCCTGTTCTCACAGTGACCAACTACCAGGGTCCATGGGAACCCTGCATGCAAAATGTGAGCACAACAGTACTCTCCCCACTAAGAATGCACATTCTCTATTCATAAAGGGCAATAGTGTGAGGCTCAATACTGTCCTGCAACACCATTTGAAAAAACTTATGGCTTCCCCCAAAGAATCCTGAGAAGTGTGGTTTGTAAATGGTGCTGAGAGTTGTTAAGACCCCTATTCTTCCCACAGAGCTACGATTTCCAGAGTTCGCCGGGAAGGGGAATAGACTGTTAAACCACTATGGGAACTGTAGCTATGTGAGGAGACAGGGATCTCCTGACAATTCTCAGCACTCTTAACAAACTACCCTTCCCAGGATTTTGTGAGTGAGTGAGAGAGAGAGAGAGAAGCCATGGCTATTAAATTAGTCTAATAGTGCTTTAAATATATGGTGTGGATATGGCCACAGGGTTCTATGGCAGATGTTTAGGGGCTCCATGGCAGATGAATTAACATGGAAACTGTTCCCCATAGGTAGAAAGTCTAAAAATCCCTATAGCATTCCGTTTCATTGATACTGCCAAATAGTAAATGTTACTGCATGCCTGCTGTCAAATGCTGCCAGATATTCACTGTCATATAAAGTACGGAAATACTGGGTAGCCAATATCAAATAGGGAAAGAATCTTTGAAAATGTTAAGAACAGGCATAGAGAATTTAGATCCATGAATAAAGATCTGCTGGTGGTGTCACACGCCCCTGCAATCAAGCTTGCTGTGTCATGAGCAAGTGCTTTTCACATTGCAGCACCAGTTTCTTGGCATTCTTTTTCCAAAAGTAAAGCAAGCCCCAGCTAGTGATGGGTTCTGTTTTGGCAGTAATTGGATTTGCCATCAGATTATCCATTATTTCTGATATTCTCTATGGAGAGAATTTAGAAGTAGCAACTCTCTGTACTGATTTTCTGATTCTTCCCCCCCCGATTTGTTTTTTTTAAAAAAAATGCTTTGAAATCATCAATAGTGTGAGCAATACTTTTATTGATCTTAAGTTTCTCTGTCAGCTCTTGAAATGTGTATTCCCTTTCACTGATGTCAATGAGGTGTTGATGGTAGCCATTACTATTCATTGATTGCTGTATTCTGAACAACCAGATCCAATATCAAAATTACATTATATACCTAATTTAAAATAAGCAAGGCTCATTTAATTGTGGGAATAAGGGTTTTTTGATGAATATCTTAGGAAAGGAAACTGACAGACAGAAAGCAGGAGGGGGGAAGACAAGACACTGACTTGATGATGGGCAATTATCTGCCTAATCTGCGCTTGAAAAGGAATGTAAACAGGCTATTATTAGAGAGTTCAGAATAAAGATTGATACAAATGGAGAAGACTCATGAAGAAATAATGATTATAATATTGATAATTCTATATCTAGGATGCACACCTTAACGTGGTGAGGGGGGTTGAAAGTGTCGAAGAAGCTGAGAGCAATGCCATCAGGAGTCTAGAACAAGAGGCTAGACTCCTAGCAGGGGCACCCAAGGCGAAATGGTCAAAGCTGAGACACCAGTCTAAGATGCATCCAAACTCAGAGGAAGGCAATGGTAAACCACCTTTCAGTATCTCTTACCACGAAAACCCTATGAACAGAGTATCCAAAATGTAACACGGGATAGTGCTGGAAGATGAGACCCCCATGACAGATGGCACTCTGCAAGCTATTGGGGAAGAACTGTGGACAAGCATGAGTAGCAGTGTTACTAATGACGCAACTGGATCAAAGCCAAAAGGAAGCCTGGAGGCTGATGCACACAGATGCGAAAGGAGAGTCAGGAGTTGTACGACATACACAGTAGGAACATGGAATGTGAGAAGCATGAAAGGGAAAGTTACAATTGTCAAGCAAGAAATGGAACACATCAACATTACAATACTTGGCATGATAGAATTAAAATGGATGGGAATGGGACATTTTCATTTTGCAGATACCATGGACTGCGAAAAAGACAAATAATTGGGTGTTAGAACAAATTAAATCAGAACTATCATTAGAAGTTAAAATGATGAAACTGAGGTTATTATAGTTTGGACACAGCATGAGAAGACATGATTCGCTAGAAAAGACAATAATTCTGGGAAAAACAGAAGGGAGTAGAAAAAGAGGAAGACCAAACAAGAGATGGATTGCTTCCATTAAAAAAGCCACAGACCTGAATTTACAAGATCTGAACAGGGTGGTTTATAACAGATACTATTGGAGGTTGCTCATACATAGGGTCGCCATAAGTCGTAATCGACTTGAAGGCACATAACAACAACCGCAAAGGGAAAAAAAAAATTGGAGGAGATTGGAAAAAGGGCAAGATAGTGGAAGAAGAATGAATCGGATCATTAATGACAATCAGGGGGCAACACTTAAAAACAAAATGTAGAAAAGGATAGGATTCCATCCCTAGCCCCAACAATGTTATGTTTTTGACATTTGTTTAGAACTTTCCTTTTCTCCCAAGCTTTCCTAAATTAGCCTATTTTATTTCTGCAGCTTTTAACAAAATGCTTTAATACTGTTTTATGTTGTATGTTTTATATTCTGTTTCTGTACACTACTTGGCTATTCTCTGAATTGAAGTTTCTAAATCCTGAAATAAATAAATTACTAAATTTTCCCATGACATTTTGCAAGAGAGTTTTTTTGTAAGGAAATTCAGTTCAGTTCTGCCCTGATCGGATTTTTCTCACTGGGAGTTAAGAATGCAATCCTACAGGTGTCTGTTTAGAGTTCAGTGGGGGCTCACTCTCAGGTAAGTGTCTTCTCTGCCAGTCTTGCACAACAAAGCCCTTCATTATATGCTTGTGGAACGGCTGGGTGAACCACAGGTAATCTACAAGAGCCGTAAGCACATAAAAAGAGCCCCGCTGGATCATGTCAAAGGCCCATCTAGTCTAGCATGCTGTACTCACAGTGGCCAACAAATGCCTATGAGAAGCCTATAAGCTAAGTGCAACAGCAGTCTCCCCATCGGTGATTTTCAGTAGCTGGTATGCAGAGATATACTGCCTCCAACAGCAGGGATAGAACATATTCATCACAGCTAGTAGCCAAATGCACAGAGGTGTCAGCTGACAGAGGTCCTGGGAGTCCCCTCCACTACACAGGCAAGAGAAATATGTGCAGCGCACAGGTTCCTGCTCACACTTGGCCCTTTGGCCCAGAATTGCAATGCAACCCAACAGATGAAAGACCTGTACAGAGCCAGAGCAACTTAGACAGCATACACACTATACACCCACAAGAATCCTGGGGACTGTAGCTTAACCCTCACAAAGCTACAGTTCCCAGCCACCTTAACAAACAACAGTTCCATGGCGTGTACACAGCCATAAAGATGAAGCCAACCTGTCCCATCAGTACTTCCAACACCGGGGGAAAACTTCATTTCTTGCCAATAGGGCAGCTTTGTCAAGCATTAGTATGCTTGGCAGTGGTTGTCATGGCAGCAGGATTCTTCTCCCACTGGCTCATCAAAGTAACTCACCCAGAGCTTACTCCTACATGCGCGCACATGCGCGCGCACACACACTTCAAATGCAAACAGCAGATCCTGCATACAACCCTGAGATCTCCAGTTAATCAGCAGTGTCCGCCTCTGCCCATCTGTCGAATGAGCACAGCCTTTCCAAACACGGCACTGGCAGGCACAGCAGCACCCATGGAGGCCTCCAACAGGGCCGCCAAGGCACTTTGCCTCTTCCAACTGAAGTGGGTTATTAAAAGTCTGGCTACTCTCTGCCCCTGAATCTGCTGCTGATAGCTGTGTGCAGCTGGTTGGATGGGTCTGAAAGAGTGGCTTCCTTGCCTCAAAAGCCCACTCACCCTTTTATACCACCCCTTCTCTCTCCCCCCGTCCATTTCCTTGTTCTTCTCTGCCAGCCCTTTCTCTCACTCTTTCTCTCCCAGCCCTTTCCTTCCCAGTGCCCCCTCAGTGGCACTCAGTTCTTTCCAAGCCAGCAATGACCTGTGGTCCACCCAACCAGCCAGCTCTGTGCAAAATGGCTGTCTGGACCCCCGAACTAAGAAAAGGCTCCTAAGCTAAGCAGCACTGTCTTCATCAGAATTGTTGAAAGACAGTACTATATTGTGAAATATATTGGGGAGGCTGCAATGCTGCACAATAGGAGTTGAGGCTATCTTGGTGCAGGTCGTTGTCAGGACCCTTCCTGTCAGGATCCCACCTCAGGCCACCACCTGCTAGGGTCCCGCCTGTGGTCACCGACTTGTCACGGTCCCACCTCAGGCTCCTGGTTTTTAAATGGTTCTCACCGGCTCTAGCAAAGATCTCTCAAGATCCCACCGCTAGGCAGCACCACCAGTCACTCCCTGTAATTCAATATTGCCTTGAGATTGTGCCTTAGTCTCCTCCTCGCCTATTGATACTTTGTGTCTGGGTGCACTTGAAGGCCACAACCCCCCTGTATCTTTGTGCCTATAAAGAATACAGTCCTGGGTTGATCTGGATACCTGATGATGTTACACTATCTCTTCACCGCTGCCACCATTGATGCTGTTTCCCAACCTTGGTATACGCCCTGCCCACCCTTCTGGTCTGTGTAAACCCAGCCAAGGATCAGGCATCAGGTAAACCAAGAAATATTTATTTATATACACAGGAATAACAAGATTACTTAAAGGTATAGTTTAACAAGCATATGGTTTCATCAGATGCGTTACTCTTTATGTTACTAGTCATCAATAACCTGCTTCACTACCAGCCTAATCCAATCCAACCCACAAAACCAACCAACAGCCTCCCTCAGAACTCCCACCAACAGAACTCTCTTCTCAACTGTCATCCTTTCATTTATACCTTCAGACACTCAAACGCTCAGCCAATCATAATACAACATTCTCCAGCATTCTAGCCCACGTACTCCCCCCTCTCACTCAGTCCATTTACCATATACTCTCTAATAAACCCACAGTTACCATATTTACAGTCATATATATACAGGGACATCACATTCGTCCCTCCCACTAAGATCACATTCACACCATACATTTATTCCACTATTTTTAAACAGTTCTCTGGGAAGAGAGACTCGCTGTTAAACCACTCTGGGAATTGTAGCTCTGTGAGGGAACAGGAATCTCCTCTCAGCAACCTTCATGAATTACCCGTCCCAGGATTCTTTGGGGGAAGCTATGACTGTTTAAAGTGGAATAATAGTGGAATAAATGTATAGTGTGAATATGGCCTAAATCTGCTGAGCACACACTCCTAAAGTGTGTCAAACAACATCATGAAATGTCAAAACCTAGCTGGTAGTGTGCAGGATTCTCAAGCAGGTGGCTGCTGGCTTATTACTTTTGAGAAAAGGAACCCACTAAACGAGGTCATGAGCAAAAGCACCCTGCAAAATGTTACTAATCTTGGGATTATTTTAACTTCTCTAGAAATTGGTGTACATTGGGGTAGAAGTAGTGTACTCCAGACATTGTGGTTGTACTATAGCTTCCATAGCCCTAGCCATCATGGTGAATGATCAGGGATTATAGAAATTGTAATCCCAATTTCTGGAGGGCACCACATTGGCAATATATATTTTCCTCCAGATATGCCTCCAAATAATTCGTTTTAAGCAAAATGAAAATGTATTGGAGTCATGTTCTATACACACTTACCTGGGAGTAAGCCCAGTGAGGCTTACTTCTGAATAGACACACATAAGATTGTACTGTTAAAAACTTAAAAGGACAGTAGTACCAATGGTAGGCACTAGTGATCCATCATTTGGTGATCAATGTTTTAAACATTTTAAAACTTATTAAATTTGCCTTTAAAAAAAAACATAGGCCTCCGTGGTGCAGAGTGGTAAGTGGCGGAAACGCAGCCGAAAGCTCTGCTCACGGCTGGAGTTCGATTCCAACGGAAGGAGGAAGTTGAATCTCTGGTAAAAGGGGTCGAGGTCCACTCAGCCTTCCATCCATCCGTGGTCGGTAAAATGAGTACCCTGCATATGCTGGGGGGTAAAGAAAGGCGGGAAAGGAACTGGCAATCCCACCCCATATATACGGTCTGCCTGGTAAACGTCGCAAGACGTCACCCTAAGAGTCGGAAACGGCTCGCACTACAAGTGAGGGGACACCTTTACCTTTTTTTTAATTGGCTAGGTTCTTTTTGGTCAGTGAAAAGTTTGTATCATTTTAGGGTTTTTTTAAAAAAGAGAAAACTTTGAGTAGTCAAAGCAGGGAGGCTAATTCCATTGGATAATTGGACAGGAGACATATGATTTCCAGTTAAGTGGGCTTTAATTTATTAATTCATTTTCCTGCCAACAGGAGAGATCAAACCCTTTCAGTCCTTCTCGGAATAATCCAATATATAAATAAATCATAGAAATGATAAAAGATACATCAAAAAGAGATTTGCTTCAGTCCTGCACCATTTTTAAGAAAGGAGGCTGAAGTATAGCTTTGATTGCCACTTTCGAGAGACAACTCTTTATAGAACTTGTTTCCACCCTTGGATGCTCTGGTGTATAGCGATCTTTAGAGGGCTTAACCTTTCACTGGCTGAAATCTTCCGCCTACTTTTCTGTTTAGCTGCCAGTCTTCTGAATGGATAGCTAGCTGACGTCCTTTGACTTCTGGCTAGCTGCTGGGTTCCTCTTATACTGCAAATGCACATTAGGCTTGTTCGGCCATAATCATGGAGCCTGCTTCCATTATTTACCTTTTGTCTATCAAGCAGGTTTCCTTCTCCGTCACTTGCTTAGTGTTATCAGGTCAGTAAGCCTTAAAGGAACATTTTCCCCTCAAGCCTTCATGGATTGCTCGTCTCCAGAAAGTCAGCACCTTTCATTCTAAAACGATCATCTGCCTGCGGATTTATTTAATCTTAATGCACAGCACATCATTTAAATGCCACTGGCTGGTTCTGTTAGTAATATCACCTGGAATGGTAATGGTGACCAAACACTTCCAGGGTGTTACTTGTCTTAAAGCCTTTTGAACAGTTGCCAATAATTGCTGCAACATTAGATTGTTATCTGTGTTATGTAGACAGTCAAGGTCATGACCAAATTTCCTGCAAATCAATGGGTATGACATCTGACGAAGCGCATCGGGATAAAACTGATTGCTTTGCATCCACGGGACAGAAACAGATGGATTAAAATAATGAAAAAGGTACAGAGACTAGGGAGTCAAAGCTATTGAGAGACTCTTTGGGAAGCTTAGAAAACATTATAACTTATAAGCTCTGGATATGCCCAAAGAGAATTCAATCAATGTGCTCTCCCACCCATGAACAACAAATGCCTAGTTTTCACTGGAGTGGTAAAATCTGTGCCTGGATTATACCATTTCAGAATACTGGTTGGGGTTCCATGACTGACTTTGTTCTCATCATTATTATCATTATTATTATGTTTTCTATGGACTTTTGAATCCTCAAGCAAACAACTGGTTGTGCAAGATTCCTCCCCTTTGAAGCCATACAGCCAAACACAGGTTTTTATCACTCCAGTAAAAAACTAGGCCACAGTCTACACATGGATAGTATGCAAGTATATGAAGCAGAAGGCACTGATGAAGCAAATAAGCTTGAAGTTGCTATAAAGCTGGGAGATCAAACTAGATGACTGAATACAGAACCAGAGAAAAGTCAGGGCACTGCACATGGCTGAATCATACTGCTTGGCCATGCTTTGGGGTATGATTGCATCTGGTCCAGGAAAGCAACACTTGCATGGGGAAAATGTTGGAAAGCTTTGTGCTCGTGAAGGGGGAGACCACTGACAGAAGCAATGTACTCTCTAAACTATCCAGCTCACTGCCTTACATTTCAGTATCTCTTACAGATCCTTCTGGGCCGACTTGGTGAGATGGGTATTGGAGACACTGTTTCACAGTGGTTCCGATCCTATCTCCAGGGTCACTGTCAGAGAATGGCATTGGGTGACTGTCTTTTGGCCCCCTGGCAGTTGTGCTGTGGGGTGCCGCAGGGTACCATCTTGTCCCCCATGCTGTTTAACATCTATATGAAGCCCTTGGGAGCTGTCATCAGGAGATTTGGTGCGAGGTGTCAGCAGTACGCTGACGATACTCAGCTCTATTTCTCCGTAACATCTGAATTTGGAGAGGCCGTGCAAGCCCTGGACCGCTGCCTGGACTCAGTGGTGGGCTGGATGAGGGGCAATAAACTGAGTCTGTATCCTAGCAAGACGGAGGCACTGTGGGTTGGTGGTTCCCAACTTCAGATAATTGGTCAGTTACCTCTTTTGGATGGGGTCGTACTTCCTCTTTAAGAGCAGGTCCATAGTCTGGGGGTGCTCTTGTATCCATCTTTGTCGCTAGAGGCCCAGGTGACCTCAGTGGCTAGGAGTGCCTTTTACCAGCTTCGGCTGATAAGACAGCTGCGGCCATTTCTGGACTGGGATAGCCTGACCACTGTTGTCCACACACTGGTAACCTCCAGGCTCGATTCAAGGTGCTGGTTTTAACTTATAAAGCCTTACACGGCTTGGGACCACAATATCTGATGGAATGCCTCTCCCGATATGAACCTACCCGTACGCTGCGTTCAACATCAAAGGCCCTCCTTCGGGGGCCTACTCAGACAGAAGCCCGGAAGGTGACAATGAGAAAACGGGCTTTCTCAGTGGTGGCTCCCGAATTATGGAATTCTCTCCCTGATGAGGTACACCTGGCGCCAACATTGTTATCTTTTTGGCACCAGGTAAAAACCTTCCTCTTCTCCCAGGCATTTTAATATGTTAATATTTTAATATGTTAATATTTTAATATTTAATATTTAACATCTTAATATTTTAACCAATTTAATACTTTTTAAATATTTTATATTTTAGTGTTGAGTTTTGTAGCTGCTTATGTGTTTAATTATGTTTAGGTTTTTGGTATAATTACTTTATTTTTAAGTTGTTTAATATATTTTTTAATTGTATATTGGATGTTTATGTTGTGAACCGCCCAGAGAGCTTCGGCTATGGGGCGGTATATAAATTTAATAAATAAATAAATAAATAAGTTACTGTAATGTGCTCTATGTGGGGCTGCCCTTGAGGTTGGTCTGGAAGCTGCAGCTGGTGCAAAATGCGGTGGCAAGACTGTTCCCTGAGGCAGGGCATCGCCAACATTTCACCCTGCTGCTGAAAGAATTGCACTGACTGCCCATTTGCTACTGGGCCAAGTTCAAGGTTCTAGTTTTGGTGTACAAAGCTCTATACAATGGAAGTGCCTTGGCCATCATTGGTGGCACCACACAGTTTATGTCACATCCTTTTTCATATGTTAGGTTGTGGAGGTTGATATTTTCCTGTTGTCCCCATTGGTTGGGCTACTGTGTTGGTGGGCAGGTCATTTCGCTGCCCATTTTCTACTGGGCCAAGTTCAGGGTTCTAGTCTTAGTGTACAAAGCCCTATACAGCTTGGGACCAGGATACCTGAAAGACCATCTTATCCCTTATATACCCAGTCGATCACTGTGCTGTGCAGGTGAGGGCCTCCTGCTGATACCATCTTATCAGGAGGTTCATTCTGCACAATATAGGAAATGGACCTTTAGTGTGGTGGCACCTACCCTGTGAAATTCCCTCCCTTTGAATATTAGGCAGGTGCCATCTCTGCTATATTTTCAGCACCTTTTGAAGACTTTCCTCTTTCAACAAGCCTTTTAAGTTGAGACCTATCCCAGTTTGCATCTGTGTTAGAATTGCTTGTTAATATGTTTTTTTTAATAATATGTTTTTAATCCTTTTTTAAAAGATGTTTTTAAAGCTTTTAAAAAAATGTTTTTAATGTTATTTTGTTTTAATGTATTTTAAGGTCTGTTTTTATGATGTTTTGAAGTGTTTTTAGCATTTCTGCTGGGAGGAAGGGCAGAATATAAAGCAAATAATTAATTAATTAAATAAATAAAAACCTGTGTCATGGTTTGATTATCATCAGGAATTCTACCGCAGATGAGTTGCTATGGAGGGATGTTTCTGCTAAGCCCCTCCACCCTAGTTTGTCTCCCAGCTCTCTAGGCAGTTGAACCTGGCCTCCAGCCTGTCTTCAGCCGCATCAGCCAGACTTGGCTTCAGCACCCTGGATAATCAGGTAGTTGTTGTGTGCTCACTGCTCCAGAAAGGCTGAGGCTTACTTGAGCTGCTCAGCTCCCACTGGATCCCACCTGCCACCATCACCAGGCAAACCCATCTAGAGAAAAGGGGTGACTAGCAGATGTGTCCATGGTTCTGTGGAGTGAAGGGGATATTTCTTTATTTATTCTATTAACAAAACTCCCACTCCAAGGGTTTTCTATGCCCAGACCGTTGCCACCATTTAACATCACAAATACCCTTTGAACCCTTAACGTACCAATAGCTGTGATAACTGTGGGTTAAAGGCATGGTATAAAACCAGTCAGATTTAGTTACTATATTTAACAAAGATACGAATTTTCATTTACTACACAATAACGTAATGCAGAAGCTTATGTGGTACTCAGAGCTTGGAAAAGTTACTTTTTTGAACTACAGCTCCCATCAGCCCCAGCCAGCAAGGCCACTGGATTGGGCTGATGGGAGCTGTAGTTCAAAAAAGTAACTTTTCCAAGCTCTGGTGGTACTGTCTCTTTAGATGGGTATATACACTTCGGTAACTTGTTACTGTCATTTTAAATACCGACAGCCTATTTTATGCTCCTATTACTAAAGCAAGATTGCCAGATTGTCCTTGCATTTACTCCACCCCAGTTAAGCCTCACCAACACTTTACTGAGGATATTTGTTGAAGCCTCTGCTTGAATCCCTACCAAAGTGCAGATCTGTTTTTGCTGTCCTGTCCTGAAATCTTCCTCTGGCTCTCCTACCAGATACCAGAGCCTAGCCTAGCCTTCCAAACTGCCTCTCATTTCTTCTCTCTCAGTGCTGTAGACAGGCTCTCCCCTCATCTCTTTAGCCTAAGCCATGTGATTCAGCCACCCCAGCAAACCACTCTGCCAACAAGCCACTCTGCCTTCCCCTCAGGTCTTCTTCCTTCTTCCTCAGACCTCTTCTTCTCTTGGCTGTCCTCCACAAACCCCAAGCACCAACCAACACGGACTGACTCCGATGGACCCAGCTTCTTCTGTCCCCCTCTAGTCTAGCCTCAGCCAATCACTGTCTAAGACTTCTAAACCTGCTACCGCCAATCAAAATATGCATAACTTCTATCCTTGTTTTGCACATTCAGAGTTCTATCTCCTCAGCTGTCTGTTAAGGTTCTCCAGTGACAGTTAAACCAACTGTCAACTGACTAGACAGAAGACCATCAAACAGATTATAATGTACATGACAACACAAGCAACAGAACCTGTTACACAATGCCCAGTAACACTTATTTCAGATAACCAGGATTTGTTCATAGGGTTATAGTGATGGCAAGCACAAGTGGCAATGCCAGGGGGGATGGTGGCAGAGCCCATGGTGGGATCAGTGGCACTAAGCCAAGAATCCACTCATGCCTGGCCCTGATACCATCTGCCCCTAGTCCTTTGAACCTCAGTCTGCCTGCACCAGGACTGGGAGTCCAACCTTCACCCTGGTGTTAGAGTTTGGCCAAATGCTGAGATGTCATCTGGTCAGGTTGGGAAAGGATTTGTCAAAATCAAGTCCTGCTTTCAAATATCATCAGTCCTGGCTTGGAAATATCAGCTTGATGAGATTTAAACTTAGCTGGGAGCAAGCAGTTGCTTTTATAATAAGTCTCTACAGACCAGTTCCTAGAGTTCCTGCAAGACTCCCACTGAAAGGCCTGCTTTCCAGAGTTCTTATCCTAATTCAACCTGATGCTCTACTAACAAAGTCAGACCTTCAGTTCCTCTCCCCACCACTTAAAACAGGGATCCTCACCCTTTTTGGGGTTCATGAGCACATTTAGAATTTTGAGTGATGTGGGCTGGGCACCATCACTATTGGGAATTTTGTGCAGGCTGGCACAATGGCTTTATTACATTCATGCCCTGCTTGTGAGCATCTGGTTGACCACTGTGAGCATAGAATGCTGGAGTAGATGGATCTTTGGTTTGATCCAGCAGGACTCTTTTTATGTTCTTCTTTCACAAAATGGCTGCCACAAGGGGGGCTATTGACAAAATGGCTGCCAAGATGATCATGGCCAGTCATGAAACATTAATTTCGCGGAAGGCAAACCGGCAAGGATGAGATACAAATAACTCCAAGGAAGAAGTGGGGTCTGATCCCCAAAACGCTAAACTATACATTTGAATCCAGCATTTCTGCTCAGAAACATCACTTATTTCACAGAAGGCAAAACACCCGCATCACTGATCCTTCCTGGATCATTGCCCATGCCTTCTTGCATGCACATCTTTTCTCTCTCAAACATGTCTTAGGTGGGTTTTTTTGCCTCCCTCCCTCCGCTCCTGGCTGCTCCATTTTTTCTTTCCCCTGCCTAATTCCCTCAACCCCTAGCTACTCTGTTTGCTTCTTTTCTCCCATTATCTACCTTTCCTTCTTGCATCAAGGCGCAATCACCACTATGCCTTGCTTTCGCCTTCCCTGGGAGTCCACATGCCCTCCTGTTGGTACCATCCAATTAGAACTGTTGTCTGTCTGCCAGTAGTAGAGCAATTAAAACAGGTATCTCTCTTCTAATTGGATGCTACCAGCAGAAAGAAGAAAAAGAACAGTTCCAATTGGACACTATCAGTGGAGAGAACTGTTCTCTCCTTTGTTCCAAGTATGCTGGCCAATCAGAATGGTAGAGAGCCGAAGTAGGCAACATGGACAGTTTTTGGGAGCGTGAAAAGAGTATCAGAAGACAAGAAGGGAGGGAGATCAAGAGAAAGGACAAAGAGAAAAAAGGTGGGAATATAGGGGTGGGGGAATGGCAAGTCAGTCTAATGCTGCTGGTTAGGCCTAAGGGTCGGAGCCGCTTTTGAGAAGACTATTGGTATAAATTATATAATTGGTGCTTAAATATTTTATTGTATGACTTGATTTGTGTTTTGGATCGCTAGAGGATTAGGTTAATTAGCAATTAATAAATATAGACAAACAGTTATTTTTCTAAAGTTAGACATAAAAAAAGCAAAAAGTGGGCAATTTAGTATTTTCACAGTGATTTAACAATAAATCTCTCCTGTTCCCAGAGAATGCTAGAAACTGTAGATCCGTGAGGGGAACAGAGTGTTCCTAACAGCGAAGACCTCTTGGCAACAGTCTTAACAAACAGCAGTTCCCAGGATTCTTTGGGGGAAGCTATGGCTGTTTAAAATGCTATGATACTGCTTTAAATGTCTAGTGGAATCAGCGGTGAGTGCACTGAAACCAGCCTGCTCGTGCCCCAAGTATCCCTTGGGATATTTGGCCCCCGCCAGCAATTTTTGGGATGTAGCCTCTTATGCCTCCATGTACAAACCAGCAGAGTCAAAAGGGTGTCTCTCTTTCAGGGTGGTCATTCTCCTCCAGCCCACAGTAGTTTTCAGGTCTGGGGATTCTTTAATTCCCTTCCTCTCCTTGTGGTTGCCTGCACCAGCCTGGTAAAGGTAAAGGTGTCCGCGCACTTGTAGTGCAAGTCGTTTCCGACTCTTAGGGTGATGTCTTGTGACGTTTACTAGGCAGACCGTTTATATGGGGTGGGATTGCCAGGTCCTTCCCCGGCCTTTCTTTACCCCCCAGCATATGCCGGGTACTCATTTTACTGACCACGGATGGATGGAAGGCTGAGTGGACCTCGACCCCTTTTACCAGAGATTCGACTTCCTCCTTCCGTTGGAATCAAACTCCAGCCGTGAGCAGAGCTTTGGCTGCGTTATTTGATTGGTGGAAGGGAGACAATTACAGGGTTAGTTTCGTTGGATTTGTTCAGAAATTAGGAAGCATTTCCTGTTTTTGTTTTGTTTTTTAATTTTGGAAAATAGCTTGACTCATTTCTGAACTAATCAGACGTGAGCTGGGGGGTGGCGGTGAGAGCAGACCTTGCCCGTCTCTAACAGCAATCAACAAGCAGCGAGGAACATTACAGAACTTTTGTGCATGCATCTGCAAAGCAGCTGGCTTTGCGCTCTAGTCGTGAGCGCACAGAATCTCACAAAATCTTCTTGACTTTCTGAGCCACATACAACTTCTACAGGAAATGGTGCTTGATTCGTACCGCAGCTGAGACCATTACAATCTGGTCACATTCAATTTTGAAACAGGTAATTACAAATTCCCATGAGAGCACTTTTTTCCTAGGGCGATTCATGCATCTCTTTCTGAAAGGAACAATTTAGGACTCCAGATCCAGAGATTATGTGTCTTCTCTTGGAACAGGTGTGTACTTACCAGACCACACCTGGAATACGGTGTCCAGTTCTGGATGCCACACTTTATTCTTCTTAATTTGGATAAAGTTCAGTTTGGAAGGGGCTCAGAGGAGGGCAGCAAACATGGTCAGTGGTATGGAAAATGTCCTATGAAGAAAGGCTGAACGTGAGAAGACTGAGGGGGAGATGAGAGCACTCATCAAATACCTGAAGGGCTGCCACATAGAAAAGGCCAGACTTGTTCTCTGCTTTTCCAGTGAGCAGAACCAAATCTGATGGGTTTAAGTTACAGGAGGATAGATCTGTTTTACTTACGTATTTGCCACGTTTATACCCTTCCCTTTAGCCAAACAGGCTCTGAAAGCCACATGCAAAAATCAGATACTCCCTGACTTCAGGCTCACAATTTAAAAAGACATGATACATGAGGGGGGAAAAATGAGGGTGGAGGGGAAGGTAAGCTCAAGCACAAGTTCTTAAAGTTGCAGCTGATGTCAGTGGTGGCTCTGGTTGTCTTGCCCTTGATATAGAGCAGTCCTTCCCATGAAGCACTTCCCCCTCCCCCCAGATCAGATCTAGGAGCAGAGCTGGTGACAATATCTAGGCCAGAAAATGAGGGCAGCTCTTGCCATGCATCTTTCCTCAGACAGATGACTTGATGGCAGTTAGAATCCTCACAGGAGGGATCTTGGTGGAGTTTCCTTTCTCCCTTGCTGATGTCAGTGGTGGTTCTGGGTCTCATACCCTCTCTGGAAGCACTCTTTCCCCTGGAGCAGAGCTGGTCACAATGTCCAGGCCAGGAGGACAGGGTAGCTCCTAGATTTAGGTGGTACATTAGGAGAAACGACTTAATGGTAAGAGCAGTTTGATAATAACACCAATTATCTGGAAAAATGGTGGGCTGGCTCTCACTGGAGCTCTTCAACCAGAGGCTGGCCATCCATTGTTGGGGAAGAATGGAGGAGGAATGGAGAGGAGAGGGGAAGGAGGAGAAAGACAGATCTGATCATTTGCATGCTTATTGAGTTCAATGGGATTTACTCCTGTGCAATCATGGTTTGGATAGGTAAAACTGACCATGGGGGAGGAGGAGGTGGAGAGGAGAGGGAAGGAGGAAGGGGGGCAGGTGAGGAGGAGGAGGGGGAAGTAGGGGATTGGAAGGGAGGGGCTAGAGGGAGGAGAAGAGGGCAGGTTTGATCTTTTGCATGCTTTTTAAATTTAGTGGGATTTACTCCTCTGCAATCATGCTTAGGATAGGTGAACTGACCTGGGGGAGGGGTGGGAGGGGGAGGGGCAGGGGAAGGAGATTGGGTGGGTGCACACTGGGCAGAGGGAAAGCCCCTTTCCTTTCCAAAAGCAAAACATTATGAACAGTATTATTGTTTTTCAGCATTTCCTCCACCTTTTTATTCTACAGCAGGCACATGTAGTCTCCCACTAGGGTTGCCAAGTTCAGGGCCTGAGACTGATCCTGTATCTTTAGGAGAAGAGAAAGTCAGCTAAGTGCAGGTGTTCTTGCAACACTGTAATGGGAAAAACCACAAGGTGGAATTCTCCTGGCAACCCTATCTCCCACCCAAATTTAAACTAAAGCTGTTGTGATGTCCCTGTATGTAGATATTACTGTAAATATGGTAAGTGCAGGTTTTGTAGGGTAAATGTGGTAAGTAGAGTGAGTGAGAGGGGGATATATGGGCTAGAATGCTGGAGAATGCTGTATTGTGATTGGCTGAACGTTTGATTGGCTGAAGGTATAAATGAGATGACAGTTGAGAAAGTTCTGTTGGTTGGGTTGGTTGTTGTGGGTTGGAGTTGGTTGTGGGTTGGATAATATTTGGCTGGTATTAAGGCAGATTATATATGACTGGAAAAATAAAGAGTGACACTACATGAAACCATACGCTTGTTAAATATACCTAAAGTAATCTTGTTATTTCCTGGTGTTTATAAATAAATAGTTTATTGGTTTACCAAAAGCCTGATCCTTGGCTGGGGCTTTCACAGACCAGAAGGGAGGGCAGGGTAATTACCAAGGTGGAGAAACAGTATCAAATGGTGGAAGCGGTGAAGAAATAGTGTATCATCAAGTATTCAGGGCAACCCAGGGCTGTATGCTTTATTGGCACAAAGATACAGGGGGGTTGTGGCCTGCAAGTGCACCCAGACACAAAGTAACAATAAGCCAGAAGGAGACTAAGGCAAAGTCTCAAAGCAATATTGTGAAATAGGGAGTGGCTGGTGGTGCTGCCTAGCAGTGGGATCTTGCAAGATCTGTGCTAGAGCCTGTGGGAGAACAAATAAAAACCAAGATCCTGACTGGAGAGACCTTACAGGAGGTGGCAGCAGGTGGGATCCTGGCAGCTGTCCCTGGCCACATCCACATCAGACCGTTATTCCACTTTAGACGATCATGGCTTCTCCCAAATAAACCTGGGAAGCGTAGTTAGTGAAGGGTGCTGAGAGTTGCTGGGAAACACCCTGTTCCCCTCACAGAGCTTCAATCTGAGCAGCTGACTGTGAAACCACTCTGGCCACTGGAGCTCTGTCAGGGGAATAGGAGTCTCCTCTCAGCACCCTTCACAAACCATACTTCCCAGGATACTCTGAGGGAAGCCATCACCATCTCAAGTGAAATCAATGTCTGGTGTGGGTGTAGCCCCGATTAGCCAAGCCCAGCAGCCGTGAGTTTGGGTTTTAGAACACTGACAGTTGGTTCTTACTTAGCATGCTTGTGCTTATCATTTACTTTAGTGGTAAATTTCTTAAATTAATTAAAAATTGGCCAGGCACCCTTGTGGCTGTATGATTTCCCCAAATATATGTTCCATAGGTTAGAAAACCAGAGCGCTGTGCCACACACCCATGCCTTCTGATGAAACATGGGCAACAGGGAGCATGGGATACATGTAGGACACTTAAGACATCCTCTGTAGGTACAACATGCTGCAATTATGTAGACAACCTTTCTCTGTAGCACAAAAGCTTTCACAATTATGCTCCTAATGAGTTTATGTACTTCATTATGATTTTATTCATCAGCCAGAAATTGGGAGTTCTTTGCTGGGTTTTTTTTAGCAAATAATCATTATCTGCAGGGGGAAAATATCTAATTTAAAATAAGATGATACATATGTGTTGCTAACTCAAACAATCTGCCAATTATCTTGTTTCTAATAACATGAAGTATTTCTGAGACTAAATTAGAGAGGAGACTGGAGCCAAATATTATAAATTACTCCAAGTTTTTTTAAAAAACAACTTTTTACTAGAGAGAGGACTTTAGATTTTTTTTCTTTTCTGACTTAAAATAACTCAGTGGCATTGATTCAGCAGACATTACTGAAGGGGTATATGAGAAAGTCATAAGGAATAGGTTATACTGCAGCCAGTGAATAAGCTCTTGTTATATGCTATGCCAAATGTGTGGTTTATGTGAGATATATTTTATATACGTGTTAGGGTTGGCATCTGCCAGCTGGACCTGATCCACTCGCGTTCCTTCAAACTGGAATGCAATTCCATCCCGATTTCCTTTGTTTTCACTTGGTTCCGATTGGAACCAGAAATATGCATTGTGGTCATGAGAAGAGCTTTGGGGGAAAGGAAGGTAGGGACCCCAGGCCTTCCCCTCCCTCCTGTTCCTGGCATACCACTGGCTCTGCTGGGCTCCCTTTGGCAGCGCAGGCTCTCCCAACCCCCCTGGACACCTTTGCAGAGCAGAAAAGGATGGTGGATACTGTAGCCTGTCCCTCTCTGCAGGTGATTCAGCTTCCTGGGCTCTCCCCTGAGAAGGCTGCAGAGAGGCCCAGTGGGGCCATGCTGTACGCAGCTGCTCTAGCAGCTTTTCTCTCCCCCCTTTTAGATTTTTTTTAAAGGAGGAAGGAGGGTTATTAATAGAGATTAACAACGAATCCTAGAGTGTCTCCTTAACATGAGTGAGGTGCTCTAGGAATTCCTGTTAATCTCTGTAGCATTAACCTTTTAAATTGGGAAGACAATTCTGGTTTGTTTGTTTTTTTAAAAAATACAGTATCGGAAAATAAAGCAGAAATCCAATGCACTCAAGATTGGCCCACAAAAAGAGCAGATGGGTATATTTTTAAAAAAAATCCAGTCCCAGTGTGTGTGTGTGTGTGTGTGTGTGTGTGTGTGTACATATGTGGTATATTTTTGTCTTAATAATATTTTTTCATATTCTATAACAATTAGAATTTTTTAAATATTAAGCAGTTTATAAATGCTTTCAATTAAATAAATAAGTAAGTGAATACAATATGTGCATGTGGAGGGGATCAGGACCAGGATGCTTAACTCATTGGCTAATGCGGTAGTCTTAATGAAATGTGTCCACCAACTCTATTTCCTCGGGAGAGAACCTGCTATTGGTGCTTCCGGAAGCAAAAATTAGCACAGGGGGAAAAGTTTAAGGCTCCCCCCAACTCTTTGGTTCCCTCCTCCCCCTGGGTCCATTCTTTGGTGGATCCAACACAGAAAAAGGGACACATGTCTTAATCTAACTGGGACTCTTGAGGAAGCCTTTGAAAAGTCTCTGGAAACCTCAGTTGTCTGAAACTGGTTTTACTAGGATGACACCATTTTGCAAGAGCTGCACTCGCTACCAATTTGTTTCTGAGCACAATTTAAAGTGACTGTGACTATCTTTAGAGCTCTTAATGGTTTGGGTCCAAGCTACCTAAGGTCCATCTCCTCCTTTACCTTCCTGCCCACTGCTTAAAATCTGAGGGGAAGGTTCTTCTCTGTATCCTGAGTATAGATGAGGGTAGATTGATTGGACTGTGAGAAATACTTCTCTGTTGCTGCATACAAACAATGGAATTCCCAGGAAGGTCTAGCAATGGCTACCGACTTGGAAGGCTTTAAAAGAGAATTAGACAAATTCATGGAGGATAAGACTATCAATGGCTATTGGCCATATTCTGCCTCTGCTCTTGGAGGCTGTATGTCTCTGAATGCTAATTGCTGGGAATCACAAGTGGGGAGAGTACCGTTGCACTCAGGTGTTGCTTGTGGGCTTCCCATAGGCATCTGGTCTGCCACCTTGGGAATAAGATGCTGGAATAGATGGATCACTGGCTTGATCCAGCACACTTCTTAATTACCTCCTCTTCCTGTCTGCTGGCACTTTGTTGTATTCAGCAAAGATTTTCATTTGCTTGGTTACGTTTTAATGGCTGATCCCCATATTGAAGCTGATTTTTTTTTGCTGCTGACATTTTTTATTTTCATTTTTTATGATATGTTGTTATTTTGTTTTTAAATTATGTAAGGAGCCACCCTAAGTGCAGTTTGTTTACTGCAGAAGGGTGGGATGTACATTTTATGGGAAGTGGAATGCAAGTCTGATTGGTTTCAGGTCAGATACTTTGACTCGGAACTGAGAATGGTTCAGCATCTTGTTTACTTCCAGTTTGTCTGTCTCGTGATTTACTGGAAAAGCTGTAGATTTGGCAGATGTTCTTCTACTCTTAGCTTGTGATTGTCCTCATCTGGACAATTAGAGCTAAACTGCTGGGAAACTCCATTTTGAAAAAGCAATCCAATTTTTCTGCTAATGATAGTAGGCAGTGGAAGCTGGTGCCCACTGAGACTGGTAGGGTGGAAGGCAGGAAGCCAATGACAGGCAAAGCCAACTAATTCTAGTTTGGTCCCCATCCTCCTCCCTGCAGAGTTTTACAAGAGCAGTACTGAGACTTCAGTGGAAGACGTTGACAGGCCATGCCACAAACCTGGACTGGCTGGAAGTAAGAAAGGCAGGGAGGTGGGAGCTGGGTGAGGGCAGACTGAGGTTGGTGGGGCCCTAATAGACCAGCCTAGACCAGCCTCCACTGCTAGTGGGAAAGGATGGTACGGAGAACTCAGATATGCTCCTAATACTGTCGCTTAAAACAAAACAAACAAGTTTTCTGTCTGGTCTTCATTTCATACTGCATTTTTCCTCGAGATCTAATGGTAGAAGCTGAGTTTGGGAGGGTGAGTATGTGTGATGTTAATGTTGTGGGAGGATACCAATATGCTGGGCACCACTTTACTGAAAAAAGCTACTTGCAGTTTCTTGTAGGAAGCAGACTTAAGCATAAATGCGAGCCACATATTGGTCCAGCCATATGCTCACATTTCGTAACACTGCCAGGGCTCATTTCTTTGCCCCTTTGCTTGCTTCTCTGGTAACAATGGCAGATGGAAGAACTAGCAATTGCCAGTGCCATATCCATCACTTCCTTGCTCTTTTTGATTTGCAAAGGAAGCACTGCATTTGAGGTGGCAGTTTTGTAGTTATTTTCTTTTCCTGTAGTTCATGTAGTAACTCCTTGGCTTCTTTTTATATAAAAAGGTATGGTAACTAAAAACATTAAAAACAAATATACAAATTTAAAACACATCTTTTAAAAACAATTTAAAACACAATTTAAAAAATGTAAAAAGGTAAAGGTGTCCCTGCACTTGTAGTGCAAGTCGTTTCTGAATTTTAGGGTGACGTCTTGTGACATTTACTAGGCAGACCATATATATGTGGTGGGATTGCCAGTTCCTTCCCTGGCCTTTCTTTACCCCCCAGCATATGCCGGGTACTCATTTTACCAACCAAGGATGGATGGAAGGCTGAGTGGACCTCGACCCCTTTTACCGGAGTTTCGACTTCCTCCTTCCGTTGGAATCGAACTCCAGCCGTGAGCAGAGCTTCGGTTGCATTACCGCCACTTACCACTCTGCACCACGGAGTAATCCCCAAACTTTTTGTAGGCTACATTATACTGTGTAAATACTAATCTAATAGGAACCCTAAAACTCTCAAAAACCCACATATACCTCAGCTACAGTTATTCCTTCATTGTTTCCAAAAAACATGCACATGTCCTGTTTAGGAAATAATTAGAATTGGAATTGTAGTAAAAACAGAAATGTAGAAATGTAGACCAAGGCTGTATCCCAGAGCAACAGGAGATTTGCAAACGCTTGAGTTAGAAAGCTACAACCACATACGCAACAGTGTATGTCTTGTTCTGCTGATTACATGCATTCCTTCCTGCCTGGTTAAATAAGCCTTTCTGCACCTCTCTGTGTAAGCTCTTGTGACCTGCAAGAACATATAAAAGGGCAAAGCAGAAAAGGGGGGGGCGACCCATGCTTCACCCTTTGCTGTGAAATGTATGTTGTTTAGCCCTACTGCAGTAGTTTTTGAATAAATGCTTTGAACTCGTTGCTATTTGGTGGCCTTCTTTCTCTACCCGAGAGAACCCCTAAGTTTTTAGAACAGAATTAAGGATGTTAGAGAATTCCATCAGAAACATCATCATCATCATCATTTTATTTGTATGCCGCCTTTCCACATAAAATTGTGCTCAAGGCGGCTTACAACAAGGTGAACAAAAATACATGTCAAAAACAATTGCAAAAACAATTTCCTAATAACAAAAAATAATAAAACAGTGACATAACAAATATAATAACCAAAAACAACTTTTCAACATTATGAACATAATAAAACAATATTTAAAAACAAAAAAGTAACCATTAACACCCCAAACCCCTAAAGAAAACCATTTACTGTATCTTCTACAAAACTTCATTATTCAGAGGGGAGGCTTGTTTTGTATCAGCACAGTCTCTTTGTAAACAGGAGTGAACACTGTTGCAATTCACATATTCATTGGTCAGGAACAGAAATCACACAAGGGAATGCAAGTGGTATTTGCAAACATTATGTAAGTAATTACATTATTATCTGCATAGCTTTTATGTTTCCCTTCCATTGAAATGCATTGAAATTAATTACCTAATTAGTTACATAATGAAGTATGTTAGTTTCCGCCATAGCAAATGGCAAGATGAACAACATAGGCTTTAGCAGAAGCCAAACTGTATTGGAATGGAAACAGAGTTGATTGCAACAAACACAAGACAGGATGGACATGGCCACCTCCTTACATCCCTAATTGGCATACTGTTCTTTGACCTCGGCCCAACAAGAGAGACTTAGTTCAAAAATAAGCTAGCCCTAGCCAGTATGAGTTCATTATAATTTGATCTATTTCCCATCTCATATTTCCAGAAGGTATTCTATTCTGTGGTCTTTATTTTATTTTAAGTGTTGCTATCCACTTTGAACATTGAGGATAGGATAACTTAAAAACTTCGGTTAAAAACTTGAAGACTCACACAATGCAGCTGACAAGTGTTCTTTGAGAGCTAACTGTTTTCATGGTATCCAATTAAGCATATGCAATTTAGCTGAGTAAAAATTATTTCTATTCAGTTATGCTTTAAACAAATTAGATTCTAATTACTACCAATTGTTGCATCTTCCCCACATACAATGAAGTACTATTCATTTAACAGAAATATTTCAGTGTTCATCTTTAATCTGGATAGGTGAAGTGTTTTACAGTTATTATGTTAGAGAGCTTTTCAGCTCAATGACTGGAGAAGTTTTGGAAGAAATTGGATGTAATTGAACACAGACAAGTGTGCTAAATTGGTCCTGTATCGGAATTACTTGGTGGTTTGTAGTCAATAGGCAAACACAAGTGATGGAAATAGTAAGTAATGCAGGAGCCTACAGACAACATACTTCGAGAAACATCAAAGTTGGGCAGTGATAGAAGTTTGTGCACAATGAAATTTCACTAAAAGAAAAAAAAATGTTTCCAGAACTCTGCTACAACCTTTCCCCAATTATTGTCTAGTTTATATACTTCCACAAATGGTTCATGGATGATTTTTATCTCCTTCTGCTATTAATGGAAAATCAATGGAAAATGAATTTGGGTTAGGGTTGCCAGGTGTCCGGTTTTTACCCAGAGACTCTAGTTTATGGGGGTCCTCTCCAGGTGACTCTTAATCTCCAGACTCTTAGCTTTTTAAAAAAAACCTTTCTAGGTGGTCTGGTTCAAAAGATATTTAAAAATACTTTTTAGCCTTTTCTGAATTGTTGAGCATAGGCTCTGTTGAGCAACAGGGTCAGTGAGGCTGTATTCCAATGCAAGTTTACTTGGGAATAAGCACCAATTAACAGTGTGAGGGCAGGGCTGAAAAATACAAATACTAATACTTCAGCCTTTTCTACAAAGAATTTTGCTTTTATACCTTGTATTTGTTCAGGGGAGGGAGTGTTTATTCCATCCTTCATGATGGCAGGCAGACAATCCCATTGTATTCACCACTTAAGACACATACCCTGAGACACAGTGGCAATTAGGGTTGCCAGGTGTCCATTTTTTGCCCAGAGACTCTTTTTTGGGGGGGTCCTCTCTGGGTCTTCAGGTGTCTCACCTTCATCTCCAGACTCTTAGCTTCATTTTTTTTAAAAAAATTAAGCTTCTAGGTCAGCCTTTCCCAACTAGTGGGCCACCAGATGTTGTTGGACCACAACTCCCATCAGCCTCAGCCAGCATTGCCAATGGTCAGGAAAGATGGGAATTGTGGTCCAACAACATCTGGTGGCCCACTAGTTGGGAAAGGCTGTTCTAGGTGATCTGGTTCAAAAGCTATAAACCAAAATGTCAGTCGTCCCCCACAACTTCTGTTACTACCGGCTGCTCTAATACATGCCCTTTCAGGTTTTTAGCCAATAAGTAAGTCAGGGTTGTGATTGACAAGATTTGTTGACCCCAGGCAATAGCTAAACTCGCAGTTTCTTTTTCCTACTTGTCTCACATCAAGGAATTCAGTAAATATATAGCTTTCAGCTGCATAAAGAGTACTTTATCTGTACAGGATTGAGACTTGCTTCTGAGTAAACATGCATAGGATTGCACTACAACAGAAGATCATAGCAGGATCTTGGTGGGCATAAACGTGTACATGCAGGGGGTTTTTAATTACCTGCAGAAATGGCATATTATACATTTTATCTTTCAAATTTTTGAACAGGAGTTTTAAACAGTACATGCTGCAGTGTTATACTTTTCTAATTAAATAGTCAAACAAGTTTAACTTTTACTAGAAGAGGGCAGTTTATTTGTCTGTTTCATAACTTGTTTTGAAAACCTTCCCAATATGAACCTTTACTCCCAGAAAAGCTACAGTGCTAATTCCACATACCTGGGAGCTAACCCCATTGAATTCAATAGGACTTTCTTTTGAGTAGATGTGGTTAGGATTGTGCTGGAAATCAGTGGGACTTTTGAGTGAACATAGGAAAGGATTGTGCTGGAAATCTTTCTTCCCCCCTCTGATCCTTTTTTAAAGTAGTTAGACAGGGCTTACTTAAATGTCACTGCTTTTATTTGGCAGGAAACTTATTTTTTTTTTAAAAAAAATGGTCTGCAATAGCCAACTGGTTTTGACAATAAACTATTATATGGGGTCTATGTATTTTTACATCTCCAGTGTGTGTGTGTGTGTATGGGGTATTTCCAACAACCCTGTGAGGTAGAGTTGGAAATCAAGGTAGCTCACAACAAGAAATAAAGCCATTTAAAATCCAATAAGCAAAAAACAAGTATAAAACAGTTGCAAAACAGCTTAATGTGGCATGATTCTGAATTTTGGATTGGGTGAAGTTTGAGTGAAGTTCTTATCACTGAATTGCAGTCCTGTGCATGCTTCCCTGTCTGAGTAAGCCCTATTGAATACATTGGGACTTGCTTCTTGGTAAACATGCATAGGATTGCACCTTGGGGTGGTCATGGTCTCTCTCTGTTGTTTTCACCCTGAGGGACAGATTAGGCTGAGAGATGGTGCATAGCCCATGGTTACCCTATACACTTTCTATGTTATTTCCATTTTAAAATTTAATTAAAATGATTTATAGGAAGGCAAAGTTTAGGAAGTAATACATTTAATACATTTAAAGCATATCCAACCCACATATAAAGGGCATGACTTCCTCCAAAGAATCCTGGGAAGTGTAGTTTCCCCTTTACAATTATAGTTCTCACCACCCTTAACAAACTACAATTCCCAGGATTCTGTGGTGGGATTCATGTGCTTTAAATGTATTATGTGGATCTTCCCTAGTATGCTGAGCATCCATTCGTGAAATGGAAAGAACAATTTTAAAAGATAGTTTTCTAAACAGGGCTGTAGCTCAGTGGCAGGGCACATGTTTTGCATGCAAAGGTCCAAAATTCAATCTCTGGAAGAGACTATTGCCTGGAATCCTGGAGAGCCAATGCTAGTCCATATGAGCAGTACTGAGCTAGATGGTACCAAATGGCCTGACTCAGAGGAAAGAGACCCAAGGGCCACAGTGACTCAGAAATCTATTTATATCTTTATTTACATTTATATACTGCTTTATTGTAAAAAGCCTCAAAGCGGTTTATAGAAAGAACTAAAACAATAAACTTATTGGCAAAAACAGTTAAAGACAGGTATTTAAAAACATTCAGAATAATAAAACCATGAATTAAAAAACATTAATTAAAAACAATAAAAATGAATTAAAAACAGAAAAAAACACAATAGCTTCTACTTGCCTGGGTAGGCTTGCCTAAACAAAATGTTTTTAGCAGGTGCCAGAATGAGTACTGTGAAGCACCTACCTAATGTCAATAGGGAGTTCCAAAGCATAGGTACTGCCACACTAAAGGATTGATTTCAGAATAAGTACTATGTGGAACCCATAACATGGAAAGCACACCTTGAACTTGGCCTGGTAGCAAATCAGCAACCAGTGCGGATTTCAGAGCTGAGGTATTATGTGCTGATAGGGTCTCACTTATGTCAGCAATCGCGCCACAGCATTTGGCACAAACTGCAACCTCCGAGTCAGATTGTGCTGCATGGGGATTTCTGTGACCTTGGCTAACTGACTGCCAGGATTTTTTTAGTTTTGGGCTTTTGGTTAGGAATCCTGTTTATGGGATGCTGAGTTTTCTGCCTTCTTCATAGGAATCCTGTTGTGGTTGGTATGATATTGCATTTCAGAAATCATCACTGTCTTTTCTATTTGTGCTTCATTTACATCTGACCTTACTCCCTTACATCCATATAAGCAACAACAGTGGTTCCATGTGGTCAGCTCAACAAATCCACTGATGATGCACCTTGTTATCTGCATGATGGTTTGTTACTTGCCCAATAGTGGTAAAAGAGAATTCACATACTAGGAAGTGTGGCTTCAATGGCTGTTGTTCCCAATCTACTGCTTGTGAAGGTAGACCAAACCATGTGTGTTTTCTCTCTGTCAATTATTACTCACTTGAATTGGGTTGGCTGTCAAAGTGAGTTTATAGCAGCCCACAGAGTAGGCAGGAAAGAGCAGAGAATCTTCTTACTAATTTCTCAAACATCTCTCTGCAGTGAAGGGTCAGGTCTATAAAGACGTTTGGAGCAGCCCAGTTAAAAGGGAGGCAGGGCATTCTGGGAAAGGGGTTCCCTTTCAGGGGAATCCATCTTTGTTCCTGAGTGCTCCCATGTAATATCTCTGCAACATTAGACTTTCTTCCTACCATGGTCTTCTGGTGACTGGTCTGTCCTGAGTGCACTTAAACCCTTCTTGTCAGAAGCAAGTAGGCTAGATTAAATGTTCCTTACCCAGGATCTCTAAGCAGGTAAAAAGGAATGATCCCATCACTTCAGCTGGACCTGCAAACACGACTAGCTACGATTTCTATCTTAATTTTTTGTTTGTTTGTTTGTTTGTATGCTCCAAGCAAGTGTGGTTGATGCTTAATGTATCATGCTTAATGACATCACTAGGACCCGCCCCATGACATCACTAGGGCACACCCCCTATGACGTCACTAAGATCCACCTGTGAAATCTCAGGTTTTGGGATGCTTCTGACCTGGCAACCCTAATTTGGGTGCTATCCCATATCTATTGGCTAAAAGTTAAAATTTGATAAATTCTGCTTTAATGCAAACTGAATCAAATTTATCCGTAGTGGATAGTGAATATAGTTTATTCACCAGGACCCCATCTGCAATATATATTTAAAGCTGCATTATACCACTTTAAACAGTCATGGTTTCCCCCAAAGAATCCTGGGAACTGTAGTTTGTTAAGGGGGCTGAGAATTGTTAAGAGATCCCTGTTCCCTTCACATAGCAACAATTCCCAGAGTTCCCTGAGAAAAGAGATTGACCGTTAAATCACTACGAGAATTATAGCTCTGTGATGTTAATAGGGGTCTCCTAACAACTCTCAACACCCTTAACAACCTACAGTTCCCAGGATTCTTTGGGGGAAGCCATCATATTTTAAAGTGGTATGATACTGTTTTAAATGTGTATTGCAGATGGGACCTAGCTTAATTTTTTCTGGGTGAAATAGGAAGTTCCTGCTTGTTGTGAGGCTTTGCTATGAAGAAGGCTGAACATTTCCCAGAGTTTGGATATTACAATAAAAGAGAACTGATCATTTTAATTACTGATGGACAAACTTCCCTAGGCTTGCCTTGTAATTAGCTTGGATTTTCAGAGCTTTCTGTGATAATTCTTAGGGAACGTTCCGAGGATTCTGAGAGAAATCTCCAGCCAGGCTCCCAGCCAATCTCTTCCCCAAGTCTTCCTGCTGGTCTTTCCTTTTCCAAAACCTAAGCTAGCAACGAGGAGAGTGGCGGGAAAGAATGCTGTGGAAGGTGTCAGCAGAGGCCTCATTTTAAAGTTTGGATAGTCCTGCTATTGGGGAGCCCGATCTCTGAACTGGAGGAGATCATTTATAAACTCCCTTCCAATACTGATTTCTGATGCCATCAGTAATCACAATACTAGTTACAACTCTGAGAATCCCATTATTCCTGGCTTTGGACTGCAGCTGTCCCATCCCTATGAGCTTTTCTGACATCTAAGTATGATAAAATAATGCCACTTTTTGAATGTGACCTTTCATTTCAGCAGTTTATGCACTCTGTGTACATTGCAGTAGTGTCAAGAATGTGTGTCACCCCTTTATAGCGATTGCACTTCATTCAGAGAATAATGAACATTCATTTTCAAGTGTGTGAGATCATTTTCAAGTACTTGCTGGCAAGATGGACATTTTGCTTTCTTTAACTAATTGCAGAAGATCGCTCAGTTCATGCAATTATCTTTCTCTGCCTCATTATGAAACTAATCAGCCTTTTTTTTGTTGAGATTTTCACTTGTGTGAGTACATTACTAGAAACTAGGCTTTTATTTTTTTGGCTATCATCTGCTATGTTGTAGAGTGGTCAGATGTTATTTCATCAGGAATATTTATGAATAGTGTATAACCAAGCAGGGTGCAAATAACTGCTGCAGACAACACCTCCCCCTTGCTCCAAACGAGAGGGGAGGACTTGCTGAAGCACCAAAGGGACTTTCAGGCACACCAAGGGCAGGCATCTGCCTATAAAACACGTGACAGATGCCAAATGAGGCTGAGGGTGAAGCTATCAGGAAGGGTTTATTATCACCGACTCCTGTCTCCTCGCACTGCCACTGCTGATGACACCTTTACTCAGAAGGAGTACTGCAGCTGAAATGTATTTACTTATTATTGCATTTATATCTCACCTTTCCTCAAAGTTGTTCAATGTGGTGCACATATTTCCCCTCCTTTCCATTTTATACCTACATCAACCCTATGAGATAGGTCAGGCTAAGAGACTGTGTCTGGCCCAAGGTCACCCAGTGGGCTTCATGGCTGGGTGGGGATTTGAACCCGGATTTTAATCTAACACTGAAATCCACTGGTGTTGGGAGACAGGACTGCACATTTTCAGCCTGATCTTAATCCAACACTATAACCCACTGGGGTTGGGAGACAGGACTGTACATTTTCAGACTGAGGGGGCAGGATACCAATTTGATGAACTTTTGCATTAAGAAAAGAAAGCAACACCTTCCTCTGTACAGGGAGCTTGTTATGGAAAGAGATATTTAGATATGATTTTGCCATGCAGCATTTTTTCAATGAACAGAGGTTAAGGAGGAGAAGTAGGAAACATCTATTTCTGTGATTCAAACAGGATACTTTTCATCTAAATATCATCTACTCTGCACCCATCTTCACTAATACATTATATAATTGAGATCCTTTTAGCAAAATGGTGTTTGTGATATGTTTGGCACTCAGTGCATCAAAAACTGAGGGTGTGATGCTTTCTAAGAAATGTACAATAACTATCTTTGAAAGCCTTTGAAGACATTTTGGCTATGATATCTTTGCCATAAAGTCATTTACACAAGGGCCATACTGCAGAAATGATTTTTTAATCATTTTGCCCAATGCATAATGTGCTGAAGCTGCAGACAGTAGGAACAGGGATAGCTTGTGTGGCTCTCCTCCACATGAACAGAGATTATACTTTTTGATGTTTTGATGTTTTATATGTTTTTGCTTTGTACGTTGCTCAGAGTGGCTGGTTAATCCAGCCAGATGGGCGACTAATAAATCGAATAAATAAATAAATAATAATAAATAATTGGGAGCATTTTAAGATGTAGTTATGTACTCACAATCCTGGGTGACGCGGACACTTACATAGCATGTGGGAAACCAGTCATACTGGAAATCATCATCTGCCAATCGGGGCAATTGCCTTCAGTATTATTGCCTCCATATTTTAGACTGGGGTGTCAGACCTGTAGCCCTCCATGCATTATTGTACTACAACGCCCATCATCTCTGACCACTGACTGTGCTGGTTGGGGCTGATGGGATTTGGAGTCCAACAACATCTGGAGTGCCACAGCTTATCTACCTGTTTAAGGCTCTTTAGACTGAAATCATATGCACACTTGACAGTAAGTCCTGTTGAACTCAATGGAGCTTACATTTGAATATACTTGTATGGGCCACTAGCCAATTAGTTGCTTCTGGAAACTATACCAGATTTGTAGACTTCTGGAAGTTATTCGACCAGAGTTCTACCCATGCAAATCTAACATTATTGCACAATAAACGTTATTGCATTAAACAACATAGTGATAAAAGTATTTTCTCTTTCTGAACACATATACCACGTTGCCTCTCAGCATATTATTCTCAGCTACAAGGCCAGAAACTAATGAAATAAGATTAAAAGGGGGAATAGTTTTAGATGCGCTCTATTGCTTTCATTATAATAGAGGGGGGAGGAACTGCTGCAAGGATATTTTTGCAATAGAACAGATAATAAGCTGCTATTATGAAAATGAGGCTTAAGGGAGAGAAGGGTATTTTGCTCCATCATTCCCATACCCTCACCTTTATCTTTAATGTAACATTTCAAAGCATGTGTAGATTTAGCTGCTCCTTTCAATGAACTGTCACCAAAAAAAATAAAAATGTAGAAATGTCTACATTTCTTGAAGACTTCAGAGAAAGTATGCCTTAAAGGCTGTAAGAAGCTCACATTTCTTGTAATCTCAGAGGTCGCACCACCATGAGGCACGGAGGAGCATTGCCATTAAGGGTGTTGAAGCGGAGGCAGATACTTTGATCATGGGATACAATCCATCACAGCCCATTCAAATGAATGGAATCAGTGTAAGAATACAGTGAGATGCCAATTTTATGTGTGAGATGGTGGTGATAGTGTGTCAGAGAGGAGATACTGGGTTGTACTCCGCTTACATGCAAAGATCCATTGAAATGAATGAACTTCAATTTTACTGCACTCTTTGCTTGAAGATCAGCGTTACATCTGATCAGATGTTGTGCTGTGATGGAACTATGCTAAGATACAGCATGTCCTTCAAATTAGGGTTAGCTCCATGAGCAAGCAGGTGATATACAGGTGTTGGTGTTTGCAGGGCCTTCATGAGTGGAGTTCTACTTTCTTTGCAGAAGAGATTTAAGTTGCAGTGCCATTTTATCAAGTAAATAATCAACCTATTATGTTGGCTATAAAATAACCCTTGTTTCAAGCCTAATTTCAGTGGGATGAGGAGGGGATTCTGGGCACCAGAGAAGGTCTTTTCAGGCACAAGAGTGCCCATGGATGCTACATTGGTGATTCCTGCTCCGCACTGACTAGCCTTTCATTTCAAAAGAAGCAAAGAAGGTGGTGGTGTTACCTTCAGGTTCCAAGATGTCAGAAGACTTTGGTGGTTTCATTTGGCTTGTTTGAGGGCTGCTTTGGTTCAGTGGCAAATGAATTGATGAATCAAGTGATCCTGATGATGAAACAATGGGAAAGGACAGAAGTAAATAGAAATCATTATCTTTCTTCTTCAAAGGGGATGCTACTGCTCTCTCCCGACAGCCCTGCCTATTTCTCTCTGGCCTCACAACAATTCCCCACCCAGCATAGAACATTTCCTCACCTGAAGAATCAGTGCCAGTCCTGTTCTTCCTCTAGTTATTGGGCCTCTCAAAAATGACATAGTTTTTGGCTCCTACTTCTTGCAGACCAGAGCATGGACTTTGCACTTTCTGAAGCGACATCTTGAAACTTTTTTCAACCTCAGACAGAATGGGGAGAAGGTGTGAAACTGGAGCTGTCATGTGTTCATGCTCTCTATCACTGCACTGAACTTGGGGCACCTGACATCTCCAGGCTTTACATGCATTTGCTGTTATTAGCACCTTGTGGGGAGTGCAGCAAGAGGCTGGACCCACTGAGGACATCTTGTCTAAAGACTCTCCAAAACTTGGATGGACCCACTGAGGACATCTTGTCTAAACACTCTCCAAAACTTGGATATGACCTTATTCTGAATATGTCCACTAAAGAAAAGATTTATGGCATCTTAATAGTGACAGCCTGTAAGCTTACACTGTAAAAAAAGAAAGAAAAATCCCTTCTTCCTCTTCAGACCATAGGTAATATTATGCACACATTTGCTTTGGAATCAGGTCCCCCTTGTATTCAGTGGTTCTACTTTTGAATAGCCATGTGTAGAATTAGGATGCTTATCAACATGCCTTCATATAACGAAGGGAACATCATGATTTGTCATTGAGGAACGAACACAAAAATTGTAGGTAGCTGTGTTGGTTCATCAGAAACATCCCAAAAGTCAGAGGAAGATTATGGTGCAGTTATTAGGATGAAGCAAAATGTCACAAAGTTGTGAGCATGCTTGAAATAATTATGTATGTATGTATTTTATGCATTTCTCTTTTGGGGAAGGAGAGCCTTTTTAGGAAACTGCTACAGAGCCCTGAACCACCTTTATCTTCCCTTGCTGTGGCTACAATTCTTCAATTAAAATATGTCTGGAAGAAAAGAGAAAATAAGAGAAATTATAATTATGGTTATTATTTTTTCATTATTACATTTATATCCCGCCTTTCCTCCAAGAAGCTCCAAGAAGCACATGATTCTCCCCTCCCCATTTTATCATCGCAGCAACTGTGAGGGTACTTAGGCTAAGAGACAGTACATCCATCCATTAAACTTCATGAGTGAGTGGGGCTTTGAACCCTAGTCCCCCAGTTCTAGTCCAACAATCTACCTCAGGAGTCACCAACCTGTTTTTACCCATGGGCGCATCTGTAGTCTAGAGAAACTGAAGTCGTCTTGAATCAGGGACCTGCCTCCTCCTTATCCAATTAGCTAGATTCTCACTGATCTCATAATTCCACTTCAGCACAGGTCATTTTCTTACCTGCACAAACAGAGTCGGTGCCATCCATCTCCTGGGCCCTGGGCCAAATAAAGTTGAGGTGAATTTTTGCCTCTTGCATTACCACTGCCTTGAAGACCAGGGGATGAACCTTGCAAGTCCAACAGCACACCAAGAAAGCTTGCACATGATTTTCAACCTAGGACAAAATGGGAAGAAGGTGAAAAACTGGAGCTGTAGAGTCTTCATGCTCTGTATCACTGCACTGAACTTGGGGCACCTGACAACTGTATTTGCTGTCATGGGCACCTTCTGGAGAGTATGGCAAGGAGTGAGACCCACTAAAGACAGCTTCTTAAAAGACCCTCCAAAATTAGGAGATGTCTCGTCAGTATGCCCATGTTGTAAAAGGCAAGCGATTTCCCTTGAAGCATTTAAACTGTCTCCAAGGATAATCTTTTGAAAATAATCCAGCTATGACTGGGAAGGGATGGTTCCCTGTGGTTCTTAATCTTGATGGATAGAGGTAGAACCGGGATATAGAAAGCACTAATAAATTCTACTTACATTTTAAAAGATGTAATAATTTCCTGTAATGATTTCTCTGCCTGTTTCTCACACACCACTTACTCCCTCTGCTCCCTCCCTTAACTATCTTCAGTGACTTGTTTTTACAAAAGTTCTCTGCCAAGTCATCCAGTAGGGGGATGTGTCACAATGGCAGACATGTCATTGTTACTTTAGCAACACTGCTCAACAATGGCCATGGTTCTTCTTAATAGCAGCGTTTAAACAGCTTTCAAATGAACTAAGCTGCTTTATTTATTTATATTTATTTATTTGTTAAAAAATTAGACCACCCTTTATCCAGTGGATTCCAGGGCAGCTCCCAACCATAAAAATACATTTTTAAAAAACAAATAAATCTTTTTTTAAAAAAAGGTTGAGAGGCAACAAAAATGCAAAACTATTGAAGCAGAACAGAGGGCTGTGTTAGGTTATATTGCCTTTACTAGGATCAGGCAAAATGTCACAAAGTTGTGATTAAGTTTGACACGGTTATTTAGTCTGTTCTTTTTGGGGGAACTGTACCAGGGCCCCCAACCAGCTTAATCCAGCCTTGCTGCTATCTATAAATCTTCAGTTATAAGATCATCTGAAGAGAATAGTAGAAAGAAGGTATGTAATTATTATTTTTTAATATTTTTATTACATTTTTATCATTCCTCAGAGGAGCTCAAGATCATGTATGTGATTCTCCCTTCCCCATCTTATCCTTGCAACAACTCTGTGAGGTAGGTTAGGCTGAGGTATAGTGAATACTAGGGTTGCCAGGTCAGAAGCATCCCAAATCCTGAAATTTTGGGGGTGGGTCCTAGTGATGTCATAAGGGTGTACCTGAATGATGTCATGAGGCAGGCCCAAGTGATGTCAAGGGGTGGGCCCAAGTGATGTCATTACACACGATACATTAAGCATCAACCACATTTGCTTGGTGCATACAGTTCAAACAAAAACATTTCTCTGATTGGAAATTATTATAGAAATATTAGCTAAACATGGAGCCTGGGTAGGGAACATTGAATCTAGCCAACTTGCTTCTTGCAAAAAGGGTTTAAGTGCCCTCAGACCAGGCCAGTCACCAGAAAGCCATGGTAGGAAGAAAGGAACCTGTGTTGTGGAGATGTTAGTTGGGAGCACTCAGAAGTAAAGATGGATGCCCCCGAAGGCTGCATTTTTAAAAACACTAAGGAACTTAGCCCCATAGAACTCAATAGGACTTACTTCTCAGTAGATGTGGTTTGGATTGTGCTGTTGGTAAAGCTTGACTAGAGAAAGATATCCATATCCAAGCATGGTTGGCAACCCCCTGCCTGTACCTTTTACCATGGCTGCTCCAAATTTCTTTACAGATTTGACCCTTCACTGCAGAAAGAGGTCTGAGAAATGAGTCAGAGTAAGAAGATTCTCTATTCTTTTCTGTCTCACTGTGGACTGCTATCAACTCACTTTAACAGCCAACCCAGTTCCAGTGAATAAGAATTGACGGAAAGAAAACTCACTTGGTTTGGTCTACCTTCATAGGCAGGAGTTTGGGAACAACAACAATTGCACCCAGTATGTAAATTATCTTTTACCGCTATTGGGCAAGAAACAAACTGTCATGCAAACAAGGTGCATCATCAGTGGGTTTAAGGAGGTTGAGCGGAGTGCATGGAAGCCCTGTTGTTGCTTCTATGGATGAAAAGGAGTGAGGATAAAGGTAAATGAAATGCAAATAGAAAAACAAAAGACGGTGATGATTTCCTAAATGCAATACCATACCAACGACAACAGGATTCCTATAAGGCAGAAAACTCAGCATCCCACAACCAGTCAGGATTCCTAACCAAAAACCCAAAACTAAAAAAATCCTGGCAGCCAGTTAGCCAAAGTCACAGAAATCCTCATGCAGCACAACCTGACTCAGAGGCTGCAGTTTCTGCCAAATGCTGTGGCACGATTGCTGACATGAGTGAAACCCTATCAGCACATAATACCACTGCTCTGAAATCCACACTGGTTGCCGATTTCCTACCAGGCCAAGTTCAAGGTGTGATTTCCATGTTACAGGTGCCACATAGAACTTTAAGAAATCAGTACCCCTCCCCTGTTTAAAAAAATAACTTTTAGAATTGTTCTTTTCAATTCACTAATGAATGCGCATGATAACTAGGGCAGATCCACACCATTCATTTGTAGGTGGTTTAGAAATGCTTTTAAATAAATAATGTAATGGTGGCATGTTCTCCTTTGTGACATGTCCTTCTGGCCATGGGCACTTAATATTTTAAAAACCTTTAAGCAGTGTACAACATAAAAACAATAAACAATGGACTAGCATTGTCTCGCCAGGATTCCAGGCAATAGTTTTTTCCAGAAATTTTGATTACAACATTTAGATACCACTTTATTGTAAAAAATCTCAAAGCAGTTTACAGAAAGAATTAAAACAATAAAATTATTGGCAAAAACAGTTCAAGACAGGTATGTAAAAATATTCAAAATAATAAAACCAACAGTGAGTTAAAAATAGATAAAAACATAATAGCTCCTACATGTCTGGGTAGGCTTGCCTAAACAAAACTGTTTTTACAGGTGCCAAAAGACTACAGTGAAGGCACCTGCTAATGTCAATAGGCAGGGAGTTCCAAACTGTAGGTGCTGCCACACTGAAGGACATATTTTATCTGATCATGGGACAGAGACTGCCTTGGTAACCCTGCTTGATGACCTACGCCGGGCATCAGACGGGGACTGCATCCCTGTTGGTGCTGCTGGACCTCTCGGCGGCATTCAATACGATCGACCATGGTACCCTTCTGGGCCATTTAACTGGGATGGGATTGGGAGGCACTGCTTTATGGTGGCTCTGGTCCTACCTGACAGACAGGACCCAGAAAGTGGTGCTGGGAAACTACTGCTGGACCCTCTGGCTGTTTGCCTGTGGGGTACCTCAACATTCCATTCTGTCTCCCATGCTCTTTAACATTTATATGAAACCGCTGGGAGAGGTCATCAGGAGATTTGGAGTACAATGTCATCAATATGCTGGTGACACTCAGCTCTTTCTCTCCCTACCACCTCATTGCAGGGAGGGAGTGCTCATCCTAAACCAGTGCCTGGAGGCTGTGGAGGGCTGGATGTGGGCTAACAAACTGAAACTTAATCCAGACAAGACGGAAGTACTGCTGGTCAAGGGAAAAACTGCACCAGGGATGGGGTTGCAAACTATTCTGGATGGGGTTGCACTCCCCTTGAAGGAGCAGGTTGGGAGTCCTCCTGGATCCTGCCCTGCTGCTTGAATATCAGGTGGCTGTGGTAGCCAGGAGTGCTTTTGGCCAACTCAAACTGGTCTACCAGCTGCGTCCATTCCTGGAGGCAGTTGACTTGGCCACAGTGACACATGCATTGGTGACATTGAGGCTTGATTACTGTAACACACTCTATGTGGGGCTGCCTTTGAAAGTGGTTTGGAAATTGCAGTTGGTTCAAAATGCAGCAGCCAGAATGTTAACTGGAGCACGGTGCAGGGAGCATATCACCCCTGTGCTTTATCAACTCCACTGGCTCCCAGTTTATTTCCGAGCCCCAGTGGCGTCACTAGGGTTGGTGTCACCTGGTGCGGTAACTCATGGTGTCACCCCCATGGACCTCCTCCCGTATCAGACTATACAGAATCCTTAGTAATGTTTTTTGTACTAATGTTACTTGTAAATCGTAATTCCCATATATCACTGAATGTAATGGCAATAGTAGTGACATAAACAACTAGCAAAATTAAAATTACACCTTTAAATTACAATATCATACACACAGCTCAAATTCTTGCTCTTATTACTAATGGGAGTTAATTATCTTGCATATGCCCATAGTAAATTTTCAGATACTTTCAGACCCTCAGCAATTTTCAAGTGGTCTATGTAGAAGAAAAGTTTGGGAACCCCTGGAATAAGACACCTGCTTATGTCCCTATGCTGCTCTCTCCCCCCATTTAGGTGCCTGGGATGCATGCGTGTTGACACACCTCCTTACAATTATGGAAAGTGATTCTTAATAATAAGTCTCCAGACACAAAGTTACATAGGTATTTATCAGTTGTTCAGTAGAAAATTTAGAGCTGCAGGGTCCCTTCATGATAGTTACAGCTACGTACACCCTTTTTTGCTCCTGGATTAAGAATGAGATCTTTGTTAATGCATTCTCTCACAACAACAAACATCTCTAGGAGCCAATATATTGGAGAAATATAAAATAAATACAAATAAAAAGGGGGGGGGAGAGGTGAAGAGACCTTAAATGTGCTACTCACCATCTCTCAGCCTATCCTCCCCTCAGGATGAAAACAATGGAGAACCATGACCACCCCCAGGAAGAAGGGCACACATAAAATGTAGAGGGAAAAATCATCTACAACCATAGTGAGAAATCAAATACTTATTGGGACACGGTATGAAGAAATATTTATATAAACATGACTCTCAAATATGTTTATGAATTACACAATCTGTAAATATATTTATAGTGCAATCCGATGTTTGTTTACTCAGAAGCAAGCCCCAATGTATTCAATGGGGCTTACTCAAACTGGGAAGTGTGCAGAGAACTACAGCCTCAAGTGATAAGGAACTTGTTCTTTCAACTTGTTCTTTTAAGTTGAGACCTTATCCCAGTCTGAGTCTGTGTTGGAATTGCTTTTTAATATGTTTTTAAGCCTTTTCTTTTTTTTAAAAAAAATGTTTTTTTTAAAGCTTTAAAAAAATATTTTCAAAGATGTTTTAATATATTTTAAAGTCTGTTTTTATGATGTTTTAAAGTGCTTTTAGTGCTTTTGTTTGCTGCCCTGGGCTTCTACTGGGAGGAAGGGCAGGATATAAATCAAATAATAAATAAATAAACTTCGTTCACCCAACCCAAAATTCAGAATCATGCCTCTTTAGTCTGTTTTCCACTGTTTATTCTTGCTTTATGGTTATTGGATTTTAAATGGCTTTATTTCTTGTTGTGAGCTGCCTTGGTTTCCAACCCTACCTCACAGTGTTGTTGGAAAGACTACACACACACACTGCAGATGTATAAATACATACAGCCCATATAATAGTTTAGTGTCAAACCAGTTGGTCATTGCAGAAAAATCAGTATTAGTTTTAAAAAAATCAGTATTCGTTTCCTACAGAATAAAAACTGTAATACCTAAGTAAGCCCTGCCTACTTGCTTTAAAATAGGACTGGAGGAGGGAGGGACAAAAAGACAACACAAACACAATTCTTTTTTACATTCACTCCAAAGTCCCATTGATTTTCAGCACATTCATAACCATGTCTACTCAAAAGTAAATTCTATTGAATTCAATGGGATTTACTCTGGAGATATGGAATTAGCAATGCTTTTACCCCCACAAAAGCAAGTATTGGGAAGGTTTTGAAAACACTGCCCAGGATCTGACTCCTACACACAAGAGGGGAAAAAACTGAAATGTATATACTTACCCAATTTATGAGATTTTCAGATAAACGGGGGGGGGAGAACCACCATTTTCTGGCCTTGCAATGAGGTTTTCTAGACACTGCCACAGGTCAAACAAACACTTCATTGATTGGCTGCAATCCTGAACGGGCGGGGTTAAAGCTACTAAGTGCTATACAGTAGTTTTAAAAAAGATTTAACGGGGTGGCTGACGTTTTTATGTATATCTCGAGAACCGGACCACCTAGAAACTTTTTTTTAAATTAAAGCTGAGAATCACCCCCTCTGATGGTGTCATCTGGTATGGTCTGCACCCCGCGCACCCCCCTAGTGACGCCACTGGGGGGCGGCTGATGTTTTTATGTATATCTCGAGCAGAGCTTGGAAAAGTTACTTTTTTGAACTACAACTCCCATCAGCCCAATCCAGTGGCCATGCTGGCTGGGGCTGATGGGAGTTGTAGTTCAAAAAAGTAACTTTTCCAAGCTCTGATCTCGAGAACCGGACCACCTAGAAACTTAATTTTTTTAAGAATTAAAGCTGAGAGTCACCCCCCTCTGATGGTGTCACCTGGTGTGGTCTGCACCCCCCGCACCCCCCTAGTGATGCCACTGCAGGGCCCAATTCAAAGTGCTGGTTCTGACCTTTAAAGCCCTAAACGGCCTTGGACCAATATTCCTGAGGGACCACTTATGCCCATATGTACCTGCCCGGGATTTAAGATCGTCTGCCTCTCGTCTCCTTTGTGTGTCTGGAATAAAAGATGTTAGACTGACAGGCACACGGGAGAGAGCTTTTTCAGCTGTGGCCCCCAAGCTTTGGAATACCCTACCACAAGAAGTCTGCTCTGCTCTCTCCCTGTTGGTTTTTTGGAGACTTCTGAACATGATCTTCTCCTGGAGAGTGTTTGGGAGGGAATGAAGGTAGAGCCTGACACTGATTTTATGCCTTCTACATTAAATTTTGTAGTCCCTTTAGTACCACCCCCTATATATATTTTAATTGTATTTTATGTATTTTAATTTATTTTAATGTTTTTGTGATTTTACTGTTTACAATTTTATTATGTACGTGTTTGTTTTTATTTTTGTAAGCTGCCCTGAGTGCCCTATTATAGGGTAGAAGTGTGGGATAGAAATATTTTAAATAAACAGATAAATAAATTTTATTTTTTTACAGACAGTGAATTTTGGATGTATGCAAAGCATATGCCCTACCACTGAGCTGCAACCCTTCCCGTTTTTTTTTTTTAAAAAATTAGAATTGTTCTTTTCAGTTCACTAATGAATGCACATCATACCTAGGGCAGATCCACACCATTCATTTAAAGCCATTCAACACATATTTGAAGCACATGAATCACACCACAGAATCATGGGAACTGTAGTTTGTTAAGGGTGGTGGGAACTATACTGAGGGGGAAATGTCACTTCCCAGGATTCTTTAGGGGTTAAGGTTAGGTTCCCCTCTGTTGTTTCCAACCTGAGGGGCAGATTAGGCTGAGAGATGGTGAGTAGCCCATGGTCACCCAGTAAATTTTATTTATTTGTTTAATTTAAAATATTTCTATTCCACCCTTCTACCCTATAATAGGGCACTCAGGGCCGTTTACAATAAAATCGAGCCTGTACATAATAAAATTGTACACAATAAAAATCACAAAAACATTAAAATACGTAAAATGCAATTAAAATACACACATATACATATACACACATAGCTTTATAGCTCATTTCCAATTCAAACAATTAATTAAAACAATTTAGATGCAGGCAAGGTTTATTAAGTAGATCCACACAATATCTTTAAAACACATCCAACTTGCATTTAAAGCACATGACTTCCTTTAAAGAATCCTGGGAAGTGTAGTTTCCTTCTGCTAGATGATTTGCCAGAGAAGTTGGTAAGCACAAGTCTATGAGGGGAGTAAGGCAAGGTAGCAAGTGGTAGTGTATGTATGTGAGAGGGTGTGTGAGAGAGGGAGTTAGTTTACCAAGCAAGTTAAGAGAGATACATTATTAGAGAGTAATTTTATTAGTTAGAGCACTGTCGTTTTCTGGTAAAAAATGAGATGCTGGTACTAATATCTTGATAAAAATGTGATGAGTGCCAACACAAAATGGCTGCCATGGGCAACCAAAAAAGAGGTAATGGTATTCTGTACCAGTACCATCACATACCCCCCAAAAGGATTGGACAAGTGAAAGGTACCAGATTTTTTAAAAAAATGTAAGCAGGTTTTTTTAGTGGTTTCTGTATTCTGGTTCTATTAATACCCATTGAAATTCAGAACCATAGGGAACCATCCCTCCCCAGTCATGGCTGGATTACTTTCAAAAGATTATCCTTTGGGGCCTATTTCAGGCACTGCAAAGTCCATGAGCTGGTCTACAAGAAAGCAGAAATACACATTCACCTAATTTTTGTGCGGCTGATGGACCAGGGGATGGATGGCACCAGCTTATTTTCTGCAGGTGAGAATATGGGCTATGTTGATGGGGAATTGAGAGGCCAGAGAGGGCATCTGGCTGATTGGGTCAGAAGGAGGCAGGTTTCTGATTCAAGAAGGCTTCCGTTTCTCCAGTTTGCTGATGTAGCTCAGAAATGTTGGTGATCCCTGAGTTAGAGTGTTTGACTAGAACTGGGAGACCAGGGTTCAAATATCCATTCACCCATGAAGCTTAATGACCTTGGGTACTCACTAGGGTTGCCAGGTCTCCGTTTTTTGCCCCAAGACTCTGGATTTTTGGGGTGTTCTCTGTGTCTCCGGGTGAGCCATCTTAATCTCCAGACTCTCCGCTTTGATTAAAAAAACAAAAAGATTCTACGTGGTCTGGTTCCAGTGCTATACACCGAAAACATCAGCCCCCCTGCAACTTCAGTTAAATGAGCTTATAGCTGGCTACACTAATGCCGTCCTTTCAGGTTTGTAGCCAATAAGTGAAGGCAGGGTTGTGATTGACATGGCAGTAACTAGAGCCCTTTGCAAGTCAGGAAACTTGTTTTTTCCTGCTTTTCTGAAAATTTCATCAATTGAGTAAGTATATAGTCCTTTCATGACCTCTTTAGATTTTAGCATTCTGAGAGGAGTGTTATGCCAGGAGATAGTTAGAGGTTGGGATTGTGCAGCCAAGGGCCACTAGGTGTTGGGACCCATAGTTTTTAAACTATTTTAAAATGTGTAGGCGAGAGAGAGTGTTGGACTATGACCTGGGAGGTGTTGGACTATGACCTGGAAGACCAGGGTTCACCATGAAGCTAACTGGGTGATCTTGGGCCAGTCACTGCCTCTAAGCCTCATGAAAACCCTATTCATAGGGTCGCCATAAGTCGGAATCGACTGGAAGGCAGTACATTTACATTTTTTATTTAGGTGGGCGAATTGGTTTGATTGTGCAGTAATTGTGAGAAGCCAGACCTCATTTGCAATTTGTTCAGGACACCATTGTGGAACTTTGATTCCAATTCTGAATCAAACACTGGGAACACTATAGGCTAGCAGGCTATACACTTGGGCGGGAGTGACTTGGCCTTCATTGGTGGCACCACACAGTTTATGTCACATCCTTTTTTCATATGTTAGGTTGTGGAGGTTGATATTTTCCTGTTGTCCCCATTGGTTGGGTTACTGTGTTGGCGGGCAGGTCATTTGGCTGCCCATTTGCTACCGGGCCAAGTTCAGGGTTCTAGTTTTAGTGTACAAAGCCCTATACAGCTTGGGACCAGGATACCTGAAAGACTTATCCCTTATATACCCAGTTATCACTGCACTCTGCAGGTGAGGGCCTCCTGCAGATACCATCTTATCAGGAGGTCTGTTCTGCACAACATAGGAAACAGACCTTTAGTGTGGTGGCACCTACCCTGTGGAATTCCCTCCCCTTAAATATTAGACAGGCGCCATCTCTGTTATCTTTTTGGCACCTATTGAAGACCTTCCTCTTTCAACAAGCCTTTTAAGTTGAGACCTTATCCCAGTCTGTGTCTGTGTTGGAATTGCTTTTTAATATGCTCTTAAACCTTTTTAAAAATGTTTTTAATCTTAGAAGATGTTTTGAAAGCGTTTGTTAAGAAACGTTTTTTAAAGATATTTTGTTTTAATGTGTTTTAAAGTTTTTAGTGCTTTTGTATGCCACCCTGGGCTCCTGCTGGGATGAAGGGCAGGATATAAATCAAATAATAAATACATAAATAAATTTCTATCCTCTCTCTCTGCTCTACTATTGTTAGACTGTTAAGTCTTTGACATGTGGGGTTATGGAGGCCATGGGATATTCCGTGTTGTGCTGAGCCCCATAAAGGGAATAAGTGGCACTAAGGATAAGGATGACAGGTCACCAGCAAAGCAACACACACACACACAGAATCAGCATAATCCTCTGACGAGATGGGGCCTGAATTAGCAGCGGTTTTGGCCCACTGTGATGTGACAGAAAAGCATAATGTTCAGTAGTTGGCAATGGGGAAATCAAAGAAATCAAAGAAAAGTCTGGTAGGGTAAGAGCATCAGGAAGCAGACATAAGGTAAAGCTTGGGTTGATATTATAGGTCGACTTGAAGTGTAGGATGTTTCCATGAGTCAATCAGTTCCTGTGATCCCAGTTCCCACAATACTGACCCTGTAGATCCTGGTTCTCAAAGGGGCAGTGAAGGTACAAGGTGCTGGAGATCTGGGACTCCTGGCCCCATGGAACCCAGTCTTGGTAAGTATGGCTGCCCTGGATGGACATTTGGCCCATGGTCTGTGCCTTTGGGGATCAGATCAGAATTGATCTTCTTCATTTTCTGCAGGTAGCAAAGGTGGTCAAGGGGAAGAGAGGGTTGAGGGTGTGCAACTCCCGCATTCAGTAAGATATTCCTTGTAAAAGGTTTAGAAGGGGATGGTGGACCATCCATCATACACCTGCCAAAGAAGTGATGGCTAAAGAATTTGTGGCTGCATGATTGTCCACCACTCATGATTCCCCTTGTTCACAGGCTACAGTTTCTAAGGTTACAGAGCAGATGTAAGTAGCTTAAAATGTTCAAAACTTTATAAGAAGAAAGAGGCAGCCCTCAGACCACCTTGTAGGTACAGTAAATTGATTATGTGGTTTAGTCTGCAGATCTACGTTCTGATCTGTCCATGGGTTTGTGGGAGGGATGGAAATCCTCCCCAACCCTATGCTTCATAATAAGAGAAAGTGCTTATGTGTTTGAGTGTATCCATCCTGCCCTGAGTACTCTATTTTTAAAAAATAAATCCTTTTTTAAAGGTTCCCTAGAAATTCCATACATGTTTCAGCTGAGGACATCCTCCTAATTTGCTTTGAACACTGAAGTAGATGAGATCCAGTGACACCATAGTGCAGGTGTGAGGAGCCATTGACCCTCCAGATGTTGCTGAACTACAGCTCCCATCATCTCTAGCCATTTACCATGATTGCTGGGTCTGATGGGAGTTGTAGTTCAGCAACGTCTGGAGGACCAAAGCTTCCCCATACCTGCCACAGGGATTGTGGAGCTCCCACTGCAACTTCATTGTGACTTCCTTGTTTCTGTCTGCTTGAAGAAGCCAGACACTATTTTTTACTGTTGCTGGGTGTGTGTGTTATTGTATTAACAGCTGGGCATCTTCATGGAGGAAGCTGGAGGCAGGCAGATGCCTTTAGTTTAGGTTCTGATAGCTGCTTCCACAGTCACCCTGAGACCTTAGCCTGAGTTTCCAGGCTGCAGTGGGAGGGCCAAACTAGACGTTATCCCCCTATAGGATGCCCACTTTAATGTGGTGAGGGGTGTGATGCGTCCTTCCCTGGCTCTCCCTGTCAGGTTCCTACCTGCTCGTGGTTACTCCCTGTCTCTAGGCACCACCAGGGACTCCACCAGTCCGGACCGCACTCTCTTATGGTTTCTCTCCCCGCTCTAGCACAGATCTCAACAGATCCCCCTGCTAGGCAACCACCAGTAACGTCCCAATACTAGTATTCCCAGAGACTCTGAATACTGGTATTGTTATTCTCTTCACCGCTGCCACCATTTGTTACAGTTCCCCTTCAGCCTTGGTCATTACCTTACCCTCCCTTCTGGTCTGTGAAACCCCAGCCAAGGATCAGGCCTTTGGTAAACCAAATTAAGTATTTATTACAGATAACAAAGCTAACAAGATTAACAAGATTTCTTCTTAAGGCACATAAGCATATGGTTTTACTCAATACTAATCCGAACTCCACCCCCCTCCTTCTTCACTCTCTCCTGGCAAACAACTCTCTCAAACCCCACCAAGCAATCCACTCTTTCTCTTCTCCCCCTATTCCACTCTCACTCTTCCTTTTATACATTCAGCCATTTTAAACACTCAGCCAATCATCTCGCATTCTACTGCCCATTCACTCCCCCTCTTTCACTCCACTTACCATGTATCTTCTAAAACAACAACACTTACCATATATTCATTAATATAGGAACATCACAAGGGGGTTTGAGAGTGTTGAAGAAGCTGAGAGCAATGCCATCAGGAGTCTAGACTCCTAGCAGGGTGACCCAAGGCGGAATGGTCAAAGCTGAGACACCAGACTAAGATGCATCCAAACTCAGAGGAAGGCAATGGTAAACCATCTCTGAATAACTCTTACCATAAAAACCCTATGAACAGAGTATCCAGAATGCAACACAAGATAGTGCTGGAAGATGAGAGCCTCAGGTCAGATGGCACTCATTGAGCTATTGGGGAAGAACAATGGACAAATACAAGTAGCGCTGTGACTAATGATGCAACTGGGTCAAAGCCAAAAGGAAGCCCAGAGGCTGATGCACACAGATGTGAAAGGAGAGTCCGGAGTTGTACGATGTACACAATAGGAACATGGAATGTGAGAAGCATGAACCAGGGAAAGTTAGAAATTGTCAAGCAAGAAATAGAACACATCGACATTACAATACTTGGAGTGAGTGAATTAAAATGTATGGGAACGGGTTATTTTCAATCATGCAAGTACAAGATATTTTATGCAGGAAATGAGAAATTAAGAAGTAATGGGTTTGCTTTAATAGTGAGAATTGATGTAGCAAAAGCAATTAGGTCTGAATGAGTAATATCAATGAGTTTAAATGGGAAACCTATTAACATAACCATCATCCAAGTCTACGCTCCAACAAACAGACAAGAAGAGGAATTGGAGAGATTTTATGTAGAAGTACAGGAAGAAATTGATCACACACCAAATCAAGATGTTCTGATCATGGGGGACTGGAATGCAAAAGTATGGAACAAGGAAGAACTAGGAGTTAAAATGGGGCTTAGGAGATAGAAATGAAGCAGGAGAAAGACTTACTGAATTCTGTGAAGCTAATAATTTGTTTCTTGCAAACACATTTGTTGAGAAACTGAAAAGACATCTGCACATGTGGACATCACCAAATGGTCAATATTGGAATCAAATTGATTATATAATTGATAGCAGAAGATGGAGAAGTTCCATACATTCTACAAAAACAAGACTAGGAGCAGACTGTGGTACAGATCATGAACTGGTAATATAGAAAATCAGAGTAAAGCTAAAGAAGAAGAACAAAGCAATCATAATGCCAAAATACAATTTAAATAATATCCCAGAAGAATATAAAAATCAAATAAAGAACAGATTTGAGGCTTTAAACTTAGTTGATAGAGAACCAGAAAAAACTATGGATTGAAGTCAGAGACATTATCAGGGAAGAATGCAAAAAGACAATACCTCTAGTTGAAAAGAGAGAAAGACCTCAATGGATGACTGACAAAACTCTTAAAATGGTTAAAGAAAGAAGGAAAGCAAAAGCAAAAGGAGACAGAAACAAGGTCAGAACCCTAAATGCAATAATACAGCGACTAGTCCATAGGGACAAAGAGAACTATTACAATAGTTCTTGTATAGACATAGAAGAGGACAATAAAAAAGGTAGAACAAGAGCCCTATTCCAAAAGATTAGAGAAATTAAAAGGAAATTTAAACCAAGAGTAGAGATGTTGAATAATCAATGGAGAGCACACTGACTGACCGAGATGAAATAAAAGATGGAAGCAATACACTGAAGAACTCTATAAAAGAGATGCAAGGATGAGAGATTCATTCACGGAGGAATGAATGATGATGAAGAACCCGAAAATTTAGAATGTGAGGTGAAAGCTGCTCTTAAAATACTTGGAAGAAACAAATCACCGGGAACAGATGGCATACCAATAGAGTTGCTACAAGCTACTGAGACTGAATCTGTACAAATTTTGACAAAAAATTGTCAACAAATATGGAAAACTAAACAATGACCCACAGACTGGAAGTGTTCAATATATATCTTGATTCCAAAGAAAGAGGATCCCAGAGAATGCAGTAATTATCGAACTATTGCCTTAATATCCTATGCAAGTAAAGTAATGTTCAAGATTCTACAACAAAGGCTCTTACCATATATCGCAAACATATGTTGTATTAATGGAAAGGACCAAGGAATTTCAGAAGAAAATCACTCTGCTTTATAGATTACAGCAAAGCCTTTGATTGTGTAGATCATGAAAGGCTATGGAATGTTTTAAAAGAAATGGAGGTGCCACAGCATCCGATTGTCCTGATGTACAGCCTATACTCTGGACAAGAGGAGAGAATATGTAGTAACCGATTGGTTCCCAATCGGAAAGGGTGTGAGACAGGGGTGTATTTTATCACCCTATTTGTTTAATCTCTATGCAGGACATATACAGAAAGTGGGATTGGATCAAGATGAGGGAGAAATATCAATAATTTAAGATATGCAGACGATACCATACTACTAGCAGAAGCCAGTAATAACTTGAAACGAATGCTGATGAAAATTAAAGAGGAAAGCACAAAAGCAGGACTACAGCTGAATGTCAAAAAGACTAAAGTAATGACAACAGAAGATTTATGTAACTTTAAAGTTGACGATGAAGACATTGAACTTGTCAAGGATTATCAATACCTTGGCACAGTCATTAACCAAAATGGAGACAATAGTCAAGTAATTAAAAGAAGGCTAGGACTGGAGAGGGCAGCTATGAGAGAACTAGAAAGGTCCTCAAATGCAAAGATGTATCACTGAACACTAAAGTCAGGATCATTCAGACCATGGAATTCCTGATTTCTGTGTTTGGATATGAAAGTTGAACAGCGAAAAAAGCTGATAAGAGAAAAATCAACTCCTTTGAAATGAGTTGGAGGAGAGGTTTGCAGGTACCTTGACAGAAAAAAAGACAAATCATTGGGTATTAGAACAAGTTAAACCAGAGCTATCATTAGAAACTAAAATGATGAAAGTGCAGTTGTCATACTTTCACAAAATGGAGAAGACACAATTCACTTGAAAAGGCAGTAATGCCGGGAAAAAACAGAAGGGAGTAGAAAAAGAGGAAGGCCAAACAAGAGATGGATTGATTATATAAAGGAAGCCACATACCTGAACTGACAAGATCTGGTTTATAACAAGTGCTATGAGAGGTTGCTCATTCATAGGGTCGCCATAAGTCGTAATCGATTTGAAGGCACACAACAACAACAAGAAGAAGCAACCAGATCTGGTGGTGGTGTTTTTAAAACAATACATAGGGAGCTCCCAGTTCTCATCAGGACTTCAGCATGTAGGGAGGTGATGTTAAACCTTCCCTTCCTCTCTGTGATCTTAATGATAATTTCTCCCCGCACATGAAATTACCTTTGGGTGGTGATGATTGGTAATTTCTCATTGTCACTGGTCCTCAGACTGCAAAAAGTCCAAGATCAGTTGAACCATTAGAGCTTCAAATGGCATCTGGCCTTTTCACAGACAATGACAAAAAAAAAAAAAACCACCACCAACTTCATTACTTCAAAATAAAACTTTTAAACTCTAGCTATGTTGTTCACATTGTATCACTAATCACACAATGAGAGAAAGGAATTTGCCTCTTCGTTACTGTTGATTAGTTCAGATGGTTGTACTCGGTGCCCTACTCCTGGTGGATATGCCTTCCTAGACACATTTCAAAGCATGTTTGTAACCCTTCCTATTTAAGGGAATATGTAGCAGTGGCTGAAAGCTTTTAACCTCTTTCATAAATGTATGAAGTGTAATATACCTTGCAATTTAAATGCAAATAATCTTTAAATAAAGCTTATCTTGAGAGCTTTTGTGCAAAGAATGATCTATGAACCTTTGTTGTTGTTAATTTCTTGCACCTTAGTTTGATTTCTTTTTTTATCATTAAACCATTGGTTTATAATAGATCTACAACAGTAGTAATTCAGGGGTGCACCAAGGGGCTGTGATGAGGGGTGACAGTAAAGTTGACTATTTAAATACCTACAATATCACCTTGAATATGAAATGACTGGTGACAAAAGGGTGTATGTTAATTATTAACCTGTACTGCATATGGGAGCACCTTATCCACCAGTTTGCAATTCTAGAGTTTATGAGTGCATAAAAATCTAATGGTTCTTTCTATATTCCCAGCCATGCATGTGCATTGAAATAGTCTTACAATTAAGCTATTAATATGAACCATTAAATGACGCTGAAGTAGATTAATTCCGTTTGCGTCTTCTCTGCATTGGCAAGGTTGCTAAGGAAATGTGAAGAACAATCCCTTCTGGGGAAGGTGGCAGCTGAGGTGTTTCTCTGCTACCGCATTTGGTAACTTGCTTGAGCTACGCCTAATGAGAGGATTGTATCTCTAGGGCTTCCAAAAAAAAGTTATCCAAAGTTATTCCGTAAACAGATATAGATAGACAGATTCACCATCATCAGCCAGTGTTTCTAACTGGTGTTTTTTCTTCCAAGTGACAGTTAACTGCCCTTTCTTCACTGACTAGAACCTCCAGCCAGTCAGAGTCTGTTGTTGCCCAGACCAGTTGGAATGCATTTACCTGAACCAGGCCCAGTCTTAAGTGATTGTCCCCCACTCTCCTCTTTCAGAGACTATCACCAAACAACTACCACAACAGCCTTGACCTTTGACTGTTACTCTCTAACATCAACAGAGGTCATACTAACTTTTTCAAAGCACAAAACAGAAACAGTTTTATGCATAGCATTTCTACACACACACATACCCTTAGCTGTCTCAATATTATGAAGTCTTAAGGTCAACACAACCTAGGGTTGCCATATTGCCCAGTTAGCCAGGTTTTACCCAGATACTTTGCATGCCACCCGGCGCCCGTTTAGCCCCTTAGGTGGCCCGGATTCTCAGCTCTAATTTTTTTTAAAAAAATAAGTTTCTAGGTGGTCCGGTTCTCGATATATATATATAAAAACATCAGCCGCCCCCCAACGGTTAAATCTTTTTTTAAACTACTGTATAGCACTTCGTAGCTTTAACCCCGCCCGTTCAGGATTGCAGCCAATCAGTGAAGTGTTTGGTTGACCTGTGGCAGTGTCTAGAAAACCTCATTGCAATGCCAGAAAATGGTGGTTCCCCCCCCCCGATTATCTGAAAATCTCATAAATTGGGTAAGTATATACATTTCAGTTTTTTTCCCTCTTGTGTGCAGGAGTCAGATTCTGGACAGTGTTTTCAAAACCTTCCCAATACTTGCTTTGTGGGGGTAAAATCATTGCTAATCCCATATCTCCAGAGTAAATCCCATTGAATTCAATAGGACTTACTTTTGAGTAGACATGATTATGAATGTGCTGAAAATCAATGGGACTTTGGAGTGAATGTAAAAAAGAATTGTGTTTGTGTTCTCTTTCTGTTCCCCCTCCAGTCCTATTTTAAAGCAAGTAGGCAGGGCTTACTTAGGTATTACAGTTTTTATTCTGTAGGAAACGAATACTGATTTTTTAAAAACTAATACTGATTTTTCTGCAATGACCAACTGGTTTGACAATAAACTATTATATGGGCTGTATGTATTTATACATCTGCAGTGTGTGTGTGTGTGTGTGTAGTCTTTCCAACAAGCCTGTAAGGTAGGGTTGGAAACCAAGACAGCTCACAAGAAGAAATAAAGCCATTTAAAATCCAATAACCATAAAAACAAGTATAAACAGTTGCAAAACAGCATAACGTGGCATGATTCAGAATTTTGGGTTGTGTGAATGAAGTTGCTTATCACTTGAGGTTGCATTTCTGTCCCTGATTGAGTAAACCCCACTGAATACACTGGGACTTGCTTCTGAATAAATAAACCTAGAATTGCACTATAAATATCTTTACAGTTTGTGTAAATAATAAGTATATTTGATAGTCATGCTTATATAAATATTTCTTCATTTATCATATTTTTGGTTTTTGGTTAGGCATCCTAACTGGTTGTGAGATGCTTAGTTTTCTGCCTTACTCATAGGAATCTTGTTGTGGTTGGTATGGTATTGCATTTAAGAAATCATGGTACGAAATGGCCTGAATCAGTATAAGGCAGATTCCTTGGTTCCTAAAAGTGGGAAGAGACTCAAGGGCCACAGTGACTCCAACATTTATTTATGTATTTTTATTTACAACATTTATATACCGCTTTATTGTAAAAAAATCTCAAAGCGGTTTACAGAAATAATTAAAACAATAAAATTATTGGCAAAAACGTTGACAGATACTTAAAAACATTCAAAATAATAAAACCAACAATGAGTTAAAAACAGATTCAAAAACACAATAGCTTCTATATGCCTGCAGAGGCTTGCCTCAAGAAAACTGATTTTAGCAGGTGCTGAAAAGAGGCATCTGCCTAATGTCAATAGGCAAGGAGTTCCAAAGCGTAGGTTCTGCCACTTTGCAGGACTGATTTCTTACAAGAGCAGAACAAGTACTATGTGGCACCCATAACATGGAAAGCACAGCTTGAACTTGGTCTGGTAGTAAACCAGCAACCAATGCAGATTTCAGAGCAGAGGTATTATGTGCTGATAGGATCTCACTCATGTCAGCAATTGTGCTGCAGCATTCTGCATTAACTGCAGTCCCCAGGTCAGGTTGTGCTGCATGGGGATTTCTGTGACCTTGGCTGACTGGCTGCTAGGATTTTTTTAGTTTGGGTTTTTGGTTATGAATCCTGACTGGTTGTGGGATGCTGAGTTTTCTGCCTTACTCATAGGAATCTTGTTGTGGTTGGTATAATATTACATTTAGGAAAGTGTTACTGCCTTTTGTGTTGTTTTTCCTATTTGCATTTCACTTATCTTTAACCTCACTCCGTTACAGCCATAGAAGCAACAGCAGCATATGCAAGATAATTAACTCCCATTAGTGATAAGAGCAAGAACTTATAATTATTATTTTAATTAAAACAAGAGGCTTATGAGTACTTTGAAGAGGACCAGATTTTTATTTTCTTTCTGAGCCCAGGACTGGGTCTTTCATGATGCCCAGGGGGAGGGGGACAGTAGAGTAGTCAATAAGACAGACATGCTGGCATTGGTAATCTAATTAGCAAGGTATGTGTGGGGTTGTTGCACACTTCCAGGCCCAGTTTCATTTTGAGTATGGAGGTGGAACCTGTGTAGATGTGGTTGATCAAAGGGAGAAGAAATTTTGAGTTCAGCAAAGCTCTGCTTTCATAAAACCTAAGAAACATACAGATACTTTGATTGTTTGAGTGCCTGCACCAGTGGAATACTGGAGGATCTTGTAAAACTTGCTGCAACAGTATTTAGAACTGAGCATGTGGTGTGAAAGACTCCTTTTCCTAACATTTTGGCTTCTTGTTTTTCTCCACCCACCACATCACTGAAATATATTGTATATGTAATGGTTAACCATACTGCTGCCCTGACTTACTTTATGTTTGTTGCTATTTTGTGTTTTTATTATGTTTTTATATTGATTGTGTATTTTTATTGTTTTTATTATATTTGTAAGCTGTGCTGAGCTCTGTTTTTAACAGCAGAAGGGCAGGATATAAATCCTCTTAATCAATCAATCAATATTCCATAGTGTTGGAAACTAGAGTCTAGGCATTTAAGGCTGAAAATGTTAAGTTTTTTTTAAAAAAAGATTTCTCACATCTTTCTCCAGTTTTTGGTAGTAATTCCTAGGCACAAAAACAAAATAACTGGACAATCCAAATATTAATATGCAAATAATTTGCATAATATGCAAATAATATGCAAATAATATGCATAATATAAAAATTAGCCTGCCCGGATTTGTGGAACTGGAATATGGCAACCCTAACACAACCCCCCTACACCTCTGAAATATCACTGAAGCTCTCCCTGCCCACTCTTCCAAATGGTGGAATCATGATGGGGAGAAAATAGTGGCACAGCACTGTGGATAACCTCATGTCCCAGGACCCTTTGCTGAGGTGTGCATCCTCGGAAACATGTCCTTCTGGTGCAGAATAGAAGTTTTTAGGGAAATAGCATTCAATCCATAATGAAACTAAACATTCTGAGCTGGAGAAATTTGTTTTGAAAACCAGATAAATATGAAGGAAGCCATAGACCTGAACTTACAAGGTCTGCACAGGGTGGTTCATGACAGATGCTATTGGGGGTCACTGATTCCTACGGTCGCCATAAATCATAATCAACTTGAAGGCACATAACAAAGACAAAACACCCAAGTGCCACAGAAAGCAAGGATGAGTAGACAGATGTTCTTGATGCCTGTGCTACAAATATGTAATGCTGTCTCTTGGGAGATAAAACAAAGTCTGAGCCTCAGCATCTTTTGAGAGTGCTATGTGGATTGGGTTGAGAGTCAACTTTCTGGGGATCCTGTAAAACTCTCCTGTCTTGATTGGGTTAGGAATCACGGTTAAAACTGATGATAGGACAGAGATGTTAATGTTCATTACATTTTCAACATTTCAACTGGAATGTATTCTATTTTATTATAAACTCTTACTATAAGTTTTGATTTTCATGTATGACACCTTATTGTATGAGTCCAGGATGGGTAGGCAAGAAATGCTAATAAATAAATGATAAAAAGCACTTTAATAGATGTGTTTTCCATAGAGCAGATATTCCGTTCAGAAGATTTTTTCCTCTTGTTAGTTACAAATCAGCCTACCCTTGTACAATGTCACTGAAGTCATCTATGTGGTTAATCTTTATTGTATGTGCAGCTCAAATCCTGTTATTTTTACGAGATCGGCAGGTCTAATCTTTCATGCACTCACTCTTTTGAGAGAATGCACTTCAAGAACACTTTACTGGTATAAGGTAACAGCATCCTCATTTATAGAGAGGCTGTGAAAAGGAATAAAAGGGAAAGTAGTCTTCTGGTGTTCCGGCATAGTACATACCTTTTGCAATGCTTTCAACTACTCTTCTTTAAGCTAAAGTGTTGTTAAAATTAGTTTCTGTGGTAAGAAAACTTGGAGACAAAATTGAATTTCCTTAGATTTGTAGACTACCATGCTGACTGGATTTTGTATAATAAATTTGTATATTTTGATGATCTGGAAATCTGAAGAAATCTTTCAACATTCATAATAAATATTTTATGCATTTTAAACCTTTATCCTGTTTTTTCCACCACAGAGCAGCATGTTTTCAAAATAAAATAACAGGCAGAGCAATCCAGCTGGTGAGCTGGAGGAGAAACTGACACGTGCATGTAGGTTTCCAAGGAGTCCTCTGCCATGGCTGCTGTTGTGGGGTGGGTGTTCACCACTTAAATACCAGGTCAATTCCAAATCAAACTGAGTTTATACAACACTATAAAGAACTACTAATAGAAAAACTAGTGTTGTCACAGAATTTTAGCTAAAAAACCCGTTGAGTAGAATTTAGAGGGTCCTGCCCAGACAGAATATCAATAGTGCCATGGGTCCCATGGAGAACCTGTGGCAGGACTGGGAGAATGGGGAGGGCTTGCAGATGTTGGGGAAGGGTCTAGTGAGACCACAGAGGAAATGCTTCCTGAAGCCCCTGTTAGCCCTGTGCCCTGTAATCCTGTTAGTGTTTCTGCTGAGGTAGGCCTGCAGCAGTGAGTGAAGCATCTAGCCTACTGTCATTGCTGGCACCTAGCCCAGGCACCTAGCCCATTCAGCAGACAGGCTTTTAATAAATCTGCTGGACAATTCCAGAGATAAGGAAGGGGAATCTATTACAAAGTCACAACTGACAGTTTCCCAAGATCGCCTGGATGTGTGATGAGATGGTTACAACCTGGGAAATCATTTTGTTTTCCCAGGAGAAACACCTGCCTTGCTTCTAAGACTGGAAAGTGCTAGATTTAACTCATGCAGGTAGAATGCCTGTCCCCTCACTTTTATTTGGAGTGTCTTGGGATGAGAGCTTTGTTGCAAGAATTATTTTGTTACTTCCACAGCCTAGTGCACCTACTGGTGTTCTGATCCATGTCTAATATGTTTTGATGTTACGATCCTGTGCTAATCACCAGAATAAAACTCTGTGCAAAACCCAATCTTCAAGTCCTGCTTCTCTGGTTGGGAGCCAGCACAAACAGGAAAGAAAGGGAACTTGTGACCTTCCAAAGGTTTAGAACTACATCTCCAATCATCCCTAGCCATTGACTATATTGATTGAGGCTGATGGGAGTTGGAGTCCAACAGCATCTGGAGTATTGAAGGTCCCCCATCCCTGATCCATTGGAATTTTAAGGAAAGGTAATAGAATTCTAATATGCTTATTTATTGTAGGGATGGGTAAGAATTTCACTAAAATCAAACTTAGCACTGGACTTTCCAATAGCCTGCAGATTTGCTATCTTTGCAGAGCCATCCAAAATGCTGCAAGTTTCTCAGGCTATTCTGACACCAGATTTTTATTTTTTTTTAAGAAACAAACCCATCAGACATTGCTTTGTTACCGTGAAACTGACCAACCTGCCTCTTGGCTTGGTTAACTTGAAAATGACAACCCTGTGTCTTTACTTTGCTAATGTAAAATTGACCAGCCTCTGTGTTTGTTTTGCTAATGTTAAACTGTATTTGCTTTGCCCAGCATGTGTCTTTGCTTTGCTAATGTGAAATTAATCAACCTGCGTATTTGCTTTCTTAGTGATAAACTTACAAGCCTGGTTGCCTTTGCTTTGGTAAGGTGAAACTGACCAGCCTGTTGGTTTGCTAAAAATAAACTGACTAGCCTGTGTCTTTGCTTTGCTAACATGAAATTGACCAGCATGTGTCTTTGCTTTGCATTAAAGCGATATCTGCTTTCTCCCAGGGCTGGAGGGAAGGATTCAATACCATTCAGGAGAAGGGGAAGGAGGGGGTATTAGGTAGGTGGGTACTGGACAGAGGGAAATCTGCTTTCCTTTTGGAAAGGAAAATGTTAACAATACCATTATTTTTAAGGAGGGGAAAAACCAGAACAGTAAAAGCAAAGGATAGTGGAAAAATAACTAACCTGAAATGGAACCACCTGCCAGTTTGACAGAATACAATTGAACAGGCACCAACAAGCAGATCCCATCCCTAATTTATGGTATAGGGCAGCCTTTCCCAACCAGTGTGCCTCCAGATGTTGCTGGACTACAATTCCCATCTTTCCTGACAATTGGCAATGCTGACTGAGGCTGATGGGAGTTGTGGTCCAACAACATCTGGAGGAACACTGGTTGGGAAAGGCTGGTATAGGGTATAACAGGAGTCTGAATGACTTTTGTCCCACCAACCTAATGAGTTCCATTTTCCATAATTGTGATCCGACAGGTGCTTGATAACCTCCTTGCTCAGCCTCCTTAAAACCCTGGTGCCATACGTGACTCATGGCTTCTGTTTCACTTGTCATGTCACAACTTATTAAGGCATGGTATAATATATCTCTAAGCTGCCATCAAATTACACTTAAAGCAAAATTCAGGGTATGTTTGAAGGGTTCCACTAAAGCAAAAAAATCTGCAGAAATTTTGAAGGAAGTTAAACATTTTCAATAACGTTTGTAAAATTTCTCTAATACAACAAGCTATATTCTTTTTTTTTAAGTGTTTTGAAAATGAAGTGTTAATGAACCATTTATGCATGCATATGTGTCTGCATAAGGTAGAAGGTGCTGGGTGAGGAATTATTTTTAGTTGAGTAACATCTATAATGATTATAAAATGTCATTTGTACCATCACATTAGGTGCATAAAAAATAGACAAAATGTGGAGAGACCTCTGCTAACATATGAAACAAATCAATGGCTACATCAGTTATTTACTGCCTTGTGGAAGGAATTCCTTTTAAAGTGAGAGAGATCCATTGCACGAATGTAAAGCCAATATGCCATCATGATGAGAATCACTCGTTGAAATATTAGGAATATTTATTGCATCATCTGAATGAATGGCCGTGACTCACTCATGACTGATGACCCTGCAATGTGAACTTTTAAATTAGTATGTTTTTAACATGGAACTCAAATGCCTCAAAACAGCTGTGCTTGCTCGCTGTCACTTCAGTCTGTCAAAAATCGCTACCTTTCCTATGAACTTTTCACCCCTATTGTTTGACTCAACAGGCTTATGGAGTGTGTTGCCATTTTGATCTTGAAAGCAGTACTCAAAAGCTGTAATTCTCAAACACTTTCTGTAGCGCTGTCATAATGTTAGGCTGTAAGGAGCCAATATTTGGCAGGGTGGATAGTAATGGGAGGCATGAGGAATGCTAGTTTATCAGCTTCTCAGTTGCAGAGCTGTCTTTGCCTAGAGGTTCATCACACTGAGTATGCACACATTCTGGAAGTGCTATCATACTTTTTTTTTTTGAGGAATGGTTTTGAACACTTGGCAAAATCATGTAAAGGAAGATTTTGAATAGCTGGCATAAGCATGTAAAAGGTGATTTTGTTGTTTTATATACATATTTAATTGCACATATTGGGTTGGACCCAGATGATCAGTGTAGTCCTCTACCTGTGTTCTCTTAGAAGTAAGTGCCACTGAATTCCGTGAGATTTACATCCAGGTAAGCGTGTATAGGATGGCAGCCTCAGTTGAACTTTATTCCCACTAAAATCAGTGGTATCTAAAGTCATGATTAACTTTCCCCGTTAGTTTAAATGTCACTAATTTACAGCTTAATCCTGCGTGAACATCTACTCAGCAAGAAATTCCTTTGAGTTCAGTAGTATTTACTCCCAGGTAGGTGTGTATGTCGGACTATAGCCTCAGTCTGGATTCAACACATTGCTGTTATTTTACTGGTTTTTAAAAATTGTTAGCTACTGTGGGCCATTGGTGGAGGCAGGAGAAAAATTTAAAATCAATAAAATAACCTTGCCCTATCTAAGTCTAGTGTGTTCATAAGCATTCTGTACTCACACAGTTGGGAGGTGGGGATGTCATTGCAATTTGGCAGCAGCAACCTTTCAGCACATATATTTATAGCTGCTTATCAAGATCTAGCTCACTTCTTACTTTTTATGGTTTGAGTTCTCCAAGAAAAAAGCTATGATAACCTAAATAATTACAGTAATAAAAGTTATTGAAAAATGCTCTTTCACTCTCTTTCCATTATATTCTTTGTTCTGTTCGGGGTGTGTGTGTCATATTTACATTCCAATTTGTGTTTTAATTAAAACTTTATTGAGTTTTGTTTTTATTTTTATTTTTTTTAAAAGAGGCATGCTGTATAGCCCATACATTATGTATGGGTACATTGTGTGCATGAATGATAGATCTATAAAATGTGGGTTCTAATGTGTCAAGAGATGGAATCCCTCTATTAATAATAGGTTTACACTTTCAAAATGCTTAAGCATATATGAAGCTTTTGCCGTGCAGAATCTTATTCAGTCACCAAAGAGATACTGTAAACGTTTGGAAAATATGACTGAACAAGTGAAAGGCCAATGTAGGGTGGGATTAAAGGACATATACACCTTGTACATGTACATGCCATTCATACCTGGTGTACACAATAGTTTAGTACATAACAAACAAGTATGCAAATTTGCCACAACATTTTAGGCACAAATGGGCAATCCATGGCCTAAGAGCTGTAAGTTCAGCACCAAGTCTAGAGAGAGAATGGGTGGATGATGGATAAATTAAGGTGAGAGACGATGAGTCCTTGTGTGCTTTTGCGTGAATGTGTACATGAAAGAGTGACTGAGAGGATAATGCATGAGGATGAATAAAGAGCTAAGAGACAGAAGGGGAAAGGGAAAGTATCTCATTCACTCTTTGGTGATCTCCAAAAGAATGTGGCTGCCCATCGCAGTTTATGGTTTGAACAGGGATAGACCTATCAGCAATAAAGTGCATGCCTTGCATGTTGAACAGAATTGCCACTGTATGTTGACTATGATGAAATAAACATGGAAGACTGCTAAGGAGAAACATCAGGGAATTTTGCAGCAGGGAGTTTTAAAAGAGAGTTTTGAGAAAACTAAAAACATTTCTTGGGAGTGAGGCTGGCCCTCACATTGCTGCATTGGACTGATGGAAAATATGGATTTTGGGTATCCTTTGAGATGTGCAAGCACTGGGTGTTCTGTAGAGGGTCTAAGGCTAAAGAAGGCATTTGATAAGACTTTGGAGCAACAATGACAGCCAGTGTGGTGAAGCAGTTAGAGTGTTGGACTATGACATGGGAGACCAGAGTTCAAATACCCACTTGGCCCTGGAGCTCCTTGGGCCAGTCAGTGCATCTCAACCTAACCAACTTCACAGGGTTGTTGTGAGGATAAAGTAGAGAGGGGGAGAACTATGTACACCACATTGAGCTCCTTGGAGAAAAGGCAGGATATAAATGTAATAATAAACAAACTGTACATTTGCCCTGACAGAAGGTGGGAATTAACTTGTGACTATCCTGAAAAGAGATCTTGGAGTTGTGGTGGACAGCTAACTCAACACATCAACTCAATACAGCAGAACTGAAAAAAGCAAATTCCATGTTGTCAATTATTAAGATAAGAACTGAAAAAAACTGCAAGTATCATTGTGCCATTGTATACATCTATAGTGCAGCCACATTTGGAAAATTGTATTCTGCCCTCTCCCTCTCAGAAAGAATATTACAGAGTAGAAAATGTACAGAGAAGAGCGGCCAGATGATCAAGGGAATGGAGTATCTTCTGTACACAAATCTGGAGATTCTAGTTTAGAGAAAAAGATGGATGTATTTGAGGGTGGGACAGGATATAAATATAGAAAATGATGAACTGTATGGAAAAGGCAGGTCATTTTCTTCTTCTTCCAAAATTCTAGAACTTGGGGTGGGCATTCAATGAAATGGACTGGAAATGCTTTTTGCAAGATAGACAAAAAAAATAATGTCTCCATACAATGCAAAATTAACTTTAGGAATTTAGTGCCACAACATAAGATCATGCTACTAGCAATTATAGCTTTTTAAAAAGGGATAGAGCAAATTCATGGACGATCAATGTAATTATTTATAGCTGTTTAGGCTTGCCTCTCCTGTTTCTTTGGGCTCTTGATGTCTCTTCAAATGAACATGGTGGCATCTTTTCTGTCACATGTTGTTGTTGTTATGTGCCTTCAAGTTGACTACGACTTATGGTGACCCTATGAATCAGCGACCTCCAAGAGCATCTGTCATGAACCACCCTGTTCAGATCTTGTAAGCTCTGGTCTGTGGCTTCCTTTATGGAATCAATCCATCTCTTGTTTGGCCTTCCTCTTTTTCTACTCCCTTCTGTTTTCCCCCAGCATTATTATCTTTTCTAATGAATCATGTCTTCTCATTATGTGTCCAAAGTACGATAACCTCAATTTCATCATTTCCCCTCTAGGATGCATACCTTAACATGGTGAGGGGTTTGAGAGTGTTGAAGAAGCTAAGATCAATGCTGTCAGGAGTCTAGACCAAGAGGCTAGACTCCTAGCAGGGGCACCTATGGCAGAATGGTCAAAGCTGAGACACCAGACTAAGATGCATCCAAACTCAGAGGAGGGCAATGGTAAACCACCTCTGAATACCTCTTACCACAAAAACCCTATGAACAGAGTTTTGTCACATAGAGAACAATCATTTCACAGTTTGAAGGGTTCATTCAAAATAATGGTGCATACACAATATGCCAACCTTCCCCAATCTGATCCCCTCCAGATCTTGTTGACCCCAAGTGCCATCACCCTCAGCCAGCAGCACGGCTGGTGATGATGGTTGTTGCACTCCAGCAACACCTGAAGGGCACCAGGATGAGAGAGGCAGAGTTATGCCATGGTGGATGATATAATTTCTGTTACCCCTTTCCTTCCCTAAATATCATCTCATGTAGTGCAAATTTCTAGAATTTGACCCATAGTTTTGTAATGGCTGAACATGAGACACAATCATCTCTATTTTCTTGTTTGCATCCACTTTTTCACCTTAAGAGTAATGCCTTGGGAATGACTCTCATTTACTTTTATAACAACATTAATGGCAATTTCATTAAGTAAATTAACATTATCAAACAGATTCAAAGTCAAAGCAAAGTATCTCAGTTAAAGGAGTCACTTGCAGCATTAATGCAGCATGAGAAGCTTCAAACTCACACAGCTAGAAAAACACACACACATTAGTTCCCTGGAGTTTGGGGATGAGAAGCGAGACATAAAAAGGTTGACTGCTCCTGCAGACAGTCTCCAGGTGCTGGTACAACAGTAGAGGATCTCCTTACTGTTTTGTGCTCTGCCATTATTCCATATTTGGTAAAGGTGGGGAGGAAATACCTTTGAATCCTCTACTTAGTACAACTGCTCAGTTCTTTAGGGCTGTGTCTAATGATCTGCAATTTCAATATTTGCTTTTTAAGGAACACATTTGGTGCAGTGAAGCAAATGGCTAAATAAATAAAATTCTAACCCTACTGAAAAAAATGTGCTGTTTTGCTACTGTTTCTTCCTCTGGCTGCTGTTTCATCTTGTATCAGTTTCTGTTTCTCCTTTGACCTCAATATCCTTGGCTTCAGTTGTCCACACTGTCATTTAATCCAGTGGGTTATGGTGACCTACATATTATTTACAAGGGTCTGAATTTGCATCACATCAGACATTGAATGCTGAGATCATCAACAAAAACATGTGGATAGTACAGTCAATAGGATTAAACAAAATGAACAAGAAATGGAATGTACTGGTTATGACTGGAAACTGAACAGTTCAGTGGCCGGATAATTTAAGGATCGGCTCCTTTAGGATCCTCCTTAAGATCGGCTCCTCTAGGATACATGCCTTAAAGTGGTGAGGGGATTTGAGAGTGTCGAAGAAGCTGAGAGCAATGCCATCAGTCTAGACCAAGAGGCTAGACTCCTAGCAGGGTCACCTAAGGCAGAATGGTCAAAGCTGAGACACCAGACTGAGATGCATCCAAACTCAGAGGAATGTAAACTTACTGCCTTCAAGTCAATTCTAACTTATGGTGACCTTATGAATAGGGTTTTCATGAGGCTGAGAGGCAGTGACTGGCCCAAGGTCACCCAGTGAGATTCATGGCTATGTGGGGATTTGAACTCTGGTCTCCCAGGTCATAGTCCAACACCTTAACCACTACACCACTCAGAGGAAGGCAATGGTAAACCACCTCTTGCCATGAAAACCCTATGAACAGAGTATCCAAAATGCAACGTGAGATAGTGCAGGAAGATGAGAGCCCCAGGTCAGATGGCACTCATCAAGCTACTGGAGAAGAACAATGGATGAGTAGCGCTGTGACTAATGACTCCACTAGGTCAAAGGCTAATGGAAACCCAGAGGTTGATGCACACAGATGCAAAAGGAGAGTCCAGAGTTGCACGACGTACACAAGAGGAACATGGAATGTGAGAAGCATGAACCAGGGAAAGGAAGAAATTGTCAAGCAAGAAACACATCAACATAACAATACTTGGTGTGAGTGAATTAAAATGGATGGGTTATTTTCAATCAGACAACTACAAAATATTTTATGTAGGAAATGAGAAATTAAGAAGAAACAGGGTTGCTTTAATAGTGAGAAGTGATGTAGCAAAAGCAAGTAGGACCTATACCGCAAGGTCTGAGTGAGTAATATCAATGAATTTAAACGGAAAACTTATTAACATAAACATCATCCAAGTCTACACTCCAATGGCAAATACAGAAGAAGAGGAATTGGAGAGCTTTTATGCCGAAGTACAGGAAGAAATTGATCACACACCAAAATAAGATGTGCTGATAATCATGGGGGACTGGAATGCAAAAGTAGGGAACAGAGAAGAACCAGGAATTGTGGGGAAATGGGGCTTAGGAGACAAGGGAAGGCTGGGAGATGTTGACCTGGTGTTCGACGGGGTGAAATTGCCCCTGAAGGACCAGGTCCGCAGCCTTGGGGTTGTTCTTGATTCCAAGCTGTCCATGGAGGCTCAGATTTCGGCAGTGAGCCGGGCAGCTTGGTATCAATTACACCTCATTCGTAGACTGCAGCCCTACCTTCCTGCTCATCAGCTCCCACTGGTGGTACATGCCCTGGTCACCTCTCGGTTGGATTACTGTAATGCGCTGTACGTGGGGTTACCCTTGAAAACGGTCCGGAAATTACAACTTATACAAAATGCTGCGGCTCGACTACTTACAAACTGTCGCCGCCGGGAACACATCACCCCAGTGTTGTTCGACCTACACTGGCTCCCAGTTATTTTCCGGGCCCAATTCAAGGTGTTGGTATTAACCTTTAAATCCCTATACGGTCTCGGCCCAGTTTATCTGATGGAGCGCCTCCAGCGCCACCAACCATGTCACCCAACAAGATCAGCCACACAGGACCTTCTCTCAATCCCGCCAACTAAAACAGCTAGGTTGGCGGGGACAAGAGAGAGGGCATTTTCAGTGGCGGCCCCCACTCTCTGGAACTCCCTCCCGTATGACCTTCGACATGCCCCTTCCCTGAATGTATTCCGCCAAGCTTTGAAGACCTGGCTCTTCAGACAGGCCTTTGGGACTTACGGGGAGGGTTAAATTTTTACGATGAATAGCCTACTACTCTGTACTGGAACTGTTTTATTGTTTTATTGTTATATTGTATTTTATGATGTATTTTATTATGATGTAACGTATTGTTGTTAAATTGTACGTCGCCTAGAGTGGCCATTGGCCAGATAGGCGACCCACAAATTAAATTATTATTATTATTATTAGAAATGAAGCAGGAGAAAGACTTACTGAATTCTGTGAAGTTAATAATTTGTTTCTTGCAAACACATTTTTTGAGAAACCGAAAAGATGACTGTACACGTGGACATCACCAAATGGTCAATATAGGAATCAAATTGATTATATAATTGGAAGCAGAAGATGGAGAAGTTCCATATTTTCTGTGAAAACAAGACCAAGAGCAGACTGTGGTACAGATCATGAACTGGTAATATAGAAAATCAGAGTAAAGCTAAAGAACAACAACAAAACAATCATAATGCCAAATTACAATTTAAATAACATCCCAGAAGATTATAAAGATCAAAAAAGGAACAGATTTGAGGCTTTAAACCTAGCTGATAGAGAACCAGAAGAACTATGGAGTGAAGTCAGAGACATTATCAGGGAAGAATGCAAAAAGACAATACCTCTTGTTAAAAAGAGAGAAAGACCTCAATGGATGACTGAAGAAACTCTTAAAATGGTTAAAGAAAGAAGGAAAGCAAACGCAAAAGGAGATAGAAACACAGTCAGAATCCTAAATGCAATAATACAGTGACTAGTATGTAGGGACAACTACAATAGTTATTGTATAGAAATAGAAGAAGACAACAAAAAAGGTAGAACAAGAGCCCTATTCCAAAAGATTAGAGAAATGAAAGGGAAATTTAAACCAAGAGTAGGGATGCTGAATAATCAACAGGGGAACACACTGACTGACCGAGATGAAATAAAAGGAAGATGGAAGCAATACACTGAAGAACTCTATAAAAGAGAAGACAGGATGACAGATTCATTCAAGGAGGAACCGTATGATGAAGAACCAGCAATTTTAGAATGTGAGGTGAAAGCTGCTCTTAAAATACTTGGAAGAAACAAATCACCAGGAACAGATGGCATACCAATAGAGTTGCTACAATTTAATGAGATTGAATCTGTCCAAATTTTGACAAAAAAATTGTCAACAAATATGGAAAACTAAACAATGGCCCACGGACTGGAAGCTAGTTCTAATGCTAGTTCTGCTACTGTTACTACCTATAGCTGAAGTAGTAGTGACAATTGTCCTGATTTCTTCACCCTTATTCAGTGGTCATCATTGACTGACAGCACAATCCCACATATGTCTATGCAGAAGCAAGTCCTATTGGGTTCAGTGGAGCTTACTCTCAGGTGAGTATAGTTACTATGATTAAACACCATGAGCAATGGGGAAAATTTACAAAAGAATAAAATTGGCAGATTGTGCTTTCAAGATATAATAGGATGATGGCTTAAATTCCTAGATCTGAAGTATTTATGTAACATTATTTAGGGTGAAGTAATAATTTTAAGAGTGGTGGAGATAGGTGAACTAATGTGAAAGTGACAGACCAGAAACAGAGTGATTTATCCATCCTTAGAATGTATTTATACATAAATATATATATCTGCTGCTTTTTTGAGAGAGAGGTTGTAAAAGACAGACAGCTGATTTAATGCCGGACTGGAAGGGCTGACACACTTCCCTGGCAACTTACTGATTCAGCATTGAGCTTGCTAGTGTGTATTTCTGAAACACAAAGCCAACCCAGTTCCTGTCATGAGTGAAGAGCCCACTGTGATAACTCTCAGAATGGTGTGTCCGTCTTCGCACTCCTAAGTAATCTTTCTCATAAGCAACCTCCACTGAAATGGTACTTATTTCTAATAAATCTGCACAGCAGCAGGCTGCCTGATCAGCTATAGTTTAATTCCCATCATCATTTTTTTTAAATCAGTGATGAATTTAAATAGTGGAGAGGGGCAGGGGTGTTGCGATGGGCAGAGGGCAAATTTCTAGCATTGTAGTAACTGAATGCACCTTATGTAACTTTTTTAATGCAAACGTATATACTACCAAAATAGGGTGTGAGAGATTTGCTGTTAGAGGCATCAGAAGTAGTGTTAGCTGGCCAGCCCAAGGCCTTTCTGTAGAACAGAGATTGTGTGCTTGTAAAGTTAATTCTAGCACCTGGAGAGACGTATAGTTCCTATGTGACACACTGACAAGCATTTTCCTATGAAAAGTGATGTTTATAGGTATTTAATTTTTAAAGTGAAACCTCTTAATTGCTTTCCTAGCATAGCAAAGAATACCAGGGTAGTTAGTTCCAAGAAGCAGCTGTCTCAGGACAACTGAACTTAAAGTTTGCGAGCTTACTAAAACACAAGGAAGCCTTTCCAAGCATGCACGCTTTGTATGCTGCAGGACTCAACTTTGGTGCATCTACAGCTGTGTGTGAAAATTCTTGCTCAATTTTGACACGTGTTGACACCTACAGGTGTTCGGTTGTCCATCAGAGAAAAACAAACTTCATAAAATCAGAATAGTAGAGTAGAAAGGAGCCTACAAGGCCATTGAGTCCAACCCCCTGCTCAATGTAGGAATCCAAATTAAAGCATACTTGACAGGTGCCTGTCCAGCTGCCTCTTGAATGCCTCCAGTGTTGGAGAGCCCACCACCGCCCTAGGTCATTGGCTCCATTGTCGTACTGCTCTAACAGTTTGGACATTTTCCCCGATGTTCAGTCAAAATCTGACTTCCTGTAACTTGAGCCTATTACTCTATGTCCTGCACTCTGGAACGTGTGTGTGAAAATCTTTCAAGTACTTGAAGAGTGCTATCATATCTCCCCTCAGTCTTTTCTTCTCCAGGCTAAACATGCCCAATTCTTTCAGTCTCACCTCATAGGGCTTTGTTTCCAGTCCCCTGATCATCCTTGTTCCCCCCCCCCGAATCTGTTCCAGTTTGTCTGCATCCTTCTTACAGTGCGGTGTCCAGAACTGGATGCAGTATTCAAGGTGAGGCCTAACCAGTGTTGGATAGAGGGGAACTAGTACTTCACACGATTTAGAAACTATACTTCTGTTAATGCAGCCTAAAATTTATTTTATTTAAAACATTTGCGGTCATAGACCCGAAGTACAAATAGACATCAACAGTACAAACAGATTTAAAACTTTTAAAATAGAAGATTCCTAATTTACAGTCCGAGATAATAAAATCTGCCTTTTCCGTATAATTTGAGCTATAAAAAGAAACTTGGCCACTGTTTTAGTTATAATCTTATCATTATCAGACATTAGTAATTGGAGGAGCTTCTTATGTGAGCAGCCAGGGAAGGCCTTAAGAATTGGAGATATAAGCCTGGAGCATAAATCCAAATAATAAGTGCATACAAACAATATGTGTGCAATTGTTTCAGCCTCTCCCTGGGAGCAGGGACACAGCCGCAGCTCTGGAGGAATTCCTCGAAAGCGGCCCTCTGTCATCGCAGAGGGGAGACAGTTGAATCTGGCTCTAGAAAATAGAAAACGGTAATGGGGAATTCTCAAATTTTCAAGATACCCTGCAGGTTTTAAAAATGAGAGGGTCAAATAAAAAAAAGAGGCGAACAGGAAGTACATGCACTAGCTCTTAGGTATTGGGAGTCAATATCCTTAAGGCGCTGTGATATATTCCGCTTTGCTACTTCTAGATCCCAAGTAGACAATGTTTCCAGTGAAAAACCCATATGATTTATCCTTTCATGGTAAATACTAGACCAGGAACTTACAAAAGAATCCTTCCATAATAAATTTGGAAAGCCTAGGGAAGGTCCAGCATAAGCCACTTTGACCCAATAATTAAAAGCCCAGAGCCAAGCTGTACATTCCAATGATGCAAAACCCACCTCAAGTCGGAGCCCAGCTGAGGATGCACAGCGAGGCAGACCAAATAAAGAGCGTAAAAAATATGATGCCACTGCCTCAACCTAAAATAGTATTTGCCTTTTTTGCAGCCACTTCGCACTGTTGGCTCATATTTAGATTGTGATTAACAACAATTCCGAGATACTTCTGCATGTGGTATTGCTCAGCCAAGTATTTCCCATCTTATAACTGTGCCTTTGACTCCCTCAAAGCTCTGGAGAATTCCAGGCTCCCCTAGAGAATATTTCATGAAATGGCCCTCCCAAATTTTCCACCTGTTGCATCATGTTGGAGTGCTGACAAAAACTGGAGTGGAAATTGCTGATGTTTGCTTATTCGTCCCATTTCTAAAACAGAAATCAATCCAGCAAATAAGATTGGCATTTGCTATTACAGTCTGCAATCGTTATGTAATGAATTACATTTTTTCCCATTTTCACTGTGTTTCTTTTTCATTGAAATGAATGGGGTAGAATAGCATAATTACAGTGCAATTTATGTAATTTTGCCATAACAGACAGCAAGAGAAATAGCATAATCCTTAGATGGACTGCAGTAGAATGGAAAGAGTGCTGCATGTAACAAATACAGGTTGGAATGGAAAACAGTGCCTTCTTACATCTCTTATATAAAATGGGGAATTTCGAGTGCAACTGGGAATCCAACCCAATATATTTTATTGTTAAATGAAGTTATGGGCTTGTCTCTTGCTCCTTCGTCCTCCTCTCTTGGTCTATTTCTTCATTTTCCCATCAGTATGAACGAACAGCGGGGTTTATTCAACATTGAAGGAGCTAAAATTTCTCAGAAGAGAGTTTTTTTCTGAAACCTTTCCTGAAAATTTCACCCCAGTCCAAACTGTTAGAAAATTCCACCTCCTCACAATCAATGAAATGATGCCGCCCCCCACACACTCTGATTTAGTCACCGACCCATAGGATGAAGAATCTAGGGTTTCCATTTTTGGTCTGCTCTACCTGGAAAGTGCCACAAAACAAACTATTATATTCTCCAGGTAAAGTTACATTAACTGAAGTGTTACTTCATTTATTTCCATATCTACATTTAATATCCTGGCTGGCAGAGCCCATTTAAACTTGGGCCCTCTAGGAAACAGGGCAGACCAAAAGAGCCTAAGGTGATTTCACATATGAAGCATGACAGAATAGAAAATGTTGTTCGTGAAAATGGATAATTGCCAATATCTGATAAGCCTGGGATTTTTTTTAAAGTAATATTCTCCAAACAATAATTCCAAATTAATCAAGGTGTCAAATATTAAAGCATACAGTTGTATAACTCTACTATGGTGATTTACTGTACAGAAGACATTAAAGTCCCAGAGATCTATTTTTATGACAAAATATCGGGGTGTTTTATTGCCACTGCAAAATCTGTAATGAGAACAGAAAGAAGTGCAATATATTTTGGTTATTGTGACAAACCTTGTTCGGCAGCAAAAATAAGAGGCGACACTAACAACTGATTCTCATTACATTATTCAAAGTGCAGCGTTCTCAGCATCAGGTTCCATCCACTCGGTTTGCTGTTCCTCCACATAAAATGTTAATTTATCTTTATTGAATATGACCACTTGGGAATCTAAATTACACATGTAGAATACGCATGCTGTATTACTGGAAAGGCAGATTTATTGCTTGCTTTAAATAACCACAATGAAGTTCATGGGTTGTGGGCATTAGGATTGTAACAGGTGATATTATGCTTCACAGCTGATAATATCATTACAAATAGCAAAACAGGAAGAGTTTGTATCTGGGTCTCCTGAGTCCAGTCAATCAACTTATACTTCAATTCTTGGCTCCACCATAGAGGTCCTGGACAGCTGAGCTAATTGGCACAAGGGAATCATGCTTGCTCAACCTCTGTTGTAAATGTAGCGCTTACATGTATAACTCGGATCTTAGATTTCCTTCATTAGCTACCTGTTTGTGTCCAGACTCAATTTAAAGTGCTGGTCTGGATCTTTAAAGTCCTAAGTGATCCTGATTAACATACTGACGATTTCCTCACATATATCTGCTCAGTCTTTAATATCAGCTTTAGAGGACTTAACTCTCTTTGCCATCTTCTTGGGCCTTTAGGTGAGCGTGCACAAGATACAACATCTTCTCAGTGGCTGTGGTGCAGCTCTAGCGTGGGCTTTATGTAAACTGATCGGGTCATAAAAATATATATTTATGCAGAGGAGGAAGCAGACTGTGAAATGTTATCTTTGATGTTTTGCCATACTGAAGGTTTGTGTGGCAATGATATTGTAGTATCAACATTTTTTCTCTAGCAGCTTCCAACTGATGTCAGCATCTGGGAGTGGGATCATTAAAGATCATTGTTGTTAATTTCAGAGTTACCTTGATGATACTTCAGGACTGGATTACTGCAATGGACTCTGTGTGAGTCTTCCTGGCACTTGACCCAGAAACAGCAGTTAGTGCAGAATGCTACAGTCAGATTGCTGACAGGAGTGAGACCCTGTCAACATATTACACTTCTGCTCCAGGATCTGCATAGGTTGCCGATTTGTTACCGGGCCAAGTTCAAAGTGTTTCTTTTTTTTTTTTTTTTACAATAATTTTTATTCAAATTTTCATAAAACATAGAAAACAAAATCATAAAACATTCAAAGACAAAAAACAAAACAAAACAAAAATGATTAAACAAAAAAAAATAAAATGTTGACTTCCCATTTGTCACATATCAAATCAGTTATAGGTCTACAATATATAACAATCCTGTCTCTTAAATCATATTATAAAATCACTTTCCTCCAGTAGTTATCTTAATTAATCATCAGATCTCATAAACATTACTTTATTCTTTCCACAAAAAGTCAAAGAGAGGTTTCAATTCTTTAAGAAATATATCTATCAATTTTTCTCCAAATAAACATGTCAATTAATCCATCTCGTTAATAATTATAATAATCTTATTGTCATAACCATAGTCCAAATAAACATTTCGATTAATCCATCTCATCAGAATCTGTTAGGTCCAATAATTTCAATAGCCATTATTCCATTATCCCTATTAGTTCCATCTTCCATCTTCAATAGTCCTGTTAAAGTCCAGTAATTTCAGTGTCCAATCTTCCATTATCAGTATTCCATAATAATCTTGCTGTTGTAGCCATAGTCATATAATAAGAGTCTGATGGGAATTTCCTCTGTCCCAAATATTTTCTTGCCATCCATTCTGAATAAGTTGCTGAAATACTGTTGTAAAGTCATATCTGTGTTCTTCTTTTTTACAAAATGCACTGGCTCATCTCTTAAGAGTTTTTCCATTGTCACATGGCTGCAGTTAATTCCATAGATTTTCTCTATATCAAGCTCCATCACATCATTCCAGTCCAGAAGATTATCCAAGCCATTGATAACTTTATCTCTAATATCTTCATTAATTTCTTCAGAGATAACGTTAAATTCCAAACAGTAGATTTTATTTCTAAAGTCCATAAACTCCAGATCTTTTTCCAATTCCACATTTGTTCCAATCTCCAGGGCTTGTATCTTCCCTTTATTTTTTCTTTTCTCATCTCTGATCTCATCCTCCTCTCTCACAGGATCCCCTATTTCTTTAAGCTCCTGCGTCATTTTGCTCAGTTCAATTTTCAGCTCCTTACTACCCTGTCGCAGGGTTTGTTTCGTTATCTCAATCTCATCCATTATTTTCTGAAACATAGTTACTTCCAGATTCTCAGCCACTTTCTTGGTTGCCATTTTTAAAACCACGAAAACAAAGCCAGTTCAAAGTGTTTCTATTGGTTTATAAAGCACTTTATAGCTTGGGACCAGTTTCCTTGGGGGACCACTTTATCTCATTTGTGCCAACTCGAGCACTTCAATCTGCAGAATAGTCACTATTACAGGTGCCACATAATACTTGTTCCATACTTGTAAAAAATTGTTGTTTTAGTGTGGCAGCACCTACTCTTTGGAGCTCCCTGCCTATTGACATCTGGCACGCACCTTCACTGTATTCTTTTCGGTGCCTGCTTCAAACTTTTATGTTTAGGCAAGCCTATCCAGACACATAGATGTTGATCCTTTTTAATTTTTTTAGTCTGTTACTATTTTAATTGTTTTAAAATGTTTTAACTGTTTTATTGCTAATTTCATTTTTTTGTAAACCACTTAGAGTTTTTTTTTTACAATCAAGCGGTATATAAATTTTGTTAAATAAGAATAAATACTTTCACCCCTCTAGAAATCAATTGTTTTTGAGGTGGCTACATATTTTGGGAATCGCCAAATGCAAACCAGTCACAAGCAGCTCAGAGGTCAGAAGAAAGAGGCAGTTTCTCAAGGAAATCCTCAGTCAGGTAGCCAATAAATCAGTCTGAGTGAGCAATTGTTCCTCAAGCTTCTACTGCTTCAGCTTTTAAAAACCTTTTTCAGTTCTGGTTTTTGCTCTTCACATTACACTGAGACCACATTTGTGATTTCAACTAAAGATTGATCGGGACAGTTGCATCTTATTGATTCTTTTAGATCTTTATATAGACTGATCTTGTCAATTGCAAAGTGCTGGCAACATGTCTCCAGGGGATGTCTAATGTTTGCAAAGTTGTTTTCAAGTGCTACTGCTCACATCTAGTGAGGAGACCCCAAAGGCATCAGAGAGTGGCTGCTCATCAACTCTCTTAAGGCTTGTCTTGTGAATTCCTACAGGATTCCATATTGTCCCCTGTCTAGTTCAACATATATGTGTGGGTGTTGAATGAGACTTTCTGGAAATGTGATACTAAGTATTATCAGTATGCTGATTACACACGGCTGTATTTTCCATGGTAATCTGACCCATGATATAAAGTCTCAGTAGCCCTATTTTAGTGTACAGGGCATTTGATGATAATTGTGTAAGGCAGGAGAGCTGGGCTGCACACATTTGCGCTGTGCCCATCTCATGCCAACCCATCAATGTCATCTGCCACTTGGGAGAATGTCTGCAGCAGAACAACCTACCAAATGGGGTTGTACAAAGGTTGCAACCTTTTTTGACTAGTGGGCCCATTTCAGATTTTGAGAGTACTGTGAATGCCAGTCATGGGGGCATCATATAACACAACATTGTTGCAGTGGGTGGGGGCATGGCATAACATAGAATTATAGAGAGTATGGTCATGGTGAAGCTTTACCCGTAATTGTGTTTACATACTAGAAAAGGCTTAACCTGTTGAATTTCTGCTTGTCATACAGCTGTTAAAAGCATAAGAACCCTGTTTCTCCCCAGTGCCAGCCCTAAACCAAAGCCTAGGCCACCATCATGTACCCACTTACCTGGGAGTAAGTTAGGGATGGAATCTGGTGCCAGTTCGAAAGCATTCCTTCCATTGACTGAACAGACTAGTACCAATTTGAGTTTGTTCTTTGTCTGCTAGCCTCTGCTTTTACCAATCCTTTTTCCCCTCACAAAAATATCAATATTTTGAAAGCAAATATTGGTAAATGAAAGGAAATATGGATAAAAATATGTTTTTAATATTGATATTTTAGAGGCAGATTATTTTTTAAAAAATTGAAAATAAATGTGGAAAATCACTACATAAAAGTCAGATTCCCAATGACAGAGTATAAGTGAATTAATGGAAAAATTGGTAAAATGGTAAAGGTGTCCCCGCACTTGTGGTGCGAGTCGTTTCCGACTCTTAGGGTGACTTCTTGTGACGTTTACTAGGCAGACCGTATATATGGGGTGGGATTGCCAGTTCCTTCCCCTGCCTTTCTTTACCCCCCAGCGTATGCCGGGTACTCATTTTACCGAACACGGATGGAAGGTACCAAATCCAAATTGGGCGGGATTTGACCACATCCCTAGAGTAAGCTTCATTAAACACAAAAAGACTTCTGAGCAGACATGTATACCATAATACTGTAAGTTAGCTATACAGTGAATTCTTATTGAGTGCCTGGACTTTAGCTCCTGCATATCAGGAGATATACCTAAGCTTTTTTTGCAAAGTTTTCACTTTTTGCCTTTGCCAGTTGGAGATGGGATTCTTTAATAACCACTTCCAATTATTGTGCAGTTTTGCATAAAATAATTTCTAGGGAGTACCTGATCTCAAATAAACCAACCACAGGAAAGATGCAAGGAAAAAAGGAAGGGCAAACTACAGAGATTCCAAGGACTAGAAAATAAGGCAGACGCAGGAACATTGTACTAAAGGGGTGGGGAAAGCAGCAGCTCTTTAGGATCCCAGGAATTCCTGTTACCTGGCATTTAAACAACAAACTCATTAATCACGGCTCTGATTTCACTTATCGGCTAATAGCACTGGCAGGAGGAACAGCCAGCCTGGCTCATTTCACATAAATTGTTTAAAAAGGTACATACATATTGAAAACTCATTCTGGAACCCTGCCTGGTGTGCCACTGAAGCCCTTCACAAGTGGTATGGTGTTTGTGGTGCTGTGTTGGCAATCCCTGCCTTTGTATTTTAGACATTTAGGTTGATTTTATTGTGGATCGTAGACTGTTTTGTATGCCATTCATAGTGTAGTATACCATTTACAAAGTTTTAAACACATGCACTCTTATACAACCCCTTGGTTGCAGTATTTGTTTATGAAACTCTGTAAAGTGTCATGCACATAGATAGACAAGAGGCCATAGCTCAGTGGCAGAGCACATAATTTGCATGCAGAAGGCCCCTGGTTCAGTCCCTGGTTACTCCAGGTAGGACTGAAAAAGACTCCTGTCTGATAGTTTTGTTGGGTGAAAATGGACTATAGTAGAAATAAAACTGATCTCTGTTTATTTGCCCCTTACCTAACTTTCCATCCCAGATAGCTTTGCAAGAAGAATGTGGTTCAAACTACAAATGGAATCCACATCTTCACATGTTTATTGAGACTTAACAGAGACGTGTCAAAGGATGAAAGTCTTTGCCCTACAAGAATGTGGCTTGTGCTGTCTTTTAGACGTTCCCTGTTAGTTTTTCTAAGCATCCTGGCACCAGTTCTTATCTCAAGGTTGTAATAGTATGCAAGACTGATCTCCAAAGGGGGTGACATGTCCGGCAGATCTCTCACCTCCCCCACCTGTGCCCCTTCCCCTCTTTTGACCTCTAGACTTCCATGTAGTTTTCTTTATGTTTTATGACGTTTTACTCCCCTACCCTGTAACCTCTCTGTGAGGGTATATAATCTGGACTCTTTCAATAAACGGGGTTCCCATCTCTGGAAAGCATCTTGCTGGATGGATTGGGTCCCCTTTGCAAAGGTATTTTGTGGTCGTGTTTTCCTGGTCTCTGGCAGTGGGGGAAAAGTCACTCAACTCCGCACTCTTCCTGGGGTGAACGAGAGGTGAGTAAGGTTGTGGACAGCTCATGGTTGGGTTTGGACCTAACAGTTTGGATAATCACTTCCAATCAAGATAGACAATTCTGAGTTTGATTATCTGACTTGGTAGAAAACTGTTTCCTATGTGTTCAACAAAAACAGTGTAAGACACTGTTGCACATGTACAAGACAACGTATGAGTGCCCAATGTTGGGTGCTTCAGGACTATCACTATTTTCAGGTGGGATTCAGTCACAACCTGGCAATTTCAGGCTTTACAATTAGAGCTCAGAGTTAGAACTCTTGCGCAACAAACCCACTTCCTCAAAAAGACGTTTTTGCAATAAGGAAAGTGATAGGGAAATGCACTGGCAAGTGTGAGATAATACTTTCTTGATGCAACTTTATCTAATCTCCCTACAAAAAAATCAAAACACCCATTAAATAGCTGATGTCATCTGATATATCTACAAGCAAATAATGATGAATTAAACAAGTTGTCTGGAAGTGGCCATGGTTACCGTTTCAGCACCAGGTTAAGACTTATTTATATGTCTAGGCAGTTTAAGTTTGTAAGCTGATGATTATTTGATGGTGTATTTTATTGTTGTTTTATGGTATTGTTGGTTATTCTACATATGTATTCTATATGTGTATTCTGTGTTCCCTGGTATGTGTATTAATGAAGGGTGGGTTATAAAGATGTTAAATAAATGAGTTAAAATATCTGTATTTCTAAATACAGAATAAATATGATAATTTATATTTCAGCTGACATACATTTGCAAGCAATCACAGAAATCCAGGGCCACAATATTATTTTCCATTAGACTGAAAATATTTCAAGAAATTTTGGCAAGACATTTCAAAATTGCAAGTTTATATTCTTGTCTTCTATATGAAGTCAAATGTAAGTGAATGCTGATGAGTATATTTTTTTTAAAAAAAATCAGAATTGAATCTGAAACGCTTTCCCTTAAGACTATTGATCATGTAATTGGGCAGAAAATGTTTCTAACATAAGGCACCAAGATGATAATTTCAGGAGATATCTTCACTTCATTGTCAGTTCTGTGCCAGCTGGTGATACAGCTACACAAGTCCAATGCTGTTTTTCATATGAAAATGAGATTATTTCAATAATAGGCTTTCAACAAAAAATATGAATTAAAGTGGCAGCTCAGCGGACGTTCTTACAAAACACAACTACACTTGACTGCATTAAATGTGAAGGGAGGTAATGCCCTATTGAATCCTCAAAATGGAACTGATTGAGATCCAAAAGATTATGTATGTTCATTCTTTGGTGATTGATAGGGTAATTAATGATATTAAAAGGTTATTAATTTCAGAAGCTCACTTCTATCCCTGAAAGTCTGGGCCTATTATTATTGTCCCTATTACTGAACATTTTAACCTGTAAGCCTAAAATATCAGTTTAGGGTACAGTTATGTGGGTCCTCTGTTTCTGAACTCTCTTTTCTCTGGCCACTCGCTGTCTACCGACCATGGGGAGTGTTGTTGAGAGCAGCTTCTCACTGTGCTAAAACTTTGAATTCAGAGACTTTTTAGAAAATGTTCTGGAGATGGCGGAAGGGTCTGTCACATCCAGAATGCCTTCAGGAGTCTCTGGGAGGGGAGAACACTGACTTCATGGGCAGGGCGCAGCAGAAGGAAACACAATACATGTTTCCTTCAACCACCCTTTCCCCCGGTCTATCAGTTGCTGAGGCAGGAGGGAGCTGAATGGGACCAGGGTGTAGCATAAGTCCCCCACCTTGGCCCCTTCCCTGACACATCCCCAGAATGCCCCTTTTTTTGGCCCTTCCACTGGCTTCCACCAGCTCTCCTTACACCAGGTTGGGCTTCTCCGGAGGATCTCCAGCTGAGACGGCATGAGGGACTTATGCCAGTGCAGCCTGGCTGAGCTGGGACCCAGCCGGCTCAGCCAGAGATTCACCATATCCAACTTCCCTTAGCCCAATGCAAATAGTTGGATTGCACGCTAAGTCCCAGTCTTTATTTTATTTTCACATGCACATGCACACACACACGCACCATAGCAGTTTCCATCATGAAATAACAGTTAAGAACATTCCAATAATTGTTAAAATAAAAACAAATTAACACTAATTTTTAAAAAGGCACAGCAACGCCAGCCCCTCAAATATAAAGCACAGCATAAACAGAAGGAAGAGCAAAAACTATCTATTAATCACCCACTGCTTGTGAAAGCTTTCAGAAAACTAAATATTTTCACCAACCTCCGGAAGAATTGCTGGAAGGACATTCACACCGCAATACTAACCGCAATTATCTGTGAATTATTTACATGTGTTTACACTTTGCATGTGAGTGTAAAGTGGGGGAGGAACATCACTACTGGGAAATCTATATTAGTGGCAAAAATAATTTGTTTCTTGCGAACACATTTTTTGAGCAATCAAAAAGATGACTGTACAGATGGACATTACCAAATGGTCAATATAGGAATCAAATTGATTATATAATTGGTAGCAGAAGTTGGAGAAGTTCCATACGTTCTGCAAAAACAAGACCAGGAGCAGACTGTGGTACAGATCATGAACTGATCGTATTGAAAATCAGAGTAAAGTTAAAGAAGAATAACAACGCAATCATAATGCCAAAATACAATTTAAATACCATCCCAGAAGAATATAAAGATCAAATGAGGAACAGATTTGAGGCTTTAAGCTTAGTTGTCAGAGAACCAGAAGAACTATGGGTTGAAGTCAGAGACATTATCAGAGAAGAATGCAAAAAGACAATACCTCTAGTTAAAAAGAGAGAAAGACTTCAATGGATGACTGAATAAACTCTTAAAATGGTTGAAGAGAGAAGGAAAGAAAAAGGAGATAGAAACACAGTCAGATCCCTAAATGCAACAATACAGTGACTAGTACGTAGGAACAAAGAGAACTATTACAATAGTTACTGTATAGAAATAGAAGAGGACAACAAAAAGGGTAGAACAAGAGCCCTATTCCAAAAGATTAGAGAAATGAAAGGGAAATTTAAACCAAGAGTAGGGATGTTGAACAATCAACAGGGGAACACACTGACTGACCGAGATAAAATGAAGATGGAAGCAATACACTGAAGAATTCTATAAAAGAGAAGCCAGGATGACAGATTAATTCACGGAGGAACCGTATGATGAAGAATCAGAAATTTTAGAATGTGAGGTGAAAGCTGCTCTTAAAATACTTGGAAGAAACAAATCACCGGGAACAGATGGCATACCAATAGTGTTGCTACAAGCTACTGAGACTGAATCTCCAAATTTTGACAAACATTTGTCAAGAAATATGGAAAACTAAACAATGGCCCAGACTGGAAGCATTCAATATATATTCCAATTCCAAAGAAAGGAGATCCCAGGGGAATGCAGTAATTATCGAACTATTGCCTTAATATCCCATGCAAGTAAAGTAATGCTCAAGATTCTACAACAAAGGCTCTTACCATATATGGAGCGAGAAATGTCAGATGTCCAAGCTGGATTTAGAAAAGGAAGAGGCACCAGAGATCATATTGCAAACATACGTTAGATAATGGAACGGACCAAGGAATTTCAGAAGAAAATCACCCTGTGCTTTATAGATTACAGCAAAGCCTTTGACTATGTAGATCATGAAAAACTATGGAATGCTTTAAAAGAAATGGGGGTGCCACAGCATCTGATTGTCCTGATGAGCAACCTATACTCTGGACAAGAGGCTACTATAAGGACAGAATATGGAGAAACCGATTGTTTCCCAATCAGAAAGGGTGTGAGACGGGTGTATTTAATCACCCTATTTGTTTAATCTGTACGCAGAACATATCCTATGGAAAGCGGGATTGGACCAAGATGAAGGAGGAGTGAGAATTGGAGGGAGAAATGTCAATAATTTAAGATATGCAGACGATACCATACTACTAGTATAAAGGAGTTACGATTTGAAATGAATGCTGATGAAAGTTAAAGAGGAATGCACAAAAGCAGAACTACAGCTGAACGCCAAAAGGACTAAAGTAATGACAACTAAAAGACTAAAGTAATGATTTATGTAACTTTAAAGTTGACAACAAGGACATTGAACTTGTCAAGGATTATCAATACCTTGGCATAGTCATTAACCAAAATGGAGACAATAGTCAAGAAATCAGAAGAAGGCTAGGACTGGGGAGGCCAGCTATGAGAGAACTAGAAAAGGTCCTTAAACACAAAGGTGTATCATTGAACACGAAAGTAAGGATCATTCAGACCATGGTATTTGCAATCTCTATGTATGGATGTGAAAGTTGGACAGTGAAAAAAGTGGATAAGAGAAAGATCAACTCATTTGAAATGTAAACCGCCCAGAGAGCTTCGGCTATGGGGCAGTATATAAATGTAATAAATAAATAAATAAGTGTGTTGGAGGAGAGCTTTGTGAATACCATGGACTGCGAAAAAAACAAATAATTGGATGTTAGAACAAATTAAACCAGAACTATCCCTGGAAGCTAAAATGATGAAACTGAGGTTATCATACTATGGACACATCATGAGAAGACATGATTTACTAGAAAAGACAATAATGCTGGGCAAAACAGAAGGGAGTAGAAAAAGAGGAAGGCCAAACAAGGGGTGGATTGATTCTATAAAGGAAGCCGCAGACCTGAACTTACAAGATCTGAACAGGGTGGTTCATGACAGATGCTGTTGGAGGTTTCTGATTCATAGGGTCGCCAGAAGTCATAGTCGACTTGAAGGCACACAACAACAAATATTACTGGCAAAAAAAAAAGATTTATAAGGAAAAGAGAAGGGGGAGAGAAATTTTATCACCGGCGATAAAACATTTGCATGCATCATTTGGGGGTAAAAGACTAAAAAAGTGATTATCTGTATATTTTTGCAAAGTTATTTCTTTTTACTGATCCAATATTCCTTTCTATTGGCTGGGAATTTCAATTTAGTCATAATAGTCCACTGAAATAAACAAAGCACTGGGTTATTAAAGCCAGTATGATAAATGTAATAGCTGACATGATGAGCAATAGGATTTAAATTTACACTTGGAACAAATCAAAATTAAGTTCTGGGCAAAGTCATCCTGGTGGAGATTAAAGAATAAATATAGCTGAATCAGTTTAAGTCAGCACTTAAAGAAATATGCATTTTGAACAAAGCTGGCCCCATTCCACTTATCATTACATTAAAGATGGTAGTGTTCATGGCTAGTAGGGCAGCTGAGGGTACATGAAAGAGTGTGCTTTCTTATAAAGTGTCTGGGACTATATTGTAATAATAATATAAGAATTTCATTTTATTTATTATTATTCAGTATATTCTGCATTTTAACACAAAAGCAGTATAAAAGCTGGCATAGCTTAATAGCTATTGTTATGCATTGTGAGTAGGGTTGCCATATTGCCCAGTTAGCCAGGTTTTACTGTGATCCTGGCCATGCTCCATGGTGCCTGCTTAGTTCATTAGGTGGCTTGGATTCCAAACTTATTTTAAAAAACCAAAGCAAGTCTCTAGCCTTTGTGGTTCCAGAGATACAAGGCAAAATGTGGAGCAGTTTTCTGCCCATTTTGTGAGAAATCAGCTTCCTCCCACCTTGCAGTATTCTTAGCCAATGAGGGGCACCACATCTGTCCCGCAAAAAGCAATAGTTTTAATCTGCCTGTCTGCTGCACATGCAGCATCTAGGCGATTTTGAAAAATGCATATGCTCACTTGACCAACACGTGCAATTCTGCCTCTTATCCATAGACTTTCTAGTTGAGTCAACAAGGAGAAGCAGCCTTCATCTCAATTGCCACTAGGGTTGCCAAGTCAGAAGCATCCCAAAGCCTGAGATTTCAGGCGCAGGCTCTAGTGATGTCATGGGAGTGAGCCCTAGTGATATCATTAAGCATGATACATTAAGCATCAACCACAGTTGCTTGGAGCATACCATTCAATCAAAAACGTTTCTCTGATTGGAAATTAAGATAGAAATCATAGCTAAATGAGGGCATTTCTAGGTCAAGCTGAAGTGACGGGATCATTCCTTCTTACCTGCTTAGAGAGCTTGGGTAAGGAACATTTAATCTAGCCTACTTTCTTCTGGCAAGAAGGGTTTAAGTGCTCTCAGGCCAGACCAGTCACCGGAAGGCTATTGTAGGAAGAAAGGAGCCTAGTGTTGTGGAGATGTTAGATGGAAGCACTCAGGAGTAAAGATGGATACCCTGAAGGCTACAATTCTAAACACACTTACTAAGGAACTAAGCCCTATAGAATTCAACAGGACTTACTTCTGTATAGATATTGTTAGGATTGTGTTGTTGGTAAGGCTTGACTAGGAATCCTCTCCAATTTTATCCATATCAAATCAGGGTTGGCATCCCCCTGCCTGGAATGCCCTGCCTGCCTTTTACCTTGGCTGCTCCAAACTTCTTTACAGACTTGACCCTTCACTGCAGAGAGACGTCTGAGAAATGAGTAAGAGTTAAGAAGATTCTCTCCTCTTTCCTGCCTACTCTGTGGGCTGCTATAAACTCACTTTGACAGTCCACCCAATTCCAGTGAGTAATAACTGACAGAGAGAAAACACACATGGTTTGGTCTACCTTCACAGGGAGTAGATTGGGAACAAAAGCCATTGAAGCCACACTTCCAAGTATGTGAATTCTCTTTTACCCCTATTGGGCAAGAAACAAACCCTTATGCAAATAACAAGGTGCGACATCAGTGGGTTTAAGGGGGTTGAGCTGACCACATGGAACCACTGTTGTTGCCTCTATGGGTGTAAGGGAGTAAGATCAGAGGTGAATGAATGAATGAAAGAATCTTTATTTTTTACCCCGCCCTTTTTCCAAAACTGGAACTCAGGGCGGCTTACAAATAAAAACTACACTTAGGTAAAAAAACATACAAAAATATACAATTAAAATAGAATTAAACTATTCGCAACATTAAAACTGTGAAACATGCACTTAAGATACTAAGACAATTTAAAACATTAAGAATAGGACCATAGAACAATACAACAGACCTTATGAGGCCCTGTCTTAAACATCTGCATGAAGGGAAGCATAAGTGTCCAGGTCTCCTCGATTCTGTGCAGGTGAAGCTGCACCTGGAGTCCCCCTGAGTCCAGTTCTGGGTGACACATGGTAGGACAAAGAGGGCTGTGTCTAGAGGAAGGCGGCCTGGATCGGGAGGAGTCTGGGAAACCAAGTTCTGGGAGGGGGAGGAAGAGACTTGCTGCTCTAGGCTGCTCCAGAGCAGGGCTACATCTAATGAGTGGGAACCACAGCGAAGTAGATTTTAGCTAACCACTGGTAGTGGACAGCGGCACAGAATTTCCTGGGAAGGGGAGGAAGGGGTGTTGTTGGCTCACCTTGGCTGACACTATTTAGATAGAGAGAGGATGATGAGTCATTTGCCAGGATGTTGGAGTCACATCCTGCAGGCCAGAGGGATCCTGCGCTGAACAGGGGGCTGGACTAGGCGACCCTTTGGAAACTCATCTCCCCCTCTCCAGTTCATGTTTTGATGAGCCAGGAAGCCTCCTCATCTCCCTGTGAACAGCATTGGAAGAGGAGGCCTGCAGGTGGACCAAGGCAGGGGCCAGAGGGGCGGCGTGGTTGGGGGGCACCTTCCCAGGATGCTGTGTGGTTGGGCCGGAGTGCGGAGCGGGGCTCAGAGGGAGGCAGAGCAGAGCAGACCGGACCGAGGTCGGCGCCGCCAGAGAGAGGTAGGTAAATGAAATTTAGATAGAAAAAGAAAAGACAGAGATGTTTTCCTAAATCCATACCAACCACAACCACAACAAGATTCGCATGAGTAAGGCAGAAAACTCAGCATCCCACAACCAATCAGGATTCCTAACCAAAACCGAAAACTAAAAAAATCCTGGCAGCCAGTTAGCCAAGGTCACAGAAATCCCCATGCAGCACAACCCTGTGGCACAACTTCTGGCAGGAGTGAGACCCTAACAGCGCATAATACCTCTGCTCTGAAATTTGCTACCAGGCCAAGTTCAAGGTGTGCTTTCCATGGGTTCCACATAGTACTTGTTCTGAAATTGATCCTTTAGTGTGGCAGTACCTATGCTTTGGAACTCCCTGCCTACTTCCATTAGGCAGGCTCTTCATTGTACTCATTCTGGCATCTGCTAAAAACATTTTTGTTTAGGCAAGCATACCCGGGCAAGTAGAAGCTATTGCTTTTTTTATGTATTTTTAACTCATTGTTGGTTTTATTATTTTGAATGTTTTTAAATACCTATTTTAACTGTTTTTACCAATAATTCTGTTGTTTTAATTCCTTCTATAAACCACTTGAGGTTTTCAAAAATAAAGCGGTATAAAAATGTTGTAAATGAAATACATAAATACATTTTGGAGTCACTGTGGCCCTTGGGTCTCTTTCCACTTTTAGGAACAAAGGAGTCTGCCTTATACCGACTCAGGCCATTTGATACTGTCTAGCTAATCTAGCTTAATACTGCTGACATGGACTAACATTGGCTCTCCAGGATTCCAGGCAATAGTCTTTTCCAGACTATTTTGGACCTTTGCATAGAAAGCATGTGCCCTACCACTCAGCTACAGCCCTATTTAAAAACATATCTTTTGCTCTGAAAGTAACTGATTACTTTACCGTTACTCAAAAGTAATCACTACAATTACACTTGTTACTTTTTAAAAAAATGGAGTGCCTATAAGGTGCTGGCCTTGGCTGCTGCACATCTAAGTAGACTAAGACAACATTAAAAGATAAACACACACACACAGAGGGTAGTTGAATACATTTTTTTTATCCATAAGATTAACAAAAGCCAGTGTGGTGTAGTGGTTAAGGTGTTGGACTACGACCTGGGAGACCAGGGTTTGAATCCCCTCATAGCCATGAAGCTCACTGGATGACCTTGAGCCAGTCACTGTCTCTCAGCCTCATGAAAACCCTATTCATAGGGTCGCCATAAGTCGGAATCGACTTGAAGGCAGTACATTTGCATTTTTTAAGATTAACAGAATGGCATAACAGAATCTCACATCCACCCCCCACCCCAGCAATGGTGATATCGCAACATATGTATATTTTTTCACTCAAAATCAAATTTTACACTTGAAATGTTGCTTTTACAATACATTTCTGTTATGTCCCATCTTTGCCCCAAGAGCACATCAGACAAGGAATGTCTTTTTACACTCATTACATTTATTTATTTATATTTTATTTATTTATTTATTTATTTATTAAATTTATATACCACCCAACTAGCAATAGCTCTCTGGGCGGTGAACATAAAATAGCATAAAAATACAATGAATAACAAAATAATACTAAAATACAATCAACAATCCAATACAATAAACATTTTTAAAAGTAAATCAGTGTAACTTAAAATGCTTCAGAGAATAGGAAGGTTTTGACCTGGCGCCGGAAGGAGAGCAGAGTCGGCGCCAGGCGTACTTCTTCAGGGAGACTGTTCCATAGTTCGGGGGCCACCACTGAGAAGGCCCTAGATGTTGTCATCACCCTCCGGGCCTCCCTGTGAGTTGGAACCCGGAGGAGGGACTTCATAGCAGAACGTAGTGCACGGGCCGGTTCATATCAGAAGAGGCGTTCCGCAAGGTATCGTGGTCCCGCACCGTATAAGGCTTTATAGGTTAATACCAACACTTTGAATCTAGCCCGGAAACATATTGGCAACCAGTGCAAGCTGGCCAGAACAGGTGTTATATGCTCGGACCGCTTGGTCCTTGTCAGCAATCTGGCCGCCGCATTTTGCACTAGTTGTAGCTTCCGAACTGTCTTCAAAGGTAGCCCTACGTAAAGCGCATTACAGTAATCCAAATGAGAGGTTACCAGAGCATGTACCACTGATGTAAGGTCCTCTTTACTCAAATAGGGACGTAGCTGGGCTACCAACCGAAATTGGTAAAACGCATTCCTAACCACTGAGGCTACTTGAGCCTCAAGTGAGAGGGAAGAGTCTAAAGAGACTCCCAGACTACGAACCCGGTCCTTTAGGGGGAGTGTAACCCCGTCCAGGACAGGGTATATATCCACCATCCGATCAGAGAACCCGTCCACCAACAGCATCTCAGTCTTGTCTGGATTGAGCTTCAGTTTGTTAACTCTCATCCAGTCCATTGTCGCGGCCAGGCAACGGTTCAGCAAATCGACAGCCTCACCTGAAGAAGATGAAAAGGAGAAGTAGAGCTGCGTGTCATCAGCATACTGATGACAACGCACTCCAAAACTCCTGATGACCTCTCCCAACGGCTTCATGTAGATATTAAAAAGCAGGGGGGACAAAACTGACCCCTGCGGAACCCCATATTGGAGAGCCCATGGTGTCGAGCAATGTTCCCCAAGCACTACCTTCTGGAGATGACCCGCCAAGTAGGAGCGGAACCACTGCCAAGCAGTACCTCCAACTCCCAACTCTGCAAGCCTCTCCAGAAGGATACCATGGTCGATGGTATCAAAAACCGCTGAGAGATCAAGGAGAATCAACAGAGTTACACTCCCTCTGTCTCTTTCCCGACATAGGTCATCATACAGGGCGACCAAGGCTGTCTCAGTGCCAAAACCGGGCCTAAAACCCGATTGAAATGGATCTAGATAATCAGTTTCATCCAATAGCGCCTGGAGCTGGCCAGCAACCACCCGTTCCAAGACCTTGCCCAGGAATGGAACATTCGCCACTGGCCTGTAGCTGTTAAAATTGTCTGGGTCCAAGGAAGCCTTTTTCAGGAGTGGTCTCACCACTGCCTCTTTCAGACAGCCCGGGACCACTCCCTCTTGTAAAGAGGCATTTATCACTTCCTTGGCCCAGCTACCTGTTCCATTCCTACTAGTTTTTATCAGCCAGGAGGGGCAAGGATCCAGTACCGAAGTGGTTGCACGTACCTGTCCAAGCACCTTGTCCACGTCCTCGAGCTGAACCAACTGAAGCTCATCCAACAAAACAGGACAAGACTGTGCTCCGGACATCTCACTAGGATCTACTGCTATAACTTGAGAGTCTAGGTCCTGGCGGATACATGAGATCTTATTCTGGAAGTGATCGGCAAACTGATTACAGCGGGCCTCCGATGATTCCACCGTGTCCGGAGGGTTTGAATGGAGAAGCCCCCGGACAACTCGAAAGAGCTCCGCTGGGCGGCAAAGAGATGATTTAATAGTGGCAGCAAAATGATGTTTTTTAGCTGCCTTCACTGCTCCTACATAGAGCTTAGTCAAAGCACTAACCAGCGCATAATTGTATCCGTCGGGAGTTCATCTTCATTTCTGCTCAAGCCTCCTCCTATCTTGCTTCATCGCTCTCAGCTCCGGAGTATACCATGGAGCTGTATGAGCTCTACACAGGAGAGGGCGTGCAGGAGCGATCGTGTTTACAGCCCGGGTCATCTCCGTATTCCACAGAGCGACCAGGGCTTCAGCAGGAGCGCCAGTCCTATCAGCCGGAAAATCCCCCAGAGCCCTTCAGGATCCATTAGTCTCCGGGTCCCCCACCCTTGCAGAGGGAAGAGGTTACTGAAGTCTAAACTTCAGCAAGCAGTGGTCTGTCCATGACAAAGGGAGTGTTGTAAAACTCCCCACATCCAGATCACTTTCCCCATGCTCAGTAGCAAAAACAAGGTCTAGAGTGTGCCCCGATACATGTGTTGGACCACTAACATATTGAGACAGCCCCATGGCTGTCATGGAAGCCATGAAGTCCTGAGCCGCGCCAGACAAAGTGGTCTCGGCATGAATGTTGAAATCCCCCAGTACTATTAGTCTGGGGGACCTCAACAATATATCCGAGACCACTTCCGCCAGCTCAGTTAGGGAAGCCATTGGGCAGCAAGGTGGGCGGTACACCAAAAGGATTCCCAGCCTGTCCCTCTGGCCCAACACAAGGTGCAAACACTCCAGGCCAGTAACTGAATGAACATGGTGCTTGGTGAGTGAGATGGAACTCTTAGAGATGACAGCAACTCCATCTCCCCGACCCTCAGATCTACCATGATGCTGAACCAAGTACCCCGGTGGGCAGAGCTGAGAGAGACCAACTCCTCCCTGCTCACCCACCCAGGTCTCGGTTATACATGCCAGATCGGCTGCCTCATCCACAATCAAATCGTGGACGAGGGAGGTTTTATTATATACCGATCTGGCATTTAATAACAGCAACTGGAGATCTGAGAGTTGGCTGATAGGACTACCAACGACCTTGCGGGTGTGGGAAGGACCGGAACAAGGCACAGCCACAACATGTCTGGACCGCGTTCCCCTTACCTGGCACGTCCTTCTCACAGCGCCATACCTTCCTTTGCCCGTCACTACGGTAATTGGGGCCCCCTCAAGTCTCCCCGCCTGATGGATAAAACTCTCTCCGAAGCACATAATACAACTAAAATATACAACAATTAAACGTATAAAAACAGCCATATATACAGCCATATATACAGCATATAAACATACACACTCACTCAGACATACATTCATATAATCAGGCACCCATTCAACTCAAATTGCATCAACACACCAACAAACAAGAAAGAAAAAGAAAGCAGCAAGAGCAGCAGCAAGAGCTGTACATGCTTACCTGAGAGTAAGTCCCATTGAACTCCTTGGGTAGACATGTATGCACAATTGAACTGTCAGAAGCGGAACTTAAGAGACATCACGCAGGTAAACAGAAAATGCACATATCAAAAGTAATCCAACAGAACAAATGTTATCCCTTCTCCTGCAATTAAAAATGTAGCCTTGCACAGCATATAGTGAAACTACGGAATTTGTGAGAGCCAGTGTGGATTACGACCTTGGAGACCAGAGCTTGAATCCCCACACAGCCGTGAAGCTCACTGGGTGACCTTGGGCCAGTCACTGCCTCTCAGCCTCAGAAGAACGCAATGGTAAACCACCTCTGAATACCATGAAAACCCTATTCGTAGGGTTGCCATAAATTAGAATCCACTTGAAGGCAGTTCATCGTCATGGAATTTGCTACCACAAGAAGCAGTGATGGGCACCAACTTGGATGGCTTTGAAAGAGGATTAGACAAATTCACGGAGGATAAAGCTCTCAGCGGCACCTAGCCATGATGGCTATGCTCTACTTCCACTGTCAGAGACAGTCTGCTTCTGAATATCGGTTGCTAGGAATACAAGTCAGTGGGTATTCCTCGTGCATTCAGATCCTGCTTGTGGGCTTTCCTTTAGGGCAGTGGTTCCCAAGCTGGGGGCCGCGAAGTAATCCAGACGGGGCCACAAACAGTAATGAATTGTTTATTATTATTTTTTAAAAAACCATGTTCACTCCCTGGTCACTGTCTGCTCCCCACTGTCGCTGCAGGTGACACCTTCATCTTGCTCCAAATGAGAGGGGAGGACTTTGCTGAAGGACCAGAGCGTCTTTCAGGCGCACTGAGGCCAGGTGCCTGCCTATTAAACACTTGGCAGACACCAAATTAGGCTGAGGTTGGAGCTACCAGGAAGAGGGGATTACTATCGCCAACTCCTGTCTTCTCTCACTGCCGCTGCTGACGCCCTTGCTCAGAATGAGAGGAGAGGGCTTTTCTTGAAGCAAAAAGAAGCAAGGCTTTAAGGAAAGGCTGCTTTCCCCCTTCCTTTCTGGCAGCCAACCTGCCTGCCTCTCTTGGCTCCTGCTTCGTTGCCACCCCCTTTTAAAAATTATTCTTATTTACGAGGCCACCCAGATCTCACCTTCGACCCAGATGCAGCCAAGGAGCAGTGAGAAACCTCAGGACTTGCTCGTCCCCCCATCTCTGAGGCTAAGTGTGTGTGCCAGCATCCCCCCTTTCTTCCACCCACGCTCGACCCCCTCATCTCTCTCTCCAAGATGCTGAGGCAGTTGAGTCCCCCCTCCCACATGCCCAAATGCATGCACACCTGCTGATTCTTGTGTGCGTATGTGCGCTAATCTGCCTTCTCATCCGCTCTCATTCCCCAAGTGCATGCTAACCAAGTCATCAGTTTTGATGATAATCCAAGGTCTAAAAGCTCTAACTCCCCTCTTCAATCTGTCCACCCTTTTGTCTTCACAATCCAGCATCCCCGCTACTGCCACATCGCTGCTCCTTGATTTATTATTATTATTATTATTATTATTATTATTATTATTATTATTATTATTATTAAAAAGCTCAGCAGATTGGCTGAGACTGAAGTCCACATACTGCAGCTGAAATGTATTTATTTGTTTAATTATTATTGCATTTATATGCCACCTTTCCTCCAAGTTGCTCAAGGTAGTTCACATGGCTCCCCCCCTTTCCATTTTATTCTTACACCAGTCCTGTGAGATAGGTCAGGCTGAGAGACTGTCTGGTCTAAGGTCACCCAGTAGGCTTCATAGCTGGGTGGGGATTTGAACCTGGATCTTAGTCCAACACTGTAACCGCAGTCTTGGGAGACAAGACTGTATATCTTCAGACCGTGCATGGGAAGGGGGAGGGGGATATCAATTGGATCGGATCTTTGCATTAAGAAAAGAAAGCAACACCTCCCTGTCTGCAGGGAGCTTTTTATGGAAAGGGATATTTGGAGATGTGATTTTTGCCACACATCCTTTTTTCAATTAACAGAGACTAACTTTACTACGATCGTCTGACTCAGAAGCTAAGCAGGGTCAGGCCTGGTTAGTACTTGGATGGGAGACTGCCTGCGAATACTGGGTGCCATAGGCTTAGAGGAAGGGAATGGTAAACTACCTCTGAATACCTCTTACCAAGAAAACCCTATGAATATATATAAAAAAAGATTCATAGGGTCACCATAAGTCATATTTGACTTGAAGGCATATAACAAGAACAACAAAATTACAATTAGAGTGGGCAGGGGGGGGTTCATGATTTTTTTTGAGCTTGCAAAGGGGGTCCCATATTCATAAAGGTTGGGAACCACTGGGAACCACTGCTTTAGGGCATCTGACTGGCTCCTGTGAGAACAGGACGCTGGACTAGATGGGCCATTGGTTGGAACCAGCAGGTTCTTGTGTTCTTATATGTATCGCAACAAAGAACAAAAGTTGCTTGTGCGGCCTTATAGACCAGGGATAGCCAACGTGGGGCTCTCCAGATGTTGTAGGACTACAATTTCCATCATCAATTGGTTATGTTGTCTGAGACTGATGGGAGTTGTAGTCCAACAACATCTGGATGACACTTCGTTGATGACCCAATGAGATTAACACAACTCCCTTCCCAACTACCCACCTGTTTCAAACATGTCCAGAAAAATATGTCCCCTAAATTCTGTCCGACAGTGTGTTCCTTTCAGAGGAAAAAATTAATCTGCAATCCTATATACTTATCCATTTAACTCAATGAGGCAATTTGGAGTAGACATATATAGGACTGGACTCCACAAGAATACATTTCAGGGGGTATACTTGATTAATGCTGTACCAACTACAACTACCAACTGCTGCTTATGTACATATATGGTCTCAGCCTGAACTACCTCATAGAGTTGTTGCAAAGATAAACAGGGAGGGAATGGCGATGGTCTTGTCATTCACAAATCAAAAGTAAATCTGGGGAAGGAGACACGCACAACTAATAAAATCTCTGACAGAATGTTAACAGGTGAAGCTTTCCCATTGATTGATTGATTGATTCATTATTTGGTTTATATCCCGCCCTTCCTCCCAGCAGGAGCCCAGGGCGGCAAACAAAAGCACTAAAAACCACTTTAAAACATCATAAAAACAGACTTTAAAATACATTAAAACATAACTTCTTTAAAAACATTTTTAAAAAGCTTTCAAGACATCTTTAAAAAAAGGTTAAAACATATTGTTGTTGTTTTTAAAGGTTTAAAAACATATTAAAAAGCAATTCCAACACAGACATAGACTGGGATAAGGTCTTAAGGTCCTTAAAAGGCTTGTTGAAAGAGGAAGGTCTTTAATAGGCACCAAAAAGAGAACAGAGATGGCGCCTGTCTAATATTTAAGGGGAGGGAATTCCACAGGGTACGTGCTGCCACACTAAAGGTCCATTTCCTATGTTGTGTGGAACTGACCTCTTTGTGTTCCCATTGTAGAAAAGACTTACCCCATTTAATTTCTATCTGTCCCATAGCTGTTACATGCGCAAGAGCCTGATCTCCTGCAATGCCAACCCTGAACCATGCAAAGAACTGAATTTAAATAAAATAACCACAGAATTTGGGTGTTTAAAAAAAAGAATATCTGTAACTGTAAGAAATAAAACATTCTCAGGCAAAAAGAAGTTATGAGACAGTAGACATATAACACACACACACACAAAGCCTTGACAAACAGAAACAAAAATACTCTGAGCATGAGCATTTTCACATTTTAAATTTTTACTCATCATTGTTTTTGCTTATTTACTGTCTTGGGCCAGTCCCCAACTCTCAGCCTAACCTACCTCACATGGCTATTGTGAAGATACAGAAGGCAGAATTAAAATGGCTGCAAAAGGAAACTAAGGCTGCAATCCAATACATGTCTACTCAGAAGTAAACTCTATTGGGTTCAATGGGACTTACTCCCCAGGTAAGTGTGTACTCCAATAAACACTTGCCTGGGAGTAAGTCCCATTAAACCCAATGGAACTTACTTCTGAGTAGACATGTATTGGATTGCAGGTTAGTCCTTGTATAGGCATCAAATTTTACTTTCCTCAACCAGATGGATGCATCTTTGTACTATAAAATGCCGTTTTTCTCCCCCCCGCCCGCAAATTAGAACAGCTTCAAGGCTTCAACCAGTCCTTATTTTGCCTTTTTAGTGCAATCCTATACCCAATTTGATTTACCTGGGAGTAAGCACCATTAAACATAGAGACTTACTTCTGAGTAGACTTGTATAATTGTACTGTAAGTTATCTATATAATGACTTTTTAGAAATGCCTGGACAAGTGCCTGTTTGAAACTCTTTGTGTTTGCCATAGGGAGCAGCTTCCAGGGAATATCCTCCTCACAAGACGAAGATGCATCCTGCTTGTTAGGAAGAAAGGAAGGGCAGGAAGAAAACTGGAAGCAGCAGCTCTTTAGGACCCTGGCTGCTTGCTGCTGCAACTTCTGCCTGTCCCTCGCTCACCCCAGAGTTGCAGCTGTGAGGAGATTTTTGGCTCTGCTCCTTGCTCTCTCAGCAGCCCTGCTACTTGTGGCCAGCTAGCTAGCAGTGGTCTCTCGTCTTTCTGCTGGTGAGAGCGGCTGTGGGGAGGGAGGCAGAGGCCACCGCTGAGAGCTTTGCATGCCAAACCACATGCAACCCCCCCTCACACTCTCTCTCAGCCAGCAAGCATAGTCTCTCTCACTCAACCACCTCCCGGATCCTGCCCTGCCACAAAGCAAACATTTTCCCTTGGGATGCAAAAAAGTTAAAACAGCAAATACAGCAAAGTAGCCAGGGAGGGCTACTCCCTCACACCAAGTGCAAACACACACACATCGTCATCTCTCACCACCACAGTTCTTCATGCCTGTTCTGCCACTGCCTTCTTGCCCTCCAGCTCCTTTCTCCCTCCACTCCATTCTTCTCCACCTCCATTTTTTCTCCACTCCACCCTGCCTCACTCTCCACCTCCTAAACACCCATAGAGCACAAGGGAAGAGTGAGGCTGAGCAGAAGCACGTGATTTTTATCCATGAATCAGAGGAGCAGAATGTTTCCCCTGCTTCCCCTTGTGATGTTCCTGCTTATATTGTAAATATGGTAAGTGCTGGTTATATAGAAGATATATGGTAAGTGGAGTGAAAGAGGAGGGGGAGTACATGAGCAGTAGAATGCTGAATGATTGGCTGACCGTTTGAATGGCTGGGAGTATAAATGGAAGAATGACAGCTGAATCTGGGTGGAGGTTTGGTGGTGAATTGAGGTGGTGGCTGTGAGGTGGTGTTTGGAGGTTGTTGTTGTTGTTGAGAGTAAGTCGGAGTTCTGAGGCAAGTAAGAAGTAAGAAGTCAAGTACATAACAGAATATAGATGAAACCATACCCTTGTGAAACATTCCTTAAGTAATCTTGTTACTTCTAATTCTTAATAAATATTTCTTGGTAAAATAAAAGTCTGATTCCTTCAGCTGGGATACACATACCAGGGGGAATAGCAAAGTAACCAAGGCTGAACAGTTTGTATCAAATGGTGGCAGCGGCAGAGGAAAAGATATTGTATCCAGTACCACAGAGAAACCCAGGGCTGTAAGCTTCAGTGCAAGAGGCTGCAGGGGGGGTTGGGAATTAACTATACCCATAGACATCAGGTATCGAGATAGCCTGGCAGAGACTAAGGCACAGTCTAAAGGTTATAGGAGATACAGAGTGTTGGGTAGTAAGGCCTAGCAGGGGGATCTTCTGAGATCTGTGCTAGTGCGGTGAAAGGTAAAAATAAACCTGATGATCCTGTCTGCTGGTAGCCACAAGTGAGAGCTTCACAGGTGGTGCTGGGGAAAGACGTCACACCCCTCCCCCCCAAGTAGCGCCCAAAAGTAACACTGGGAACATTACAGCCCAAAAGTAATGAAATGACTCCTCGTTCTATTACATCAAAATGTAAAGAAATTACCCACTTATTCCTCAAAAAAGTAATAAATTACAAGTATTACTTGTAATACTTCCAAGCTCTGTTTTTGTTTTAATGAAAGCTGGGTCTCTGAGGATTATGTCCCCTCTCCCACTTGTGTGGATGCCCATGAATACGGGAGGGGGAAATGCAGTTGAATAAATGTCTCAAATACTGATCACAAAGCACCGAGCTAAGAAGAAACAACCAAAGAGGACAGGATGAAAAGGGCAAAGACAAGAGGGTAGCCTAGCTATACCAAGCTTAATATAAGAGCGAACATTACTCATATGACCAGCCTTCCTCTTAATATTTCTAGGTGATCATAGGCCACAGTCCAAACATGAAGCAAAGATTACCAAATTCATTTCAAAGTGAAATGATGCATTAAGCTCTAAAACAAAGACTTCTGGGTTCACAATCAATCTATTTTCCCCTAATATTCATGACAGTCTTCATTGCAAATGTTCTAATTTCTGGATTCTCAAATTGATTATTCCCAAATTTCTTGTAACAGTGAGTGATACTTTTTATTTATTAAATTGTAAGTTATTGCATACAGGAAACTCCTGAGTCTTCCTTTACATAACTGAGTTCAATGCCACTTAATGACTAAACTGTATAATTACACTCCAGACACTCTATTACATTCTCCCATGTACTTTCTCCCAAATAAAGGAATGATTGCTGTTCATTCCTTTGGAGAAAAATAAGGAAATATGTTTTGGAATATTATTGCAGTGAAAGTATAACCTGCTATTCATTCCTGACCCTGGGTGGCCTAGCCTTTATTTACAAGGGAATGCAATGAGTCTCTGTGTACAAATGGTATAAACTTGTGATGTGAACATCTTGCTTGGGGTGCTTGCCATCCCTATATGCACATACATACACATGTCATAGTGACAAGTATTTTGCCAGTTTTTAATATATACACAATGACCCCAGTCCAGCTCTAATCAGATGTCATTCATGTGCAGGAAGTAGTGACCTAAGATGATAGATGTGTGCTCCCATCTGCATCAAAAGATATCTCAGGCCAGCCTAGTGGGTCCCAGATAAACATTTGGATGCAGGTTCCTATCCAGATGTGCATCTGCTTCCACCTGTAGAACTCCTTTGCAAGATTGGGGTGAATTTATCTAAAATTGTTGTTTGATACAGTTAGAATTCTCTTGCATTCCATAGCAAAGTAGCTTTACGACTAAAGCACAATTGTTCAGCAGTGATGCTTTTTTAAATGACCCATATTCCTTCCCAATAATTCCCTTTTGTTTGGACTGAAAGGAACATTTAGTTAGCATGACTGCCTCTCTGGGATCAAGGTTTTGTAGATCAAATGTCTCTTTCATGTAATAATTTTTTACTAAACTAGGAGCATTCACATTTTGACTGAGAGCACACTGAGTTTTGATTAGCCCATTCAAACTTAAACACTCCCAGTGGGCATTTCAGAAAGACTCTTACCTAATGAATATTTATCTGAGCCAAAGGAGAATGCAACTGTCACCTTAGAGTGGTATTTATGATTGTGTTATTGTCGATGTTTCACTACTTTTTATGGCCTTATTCATTTTATTTTATTTTATTTTTGGTCAGCCCCTCTGATATGGGTATGGGAGATCAGATAAGGTTACAATCTGGAAGAGACCTGGAGCTACCCTGGCATTTGATCAAGTTGACAACAGTCTATTTTCTTCTGTAATCAAGTATCTCTTGGACTCTGAGATGCTGAGGGAAAGAGGCAGCATTTTTATATTTTTAGACAGTTGGAAACTGTCACACCTGTAAGCTGCACCAATCACATCTAACCAACAAACTGCCTAAACCTTGTCAGGTGGTGATCTGTCCATGACAATGGAGGCACTAAGAACCCCTCCACCCTCAGATCACCCTCTTCCTGTCTCGAACAAAACACCAGATAAAGTCTGTGTCCCACCACATGTGTTGGTCCAGATGATATTAGAGATGGCTCCATGGTTGTCATGGTGGCCATGAAGTCCTAAGCCGGACCTGTGAGCCCAACACCAGTCTGTATGTTGAAGTCTCCCAGTACAACCAGCCTGGGGAACTCCAACACCTATGCTGAGGCCAGCTCCACCAGCTCAGGGAGGGAGACAGTTGGGCAGCAGGGTGGACGGTACACCAACAGAATCCCCACTCTGTCTCTGACCTAACGCCAGGCACACAGACTCAAAGCTGGATGTGTTAGGGACAAGGATACCTGACAGGTGAGATGGATTCCCTGTAGACAATTGCGACCCCACCTCCCCTTTCCCTGGATCTAGGCTGCTGAAGTGCCAGGAAACCTGGTGGACAGAGCTGGGAAAGTCCTACTGCACTTTGGTAATTTAGCCAGGAAAGGTCGACACATTCATCCAGGATTAGATCCTGAATGATAGTCGTTTTATTGCATTCATCAGCAAGACAGTAAGATCTAGGGAATTCCTAGCATAGCTACCAATGTCCCAGGGGCTGGAAGGAGGACCAGATGGGACAAAGATGTCTTGCATCCCTCCCCTGTAACGGCCAGTCTGCCTCCCACCGCTCTTAAGTCCCCTGCCCAATATTACCTCAATGGCAGGCCCCCGACTATTCCCACTCTGACACATGTTAAAAGGAATCTGCTACTGATAGTTGTTGGAATCTTCATAGTTTGCCCTTCCCTAGTAATCAAGATGCATCTTTCCTATGCTGGGTTCACCTAAGATCAGGTAGTGCCTTGACATTATTTTCTGCAAATATTACTACACGCAAGTAAATGTGGGTGAATGTTAAATAATATCTTCCCCAATAAAGGCAAATGTGAAAACTTTGCAAAGAGGCTTAGGTATGTCTGCTGCTTTGCAGAAGCTAAAGACCAGGAATTCATTAAGAATTCAGTACAATGACATGCATATCTACTCAGAAGTAAGTCTCTTTGTGTTTTATAGGGCTTACTGCCAGGTAAATGCATACAGGATGGCAGCCTAGGCTTTGGTTTAGGGTTGGCATTGGGGAAAAACAGGGTTCTTGTGCCTTTACCGGTTGTATGGCAGGCACAAATTAAGCAGGTTAAGCCCTTTCTACTATGGAACTACAGTTATGGGAAAGCTTAATAATGGCTCTAATTTTATATAATGCCATATCCCCATGGCAGGCATTTTGTGATTGGTGCCCCCAGCACTCTCTCAAAATTTAAAATGTGTCCTCTGATCCAACAAGGTTGGCGACCCCTATTCTATGGTCCCTGCTAATTTAATGTGAAACAATTGGAACAATATATAGAAGTGCACTGTAATTTTTTAAGCAAGGCCTTACAGCACAGCACAATCTTATGTATACTTTGGAATATGCTTTGAGATCTAGATGATGAAAGCTGGGATGTATATCAGAATTAAGTCCCACTGCTGAACCAAATCTCAGATATGGAAAGAATTGTATTAGACATGATGTGTGAATCTATCCTGAGGAGGTCTACTAATTATGTCAAGCCCTTTTGGCATTCCTCAGGAGATTCATCTAAAGAGGAATGCCCAATGTGCTTAAGATTTCACTGCAGGCAAAACTCAGTGACAACAATATGAAGAATACTCCTGAGAACTTTCACTATCCATATCCAAACTCTTTTCACTTTCCTTGAATTTCTTCAGATGTTTGGTGCCCGAGGGAGAATCCCCAAATTTGCTTTGAGTTTCACTTTAGATAAGATATTTATGGCAGCTCAATTGTTGAAATAGGGTAAGATTTGCTGCCAAATCAAGTTTCTAGTTTTGCTGTACAAAGCCCTCTACAGCTTGGGACCAGGGTACCTGAAAGACCGTCTTATCCCTTATATACCCAGTCGATCACTGCACTCTGCAGGTGAGGGCCTCCTGCAGATACCATCTTATCAGGAGGTCCGTTCTGCACAACATAGGAAACGGACCTTTAGTGTGGCCGCACCGACCCTGTGGAATTCCCTCCCCTTAAATATTAGATAGGCACCATCTCTGATATCTTTTTGGCACCTATTGAAGACCTTCCTCTTTCAACAAGCCTTTCAAGTTGAGACCTTATCCCAGTCTGCATCTGTGTTGGAATTACTTTTTAATGTTTTTAAACTTTTTTAAAGATATATATATGTTTTTAAAGCTTTTTAAATGATGTCTTGAAAGCTTTTTAAAAAAATGTTTTTAAAGATGTTTTGTTTTAATGTGTTTTAAAGTCTGTTTTATGATGTTTTAAAGTGTTTTTAGTGCTTTTGTTTGCTGCCCTGGGCTCCTGCTGGGAGGAAGGGCGGGATATAAACCAAATAATAAATAATATAGCTGTACTTATTGTTTGGCTGTCTACGTGCACTATATTGTTTGGATAATTTCAGCGTTACTATTTTGGTGGCCTTGGTTTCTTCTGCTAATTTATTCAGTATGATTTGCATATAGTTCCTGTGACTTTGTCCATTTTTTTGTACACATTGGGAACCTCTCCTCTGTTTTTGTGTTCTAATCATCTGGAGCAGGTTTTGAGAGAGCACAGGGAGCTACAAGGGGGAGAAGAGGAAGGTGAAATCCTGTTGCATGGAAGTCCTTTCTGCTAGCACATGGGCAGCACTGGATACAACCCATAAATTTTCTATTTCCATGAGTGATTTCCAGAACCCTTGGGTTTCATTTCTGGAGACCACTCCAGTGAGGCTTCCTGTTTCAGTGGCAGAAATTCAACAAGGTTATGGAAGGTGCTGTCTCAGCAGGACCTCGAGCATCTTGATTTATGTCTTATTGCATCAAGGTTGGAATACTATAATTTTTGTCTTGCACTCTCTCAGTTGTTTGCTTTATAAGCTTCAACTGGTATCAAATTTACCACACAGACTGCTGGGTAGAACTCAGCTATATCAGCAGATTGCCGAAAACATTACCTTGGCCCCTTGTCAAACAGCAAATTGGATCTAATACTTGCCCTTGCTCAGGTACTTAGCCAGTTAAATAGCCTGGTACCCATGAAACTTTGAATTACTATAGCCTTTCTCCTTAAATATCTAAAAGTAATTGATTGTAATGCTATGGATGAACTTCTGGCAGGTTATCCTTTGCCAGATAAAATAATATGTCAGAGCATTTCCTAAGTTTAGGTGTGTATAAAAATGTTCCATTTGTTTACATAGACTTTTCTGCCCTCTGAACACTAGAATCCTATGTTCAGAACTCATTATAAAAACTAATAAGCCTGATCCAGTTTTTCTGAAACATAGTTGTGCATTGCATGTGAATTGGCTTAATTGTGCATCATTTCCCATTCCAAAACACAATATCTAAAAACAGTATAATGGGGATTTAATAGTTGTTGACATAGCACAATCCATTTCCTCCAAAATATGGCAAGTGCCCTATCTGGTAGATTTATCTACAAGAATGGAGAGATGGCTACCACCCACTCTATATGGGAGCTGTAAATAGTCCTTGTGACAAAGACAGGAATGTAACTCAAGATCCACCCATGAAGACTTACCTCAGGTTTCTTCTCACCTTCTTTTTGACACAGTCCAGGCATCTGGGGTTTCCACACTATTTCCATACTCATTGCAACAGCAACTGCAGCCACAGGAGCTGCATTCCAAGCCATCTGCCCTCAATCAACTGAATGCCCATCTTCTCCCCAAGGTCATTACTCCTCTGCTCCCCTCCCTGGACTCACAAGGACCTGCGGTGGCAGAAGTATAGAAAGGGTGCTAGAAGTTGCTGGTACCACAGCAGGCCATGACTACTATACTAATCCACTCTAGTGACCATGGTGATTCTTAGCTGTGACTCAAGCATTGAGACCTCCTGCCGACCTAGAAGATGGTGTTGTGGCTACAAAACAGTTCCTGTCCTGCTTACGCCTGAAAAAAGCACAAAAAGAGCCTCCACATTAGTACAGTACGTAAGAAAAACCCCAAACTTGACCCACCAGGCCTATTGCCTGGCAACTGATTCTAAAAGAACCAACCAGTCAATGTGCATTCTTGCCCTGACATAGTGAATACAGAGGCCTCATGTAGCTGGAATGTGGGCTTTGGTGTGTGCTTAATAATGCTTACTCTTAATGCTGGACCTGGCAAAGTCTATCATCACCTTAGCCCCAAATGAAACAGCTGGTCAACTGTTACTTATTTTTATATCTGAATAGTGTACCAGAATCCTTCCTGCTAGATGTAGTGCACCAGAATAACCAGGCAGTGCACAAAGGTTGCCAAAGGGCCCAGGCCCTTGCCTTGACTGGCCCTCAGGTGGGCTGTAGTCCATCTTGGATAGACCCTGATGATGTCCCTCAAGCTTGCATCCTCCCAGAAGGTCCTTTGAACTCTACCATGTTATCCTGACACGCTATTGCTCAGAAGGAATTTTGGAAGGGAGGGGATGGCAATTGCCAGCTACTGCCAGGAGCTCTGCCACCACTATCTCTATAGGTGGCAAGAAAGTATGAAAAAGAGAGAAACTACCACTGCCGCCATCACCAATACTAAGTTCTCCTCAAACCTTTCAAAACATTTTTCTGACACTGGAAAAAAAACAAAGAAATCCTGTTTCCCTCCATCCTTGACAGATAACTGAATGAGCCCATTTTTTCCCTCAGACTTATTTCATCACACCTGGCAGGCTACAATACATCCCTATTGGCTGTGCCCCACAAGTGCAGCAAAAATCTAGTATTCAGCATGTTCCATGAAAGGGGAGAGGGAGATGCAACATCCCATCAGATTACCATAGAGAAAGTTTGCTGCACAGCAGAAATGAGAAACTGTGGACCTCCAGATGTCATTGGACTTCACCTCTCATCAGCTCATGGCCAAAGGTCAGTGGTGATCATAGTAATAATCCAAGAATATTTGGAGGGCCACAGCTTCCTCATCCCTGCTGTACAGAAATCTTATGGGGCATTTTCCTTCCTGTGCTTGTCCCAGAGAGGTGTTCAAAGCTCAATGAAGCTGTAGGCAGGAGAGCGTAAAGATGTTCCAACTTGAGCATGTCTATGGATTCAGCCTCTGGAAGTTAAGTGAAGGAGCTGGGAAATTTCAAGAAGAGCAAAAGTGCTGGAACACTCATTTCTTGAACCTCCCCTAACAAACTGTGGCATTTCCCTAGTATATTTCTAAAGATAAACATTGGCTGCAATCCAAACAAACCATTCTTGACTTGAAAAGTTCAAGCATGTGATGAAAGCATTATGCGAAATGGTCGTTACAAGGTCCAACAATGTCGTTCCTTTTAGGGACGGATTTGCCGCCACCATTATTAAAGGGAGGACTCGTGAATGCTCGCGATACAAACATTTTAGAGCCACGTGAGATCGTTCACCCAATCAGGAAGGGTGTTTGAGCAGCATATAAAAGGCTACTTCTTCTTCCCGCTCTTGCCTTTTTCGCCTCGCGGCATATGCGGTTGGTTGGTGCTTCCCGTGGCTCCGTCGGCGTATTGGTTTGCTTGTTCTCTTTCTTCTAAGTTATATTCGATCGTTGTAATCCTCAATCTCTTACCCGATTTGAATTTCCCTCCCCGCTGAACAGCTGGGCGGCGGGCGACCGCCCGCGCGCCTAGCGGCTTTTTTCTTTTTCTTTTTTCCCGTTCGTTCCCCCCCCTCTCTTCAGTTCGTACAGCTTCAGTTTTCTTAATTTCTTTGGTCCAAATTTTGGAGTTTAGTTGGTGGAGTAGTCGTTCCTGTGTTAATTTAGAAGTTAATTCTCCGTTCTTGCCTGAGTTTCGTTTTTGTCCTCGTCTAACCCCTTTTAATTACGTTTCTCTCTGTGTAATCGCTGTATATAGCATTTTGATCGTTGATCTTTTAATTTATTGGAGCCTCGTTATTGAATTTAATAGTTTTATTTCTCATAATTCAATTTTGTGTGTAGTGCTAGTTATTCTGCAGTTGTTGCTTTTTAACTATAATTAGCTTATTGAAATTTAACACCCCCTTCCTTTTCCTTTATCCCCCCACCACATAGTTTATAGTATAGTATTAATTTTATTATTCATTATCAAATAATAAATAATAACTAATTATATAATCACTTAATAATAATAATACAATAAATAATATATATATAAATAAATTTAATTAGCATAAAATTAAAATAATTTTAATTTTCAATTTTCTATTATAATTGGCAATTGTGTTAGTTGGTTAAATTGCAGAACTTGTTCATATTTGGTGGTATTTATACACTTTGTTAATTGTGTATTTGTTTATCCTGGTCTTTTGACCATGCCTCCCAAGAAGGTGCAACAGAAGAAAGGGGTTCGGGTGCTGAAGCAGGCCACCAAGCGCCCTTCCTCAATGCAGCATCAATCTTCTGACGAGGAGGAGGATTTGGGGACCATCCGTGCCTTGGTGGCTAGAGTTGAAGCGCTTGAAAGGGAATGCAGGCAGACTCAGGACGTTGATGCGGGTCCCAGTTCCGGACCTGTAGGTAAGAAATCTGCTAGGTTAGCTTCCAAAATGACTAAATCTCGTCTTCTCGCCGACTTGGTTTCTAGAGTTGGTGTGCTTGAAGATGCTATGTCCATGGAGGGGTCTTCGGTGCATACTCCTCCAGTTGGTTTGCCTGCTGTTCTGCCCGCGAATCTTACCTTGCCTGAACTTGAGCATCGGGATGTACAGATGCCTGTCCATTCAACACCCGCCACGTTCACTCCCGGGTCTCCAGGGTTCACCATGCCGCCGGTCGTTGCTTCTCCTGCAACTTATACAGGTGGGCAACAATTACACCCTCACGCTACACAAGCACATGCCTCTAGTCCCCTTCTTCAGGATAACTCTGCTGATGGTTCCCCGGTGCTGGGTGATTCTACGCACCCTGCTGTTTTTACGGGGGGGGTGTTGGTGCCTCAGCACCCACAGCTCCCTTGGCCTGCTGCTGCAGTATCTCCTTGGCAGCCTTCTGCCAATTCTTCCCCTCTGGCACCCGCTTACTTGCCTCTTCCTCAAGGAGTTTATCCACAGGGTGACACATCTCTTCCTTTGGGGGACCATTTATTGTTAGGAACGAAAGAAAAAATTTGGCGCGGAGAGTACATCGATTTGTTTTCTCTCCTGTTTCGTGAAAACGAAACAAAACCTAAGGATGGTCAGGAGGTTAAGGAGCGTGAGGCCGCTATTAAGCGGCGGGTCGATCGCATTTGGCCTAACTGGTTGAATGCCTACACAATTTATATGGGGGTTATGACTCAGGCATATCCTTCTAGAGCTTTGTCCATGATAAAGTATCAGGACATTGTTCATCGAGCTTTCCGGGAATTCTCTGGCACCGCTTGGCTTCGGTATGACGAGAATTTCAGGCAGAGGGCAGCATTGGATCCCACCCTCCGTTGGGATGTTGAGCATGCCGGTCTTTGGCTCCGATCTATGACCCCCGCCAGGCCCACCTTGGGCGATAGAGCTGATAGTGGGCATTTGTTAGCACGAGCGCAGACTGCCGCCTTTGGTTCCAACCAAGGCGGGCACTGGGTTCAATCCCAGCAAGTCTGCTGGGCATTCAACAGCACTGGCAGATGTTTCAGACGTCCTTGTAGGTTCAGACACGCTTGCGCAATGTGCGGTGGCACCCACCCCAGTTCCTCCTGTCAGCGTGCACGCACGGCTCGCCAGGGTACAGGGGAGCATCACCAGCCCAAACGTGGTTCTGGCAACAGCGGCCGGTCAAGCTGGCTCCTTTGGCTAAGCTGTTAGAGTTTTACCCTGATAGACAGGCTGCTAGTTTTATACTGCAAGGGTTTACTGATGGTTTTCGTATTCCCTTTGAGGGTCCACGGATTGCTACATCAGTAGTCAATCAGCCCTCTCTTAGCCATTTAACTTCTGTTGTGTTAGCTAAGCTTAATAAGGAGATAAGTGCCGATCGTATTTCCGGCCCTTTTCCTTGTCCTCCTTTGAGAAATTTGAGGATTTCCCCGTTAGGTATTGTGCTTAAGAAGCAGGTTGGCGAATACCGGCTTATTCATAACTTATCTTACCCGAAAGGTGCCTCTGTTAACGATGGCATTTCACCGTTACAGGCGTCAGTTAAGTATACCTCTTTTGATGAGGCAGTGAGAGTAGTTAGGAGGGCAGGCAGGGGTGCCTTAATGGCGAAGTGTGATATAAAATCTGCTTTTCGCCTCCTGCCTGTACATCCTGATGATGTAGATTTATTGGGTTTTAAATTTCAGGGCCAGTTTTATGTAGATAGGGCTATGCCAATGGGTTGTTCTGTGACTTGTGCTGCTTTCGAAGCATTCAGCACATTTTTGGAATGGGCACTGCGGAGGAAAGCTTCCTCCTCCTTCTCTGCTCATTACCTTGATGATTTCTTATTTGTTGGGCCGACTGGGACTTCTCACTGCCTCTATTTAATGCAATCCTTCACCTCTTTAACTGAGGAATTGGGAGTTCCGCTCGCTCCTGAGAAGTCTGAGGGCCCTGCTACTTCCCTTATTTTCTTAGGGATCCAATTGGATATGGTAACGCAGTCATCACGTTTGACGTTGGATAAATTGGTTGCACTGCGACAACTGCTTCGATCAGTGCTTGTATTAAAGAAACTTACACTGGGTCAATTGCAGGAGCTGGTAGGACATTTAGTTTTTGCTTCCAAAGTTATTTCCCCTGGTCGTGCATTTCTCAGGCGGCTATGTGACGCCATGAAGGGTGTTCGCTCTCATTTTCATTTTCTGCGTATTACAGCAGGAATGAGAGCGGATTTGCACATGTGGCTTGAATTCCTGACAGAATTCAACAGCCTTTCCTTTTGGAGACAGGAATTGTTATTGGAAGCTGAATTGCAGGTGCGTTCTGATGCCGCTGGGGGAACTGGTTTTGGAGTAATATTTAGATCACAGTGGTGCGCTGAGCGATGGCCTGCCTCTTGGCTGGCCAATGGAATTACTTCTGATTTGACATTCCTGGAATTTTTTCCTATAGTAGTAGCTGTACACATTTGGCCTTTGTCATTTCAGAATCGCACAGTGTGCTTCTGGTGTGATAACTGGTCCACGGTTTGCGTTATCAATGCACAAACTTCTAAGTCTCCCCGTGTTATGCGCTTAGTGCGGGCTTTTGTCTTGCAATGTTTGTGCTTTAATATTTTATTCCTTGCCAGGCATGTTCCAGGTTTACTAAATTCCGTTGCTGATGCCCTTTCCCGCTTACAGATGGCGTGCTTTCGGGAGCTTGCACCTGGAGCGGCACTAGATCCTGTGCCAGTCCCACCTTTCCTGTGGAACCTTGGCAACTAGAAGTTGGGGTTGCGATTGCAGCTGCTCTGGCTCCCAGTACTCGAAATGCGTACGAGCGTTCATTTGCTAAGTTCCAGACTTTCCGCATCAGCAAGGAGATGCCTTTGGTGTGGCCTATTCCTGTGGATCATCTATTGCAGTTTATGATAACTTTAAAAGGGCAAAACAATGCTGTTTCTACTATCGCCGGTCACCTTTCCGCGCTTGCCTTTATCTCTAAGGCACGGGGGCTGCCGGATCATTCTGTAGATTTTAGGGTCAGAAAGGTCCTTGAGGGTTGGTCGCGTTCCACTCCCAGGTCCACTGACCGGAGGAGGCCAATCACGCCCGATGTTCTCCTCCAGATCCTGGCGTTGTTTAATTCATTATGCTCATCTCGGTATGAGTCGCACCTGTTCGCCGCAGTAACTCTGACGATGTTTTACGGTGCTTTTCGCCCTAGTGAAGTATTGGCCCCCTCCAAGCGTGATGTGACCTATCGTGCCTTACGCATAGGCGATTGCACATTAGGTGCCGATATAGTGAGGCTTTCCCTGCGGGTCTCTAAGACCGATCAGAAAGGTCGTGGCACTATTGTGTTTTTACGCAGTTGCCAGGTCTCTGAATTGTGCCCTGTGGCTGCAATGCGACTATTTCTGTCTCTCCGGCCAGCGGGCCAGTGTTATCTTTTCATTCATGCTGATGGTTCTGCCCTGACTCAATTTCAATTTTGGGTCGTTGTTCGGCGGGCCTTGTTGGCCAGTGGTCGTGAAGCTGGAGTCTATGGGCTGCATTCTTTCCGGATTGGTGCGGCTATGGCCGCAGCCCTCGTGGGCATGAGCGTTAGTGATATACAGGTGATTGGAAGATGGCGTTCCGATGCATTCAAATCTTATGTCAGGCCTTAATAATAAGGTTTTGTTTTTGTTTCCCTAGGTTTGCTAAGCATCCCTATTCCCGTGAGGATCGCCTTGTGTGGCCACTCAATTTTGTTTTGGGCTCATCGGAGGGCTTCTTCGTCTGCTCCTGGGACCCAGCTGCAGCTTTCTGCTACCGCTACAGTTCACTGGGTAGCCCGGAGGGGCATGTTATGGGACGCGTTTTTGCCTTCTGTGTGCCGTATTATGTCTTCTATGGATCGGCCACATATATTATTAATCCATTTAGGGGAAAATGATTTGGTGCAGAGTCCTGGTGTGGACCTGCTTCTTAAGGTTACTCGCGATCTCACGTGGCTTCTTAATTCCTATCCACGCCTTATAATTGTGTGGTCTGATATGCTTGTTAGAAGGGTGTGGAGGGGTGCTATTCATCCCAACAGGATCGATAGATCCCGGAAATGGGTGAATAGGAAGATCAGGGCTCTTGTCCTGTCACTTGGGGGGGCATTCATTCCCCACGACAGGATTAGGTTCCATGCCCCACATTTGTTTCGTGGGGATGGTGTTCATCTTTCGGACCAGGGGTGTGATTTATTTTTAGAGGATATTATGAAGGGTTTAAGGGTTTTGTTGTCTTCGTTGGGTGGAGTGGACCAAGCTTGAGCTGATCCCCTCCTGTGGCATAGAATTCGGGCAGGTGAGGTATAGTGGGGGATTATATATTTAGGTGGTTAAGGCATCACAAAAGGAGCACTTCCCAGGGAACCATCAGGGTTCATCTCTGGTGGGGATCTGGGTGGTGTCCTTATGGGACCGGCTTGAGCATCATGGTGAACGCCTGTACGGCGGGGCCATGGTGTGGAGGTTGGAACCACGCACATGGCTCCAAGAGCAAGGAGTGAGGATTTTACACACGTCCTTCACTCTGGAGTTATGCAATACTTAGAATTAATGCCTTTTGAAGGTGGGAGGGTAGTCCCACATAGTTAGGATTAACCTCACCTGCCCGAAGTAATTATATTTGAATGATTGGCTGTCTTGCTTTGGATTTAGTATGTTATATTTAATAAATATAACATTATTCCAATCTTGTGTCACGAGTCTTCCTTGTGTGGTGGCAAAGCCTAGTTTACATTTCAGATTATTCTTAAATTATGCACATTCCTGTCTTTCCAGATTCATGCACTTATCGCAGGGCTGTACATGCGGAATGCTGCATTGCATCCAGTAGTAAATGTGATAGTCAAAAACAGATGTGACACTCTCTCTTTGTCTTCTGGCATTTTCTATTTTTAATTTGCAGAAAGGATGGAAAATTGGATAGCAATGTAAGTTTATCTGAACCTTACTCTAGCTGTTTTATGGCAACCAATATAGATCTTGCTGTGCTATTGAGGGAGCAGATGACGAAACCAACGTGAATTTCCTTATCCATTCTATATTCTCGTGTCCTTTGTAGACTCCCCACCACCATCCCTTTGAATCACTTCCTCCACCTGGACACCAGTGATCTGAGAATATGCTAAAAGTCTGAAAGGGGCAGGATTTAATAGGTCCCTCCCCGAGATCCATTTAGTGTCAGACTTAAACCCCTCCAGAATTTGGACCTAAATGGATCAATTGTAGGCTACTGGCCAAGTGGAGGGCTCCCAACTGTCCCTTTGCTTTTGCAAACTTACAAAGATGATTGGTTGATAAAGTCATTAATATACTGCTTGATGCCAAGATGCTAAGCTGTACAAAACATAACCCAATTGTACAACATTGTTAAAACCAGAATTATTAAAAATACACCATAATTAAAATACAGGCTTGCAGCAGCATTTAGAAAGGTTAGGAATGTAGCAGCCATGAATGCTCACAGCAGTGTCTAGGGTTTAAATTCTAAGACCCTAATACTGCTAATAATTCTTAGGTTCTACCCAACAAGGTAATGTTATGTGAAACACTTCAAAGTGCTTTATAAATGCTTGTTCTAGTCATGCTAGGTTGTCTGGAAACCTGTGGGACACTTTTTCCAAGGCTACTTTCTCTTAGAAATGAAAATCAGAGATATATATTTTTGTATCCATTAAACAAACCTGCTCTGGAAACTGTAAAGGATGGTTCTTTCTAAGAATGCATGTGAACCTGTTCACACATAACACTTTCTACCTACATATGACCTACCCCCAGTAGCCATGCATATGGACATGATCACATGGAGAAATGTAAATATGAACTGTGCATTTAAGAATACAATTAGCATCTAATGATTTTTTAGATTGCAGCAGCAAGGATTTTTGACATTATGGCAGCAATGCAAATTTTGGGCACAGAGCCATTTCAGTTTCCTTGTGAATTTTCCATTCACGCCTTTTCTTTTGTTCCCATTATAATGCTAAGCTTTTTTTTTTTTTTTTAATGCCATTTTAAGTTCATGCTGATATATTTAAACCACACTCTGGTAATGCCACTCTATCAGTTATGCATACCCACATTTTCCCCCTCCACTTTTTCTTAAGCATGTGGCTCTCTTTGATTATAGGGAGCTGTATCATTTTAAATTTATGTATTGAAAGAAGAAATACCAAAAGCAATTTCACACACTGTTTCCTTATTGTACTCATTTTCATTACTGGTTTCTTTTTAAGAGTGCAATTTCCAATTAGAATCCTTCTTTTGGAAATTTACTGGGTCAGTAAACATTGGTAAAATAACAGAATAGGCAATTGAATCAGTGTGTTATGCTTCATTTCTTTTACCAAGCCTGCCTTCCAAAAAAGGTATATAATATGTAATCAATAGAAGGAAACCTGCAGCATGCATTGTCATATTGTGAGTTACAGATATGAGGGACAATGATGATATGCTGCAGAATTTATTACAGCCATACCTTCCAAAGAAAGCTTATTTGTGTATGAAATTAAACATGGTACCAATTTGAAAACTGTTGGAGGAATATCAGTATGAAAGCACAAAAGCTAAATAGTGTTCTATGTAGGCTGCTCATTAAACAGCCATTTGGTGTACTAATGATGAATAGCAGTCAATCTGATTTAGAAGTAACTACATTTTAAAATGCACCCTAATTACAGATCTCACTTAAAAAAAGAAAAAGAAACGCCTGTGAATTACTGTTTATAGAGATAATAATGATGGGTTTCACCCCCATATTGAATGATCTGGTTGGCAATTGACAAATAGTTGTGCACCTAGGGCATATCAAATCTTTTACAGCAAATTTTATTTATTTATTTATTAAATGTACACCCTTCACTTAAAAATGGCTTTCAGGGTGGTATCCAAAGAAAAAATAAAATTGCAGAAACATTACAACACAAAACAAACAATAAAATAAGATTAAGAGGAATAAAATCATTCATACGCTCAAAATATCATAATCTAAAAAGCTTGGGCAGAAAAGAAGGTTTTATGCTGGCATTGAAAACAATGCAGCGTTGGTACCTGGTGTGTCCCTTTCAGGAGGACATTTCAAAATCAGGGCACCAGCACAGAAAAGCTTCTCTCTTTTCTACATATATAATGTACTTCTCCTAAAGATAGAACACAGAGAAGGGCCTCTTCTGATGAAAGTAGAGTACAGGCAGATTGGTCCAGGAGGAGATGCTACTTCAGATATTTGAGCCATAAGCCATTTAAGTCTTTAACAATAAGCACCTGCACCTTTGATTGGATCCAAGAGTGAATTGGGAGCCAATGTCGTTCCTTTAGAACCGGGGTGATATGGCTCCATCTAGTTAAAGCAGCCAAATAAAAGCATCAATGGACCTTGCTGATTCTAAAGTTTTTCTTCCAGTATGGAAGCTTTTTCTTGCTTATTTTAAAGCAAATAAGGTACTTATTAGCATAAGGCATTTGTTTAAACCTCCTTTCAGTTTTACTAATTAAATTAAAATTTTAAACAGGGCCAGTCCCAAAGGGTGGACAGGTCAGGCCCTGGCCGAGGGCTCGTGGAGCCACAGAGGCCCCTGTGGGTCCTCTTGATAGGGTGGGGGGAAGTAGCACTTCTTTTCCATGATCCGTGGCAGACAGCTTCTTCCACCTGCCCACTCGCTGGCTCCACCTACCCGTCTCTCCTGTCTTTTGCAGCTATGCGTGCAGGACTGCCATTAACCAAGATGGCGGCTGAGGTTTCCCTAAGGGGCTGAAGCCTCTGTCGCCATCTTGGTTGATGGCAGCGATTCGTGTGCATAGCAGCCTGCGCAGCCACAAAAGACAGAAGAGACGGAGTCAGCAAATGGGCGGGCGGAAGAACCTCCCTCCCTGCGAGAGACAGGTAGGTGTATGCAGTGTGTGTGTGCATGCATGCATGCTGGGGCTCACGGTAAGCTGCTGCCCAAAGGCCCAGGCATGTCTGGCGCCAGCCCTGTTTTTAAATGTACAGTACATTCATTAATTCCATCATGGATGATCCAAAGTGCATAGAAATATGGTGCTGGAACAATTAAAATTGACTTATGGCAACTCTATGAATAGGGTTTTCATGGTAAGCGGTATTCAGAAGGGGTTTATAAGCATAGTTGATACAAAATCCCTCAAATATTCAGCTTCATTGGATGACCTCAGGTTCTACTATGAATCATAATAGTAGAACGTAATACTTAATAGTGGCACATAAGAAGCCATAATACTATCCACTTTCTGTACACCATGCACAATTTTATACACCTCTACCATGTCCCCTCTTACTTAAGCTCCACATCTTGTAACCCTTCCTCACAAGGGGCTTGCACTGTACCTTGATGGTTTTGGTTGCACCTTTATAATATCTTTTTGGTTGGTCCAGTGACCAGAACTGTACACAGTATTCCAAATGCAATCTCATCATAGATTTCTATAAAAGCACAATATTGGCAGTTTTATTTTCAGTCCTCTTCAATTATCCTTAACATGGACTTCATTTTTTTCCATGCAGTAAGGTTGACATTTCCACCACAATCTCAAGATCTGTTTCTTGGCAAGTCGCTGCCTGTTCAGACCCCATTTGAGTATATGTGAGTTTCTTAGTAAATTGGGGTGATAGCTAAGAATTAAAGTAGCTCCCACTGATTTTGAAATTCAGATTACATTTACACTTTAAAAATTAAATTGGCCGTGCTTGACATGAGCATTGACTAGTGAAACATAAACATCAAAACTCTTATTCCATTTTTCCGCCACAGTCTTTTTGATGTACAAAGTAAAGAGGGAGTTTCAATTTCAGTGATATGTGGCTTATCAAAAGTATTATGACAGGTAATACAACCATTTCAGATTACACAACTTGTACTAAAACAATAGAATAGAAAGGATTAAAAGTGTGCACCAAATGGGACAAGGGCTTAGAAAATGGATGTCATAAGCTCCCGAGGGTTTAGAAACCAAGAGCATTCATAAACTCTAAGATGACTCTCTGACTTCTGAGTTCAGTTACACTGTATTCATTTTCGGTTTGTTTTTCTAGTGGTGACAAGCCTCCAAGCCAATGAATTTGTCAATCATGGCAAACTTGCCAAATGTTTTCTTAGACAATCTGATTTGAATCCCAACTCACCATCATTTTGCAGCACAATGAAAATGTCGACCCAGTGTGCGGCAGCGGTGAAAAAGGCAAATTCCATGCTAGGGATAATTAGGAAAGGTATTGAAAATAAAACAGCCGATATCATAATGCCGTTGTATAAATCTATGGTGCGGCCGCATTTGGAATACTGTGTACAGTTCTGGTCGCCTCATCTCAAAAAGGATATTATAGAGTTGGAAAAGGTTCAGAAGAGGGCAACCAGAATGATCAAGGGGACGGAGCGATTCCCTTACGAGGAAAGGTTGCAGCATTTGGGGCTTTTTAGTTTGGGGAAAGGCGGGTCAGAGGAGACATGATAGAAGTCAGAGCTTGGAAAAGTTACTTTTTTGAACTACAACTCCCATCAGTCCAATCCAGTGGCCATGCTGGCTGGGGCTGATGGGAATTGTAGTTTAAAAAAGTAACTTTTCCAAGCTCTGAGAAGTGTATAAAATTATGCATGGCATTGGGAAAGTGGATAGAGAAAAGTTCTTCTCCCTCTCTCATAATACTAGAACTCGTGGACATTCAAAGAAGCTGAATGTTGGAAGATTCAGGACAGACAAAAGGAAGTACTTCTTTACTCAGCGCATAGTTAAACTATGGAATTTGCTCCCACAAGATGCAGTAATGGCCACCAGCTTGGATGGCTTTAAAAGAAGATTAGACAAATTCATGGAGGACAGGGCTATCAATGGCTACTAGCCATGATGGCTGTGCTGTGCCACCGTAGTCAGAGGCAGCATGCTTCTGAAAACCAGTTGCCGGAAGCCTCAGGAGGGGAGAGTGTTCTTGCACTCGGGTCCTGCTTGCGGGCTTCCCCCAGGCACCTGGTTGGCCACTGTGAGAACAGGATGCTGGACTAGATGGGCCACTGGCCTGATCCAGCAAGCTCTTCTTATGTTCTCATGCATATGCATACTTTTGCAGTGGATAGCTGAATTTGTTCTGTGGGAACTCAAAGCAGTAATAGCCATTTTTAGTGCACCTTGAGAACTGTAGTCTATATGATGGTATCTGTCTATATTTTGACTGATATCACATCACACCCTTTGAATGGCTGCTTGCATATACTATTTGTATACAAATACAAACATAGAGATGGAACCATATGTTGCTGCAACAGTAGTGATAAAACTACACTTTACATTAGTTTATGCTTTTAATTAATTAATTACAAAATAGCTAAGCCATTTCAAGAACATCTTAAGTATAATATTTTATCAAATTAATTATGGAATCTTAAAGCAACTTTCTGAAATTTCTTGAAAAAATACAAAAAGATACAGAAATTATGTATCGTTAAATATTTGTTCCAAAGTTCAAAACAGGAACAAAAAGAAGAAAGGGGAGACTATGATTAATTCAAATACTTTCTGACTTGTCCTGGCAAATTCCTCTTAACATTAATTACTTCCTTTAGTAGAATACAAGCAATCCCTCCATCCACTGTGCCCAGTTCTTTTTTTTTTTTCATATGTTGAATTGGTGGATTCCATTTGTTTATTCCAGCTCGCATTATTTTAGAAACCCATAACATACTGGTCAGCTTAACGATTCCCAACTTTTCCTTATTAATTCCTGGTTTTTCAGACCTCAACTCTGCTTCAAAGTCTTATCTTTTTAATTAAGAATCCCCTTTTTTGGCTTAGGGGGGAACCCTCCAATTTCACTTCTGTTTTCCTGCCTGGGGACAACTCCTCCCCCAGGCCAAATTTCCTAATGCTACACGCCTGCTGTACTTCTCTTAATTGATGAAATATGCTAGTTTCTGGGCTAGCTCTACCAGACTAATGGCAGCCTGACCACCAACAGGAATATAGCTAAGGCCACAGTGAGAAGTTGTTCTCCTGGCACCAGGGGTAAATTCCCCAGTTATCTGTTGTTCCTGAAGGACATTCTCCTTGAAGGTTTATGTACATAGGTATGTACATAGCAAACAAGCGTGGTGTTCTGTAGGAAAGTTGCAAGGAATTGCAAGGAAAAGTAATTTATCCCACTTTTCAACTAGTATGTAAGACTATAGAGATTGGTGTTCTAGATACATTTGAAAGTGATAGGCAGGTGCACTGGAGATCGATGAGATACCTTGGTGGAACTGACAACCAGATTTGGCTCTCTGTATCAGCCTGACTGCTGGCAACCTTCCTTCTTCTGTTAATCTAAGCTTGGCAGCATCTGCTGTGAATTGTTCCCACCAGGTGGGCTGGGAAGGCAATGATAGCAGCTATGATGGAACTGAAATTCAAAAAAAAAATACAACTAAATGTCGTTTGACTGGATTTCATTGCTTGTTTCGTTGTTAGTCATGGCGCTGGCTATGACAGAACAGAAAGTCAAGCATTTATCTTTTTAATACGTGCATTAATCAGTTTATAATTCATCAAACACACTGGTCACAATCCAACACAGATGTAGCTTACAATCCTAAATGCACTTATTAGGGAGAAAGCTCTGTTGAACGCAGTGGAACTTACTTCTGAGTAAGCATTGATTGTGCTGCACAAGTGCAGTTAGGCCCATTGAAATGACTGGACTTAAGTATTCCTCAATTAGGTTACATTTTTCTGTCATACACGTTAACGTTGTTACACTCACTCTTCAGGGAAGAGAGGGAGAGAGTTCCAGGATCAGTATTACTCAGGCTGGAGAGATCACTGAAAACTTACAGTGTTTGACTCAATTCACTCAAATTGAATATTTGATTCAATTGCAAATATACAAATAAAGTGTAGGTGGAGAAAAACAGGGAGAAGTACCTGCACTCCAAGATGCTTCCAGAGTTCATGCTTAGCCCTTATCACTTTCTTGTGTCCATGTCTCATTTTGTGTCTCTGTTACTGTGAAACTGCAGCTTAGTCATTGTGGTCCATTAACATTCTTTTGTCCAACCTCCAGACTTATTCACAATCAGACAGCGAGCTCCCAACAACATAATATGTGTATCTCGCAAAACCCAAAGTCCTTCTTACGTATGGACACCTTTTCAGGTTTCTGCAATGGCAAAGGAGATTTTAGAGTAGGAAAATTTCACAGCAAAGTTCACAGCGTTCTTTTTGCACGTATGCAAGATTAAAACGCAAAAAGCCCGGTGTGTTTTGAGAGCATTTTGTGTGGCTGTTACAAAATAACTAAAGATATATGTGATCCTGAACAATAATTGCATGGCCCCAAGCTTTTCCTAAGTGGCACTTCAGCATTTGGATTGTGGATAGGAAAGACAGTTCACATTTTTGCATATGCTGATGTGCAAACTGAATGCCACATGGAATTACGCAGGACTCACATTCCCCAGGGCTGTTGGGGGGAGGGATTGATGGGCTATGAGAGGGACATTGGGATCCCATTGCCTGGATTTTCCTGGTTTGTTTATTTATTTATTTATTTGTATACCACCCCATAGCCTAAGCTCTCTGGGCGGTTTACAGTATACTCTCAATGTGCGCCCCAAGGGAGACAGGAGATATATGCTTGAGCATTATGGAATACAAATGGCTTTTTTAAAGCATAATTTTAATTGTGAGATATATCACTACTAGATCAGAGATGGGGAGGTTTTCTCACCCCAAAGGCTGCATTTCCACAGGCAACTGCCTAGGAGCCAGATGCAAAAGTGGGGAGAGCAATGGATGTGACTCTTACCAGGATACAGTATGCTATTCCAGCCATGCAAAAGGCAGAAGTTTCCAAACATATATGCACACACCTTTCCATCCTCCTTCCAGACAAGCAAGATGCATTATCGCAGCTCAAGGACACATTCTAGCCAGCAAAAGCACTCAAAGATGGTGTGGCCGATGGAAGGGGATGTGGCCTGTGTCAAAGATTGTCCCAGGCAAACACTCACTTTCCCAGGGTTAGTTTATACCTAACGCCAACCCTAGAAGGTAGACTGGCACCACCCCTTTCTAGCCCACACTCTGAGTAAGGGGAACTCACAGCGCTAATTTAAATCCTACAGCAGACCTATTGTTAAACTCCTTGCTCTAGAGCATTAACCTAAATTGATCAACAGTAGTCAGTAGCGCGTGGTCAAGGATCGGATTTCGAGTCATTAACTCCAAGCAATACACACCAATGTAAACTAAATGAAGTTTATTTAAAAGAAAAGAAAGGCACATATAGAAAAGAGCAGTATTACTTTCCTTTAAAGCCAATTACCCACAACTGGGCTAAGCAAGAGATATATTTACATAATACTGTGAGAGATTCAAAACAGACAAAAAGAAAATAACAAAACTTGCCTATTGTTGCGAATACTCACTTCAAGTTGAAAGCCTGGTTCCCAATGGCTTACAAGCATCTTCAGGTGATTCAAGGTAGATGGAATAGGGAACAAGTAACCAGAGCTTGGAAGATTACTTTTAAAAAGTAATAAATTACAGTTAGTTACATGGCCCAAAAAAGTAGCAATTACCGTTACAATTACAATTGCTGTGAAAGTAACTGATTACTTTACTTTTCCTCCAAAGTAATCACTGCAATTACATTTTAGTTACTTTTTTTAAAAAAATGCCTACAAGGTGCTGGCCTTGGCTGCTGCACATCTAAGTAGCTTAAAACAACATTAAAAATAAGAACACACAAAGAGAGGGTAGTAGAATAAATTTTGTTATCTGTAAGATTAACAGAATGACATAACAGAATCTCACATCTCCCCACCCCACCCCCAGCAATGATGATACCCCAACACGCATATGATTCACCTAAAATCAAATTTTACACTTGAAATGCTGTTTTTACACTACATTTCTGTTATGTCTCAAAAGAATAGGATGCTTGAAGAGCACGTCAGACAAGGAATGTCTTTTTACAGATTACGTTGCCACCAGGACTGAACAGGCGTTCTACTGCAGAGCTTGAAGGCATGTCTGTGTTGTGCTGCAAAAAACAACGCAGCACCCCTTTCAACTAAAAAAAAACCTTTTTGATCACTATGGCAATCCCCCATCATCAAAGAAAAATGTAAACTTTAGTACTTTAGTAGTTGCCTTTGTAAATGTTTTTGTCAACAGTATAACTTAGAGGTAACTTAATCCTGTACATACTTTCCAGGAAGTAAGTCCCATTGAACTCCTTGGGTAGACATGTATGCACAATTGAACTGTCAGAAGCGGAACTTAAGAGACATAACGCAGGTAAACAGAAAATGCACATATCAAAAGTAATCCACCAGCATAAACGTTATCCCTTCTCCGGCAATTAGAAATGTGGTCTTGCCCAGCATATAGTGAAACTATGGAATTTGCTACCACAAGAAGCAGTGATGGGCACCAACTTGGATGGCTTTAAAAGAGGATTAGACAAATTCACGGAGGATAAAGCTCTCAGCGGCACCTAGCCATGATGGCTATGCTCTACTTCCACTGTCAGAGATAGTCTGCTTCTGAATATCAGTTGCTGGAAATACAAGTGAGGAGGGTGCTGCTCGTGCACTCAGGTCCTGCTTATGGACTTCCCTTTAGGGCATCTGATTGGCCACTGTGAGAACAAGATGCTAGGCTAGATGGGCCACTGTTTGGATCCAGCAAGTTCTTATGTTCTTGTATGTATTGCAGCAAACAACAAAAGTTACTTATGGGGCCTTAGAGATCAGGGATAGCCAATGTGGTGCCCTCCAGATGTTGTAGGACTACAATTTCCATCATCCCTGATAATTGGTTATGTTGTCACGACACTGAAGTTGGTTCCTAGTTCCCAGTTTCTTATTTGCTTGAAAGTGCAAAACACTAAAAAAGCAAGAGAAGTTCACAGCTACAGGAACTCCATAGGAAAGTTAACATGTCTCTGAACCCTAAAATATATGTTGGGGTAGCCCATATCATATATCGCTGTGATGTGGGGGCTCTCCCCGTCAAGAATAACAACAACTTTACTCAATCAAAATTATCAGGCTTCTGAAATGCTCATAAATGCATAATGATGTCATAAAATCATAAAAAATAGTAACTGAGGGTGCCCACCCCAAAATCTGCTCTGGGCCAGGACAAATCATACACCCCAGTAAAGGGGAGGGTGTCCTCTACAAGGTGCTAGTACTTCCTGCTCGCCCACAGCTTTTGCTGGGTGCAGGGCAGGGATAAGGGCATCTATGCACAACCAAAACAGACAAAAAGATGCAGAATTCCCTCTGCTTGAGCCATTTTAGCTTGACCAAACTTAGCTATTCTTGACAGCCTGGAGGACCATATTTGACCCTTGGGCCTAAGATACCCCACTCCAGTAGTAGACAGACAGAAAGACAGAATGTACTTAGTATACAGATAATTATTCCTTGGATAGAGTTTGTCCCATTAACCTCAATACGTGTCACATATCTGTTTCAACTAGGGGTTTATTATTCAATTAAAGGTAATCATTGAGTGGGAATTTTAAAAGAAGTATGTCTTCCATCTCCCTTCATTTACTCACATGGAGGGTTGCATCCAATGTTAGTCCTACTCAGAGTAGGTCTATTGAAATTAATAAAGATGATTTATTTGGGTTCATTAAGTTCAGTGGGTCTACTCTGAGCAAATCTCTGAGCAAAACATAGCTGGATACCCCTAATTGGCAAATTTAGCATATTTATACATTCTCAGCATTTTGACTTTTGTCTAGTAATAAATAGCCCCTGTACAGAACCAACATAAATGGGATAAAATATACCTGTTAGCATCTTTAATTTATGGCAAGTCATTACTACCCATTTTATAAAGCTTATTTGGAGTAACATACAACTTTCTCTTAGATTAGAAGAAAAAGGGGGGAAAGTATTGTTGTTTCCAGATGTATTCCCATATTTGAAATGAGACTGGGCTTCTCATAATTTCTGCCAGCTTTCTTGCAGAGTTTTTTTTAAAAAAACTTGTTCCAATTACAATTTCACATTTTTCACATTTCACGTTCACATCTTGACAATTTTGGATACCATATGCTTCTTGTCACTGCCTGTAATTACCCTGTCAGTGTCTGCCAGTTCTCATAAGTGTTATTTAAGTGTTTTTTTTCCTCCCCCCCTTTTTTCAAATAACAGAATACTACTCCTTTAAAGGGTAATGCAATTATTTTAAGCTATGGAACAATGTTTGCTTTTAATGCAAGAGGAGAGCGGTAGCTGAGTCATAAAGCACATGCTTTGAATACGGAATATCCCAGTTTTAACCCTTGACATGTCCAGGTAGGGCTGGAAGAGACCTCTGTCTGAAATCCTGGAGAGTTGCTACCAATCAGCGTAGACAATACTGAGACAGATAGACCAATGGTCTCACTTTGATAAGACAGCTTCTTATGTCTAATTTCCCTTTTCCTGGGATCTCTGTAGCCTATCTCCATTGTGTCATTTATTGGATTTGCTACAGGGCTCATATTTCCTTTGAATGGGGATTTGAAAGATAGTACATATCAGCACAACAAACGTGTATTGGTTTTATACCAGTGTAAGTGTTGCAGCTCCCCTTAAAGAGCCCTGGTACATAAGAGTTGGTCAGGATGCTGAGAATACTTTGTTAGAGATCCCAATTCCCTCTCACAGTTTCCAAGATTTTCTGGAGAGACTGAATGACTGCTAAACCTGTTGAAGATGGTGGGGTAGATTTTCCCCATGGAATAAAATGATGGCTTTGTGCTGCAAACCCAACCTGATGCCAAGCAAATCTTGCCACACTTCTCAAAGAAAATTCTACCATGTATTTTACTTTAAGGTCACAACTGGTAGTGATGGGGAAACGTTCCACAGCTCTGTTCAGAAACCCTCCCCCCACCTGCCCAATTGACTCATATTGCCTTAATCTTTTATTTATCTTTTTGCACAAATAGTAGATACTGTTAAGAAATCACATCACCCTCCACAGGGGATCTTCAAGGCTCCACACAAGTGGGGGAAAATGATGATGATGATGATGATTTAGTAGTAGTAGTAGTAGTAGTAGTAGTAGTTCCCCCTAAACTATGTTTGTGTTTGGTTTAAAAATAAAATAGGAACTGTATGTAGTCCTATTTCTTAGCAGAAGTATTTAGTAACAACAGCAGATTTTGAGAATCAACCAGCCCACCTTTCCCTCAGGCATAAATAACAACAGATACAGTCTTCTTAGGAAAAAGAATTAAAGAATATTTACTCACGATCTTTCATATGTTCAGGAAACATAGGCTCTAGCTTAGATGAAAAAAGTAGGAATCTTAGTCCATTTAGGTTTTGGTGATGATGCTTCTGGAAGAGCATCTGCCATGCTGCCTCTGCTAGAGGTTAAGCTCAATAATGGTGGATATGCAGGAATCTACTAATCCCTTTTACAAAGGAAAGAGGAAGAGAAGCCAGGTAACCCCACCCTTTAGGAAGTTACATCATGGTAAACAGGTACATATAGATATTCCCCAAATATTAGTTAGAGGGAACATCTCCCTATCAAAGGGGTGGTATGCAAGCTTGCTTAAACCCAACAGTTTGATCTCCTTTACACAGGCATTTCATACAGTTTTGTTAGTTACCCTCCTTGCCTATATTTCCCTGACCCTTTCAGATGGTCAAGAAGAGCTTTCCTCCCTGAAACCTCAGCTGGTCAAGTGCAAATCAGAACAGAATTTGAGCTAAAATACATTTAAATTAAAAAGCACTTTATGCATATGTGCAGAACCTTGCTTTACATTTTGAGCTGCAGAAAAGTTTCAGAAAAGTATTATGAAAGGGATTGGGGAATTTGTGACCCTCGAGATATTGTTCAACTTCCATCAGCCCCAGCCAGCATGACCAATGGTTAGGAACGATGGGAGTTATAGTCAACCAACATCTCAAGGACTACAGGTTCCCCATCCCTGCATTATGAGCTAGCCAGATCTGTGTTTTAAACCAGTTATTTGCAAATGCTGGAGACATCACTTCATTGTCGTATGAGTTTATATTACATCCAAACATCAGCCAAATTGGTGTAAAGTGTGTGTGTACAGGTGTGTGCAATGAAGCAAGACTTAGCAATTTGGGGCATATTACTACACCTTTTGGTACTTACTAAAGTAAAATTAACATCAGATGAGTTTTCATGGTTAATACAGAAGTAAAAGTTTACTACGTTACAAAATTTTTTACAAGCATGGCACTTTAAAGAAACTGCTTGCACTAAACTGATAACCTTCAATTATTTAAATGGTACAACTTCACAGCAGCCGTATAATACTGAACTCATGTGGTATGGTAAGGTAAAAGTCTCAAATATATCTGAATATAGGCATTATGCCATGCCTCCTCTGGAAAGCAGACATTTTCTACAACCCTGTAAAAATGAACATTATCCTTATCATATAAGTCCAGTGCTTCCGTTTTGCACTTGGTGTTTTTCAGTGGCTTTAACCAGATACATCATCAGCATCTAGCTTTCCTGGGTAGCTCTTTTGAGAAGTAAATGAGGGTTAAGGGTCAATTACTCTCCACCCTCACCTCAACACATGCGCACACAAATATCCTATAGTGGAGTACTGGAAAGGTTGGTTGCAGGGGACAGTACACCTCCCCCACTCTTGTTTTGGTTGTGTGTTGCCAAATAACACTCCTTTGGGGGACAGAAGTATTTGTGTAGTCACTACCAGTTTTGCTAGTATTGCAAAACATCAGTGGGGTACCACAGTTTCAAACCCTATTATACATAAATATTTCCTTAAAGTCATAAAATCATATACATCACCAGCCCTAGTAAGAACATTCAGTCCAAACTTCTCAACTAAAAGGTCTTAGCCGGTTTCTTCGAACAAGTCAAAGCCATTTATATCCCTAAAGGAAGGGATGATGATACTTCATGACAACACCAGTCTTATTAGAGAGTGCCAGCTCATCTCCATTTTTGTGTTTCTTTGTCTATATATTGTCTGTCCATGTTTGCTAACAAAGAGATGGGCTGACTATTGCCAGCCTTTAGAAGAGACATTATCCTGCCCCATTATGCTCTGAACTAAGGAATGTTTGGATATGCTAAGCCACATCTCACGTAATATTCAGTCAGGACAATACTTTGCCTGTAATGATATTGTGTCTCTCCTCCTCTCCCAGTGCAGATTCAATTTCCGGCTGAAGTCTTCTGAGAGGCCCCTCCTTAGGCAGGGAAGGTGAAGTTCCTGCTCTGTGATCCATGTCAGCATCGAATCGCAGTGCCCAACATCCCAACACTGCCATGGATCGTAGGAGCAGGAGTTCCACCTTTCCAGGACACACCTCCCCATGCAGGCAGCGCAGGCTTAAATAGGCCCACCCACCCCACTTACCTCCCATGTCGCTGTGTCACAGTGCACTAGTGCACTGTTCATGCATGCCTGCCATCACCCAAGATGGCAGTGGGGCATTCCTAAGGGGTTGATGACCTAGCTGCCGTCTTGGGTGATGACATGCATGTGCAGCGATATGGAAGGTAGATGCAGTGGGTGGGCCTATTTAAGCCCACACTACCTGCATCAGGAGGAGGTGTGGGGGAGTATGATGATGTGGGCTTGGGGTAGTCTGATGCGCAAGGGTCCAGTTATGCCTGGGGTTGGCCCTGTTCAGGATTCTTGGCTTGGTTATTGCCCATGGCTTTAATCCACAGATTGGAACATTGATCAGGTTACATCACACAATGTTAAGATCCATGTGTGACTCTACTCGGCATGGATACTCAAACGAAGACATCACAACACTTGGCATGCCCCCTGAATCTGCTTAATAAATGATGGGGCAGGCACAACTACTTGCCTGGGACTTTCTCTCAGCTCGGGACTGGAGAGCAAGAGGGCAATCCTACAGGTAGGCTGATTAATGGGCTTAATCTGTTTACACCTGCATATCTGACAGTGTGTCTGAAGACAAAGGTGGGGACAACTCAGCCAGGTCCTCTCCTGGCTCCACCTCTCACATTCTCTCCTGAGCCATGGGCAGGTCAGTATCAGGAGGCTGCCCTGGTGGTGGATTGGCTCCTGGAGATAGCACTTCAACAACTTCATCCCCAACTCCCAACATCTTGGGGGAGGGACTGTCAGTGGGCAGTTCACTTGGCCCTTCCACGACATCCTCATCCACAACTCCCAGGCAGCTGGGCCCCTTCCCTGGAACCCAGACCTCATCCTCTGCAGACCAGTCCTGCCAAGAGTTCTTCATGGGGCTCATGACAAATGAATTGAGAGTCCTGAGTTCTTGTGTAATCTATCATTTGACACCCAAACATCCCCCACCAAGCATCAGGTTCCCTGTCTTCAGAAAGACTCCGGTAGTTACCCTCCCTTTTGTTCACCCAGAAATCCAAGTGTCAGCTATCACGTTGGTTTTTGCTTTCCATTACTATAATTGGTTTTAGACCCTTGAGCTTATGATAATTCTAAAGGGGAAGAACTCACCTCAGTTGTTGTTGTTTTTTAAGAAAAAGCATGTGAGGGACATGTCTTCATGTCAGCTAGCCCTGCCGCACTGCTGATGTATGTGCTGGCTGCACCCTCTACCAGCTACACATTTAATGGGCATGTGATGTGGCTCTATGCAGATGCACACACATTGTGCTGCTTCATACAACTGTCAAACTCATGGACAGCAGGGGCCCACGGCTGGCATGTGCCATGTTGTTGGTGGTTGAGGCTACCTGACTTGCCCCCATGATCCCTTTTGAAAATGTGAGAGGGGTTGTCTGAACCCCAATTATCTCTAATCATGTGTAGTCTCCTAATAAGAACATCCTTTTCACACAGTGGCCAACCAGATGTCCATGGGAAGCCCGCAAGCAGGACCTGAGTGCAAAGAGCGCTCTCCCCTCCTGCAGTTTCCAGCAACTGGTATTCAGAAGCATAATGCCTCCAACTGCAGAGGCAGAGTATAGCCATCATGGCTAGTAGACTTTGATACCATTATCCTCCATGAATTTGTCTAATCTTTTAAAGCTGTCCAAATTGGTGCCATTGCTGTCTCCTCTGGGAGCGAGTTGCATAGCTTAACTATGTGCTGAGGGAAGAAGTACTTTCTTTTATCTGTCCTGAATCTTCCAACATTCAGATTCATTAGATGTCCATGAGTTCTAGTATTATGAGAAGGGGAGAAAAACTTCTCTCTATCCACTCTCTCCATGCCATGCAGAATTTTATACACCTAACATGTCACCTCTGACTCACATTTTCTCTAAACTAAAAGCCCCAAATGCTGCACCCCTTCCTCATAGGGGAGTCACTCCTTCCCCTTGATCTTCTTAGTTGCCCTTTTTCCGAACCTTTTCCAACTATACAATATCCTTTTTGAGGTCAGGCAACCAGAACTGTACACAGTATTCCAAATGTGGTCACACCGTAGATTTGTACAACATTATTATACTAGCAGTTTTATTTTCAGTATCTTTCCCAATGATCCCTAGCACAGACTTTGCCTTTTTAACAGCTGAAGCACACTGGCCAACATCTTCATTGAGCTATCCACTATGACTCTAAGGTCTCGTTCCTGGTCAGTCATTGCTAGTTCAGACCCCATGAGTGTATATGTAAAACTGATTTTTCCCCCACACAACATGCATCACTTTACACTTGCTCACATTAAATTGCATTTGCCATTATCCCGCCCATTCACTCAGTTTGGAAAGGTCTTATTGGAATTTTGCACAATCTCTTTTTGTTTTAACAACTTGGAGCAATTTAGGAGCATCAGCAAACCTTGACATCCCAACTCTAGATCATTTATGAATAAGTTAAAAAGCACAGGTGCCAATACTGATCCTTGGGGACTCCATTTTCTACATCCCTCCATTGGGAGAACTGTCCATTCGTTCCTGCTCTCTGCTTTCTGTTTCCTAGTTAGTTCCTGATCCATAAGGGGACCTCTCATCTTATTCCATGACTGCTAAACTTAATCAGGAGTCTTTAGTGAGGTACCTTGTCAAAAGCTTTTTGAAAGTCCAAGTACACTATATCAGCCTGATCATCTCTATCTATATGCTTGTTGACACTCTCAAAGAACTCCAATTGGTTAGTGATACAAGATTTACCCTTGCAGAAGCCATGCTGGCTCTGCTTCAACAAGGCCTGTTCCTCTATATGCTTGGTTATTTTATTTATCAGAATACTTTCTGCCAGTTTCCCTGGGACAGACATTAAGCTAACTGGCCTGTAATTTCCGGGACCCCCCTGGACCCATTTTTAAATATTGATGTTACATTGGCCACTTTCCAGTACTCAGGTATAGAGGCAGATCTGAGGGAGAAGCTAAATATTTTTGTTAGAAGATCAGCTATCTCACATTTCAGTTCTTTGAGAACTCTCAGGTGGATGCCATCCAGACTCAGTGATTTGTCCATTTTTATTTTGCTTATTAAGCCTGGAGCTTTCTCTCTCATCACCACTATCTGCTTCAGTTCCTCAGACCTGCTTCCTGCAAAAATTAGTTCAGGCACAGGGATCTGCCCTATATCCTCAACTGTGAAGACAGATGCAAAGAATTTATTTAGCTTCCCTTCAGTCTTCTTATTCTGCTTTTGCACAATTCCCTTGTTAACAACCTTCCTAGACGTTCTCCTTCTTTGAATGTATTTAAATGATTTTTGATGTTAGTTTTTTATATTTTTTTAGCAATGTGCTCCTCAAATTAATAATAATAATAATAATAATAATAATAATAATAATTTAATTTATGTGTCGCCTATCTGGCCAATGGCCACTCTAGGCGACGTACAAATCAGTTGCAGTAAATGCAGCACAATAAAATACACATAAAATACAATATAACAAGGAAACTATAAATAGGAATGATAACAGTTCAGAGTAATAGGCAGTTAGTCCTGAAAATTAACCCTCCCCGGAAGTCCCAAAGGCCTGTCTGAAAAGCCAGGTCTTCAAGGCTTTGCGGAATACATTCAGGGAAGGGGCATGCCGAAGATCGTATGGGAGGGAGTTCCAGAGAGTGGGGGCCGCCACTGAAAATGCCCTCTCTCTAGTCCCCACCAACCTAGCTGTTTTAGTTGGTGGGACTGAGAGAAGGCCCTGAGTGGCTGATCTTGTCGGGTGGCATAATTGGTGACGCTGGAGGCGCTCCATCAGGTAAACTGGTCCAAAACCGTGTAGGGATTTAAAGGTTAGTACCAACACCTTGAATTGAGCCCGGAAAATAACTGGAAGCCAGTGTAGATCGAATAACACTGGAGTGATGTGTTCCCGGTGGCGACAATTTGTAAGTAGTTGAGCCGCAGCATTTTGTATAAGTTGTAATTTCCAGACCGTTTTCAAGGGTAACCCCACGTAGAGCGCATTGCAGTAGTCTAAACGAGAGGTGACCAGGGCATGTACTACCAGTGGGAGCTGATGAGCAGGGAGGTAGGGTTGCAGCCTACGAATGAGGTGTAATTGATACCAGGCTGCCCGGCTCACTGCCGAAATCTGAGCCTCCATGGACAGCCTGGAATCAAGTACAACCCCAAGGCTGCAGACCTGGTCCTTTAGGGGCAATTTTACCCCATTGAACATCAGGTCAACATCTCCCAACCTTCCCTTGTCTCCCACAAGCAGCACCTCAGTCTTATCGGGATTCAACTTCAACCTGTTCCTTCCCATCCATCCACTCACGGATTCCAGGCACTTGGACATGGTCTCCACAGCCAACTCTGGTGAAGATTTAAATGAGAGATAGAGCTGAGTGTCATCCGCATATTGGTGACACTGCAGCCCAAATCTCCTGATGATTGTCCCCAGCAGCTTCATATAGATATTAAATAGCATGGGAGAGAGGATAGAGCCCTGTGGCACACCACAATTGAGAGGCCAAGGGTCTGAAACCTCCTCCCTCAATGCTACCTGTTGATGCCTGTCATGAACCTGTAATGGTCATGAGTTATTAAAAATCTAATAGCAATACTTTTGCTCCAGTAAGGGACTCTGGGAGACGGTTACAGTTGGAAAAGACAAGCCTTTGCCAATTTGCAAATCTGAGTTTCACTTCCCAGCTGAAGATGGTTAGAGAAGCCTTAACAAGCTGCACCTGTTTATCTTTGCTGATTAGCAAGTGCCTGGTACCCAAGGTCATCCTTGGCCTGTACAGTTGGAAAACACAGTTGGGAGGGGGGCCTGAAGGCGCAAAAATGTGAGAAACCTCGAGAAGAAAGTTACATCAGCCAATTCCTGATTGGTCAATTAATTTTGGACCGTTAGGATCCTTTTCCCTTAAGTATAGGGCTAGAGACCCATAGCCTTTGTTCTCTGTTCTCTGCCTATGCTGACTGGCACCAGAGTTCCAAACCTTTCTGCCTTATGGTTCCAGGGGTTGCTTATGGGAAGGCAACCTATGTCTGGTTCCATTGCTTTATGTTGAACATCCATCTCTCTTAGGAGAGGTGCCACGCAACCAACTACCTCGTGTGTAAGTAGTTAGGTGAGTTAGTTTGTTATTTTCTTGTTGTGTGTATGAATTCTCTTGTAAGAACCTAAACCCCTGTTGGGTGACTGGTCTTAAAGGATTACTTGCTGCTATATGTTATGTGCACTTATATATCTTAATAAAGCTACTTCTATTTAACCTGGTGTGTTCAATTGAGAGGTGGTTCTGGATTCAGTACCTTGACCAATCTCAGTCACTCACTACCAAAGAGGGTTAAGAAGTTAAAGGCTTGGATTTTAAGTGTTAAACCAGAGGTGCCTGGCAAGGAGTGTAACTGTGACTCTTGCCTTTTAGGACCTTGGTTTTATATATCTTCTGGGCTCAGAGATCCCCTGGCTCTGAGTGGACCAGTATACAGGGGTGGTGGCAGCCTACCTTCTACCTTGCAGGGTTGTTGTGAGCGTACACAGCCTTGGCAAGGGTGAAGTAATAGCTTTTTGGTTCCAGTCTCATTTCCCTAAGGGTGGGGGTCTGAGTCTGATGCATGAACCCAGTACCTTGAGGGTCTGGGGGTCATGACAATGCCTATTGGAGAGAAAGGAATGGAACCACCGTAATACAGTGCCTCCTATTCCCAATCCCTCCAGGCGATGTAAAAGGATACTGTGGTCAACAGTATCAAAAGCCGCTGAAAGATCGAGGAGGACAAGAAAGGTGAATTCTCCCCTATCTAATGCCCTCCTCATATCATCAACCAGAGTGACCAAGGCTGTTTCAGTTCCATGTCCAGTCCTGAAACCCGATTGGTATGGATCCAAATAATCCGTTTCATCCAAGTGTGTCGACAACTGATTAGCCACCACTCGCTCAATGACCTTGCCCAAGAATGGTAAATTCGAAATTGGGCGAAAGTTATTCAAAACCTAAAATTCTTTTTTAGTGTCCCTTATTGTCTTCTTCTATTTCTTTTGTCAGAGTTTGTGCTCCTTTTTATTCTCATTCAGACAAGACTACTATTTTTCAAAGGAAGCCTTCTTGCCTGTAATAACTTATTTGGCTCTGCTTGTTAACCATACTGGAATCCTCTTGTCCCTGGTGGTGTCTTTCCTGAGATGCGGTATACACTCCAATTGAGCTTCTAATATTGTGTTTTCAAACAACTCCCAAACATTTGGGGGTGATTTGACCCTCTTGACTCTGTCTTTCAATTTTATTTTTACCAATCTCCTCATTTTTGGGAAGTTTCCTCTTTTAAAGTCAAATGTAACTGTGTTTGATTTTTCTGGGCAATTGGCCATGTACATGTATGTTTAATTTAATAGCACTATGGCCACTGCTCCCAAATGGTTCAACAACACTTACATCTCACATCAGATCTTGGGTGCCACTTAAGATTCAGTCCGGGGTCTTCATCCCTCTGGTTGGTTCCATGACCAACTGTTCTAGAACACAGTCATTTAGGGTATCTAGGAATTTTACGTTGTCATGACTGGAACTCATATGTAGCCAGTCTATGTCAGGGTATCTGAAGACACCCATTACTACAACATTCCTAGTTTAGATGCTTTCTCATTTTCATTTTTCATCTCAAGATCTCTCTCAGTATTTTAATCAGGGGGATGATAGAATATCCCAGTACTAAATTACTCTTGGGGCCCAAGAACACAACAAATCTGTGGAGGAGTCTGCCTTTTACAGGGATTCTAGCTTGCTGGATTCAATGCCCTCTTTCATGCATAGAGTGACACCACCTCCAGTACATCCTTCCCTGTCCTTCCAATACAGTTTACATCCAGGGATAACTGGGTCCCACTGGTTTTCTCCATTACACCAGGTTTCCATTATGCTCACTCTTAAACATGGTTTCCAACATTTTGGGCTTCCTAGAGAACATCCAGGAGAATTTTTCTGTGGAATGAGTCAGTAGGTGTTGCAACCCATGAGGAGCAAATCTAAATCCTGGGAATCCGGTCCTGCTTCAGCTACAGGCCCTCTGTTTTGTCCAGCATTGAGAAGCAAACTGAAGAATCGACTTCCTAGCATGGCTGGCAGTGATCTTCTTGCTTCAGCTGCACCATGAGGAACTGGATTGCACCCTTGGCAAATCGGCACCATCTGCCCTCCCCTTCTCCCTAATGCGCAGTTGCGTCTTAAACTACTTGCTTCTTTTGCTATATGTGACCAGCACCCACCAGTTGACAGGAGGGAGAGAAATTTTAGTTGCATTTTCAATTAGCCTGTGGTTCCAGGTTTTCTGCCTCCCTCATTGAAATAAGGTGTGACAGAGTGACTGACATGGAAAGCCAGGTAAAATAAATGAGCAAATGGTTTAAGATGCAGCTGTGCATTAGGGAGAAACATTTATTTCTCCTGGCTTTCCATGTCAGTCACTCTGTCACAGCTTGTTTTTGTCAGTGCAGGGGCATTGGGCAGGGATCTTAATTTGGAAGCAAGCAAGGTGTGCCTCACATGATCTTTCTTTGGGGGAGCTGATGGGGCCTTTGGGCGGTACCTCAGCCAGGGAGCCTCAGTACTTGCCACTCCTTCTGGTAGGTCATAGCAGATGACATGAATGGCCAAAGTTGGCTGCTGCCCCAAGTTGACTTTCCTCCCCACACACCTCCCAGCAATCTGACCAGGAGTTACCATTGGCAGCAGGCAGGCTGCCATAGTGTTTTGGTCTCTTGTCCATGCTGTGCCAATATCCATTTTACAGGCATGCATTTAAAAACATTGCAGCGTGATTTACCTCAATCCTTGTGTCTGTTCTCATCATTCCCCTTCTAGTTCTGCTGCACTCCAGACTGTCAGCAAGATTAAAAGAATGTTGGGGGGGGGGGAAATGAACCAGTAGGAAGGTTCAACAGTGAATTACACAGCCCAACAAAGTTGCCAAGGATGTTTGAATGACTTTAGGGTATTTTGAGGGTACTAAATCCAAAAATGACATTAGTTTTGCTGAATTGGCTCTAGTTTTTGAGATAATGGATACCCCTCAAATGACGATTGTACCGCCATAACGACATGTAGTTGCTGACATATGCAGCAGGGTTTGGTCTGTCTTTTTACTCTTGAACATTGTTTTGCAAGTTTATCCATTGCATATAATATTATATTGATACTTTTTTTTTTTGAAGAGGAATATGAGTTGGTCACAAAGGCTGCTTAAACAATCCTAATGCATTCTGCTACATTTGTGGCGAACAGGTCCGGTTCCAAAGGGCGGCCAGGTTGGGCACTGGCCCCTGGGGGGCCCTCCGCTCCCCTTCTGTGATCCCATGGATCGCAAGACGAGCTTCCAAACCGCCTGCCATCCCCCGCCATCCCCAGCACTTCACCTACCTTTCTCTGCTGTTCATGCAGGGTTGCCATCAATAAAGATGGCGGCCGAGGTTTCCGTAAGGGACTGAAGCCTCTGCCGCCATCTTGGTTGATGGCAGCAATGCGCACGCTGCATCCCATCAACCAAGATGGCGGCAAAGGCTTCAGTCCCTTACGGAAACCTCGGCCGCCATCTTTATTGATGGCAACCCTGCGTGAACAGCAGAGAAAGGTAGGTGAAGTGCTGGGGATGGCGGGGGATGGTGGGCGATTTGGAAGCTCGTCTTGCGATCCACGGGATTGCAGAAGGGAAGCAGAGGGGCCCAGGGCAGGCTAATGCCCAAGGGCCCCCGCATTCCTGGAGCCGGCCCTGGTGGCGAATACACTCTGCAAAAACAAAGAAAAAACATCACTGACTTTGTAAAACAAGCATATCTTGCTTAGTTTGGAGTGAAGCTTGGAGATCAAGATAAGTCTTGGGCTCCCCATAAGGTTTGCAAAACCTGTGTAGAGTGCCTACGACAGTGGAAAAATGGAGAAAGGAAACATTTAAACTTTGGTGTGCCTATGGTGTGGAGAGAGCCGCAAAACCATCACGATGATTGTTATTTTTGTGTTGTGAATGTGAAAGGCTTCAATCGCTACAGGAAACATAAGTGGGAGTATCCTGATTTGGACTCAGCAAGGCGACCTGTGCCACACAGCGAAGACATTCCCATACCGGTGTTTACCTCACTGCCTGACCTTCCATTGTCAAATGTTGAAGAAATGCTGGACGTGGAGTGTAGCACAGGTGGTAGCCCTGGAAGTGGATATGAAGAAAGCTTTTCAACACCTGAGCAGTTCTCCCAAAAAGAACTCAATGATCTGATATGAGATCTCAGTCTGTCAAAGCAAGCATCTGAACTTTTAGCATCCAGGCTAATGGAAAAGAACTGTCTACAGCCGGAAGCTAACATTACAGCTTATCAGACAAGAGAGGAGGGACTTCTTCCATACTTCAGCCAAGGTGAAGAACTTGTATACTGCAATAACATTCCTGGACTTCTTCTCCAAATGGGACTACTGGAATATCGACCAGAAGATTGGCGGCTTTTTATAGACAGCTCCACCAGAAGCTTGAAATGTGTTTTATTGCACAATGGTAACCGCTATGCATCTCTTCCAATTGCTCACTCAACAAAACTTAAAGAAGAATATGAAAATATCAAAATGGTCTTGCAGAAGCTCTGCTATCATGAGCACCAGTGGTCTATTTGTGTTGATCTAAAGATGGTGAACTTCTTGCTTGGGCAGCAAAGTGGATACACGAAGTACCCTTGTTTCATCTGCTTGTCTGAATCAGCTTACTTTGTTTTAATGTTATTGTACTGAATACAATGCCATTAGGTATTTCATGTGTTTACTTTTGTATGATTTGAGACAGTTTCCATGTCATTTGTGGGTAGACTATGCCTGACCATTAATTTTTTTGAATTTGTTATGTTTTTCAATGGGGGCATCAATTATCTCAAAAATTAGAGCCAATCTAGCAAAACCAATGTCATATTAGGAATCAGCGACACAAAGTTACCCTAAAATCGATCAAACATCATTGGCAATAAAATTAGTGTTGACCAGTGTTATCAGTTCACAGAAGATATTAAACATTGTGTATTGACTTCAATAGAAGGAGGGCATTCCACATTTTATTTTACAGTGTTCTGTAATGCTGGAAATAAACCACTTGTAAACTGTTTGGCCTCCTATAACATGTGCAATCAAGACAACAGCCTCATAAAGCTGGACAAAGAAGAAAGCCAGCTGCATTTTCTATTTCTTTTGGCATAAAGAATTTCAATATACTTTTCAGAAAAGGAAACCAACAGCACCTGCACAAGTCACATCTAGTAGCTGACTGATGTGCACTATACATTAATTTACACATGCATGTTTGAAAAGATCCTCTGAGGTTAGCATAGCTTTTTCCCCAAACCCGCTGCCTCTTGCATATTGCTACATTCCCTGTTTCTACTAACATTTTTCTCTTCTTACATCTGTTTCAAGCCTGCTCTGTAGATTTGTGTGATCCTGTTACTTAGCAACATTCCCCACAAGTTTTTCTACCACTTTCCACATATTCTAGAAGCAGCTAACAAAAAAAAAGCATACAAGACTGAACAGCTGCAGTACCGAGATTCCTTCTTGTACTCATCTTCCCAGAAACTAATGTTGCCGAGGATATATGAAACCCCACTGAAAAACTATATGATTGTCTTGTAGAAACTAACTTGCTTCTCTTGTATCTCATATATCTGTCTTGCTTAGGGATGGGCTGAGCCACTACTTCTATCCCATTTTGATCTCGCTATCACTCAATCATAGGTCCTTCCCATCTGGTTTCTTGCTGTTGCTTACTATTCCACCCTGTTGTATCCCATTACGTATATTATGTATATGTTCTGGGTGTACTTTCAGTGTAAAATATGTACTTCAGTGAATTCACAGGTAAAATACATATTTTGTATGCATCTTTTAATGTAAAATATATACTTTTGTATGCACTTTTTGCACACTGAAAATGCATTGTTATAACCAGAGAAGTGCATCATAGCGGAAGTTACACACCGGTCTGCAAGCAAGTTCAGCAGCGTCAGATTGTGTCAGTCTGCTGCAAAAAGTGGACTAAACAAATTTATCCCCCATCCCTCTCACAGGAAAGGGAGGGGATTGAAGTGTCCTTCCTTCCTTCCATTTATTTGTTTGCTCATTGCATGAACACATCTTACTTCATCCCTATCATCCTGGAGAGCAAGTATTGAATGAGGGGATCTGGCTATGAGGCGGCTTGGCATTACTATGATGAAGGGACCCTGCCCTTCTGAATTTGTCACTATACTACTGCCTGTGTCCCTATGTACACATTGATAAAACAAAGCAAAAAGGCAACCATATGATGTGACTGTGTGTGTATTATATATATATATATATATAATTGCATTAACGGTCTTTTTTGTATGTTATTTTACTGAAGGGTAGGGGTGCATTTACAGGTCATTAAAAAGGTGCATGAAAAGGATCTTGATGAAATATATTCCTTTCAAGATTGTTTCTTTTTCTTCTCTCTCTCTCCGTTTGGTAGTGTTTTATCAGTGTGTGTGTGGGGAGGATGCAAATGAATTGAAGGAAATGAAAGCTGCAACAACCATATGCTTCAATTCCAGAATTACTTTCAGATAGTCGCCTAATTAAGATAGAATTCATGAGGAATGGAAAACAGGACAGAGTGAACCAAAGGAACAATAAAGGAATTGAATACGAGAAATATTCCACTGTTTTGGATTTAGTCAAGGAATGCTACTTATGTATATAAAGAAAGCAGTTTGATCTACTGTATATGCCTAATTATCAGATCGTGGTTTGGCATTATTGGTGACTGGAAACATCTGCAGGCTTGAGTACTCCTCCTCCCTCTTCCTCCCTCCTCCTCCTCCCCCTCTCATGCAGACATTCCTTCTGTCAGTTTTGGAAATAAGTATTGTTAGTGCCATATATACTGACTTTTTCAGTATGTATGTTGTTGTTATGTGCCTTCAAGTCCATGATGACTTATGGCGACCCTATGAATCAGTGACCCCCAAGAGTATCTGTCATGAACCACCCTGTTCAGATCTTGTAAATTCAGTTCTGTGGCTTCCTTTATGGAATCAATCCATCTCTTGTTTTGGCCTTCCTCTTTTTCTACTTACTTCTAATCATGTCTTCTCATTATGTGTCCTAAGTATGATAACCTCAGTTTCATCATTTAGCTTCTAGTGATAGTTCTGATTTAATTTGTTCTAACACCCAATTATTTGTCTTTTTCGCGGTCTATGGTATCTGCTATGTATGGATGTGAAAGTTGGACAGTGAAAAAAGCGGATAAGAGAAAAATCAACTCATCTGAAATGTGGTGTTGGGGGAGATACCATGGACTGCGAAAAAGACAAATAATTGGGTGTTAGAACAAATTAAACCAGAACTATCACTAGAAGCTAAAATGATGAAACTGAGGTTATCATACTTTGGACACATAATGAGAAGACCTGATTCATTAGAAAATATAATAATGCTGGGGAAAACAGAAGGAAGTAGAAAAAGAGGAAGGCCAAACAAGAGATAGGTTGATTCCATAAAGGAAGCCACAGACCTGAACTTACAAAATCTGAGCAGGGTGGTTCATGACAGATGCTCTTGGAGGTTGCTGATTCATAGGGTCCCCATAAGTCGTAGTCAACTTGGAGGCACATAACAACAACAACATGGTATCTGCAAAGCTGTCCTCCAACACCACATTTCAAATGAGTTTATTTTTTTCTTATCGGCTTTTTTCACTGTCCAACTTTCACATCCATACATAGAGATTGGGAATACCATGGTCTGAATGATCCTGACTTTAGCGTTCAGTGATACATCTTTGCATTTGAGGACCTTTTCTAGTTCTCTCATAGCTGCCCTCCCCAGTCCTACCCTTCTTCTGATTTCTTGACTATTCTCTCCATTTTGGTTAATGACTGTGCCAAGGTATTGATAATCCTTGACAAGTTCAATGTCCTCATTCTCAACTTTAAACATACATTTAAACATGCATTTCAGTATGTATAGTTTGTTTATTTGCTACATTTATATCCTGCCCTTTCTCCAAGGAGCTCGAAGCAGAATACATGTTTCATCCCACTTCATATTATTCTCACACCAACCCTGTGGGTCCAAGAGCGAGATGATTGCCCACTGAGCTTCATGGCTTTGGGGAGATTTGAGCCCAGTCTCCCAGATCGTAATGTAACATTCTGACCACTAGGGAACTCTAGCACTTTAGTTAGCACCAAATCACATTTGAAACCATGAAAATGAAATGGACTGCCTCCAGTTACAATTTATGGAGACCCTATGAATGGGGTTTTCATGGTACGCAGTATTCAGAGGTGATTTACCATTGCCATCCTGTGAGGCTGAGAGGCAGTGACTCGCCCAAGGTCACCCAGTGAGCTTCATGGCTATGTGGGAATTCGAACCCTGGTCTTCCAGGTCACAGTCCAACACTCTAGTCAGAAGCAAATTAGTATCTCTCTATCTCTCTCTTTGTGAATTCCACAATAATTAGTGAAAAACCAGTGGTACAGACAAAACACTAAGAATAATTATATCCAAATCTAGATGGGAGGGTGTTCCTAATCACCAAATGACAGTTGGGCAGTCAAGAAGCATTATTCCTGAACAAACACACTGAGATAGCTACAAGCTATTCCCTTCTGGATAGTTGATAAATACTTCTATACAAACTTTGATAGGTCTTTTTACTCCCCTTTACCAGGGTAGCAAGTTTGGAGCTTTAACTCTTCTAAGAATAGCACCTTAGGGCAACAAGAGAAAGATTCCATAAGCCAAGTCAGGTCTCAGTATATATCTACATTGTGCCCTTGGTGATGTAGATTTGTAGTCAATTTCACTGGCAAGATACTTTAGGAAAAGTATGTAGGAGATACCCATTGTGAATCAATGCAGTATTTATTCACTCAGCATCATCAGTTTTGCAGTTAAAAAGAGGAGCAGGTGTAAGAATGAGAATGTAAGGGAATTGGCTGTAACATATGGGAAGAGCACTGACACTGGAAAGTTCTTGCCACAATCTATAGGGTTGCATAGAGGAACATTATCACAAGAGGCCCCTCTCATTTAGCACTGGAAGATTCCAACAGCGACTTTAAGCCTTAGACATTTCTGTAGTACATGGAGGGTGATGTGGGTCAGGCAACTGGAGTCTAAAGTCTTTCTGAAACCAGAAATTCAGCTTTCAGTTTTGAAAGCCTTCAAAGGATGACAGCAATGCAACTTTTAGAAGCTCTGCATTGGGTTAGTTTATTCTTATAACTAACAGGGCAATCCTAGTCCTGTCTACTCAGAAGTAAGTTCTAATGAATTCAGTTGGGGTAACTCCCAGGTAAGTGGAATTGGGCTGCTCAGGGATGGGGAAGAAATTTCTTTTTTGATTCTCCTTTTAATCCTAACCAACCAATTTGCACTTCCCAAACCAGTGTGCAAACCAAAGCACAGGTATCCTTCAAAATGTGAATTTCTCCAAATTTTGTGATACAGTTCTCCAACCAAAGAATGTGTAGAAAAGTGCATATGTCAGTGAAAATGATATACATTGTTTCTAAAGAAGAAAATTACTTGCAAAATGCATATGTTAGGCAAAATAGCATACAAAATGTGCATGTTATGTGAAATGTATATGAAAATTCATCAAGATTTTCATGCAGACTTCTTTTTTTTTAGGAAAAAATCACAAACTAATGCAGAAATGGTGCAAACCAAGCAAGACTGGAAAAATGAGAAACTGAGAGGAACTGAAATTGGCCAATGTGCCCATCCTTTTCCCCATTCCTACAGCGGGAGCACCATATAGACATTATACCTTCTTCAGGTGAGGCTGTTGATGTGCTGAACCGTTGCCTGACCGCGATAATGGACTGGATGAGAGCTAATAAACTGAAACTTAATCCAGACAAGACTGAGACACTGTTGGTGAGCAGTGTTGGTGTTCTAGATGGGGTTACACTCCCCTTGAAGGAACAGGTTCGTAGCTTGGGGGTCCTTTTTGACCCTTCCTTGTCGCTTGAGGCTCAAGTGGCCTCGGTGGCACGGAATGCGTTTTACCATCTTCACTTAGTAGCCCAACTACACCCCTATCTGGACAGTGACGATCTCGCCTCAGTTGTTCACGCTCTGGTAACCTGTAGACTGGACTACTGTAATGCGCTCTACGTAGGGCTGCCCTTGAAGACCGTTCGGAAACTTCAGCTAGTGCAAAATGCGGCAGCCAGGTTGTTAACGAGGACCCGCTGGTCTGCGCATATAACACCTGTCCTGGCCCACCTGCACTGGTTGCCTATTTGTTTCCGAGCCAGATTCAAGGTGCTGGTTTTGACCTATAAAGCCTTACACGGTGTGGGACCACAATACCTTGTGGAATGCCTCTCCCGCTATGAACCTACCCGTTCACTTCGTTCAATATCCAAGGCCCTCCTCCGGGTACCAACTCATCAGGATGCCCGGAGGATTGTTATTAGATCTAGGGCCTTTTCTGTAGTGGCCCCCGAACTGTGGAACAGCCTACCTGTGGAGATACGCCTGGCGCCTTCGGTACTTTCTTTTAGGCGCCAGGTTAAGACCTGGCTATACTCCCAGGCATTTTAATGTTCAATGTGTTTCATTTAATTTTTTTTTTGTTTAACTTGTTGCTGATTTTATTGTAATTTTATTGTAATATTGTATTTTAATCTTGTTTTGTTCACCGCCCAGAGAGCTATTCGCTATGGGCGGTTTAAAAATGAAATAAATAAATAAAATAAATAAAATAAATACCACCCTTAACATAGCATTATTCCCAGGGGATTTTGTGACCCCATTTCCCAAATGTGCAGCACTTGAGATATTACTGCTTTTGGCAGCAGGTCTGTCTTAGTTGGTACAATTGTTAGAGCTAGGTCAACTCTTCTAACTCAACATCAAGTATGGAAGTATGTTTAAATTCCTATAGGGACAATAGAATTATCATATTCTCTAATCTCACAGTTTTGTAATTAACCTCCCTTTTTATCTTTGCCATGTGCATTCTGAACTCTGGCATGTGAAGGGTGTGACATATGCAGGGTTGAATAAGCTTCATGTATGTGAGTGAATTTGGCAGGCCACTATGGTACAGTGCAAAAAGAGATTGTATCAGAGTTCAGTCTGGATTCCCTTGAGGCACCTACTGATATGATCTTAAGAGCTTGCTTTTGTATTGTCATATTGCCATATTCTTACCCAGTTCTCAGATGCCCCCTGCAGCTTCCCTGAGCAAGCTCTTGCTTTCAACACTGTACATTTTCATTTCACATGCGTATCGTCATTTGAATGTCAGTTTTGTCTGCACTTTGGAAAGCTTCATTTGTCACATTGTATTTGTTCTTACATAGCTCATCTATGTCTCTAGATCAGTGGTTCTCAATCTTTTTTGGTTCGCGGCGCACTGTAAAACATATAAAAATTTTCTGGCGCACTTCGTGTAGAAAATTAAAAATATATTAATATACTTTAAACTATGAAAAAAATATCTTAATAATAATATACTTTCATAATATTTTCGGCACACCTAGCCACTTCTTGCGGCGCACCAGTGTGCCCTGGTGTACCATTTGAGAATCACAGCTCTAGATAAATAATTAACAGTTTGGTCAGAGGAAAACAACAAACCATTTACAATACAATTAATGCAATTTATGGATAAATGACCTTTCCATTCTGCCCTTTCTCCAAAGAGTGCAGGACACCGTTCAACAATCTTGTGAGGTAGGTTAGGCTGAGAGATAGCAGTTGGCCTAAGGTCATCCAGTGAGTTTCATATCAAAGCAAAGCACTGGACTTAGGGTCCCTTTGTCCCAGTACTCTCCCATGCTTCTTGCTGGCTCTCATACATAGGACAGTGTGTGTGTGTGTGTGTGTCTGTCTGTCTGTCTGTCTGTCTGTCTGTGCATACATACATAAACTTACATATGAAGGCTGACATTTGTTTCACCTGGGTCCAGTATCCTAAGCAGGTCATGACACTACTTCAGTTTTGAAGGAAAGGTCCTATAAACATGAAACATGCTAGCTGCTAAAGGTGCTCCTTTAATATTTCTCATTGTAAGCTCATAGTTTCTAGCCTTTAAGTGTGTAGGGCTGGTGACAGCACCCTTCAGTCCTATTAGGTCGGGACAACTTTCCTCTGGCCCTCCTATATTGTGATTTTGTTGTTTTGCTTACTGGTTTGATTTATGGCATTTTGTTGTAATGTGCTGCCAGAGCTTGGAAAAGTTACTTTTTTGAACTACAACTCCCATCAGCCCAATCCAGTGGCCATGCTGTCTGGGGCTGATGGGACTTGTAGTTCAAAAAAGTAACTTTTCCAAGCTCTGTAGTGCTGCACATTTTGTTGGACATCACTGCAGGGGGGTGGGGCTTTGGACCAAAACCTAGTATATAAATAAAATAAAACTGTAATATATAAACCTGATAAGCTTAGTTAAAGATGCAGCACAAAGAAATTTGCACAAACAGTTTTGGGACATTTTATTATCCATTTTCATTGGATCTCACCATAGCAAAATATTACCAAAAAAGTCCATCTGTAATGTCAGGAAAAAAGCATTTCTGTCCACTTCACTGGATCACTTTTTGTTGAAAAACCCCTTGGCACTTTTTTTTTTTACCCCGTCACTTTCATTAACTGGAACAACAACAACAACAACAAAGGACCCAAATGGCAAATAAATAAAATCAAGAGATTTCTTAGGATATTTTATGCTGCTGCAGATTCTTCTTGGTCTTGTTTCCTAAAGAGCTAATGTTTCCCCTCTCTTTGGGGGAATTTTTCTTCCTGCTTCTATCTCATTTTTTTACCCTTTAGAATCTCCATAGTTTGTCCTTCTTTTCTTCAGAGCAACCAGGAGGCATATTTGTCTGAGATCAGGCACTCTCTAGAAGTTATTTTCTGCAAGTCTACTGCACAATAAGTGCAAGTGGATGTTATGAATTCCCCCTCCCTATGGCAAATGTTAAGTGAAAAAAAATTGCAAAGAGGATTAGACATATCCTACGCAAGGATTACACACACACACACACACACACACACACACACACACACACAGAGAGAGAGAGAGAGAGAGAGAGAGAGAGAGAGAGAGAGAGGTCCCTGTATAGCAAACCTACAGTGCAATGGTATATACTTGAACCTAGAAGGAAGTAAAAGAAAAATCATTTCTAAACTGAAAGGAGATGGTTGCCGGGGTTTTTTGTTATTATTTTACCTGTAAAAGTAAAATAACAAAAAGTTCTTTTGGAAAGAAAAAAAACCATTAAAAAAAAAAGGCTCCCAGTCCCCCACCTTCAGAGGCTACAGGCCTAAGTTGGGATGGAAGCATCTGTCAGTTTTGCTTCTCTCAGTTTCTGAAACATAACTTTAAACTACAGGACTAATGGCTGTGTTATGTTAGCAATGAGAATACAGATGCTGTAACAAAATAAGGTTAGTTTCTAAATTCCTAAAAAAAACCCACTATATTTGAAGATGTACCATGCAAATAACCATTTTGTTTTCTTTCATATTCCCATCCCTGTCCTGCTCATTCGTTCAGCTCAAGAACACGTACAGGCGGGCCCCACTTATACAGCAGGTTCCATTCCGGACTGCCACCGTAAAGTGGAAATCGCTGTAAAGCGGAACCCCTTGATGATAATGGGGCGCGTTGCGCAAAAATGACATCAAAATGGCACGCGATGGAAAAAAACCACCGTAAAAGCGGGACAAGAGCCTTAATGTGGGGACTTTCCCTAATTGAAAGCCGCCGCATTAGCGAATCGCTGTAAAGAAAGCGCTGTAAAGCGGTGCCCTACTGTATATATGAACAGTGTTCACAAATTATGGTGAGTTCATATTTTTTTCTCCCTGTAACTTTCCTTCTCTCTTTCATCTTTTCTCACTCTTGCCTCTCACTTGGGAAACCATGGTTTTCAAAGGAAGTGAAAATTTCCTGGCTTGAAGTTACTCATCAAGCTGGTACTTTTTTAAAAAATGAAACCTTACAAGATAGTTTGTTCTTTTCTATAATACTGGACAACAATAGACTTGAATTAATTATCAGCTATTGGATGCGAGAGGCAAGTAATTCTGCTCAGGAAAAATAATCAACAAGCATAGCTAATCCTGTCTCAACTATATTTTCTTTATGCCCCCTTCCTTCCTTAATCTGAAACAAAAAGATGGATACTTATTACAGTACAAGAAAATGACTGGCAGATAACATTGTGTCCACATTTGGAGATTCCAGTTTAGGCTGAACATCTGCGGTAATCATTGTAAAGCACATTTCATGTTGAAAATTCTTGACTGGAAGAGTATATGAAGGGTACAAGGGAGAGTGCTATTGCACTCAGGCCCTGCTTGTTAGCTTCCCATAGGCATTTGGTTGGCCATAGTGAGAACAGAATATTGGACCAGATGTGCCTTTGATCTGACCCAACAGGGCTCTTCTTTTATATCTCTAGAGGTAAACCCCATTCCTAGGAAAGCCAATATTATGATTCATATCAGAAGAAGCTGTTCTTGGATCAGCTTTCTGATGAAAATTGAATAAACCTGAATAATATGCCTCACCTTAAACCACTTGAGATTTTCTGCCGGAATACAGCACTTAATTCCCTTTGGCGCCATTCTTGCTGCTTTTGTGTTCCCTGTCTGTGAGTATTCAGGCATACAAGAATACTGACAGGAATGTTCTTGGGATCAGGATTTTCAATAGCAGAAAATGAATGTCAAGTTCAGTAGCAGTTTGGCCTCTCTGTGGAGAGCATCTTCATGAGCCTTATACTCAAACAGAAGCAACCAGTGCAGGGGAGAAACAAAGGATGACATCCAAAGTGTATCTTGAACAGCATCCTGTGTCAATGTTTTTTCTGGATGTGAGGTGGGCATGTGCAAACACCCACACCCTTTAGAAATGTAGTTAGTGCTTTACTGACACTTTTCTTGCACCCTTACTATTCCTCACATCCTTTACCGAAGCACCAATATCCAGATTACCTAAAACAAAATCACTTTAGGTGAAATTTGGTGACAACTGTCATTATAATATATCAGGCTCTCTTGGCCACTATATAACTACTGTTGTAGTCACATTTGTTATCAGGCAGTTCGTGGAAGCCCAGGTTAGATTACCACAACCAAGTTTCTTGTGATCTGTTTGTTACAAAATACAACTGTCATGCAGTATAAACACAGAAAACAGTGATTGTGTGGGGAAGGGTTGTGTATGTGTGTGATCATAATCTACTTCCCATTGTATATATTTTGCAAGATTGGGCTGAATTCTGAACAGTAAGACTTTAAAGCACAAATGTTGCCAGAGCCTGCTTAGATGTTATTCAAATCTGAATATGAAGATTTTAAAAACACAAAACACCAGAATTATATTTTAACCCAAAACAGAAACCTGCTTAATTCCTTCCCAATCCCTGGTATGGATTTTACTTCAGACTTTGGCAGATTTTGAAGTGATATTCACTCATCTTCGACACAGCTCTAGAAACAAATTATCAGAGTGAATATTAAGTCATCTTTGTCCAGCTGATATTTTAATATTGGAATGCCAGAAAGACAAGGCAAATGAGTCATCAGCCAATATACCGCAACAGAATTTTTGTTAGCAAATGTATGTGCAAAAAGAAAATGGTTACAGTATTTCATATGGGATATTACAAAGGAAAAACAAACTGGATTCTGTTCATTGAAGGTGTGCTGAGTTGCATAGTGGAAGCAAAACTGATTGCTTTCCCAGTTTATATTAGACCCCTTACTTTTTTGGAAGCTGGGCCCCAGCAGGGTTCCTGTGTCTCTATTGTCCAACAAGCCAATCAGCATGAAAGGGGAGTGTGCTAGCTACTGAGAGGAGTGTCAGTTGCCAGTAAGCCTTTATTTCTATTTTAACAAGCCAATACAAATTGTGAAGAGAATTCTGTAATTGAAGAAGAGTCAATGCATCCTGATGACATAATCAAGCGGCTTAGTAACAGCAGGAGAAACTGAATTCAAGTTGTTCGAGCAATATACTTGACAGGGTAAAAGGGCAGTCAAAAGGAAACAGTGATAGAGAAGCAGAAAGCAGTATTCAAGCCTGGCCAGATTGTTCTATACTTTTAGGTTATATAATCTTAGGTGCTGGCATTGCTGGGGGTGGGGGGCATGGCTGTGACTATCATGAAGGGACCCTGCACTTCTGAATTTGCTACTACACTACTGGTTATAGGGTCTGAGTTGACACACTGTGCGCCAATTTACTTTAAAGTAGTGGCAAAACGGTATTAGAAGATTTTTCAAAAGGATTCCACTCAGGCAATAAGACCATCTTGTTCGTTTGTTTTGTTGCTTACTTAAATGTATGGATCGCCTTTCTGCCTGCGAGGGACTCAAGATTATGTATAACTCAAAGAAAAGGGTAGGATATCAAAAAGTGAAAAAATTCATTTCATATAAAAGGCAACAGCCACCCCCCCAAAAAAAATACACTAGCACATCAATTTACAATGCACGGGGGAGTACCAAAATCTTTATTCTGCATCTAACCCCCCCCCTCGGTTGTCAGTTCCAAAGCTGAGAATGCCTTGCTCTCAGTCCCTACAATTTCTGTCTTCACAGAAAGAAGGAATAGGAGCTCTGTGGCGCATCTCAAAGAACTGGGAGTGCCTATACAATGGAACAGAATAGTTCACACTAGGATATATGATGTAGAAACGGTGAGGCGCATGTGCAATCCCTGGGTTAGCATGGACTCAAGTGCAAACTGTTGTGTGTGGCTAGGCCTTAACCGTGCAACCAATCCACTTCTTTTTCAAACAGATGGAAGGTGGGGGGGTACCTGCACTTGGGCTTCCCATGCAGGGGCAACAGCATTCCTCAAGTGGCAAATATATTAATAAAGTGGAGAGACATTTTAGGTGCTGAGTTTGGTTGTTTTCTTTTAGACTAATAGGTCAAGGCAAGTGAAGTTCAGGGGAAGCATGAAAGCACCTCCTCCAAATTTCCCCATTCTTTCTTAATTTAATATAATAAATAAAACTTGAGCTTTATGGACCGATAGATGCATGAAGTGTGACGGAAAAGTGATAGGCTGTAAGCGTACGCTGTGAAAACAAGAGACCCTTCTTCTTCTTTGTGGCTCTGTCTTCAAACCATGGGTACTCTCCTATGTACGTTTGCTTTGGAGACAGCACCACTGACTACAGTGGGGTCTCCTTTTGAATAACCATGAATACAATTAGGGCATATTGTTATATGTCATTGCGGAACGGTCACAAAAATTGTAGGTAGTTCTGTTTGTCCATTAGAAAAATTTCAAAAGTCAGAGTAATGTTGTTATATTTTTTTATTAGAATCAACCAAACTGGCGCAAAGTCACGAGCAAACTTGAAGTGCTTATTTATTTATTTATTTATTTATTTATTTAATGCATTTCTTTTGGGGGCAACTATTCCAGATCCTTCAACCACTTTAATCCAGCCTTGCTGTGGCAATGAATCTTCAATAAGAAGAACATCTGTTCGGAAAAGAAAAGAAGATTTTATTTATTTATTCATTTAATATTTAATTTGTACCCTGCCCTTCCTCCCAGCAGCAGCCCAGGGTGGCAGATAAATGAACATTATTGTTACTATTTAGTACATTGAGGTAGTTTCCTCACCTGTAGGAACACAGCTGGTGCCATCCATCCCCTCGCTCTTGGGCCGCACAAAAATGATGTGAATGTGTGTTTCCTCTTTTTACACATAGACCAGGGGATGGACTTTACAGTGCCTGCAACAGGCCCAAAATAGATTGCGTAGGATTTTAAACCCAGGACAGAATGGGGAGGAGGTGAGAAATGGGGTTGTAGCATGTTTCTTCATGCTCTGTATCATTGCTTTGAGCTTGGGCCACCTGAAACCTCAAGGCTTGACATAAATTTGCTTTCATGAGCAACTTGTGGAGAGTGCAGTAAGGAGTTGGACCCATTGAAGACATCTTGTCACAAAACCCTCCAAAACTTGGAGATTTGTTGTGATCATGTCCATAAAGGAAAAGGCAAACAATTTCCCTTGAAGCATTTAAACCACCCCTGAGGACAATCTTTTGAAAATAATCCAGCTATGATGGTCCCTCCGGTTCTAAATCCTGCTGAGTAGTGACAGAACCAGACCACAGAGAGCACTAAGACATCCTACTTACATTTTCAAAGATGTAATAATTTCCTGATGTAATTTTGCTGCCTCTCACTCCTTACTCCCTTGAAAGGCTTGTTCTTACCAAAGTTTTCTGCCAAGTCTCCCAGCAGGAGGATGCATCACAATGGAAGACATGTCATTGTTATTTAGCACCTTGCTGAACAATGGGCATTGTTCCTCTTGATGTTAGGTTTTTAAAACAGCTTTTAGTGGATCAAGCCATTTTTATTTATTAGAAAAAATTAATGTGCACATCTTATGCCATCGACTTTTTGTTACTGTTTGGAGAGTTTCCTAATGCTTTTGCCATGGAGCAACCTGGTTGTTAGTGGTAGGCTTTCATGCACTGGTGACTTTTTTTATTTACCACAGCTGTTTATGTAACAGCAGCATAGTAATGTAAAGGCTCTCCTACTGCTGATGTTTTCAGATAAACTTTACAGCTTGTTGAGTGATTAACTATGTTCTCCAAAGGAAAGCTTTGCTGGCGTTTCCTGAAATACCGGGTTACCATAAACCAGGGGAAGAGAACTTTTTCAGTCTGAGGGCTACTTTCCCTCCTGGGCAACCTTCCAGGGGTCACGTACCAGTGGAGGTTGATACCTTAAGCAAAAGTGGGAGGAGCACACATTCCAAGCCAGGCAAAAACTTTCAGACAAGGCTGGTCCCCCAGATCTGAGGTTCCCCACCTCAGATCTGGGGGACCAGATGACCGAGTAGGGTGAGCTGTCAGGTGAATTTGCTTTGATTTGTGTGTGCTCCCTCTCATCCGCAAACTAAATTGGGAGGAGTCCCTCCCACCAAATAATTTATTTTAGACAAAAGCCTATAACAAACTATGATCACCACTGCAAAGACTCATCCAACTCAACACTATGTTTTCACCAGTGGAGAACCTCATGACTTCTGGAAATCAAAAAGCAGGGCTTGAATGCAACAACCCTCCCTCAATGGTTTGTTCCCATTATCTGATATTCAGAGGTATACTGCCTCTGAATATGGGGGTTCCATTTAGCTATCATGCTTAATAACTCTTGTACTCTCGCTTATGTTGCTTGTGGGGTTCAGACAGAAATTTGTTGCTGTTACTTAGGTGTGAGTGGTGAGAGAATAAGAAATAGCTCGTGAAAGGGTAAAAGCAATGTACATGTTTAAAAATCAAGAATGACAGGGTTGCCTGGCAACCAGCAAATAGAATGATTTAGTGTGGGATTGGCTCTGGAGCAATGAAGGAAAGAGTCCAAGATTTTCAGATGGGCAAAAAGAGGACTCATCTTGGCAGTTTTAATTAAACAAACTCAATAACAACAAAGCAGGGCACTGTGACTCTATGACACTTGTCCTAATTATCTCATTAGAACATAGTCAGATTGTTATTTCCTGTGAGTGGATGGAACAAAGGCCAGGTGACCATTGCCTTCAGTTCATGTGAGCAATCAAAGCATCATTTCCACCTGTAACACAACTTTAATTAATCTTCTTTACGTGGGTCCCAGCACTCAAGACCAGTGGCACAGAGACAGCTCTGCTGACAGAAATCTGATTTCATGTTGCACAGAAGCAAAGCTGGGCTTGACTCCCATTATATGTACAAATAGGAACATGCAGCTGATTTTAGCTCCCTGATGAGTGTACCTCCTGTGATATCCTTGTTTGTAACATTCACAGTTTACATATTTAGGTGTACTCTTAAAGTAGCCTTCATGTACATCTGCAAATGCATTATCTACTGGCTGACCGTTCCTTTCTTTGGCGTTTGTTTGATCAGTGGTTAATAATGTAGAGTGGTCAACTGATGTTTCATCATTGGGAGCTAGTGGCTGGCAGATTATTGTATCTTTATAGTTGGCAATCTCTTTCTGTGCTTTTGAATGAGATGCCAGAGTTTGGCAGGTTTCTCACTCAAGGGCATCTTTCCCATATCTGCAATTTCAGACGAAATGCCCACAAAACGCCAGGGGAGATTGATTTCTTTTTTACACACCCTAAAACTAACTGCTGCCCTTGGAAGAAAATTGCTATAGCTATCCTTCTGACATTTGGCAGGGTTTGTGCCCTCAGAAGGGGAGAACCCTGCCTGCAAATTTCATTTAATTCTGTCACCATATTTTAAATGTTATAGGAATTTCCTTAAAAAAAACTTTAAAGCTGCATAGCACAAAAACCCCTAGACCTGTTTGCCTACAATTTGGCAAGCTTTATCTCCTATGGATGGACTAGAATGCCTACACATTTCATACACTTCTGTCAGAAGGACAAAAAGTTAGAGCCATTTTTTAAAAATTCCCAGTTACAGTTGGAAGGAGGGGGAAGAGAAACAAAGCAGACTTACACAGACCCTGAGCTGAATCAAGCAGCCTATGAAGAGCTTTGGACCAAGGCGGCTGTTTTTCGAGGTGCCAAATTGGGATCCAGACTGAATCTTGTGGTTGGTGCATGTGATGTCCCTGTATTTTAATATCTGTAAATATGGCAAGTGCGGGTTTATTAAGTGATATATGGTAAGTGACTGAGTGAGAGGGGGAAGTACATGGGCTAGAATGCTGGAGAATGCTGTATGATTATTGGCTGAGTGTTTAAATGGCAGTATAAATGAGAGGATCACAGTTGGTTCAGGGTTCTGTTTTGTGGGGGAGTTGTGAGCGGTTGGTTGTGGAGTGTGGATTGGAGTTGGTTGTGGGTTGGATTATATTTGGCTGGCATTTAGACAGAATATATAAGACTGGAAACATAAAGAGTGACACTATATGGAACCATACGCTTGTTGAACATTCCTAAAGTAATCTTGTTATTTCTTGGTGTTATCAAATAAATACTTTTATTGGTTTACCTAAAGCCTGATCCTTGGCTGGGGATTCACAGACCAGAAGGGAGGGCAGGGTATTTACCAAGGCGGAGAAACAGTATCAAATGGTGGCAGCGGTGAAGAGATAGTGTATCATCAAGTATCCAGGGCAACCCAGGGCTGTATACTTTATAGACAAAGATACAGGGGGGTTGTGGACAGCAAGGGCACCCAGACACAAAGTAACAATAAGCCATAGGTTGGCAAAGCAAAGTCTCTAGCAGTATTGTTTACAGGGAGTGGCTGGTGGTGCTGCCTAGCAGTGGGGTGTTGTGAGATCTGTGCTAGGGTGAGCTAAAGAAAAATAAAAACTATGTTTCTCCCTGGTGGGAGCCACGGGATGGAGCCTGACAGGAGGTGCCAGGGGAGGAACATTACAGTGCACCCTTCTTAAAAAAAGTTTTCGGTATGATTATGACATCTCCTCAGAGGGTATCCAAGATCCCTAGAAATCAGTTGTGGACTGACTTGCTCCTTCAGTCTTGATTTGTCTTGGAACAGTAATTCATATTTCTATATCTTTCATTTTTCTCATTGTTAAATGTTTGTGATATTGTCAGTTCAAATGCCTTCCTCTTTAAAAGGGGGAGGAAAACATGCAAGTTTTTCATTACAGCCTTTGATTGAGAGGCCATTTATTGAACAGAGCCCAGAAATTTGCCTGGCCATACAACTCTCTCTCTTTCTCTATTGTTGATGAATGATATGCAGGCCTTATGTGGGATTTTCAAGATCTACAGGACATAGGGTAGGGATGGTATGACTTCAAGAATGGGATATTCTAGGTGAGTAGATAAAAGAGTAAAGGTTACAAAGGAGGGATAGAAAGAGACATACCAGAAGAAAAGTAAAGGGTAGTGTGAAAGACAAAAGCCTTAAAAGGAAGGACAAAACTGGCATGGTGGAGACAGAATTAACAGTAGCCACTGAAAACTAAAGTAGTTATAAGGATTTAAAGACATAGAAAAAGATAGTATTCTGAGCATTAATTGTTGATCTCTTAAAAGGAGTAGTTTAGCTAGGGAAATTCATATCTAAGTATGCTTGAGAAATTTGACCCGTGCAAATTCTGATACAAACTGATCTAATCCATACTTCCCAGGCTTAAGTGTGGATTAGAAATTAGTCACCCAGCTTTTGTACCTGCTGAATGTTCTGACTCAGTTCTCAGTTTTAAAACAGCAGAAAAATGCATTTAATATATGTATTTTGAAAGAAAAAGTATTTAGAAATGTTATTTTGAGAGAACAAAACTGATTCTTCTCACTACACCATGCATGAAACTGCAGCAGTCAAAAGGCATATGCAGGGTATCATGGGTCAGAATTTAACAAAGCTGTAGGTAACCCTGTGGTTGGGAATGTGTCATATGTGATGCTTGCTATATGCTGATGTTGTGGGCTCTCTTGTATGCTTTCTCACCAGTATATCTACTCTGACAAGGAGTCTTAATAGACAGCAGAAATTGTTTGGCAACACAGAATGTCTTTATTTGGTTGCTTTATCTGCAGGAACCTGTTGCAGATACTGAAAGATCTTTCAACAATGCATTGGCAGACCATACAGCAGCAACTGACATGAAGGAGGAATATGGGGGTAGGGAGGAAGATGCTTACTGACAATGAACTTACAGGGTGAGATCTAATGCAACTTTTAACAAAAAGCAGGAGAGTTGGTGCAAGATATTTTTTGTTCACGTGAACAGTAACATAAGCAGAAGGAGTGTAACAGTATGAAACAGTATGCAGTGGGTTAATATTGTGCAACACTTCAGCTGTCCCAGGCCACCTGCTGGATTTTGTGGTTACAATACATTAAGAAAGGGGCACTCCTCCTAGTAGAATGGCTGTGGCACTCGTAGGCTGCCACAATTTGATCTCACGCATAGTACAGTATTCACATCATCAGGTTAGTTCAATGCACAATAAAGTTAAGCTTGTTCTTTAGATGAACAGTGTTCATTATCTTTGGTAATCATTTCAACAGGGAACATGTAGGTTTGCTCCATAATGAAAACAAAAATACACATATTTAAAAAGAACAGGACTAGATGCTCTTACCTTCTGCAAACACAGACAAAAATTAAATTTATTTACACAACTTAAAATAAAATTGCCTATCTAAGCATTAATTCTTTTTTTAAAAAAAGAAAGACTTTGGATGAGAATCTGACCTTTTCATTCATCCCGTTGTGGGATCCCTTTCTTGGTGGTGGACCCGTGCTTCCTTCTGAGTCCTCCTGAGGGTTGTATGCCTGACATCTTGTGCCTTTTTCCTTGGCTGTAAATGCTGCAAAACGAAAGAAAGCAACAACAAGGAAGGAAGTTTAACTTTGATATACAGGTGTGCCCCACTTATACGGCAGGTTCCGTTCTGGACTGCAGCCGTAAAGCGGAAATCGCCGTAAAGCGGAAATCGCCGTAAAGCGGAAATTGCCGTAAAGCGGAACTCATTTGGGATAATGGGGCACGTTGCGCGAAAATGACGTGAAAATGCCGCAAAATGCAGCAAAAGCGCAAAATTGGCTTTAAAACAGGGAATGTCCGCCGTCACATTAGCAGAACGCCAGAAAACGAAGCGCCGGTAAGTGGGGCCCTACTGTACCAATCCTTTGTATGTGTACTCAGAAAACAAAAGTCATCTGTGATGTGTTCAGTCATGATTGTGTTGAATGATATTTGGTAAAATCTCTTATAGAGGAAGCTGATTTTAGGGTGGAGACGGTGATCCCAGCCCTCTCCATTTCTGAATCCACCATCTCCCATGGAATGTGTAGGTCAAGGTCATAGTGAAAAAAGAAGAGCTCTGCTGAATCAGAGCAAAGGTCCATCTAGTCCAGTGTCCTGTTCTCACAGTGGCCAGTCAGATGTCTGTGGTCATCCAAAATGCACACACATGAACAATTAATAAAAAAAATACAAAACCTTTAATTATTTTGCCACTAAGTACCAAAACAACACCAAATGAACAGGAACTTCAGGGGGTGGGGGCATTAGTGATAATTTATTCATTGTTCACCACCTCTTCTCTATAGTCCTTTTGTAAGGGAACCACCATCATCCACTCAACATACAGCCACAGTGTTTGCATCATAGCAATGTAGGAAGTTACCTTATACCAAATCTTACCATTGGTCCTTTCAAGCTCAATATTGCCTACACTAATTGGCAGTGGCTTTCCAGGGTTTCAGACTTTCTGCATGAGAATCGTGGTCTCCCACACTGATCTACAGCCCTTCCTTTCAAAGGTGAGACCCCTGTGTGTCAGTTTTTAAAACTGATTTGCTGTAGTTCACATTGTTTGTATTGTATTTTGATCATCCTTATCTTTTGTCCTTGGACCCAGTGCAAGGTAAATCCATTGTTAAACTGAGAATAAAAGATATGGATGTCCAAGAGTTACACGCTTTAGCCAGTGGACCATGTTCGCCACACTCATTGGGCCTAACTTGATCTGCTGCTAGCCAATTTTTTAAAATTTATTTATTTATTTATTATTTGATTTATATCCTACCCTTCCTCCCAGCAGGAGCCCAGGGCAGCAAATATGTATGCCATACTTTTTTAACAATACCTAAACATAGAAGAGCTGTTCTGCTGGGACGTTTTAACATTTTACCTTCAAAGATATTAGATGTTAGAAATGTTAGCTCTTAATTCATCACCTTTATTTTTTTTTATTTTGTGATCTTGTATTTTTACAGTTTGTACTTTCTTTAATGGTTAGTTGACCACAATAAAATGTTGCTGTTGTATTGTAATGTTTAGTTTGGCTTTGCCTTATGAACCTCCCAGAGTTCTCAGTAGCTATGTATGTTCATATGTTATTGCTCAGTTTCCAATTTCTGAGCTTCAGTTCCCAGCAGTGCATCAGATCTCTTGCATTAGATCTCTCTCTCTCTCTCTCTCTCTCTCTCTCTCTCTCTCTCTCTCTCTCTCTCTCTCTGTGTGTGTCTGTCTGTCTGTCTGTCTGTCTGTCTGTCTGTGTTTGCCAAGCACTTTAAAAAGATTCAGACTTCTGTCTTGGTTTGCTGAGATTCAGTTCAGTCCATGTTAATTTCGTGAATGTGGTGAAGGAGTGGGGAGCACACATCTTGTTGTTATGGCAAGAGAGACAGAGGGAGAGAACAGCAACTATAGGTGTGAATCATACATTTATCAAATACAATTTGACTGTGAAATGTCAGGTGCATAGTCTACACAGTGCAGGTGCATATTTCTGACAAGTGAAAACCTTTCTTTGAAATGGTGCAAATTGTTATCTAACCTCTGGTGATCAATGCCAGCTGCTTTGCAGTAAAAGTACAAGAATGTTGTTTCCTTCCCTAAACCTTTAAAATTCTAGCCCTTTGTAGACAATCTAGAAGTTTAGGGCTCTGGATTTTTATCCCTGGGTTTTGTCAGGGTGTAGATTGTATGTTCAGAGTCTGTGCGCCTTGAGATGGCTACTAAATATTATTTTAGATTATTATCAACAGTGAACTATTTCACAGCATGAGAGGGGGTCATAGTTTAGTGCATGAGTGGGAAACATTTTTTTCTGACCAAACTTCCAGGGGCCACATGCTGAAGGTTGTCAGGGCCAGATGCAAAAATGTGTGGAGCAATGAAGATAAGTGTTGTCCTTTGTACAGTAGGCTAGTTTTCATGCAGAATCACACATCCCTTTTTATTCTCCATCCAGGCGAACAAGAGGCAAGCAAGATGCAATTATCAGAATTCAAGGGTATATTTCACACAGGCAAAAATTCTCAAGGAGGCTGTGAAGCAAGGCTGGTGAGGGGTGTGGCCTGGGGAGAGAGGGTGTTTCTTGATGGGGACTATGACCTGGGGATAGTCCTATGGTAGTAGAGGAAAAAGAGGGTTTACTGAAAAACCATAAATATGATACACCAAAAATTATGAACGTTATTGTATCTTCTTTTTATTTATTTCTTCATAAAAAACTTTTTTCTTCATAAAACAGCCCAACGCGTTTTGGCTTTTGTTAATAGCCTTCGTCAGGGGACTTCACTTCTCCTATTCATGTCTCTTTCTTACTGTTATTCACCTTGCTCTTATTTCTTACTGTTATTCACCTTGCTCTTAGCGTTGGGCTGTTTTATGAAGAAAAAAGTTTTTTATGAAGAAAAAAGTTTTTTATGAAGAAATAAATAAAAAGAAAATACAATAATGTTCATAAGTTTTGGTGTATCATATTTATGGTTTTTCAGTAAACCCTCTTTTTCCTCTACGATAGTTCTATGGACCAAAGAGACGGGTCTGAGCTTCCCTACTCCTGGTTTAGAGGTAGAACCATTATTTTCCATGCAGAAGATCCTTAGTTTCTGGTATTTCCAGGCAAATGATCCGAGGGACCAGAATGCCAGAGTACCTGGAAATGTGTTGCCCAGCTTTCCTATCTCTAGCTTCTTTAGCTTTGCTCACTCTACAGTAGACAGTATTTATTTATTTATTATTTATTAGATTTATATACCGCCCGACTAGCGATAGCTATGCACTGTATTTGTAGAAATCACAAACCAAATAGAGCCAATTTGGGCCTATTTCTAACCTGTCCAGAGTGGGTTGGAGCAGCTACAAATCCCTACAGGGCAGATCAGCTAATCCTGAATCAATTTATAGAGATTTGTTCAGATCTGGAACTCAAAACCCAGAGTTTCTCTGAAATGGAGCAATTACAGTACCATTAAGGAGAACACCAGGGTAGAGACAGAGGGAGGGAGGCTAGAATGCTATCACCCCACCCAATACTCTCCAATCACAGTGCTTGGAAGGGGTGAACACTTAAAATACAGAAATATTTCATAAGTTCTGCCCTTAGAAATATATAGTGGGGGTTGGGTGGCTTTTTTCAGCTTTTCTGGTCCTTCCCACTCCATCCATCCTTATTTTTGTTATTATTTTGTTATTATTATTTTTAGCCAGCCAGTCAGTCAAACTTTGTGGGCATATTAGCCAGCATTCTGAGTTAAGAATTATTATTAGTATTATTTCCAATTGCTAATCACAGTGAATATTATTAATATATATATATTATTTTTCCCTCACTCACTACTGCTGTTGGCAATACACCCCCTATCTGGCAGGATTAATCCCCTCTATAGGGGCTACCATGTCTCCAGATTTCATGTCCCAATGTGTATATTATCTCCATGGTGCTGCCAGCCTGTGCCTGCCTACACATGTCTGATGCTACACAAACCTAATTTTTAAAAACCCTCACTTTTTTTTCAAAATCTTGAAGGAAGAAATAGAGGGAACACAGGAATATGGCATTACTGAGCACTCACAGGTTGTTTTCTTTTTTTAAAGAAAGGGGAAAAGCAAACTTTAAAGGTCACTAGCATGGAAACCCCTAGAACTATCCACCTGCAACCTGGCCGGTTTAATCCCCTAAATAGCAGCTATCATGTGTCCAAATGTCATGTATTGAAGTAAAAAAACCAAGAAAGTTATTACTGTTTTAGTTTTCTAATGTAAGTCAGTGGGATTTCCAGAGATCTGTAATATCCGGAATTGGATCCTAATCAGATCAGATCAGATCCAGAGTTGTCCAGACCGGATTGGGCCTGATCTATATTTACAAATCAGAGTCACAAATCAGATCGGGGAGTACACGCACAGCCCTTCTTGACAGTGCAAAGTGCATGGCTCTTGCAAGCACCACATTGGGAACAGACTTTGGCATGTGCTGAGCGTCCTCACTAATAGAATTCAAATACTATCCTTCATATTTGGATATATGCACCTGATCTGATTGCATGCAGCTCACTTTGGTAATTAAATCTTGCAGATCCCTACAAGTAACTAGTAAGTAACTTTTATTGCTAAAAGCTATTAGCCGCCGCAAAAGGTTACAGAAGGGCATAAAGTGCACGAGCATAAAATACAAAGATACAGTAAAAACAGCCAAACAACCGAGGAAATTTATATACCATAAGATCTTTCTTCTTAAAACAGCCTTAAAGTTCTATGTTAAAACTGAACAGTGAGACAACATCAGAACAGTTCCGAGTGTTTTACAAAACTAGCCTTAATCTTCTTGGCTGCGAGGGCAAAAGTGGCGACCTTAGAAGTTATGTAATTATCTGAACCCGCCAGGAGGATGGCTATTTGTTCAAAAATGGGTCTATCCTGCATAAGGAGAATTATAGGGTCTAAAATTTTAGCCCTGGGCACCTGATAAAGGGGACATCTCAGGAGGTAATGGGCCACGTCCTCAACCTCACCCGCACAGCAAATACAGACTCTGAGATCATAGGGGGTGATAGCATAATGGCCCACCAACATTGCAGAGGGCATGGTTTGCAGACGCAGGGCGGTAAAGGACCATCTCTGCAGAGGGACCAATAGAAAGGAAAGATATGGTTCAGCACCAAATGTTGTTTTGAAACAGGGGTACCATACCGAAAAGGAGGTTTGGGAGGCCGAATAAAGCATCCAGCATGGGGCATAGAATAGAATTCTTTCCTTAAGCAATCTTTTCGCCCTTAAGGAATAATGTGATGGAAGAATGGTTATAGAAATCCCATAGGCAGACAGTTTGGCTTTGGCTCGAAGTAACCATGAAGAATGTTAGGATGACTGAAGTTGTTCATGTAAACACATTTTAGGCAGGCATGTGTCATCCATACCAACGAGCCGCAGCCAATACAAAGCCAATGCCACATGGGCCAGAGATTCTAACGGGTGGAGACCGGTTTCTAGTCTCAGTAGGTTGGCAGGAGTACCCCGGGGAGTGGCCAGGATAAACCTGAGAAAGGTATTCTGAACTTTCTCTAATGGTGAAGTATCACTGTGGCCCCAGATCTCTGCCCCATATAATAATTGGGGGATTATCTTCCTACAGAAGATTTCCAGAGCTGGGGGAACCAGTTTGCCACCTTTATAGGAAAAAAAATGGCATAACTGGTGGACAGAACGAGCTGCCTTCAGTCTGACGGAGTCACAATGAAATTTCCAAGACAAATTTGCAGTAAAATTAACACCCAAGTAACAGTAACTCCGTTGCTGTTGGATAATTTGATTGTTTAATCTCCAGACATGTTTGGTGTTCTTATTCCCAAACACAGCCACTTTCGTCTTTGCATAATTAATGGGAAGGCTTTCCTTAGAACAAAAACGGCCCAGGCTGTTTAACAGCCTCCTCAAACCGACTTGTGTGGTTGACATGAGGGCAAGGTTGTCCTCATAAAGCAGAACAGAGATTTTAGAGGATAAAATGTAGGGGGGGAGTACAAAGAGCCAGATAGCTCCTGGACAATATCATTTATATAAAAATTAAAAAGAAAAGGGGCTAAAATGCACCCCTGGCGCACCCCTCGATGGGTGAAAATCGACTCAGAAAGGACACCATTTGCAACGAGTCTCACTCTAAGAGAAGTGTCACAATGCAGGGACTGCAGGAGCAAAAGTAGTCATTTGTCAATATTAGTGTCACCCAACTTTTGCCACAGGCAGCCTCTTTCAATGAGATCAAATGCAGAGGAGAAATCCACGAAGGCCATAAAAAATTCCTTCCTATTATGGAATGCATATTTTTTGATGAGGTGGAACAATACAAAACAATGGTCAACCGTGGATTTACCCTTTACAAACGCAGCTTGTTCTGGAGCAATAACATATTCTTGGGCCCATTTATCCAATTTCACAAGGAGATACCTGGTGTAGAGTTTGGATGCTATGTCTAATAAACTGATCGGCCTAAAATTTTTAGGATCTGTTTTGGCCCCGTTTTTATGGAGAGGTATAACTATGCTACTTCTCCAACCCTTAGGGATCACTCCCCTCTAGTTAATAAAGGTAAAGAGCTTTGCTAAAATAGGTGCCCACCAGTCAGGGTTGGACTTAAAAAGCTCTGCGGGGAGCATGTCTTCTCCGGGGGCCTTATTAATTGACATCAAATTAATCAGCGAGGCGACCTCCCCAGGCGAGACCAGATCCCACTCTGGGCAGCAATTTAAGGAGCTAGCGAGAGAAGATAAGGAGGGTTGAGGGAAGGGCGAGGTGCTCTTATAAAGAGCAGAGAAGTGCAAACTCCATTGGTCTGATGTTATCAGGTTATCTAAACCCATTTGAGCCTCCTTCAGGCCCCTAGAAACAAGATCCCAAAATCTAGAGGCATTTCTCTTGAGAGAAGCTAAGCCTAGTTCTCTCCATTGTTGTTGGACATAGGAGGCCTTTTTTTCCCTTAAGAGATTTTATAGGACTGCCTAAGAGATAGGTACACCTTAAATTTAGCCAGCGAGTCGTCTTGCCTGCTGGCCCTAATGGCTTGGCCTAGCTTGTGTTTGGCCAGGGCACAGCTTTTATCAAACCACCCTCTGATCTTTGACGTTATAGGTTTAGAGGTGGACAGCAGGGGCTTTAACTTTGACACTAGGGAGTCATATAAGGGAGATGGGTCCGTAGAGGACAAAAGACGATCTCTCAAGTCCAACATCAGGGAAGAGTTAAGGAAAATATTAATTAATTCACTTAACTCCCCACTCCAACCGATCCTTCTATCCCCCTGGGGCACCAATGAGCTGGGTGGGGAAAAAGCAGTGAGGAGGGAAAGAGGAGAGATAGAAAATAGGGAAAATAGGGGCATATGGTCACTCTCAGGTCTAGAAATTATCTCAAAGGTTGTTATATAGGAAATAAGGGGTTGGGAGAGGACCATATAATCGATCATGCTCCTGCCCCTCAGGCCAAGAAAGGTATGTGTGTTGGATGCCGGGTTTAAGTACGAACCATTGCAAATAAATAAATGAAATTTATAAACTAAACTGAAAAGGGATAGTCCTGCGGAATTAATGGACTTATCCAAGGAATTCCTACAGGGAAAATCAGAGAGGTCATCTGGGGATAACCCCATTCTACTGCCAATGGCCAGATTGTTTGGGCCCAGTCGGGCATTAAAGGGTCTTGAAACTGATGGTGCAGGGCAAGCAATGCCTGATCTAAATCGGCCCAAATTGAGGGACTCCCGTCCCCTGTCTTGGCTCTCATCGGGGGCACATAGACATTGATTACAATTAGCATTGGAGACCTGGGCCAGGAAATTTTAGTTATAAGAATATTGTTGGATGAAGGCACCACTATCTCAGAAACTGTAGGATTCCGGTCAACCGAAATTAATGTCACCAGACCTCCCTGCGGTCTGACCCCCTTAAGGGAAGCAGTAGCACGTATAATGTGGGTGTGACGCCCTTCCCTGGCTCTCCCTGTCAGGTTCCTACCTGCTCGTGGCTACTGCCTTTCACTAGGCACCACCAGGGACTCCACCAGTCCGGACTGTCCTTTTTTATGGTTTCTCTCTCCGCTCTAGCACAGATCTCAATAGATCCCCCTGCTAGGCAGCACCACCAGTCACGTTCTACAACCAATGTTCCCAAAGACCTTGCCTGAGTCTCTCTATCCGGTTACATTCGTGACTGCGTGCCTATGCTGTTCCCAACCCCCTTGTATCAATGCAGATAACTCATAACTCGGGGTTGCTCTGGATACTTATAGTGTTATCTTCTCCTCTTCACCGCTGCCACCATTTGTTACTGTTTCCCTTCAGCCTTGGTTATTACCTTACCCTCCCTTCTGGTCTGTGAAACCCCAGCCAAGGATCAGGCCTTCGGTAAACCAAAATAGTAATTATTAAATAACATTAATAACAAGATAACTTTGATAATGATCTACAAGCTTATGGTTTCATCTATTACTGTGATATTTGACTTATTACTAATCCGAACTCCACCTCCCTGTTTCTACACACTCTCCTGACATACACCAACTCACACCCACCTCCAAACTCCACCAAAACAACCCACTAACGTCCACACAGATTCAACTGTCATCCTTCCATTTATACTCAGCCATCCAAACACTCAGCCAATCATCCAGCATTCTACTGCTCATTTACTCCCCCCTCCTCTTTCATTCCACTTACCATTTATCTTCTATACAAACAGCACTTAACATATTTACATTAATACAAGAACATCACATTCCCCCCCCCCCTTAAAAATAACGGCAGAGTATTATTCCTGCTCTAGAATTCATACGCCACGTTAACAATAAAACCAAGTCTTTATGGGGAAAATGTCTTTTTTGTTCCTACGTCTGCGTCACGTCACTGCAGTCCCGGCCACTTGCCTTGAAAGTGCATCGGCCAATACATTGTCCTTGCCTTTGATGAAGTCCACTTGATAGTCTTGTAGAGCCCAGGACCACCTCTGCAGCATAGTGTTATGGCTTTTCATAGTCTGCAACCATAACAAGGCCCGATGATCTGTCGTCACCATAAATCTTCGTCCCCACACGTATGGGCACAACTTGCTCAGTCCCCACACGACCGCTAGGCACTCTTTTTGGACCGACGAATAATTTTTCTCCCTCGATGTTAGCTTGCGACTAAGATACGCCACCGGATGTCTGGTGCCTCCTCTCTCCTGCAGTAAGACGACTCCCAGCGCGAGGTCCGACGCATCCATAGCCACGATGAATGGTTGCTCATAGTCTGGTGCTATTAATATAGGTCCTTGGCACAAGGCTTGCTTCAGAAGATCAAAAGCCTTTTGACATTCATCCGTCCAAACCACACATTCAGCACACTTTTTCTTTGTCAGCTCATGCAAGGGGGTTGCTATTTCCCCAAAATCTTTCACAAACTTTCGGTAAAATCCAGCCACACCTAAAAATGCCCTAACTTGTTTCTTTGTTAAGGGGATAGGCCATGATTGTATTGCCTCAACTTTGCTCCATAAGGGGGTTATTTTCCCACTCCCCACCTTATGTCCTAAATAGATGACCTCATTCAATCCAAACTGGCATTTCTTAGCTTTTATTGTTAGCCCTGCTTTTTTTAATGCCTCTAATACTGCCATCAGGTGTTGGACATGCTCAGGCACCGACTTGCTGAAAATGGCCACGTCATCTATATAGGCCACTGCAAAATCTGACATGCCTCGCAACACAGTATTAATTAGCCTCTGAAACAAACTTGGTGAGTTTCTTAGTCCCATGGGTAAAGTCACAAACTCATATAACCCATCTGGTGTACTGAAGGCAGTTTTGGCTCTGGATTGCTCGTCTAGTTCCATCTGCCAAAATCCTTTACAGAGGTCTATCATAGAGATAATGGTTGCTGCCCCCAATAACTCTAACATTGCGTCCACCCTAGGCATAGGATACGCATCTGGGACAGTAATTTTATTGATTAACCGATAATCAGTACAAAATCTTGTCGTTCCATCTTTTTTCGGAACCAGGACAATACTTGAGGCCCAGGGACTGATGGATTCCCTGATCACTCCTAGTTCCAGCATATCTTCGACCTCCTTTTTAATTTCACTCAAAACTTTCCCATTCACACGGTACGGAACAGATCTGATTGGGGCATGATTTCCAGTATCAATGGAATGTCTGGCTATACTGGTTCGGCCAGGTTTATTACTAAAGAGATCTCCATAGTTTTTCAAAACTCTCAGAATCTCTTCCTTTACTTCTTTCACCTCCTCCGACCATTCCACTTGATCTACCCCTCCTTTGTCTTTGCTTTCCTGTACCAAATCTGGAAGTTCAGGCCCACTTCCCTCAGGGAATAAGGTAACTTGTAACACCTTTGCATCCCTGGTATGATAAGGTTTCAACATATTTACATGAACCACTTTGTGTTTGTTTAATTGGTTTGTGGTAATTACATACGTCACTATGTCAAGCTTTTCCCTTATGGTATATGGTCCCTCCCAGTTAGCCTGTAATTTATCGTGTTTCCTGGGTATGAATGCCATAACCATATCTCCCACATCATACACACATTCCCTGGCTGTTCTGTCATACCAATACTTTGCTGCCTCCATTTAGTCATCTTGTAACCGCCCAGCGGAACTTTATAAAGTTGTCCGGGGACTTGTACACTCTGGTCCTTCGGACGCAATACCACCATCAATAGCCCGCTGTAATGAGTTTGCGAGGCGCTTCCAAGATAAGATCACGAACATCCGCTGGGACCTTGACTCCAATATTGTAGCAGTTGAACCTAATGAGGTGTCCAGAACACAGTCTTGTCCTGTTTTATTGGATGAGTTTCAGTTGGTACAGCTCGAGGATGTGGACAAGGTGCTTGGACAGGTGCGGGCGACCACTTCTGCTCTGGATCCTTGCCCCTCATGGCTAATAAAAGCTAGCAGGAATGGAACAGCCGGCTGGGCCAAGGAGGTGATAAATGCCTCCTTACGAGAAGGGGTGGTCCCACTTTGCCTGAAACAAGCGGTGGTGAGACCGCTCCTAAAAAAGCCCTCCTTGGACCCCGACAATCTCAACAACTATAGGCCGGTAGCAAATGTTCCATTTCTGGGCAAGGTTCTAGAGCGCGTGGTCGCTCACCAACTCCAGGCTCTCTTGGATGAAACTGATTATCTGGATCCATTTCAATCGGGCTTTCGGCCGAGGTTTGGTACAGAAACGGCCTTGGTCGCCCTGTATGATGACCTCTGTCAGGAGAAAGACAGAGGGAGTGTAACTGTGTTGGTTCTCCTTGATCCCTCGGCGGCTTTTGATACCATCGACCATGGTATCCTTCTGGGGCGACTCACAGATTTAGGAGTTGGAGGCACTGCTTGGCAGTGGCTGTGCTCCTATCTTGGGAATCGTCTCCAGAAGGTGATGCTTGGGGAACATTACTCGAGTCCCTGGGTGCTCCAATATGGGGTCCCGCAGGGTTCAGTTCTGTCCCCCATGCTCTTTAATATCTATATGAAGCTGCTGGGTGAGGTCATCAGGAGTTTTGGAGTGCGTTTCCAGCAATATGCTGATGATACGCAGCTCTATTTCTCCTTCTCATCTTCTTCAGGTGAGGCTGTCAATGTACTAAACTGCTGCCTGGCTGCGATAATGGACTGGATGAGAGCTAACAAACTGAAACTCAATCCTGACAAGACTGAGATGCTGTTGGTGGGGGGACCCTCTGCCCAGATGGTTGATGTCAGACCTGCCCTAGATGGGGTTACACTCCCCCTAAAGGAGCAGGTCCATAGTTTGGGGGTCTTATTAGATCCGCTCCTGTCACTTGAGGCCCAGGTAGCCTCGGTGGCACGGAATGCGTTCTACCAGCTTCGGCTGGTAGCCCAACTATGACCCTATCTGGACAGGGAGAACCTCGCCTCAGTTATTCACACTCTGGTAACCTCTAGATTGGACTACTGTAATGCACTCTATGTAGGGTTACCTTTGAAGACGATTTGGAAACTTCAGCTAGTGCAGAATGCTGCGGCCAGAGTTCTTACAGGGACGAAGAAATTTGACCACATAACACCTATTCTGGCCCAACTGCACTGGCTACCAATATGTTTCCAGGCCAGATTCAAAGTGTTGGTTCTTACCTATAAAGCCCTTAATGGCATCGGACCGCAATATCTGATGGAACGCCTCTCTCGCTATGTACCTACCCGTTCACTGCGCTCGACGTCCAAGGCCCTTCTCCGGGTCCCAACTCATAGGGAGGCCCGGAGAACAGTAATTAGATCTAGGGCCTTCTCAGTGGTGGCCCCCAAATTATGGAATGCCCTCCCAGTTGAGATACGCCTGGCGTCTTCTTTATTATCCTTTCGGCGCCAGATAAAAACCTACCTCTTTGCCCAGGCATTTTAAGCTTAATTTTAATTTTAAATTTAAACTGCAATTGTAATTTTTAGTTCATTTTTATTCTAATTTTGTTCTTAAATATGTTTTATAATTGTATAGTGTAATCCACACTTGTTCGTATTTTAAAATGTGGTTTTATCTTGTTGTACACCGGCCTGAGAGCTTGTTGCTATAGGGCGGTTTAAAAGTGCAATTAAATAAATAAAATAAAAAATAAATAAACTTTGCTTCTCCTGAGCTTGACTCAAATTCTTTTGCATAACTTCCATCATTTGTTTCACTGGTTCACATTCATTCTCTCTCTCAGCAGGCATCTACAGTCTATATAAAATCCCATTCTCACACACAATTTGATTCCTCAGTTTGTCAGTAAAGGGAATCTTTTGTGTCAGGGGTTGCTCCTTTATTTGCTTCAAACTTGTATCCCTATTCAGTTCTTCCCTGAACTGCTCTGCCTCTTCACTAGAGACCATTTGATACAGTTTGTCTCCTTCAGCAGGCCTACCAAGGGTTGCTATGGTGACCGTAGGCTCGATAACAGGTTGCACCCTGTTTTCTTCAGCCTCTGTTAACCTGGCTTCTGTCTCTCTGCCAAGCTGTCGTCTGGTCACCACATATATTTTTCCTTGTGCCCCCTTTACATCTCTTCCCAGTATCACTGGTTCTTGTTGCTGGGCATTAATACATACTTTATAATTTCCCTCTTTGCCTCTCCACTGTATGTTTACTAGGGCCATGGGTAAGCTTTCTGGTTCACCCCTCACTCCTTGGATGGTCACCGTTTCCTGAGGTAATATTTCCTCAGATTTTATTAAATCTGGCCTCAGTAACGTCTGAGCAGCACCAGTATCAAGCAATGCCCAATAATTTGCCCCTCGAACACACACTTCCTCTCTTAGACTTGTATCCAAGTCTTTTACTTCTGTCCAGTTTATCTTATACTTATAATGTTATACTTATACTTATAATGTTACTTATAATGTTATCTTCTCCTCTTCACCGCTGCCACCATTTGTTACTGTTTCCCTTCAGCCTTGGTTATTACCTTACCCTCCCTTCTGGTCTGTGAAACCCCAGCCAAGGATCAGGCCTTCGGTAAACCAAAATAGTATTTATTAAATAACATTAATAACAAGATAACTTTGATAATGATCTACAAGCTTATGGTTTCATCTATTACTGTGATATTTGACTTATTACTAATCCGAACTCCACCTCCCTGTTTCTACACACTCTCCTGACATACACCAACTCACACCCACCTCCAAACTCCACCAAAACAACCCACTAACGTCCACACAGATTCAACTGTCATCCTTCCATTTATACTCTCAGCCATCCAAACACTCAGCCAATCATCCAGCATTCTACTGCTCATTTACTCCCCCCTCCTCTTTCATTCCACTTACCATTTATCTTCTATACAAACAGCACTTAACATATTTACATTAATACAGGAACATCACAGTGGGCAGTAAAACCAGGTAAGGAAGGAAGGGAGGGAGAGGTGATCCATGATTCCTGAATGCAAACGATCTGAAATTTCCTGCAAAATTCCACAAAACTGGAGTCATGCCAGCCGGCCACATTCCATGACACAACTGCTAATAGAGGGGGAGATATGCTCGAGGCAGTTGGATGAAGTCAAGGTGAAGAGGATTCCTCCAGATGGACTTGGGCCTCGCAGCGCAGGACGTGTCTATGAATATTCGGGCCTGTCAAGTGGGAAGGGGAAGCAGGGGAAGGCAGACCCAGAGAACAGTCTTTAAAGGGAGAGCCTAGTTCAAAGTCCTCCAGGAATCTGGAGGGGGGCCTCCTGCCCTGAAGGTTTTTGAGAAGATTTTGTAACTTGTTTAAGATATCTTGTTGGGCATAGTCAGGGAAGCTGGAAAAATTAGACACTAGCTCATCCTCTCCATCACAGGAAAAAACAAAGGATTTGTCTGCTGGCACATCAGTGCTGGGTGGCTCTGGGGACTGCTGTTGAAGCACGAGCGTGGGCGAGGGGCAGGAGGAGACACTAAACCTGTCCAGAACAATGAAATCGCTGCTGGAGACATCTAGGAAGTCCCTAGTAGAGTTGGAGTTAATGAATGCTGAAGATGTACAGTCGTCCCGGGACTGCTCCTCCACCACCGAAGGTCGAGTTGGAGATGGTGGATCGACTCAACGCCACAAAGGGCACAAAGGTCACGGTTTTGCTAGGTTAACAAAGTGTCTTTGCACATAAATTCCATGCCTGAGTAATAAGGACCTACTGGCTAAAACCATGTCGACCAACTCATGAGACTTAAAAGTAAGTAAGTCTGCCAGGCTAGTGAAATTCTTAGAAAGAGCTTCAACCTTGAGTATGTCATCATGATTAACAAAGGCCAGGTGCAGGGAATGTAGAACTTTACAAATGTGCATTTTCTGATTGAGTTGTTGCACTCTGGTGCTGAGGCATGGGACATTAGCCAAGACTAACCTATTCTGGCTCAGCCTTAGGGACCAGTATTCTGCTTCGCCATTTTTCTCGGGGGGCTTAGAGGGGTAAACTGCTGGCTTAGCAGAGCAGGAAACCGCAGGAGGTGCAACAACTGAAGATGGAGCAGCTTGGGGCGAAAACAGCTGCACAGCGGGGGCTATACGTGGGGGATTCCGAGAGGCAGTCGATTGACTGTGATTCCCCTTAGCCCTCTCTGTAGGCAACGATGCTTCGAGTAATTTAAAAAGCTTATGGAAGTCCATCTTCCTGCCTCTAGGAAGTTTGTATTTTTTTAATGTTTTTAGATTTTCTGATATTTTTTACAATCCTTGGAGCTTTGCGTCTCAAACTACAGTTCTGTTTCTGTTTAAGGCCACAAGCAGACGAAGAAGGTGGTTTACCAATAAGGCTATCGGGCTTAGCATAGAAAGCTATCTTTGCAAATTCCTCAGTGAGCGTTCTTAATAGACCGTTAGTCACCGAAATAAAGTTTTTAATACAGGTTAATTCATCCGAAACCATAGCCATTTGAGGAATCAGATAAGGGTGGTCAAGGTGAGATTGAATTTGCCTCATGCCTTCATTAACCGAGGTAATTGCTGGTGTCCTGAAGGGGGGGCTTTGAGGGTGCAGGGTTTCGGAAGAGGTTGTAGCCAAAGCTAAGACTCCCCTGGAGTTTGACAAAGACTCAGCTTGTGCCAACTCCAAAGCAAGGTTAGGAGTATCCGGTGGTAAAGGTTCCTGAAGCATATGTAGGACTCTGGAGTCTAAAGACCAGTCCAGTTCAGCTCCAGGTGGATAAGCTGGCATGGTAGAATTAAGATTAGAAGTGCAGACAGGCTCCTTTAAATAGGAGTAAAGTTCTAACGGACGGGAGCATAAAACTCTCTTCTCCACATTTGCCAGGAAAAAGAATTGAGTTATTTTAAGTTGACTCTCACCTCCTAAAAAGTCTTCTGTGATATCATCCTGCTGAGCCTCCCTCTCTCGACACATTTTCCTTGTAAGGACCAAAGTGTGCAGTAGAAGCTGTATCTTATCACTGGCTGTAAGAATTATAGTCGAAAAATGGACGAAAACAGAAGTGAGGGTAAGGAAAATGAACCATCCGACCTTCTTTGCACTTTAGGTCTTCTTTATATCATCAGCACTGACAAGTGAGACGGGAGCAACAGAAACCTTGCTTAAATGCCAAAGGGTTGTCTAATCACTTGTTTCCCTTTCTTATCCTATGGCCTTGGCTGTGTTCTCCTTGTGCACCCAAGGAAGAGCATAAAACAAACGGCTGAGAGCATGGCCGCAGAAAGGGGAGAGTCAATTGCTATTTAAAAAGCTAAAATAGTCCTAAGAAAATAAAATATACTTAACGGAGGAGGGAGCTTATTCAAGACGCTGGCAGCGCCATCTTCTCCCATCAATGCCCGCCCCTACAAGTAACTGAAGTAGGGGGCAACTTCCTCATGGCTTACTATGACTCTGGGCCACACAAAATAAGTGTAAGCTACCTTCATACACTCACATAAAAGTATTTAACTATGTAGTGTGCAGAAATTAATTTATTTTATCATCAGTGTAGCTCCCCAAGTTTGAAAGCCTCACTTTTTTTGGCAGTGTACTATAAAAATTCCTTCTTCCGAATCAATACACAAAACCCCTCTAAAATTTAAAAAAGTGCCAGAAAATTTAAAAATACCCTAAAAAGATATTCATTTTAATCTTAGTTTTGTTCCAAATTGTCTAATTTAAACATATGCCATGCTCCTCATCAGTTTTTATAGAAGCTAAAATGGATGGTCAAGGTTTAATTGTGACAAATCTTGGGGTTTATGAAAAGAGTTGTCCTAGATATTCTAATCTAATTAGCCATCCATTAGATATTATATGCTATTTTGTGAATCATATATTCAGATAAATTAGATGATCCCCAGTATGCTTCTGAAAATGTTGAGTTGTTCCAAATAGCACATTCATCCAGATCCAATTTCAAAGTTATATATCTCCTCTAACAAAACCAGCATTTCAAAGATGGATGAACTGAATCTCTGACTCAGTACAATCATTTCAACTCTGATTCTGCAGATCATAAAGAAATATTGATAACCAGGAGTACATAAATAATACACCTATCTCAAATTGTAACTAGATATGCAAGTTGAGCTGCTGCTTTCAATATCACTGAGCCCTTTTGTTACTTGGCTTTCACCATTAACCTCCATTTGTTGTCCAAAAATGGAACAAAGATGAATATGGTTAAAGCGGATGGCCATAGGAAACAACCCTCCTGCTTTGACCCTATGTTCAGTCTAATGGCTGGCTGGCCTCTTTCTTTTGGCTTGACCTACTTAAGAAGAAGTCAGGAGGATCCAGAAAGTTCATTTGTGGAGCATCACTCACACCCTGCAGATTAACCCCTCTGTTGAACAGATGATCAGCAGAGGGGGTGATCCTGCACTGGTGAGGCTCCACAAACAGTGTTTGTGGAACATCACTCACACCCTGCAGAATTGACCCCTCCTCTGAACAGCTGATCAGTGGGGAGTGATTCTGTGCTGGTGATGCTGAGCAAGCAACTTTCCTTTAAGAAAGCTGTTTTCACAGCATGCCCCTTACTGTGCAGAATCTCCGAGGCAGGGCCAGATTTATGTACAAGCTAAACAAGCTACAGCTTAGGGCCTCATATTACCAGGGTTTCACGTTAGAAAGAAAGAAAAAATGTTTACAACATTGCCACCGGGAAACCATAAACCTCAGACAAAATGAAGATAACTTTTGGTAGGTGTTGAATATCATTGTTGTGGCTCACTTGCTGACAACAGTAAACAGTAAACAATTCTATAGAATGTCGTACACATGCGGCCTTTTGGATTCTTTCAGAAAACAGCCCACATGTCGGTCACCTGTAAATAATGTACATACGTAGAGCCGAGTGTTGACTGTATGGTTAATCCGAGTCAATTTTTTTGCTATTGTACAGCACATATATACATTTTTTCTTCATCGACAAAATGGTCGGCCATTTTAAACTCATGTTTGGGTTCTGAGTCTACTGTACCAAAACGTCTGGCTGGTACTAGGTGGGAAGCACATGCTAAAGCCACTGTAGCAATTTTAAACAATTATGATGAAATTAATGATGCTTTAAATAAAATTCAAGATGACGAATATGAAAACGGTGACACCAAGAGGAAAGCCGGGCTAATTCAGGACAGAATTGAGGAATCGGAATTTACGTTTATGCTAGTTTTATGAAATTCTGTATTGGAACAGTTCCATAAAACTAGGAAAACATTACAAGATATGCAAACATGGTTGAGGACGTGCAAAACTGTACAACTGATTGTCTCATCTTTTTTGCGAGCAATGGGAAATAACTTTGATAATTTTGAACAAAAGGCCAAGGAAATTTTGCCATATGTGAGCTACAAATGCACAAATAAGAGAAGGAGTAGAAAAAAACAAATTAATGAAGGAAATGCAACCAAAATAATGGATAAATTTTCCCCAAGGGATACATTTAGGATAAAATCCTTCATTCCTATAATGGATTCATTGGAAACAAATTTACAAAGAAGAGCAGCAGTTTATGAGAACATTTTATGAAAATTCTCATTTCTTCTCAATTTTGACGAATCTGACAAAGATCTTGAAGAAAATGTAAAACTGTTAATGACGGATTACCCTGTAGATGTGGATGAAAACTTCTATAGGGAAGTGAAGCACTTTCGTCTTTACATAAAGAAAAATTTCCCACAAAAAAAAATTACTTACCAGAATATATACAACATATTAATTGATGACAAAGTAGAGTCTGCCTTCCCTAATGTTGAAACTGTATTTTGATTATTCCTTAGCCTGATGATTACAGATTGTTCAGGGGAGTGATCATTCAGCAGGTTGAAGAGAATAAAAAATGAATACCACACAACAATACATCAAGAGAAACTTTCATCTCTAAGCATTTTGTGCATTGAAAGCGACACAGTTTATCGTTTAATGGTGTAATTGATGATTTTGCAAGTATTAAATCGTGTAAAATGTTTTGAATGTTTTTTTCTAAATTTATACTTCATTAATATAACTGTTGTGTTATACATGGTTTAAATTTTTGATTTACGTGTATTGTTCTTACAAAAACCAAAGAAAATGTGCAAAGAATAATTACTTATTGTGATTTACATCTAATTAATATATTATTACCTTATATTGTTTACTTCTGTTATGTGTTTGACAAACTCCTAAATAATGTGCACACATATAACTTGCATTTTAATACCTACATTACACGACTACGAAATTCCGTTTAATTGTACAGCCCGTATTTTGCATTTAAAAAAATTATTGAAGAGGGAGCTTAGGGCCACAACAAGTTTAAATCTGGCCCTGCTCCAAGGGACTGATCCACTGGGGCCTGGGGGGAGGAGGTGGCAGGCAGGCAGGAAGCTACGCCTACCTTCTCCCAGAAGACACACCCTGAGATCTGAGGAAGGCCTTGACCTTTTCATGAAGTTTTCCCTCTAGCCTGCCTCTTATTCCTGCTCTGTGCCCTGCCCCCTGGCAGCCACATATTACTGTGGGTCATCCAACCTGATGCATAGCAATCTATGTCATCTGAACCTGACACAGCCAAGGCTCCAATACCTCCAAAAAGGCCCAATTTAAGCTCAGGCCTCAGACAAAGTGACCCATAGGGTTGGGAAAGGGCAGGGCCAGTATGGGACCAGGTTCATTTAAGCCCTTAGCTGAAAAGGAGGGCAAAGAGGGGAGGCGAGAATGGAGATAGAGAGAAGAAAGAGAGCTCTGAGAGATGGAGAGGAAAGGTAGTGTAGTAAAAGTAAAAGAGAATGTAATAAAATAGATAAAATCAAGGCTGTATCCCAGGACAACAGGAGACTTGCAAGCTACATTCACATACGCGACTGTGTATGTCTTGTGTCTTGTTCTGCACATTCCTTCCTGCCTGGTTAGATAAGCCTTTGTGTGTGCCTCTCTGTGTAAGCCTTTCTGATCTGCAAAAGCATATAAAAAGGGGAAGCAGAAAATGGGGGGCGGGACTCATGCTTCACCCATTGTTGTGTAATGTATGTGTTTGCCCTACTGCAGTAGTTGTGAATAAAGCTTTGGACTCGCCGCTACTTGTTTAGTCTTTTCTCTACCCAAGAGAACCCCTAGAAGTTTTACGACAGTAGGAACCTAGAAGAGAGAGTGGAAATAATCAGAACAGGAATTGAGCCACTGGCAAGAAGAAGTGGAGGAGGGAAAGATTAGGAGGAAGCAGATAAAGGAATTGGTGGAATGATAGTGGTGAGAAATCAATACCCGCAAAGGAAGAGAGGGGGCAAGGGTGGAGTTTCCCTGAGAGGATTTGGGCTACACAGGTTCATTCAGAACCTGGTGGCACTCAGGTGTCTTGCTCAAGGAGGTTGGTGTTCTCTCCCAAACCCTTCATCCCAAAGGAGGGATGGAAAGATCTGTCTATTTTGGTTCTCGCCATTTCTCATTTTCCAAGTCTTAGAATCAGTACCGCAGCAATTTGTGAATTTTTCTTTTAAAAATCCTCATGAAAATTCTCTATTTTAGTGTGAATTTTTCCTAATAAACACAGTTTTGTGGGCACTTTTGACTAATGTACACATGCATTTTTGCATGTTACTTTCTCTTTTATATTCATTTTTATGCACAATTTCCCCTAATATGTACCTTTTTGTAAACACTGTAGTCTCCCACCCACAACTACATCACAAAAGTCAGAGAAGTGCGAATTTTGAAGGATAGCTGTGTTTCAATTCTCATTTGCAATCTTTTGGAAAGTGTGAATTTGATACATTTGGCTTTAAATTTGAGCCTAATTGAAGTTCTCCCCCATCCCTACCCAGAAGGGCCCTGTCCCTAACCCTGACACTATAGTGTCATGTTGGGGCTGAGGATGCAGCCTGAGATGTTCTCCTAGATCTATTGATCCTGAGAAACACTGTAGGAAGCCATGGAGAAGAAGCTGAGGGGCAAAATGCCTACACAAAGTGCTAATTTGCTTATGGTTTGAAAGGAAGGTGAGAGTCCTTGCCTTGAGAGACCTTAATGAACCTCCTTGACATATGGGAGTTCTCTAGCACTGTTAACTATGAGAGAATAAAGACACGTATAAACTTAAGAGCCCCACTGGATCTGGCTGAAGGCTCATCTTGTCCACTGTTCTGTTCTCACAGTGGCTAAGTGAATGCCCATGGGAAGCCCACAAGCAGAACCTGAGCACAACAGCTCCTTGTTTCACACTACCTACCTACAGTTTGATGAGACATTCCTGTTTGAACCACATGAATGGTTCTCAAGGTGTCTCTTTCCCCTCCGAGGTGATGGCAGTTCCCATGGAAATATCCATATATAAGGCAGCATATATGTTATTAAAACAAATGCATGAACTCTGCTGGGACATAGATTACTGTGTCAGGATGGGAGGGGATACTTGTGTACTTTTCTGGATCATGCCCTCTAAGTTCATTTTTTGAATTGTGCACTACCAAAATTGCAAATTCACACACTAATGTGAGATTTGTTTCCAAAGAATGCTTTTTGCCCATACATAAGCAATAAAATAAATGTTTGCAAGTTTCAGCCTCTGAATGATTTATGATGTCAGCACCAGGAGATCTTTAAGTATAGAACATCATAACTGACAGCATGATTATTTATGAATGATTTAAGTCTTTTTCACAACAGGTTTCCTGAAGAATGTCATCTACCATTTCAATGAAATAGTCACTATAAATAGTAGATTTCATATTAATTGCATATCCTGCTGTTGGCATATTTTCATGGTCAACGTTGAGTAATATAAAAGAACTATGAGATGCAGTAATAATAAAATTCCCTCTCTCCTTCTGCTTTATACAAACAGTCATTAATTTTGTCTCCTTTCTTGCATGGTTTAGGCACAGTCCATATATCAGTGAAGTCAATATCACAAGAGCCACAGATGCACCTGATTATACATATGTGTGTGTTTTCTCTTAGATACATATATTATCTAGAAATCTGCACCTTATATTTAAAGTACTATCATCATAGCTCTTTAACAATTGGGGGGAGGGGAAGAATAGGGATCTCCAAACAACTCTCAGCACCCTTAACAAACTACAGTTCCCAGGATGCTTTGGGGGAAGCTATGACTGTTAAGGTGACACAAATGTGTTTTAAATGTATGGTGAGGAGGTGGCCAAAGTGTTAATTGAGAGATGTGTGTATGGCATTGATAAACGAGAAGCTGCTTTATACCAGAACAATTTATTGGGTATATCTAGCGTAGTATTGTCCATGCTCTTCCAGGGTTTTACAAAGAAGTCTTCCCCAGAGCTGTCTAGAAATACTAGGGATTGACTCAGGACCTTCTGCAAGTGAAGGAGATGCTCTGCTAACTGAGCTATGGCCCTCCTTAGTCCTGTAAGTCATCTCAAATGTGCCTCTTCCTGCTAGGACCAACCTGGATATGCCTTGTCCAGTATGCTGACTGAGACAAGCAAGAAACTATTTGTACTGCTTAGCTCTAGTATAAGTTATTTCTTCTTGGCCTTTGCTATAGTTATTCATGTGTGTCAGTGGCTTTCCAGAGTTTCACACAGGATTTTTTTTTTCCTAGCGAGCAATTAAACCTGGGACCTTTTGCATTTAAGATATGTATTCTATCCCTGAGCCAACAGCCCTTCCCCAAATGCCAACTTGCTGCATAATATTAGTATGGTTGTTCAAGTCACATTTATGGTAATTCCCACAGCATCATAAGAAATTGAGGCAATGGGGTGGATTTTGTGCCCATAAAAAGGTCTTGAAAAGAGCTTGAGATACATTTTAGCAAGTGCTTGTGCAATTGGAAGAATTCCTCAGGATTTGGAGTCATTTTCTCACATAATGCACTTCTGCCAATTTGGAAACAGTCCTCCTGTGAGTCCACAAGGGTTTTCACTGGGGGAAGCACAACTTTGGATCCAGGCCAACGAGGTTGAAGGTATTCTAGTAGTCCTGTTGTGTATTCCTGAGAATATAAAAATAATGTCTTAGCACAGTTGCGTGTAATTGATGGAAATTATGTGTTGTTAAGGCCATCTGTTCCGTCTTTTAAAATACCACTAATTCTGAAAAGAAATTGGGTGTTAGATGTAAAGATTAAAACTGTAACTATGCTTCGTTCACTGCAGGGTTACAACATTTAGTTATTTGCTGTTGTTTTTAAATTGATCAATTAAAAAGAAGTCCTCGATTAATTGAGCACCAGTGTTTTTTTAAAAAATGTTAACCATTAATATAAGCTCTGTGAAATTACTGAATGGCAGATGCTGTCTTCTCTTTTGGGGTCAAATAGATGCTGCACAAACCTCCATGTTCAGACCTCTCATCTCCATTGTAGAGGGGAAAATAAATTCTCAACATATGCAGCTGTGAAACAAATATCTGGTTCTATGTTGTCAGGACAGAAGTTAGAGTAAGTTAGAAGAGAAGCAAATATAAATGCAGTCCGCAGAGTGGGTGCAAATTATATCAGGGTCACAGCCCTGTGGAAGGAAGGAATTGTTTGTTTGTCTGGACAGCTTCTTTAGTGACTGCTTTTACAAGGCTACAGGGAGCATAATTTGTTTAAAACTAGGAGGAGGTGGCCTTGTGGATAGTATTAAGGACCAGCCTACCATTCTCCGCATAATCTAAGTGCTGGCATTTCACAAACCAAAAGCTACAGGCGGGTAAAGGAAATTATACAGGACCAGGGAAGGGTATGAAGCTGGAAGTGTGTCTCTGTAGCTGCTTAGAATGGCATGGGTGCTGATAATCTGTTTTACTAATTACCTCAATCAGAATGCTCATTTTCACCTCCTCAGTCCCCTGCCTAACCCACAAAGTTTCGAGAAGACCATTCAGAAAGCCTGGTGGTATCTTCCTTCCTTGGTCAACACCACCTTTCCTTTGACACCCCCCCATTACTCAAGTCCACCATTATTAGCACAACTGGGTTTCATTTAGTTTCTTGAATACTTCCATGACTGAGTAGAACATCTGTTTCTGTTTATATGTGGCTGTTTTATTGGTTTAGTTTTAATTGTGTTTTAGGTCATTTTAATAGAAACTTGTGTTAAATTGTTGTGAAAGAAAACCAACACAGAAGAAAAGCATGTGGGTTGTATTGAATGCTGCTGTTCTGCTTCTGCAATGAAACTTCTCCCTCCTCTTCTCTCCCCTGAAGCCCCCCACAACACATCCTCCGGAGCAGATTCCCGGAGAAGAAAGGGAAATTGAGTGAGCAGAACTCCTCTTGCACAACATTGGATACAACCATGTGTGTATGTATTTGTATACTATAGTCAGCATGGATTTTTCCCATTCCACAATGTTAAACAAAACCTTACAAAACTTATAATCCTGAACTCAGAAACGCTTGCTTAACAACCCTCTAAATTTTCATCATGATACACAAAACAGTCAGAGAGAATTGAGAGTTCAAAGTGTAAAAAGAGAGAGAGAAAACCCAGATGTCTTTTGGATTTTTTCTCACACAATTCTCATAATCTGTTGAAATTAATTAAAAATCAGCCATGGTCATAGAGTACCTGTAATCCTATTACAGATTTTGCCGAATACTCTGACCTTAATCTTCTACAGTTTAAAAGTTTAAAAAATGCCTGCTTGATTTTTAATTAAGATATTTAGCATTGAACTGAATGATAATGTTGGGCATGCTCAGTAACAACCAACTGTCGGTGTTCTAAAGGCCAGACTCACAGCTGCTGGGCTTGCCTAATCAGGAGCCACACCCACACCAGACCTTTATTTCACTTTAGCCAGTTATGGCTTAAGAATCCTGGTAAGTGTAGTTTGTGAAGGGTGCTGAGAGGAGACACCTATTCCCCTGACAGAGCTCCAGTGGCCAGAGTGGCTCAACAGTCAGCCCCTCTGATTGTAGCTCTGTGAGGGGAATATAGTGTCTCCTAGCAATTCTCAGCACCCTTCACTAATTACACTTCCCAGGATTATTTGGGAGACACCATGATTGTCTAAAGTGGAATAAAGGTCTGATGTGGATGTGGCCAGGGACAGCTTTGCTTTAAATTTGGGTGGGAGGCTACATGTGCCTGCTGTGGGAGAAATGTTGAAAAGCAATGCTACTGTTCACAATGTTTTCCTTTTGGAAAGAAAAGGCACTTCCCCTCTGCCCAGTGCCTGCCCACCCACCCAATCTCCTCCCCTCCCCCTTCCTTCCCTCCTCTCCTGCCCCTCCTCCTCCCACCCTCCTCCACTGCCCCTCCCCCAGGTCAGTTCACCTATCCTAAGCATGATTGCACAGGAGTAAATCCCACTGAATTCAAAAAGCATGCAAATGATCAATCCTTCCCCCTTCTCCTCCTCCCGCCTATCCCCCCCAGACCCTCATGTGCTCAGAGGCACGTTACCAAATTCTTCCAAGCTACACAGGAAGTGGATTGGACTGTGAAAGACCAACCTAAATTGGGTTTGCATTTTGACAAATTTGTAGGGCAGTCCAATATCTCAGAGAGGAGGTCAGGTCTCCTGCTCCCCTGGTGGATTCACTATAGCTGCCCAATTCCCCTGCTTTTTAAAGTTTGATAGAAATATTTGTTGGCTATACTGTTGGCCAAAATATTTGTTGGTTAAACTCCAAGTTTTTTTGCCTATTAGTGAATATATATATAGTGGCAGAAGACAGTGCAGCCCTGGTCAAATCAAAGCCCACAAAATGGCATGTAAATTGCCAGTTCATATCTGCAAATGGAGTAGGGAGAGGTGGATGTTTAGGTCCTCTCCTACCTGTAGGGACCCATGAGATTTGATTGATAATGTCACATCTCCACAAAGAAAAGCAAGTGGGTTGTGTGAGGCGTCCTTCCCTGGCTCTCCCTGTCAGGTTCCTACCTGCTCGTGGTTACTGCCTGTCTCTAGGCACCACCAGGGACTCCACCAGTCCGGACCGCTCTCTCTTATGATTTCTCTCCCCGCTCTAGCACAGATCTCAACAGATCCCCCTGCTAGGCAACCACCAGTAACGTCCCAATACTAGTATTCCCAGAGACTCTGAATACTGGTATTGTTATTCTCTTCACCGCTGCCACCATTTGTTACAGTTCCCCTTCAGCCTTGGTCATTACCTTACCCTCCCTTCTGGTCTGTGGAACCCCAGCCAAGGATCAGGCCTTTGGTAAACCAAATTAAGTATTTATTACAGATAACAAAGCTAACAAGATTAACAAGATTTCTTCTTAAGGCACATAAGCATATGGTTTTACTCAATACTAATCCAAACTCCACCTCCCTCCTGGTAAACAACTCTCTAAACCCCACCAAGCAATCCACTCTTTCTCTTCTCCCCCCAGATTCTACAATTCACCACCTCACATTCCCCCAGATTTACCTGTCATCCTTTCATTTATACTGTCAGCCATTTTAAACATTCAGCCAATCATCAAGCATTCTATTGCCCATTCACTCCCCCTCCTCTTCCACTACTTACCATGTATACTCTAAACAACCAGCACTTACCATATATACACTAATATATAGGAACATCACATTTCCCCCCCCTTAAACAATGGCAGAGTATTATTCCTGTTCCAGGATTTATACGTCGCGTTAACAAATAAAAGTCTCTATGGGGAAAATGTCTTTCTTTTTTCCTCTGTCTGGTCACGTCACTGCAGTCCCAGCCACTTGCCTGGAAAGTCCATCGGCCAGAACATTGTCCTTGCCTTTGATGAACTGGAAGTCCACTTGATAGTCCTGTAGGGCCCAGGACCACCTCTGCAGCATAGTGTTATGGTTTTTCATAGTCTGCAACCATAACAAGGCCCGATGATCCATAGTCACTGTGAATCTTCGTCCCCACATGTATGGGCGCAACTTGTTCAGTCCCCACACGACCGCTAGGCACTCCTTCTGGACCGACGAATAGTTTTTCTCCCTCGACGTCAGCTTGCGACTCAGATACGCCACTGGATATCTGGTGCCTTCTCTCTCCTGCAGCAAGACGACTCCCAGCGCGAGGTCCAACGCATCTGTAGCCACGATGAATGGTTGCTCATAGTCTGGTGCTATTAATATGGGTCCTTGGCACAAGGCTTGCTTGAGCAGATCAAAAGCCTTCTGACATTCATCCGTCCATACCACATGCTCAGAACACTTCTTCTTGGTCAATTCATGCAAGGGGGTTGCTATTTCCCCAAAATTTCTCACAAACTTCCTATAAAAACCAGCCACACCCAGAAATGCCCTTACTTGTTTTTTGGTTAAGGGGATCGGCCACGCTTGTATTGCCTCCACCTTGCTCCATAAGGGGGTGATTTTCCCACTCCCCACCTTATGTCCTAAATAGATTACTTCCTTTAGTCCAAACTGGCATTTCTTAGCTTTTATTGTGAGGCCTGCTTTTCTTAAGGCCTCCAATACTGTTGTCAGGTGTTGGACATGCTCAGGCACCGACTTGCTAAAAATGGCCACGTCATCGATATAGGCCACTGCAAAATCTGACATGCCTTGCAACACAGTATTGATTAGCCTCTGAAATGAACTTGGTGAATTCCTTAGTCCCATGGGTAAGGTCACAAACTCATATAACCCATCTGGTGTACTGAAGGCAGTTTTGGCTCTGGATTGCTCGTCTAGTTCCATTTGCCAAAATCCTTTACAGAGATCTAGTGTAGAGATAATGGTTGCTGCCCCCAATAACTCTAACATAGTGTCTACCCTAGGCATAGGATACGCATCTGGGACAGTAATTTTATTGATTAGCCGATAATCAATGCAAAACCTTGTCGTTCCATCTTTTTTCGGAACCAGGACAATACTTGAGGCCCAGGGACTGATGGATTCCCTGATCACTCCTAATTCCAGCATCTCTTCCACCTCCTTTTTGATCTCATTCAAAACTTGCCCATTCGCACGGTACGGAACAGATCTGATTGGGGCATGATCTCCAGTATCAATGGAATGTATAACTATACTGGTTCGGCCAGGTTTGTTGCTAAAGAGATTCCTATAGGTTTTCAAAACTCTCAGAATCTCCTCTTTTACTTCCTCCTTCACCTCCTCTGACCATTCCACTTGATCTACCCCTCCTTTGTCTTTGCTTTCCTGTACCAAATCTGGAAGTTCAGGCCCACTTCCCTCAGGGAATAAGGTAACTTGCAACACCTGTGCATCCCTGGTATGGTAAGGCTTCAACATATTTACAGGAAACACTTTGCTTTTGCTTAATTGGTCTGTGGTGATTACATATGTCACTGTGTCAAGCCTTTCTCTGATGGTATATGGTCCTTCCCAGTTAGCCTGTAATTTGTCATGTTTCCTGGGTATGAACGCCATAACCATATCTCCCACATCATACACACGTTCTCTGGCTGTTCTGTCATACCAGTAACTTTGCTTCTCCTGTGCATGACTCAAATTCTCTTTCACTACTTCCATCATTGATGTTAATTTATTGCGGAATTCCAATACAAAATCTACTACAGAAGTTTTGTACTCTCCCAGAGTTCCTTCCCATGAATTTTTTAGCAGTTCCAAAGGTCCCCTCACTTTTCTAGTAAACATTAGTTCAAAGGGTGAGAAGCCTATTGACTCCTGAGGGACTTCTCTGTATGCAAATAAGAAGCATCCCAAACGTTCATCCCAGACTTGTGGGTGATCTTGAACATAGCTTCTTATCATGCCCTTCAAAACTCCATTGAATCTCTTAGTTAGCCCATTAGTGGCGGGATGGTAAGTAGTGGTCTTTAGATGTTTTAGACCACAACATTTCCACATACATTGCATCACTTCTCCCATGAATACACTGCCTTGATCCATCAGCACTTCATGAGGGAAACCCAGCCTCATAAAGATTTTTAATAAAGCCTCTGCCACTACAGGGGCTTCTACAGATCTCAGTGCTTCTGCGTCTGGGTACCTGGTGGCAAAATCCACCACCACCACTAGATATTTCTTGCCATGCCTTGTGGGTTTGGAAAAAGGGCCCACCAAATCTATTCCCACTCTATAAAAGGGTTGTCCAATTATAGGAAGGGGCTTTAAGGGTGCCTTGGTCTTTACTCCACTCTTTCCCACCTTGTGGCATATTCCACAAGATAGACAATGTTGTTTTACATCTTTGGAGATGTTTGGCCAATAATAGTGTGCAGCCAATCTCCTCTTGGTCTTTTTTATTCCCAGATGTCCTGCACATGGGACATCGTGGGCTACCTCTAGCAATTTGGTTCTGTATTTGCTAGGTACTATCAATTGCTTCACTGGTTCACATTCATCCTTTCTTTCAGCAGGCATCCACAGTCTATATAAAATCCCATTCTCACACACAACTTGATTCCTCAGTTTGTCAGTGAAAGGAATCTGTTGGGTCAGGGCTTGTTCCTTTACCTGCTTCAAACTGATATCTTTATGCAGCTCTTCCCTGAATTGCTCTGCTTCTTCCCCAGAGACCACTTGATACAGTTTGTCTTCTTCAGCAGACCTGCTAGTGACTATGGTGACCTGAGGCTGGTTAACAGATTCCACCCTGTTTGTTTCAGCCCCCCTTAATATGGCTTCTTTTTCTCTGCCAATTTGTTGTCTGATCACTACATAGATCTTTCCTTGGGCGCCCATTACATCCCTTCCCAGTATTACTGGTTCTTGTTGCTGGGCATTAATGCCTACTTTTTATCGGCCCTCTCGGCCTCTCCAAGTCATTTCCACCAGGGCCACAGGCAAACTTTCTGGTTGACCCCTCACTCCTTGGATAGTCACAGTTTCCTGAGGTAATATTACCTCAGATTTTATTAAATCTGGCCTCGGTAATGTCTGAGCGGCACCAGTATCAAGCAATGCCCAATAATTTGCCCCTTGTACTCTCACTTCCTCTCTCAGACTTGAATCAAGGTCTGTTACTTCTGTCCAGTTTATCTGGCAAAACTGAACCTTTTTTGCTGTTTCTAAAGCCTTGGGCTCTGTTTTCACTGCCCTTGTCTGAGCAGGATTACTAATGGGGTTGGCAACCTCACATTGAAAACGTAGGTGCCCTGGTCTACCACATTTGTAGCATAATTTCTCCTCACTTTTAGGGTACACAGATCCACTCTGGGGTGTCCTGTGCCCTTCAGATTTTACTGGAGGACTCACTCGCTGTGGTACCACATCCCTTCTGCCAGCACTATATGGTCTGGGTTTAAACTCTCTTGATGTTTTCCCCACCCAGCCAGTTCTATTGGAGGCGAAGTGATCCACCATCTCTGCAGCCTCCTGCACAGATGTAGGGGAACAGTCTTTGACCAGAAGCCTTATTTCTGGTGGTAACTGATGGTATAATTGATCCAGTATCATGAGGCTTTTCACCTCTTCCACTGACTGAGCTTTGGCACTACTCATCCACTTTCCAAATATATCCATCAACTTTGCTCCCAGTTCCACAAAAGACCTCCCTGTCTGTATCTGGCAATTTCTGAAAAGCCTTCTAAAATAATCAGGCCCCAGTCTGAATCTTTTAAACACTGCTTCTTTGAATTCAGCATAGGTGACGGGCTTGTCTGAGGGGAAATATTGGTATACCTCAGCCAATTCCCCTTTAATCAGGTTTGATAAATACTGCATGTATTTATCTTCAGGTAGCCCCCACAACTGAGCTGCTTTTTCAAAGGTGCTGAGGTAAATTTGAGGATCTTGACCAGGCTCATCGACAGCAAAGTCCTTTGGAGTAATTTTTATTTTTGCTCCATCTCTCTCTTTCCTTGTCTCCTCAGAGTGAAATTTCTCTCTATCAAATTTTAACTTTTCTACTTGTAATTCAGCATCTAATGCTCGTTGCTTCTCCCTCTCCTCAAACCCCAATCTCATTCTCTCAATTTCCAACTCCCTCTGTTTTTCCTTCTCTGCACCTTCCATCCTCAATCTCTCAGCTTCCAACTCCCGCTGTTTATCTTTTTCCTCAGCCTCCATCCTCAATCTCTCAGCTTCCAACTCTCTCTGCTTGTCTTTTTCCTCAGCCTCCATCCTCAATCTCTCAGCCTCCAACTCTCTCTGTTTTTCCTTCTCTGCACCTTCCATCCTCAACTTCTCTCTCAAGTACTCTATATAAGCGGGATTGCTTAAATATCCTTCTGGGGTCTCTTCTCTGACAGGTTGTTTTTGCTGGGCAGTTGCAAATCCTATAAGTGCTACCCTCAATTCATCTACCCCTTTACCCTCATGAGGTAAATTGAATGTTATGCACTTCTCCACCAGCTCCTCTCTTTTCATTTTTATGTATTCAGCCATGGTGTTTGAGTTCACTCACTCTTTGCCACACACTCTTTGCCAGTCACTCTCACAAGAAATCTTGTTTTGTTATTTCTGTTTGCCACACAACTATTAGGGATTGTCTAGTATTCGTATCTCACTGCTACAGCCAACACCTGTAACGTAGTCTCCTTTGTCACCATGTGTCTTTGGGACTCTCTTTGGTTCGTATCTGGATTCTCTGTTGTTCGTATCCCACCGCTACTGACACCACATGTGAGGCGTCCTTCCCTGGCTCTCCCTGTCAGGTTCCTACCTGCTCGTGGTTACTGCCTGTCTCTAGGCACCACCAGGGACTCCACCAGTCCGGACCGCTCTCTCTTATGATTTCTCTCCCCGCTCTAGCACAGATCTCAACAGATCCCCCTGCTAGGCAACCACCAGTAACGTCCCAATACTAGTATTCCCAGAGACTCTGAATACTGGTATTGTTATTCTCTTCACCGCTGCCTCCATTTGTTACAGTTCCCCTTCAGCCTTGGTCATTACCTTACCCTCCCTTTATTTATTTATTTTTATTATTTCAATTTATATACCGCCCTTAGCGAAATAGCTTCTGGTCTGTGAAACCCCAGCCAAGGATCAGGCCTTTGGTAAACCAAATTAAGTATTTATTACAGATAACAAAGCTAACAAGATTAAAAAGATTTCTTCTTAAGGCACATAAGCATATGGTTTTACTCAATACTAATCCGAACTCCACCTCCCTCCTGGTAAACAACTCTCTAAACCCCACCAAGCAATCCACTCTTTCTCTTCTCCCCCCAGATTCCACAATTCACCACCTCACATTCACCCAGATTTACCTGTCATCCTTTCATTTATACTGTCAGCCATTTTAAACATTCAGCCAATCATCAAGCATTCTATTGCCCATTCACTCCCCCTCCTCTTTCACTACTTACCATGTATACTCTAAACAACCAGCACTTACCATATATACACTAATATATAGGAACATCACAGGTTGTCATAGCCAATCAGGTTTAATGTCAGGGTGTGCAAATGAAGCTAAGGACAATGAGGGCAAAGAAGGAAGACAGTGGTACCAACCAAGAATAATTAGTAGCAGCAACCGAGACACTGACTTCCACCGAGCAATACACATATTTTGGTGAAGTGGTGAGAAAATGATTAGAACAATACAAATGTTTGGGAGTGAGGAATTTTCCAGGCATTTATTTAACTGTACCAAATGAGTTACTTTCAAAGTCAATATCAAAATGATAGAATAGTTGATGCATCTAGTACTTGGTACTCCTAAGAGCAACACATACACAATAACTTTCATTTTCTTATGTGTAATGTGGGGAAAGGAGGAGTGTCAGAGCAATTCATAGATAAACACCAGATGAAGACTGCAACAAACAGAAGGAACATCTCAGCTTCTCGATTTAATTAGATAATTAGTGCTGCTGGTGGAAATCCATGTTTAGAATGTCCTGATTTGCTGCTTTTGAAACAATGCTATAATTACCTGTACAACAGGATGTAATTATTACTGCATATAGCTAATGACAAAGGGCTATATTAGAATGATAACTGCCTCACAAAAAATTACTAAATGAGTGAAATAAAGGGTGCATTCATAAGTGGAAATTTTATTTTGTTCACATAGTTGCTCCATCTCAGCTCCACTGCAAGCTGCAATTTCAAACACGAGGAATTACACAGGCACAATTCAAAATCTTCCTTTAACTATGTTTTCATTATTTCCTGAAAGCACTACCAGATGCTGGCAGGATCAGCAAGTAGATGAACCCCCATCTCTTTTCAAACAGAGAAATTGTATGAATTCTAACAATGTCTGCAGCAAAGGCAGATAAGATACCCATTTGTCTCTAATCATATGTTGTTTCCTTGTTAGTTCAGGAACTAGTTGCTGGCATTTGGATCTCCTGAGATCACCAGATATGCTCTTGATGGAAAGTTTTAAACAAAATAAAAAATCCTAGTATTCCCAGTGGGGCAGGGGGATGTTTTTGTTGGTAGCGACGCAGGTAACCAATTCTCTGTCTCAAATCACTAAGCTGTTTGTTGGGAACAGGTCCATAAACACATGCAGCCTTTCCTACACTGAGAGCAGGATTAAAAAAAAGTCACATGCTTTTATTGCCCAAGAATCTTCCCACCACTTTAACCATTCATAGGTCTGATTTATACATTACAGATGGGGGTGGCTTACATGGGGTGGATGAGCAGATGGATGGTTGTGTGTCCCTACTAGTCATGCTTCAAGGGACATGTGAGTTAGAGCCCCTTCATTTCCTCAGAAAGCCTCCTCCTCACACTATTTTCCTCCTTTGAGAAAGGGCTCCCTTGATTTGCACAAACAAAAGCTCCACATGATTGGGCTACCTCTGGTAACATATACTAACCAATATGTGCTCCAAACCTCTGGAAGATTTAATAGTACATGAATAGTGCTGTTCTGAAAATTCTTCCCACATTTTTCTCTATCATTCTCTGTCAATTAATGAGACAAAATGCTGCATTCAAAAAAGATAAAATTTTGATGAAGTTCTGATGGGGGAATGCTTGGTACTTACCTTTTGTTTGAGGTGGTTTAGGATTATTTGTCAGCGTCATTTTATTCTGCAAATAATCTCTTGGGTGATTGGCACTCTCCAGTATAGAGTACACTCCTGAGACCCCCATGCCATCCTCACCTGCATTTTCTGTAAGCATGGGGAGGTTGCCTACTGTGTGCCAAACATCTATGGACTGTCATTATTTTTTAAAGTCAAGTCTTTAATTTTAAAGAAAACAGTGTGGAAGATCTTTTTTTAAAAGGGGAGAAGAAAGGATTTCCCTTAAAATACAATTAGCAAGGGCACCAATCTCAGGTGGTCAATACCCAGCTTCTCTGGCTTTCCACACTTTAATTAAGTCTTAGGAGAGGATATGGGGCTTTTTCACATCAGAAATGTGGGCAGCCAGGGAGGCTGCAGAGAACTGAAGAAATGTTTAATGGAAAGAAAAACACAAATAGCCCCATGGCCACCTCACTACGATAAGGTAAGCACAACCGTGCACTGAAATAAATTCTAAAGTGCCATGCAATGAGGCAACAACAACCACCAGGAAGGTGTTTTTCATAGGAGAAGAAAAAAATTGGGAGGGCATATTTCAGCACAGCACTCATTATTACCAGTTTGCACAGTGCTCATCATTATGATGTGGATGGTGTGCCAAGGGAAGATGTGAATATTGCATGGATCCTCAAGGAGTGCAACCCATTGCTGGATCCCTGTTAGCTGCAGTTGGAGTACCCACAATCAGGTGAGAGGGAAGGTTTACTTTCACTGGTACTGTGTTTACATGAATAAAGTAAAGGGGTGTACTCAGGACACTACGTGTAGTCTAAACCTGACCCCAGCTCTCTGTAATCTCAGCCATAAAGAATTGGACTGGTTCGGATCTGCATAGTCCAACCTAGATTCTATTTCTCAGTTACACTAGTTGGTGATAATGATTATCTGTCCTTCATCCTAAAGTCCTAGGGTGGGTTTCAACAATTTAAAATATAACATTAAAAGCAGTTTAAAACAAATTACAGTCACAAAGGTGGGGGGGCAATAAAAATATCCATCTCAGGTGTCAAAGGCTAGGGTAAAGAGGTGCATCCAGGGTAGATAGCGTGTGGATGAATGTGCAAACTGGCTTACATAAGAGAGAAAGAGGCAGGAAGAAAGAATCATAGCACTTTTTGAGAATACACCAGTCAGGAAGCTCAACAAGAACTTTTTTTGTCTCTCAATCAAGAACAGAACCAACACAGAAAATGTGAGACTCTACCCAGGTACAAGTCCAGTGTCACCTAGTCAGTCTCTCTCTCTCCCTCTCTCTCTGCCTAACATATTTTACAAGATTGTTATGAAACTTGGGGAGTGGAAACTATGACACCTTAATCTCTTTGGAGGAAAGGCAGCATATAACTGCATTGTAATATAATATAATAATATAATATAATATACACACATACTGTAGTAAGTTGTCACTTAGTAAATAATCATCTGTATTCATTCTAAAAATCAGGGAAGTAGAAACATTTCCCTTTCTCAATGGCAGAATGATACAGACTTCTGACTTACCAAATGTGTATATGCATATCATGAAAAGTAACCAGGTGGGAAATGGTCATCTGAACATCACCATATTCATGTACTCAAGCCCATACTCATACAAGAGAATGAATTATCTTTGTTGTGGATTTTTCATCATTATGAATCAAATGTGCCCTTTCACACAAAATTAGTTGATGCAAACTATTTGGGTCAATTCCCAATATTTTGGTGTAATTTGCATGGATTTCATGGATTGCTTGATGAACTTCATTCAATAAATCTGTTAAATTACTGTGACTGTTGAATAGGGGTGGAAGGGTCTGTCACTTTCGGTTCTCTCAGTTTCTAATTTTTCCAATCTTCAATTCGGTTCTCCGTATTTCTGCAGCAATTTGCATTTAAAAAAAATTCTCATGAAAATTCTCCAGCATTTTTAGAGAATTTCTCCTATTTCTCCTACATTTTGTATGTAGTTTTGACTAATATACACATTTTGCAAGCTGTTTCTGCTAATGTATATAAATTAAATTAAATAAATAAATAAATAAATAAATAATGTATTTTTGTATGTTATTTTCACTAATATATTCATTTTTCTGCAAACTTTTCCTTAGCATGCATTTTTGTAAACATTGCTTAACTGGAGAAATGCATAGCAAAATTCAGGTAAGTGTGAATTTTGAAGGACAATTGTGTTTTGCTTCCTATGTTGTATCAGAAAGTGCAAATTTGACAAATTCAGCTTTAAATGTGGACTGAATTGAATTTCTCTCCCATCCCTACTGTTGAATTACTAAAGCGAACCAAATAATTGTGGTGGGTCTTCTGCTTGCAATTGCATCAGGGCAATCTTGTCTGACAACATTCGTTTCTTTTTATATCATAACCTCCAATGCTTTGGAAATCAAATACTTCTCAATCTGCTCGATTTTTCTGCAAATGAGACTATAAATTGCACAGTTTAAGTGGAAATTTGATGGACACTTCATAACAGTTTCCATCACCCTCTATTTATGGAAATTCCCCCATGCCTTTTTTAAACAGCCTCCCATCTACATTATTTATTTCATTTTATAGCCCAACTTCTTCCAAGGGTACTTAGTGGTTTGCAGCAGGGCTGTGGAGTCGGTATGTCAAACCTTCGACTCCGACTCCTCTATTTTTCTACTGTCCGACTCTGACTCCTTCATAAATGCCAAATGTATATTAATGTATTAATATTAATAAATTAATATTAATATTAAAATAATTTTATTTTGAAGTCGGAGTCAGTACATTTCTACCAACTCTGACTCCACCCAAAATTGCTTCCAACTCCACAACTCTGACTCCACAGCCCTGGTTTGAAGTATTAGTATAAAATAGGATTCCTGTCTCCAAAGGTCTTGCAAGACAAAAGGCTCAGGGTAAGGAAAACAAAGTGCAGATGCATTCCACTCAAATTCACATCCCAATCCTCAACCCCCCTCCCAATACCAATAGAAAAGCTACATAGGGTTAGAAATTCACTGGGTTACATAGTCTGATTTGGATATAATCCTGTATCAAGTTTGTTTCTGCATTGGTGGTATGATTGTCTTCATTCCTAAAAGGCCAGATGGTTGAATTCTTCAACATAAGTATTTCCGTAGCAGAAGTACACCATAAGTTTTGTTAGCACCAGATTCATAGGAATGTAGGAAGCTACAGGTATCTTATACTGAGTCAAACCATTGGTCAATGTAGCTTAGCAGTTTCTATCTTGACTGGCTGTGGCTCTCTAGCACTTCAGAGAGGAGTTTTTCCCCAGCCCTACCTAGAGATTCCAGGGATCGAACCTGGTGACTTTTGCATTAAAAAAATGTGTTCTCTCACTGATTTAAGTCAGTCATCCTAAATATGTTTCTAGCAATCCTGGCAGTCATCCTAAATACTTCTCTTCATGCAAGCACATACCTGGCAATGCCTTGCCCTGTGTTCTGGGTGGGATGCTCAGTATACTACTTGTAGATACTGCTTGAGTTGTTTCTTTCTGGCATTTCTTATAGTGGTTCATATCTGGGTGCCTTCAACAGAAGAACAATGTCAATCCCCCTGAACTATTCTGTCTGCCTGTATGATCACCTTATCCATAGGACTAGTTCCCAAATAAGCCTTTCTATAAGAATATAGTTAAAAGAAGAGGGGTAAAAACACTCTACGGACAACATGCAAGAGTAAGCGGTATAATGGCTCCTACCTAGATGGCTAACAATCAGCTGTACAGATTAGATCAGGAATAGAGAATCTGTGGCCCTCCAACTGTTGCTGGATACCATCTCCCATCAGCCCGAGGTAGTATGGTCAATGGTCATGGATAATGGGATCTGTAGTCCAACAGCATCTGGAGGATCACAGACTCCCCACTCCAGGAATAGAACCACTATTTAGCAAAGGGTTGAAGAAGCTGCAGCCCTCCAGATGTTAGACAACAAATCCCATCATCCATGACCATTAGTTATGATGGGAGTTTGAGTCCAACAACATCTGGAGGATCACAGCTTCCTCGTTCCTGCTCCGTTTAAAAGGACAGATCTTTTTGGTAGTTTTGGAAGGTGGAGAGAGAAAAGTCTTGGGGCCACAGCAAAACAGGAATGGAAGCAGAATATAGTCTTATAGTGTCATTATTCAGCAAGTCTCACCTGGAAACTTTTAAGACAGGGTCAGCTCTTATCCAGTGACCTCATCTGGAGCTTCTTTGCTGGGCTTTCTAATGACTGTAATTGCACAGAGGCCCACTTGTTTTATAGCCTTCATGTGACAGGTGTAGAACCTATTTCAGAGTGAAGTCTTGAAAGGTACACAGGATGGTGAGAGCATGATCCAACCACATCTATTCTTCCACAGCGCAGATAGTTCTTAAAACAAGAAATGCAGGAGGATCCTTCTGAAGACAGAACAGCTTATAGAGGACAATGTGCCCAAGGATTGCTGCTATGACCAATTTCCCTTCTATTGTGGTAATGCCAAAATGCATGGTAGCAATTATAGTTTCTTCTTTCATATTACTACCTTTGAGATTGACTAGGCCCTTCTGAAGTAGCTGGCAAATTGAAACAACTTTTTCTTAGTTAGCAGCCATAGTGAGTAGGCTGAACCTGTAGGTGTCTTATTTTTCATCCACTTTTAAACCATCAAACAAGCAAGCATGAAATAGCATGGGGAAAAGGATTGTCAAGATACATTTGAAGCTCGCAGGTCATGGTTAGTTACTCTGTTCCTCACTTGGAGATCTGCATTTGACGTTCACATTAGTAAAGATGGACTCAGAGCTATCCTGACACGAGAACACTCCAGTGAACATGAAGAAGTGCCTTGTTAACTCAAGGATTAGATATTTCAACAGGATAAAAAATATGATGTTAGAGAAACAGGTTGTCTTGGGGCCCTCTGATGCATGGGGAAATGACATTCGAACAAGGATAAAAAGCATAGTTCTTCAGAGATGTAATCATTCATCCAAAATCTGCCTTACTTTTACTATACATATTGGGCAAACTCAGGAGCTACAGAGAAGGGAAGCATACTAACAAACAACCTTGGTCACTTGGACTTAATTTTCACATGGCAGCATAATAAGAACATGAAAATTGGCTTGCTGGATCAGACCAAGGTTGAGCTAGTCCAGAATTCTCCTTCCAGCAGATGCCAGCCGGATATCTTTGGGATGCCCACAAGCATGGCAAGAAACGTCCCGTTGTTTGTCCCAGCATGCTGTTATTCAGAGGTGTACTGCCACTGTACATACCAGTTTCATTTAGCTATGCGGAGAAGTACTGTGCGTATATCTTGTTTATGTTTGGTGCTTTTGAAAAGATGCCTGTGACCTCTGCAGATGTCAGAGTGTAACTTGTCAAAGGGCTCATCCAGACAACTGCAAAATGTGTGACACGCCCGCTATGTGTGTTCATTATTTTTCGGTCGTCCAAATGATGACTCGCGCTGTTACGCATTTTTGCGGGTTAAATCCGCTCCTTGCAATACCGGCAAAAATGCTGTTTAAAATCAGGAATCATCCGTTGTGCCTTCAGGAGTTAGGATGCAATACCGCGGACTTTACAGCTGATGGGCAGTTCTTGGGCGGTTCTTGGGCGTTTCCCCTTGCCCCTTATCCTCATTCCAGCCAATCATGTATCTGCACTTTTGCGCATGTGCAAGAATAAGCCCGGGAAAATTGAACCAATCATCGCAATGGTGGGGTGTTGGGGGGGGTCTGCAACTACTGCACAGATGCATTTTATTTTTTGCCAGCCTGCAAACTGGGCAGCCGCTCTGGGTGAGATCTGAAATGCACAGCAAGTGAGAAAGGGGGGGGGTCGGTTTCAGCCTGCCTCCAAAAGCTTTGTCAATTTCATTCTACTTGCTGGGGGTTTTGCTTCAAATCAGAAAAGCATACATTTGTTTAAGTGTCATAAGCAAATACAAACAAGAAAAGGGCTGCTGGTCAGTTTCAAGACTGCTCCGGAAAGCTTTGTCAATTTCATTCTCTGTGGGAAGGAAAGGGAGAAGGAGGGAGGGTGACACGTTTCTTGCTTTTTTGGAGAAATAAGTGCAATTGCCAGTGTGTGTATCTCCTTAATTATCAATAAAGGCAGAAAAGCATACATTCATTTAAGCATAATATCGGAAATACAAACAAGGCAGGCGTGAAACCAACCAGCAGCCTTTCCTTCCGAGGCGAGAACTCATTTACAGCCATATTGTGCTTCGTTGCAAAGGGGGAGAGGAGCATACATAATTTTTTTGCTGACCAATTCATTGACAGGGGAAGGTTTTAGAGGCGGAGCTTGGAAAAAGCGAAAAGAATGTAGGGGTCTTACTGCTGCGTGTGCGGGTGCAAAAAAGTGTTTTTTTTTAATTGGGAAAGAGCGAACTAAAAGGCAAAGTGAGGACTATCAGATGACAAACCGAATATGGAAATCGTGGATTATCCTGCTCCTTTTGGATAAGCCCAAAGTTCAAGGCCTTGTGCTGTTATTACAGTATGTTACAGGCCTGTTTAGCAGTAGCTGCTTGGCGACACATTCTGAAAGGAGAGTGAAAGAGAGAATCACATTCAGTAATTATAAGATGGAGCCTGGATCAGGTAAGTTCATTTTGATTGGTCTGGGAAACAACAAGCTCTGATTGGCTGGAGGTTCTAGTCAGTGAAGTAAAGGCAGTTAACTGTCAGTGGGCAGAAATAGTGTCTGTCAGAAGAGTCAGTTGATGAGGGAGGTGTGAGACAATGACCAGAGAAAGCTGAGGTGAAGGTGAATAGCTGAGGTCTGAATATTACCTTATTCTTCCTTGGTGTGATACCTATGGAACATATGAAGCTACCTTATACTGAGTCAGACTGGTGCATCTAGCTCAGTATTGTCTACACTGATTGGCAGCATCTCTCCAGGTTTTTAGGCAGGAGTCTCTTCCAGCCCTATCTTCCGGGGACTGAACTTGGGGCATTCTTCATGCAAGGCAGATGTTCTACCTTGAAAGAAGTGGAGTTAGACCACTGGAGTAGCCTGCTTCTTTCCCAGTCATTGTTTTTCCTAACAAACAAAAATAATCTCTCTTCTTCCTGGAGGATTCTTCTAGATCCTTTGTTAAGTTTTTTAAAAAAAATGTGAGGAGGATTTCTTAGCCCTTCCCTCCTTCATTTTGCTGCAGATGATCAGAAGAAAGGAGCCAGTGGCATGTTAGGCTAAGAGGCTGCCCTGTGTAACCAGAAGACGATTACACAAGCAGGTTTATTACTGTACTGTACAAATTATTGACTGTACAAATCAGCTAAATTGTCCAAGCAGCCAAAAGTACAACCAGAGAAGTTTTGGGGTTATAGCCAGATTGTACCTGTTATTGGATGGGGTTGTTAATGAATTTGGCTGGGTGGATGTTTAGGAAATTTGGAGGTAAAAATCCTTTTCGGGCACAGTCTCAACCAACAGCATCTCTTGAGTCTTTAGAATCTGTTATGAAGCATGTGTAAGGCCCCCCCACAGTTAATGTCAGTGTTCCTTTACTATTAGTTCATTTTTGGTGGTACTGAGTGCTAGTCTTGCTCAGAGTAGACCCACTGAAGTTAATATATGTGACTGACATAGCTTCATTAATTTTAGTGGGTCTACTCTGAGCAGAATACAACCTTCTATCTCCACTATTAATGTCAATCTCATGTCTAAACCTATTAATGTAAGCTACTAGGAGGTTTGCAAATCATTTCAGGAGAATGGCATTGGGCAAGAGTCACACTGAGAAGCTCTTGAAATACAAAACTTAAAGAAGCACAAACATCTATTATAAAATATGGGGTTAAGGAAACTATTTCCCTATACAAAGAAATTGCAAGCCAAAATAGAGGGTATGACAGCCACACTCCTAGCACAATTAAAGATGTTCTGATAGGAAGTGGAAACCACACTGCAACGACTGGAGGGCAAGCTTTTAAAGAGCATTCTGTAAACCTACGGTTGATCAGCAGCATCCCATTCCCTGCGATTCAACGGCATAGCATTAACTAATTCTCAGTTTAAAATTTATTCTTATTTTATTATCTCAAATTTCTCTTTTGTATTTATTTTCATATAGATCAATTTTGCATTGAAATGGTCTGCACTTTACTATAAATTGTGTTGCTTGCTCCTTGAGAGTTGGAAAAGTTGACTCAATAGCCTTATTCAAAAGTAGTGTAGGAAGGGATGCCATTTCACAGGTAGGGGGAGGTATGCCACAGGAAGATCTGGGAGAAAGGTGGTGGTTATGTTAAAACTGTCACCATTTCTGGACCATATTTCAGTCTTCAAAATTTGGGTGACTATGTCAGCCACCCTCATGTTGTGGTAGTGCTGTTAATCAATGCCAGAAAATCTTGCGTCAGTGGTTTAATCATGGAGAAGGAGATCAACTTGGCATGTATTACCAAACTTTGGTGGATGGGTTGGGTGGATGACCATCTTTATCCTAGTTTGGTTCCCCAGGGTCCTCAGTGCAGCACAACTCCAGAACGGGGGAAGGGGAGAGCTGCTATCATCCATAAAAAATCCTTTTGTCCTTACCAGGAAGCCAATCTGGATTTGAGAGTTTGTTCCTGGTGCTGGGTTTTAGAGGCAGAATGGGCATACTGTTGGTTTATCCACCCCACTGCCTTACAGTCTCCCTGGTGAGGTGGTCTCAGAGTTGGTGTTGAAGAGCTGCTCCACTGTTGCGGGACTTAAGTATCTATGCTGATTTCCTCTACTGTGACAGCAGAGAACTTCATGGCCTCATGACAACCATAGGGTTGTCTCAGTACATCAAGGACCCAATTCAGGTTTGGTACATACACTGGACCTGGTTTCGCTACAGAATGGGAGGCCAGAGATCTGTTAGGAGGAGGGTTGTGGTAAATGCATTGTCTTGGACAGATCATTTTGTGGTGAGGTTTGTACTGACACTAGCAAGATTCCATCCAAGGGTGGGGACCCAATTAAAGTGGTCCTTTCTCTCTCTCTCTCTCTCTCTCTCTCTCTCTCTCTCTCTCTCTCACACTCTCTCTCTCTCTCTCTCTCTCTCTCTCTCTCACACACACACACACACACACACACACACACACACACACACACACACACACACACACACACGACTAATGGAATCAAAGGGATTCCTCAATGTTCTGGGAGATTTTCTGACTGACATAGTTGATGCTCTTAAAGTTTTGGCCTTGCTATGGAATAGTGAGATGGAAAGAGCTCTCACCATGATTGTTTCCAGGTGCCCTCTCTGATGTTGTATAGCCAGCAAATCACCCTGGTTCTCTGAAGAGATGCAGGTGATGAACCAAGAAAGACAATGGCTGGAGTGCATAGTGAAATGAAACTAACCAAACACAGGTACAAGCCCATTGTCTACAATGTGGCAGTGATGGTGTGAAGGTTTACTTCTTTGCCACCATTGCATCCTTCAGTAACCATCCAACAGAGCTTTTCTGAGTGGTGAAGGGGCTGTTCAGATCTGTTCAGTTAAAGGAAGTGATGGCCCCATTTATTTTGATAGGTCTAGCTTTTAATTAAAGAGAAGTATTTTTGCACTGCACTCTTATCACAGGAATTTGAAGGAGGGATACTGAAGCAGATAAACAGAATTGTTCTTCCTGTGTGTGGGTCATCATTTTCCTCAGAATTTTGGTTACAAGAGCAAGGCAAAAGAAGTGGAATTAGCCCATTGGAGTAGCCTGCTTCTTTCCTAGTCATTCTTTTTCGTAACAAACAATTAAAAATAATCTCTCTCTCTCTTCTCTTCTCTTCTCTTCATGGAGGATCCTTCCAGATCCTTTGTTATGTGTTTTAAAATGTAAGGAGGATTTCTTAGTGTTGTCTATATTCTGGTTTTATTACTATCCATGACATTTTAGAACCCTAGGGAACCATCCCTTCCCAGTCATGGCTGGGTTATTCCCAAACAATTATCCTCAGGGTCAGTTAAAATGGTTTAAGTGAAATGGCTTGCCTTTTTCTTGTTGGGCTTAATCATAAGAAGAGGAATCTCCAGGTTTTGGAGAGTCTGTGAACAAGGTATTCTCAGTGGGTCCAAATCCTTGCTGCACTCTCCACAAGGTGCTCCCGTCAGCAAATGCATGTCAAGGCTGGAGATGTTAGGTGCCCCAAGTTCATTGCAGCAATAGAGAGGATTAAGAGACAACAACCCCATTTTCTCACCTTCTTCCCATTCTGTCCTAGGTTGAAAAGGCTATGCAACCCTCTTCAAAAAGTGCTGTAGATGAGGCAAATCCCATCCCCTGGCCTGCAAGAAGAAACCTGAGATCTTTGTAATTTTTGAGAGGCCCAATGTCTGGAAAATGGATAGGACTGGCTCTGTTTATTCAGGAGAGGAAATTACCTATCCTGGTGGGGAATTGTCATGAGGTGAAAGAGAAGGGGGCAACTCTTAGGGAAGGACAGTGCCATTCCTTTTGAAGAAAAGAGATAATCATTTCTCTTTACTTCTGACCTTTCCCATTGTTTCCTCAACAAAATCACTGGAATCTGCAATTCATTTAACACCAAAGAAGCAAACCAGCCCTCGAACAAACGAGAACAAGCAAGCCATCATGCTTCAAGGCATGAAGCAGCATGATGAATGCCGAAGAAAAAGTGTCACCACCACCTTCCTCATTGCTTTTGAAGTGAAAGCCTAGCCCTGAGTGTCTGTGTGGAGTAGTGGTTGGAGCAAGGGTTGCCAGTGTGGCACCCAGAAACATACATGTGCAACCAGAAACCCTCTCTAGTGTCCATGAGTCCCCTCCCCTAGTGAACTTATGCTTGAAACAAGCATTCTATTGTAGTCAACAGAATAGGTTGCACTGGGTGCTTTGTTGCGATGTGGTATAAATGCCCATGACAGTTTCTCAACTTTTCAAATGTGTCCATGTGCCCCAAACAGTTAGCAACCCCTGAGTTTAGAGCGTTGGACAAGAACTTGGAGACCAGGGTTCAAATCCACACTCACTCATGAATGGGTGACCTTGGGAACCCACTATCTCTTAGCCCTACCCTACACCACTATTGTGAGAATAAAATGGTGAGAACCTTATACTCTGCCTTGACTCCTTGGAGGAAAGGTGGGATACAACTGTAATAATAAAATAATTAAGTACCATTTATCTTTTTTTCCTCTTCTGTCTAGATGATCTTAGACAGGATCTGTAGGATGCAGAGAAATAGATCTGTAGGGTGCAGAGAAATAGATCTGTAGGGTGCAGAGAAATAGATCTGTAGGGTGCAGAGAAACAATTCAGGAATGTGAAGAGGGGGATGGGTTTGCAAATTCTGAGGATGTCCCAAATCATAATATGCACATAGTGGACAGAGGAACAGGGCAGGAGCGATAGAGAGAGAGTGGCGTTTGGAGTAGGAATGTTTAATAAAGGAATTTGGTTTATATAATTCCATACTGTTTACTCTTGGAGCACCGCTTGAAACATCTTCAACTGTCATCCTGCTGAAATCCCATAATCCTAAACTGCAGTTTATGGCACTTTGGGGAAGGATTAGGAGTGTTTGCTGGTGAAGACTAGAAGAGATCTGGTTGTTGTGTTAGGCTAAGAAGTCTGTGTTAAGGTTTTCTTAGAAGAAAGTTACTTAGCAGGTTTTTAAAATCTGTTAACCTGTCCAGGCAGCCAGAAGTACAACCAGAGACGCTATGGTGTCAGAGACAGCTAGTACCCAGTACAGCTTGTACCCAGTAGTTGGATTGGGCTGTGAGTGTATTTGGCTAGGGTACAGGTTTAAGGAATTTGGCCTGAGGTAAAAGCCTCTTACAGAGGCTGGTGTTATCAACAGTGTCTCTTGGATCCTTCAAAATTGTCATTAAGCACAAGACCCTGAAGTAACTATCAACACTCCTTTATGTACAAAATATCCATTTAATAAACAATTAATAGTTCATTCAGTGTTAGTGTCAATCTCATGCCTAAGCCTATTATACTAATCTACTAGGAGGCTTCTAAAGCATTCTAAGGGAATGGCAGTGGAAAAGAATCACAATGAGAAATTCTGACTTATTGTGGCTGGAAGTTCCATAGATCCTGAAATATACAAAGTCAAGAATCACAAGTTTCTAAACTTGTCTTTCTAAAAGGTGAGACCAAGGGAATTATTTCCCTATAAGCTGTCATGGCTAATAGCTGTTGGTAGACCCATTCTTCATGAATTTTTAAAATCATTTTAATGCTATTTAAGATAGTGGGTCAGATGGCTAATCGTCAATGATAAAAAAGTCATACATTTACGTTAGACTTTCTCACTGAAGAACCAGGTGGAAGAGTGAAATGTCCCCCAAAATATATTCATCATCTTATGAGCATTGCAAGATACGTATGTGATTGGTAGGACTGAATGGCAGTTTGGTGTAATGACTAAATTGCTGGAATTAGATTTGTGAGACTTGTAGGCTCAAATTGCTGATTAGCCCTGGAGTGCATTGGGTGGCTTTGAGCAAGTCAATATCTTGCATCTTAAAGTACTCCACAGGGTTGTTGAAGAGGTAAAATAAAATACCTCCATATAGGCTATACTGAGCCCCTTGGTAGACAATGGGATACGGATATCATAGCTATTGTAAGTTTTTATGAATGTCACTTGAATGACTTGAACTGTACTGAAAAAAGACCATGAATTCATGCTGTCAATTAACAGTAGTGGCAAGAAAGTTAAAGAAGAAGTAAGTGTCCACTAATAAGCTTTAAAAGAAACTGCATAGCTAATCTGCAAACCAGTTTAGCCAAAATTCGTGCAACATCATCCAGTGAGTTCAATGAGGCATTTTGCCAAGTAAGTGAGCTTAGAATTGCAGCCTTACAGCTCAACCCTATGCATGTTTATTCCACTGAGTTCAGTGGATCATACTCCTAGGTAAATCTGAGACTTGTGCTATATCAAGATGTCTGTTGTCAAACCCAGTAGGTTTCTACCGTGGATGAATGAAACTTGCTTTCTTTGCCGATCAACGTTTCAAAATCTGTGGTGAAATTCAGATGCGAAAACGTTGGAAACGTCCCTAATACCCTTTGTTCTGTTTGTGGGAGATGCTGCTGCAACCTGCTGAGTAAGGGTTTTTTCCCCATATTGTGAGGTTGAGGAAGACACTCTGTGAGCATGGATGTTCAAGTGTTCTGCACCACCATCTGCTTTCTTGAGGTGCTGAGGAGGAAATAAAGAATTGGAGAACATTAATGAGCCATGGGTTGTATCTAATTAAGCAGAACAGAACAGACCCATTGAAATTAATGGATCTAAGGTAGTAATGTCCATAGACTTTAATGGGTCTATTCTGATTAGGGATGCATGAGAAATTCAATTCAGTTTGCATTTCAAGCCTAATCTATCAAATTCACACTTTCTGAAACAATATGAGAATTGAAGCGCAGCCATCCTTTGAAATTTGCACTTTGAATTTTGCAATGTAGTTTGACAACCAATGTTTACAAACATGCATATGTTAGGGGGAAATGTTCACAAAAATAAATATATGAGTGAAAATAACATACAAAAATGCATTATCAAATGCATAAATAAAAAAAATAAAATAAAACTCCAGTGAATAATGAATAAATATTATAAAGAAGCCACTCATTATTCATTGGAATTGTACTGTAAAGGTGATTTGTGGCATTCCACATTATACTGTGATATTACTTCCAGTTTGAAAGGATTTTCTAATTTAAACACCTGGATTTCATGCACTTGGCCACTGAGGAAGATTGTCAAAACGCATCTGGCCAAAACACCAAAGGAACACTTTTTAAAAGACATATTTGTCTTATTAACTTGAATAAGTATTTAAAGTTTGCTTTTATTGTTTGATATATTAAAATTCTCATATTCATGTTTTATGTATCCTTGACTCTCTTTTTTCTGAACTTTTGCAATTTGTTAAGGATTAGCAACTTTTTATGTTTATTTACCTATCATGACCCTTTGTACATACAATTGCCCAGAAAATGACTAGCAGACACTTCTTGTACCATTTTCAAAAGTGCTGTTTACCTGGCGTAGTAGAGGTGCTATGCTCTGAAGCTGCTCCAAGCAGTATTACAGTGCTGTTAAGAAAACAGATGAAGCCCTCAGTTCACCTCTTAAGTGCAATGGACAAACCAGCCTTCAGAAAGGACTGTAGATGTGCAGACTGAACCACAGATCTATGTTCTGTTCCTAGGACTGGTTTAGAAAGACAAAAAGGGGGGGGTCCCTAGCAAATCCTTTTATTGTCCTCTGACATCCCTAATAAAATAATAGCAATCCTGTCCTTGTCCATCTGGCGTAACTCTGGGATAGGATTACTTTCTTACCCAACACAGTTAAAGGTGATAGAGTGTTTACATTTGCCCTCATTCATCACCTTGTGTGTTTCACTCTTATGCAACTGTATTTTCCTTATTATTTTGTTCTCTTTCCATTTACATCTTAGGAAGTCAGCAACAAATTGAAACTGTCACCTTCAGGGCACCTTTAATTATTTTGGTCAGTTACCACTTCCATTAACCCTCATTGGTAGCTTTTACTGGAGATGCTAAGCAAATGCCTGGCAAATCAGAATTAAGAAAGAAAGAAACAAAAGCAATCTTCCCTAATGTACATTGTGCATACAGGTGCCTTTAAAATTCAAATGGTACAGAATTGCTGCAGGTAATCCTTAAGGGTCTGCTGTGCTGCCCCATGAGTGTGGTGACTTGGTCACCTTCCTACCTTCCATGTCATCATCCACAGGCTCAGGCTGGACCCTGAACCAGGGGACATGACAAGCATCAGGGAATGAAGAGCAGATGATGGTTCCCTAACATATATGTGTTAACATATCCTCTCTCTTTCTTAGATACACAATGGAAGCCTTGTTGAAAGCTGAAATAAAGATGGGTGTACTTAATGAGGACAGTGATCAGTCTTCAGATAAAGACCAGGAAGGAGATGACTTAGAAGATGACTTCTTTAACTTTCTGCCCCAGGGCAAGAAGTCAGCAGTGGACACTGCTGAGGAGGAACTGGTGAGGTACCTGAGGTCTCCCAGCAGGGAAGTGTCATCACTCCATGGCTTTCCACGTGTGCTGCAGTGTTTTTTGCAGCACAACACAGGCATGCCTTCAAGCGCCGCAGTAGAACGCCTGTTCAGTACTGGTGGCAACGTAATGACTGTAAAAAGACATTCCTTGTCTGACATGCTCTTTGAGCATCTTGTTCTTTTGAGACATAACAGAAACATATTATAAAAGCATTTCAAGTGTAAAATTTGATTTCAAGAGTTGGGGTATCTTCATTGCTTGGGGGGGATGTGAGATTCTGTTATGCTATTTTGTTAATCTTATGGATAATTTTTTTTATTCTACTACCCCCTGTGTGTGTGCATTTATTTTTAATATTGTTTTAGGCTTCTTAGATGTGCAGCAGCCAAGGCCAGCACCTTGTAGGAGTTTTTAAAAAAAGTAACTGAAATGTAATTGTAGTGATTACTTTTGAGAAAAAGTAAAGTAATCAGTTACTTTCAGAGCAATTGTAATTGCAACGGTAATTACTACTTTTTGGGCCAAGTAATTGTAACTGTAATTTATTACTTTTTAAAAGTAATCTTCCAAGCTCTGCTCTGGACTGTCCCAAGGACTTGTCTGTACTTCACTATCTCAGCTCTTCCAAACCGGTATCCACGCTTTACCTATTTGCTGGCTTTACCTTCTCAACTCAAGCCTGATAGATTTATGGCCCGGCTGCTGGCCATTATCTGCTCATTACTTTAATGCAGCTATAAACTATTTGAACTCAGCTGGCAGAGACTGATAGAGTAGAGGCCACAGCAGTAGCTGCATTGCATGCTGTTCATTGGGCAGGTTGGCCTAGGCAGATACTGCTGAGGGGTGGCTTCTCTTGGCTGGTTTCTCTGATAGTACCACCTGCCACCTTACCCATCCCTAAGGGGAAAAAAGTTAACTGCACTCTGTGTCATCACTGAACCTGCTCATCATCTCAGACACAAACAGGTTAAAAAAGAGAGGGAGAAAAGATCCACAGTGCAATATTTCAAATGTTTACTCCTAAGTCCAATGTATGGTCAATGGGGCATTCTCCCAGATAAGCGGGCATAAGATTGAAACTTTAGTTTCTCTCCAGGCATGTTCAGCTGAACTAACTTCTGTGTACATCCAAGCACCTAAATCAATTACAAAGTTAGCCATGTACATTTAGTAAGCTCAGTCTTGATCTGCTCTAGAAAAAGATTTGTGCTTAAACACTAAGATGCCACAAAGGTCGTGCCAATTTGATTAAACACTTTTTCCAGCTATTTTGTTCTGTTGGGGATAATGAGTTCTAATGTGAAGCTTTTTGAGTAGAAGTTGTCTGTGCATGTGGCAAAACTGAGGAAAACATTTAGGTTGCATTGCACTGAAAGGCAAGAATAACTGTAGGTTATTCAGCATCCATTAGAAACAGTATTGAGCAATCAAAGCATCCAACTTTACTAGGAACGATTAAGAATTAATCTCTGCCATCATGGCCATATGGAATTGTCTTGGGTTTTCTTTTCACTCTCCACAAATTTCTGAAAATTGTGGCCCAGCACAACTGTGAGTAGTGCATGGGCATTTATGTCCATGCTCATGTATTGACAGGCCTTTACATTAGGATCAAGGTGAACCCACTTTCCACTCAGATATTTAACCCTCTAAAAAAAAACCAGGAAAGCAGGCTGAAACCTGAAGCACCTTAATGCAAGAGGGCATACACCCAAGAGTATTTTTTCAAAGGTATCATTAAAAGGTAAAGTGGACTTGTTGATTTGCCAGAGTCATATACCAGAAAATAGGGACTGTGAATAGTGACTATTGGACATAACAAAATGTGACTGCTTTTATTTCCAGTTTTCTACTAGTCAGCAAATGTGCTCTTTCTCTCCTTCATCTCTTAATTTTGACTCAGTTTCCCTCTCATGTTGCCCCATTTTGTTCAGAATTTGGAGGAATGCACTCTTTAACCCCTTCAGTGGCACAGGCAAAGTTGAAAACACACAAGTGCTTCTGAAAGGAACCTCTCTTTGAAATCATGTTTTTCTTTTGAGACTAAAAAGCTCCCCAAACCTGCCTAAGATCACTGGTTCAAGATTCCATTCAATGACTTACTCTTCCTTTCATGTCTGCTTGTACTCACTTTGATGCTGCTGCAAAAAGTCTGAGTTCTTCTGCCACAATAAAGGAGCTTTGAAGCTGGAATGGGCTTGTTCTGAAAGGAAAATGTCTTATTCCTCACCCCCTTTGCTCCTTTGCCTTAGCTATCTGCACAACACAACTTGTCTTGGAATGATGAGAGTTGCAGAGAACGTTTTGAAACACTTTCCACCATCCCTTTCCTTTTCTAATTATATATACAAACTCAGCCCAAATCTTTAGTTCAACCTTGAATTCACACCATAGTTAATCAAAAGAAGTTGCACTTAAGATTCACACACCAGAAAATGTTGTGCCAGTGATGTCTGACAAAAAAGGAACCCAGATTATCTAAACTGAGTCATGACCAGCTTGCTGTTGCAGTCTTGTTCCATTGGTATTGATGGAATTAAGTCATAACTAATTATAAGGATGTATCAATTTATTGTATGTTTTTAAAGATGATTTTGTTAACTTATTTACCATTTGAATTTATTTCTTACAGTGAATTGTGTAACTTTTTTCTGTTCAAGTGAGCTGCTTTGTGCATAAATTGTTATGGAAAGGTGGCATACAAACAGACAGTGATGATGATGATGATAACTATCTTTTATTGGATCAAGGCCATAGTGATGTAATACTATGAAGTCATGGATGAATGGGTCATTAAAGATAACTGGATTTCCTGGTGGGCTATGCAGAAGTAGCAGATGATGTGGGGTGGCAGTGATAACTGACCTGACAACTGAGTTGATGTTGCTTACCAGGAACGAGAGGGGGAAGGGCAAGGCACTGGGGAAGTTGGCACAGGTTACGATCACACTGGCAGAAGCACTGGATTGGGTCCACTGGTGTGAATGCACTGTGCCAATCTCCCTGCTGCCTTCCCTTCTCCTTCCCTATAAGCAACGATTCAGCTGTTGAGAGGTCAAGTGAGCCCTGGCACCCCACTACACCATCCGCTACTGCCAAGCAGTACTACTTTGTTTGCTTAAAAAGATCAATGGTGTACTTTAGGGAGCCAGGCACTAGCCATGCATATAAACATGATTGTGTTTTATGTGCCCTATCTCTGCACCCGCACTAGTCGCCACTTGTAGACCAACAGCACATTATTTTTCTTGGCAAGAACAGTTCCTAAATGTGAGTTAGGGAATAAGAAATATACTCTGGTCTCTGGAGAATTATGTTTCCTCCTTGTGAATGAAAAGAGGACAAGAGATTGATATGAGGAATACTAAAATGGATTTTGGATTCAAAAGCTATCTTAGCATGTAAGACCGTCTCATGTTTCTGGGTTTCATCCATGAAATCATATTCAGATTAAACCCACTGAAATCAATGAACAAGAGTTAGTTATGACTAACAAGTCTATTGACTTGTCAGGTCAATAGCAAGTCTGATTATTTGGCAACAGGTTATAAATAATGTCAGATTATTTGACAATTTACCACAGAGGTGATATGGTGGTTACTGTGAACCTGTTGTTGTTGGTGCCCCAGTTATGGACTGACCTCTCTAATAAGGTTAACCTGGCAGCTACATTAAGATGCTCTCAGCATGAGGTAAAGACCTTTTTCTTCTCCAAGGCCTTTTAAAACTATGCTTAAACACACACACACACCTCACAACAGATTTCTGTTGGGTTTTGTGCTGCTTGTATTGGTTTGTAGACAGGAGACTGAGTTCATTTTAATGTTTAAAATGATTTGAGTAATGTTTGAATTGTACATTGTATGTGTGAACAGCCCAGATTGGGTTGTCAACAAATGTTCTAAATAGAAAGACAGATGAATAAATTGTCAGGCTGAAAATTAGCAACCCTATACACACTTAGGCATTATTTCTCTATCATTGCAGTGTGGAAAGACTGATATATCTGGCAGTTTTTGTGTTTAGTTGCACAAAGCATAAAACAGTATTGACTTAATAGGTATAAGCTTGAATGGGAGTCAATGGCCAAAGCAGGCTGCACTTTGGCTTCTGTTTGTGAGGCTGCCAGTCCAATAAACTGAGATGCATAGAAAGTAACTGCAAGCATGGATTTGCCATGGTTATCAGCACAAACATGCAATTACAAGCATTAAGTGATTCACAAACAGGCAATCATGCAGCTATTGCTAAGATTCAGAGATTGCTACTGCCTTTACCTTGTAATTGGGCAGTACAATAAATGACTGCAGCCTTCTATACATTAAGATGCAGCTGAGCCAGTAAAAGTGACTTTGGGGTTGCACAAATATTTGGGCAGGGGTTCTACACCCCAATGGCTGCAATTGGCAAAACTAACCATGTAACTCACATCTATGCAGATATATTGCATAGGGCCAAGCCAAAACTGCTTAATTCATTTCCATGTTCATTCTTATGAGTGTTGAAGACCACTTCCCAATCAGCACTTTCTCAGCGTTCATTGCAAATGCACTAGTATTCTTTTGATGCTGTTCATCTCTGTGCCACTTTCTTTCTCTCTTCTTCTTCTTTGCCCTGATGTTTGTCCTCATTTGTCCTCCCTGCCATTTCGTCTTGTGGACTGACCTCGCTGTGATTTACGTCATAGCATCACTAACGTCAGAATGCCCCAGAGATGTGTATCTAGCATCACATGGTGACCATAGTCACACAGATTCAATAGCAGTGTGGGCATATGAAGCCAAACTGGTGCCAACTGGAATCATAACTAGAACTGAGCTGACATTTTGCAGAAAAGAAATTTCTTGGAGAATTTTCTTGGGGAGGTGCGGCTGAATTCTTGGAGAATTTCAGCTCCCTCCCAGAGAATATTCAATGAAATATATTCCTGCATTTTGCCACCTGAAAATATGGTGTAACTGTAGATATAACCCAATATATTTTAATTTTGAAGAAAGTGATGGGTTTAGCCCCTGCTTCTTCCAGCGTCCTCCTCCCTGTGCTGATTATTCCTTCATCCATCAGTAGGGCTAATGGAGTAAAGTGTTTTACAGATTTATACATGGAATTTGGCTGTTCAGACTTCCGGGAAGGGTGACTTCGCTTGTGCCTGCTTTTGAGACGGGCTCCCGCCTCAAAAGAAGCTTATTCAGATATAAATCAGTCAGAACATTTTTTTTTGACTGATAAAATTTCTCCCGGGCAGGGAGAAACGTAGAGATCAACCTCAAAAGCCTGTTTTTGCTGGGAGGACTGGATTTCATTAATTTATGAGAAAAGGTCCAGCCAACAATGCCGGACAGACTTCCGAACAAGCTCTATCTGTTTTAAGCGATACGTTTATCTTTTCTTCAAAGAGAAAACAGACTAACAGGCAAACACCCTTCTTTCTATTATTTTTCTTACTTGGTTTAAATTGTTGCAGCAAAAGGAGATTTGTCAGATTGATTGGCTTTGAAGAACTTCTGGTGAGCTATAACTCTTCTCTGTTATTCACGAAATTAACTGCTTATCTCTGTTTCTGTTGCAAAAAGCTGTCCTGGAAGTGCATTCTAAAGATAATAAACAGAAGAGGGATTTCTATTCCGAGGAATGTTATATTGTCTGGGACTATTCTCTTTTTGGTCTATTTTATTTTGACGAATCTGCTTCTTCACGACGCCACTAACTGTTTTGATGCTGGGAACTAAATTTGTTTTGTATTCTTGAACATAGAGAGATAAGGCAGGCTGCTCTGTTTATACTGTGATGTCATCAAGCCTGGAATATTAACCCAATTGTTGCTGAAATAAGAAGTGGTTCTTCTTTATTTTTGTTTTGCTTTGTTTTCGTGGTTTTAAAAATGGCAACTAAGAAAGTGGCTGAGAATCTGGAAGTAATTATGTTTCAGAAAATAATGGATGAGATTGAGATAACGAAACAAACCCTGCGACAGGGTAGTAAGGAGCTGAAAATTGAACTGAGCAAAATGACGCAGGAGCTTAAAGGAATAGGGGATCCTGTGAGAGAGGAGAATGAGATCAGAGATGAGAAAAGAATAAATAAAGGGAAGATACAAGCCCTGGAGATTGGAACAAATGTGGAATTGGAAAAAGATCTGGAGTTTATGGATATTAGAAATAAAATCTACTGTTTGGAATTTAACGTTATCTCTGAAGAAATTAATGAAGATATTAGAGATAAAGTTATCAATGGCTTGGATAATCTTCTGGACTGGAATGACGTGATGGAGTTTGATATAGTGAAAATCTATGGAATTAACTGCAGCCATGTGACAATGGAAAAACTTTCAAGAGATGAGCCAGTGCATTTTGTAAAAAAGAAGAACAGAGATATGACTTTACAACAGCATTTCAGTAACTTATTCAGAATGGCTGGCAAGAAAATATTTGGGATAGAGGAAATTCCCATCAGACTCTTATTATATGACTATGGCTATGACAGCAAGATTATTATGGAATACTGATAATGGAAGATTGGACACTGAAATTACTGGACTTAACAGGACTATTGAAGATGGAAGATGAAATTAATAGGGATAATGGAATAATGGCTATTGAAATTATTGGACCTAACAGATTTTGATGAGATGGATTAATCGAAATGTTTATTTGGACTATGGTTATGACAATAAGATTATTATTATTATTAATGAGATGGATTAATCGATATGTTTATTTGGAGAAAAATTGATAGATATATTTCTTAAAGAATTGAAACCTCTCTTTGACTTTTTGTGGAAAGAATAAAGTAATGTTTATGAGATTTGATGATTAATTAAGATAACTACTGGAGGAAAGTGATTTTATAATATGATTTAAGAGACAGGATTGTTATATATTGTAGACTTATAACTGATTTGATTGGTGACAAATGGGAAGTCAACATTTTATTTTTTTGTTTAATCATTTTTGTTTTGTTTTGTTTTTTTGTCTTTGAATGTTTTATGACTTTGTTTTGTATGTTTTATGAAAATTTGAATAAAAATTATTGTAAAAAAAAAAAAGGAATTTGGCTGTTCAGACTCAACTGAGCTTTGCCTACATCAGACCACTTCTTGCATTAAAAGCCAGTTATGTCCAAGCTGCTCATGCATTTTTAAGGCCCGCTAATCATATGTAAGATTATACACAAAATTGAATGTATAAAAAAATAATATGTATAAAACAGTCAAGGCCCATATGGTGCTATATTTCTGCAGCTCAATGTTATAAATTTTAACACATCAATATTTTTATACAGTCACATGCATTATTGCATGTATCCATTTATGTGCTGGTTACATTTGGAAATCTGAAGTATGCATACAAATAAGGGGTATAATATATGTATAATATTACATATAACATAGAGAATGGTTTGCATTTTTAGTGGAACCAGTTAAAAAAAACTGTTGAAATCAAAAAGCAAGATGGAAATTGGAAAAAAAAACTGTGCGAATAAGTTCAATGTCAAGATTGTCAGAAAAATCTATTCCTGTCCACCAGTATGAACTAACAATATAGTTTTCATCAGTATTATCTGAGCCAAAATCTCTCAGAACATTTATGTTATTTATCACCTTCGGTACCTTGGGGGAAAGTGACCACATAATGCTGGAATTCATGATTGTGGGGAAAGCCAAAGAAGAATATAGTCAAATATGGACCTTGGATTTCAGGAAAGCCGATTTTAGCAAGCTCAGGGAAATGATGGGTAGGATCCCCTGGCTAGATAGACTAAAGAAAAAAGGAGCCCAAGAAGTGTGGGAGTTCATGAAGAACGTATTAAAAAAAGTGCAATCGCAAACAATTCCAAAGAGGAAGAAAAATGGAAGACATTGGAAAAAGCCAATGTGGCTAAACAGAAGACTGGTGGAGGAGGCAAAAATAAAAAAGAGCATGTATAAAGAATGGAAGGAAGGACGCATCACCAAGGAAGAGTACCAACGAGCGCCTCGGGCTTGCAGGAATAGCGTAAGGAAAGCTAAAACCCAGAATGAGCTGAGGCTGGCGAGGGAAGCGAGGAACAAAAAGGGGTTTTTCAGATATGTTCGAAGCAAGAGAAAGACCAAGGAAACGGTGGGACTGCTGCTCAATGAGGATGGCAAAATGTTGACAGATAACAAGGAAAAGGCAGAACTGCTCAACGCCTATTTTGCCTCCATTTTCTTCCAAAAACGGAACAGTGTGCAACCTTGCATCGGTAGCAATCTCAGTAAGGGGTCGGGATTGCAGTTCAAGATTGATAAGGAGATAGTCAGGAAATACCTAGTTAACCTAAATGTGTTCAAATCTCCAGGGCCTGATAAACTGCATCCCAGAGTATTGAAGGAACTTGCTGATGTACTCTCGGAACCTCTTGCCATCATCTTTGAGAAATCCTGGAGAACGGGAGAGGTGCCGGAGGATTGGAGATGGGCAAACATCGTCCTGCTCTTTAAAAAGAGTAAAAAAGAAGATCCGGGGAATTACAGGCCGGTCAGTCTGACTTTAATACCGGGAAATATATTAGAACAAATAATAAAAGAGTCCATTGGCAACTATCTAGATGACAATGCTGTGATTAGTAGGAGCCAGCATGGGTTTGTCAAGAAAAAGTCCTGTCAAACTAATCTCATCTCTTTTTTTGATCGGGTCACTAGCTTAGTAGATGGTGGAAATGCTGTAGATGTCATCTATCTAGATTTCAGCAAAGCGTTTGACAAAGTCCCCCACGATCTTTTGATTAGCAAACTGGTCAAATGCGGACTAGATGGAAATACTGTCAGGTGGATTCACAACTGGTTGGAAAACCATACTCAAAGAGTGGTCGTCGGTGGCTCTGCTTCAGACTGGAAGGAGGTTTCGAGTGGAGTGCCACAGGGTTCTGTCCTGGGGCCGATACTCTTCAACATTTTTATCAATGACTTAGATGATGGGGTGGAGGGAAGCCTTATGAAGTTTGCAGATGATACAAAACTGGGAGGGATAGCTAACACAATGGAAGACAGGAATAAAATCCAAAGGGACCTTGATAGACTAGAAAATTGGGCTGAAATTAATAACATGAAAATCAATAAAGACAAATGTAAGATTCTGCATTTAGGCCACAAAAACAAAATGCACGGGTACAGGATGGGAAATACCCGGCTTAGCAGTAGTGCGTGTGAGAAGGACCTTGGAATTGTAGTGGATCGCAAGTTGAACATGACCCAGCAGTGTGATGCTGCGGCAAAAAAGGCAAACACGGTTTTGGGCTGCATAAACAGAGCTATAGTTTCCAGGTTGAGGGAAGTAATAGTCCCACTATATTCTGCATTAGTCAGGCCTCATCTGGAATATTGCATTCAGTTCTGGCCGCCTCATTTTAAGAAAGATATCAACAAGTTAGAGTGGGTTCAGAAGAGGGCGACGAGGATGATAGCCGGTATGGAGAACAAGTCTTATGAGGAAAGGTTGAAGGAACTTGGCATGTTCAGTCTGGTGAAGAGAAGGCTGAGGGGTGGCATGATTGCACTCTTTAAGTACCTGAAGGGCTGTCACATAGAGGAGGGTACAGATTTGTTCTCTGCTGCCCCAGAGGGTAGCACTAGGTCTAATGGTTTTAAGTTGCAGGAGCGTAGATTCAGATTGGACATTAGAAGGAACTTCTTGACAGTAAGGGCAGTTCAGCAATGGAACCGACTGCCTAGGGAGGTGGTGGGATCCCCTTCGCTGGATGTCTTCAAGCAGAGGCTGGACAGCTATCTGCGGGAGATGCTCTAGCTGTGGATTTCCTGCTGTGAGCAGGGGGTTGGACTCGATGGCCTACAAGGCCCCTTCCAACTCTATGATTCTATGATTCTATCACCTCCCTGCCCAAATGGTTGGATAATTCTGCCCCTCCCAGTGAATATTTAGCAAAATCACCCATTTTTTTCTGCCCATAAAAAGGGTAGAATGCTATTCTTGCTCAGCCCTACATGTCCAGTGATTTGTCTGGCTGTGTTACTTTCTAAGTCTGCACAACCCCTCTCTGCATATGTGCATTTATTGAGTGATGCTCTAATGTGCTTTGTTTGCTTTTTTTAAAGAAACCTAAAGTCTCTTGCTGCTCGATTAACTTCCTATCAGAGAAATTTTATTGCACGGGGAAAAAAAAAAACCTGCCGTGACAACTGCAGGAGATCTTTTCACGGTGTTACCCATCCGAAAAGAGGCTTATACATCCTGACTATGTAAAATTATAGCTAGGAGGAATAATGCCCATTAGAGAAGAGCTGAAGCCTGCTGCTCATTACGGTATGCATAAAACAAATGGTATATTGCTGGAGTAATAGCACTGACTATACTGCTATCCGTTGTCATCATTATAACAAGCACACTAAGTACAATTTATGACTTCCCTCCACAAAGCATCTGATTTCTCTTTACAAAGCCATCTTCTTTAAAATATGAATGTGTTTTTTTAAGGTGTTAGCAATTAGCCATTACACTGGAGGGCAATAACAAGAGCACATCTATTCATTTACACAGCATTCTCTATAGAACAACTCACCTTATAAGTAGAGTTACCAGGTCTCCATTTTTTGGCCGGAGTCTCTGGTTTTTTGGGGGGGCTCCGGCTTTCTGGCTAGCACCCCTTAGTCTTCGGACTCTCAGCTTCAATTTTAAAAAGAAATTAAGTTTCTAGGTGGTCTGGTTCCCGAGATATACACCAAAACGTCAGCCACCCCGTGACTGTTTAATCTATTTAACTGATACGATGTTGAAGTTGGTTCCTAGTTCCCAGTTCCTTATTTGCTTGAAAGTTCAAAACACTAAAATAAAGAAGAGTTGACAACTACAGCAACTTCAAACCAAACTTAACATGTCTCTGAACCCCAAAATATATGTTGGGGTATCCTGTATAATATATCACTGTGATCGGGGGGACTCTCCCCATCAAGAATAACAATACATTTATGCAATCAGAATCAGCAGGCTTCTGATATTATCATAAATACATAATGATGTCATAAAATCATAAAAATATAAGTAACTGGGGGTGCCCACCCCAAAATCTGCTCTGGGCCAGCACAAATCATATTTCCCAGGAAAGGGGAGGGTGTCCTCTATGAGATGCCACTGCGTCCCGCCTGGCCCAGAGCTTCTGCTGGGCTCAGGGCACGGAGGAGGGCATCTATGCAAAATCAAAGCAGACCATAACATACAGGAAAAAATAAGTAATTGGGGGTGCCCACCGTGAAATCTGCTCTGGGACAGCACAAATCATATACCCCAGGAAAGGGGAGGGTGTCCTCTAAGAGATGCCACTGTGTCCCTGGCCCAGGGCTTCTGCTGTGTGCAGGGGAAGGATGAGGGCATCTATGCAGACAGAAAGGGTAGATAATCTTCTTACTCTTACTCATTTCTCAGATCTCTTTCTGAAGTGAAGGGTCAAATCTGTAAAGAAGTTTGGAGCAGCCATATTAAAAGATAAGGGCAGGGCATTCCAGGCAGAGGGTTGCCAACCCTGCTTGGATATAGATCTCTTTGCAGAGGATCCCTAGTCAAGCTTTACCAACAACACAATCCAAACTACATCTACTCAGAAGTAAGTTATGTTGAGTTCTATGGGGGCTTAGTCCCTTAGTACTTGTGTTTAGAATTGCAGCCTTCAGGGGCCTCCATCTTTACTCCTGAATGCTCCCATCTAACATCTCCACAACACTAGGCTCCTTTCTTCCTACACTGGCCTTCTGGTGCACGGCCTGGCCTGAAGGCACTTAAACCCTTCTTGCCGAAAGCAAGTAGGCTAGATTAAATGTTCCCTACCCTGGCTCCATCTTTTAGCTAAGATGTCTAGCTTAATTTCCAGTCAGATTTTTTTTTAATTGTACGCTCCAAGCAACTGTGGTTGATGCTTAATGTATCATGCTTAATGACATCACTTGGGCCCACCCCATGACATCACTTGGGCCCGCCCCTAAAATCTCAGGTTTTGGGATGCTTCTGACCTGTCAACCATGTTTTATACCTTTTTCTAACTAAACTGACCCCAATGTGAACCCAACGTAAATGTGACCAGGAAGATGTGGACATGACAGATAAGAACAATGAAAGAGTTTAGGAATACTGGTGAAGGAATCTGTTTTTTTCCAGAAACCATTCCCTGATAAGTTCCCAGATAATAGCTGTGATCTCCCTGCTGTAAATTCCTGATGTTTCAGATAATCATTATTCTGTCTTCTCCTAAAAGTTAAAATTATCATAATCCTATATCAGTTTGTATAACTGTCAATCTTTGTTTGAAAGGAGCACCTGGTTCTTACTGGGTGACATTCCCCAAATTTCCATAGGAGTCAGGAAGTGCATACCCTCAGGCTTTCAAGATATGTAGCTACTCAGAGATCATGGAGAGGCTGTTTCCCAGGAATCTTTGCTATTGCTGGTTTTCCAAACTCTGGTTCACTGAGGTGAATCAAAGATTAAAAATTGCCAATATTTTGTTCCTCATTACACCTGCCTCTTCCCAAATCCTGGAAACTGTAGTTTACCCTCCACAGAGCTACAATTCCCAGCACCCATAAGAAATTACAGTTCCCAGGATTCTCTGGAGGGTGAGGAAAATATGCTTTAACTGTGTGGGGTGTACACATTCCAGTCAGTGTGTAGATACTACATTCCGATTTCATACAGCACTTTCCAGGCTACAATCCTAAACACACACCTGAGAGTAAGTCCTATTAAACTCCATGACACTAAGGCCCCATATGTAGTTTAAAGCAGTATCACTTGGGTGCTGAGAGCTGTTGGGAGACACCTACTCCCCTCACAGAGCTACAATTGCCAGTGTCATTAAACAATAAATACCTCTGGGAACCTTTAAGAATGGTAGCTCTGTGAGGGGAGTAGGGGTCTTCTAACAACTCTGAGCACTCTTAAAAAACTACAGCTCCCAGGATTTTGGGACTGCTTAAAGTGGTATGATACTGCTTTAAAGGTATAGTGCAGATGGGGTCTAACCTCTGAGCAGCCATTTAAAGTATTGCAGTTGGAGTGTTGTGTTTGAATGCACCTTCAGAAGAGAACTGGACTGTGTTTTGGGGGCCCCAAGGATATCTCTCCTTTCTAACTACCATGATTGTACTTGCTGACAGTAGGAGCTGAATAATAGGTATATTAGGGCAATGGATTCCACAGGAGTAATTGCATTAGTCTGCAGCTGTAGCTTAAAAGATAGACAAACTCTAGTACCTGCCACAAGAGGTGGCATCCAGATAATCTCAACTTTGATTTTAAGAAAAAGAAAAGGCATTTCTAGCCCTTATGATTGAGGAAGGACCCTCCATGGCGCAGAGTGGTAAGCGGCAGTAATGCAGTCAAAACTCTGCTCATGGCCGGAGTTCGCTTCCAACAGAAGGAGGAAGTTGAATCTCCGGTAAAAGGGGTCAAGGTCCACTCAGCCTTCCATCCATCCGTGGTCGGTAAAATGAGTACCTGGCATATGTTGGGGGGTAAAGAAAGGCCGGGGAAGGAACTGGCAACCCCACGCCATATATACGGTCTGCCTAGTAAACATCGCAAGACGTCACCCTAAGAGTTGGAAACGACTCGCACTACAAGTGCGGGGCCACCTTTACCTTTTTATGCAAGGATTAGACATACAGAGAGAGAGAGAGAGAGAGAGAGAGGTCCCTGTATAGCAAACCTACAGTACAATGGTATATACTTGAACCTAGAAGGAAGTAAAAGAAAAATAATTTCTAAACTGAAAGGAGATGGTTGCCGGGTTTTTTTGTTATTATTTTACCTGTAAAAGTAAAATAACAAAAAGGAGTCGGAAACGACTCGCACTATAAGTGCGGGGACACCTTTACTTTTCTATGATTGAGGAAGAAAGCTTGGAAATACTGTATAATCAGCAGCTGTAGAATAGTGAGTAACGATCAGAGCTTGGAAGTAATTCATTACATTTTGATTGTAATAGAATGAGGAGTAATTTTATTACTTTTGTTTCCAGCATTACTTTTTGGCATTACTTAGGGGGGGGGGGAAGCAGGGGAAGTCTTCTTCTCCTCTGATATGTGGATGAAAATCATGTGCCTTAAACTGGGCTTCTGTCATGCTCTGTGGGTGGGTAGGAGGCAATGAGGGAGGAGGTGGAGAGTGAGACGGGGTGGAGTGGAGAAAACAATTGTTTTAAAAAATGGACTCTGGTGGAGAAGAATGGAGGGAGAAAGGAGCCGGAGGGCAAGAACATGGATAAAGGAGGAGAAGGAAGCAGCAGCAGCAGAATGGAGATAAAGAACTGTGGAGGTGAGAGATGACAATGTGTATGTGTGAATACTGTGTTTGCACTTGGCACACAAAGTGGCCTCTGTGATGTTCCTGTAAGTTAGCATCTGTAAATATGGTAACTGCGAGTCTGTTAGGTGATGTATGGTAAATGACTGAGAGAGAAAGGGGGAGTACATGGGTTAGAAGCTGAAGTATGCTGGATGATGATTGGCTGAGTGGCTGGCTGGCTGAAGGTATAAATGTGAGGATGAGAGTTGTGTGGAGAGGGAGAAGTAGAGTTGGTTGGAGTGAGGTTGTTTGGTGAGGGTTGGTTGGCAGAGTTCTGAGGGAGGTTTGGATTATATTTGGCTGATATTTAGAAAGTATATAAATGAACAGAAACATAAAGAGTGACACTAAATGAAACCATACACTTGTTAAACAATCCTAAGTAATCTTGTTATTTCCTGGTATTATTGAATAAATACTTATTTGGTTTACCAAAGGCCTGATCCTTGTCTGGGGAATATACATACCAGAAGGGAGGGCAAGGTAATTACCAAGGCTGAACAGAAACACTATCTAATGGTGGCAGCGGTGAAGGGAGATATTGTAACAAAGACAAGTATCCAGAGCAACCCAGAGTTGTATGCTTTATGGAGACAGATACAAGGGGGTTGGGAACAGCATAGGCACTCAGTCACAAAGTAACCAGCTATAGAGAAACTCAGGCAAACTCTGCGAGTATTGGTTACAGGACGTGACTGGTGGTGTTGCCTAGCAGTGGGATCTAGTGAGATCTGTGCTACAGCGGAGTGGAGAAAACATAAAAATGACGATTCTGACTGGCAGTGTCCCTGGTGGTGCCTAGGGAAAGGCAGTAGCCACAAGCAGGTGGGAACCTGACAGGGAGAGCCAGGGAAGGACGCCACAGCCTCCACCACCCTCTCTGCCTACTTTGCTGCATTTGCAGTATTTTAACCTTTTTTGCATCTCAGGGGAAAATGTTTGCTTGGGTGAGTGACCCTTAGTTGATGGCAGGGCAGGGTCTGGGATAGAGTTACCAGGTCTCCGGATTTCAGCCAGAGTCTCTGTTTTAATCTCCAGACTCTCAGCTTCAATTTAAAAAAAAATTAAGTTTCTAGGTGGTCTGGTTCCCGAGATATACACCAAAACGTCAACCGGCCCCCCTGCGCGACTGTTTTTTACAGATCTCTAGAACAATTCCTTGCTCTAGCTACAACTTCCATCAGCCCAATCCAGTGGCCATGCTGGCTGGGGCTGATGGGAGTTGTAGTTTTAAAAAGTAAATTTTCAAAGCTCTGGCTGTAACCCCGCCCTTTCAGTATTGTAGCCAATGAAGCCAGGGTTGTGACTTGTTGATCCAGGCATGCCTAGGCTTAATTTCAACGTCAGAAAATGGTGGCTTTAAGATTTTTGCAGTTTGCATAAGTAATGTGGCTTAACATTGTTTTTTCTCTTCTGTCCAAGAGTCAGACCCTGGGCTATAAGATATGAAAGTATTTAATCCAATATCTAAAGCAATTCTAATCCCATGTACCTGGAGTAAACTCCATTGAACTCCATTAGGACTTACTTGTGAGTAGACATGGTTAAGATTATTCTGTAAATTAATGGGACTTTTGAGTAAACATAGTGCAGACTTGTGTTTGTGTTGTAAATCTTTTCCCCTCCAACCCTATTATTAAAGAAATTAGGCAGGGTTTATCACAGTTTTTATTATGTAGGAAACTAATACTGATTTTTTTTTTTTAAAGTTCCTCAATGACCAACTGGTTTGACAATAAACTATTATATGGGGTGTGTTTTTACACCTGCATATATGTGTGTGTGTGTAGGGCTGGTGATTGGAAACCAAGGCAGCTCACAATAAGAAATAAATCACTTTAAAAACCAATATCCATAAAAAAGTATAAACAGTTGGAAAACAGCTTAAAGTGGCATGATTCCAAATTTTGGGTTGGGTGAATGAAGTTTATTTATTTATTTTTATTTATTTATTATTTGATTTATATCCCGGCCTTCCTCCCAGTAGGAGCCCAGGGCAGCAAACAAAAGCACTAAAAACACTTTAAAAATCATAAAAACATAAAAATATATAAAAATCATAAAATATATTAAAACAAAACATCTTTAAAAACATTTTTAAAAGCTTTAAAAACATTTGTTTTTAAGGAAAAGGTTTAAAAACATATTAAAAAGCAATTCCAACACAGACTGGGATAAGGTCTCAACTTAAAAGACTTGCTAAAAGAACAAGTTCCTTATCACTTCAGGGTACAGTTTTCCCTGGTTGAGTAAGCCCTATTGAATATATTGGGACTTGATTCTGAGTAAACAAACATAGGATTGCACTATAAATAGCTTTACAGGTTGTATAAATAATAATAATTGATAGTCATGCTTGTATAAATATTTTCATAGAATCATAGAATAGTAGAGTTGGAAGGGGCCTATAAGGCCATCAAGTCCAACCCCCTGCTCAATGCAGGAATCCAAATCAAAGCATTCCCAACAGATGGCTGTCCAGCTGCCTCTTGAATGCCTCCAGTGTTGGAGTAATTGGTTCCATTGTCATATGGCTCTAACAATTAGGAAGTTTTTCCTGATGTCCAGTCGAAATCTGGTATCTTGCAACTTGAGCCCATTATTCCATGTCCTGCACTCTGGGACAATCGATAAGAGATCCCGGCCCTCCTCTGTGTGGCAACCTTGCAAGTACTTGAACAGTGCTATCATATCTCCCCTCAGTCTTCTCTTCTCCAGGCTAAACATGCCCAGTTCTTTCAGTCTCTCCTCATAGGGTGTTGTTTCCAGTCCCCTGATCATCCTTGTTGCCCTCCTCTGAACCTGTTCCAGTTTCTCTGCATCCTTCTTGAAGTGCAGAGACCAGAACTGGACACAGCACTCAAGATGAGGCCTAACCAGTGCTGAATAGAGGGGAACTAATACTTCACGCGATTTGGAAACTATACTGTTAATGCAGCCTAATATAGCATTTGCCTTTTTTGCAGCCACATCCCACTCTTGGCTCATATTCAGCTTGTGATCAACAACAATTCCAAGATCTTTCCCACATGTCGTATTGCTGAGCCAAGTATCCTCCATCTTATAACTCTGCATTTGGTTTCTTTTTCGTAAGTGTAGAACTTTGCATTTATCCCTGTTGAATTTCATTCTGTTGTTTTCAGCCCAATGCTCCAGCCTATCAAGGTCCCTTTGAATTTTCTTTCTGTCTTCCATGGTATTAGCTATGCCCCCCAATTTTGTATCATCTGCAAATTTGATAAGCATGCTCTGTACCTCCTCATCCAAGTTGTTAATAAAAATGTTGAAGAGCACTGGGCCCAGGACCAAGCCCTGTGGTACCCCACTCATTATTTCCGCCCAGTTTGAGAAGGAACCATGGATAAGCACTCTTTGAGTATGATTCTGGAGCCAATTCTATTCTATGCTCCAAGCAACTGTGATTGATGCTTAATGTATCATGCTTAATGACATCACTGGGGCCTGCCCCTCAAATCTCAGGTTTTGAGATGCTTCTGACCTGGCAACCCTACTTAGAAGGAAATTTATTTATCATTTTTAGTCCTGGGGATTCAGTTAAGATGGGTGACAGAGATTTTTTAAAATGGGGAAAGAGTGTGCGAAGTCTAGAGGCTCTCCGAAGGAAACATTCAAGGTTAAATTCCGAGACAAAACAAAACCCCACCCCTTCTCCATGTATTCTGTAAGCAGCAGTAGAATTTTTTAGAAGTCACAATGTAACAGTGTTGGCTCGCGCTGGGCATAAACACAAACTCTAGCATTGTGGTCTCACTCATGGGCTGCAAAGTTGTCCCTCCTTTAATCATTGCTTGGGAGTGTGGGTGGGGAGTAAGTTAAATATATGTAAAAGTTGTGATGGAGAAGTTAGAGCTGGGCTCCGCTTGCTGGTCCCAATTCACTAGCATTCTGTCAAACTGGAATGCAATTCTGACCTGACTTCATTTGTATCTGCTAACTTTGGCTTTCATCCAGTTAGATATTTCATTTAGGAACAAGGTGGAAAGACATTTAAAGGGTTAATGCTATAGAGATTAACAAGGAAACCTAGAGAGTCTTACCCACATTTTCTAGACTCGCCTTAATGTGGACAAGACTTTATATATTTCCCTTTTAATCTCTAGTATTAACCATTTAAATGTTGTGCTACACACATGCTATGAGAGGCAATAATACCTCAGACAGAATGCTCTGCGGAATGGAATGGAAAACCAGGGGATTTTACACAGCTCCTTTTAAAACTGCAAGAAGGGGTTGGAAAAGCCCACCAGACTCTGGGTATGTAGCTTTTAAAATTGGGCAGAGTTGGGAGTTGGGAGGCAGAAAACGGTGAGGGGCAGACAGGTGGGGGCTGCATGGAAAGGGGGGCTCTGGCAGTTATCCGCTCCAAGCCACCCAGTGTTCCTCTCCCAGATTTTCATGATATTCCCCCAGAAGTTCCTATCTTCTTTTTGGCTATATGAGAGATGGAGGGAAATGGGAACTCCCAATCTGTTCTGTTGCTCTTGTAATGAGATCCTGATTTTCCCCTTGTTCCTCCCCCCCCCCCCATGTTGATGTGTGTGTAAGAGTGTGGGAGAGAGCAGGAAGATGGAGCAGACAGACAAAGAACTGGCTCACTTCCTTTCCTGTGCTATCCCCCAGGCAGTTTGCAGTGTGTGTAAAGTGCTGTTGTAGTTTAAAAAAAAATATGTGGAAAATCTGCAGACTTTAAAAAAATCTGGTATCAACTCAGATTTTGGCAAAATTCTCACCCATCCCTACTCTAAGTAAGCAACTGTATGTCATGAGGTAGCTTTTTGTAATTTCTAAACCTGCAGTTCACTGCTATTGTGTACATTAGACTACAGCTACCATAATGCAAAGTATGAAACTTCTAGTCGCAAAATTCATGAAGTATAAAGCCCACAATGTTATGATGACACACTGTGTCTGAATGCATGCACAACAGCAGCTGGACCACAACTCTCAAGGTGTGGTGTGATTAGTCTGCATGTATGCTGGAGATGTGACCTGGAATTTCATTGCTTTCATTCAGATTCACTCACTCGCACCTCCATGTCTCCCCTCAAGCGTGCCCATTAACCCTTCCAGGGTTTTGAGGCAAATCACAAGCTAGCAGGAAGAATATGCCTTCATTGTCAAGACAAGGACTAGCATGCAGCCAGATAGCCGGCCACTGCATTCTGCAATGGTGTGTGCATGTTTTATATCTGCTGTAGGTGACCCCCAACAATTAATCAACCAGGCCTTTTTGATAGGTAAAAGAAATGGTTGGGGAAGGCACCAACTACTGCGGTTAAGTACCCTCAGAAGGAGTTGGAATCTTTCTCTTTTCTCAGAGAAATGACCCTTTGACTGACACAGCACATTAAAGATTAACCATGTCTTGTTAATTTGAGACTTGCTGCTTAAGGTAAAACTAGGATTCAAAATAAGACCCTCAGCACTTAAGAACATAAGAAGACCCTGCTGGATCAGGCCAGTGGCCCATCTAGTCCAGCATCCTGTTCTCACAGTGGCCAACCAGGTGCCTGGGGGAAGCCCGCAAGCAGGACCTGAGTGCAAGAACACTGTCCCCTCCTGAGGTTTCCGGCAACTGGTTTTCAGAAGCATGCTGCCTCTGACTAGGGTGGCAGAGCACAGCCATCACGGCTAGTAGCCATTGATAGCCCTGTCCTCCATGAATTTGTCTAATCTTCTTTTAAAGCCATCCAAGCTGGTGGCCATTACTGCGTCTTGTGGGAGCAAATTCCATAGTTTAACTATGCACTGAGTAAAGAAGTACTTCCTTTTGTCTGTCCTGAATCTTCCAACATTCAGCTTCTTTGAATGTCCACGAGTTCTAGTATTTGTTTGTACTAGTACTTGTTTGCTGAGGTATCCTGCTGACATCTGTTTTGTTTGTCAGTCTCTGTTGTTTTTTTAAAGGGGGAATGGGGAAGAGAACTTCATTAATTATCAATCTTTTGGCATTTATGCTGTCACAAATGCAATATAATCTTCATTTCACAGGAATGAAAATAACCTAAAGGGCTGGAAGCATTAGCTGAATATGAAGTCAATTATAATGCTGGAAAAACTACACATATGTATACATCTAGATGAGCAATTATTATTAACAATGTCTTTTTGTCCAGCGCAAACAATTTCATCCATGCAACCCATCACTGAGATGGTATTACTGTAAGACAGAAGGTTCTGCATAATGTTTCATATACAGAAGGGCCAGAGTTAAGTCTGTAGTGCAGGGGTGGGGAACTTCAGGACCAGAGGCTAAATGTGGCCCTCTAGACCTCTCTATCTGGCCCTTGGGACTCTCCCTAGGCCATGGCCTCTCCCCAGGTCACACACACCTTCCTCAAGGGGCACCCATCATTGGCCCTGCTCTGTGACCTCCTTGAATGCTTTTGCATAGCTGGAATGTGCCCTTGATCTACGATAATGCCTCTTGCTTGCCTAGATGGAGAAAAGAGATGTGTGTGTATAAACCTCTGACATCGCTAGAATGTAGCCTTGTACAAGAGTAAGAGTCACATCCACTGCTCTGCCCATTTTTGCATGTGCCCCCCCCAGCATGTGGTCCCAGAAAGGTTGGTCATGGGAGAATGAGGCTGTCAGGCTGAAAAGTGTTCCCCATTCCTACTCTAGCGTAAAAAGAGGTCTCAGTACTGGGCTAAGCAGACCTAGTAGTCTACAGGAGCATCCTATGGTAAAATCTGACGTACAAAGTTTCAGCTTGCCTTGAAAAGTTCCTCTAAACTGAGGGTTTCAAGTGGAACGTCCACAGGTCTTTCATAGCAGCCATAGCAGTTTTAGTTATTTATTTATTTCCAACATTTATAATCCTATTTTTCAACCAGTTAGCTTTCCAAATGGCTCACGATGTGATAAATCAGTCAAATGACAACAATCAAATATATAAGCAAAACAAAAGCAACATAAAATGATAAAACAACAGATTAAAAGCAAGTTGTTCCGCTACAGATAAAACAATATAAAATAAAATAAAGTAAAGTTTGGGCAAAGCTGGCGAAGTTGCTACATCCGAATGTTCATGTTACAGAGAACATTTCACAAGGCAGAAAGATTCAGGATAGCTGGATATCTCTCAATACAGACATTCATATTTCCTTTACAATGAGGAAGGGGTGGGGTGGGGTTTGGTCAAAACCATGCACATTGTATCCATATTTTTGAGCCTGTGAGAGGGAGCAGTTTCACAGCTTTGGGGCTTCTCTTATGCATGGGGAAAACCTTAGGGTTGAATGGAAATGGACTGCCTTCAAGTCGATCCCGACTTATGGTGACCCTATGAATAGGGTTTTCATGGTAAGCAGCATTCCGAGGGGTTTTACGATTGCCTTCCTCTGAGGCTGAGAGGCAGTGACTAGCCCAAGGTCACCCAGTGAGCTTCATGGCTGTGTGGGGATTCGAACCCTGGTATCCAAGGTCGTAGTCCAGCACCTTAACCACTACACCACACTGGCTCTCCCCAAGGAAGAAGGGCACACTTAAATGGGATGAAAGTTAACATTGGAAAAATGGACATGGATTGTTTCATGCCAACTGTACATCTTTTGAACCTGGTTCTGGTTGGTAGATCTTGGGGTTCCTGGAAAAAACCCCAGACACCTGAAGTCTGCACATGGGAGGAAAAATGGAAATGGACTGCCTTCAAGTCAATTCTGACTTATGGCAACCCTATGAATAAGGTTTTCATGGTAAGCAGTATTCAGAGGGGGTTTACCATTGCCTTCCTCTGAGGCTGAGAGGCAGTGACCAGCCCAAGGTCACCCAGTGAGCTTCATGGCTGTGTGGAGATTCGAACCCTGGTCTCCCAGGTTGTAGTCCAACACTCTAACCACTACACCACACTGGCCCTCAGAGAAAGTTTACAGCCTCTGTGCAGTCCAAAAAGCAGGGGTAGCCAACTTGATGCCTTCCAGATGTTTTGGACTACAACTCACATCATCAGTGGCCATTGGCTGTAGTGTCTGGGCCAGAGCTTGGAAAAGTTACTTTTTAAAACTACAACTCCCATCAGCCCCAGCCAGAATGGCCACTGGATTGGGCTGATGGGAATTGTAGTTCAAAAAAGTAACTTTTCCAAGCTCTGGTCTGGGCCTGATGGGAATTGTAGTCCATAATATTTGGAGGGCACCATTTTGGCTACCCCTGCCTGAAAAGGATACACTGAACAAAGCTGTCCCATTTTTGAAGGGCTTTGGACAGGCAATCTTGCCAACTTCAGGCCTAAGAGAGTTATTCAGTCACCTGCCTGAGGTAGGTCTCTGCTACTGTCTCCTTCTACACCTTCATGGAAATCCTCTGCTAGTATGTGTGACAGCCAGTGTTGGCTCCTGGATTTGAGGGACCCTCGGGCATGACACTCTCAATGCCCTCCCTGCCCCCAACCAGGAAGAACCAAGCCATGCAAACTGAGAACTGGACACGGTTAGGTTTGAGGGCTTACTCATCTTATCCCTCTACTTCTGCTTATTAGTACCTAATTAAAACTATTTTTCCCCTGGGGGGGAAGGTTAAGCAATTCGTTTTCTCTTACACCATTTCGCAGTTCCCAATAAGCAACATAACAGCACTGATTCCCAACAGAAACATTTTCTTTCTAGCTTGCAACGTTGGATCAATTGCTATTACATTGTGACTCGGGGGGTCGTTTCTCACATTTTCCTTGGAAGTCACATTAGTTTCTGAAGCTCCGTTGAAATACGATGAAGAAAGATCATGTCTCAGATTGTGCATTCCAAAAAAGGACTGTAAGGAAGGGAAAGAACAACTGTAATGATCCCATTATCCAAACCTGATTTTTTCCCCACAAGAAAAAAAGGAAACACTGTGACCTATATAGCTGTTTTTTACATAAAGCTCTATTATCAGGACATAACTGTACTTTTTCATTCTCGTGAATTGCAGTGCCTTGACTGGCTCCTGTCCCTTTCTACTAATTATAAGAAATGAACCTGCAGTTTATAAAGAATCCACAAATCACAAATAATGAGAAAGGGCCTTGCATTCTTTGTGAAGTCTTCATATCGCAGTTTATTCCACTGCAATAAAACCAGAGCAACTCCGGTGAAGTCAAGAAACTAAGGAGGATCCATTTTACAGCAGTGAATCTCGATGCTCGACAACTCCTTCCTTCATACACTCCCCCTCCCTGCCCCAATCAGGCAATGTCCACATGTGAACTATCCTCACCTGTCAGGAGATTCTCCCTGGCTGACGCACTACTAATGATGCAAATGATTCCACACACTCCTCCAGTGGCGGCGGCTGAGTCAATCCACTGGTAGGAATCCCCCACTGCCTCTGAAGGGCAATTGAGGAGAAGAGCACAGCATACCATTACCAGCAACTGTCAGAAGATGGTGGTAGAGGCAGGGAGATGGCTCAATCGACCCCATGCCAAGAAGTAGCTGCTAAGTGGCTAAATACCCCTGGCATGGGCCTGTAACGTCAGCAGGAGTTGCTAGCCAGTCATCAGCCACTTGTCTGGCTGCAGGGTGAGCTCCCAAAAGTGCCAGTGAAAGGGTGCTTTCTGTCTCTCTTAACCATCCCACAGCAGTGGGGTATCATGTATGCTTCCCACCAGAGAACCGCTTTACCAGTCACCACTGTCAGTCCCACTCCTCTATAAATGTTATGACAATATACTATGTCCCCTCATGTTTCATATTACAGTAGATTTTATGATGTTGCATTTGCTGTGTGATGGGAAGGTAATGGCTCATAAGCTTCTTAAAATCTCTGCTATCTGGGGGCTCTTTTTGATGGATAGTATATATATTCTTCATTAATATGATGGAGTTTGTTTAATTAAAGCTGGGCCATTGTGGCTTTTTTCAGAAGGAAGCACAATACACAGGGTGATGGTCTGTAATCGGTTATTGCTTTAGAGTACCTAGGAGTCTAAGTTTCCAATAATCAGATCCACTTTTAACCAATGAACCTTGTTCAAGTATAATTACTTGAATCTGAAATCGTATTAAGCATAAGAAGAAAAGGGAATTAATGAAATTTCTGTTCAGCAACATAGCTACACTTCACTACTTCTCTGTTGATATCTAATTATTTCCTACTGCTGAAACAGGCCAGATTAAACTCTATCCTGTTTGTGTACTGAGGCAACAACTTATACTGTACTAGTCTCTGCAGAAAACTTTTTTCCTAGTTTGTCAGAAAAAGGCCAAAGTTTGTTTTGATGTAACACAAACGCTCAGGTTTTTCAAATGTGCTCCTTTGAGCTCCATTAGATGAAGTTTTGAAGTCATAAACAGAGGACAGGAGATGACAGGATGCAGAGTCTGCTGCTTAGAACAATGGCCTGGGACTGCAGCAATGAGGAGACAGGATTGTGACAAGCACCTGCCAGGCCACAATGCATGGCTGGTGGGCCACAAATGATGCAAGCCTAACATTATTTATTTATTATCTATTTATTTCATTTATACCCTGCCTTTCTTTTTCATGATAGAAACCCAAGGTGGCTTACATATGGTTCCCAGGCAGTCTCCCATCCAGGCACTGAACAGACCTAACCCTGCTTAGCTTCAGCAGGGTGCTGGCCTCATGTGCCTCCAAAGTCAACATGACTGTTTTATAAGGGTGGGGAACCTATGGCCCTCCAGACGTTGCTTGGCTACCCACCATCATCCCTGATTGTTGGCTATGCTGGTTAGGCTGATGGAAGCTGGAGTCCCAACAACATCTGGAGGGCCACAGGTTCCCCAACCTTGTTCAACTGAATGTAAAAGGGAAACATTCCCTTGTGAGCTTCGGCTATGGGGCGGTATATAAATTTAATAAATAAATAAATAAATTATGAGGATGTGATAACTAATGATGATGGTTCTGATTTACAGCCAACAAGGCCATGTTTCACTGCATAAGACTGCAGTCTATTATCCTCTTTCCCCAGAGCAGCACCATTAACTCTCTCCCTAGCACTACGTTGGTATAAATGAGTTGGGCATTATAGCATCAGTGAGGATAGTTTTTGTAATTCCAACCCATTTCACAATTCAGTTAAGCCAAAGTGCTTGGATCTAAACCAAACAAGTATAGTCCCTAACAAAATTCTGTGGACTATATTAGTTCAAACTAGTCTGTGGGGAAACTGTAAGATTGCATAAAAGGGAGGATGAACACAAGAGAAGTGATTAGATATAACAAATGCAGGTGCTTCCCACTAAAATGATGTCTAAAGGGAAGCAACAAAGGTGATAATCCTTTGAAAGTAAGTGAAGGGACTCCTAATTGCACCTACCTTCTGCCAAAAGGGGATATTGTACTCACAGCTGCGTAGAAACAATGTATGTCTCGGGACTATGGTATCTCTTGTACTATACTGAGAATCTCATGAAACATAAATAAGGAAGGAAGGAAGGAAGGAACTGCAAGCATGTTAATCATTTGATGACAGCAATATCAAGTGATATCCTGCATATGTGAATGAACAGTCAATGATTAAAAGGCACCAACAGACTTTCCATATCTCCTCAAACACACTAACTTTTCAGGGAAGTCATCTTGCACATTCAGTTGTCATTTACCATACTGAATAGTTACTGAATAATAATTAATCATTATTTATTCCTTTTACACTTCCCATGAGGCATCCAGAAGCAATTTACAACATAAAAATATAAAAGATAGTTACATATATAAAAACTGTTAAAACAGCTGTTGACTGGGTCAGGAGGCATAAAAGCCCAGCTGCCCTTGGGTGGCGGGTCTGCCGCCGGTGGTATGGCCACCAAAGGGGTGACACCAAAGGGGCTTGGCCCTTGGGGGGCCCCTTAGGGAGTCCTGAGGGCGAAGGCGCTACCCCCTTCTATTACCCTTTTTTAAAAAATTGTTTTCTGTTAAACCAGTCTAGAGGAAATTGGTGGTGGGGAGGGTGTGTGGTGCATGTGTAGTTCCTGTACAGGGTGAGAGACTGCGCAGTGAACTGAATGATAGGAGAAAGTCACCAGACGTGTTTAGAGTGAGAGTCTGTAACTGGCAGAAGGCTGGCCCTCCCTGGGTGTGAGACAGGAGTGGGAGTAGATGGACCCTGTGTGAACAAATTTAAATGGGTATGACTGTTCCCAATTCTTGCAGAGGCCTACTGGGTTAATTGGCTCTGGCACTTTTGTTGGTGGGCTCGTGTTGGGTCCATATCAGGTGTTTAGGAGGAGTCCTAGAATAGTAAAGTTGGAAGGGGCCTACAAGGCCATCAAGTCCAATCCCCTGCTCAATGCAGGAATCCAAATCAAAGCATTCCCAACAGATGGCTGTCCAGCTGCCTCTTGAATGCCTCCAGTGTTGGATTAATTGGTTCCATTGTCGTATGGCTCTAACAATTAGGAAGTTTTTCCTGATGTCCAGTCGAAATCTGGCTTCTTGCAACTTGAGCCCATTATTACATGTCCTACACTCTGGGACAATTGAGAAGAGATCCCGGCCCTCCTCTGTGTGGCAACCTTGCAAGTACTTGAACAGTGCTATCATATCTTCCCTCGGTCTTCTCTTCTCCAGGCTAAACATGCCCAGTTCTTTCAGTCTCTCCTCATAGGGTGTTGTTTCCAGTCCCCTGATCATCCTTGTTGCCCTCCTCTGAACCTGTTCCAGTTTCTCTGCATCCTTCTTGAAGTGCAGAGACCAGAACTGGACACAGCACTCAAGATGAGGCCTAACCGGTGCTGAATAGAGGGGAACTAATACTTCACGTGATTTGGAAACTATACTTCTGTTAATGCAGCCTAATATAGCATTTGCCTTTTTTGCAGCCACATCACACTGTTGGCTCATATTCAGCTTGTGATCAATGACAATTCCAAGATCCTTCTCACATGTCGTATTGCTGAGCCAAGTATCCCCCATCTTATAACTCTGCATTTGGTTTCTTTTTCCTAAGTGTAGAACTTTGCATGTATCCCTGTTGAATTTCATTCTGTTGTTTTCAGCCCAATGCTCCAGCCTATCAAGGTCCCTTTGAATTTTGTTTCTGGCTTCCACTGTATTAGCTATGCCCCGCAATTTTGTATCATCTGCAAATTTGATAAACATGCTCTGTACCTCCTCATCCAAGTTGTTAATAAAAATGTTGAAGAGCACTGGGCCCAGGACAGAGCCCTGTGGTACCCCACTTGTTACTTCTGCCCAGTTTGAGAAGGAACCATTGATAAGCACTCTTTGAGTACGATTCTGGAGCCAACTGTGGATCCACCTGATAGTTGTTCCATCCAGCCCACATTTAGCTAGCTTGCTAATCAGAGTATCATGGGGCACTTGTCAAAAGCTTTGCTGAAGTCGAGATATATATGTCCACAGCATTCCCACAGTCTACAAGGGAGGTTACCCGATCAAAAAATGAGATCAGATTAGTTTGGCAGGATTTGTTCTTCATAAATCCATGTTGGCTACTAGTAATCACTGCATTGCTTTCAAGGTGCTTACAGATTGACTGCTTTATAATTTGCTCCAGAGTTTTTCCAGGGATTGATGTTAGGCTCACTGGTCTGTAGTTCCCCTGTTCCTCCTTTTTGCCTTTTTTGAAGATAGGGACAACATTAGCTCTCCTCCAGTCATCCAGCACTTCACAAGTCCTCCATGATTTCGCAAATATAATAGACAGCAGTTCTGAGAGTTCTTCAGCCAGTTCCTTCAATATTCTAGGATGCAGTTTATCGGGCCCTGCCAATGTGAACTCATTCAAAGTGATTTGGCATTTCTTGACCATTAGTCTTTTTTAAAAAATAACTAAAAATGTGATTTTAATAGATATTTTTTTATCTTACATAAGAGCACAATACATAAACCACATTCTGCAGGTGATGCTAGAATAAGCGTGATGGTCAGAAAGATGGACCTCAGTACTGTCCCCCCCCCAAAAAAACCCCTGTAACATTACCCATGCCAAGCTGGCATGGACAGCAGAGATATCAGAAAGGTGGTCAAGACAAGAAGCAGTCTGAGAAAAGAAATTTTAGGAAATACAGAAGTTAGACGTTGGGGTCAAAATATGCTCCTGTGAGTTATTTACATTTCTACTTGATGGCTTAAAAATAAAAACTAAAAATTTCCATCTTCTAAATGGTATGGAGGAACATGGGTGATGCCACACCAATTTCAGTGATCATGGGTAGAGGGAAATATAGCCGTGGGGAGGTGGTGAATTACCATAGAAGATGAGGGCAAGGCTATCTGCACCCTGTTCCTTGCTGCCACTCCTCTCATGGGTGTGTTCCTCATTTCTCATCTGATATGCCCACTTGCCTGTGTGTGTTGTTGTTCAACACCAGATTGGTACACAATAAGACCACTCACATCCATGATTTGATTGTGAATGAAGGTGCCGATTTGGTGTGCATTACCAAGACCTGGTTGGGTGAGCTGGCAGGAGTTGATCTGACCCACCTTTGCCCACCTGGATACTCGGTGCAACACCAGCACAGGCTGCAGGGACGGGGTGTGTGGAGTTGCTGTGCTCTACAGAACTTCCATCTCGGTCACCAGGAAACCACTCTGTCTTGGAGCTGGCTGTGAGGGCCTACACCTGGCATCGGGCCAAGCAGACAGTAAACTAGGGTTGCTGCTGGGGTACCATCCACCCTGCTGCCCAGCAGCTTCTCTGACTGAGCTGGTGGAGGCCATCTCGGTTGTGGTGTTGGAGGAGCCCAGAACAATAGTGCTGGGTGATTTTAGTGTGCATTCTGAGGCTGCCGCTAGTGTTCTGGCTCGGGACTTCATGGTCTCCATGATGACCATGGGGCTGTCTCAAGTTGTCACTTGCCCAACGCATAGGGCAGGGGTCACCCTTGACTTGGTTTTTGTTCCAGATGGAGGAAGGATGGTCTGCATCTGTTGGAATTGCTTTTTAATATGTTTTTTAAAAAACCTTTTTTTCTAAACAATATTTTTTAACCCTTTTTACTTAAGATGTTTTTTAAGCTTTTTTAAAAAATGTTTTTAAAGTTGTTTTGGTTTAATGTATTTTAAGGTCTGTTTTTATGATGTTTTAAAGTGTTTTTAGTGCTTTTGTTTGCCACCCTGGGCTCCTGCTGGGAAGAAGGGCGAGATATAAATAAAATAATAAATAAATAAATAAATGCGCATATAAAAACATGAGAGAGAGAGCTTTGAGGATGGAATGCTCAGAGGGGCTTCATTTGCAGAAGCTAAGTAGTGGTGGTACAGTACTTAGCTTGTGCAAATGAAGCCCCTCTGAGCATTCCATCCTCAAAGCTCTATAACTGCCACCTTAGTAACAGCATTTGTATGTTAGCAGCTGATGAAGGCGGAAGCTGAAATGTTTTGTTAATATAATAAGAACATAAGAACATAAGAAGAGCCTGCTGGATCAGGCCAGTGGCCCATCTAGTCCAGCATCCTGTTCCCACAGTGGCCAACCAGGTGCCTGGGGGAAGCCCGCAAGCAGGACCCGAGTGCAAGAACACTCTCCCCTCCTGAGGCTTCCGGCAACTGGTTTTCAAAAGCATGCTGCCTCTGACTAGGGTGGCAGAGCACAGCCATCATGGCTAGTAGCCATTGATAGCCCTGTCCTCCATGAATTTGTCTAATCTTCTTTTAAAGCCGTCCAAGCTGGTGGCCATTACTGCATCTTGTGGGAGCAAATTCCATAGTTTAACTATGCGCTGAGTAAAGAAGTACTTCCTTTTATCTGTCCTGAATCTTCCAACATTCAGCTTCTTTGAATGTCCACGAGTTCTAGTATTATGAGAGAGGGAGAAGAACTTTTCTCTATCCACTTTCTCAATGCCATGCATAATTTTATACACTTCTATCATGTCTCCTCTGACCCGCCTTTTCTCTAAACTAAAAAGCCCCAAATGGCCGGGAAGGGTGACTTAGCCTGTGCCTGCTTTTGAGACGGGCTCCTGCCTCAAAAGAAGCTTATTCAGATATATCAGTCAGTTTTTTCTTTTTTTTTGACTGATTAAACTTCTCCCGGGTAGGGAGAAACGAAGAGATTAACCTTAAAGCCTATTTTTGTTGGGACGACCAGATCTCATTAATTTATGGGACGAGGTCCAGCCGACGAAGGTGGGACGGATTTTCAACAGCAAGCTCTATCTGTTAAAGCGAACGTTCATCTTATCTTCTAAGAGAGAACGCACTAACAGGCAAGCACCCTTCTTTCTATATTTTTCTTTTACTTGACTTAAATTGTTGCTGTTTAAAAGAGATTTGCCAGATTGATCGGTTTTTGACATCTCACTGGGGAGCCGTAACTTCTCTCTGCTACGCACTAATTAATAGCTTATCTCTGTTTTTGTTGCAAAAAGCTGTCCTGGATTTGCATTCTAAAGATACACACAGAAGAGGGATTTCTATTCCAGATTTTTATTTTGAAAAATATTATACTGTTTTGAGACTACTCTCTTTTTGGTCTATTTTATTTTGACGAATCTGTTTCTTGACGATTGCCATTAATTGCTTCGATCCTGGGAACTGCATTTTGTTTACTTAACTATTGGAGAGATAAGGCTGTCTGCTCTGTTTATACTGTGATGTCACCAAGTTTGGAGTATTAACCCAATTGTTGCTGAAATAAGAAGTGGTTTTCCTATATTTTTCTTTTAAAATGGCAATTAAGAAAGTGGCTGAGAATCTGGAAATAACTATGTTTCAGAGAATAATGAATGAGATTGAGATAACGAAAATTGAATTGAGTAAAATGAAGCAGGAGATTAAAGATATAAGGGTCCCTGTGAGAGAGGTGACCCTGGAAGGGGTCCCTGTGAGAGAGGAGACCCCGGAGATTGGAATAGGGGTCCCTGTGAGAGAGGAGACCCTGGAGACTGGAATAGGGGTCCCTGTGAGAGAGGAGATCCCGGAGATTGGAACAAACGTGGAACAGGAACAAGATTTGGAGTCTATGGACTTTAGAAATAAAATCTATTGTTTGGAATTCAATGTTATCTCTGAAGAAATTAATGAAGATTCTAGAGATAAAGTTATCAATGGCATGGATTATCTTCTGGACTGGAATGATGTGATGGAGCCCAATATAGAGAAAATCTATGGAATTAACTGCAGCCATGTGACAATGGAAAAACTTTTAAGAGATGACCCAGTGTATTTTGAAAAAAAGAACAGAGATATGATTTTACAGCAGTATTTCAGCAACTTATTCAGAATGGATGGCAAGAAAATATTTGGGATAGAGGTAATTCCCATCAGACTCTTATTATATGACTATGGCTTTGACAGCAAGATTATTATGGAATACTGATAATGGAAGATTGGATATTGAAATTACTGGACTTAACAAGACTACTGAAGATGGAAGATGGAAAATGGAACTAATAGAGATAATAGAACAATGGCTACTGAAATTACTGAACCTAACAGATTCTGATGTGATGGATTAATTGAAATGTTTATTTTGACTATGGTTATGACAATAAGATTATCATAATTAGTAATGAGATGGATTAATCGATATGCTTATCTGGAAAAAAAAAATTGATAGATATATTTCTTAAAGAATTGAAACCTCTCTTTGACTTTTTGTGGAAAGAATAAAGTAATGTTTATGAGATTTGATGATTAAGTAAGATAACTACTGGAGGAAAGTGATTTTATAATATGACTTAAGAGACAGGATTGCTATATATTATAGACTTATAACTGATTTGATCTTTGACAAATGGGAAGTCAATATTTTACTCTTTATCTTTTATTTTTTATTTTTTTTTTTTCTTCTTCTCTTTTTTTCTTTTTGTTTAACTATTTTTGATTTTGTTTTTTGTCTTTGAATGTTTTATGATTTTGTCTTGTATGTTTTATGAAAATCTGAATAAAAATTATTGAAAAAAAAAAATAAACTAAAAAGCCCCAAATGCTGCAACCTTTCCTCGTAAGGGAGTCGCTCCATCCCCTTGATCATTCTGGTTGCCCTCTTCTGAACCTTTTCCAATGCTATAATATCCTTTTTGAGATGAGGCGACCAGAACTGTACACAGTATTCCAAATGCGGCCGCACCATAGATTTATACAATGGCATTATGATATCGGCTGTTTTATTTTCAATACCATTCCTAATTATCGCTAGCATGGAATTTGCCTTTTTCACAGCTGCCGCACACTGGGTCGACATTTTCATCATCCTGTCCACCACAACCCCGAGGTCTCTCTCCTGGTCGGTCACCGCCAGTTCAGACCCCATGAGCGTATATGTGAAATTAAGATTTTTTGCTCCAGTATGCATAATTTTACACTTGTTTATATTGAATTGCATTTGCCATTTTTCTGCCCATTCACTCAGTTCGGAGAGGTCTTTTTGGAGCTCTTCGCAATCCCTTTTTGTTTTAACAACCCTGAACAATTTAGTGTCATCAGCAAACTTGGCCACTTCACTGCTCACTCCTAATTCTAGGTCATTAATGAACAAGTTGAAAAGTACAGGTCCCAATACCGATCCTTGAGGGACTCCACTTTCTACAGCCCTCCATTGGGAGAACTGTCCGTTTATTCCTACTCTCTGCTTTCTGCTTCTTAACCAATTTCTTATCCACAAGAGGACCTCTCCTCTTATACCATGACTGCTAAGCTTCCTCAGAAGCCTTTGGTGAGGTACCTTGTCAAAAGCTTTTTGAAAGTCTAAGTACACTATGTCCACTGGATCACCTCTATCTATATGCTTGTTGACACTCTCAAAGAATTCTAATAGGTTACTGAGACAGGACTTTCCCTTGCAGAAGCCATGCTGGCTCTGCTTCAGCAAGGCTTGTTCTTCTATGTGCTTAGTTAATCTAGCTTTAATAATACTTTCTACCAGTTTTCCAGGGACAGAAGTTAAGCTAACTGGCCTGTAATTTCCGGGATCCCCTCTGGATCCCTTTTTGAAGATTGGCGTTACATTTGCCACTTTCCAGTCCTCAGGCACGGAGGAGGACCCAAGGGACAAGTTACATATTTTAGTTAGCAGATCAGCAATTTCACATTTGAGTTCTTTGAGAACCCTCGGGTGGATGCCATCCAGGCCCGGTGATTTGTCAGTTTTTATATTGTCCATTAAGCTTAGAACTTCCTCTCTCATTACCACTATTTGTCTCAGTTCCTCAGAATCCCTTCCTGCAAATGTTAGTTCAGGTTCAGGGATCTGCCCTATATCTTCCACTGTGAAGACAGATGCAAAGAATTCATTTAGCTTCTCTGCAATCTCCTTATCGTTCTTTAGTACACCTTTGACTCCCTTAGCATCCAAGGGTCCAATTGTCTCCCTAGATGGTCTCCTGCTTTGAATGTATTTATAGATTTTTTTGTTGTTGGTTTTTATGTTCTTAGCAATGTGCTCCTCAAATTCTTTTTTAGCATCCCTTATTGTCTTCTTGCATTTCTTTTGCCAGAGTTTGTGTTCTTTTTTATTTTCTTCATTTGGACAAGGCTTCCATTTTTTGAAGGAAGACTTTTTGCCTCTAAGAGCTTCCTGGACTTTGCTCGTTAACCATGCTGGCATCTTCTTGGCCCTGGCGGTACCTTTTCTGATCTGTGATATGCACTCCAGTTGAGCTTCTAATATAGTGTTTTTAAATAACTTCCAAGCATTTTCGAGTGATGTGACCCTCTGGACTTTGTTTTTCAGCTTTCTTTTTACCAATCCCCTCATTTTTGTGAAGTTTCCTCTTTTGAAGTCAAATGTGACCGTGTTGGATTTTCTTGGCAATTGGCCAGTTACATGTATGTTTAATTTAATAGCACTGTGGTCACTGCTCCCAATCGGTTCAACAACACTTACATCTTGCACCAGGTCCCGGTCCCCACTGAGGATTAAGTCCAGGTTTGCCGTCCCTCTGGTCGGTTCCATGACCAACTGGTCTAGGGAATAGTCATTTAGAATATCTAGAAACTTTGCTTCCTTGTCATGACTGGAACACATATGCAGCCAGTCTATGTTGAAGTCACCCATTACTACCACATTTCCTAGTTTGGATGCTTCCTCAATTTCATATCTCATCTCAAGGTCTCCCTGAGCATTTTGATCAGGGGGACGATAGATCATTCCCAGTATTAAGTCCCTCCTGGGGCATGGTATCACCACCCACAACAATTCTGTAGAGGAGTCTGCCTCTTTTGGGGTTTCGAGCTTGCTGGATTCAATGCCTTCTTTCACGTATAGAGCGACTCCGCCACCAATACGTCCTTCCCTGTCCTTCCGATATAGTTTATATCCAGGAATAACCGTATCCCACTGGTTTTCTCCATTCCACCAGGTCTCCGTTATGCTCACTATATCAATGCTCTCCTCTAAGACCAACCACTCCAGTTCTCCCATCTTGGTTCGCAGGCTCCTAGCATTAGCGTACAGCCACTTGTAAGCAGTGTCTCTCTTCAAGTGTCTTTGGCACTTGTGGTTAGGCCTGTGGTAATTTTGCTCTTCTGAATTTATATCCTGTGCCCCTGCTCTCACAATGCCTACTTCTAGGCCTACCCCTTTTAAAATTTCATCATTTCTTTGGTTTTTATCCCAGGGGGGAGGTTTATTCCGAACCGGACCTTTCTCAGCTCCTGTCGGGTTTCCCCCCTCAGTCAGTTTAAAAGCTGCTCTGCCACCTTTTTAATTTTAAGTGCCAGCAGTCTGGTTCCATTCTGGTTCAAGTGGAGCCCGTCCCTTTTGTACAGGCCCGGCTTGTCCCAAAATGTTCCCCAGTGCCTAACAAATCCAAACCCTTCCACCCGACACCATCGTCTCATCCACGCATTGAGACTGCAAAGCTGGGCCTGTCTGGCTGGTCCTGCGCGTGCAACCAGTAGCATTTCAGAGAAAGCCACCTTGGAGGTCCTGGCTTTCAGCATCCTACCTAGCAACCTAAATTTTGCTTCCAGGACCTCACGGCTGCATTTCCCCATGTCGTTGGTGCCAACGTGCACCACGACCACTGACTCCTTCCTAGCACTGTCTACCAAACTATCTAAACGACGGGCGATATCCGCAACCTTCGCACCAGGCAGGCAAAACACATTGCGGTCTACACGCCCATCACACACCCCACTGTCTATGTTCCTAATGATCGAATCACCCACTACAAGGATCCCTCCACCTCCTTGAGATATATCCTCGGCACAAGAGCATAGCTGCTCATCCCCCAAGGAATGGGTCCCTTCTAAGGGATCATTTCCCTCTTCCTCAGCTGGATGCTCTCCTTCCCCGAGACCATCGTTGTCCATGATAGCAGGAGAGCTATCATCGTTGGAGTGGGACACAGCTATAACATCCCTGAAGGCCTCCTCCACACACCTCTCTGCCTCTCTCAGCTTTTCCAGGTCCGCCACCTTGGCCTCAAGGAAATGAAGTCGTTCCCGGAGAGCCAGGAGCTCATTGCACCGAGAGCATACCCACGACTTCTGTCCAACAGGCAGATAGTCGTACATGCTGCAGGCGGTGCAAAACACTGGAAAGCCCCCACACCCCTGCTGGCTTCTTACCTGCATAGTTTTGTTTAAGGTTTATTACGTCAATGGGTTGGAGACTGCGGTTTAGTTGAGGTCAGGGAACAGACGGGCAGAGTGGGGGGCCCTGGCCTCCTCGCCCTGCTGCCGAACTCGCTCTGCTGCTTAACTCACCTTGACGCTTCGTCAGCTGGGGCTCCCTCTAGCTCGTGGAGCAGGCTCCCTCGCTAGGGTGCTCTGACTTTATATGTGTGGCTGGTTCCTCCCAGCTACTGCTGCCAGCCAATGATGTGTTACTTGAGGCTGATGGCTATCAGCTGGGGCTTAACTCTTTAGTATTCTCTCAGGCTTCCTTCCTGAGTGAGGGGCGGGGCTGTTTAAGCTTTTGGCTGCTTTTAATCTCAGCAGGCAAGTCTTTTGTGTTTGTTGTTTTCCCACCTAGAACAGCCTGATCTTTCTTTAACCTAGGGAAACAGAGCTTGTGGTTGTGCTTCAGGAAGGCTGAAGCTGCCCTTTTAAGCAAGGACTGAGCTGACTCTCTCCCTGTATGTATCAGTGGAGTTTCCTTTTCCCCCTTCTCTCCGGCTGGAATTTAGCCTTGTTTACAGTGTCCCTCTGGTTGGTTAATAAAAACCTCTGGTTGGTTAATCACAGTTACGTTTATATATATTTTAGGTGATTAACGGAATCCTTATAGGGATCCAGAGAAAGCTTGAGTTAAGTTCTGTTTGTTGCTTTCAAAACTGTCCAGAGGGTAGGGGGTAAACCCAGGACAGGTTTAGGGAGTATGGGAGGAGGAGAGGGGGAGTTTATTCCATCATGCAAGAAGAATTTTTAGCACTACGTTGAACACATATACACACACACACACATACATCAATAGTACACACACAAAATAAATTCGAATCCAATACAGATAGCAACTGGGACAAAGCTCTCCATTTAAAAGGCTTGTTGAATAATCAAGTCATAAGCAATAAAGCAGCATACATGGATAAGTGAACCAGCCCTAAATCAGTATAGTAGCCCTCCTGATCTCGGTGTTATTGAGTGCCAACTTGTGATTAATATAAAATGTAAAACAGAAGAAAGCTTGGGAAAGATCCCAAAATCAAAACATTAATTTTGTGGCCAGCTGAAATGTTTAACTATGAACGTCTGGCTTCAGCAGGCACTGAAAATCCACAAACATGCTAATTAATGTATTACCATAAATTTTCCAGCATGGCTCATTTCCCATGGAGAAATCCTCACATGACTTTCTGAGTGGGTCCAAAGTTTTCTTGGAGGAAAATATGCCAGTTATCATGGAGATGTAGAGAAGGCCAACTAAAGTGTGGCTTGTTTGCCAACTTCCTCTTCTCTGATAACAATATTTTCATCCTATTATTGCGCCTCATCACATATTTGATTTCTGGTCCTTTAGAAGTAGTGTCAGATGTTTGAAGAAGAGCTGTAGTGTTCTTTTTGGTGAAGAAATGTATTTTTTTTTAAAAAAAACACCTATCTACCGTATGTTTACACCAGTCAGTCCCTTAACAATTAACAGTTAAAAACAATCTATGATAAAATACCAATAAACATTAAAAGAAAACAATGACAGCAGAACTGATTAGTTAAAGCAGTTAGCTAAAGGACCATCTAATTCAGCCTTTCTTGAACTTGGGTCCTAAGATGTTTTTGGACTACAACTCCCATCTGCCCCAGCCAGCATGGCCAATGGTCAGGAATGATGGGAATTGTAGTCCAGCAACATCTGGGGGCCCAAAGTTTGGGAAAAGCTGATTTAAGTCACTGGGCAGGAGAGGGAGGTTTCCAGTTCTCTCCCTAGTGTTAGTCACCACCACTCTACACACCCACTCCCCAAGCAATCAAGATGACCTGGCCCTCTTGTGTAATCCTCCTGTTAGGGGAACAACTATAAACCAGTGGTAGAATAGATGTTTTGTTCAATAGTAGAGTACATGTTTTGCATTCAGAAGGCCCCAGGGGAAGTAGACAACTTATATTCCATTTACTAGAAGAATTGCCTAGAGTTGCTACAAATGTCACCTAAAGTTGAAGCAAATTTGGGGATTTCTTCTCTGATGAAATATTTGAGATATTTCAGTGGAGGACAATTAGGGTTTTGATAAGAGTAGCAAACGTGCTCAGGTGAGTTGTGCATACACCCAGGTTTTTATGGAATTTCACACTTTTTCCTAGTAGGATTCAGGAGCTCCCCCCAAGCAAGACATCTGAGTTTCATGGAAAAGCAAAAGAGTTTTAATAAGACAATATTTCTTGTGGGGTTTTGAATCTCCCTAGAATCTTCCTTTGAACTGTTCAGTTTCATAAATTTGTTTACCTGTGAAATACCAAGCATGTGCCCAAACAGAATGTGCTTCTCTCCTGACCTGATTAGAATAGGTAACATTATTTTGGCTAACCTTATGAGCAGGTTTTAGTACATAGCAATGACTTAATGTATAGGCAAGATGTTGATCCACATCCCAACATTAATGTTTCTCTATTCTGTGTCATGTAAGTGATAGGAGTATATTATCTAATTTGAATACTTCATTGAATCAGGTTGTTGCATTGGCTTGGCTGTGAGAAACCCAGTTTCAAATCAACTGTTAAGCAAACTGGGTGACCTTGGGCAAGCTACTTATCTCTCAGCCTAATCAGTTCAGTCTGAATTATGCCATTGCTCAAAGCAAGGCATTTTGTAAGTAATCGTTGTGTGTCCAAATGGATACCCAGTCCTAGCTTTTGGACACCAAGTGGACAACAAATGGCCACATAAAATTTGATCAATGAACCAAGTGTCCAAGTCACTCAAATTTGAATGCTTCATGTTGTCAATATTGTTCTTTAGATGTAGAATGAACTTGTAACCTGACATGCTATGGCCATAGTTTTATTATTATTTTGCTTTTTAATTCATGCATTTCCTGGTGGGCGGGCAGGATAGTAAGAATTTTGCTCATCTAGTAACTTATGTCAATACATTTGCAAGTCTGTGTTTACTCCTTTTTTTTTTAGTTTGAGCCACTTTCACCTCAATCCAAATGTCAGGGCTTGTATACAGTAGAGAGCTGTCCACATGCAAGCCATTTGAATGGGGGGAAAAATAGACACCCAGTAAGAATTAAAAATGCCCTGGCTCAAAGTGATATACAAGATTGAAATGTATAATAAAGACATTTAGGTCTTTACAGATAAGACATGAAGGGAAAACAAGTTGAAAACAGACTTTGAAAATTACTGAAACCCCACTGAAGGATGGATGTGCATGCACCAGTAGATACCTTCAAATTGCAAAGCTGGCTTATCTGTAAGTTATTGGAACTAACATTGTGATGAAATGTGGAACTAAGGCAATGATTCTAAAGCAGTGTAAGAGAAGTGTATCTTATTATAATGTGAATGGAACAGGAAGAGCTGGTGTTTTGAGCTTTATCTTCCTCGGCTTTCCCATTTCATGCAAAATAAATTTCTTAGATAAATCTTTCTTGCACTAAGATAGACAAACTCTGACTGTTCCTGCACAGATTTTGCATGAGACAAAGATGTGGAAGAACAAAAACATTTCCTCTTTATTTAATATACAAAGCAACTGTTCAATGTGAAGCATCTGAACTTAATCATCCAGATAACCTAATGGATATGCTGATGCAATGTAAAAAAAAAAAAAAAGCAAACTTAAAAATAGATCTAGCTGTATTGGCTCACTATATTTTAATTAAAATGGGGGCAGAGACAGAGAGAGAGTTCATAGAAAAAATTAAATATGAAACTGGTCATGTTTTATGAAATTTGGTGAAAGAAGCTGATTCTAGAATCTTGAGCCTGAATTTATGAGAGCCAGTTATTTGTTTATTATTTAATATAAATATTTGTTACCTACCCTTCACAAAAAGTCCTGGGTTGGGGTACAAGAATAAAAACATAATCATTTCTAAAATCAAAGCATATAACACCAGTTCCAAGTAAAACAATACAACGTCAGATGCAGAGGCAGAAATGAACAATCAGTCATCCCCAAAAGCCCGGGACAACATGTGCACCATGGTGTGTCTCCAGAATATGTACAATGTAGGTGCCCAGCTCACTTCTGGGGAAAAGAGTTCCAGAGCATGAGGGCCACTACCAAGAAGTCTCTTCCACATGCCACTACACCTCAAACCTCTGCGGGCAGAATTGCTAACAGAGCCTCCCTTGATGAATATAGCTCCTGGTTTGATCTGTATGGGAGGTGTTGATCTTTCAGTTATGTGGAACCCAAGCTGTTTAGACCTTTATATGTCAAAGAGAAGGCTTTGAATTGGGGTTGGAATCAGTGAAGTTCTTTCAGAAGAGGTGTTACATGAGCCCTCCCAGATGTGATTGGAAGCACTGTATTTCCTCATGCTGACCAATTCACTCTCTGCATTTGGAGCAGAACAGCTTAGCTATGTGATCAAGCAAAGGGAATACTAATTTGCTTATGCATTGGAACCCAATGGGGCTTAAAATCTTGCATTGTGGAGTGCTTCTCTTCAGGGTTCTAGCCAGCCAGCCAGCCATGCCCTTTCCCCGGGATACTCCATTCCATTCCCCTTCCCTAGTTTTCCATTTCCCCACAATAGTCAGTTAGCATGCTGTGGCCATTGAGCATGCTGTGTCCTCAATGGGTTGTATTTGGGGTTTCCCTCTTTATATCCCCCCCATAAAAAGTTGTAAACTTGGGGGTCCCCCTGAAGCCTGCTAAAAACTCTCTTATGCATAAATGTTGGTGTTTGGGTTTCATTAAATCAGAGAATGAGTTCACTGTTTAAATATATTCACTAATTGTCAGGGTGCAGAGTTGGGGTCCCGGGGATTCAGAAGATTGGGATTCAGAAGAACTGGAGAGAAGGGAGGGGGTCACTTTGCCAGAGTGGAGTGAAGACGAAACAGAGGAAATTCCAGAGATAGAGTTACCTAGCAACGGGGACCTTGAAGGCTTTACAGCTTCAGAGTCTTCCCTTGAAGTTCCCACACCTCCTCTGCTCCGAAGTTCAGAACAGGCGGGGGAAGAGGGAGGGCTGCCCAAGACAGAAAAGCCGCAAGACTGTTTTAAACCTGCCCCCCCTTTCCCCCATACCGGAGTCAGAGACTTCAGAAGAGGAGGGGCCCATGCTTCCCCCGTCACCGCGTACTCGAAGACAGTTGAAAAGACAAGAAAGGGGGAGGGGAAGGAGGGTGGTGACTGAGGGTCCGTTAAGGAGGAGTGAAAGGCTTCGTGCCCGTTTGCCCCCTTCTTAAGAGACAGGCGGGAAAGCAGTTCCTTGTTCTGTCAACTCTCTTTCTACGTCGCAGGACCTGTAACTCTGTGTTGCTTCATGAGAAGATGCAGTCTCTGTTTGGATATTACCTTAATAAAAACTGAATTGCTTTCAACCACCAGTTTGATTCCTGAGTCCCATCCTGGGCCTGACACTAATAGGCAAAAAACCTTGCAGTTTAAGAACATACCTATAGCCCACAGCTATTGTATCAAACTTTAAAAAGCAGGGAAATTGGGCAGCTATAGTGAATGCACCAGGGGAGCAGGAGACCTGAACTCATCTCTGAGATATTGGACTACCCTACAAATTGGTCAAAATCCAAACCCAATTTGGGTTGGTCTTTCACAGTCCAATCCACTTGCTGTGTAGCTTGGAAGAATTTGGTAACATGTGCCTCTCAGCATATGGTGAGTGGTGGCAACACCTGCCATCTCCAAAGATAGAGAATTATATTTTTTCTGTGTTTGCTGGTGTTCTTCTTACTTTGCTTCTTTCCTGTGTTACTAATGTTTCTACAGAGAATGTGAACTAGAAAATTTTATTTCCCTCACTGTTCATCCCAGAAATTTGTGTCAAATTTATTTTTATTAATTTCAAAGCCTTTTTATTGGTCAGTGTCATATGATGGTGAAGACAGCCTTTTGTGTTTCGAATTGGAGGTCATGTCCTATTTCTATTTTGGGTGCATTAACAGTTGAATCTGAAACTGCAGTTTGATGTAAAATCAGACTGATTCCAATAAGTTGCTACTTCAGCAATGACTCTAGCTGTTGGAAAAAAGAGGATGCATGTTTTCAGTCTGCTATGTTTAAACCATTTCATTTAAGGCAAGGTGGGCACGGTCAATTAAAAACATAGAGCACACCTAGCATTTTGCTAGAATATATTTCACCTCCCACTGTTTTATCATGTGCAAATTGAGACACTCCTGAGGTCCACTGGAGACTATTCTGCAGAAGTCAGTGCCCTTATTCCACAATTATGTTTGGAGTTTTTTTAGTGTAAATTTTGCAAAGTATTGCTGTACTTCACATATTCACAGAAATAGAAACAAAAGAAAATGATTTCCTATAGGAAACTTCACTAAAGTTGCAAAGGAAATCAGACATATTCAAAGTGACCATCTGAACTATATCAACTGTCTGAATAATGTTGGTTCCTCTCTGCTAAAACAAGATCAGCACAGCACATGTCTTGTTTCTGTTATTTGGGCTGATTGCAGGTGTTGCCACCACTCACCATATGCTCAGAGGCAGATGTTACCAAATTCTTCCAAGCTACACAGGAAGTGGATTGGACTGTGAAAGACCAACCCAAATTGGGTTTGGATTTTGACCAATTTGTAGGGCAGTCCAATATCTCAGAGAGGAGTTCAGGTCTCCTGCTTCCCTGGTGCATTCACTATAGCTGCCCAATTCCCTTGCTTTTTAAAGTTTGATAGAAATAGCTGTGGGCTATAGGTACGTTCTTAAACCACAAGGTTTTTTGCCTATTAGTGAATTTCCCTGCTTTTTAATCCGGGAGGTAAGAAATGGGATCCTGTCCTGTGCAAGTTTGCTGAGAATGGATTGATCATTTGCATGCTTATAGAGTTCAATGGGATTTGCTCCCCTGCAATCATGTTTAGGATAGGTGAAACTGACCACAGAGGATGGGAAGGGAAGGAGGAGGGAGGGGAGGAAACACAGAGGGGAGGAGGGGGATGAGAGCAGGAAGGAGGGGGAGGGGTGGAGAAGGACAGGTTTGATCATTTGCATGTTTATTGAATTCAGTGTGATTTACTCCCGTGCAATCATGCTTAGGATAGGTAAAACTGACCGGGGGGAGGGAGGGCTGGAGTGGGCAGGGGAGGAGGAAGAAGGAGGAGGGGGGAGGAAGGGAGAGGAGAGGGGAAGGGGAGGAAAAGCAGGTCTGATCATTTGCATGCTTATTGAGTTCAATGGGGTTTACTCCTATGCAATCATGGTTAGGATAGGAAAAACTGACCATGGGGAAAAAGGGGGGGAGGAGTATATTGGAGAGGGGCAAAGGAAGGGGGAGAGGAGGGCAGGTTTGATCATTTGCATGCTTATAGAGTTCAATGGTATTTACTTCCATGCAATCATGCTTAAGATAGGTAAAACTGACCATGGGGAGGAGGAAGGGGAGGGAGAGGAGGGGATTGGAAGGGGATGGGAATGGGGAGGGAGGGGCAAAGGGGCAAGAGGGAGAGGATAGGAGGGAGGAGAAGGGAGGTTGGGTTTGGTAATTTGCATACTTCTTGAGTTCAGTGGGATTTATTTCTATGCAATCATATTTGAAAATGGAAATGGACTGCCTTCAAGTCGACCAGACTTATGGTGACACCTTGAATAGGGTTTTCATGGGAAATGGTATTCAGAAGTGGTTTTACCATTGCTTTCCTCTGACGCTGAGAGGCAGTGACTGGCCCAAGGTCACCCAGTCAGCTTCATGACTGTGTAGGGATTCGAACCCCGCTCTCCCAGGTCATAGTCCAACACTGACCCAGGGGAGGGGAAGAGGAGGGGGAGGGGAGGATATTGGGTGGGTGGGCACTGGGCAGAGGGGGAGCCCCTTTCCTTTCCAAATGGAAAACCTTGTGAACAGTATCATTGCTTTTCAGTGTTTTCCCCATCTTTTTATTCTACAGCAGGCACATGTAGCCTCCTACCCAAATTTAAAGCAAAGCTGTCCCTGGCCACATCCACACCAGGTCTTTATTTCACTTTGGACAGTCATGGCTTCTCTCAAAGGATCCTGGGAAATGTAGTTAGTGAAGGGTGCTGAGTGGCTGAATGTTAAACCAGTCTGGCCACTGGAGCTTTGTCAGTGGAATAGAAGTCTCCTCTCAGCAGCCTTCACAAACTACACTTCACAGGATTCTTTGGGGGAAGCCATGACTGTCTCAAGTGAAATCCAAGTCTGGTGTGGGTGTGGCCCCCTGATTAGCCAAGCCAAGCCAAGCAGCTGTGAGTCTGCCTTTTAGAACACTGACAGTTGGTTCTTACTGAGCATGCCTGACGCTATCAGTCAGTTCATTGCAAAATTTCTTAAATTGATTAAAAATCAGCCAAGGTGGTAGCATGTTAACCAAACCAGCCCTGCCTCTTGCTGGCCATCTTTGGACTCAGCGCAGCAATTACAATTAAGAAAGGGGGAAGTAGGATTTTTTTGCCTGGGAACCTCATTGGCTGTGGTAAACTTTTAACCTACTCTGTGCTGCACCTAGGGGAATATTGGCATGAGAGGGCTTTCTATTACATCAGTCAGTCACAACACTGAGCAGGGCAGTGCAGCAAAGCAAATCAGTAAGGCAGCTTTATTGTGATATATTATACCCAAGATATGCCCATGGTGGCTTTGGAACACATTGGGCAGTGCATGAAACCCCTTTGAAGCTTGCCTGGAGGATACATGGTAAGTCGTGAGCTTAGGCTGTAATGATTGAGGAGCCCTTCCCCAGCTCTCCCTGTCAGGTTCCTACCTGCTTGTGGCTACTGCCTTTCACTAGGCACCACCAGGGACTCCACCAGTCCAGACTGTCCTTTTTCATGGTTTCTCTCTCCGCACTAGCACAGATCTCACTAGATCCCCCTGCTAGGCAGCACCACCAGTCACGTCCTATAACCAATGTTCCCAGAGACTGCCTGAGTCTCTCTGTATCTGGTTACTTTTGTGACTGCGTGCTTATGCTGTTCCCAACCCCTTTGTATCTATATAGATAACTCATATAACTCGGGGTTGCTCTGGATACTTGTAATGTTATTATTCTTCTCTTCACCGCTGCCACCATTTGTTACTGTTGCCCTTCAGCCTTGGTAATTACCTTACCCTCCCTTCTGGTCTGTGAAAACCCCAGCCAAGGATCAGGCCTTCGGTAAACCAAAATAGTATTTATTAAATATCAGAAATAACAAGATTACTTTTATAATGGTACATAAGCATATGGTTTCATCTATTCCTGTGATACTTGACTTATCATTAACTAGAACTCCAATTCCCTCTTTCTCCACACTCTCCTAACATCCACTACCAAACACCTTCTTTCTCTCACATTCCCCTCTATTCACATCCCCCTCACATTCAACTGTCATTCTTCCATTTATACTCTCAGCCATTCAAACGCTCAGCCAATCATCCAGCATTCTACTGCTCATCTACTCCCCCCTCCTCTTTCATTCCACTTACCATGTATCTTCTATACAAACAGCACTTACCATATTTACATTAATACAGGAACATCACACACCTCCCTGAACACCAAAGGTGTGGTCAGCCTGGCTGGAAGCAGATCATGTTTGCTGCTTGGGACAAGGCTTGGTTCACCCCTTTTCATAAAAGTTAGGAGGACCTGCATTAAAGTCCTGCACAGCTGAAGTGGCATTGTGAGTTGCTCATTTTAAACCTCAGAGTTGCAGCTCTTCAACAATCCAATCGTTGTGTCTTGCTTCTGAGTGCAGCTGCAAATGAATTGTTCCATTGTAAAATTTTATAAAGCCCCATTTCACAACCAAACTGGCAGGTTGAAAATGTGGCTCACAGAGCCACAGAATGTGAAGCATTGGGTCATTATTTTATCACAAGTGTGCACTGCAGACAAACCTTTTTTTAAACACACACACACATAAAAAAAATAAATGCATACTATTCGATGAGGATTCTTTTAAATCTATTTTCATTAGCTTAATCATAATCTAGCTATTGCTGAAATCCTATTGAACTTCATATTTACATCTGAGTAGGCATCCAAAGACTGAACTGCAGTACTGTTCAAAGCCTTTTAGCACAGTAGGACAGATCTGCATGCATATTTTGAAGTTTGTATCTTATTACTCTTTAAATAAACCAAAACATGCAAGGCAGGGGAAAGAGAAAATCCTTCAAGTCTGTCCATTTTAATAGTGCTTTAGGGATTAGATGATTTCTAAAAGCAGTAAAAAAAAAGCTGGTAATCAACTATAAACCTTATTGAGTGAGATATTTATTTATAACAACCATAAAAGCATGGGGAAACACAAATTCACCAATCTGCATTCCAGATCTTCATTTGCAATTCACTAGGAAACATGCTTAAAAAAATGCACCCCAAAATCTGTAGTGTAATTTTGAGTTTCTTCTAATTGGTGTAACTATTCACTAAATTGGCTGAAATGATTTCAGACTTGTCAAGGCACCAACCAAAAATGAACAAAGTTCACAAATACAAATCACTACTGACCCTGGGAGACCAGGGTTTGAATCCCCACACAGACATGAAACCCACTGAGTGACCTTGGGCCAGTCACTGCCTCTCAGCCTCAGAGGAAAGCAATGGTAAACGCCCTCTGAATACCGCTTACCATGAAAACCCTATTCGTAGGGTCACCATAAGTCAGGATCGACTTGAAGGCAGTCCAACACAACAACATGAGCAGACACATAGGCAAACTCCCCTCCTTTTCTCTGCCCCCCCAACTGTTTCTTCTAAGAGGCTGGAATCCTAATCCTTCTTACCTGGGACTAAGTCCCACCGAACTGAATCTGATTTACTTTAGACTAGGTTTGAGGTTAGGATTGTACTATGAATGTAGTCAAATTTAATTTTGTAAAAATTAATTGGGTGTTAGAACAAATTAAACCAGAACTGTCACTAGAAGCTAAAATTATGTAACTGAGGTTATCATACTTTGGACACATAATGAGAAGACATGTTTCAGTAAAAAAGACAATAATTCTGGGAAAAACAGAAGGGAGTAGAAAAAGAGGAAGGCCAAACAAGAGATGGATTGATTCCATAAAGGAAGCCACAGACCTGAACTTACAAGATCTGAACAGGGTTGTTCATGACAGATGCTGCTGGAGGTCGCTGACTTGAAGGCACATAACAACAACAAGCCCCATTGAATAAGTGAGATTTACTTCTGAGTAGACTGTGATGCGTCCTTCCCTGGCTCTCCCTGTCAGGTTCCTACCTGCTCGTGGTTACTGCCTGTCTCTAGGCACCACCAGGGACTCCACCAGTCCGGACCGCTCTCTCTTATGATTTCTCTCCCCGCTCTAGCACAGATCTCAACAGATCCCCCTGCTAGGCAACCACCAGTAACGTCCCAATACTAGTATTCCCAGAGACTCTGAATACTGGTATTGTTATTCTCTTCACCGCTGCCACCATTTGTTACAGTTCCCCTTCAGCCTTGGTCATTACCTTACCCTCCCTTCTGGTCTGTGAAACCCCAGCCAAGGATCAGGCCTTTGGTAAACCAAATTAAGTATTTATTACAGATAACAAAGCTAACAAGATTAACAAGATTTCTTCTTAAGGCACATAAGCATATGGTTTTACTCAATACTAATCCGAACTCCACCTCCCTCCTGGTAAACAACTCTCTAAACCCCACCAAGCAATCCACTGTTTCTCTTCTCCCCCCAGATCCCACAATTCACCACCTCACATTCACCCAGATTTACCTGTCATCCTTTCATTTATACTGTCAGCCATTTTAAACATTCAGCCAATCATCAAGCATTCTATTGCCCATTCACTCCCCCTCCTCTTTCACTACTTACCATGTATACTCTAAACAACCAGCACTTACCATAATACACTAATATATAGGAACATCACATAGACATTTTTAGAATTACAGTGCGAGCCCTCAGAATCTTCTCCCCTTCTCTCTCTTCTGCCCTTCTCTCAAAATAGCACTCCACTTACCTGGGAGTAAGCCCCACTGAACTCAGTGTGATTTACTTCTGAGTAGACTTTTTCCTCCTTCCGTTCAAAATCATTGCAAGCATACAGAAGCTCTGCTCCACTTACCTGGGAGTAAGCCCCACTGAACTCAGTAAGATTTACTTCTGAGTAGACATTATACCACCTTCATTCCCTCAAGATCACTGCTAGCACACAGAAGCACCACTCCACTTACCTGGGAGTAAGCCCCACTGCAGTCAATGGGACTTACTTCTGAGTAGACTTCTAAAAAATTGCAGAGTCCTTCAAAGCTCCCCCCTCCATTTTTGACTCTTTCCCACTCACCTCCATTCTGCTGCTGCTTTCTCCCTCCATTGACCATTTTCTCTCTTGTGCACGCGTGCTTCCTCACACAGAGCAAGCTGAGCAGAAGCCTAGTGTGAGTCACATGTCTGTTGCCCACCAATCACAGGAGCAGACTTCCTCTGCTTCCTCCAAGTAACTGGAAGGGGAAGGGGAGGGGGAGGGAGAGTGAAACGAAATAACTCCTTGTTCTGCGCATGCGGTACGTTATCCACTTTGATGCATTTTTTAATAAATTAATTAAAAATAAACCGTGCCATTTCTTTAATTTAAACCTACTACAGATGAAGCTCTGTGTTTGGGGCAAGCTCAGGGATTTGATTAGGGATACCTTACAGTCATCTCTGAGTTGTAATCAACAACAACAGATTATGACAATTTCTCAAGAAAAAAGTCCAAACGGCTTCTAGTTTTTCTCTCTCCCGTTTTTCACTTCAATGGCGGGGTTGTGTATCACCAAGACAACTTCCAGAGTTGTACGGCAAGTGATTCTAAATCCAACAGTATCTTTAAATCTTCACCAGAGTTGGCTGTGGAGACCTTGTCCAAGTGCCTGGAATCCGTGAGTGGATGGATGGGAAAGAACAGGCTGAAGCTGAACCCTGATAAGACCGAGGTGCTGCTTGTGGGGGACAAGAGAAGGTTGGGAGAAGTTGACCTGAAGTTCAACAGGGTGAGTCTTTCCCTGAAGGACCAGGTCCGTAGCCTTGGGGTTGTACTTGACTCCAGGCTGTCCATGGAGGCTCAGATTTCAGCAGTGAGCCGGGCAGCCTGGTATCAACTACACCTCATACGAAGGCTGCAACCCTACCTTCCTGTTCGTCAGCTTCCACTGGTAGTACATGCCCTGGTCACCTCTCGATTGGATTACTGTAATGCGCTCTATGTGGGGTTACCCTTGAAAACGGTCCGGAAACTACAACTTATACAAAACGCGGTGGCTCGACTACTTACGAATAGTCGCCGCTGGGATCACATCACACCTGTGTTGTTCGATCTACACTGGCTTCCTGTTGTTTTCCGGGCCCAATTCAAGGTGTTGGTATTAACCTTTAAATCCCTATACGGTTTCGGCCCAGTTTATCTAAAGGAGCGCCTTCAACACCACCAATTATGCTGCCCGACACGATCAGCCACACAGGGCCTTCTCTCAATCCCGCCAACAAAAACAGCTAGACTGACGGGAACTAGAGAGATGGCTTTCTCAGTGGCGGCCCCCACCTTCTGGAACTCCCTCCCACAAGATCTACGGCACGCCTCTTCCCTAAATGTCTTCCACAAAGCCTTAAAGACCTGGCTCTTTCAACAGGCCTTCGGGGTAAATTTATTATTATTATTATTATTATTATTATTATAAGACTTGTAAGTTTTTGTTTTGAATTGGGACTATACAAAGCACCAGAAAGGGGTGGGGGGATTTTCATTTAACATGGTAGAACGTGAAAAATTCCTACTGACTATAGTATACAGACACTCTCGTGGCTGTATAATAATGAGGAAAGCTTAATGTTGTAACTGTTCTTTATGCCATTGAGAATCCATTAACTTTCCAGTTTCCTGAGGGGGAAAAGGTGTGGCCTTTTAAAAAAAAGCTAACCAAGTTTGCTATAAAAGATCCGTACTCTGTGTATACAACAGAGATGGCCAACTGATGGCCCAGTCTAGCCTCAAAGCAATTTTATCTATGGCAATGATGGCCAACAGGCAGTCTGTGAGCCAGACTGCACCGAGGCAGTTTTGTTTGCCTCTACTGAATATTAATCAAAATGTGGTAAAAATGTAAGTCCACCGTTTTATTCACAAGGAAAAGAACCAGGTTCAGTCATAAAAATAAAATAATGGAAACATTTAACACTTCAGTGTTACTTCTCTCTTTTTAATATTGTATGCAACATGTCAAATGTATGTATGTAGCACTGTGCCTCTCAGCTTGTGCAACAGAATGCAAGTCTGGTCCCTTGGACCGCTGCCAGGATTAGGCTCTCAAGCATAGAAAACATGGCCCTTTTCTGGTCTATACCATTGACCATGCTATTGTTCTGTAGCAAGAGATGAGAAAAATGTATCCCATTGCACACCAGATAAAGATGCATGATTAAAGGCAAATTTGTAAGATGAATGTTGATGATAGTTTTTAATTATAGAAGCTATTTTTATTCTTAATGGGATTCTGCTCTGCAATGTTAATGTTTTCCCAAGGTTTGACATGGTGATGTAAAACAATGGAGAACAGAAGGCCTGACAGGCACCAATTGGATTCGCAGGTTACAGCTCAGATAAGCTTGTCTTCTTAGAATGAAATGTTCATCTCTGTGTAGATTACATTGCAATGCTTCACTGCATCTGTAGATAAGACAGTTCATTTAGCTCCCTGTTGTTCCCCTGTTTAACGTCCATTTCTCAGCTTCACTAATGGACTGTCCAGCTACAAGACAATACGACAGAGGAGGGATGGGAAAAATAAACAAGTCAGACTTATGATCAGAGAGAGAAGGAAGGTCTATAATTTTGATGTATTAACTGGGAGACCTTAATATTTTTACAAGCGCTGCTCCCTTGTCATGTATATGAACCAGTTTTAAACATATAAAACATCTAATGTGTTGGTTGGTTGATTGATTGATTGATATACCATTCTTTGCAGAAGTCACAGAGCAATTTACAACAAACTCAAATCAGATAAAAGGAATCAATACAGTAACACAGCCCTTAACACAAATAACACAACTTATGACCATCCTCCAATATTAACCGTCTCAGGCCCTACAATTGACAAGGGAGGCCCTGTTGGTGGCACCACCTGCTGCCTACTTGGGAATGACCCATGACAGGGTGGGCCTTCTCGATGGTGGTTCCCTATGGTGGAATCCCCCCCCCCCTGGTGAGGTGTGTCTGTTTCCCTCATTGACTTGACTTTTGGGAAGAATCTAAAAACATTCCTTTTTACCCAGGCATCTGATAACTAAAAGACAATGGCCATGGCAACCATGAAATTAATAACTGTGAGGGTATGTGATTGCTTTTAAATGTTTATAGAAGTTCTAAATGTCTTTAGATAGCATTTAAGTGTTTTAAACTGTTTCGATTATGTTTTTATTATATTATAAATTGTTCTGTTTCAACACTGATATTTGCCATCCTGGTAGGAAGGGCAGGATAGAAATCAAATAAACAAACTCCCTAGACAGTAATTTATTAATAGCAGCTAATTTTAATGGACTCAGCAAAAGGGAGGCCCTCAACAAGTTGGAGCAACAGTGCCTCTTCAAATGACTTTGTTCAAAAATGTAGTCCTAAAGACACCTGTTTGCGGCATATTCAAATAATTCATTGCCCTAGTGGAAGCCTGCTAGCACAATGGAACTTCCCTCCTTTATTATTTAAGCATAATATCGCAAATACAAACAAGGCAGGCGTGAAACCGACCAGCAGCCTTTCCTTCCGAGGCAAGAACTCCTTTACAGCCATATTGTGCTTTGTTGCAATGGGGGAGAGGAGCATACGTAATTTTTTTGCTGACCAATTGGTTGATAGGGGGAGGTTTTAGAGGCGGAGCTTGGAAAAAGCGAAAAGAATGTAGGGGTCTTACTGCTGCGTGTGCGGGTGCAAAAAAGTGGTTTTTTTTAATTGGGAAAGAGCGAACTAAAAGGCAAAGTGAGGACTATCAGATGACAAACCGAATATGGAAACCGTGGATTATCCGGCTCCATTTGGATAAGCCCTTATTCTGGTGTTTCAGCGTTGACCATTCCGCCTTGGGTGCCCCATCTCTATCTCTATCATCTCATCTCATATCTATCTGGGGTGGGTGCTTGCTTCCTGTATTGTTTGTAGAGATGGGTGAGTACAACAGTGTTTGAAATTCATTTGGGCTTCAAGAACATTTCTAGCCAATGTTCTGGAACTCTCAAAGGGATCTGATGAGCATTCAATGAATACTCATAGGTTGCAATCAGTGGCTTGTCATCTTCCTTTTGCTATTCTTCTCCCACATCCAAGGACAATAAAAAAGCAACTTCATCACATTTCAAATAATTCACCATAGGATGTCTGTTTCCCGAATAGAGAATGAGATGTTGGCAACTAGGTAACTAGTAACTAGTTAGTAACTAGGTAAGAGAGGAAGGGGAGGGAAGGGATGGGTGAATTTGTCACATTTCCACATCAGTTTGCTGTTTAAAAAATAAAAGTCCTCATGAAAATTCATCAGCATTTTAGTGTGAATGTCTCCTAATTCACACATTTTATATGCAATTTTGCCTAATATACACATTTTTGCAAAGCAATTTCCCCAACATAATGATTATTAATGTTATTTTCACTAATATGTGTATTTGTGTGCACTTTTACCATTTTTGTGTACATTACCAAAGTATATGCATTTTTGTACACATTAGTTGGCTGAAGAGCTTCATTTCAACATTCAAAGAAGTTTGAAGGATGGCTGTGTTTTGGTTCATGCAGTAGTGGTCAGCATGGAGGGGTGGTGGTGCTCACCTGGCCTCCAAACTTGTGAGTCGCGGTTGCTTACCAGGAGAAGTAGAGGAGGCAGCGGAAAGATTGGCATGGTGCAAACACAGCAGCAGGAGCAGTAGATTGGCTCTGCTGTGTTTGCATCACACTGACCTCCCCTGCTGCCTCGGCCCTTCCAGTAAGCCACAGTGATGTAGCTGCCGTGAGGTCAGGTGAGCACTGCTGCCCCACCATGCTGTCAACCACTGGGTTCACGTATTGATTCAGAGACCAAATTAGGTAGGTTCACCTTTAAATGGGAAGTGAATCGAATTTCTCCATAGAGGAGGGCAAGCATAATATAGCAGTCTTTGAATTGCTGGTATAGCAGAGACAGACACTCAATATGAAAACAAAGTTCACACCACATTCAGAGAGAGTTCTTTAAATATCACGTGTCTCCAGCATAGAAGCAATTGTTCTCACCTCAATTTCAACAATATTACATAGGTTTATATTTCTTGCAAGAAGCAGCTGTTATGAGATAGCCTTGTAAAATTCTATATTGAATTTTTTCTCCCCTTCCAAAAATATGACCATAAAATATTATAGGTTGCATAGAGATTAAAAATATTGTTTCTGAACACTATGCCATCATATACAGACATTAATAACACCAAACAATATCCTAGACAAGCTCACCCCCACCCCACCCCCCTGTAAAAAAAAAAGATAGGAGAAATGATTATATGTAGATTGTATGTAGAGCCACTTTGGTTTCTGTTGAAAAAGAGGAGACATTTTTGTTTCTGCAATTGCAATAAACAACCAATGTTTTGATAGGCCTTTTTTTTGCCCAAAATGGCCATGGAAGGGCCTTGAATTGGATTAGAACTCTGGGGGAGGTAGGTTACCCCTTTCTTTAATCTTTCTTTGATGGAAATTGTTCCAAATGTTGTTATTTCTTGTGGAGGAAGACAAGGTATAATATGGGAGAGGAGGGGAGATTTGCATTGGAAAAATAATGCAAGGGAGTAAGATTTACTTCCCTTCCATTGAATCATGGCCAAAACCGTATCCCCCCAAATGCTTTTTTTGGGAGGAAGGAAAATGCCAGGACATCCTATCATCTATCTCCCACTTCATGTCTAGTGTGGCCCTCATATATGTAAGGCTTCGTTAGTTCCAAAAGCAATACTTGTACCAGCCAGAGGTGATCAAGCAAACTGAAAGTCCCCTTTGTCCCCTTGCAGATGTACTCTTACAATAAGCCCTCTGTGCTGGTCCACCCAGTCATTTGATAACTACAGAAGGAATGGGGAAGTTGTGGCCCTTCAGTTTTGGTTAGATTCCAGCTCTCATCAGCACCAGCAAGTATGGCCAATGTTCAGGGCTGATGGAAGTTGGGCTATCTGGAAGGACAAAGGTTCCCCACCTCCTGGATGACAGCATCAAACACTAGCGGGCAAGTTTGAACAACACCATCATAGATCAAATGCCATAAACAGAACTTCCAAATGACCTTAAAAAAGAGAAAAGAATGCTATACAATGGAGTCAGCTGATATATTTAGATGCACATCAGGCAGCTCACATAGGTAGGAGTGTGAGCTCCTGCTTCAGTACAACAACTCATATGATCCATGTGTTAAATTATTCAGACAAAGCAACTGGGAGCATTTATACTTAATGGTAATTAGTGAGCTTATCCTACCTTTTTATGATTCCAGGAAAGTTGCTGATGATCGCAGTAGTCATTAATCACCATTTCTTATACCTTTCAAAAAAATTATGTACAGGCCCATTGTTAAGGAAGCCGGGAAAACTATATCAAAACATTTTGTATTCCAAATAGTATCTCTACCTTCCCCCTCCCAAAAAAGCCCAATGCTAAAATGCTTATCTACTTTAGTTGTGCCTGTGGTGTTCTTTTCCCATGGGATGATACTTAAATTGTATATATTGGATTGTTCTGCAATGTCCTTAAAATGTTCAACTGTATTTATACATTCTTGACCTGCACAGCCACTCTTGAAATTAAATTATCTCTACCAGAGATCTTCAGGGATAATTTAGGGTTAAAATGAGCCTAAACATTAGAATTCTTAATGAAACAACAATCCATTACTTTCTGTATCTGATACAGACAGCTCTAGAGGATATGCCTAGAGACATCGTTAATTGAGAAGGTTGAAGTATCAAAAGAGTAGAACCTGTATTGACTAAATCTGAGCTTGTTAATTATTGCCATGTCAACGAAGGCTGTCAAGAGTAACAAGTGTTTGAAAAAGGGAATCAGAACTGAAATCTTAATAAAGGAAATATATCAATACTAGTGAGAACACTCACCTTGCTAGGGTTGCACACAAATCTGCCCAAGGTCAATTAAAATGTCTGATTGAGTGGACTGTTTGCAGGGGTGTGGGGGAGGAATACCAAGGAGGTGGTCAGCATCCCATTCCACACCCAACCACGTGGACCACAAAACATATCACTCTTAGAAAACTTAACTTAGATTAGGGAACACTCGGATTGTTCCCTAGAAGGACACCCTGACAGTGGCAGACATTCTAAGGAACAACTTGAATGACCTCATATTTATACTGGCAGCCAGCCAGAGTAAGGAGACATTACGTGGGACATTACGTGGGACCACAATATCTTGTGGAACGCCTCTCCCACTATTAACCTACCCGGTCACTTCGCTCAGCAGCTAAGGCCCTCCTCCGGGTACCAACATATCAGGAAGCCCGGAGGACAGTTACTCGATCTAGGGCCTTTTCTGTAGTGGCCCCTGAATTGTGGAATAGCCTCCCCGAAGAAATACGCCTGGCGCCTACGCTTGTATCTTTTCGGCGCCAGGTTAAGACCTGGCTATGCTCCCAGGCATTTTAATGTGTTTACTTTTATATTTCTGTGGTTCCTGTATGTGTTTATTATTGTTTGGCTGCTTTTATTATGATATTTTGTATTTTAATCTTTTTGTACACCGCCCAGAGAGCTATTCGCTATGGGCGGTTTAAAAATGAAACAAATAAATAAAAATAAATAAAATAATTCCTGGCACTGCTTCTTGCTTAGAGAGTTGCATCCTAGAAGGGAAGACATCCCAAGATGCCTGGGCAGAACCTCCCAAAGAATTCCGGAAGTAGGGTCCACAAATTCTTAGTCCTAACCAACTAATTACAAACAAAAATCAATTGTCTTCCATCTATACTACTGAGCATTATCCTTAACGACTGGCCAAGACTCTTCCGCTCTTTTCTCCATCTTTATTGAAAAGACTGAAATGCATAATTTTCTTTTAGTGTTTAAGACTTCTGGTAACATGCATGAGCACCAGGTCCACCAAATTTCTTGAATTCACACTGACGAGGATTAGCAGCAAAAAGTGCCCTGTCATATTGGATAAGGATATCCTTTATCTCTTTCTTGGAAGCTTCATCCAACATATTGTTGTAAACCACCCAGAGAGCTTTGGCTATGGGGCGGTATATAAATTCAATAAATAAATAATATTTCTGGCAATGAGCCACCAACGCTTTGGAAATAGGCTGCCAAACTGCATATATCTGTGCTACGTGCCCACCACCCTTGACACTGACTCTTGCGTCATCTCCTGTGAAGTGCTCCTTGCCCAAAAGGAGAACTGGTTTGATAAGTTTATATTGTAGAGTTCCGGGCTTCATCATTTCCTGTGGCCTTTCACTTTAATGAGACCATTTCCTCTTATGCAGTTCGGTTTTCTTCCTGCTGAAAACCTGCATGCTCTGCAGAGGTCCCTTAGCTAGCATGGCACTTTACCATAAGTGAGAATAACCAAGAAACGTGCCACTGGCCAAGAGTTAACAAGAAAATAAGGGTTGTCTCCAAATTTCCATATAAAGGATGGAAATGTCCTTGAAGGGCATCCAAAGCTGTACTATGCTAATCCACAAGAGATGTCAGCTCCTGTTACAAACTGGCTGGACCTCAGAAATCAGGGACAAGGAATTATGGATGGAGGCAGAATTGGTTCAGTCTGGTTTTGCAGGGGACTGACCCAGTTTGAGGGTTCCAAATATTTTTGTTGATCAGAACACAACTCCTGACCAGATTACACACTTTTCTGGATTTTGCAATGCAGTTTCAGTATACAAAAATACATATTTTATGGGGAAATGCATTGAAAAGCATTGGGCTATACCCAAATAAACTTTACTCAGAGTAGACTCATTAAAATTAAGGAATCTTAATTAGTCATTTCTATTAATTTCAGTGGGTTTACTTTGAGTATGGCTTATGTTGAAGATGACTTATTAAAATATTGTAGAGGAACTGCATACAAAAATCCATGCAATTATGCATACAATTCAAATGTGAACTTTTCATGCATTCTTTTTTAAAAATGAAAAAAAGCAGGATGGAATGAAGCTATAATGAAGTGCTAGTGAAACTGAAATGGGATGGACTTAGGCTGATCTGTGCATCCTTACAAGGTCTAAAGATCCACTACGTTAGGCAGGAGATAGACCATGTTTTTTAAGAAAGATGAGAGTGCTATGAAGAGCCACCATTACTTGCCACTTATGCAGCCACTTCCTTTGTCCCACTGTTGTCTGCAGTCAAGAGAGTTTTGCAGGTTTTTGAAGCACTACAAAACCTAAAAAAAACCTTGTGACCCACAAACAATAGTGTAGTGGCAAGTTCAGATGTGCATGGTCCCTTTATGATTGTCACAGCCGTGCCCCCCTTATTTTTTGCTGCTGGGTTGAGAATGAGATCCTTGTTAATGCCTTCTCCCTCAACAACGGACCTCCCTAGGAGCCAATAAACATGAAAAGGGAGGCCTGTGTTAGCTACTCAGAAGAGTCTTCTCAGTGGCTGACTCATCTTCTTTCACTCTGATTGGCTTCAAACAGCAGGAAAGGACAAGGAAGCATGTTAGAAGACTCTCTTATCAATGGATAACACACTCCCTTTTTATGCTAAGGGGCTCATAGGATGCTGGAGACATAGGGACCCTGCTCCCAAAAATGTAACAGGTCTAAGACCCCGTGAGATCCTGAATAACTACAGGCCAAATACAACCCACCACACACGTTTTGGTCTGACTGATGCATGGAAATATTTGCTTTTGTATTTTTTAGCAGGCAGCAATATCAGGAGCTTTATTAGGCTTCTGCAGGCCCAGTTGTATGTGCCTCATATGTTGCATTCAGCATGAACATTCACAACATACATGTGGCTGTGAGAGAAGGATGGGGGTTAGGGGAAATAATGCACAATCATTAATTTGTCATGAAAAACACACACATTGGTCTCATCTTAGAATCCACAGTCCTATGCAGATAAGCGATTGGTTGCACTAGGAAGAGAAGCATGCGAGGCTTTCTAGCAGGAGGATGTCAGGAGTAATGCCCTGACCTTTTGAAAAATAACAGGATGCTCTACTCGTTTCCCAAAAAGCAGTGGATACCAGGGCATGATATGGAGGCTCATGATAAAACAATCTTGCTGAAGCTAAGCATGTTTGGGTCTCATCAGTGTCTATTTGGGAGACCTCCTGGGAACCCTATTTATTCCGCCTTGCGTTCCATGGGATACAGATGAAATGGAATGAAATATTGAGAGCGATATTAAGCAACTCATTATAGCCTGGATCCAAACAACCATGAAAGTAGTTCTGTACCCTTGGGTTTCTTGCTATTCTGCTACATCACAAACTGGATCTGAAAGTGAGACAGCTTCCAAAAGTGTGTGGTATACTATAGTCATCTGTTGTTCAATGGGGGGAGGGAGGGAGAAATTCTACTAGGTATCCCCAGTCTTACCTAGGTATGCCCAACTAAAGTAGTTCTTTGGATCTGCACTATCTGTGCAGAAGGGATAGTCAATAAAGCTACAATTAATGCTGGGTTATTTTCTGTGTCAAACCATGAAAAAGTTATTTCCCATAACCCTGGTACGGGATAAAGCTATTTCCTATCCTCTAGAGCTCATTCTCAAGCTGTTCTTTTACAGGCTGTATCAAGGTGTTTTGACATCTACATTCTTCTCAACATGTTATATTTTATTAAATAAAATAAATAAGAGTGAGATATAGTCACATGTGGTCATGCATTTGTAGATTCATCTCTTTTCCTCTGAAATCAAATTGTAAATGTTGGGTGGAGTAAAACCAGACTTTAGGCTCACAAGAGTCTCTGTGAAATGCCAAGTGAAACCTTTTGACCAGTGAAGGGCCAAAATCCCATATCAAATTTGCACACTGCTATACTTCACAGCCCCAGAAGCTGCAGTGTTTAAGCCAAGTCCAATGCTTTAATGGAATGACCACGTCTTGGGGGATGATAGACATGTGCACGGTGTTCTCGTGTGTGTAATAGGTTGTGTTCTCATGTGTGTAATTAGTCGAAATTTGGGTCAGTGAGGGAGTGAAGAACAAATGAATACGAATTACCCGATTGGGAAAGCACCCAAATATAGTGTTCTTTGATTTATATTCTTTGCAGAATGATGTTTTATGTAAAATATTTTAGCAATCTTGGGGGGGGGGGGAAATACAAGCCAGACAGAAGATTGTAATGAATGAGAATTAGTGCTAGGACAAAACCTACCCTCTCAGCAGTTGGTAACTATTCAGTATTCACTAGGACTGTTCCCTTGAACTGTGCAGAATACTCTCCACACTTATCTGTTAATGCTATTGAGCTGGTTACTTGGGGCAAAAAGTGTATCTGACTAAATGTTCATATTGTTTAACTGTTGCTTAGCACACTTTTGTAGCCCTGCTGCTTCTTGGTAGCATTTTCCTCTGGTTTTTTCCTCTGCCCTTAATATCCTTGGTCTTGTCTTTCACACTGCTATTTAGTGCTATTGGCTGGATTACCAAAGCCAAAAGGACTAAATGGCAGCATGGGCAAATGAAGCCAAGGACAGTGAGGGAACAGAAGAAAAATGGCACAGAGAAACAACATTTTGAAAACGTGCATATGGTTTCAACAATGGCAGAATATTTTCTATAATGAACAGTTGATCTTCAACATTGAGGAACAGAACCTGAACTGTGGTAGGTTGATTCTTCTCAACTCTATCCTAAATGTGATCACCATAAAATTTACCATTGGCTGTTCTCCAGTGTTATAGTGCACAAAGTGGTACAGTCCAGGAACAGTTTTACTACACAAAGAGTTGCTTATCTAGGCTGGAAACGACTGGCCCTGATCATGTTTCAGAAATGTGTTCTTGAGAGTTAAATTGGGGTTATTACAGTATTACAGTCTTAGTGAACTGGTTTCTTCCCAAATTTTCAACTGATCAATGCTATAACTGCAAAAGTCAGAAATAGTCTACCAGAAAGAAAGTTGAAACAAATGTTTGAGCAAATTAGCTGCATTAGAGAGAGATGCATGCAAATAGCAAGGAGAAAAAATGGACAGCTATTATGATGGTAATATCGGGCTTTTCCTTTGATGTCTTACAATTGCCTTGTATTATTTTCCCATATCTTTTACATTTACCTTTGAAGTTCATTGCTAGAATTATGTGGTATGTTTATTTACATTGTATTTGAAGCTCATTTTACAAAAATTGTCCCTTTAAGAAAAAGGAAAGTAGAAAAGTTAAATAGATGCTGCTTGCATTCTTGAGTTATGTGGGTATATCTTCCTGTAGTTACTTCATGTCCTAAAAGCATCTTTGCTGGTAGCAGGATTAGGTGTCTCCTTTCCTTGCTGCATGGTATATTTTATACTTAATCATAGATTTATTTAATTGCCTTTGAAACACCATTGGGCCTGATGAGATTTCTAAATAATAGCCACCACATTAGTTTTGTTTGCAAGCACTGAGTCTGCATTGAGTAAAGTATTTATACCCACATACCTATGCAGTTTACAGACATCTGTTTCCAAGGAGGCATTTCGATGTTATAGCAGCAGCAGTGCGGGAGCTAAATTTCTTTCAGTTTATCTCATGGCACTGTCGTAAAGCTTCATGGACCACCATCATTCAGACATGGCCAAGGATGTAGGTTTTTATCACATAGTCATAGTGGCTGGGATTGGAGATCAATAATTGTGACTTGCATGACTTGCCCATCCCTGTGGTAGTGGTGGATCTTTAATCATTACAGCAACACCATGGAATAAACCAATTAGAAAGTGGCTCCCACATTACTGTTTTAATGTCTACAGGGCACTTGAATACTAATGGTAGATAGACATAGAAGATTCTGTGTCAATCACTTGTCCCTTCTTCCAGCTACCACCACTCAATGCTCTACTCTAGTGATTCTCAAACGGTGCACCCAGGAACACTGGTGCGCCCTAAGAGGTGGCTAGGTGTGCCTCAAATATTATGAAAGTATATTTTAAAAATGAGAAGAAACCCATTTGTATAGGGTAATAGTTTTCTATAGTTTGTTATTTTTATTCATAGTTTAAAATATATTAATATATTTTTAATTTTGTACACAAAGTGCGCCAGAAATTTTTTATATGTTTTACAGTGCGCCGCGAACCAAAAAAGTTTGAGAACCACTGCTCTACTCTATAGGTATTTTTCCATAAGGAAGCATGTGCGGACAGGACCAAATAATCCATTCAACCAAGACAAAAAATAAAAACTAGATTATTTGCCACTGTTATATTCAACATTCTATGTAGTTGAGGATAGATAGTTGCCTTATTCCAGCTCAGACTATTTGTCAGTCTAACTCAGTATTGTCAAATCTGACTGGCAGCAGCTCTCCAGGATCTCGGACAGAGATCTTTCACTTTATCTGCTATTTCATCCTTTTAATCAGTAGTAGGCAGTATGGTGGGGCGGAGCTGCTCACCTGAGCTCCATTTGGTTACATTGTTGCTGTTTAATGGAAGTTGGAGTCCAGTAACATCTGAGAGGCCACAGGTTCCCCATCCCTTCTCTAGAACATAGGAAGAGTCTTACCGAAGCAGAAGAAGCATTCAACTAGTCTAGCAACCTATTTCCAAACAGCCTGATGTTTCTAGAAGGCAAGGTATGACGGCAACAGCCTTCTCTAGCTGGTTGTCCTCCACAGCAACTTTTATTCAGAAGGATAATGTTTCTAAATGTAGAGTATCCCTCCTACTTTTCACGATTTTTAAAAACTGGCTGTGCAATTATTTATTTATGCACTTGCATTGGCCTCTCTTCCTATTGACTTTAAAAACCGAAGGTGATTGTGTTGGTCCACAAGAAAACAAAACGAAAACTACAGTCAGGTAATGCCTTTATTTGGACAAACCAAAATGTCACAAAATAGTGAGCAAGCGTTTGAGTTCTCTAGAACTCTTTATCAAGCAAAATATTATACAAAGCAGTAGGTGGAGATTGCAGACTGACAGTGCAATCTTAACCCCCTTCACCACCCTGAATTTAACTCCAACCCCAATTGCATCTCCCTTTCTTCCAAAAAGGCATTTCCAATTTTCAGTTTATGAATGGGGTCATGATTTTGGGGGGGGAAGGGGAACATGGCATTTGAGCTGCCTACTCATAAAATAGCAAAGTATTATGAAATGGAAAAATGTGTATACCAGGACCATTTGTTCCCAATTTCTGTGCCATTTCTAGTTCCAAATGTGAGGGAGTGGATAAAAAACTGAATGCCTTAAAATGGATCAACCCATCCTTGAAAATCAGAGCATTAAAAAAAGAAGACAAAAACTAATGAAGTCTTTAAAGGGAAGATGAATGCATCTCTTCTGTAGTATCTGTAGAATTGCAGTTCAAGTCCCTTGCCAGGCAGCTGGCATTAGAGAAGCCTGTAACCCTTTAAAATAATGATGCAGTTAATCAGTTCTGAATTACTTTGGTATTAATGCTGATGATGTAAGTAGAGTAGGATCAGGGCTGGCACCAGCCGTGACTGGGCCATTGGGCGCCAGCCTGCCCCGGGCCCCCTGCTCCCACCCACCTAGACCATGCGGGACCACTCCACCTACCTCTTCTCTTTTTCTGTCACTGCCATCAACAGAGATGGCAGCGGAGGATTCTCTAAGGGGCTGATACCCCCGCCACCATCAATCAAGGGGGTGGTAGGGGCACCAGCCCCTTAGAGAAGCCTCTGTGGTCATCTTGGTTGATGGCAGCTGTGCATGCAGCACACAGGGCATTCACAGAAAGGGAGGAGAGGTAGGTGGAGTGGGCAGGCCCTGCTGGCCCGCACGGTCTGTACGGTGGACTGGGACCTGTCTCTGCCATCTGTGGCAGGGTTAGGAGTTGACCCTGCCGAGGATCGTGGAAGGGGAGTCCTTCCTCCACACCCTAAGGAGGGGCCCTTCAGGGGCCCTTGGCCAGGGCCTGACCTGGCTGCCCTTTGGTGCCGGCCCTGAATAGGATTTCCAATTGATTTCACCATGATCAAAATGGTTGCCAATAAATGCCAAATGAAATTAATTTTAAAAGAGTCAATTACTCTGAAGCATCACTTTCTAATTCACAGTGATAAATTTCATTCCCCCTTGACAATTGTATAAGACTTTTTTTAAAAAAAATCTTTCAGTTTGCCTACTTGTACAAAAAGAAAAAAAGAAAAGATACTCATTGTTGTGCCAGTAGAGAAACTAGGAGATGATTACAGTCAAGACACACCTCTGTTCTATTCCAGAATACAGATCTCTGCTGAGTGGAGTTCACACGTTCCATAGTGCAAGAGAAAGCAGTTTTCAGATGTTCAGGTGTTCTAACAACCTCTGAATCATAAACCGCAAATGAAAAAAATCATCTTGTATGATCAAGACAGCCTCCAAAATTCTTCTCCCCATGTTTGAACACACTTTCCCCTGGTACGTCCAGTGTGGTCTGTGTGTGTATGTGGGTTAATCCTTTCATCCTGTACCACTGTCCTAACCAAAAACTGTCTTTTAAGCATCAGTGGCAGTTACCTTTCTGGGGTGACTAGCAGCTTTGATTGAGTCTTCTGGGAGCACAGCATGAGGGAACTTTAACCCCCCTCCCCAAGTGTCAAAACCCCAATCCTGATCACCCTCATCCCATAGCATTTTACTAACCAAAAACAGACACTAACATTCTCACAGTTAATGTGTCGTTTGGCCCATAGACTGACTAGAAACTTGGCAAAGTTTCCTGGAGCAACTGAGAACACTGAATTTATTTATTTACCCCCATTTTTCTAATGCATGCACATTATTTAGGGTGGCTTACAATATTTAAAAATCACAATTTCATAATAAAACAATAATAACAGGCAAAATATAGCAGGCGCAGGCACAGTAGACTAAAACCAAAATTTTCAGATAAAAGCATTATCGACTCAGCAAGACAGGTCTGTTGGATTTTTTAAAAAATAGTTTTCACTAACCAGTACAAGATAGCAAGAGAGGGAGTCATCTGAGCTTCCCAAGGCAAAGCATCACACAATTTGGGTGTGGCCAAGAAGACCTCCTCTTCCATTTCCAGCCAGCCATGCTATAGGGTAGAATAGGTAATGGATAGGAAAGTCAAAGGAAGAAGGGGAAATAACACCAAACAAGGCAAAGGATTTCACCAAAAAAATAAGAACAATTAGTGTTGTAGAACCCCAAAAATGGAATGTTGCTCTTTGCAATATGGGAGGTAGTCATACCAAGCTGGCCAGAATAAACCTACCTCATCACATTACACCAGGAATGGAGAACCTTTTCCAGCTGGCCGGCCATTTTGACACATCCCCCTAACTCCCCGTGGGCTACTTTGACAGGTGAGCAGGGACACTCATATGTCAATCATCTGGTATCACAATGGCATCAAGTGACCCAAAGTGGGTTTTTTTCTTGGCAAGCCTGGCTTAAACTGCACCTGCAGAGGAAGATCCTTTGATTGTCAGTTTGATTGTCACTAACAGCAAGCCCACTTTGGCCCAGAGTCTCTTGCGCTACAGTGTTTCCTAACAGCAACTCTGTAGCACAGCCAATCCGAGAGGGCTTGCTGTCACTGCTGATCAGTTGATTGTTCTTGGCAGCTGTGTTTCTGCCTGCCTCAATCATATATGATGTCAGGTGTGGGGCAAGTGCATGTGGTTTGGGGAAAATGGTCTTGCAGGCCAACTTGGGACCCTTGCTGGACCTAATTAGGTCCGTGAGCCAGAGGTTCCCCAGTCCTGCATGGTGAACATTGACTTTTGGATTCAAACAGATTGACCTTTTAGTAAAAATAATATTCTTCAGAGAACTACAAACATGTTTTTAAGAAGTTTCATAATTTACATCATGCTAAAAGTTTTGAAATCCTATTTTCAAGTGATCTTCCAAGTTAATGTCGAAAACAAGAACTCCTTCTGTTGCAATTGTATTTAAACAGGTAATCATAATTCATGACCAAAGGGAAAACGGAACCCACTTGCTCCAATATTTTAGCAACTATATGAAGGAAAAGAGTAAGTTATTCACACTGGCATTAACAAAGGCCAGATGAACAGCCCAGAGGGCTACAAATCATTTAATTTGGTGAAATAATTGATTGTATAAGGGTAGATGCATACAAAACTGAAAAAAGATAAAAAGGTACATACCTTATGTGGTTGTGATGTTAATCGAATGTGTGTTTTCCCCTCAATCTGACTTGTAAAGTTAATTAAAAATTACTTCACTTTAAAACTCCCCCCCTCCCTGGTTGTTATACTTTTAGGCTGAGCAATAAATGTAGGCAAGTGGAACCTGCAACAAAATATTGTAGTGCATTCTCCCCTCCAAACTGGAGTATTCCAGTATGACAGTCAGCCATTTTCTCTAATTAGGACATTCCACCCTCTGGCTGCATGCCTACCCCCAAAAGAATCCTGGGGACTGCAGTTTACCTCTTACAGAGCTATAATTCCCAGCACTCTACTGTTCCCAGGATTCTTTGGGGAATGTCATGTGCTTTCAATGTATGGTATATACATAGCCTCTCTCTTTCTTTATCCATTCCCAGTTTTCTGTTTTTCTTTTCCAGTTGACACTCAACATTCCGTGGCCACTGAGCATGCTCAGTCCTCATTGAACTATTCTTTGTTTGCTTGCTTTTCCTACCTTAGAGGGTGTTTTGTTTAAAAAAACATACTTCAGGAAATCTCTTGCATGTTGATATCTCATTTTTGTTTCTCAGTTGTTTCCTTTGGGCTCCATTTCTGTTGATAATCACCACCTGAGTTTGCTATTAGAGGGAGCGATAAAAGTTTGTTGTGGTTGTGAAATGGCCTCTTTGTATACCTTAAGGGCACATATACACATACTAGATGCAGAAAGGCCTGGAGTGAATTGGAATCCCTGTTAGTGGACTCACAAAGAGGATTACCAGGGAATCCATTGGACTACCTGACTCCCATTACCTACTGCTCTAACTGCAGAGGTTGCACTTCCGAGTATAGGATGTTCCAGCTGTCAGTGAATCATTTAGCAAAGTCTCCATTAGTCCTGTATCCTCCCTCCTTGTGTCTGGCCCCAATCCAAATATTTAGACTTGAGCTATCCAACTTTATGGTTCCAGGAAGTACAACAATTGCAAGGGGTCAAATGGTAGCCCTGGTCTGGCCTAATCAGCACTAGCATGAGTGAGAGGGTAGCAAAATAGGATGAGACAGCATGACCAAAGGCCTCATCTTGAGTACTGCATCCAGTTCTTGAGACCACACTTTAAGAAGGATGCAGACTAACTGGAACAGGTTCAGAGGATGATCAACAAGGATGATCAGGGGTCTGGAAACAAATCCCTATGAGGAGAGACTGAAAGAACTGGGCATGTTTAGCCTTGAGAAGTGACGACTGAGGGGAGATATGATAGCACTCTTCAAGTACTTGAAAGGTTGTCACACATAAGAGGGCCAGGATCACTTCTCAATCATCCCAGAGTGCAGGACACAGAATAATGGGCTCAAGTTACAGGAAGCCAGATTTCTATTGAACATCAGGAAAAACGTCCTAACTGCTAGAGAGGTAGAACAATGGAACCAATGACCTAGGGAGGTGGTGGGCTCTCCAACACTGGAGGCCTTCAAGAGGCAGCTGGACAGCCACCTGTCAGGTATGCTTTAACTTGGATTCCTGCATTGAGCAGAGTGTTGACTCGATGGCCTTATAGGCCCCTTCCAACTCTACTGTTCTATGATTCTATGAAATGGAGAGTTGGCCTGAGATAGCATCCCAGACTGTAATATCCTGTCCCTCCTTTGGACAGTGGTTAGGTATTAAGGCAAGGGATAAGTGTAGAAAAAGAGGGGTACTAGTAATTACAACTACATCACACACACAGAGAGAGAAATGACTGGGGTAAATATTTCCAAATATTTTCATGGCTGCACTAGCCCCAACTAAGGCATTTTCTGTTTGATTGTAATAGAAATGTAATTATATTGCAATTACAGTGCAATTTCTAAATGAGGATTTTCAAATTCATGAATCACATTAGAGCACTCATTTTATTTGACAACTTCATTTACTATGACAAATAACCTAAACTGAAACCACATGCTTCAAGAACCTCAGCAAACTTCTAAAAAGATATCCAGCTATACATTGCTTTCCACGAGACTTAGGGACTTTCTGTGTGTATTGCAAGTTACAGTTACAGCCTTAGCTGGTAATACATAGTTCAGTAGGGCCCCACTTACCAGTGCTTTGCTTCCCAGCATTCTGCTAAAGCGGCAGCTTTAATTCCCCCTTTTAAAGCCGATTTTTGCGATTTTGCGGTATTTTGCGGCATTTTTGCATCATTTTCGTGCGACACACCCCTTATAATCAATGGGGTTCCACTTTACGGTGATTTCCGCTTTACGGCGGGGGTCCGGAACGGAACCTGCCATATAAGTGGGGCCCGTCTGTTCATTATTCTCTAGTTTGTTCAATACAGAACTTTGTACTTTTTCCATTGCCATTTCTGACACAGAGATTTATTTGGAGACCAATGGAGCCAGCATTTTATATGACTATACAGTTGTAGTTTCATATAGAGTTACAACAACAGATGATGATGATGGTTCATGAGCAACGAAATAACTTTCATCCATGAACTTTGGTGTCAAGTCTACAGCTTGGGGAACTTACTAATCAAAATGTATTTTTAATATTCTCTCCTGTAGTATGTAAATGAATGAAGCCCCACCCATTTCATTTACATTAAAACCCATTTCCCCCCTGGATATGGTACATTCTCCTTATGAGAATTCAGTATGTCAGCTTACAGATACTTTAGGTAGAGAAGCAATGTCCCTCATTGTGTGTGAGTGTGTGTGTGTGTAGGAATGCACTAACTCCACTCAACAGGTTCCTTGAGAAAATGGCAGATGAGAAAGAACTTCTAAACCACCACTGAGTGATTGATGGGTGTTTTCAGGCTGTCCCTGCAATTAGGCAGAGTGAGGCAATTGCCACAGGCAGCTGCTTTAGGGCGTGATGTCAGGGCAGCAAATTGTTAGTTGATTTGCTCTTGTTGTTAGGGTCCCAATGAAACAGGTTTTCAGTTTCAGTGCCAAATTAACTTAGCTAGCCCTTTTGGTTAGAAGCTGTTGTCTGTATTAATTTTGTATTGGCAAAATCTTTAATATTTGCAGATGTTCATGTACTTTTAAATTATATTTTTGTAGTATAGAAATTAAAGGAAGGAAACAAAAGTGGATTTTGAGAGAATTATACTTTGAACCTGGAAGGATAAAACCCACCATCTATTACACAATGGTCTGAGCACCTCATTGCCCTTGCAATATTTGAACATATTTACTACTATAAATGCCAATCTTTTGTAGATACCTATTTGGACAACTGGAGGCTCTGTATTGACTTATATTATTAATTTCAGACGAAAGTACTGATAGTTATTGCATTTTTTATATCAGCTGACAGTGTTTTTGTCACTGTGTTTTTTTCTTTCCCCCTTTTTATCTTTCTTTGTTTTGTGTTTATTTTTTTTGTTAAATTGGATATTAAAAAAAATAGCTTTGGGTATTATGCTACTCGACCTAGGGAAGGGACTGTCATTTGCTCTTCCGTCTCAGGATGTAAAATGTCTTCAGTACACGATGTGTTTATTGCTAAGTGGCAGTACCTGCCATGATGGGTAATAACACATGGGCAATCCTATAGCGACACACCTCTGGGAGTAAGCCTTGCTGAACTCAATAGGACTTCTGAGTAGATACCTATAAGATTGCACTGTAAGCCATCAGAGAGGCAAGTGATAATGGGGACCAGCCTGGTTCTTGCAAGACCTTGCCCTTGCCCTACATCTCCTAGGCCCACAGCAACAATGATTTCAGGGTCCACAAGCATTCATCACACATATCACAACAACAGCCACCTGGCAATGCAACATGAACTGGCAAAGAATGGCGAGCAGGTTAAAATACAGCCTGTTCTAAAGACAGGCACTTTTCATACACATTTGTTATTCATCATTCATAGATCTCTTTGAAGCTACAGAGTCTTTCTCTGATATGGGTCTATTATGCAGTTGATGTTGCACCACTCTGCCCTGCTGTTCCTCTGATGCCCTTATCCCCTGCCCCCAACAAGTCCCCACAAGAGCCCAGTTTGATAGAGAACATGCTATAGTTTCTTGTATATGTATACAGTATAGTTTCCAGTATCAGAAAATGGACATATTATATCTTGTACTTGAAGCCTGCCAAAATGCAGCAGGGAGGAAGTTTCACATATGAGGAGTTACCACTGAAAAGGCCCTCACGCCATGTACCTCATACTGAAGATAGACCACCAAGAGAGCCTCATCTGCTGATCTCAGAGCACAGGCAGGTTGATATGAAATGGGCTTATATATATTGAAATATCTGCTGGATGGCAACCTATTCCTATTAATGTTATATAAACATTATAAACATAAGCTATTAAGATAGCTACACACCATTACATTCTGCCTTTTCAAACTATTGTTCTTCCCCACCCCTCCCAGGAAAGCAGATTCTATAATGCACCAAAAGGGAACTGCAAACTGAAACCTAAGATATAGCCAGCATATAGGATTGTTGGCTAATTCAGCTAATGAAATAAAAGAGAAGGAATGTGTGAAAGTTATACTAGCAGAAAATTAAGGCAACTCTGCTTATAGCGGGATTGCATACAAAAAACACAATTATTTCCTACGAAGTAGTATCAAGTGACATGCTTTTAGCCATATATTCACAGGAAAACAACAACCCACAACACTCAGGCCAATTGTCATATGACTGGAAGAGGAAAGAGAAAATTGCAAGGCATTGTATTCATATAGGAGCAGCCCATTTGGAATCAACTATGCAGGAAGTGAAAGAGTTTTTTTGTTTAAAAAAATGCAAATTATTTAAAATTACAGAGGAAATTTAGAATTAAAGCAGTGCTATGCCAAAACCTGTTCCCCTAATTTCTTGAAAGTTTTCTTGCTCCATGTAACAGACTTCTGTTTGTGGGTCACTTGAACATTTCTTGAGCATTTTGGTGGGTGGAGGATTGAGTTTACCTTGTAAAATGGCAGTGTGTCTGTTTTCAGTTAAAACATTTCTGGGAGAGGAACTTCATGACGACTTCCTCTGGGCATTTATTAAAGCCTGGGAGGCCAGGAAAGCTGGCTACTGAGCAACACGAGATCGACGTGCTGGCTGATTTTGTTTTAAAGGGAAATCCTTCCTTTTACCTTTAACAAAATATTTCTGTGCTAATTTTTTTTTAAGTAATGGCTTCACTTTTTTCAAAAAACGTGACACAGTCATCTAACCCCAAAATGTGTGAAATCATACATATATTAGGGGACATTTTGCATAAAAATGCATATATCATTAAAATGACATTTAAAAATGCAGTATATAGGAAAATTGCTTGGGCAAAAGGGGATATTTGACAAAATTGCATATGAAATATGTATATTAAGAGCAATTAAAACTAAAATGCTGGTGAACTTTTGTGAGGACTTTTAAAAATATATATATATCACAAACTGATGTGGAAATGTGGCAAACTGAATTTAAGATTTATAAACTTAGAGAAACCAAATACATGACAGATTCATCCATCCATAACTCTACCTCCCTTAGCAAATGTGATGACAGGGGTGGGGACTGAGAGAAGTTCATAGTTTATCTTGTGTTCACATCTCCGATGTCCACCTCACAGATGCAGTTTTATTAGAAGTGGTTTGTTGAGTGGCGTGGAACCACTACACTAGCTTCCTAGTAGGTGGGATGTTGTAGCTTACTGGGAGAGGGAGGGAGGAACAGCTGGCAGGTCAGTGGGGTGCATTTCCACCACGGCAACCTCCCTGCCTCCTTGCCCCTCCCTGGCAGAGTTGCTCCACCCCATCCAGCGAGCTGCTTCTCAGTTTTGTATGTCTAAGGATGTCAAAATATAAAGGGTATTATAAGGTTATGCTTCCATCTCACTCTTCTAAATGTCAGTCCAGCTACAAGTAATTAAACCTGCAGCCCAATGCTTGTTAACCTGGGATTTACATCTGAGCTAGGATGAAATTAGGGATGGAGTGAGAATTTCCTTAAAATTGAACTTGGCACCGGAGTTTCTGATAGTTTGCATGTTCTCTGCCTTTGTGGACCGACCCTGAATGCTGCAAGCTTCCACAGCTTTTTTTGAAACCAGTTTTTTTTTAAAGAAAAAGCCTCATTGAATATAACTATCTATTCCCTTTAATTTCAATCAATGAGGTGCTTTGCTATGATGAAAGTGACCAGCCTGCATCTTTGTTTTGCTAAGATGAGACTGGCCAGCCTGCTCCTTGCTTTGCTAATGTGAAACTGACAAGCTGATCTCACTTTCTCCCATGGCTGGGAGGAGGGTGGGAGAATCCAATAGGATTTGGGAAAAGGATGAGGCAAACTTTAACAGGGATGAGTGCAAAATTCTACACCTAAGAAAAAGAAACCAAATGCACAGTTATAACATGGGGGATACCTGGCTCAGCAATACTACATGTGAGAAGGATCTTGGAATTTCTGTTGATCACAAGCTGAATATGAGCCAACAGTGTGATGTAGCTGTAAAAAAGATCACATTAACAGAAGTATTGCATTAACAGAAGTATAGTTTACAATCACATGAAGTACTAGTTTCCATCTATTCAGCACTGGTTAGGCCTCATCTTGAATACTGCATCCAGTTCTAGACACCACACTTCAAGAAGGATGCAGACAGGTTCAGAGGAAGGCGATGATCAGGGGACTGGAAACAAAGCCCTATGAGGAGAGACTGAAAGAACTGGGCATGTTTAACCTGGAGAAGAGAAGACCAAGGGGAGATATGATACCACTTTTCAAGCACTTGAAAGATTGTCACACAGAGGAGGGCAGAATCTCTAATCTATCATCCCAGTGCACAGGACATGGAACAATGGACTTATAGGAAGCCAGAGTTTGGCTGAATATCAGGAAAAACTTTCTGTTGGAGCAGTACAACAATGGAATCAATGACCAAGGGAGGTGGTGGACTCTCTAATGCTGGATGCATTCAAGAGGCAGATGTACAGCCACCTGTCACATATGCTTTAACTTGAATTCCTGCACTGAGCAGGAGGTAGGACTTGATGGTCTTAGAGGCCCCTTCTAACCCTACTATTTTATGATTCTATGGATATTAATGATAAGAATAGTTCACAGCTTTTTTTTTTTGCTTTTGAATGTTCCCCTGGGCATTCTGACCTACTTTCTGCAGGAAACACAGTAGGGCTGATAGTTTTTGGAATGCCTCATGCTAGCTCTGAGTAGCCTTGTCCATGGCTTTCCCCCCAAAGTTTAAGAGCAGGAGGGGGGAAATATTTGTCATGTCATTTCAATAAGGTATGTCAACACTTCTCTCTCTCACACACCTCCCCCCCAAATGTTATGAATTTTCTTTCAATCACTGAAATAACCAAATTTTGCATGGGACAAATGATCCTCCCCCAAAGGGGAAGAAAATTTAGCTCAGCATTACTATAAAGCCCTAGAATAACATCTGTGCAAAGAGGAAAACCTCCCTGGGACATTTTGCGAATCAAATTCCTTGCAATGTGCTACTCCTTTGACCTCATTTTTTTTTTAGGTTGTGACTCTTTGGGCAAGGATCTCTGTGTGTTTTTCTGTGCAGAGCCTAGTGCATATTAGGCACTTTACAAGTAGAACCTACAACAAAATGTTACAGTTTGGAGTGCACACATTCAGGGTTTCAGCTAGCTAGCCATGCAATCCATTCCATTTCCCCTTCCTCTATTTTCCCCTCATCCAATAATCAGCTACCATGGCCACGTAACCTGTCCAGACCTCATTGGGCTGTGGAGGTTTTCCTTCCTAAGGATTTTTAATCTAAAATATTTTTCTACTTCTACAAACCGTAGGGTTCCCCAAACCTGCTGATACCTCTCTCTTGTGCATGTAGGATGTTGTATTGGTTAAATAAGCATGTGCACTTAGTGAATAAATTCACTGTTAGTATTCAGGATAAACAGATGATATCGTCTGGCTTCCTATAATGTTCCTCAGATGCTTTTCACCTATGAAGAAACCTCCAAATTAAAATTTGGATTTTGGATTAGGCAAAATCTGTTGACAACCTAGATATTTACAAATGTTTCACTAGTCTTACAGAAACTCTTTTGGGGCTCCTCCAGACATTCTTTTTATTGCACATTCATGACAACTTGTGCTCATGATGCTATTGGGGCAGTCACATCAGATCCCATTTTCCCACTGTTTGTGCTTCCAAATGTTTTCGGCCAGTCACTCTGCTACATTTCCAATTAGTGCACACCCCATAAAGTCCTGCTGAAATCCTGTAACTTTATGCAAAAAATATTAATTTTTGTCCCACTTTTGTTCTGCTATAGCCCCTCCAGACAGCAACCATGTAGTAGCATTGGAACAATGAATAAAGCAGAATAAATCTACCACTGATTCACTGTTACTGTGTCAAGAACATGTTGCAGAATACACCTGCAATAAAACACCAGTCTGGAGGGGGCCTTGGTTTCCTTTAATGTTCCTCATAACCTGAAATGAAACCCCAAAATTTGCTGCACTTTTCTTTATGTGAACATTTCAGTTCAGTTATAATTAGGAGTCTTAAAGTGCTGAGCTCAGCAATCAAGTAACTCTAGCATCTTTTCCTGAAGGATACTTAATTCTTTACCCAACAGGTACTGTCTGTAACATATTAAGAAAATTTTAGACAGCCTGGAATGGTAACCGAGGGTTCCATTTTTGCTCTACAAGTTCTATTGACGCTGACTTGCTGGATTAACCGTGCATTTAAATCGCATTGATTTAAATGGGATGCAGGCAAGCTTAATTTTGGGCACAAATCCCAGACCTATTGAAGTCATTGACAAAACTGGCCATTTTCAATAGGAACAGACATTAGAGTCTCAGATGGATCACTAGAATGTCAGTGTGATTAAATGTTAGCGTGCCCCCTTGTGATCACTAAGTTGCTGATAAGTCTCAGCATTTAACCAAGATATTTCTTCTCTGAACTTTTAAATTTCTGAATAGTTTCTTCTTAATATGTCTTGCTAGCCCTTTAAGGCATTGTTCTTAATTGGTGCTCATCAGGGCTGACTCAAGGCATGCCAGAGCCATTGGGCACCAGCCTGCCCTGGGCCCCTCCACTCCCCTTCCGCGATCCATGGCAGGAGCTGTGGATCGCAGGACAGGAGCTTCCAAGCCACCTGCCATCCCCCCGCTTCACGCACCTTTCTCTGCTGTTTTTTGCGGCTGTGCGCACTGCACGTATAGGGTTGCCATCAATCAAGATGGCTGCCGAGGTTTCCGTAAGAGACTGAAGCCTCTGCTGCCATCTTGTTTGATGGCATGCACGCACGTGCATTGCTGCCATCAACCAAGATGGCGGCAGAGGCTTCAGCCCCTTACGGAAACCTCGGCCGCTATCTTGATTGATGGCAACCCTGCGTGCACTGCAAAAAACAGCAGAGAGAAAGGTAGGTGAAGCGGGGGGGATGGCTGGCGGCTCGGAAGCTCCTCCTGTCCTGTGATCCGCTGCTCCTGCCGCGGATCTCAGAAGGGGAGTGGAGGGGCCCCTCAGAGGCCCCTATAGCTCCAGGGGCCCTTGGGCCAGTGCCCCACCTGGCCACCCTTTAGAACCGGCCATGGTGCTCATAAATCATGACATGATCCCTCAAGATGGTACCACCAACATCCTGCATTTCACTCAGGATCTTAATTATATCAGTACCCAATAATGCTATTACACTAAAAGGTCCTTTCTGCATTTTCAATAGGCATTTGTTTTCTTAGAGGGGCAGCAATGACAAATTTCAATACTCAATACCCAAAACAGATAAAAAGTTGTCAGGTAGAATTTGCATATGAGTGTGTTTTAACAGATGTGTGGAATATCTATCTCAAAGGTCCTTTTTAGTGAACTGCTCCAAAATATTAGGGTCCCGAGACGAACATAGGAAACTGCCTTAAATCAAGTCCAATCATTGGTCCATCTAGCTCAGTATTGTCTTCTTCATCAGCATTTCCCAACCTGTGGGTTGCTACCTGCAAGTTGGGTGTGAAGACTCTGCAAGTGGGTCACAGCCTTTTTAAGTAAACCCAAAATAAGTATTGCTTTTAATCCTTAACTGGTATGATTAATACCCTGGACAACCTTTTGTTTTGCTGGCATATTATAATATTGTGTTGACACTTGTAACCAAATGTCACAAAGGCTTGAGTCTTACATTTTAAAACTTGGGAACCTGGAGGCCGGCAGTAGATCCGGGTGCTGTTCGCCTCAAGGTGCTCACCATCAGAGGCAAACTGTAATAGTCATGCAAAACGACTCTCTGTACAAGCACTTTGTCACAAACTATCACCTGATCTGCTGCCAGGATTAATTTATAGTTAAGCCAAGGGTAATTTGACATTTGCTTAGTCGAAATAAGAAAATGCAAGCTCAGCCATCCCACTGATAATTGCCAAAATGGACATTATCATGAATAAAACTATTAAAATATCCATAGTTCATTATATTTAACACTCTTGTGTAATCGTTACATTCTTAGAATAAATGTTCATAGCTTATGAAGCAGTATCTTGCAATCAAGATGGTTAGTGTTCTTGCATTCCCATAAAGAAAACTGTGAATAACTTTGTCAGTACTATAAATATTTCAACAAATTCCACATTAATAAGGGCATTAACTGAGTTTTTGCTGGGGTGCCTCAAGTAAAATAGGCAAACATACATAAAACTGATGGCTGCCCAACACTAAGGTTGAAAGTTCACATGACAATAACACAATCGGTCACCATACCCAGCACATTTGGGCTTGTGGATCACTGTGCATTATTAGCAAGTAACATATAATAATGTGTGAGAATGTGTGAGGCTGAGATTTGCTCCCACGCTCCACCATTTGAAGAGCCAACTCTCTGCGGTACTCTGATAGATCTTCCTACATCTTCAACAGAAAAAATGTCCGCTCAGAATTATCCCAGTGGAAACACCGTTAGCCTGCAGATCGAATAAGTTGCTACAGTAAACCAGGAGAGGGGAAACTCTGGCCCACATGTCTAATTAGGTATTCTAGGTGCTACATCTGGCTGTCCAGGCTGTTTTGGCCAATCTATAACCACTTGACCTAATCGTGACATCATGTAGCATGCCACATGTGGGCAGGTAAAGATGTGGCTAGGCCAAAGGGACCTGCATGGTGCTATGCAAGCCCTGGCAATCAGCTGATCATCACACGGGCAAAAATGGGACACCTGACATCAGTTGATTGGCAAGCGGGTGACCCTGCCCATCTGCCAAACTTGACCAGTGAGAGGGTAGGGGAGATAAGGACCTGGTCCACTGACCACGTGCAGTCCCCCACTCCTACAGTAAACAGGTTGCTAGAATTTCGTTTGCTATGGAAACATTTTATTCTCTTGTGGCTTCATTGTGAGTCCACACCATCAAATGGCTGCTTTTGAGCTATTTTCATTACATAGACATGTTAAAGAAAAACCCATTCCAATAGATGATGTTGTATATTTAGGAAGAATAAAAAATAAGAGGTACGTTTTTGTCATATGTCATAACTAAAAGAAGACCTCAGCTATTTTCATTTAAAGCCATATGCTCTAATGAGAAATTATAGAATGAGCATGACACCTGGCTAAGCACTCAGGACCAGTGAGGCTCTGCTCCATGTCTCATTACCCTATGAGGTACTCTTGCTAGAGTGTGTGGGAGAGGGTGTTCTTGGTCATGATTTAACTGCTTCCCTCCCTCAAACAGTCTTGTTTAAACATGCTTTGTAGGTGGATCCCCAGAGTTTTGTTTATAGTGATGCTGTTTTTAAGTCAGTTATTTGTGTGTTCAAAATGATGACTCGCATTGTTTTAGTATGGCTGTGAACTGATTTGGGGGGCTCATATGTAGCTGAAACATGGCATTTTAATGTTAAACAGAGAAACAACAAACCAAAATCACTGGTAAGTCTCATTTCAATAACAACAACGATAACAAATCAAGGACATGCTCAAATTTGTGATGGGCTCACATCCCACCATCATTCCACTGAAAGCAATCATGATAGAAAGCCCTATACAACTCGGGACCTGAAATATCATTTTACCCCTTATATGCCCAATTGATCACTGTGCCCGGAAGATGAGGGTCTTCTGCAGATACCATCCTGTCAAGGTTAAGTACTCGATTATGCAGAATCATATGGAAAAGTCCTACAGGACAGATAAGCGATTAAACCAATCTAACGCTATAGAGATTTAATCAGGCTGTTTTGAAATGGCAGAGTCTATACAGTTGAAGAGAAAATGACATCCTTAGGAGATTTTAAATTCATTTTAAGAGAATCCTAGATCAAATTCTCTTGAGATATTGTTCCCCAAACTCTATTAAAGGTCGGCATGTTTCTAGTCCTTATTTCTGCAGATATATACTTTTCAGATTACCTGCTGAAATTTCATAAGCTAAAAGGGGGGACTTGACAAGATTCATAGGTCTTGAGGCTGGATAGGCTACAGTTTCTGTGTAGCTGCTGGCCTATCACCCTGACTACCAAAACCAGATTAAATTATAAAAATAGTAAAAATGGGAGAATATATAGACATGTGGCAGCATTCTGTTGTTTTTTTACCATGGAAGGATAGCCATAGTGCAGTTTTGTTTTTGTTTTTTTAGTACAGAGTACACACACCTCTGACTATAGACTTGCACGTCATATTACACTTTAGAAGCAGGGAATATATGAGCTAAGCCTCATTCCAACTTTAATCAGTCTTACCAATAGTAATGATAACCAGTTTGATTTAGAATTTGTCTTTTTAAAAAAGTTAAATTCCATAATTTGGAAACCCCAGATTGTTCTCCCAATTTAATTGGGAGTGTGATGGGACTTCATCTGCCTGTCAACCTTCAAACTCCCTTATAAACCTCCAAGCCCCCATCCATGAGCTCCAGACCTTCCACCACCCCTTCTCTTAAACCTAAACACACCCAAAATCTGCAGTAACCAGGAGGCCTCTATTTCTCCCTAGTGCCTGAGCCAGAGAAGTGTCCCAGAATCCTTAGGAAATGTATTGTCACCCTTTTAATTTCTTATGGTTTTGAATTGTTTATATGTATTGTATTGTATTTGTCAAGTCATTTTGAGAAATTTTAATGAATAAAGTAACATAAAATGAAATGATGATGATGGAGGTTTCTGGAGTTATTAAGTGCTTAACAGGGGTGGAAACTATGTGTACCAGAACTCCTTGGACCTGGGATGCTGATGCAAAGAGCCCTAGGACCAGTAGTTTCTAGGGTGCCTGATGCCCCCATTGAGAACTTGGGCACCATTGGAATTGCATGCCCCAGGGCTCCTTGTTGATTTACACATGCCCACAAGCTCAGTTGAACAGGTGGTATAGCACAGTGGGGAGGAGAGCCTGGCTGGGAGTCCAGAGTCTGTGAGTTCAAATCCCTTCTCGTGTCTCCTGGGTGTCAAGGGCCAGCTAAAGATCACCCCACAGTGAGTGGCTCAAGGGTTACATGCCCTGCCACCTGTGCAGCTATGGGCAAGCTGCATAGTCCCAAGGGGCCCAGTTGCCCCCCAGCTGGCAGTTGCAGACAAGGAAGGGGCTGGCTTGTGCAGCTGTGGCAAGCTGAGCAGGCCCTAGGCAGCTGGGGAGGACTAGCCTCAGAGGGAGGCAATGGTAAACCCCCTCTGAATACCGCTTACCATGAAAAACCCTATTCATAGGGTAGCCATAAGTCTGGATCAACTTGAAGGCAGTCCATTTTTCACAAGCTCAGTTTATGTTCCAATGTGGCAATGTGGGAAAACATTCATAATTTACCAAACCAAGTAATAAACTTTGGCAATATCTCCACCTACCACTCCCTCCCCCTTGGCTGGAGCAGCCAGAAAGAAACAGCCAGATCAACAAGATATTGGGGGCAAATAAAGCTGCTGTTTCAGTTGAGGAGAAGTGAGCACTAGGAACGGTCTCCTTGGCAAAGCATGAGACAAGGCAAGCGGAGAGCATAGTGATTGTTTAAGCTCCCCGGCTGTCTCTGACTATTTTCACCACTTGAGGGAAGAGGCAGAAATTGGAGGCAAGCTTGATGGCAGGTGGAATGAGATTTGATTCCATGTGTTTTCTCATCAAGCAGTTCATACTATCACACAACAATCCCTAGAAGCCTCAAGATCCCCTCTTCCCCCATGATTTTACATGCCCTCCATGATTTGAGCACTAGATCTGTTTAGTCTAGCGATCTGTCAAAATCCTCCCTTTTCAGACATTCTCCCTCAATGTATGAGAAAAGAAATTGCATCCAAACATGACCCAAGGAGGGAGAAAACGTCAGTGTGGAATTCTAATGAGTGGGGTGCAAGGTTTTGGCTGGGCTTACCTGACTTTCAAGCAGGCCAAGGAGTGCTTGTGAGTGTCCTTTCATTCCACAAATGATTTCTCCAGTGCTCTGCACTCTGCAGCTTTCCTGGGTGTCTGCATGTCCTGAAAGCCCCAGATGTCCTCAGCTGGGCTTTCCCATAGGTGTGAAAAGGTTGAGAGGCAGCCCACCATGCACCTGACAGCTGTTTTTCGCTCTCTCTTTTTCCCCCTAAGTGGAACCTTTTTACTTTTAGGGAAATTAGTGTAAACCCTGGGGGGGGGGAGAGGTTAAGCTAAACAGCCTTTCCCAACCAGTGTGCCTCCAGATGTTGTTGGACCACAACTCCCATCAGCCTCAGCCAGCATTGCCAATGGTCAGGAAAGATGGGAATTGTGGTCCAACAACATCTGGAGGCACACTGGTTGGGAAAGGCTGAGCTAAAAGAAAGGACTTTCCTTTAAAAACAGTATCAGCGACCGACCACTCTGATCTCAGGGGCCTAGTGGCCAGCTTCCCTGACTCTCATGCTTCAGTTAAAGCCAGAGCTTGGAAGATTACTTTTAAAATGTAATAAATTACAGTTACAGTTACATGGCCAAAAAGTAGTAATTACAGTTACAATTGCTCTGAAAGTAACTGATTACTTTACTTTTCCTCCAAAGTAATCACTACAATTACATTTCAGTTCCTTTTTTAAAAAAAGCCTACAAGGTGCTGGCCTTGGCTGCTGCCCATCTAAGTAGCCTAAAACAACATTAAAAATAAACAAACAAATACAGAGGTAGTAGAATAATTATTTTTATTCATAAGATAGCAATGGTGGTCTCTCCACTGGTAAGGGTGGTGGGGAGGGAGGCTGAGGCCACTACTCAGATCTTTGCATGTCAAACCAAGTGCAACCCCCCCTCTCAGCCAGCCAGCATAATCTCTCTCACTTAACCACCTCCCGGACCCTGCCCTGCCACCAACTAAGGGAGACTCACTCAAACACACATTTTCCCCTGAGATGCAAAAAAGTTAAAATACTGCAAATGCAGCACAGTAGCCAGACAGGGTGGTGGAGGCCACTTTGTGTGCCAAGTGCAAACACAGTATTCACACACACACACACACACACACACACACACACACACACACACACTGTCGTCTTTCACCTCCACAGTTCTTTATCTCCATTCTGCTGCTGCCTCCTTCTCCTCCTTTATCCATGTTCTTGACCTCCGGATCCTTTTTCCCTCCACTCCATTCTTCACCACCACAATCCATTTTTTAAAATAATTGTTTTCTCCACTCCACCCCGTCTCACTCTCCGCCTCCTCCCTCGTCGCCTCCTACCCATCCACAGAGCATGAGGAAAGAGTGACACTGCACAGAAGCCCAGTTTGAGGCACATGATTTTCATCCACAAATCAGAGGAGCAGAAGACCTCCCCTGCTCTCCCCCAAGTAATGCCCAAAAGTAATTCTGGAAATGTTACAATTACTCCGCAAAAGTAGTAAAATTACTCCTAGTTCTATTGCAATCAAAATGTAAAGGAATTACCCACTCGTTACTCAAAAAAGTAATGAATTACAAGTAATTTGTTACTTGAAACTAGTTACTTCCAAGCTCTGATTAAAGCTCAGGGGAAGATGTCATGACATGACTTTTTACATGGGATTTGTTTTTTGTTTTTCATATCTGGGATGGCAAGGCAGCTAGGGAGGCTACAGAGTGCTGGAGAAATGTTTGATGGAAAGAAAAGCACAAGTATGCTCAAAACCCTGCACCCAGAAATTACAAAGAAATTTGTAAAGGGCTGTGAGAAGGAGGCAGAAAAATAGAAGGCTCCTTGTATGGGATTTTTTCTTTTTTTTAGAAATTGGAGGACAGTTTTGTCACACCACTAGTTCTGTCTGTCCAGATTGCTACGGCTTCCAAATGGAGGGTTTTTTTCCCCATTCCCATATGTGTAAGATGTGGGTACTGCTCCCATCACATTTGCTTGGTGTGATGGCTGTTTTCATTGCTTTTTGTAACTCATTGCAGATTTGTTTCTCTCCTGCCAATATACATGTATGAATAAAAATGTTTCCTGGAGTTATTTAAATATCTAGGAGAACCTTTATGTTTCTTTGTTCTATTTAGCTTTCATATCAACTACACATAATATAGTTAAGGGCATATTTCACAGGGTGAACATTATGTTCATTGTCCAAACTTAAAGGAGGTAGGATAATAGCTTTGCAATTGGGTTTCCCATTTTATCTGAAATTAATACAATTGACTTTCTGCCTTTGTATAGATGAAAAATTATTATGATCATCATAATCTTTTCTTAGCATACAGTGGATATTGATCAGATTTGGCTGCTATACCTTTCTTGAATGATATTGATACCACTTACTTACTTACTTATTGGAAATGTTTTCCAGTCTGCGGTATTTTACAATAGTTAGAATTATGGCTATTCTATTATACAGTTCTGCAAACTTATTTAGTCTCCATCCAGTAATTAGTTCATCTCTATCTCCAGTAATTTGTGTACTTGTTCAACAACATCTCCAGGGCCAGATTCCTCCAGCCAATTACATGCGTCCTCTCTATGAGTAAAAAATATATATGTTAAGGAGAATGTTATTGTGCATAATGACTAGCTATTGTGCACATTCATCAGGTGTTATGGAGAATGTGCACATAATCCATCCATGAAGAGGAAATAGTGCCCATTTCGGGATCAATATATAAACAGGCCTCGGGAAATGTGTATATATCGACTGAATTTTGTTCAGTCATGACATCTCTGGCCACTGTGCATAATCTCCAACAGGCCTTGGGGAATGTCCATATCTCAACTGCATGTTGTACATTCTCTGGGTAATATGCACATTCTCTGGTCAATAGGCATAGTCTCCAAGAAACATGCTTCCCCACCCCCATCTCTTATGTGTAGTGTGCATCCCCCCAGGCACCTTTTGGTTTACTGCCTAATCTTTTATGGCCCACAGCATACACTCACACTGAGCAGCTGGAAGGTGAGGTGTGGCTCCAGATGAACTTTTTCTGCACTCCATCACCCTTTTCACTGTTCTCTCAGCAGTTTCCCAGTCAGCTGAGCAGCACAAGGGGGACTGCACAGGGGGGGACTGCAGGGTGAGGAACGTTTTAAACCCCTCTGCATAATTCTGATAGAAATTGCTCCCCATTCTGCTAATAAGTTTAGAAAAAGCATTATATGAGCATGGGGGTCCATCATCATCACCTGCTTTGCAAAAGGTAATCAGTCATTGCTGGGTTTTTTCCCTCAGCCTTAAATTAAAAAGCTGCTTCTTAAATTAGCAGGTTAAATTAAAAACCCAACCCTGGTTCTTGGAAAGAGGCAAGCCAGGTAGTGACTATCTCTTATATTTTAATAAGTGGTCTCCACCTAAACCTAACTAGACTTCAGCCGATATATGAAAGAATGTGTTTTCAGCTCGCAGGAAACAATTTTTAAAAATAAAAATTCTCACCTGAGATTGTGGGCAATATCAAATGCTAAGCAAGCAGACTGCAAGCTTGTGCAGTTAATCTCTCACTTCCCCTTGAAGTCTCCAGTAACCTTGGAAAAGCCTCTCCAGAGACTTGAGGAGAGTTATCAAACATTGTGGGCTACATTGCATAGGGCTGCAGTAAGAGGGGAGTATCTCTCAAAAGCAAGTAGAATATTATTTTGTTCTGTTGACACAGGATCATTCTGTCCCTTTTCAGGCAATTCTCCCCCCTCCCACTGTGCACCATACAATTATTTTACTGCCCATTTAATTGGACACCAATTACTGCTTACCCAGAGATGAAACAGAAGAAATCGAGTGCAGCCATTATAAGCTGTTTATGAATTCCTAGGAGAGAATAAATATATTTCTTCTCTCCAAGAGTTCTCCAAAAGTACATGTAATTGATGACATGTTTTTGAATCAAGTTGTTCCCATTATTCCTCAAATCGGACTAGGATGGTGGTGGGCCAGAAGATAAACAGACTTCTCTATAATCCAATGTGAATGGGCTTCTTTCCAGAGGGCATTCAACAACCGAAGGGTTTGGAGGGGTGAAAGGAGGCTGTACCTGCCTCAGTGTGTCATTCATCCTTGGAATTTTGAAACTTGTTCTGATGTTCTGCACCTTCTCAAAGGCAAAGAGTGACACCCACAATGTGAGAAATGACACATCCAAACAAACAGCAGAACAGAGCTTGGAAGATTACTTTTAAAAAGTAATGAATTACAGTTACAATTACTTGGCCCAAAAAGGTAGTAATTACCGTTACAATTACAATTGCTCTGAAAGTAACTGATTACTTTACTTTTTCTCAAAAGTAATCACTACAATTACATTTCAGTCACTTTTTAAAAAAAACTCCTACAAGGTGCTGGCCTTGGCTGCTGCACATCTAAGAAGCCTAAAACAATATTAAAAATAAACACACACACACAGGGGGTAGTAGAATAAAAAAAATTATCCATAAGATTAACATAATGGCATAACAGAATCTCACATCCCCCCAAGCAATGAAGATACCCCAACTCTTGAAATCAAATTTTACACTTGAAATGCTTTTATAATATGTTTCTGTTATGTCTCAAAAGAACAAGATGCTCAAAGAGCATGTCAGACAAGGAATGTCTTTTTACAGTCATTACGTTGCCACCAGTACTGAACAGGCGTTCTACTGCGGCGCTTGAAGGCATGCCTGTGTTGTGCTGCAAAAAACACCGCAGCACACGTGGAAAGCCATGGAGTGATGACACTTCCCTGCTGGGAGACCTCAGGTACCTCACCAGTTCCTCCTCAGCAGTGTCCACTGCTGACTTCTTGTCCTGGGGCAGAAAGTTAAAGAAGTCATCTTCTAAGTCATCTCCTTCCTGGTCTTTATCGGAAGACTGATCACTGTCCTCATTAAGTACACCCACCTTTATTTCAGCTTTCAACAAGGCTTCCATTTGTATCTAAGAAAGAGAGAGGATATGTTAACAGATATATGTTAGGAAACCATCATCTGCTCTTCATTTCCTGATGCTTGTCATGTCCCCTGGTTCAGGGTCCAGCCTGAGCCTGTGGATGATGACATGGAAGGTAGGAAGGTGACCAAGTCACCACACTCATGGGGCAGCACAGCAGATCCTTAAGGATTACCTGCAGCAACCCAAGGTTGTGATGAGGAGCCCCAGGAAGAAAAGGCCCAGCCCCTGCCTACCACCTTAAGCCCTCTGATGCCTCCCTTGAGACAACATTTCCCTTGGAGTAATCCACCCAAAGGGCTTCCCTAATGTTCTTACTTGTTGGTATGGGTGGTGGCCTGACACAATTCCAGCCAATCTAGTTTGAAGCGAGGGTGTAGGCAGGCTGCCAGAAGAAGCAGATCCCTGCCAGATCCCCACCTCTCAAGGGTTGTCTGCTGCTGCTTCAGCATTTTGGGAGGAGGGGTGTCATGCATTGGTTCAGGAAGGCCACGTCTCCTTGCCTTTATTGCTTCTTCAATTGCTCTCAGCTTCTCAGGGTGTGCCCTCTGAGAAAGAAGAACAAAGCATGAATCCAAGAAAAAATGGAAGAGGAACGTCACAATTTAAACATAAATAGACAATGGACACTCTTTGAGGACCAGCATGACAAAGGCTTACCTCAAAATGTTTCTTCACATTGGATGAGGAGGAAACAGCTGATCTCAGAGTTTTGATCCTTGGAAGGCAGTAATTGCATCGTACAACAACATTTTTCCCACTCTGGCTCACAAATGTACAAGCTTTCTCAAAGCCAAACCATGGTACTTGCTGTTCTGCAGATGTGGCTGTGGGCAACTGGCACTGCTTCATGCCCTCCTCCTCCTCGTGCGCAGGGCCTCCTTTCTGAACCTCACTTTCTAGTTTTGCCTCCTCAGGATCAACAAGCTGTGACTCAAGTGGCTGCACTAACTGACTGCTGCTGTCAGCAGCAAAACCTGCTACAGGCGTCTCTGTAATAAACAAGAGATAATGATCCTATATGGGTGAACTTCAGCTGTGATGTGCCCCCATCTCTTCCCCATGCTGCAAGATCCCCCAGTCAGAGTGGAAGTAAGCAGGTCGATAGCACAATTAAAAGAGATCCTATTTGCATCATTTTTGCTCACTGAATAACCCTGCCTGGGCCAGTCTAACCTACTATCTCACAGGGTTGTTGTGAGAACAAAATGAGACTAGGGTTCAAATCCCCACATAGCCATGAAGCTCACTGGGTGACCTTGGGCCAGTCACTGCCTCTCAGCCTCATGAAAACCCTATTCATAGGGTCACCATAAGTTGGAATCAACTTGAAGTCGGTACATATATTTTTTATTTTGAATATGATGATTATGATAATAAATATGCAGCATTTCAAATTAATTCTGTATGAGAAGCATTCCATGCCAAGCTTGGAAAACCAAGGATGAGGTATAAAATGCAGACAAAAATACTTTTGACAAAATACTGTTTATCTTTTATATCTATATCTATAATTAGCAATACAGCTGAATGATGTATGTAAAGTATTTTTTCTTTCCCTTTTCTTTTTTATTAATGTTTTAGTACTACTGCTAAAGTTCTGATGAAAGAATAAAGCATTCATTAGCCAAATTCAAATGATTAGAACACATCACATAAATTCCACTGAAGTTGGGAGTTTTTGCCATAGAAAATGAAAAAAACATATAACCTATGATAGCCCAATAGACAATCAGAACTAATATAAAATTGCTTCTCATTTGTAAATCTTGCAAGATCTAAGGTAACTCTAGATCATGTGAGTTCAGGTGATGCATGTTATGTACATTTGTATAGATATTAGCAGAGATTGTCAACAGTCTATCTCTCTCTGGGACTGGGAATCTCTCTCTTTCTCACAGAACATGAGTTTGAGAGCTGGGGGACTGAGAGGAGGAGCTGCAAGGACCCTACTTCTCACCTCATCTCTGCCAAGAACAAAAAAAATCAGCCTTAAGCCATTTATTATATGCCTAATGATTTATTATTATTATTATTATTATTATTATTACTGAGACAGTTTTTGTCCCACATACAATTCAGTCTTGTGATTAAACAGGACAAAAATACAAATAAAAAGAAAGATGGAGTTCAAATAAATATACAATAAAAAGCTAGCCGGCATTTTAAAAGGCAGGAGTGCTCTGTCTGGATAAATACAGCACACAGGTATGCATAGGAACAAGGGGGAGAGTTCAAAAAGGGGGGAAGGAAGAGAAGTAGGCCAGAGCTTGGAAAAGTTACTTTTTTGAACTACAGCTCCCATCAGCCTAATCCAGTGGCCATGTTGCCTAGGGCTGATGGGAGTTGTAGTTCAAAAAAGTAACTTTTCCAAGCTCTGGCCTACTTCTCTTCCTTCCCCCCTTTTTGAACTCTCCCCCTTGTTCCTAGGCAAGGAGAGGCAGTGGGGGGGCAAAATGGGCCGCGGGGGGGGCGGGGGGGCAAAAATGCCACGGGGTGGAAGGGGCCGTGGACACACACACACACACACACACACACACACACACACACACACACACACACACACACAAATCATCATCACTCACCTCCACAGCTCTTCACCATTCTGCTGCTGCCTTCCTTGCCCTGGCTTTTTCCTCCGGCGTCCATTTTGTCCTCTCAGATGCTAGCAGGCCCTGCCTATTTACCTCTTCCCGCATGCCTCCTAACACAGATCACGAGGGAAGAGACAGTCTGCGCAGAGGTCCAATCAGTGTGAGGCACATGTCTTGTGTTAACCAATCACAGCCAGGAGCTGACTTCCCCTTGTTCCCGCCCCCAAGTAACATCCAACCTAACGTGGAAACGTTAAAGTTGCAGCTGAAAAGTAGGGAAATTACTAGTCGTTCCGTTACTTGCCAAATGTAATGGAATTACCCACTCGTTATTTAAAATTGTAACTAATTACAAGTAACTCGTTAAAAATAACGAGTTACTTCCAAGCTCTGCAGCAGAATGAAATTACATAGATGACACTCAATAAACTACCTTGAAAGGCAGGGGTGGAGTTCCTCAGGCCTCCAGACCATACCCCTCATCCATCCTGCCCCACCCTCTCCTTGAATGCTTCTGCCTGGATAGAATGTGCCCTTAATAATCCCTCTTCCTTGCCTGGATAAAATCTGATCTCTCTCTCTCTCTCTCTCTCTCTCTCTCTCTCTCTCTCTCTCTGTGTGTGTGTGTGTGTGTGTGTGTGTGTGTGTGTGTGTGTACACACATGCACCAACATAGAAACCTCTGACTTTTATGTGGGTGGAATGTAGCCTGCCATAGAAACGTAAGAGTCAGATCCATGGCTCCACCCACTTTTGCCTCTGGCCCCACCCACCACTAACAGGAGGCGGTGTTGATTTCCTGTGAAGAAAAGCAGGCCTCCAGCTTAAAAAAGATTCCCCACCCCTCTTTAAAGAAGCTATCCATTAAAAATTATCTAGTACCAGATGAAAACCTGACATCCTTTACCTGCACAAAAGTCTGTTTGTTGTTGTAATTTTTTTACAAAGGAAATAAATAGCCTTCCACTGTTTTCCAGGACGTTACAGTGGATGTCTAAATATAAGAAAAGAACTGAAAGCTCTTTTGATCAGTAATTTCCTTGCTCTTCAAACCCAGTTTTCTATTGTCAAAATAAATCTCCTATTTCAATTTTAAGGAAATAGCCCCACTTATTTCTAGAGGTAAAGTAATCACCCACTGTTCTAAATGGCACCTTTGGATTACAACTCAGAATGTTCACCTGCAACATTACCTAACTCGAGAGAAGTTAACTTGAAGGAGGCACCATTAAACAAAATGCCAGACCCAGATAGCAATTTCACACAGAGAAGCTGCACTGTCAGCATATGGTATATTTGAATAAAGAAATTCCACTGTGTATAAAGCAGATAACCAAGCACTTGCAGGAGCATTTACTAAAAAGAAAAATCAGACAGTTCTTCAGCGCTGATGAAAGCACTAGAAGTAATCTTTTGATCTAGATCTTCCCAATTAGTTTTTGGAAGGGTATTATTTTCCTCTGAACTTGCTTGTTAAGAGTATAAACTGTCTTCATCAGGTTTGTACAACTTGTGATGCAGCTGAATAAACTAGGGGTTTATCAAGCCTCGAGTTTGCCAGTGCATTAATCATGGGGTGGCCAAATGCAGATGAGTAGGGAAGGAAAAGAGGGAAGAGACATACTGACCTCCAGAAAATCAAGAAAGAAAACAAACATATTTTCTCAAAAAGTGCCAAATTGTATTGGTGCTCGATGCACTTCAAAAATGATTCTTTTCTTCTTTGGGGACTGATATGAATACTGACTTCTTCACTAAGGGGTGTCTTAAGATTTTTTTAAAAAAAACCATAAAAATGCTCCCGACTGTAGACATTATACTCCACATAGTGACCATAGGGGCAGGAGGAGGAGCACAACTTTGGGGGTACAGTTAAATATGCAGCCTGGCAGCTCCTTTCATCCTGTTTGCCTCCTACACATGAATACTATGTCAAGAGGGTTTATATGTGTACCTGCTCTGAAATTAATTCAAGAAATTCTGCAACAGAGCAGAGATGACGCAGAACATGAGGCAGAATGAATCCATGTAATGCAAATAGGATGGAAAACTGGAAATCCACTCGAAACTATCACCAACACTAACCATGGTTAACACTAGTCAGTTTTTTTATCATAGTTTGTAACTCATTTTAAACCATGGTATCAAATTCTGGTTTATAGCCACACTTCTTTCCCACTTGGCCTTTTGAAGGTTCGGTGTGGTGAAATATATTTAAATGATAACCATCCCTCCCTGAAATAAAAGTATGATTTAGATCAGTCTTCCCCATGAGCAGATTTTTGGCCCATAACCCCCATCAGCCCAGCCAGCATGGTCAGTAGTGAGAAACTATGAGAATTGTAGTCCAAAACACCCGCAGGGCATCAGGTTGAGGAAGGCTGCTTTAGATAGATGTGTCAGAGGAGCATTTGTGGATCTTTCTGCTAACCTCTAATTAGCTGTGGTTCAAGATGAAATAGCAGAGAAAAGTGTTTAGAATATTGTTTTCTTAATAATTACTTGGCATGCTACATTTTCAGAATTTTTCCAAGAGGGTCTACACTTGTCCTTATATGTGCCAATGAGATAGTGAATAATTGCATAGTGACCGCAGTTCCAAAAGAGAAAAATACTACTACACATAGTAATTAAGCAAAAATGTGATTAAACATTCCAAGAAAAATGTGGTAGGGTAGATAAGACAAGAAATATTCAAAAGCCTGGTTGAGAAAAATCTAATTAAAAATAAGTGTTATCCTGGTGTTTTGATCTTCAATAGAGAGATGTGGGTTAGTAGAAAAAAATCTGGGGGGAAATGCTATTACATGGATATAATAATAGGAATTGGGCATGTATAATGGGGAGAACTTTCTCAGAACCAGGTGTTGTATCTGTAGGTTTGGAATAGTATTTATTTTCAAGAATATTTTCAAGAATATATCCAATGTATTCTTTTTTTAAAAAAAATTGAAATGGATAACTGGCATCATCATCATCTGAAACACTTCAAATCCATTTTCTCATTAGAAGGACTTGAAATGAGTGAGTGGGTGAGGGAGCATTTATTGTAGCTGATTTTTTTTTTTTAAGAAAAACAAACCCGAAGAATATATGCAGGAAGATTCAAGTTTTCTACTCATTCCAGACAATTAATTCCTTTACCCCTTACAACTGGCCTCTGAGATAGGCCGGCATTATTACTCACACTTGCGAGTACGGGAAGTGGAACTGACAAAATGGTGACCTAGGATGCATGCATACCTTACATTGAAAGCACATTGAAAGCACATTATTTTCCCCAAACAACTGTGGGAATTGTAGTTTACCAGAGCTACAGTTCCCAGCGCCCTTAAAAACTACATTTCCCAGAATTATTTGGAGGATATAATGTGCTTTCAACGTGGTTTAAATGTAGCATGTGTATGCAGCCCTAGTCGGAAGTAAGATCCATTGAATTCAACAAGGCTTAGTGCCTGGTAAGTGGAAGAGGTGAGATTTGAACTGGGGACTTCCTAGCTCACACACCTAAACATTCAGCTGAGTCTGCACATGCATTCTTTCTGTTCAGAAACTGTGTTCTGCATCCCATGTTTCTATGATGATAATTTCTCCAAGGAATTTCTACAATCCTGAAGGACTTAAAAAGTGTTTCATTTGATATGCAGTGCATGAATCCAGGTCATCATATTTTGGATCAATAGTGAGTTAGCAAACCATGATTAAAAATTCCCTTCTCAGAAAGAGTGGATAGTTGTGCTGCTGCTCCTCCTGCCCCACAATCACCATGCTGAGCATAACATCTACAGTCGGGAGCCTTTTCTATGTGGTTTTTTTAAAAAAAAACAAGCAAAACACAACTCAAGACACCCTTGACAGAAGAATTCCTGGGCTCCCTTTGGGAGGATGGGCAGAATATAAATTTAATAAATAAATAAGAAACAAATCCTTTCTGAACTATATTGGGCACTAACACAATGTAACACTTTCTGAGAAAATACAGTGGTTTTCTTTCCCGATATTCTGGGGATCAATATGTCCCTTCCTTCTTTTTATCCTTACCTAGATTCCACATGGCGGAGGGGAGAGACGCACTAGTTTCCCCATCACATGAAGGCTGTCCCTGCTCAGGTTGCTGCATGAACTGGGCCAAGGTCTTCAAGACTTCTTGTTATTTGTGCTTTCTATACTGGCAGCTTCTCAGTACTCTTCACCATGTGCCCCACACAGGGCTGGTGCTAACCCACTGGGGGCCCTCAGACACCAGTCCATCGCAGGCCTTGCCTCCCCCCCTGCGTGTCCCTATGTGTGCACTCCACTGTCCCAGCCATCATTACCCCCACATGCGTGTGCAGCCGGTGGGCACTTAAATATGGCTGGTTGCTGTGACATCTTGGGTGATGGAAGGCAGGCGTGCTGACACATGAAGTGAAGCAACCAGAAGTATTTAAGTGGCTCCCTGGCTGCGCGTGTGCATGTGGAGGTGATTTCATCTGGGAGGGCAGAGCTCCTGCTCTGCAATTCATGCCACCGTCTGGTTGCAGGCCGCAACCCGATGCCGGCAGGAATCACAGAGCTGGAGCTCCACCCTCCCAACCTTAAAGGCCCTCAACTAGCAGCAGAGGTCCTTGGCCCTCAGGTCCAGGGCCCTCAGCAGTGCCGACCTGGTCACCTGCTGGTGCTGGGCCTGGGCCCACACACCTTGCCAGAAGAAATATGAACAAGTTTCATCACAAGTCTTTCTAAGCATGATAACCAGCCTCTTTTCAGCCACTATTCTCCTTGCCAAAGGATGAATAAGGCCAGAACTATATGCCTATATGTGACTGCCGTTGACAATCAACAGCCCCACATCTCCTCTGTCCTCCCAAAAACATCTTGTAGATTAAAATGTATTATATGATGCCATAGCACTGAAACGTTCCCAATCTCTGATTCATGCTGTGGAAATAATCAACTCCATGGATTGGATCCAAATGTTCCCTTTCCTCTGATGGAAGGAGTTTCCCTGTTGGAGGATGGGAACCTTTGGAACCAGCACAATGATAGCACATCATGGATTTTGCATTGCTAGACATTCCAAATAAAAGAACAGGGCGGCTGCTTTCAACAGTAGCAATGCATGTGGAGTGACATCTCATTATGGCTCACACGTCACTCAAACACACACACACACACACACACACAGGGTGCATTATGTGAGGTTTTCTATTGTTAACTCTGGAAGGAGATCAGATGCACCTTACCAAAATTCACATAACTACTCCCCCACTTTTTTTCGAATCTATCTGTATGGCTTGAGGAATCTGTAGAGATGGAGACTACAATAAGTTTATTGATTAGCGGAGAAACCTGAGAGATCACAGATACTGTGTTTCAAAGCAACCCTTGGCTAACAACTCTTTTCATAACTTTGGTTGCTATGGTAGCTGCAAACAACTCTTTTCTTTCCCCCAAGAAAATGTTTCTTTCTCCATAGAGTTCTTGGTATAGCTGAATACATATCTGGAAGTAATCATATAAAAAGTGTTCTGAAGAAGGTAATAATGGCTGTGTTTGTGTTCTCTGGCATTGCCATGTGAGTAAGCTTGCTTTGAACTAGAATCCGTTCAAATCCTCAGTGTTTCCATAACAACATGAAACAAAAGTGCCACTCAAGGTGGCTTGCAATATCATAAAATTAATAATAGCCTCAATTTCCATGCTAATAGAAAAGGCCAGGTTACATAACAATATAATAATATTGTATTGTTTATAACAATATAATGATGGTACACAGACTCAGGCCTGGACAAGCTGAGTTTGGTGGCCATTCCAGTGCTGACTGCCCTCCTTCATCACTGACCATCACACTGGGAAACCCCCCACCACCAGTGTGTCAGAGCTGCTCCAGCCCCTGTAATGGACCAGGAGTGGAGTAGCTGTTTGATCCTAGACCGTTACAGCACTATGAATGAACATAAGAGGGAGGTGGATGTAGCACCACCACCAATGGGGAACCACGTGGCAAGATGTCAGTCCTAGTGGACCCTGCAAGTGACCCAACTGCACTATACATTTAAAGCAATATGCTGCCTTAAACAGCCATGGCTTCCCCCAAAGAATCCTGCAATTTGTAGTTTGCTAAGGATAGTGAGAGTTAGGAGTTTCCTGGGAAGAGGGACTGACTGTTAAAGCACTCTGGGAACTGTAGCTCTGTGAGGGGAATAGGGGTCGCCTAACAACTCTCACCGACCTTAGCAAACTACAATCACCAAGATTTTATGTGGGGAAGCCATGGCTGTTTAAAGTTGTATGATACTGCTTTAAATATGTAGTGCAGGTGGGGCTCCAGTATGCTTGGGTGCTTATGACATTCCACACTTTACAGTGATTTTCTTCCTCATTTCTGAACATTGGAGCAAGTATTACAGAGTATGTTCCTGGTAGCATCATTGTACTCTATTGTTACTATCATATTTGTAGTGTGCCCCCATTTTTGTGTGTATTTCCTGCTACATATAAGTGGTAATATAACATAGTAAAACTTTAAAGTATGGAAGTCGTCATTACTAGGTTCACAATTCACAGCATCCATCTTGGTGGACAGCCTGCAACCCCAGAGGCATGCTCAGTCTTAAGACGCTAAACAAATTATTCTGCATTTTGGCCACTAGGTGGCAACAAATGTAATGCATTCAAAACTTCCTACAGAGACAGGTCTGAAAAACCAGTAAACTCCAGACATTTCAGAGTTCACAGGTGACTGATCTGATTCCACTCTGACCTAAAGGCTCCTGCACTGTGTCCATCTGTGCTATATAGTTTTCTAAAAATCAAAAGTTAGAAACAAGAGGTGTGGAAGTAGCTCAGATACATTGCTCTGTTGTAAATTCTATTCTCATAGAATCCTGATTCTCAGGAATATAAATTGGTGTTCTTTAGTGGCTCCCAGAATCTGCCACTTGAAAGCCTTCCTCACTCTGTCAAATGGTGGGACCGGCCTATAGTGGCTTATTTATGTCAATATCCATCTTTCCTCAAATCAGCACACTAATCCCTTTCTGTGAATATCAAAGTCTAGGAAATGTCAGCACTAAAAAAGGACTGTTGCTAACTTCCATGTTACTTGTGCTCAAATACAGTGCTGATAATGAAGAAAGGTAATGATTTACCCTTCCAAGAGCACTGGAAAAGTGCTGCAGGTAAATTGATGTAATTATTTGTAAGAACAGAGATTTTGCTGTGATTTCCACCAGTCACTCCAGAACCATAAAACAGTGACTGAGAGGGGTTTTTTTACTCCCTTCTTCAAACCACAGTAAATGGCTTTTTATGCTGCGGTTATGCAGTAAGAGCTGAAGGAGAAGCTTATTTAAAAGTTTTAAAATCATTGTTCATATTAATGCGTACATTACTATTATATAAAAATATTTAAAGCTGCACTGGCTTTCAAAAATGATGCTGGGGGGAGATGCATGACAATCTAACTGTAAAGTTGTTAACATTTGCAGCAAAGAAAGGGTGTAGCGTGTTTCTATGATTTTAATGTAACCTTGAACTTCCTCTTCCAGTAAGTTAGATCTTTCAGTAACTCAAACTAGAATTTGAGTAATCTCATTGTGTACTGATCTCGTGCTGAATAAAACATTGGGCTAAACTCCATACGGTCCTGATTATTAGCCTGCCTAGTAAAATGAGCATCGCTGTACAATGTGTGTGTGGGTAGAGGGCTTCAGTATTGCAGGGGTACCTGGGAAGAGTGCAAAGTCAGTTTTCAGAAGAGGCCACTCAACAGCGGGTGGGGATCCTTACTTGACCTCCAGGTGCCTGCATCAGCGCTACATACTGGGGCAGATGGGGCAAGGCAGTGGCAGGGCTGGCATGGTGGAAATGCAACAGCAAGAGCACCAGACTGGCTGTCTGCATTCTGTCTTGAAGATCAGGTATTCAGTCTCTGGGGTGCTGGTAGATTAAAGTTTGTCACTTGAGGCTGAAGTAACATCAGTCGCATGAAGTGTCTTTTATCAGCTGCGGCTAATATGCTGACTCTGACCTCTCCTAACAGAGATATCCTGGCCTCAGAGATCCTTGCCCTAGGAAATTCTAGACTAGACTTCGACAATGCACTCTATTTGTGGGTGCATTTGAAGACATTTTAGAAACTGCAGTGAGTTCAGAACTGTTGCCTAGATTGCTAATGGAAGTTGGGTAAAGAGAACATACTGTATGTTGCCCATTTTGAAACAACTTAATTGGGTTCTGATATCTTTCTCAATTCAGTTCACAATGCTGGTTTTGATCTTTAAAACCCTATGTAGTAGGATCCATATATTTGTTGGATCCTGTATCAATCTGTCCTTCCACTCAGATGTTCATCTGAGGTTTTCTCTAGGTGCTACCCCCAAGGATGTTGACCAGGAATAGAACCTTTTCTGTGGTGGCTCCTCACCTCTGGAATGCTCTCCCCAGAAAGGCCTACCTAACACCCACATCACTAGATTTTCCCATGTTTTAAAGAGTCTTTGAGATGTTTGCAGTGCTTTTTTTGTGATGTCACCTGGATGTTTGTAATTTTTTTAACGAAAGAAACATTTAAGCAGTTTTGTAGGTTTTACAGCTTAATTGAATGGGGTTGTTGCTATTTGAGTTTGTTGTTTTTGCTATTTCTGTTATTATTGTTTCAGCTACAATTGTGTTAGCTGCCAAGGAATATGACTGTATAGAAGGTGCATGTTATAAATGGTATGTAATGTATGTATGCATAAGTACTTTAGAGATGGGATCCATTGGCCAGTGCCGATCCAAAAGCATTACATTGACCTAACAGCTGCTATTGATTCAAATTTATTTTTTCCCCACAAGCTGCTGCTTTTAGTGATCTGGGTTTTTTTTCCCCTCAGAAAAAGATTGATTTTAATATCGATATTTTTAAAGGAAATATCAATATTTTAAGGAAATGTCAATAAATTAAAAGAAATATTGATAAACTGAAGAAAATATCAGTATTGATATTACAATCAATATTTTAGTTGCGATTTTGTCCCCTGTAAATAGCTGTGGGAAATCACCACATAAAAATCCGATCCATAACAATACTAAATAAGTGAATTAATGGAAAATTTGGTAACAAATCCAAATTGAGTGGAACTCAAGCACATCCCTGAAGTACTTATATACATATTATGTTTGTTTAAAAGGACTGCTGAAGATTACTGCCTCCGGACTCTAGAACTGCAAAAGGTTTACAAGGCACCATTTCAGATCAAATGGACTGCTGTCCCCCCACTCCATAACTAATGCAAAAAAACTCAGGGATAATATTGCTTTCTGGACGCTTGTGACCTGTGCCATTGTGATGACTGTCTATGTGCATGTGCTTCTTGAGTCCGCCTCACTGTCACAGATCACTGCCTTTATAATACTTCCTGCCCTGTAGGGCTTAGGAGCAAGAGACTCTCCCTCCTTCCTTTGTTTTCAGGTGACCCCATGATATAATAGAAAGGTGGGCTGTCAATTAGACAAGAACAGAGTAATGCATCAGATCACATCCCCACCTTCCCCTCAGCTTTCCCTCGGTGTACTTCCCATGTTCACCCCACACTTGCCAGAGAAGCTGAGGAGGCATTTTCTTGGAGGATCATGGCTCCTTCCATGTTCTGAATCACAAACAGGCTGCTACAATGATTTCTTGAAATATCTGACAGTATTTAATTGTGGGGTGATGTGGCAAAGGACTATTGAGAGGGGTGTCTGAAGCCCCATTGGTCACATAGGGTAGTGTCCAACTAACTCTAGGATTTCCATTTGTGCAATGGCACTTTCTCCCCCTCCTCTCCCTGCGCCCCCCTAAATCTGTTATCAGGATCCCTCAAACCCAGATTTGGGGAGGGATCAGGGTGTACATGGTGAGGGGGGGGAGTCATGTTGTGCAATCAGAAATCCTTGCGGTGACAGAAAGTTATTTGGATACCACTTCCCATACAATCTTCCTATGTATCCCTTTATATCCTGGCTATAAAAAGAGAGAGAGAAAAGAATTTATGCTTGGAAGAAAAAATGGCTTCCTTCATTCACTCCCCTACCTACAAGCCTTTGAGCATTTTTAGTTACTTCTAACTGCCTTTATTGTTCAGATAATCTACAACCTTGACATTTCCAATCAAGAGCAAACACAAAGCCAAGTGAACAAATAAATAATTATCAATTAGTGTTTTGCTTTGATGGGTGCACCTTTGGGTTAATGGAATACAAATAACTATTTCTTCCTAGATATTAAAATCAAATTTCAATCAAAGTGTATTATCCTCCACACCCCAAGCTGAAATCAATATTATTGACGGACTTGGCTTTATTTTACTCTCACCTTAAAGGCTTTAGAAACAGATATTAACAGGTGAACCTTTAGAAGGTTAAACATAAACACAGTTAACCAGCACGTATGCTTAAAGAAGAAGAAATCCTTTGGGATATAGTAAAGACAGTTTAGAACTGGCATTAATTGTGAATAAGGTTTCCTTTACATGGACTCAAATCAACGTAGCTGCTGCCAGCTTTGTAAGCCAGTGACTCTGAGAGTCACTCTGAGAGTGGGTCTGAGAGCCAGTGTGGTGCAGTGGTTAGTGTGGTGTTGGACAAGGACCTGAGAGACCAGGGTTCAAATCCCTGCTCAGCCATGAAGCTCACCGGGTGACACTGGGCTAGTCACTGTCTCTCAGCCTAACCTATCTCACACGATTGTTGGGAGGATAAAACTGGGAGGAGGATGACCATGTTTGTATGCCACCTCAAGCTTTTTGGAGGAAAGGTAGAATATAAATGTAATAAATAAATAAATAAGTTTCCACCCATGTGGCTCCTCTGAGAGCATTGGGGGGGGGTGACTTGCACAATGTACAATAACAGAGGTGGAGGCAATAATACACACTGGGATAGGCACCAACTGTATGAGAAATTAATTGGCCACTTGTGGGAGTGCAATTTCCCTGAAGGTAGTGGATATAGACAAAGGTAGATGGCCTGTGATGGTCATTATATGTTCATTGACTCTACCTCTGAGAGTCTCTGTTGCCATCAGGGGAGGCTGCTTCCACCTGCCTTGCCCCACCCTCCAGCCTTCAAACGCAGCTTCTTTACGAGGACTTTCTGATCTTTGGGTTGGGGGATAGCTTCTACTTTGTTGTTTAGTTTTATTGCTTGTTTTTTATGTTTATATACTTTTATGTTTGATATTTATATGCCTTTATTTTGTACGTCGCTCAGAGTGGCTGGGTTTCCAGCCAGATGAGCAACTAATAAATCAAATCAAATAAATAATAATAATACTGGATGGTGAGATTCATACTACTATTTTGGGATCATTTCAACATTCATGTTGAAGCCACGTAGTGGATTAGAATTACATAGCCTCCATGACAACCTGGGGCTGTCATGTAGTATCTAGGCACACACCTGGCCATTATAAGACAACAGGTAAAACTCATCACTCATCACAACCTTAGCATGTCTAGTTCCTATCTTATTAACCCCCCCTTTTCACCCCATAGTTATCATTGGGGTGCTTGTCCTTGAACATCTGCTTTTCAGTGTAATTAAATGGAGATGTAGGTAACTCTAAACTCTGCTCAAGAAACATGTAAAATCAAAAGGAATCCCAAAATACAAATGTATCAAATAATAAGATATTTCATTCCCAATTAAATAACGCTTCTGTATTGTTTCACCACAGGCTTGGATGGGTCACAAAGATAAATTCTTTTATCTTTAATTAGAATAGGGAGTAACCAGAATCTGCTCACCCAGGGGCGCCTTTGGTGCTAGAGTAAGAGACTCCCACCCAGACCCCCATCATCAAAGGAAGATACAGGGCTTTTTGCTATGTTTATTTCACAGTTTGTATGGCAAGAAGAATGATCCATATATTTAAAGATACTTAGACAGTACCTTTTCTGCTTTTCCAGCCTTCAGCTTAGGCATGTGATCATCACAGTTTCCTGAAACCAAATTTTGGTTCATACCATATGCGGACTGGCTCTTTCTGTACAGCATCCCAGATAATAAGTTCAGAAAGGACCAGATGGAACACCAGTGATGACCTAAATGTACCGATGGTCTGACTTGGTATAAGATAGCTTTCTATGTTCCCGTGACATATATCTGTAATAGACAGATTTGCTCATCCATTATCTTCTGGGTTTTTCTTTTCCATCAGCTGCTACCTCCTTTTTTAAGCTTGCCATAGCAAGATTTGAAACTGGTTCCTTCTAGATTCAAAGCATGCACTCTACCAGTAAGCTGTGGCCCTCCCTGTCTTGATATGTTAGAATTACATGCAAAGCTGCTTTTTTGTGTACAATCATCTGGAATGATCCTTTGGGACACATGGTTTTGTCCCAATGTTTCTGTTTGTTGAATGTCAAATATACATGTTAACTCCCCCTCTTCCTCATTAGGTGTCTTGTGATTTAATTAATGATTGGGTGTTTTTATCATGGTCTGCTTTTCCAATTACAGTATTTTATGACTTCATTAATCTATTAAAGAATTCCCCAGGAGGTAATTAATTAGATCTTTTTTCTTTGCTGGTATGACAATAAATTGAGTGGACACAATGGAGTGTATATTTAAATAATGTAATTGCACACATCATTTTAAGAAAGCAGTTATCTCCTTTTAATTGCTCTCTTGTAAAGAGGTTGGTGGGTTGCATTTAGAAATATTTGACCATTATTCAACAAAAGTTAGTCATGACTAATATTGCAAACAAGGAAATGGGACTTAGTCACAACTAAGGCTCCTTTCTTATGTTGCTTTTGCAGTGTGTGAGGAAAGGCCAGATCATAATGGTATGGCTGGAGCAATTGCACTAGAGCCCATGCCAACAGAGGATCTGGACTCTGAGCATTTGTTTTTAAAGTAAGTCTCTAGCCTTCCTAAAAGGAAAGTTATGAAGCAAAAAGTACAGGCACCCTTCTAAGCTATTTCTGTGAAATTAGAACCTCTGGTTATTCCTTCTTTTGAGTGTTTTTAGCCACTGAGTGACTGAAGAGTGAGCTGTTTGGACACAGTTGGAAAGGATTGGCAGGGTAGATTTAGAGCTGTGGTACCCCCCAAAACTGAGTAGCCTAAGGACAAAAGAACATGACATTTTTGAGTCTGTCTGGTCAGATTTTATTTGTTTTGTAAACAATGTGGATCATGGCCTTTCATCAGCCTCAACATTTGCTTAGTTTCAAGGGTATCTGTTCCTGGGGTTGGGGAGGGGTGGTTTTGTTTTCTTTGTGTGTTTTTTGGGCTTTGTGTATATTTGTACTTTGCCCTTTATACTAGTTTTCATATATTTAAAAATGCTTAATAAAAAGGTTATATTTAAAAACCTTGTTTGGACACCACACAATAGGAATCCCAGGGTTCTAAAAAGCTGCTTTCCCCCACCCCTGCTGCCTGCCCTCCACTGTAGTGCACTTTTCGTTCCTGCTTATGTCTCATTTTCTAGAACTTGGAATATATGTAGTTTGCACCTCCTTTCTTCCTAACAGCCAAGACACATCTTTCCTGTGGTGCCTTCCTCTGAGATCAGGTACTCAATAGAAGTAATTTTCTGCAAACATTACTATACAATAAGTACAGGTGGATATTATGAATCCCCCTGTTCTGTCACCTCCTGTGTTTACTGGGGGTGGGGAGATGTTCTTTTAGAATAATTCAGATAAGCAAAAAGTATTGATAGCAAGATGTGCTAATTCTGCTACAGATAACAGTATTATAATCGTATATAGCAGATAACAGGCAACCTGATTCAGCAACTGGAGAAGGCCCCCTCCCCTTATACAGGGAAGGGAGCCTTCAGGATACTACATTATCGATGTTCAGTGTCTGATGACTAGTGAATTGTGTGTCTCCTCTCTTGTGTCTCTCCTCCCTTATACTGTCTTGGAGTAGTTATCCTCTCCCTTATAGTAAATGTATCATTAGCCTCAAAGGAGATAGCTAGTACATGTCCAGGCTTGTTGTCTGTGATCTAATACTAGAATGTGAACTCTCTGGGAGAGAGTTCACAGCTCTAGGCCACCAATAAGCAGTGTCAAACCCTTACTTGAGGCTTCAGATCCTTATAAAGGGGGTAGTTGGGGGATTGCATATTGTCAAATGCGGTGGGTTCACAGCAGCCAGCAACTATTTAACAGATACCAGCTGCCGGCCAGACCATAAATCTGCTAGGCAGGAGGAACCTGGGGGCCAGCCAGCGTGGGAAATCCCAAAGGAGGATGCAGGGGAGTTGAGTCCTTAAGGTAGTCCAAAGGGCCAGAAACCAAGAGATCCGATCAGGCAGAGCAGGGTCCAAGGCACGGGTCAACAGGGGAGCTTGAGCAGTGTCTGCAGCAAGGCTTGACATTGACTCTAGCAAGAAGTCTCCCTTTCCTCTCAGTCTTTTATGCTCAGCCTTCAAGGCCAGGTGCTTAGAATCAGCCTGTGTTCTTGCGAGGTCTCCTGCTCCTTAATCGAGCTGATTGCCTTTGTTGCTGCAACACCTGTTGGCATCTTCTCTCTGCTGGAGAAGGGGCAGCCTCCTGGTCGCTTCCCAACTCTGACAGGCAGGCTCCCTCAGGGGCTTGCCCCTGGTCTGGCAAAGGATCCTGAGCTGTCTCCCTGCTGGTCCCTTCTCCTGGGTCTGCGGTCTCCCATTCCTCTTCCTCCTCGGATGAGTCCTCTGAGAGGGGCACAGCACATATATTTGACAGAGCCTTTCCCCAATACATCCCCCTCAGGGCAGATACTAAATGTGAAAACTTTACAAAGAGGCAGGTCACTGTACAGTAGGGCCCCGCTTTACAGCGCTTCGCTAATACAGCCGTCTCCATTAGACGCAATTAGACTAAAGCCCCACTCATACGGCGCTTGTTCCACTTTTACAGCGGTTTTCGGACATCGCATGCCATTCTATTCAATGGGTTCCGCTTTACAGTGGGGGTCCGGAATGTAACCCGCCATATGAGTGGGGCCCTACTGTATAGCAAAATTACCATACAATAGTATATCTATCTATCTAGAAGCAAGTGTCTGTGTTTAATGGGGCTTACTCCCAGGTAAGTCAGTACAGGATTGCAGCCTTGGCTTTCTGGTGAAGAAGGAGCCGAATGGATTGTGGTGTATCAATGGTGGGTTTTTTTAAAAAACACCCTTAAATATACGCAGCCCTTTACGTTTAAAGTTTTTTTTTATATAAAGGAGCGGTACCAAATCAAATAATAATTTTAACACAAATTAAATTATTATCAACAACATAATATATTATGTCACATTTAAAAATCCTGTTATCTTAGTAGTTTTGCTGTTGGAGCACAATACTGGAACGTGGGGGCAGGTTTGATTTTTTTACTGAACAAGTAAAATAGTGAAAAGGTAGTAAAAAAGTTTCAGCTTTCAACAATCTCCTGCCCACAACAGTCACGAGTCTAAGGTAACTCCTGTTAGGAATCATTTTCCTGTGCATACTAACTTGGGAGCAAGCTCAACTGAAGACAAGTGGAACCATATAAATTATGGTGAAATCTGCCAGTTTAAGATTGGTTGACACCTTGGAGCTGTACTAATTTGTGGGACGTGGGAATGGATGTTTATAGCATAAAGAAGCATCACTCTTCTTCAGAGAATCAAAATGTGACGCTTGTGATACAAGCATTAAGCCCACTTTTGCAGCCATTTTATACAGTACCTCCTTCTATATCAACAGACATGTAAGGTTGCTTTAGACTGAGAGTTGATGACTGGCCTAAGGCAGGAACTGAGCAAAAATAATGATGAATTAAACAAGTTTAAATGGTGAAACTGCATGTGCTCAGAGTATTTGTTATGATTCATCAAGGTTTGCAAACTGATTTATGTTTGTGTTTTACTATAAAATCTCAGGAGCGGAATGTTGCAATCGAAGCCTGGAGGGAGGGGGATACTTGTTTTCATGACACTTAGGCTCTCTCTTAGGGCAGCAGCACTCTTGGAGTGGCAAACAGTTAATTGTGAATTAATACATTAATTCAATGGGGACAGCATCATACAGGGCCAAGTTTAGTTTTCTTTTAGATTAATAAGTCAAGGCAGGTAAAGTTCAGGGGAGGTATCAAAACAACCCACCTCCTTCAATTTCCCCATCGTTTCCTGATTTATAATAATAAATAAAACTTGAGCCTTATAGACTTTGACAGTTGCATGACGTCTGAATGACAGCTGTAAGGTCACAGTGCAAAAGACAAGAGACCCTTCTTCCTCTTTGTGACTCCTCCTTCAAATTGTGGACACTCTCCTATGTACCTTTGCTTTGGAGCCAGCACTAATGGCTACAATGGGACCTGCTTTTGAATTAACATGCATAGGATTAGGCTGCATGCCAACATGGCTTTGTATTGTGGAAAATGATTTTAATTTTGTTATAAGTTGTTTGTTAGAATGTTAAAAAAGAAATAGATGCCCACATCACCCTGAGAGAAATTCCTTGAAGTAGCTTTTGTAGAAAAGCCTGTAGCATAAGGGAAGATGTGTGTCAAGGTCGCTTAACTTACTTAGGCATCGCATTCTTATGTTAGAGAAATGGCGCTTATACCCCCCCCACCAACGCCCTAACCTGAAGAAGAGAAAAACAACACCATATAAGGAAAATGGAAACTTAACAGGGGCCTTCCATGAGGGGAGAACGAAACTACACGTATGGGCTTTCTTGTAAATGGGCTGATTTCGGGGAAATGGGCAGGGGCATATGCTGTATTTTCTATACGTAACTTTCCTGGGAGTAAAAAGGCTGGCTGCGCCCAGCCCAAGCAGAATTGGCCTGGCTATTTCTCCTCTTGCAAGAGTACTAATAAACTTGGCATATTTTACCTTACTTGTTTCGTAGTTCCTGGGTTTATTGGAACCTTGTGATCTGGGAGCGTGCCTAAACCTATCAATATTCCAAAATATTGAGGCGTTATTGTTTATTGATAACAGTATAATGAAGAGCATATCATTATAGGTAACTATGAAATGAACTCAAAAAGTGTAGGCAGCTGTGTTGGTCCATCAGAAATATCTCAGAAGTCAGAGTAAGGTTATGATATATTTATTAGGAACAACCAAAATGTCACAAAGTCATGAGCAAACTTGAAGTGCTCACTTATTTATTTAATGGGGGGGAAATCTTTGTGGAGAAAGGGGGAACTTTTTGGGGGGGGGGACTAATCCTGTGGCAATTAATCTTCAATTACAAGAACATCTTTCTGGAAGATAAAAGAAGATGAATGATAATTATGGTTATTATTTATTTACTACATTTATTTCTTAATTAGTTGTTACATTTATAATCCAGCAAAGGTGGGTGGCATCTAATAAGTCAGAGGAAGGGGGGAAAAGTGGGGGAAGACCCCCAAGATGCCAAAAAGTGTGTTTGTAAAAATAAATCCAAAGCAGTTTATTAAAAAGGAAAGCCCAACGTGTTTCGGCCACCTTGGGTTTTGGCCTTCGTCAGGGGCTGAAAGTTGAAACATACAAACATGTAGTCAGTGACAAAATCTTAATAATTTTCATCATACAATTCATTAAAACATGGCATTTATAATCCACCTTTCTTCCAAGGAGCTCAAGGTGGTGAACATGATTCTCTCCTTTCCATTTTTTCCTCACAACAATTCTGTGAGGAGGGTTAGGCTAAGAGACAGTGAGTCACCCAGGTCATCCACCCAGTAAACTTCATTAGCCAGATTCTCTCTGGCTGCACAATTCCCCATCAACATAGGCCATATTCTCACCTGTAGAAAATGAGCTGGTACCATCCATCCCCTGGTCCTTGGGCTGCACAAAATTACGTGAATATGTGTTTCTTTGTCTTTCTCGTAGACCAGGGGATGGACTTTGCAGTGGCTGAAACACGCCCAAAACATCTTGCGTAGGAGCTTAAAAGTAGGACAGAATGGGAAGAAGGTGAGAAATGGGATTATGGTATCTTCATGGTCTATATCACTGCGTGGAACTTGGCATCTCCAGCCTTGACACAAATTTGCTGTCAGGAGCATCTTGTAAAGAGTGCAGCAAGGAGTTTGGCCCATTGAAGACATCTTGTCAAAAAAACCTCTCCAAAAATACAAGATGCCTTTCATCGTGATCATGCCCACAAATGAAAGGAAACTGAAGCATTTAAACTGGCCCTGAGGTTAACCTCTTTCAAATAATTCATTCTTGACTGGGGAGGGATAGTTCCCTAAAGTTCTAAATCTTGATGGATAGTGGTAGAACCAGAATATAGAAAGCACTAAGAAATTTACTTACATTTTAAAAGTTGTAATAATTTTCTGAAATTATTTCACTGCCTTTAGCACGCCACCTCTCTCTCTCTCTTTTTACTACCCTCAAAGACTTGCTCTTACCAAATTTCTCTGCCAAGCCATCCACCAAGGGGACACATCACAATGGAAGACATGTCATCCTTACTGTAGCAACCTTGCTCAACAATGGGCATTGTTCCTCTTGATGTTAGGGTTTTTTTTAAATAGCTTTCAATGTATGTATTAGGGTTGCCAACTCAGAAGCATCCCAAACACTGAGATTTTGGGGGCGGACCCTAGTGATATCATAGGGGCAGGTCTGAGTGATATCATGGGGTGGACCCAAGTGATGTCACAGGGTGGGTGTGAGTGATGTCACAGGGGTGGACCCTGGTGATGTCATTAACAATGATATATTAAGCATCAACCACAGTTGCTTGGCACATACAATTCAAACAAAAACATTTCTCTGATTGGAAATTAAGATAAAAATCTTAGCTAAAAGATGGAGCCTGGGTAGGGAACATTTAATCTAGCCAACTTGCTGTGAGTAGAAAGGGTTTGACTGCCGTCAGGCCAGGCCAGTCACCAGAAGGCCACTGTAGGAAAAAAGGAGCCTAGTGTTGTGTAGATGTTAGATGGGAGCACTCAGGAGTAAAGATGGATGCTCCCGAAGGCTGAAATTCTAAACACACTAAAGGACTAAGCCCCATAGAACTCAATAGGACTAACTTCTCAGTAGATGTGGTTCGGATTGTGTTGTTGGTAAAACTTGACTAGGGATCCTCTGCAAAGATATCCATATCCAAGTAGGGTTGGCAACCCCCTGCCTGAATGCCTTACCCTTACCTTTTAACATGGCTGCTCCAAATTTCTTTACAGATTTAACCCTAAATTTCCAAAAGAGATCTGAGAAATGAGTAAGTTAAGAAGATTCTCTATCTTTTCCTGCCTATCGTATGGGCTGCTATAAAATCACTTTGACAGCCAACCCAATTCCAGTGAGTAATAATTGACAGAGAAAAAATGCACATGGTTTGGTCTACCTTCACAGGCAGCAACTTGGGAACAACAACAATTGCAGCCACACTTCCCAGTATGTGAATTCTCTTTTACCACTATTGGGCAAGAAACAAACCATCATGCAAACAACAAGATGCATCATCAGTAGGTTTAAGGGGGTTGAGCAGAGCGCATGGAACCACTGTTGTTGCTTCTATGGATGAAAGGGAATGAGGTTAAAGGTAAATTCTGCTTCCTGACTCCAGACTACAGAGCAGAGCAGAGCAGAGGGAGCTGTCAGTTGATCTACAGGTGAGGACATATAAGCAAGCCAGCTTTCAGAGAGCGAGCGAACAGGGAGAGCAAACAGGAGTTTGACAAAGGAATTCGACAGGGGAGGTCAAGGGGGAGGTCCCTTAAAAAAACAAAACCAAACAAATTACTAATTCTCCTCTTACAGTGCACTGCATACTAGTGAGACTCTCAAGTTTACCCTGAAGTAGGACAGGACAAAGCACAGGCCACTCCAAAACAAATAGTCAGAAAGAAACAAAAGGTAGAAGATAGTATGAATGGGAAGGATTCTCCAGTGGTTGTGACCTGCAAGGTGTGTGCCATGTTTGTTTTCTTGCCTGAGAACAACATGGCATACACGTGCAAGCTTGTGGCACTGTTGGAAGAAAAAGTGAGAGTCCTAGAACGGCAGGTGGCCACACTGAGGACTATAAGAGAAGATGAAGAGTTCTTAGACAGAACGCTGGAACAACAGCAGCAAAGAGATGTGGAGGTGGAAGAGCAACAGCATGTGGTAGCAGAAGAGGAGACTGCTTTGGAGAGGAATATTGAAGTGGAGGAAACTCTGTGGGAAAGGGTGACAGGAGCAGAAGAGCTAGAAGACACCCTTCACCAGTGGAGCTATGGAACCGCTTTCAACCACTCGAGGAGGAGACTGGAGGACAGCCTGTGGTGGAAGAATTACAGGAGACCCCATGTGACAATGGACAAGAGGCTGAAGCTCAATCAAGCAGGGACAATGAATCCATGCCCCACAACAAGAAGAGAAGAGTACTAGTAGTGGGAGACTCCCTACTGTGTGGGATCAAAACCTAAGTATGCCGAGAAGATCCGTGGACTCACCAGGTATGCTGTCTACCAGGAGGATGGATTAGAGATGTGATGGAAAGGTTGCCATCAATAATCAAGCCCACCGACAGGTATCCTTTTCTCCTCATCCATGTGGGAACAAATGACACTGCCAAACGGAGCTATGAAGAAATATCAACAGACTTTGAAGCGCTGGGAAGGAAACTCAAGGACTTTGAGGCCCAGATAGTTTTTTCATCCATCCTTCCAGTACTTAGAAGAGGAGTAGAAAGGGAAAGAAAAATACTCCATGTGAATGAATGGCTACGAAGGTGGTGCAGACATGAGAGATTTGGATTCTGGGACCATGGGCTATGGTTCCTGGAAGATGGACTGCTGGCAAGTGATGGGTTGCATCTCACAAGGACTGGGAAGAATGTGTTTGGCCACAGCATGGAGAAGTTCATCAGGAGGGCTTTAAACCAGCGTTACCCAACCTTTTTTGACCCAACGCCCCTTTGCAAAATCTTTTTGTGCCCAAGGTCCCCCTCAGATTAAATATATGTCCATGCTTCCTATTCTTCCCTTAAAATATGAATAATGCATAAAAGGTATTTTCAATTATTATTACTGATCGTTTTTATCATGCCTTTTTATTGCACTTAGATTACACATTGAATTCTTAGTATGAATTATTAATATACATACATAGTTACATGCAAGAAACAAATTGCAGATATAGGAGTTGTTTCTTATTTCACAAATCCTAAAAACATAAGCAAAAACTAATTAAGTCCACACAGTATGAACCAACAGAATACACTGTGTTACTTAACAACAAACTCATTCAGTTTACCGGCATTGTTTTGTTAAACAAGTTCATTTAAACATCGCTGAAACAACAGGTAGCGAGTGTGTCCCATTCCTGAAGAAAACCAGCGTCATCCGTTGGAAGAATGCACCCCCCACCAATACACCTAGCTTATCAAACATTCTCTCGTGATTGGTTCTAACATCCCTCAAGACAGCATCGGAACATTACTTAGTGCCGAGGCATGGCTAATATCCCCATTCCTTGATATGACACTGGCCGCTATTCAGAATTTCTTTACTAAAGAGCACACACTATTTATAGTGTTATTTCCATGAATTGAGACTATTAAATACATTCTAACTGGGGACAAAACAGTTTAAAAATTAATGATTTGTGTATTAAATAAAATTAAAATTAAATGCTTCAACTGTCGCATCAGACTGCCAAATATCAATGCCCCCTAATGAACCCAAACGCCCCCTAAAGTTTGTAGTCACGCCAATGCCCCGCTGAAAGGCTGTAACGCCCCCCCAGGGGGGCGCTTCCACTCACATTGGGAATTGCTGCTTTAAACTGAATCCTAAAGGGGAGGGAGACGTAAACTTGGTGGTAACCTCTGATGAAGGCTTATGCACAGTAATAGGGCCCAGTAACAGCCCTCAGAAAAATGTAGTAAGGAAGGCAAGCCATAGATCACATGGTCTTCGATGTTTATTATTTACACAACCTGAAAATATATTTATAGTGCAATCCTATGTTTACTCAGAAGCAAGTTCCAATGTATTCAATGGGGATTACTCAAACAGGGAAGCGTGCACAGAACTGCAACCTCAAGTGATAAGGAACTTCATTCACTGAACCCAAAATTCAGAATTATGCCTCTTTAAGCTGTTTTGCAACTGTTTATATACTTAGTTTTTATGGTTATTGAATTTTAAAGTGATTTATTTCTTACTGTGAGCTGCCTTGGTTTCCAGTCTGCAACCCTACTTCACAGGGTTGTTTGAAAGCCTCCATACACACACACACACTGGAGATGTAAAAATACATACACCCCATATAATAGTTTATTGTCAAAACCAGTTGATTATTGCAGAAGATTTTTTTTAAAAAAATTAAATCAGTATTAGTTTCCAACACAATAAAAGCAGTGAAACGTAAGTAAGCCCTGCCTAATTGCTTTAAAAAATAGGATTGGAGGGGGAGAGAAAGATTTACAAAACAAACACAATTCTTTGCTATGTTTACGCAAAAGTCCCATCAATTTACAGCACAATCCTGACTATGTCTACTCAAAAGGAAGTCCTATTGAATTCAGTGGGGTTTACTCCGGGTATGGGATTAGCACTGCAGGTTTATTTCCAGAAAAACAAGTACTGGATTAAAGCTTCATATTGGGAAGGTTTTCAAACCACTGCCCTCTTCAACAGCCCAGGAAAATTTATAATAATAATAATAATAATATTTAATTTGTTTGTCGCCTATCTGGCAAATAGCCACTCTAGGCGACGTACATTAAAATGAGATAAAATACAACAATATCAAATGCAGTCATATTAATAACAGTAGAGAAAAATACTGGACAGTCATCAATACATATAAAAACAATTATATTAGCAGCATATGATAGATGGTAAAATCATGAAGATTTACCCTTCCCAAGGACCTCAAAGGCCTATTGGAAAAGCCACGTCTTCAGGGCCTTGCGGAATACCTCTAGGGAAGGGGCATGTCGAAGATCACATGGGAGGGAGTTCCAGAGAGTGGGGGCCACCACAGAAAAGGCTCTCTCCCTAGTACCCACCAACCTAGCTGTTTTGGTTGGCAGGATTGCGAGAAGGCCTTGAGTGGCTGATCTAGTTGGGCGGCATAATTGGTGGTGGTGGAGGCGCTCTTTCAGGTAAGCTGGGCTGAAACCGTACAGGGTTTTAAAGGTTAATACCAACACCTTGAATCGGGCCCGGAAAATAACCGGCAGCCAGTGTAGATCAAATAATTTAAACTTCTTTGACTCCTGCACACAAAAGAGAAAAAGTCTGAAAACTATATACTTACTCAATTTATGAGATTTTCAGATAAGCAGGAAAAAACAAGTTTTCCAACTTGCAAAGGGGTCTAGCTACTGCCTTGTCAATCACAACCCTGACTTCACTTATTGGCTACAAACCTGAAACGGTGGGATTAGAGCAGCCAGCTATGAGCTGATTTAACTGAATTGTCAGGGGGGTGAGTGGGTGACATTTTGGTGTATATCTCAGAAAACACAGAAACTTAATTTTTTTAAAAAAAATGAAAGCTGAGAGTTTGGAAATTAAGGTGACTCACATGGAAACCCAGAGAGCACCCCAAAAATCTGGAGTCTCCAGGCAAAAACTGTATGTATGTATGTATGCATGTATGAAAACATTAGACCACTTTTTATCCAGTGGATTCCAGAACCAATCATAATAATACAATATAATAAAAGGCATAATATCCTGCAAATAAAAACAAGGTTGAGAGGCAAATCTATATCTATATATAAACCACTGAAGTAGGACAAGACCACACAATCCCTGGTCGGGTAAAATGTTCTAACCTGGTGCCAGAACTATTGTAATGTAGCTGGATAGTTTGGCGGCTTGGAGAGTATCTGCACAACTAACAATCCCTACAACTAACCAAGAGAGCTCCCATGTGCCTTCCTTGCAGAGTGGATGAGTGGGATGCTTGTTGGTTTGATCAATAATAGATTTTTTAAAATTCTTCTAATGTATTCTCTATAAACAGATAGGTATATATAAAGATCGGTAATAAAACTAAAGTTTTAAAATAAGAACCACCCACTAGCGGCATCTCAGTCTTGTCTGGATTGAGCCTCAGTTTATTAGCCCTCATCCAGTCCATTGTCGCAGCCAGGCACTGGTTCAGCACATTGACAGCCTCACCTGAAGAAAAGGAGAAATAGAGCTGTGTGTCATCAGCATACTGATGGCAGCGCACTCCAAAGCTCCGGATGACCACACCCTACAGTTTCATGTAGACATTGAACAGCATGGGAGACAGAACTGACCCCTGTGGAACCCCATACTGGAGAATCCAGGGTGCCAAGCAATGTTCCCCAAGCACCACCTTCTGGAGCTGACCTGCCAAGTAGGAGCTGAACCACCGCCATGCAGTCCCTCCCACGCCCAACTCAGTCAGTCTTCCCAGAAGGATACCATGGTCGATGGTATCGAAAGCCGCTGAGAGATCAAGGAGAATCAACAGAGTCACACTCCCCCTGTGTCTCTCCCAACCAAGGCTGTTTCCGTGCCAAAACCAGGCCTGAAACCTGATAGGGTTGAAGGCAGGGGGACCACGAGTAGGTGGCAGCAGAGCTGACAAACTCTAGTTTTGTTCCCATCCTCCTCCATGCTGACCACTCCTGGACAGATTGCAAGTAAGAAAGCAAAGCAGGCAGGTGGGGGCTGGCTGAGAGCAAACAGAAGTTAGTGGGCCAGTGCCCCATTCACCATAATAGACTAACCTCCACTTGTTTAGCTGATGATTTGATTTTAATTTTGTAAAGGGGCTACTTCATTCTGGCCCTAAGGACATGATAGTGTCATCGGTAGCCCGCTGTAATGAGTTTGCTGGGCGCTTCCAGAATAAGATCCTATGCATCCGCCGGGACTTAGACTCCCAGTTTACAGCAGTTGATCCGAATGAGGTGTCCGGAGCACAGTCTTGTCATGTTTTATTGGATGAGTTTCAGTTGGTTCAGCTCGAGGACGTGGACAAGGTGCTTCGACAGGTGCGTGCAACCACTTCTGCACTAGATCCTTGCCCCTCTTGGCTTATAAAAACTAGCAGAGATGGAACAGCCGGCTGGACCAGGGAAGTGATAAATGCCTCTTTACGAGAGGGAGCGGTCCCTGGCCATCTGAAAGAGGCGGTAGTGAGACCGCTTCTGAAAAAATCCTCCTTGGACCCAGAAGATCTGAATAGCTATAGACCAGTCGTGAATGTTCCATTCCTGGGCAAGATCTTGGAACGAGTGGTTGCTGGCCAGCTCCAGACGCTATTGGATGAAACTGATTATCTAGATCCATTTCAATCGGGTTTTAGGCCCGGTTTTGGCACTGAGACAGCCTTGGTCGCCCTATATGATGACCTATGTCGGGAGAGGGATGGAGGGAGTGTGACTCTGTTGATTCTCCTTGATCTCTCAGTGGCTTTTGATACCATCGACCATGGTATCCTTCTGGAGAGGCTCGTGGAGTTGGGAGTTGGAGGTACTGCTTGGCAGTGGTTCCGCTCCTACTTGGCGGGTCATCTCCAGAAGGTAGTGCTTGGGGAACATTGCTCGACACCGTGGGCTCTCCAATGTGGAGTCCCACAGGGGTCAGTTCTGTCTCCCATGCTTTTTAACATCTATATGAAGCCGCTGGGTGTGGTCATCAGGAGTTTTGGAGTGCGTTGCCATCAGTACGCTGATGACACGCAGCTCTACTTCTCCTTTTCATCCTCTTCAGGTGAGGCTGTCAATGTGCTGAACCGTTGCCTGGCTGCGATAATGGACTGGATGAGAGCTAACAAACTGAGGCTCAATCCAGACAAGACTGAGATGCTGTTGGTGGGAGGTTTCTCTGATCAGATGGTGGATATTCACCCTGATCTGGACGGGGTTACACTCCCCCTGAAGGAGCGGGTTCGTAGTCTGGGAGTAATTTTAGATCCTTCCTTGTCACTCGAGGCTCAAGTAGCCTCGGTGGCACGGAATGTGTTCTACCACCTTTGGTTGGTGGCCCAGCTACGTCCCTATCTGGACAGGGAGGACCTCACCTCAGTTGTCCATGCTCTGGTAACCTCTCGATTGGATTACTGCAACGCACTCTACGTAGGGCTGCCTTTGAAGACGGTCCGGAAGCTACAGCTTGTGCAGAATGCGGCAGCCAGACTGATAATGAGGACCAGGCAGTCTGAGCATATAACACCTGTTCTGGCCCGCTTGCGCTGGCTACCAATATGCTTCCGGGCCAGATTCAAAGTGTTGGTTTTAACCTATAAAGCCTTATACGGCGCGGGACCACAATACCTGCTGGAACGCCTCTCCCAATATGAACCTGCCCGTACACTACGTTCAACATCAAAGGCCCTCCTCCGAGTTCCGACCCATAGGGAGGCTTGGAGGATGGTGACAAGAACTAGGGCCTTCTCAGTGGTGCCCCTGAACTGTGGAACAGTCTCCCCAATAAGGTGTGCTTGGCGCTGACGTTGTTATCTTTTTGGCGCCAAGTCATAACCTTCCTCTATTCTCAGGCATTTTAGTCTTTTAGTCCTTAAATATGCTTAACTTGATTTTAGATTTGTGGATCTCTATTTATATGTTTTTTGCATTGAATTATAGGATTTTATTGTGTATATTTATACTTCTCTATTGTACACCACCCAGAGAGCTATGCTAGTCGGGCGGTATAGAAATTTAACAAATAAATAAATAAATAAAAATAAAAGATATTAATGCTGGGCAGGTAGATATTTACCATGTTGTTGCAGTGAAGTGGTCACGAATAATGGCCCCACCCCTCCCCCAAAGAAGAAAATGTGCAAGCCATCTCAGATTCTTAGAAGGCTGAAAGGCAGAACCCATAGAGGAGATCAAATTACTCTGGAGTCCTTTAGACATCAGTGAAATCTTCCCAAGAGGTAAAGATAATTTTACACAAACATTAGGTATGTAATCCAGATAGGCTAGATGCAATCATTGATTAAATCAATAAGAATGCACAAGCAGAATGCTACATTGGAGGGCGTGGAATCAAATCTTGATTCAAGATGCTTATAAAAGATGGTACTCTTTCATTTTTTATATAAAGAAGGGAAGTTTGATTTTGTTGTGCTATTTTGAGCCAAAAAGTTTCATTAATTGCTGCTCGTTTATCTGCCTTACTAAACACTGTAACTGTAATCAACTCAAGACATTTATCTAACTTTAAATGCCCAAGCCATCATGTTCACTGCATGCAGGTCATTAAAATGTCATGGAAATAGAGCATTACTGCTGGAAAAGTAGCACTGAGGGACCAAAAGCAATGACATTTGAAATGACAGTAAACCATTTATTACTAGAGCAAGAGCACACGAACAACAGGGGGGAAATACTGACTGCAATATATAATTTACAGTTTAATGTATGATACTATGATCTTATTTGTAAAACAGAGATTTTCTGAAAATGATCAGTGGTCACTTGGTATTCGTGAAGGGTCATGACTGCAGCATCATAAATTGACCTCATTGGTTAAGGTGAGGAGGGGCAAACATGCATAAGACCAGCTGAAATCAAGAGTAATGTTAGTAGGGATGGAGAAAGTAAGTTTGGTTGCCATGTTAATGCGGAACTACCTATTCTGCACTTCCCCAAACAATACATGACCCAAAGGACAGTTATCCTTTGAAATTCACACCTCTAAATTTGGCGACGCAGTTCTCTAGCCCAGAAATAGATACAGAAATATGTATATTAGGGGGAGGGTGCAGAAAAATTCATATATTCATGAAAATATAAAAGCATTCTATAAGGGAAAATTCCCTGAAAAAAATATTAGGAGAAATATGCACTAACTGAGCAATTCTAACTATAGAAAATTGGTGTAACCTATCCTGGTGCACGTTATGTTGGCTTACGTTACCTCTATTCCAAATTCCATTCAGGAGGAATTTGACTTGCCTCACCTTTTTTCCAGCCTTTTTCTGCTGGACCCCAGAATGCCTCTTTTTGGGGACTTAGGCTGGTGTCAATTATGCCAACTTCAGTTTTGCTGGGTGAGACCCAGTTAAGCCAGCCCTGTTGAGGGAAGTAAGGTGACAAAGCCTAAGATCTGCTGAATCCAAACTCCCTCATCCTGCTACATCTTGGGTTTGGATTGCGCTGTAAAATGCGAATGATTTTTTGTGAGTTGTTTTTTTTAAAACAAAATAATTGGAAATTTTGCAAACTGAACTTAAATGAGAAACTGAAACAGACAGATTTGTTCATCCCTGGGTACCTAGGGCTAAGACACAATTTGTCAGGAAATATTTTTTTGACATTTTTTACAAAGAAAATGTAGCTTCTCCTGGACTGTTAAGGGAAAATTCAGAATGTTTGGCAAAATGGCCTCCCCAGTTTTGAAACCTGAGAATTTTGGGAGCAACTGGAACTCCAGCTTTAATATTGTCTAATATGATTTCAGTACTATTGAAGCATTAAAAGATCCTCCGTGGCGCAGCGTGGTAAGCAGCGGTAATGCAGCCAAAGCTCTGCTCACGGCCAGAGTTTGATTCCAACGGAAGGAGGACGGCGAATCTCCAGTAAAAGGGGTTGAGTTCCACTCAGCCTTCCATCCATCCATGGTCGGTAAAATGAGTACCCAATGCTGGGGGTAAAGAAAGGCTAGGGAAGGAACTGGCAATCCCACCTCATATATATGGTCTGCTTAGTAAACGTTGCAAGACGTCACCCTAAGAGTCGGAAATGACTCTCACTATAAGTGCAGGGACACCTTTACCTTTTTTACTATTGAAGGAAGCAATAGGCTTGGCCCCTTATCCCACGACTTCCCATCCTCTTCTCCTAGCTTTCTATAGTGTTTCATTTAACATTAAATGGGTGGAAAAGTCTCATGCAGAATATTTAGCAGTGTGCCCCCTGCCTCCCAATTTCATTGCACAGTATTAATATTTTGGGTGGCCATTTTTGCTCGGTCCTCCTGACTTGTCCTATCGATTATCTAGGACTGCCTCAATTGTAGAGAGTAGCAAGTGTGGGTGCGGTATCCAACTCAGTTCCACTCAGAATAGTCCCATTGTAATTGATAGACCTATGTTAGTTATCGGCATTAATTTCAATGTGCCTGCTCTGAGTAGAACTATCATTGGACACAACCTTGTGTGCACGCACACGCTCAGGAGAATTATGAAAGGAAGTCTGATGGATGCAAACACTAAGACCTAGTGACATTTTGGATGCAGAGAGATGAGTAGTTATAGATTGATAGGTTACCACCAGGTTTTCCCTAAAACAAAACTTCATGTTGAATTTGGTGTTTCCTCTTTGGCTGAAACATCCCAGAAATTTCAAGGGAAGCACCGTTTCAGTAAGTTTCTGAGAAAACCAGTGACCAGGATCTCAAGGTGCTTCTGACATGTTTGGTTGTAATACTTTTTCACCTGAAACTAGAGTCCAGAACAGACTATTCTTTCACAGGGGAAACATCAACTCACCTACCCACTTCCTTCCAGGCACCAAAAAACAAATATAGGATGGGCCTAAGACAGTGAATTTTATTTATCCTCCCTCCCTAATCTTTCAGTTCATTCAGAGTCATGCTACACATCTGAGAATGAGTTAGTGGAAATATGGACTGTTCAAGAATAATTTTTGAATGCTTCTTACTGCTCTGAGGAAAATACCAAATCAGTCAAACTATTTGACTGAACCTTTTCCTTTCTGCTAATTTACAACATAAAGGGCACTCTTTGTGCTTACGTGTGGTGGGTGCATTAAAAAATATGATCTCTGAACCTGCAGTTTAATTACCAGAATTCCACTACTGTGCAGTGTGTAAATTCAGTAATAGGCAAAAACAACCTTGTGGTTTAAGAAAGTGCCTATAGCCCACAGATATTTCTATCAGATTTTAAAAAGCAGGGAAACTGGGCAGCTATAGTGAATGCAGCAGGGGAGCAGGAGACCTGAACTCATCTCTGAGATATTGGACTGCCCTACAAATTGGTCAGAATGCAAACACAATTTGGGTGGTCTTTCATAGTTCAATCCACTTCCTGTGTAGCTTGGAAGAATTTGGTAACATGTGCCTCTGAGCATATGGTGAATGGTGGCAACACCTGCCATCTTCAAAGATGGAAAACTACATTTTTGTATGTTTGCTGTTGTTCTTCTGCTTCTTTCCTGTGTCACTACTGTTTCTGTGGAGAATCTAACCTAGAAAATTATATTTCTCTCATTATTCATCCTAGAAATCTGTGTCAAATTTATTTTTATTAATTTCAAAGCCCTTTTATTGGACAATGTCATATGATAGTGAAGACAGCCTTTTGTGTTTCAAACTGGAGGTTATGCTCTATTTCCATTTTGGGTGCATTAACAGTTGAATCTGATACTACACTTTGATTTAAAATTAGACTGATTACAATATGTTGCTACTTAAGTAATGACTCTAGCTGTTGGAAAAAACAAACTTGGCCTGCCCAAGATGCATGTTTTCAGGCTGCTATGTTTAAATCACTCAACTTAAGGAAAGGTGGGCATGGTCAATTAAAAACATAGACCACACCTAGAATATATTTCACCTCTCACTGTTTTATCTTATGCAAACTGAGACACTCCACGTCCATTGGAAACTATTCTGCAGAAGAGTCAGTGTCATTATTCCACAATTATTTTGGGTTTTTTTTTTAGTGTTGCAAAGTGTTGCTATACTTCACATATTCAGCAAAACAGAAGCAAAAGAAAATTATTTACTATAGGAAACTTCATTAAAATTGCAAAGTAAATCAAACATATTTAAAGTGACTATCTCAACCATATCAACTGTCTTCATATTGTTGCTTCCTCCCTGCTAAAACAAGATCAGCACAGCACATGCCTTGTTTCTGTTATTTGGGCTGATTTCAGGTGTTGCCACCACTCACCATATGCTCAGAGGCAGGGGGAGGGGGAAAGGGGATTGGAAAGAGATGGGGGAGGGAGGGGCAAAGGAAGGGGGAGGAAAGGGGCAAGAGGGAGGGATAGAAGGGAGGAGGAGGAGGCTGTATAATTTTACTTTGCTGAGAGTCATGGTTCTGAATAACCATTCTGTCTCCACCCCTTCATCACCACAGCACTTGATCTTGACATTGATCAAGTTGACTTGCAAGGAAAAGCCCCCAAACAGATCAGGTTTTCTCTGCAGGAATTTAGGGCATAATGTCAGAGTGTTTCGAGGGAGTGGGAATGGAGAGATAGAGACAGAAAGACAAGGTGTAGATTAAAGTACAGAGACACTGATTCAATGTAGACTGAGCTATGAATAATTAGTCTCAGGAGAAAGCTAAGCAATAAAGATGTGGGTGTTCACCAGAGTAAGAATAGATGAATTAGTCAGAAAAGTAATAACTCAGATAGTTTAAAAATATGATAACAGTCAGGGATTCTTGCATGGATGAAGAAATAGCAATTTTGGAGAGCAGCTCAGAAAATTCACAATTAATTGCATCCTGCAGACTGGGAGCAGTGGAGAACATTCCAACAGTATTCATAGAGGAAATATACTATTATTAGCTGAAATACAAACTCAAAAGTTAGGGGAAAGGATTGAACATTAACTAAAGGAGCAGGGTAGTCTATTTCATTTATTTCATTTTAACCATTTATATCCCACCACTGAAAAACCAAAACAAGCCCAAAGCAGCTAGTATTATTAACAGTAAAATACCAAACACTAGATACAAAATACAAGAAGATATGTAGGAAAAGAAGAGGAGAATTTGGACCGCAGATCAGTTTACCATATTGTGGTCGATTGTAGAGAGATTGTGTTAGGGTAATATTTTGTATCTTTGTTTTATACCCCACTTTTCTTTATAAAATAAAAATCTATAGGTTGTATCCAATGTAGCTCTAAGTAACTCATTCTGTCAGTGCAAACTTTTACGCTTGTGCAATGGAACTTCCTCTCTTCCCCTCATGTGCACCCCCACGCCCTCCCCAAATCTGCTCCGGCTGGTTGAGGAAAGCCCCAGAACAGGTTTATGGGGCATGGGGGGAAGAAAAGGGGACATTCTGTTGTGCACGCATAACTCTTGTGCTTCTGGAACGATTTAGTTGGATACCACCCTATCAAAAAAGTTCAAGTTGCAAAAATCAATTTAATACGCTGAAAGTGAGAGCAGGATAAATTAATTCAGTATAAAAAGGGAGAGAGAAACCACATGAAAAGCTCAGTGCAATAAAAAGGTCTTTGTGTTTGCCTGAAGCTTAAAAGCCCTCTTGCACTCCCATTAGGGTAGAAAACAGGACTACTGCACCTTGAACTACCATCCAGAAGAGGATATTTCAGTAGGTGTAGCTTTAGGGATGGGTGAACCTGTCAATTTCAGTTTCTTGCCATTTCTTTTTTCCCCAATCTTAAATTCAGTTCTCAACATTTCCACATCAATTTGCAATTTTAATTCATCAGCATTTTGGTGCAAATTTCTATTCATATTTTGCTTGCAATGTTGCCCAATATACACATTTCTGCAAAGCAATTTTCTCTATTATACCACATTTTGCATGTTATTTTCACTAATATATACATTTCATACATACGTAGCCCTAGTATTTTAATTTGTATTTTAATTTCTGTACAGATTAGTTGGCTGGAGTACTGCACTGTGAAATTCGGAGGCGTGTGAATTTTGAAAGACAGCTGTGTTTCGGTTTGTGTATTATTTCAGTAAGCGCAAGTTTGCCTTTAAATTCATAGTGAACTGAATTTCTCCCCCACACTTATGTAGCTTGTAGCTGCAATTACCCTGATCTTTCCCCCGCCCCCCAGTGTGCCACTGGAAGCTCCCTACATATAGTTAACAAGCCACATCTGATTCATTCACCAGAAGCTTCAAGGAGGAGAGAAAGAAAAGGATAAGACACCAATTATTGGTGACATACAGCCTTTCTGGGTCAGTCAGCTCCACAAGCTTGGGACTTTCCTACTGAAACCCTGGGAATATGGCCTCCTGGTGGATCTCTGCAAGGGAATACTTTTTGCAGCTGAAGAGAAGCAAAAGGCCTGGAGAGACTGGGACTCAGGAGAATGAATTGATTCTGAGAATGAAAGAGGGGAAAAAATGAGAGAAAAAAGAACTTGGGGAGAAAGGGGGAAAAAATTACCCTGGGAGCAACTCTGATGGGACACTGAAGGAAAGAGCATCAGCATTCCAACTTGCCCATATCATTCCACCACCTACAGCACCTCAACAGCTAGGAAGAGAGAGACTGGAGGCCTACAGTTGCATCCACCTAGGGATACTTGAAGCATTCAATCTTTGCAGCTTCCAGACTAATGTGAGAACTGAAGCATAGCTTTCCTCCAGCATTCTCATTCCCTGAATGGCCCAACACAGTTCTTGACAAACTTTGTTGTTGTTATGTGCTTTCAAGTCTACTACAACGTATGGCGACCCTATGAATCAGTGACCTCCAATAGCATCTGTCATGAACCACCCTGTTCAGATCTTGTAAGTTTAGGTCTGTGGCTTCCTTTATGGAATCAATCCATCTCTTGTTTGGTCTTCCACTTTTTCTACTCCCTTCTGTTTTTTTCCAGCATTACTGTCTTTTTTTCACTGTCCAACTTTCACATCCATACATGGAGATCGGGAATATCATGGTCTGAATGATCTTGACTTTAGTGTTGAGTGATACATCTTTGCATTTGAGGACCTTTTCTAGTTCTCTGATAACTGTCCTCGCCAGTCCTAGCCTTCTTCTGATTTCTTGACTATTGTCTCCATTTTGGTTAATGACTGTACCAAATTCAATGTCCTCATTGTCAACTTTAAAGTTACATAACTCTTCTGTTGTCATTACTTTAGTCTTCTTCACATTCAGCTGTAGTCCTGCTTTTGTGCTTTCCTCTTTAACTTTCATCAGCGTTCGTTGCAAATCATTACTGGTTTCTGCTAGTGGTATGGTATCATCTGCATATCTTAAATTATTTATATTTCTCCCTCCAATTTTCATACCTCCTTCATCTTGGTCCAATACTGCTTTCTGTATGATATGTTCTGCATTTAGATTAAATAAATATGGTGAAAAAATACACCCCTGTCTCACACCCTTTCCGATGGGGAACCATTTGGTTTCTCCATATTCTGTCCTCACAGTAGCCTCTTGTCCACAGTATAGGTTGTGCATGAGGACAATCAGGTGCTGTGGCACCCCCATTTCTTTTAAAGCATTCCATAGTTTTTCATGATCTACACAATCAAAGGCTTTGCTGTAATCTATAAAGCACAGGGTGATTTTCTTCTGAAATTCCTTGGTCCATTCCATTATCCAACATATGTTTGCAATATGATGTCTGGTGCCTCTTCCCTTTCTAAATCTAGCTTGGACATCTGGCATTTCTCACTCCATATATGGTAAGAGCCTTTGTTGTAGAATCTTGAGCATTACTTTACTTGCATGGGATATTGAGGCAATTGTTCAATAATTACTGCATTCCCTTTCTTTGTAATTGGGATGTATATTGAGCGCTTCCAGTCTGTGGGACTTGGCCAAACTAGCATATCAAAATTCAGCAAAACATATGTTTAGAAATACACATTACAATGTGCATTTTCTAGTGGGTTAAAAAAAATCCAGAGTAGTGCAGAAACAGGATTGAGCAGAGTTATGAATCAGCACATGTGAAAGTGCCATGAGCTCTGTCCAGGCATTTGCCAGAACACATGATGGTTAAAAGAGGGGGCACTGGTTAGGTGGTTAGCTGGAAACAAGTGGGCTGGAGGCATGACAGATTAATTTGGGGGTACCTGTCATCCATCTCCTCACCTATTTCTCCATTTGTAGAGTCTAGGCCCCACAATTTCCCTCAAAATGGAGTCTTGTGGGGGAATTTCAGTTGAAGATATGTCTCGCCCTGAGAAATGTTTCTCTTTTCTCTGCCTTTTCTCTTCTCATATGCATGTCTTGATCTAACCTCTTATTTTACCATCTAGCTATATTCCAAGAGATAAAGAAGTTCAAATTGCAATTCGTGATCCAAGAATAGAAAGCCCAGGTCTACAAATTTTCTTAGAAATATGACCTGATAGCACAAAATAAGAAATGTGACAAGATTTTGGGGAAAAGAGGTTAGACTCTAAAGGGCCAAATGCCAAGAGCACATCTAGATATGTTCCATCAGGAGCCACCACAGAAGCTGCTTCCAAGTTCACTTTATGAAAAATTTCTGTAGCAACCCAAGATGTGCCAATCAATGATCATGGAATGTTCTCAGATTTAGCAGAAACAATTCTTTGCACAGTGGGTGCAAGATCAAGCTCAGGCAGAAAAGTCTAATGGGATTAGGAGTGGCTGAGTCCATTGGGGGGAAATCCACCAAATCAAGAGCCCTGTTGATCTCACACCAACTAGGATAGAAGATGAGGGGGCAACTGGAGGGGAAATATGGGACCAAGATCCACCAGGATGAGCAAGTTAGTATCTGGTGGATCTCCAGTTCAGCTAGCTGAACTCAAGCTATGCTGGTCTATACCAGCATAAATTCCCAACTGGGGCTCAGCCGGGGTTCAGCCAAATGGGGACATTTCAGTAGCAGGACAGGGCGGGGGTGGACACACTGGATCCTAACTCCTTTCAGCTTAGCCACATGACCTTGCAATTGGGCAGAACTTGAACTAGCAAGAAGGGTGGTGTAAGACAAACTCTATTGTTTGTTTCCCCTCTGCCAAATGGGGACTGGCTGAGCCAGCAGCAGCCCTGCTCTTGTATGGTGTTTGGATCTGGTGTACTTTATGCCAGCTTAATTTAAGCCAATGTAAATTACATTGGCTTCCCATAGTTAGGATTGTTCCCTAACAACAATTGCCCCAGGGCTGGTATATGTTTCCTGTCTTGTTGGGAACATGTCAGGGGCCCAGTATCCAACCCCAGTCCATCCCTAACCTCCCCTTTTCCCTCTGCACCACCATCAGACCCCTTATGCAGCTGCAACAAAGAGGCCTTTGGGGAAGGACCTCCTTCTCTGTCCATGGACAGTTCCCCAATGTCCTATGGACCCTGGAATGCCCTTGCAAGGACCATAGGATTGTGCCCTGAGTCAATAACAGTTTTGTCATTGACTATAACTGCCCCCTTTACATGTTTATACACATCTACATATTAAGTTACCTATATAACTCTTAATATCTCCCCTTTCTAAAGTAACAATTATCAATTATAAATGGGTTAACTACAGTACACTCTGCATAAAGGGGTGAGCAAGTGGTAATTAACTTCCCTGTATTTTCTTAATAATTGGATCATTTGTCAATAAAGACACTAGGATGTTAACAGTAGTAAGTTATTAGCGGGATTCACTGCTGAAATTCTGCTCACCCTGTTGAAAAGCTGGCATCAACAGTTTTATGCACCAATGCAGATTTCCACACCGTGCACTACTCAGTGATTGATTTGTGTGAAGTGAAATGTTGAAGAGACATCTCTGTTTGAGAAGTAATTTACAACTTGGCAGAATAGCAGATCCACACAGGATCCCAAGTGTGATAAATTCACCAATGTTGCCACATTTGGGACATGATCTATAGGTTAGAGGCAGATCTAGAATCTCCAAATACATCATCAGGAAAGTAATGCTGGAGACCTGACACCTTCATCAACCATCTCCATGTCTTACAACAGCAATTTTCAAGCGTTTTACCTTTGGGGAACATTTTCCACATATACTTGTTTGATGAGGAACTTCTAAGTATCTACCACAGAACACCTGAGCATTGCAGATCTTTCTGGGACATAGTCATTGGTGTCCTCTCTCTGGAAGGTCGCTGACAGGGATGAACTGATCAGCTCATTTCTGGTTGATACTAATTTTGCATGTGTTCATAAGTCCATTCTGTCTTGTTTTAGCATGAATCTGTGATGTTTTAAAAACATACACATGGAGTTCTGTATTTAAATACATAGTTTTTTGTATCAAAATACATATCTAAATATGCATTTTGTCTCAATGTACACATTTCTAAATATATTTTATTCTAAAGAATGCATTTTAATGCATTTTGATACTTTTGTGTGTGTTGAGAATTCTCCAAAATGTGGAAGAGTGCAAGTTCTGAAAAATAATTACAATCCCCTTGTGCCTGGGATGTTGGGGTGTGTGTCATCATCATGTTCCACTGCTCCCAGAGATGTTTTCAGCCTCATGCTCAAGACATGCAGGTGGAGCAGCTGTAGCTGTGTTTTCTAGGTGCTCCAGATGCACCAGCTGCTAGAAAAAATTAAAAGAAGTGAGAGGCAAGACTCTGACCACCTAGTCAAATTATGAGTAGCAGTTCAAAGAAGTGCAGGCTAATCTGTACAATAATCTGGTCATTTGTTCCCATTGACCGTTGCTGGCTTGTTCCCAATGAGTGGTGTTGCTGGTGGCTACATGTCCGACTATGTGCTCTCTTGACCCCTGCCTCTCCTGGCTTATTAAATCTAGAAGAAGGGGATTGACTGGTTGGATCCAAAGTGTGGTTAATGCTTCATTGCTTGAGGAGGTGAGGCCACTCCTAAAGAAACTGGACCTGGATTCCTTGGATTAGAATCACTATTGACCAGTCGCCAATATTCTCTTCTGGAGAGAGTAGTGGCTGGGCAGCTGCAGGCATTCTTGGATGACACAGGACCGGATTATCTAGATCCATTCCAGGCTGGGTTCAGGCCTGGCCATGGACTGAGTCAGCCTTGGTTGCCCAGATGGATGACGTTTATAGAGAGCAGAACAGGGGAAGTATGACCTTGCTCCTGCTTCTCGATCTCTCTGCAGCTTTTGATACCATTGATCTTGGTATCCTAGAACTGGCTCCATCGAATGGGAATTGAGGGCACTGTGTTATGGGCACTGAGAATTTGAATGGGAATTGAGGGCACTGTCTTACCTACAGGACCGAATCCAGAGAGTAGTGTCGGGTGATTTTTTTTGACTCCCTGGCATTTGTGCTATGGGGTGATGCAGGGTGCCATCTTATCCTGAAACTCTGTTTAATATCTACAGTATATGAAGCTGCTGGGAGCGATAGTTAGGGATTTGGAGGCAGCTCTACTTCTCCATAACATCCAAATTGCAAGAGGCTGTGCGAGCCCTGGACCAGTGCCTGGATGCAGTGGTGGAATGGATGAAGGGAAATCTGAGCTTGAATCGTGGCAAAAGAGGCACTCTGAGAAACTGGTCAGTTGCCTGTCCTGGATGGGGTTGCACTCACCCTGAAGGAGCAGGTAATCAATCTGGGAGTTCTTCCGGATTCAACTCTGTCACTGGAGATCCAGGCAGTCTCAATAGCTAGAAGTACCTGTTATCAGCTGCACCTGGTGAGACAGCTGTGACCATTCCTGAATCTAGAGAGCTTGGCCACAGCAGCTCAGACATAAGAGACTTCAAGTCTGGATTACTGCAATGCACTCTTTGTGGAGCTTCCCTTACACTTAACCTAGAAACTGCAGTTAGTGCAGAATGCTGCAGCCAGATTGGTGATGGGAAAGAGACCCTGTCAGCATATAATGCCTCTGGTTAGAGATTTGCACAGGTTGCCAATTTGTTACTGGGCCAGGTTCAATGTATTACTACTGGTATATAAAGCCCTAAACAGCTTGGGATCAGTTTACTTGTGAGACTGCCTTGCCCTCTATGTGCTCACTTGATCTCTTCACTCAGTGGAACAGGCATTGTTACAGGTGCCATATAATACTCATTCAAGCACTTGTAAAATATCATTCTTTTAGTGTCGCAACACCAACACTTTGGAACTCCCTGCCTACTGACTTCAGACAGATGTCTACACTGTATTTTTTTCAGTGCCTGCTTAAAACTTTTCTATTTAGGCAAGCGAATCCAGTCACATAGATGTTGATGTGTTTAATTTTTTTTAGTCTATTGCTATTTTAATTATTTTAACAATGTGTTTAATTACTTGTTTTTAACTGTTTTACTGATTTTTTTGCTTTTGGTAAACCACTTAGAGGTCTTTACATTCAAGTGGCATATGCATTTTGTTAAATAAAAATAAATAAATACCAATCAAATAGATTTTCCAAGCATTCTGACTTAGGAAGTTATGGATAAAATTAGAGGGTTGTATCCCATGCTACTCCTACTCAAAGTAGACCTATTGAAATTAATGGACGTGATTAACTTAAGGTCATTAATTTTAATGGGTCTACTCTGTGTAGAACCTAGTTGGATACAACCCAGTTTTTTCCTGTTTTAAAATTAAGAAACTTCACCACAGAAAACTATAAACAACAAAATGTTCAATGGCAAAATGACATCACATCTTGGTTACAAAGACAACAGAGTTCCCATTTCCAGTTTCTTGTTGATAACACCAAGAGCTGCACATTGCGATTACCTCACAAATACCAACCTATACATTAACTCCAATCTTCAAAATCTTTATTTTATTTTTTTTACCTTGCCCACTATTACATTTGCCAAACGGAAATGTATTTTTAAGGCGCTGAGGGTGGGATGATCTCACTGTATTATTTTTCATGGTATACGAAATAAAGTCATTCCACACAGTGAAATATTATTCTGGTATCACTAGCTCTTTGACCACATGCCTCTGATGGGTAAGCTTTTCTGCTACTGTGTTCCAGCGTTTACTGTACCAACAATCTACAAACAGCTCTATAGAACTTTTCCAGTTTTGTGCAATGACAAATCTAACCACAGCCAACTTAAAGTGTATCTGAGGCCAGTGGCGGCTGGTGATTCTTGGAATTGGCAGGGCTTCTAGGAAGTCATGGGGGCATGGCCAATTGTTCTGATTTTCTCCCTCTCCTCCTCCCTTGCAAAGATAGTGTGGATACTTCAGCACTGCAGTTGTAGAAATACTCAGTACCCAGCTAAACTGATAAATATCTTACTTTGGTTCAGAACAGGGTCCCTACTGCCACTGTTGCTTCTGTACTAGGAAAAAGGTTGTGTGGCCTCCACCTGTTCTGGTTCTCTCCCTCTCCTTTGCAAAGAAACAGTGGATGCTTAAACATTGCGGTTGTATAAAACTTAATACCTGTGCTACTTTGGTTTAGGGCAGTAGTTCTCAAACTTTTTTGGTTCGCGGCTCACTGTAAAACATAAAAAATTTCTGGCGCACTTTGTGTACAAAATTGAAAATATATTAATATATTTTAAACTATGAATAAAAATAACAAACTATAGAAAACTATTACGTACCTTATAGGACCTAGCCTAGCTATTAATTGATCATGGATGTAATAAATCTCTATACAAATGGGTTTCTTCTCATTTTTAAAATATACTTTCATAATATTTGCGGCACACCTAGCCACCTCTTGCAGCGCACCAGTGTGCCGCAGCGCACTGTTTGAGAATCACTGGTTTAGGGTCTGGACTAGCAGTGTATGACCTGGAGAGTGACTTTGGGGTTGTGGTAGATAGCTTGAGGAAAGTGTTGACCCAGTGTGTGGCAGCTGTGAAAAAGAGTAGATTCCATGTTAGGGATCATTAAGAAAGAGCTGGCAATAAAAATATCAGTATCGTAATGCCGTTATACAAAAGCCATTCTGCACTCTGAATGCTCGGTTATATTCAAGGCAGGGATGGAAAGATCTGTCAAGTTTTGGTTCTCTCAGTTCCTCATTTTTCCAGTCTTAAATTCAGCTCTCCACATTTCTGCAGAAATTTGTGATTTTTTTAAAAAAAATCCTCATGAAATTACCTCAGCATTTTAGTGTGAATATCTCCCAATATACATCTTTTTGTAGACAGTTTTGATTAATGTACACATTTTTGCAAGCCATTTCTTGTCATATAATTCATTTTTGCATGATATTTTCACTTATATATTCATTTTTATGCACACTTTCCCCTACTATATGCATTTTCATAAACATTGTTTGATCGGCAAACTGCATCACAAAATTGGAATAAGTGTGAATTTTGAAGGATGGCTGTGTTTTTGGTTCTCATATTGTTTTGGAAAGTATGAATTTGATAGATTTGGCTTGAAACACAAACTAAATTGAATTCCTTGCCCATCTCTAATTCAACATAGTGCTAAGAAGATTGTTCCACCAGCACAAGGATTTCTCCTTGTGCAAAGGAACTAATTTTTGCCTGTCATTCCCCTACACCCCCCATTAAATCTTTTCTGAGGGCTCCCCCAAGTGTCCAGAGCACATTTGGGGACAGTGGGAAGCCTGCATGAAGGGAGAAGAGGGGGGGAATCCCCTTTCACTAGCACAAAAACTTAGTTTAATACTGCCCAGTGTGTGCACTTCTGGTTGCCAGAAGTAAAAAAAGAATATTGTTGTGTTGGAAATGGCACTAGAACAACTCTCCTATGAGGAAAGGGCTTTCTTGTTCAGAAAAAAAGCTAAGTAAGGCAGAACCCAAGAGAGATGCATAAAATTAAGCATGACAACTATGGAGAAATTGGACAGAGAGAAATCCCCCCCCCTTCTCTCATGATGCTAGGAGCCCAGGTCACCCAATGAAGCTGAATGGGAGATCTAGGAAAGACAAAAGAAAAAAAAAGCTGGTACTTCACACCATGCATAGTTAAACTATGGAATTCATTACCTCCAGTTGTGGGTGGCGTGGTGGCCCTGTGCTGCTCACCTGACTTTTCTCGGGCCAGGGTGCTGCAGCTTACCAGGATGGAGAGGGGAGGAGCAAGATGGCAGCAAGGCCAGTGCTGTGCTAGCACACTGGCCGGAGTGCTGGATTGGCTCCAATGCCTCATTTGCGCTGTGCTGACCTTGCTGCCACCTTGCCCTTCCTTCTGGGCATGCTGCAGCAACCCAGCTGGTCTGGTGGGAGGCCAACTGAGCAGAGCAGTCCCACCATGCTGTCCACAATTGGGTACCGCAAGAGGCAGCCGCCACCAATTGGGATGGCTTTAAAAAAGCATGGAGAATATTAGCAGCTGCTAATTATGATGGCTGAATTACATTCAATATCAGAGGAAGTATGCCTCTGAATATCACTTACTGGAGATCACAAGAGCGAGAGTGTCCCTGTGCTTTTGTCCTGTTTACAGGCTTGCCATAGGCATCTGACTAGCAACCCAGAGGACAGAATGCTGGACTAGGTGGACCTTTGGTCTGACCCAGCAAGATTTTATATCCTTATGATGCAGATTGGGTTCAAAGCAAAGGAATCGAGGGAGTAAATGGATAGCAGCAACAGCAATGTGGAGAGGTAGGGCTACTCAGGGAAAGGGGCCCTGAAGCCGCCTTGCCCAAGAAATCTCCAAAATATGGACCCAATAGTTAGGAATGAAGAAGAATTTCATTTGGTCCACATTTTTTAAGTGAGCTGACCTACTTAGCATCTCCTGGACTAATGCATGGATCAGAATCCTTCAGATTTCACAGTTTTCTAAATTTTGGGATACCATTCTTAATTCAAACAGCATACTAAAACCTGTAAAAAAGGTATTTTAATGTAAAATATTTTTCAAAATGCATATATTGAAGTAAAATACATATTTAAATACATATTTCAAATGAATTTTCATATGGATTTCTTTAAAAAAAGTCAGATTATTTGTAGAAGTGGATAGAACAGATTTATGAATGGACACATGTGAAATTGACATGGATCAGAAATAGAGTGATTTGTCCATCCTTCCCAGCACATGTAGATAGTTCTGGTAGACCGAAGACTAAGATAAACGCTGCGGGAACAAGTAGTGTCTTCTTTTGGGCAAAGCAGCATCACTGGACTAGAATATACTGAGATCTCCTGAAGATTACAGACCTTTTTGCTTAGTGTCTTGAAGCATTTTAAAAATCCCATTTGGCATTCTGAAGATAATGAAATAAGAGTTTACATACGAATGCAACAAACAAGGGAAGAGGCAGTAAACCTATTTTCCCCCTTTTACTGTGACAGGGGAGCTGAGAAAATGTACTTCAGCAGTAAGCAATTAATATTATGCAAGCTCAGGAGAGGATTCATAGTTCATCTGATTAATAAAGAACACACAGAGTACACTAAGGCAACCGAAAAACTCTGGATGTTCCACTGGTTATATAAGGATTAAGGATAACGAACAGAGTGCGAGTCTTCCAGAAGCTTTATTAATCTTCTGCTGGCAACCAGTAAATAAATTTGCTTTTCCTACACCAGTATTTACTCAGAGGCTTTGCAGGCTGTACAACGCTCATGATGGTTTGTATAAATGAGAGCAGAAATTGACCCCTTTTGTTCATGTTACAAAGAAAATTGGCTGGAGTTGATCCATTGCTGTCTATAGTAAATAAAGCACCGTAGGTCCTGAAGTCATATACTGAAGCTCCCAATCTGTCAGACTTTCTTTGCAACATATACTGGTCTGCATGCTAGCTAATGTTTCTATTCTGGGATGTGACTTTTCTTTATATCATTCGTATTCCACTTTCCTCCAAGGAGCTCAGGGTAATGCACATAGAGGTTCTTTTTTACCCTCACAACAACCCTGGAGAACAGATTATGCTGTAGAAGTGTCCCAAGGTCACCTACAGAGCTTTATAGCCCAGCAAGGATGTAAAGCCAGGTCTCTCTTGTCCCAACTCTAACACTATTCACTACTTCATACAGATTCATGGCTCCACTGAACTCTGCCCTCTGCCCCTTCTGTAGAGCTGCCACCAATTTTCTATATGAAACTAAATCTCGAAGTGAAGTTGGAGGTCTTGTTTGGGTGAATCAGCTGAGGAACGTCAAGGAAAACATGAAGCAATAAGGCTTAGCAAATTTTATCAGCGTGGGCCACACAGCCTTAAATTGCCACCAAGTTTCATTTAGAGCAAAAGGTTGAGCTAAGTGAGGATGTTTCTGTTTGAAAGAAATGCCCAAGGAATTTGGGGGGAAGCAAAAAGAATAGAAATGTGTGGGGAAAGGCCATAGTACAGTGATAGAACATCTGTTCTGCACGCAGAAGGTCCCAGGTTCAGTCCGTGTGATATCCAGGTAGAACTGCCTGAAACCTTGGAGAGCTGCTGCTGGTCAGCACTGAGCTAGAATCTAGAGGTACCAGTGGTCTGCAAGATGGATCAGTGGTCTGACTCAATGTAAGGCAGCTTCCTATGCACCTTCCTACCAGTAAGACTATTGCCCCCCCAAGGAAATTCTTCCTATGCCTGTTGCTTTCTTCCCTACCGTTAGACAAGTGTCCATTTCTACTTATTCTCTGCTTCCTGTTCTTTGAACAGTTACTGATCCATGAAAGGCTGCATCCTTTTATCCCATGCCTGCTACTTTTACTCAGGAGCCTTTGTGAAACGGTTTATCAAAAGTTTTTGAAAAGTCAAGTGTATCAAGTCTGCCATATCACACCCATCTATGTGTTGGCTGACTCTCTCTTTATCAACCCAGCCACCTATTTTTAATTGGTCATAGCTTTTCTGATACTGAAAGCATCTTTGCAGTCACACTTCCTTCTCCATTTCAGATCAAATAAGCTCATTTCAAACATTTATCGGGGACCAACATTTCCTTTCCCATGGTAACAAAGAGGAAATTTCTGCTCCCCTTTCTCTCAAAAACCCTGAGAAATTACAATCCCGACCACTATTCATAGATAATAAATTATCTGAATTTCTTATGCCAGTTCTAACCTCAACTGGGTCTACAATCTAATGTGTAAACGTTAACACTCTCATTTGATCCCTGTCTTTCTGCCACCCCTTTTCTTTCTCTTCCTTCCCACCCTATGGGCTGCCAGGAATGACTGCTCTTGCCAGCGATTGACACCTAATGCTTGCAGAGGGCTTCACTCCTTTACTTCTTCCATCACCCTATCCATTTCACCTCCCCCTCCAATTACACCACACTTGTCTGAATGAAGAAAATAAAAAAGAACACAAACTCTGGCAAAAGAAATGCAAGAAGACAATAAGGGATGCTAAAAAAGAATTTGAGGAGCACATTGCTAAGAACATAAAAACCAACAACAAAAAATTCTATAAATACATTCAAAGCAGGAGACCATCTAGGGAGGTGATTGGACCCTTGGATGATAAGGGAGTCAAAGGTGTACTAAAGAACGATAAGAAGATTGCAGAGAAGCTAAATGAATTCTTTGCATCTGTCTTCACAGTGGAAGATATAGGGCAGATCCCTGAACCTGAACTAACATTTGCAGGAAGGGATTCTGAGGAACTGAGACAAATAGTGGTAACGAGAAAGGAAGTTCTAGGCTTAATGGACAATATAAAAACTGACAAATCACCGGGCCCGGATGGCATCCACCTGAGAGTTCTCAAAGAACTCAAATGTGAAATTGCTGATCTGCTAACTAAAATATGTAACTTTTCCCTCGGGTCCTCCTCCGTGCCTGAGGACTGGAAAGTGGCAAATGTAACACCAATGTTCAAAAAGAGATCCAGAGGTGATCCTGGAAATTACAGGCCAGTTAGCTTAACTTCTGTCCCTGGAAAACTGGTAGAAAGTATTATTAAAGCTAGATTAACTAAGCACATAGAAGAACAAGCCTTGCTGAAGCAGAGCCAGCATGGCTTCTGCAAGGGAAAGTCCTGTCTCAGTAACCTATTAGAATTCTTTGAGAGTGTCAACAAGCATATAGATAGAGGTGATCCAGTGGACATAGTGTACTTAGACTTTCAAAAAGCTTTTGACAAGGTACCTCACCAAAGACTTCTGAGGAAGCTTAGCAGTCATGGAATAAGAGGAGAGGTCCTCTTGTGGATAAGGAATTGGTTAAGAAGCAGAAAGCAGAGAGTAGGAATAATGGACAGTTCTCCCAATGGAGGGCTGTAGAAAGTGGAGTCCCTCAAGGATCGGTATTGGGACCTGTACTTTTCAACTTGTTCATTAATGACCTAGAATTAGGAGTGAGCAGTGGTGGCCAAGTTTGCTGATGACACTAAATTGTTCAGGGTTGTTAAAACAAAAAGGGATTGCGAAGAGCTCCAAAAAGACCTCTCCAAACTGAGTGAATGGACGGAAAAATGACAAATGCAATTCAATGTAAACAAGTGTAAAATTATGCATATTGGAGCAAAAAATCTGAATTTCACATATGCACTCATGGGGTCTGAACTGGCGGTGACCAACCAGGAGAGAGACCTCAGGGTTGTAGTGGACAGCATGATGAAAATGTCGACCCAGTGTGCGGCAGCTGTGAAAAAGGCAAATTCCATGCTAGGGATAATTAGGAAAGGTATTGAAAATAAAACAGCCGATATCATAATGCCGTTGTATAAATCTATGGTGCGGCCGCATTTGGAATACTGTGTACAGTTCTGGTCGCCTCATCTCAAAAAGGATATTATAGAGTTGGAAAAGGTTCAGAAGAGGGCAACCAGAATGATCAAGGGGATAGAGCGACTCCCTTATGAGGAAAGGTTGCAGCATTTGGGGCTTTTTAGTTTAGAGAAAAGGCAGGTCAGAGGAGACATGAAAGAAGTGTATAAAATTATGCATGGCATTGAGAAAGTGGATAGAGAAAAGTTCTTCTCCCTCTCTCATAATACTAGAACTCGTGGACATTCAAAGAAGCTGCATGTGGGAAGATTCAGGACAGACAAAAGGAAGTACTTCTTTACTCAGCGCATAGTTAAACTATGGAATTTGCTCCCACAAGATGCAGTAATGGCCACCAGCTTGGATGGCTTTAAAAGAAGATTAGACAAATTCATGGAGGACAGGGCTATCAATGGCTACTAGCCATGATGGCTGTGCTCTGCCACCCTAGTTAGAGGCAGCATGCTTCTGAAAACCAGTTGCCGGAAGCCTCAGGAGTGGAGAGTGTTCTTGCACTCGGGTCCTGCTTGCGGGCTTCCCCCAGGCACCTGGTTGGCCACTGTGAGAACAGGATGCTGGACTAGATGGGCCACTGGCCTGATCCAGCAGGCTCTTCTTATGTTCTTATGTTCCCAGGCTCCCTCCCATTTTTTCATGTTAGCATTTATGAAATGTTACTAGTTTTACTGAAAGTCTTTCAACTTTCATTGAAATTGCTCTAATAACATGCCTCAGCCTTGGCGACTTGCATGCACAGGGAAATGTTGAATCCAAATGAGCAATGGCTGAATGGGATGGCTCAGACTTGGGGCTAATTCAGATTTAATATGAAGCTATAGCATTGGAATGGTCAGGGAAGCTCCTGAGGCTTGCATACACCATCCTTCCCCTAACTCTTCCCCTTGCACATGTTACTCAAAGACTGCAATTGAAGCAAACCATACTTTCCATAGTTTATCCATACAGGCAAACTATGCTTGCTCTACATTCCACGGATTATCCTTGACTATTGGCTGATTATTATTGCAGATACTGCTCTAATTTATTTATTTATTTATTTATTTTAGTTTAATGTATATACCGCCCTAAGCCCGAAGGCTCTCTGGGCGGTGTACAAAAAGATAAAAACAAGCACAATATATAAATACAATAAATACAATAAATAATAATTAAAAAAACAAACAATAACGAACCAAACAACATCCAAAATACAGAAATGCTGTTTAAAATACACTTTAAAATGCCTGGGAGTATGAAAAGGTTTTCACCTGGCGCCGAAAAGATAGTAGCGTCGGCGCCAGGCGCACCTCATCAGGGAGACTGTTCCACAGTTCAGGGGCCACTACTGAAAAGGCCCTGGTTCTAGTCATCACCCTCCAAGCCTCTCGATGGGATGGTACTCGGAGGAGGGCCTTAGATGTTGAGCGTAGTGTACGGGTAGGTTCATATTGGGAGAGGCGTTCCACCAGGTATTGCGGTCCCATGCCGTGTAGGGCTTTATAGGTCAAAACCAGCACTTTGAATCTAGCCCGGAAACAAATAGGAAGCCAGTGCAGATGGGCCAGAACAGGTGTTATATGAGCGGACCTTCTGGTCCGCGTCACCAATCTGGCCGCTGCATTCTGGACTAGCTGTAGTTTCCGAACAGTCTTCAAGGGCAGCCCCACATAGAGCGCGTTGCAGTAGTCCAATCTAGAAGTTACCAGAGCATGAACAACTGAAGCGAGGTCGTCACTGTCCAGATAGGGACGTAGCTGGGCTACCAATCGAAGATGGTAAAAAGCATTCCGTGCCACCGAGGCCACCTGGGCCTCAAGAGACAGGGAAGGATCGAAAAGAACTCCCAAGCTACAAACCTGTTCCTTCAAGGGGAGTGTAACCCCATCAAGAACAGGATGAACATCCACCATCTGAGCAGAGAAGGCACTCACCAACAGCGTCTCAGTCTTGTCTGGATTGAGCTTCAGTCTGTTAGCTCCCATCCAGTCCATTATCGCGGTCAGGCAACGGTTTAGCACGTTAACAGCCTCACCTGAGGAGGATGAAAAGGAGAAATAGAGCTACGTGTCATCAGCGTACTGATGACAACGCAGCCCAAAACTCCTGATGACCACACCCAGCGGCTTCATGTAGATGTTGAAAAGCATGGGGGACAGTACCGATCCCTGCGGGACTCCACAATGGAGAGTCCAGGGTATCGAGCAATGTTCCCCAAGCACTACCTTCTGGTGGCGACCCACCAAGTAGGAGCGGAGCCACTGCCAAGCAGTACCCCCAACTCCCAACTCCGTGAGTCTTCCCAGAAGGATACCATGGTTGATGGTATCAAAAGCAGCTGAGAGATCAAGGAGAATCAACAGAGTCACACTCCCCCTGTCCCTCTCCCGACAAAAGTCATCGTACAGGGCGACCAAGGCTGTTTCGGTGCCAAAACCGGGCCTAAAACCGGATTGAAATGGATCAAGATAATAAGTGTCATCCAAGAGCCCCTGGAGCTGGCCGGCAACCACCCGTTCCAGTACCTTGCCCAAGAACGGAACATTCACCACAGGTCTATAGTTGTTCAGGTTATCTGGGTCCAAAGAGGATTTCTTCAGGAGTGGTCTCACTACCGCCTCTTTTAGGCAGTCAGGGACCACTCCCTCTCTCAAAGAGGCGTTTATTATCTCCTTGGCCCAGCAGGCGGTTCCGGTCCTGCCAGCTTTCACCAGCCAAGAGGGGCAAGGGTCCAGAACAGATGTGGTCGCCCGCACCAGTCCAAGGATCTTGTCAACATCCTCAAGCTGTACAGACTGAAACTCATCCAATAAATAAGGACAAGACCACTTTCTGGATGCTTCGTTGGAACTCACTGTCATAACATTGGAGTCTAAGTCCCGGCGAATGCATGCGATCTTATCCTGGAAGTGCCTCGCAAACTCATCACAGCGGGCTACAGATGAATCCATAATATCCCGAGGGCCAGAATGTAAAAGCCCTCGTACAATTTTAAAGAGCTCCGCCGGGCGGGAGAGAGATGCCTTAATTGTGGCAGCAAAATATCTCTTTTTTGCTGCCCTCACCACTACTATATACCGCTTAGAAGAAGCACTTACCAAAGCATAATTGCATTCGTCAGGAGTTCGCCTCCATCTGCACTCAAGCCTCCTCCTCTCTTGCTTCATCACTCTCAGCTCCACGGTATACCATGGAGCTGTATGAGCTCTACATAGGAGGGGGCGCATGGGAGCGATTGTGTCAACCGCCTGGGTCAGCTCCGTATTCCACAATCCAACCAGGGCTTCGACAGGAGCGCCAGTCTTCTCAGTCGGAAAATCCCCCAGAGCCCTTTGGAAACCCTCAGGATCCATTAGTCTCTGGGGGCGGACCAGTTTAATAGGTCCCCCACCCTTGCAGAGGGAAAGGGTCGCTGTGAGCCTAAACTTCAGCAAGCGGTGATCTGTCCATGACAATGGGGTAGATGACAAATCCCCAACCACCAGATCACCATCTCCATGCCCAGTGGCGAAGATCAAATCAAGAGTATGTCCCGACACATGCGTTGGGCCAGTAACAACCTGAGACAGCCCCATGGTTGTCATGGAGGCCATGAAGTCCTGAGCCGCCCCAGATAAAGCAGTCTCGGCATGGACGTTGAAGTCCCCGAGTACCAAAAGTCTAGGGGACTGCAACAGTACCTCCGAGACTACCTCTGTCAGCTCAGTTAGGGAATTTGTTGGGCAGCAGGGTGGGCGGTACACCAACAAAATTCCCAGTCTGTCTCTCTGGCCCAACACAAGGTGGAGACACTCTAAACCAGTCATCACCTGGACAGGGTGCTTGGTGAGTGAGAAAGAACTCCTATAGACCACAGCAACCCCACCTCCCCGTCCTTCGGTTCTACCATGATGCTGAACCGCATACCCAGGTGGGCAGAGCTGGGAAAGAGCAACGCCTCCCTGATTGCCCACCCAGGTCTCAGTTATACACGCCAGGTCGGCAGCCTCGTCCACAATTAAATCATGGACAAGGGAGATCTTATGGTGAACCGACCTGGCGTTTAACAACAGCACATGGAGATCCGAAGGCTGACTGATAGAACAACCATCAGTCCTGGGGATGTGAGGAGAACCGGAACAAGTCACAGACACTACTTGTCTGGGACAAGTTCCCCTTATCTGGCACGTTCTCCTCACAACGCCATACCTCCCATTACCCGTCACTACATATCATGGCAATACAGCATCATACACATACCTCTTTAATTCATAAAATGCAATTGAAGAATTTGTGTACATGCTTCAGTGTAATTTGGAACTCCAATCTCTCAGTGGAAGCCTATATGCGCAAAGACTCTGGCCCTTCAGACGAGTGCAAGGAATGTGTGGATGCCAGGAGGTGGAGCCTTACTTTCCACTTGTATGTGCTCCTTGCCTATAAATAGAGTACTAGAGTAGGGCTAAGGGGTACAATAATCAAGTGTAGAGAAAAGAAATGATGGACATGCATGTGTGAACCAGATTGCAGAAACAAATGCAGTTTGTTTTCTAGAAGAAACTTCATTAGCCTCTCATTGATTTATGCCCCAAGCATTTAAACTTACACTTAGTATACTGCAGGTTTGGTGCACTTTATAAATGTCGGGGCAATGACATAATAAGTAGTAAACCATCAGTCACCAATATCATTAGCCACTTTACAAAGCTGAATTACTTGAACTTTGAGTTGTTTTACACTGTGAAAATTAGCATGTAAGATGAAAGATATGCATGTCTCTTTTGAGGACTTTCCCTAAACCTTGCTGAAATATTTTTCCTTCCCTTGAAATTTCTACAGAGTTTCGCCTGAACAGGACCTTCTAAATTTCCATCTAATATAATATAATATAATATAATATAATATAATATAATATAATATAATATAATATAATATAATATAATATAATATAATATAATATATTAGGACAGGGATAGAGAAGCTGTGGGTTGCCAAAAGTTGTTGGACTCCAGCTTCCATCAGCTCTGGCCAGCATAGCTAAGGTCAGGTATAATGGGATTTGCAGTCCGACAAGATCTGGAGGACCACAAGCTCCTCATTTCTAATTTAGGGGAAAATGTGGTTGCAACTTAGATATATATGGATGCCCACTTACCCCTTAGGGACTTCAGTAATCCTACTGAATATTGTTATGATTCTCTCTAAATTGCTACAGTTGATTTGACTAGAGAATCACCTAACAACAACAACAATAATAAGGTTTTATCCTGGAACTTGCTGTTGTACAATGGTTTCTGGATCAGAACTTTGTGGGGCATAATCAGGTTGGATTCAGATTTTTTCTGGGGGGAAACTGAATTGCCAACTCCTTGCTCTGGTGATGCTATTAATCAATGACAGATCAGTCCAAAATAAGTCATCACTACTCAGTGTCTTAACCATGGAGGCAGAGGCCAACCTAGCATGTATTACTCACGCATGGGTGAGCTGGGTCAACCATCTTCAACCCAACTTTGCCCCCAAAGTAGTCAGTGCAGTAGCAGTTCAGATCAAAGGGAGGAACGGGGGTAGAGTTGCTGCCATCCAAAATATTCCATCGAGCTTCTCAGGAAGCCATTCACTTTTGTAACTGGATTTGAAGGTTTGTCCCTGCTGTTGGGCTGTAGACACAGAATGGGGATACTGCTGGTGTACTGTCCACCTTGCTGCCCAACAGTTTCCTTCTGAGCACTCTGATGTGGTCTTGGAGGTGGTGTTGGAGAATCCCTCTCCTGTTGTGTTGGGGAAATCAGTATCTATGCCAATGGTGGATTTAGACTTTTAAAGAAGTCTGCTTCCTTTCTAGTCATCCTTTGTAAGGAAATAATAATAATAGTTCACCTCTTCTTCACTTAAGAATGGTACTTCCATGAATGGAGGGAGTGGGGTGAAAAACTGTGATTTCCCATTTTTATATATAAATATATTTTAAAAAATCACCCAGCCAAATAACCCCTAGGCCTATTTGTCTGGACTTTGGCAAGTGTCTTTTCAGGGGCACCTCACTCAGGCCTCCAGTTTTCAAACTGATTCCCCCCTCCAAAAAAATAGGGGAGAGAATATGATTCCTCTCTCCCACACACCCTTTTTAAAAGAAAGCTCAGAGTCCAGGCCCCCTGCTGGTATGAGCTCGGGTGCAATTGCTTCAATTGCACCATTATAATCTGGCCTTGTTTGGAGCAAGGAAAATCTTAAATATTCTCTCTGATCATCCGTTTTAATCTACTAGAACTCTGAAAGCAGCATATCCTGTTCAAAACTGGCTGTTGGGCCATCTTGACATGTATTTTCATGTGACATGTAGCTTAGGCTTCAGAGGCAGAAGCAGAGACTGCTTCCCCACCTACTAAAAGAGAAACTGTTATGCAGAATGGAGTGGAAGAATTCTGGACTGTGCCACCGCAGGTTGCAAATTGAGGGTGAGGGTTACATTTTGTAATGCTTCCCTGAATAAATGTCCTGCATGTAGACAGCAAGCTCATCAGGAAGAAAGGTTTCATAGTCTGTGCCAGTTTACTACAAGAGGATCTTTATTTATTTATTACATTTATATCCTGCTCTTCCTCCCACTGTGGCATCATGAGTGGGAAAATGCTGTTGCACTCATGTCCTGCTTGTGGGCTTTCTGTAGCATCTGGTTAGCCCTTGTGAGAACAGATTGGTGAACTATATGGGCTGCTTGTCTGATCAAGCAGGGCTCTTCTAAGTTTATTTCAAAATATTAAGTTTCTTATTATTTTATTTACTTATTATTTTATTTATACCCCGCCCTTCCTTCCAGCAGGAGCCCAGGGCGGCAAATATTAAAATATGCAAAGGTGATAACAAGTTAGGGTGAGACTTTCAGTTCAGTTCACATTTCAAGTCGAATCTATCAAATTCATGCTTTCTGAAACAATAAAAGAACCAAAACACAAAATTCATGTGCAGTTCACCAACCAACCAATGATTACAAAAATGCATATGTTAGGGGAAAGTGTGCATAAAAATGGATATATGAGTGAAAATAAAATGCAAAAAGGCATTATATGATGAGAAATGGCTTGCAAAATGCATACATTAGTCAAAACTGCCTACAAAAATGTGTTTATTATGAGAAATTCACATGAAAACGCTGGAGAATTTTCATGAGGATTTTTCAAAACAAAATTGCAAATTGCTGCAGAAATGTGGATAACTGAATTTAAGATTGGAAAAATGAAAAACGGAGAGAACTGAAATTGACACATCTTTCCATCCCTATTACAGTCTTTACAATATGATGTCACCTCCACCTACAGGCTGAAGTGGAATAGTCCAGAATTTTACCACCTTCTTCTTTGTAATTTGTAGAATGGCTCAAATATTTCCTTAGGAATGGGAATACCTGATAAGACAGTTAGATGGAGTGATTAGAGCTGAAATGTCCAGTATGTTAACCCCTACTTGAATGCCAGTTCTGAAATATTTAATTGCATTTATGTATGCATCCCTGCTTTTCACCCTGATCTCTTGAAAGTTAAATAAGTGAAGATCAAACTGAGTGAAAAAGAATATCCAGTTCATCCGATTAAATGCTCTTCTTCTTCACTGCATTAAATGCTCCAATTGCTTTTCTTGTATAATAAGGAACAAGGAATGAAGCAAAATCTCCAGTGACTGCTTAGCAGCCTGCCACCTTGATCAGCCTGCTCAAAAATTACTAGTCCAAATCTGATGTACCCTAAGCATTGGACATTCTATTTGATTTTGCAATGCTCAAAGAAGTGAAATGAATTCATCCCAAGGGCAAACTATGGGAGCTTGTTTACAAACTTGATTGTCTGTCTTTGGGTAGGCATCCAATTGCAGTGAAGTCATTTTTCCTAGCTCCTGTTAACTTGTTAAATTGCCTGTTAGATTCATCAATTTCCCTTGTGCCATCGCACAGAATGAAAGGTCTTTTCCACTCCGAAGAGCGTGCTTTAGAAACTTTTCTCAGTTTGAATTTTATGAAGCATTTATCTCCCACAGGAAAGAACTAGAGTGGGATCCAATTTTTATGGATTGCAAGGCAAGTGCTGATTCATTTATCTTTCAGTATTATGGATGAGATTAAGAAAATCTGAGTCAGCCTTCATTAGGATAGGATCACCAAGAGATGTGGCTGGGAATTTCATGGGGAGGGGGCAGCAAAATTTGTGGGTCTGCCCACGTCAGAACCAGTCTGGGCCAGACTAAAGAATCTGGCAATCACTGTAATTTGTGCTGTGCATGCTCAGAAACCTCCTGTGCTGGTTTCTTTTTGTATGTTGCTGCAAATGTCCACTCTACCTGAACAGTATGGCTTACAGTGTCAGTAAAGATGACAGAGCTGTTGCTACTATTTAGTTTCTTCTAGAATTGAGTGCCCTGAGTCAGAATACATTGTGGATGCTCAATGGAATCTGGATGAATAAAACTGATTTGCCAGCTTATTTCCAAAAAGAATCCAAGCAGCTCAACCCAAGTCTAATTTAAAAGGGGGGGGAAACCCTTAAGTTTATATTTTGTTTTATTCATCAGTTCAGGCCAAACTAGACATGACATTAAATACATCTTTATATTTAACATGCCTACTTCTTTAAATGTAAATAGCGGCTGCTGGAAGGTGGAGGAAGTGAATAATAATTTGAAACATAGCAGGTATAAAGGAGGTTATACAGGATGACAGAAAAAGGTGTCAATTTCAACAAAAGGACCAACTTTTCGCTTCAAAGGAAGCACTTTTAGTGTGCTCCCAATTCTTCCTTGAACTTTCCTGCACCTGATAGCATGTGGTGTTAGGCCTGGGAAAGGTGGGTGTGGTAAGCCCAAAACCATCTAGCTCTAGCAAGCCAGCCTCCAAGGCCTGCTGGGCACAATTAGGCCTGAGTTTCCCGACCACTGGTTGAGGGAGTTAAGACAGTCTTCAAGTGACTGTCAGCAACATACTAAAGAAGAGGCCTCTGAAGAGGTTCGAGACAAGCCTGAGACAGAGTCTGAAGTGGGAAGCAGAAGCCACCAGGGGCAGCAGCAAGAGTCCAGAGAGGAACCAGGAACTGAGAAGTCCTGATGGTGGCTGGCAGCAGATGAAGCAAAGGGAGTCAATGCCTTAAAGCTGAAATCACTGAAGGTGATCAGTAATAGATAATAGGTACAAAAGTCTGCAAAGAGGAGAGGAACACTCAGAAACTCAGAACAATTGTAAGTACCATTCCATGGCAAGTCACCCTAATGAGAAAAGGAGTCCAAGATGGGTGGGAGTTTCTAAAAAAGGAAATTTTAAAAGCACAATGGCAAGCAATTCCAACAAGGAAAAAAGGGGGGAAACAGCAGAAGAAGCCAATGTGGCTTCACAAAAAGCTTAGAGATGACCTGAAAACAAAAAAAGACACATACCCTAACAGCCCCATGCTGCTCTTTGACCCTCTAGAAACCAGAGCTTTAAAGACTGAGTGGCGGCTGTCTGCAAAACAGCTTTCAAGCAACTCCATACTGTTCAGCCAAGGTCACTGGGCTTGAACTCTCCATTCACCACCTGATGAGCAGAGGGTTCAGTCCTGCTGGTTGCAAGGGTCTGCTTCACCAGCATATTCTCCACAGGGGAATTAGATCCCAGCAGGGTTGAACCCCAGCAGAGTTGAACCCAGCAGTGATGTCAGCTGATAGTTTGACATGACAACAGCAATAAGGAAAATACCAGAAAAAGGTTGTCTTAATACTTTACTGAAGAGTTTAATTTTCCCCTGATGAAGGCTTGACTACACAGGCTGAAACGCGTTGGGCTTTAACATATTTTATACAGAAATTTCTCTTTTTTATATACAAGAAATTATTGGTGCCACTGTGCACAGAATAAAGCCACATCTTTCCAGCATTCTGGTTTTTGACCTCCTTTTTGTGCTTCCAGTGAATGCTTCACACTTTTTATCTTCCTTTTCTGATCACCACTTCCAGGAATTTTAAAGGGACAACTTTTAAAGAAAATAATAGACGCATGCATGCACTCTTCTGCCCTAAAGCAACTTGTTTATATATCCTGCTTGGGCATCTTTTATATCTGAGCACAGACAGCTGAGAAAGTAAAATTCAAGAATCCCATCCAAATCTACTGAGAAGTGTCAAGCTGACTGGCAAGCTTTTAGGAAGAATAAATCTAGAGCTCCCTCATTTGGAAGGTAAAGTGCCAATCAGGCTCACTGGATCTCTGAAATATACATGTACCCCTCATTCCCATATGTATCAATGTATGTAAAACTAGGAAGGCAAGTAGGGGGAGCAGACAAGGAGAATAACTCGATAAGCCAGAAAACACAGATGGAGGGAACAGCTATCAGGAAGTGACTGAGGATACCACACAGAGACAGCACAAGAGCACCACAGGAAGTGGGGGGTTTGTTTTACATAATTGCTGCTTGGTTCTTTAATGGCTGCAAACCCCACTTGAACCACCGCACATGCCAGCACAGGATGAGATCTGACAAATATCAGGCGTATCTAGGCATTGGAGCTACTGCTGATGCTCCCTTTTTCTGAGCTGGAAGCTTTTGTGACAAAGAACAGCTGCCAGCCTGCCATCATGGGCTTGTAGATGCAGCTCTGGCAGTAGATGGTACATTGTTGAAGCTCCTTGGCAAGGTAGCACTGTGTGGCCCTGGCATGAAGGTCCAGAGGCCATGGTGCAGCATAACTGAATCAGGCCTGTAAGAAGCTAATATTTTTTTATTTTTATTTATTTTATTTTATTTATATACCACCCTAAGCCAAAAAGGCTCCCTGGGCGGTGTACATAAAAGATAAAACAAGCAAGATATATAAATACAGTAAATATAACAGAATCAAACATCTGAGCAGTCATTCCTTCTTAGCACAGGACCTTTCCTGAAAAGTCAGGAGAATGTTTGGAGCAGGCAGCGGCGGAGCCCTCGGCTTTGTCCCCGGGCCAAGGCCAGCAGTGGCTGCCTCTTCCAGCCGCGACCCCGACGTGTGCCGTCTTCGTGCCTTTGCCTCGCTGCCCAGGGCTCACTGGAGCAGGACGGGCCTGCCTAGGTCTGCTGTGAAGTTCTCAGAGACATGAGGGAAGTTGGCTGTGCTCGCAGCCACCACTGGCGGTCCTTCCCCGGGCTCGCTTCTGAGCTTCTCCTCCTCCCCGCCGCGACCATGTCATCCATCCTGTCCTTCACGCCACCTATTGTCAAGTGGCTGCTGGGCTGGAAGAAAGGCGAGCAGAACGGGCAGGAGGAGAAGTGGTGTGAGAAGGCGGTCAAGAGCCTGATGAAGGAGCTCAAGAAGACCAGGCAGCTGGATGAGCTGGAGAAGGCCATCAGCACCCAGAGTATCAACACCAAGTGCATCACCATCCCCAGGTAGCTGCCTCCTTTCAGCTTGCATCTGATGACTGGCTTCCAAACAGAAGTCTCAAAAATGGGGTCCAATCCCAACAGTCTGCTGGGACTGGAACAGAGTAAACTGCGTCTGAGAGAGACTCTAAACATGGAATATTATGTGCTGGTGAAGACAGAGAGTGATCCATTTTAAATTCACTTGTTCAAACTTTTTCTTGGACATTTGCTTTTCTTAATAATGTTATTTAGTTTAATTTTTTTGTAAATTGCATTGCTTTCATTGATGTATTTTTATACTTGTGTTTATTTTTCTTTGTAAGGCGCCTTGAGGGCCTTTGGCCAAAAGGCGGGGTATAAATAAATTTAATAATAATAAAATAATAATAGTGTTGCTGGCTGCTTTGTGCCTAGATGTAGTGCAGGTCTGCATCCAGTGGGTGGTGACTCCTTTTTCCCCAGGGCCCCCACAATAGCAAACGAACCACGGTCCCAACTGTAGCAGTTAGAAGGCCTGGGGATCTTAGAAATAAGACTCTGAATGCAGAATAAGCTTCAGAGATGCAGAGTAATGCCTACATAAACAGATCCCTATTCTTCCTACTAGATTTCCCCTTTGTCCAGTCTAGTATAAGTCCTGGGATAGACATGCCTGTAATTAACCCAGGACTTTCTAAAATACTGGCTTGGATCAAGCAATATATCTATTTATTTATTACATTTATATCCCACAATAACCTTGTAAAATAGGCTAGATTGAGAGACTGTGACTGGCCCAAGGTTTGCCACTGAGCTTCATAGATGAGTGAGAATTTGAACCCTGGTATCTCAGGTCCTAGTCCAAAACTCTTAACCTCTATAATAGGCTGGCTTTTCATCTCAAACACCACACCATTAGCACCAGGGCTGGCTCTTGGTTGGATCAGTGGCAAGGTAGGTGGTTGGTCCTCTGGAGGACTCGGATCACCAGTAATTGCCCAGTGGTGCTGACCTCTGATGCTGGTCCTGAACAACGTGGACTCTCTGGAGCTGATCTAAAAGGGAACAGAAAGAATAGTATGTCACCCTCTAACAAATACTGCAAACATTTACATTATACTTGCTCTTGCAGTTCACATTTCAACATCTTCCTCTCTGAAGCATTGTGCCATGCTATATCAAGACTGAAAGATAAAAGAACTACAGAATCATAGTAGCACACATGAAAAAAAGTTAGACAGATAATTATCCTCAGTTCTGATTTACAGGTCACTAGTTCAAATGCCGCAGGACATTTACCAAATCAGGGAGAGGGGAGAACAGTAGAAACGGATGCCTCTTTTTTGTTTTTAATTCCCATCAGCTAATTTGTAATTTGACTGCACTAGACAGCTTCAACCTTTCAAGTCCTATTAAAGTCAATAGAATCCGTCTGACAAATACCCTCCATAGTGCCTTCAAAAGCAGCACAACTGCAGAGAGCCAGCACTGAAATTTTGCCAGTTTGTGTGTGTGTGTTTTGGGAAGCAGGACAGTGGGAGGAGGAAGATTTCATAGAAAGTTATTATTTGTTGAAAGGCTAACTATCCTGGTGCATTAATATTTCACAATTTTGCGATTATGCATTTGTGTGTGTGTGTACACACATACACTGGGGGACTGTGCCCATGCTCGCTTTGCTCACAAATCCCCCCCACTCACTCTGCTCACTCTATTCCTTCTCAGTGGTGGCCCCCGAACTGTGGAATAGTCTCCCCGAGGAGGTGCGCTTGGCGCCGACATTGTTATCCTTTCGGCACCAAGTTAAAACCTTCCTCTTTTCCGAGGCATTTTAATTTAAGTTAACTTAATTTTTAAAATTTATTGTAACTGATTTTAGATTGTTTTATTTTTATATGTTTTGTTGTATTATATTGTGTGATTTTAGTGTATTTCTTGTGTTCACCGCCCAGAGAGCTATTGCTAGTCGGGCGGTATAAAAGTCTAATAAATAAATAAAATAAATAATAATATTCACCAGCCATGGACTCCCCCCCCAAAAAAAAACACTCCCCAAAAGTCCCCACCTGCTAGACAACTCTCCAAAGCCCGTTCAGCCCCAGGTAACTTCAAAAAGTTACCCCCACTCCCAGGCACTCACCACTACCCTGTTTAGACAGCTTACTGGCCTCCCACCTGCACAGGCTGCTGCTGCCCCCCCCACCTCAACTGCTTCTCTGCCTCCCACATTGTCGCTGCTGCCTATTTGCTTGCTTGCCTGCCCCCCTGCTCACTTGCCCTCACTGCTCGCTCACCCATTCCCTGCCTGCCCTTGCCCCCCAGCTGCCATCCTCGCTTCCCTCACTCCCTCGCCTCTCTTGCCTGCCATCCTGCTGCACCCCCACGCATGACAGCTTGACGACATACAAAAATATTATATATGTGGAACCACATTCTTTCCTGTGATTTCCTGGCCTGACCTACTTAGGAAGAAGTTTATATTGCCATACTGGAAGGTTTTGGAGCCACACATGCCTACATGCTGACACCCTGAACCTTGTAGAAGAGGATGCAAGCTCCCTCCTTCAGCTGAATGTGAAGCAACAGAGGCAGAAGCAGGAAGAAGTAGGCAGAGGTCAGGGAAACGTGGGCCACCACTTTGGCAAGGAGGACAACCACAGCAATGTCCACAAAGAGCAAACTGACCGTTTCCCTTCCTTCTTCATCCCAGGAGTCATGGTTCAGCTGAGCACCACAGCCAACAGCATCAACCAGTTCTGCCGCCGACATTCCAAACAAAACCCAAACTTCTCACCAGCTTGTCGGCATAGCTCAGTGGTAAAGTATCTGCTTTGCATACAGAAGGTCCCAGGTTCAATCCACGACATTGCCAGGTAGGGCTGGAAGAGTCCCCAGTCTGAAACCCCGAAGAGCTGCTGCTAATCACTGTAGACGATGCTAAGCTAGATGGAGAAATGATCTGACTCAGTGCAGTGCACCTTCCGGTGCTCCTATGTTTCATTCTAGCAGAGCGGATGTCAGAATCCCAGAGCAATTGCTCAGCATATTTGTTCCCTTCCACTCATCCCTAGTTTGAGTCAGTTCCAAACATGTGCACTCTGAACTTAGAAATAAGATAGCTGAACTCAGTGAAAGGTTAGCTGTGGGTGAAGATGGAGTCGCATTCCAAGTGTTGTAAAAGGGACTTGAGTGTGTGTTCTCTGCTACATAATCAAATATCTCAGAATGCAGTGAATTTGTGTTGAAACCACTTCTACCACAGCTCAGGATATATTCAGGTGCTTGTCTTCTGAATTAAATCAGCATGCAAAAAATAAAAGCAGGGGAGATGGGACAACTCTCTGGAGTGGGAGGTCTGCTGTACTCACATGCCCCCCCCACATGATGCACAACCCAGGAATTCAGAGACCTATATGAGTCAAGCAAGTCACCCTCCAACCCATAGAGAATGATTCTGGTGGAGCTGATTTAACACAGAAGTTGAATGCCAGAATAGGACTTGTTATTATATCCCTCTGATCCAGCCTTCTATACCACTTCATGTATCAGTGTCTATGCCTCTTCACTCAACTCCCTGCTGTCTTGGGAACAGGGAAATAGAATGGTTGATTTAGTTAATTTAAGATCCATTCCCTATTTCTCTATTGTCAGCATCGTGCACAAGCCATTAAGCATATATGCCAAGTCTCTCCTCTCCCCACCTCCCATGCCCCATCAGTGCTTTCTGTGTTCTATCAAAGTGTATCAGGATCATGGACAGACCCTTGCTCTAGGTCGTTGCTGTTCCTTCTCTCCTGCAGCTAGGAGACCAGAGTTACCACAAAAGAAAGGTGTTAGTGATGTGTCCCAGGAAGTGCTGGCAGAGTTGGTCGGACTCTAAGGGGACTCCATTACCCTGAAGTGGTGTACAGAAGGAGAAATTCAGTAAATGTAGCTTCCCTGCCCCTTTTATTTTTGAGCTGGCTGTCTCAGCCTTCAGGCCTCTAAAGGTAAATCTGTGTATGCCAGCAATGTGTGCTCATGTTTAATAAATCTGAGCATTCAAAGACCAGCTGTACAGCTCTCTCAGTGGCAAGGCTCCATATTTGCATTCATTTTGCTTGGCAGCTCATCAGAGCCTGAGTATAGCAAAACTGTCAGAGCAAGATATAAAGCATATTTATTTTGTTTAGCATTTGATGGGACTGGAAGGAAAAGGTTGTCCCATTAAAATTTACTTTTGATGATTTTCTTCAGACTAACTGGTTTTGGATGCCTGAAACTGACCTACCCAATTTCTAAGGGGGGGGGAGGTGGACAAACAAATAAACCACCAGTTACCAAACAAATTCACTAGCATATTAGCATTTGCATTTGAAAGATTTTAATTATTACACTGGGGATTCAGATACTAATAAGTAAAATGTAGAAATGAGTGCATGATGCTGATCTGAAGCTACTGAAAGCCAAGAGAACAATCCATATTGGAATGAAGTGTAGCCAAGAAAAGGGAGTTGGATCCACAGGAGAAAATGCTGCAGGTGATAATCCAGTATTTGTGTGCATATGTCACAAGGCTGTATGAAATATAGTACTAAAGAGAGTGTTCCATCAGTGCAAGCTTTTCTGGTTGCCTGCCCTTTGTTCTGGTGGTTCTCCCAACCCTGCAGAGCAAATTTGGAGGGAGGGAGTGAAGGGAGGAGATGGGAGAAAGTCCCATTGTGCAAGTGAGAGTCATTGTGCTAGCTTCCACTAGTGCAACAAGTTAATTTAATACACCCCATGGTTACGAAGGACATAAAAATATCAGTTGTGAGTCCCATCAACATCCTCAGCCCAGCACTGTGACAGGTGTATTCATAGATGACAGTTTTATGCCTACCATGCTGCTATCTGGACTAGGATGACTCTAAACACTAGCTCGGTCCCATTTAATTTGAATGGGACTACATATAGTTATAAGGCTGAAACGCGTTGGGTATTTTAAGAAGATTTTTTTTCTCTTTTAAAGAAAATAAACAAATAAATGTATACAGTTTGGAACTTCCCTCCTTGACATTCTGGGGACATCCCCTCTCTTTTTTCGATACATATATGAGGTCAGGACAGTTTAAGACTTTCCCTTTCTGAGCTAGTACGATGTTTCATCATTGAGTAAGTGATTTCCTACAAATTATGCAGTGGAAGAATTGTGAATTAGACATCATTTTTGATGTTGCAATTGTATGTGCTTTACTACTCTGCTGTTTAACTTTATTGCCTTATTTTGTTTTTCATTTTTGCTTTTAATGTAAGGCAATCTGGGAGCTTTTTGGCTAAAGAGTGGGATAATGAGCCCACTAAATAACTAAATCCCATTGAATGAAAAGGGACATCTGTTCCAGCTAGTCAGGTTCAGTGCTGAAACCCAAATTAGACATAACGTGGAATCACATTTACGCACACACACACACACGGAATCACATTTACACACACTTACACACACTTACACACACATACACTTCAAAACAAAAGAAAAGGCACTCGGGAGGCCGTGAGCTTTAGCTGATGAATGTGGAGGAGGCAGGTTTGTGACCCTTTAGGGTTTGGTTTTAGTTTATTGGTTTAACATCACTCATTCCCCCACCTCCTCTTCCTCCCCTTCCCCTCTTTCTCTGCCTGATCCATTCTTTCTCTTGAATTCACAGTTTTCAGAGTAGAGATGCCAGAGAATTCTGACGAAAACAGAACAGGAGTGGAAATTGCCAATGTTCGCGTATTCACCCCATGTCCAGAACAGAAACCATTCCAGTGAATATTATCAGTGTTAGGAATAAAATCAGAGGCACTTGTAAGGCTTTGTGAGCCAAAGTTGCAAAGCACAATGGAACTCTGATGGAACAGGAGGGGGAGTACAGCTGCTCTAAGTTTCGTTTCCTTTCCTGGGAATTTAGCCCTGGAGGTGCCTACCAGGCGGCAACACAATGTTTTGAGAAGATAATAAACTGAGCTGTCCGTGACTGTTTTATTTCTTGCAGTATGCGATGTGTATTTACACCCATGTATCTTCCATGTGTAATTAAAACTTTGTATTTCTCTCTTAATTCCTTCTGGGCACTCCCTCCGAGGCTTAGTAACGGAATCTCGTAGTTTCATTGATAAGAGGGCTCCCCAGGGCCATATGTATTTTCTTGTGTATATGTTCCTATGTTTATGACCCCCAGAGGCATCAGTTACTCGCCTCATCCCTACCCTTATCTCACAATGTATGACTCAGGGCCCCAAAGGTTCAAGGGAGGAACGTCCTGTCTTTTTGGAATGTAGCAGGGGCCTGTTACTCATCTCTGACGTTGTCACTGATGTTGTGGTACATTCTGTTTATTGCTGCTTTACTCCTGAAACCTATATATTGGCACGGAAAATAATAAACGGAGTTCTCATCCTTGCCAGGCTGTTGTGCCTGTGTTAAGACCGAGGCCACTCTTGATCAAGAGGTTGTGTGTATGTGTCGTCACTTGGTACCTGGCCGAAATCCTAGCCGTCAATCAGGTTCTCCTCAGCTAGCACTTCCACTCGGGAATTGAGGTGAGCAAGCCCACCTTTGTTGGGAACAAAAAGTCATCCTAACATCAATATTCACTGTTGTTGTTGCTTTTAGTCTGCAAACAATCCATAACTGATTGTGCTTTCCCCCTCCCCATTTGCACTGTGTTTCCTTTGCATTGAAATGAGTGGGGTGGAATAATGTAATGAAAACTTAACTTACACAGTCTATGTATTTAATTATGCAAGTTACATAATTTCATCACAGCAGACAGTGGGATGAATAAGGTAGTTTTTGGCAAAGGACAAACTGCAGCAGAACAGAAACAGTGCTACATGCAACAAAAAGAGGGTGCAACAGAAAATGATGCCTTCTTACATCCCTACTTCAGAGTCAGTTTTGGTTAATTTTTTTTTGAGAAAGATGCATGATGTGACTTGGTGTCATATCTAGTTTGGTCCCAAAGTTGTTTCATTGCTTACTCTCTGGGACATGCAGCTTATCTCTATGCTTGCAATTACATCCCCCAACTGAGTTTAATTGGGCTTATTTGCTCGTAAGTAAAGGTGGATAGGCCTGCATCTATAGTCATGAAATAAATTAATAAGTGTACTAGACCAAGAGGTTAGACTCCTAGTAAGGCTAACCAAGGTGGAATGGTCAAAGCTGTGACACCTGACTAAGATGCATCCAGACTCAGAGAAAGGCAATAGTAAACCACCTCTGAATACCTCTTACCATGAAAACCCTATGAACAGAGTATCCAAAATGCAACATGAGATAGTGCTAGAAAATGAGACCCTCAGGTCAGATGGCACTCAGTGAGCTACTGGGGAAGAACAACAGATGAGTAGTGTTGTGATGATGCCACTGGGTCAAAGCCAAATGGAAGCCCAGAGGCTGATGCACATAGATACGAAGGAGAGTCCAGAGTTGTACAATGTACACAATAGGAACATGGAATGTGAGAAGCATGAACCCGGGAAAATTAGAAATTAACAAGCAAGAAATGGAATGCAACAACATTACAATACTTGGCATAAGCGAATTAAAATGGACAGGAATAGGATGCTTTCATTCAGGCAACAGCAAAAGATGTTATGCAGGAAATGAGAAATTAAGAAGAAATGGGGTTGCTTTCATAGTGAGAAGTGATGTAGCAAAAGCAATTAGGAGCTATAACGCAAGGTCTGACCGAGTTACATCAATGACACTTAATGGGAAACCTATTAATATAACCATCATCCAAGTCTATGCTCCAACAGCTAACACAGAAGAAAAGGAAATGGAGAGATTTTACATAGAACTACAGAAAGAAATTGATCACACATCAAAACAAGATGTTCTGATAATCATGGGGGACTGGAATGCAAAAGCAGGGAACAGAGAAGAATTAGGAATTGTGGGGAAATGAGGCTTAGGAGACAGAAATGAAGCAGGAGAAAGACTTATTGAATTCTGTGAAGCCAATGATTTGTTTCTTGCAAACACATATTTTGAGCAACTGAAAAGATGACTGTACACGTGGACATCACCAAATGGTCAATATAGGAATCAAATTGATTATATAATTGGTAGCAGAAGATGGAGAAGTTCCATATTTCCTGCGAAAACAAGACCAAGAACAGACTGCGGTACAGATCATGAACTAGTAATATAGAAAATGAGAGTAAAGCTAAAGAAGAACAAAGCAATCATAATGCCAAAATACAATTTAAATAACATCCCAGAAGAATATAAAGATCAAATAAGGAACAGATTTGAGCTTTTAAACTTGGTTGACAGAGAACCAGAAGAACTATGGAATGAAGTCAGAGACATTATCAGGGAAGAATGCAAAAAGACAGTACTTCAAGTTAGAGAGAAAGACCTTAATAGATGACTGACAAAACTTAAAATGGTTCAAGAGAGAAGGAAAGCAAAAGCAAAAGCAGACAGAAACATGGTCAGAATCCTAAATGCAATAATACAGCGACAAGTACGTAGAGACAAAGAAAACTATTACAATAGTTATTGTATAGAAATAGAATAGAACAACAAAAAGGGTAGAACAAGAGCCTTATTCCAAAAGATTAGAGAAATGAAAGGGAAATTTAAACCAAGAGTAGGGATGTTAAATAGTCAACAGGGGAACACACAGACTGACCGAGATAAAATGAAAGGAAGATGGAAACAATACACTGAAGAACTATATAAAAGAGATACAAGGATGACAGATTCATTCACAGAGGAACAGTATGATGAAGAACCAGGAGTTTCAGAATGTGAGATGAAAGTTGCTCTTATGGAAAACTAAACAATGGCCCACAGACTGGAAGTGTTCAATATACATCCCAATTCCAAAGAAAAGGGATCCCAGGGAATGCAGTAATTATCGAACCATTGCCTTAATATCCCATGCAAGTAAAGTAATGCTCGAGATTCTACAACAAAGGCTCTTACCATATATGGAGTGAGAAATGCCAGATGTCCAAGCTGGATTTAGAAAGGGAAGAAGTACCAGAGATCATATCATACGTTGGATAATGGAATGGATCAAGGAATTTCAGAAGGAAATCACCCTGTGCTTTATAGATTACAGCAAAGCCTTTGATTGTATAGATCATGAAAAACTATGGAATGTTTTAGAAGAAATGGGGGTACCACAGCATCTGATTTTCCTGATGCACAACCTATACTCCGGACAAGAGGCTACTGTAACAACAGAATATGGAGAAACCGATTGGTTCCCAATTGGAAACGGTGTGAGACAGGGGTGTATTTTATCACCCTATTTGTTTAATCTAAATGCAGAACATATCATATGGAAAGTGGGATTGGACTAAAATGAAGGGGGTGTGAAAATTGGAGGGAGAAATATCAATAATTTAAGATATGCAGACGATACCATATTACTAGCAGAAAGCAGTAATGATTTGAAATTAATACTGATGAAAGTTAAAGAGGAATGCACAAAAGCAGGACTACAGCCAAGAAGACTAAAGTAATGACAATAGAAGATTTATGTAACTTTAAAGTTGACAATGAGGACATTGAACTTGTCAAGGATTATCAATACCTTGGCACAGTCATTAACCAAAATGGAGACAATAGCCAAGGAATCAGAAGAAGGCTAGGATTGGGGAGGGCAGCTATGAGAGATCTAGAAAAGGTCCTCAAATGCAAATATATATCACTGAACACTAAAATCAGGATCATTCAGACCATGGTATTCCCAATCTCTATGTATGGATGTGAAATTTGGACAGAAAAAAAATGGATAAGAGAAAAATCAACTCATTTGAAATGAGGTGGAGGACAGCTTTGTGCATACCATGGACTGCGAAAAAGACAAATAATTGGGTGTTAGAACCAGAACTATCACTAAGAGCTAAAATGACAAAACTGAGGTCATCATACTTTGGATGCATAATGAGAAGACATGATTCCCTAGAGAACACAATAATGCTGGGAAAAACAGAAGCAAGTAGAAAAAGAGGAAAACCAAACAAGAGATCGATTGATTCCATAAAGAAAGGCACAGACCTGAACTTACAAGATCTGAACAGGGTGGTTCATAACAGATGTTATTGGAGGTCACTGATCATAGGATCGGCTTAAGTCAAAATAAACTTGTAGGCACATAACAATACTTAATTTGCTGTCTGAAAGATGGCTGGCAAGAAAATAACAAAATGTTCTGAAAATATATTTCTGTGTAAGGAGCTGAAGAAAGGGGATACTTCCAAAACAGTATCAAATTTAGGTTCTTCTGTTCCCTGGCAACGTTTTTTTTTCCAAAAAAAAATAATCCACATGGATTTCCCTGCACCAAAGGATAAGCAATTCCATGTGCATTTGAGCTGTGGCAATGAATTCCTGTTTGTTTAGTCTCCAAAAGATGAATACAGAAGCTGTAGACAAAATGGGGATTCATTACCATAGTGAGGGAGAAATTATCTTCTTAAAGGATCTAATTGGGCTAACACAATGAGCTCATTGTATCTTGTATGTTGCTGGTGATGAAGATGAAGATACATTTGTATCTTGCTGGTGATGAAGAAAGAGAAAATATTGTAGGGTGTTTTTGGCATTTTTATGTAAACCTAATAAAGTGTTTACTAAATTTCTGAGTGCTGGCACACTTTTTTTTGTGAATTAACACTGAAGACCACTTTACTCCCACAGCCAAAACAGTTTGCTTTTAGAATATGTACAAATTACCTGCCTACCTAAGATCTCACCCCATCTGAGTTTTTGGATCAAACAATCTATTCCTGGTTTGGATGGGGGAAAGAACAAAGCAGTGTCAGGGCTAGACAATGGACAGCTGTCAGAGGTGAGCTGGGAACAACCACATCATACATTTAAAGCACATGGCTTCCCCCAAAGAATTCTGGGAACTATCATTCACTCCTTACAGAACTTAACAAACTACAGTTGCCAAGATTCTTGGGGGGGGGGAAGAAGCCATGTGCTTTAAATGTATGGTGTGGATGTGACTCAAGAATACAGGAACGTGCCAGAACTCAGGAAGACCTCATTGCTCAAGCAAGGTTCAGCAGGAAGAGGAAACCCTTTGTATTCCTTCCTGCCCAAAAGGATCCAACGGCCAGCCTCAGCAGTTAGTTAGTCCAGGCACTGAAGGTACTTCACCGAAAAGGCTGCCATTTGCAGTGCAGTGACTCACCACAATTGGAGGGGGACTGTACCCAGATCCAGCAGCTCCTGACAAGCAGTGACTCATGCAGAGATACAATGGTCAGCTTTCTTTGAGTTATTCTGCTGTATGACTGAATGCGACAGACACATTAGATGCAGAACTGCACAAATAATTAACTCTTCCTACCCCTGGTGGAAGCAACCTCCTCGTTGAACTCACTGGAAATTTTAATTTATTTTATTACTTAATGCATTTGCTGACTTTGACACCCTTCTCAGTACACCACTTGGGAGCTAGTGTTCTATGAGAAAGGAACATAGTGCCTTATACTTAGACCATTGGTCCACCTATCTTAGTATTGTTTGCACTGAATGGCATATGTTCTCCAGGGTTTCAGACTGGTGACATTCCCATCAGGGACTGGATCTGGGACATCATGCGCTACCACTGAGCAAGATTGGGAAAGGAGAATCTCACCCATGGCCTGAAAGTCACTGCCTTTTAAGATGATAGCCAAAGCCTAGGGCTTCTCAAACAGAAGACCTACAGTTAAACCTATTTCTAGATTGTAGCATTCAGACTGCAAGTGGGGAGATCACATGTTTAAATGTACTCCATGGGGAAGAGGAGCACTGGCATATCAAGAAGAAAGCTAATCTAGAACTCTTCTCTTTTAGCCCTTTTATTAAACACTTAGAATGGACAGGTATAAGGGTAGTGACATTGCTGTGGCAGACTCAGACTCAAACCCCCAATTGATGCACATGAATTTAGAATTCCTGAACAAATCCCCCTTCTTCACTGAACAAAGCTGCACATACAGAAGGTTTTGTTCAAGTGTTTTAAAGAATGTACAAAGATTGGAGGTGGAGCTTGCTGCCCCCCCCCCCGTGCATGTTCATTCTGCATGCATAGTAACATCTGAAAAGACTTTGAGTTATATATGTGCAGGAAGTTTACGATTTTGTGTTGTTAATGAGAAATATTCATATCATGCAGCCTTCTACCTGTAGTCTGAAGTCTCATCCAGGAACAGTTTTATCACATCAACCAGTATTAAATCAATTTAGCATATTTTAAATTCCACTCCAGTCAACTGGCTTCAGTTTTTAGAAGGCCCTAACTCATGTCACGTACCAGCTGAAACTATCACAAAATGAGCTGTTACACATCAAACAGCTAGTTGATTTCTCTTTGGAAAACAAAGTCATTTGCAAAAATCATCACTTGTAGAGAGACCATAGTTTGACTTTATAGTCTAATCATATTTGTTTCCATCACTCATACTGTCACTGCAATGGTGAAAGCTGCATGTCTTTCTATAACATAGATAGTTCAAGCCATTGTTAATTGGCAGCATCTCACACATAGATGGTCAACCACTAGTAGAAGTTTGTACTGCTCTTAATCAGCAACAAGAATGTCCATTAGTATGGTGGCTATGCCAGGGAAGGAAGCAGGGGTGTCTGTGTATGTGTAATGTGTGTGTATATATCCATCACACATACACACACATATATTATTCAGAAAGTTTTATGGATTGCTTAATCAGAAAACTGCTTAAGGTGCCTCATAGTATCAAAGAGTTTACATAATTCACTGACCATTGTAACAAAAGTTAAATAACCATAAACCATAAACTAAAGAAAAAATAGCATATTAATAAATAGACAATAAAATTAAGCAATCCACTGATAATAAGGTCTAACAAACAAACAAAAACCCAACAAGACCATAATCCAGATAACAGCAAAAATCATGCATGTCCAAAACTTAATCTTGACTCAGCAACAACTCCAAACAATACCCCACCCAATATATATAGGAGTGCACACAACATGCTACACAGACTTTCTTTGACATCCTCATGGGAAAGAAACTATGATCTTAACTGCTAAAACTAAAGAAGTCAATGTCCAAATTTATCTTGGTCTAAAAACACATTTGGCAAAGGGCTTTCAACTCAACAAGCACCAGTCTGTTGGCATTAATAGTAGCTAATACTTCTTTTAACATCTTTCATGACCAATCAGTTGAAGTGAACTATTTAAACCACAGTCAAAGACCCTTCCAGGTGCTTGATTAGCAATTAAGGCCCAAGTATCTGCTGCCCATCATCACCAGGCAGCTGTGAACAATTACACTTTTAAAATAGTCTGAAGTGAAATCGCATTGCAGGGCAAACACATTAGACAGTCGTTAACACACTTGCTCCATGTAAACATAATAAGGATGCCTATATTAGCATATTTACAAGGTATTAGAACACCTTTCTGTCAATCAGTTCTTAGAAGCATCTAATAGGTAGTCAAATACAGTGAATCGTGCAACAGCATGAACAAAACAGGGTTAATCTCATTCCAAAGACCTTGCCACCCGTTTTAAATGGTTTGAGCTAGCAACTGCTCAGGCTGCATGGGGGCATTTCCCCTATTTTAAAATTTTATTTCTGCAAACCTTAGGGTTCCCCCAAGTCTTGATACTTCCCTCTCATGCATGGATGTTGCCAGTTCAGCTACATAAGGACCCACTCTCATCTCTGAACTTTGAATACATAAGGGATGGGCTCCACTTGAACCAGAATGGAACCAGACTTCTGGCACTTAAAATTAAAAAGGTGGCAGAGCAGCTTTTAAACTGACTGAGGGGGGAAACCCGACATGAGCTGAGGAAGGTCTGGTTCGGAATAAACCTCCCCCCTGGGATAAAGACCAAAGAAATGATGAAATTTTAAAAGGGGTTGGGCTCTAAGTAGGCATTGTGATAGCAGGTGCACAGGATATCAGTTCAGAAGGGCAAAATTACCACAGGCCAAACCTCAAGTGCCAAAGACACTTAAAGAGAAACACTGCTTACAAGTGCCTGTACGCTAATGCTAGGAGCCTCCGAACCAAGATGGGAGAACTGGAGTGCTTGGTCTTAGAGGAGAGCATTGATATAGTGAGCAAAACGGAGACCTGGTGGAATGGAGAAAACCAGTGGGATACGGTTATCCCTGGATATAAACTATATCGGAAGGACAGGGAAGGATGTATTGGTGGCGGAGTCGCTCTATACGTGAAAGAAGGCATTGAATCCAGCAAGCTCGAAACCCCAAAAGAGGCAGACTCCTCCACAGAATCGTTGTGGGTGCTCATACCATGCCCCAGGAGGGACTTAATACTGGGAACGATCTATCGTCCCCCCGATCAAAATGCTCAGGGAGACCTTGAGATGAGATATGAAATTGAGGAAGCATCCAAACTAGGAAATGTGGCAGTAATGGGTGACTTCAACTACCCAGACATAGACTGGCCGCATATGTGTTCCAGTCACAACAAAGAAGCAAAATTTCTAGATGTTCTAAATGACTATGCCCTGGACCAGGTGGTCATGGAACCAACCAGAGGGACGGCAACCCTGGACTTAATCCTAAGTGGGGACCGGGACCTGGTGTGAGATGTAAGTGTCATTGAACTGATTGGGAGCAGTGACCATAGTGCTATTAAATTAAACATACATGTAAATGACCAATTGCCAAGAAAATCCAACACGGTCACATTTGACTTCAAAAGAGGAAACTTCACAAAAATGAGGGGATTGGTAAAAAGAAAGCTGAAAAACAAAGTCCAGAGGGTCACATCACTCGAAAATGCTTAGAAGTTGTTTAAAAACACTATATTAGAAGCTCAACTGGAGTGCATACCACAGATCAGAAAAGGTACCGCCAGGGCCAAGAAGATGCCAACATGGTTAACGAGCAAAGTCAAGGAAGCTCTTAGAGTCAAAAAGTCTTCCTTCAGAGAATGGAAGTCTTGTCTGAATGAAGAAAATAAAAAGAACACAAACTCTGGCAAAAGAAATGCAAGAAGACAATAAGGGATGCTAAAAAAGAATTTGAGGAGCGCATTGCTAAGAACATAAAAACCAACAACAAAAATTTTTATAAATACATAAATTCTATAAATACATTCAAAGCAGGAGACCATCTAGGGAGGCGATTGGACCCTTGGATGATAAGGGAGTCAAAGGTGTACTAAAAATGATAAGGAGATTGCAGAGAAGCTAAATGAATTCTTTGCATCTGTCTTCACAGTGGAAGATATAGGGCAGATCCCTGAACCTGAACTAACATTTGCAGGAAGGGATACTAAGGAACTGAGACAAATAGTGGTAATGAGAGAGGAAGTTCTAGGCTTAATAGACAATATAAAAACTGACAAATCACCGGGCCCGGATGGCATCCACCCAAGAGTTCTCAAAGAACTCAAATGTGAAATTGCTGATCTGCTAACTGAAACATGTAACTTGTCCCTCGGGTCCACCTCTGTGCCTGAGGACTGGAAAATGGCAAATGTAACACCAATCTTCAAAAAGGGATCCGGGGGGATCCCAGAAATTACAGGCCAGTTAGCTTAACTTCTGTCCCTGGAAAACTGGTAGAAAGTATTATTAAAGCTAGATTAACTAAGCACATAGAAGAACAAGCCTTGCTGAATCAGAGCCAGCATGACTTCTGCAAGGGAAAGTCCTGTCTCAGTAACCTATTAGAATTATTTGAGAGTGTCAACAAACATATAGATAGAGGTGATCCAGTGGACATAGTGTACTTAGACTTTCAAAAAGCGTTTGACAAGGTACCTCACCAAAGACTTCTGAGGAAGCTTAGCAGTCATGGAATAAGAGGAGAGGTCCTCTCGTGGATAAGAAATTGGTTAAGAAGCAGAAAACAGAGAGTGGGAATAAATGGACAGTTCTCCCAATGGAGGGCTGTAGAAAGTGGAGTCGCTCAAGGATCGGTATTGGGACCTGTACTTTTCAACTTGTTCATTAATGACCTACAATTAGGAGTGAGCAGTGAAGTGGCCAAGTTTGCTGACGATACTAAATTGTTCAGGGTTGTTAAAACAAAAAGGGATTGCGAAGAGCTCCAAAAAGACCTTGTGACGCCCTTCCCTGGCTCTCCCTGTCAGGTTCCTACCTGCTTGTGGTTACTGCCTGTCACTAGGCACCACCAGGGACTCCACCAGTCCGGACTGTCCTTTTGTATGGTTTCTCTCCCCGCTCTAGCACAGATCTCAACAGATCCCCCTGCTAGGCAGCACCACCAGTCACGTCCTATAACCAGTATTCCCAGAGACTCTGCCTGAGTCTCTCTATCAGCTTACCTCTGTGACTGAGTGCTTAAGCTGTCCCCAATCCCTTTGTATCAATGCAGATAATTCTGGTTTGCTCTGAATACTTGTGGTGTTATATTATCCCCTTCACCGCTGCCACCATTTGTTACAGTTTCTCTTCAGCCTTGGTATTTACCTTACCCTCCCTTCTGGTCTGTGAAACCCCAGCCAAGGATCAGGCCTTTGGTAAACAAAATATATTTATTAAATAACAAAGATAACAAGATTTCTTTATAAAGGCACTTAGGCATATGGTTTCATCTATCCCTGAGGTACTGGTCTTAGTATTAATCTGAACTCCACACTCTCCTCACATCCACCAACTCTCCACACAATCTCCTCTCAAAAACCCACCAAAACAACCCACTAACATTCACCCAGATTTAACTGTCATCCTTCCATTTATACTCTCCAGCCATCCAAACACTCAGCCAATCATCCAGCATTCTACTGCCCATTTACTCCCCCCTCCTCTTTCATTCCATTTACCATGTATCTTCTATTCAAACAGCACTTACCATATATACACTAATACAGGAACATCACAGACCTCTCCAAACTGAGTGAATGGGCGGAAAAATGGCAAATGCAATTCAATATAAGCAAGTGTAAAATTATGCATATTGGAGCAAAAGATCTGAATTTCACATATACGCTCATGGGGTCTGAACTGGCGGTGACCAACCAGGAGAGAGACCTCGGGGTTGTAGTGGACACCATGATGAGAATGTCGACCCAGTGTGCGGCAGCTGTGAAAAAGGCAAATTCCATGCTAGCGATAATTAGGAAAGCTATTGAAAATAAAACAGCCGATATCATAATGCCGTTGTATAAATCTATGGTGCGGCCGCATTTGGAATACTGTGTACAGTTCTGTTCGCCTCATCTCAAAAAGAATATTATAGAGTTGGAAAAGGTTCAGAAGAGGGCAACCAGAATGATCAAGGGGATGGAGCGACTCCCTTACGAGGAAAGGTTGCAGCATTTGGGGCTTTTTAGTTTAGAGAAAAGGCGGGTCAGAGGAGACATGATAGAAGTGTATAAAATTATGCATGGCATTGAGAAAGTGGATAGAGAAAAGTTCTTCTCCCTCTCTCATAATACTAGAACTCGTGGACATTCAAAGAAGCTGCATGTTGGAAGATTCAGGACAGACAAAAGGAAGTTCTTCTTTACTCAGCGCATAGTTAAACTATGGAATTTGCTCCCACAAGATGCAGTAATGGCCACCAGCTTGGATGGCTTTAAAAGAAGATGAGACAAATTCATGGAGGACAGGGCTATCAAAAGCTACTAGCCATTATGGCTGTGCTCTGCCACCCTAGTCAGAGGCAGCATGCTTCTGAAAACCAGTTGCCGGAAGCCTCAGGAGGGGAGAGTGTTCTTGCACTCGGGCCCTGCTTGCGGGCTTCCCCCAGGCACCTGGTTGGCCACTGTGAGAAGAGGATGCTGGACTAAATGGGCCACTGGCCTGATCCAGCAGGCTCTTCTTATGTTCTTATGTTCTTAAGGGCGTGATGATCTATTTGAAACATTATTTTAATTCACTGTAAATTAAAGTAGTTAAAGCTGAATATTTTAGCCTCTGTTACATAGAGTTCATAGTCTTGGATGCAAAGATCTGATTCCACGAGTGGAAGGCACTTTCACTTATGTGTGGAGTGGTTGCTTATTTGTGCTCATATGCCATTTCCCACTGTATTGCATGTCAGTCTGGACACTCTCCTGTCCCACAGGGCTAACATTTGGGAGGGCATGAGGTGTTGGAGCAGGAATGGTTTAATAAAACTGCACCATACATGGAACATTGGACATCAAAGCCTTCCTAGGGAACTGATTGTGGTCCTGAAATGATTAATTGAAAAGCTCTTGATGTGTGGAACCCCTCCAATTATTTCAAGCTATTAGTCATATTTGAAAATAAGGTATTATGTTTGAGTGCATTGGACAGCTGAATTTCATCAATATTCATATGACCATAACCCATAGCAACAATATTGATAAATTGATGAAAACCCTTTATTTTCTGCACTAAAACAAATACCAGCTTGTTATAGTTGTGCGAATCCATGAAAATACAAGGAATTAAACACAGAGAGAATGAACTAAATAAAACATGTATTCTTTAAGAATAAATTTGACATATGAAGAAAATATGCTTTTTATATGATGTCATGCTGTTGTCTAGCAGAGGGAGCATCAAAACCTCCATTTTCTATCAGCCTCAATCAGAAATCACAAGCTGGTAACCTGGCAGTGTAATAGTAGGAGTGGCTGGCAGGGAGGGGTGATATGTAAGACCTGGATGTCATATGTGATGTCCAGTGCTGGATAGATAGAGACACAGCTGGATTGGCTGCTTACAGAAAGCAGGATTGAACTCCAGCCACATCAGTTTATCGGCAGGAAGTTCAATCCTGCTTGGTTTGGTTGTGCGAGGAACTCATCGGCACAGCCAGTCCCTGCAGAAAGCAGGATTGAACTCTTGAGTTCAAACCAAGCAGATTATTTAGAATCTAGGTAATAAGATACAGATTATGCTTCAACAGTCAGGGTGACTGAACCTCTGTAACCACAAAGAGCAGTTTAAGCAATCCTCAAGGTCCTGTGTTAAGGACAACTGCCTGATTTATTGCAGCCCTCTCTGGCTCTCACACAGACACTTAGGATGGTTTAACTCTCTAATTTAAATCAGTTGAATGCACACCCAGCTGGCTTCTATCAGATTCCCCATGTTATTGCAGTTACACACAAAAAAAATCCCCATGCTTTTTTAAAAAAACTATTTTCCATCAATTAATGAGGAAAGAAATCACATTCAAACATCAAAGGGGAGATAAAATTGTGGTGAAATTCTCCTGGGAGCTTACCTTACTTTTAAGATGATGAAGAGGATGAGGAGGATGAGTATCCTTTCTTTTATGCTACATATCTCTCTGGTGGCATGCACTCTGCAGGCTTCCCAGGTGTCTGTGCTTCAATTAAAGCTGAAGGGAAGACACCATGATGCAATGCCTCCCCCTTTTTTTTTCTTTTCCAGATCAGAAAGTGTGGAGAGCCAGGGAGGCTGAAGAATGCTGCACAAATGTTTTCTGGAAATTAAAGCACACACAGACCCCAACCATGGCCACTTGCATTGATAAGCTCAAAACCCTGCATCCACTGACTTTTTACAGAAATTCTAAATACCCTGAGAATGACACAGAAAAATGGAAGCCTTTTTCACAGGAGAAAAAAACTTTTTTGAAGAAATTGGAGGACAGATTTCCTCACAGCCCTACTCATCATAAGCCCTCTCTACCACTTCCTGAAATTAACATGGAGGTTGCCATTCCAGTTTGTATGTTACATGTATAGTTGATCTTTTACTTTTGTAACAGCTTGCATATTAATCAGTCTCACCCTTTTATAATAAATATTCTTTGATTCTGAGTTCAGGTTTGTTGTCTGACTGCTAATTCCCCCTGGTATAAGTGCAACTTTGTGTAGCTTGCCTGTTGTGAGGTTGACCCAAAAATACACCCTTTGGTTGTGTGCATGTATACATGCGTGTGTAGGTGCACGTGTAGACAAGGACACACAGTAGCCGTACACGCCCTTGTGTACACTTGTGTTGAAAGGCAGTCTTGAAAGGTCAAAAAGATAGAAAGACCAAAAACCCATACACATGTTACTCAGGTGTAGGGCATATTTGTGTACAAACCAGAGTAAGGCTGTGCTTTTACCCCTGCCCTGACTTCGGTTCCTCTGTTTTTAACAACTGTGCACTGAGCATATGGTTGTGTGGTTTCCTGATCACGTTGAGCCCTTACACGTGTGGAGACACTTGTGTGTTTCAAGGGATGGGCAAATCTGTCCATTTCAGTTTCTCTCAGTTTCTCATTTTTCCAGTCTTAAATTCAGTTCTCCACATTCCCACATCTATCATCAATATTTTTAAAAATGAAGCCCTCATAAAAATTCATCAGTGTTTTAGTGCAAAGTTCTCCTAATATACACATTTTGTATGCAATTTCCCCTAATATATACAATATTGTATATTATTTTCACTAATATATGTACTTGGGTGCACATTTTACTCTAGGAGATGCATTTTTGTACAAATCACATGACTGGAGAACTGCACCCAAAAAAATCTGAGAAGTGCAATTTTTGAAGGATGGCTGTGTTTGAGTTCACGAATTGTTTTGGAAATCACCAGTTAGGTAGGTTCACCTTTAAATGCAAACTGAATCCAATTTTTCCAACATCCCTACTGTTGGCCTTTCTATACAGCAGGAAGGCAGAGCTGTGGGGCTCTAGGGGCTGCTGGACTTCCACTTCAATCATCATTGCCCATTTAACATGCTGGTTGGGACTGATGCGGGTTGCAGTCCAACAGCATGTGGAGACCCATAGGTTCCCCATCCCTGCAATGCAGACAACCATGCTCAACATGCAAAAAGAAGACCTAATGTCAGCAGTGGGGCTAAAAGTGTGATCCTGGTTTGTTCTGTGTTTGAGTATGCCACACACACAAATAATGCATGCATATGGCTTGACAGACAGAGAGCTAGATAAATAGATCTCTGAATCCTGGCAAGACGAAGGTGCTATGGGTAGGTGGTTCCTGAGTTGGGATAATTGATTAACTGCCTGGTTTGGATGGAGTTGTATTCCCTCTGAAATAGCATGTTCATAGTCAGGGGGTGCTCCTGGATCCATCTTTTTCGCTAGAAGGCCAGGTGACCTCAGTGGCTAGGAGTGCCTTTTACCAGCTTCGGCTGATAGGACAGCTGTGGCCGTTTCTGGACCATGTACTGGTAACCTTCAGGCTGGATTTCTGTAATGAGTTCTATGCGGGGCTTCCCTTAAGGTTGGTCTGCAAGTTGTAGCTTGTGCAAAATGCAGTGACATGACTGCTCACTGGGGCATGATATCGCCAACATGTTACCCCACTGCTGAAATAATTGTATTGGCTGCCCATTAACTACCAGACCAAGTTCAAGTTGCTGGTTTTGATATACAAAGCCCTATGCAGCTTGGGACCAGGAGACCTGAAAAATCAACTTACCCCTTATATATCTAGTCAATCACTACTCTGCAGGTGAAGGCCTCCTGCAGATACCATCTAATCTGAAAGTCTGTTCTGCACAACACAGGCAACACACCTTTTGTGTTGTGACTAGGGTTGCCAGGCTCAGGCTTGAGAATGATTCTCTATCTTTAAGAGAAGAGAAAATTCAGCCAAGTGCAGGTTTTCTTGCAACACTGTAATGGGAAAAACCACAAGGTGAAATTCTCCTTCCCCCCTGCACAACTTTTAAAGATACAGAAGGGGAAGGGAGAATTTCACCTTGTGGCTTTTCCCATTACAGTGTTGCAAGAAAACCTGCACTTGGCTGAATTTTCTCTTTTCTTAAAGATACAGAATCATTCTCAGGCCCTGAGCCTGGCAACCCTAGTTGTGACATGTACCCTTTGGAATTCCCTCCCCTTAAATATTAGACACGCATCATCTATATTATTTTTTTAGGTATCTACTGAAGATCTTCCTCTTTCAACAAGCCTTTTAAGTAGAGACCTTATCCCAGTCTTCATGTGTACTGGAATTGCTTTTTAAGATTTTTTAAAGTTTTTTTTAAAAAAGATGGTTTGAAGATGTTTTATTTTTAAGATGTTTTTAAGATTTTTTTAGAGTTTTGTCCCTTGTTTCCACCCTGGGCTCCTTCTGAGAGGAAGGGTGGGAAAGAAAATTTTAATAGTAAAAGTAATAGTAATATGTCTTCTTTTACCTCACCAACAATCTTTTGGCAGTGTTATGTTGGTCAAGTAATTGTGGGTTAAATTATAAGCTGTGGGTTAAATTATAAACTGGCTTTATAATTTATAAATTATAAGCTGGCTTTATAACTTTATAACTTACTTGTATAACTTGTTTCACCATGCATTGAATGTCCTGAGTTCAGTCTAGATATACAGTATATGCACTATCAACACAATGCTATGCATATTTACTAAGAAATAAATCCCACTATGTTCAGTGAGGCTTACTTTCAGATGTGTGCACAGAATTGCAGCCAACAGCAGTTTGGTTGTGTGAGTTGATATTTGTGGAAGATGGCATAAATATCTACCTAGAGTTTTTCCTATCTACTTTGTCTTGGCAAAGTAATAATATCTGCATGAAATTACCTTTCAGTTGTACATTTGAAGTACATGCAAAAACTGTGATACTTTAAAAGGATTTTGTTGTTCCTAAGAAACAAACTACGAAATGGTAATGGGAAAATAATACTAATAGGTTCAAAATGCATGGTATTCAGACATCTTTTTAGAGAAACAAACAGCACTAAATCTTAAGTGTTTTATATGCAACTGGAAATATTTGGATACTGCTGAGAGTTGGTTTTAATTTAATATCAATAAAATACAGTACTTGTGACAGTAAGGGTTCCGAAAACTCCAAGCCTTATTCTCTTGAATGTATTAAATCCTCATTAAACTTCTTTGGCAGTGTATGAAGGTCCTTAAAGTGGATGCAAATGAAGAGGCATATGTAATTGCTGCAGTAGTGAGAAGGGGACTTATGGCAAATGAGAAGCCCACCGTTGAACCCAGATGTAAGAGTGGGTTGCCAAACTATCTTATAAAGAGCACCTGCTAGAGAATCAAAGCGTTTAAAATATGACCTAGGTTGCAGATACTTGTCTTTTTGTCTTTGCTAATTAATGCAATTAATCTAACTTGTCAAAAGTATAGATGTGCACACAATTCCACCCTGCCACCGAAATGGCGTGTCAGACTCCTGAGCAGAGCATGCAGGGAGGGGTTAAAATGGTGTCCAAGGAGTGCATTTTCAGTGGCAATGGGTGATCTGCAACATAATTCACTATTGCCAAACTCATGCCCAGCCCTTAGAGTATATGAAAGGTGGAAACTAGGAGAGAGAGCATCTCCTGTGGCCTTCTTTGTCAGACAACCCCACTCTGGTTCCAAGTTAAAATGATCCCTTGCTTTACCCTGCCCACACACCGTAAATGTGCATCATTACCTTTCCCCAAAACTGATAAGCCTTGTATGGTGTCCAGTGAATCCATGATAGCCCAAGGTGTCTGCTTTCTCAGCTCCCCTTGAGCTGGGAAGCTGTGCAATGTTAATTTCAGTGCTGGTATTAACCTCTGAAGCCCCAAACAAACTGGGGCCACATTATCTGAAGGACTGCTTCCTCCCATATATGTAATAACTGCCTGAACGTTAAGGTCTTCATCATACGCCCATCTCCAGATTCTTCTGCCTAAAGAAATGAGGCAGGTGGCCAATAGGGAAAGGGCTTTTTCAGTGGTGGTGCCCCAGTTATGGAATGTCCTCCTCAGTAAGACTTGCCTGGTGTCTACATTAATATCATTTTGTCACCAGGTGAAGGCTATTTTCTTCTCTTAAACTGTGCTTTAGTGTATTTTACTTTGAGAAACTAATTCTTTTTAGCTGGGTTTTAAATGCCACTTTGCAATGTTATTTTATGTGGATACTTGTATTGATTTGGTTGTTTTAACTTTCTTATTGTTTTATATATTATTGCGGGGGGGGGGCTATGAACCGCTCTACAGACATGATTAGCAGGAAGTCTATACATTTAAAATGTAAACTTCAGAGCTTTCTTGATGTTACTCCATGATGCTTCCATACCGTTAAACCTTGTTTTGTGATGGTCTGATGATGAGATACAAATAAGCAAATATGATCAAATCTCAGTGAATGGAAGCAAAACTATTCCTCCCCCTCCCCCTGCTTCAAGCAGGCAGGGGAGCAGCATTCTTCCCAACAAATGTTATTTCTTGAAGACTGTCCCACTCTGACTGGACATATTAATTTTCACACAGTTATCTAGAAAGTAAAGTCTACAACTGAGATTAGCTTCGAAGATTACCTCCTGTTAATCCCAGTTGAATGGACAGCATAATTATTTGGAGCCGCTGTAGCATACGCTGCTGGAAATCTAACCTATGAAGATTTTACACATCACTTATTTTTAGGAAATCATCTTGTCTGCTTATTTTTAAATATGCAAAATAGGTGCCCCTCCCAAATGTTTCACCTATCCATAAGAGTTGTACTTCATATATTTTTTCATCCTCTCTTTCACCTGAAACTAATCACACACATACACACCAGAAAAACTGAGTACAAGTCTGGGGTAACCTGGAAGTAAGAAAAGGATCCCAACCTCTATTTAATTCATAACAAAGGACTGTTCTTTGTGATAAACATGCATAATTTCAGTCTGAACAGTTATTGTTATCTGTCTCACTCACATGTGTAACCTTGCTCTGAATAGATAGAGGAACATCATAATAACTGTATTATGAATGTTTCCAATCACACTTTATCTGCTAGAACATCATTCTTGGGAGCAGACTGCAGACCAGATTCTGTGATCCAACAATGTAAACCTCACACTATCTTTTTTCATCCATGTCTACCTGAACTCTGCCTCCAGACCTCTGATTTCCCACTCACAAATGTGACATCTCTAGCCTTTAAAATAATGGGGAAGTTAACACCTCTTGGGACCTCCAGGGCAAGCAGGAGGCTGCTCACCCTGAAAATAAATGAGGTTACCTTGATCATCCCAAGCAACAATACAAACCCCTTGAGGAGGAGTTTCAAAGTTCAAAAGAATGCTGATGAGGGCTGGCTGGCTGAGTCAACCAGCAAAATCTGTGCCGACTCTTCCCAGGTTGCAAGAGGGGGTAAAAGCATAAAGAAAAGTATTTCTTTATATTTTTAACAGTATTTATATACCGTCCTCTTGCATAATATCAGGGAGGTGAACAGCAACTCAATATATATATATATATATAATCAATATAAAACCATTAAAATGACTACCTACTAAAAAACCAAAACATTTTAAACAGCTGCATAGGCCTGTTGGCACAAAGATTTCTTCAAGAGGTGCCTGAAAGTCAAAAGCAAGGATGTCTGCCAAATCTCTACTGGAAGAGTATTCCATAGCATAGGACCAGTGACACTACATGCCAACACTGAAAGAATCAGGGAGGGTGGCTAGCCCGTAGGGATGGAGGGCTCTGTCAGTTTTGCTTCTCTCAGTTTCTTATTTGTCTAATCTTGAATTCAGCTCTACACATTTGTGCAGCAATCTACAATTTTTTTTAATCCTCAAGAAAATTCTTTAGTATTTTAGTGCAGATTTCTCCTAATACATACATTTTTGAAGGCAGTTTTTTACTGATATACATTTTTGCAAGCAATTTCACCTTATATAATGCATTTTTGTATGTTATTTTTACAAATATATTCATTTTGTGCACACTTCCCCCAATGCAGGCATTTTAGTAGACATTGCTTTATTTTGGTTCTCATATTGTTTCAAAAAATGTGAATTTGATAAACTTGGCTGTAAATGTGAACTGAATCTAATTTCTCCTCCATCCTTACCAGTCACTTAAGGTGTCCTATGCTCTCTACCTTAATTCCTTGGAGAAATTGATCAAGGGCATTCAACTTTTTGAGCACCACACTCAATTTCTCCTATATGGTTACAGAATAAAATGAAGTTACGATCGGCCGGAGTTCGATTCCAACGGAAGGAGGAAGTTGAATCTCCGGTAAAAAGGAGTCGAGGTTCACTCAGCCTTCCATCCATCCGTGGTCGGTAAAATGAGTACCCGGCATATGCTGGGGGGTAAAGAAAGGCCGGGGAAGGAACTGGCAATCCCACCCCGTATATACGGTCTGCCTAGTAAACATTGCAAGACGTCACCCTAAGAGTCGGAAACGACTTGCACTATAAGTGCGGGGACACCTTTACCTTTACAATAGAACAGTAACAGAATAGGCTCTTCTTTATTTATTTATTTATTTATTTAATTTTATTTATAAACCGCCCATAGCCAATGGCTCCCTGGGCAGTGTACAACATACAATAATACAATAAATCAACAAAAATCACTAGATATAAAATACAGATACATAATAACTCTAAACAGTATTGAGATAACTAAAACATTAAAACATTAAAATATATAAAATGCATTAAAATGCCTGGGAGAATAGGAAGGTTTTAGCATGGTGCCGAAAAGATAACAATGTAGGCGCCAGGCGTATCTCCTCAGGGAGACTGTTCCACAATTCGGGGGCCACCACAGAAAAGGCCCTGGATCTTGTCATTACCCTCCGAGCTTCTCGATGAGTCGGTACTCGGAGGAGGGCCTTAGATGTCGAACAAAGTGCACAGGTAGGTTCATAGCGGGAGAGGTGTTCCATCAGGTATTGCGGGCCCACACCATGTAAGGCTTTATAGGTCAATACCAGCACCTTGAATCTGGCCCGGAAACAAATCAGCAACCAGTGCAAGCGGGCCAGAACAGGTGTAATATGTGAGGACCGATTGGTCCTCGTCAACAGTCTGGCTACTGTGTTTTGCACTAGCTCCAGCTTCCGAACCGTCTTCAAGGGCAGCCCCACGTAGAGTGCATTACAGTAATCCAGTCTAGAGGTCACTAGAGCATGAACAACTGAGGCGAGGTCATCACCGCACAGATAGGGGCATTGTTGGGCTACCAATCGAAGATGGTAGAATGGATTCCGAGCCACCGAGGCTACCTGAGCCTCAAGTGACCAGGAAGGATTGAAAAGAACCCCCAAACTACGAACCTGTTTCTTCAGGGGGAGTGTAACCCCATCCAGAACAGGATGAACATCCTCCATCTGTTCGGAAAAGGCACTCACCAACAGCGTCTCAGTCTTGTCTGGATTGAGTTTCAGTTTATTAGCTCCCATCCAGTCCATTATCGCGGCCAGGCAACGGTTCAGCACATCAACAGCCTCACCTGAAGAAGATGAAAAGGAGTAATAGAGCTGCGTGTCATCAGCATACTGATGGCAACGCACTCCAAAACTCCGGATGACCGTACCCAGAGGCTTCATGTAGATGTTGAAAAGCATGGGGGATAGAACCGATCCCTGAGGGACTCCACAATGGAGACTCCAGGGTATCGAGCAATGCTCCCCAAGCACTACCTTCTGGAGACGATCCACCAAGTAGGAGCGGAGCCACTGCCAAGCAGTACCCCCGACTCCCAACTCCCCGAGTCTCTCCAGAAGGATACCATGGTCGATGGTATCAAAAGCAGCTGAGAGATCAAGGAGAATCAATAGAGTTACGCTCCCCCTGTCCCTGTCCCGACAAAGGTCATCGTACAGGGCAACCAAGGCTGTTTCTGTGCCAAAACCGGGCCTAAAACCGGATTGAAACGGATCTAGATAATCGGTTTCATCCAAGAGCACCTGGAGCTGGCTCGCAACCACCCGTTCCAAGACCTTGCCCAGAAATGGGACATTCGCTACCGGTCGATAGTTGTTCAAATTATCTGGATCCAAGGACGACCTCTTCAAAAGAGGTCTCACTACAGCCTCCTTGAGACAGCGAGGGACAACTCCCTCTCTCAAGGAGGCATTGATCACTTCCTTGGCCCAGCCGGCAGTTCCAGCACGGCTAGCTTTTACTAGCCAAGAGGGGCAAGGGTCCAGTACCGACGTGGTTGCACGCACCAGTCCAAGCATCTTGTCAACTTCCTCAAGCTGCACCAACTGAAACTCATCCAATAATTGAGGACAAGACCGTGATCCAGGTACCTCAATGGATTCAACTGTCCTAACATTAGAGTCGAGATCCCTACGGATGCATGCGATTTTATTTTGGAAGTGCCCCGCAAACTCATTGCAGCGGGCTTCAGATGACTCTATGGTGTCCTGAGATCCAGAGTGTAAAAGCCCTTGTACTATCTTAGAAAGCTCTGCTGGATGGCATAAAGATGATCTAATAGTGGCAGCAAAATAACACTTTTTTGCTGCCCTTACCGCTTCTATATACAACTTAGTGGAGGCACTTACCAAGGCATAATTGCATCTGTCAGGAGTTCGCCTCCATCTGCACTCAAGCCTCCTCCTCTCTTGTTTCATCACTCTCAGCTCCGGGGTATACCACGGAGCTGTATGAGCTCTACATCGAAGGGGGCGCGCAGGAGCGATCGTGTCAACAGCCCGGGTCATTTCAGTATTCCACAGTTCGACCAGGGCCTCGACAGGAGCACTAGTCTTATCAGCCAGAAAGTCTCCCAGAGCCTTCTGAAAACCCAGAGGATCCATTAGTCTCCGGGAACGGACCAACTTAATGGGTCCCCCACCTTTGCAGAGGGAAAGGGACGCCGTAAGCCTAAATCTCAGCAGGCGGTGATCTGTCCATGACAATGGGGTAGATGAAAAACACCCCACCTGCAGATCACCATCTCCATGTCCAGTGGTGAAGATCAAATCAAGAGTATGTCCCGACACATGCGTTGGGCCAGTAGAAAATTGAGACAGCCCCATTGTTGTCATGGTGGCAATGAAGTCCTGAGCTGCCCCAGATAAGACAGCCTCGGCATGGATGTTGAAATCCCCCAGTACCAAAAGTCTAGGGGATCCCAACAACACCTCCGAGACTATCTCAGTCAGCTCAGCTAGGGAAGCTGTTGGGCAGCAAGGTGGGCGGTACACCAACAGAATTCCCAATCTGTGTCGCTGGCCCAACACAAGGTGGAGACACTCCAGGCCAGTCACCGCCTGGACAGGGTGCCTGGTGAGAAGAAAAGAGCTCTTATAGACCACGGCGACCCCCCCTCCCCAGCCCTCGGATCTACCACAGTGCTGGACCATGTACCCGGGTGGGCAAAGCTGGGAGAGGGCAACTCCTCTCTGCTCCCCCACCCAGGTCTTGGTTATGCATGCCAGGTCGGCGCCCTCATCCACAATTATATCATGGACTAGGGAGGTTTTATTATATACCGACCTGGTTTTTAAAAGCAGCACTTGGAGATCCGAGAGCTGGCTGATAGGACAACCCGAAATCCTGTGGATATGAGGAGAACCGTAACAGGGCACAGACACGACTTGTCTGGGACGAGTTCCCCTTACCTGGCATGTTCTCCTCCTAACACCATACCTCCCATTACCCATCACTATGTTAATCGGGGCCCCCGAAAGTCCCCCCGCTACACATAAAATCCTCTCTCCCAGGCACATATTAAAAACACAGAAAATTCATACACACACACACACTGACATACACACAACACAATCCTCACTCATACAACACAACAACATAAGACGACAAATAATGATGATGATCGCGGCGTCCACACTCGGGTCAATGACAGAGCGATCAAAGGCTGTAGCAGCAGCAGCAACAGCGCCCACAACCAAAGCACCGACGGCAATTCAGTTCCAGGCAAGCGACAGATGATAACAGATGACCGATGGCTCTCCCTCCCTGGGCGGTGATGGTCCTCCTCCCTTGCAGGCACTGGATCTCCCAAGCCCCCTCAGCCAGCCGGCTTATATATCCCCTCCAAAGAAGGGACAGGTGGAACAGTATCAGGCACAGCCGGCTGAGTACCTGGAGCCTGGTCCTGCAAGGTGCCCACGTGCAGAGCAGGAGCCCAAGAAGGAGAGAGCAGAGATGTTATCCAGCAGCAGCAGCAGCAGCAGCAGCAGCAGCAGCAGCAAAGCAGGCAGATGGCTCTCCCTCCCTGGGCAGTGATGGTCCTCCTCCCTTGCAGGCACTGGATCTCCCAAGCCCCCTCAGCCAGCCGGCTTATATATCCCCTCCAAAGAAGGGACAGGTGGAACAGTATCAGGCACAGCTGGCTGAGTACCTGGAGCCTGGTCCTGCAAGGTGCCCACGTGCAGAGCAGGAGCCCAAGAAGGAGAGAGCAGAGATGTTATCCAGCAGCAGCAGCAGCAAAGCAGGCAGATGGCTCTCCCTCCCTGGGCGGTGATGGTCCTCTTCCCTTGCAGGCACTGGATCTCCCAAGCCCCCTCAGCCAGCCGGCTTATATATTCCCTCCAGAGAAGGGACAGGTGGAACAGTATCAGGCACAGCTGGCTGAGTACCTGGAGCCTGGTCCTGCAAGGTGCCACGTGCAGAGCAGGAGCCCAAGAAGGAGAGAGCAGAGATGTTGGCCAAGCAGCAGCAGCAGCAAAGCAGGCAGATGGCTCTCCCTCCCTGGGCGGTGATGGTCCTCTTCCCTTGCAGGCACTGGATCTCCCAAGCCCCCTCAGCCAGCCGGCTTATATATCCCCTCCAGAGAAGGGACAGGTGGAACAGTATCAGGCACAGCTGGCTGAGTACCTGGAGCCTGGTCCTGCAAGGTGCCACGTGCAGAGCAGGAGCCCAAGAAGGAGAGAGCAGAGATGTTATCCAGCAGCAGCAGCAGCAGCAGCAAAGCAGGCAGATGGCTCTCCCTCCCTGGGCGGTGATGGTCCTCCTCCCTTGCAGGCACTGGATCTCCCAAGCCCCCTCAGCCAGCCGGCTTATATATCCCCTGCAGAGAAGGGACAGGTGGAACAGTATCAGGCACAGCTGGCTGAGTACCTGGAGCCTGGTCCTGCAAGGTGCCCACATGCAGAGCAGGAGCCCAAGAAGGAGAGAGCAGAGACGCCAGCCAAGCAGCAGCAGCAGCAAAGCAGGCAGATGGCTCTCCCTCCCTGGGCGGTGATGGTCCTCTTCCCCTTGCAGGCAGTGGATCTCCCAATTTGTTCCCAATGCGAGGAATGAATTCCATGCATCTCACCACCCAGCAAAATACCTCCTCCTATTAATTAGGCAATACGTATGAGTTGATAACTGGCATTTTGCTTCTGATGAGAGATGTGCAGACATCTCTCACCCACTTGAAAATCTGATGTATCTTTTTAAAGATTATTTCAGTCCCTTCTGAAATATTTCCAGATGTCTTCTATGATCAGGACCCTCAAAATTTATCTTGGATTAACTGTAGGTGAATTTCATTGCCTTGAGAGATGTATAAGATTTGTACAGATGAGCAAGACCAAATTTGCCTCAGAATATGGCTAATGGTAAAATAGGGCTGCATCTTTACATATGATCTATAAAGCATAGAGGCCCTTAAGTGCTGGAATCCACTTTAACCATAATCCAGCAAAAGCTGATTGTTCAGCCTGGGCATGAGTTTGTTAACTGTCCTTGAAGTTGTGCGTGAAGTATTCCTATTGCAAGATGCAAGTCTATAATTTTACCCTCTCGTTTATTACTTTTTTGACCTGGCTTCCATAGAACAATGTTATCTGGTCTACAGCAATCTCACCAGAAGAGTTTCCTTTTCACTTGAGATGATCTTGATCTTGATTTATGTTACTCTCTTCCATTCCTAGTGATGGGGAAAATTAGCATAGTCAAGATGGATCTTTCCTCAGCATGAGTTACCTTGTTTCATACTCATACATTATCATCCTGTCTGTCATTACAGACATTTTTTTTTAATTTGTCCTTGGCACAACATTTTGTAGGTGCTGGAAACAACTGGGGAAGGCATGTATTTCTTGAATAATAAATGCAACACAGTCCTCTTGCATTTTAGTAGCCTTTTAAAAATAGGCATAGGTTAGTATCATAGTTGGGTTATTAGACTTGTAGATGGAGTGTCACAATTCTAAACTAGCCCATGGACACAGAATAGTTGCTGACATGTTCTTGCCATTTCTATGGTGACTGTATAGTTGCTTAATAAATCAAGAGCAGAATTGTTAAGATCAATAGAAGCCACAGCTTCCAAGATCTTAATAGCAATATAAAACAACATTCCACATTCAAAACCTCATGGTAATGCTGAGCATGACAGAAATTTAATATTTCTTTTAGCATCCTCATTCTGCTAGAAGAGACAACACAGACGTGACATAGTCCTTGCTCAGAAATCATGTGAACTAAGGTCTGATCTCCATAAACAGAGTCTGTGGTTCAGTGGATTGCATGTTTGGATGCTCCTTCTTCCCATGTACTTGTGGTGGGCACATCAAACCAAGGGATCAAATATGGCCCTCCAGGCTTCCTTATCTGACCATCAGGACTCTTCCCAGGCCACACCCCTTACCAGTCTTGTCCAACTACTTTTGCCTGGAGGGAATCCGTCCTTGCACTGCAATAGAATCTCTTGCTTGCCTGGATGGATGTGTGAGTGTGTGTGAAAAACCATTGGCTTTTTCACAACTGGAAAACAAACTACCAAGTTAAGAGCTTCAGCCATTGCTCTGCCCATTTCTTGTCTCTAGCCCCACCACCCTGACATGCATCTCCTAGAAGCTTGTCCATGATGGAATGTGGACCTTGGGCTGAACAGATTCCCTGCCACTGCCAAGTACAAAAACTCATACAGTGAGAAATTTCATGGCAACTTGAATGCTGCAAATTATGTTCCATGGCATAGTAAAGTGCATCCAAACAGTATCATGGGGAACAAAGAGTTAACATTTGGAGAAGGTGGCCATGTGTTCCAGGAACAGTGTGGGATGAAGAGCCCTGGTTCCAATTGTTGCTATTAAGATGATTTTTGTTACAGTTCACATGTGGGTCCAATACAGTTTAGATGTCCTCAGTATGGGTGACATAACACTGTGATCAGGTCTAGCTGGTTCCCTATCAATAACCTGTGACAATGTGAGGGATAACAGTTACCTCATACACAATAACATGGATAGGGATGTCAGTGCTCCCTCACGAGACATTTGAATGGAAGCCCTACTGAAAATAATGGAAGAAATGACAACATTACATCCAAAATTGGAAGGGAAGGACATGAAATTTGTTTTGGACAAAATATGACTGCAAATTGACAGCAACTACTTCAGAGTGAAGAACAGAGGTAGGTCAAGAAGTGTTTAGAACTGTGATGCCTACTGCTGTGTTCAAGTTGACACAGAAAAAAGTTGTGAGTAATGTTGCTTTTTGTAGGGGTGTGTGTGTGTGTGTGTGTGTGTGTGTGCGCATGCGCTTAATGCCCATTGGCAACTGTGCCACAGTGTCACTACAGATCAACTAAGTTGGAAATTTTTCTAATGCCTCCAAGGCAAAGTGTTGTCTCCTGTATGATACAAGTACTCAGAAAGATAAATTCTTGGCAGAGAAATATGACCTATATGCCTGCTGGCTAGTTAAATTTCACCCAAGTCCTAATTTGAGACGGAGAAGTGAAAAAGTGAATTGACAAGCTCACCAACCAAAGCCTCTTGGCTGATTGCTACCAGCACTGCATTAATCTGCATGCTCAGTCATGAAATGGATTTGGAGAATTTCTCAGGAGAAAATTTCTATTCCAGATTCAACATAATATGAATAAGAGAGTGATCCTCTCTTGAATGTACCTTCCCATCCATTACAAATGATCAGAGTCCCTGCTCCAGATCAAATAACTGTTGTAGGTGAGAGCTAGGGGTACACAGGGCAGGCCTTTCTCAGTGGTATCACACTTTCTGTGCAACCCTTGCTCTTGTAGGGTAACCAGACCACATATTTTCTCATTTTCCACCAAATGTCCAATTTAAACCTCTCATTTTTTTCAATTGTCCATATATGCTGGTTTTAGCATCTTTTATCCTAATCTGCTTTAGAACATGCTTTTTTAAAATGAAATAATTATTTGGCATTCATAATTTACAGAAACAATGTTCTTTCAAGACTTGAAAGACTAGAACATGCTTTTGTACTTTTCTTTTAAAAGCCAGTTTATGTTTTTATTTGTTTTGAAGATATACACCTTGACTTTCAGTCAAATGATCCTCAACAGAGCTTAATAATAATAATAACACCAGAATAAACAAAAGTACATCTACCCCAGCAGCCCCTGCTCCTCTAGCCTGTGCCATCCCCTGTGCCATCTCTGTAGTCTCATGGAAACCGATACTCAGAGCAGAGTTCTTTGTGGGTGTGGGTGTGTGACAGATGCACTTTCATCCTTTTGTCCATCCTTCAGTGTAGTATTTATTAGCATTGCCAAAGAAAACTGAAAACAAGACATAGCAGGTGGGATCCAGAGAGGGCAGGATTCCCCTTCTATGAGCAAAAGGAACTTCTGCATGTACAAGATGGGTGAAGGGATGAAATCTTTTTTTCTTTTTGGATGGCCAAGGTAAGTTGGCTTATTCATTTTATAAGGAGATTTAGAATTGGCATGGTAATATTGCATGTGATAGATTTATCCGTTATTGCTGAGTATAGGGAAGCAAGTGGCAACCACACAACAGTTGTAATGTATATGCTTATTTGTATATTATTTATTTATGGCATTTTTATACTGTGTTTCTTCCAAGTCACCTGAAGTGGTTTACAATTTAAAATGTTAGCATAAATAAACACTATGGAGGCTCTAGATTTGTTGTATAGTTAGACTGTTTCCATCAGCTGGTGAAAGATTGAATGACTATGAACACACACAATCTCAATGCTACACATAAAAAAAGCATATCAGGGAATGATGCAACTTGAAGCCTTCTCCCTGACAGCTAGTTTTTCATGTGCAAGTTTTTTCTATACATATAATAAAAATGTGTCATACTGTGCAGTTCACAGCTCCACAGACAGGTGGTGCTAAGTGAATGGCAGCATGAATGCTTCCAACCCCCTCACCTGCATGCCACTCACACCACCTGCCATCACCTACCTCGTCAAGCAGGCAAGGTGGCAGTGGTGGCAACCTTGGAGAGCAGGAGAGTGGGCTGCCTGTGCAGGGCAGTCGTGTTAGCAGCAGGGGCAGGAGGCTGGTGCGCAGTCTAGGCACACTGCACAGCTTGTCTGCAGTGGTGGCAGCAACAGCCAGGGTGAGTGAGTGGAAGGCTGGTGTGCAGGTTATCTGAGTTGCAACAGAGTTTGTTTGAGGCAGCAGCATGGGGCAGAGGAGGAATAGGCAAGGCTAGCAGGTTGGCAAGGGAAGTGGTGGTGCCTGGCAGGTATCTGAGGGGTTGGTGAGCCATATTGCACATTGGGGCGCTTGGGAGATTGTTTGGAGTTTGGTGATCAGAGCAAGCAGGGGTCAGAGCCCCTTAGTAAAACGATATAATTGTACCACATGATGAGCTGCTTGTGTAGACAGCCTGAGTTATATACCCGGCTGAGGAGGAACTGAGTCCTTTAGTATGGCACTCATTGGGTCACTCTGTCACTCTTTGAGAAACATGCTGGAAAAAACATGGTCACTTTCCTCTGATGTTTACAACTCATTGTTACTGTAAATCAATTTCATCTATTAAGATGTTAATAATATTTCTCCCCATTTGTGTTTTTGCCTATCTATCTATCTGAACATTAATTATCCAAAAAATGTATAGTTAACAGAAGATGCCTGGGGGTGCACACTTTCTTTGGCTGCAATTTTTTTTCTCCATTGGGCGCATGGGAATTAGATTTCCTAGGTCCGCATAAAATATAAATGAATTGCAATGCTGTTATAAACAACAGAATTCTCAGAGGTCCCTCAACAAATTGCCTACAAAAAGCAATTCTTTGCAACCGGTAAGTTAGTAATATATGCTTATATCCTGCTATTTGTTTATTGGGATACTAAGGTATTTCCAAAATGCACTGATCAAGGACATATTATTTGTTCAAAGACTTTGGAAAGATATTGATAGAAAAAGGCAAAACTCACACAGGCTGCATTTGGATGTCACAATAAACCATGATTTATATTGGTGGGAATAAGCTTCTGGCTCACATGTTGCCCCTCCCTCTCCCCCTCCCCTCCCTCTCCTCCTCCCCTGCTGCATGACTGTGAGGAGATCAGACATTTCCACTTCCATTTTAGATTATCCACAATTTGGTGTTATACATGAATCCTGTACTGTGTGGTTCACCTGTTGAAAGAAGCCAGTTTCAAAAACCCAGGTTTGAAACTGGCTTGTTTCAAACAAATCACAGTTAAGATTAACTGCAGGTTTGGGCAACATGGCAAACTGCCGAAATGGAAGCAAAAAGCTTCTGAATGCCTTGCAAACATCCTGGAGAAGGTGAGGGGGACAGTGTGAGCCCAGGGAGAGGCTAGACTGTGCTAGGGTACGGACTTGCACCATGGGCAGCCTTTAAAGAAGGGATAAGGAATCTGTGGCCCTTTAACAGAAATGGTTGGAGCCATTTGCAATAAAGATACACAACTGTAAAAGCACATCATTTTAAAAACACAGACATGAAGACACTGGGAGGAAGGGCGGGATGGAAATCAAATAAATAAATAAAATCATTGAAAGATAACAACCAGGGCCGGATTTAAACTTCTTGTGGCCCTAAGCTATAACATGAGTGAGGCCCTTCCCTCTTCAACAAGTATGTGCATTACTTATATAGGGTTAGAACAGTCGACGCTGAGGCTGACACATGGGCTCTTTTCTGCAAGAATCCAAAAGGCCACATGTGTACGATGTTGTATAGGATTGTTCACTGGTTTTGGCAAGTGAGCCGCAACAATGATATTCAATACCTACCCAAAATTATCTTCATTTTGTATGATGTTTATGGTTTCCCGGTGGCAATGTTGTAAACGTGTTTTTCTTTCTTTCTAACGTGAGGCACGTCGTAATGTGAGGCCCTAAGCTGTACCTTGTTTAGCTTGTATGTAAATCCGCCCCTGGTAACAACATTGGTACTGGGTGAGCCGACTTTCATTGATTGTTTGCCACCACAAAAAAGGCCACCTCTCTTCTTGCTACCCATGACCCACCTCTCTCACAAATGTTGGGGAAACCCTCAGCTGTAAGCGTGCATGCAGAAAATTCTCTGTTATTAAAATGAACAGGCCAACTCCAGCGTGCAAAGATCAGATAACACCCAAATGAAGTACTATTAAGGCAGTGATTCTAAATCCAAACTGGGTGTCATGTCCTGAGTCATTAATGAGCACTGACAGGAACTCAGTGAAGTGCTCTTTGAATACAATCACGCACACCTTATTGGATACACCCACCCCTCTTGAATAGGAGCAGGGATGATTGCACATTATTGACTGACATCTTTCTGCCAATATATTGATCCTGGTTGCTCTACAGGGGACAGGTACTGGGAAATCTCAGAAGCAACACTGTTACCAAGACACCACATTCCCTGACTGGGCAATATTCACTGGGCTATCCTGCAATTGCAAGGAAGTTGCCTCTCCATTCTTATGAGAAAATATACCTATTGTGAACAGCAGAACTGTTCCCCTATTTTTTATCCAGAAAAAGCTGTGCTGGCATTTTAAAAATATGCAAAATAGCTATAAAATCCAAATCACTCACCGCCTACAGTTTGGGGAAAAGAAAGATGCAACTGGGAAATGGATGATGTTGCAGTTGTGTCAGGAATATCTAGGAAGACAGAGATTGTGATTTATTTTGACATATGTCAGTAACATAAAAATCCTCAAGAAAGAGAGCCACTCATCTTTCACGAAATGTCAAATTGCTCAAGGAAGTTTCTGGGAACCAAATTCCTCATGTGGAATAAGGATAAGTGTGTACTTATGGAGGAATGAGACTCAAAATGTATACAAGTCCTTAGTACTAAAGGAGGAGGAGGAAGAGGAGGAGGAGAAGTAGTAGTATTGGTTGCAACAACAGACACATCTGACCTCCTATCCAAGCAAGTATTAAAAATAAAATTCCAGTCAATGACATGTATATTTAATTAATTTAACATAACTGATCTTCCTCAATAAACAAACATTCTTAATGCCAATTTTTCACAATTTTTAATAATTAATGTCTATTCATCTTGCCAGTGGCACCACTGGTACACTATTGTTATTTCACAGCATATGAGAAATTGGACTGAGAGGCAAGGTACTATTTTCATATATTATATGAGATCGGGGAGCTTTGTGATCATACGAGATCACTGAAGAAGACTGGTTGTGGTTGAAAATCCTTTGCAGTTTCTGCTCCTGGGTTAGATTTTCTTATGTTTCCCCCTAGCAGATTAATCCAAACATCTCATCAGTACTTAGATATCATGAGCACAGCCACAGTCATGGTGTATACAATAACTGTATGCACACTGAAGCTAAAGGAGGATCCATAGCTGACCCTATGTTAGGTCACACCATGAGTAAGTGGCATAAGTAAGCAGTGGACTTACTACTGCTGTGTGGGTACACTGCAACACACCTTGTCAGTTGTTTTAATTGAAGTGCTTTGGTTCCTAAAGTGTGAGCATAAGTCAGTTGATGTTTTTATGCATGCACTGAAACTCCAATGGAAATGGACTGCCTTCAAGTCGATCCCGACTTATGGCGACCCTATGAATAAGGTGTTCATGGTAAGTGGTATTCAGAGGGGGTTTACCATTGCCTCCCTCTGAGGCTAGTCCTCCCCAGCTGGCTAGGGCCTGCTCAGCTTGCCACAGCTGCACAAGCCAGCCCCTTCCTTGTCCGCAACTGTCAGCTGGGGGGCAACTGGGCTCCTTGGGACTCTGCAGCTTGCCCACGGCTGCACAGGTGGCAGGGCACGTAACCTCTGAGCCACTCACTGTGGTGGTGATCTTTAGGTGGCCCTTTACATCCAGGAGACACGAGCGGTGATTTGAACTCACAGACTCTGGCCTCGCAGCCAGGCTCTCCTCCCCACTGTGCTATGCTAGCAACCTTGAAAATGAAGGACCTGCATGTGATGCTTTGTTTGCTAATAATAAATTTCCACTAGTCATGGTGCTCTTGAAGGTAATTATCTCTATGAGTTAAACACACATGATACAGTGTTTAGACTCACAAGAATGTGATATTGGATTGCTGATTGGTGCCTTAAGTATAGCCCTTACTAATAGTCTGCACTGATTTGGAGGCTGCTGAAATGCTGTAGCAGGAGGCTTGCTGATTTCTTTATTTAGACTTTGAGAGTTTGCTAATACTGGATAGCTTTCTGCGATTACCAAGTAATAGATAGGAGCTGCTGGATGGAAATCTACCATGGATGGGATAAGTTGTTCTTTGCTGGTTGACTACTTTCATGGAGGTGCGCTTCTCTAGATAAGATGGATGCCTGATGGATGTTGCAATCAATAACATGTGGAGGATATCCTTTGTGCAGAAGGCATTCTTTAAGTTTGTTGGTTATTCATTGGAAATGTTTGTTCTTGTTGCTGCAGATGTACTTGCTTCTTAGAGCAAAGCTGTAGATTATGTTTCTCTTGATAAGGGTAGAATGGCAGGATTTCCCATTTAATAGGTGTGGGGGGCATCACTGGTTTTCTTGTACAGATCAGTGGCTGTTTTTGTTAATAATAATAAATAATAAAATTTTATTTGTTAGTCGCCCATCTGTTGTTCTCAATGATGAGGAGGACAGAAAGGGATGTGTGGGTTTTCAGTGGTGTTACTAAATGTACACTTGACTGTGGAATGAATAGATGTGATGTCATATTTAGATGGCTCAAAGCTTCTTCTTTTTTGCCACTTACCCAGACATCATCAGTGTACCACCATGTAAGTGGTTTATTAATTAGTGAGCTCTTTCAGGGAAGTATTTTTTCACATTTTCCCATTAGTAGATTTGCATAAGTTGTAGTTGTAGGTAATGGTGTTCACTGAATGTAAAGTCAAGTATGACTAGCATAGCTAAAGTGATGGTTAACTCTAGGAGAGGATCATTAGAAATTCTGAAGTTAAATATTTCATTTAAAGCCTGAATCCCATCATTATGTGGTATACTGGTATAAAAACGTATGACATCTAACATAACAAATATAGAGTTGTGGTCAAATTGATACTGCTACCACGTATCATCGATACTGTACATGCAACCCTGAGCTCCTTGGACAGGTAAAATACCTGACACCACTCAGCCACAGAAAATACAAATCTTCCATCCTTGGTGTTCTACAATTGTCACCTTGGTTAGATCATCCTTTTCTATACATCAAAGCAACCGAAGAAGGCAGGAAGCTGAAATGTTTTGCTAGAAGAAATTTATCTCTGTTTTGTTAGCAATTGTAATGAATATGGGGATTTATTTAAAATCATGTATGAGCTGCTTAATATTTTTAAAATCTCTAAGCGGTACATAGTATAAAAAACAAGGAAAATCATTAAAACAAAAATACACCCTAAAACAGCAGTATAAAACATGCAAAAGGATATGAAACCAAATAAAACAAAAATTCAGGGGATGCAAGCACATAAAACAAGTTCCAATCTTTTGGGTCATGGAAAACCTGGGCAAAAAAGATAAGTCTTTAAAAGACACCTGAAGCTTCACATATGGCAAATGGAAGGGCATTCCATAGTGTAGGGGCAACAGCAAAAAGTACCTGTTTCCAGGTACCCCACTCAATGATATTGTATAGAGTGTGATGTCACGAACAGAATTTCCCCAGATGGTTTAAGTAATTTTACAGGTCAGGTGCAGGTGGTCTTTCAGGTGACTTGTTCCTGAGTTGTTTAGGCCTTTATATTTAACAAGACCTCGAACATGGCCAAGTAGCCGATCAGCAGCCAGTGCAGTAATATGTATGCATCCAGGTTTTCCACTCAACAACCTAGCCACAGCATTCTGCACCAACTGCAGCTTCTGGGCCAATCTCAAGGAAGCCCCACATATGAGTGCCTTACAGTTGTCCAATTGTAAAGGTACCAATGCATAAATCACAGTGGCTAAGCTTTTTTATAGACCAGCTACATCTTACCAGGATCCAGAGCCAACTTGTCTGAAGTGCTGTTTGGTGTTTTAAAAATAGTATTTCTACAAACTGCATGCAAAATACAAAAGGAGAAATTTAGCAATAACTGTGGCATCTATATTTGTTGCAATTTAAAGACATTTTTGGTAGGGTCACAAAGCACTAGAGAAAATTGTCACTGGGCTCCAAATCTGATTCACGGGCTGCCCTTGCCCAGTCCTGATTCACTGTAAGGCTAGAAATTATTTCAAGATACAAGCAGAGGTATATAAGCTCCCACCTATGGAGGGTTTGCATAAAGAAGCAATCCATTTGCAATGTTCTCTTTATTTCTCCCTCCTTCAGTTCCATAATCAAAATTGTTAGGTACTTGAATACAAATCAAGCACAAATTACCCACTACACAAAATAATCTAAAATGAAGCAATTAGAAAGAATTAAAATAGTAGAATCTAACAATGCATTTCAGCAGGAAGTGGGGATGTTTTTTAATAAATATTTAAAAAGAAAAAGAAAAAAAAGTTTCCTTATCTGACAGCAGAAACAAGCTAAGGAATATGCCGGAGGTGGGGCTGGGGAGAAATCTTTTAGTCATCTCTCTTTTTAAGTTAATGGATTGCCAAAGGTCTAACTGGGATCCCACCCCAGTTGAGAGTATTTGCATTGCACTTTTATGTCACAACAAAGGAAATACAGAAAGCTGTCGAACACAGAGCTACTGCAAATAATAGTGTTCTCCTCCATTTTATTTGTTTGTTTATACCCATACCTTGCTCCACATCATCAGTGGCCTCTGGTGTAGACAGAGAATGTACAGAGCCAGTGTGGTAAATGCAGGACTTAGACGGGGGAAATCCAGGCTTCCATTTTCTGCTCAACCACGAAGCTCAGCTGGTGATCTTGGGCAGGTCACTCGCTCTAAATCTAGTCTACCTCACAGGGTTGCTGTCAGGATAAAATGTGTGTATGGGACATACACACACCATGAACACCACCACGAACGTCTTGGAGGAAGAAAATTGTAAGTAATTAAGAACGATTCCAGAATGTGAGTAACTTTTATTATACTTTTTTGTAGGAAGGAAAGATTTGCTATTTTTGCAAGAACCTCATGTTAAGCATAACATGTATCTCCTCCCTGGGGCAACACTGCTGCATGGTTGATGCTATGCTCCTATTGCACATCAAGTGCCTCATATGCTTTTAGTTCCATGCACACACATTTTCTTGCACTGGCATCTTGTAGGTACCATGTTGTCCTCAGTCCTTCTTTTGAACATGAGAAGGGCCCTGCTGGATCAGACAAAAATCCCATCTAGAGAGCTTAGGCTATGGGGAGGTATACAGATACAATAAATAAATAAATAAATTGTCCAGTATCCTGTTATCACAGTGGCCAGCCATATTCCTATGAGAAGCCCAAAAGCAGGGCCTGAACACAATATGTAGCCCATTCTCCACTTGTGATTCTAGCGTTTGCTACTCAGAGTCATACTGCCTCCAACAGATGAGGTAGAACACAGCTATCATGGCTAGTAGCCAGTACCACCAATAGCCTTTTCCTCTGTTAAGCAATCAAATGTAGCTTTTAGTCTGTTGCTGCAATGAAGGATCTCTAAATAGTACCTCCACAGTGTGAGACTGAGTGATTTGATCAGTAATACTAGTAATTCTACACCAGAGTGGTATAGTGTTAGTGTTGGACTAGGGCGTGAGAGACCAGGGTTTGAATCCCCACTTGTCCATTGAAGCTCACTGCCTCTCAGCCTAACCTGCCTCACAGGGTTGATTTTATGTAATTATGAAGATAATCGCTCTTATCCATTAACTTCCATGGATTTGCATAAGCATTTATGTTAAAAAATTACGTAATTTTCCCCCCACCCAAAAACCACAGCAGATCGAACCAGCTAGTGCAAAAGCAAGCAGGAACAAAAAAAAAGGCAGATTGGGATTGAACAATGGACTATCGGAATACAAGTGGATCAGAACTAGGCAGTGAACCCCATTCCTAGAAACATTACAGTTTTATCAATACTTAGCACTTAAGTGTCAGTTCTTGGTTCAGAAGAGGCCCCTGCTTTCATAATTTCTAGTGTGGGTTCATGTCAAAGAAACTGCACATTACTCAGGAGTAAGCCCTAGTGCATGGGGATTGCTCCCTGATAAGGATGTACAGGACTGCAGCCTGAATTAGTTAATCTTGCATGTGGTTAATCCACACAGCACTGCTAACAAGGGACCCCATAAATTTCAAGACCTATGGGAAATGATTATTCTGCTCCCTCCGTTTTTTAACTTCTACTTCTTTTTTCCATAATGTGGAATAGGGTAGAGGGATATTTAAGTGGACTAGGATCTGGGAGACCACGGTTAAAATAGGCCATGAAACTCATTGTGTGAACTTTGGCCATTCACTGTCTCTCAGCCTAACTTACCTCACAGGGTTGCTCTGAGGATAACATGGGGAAAAGGAGACCCTTGACCTTGAGACCTTGAGCTCCTTGGAGGAAAGGTGAATGGTCATAAACAGAATACTGACATATAAGGAGTCAACAAAATAAAAAAGTTATTTCCAGCCTGTGGCTCCCAAGTTTGAACTGGAGGACGGTGTCTAGCTTTGGAATCATGAAAAAAGCTTAACCTAAAAATCCATGCAAAAAGAATCTGGAATACAACCAAGATATTCAGAGCTACAAACATTGGACTTTACATGTAGGTCCTTGGCAAATCCAATGTGTGGCTGTCTGCTAGGACAAACTTGCCTGGGTAAGATATGCAGGCAGGGTGCAATCCATGATCATGTACTATATAAAGGTCTCCGCACACTGAGTTGTCTTCTAAACCATCCTCTGAACCTTATCTTTTTAAGTTATCTTAACATTTTAAGTTGCCAAAGTGTTTTATAGTCTTTTTATCCTTACAACAGCCCTGTAAAGTAGATCACAGTGCAATTTTAGCAAAGCAACAAAAAGCACAACTAGCACCTTAAAGACCAACACATTTATTATGGTATACGATTTGAGGGAGCTAAAGTCCACTTCATCAGAAGCATCATTCTTGGTAATCCATGAAATCTTATGGAATGATGTATTTGCTAGCCTTGAGTATTGTTTCATTTTTGCTGTAAGCCACAGTTAGTTGGCTACCCCTTTGATTGAAAGGATACCAAACTAACATACCCAACACTACACAATCAGCCAGTGACAGAGAGAAAGATTTTAAAGTTAAGTCTCCAGAGTCTCTGGTGTACTTATTTTTTAAAGGTATAAAGACAAGGAGGTTCTTGTCAATTGGCTTACTGAGAAGGAAAATGTGCAGGCAATATTCTACTCAAAGTGTGATGTAGCCTAAGGGCTTTAATTATTAGCACCAGCTCCTCCTCACAAACTATAGCCTCCTCTCACAGATTTGAGCAGAGGAGACATGATTAGGAACTATTAGCGTCAGAAATAAATGACATGAGCGTGCATAGGGTGCACCTGCCTCACCAATGAGGGACTTCTGTTCATATTTAATAAGGTGATTTCACAACAGGTGTCCTTTGCATAAACAGTACATCTTATAATCACCACAGCATAAGAGTCTGCTGGATCAAGTGAAAGGCCCATCAAGTCCAACATCCTGTTTTCACAATAGCCAACCAAACATACACACAATATTTTTTTAAATCTAAAGAAAAACAGGAATGCAAAACCTCCGTACTTCTCTCAAACCTAAAAACTCACACAAACCCTACAGTTACAATCACACATGCTGAAAGTTACAACACATGCAGAAGCCACCCACCACTTCTCCTCCCAATCCTCCTACCCCATTCAGAAAATAAATTCAAATGATTAAGTGAAAAATAGATATTATAAAAAGATACTCTCACACACTGTCCGCCATTGCTCTCTCTTAACAAATATTAATTAAAAAAAAAAAACCAAGCCACTCAAACTAGCAACCACACCATTCGCCTGGCTAGCTACAAAGAATGTGCTTTGGGAGTGGCCTTCAATAAACTGTTCTAAGCATGCTCAGATTGCCCTTCAAGGCAGCCCTACTAGGCCTATACTGAGACTGCTGTTTCGTCCTCATAACAAAAGATGAAGAAAGAGCCTTCCAAGACTAGGCTGGAAAGCAGGCAGCCGTCCTACAGATCAGTCAAATGTCAGTTACATGGGTTTCCAACTAGAGACTGGATTAGAATTGGCTGAGTGCTGCAGAGACCTGATTGGCCAGAGAACAGTAAATTGACAGAAACATTTTGCAGAGCTTCTCTGAGATCAAACGGAAGTATAAAATCCGTGGGGGATAGGAAAGAGTGTGTAGCATTGAGATTTTTGGGGGGGTATTTTAAAAAAATCGATTGACTTTTTTGGGGGAGGGCTGTATCCCAGTAGCCCTAATGGACCCCACTGACCCCAGACACTGAATATGCAATGATAAGAAAAGACCTGGACTTGCCCTGCCCTGTATCATAAACCAGGAAACCACTCCTAAAGCAGGTGATGGCTTGATATGAATTTTGCAGCCAGTTTTCTATTTAATGTGTTCAATCTGGAGTTAGCAGATGTAGCCTATACTGGATTCCATGCTGTGTCTTCTACCAGTAAAGGTCTACTGATTTCTGACTTAACGTGCCTGCTTATTATATCAGCAAGGTCAAGTCTATAATAAAGCTAAAACCATTGTGTTCTTTGTATTTCCTCGAGTGCCACTTATTTTCTGTTCTTTGAGTTTGTTAATAAATATGAACACCTTGGTTAAATACATCTATGTGTTCTGATCCAAAATGGTTCTCGTTCTGTCACATTGTCTTAATATCTGTGTCCTTTTGACCTGGTTAGTACTGCAGATAACCTTTAGTAGAGCTGGGTGACTTGAGACTGTAAAGTTAAACTGTCAAGAGTTTTTTGGTACCCCGGACGAAACTCTCTTTCCTTAATACATATGAGCCTGCCTGCTGTGACCCAGGAGATGGTGAGAGCTATTGATTCTATGTGTGCATAAGGGTGGATTCAGTGCCAGATGTAAAGCTGGAGCAACTGATACCCACCTAAAGTGGTTTTCCAAATAACTTGCTGAGTGCCATGATAAGGAAAGGGATTGAAGTCAGCATGCTTCAAAGTTGCTGGGAATAGCGGGTGGGGAGAGTGCTATTGCACTCAGGTTTTGTTTGTGGCTTTCCCATGGGCATCTGGTTGGCCACTGTGAGAACAGGATGCTGGACTAGATGGGCCTTTGGGTCTGACCCAGGAGGCCTCTTCTTACATTCCTATTGTGACTTTCCAAAAGGCCCCAGGGATGTCACAGTAGGACAGAGGTAGCTGACATGGTGCTCCCCAGATGTTGCTGGACTCCAGCTCCCATCAATCCCAGCCAGCATGGCTAACAGTCAGGGATGATGGGACTTTAGTCCACAACATTCGGAGGGCAACACATTGGTTTCTCCCACAGTAGGACATTAAGAGATGAGGGAGGCTTTTATGAGGTTTATGGAGTAATGTGGGGAGAAAACATAGAACTTGGGGGAAAGCTATAGCTCAGTCTCTACGAATCTGCCTTGTTTGTTGAAAGTCCCAAGTTCAAACCCCAGCATCTCCAGGTAGGGCAGTGAGAGACTCCTGCCTGAAAACCCTGGATAGCCACTTTCCGGTTGGGGTAGACAGTGCCGAGGTAGATAGACTCAATATAAGGCAGCTTCCTATGTTCCTGTGACTGTCCCTTGTTCTTTACTGGCTCTGTGGCTAGGACTGACTCTGTTGACTGCCTGCAGGGTGCAATTTTGCACTATCATCCATAAAGCAACTGAGCTTCCAAAGGAGAAAAGAAGAAGGGGAGGGAGAGGGGGCAGAAAAAGTAAAAAGAACAACATTACATTATGGCAGGGAGCACACCGCTTTGGTATTTTAAGAGGCTAGCCTGCAGGTCCTATTACAATAAAACAGCTGAAACTCAGTTCCCAGCAATACTTTTTTTTTTTATTTAGGTCTGATATTCCAGTCACAGGAATTAGGACATGATATGCATACCATAAAGTGTCAGGCAAAGTGACTGGTTTCTAAATGACACCACCTGTAGGGAGCAAACTTAACAACTACAAATGAACAAACAAACTGCCTGATTTCTACAGTCAGCTATACCCAGTCTAGTACAGGGTAGCGTCAATGGGAATGAATCAAGAGGCATTTCTACATTAAGGCTATCGAGGCCTGGCAAATGATAGAATCGTAGAGTTGGAAGGGGCCTGTAAGGCCATCGAGTCCAACCCCCTGCTGAATGCAGGAATCCAGCTTAAAGCATACCTGGCAGGTGGCTGTCCAGCTGCCTCTTGAATGCCTCCAGTGTTGGAGAGCCCACCAACTCCCTTAGTAATTGGTTCCATTGTTGTATTATTATTTATTATGATGATTTATTGAATTTATTAGTCGCCCATCTGGCTGGCTGTCCAGCCACTCTGGGCGACGTACAGCATAGGCATACAATACGTAGGCATGAAAATCTAAAACCAATAAAACCTAGCCCACCCCAAAAGCCTGCCTGAAGAGCCAGGTCTTCAAGGCCCGGCGGAAGCTCATCGTAGAAGGGGCATGGCGGAGATCATGGTACTGGTCTAACAGTTGGGATGTTTTTCCTGATGTGCTTGTTACAGAAAAGCAAGCCATAAATGCTTAAAAAAAAGTTTACCTCCCCACTAAGGATGGGAGAGGAATTCAACTCAGTTTCCATTTGAAGCCAAACCTATCAAATGTGCACTTTCTGAAACAAGGTGAGGACCAAACTGCAGTCATCTTTTCAAATTCACACAATTGAATTTTGCAATACAGTTTGCCGACCAAACAATGCTTACAAAAAAGGTTACGTTTGCAGAGCATGGGCATAAAAATGAATATAGGAGTGAATATAACGTACAGAATGACGTTCCCACCTTAAGGTGGGGGCGTCTTTGCTTTCACCGCATATGAGTGAGACGGCTCGGGAGGTCTACTCCCGATTGGGTGAGGGAGTAGGGTGAGGCCACGTCATGCCTCAATGGGAGGGGGAGGGGAGCGGTAGTATTTAATGCTGCTCCCCCTCCCTAACTCTTCTCCTCGTGTTCATTCGTGCTGAGGCAGTGTGTGCGCGAATGAGGCTTTACTCGAGGCTTGTGTGACAGCGGTGGCGGCTTTTTTCCTTTCTGAGGCCCAGCGGGTTTGCGGTTGGGTGGCACTTGCTTCCCACCCTCCTCCTTGTATTGTTAAAAAGCCTCCCTCCCCACACTTGTCAATTTTGATCAGTTGGGTGGCGGTTGGATGGCATTTGCTCCCCCCCCTCTTTGTTTTGTTACCTTCCTGTCATTTGCCGATCAGCTGTTGTGCAGTGGGGGTGTGTGATTTTGCAGAGTTGTCTCTCCCTTGTCTCTGTGCTATTGGCAGCGGCAGCTCTGTAGTTTAGCGGTTGGCTGCCGTTTGTCTTCCCCCCTTAGTTTCCCTGTTAATGCACTAGCTGAGCGCTTCCCCAATTTTAATTGTGTGGGTGTGTGGGTGTGTGTTAAAAATAAAATAACATAAGGCGGTTTTGCCTCCCGCAGATCTGCAGTTTTGCGGAGGGGGGGGCTTTGATCGTTGTCTCTGCCTCCTTAAGTTATAGTGGTGGCTGAGCCTGTGCCCTCTCCCGATTCAGCGCTCGTCGCGCCTGCCTCTCCTTTGGCCTAGTGACTTTGTGAGAGGCTTGAAGTGGATCGGCTCTGGTCGGGCCCTGCAGAGCGTTGCGTGCACGTGTCTCACGTGCGCGCACGTTTCCCGCACTTGGTCGTTGGTGGCATAGCACGCCTCTTTGCTTGCCCCTCCTCCCCCCATATTACTCTGTGCTGTGAGAGGCTTGGCTGGTTGGACTTGCCTAGCGTCGTGCGCACGCAATTCATGTGCGTGCACGTTTCCTGCCCTTTGCTTTTGTAGGCATTGTGCGCCTCTTCACTTCCCCCTCAGCATTGCCTCTCTATCATGTTTATTAAGCTCAATCAATTCTCTTCGCTTCCCCCTCCTGCATTGCCTTGATTGTGCATTTCAGGTTCCAATAAGTTGGATTTTTATCACCTTTTATTCAATCAATTCTCTATTGTGTTAATTAAGTTAAAGCCATTTGTTCAATTCATCAATTAATTAGTGACTAGGAAGCAATAAATAAATAAATAAATAAAAAACTGGGGGCTGTGCTCAACTAATTACTCACTTCCTCATAATTAATTCAATGCATAAATTCTTATGAGGCTGGGATCAATCAATTAATTAACCAATCATACATATATTTGATTACATAAATTCATAGATTAAGTTGCCTTTTGCTGTTCTCTGATTAGGTTATCAATTTTCTTTATACAGGTTTTCAGTGTTATTTGATAATGCCTCCTCGTAAGGCCAAGCAGAAGAAAGGCGTTCAGGTGGTTAAGCGACCAGCCAGGCACCCACCTGTAGAGCCTCACTGTTCGGACGAAGGGTCGGATATGGGCTCTATGCGGGCCCTGATTGCTCGGATTGAGGCTCTTGAGCAGCAACGTTCTGCACCAAATGACCCGGGTGCTGGCCCTAGTGCTCCTACTCCGCCCAAGAGGTCTGCTAGGCGGACCTCCAAAGCTAACCTTATGCGCTCTCTCCTGGCTAGGGTCTGCGCTCTGGAAACAGGAGCTACCAGTTCCAGCCAATCTCTCTCATCTGCTCCTGTTGATCCACTTCCCGTTCCACCTGTAGGAGCAGTTGTGTCGGCTAACGAGGCGCAGTCAGAACCCCCACCATTGGTGCCATTGGTGCTTCCTTTTTTTTTTTTCAATAATTTTTATTCAGATTTTCATAAAACATACAAGACAAAATCATAAAACATTCAAAGACAAAAAACAAAATCAAAAATAGTTAAACAAAAAGAAAAAAAGAAAAAAAAAAACAAAAATAAAAAATAAAGAGTAAAATATTGACTTCCCATTTGTCAAAGATCAAATCAGTTATAAGTCTATAATATATAACAATCCTGTCTCTTAAGTCATATTACAAAATCACTTTCCTCCAGTAGTTATCTTACTTAATCATCAAATCTCATAAACATTACTTTATTCTTTCCACAAAAAGTCAAAGAGAGGTTTCAATTCTTTAAGAAATATATCTATCAATTTTTTTTTCCAGATAAGCATATCGATTAATCCATCTCATTACTAATTATGATAATCTTATTGTCATAACCATAGTCAAAATAAACATTTCAATTAATCCATCACATCAGAATCTGTTAGGTTCAATAATTTCAGTAGCCATTGTTCTATTATCTCTATTAGTTCCATTTTCCATCTTCCATCTTCAGTAGTCTTGTTAAGTCCAGTAATTTCAATATCCAATCTTCCATTATCAGTATTCCATAATAATCTTGCTGTCAAAGCCATAGTCATATAGTAAGAGTCTGATGGGAATTACCTCTATCCCAAATATTTTCTTGCCATCCATTCTGAATAGGTTGCTGAAATACTGCTGTAAAATCATATCTCTGTTCTTTTTTTCAAAATACACTGGGTCATCTCTTAAAAGTTTTTTCATTGTCACATGGCTGCAGTTAATTCCATAGATTTTCTCTATATTGGGCTCCATCACATCATTCCAGTCCAGAAGATTATCCATGCCATTGATAACTTTATCTCTAGAATCTTCATTCATTTCTTCAGAGATAACATTGAGTTCCAAACAATAGATTTTATTTCTAAAGTCCATAGACTCCAAATCTTGTTCCAGTTCCACGTTGGTTCCAATCTCCGGGATCTCCTCTCTCACAGGGACCCCTATTCCAGTCTCCAGGGTCTCCTCTCTCACAGGGACCCCTGTTCCAATCTCCGGGGTCTCCTCTCTCACAGGGACCCCTTCCAGGGTCACCTCTCTCACAGGGACCCTTATATCTTTAATCTCCTGCTTCATTTTACTCAATTCAATTTTCGTTATCTCAATCTCATCCATTATTTTCTGAAACATAGTTATTTCCAGATTTTCAGCCACTTTCTTAATTGCCATTTTAAAAGAAAAATATAGGAAAACCACTTCTTATTTCAGCAACAATTGGGTTAATACTCCAAACTTGGTGACATCACAGTATAAACAGAGCAGACAGCCTTATCTCTCCAATAGTTAAGTAAACAAAATGCAGTTCCCAGGATCGAAACAATTAATGGCAATCGTCAAGAAACAGATTCGTCAAAATAAAATAGACCAAAAAGAGAGTAGTCTCAAAACAGTATAATATTTTTCAAAATAAAAATCTGGAATAGAAATCCCTCTTCTGTGTATATCTTTAGAATGCAAATCCAGGACAGCTTTTTGCAACAAAAACAGAGATAAGCTATTAATTAGTGCGTAGCAGAGAGAAGTTATGGCTCCCCAGTGAGATGTCAAAAACTGATCAATCTGGCAAATCTCTTTTAAACAGCAACAATTTAAGTCAAGTAAAAGAAAAATATAGAAAGAAGGGTGCTTGCCTGTTAGTGCGTTCTCTCTTAGAAGATAAGATGAACGTTCGCTTTAACAGATAGAGCTTGCTGTTGAAAATCCGTCCCACCTTCGTCGGCTGGACCTCGTCCCATAAATTAATGAGATCTGGTCGTCCCAACAAAAATAGGCTTTGAGGTTAATCTCTTCGTTTCTCCCTACCCGGGAGAAGTTTAATCAGTCAAAAAAAAAAGAAAAAACTGACTGATATATCTGAATAAGCTTCTTTTGAGGCAGGAGCCCGTCTCAAAAGCAGGCACAGGCTAAGTCACCCTTCCCGGAAGTCGGTGCCATTGGTGCTTCCAATGCCTTCAATAACTTTGGCTACTGTGGGCTCATTAGCCCCACAGGATGTGGCAGTCGTTGTTCCCCCATCAATGGATACAGGTGAGACACTCAATACACAGGTTCTGGGGGCTGCAGGGGTCATTCACAGGGTTGCCACACCTTCTCAATACACTTATATGGGGGGTGTTTTAGTGCCAATACAGCCACAGCTTCCTTGGCCAGCAGCAACTATCACCCCCTGGCAGCCATCAGGTCCTAATTCTTCTTCCATGGATTCCCTGCCTCTTCCCCAGGATGTTTACCCCCATGTGATAGTTCTCTCCCTCTTGGGGATCATCTCCTCCAGGCTACTAAAAAGCGGATCTGGAGGGGTGAATATTTGGATATATTTACTCTTTTGTTTCGTGAACCTGAGGTCAGGGACAAGCATGGAGAAGCAGTGAAGGATACTGAAGCCGCTAAAAAGAAAAAGGTGGATAGGGTTTGGCCTAATTGGCTAAACGCCTATACTGTCTACATGGGCGTGATGACGCAGGCCTACCCTTCCAGAGCATTGTCCATGATCAAGTATCAGGACATCATACACAGGGCCTTTAGGGATTTTGCCGGAACGGCGTGGCTCCATTACGATGAAAAGTTTCGTCAAAGGGCGGCCCTTGATCCCACCATGCGTTGGGACGTGGAACATCAAGGCATGTGGCTTCGCTGTATGACCCCAGCTCGGCCACTTCAAGGGGAAAGGTCGGATAGTGGCCATCTCTTGTCCAAATTACAGGCAACGGCTTCTGGTGGTAGCCAGGGGCCGCAGTGGGTTCGGTCCCAACAGGTGTGTTGGGGCTTTAATAGCTCTGGACGCTGCACCCGTCGCCCTTGCCATTTTAGACACGCCTGTGGGACATGTGGGGGTGGGCATCCCAGTTCAGTCTGTTCCAGAATGCAACAGGGCAAACCCAATGTCCAGGATCAACAGCAGCCCCATAGATCAACGGGTGGCAGACGAGGTGCGCCGCAAGGCCAATAGCCCGGTTCTTGTTGCCCCGTTGGCACACCTTTTGGCTAGATATCTGAACAGGGATGCCGCTGCTTACCTCTTAGAGGGTTTTAAAGAGGGATTTAGGATCCCTTATGAGGGTCCCAGGGTTTCCACGTGGGCAACTAACCAGGCCTCAGTTCAGATCCTGGAAGAGGTAGTGGCTAGGAAGTTAGACAAGGAGATAGCTGCAGGCAGGATTTCCGGCCCCTTTTCTTCCCCCCCCCCTTGCTGGACCTGCGTATTTCTCCCCTGGGCATAGTGCCCAAAAAGCAGCAAGGGGAGTACCGGCTCATTCATAATCTCTCCTTTCCGAAGGGGAGTTCTGTGAATGATGGCATCCCCCCAGACATTGCCTCGGTTAGATACACTTCTTTTGATGAAGCTGTCAGGGTGGTGAGGAGAGCCGGAAAGGGGCCCTTGATGGCAAAATGCGACATCAAGTCGGCCTTTCGTCTCCTGCTTGTTAACGCAATGGTATAACTACACGACCCAGAACCAGTTTCCACCCATCTTTCTGGAGGAGCTGAAGTCTGACACCGAGAGCTCGCTGGAGGATCATTCCTTATTGTGAAGGCAGCAGAGAACAGGCACAGTTTAGGGGAGCAGCAGCAGAACTCTTAACAGGAAACACCCTTTTCAGGGGCACAAGATTCCCCACTGGAGGTACACACGGAGTCAGAAGTGTGGAGTTCAGACAGCCTATTTTTGGGGCAAAGCACCTCAACAGTCTGAAACCATAACCACCACACTACATACAGCCACAAAGGGAGAATGAAGGACAGGGGAAAACCCTAAAAGTCAACAAACCCAACTACCAAACTGTCCATGTCTTGGTTTACTGACAGTTCTTATTGTATTCTTGTTGTTCACCGCACAGAGAGCTAATGCTAGTGGGGCGGTATAAAAATTTAACAAAATAAATAAATAAACCCCAAGGACATTGACCTTCTGGGATTTCAGTTCCGCAGTCAATACTATGTGGATCGGGCCATGCCTATGGGCTGTTCCATATCGTGTTCTGCTTTTGAAGCATTCAGTACGTTCTTGGAGTGGGCCGTGAGGGACTGGGCTGGTTCTTCTTTAACGGCCCATTATTTGGATGATTTTCTGTTCATTGGTCCTTCAGATTCCAGGCACTGCGCCTGTTTAGTGTCAGCCTTCACAGATTTATCAAATTATTTGGGTGTCCCTCTGGCCCCTGAGAAATCAGAGGGCCCTCTACTTGCCTTACCTTTTTGGGTATTGAACTGGACACTGTGACTCAGTCTTCCAGGCTCCCGCTCCTAAAAATCCAGGTGTTAAGGGACAGGTTGAGGTCAGCTGTAGGTTTGAAGAAACTCACATTGCTCCAATTACAGCAGATTGTAGGCCATTTGGTCTTCGCCTCGAAGGTAATTTCACCTGGCAGGCCGTTCCTTCGACGCCTTTGCGATGCCATGAAAGGCATTAAGCATAGTTTCCATTACATCAGGGTGTCTGCTGGCATGAGAGCAGACCTCCAGACCTGGCTGTCTTTCCTGGATGGATTTAATGGGGTATCATTTTGGCGACATGAAATGCTATTGGAGGGTGAGCTCCAGGTCCGTTCCGACACAGCTCGTAGCTCAGGATTTGGCTTTATATTTCGCAATGACTGGTGCACTGAGAGGTGGCCCGTGGACTGGCACGTAACTGGGGTTACTTCTGATTTAACCTTTCTGGAATTTTTTCCCATCATGGTGGCAGTGCACATTTGGCCTCTGGCTTTCCAGAACTGCACAGTGCGGTTCTGGTGTGACAATCAAGCCACTGTACAGGTTATTAACTCTCAGACTTCTCGGTTGGCACGGGTGATGCGTCTGGTGCGGGTCTTTGTTTTGCAGTGCTTATGATTTAACATTCTTTTCGTAGCCAGGCATGTCCCTGGCCTACAGAATAGCATTGCTGACGCACTTTCTCGCTTCCAGATGGAGCGTTTCTGGAGGTTGGTTCCTGGCACTTCACCCGTGCCGACTCAGATGCCCCCCAGTCTTTGGAGCCTTGGCAGTTAGAAGCAAGCATTGCTATGGCCTCGGCGTTGGCACCCAGCACTCAAAAGGCATACCAGCGTGCTTGTACTGACTTCTGGAACTTTCGAGCGCGAGCCAGCATGCAACACCTGTGGCCCATACCTGTTAGCCATCTCATGCGATATTTGGTTTCTTTGCGGGCTACGGGTAAGGCGGTCAGCACTATTGCTGGCCAATGGTCAGCTCTGGCCTTTCAGTCGAAAGCCAGGGGCCTTCCCGAGTTCACAACAGACTTCCGAATACGGAAGATGCTAGAAGGTTGGGCCAGGATCTCCCCTGCAATACCTGATCAGAGGCAGCCATTTACTCCGGATCTGATTGGCCAGCTGCTCCTGCAATTTCGGGGCTTTTGTTCCTCTTCATTTGAGGTGGTGCTATTCAGTGCTGTCATTCTTGTCGCCTTTTACGGTGCATTTCGCCCTGGTGAGCTGTTGGCTGCCTCGAAGAGAGACTGTTCTAACAGGGCCCTGCAGTTCACTGACTGTGTTCTTTCAGACTTAGCAGCCTGTATCACACTTCAAATTTCCAAGACAGATCAGAAGGCCAAAGGGAAACAGGTCGCCTTAGGCCCTTGCCCTATTCCTCATTTATGCCCTGTGGCTGCTTTGAGGGCATATTTGGCACTCTGCCCAAAGGGGTTTGGTTACCTCTTTATTCATGGAGATAGGTCTGCCCTTACCTGGTTTCAATTCTGGGCTGTGCTCAAGAGGGCTTTGTTGTCATCGGGCCATGATCCGGCGGTCTTCGGCCTTCATTCTTTCCGAATAGGGGCCGCTACAGCTGCAGCACGGATGGGCCTCTCGTCATCTGATATACAGGCTATCGGCAGATGGCGATCTGCAGCATTCAAAGCTTACATACGGTACTGATGGAGTTGCACCTACGTTGGAGTGCATATACGGCACCCAAGGGCAGATGGCGATCTGCGATTCTGTGCACGGTTTGATAGTTGGAGTGCATATACAGCACCCAAGGGCAGATGGCAATCTGCGATTGTGTATACAGTTGATAGTTGGAGTGCATATACGGCACCCAAGGGCAGATGGCGATCTGCAGTTGTTGCTAGTTTGAACACTTGCAATTGGAGTGCAGGTACGGCACCCAGGAGCAATTCGCAATCTCCATGGTTTAGCTGTTGCTTAGTTTTAGTTCCAGTTGGTCCTCTATTAATTGTTCTTCTTCACTGCCCCAGATATTGCAATGTGGCAGGAACCAGTGAACGTGTTGCTGTGCGGGCATTCCATCCTCTTTTGGGCACTGAGGAGAGCATCCTCCACTGACATGGGGACACAGCTCTGTCTCTCTGCCAGGGCAACTTTGCGTTGGCGGGCTCGGAGGGGCATGCTATGGGGTGAACTTCTCCCTACCTTATGCCAGGAATTTTCAGCTGGCCCTCCTGCCCACATCCTAATAGTTCACTTGGGGGAGAATGACTTAGTTCAGCACCCTGGTTTGGACTTATTTTATAGAGTACTGAAGGATTTAGAGTGGGTTAAAAGTACTTTTCCCCATCTCCTACTGGTTTGGTCCGCCCTGTTGGAGCGGCGTGTTTGGAGAGGGGCGGTTCACCCCAACAAAATTGATAGAGCCAGGCGTGGGGTGAACCGGAGAATTAAAAAGTTTATTTTGAAGAATGGATGGGGCTACATTCCGCATCCAGGGATTGGTGTGGATTATCCTCATCTCTTTAGGGAGGACGGTGTGCACCTTTCTGAACTTGGATGTGACATGTTTCTCGAGGACTTACACATAGGGTTGGAGGAGTTGTAGAGGTTGGTGGGGAAAGGGTGTATAAACATGAGCTACACACCTCTTGTGGCATTGAGTTCGGGAAGGTGAGGAATTTGATGGAGAGAGAGGTAGGTATTCTGAGGCAATTTTGGGTAAGGACACCCCTCAGGAATCTTGCAGGACTTCGGTCTGCGTATAACTGGTGGGTGCCCCTGTGGATTGTCATGTGCATTGGGGTGAACACGGGTACAGCAGGGCCAGGATGTGCATAGCAGACCACTCCCAAGGTTCACTGGGCAAGGAGGGAGTCTTGGCCCATATCCTTGCATCAGAGCCCACAGCTACCAGCTGTAATACATGCCCAGGAGACTGGGGGGATTCAATAGTGCGATTCCTCACCTGCCTGGGGGTTATAAGCAATTATTAATTATGATAGGATATTTTTGAATTTGGATTCAGATTATGTTATATTTAATAAATATAACATTTAAACCAATGCCAAGTCTCATGAGTCTTCTTTGGCGGGTGTGGGGGCAAATGCACTATATGGTGAGATATTGCTTGCAACAAGGTGTGCATTAGTCAAACTGTCCGTAAAAATGTGTTTATAGGAGAAAGTTGCATTAAAATGCTTGAGAATTTTCATGAGGATTTTTTTTTTAAAAAAAATTGCAAATTGTTGCAGAAATGTGGAGAACTGAATTGAAGATTGGAAATATGAGAAACGGAGAGAATGGAAGCTGACAGATCCCTCCATCCCTACGCCACACATGCTCATGCCACTATGGGCAAATCTTACTGTAATCATATCACAATCTGGGGGTGAAACTATTTTATTGTTTATTTATTTATCAGATTTATATCCTGCCCTTTCTCCCAGTAGGAGCCCAGGGTGGCAAACTAAACTTTACATTACAAGAAACAGAGGAGCTGCTAGCAAGAATGACAGCTTCACAACAAGCTCTCCCTAACCTCTCTGTAACATGTAGTCATGATCTATGATTTCTTGTATTAATTATTAAGCATATTTGTAAACCCATCTCCCATCACAACAGATCTCTGGGTGGGGTACAAACTACATAAAATCGTAAAAAACAACCAAACTATTTAAAAAGAGAGGAGGAAAAAAAGATACTAGCAATCATTTTCTGCTCATAATAGATGGTTGCTGTTGAGTATTTTAATATTTTAAGCTTAATATACCTTTTTTACATCTGTAGCAAGGAACCATTTTCTCAGGCTAAGAAACTGACAGTAATGTTTTATGGTTTCAGGCATGCAAAGATTGCTTTATTGGCTGTTTAAATGTTGCATCCTGCCTGAGGCCAACTGAGATAGGGCAAGTTAGAAATATATTAAGCAATCAATCAATCAGACAATCAATTGTGGGCATTTTAAAGGGGGAAACACTGGAAAGGGGATGTGCATGCACTTCAGACAACAATGGGACCTGTGTGCACTTTTCTACTTGGCTGTGCATAACCATGAACAAAAATCAAAGTAGTAGTAGTAAGTTTAATCCAGGGCCAAAGGCCAACAGCATTATACAAAAATAACAAAAACCAAGATAAAATGTTGGTATAAACACAGTGCTGACCAACATACAGAGTTAAAATGCTGACTAGTAGGGTACAATCAAAATAAAGCTTGAAACTAGACATAACGTTTAAAAACACCGTATTAAAATTGACTATAGGGTTACACAGTTGTTATCGTCATCAAGTAGCTGTAATCTTTTAAAATTAGCCCTTAACTTCCGAGCAGCTAAAGTAAACGGCGATACATTATAAGTGACCTCAGGGTTAGAGTCAGACAGTAGTATTTTTATTTTATCCTCTATTGGGGTCAATGTGTCATTAAAGAGCCCAAAACTAAGAAATCTGAGTCGAGGGTTAATATATATTGGGCAAGAAAATAAAATATGGGGAAGATCTTCTGGCTCAGAGGAGCCGCATATGCAGGTCCTCTGAACATTGGGGACATCAGAGAGCCAGCCTTCTCTAACTGCATTAGGCAGCGAGAAAAAGCATAAGGCTGTAAAGGCATGCCTTACGGCTAGAGGAAGGGGAGATATAAGATAGAGTGAACATTCAGTATCTGATTTAAATCTCCAGAACCATGGAGCAGCCTTTGAGCTCATAAGTGATAGTCTGTCTACATAATGAGCATGATAAAAGATGGCTTCCTGAAGGTGGATTGTGTTAGAAATCGAATTGAACTCCCGAGTTGAAATATGGTAATTATGTAACAGGTCCCCTAGATTGCTAAACCACAGTTTAGATGCCAAAGGGTGGGCAAGGCAGAGTTTTAGGAGATTTCCATCTGGAAAAGAATCAAACGATCTAAGGAACTTCAAAAGTGCATGGTGGATACGAGCAGAGATCGCTGGAAGACCGGTCTCCGAGCGCAACATAGCAGCTGATGTTCCTTTTGGTAATGACAAAATACGCCTCAAGAAGTCATTTTGAGTGGATTCTAAAATCTTTATGTTGTTATTTTCCCATCCCCAGACCAATACACCATAAAGTATTTGAGGGACCACTTTAGCTTTGAAGATTTTCAAAATTGGTAAAATCATATTACCTCCTGAAGTGCGGTAGAATTTTAATATAGCTCCTATTGTTTTGGCCACCGTGATTTTTATATGTTGTATATGAGGTTTCCAGGACAGGATATCTGAAAACAGAATTCCCAAGTATTTGTATGTTTGGGATTGCACAAGCTGGATATCTGCCATCTGCCAGCGATGGCCTTTATATCGCTTTCCAAAGACTAGGATATTTGTTTTATCGTAGTTTATTTTTAATTTTTCATTACTGCAATAAATTTGCAAACTACTAAGTAACCTCTGTAGACCTAGGGATGTTAAGGAAAGGAGAACCATGTCGTCGGCATAGAGTAACACAGATACTTTTCTATTGCCAACTGACGGTGGGAAAAATTGTGGGCCGGACAGAGCAGGAATGACGTTGTTCAAAAATAAATTAAAGAGAAGGGGAGCCAACAAGCAACCTTGTTTAACACCCTTCTCCACCTTTATTGGGTCAGATAAGGCTCCTGTCCTGCCCTCTCTCACCAGAGCAAAAGTGTTGGTATGAAGAGCTCTGATGAGATGGAGCAAACGCGAATCGATGTTTAAATCATATAGCTTGGACCATAATAGATTTCTGTCAATCGAATCGAAGGCTGCGGCAAGATCTACAAAAGCCGCGTATAGATGTTTGGTTGGGCCTGCGATGCTCTGTCTTGCTAAAAAGTAAAGGGTCAAACAGTGGTCAATAGGTGAAGACCCTTTTCGGAAACCTATTTGTTCTGGGTGGATAATCTGATGAGAGTCTACCCAGTCATTCAGTTTATTGAGTAGAAATTTACTATATAGTTTTGAAACTACATTCAATAAACTGATGGGCCTATAGTTAGAAGGAGCTAAGGGGTCCCCTTTCTTATAGATAGGGATAATTATACTATTCTTCCAACCTTCAGGGATCGTACCAGAGTCATTGATTCTAGTAAAAAGGCGCGCCAGAAGGGGAGCCCACCACTCAGGGAATTGTTTGAAAATCTCAGGGGGAAGGAAATCTTCTCCTGGGGCTTTCCCGTTTTTTAATGAGTCTAGTAAATTTTTTATTTCATTTGCTGTTACAGGTGGCCATAGTGGCATAATGCCATTGTTTAAGCTAAGAGATGTAATATTATCAGGTGTAGTTACATGGTAAAGCTTAGAGAAGTGAGAATGCCAGACTGCCAGAGGGATCTGCGCAACATTGGAATTATTAACAGGAGAGGTCCCAAATTTAACTAACTGCCAGAATTTACGATCATGATGTTCAGAAATTGCTAAGATTAAACGCTGCCAGTTGGATTCAGCATACTTAGCTTTTTTTTTCCCTTAAAAGGAATCTGTAAGATGCCTTGGTCATTTTAAAAACCTGATAAGTTTGTTGGGTCCTGAATTTCAAGAAGAGTGAAAGAGCTGACTTAAGGTTTCTTTTCGCTGCTCTGCAATCATGATCAAACCAAGTAGAGGGATTAGAGCTATGGGTCAGACCGTTATTATGTCAAGTTAAATAGGGTCTGAGGTTAGAAAGAATAGTTTGGAAGACGGAGGAAAGATCTTGGGAGTCTTCAAGGGCAGACTTACGCAATGTTTGAAACGGACTACTATTAAAAAGGGAATTACAAGTGGAATTGAGATGTTCGGACCAAGGGATTCTTTTTACAGCGTTTTGAGTACCCAAACGGGCGGAGAGGGATGAACTATTATTATTAAAAATCTTCAGTCTCAGAAGGAGTGGGAAATGGTCACTCTCAACGCGGGGAACTACAGAGAAATCGATGATATCCCCTAAAAGCTTGTGAGGCACCAAAATATAATTAATTAAACTGGCTCCATACGGTGCCCAATAGGTAAAGGAGCCTTTTGATGAATCATATTGAGAACCATTTAGAATTACCAAAGAGTGTATTGAGGCCAGATCAATTAGCAGAGGGCCCTGAGAGTTTGATTTTTGATCTTGTAGATCATCATAAAGAAGAATATCACGAGTTGAAGGATCATGATTAGAAGTGGTAATATTATAGGGCCAAGAATTACCGATTCTAGTTCTGGACCCTTATCAACTGGTTTTCGTAAATTTTCCAAAACCTCCGGGCCTTTTAACCCAACCAGAACGTATTCACCATTTTTGTGACCTCTTTGACTCTGATTTGGCGCTTACTGCTGTGGAAGTATCCCAAGTGCAATATCTTTATTTCAACGGACAAACAGCTCGGACCCTGGTACGGTTTTGTTCATTATCTACTGTACGAAAAATCTTATTGGCTAAATCTACTCTGGCTTTCTATGGAATGTCTATAAATAGATTTTTTGTCAATAATGCTCCTCCTAAACCGCTATGCACTATTCATCCACGCACTAAAACTATGTCTCATAACCATTTGATTTCTTTATTTTCTGATGCCCCGCTAATTGACTTGTCCGCTAATACAATTTGTCAGGGGCCGCCAGTCATAATAGACCCGCCATATGAATTAGCGATACAACCACAAGAACAACTTAATTCCTTTACTCCAGAAGAGTTGCAACTTATTGGTGATTTTAGCTCCTTGCCGGAGGCAAATCAGCTAGAGATCGTTGACAGATTAGAACGTTTGAAAACCTTCCTTACCTCTATTAAATCCAGAATGTTATTACAACCTTCTAAAGAAAGACCTAGTTCGCCTCAAACGTTAGAGTCAACATTACAGCCCTATGGGCTTGGGATGTCATCCAATCAAGGGAGCCACGTTGCAGCTCAATCGGCTGTAAGGAAGAGCCCTCCCGAGCACAAGAACAAGCACAGGAGAACTGATAAGATTTCTGCAGTCAATTCTTTTCCGTTGGATGTTAATAATCCTGTAAATATACCCATGTTTGATTCTGTAAAAAACGTACCAATTCTTTATCCACAATCAAATCATATAGTGATACAACCTACAGAAACAAATTCAGTTGGCCCCTCAGCTGGAACCCCTTTAAAAACTTCAGTTCATAATGGCTGTATTGTTCCCTCCCGTTTCTTCGACGAAATCAATCCTGCTTGATCATTATCTATCCTTTCGTGGAATATAAATGGATGGGAAAACAAGCGACAGGAAACTGATTTTATTGATTATTTAAATTCCTTCTCGATCATTTGTTTGCAGGAAACGTGGGTGTCATCATTAACAACTATGAATTTATCAGATTATCTTTCCTTTTCTACCCTAGCGTTAAAACCTATGGGGAGGGGCGGCAGCGAAGATGGCGTCCGGCAGATAACAGCAAGTTTGGTCGCTCTCAACTCTGATATAAAACATCAAGCTAAACCAAACTAAACTAGGGGAATAATCTCTGTCCCACTCATTTTGTTGCTTTTTTCTATGGGATGTTTTTGTTGGCTGGGCGTTTAGATTCTGCAGGTCTGCCTCCCGTTATCTCCTTCGGTGTTTGTTTGCTTCCTATAACCGGCTGTCTGGGAGAAACAAAGATAGCTGCTCTTTTAGAAAATAATGAGACTGTGAAAATAAAAATCTGGACTTAACCAACAGACGAACAGAAAAGGAAAATAAAGGAAATTCCTGGCTCTGAGAAGGTTTGGAGACACCAGAAAGTGAGTAGAAGTTAAACCTTTTTTAACTAGAATTGGCCAAAAACTCAGTTCTAGACTGGGGTGATACCCAAACACTCTAACATGGTATACACGAGAAGAGATTACCTGACTCAGGGGCTTGATATTCTGGAACTATCAACAGTAGAAAAAAAGCCCAAACAGTTGAAAATCACCCAGTATTTCTCTCCCAAAGAGCAGACAAATTTATCTGGTACGATGAAAAAAAAAAGGCCAAGAGCTTACTTTGGAGGAAAAGGGCCCTGAGTCTGCTAAAACTTGGACTAATGTTGAAAGCAGCAATACAAGGAAAGAGACTGTAAAGGGCCTTCTCTTGGATACACCTATGGATTGGTCTCTGGATTTAAATGGAGCAATCCAACTGGAAAGTCCTGCTTTTTTAACTCCCTCTTTGGCCCAGGAGATTGCGCAAGCAGAAAATTCGGCAAGCTCCTTGATACCAAACAAATTACAGGTGGTAACTACAGATTTGAGGGATATGGAAAAGGGATCACCTGGGGCTGGCTCTGATAGCCTACACCTCATGGCACAATCTCCAATTATTACATCAAGTCCCACCAAACTATTGGAGGGAAAAAGTGTACTGAGTAGAACCAGCTATTTACCCTTAGATTGTTGGCTCTTTACATTGACTAAGGACATTGAACACATCAAAAACTTTATTTGTGAGGCAAATAAGCTGTTAACTACACTTGTGGAGGCGTATAGTAAACTCCCCTTCCATTCTGACCCTTTATCTCGATCTAACATGGCTCAACCACAACAAATGTCCCAAGCAAACGCTAAACAAAAGGACAAGGGAAAACAGGTGACCAATTTAAGAAGATGCCATGGTAAAATGGCCAGACCATCTAAATTGAGTAAAAACATCAAGCGCCCTAAATTCCGTCAATATGTTAAAATGAATTTCTCCAAACTCTTTAAAATTCTAGAGTCACTCACTGACTCCAAAAGAAAACAACATGTAAATCATCCAAAGCAGTCCATAACTAGTGACCAACTTAAAGGAACCGCTGAACCCGAGATTCTAATGGTGTCTGCTCATCTAAAGGATTCAAAATCTCCTAAATATAATCAGAATACTTTAAAACGTATGTGCCCTTATTCCAATACTAGGGAGGTCAAGATGCAGAGTCCCACCTCAAAATGGCAATTAAAACTTATCCGTAGGAAATTAGTATTGACAAACTACTCAAAACCGTCCGGATATCTAACTCAAAGGGAGCGCAGAATTCATCTGTTGCATCTACTCAACAGCGTTTTGCCCAACTGGTTCTCACCAGCAAATATATCTTCAGTGGAATATCTATACTACAATAGCTACATGGCGCGAGCAGTGGTGAAGTTTGACTCCTGGGAGCATGTGGATCTTCTGCTGCAACATAAATTCAGTTTATGGCACCATGGCATTGAAATAAAGAGATTTTTTATGAACGTAGCAGTGCCACAACCCCTTTGCCTAAAAATTCCAACTAAAAACCTGACAGAAAACTTTGACGTGAAGCATTTAGCAAAACACTCAGAGTTAAACTCGAGCCAGGATGTTTCCACACATCCGGACCAACAAGTTCATCTTAGCGTCTTTACAACTGAGCCTCAACGATCCGAATTGACTCAAATACCTGCGACCGAGGAAGAAAGTGGCCAATATATCGAGGAGGAAGTAAGACTGTTGGAAGCTTATATAGATCTCTCAAGTGAGGCGCAATTTGACATAGTTCAAAGATTGCAAAACTTGACATCGCTACTTACTAACAAATCTTTAAACGACGTACATCCTAACCAACCCTTAGAAGGAAAGTCTCCATCAGAAACCTCCTTGTCGGGATCAGACAGACTAACGGAATCAGTTGAAGAAAGCTTAATGACGGCACCAACAGCAACGTTACAGTCTTTGAAACCATGATGGAGTAGTACTCAACTCCCTACAAATCTTTCCCTCCTTTCCTGGAACATTGCGGGAGCAAAATCTAAAATTACTGATCCATCCCTTTTGATTTATCTTAAAAAGTTTGATGTGATTTTGTTACAAGAGACCTGGGCTATAGATCCAATAGATATTGATGGATTTATGACTTATACCATGCCAGCAACACATAGCGATAAAGGAGGTCGCCCAAAAGGCGGCCTGTGTATAATGGTTACCACCAAACTAAGACTACAATTGAAAAATCTACCATGTTTGCCAGGACTGGCCATGACTCTAGTTCTTAAAACGAAGGAGTCAAGTCTGTTACTGATAAATGTCTACTTTCCCCCCATTAGACAGAAGAAACAAATTGAATCTAGATACCAATTATTAGAGGAATACATACTTAAACTATCAGCATCTCATCCAGAGGCCATAATATTAATAGCCGGCGATTTTAACACCAGAACTGGCCCTAGTGATGAGAAACTGTATAAGCATTTCCGTCAAATTCCCCCTATGACATACGAGAATTACAAAGTTCCTTCCCGCTCCTCGAAAGATAAAGGGGTAAATTATGCAGGTTTTTCTCTTATACAGATGACTTATAGACTGAACTTTACCCTGGTAAATGGAACTGTTGAGGGTGATTGGTCTGGTGAATATACATATCTGTCAAACGCGGGATCATCCACTATCGACTACTTTATTATTCATAGGGACTGGTTCAATATGGTAGCTTCCTGTTCTGTTGATATCCGAACAGAAAGTGACCATTTACCCCTTATATTGTCACTTATATGGGGATCACAAGAGATTCGCCCTGTAAATACCCCAACTTTAAACTGGGAACCTGTTGAGTCCATCTCTAGGGTACGTTGGACAATTAAAGTAGAAAAACACTTTAGAGAGATAATATACTCTCCATCCATGGTCCGGCTCAGAGAAACATTACTATCAGCAATACAGAGAGAGCCTACAATACAAGCTTATCAGAAGATGCTTTCTGAGGTCCAAACAAATCTGACCATGAAATCTACTCCCAGAGGGAATAAAGGTTCTAATTGTCATAAACAATGGTTTGACCAGGAGTGCCAGGCCCATAAGAATCTTCTGATCTGTAAATATAGAGAATATAGGTTTCAAAATCTGACAGAAATACCGGCGGAATATAGAGAATTAAAACAGAGTTATAAAAATCTAATTAAACGGAAAAAGTTAGAAATCCAGAAATCATACTGGCAAAAGCTGATCATGGCCTCTAGGATTAAGAACACTACACTATTCTGGAAGTTAGTTGCTAGAGGATGGCCAAATTCAATATCAAAATTGGACTCCCATATTTCAGTAAACCTATGGGAAAGTCACTTTGAAAAGATCTATGTAAGTGATCAGACTAAGACCAGTAATGTCGAAATACCGTTAAAAGATCTTCCTACCTGGCCCCCAGTGACTGAGAGTGAAGTGATCACACTAATTACTTCCCTGAAATTAGGAAAAGCCCCCGGTGCTGATAATATCACGGCTGAAATGATCAAAACTGATCCCAAGTGGTGGGCACCTATATTAGCTACACTCTTTACGAGTATAGATCAGACGACCATCATCCCTGAAGACTGGGGTTTAGCTATTATTGTTCCAATATTTAAGAGAGGAAATAGAGCTGATCCATCGAATTACAGACCCGTAAGTCTGTTGAGTGTGATCAGCAAATTATATGCTAAACATCTGCTAGCAAAACTTCAATTCTGGCTTGAGCAGGAAAATATACTCGAAGATGAACAAGCTGGGTTTAGGGTAAATCGTTCTACACTTGACCACCTACTTGTTCTAAAACATCTAATAGACAAATACTCAAAGCGCCCGGGGGGGGGGTTATATGCAGCTTTCATAGATTTTAAATCTGCATTTGACCATATCCCCAGAGACAAACTGTGGGCTAAATTAGAATCTGCAAATATTGATAAGAGACTGTTATTGCTTATACGTACCCTTTATTCAAATACTTACGTTCGCATCAGATATAATAGTGTTGGCAATTTAACAGAGCACATTCCAACGACAAATGGAGTAAAACAAGGCTGCATATTAGCTCCAACGCTATTCAATTTTTATGTGAATGCCTTAATTAAAAGCCTTGCAAAAATTCCTTCCCACCATCCTACGCTCTCAAATAGGCCAATTTCAACATTGTTATATGCTGATGACGCTGTGTTAGTTTCTCTTTCACCAGTCGGTCTTCGGCGTCTCCTTTCAGCTCTTAGTAATCACTGTAAGACTGAGGCATTGGTAATCAACTATGAAAAGACCAAGGTGATGGTTTTTACCAAAAAATGCACAAAACACCGATGGAATCTGGAGGGTAATGCTATAGGCCAAGTAACTATCTATAAATATCTTGGCATAATATTACACTCATCAGGTACCTGGCAAGCTCAGGCCAAATGTGCGCGGATAACTGCCCAAAGAAGTGTAAATGCCCTTCTTTCTTTCTACTATACTAAGGGTGGCCAACATATTCCATCAGTCTTAAAAGTATTTACCTCCAAAATTGTCCCACAACTACTATATGGTACCCAGGGTAGCGCATGTACAAACTTTTCCTTATTAGAAATAGTACAAACAAAATTTCTTAGGTCCATTTTAGGAGTTCCATCCTGTGTATCAAATAACATCTTACGCCTGGAAGCTGGTCTTCCAACACTGGATTCACGTATATGGATCCTTAAATTAAAATTTTGGTTAAAATTAGTGTTTTTTCCGGTGGGATTGGCTCCTTTAGTACTTACTGACTCCTTCCATTCGGAGTGGAGAAATTCCCTAGTACTAAAACTTACATCTTTAGGCCTATCCCCGCCCTTTCTCCTTTCTATGGGATTCCAACAAGCTAATTTATTAATTACCAAAAGAATTTTGGATACGGAAATACAAAATCAACGCTCTTTTAGACATATTAATACAATTGGGGAACCACGTAGCTCGCCCTATATACCTGCGAATCACTTGAGGATCTTAGTGGACTATAGAATAAGAAAAGCATTCACGAAGGCCAAATACAATGTTCTACCCTCTACCTTATTAAACGGTAGATATCAAAAAAAATACCACTCCTAGAGCGTGTCTGCCCATGTGGCAGTGGCTCTTTAGAAAACATTGACCATGTCCTGTTAAATTGTGAGTTTTACAATGAGTTAAGACAGCGATTTATTACGCCTCTTCTCCAACGAATCCCAGGCCGAGACTCTGCATTATATACAAAATACCTTTTAGCAGATGTGGACCCTTCTGTTACATTCCCAGTTGCAAAATATTGTGCTGCAGCAATAAAGCAACGCACTTTGCTGGTCCCACATGGTGTTTTATAATTTGATAGTTTTAAAATATCTTAAATCGAACAAAATTTTGTTCATTTTAGTTAAATGTATGTATTATTGGATATTGTTTTACTGCTGGTCTTTGACCGTATTAATAAAGATTTGGATATGGGGAGGGGCCGCCTTAGTGGGGGCCTCACAACTTTTGTATTAAAGGCCCAAAATTTATTGATTGATTTAATTCCCACAATTCTCCCACTTAATGTTTTGGTGCTGAGGATAAAAGGCCTAGGGTCTGTCCATATAATCTGTATTAATGTCTACCTCCCTCCCAAGCTAAGTTTTGTTGATGATGTTCTTAATCTATGGGCCAAGCTGGAAGATGTTCTATCTTATTTAGAGACCAAATTCCCAAATGATAGAATAATCCTCTGTGGAGATTTGAACGCCAGAAAAATCAAAGTAAGAATTAGAACTTTACAAACTCATCTTTATAATTCTAGATGGATTTTGAAAACAACATTGTTACAAAGGTTAAACGCTAACCAGAATCGTCATATCATAAAGAAGAAAGCCGGACTTGTTTACCAGGCTCAGGAGCTGTCACAAAAACCCTCATCTAGATAACCCACTGTTAAAGAGAACAGGCTTTTAATGCTCTAACAGCACGTGGTCTTGTCGTAAAAATAAATATATGTTTCTAATACTTTGAAAAAGACACAGTTATCAGTTTTTGTGAAGAGCATTGAATCCCTTTAATGATATTATGTACGGTTTATATTATAGGTGCTTAACAGACACTTGTTTGGATATCTATTTATGATGAAGGGCCCTTTATGCATTTATGGTGGATATGCTTGTATTATTAATACTCATACTCATACTAATTAGTATTATACACCACTTTTCCTCCAAAGAACTCAGAGTGACTTACATAGAGTTCCCAGATGGTTTCCAATCCAGGCAAGGACACCTCTGCTTAGTTTCAAGAATCTTCAGACCATGCTCTGAGCAGAATTAATGCTGCTTAATAAGCCATTTATTGGGGGGGGGAGTCTTGGAATTTATCTTGGAATTTAGAATACCTTTATACTGGACTGTAATTCTAGGACACCTAAGGGATTTGGGCACAAAGTCACAAAACCGAATTAATGATTTTATTATTGTTAGATAGAATTTTCATAGGTAATCACTAGAAGAGTGACAATGTCTTAGCTCTCTGAGAATTGTTGAATAAGGCATAATCTGCTTTAAACATAGGCTGCTGCATCAGGAGAAAAGAAGGGGAAATGAACACCAGAAGAGCCCTGCAGTTTTTGTAGCAAATTAATGAGTGGGGAGTGTGCTGTTGTGCTCATGTCCTGCTTTCAGGAGTCCCACAGGCATCCATTTGGCCACTGTGCTGGACTAGATGGTTTAGGTTGGGTTAAGGTTGGGTTTACTGAATTTATGTATCGTTTCCCACAACAAAACCCTGAAGCCACTTACAAGAAGAATAAAATACTGTAATAAAAATACACAACATACTTAAAACATAAGAGTAAAAACATCAAAATATTGGGGCTTCCCAAATGCCCAGGAAAACACAGACAATGTTGGTGCAAAGTGGACCTCCCGGGGAGAGCATTCCATAGACAGGAAAATACTACAGAAAAGACGCATGTTATCGTCACTACCTTCTGGACCTCCTTTAAAGGTGGCTTGCAGAGAAGGGTCTCAGATGACAATCCCAGTTCACCCTGTCATTCATTCGAGACTCTGAAGGATCAATATGGCTTCATGAAGGCGCCATGTGTGCATTTCAGTGCAGCCATGGCTGTTTTACTTCTCTTACCTCCTGAAATGGTGTGCAGATGGTATGGAGAAGTGGAGTTTGGGTCAACTCTCCAAGACAGGTAAGGGTGTAATGCTGGATACTTAATGGTATATAAGACTTAACTCCAAAGGCCACTACCCACCAAATAAATTACACTGTTCAGAGTCTGTTTCTTCTGAAAGCAGGGTATTCTGCTGAGTCTGTGTGAGGAATGACTCACTTATTCTGTCGAGAGCTGTTTCACCTGTATGCAGCCTTCTATGTGCAGGACCACAGAACTGCAGGTGGCAGCCTTTTCAAAGAGGTATCTTCTAGCTCTGGACTGACTGCATCACGCACACAGGTCATTGAATCCTCCTGGACAAGAAGGCATATAAGGAGGATTCTTGTTCCAGTTGACCCTTGTTTGAGCCACAATGTCTTCGTGTGCTCTGGCATGCTCCTGTAGTCTTGCTTATTCGTCCTGGCTTGGTCCTCAATCGTGCCTCCTAGTTTCTCCATCAGTTCTGAGTCTGACTTGCTGACATCTGACTGAATCCATGGTCCTTGATTCCTGGCTCTTCTTTTTGTCATTTACCCTGAGCCCGATAGATAGGGTGAGATGTAAATCCAAGTAAATAAAGAAATATAGATATATATCTGATGTAGGATTGCCAGGGGTCAGGAATTTGCCTGGAGACACCGGTTTATGGGGGTCCTCTCCAGGTCTCTGGGTTAGTCACCTTAACCTTCGGACTCTTAGCTTTCATTTTTTTTAAAAGAAAATGACTAGGTGGTCTGGTTCAAAAGATATAAACCAAAATGTCAGCCACCGCCACCTCAACTTCTATTAGTACTGCCTGCTCTAATCCCTGCCCTTTCAGGGTTTTAGCCAATAAGTGAAGTCAGGGTTGTGATTGACAAGACTTGTTGACTCCCAGGCAATAGCTAAAGCCCATTTCAGTCCCGAGAACAGTTTCATTTTCCTGCTTGTCCCACATCAAGAAAATATAGCTTTCAGCAGTATAAAGAGTACTTTCTCTGTACAGGATTGGGATTTGCTTCTGAGTAAACAAGCATAGGATTGCACTACAACAAAAGTTCACAGGATCTTGGCAGGCATACACAGTAAACAATTGTAGTTATAATTATAATGAAAATGTACATGCAGTGTTAATTATTTGCAAAATGGCATATTATACATTTTATCTTTCAAATAGTTTTTGAACAGAAATTTTAAAAAGTGTACATGCAGTGTTATACTTTTCTAATTAAGGAATCAAACAAGTTTAAATTTTCCTGGACTGTTGAAGAGGGCAGTTTATTTGTCTTATTCATAACCTGTTTTGAACACCTTCCCAATATGCAGCTTTTCTGGGAGTAAAGCTGGAATGCTAATTCCACATATCTGGGAGTTAACCCCATTGAATTCACTAGGACTTACCTTTGAGTAGACATGGTTAGGACTGTGCTGAAAATCAATGGGACTTTTGAGTGAACATAGAAAATGATTTTGTTGTAAATCTTTCTCTCCCTCTCCGATCCTTTTCTGTTGTTGCTGTTAAAGCAGTTAGGCAGGGCTTACTTAGGTGCCATTGCTTTTATATGGCAGAAAACTAATACTTTAAAAAAATGTTCTGCAATTCCCAACTGATTTTGACAATAAACTATTGTATGGGTGTATGTATTTTTACATCTCCGCTATGTGTATATATGGAATATTTCCAACAACCCTGTGAGGTTGGGTTGGACACCAAGGCAGCTCACAACAAAAAATAAAACCATTTAAAATCCAATAACTATAAAACAAGTATAAAACAATTGCAAAACAGCTTAAAGTGGCATGATGCTGAATTTTGGGTTGGGTGAGTGAAGTTACTTATCACTGAACTGCAGTCCTGTGTATGCTTCCTTGTATGAATAAGCCCCATTGAATAAATTGGCACTTGCTTCTGAGTAAACATGCATAGGATTGCACTATAAATATCTTTACAGGTTGTATAAATAATAAACATTTTTCACATTCATGCTTATATAAGTATTTCTTCATACTATGTCTTGATGTGTATCTGATTTCACACTATGGTTGTACATTATTATTTCCTCTACATTTTTAGTGTGTCCTCCTTCCTTGGGGTGGTCATGGTCCTCTTCTGTTGTTTTCACCCTGAGGGGCAGATTAGTCTGAGAGATGGGGCATAGCCCATGGTTACCCAGTAAACTGTGTAACTCTTTCCATTTTAAAATTTAATTAAAATTATTTCTAAGCAGGTAAAGTTTATGAAGTAATGCAGATCCACATAATATATTTAAAGCACATCCAATTCACATTGAAGTGCATGACTTCCCACAAAGAATTCTGGGAAGGGAAGTTTCCCCCTCAGAGTTACAGTTCCCACCACCCTTAACAAACTACAGTTCCCATGATTCTATGGTGGCATTCATGTGCTTCAAAATGTATATTGAATGTGCTTTAAATGCATGGTGTAGATCTGCCCTTGTATGCTGTGCATTCATTAGCAAATTGAAAAGAACAATTTTAACTTATACTCTTTTAAACAAGGGAAGGGCTGTAGTTCAGTGCTAGGGCACATGCTTTGCATGCAAAGGTCCAAAATTCAATTTCTGAAAGAGACTATCACCTGGAATCCTGGAGAGCCAATGCTAGTCCATGTCATTAGTACTGAGCTAGATGGTACCAAATGGTCTGAGTCAGTATAAGGAAGATCTCTTTGTTCCTACAAGTAGAAAGAGACCCAAGGGCCACAGTTACTCTAACATTTATTTATGTATTTTATTTACAACATTTATATACAGCTTTATTGTAAAAAGTCTCAAAGTAGTTTATAGAAGGAATTAAAACAATAAAATTATTGGCAAGAACAGTTGAAGACAGGTATTTAAAAGCATTCTAAATAATAAAACCAACAATGAGTTAAAAACAGATAAAAACATAATAGCTTCTACATGCCTGGGCAAGCAGGTGTCAACATGAATACAATCAAGGCTCTTGCCTAATGTAAATAGTCAGGGAGTTTCAAAGTATATGTACTGCCACGCTAAAGGACTGACTTCTTGTGCATGGAAAGCACACCTTGTACTTGGACTGGTAGCAAATCAGTAACCAGTGCAGATTTCAGAGCAGAGGTATTATGACCTGATAGGGTCTCATTCATGTCAGCAATTGTGCCACAGCATTCTGCACAAACTGCAGCCCACAGGTCAGGCTGTGCTGCATGGAAATTTATCTGACCTTGGCTGACTGGCTGCCAAGATTTTTTTAGTTTTGGTTAGGAACCCTGACAAGTTGTGGGATGCTGAGTTTTCTGCCTTACTTATAGGAATCTTGTTGTGGTTGATATAGTATTGCATTTAAGAAATCATCACTATATTTTCTTTTTCTTTTTCATTTACCTCAGATCTTACTCCCTTACATCCATAGAAGCAACAACAGTGGTTCCATGTGGTCAGCTCAACCCCCTTAAACCCACTGATGATGCATCTTGTTATTTGCATAAGGGTTTGTTTCTTGCCCAATAGTGGTAAAAGAGAATTCACATACTGGAAATTGTGGCTTCAATTGCTGTTGTTCCCAGAGCTTGGAAGTAGCTAGTTACAAGTAACTAGTCACAAGTAATTTATTACTTTTTTGAGTAACGAATGGGTAACTTCATTACATTTTGCTGATAATATAACGAGTAGTAACTTCATTACTTTTGAGGAGTAATTGTAATGTTTCCAGCATTACTTTTGTGCATTACTTGGGGGGGGCAGGGGACGTCTTCTGCTCCTCTGATTTGTGAATAAAAATCATGTGCTTCAAATTGGGCGTTGTTCTTCTTTCATGCTCAATGGGTGCTTAGGAGGCGACGAGGGAGGAGGCGGAGAGTGAGATGGCGTGGAGAAAACAATTGTTCAACAATTAACAGGAGAGGAAGGAGAAAAGAGCTGGAGGCAATATATATGCAAAAAATATGTGTGTTGGGGTATCATCATTGCTGGGGGTGGGGTGAGGGGACGTGAAATTCTGTTATGGCATTCTGTTAATCTTACGGATAAAAAAATTCTACTACCCTCTGTGTGTGTGTGCTTATTTTTAATGTTGTTTTAGGCTACTTAGATGTGCAGCAGCCAAGGCCAGCACCTTGTAGGCAATTTTTTTTAAAAAAAATAAGTAACTAAAATGTAATTGTAGCAATTACCTTTGAGTAAAAGTAAAGTAATCAGTTACTTTCAGAGCAATTGTAATTGTAACGGCAATTACTACTTTTGGGGGGCCATGTAACTGTAACTGTAATTTATTACTTTTTAAAAGTAATCTTCCAAGCTCTGGTTGTTCCCAATCTACTCCCTGATAAAGTAGACCAGACCATGAGTGTTTTCTCTGTCTGTCAATTATTACTCACTTGAATTGGGTTGGCTGTCAAAGTGAATTTAGAACAGCACACAGAGTGGACAGGGAAGAGTAGAGAATCTTCTTAACTCTCACTCATTTCTCAAACCACTCTCTCCAATGAAGGGTCAAGTTTGTAAAGAAATTTGGAGCAGCCATGTTAAAAAGCAGGCAGGGCATTCCAGGTAGGTGGTTGCCAACCCAGCTTCAATGTGGATGTCTTTGCAGAGGATCCCTACTCAAGCCTAGTCAGGTTAAACAGCAGGAACCTAATAATATCTACTCACAACTAAGCCCTGTTGAGTTCTATGGGGCTTAGTCCCTTAGTAAGTGTGTTTAGAATTGCAGCCTTCAGGGGCATCCATCTTGACTCCTGAGTGCTCCCATCTAACATCTCTACAGCACTAGGCTCCTTTCTTTCTACCATGATGACTGGCCTGGCCTGAGGGCAGTTAAACATTTCTTGCCAGAAACAAGTAGGCTGAATTAAATGTTCCTTACCCAGGCTTTCTATGCAGGTGAGAAGGAATGATCCCATCACTTCAGCTAGACCTGGAAACACCCTCATTTAGCTAAGATTTCTATCTTAATTTCCAATCAGAATTTTTTTTGTTTGAGTGGTATGCTCTAAGCAGGTGTGGTTGATGCATAATGTATCATACTTAATAACATCACTAAGGCCCGCCCTGTGACATCACTAGGGCTCATCCCCTATGATATCACTAGGGACTGCCCCATGACATTACTAGGGACCACCCCTATGATATCACTCAGGGCCATCCCTGCAATCTCATGGTTTGAGATGCTTATGACCGTACAACCCTAATCTGATGAGGTATGACCAGAGTTATCACACCATTCCTCTGGGATTTCTTCTGACCCTTGTGGTCAATGATAATATGAAAAAAGCATATCAGTTTTCATTAAGCCCTGGGTCCCCAGCTCAACAAGGACCTTATTTGTGCCCTTATGAGAGTGGAGGTGGGAAGTGGACCCCATCAGAACTGGCAGGCAGCTTATGAGAAGCGATGCCACTTAGCTGCACTTTAGGCCGGGTAAGTCCTACCCCTGGAGCCAAATAGTTATACCATTAAGGCCATGAAGTGGAGTGAGAATTTTCTCCCACTGATGCACTCCAGAACCTTAAGTAGAGGCCTGATCTCATGACTTTGGCAGTGCCATCACTGTCCTCCCTCCCTCCCTCAAGCACAACTCTGGTTGCTGTGGACAGAGGTTAGCTGCCAGTTGACAGGATGGGAAGGGATTTTACCTACAGCCATGACTGGAACCAGGGCTGTGGGGTTTTCATAATCGACTTGAAGGCACATAACAACAACAACAACATTTGTCACAACTTCTCATTGCAGGCATTGGAGGGATTGGCCTGGATCCATAGGGTGAACAGGGAATGGGCACCCTACTTCCCACGGGGGGTGGTTGAGATCCTCTGGGGATATTGCTCCAACTTACCAGACCCAGCTCAGAGAGCTGCCTGGCAGCCATACTCCTAGATTACTTGAGAGGCCTCCAATAGCAGTTCATGCAGCCCCCCCTCCCCAAGGATCTTACAACTCTCTCAAATGTTATCCCATTATGAGGGTTGAGATGATGGCATCAACTAGCAAATGGGCTACTCAATGACTAGATGCCTGCCCTATGCCACATCATTTTGGGGGCTATGCATAGCTATTCAGTCCCACACACCACACCTTGCTATGTGCTGGGTATCTTATTTTCTGTATCAGATCACATAATTACTTGATAGTATAACACCTAAAATGCAGAGAGGTGGTTTATGAGAGATCAGCAAGACAAATGACATTATGCGGGATAACACCTGTCTTTCATCATACTTCTAAGCTATTTAAAATACTTTCACTAAAATAAGAGGCTTCATAATTTATCATCTGCAATGTAAGCACCTTCAATTTAATGTTTGTTATAGCAGGAGATAGTCAACTGAATCATTCATGTGTAAATGTCATTATGAGCCTTATTACAGTGTTTAGTATAATAAAGCTAGTCTACAATTCAATTCATCTGCAAAATGCCTGTCCATTGAACTCACATAATACTTTTCTGTTTATAAATATATCTATGTGGCTACCTCATGTGGCTAATTCTGTTGTCTCCAAAAGCACAGAATACCCTCTTATGTGCGGGGCGGGTGTGAATATCCACAATTGTGCATTTTTTTTAGGGATGTGCAACCTTATCCAACCCTGAGAAATTTGTTAGCCTTATTGAAACATCTGGCTTCTCTCAAAATTCCTGAGTTTTCTCCTGAGGGATCCCCAGTTTGGTTTCAAATATTGTTGTTGAATTTTAACATCATTTTCCCATGCCCATATCAGTTTCTGTCCTATATTCCTTGTATATAAATGAAAGCATGTCATCTCATGACATGGCCATTGCAATATGATTTGGGGGCAGTACTGGCAACACAAAACAGGCTGACCCAAAGCCCAGCGGGAGCTTCAGCGCATATACGGAGCTCTAACATGAGCCACACTTTCCCCTTCAGTAACATGCATATTTCTTCATGGCATAGACACAGGTATCCTGGACTCTGAAGTCAGAAGAGAAGCTATTACTCATACTAGACTTCCATTGTTACATGTGCTTACTGAAGCTGCTGGGGATGCATTTTCCTGTCTTGAAAGGAGAACTCTCCTGAATAGTCTCTAATTTTGATATACATTTCAAAACCAGCATATGTGACATGCCTAAATAAAGTACTGAAAAATACTCACCTGACTGAGCATAGTAATTCTATTGGGGCTGATTGATGACTGTTTATTACATTTCCATGCTATTTTCCTGATTTGCGCGCACCACCCTCCACTAGGGATGATAGATAGATAGATAGATAGATAGATAGATAGATAGATAGATAGATAGATAGATAGATAGATAGATAGATAGATAGATAGATAGATAGATAGATAGATAGATAGATAGATAGATTTAAGAAATAACATAAAATAATACATAGGGATGGTTGAATTTTCCTTTGGTTGATAGGGAAAAAACTGATACACCTCAAACCACTGTATAGAATATAACAATAAACTGGATATTACCCTCCAAATTTTTGTGATGTGGCGATTGGCTCAAAAACTGCATAGAATATATTTTAAAATTTAAAAAATACAGCCAAAAATAAGTAAATGGTGGCCAAAATAGCATGAAGAGCATTATTAAAAAACACATCTTTTTGGTTGTATTTTAGTTTAAAAGTTTCAAAAGTTTCATGCATTTTTAAAATGGTGTTTGATGAAGAAATGGGATGGTAGGGAAATTTGAGAACAGAATGGAAATATATCAATTTGCCATCCTTATCCTTGGCTTCATTTTCTCTCACTGTGATTTCTTCAGATTTGTTGTGGCAACTTGCATTGTCTAGCACTTTATCCCAAAGGGCTTCACATAACATTATCCTGGTTTTATTGCTACATCAGTGCTTAAAGGCAGGTCAGTATTATCCTTACATTGGAGATGGGTGCCTCTGGCTGGGAATGTGGGTTGCCTAAGGCCTCCCGGTAAACTCATGGCAGAGACAAGATTCAGCATGGGGACTTCTGTCATTATTAGTATTAGTATTAGTATTATACAAATTTATAGACTGCTTAACAGCATCATCAAAGTGGTGTACAAGATAAAAGCAGAATAAAACACACATACACAAGCTCTAAAAACAGTAAAATCAGTTCAAGTAATAATAAAAACTATAAAATCATCCATACAAACTCCAAAAACAACAAAATGATTTCATCAGATATAAAATTGATATTCCATAAATGACTGGGTTACACATCAGGGAAAGCCTTCCTAAACTAAAATGTTTTCAGTAGACCCTTAAACATTATCATGCCTATCTGATTTCAGCTGGAAATTGATTCCAGGGAGCTGAAGCTGTAACACAAAAAGCCCAGTTTCTAGTACAGGCTGAGCGCTCCTCTGAGACACATGGTACTCTCAGCAGTGCCCCATCTGAGCAGAGCAGTTACTGGGCAGGGATTGTTGAGTGAGATGGTCCCTTAGATATCCTGGTCCCAAGTTTTTAGGGCTTAAGGCTGCAATCCAATACATGTCTACTCAGAAGTAATCTTCATTTGGTCCAATGGGACTTACTCCCAGGTAAGTGTCTATTGGATTGCAGCCTTAAATGCTAAAGGCAAAACTGTGAACTGCCTCCAGTAGCATATTGGCAGCCAGTGTAGCTCCCTTACCAAAGGTGTCATATGATGTCAATGGTGTGCTCCAACCAACAACTAGGGATGTGCCAGAATTCTGCCCAATTTGGATTTGGTACTGAAGTTTCCATTAATCTGCTTATTCACCATCATTGCAGATTGGATTTTTATGTAGTTTTCTTTGCATGGCTATTTTTGGAAATTGATTTATCTGTGTCTAAAATATTGATATCAGTAAATATTGTATTGATATGTCCTTCAATATATCAATAATTCCTTTAATTTATTGATATTTCCTTTCAAAATATTGATATTAACATCAATATTTTTTTTCCGAGTGGAGGGGAACAGATTAGTAAAAATGGTGGCTGGCAGACAAAGAGCAAACCTGAACCAATGCTAGCTTGTTAGGTCAGCAGCAGATTGCTTTCAAACCAGCACTGGCCAATGGATCCCTCCCTATCCATTCTTATCAAGCGACTGCATTCTGCACCAGCTGCAGCTTCCAGGTTAAGCCCAATGGAAGTCCCACATAGCAATGTTTGCTGCAATCCAGTCCTGAGGTTTATTTATCTAGTGTTCAGCCACAATACTACATCAGCTCTCATCACAGACACCATAAACAAAATATAGTGGGTTGCCATGCCCACAGCCAATTGGATTAAATAGCATATAGGGAAATAAAGTCAAGGATGAGATGGGGAAAAGAAGGAAGATGACACCAAGAAGAAATGAATGAATAACTTTGAATGAACAAGAAGAAATAGCAACCAAAGAAATAAACAGCTCTGAAAGAGTTCACCTAATTCACAAGTGGTAAAAAATAAATATCACACAAAACAGGAGGCTCATCTTAACGGTTGGGATGTGCAAATGTAGCCTGAATTCCTTCGTTGTTGTCCTATCCCTCATAAGAGTGTGAGATTTTTCCTGTCTTCTTTTTTTGTGCAGTGAATTATACATTGGTTTTGTGCTGTTCATCACACCTACATTTAATTTCTTCATTCCTCTCGCGTTATGTAATCACATTCAATAAACCAGTTTCTTTTGTGAAATAGATTAGCTTGGCACAGTCCCTTTGAGTGGGAAAATGGACCTTTGCATAACCATAGATGTTCTTAACTTTGGATAGATCTTATCCCGACACTTTAAACGTTTTTAGTAGTTAAGACAAAAGAATGAATGGAAATGGACCAATTTTAACACCTCCAGGCTCCACCAGGCATGGCTCCACCTGGCAATAAATGCTTCCAGGTCAGGAAAAACAAGAGTAAAGTAATCTGAACACCCTGAACTCACTGAAATCCTCAAGTGCCCTGAGAATGTGGCAGAAAAATGGAAGCTTCTTTCACAGAGGAGGAAACACTCTGAGAAATTGGAGGACAGATTTCAGCACGGTGCTGGAAATTGATTAGGCAACAGCTGGTCTTATCTCCACTAGCACTCTTCAGGAATTTGGAGTATGTATGCAAAATGTATAGGACCAGTATGCCAGCCTCCCCGCCGCACCACCATCTCCATCCCAACATAAGACTTCTGTGCATTGAGTGTGAAGGTCTGAAATCATTCAAACACACTTGGAAGCATTCTTCACAGTTTCCTACTCAATGTGGGAAAGTCAGGGTGCTGCATGCAGGATAGGAACCTTGAGGACAGGGCAGCATGTGCATCCCAAACTCCCTAGACAGACACAAGCACACACACACACACAGAGTACATGAATGCCCAAACAGGGCTTACATCTTTCTGCAGTCGGCTTCTTCCTCGAGATTGTCCATTTCCATTCTTTTCTGTTGTTTTTCTGCATCTCAGCCCAGATGACCTTGGCCAGTGAATTACTGCTTTGGATTGCCTGTTCTGTGTGATGTCTCTACTCTGCCCTTAACTGCTAGGGCCTGACAGCTGGGTAATAGGAAAAAAACTGGTGAACAGAGTGAGACTGTCCTGACTACCCTAGCCAATGTGGTGTCCTCCAGATGGTTTGGGACCACAACTTCAGCCCCAGCAACATAGGCAATGGTCAGAGACTATAGGAGTTGCAGCCTAACAACTTCTAAAGGGCATCAGGATGGCTACCACTGAACTAGTAGAACATCATACGATGCCTGTGGACTGCTGTCTCCAGACACTGGCCGTTTGTGAAGCTGTTGAGGGAAGATATATATTTGCCCATCTGTTATGATAGTCCTGTAACATTTCACAATAGCAGTAGAGTGTGGTCTTTGTATTTGTGATTCCCTATAAAGCCATGAGACAAGACATTCAGATGAATTTGCAAGACTGTAAGGTATCCGAGCCTCTGAAGACCCCTCAAACAAAAGCAAAATATAATGGAAAGTGCATTTCCTTGAGCTCTTCTGATGTCTTCCAATGTTCTACGGATGTTTTGCCATTATTCCCAGTTCTGCCTCAAAAACAAACACCACCAGCTTGTGCTAAAATAATGATACACCTAATTAAATAAAGTGAGAAAAATATGTTTTTTGAGATTAGAGGTAGCACTTGAAGTTAATTAATAAGGGATCATCAATGTCAGGCCCATAGGGACCAGCAATTTCTTTCTATTCCCACTGCATTGCCAGTTATCAGCCCAAGCAACAATTCCAATACAACCACAGATTGTGTAGAATTTTGACAATTCTCTTCCAGTTAGCAGAGCCGTACCATTTACAAAATGTCAGTCCTTAGCCTGTGCAAATACATGCAGGATCTCACAGCTGCTACAAGGAAAGGTTCTTGGGAGACTTTATGCATGTCTGTTGTCTGCCTCCTCTACCAGGATAGGGAACTTCACTGACTTTGCATATGGTTTCTCTCTGCTGCTAGATTCAAGGCCAATTCTCAGTTTACTTTCAATAGGCAGGTAGACATTCCTGAGCATAGTGCACATTCCAGAGGTGGCCCCACCATGAGATAATGTGACACCGGTGGTGGAGAGATTGGGGTAATCATAGAGAAAAGCCACACCAACAATACAGAGAAATGCAACAGTTAAAGCCATGTGGGCACGAATATAGTCTTCAAATGCTTGAAGTTCTATCATATAGAAGAGGGCAAAGACTTATTTTCTTACACACACACTCCCAAAAGAGCAAGACAACATCTAATGAGCTTAAGTTATAAGAAGGTAGATTTGGGTTAAACATTAAAAGAATCTTCTTAATAGTAAGAGCAGTTTGACAATTGAACCAATAAGCAGGTGTGTGTGTGGGGGGGGTGCGTGCACATGGGTGCACACTCTCCCTCTCTGGAGATCTTCAAGCAGAGGCTAAACCAGGAATAACCAATATGGTGCTGTCCAGATGTAGTGGACTACAGCTCCCATCATCCCTGACCATGAACCATACTGTCTGGCACTAACAGGAATTGTAGCCCAACAACATGGCTGCCAATTAGCTACTGGACTGGGTTCAAGGTGCTGGCATTGGTATCCAAAGCCCTATACATCTTGGGACAAGGATACCTCAAAGATCCATCTCATCCCCTACATTCCAAACCAATCACTCTGTTCTGTAGGAGAGGGCATCCTGCAGATACCATCTGACCACGAGGTCAGTTCAGCTTGATGCACCTACCCTTTGGAACTCCCTCCCATTGTATGTCAGACAGGCACCTTCTCTATTGTCTTTTTTGTCACCTGAGAAGATGTTCCTCTTTCAACAAATCTTTAAAAATGTTTATCCCACTTGGTTTCTGTCTTGGATTTGAATGGATTTTATGTACGTGTTGTAGTTTTAAAGTGTTTTTATATTTATAATTGTTTTTGTATATACAATTGTTTTTAATATGTGTAACTGTTTTATGTACACTATTATTTTGTAAACCTCTTCAAGATGCCTAATGGGAAGCGATTCATAAATGAAATGATGATGATGATGATGATGATGATGATGATGATGATATGTCTATTGGCTATCCCTGGGCCTAGACCAAGGGTCACCAACCTTTTTTGACCAGAGGACACATTTCTAATTTTGAGACAGTGCTGGGGGAAGCAGTCACAAAATGGCTCCCATGGGAGCATGACATAACACAAAACAGCTGCCATGGGGGCATGGCATAACACAAAATTATTATTTTGTTTATTTATTTAGGCTATTTCTATACCGCTTAATATATAAAAATATCTCTAAGCGGTGTATAAGAAAGTAGTCATGGTAAAGCTTTTCCCATAATTGTATTTCCATTCTAAAAAAAGGCTTCACCTGTTCAATTTCAGCCCACAGAATTTGGAGCTGTTACACCAAACCAGCAAGAGCTACACCACATGACTTTGCTGTTCATGAAGCTTAGCAACCACTGTTAAACACTGCAATGTCTATCCTGTAGGCATGTATTTACCAAGGGCATCCAATCAAGAATGTGGCAGAACAGTTGGTTCAAGTTAATTTAGGCTACAATCCTAACTCTGCTTACCTCAAACGAAACTTCATTGAATTCACAGTGTGTCCTGAATAGACAAGGCTAGGACTGCACTGTGTGTGTGGTTTTTAATTGTATATAAATACCATAAAATGTTATCATAAACACACAAAAGTTAGATACAACTACAAATACAAATGTTGCATTTAAGTATCATTCCACATGCGATATAAATATATCAATATTCACAAAATAAAAAACACAATTTCCTTTTCCTATTCAATATACCATTAATAATTCCTCATATTGCTACAATGCATTGGTTCTTCTCACATTAAACTTCCTAATCTGAACTCCCAAATCATAATTTATTTTAAGAAGTCAAATTTGCCCCAGCAGTAAATATTGTGGGGGTTTCCAATGTTGTACTTTAGTGATGAGTAATGCAAGACAAACTCCACTTCTCAATGCATTTTTTTTCTCATTGCCTACCCTCTCTCACTTTAACCAAAAGTCCCAGACTTTGATTAACCATGAATCTATAGTGGGCAGAATTGTCCTTTTCCATTTCTGGCATATAATCACCCTTGCTGCCATTAGCAAATTAATCACCATCTCCCAATCTTCTTTGTGTACATTATACTTTAAATGTCCAAATAATATTACTACAGGATTTCTAGGAAGACCATAGCCTAATTTTTTTTTTACAGAGTTCCAGGACACTTGAATCATTGAACATGATCACATAATGTAAAATAGATTTGCTCTTGGCATTTTGCATTTCCAGCATTGGTCACAAAGTTATGAATATAATTTATTTCATCAAACTAGTGACATATGCCACTGGGTTAGTAGTTTATAATTTTTTTCTTTAAGATCCATGCATAACGTAACTCAAGAGACATTCTCTCAGATCCAAATCCATTTATCTGTTGAGATATCAGAAGAGATATCTGGCTCCCACTTAACCTGATAATTATGGGATGGAAAAAAGGAGGGGGAAGGATTGCACTGTTAATCAAACAGTTTCTTGGATTGTTCTTTTTTGTCAGGTTGGCCATTGCCACACTATCATCCATCAACCGTCACTAAGTTTGGAAGACATGTATATATTTAAAACTGTGCCATATCATTTTAAACCGTACCCCCAAAGAATCCTGGGAACCGTATTTTGTTAAGAGTGCTGGGAGTTGTGAAGAGACCCCAGCACAGAGTTACGGTTGTCAGAGTCTCCTAACAACTCTCAGCATTCTTAACAGTTCCCAGGATTCTTTGGGAAAAGCCAGGAATGCTTAAACTGGTATGACACAGCTTTAAATGTATAGTGCAGATGGGACCTTAGATGTTACATCCAAATAAAGGAAAGCAGTCATTACAGTTTACTACTCAAGGCATTGTGGTTCTACAACAAAACAGAATATTCAAAGACATCTTTCCAGAGGTAGATTTTTAAAGCAGTGCAGGGGAGGATAGCACACTGATTTAAGGATTTTTACCCACTGCTGAGTTCTTGAACTGAAGCCCTGCAGAGAATACCCGAGCTAAGAGAATCATTGCATGAACTCACCCAATGCATTTTTTCCACTGGAGTCTTCTCTCCATGGGCTCTACATCCAAGCCAAGCTAGAAGAGCTAAAATTTAGCAGACTTTCATCCACACACGCTCAGCCGCACAAGCAAAATCCACACAGTGGGAAGCTTACATTAAAATCTTTAAAAGCTATTTCTTTTCTTTTCTAAAATCCTGGTTATTGGGAAATTAATTCCAGTTGAGTTTGTAGGTTAGCTGCAGGGAAAATAAAAATAAGAGTTCCCTGAAATATGCTTCAAAAAAAAAAAAACTTCTATGGATGCCAAGCCATGGCAAACAATACAAAAATAAAACGACCTCTCTTAAAATAAAAATAGGCTTGTATGAATGATTTGCACCTGCCAAAGAAATGCTTTCTAGAACTACTGCAAACTCCAACCCTAAGCTGCCGGGTAAATTCTGTTAAAACTACTCTGTCTGCTTATGGGAGTAACATGGAAGTTTTACCTACCTTCTCTTCTGCTAGAGTTAAACAGCTGTTCAAAGAAAGAACCCATCTTTATTCTAAATGGTGGGACCTCTATTCAGTTACCCAAATGTCATATTCTATTTGGTACCACTATATAAAACAACATTTGGCATGGAGCAATACTTCACATTTCTAATAGTGGCACCCCTGAGAAAATCATTCACAGCTTTACGACTTCAGACTATGCCCTCTGCTTTTTTGGATGGGAGGTTTTCTAACATTCCAACCCAACAAAGAGTTTGTATCTGTCAATCTGGTGAAGTTGAGGACATTATACATTACTTACTAAGCTGCCCCCTATATAAGTCCCCAAGATTAAAATTTCTTTCCTATATCCTTTGCTCCTTGGCAAATAGACCTCCCGGGAGCAAATATGAATGAATGAATGAATGAATCAATCTTTATTTTTACCCCGCCCTTTTTCCAAAGCTGGAACTCAGGGCGGCTTACAGATAAAAACTACATATGGTTAAAAGCATACAAAAGTATACAATTAAAATACAATTAAACTATTCATGCCATTAAAACCATGAAGCATACACCTAAAATACAAAAAAAACCCCAATTTAAAATAATACGGGTAAAACCATGGGACAATACAACTGACCTAATAGAGTCCTATCTTAAATACCTTCTATACTAAAAGCCTGTTGGAATAAAAAAGTCTTTATCTGCTGACGAAAGGATAGCAAGGAAGGGGCGTTCTGCTAGCAGGCAATGATATATTTATAACTACTCAGGTGGCAAAATTTGCTCTAGCTGCAGAAAAAGTAAAAGTTAGATACCAAAAAACACCTTGTGGGGTGAGTGGGATGTTCCCATCACTATTATGAGTTCAGTATCTATACACTAAGACATGGGGTGGGTCAGGGGATCTTTCCTCAGGAGAGGAAATTTTATTTGAAATGTATTGTTCTTTTACTGTATGTTGTTGAACTGTGTTTTGTTGAAATATGACTTGTATTTTAATATGTATTTTGTATTTCCCTTTTACATGTATTTAATTGGTAGCCTATGGCTCTGAGCAAAGCCATAAAGATTCATTTCATTTTCATTTCAGCAAAAGTAGATCGTGCAATGTGCTGGGAATGTGTTATATGTATTAACCCATAAGTAGACTTAGGGTACTGCTATTTTTAAATGGCTTATTATATATACAGTATAGCATGTATTCCATCAGGAGATTGGTTTGAGAGGAAATAGAAAGCATTATTGTACCACACTCTCAAGCATGGATCCATTTGTGACGGGATAAATATTATGGAAAAGGCTAGAAGATCTGAGCATGAGGTGCAAATAGGCTGGATATTTACCAAAGCTCATTTTTTCTGTCCTCTGGAGAAGCCAGCTGCTAAACAGAGATAAAGCCTGAAATTCCTCCATAATTGTTCAGACTCTTCGTCTGGTGACAGCTGTGAGCTTAGTGGATCCCTGTTATCAAGCCAAAATGAAACCGTGGAACAGATTCTCTACTCTGGTTTAAGAAATTTAGGCTGCAGTCCTATACACCTGTTAGCTACAGGGGCTTACTTCTGAGCAGACAAGTATAGGATTGCATCGTTACAGTCCTTATTATTGCTCGGTTAAACAAGCTTGCATGACTTTAAGAGGGAGATGTCCCTTCTAGCCAGAATTTGGGGACACCTCTACTTGTTTACTGTGACGTAACTTCCTGCTTATAGGTGTTAATTCCCTTCTTCTCTTCCTCTTAATAAGAACATAAGAACATAAGAAGAGCCTGCTGGATCAGGCCAGTGGCCCATCTAGTCCAGCATCCTGTTCTCACAGTGGCCAACCAGGTGCCTGGGGGAAGCCCGCAAGCAGGACCCGAGTGCAAGAACACTCTCCCCTCCTGAGGCTTCCAGCAACTGGTTTTCAGAAGCATGCTGCCTCTGACTAGGGTGGCAGAGCACAGCCATCACGGCTAGTAGCCATTGATAGCCCTGTCCTCCATGAATTTGTCTAATCTTCTTTTAAAGCCGTCCAAGCTGGTGGCCATTACTGCATCTTGTGGGAGCAAATTCCATAGTTTAACTATGCGCTGAGTAAAGAAGTACTTCCTTTTGTCTGTCCTGAATCTTCCAACATTCAGCTTCTTTGAATGTCCACGAGTTCTAGTATTATGAGTATTATCTTTGTTAAGAGATGTTGTTCTCTTATTAGCATAATTCTCCATTAAGCCACAGGAGAGAAAAACATCCACAGGCTTCTCTCCCAGATGATGCCAATCATGGATTAAATCTACTACCTACTTCTACTTTTTCTCTCCAAGCTAGAGCCTATATTTTCCTGAACATATGAAAGGTTGTGAGTAAACTTTCTTAATACTTTTTACCAAAGAAGACTGTCTCTGTTGTTCTTTTATTCAGCTAGTCTGTATGAGGGGAAGGTGGGCTGGTTAATCCTCATTCCGCTTTTGCAACAGATATACTCTGCTAAGAAATAGAACTACTAAACTGTTTCTATTCCATTCAAACCAAATAGTTATGAGATGCTTTCACATTATGAGACATGATGCCATCATTTCAGCATCCAGTGTGCATGTGCCTTTGATTTTTGACAGCATCCCCCATCCCACTTAAATCAGTTTTGTGGCAACCTTTAATTGATGATAATGCATAGTCCTTAATGTTATAGGGATATCAGGTAGAGAGGATCACATGGCTAACCAACCCACATAATAACTTCATTCAATATTCATTCAGGCTAGTATTATTTACTAGTGATATGCCCATCATTATGATGATGGATTGTGAAATGGTGCTTGTACACAGCAAAGATTTATGTGGGGTGCACTACATCTCTGTGCTCACTGCCCACTCTGGGATTCATGTTAACGAAGTCCTGGCCACAAGATAGGAGGACTGATGAGTAGGCTTTGCACTCAGTGCAACGATATCCAAATATGGTGGTTTACTTTTCCCAAACGAGTGAATAGCAGATGCATATCAGAAAGCAAAGGAGTGCACATGGGGATATAATTAGGATGGGCTTGGAGGGGGCTAAGCCTGTTATCCGCTTGGGGTGTTCCTAGTCCTGTCCTCTGAGCCCTGTCTCTTTACCTGAGTAGTCGCATCTGGAACAGAATGGGAGAAATAGGATGGGATGCTGGAAGTAGGCATAAACAGATAGATAGCCTGCGATACAAGGCATTTGTACATTACAAGGTCATAGAGCAGCCTTTTCCAACCGGTGTACCTCCAGATGTTGTTGGACCACAGCTCCCATTAACCTCAGCCAGCATTGCCAATTGTCAGGAAAGATGGGAGTTGTGGCCCAACAACATCTGGAGGTACACTGGTTGGGAAAGGCTGTCATAGAGACAGAGCCCCTCCCCTCACTTATAGTCTAGGACAGCCTTTCCCAACCAGTGTGCCTCCAGATGTTGTTGGACCACAACTCCCATCTTTCCTGACAATTGGCAATGCTGGCTGAGGCTGATGGGAGTTGTGGTCCAACAACATCTGGAGGCACACTGGTTGGGAAAGGCTGGTCTAGGAGGCTTACAATCAATGAGACCAGATGTATGATGGAAAGGTAATCAAAAGAAAGGGTGGAGGAGAAGCCAGGTGGATGCCAAGAGACTAAAATGGCAGGGAGCAACAAGGAAGGAAGAATTAAGTTGAGGAATGGAGGATGGCAAGAATGGAGGATGCAACCTTTGTTTTACAAAGGGTCCATAACTTAATAATGTGCAGCCTGACACGGCCAATAATAAGCAACAATGCTGGGCAAAAGAGATAATCATCATTATCATTTATTGCCTGCCCTTCACCCAAAGGTCCCAGGACATGTTACAACAATACAGCATTAAAACCAATTCAAAACAACCTACAATCACAAAATAAACATATAAGTCTCAGGTATCAAAGGCCAGGGAAAAGAGGTGAGTCTTCAGTATTCACCTGAAACTATACAGCCAAGTTGGCAGATATATTTCAAAGGGGAGGGAGTTCCACAACTTAGGGGCCACCACAGAGAATGCCCTCTCCTGGGCCACCTCCCTGAGCTTCCATGGGTGGTGGAACTACCAAAGGGCCCCTTCTGCTGATCTCAGCACCCAACAGAATCTGTAGGGAAGTGGTCTTTCAGACATTTGGGACCTAAAACATTTAGGATCTTAAACCCTAGTATGAGCACATTGAATTGAGTCCAGAAATGAACTGGCAACTAAAGCATCTGTTTTAAAACAGGGTTCATATAAGATCTAAAGGAAACCCCAGCCAGTAATCTGGCTGCTGCATTTTGGACCAGTTGAAATTTCCGAGTTGTGCTGAAGGGCAGCCCTACATTGGATATGTTGGGTGTGGAGTGGCAATGAGACTGACAACTGTAAACAGGACAGCTCTATACACAATGGAGCTCAGCATACGTAGACACCTGCGTAGATGCTGCAGCATAAGGCTGGCTGGCAGCTGAGAGAGAGGAGTAGCATCAGGATCAATAAGGGTAAGGGAGAGGATGCAGAAAGCTGAAGCTGGGCAGCAAAGCTCAGCAAGTGACAGGATGGCCCTTTCCATGTCTTCAGCAGCATTGTCAGGGGGCAGGTGCTCTCTCTCTCTCTCTCTTCTCCCTTCTATATTATTTTGCGCATGTCAGAACTTCTATCCCTCCATCCAGTGGCAACTGATGGCAAGAGATTGGAGGAAGGGGTCCTACTTTACGTCAGAGAAGTTTATCATCCAAATCCCATCACGGTATAAAACTTTATGTATCCCCGCAGATCAAACATGTGTGCAAGCGTGTGAGAAAGTCCAATGTGCATGGGAGAAGGATGAAGCAATGTGAGGAAAGGTGGACACTTCTGTTCTTATCCACATACAGGTGCAGAGTTACAGAAAGTACCTCTCCACTTCTGAGGCACCCGATCTTGCAAAATAACAAAGAAAAGAAATTGATCACACTTTGGAAGGGGAGGCTTTTGTAGAAGGCAGATGCAGCACAATTCTCTCTCTCCTCTGATCCCTCCCCACCGGGGCTGTGGCTACAGGGTTTGGGGGCCCTTGGGCACAGGGCATCAGTGGGCCTCCTTGTCTTCCTTTCTTCCTCAAACCACATTCCTCCTGCCTTGTGGCCCCATCCCTTTAAAATAAAAGAAATCTTGACCAATATGGCAATTCCCCATTGTCAAAGAAAAAAACAATACTTTCTTTAATGTGTTGGGTAAATTTACCGGAAGGGATTAATTATGGTTTACTAGGCTAGTGATAGGCAGATTAAATGAATAGTCTCAGAGCCTAGGATTTTCCACACAGTGTACAGAGAAATAAGTCTTTAATTTGGCTATTTCTCTTTGGTCACTTCTCTAATGCTTTCACACTCAAGCCTAGGGAGTCATGCCCACCTTAAGGAGATTCTTTTAGGCTTCCAGCTGAATTTCTGTGCTGTAATACTATAAAGAATAAAAAGGAAGCCTAGAAATATCTCCTTAACTTGGGCAAGACTCTCTATATTTGCATTTTAAACTCTTCTGTATTAACCCTTTAAACCCTTATTAAACCCTCAGTTGCTGATCTCGGGATCTCTCTCACATATGTAAATCAGAGAGGATAAATAAGAAGATACCGGGGGGGGGGGACATAGACAGGGCAGAACAGCATTCCAGTCTGATAGGATATGAGCAGCTTGGAACCAGTAAGCAGACCTCATCACTACTCACAACTTACTCAGCTGTGCTGAGACATGATAAGATACTCTAGAAGCAGCAATCTTTCTTCCCCCCAAAGCCACACCTGAAATTTGGAGATCCAGAGTACCCCTCCATTTTATAAATCACTCTATATTCAAAACAATACCCAAACAATATATTTATTTACATACTTATTATATTTTAGGCCCTTCAATAACAACACTTCTCTGTGGGACTTACAATGAAAGTTAAAATAATCAAACATTCAAACAAAATTGTAAAACCATGGAGCAGTATCCAATACACTCCTTCCATTAGTTTAACAATTTCAATTTGCACAACAGAACTTTCTCCCCTCTCCCCTTCTGTGACTGCCACACACCCTCCCCAAATCTGCTTCAAAGGGTTGGGGGGGAAAACAAGAACAGATTTAGGGGATATATAGGGGGAAAGAGGGGAATTTCCATAGCACAAGTGTAAATCCTTGCACTAATAGGTTATGCAGCACTACAATGGATACAAGCCATAAAATCTAACCCAGCATAAAATGCTCATGATATCAATAGTCAATTATATTTATTTAAATTAAAAGCCTGGGACAATAAAAAGTGCCTTCACCTGGTGCTGAAAAGACCATAACATATGGGATAGGTGAACCCTTGAGAGAGGCCATTCCATGATTCTAAGAGGTGTGAGAGGCTACCATCAGAAGAGAATCCTGGCACACACACCCTTATGCCAGTGGTAGCCATCGCAGCATCCACCAGATGATGGGAGTTATAGTCAAACAACATCTGGAGGACTCCACATTGGAGACCCCTGCCTTAGGTGCACAGAAGTATTTTGTATTCACATTGAGGCCTCTATGGCCCCAGACCCATCTTTTCTTTACTTATCCCTTCATCAAGTACTGTGTGTTGCGTAATTATGCTAGCTAGATTGTCAAGCAAACACTGATGGATAGAGTGATAGGCCAAGGTTTTCCAGAGCTGCTTCATGCTGTCATTTAGTACAATGTCGTTCATCTCCTATGAAAGGGGGGCAGATTTTTCAAAGACTTTCGGAAGAGGCAACCAAATTATAGTAATATCCAGGGAGGGTTTTACTATTATTGTAAAGATAAGGTGGTTGGGATGGGGGAGAATTCCATTCATTCTATATTGGCCCACACTGTAAAGCGAACTGACCTAATTCACTGTTCCTGGATTGGAACACAGCTAACAATGGGATTGGACTCTTCTCTGAATGCTGTGGTACAGTTTTGTTAAAAATAGGCTTATTTGATGGGGAAAATGCTTACCAAAAATGCATATTTTAGGAGAAAGTACATATAAAATGCATGCAATTTAAATACATTTTTTCATACTTTAATTTTAAAAAATCTGCAGAAAAAGGAATGTAATGGACTTACAAATGAATGCATGCAAAACTGACATAGAAGAGAGGGATCACTATCCTTACAAGGCAGCAGAGGTAAAACTGTGTCGCTCTTTTGCACAGAACAAGCTTTACCACTACATAGCATTGTTCCCATTGAGGCATTTTACATGATGGAAGGGTTGCAACTCTATCAAACCTTGATGTGTGTGTGTGTGAGAGAGAGAGAGAGAGAGAGAGAGAGAGAGAGAGAGGGCAGGGAGAGAGAGGGGAGAGAGGGAGGTTTTCCTTGCATCCACTTTATCTTAATTGTAAGCCCCCAGAATCCCTGCCAAAAGTAGGGAAATCCTTTGCTCACCCTTTTTCCTACCAACCCCCTGCCCCATTCCCAAAAGTGCCAAAAAAGAGGAGGGCAACCAGCGGTGTCACTAGCGGGAGTGCAGGGGGGTCGGACCTCCGGCGCGCACCCTCCCAGGGCATGGACGGGGGTGGCTGTTGTTGCACACATGTGCACGCATGCACACACACACACACTCACCACTCGCTCCAGGCTAGTGGTGGAAGGCCCGTCCCGGCTTCACCACCAGCGAGTGGGTGCCTGCTGTCGGTCTCGCCCGCCCGCCTCTGAGGAGGAGTTGGCTGCGCCGACCTGGAGCGCTTCTCGGCTCCTTTGCCGGCCAATGGCACGGGGCGGGGCAGCTCTGGGTGTCACCCCATCAGGGTGTCACCCAGGTGCGCTCTGCACCCTCCGCACCCCGGTTGTGATGCCCCTGAGGGCAACTAATTCATTCCAGGACTTTCCACATTGTAAGAAACACTTATTTTAGTAAGGACAAGTAATGTCAGCATCATGTTATAAAAGTAAAAGCACAGTTACAATCACCAGTTTTAGTAATCAAAGTAATGTCAGCATCATATTTTTTAAAATAAAATACCTTCTTTTTTAAAAATGTGCATAATATGTGCCTTCTATTTTATTCACTCACCTGTGTCTCAAAGACAAATAATTTTAAGTGTTTTTAAAAGGGATAGTAAGTAACTTTGAATGAACCCACCGGAAACTGAGCTACGAATCTTTACTGCTCAAATGTTTCCATAACAGAGAAGCATAAACATTATCGCAAAGCCATTTTCTTATTGATTGACAGTAATTTCAGTGCATGCCCAATTCTCCATTATGAAATATTAAACCTTGCAAAGTATTCATAATGAAATGATAACATTCCATCTGCTCTACAGTGAGGATGTAAAGTGATAAAGCACAAGATGTTTATTATCAGCTACATTGTTAACACTGTGATTCACAAACCACTTACAGCTGCTATGAACATTGCAAGGAACTGGTGATAAAGGATGCACCACAAACTCCCACATCCCATGTTCACAGATGCAAGGATCATGAGAAGATGGGGGGGAAGTATTTTTTGGGGGGAGATGAATATATATTACATTGTACACTGGACAGGGACTATGTTATTTAGTTAAGTGTCATAAAGTTTGGTGCTTCACTACCCGCCCACCCCAGGAGTGGTGGTGCAGCTAAATTATTTGCAACCAATACTTCAAATTTCCATACCCCTCCACATCTTGGCTACATGAACTGCTTCTCTGCCTCTTTTCTATTCCAATTCCCCTCTAAAACCTCTTCCTCCAGTTCCTCTGGACTATTCCTTTTATTGTTTTCCTAGTGTTTTGCTTTGCTCACTCCCTTTATTCCTTTTGCTTATTCCCCTTTTTATTTACTTAAGAACATTAGAACTTCTTTGCTGGGTCAGGCCAAAGACCCATCTAGCCCAGCATCCTGTTCTCACAGTGGGTAACCAGATGCCTAAGGAAAGTCCGCAAGCAGGACTTGAATGCACTCGCCCCACTTGTGATCCCAGCAACTGGTATTCAGAAACATACTTCCTCCAACAGTGGAGGCAGAACATAGCCATAATGGCCAGCATCCATCAGTAACTTTGTCTTCCATGAATTAGTCTAATCCACTTTTAAAACCATCCAAGTTGTTGGCCATTACTACCTCTTGTGCAAGTGAGTTCCACAGTTTAACTATGCATTGTTTCAGGCACATATAATCTACATTCTCTGCTAAGCGGCATGCAAGGTTTTAGAAATCCAACAACCCCTCTCCCATGAAATATAAAACACCAATCCACAAACATTAAAAATGAAATAAAATCTGAAAGTAATCTTTTAAAAAGCTAATTTATTTGTTTATTTTATTGTTTATTAGATTTATATCCTTCCCTTCCCAACAGCCAAACTCCTTGAAAAATCGTAAAAAGAATCTGCTGATAGAAAAACAGCATGGAGAGAGCTAGGTGGGTTTCCTGAGTAAGCATTTTTCCATAACATAAGTGCTACCGTGGAAAAAGCCCTGATTCTTGTCTTTGTCGGTCTCATCTAAACACAGCACAGCATGCAAAGGAGGTTATACCCTACTAATCTAATGGAATGTGATTCAGATTATATAGAGCAGGTACTTCCTAAGGTGTGAATGCAGGGTCAAAACCATTTAGGTCTCAGAAGAAACACTATTGTGGGGCCCAGAAACAAACTGATAGACAGTACAGCTGATCCAAGATATGGTCTCTGTGGCCCACCCTGGTTAGAATATGTAAAAGGGGATTGCTTTGGATTGTATCTTTTAAAAGTCTAGCACTTAGCGACTCAATGAAGATTTAGACTTTTCTCTATAAAGATAAACCACATTTGGTGTATAAGAACCATTGAACCAGTTGTAATAGAATGATTGGGGGATGGATAGATATGTGAAGCCAGGGGTATACCTGTTTTATATTACTGTTGTTTCATTTCTCACATTTTAAGATTTTGCTTGCAAGTGGCAGTACTTTTTCTCTTAGTGCTATCAGTCCCACAGCTCTTTCAGTCAGCTCAAACAATTCTCATTAGCTAATTTACCAGCAATAGCCTTGCACTCTTAGCGGGAGAATTACCCAGAAAGCTCAACATGTTTCAGAGCTGAAACTCAATTATTCATTGCAGAGATGCAAAAAAAAAAAATGTTGCTGTGGACCCAGGCATGAGGTACGCCCATGGGTGAGGATGGTAAATAATGAGAGAATGGAAACAGATAAGGGTACAACAAGGCCACCACACATTTCTTGATGACAGCAGCTGGATGGTTTGGCTTGGCATAAGGGAAGATCTGCCACTGCACAGCCTACCTGCTGTGAGATATGTGAGCCCCGCCTCTTCCAGCGCTGAGTGCTGGGCAAGAAGAACTTGGTGAGTTGGGTCTCCCCCATAGGAAGGACAAAGGGCGTTCAAGCCTTTGTTGGCATGGATCAGTGTTGGAGGTCCTTGCCAAATGGAGGTGTCCCCCTATCATGTCCCCCTGAGCTAGGGCAATGCGTATCATGGATGCTTCTTTAAAGGGAAGCTGGGGCCATGCCCCCCACTTTCCTGGATCAGGATCCTGCCCGACGCCAAATTCCCACCAAGGATGTTGTGACAAGTAAGGGTGGAATGAAATGAATGAACCCTCTGCTACGAGGAAGGCAAAAACCCACATGAACACCCAATCATTCTGGGGGCAACATTCCTTCCCATCCCTGGCAAACAGTGAGTGACCAGGTCCACAGCGGGGGGAGAGGATTCTAGGGCTGCTTTCACACATGCGGCTGATTGCATTAATTTAAGGGATTAAAACGGTAGCAGTTCTGCCCCAAATTCTGAAATTCCTTTCACACTGCGGTACAATTTTGCGTTAAGGGACAGCAGTTTTTTCAGCCAATATACTGGCATTGCGCTCAACTGTCTTTCACACTGCTTGTTTCGGTCCCTCACACTGTTCCCCACTGTGCAGGAGATCTAAGTTCTCATCCCATCACCATGCAAGCCCTCTCTCTTTAGTATCTGACTTTTTAAATTATTTTAGTTGTATCAACACAGGGGTGTATGTGGGAAATGCTGCTGCTATCTGCACTGAATGCTGGAATACCAGTACAATTTTCATCAGGAAAAATAAATCTGTGTGACTAAAGGGTGGGAATGCACTGCATGCTGGGATGCCTGTCACATGAGTGGCTGCAGTTAGCGGAAAACTCCCGCGATTTTCCTTGTTCTTAGCCTTGCTAATGGATTATTTCTGGTATCGTTTCTGGTATCATTTCATGGAAATTTGCGCTAAACTTGCACTACATTCCACTAGAATTCCAGAACTAGTTTGCACATCGGGTGAAAGATCAAACATAATGCGCAAATTACCAGGTAAGAAGTCACCAGAATAACAGAATAAAGTGCAGTGTGAAAGCAACCCAGATAAACCCAGACATCTTTAAACAAGGGAGGATAGGTAGGCAAATCTCTGCTGGTATGGCTGTAGAGGAGGAGGCAGGCCCTCTTAAAATAGCAAGAGGGCTAGTTCTCCCTCCAGTCTGCTCACAGGCTGAGCTCTCGAAAGAACCAAGTGGCTAGCCGATTGGCTCTCACGGTGGCATTCCTTCCTCTCCTCCCTAGTGTTGCAACATGCTTGAAGCATGACATCACCCCCTTCCTCCTTCCAGATGCCCACCAAGGTACAACTCATGTTCCTGGTAAGTTGGGAGCCGTGATTTGCTTTACAACTTCATAGTCTTTTTTGAAGTTGTTTTTAGTTGGAGGGTTTAGAGTAAGTTTGGGGGGGGGTTTGGTTGAAGAAAGCACCAGCATCATCAATGTTGCCGCCCAACAAGATCAGCCTCAAAAGACCTCCTCTCCATTCCACCAGTTAAATCAGCTAGACTGATGAGAACTAGGGAGAGGGCTTTTTCAATCATGGCACCCACTCTCTGGAATTCCCTCCCAAATGACATCTGTCATGCTCCCTCCATAATGAGTTTCCGCCAGACCTTGAAAACCTGGCTCTTCAGGCAGGCCTTTGAGGTGGGTTAGGTTTCAGTGTTATTATTGGAATTTTAAGGTTCTAATGTGAATTGTATGTTTTATGTTGTGCGTCGCCCCAAGTGGCTGGAGAACCAGCCAGATGGGCAACTAATAAATTTAATAAATAAATAAATAAAATTTACAAGTGTTAACAGGTTAGTACATCCGGAATGGCTGCCGCTAATGGCTGTTGAATTACATGGTCTGCTGTATTTCTGTAATGGGTTTGTGGTTGGTTCTGTGAAGCTTCAGACACAATGTGTGTTCATCCTGGAGATAATAGCTTTGTAAGATTCAAAAGAATGGAAGCTTTAAAGATTTGCTGAGTAAATGTTTGGTCATTTGTTGGTGTACGTTTCATGTGTTTCAGTTCAATGGAGTTTATAATAATTTATTGATTTGTATTTTTCAGATTTTCTGAATGCACATATCTTTACATTTTGTATGGTTTTGTGTTTTTAAGAAGTGATAACAACATTGTCCTTTATTTCTATCTTTGTTTATTGTTCCTGATGAAGGAATCCCAACTCCAAAACTTGTTGAGCTAGATAAACACCTTATTCTGGGAAGCACCGGACCCTGTTCCTCTAAGATTACAAGGCAGATTTTGAAAACTCACTTGTACAAGGTGGCTTTAAACTTTTATAGCATTCCCTACCAACCCATCCGACAGAGGTAACAGCTGGTCTATGCCGGTGCCAATGCACAAGCATTTCAAATTGGGTTGCACTTGTCCCTGTGGGAGATGCAATGCTATTCTAAGGAAATAATATGCATACCTAGGGCCTGCCCTCCCCCCTCCATTTCCCTGAAAAAGACACATACCATCATATTGCGTCCATCACAAGGGTGGTTGTTAAGTTTTGAATATTCTATTGGTTTTGTTTTGGGAATGATGGGGCTGTGGTGATCTTATGTGGTTTTACCATCTGCTGCTGCTCTGTTGTTTCATAGTTATAGAGTTTAATATTTCCATTTATCAATTTTAATTGGGTAGTTAATAATGTTGTTTCTGTTTGTGATCTTTTTATTGTAAGTCACTCTATGAGTCTGAAAAGAAGTACAGAAGTCACATCATAAATACATGAATAAATGTTTTCTGCTGTGTTCCAGGATCTATGTCAGGTTTGGTGTGGATTTCAAATCAATGGGTTGGATCCAGACTAAATTAGCTGAACTTAGTTCCCAATGAAATCAATGTGACATAAGCCATGTGTAACGTGTCCCATTAATTTCAATGGGACCTTTCATCTGATCCTACCAACTGCATTTTGATCATGCCAAAGCTGCCTAATAACCTTTCCCCCCTTTCTTTCTGATTCCTTTTCTTGAACAGTTCCCTTTCTGCATGACTTGCATGCATGTTAAAGAAGTAAATTAATATCAAGGGTATCAACTACTGTTAAATGTGCTGTCCTGCAGAAGTAAAATACACCCTGATGGTACTGAAGAAGTTTCTCTGGAAGGAAAAGAAAAACAAAACAAAATTTCAGTTTCAATTTTAAGTGGTGATTTCTAGTGCTGTTGTAAATTTTAAACTCTCTGGAAGAAGAAAAGAAACAATTACATTTCTGCAATCATAAAAACACCACTGACAAGAGAAACAGCTAAGACATAAAAAGGTGCTGCGTAAGTCTGTTTTCTACTATTTAATACCTCTTCAGCAACTTTTGGATACAATTAACACACTCTACCTAATGCATGAACCTTTTGAAAAGTCAAATGGTTATTTCGGTTTGAATACACTCAAAAGCCTCTGTACTATAACAAGATAAATTCAACTTTATAACTGGAAAGACTTTTCACTGTGTTACATAAATATATCATGACAGATTGCTAGCAATATGCAAATCTTTCCTTATTATTTCCATAGCTAGTTCTAGCTTCCTGAAAAGAGACATGTTTGGAACATAAAACTACAAATGCAGATGTGCAAGGATACAATTTTCCAAAATTCTTATTTCGTATATTAGTTCAGATTTGAGCATTTTTGCATATTGATCCCCACTTAAAGCTAGAAAGAGAGGCCTCCTTTAATTGCCAGTGGGACACCAGACTTTAAATGATTTTCTCCCACATGTTAGGTTTCTGAAAGAGAAATTATGGTATATTTTACATCAACACTCCCATCCTAAATATATTTTCTCTAAGTAAGTCCTGATGATTTTGATGGTGTTAACTTTTGAGCTAGCATACTTGGATTGCTTAGGATACACTGATTGATGATAATAAAGGAAACATGGTGTGTTTGAAAAATGTATTTCCTGCATGTAATCACAAGAATTACAATGTTCAGAATCACATTAATTTTAGTGTGCTGCCTACATGCTTAATTCATTGGCAACAAGTTGCATATGTGTGTCTTGATAAGTGCTCTGTGACATGGCTCATTTTCCCCCCAAATTATCTGCTCTGCATGTGGCTGAGCTTTCTGCCACACATTCACTCAGGATCCTCAGTCTTTGTCTCAGCTTCAGTGCTCCATCAGTAAAATAAGATTTCCCCCCCCTAAAATGGCTGCTCTCTCTCTCTCTCTCTCTCTCTCTCTCTGCTCAGTTCCATTAGCAAATTCTGCCTCTGTGTCTAGACCGATATGTTTCTTAACTCACTTTCTTGACTTATCTGGATTAGGGTTGCCAGGTTCAGGGCCTGAGACTGATCCTGTATCTTTAGGAGAAGAGAAAGCCAGCCAAGTTACAGGATCAGTCTCAGGCCCTGAACCTGGCAACCCTAATCTGGATGCCTGCATTTGTAGTTCTTGTTTGATGCTTGTAATATCACTGTAATGTGGATTGATGTGTAAAGTAATGCCCCTCCCCAGTTACGTCCCTCATGCCCACTCTCTAATCTAGCAAGCGGTGAGACATCTCATTTCCCATCGTGCCTGATGTCTGGCCTTTCTGCTACATAGGAAGCTGCCTTATTCCGAGTCAAACTCGGTTTTATCTACCTCATTGTTGTCTACACTGACTGGCAACAGCTCTCTGGGATTTACTGTAGCAGTATCGGTGCCAGGTGCCCAAGGCCAGATGGGGGAGAGAAAGTCTTCTCTTCCTTCCCTTGATTGGTCACTGCCTTTTCTGCCCTAGTCAAAATTTGCTGCTCCTCCAGTGATGGGAGAAGGAGGAGGAGAAGGAGAACTGAGTTCTCCTCTACTGGAGCACCAGGACCAGCACCAACACCAGTAAGTCATGCGAGTGTGTCCCTAGGATAGATAGGTTGGAGATATATGTGTGGGAGGGAGGCAAGTGAATGGGAATGAGGGAGGGGGGAGGCCAGTGGAGGGCAAAGTGGTATTCCTCTTCAGTTTTTAAACAAATCTGAGCTACAGAAGAATTTGGGGTATAAGTGTCATAATTCTTGCTTATCTGTGGTGTTACTAGCAGGACTTCAGCCTATCTCCCAGCAGCCCAGTAGTTCGAGTCTCCCTGTGACTGATGTGCTTGCAGTCATTGGTACATTGGATATGAAGCACTTTACATGTTTTGGAGTGCTACAGCAATATGTTAAACATTGAAGAGAACTGTAGAAAAGAAGTCAGCCACTGAAAGTGTGTGTGTGTGTAGTATTCTGGTTCCTAATGTGATGTCTTAAAAGATGCCATAGCACCCCCACCCCCACTACTTTTGTTATCCTAATAAAAGGTGGCACTTCACCCAAATGTTATCTCTCTGTGAACAAGTCTGTGTTAACAAACTGAGAAGTGTGTTTCCAGCAGGGAGGTCTTTAGCACATACGGTGCCATAGACACAAGTGCTGATACATCTCCAGGTTGTCTCTCAAAGGTCCTGGTGGGTAGTAAATTTATTTCCTCTTTTGTGGAGCTCCATCGACACCATGCTAATAGCTATTTTTAAAGGGAAGCAAGTGAATGCAAGCAAAAGGGAGATGCTACTGTTTATATAGACACATAGGTCTTCCAGTGGCTGTTTTTTTTTGTTTTTGTACAGTGGAATACAAGATTGCCAGCTGAACGAGGAGTGGGCAAGCATGTACAAAAAAGTCCAAATTGTTCCTACAGAGAAAAGGCATTATCTTGTTAGACTAAATTACTCAAAACAGGTTTAGTTCATAGATATACCTGATATAATTCCTCCCAATTGAATCTGGAACTTAGAAGAAAGGGGAGAACAGGTGCTTGAAGGGAGGATATGGGCATTCATAGGACCTGTGTTAACGGAAGTATTTCTTGGATACTGAATAATACACCTACACACACATACTCACGTATCACCTCCCCCGCTCCAAGCTTCTAAGGGTTTTGTTGTTGGTACCAGGATAGAAATGCCAATGGAAACTCAGATTTTCATGAGTTATTATTTATGTATTTATTGTATTTGTACCCCACTCCTCAGCCAAAAAGGCTCCTAGAGTGGCTTATATGTCATCAATTAATACAAGACAGTCCCTTACAATCTAAAAAAAAAATGACACACAAGGGTAAAGGGCAGGGAGGGAAGAGGAAATAAGCAAACTCAGGCACCAGTTCTTAAATAATTGTTCTTATAATGACCAGCTGGCATAGAACAGAGGTAGAAGGTGCTTGATGGAGCTGGTCTTCCAGCAGAGCTGACAGAATGAACCCTGCTTCCCATCTCTTCCACTGAGGTGGTCTAGTGGAATGGCCGCTCCCAGGTGACAGTTGAGAGAGGAAGCCTGATGGAGGCAGAGATGCCCCAGCCATCATATTCTGCTTTAGAGGCTCCATTCTAAATGCTTGTGGCCAAAGGTATTATTACTAGGTGGTTGTGCAAATACACCCACTACAGAGTAAGTCCCATTGCATTCAGTGGGTTACTTCTGAGTAAGCAACCTCTGTGTGCTTGCTGAAGTGCTTGTGGAACAAAGCGGTAGCTCTCTAGGATTCTTCATTGGCAAGACTGGTGATCAGGCTGCCCCAGTATTTATTATAGCTGTAGAGTGTGATGGTAGATCACTGGAGGAAGAGACAGAGCTTACCAGCTATTTGCATTTTGTCATGTACTGTTGTGCTAATGTAGCTCTAAGGAAGTCAATAATACCTCCCTGTTTTTAATACCCTTTTGGCATGCCTTGCAAAAATGGTTGGCTTCAGAGCTTGGAAAAGTTACTTTTTTGAATTACAACTCCCATCAGCCCAATCCAGTGGCCATGCTGGCTGGGGCTGATGGGAGTTGTAGTTCAAAAAAGTAACTTTTCCAAGCTCTAGTTTAAATTGCCCTCATTTGCCATTAGTGATGTGATGTCATTGTGTTGTCAAACCTGATTTGCTACATAACGTTGTATGAGACAACATCCCATTCACTATGCAGTCTCTAATTGGATATAATCACCTATGTGACTAATCAAGAAAAAGGAAGCAGCAACAACCAGGGAAAGAAATGATGCTAAAAAAATAGCATCCAAATGAAACAGTGACTGTATATAAGATCCAGTCTTCATCCAGTCTGAGTTGAAGGTTGGGTGGAGTTAAAGAAGTGGTCACCTTACTAATCCACATGTTTTAACCATAAAACCTGAAAGCAGGAGATATTTGATGCGGCAATATTTAATATAAATTGGGTTTTGTCTCCCCATAGACTCAGACATGGTGGCATTATCATGGTTCCCACAAATTATTTTATTTGTTTCTGTTTAAATTTACATTTCTTTCACTACAAGTGATGCAAGGAGAACAAAAGAACACACTTTCCCATTCATTTTTCCTGCATCTATATTTTAAATAATAAAAGCACCACAGGGATGCAATCATTTTCCAATGCTATAATTCTCACCTCTTTGAATGCTGAAGTGTGACTACCTTGTGAATCTTTTGTGGGTGGAAAAGTACTTTTATTACCCCACCTTTCCCTTGCAAAATGAATGAGCACAAAGCAGTTATAGAGTCAACCTGCAGAAGTGAAGAATCACTTGGTTTTCAATACAAAATGCTAAGAAATGAAGAAAATGAAGAAAAAAGTAGTTATCCTATTGCTGGAACACAATACCCTCTTTCTCCACCACCATCTATTCCCTCTTGTATTGCCTCTTATTCAACAAGATGTGAATATAGTCAATTGGATGCATGCTATTGGACAAAATTTCACTGATGGAATCAAGAAATAACATGTCACCAAAGAAAGCCAATGGCATGGGGAGGGAGAATGGGCCAGAGAATAAGATGGTACAGAATGGAGGAAGGGTTCACGTTTAAATCATTCTGTAAAACTGGCAGTATTCTTTCAAGTGCCCACCTTGCAACCCATCATCTGAGTTGTTGCAATATGGAATATCTGCAAACATTCCAAATGCTGGAAGGGAAGGAGAAATCATAGAATGGTTAGAGTCTAAATTGGGAAAGGGAGAACCCTCTCACTAAACACAGGGAACTCTGTCCAATCACAGGACTCTAGCAGCAACATTGTCATAAAGGGCCCAATCCAGCAAAAACTGGTCTGTACAAAAACACTATGTGTAGAAAATGAGACATTAGGAAGATGTCACTTTCTCCCTGATGTCTTGTATCGGCAGGCATGCTTTTTAAGGAAAAAAAATGAGGAGCTATTCAACTCCTCAACCCCACCCCATTTGCACAGAAGTCGAGGAGTAGTTTTAATATCTCATCTGCCGTCTCTGCACTATGTCTAAGATCACATAAACACCACATATTTTATGCACTCTTCAACCACTTTAACAGTCATGGCTTCCTCCAAGGAATCCTGGGAACTATAGTTTGTGAAGGGTGCTAATCTCACAGAGCTTCAGCTCCTAGCACCCATAACAAATTACAGTTCCCAGGATTCTCCATGATAGAATAACAGTGCTTTAAATGAATGGTGTGGATGTGACCCAAGTCCCACTGAAACAATGGATTGGGACTTACTAGACATGGCCAGTTTAAGTCCTAAGACTGCAGGCCTGTAAAAACACTCCTGGGAGTAAGCCCCATTTAACACAGTTGGACTTATTTCAAAGTAAACATGCTTAGGATGGTGTTGCTAATTATACCTGTAGCCAAAGTATAGGACAAGTTGGAGGCAATTCTCACTGCCTTTAAAAGACCTAAGCAGCTTGAACCTGCTGTATTTCCAAGCGTTTGTGCTCCCATATCAACTGGGATGGGGTATAGAAGAGAAACTGCTTCTTGGAGCTAAAGTAGATGTGATGTTAATTGTGCAAATGCACTCAAGTTGCACATTTCTTGCTATGTAAATAGCGGACAAGGAAGTCTGGGCTGGCTTGGAACTGTGGGAAGGTGAGGAGCAGAAACTGGTCCTGACACAAAATTGTCTCTGTAAAACTATTCGTGTTTCAAGGCAAGCATGAAGGCTTCCATTCAAATGAAAATAGAAGCTTCAGAGAGGATATTTGTGATAGGACTGTGACAGGGAGGGAATCAATTCAACTTCACCCAGCTCTCCCCCCCCCCAGGTCAGGATATTGCTCAGCTGTTCCCTCGACTGCTATTTACTTTTTTTAATGCACATTAATTGTATTCATTGTATTTTAAATGCACATTAATTGTATTCATTTTGTATCACATTTTGTTTGGCTTTTATTTCATCTGTAACAGAACAACCATCTATTATTTGGAGCAAGGCTTTCTTGCTAGTGGAGTCAGTAATGTCCCAGGGAGGCCACAATGCTCATTGAACTTCTTTCAAGTAAACAATAATCATTTTGGGCTAAAATACATTTATTTTCCAGCAAGCTTTTCTGTTGGAACCTGGGGAGCTGTATTTTCAGCTGATGTTATTTAACAAGTAGCTATTTTACTGTTATTGTTTTTAATTGATGCTCTTTTATACATTTAGGCTATAATCCCATACCTGCTTACCTGGGAATAAATCCCAAGGAACTCATTGGGACTTATTTCTGAGTAGGATTGCACTGTTAATTATGTCTGGTAAACTCCCTTTGCTACAAAATAGAAAAAAAGGGTTATTCAGTTCTTCATTTAAAAAAAAAATCCCATAACTTTCTCTGAATTAAAATCAACATATGTGCACAAATCCTTAGAAAACGTGTTCTTAGAGGGGGGGGACTATCCATTCATCTTGAACCTTTTCTATCAATTAGAGTGGATAAGAAAGTGGGTAAGAAGAGAAAATAAACAGAGGGCATGTGTTGCTTGGGCAAGATTAGATCCAATTATTGTGTTTTTCAAAAATTTCACCCTCACATTTCTGAAAACTGGGCCCTTCAAGTGGAACTGTTGTTCTGCAAACAAAGATACGGTTCAAGGACATCACCCCAAAATGCACACTGTTCTTGTTTTATAATTATTTGTTGCCTGAAAATTACTTTTTTTTGTACTCAGCATTTAGCATAGAAAAATAAAAATAACTGACATACTAATATTTGTCAGGAGATAATTAATTCTGAGGGGCGCATACTGCAACTCATTAAAAGGGAGCAGATTGATAGCATCTGTTGGAACATTAAAGCAGACATCCCCAAAGCAACACTTGTATACTTTGATCTTTTTCTCCCCCAATCAGCCACTGCGAAAAGGGGAAATGAAGCCAAAGAGATGCCATGCAAAATACACTCTCCATCCAAAATAAGCACAGGTGGTTCATACACTCTTTGTATTTCCCCCATCCCAATAATTTAAATATGGTTGCCTTCCCTGATAAAATGAAACTGACCGAGAAGAGCCATTTTTAATGTAAATGATCCACTAAGACATGTTTCTGTATTGCCTGGTTTAGTTTTGTTCTGTCTGTGTTTTAGGACAGCCTTCACCAACCTCATGCCCTCCAGCTATTTTGGACTACAACTCCCCTCAGCACAGAAGTGCACTGGCGAAAGCAGCTCTAGGATCTGCCCTGTGTCTGATTTACCTCTCCCAGTATTTCACATTGTATTAGACTTTGGTTAACTTGGTTTAATGCAACTAGTGAAAGCAAAGTATACTGTGAGCCTTTGGGGGAAGAAACAGGCTAAGGATCAAATGACTCAATATGCTAAATCCATAATCCGCATAGCATGAAACTATGTCTGTGTTTATCCTTAGTTAATTAAACCTCGGGGAGCCATTTCCATCTATTTAACCCAGGAGTGGGGAACCTGTGGCCCTCCAGATGTTTATTCATAATTTATTTATTAGATTTATATCCTGTCCTTCACCCAGTAGGAGTCCAGTGGGAGATGTTGTTGGATTCCATTTCCCATCAGCCCCAGCCAGCATAGCCAATGGCTAGGAATGTTGGGAGTTGTAGTCCAGCAACATTTGGAGACCCACAGGTTCCCCACCTGTTCCCCAACCAGTTGTGATCATGATGAAAACTACTGCCTCTCCTGGTACGGCTATGAGGCTTAGAAACAACATCCCCATTGCTTGCAATACACATTTTTGGGGGATATAGATAGAAACGTAGAATTTAGATTCTTTGCAAGAGAGCATTGAAGAGCCTTGGTTTTCTGGTTTGCTCTCAAAGCAAATATAATAGCATTTTACCTGTCACAGTTGAATAGTATTACTTCTTTTTGGATAGCTTTGCTCATGAGTGACCTAGAAAGACAATCTAAAGAACACTTCATTTTCCATTAGCTGAAACCCAGCTTTCATTATGTGCTACATGTAGCTGGTTTCTTTGTCAAGGTTATCAGCTCTCCAAAACAATGGCATGGCAAACCGTTTAATTGCCCTTCCCTCTACTCTGTTCAAGTAGAGTTTGAAGTGGGATTTATGCAATTCCAGAACTCCATATAAATCCAAGTCTAATTAAAGTATTATGAGAATAAGATGCAGGTTGTCCTTGTCAAAGCTTGATTAAAGTGACCGTAGAATGCCATTAAGTAACCGATGAAGGAAATGGATTGTGATTATAAAACTGCTGTCACTGTTGCATGTCAGAGATGGTTTAAGATTTCCAGAATATGATGACAAAGGATTATAGAGAAGTGTGGGGGGGGGGGAGGAGAGCCAAATGCAGCAAATGCCAGAATCAGAGCTGGTTTCAGGCTTTGGAGGCCCCAGGGTACAATGTCCATGATGGACCTCACTCCTCAAGCAACACTACCTGTGACAGTGACACAACTTCCTGCTCATGCTCACCCAGAGAGCCAATAGGTGAGAAAATAAACAGGCAGCAATGAAGATAAGGAGATAGAACAGTTATCACCTCTTTGCTCACCTGCCATCTCCCTTTGGGTGACAGTGGGGATCCAACTTGCTGCCCAGAGGGAGGAAAGGTGGGTGAGCCCCTCTTCATTCCTGTTGCTGCTTTTCTGCTGAAGGGAGCGGTAATGGTGGTGAAAAGAAGCAAGGGCAGGGAGCTGTGGCCATGGGTGTCCGCAAGATTTTTTCCCCAGGATGGGACAAAGTATCACTGAAAGGGGGAAGCAAAAATGAGAATAATAGTGCCTGGACCTTTCCCCTGCTCTCTCAAGTTCTACAAATGCTAGAAACATTTTCTCTTTTTTAAAAAAAAAAATGCAAGCTGAGGACTGGGGGTGTATGATTCATTTGGGTGAGAGGGGAACTGCGGACACCCCTGGGTCCGTCCTCTCAGTATGTTAGGAGCTGGCTGCTGCCCAGTGCTGGCCTAGCCAGCCAGACTGTACCCATTACTATAGACAGAACATTATTTTGTCTATATGTGATTTCCTTTTGCTAGTCTTTCTGAATGTTTGGAACCGGATAATGTACAGATCCAGGCAAAATTCAATAACAACTCTAGTGTGGTAGCTCGCATGCTTTTCACATTTAGCCTCAACATGGAATATGGGGGATAGTTTTATGTATTTTCTATGAGGTCTGCCTTCTTTTTTCTTTTCCTTTCCGGCTCTTTCCCACCCTACCCTCCTTGCTGTATTTCTCATTCACTCTTTTTCTCCTTTCCCAACAAGAAATTGTGATGGTGCAGACACACACACATTGAATACCAATGATCTAGTGGACAGCATTGCATTTAGCTGCCCCATTCCCTGTGCTTCTTCTCTCTTGCTCTGTATCAGCCTTTCCCAACCAGTGTGCCTCCAGATGTTGTTGGACCACAACTCCCATCTTTCCTGACCATCGGCAATGCTGGCTGAGGCTGATGGGAGTTGTGGTCCAACAACATCTGGAGGCACACTGGTTGGGAAAGGCTGCTCTATATAATACCTCCAAGGACTTGGGCAGCACAGCCACATCACTGCTGTTGAGCCACATTGAGTAGGGCACCCGTCCAATAATTTGAATATTTTTCCATGCAGTGTGACACTCCAACTGAGAACACTGTACTGGTCTCTTTGCCCTTTTAAGAAAGGGAGAACTGGTTCTAACATTGCCTCACTTCCTTGCATGGCACCAGAAAAAAAATCTGGGGGGGAGGCACAGAAGGGACAAAGTATATTTCTAGGTAGGTGAAATATACTAGGGGGGCAAGCTCCTTGTTTTGGGTGGCAGTTGCCCCCCCTTGGCACTGTACCTGGTTTAATCCCCAACCTTTCTAGGGAGGGGTTGGAAAGTCATCCAGCCTACTTACAGAAGCATCATGTGGATGACTTGGCTGTATCATATACTCAGTCCCAAAGTCAGTATTCCACATTTTTAGCACACAAATACTTTCTCTTTGTATGTGTTCTTTACTTTGGAATGCAGGCATTTAAAAACCAAGAAAAGAAAATGGTGGTATCAAATAACCGTTCTTGTGTAAGCCTTTTTTTTGATGGAAGTGCATCTCCTTTGTTTCTTAAACGTCTCAAATACTAGAATAGAAATAGTACACACAAAACAGCCCAATAGCTTTTTTTTTTAAAAAAAATAGTCATTATAGCAAATGCCGCCACAAAGCTTTCTATTCAATGCAATGTACTGAGCTCAAGTACCATACATAATTGCCTACTACATTGACTGTATATTAAGTGTAGGCTACTGATTGTGAGCACAAAGGAAACCCATCAAAATAGAATTGAGTAGATCACCCCTTAATTCACAGTGCTGTGGATTAACTCCTCTGCAGATCTTTAAGAGAACAAAGATTAAAGCCTGGCAACCATAGTAAGGTGTGAGAATGAGAATCCTTCAAGAGACATCCAACGCAAGCTCCCGAAGACAGCAAGGATCAAGGACAACCACTGTTCACAACTGATTAAGCTGAAGTGGGACTGATGATGTTAAGCAACAGTCATAATATTAGCCACTGTTAGGGAATTGTTGAAAGCTCTTCTTGAATCAGGAAGTAGCTTCTTGCTCATCCTCAGTTACTCATTCAGTGCAGCCAGAGCTCAGGGATGGTTCACATATACATATTCTCACCAGATATGCTTCTGAAATTCTCCTCATCGGGATTACTCCAACCAAGAGAGCCCCATCCCCACTGTAGTGTGAACATGAAAGAGAACTGATGGTAAAGCTTTACAACTAGAAGGAGGCTTCTCAATGGATGGGGCCATCATTGGCAGGGGGCAGTTTTACTCTCCCCTTAACCTCCATAGTATCTAGAGTTCGTGCCTTTACTTTCTCCCATATAAATGAATTATGATCAAGTGCTGCACTTGGAGGACTATGTTATGATGAGGGCCTGTGTACCTCTCTGAATGTGGCTGGCCTGGCTTTCATTGACAAATTTCCTGCAGGAACATGTAGTGACCCCAGGGACCCTGCCAATATGCAACCTCTCTCCAATACACACATATAATCATAAAGGGGATTTTGCTGAACTTGCAAGTTTCAGTAACATGGGCAAATATTCCAACTGTCAGGGTTCATTGCTGGTTAATGAATAACTACTCCCGTGAATAAAGGTTAAATAGGTCTTCCTGAAATACTGTCATTTTCTAACTACTGTATGTTGGCAAATTTCTGAGAAGGGCTTAATCTCAAGGTGATTCTATAAATGAGCCCCCTCCCCCAATTTAATCCTACTTTAGCCTCACTAACTCTAGCACACTTCATGCTTACAATTCTGGACACCGCCATCCATCACAAATCCCTCCTTCACCACAGAAAATAAATTAATAACAGCACAAAGAACTTTGTCCTGCACATATGCTTTACACACTCCTGTCCTCTTTTACTACATCTTATTTTAACTGGATGCCTCATTCCTCCTTTTCACATACCCTCACAATGAATACAACAGTCCAATCGCATGATCATCCAATGTAGTTTTGTTGAGCAAAATTCATCAATTTCCCCCATGCACATGCTTTTTAATTTATTTTATACGTCTAATGTTTACATATGTTGCCAACAAAGTGAAATGATGGATATCTCTCGAGGGCGCAACTGTGAAGACACTATTGCTTTAAAAGGGCAGTGCTTAAATGGATTGCAGTACAACCCTACAGCAGCCTCTTAGCAGGAGGTGATCTGGCAGCTGTAGCAGTCATAGTAGACCCACTGAAATCAGTGGGGTTTGGCAGTTGCCCAAGAATGCCCTAGTTAGCCAGATTACAGCATAACTTTTCAGTGGGTCTGTGATTTCACTGGATACAACTCACAGTATTTCTCTCTTCCTCAAATAATGATGCTTTGATTATGCAAATAGTTAACAAAAGCTGACTACTGGTGTAGTGCACCATGGATCCTGAAACTTATCAAGACAAGAATGCAACAGTAAATAGAAACAATGCATTTCTAGATTGGCCTGTGGCAAATGGCAGTGTGACTGAATGGTCTGGTAAATGGTTTGGCATTACATGCATGAGCCTCAGAGCTCTCATGTTTCCCTTCTCCTCTCCACCTCTGAAAGAAGATAAAAAGCTTTTGCTTCTGTTTTCAAAGAATAATGCTTGATATTGTTTCTTACCTGCCCTTCACCAAAAGGTCTCAGGGTGGGTTACAATATATACTGTAGTTCACTATGTCCCAACCCAGAAAAACTGTAGCTAGTCTTAACTGCGGATTAGGTCAGGGGTGAGGAACATCAGGCCTGGGGACTAAATGTGGCCCCCAGACCTCTCTGTCTGCTCCTTAGAACTCTCCTGGGCCACAATTCCTCCCCAGGCCGCACTCCTTCTTCTTAGACCGTACCACTCACAGGCCTTGCTCCACATCCTCTTCAAGTGCTTTTGCCTGGCTGGAATGTGTTCTTGGTTTGCCTGTATAGAAGATGGAGAGGTCTGTATGTGAATAAACTTCTGACTTTTGCATGACTGAAGTGTAACCTACTAGAGTCACATCCATTGCTCTGTCCACTTTTTTCCTCTGGCTGAGCTTATCTTTTTCCATCTGGCCTTGGCCACCACTGGAATATGGAATATTGTCCCTGGCCTGGGAAAGGTTCCCCATCTCTGTTTGGGGAAACAAGCCAACTTCAAACTGTGGTTTATGACTAGGGATAGGATCTACTTGGTGGTTCCAGTTCAGATCACTTTCTGCTGAACTAGCAGGTGGTTATGGTCCTTTTTCATTATTTTTCTGCTATCCTTTGCTCCTGATTTGTGTTGGATTTTACCCTCCTCCTAGCCATGGAAGAAAGAGAGAAATCACCTGGTGAGTTACCCTGAGAGAAAGGGAGAGATTGCCTGGTCAGTTTCATGTGAGCAAAGCACAGATACATGCTGATCAGCTTCATGTTAGCAAAGCAAAAACCTATGCTGTTCAGTTTCACATTAGCAAAGCAAAGATGTTGATCAGTCTAAGCTTAGCAAAGCGAGGACACATCCTAATCAGTTTCACCTTCACAAAGCAAACACCCATACTGGTTAGTTTCATGTTAGCATAGCAACACAGCGCAGAGAATACATTGATAATAATATTGATATATTCAATGCAGTTACAAAAATATCCAGGGTCAAGAAAAGCCACAGAAGTTTGCAGCATTCAGAATTCATCCACAAAGGTAGTGAACATGTGAACTATGGGAAGTCTGGTGCCAATTTGATTTTAGTGAAATTTTCACACATCCCTATTTATGACCATGATTTCTCTTCCTAAACCATAGTGAAGAATAAACATAGTTGTCAGTTCAGACAAAATGAGTAACTGCTATTAGCCGACAACAAAAGGCAGCTTCATATGTTTAATGTTCATAACCCATCAAGACACACACATTGCCCATCCATATTGCTCAGCCAGATAGGATTTCCTCTCCCTATTATTTCCTGCCTCAACAAATTTACTACCACAGTCTGGTTTGCTTGGAAACCTGTGAAGCCCTTTGCATCCACTACTTTTCCAAGGATTCAGCAATATGACTCATCAGATCTAATAAGCTAGACACAGTTTCACATACAATTTGGTGATATGGGTGACATGTTTCAGATTGCAGTTATCCGTCTTAAACTCCGTCTTAAACTCAGCCATCATTGCCAAACTTATATTTTTACAACAACCAACTTTTCATACATTTTTGAGAATAATCTCCCCTGCCCCAACACAATATTTTTCTTATTTTCTCCCCTTTCCTATTATGGCAATGGTGTTCCTGCTTTGAGAGGGCATGTTTGCTGCCACCCATATTGAGGTTCCCAAAGAAAGCAAAGGGGGGTCAGGTGGTATTTTTAGGGCCAATTAGGAGACAGGGGTCAGCGGGTATATAAGACCTCTTCTCCTTGGAAGACCTGCCTTTTTTGCCTTGTGGCACCCGCCCTCCTTCCCTTGTCAGTATGGGCTTTGCTAGTCGTCAATGGGGCTGAGTAGGAATTTTTTGGGGGGGATCCTGATTTCAGAATCCCTTTGGTTTCATTTACTCCATACTGCTTGGTTTGATCTGATTGGCTTTCTGGGAGTGGTTTGGGTTGTTCTGCTTGGGCTGGCGTGGAATTCAGGCAGGTGAGATATTTGGGGAAAAAGGAAGGAGGCTGAGGCATTTTGGTAAAGGGCACTCCCTAGGGAACCATCAGTGCTTAATGTCTGGTGCGGAACTGGGGAGTGTCCTTGTGGGACCGGCTTGCACATCATGGTGAATGCCTGTACGGTGGGGCCAGGATGAGGAAGTTGGAACCACATACCTGACTCAAATAGCAAGAAGGGATGACTTTTCCCACATCCATGGTGGGGGAGTTACAGTCCAAGGTGACTGACCTATTCTAAGATTGAGGGAGTATTCCCTACTAGTTAGTCTGCACCTCACCTGCCCGAAGGAGTTAAATTGGATTAATTTGATTGAATTGGATTTTGGCTTAATATTTGTTATATTTTAATAAATATAACATTATTCCATATCTGTGTCCTGAGTCTTCTTTGGTGTGGTGGCAATAAGGATTAATGCGGGAGGGGGGAGGCAAGGGGGAAATGCCAGCATTCATTATCTTAAATTTTAATTATTTCAGATCCCAGCTGGAAGAAAGGTGTATCAGAGGTGAAGGGTAACCATCAAAAACACTTCTAACTGCTTTCCCTTTGCTGTTCTTATGTCACATCTTGAGGGACAGGTGTGGGATTTGGTTTTTCTGTTGATAATTGCATTCCTTTGAGAGAAACCTGTTGAGGGCCGCAAGTCAGCACCTATGATGGGAAAAGCCAGAAACAGAAAGTGTTCTGGATTTAACTAGTCCAGAGTAAAGTCCACCCTGTTTCACATTTCACTACAGCTCCTGCAAATTAAATTTCATGATTCTATGCAGGTCTGCACAGAATTGGGCTACCTACACACACAAGGCAGAAACCAGTATGGCCTAGCAGTTTGTTCTCAGACATCTAGTGGTGATGGGACTCCTCTTCCCCAAATTATACAACTGGGGGGGGGAGAAACTAAACATCAAATTATTTTTATTAAATAAAATACTGGCCCTTCCCATTGTTCTCATACTACATAGAAAGAAGCAGAAATGCTTTAAGAAGGAAGGTAGGCTGGTGGGACGGGAGAATGGGGCAGCTTTAGGAGGCACTGGGGTGGCATAAAATGAGATTGAGGACTCATGTCTCTGAGCTGGAAGTTGCCCACTTGTGGATAATAGGATCAAGGGGGGGGGGACTTCATTTTTTAAAATCCAAATGTGAAGGAAGCTGTTTCAGAGTTGAGAAGCAGTTGCCATAAACATATCCCCCTTCTTCTTCCCCCCAAATCAAAATGGTACACTGAATAGTTCAGAGCAGCTGGGGTGAACATAGGTCTGGCATCAGTTCTGAGATGTAGGGTTCAGCTAATATCTTTCTAGCATTGGGAGGGGAAATAGTGCTTATGGGAGAACAAGGCTCTGCAGATCTCCCTGCTAACAGGGAAACTGGATTAAATGACACAGTGCATATTAAACAGCAGCCATAGGAGGAGACAAGATAAGAGATGTGATCAGGGTCAAGACCGCATCAAAGGGCGAGTGTTTAGTTTAGGGTTTTGCTTTTTTAAAAAAAATCCCTTTACCCTGACACCACAATCCCGATGAATATAAACACCTTGTCCACTGAAACTATTTCTGTTGAGAAGAAAGCTGCTATTCACGGTCAGTCACAGCTTCGATCCCATGGAAATAACAGCTTGGGGGAGGAGCCCAGTTTTGTTTGGCCCGGCTGTAGAACCCACCCAGCAGCTGCTATTTAAAAGACAAAAAAGCCATCACACAACACTAAACTATAAATTTCATGCAATTTGTCATTTTGCCTTGTATTTGCTAGTTGTAATATTTGGGTTTGCCTGGAGAAGGCATATTAAGAGTCTGAGAGGAAACAGCAAAGCTTGTTTTGTTTGGCTTAGCGACCCGGCATATAAGGCCTGAGAGTGCCCAGTTTAAGAAGGAAGCCAGTATCAGGAACAAAACCAGCCCAAGACATGCTGCCACCTGAATCTTAAATTCAGTTCTTCACATTTCTGCAGTGATCTGTATTATTTTTTAAAATCCTCATGAAAACTTTAATGCAAATTTCTGCTAATATACACATTTTGTAGGCAGTTTTGACTATGTACACAATTTTGGAAGCAATTCTTTGTCATATAATGCATTTTTTTGTATATTATATTCACTCGTATATTCATTTATATGCACACTTTCCCCTAAAATACCCATTTTTGTAAACATTGTTTGATTGGTGAACTGCATTGAAAAATTTTGAAGGATGGCTGTGTTTCAGTTCTTGTATCAGAAAGTGAAAAATGGATAGATTCAGCTTGAAATGTGGACTGAAGAAAATCTCTCACCCATCTCTATGCAAGGCTGATAAGTTATTTTGGCACCTGAGGCAGAAAATCCTACCAGTGCATCTCCCATTCCCTGGCAGGAAAAATACAATCAATTAATTAACTACCAATTTACTGTCTTTTCATGACATCCAAAACCAGTTGCCTGAGGCAGCCACCTTACTCTGCCTAATGGGAGGGCCAATCCTGTTCAGAATACAGGGATGAAGGAGAAATTCCGTTCACATTTAAAGGTGAATCCACCTAATTCACATTTTCCAAAACAATTGCAAACGAAAACCCAGCCAACCTTTGAAATTTGCATTTTTCTGCATTTTGCAATGCATTGTCTAGGCAAATAATGTGTACAAAAATGCATATACTAGGGCAAAGCATGTCTAAAAATGCATACATAGATGAAAATAACATAAAATGTGTTATATTCTGGAAAATATAAATATTAGAGGAAATTCTAGACAGTCCAGAACAGAAGCCATGCAAAAAGAGTCTACAGAGCATGAGCTTATTATCTGGGGGTGGGAGAGTGGAGGTTAATAAGCACTGTTTGATCAAGCAGCCTTTCTCTCAGTAGTAACATCAGAAAACCCAACTAAGAGCAAAACATGAGAAAGGCATTCAAACGGACTCCCATGCCTGACTGTTGCATAAGTCTGACAATCTCCAGGGACTTTTTTTTCTCTTTTTACTAAGAAAGAACAAACTGAGAAGCAATTATGTCGCTTGGGCTACAACATTAACTTAAATTAACAGGGAAACATTTAAAAAACTAATCTAAGTTCCATAAATGCTTTGCCATCTTGCACATATAAAACTAGAGTGGAAAAAATAACGTGCTCTTTCTCCCCCTTAGAGTTATATTGCACTTCAGTTAAAGACAGATAAAAGGAATATGGGAGAATCAACTTGAAGACACATAACACACACACCCCTGAGGCAATCATGATGGCTATTATGTCTGAACCAATCAGTAGTCATCTTGTGTTGGAAAAAGTTAACACAAAAAGTAGCTCTGTAGTTCATTGACATCTTCTGCTATAACATGGACATCATGGCTTCTGCACCATTCACATTTCATTTGATTTATTTGACATATACCCCAACTCACCCTCAGATGAGTTCCCAGGTGCCCTCCCATCTACAGACCACATTAGGCCAAATCTAATTAGAACTGCTTCTTGTGCCTTCACACCATTCTCTGGGCCAAATCTGAGGAAATCTTACAATTCAAAGCCCAGGAAGATTCAGGTTGCCTACAGTGGACAATGGGAAAGCCTTAATTGTCCCTCTTTTGTAACGGTATCATAGAAAACGTAGCACAGAAGTATCCATTTGACTATATAAATGCATTATATGGACATTAGCAGAAGTCAATATGGCTGCTTCTCTTTATTTCTAGCAGGGAAGCAATACAAAGGAGTTACAAAGCCATGTGGCTTTATTCATGCAAAAGGCTGTCACAACAGGCTAACCTGCAAATGTCCAAACTAAGAAGCAATTTATTATCCCAGCAGTTTTTTTAGGTGTCCCTCCCTTTTTGTCTTGCTATTCACATTAGGATAAAAGCCTTTCCTCTGCCTCATATTTCTGCTTCTCCCATAGCTTGATCCTGCCGGGAAAGCCTAATTTTCTGTCATTGATACCTACCTGTTTCCATAGAAAAGAGATAATGTCTCTGATCTGACACTGCAACTTTGCTTTATGACTGCGTAGAAAAGATATGCTATAGTCCTGAAAGGCCTTGCTTTGAAACAGCAACAACATCTGAAAGTTAAGGATAAAAGAAATATCAGGACATTGTGTGAAAATTAAACCAATTGACCATATAGATGACATTACTCTCAGTCTGAAGTCTGTTTGCAACTCGTAGAAGTACAGAGCAAGCCTGCGCATATTTATTCTGAAGTAAGTTCTGCTCAGTTCAACTGGACTTACTTGTCCCAGGTGTATACTGGATTGCCTTTTCAGGGTCCTAAGAAAAAGGAAAGTTCAGCAAACAATTCCTATCAGTACCATTGGGGGACACACTACACCACCTTCTCCCAATGCCCTTTCATAGAATCTAATGGGCCACTTTGGTTCGTAGTTAGTTCTAAATGCAGTTGCAGCAGTAGCCGTATTCGGGCATCCTAATTCCACAAGTTCTTAGAGGGGGCAAGATGGACATAAGCAGGCTAGCTCTGCCCACTTTTGCCATTCTTGTCACCCTCCACAAGTTGGAGGCAAATGTCGGCAGTGAGGAGCCTGTTCTGCTTGTGTATGGGCTCCCATTCCATTCAGATTCTTGGAAGATCAGGATTTGAAATCACATTGGGAACCTATATGAGTACCTAAGGATGGTGCCTGCTCTGCTGGCTTTTAAGTGCCAAGTAAAAAGCTTGGTGTTTTTTTCTGGGCTTTTAGGAACCTTCAGAGTCACTGGGGGATTCTAGTGCTGTTTCAGCCTGGTTCAATTGGTTGATGGCTTTTTCCCCCTTCTCTTTTCATTTTGATTGTTTGCCTTTTTATATATATGTTACTATTTTAAAATGTTGTCATTCACCTTGTGTTTGAAACACTGAATATATTTTCATCATCATCAAGAATATATTCCTTTGCAGGACTCTCTAGGCAGGACTGAAGCAACACAGGTGTTCATTTTCCTGTCTTCTTTTCTACAGTCCCTGTGCCTGTCCATCCTTACTCTTTCTTCTAGCTAATGAAGCCATTGCTCTCTAAGCATCCCGGGATGTCTACTTAGTGGAACAGATTATAGAACCTTGAAGGGGACACATTTCTTAGCGCACGCAAAGGAATGAACTGCAGCTATTGGGAGCGAACATCAACACCCTTTGGGCGCTCTTGGTATTGGTCTAAAACTGTATGTTACTTTGGTTTCCCTGATGCTTTTGTAAGAAGCCTCCAATAGTGGCTGTTTGACTACCTTCCACTTGTGGATGTGTTCTGTTCCAAGGCTTCAGGCTTTGCAGTTCACATATATCCTGCCTTACCAACAGAACAATTAGAGAACCAATTGACTAGTTTTTTTTCTGTGCCAACTTTTCCCCGCAAGTTAATTGTGTTTTTTCGTAACACTGCAATAATTTAATAATTGCTTTCAAAGCAATTATCTTTTCTAAGGGGAAAACAAAGCACAGCAAAAAAAGAAATCACAGATTGTAAACTGCAGCTTGGATTTTTACAGCAGGCTGTTTGAGTCACATGGCCAATTCACAAAGAGATTGTAAACTTATCAGGTGACAACCTGTGCGCTTTCGTTCCTATTAAATACATTGCTCACACTTATTAGGCCTTTTCAGTCATTCATCCCCCATAAAGAGTAGAGCAGGGATGAGACTGTTGGCTCTGCTCCTTCTGTTGTACCTTCATCACCTGTTGCTCATGCCCTCCGTGTAACGAGAACTGATATTTGCAGTGCGGAGCCTGCCATATTTATGTAGGCTTCTCACATTATTTAGATTCCTGGTTATGTCCTACATCAGTAAAGAATGCTTCCCATTGCAGACATTCCACCCCCAATGGATGGAGAGTAGTGGGGCAGCAATGAAGATCTGGCAAAGGGACTGTCCTGTCCAGAGCCGAAGGATTCAGATTGAGGTTAGGTGATGTCTTTTTCTCTTTTTATTAAAGTTATGGTTACATCCAAAGCAGTGCGCTTTATATACCTATTTGCTCTGAATCACTGCTGTCCCTAACTATCCTAACTAAGCAGTCTGCAGCATTGGGGAGAGATGATTCAGCACTTGTGCATGGCAGACACAGGCTTAGGTAGGGAAGGGTTTTGTCCATAAACGGTGGCCCTGCCTGAGTTTCACCCTTTGAAAGTTTCTTGTGCCTCCTCGTGCAGGGCGGGGAGGACGAGTGTCAGATGGCACATCTGACAGCGGGGCTTTTCTAGGTGACAGCACGGCTTCTGGAAGCTGGATGCTGATTGGCTGGGAAGTGTTTCAAGTGTCTGGCAGGGATTCCAGCACGGGCGTGGATGGCACAATCGGAGAGTCGTTTCCCAACTGCTCTGGTGTTGGACTTGCAGGAGGGGCAGGGAACTGGAAGTGCTGGGCATGGGAGTTTGAGGTCTGCCAGAACCCTTCCAACTTGTCTCTCTTCCTCCAGCTCCCCAAGGAACTTCATCCTCATCTAACTCCCCTCCCTGATCTAGCTCTCCCTCTGATTGGGGCACAAGAGGGACAGGACCAATGGGCTTACCTCAGCAATGGTTGGTGAGGCAGGGCATCAGTGCTTACCTGACCTCCCACTACCTGCATCACTGCAGCATACTGAGAGGGGGACAAGTGAGGAGGCACCGAGTTTGGTGCAGACCACATGCACTGGCAGGGCCAATCCAGCACTACTTCTGCCAGTATGTTTGCACCATGCAGACCTTGCTCACCCTTTGCCCCTCCCATTATCTCTCCCAGTATGCTGCACTGATGTGGGTGATGGGAGAGCAGGTAAGCACCACTGCCCTATCCTGCCAAACACTGCTGGCTCATCCCCTCTCCCACTTCATCACACAAGGGACATAATGACTGGAGAGGGCTGCTGGCATGGTTCAATCAAGGATCAGTGGGAGGGATGTGCAAAACCACGTGTGTTATTTTTACAGATATTTCTGCCTTACCAAAAAGTGGCCTTACATGTTTGGGACATTTTAATTAATTAACTTTTAACTTCCATCCCACTCTCCATCAGAAGAGGTGGGTGGGTTACAACAAATGCATACAAAAGACACGATCGTCTACATCACATAATTGTCTGCATCACATAATACCAGTACCCTGTTGGTTTCTCACTATACAGACTAATATTAAGAACATAAGAACATAAGAAGAGCCTGCTGGATCAGGCCAGTGGCCCATCTAGTCCAGCATCCTCTTCTCACAGTGGCCAACCAGGTGCCTGAGGGAAGCCCGCAAGCAGGACCCGAGTGCAAGAACATTCTCCCCTCCTGAGGCTTCCGGCAACTGGTTTTCAGAAGCATGCTGCCTCTGACTACGGTGGCAGAGCACAGCCATCACGGCTAGTAGCCATTGATAGCCCTGTCCTCCATGAATTTGTCTAATCTTCTTTTAAAGCCGTCCAAGCTGGTGGCCATTACTGCATCTTGTGGGAACAAATTACATAGTTTAACTATGCGCTGAGTAAAGAAGTACTTCCTTTTGTCTGTCCTGAATCTTCCAACATTCAGCTTCTTTGAATGTCCACGAGTTCTAGTATTATGAGAGAGGGAGAAGAACTTTTCTCTATCCACTTTCTCAATGCCATGCATAATTTTATACACTTCTATCATGTCTCCTCTGACCCGCCTTTTCTCTAAACTAAAAAGCCCCAAATGCTGCAACCTTTCCTCGTAAGGGAGTCGCTCCATCCCCTTGATCATTCTGGTTGCCCTCTTCTGAACCTTTTCCAACTCTATAATATCCTTTTTGAGATGAGGCGACCAGAACTGTACACAGTATTCCAAATGCGGCCGCACCATAGATTTATACAATGGCATTATGATATCGGCTGTTTTATTTTCAATAACTTTCCTAATTATCGCTAGCATGGAATTTGCCTTTTTCACAGCTGCCGCACACTGGGTCGACATTTTCATCGTGCTGTCCACTACAACCCCGAGGTCTCTCTCCTGGTCGGTCACCGCCAGTTCAGACCCCATGAGCGTATATGTGAAATTAAGATTTTTTGCTCCAATATGCATAATTTTACACTTGTTTATATTGAATTGCATTTGCCATTTTTCCGCCCATTCACTCAGTTTGGAGAGATCTTTTTGGAGCTCTTCACAATCCCTTTTTGTTTTAACAACCCTGAACAATTTAGTGTCGTCTGCAAACTTGGCCACTTCACTGCTCACTCCTAATTCTAGGTCATTAATGAACAAGTTGAAAAGTACAGGTCCCAATACCGATCCTTGAGGGACTCCACTTTCTACAGCCCTCCTTTGGGAGAACTGTCCGTTTATTCCTACTCTCTGCTTTCTGCTTCTTAACCAATTCCTTATCCACAAGAGGACCTCTCCTCTTATTCCATGACTGCTAAGCTTCCTCAGAAGTCTTTGGTGAGGTACCTAGTCAAACGCTTTTTGAAAGTCTAAGTACACTATGTCCACTGGATCACCTCTATCTATATGCTTGTTGACACTCTCAAAGAATTCTAATAGGTTACTGAGACAGGACTTTCCCTTGCAGAAGCCATGCTGGCTCTGCTTCAGCAAGGCTTGTTCTTCTATGTGCTTAGTTAATCTAGCTTTAATAATACGTTCTACCAGTTTTCCAGGGACAGAAGTTAAGCTAACTGGCCTGTAATTTCCGGGATCCCCTCTGGATCCCTTTTTGAAGATTGGTGTTACATTTGCCACTTTCCAGTCCTCAGGCACGGAGGAGGACCCGAGGGACAAGTTACATATTTTAGTTAGCAGATCAGCAATTTCACATTTGAGCTCTTTGAGAACTCTCGGGTGGATGCCATCTGGGCCCGGTGATTTGTCAGTTTTTATATTGTCCATTAAGCCTAGAACTTCTTCTCTCGTTACCACTATTTGTCTCAGTTCCTCAGAATCCCTTCCTGCAAATGTTAGTTTAGGTTCAGGGATCTGCCCTATATCTTCCACTGTGAAGACAGATGCAAAGAATTCATTTAGCTTCTCTGCAATCTCCTTATTGTTCTTTAGTACACCTTTGACTCCCTTATCATCCAAGGGTCCAATCGCCTCCCTAGATGGTCTCCTGCTTTGAATGTATTTATAGAATTTTTTGTTGTTGGTTTTTATGTTCTTAGCAATGTGCTCCTCAAATTCTTTTTTAGCCTTTGAAAGCCTGTAAAAAGTGGGAGATCTTCAGATGGTGCCTAAAATTGTACAAAGTTGGTGCCAGCCTTCCCTAAAGAGGAAGTGCATTCCAAAAACCAGGGTGCTATTGCTGAGAAGGACCCTCTGATGGGTAGCTGAGAAATTTTGTCAATGTTATCAAAATAATTTTAAAGTTCCTTCAACAATGCTACCGACATTTTCCTAGGGGTGTGCCACGGAGAACTTTAGCTAGTATTATTCAACGTTTTTGGCTTCCCACAAAAACACCACAGATGTTCCAGCTGGGAAGTCCATGAATTTTCTTCACATTTGGTTTGAGACAAACAATTCAGTCGTGAATCTAATTTGGCTTCAGTTTCTCACAGAAATCTCTTCGAGCAAAATTTGTGGAAAGCCCACGAGGACGTTTTTGCCGGTTCCTTTTTTTTTTTATGAATCCCAGTGGATGTTTTTTTTCCTGTGGAGGATCTTCCAAACTCAACTCAAATGTCACTCTTGGAGAAAGCTGGTTGGAAACCTGAAACACAGCTTAGCAAAGAAACTGAAGTTTTCCAGAACTTCTTTTCTGGAGTGTCAGCTTCTGAGGTTTGTTAAACAAGAAGAAGGCTTAGAATTCAGTGTTTTCTCTTCTATCGACTACTAAAGATGGACTGGTGGTGCTTTGATTTATGTTCTCAGTGCTCAAGACAAATGCAGACAGCTCCAAAGTTGTACAGTCCTAGTTACGGTTGAAAGAATCCTGGAGGAAAAACGGCAAAAGTGTTTAAAGGGCGAGCGCTTCCAGTAACAATGGACCCAAGGTATAAAATTTAACAAGGGAGGGCTTTTTGCTGACAGATTGTTTTTGTCTACAATGGATGTTTCTTGGCACAGGTAGCAAGAGATGAAAAAATGCCACCAGCCAAACAAGCTAAAGTGGTCAAGTCAATTACTGTGCTTTCCCATCCTTCAGCCATAATTCCTGTATCTCTTCCTCCAGTCAGCATCTGCCACTTAAAAATGAAGTGTTCCAATTTGACCTGGAAGATGGATTTCGAATCCCAAAAGTCCCCATGCTTCAGGCTGTTGTGCCGCTATAGAGCAATTCCTATGTGAATTAAGGCACAATTGCTGTCTCTATTGCACAACACCTTCTGGAAGATGGAATGGCTGGTAACTCGGCTGTAAGGAATACATCATCAGTACTTTGCTATTTTCCAAATGGCTTCCTCTTCACCGGGGTACATGGCACCCCAAAACAGGAACTTAGGTGGGAAGAATGATGCTAGTAATTTGGATACATGTGCTGATACTTAAGAGCTGTAATTCAGTAAAAAAAATCTTTCCATGGGGCCCTTCATGTTTTCCAAGCCATCATGATGATGTTGGAAAGCCAGTACCATGTGGGCAGGATCAATCATTGGCTGTGTCCATGGAATTCTGACTTTTGAACCATGATGGGATAGGATGGAACCATGGAAAAACACCTGTAATAACATCAAAAATACCTTGTGTGATACTCAAGGTATGTTCTTCATATAATTCTTATTATCATGTATAAGTTTTATAGAGAAACTAATTTTGGAGGATAGGCTGTTAGTGGCAACTAAAAATGATAGCTTAATAGCATTTCCAGATCAGTAGGGGTGAGTACCAGTTAATACTTGTTGTTTGTACCAGCATCTTGTACTCAAAAGTATATACTAGGGGTGTGCAGATTAACATGTGACAGGGACAAGACTAGCACCAGCCTTGCTGCTGATGTGGCTGGCTGTGTGTATGTGCTATATACAGTACATATAGAGATGGAACCAGACAAAGTTAAGTGAATTTTAGTTCTCACTATGAATTTTTTTTCAAAGTCTTCATGAAAATTTGTCCCCATTTTACTGTGCATTTCTCCTAATATCTACATTTTTATATGCACTTTTGCCTACTAAGCACATTTCTGCATTGGATTTTCCCTAACATAATGCATTTCATTGTTATTTTCATGCATATATGTATTTTATGCACACTTTTTACTAATACATTCATTTTTTATTAGAAAGCTGCATCACAAAATTCAAAGAAGTATGAATTTCAAAGGATCACATCTGTTTTGCATAATGTTTTGGGCCGTGGGAAATAGATCTCTTCACATTAAAATGTAAGGTAGAATCCAAAAACATCTGAAGGGCCACAGCTTTCCCATCTCTGGATCAGATAGACCTTGATCCTAGCAAGAGTAGCCTGTATAAATGGACCTGAAGAGGAGAAAGGCCATTGGATCTCTCTGTGGGAAACCTGAATGGGTCTCCCATGCACTATAAGGACTAGGGAAGTTTCCTCACACTGACACAAGTCACAATTGTCTGAGAGGATGAGGATGCTTGTGCATGTGAGGAGATGGATTACGCATTTTAATCTTAGCTTTAAAATGTATGCATATTGAGACTTCAACTAACACGTTCCATAAGTGCAAGGATTTCAGCTTGTGCAATAGGACTCCCCCCTTCCTCCTGTGAACACCCCACACCCTCTCTAAATCTGCCCTTAGAACAGATTCAGTTGGTGCACAGGGGGAGGAGAGGAGAGAAAGTCACATTGCACAAGCTGAAATCCTTGCGCTTATGGGTCCTACATTGGAAACAACCCTTTGTTTCTGTCACTAAACATTTCCTTGCAAACATTAAAAACGGGTTCCAAAAATTCAGATGCTGCATGCATATTCAGACATTTAAAAATTTGAATTAAAATGTTAATTATACTTTGTGTTTAAGTGAAGGGTCCCTTCCCCATGCACTTTGCATGTTATATGGGGAGAGCCGAATTCTCTCTTTCCCACCTGGCTCTCAAAACAAAACAGACACCGTTGTGCAACAGTGCCAAGTTTGTATTGCAATGGGAATGCTTTTCATGCCAGTTGACAAGCCAAGTCATTGTAAGTTTTCAACCCTCCTGTTCATATTTCTTTAACTTGGATCATTACTTTCCTTACCCATAACACATTCTGCTTGCTTCATGCATCCCTAATAAGAAGCCTTCATGTATTTCGCGGTATGGCTGAGATCCTTTTTTAATTGTGCATTGTTTGTTTTCACAGTGGATAGGTTGAAGTAAATGAGGCTTGGAGTGAAGAAACAGCTTGAAAGGCATCTGTTAATTTATCATCTCAGGTGTTAGCAGCTACTATGAAGAGTCCGAAAGGATGGTTAACATACCAGATGTACTCACCCAGAGCTTTAAAGTCAGATACCCTTCAAATTCTTCCACCATGAAAATCTAATATAGAGAGCAATATTCTTCAGCAGAAATCCATTCACTTGAGCCAGCCATTAAGGCTGTAAGCAGCTCCTCTTTATGCAGACTGTAAATTGCTCGAGCTAATAAAATGGGAGAGGAGATGTTCTCTGAAATACTCTCCTCTCTTCTAAAGGGCTCAGGTATGCTCTACAGCAGGGGTGGAGAACCTTTGGGCCTTCAGTTGTTGCTGAACTACACCTCCCATCAACCCCATCCAGGATGGCCAATCGTTAAGGCTGATGGGAATTGTAGTCCAAGAATATGTGGAGGGCCAAAGGTTCCCCACCCCTGCTCTATAGTATGTAAACAGGAAATGGTAGGGCATTTTTTTAAAAAATATTTAACAAAATGTACACACCACCTGATTGTAAGAAAACCTCTTAGCTGTTTACAAGAATTTTTACAGTTACCAATAAGTAAATTTTTTTAAAAAATTTTAAAAGATAATTATAATCAGCAGTAAACTAAAAAGAGGTGAAAACATCAACACGTATATATCAGAGCTTGGAAAAGTTACTTTTTTAAACTACAACTCCCATCAGCCCCAGCCATCATAGCCCCTGGAGTGGGCTGATAAGAGTTGTAGTCCAAAAAAGTAACTTTTCCAAGTTCTGGTATAATCTGGATAGGCTTGCCTAAACAGATGCCAAAAAAGAGAACAGAGGAGGTGCCTGCCTGATGTCAACAGGCAGGGTGTTTCAAAGTGCATGTGCTGCCACACTCAAAGATCAATTTCTTACAACTGTGCAATGAGCATTATGTGGCTTATGTAACAGTGCCAGTTCTACAGATTGAAGCAGTTGAGTCGGCACATATGGGGTAAGTCTATGACCCTCCTAAGAAACATGAAATTGAAGGGGCAGGATTGCAGCTTGAGATTGACAGACAAATGGTCAGGGAATACCTAATTACTTTGAATGAGTTCAAATCTTCAGGGCCCGATGGACTGCATCTGGGGTATTGAAGGAACTGGCTGAAGAACACTAGGAACCACTGTCCATTACCTTTGCAAAAATCATGGCGGATGGGTGAAGGGCAACATGACGGGAGGAGGGCTAATGTTGTCCCTATCTTCAAAAATGACAAAAAGGAGGAACCGGGGAACTACAGACCAGTCAGCAGGACATCGATCCCTGGAGCTGATTATAAAGTGATCAGGCTCTGTGTGTTGTGGTTTATGTGCTTTCAAGACAATTACGACTTATGGTGACTCTATGAATCAGTGACCTCCAGTAGCATCTGTTGTAAACCACCCTGTTCAGATCTTGTAAGTTCAGGTCCGTGGCTTCCTTTATGGAAACAATCCATCTCTTGTTTGGTCTTCCTCTTTTTCTACTCCCTTCTTTCCCCCCCCAGCATTATGGTCTTTTCTAGTGAATCATGTCTTCTCAATAAGTGTCCAAAGAAAGTTCATCATTTTAGCTTCTAGTGTTAGTTCTGGTTTAATTTATCACCCAATTATTTGTCTTTTTCACAGTCAATGGTATCCGCAAAACTTTCCTCCAACACCGCATTTCAAATGAGTTGATTTTTTTCTTATCCACTTTTTTCACTGTCCAACATTCACATCTATACATAAAGATCAGGAATACCATGGTCTAAATGATCCTGACTTTGGAGTTGAGTGATAGATCTTTGCATCTGAGGACCTTTTCTAATTCTCTCATAGCTGTCCTCCCCAGTCCTAGCCTTCTGATTTCTTGACTATAATCTCCATTTTGGTTAATGACTGCACCAAGGTATTGATCCTTGACAAGTTCAATGTCCTCATTATCAACTCTGAAGTTACATCAATCTTCTGTTGTCATTACTTTAGTCTATCAGCTGTAGTCCTGTTTTTGTGCTTTCCTCTTTAACTTTTATCAGCATTCATTTCAGATCAATACTAGTTTCTGCTAGTAATATGGTATCGCCTGCAGATCATAAATTACTGATATTTCTCCCTCCAGTTTTCACACCTCCTTCATCTTGGTCCAATCCCGCTTTCCGTATGATATGTTCTGCATATAGATTAAAGAAATAGGATGGTAGAATACACCCCTCTCTCACACCCTTTCCAATGGGAAACCAATCAGTTTCTCCATATTCTGTCCTTACAGTAGCCTCTTGTTCACAGTATAGGTTGTGCATCAGAATAATCAGATGCTGTGGTACCCCCATTTCTTTTAAAGCATTCCATAGTTTTTTGTGATCTACACAATTAAGGCTTTGCTGTAATCTATAAAGCACAGGGTGATTTTCTTCTGAAATTCCTTGCTCCGTTCCATTATCCAACATATGTTTGTGATATGATCTCTGGTGCCTCTTCCCTTTCTAAATCCAGCTTAGACATCTGGCATTTCTCATTCCATAAATGGTAAGAGCCTTTGTTATAGAATTTTGAGCATTACTTTACTTGCATGGGATATTAAAGCAATAGTTCAATAATTATTGCATTCCCTCGGGTCCCCTTTCTTTAGAATTGGGATGTATACTGAACGCTTCCAGTCTGTGGGCCTTTGTTTAGTTTTCCTTGTTTGTTGACCATTTTTTGTCAAAATTTGGACAGATTCTGTCTCAGTAGCTTGTAGCTACTAAATTGGTATGCCATCTATTCCTAGTGATTTGTTTCTTCCAAGTATTTTAAGTGCATCATTCACCTCACATTCTAAAATTTCTTGTTCTTCTTCATACAGTTCTTCCATGAATGAATCTGTCATCCTTGTATCTCTTTTATATAATTCTTCAGTTTATTGCTTCCATCTTCCTTTTATTTTATCTCGGTCAGTCAGTGTGTTCCCTTGCTGATTATTCAACATGCTTACTGTTGGTTTAAATTTCCCTTTAATTTCTCTAACCTTTTGGAATAGGGCTCTTGTTCTACCATTTTTATTATCCTCTTCAATTTCTGTACAATAATTATTGCAGTAGTTCTCTTTATCCCTACGTACTACTGCATTTAGAGTTCTAATCATGTTTCTCTTTCCTTTTGCTTTTGTTCCTTCTCTCTTTAACCATTTTAAGAGGGTCGTTAGTCATCCATTGAGGTCTTTCTCTCTTTTTAACTAGAGGTATTGTCTTTTTGCATTCTTCCCTGATAATGTGTCTGACTGCACTCCATAGTTCTTCTGGTTCTCTATCAGCTAGTTTAAAGCCTCAAATCTGTTCCTTATTTGATCTTTATATTCTTCTGGGATGTTATTTAAATTATATTTTGGCATTAATATTGCTTTGTTCTTCTTTAGCTTTACTCTGATTTTCGATATGGCCAGTTCATGATCTGTACCGCAGTCTGCTCCTGGTCTTATTTTCACAAAAAGTATGGAACTTCTCCATCTTCTGCTTCCAATTATATAATTGATTTGATTCCTATATTGACCATTTGGTGACGTCCACGTGTACAGTCATCTTTTCGGCTGCTTGAAAAATGTGTTTGCAAGAAACAAATTTTTGGCTTCACAGAATTCAGTAAGTCTGTCTCCTGCTACGTTTCTATCTTCTAAGCCCCATTTTCCCACAATTTCTAGTTCTTCTCTGTTCCCTACTTTTGCATTCCAGTCCCCCATAATTATCAGAGCATCTTGTTTTGGTGTGTGATCAATTTCTTCCTGTATTTCTGCATAAAAGCTCTCCAATTCCTCTTCTTCTGTGTTTGCCGTTGGAGCATAGACTTGGATGATGGTTAAGTTGATAGGTTTCCTGTTAAGTCTCATTGATATCATTCACTCAGACTTTGCATTATAGCTCCTAATTGCTTTTGCTACATCACCTCTCACTATTACAGCAACCCCTTTCTTCTTAATTTATCATTTCCTGCATAAAATACTTTGTAGTTGCCTGTTTGAAAGTGTCCCATTCCCATCCATTTTAATTCACTCACACCAAGTATTGTAATATTGATACGTTCCATTTTTTTCTTGACAATTTCTAACTTTCCCTGGTTCATGCTTCTCACATTCCATGTTCCTATGGTGTACTTTGAACAACTTCGGTCTCTCCTTTCACATCTGTGTGCATCAGCCTCTGGGCTTCCTTTTGGCTTTGACCCAGTTGCATCATTAGACACAGCGCTACTCGTACTTGTCTGTTTTTATTCCCCAGTAATACCATGAATACCATCTGACTTGGAGGTCTCATCTTCCAGCTCTATCTCGTGTTGCATTTTTGATACTCTGTTCACAGGGTTTTCATGGTAAAAGGTATTCAGAGGTGGTTTACTGTCAATCTGTGAGCACCTTGAAAACAATGCAGTGATTACTAGAAGCCAACATGGATTTATGAAGAACAAATCCTGCCACACTAATCTTATCTCACTTTTTGATCAGGACTATAGACTGTGGGAATACTGTGGACATAATATATCTCAGCTTCAGCAAAGATTTTGACAAAGTGCCCCATGATATTCTGATTAGCAAGCTAGCTAAATGTGGGTTGGATGGAACAACTATCAGGTGGATCTACAGTTGGCTCATACTCGAAGAATGCTTATTCAGAGCTTTGAAAAGTTACTGTTTTGAACCACAACTCCCATCAGCCCAATCCAGTGGCCATGCTGGCTAGGGCTTATGGGAGTTGTAGTTCAAAAAAGTAACTTTTCAAAGCTCTATGCTTATGTTCCTTCTCAAACTGGAGGGAGGTAATGAGTGAGATACTGCAGGGCTCGGTCATGGGTCCAATGCTCTCCAACATGTTTATTAATGACTTGGATGAGGAGGTGCAGGGAATGCTTATCAGATTTGGAGATGATACAAAATTGGGAGGAATAGCTAATAACTTGGAAGACAGAAACAAAATTCAAAGGGATTTTGACAGGCTGGAGCATTGGGCTGAAAACAACAGAATGAAATTTAACAGAGATAAGTGCAAAGTTCTACACCTACGAAAAAGAAACCAAATGCACAGTTATAAGATGGAAGATACTTGGCTCAGCAATACTACATGCAAGAAGGATCTTGGGATTGTTGTTGATCACAAGCTGAATATGAGCCAACAGTGTGATGTGGCTGCAAAAAAGGCAAATGCTATTTTAGGCTGCATTAACAGATGTATAGTTTCCAAATCTCGTGAAGTATTGGTTCCCCTCTATTTGGCACTGGTTAGGCCTTATCCAGTTCTGGACACCACACTTTAAGAAGAATGCAGACAAATTAGGAAATGTAAAATGAATGCTACAACCTGTAATGCAGGTAGAAATCAAGATTTCAAAATTATCAGTACAGTCAATAATCTCATCTAATTAGCTTCAAAGCAAGCAGTGCTGTCATAGAATTCTTTCCAACACCAGACTATACTCCTGCATAAGTCTGAAGTACCTGAAGACACCCAAGCTTATGCTTATGCTAAGCAGGAAATTGAAGATCAGCAAGAAAATAGGAATTATGTATGCTATAGTTAGAGTATTTAATATGACACTAGAAAGAACAGAACCTTGTTGTGCAGCAAGGTTTGCTTGAACTTCAGAGTATTTTGACTATACAATGTGTATGAAGTCCTGCCAAAAATAGTAGTAGTATTAAAAATATTTATATACTGCTTTTCAACACAAAGTTCCCAAAGTGGTTTACATAGCAAAATATATAATGTTTGAAATTTTGCTGTATAAAAGAAGATAGCTACAAACCAATCCTTTTCATTTCAAATTTTAAATAAACTCTCCCCAGTCCTTGCAAAAACAAGAATTGGGTTTTGTATATGTGAAATAGTAATAAAGGAAATGGATCCTCTAAATATGTGCTGAGTGCATTCTACAGCACTAAATTCTAAACTTGTCTCTATTAATTTGGCATTAGTAGTAAGGGATTTCAGCTACTGCCAGGGGGCAGACATGTAGCACCAAGGGCAAAATTTACCACATAGTAAGCAAATAACTTTTCCCAGGCTGGTGAGTGTGGGGTGGACTGTTCCATTCCTATTGATCTTAAGGGGGGGGAAGGTTGCACTGAATATAGAAAATGTGTGCAAATGTGTGTGTGTGTGCAATCCATCCATCCCTAGTGAGAAAATGTGGTAGGATGATCTTTGGTGGGGAGATGCCTGCCAGTCATTGTGAAGAAGGAAATGTATTAAAAATACTGTTTAGCCTTTTCTGAATTGCTGAGCAGAGGCTCTGCCAGGCAACAGGATTAATGAGGCTGCATTCCAATGAAAGTTTACTTGGGAGTAAGCACCATTTAATGGGGGGGCAGGGCTGAAAAATGCAAATGCTAATACCTCAGCCTTTTCTACAGACTCCCTGTACAAAAAAAGTGAGGGAAATATGTACATATATTTAAAGGATTGCACAGATATCATTTTGAGCAATCATTCCCTTAGGCTTGGAATGTCTTTGGACATTTGGCTTATCAAATTATGTATTTCTATCATTTTCTTTTCTTTTGCGCTATCTCACTTAAATAGATTTCTCTGTTTAATCTGATAATCTGAGTTGGTTTTGCAAGGATACGTTTGTTCATTCAAGCACATTTTTGCTCCATTCCTGTGTTTTCCTTCCATTTCTTGTAGTGGAAAGATAGCTTTGTTCAAGCCACTGTTTCTAGAATTTTTTTCCCCAGGAAAGAGGATAATTTGCTGGCAGATGTTTTCAGAAAGGCAGAAGAGATGGTTAGAAATGACTGGGAGAAAAAAAAATGCATTTCGAATGAAAGAGTGAACAAAAAGAAGGTGGAAAAAATCTCCCCTGCATGGCACAGATTCATTGTGCAGCATCAGTTCAAGAAAGGCTAATACAGCTTGCACAAATACAACTGAAAGAGTATCCTTTGTTAAATCTGCATTTTCAGGGAAAGAGAAAGGACCACAGCTCAGTGGTAATGCATCTGCCTTGCATGCAGAAGGTCCCAAATTCAATCCCGGTTGGCAGAGATGTCTGCCTGAAACCCTCAAGGGCCACTGCCAATCAGTGTAGACAATACCAAGCTGGGTGAACCAATGGTCTGACTCAGTATAAGGCAGCTTCCTCTGTTCCTGTGAAAGAGAAATGGATAAGTCTTTGTTCCAGTACAGATCTTCCACCCATACTCGGACTAAAGGCTCATCCAGACAACTGTATAATGTGTGACATGATCGCTTTGTGTATTCATTAATTTTCGGTGGTCCATACGATGTCACCTGTTTTTCTGCATTTTCTCGTGGTTAAATCTGCATTTGCATTACCGCAAAAAATGTGATTTGCTTTTTTAAAATCGGGAATCATCTGCTGTACCTTCAGGTGCTCGGATGCAATACCACGGACTTTAGAGCTGTGGGCATTTCATGGGCGGTCCTTGGGCGGTTCCCCATACCCCTTCCCTCGTTCCCAGCCAATCATGTATTTCCACTTTCACGCATGTGCGTGAATGTCTGGGGAAAGCCCGGGAAAATTGAGCCAATCAGAGCTATGGTGTGGTGTGTGGGGGGGGGGCCTTCAACTTCTACTGCACAGATGCAAAATGTGCATTTGCACAGAAGCAGCAACAGCCGTTAATCTTTAGCCAGTCTGCAAATTGGGCGGCCACTCCAGGTGAGATCTGTAATTATGGTTGTTTGTAAAGCCCCCCTTTTCCTGGCTGGTCTCTCTCAAGTGTGGCTGGTTGGTGCAGGGAGCTCACTTTGCTCTTTCCTCCTCGCTTGGAGGCAGACAGACATGCACAGGCACACATGGTGGAGAAAAGCGAGAACCTGGCACTTTGCAAAGGGCCATGGGAAGGAAAGGGAGAAGGAGGGGGGTGAACGCAATGGAGCATCAAATTTTGCCTGAAGTGGTTGGGAAGCTGCTGGGAAGCCTCTTTTGGTGGCTCTTCCCTGATGCTGCTGATGCCACTGCCTATGGAGAGTGAGAGGCAGGCACAGTGAAAGCGAGAATGGGGAGGAGCTGGGAGCCACCGCTGAGCGCTGCACTCTAGAAAAGCTCAGCATTTACCCTCTGCCATTGATGGCAAGTGCGAGAGCAGCAACCAGCCTTGTGTCTTGCATACATACAGTTGGTTTTGCGACATATCGCAAAACAAGCAAAAAATAACACAGGAATTATTGGCATAAGCATACAAGTGGTTTGCTAAAGCATCTTGGCCATCTGAAACCATAAAGACTGGTGCTCTACCTTCCTAGACATGACACGTCGTTACTTGCTTTTCTGGAGAAGTAAGTGGAATTGCCAGCTATCTGTATCTCCAGAAACTTTAATATGCATAAAGGCAGAAAAGCATACAGTCAGTTTTGCAAAATATCACAAATACAAGCAAACAGAAATACAGGAATTATAGGCGTATAAGTGGTTTGCATGTTTCTTTTATCAGAGGGAACACCGCAAAGCCTGTGCTGGGCGCTTCAGTGCAGATTGACATAGCAGTGTGTGGGGCTGTTTGCCTGCATTCCCTGCCCGAGCCCAAGGCAGCCACCCGCCGGGGGGACTGTTTGCTTCCCTCAGGGGCAGCATTCCTGCCACCGAGCTACACAATGCCCTGCACAATGAGCCCAGAGGTTAGGGGGATTCACCCAGCAATTACAAGCGCTGATCCCTTGCACTGCCCACAATCCCCCTGGATGGTCAGGGGCACCTGGAGACACCCCCCCGGCCAGCCCTGCTCCAGAGTGGCGAGAGGCAAGGAACTCCATTACAACCACAAACCATCAGTGAATTCAAACTTTTGCGCTCTTACGTTCAAGCGCATGCACGTTATTGTGTTTCGGTGCAAAGGGGGAGAGGAGCATATGTCATATTTTGCAGACCAATTGGCTGATAGGGGGTGGTGTTACAGGCAGAGCTTGGAAAAAGCAAAAAGAACGTACTGGTCTTCCCACTCCATGTGTGGGCGCAAAAAAGTGTATTTTTTACATTGAGTAAGAGCAAACAAACAGGCAAAGTGGGGACTTTCAGATGACAAAGCGAATATGGAAAACATGGATTATCCGGGTCAGTTTGGATGAGCCCTAAGGCACAAAACAAACCTGTTCATTGCATGAATTAAAAAAAATATGCACAATTTTAAAAATGTGAGCCATGGTTTATTAGGAGCTTCAGAATGGAAGGGTTGGAATGGGAAAGTTTAATCTTGTCCACCTTACAACCGTATTGCCCCCAGCACCAAATCCCCAAAAGTTACTATTTGTATTGGGAGGGAAGTGTCCATTGGCAGGCTTCCCACCCAAAGACAAAGCTGCTATGGGGAAGGGGGATGTCAAGACCACAGCAACAGCAAGAGGGGAAAAGGTTTAAGCTCTCTTTTCCCACTCCCATGGTTCTTACTACTTGCCCTCTCCCCACAGCTGCCAGTTAGAGTACACACAGACACTTATTTAGCATGCTAATGCTGTTCATGTTGCGAATTGCGTGTGTAGGTCAGACGTGGTTTGAATCCAAAAGCCGTTTAGAACAGGAATAAGACAGGCCAGGCAAGTTTCATGTAAGAGTCTTTACTAGGCAAAGACATTAGAGACATCTTCCTCCATTGACATTGCTTCCCCCACACTCTGAGTTCCTGCCAGTTCCCAGCTTATCACACTCTCAGCCAGCCACTCTGACCTTGATTGTCTGGAACTCTGTTCTCACAGCTTAACCCTTCTGCTTCAGGTTTCTCTCTCTCTGCTAAAAACCTTGTCTGTGAGTCTCACAACCTGCGTCACTGACCAACAGCCCCCACCTGAGACTTACAGACTACAAAACTTCATGTTACAATTATTACATTTCTACAACATTAACTTTTCATTACAAATACATTTCAGTACATGGTTTCTTACAGTTTCTATTTACAGTTTCAGTTCAGTTCAGTTTCTCTTTATTCTTTATTTACACAAGTTTCACAGATTCATGTTTGCTTTTATTTGATGATACATTTACATTTCATTCTTCAACACAAAACTTCCACATTAGATCCATTGTTTCTTTATCTATTGGTCCCTCTTTTTCCCATTCTACTGGAATTTCATCTGTTTCGTTATTTTGTTGTGTAACATTAAATGCAAATCTCTGAGGAGGTTGACCTTTCGTTTTTCTCTCTGATTTCCTGACATTATCTATTTCCATTTCTTCTTCACTTTCAATTTTACTCGGACCAGCACCACTAGTACTAGGTATTTCTGTATCATGTGTTCTTATGTCTTCACCTCTCAGTCTTTTAACAGTACGTTTGCCACTATGAATTAAATCTTTTAATGCAGTTTTTAATGGAATTTGCTGTCCAAAAGGAACATCAGCAGCTTCCTGTTTGCTTTCACTCTCTAAGATCACTGTTTGACTGTCTCTCCAAGGTTTATCTATCACTTTTATGTTTCTGCTTAACACTACTTGTTGTTTCTCAGGCAACCAAACTCTGTAATATGAATTCTGAAATCCCAAAATGCGTCCTGCCTGCGCTCTTGAGTGTTTTGTAACATGTACCCAGCATTTTGCCCCAAAACGTTCTATGTGTTTCACCCTGGGTTTTCTTCCGGTCAGTTTCTCATAAGGAGACATGCCTATTGTTCTGTGCATTAGGCGGTTCTGAATATAAACAGTGTACAGAATACATTCACCCCAATAAGTGTTATTCATATCAGCATCTGCTAGCATTGCTCTCAATGAATCCTGCAATGACCGGTTCCTCCTCTCTGCCGTTCCGTTGGAGGATGGGCTGAAGGGAGCAGTTAGACTTTGAATTATCCCCTTCTTTTCCAAATATGTTTGAAATGAATTACTGGTAAATTCACCACCTCTATCTGATCTGATATTTTTGATAACAACCCCATGTTGTGTTTCTGTTCTCTGTATGAATGCCTTTAATTTCTCTTCTGCATCACTTTTCTTTTTCAATAAGAACACATGTGTAAATCTGGAGAAATCATCCACAATCACTAAATAAAACCTTGCTCCACCTTTTGAGCACTGAAAAGGTCCAGCTAAATCCACATGTATGAGCTGATAGGGTTCTGAAGTCGTGCTTTCACAGCTCTTATTTACTGGATTTACAGTCATTTTTGTTTTATAACATACCTCACACTCATCTACATGCTCACAGTGTTTTAACTTCAAATCTTGACTATATTTTGGGGTGTTTTGTATCTTTTGAAAATGGGCATGTGCTAGTTTTCTGTGCCATTCATGGACACAATTATCATGTTTCTCTTTATTTACTGCTATCCAAGCACACATGTCTTTATCAAGCTTGCACTCAACCATAAACATATTGTTCTGTAATTTCCCTTGCATGCATATTTCACCATCTTTTCTCACAAAACATCTATCCCCTTCAAATGTAACTTTACAACCTATTTGAGCCAATTTTCTTACTGATAGAATGTTATATTTTAAACCAGAAATCAATAATACTTCTGTTAAAATTCCCAAATTACCCATCTTCAGCGTTCCTCTCGCAGTAGCATCCTGAGTAGATCCGTCAGCCAGATAAAGCTTCTCCTGCGTTGGCTTTGAAGTGTAAAATAAACTAGAGTCTGTGATTAGGCAATTAGACGCTCCACTGTCAAGAAGCCATTTAGAGTTAATCAGTTTATTGTTCTCCTTAGAAACAAAGTTCACGCTTGCTCTCTGACTTTCAAAGTTTCTGTTATTCCTCTTCTTTAAACAATGTCTCTGTATATGCCCACGTGATCCACAAAAATAACATGTTTTAGTCTCTTCCCTGCTTCTTTGATTTTGTTGTTGTACAGACACAGTCTCAGCCTCTTTTAATTCTATTTTCTTGTTCTCTTTCCTCCTATTCCACTCTTGTTGAAGTTTCTGTTCCACAAAGTCCAAAGTTAGATTCCCGTCAGGTTGACTTTCCAGACCAGCGACCAGCACGTCCCATTTTTGATCAAATGAAGATAACAGGAGATAAACCATCTGCAAGTCATTATGATGAATGCCTCGATCTTGCAGCACTGCATTTAATCTACAAAATTCAGCCAAATGCTCTTCCATATTCACATCATCTGTAAAACGCATTTGATATAGCTTCCGTGCTAAACACAGCCTGCTTCCTGCAGTTTGCTGTACATGCGCGGCTCTTAACTTCTCCCACATCTGATTAGCAGTCGGCTCATTACTCACCAGCAACAGTTGTGAATCTGATAGCCCCAGAGTAATAAAAGCCTTCGCTTTCTCGTCTTTCTTCAGCCACACTGCTGAAGGAGCTGCCGGAGGGGGGTTTTCCACGACATCATTCAAATCCTCTTTAATCAGAACAGCTCTCATTCTCCACTTCCAGCTGGAGTAATTTACAGCATTCAGTCGTTCCATCGGCATCCTGGAAGACAGATTTACAGCCATGTTGCCCACTCTTACTTGCCTCTTACTTGCGCTTTGTTTCTCTCTGCAACAACGCCACTTCACCGGCTCTCGAACCCGCTACCACGCCTCATAATCTGGGCCCATAACCCCTGTTGCGAATTGCGTGTGTAGGTCAGACGTGGTTTGAATCCAAAAGCCGTTTAGAACAGGAATAAGACAGGCCAGGCAAGTTTCATGTAAGAGTCTTTACTAGGCAAAGACATTAGAGACATCTTCCTCCATTAACATTGCTTCCCCCACACTCTGAGTTCCTGCCAGTTCCCAGCTTATCACACTCTCAGCCAGCCACTCTGACCTTGATTGTCTGGAACTCTGTTCTCACAGCTTAACCCTTCTGCTTCAGGTTTCTCTCTCTCTGCTAAAAACCTTGTCTGTGAGTCTCACAACCTGCGTCACTGACCAACAGTTCATGCAATCAGTGCCATATCTATTTTGGCCCCAAAGTGCCTGTTGCAATATTTATTTATTTATTTATTATTTGATTTATATCCCACCCTTCCTCCCAGCAGGAGCCCAGGGTGGCAAACAAATCACTAAAACACTTTAAAACATCACAAAAACAGATCTTAAAATACATTAAAACAAAACAGCATTAAAAACATTTTTTTAAAAAAACAACTTTAAAAAGGGTTAAAAACATTATTTAAAAAACATACTAAACAATTCTGACACAGACACAGACTGGGATAGGTCTCAACTTAAAAGGCTTGTTGAAAGAGGAAAGTCTTCAAAAGGTGCTGAAAAGATAGCAGAGATGGCGCCTGCCTAATATTCAAAGGGAGGGAATTCCACAGGGTAGGTGCCACCACACTAAAGGTCCTTTTCCTATATTGTGCAGAACACACCACCTGATAAGATGGTATCTGCAGGAGGCCCTCACCTGCAGAGCGCAGTGATCGACTGGGTATATAAGGGGTAAGACTGTCTTTCAGGTATCCTGGTCCTGAGCTGTATAGGGCTTTGTACACCAAAAGTAGAACCTTGAACTTGGCCTGGTAGCAAATGGGCAGCCAGTGCAATTCTTTCAGCAGCGGGATGACATGTTGGCACTACCCTGCTCCAGTGAGCAGTCTTGCCGTGGCATTTTGCACCAGCTGCAGCTTCCGGTCCAACCTCAAGGGCAGTACCACATAGAGCGCATTACAGTAATCCAGCCTAGAGGTTACCAGTGCATGGACAACAGTGGTCAGGCTATCCTGGTCCAGAAACGGCCACAGTTGTCTCACCAGCCGAAGCTGGTAAAAGGCACTCCTAGCCACTGAAGTCACCTGGGCCTCTAGTGACAAAGATGGATCCAGGAGCACCCCCAGGCTACAGACCTGCTCTTTCAGAGGGAGTATCACCCCATCCAAAGCAGGCAACTGACCAATTATCTGAACTCGGGAACCACCAACCCACAGTGCCTCCATCTTGCTAGGATTCAGGCTCAGTTTATGGGCCTTCATCCAGCCCACCACCAAGTCCAGGCAGCGGTCCAGGGTTTGCACGGCCTCTCCTGATTCAGATGTTATGGAGAAATAGAGCTGGGTATCACTAACATACTGCTGACACTTCACCCCAAATCTCCTGATGACTGCTCCCAAGGGCTTCATATAGATGTTAAACAGCATGGGGGACAAGATGGTACCCTGTGGCACCCCACAGCACAGCTGCCAGGGGGCCGAAAGACAGTCACCCAAGCTATTCTCTGAGAACGACCCTGGAGATAGGATCAGAACCACTGTAAAACAGTGCCTCCAATACCCATCTCACCAAGTCAGCCCAGAAGTATACCATGGTCAATGGTATCAAAAGCCTCTGAGAGATCAAGTAAGAACAACAGGGTCACATTCCCCCTGTCCTTCTCCCAATAAAGGTCATCCATCAGGGTGACCAAAGCCGATTCAGTCCCATAACCAGGCCTGAACCCAGACTGGAGTGGGTCAAGATAATCTGTTTCATCCAAGAGTACTTGCAGTTGCTGCGCCACAACCCTCTCAATCACCTTCCCTAAGAAGGGGGTATTTGCAACCAGTCGGTAGTTGTCACAAACCAGTGGGGCCAGTGTGGGCTTTTTCAGGAGTGGTTGGATCACTGTCTCCTTCAAGGTGGCTGGAACCACTCCCTCTTGCAATTATGCATTGACCACACCCTGGATCCACTCGGTCAGACCCCCTCGGCAAGCTTTAATAAGCCAAGAAGGGCAAGGGTCGAGAGGACACATTGCTGGCCGCATCATTGCAAGCACCTTGTCCACGTCATCAGGCCGCATCAACTGAAAATGTTCCCAAGAAGCTGCAGCAGACGTTGCACTGGACACCTCATTGGGGACTACAGTAGATGTGGATGGGGCATCAAGACTGCTATGGAGGCGAGCAACTTTACCCTCAAAGTGCCTTGCAGACAATTCACAGTGGGCTTCCAAAGGGTCTAAGACTCCATTTCCTGGAGCTGATGTCAACAGACCCCTGACAACTCGGAAAAGCTCCACTGGACAGCTACTTGAGGATGTGATGGAGGCAGAGATGTGGGCCTTCTTCGCTGCCCTCACCACCACACAGTAGGCATGGTTATGATGTTTTACTCATGCCCGATCTGCCTCACAGCATGTCTTTCGCCACTTGCACTCTAGCTGTCGTCCAGCCTGTTTCGTTGCCCTTAGATCACTGGTGTACCAAGGTGCAAGCCGGGCTCCACAGTGCCGGAGAGGGCGCTCGGGGGCAACCGTGTCGAGAGCCCGACATGCCTCTCTATTCCACAGTGTGACAAGGGCTTCAACAGGGTCACCTGCTCAATCTACTGGGAACTTCCCCAGGGCATTCAGGAATCCAGTGGGTTCCATTAGGCTCCGGGGGCAGACCATCTTAATCTGTCCACCACCCCTGCAGGGAAGGATCAGAGCCATAAGCCTGAACTTCACCAGGAAGTGATCTGACCATGACAATGGGGTTACATCCACCCCCGCTATCTCCAGACCACCCATTCCTCCATCTGGAGCAAAAACCAAGTCGAGGGTGTACCCTGCCCTATGTGTTGGGGCAGTAACAAGTTGAGACAGCCCCATGGTCGTCATGGAGGCCATGAAGTCCCGAGCCTCAGCATGGACATTGAAATCACCCAACACTATCGTTCTGGGCTCCTCCAACGCCACAGCCATTCAAAATATCTCGTGTGACTATGTCGTTCCTGAGATCAATGCTTTATTTATTGATTGATTCCTTCCTTCCTTCCCATCTTAGAATTGAAGAAGCCCTCCACTGCACCATCGAAGTGTAGACCATTCAAAGGAAATGTGGACACCCCTCTTTTCTTCAGAGATCATTCTCCATTATTTTATGGAGTTTTTCTTTCTTTTAAACTTAGAGCTTTAAAGGGCCGTAGTTCAGTGGCAGAGCGGTTCAGTCCCCAGCATCTCCAGGGAGGGCTGGGAATGTCTCCTGTCTGAAATCCTGGAGAGCCAGTGCCAGTTAGTGCAAATAATACTAAGCCACATGGACCAATTCTCTGTTTAAGGCAGCTTCCTATATTCATACCTCTTCTCTGGTGCTGCCAGTGCATGGATTCCATATATCTGAATGTTCTCCAGTGAAAAGGTATCAAGCATGCAGCAACACTTCATGGCAGGACTCATTTTTGTTGCCTTTGCACAGGTGAATCCACTTTCTACCAGCTGTCAGCTCAAAGTGAAAGTAACAGATATGTTATTTCCTTAATCAGGACAGGAATGTGAAACAAATTTTGACAGAAATTTCAATATAGAAAGTTCCATTTGCGCTAAAAGGCACTAGCCAACCATCCACCTATTATTGTTGTTGTTGTTGTTACTGCAGTCTCATACCCCTCTATATACAGGTGAACTATGATAATCCTGAGGAACAGCCAAGAAGTATTTTGTGTTATGTGTTTTGTGGGCAAAAATAGTATAAAAAGGGCAGTTGACGAGAATATCTTGGATAAGAGGTACACTTAATTGGAAGAAATTTGGGAGCCTTGAATGCTGAAGAGCATGGAAAGGCTACTGGCCCATACCTGCTTCACCAGAGGCTCATCTTCAAGTTTTTCCACCTAATGAGGTAAGGTGAGTGGTTAACTAGGAAAGGGCCTTAGGGGTGGCACCCAGGGTATGGAATACTCTCCCTCAAAAGGCTCACCTGGCACCTACATTAGGATATTTTCAACATCAAGGAAAACCCTTTTTATTCTACAAGTCCTGTTAATCACTAAAGTTTAGCGCATTTTAGTTCTTGGACTATTTTGACTTTCCCCATGGCTAGGTTTTAGTGCTGTCCTTAATGAACTTGTGCTGCCTTGTGATGGCTTTACGTTTTTCTGATACGATTGCTTTCTGCTAATTGCTTTTAGTTTTGATTGCATTTGTACATGTTGTTGGTTTTTAAAAGTATGAATTGCCCTAGAGGACATAATTGACTGGGTGGTATGTATAGCAACAGCAAAGAAGTAAATAACCAGTCAACCAATCAGCTTATCCCTTGCACCTGAGAAGATTAGCTCCTCAGATGGGGGACTGTACAGAGGAGCTTTGGGGTACTAGCATGATGGTATTACAAAAAGAGAGCTGGCATCTGTGGTGGCATGTTGAATAAGGGGAATAAACCATCACCGATAGAGTTGCAAAAATGCTTTTGTTTTGCACAAGACAGGAGCATACATCTCTCCCTTTTAAATAAGAGCTGTAAAGGTTATGTCCCCAACTCACAAAGCAATGAAATTTTCCAGCGCATGATATGATCCTGGGATATTGCACTACTGCCCTTGACTGGAGTTAATGCTCACATGGTGCTAAGCATACTTTTTGTTATCTGTCATTTGAACAACCCTCATGACATCTTCAGGTAACATCCAGTGAGAAATGTACAATACCCTTCAGCACAAAACTGTGGCTGCAATAGAATTGTACACATTTAGAAAGTTTCTACTTAAAGACAGCAAAGAGAATCCTCGTTAGTCCCAGAAAATTTGGTGCCAAAGTTGTATTTCTGCATGTCATTTGCTAAAACTACCAGTTGGACGCACAGCACAAACTGGCTCCCTTTATGAATGCTGTGGGGAAAAATGTAGGGATGAAAACGAATTTTGTTTGGTTTACATTTTAAATCCTGGTTATCACTACAGGACTGCAACTTCAACTGATGGCTTGTATATAGATGTGGGACTGTGTTCTGACAGAACAGTATAGATAGAATTTCCATACCATTCCTATGCCATCTCAGTGCAGTGCTTTGATTCAAAGATTCAGCCAGCAGTTTCCTAGTGTTGATAAGCCACCAGTTACTGAGTGGTAAGTCAAGAGAGGACTGTGAATTTTATTTCATTGAATTTATTTAAAATACTTAGGTCAGGTCAAAGGCTGGCCAAGGCAGTTTAGAAAAGATAGCTAAAATCATAGAACAAATACCCCCCTCCAAGAAATCCTGAGTTCAATTATAAAATGTAAAAATCATGCATTTTCAAACCTAACACACTTTTTACTAGAACACAGTATGAAATAAATGTTTTACAGATCCATTTAAAAATTAATAAAGATGGGGCGCGTAATGTATGAGAAGTGACTGTTTCTTACTAGCAGACTCCCTTGTTGTAGGAGTTAAAAAAAAAGAATTATGATAGACTTCCACCAGACAGGATGAGCCACACCCTAGTTTGTCCTTGTTTCTCAAGGCCCCTACCCCATTTCAGTCTAGTTCTAGCCTACTATAAGATTCTATTGCATCTACTGAAGACCTTCCTCTTCCAACAAGCATTTTAAATAGAGATCTTTCCTCATCTGCATCTGCACTGGAATTGTTTTTTTAAGTTGTTTTATCATTTGTTGTTTGCCATCCTGGGCTCCTTGGGAAGAAGGGCAGGATGTAAATTTAATAAATAATAAATAATAGTTCTAGGAAAAATTAAACAAAGACAGAAGCTTTGGATTTACATCCCCAAAGCCCAGAGGATATTATCTAACTAAACCTTGTGGAATACCCTTATAACACAAGGGATAGTGTTAACCATCATGCAGTCAGGACATGGGGAAGGTTTGGGCGAGAAATTCCTTTTTAAACCAAGGAAGCCAAATGTCCAAATTAAAAAAAAGTTTATTTGGAGCAATGGGGAAAAGGAGGGAAAAGGAAAGGCAACAATCAGAGACGCACAGGCTTGTAAAGTAGATTAAAGTCAGGCTAATTTACAGAGCAATCCAACTCAGGGCAGAAGGGGTGCCGGCAGAGGAGGAGCTGGTGGGCAGCTCCACGACATCCATTTGCCGTTCAGAAGCTGCCAGGCCAATGGAACATTGGCTCAGCCAGGAGCTGTAAACATGAATGGAAAAGAAAAAGCCAGCTCTCACAAATGGCCCTACCAGTGACTAAGCACTCCCCATTGACTTCCATTATAATTATTTTCTTAGATTGACCTTTTTCTTAGCATAATTTTGGCCCAGATTGGGACCCACAGGAGTACTCCAAATAGGAGTTCGATGTTGTGTAAGTCCCCCTCAGCCCCTCCTCCACCCCCCCCCAGAATTCCCCTTTTTTGAGCATTATGCTGACTTCCGTTAGCATCCCTTCCACCTGGCTGGATTCCCCAGCAGGCCCCTGGCTGAGCCAGCAGGGTCCCAGCTCTGCTGAGGTGGAGTTGGGGCAAGGGACTTCTGCCGGTGGAGTCTGGTGGAACTGGGACCCTGCCAGCTCAGCCAGGGATCTGCCACATCCAACTCCCCACAGCCTGGTGTAAATAAGGGTTGGATTATGCCCTTAGCCAATTATGCATTACTTGTTTGAGCAGACTTTAGGTTTCAGAGCATGTGTAGAGTTCCTTGCAGGAGAGAGGTTCTGAGACAGAATCTTTGGATTTCTGATTAGATATTCACTAAAAGGCAAAAAAACCCCTTGCAGTTTAAGAATGTACCTATAGCCCACAGATATTTCTATCAAACTTTAAAAAGCAGGGAAATTGGGCAGCTACAGTGAATGCACCAGGGGAGCTGACCAATAAAAAGGCTTTGAAATTAATAAAAATAAATTTGACACAGGTTTCTAGGATGAATAATGAGAGAAATAAATTTTTCTAGATTAGATTCTCTGTAGAAACATTAGTAACACAGGAATGAAGGAAAGTAAGAACACCAAAAACATACAAAAATGTAATTCTCCATCTTTGGAGATGGCAGGTATTGCCACCACTCACCATATGCTCAGAGGCACGTTACCAAATTCCTCCAAGCTACACAGGAAGTGGATTGGACTGTGAAAGACCAACCCAAATTGTGTTTGCACTTTGACAAAATTGTAGGGCAGTACAATATTTCAGAGAGGAGGTCTGGTCTCCTGCTCCCCTGGTGCATTCACTATAGCTGTCCAACCCCCCTGCTTTTTAAAGTTTGAAAGAAACATCTGTGGGCTATAGGTACATTCTTAAACTGCAAGGTTTTTTGCCTATTAGTGCATTTCTCTACTTTTAATCCGGGAGGTAAGAAATGGGATCCTGTGCAAGCTTGCAGAGAATGGATTGATCATTTGCATGCTTATTGAGTTCAATGAGATTTACTCCCCTGCAGTCATGCTTACGATAGGTGAAACTGACCACAGGGGATGGGGAGGGGAGGAGGAGGAAGAGGAGGAGGGAGTGAGGGAAAGAAAGGCAGAGGAGAGGACTGGGATGGGAGCAAGCAGGAGGGGGAGGGCAGGAGAAGGACAGGTTTGATCATTTGCATGTTTATTGAGTTCAGTGGGATTCACTCCCACGCAATCATGCTTAGGATAGGTAAAACTGACCAGGGCAGGAAGGAAGGGATGGCTGGAGTGGGGAGGGGAGGGAGGAAGGGGAGAGGAGGAGAAGGGAGGGAGCAGAAAGCCAGGTCTTATCATTTGCATGCTTATTGATTACAATGGGATTTACTTCTATGTAATCATGGTTAGGATAGGTAAAACTGACCATGGGGGAGGAGTGGGGGAGGGGAGAGGAGAGGGAAGGAGAAAGGAAGGGGAGAGGGGAGTGGAAGGAGGGGAAGGGGAAGGAGGAATTGGAGGGGGCAAAGGAAGGGACAGGGGAGGGCAGATTTGATAATTTTCATGCTTATTGAGTTCAATGGTATTTACTCCTATGCAATCATGCTTGATAGGTAAAACTGACCATGGGGAGGGGGAGGGGCAAGAGGAAGGGGCTAGGAGGGAGGAGAAGGGAGGGTGGGTTTGATAAGTTGCATACTTTTTGAGTTCAATGAGATTTATTTCTGTGCAATCATATTTGAAAATGGAAATGGACTGCCTTCAAACCGATCCCGACTTATGGCAACCCTATAAATAGGGTTTTCATGGTAAATGGTATTCAGTGGTGGTTTTACCATTGCCTTCCTGTGAGGCTGAGAGGCAGTGACTGGCCCAAGGTCACCCAGTAAGCTTCATGGTTGTGTGGGGATTCGAACTCTGGTCTACCAGGTTGTAGTCCAACACTGACCTGGGGGAGGGGCAAGGAGGGTAGGAGGAGAGGGAGGGTAGGAGTTTGGGTGGGTGGGCACTGGGCCCCTTTCCTTTCCAAAAGGAAAACATTGTGAACAGTATCATTGCTTTTCAGTGTTTCCCTTATCTTGTTTATTCTACAGCAGGCACATGTAGCCTCCCACCCAAATTTAAACCAAAGCTGTCCCTGGCCACATCCACGTCAGATCTTTATTTCACTTTAGACAGTCATGGCTTCTCCCAAAGAATCCTGGGAAGTGTAGTTAGTGAAAGGTGCTGAGAGTTGCTAGGAGACACCCTGTTCCCCTCACAGAGCTTCAAAATCAGAGAGGCTGACTGTTAAACCACTCTGGCCACTGGATCTCTGTCAGGAGAACAGCAGTCTCCTCTCAGCACCCTTCATAAACTACACTTCCCAGGATTCTCTGAGGGAAGCCATGACTGACTCACATGAAATCCAAGTCTGGTGTGGGTGTGGCCCCCTGATTAGCCAAGCCTAGCAGCTGTGAGTTTGGCTTTTAGAACACTGACAGTTGATTCTTACTGAGCATGCCCGGCATTATCATTCAGTTCAATGCAAAATTTATTAAATTAATTAAAAATCAGCCAGGCATTTTTATTTTACTTTTAAACTGCAGAAGATGAAGGTCAGAGTAAGGGGCAAAGTCAGTAACAGGATTACAGGCCCTCTTGGCTGATTTTTAATGAATTTCAACAGATTATGAGAACTCTCAGAGAAAAAAGTCCAAAAGGGGTTTGGTTTTTTATCTCTCTCTCTTTAGACTTTGAACTCTTGATTTTTTTCTGACTGTTTTGTTTATAGCCATGAAAATTGAGAGGGTTGTTAAGCAAGCGTTTCTGAGTTCAGGACCTAAGATTTGTAAGGTTTTGTTTTGCAATGCGCTTATGGGAAGCATCAGAATGGCATGGGAATGTATTTTCCATTTAACATTGCAGAATGTGAAAAATCCATGCTGGCTATAGTATACAGCCACTCTTGTGGCTGTATATTTTCCAGGTTTGCAATGACTGAAAGTAAAGTTTGACATATTTGTGGGAATCTGATATCATTAAAACCTGGCCTTTGCATGGAAAAGGACTGTTGTTTTGACAAATTGAACAATACGCTTCATTTCCGATGTCAGGTCTATGTGGTCTATCAGATATTTAAGAAGCTATATTCACTTTCCTAATGATACAAAAGGCCTAGCTAGTTTTAACTGGATGGAGCATTTGTAAGCCCTGGATATTATTCAGAAACAAAACAGTGGATAACTGGGGTTTGAAGTCCTAGAGATGCTAGGCAGCACTGTTGCACCACATTGGAATATTTATTTATTATATTTATATCCCACCTTCATCCAATGAGCTCAAGGTGATGTACATGGATCTCCCCCTCTCCATTTTATCTGCACAACAACCCTGAGAGGTAAATTAGGCTTAGAGATAAGTTAGAGTGAAGTAACTGGCCCAGTGACTCACTCAGGGCTCATCCAAACTTACCTGGATAATCCACATTTTCCCTGTTCGCTATGTGATTGACCAGTCCCCACTTTGTCTGTTTTTTCGCTTTTTTAAATGTTCAGAAAACCGCTGTTTTTGGAGCCACACATCAAACATTCTTTCTGGTTTTTCCCAAAGTCCAACCTCCAACTCTGCCCCTATGAGCCAATTGGTCCACAGAATATGATGTGTGCTCCCTGCACCGAAGCACACTAACGCAGGCGCTTGGATGCAACAGCAGGAAATTTGAATTTAAGTTGCTGTAATGGAGGGTGAGCGAGGGAGCTAGTGGAGGGTGAGTGAGCCAGCAGGCGTGAGCCAAGAAATCCACAGCCAGGCAGGGTGGGAGTTGCAATGGAAGCAACATGCCATCCACAGCCCCCTCGCTTACCCAGGATGGGATGGGATGGGGGGGAGAAAAAAGCCTGCTTTGGGTTGTGCCACCTTTGAGTTATGACTCTGAAGTTGGTTCCCAGTTCCCAGGTCCTTATTTGCTTGAAAGTTCAAAAAACTAAAAAAGCACTTCAAGCCAAACAACATGTCTCTAAACCCCAAAATATATGTTGGGGTACCCTGTATGATATATCACTGTGATCGGGGGACTCTCCCCATCAAGAACAACAATGCATTTATGCAATCAAAATAATCAGGCTTCTGATATTACCATAAATACATAATGATGTCATAAAATCATAAAAAATAAGTAACTGGAGGTGCCCACCCCAAACTCTGCTCTGGGCCAGGACTGCACTGACATCTCATAATGGACACCCTCCCCTTTTCTGAGGTATATGATTTGTTCTGATCCAGAGCAGATTTAGGGGTGGGCACCCCCAGTTACTTATTTTTTCCTGTATGTTTTGGTCTGCTTTGGTTTTGCGTAGATGCCCCCCTCTGTGTCCTGTGTGGAACAGAAGGTCTGGGCAAGGTGGGACGCAGTGGCATCTCATAGAGGACACCCTCCCCTCCTCTGTGTCCTGTGTGCAACAGAAGCTCTGGGCCAGGTGGGACACAGTGGCATCTCACCCCTCCCTTTCCTGAGCTGTATGATTTGTCCTGGCCCAGAGCAGATTTTGGGGTGGGCACCCCCAGTTACTTATTTTTTCCTGTATGTTGTCTGCTTTGTTTTTCCATAGATGCCCTCCTCCGTGTTCTGTGTGCAACAGAAGGTCTGGGCAAGGTGGGATGCAGTGGCATCTCATAGAGGACACCCTCCCCTTTCCTGGGCTGTATGATTTGTCCTGGCCTAGAGCAGATTTTGGGGTGAGCACCCCCCTTTACTTACTCCCCAGCTTAGTAGTCGTGGGCAATCCCTACTGTATATTAAAGTATCACATTGTTGCAACAATGACAAAGCTCAACAGTAATAATGTGATTTCTTTTGGTTTCAGATAATGGACAGTCGTTCAACTCGTGGCTGCTGCTGAGATGATTTGGGAAACAGCCCCTCGTCATGAGCAGAATGTTGAAGGGCCCACCCCAGCTCACCTTGTGCAGAAGAACACACCAACACACCCCTTAATAGAAGTGTGGTGTGGCTCCCTCGTGTGACACATGGGCACACATTTGGGAGAGGAGGGAAGGTTCACCTATTTTGCTGTCACGAAGAGCCTTGCAGCTGAACCTGACCAAAGGCTCAACAACAGTTTAAATTAGAGTCAGTCTTTAATGCCATAGTTGTTCATGGCTGTGCTAATGCACTCATGCATTACCCAAACACAGAAATTAGTCCCCTCCATAGCAGATCATTCTGGTGGGCATTTTCTTGAGCATTCCAAAGTGCTGCTCCCATTTTTCCGGTGTTTATGATGCTTTCTTTACTGCAATAATTACCAGAGCGCATTTTTGTTAAGCATTAAGAATAAAACAATTTCGGAAAGAATGCCTGCTTTATTTCTTATGTACAGATTAAGACATTGTCTTCAAACAACCCATAAACTTATGTGCAGAAAGCAATCCCATGTTTTGCTGCACCTATTACAAAGGAATGCAATTCGAAAACATCATTCACGAAAGTTACTTGTGCCAATACAGTCATAACCAGAAGTCATTGTTTTGCTGTGTAATTTAACATTTAAACTTTAAACACAGTGAAACAGTACAAGAACCCTTCATTAACAACACCGAGCTTCACCGCAAAAAAAGAATGAATACATGCACATACACACAAAAAAGGTTGGCCATAGGTAGCAATCGTCTTTCAGGATATATCACACCAACCATAGAAAATGCAAGGTATCGCATTTTATGTCTTCTTGTTTGGTGTCACATGAAATGCATCCTTGGGTATTGCTTACATAGCAGTCGAATGCCCACAAGAGAAACCTACTCATTCACAGAAGCATAGAACATGTTATATCAACCGGTGGACACAAACTAGGGTTGCCAGGTCCATGGCCTGAGGCTGAGACTGTATCTGTAGGAGAAGAGAAAGTCAGCCAAGTGCATGTCTTCTTGCAGCACTGCACTGAGAAAAACCGCAACGTTGAATTCTCCCTAACCCCTGCACAGCTTGGTTGACTTTCTCTTCTAATGATACAGGGTCAGTAGCAGGCCATGGACCTTACAACCATAACACAAACTGAGAAAGTGTCAGAGTCCACGCATGCCACAGTTATGAAGAATCTCTGCGGAATCCAAGTGATGGAAAGCAAATGTTTAAGTCAAGGCGCGCTGAATTAATATTCCACAAACTTTTCCCAAGCTTCAGACAGTGCAGAAACAACCAAACCACATAATGTGCCTATAAAGGGAAACGTTTAGCATTGCACCTGAGTTTGACATGTGCATTACAGCAATCAACAAGAGGATGATAGTAATGGAGGCCACATTGTACACTGCATTAACAACCCAACTCCAATTATAAGCACATGCATGCACCCCTTCTTTCTATAAATTGTTGTTTGCTACTATAGTCATTTTGCAACCGTGAAACCCATGAAACATTACATATCCTTGGGTTAAACATGTACAAGCATACACCTAGGGGCTATAGGGTTGTGGCTTTTTAACATGTCTTGCATGGTGAGAAAATTGCGGGGTGGGCGTAAGTGGCTGGATTGAGGGGGCACCGAACTGGGATGGACACACTTCCAATCTGTATGGGTTAACAATTCCAACACAGGACTTGGTGGTGGCCTAATCTGAGCAACTGATGATGAACTCTCTGCACCAATTACTGTCTCATCATCAGACTCACCACTGGAAGATATGAGGTCCTGAGAAGAACGGGACAACTGGAAACTTTGTGGTTTTGGGGTGTTTGCCTGCAAAGAAGGGCAAACATCAGATTTTTGTGGTGTGTCCCTTGTTTTCCTTTCCTGTGGGCAAAGGTGGTCTTTTTCTCCTCCTACTTAAATTACTGTTACAGGTAGAGGATGTTATTGGAAGCTGCTGCAGTGGCGCACTGATGGTTTGTGTTCTCTGTATTCCATTAGGAAAACATGTGGTGTGTTCAGAAACACACACAGCCTCTAGAAATATTGCAATGTAACATTGCCCTCTGTATTATCTGAAATCTCCTTAGTGTGCACAATCTCGAGTGTCCTTGCAGTGGTATTCCCCAAATGTTTATAGAGGTGGCAATTCCTTCTTTCATCTTTAAGAGGGAAAAAATAATGTAAAAGCTATTAAAAACCAGGGAAATCTCAGACCCAGGCACTTTCCCACGCTTGGCACTAGGAAGAGAAATTAAATGGATATGATCAATTGCCTTTGCAACAGTTTCCTTGCTTTGGGTACAATGTATTTGCTGACTCTGAAACAATAACCACAGGAATGTGAAATTGATCACTACCACCACCACCACCAGCAGCTCTGCAGAGAGCAAAGCAGCAGCCAAAGAGAAATCGAAGGGATAGGATCATTTGTGTTTGCAACTGTTGTCTTGTTCTGGCTGCAATGCTCTCTGGGTCCTTCCAACCTGTCACTATTTTGCAGGTAGGATTCAAACAATCACAAGCCAGCAAATGCAGGTTGCACGGTTCACGTGGATTCAGAGGTCTTGTGCAACTTCCAAGAAGAATAAAATAAAAATAAAGCACAGACTTTTCACAGTAAGAAAAGTTGATAGGAAGTAACATTGAGGATAAAAATTACTTCACATGGCATCGTATAACCTCAGTGCAAACAAATCAGAGTGAATGATCCATCATCAGCCAGCATGGTATATAACCTTCCTGCAGACTTTGAGCAAACAAATCATGGTGAATGCTCAATAAACAGGACACTGGAAGCAACCCCTCACTGCTCTGGCAGAGCTGGAGCTCAGTGTAGGGCCTCTAAGGTCCCTAGTTCAATCCTTGACACAGCCAGGTAGGGCTGGGAATGTCCCCTACCTGAAGCCCTGAAGAACCTAGAGGGATTTATGGTCTGACTCAGTGCAGTATAAGGCAGCTTCCTAATGTGCTCCTGGGGATGAAACACGGAGACAGGAGCTGAATGCAGATGAGACACATTAGGAGACATGGCCAGAGTCAGAGGTAAACAATCAAGCAAACCCTGAGGACTAGAAGCTTCAAGGAGACAAGGAGTGTGAGTGAGGTGGTTCTTGAAGGTGGTTCTATCAGGGCCTATCAGCTACTCACCAGTAGTTACAGCAAGGGCACTGATGGTGCTTGCTATGTTGGCTACTGCACGGGGGACTCTCACGGTGTGCAGGAATTGCTGAGTTAAGACAGAGTCTAAGGCTGACGGAGCCACCGGCGTCACTTGAGGTAGGCAGCACCAAGGAACTCACCTGGAGCAGAAGCATCAGAACATAAGTCTAGCATGCTGGATTCGGCCAGTGTCCAGCATCCTGTTCTCACAGTGGCCAACCCAGGTGCCTAAACCCCTCACCTTTGGGGCTCCACAGAAACTCTGGGTGTGCTATTGCACCAGTTTATCACAGTAAAATTTCACTATGAAGTTGGGTCTTCCTGCAATTAAAGTATCTATATATCTATGGGAAGGTTCTTAAACTGCAAGGGTGTTGTGTTTTTTGCACCAATCTATGTACCCACTAAGACGTGTTACAATAAATCAGGCTCCCCCCTCAATTGTCATCTACAACCGCTATGAGGTGGAGGGAGAGATGAGACTGCAGTACCCCCCCCATTGGCTCTGCTGTCAGACCAGCAGTTTTTGGCTCCTCTGAGCCTTGAAATCTTTCCATTCCAGCTGGTAACTCCCCAAGAAATAATGTCTGAGTTTTCATTTTCCTCTTCCCTCCAAATCACTTTTCCTTTTGTGTTATGTCATTTAGTTTGTAAGCCTAAAGGCAGGCATTGCCTTATCACTGATCTTTGTAAGTCCCTCTGGGAGCCTTATTCAGCTGAAGAGTGATACAAATGCTTTAGATAATTAATCAATCCTTGTAGTGAAGAACATAAAAAGGAGCCCTTGCTGGTCAGAACAGAGGTCTACAGCATCATCAGTCTCCTGCTCCCAACAATTCTCCTATGGCAATATATGCTTATTAGTGCACCACCTTTGGACAAAAGAGAGGTGCAACCAGGCAATTCAAAAGTAAGTTCTGAAGAAAATCTGTAGCTCATTTTTTTAAAGTTCATATTCACATTTGGGTCCCTGCGAAGAGTTTGGTTGGTGCACAGGGAGTTGTCCTCTTTTATTTTCACAATAAGCCTCTGAGGGCAGGGTGGGATGATAAATAATGACCGAAAAAAGATTGTGTTTTGTTTTATTTTAAGATTTTTAAAACTGCTTAATATTAAAAGAACACTCAGTGAGTTTTATGGCTCAAAGGGGATTTGAATTAAGGTCTCCCCACGTATTGCTTAAAGCAGGTTCCCCCTCCCTAAAAGAGTTTGTAATGCAGTGTTTATCCTACATTGGTCAAAATGCTCATTTGCATTACAAATGCCTTGCCTTCTGAGAGAGCTCAAAGGAAATTTCAGCTAAATTTTTAAAACCTTAAGAATATTATGTAGTTTCTCGTTTTTCCAATATTCCTGTATATGACCTCTTTCAGTATTAATTAACAACAGCATAGAACTAATTGTGGTTCTCAGTATCAACATGTCTTGAGAGTTGGAGGCATGGCAGGATTTCTCTGTTGTATTTATTTGTTTATGTATAGCCAAGTGAGCCCCGGAAGCATCCAAAGCATCATTCTTTTTTAAAGCTGGATGCAAAACTGTGACATATTGTTTAATCAGAAAATTAATGGAGGCTCCACAGGCAGAACTGCCTTTTTTTGTTTTTTGCAGACATAACATCTTGGCATAGAAATGCCCTTAGAGAGTTTTCTGACTCGCTTGTGACAGATTTCCCTTAAAAAAAACAAAAAAAACCCCACCTCACTTGCAGTGATCTTGCTGGGGAGGGAGGTCTTTGTTGCTGAGTGAGGCTTGCTTTATGTGGGGCAGTGGACCCGGGGGGGCAGGGCACCCCAGCTTCCTAGGCTGGAAGGGGATCAGGGCTGTTGTGTCTCGCTTGGCTGGTGACTTAGTGGGGGAGACTCTCCCCTGCAAGGGGCTTCTGGGGGGGCTGAAAAGCCGTGCAGTGGACGAGGCAGGCCACCCAGCTCTTATCCTGAGGGGCTGGCTGTGTAGGGGGCGGCAGCAATGGGCGCTGGCTTGGGTCCCGTTGAATTTATTCCCCAATTGGAATGCTTGCATATGCAGCTCTGGGGTTGCATAGATGACATTGAATGCACATCCCCCTGCCTCTCCACCCCCAACCCGCACCTCGCACCCTGCACCTTTTTGAGGATGGGAAGTGTGTTTATGTTCAGTTTGTAGAGCAGCCCAGACCTGCCATGTTGAAACTGACAAACCTCTGTAAATATCCTTTCACCGCAGTTACAAAAATGGAACGAAATCGATGAAAAGGGAGAGGGCGGGGACAGGAATAATTTCAGCCCGCTGTAGAGTCTTCTGTGGATTTTCCTCACCGTCCCTCCCCTCTTCCCCCCCCGGCCTCCTCCACGAAACTGTCTCCAAAAAATACAAGAATTATTCTAGTAAATTTTAAGCCGAGAACACATGAGATTTAAAACAGAAACAAGCCAAAATGGCCTTTTTTTAAAAAAAAAAAGGGGGGGGGGATAATTGAGCCCTTCGTTAATCTGGTGTGTTTCCAAAAAGGAACTCGAGAATCCACATGGTGGCATTAGAAACAGGATCGGCACATTGTGCTCAGCATCTCAACTCGGGAAAGAGGCAACCGCAGATGCAAATGAACACATGGTTTAAATCCCCGCTGGTCCCCAAACAAGCGTGCTTGCCCATCCCATGCATGTCATTGGCATTTATTTCCAATTGATCCCGGGCTTCCTGTGTTAGAAATTCACAAGCCCATCCCAAAACAGGGCACCGTTGCTGGCTCACTCACCCTTCTTGCTGTGGACCACAGGGAGGGAGCTGACTAGCCTGCCCACTGGAGGTCACCACAGGAGGAACAGATGCTGTGGCAGCCTTTCTGGGCACATGGATTTCTGGCTGCCTAATGGTGTCCTGTCAGTGAAGAACTGCCATTCAACTTTCACGGGCTTTCACTGGCACATGCGCAAACGTTGAAAGATGTGATTGGCTGGGAATGAAGGAAAGGGCATGTGGAAACGCCCACGGACCACCTTCTGCTGTAAACTCCGCTGTATTGCATCCTAGCACCATGAAGGAAGAGTGGATGCTTCCCGGTTTAGGAAAGCATATCACATTTTTTGTGGTATTGCAAATATGGATTTTAGCAAGATTAAATCCGCAAAAATGACCAACGTCATATGGACCATGCAAAATTAACCAAAACACAAAGCGATCATATCACACATTAAACAGTCATTTGGATGAGCCCTCAGTGAGCTTCATGGCTTTCTAACAGTGCCATATGTTCTTCTTTGGGAAGAGAGATCCAGTATGAGGTATCTTGATGGCAAGCTTGTGAGCAGGGCCTCAGAGGCTGGTCTTAAGTATCATGCAGATTAAAGCCCGAATCATTTTGGACTTTAAAGGTCCAGAAATTAATAGGTAGAATTTAATATTAATGTTGCATGCTCTGAATGCCTGGGTCCTACAAGCATTGTAGTGGCTTCACTCCTCCCATTGTTTCTCTCCAGCACACCTTCAGCATCTCTGACTGCTGAGTCTAGCAAAAGAACACCAATGCTTCATCAGAGGGAAATGGTGCAAGGTCAGAAGGATCATCTCACCATCCAGGCATCCTAACAGAGACTACACACAACTGCCCACTCAATACTTCTGCTCAGCTAGCAAATGAGAATATGAGCAGCAGGCCATGTAACCTGGATTTCTCAGTGGAGGGTTGAGGAAGAGAAGCAACACCATCATACTGCTATCTTCTTTTGTGAACCTATTGGGTGGTCATTATGAAGGGCCAAGTGATCAGCGGAGCCTGGTGGAGGCATTATTTGCTGGACTCTGCCACCTGTACGTGTGAGGACACAGAGAGGTGCAAAAATGATTGTGCAGGCTGAATTTAGCTTAAAGTCTACTTATAGTCACCTCTGTTCTATATCGCCCCATTGCTAGTGTTTGGTAGTCAGGAGGATCTACAGTGAATTTGCTAATGTTTTTCTTAGCTGTGAGATTTGGTCACCCTAACAATGCAGGGAAGAATCTTGTCCAACTGTGCCCAATAACTGATGCTTCAAATGTAATGTACATAAAACAAACAAGCCAGCAGGATAAATCCTAAGGACCGTGAGTTGAAGGGAAAAAGCCACCAGCACTGCTCCACAAACACTTGTGCAAATGCTAGCAGAGGAGTTCAGGGTGTGATATAATAATTCATAGCTCCTTCCTATAGCTTCCTCTTGCAGAAGAACTCTAGTACAAAGATTAAAATAGCCCTTTTGTTTGAGGGAAAGTCCCCTTTGCGTACAGAAAAGCACCTCTGGTTCCAAGGCCAACTGTAATAGTGAAGTTGTTCTGTTCATTCACTCCTGTCATCGTGATCAGATGTCTCTGTGTGAGGGGTACCCTGTGGGTAAGTTTGTGCTTGCTGGCTGACTATATTGTCTGTGGCTATTGATTTGTCCATTTTTTGTCCCCTGAAGCCACTTACACGCCCAGCCCTAACATAGTGCTGAATCTGATGGTGCATTTGGGTGTTTAATAGGGGAACATACCCTTTATTGCCCCCCATCACTTTGACACATTTTATGCACTTCTTACTTGTGCTGTTGGAAAGGCTAAAATAACCGTTTATCATGTCCTTCTTTTACACTGTTCCTTATTCCCCTCAATGTATTTGTCATAAACAGCTGGCATAGAAATCATTATTTATAGTATTAACTGATAGAAAATACCATCTTGATATTTATTGTTTCAAACAAGTCAATTAAAACCAAGTGACATTTGCTACTAGGCCAAGTTCAAGGTTCTACTTTTGGTGTACAAAGCCCTATACAGCTCAGGACCAGGATACCTGAAAGACCGTCTTATCCCTTATATATCCAGTCAATCACTGCGCTCTGCAGGTGAGGGCCTCCTGCAGATACCATCTTATCAGGAGGTCCTTTCTGCACAATATAGGAAATGGACCTTTAGTGTGGTGGTACCTACCCTGTGGAATTCCCTCCCCTTGAATATTAGGCAGGTGCCATTCTCCTATCTTTTTGGTGCCTTTTGAAGACTTTCCTCTTTCAACAAGCCTTTTAAGTTGAGACCTAGCCCAGTCTGCGTCTGTGTTAGAGTTGCTTGTTAATATGTTTTTAATAAAGTTTTAACCCTTTTAAAAGATGTTTTTAAAGCTTTTTTAAAAAAAAATGTTTTTAACGTTTTGTTTTAATGTATTTCAATGTCTTTTTTATTATGTTTTAAAGTGTTTTAGCGCTTCTGTTTGCCGCCCTGGGCTCCTGCTGGGAGGAAGGGTGGGATATAAATCAAATAATAAATAAATAAAATAAATAATAATACAACAAACTGTTCCTTGATGAAATGGGCCTAGTGAATAAGAAGAGATTTATCATCACCGCCACTGCCTACATTGCCCTTCTGTTATAGCAGAGCAGACACAAAGGTACATAGGAATATAGAAAGCTGCCTTCAACTAAGTCAGACCATTGGTCCATCTAGCTCAATATTGTCTACACTGACTGGCAGCTACTCTCTAGAGTTTCAGATAGGGATCTTTCCCAGCCTACATGGAGATGGCAGGAACTGAATTTGGGACCTTTTACATAACAGCAGACACTCTTACCACTGGGCTACAGCCCTTCCCTATTTAGAATGCACATCAAAATGCCGAAACAGAGAAATATTGGAGGCCTCCCATCATGTTTGATATGATGGGTTGTGCCTTGGGGAATCAGGCACAGTGACTCTCCTTGTGCCCATCCAGGTTTGAAATGGCAGCTGCCAGCCCAGTGGACCTTCAAGATTTCCAGTAAATTTGTGTCGCCCCTCCCAATTGCTCTCGTAAATACCTGAAATATTCTTTTTTGGCCTCTAAATCATGCCTCAAATGCGTTTGGGGGTCATTTTGATTAGTCCTAAAAATACCATGGTTGAATTTATTCAGACTTGCATATTAATCACTTGAAGAAATGGAAAACCTCAAGATGAGTACAATTTGTAGTAATCACTTGTCTCCGTGTATAAGATACCCAAGCTCTGATACCTGAAATAAAGCTTTCATGTTATCTCAAATGCAACTTCTTTCAATGGAGGCAGGTCTCCTGAAGAGCTAACAGCTCATTTGCATGCTTTGGAAAAGGTAACGTAGCTGCATATTAAAAGCCAGGCAGACGCTTGAGGCACTTGCAGAGAAAGCTTAACATCCTATAAACACCAAATATTATTGTACGTTAGCTTTGAGACACTTTTCTTCTTGCATGTTAAGCATGGGGAGCCTCATTTCAAATGCTGCTGGCGGAATGTGCTCTCTTAATTTACAGTGCAGTAGCAACGCCGAAGAATAAAGTGGTTCTTGAATTGCATCCAACGCTGTATGTTCAATGTAGAGAGTAGTCCTATTGGAGAAAAATAGATGTTCTGGCTGCTCATGGACTCATTGTGATGCACCAGTACAAGGAAACCATGGGAATGATCCCTATTCTTTTAGACAAGTTCATTCCTCATCCCCATTGCTTTCATCATGTCAGCTAGAGGGTAAAATCAGTATGACTGCCCTCACCCCAATTACATGAGGGCTTTTGCAATCAACATGTAGGGCAATTCACATCCATCACTGGCCCACTTGGTTGTAACATTAGAATGCCAGTGATCCATGGCCCCAGAAGGCATGTTGCTGGCATAATAGCATTACACACACAAAAATGGAAGTTTATGGTAAATGTATTCAAATGTGTCGGAGCACATCTGGAACACTGGCAAGGATAGGGGCTTTACCCTGACTGGCACCATGCATAATTCAGGCCGGAATCCCTGCTCATGGCATTTTGCCAAAGCACACATTTTGCTGTCAAATATTGAACAGGTCAGAAACAAAGTAAATCACCTGAATGTTGATGGGTTTTTAAAATTAGGGAGATTGCTCAGCCCTAATTAGCATGTCCAGTGATCAGGGATAATGGGGGTTGTAGTCCAACAACATCTGGAGGGCAGCAGGCCCCTCCCCTCTTTAGAGTGTCCAAGAGGTCAATGCAGATATCTTATCTCCAGCTATTTAACTGTTAACTAAAGTAATGTGACATTTTATTTCACAGAAACTCTACCATAGCCTAGCCCAATTTGATGCTTCTTAGGACTGAAACACAAAATGCATTAAAATTACAATTGACTGGTACAACTATTATGGCTGTTTGAATGCCTTCTTAAGAACGACACTCACATAAACAAACCTGGGAGGAGTGAAAACACTTTTTGAAGAAAGGAACATTAACAGTAAAAATAGCTGATAGCTAGGGAACAATGTATGAAACAAATCAATAACAGGATTCATGGGATGTTTAATGGACCCTATGTTATTCTGATATTAAAAAATACACCATAGATGTGTTTAATGGAGCTTTGCAACTCTCTTACGATTTATTCAAAGCTTCATATTTTTTATCTCTTAAAAAAGGTTAAATATTGAATGCAATAGCTGCTGCAGAGTCAGTGGCAAAACTTTTGCTGCCTTTCACTGCCATCTCTTCATGCAGTTATGAAACATTTTGGAAAACAAATGCACTTTGTCTGTCCCCAATGTGTACTAATGCTGGAGACAGAAATTTTTTTCTTCAAAGAGTTGACACTTGCAGTCATATCAGTTCCCCCCCCCCACATTAAGGAATATAGGAAGCTGTTTTTTACTGAGTCACACCTTCAAAGCTCTGTGTGGTCTAAACTGACTGGCACCAGCTCACCAGGACTTCAGAGAAGAGTCTTTCCCAGCTGTGCTTGAGGGTGTCAAGGAGTGAATGCACTTGGGATGTTCTCACCAAAAGCATAAGCTTGCCTCATCAAGCTACAGCCCTTCCTTGATTACTGAATGCCATTCGATAGACCTCCAGATGATGTTAAACTCCAGCCAGGCTGGGTGCGTGGTCTGCTTCAGGAGGCTGATGAATCTGAATGTTTTTCTGAAGTCCTTTGGGGATTTTACATCTTTATTTTTTATTCTGGCCTTTCACACTAAAGATATATGAGAAATTTAATTTAGTTCACATTTAAAGCTGAATTTGTCAAATTTGCACTTTCCAAAAGGATATGAAGACCAAAACTGGTCGCTGCGCTCGACGTCGAAGGCCCTTCTCCGTGTCCCAACGCATAGGGAGGCACGGAGAACGATAACTAGAGTTAGGGCCTTCTCAGTGGTGGCCCCCGAACTATGGAACGCCCTCCCTGATGAGATACGCCTGGTGCCTTCTTTGCTATCTTTTCGGCGCCAGGTAAAGACTTACCTCTTCGCCCAGGCATTTTAAAAATTTAAAAATTTGAATTGAAAATTGAAAATTTTTAATTATGTTTTATTGTGTTTTTGTATTTTAACCTGTTTTATTATGCTGTACACCGCCCTGGGAGCTTATTGCTATAGGGCGGTCTAAAAATGTAATAAAATAAATAAATAAATAAATAAATAAATAAAACACAGCCATCCTTCAAAATATGCGCTTATCTGAATTTTGCGATGCAATTCTACAACCAACCAATTTTTTATAAAAATGCATATATGCTATGGGAAAACGTGAAAAAAATGAATATATATGTGAACATAACATACAAAAGCGTATTATGAGGAATTGCTTGGGAAAATGTATACATTGAATACAAAATTGTGTTTATTAGGAGAAAGTTGCAGTAAAACACTGAAGAATTGTCATGAGGACCTTAAACAGCACACATACACAAATTGCTGCAGAACTGTGGAGAACTGAATGTAAGATTGTTAAAATTAGAAATGGAGAGAGCTGGAATTGACACGTCCTTCCATCCCGTCTGAGCCTATCCTTCTGATTGTAAATTGTTTTAACAGATTTCAGTCTTAATATCAGCCCTGGGCCTGTATGGTGAGGGGTAAGTAAGAAATTCAATAAATAATACCACCAATAATTTCCTTGCAGACTTAACCAGCATCCACTTTTAATGGAGGGGTGGGTGATCCAGGCCATTTATATGATTGCTCCCAAATGTCCTCAGCCTAGAGCCACATCAGGCTCTCAATATTCCGGAGAACAGGTGGTAAGCAGCAAAAGCCACCAAACAGGGCACTGTTGGAGGTGAGAAGAGATCTGAGCTGACACAAGATCTGTGGAATCCTGTTTTGACCCTGCCGCCTTCACATGATGGTGGAGGGCACAATCTGGGCCTCTTCGCTGCATCAGCTCCCAGGCTGGTGCAGCAGAGACCCAAACTGGGGGGGCATTTTTTCCCTGTCCCTCCCACCTTCCTCTGTAGCTGGAGCAAGCGCCAGGGCTCTAGATGCAGCGCTAATGTTGCGGAAATCTTTTGGTTCAGGTTTGCGTGGGCTCTCCAAAGTGGCTAGGCCCAAAATGTATTAGTAAAATGTATTAGTGGACCTGCTGAAATTGCACTTATAAAGCTAGGAGAAGAAGTAGAGTAAAGGTTGGGCTCATCCAGACGACTGCAAAATGTGTGACACGTGCACATTATTATTATTGTGTGCTTATTATTTTTTGGTCGTCCAAATGATGTTGCGCGGTGTCACGCATTTTCACGGGTTAAATCCGCTCCTTCCAATACCGGCAAAAATGCGATTTGCTGTTTGAAATCAGGAATTTCATTGGGACATTTTTTTTCATTGGGAAACAGCGAACAAAAAGGCTAAAAGTGAGGACTATCAGCTGACAAACTGGATATGGAAATGGGGGATTATCCTGCTCCGTTTGGATAAGCCCGTTATAAATATTTGCTTGCTTTAGCAGATTGTATTTTATATTGTATTTTATATTGTACGTCGCCCAGAGTGTCCGTTCAGTCGGACAGATGGGCGTCTGCTAAATAAATTATTATTATTATTATTATTATTATTATTATTATTATTATTATTATTATTATTATTATTATTATTATTATTATTATTATTATTATTATTATTATTAGAGGTCAAATACATATCAAAAGAGATATGAAGAAAATGTAGGGAAGGGGTTGGAGTAGTTGTTTCATGGAAAAGGAAGGGAAAAGCTATCTTGACCTGCATATTTTAGAAGATATAATAATGCTTATGCTTATGCCAAATAAAGTATATTGACGTAGGTTATTGTATTGATTGACATATGCTTATGTATAATCACGGGACAATTGTGTAATCAATGTTACCTTGAAAAGAGTATATAAGAAAGATGTGTGGATCATGTAAGCAGGGCTTGCACAGAGACTTGTTCTCTGTGTAACTCCTCCAAGCAGTTGCTTGCTTTTAATAAAGGCCTACCTTTTTGCTTTAAGCCTGTCTCAGGATTATTATTTAAGGGACCCCCAGCAAAGAACCCACAGGAGAAGTACAAAATTCTCCAACACTAGTTGTATTGCTTCATCAAGTTCCACTGCCGCTAGCCAGGGGTTAGGACTGCGCCCTATATCTGATATATTCCTGTAGTAGTAACACCCCAATATTATGAGAGCAGTCTAAATATATGGAATGTAACAAATGTTCAGAAAGGTTACAGTCAGGATAACTGGCAAGAGTTGACAGGTTCTTGCTTTTTTATTCTCTTCTCATAACATCACTTATTAAATTGTCTTGGAACCAAATGGCTTAGCAGCCCTCTGGTGAGTTTCGCACCTACCCACTCTGCAGCTGCATTTCTCAGAACAAAGACAGGGGACCTGTGGCCCTCCAAATGACATTGGACTACGGTTTCCATCATCCCTGACCATTGGCCATGTTGGCTAGAATTGATGGGTGTTGGAGTCAATTTATAGCATTGAATCAGAATGGCAGCAATGGGGCCAAACCCATGACAAAACACATTTTGATGGTTTGTTCATGTTTAGTCTAGCATGCCATTCTATAATGGTCTGATTCTAGACTATTCACATTTCTTATGAATTTATGCAACATAGACAGCGGTATTTTAGAAATCCAGATGTGTACAAAATTATGAGTTATTTAAACCAGTTGAGCATCTGCCCCATAGATGTCATGTTGGCCAGCTCATAGATGAGTAAATCTTTTTCCAAATAGGTGGTTTAGAAATACCCAGATTTACTTGAAGTACTATAAGACTTACTTGGTCTTATAAATATTGCATATTGTAGTTCATAAGGGAGGAAGTTAATAGAGATATATAACTACTTTACAAGAATGTCAGATTGGACTTAATTCATCCTGCAAGCAAAAAGGTAATATATGTTTTCTAACTCTCACAGAACTAAAATCTGTAGTTTTGGTATTTCTAGAAATTGGATTTTTAAAAATATATTGCATCAGCTTCTTGTGTAAAATCAAATCAATTTTTTAAAAGTATTTAAAAGTTATTGATATTTATCTGGTGGATTTTAGTGCAACAGTTTATCCAGTAATTTTTGGAAGATGGAATCCAAGTGAAATAGGGATGTGTCAGATTTTTCTAAGATTATTTTTTAATGAAAAAGGTTAAATATTAGTGTGGTGGGTGGGGAGTATTCTTCAAAAAAGATATATCCCTTCCTTAATAAAATTGTGTTTTATTGGAAAACGGTTGTCTTCCATTTTACATCTTTGGGGTCCTGATTAGGATTTACATTTCCAAGTTTTAGAATTATATTTCCTATAGTGCTCTACGTTCTTCTTTGATAACTGGTTTTCTCATGAGCATTCTGCTCAAAACCACGTTATATTAATCTGCTGTTCGGTATATGGCTTTTAAAACTTTGCAGATAGCCATCCCTTGTTTGATCAGCAAAAAATATCAAAATTTTATCTTGACTTCTCCTACTCTACTTTTATGGGGAGTGGAACAAGTTCCAACTAAGCCAATAATATGGTAAATTCTGGATGAATCAATTCTCCACTTATGTGAGACAGAACAGCTTTTTTGTTTCTACAGGTGTATATGATGGTGGAACAGATTTGAGAGGCTGGTAAAATCCTTGCAATGGAGAAATGAGAGGCAGAGTCATTTATGGTTTTGCATTCATACCTGTTGTTACCTAGGATTTTTAAATATATATTTTTTGCTTCTTTGGACAGGTTGCTTTCCTTACTTGCTGGCTCCTACCACCATGTTTGCTGATTGGCTGGCAATGATTTCTTTAAACATTTATGCAGCCAAGGCTGTAGCATGATGTGACACATGACATCATCATGCTGTTCTTGTAACCCCAATCTTCAAGACTGTGAATTGGATGCAGGTATATGCCAGCATGCAATTATATGTTGACATCACACATCTCCTGGAAGAAAAACACAGAAGTAAACAAGGAAAATAGTGAAAATGTTTGTAGGAGGTCCAAACGACATCTAAAAGATGATGCCGCCTTTTATAAATGGCAAACAGATTTAGAGAATTTCAGCTCAGCTGTAGAAATAGCATGGAGATTTGCAAAACAGCTTAACCCCCCCATGGGGGAGGGGAAACATGTGACATGTACAAGAAGCTATTCTTTGCTAGTGATTAAGAATATAATTTATCTTCCTTTTGTGCCACTTTTGCAAACATACATAATATGAGAGGTTTGGTTAAGTGCTGGAGGCAATCGGCAGCATAATTTAACTGGTTATTGTAAATTTCCCTATCTAGATATTGAAAGGGTATGAATAATTGCATAAGTTCTCATTTCTGTCATTTCAGCTCCTCATGCGCCCTTTCCCCATGGAATAATTTCTGGTTTAAGTTTTTTAAAAATTATTTAACTTTCTATCAACACATCTGAGAATGTAATTCAATGCACATGACCATTGTGTAGCTTCCTTGCTGTATAATTTTGCTGAAATTGTGATCAATTAATTCTACATTTGTTCTGTTCAGTTTTCCTATATAGTCAGGTTACTAATATATTAGTGTTTGTCTTGAGGAGGGATGAGCGGAAACTACTCTTTGAGACATCTGAAAAACAGCTTCTTCTTTTTTGACAATTTCATCATCACTCTTTGTAACAATGCTCACTCATTTGTTTACATAAATACACACAGTTGCCATCACTTCCCCTTGGCTATAATATTTATCGATTTATTTAGAAGATTAGTTGATTGCTCAGTCAACAACAGTCCTCTGGACAGTTCACACAGAGTTCAAACAATTAAAACATTGATTTTTTTAAAGTGTTAATTAAAACATTAGAAACATTAAAAATAACCTGTTCAGTTTCCTGCCTAAAAACTGGCAAAGCAGCATAACAATGGGGAAGAGGCAAAAGTGGGTGGGGCAGTGAATGTAAACTTTACATTTGTACAGTGAGTTAGTTTCTACATGCACACACACACCCCTCGCTATCCTCCATCCTGACAAGGACAAGGCAGTGTCAAAGTTTAAGGACACATTCCAGCCAGGCCAAAATGCACAGCCAGGTTGGTGTGAAGCAAGGCTAGTGAGGGGTGTGGCCTAGGGAGATTGGGTGTGGCCTAGGAGAGTGCTGAGGGCCATGTAGAAAGTTTTGGAGGAGCATATTTAGCCCCTGGGCCTGAGGTTCCCCACCCCTGCACTACTCCATTCATCACTAATTCCCTGTTCGGTAGGTTCAGCCAAGCCACCATGCCAGAAAGGAGGCAGAAACAGCAATGTAAATAAAATAGTGCCAATGGACCATGCAACAGTCAGGGGCAAGAATGACATTGAACTGGATTTTTTTTAAAAAAGAAATATTGGCGCAGCCTCAATATTTGAGGAAGAAGTTCCATCTCAACAAAGCTGCTAGGGTTGATCCAAAAATCAAAGTAGTGAATATTTGGCACAGACTGGTGATAATAGTTAAAAGCATCTTAAATGGGACCTTCCTATGACAGATAGTGCCAAACCCCTTATGAAGGAGTCTGAATCCTAGCAAGACGGAGGCCCTGTGGGTTGGTGGTTCCTGAGTTCAGATAATTGGTCAATTGCCTGCTTTGGATGGGGTCACTCTTCCTCTGAAAGAGCATGTTCGTAGTCTGGGGGTGTTCCTGGATCCATCTTTGTCACTAGAGGCCCAGGTAACCTTCATGGCTAGGAGTGCCTTTTACAAGCGTCGGCTGATAAGACAGCTGCTGCCGTTTCTGGACCTAGATAGCCTGATCACTGTTGTCCACGCACTGGTAACCTCCAGGCTGGATTACTGTAATGCGCTCTATGTGGGGCTGCCCTTGAAGTTGGTCCGGAAGCTGCAGCTGGTGCAAAATGCCACGGCAAGTCTGCTCACTGGGGCAGGGTATCGCCAACATGTCACCCCACTGCTGAAAGAATTGTACTGGCTGCCCATTTGCTACTGAGCCAAGTTCAAGGTTCTAGTTTTGGTGTACAAAGCCCTATACAGCTCAGGACCAGGATACCTGAAAGACCGTCTTACCCCTTATATACCCAGTCGATCACTGCGCTCTGCAGATCCCTTCTTATCAGGAGTTCGTTCTGCACAATATAGGAAACAGACCTTTAGTGTGGTGGTACCTACCCTGTGGAATTCTCTCCCCTTAAATATTAGGCAGGCGCCATCTCTGCTATCTTTTTGGCGCCTTTTGAAGACTTTCCTCTTTCATCAAGCCTTTTAAGTTGAGACCTATCCTAGTCTGCGCCTGTGTTAGAATTGCTTTTAATATGTTTTCTTTAATACATTTTAACCCTTTTTTTAAAAAAAGATGTTTTTAAAGCTTTTTTTAAAATGTGTTTAACTCTTTGTTTTCATGTATTTTAAAGTCTTTTATGATGTTTTAAAGTGTTTTTAGCATTTCTGTTTGCCGCCCTGGGCTCCTGCTGGGAGGAAGGGCGGGATATAAATCAAATAATTAATAAATAAATAATGTGAGGGCAAGATTGCTAATCCTATATTCATATATTCAAACGGTCTGTCAACTCTGATAACTACCTATTAGGGTAGTTGCACAATGCTTCTTCAAATTTTGCTTCAAATCAGGCTGCCGTATTTTGTCAGTCCATGACATGTAATGGCTCTCTCCTTTGCACTGAGATTGCTGGAGGGTCCATTAATGGCTATGTTCTTTTTAATGCACAATTTGTGATGCTTGCAAACTTGGTGCATAGTGGACTTCTATGCACAAATAGTTCATGTGTGCTAATTCGAATCAGAACAACCTGATCTGAAATGAGCTCAGTAAAAACATGGAACCCCTTTCTGGATTTATTTGCCTGGAGTCATAAGAGCTATTGACACAAGGTTTGCACAACTAGTTCTGCATTACCAAAAGCTTGGATGTATTTCTCTCTAACACCCCCCTCCTTCCTTTCTGTGCCACATGGCAAACCTCCATTAAAAATGAAGGGCCTTTCATAACAACTTGGTGATGTCTTCTTTGGAGTGCAGTTCAAAGAATAAAAGTAAAAACTCCCACTCGGCATGCTGAGGCCTTTGGGAACACTTTGTAAAAAGTTATGCACATTTGGGGTTTTTTATTATTTGGTTCATATTCATGGACCAAGCCATATGAGCCTAGCTATGGTGAACTCTGAGATACAGCCCTCACAATGACCCCAAATTACAGAATGGCCAGGAAGACATGTATTGACTAAGCTAACAAGTAATAAGGAAGGGCCTAAACTGAAGATCTACCCAAGGAATAATCCCCGTAGCTGAACAAAGTTCCTGACTTTGAGTCTCAATAGCCTTCAGGAAATGCATATTTCTTTATTATGTTCTTTTCCTTTTTCTAGTTTTGTGCATTTGTGATTTTGGGTGTGAATAAGTGTAAGGTCTCTCTGTACTCTTATAGCTCCAGCATATGATTGAACTAGCTAGATGTTGTCCTTGTTTTAACTGTAAATTGAATGCTATATATTTTTTTCAATTTTTCATACCAAATAACACCCTTTATTATATGTTTTGGGTTATTGAGGGTGAGATTATATACATTAGAGCAACATGCGGGTTTTAATTCCAGGCCAGAAACACCTACATTCTACCTATATTCCAGGCAAGCTAGGAAAATAAAAAGTGATGTATGGAAACTTTCTGAACCTCGGAACTGATGAATAACATTGATGAGGGCAAATGGTTGCACCCAAATATTAAAACTTTTTTTTACCAGATTGTTGAAAATTTGTTACTAATTTGCACATGAGGGGTCAACTTAAGATCAGTCACATGTTACTTTTCACTTGGCAGCTAGCTACAGAATCAGAACTAGCTTCTTATTAACAGATGCCACTTAAATCAGCAATAATATAGAGGTGTGATTCTTCACACATTTTTAAAAAACTTATTTTTAAAGGAAGGAAGCACTATTACTCACATTTTGCTTATTCTTCTTCATAAGGAGCCTATACTGCTTTTCATTTGTGACAATAACAAAGCAGTTCACAAAATAAAATCCTTACAAAATTTCATAAAACCAACATCATCATTAAAACATCAGAATATCAAGGCATCCAGGTGCAGCACTAGTGCTCTGGGAAGGCTGCAATAAACAGATGGGCCTTTTAACCGCCAGTGAAAGAACCCCCGTCAGTGTCTGCCTAATTTCAATAGGGAGAGCATTCCACATAGTGGGTACCATATCTGAAAAGTCCCTCCTCTGAACTCCCTCCAGTCTAAACCCTGTGGTACTGGCAGGAGGACTCCATCTTCAGACTGGTGTGACCAGGTCAGTCTATACCGGAGGAGTAAGTCCTGCAGACATACTAGTCTGAAGCTGTTTAGGGCTTTGTGAGCCAAAAGTAAGACCTTAAACTTGATTCAGTAGCTAACTAACCACCAGGGCAGCTGCTTCAGCATGGGTGTTATATTTGCGCTATAGAAAACTTCACTGAGTAACCTAGTGGCTGCATTCTGCACTTGCAGCAGCTTCTGAACCAACCTCAAGGACAAACCCACATCCCGCACGCTATAGTAATCTGATTGAGAAGTGAATACATGCATAATTGTAGCTTGGCCGTCCCTGTCGAGGAAGGTTGCAGCTAGCATACCAGTGTAAGTTGGTAGTAAGTGCTCTGCTATGTATGCATCTGCCCCATCCAACCGACCAGGGGGTGTTGTACAAGCATAGCGCAATCAGCCTGAATAACACTGAATAGCTGTTCAGGATAAGGAGTGGAAGGACTAGATTTAGTTTCTCTCCCCTCCCCTTCTCCCTTTCTCACTCAATAGCTAACAAAGGCTCTGAATAGGATCTAGCTGGGGCTGTGTGCATGGAGTCCCAGCCGTTGCATGTGCTTCAGTTTGAACCTCTCTGCCCTATATAAGATTTTATTGGAACATTTCCCCACCATCACTCCTCTTGCCAATTCTTCTTGATCTTTATATTTCTAAAGATCAACTGGTTGCTCTTTTTCTCCATAAATGAAGCAAAATATTATTAAAACTGGACCAGCAAGCTTCTCATAAAAAGGAGGTTTCTCTGACTGGCCTACAAAAACCAGCTACATCTTCCTGACACCCTTAAGAAAGTGGAAGAGGAAGACAAGCCTTCCTAAAAGATTACAAGATGAGACAAGATGTTTGTTCACCATGTTTCTGACCCAGCAGCACTTCTTGGCCTGTGAAAGAAAGACTTCAGATGATTTAACTATAAGCCTTTCATTATCTTGCTCCCTGTTCTGTGCTGCAGGTTTCGTATTCTGAGAGAGAGAGAGAGAGAGAGAGAGAGAGAGAGAGAGAGAGAGAGTATTTTCATTATCATGTTTTCTGGATTCCCCCCCTTTTCTTTAGCAGGAGACTTTCCTTAAAACACCCCCTCCCCCCAAAAATATGGTTTTCACTTTCAAGTAGCAAGCTGTGTCATGGCTTTTAAGATCCATGCTGTGTGTTTTTAAGGCTCCTGCTAACTTTGTCTTAGCTGACATTTAGCAAATAAATTGCAAAAGTCTGTCTTAAAAAAAAAAGCCTACCCCTGGTAGTCAGCTTGGAAAACAGTGATACTCTGTCATGAAAAATAACTACTGAAAGATTTTTTTAAAGAGAGAGAGAGAGAGAGAGAGATTTGGAAGGAAAGCTACTAGCTGAAGATTGTTAGGCTGACAGAGATACTGGTTAAATACTACAAGCAGGACTGAGCCTGTAATATTTGCAGGAGTTGAAATGAATCACAAATGCTGGTTAGAAGGAACAAACTTTACTTCACAGTGTGTTGCTGCATAATCTAAAACTCTACTTTTGTTTTCCTACTGGTCCCACCCCCAACTGATTCCCCCATACAATTACTTCTAATTCACTTGAGTTCCTACTCACATTACATCTCCCTTTTTGTAAAAAAAAAAAAAAGATAGAAACTACTGTCTATATCGAATTGGTTTTCTGATCACTCTGCCTCTTGATGTAGTAACAGGTAACTCAGGGCTTATCCAAACGGAGCGGGATAATCCACGGTTTCCATATTCGGTTTGTCATCTGGTAGTCCTCACTTTGCCTTTTAGTTCGCTCTTTCTCAATTTAAAAAAATGATTTTTTCCACCTGCACACGCAGCGGTAAGATCCCTACGTTCTTTTTGCTTTTTCCAATCTCCGCCTCTAAAACCTCCCCCTATCAACCAATTGGTTAGCAAAAAAATGACGTATGCTCCTCTCCCCCTTTGCGATGAAGCACAATATGGCTGTAAAGGAGTTCTCGCTGCGCAAGGAAAGGGAGAAGGAGGGGGGGTCGGTTTCAGCCTGCCTCCGGAAAGCTTTGTCAATTTCATTCTACTGGCTGGGGTTTTTGTTTCAAATCATTTTGCGCAGGGAAGGAAAGGGAGAAGGGGGGTGACACGTTTCTTGCTTTTTTGGAGAATTAAGTGCAATTGCCAGCATGTGTATCTCCTTAAATATCCATAAAGGCAGAAAAGCATACATTCGTTTAAGCATAATATCGCAAATACAAACAAGAAAGGGTATGCTGGTCGGTTTCATGCCTGCCTCAGGAAAGCTTTGTCAATTTCATTCTCTATGGTTCTCCAGTCTCTAAGGAGATACACACACCGGCAATTGCACTTATTTCTCCAAGGTGTCTCAAGGTGCCTATATGCAAATAATTACTGCATTTTGGTTGGCTTATTTTGCGATATTTTGCAAAAGCGACGGTATGCTTTTCTACCCTTATGCAAAAGCAACCGCTCCTCTCCCTTTTCCTTAAACACACGCTGGAGTTTATTGTTTTTAAACACACACACACAAAGAGAGAGAGCAAACAGGTCTTTGCAGGAGTGGTGGGGTGGGGGGAGGGGAGGCGGGGAGGCTAAATCCACTGAAGCAGGTTAAGCCATGGCACCAAACGAATAGAGTATATCACGCCGAGGTAAAACGAATTCCCTCCACTGTTTGCAGCTTGAGACCAGCTGTGCCTGCTAGCTTTCCCCGAGTGAAGGCAAGCCCGCCTAGGAGTGCGTGCGAGGGGTGGGCTGCCCGCCGCTCCCTTTGGGGGACAATTGATAAGATTTGGGGAGGGGAAGCAAGCTGAGGCAGCAGCGGAAGCGGCCGTGTGATAGGCTTTTGCCGGCAAAATAATTTGAAACTAAAACCTCAGCAGGTAGAATGAAATTGACAAAGCTTTCCGGAGGCAGGCATGAAACCAACAGCAGCCCCTTTCTCGCTTGCTGTGCATTGCAGATCTCACCCAGAGCAGCCGCCCAGTTTGCAGGCTGGCAAAAAATAAAATGTATCTGTGCAGCAGTTAACAGATAACATGAGGTTAACAGCAACCTCAGCTTCTTCAGAACTTATTCCTTCACCCTGTTCAATATATTCCCTGGATAGGGTATCAGCAATGATTAATTTTTTGCCTGGTCTATAGTGCACTTGTAATTGATATTTTTGCAGTGTTAACTGCCATCTTTGGATTCTTGGAGGTGCATTATGCAAAGGTTTTCTGAAAATTGCCTCCAATGGTTTGTGGTCTGTTTCCACAGTCACTTTTTTGCCATAGAGAAATTGATGGAATCTTGTGCATCCAAACACTTTGCCAACATTTCCTTTTCTATTTGAGCATAGTTCTGTTGGGCTGCAGTCATTGCTTTAGAAGCATATGCAACAGGTGCACCTCTTTGCAACAGTACAGCACCTAAGCCTGTAGAACTAGCATCCACTGACAGAGTTACAGGTTCTTTCACCTTATAATATTTCAAAACAGGAGTATTTGTTAATAGTTCTTTCAACTGTGTGAATGCTGTTTCATGAACTGACTTCCAGCAAAATTCAACATCTTGGGCCAACAGCTGTCTTAAAGGGGTTGTTACTGTTGCCAAATTTGGGATAAACTTTGCTAGGTAAGTCACCATTCCTAGAAATCTTTGAAGATCAGCTTTGTAACTTGGGCTGGGCATATCAGTGATGGCCTCTATTTTAAATGAATCAGGTTTTAGTCCTTCTTTGGTTAAGATGTATCCTAGATATTTTATTTCAGTCATGGCAAATTTGCATTTCACTTTGTTCTGATTCAGATTCCTCTCTCTGCTCCTGTCCAGAACTCTCTTCAGTCTCTCATCCTGTTCCTGTTTGGTCTTTCCCCAAACCAGGATATCATCTATGTAGCATGTGACCCCATCAATACCCTCAAATGTCTGTTGGATCATCCTCTGATAGACCTCAGGAGCTGAAGAGTTACCAAATGGCATTCTTGTAAATCGGTACCTGCCAAAAGGTGTATTAAATGTGCATAGCCTGGAACTGTTGTCATCTAGCTGATTTTGCCAGAATCCACTACTGGCATCAAGAACCGTAAATAATTCTGCTTCTGCTAGCTTACTGGTAATTTCTTCTACAGTAGGCAATTGAAAATGTTCTCATAAAATTGCTCTGTTCATATCTCTTGGATCTAAACATATTCTTATCTGGTCCCGGCCAGGCTTGTCTACAACCACAGTTGAATTCACCCACTCTGTAGGTTCTTTTACCTTAACTATGACTTTTAATTGCTCCATACAAGTCAGTTCCATTTGGACTTTATCCCTTAGTGCCACTGGAACCTTCTGAGGTGCATGAATTACAGGTGGAACCTGTGGGTTGATTTGGATGGCGTATTTCTCTGGTAAGCAACCTAAGCCTTCAAATACATCTTTGTATTTAATTGCAACATCCCATTGATCTACTGGAGCTCTTTTCATTAAATTAACTCTTTGCACCAAATTTAAATTAGTCACAGCCCGGAGACCGAGTACAGCTTGTGCATCAAAGTCTACTATGTGAAATTCCAACTCAGCTCTTTGATCTTTCTATTTGCTATCCAGGTTACATTTACCAGACACATGTAGTCTTTCTCCAGAGTAGGTTATTAATCTGGCATTTGAATGCTGAAATGGTTCAGCTTGCAAGGCTTGGTATGTTTTTAGACATTGCATTAGCCTGTGCTCCTGTGTCAATCTTAAAGGTCACATACTTGTGATCATTTATGAGAAGATCCATACACCATTCATCTTCCAGAGCTGTAGAATTCAATGTGCCAATGAAGAAATCATGAGCATTTTAGTTGTATCTGCTACTGAGAACATTTGTCTGCCTTGAAGTTTTCTATCTCTAGTTTTACATATTTTAGCAAAATGATTAAGTTTGCCACATCTTCTGCATTCCTTCCCATATGCAGGACAAGCATTTATGTCATGATGACTGATACCACACTTGTAGCAGGCTTTTGCTGCTACTACAGGCCTCTGTGGCATTTCCTTTTCTAGGGGGCTGGTAGTAGTGCCAAAGCTCCATTTGCTCTGAGGCTGGCTTACTTTTGGCTTTTCAAAGGTACTTTTGCCCTGTAAGGCATCCATTTGTTTTTCTGTTGCCCCAAAATCTTTCATCTGTTTTGCAGCCACTTCTTCTGCCCTGCATATATTCACTGCACACTCAAGGGTTAAATCATTCTCTCTCAGCAACTTGGCTCTCAGTCTGTCTGTCTGAATGCCACACACTATGTGATCCTTAATGAGAGAATCACACAGCTCCCCAAATTCACAGGTCTGAGCCAAAAGCTTCAAATCAGTCACATATTGGTCTATACATTCTCCTTCACTCTGTATTCTAGTGAAGAACCTGTGCCTTTCATAAGTAACATTTCTTCTTGGCACACAATATGCTTCAAATTTATTCATCAAAACTTGAATTTTATTTTTATCTCCATCATCATCAAACTGGAAAGTATTAAATACCTCTCTTGCTTCTTCACCTGCCACATGCAGAAATAATGCTGACTGGAGTCTCTCATCTTGCTTACCTGCTCCACTTGCAATGCAGTACAATTCAAACCCTTGCTTCCATCTTCTCCAGTTCTCTGCTGCATTTCCTTCAAACGCTTCAACTGGTCCATTTTTCACTGCCTTATGGTTTTAGGTAGTCTTCTGACACCATGTAATATTTGCAGGAGTTGAAATGAACCACAAATGCTGGTTAGAAGGAACAAACTTTACTTCACAGTGTGTTGCTGCATAACCTAAAACTCTACTTTCGTTTTCCTACTGGTCCCACCCCCAACTGATTCCCCCATACAACTATGTCTAATTCACTTGAGTTCCTACTCACATTACAGAGCCCAAGCTACTCATCCATATTCATGTTTGTTGTTGCTAGTGGTGAAAACCAAGCCACAAAGTGCACATCTTTAAGCAGAAAGCATTCTCAGAGAACACTCTCGTGATAACGTGAGATACTACAATGTGGTTGAGAGAAAAACCTCAAGCGTTATGGGAATTCAAGCGCAAAACAAAATGAGGAGGGGAGCTCTATTGATACAAAGAATAGCCATTGCAAAGGAGGCTCTGGCCACTTACCAGAAAGTATGGTTGATTTGAAAAAGGATTTTTTTTATACTTAATATTGAGCACTGCAACAATTCAGTGCAGCCCCAGTGAAAAGCCCTGGAAGGTCTCATCTGAACTGTTTAAGTGGTCCCTGTGTTTGGCTTAAAAAGTAGAACCTCAGCAGGAATATATAAAGGAGTGATTACTTTTCTCAAGCCAGCTACTGCAAACAGATAACTTTATTCTGTTCTGTGATGCTGCTGCACTGCTTAGGGTCAACTATTTGGGGTTGTATGCAATATTACTCCTAGTCAGAGTAGACCCATTGAAACAAATGGGCATGATTCAGTTAGGTTCAGTAACTGAAATAGGCTTACTCTGAGTAGGCCTAATCTTAGATACAACCATTGGCTTCTAGTGAACCCTTGCTTTAGCGCTGCGCCAGAAACTCAAACCTTTATTCAGAGGAGCGGTATTGCTCACAAGGTGTTTTCTGTGAGTGGGAAGCAAAGAGAGACAAGGCAATGTCTAAAATCAAATGGTGATAAGCTAAATCAGATCTTGCATTCAAGCCTTAGAGGCCTTGCTTCTTATGTCATGAAAAAATCCAGTGATTAAATCATTAGGCAATGTTAGCTCCCAGTGATGGAATCAGACAACACCCCCCCAGCAGAGGGCAACACCACCATGGGCCCCAGTATGAACTCAGACCATGGGAAGACAAACCACGTGGAAGGAATCCCTGAGACTATATCATTGGATAAAACCTCACGAAGGAAACCTGCCAAATTGGGAGATTTAACATGTCCCCAAACTGAAACCTCCACCTGCACTGAGTCCTGAAGAAGAAGTTGGCAACAGACCCAGCTGAAGCTCGGACACAAGGGTACAGCTTGGGATGCTTTGTGCTGGCATTTCAGAGCCTTAATCAGGAAAAGTATCCATTACTGTAATTATTCTTATTTATTAAATGTTTACCCTGCCCTTCCTCCAAAAAGAGTCCGGGGCAGCAAACAACCAGCAATGAAAAAACAAAAACATCTTTTGAAACAAAACATCTTTCATAACTGTTTAAACTGGAACAGGTTCAGAGGAGGGCAACAAGGATGATCTGGGGACTGGAAACAAAGCCCTATGAGGAGAGACTGAAAGAACTGGGCATGTTTAGCCTGGAGAAGAGAAGACTGAGGGGAGATAGCACCCTTCAATTACATGAAAGGTTGTCACATAGAGGAGGGCTGGGATGTCTTCTCCATCGTCCCAGAGTGCAGGACACGGAATAATGGGCTCAAGTTGCAGGAAGCCAGATTTCAACTGGACATCAGGAAAAACTTCTTAACTGTTAGGTAAAAAGGTAAAGGTGTCCCCGCACTTATAGTGCGAGTCGTTTCCGACTCTTAGGGTGACATCTTGCGACGTTTACTAGGCAGACCGTATATATGGGGTGGAATTGCCAGTTCCTTCCCCGGCCTTTCTTTACCCCCCAGCATATGCCGGGTACTCATTTTAGCGACCACGGATGGATGGAAGGCTGAGTGGACCTTGACCCCTTTTACCGGAGATTCGACTTCCTCCTTCCATTGGAATCGAACTCCGGCCGTGAGCAGAGCTTCGGCTGCGTTACCGCCGCTTACCACTCTGTGCCACGGAGGGCCATACAATAATGGAATCAATTACCTAGAGAGGTAGTGGGCTCTCCGACACTGGAGGTATTCAAGAGGCAGCTGGACAGCCATCTGTTGGGAATGCTTTGATTTGGATTCCTGCATTGAGCAGGGGGTTGGACTACTATTCTATGATTCTATGAAATGGTTAATGGATCTTAAAAAGGAACTTAGAAAGGTGTAGAATAGGAAACGCGTTAGAATCTATATGGAATATTTCTTTACATTTGAAATTGAGAATGATCAAGCAAAAACTACTATTTTGAGTATATTGAACTCCAAAATGTTTGTATAGTAAGGTACTGTCTAATACAGAAGATGTTGGATGTGTAATGCTGAGAATGCCTCATTGAGGCATATGATGTGGACTTACCCAGTGATGTATTCTTTCTGGTTTGAAGTTGTTGTCACAATTTTTATGGGAATTAATGGCAGGACAACAAAAGTGGATTCTATGAGCCCTTATGGTTGCTAAGAGACTTATACTTTGAGCCTGGAAGGGTAAACACTCACAGTCTATTGCACAATTGTCTAAGGACCTCACTGCTGTGGCTACATTTGAACATATTTCTTATAGAAATCACTCTCATGTAGATACTTATTTGGACATCTGGAGGGCTTACATTAACTTATATGTTTAACCTAAGATGGATGTGCTGATGGTTATTGTATCCGTAATGTGAACTGATGATGTTTTTCTTTATATTATTATTATTATTATAGAATCATAGAGTTGGAATGAGCCTATAAGGCCATTGAGTCCAATCCCCTGCTCAATGCAGGAATCCAAATTAAAGCATACCTGACAGGTGGCTGTCCAGCTGCCTCTTGAATGCCTCCAGTGTTGGAGAGCCCACAACCTCCCTAGGTCATTGGTTCATAAACTATTTATTTTTCTTTATATTATCATCATCAACATTTAATTATCTTTTTCTTTTCTTTTTTCTTTCTTTTCTTTTCTTTGTTAAATTTGCAAATAAAAAATAATTTTATAAAATCTTTTAAAATCTTAAAAACAATTTCAGTATAGGGGCCGCCCAAGAAGGATGGGGCAATCAAACTGCCTACATAATCCCACAGTTGCTGCCTGAAAGCTCCTCTCTTGCTCAGCTCTACGACTTGTGGCTGTTGATACTGCTGTCCAGCTCCTGAGCTGGACAGGATTCTGCCTACCAGATATTTACAGATGTTTGCTGGCTTGCCTGGATTATTCCCTTGCCTCACTTGGCAAACTGGAATGGGATGCGGTGCATTTATTTTCCACTATGGTTCTTTGTGTTTTTGTTTTGATATTTTCTAGTCCATGGTATGTCTCAGGCTTTATGAAAAGCAGATTGATAATTGGACTCATAATTTCAACAGAATCTGGCCTTACTACACTGTTCATTGCTAGAAGGGCTGTTATCTGGACAGAAGTAAGTGGTCATGCAGGCACAGGTGGTCCAAAATACGCTCAGTATGCTCACTCATGAGGACACTGGTCAGATTCAGTCAGCTTTAAGTTTCATAGGACCATGTGAAACCTTATTGGGCCTTTGTATCAGTTGATCCCTGCTGTGTTGATAGCTGCAATACTACTTTTTGGCCATTTGCAGTGGTGGCAATGCAGCACATCAAGCCAGCAGCTCAGCATCATTAAGGGGAAAATGTAGCTTCTTCCAGAACAGATGTAATCTTATGCCTAAAATTAAATAAATTTATCATAAACAGCTCAACAGTTGGAATGTATTTCAGCTTCTTACATCTCATTTCATCTTAATATAGATCTACAGTGATCCACTACATGAGGGTGCATAAGAGCATCAATTATCTTAGTTCAGATGAGGCCTTCTAGTGTCACTGGAGACTGGTAAGCCCTTCCCTGGAGAAAGTCCACTCCTATGTGAAAACTTAGCCTCCCTTGTGTGTATGTGCAAGCCCCTGGTTTCCCCAATTCATGCTTACACAGAGAGAGTTTATTGTGCATTCATGATGATTTGTGGTCATGCTGGCATTGGGGCAGATATACACAATCCTGCTTTCAATTCTGTTTGTGTCTACAGAAATTTCAGGGAGGTAATGCTGCTTCATTTCCAATCAGTACATGTCCAGTAGCTTCCTGCTGAAATCCTTAATTTTCTGTACAACATTCCAATTTATTTTTGTCTAGCTTTTGTTGCACTGTCTTCCAAGAATGCCTCTTCAGATGGCAATAATGCAGTTACATTGGGGAAGCTAATGCAGTGGGAAAATGCATGAACAATCCAGTAGAAATTTGTCACAAAGATAAGTTGTAAAATACACTGACCCACCCTCTAAAAAAGTCTGGCGGGGCCCTTAATCTTTTAAAGGCTATGGAGGACAAGATTCAACTAATATTGGAGAAAGAAGTTTATGAATTTCATTCAAGGCCCACTTATCATTCCCTCCATAATTCTTAAGCTAGTGGACATCACTGTAGCTTATTGTAGTGAATTCCATAAACTACTTGCACTTTGTGTGAAATAGCATTTCCTTTTGTCAATCCTGATCTCACCGTTACTCAGCTTCTCTCTCATATAATATTTAGAACTCAGGATCATCTCATGAAGCTTAGATACCTGTGCAGGGATTCCACTGTGCCTACCTACTGAAATTCAAAGAGATATGCCTATTTTTTCATCCAGTTAAACTGATCTGTTCATCAAGCAGCTCTTTCCCAAACCCCCACCCCAATGAAATAAAGCTACAAAGCTGTACAAAGTGAGTATCTATGTCAGGCATGCACCCATCCACTGTTTTTGGATAGGATACTTACAATTGATAGTGGGAGATCATCTGGCCAATTTCAGTAGGAAATAATACTGAAATACTATACTGCACAGTATTATGAGAATCTAGACTTCTGCACACTTGTTCTCTGGTGACAGAAGAATTGTATTATTTGGTTGGTATCTTAGTTTAGTCTGTGCCTCTCTCTCTCTCTCTCTCCATACATGGGGGGGCTCCACACCCCTTTTTGTTCTGCTCACCAACCCCAAACTCAACACCTCCCACCCCCTACCCCCCCGGCACACCATACCCCTCACCACCCCTCACCACTCCTCTTGCCTCGCCTGTTCCTTCACTGCTGCCAGCTAGGCTCTGCAGTGCAGCTAGGCCACTGACTGGCCTCCCATCCACCTGACCAGGCTGCTGCTGCTGCCCTGCACCACCACCTCACCTAGACAAATGCTGCCACCATGCAATATGCTGACTACCTGGCTGCCTCCCCTTGGCCAGGCTACTGCTGCTGCTTGACTGCTTACCAAGGTGGGTGGTGCAGGTGGCATGCAGGTGAGGGGGAAGTGCTCACACTATAACTTGCAGTGCCACCTGTCTGTGATGGCATTGCAGTGTGGTGTTTACATACACACACACACACACACACACACACACACAGTCCTACTGAATTCAACAGAGCTTGGACTGTAGCTTTATTCAGTTATTCTACTTCCATGATTCAAGTTTGAAACTAATCTTGATTTATTTATTTATTTATTTAGGAGGGTGGTGGAAAAGGTCAGATAGGAATGGAAGGAGGAAAGGTAAAGAGCAGGGATGGACAACCTGGGCCTTGAACTGCAGGTCCCATTATCCCTGACCATTTTCCATGCTAGCTTGTGCTGATGCGAATTAGGAGTCCAACAACATCTGGAGGGCCACAGGTTCCTCTTCCTTGGAGTAGAGGCAGAAATGAACAATCAGCAGATGAAGGGGGCTGTAAATATTTGCCACTGGAAAAGGATTATGGGTGGTATTCACTGCTAGTCCTACTCAAAGTAAATCAATTGAACTCAACATGACTAACATATGTTCATTAATTTCAATGGGTCTCCTCTGAGTAGGATTTAGCTGAATACAGCCCAAAGAGCCATGCCTTGGAGTTTTCATCTAAAAATGCCCACAGGTTTCTAAGAAGGCTACAGGCATGCTTTAAACATGAAAACGAATAGTGCAAGCCTATGCGTGTCATCTCAGAAGTAAGCCCTACTGAGTTCAATGGAACTTACTTCTAGGTAAGTGAATACAGGATTGCAGTCAGAGGAACTCAACTGACAAAATTCTGTATCAATGCTTTCTATAAAATATTAACAAGAAATGAACAGTGCATTTAATAAAAAGACACATTATCTACACCTCTTCAATATGGAAGCTCGCTATATTCCTGTGGCACTTTTCCAATGGATATGTAATGTTCAAACATCAATGCTATCATGTGGAGATCTGACTAAAGGAAAGCACAGCATTGCACAAACATTTGATCTGGGTTGGGGTGTGGATAGCTAACAAACCTAACTTTTGAAAGGATTAGACAAGTACAGAGGATAGGACTATTGATGAATATCAGCCCTGACAGCTGAATGGAACCTTTGGGGCAGAGGCAGTAGGCCTCTGGATATCAGCTGTAGGGGAGAAATGGAAAGGAAGTGCTATTGCTTTCATGCTCTCCTAGGAAGCTTGGAGAGATCTATAGATGGCCAGTGGTGCAGTTTGCTAATTTTTGACTGTGGACTTAATGGTCTTACCAGAGGTTGGGGGCTTCCTTGGATGGCAATCAGTGGAGACTAGTGGCTCTGATGTCAGTGGGGCAGAGAATCCACTCTGGGTTTTAGTCTGAGATCTCAAGGAGTTGTCTAAGGTACTGAACCTATTTTGGAAATAGTTCTCAGCACCTCAGATAGCTCCTTGAAAGTTTGGATTAAAACCTGGAGCAGATTCACTTCCCCACCGACATTGGAGCCACCGATCTCCACTGACAGTAATTTGTGTATTACAGCACCAGAAGGCGCTTGGGCTAGATGACAACTGAGGTCCCTTCCAACCCCAAGATTGTACCATTTTTCTTCAAAATGAAGTAAATGTTGCATTTGGATGCCCTCTTCCTTATTCTACTGAGTGGAGCCCTGGACTTCACCCCTTACGTCATGCCCTGACAGCATCACTATGGGTGACCAGAGTTGCAAACAGGATGTTAGATGCAATGGACCTTTGTCCTGATCCATTAAGGCTTGGATAGTAGTGGGTTATTCTTAACCCACTACTATTAGGTTGCCAGTTTGTTTCCACAACATAATCTAAAGTACTGCTCTTTTTCATCTCCTGTTTCATTCTTGCCATGTTTATCCTTGATCATCCCCCAATGCAGGTTTATACAACCACAGCCTCACTATCTTTACATTTTCTTCTCTTACCAATAAAATTCCTTAGGAGCAACATGATGTAACCTGGCATTGCTCCAAAACTATTCCAGGAACTGTGGATAATGGGAAGCTATGGAAAAAGTCCTGCACTGTTATGGCCAGTGCAGGCATTTTGTAAAAGTAAAAAAGCAAGAAGAAAATGCAGAAAACCTTGGTCACCTTGTAAGCTTAAGTAGACAAGTGTCAGTCCCCTCCAATAAATTTCAGAGAAATTTCTCCTCTCCCCTGGTTTTTTTTTTATGGTTTTGTTTCACTCCCACCCAATAAATGGTTGGGAAAAAAGTTTTTTAGCTTAGCTTCTGATAAAATATTTCTTCTAAAAAAGAAAAGGAAAAAATAAAACTATCAAAAGTTTTTGTTTGTCAGAAAGACAAATATTCAGCAGAGCCACTCCAGGCTGCCACTTTCTCTCCTCTCAGTTAATAGAAGAACAAAAGACAGACAAATGGTTTGTCGATAAGCAAGCATAACTCATTTCCAATTTAGAACATTAGAAGAGAAATGTTAGCGTGGTTGTTGATCTCAACTGTATTTCATTTGCAACTGTTTGACTGAGATTTCTTTTCTTGAATCTTTTTTACCCTGTGATGCTTTGAACATGCAACCACAGAAACCAAGAAAAAGCCCTACGCATATAAGACTAAAAAAAAAAAAAGTTACTCTAAGAAGCCCAGTGTGTTGTGGTTGTTTTTATTTCAGCTTCCTTTCTTTTCCAACTTTTGGCAACAAACACCAAAAATAAAAAAGCAAACACATGGTTTATTTTCTGCTGTGGCACCAGAGATGAGGAATCTCTGGGCCTCCAGGTCTACAACTAGGGATGGAGGATAAAATGGTTCTGCTCACATTTGAATGTGAATCTACCCCATTTGTGCTTCCCAACCAAAATGCAACATGAAACTTAGCTATCCAAAATTTGTGATGCGGTTCTCCAACCCTCTCCTCCCCCCCCTCCAAAAAGGGGAAAATATGTGTTTTGGTGGGAAAATGCACATAAAATGTGTGAAAAATGAAATGGAAATGCCTTCAAGTCGATCCCGATTTATGGCGACCCTATGAATAGGGTTTTCCATGGAAAGTGGCATTCAGAGGTGGTTTACCATTGCCTTCCTCTGAGGCTGAGAGGTAGTGACTGGCCCAAGGTCACCCAGTCAGCTTCATGGCTGTGTGGGGATTCGAACCCTGGTCTCCCAGGTCGTAGTCCAACATCTTAACCACTACACCAATAATGTACAAAACTGTAGTATATTAGGGGGGGATCCTTTGCAAAAGCATACATTGAGCAAAATTGCATACGAAAATGCATAAATTAGGAGCAGTTTGTGTGTTTTTTTAAAAAAATCTCTTTTTAAAAAAAATTGCAAACTGATGTGGAAATGAGATTAATTTCCACTTAAGACTGGAAAAGTTGGAAAATTAAAGACACCAAAATGGACAGATTTTGTCCATCCCTAAACAGTTCTCATCATCCCTGGCCATTAGCCAGGCTGTCTGGGGCTGATGGGTATTGTAGCCACAACAAGATCTAAAGGGCCACAGATTCACCATCACTGCTATATTGTGATGTGAAGACTGGGATGAATTGGATTTCTGGAATTCCTTGGGCAAGTCTCATGCATCCTTAGATTGTTCTGGAAACAGGCAATATGGAGGTTACTGCTTTGACCAAAACCCCCCAAAGAATGTTGAGCAAGGCTCAAGAGAATGTATGTTTTCCTGGACACTAGAAGATTAGACACAGCTGAATGTAAATAGTCTAGTCATATTGTAGTGTCAGGTCCAGGACAGCAGTGGTAGGCCAGGTGAAGAGGTGGCATATGATGGGTGGGACATTTTATACAAGAGCTCTGCCACAGCTTCTCTACAACCTGCCCCCTATGCATGGAGGAAGCTTGCTCCATGGCTCAGATCAACAGATTTCAAAAGGCTTTGAGGCTGCAGCTGAATAACACTGAATGAATAACCAGCTCTTGAAAGTAATATAAAAAAAGTGGTACATACAGAAAATAATATAAAGTCTTAATAATGGTAACGCATTTCATCTATAGTGTACTGGAGATTTACAGATGGTCATGGTGGCATATCACCCCATGACTTTCATTAAAGTAACCTTCTGAGAAGCCAGTAGGATAGATCAAATTAGTTCCACTTCCTTTTGATCTGAGACAGCTGAACATGAGAACTATCAATATATATATATATATATATATATATAATTATTTTTTAAAAATCTGCTTTCCCTCTTCGTATTTTCTTGAACTTCCATGACCTACGAAAGCCAGAGAAAAATAATTTAACTGTGAGCATGTATTAGAAGCTTTACGCTGCCTGCTGAGAAGGCAAATAATTTTGTCATGCTGCAGATTTAAATATATGAATTTTACTTAGTCAGCATCAAATGCAGCAAATATATTCTGGTCACTTCCAAAACCTGTCTGGGTGATGAAATGAGAAAAGAATTATTTTTGTGTCTGGAACAGCTGATCAACAATCATGTCAAAAGTTCATGGCCGAGGGACAGCAAAACATTACACTTGGTGCTCTTTCAAACAAAGCAGTAAATCATTATGAAATTTCTACAGCATAAAAAAGGACATCAGTATGTTTTCCATTCGATTTCTGATTATTATGGTAATCTCATTGCTACTATTGAAGCAACACAGCTTGGTCTGCATCACCTCCTGATGCTAAAAAATGGAGTGCTGAACATTAAGGGCAAGTTAGGACACTAAAAATCACTGTCAGCATCATGATGTCGGGGAGTATAGCACTTTGGTTGCCATCTACTCCACATATTTGTTGTTTGGGACAGCTAGCCACTGTCTACTTGGCCAGGAACCAGAATATATTCCATGGTCCCTGGCACAGAGAGAAGCTAGGACTGAGGGGAACCAGAGCCATCTTTGAGCTTTGTGGTCGGGGAATGAGGGAGGTGCTCTGGCCCTGGATATAAAGGCTTCCCGATTTGCTGGCTAAGCAGAAGCTCCAGCTCCAGTTGAAGACCCAGCACACTGTGTTGGAAAGCTCTGAGAAAGCAGGAGAAACCAAGCTCTTCTCATTGCCACCACACCAAAGAAGACTCGTACACAGATATGGAATGATGTTATATTTATTTAAAATATAACAACATAAAGCTTCTTCCAATTATAAGCCAATAACCGAATTAAACTTGCTTCGGGCAGGTGAGGACACCTGACTGGGAGGTAATCTATCCTCCAAATTGTCTGGGCATGTAATTCAGAACCTACCTTGACTCCTGAGCAATGGAAATGGTTGAAATTAACCCTCCTTGCTAATAGAGCCAATCATGTGGTTCCAATCTCCGCACCCCAGCCCCGCCGTACAGGTGTTCACCCTGATGCGCAAGTTGGTTCCACAAGGGGACCCCCAGATCCCCACAAGCCACACATGACTGTTGGTTCTCTCATGAGTGCCCTCTAATATAATGCCTCAGTTACCTTCATTCTATCCCCACCTTCCTCACCTGCCCGAATTCCATGCCACAAGAGGGGATCAGCTAAAGCTTGATCCCCTCAACCAAAAGAAAAGAAAGCCCTGAGGCCCAAACTAAGATCCTCGAGAAACATATCACATCCCTGCTCAGAAAGATGCACCCCATCATCCCTATAGAGGGCTGGATAATGAAATTTGATTCTGTCATGAGGTATAAACGCCCCCCCAAGTGACAGAACCAGGTACCTAACCTTCCTGTTAACAAACCTCCGTGTTCTATCGATTCTATTGGGATGGATGGCCCCCCTCCAGACTCTGCGCTCGAGCATCTCCGACCACACTAGAAAAAGGTTGGGATATGTGCGCTTGAGCAGACTAAGATCGTCCCTGATCCTACATAGCAAGTCCACACCAGGACATTGCACTAAGTCATTCTCACCCAAATGCACTAATAAAATGTGGGGGTGAGGCGAAGAAGACATAATCCTAAACATTGTGGGCAACAATTCCCCCCACCTCATACCCCGCCTGGTTACCCAGGAAACCGTCGCGTGGCCGGAGAGCTGCAGCTGGGTCCTGGCAGAAGAAGAAGCCACCCTTTTGTGAGCCCAGAACAGAATGGAATGGCTGCATATGACGATCTTTGCTGGAACTGGAAGGTTCCACACACCTAGAAAGAATGAGAAACAAATTACATGATTCAGGGTCTAATGTAAGATTTAAAAGCAGCTGAACGCCACCGTCCGATCGCCTGAATACATTCTGTATGCATGCCCACGAGGGCTGCAGCCATAGCCACACCAATCCGGAATGAATGCATTCCATACTCCCCTGGATATCGCCCGCTGGCCAACAAGGCCCGCCGGACAACGGCCCCAAACTGAAACTGCGTAAGGGCAGACTCGTCGAGATGTATGAAGAGGTATCACTGGCCCACTGGCCTTACGGAAAGGAAAGCCCTCAAAGCAGATACAGGGCATAAAACAGGCATTGCACAACCATACAATGTTACCACTCTGCCTTGACGCTTCTGATCCGTCTTAGACACACGCAGTGTGAGTGTAACCTGGATATCACCCAGTGCACAATCGCTCAGGCATAAAGGCCTGAAGGACTTATCATTCTTAGAAGATGCCAGGACTTTGCTAGGGCGGAAGGCCCCGTAGAAAGCGACCAAGGCGACTGTAATGAATAGCTGTGTCTCATATGCAGAAGAACACAGAGAAGTAAACAAGGGCAACATTTGCATCAATACATCTGGAGTAATGGGCTTCCTCTGATCAGGTGCTTTAGGCACTGCACGTGACCAACCTTCAAGAGCTTTACGCACTCTGAAATCTGATGTACAATCTGGGACACCCTTAGCCTTAGAAATAAATGCAAGGGCGGACAAAGTACCCGCTATTGTGCTGATGGAAGCACCCTGACCTTTTAAAATTATGATAAAGTGCAGCAACTGTGAAACTGGAATAGGCCATTCCATGGGCAGAGCGTGAGAAGTGCAGAATGCTTGAAACTTATCAAAACCACGCTGATATGATCTCTGAGTACTGGGAGCTAAAGCTGAAGCTATGGCCACCACCACCTTTATCTCCCAAGGTTCCATAAAAGAGATGGCATCGGACTTGGGTCTGGTGCGGCTCCAAGGGCCAGCTCCCGAAATCGCTGCATCTGAAATCGGGAAAGGGCATCAGCTACTTCGTTCTGCAGGCCCGGGACATGCCGAGCAATGAAAAGAATATTAAACCTTAAACATTGCAGGATGAACGCACACACAAGGTGCATGACCCTTGAAGATTTAGAGGTTTGAGAATTAATTACACAGACTGTGGCCTGATTGTCGCACCAGGACTGAACTGTGCGATTCTGAAACTCCTCTGCCCATAAGTGGACCGCCACCACGATGGGGAAGAATTCTAAAAAGGTTAAATCAGCAGTGATACCCGCCACCCTCCAAGACTCAGGCCAATGTGCAGCACACCACTGGGATCTGAATAAAACTCCAAAACCTGAACCCCCAGCAGCATCAGAATGAACTTGTAATTCAGCTTCTATAAGCAGGTCCTCCCTCCAAAAGGAACATCCATTATAGCTTTCCAGAAATGTGAGCCACATGGAGAAATCCTCCCTCATCCCTGCCGACACTCTAATGAAATGGAAACGTGAGTGTACTCCCTTCATAGCTTCGCAAAGGCGCCTCAAGAAGGCTCTGCCAGGAGAGATCACCTTGGAAGCAAAAACCAGGTGACCAACCAATTCCTGAAGTTGCAGCAGAGTAAGTTTCTTAAAAGACACCGCTTTACGCAAGCGATCCCTCAGAGCAGTCAATTTATCTATAGGCAATCGGGAGGACTGTGCAACAGTGTCAAGCTGAATCCCCAAAAAGGTTAGGCAAGAGGAGGGGCCCTCTGACTTCTCAGGCGCTAAAGGAACCCCAAGTTCATCAGAAAGGGCCATGAAGGTTTGAACTAAATGCATGCAATGGGGATCATTGGCAGGGCCTACGAATAAGAAATCATCCAGATAATGCGAAACGAAGGAGGAATGTGTTCGCTCTCTCAATGCCCACTCCAGGAAAGAACTGAATGTCTCGAAGGCCGCACATGAAATGGAACATCCCATGGGCATTGCCCTGTCGACATAGTACTGGCCTTGAAATTTAAAACCCAATAAATCCACATCTGCCGGATGTACAGGGAGCAAGCGAAAGGCAGACTTTATGTTGCATTTTGCCATCAAAGCACCCTTACCAGCAGAACGCACGACCTTCACAGCCACATCAAAAGAAGTATACTTTACAGAGGCCATATCAGATGGAATGCCGTCATTGACTGATTTTCCTTTGGGAAAAGATAGATTATGTATCAGGCGATACTCTCCCGGCTGCTTCTTTGGGACTATACCCAGAGGGGAGATCCTCAAATTTGGAAAAGGAGGGGAGGGGAAAGGGCCAGAAATCCGATCTGCATCAATTTCTTTGCAGAGTTTGGCCAAAACAACTGTGGCCATCTCCCTAACTGAAATTTGATTGGGGGAACAAGTAGAAATCCTTGGACCAGTGTAAGGGATCCAAAAGCCCTCCATAAATCCCTTAAATAAATAATCAGCCACTCGTTTATCAGGATAGAGCTGCAACCATCTAGCCAGGGAAACAAGATTAATGGGACTACTGGCTTTGCGGCGGGCCCCCACCCCCACCTGCACCGCGTTTATGCTGGGAGTGATCTCCGGCTCCCTGTTTTTGAAGACGAGACTTGGGACATGAGAAACTGGGGTGATTGCCACTGCAGGCTCCACAAGCATGCCTAAACCTACATGGACGCCTGGTACAACGCGCAGAGCTGTTAAAGCTCCAACAGACTTGGTGGGATTGAACCCACTGCGACCCCCGGTTGAAACCGGAAACCGGAGCCTGAACACACACTAATAGGTGACCACTATCTGCATGATCACCCAACATAGGCCTTGCTGAGGTCATGGACCGGAGCCAAAGGCCAGGGTGCTCCATATCCCAGCGCAATGTAGGATCCAACGCCGCCCTTTGCCTAAAATTCTCATCTTACCTCAACCAGGCGGTACCCGAGAATTCTCTAAAGGCACGGTGAATAATATCCTGATATTTAATCATGGATAATGCACGAGATGGGTAGGCCTGTGTCATCACACCTATATACACCGTATAAGCATTGAGCCAGTTAGGCCAAATGCGATCTACCTTTTTCTTCTTTGCTGCCTCTTTATCTTTAAATTCAGGCCCCTCCCTGCCCTGTGCCTCAGACTCTCGGAAAAGAAGAGTAAAATATCTATGTATTCCCCCCTCCAGATCTTTTCCTTAGTTGACAACTGGAGGTGGTCACCCAAAGGCAAAGAAGTATCGCCCTGGGGATAAACACCCTGAGGTAATGGTAAAGTGGTAGAAGCCTGTACCCCCGAAGCAGAACTAGGCTGTCAGGGTGTCACAGCCGCTGCTGGCCCAGGAAGCTGAGGCTGTAATGGAACCAAAATGCCCCCCATATAGACCATCTGCTGCTGTGACCCCATATAAGACTGTGTGTGACTAGAAGTGGTGGTGTGGATTGCAGCATGCTCACCTGCTAAGGTACTTGGAGGTGCCACAACTGAGGGGGTGACATTCTGTGGAACCTCCGCAGCATCCACAGTCAAAGTCCCTGTAAGCACTGGCAAGGAAGATGATGGCAACGATGAACCAGCCACCAACGAATGATGTAAAGCAGGAGGCGACAATGTTGGCGGAATTGCAACAGCAGCGGAGGAAGTCACAAGGTGTGGAACAGTCACTGTGGCAGTAGAGGCCTTCTCCAAGGCGTCTAGTTGTGCAACTAAACCAGAAAGGAGAGATGCCTTAGTGACCTTGGAAGCCAACCTCTGTGATTTCTTACCTCTCACAGAAGAACTAGGGCCTGCCTCCGGGTGAACTGGTGCACGACGCTCCCTTTCCAACACCTCAACTCTGGCCACCAAGGCACGGACTGTTGCCATATCTTCCTCATCCTCCGAAGAGGACTGATGCGCCATGGAACGTTTTTCAGGTCTTTTTACCACACTGACCCCTCACTTTTGCTTGGCCTTCTTTGGAGGCATATCAGCAAATAACTACACCACAAGGCAAAAAGAAACAATAAGTGGCCAAAATTAAACAATTAGTGGATGGCAAATGCCAACACGAAGTAAAACAGAAGCTAATCAAACTGAATCATAAAATAAATTCAAACAACCATAAATATAACTGCCAGAAATTGGATTATGGAATTCTTACCAGAACAATTAACAATTAATATATTATAAAACCAAGGTTAACAAATTAGAGGAAACTCAGGCTTACTAATCAACCAATGATAAAATAAAAGCAATTTTTTTGGGTAATTATTATTTATTTATTGAATATTAATAATATTGTTATTATTATTTTATAAACTCCTAAATGAACTAACTACAATAAATGAACTAGACCAAATTGAATTAGATTAATTGAAATTAATTATTGAATTAATTCACCCAATTAAGAATTAGATAACGCCCAACAATTAAAACGACACAATTTAAATTATGGCCCACCACTAACAGTTAAACAACTTATGCACTCGCAATAAGATCCCCAAGGAAATAAACTGCAAACTTGATTATGGTAAAAATTGAATTAAGGGGGGGGGTGCTTGAGAATTACAGAAGTCACCCAGAAAAACAATGCAAAAAAGCAACAATAAAGCAAGCAATATCTGCAACAACAGCTCCCAACTGATTACCCTCTGTGAATTAAAAAGGAGCTTAACCAAAATGTATCACTCAGCGATCCAAACAATTGAAAGGGTGGGGCTGGCGCGGCATGACTCAACTGCACCCGCGACAAAAAAGGCCACGTGAAAGCAGCACAGGCAAAGCCGAACCGCCAAGCTCCGCCTCAAGGGACAAAATTAATCGACTTCGCCACCCAACAAGAGGAATGGGGCAAAAACGGGACACCCCACAACCTGTACCCAACTCCCAAAGCAACAAACGGGGGGGGAGGAGAGGGAGGGCACTGCCCCGGGAAGGGGGGGAACTGTCAGACTCTGAAGAGGTGCAAACCAGCAAGGAGGCTCTCAAAAGAACAATGATCCACTGAAGATCCATTGACGAGTGTACTCAGCCAAGGGACTCGCAAGTAACGCTGAAAAACACGAAGCCTCAACCAAGCCTCCACACAAAGTGCCGCAAGGCAAAGAAAGGCACGTAGAACAAGGAGGAGCTGGCTTATAAGCCTTAGACTCACTCCACCTCATTGGTTGAACTGACCCACCTGACCTCTTTTGAATCCTACCCAATGTTCCCGAGCCTTCCTTACAACAGGGGTGATGGCAAATATGCCCCCTCTTAAGGTGGGAATGACATTCTCTTCTCTTGTTCTCTTCCGAGAACTAGTATGTCAGGAGAGGACCTGAATCCCTGACACATAGGTCCAGGGACAATGGCTGGCATTGATTCATTAAGAGTGATACAGAGAGACCCTGCATTTACCATCAGTCTGACCTCTTCGTTTTCATAGAGTGCAGGGGGAGAGAATGTCAGGCCCAGGGGCAAAACGCAGCCCTCCAGGCCTTTCTCTCTGGCCCTCAGATCTCTTGCCTGTTGTCTGGATGGATGTTCTGGTGCCCCCTTTGTGTTTGCTTGGGTTGGGGCAGATGTTCTTTTATGATGAGGTCAGATAAGCAATAAAGTTCAGCACCAGCTGTGCCAAGTAATGTGACTTTATTCAGCTACAAATTACAAATAAGACTCTTCATTGCAGAAAATACTTTACTAGTCACCTCTATGAGGTGGAGGGACTCCTCTCCCCCATAGTATAGGGAAGGCAACCTCTTGAGTATAGGTCAGCAGCCCCCCCCCAGGCCTCCACAGAGTCTGTACCATTGATGTGTGATGGTGTATGTCCACTGTCTCTGTGTTGCCTCTCTTTTATAATCTCAGGGAGGAGTTAAGCCCTTCCTTATAGTAGAATGAGTCATGTATCATGAGCCTTAAGGGAGGCAACTAGGACATGTCCAGGCATATGCCTGTGATCTAATACAGAATTGAACGTGAACTCCACTCACAGATATTCACAGCTCTAAGCTACTAACAAGCAGCACCAGACCCTTATTTGAGGCTTGAGACCCCCATAAAGGGTGTATTTGGGGAACTGCATATAATTGGCAAACGCTTTTCCAATACAATGAAGGAATGTGAAGAAACCAGCCTACTGTACAAAGGTCAAACTTGCATCAATTGCTCTACCCACTTTTTCTGCTGGCCCCGCCCACCACTGGCATATGGTTCCCAGAAGGTTGCCCAGAATGGAATGCAGCTCTCTGGTTAAAAAAGCTTCCTTATGCCTGGCAGAGTGGGTGTGGTGGTGTGGTGTTAATAATAATTACTACTACTACTACATCATTTATATGGCCTCCCATTAGTAAAATTCTCTAGGCAGCTTACAAAGCAAAAACAAGCATCATGCAATATTAAAAATACAAAATACAATCATTAAAACAACAAAATGAAAAAAGAGAACAAAAAAAGTTTCTAGCACGGGCAGAAAAAAACAATTTGCAGCTTAGCACAAAAGCACACTAGATCAAAATCACATTAAAACAGTGACAGCCTAGGGCTGCTTTGAAAATACAAGTTTGATACCCCTGGGTAAATAAAGAGGTCTTCACTTGATGCCAAAAAATCCATAAAGAAGGCACCAGGCAAGCCTCTCTGGAGAGGCTAGTCTGTAACTGGGGTGCCTCCACTCAGAAGACCCTCTCAGTTGCAGCCAGCCATCTTACTTCATTTAGTTGCTTCTTCCTATGCCTGCTGAAGGAAAAGAGGATGTAGAATGCAGAGGTTTGTATACTCTCTTGTAGGGATGGGGTTTGGTACTCTGATTACATTTTGTTTTTCAATTCGTCAAATGGGCTTCCAGTTAGGATTCACCATAAATTGTGCTCGATTAGTTATCATGATTACCGGTTGTCCCCCCCTTTTGTTACTTTTTCCAAAAAATTATGTATTCTCCCCTTATTCCTTATGCTGCTGCATAATTTATATAGTGTATACAGTAGCAGCTAATTGCAAAAAAAAATTACATAAATTATTACATAATTCTCGGTGCAGATTTTTTTAAAAAATTATGGTGTCGCCAACAGCTGTGAATGCATGCAGAGTGGGAACCTATTCGATGAAGAGACAAACTTGTGGATTATCCCAGAATTCAATATCAAATCCAATTTTGTGAATATTCTACACCCTCTCTCTCTTCTAGGAAGCCATGTGGTTCCCCAGAAGCTTACCAAGATCAGTAATCATGAACCAGCCATTCTAAAACATCCGCTCACCAGTATCAATTGTCTCCTGTATTATGCAGCAGCAGAGGAATGTTTGGTGTGTTTAGGGTGTATTTGATGTTTGGATGGGGAACAGATGGGGAACATGTGGCCCTTCAGAATGTTGTTGGACTCTAGTGCCCATCAACCCACCACCAACATGACCAATGATCAGGGAAGATGGAAGTTATATTCCAACAGCATTTTGAGAGCTACAGATTTCCCATTCCTGGGCTATAGTAATGGTGGATCTCAGCAGACCTGGCCATACAGACTGCAGGGGTGTGTGCAAGAACCCCCTCCATACCTATAGCCAACATGTAAAAGGAGTGGTGAGCTGCTTTCAGTAGCTCTGACATCCATGGCTCTGACATCCATGTACTTTTCATCATTGCCCAGATATCCACACATTGAATTTAACATTAACAACATTGTGGGGGGATCTATGTGTGTACAGCAATGCACATAGGATTTCCATGCTCATGGAAACTCTGCACAACCAGGCATGGGCACCCTATGCACATGCAGCCATATGTATGTAGGCACTCTTTGCTGACATTTCACTCAATGCATGAGTCTCAGGCAGTATTCAGACATTCTGTGGAGGACACAATGAGATTCCACAGCAGATGTCACCATGCAACAGATGTTCTAAGGATGGACAGCTTGAAAACCACTGATACAATGAAATGATTTCCCCCCCCTAAAAAAAAATGTTACCCAAGAGTTTGCAGCTACTTAACAAAAAGTTATGAATGTTTCTCCTTTGAAAAGATTGAATGAATGTATCTCTTCCTGAGTGGCTCTACATGTCAAATGCATAATTTTCATTTCAGAGACAACTTAAATTTGCCAGCTAAAGAAAAGAAATAATTAACTATAGAACAATCTTGTATTTAACACACATACAGAATTGAGAAGATAGCTCCCAATTTCATAGTTCAGCAGTAAATATCTAAAATGTATGAATCTGAATACAAGAGGAAGAATAGGTATAAAATACATGCATCTCTCCTATGTCCGCTGCATCACCCTCACTCTCCTGGTTACTGGCAGCAACCTCCATGCTGAGAAGCCAGGTGAGCAATGCCAGCCCGCCCCACTCCACCCTGCCAGCTGCTCCTATTATCCCAGCAGAAAGGCAGGAGGTTGTTTTCAATATCCTCTCTCTGAACATGTAAAATTGTGGTTGTTGTGATGCTAGATCATTGCAGAAGACTTATTTCCCTTCAGACTTTAGGTCTGATAGATTTACAGCCTGTGAGATGGCCTGGGCAAATGTTGACCTTTCAGAGAGGTCATTATTTAAGAGATCTGGGTCACACCATCACCTAGCAGAGAACTGACCCTGATGGTTGTGTTCTGAGGCCTGGGGCTTTTAGAAACAAAAATCTGGACTCACCCTATGCTTATTAGATAACAGCTTCATTTAGAGTTCCTTCCTTGCTTACAGCTATGTGCAGATTGGTATTTTTCTCTCTCTGTCTGCCTACTCTAACTCCTTGGGTAACTACCTAGCCTACACTTAGCTAATAGCATTCTGGACTCCTGATCTGGATCAATGAAAGGATCTGCCATAAACATTATTCTGATATTTCTCTGTCTAAACCTAATACTCTTGCCGCTACACACTTCTCTGTGAAGAGCCTATGTGGTCTAATCTCATTGTCATGACAACATGAAGACAGAGTAGAATGCTACTTATTGTATTATTATGTGGCACACAATCATAGTGGATTTGAATGCCAAGGACTTGACAGCCAAATGGTGCCTGGCAACTTTCCAGAGGCATGATAAAAATTACTGGGACAGCTGAGAGGATCTTGCGCTGAAATACTACATTCTGCAACTGAAATAAACTACATGCATTTGCATGTATTTGATTGCATGTGTTATTCCATTTGGCTGGCTTTTTACAGACTGAATTCTATTTTGGTCTTTCAGTGAGGGAGAACCATATGCAAAGCCTCAAGCAACCCTAACTCCCACCCCAAGTAATGCTATTCCCAGCTCTACTTGCTTGTCTTGACAGTTGGCTTAAACTGAAAATCTGCTCCAGGAATCCATCACAACATCCAAATAGGACTATCTGCAAATGGGGTGAGGGTAAGCCACTTGGTCCCATTTATTCTGCCAGAGGAGAGGCTGAGGGGTCAATGACATTCATCATTTGAGGTTCTGCTCCATGTTCCACCATCAAGGGAGGACAGCTTGCTCTAACATGAGACAGGTAGCATCATAGCAACGGAACACTCTCCCAAGAGAAGTTTGACTGGACCTTCACTGATGGCTTTTAAGTTGGCCAGTCGAGACATTTAGTGAGTTTTACCTTTATGTTAACTTTGGCGCTTTTTGAAAAACGTTGTTTTATCATGGTTTTATTGTTCCAATTTTTAAAATTGTATTAAGGCTGTGTTTTATTGCCTTAGGGACCTTTATGGCAGAAGTGGAGGAACCTGTGGCTCTCTAGATGTTCCTGGACTACAACTCCCATCATCCCTAACTATTAAACATGCTGGTTGGGAGTTGAAATCCAACAACATCTAGTGGGCCACAGGTTCCCCAAAAGATGGTATATATAAATTTCTATAAATACCTGAATAAAATTTATTTATGTATTTATTTATTTATTGCACTTGTATACCACCCCATAGCCGAAGCTCTCTGGGCTGTTTACAGCAATCAGAAACATTAAAGCAAATATACAATTTAAAACACATATTTTAAAAACAATTTAAAACACAATTTTAAAATTTAAAACAATATAAAAACAATTTAAAACACACCCTAAAATGCCTGGGAGAAGAGGAAAGTCTTGACCTGGCACCGAAAAGATAACAGTGTTGGCGTCAGGCGCACCTCATCAAAAGGATCATTCCATAATTTGGGGGCCACCACTGAGAAGGCCCTCTCCCTTGTTGCCACCCTCGGAGCTTCCCTTGGAGTAGGCAATGAATGAACAGTAGCTCCACATGATGTATCTATTTCCAGGCTGTACTATTTCTGACTGCAGGTGAGGGAATCAGAGGTTTGAAATCTCTGTCCCATGAAATACTCTCCTCCATAAATATCCTTAAAAAAAAAAGGCACATTGCTGGTAGTGGGAGGGGATATTTTCTGCCCTCTCCAGGTCACCTTACATTCTGTACTAGGATCCAGTAGTCAAGTCATCATCCTGTAACCATGGACTGACAGTAATTTCACAAATTAAGTATTATGAGGACTGCAGCAATATCAAACCCAAGTAAAGTGGCCTATGTGGGATAAAATCCTCATCTAAGACAAATGGCTTTCTAAATTAACAGGAATGGCAAGGGAAATTACAGGAAACACAAAAGAGGCTTATATTTAAGCCTGATGTATTAGAAGCTTCTTCTCCATGGGGGACAAATCTTTTTAAAATGTGCTAATACTATTAAACTTAAGTTAGGGTTGTTTGGAAGAGTGATTTGTTCTCTGTTATGAAAACAATGACATGAGCAAAATGTTATCTTCTGACCTCAAAAGTATTGGCTTGTTACAGAAAGCCTCGCATTTAAACTGGAATGAATTAGTTGGAAGTATATCACATTGAGCTGAATTGATGTACTGTTAAGTAAATGTGCTAAGATTATAGCCTTATGGCCTAGTCATATATGCAGGCTTACAGTGCAATCCTAACCATGTCTACTCAGTTCTACTGAATTCAATGGGGCTTACACCCAGATAAATGGGTTAGGATTGCAGCCTTAGACATGCTTAAGCCCATTGACCTTAATAAGCATTGGTGTGCCTAATTGTGCATAGAATCAGCTGCATTTTAAGGCTGCAATCCAGACACAGGGCTGTATTCAACTACTACTCAGAGTAGACCCATTGAAATGGATGAATATAAGTTAGTCATATTTATTAACTTCAATGGTTTACTCTGAGTAGAACCAGCACTGATTATCACGCACACTTACCTGCTCAGAGTAAGTTCCTTTGAACTCAATGGTACTTACTACTGAGTAGACATAAACAAGATTGCGTTGTAAATCACATTTAATAATCCTTGAATTGCTTCAGTTTCAAATATGTTTCCTCTCCTGATTTTTTCCCTTCCTTCCTTCCTTCCTCTCTCTTGCACTTTAAAGAAAAGGGGAAGGATTTAAGAATGTCACAAAATCCTGAGTGATGACAGATCATGAATATTTTTAAGGAATACATATTACTTTGCAGTTATATTTGTCCCCTATTCCTATAGTTCTCTCTCTCTCTCTGTCTTAGGATATAAAACAATCTGTCATTGGAAGTGTTCTGAATTAATTGTCCTGTTGAAAAGTGGAGTTACATTCTAAATTTCATTTACTCCTTGCCTGTTGACAAGCCAAACAAGTGGGCTTATAAATTACTGTGTTTTCATTTGAGATGGCAAAACCAAAATCTAAATTGTGGCCCATCCATTATTTTAATGGTTCAGCAGCATCTGCATCTGCATTTGTAGAGAGGTACAGACCACAGTCAAATAGAAAGTCTAAATGATTGAACGGATATCTTTAATCATAAGGAATTATATGAAACTATAGTTATACAAATAATCCTCAGAGCATTTCCATTGTGACTGTTCAACAGGTACCAATATATACTCTCACCAATTGCAATGGTTCTTTTTATCTGTTATTTATGGCATTTCTGTACTTCCCATCAAATGCATACACATACACATAAACGGACACACTCCTCCACTATCAACAGCACAAAATCAGCAGAAATGAACATAAAAGCTGCACTAGTAGAATAAAATAAATGTAAAACCAGCCTAAAATCCAGCAAGGAGAAAAATACAAGATTCAGAGTTCTAAAACACTAATACCATAATAGCACATGGTCTCACAATCCCTGTTAACCAGGGATTGACCCTGTTATCTTGTGCCTGTCCCTGATAAATTAGTGCATCTATTTTTTATTTTATTTTAAGGGGATTTCTGACAAGTGCTTCAAGAACTGAATCCAGAGAGAGGCTGCATTCAATCTTGCAGCCTCTTTCATCAGCTCCTGGCTGGGTCAGGGGGCGTAAAAGCCTGGCTGCTCTTTGGGTCCTTGGGAACAGCTGCAGCACTGGGGTACTGGAGAAGATCTGCCCTGGGAGTGAGTACTTGAGCATCTGGGTGCTTGCTTGCTTGCTCCTCTGGGTTGCTATCTTTTGAGACAGCTGGTACATGCTGCAAGGTCTGGGACCCCTGCCTGACCCTGAATCCAGAGAGAGGATGCAGTCAAATGGGGTTGTCCCTTGTGGAGTCCCGAGGGCGAGGGCACTACTCCTTCTATTAAAAAAAAAGACAATCTAGAGGAGATTGGTAGTGAGAAGGGTGTACAGCGCATGAACTTGAAGATTAACTAGAAATCATTAAAAGTTCTACCCAAAAATGAACTCAACTCATGTTCAATTCACTCAGCAATTATAGGACATATTTGCAGGTGTAGTTCAAAGATTTTTGAACTAATTCAGTGAACTTTGTTAGACCAAACTAGTTCATCCCAAGTGCTGATCATCTAGAAATCTCAAAAAATGCCATGAGGAAAAAATTCTTATGGCAAAGCATATTCCTCAACAGTGAGAGAGAACCCCAATTCCACAAACACATATGGTAGTTTCTTTTCTTTCTGAATATTGGACCAGATTCAATTGCACCTAGGAGTCATTTAATACAAATAACTGAATTTCAGTTAATTCTCCATCTGTTGTTCCAGATTTACTACGTTGCTGATGTTAAGCTCACTTATACAGCTGATATGTTGTACTTGTTCCTTGATGAACATTGCTGCAGAGTGCAGAGGGTTTTTTTCCAGGCTTTTCAAAATATAATAACAAGCAATAAAGACATCAAGGACTTGAATACAAGGACTTGAATACAACAAAACCCATTGAAAAGCTAGGCCTGCTGTAAGGAGAGGAAGCTAATTTGTACAATTTGTACAATTAAGAAGAAAATCCAATAAAATATGGAGCCCTAAAGAAAAAAAGAAAGAGGGAATTGCACATAAAAGCAAAAACAAGCAAACAAACAAAACCACAAAATGGGTGGGGGGAAAGTGAAGGAAAATAAAACACAATATTTGGAGCAGGGAAATCAGAGATATTTCCAGATAAATTTGTACTTGGTTGGGAGATGCAACATGAGCTGTTGTTCATTCACATGGGTCACAAATAGCTGCAGAATCCTCTGGTTCAGTGTGCCCTCAAAGCATTTTCAAGTGCTGAGTAAATTTCTCAGCAATGGCAATATACAAAGCCTTTTTATACCGCCTGCCCAGCGTAATAACTTCAGCATCCTTCCAGTCCTGTGTGATGGTCAAGAAGTCAGCCATCAAAAGGTATGTGATGAGTGGCTTTAAAGGAAAGTCAGCAATAGCCCCAGAGAACATTGAGAGTAAGTAGAGCTTTGGATCAAGTAACACCGCACATCCAATTATAGCACTTATTTCATACAGAACTCTAATCCAATAAGAGTGCATGTGAGGGCTGGGACACCCTAAGTGCCATTAGGTGCCTAGAAAACTGTATTGCCACCAACAAAGGTGGTTATTCCAGTTCTGTATGTGTGCCATCCAAGCTGGTGTATAATACCATCTATATATTTTTAGTTCTCCCAGATGTTGGCAGAAATAGAGGGAAAAGGCATGGCGGTCCAAATCAAATTCCAAGACACTATGTCTAATTCCTCACCCAAGCCCGTCTCCCACATTGCCTGCAGACATGTAAAAGGATAGGTGCAGTGTTTTGTTTTGTTTTTTAAAAAAATGATTTCTATGAGACTTGTTCACAAACATAAACGCTTATAAGTGTTTATAGGCACCTTATAAGGCAGGGGTGGGGACCTTGTGACCCTACAAATGTTGTGGGACTCCCATCAGCCCCAGCTACCACAGCCAATGGTTAAGGATGATCTTTTTTACCTATGGCATTCCTACAATTTCACATTGTTTGCTTTCAGCTGTTTTAGCTCCCACGCCATGACTTTTGTGAGTCTTTGGCCACAGTTCTCACATGCACATTGATGTTGGCAAACACATGAGTGGCATGAAATGACCAGAGCTCAGCTGGAATAATTCAGGGCTCTATCCCATGTGAATATTTATCATTTGACAGCAGCATGAAACATGTGTGAATGACCAGAGATATAACAAATCCAGCAGCTTCTGCCTATTTGCCAAAGGCTTCAACAGCTGATTCTATCCTGTATCCCAAATGATAAGCAGAAGCCCATTTTAAGAGACCTGCTGCTTGATGCACAGCACAGTGTTACTTGGCACTGGTCGTGTGAGAAGTGTTTTGTAGAAGATGTGCTTCATCCATCTCCAGAAATGTTCCTCAAGCATTTCATAATAGTGATGGAGCTCTTTTAAAGGACTGAGCCAAATTGACCCAGTTCATCACAACATTATAAGTGTGTTCAGGCATGTTCCTGAACATGAGAATGCTGCAGCTGTCTATGGGAGGCAGGAGCAGGTGGACAAACAAGCCCTGACCCCAGTGGGTCTGGATGTTGCCCTGCCTGCTGTGTCCTCAACCTCCCCTATGATGAACAGGGAGAGGACTTTACTCATGTTTCCTCGACTATGAGTAGAACCCTCTATGAGATCGGGGACTCTGTGAACATGAGTAAAAGCCCCTCCCCACCTACTTTCCCCACTCAACATGGGGAAGCTCAGAGACTAAGTTGCAGTTCAACATATACAGGTACATCAGGGCAGGTCATGCATGTATGCCCCTGCACCCTGTCCACGGGTGCAGCATTCACATCTTAAGACATATGGCTGAACAGGTCTTAGAACAGTGTCACACAGTCTCTCTTTGTTGTTGACATTCCCTCTCCCCTTGTAATTTATATTACCCTCATTTTCTTTCAGGGAGAAGATTGGGAGTGCATTCCCTGGTCCTTCTCCTCCGTTGCATCGCTGTTGCTGTGCCTGCAGCCCTGTGGGATTTACAACTCTGGATGGTGCAGGCTCCCTCCTGCCAACATTGCCAGTGAAGTGACAGAGGGGGTGAAGCCAGAAAAGTTTCCTTGGTCTCCCCCCTTACATAATGAGGGGAAACAACTGAAGACGGCTACAGTCTTGTTCAAAACCCACTGACACAGGGGCAAAGGTTGTAAATGGGCAAAACTTGCCCCAGATGGTAAGGTTACCATGCAAAGGGGATGTGCATAGCTCCTGCTCCAATGGCATTACCAGGCCCAGTCCTACATATATAGTTGCCATTCTCCTTATATATACTGTTATGGGATTGAGGGATGAGATAGATGATTTCTTTGGTGTCCCCTCCAAGCCTGTGATCTTGTATCTGAAGTTGGGATATGCAAGCAAGAAACCTGCTCTACCGGTCAGACTAGTTTCCTTTGTTAAGCTAGCCTGCGAGTTAATGGATTTATTAAATAGCCAATCTGTATATCCAAAGGGAGCAATTGCATTTTTTTTTCAGGGAAGAAACTCTTCTTCCCCCATCCTGGAGCCAAAGAGAGACTTGTGTTTCTAGTCTGAGGAAAGGCTGGGAACTGAAGATAAACAGAGAGGCTTGCTTGCTTTCTGGACCACGAAGCTATGGGCAATGGGGAGCAAGATCTGATGGACTGATTATGCTGTGAATAATCTTAAACTCAGGTTGGAATGTGTGTCAATAAAAACTATATATCCTATAAGACACCATAGTCTCCGCTGACTTTTCCAAGGAAACCAAACCCTGGGTAAAAGAAGGAACTCCTGGAAGTCTCACACTGCTCGGAGATTGGGGTGGAACGCAAGAATACCAGCTGCCATTTACTCCTATGAGAAAAGGTAAATGCTATAGGGGACAATACTGTATACGGCAGGGATTGGATCTTTTTCAGTGCAAGGGTCACATTCCCTCTGGGCACCCACTCTGGTGGGTGGGGAAGAGTCTGTATGCCCTGGCAAAGGGCATTCAGGTTTCCGAGGTACCAGAGAGATGAAGAAGGCAGACTGAGTCACAGGTTTACTTAAAAGGAGATAAAGTTTATTTGAGTAACTTTCAGCACGCAGGCACACCCAACGTGGAACAGACTGCACCAGGGCCGACTCCAGGAATGCGGGGGCCCTTGGGCATTAGCCTGCCCTGGGCCCCTCTGCTTCCCTTCTGCGATCCCGTGGATCGCAAGACGAGCTTCTGAACCGCCCGCCATCCCCCGCCATCCCCAGCTCTTCACCTACCTTTCTCTGCTGTTCGCGCAGGGTTGCCATCAATAAAGATGGTGGCCGAGGTTTCCGTAAGGGACTGAAGCCTTTGCTGCCATCTTGGTTAATGGCATGCATCACGCGCATTGCTGCCATCAACCAAGATGGCGGCAGAGGCTTCAGTCCCTTATAGAAACCTCGGCTGCCATCTTTATTGATGGCAACCCTGCGCAAACAGCAGAGAAAGGTAGGTGAAGCGTGGGGGATGGCGGGCGGCTCGGAAGCTCATCTTGCGATCCATGGGATCGCGGAAGGGGAGCGGAGGGCCCCTCAGGGGCCCCCCAGGGGCTCCTAGAGCTGTGGGGCCCTCGGGCCAGTGCCCAACCTGGCCACCCTTTGGAACCGGCCCTGGACTGCACATCTTGCACAGAGCGTGACCAGTTCTGAACAACCCACTGGGCACGAGAAGCACTTTTATAGGATACATGTTTACCAGCATAATGATGAGGTTACATAACTGATTGATTATGGTGAAGTGTTAAAATATTGCATCTATTCTATTAATCTTTGGATTAACAAGGCAACTTCAAATAAGCATTAATTACTAGAAAAGACTGCATCATGCAGCATAACAACAACTGATAAGCTGTATGCCCCTAATTGCCTGGTGGTGTATTAACTGCTCCAAGATCTACACTATCTGGTTAACGAGGCACCTTCCCAGAATCACACAGACACTCTTGGCAGAGCATCACACCGAACGCTTGTTAGGAACCCCAGATTAGGCCCCCAGGTGCTCTGAGCTCATTGATCGTTCCTTGACCCATCTTCCTCATGCTTAGATGTTAAATGCTAAACTAGAGAGAACTAAGGCTGGGGGGGGAATACAAGCCCCCTCTTGCCTACAGGCAGCTATTCTGCTGATATAGCTGCTGAGCTTGCCCACGGGCCGATACAGAGGCAAAAGTGGTTGGAGAAATCAAGTTTATCAGTGCAGAGTTGGCTGGTTTCTACACATATTCACACACCCCTCTCTATCCAGACAATCAAGAGGCATGATCAGAGTTCAAGGACACATTCCAGCCAGAAGAAGTGTGGTGCAAGGAGAGTTTCAAGGGCCGTACAGAGAGGCCTGGAGGGCAACATTTGGCTCCTGGGTCTTTCCCCAATTCTGGCATAGGGGATAAAACCTGTGCAGACCAGTCCTGCCATTGGATTGCCCAGCCATTACAAACAAGAACCCCCAAGGAGAGGCACAATCAATGTGTCTGTGTGCAAAGAAATACTATGCCCCCCTGCAGTTTTTGCAATATGCATATGCTTCCTCCACAGATCTCACTCATCATAATGACAGTTATTTTTCTGATCAGTGACAAGACTTCTGTGATGCTCTCTTTATCAGGTTCACACAATAGCTATGCTGTAGGTTCTCCAGTGTGACTGAAATACCGGGCCATAAAAGTGTCCTCAGCAGCCAAGGCATCATTAGCTCTTTCCCATTATTAGTAAAAATGCTATAATGTCCACTGGCTATTTTATGTGCATGCTCAAAAGGACAAAGACTGCCAGTGTCCTTGCTTTTCTTTTTCTCTTTTCTTTTTTCTTCATACAGTTTGGCACAAAAGATCAAAATTAATTATAAGAAACAAAAGAAAATAATGGATTTGGTTGATAGCCATACTAGTATGTTGGTGTTGCATCTTAGTTTCTTTAAAAATAAAAGCTTGTTAATTACATAAACCAGATGTACAAATTAATTTTTACATGTTTACAATAATTTTGCAAATCACAATTTCCAAGGCACCAGCAGGAGTTCTTTTAAATACACATTCTGCAAGGCACGGATGGTTAATTTCAGTCAAAAACATTAAAACTCGTTGTGGTAAGAGAATTTGCAATTGGGGGGGGGACTGAAGACTATGAGCTTCTTTGTTGCTTGACATACAAAGAGCAAAATCAAAGTACCTTTAGCTTATTTTCTAGTAATCCAACTGATGGGAGCCAGTGTATAATCAGTTATGTCTGAATCTGTTAAAAGGAGAAACAATTGTCATAGTTATATCTGTGCTTTTCAGATGTTACATTGGGTGAGCAAAGCATTAAAAAAATTACACTGTGTCATGGACATGATCCTTAGTAAGATTTTCCAAATGGTTATTTTGCATGTGTGTTGCATATTAATCCAGATCCCAACTTATGTATTAGGCTAATCAGCCTGCTTGCTATTGTACATAGTTCTGGGCTATTATCGTCATGTCTTAAGCAAATAACTAGCCAGCTTGCTATTGCTTATAATGCCATGTTATTGCCCCGTGGCATTTCCGTTCAAATAGCCAACTGGCGTATGCTGCTATGTTAATGTTGATCACAGTTCTCCATGCTGACTAGCGTGATATTGCATACGGTGCTGTCTATTGTTTATCCACCCTCATTCCATGCAGTTGGCTCAGTTCACAAAGTCACTCTGTATCCCTTTCAGGATCCCAGTCAGAGAACTAGGTCACACAGTACCATGCCTTCAGGTAGCCTTTGCCTTCACTCACTTAGCCCCAGGTGTTTTTCTCCCTCTACCCACAGCCCATAGCAATCCACAACTCTTTCTCTGGGGGAAAAATCAAGTATACAATTGGGATGCGGACTGAGCTTGCTTCCTCTTCTGCTGATTATGCAGCAAGCCTTTTTAGACATAAATGGGTTTGACTTTGAATGGTTTTAATTCATTCTAATGCAAACTACCTTGGGAGTCATTATGGCTGAAAGGCTGAAATATAAACATTCAATACATAAATGCTCCTGTCCTAGTTTGCATAGCCCCACCTTTCATTTGCATAGCAGATCCTGAATTACATGTCTTCATCCTTCTAGAGCAGGGGTGGAGAACCTCATGCCTGGGAGCTGAATGAAGCCTTCTAGGACCCTCTGCTTGGCTCTCAGGACTCTCCCCAGTCTACATCCTCCCCAGTCAAACCCTCCTTGAGTGTTTTTGACTGACTGAGATGTGCCCTGGAGCTCTCATAACGCCTGTTGCTTGCCTGGATAGGGGATAGAGAGCAGTGTTGAGAGTGTGTAAGAATGCCATCACTTGACCCCTATTGCACGATCTGTGCTTCCACATCACAATCCTGGATTTGCATGAAGGCAGAGCACATCCCCCATTGGAGGATTTGTAGTGCCTCATAACAATCCTGGATTTGCATGATGTCAGAGTGGTGTAGGGGAGCAAAAGAGAAGGCAGGTGGACATCCCACGGGAGTGGGAAGGGACGAAAACATTGACAAGGAAAAGTGGTGGTTTAAAACAACAAAAGAGGTCTGGCTAAACAGCTAAACTGGCTAAACAGTTACAGACACACTTGAAGGAAGCAGATTATTTAGATCCTTTCCAATCGGGCTTCAGGACTGGACACAGAACTGAAACAGCCTTGGTCGCTCTGGTGGATGATATGAGGAGGGCGTTGGATAGGGGAGAACATACTTTCCTCGTCCTCCTGGATCTCTCAGCGGCTTTCGATACCGTTGACCACAGTATCCTGTTAAATCGCTTGGAGGGATTGGGAATGGGAGGCACTGTTTTACGGTGGTTCCGTTCCTATCTCTCCAACAGATATCAACGAGTAGCGTTGGGGGATGAGGTTTCAGACCCTTGACCCCTTAATTGTGGTGTGCCACAGGGCTCTATCCTCGCCCCCATGCTATTCAACATTTATATGAAACCGCTGGGAGTTTTGGGCTGCAGTGTCACCAGTATGCAGATGACATGCAGCTCTATCTCTCGTTTAAATCCTCACCAGAGTTGGCTATGGAAACCTTGTCCAATTGCCTGGAGTCCGTAAGTGGATGGATGGGAGAGAACAGGCTGAAGCTGAACCCCGACAAGACCGAGGTGTTACTGGTGGGGGATAAGGGAAGGTTGGGAAACTTTGACCTGGTGTTTAATGGGGTGAGATTGCCCCTAAAGGACCAGGTCCGCAGCCTGGGGGTCATTTTGGACTCTCAATTGTCCATGGAGCCCCAGGTATCTGCAGTAAGTTGGGCAGCCTGGTACCAACTTCATCTGGTACAGAGGCTGCGACCCTACCTTCCTATACATCTGCTTCCACGAGTGATACATGCCCTGGTCTCCTCTTGATTAGACTACTGTAATGCGCGCTACGTGGGGTTACCCTTGAAGACGGTCCGGAAATTGCAGCTGGTACAGAATGCGGCGGCATGCTTAATAAAGCAAAGCCGTCGCCGGGATCATGTCACCCCAGTGTTGATGGAGCTACATTGGTTGCCAGTTGTATACCGGGCCTAATTCAAGGTGTTGGTATTAACCTTTAAAACCCTAAACGATTTTGGCCCAGTTTATCTGAAGGAATGCCTCCAGTATCACCAAATATGCCACCAAACAAGATCAGCCTCACGATTCCTCTTGGCTGGCTTTTAACCTGAAAAAAGCTTCCTCTGAGGCAGAGCTCCCTCAGAGACAACCACCAGCCAGCACTCCTTCCGGGAAGTCCTTGGACTGGCTTAAATGTTCTCCAAGGTATAGGAGAACCGATCAGATTTTCCACAAGACTTCGTTGAGCTGTCGGCGGCTGGAATTGATCAGGAAGTCCCTGAGATAAGAAGGCATGCCGATCGGCTGAAGACGGAGTCAGGATTTCCACGCAAGCTGTACTGGAAAAAAGCGAAGCATTCTTTTTTTCTTCTTAAAAAAAACGTTCTTAACCATTGAGCCTACTTCTGTCTAAATCTTATCATTCGGCTTAAATTACTACAATAAAAGGGATTTGTTTACGAATCAGCAACTGAGAAACCTGGGTGAGTCATACTTTTTCTCTTTTAAATATAATTTCTCTTTTAAATATAATTAAGGAAGAAAGAAAATGTAAACAACTTATATACTTTTTTTACGACAAAAAGCTGGCCTGAATTTGGAGTTTTAAAGTTTAAAAACGGATGAGAGGTAATTATTATATTTTGGACTATTTTTCTCTTTGGACTATTTCTTTTTGGACGAATCTGCTGCTCGTATATGTTACTAATTGTTTGGTGTTGGGAACCAGAATTGTTTTGCATTCTTGGATGTAGATAAGAACTGTGCTGTGCTGGCTGGACTTCAATAACAGGCCTGGAATATTAACTCTTTTGTTGGTGGAGGAAAAAAGAAAGAAATAGACTGCCTCTAGGTTTTGGAACAGTGATTAATATCAGAAATTAAAGGCTTTTCTTGAAAATGACAACTAAAAAAGCAACTAAGGCCCAGGAGCGAAGAGGTTCTACTGATCCACAGGAAGGGGCTATACCCCCAGATATGTTTCAAAAAATAATGGAAGGGATTAATGATATAAAACAGGAAATGAAAACTGAATTGACAGATATAAAAGACTATATTAAAACACAAGTGGATGAGATTAAAGGGACAATTGGGCAAATAAAGGAGGATGCAAAAAACACTAAAGAAAAGGTACAAATCTTGGAGAATAGAACAGATATATTAAATCTGGAATTAGAAAAAAACTTGGACTATATGGCTGTGATTGAAATGAGAAATAAAGAACATTGTTTGAGATTCCGTGCAATTCCTGAGGAAACAGGTGAAGACATCAGAGATAAAATTGTTAATGCTCTAGTAAAATTTCTGGATTTGAATGAAGATCGGATGGAATTTGAAATAGACAAAGTGTATAGAATTAATTCCAGATATGCAACAATGAATAAAATTCCAAGAGATGTGCTTGTTCATTTTATAAAGAAGACGACCAGAGATATGGTATTTCAGCAACACTTTAAAAATACCTTTAAAATTGATGGTAAGGAAATACTGGTGATGAAAGAAATTCCTATTAGACTTTTACGTAAGAGAAAAGAATATGCTTTCCTTACAGAGAAACTTAAGCAACGCAAAATTCAGTTTAGATGGGATGTTCCAGAAGGAGTGATCTTTACATTCAGACAACAGAAATATAGATTGAATACTGTTCAAAAAGCAAGGGACTTCTTGAGAAAAGCTTCAAAAGATATGGATGAAGATAAACTCATAATTCCTGGGGAACAAAGTCAACAAAGATATGCAGAGGAAGGGAAGGAAGATGATGGATTAAAAGGAGCATCAGGCACATTTTAAAATACACGCTTAAAGATGGATTACAAATATCTAACTTGGAATATAAATGGAGCTAATACGGCGCAGAAGAGAAAGAAAGTGTTTCACTATTTGAAAAAATTAAAATTGGATATAATTTGTTTACAAGAAACTCATATTAAGAAGAAAGATTCCAAATATTTGATTTGTAAAAATTTGGGTGAAGAATTTATTTCGGCTGGACCAAAAAAAAAAATGGAGTTGTTCTCTACATTAACCCACAATTGCTTCCTAAATTGGTATTACTGGATGATAGTGGTAGATTTGTGGGGGTTGAAATTACTCTACAGGGTACAAACATTTTGATAGTGGGTATCTATGCCCCCAATGAAGATAAAACAAGGTTTTACACAGGACTTATGGAAAAATTGTCAGAGTTTTCATATGACCATTGGTGCGTTATGGGTGATTGGAATGGGGTAATCTCACCAAAAATTGATAGGCTTTCTGAAAAAAATATCAAAGAGACACAGGGTAAATTACCGAAGATTTGCTTTGAACTGATGGAACATTTAGAATTGGTGGATACCTGGAGATATATAAATGATAATGCAAAGGAATTTACTTATTTTTCAGAAAGACACAAAACATTCTCGAGGATTGATATGATTTGGATGTCTAAAATTTTAGCGAAGGACACTTTTAAAATGGATATATTACCAAAAACTTTTTCGGATCATAACCCTGTGATATTAACTTTAAAAAAGAAAAATCTTGGATTTAGATGGAGACTAAATGAATCTTTATTACAGAATGACAAAGTAGTACAAGAATGTAAGAAGAAAGTAAAAGAGTTTTTTGAACATAATTTACATAAAGGAACAAGTGAAAATATCATTTGGGATACAAGTAAGGCATTTATGAGGGGATATCTTATTAAATGTAACTCTGAATTAAAAAAAAGAAACAACAGAAAATGCAATTAATTCTGGAAGAAATAAAACAAAAAGAGGAAGAATTGAAAAAGAATCCAACTAAAGTTTCTATTGTAAATCAAATCAAAATGTTACAGAAGCAAGTATCAATGCTGACAGTTAGAGAAATTGAAAGAAAACTAAATTTTGCTAAACAAAGGACTTTTGAATTTGCAAATAAACCTGGGAAATGGTTAGCATATAAATTAAGAAAAGAACGTCAAAAAATATCATTTTAAAGATACAAGAAGGAGATGAGACGTTGACAGATAATGTAAAAATTAAAAAGATTTTTCATCAATATTATTCAACATTGTACAAATGTCAGGAAATTCCATCTGAAAAAATAGAAGAGTATATATCTAAACAGAATTTGCCTAAAATTACAGACTTTCAGAGACAAGCTATTAATGGCCCTATTACGTTAAGAGAGATATCTGAAGCTATAAACAAAATTAAATTAGGAAAGGCACCAGGACCAGATGGGTTATCTGCAATGTATTATAAATGTTTGGAGGAAGAACTCTTACTACCCTTACAGTCTACAATGAATCTTATTCTGCAAGAGGGAAAGATACCGGATAGTTGGAAAAATGCTAATATAACTTTAATACCTAAAGAGGAGCAAGATTTAACTAAAACAAAAAATTATCGACCAATATCTCTATTGAAAAATGACTATAAAATTTTTACAATGATCTTGGCAGAAAGATTGAAAATAATATTGCAACAATTTATTCAGGAAGATCAATCAGGGTTTTTACCTAAAAGACAATTACGTGACAACGTCAGGAATGTCTTGAATGTGTTGGAATATTTAGAACAACGAAATGATAAACAAGCAGCTTTGATTTTTTTAGATGCTGAAAAAGCATTTGATAATTTGAATTGGAAATTTATGTTTCAGGTTTTGGAGCAAATGGATTTTGGAGACAATTTTATAAAATGGATTAGATCGATTTATACATCTCAGAAGGCTCAGATAATTGTTAACGGAGATTTAACGGACTCATGTGAAATACAAAAGGGTACAAGACAGGGATGTCCTTTATCTCCTCTTTTATTTATTCTGGTCTTAGAAGTGCTGCTTAGAGATATAAGGCAAGATAAAAGAATTTCGGGATTAAAGATAAAAAAAGAAGAATATAAATTGAGAGCATTTGCTGATGATTTGATAATTGTACTAGAAAATCCTTTGGAAGGAATTAATGTATTGATGGACAAATTAAAAGAATTTGGACCGTTAGCAGGATTTAAGATCAACAATCAAAAAACAAAGATGTTGGTGAAAAATTTAACTTTAAGGGAACAGAAAGAGTTAATGGACAAGACAGATTTTACAATAGAGAAAAAGTGGAAATATTTAGGTATCATTATGACAAATAAAAATTCAAAGTTGTTTCATAATAATTATGAAAAATTATGGACAGAGATTAAGAAAGACTTGCTAAAATGGGATAAACTACAACTGTCATTAATGGGTAGAATATCTGTGATAAAAATGAATGTATTACCGAGAATGATGTTTTTGTTTCAAACAATACCTGTAATATCCTCTGATTTACCTTTTAAACAATGGCAAAAAGATATCTCTAAATTTGTATGGCAAGGAAAAAAACCAACAGTCAAATTTAAATTACTACAAGATGCCAAAGAAAGAGGAGGACTGGGATTACCAAATCTGAGATTTTATTTTGCTGCCTGCTGTCTAGTCTGGATAAAGGAATGGATCTTATTGAGGAATAAAAGACTATTGGATTTGGAGGGCCATAATTTGAAGTGGGGATGGCATGGATATCTATGGTATGACAAAGTAAAAGTAAATGTAGACTTTAACAATCATTTTATAAGACGTCCTCTGTTGAAAATATGGAATAGATATAAACCAAGGTTTTATTCGAAAATACCATTATGTGTCTCAAGTCAAGAAGCGTTTTATAGAAGAGAAATGGCTGGAAAAGAGAAATGGTTAACTTATCAAGAACTATTAGAAAATGTACATGGAGAATATACAATGAAAGAGAGAGAACAACTGACAAAGGAAGGATATAGTTTTCAATGGTTTGCCTATTTACAATTGTTAGAAAGATATAAAATGGACAAGAAAATGTATGGGTTTGAAATAAGTAAATCTGATTTTGAAATAGGATTGTGTACAAATGATGAAAATATAATTGCGAAAATGTATAAACTCTTATTGAAAATGGATATGGAGGAAGAACAAGTAAAAGAGTGTATGGTAAAGTGGGCAAAAAATTTTGGTTATAATATACAAATGGATCAATGGGAAAATATGTGGAAAAAAGGTTTGAAATTTACACTATGCTATAATCTTAAAGAAAATTTTTATAAAATGATGTACCGTTGGTACATGACTCCAGAAAAGTTGTCAAAAATGTATAGTAATGTTTCTAATGTTTGTTGGAAATGTAAACAACAAGAAGGATCATTTTATCATATGTGGTGGTTATGTAAAAAGGCAAAATCATTTTGGGCACAGATAGGTAGGAAGATGCAAAAAATTCTAAAGATAAATATTCAGTCAAAACCAGAATTTTTTTATTGGGTTTTATGGATAAACAAATAGAAAAGAAATATGGAAGAATAATATTATATATGATTACGGCAGCAATATTATTATATGCACAAAAGTGGAAAATGGAATCAACACCAACAATGGAAGAATGGCTATTGAAATTAATGGACTTAGTAGAAATGGATAAATTGACATGTTTACTTTGAGAAAAATCGACAGATACATTTCTTAAGGAATGGAAGCCTCTCTTAGACTTTTTGTTGAAAGATCAAAATAAAATGATGATACTGGGATTTGACGATTAATTAAGACAGCCTATGGAGAAAAGGGATTCTGTATGTATATATTAAGGGACAGGTTTGATGTATATTATATACTTATAGCTGATCTGTGACAAATCGGAAGTCAACTATTTTATTTTCATTTTTTGTTGTTGTATTGTTATGTTTTTTGACTTTGTTTTGTTTGTTTTTGGAAAAATTTGAATAAAAATTATATATAAAAAAAAACAAGATCGGCCTCACAAGACCTTCTCTCGGTCCCACCAGTGAAAACAGCTAGGCTGGTGCGGACCAGAGAGAGGGCCTTCTCGGTCGTGGCCCCCACCCTCTGGAACTTGCTTCCTTTTGACCTTCGACATGCGTCCTCCCTGATGGCTTTTCATCGAGCCTTAAGGACCTTGTTATTCAGGCAGGCCTACGGGATTTCTGGGGTGGGTTAGGCTATTATGTTGCATTACTAACGGGTGGTTTAGATGTATTGTTGTTTAATATGGTGACTGTTGTATGAATATGTTTTAAATTGTATTTTATATTGTGTAAGTTGCCCAGAGTGTCAGTTAAGTCAGACAGATGGGCGACTAACAAATAAAATTTTATTATTATTATAGATTGGGAAGGAACACTGAGGGTTTTTAAAAAAGTGTTAACAGGGAGAAATAGCAGAGATGAGCACAATACAGAAGCCAACACAATAGAGCCTTTCGTTCTCGCTGTGATCAACCACCTGTTCACTCTAGTCAAATCTCTGTCATTGTTTAAAATCGCCCTTTTCTCTCAGTGTCCCTCAATCCTTGCTTCACTCAAACCCCTGCCATTGTTAAAAACTGCCGTTTTTCTGTGTGTCCTTTAGTTTCTGCTTCATTCAAACCTCTGCCATTGTTTAAAGCCACCATTTTTCTCTCGGCATCTCTCAAGCCCTGCTTCACTCAAACCTGGGCCACTGTTTAAAACCACATTTTTTTCAATGTTTTTCAGTCCTTGATTTACCCGAACCTTTGCCATCATTTAAACCCACAATTTTTCTCTCATAATCTCAAGCTCTGCTTAGCTGCCTCATGTGTGAGAAAAAAGGATGCAGAACTCTCAAATATTCCATAGTACCTTCTTACAATGTATTTCACTCCTAGTACTATGTGTTGTCTTCAGATTCAATGTAGTAATTAAGAACAGGCATTTTATTAACAAGCGAACAGACATATATGGTCAAGATCCATCAACTGAAATAAACCTATTCTAACAGAATAAGCTAAATGATAGACTTGCTCCTAAGATTCTATTCACCTTAAAGATACAGTGGCATATATCATGATGGCGGGTGTGTGCAAAAGGGGCTGGAGAATAGGAGGGAGGCGGCGGCATAGAAATGGGGATGGTCTGTGTGTGAAGGGGAGTTGAAAAATGGAGGAGCAGGAGGGAGGGAGGGAAAAGGGGGAGAAGGAGGCATGGGGTGACAATGAAAGTGGGGCTACGAAAGAGGATGCAGAATAGGACATGATGGTAGATTCATAATTGGATGGACGGTGAAAAGGGTATTTAGCAGTTGCAGTGTGAGGGAGGAGAAAGATACAAGAGGTTGCATGGTGGTGGTCTGTGTGCAAAGGAGAAGTTGCACAAAAGGAAGAGGAGATGTAGGCATGGACATGGGGGTGAAGGTGAAAACAGGGGTGCAAAGCATAGCTTCAGAAATGGTTCTGGGAAGGTGAAAAGGTAGTTCAGTAGTTGCATGAAATAGGAAGGGGGAGATTTGGGGGCAATGTAGGGGGTGTTGATGAGCAGAGAAAGCAGAGCCACATCCCGTAGTCTTATACAAATTTATATTCATTTCCCCACCCACATTTGCCTCTGACCCTGCCCACCACTGGTAGGGTATGACACAAGACCTATCCTCCATGTGTTGGCTCAACCCACTTTAAAGCCAAATAAGCCAGTGGTCACCACTTCTTATGAAAGGATACCCCATACAGAATAGGGATGGAGAAAGACAACACTCAATTGGCATGAGATATATGGGAGTCAATAGGCAATGGAGCAGCAAGCTGCTTTGGAAACAAGTACATGTGCAGAAAGAAAGATCCTGACTCACATTTAAATATAAACATCTGAGTACACAGACAATAGCTAATTTTGCACTGGATCCAGGAAACCATGTCTTAACATTACTAACATCACCAATACCATTACTATTATTTAATTCAATGCACAGGTTTTAGTTGGAATTTCATAACCACATGCATTGATTAGGAAAGGCAGTATATAATGAATTAATACAGGACAAGTATACACCTTAATTGCAAATGGTATTTTATTAGAAGTCCGTTAAAAAGTTAATTAAAGTAATATCTGAGTGAAACATGATCATGCCATTATAGTTAAAAATCTGTTGGTTCTCCGTTGTAATTTTCCCCAGGTTGTCTAGCTCTAACATTTCCATTTCTTTTTCATCAGGCCCAGGCTTAGCTACCCTGTCATGTAACAACTGAGCACTCAGCCTTTTTTTATTTTTTTAAAAAAGCAAAATGTAAAGGTGGCTAGCATGAAACCCCCTGGAGCTACCCACCTGCATCTTGACAGGTTTAATCCCTTATAAAGCAATTACAATGACTCTAAATTTCACGTGTCTTGGTCATAAAACAAGAAACCTATGGCTGTTTCAGTTTTGCAATGCAAGTCAATGAGATTTCTGGAGAATTGTAATATCTTGATTAGAAGCCAAATTGGGTCGGGTCGAGTCTGAATCTGTCCAGAACAGATTGGGCCTGATCTGTATTTACAAATCAGAGCCACACATCAGATTGGGGAGGTGTACGTGCACATCTCTAATTCATACGCATGCTTTAGTCTACCTATTTGGAATGTAAATCCTGACCATGTCTACTCTTCAAGACTGAAAAAGGTGTTGAATTTTCATGATTGAAAAATACTTTTTAAAAATTAAGTATGTACAAGTCTGAAGTTTGTAGAGATTCTTCTGAAAAGCATATTCCAAAGTACATTTCAGAGTGCAAATGCACTGAAAGAAATAACTTTATATCAAGCAGAACTCTTCAGGTCTTGTGTAAAAAAATAAAAAAGGTTTAGCTTGAGGTAATGGGTGGAAGTAATAGCTTGTGCTTCTGGAGATGAAATAAACTATGCTACTATGCCTGCTGACTGTAGGCTTCCATGGTTTCTGGAGGTTTTTCAGGAACATCGGATTCTATGTAAAGGGGGATGGAGATTGAAGAAATGATGTGGTTTTGATTTTTAAAAAAACATTGAACTCTTGGGAATAGACAAGACATTATCTAGTAGGTCAATGATGAAACCTGATGGCATTTGATAATTATGGAGCAGGGCAGGATGGAATTTTCTGGGACAGGAGTCAGAGCAGAACCTAACAGATGAAAAGTGGAACCTGGTAAACATGTGTGTTTCATGGGTAGTGTCCAAAAGTATCTGGAGTTTGTTTGACATAATCACCTTTACTGGTTGCCTGCCATTGTTAGTGGTGGAGCAGAATACAGTGTTTAATGGTTATATACAACATCTGGTAGGCTTATGCTCCATCATGTGTTCCAGAAATGGAACACTGCATCACAGGGCTGGGTCTGAATATAAATCTTGCTACATCACCAAATCGCTGCTCAAGAGGAGTACTGGCTGCTATGACAACAAAATATCACAAAAATGCAGATGCTACATTTGCATTTCAGAACAATGTGCTTATACAGTTAGATTGGATTTTCAACCTCAGATCTAACCTTACCTGTGAGTCAGATGAAATAAATTATTTTCAATGCAGACCTAAAAACTTACTGGAAGAAAGTCCCAGTGTATTGAATGGGCCTTACTCCCTCCAGCAAGTGTGCCTAGGATTGCTGAGTAAATATGCACAGGACTGCCTGGGTCTTATTAAAATGCTGGAGGCAGGACTGCATGTTACAAAAAGCATGCAGATGCTGGCAAAGCAGCAGCCCTGTCTTGAATCCCCACCATAACATAGTGCAGTGGTTAAAGTGTCCGACAGGGATGGGGACAACCAGGTCCAAATTCCCATTTAGTGAGAAAGGTAATTGGATAGCCCTGGGCCAATCACACTCTCAGGTTAACCTACTTCACAAAATCATATAAGAAATGTAACAGAGAGTCTTGTGGCACCTGAGAGACTAAGAAATTAATTTTGACATAAGATCAGCATCTGGTATATTAATGCCACATAGCTATAAATCTGTTATGTCCCAAAATGACAACCTTATCAAGATTGTCCATCTCACAATACACTTCTAAATGTACAGTAGCATACAGCCTGTTTCAAGGCCTTCCATTCCTAATGCTCTCTTTGTGTACCATGTCACCAAACTCCAGCTTTACAACTAAACTCTAGCTATTCAGAATTTGCCTATAATTATCTTGTCTTCATTTTATTCTGGTTGTATTTCCATGATTTAGTGATTTAATGAAAAGAATCCTCCTTATGGTTATTATATAACATCTGTTTCTGGTAAACCCCGTGTATACAATATTTAACATACAGGAAACACTAAAGGATCCAGAGGGACATGTAACTGAAAAAAAATCAGTGATTATCCCTATTCCTATTCCTACCATAGAGCAGAATCTTATCACTTTTAGGCACTTTCACCAGCCCCATATGATAAAAATCTCCTTTAACTCCTTTACAAATCCAACATCTACCACCGGTAATCTTATGGATTTTACTGCTCCTCCATGGTGTCCCATGCCACTGCATGTCCATCTTAATACCATTTTCATTATAATGTGTTGGAATTTAACAAGAAGAGCTCTTGTTATTCAAAAAGGACCAGACCTTTCCCAATATTTCACATCCTATCCCATTTAAACATACACTGAGTTCTTTCTTGAGCATCAAGGTTTAACACTATTCCATATACCTTTGGGGACAGCTTTTTTTTTCTCATCCTGCTAGGGATGGGGAAGAAATTTGATTCAGTTTGCATTTAAAGGTGAACCAACCTAATTTGCACTTCCTGAAACAATATGCAAAATGAAACAAAGTCACCCTTTGAAATGTGCACTTCTCTGAATTTTGCAATATGGTTCTCCAGCCAAATAACGTGTACAAAAATGCATTGCATTTGTGAAGTTGCTTTGCAAAAATATGTACATAAGAGAAGATTGCATACAAAATGTATATATTAGGAGAAATTTGCACAAAAATGTTCATGAATTTTCATGAGGGTTTAAGATTGGACTGATAACTGGAAAAATGGGAAACTGAGAAAAACTGAAAATGACTGACCACCCATCCTTGCATCATAGACAACATTTTTTCAATTGCTGGTCCTCCCCCAAATTATAAATCTGTCTTTGCCTTTAAGGAAAAAAAAGCCTTATCTGGAGATATTGAAAGTCAGGACAGATTAATTGTTTACCTTTCCATTACCCTGTTGCCAGGTCTTAATGCATTCCCAATTGTGATACAGAATGGGGTTCTGTGCATTAAATACTAGGGTACCAGAATGGAAAAGGCTTTAAGCCTTAATAATTCAGCTAAATTGGCTGTTACAAAAAGGCAGCTCTGAGCATTTTTCAAAGATGAAACTTTCAGTTAATGCTGTGTCGGAATGAACATAGGATAAAACCCCTTTGGTTAATAATAACTGGCATGTACAGTACTATTCTGAATTAAATTCTGTATTAGATATGCCTCTTAAATAGGTGGTTCCCTGTAACAAACACTTCCCCCGGGAGGAAGCATATTTATCTCCTTAAACAGAAAGAAGTACCCATGGATCCACATATGTTCCTGACACATGGTGAATATAGAGCACAGTTATAATTCTAATCAAGTAATGGTCAAAGACAAACATGATTACATTGGAACTATATTTTGCATCTCTCAGTTCTTCATAGGAATATCTTTCAATAAACTCTCTCCTGAACAATGTACTTATTCTTGCATGAACCTCCTCTGCCTACCTCTTCATAGGCCTACTTCTGTTCCTGAGCAACGTAGGGTGCCTCTAGACTACCACTGTTTTATGGGAGAGATTCAAGCAAATTCAGGAAATTCACCTTTTCATAATTAATATGCTTCGTTTCCTAGTGCCAAAAACAAAACAATTTCCACTTTTTAAAAAACAGACTTTTTGCAGTTGACAGGAAAATGCACTGAAAAGTGTGGGATGATTAACAGTAAGATGTATAAACACCCTGCAAGCAAATCACAACGAATGCTTATTGCTGCAAACAAATCAGAATGAATGATCAGTAAAGATAGTCTAACCTCCATGTAAGCTTTGTGCAAGAGAATCAGGATAAATGCTCAATACGCAGGTCATCTGGAGAAGCCCTCAAGAAGATTGGGTTGGAACCTTCTAAACTCATATGAAAGACAGCTACCAAACACATCTATATTTCTGATATCATTCCTAAGTTCATTTCTCCATCCTATCCCACATTATTATCTGTTGCTGCTCGAGACTGCAAAGTGCATGTTGGAGCGATATCAGGACACAAGGTAGGTTAAAAGTTGCCATTTCAGTCGTGTATTTTTGTGTATCCATATACAGTAGTCCAGTCCAGTTATTGAAAGCTAAAACATTTTGCCCTGTATTCCAGTCATTAGCCATGACAAACCCCTCCTGTCCCTAGGCCCTGTGGGAGGAGATCATGAGCAATCTCCATTTCAACCACACTGTCTTATCAGCAAGACTGCTTTCTGACAGATGGTCTTTATTAAGCACCATATTTTGTAGTGAAGGACTGTTGTAGGGATTGGCTCTGAACATACTGAAGTTTTATATAAATACTAATTACTATTATTCAGCAATGGCATCATGGGCAGAGGGATTTGTTTGTTTGTATGTCTGTTTTAAAAATGAATATCACACTTCTAAGCTGTAGCTAACAATCACAATATGACCAAAAATGCAATTAAATGCCACCAAACCATCACAAAACAATACATCACACCTTCTGATAAATCAGCAAAGACCATAAAATTCAGGGAGCTCTACCTACCTCAATGCTTAACCAACAACTTCATCAATCCATAAAAAAAGCCTTTCCAACCACTCAAGCCCTAGGCCTAGGCCTCACTGAGATCATGGTCGGATGTGGTACAGCCGGTGGTACAGCCCCCCTGGACACAAATTAACCACCTCTGTGAGAACTCAACTAAGACTTAGCCTACTGTTTGGAGGCTGCGAGTGAGTCAGCCTGGCAAGCATCAGTGGGTAGGAAGTTCCATAGAGAGGTTGAAACCATCAAGATGGTCCTCAGTCTAGTGTTTATTTGCTGAACTTCTGGCTGAAGGAAGGCTTTCCAGAAGATCTTGAAGTGTGGAGAAGGGACATGCCCTCTGTAGTAGTGCAACTACAGAGGGCATGCAGAAGGTCCATGATTCAATGCTTGGCATCTTCAGGTAGGGCTGGGAAAGACACCTGTCTGAAACCCTGGAGATTTTCTTTCAGTCAATGTGAACAATACTGAGCTAGATGGATCAATGATCTGACTCAGCTTAAGGCAGCTTTCTAGGTTCCAACAGCTGGTATAGCATGGTGGGGAGGAGAGCCTGGCTGGGAGTCCAGAGTCTGTGAGTTCAAATCCCTGCTCGTGTCTTCTGGGTGTCAAGGGCCAGCTAAAGATCACCCCCACAGCGAGTGGCTCAGGGGTTATGTGCCCTGCCACCTGTGCAGCCGTGGGCAAGCTGCATAGTCCCAAGGAGCCCAGTTGCCCCCCAGCTGGCAGTTGCGGACAAGGAAGGGGCTGGCTTGTGCAGCTGTGGCAAGCTGAGCAGGCCCTAGCCAGCTGGGGAGGACTAGCCTCAGAGGGAGGCAATGGTAAACCCCCTCTGAATACCGCTTACCATGAACACCCTATTCATAGGGTCGCCATAAGTCGGGATCGACTTGAAGGCAGTCCATCCATCATGTTTTATACCTGGAGGATATATAGGGGGATGTTTGTGACTGGTTGGAGGAATAAGGACCTAAAAAGGAGTTGCCCACACAATAGATCTGCAATACATAACACAATGCAGTGGAACAAATGGACACAGTTATTAGAGTTTTCCAACTATGTTTAAACTCGCTGCCTTCCGTTGCTATAGTAACACTGTTAAGTGCAGCAGGAGAGCAACAGGCGTGTCTTGATAACGATTTTGATCAGCACTTTGTGCTGGAAATTAATATTAAATTGGAAGTCAATAACAAATGAAAATAACTTCGTAAGCAACAAGTGGGGATGGGGTGCACAGCAGGAAGTATTAAGCATCTTTAGCAGTCATGCACTTCTAATGAAGAATGCACTGTAAAAAGGAAGAAGGGGTGGAGGTGGGAAACAGATGCACTTTTGCTTTCCCTAAACACTACAAGAAAATAGGTTCCAAAAGAAATTTTCACTGCAGAGTGACTCATCTACACAGCAGGCAGAATTGTATGTCGTCTCTCTCCACGTTGAGGCCATCGTTCATGGTGCTTAATTAGATGTCGTTTAATGCTTCACTTGTCAAAGGAGCCACAGACTAGACCTGACACATTAAGGGGAAAAAAATCTTTTATCATCATTTTATTGAAGGGGGTGGCAATGTGCAAAGAATATTTAACAGAAAAACAAGAAAAGATACTGGAGAGAGGTGTTAACATCTGCCTGGGAAAATATACCACCGAAGTATCTAAACCCAACTTTTATAAAAATTGAAATAATAAAAAAAATGAGCAAAGAAGTATTCTGACTCAAGTATTAAAAATGTGTACATTTATATAAAGTTGGTTCTTTAATAGTTTATAGTTGTATTCTTCAATAGTTTACTAGTTATCATGATATAACAGAATTAAAACAAATATGTTCATCACAGAACATTTATCATCATGTGTGAAGATGGAAGGTTTGCATATCTCTTGTGTACATATATATCTTAACATACCAGCTTCACAATAAATTCTTGATATGGAAACTTGGGAAAAAGGCAACTTAGCAAAAGACCATATGCTTTGGTGACCAATCCTGGGACTTATGCTGCACTTCCCTATCCCTTTCTGTGCCTAAGCAGGGCTCCGAGGCCTGAGTGCACAATTCCAGTCCAATTCAGCCCAATACTCATGCAAATAATATAAAGATAAAGCAGTGATGGGTGACCTGTGGTTCTCCCATATGTTGCTGCACTACACCTTCCATCATTCCTGGCCATTGGTCAGTCTGGCTGGAGCTGATGGTAGCTGGAGTCCAACAACACTGTGTGGGGAAGGGACATAGCTGAGTGGTAGAGCATTGTGCTGCATGCAGAAAACCCTAGGTTCAATTCCCTGCATCTCCAGGTAGGGCTGGCAATGCTCCTTGTTGGAAAACTCAGATAGCTGCTGTCAGTCAGTGTACACAATACTAAGCTAGATGGACCAACAGTCAGACACAGTTTAAGGAAACTTCCAATGTTTATAACATGTGGAGTCCACTGGTTCCCCCCCCCAATAATGAAACTATACAACCCCACTGTATATATGTGTGCTTCACGAGATCTTCTCATCCTTAGAAGGGACCATAGGTGGAACACATGGTTTGCATGCAGAAGGTCCCAAGATCAATCCTTGGAATCTTCAGTTAAAAAGAATAGGTGGCAGGAGGCAGAAAAGACATAAGAACATAAGAAGAGCCTGCTGGATCAGGCCAGTGGCCCATGTAGTCCAGCATCCTGTTCTCATAGTGGCCAACCAGGTGCCTGGGGGCACATCTGGCCTAGAGCTGCTGCTAGTCATAGTACTGGCTTAGATGGACAGATAGATTGCACACATAGAAGACAATTTCCTGTGTTTTGGTTTTTTTTAAAAAAAAATTGAAAAAGTAGTGTAAATCCTACCTTGCAATGTAAAAAAAGAAAACAAAAAGACCAGAAATGGCCAGATTCTGTTTTCTCAGAGACTACTCTATTTTTCTGACAGTGGTAGTGGGAGAAGATTTTTGTTGCCATATAAACTGACTGGTTAGTGATTGGTAAAGCACTCCAAATATCAGAGTGAATATTAGGCAGGCACCATCTCTGCTATCTTTTCGGCGCCTTTTGAAGACTTTCCTCTTTCAACAAGCCTTTTAAGTTGAGACCTATCCCAGTCTGCATCTGTGTCAGAATTGTTTAATATGTTTTTAATAATGTTTTTAACCCTTTTCTAAAGTTGTTTTTTTTATACATTTTCAGAGCTGTTTTGTTTTAATGTATTTTAAGACCTGTTTTATGATGTTTTAGAGTGTTTTAGTGCTTTGTTTGCCACCCTGGGCTCCTGCTGGGAGGAAGGGCGGGATACAAATTAAATAAATAAATAATAAATAAAGAGCTCCGCTACATTAAGGATGGATAGATCACTCATTTCTGAACCATGTCAACATTGTGTAGGTGTTTGCTCATAAATCTGGTCTGTCCAGTTTACTTATTAATCTACAGGGGGGGTTAAAAATCTGTACAAAAAAGTCACATTTAAACACATACTATATTTATCACAAAATGCATATTTAAATAAGATGTTTATCTCAATGTATGCATTTCTAAACACATTTTATTCTTAAAAAACACATGTTCAGGCATCTTGGTGTACTTTTTGAGCCAAGAACTGTATCACAGCATTTGGAAGAATGTGAAATCCAAAGGTCTGATTCATATATTGCTGGACATTCAAAATAGGTAAGTTCATTTTAAAATGTGAACCGAAAAAAAATGTTCCTCCATCCCTACGTTCCATCTGACAATAAGGGGGTTTTAGTTGTGGAGAACCTACATACCCTATGGTTGGGGGATTAAATGCAAACAAAAAGATTAATATAGTATCACACTGTAGAACAAAGGGAGCCATCGAGGTGCCCTTCAGATGATGATGGACTGCAACTCTCATTGTCCCATGCTGAGTGGTGCTGATGAGAGTTGCAGCAACAACACCTGGCTGGTTACCACATTGGTTACCCCTGTTATAGAACACCTCTAACTCTTTGTGATGAGTCATGAAGTACTCTCAGCTGAGATTTGCCCCTTTAAGAAAATAATCAGCTGCCACCACCAACTCCATGTTCTCCCTTTGATAATGGAGGGACTTAAGAGCAATGAGATTTCCTGAGAGCAGGGCAGGACTATTTGTAAGCCCTCTGGACTGGCCAGACCGGGTTTCCATCAGACCTTATATCATGGATAAAGGGGACAATCCTGCAGCTGGAAAGAATAATTACTCTGACATACTTGAGAGGGAAAAAAATCTGGAAAAAGGTCTTCTCTCCATAATAGCATTCGGGTTATGGAATTCTCTGCCCTGAAATATCTGTTTGGCTCCTTCCAACGTTATTGTAATTTTACCTTTTTTTAAAAAAAAAAACTTCCACAGGCTGGTGTCCGGTTTGAATTTGCTCCTTTGTTTTTGTTCTCTGGAATGTGGTGTTGCTTTTTTGTTTGTTTTTATCTGAGTGGGATTGTTTCTAATTTTAATTTTAAGCCATTTTGGGCCGCTCATATGAACTGGAAGAGTGAAATCTAAATGTTTTTGTAAAATAAACAAATAATACTGTTTTTGTTTATTGAATTTATATCCTGCCCATCCTCCTGAAGGACCAAACACATCAACAACACTTTTTCAAAAAGCATTCTAAAAACAATTAAAACATTCTAAAAACAGTTACAGTTAAAAAAAAAACATTTCATCCCATGATCTCTGGGTTGCCAAGAACAATCTCCTTCAGCCATCAAAAGCCTGGGTAAACAGGAATGCTTTCAAATTCCTCCTAAAAGTCAATAATTATAGAGACAGATGCAACTCATGGGGTAGGGCATTCCACAAATGGAGAGCCACCATTGAAAAGATGCTGTTTTGGGTCAACACCAACTAAGCAGCTCCCAGTTGCAGCACCAGCAACAAGGTCTCACCTGACGATCCTAGGGTCTGAGATGGATGATACTGGGGAAGGCACTCTTGCAGGTAGTTGGGTCCCTAGCCATTTAAGCTTCATATGCTAGGTAGTACAAACACCTTGAATAGTGGCCAGAAATGTCTCTCACCCCCCACAAAAAAACTTTTTGGAAAAAATAACACTTGTCTGCCTGGAGTCGGGATTGCAAGTCTCATCACTCCAGGTCATTAGAGCTGTCACAAAGAAGATTTTTTAAAAGCCAACATTTATCGATTGGTTGGTGTGATAGAGCCTTGCTCTGGTCCAAATGGAAGATTGATTGATTGATTGATTGATTGATATTTCCATTTATAGACCACTTACTATCTGAAAGATCTCAAAGAGGTTTACAGTAGAATGCACAAGGTACACTAAAAAACCTATCAAATTAATTTACAAAGCAAAATACATGAACAATATCCTTATACATAAACAGTATAAAAGCCAGAGTAGGCCACAAGGGACCCAAGTGAAAAAGACTCAAACAGTGGAATTCCTTGCATGGGCCTCAGGAGGAATGTATTTGCATCTGATACTCTGAGCTCTGATAAACCAGGCAAGTGATGGGGATTTAGCACCCATCAGCAGTGCTAATGTCATCAGGGGAAATGGGGTCCAAAAACTGTCTATTTCCTGGGCTTTTGTGGTGAGATGTTTCAGTTCCTCCATCCAGGACATGGCATACATGGCCAAACTCTAGTTGCCCCAATGCACCCCCCTTCCAGTCATCTACTGCACTGACACCAACCAGCCCCCAACCGCAATCGTCCGAATCGACTCCTCATCCTGCCCCGCCATCACCACCGCTGCTGCCCGAGCGCTAGTCCTAGACAAATGACTCCCAGAGAGGCCACAGTCTCATAATTCTCCACCATGACTTCCCAGTGCAGAGCTCTTTGGCCGGGATCTAGCAGGGCCCACTCCTCCTCCATGAAATACACAGCCACCTCCTCAAAGGTCACCAGATGCTGGAAGGTCACCAGATCCTGATGGGGCTGCCCTGCTGCTCTTTCCACTCTATACCAAAGAAGAGACAATCCGGACGGTGCCTCTGAGGCCATGGCACTGCCTGAGATGGAGGAGGAGGGTGCCTAAACTAGGCCAGCTCAGGGACCCTCACAGATTTGGCCACGATGCACGTTTCGTAGGGAGCAGCTCTCAAGTGTCTCTGTTTTCTCTCTTCCTCCTCGTGGCCTATTTCTCTTCCTGGACTATGAATATGAATATTTATGTAGTTTCAACTGAAGTTTCCTTCAAATAAACAAAATATATTCCGCACCTCATTACAAAAATGCAGATAGAGCTGGCTTGACAACAATCAGGAACTCTGATCACTGATGATTCATATTAACCCAGCTTTCCTAAAATTAATTAGGGAACATCTCAGCGTTCTAATGCAGCCGTAATTTGTTTTCAAAAGTTGTCTTGGCTAATGACTCACAGAAAGCCGCTCTTCCATTTTAATGTCAGATTCTCTCTCGAGAAGTGTGCTCAGTATTATGATTTTAAAGTGCTGTAGTTTCAATGGTGCAATCAAAATACTTTTAAAGATGAAGGGTTGGGGTATTTTTACTGCATTAGTTAGATATGTGTGGGCCACTTAAGATTTGCTGCAGCAAGGCTGTCAGTGGAAACAAAATATTCCTTGGAAATAAATAAGAGAGCAGAATTACTACTGCTGTGCACCATGCCCTTGTATACAGATGGAGATATGGCCCTCTCTTTAGGCTTCTTTAGAAAGGACAATGGGCACTAATGAGAAATTCACTGCAGCAAGAAACACTTTTTCCCCTAAACACTGAAATGTAGCTTGAGTTGCATCCACCTGCTAAGTTTGCAGCTGAGACCAGATTTGCTTCGGGAAAGATTTGCCTGCGGGAGTTGAAAGAAGCAGCAGAGTTCTGGGGAATGTTCTCTTGGCTAAGAGCTGTTTTGGAGTTACTCAGTAGTTTGGATGGGCAAATTGTTTGCTTCTGCAGTCCTGTAATAACTGCTCAGTCTACATACTTGCAAAATAAGCAGATTATTAAAAAGCAGCATACATTTCCAGTGGGTTCTCCTCCACAAAGGACTTGTTGAACTTTGCTCTGCTTAAGGAAGGTGTGTATTCAGCAAGTTACATTCACATGGTGCCATTACACACAACACTCCATATGAAAAGCAGCCAAGTCAGACCATTGCTCCATCTTATTCAGTACAGACTATGCTGACTGGCAGCAGCTGTCCAGGGATTAAAATGTAGGTTGTTCCCATACATACAACCTGCAGATGCCAGGGTTTAAACCTGGGACCTTTTGCATGCTAATATGTGTTCTATCGCAAGCCCTTCAGCCAGGCCTCATCCGAGTTCATTCATCCTAAGGATGGGCTGAGCAGCTAATTCCATCCCATTTTAGTCCCCTGGTGCTCAATCATAGGTCTGTCCTTTCCCATTTTGTGCAGATTTTGTGGAAGAATACATGAAAAGTCCACATTTAAATTATATGCATTTATGTAAGACACATACTTTTAATGTAAAATACACATGTTCAATACTTTTCAATGCATTAATCCATAAAATAGGCATTTTGTGTGAATTGTTCACACAAACATGCATTTTTATGCATGCTTTTCCCCCACTGAAACTGCATGATGAAATCCAGAGAAGTACGTCATCTGAGTGGGAGCTGCATTCTGATCTACAAGTATGTTTGAGAGCATTAAATTGGGTCTGTCCACTGGAAAAAAGCAGACCAAACAAATTCCTCCCCCATTTCTACTTTGAATATAGAACGACTGTTGATTAAGGAAATGTGAAATGTCAGGACTTGCTGTTTAGAAACGAAATAAACAGGGAGTGGGCAGCTAAGAATGAACTGAGAGCAGCTTCATCTTCACAGAGGAAAAATTAGACTCTCTCTACATGGGGCTGCCTTTAAATACCATCCAGAAACTTTACCTGGTTCCAAATGTGGTTGCCAGATGCATATGGGTGTGCAGTAGGGTTGCCAGGTTCCTGGCCTGAGACTGATCCTGTATCTTTAGGAGAAGAGAAAGTCAGCCAAGTGCAGGTGTTCTTGCAACACTGTAATGGGAAAAACCACAAGGTTGAATTCTCCCTCCCCCCTCCACAACTTTTAAAGATACAGAAGACCTCTTGGAGGCAGGGCCTGGTAATACCACCTTGTGGTTTTTCTCATTACACTGTTGCAAGAACATCTGCACTTGGCCAACTTTCTCTTTTCCTAAAGATACAGAATCAGTCTCAGGCCATGAACCTGGCAACCCTACCTATATTAGAACAGCTACACTGGCTTCCAGTGCGTTCCGGCCCAATTGAAAGTGCTGAATTAACCTTCTGCTCCACAGGAGGTTTCTGCCTTCCCTGAGCTCACCTTAGGACACCTGTTTGACAAGTGTACCACTCCAGTCAAATTTCCTACCTGATGCTGACCCCGGAGCAGGTTGTGCCCAACCCATGTCAGACACTTGGAGCCAGAAGTGAGAGCCCTTCAGGGCTCCCTCCCCGCGACTCACTGAGTAAGTGAGAAAATGATATAGTTTGAGGCTGAGCTATGGTATCCTATAAGATAAGGGGTTGCTATAGAGCTTAGCTCACGATAACAGGATGCAGAATGTGGCCAAGAGATAAGAATAACAGGTGCAAAGTACACACAAGGGTGTTAGGTACACATATATTGTGGGTTAGGTGCAAAGGTTACTGATAAATGTATTGATTGAAAACACCGAGATAACCGGGATGGAAAGTCCCCAACGAGCAGAGGCGCTTATGTATTTGCATTAAGCTTTCGGCCCCACACAGAATGTATGTACAGGATGTACACGTAGATGATGGCTAATGGAAAAGAACAGGTGCAGAGCACAAGATGGTATTGGCAGTCAACCAAAGGGCGGTGCCCAATGGATATGTTAATGCAGAAGGTGGAAAAATACCATGAGGAGGGGGTAGTGAGTTGAAACCTATATAAGACTGCTTGGATGTAACTTCAGGAGGAACTCTCTTGGGCATGAGTCGAGAGATAGCTCCTCCTGTGTACACAGAATAAAGGCTTTGGTTCTTGAATGCTGATTTCGTGTCTGTAAGCATTATTGGCTGACTTATGGGCATAAATACGATATTTTTGTAACAATTCTGGCGACCACGAAGGGACTCCTTTAAACTCAGTGCCAAATCAGACCGCTGTAGTCCGCCAGGCTGGGGGAGTGTGCACCGGATCTTTAGGTCTGCCCTGGGGGCCATGAGGCACCGGACCTGATTGGGACGCTGATAATTGGAGTCCCGAACCGAGAAATCAGCTTCAGAACAAGGCAGTAGGGAAGAGCTGTGCCATTCGTCGGGACGTCGACTGGGGTAAGTTCGTTTGTCTTATATGTACAGAGGGGGGTGAAGGTAGCTGATCAGTGTGTTGACTTCACCAGAAAGTACATAGGCAGGCAAGACAAAAAACACCCCAGGTAAGAATGGGCACTAAAGGCTCCAAGGTGGTTACGCCGCGACAGTGTTTTGTAAATAATTCTGTGTCAGAATGAATGGAACAGAAGTGGGATGGCCCCCTGAGGAAGAGGGTTAGTCCAGGAAGAATAGGTTGTTTAAGTGGATCTTTTTAAAGTCTGTCTGTGTCTTTCTCAGTTTCTCTGTGGTTCTTGGTGTGTCTCTAGATAGTATATGTTAAACATTGTTAATAAAGAAATTTATCCTGGCGCTGGTGTCACGACAACTTTCACAGTTAACATGTGGAGGTTGCCAGCAGAACATTGAGGGACGTTATTTCCTCCAAGCCATTGATCAGTATTGGCATGACAACTGCCTCAACTGTGATGCGTGTGGGTGCAGACTGGGAGAAGTAGGAAATCGATTGTATTATAAACTGGGCAGAAAACTGTGCCAAAGGGACTATCTCATGCTTTTTGGCCAAAACGGTCTCTGTGCCTCCTGTAACCAACAAATCTGGGCCTATGAGATGGTCATGTGAGTAAAAGACAAAGTATACCATCCGGAATGTTTCAAGTGTGCTGCTTGTCAGAGACACCTTTGTGTCGGGGACAAATATCGTCTCTTCAAATTGGACATAGTGTGTATGTACAATGAATGAATAAGGAACATGAGTGTATTGAACTTATTATGTGTTAGAACTGAAAATAACATGGTCTAAAGATTGTTGTAAGGGAAGGACATTGGAATCAATTTCTTTCCCTTGATAAGTGGTTGTAAAATAATGAGGGCCTCAACCGTGGAGGGGGGGGCAAAGAAGTCCAAGTCAAATCCCATCTTCCTCTAAATCAGAGGACCCCTTGTTCAATTTAGTGCCATATGTTTTTAATGCTAATCGCGATAGGGGTTTTTACATCTGATTGACTCCTACACATTAGCATTGATGGTGTGTGGTGTTGATTTCTTGAGGTGGCATGGACAAACATTTACTGTTGATTTCAATTCTATATGGGGCAAAGGCCGACCGGATAATTGCCATGGCCGGTCCAAGAAACCTAAAGGACCTAAGAGTCTGTCTAGGAATAGTGGGTATGAGTCCTGAATCTGGGCAGACTTGAAAGACTTGAAAGAAGTGAAAATGGACTAAAATAAGGGGGAAAGCCTTTAGGGAATTGGAACAAGGCTTAAGTAAGATCAAGACACCACCATAAGGCCAGGACTGATGTTCATGTCAGCATTGGTAAAATACCGGCAGTGGTTGTTATACATGTCTGAACACATGGCAAGTGTAAGGACCCACACAGGCAGATGTGTGGCAGACTGGACTCCAACGAAAGGAACCTGGGAGATGGGGGAGTCAGGAGGGGAAGGAATGTTACTTCCATCACTTGACTTACCCAGTTGTCAGGCAATCTATTCACCAATGGAAACCCAGAGACTAAATTGACACCATATGCAGTTTAATATGGCAGGCCACCATGGTTGGGACCAGGGATGAGTAATTCTGTAAATACAGTGTTGGGTGAAATTGCTGTTGTTGAATATGTAACTGCCCTGCAGTCTGTATTACATGTATTACAGGTATTCCAGATAAGTCCAGAGACTGTCATTAGAAGGACCTATTCATTCACTCACCCACCAGAGGAATGGGTTCGTACTCGAAAGTGGCAGAAGGGACCCCTCAAGGACATCGGGAGTGACCCCAAGTTGTTCTTACAGACCACTCATGCAGCAGAGAAACTGAATGAAGTATCGAGGTGGATCCGCGTGAGCAGACTCAAAACAGCATCACCATCAGTGGAACCAGTGATGAGGGTAGCGAAGGACCCTCCAACGGCAGGAGTGAAGAATCAAGAACTCGAAGAAAAGTGACTATCAGAGACGGTACCCGGTCTCGGTCTGAAGATATGCCCCAAGAAAGAGAAGAATGTATTACGTTACCCTAGTCCCAGCAGTTCCTGATAAAGATTGGGCTGAAGTAGTGGGGGCTATAATTTGTGTTTGTATCATACTCGTTTTCCTGTATCTCTTCTGTTGTAAATGCTTCCTCTTATTTCTTCTGCTGTAGACGCCTTCCCGTGGAAGATCGGGATTATATGCATAATTATAGACCTGAGTAAAGAGTTGATAAAACAGGGGTTGTGAGCTGCTAGGATGAGGTTAGACATAGCAATTTGGCTATGGGGAATCCTAGCTCAAACCCATCAAAGGGAACATAAAAGCCAAGAGAACTCGATCCTCAATTTGATGCAGAAAGTGGTAAATGAGCTAAATTATACACGTTGTTGGGTTTGTACCCATGCGGGAGGAAATAGTGAAAACATCCTCCCCTTCAGACCACTGCCTCTAACGGCTTATGGTATGGTTTATAATATTTCTAAATTCTACAGCCATGAGGGAACAGAAAAGCAAACAATACCTGGAAGGCCTATAATTTTACCACTGAAAGGAGTTGGTACTCCATTGTTCCCAAACCCAGAATGTGGTGTTTCCAGAGGGAGACACGAAAGGGGGAACCTAGCATACCGGTTGGGACATCTGAATGTTCCTTCATTCTTAAGTGGCACTTAACTCCAATATGGGAAAGAGGTTTAAACTGCACCCAGTATAAAGGAATGAAGGAGAGCGGTGCAACCAGTTTATCTAAAACAGAGAGAGACTGTGGACTGAAAGTAATAACGGAAGGCAATGAGGCATTTGAGTTGTGCATGTGCAGAAAATTAAAGTCAACCACAATGTATATGGATCGTCGTCACACTCTTCAGTGGGTGAGAGCGAATGGCACAGAAGTAGAAGAGTTTGAGGAGTCATGGTGGGATCCAGATTTGTGGCACTCACTCTCATTTATTCGAAGCTTAACAGGCATAAAATGTAATTAAAGTAATGTTGGACCGATACTCTGTCCAGAGAAAAACGATTCTGTGCAGTACCGTAACCCCTTTTATGGAGGATGGTATGATCTAAGGCAGGGGAGAGGACATTATGTGTCCACCCCAACAGGAGCCAGACCTTGGGATAAAGGACCATTTCCTAATGGTATAAAGGCAAGACTGGGACACCATTTTGTTTGTGGCTCGAGAGCATATAAGGAACTCCCAGTCAAATGGACAGGGACCTGTTATGTGGCCCTGTTGCTCCCACCAATATCAATACATCGGAACGATTCCAATATCAAAATCTATGGTCCAGTCCATCAGAGGGTGGCACGAGACATTGCATCTGTAGCTGGTGGAGTGCACAAAAATGGAAGAAAGAGGAGTGGCCAGCAGAAAGGATCATTCAACATTATGATCCAGCCTCTTGGGATCCATATGAATTGGTAGCCGGAGCAAGGGAGCCAATTTATAATTTGAACCTCATCATTCGCGTACAGGCGGTGGTAGAAATTGTCGCTAATGAAACAGTGGCGGCCATTCGGTTATTAGCAGAAGATATAAAAGCCATCAAGAAAAGCATCTTCCAGATAAAATTAGGAATGGATTTCCTGTTAGCATCCCAAGGCAGACTTTGCGGGCATTTGAATGTCTCAGAATGTTGTGTTCTTGTTGATGATAATGGAGACATCTTGGAGCAACATCTCAGAAGGATAGAGGAAGTAGCTCATGTCCCAGTACAAACTTGGAAGGGTTGGAATTTCGATTAGCTAACAGGTTGGCTGCGTAAAATGGGATGGCTCCAAAATGGATTTATGGTATTCTGTGTGATTTTACTCATATTGTTAACCTTACCTTGCTTTATCCCATGTATTCACTTGGTTATACAACGCATGGTAGAAGGTATAACCCATAAGCAAATGCTAATGATGTATCAAGGCTTACCGCAAGAAGAGATTGAGATCCCAATTCCCTTAAAGGCTTTTTGAGGGGGAAAATGTTAGAAATGGCTTCAGCAATCCCACCCAATATGAGTTAGCAGTTCAGTTTACTTAAACATGCAGTAGAAAGGCCCCCATAAAGGCCTCAGTAGCAAACAAGGAACAAGGAAATAGAAAATATAAATATGCTCTTATGTTTAGATAAGGGGTTGCTATAGAGCTTAGCTCACGATAACAGGATGCAGAATGTGGCCAAGAGATAAGAATAACAGGTGCAAAGTACGCACAAGGGTGTTAGGTACACATATATTGTGGGTTAGGTGCAAAGGTTACTGATAAATGTATTGATTGAAAACACCGAGATAACCAGGACAGAAAGTCCCCAACGAGCAGAGGCGCTTATGTATTTGCATTAGACTCTCACCCCCACACAGAATGTATGTACAGGATGTACACTTAGATGACGGCTAATGGAAAAGAACAGGTGCAGAGCACAAGATGGTATTGGCAGTCAACCAAAGGGCGGTGCCCAATGGATGCTAATGCAGAAGGTGGGAAAATACCATGAGGAGGGGGTAGTGAGTTGAAACCTATATAAGACTGCTTGAATGTAACTTCGACAGGAGATCTCTTGGGCATGAGTCGAGAGATGGCTCCTCCTGTGTACACAGAATAAAGGCTTTGGTTCCTGAATGCTGATTTCGTGTCTGTAAGTATTATTGGCTGACTTATGGGCATTAATACGATATTTTCGTAACAGGTCTGTATTTCAAACACAAAGCATGCTACCATCATATCTAACTTGGTGTGGGGGTTCGTGAGGTATTTGAAGTCTAAGAATTCCCATATGAATTGACCCAATCTACAGTTCCCAGACTAATGTATGGATCAATTAGTCACTTCCCCCCCCCAGATGTTCTGATGCGGTTCTCAGTTCAGAAACATTAAAAAAAATGTCAGAAATATTATTTTGAGAGAAAATATGTTTAAAATCAGTTCATTTCCAGACCGCAATATGCCCATTCTCTAATTTGGACCTTTATTTGTCCAGACAGGAAGCAAAACCAGGAAGTTTATTAAGTCCTTTTGAGCCACAGCATGACTGCTGGAGTGCATTTTTCATGGTGTATCACACATTGTGTAAGCATGCTGTATGAACACAAAGTCAAGCACACTATAAAATGTAGACTCCAGTCACATTCACACCAGACATTTAAAGCACACAGCTTCCCCCAAAGAATCCTAAGAAGTATCATTTGTTAAGGGAGCTGAGAACTGCAGCTCTGTGAGGGGTAAACAACAGTTTCCAGGATTCTTTGGGAACAGTCATGTGCTTTAAATATATGGTGTAGATGTGACCTTCATATCTTAACCTGTTCTTCCATAATTGCACATATAGTGTCCCTGGTGAAGAATTCCTAAAGCAGGAGATTGGGAACCTGTGGCCCTCCAAATATTGTTGGACTAACTCCCATCAATCCCAGCAAACATGGCCACTGGTCAAGGTGGAAGGGATTTGCAGCCCAGCAACATCTGGGGGGGGACACAGGTTTCCCATCCACTGTTCTAAAAGGTTGTCTCAGAAACATTTTCCTGTGATAAAACTCCATGCCAATGAAATGTCTTCAAAAGGATTCTAACATAGTTGTGTTATCTTATATTCTCTCCCCCCCCTTTTTTTTAATAACTCATTTATTGTTTTGGCAGTTATGAAATTCAGTTCAAGAAAGTACATTATGTTCCAATTGTGTCCAAATGTATAATTCATATTTACCTGAATGCCTAGATGGATGACAGGAAATCACTTCTATATGCCTATTATGATTTTGACATGTTGTTTTAAAAATTATTTCTGCCATTACATAAACAAACGCTACATACTGGAATGTCAAAGGATAATGACAACAGGTTCAGTGAGACATATTAAAGATCATATGGCCTCAGTTCAGTTAAGAAGCTCACAGGAAGAAAAATATATATAGACAAGTGGAATTTTACATAATTTGCATGCTTTATTTGAGATGAAAAATTGATTAGTGGGCAAATTCCTGAGCATTACTCATGACTTTTTAAATCAGTCATCACCAGAGTGTCACCTGGGAGCACAATAGCACCCATGAGGTCTTCTCCTGGTATCCATGAAGTCTTTGACCCCTCCCCTCCCCACTGCCCCCTTGGTCATAAAGTGGTGATGTGGATACTTTTTCCTTCCTTCAAAAGTTCATAGAACTGAGGAAGTTGGAAAAGTGACCCTCTTTCACACTTCCTCTTTTAGTTCTATGTGCTTTTCAAGGCCCAGATTAATTCTTCTACCTATGGATTGACATCTACCTAGATCCCATGGAAAAGTGAAGTCTGCGTGCGTACATACTGTCTTCCTTTTGGGGGGAAGGAAATCCAGGGGAGGGAGGAGAGGAGTGACCAGAGAAGGTGGCAACCATGACACTTGCTCAAAAAATCCAGCTGTGCCCAAAACATTTGGCAATCCATGTATGAATACACTGACAAACGCACACAATGAGAATGTGGGGAGACTGGGGAAAATGAGGAGGGAAAGAAAGTGCTAAAACCCCACCATCTGAATCCACTCAATCAGTAATAATGTATTCTGTCAAGTACAAGGGCCAAAAAACAGTAAATTACAAATTCTGATAAGCTTTACCCCAACCCACAAAACTCTCCCCAAGTTTTACCCATGGTCTGAAAGGTTTTGCCTTAGCTATACCCCAGAACTACACCAAACTCTACACCAATTTTGCCCATACCTTTCAGGCTCCTCAAGGCCCCAGCCCTGACTGACCTTCCTGGGCCCTCATGTTGCCCATTGTCATTAGTCCCAGATGTCTGGTAGTTTTGAGAGTTGGTAGCTCTTCCACCCAGACATGTTTTTGATTCTGAGTGCTTAGCAAAAATGCACATTTTGGCCACAAACATCCAATGCAAATTTAGATGACCTGGTGTGGTGTTGAGGCTAACATTATGAGCCAAGGATTCCCTTGATCCAATCTCACCATAGTCATGTATTCACCAAGATGGTCTTAGTCAAGGTGCTGTCTCTCAGATTCTCACCTCTCATAAACACATCTGCAATATCATTCTCACTAATAGTGAAAGAAGGTGACAGAAATGGAGTCAAAATGGGTGCACTGAGGAACAGGAGTGAGGTACCGACATGGCTGGAGGAACCTCAAGGTTTGCTCAGTACAATTTTAAAAGTTTTATTTTAAAAAACAAAAACAAAAACAAATGAGAATTGAGTGTGCCAAGTAACCATAGAATGCTGAGTGTCAATTGGAAAAGAAAAAAATGGAAACTGTGGTCGGAGGAGGTGAAATGTCTTACCCTTCTTGGCATGTTACCAAATTCTTCCAAGCTACACAGGAAGTGGATTAGACTGTGAAAGACTAACTCAAATGGTGTTTGCAGTTTGACCAATTTGTAGGGCAGTACAATATCTCAGAGAGGAGGTCAGGTCTCCTGCTCCCCTGGTGCATTCACTATAGCTGCCCAATTTCCCTGCTTTTTAAAGTTTGATAGAAATATCTGTGGGCTATAGGTACATTCTTAAACCACAAGGTTTTTTGCCTATTAGTGAATAGTATCTTGGAGGAGGGCAGGGTGGGCTGGCACAAACCTTGAAGAGGAGCAGTCCTGCTAAGAAGTGAGGGTAGACTACAATGTTTTGTTGCAGGTCCCAGTTGTGAGGGAAATTATTTATTTATTTATTTGATTTGATTTCTATACCGCCCACAGCCCGAAGGCTCTCAGGGCGGTGCACAACATAGGATAAAATACAATAGAATCAGAAAAACAGTAAAAGCATACATATTAGACAATTAAACGACCTGATATACATTAAAACTAAAGATAGATTAAAATGCCTGGGAGAATAAAAAGCAGAGCTTGGAAAAGTTACTTTTTTGAACTACAACTCCCATCAGCTCAATCCAGTGTCTGTGCTAGCTGGGGCTGATGGGAGTTGTAGTTCAAAAAAGTAACTTTTCCAAGCTCTGATAAAAAGGTTTTAACCTGGCGCTGAAAAGATAAAAGTGTAGGCGCCAGGCGCACCTCATTGGAGAGACTGTTCCATAATTCAGGGGCATTACGACCCTCCGAGCTTCTCTGTGAGTCGGAACTCGGAGGAGGGCCTTAGATGTTGAACGTAGTGAACAGGTAGGTTCATATTGGGAGAGGCGTTCCGCTAGGTATTGTGGTCCCGCGCCGTGTAAGGCTTTATAAGTCAAAACTAGCACTTTGAATTTGGCCCGGAAACAAATAGGTAGCCAGTGCAAACGAGCCAGAACAGGTGTTATGTGTGCTGACCGCCTGGTCCTCGTCAACATTCTAGCTGCTGCATTTTGCACTAGCTGTAGTTTCCGAACTGTCTTCAAAGGCAGCCCCACGTAGAGCACGTTGCAGTAATCCAATCTAGAGGTTACCAGAGCATGCACAACTGAAGCGAGGTCGTCACTTTCCAGATAGGGACGTAGCTGGGCTACCAACCGAAGGTGGTAGAACGCATTCCGTGCCACCGAGGTCACCTGCGCCTCGAGAGACAGGAATGGATCGAAAAGAACCCCCAAGCTACGAACCTGTTCCTTCAGGGGGAGTGTAACCCCATCTAGAACAGGTTGAACATCCACTATCTGGTCAGAGAAGGCACTCACCAACAGCGTCTCAGTCTTGTCAGGATTGAGCCTCAGTTTATTAGCTCTCATCCAGTCCATTATCGCGGCCAGGCAACATTTCAGCACATATACAGCCTCACCTGAAGAAGATGAAAAGGAGAAATAGAGTTGCGTGTCATCAGCATACTGGTGACAACGCACTCCAAAGCTCCTGATGACCGCACCCAGCAGCTTCATGTAGATGTTAAAAAGCATAGGGGACAGAACCGATCCCTGCGGGACTCCACAATGGAGAGTCCAGGGTATCGAGCAATGCTCCCCAAGCCCTACCCACTGGAGGCGTTCCACCAAGTAGGAGAGGAGCCACTGCCAACCAGTACCTCCAATTCCCAACTCCGTGAGTCTCTCCAGAAGGATACCATGGTCGATGGTATCAAAAGCAGCTGAGAGATCAAGGAGAATCAACAGAGTAACACTCCCTCTGTCCCTCTCCCGACATAGGTCATCATACAGGGCGACCAAGGCTGTTTCAGTGCCAAAACCGGGCCTAAAACTGGATTGAAATGGATCTAGATAATCGGTTTCATCCAAGAGCACCTGGAGCTGGCTGGCGACCACCCGTTCTAAGACCTTGCCCAGGAATGGAACATTCGCTACCGGTCTATAACACAGACCTCTCTTATAGAGCTGTTATAAGGACTGCTGAGATAAGGTTTAAAGTGATTTGAGTACTCTGTAGCACTATATAAATGTTAGGTGTTTTATACTAAGCCCGTTTGTTTCAACTCCATTGAACTTTTGACTTTATATTTAATTTATCCTCAACCACAAGGTAAAAACTGTAATACGTCTTATGAAGAATGAGGTGGCAGCAGACAGACTCAACCAAAGGACTCCAGACTGCAGGAGGAGGATCATATTTCTTAATGCTCTTTGCATGTGGCAAAGTGGGATGTCAGCGGAGGGCTACACTGAATTTTTTACATGGGAAAGGGTTAGAATTCTAGACTGTAACCCCTCAGACTGGAAGTGGGAGCCATGCTGTTTATCACCTCTCCTTAAGCACTTCATTTGTCATAATATAGTGCTGTGCCGTTAAAAATGTCCTGCTCCCCCCTCCACCTTCTCCATTAATTAATGAAAAAAAGAAATTGTATTAAAAATTATCAAAGGTGAGAGAACTACTGAGAGGAAGGGCGGAATATAAACCTAATAAATAAATAAAATTAAGATCCACATATTTTAATTGGCTTTACTTTCAAGTCTGTATGAATAGGAAGTGCAGCTTTACATCATAAATGAATAGATTCCATGCTGAGTGTCTGTAATTTTTAGAACACCTGTTGGCCTACAGTAATGGATAACAAAACCTTCTTACAAATTTTTTTTTAAGAAAAATGTAATGAAATTTACTAGTGGGACTCTAATTTAGTGATACATTTTAAGCTTTAGAATTCCTCTAGTGAATTAGCACAAGCTAACGTCAGGTTGCCATGTGCATCAGCATAATCTCTGAATTCAGCATTAGAAAAGAGAGAAAAGGAACAGGAAGATGGAAATGTACTGCTGAGCATATATAATAATCTTTATGGGCAAATGAAAAAGCAAATGCCCCATTCCTGGCTATTGAAGTTGATGGAAGCAAAGCATCAGCAATAAAATGATGAAATGGGCCCAGTAAACTTTAACCACCATGGCTATTACTTAATCAAATACTTGAGATGGATGAGGACCATGGGTTTTATTTCTGCCTAAAGATTAAAAAAATTGGGGCTGCATTACGCTTCTTAAACATAACTGAAATTAGGGTTGCCAGGTCAGAAGCATTGTAAACCCTGAGATTTCAGGGGTGGGCCTTAGTGATGTCATAGGGGCAGGCCCAATTGATATCACAGGGGTGAGCCTTAGTGATGTCACAGGGGTGGGCCCTAGTGATGTAATTAAGTATGATACATTAAGCACCAACCACAGTTGCTTGCAGCATACAATTCAAACAAAAACATTTCTCAGATTGGAAATTAGGATAGAAATCTTAGCTAAAAGATGGAGCCTGGGTAGGGGACATTTAATCTAGTCTACTTGCTTCTGGCAGTAGTCAGCTGTAGTCCTGCTTTTGTGCTTTCCTCTTTAACTGTCATCAGCATTTCTTTCAATTCATTATTGGTTTCTGCTAATAGTATGGTATCGTCTGCATATCTTAAATTATTGATATTTCTCCCTCCAATTTTCACACCTTCTTCATCTTGGTTCAATCCTGCTTTTCATATGATATGTTCTGTGTACAGATTAAACAAATAGGGTGATAAAATACACCCGTCTCACCCCCTTTCCGATTGGAAACCAATTGGTTTCTCCATATTCTGTCCTTACAGTAGGCTTTTGTCCAGAGTATAGGTTGTGCATCAGGACAATCAGATGCTGTGGCACCCCCATTTCTTTTAAAGCATTCCATAGTTTTTCATGATCTACACAGTCAAAGGCTTTGCTGTAATCTATAACGCACAGGGTGATTTCCTTCTGAAATTCCTTGGTCCGTTCTATTATCCAACATATGTTTGCAATATGATCTTTGGTGTCTCTTCCCTTTCTAAATCCAGCTTGGACATCTGGCATTTCTCACTCCATATATGGTAAGGGCCTTTGTTGTAGAATCTTGAGCATTACTTTACTTGCATGGGATATTAAGGGTATAGTTTGATAATTACTGCATTCCCTGGGATGTATATTGAACACTTCCAGTCTGTGGGCCATTGTTTAGTTTTTCATATTTGTTGACACATATTTTGTTAAAATTAGGACAGATTCAGTCTCAGTAGCTTGTGTCAACTCTATTGGTATGCCATCTGTTCCTGGTGATTTGTTCCTTCCAAGTATTTTAACAGCAGCTTTCACCTCACATTCTAAAATTCTGGTTCTTCATCATATGGTTCCTCTGTGAATGAATCTGTCATCCTTGCATCTCTTTTATAGAGTTCTTCAGTGTATTGCTTCCATCCTCCTTTTATTTTACCTCGGTCAGTCAGTGTGTTCCCTTGCTGATTATTCAACATCCCTTCTCTTGAATTAAATTTCCCTTTAATTTCTCTAATCTTTTGGAATAGGGCTCTTGTTCTACCCTTTTTGTTGTCCTCTGCTATTTCTTTACAATAACTATTGTAATAGTTCTCTTTGTCCCTATGTACTAGTCACTGTATTGTTGCATTTAGGGTTCTAATCGTTTTTCTCTCTCCTTTTGCTTTTGCTTTCCTTCTCTCTCATTTTAAGAGTTTATTCAGTCATCCGTTGAGGTCTTTCTCTCTTTTTAACTAGAGGTATTGTCTTTTTGCATTCTTCCCTGATCATTTCTCTGACTTCACTACATAGTTCTTCTGGTTCTCTATCAGCTAGTTTAAAGCCTCAAATCTGTTCCTTATTTGATCTTTATATTCTTCTGGGATGTTATTTAAATTGTATTATGGCATTATGATTGCTTTGTCATTATTCTTTAGCTTTACTCTGATTTTCCATATGACCAGTTCATGATCAATACACTCTTGAGTACTTGGTCATAAAATGTCATTGTGGAAAATGTAGGAATTTGAAAATCACTGGCCTATAATAAACAAGGAACTGAGATATATTGCAGCCTCTATTTATTTATTAAAATAATTTAATAAAAGCACTTAACCATCCAAGGATCCTAAAGTGGTTTACAAGAATAACAGCCTTCATACCTTTGTCTTCAAGCAGTGAGCATAGCTTCTTTGCCCATTTTATTGTCTTTATCTATCCTTCTGCCAGTGTACAGTGGTAGACAGACAGACAGACAGACAGACAGACAGACAGACAGACAGACAGACAGACAGACAGACAGATAGATAGATAGATAGATAGATAGATAGATAGATAGATAGATAGATAGATAGATAGATAGATAGATAGATAGATAGATAGATAGATAGATAGATAGATAGATAGATAGATAGATAGAACAAAGATTGTTATTCTGGGATGACTGAAGATGAATAAACTTTCAGAAAAGTGAGACCACTGCTGCGTCTCCCATTAGCAAGTCCTCTTGTTTCTCCTCTGAGAGTAAAAGCTAGAAGTAATGAATAAATATTAAATGTACTGAAACCATCCTGATTTGCCCAATTTATTAAAAAACAACCACATTCCCACAGCAGCAACAAAATGTAAGAAAACTGCCCCAAGAAGCCTCCACATCTCAATTCTCAAACTATAGTCTTTATTAGTGCATTTCCTCCTCTCTCTTCCAAAGGTCAGTATCAGCCTTCAAAAAGCAAAAGTATTTAATGTCTTTGATAGCTTGGAACATAAAATAAACCTTTACAAAGTCTATCAATAATAATAATGACCAATAAGCCTTTGCAAAGTATAAACACAACAAACTGCATGACCTTTGAATACTGATTTCAAAAAGAAATTCAGCACTATGCATTTGAGATGTATGAGGTGGAGGACTTGGCCATGGTAACCACAGAAACCATTATGCCAAATAATAGTGGGACACAATGAATATTTGTTGATGGTGTTGCACACCCTTATGGTAAGGCATGCTGTGACTCAAGTATGTGCTTAAAGTGTTATGGCACTAATTGTCTTGAATTATTTTCCCTTAGAAGTGAAGCAAGCCCCCAACATTGTTACATTTTTGAAGTTAGTGAAAAACTTTTCTTTTCTCCCAAGCCTTCCTAAATTGGTCAGATCTATTTCTGAAGCTTTTAATTCTTGTTGACTTTGTGTTTTTTTAAAAAACATTGGTTTTTGTAATTTGTATTATGATTCATATTCCATTTTTGTACATCCATCCAGGTATTCATTGAATGTGGTGTATAAACTCAGAAATAAATTAATAAATATTCTGCAACAAACTGATCTGCAGCTCCCTGTGTACTGTAGAGCTATCAAAGGATGCATCAGCATTGCAAGTGTGCCTAACTACAGTTGACAGGTTGATATCTATCTATCTATCTATCTATCTATCTATCTATCTATCTATCTATCTATCTATCTATCTATCTATCTATCTATCTATCTATCTATCTATCTATCTATCTATCTGTCTGTCTGTCTGTCTATCTGTCTGTCTGTCTGTCTGTCTCTGTCTCTGTCTCTGTCCCTCTCTCTCTCTCTCTCTCTCTCTCTCTCTATCTTTTTTTTTTCCTCAAAAGCAAATGGTGGCAAAGACAGCCACAGATTCTCCCCCACATTGCTTCTCTTCTCCTACTTTCTGGGCAGCACAGAGGAAGTCCTGCTCATTGCAGGGTAAATACCTCGAACCCTCTCACATGCTGAAAGAGAATGTGAGGGTGTTGCCACCAAACATGCAGCCATTTGGGGCATGGCCAACATACATTGCCAGTGTGGGCAGATGTGAACCCCCTTACTATCAGGCAGCAACTGACATGATTGAGGAAGGAATAGGCAGAACAAGTTTTGACTGCCTTATCTCCTGCTTTATCAGGGTCTGTGCATTAATCAAAGAGGTGCAAATTGGGTCAGTTCACTTTAAAATGTGAGCCAAATGAAAGTCTCCTCCATCTCTAGATGTGACAAGTCCTATTTAATGCTGAGGCCACCATACAACACAGAATTGTGTTGATTTCAGTGAGCACATCAGCAGAGATAAAGAACGCATGATAAACTATCATTTTTGTAATACAGAAAAGAAGGAAGTATGCCATAAAAATGTCTAGATTGATTAATTGTATGTGTTAGGTACCACCTATCGTCTTTATAAGAAACTACAGACTTTAGAACTTTGCTAGTATTAGTGCTGTGCTGAAAATGGCTCCTGTGCTTTTTTTCTCCATCAACTAATAAGAAATTGAACTGGAAAATTGTTAAAGGGAAGAGAACATTTTGGTGAAATTCTCGTGGGCAGGGTGCAGGGTTTCCCCCATGCTTACCTTACTTTTCAGGTAGCTGAAGGATGTTTGTGAGCATCTCTCTTTTTTATGCTACAAATAACCTCTTCAGTTGTCTGCACTCCGTAGCCTTCCTGGGTGTGGATGCTTTATTTAAAACCCAGAGGAAGACGTCATGGGGCTTTTTCATACCAGGAAGCATGGGCAGACAGGGAGACTGCAGTACTGAAGAAATATTTACTGGAAATAAAACACACACATATATGCAACACCTTGGTCAGCTAACATTCAAAATGCTACACCCAATAAAATTCTAGAGCAATTCTAAAGAAATTATCAAGTCCCCTGAGAATGAGGCCAAAAAAAAGAAGCCTCTTTCAGAGAGAGAGAAAAAACTTTGGATAAATTGGAGGACAGCATTAGTGATTATGACTTGAATGTTGTCTATTTCTATTTTTCTGATCAATCTTCATACCATGATGTCACTGTGACTGGTGATTATTTCAAAATGCATTGCCATTAAGCAGACATACAGTAATTTGAAGTGCACCATTGGATAGAAAATCTCTGAGGAACATGGGATGGAAAATAATGATTTTTTTTGTAATCATCCATGCACACACAATAATGCAATATTCCAAGGACTCTAAATTATACCCATTCAAACTGATGCATATATATTTTGAGTCACATGAAAGGAATCAGACCTTGAATTCACAAACTGATTATCAAGAGCTCTTAATCATGTCCTGAAACTAGTGTGTGGAAATAAAGGAGATGCCCCAAATGTTGTCTTGTGCACATATGAGAAAAGCAAATAAATAAACCAGCATACTACCTGCATACATTCTCAGTCAAAAAGCATCATAGAGCTGATGCACCTTAATGTTCTCCCTTCATCAGTTTTGGAGGGAAGTTACAAAAATTTGTTAAAAATTAAAAATCCTGTTACTGTGATCACAAGTGTCCCTGTGACTCTGGAGAGGTCAAATTCATGACCCATGTCCCCATGTTCTTTTGTATTGTCTCTACTATTGAGGCCTACACCAATGAACCTCTAATATTGAAACTGCCAGGATGATTGGATGCATTTTATGTCTCCTTAATTCTCTTTGATAAAAACATAGCTACTTCTCTCAGTGTAGCTACATTATGTGCTGCAGCATGTAAAATCTGTCAAGAAGTAATTTTAACCACTCTATAACGGTATTTTTTGGAGTTTGTGATTTTAATTGAACTTCCGTAATATTTCTGTTCAGGTATCTATTTCTTGTTTTACCCAATGACATGTTATCTGGTTCTATATTATCTTTTATTTACTTAATTTTATTCTATTTTATATTATGGATTATCGTTTTATGCTGTTCTTGAATGCTGGTCTTGGACCATAACAAAGAATGATATGATTTGAAAAGCAAATAAATAAATAAATAAATAAATACCAATAAAAATGAAAATGAGTTCACAACACAAGTATTTGCAAGAGTTGATTCCTAGGTTTTGACTGTAACATTTTGATTTTCTGGCAGAATTTTGACAAGTTTCCTATTCAGAAACTTATGGATTCAGGAATGGGTTTTGGGACTTCAAACCTGTGGTCCATTAGCATGTGATTGCCCTAAGGCAGACACGGCACAGTGTTTAGGATTACAGAAAAAGAAGTATTCAGTATGAAAGAGCAATTAATCTATTTACTGAGTTATTGCCTTTTCCTTAGAACAGGATGGGCAACCTGTTGTGACCCTAAATCATATGCAGTCCTTAACCTAATTTCATGCAGATGGCAAGGAGAGACAAAACAGGAGGAAAGGGAGTGGCAAAAAGGGAGTGACAGGGGAAAGGAGGTGGCCCACCAACTTTTGGTTTTGTCTCCACCCATCAGTGCTATGCAGCCCCCAAGAGATTATCCCCAAAGGAATACAACCCTCAACAGTCAAAAAGTTGCCCTGCCCTGCCCTAGAACATGGGATATCTCTTAGTGACACTTAATGGACCAAGACACATAATGAACTGAGACTAGTTGTGGAATCAACCTCAATATGCTCTCTGAGACTGAATTTCTTGGCTGCTGCCTAATAGGTTGACAATCTGACACTGTGAGATCTCTTTCACACACAAAATAAGGCAGATCCTGGAACAAAAACTTCTGCCTGTCCTCCAAATAGCCAACAAAAGAAATTTTGCAATTTCATTCTGCTTTAATACTAAATGACCAAATTATCATCCCATCTTTTGAGAAAAATAAATTTGAAAACAATTCAGAATAATTGCTTGTGTGTACCTACCTTCTAATGAAACCTACATCTCTGAATAGGTATTAAGGTAATATTAAATGATAATGTACTTCCACTAAAAAATGATGATTAAATACAATCTTCCGCACTAATGATTTAAACTGTGATTTAAATAAATAAAATAGAGTCCTTCAAAGAAGTGATTTAAATCAATTTGATTTAAATCAAAACAACCCTAGTAGGGCAGAATTTGTGTTCAGATCAGGTTCTGGATAAATATTTTCAGATTCGGGGCGGATTAAATTGCTAAAAATTTTGAAAGCACGTTCACCCTTTTTGAAATTTGCAAACATGGTATATTAATGAAATGATGGAGAAGTGCAATTAAAATGGATAGGAAGATAGAGATCACAGCCTACTAAATTTATGGATGAGTGATGTTTGCCCCAATGAATTGCTTTTTGCTCCCCACCAGGTGTTTGTGGACTGCAGTCTTTCTTCTTATTGATTTCAACTGATATTTCAGTATAATGGTGCAATTACAGGAACTTTTTAAAATAAACAATTTTAACTGTTTTTATGGAAACAACTTATACACACGTGTCCACCTATGTTGCAAAATCTGTATCTCCAACCAAAATTATACCAGATTGGGATCAACTGTTCTGTTTCCTGAATCCCTTAAACGTCCCCATAATTCCTAGAGTAGCATATTTTTATGGATTATCTCCACTTTATGTGAAACTGTGAGAAATCAGATAGCTATGGAGAGTGAATGTTCCAAATGAGATGTTTATTTGTTCCTCATAATTAGAGGTTCCCTTACCCATGGTGTGACATCATTACATTGTACAGTAACACTCAGAGATGTAGGATAGAAGGGAGTAACGCAGAACACGATGTTATCATGATATCAGAATAGAGATCTTACCATTTATGGGGAATTCACAATGGGGATGTTCTTTTCTGTGACAGTCCCATCTCCTGTGTCAGGTACAGTACCCTCCCCCCCCAAAAAAAATCCTATTAAAATATTGTAGACATGAGGGACATAAACATGCTTTTTAAAAAGTGCATTGGATTCTATCTTATAAACCCTGTTTTGTACACTAGTGTACAATTGTGGACAGGTATCTTTCTAAACCCTCTGGGTATAATAAAATTCACCACAATATTTTGATTTTATATATTTTGATCTATAAGGCTGTTATGCTATGGGGAGGGTAGCAGACAAAAGCAACATGAGGGAAACCATTGCAGCCACCAAAAAAAAAAAGACTACTTGCTTCCACACAGTGGAAAAGCAAATTGCAAATATAGCTCCGTGTGCAAATCTCTCTCCTTGCGTTTTCCCTACCTGGAAAATTCCCATACTTTCCATCCTGCCTTAAGATTATCTGCATTTTTATATGCTGAATTATGCTAAAATAGTTTATTAATTTGGTAATAGTTATGCAAGGCTTTCAAAATGCAAACAGAATTGTCCTCTGGGAAATATAGCTTGCGCTTGCCTCACCCGAGGCTAAAACACACAGCTTTATAATGTCAAAAGGGGGCATCAGGGCAAGTTTCTGAGAAGCAATGCATAATAGGACCTTACCTAGAGCAGCAATTTTAATGATACTTTATTGTGACCAAGAAGGGGAAAAAGAGGTCGCTTCTGAGGTCACTGCAGCAAGCATTTGTTACTCTTTTTATTCCTTCCATTCAGTTACTGTAGAGGAGATAGAGATGAAAAATAGGGCATCATACTGTTTCAGGGTTGCTAGGAGCAACTAATACTTCCAAATTGGGATTCATGTTTTATTACATCTTAAATTTCTACCCCTTGAAAACAAAAAAGGAAATTGCATTTTCACAAAGAAGCATTTGTTTGTGGAGTATACTTCAATTTTAGCACCTTTTCCCTGATGTCTTTGTCCATGCATACACATGGGGGGGGGGAGCCAAACCACACTTCTAGGCTTCAGCCCTTGTGGAGACAAAGTCCATATTTTACAGTGCAAAGATGAGTACTTTTTAATATTCCTGTATAGAGTGTGCTTATTTTTCATGGCTTGATTAAAGATTGGAAAGACTGGTGATATATTTGGGGTCTTTTTCTGTATCTGATTGTGGTTCCTTCTTCTTTTAGCAGTCATAGACAAATATGGTCACATTTCTATAGTGTGTGTGCATGTGTACACATTCACACGAAGTCATAAAATCATAGTGTAGTAGAGTTGGAAGGGGCCTATAAGGCCATCAAGTCCAACCCCCTGCTCAATGTAAGAATCCAAATCAAAATATTCCTGACAGATCGCTGTCCAGCTGCCTCTTGAATGCCTCCAGTGTCAGAGAGCCCACTACCTCTCTAGGTAATTGGTTCCATTGCCGTATGGGTCTAACGGTTAGGAAGTTTTTCCTGATGTCCAGTCAAAATCTGGTTTCCTGCAACTTGAGCCCATTATTCCGTGTCCTGCACTCTGGGACGATCGAGAAGAGATCCTGGCCCTCCTCTATCTGACAACCTTTCATGTAATTGAAGAGTGCTATCATAGCTCCCTTCAGTCTTCTCCAGGCTAAACATGCCCAGTTCTTTCAGTCTTTCCTCATAGGGCTTTGCTTCCAGTCCTCTGATCATCCTTGTTGCCCTCCTCTGAACCTTTTCCAGTTTGTCTGCATCCTTCTTGAAGTGCGGAGACAAGAACTGGATGCAGTATTCAAGATGAGGCCTAACCAGTGTCGGTTTCTTGCATTGATCTATTCTTGATGGAGTCACATTCCTTTGGAAGGGACAGGCTTGCAGTCTGGGAGTGCTCTCTGAAGTAGAAGCCGGGGCCAGACATGACATGCAATGAGGAAAAGCAGTTTGCTTCATGCTCCACCATGAGGAGGGACAGATGAAGGCAGTACCCAGTCAGTAATTGTGCTCTGCAGAGGAGGGCCTCCTGCAGATACCATCTCATCAGCAGGTCTGTTCTGTATAATATATTCCTACAATATAGGAACTGAACCTTTAGTGTGCTAGCATCTACCCATTAGAAATAATAATAATAATAATAATAATATAATGAAACAACTTATATTCTGCTTCCCCCCCCTCCAGTCTTTTATTGGCCTAGAAATTATATTTAAAAGAACATAAAAGCCTGCTGGATCAGGCCAGTGGCCAATGTAGTCCAGCAACCTGTTCTCAGAGTAGCCAACCAGATGCCCGTGGGAAGCCCACAAGCAGGATTTATATAAGTTTTATGTAATGTTTTTGTTGTTATTTCACTTTGGGATGTTTCATGGGAAGCAACTCAAAAAATGAAATCTATCTATCGGTGATGTTTGGTCTAGCACAGCATTTCCCAACTAGTGGGCCACCAGATGTTGTTCGACCACAATTCCCATCTTTCCTGCCCATTGGCAATGCTGGCTGAGGCTGATGGGAGTTGTGGTCCAACAACATCTGGTGGCCCACTAGTTGGGAAAGGCTGGTCTAGCATGACCTCTTAATATGTTGACAGTAGAGGGCAGATGACACAATTTGGCCTCCATGTTATCTCACAAAATGTGTGCAATACTGGTCCCTGCTCTGTGTTCCATCCTTTGCTAAGGTGAGGTTGTTAAGGATACAGAGCAGGACTTTCTTTGTGGTAGCACCCTCAATGATGGAACTGCCTGAAAATATATGCTTGCTCTGCCCCCCTTTGTTGTTATTTTGATAAAACATTTCAAAGCATTTTCATGTGAAAGATGGTGCTGCCCTTTTTTAAGCACAACAGTTTGCTAGTACTTAAATGTTAAACAAAGGTTTTAGTTATCTTTAAATGATACATGTTTTGAATTGTTTTATTCTTATTTTATGGATGCCTGTTTATGCCTCCTCAAGTGCTGATTGTGGCAGAGAATGTGACTTGCAAATGCCTGAAAGAAATAATAAAATGTCTATATCTCAGCTGCTTTATACTGAGTTAGACCACTGGTTCATGACTTATTCAGGAAGTGGCTCCCCAAAGCCTTAGATGGATTTTATTCCCAACCTGAGATCTTTTAAACAGTGACATCAGGGAATGAACTTGGTGACTAAAAAAAAAGAAAATGAAAATCATGTTCCTTTACAGAGCTAGGGCCCCTCTATAGGTTCCATTCAAGTAGTAACTGATTAGATCAGGAGTGGGGAACAGGGGCACTTCAGATGTTACTGGACTACAGTTCCCATAATGCATTGGTCATGCTGACTAGAGCTGGTGAAAGTTGGAATGCCCCATCTGGAGGGCACTAGGATCCCCACCAGTGAATTAGATTTTCAAGAGGAGTCAGCCTATATCACATTTAAAAAGGTAAAGGTGTCCCCGCACTTATAGTGCGAGTCATTTTCGACTCTTAGGGTGACGTCTTGCGACATTTACTAGGCAGACCGTATATATGGGGTGGGATTGCCAGTTTCTTCCCCGGCCTTTCTTTACTCCCCAGCATATGCCGGGTACTCATTTTACCGACCATGGATGGATGGAAGGCTGAGTGGACCTCGACCCCTTTTACCAGAGATTCGACTTCCTCCTTCCTTTGGAATCGAACTCCGGCCATGAGCAGAGCTTCGGCTGCGTTACCACCGCTTACCACTCTAAGGATCACATTACTGTACATTAAATCAGACTACAGTAATGTTAGTTAGGCCAGTACACATCTGCTGTAAGGGCACCTTGGGGTTAATTCTGGATCAAAAGAAAAAAAGTACAAAATACCAGCTGTGGAGGAAAGGCAGGCACAAGTCCTGAAAATTGTTATTTGTCTACATCTAAAGCCCCCCCCCCGTTATGTGCTGACATTTGGTGTCAGCACAGTTCAACAACTAACAGTTTGGAAAATGTAAAGTTTGATGACATGTAACATAAAGGTTGGCCCTTTATATCATGATACTTATGGAAAATATGTTTGAAATTCATATTGAATGAATTTTATTTACGGTCCATGACCAGTACAAAAACGTCAAACATTAATTAAAACTAGTTAAAAGTCATACACTAGTCAACTGGAATTAGGGCTGTATGAACATTTGAGCTAGTAAGTGTTCTGCATATGATAATTGCAGTGGCACAGAACCTTGCAACAGAGTGAGTAATTTCTGGATACTGGTCCGATAAAAGGTAACTGGTATAGTATGAAAGGTCCCGGCCTGGGATCAACTGGGTAATTGAAGTTATATTTGATGAACGAATGTCATGATAAAATGGGCAAGATAGAAGCACATGGGATGCCGTTTCAACTTCTCCCATCCCGCACGGGCATAGCCGCTCTTGTTGAGGGATTCTACGATATCTACCCTCAAGGACAGCTGATGGAAGCATGTCAAATCTCGCCAATGTGAATGCTTTTCTATGTCTAGCACTGGAAAGATTAGTGAAATATTGTGCAGGTACAAAACCCTTGGAGAAGGAGGTAACATCAAGCCTGGATGCTGCCAATGCTAAATGGGTTTGAAGCTCCATATCCAGTATACGTTGGGAAATAACGCTCTAGAAAATCCCATCGTAGCAATGGCCAGGAGTGAGAAACCAAGAGTTGCAAATTTCCTGATCATGGACTTGTGCCATTTAGATTGGTTTGAGTCGATCAGTACCAAGGGGGCCAATCCAACAGGAAGAAACCGTAGCTTTAGCCAGAGCTTCTCTTTAAGTCTCCAAATGTGGGCCTCAATTGTAGGAAGACCAGCTTCCAGTCTCAGGATGTTATTAGAGACACATGGCAGTGTTCCAAAAATAGACCTCAAAAATCAGGTTTGTACAGGTTCCAGGGAGACAGATTTAGAAAAGACAATCGCCTGAGAGCCATAAAGCAGTTGGGAAAGGACCTTCGCAATGAAGACCTGTATGGTAGCAGGAACATATTGTGCTCCCTTGGAGTAAAAGAATGACAAAAGAGCCTTCAACGTCCTCCGGGTGGTGGTTATCACATTCTTTACATGAAGATGCCATGCTCCTGAGGAGTGGAAGGTCATTCCCAGGTAGCAATATGATACCTGTTCTATTGGGAGATTGTTCAGTTGCCAGCTGTGTCTCACCTTTTTCTTGGTAAACACAATAACTTTTGTCTTGGCATGATTGATAACAAGCTGTTTCTCGGTACAGTAGTCTGCCAATGCCCGTAATAGTTGGCACAATCTGATGCTTGTGAGCGATAGCAGCACTGCATCGCCTGCAAAGCGTAGTATGGACAGCGGTTTGTTAGCAAGAGTCGGCGAGTGTGATAGGATCCGTGCCAAAGAGGAGACCAGGGAATTTACATAAAAAATAAATAAAGTTGGTGCTAAAACACAGCCCTGCTTTACTCCCTTGTAGATGGAGATTGGTTTAGACAGATGGCCTACATTATTGCATCTGATACGAAATTTGGTATTCTTGTAAAGACAATGTATGAGAGTTAAAAGGCGCCTATTGATGCTGGATGACTCAATTTTTTCCCAGAGCCTAGCTCTGGGTATTACATCAAAGGCCATTTTAAAATCTATAAAAGCTGCATAAAGTAATCCCCCCTTTTTGGTCGAGTATTTCTCTACTAAATGCTGTAGGACAAGTATGTGGTCCAGCGTGGAACGTTCCCCTCTGAAGCCAGCTTGTTCCTCGGCTAGAATGTTCTCCTGTACCAGCCAGCTTTGTAGTTTATCAAGCAAATGAGAGGCATATAGCTTGCTGACTGTATTCAGTAGGCTAACTGGCCTATAATTGGCTGGATTAGAATGGGAGCCTCTTTTGAAGATTGGAATTACCGTGGCTAGATCCCAGTCTTCGGGAATATTGGCCGTGAGGTCGATGGTCATAAAAAGTGCTGCTAGGACTGGCGTCCACCAATCAATGTTGTGCTTGAATATTTCGGAGGGGATATTATCTGGTCCAGGACCCTTGCCCAGTTTCATCCTTGCAATAAGAGAAGCAATTTCCTTGGGAGATACCGGTGGCCAATCAGCGAGATCATTTGGAAGGATTAAAATATGAGAGATAGACTCCTGCCCCTTTGCATGGATGTTGTAGAAATACGATTCCCATGTTTGCACGGGGATATGATATTCGGAACTGAGAGATGGTTTGGGCCAGCCTCTGTTTACTAGGCGCCAAAAGGTGGCCACATCTTTGGTTTCTGAGGCCTGTATAACAATTTTCCATTGTTGTAGCTGGACCAAGCTTTTTTTCCTTTTAATCATCGATTTGTAGTTCTTTTTCGGGACAAAATATTCCGTGGGTAGTACCGGAAGATCTAAAGTTCTATATGCTCTGTATTTCACCACTAAAAGTTTTTTCATTGCTCTACACTCCTGGTCGAACCAAGGTTTGGAACGGAACAACAAGACACTAGGCTTTGTTGCATGATTTATGCTTAAACTTTTTTGAAGTTCCTCTGACAATTCATGGTAGAGTGCTAATATATTTATTCCAGGGGTCGCTGACTTGATGTTCTTGCGTAAGTTAATATTTCTGTCTGAATATAGGATTCCCTTTATTTCCAACTCTATTTTGGGCGACCATTTGACACGAGCAGATTTCGTTGGTAAGTCTATACCCACCAGTGGGGACCAGTCAGCCAGGAGGCACCTATTGTCACAATGAAATGATATAATTAATGGGAGATATCACTCTCCATATGACTCCCAACCATGCAGCTAGCAACTGATTTTAGGAAGTCGGATGATACTATGACGAAATCAATTACAGAGGCACCAGATCCAGAAAAGAAGGTATACTCGCCGCTCCTATCACCATTCACTGAGCCATTCAATATGGTTAGATTAAAGTTATGAAGCATTTGCAGAAGGCAATAGCCTGCATAATTACATCCTGGATCTTTAGACTGTCTTTCAGGCAAATTAAGTGCCTCATCTGTAGGCGGTAGAATTTCGTGATAGTGAGCTTATAGTGCCCTGTTGTTCGTACCAATCCTGGCATTGAAATCTCTGGCTATCACTAGCACCGCTTCTGGGAATGATGCTGTCAGCTTGGTGAGAAAGTGCTCCAGTTTCTGGCTATTGGCTTTTACCATACTTTTTTGTCGGCATAGAGATAAGTAGACATTTATAAGGATGAATCACAGTTGATTTGATTCTAAGAGCAAAGCCATAGCAAGCCTGGGTAAAGTGGTTAGCTTGTTAACTGAGATGTGTAGTGCTGTAGAGACCAAGACAGAGAGCCCTCCTTTGGGCCTACCGACTTTGTCATTTGGTAATGCTTCAAGCGAATAAGCAGAAAAGCCGTTTAATTCCACTTGTTCTTTCACCCAAGTCTCCTGTAAGAAGATGATATCATACTTTCGGATATACTCCACAAATGTGGGGTCCATAATCTTACTTCTCCAGCCTGCAATATTCCAAGATATAGCTGTAAGTTTGGATATAGGGGAATTCTTGGTATATCAGGATGCAGTTGGAAGCTTCCTGGGAGCTGGATAAGCAGAGAATGCACCTTTTACATTGCTAGGGCTAGAAGATGGACTGGGCTGTGCCAGGAGATGAATTATCGCCTCAATGGTATGGTCCAGCCAGCTGACATTTGATATTATTGTCTTGGAGAGGAGAGGCCCCGCCTGGTCAAATGTTTTAGATGGGGAACCCTCTTCTTCCCGCTCCAAGTATCTCATGTCAGTCCAGGAGGGGATGGAACATATGTTCTGTACGTCCTTTTGAGTAAATTAATATGTTGGAGTGCGATTTGGTCGATTACTTCTGACTGGAGGGTATGAAGGGGCCAGGTCTTCGTTCGTAAGGGGGAGAGTGTCTGGGACCTCTTGTTAATTTGTAGACCCCCAGCCATCTTCAATTCATCGCATTTATCTGTCTTGGTGTAATTAGGTAGTTCAGATTGAGTCATCCGCTCCTGGAGGTGTACAATTAATCTCTGCAATCGCAAGATAATATCCAGTTGCTCTGAATTCGGGAGGGCAATACAAGCGATAAACAGATTGTCCTCCTCTTCATTAAACAGAGCCAGGACCTTTTCATTATCATGGATGTTAATTCTGTCCTCCCGGTTGACTACAGTTACATTATTAGCTGATGAGAAAGTATTACAATTGGGGATCTCAGGATTAATTCCAGGTCACAGCATTGTTAAGGGACTAGGGGGTACTAATGGCCCCCTTACCACGTTATCAGGAATAGATGATGGGCCCGTGACCGAAGCTTTTGGTTTAGATGTTACATCCATACGGGGCTCTGGTAGATGGTCCAAATATACAAATGATGGAATCATAACCAAAGGTTGGAGCTCGTCAGTATTCTCAAAGTATCTTTGTATCATAATTCCGGATGAGCACAGCACGTGTCTGTTAGCAAGAAGGAGATTAACTTTATCAGGATTTCTAAACGTCATCAATGTCCGAGCTTCTATGGGATTACCATACAAATATTCTATGTGGTTGAAATCAGCTATAATAAAAAGGCATGGCATCACCGTTTGTAAAAAGTTAACAAGATGAGCTTTCTGAGCAAACTGAGTATCATAAATATGTGCTCTAGGACAATTTATTAAGACTAGTTTTTGAGGAATGAGTTTTAAACTCCATCTATTCCCTTTCATCAAATTATGGGGTGGAATGTGTTCCCGAGTTGGCCCAGAGCGAAGCTGCTGCTGCTCGGTTGGATAAACTTGTGACGAGCTCTCAGTTGGAGGAGGCAGTGATGAGGAGGTTACCGTTACTGCAGGGCACTCAAGTTTAACTTTAACATCCTTTGGGTTATCTTCCTGTTTTGTATCTTTGGTCACATAATTGTTCCTCGTTTTTAGTATAGAATCCAATAACAATGATTTTTGTAAAATTCATTTTTCTTCCTTGCTGGGACTTAAAGTTTTTAATATTCTTACTCTTCTTGGTGATTATAGTTCTTTTGTTCCTGGAGGTACGTTGAATTTCCAAGGCTGTGCTACGTTTGTGTTTCCTAGGTTTTGAGCACTGCACAGCGCCAGAGGTTTGACAACAAGCACTTACTTCATTTCCTTGACAATCGCCAATTTTCTTATATTCTTCCACCAAGGTAGTTAACAGTTTATTAGATGCTGTTAAAATGTTTTTAATGCACAATATATCCCTGGAGAGCATATGGAGCCGGCATTCCGCTGATATGCAGTGTATTGTTGGCCATCCAATTGGGGTGGCGTATCCGACCTTACTTTTGAGGTTGTGGCAGATAAATAAGTGGGATTCAAATGGTTGCACAGCTTCACATCCTCTTTATTTTTCCCACGGCGTAGATAATTAATTGTCATACTAGGTGTCTGCTGCTCAGCCAAGCTTTCAGCTTGCTCCAGCTCAAAAGCAAGATTATAGGTGGGGGGTTCTTCTATATCCGTTTAGAGAGCTCCCTTCAAGTCCAGGGACCAATCCAGAGGCATATTGTTACAGCTGGAAATGGATAACTCATACTCCTTAATCTCCATATATCTCTTTCTCGTCACCTCTTTCACCATCTTCAGAAGGATCAGATTTCTCTTTTTGTGCACAAGCATAGAAAAAAATGGGTAATTTTTGACTGTTTGTCCATTTTTATAGGTGGTGGTAGCTCACCCTCAAGGGGAATTCCCATCTTTCTATAAGCATTTCTGGTATGGACCATATTACAGTGCCTTTTCCTTTAAGAAAATGTGATGAAAGGAGACCAAGCTTAGAGCTGGAGCAGCTGTAACAATCTAAAAATGAGTAGTCCCAAAATGACAATGGGATAAATCAAACGGAATATCTCACCCACTTAATCACTGACCTCGTTGTTGTTGTCGCAGATAGTAAGTTGTAAAATTTGCTTACTTGGTTATAAGAAGTTGTATGTTAGCAGGCTCTTCATATTACATAATACAGCAGAGAGGGTATGCATAGCGTCACCTAATCGCTTTCAAGGCCAGCAGTCAAATACCAAGATAAAGAATTTATATTAATGTGCTAAGGAGGAAGCAAGCCAAAGATTCCAGCTGCAATTTGTACTACCCCTCACAGAAATAGATAGCACAGCAATCTGTGGAGCAGATGGAGATAGTGTCTTTCCTATCGGGCCGCCATCTTTCCCTCTCCCCTGAAATTGATATTGTACTTTGGGTTAGATGCCCACCCCTTGCAGAGTAGGAAACAGTAGCATTTCTAATTTCCATATGGTAATTCAGTTTTGTATAGTATGCATTGAAGTCTACTCACTGACTAACACTGAGTCCGAAAGGGCAAGTCAGTCTGGTTTAAAACAGAACAGATGGGAGCCCTAATTTTGTGAAGCCATCTATGCTAAACACTTCTGGACACTATCAGTCACCCTCCCTCCCCCCAAGAAACCCCCAACAAGCTCATTTGTATCACAAGGATGAACATGATTTTGTACATTAAAAATCTGTGGGGAAGATTTTTTCCAGCTAATACTGTAATACTGGAGAAATTCCTTTGACATCAGCCTTTCACTGTAATGCACATTGGTCCAATATCAGAATCTAACCTGGTGACCCCAACCACCTTCTATATGAAATTGCCTCAAGAGATTTGGCTACCTGATCTGCTAAGCCCACTACTGATTCCAGTTAAACGCCTACTGTTTTCCCCTTTGTGACATCAAAAGCTTAGATTTGATGTGTTGATTCACATGAAAAGAAATGCCCTTTGTTCTCTATCTAAGGCACTCTTTTTACCTATTCACAACCTACTCTATGAAGTAAAAATCCTCTATTTTCAGTGGTAGTGGGGGAGTTTCAGGGTTTTTTGCACTGCTGAACAATGTTACACAAAAGTCGGGGTGAAGTGGAGAAAGCTAAAAGGAAACAGGTAGATGTGTCTGCCATAGTGAATGTGCTCAGGTTTGTTTAAGCAAAAAACTGCATATTTGATCTTCACTATTTCAATCATGTTTCTCTTATTGTACTCCAGATTTAACCATACCTTACCTCTTCTTAAAAACGGATTCTTCTATATAAAAATTCAGAAATTCCCAAAGTATGTCTCAAGGATTGTATCTAAGATAAGTGAGAGGACCACTCTATTATTTCTGATTGTGATTCCATTCTTGAACCTCTCTAGCAAACCTTTTAATCTTCAAATCAAATTCTGCTGGAGGAGCACTGCATTTTTTAAAAGAAATTGACAATATTGTTAGATTCTGATATTTGGTTGATAATTATGATTGTAGATACTGAGCTTACTATAAGGAGCAAGTTTTTTTTTTTTTTTACACGGAGGAGTATTCAGAAATATCCCCCTTTCCATTTGGAACTGGTTTGTTTGGAATTCTATTACTTCTGACTATCACCATATTCTGTGTAATATATAGGTTGACTCTCAGATCCAGTTCTGCTTGAGTTCTGCTAGTTTAAAAGCCATGCAACAACATCTGCTACTTGGACTTACCCTGACACCATTTCTTCCCAGTTTTCAACATCCATTACCCTTAAGCAGTTCTGTATAACATAATCAATGATCCAAATTTGACTGTTAAGTTGCTTGTGCCAGCTTGCTCCTAATTTCATCATTAGCTAGAACAGCTCTGAAGCTCATGAAAGCTTTTGGAGTTACTGGCATTCATTTGCTCACTTAAGCCATGTCTAAATAACAACCTTATGTTTTTATTGCCTGATCAAATGATTGGGTAGCCAAGTATGGTGAAATATTTTCCAGTAAAAGTGCTTAAAGTCACGGATTGTAAACATCTGACATTAAAGGGCTCAAATATCTTAGATGGAATGAAAGACACCTAACAGAAGGCATACCTCATTTTGTGTTCAATCTCCTGAGTTTTTGCTTAAAGCAAGGGTAGCTAACTCATGCCCACAGGACATATATAGCCTTCAACCTCCCCCCCCCATTTGTAATCTAAAACTACTAAATTAGAAATATAATTATTATTTTACGGCTCTTATGGGTTTCTTGTTGTGATGCCATGATGCCAAATAATATTTTTGTGCCCTCTCTTCCTGGCTACATTTAAAAAGGCATTTCTTTTTTGCAAATACAAATCTACTTTGAGGCAATTCCTAATTTTATCCAGCAAATAATCCTACAGTGTGCCTAGGCTAGATAATAAAAGGGATCATTGCTTTCACCTATCAAGTAAGGAAGAAAGGCCTGACTTCAAACAGGCAATCGTTATTTATGTTCCAATAGCATACACCTTAGTGATATATTTTTTGGTATTATCTAATAGCCAAAAACAGCATTGCACTTAGACCTGGCTGGCCTAAGTGGGTCATTCATTAACTCAGTGTTTAACAATAAGCAAATTATCTTTCTATTCAATCTCTTTGTGAGGAAACAAACACTTCTCCTACCTGTTTTTGGTTATATGAGATCCTTCAGTACAGCAGACACTTTATCATTTAGAAAAGGCAGGCTGGAGTATGTGCAAAGCAAATACAATAACAACCAAAGAAAATACTTTATATTTGCTTACAGTACTGTGACCTTGGCAACTCTTTACAAAGAGTTTATACATCTTTCCTCATAAATACGTTTATGAGACTTCACTTTCTGCTATGCAACTGAAAAATACACAGCTAATAAGGTTTGTGATGCCCAGTCATCTACTTGCACTGCACAAGATTCAGTGATGCTCCAAGGCTGCTGGATGCAGCATGCAAACTCACTCCTATCAAAGTAAAGCTGGCTGAAGCTGACCACAGTGGCCAGGAAAAGGACCGGGCCTCAAGAGGGAAGCCCCCCCTTCCTTCCAAAGCTCAGCTCTTTCTTTCCAGCAGTGGGGAGAGTTGTGCATGTGCCAATCGAGGAGAGTGGAAAGAAGAAGCAACCGGATCCCTCACCAAAGGAACTCCAGCCCACCCAGTGTGGAGACAGAAGGCAGCAACAAGAAGTGTTGGGAGGCTACAGCTGCATGAGTTGCACTTTGCTCCCTTCCTTCTCGGAACTGACAGTGAAAGGGGGAAAGAGACCCTGGAGAGAACCTGAGTGAAGCCACTCTTGACTCCTCTCTCTAGTGTCTTTTTTGACTGGGTCCTTTTTTTTTTTTTGCTTTCTATTAAAAGAAAAGGCTTTGCCCAGGGAAGACAAAGGGCTTAGATGAACTAATGGAGAAAGGAACCAAAGATGGGTGGGAGTTCCTGAAGGTACAAGTGCAAGTAATCTCAGTGAGAAAGAGACACAGGAGACACCTAAAAATGCCAGTGTTGTGTGCACAAAAAGATAATGATGAGTGGAAAATAAAAGGGCATGTATGGGAAATGGAAGCAAGGAAGGAGAGGCCACCAAAAGTGAGCATAGACATGTAAGTGATACTTGTAGGGCCAGGACACTTAGAGCTCAATCCAAGATGAGGCTGGCGAGAGAGCAATAAAAAGGGCTTTTTAAGGGATGTGCAAAGGAAGCGGAAAGGAATGGTCAGACAACTAATCAGCAAGGATGGTGAAAAGTCAGCAGGTGACAGACAGGAGGTTGCTTAACTCTTGGTTTCCTACTGTCTCATCTCAAAAGGGGATTGTGTGCAACTTCACAAAACTAGCATGAATTGGAAGAAGTCAGGATTGCATTTCAGGATTGATAAAGAGTAGGACAGGACAATACCTAGCCACCTTAAATGACTTCAGAAGACAATTCTGTCAGGCAGAATTACACCTGATTTCAAAATTGTACTCAAAGATTGCTCATCACTGATTCCTCATTAAACTGGAGAGATGTTTCAAGTGCAGTGCCTAAAGGCTCTGCCCCAGGCCCAGTACTCTTCAACATTTCTATCAGTGACTTAAATGAAGGGAAGGAGAGAATCCGTACCAAATTTGTGGATGGCACAAAACTGGGAGAGATAGTTAGCATCTCAGAAGACAGAAATAAACTTCAAAGTGACCTTGATAGCTTGGAAAACTGGGCTGAAACTAACACAATGAATTCCAACAGAGAAAAATGAGAAGTATGACATTTAGAAAATTTACATTTTTATAATTACATTTATAAAATGTACATTTCTAGGGTGGGGGATACATAGCTTGCTTGCAGTACATGTGAAAGGGATGCTGAGATTGCAGTGGATCACAAGCTGAATATGAATCAGAAGTGCAATGTAGCTGCAAAAAGGGCTAATGTAATTTTAGGATGCATTAATAGAACTATAGTTTCCAAGTCTTGAGAAGAGTTCCACTTTATTCTGCATTAGTCAGATCTCTGGAGCTTAATGTATTCATTTAAAACATCTATAATCTGCCTAGCTTCCATGAACCCAAGATGGCTAGCAACGTAATTTGCTGAGAATCGTACATGGGTAGAGGATTGTTGCTCTCCAGTCCTGCTTGTTGACTTCCCACAGGCTTCTAGTTGGCTGCTGTGAGAACAGGATGCTGGACTAGATGGGTCATTGGCCTGATCCAGAAACATTCTTCTTATTTATTTATTTTATTGTTATTTTATTTATTTATTAGATTTATATCCCACTCTTCCAGTAGGAAATCCTATTTGCTGCCACAGGTGAGGGAACACAGGAAATAGGCAGGAGGAGTCACAGTTGCCTCATAGGGACATAGGAAGCTGCCTTATACTGAATCAAACCATTGGTCCATCTAGCTCAGTACTGTCTAAACTGACTGGCAGAGGCTCTCCAGTTTCAGCCAGGAGACAGTCCCAGCTCTACCTGGAGATGCCAGAGATTGAACCTGGGACCTTCTGTATGCAAAGCAGATGCTCTACCACTGAGCTATGGCCTCCCTACACACATCGTCCAGCGTGAGGATGAAGAGTGAGCTGCCTCTCTCCCAATGTTGAAGCTGCAGAGGTGGACTATGATGATCTCAGCTGTTGTGCAGCAATCCCCAGCACATTCCTAGATTCGGGTTTGTGAGGAAGACTGAGTGATGACTGGTCACTTAGAAGGGAGGAATCTGGAACATCATGCCTCCTAATGCTCCCCTAATCAAGCTCCCTGCCCAGCTCCCCTGCATGGGATGCACCTGGGGTGCTTCCTTGGCCTCTTGGAGCAGAGAAGCTCTCCATATCTCAACTATGACTGATCAAACCAACACACATCCCACCTATCCACCCTTCAAGGAGGGCACACAGGGGACTTAGCTGGTTCTAGGGCTTGTTATTTTGCAGCTCCTCTTCAATCAGCCAAACCACCCAGCTACCCTACAATCTTTATGGCTCCAGATTAAAAACATTGCATTTGCCTAGGGACTGTGTGGCCTCTGTTCTGCTTTAATACATTTGTATTTTTGTCGCCTCTTGAGCTTATTTTTATTTGAAGAATATGAAGTCTTTTTATGATTGGACACTGCACTTTTTATGTCTTTTTATGACTGGACACTGCACTGGAATCTACTGGATGAAGGGTGGTCTAGAGTTTTTTAAAAATAAATTAAATAAAACAACTTAATCCACTGAAAGCTATCAAAATATTAAGAGGAGCAATATCCATTGTTGAGCAAGTATGCTATAGTAACAGTGACATGGCTTCCATTGTGATGCGTCCCCCTGCTTGATGGATTGGTAAAATTTTTTTGTAAGAGCATGTCTTTAAGGGGGAGTAAAGGGAGCAAGTAAGAGGCACTGACAGACTGCGTGACAGAGAGCACCACACAGGACATTATTCCATCTTTTAAAATGTACATAGGATTTCTTAGTGGTTTCTGTATTCTGGTTTTATCACTGTCCATCAAAGTATAAACCAAAGGGAACCATCCTGCCCTAGTCACAACTGCATTATTTTGAAAAGACTAGTTTAAACTCTTGAAGTGATATGGCTTGCCTTTTCCTTTGTGGGGATAATTAAAAGAAGCAGCTCCTAGATTTGGAAAGTCTTTTGACAAGATGTCTTCAGTGGGATGTCTCAGCAAGATGTTCATGACAGCAAATTCGGTGGGTAGGTGACTCAAGTTCAGTACAGCAATGTAGAGTATGAAGACCCTATGACCCCATTTTTCACCTTCTCCTCATTCTATAGAACGTTGAAAATCCTATTTGTTGAATGTCGAAAAAGCTATTTGGGGCCTGTTGTAGGAACCATAAGGTCCACTCCCTAGTCTGCAAGCTTGGCAGGGTGGAGCAGTGGCACCCCCTTTTGAAGAAGAGAGTTCATCATTTATATATGTTATGGTACCTACCCTTTAGAATTCCCTCCCCTTAAATATTAGACAGGTGCCATCTCTGTTATCTTTTCGGCACCTACTGAGGACTTTCCTCTTTCAACAAGCCTTTTAGTAGAGACCTTATTCCAGTCTGCGTCTGTGTTGGAATTACTTTTTAATATGTTTTTAAAGCTTTTTTTAAAAAAAGGTTATGTTTTTTAAAATGTTTTGTTTTACTATATTTTAAAGTATTTTAAAGATGTTTTAGAGAGTTTTTAGTACTTTTTTGCCACTCTGGGCTCCATCCGGGAGGAAGGGGGGGACATAAATTTAATAAATAACAATAACAACAACTTCTGTCCTTCCCCATTGTTTCATCAACAGGGTCGCTTGATTCATCCATTAATTTGCCAATGAAGCAACCCTGTAGCCAGCCTTCCTTCTTAAGTGGGTCAGCCACATTTTTAGGTGAGGCGTTTGAAGAGAGAGGTGCATAGCACCAGCCAATCCCAGCCCCACTGGTAGAGAGGATGTGAGGGCCAGGCCAGGGGAGGGAGAGGCAGTGACCTTCCCTGTTACTCGTCCATCCAGAGAGTGTGTTAACTTACAAGAATGAAGTTTAATCGGTTTAAGTGCCTCATCCTTTTTTGAGAGATCCCCAGGAACACCAGACTTAAAATATTGACTTTGCCTATAGCTAAAGCCCCCTTTTATCTGTGGTCTGTCCTGTGTCCTGATTCTTAATGAGCTGAACTACTTTGGTAAAGACAGAAGGCTGCAGAGCTTGACTGATGCTAGATGAGGTATCTCGGTTTTAGATACACCTGGGAAAAAAAAGTCCACACTACAAGTTTAGGGAGGGGCAGAGAAAAAATAAATACTATAGGGTGTGTTTGTTAACTTCTCCTTGACAGTCCCTCCTTCCTCTTCCTGGCCTTTAGATTTTTCTTCCTGTCAAGGGAAAACCTTCTTAACTGGCTGCTTTATAAATAAGGAACTAAGCAATTGGAAACTAATTGTGGAAAGCAATTGGGATTTTTTTTTTTTACTAGTTGCTTGGTTGATTTTTCTGTACAGAAACCATCAAAAGGCCTCAGGCTGAGCTACACATAATGAGAAAATCAGAAATTAGGTCTGAGTTACAGCCTAGGTGTCCAGCCCGCCAGCTAGCTGCAGCATACACAGCAATATTTCTATTCCTCTAGGGCTGTTTCATCCTTTGCCATCAATTAATCAAGAAAAAGAAGAAAAAATAGCCACTACGCTTGTGAATATAGCAAGTGCTTTAAAAGAGTAAAGGGTAGCCATTTTTCAGATCACTTTATCTCTTTATTTCGTCCTTTAGCACTAAGCACCCAATCCTGCTCTACTCATCACAATAACTTCGGAATAAACACACTTTTACTTCTTACTGCAGGCAAACAAATATGCCTCTTTATTGCTTGCTTTGTAAACAGCACAACTGAAACTGAAACTGAAAAGCAGAGCGAAGGAAAGTCCAACAGGTAAAGTTTAACTCTAGCCCATAATATAAAGTTCTAATATTTAACTCTTTAAGGGTCATGTTGCTATACAGGCTGTTTTCTCAGGATCACTTAAGTAATCATAGTGATTGTGATCATGAAAAATCCACCCTCAGTCAGCGAAAGTCTTGAGTGAGCAAACTTTTGAGGGCTCTTCCAGATGAGGCTTTTGTTATGCACTTGCCCTGCCTTATTCACTGATTCTTCCAAGGATCCTATTCTTAAACTGCTCCTGTTCTCAAAATAAGCTGTCATTCTTTAAATAGATGTCATTGTCTGTCACAAATTAAAAAGAAGACAATTTCCCCCCCAAATTCTCAAGGGTTAAGCACAACCCACCCCCCCAGCTACAGGCCTGCACTGAAGCAAAGCAGCCCTCTAACAAGCCAGGAGAAACCACAAATCAAAGTTTTCTGGCAACTGGAAACCTACAGGAAAAGTACCATCACCACCTTCTTCACTGCTTTTGATGTGAAAGCCTAGCACTGAGAGTCAGTGAGGTCAAAAGGACCCCCTTCCCACTCCTGTCCTTGCTGAAATTGGGCTTCTAACAAGCAAGCTATCAACCAAGATGCCGGAAGAGGCTTCAGCACCTTAGGGAAACCTCGGCCACCATCTTGATTGATGTCAACCCTGTGCGCAGCCGCAAAAAACAGCAGAGAGAAGGGTAGGTGAAGCGGGGGGATGGTGGATAGCTCGGAAGCTCCTCCTGTCCTGCAATCCGTGGCTGCTGTAGCTCCAGGGGCCCTTGGCCAGAGCCCCACCTGGCCGTCCTTTAGAACCAGCCCTGTTTCATTCCACCCCTTCTATCTTTCCTTCCCTTCCCTTTCTGAGAGTTGTTACGAGACTCCTATTCCCCTGACAGAGCTCCAGTGGCCAGAGTGGTTTAACATTCAGCTGCTCTGATTTTGAAGCTCTGTGAGGGGAACAGGGTGTCTCCTAGTACTCTCAGCACCCTTCACAAACTACACTTCTGAGGATTCTTTGGGGGAAGCCATGACTGTCTAAAGTGGAATAAAGGTCTGGTGTGGATGTGGCCAGGGACAGCTTTGGTTAAATTTGTGTGGGAGACTACATGTGTCTGCTATAGAATGAAAAGATGGGGAAAACCCTGAAAAACAATGACAAAGGGGCTTTCCCTCTGCCCAGTGTGTGCCCACCTAATCTCCTCCCCACCCCATCCCCTCCACCTTCCTCTCTACCCCTTCCCTTCCTCCCATTCTCTACCCCTTCCCTTCCTCCCATTCTCTCCCCCTTTCCTCTCCCTGTGTCTCCCCGAGGTCACTCACATATCCTAAGCATGATTGCAAGGGAGTAAATCCCATTGAACTCAATAAGCATGCAAATTATCAGACCTGACTTTCCCCTCCCCCTCCCTTCTCCTCTCCTCTCCCCTCTCCTCCCCTCCCCCTCTCCCTCTCCCCTCTCTTCCTCCCCCTCTCCTCTTCCCTTCTTCCTCTCATCCACGCTTCCTTCTTCTGCCTCCCCTGCCCACCCCAGCACTCCCTCCCTCGTGGTCAGTTTCACCTATCCTAAGCATGATTGCACTGGAGTATATCCCACTGAACTCAATAAGCATGCAATTGATCAAACCTGCCCTCCTCCTCTTCCCCTTCCCCCTGCTCCCATCCCCCTCCTCCCCTCTACCCTTCCTCCTCCCTCTCCCCTGTGGTAAGTGTCACCTATCCTAAGCATGATTGCAGGGGAGTAAATCCCACTGAACTCAATAAGCATGCAAATGTCCAATCCATTCTCAGCAAACTTGCACAGGATCCCATTTCTTACCTCCCAGATTAAAAAGTAGAGAAATTCACTAATAGGCAAAAAAAATCCTTGTGGTTTAAGAACATACCTATAGCCAACAGATATTTCTATCAAACTTCTAAAAGCAGAGAAATTGGGCAGCTATAGCAAATGCACAGCCATACTACCATGAATACACCTGCTCTTGTCTGATCTTGGAAGCTAAGCAAGGTCAGGCCTGGTTAGTACTTGATGGGAGGCCGCCTGAGAATACTGAGTGTCATAGGCTTAGAGGAAGGCAATGGTAAGCCACCTCTGAATATCTCTTACCATGAAAACCCTATAAATATATCCAAAAAGATACATAAGGTCGCCATGAGTGCTAATTGACTAGAAAGCATATAACAACAACAATAGTGAATGCACCAGAGGAGTAGGAGACCTGACCTCCTCTTCAAGATATTGCACTGCCATACAAATTTGTAAAAATGCAAACATAATTTGGGTTGGTATTTCACAGTCCAATCCACTTCCTGTGTAGCTTGGAAGAATTTGGTAACATGTGCCTTTGAACATATGGTGAGTGGTGGCAATACTTGTAAGCAGCCAAATAACAGAAACAAGATATGTGCTGCGCTGATTTTGTTTCAGCAGGGAGGAAGCAACAATATTGTGACAGTTGACATAGTTCAGATAGTCACTTTAAATGTTTGATTTATTTTGAAATTTTAGTGAAGTTTTAGTGAAGTTTCTTACAGTGTTCTTGCACTCGGGTCCTGCTTCCGGGCTTCCCCCAGGCACCTGGTTGGCCACTGTGAGAACAGGATGCTGGACTAGATGGGCCACTGGCCTGATCCAGCAGGCTCTTCTTATGTTCTTATGTTCTTACAGTAAATCATTTTCTTTTGCTTCTGTTTCTGTTGATATGTGAATTACAGCAACACTTTGCAAAATTCACACTAAAAAAAACCCCCAAACCAGGTGTGGAATAATGGCACTGCCTATTCTGCAGAGTAGTCTCCAGTGGACATGAGGAGTGTCTCAGTTTGCACAAGATAAATTAGTGGGAGGTAAAATATATTCTAGCAAATTTCTAGGTGTGCTTTTTAATTTTTTAATTAAGTTTTTAATTTACCATGCCCGCCCTTCCTTAAGTGGAGTGGTTTAAGCATAGCAGGCTGAACACATGCATCTTGGGGAAGCCAAGTTTGTTTTTTCCAATAGCTATATTCATTGCTTAATCAGCAACATATTGTAATCAGTTTGATTTTACATCAAACTGCAGTTTCAGATTCAACTGTTAATGCAGCCAAAAAGAAACAGAACATAACTTCCAGTTTGAAACACAAAAGGCTGTCTTCACCATCATATGACATTGACCAATAAAAAGGTTTTGAAATTAATAAAAAATAAATTTGACACAGATTGCTAGGATGAATAATGAAAGAAATATAATTTTCTAGGTTAGATTCTCCGTAGAAACAGTAGTAACACAGAAAAGAAGCAAAATAAGAACACCAACAAACATACAAAAAAATTAATTCTCCATCTTTGGAGATGTAATCCTGATTGCAGGTGTTACCACCACTCACGATATTGCTCAGAGGCACACGTTACCAAATTCTTCCAAGCTACACAGGAAGTGGATTGGATTGTGAAAGACTAACGCAAATTGTGTTTGAATTTTTACAAATTTCTAGGGCAGTACAGTATCTCAGAAAAGAGGCCAGGTCTCCTGCTCCCCTGGTATATTTACTATAGCTGCCCAATTTCCCTGCTTTTTAAAGTTTGATAGAAATATCTGTTGGCTATAGGTACTTTCTTAAACCGTAAGGGTTTTTTGTCCATTAGTGAATAATATTTATAAGATGGGGCCTGGATCAGGTAAATTCATTTTGAGCTGGAGGTTCTAGTGAACTGGAAATATCATTTGGGAGTTTACTGTCAGTTGGGAAGCAGTTGGAAAAGACATTTGGGGAAAGTCAGTTGATTTTGGAAATGTGAACAAAATCCAGAGGAAGCTGAGGGAAAAGTGGATAGCTGAGGCTTGAATATTAACCTGTTTGTGCCCAGTGTGTTAACCATGCATTGCTGGTAAAGATCAAAGGAAGGGAGCCAGTGGTTGGATTAGGCTAAGTGACTATTTTACCAGAAGATTACACAAATGGGTTTTACAAACCAGCTAAACTGTGCAAGAAGCTAAAAGTACAATTGGAGGAGTTTGGGGGTCAACACCAGATCGTACCCAGTAGCTGGACAGAGTTGTGGGTGAATTTGGCTGGGGTGAAGGATTAGGGATATTGGCCTGAGGTTAAAGCCCCTTTGAGACTGGTGTTAGCAACAGTGTATCTTAAAAACTGCCATCAAGCACATTTTAAACCCCAAAATAAGTATTCCCTTGTGTGCAAATTATGTGTTTAATAAACAATGTTAGTTAGCAGTTCATCCTATTTCCAGTGTTGGTGTCCGTCTCATGCCTAACCCTATTGTGCCAAGCTACTAGGAGGTTTTAAAAGCATTCTATGGGAATGGGGGCTCATCTGCACTATACATTTAAAGCAGTATTATACATTCATGGCTTCCCCCAAAGAATTCTGGAAAGTCACAGAACTACAGTTTTCAGAGTGGTTTAACAACCAATTCCTCCTACCAGGGGACTCTAGGTACTGCAGCTGTGTGAGGGGAATAGGGGTCTCCTAACAATTCTCAGCACCCATAACAAACTACAGTTCCCATAATTATTTGGGGGAAGCCATGACTGTATAATACTGCTTTAAATGTATAGTCCAGATGGGGCCTCAGCGGCATCAGGAAAGGGTCACACTGACAAACTCTGACGGGGGATCCATAGACCCTGCTGATTTGGAAACATTCCCTCAACATAACAGGCTGGTATCAGTTAGAGTTGGTTCTTTGTCTACTAACCACTGCTTTTACTGATCAGTTTTTTTCTCTCACAAAAATATTGATATTAATATTGATGTTTTAAAAGGAAATATTGCAAATTTTAAGGGAAATATAAAGTTATTATTCTTAATACTGATATTTTAGAAGCTTTTTTTTAAAAAAAAAATCCATGTTCAAGAAGAACCACAGAAAATTGCTACATAAAAATTTGATCTGTAACTGTAGAGAATAAGTGAATTAATGGAAAGTTTGGTACCAAATCCAAATTGGGCGGAATTCTAACACATTCCTAATCTAAACTAGTGGGACTGAGGAAACCATTTCCCTATATAGACTGATAGTTCCTCTTTGTTGTCTGGATGGAGAGAGTCACATCTGTTGTTCTGTCCATTTTTTTCATCTAGATCCACCCACTTTTGTTTCTGGCCCTAACCCACTACTGATATGTGGCCCATGGAAAGTTGCCTATGAGGGGATGCGATCCTCAGGCTAAAAAATGTTGCCCACTCCTGCAGTGGACAGAGCTCAGCTGCTGGTTAACGCAAGTGAGAAATAATTTTGCCTGCCTTTGTGTTTGGACCCAGCATTATGGGATTTTTGCCCAATGACTAGATTCTGCCAAATACCAAACCAAACCATGTGAATGACCAATAAAAGTTGTGTTCAGTTTTAATCCAGTTTTAGCCAATATGTAGTTTACCTCTGCACCCCTTACCTCCCACTTCATGCTATGGGCATAATTACATCCCAAACATAAAATAGCTATCAAATGTCAAGCAAAAGTCAGCCTCACTGCTATGAATACATTTAACAGATACAAATACATTTGTAGATTTCTGGGTAGATTAGAAACTTTGCATAGTTCAAGAGGTGTATCAGTGAGAGCTGAATAACTACTAATTCATATCACCTCAATCAGTTTGTGCCAAAAATCATTAGCTCTTATGCATGGTTACCACATCTGGTACTTCCAGAAATAAAAAAAAGAATGAATGAATCTTCCATTTGTATTTCAGCTTCTTTTTTAAAGAAGGGGTTAAGGTTATGTGAATGTCACAATTTTATTAAGTACTACACTCTAGGTTTATTACAGATCCCCCTCTGCATCAAATTAAAGCATGCATATGGTTATAGCACTGATTTCTTAATTTCATTAAAATTACCCTACCAACAGCTGGTCTCTTGAACAAATGAATATGTCAGTGGCTGATTACAGATTAATGATATTGCTGTGTCTTCAAAGGTGCATCAATTTTTATTTAAATTTAGGTCCATAAAAATGAGATGCTCTTTTTAAAAAAAGATTTTAAAAGAAATGTAGCCATATTTTCAAATGGTTTTTTTCTCCTTCAGAGGCTTGGCTACTTTCTAATAAACATCTCCCAAATTCTGAAAAGTATCATAGCGAAGGGAATCTGAATTCTAAATTACAGAGTTCTATAACTACTTTATGTATGCTGATGTTTCAAGTTCACCATGCAATGACTGCTAATCAGCTGTGCCTCTAGGCATCAAAGTCTGAAGTCTGAAAGTTAGGTTTATCTGGGGTTTTCCCCTGCCCTCTCCCCCCCACCCCTTTTATCTTCAAGTATGATTTCTCCAAACTGAAATTGTCTGCTATTCCAAGGCCTGTGCACATAGCTCTTTCCTTTACTATAAGTAATGAATGCGTGGAATTTTAAGCTCCTGTTGTACTGTGTCTTCTTGTGTTCATCTAGTAATTCATATCACCTCAATCAGTTTGTGCCAAAAATCATTAGCTCTTATGCATGGTTACCACATCTGATAGATAGATGTTTGATAGATGTTTATCTACTTTTGTTTTTGCCTTTTAGAAAAATCCTCCTAGGAAAAATGTTCACTGGATTTCTATAGGAAACTGCCAAAATCCTTACTAGAATGTTAAAATCTTCCCAATATCAAAATCCAGTTTACTGAAACTGAATTTATTGCTTATATTACTTCCTTCACTGTCTGTCCCTTTCTTTTAGAGACTGGAAAATTAGCATTTTCTTATGCCTTAACTGAGTATGCCCGGTTGTTTCAATGGAATCCATCCTTATATCTCACTGTCTTCTTTGTTCTCCCTGGCATTGGGGTGAAAAAATAGCAAAAATCCCCAGGAAAGACTGGGTTGGGGAAAACACCATCTTCTCAGCAAGGGTCCTATTATCCCAAGAGTATTTGATGGGAGGTGGGCTTCTGCCCTTCCCATGGATTGTTGGGGGTACAGTGAAGCTCTCCATTGATGATCTATGTGAGAAACAAAAACAGTTTTTAATCCCACTCCAAAATCGCTGTGATGGGAGTGTGATTGGGAAAATAATTCACTGTGATTAACAGGTAGTCCTGTTAATCAAAATGAAAGATCTCCCCACTTCTTCACCCTCTTCCCTCTTGACTTCTGAGTGTTTCCCCAAACAGCTTGGTTTCATTTTTTCAGATGTGGAGGTAGGCAACGGTTGTGTATTTCTTGGAGAACTAAAGCCACAGAGCATAGGGAGTCACTGGTCCATCGTGAGATGCATTGTTAATGGCATTATCTGACTTGGAAACATGAGAACCTTCCCTGAATCACCCTGATTCACCTAGTAATTCAGGATACACAGAAAGCCAAGGCACACCACTAGTATGTGCTGCTCTGTGTCAGGCTGAAAATATTGTGGGCCAGTCCCAGAAGCCTCTGATTGGCCAAGCTGGTGTTATGGCTCAGAATTTACAGCTGTCCAAGGAACTAAACATTTGCCATCCATTTTCCTGGATTGGCTGGGATGAAAACCTCACACCGAAAGCAACTGAGGGACAAGGCAATGAGGAGAGGCAATGCTCTGGACAGGATTTAGAATCAGGAGGATCCCTGATACAGTATGTGAAGAGGGAGAGAAGAGTGTTAGGAAAGCTGGTCGAGAGAGAGGGTGGCAAAAACTTGTGAGGCAAAGCAGGCAATGGCCTGTAAACTAGAAACAAGGAAACAATGGGTGGTGGAGGAAAGGATTTGAAGAAAGGAGGAGGAAGCAAAGGGAAAGTAGGACTGAAGCAAAATAACACATAGCATCTAGTGACAGGGTAGGAATAGATATGGAGCCCAATGCAAAAGACATGGGCTTGGGTAACTCTCAGTGTCCCTAACCAGAAGAGAATGAGCTGAGGGCAGGGGTCAGAGAGTTTCTAGGTCCAGAGTATTATCATAGAAGAATTCTATGAGTTGTGGTTTCGACTGTCAGGCAGCAGCAAAGTTAAGGGAGCTATGAAGACAAGAAGGAGGGTATGGAGTGTGGGAGGAGAAAAGGGGCTCAATTTCACCTATTGATTTGAACTAGCCAGCCAATTCTTTGGCAAAAGTCTTCACACATTTATTTAGCTGCATTTCTTATTCATCAGTCACCATTCACTTTAGCAGAGCACATAATTGGCACATTTATCCTGGCAGGCAATCTCGGTAGGACATCAACCAGACCCACTCATCTCAGCAAGAGCATGTCTAATCTATAATAAAAGCTTGCCTTCTTCAAGACTTTTTATGACACTAACTCGAAAAGAAACAAAATACCCCAAAGATTTCTAAATCCGACCATGCATGCAGAGATAAGACCTCCACACAGAAACCCTCTGACATTGTGCTAATACCTAAAGATCCGAGGAATAAGAGAACTACGTATGCTGTACTGGGGTGCTGTGAAAATCTCCAGGATTTGTAGATTCTAATCGGAATACTACGTAACAACTTCTGTGAAAAAGTGTCCCTGACCAAAGTCAATCAAGAGGCTACCAAGTAGTCCTATAACCTGCCCCAAGGAACGATCCTCCATATACTCGACTCATCACAACAGGGCAACATATAGAGTCCAGGCAAAAAGTGATAAACAAGGATACTGCTGAAATCTGATAGCTGGAATTTAGCAGAAAACTAAACTTCTATCCATGTTAGAACCACTCTGGAATGAACCAGGGGACTTTCCAATCTGAGTTCTATCATGACATTAGAGGGATATCTTCCTGTGTATGCACATAGAGACGTTTTGCCTTGTGGTAAGATGACATAATCATGTCATATTAACACATAACAGCTCTGCATGTGTATAATCCATCTACTGTGATAGTGAATGGGTGGGAGTTTCTAAAAAAGGAAACTCTAAAAGCGCAATGGCAAGCAATTCCAACAAGGAAAAAAGGGGAAACAGCAGAATAAGCCAATGTGGCTTCACAAAAAGCTAAGAGATGACCTGAAAACAAAAAAGGACCCATACAGGAAGTGGAAAGAAGGCCAAGCCACAAAGGAAGAGTACAGGCAGGTATTACGGAATTGCAGGGATGGTGTCAGGAAGGCTAACGCTGAGAATGAGCTGAGGCTAGCGAGGGATGCTAAAAGCAACAAAAAAAGCTCTCTTCAGGTATGCCCATAGTAAAAGGCAGAGAAAAGAAATGGTGGCACAGCTACTCAATGAGGATGGCAAAATGATAACAGATGACAAACAAAAGGCAGAAGTGCTGAATTCCTACTTTGGCTCAGTCTTCTCCCAAAAAAGGGTCTATGACCCTCCTGGGAAATATGAAGTAAAAGGGGCAGGAATGGAGCTTGAGATTGATAGACAAATGATCAAGGAATTCCTAATCACTTTGAACGAGTTCAAATCTCCAGGGCCCGATAAACTGCATCCTAGAGTATTGAAGGAACTGGATAAAGAACTCTCAGAACCGCTCTCTATTATCTTTGCGAAATCATGGAGGACTGGTGAAGTGCCAGATGACTGGAGGAGAGCTAATGTTGTCCCTGTCTTCAAAAAGGGCAAAAAGGAGGAACTGGGAACTACAGACCAGTCAGCCTAACATCAATTCCTGGAAAAATTCTGGAGCAGATTATGAAGCAGTTAATCTGTAAACACCTTGAAAGCAATGCAGTGATTACAGTGATCGTGTCTCCCTCTATGACTCTGTCTGAGCTTTGAGATCATCTGGTGAGGCCCTGCTCACTATTCGAGGTTCAACTGGCTGCCTCACTTTCATCCTCTTGTGCCCAGGTTAAGACTATTTTATTCAGACGGGCTTTTAACTAATATTGTCATTTTTTAACTTTTACTGATTTAATCTATTTTTAATTGTTTTAAACTGCATATTACTTGTTTTTAATTGATTATGGTTTTTATTTGTAAGCCGCCCTGAGTTCCTTGGAAATAGGGCGGGGTATAAATATTTTAAATAAATAAATAAATAAATTACTAGGAGCCAACATGGATTTATGAAGAACAAATCCTCCCAAACTAATCTCATCCCATTTTTTGATCGTGTAACCTCCCTTGTAGACTGTGGGAATGCTGTGGACATAATATATCTCGACTTCAGCAAAGTTTTTGAGAAAGTGCCCCATGATATTCTGATTAGCAAGCTAACTAAATGTGGGCTGAATGGAACAACTATCAGGTGGATCCACAGTTGGCTACAGAATGGTACTCAAAAAGTGCTTATCAATGGTTCCTTCTCAAACTGGGGGGAGGTAACAACCAGGGTACGGCAAGGCTCGGTCCTGGGCACAGTGCTCTTCAACATTTTTATTAATGACTTGGATGAGGAGGTGCAGGAATGCTTATCGAATTCGCAGTTTATACAAAATTGGGATGGATAGAGCTAACACCTTGGAAGACAAACAAAATTCAAATAGGCTGGAGCACTGGGCTGAAGACAACAGAATGAAATTTAACAGGGATAAATGCAAAGTTCTACACCTAGGAAAAAGAAACCAAATGCACAGTTATAAGATGGGGGATACTTGGCTCAGCAGTACAACTGTGAGAAGGATCTTGGAATTGTCATTGATCACAAGCTGAATATAAGCCAACAGTGTGATGTGGCTGCAAAAAAGGCAAATGCTATATTAATCTGCATTAACAGAAGTATAGTTTCCAAATTGCGTGAAGTACTAGCTCCCCTCTATTCAGCACTGGTTAGGCCTCATTTTGAATACTGCATCCAGTTCTGGTCTCTGCACTTCAAGAAGCATGCAGACAAACTGGAACGGATTCAGAGGAGGGCAACAAAGATGATCAGGGGACTGGAAACAAAACCCTATGAGGAGAGACTGAAAGAACTGGGCATGCTTAGCCTGGAGAAGACAAGACTGAGGGGACATATGATAGCACTCTTCAAGTACATGAAAGGTTGTCACATAGAGGAGGGACGGGATCTTTTCTCGATCGTCCCAGAGTGCAGGACACGGAATAATGGGCTCAAGATGCAGGAAGCCAGATTTCAACTGAACATCAGGAAAAATTTCCTAACTGTTAGAGCCATACGACAATGGAACCAATTACCTAGAGAGGTAGTGGGCTCTCTGACACTGGAGGCAATCAAGAGGCAGCTGGACAGCGATCTGTCGGGAATGCTTTGATTTGGATTCCTGCATTGAGCAGGGGGTTGGACTCGATGGCCTTATAGGCCCAACTCTACTATTCTATGATTCTATGAAGCCTCTTGAAATTGCATATTCATCACTGGAATCTGCATCCAGAGTATATCCTCAAATGCATTCAGGGAGTTTGGCAAAATCTGGATGGAAACATTTGAAATTACCAGACGTATTCCAGACAGGACTTCTGAAGATCACAACTATCTCTGTACCAACACATCTACATGAGCCTTGTGTATAGCAGAAGGCAATCCCTTTCAACCCCATTTCTGTCTCACAAGTTGCTTGCCACTTTGACCAGGGAAATAATTACTTTCTTGCATCCAATATGATGATCAGTTGCAATCCAAACACAAAACTCAGTAGTGGAGATTTTTAAAATGGAAATATTATTAGCTATTCTTTTTTACTACATCTGTCAGGTTATTAAAATTTAGGACTGTGTGACAAATTCAAAGATCCCCCAATTTGTGGTGCCATTAGCAAAATTGAATTGGGGAAGATATGGGAAATTGGGTGGGAAATATTGAGGTTTTGCAGGGAAGAGTTTAGTAACTTCAGATAAATTCTGCTCAATCTCAGAAATTACCCCCATTCACAACCTGCAAATTTCAGCCCAACTTGTGTCTTCTCTTCCCATAAGTACAGAATATTGGAAACTGAGCCATACCTATCACTCCTCCTTATGCTCAGCTATGTTTGCTGGAGTACATTCATCTACCCAGAAGAAAAGACGCATGGGCTCAGCTTCAGCCATTCTAAGCATGAGTAGATGTGCAATTCATGCTTCTGCACCCACACCTTGTTAATATGTGCCTTTATGCATCATTCTTTAGCCTCGGCATGCCTCTTGTTAACATGGTATAATTCTGTCAAAGACACATCTGCTTCCTAGGCTTTCATGTGATATATAGATATATATGGCCAAGCAGGCAGACAGACCTCGGCTTTTTTGTGAGCCGGTGAATCTTCACCTTCTTCTGAGCAGTCGCTTAGTGCTACTTTTCAGCTCTGTTCATGCTTCTTTATTTTCTGTGCACATAGAAGTGCTGCTGCTGTGTGTGGCAACTGCGGTATTTTTTTACTTGCCTTCCGCCACTCATGCACACACACTGTATGCGGATTTAGAATGGATGATTTTGAGACTCTCTGCAATTATTTACAACTCCCAAAGTCTCTGGATTTTTTTTAAAAAAAATGTTAGTGTAGCAGTGTAGCTCAACATCTTTGGTTGATTCACTGTGGAGAGGAAGGCACTCTAAGTAATTGCAATTGTACAAGCGCAATTTAGTGCACAGGTGGTGTGCGTTTATTAAATATTCCCCACTTGATGTGGGGGGAAAATAGCCATGAACAATTCTCTATAAATACACAGCTGCATTTTAAAGACTGATTTGGCATTACATTTATGTACTCTGGTGTAGCTCAAAAAATACAGAAATTCAGTTATTAAAATATGTTCATTAGAATGTGCCAATATTTGTGTTTTATCAGCAATATTAGTTTAGTATGATTTCACCCTTCACTTTAAAAAAAAAAAAACCAGCAACAACCTGTTTGGTCCTTATGGCTTACCCCTAACAGTAGGTAATACTGCTGTATTTATGCATCAAATGTGACTAGATCATTCAGTCACTCATGACACAAAGATGCAGTAGCTTCATCTACATTTTCGATTGTGGCCCCCACCCTCTGGAATTCCCTTCCTTTTGATCTCCGACATGCTCCCTCCCTGACAGGTTTTCACCAAGCCTTAAAAACCTGGCTATTCAGGTGGGCCTATGGAATTGAGGAGGATTAATTTTTATGAGGTTTTAACTGAAATTGGTTTTAAATTGATTATGATTATGTTTGTTGGTATATTATGTTGTATATTATGTACTGCTTTTATTATTGTAAGTCTCCTAGAGTGTCCACTAACCTGGACAGATAGGCGACCAACAAATAAAATTTATTATTATTATTATTATTATTATTATTATTATTATTATTATTATTACCCTCAGACACAGGAGGCTGGCTTGTGCCTTCTTATGAGTCACTGAATTGGACTTTCCTCCTTCCAAACAGGAGGCACACTCAGACCTAAGACTCATTCAGGAGACGGGCTCCTCTGAGGGCAAGTAATCCCACCAGGTACTGCTTTGTATCTTGATATGTATATAAACAGTGTCCCAATGCCTGGATGAGAATGAGTTGTGGATAAAAAAAAAAGCCCTCAGAATCTCCTGGTCCCTGTGGAGACAAGGCTTGCCTATCTTCTGAGATCATTAAGGTGAAAGCAATGTAACGGTGAACAGTAGTGGTAATGGGGAGACGGGTCTGAAGAAATAGCCTCACTCTGGCTTTCCTTGTTGCATGCCGTTATATCTTTTCTGAGCCAGTGCTACAACACTGTCTAAATGAGAATGAGCTCGAGGCTCTCAGGAACTCCTGGTCCCCCTGGAGACAGGACTTGCTTCTCTGTTGCTATGGTAAAAGGAGAAGCACCATTGCATTTTCTGGGACAGTGGTGCAGGTGCTTCTAGAGCAGGGGTGGGGAACCTTTGGCCCTCCAGATGTTGCTAGAGTGCAACTGCCATCTTCCCTGACCATTGGCCATGTTGGCTGGGGTTGATAAGAGATGGACTCCAACAAGATTTGGAAGGCCACAGGCTAGCCACAACTGTTACAGAAAAATGGCTTCTCCTACTGCAACTCATAGCTTGATCCATGAAATTCTTAGCCTGTTTCCTTGGCTTTCACAGGTAAGAATGAAATGTGCCTCTGATTTTTATACATCAAGGAGGAAATGGTGCTTCTTCTCTCAAAAGTTTGGGAAACACTGCCCCAGAAGTTTGAAAAGAACTTCACAGAGATCCTTCGTTCCATAATGGTTGGTTCCATCCATTCTGGCACTAGACTGCAGTTCATGCAAAATAAGTCAATTGAGGAGGAAAAAAAGAGGAAGAAAATAATTCTGGAGGAAATTAGACCAACCTTTTGGCAAGCAGCTTGTGTGTATGCTTGCTTATTATCCTGTGGTACAAAGGAACATATTGTAAAGACTCTTTCAGGAAGATGGCTCTGTCATTCTTCCCTGACAATGAGAGTTGTTAATAATTTGACAAGGGCAAAGCAGACAGATACAGTAAATTTAGACCCCTATTGAGTCCAATGCTGGAGAACTTTTGTCTCCATGCTACTGTGTTGTTGGGTGTTTTGTACATTGTTTAAATGTTTCACGTATGGAATTATGATGAAAGAATTAAATGTGATGGATGTGATGCAGAGGCTTTGACAGATTGCAGCTTCCCCCCCCCCTTGAATACCTTCTTTGGATATCTACCATATTTGGATAATTAGATGTTCAAGTAAACTGGAGTTCTGAGTACATAGGCTAACAGTGAGTGACACTGAATCACACTGAAATGGCAACTAGGGGCATATCTGCCAACCCAGGTATCACTGAATAGAATAACATTTTTATTTGCAATTGTTTTTAGAATGTTTTTATCTGCAGCTGTTTTTTAGAATGTTTTAACTAACTGACTGACAACAACAGGGGTTAGTGGTTACTCCTGCACAGTTTCCGGTAAAGTGGCCATAGGTCTGCGGGCATATGGGGTGGGGTTGCTTTAATTCATTTTAGGTGTTGCTTGTCTTTTCCTCCATTTCCTGGGATATTTTGGCCTTTCAGTGCTTTGACTTGGTTGGTGGGGGTTTTTGGTCTAATTTTATATTTTCTTTCGTTACTTATTAGGCTGGGGATTGTGCATTCCCTGCCAGGCCAGCCCTAGCTGCTTAAGTATTTTTTCTGTTTTGACCTGAGGCTTGAACGTTCTTGTTGGTGAGCTGGGCCCTAAAAACCTGAAAAGAAAGAAAACCGTGGCTTGGCCAAGCAACCTCCTGTCAAATCCCTGTGCCTCTTCCATCTTCCTCAGATGAGGATGTGGGCACTCTTATTTGCAAAAGTACAGTCATGAGGCTAAACTGAGTTAAGACACTGAGTTTTGGGTGCAACAGTCAGACAACTGTTGGGGTTGTTCATTCTCCCAGAGTGACAAAGTTAGTGCAGGCCTTTCTGTTCTGGTGCCACAATCACAGTGTTCTTTTTATTGCTCATCACATACCTGGTCTTAATAGCAAGCTTGTAGACTCATTGTCTTGTTTCAAAGTGGAGCATCTCTGTGAGCAAGTGCCCAGCCAAACACCATGGTTATGCTACATTGGGTGATCGAGGAACATTGAGAGTTTATGCATGCTATTTATTATTTATTTATTCGATTTCTTAGTCGCTCATCTGGCTGGCTACCCAGCCACTCTGAGCGACTTACAAAGCAAAAAACATATAAAACATCAAAAACACCAAACACTAAGCAAGAAAGCTAAACAATAACATAAAAACTAATTCAGTTACAATAAGGCTTCTCTATAGTCCAAAATGTGCGCCTTCAGATGGAAACTCATGATGTGAGTCTTCCCACCCTTGCACAAAGACCGGTGTGGGTGATAGTCCATATGCAAGACCGAAAAACAACACCCCCTCTTGATCTCAGCATCCAACATCCAGTACATTCAGCGAGGGGTGGGGCGCAGCAAACAAACCCCTTAAAGTCGCGACTAACAGGGAAGTTCTCTTCAGAAGCCAAAAACAAAGGCATTAAGATGTAAACACTGCCGATATTAAGGGCAAGCAGACAGAGGTCAGATGGTAAGATAGTGCTAGCTGTAATAGGGCCATCTCACAGTTTCAGGCCTTCAGGAGGAGGGAAGGTGTGGTCTGTCCCTGCCGGACATACTCAGTTTGCTTATGCAAATGATTTGTCAAAGGTCTATTGCTAATAAATGTGCATATTTGGCTATCAGCCAGCTTTCAGGAGAATAATTTCTCCTGCGCTTTTATTTTCCTTTGTGTTTTGTGCCATTCAGGGTGTTTTGCGTCATTCTGATTATGGAAGTTGCTTGTTTAAGGCTGTTGTTCTGTTAGCCTTTTATGGCATTTTTAGAATTGGTGGATGATTGCTGCATCTATGTTGGATAAGCCGAGTGGGGCTTTGTATGTTACCAATCTTACTTTTGTAGATTCTGGTGTGTTGATGAGGCTGCATCAGTCCAAAACTAATCAACCTAACAGAAGCACAGTTATTCAGCTTAACCCGTGCCCAGAGGTGGCTCTTCACAAGGGATGGGGAAGAACTTCAATTCGGTATGCATTTAAAGCCATACCTATCAAATTCAAAACAGTATGAGAGCCAAAACACAGCTGAAATTCTCACATCTGAATTTTGTGATGCAGTTCTCCAGCCAACCAACGTTGTTTAAAATGCATCTATTCGGGGGAAATGTGCATAAAAATAAACATATTGAAAATAACATACCAAATGCATTACATCTGGCGAATTCCCTTGCAACAAAGTGTACATTAGTCAAAACTGCGTACAAAATGTGTTTATTAGCAGAAATTTGCACTAAAATGGTGGAGAATTTTCATGAGGATTTTTTAAATCACACATTGCTGCAGAAATGTGGGGAACTGAAATTAAGACTGGAAAAATGAGGAACTGAGAGAATCGAAAATGACAGATCCTTCCATCCGTACTCCCAGTAGCTGTGTTGGGATGCACTCCTAAGGGCAGTGACAAAGGCTCCCTTTTGCAGCGTGTTGATTTAATGTGCTTACCCATTTTCAATTTGGGAGTGGCATTAAAGAGAGGCTAAAAGGCTGCTGGTGCTCCTGCTGGGGTGGTGGGAAAGCATTCCTTTAGACTGGGGCTGCCTCAGCTGCTGCCAGTGAGCAGGGCATCAAACAGATTGACAGATTGACTGGGGCTTTTCACAGGTACAATAATCTTTTTAAACAATGTGCTTCTGAACATTTTCCCATGATCGAGATTGGTTGGGTGCATTGTTTCAACATCACTGTTTTATCCCCATATTCCATTTCAGTTCTTAACATTGGCTGGAGTGTTAACGCCCAAGGAAGTCCTGTTCTGTAGCCACAGTGTGGTGTTTTGGGCTCTCCACAGGGCAAGGGAATCTGGTTTTGGTTTTCAGATCTGCCTGGGGTTGGCATTGAATGGGCTGGCAACCATGGCATGGTCTTGAACTAAATCCCTGCCTTTAAGTCATGTTGGTGCACCTTGGAAACAATATTTTGGATGTTCATAAGAGCATGTCAGGCTGATTTTCAGCTGAAGATTAGTTTTCTGCAATCCATAAATTCTTTCCAGGTGGGTTTATACTCCACATATATAGGAGCCCACACTGTTTGTGCCCATTTTCAAATCCATTTTAAATAATAAATGTGTTGATATTTAAAACCCCAATTTCTGTGTCACATCTTTCACAGGATATGAGTCCATTACCTAAGTATGTCTTTTCACCTTGCTTTGGCTAAACAGTGCAGCAGCATAAACCTCAATGTGGAACAGGGTCCTTAAGTTCCCTCCCATTTGCTTTTCAGAACTAGTAAACCAATGGAAATGTTAGGACAACATATCAGCGACCATCCCTCAATCCAGACCTAGATATTGTGATGAACAATTGATGGTCCACAGTTACTGGAGCAGGTGCTTGGGTCAGGACTGGAATTACAACATGCAGAAGACACTCATTATTGACTACGCAAGGGCAGAAGGCACTTATTCCAGGCTGACCAATTGTGAGACTTTACACTAAGGCAAAATGAAAACACCCCCATTTTGTGGCCTTGATTTCAGGCCACACACACACAAAACAACCTGGAAGTAATTCAGCTTCACTGGTAGAGAGGGGAAAATTCAAGTGTGACTGGGCATGAAATTCAGGAGTGCTCCTGCCATTTTTTGTTTCCCTGAAATTCCTAGGATAATGTGATGATAGTGGGAGGCGTCATTTTCCCTGAGCAGGATGCTACTGGCATTGTTCTGGACATTCTGAGGAAAACAAAAATGATGTCTGCCTGCTGCCTAAGAGGAGCATGGATGAGCAATTTTGCACTTTCTTTCACTTTGACTCCCTGCTCCAGTACTTCTGAGCTTGCACGGGCCTTGAAAAACACACCTTCCTGGGTAGTTCATTAGATTGAAACCACAAGGTTCTCAGTTCAAGAAAGCAAAGGGCTCCCTGATAGGTTGCTGATGTAACCTAAGCCACCAGTGGATAATGTTATGATAAGTTGGGGGGGCATCCTGGCAAGGAGGGCTGAAGCAGCCAGTTCTCTATATTGCCCACTTTAAGATTTTTACAATCCTGATAATGGATTCAGTGGAGGGGAAATTTTTCCATTCATTGAATAGCATCATTTTCTAACAAAAGGGATAGCAGCCATACACCAGCATATGAAAGACAGCAGCAGCATTCAAAGGATGGGTATAATTGACTGTGAGCTATAAACTATATCATCTCTTGACTTCTGAATTGTTGACCCTGGCACTTACACAGAGGCAGCAAGAAAAGAAGAGTCCGGACGTTGTATTGTCAAAGAGATTAATGTCAATGGAAATGCTTCCAGTCAGGGAAGCTGCAGGATTTGTGTGTGTGTGTGTGTAATAATGCAGACTACGTCTGTAGTCACAGCGTAGAAGTATAAAAAAAATCTTTCCAAAGATAAATCCTGGAAGGTGCTTAGAGCATAGATAAAATAAATTATAAATATCAGTCCTCTGCAGCTGTTGCTGTCTCCTGAGGACAGGGAAACCACTAGTTTTTCACATTTGACAAATCACCTTAATGGCAGAATCATTTATTGTTACAAATCTAAAGAGTGAGCATTTTCTTTCTCTGAAAAAAGGGAACGTATTAAAAGGAATAAGGATCTCTCCAGCTGTGTTTTGCTGTTCCTTGCACCTCTCCCATTCCCCCCCACACACCCACTATCTTGATGAGCCAGCGTGGTGTAGTGGTTTGCAGTGCGGGCTGCCAATGTGGTACCCTCCAGATGTTGTGGACTACAACTCTCATCATTCCTGACCATCGGATATACTGTCTGAAGCTGATGTGAGGGAATCACATTGGCTATCACTGGGTTAGAGTGTCAGTCTACTGCCAGGGAGACTTAGCTGTCAGTCTCTACCAGCCATGAAGCTCAGTGGGCAACCGTCACCCAGTCCCTATTTCTCAAAGAAACCTACCTCTGCAGTTTTTAATGTTTTTAATGCTGTTTTGTTTTAATGTATTTTAAGATTTGTTTTTATGCTGTTTTAAAGTGTTTTAGTGCTTTGTTTGCCGCCCTGGGCTCCTGCTGGGAGGAAGGGTGGGATACAAATTAATTAATTAATTAAAGAATAGTCTTTCCAATATCCCTGTGTGGTAGGGTTGCCAAGTGGAAACCAAGGAAGCTCACAACAAGAAATAAATCCCTTTAAAATCCAATAACCATAAAAAAACAAGTTTAAAGCAGTTGCAAAACAGCTTAAAGAGCCATGAGTCTGAATTTTGGGTTGGGTGAGTGAAGTTCATTATCACTTGAGGATGCAGTTCTGTGCATGCTTCCCTGTTTGAGTAAGCCCCATTGAATGAATTGGGACTTGCTTCTGAGTAAACAAACATAGGATTGCACTATAAATATCTTTATATGTGTAAATAATAAACATATTTGACAGTCATTCTTGTATAAATATAAATATTTCTTCATACAATGTCCCAATAAGTATCTGATTTCACACCATGGTTGTACACAATTATTTCGTTTACATTTTAAGTGTGCCCTTCTTTCTTGGGGTGGTCATGGTTTCCCTCTATTGTTTTCATCCTAAGGGGCAGATTAAGCTGAGAGACGGTGAGTAGCCCACTACACTTTGTAACTCATTTCCATTAAAAAAAATTACAATGATTTACATGGAGACAAAGTTTATTAAGTAGATCCACACAATACATTTAAAGCACATCCAACTCGCATTTAAAGTGCATGACTTCCCCTAAAGAATCCTGGGAAGTGTAGTTTCCCAATTACAGTTATAGTTAACAAACTACAGTTCCCATGATTCTGTGGTGAGATTCATGTGCTTCAAATGTGTGTTGAATGTCCTTTAAGTGACTGGTGTGGATCTGCCCTAGGTGTTATGTGCATTCATTAGTGAATTGAAAAGAACAATTTTAAAAGATTCTTTTTTAAACAAGGGAATGGCTGCAATTCAATGGTAGGGTATATATTTTGCATGCAAAGGTTCAAATTCAATCTCTGGAAAACACTATTGCCTGGAATCCTGGAGAGCTAATGCTAGTCCATGTCATCAGTACTGAGCAAGATGGTACCAAATGGCCTGAGTCAAAATAATTCAGATTCCTTTGTTCCTAAAAGAGGAAAAAGACTCAACATTTATATACCACTTTATTGTAAAAAAAACTCAAAGAGGTTTACAGAAGGAATTAAAATAATAAAATAAAATTATTGGCAAAACCAGGTATTTAAAACCATTCAAAATAATAAAACCAAGGAGTTAAAAACAGATAAAAAACATAATAGCTTCTATATGCCTGGGTAGGCTTACCTAAACAAAAATGTTTTTTACCAGGTGCTGAAAAGAGTACAATGAAGACATTTGCCTAATGTCAATAGGCAGGGAGTTCCAAAGCATAGGTGCCATCACACTAAAGGACTGATTTCTTACAAGAGCAGAACAAGTACTATGTGGAACCCCTAACATGGAAAGCACACCTTGAACTTGGCCTGGTAGCAAATTGGCAACCAGTGCAGATTTCAGAGCAGAGGTATTATGTGCTGACAGGGTCTCACTCATGTCATCAATCGTGCCACAGCATTTGGCAGAAACTGCAGTCTCTGAGTCAGGTTGTGCTGCATGGGGATTTCTGTGACCTTGGCTGATGTGGCTCCCAGGACTTTTTTTTAGTTTGGTTTTTTGGTTAGGAATCCTGAGTGGTTGTGGGATGCTGAGTTTTCTGCCTTACTGATAGGAATCTTGTTGTGGTTGGTTTGGCATTGCATTTAGGAAAGCATCACTGTCTTTTGTTTTTGTTTTTCTGTTTACATTTCATTTACCTATAACCTCATTCCCTTACATCCATAGAAGAAACAACAGTGGTTCCATGCACTCAGCTTAACCCTCTTAAGCCCACTGATGATGCACCTTGTTGGTTGCATGATGGTTTGTTTCTTGTTCAACAGTGGTACAAGAAAATTCACATAATGGGCAGTGTGGCTGCAGTTGTTGTTGTTTCCAAGCTATTGCCTGTGAAGGTAGACCAAACCATGTATTTTTTGTCTGTCAGTTATTACTCACTGGAATTGGGTTTATAGCAGCCCATGGGGTAAACAGAAAAGGGTAGCGAATCTTTTGATTCTTATTCATTTCTCAGGCCGCTTTCTGAAGTGAAGGGTCAAGTCTGTAAATAAATTTGGAGGAGCCATGTTGCAAGGCAGGGGGTTGCCAACCCTACTTGGATATGGATATCTTTGCAGAGGATCCATAGTCAAGCCTTACCAACAGAACAATCCTAACAATATCTACTCAGTAATAAGTCCTATTGAGTTCTTTGGGCTTAGTCACTTAGTAAGCATGTTTAGAAGTGCAACCTTCAGGGCATCCATCTTTACTCATGAGTGTTCCCATCTCACATTTCCACAACACTAGGCTCCTTTCTTGTGTATTATTATGTATGACCTTGTGTATTATTATTTTTTACTTGAAGTTCAATAATATTACCCTGATATTTGTTGAAATTTCAGTCTATTTTCTCAGGGTTTGCCTGCAAGAATAGAATTGCTTTTAAGGCACATATACACAGATTGCTTATTGCTTAAAGGGCAAATTAGTAAAATATTATGCAAATGCTATAACTGAATGCAATATGTGCTTATAGAAAATAAAACCCAGTAGCCTCCAGTGCCTTCTTCAATTGTATTACATTAATTATAAAAATACGATGGGAGTTGTTATGAAAGCTGGAAATTACTTTCTTCCCTCAGTAGATAAAACTTAGTAAAAAGTATTGCATCTGAAGATTTCAGCTTTATTATCTAAAGATTTATTTTCTAAGACATGTGTGTGGCCACCTACACTGGAATTGCAAAAGTGTGTGGGCTTGTCTCCCATTCTCCTGTAGTCCATGGGGGGGGCAATTGAACTCTCACTCCTGTTCATCACTCTTTTCCATTCCCACACATAATTTCATTATATTGTTACTTTCTACACTCCTTGCTACATCTACACATACAATCACAACTCCCTCCTCAGGAACACATACTTTGTATACCAAGTCAGACTCTGTCCATCTGACACAGTATTGTCTACTTGGACTTGCAGCAGCTCTCCAGTGTCTCAGGCTGCAGACCAGAGCTTGGAAGATTACTTTTAAAAAGTAATAAATTACAGTTACAGTTATATGGCCCCAAAAAGTAGTAATTACCGTTACAATCGCAATTGCTCTGAAAGTAACTGATTACTTTACTTTACCTCCAAAGTAATCACTACAATTACATTTCAGTTACTTTAAAAAAACGCTTACAAAGTGCTGGCCTTGGCTGCTGCACATCTAAGTAGCCTAAAACAACATTAAAAATAAACACACACATACAGAGGTAGTAGAATAATTATTTTTATTCATAAGATAGCAATGGTGGTCTCTCCACTGGTAAGGGTGGTGGGGAGGGAGGCTGAGGCCACTACTCAGATCTTTGCACGTCAAACCAAGTGCAACCCCTCCCCTCAGCCAGTCAGCATAATCTCTCTCACTAAACCACATCCCAGACCCTGCCCTGCCACCAACTAAGGGACACTCACTCAAGCAAACATTTTCCTCTGAGATGCAAAATGGTTAAAATACTGTAAATGCAGCACAGTAGCCAGAGAGGGTGGTGGAGGCCACTTTGTGTGCAATGTGCAAACACAATATTCTCTCTCTCTCTCTCTCTCTCTCTCTCTCTCACACACACACACACACACACACACACACACACACACTGTCATCTTTCACCTCCTTCTCCTCCTATGTTCTTGACCTCGGAACTTTTTTCCCTCCACTCCATTCTTCACCACCACTATCCATTTTTTAAAATAATTGTTTTCTCCACTCCACCCCATCTCACTCTCCGCCTTCTCCCTCTTCACATCCTACCCATCCACAGAGCATGAGGGAAAAGTGACAGAAGCCCAGTTTGAGGCGCATGATTATCATCCACAAATCAGAGGAGCAGAAGACTTCCCCTGCTCCCCCCCAAGTAATGCCCAAAAGTAATTCTGGAAATGATACAGTTACTCCACAAAAGTAGTAAAATTACTCCTAGTTCTATCAGAATCAAAATGTAAAGGAATTACCCACTCGTTACTCAAAAAAGTAATGAATTACAAGTAATTTGTTACTTGTGACTAGTTACTTCCAAGCTCTGCTGCAGACACACTAGCTGCTTCAAAAGTGTTTTCTCTGGCTGTGTTTTGAAACAACTCTGACCATGGCTGGACACATCTCCCTTCCCCATGGCTGAATTGGACTGCCCACAGCAAAGTGTTGGGCCAATCACTGTGTCTGCTAGAGTCATTAGCAAAGTGTTTTTATTAGACACACCTGGAGTGGCAATGGGGTTGATGGACATTTGTTTTGTTTTTTTATATTATTCAATTTCTTAAGTGTGCAAATCAAATTCTTCAAAGAAATAGAAATAGATGGAAGCAATTACCTAGAGAGGTAGTGGGCTCTCCGGCACTGGAGGCATTCATGACACAGCTAGACAGCCATCAGTTGGGAATGCTTTGATTTGGATTCCTGCATTGAGCAGAGGGTTGGACTTGATGGCATTATAGGCCCTTCTAACTCTACTATTCTATGATTCTATGAATATAGATACCTACTATAATGTACTAACAAGTTATTGTATTATTTAAGTGTTCAAAAATACATTTAAAAAGGGTTCGAACATGGGAAAGACTGAGTTAGTGAGATTAATGGAAGCTTTAAAGAGCATAGAATTTTACTTTTAGTAGAAGGGTTTAGCCATAGTAAATTTGAGGTACTATCCAAATACTTTCCTCCATAAAGAGGCATGAGTCGATTGCTGACAAAAATTATGCCCACACACTGCTACATAGCTTATAAACATAAAATAAAATATGAAATATGAAAATTATCTTTTTTATTTGGGTCCCACCTCGCCAACCTTTGTTGTGTTAACATCCATCAAAGCTACGTTGCAAATCTGAGAATCCCATAAATCCATTAAACTGCAGTCAATCTTTTTCCAATGATGAGCAATTACAATTCGTGCTGCCATAAGTAAAGTAATTATAAAATCCTTAGAGTGCAGTGATAAACTAACTTGTTGGAAAATAGACAAAAGTAACATAAGAGGGTCAGGGGTAATGTTCTGCCCTGTAATCAACCCAATCTCATGAAACACTTTTTTTCCAAAATGTCTGAACAGCAGTACACACCCACCACATGTGAAAATAATTCCTAAGCATTGCATGCCCCCTCCAACACATCAGTGTAATATTATTATTAATTCTTTGCAGATCTAATGGAGTTATATAACACCTATGAATAATCTTATATGAGCTGATATTGAATGAAATGGAGATTTATCCCATATATTTTCCCATTTTAAAGGATCAATCTCCATACAAACATCTTTCTCCCATTGTTGCTACAGACTCTCTAGATTCCTGGTAGTTATATCTAATAAAAATGTATATAAAGAGGATAGAAAATCCTTATCAGTGAACCACATTTCCACCAAATGGCCAATCAGTTTTGAAGTCTGCAGAGTTTACCTATTGTCATTTGTCCCCCCATAACCCATCCGAGGAATGGTAACAAAACCCCCAAAATGTTGAATCTCTTTTCGGTCTTCTCAGCAGAAAGTTTAAAATTCTCCAGAGGACTTGCATGTTCCTAGATCTCATAAGATTTTACCAAAAGTAAAAGTTGAAGCAAAGGTGAATGTTCTCCTCAGGCAGAACTTGAGAATTTCTGAGAGAAACCAAAAATAGATTTGATAAGATAGCAACATTTATTGTGCGGCAGAGGGTCCACATATCTGCGAGCTGTTAGTTTGCCCCAATGAATCTAAACGAAGCTCCGCTCGCCGCGCAGCTGACGAGCGGGGCATGATTGCAGGTGGGGGTGAAGACGCTGTCCCCATCTGTTAATGGGGCAACGTCGTGCGTTGCGCCCGTAACATCGGCGCGACGTGCAGTGTAAGGGGCGGGGTCTATAGGATTATTTGAGTCCAGCCGCCCCTTCCACCTTCCTCTTCTGCTGCTCGACGGCTTCGGCGTGGCGCGGCTCCTTTGCCGGCGCATGTGTGCCTCCGGAGGCTTTCTGAGGCCAGGCTGACTGTGCGGCGGTGAGCCCCCCCCTCAGCCTCATCGGGAGACAGGGAGGCAGCGGCGGCGAGGTGGCGCATAGCGAGGCTTGGTGGCTGGCACCAAGGCCTACGTGGCGAGGCTTCTGCCCTTGGGAGGCCCTGTGGCAGCAGCGGCAGTGCAGTCACTACGAGGCAGCAGCGCAGGATCAGAGCCAGCAGCGGCGAGGACCACAGGCGAGACGGCCTTTGGCTGGCAATTTTTAAATTTAAATTTTAATTAACGCGGGGGTAGGTGGTGCATGACCCCAACCATCAACCCTTGCCACGTGCAGGCCAATTAGGCTCCCCCCCTGGATAATTGGGTGCCGGGAGGGGGTATAGAATAAGCAGGCGGGCCCCTTCACAACGTTTTGAAATCACGTCATTTGTAAGCGGGTCCCCAATCTCCCTCTCTAGACAGGGTTGGGCCAGGGAGACCCAAATCAGCTAGATATGCCACCCAAGAAAGGACAAAGGGGGGCCAAAAGGGAAAGGAAAGGCCCCCAAAGCGGGGGGGAGATGCCCACCCCCAGCGGCGGTGGGGGCAAGGAGCGGGGAGGGGCCACCATGGGCGGCCATAAGTAGAGAGTGGCAGAGGCACCATCCAGGGCGACAGAGTGGGTATAACAGGAGCCCTGCTGGATCAGGCCAGAGGCCTACCTAGTCCAGGGCTCTGTTCTCAAAATGGCCAACCAAATGCCCTGTATAGGAAGCTCGCAAGCAGGTCGTGAGCCATGGGCGTCCCCAACGGAGAGGCCAAGGGGGCACTTGTTCCTTCCTGAGTGAATAATGCTCCCAGCTTTCATTTAAAAAATAAAAATAAAAATAGTACGTTTCTAGCATTTGTAGAACCTGAGACAAAACGTACAAGGGAAAACAAGTGAACAGGCAGAGGCTGATCTCTGGCAGCAGCATAGGGCCTAGTCCTCAGCATGTGCTGTCCGGGGTTATACTCTTTCCCCCTGTCTCCTTTCTCTCTAGATGCCCCTTTGTTCCAAGTTCTCTTTGCCATGCCAATTAGAGGGGGGGGGCAGAGGCAAGAGCAGTTGCCACCTCCTCTTCCTCATTTGCATTGTCTTCCATGGCAGTTCAGTGCTCCTCATCCTTGCTGTTACACAGCCAGGCCTAGAGCAAGAGGGCAGGCGTGGCACTGGAGGCAGTGGCAACTGCTCCTTGCAACACTACTCACTTTCTGAGGCGTGAGAGCAGCAATTGCCCTGTGCCACCGGACTTCTGAGAAGGAGGTGTTGCTGTGCATGGCACAAAGTGGGGGGGAGGCATAGCAGACAACCACCCACCCACGCAATGGGTCTTGTAACTCCAAGGAGCTGCTGCTCCCAAGTAGTGTCTGTGAGTTTACCTGAGGCAGTGAGATCTCAGCAGCTGCCTTACAGTGCCAATCCCTGGGAAAAAAGGGTTGATGCTAGCACCATAGAATAATAGAGTTGGAAGGGGCCTTATAGGCCATCGAGTCCAACCCCCTGCTCACAGCAGGAAATACACAGCTAGAGCATCTCCCGCAGATAGCTGTCCAGCCTCTGCTTGAAGACATCCAGCGAAGGGGATCCCGCCACCTCCCTAGGCAGTCGGTTCCATTGCCGAACTGCCTTTACTGTCATGAAGTTCCTTCTACTGTCCAATCTGAATCTACGCTCCTGCAACTTAAAACCATTAGACCTAGCCCTACCCTCTGGGGCAGCAGAGAACAAATCTGTACCCTCCTCTATGTGACAGCCCTTCAGGTACTTAAAGAGTGCAATCATGTCACCCCTCAGCCTTCTCTTCATCCTCGTTGCCCTCTTCTGAACCCGCTCTAACTTGTCTATATCTTTCTTAAAATGAGGCGCCCAGAACTGAACGCAGTGTTCCAGATGAGGCCTGACTAATGCAGAATATAGTGGGACTATTGCTTCCCTCGACCTGGAAGCTATAGCTCTGTTTGTGCAGCCCAAAACCGCGTTTGCCCTTTTTGCTGCAGCATCACACTGCTGGGTCATGTTCAACGGATATGTGCAACAGGGAGATAGGAGGCAAGAGGCCTTCAAAAGGGTAAGAAGGAGCCACCGGCTGCTTAGGGACAGGTGTCCCTTCCCCAGTTAGACTCCGGGTACTATGAACTAGGTTAGCAGGCTACCCGGTTTAAGGGGAGGTTTGTTATGTTATGGTTTGCCTTTTGTTTCCCAGTCTCATACCCCAACTCCTGGCTGGCCTTCATGGCCTCCAACTCACGGCTGGCCCTCATGGCCTACAATCTTCACCCCGTTTAGTCATGGCAATAACAGCTGTGGTCAGAATGTACAGAAGTACACTTGGTCACGCCAGTCTTATTCAAAGGGGCAGGCAGTGAGGGGTCCACACTAGTTAGTCTAGGATCAGTGAGCTGCACTCCATCATCATAGTGCGCGCATATGCCTTATGCATTTGTAGTGGCAGAACATTACCTACGGAATGCTATAATTCTCGCATGGAATGCTTCAGAGCCTTCCGTGAGGGGGCAGTCAGGAGACAAGTGGGCTCCTAAGCAGTGGGGCACTATCTGTCTGAGTGGATGTTCATAGGTATGGCAGCTTGTGGGAGGCATGTTAGCACCTGAGGTTTCAGCTTATAGTATGAAGGATCCTGCCCCGGTGTTCACATTTCTGTAACAAGATTGACTCTTGCCCAGGGCTGAAAGCTGCACAGGGGCAAGCTTGAACCGTCCCAGATGAGATCCTGGATTGGAACCATGAAGTGTTTCCTTTCGGCCCTCTTGATGTTAGGGGTCTTTTAATGGGGTTATTATGCTATGATGGGGCTTGAACACCCATACTACGAATTCAGGATTATGGCTGCCTTATGCACCGACCTGGCCGTGTGGTTCCCTTTCCTGCGGTTGCAAGCCTGGATTCGGGAAGGGGTTTTAACTATGAATGTTACCTTTCATTAACTCTTTTCCGGGGTTGGAAGGCGACTTTTGGACAGAAGAGCTCATGGCCTGGGGTCGGGTCTCATAACTCTCTTATAATTAGGAACACTAGAATTCATGGCCCTTGCCTGTCCCGTTGTTCTGGGAGAAGTTTATGCAGGGAGTCAGAGAAGGCCATAAGCCTATCTATTGCCCTAGCATGATCACCATCTATCAGAATGCAGAATAGGGCAGCAGGGGCAGTGTGAAGGGGGGCTAATCCTGTGAGCTGCGCGCTGGAATTCCCTTGGATTCAATGGGTTACATTGCCCCCAGCATGCTCGCCAGCTTCCAGAAACAGGTATTCAGGAATTCTGGGCCGGCAAGGGCTATATGCCAGAGTGGCCTTTCCGGTGACTCACCTGCTGATATTCCTGATAGACGGCACGGCATGAGAAGGGGCATGGCAGTGGGAACACTTAGAGGTAAGCTTTCTTAGCCAGGCTGGCAGTTTTTTCCCTATCCCCATCGACCCTTCTCGCTGGACATTTTATGGGTGTAGTGGACCAGTGGGAAATGGTCTGTTCCTTCAGTGAAGACCCAAGCTATTCCAGGCAGTGGCTCATACACTGTTTTGAGGCTTCCAGGAGAAAAGAGGTGGCGGCTGGCTCTACGTGAGACCTCTCTCGACATGCCCTCCAGTTTTGATGTTTCCAGGGAGGGGGGGTTATGCTTGCTCAACGTGGAAGGTCTAGAATGGACCAGAGGTGTACCTCTGCCGAAGGATATTTATTCACCCAGGCTAATCTGGACCCCCTAGCTATAGGCCATATATGCCTGTCTGGGTCAACAATACCAGTTTTGGCGTTAACAAAACAAGCATTGCAGGGGCTGGGGTATGACCCCTTCCAGTCTGGAACCTATGCAATTAAAATGGGAGCTGCTTCTATGGCAGCAGGTTTTTGGTTTCCTCCCGGCACTGGTACAGGATGTGGGACTTTGGGCCTCTGATGCATATAATGGCTATATCCCCCCCTTTTAGAGGGCAGGGGATGCGGCAGCCTCACGAACGAGCATTGTAAGGGCTGGGGTACGACACCTTACAGTTGGAACCTATTCATCTCGAATTGGGGCTGCTTTTACGGCAGCAGGTTTTAGTTTCCCACAGGCACTGGTACAGGGAGTGGGACTTTGGTCATCTGATGCGTACAAGGGCTATATTCCCCACTTTTAGAGGGCAAGGGAATGTAGCGGCCTCACCATCTTCATTGTTTTGACAGGTTGCTGGACAGGGATGGAGCAGATGCACATCATAATATGCGGCCACAGCATGGTCTTCCGGGCACCCTGGAGGGCAGCGAATTCGAGCATGGGCTCGCAGTTGGGCCTCAGTAGAGGGGCTGTTGTGCAGTGGCTGGACCGGCAAGGAATGCATGGGGAGTGGCTCCTACCCGCTCTGTTCCAGCAAGGTGTGGTGCAGATATTTCTGCAGGCAATGGTCATCCATCTCGGTGGTAATGACCGCGGCGTGAAGCAGGGCAAGGCCCTCAGCATACAGGCATGTAAGGACATGCAAGTGATAAGGCAGCGTTGGCCTTTGGTGCGTCTGATGTGGTCAGACATGGCGCGGCATATGGGATCCAGCTGGAATTGATCATGCATGGAAGAAGGTCAACCGGCAAATTCAGTGGGCTCTTCTTGGGCAGGGGGGGTTGGCCATTCCGCAGCCCCGCATTCAGCACTGGGTGAACTGTACAGGGCCGATGGCGTTCACCTGTCTCATGCAGGTAACGACTTATTTTGGGCGACCTGCAGGGGTGTCTGCGAGAGATGTTTCTGGGCAGTGGGGTAAAGGAGGACTAAATAGAGATTTGTCCCCCTTTTGTGGCGGGAAGGTGTGGGAAGGGAAATAGGTAAGGACAGCTAGGTGGCCCCCTTAGGCACCTTTGGAGGTGATTGGCGGTTCCAGAGGCCTGTCTCTCAGGGCTTTACGGCTCTAGGGCAGGATATGGGCTGCTTCTGGGGCCAACTTACCCTCATCTACCCAGGGGTTATACGGCCCTGGGTGGGGATGATGTGGGAAGGCCCCCCTACTCACCTGCAGGGTGTGGCTGGGGTAAAGGGTAAGCAGATGGGCTTGCCCTTGCCCCAGCAGGGGTTGGTCGCCCGAGAGCTGTATGGCAAGCTACTTGCTTATAAACAGTTCCCGCACCTAGGTTTCCCTCTGCAGGTCACTTTAAATTGGGTTTTGTTCTATAATTTAAATAAAGTGGCCCTTGTTCAACCCAAGCTGATGTCTCTGTGTTTTATTTCACCCCTCAACTGCAAACGAAGCTCCGCTCGCCGCGCAGCTGACAAGCGGGGCATGATTGCAGGTGGGGGTGAAGACGCTGTCCACATCTGTTAATGGGGCAACGTCGTGCGTCGCTCCCGTGACGTTGGCGTGACGTGCAGTGTAAGGGGCGGGGTCTATAGGACTATTTGAGTCCAGCCGCCCCTTCCACCTTTCTCTTCTGCTGCTCGACGCCCACCCCGCCCTCCCTCTTTTATGGTGTGCCTATGGGGTCGCTTCAGGGCCGAGTAGGAATTTTTATCCTGCCCACCCTCGTTGGCGGGCAGGTTTTTTGCCTGCTCCACACTATAGGACTGGGAGGGAATCGGGTTAGGGGGTGTTGTTTTCAATAGGCAGATTTGGCTCATTTGGCTGATTGAAGTATTCACAGGTCATGCCTCACAGGACAATGGATTCAGCACTGGTGCTGGAAGGTGCGGGAAGGGAAATAGGTAAGGACAGCTAGGTGGCCCCCTTAGGCACCTTTGGAGGTGATTGGCGGTTCCAGAGGCCTGTCTCTCAGGGCTTTACGGCTCTAGGGCAGGATATGGGCTGCTTCTGGGGCCAACTTATCCTCATCTACCCAGGGGTTATACAGCCCTGGGTGGGGATGATGTGGGAAGGCCCCCCTACTCACCTGCAGGGTGTGGCTGGGGTAAAGGGTAAGCAGATGGGCTTGCCCTTGCCCCAGCAGGGGCTGGTCGCCCGAGAGCTGTATGGCAAGCTACTTGCTTATAGACAGTTCCCGCACCTAGGTTTCCCTCTGCAGGTCACTTTAAATTGGGTTTTGTTCTATAATTTAAATAAAGTGGCCCTTGCCACTTCGTCACCGAAGCTGACGTCTCTGTGTTTTATTTCACCCCTCAACTGCAAAGCAAATTTGGAGATTTTTCACAGGATGAAACACCTAACAAATTCTGTAGGGAATTCAAAAAAGTTTGATAAGACGTGAGATTTCTCACATCCTTAGATAAAGTCTTACTGCTAGGTGAGTCCACTATCCAACCACTCATGGGATTTGGGGACTATCTAAAAAAATACACATATGGTCATCACCGTCTAGACAATAGAGTGGTCCTGAGAATACAGAAGTGGCACCCCGATACAGATTATTAAAATGGCTAGAACCCCCATCATCCACTGTATAATAATGAAAGGTGTCCAGTTTCTAGTAACTCCTATTGTTCAATGATGTGAACATATCTGTGATAAAGCCTTTTAAGTAAAGCCCTTATCCCAGTCTGTGTCTGTGCTGGAATTGCTTTTTAAGATGTTTTTTAGACCTTTTTTTAAAGATGTTTTGTTTTAATATATTTTAAAGTCTGTTTTAAAGATTTTTTTGAGTTTTTCATGTTTTGTTTCTTGCCCTGGGCCCCTTCTGGGAGAAAGGATATAAATAAATAAATAATCATTCAAAAACTAAAATATAAATAAAAAGATATTTATAATTTGTATTAAACTTTAAATCGATAAATCAACTACAGTGTTAGTACACAGACAAATAATGAAGTCAGGGCACCAGCTTAACATATATTCTCGGTGTTTGTTTCTTGTCATCATAAATAAATCCCAACATCTGTTGTTTTATGATTCACGTCTAGTGGTGTACAAGCTGCCGGACCTCAGGCTCCAAGTCACTTATCAAAGTGGTAATTACTTCTCCTATGCATATTACTTTCAAATCAGTCTTCAATATTCCAGCAGTTGTCCTATCAATAAAAGGTATCTTCAGCTGCTCCATTTAATCTGTAACTTCAGATATTGATAACAAAGTGACATATCCAAAAAAAGGAACCATTTTCAATGAACATTACTTAGTAGAAAGTTAAAGAGCAATTATGAATTTGCTAGAGATTCAAAAAGTAGTTAAGGGGAAATCAGGTCTGTAAATTAATCATGTTTCAGGGACATGAGTTTCTACACATATAAGAATTTCTGTGCATTTTAATAAAGCAGCTAATAGTTCCAGCTGCGGTGTAATAGTCCCATCATTGCACATACTAGCATACTCTTCATATGCTACTTTTGTCTACTGGCAAGATAATTGATATTTTATCTTCATGTTAATGAGTAGGAAGTTTGGAAATGAGGCCTGTCCCTCTCACCCCCCAAAAAGACATGTTTTGTATTTCAGTAAAACTGTTGAGTACTTGAGAATGGCTTGTGAACTGGTTGTGACTTACGCCTTCCTACAGAAGCATGTTCTCATCACATCCTGCTTTTGCTCTTGGCTGTATATATTTGTGGTAAGGAAAGGGAAACTTACTAGAGATGTGACAAACCTCAAAATGAGTGGGTTGGACAATGTACAGCCCTGCATGCTTTTGGATTAAACCCTACATCATCTATAATTTGGCTTGATCTCATGAAATGGATCTGCAGCGTCTCTGATTCCTGAGATGATATTCTCTGGAATTACTACCCACATAAACTACTTTATGAGACTTATTAGAAGTGAGTATAGATGGCAACAAAGGCTTCAGAAAACGCAACGGCAAGGATTGAGATCGTTGAGACTTTTCTGTGTTTGTATTGCTTCTTTCATTTCTCTTACTGTATTACAATTTAAATTCTATGGAATAAAAGAAATAAAAGAAGAAATGCAAATACAATTAACAATCATACAGCATCTAGCCCTGTGCATTATAAATGCAACAAAGTTCCAGGTGCAGCCAGGTGCCGGGCCCTGGTTATGGAGTTGCACGGCTGACCCAAGCGAGAGAGGGGAAGGAATCTCACTGGATCTTATGAGAATGCTGTGGTCTCACTAGCTCCTGCAGGATCTCACCAATGGGTGGCACTATGTCCTTTAAAAGGCCTGGTGCAGTGCCATTCTGGCCTCTTTGGATCCCCTTCCTCGCAGACTTCACCCAAGCCACCCACTCTCAGGATAGAAGCTCACACTGAGACATTAAACAGTTGCTGGTGAACAGGGCCAGAAAGGATTTTTTTTCCTCCCAAGGGAGGTTGTCGTTCTCTCAGTGAATAGCAAAAAATTGTTAGGTGCTATCTACAATTTGTCACAAAATGTAAATGTACTGCCTTCAAGTGCTGCCTTCAAGTCGATTCCAACTTATGGCGACCCTATGAATAGGGTTTTCATGAGGCTGAGAGGCAGTGATTGGCCCAAGGTCACCCAGTGAGCTTCATGGCTATGTGGGGATTCAAACCCTGGTCTCCCAGGTTGTAGTCCAACACCTTAACCATTACACCTCACTGGCTCTCGCACAATTTGTCACAGCTTTCATTAATTATTCTGCCTTGGCATTGGGCAGGATAAGTAACATAAGGGGGACCCCCATCAGGGGTCCAGGGACGGCTCTGAGAATATGGCACAAGCTCAGGGCAGCTGGATCTGAAGCCACATAGTTCCAGTTGACAGGAGGACTCCAGATGCCTGACACACAACACACTGGGTTCATTTTATGATGCTGGCCGACTCCCAGGGGCCCCTCAGTAGCTGTTCTGAAGTGGTGGTCAAGCAACAGATGTGTTGTCTGTGGGGCTGTTGATCCTGCCTCCGATGCCATACCAACCCCACAGACCTGCTGTATCTATAAAGGTGTAGCCTGTTTCAACCCACAGCTGGTTTAAGGTCTGTTAATCCACTCACCGTGCCCAGAGAAGTAGCACAATGTGTGTACCCCAACAACAGACAAAACAATAATCAAGTGGTCCCTCAAGACCACCAGCAATTTTCCAGTGGTGCATGGGGTGGAAGTTTGAGAACCACTGCTTTGGATATTTAGATTTTTTTTTTAAAAAAATCATTGTTAAAAATAAATTGGATTCGTTTATTTTTGCAGACATCAAATTAGCTGCATGTGGAACAGCATGCACAGGAGCAGGCAGAGAAGATGTGGGGAGCGGTATATGTGGCCCCAGTTGACATAAAATATTGTAAGATATCAATTACAATCAAATATTCAGAGAATATTTTGCAAATATTTGAATGTCTCACTACTATTCCACAAGACATAGCAGCAGAGAATTATTGAAGAGTATTTCTGGAAGCAAACTAGGGTGTGTGTTTTTTATCACTAACAAACTAAGCAGTCCTTTGAAAACCCAGCAAATTTTTTAGAAGATGAATTCTTATATATTAAGGTAAACCTTTCGCTTTGATACATTCTGTCCAAAAAGTGGGCAGTTACAAGCTGTAATGATGCAATTTCTTTTTCATGCCTTTAGAATAATTATCTTCCAATGTAATGCTTCACCATTAAAAAAAACCATATGTCAGATTGCCATGGGATTAAAGAAAGCAACAATAACAGGCAATTAGCCTGATTAAAAGTTGTTGCCATGAGGAGATCGTAACCATTCTATTGTGATTCAATCCTAACCATCATAACGCTATACTTCCAATAACCATACACCCAACAAATTCTCATTTCCTAATGATCTTCCCCTGTTTGTGATTGGAATCTAAAACTATTTATTAGGTGCAGTAGCACATTCCAATTCTGATTCTATTTCGCTTCATCCTGTTTCTGTGGGAACACATTAACTTCTTCAATCCTGTAGCATCTGCACATAGATTTTACTATTCCATTAGTTTGCCCCAATGTGAATTTTCTTCTGATACGTTCAATGAATTCTTTTTAATGAGAATGCAAAAACAAACAAAGAGTAGACAGAAGTGGAAGATGTTGGATGGCATCTGTTACTTAGAGGGGGCATTTTTAATTGAGTGATTAGGAATGCAATCCTAAATGGGGTGGAAGATATGTCAAGTGGTACTTCTACTGCCACTTCTAAAACTCTGCCAGCTATGCTGGTTACGGTGGGAGGTCTGTATGTGTGTGAAGGGGAGGGCAGACTGGCCCTGCCCTATGAATGCCCTGTTCTGAAGCCTAAAACCTACTATTGTGGGGAAAATAACTGCCAACATTAGTTCTACACCTGTGGAGCTATTCACAGACATGGAATGGGGGGTCTCTCTGATGGATGTGCTCCTCCACTGGTGAAGCTATTTACCATTGGGACAGAGGTACTGACACTCCTTGCTAACTCCCATTGGATCTGGGGATCAGTATTGCATTATTACTGAGTTTTTGTTTTTTGAAACAAAATTAAATTGGGAGCAACAACTGAAGGAACTGAAGGATCAGAAGAATACATTTGTAAAACTCCAACAGTCTTGAAAACCAAAAGTGCTCCTTGGTATCAGAGGTGTCTGGGGTGGGGTGGGGTCAGGGTCCCAATGTCTCCAGCATCCTACAGACCAATCACCACAAAAGGGGAGTGTGACGTTCCCACCTTTGGCTCCCCCTGTCAGGTTCCCACCTGCTTGTGGCTACCACCTTTCACTAGGTACCACCTCCAGACACCACCAGTCAGGATCGTCGTTTTTATTTTTTCTCACTCCATTCTAGCACAGATCCCACAAGATCCCACTGCTAGGCAGCACCACCAGTCACTCCCTGTGAACAATACTGCTAGAGACTTCGCCTTAGTCTCCCTATGGTTTGTTACTTTGTGTCTGGGTGCCCTTGTTGTCCACAACCCCCTTGTATCTTTCCCTATTAAGCATACAATCCTGAGTTGCTCTGGATACTTGACGATGTTACAATATCTCCCTTCACTGCTGCCACCATTTATTTGATACAGTTTCCCTCCAGCCTTGGTAATTACCCTGCCCTCCCTTCTGGTCTGTGTATTCCCAGCCAAGGATCAGGCTTTTGGTAAACCAATAAAAGTATTTATTTGATAACACCAGGAAATAACAAGATTACTTTAGAGATGTTTAACAAGCGTATGGTTTCATATAGTGTCACTCTTTATGTTTCTGGTCATATATATACTGTCTAAATATCAGCCAAATATAATCCAACCCTCCCTCAGAACTCTGCCAACCAACCCATCCAATTAACTCTCCACTAACGACTCTCCAACAACTCTCACCAACTGACCCCCTCTCAACTATCATCCTCCCATTTATACCTTCAGCCATTCAAACACTCAGCCAATCATCATCCAGCATTCTCTAGCCTTCCAACCCATGGTCTCCCCCCTCCCATTCAATTCACTTACCATATATCCCTTAATAAATCCGCACTTACCATAATAAATAGGGTGACTGTGTAGATCATGAAAAACTATGGAATGCTTTGAAAGAAATGGGGGTGCCACAGCATCTGCTGATGCGCAACCTATACTCTGCACAAGAGGCTACTGTAAGGACAGAATATGGAGAAACCGATTGGTTCACAATAGGAAAGGGTGTGAGACAGGGGTGTATTTTATCACCCTATTTGTTTAATCTGTACGCAGAACATATTACACGGAAAGCAGGATTGGACCAAGATGAAGGAGGTGTGTACATTGGAGGGAGAAATATCAATAATTTAAGATATGCAGACAATACCATACTACTAGCAATGATTTGAAATGAATGCTGATGAAAGTGAAAGAGGAAAACACAAAAACAGGACTACAGCTGAATGTCAAGAAAACTAAAATAATGACAACAGAAGATTTAGGTAACTTTAAAGTTGACAATGAAGACATTAAACTTGTCAAGGATTATCAATACCTTGGCACAGTCATTAACCAAAAGGGAGACAATAGTCAAGAAATCAGAAGAAGGCTAGGCCTGGGGAGGGCAGCTATGAGAGAAGTAGAAAAGGTCCTCAAATGCAAAGATGTATCACTGAACACCAAAGTCAGGATCATTCAGACCATGGTATTCCCCATCTCTATGTATGGATATGAAAGTTGGACAGTGAAAAAAGCGGATAAGAGAAAAATCAACTCATTTGAAATGTGCTGGAGGAGAGCTTTGCGCATACCATGGACTGCGAAAAAGACAAATAATTGGGTGTTAGAACAAATTAAACCAGAACTGTCACTAGAAGCTAAAATGATGAAACTGAGGTTATCATACTTTGGACACATCATGAGAAGACATGATTCACTAGAAAAGACAATAATGCTGGGAAAAACCAGCAGGGAGTAGAAAAAGAGGAAGGCCAAACAAGAGATGGATTGATTCCATAATGGAAGCCAGAGACCTGAACTTACAAGATCTGAACAGGGTGGTTCACGACAGATGCTCTTGAAGTTCACTGATTCATAGGGTCGCCATAAGTCGTAATCAGTATGAAGACACATAACAACAACAACATTTTAATAGTTGTATCCAACATCAGTCATACTCAAAGTAGATATGTTGAAAGTAATACACATGACTCACTTAATCCCATTAATTTCAAAGGGTCTACTTAGTTTGATGCATAGAACTCAGTTGGACGCAACGCTCAGAATTTGATGTACTTTGGTAAGAAGACTGTTAAACACATCAATAAAAGTTCTGTTCATCTTATTGTGAACTAAGAAAAATGGTTTATTGCTGGAATACACAGGGCCCAAACTGGAAGACATTAGGGGTGGAGAAATCTGGGAAGGGGTGGAGTCTTGCTCCGGTTCATCATAATGATGATCAGATTACTACAAGAGGTGGAAGGGGGTTGTTTTTAATTAGAGAGAGAGAGAAAATCATTACTTCATGGGAATCTACTGGATAAAGGGTGAGCTAGCTTTATTTTTAGAAAATAAACCTTAATATAATAAAATGGCTTAATCCATTGAAAGCTATAACAAACCTAATATTAAGAGGAACAGTACACATTGTTGAGCAAAGTTGCTATAGTAACAATGACATGGCTCCCATTGTGATGTGTCCCTCTGATGGATGATTTGCCAGAGAACTTTAGTAGGAGCAAGTCTTTGAGGGGAGTAAAGGGAGCAAGTAAGAAGCATTGATAGAAAGAATGAGAGAGAGGGGGGAGAGGGGAGAGGAGAGGAGAGGAGAAGAGAGAGAGAGAGAGAGAGAGAGAGAGAGAGAGACCTACATATTTAAAAATGTAAGTAGGATTTAATGTAAGTAGGATTTCTTAGTGGTTTCTGTATTCTGGCTCCTTCACAATCCATTAAGATATAGAACCCTAAGAGGTCATCTCTCCTGTCATGGTTAGATTATTTTTTAAAAAGATTATCCTTAGGGTCAGTGTAAATGCTTCAGATGAAATGTCTTTCCTTTGTGGGCATAATCACAGCAAGAAGCATCTCCTAGCTTTGGAGAGCGTTTTGACAAGTTGTCTTCAATGGGTTCAATTCCTCGCTGCACTCTCCGCAAGATGTTCATGCAGCAAATTCAGTTGTTAGGTGTTGCAAGTTCAGTGATATAGAACATGGAGCCATATAGCCCAATCTCTCACCTTCTCTTTATTCTGTTCCTTGTTGAAAAGGCTAACAAACCTGTTCCTTGGCTGCTGCTCAAACTGCAAGGTCTATATTCCCCAGTGTAAGAGGAAGAGGCTCCACAAACTCATTTTATTTTTATGTGCCCCAGTGACCAGTGAACAGATGGCACTGGATCTTATTCTTCAGATGAGAAGCCCATTTTTTTTCATTTTTACAAATTTGCCAGGTAGTACAATATCTCAGAGAGGAGGTCAGGTCTCCTGCCCCCCTGGTGCATTCACTATAGCTGCCCAATTTCCTTGCTTTTTAGATAGAAATATATGTTGGCTATAGGTACATTCTTAAACTGCAAGGTTTTTTTCCCTATTAGTGAATTTCTGTGTTTTTTAATCTGGGAGATAAGAAATGGGATCCTGTGTAAGTTTGTTGAGAATTGATTGATCATTTGCATGCTTATTGAGTTCAGTGGGATTTACTTCCCTGCAATCATGTTTATGATAGGTGAAACTGATCATGGGAGAGGAGGGAGGGCAGGGGGAGGGGAGGAGGAAGGGCATAGGGGAGGCGGGGGAGGGGAGGAGGATGTCACATTTTATCATTTGCATAATTATTGAGTTCAGTGGGATTTACTCCTGTGCAATCATGCTTAGGATAGGTGAAACTGGCTATGGGGGAGGGGGAGGGCTGGAGTGGGGAAGGGGAGGGAAAGAGGAAGAAGGAACAGGAGGAGGAGAGGAAGAAGAGGAGGAGGAGAGGGGAAGGGGAGGGGTAGAGGAGAGGGGTAGAGGAGAGGGGAAAGGCAGGTTTGATCATTTGCATCCTTATTGAATTCAATGGGAAATACACCTGCGAAATCATGCTTAGGATAGGTAAAAATGAACTGGGAGGCCAAGGAGGGGAGGAAGGAAAGGGAGGGGGAGGGGAGGGTAAGAGATTGGGTGGGTGGGCACTGAGCAGAGGGAAAACCCCTTTCCTTTTCAAAAGGAAACATTAATAGTATCATTGTTTTGAGGGGTTTCTCCACCTTTTTATTCTACAGCAGGCACATGTAGTCTTCCACCCAAATTTAAACCAAAGCTGTCACTTGCCACATCCACACCAGATCTTTATTTAGTTTAGATCGTCATGGCTTCCCGCAAAGAATCCTGGGAAGTGCAGTTTGTGAAGGATTCTGAGAGCTGTTTGGAGATGCCCTATTCCCCTCACAGAGCTGCCATCCCCAGAAGAGGGGCCACAGCAGTTCTGTCAGGGGAATAGGAGTTTCCTAACAACTCTCAGCACCTTTCACAAACTACACTTCCCAGGATTCTTTGGGGTAAGCCATGACTGTCTAAAGTGAAATAAAGATCTGGCCTGGGTGTGGCCCCCTGATTAGCCAAGCCAAGCAGCTGTGACTCTGGCTTTTAGAACACTGACACTTGGTTCTTACTGAGCATGCCCAAGCTTATAATTGACTCCAATGTTAAATTTCTTAAATTAAATAAAAATAAGCCAGGTGTTTTTTTTAACTTTTAAACTTCAGAAGATGAAGATCAGAGTATGGGGCAAGGTCAGTAATTGGTTTACAGAAACTCTGTGAACATGGCTGATTTTTAATTAATTTCAACAAATTATGAGACCACTGACAAAAAAGTTCAACAAGGGTCTGGATTTTTTTCTTTTGTTTTACACTTTGAACTCTATATTCTATCTGACTGTTTTGTGTATCGCCATGAAAATGTAGAGGGTTGTTAAGGAAGCGTTTCTGAGTTCAGAACTATATGTTTTGTAAGATTTCATTTTGAAATGAGCTTATGGGAAGCATCAGAATGGCATGGGGGGTATTTTCAATTTAACATAGCAGAATGTGAAAAATCCATGCTGACTATAGTATACAGACAGTCTTGTGGCTGTATAATATGCCCTTAATAATGCAAAGGCATGTTCAAGAGTAGGTCCTATTGTAGTTAGCAGTGCTGATTCCCAAGCAAATGTGTATAGCATAGCAACTATGGGTTTAAAGAGGCGCCACAAAGAGGCAGAAGTGTATTTTCTCATTTACATTGTAAGCTTTCACTTCTCAGTCACACTCCATGCATCTGTAAAAACCCATAAGGCTCAACTTTGATTTATTATATGAAATCAGGGAAGGATGAGGAAAGGGGGAGGGAGTTGCTTTCATATCTCCCCTGAACTTTACCTGCCTTGACATATAAGTGTAAAAGAAAACAAATCAAGTCACCACTCTACAGTGCTCTCCCAATTTTATTACTTTATTAATTCACAATTAACTGCTTTTCACTCCAGGAGTGCTCTGACCCTGCAAGAGTGCCTAGGAAGCAAACATCCCCCACCATCCATGCTTTGATTCCTGATCAAAGGTGCTTCACTCCTGATATTTTATAGTAAAACACAAATAAAAACCAGTTTGCCAACCTTGACATCATCAACAAGAAATACACTGAGCATATGCAGTTTCACATCTTAAACTTAAATAATTCACCATTGTTTTTGCTCACTTCCTGGCTTGGGACAGTCATCAACTGTCTGTGCTTCAGTTCCTGAACAGCAGGAGATATGCTTAAGCCTCTTTGCAAAGTTTTCACATTCTGCATCTGGCATTTTTGCACGGTGCATGTGTACATTCTTTAACACTCATCCCCATGTATTATATAGTAGCATTTGCAGAAAATAACTTCTAGGGCATACCTGATCCCACAGGAACCCACCACAGGAAAGATCCCACAGGAACTCACCACAGGAAAGTTGTTAGGAAGCAAGGAAAGGCAAAGGGAGACAAGTGGAAATCTAGTAGGTCTTTAGAACAATGGAGATTCCTAGAAAATGAAACAGAAGCAGAAAAGAAAAATACATTAAAAGGGAGGCAGCTCCTTTAGGACCCCAAGGGTTCCTGTCACCTAGTTTCCAAATATCCAGCTTATCAATCAGAGCTCTGACTTTACTTATTGGCAAAAAACACTGAAAGAAGGGAGCTGCCAGTCTCATCTCACAGAAATTTTGTAGAAGTAAGTCTACAAATTTTGCTTCATAACTTTATCTTTAGGAGGGTTGGAGACGTTAAAAAAAATAAAACCTCAGAGACCAGCCACCCCTTTCCGGCATGGGACCTGGTGCAATTGCACCAGCTGCACCGTTAAGATCTGACCTTAAGAATTTACCACTGCTACACCCAATAGCAAAAAGCTAGTAGGGAAAAAAAAAAACCGCTGATTCCTTTTGCGATGTTGAAAGAGTTATTTATTGCTCATGATATTTCCTCAGTGACAGAAGTTGTACTGCCAAAATTAACAAATCGTCCTTGACATTTTTCCCATTGTAAAATGTCAGAGCGCCATGCCGAGCAGCAGAGCATACATTTAAAGTCATCTCCAAAGTATGCGTAAATCACCCTTATTAGCTGGAAGTGCTTGAACTTTGATCCTCGTTTAACATTAATGAACAACGGCATGTTGATTCTTCACTGGATGGTTTAACTGACTGGAGTATTTATATACAACGGACCCATTAAGTCAGCCCGTCATCATCCTGGGGTATCAACTCAAAAAACAGTACTGCATATAGTGACTAAACGTAACTGCATGACAATAACTACAGAGCTGTAGCAGGAGGGAAAAAACAAGTTGCATTTTCATCTTTCTAAATGACATTAATGAGAGAGAATACTTTAAGACTGCATAACTCTTACCAAAAAAAAGTCTGAGGAACATCAGGGGTGGAATTGGATGACATTTGAAGGCAAGGTCAACTTTTGTGAGGGCATAAATCCTGCCAAACTTCAGAAGGATAGCTGTCATGGTTTTCCTGCAAGGGCAGCCATTACTGTTTTAGAGTGGGTAAAAAAAGGAATCACTTAGTCTCCCCTAGTGTTTTGCAGGCAATTAGTTTGAAAATTGCAGACATGATGAGCAAGGTGCACCTGGGTGAGAAATCTGCCAGTTGCTGGCAAATAGGTCTAGGGGCTTTTGTGCAAGCACCTTTAAAATGTGTGTGTGTTGTTGTTTTTTTACAGGGGAGAACTAAAAGGGATTAGCTGTCCAGGTAAAATCACTCCCTCTGATTATAAGTTTGGCCTGTGAGTCACAGTGGAGCTCCCCCCCTATCTTTCTCCCACTCTGGTGTTCTGTTTTTCCTCATCACCCCATTAACAAATCCAGATGGCCTAGGTGCCACAAAGCATGTCGAGGTCCCTGCTTCACCTTGTGCCACTTCACAGAGATCCTACTTCACCTTTGACAAGCCAAAAATCCCTCAGAGGCTATGGTTAACAATTCAGTATTCATTCAAACCCAATGCACACCCCACAAAATAATGGTGAGGGAATAAGGTTGAGGCTTCAACATGCCTCATAAGAAGTGATTCATGAATGAAATAAATAATATATTGTTATTGTTAAAACCAGACTTTAATACTCCCAGCATGAAACTATTTGTCTATAATTTGGTAGGCTTTGTCCACACTTGAGGGACTAGTCTCATCCAGGAGAGGATGTTGTAGCCATTTTTTATTTCTCCATAGTGAGTGGCCCTCAAAACTGTAATGGCTGCCCTTGTATGAAAACAACGGCACTTATCTTACTGATATTCTGCTAGTTTCATGCCTTGGAATGCAGACCAATGCAGTAATAATCCTACAATCCAAGCAATAATAACTATTTGAAAACAGTCACCCTCATGAATATTGCATATTTGCTTTTCTAGGAAAATTGTCTGGAACATTAAGTGCTGTCTTTTAGTGAAGCAAAAAAACCTGTAGAAGTAAATGAGGAAAGGTGATACCATAAAAATGGTAAAACACAGTTTGTTCATATGTGTGGTTGTCTGTGCAACCTCTGCAACTCTATGAGCATCATTTATAGAACACCATTCATCCAAGGGCACCATTTAGGAAGTGCAGGGAGGGGGCATCCCACCACATGTGTCAAACCACATGTGATTATTCCCCAGAAGCACCTATATCCCTGGTTTTTGTAAGTTTTTAGAACAAGTAGTCATATTCTCTTAAACTATTTTGCATTTTTGTGTATATATAGTTACGGCTTGAGCCCTTTTGGTGTTCTTACCCTGCCCCACAGAGTGGAGTTATCCAGGATTGTGGGGGGTCATAGACCTGTTACATTTATGGGAGCAGGGTCCCATCCAGGTCCCTATGTATAAGCCAATCAGCATGAAAATGGATTGTGTTAGCCGCTGGGAAGAGTCCTTGTCCTTTTGTGCTGATTGGAGCCAAACAGAGTGAAAAGAGGTCAGTCAGTCACTGGGAAGACTCTACTCAGTAGCTAAACACAGCCTCCCCTTTCATGACAGGGAGAGCAAAGGAGATGAGGTAAAGGGTGTGTGGCTGTGATGGGATGTGGTGTGACTATTATGAACGGACTCTGCATTTCTGAATTTGCCATTACACTACTGCTGCCCCCCATACTAAAACCTGACATGGACCACCTAAGCTCAGCCCAGCAAATCAGCCTACCTATCTACCATTTCAAAACTGCTTCTTTTGTCACATAGCTGCCATGCATTCATGGTCAACAATCGCTCTGCACCTTTGGGGGATTGAGAATACACCTACGAAAGTATCCATAGATGTTCATTCCACTGAAAAACTTTCCATAAGGACAAAGTCAAATTAGAATGAGCCTTGGGGTTTATTACAGACCCAAAAGCAGTAGAAGTGAGTTGGGGAAATGAAGCTTCAGTTAGATGAGGCAAATTGCAATGACATTTCAGCTATGATAAATTACCTTTCAATGTGGCAAAATGAATTCCCTGACTGTACTACACAGTCAAAGTTATCAATCATTGTATGTGCAAGGCTATTTATGAAGCACAAAATTAAAAAAAAATGTTGAAAGAAAATCAGCTCAAAAGTAGCACAAAACTACAAGAAGTGTTCTTGTCAGCATTCAGATCTTGATAATTAATTTAACATGGAAGCCCTCTGCTCCTTTCTTAATTGGTGTTAACCTTCTCCCTTACAGCTAACAGTATGAGGGTTTATATTTATCATGAAGCTCTTTACTGATAAACTGAGAAAAGAGGAAATGGGGTGTAGGACCTTCTGAATTTAGAAATATCTAAAATCCTTAAGCAGATACTCCTGTCATAAAACATTCTTCATATGTTCTTATATTCTTGTTCTGTTCAGATTCAGAGCTGTGAGTTCTTGAATAAACCTGAATAAACGTGCCTTGAATTTCATAGTATCGTGCAAGGACCCTCTTGTTAACCATCTAGGTAAGGCCATGCAGAAATCTACACAGAGAGAGCCAGAATGCTTTTATCTTCTGCTCCTCTGCAACACTATTTTCCTACGAAAACCTGGACAAAAGGGTTCTTATATGTACACTTAGTTCACCATCCACACAATACATTTGAAGTCTGTTTAAAGCACATGGCTTCCCTCAAAGAATCCTGGGAACTGTTGTTTAGCCCTCACAGAGTTACAATTTCCGAAGCCTCAACAGACTTCAGTTCCCATAAGTCTTTGTGCTTTAAATGTATAATGTGGATGTGACTTCAGAGATAGTTGACAGTTGCCAACATCTGCTGAAAACAAATCTAACACCTGAGTTTCTAGGGTTAGAGATGGACAAATGTCTGTTTCCAATTTGTATCACTCACACAAACATTCACCCATAATTCTGTTCTGTCCCATTTATCTGCATGTTTAAAAAAAAAATGTGCACAAAAATCTCTCTCTGTGTATGTATTTGAATGAATCATTATATGTGTGTGTGTGTTTGAACATTTTCTCTCACAATAGAAGGTTGTATCCAGCTACATTCTACTCAGAGTAGACCCACTGAAATTAATGAACTTGAGCAAGACAGTGAGAAAGACTAGCATCAGATATACCCACACGTTTATAATTTGGGACTTTTTTGAGCCAAAAATTGTTTATAGGAAGATAAGTTCTAATCTTCACATTAGTCTGGAAGGCACAAATCAGGCCAGTTCATATGAATGTACAAATATGAAATTCCTCAAACATTCCTAGCTGGAATGAATCAACTTACAGATGATAGATTCATTGATAGATACTACCACCCAGAGACAGTCAGTTGCAGAAAAGCCAGTATGACACCAGGTACATTATCCTGCCTAGCAAATCATAGCTGCAAAATCAGTAGCTTCCTTTTCATGTTCTTTTTTTAATGTTCTTCTATTGCTATACCCTGCCCTACATTGTATGAGAGGGCAGTACTGTATACAGGTCCTTTTATAAATAACTATAAATCATTCTGTGCCGAAACCAGTCTTTCATATTCTCTAAAGGTTTCTTCCCCTCCAAAAGAGGCTTCCGTTTTCCTGCTTCATTTTAAGGGCATTTTAGAATTCCACTGAGTGGTGTTTTTGTTTTTTTAAGCTTACCTCATTGTTGCAAAGTGGCTGAGTGCGGAGTGTATTGTGTGTTTGTGTTTTCTATTTTACATTTCTCCAGCATTCTGCAGCCTTCATGGCTTCCTGATATATATAAAAAAATCCTGTTTGAGGAGCTCTCTCATGAGGGCTGCAGAGTACAGATTACCAAACAGATGATTTGTAGAATGAAAAAAAAGACATTTACAAACACCTTTTCTTATTAACTGAGGGGGAATGGTGCTTAAAAAGTGGAAGAAATGTTCAGCACAGCACTAGAAATGACAGGGCATCTATTGTGGAAACAAGCATAGAGACTGAAAGCACAATGATTTAAGCTGCGTAAAAAATCTTGGAAGACATTTTTTCTGAGAACATTTCCATGATTTTTCTTTTTCTCGCTCCTCTCGAAAAAGGACACTTTGCAGAATTTTCTCCAGAAATGACCCTAAATCCTCAGGTGTTCCAGCACTAGAGGAGCCAATGAACGGTGGCAATTTTTGAGAGCCCATTTGTGAACAGGTCTAGTTGTGAGATACCAGGCATCTTGAGCCAAAAACTCAGGAGGACCCTGGCACTTTACTCTTTGGACACATGGATGGACAAAGGCATCACCAGTCTGCTCTCTGCTGTGCTGAAGTGATCCCACCACAAATCCTAGAGAGCAGTACTGAAGGTTTCCAATTTAGCAAATATCAGGTCACAGGTGGCTGATTGAAATCCAACTGCTGTCTTGGGCTTGACCCTTCAGTCTAAACAACTCATTGATCAGGCATAAGCCAAGCTTCTCATGAATGATTCATCCAACGTCCTCCAAACCACCAGTCCTCCCATGGGCATTCTCTCACCCCACCTTACACAATGGCAGAAAAGTCATAGAATTGGATCCATTATCCACAGTGGGAGAAAACACATGGACAGACTTAAGGAATTGACTTTTTCATTGTCTGCACAATAAGCGGTCCCAGGCACTGAAATATTAGGCAACCTTCATGAACGTGTAATGACTTATTAAGGTTATTATATAAAGCCTTGTACGGCTCAGGACCCCAATATGTCAAGTACCGTCTCTCCCCATATGAAGCAACCTGGACCCTGCATTCAACATCTGAGGCCCTTCTTTGTGTGTCCCATCCAACGGAGGTGTGGAGGGTGGTGACACAAGAATGGGCCTTTTCAGTGGTGGCTCCCTGCTTATGGAATGCTCTCCCCAGAGATGCATGCCTGCACCATCATTATAGGTAGGTAGGTAAAACTTTATTGCCTAGCCATAGGCCATTGCAGGACACACATTCAATATACACATCTCTTCACAAAGTAAAACAATTACAAAGTAACCATATAACCCCTTAATTATACCCCCCTCTATCAAATTGAGTAGACTGCAGAATACAGAGGATACAAAAGGAGAAAACATTCAGAATAACTCCTAATTCCATAATAAAAGATCAATACTACTTGTCTTCGGCTGGCCCCTACCCAAGGGGTCCTATCATTCGGTTAGCATACCGACACTTGTTCAGCTAAAAACTTCACCCGCAGCTTTTGCACTGCTAGGGCAAATAGGGCAACCCTATGCGTGATCTTTGGATCAGTATCCGAGAGAAGGAAGGCGATAGTGGGAAGGACCTGAACTGAGCTCTGGTTGGGCAACAAACCACTCAGAAATTTGGCCTGTGGATGGGAGTATAGAGGGCACTCAAACAGATAGTGGGGCAAATCTTCCACCACGGGAACACCATAGATGCATAATCGCTGACACCTAGGGATCTGACTGTATCGACCAGACAATACTGCATTCGGCATAGTTTGGAATCTAAGTGCAGTAAATGCCTGCCTAAGTTTTGACGCTAAAGGCTGGGCCAGATAGCTTGCACTGAGGTGGTCACGTTTAAAAACTCCAAACCACTTGGAAAATTTGGAGTTTATTAGCCTGTCTAGCCAGGCACTATGCTGAAAAATGGCCTCTTTGAGTCTGGTCCTATTTACGGGAATTGCAGAGGATATATAGTATAGGTGGTAAATATTCGCTATTTGGAGGTCCAGAAATGATCCACAATAGCTCTTTCAGCGCAAGCTTTCAGAATTAGCCTGGTTGGAGTATCTTTAATGGCACTCCAGAAATTTAACAGGGCAAGATGAATCCGTGCTCTTATGGATGGGAAACCCACCTCCGCATGCAGTAAGGCCGCTGGGGTACCAACTGGTAATAACAGAAGTTTTTTCAAGAAACTGTTTTGAACAGTCTTTAGGATATGTAAGTGGTAGTCCTCCCAGCCCCAAACTGCAGCTCCATATAGTATCTGGGGTAGCACCTTGCTCTGGAAGATTTTCAATGCAGGGATTATAAGATTACCCCCTGCTGTGTGGTAGAAGTTAAGAATAGCTCCGCATGTTCTCAGGGCAGCAATTTTTGTAAACTCGATATGTTTCTTCCAGGTGAGATTGTCCGAAAAGTGCACACCCAGATATTTGAATACCCGGCATTGGTCGATTTGATGTCCCTTAATTGACCATTTGAGGTTGAGGGGCCTATTTCCAAACACCATGATATTTGTTTTGGAGTAGTTAATTTGCAGATTTTCTTTTTCACAGTAACCTTGAAGTCTTTCCAGTAATCTCCTTAAGCCCTTGCGGGTGATTGATAATAAAATCATATCATCCGCATAGAGAAGCATTGTAACTTTCCTCGACCCCAGGGAGGGAGGGAAGAGATCTGGGCCCGAAATTTCTGTGACGATGTCATTTACATAGAGGTTGAAAAGAATAGGTGCAAGGAGGCAGCCTTGTTTTACCCCTTTGTTGACTACAAAAGTGTCTGATAATGAGCCAGCGATATCTACCCTGACTCTCCCAGTGTTGTTGGAGTATAGTGCCTTTATTAGGAACAGTAGCCGTCTATCGATATTCGAATTTGCCAATTTTGCCCAAAACCTTGGCCTATCTATCGAGTCGAAAGCGGCTGCCAAATCAACAAAAGCTGTGTACAAATGTCTTGTCGGACCAGGGACAGTCTGTTTGGCTATAAAATAAAGAGAAAGACAGTGATCTATTGTACTTTGCTCTTTCCGAAAGCTAGCTTGTTCTGGAAAAATGACTTGGTTAGCCTCCTCCCACTCTTCAAATTTAAGCAAAAGAAATTTGGCATAAAGCTTAGCCCCTACATCCAGCAGACTAATCAGGCAGTAATTGTTAGGATCTTGCCTCTCCCTTTTCTTATTTATTATTTATTTATTTAATTACATTTCTAGACCGCCCTATAGCAGAAAGCTCTCAGGGCGGTGTACAACAAATAAAATCACAATTAAAATATGAGCAAGTGTGGAAAAAATATATATATATAGTACAATTATAAAACATTAATAAAATTGCCATTGAGATTTAAATTAAGATCATATTAAGTTTAAAATGTTAAATTAAAATATTTAAAAATTTACAAAATTTAAAAAGCCTGGGCGAAAAGGTAAGTTTTTACCTGGCGCCGAAAAGATAACAGAGAAGGCGCCAGGCGTATCTCGTCTGGGAGGGCATTCCATAGTTCGGGGGCCACCACCGAGAAGGCCCTAGATCTAGTTGTTGATCTCCGGGCCTCTTTATGGGTTGGGACCCGGAGAAGGGCCTTCGACGTCGAGCGTAGTGAACGGGTAGGTACATAGCGAGAGAGGCGCTCCATCAGGTATTGCGGTCCGATGCCGTTTAGGGCTTTATAGGTATTTTTTTCTTGAAAATTGGGATGACAATACTCTGGTTCCATCCCTCCGGAAACTTACCGGTGTTGTTTATGTGGCGGAGTCGATTTCTTTATTATCAACCTTGACAGATCTAATTTTAAAAGCTCAACCCCACCCGAAGTTTGAGAAAACGTATCCAACTCGAGCATCCCAGAGTTCTCAAACTGTGATTATGGGATCAAAACTCTGTATGTGCAGCAACACCACTAAGAAACAACAAAAAAAGTTACACAAAACAAGGGCAAAAAGACTAAGAATTTCAGACCAAAATGTAAATCACATATGAATTTTGGGAAGCTTTTTACTTTACTGGATACTCCAAGACCTTCAGGAAAAGCGAAAAAGAAAAAGAAAAAGAAAAAGAAGAGAAAACTCAAACAGCTAAAAACACAAAATATGAGCGACAATCTTTCAGTGGATATGACCATTGTCTCCCCTATTAATGATGTATGCTGCGAAACTCTCCTGAAGCCTATCCGAGAGGAAAGTCCAGATCAATTGGATCCCTCCCAATATACTCCAGAATCTGTTAGTGGAGATATAAAATCATCAATAGAGGCAACCCATGATCAATTTGACTTCTCCCAATATCTACAACAACCTGTTAATGGAGACACAACAATAAAATCAAATATAGACCAATGGAAACTTGTTTTAAATAAAGAAAAACTGGTTATATTGAACCTCTCAAAACCTACCAATTGGCTTAACCATAGAGGTCGAAGGCAACATCTTTGGGAGTTCTTTGAATCCTTACTGCCAGGTATGATTGAATTTAATAAAATAAAATCGGTACACTATCTTTCTTCTAGCTATACGGCGATTAAAGCGTTAGTAACTTTTCATACTCCCACTGCAGCAAACCTTTTATATGAAGAAAGACTCTTTTTAGCATCTCATCATATTGAATTAATAAGAGTCTTTGAAAATCAGGCACCACCTCAATGCCTTTGTCTACCTTATTCAAAGACATCTATTCGACAAATTTTGACAAAGAAAGTTGGAAAACCAGAGAACACCTCTCAAACAAATTTACAGAAAACAAAGACGTATTCTCGTTTGTCAGAGAATTTAATTTATAGACTAACCAACAACGCTGCCAACCAAAGGAAATACGACAACTTACCTGAGGAGCAAACAAATGTACAGAAAGTAAAGACTTATTTGCGTCTGCCAGAGAATTTAGTTCACACATCAATCAACAACGTCGTTAATCAAAGGAAATATGATAATTTACCTGAGGAGCTTTTCCTCCTCGATTCCTACAAAGATTTTACTGCAGATGAGCAGACTGAACTAACCACTAGATTAAAGCAACTATTGATCGCTCTGGGAAAGATCTCAGAACCTTGACTAGAAACAGTCCCTGAGAATGATGGAAGCCGATTATATGTGTGAATGAGGGAATAGTGGAAGAGACCCATGGGACAGCCATCGAAGTTTTGAAGGACCGAGGGAGATATGCCCTTGGGAGACACTTATCTAATCGAACTAGGGAAGAATCCAACAGAATGTTGGTAATCCCTAAGTTGCTCTCTCATTCAGATACCCTGGATAGCCGTGGTGACTATTCTTCCGGGTTGAAAATGCTGCTCATGAACGCCAGGTCAGTGAATGGTAAATCTAGTGCTATCCAGGAATTTATTCTGGATGAGTGCGCTGACCTGGCGTGTATTACAGAGACCTGGTTGGATGAGGCTGGGGGAGTTAATCTCTCTCAACTTTGTCCCCCTGGTTTCTCTGTACACCAGCAGGCTAGACCTGGGGGACGGGGAGGTGGAGTCGCAGTGATCTTTCAAAATACCATCTACCTGACCAGGTACCCTCTTCTACAGTCCTCAGGGTTCGAATGCATTTTTTTGAAGCTGGGTGCTCAGGACAAAATAGGGATTCTGTTGGTGTACCGCCCACCCCGCTGCCCAACTGTCTCCCTTCCTGAGCTAACTGAGGTAATCTCGGGGTTGATACTGGAGTCTACCAGGCTTGTGGTACTGGGCGACTTCAATGTCCACACCGATGTTGCCCTTTCTGGAGTGGCTCAGGAGTTCATGGCCTCCATGACAACCATGGGTTTGTCCCAAATAATATCTGGCCCCACTCACGCTGCTGGTCATACTTTGGACCTTGTCTTCTGTGCTAGACGAGATGTTTGTGATCTTGGTGTGGAGGAACTTTCATTAGTTCCGTTGTCATGGACAGATCACTACCTGGTTAGTTTTCAACTCACTGCGACTCAGAACCTCCGCAGGGGTGGGGGACCAATTAGAATGGTCCACCCCAGGAGACTGATGGATCCGGATGGTTTTCTGATGGCCCTTGGGGATTTTCCGGTCACCTCGGCAGGTGATTCTGTCGAAGCCTTGGTCGACCTTTGGAATGAAGAAATGACCAGGGCGGTGGACACAATCGCCCCTAAGCGCCTCCTTTCGCGGATTGGAACCAAATCGGCTCCTTGGTTTACTGGAGAACTGGGGATGATGAAACGCGAAAAACGGAGACTAGAGCGACATTGGCGGAAAACTCTGAACGAATCTGATCGAACATGGGCTAGAACCTACTTAAAAGCCTATTCCATAGCAGTGAGGACCCAGAAGAAACTCTTCTTCTCCGCCTCTATTGCATCCGCTGAATCTCGCCCGGCGGAATTGTTTCGAGTTGTCAAGGGTCTTTTAAATTCTGACCCTCATGAATATGTTGACCACTCTATAACCCGTTGTCATGAGTTTGCATGTTATTTTGCAAACAAAGTCGCTCAGATTCGTTCTGACTTAGACGCCAAGATTAATACAGTCTCTATGGATGTAACTTCGGCTCCTGCTTGCTTAATTAGAATGGATTCTTTTCAGCTTGTTCAACCAGAGGATGTGGACAGAATCCTTGGAGAAGTACGTCCCACCACATGCATGTTAGATCCTTGCCCTTCCTGGCTTATAAAAACTTCCAGAGAGGGACTGGTTAAGTGGGTCATGGAAGTGATTAATGACTCTTTGGGACAGGGCAGCATACCGTCCTGTCTAAAGAAGGCAGTAATAAGACCTTTACTGAAAAAACCTTCCTTGGACCCCCTATTATTAGGTAATTACCGCCCAGTATCTAATATTCCTTTTCTTGGCAAGATAATAGAGCGGGTGGTGACTGCTCAGCTCCAGGGATTTTTGGATGAGATGGACTATCTAGATCCAGCTCAGTCTGGCTTCAGGCCAGGTTGTGGAACTGAGACGGCCTTGGTCGCCTTGGTGGATGACCTTCGCAGAGACCTGGACAGGGGGAGTGTGTCCCTGTTGGTTTTACTGGATCTCTCAGCTGCTTTCGATACCATTGACCATGGCATCCTTCTGGGCCGCCTCGCTGGGATGGGACTTGGAGGCACGGTAATACGGTGGCTCCAGTCCTTCCTGGAGGAATGAACACAGAAGGTGGTTATGGGGGACTCCTGTTCGACCACCTGGCCATTGACCTATGGGGTCCCACAGGGTTCAGTTTTGTCCCCCATGTTATTTAATATCTACATGAAACCGCTGGGAGAGGTTATCCGGAGTTTTGGGGTTCGGTGCCACCAATATGCAGATGACACCCAACTCTATCTCTCCTTTCCACCTGATGAAACCAAGGAAGCCGTCCAGGTTCTCAACCGATGCCTGGTATCAGTGATGGACTGGATGGGAGCGAACAAGCTGAAATTAAATCCTGACAAGACAGAGGTGCGCCTCGTCAGTCAGAAGGCAGAGCAGGGAATAGGGATTCAACTTGTGCTGGATGGGGTTACACTCCCCCTGAAATCACAGGTTCGCAGTTTGGGAGTGCTCCTGGACTCGGCTCTGACTCTGGAGGCACAGGTCTCGGCTGTGGCTAGGAGTGCTTTCGCTCAATTAAGATTGGTGCGCCAACTGCTCCCATTCCTTGACCAGTCAGACTTGACCACGGTGACACATGCCTTAGTTACATCCCGATTAGACTACTGTAACGCGCTCTACGTGGGGCTGCCCCTGAAGACTGCTCGGAAACTGAAATTGGTACAAAGAGCTGCAGCCAGGATGTTAACTGGGGTGGGATATAGAGAACATACAACCCCGCTGTTGTATCAGCTCCACTGGTTGCCCATTTGTTTCCGGGCACAATTCAAGGTGCTGGTTTTGACCTATAAAGCCTTATATGGCTTAGGTCCAGGCTATCTGTCAGAGCACCTCTCCGTCTATGAACCTGCTCGGACTTTAAGATCCTCCAGCGAGACTCTACTTATTACCCCTTCCTTCCTGCAAGTTCATCTTGCAGAGACACAGAATAGGGCTTTTTCGGTGGCCGCCCCTAGACTGTGGAACTCTCTCCCTATTGAGGTCTGGTTGGCTTCCTCATTATCAAATTTTCATGCACAGGTGAAGACTGTTCTATTTAGACGGGCTTTTAACCAATGTAGTTAGTTTTAACCTATGTTTATTTAATTCCATTTTAAATTGCTTAAACTGAATATCATGTTTATTAATTATTGCTGTTTTAATGTTTTAATGAAAGCCGCCCTGAGTTCCTCGGAAAAAGGGCGGGGTATAAATATTTTAAATAAATAATAAATAAATAAATGTAAACAAACTAGCCAGAACAGGGGCCCACCAGTCTGGAAAGTTTTTATAGACTTCGGGGGGCATCCTGTCCTCACCTGGTGCCTTACCCAACCTGAGGGCAGAGATAAGTTCTTTAATTTGAGAAGCCAAGACCAGTGGCCATTGGGGCAGATATAACTCCTGGGAGTAAAGATGAGACTCGATATTTGCTATAGGGGACATATAGAGCTTAGCAAAGTGATTGTGCCATGTCTCAGCGGGGATCTGACTAGGTGTTATTGATCTAGTTGATTGCATCCCTTTGGCCACCATTTCCCAGAACTGGTGTCTCTGTCTTTCGGCTACCGATTGTGCCAATTGGCGCCACTTCATTTGGTGACCCACAGGTATCGGGGCAATAGTTGGTTCGACAAAGAATGTAAAATGGCTAGAAGATACCTGATGAATTATGCACAGAGAGCAATTAGAGATCTGGCAAATTTTTCTCGAGACTTGTTAGTCCCCCTAAGATCGACATACAAGGCACTGTTAAAACCAAAAAGAAGATGCATATGCCATCATTATATATCTTTAAGCACCAGGCAAAAACATTCCTCTTCTCCCAGGTATTCAGCTCTTAATTTTTGGAGGGCTTTTGACATTGTAGCCTCTTCTAGGGGTGTGTTGTTCTACCATCTTATCCATGTATTCTGTTTTGTTTTTTTTAAAAAAAAAACTTTTAGTTGTGTTAGTTTTATAATGGTTTTAATCTTTTTATTGTGCATCATTTTGGGTTCATTTTTATGGAGAAAAGCAGCTAATAAATTTAATAAAATAAAATAATAAATAAAACCTGCCCATGTGGCAATCCCTTGATAAGGCTAGCATTTCAGTCTGCAATACTTCCATTGCACACCTTGCCAAAATAGAGGGATTTACATTTGAAAAAGAAGGAACATTGAAGGCCAATTGTTACCCTGTGAGAAGAGATTACACAAGAAAGGGTAGATGACTTGAAACAAAACAGTGAGTCCCTATGTGTTAGCTAGAAACATCAGAACTTAAAAACACGGTTGTGTCTATACCTAGGATAGCCAGATGAAATACGTATCATTGGGTCAGTTAGGGCCACTTTATTTAAACCTCTCCAACTTAACAGTTGTTTATCTGGCATCCCAACAGAACATTGACACACATTTATCCTAACCCTTATCCAACCATATGAACCTGAACACTGCATACCATGGCAAACAACTGAACAACAGAAATGAAAATGCTATAACAGAAATATGAGGGCAGAGGGAGGTAGAGGGGCTGGGTGGGGAGGGAATAAGGGATTGTAATATTTCATTGTAACAACATGAAGTCCCTAATAAAAAAAATTAAAAGGATCTGCAACAATCATAACACTGCAAAATGTTACGAATGCAGAAGCCACATAGCAGCTATTGCTGCTTCAGATTAGGGTGAGCCACACCTAGTTGTGCATTGGAGCCAGTATAGTGTAATGACTGCCCCTTTCCCACTGGGCACACCTCTTCAGGTCCTCAGGGAGTCCTTCCTGAGTCATTTCCCCACTCTGAATGTTGGTGTGTGCGGATATATTGCGTGTCCAGTACTTTACAACTGAAGAGCGAGACGTGCAGAAATCCAGACATAAGCCGAGAACTTGATTAAGAGTCCTTTACTTAGGACATTAAAGACAGCAACAAAAAACAGTACAGCTTGCAGGACTTTCACTTTCCCTCACGGCCACAATAACTTCCCCCACACTAGGCTGGCAGAGCTGTCCAGCCTATATCTCTCTCGGTTGCCTTGGCAGCACCAGGTGTTGGCCTTGACGGCCTTGCCAAGGCTCTGCAAGGCTCTGCAAGCAGCTTAACCCCTGCTCTGCTTTTTCCTTGCTTTTAGTCTTGATGGAAACGAATGGCAGTCCTGCCTATGGGTCAACAGTCCCCACCTTTCCATCAAGACTACATATTCTCTAGCAATACATTTCTACTATAACCGTTACATGTCAGTTTCCAGTAACATTCATATTCCGGTTACATTTCCATAGTACATTTTTACAGACGTTACATGCTTCAGTTTACTGTTTTGGTTTTTTTGTTTTTTATTTACAATGTCCATCAGACCACTCTAAGCCATTGCACAAGTTTGCCGAACTTATCCTCACATAAAGGCTTGGTCATGATGTCAGCAACCATGTTGTTGGTGTCACAATATGTCAGATTAATAAACCCTTTCTGCACACAGTCCCTTACATGAAAGTACCTGACACTAATATGCTTTGTTCATTTGGTATGTGCTTCTGATGTGGCTATTTTGATACAAGTCTGATTATCTTCATACACAGTGATAGGCGGCTGTATTTCCATGCCTAAATCCTGCATGAGCAATGTGAACCATTGCAGCTCATTGCAAGCATGGGATAAAGCAACATACTCAGCTTCTGAGCTCGATGTAGCAAACACTGACTGTTTCTTGCTACTCCAGTCAATGCAAGACCCGTGCCACATCACAACTATACCAGTGGTTGACTTGCGACTGCTCAGCTCACCTGCATGATCCGCATCCACGAAGCATTCCAGACCCCCTACATTCGCTCCTGACAAAACCAGACCCTTTGTTTTAGTACCTTGCAGATAACGTAATACCCTTTTTACTCCCTGCCAATCAGCCTCTGATGGCTGCTCTACTTTCCGGCTTAAAATGCTGACGGCATTACAGATGTCTGGGTAAGACACCTTCACCAGATATTGTAGTTTTCCTATTATACGCCTGTACATATCAGGTTCTGTACAAGGCGTCTCTTGCATGTTCTGTTGGAATGTCACAACCATGGGAGTTTTAACAGCATTGCAGTCTGTCATTTTGCACTCCTCCAGGAGCTGATTTATCTTTCCTTCCTGTCTTAATATTATGCTGCCGTCTACCGCACGCATAATATCGGTGCCCAAATAATGTGTAGCAGGCCCCAGACTCTTCGTGTCTACCTGCCTGCCCAGTTTCTCATGAAATTCCTGTTCCTCCTGCTCCTCATGATATATGTACATGATGTCATCCACATAAACTGCACAGTAAGTGTTTTTTGTTCCCTTTCTCTGGACATATACGCATGGGTCTGCCTTGCACCTTTGGAATCCCATCCCCTGCAACACTCTGTCCAGTTTCTCGTTCCAGCAGCGTGCACTTTGCCGTAATCCATATATAGATTTATTCAGCTTGCAGACCAACCCTTGCTCGGCTATAAAACCTGGGGGTTGCTCCATGTATATTTCTTCCTTCAAGTCACCATGTAGGAAGGCCGTGCTGATATCGTAGTGATTTATGTGCAAACCCTGCATTACCGCTAGCTTCAACAACACTCTCACAGACTCATGTCGGACAACAGGCGCAAATACCGCGTCGTAGTCTGTGCCATGCTGTTGAGTGAAACCTTTAGCCACCAGTCTGGCTCTGTACCTCTGTACCACCCCTGCACTGGACCGTTTCTTTTTAAAAACCCACCTGCACCCTATAGCCCTTTTTCCTATAGGGAGTTTACTCAGGGTCCATGTGCCATTATGTGCCATAGCCTGCAGCTCCTCTTGCATGGCTTGTTGCCATTTGTGCTGCTCTGCCTCAGGTATCAGCCTGATTTCGCTAATAGAGGATGGCTCCTCGTGTGCTGTGCTAGGCACCTCCGTTCTGGCTGTAAATACCGACGGTGGACTGTCGATAGAAGCATTTTTACAGCCCTGTCTGTCATTCTCTTCATGCCTCATTGACCCCATGCCAGCAGTACTTCTCACACCCATGGTTAATTGAAACAGCCCCTTCGTCATAAATCCCTTGCAGGCGACCTTGCCCCCTTTCTGAATGATACATTTCTCTTTGTCAAAACATACAGTATAGCCAATATCCACTAGCTTTTTAACAGATAGAATGTTACTAGCTAGCTCAGGAACATACAGAACATCAGTGAGAATTCCAATCTTACGTAATTTCACCGTCCCTCGTGCCAGCACGTCTCTCCCGGATCCATCCACTAACAGAACAGAGTCCTGCACTGCTCTTGACGTGTGAAATAAACTTAGGTCTTTTAGGAGACAATGGGGTGCTCCACTGTCACACACCCAATCCGTCTCGATAGTTGGAGGCTTCTCTGCACTGATAAAGTTCACACTGGACTGTTTCCAGCCTCCGTCTCTGTTTCTCCGCCTGGCTGCACAGTTCCTTTGTATATGCCCGCGTGCTCCACAGAAATAACACGATTTTAGCCTCTGCTGCTCCTGGACGTTTGACTGCTTGCTTCTGACAGCTTCCTTCGGCTCTGCTCTTTTTGACTCCTGTCTTCTCTGCCACTCTTGGTTCAGTTTTTCTTCAACAAAGTCCAGGTTTAGAAGCATAGCTTCCATGGACATCACAAGATTATTCCATGTTTCATCAAGTGAAGCCAAAACTATGTACACTTTCTGAAGATTACTATGCACAATCTCTCTGTCTTCCAGTTCAGCAAATAGATGTCTGAACTCTGTGAGATGCTCAGCCATGGTGCATTCCTCAGTGAGACGCATCTGGTACAGCTTTCTTGCCAAACAAAGTTTGCTCCCCGCTGTCTGTTGAACATGGACAGTTTGTAGCACATCCCACATCCCTCTCGCTGTGGTTTCGTCTCTGACATAGAGCAATTGAGAGTCAGAGAGTGCCAAAGTAATAAACGCCTGCACCTTCTCATCCTTGCGCGTCCAAGCCGCCTGAGGAACTGCCGGTGGGGTGGTGTCAATTACCTCAAACAAATCTTCTTTGATTAGGAACGCTCTCATCCTCAGCTTCCAGCTGGCATAATTAGTCCCTGTAAGCCGCTCCATCGGCATGCCTGCAGACATATTAACTGCCATCTCCGCTCACCTCTTCCAGGCACGATCAAGCAGCCTTCCGGAGCTTTGACTCGGTCTGAACAGTCTTTACTCTGTTGTAAAGTGTGCTGGATCTGGGCCCATAACCCTGTTGGTGTGTGCGGATATATTGCGTGTCCAGTACTTTACAAACTGAAGAGCAAGACGTGCAGAAATCCAGACACAAGCCAAGAACTTGATTAAGAGTCCTTTACTTAGGACATTAAAGACAGCAACAAAAAACAGTACAGCTTGCAGGACTTTCACTTTCCCTCACGGCCACAATAACTTCCCACACACTAGGCTGGCAGAGCTGTGCAGCCTATATCTCTCTCGGTTGCCTTGGCAGCACCAGGTGTTGGCCTTGACGGCCGTGCCAAGGCTCTGCAAGGCTCTGCAAGCAGCTTAACCCCTGCTCTGCTTTTTCCTTGCTTTTAGTCTTGATGGAAACGAATGGCAGTCCTGCCTATGGGTCAACACTGAATGCCCCAACTCTGGGTGGGTGAGACAGGCAGGGCCGGCGCCAGAGGGCAGCCAGGTTGGGCCCTGGCAGAGGACCCCTGGGTCCCAAGGAGCCCCTAAAGGGCCCCTCCTTAGGGTGGGTGGGTAGTGCTCCCTCCCGCAATCTGTGGCAGCATCAGCTCCTGATCCTGCTGTGGATCCCAAGAGGGAGATTCCAGGCACCCCCATAATGCCGCGCAGGCCCGCGACACCTGCCTGTATGCCCCACCTACCTCTCCCTTGATGTAAATGCTGGTCGTGCTGCACGTGCAAGCCTACCATCAACCAAGATGGTGGCCGAGGTTTCCCTGAGGGGCTGATGCCCTGCTGCCATCTTGGTTGATAGCAGGTATCCATGCACATGGCACACATCAGGCCCTTAGGGAAGACTCGGCCGCCATCTTTGTTGAACGCAGGCATGCATGCACAGCACACCAAGGGAAAGGTAGATAGGTGGAGCGTACGTGCATGTGCTGAGTCCCAGGGCAGACTGGTGCCCAAGGGCTCTGGCATGCCTGGCACCAGCCTTGGACACAGGCTACCCAGAAAGGGGTTTTGTACCTGCTCACTGGGTTCCAAAGTCCACCATCATCCTCAAGGTGCCTCAGAGTGGTCACCTATTTGTAAGTGTCTGTATCACATTTGCCTGCACAGCAGTGTCAGAGTGACCAAAATAACCTGCTTAAAGAGTTAGATGCACCCCAGGCTCTAATTGCCACACTCTACCAAACAGACAACCAACAGCAGATGAAACAAACTTGTCACATCATGCCAATCTGGTAAACAGGAAAAGAAATCTACTCAGCCCATACACTACCAGTTAACCCTACACTGTAATCTGAAAGTGGGTGAGTCAGGTGCCAGGACAGCAGCAAAAAAGGGCTAGTTGGACTCAAACAGCCAGTGCTGGGACAGAATTTGTGATCACACATGGCCCCTACATCTGCCTTGCCCCTGTCCTGGCTTGGTGCACAATTGACCCAGCCTGAACTCATTTGGATTGAACAGAAAGTGTGGACTCTTATAAGTAGAGTGGTAGAGGCAGAAAGAACATCGAAACTGAGGTGACTTTTAGAAAAAGAGATATTTTCATGAAGCAGAAGGGGGACTGAAAAATTAGGCATTGTGAAACGGAATGCCCAGCATTAATGGCATCAGTTGCAGTAAGGTGAATCAGAAAAAACACACGCTGAGCACCAATGAGGTTTAAATTCCCATTCAGCCAACAAACTCACTGAATGACCCTGGAATAGATTCTCTCTCTCTCTCTCTCTCTCTCTCATCTTCCTCAAAGAGTTGTTGTGAAAATAAGATGGGTGGAGGGAGGCCCATGTATATCACTCTGAGCTCTGTAGATTAAGAGTATGATAAATATAGACTTAATATTATTAATCTTAATTTTACTGCATTGTTTTTAAAAAATATGACTGTGTTTGCCTCTTATGACCATTAAGAACTTTGATGCAGCTACAAAGCTCTTTTCTTTTGTCCCATGTATGTGAATGGAGTTCAGAGGAAAAGGGGCCACAGTCCAATCATATCACAGAACAAAGAGAATGAGGAATACCCTCAAATTATATGTAACAGAATGAAATGAGGATTTAGGAGTGTAAGGCCTCAAGATCAAAGCAGAGAAATCTTGCATTTTTAGTAAATTTAGTATAATTATTGAATATATAATTAAACTGCTATTGATTAACACATTATTTGGCCTGATTAAAAAGGTCATTTGCTCTTATGCCATATGGCGATTCATTGTTATCACTATGGTTAATGTTCACCATCTCTCACCCCAATATTTTAACTAATTGTGCTTTAATTCCATAAACCACCTGGCATCAAATTTCCCAATGCAGGACTATCATGGGCTTGGCATGTGCATAAATCAAAGTTTGCAGAGGTGTAATAGTTTCTTATTTATGCTAGTTGTTCAGAGAAGAACTCCATTGACATTCTGGCTGCCTTCTCCAGCTGAAGCTCTGGGATCGGAAATTATGTGCTTATGTATATGAGGTTAAATCTGTTAGCTAACAGAAGCTAATTTAGGGAGGAATCCTAACTCTCAGCCAGTACAGCAGCAAAACCACCATCATATCTGAAGCCCTGCCACCCACACTGACCAGGGCAGAAGGTGGAAAATGAACATTACATTGCACTGTTTTGGTGGGCTGGAAGAAATGTATCCTATTTAAATTATCTATGTCACAAAAGTAGGTTTTCCTTAAAAGAAAAAGAAGCTATGCATTTATAGGAAACAAACATGTTGTTTCCTATAAATTAGAATATACAGAAACAAGCCACATTTATTTTCTCATGTACTCCTGGTTTTACAAACATGCATGGCAAAATCTTAAGGGTTTGTTTCACACAGGCATGTTTATCAGTTGATGAATGCAACACCCATAATGTTGCAAATGGTGGAGGCTGTCTCTAGTGAAGGACTAGCAGTTCCCCCAGTAGAGGCACTTGGTCATATCACCAGTTATTCTGGATCATTTCCAGCAGGTCACAAGCCCAATAGGAACCCTGTGAACTCTTTTGGTTGATTGCACGTAAACTGGCAAATTAATGAACCAAGCTCCAGTCCGCAGTATTCCATTGCCAAAAAATCAAATGGAGTATATGGATGTTTGAACAAGGCCTCAATGTAAACCAGCTATAGCCATTTCTGATACAATGTCTGTACTAGAAAATAAGCAGATCCATCATTCCACTGTATCCCTCTGAGATTATTTTGAGAAGCTGAAACCTTTACAGCCCCCACCCATCAGAACATCTGCTAGGCTTTATGTGTGGTCTTCCAGCATGTTATGAAGTAAAGTTGTTCACTGTCCTTCACTTGTTCATTTTCCTCAGTCCGCATTTATTATCAGTCTCTTGGGGATAATCTTTCCATGCACTAGAGAATCAGGGATTTATCATTTACAGGAAAACACAATTTCCATTTTCACTTCACAGCAGGTTAAATGTTATCAAAGGAAAGGAAGAAGTAAGCATATAATGAAAGCATTATGATTCTATGACAAGATTCTGAAAAACTGATAGAAACTAGACCCCTGACAATAGCAAAATGTTTTTATGCTCCCTCCTAAAACAGACAACGCGCTGCTTACAAAGAGTTGCCGTCTACAGAAGCTGAATAAATTTCCCAAGAGGTATTGGGAAAATACTGGAAATATGATGATGCAAGCACTGAAAGGGTTTGATTCCCATTGGTACCCCTTACAAACTACCGATAAAGCCTATCGTCAAAAGCAATGCTTACCTCAGCTTATACGTTAACCACTCAGGGAACACTAAGACACAAGGAGATGCTGGACCTGTTATTTCTCAGAGACTTTTTATATATAAATACAGCAGTTCCTACCTCTCATTGTTTATTTCAGTACTTGAAATATTTCCTCTGGTCATTTTGGAGCACGGAGAATGCATAAATATCACACAGGAGTTGCCATACAGAAAGTGATGTTCATATACATAATACAATTATTGTATCATAATTTATTTTAGAAATATAAAAAAAGCAACATTTCTAGAACAGAAATCATCCTACATCAAAAGCTGTAGAGGTGCTATTGCTCTCTCTTATACTCTGAGGAAAACTGTCAGAAGCCACGTGTGCTAGAGCAGGGAGCCTCCATGTCTGCACTTTATATCTCCTTGTGGTGAGCCACTTGCAGCCACACGTTGAAAGGTTCCTAGGGGTATGATATCCTCCAAGGAGCCAGTGGCTTTATCCACCCAAGCAGATCCTAATCTGATAGGACCAGGGCTTTTTTGTGACAGTATTCACTGGTACAGAGTACTGGCACCTCTTTTGTTTTTGCTGCCCGTGGCAGTCATTTTGTGCTGGTGCCCATGGCAACTTTATCAAGATAGGAGCGCTGGCACGTTTTTTAACCAAAAAGCACTGCATAGGACTATTAAGGCTTCTGGTTCTGCTCTGGACTATAACACACAAACATAAGAAGCTGCCTTATACTGAGTCATCTTTTCCCTAACCCGTGCTTTTTAAACCAAGGCCACAATTTTATTAAAACTATGTCAAGATATTCAACATGAGCAAATGTGTGTGTGTTGGGGTGTTGTTGTTAACTCTGGAGCCATCTGGAGTCTTAATTATTTGTAGATAGGGAGAACTGTTCCATCTCTTGGGTTGACAGAGTCATACAGCTACCATCTTTCCCAGTGGCCACACAGCTTCAGGTATTGAGGGAGGTCTTTCTTAATCATTCTCCCACCGTGGCCTACACCTCCAAGCGAAACAGGTTAGCTTCAAAGAGGATCCATATTCTGGCCCTGAGTGACAATCCCTAGAATTCTCCTTTGCCTTAAAAGCATTTTGGAGGCTTCAACAAAGACCTGTGCTTATTATTATACAGCCACGAGAGTGGCTGTATACTATAGTCAGCGTGGATTTTTCGCATTCAACAATGTTAGATTGAAAATACCCCTCACATGCCATTCTGATTCTTCCCATAAGCTCATTTCAAAACAAAACCTTACAAAACTTATAGTCCTGAACTCAGAAATGCTTTAACCCTGTAAATTTTCATTATGATACATAAAACAATCAGAGAGAATTGAGAGTTCAAAGTGTAAAGAGAGAGAGGAAAAAAACAGACCCCTGTTGGACTTTTTTCTGTCAGAGTTCTCATAATCTGTTGAAATTAATTAAAAATCAGTCATGCTCACAGAGTACCTGTAATCCGAATACTGACCTTGCCCCATACTCTGACCTTCATCTTCTGCAGTTTAAAAGTTAAAAAAAACGCCTGGCTGATTTTTAATTAATTTAGGAAATTTAGCATTGAACTCAATGATAATGTCGGGCATGCTCAGTAAGAACCAAATGTCAGTGTTCTGAAAGCCAGAGTCACAGCTGCTGGGCTTGCCTAATCAGGGAGCCACATCCACATCAGACTTTGATTTCACTTGAGACAGTCATGGCTTCCCCCAAAGAATCCTGGGAAGTATAGTTTGTGAAGAGTGATGAGAGGAGACTCCTATTCCACTGACAGACCTCCAGTGTCCAGAGTGGTTTAACAGTCAGCTGCTCTGACTGAATCTCTGTGAGGGGAACAGGGCATCATCTAGCAACTCCTAGCAGCACTCTTCACTAACTACACTTCCCAGGATTCTTTGGGAGAAGCCATGACTGTCTAAAGTGAAATAAAGGTCTGGTGTGGATGTGGCCTGGGATAGCTTTGGTTTACATTTTGGTGGGATGCTACATGTGCCTGCTGTACAATAAAAAGGTGGGGGAAACGCTGAAAAGCAATGATACTGTTCATAATGTTTTCCTTTTGGAAGGGAAAGGGGCTTCTCTCTACCCAGGGCCCACCCACCCAATCCCCTCCCTCTTCCTCCCTCCCCCTCCCCTTCCTGCCCTCCTCCCCCCCTCCACTCCCCCAGGTCAGTTTCACCTATCCTAAGCATAATTGCACAGGAGTAAATCTCACTGAACTCAAAAAGCATGCAAATGATCAAACCTGCCCTCCTCTCCTCCTCCCTCCTATCCCCTCCCTCTTGCCCCTTCCCTCCCCCTTTCTTCATCCCTCCCTTTCCCTCCCCATCCCCTTCCAATCCCCTCCTTCACCCTCCTCCTCCACATGTTACCAAATTCTTCCAAGCTACACAGCAAGTGGATTGGACTGTGAAAGACCAAGCCAAATTGTATTTGCATTTTGACTAATTTGTAGGGCAGTACAATATTTCAGAGAGGAGGTCAGGCCTCCTGCTCCCCTGATGCATCCACTGTAGCTACGCAATTTCCTTGGTTTTTAAAGTTTGATAGAAATATCTGTCGGCTATAGGTATGTTCTTGAACCACAAGGTTTTTTGCCTATTAGTGAATATTGATTATAGGTAAGCCACTCTGGGAGCCTTTTGGCTGAAGATTCAGGTACAAAAACAATCAATCAATCAATTAAATCTTTCCCCTGAAATTCCTTACCAATTATGGCTGGCTTAATTCCTATCTGAAGTGTGCTTCCACCACCCCCTTGCCCCGTCATGAAAATGCCAATGACAAAACAGCAACAAAGATCACACTATAGAATAGTTAAAAAAAAAACACCCTGCAAATTAATCACAATGTCCTTGCAAGGCAAAAAATTCCTTCTTGGCCCATACATGAAAAGCTAAGCCTACACTGTGCCCTAAAGGGAGGTAGGGCAGGCAATGCAAGTAAGGAAGAGGCCCTATATGAGGCAGAGTAGGCTTATATAGCCCCTTAAGCCCTGCCCCCTAAGCCAGCATGAATGTAGTGTTCCTCCTCCCACTACGTTCTGATATGCTCCATCCCATATTTGGGGAGCACACAAAAACCACCACCATCCACTCTCTTTTACAGCCATGGAGAGAGCATGCTTCTGCCTATAGCCTGCATCTCAACATAGTTTTACACAAACTAGTTGTCTTTCCCAAGACTATGTTCACTAGAGCAATGTAAGCTGTTTAGAGATATGCAGAATCCTGCAGAGGTATCTTGTGAGTCTTAATTAAACTTTTTCTGATTTCCTCAAAAATTCACCTGTTTCCCCAAAGGTGGAATTCACTTTGAAAATTTGCTTTTAGGGTTGGCAGCTTTGACTCTTCCATGTTGCAGAGAACCAATCCAGAATAGTAATCAAAAGAAAGCAGACATTGATGAGTAGGAATAAAATTATTTATCAACTTCAGTTTGTTCAGTTTCTCATTTTTCGAGTCTTAAATTCAGCTCTCCACATTTCTGCAGCAATTTGCAATTTTTTTAAAAAAAGATCCTCATGAAAATTCTCCAGCATTTTAGTGCAAATTTCTCCTAATAAACTAGAGTTACCAGATCTTCCATTTTCGGCCAGAGTCTCCGGCTTCAGGGGTGTTTTCTGGCTCCCCGGACAGACCACACCCCCTGTCCCTGGATCTCTGGTTTTTGGCATGGGGTGTCATGGCCACCCAGCAGGGCTGGCCACAGGGCAGGAGATCCCAAGCCCCCCACCATTCCCCCGCTATACTTACCTTTCTCTCTGCTGTTTTTGCAGCATGCACAGGTTTGCCATCAATTAAGATGGCGGCCAAGGTTTCCCTAAGGGGCTGAAGCCTCTGCCGCCACCTTGGTTGATGGCATGCATGTGTGCTACACGCTCGTATTGCTGCCATCAACCAAGATGGCGGCAGAGTCTTCAGCCCCTTAGGGAAACCTCGGCCGCCATCTTAATTGATGGCAAACCTGCGCACGCTGCAAAAAACAGCAGAGAGAAAGGTAGGTGAAGCGGAAAAATGGTGGGCGGCTTTGAAGCTTCTGCCCTGCTATCCTGCCGAGGACTGTGGAAGGGGAGCACAGGGGCCCCGCAGCTGGTCAACCACTGTGAGAAGAGGATGTGCTGGACTGGATGAGCCCATGTTGGCCTGATCCAGCACTGTAGGGCTCTTAGGTTCTTAACCCACCATCCTCCATGAGGACTAGAGAGCCATCCTTGATCTCTGGTGCTGCTCCCTCCCCAGGACTGATAGGGCACTGCCTGGATTAACCACCCTCTAATAGTCTTCCACCTCCCCATCCCCATCCCAAAAAACAAAACTGAACCAAACCCTGTGACATCACTAGGGCCCACCCTGTGACATCACTAGGACCCGCCCCATGACATCACTAGGGCCTGCCCCATGACATCTCAGGTTTTGGGATGCTTCCGACCTGGCAACCCTATAATAAACAGATCTTTATAGGCAGACTAATGTACATATTTTTTGCAAGCAATCTCTTGTCATATCATGCATTTTGGTATGCTATTTTCATTCATTATTTTGCACACTTCCCCCTAACATATGCATTTTTGTAAACATTGTTTGGTTAGTGTACTGCACTGCAAGATTCAAGTAAGTGAAAATTTTAAAGAATGGCTGTGTTTCAGTTCTATTGTTTGGGAAAGTGTGGAATTGATAGATTTGGCTTGAAATTCCAACTGAATCAAATTTCTCTCTCACCCCTATGGGTGAGCTATTAGTACTGTGTTGCATTGCTTCAGGCCTCCAGTAAATGCTGATGCAGGAATAATACTTACATATGCACCTGTTTACCCTGGCCTTCAACACCTGAGATGTATATTTTTAGGACCCACCCTATTTCTTGTGATGTTGTTTAGTTGGTTTTAACTGTTTTAATTATGCATTTTAAAATTGTTGCAACCCACCCTGGGACCTCTGGGTGAAGGGTGGGTAATAAATCATCATCATCATCAAAATATATCCATATTTGGGGCATGAACAGGAAAGGGTTAATGGGGCCAGAAAGACTGCTTAAAGTTACTTAACAGTTAGAGAACAAGGCTGTCTGGCACATCTTTTGTTAGGGAAATTCTATGCTTATTTATTTATTTTATTTAAAATAGTAACCCTCTTCATGCAAACCTTACAAAGCAGTTTGCAGAGAGTAGACTCTATATTCTAGAGATATTAAAACAATATGTATCAGTTAAAACTATATAATGAAACAGTCAAGACAAACTAATATTATTTACAAAATTACTTTTGTAAGTAATTTCTGGGGAACAATAAACACCATTTGGGGAAGTTCTGTTGGAAAAGTTTCTTTGGACTGCTCACATCAGACAGTATGGTGGCAGTTTTGTTTTATTTTATTTTTTAAGAAACCTGTAAAAGACAAGAAGAATCTACAATTCATTCTTTTTAGATTCAGTGTCACAAGGAAATTTGTATTTTCAGTCTATAACAGTAGGGTTGTTGGTTTGTTTCGCTTTTTGTGTAATATGAACCTGTTTCACATGCGTTTTTATGTACTGTTGCTAATGTGTTGTTATTTCTGTCAATTATACTGCTTACGTATGATATAGTTTATAATTCCCATTGACTTTGACTGTGGTTTTTGTACTGACAGAAAAAGCATAAGTATAAATTAAAACATTATAATGGTCCAGTCAAGTCAAACGACAAGGTTCATGCATGTGTGGGGGACTTTATGAAAACTACATCTCTTCTGTCCTCAGGGCAAGTTGATTCTGGAGTTGTCCCATGCTGGTGGATTGAGGGAGGGAGAAGCTACCTCAGCAGGAATATTGGGTGCTACTGTAGATGGCTAGCAGTTCTCCAGGCCCACTATGAGTTGGGAAGTCCTGGAGACATCTCTAGACGGCAAGAGTCATTTTGGCAGCGACGTATCTTCCTCCCCGCACACACACCCCACACCTGGCTAAGAACAGTGCAATATAGGTCTGTGAAAAGGAACCAAAGAGAGACTGCCATTCAACACACAATGAGAAAGAGGCAGGCAGGGAGTTTCAAGGTCTGGGAGGTTAATGTTTTCAGAGAGGGGTCTGGATCACCTCTCTGTTTATTATTATTACATATATATTCTGTCCTTCCTCCCAAAAAGAGTCTTCTGGAGATCTGACATATGGAAATGGAATGACTGCTGCTTGAGTCTTAAACTGTGCCTAGGGATAGGGGAGAAATTCATAATTCACACTTCTCAAACAAATAAGCAAACCAAAAGTCAGCTGTCCTTCAAAATGCACACTTTCCCAAATTTCATGAGGCAGTTCTCTCCAACCAAAAATGTACACAAAAAGGCATATGTTACTGGGGGAAAGGCACAAAACTGCATTCCATTTGGGGAAATTGCTTGCAAAAATCAACATTGAAGAAGAACCGTGCATGCAAATGCATACGAAAGCTTGTGTAAACTTTTTTTGAAAAGAGAAAATTGCAAATGGATGCCAAAATGGGGTGAACTAAATTAAAGGTTGGGAAAAGAAGAAAGAAACTGATATTGACAGATCTGTCCATCTCTTACCTAAGCCCCTAGCATTGCTCAAGTTTTGTATTTGGAAATAAACCCAAAGATTACAGAAGTACCTTGTATCTCCAGTCATCTTTCCATCCAAAGAGAACTAACTCCAGAATGCTGCCCCTAGAATATTTCACAGTTCAGGGAAGTGGGGATTCCATAAGACTGTGACATGCATTTAAAGGAGAATCTAACTAATTCATACTTTCCGAAACAATACGCAAACCAAAATACTGCTGCCCTTTGAACATTGCCCTTCTCCAAACTGCAGTGCAGTTCTCCAGCCAAGTAATGGGTACAAAAATGCTTATACTAAAGTTGCATATAAATGCAGCTATTAGTGAAAATAACAGACATGAATTATATTAGGGGGAAAATACTTAGAAAAATGTGTATATTAGGCAAAAATGCATACAAAATATGTATATTAGGAGAAAGTTGCACTAAAACCTAGTAAGTTTTCTCGAGGATTTTTTTAAAAACTCAGAAACTGCTACGGAAATGTGGAAAACTGTATTTAAGATTGGAAAAATGAGAAAGCCCATCTGTATGAAGGCAGTAAATTCCTCGGTCAACATAGTCATAGGTTATGTCAACAGATTTCACTTAACGTTTTGAGGTTCCTCAGGTGAAACACCTGAGAAATTTTAAATTATTTATATAAGGTTAAAAAAAAAAAAAAAAAAACCCAAAGGCACCTTGCACATCTGCAACATTTATTGACCAGAAAGAACAAAATGAATAAGTCAAAACTATGTCAGTAAGTCCACATTTTGTCACGTGCTGGTTATGACATTATCTTGCTTAATTACAGAAATCACTGATTTCTCAAACTTGTCTTCCATTGAATTTCTCTATTGGAACATAGGAAGCTAACGTATACTGAGCCAGACCATTGTCCATCTGTTTCAATATTGTCTACACTGACTGGCAGTGACTGTCTAGGTTTTGAGACTGGAGTCTCTCCCAGGTCTTTATGGAGATGCCAGGAATTGAACATGGGACCTTCTGCATGCAAAACAGATGTTCTACCAGTGAGCTATGATCTTTCCCTTTCTAAGGGAATGTGTCCTTCCAGTGGATCTCTTTCTGCATGGAGGATGGAATTGCATACAACAGCTTTTCACCTCTTTTTCATGATGATTTCCCACCTCCAGAGTGCTAGGCAGATGACTGGTTAACCACTCACAACACTTCATCTCCCCTTTCAGGATCAGAAGACAGGTAGCACAGGGCCACTGTGCTTGCCCACTGTTTGCCTGCCCACTGAACCAGTCAGGTGAGTGGGGGTTGCAAGAAACGTTTATCTCTATCTTCAACTGCTTGCTTCCCCTATTACTCAGGAAGGTGCAACAGTGTGGCTTGAAACTGTTGCCCACCCAGAAGAAAAGTGCAGGTGAATGAGAGAACAAGGAAAGGAAGCAGCTACTCCTGACTCTCTAGCTTCCACCACCTTTGTAAGGTAGGACCACTAAGAGATGCCTAGTATAATTTACACGTGAGCAGGGCTGGTACCATACACATTTAAATACCTTAGTCTGAATACATGGAAAGTCAAACCTACGACATTTTCAAGGGGAAAGAGACAGACAAGTCAGCTCCCTTTCTAATAATTCAGTAGCAATAGGCAGAACAGTCAGCCTGGGTGAGATTGCCCAAGTCAAGGCTTGTTACTCAACCCAGGTTTTTAATTTAAGATATTTATTAAAGATTCAAGGGCAAACAGACTGAAAGAAAGTCACATTGAAAGAAAATACATGGTATTTTCTACCTTGTTATAAATCCTAAAATTAGTCCCAGTAACTCACATATAGATGTGAAGCACTCTTTGGGATGCCAAGGGCATGGGGTTTTGTTCTGGCAAGGAACAGGCAGAAGCCTTGAGGCCAGAGATTTTTTTATGGCAATACTCAACACTAGTGCTGTGCCAAAAAGTATCCTGTTTTTTATTCCCCCTCCCCCACCAATTTATGGAAGAAATGCCTTTGAAAATTACAAAAGGAAAGGGAAAATTGGGGGGAAATTCTCATAGGTGGTTCCTCATGCCCCTGAGGTTCAGTTGGCCTCCAGGGACTGAGTCTTTAGTGTGGCAGGCCCTGCCCTGTGGGACTCCCTCCTTTGTTTCAGGCATCTTCTGAAAACTAAACTTCTTAAACAGGCCTTTTAATAGGAATTTTCTTTTCCTACCAATGCAGTACTTATGGATGCTTTTGTTATTTTATTTTTAACAATGTTTTTACTGGCTTTTAATTCTATAATGCTTTTGTATGTTGCAATGTTGCCCTGATATACTTTTATAAAAATATTTAATTTTAAAAAAGTAAAATGGGTGGGGTGTGGGGCTCTTGTTATGCTTACCTTACTCTCAAGGTGATTGAGGGATGCTGATGGTGTCCTTTTAATCTACAAATCATCACTTCAGTGGTTTATACTCTGTAGCTTTCCTTGATGCCCAGGTCTCCTGAGAAACCCCATGGGGGGGGTTCAAGTGGGTTTTTCCTGTAAACATGGGGTGGTAAGGTTGCTGCCTACTGTGCACCTGATAGGTGTTTCTGTTTTTTTAAAAAAAAAAGTGAAGTTTTTTTGGGGGGTACTTTTAACAAAATAAGTACAAATGCAAGAAAAACCAAATTTGCTGGAATGTCACTAAACCCTGAAAAGGCCTCATGTTGAGCTGTACACATTGGGAAAATCAGGAATTAGGCCTGAATTACAGGTTGGGTGGCTAGCTAGCTATATTGTGCACAGCAACGTTTCTGTTGCTTTAGGACTGTTTTCATCTTTTGCCACCAAATTATCAAGAAAAAGAAGTAAAAATTGCCACTATGATTATGAGTATAGCCAGTAGGAGCTCCCCTGGGCTCCTACTGGGAAGAAGGGTAGGATATAAATTTAATAAATATATAAATAATAAGTGCTTTAAAAGAGTAAAGAGTAAGTTAGGAGATTTCCGCCCCAGATCACTTTATATCTCTTTATTTTACCCTTTAACAATAAGCACCCACGGAGAACGCTTGGTAGGATTGGGAGAATGGAGAGGGATTTGTTGATATTATGGACGGGGCTTCGGAAATCATGGGGGAAGTGCTTCCAGAAACTCCTGGCAACTCCATGCCTGGTGAGTCTGTTAACAAAGTAACCCCCCTTTGCCTGTGACTGAGCAAGAGGAATCCTCATTGTCACCCAGCTTTGAACAGATAGAGTCTAATGGACTGACAGGACCCTTCCAGAGAGATAAGAGTGAGGATTGTTTGTCAGAGCCTGAAATAACAGTTTCTCCAAGGTCACACAGACTGGAGAAAAGACAGGTTCAGTTAAAGCAATTCACATCTCTTCCCAGGAGAAGGCTCTAACTCTGGAAAGCTAGATTTAGCTCGGGCAAGTAACATGTTCCCCCACCTCTCTTTTATTTAGAGTGTCAGGGCATGATAAGGTAGTTGTGACAACTCTCTGGTGCTGCATCCATGCCTAGATTGCACCTGTTCTGTATCGTGATATGCCTCATATGTTTTGGTGCCTTGTCCCTGTGCTGACTTCTGGAATAAAGTCTTTTGCAAAACTCATTCTTTGAGTCCTGAGTCTGTTTTTCCGGTTGGGCATCAGGACAGCTCTACTCATCATAATAACTGCAGAATAAACAAACGTTTACTTCTTACTGTAAGCAAACAAACATGTTTTGTTATTGCTGGCTGAACACAACTGAAACTGAAAAGCAGAGCAATATTGTTCCTGCATTTCGTGGGGGCACGTTTGCCTCCACCCCACCCTTTTCAAGGGTGACTCGGGACTTGTTCCTGAAGGGCAGGTTGGAAAATCACATGTAGGCCAGGTGGCCTATCCAGTGGAGGGATGAGCTGGTTTAAAAGCCAGCTCATCCCTCAAACGTGCATCTTTTGCCTCGCAGTGCCCACGTCAATATGGGCATTGATAGTTGCCACATGGAGCTGAGTAGGAATATTGTCGGTGGGGGGGATTCTGATTTCAGACTCCCTTTCATTTTGCCTACTCCATACTGCTTTAGATAATTCAATTGGCTTTTGGAAGGGTGTGGTTAGCTTGTCTAGGCTGGCATGGAATTCGGGCAGGTGAGGAAGGTGGGGAAAAACAGCTGGATACTGAGACATTCTTGGGTTAAGGGCACCCTCTAGGGCAGCCTTTCCCAACTAGTGTGCCTCCAGATGTTGTTGGACCACAACTCCCATCAGCCTCAGCCAGCATTGTCAATGGTCAGGAAAGATGGGAGTTGTGCTCCATCAACATCTGGAGGCACACTGGTTGGGAAAGGCTGACCTAGGGAACTGCCAGTGCTTCATGCCTGGTGGGGATCTGGAGGGTGTCCTCATGAGCCTAATTTGCACATCAGGGTGAATGCCAGTACAGTGGTGCCAGGTTGTGCAGTGTGGACCCACACCCTTGGCTCTACTAGCAAGGAAGAAGTTCATCCCCATCCTTTGCTGGGGAGCCACAACCAGTGGCTGATTGACATGCCCAAGGGACATGCTGCAGGCTGCCTGAATAATTTGCTTGATTTGGTTTAACTGGCTGAAGGTTTGAAAAGTTGTTATATTTTAATAAATATAACATTATTCCAGGTTTGGTGTCACGAGTCTACTTTTGGTGTGGTGGCAAAGGACATTTCTAACTCTAGTCCATAATACAAAGCACTAATATTTAACTCTTCAAGGGTCATGTTGCTATACATGCTGTGTTTTTCTTCTTCTTCAGGAGCACTTAAGTAATTATAGGGTGATTGTGATGAAAAACCCACCCTCAGTCAGGGAAAGTCTTTGGGGGGCTGTTCCAAATGAAGATTTTCTTGTGCAGTCACCGTGCCTTATTCACTGAATTTTTCCAAGGGTCCTATTGCTCCTGTTCTTAAAACAAGCTGTCATTCTTGAAATGGAGGCTGCCATTGTTTATCACGTCACAAATTACAAAAGACAATTCCCGAAGAAAAATCCTTCTTGGGGCGAAGGGCAGCTCTAGGGGGCATAGTGGCACCATTCCCCCTTCCTCAGCTGCTGCCATTGCCATGCACTCACTTCCGTAAGAGTGGTTTGTCAGAGAGCACTTTGATAAGGGTTCCATCAAACCAGGTCCTGGATATTTTTGCCTTTGTACCTCAACCTCCATATCCTGTATCTGTGCTGGAACTGCTTTTGAAGAAGTTTTTTAAATTGGTTTTTAAAAGATGTTTCGTTTTAATACGCTTTAATAATGTTTTGCTTTAATATGTTTTGAAGTCTTTTGTCTCTAAGATGTTTTAAAGTGCTTTCAATGTTTTTGTTTGCTGCCCCAGGCTCCTTCTAGGAGGAAGGGTGGGATCTAAAATTAATAATAAATAAATAATAAATAAAATAAATATCCCAAGTATCTGGGATGGGGTGGTGGTAGAAAACAGTGTTTATCCCATGTGAGAGGTCCACGTTATCCAATAACCCTGGGAATTCTCTCACTATTTAGGCTGCTGCTATAGTACCTACTGGCTGGGCCAACCCTATCCCCTATTTTTAAACAATGTACAACATTCTATTGCATAATCATCCCCCTCCCCCTTGCACATAGTGAGACTGTAAGATTTTAAGACTGAGAATAAAACTGATGCATCTGGTGCAAGGGATTTTTAAAAAGTCACTTAGTACTTCAAGCTTAATTTACTGTTACAGCCACCAGATGAAATTCAGGTTTTTATTATTATATTATCATGCCCTGAAAAAGAAGACTTCCTGAAGAGCAGCCCCTAATAAATCTTAATATTATACTGAGAACTGAATCTGACAATAACTCAGAGTTGTCATAAAAGGTCACTATTCCCATGATTTGCACTGCACTGAATAAAGTTCCACTTAAAAAAAAATTAAAAAATTAAAAAGCTAGTGTTAACCTGTAACGCCAAACACAAACTGACACTGAATCACAAGACAGCTGGAGAACAGAAACAAAATGTCAAGGACAATGACTGTACTCCATCTGGAATAAATTTGCCCTCATAAATTCCCCACAAAGGTCTCTAGACTTTGCTGTATGAGTGTCTGCTGAATATTCAGTTGCCCATTGCATCAGTCAATTTGGCTCCGTGGTGGTGGTGGGGTGGTGGTGCATAGGGATCAGCAGCTCCACATGGTTGCAAATGAAATACAGGAAGACCTAAATAAAGCTCACTGGCAGAGCACATGTATAAGGTCTCAGGTTTAAACCACCAGATCCTCCACTTGAAGTATCTCAGAGAAGAGGAATGGGAAATATTTAGCCTAGTACAATTGAGAGTGGCTGTCAGGCACAGCAGACCTGGGATAGCCAACGTGGAGCCCTCCAGGTGTTTTGTAGTCCACAACATCTAGAGGGCACCATGTTGTCTATCCCTGCAGTAGTAAAGGGCAAACTCCATCCCAGCTTGTTTTGGAACTGCACTCAGCAAATTGAGCAATTTCCCACCAACCACAAAAAAGTAAGAGAGAGAGAGAGAGAATGAGAGAGAGAGCACTTTAGAACATGTAGTTTCCAGGGTGCCAGAGGTCTATACTAAGATGATTTGGAAAATTACATTTCTCATGGTACCTGGTACATGGAATGCTGACAACTGCTCCATTGTGGCATGGTGAATTCTTTACTGACACGTGGATCTTTTTCTTTACCTTAACTGACTGGGCTGATGATGATGGTGTTATGATGATTAAGCTGCAAGTGAACGCAATATGTGACAACATTTCATTTATTTAATTACGTACACAAGCAAGGGGTCATAGATGAAAATGCTGTCTCTGTGACCATCAACCTGTCCAAAGTTAAGGCCATCTGCCAGTAGCAGTTGGACCTGCAGAAGAGTATTGGCAAATGACTTTAACAATGGGCATATTGATATGAAGAGACAGGTTCCATCAGGTACATGGGAGGCCCAAGCTATTTAGTGTCTCAAAGGATAGTACTAGAACCTTGAACTGGATTCAGAAACAAACTGGCAGCCAGTGAAATTCTTATAATACTGGCAAGATATTCTCCCAGTGAGCAGTTGCAGTTAAAAGTCTCACAGGCTCCTTCTGTACTAGCTGTGATTTCTGAAGTGTCTTCATGGGCAGAGTGAGATACAATAGTTTGGAGCAGTCTAACTGTGTCAAACTATCCCTGTCCATACTACAACCTATATGGCACAAAGGTTAAAGCAGATGTCCTTATATATAATTTATAGGTTTTGGGGAGTAAGAAAGATTTTGTAAGTGCCTTAAATCTTCTGTCCAACAGAAGCTTGTTTGTTATCCTAGAACTGGATATTTGATGGCATTTGATGTGTGGCATTTAATTTTTGACTTTTATAATGAACAGTATTTGCTTCTATAGATAATAAATAGATCACTCTGTTGGTGTTTATATTAGCTATTTTATTCATCCACTATTTCATAACTGACATTCAGAGTAAGCAATTGGTAGTCTATATTTGCTGTTAATAAATCAATCCTGGTTAAATGTACCAAAAGATTCCAGTTAATTCTTTGCATTGTCTGGAGGAAACTTGCTTTTGTCAGTTCTTAATTGAATTCTTTACTGACACATGTTTTTCTTTGCCTTAACTGGACAATGAATCCAATGATTGCTGGAAAACAATCCTTGCTGATAATCAGCAGCTGAGTTTGCAAAGGAAATGAGCATGATCAGAAAAAATAGGAATAAATGGTGAAAAGTGCAATTTTCCCAAATATTGGTAGCATTGCTTCTTAGGGCATTTTCAGACAAAACTGCACTAAACAGGAAAGCACAGCGAATCCTGGATGAGTGCATGTGTATGATGCAAATGTCTGAAAACATAAGCTTGTCCTCACTTATTGTTAATATTTTACATTTTCAAATCTACAGTTAATACATCTTAGGTGTACACCAAAATATTGTAAGAATTGTCTCTAAACAGCTATCATTTTCAAAACACAATAAACTACGCTCAATTCTTTTCTACTCAAAATGTGAGAAACAACACTCAATTCTTTTCTGCTTTAGTTTTCCCCCCTATGTCTCCAGCATCCTATGAGCCAATCAGCCTGAGGACAGTGTGTTGGGTGCTAAGAAGAGTCTTCTAACATGCTTCATTGTTCTTTCCCGCTGATTAGAGCCAGAGTGAAAGGTGAGTCAGCAACTGAGAAGACTTCTCAGAAGCTGACACACTCTCCTTTCCTGCTTATTGGCTCCTAGGGACATCTGTTTCCAAGCCAGCAGCAAAAAGAAAAAGAAAAAAGGAAGAGATATTTGGTTTTGTTCCAGTCCAATTTGGGGGCTGCATGATAAGGTGAATGCAAATGGATATACCTAAGAATATGTGTGTGGTGCAGCCAACATAAGAGGTTAGGAGCAAGAATTTCCATGCTTAAGTTTCCCCCTAAACTCATAAGCTCTGCCCAGATGCAGTTACCCTTAGTATGGCAGCCAAAATGGGAAACTCGGCAATCAAAGTTCCTTTTCTTAAAGCATGATGATGAAAAACTGCCTGAATGGGATAAAACCTCTCTGTTTTTCTAACATTCTAGGTATGTGTAGAAAGAGGAGGGGATAACACAGCAAAAATAGGAGAAGGGGATGGAAAAATCTCTTCCTACCTTCTAGAGCAGCCTTTCCCAACAAGTGTGCCTCCAGGTGTTGTTGGACCACAACTTCCATCAGCCTCAGCCAGCATTGCCAATGGCTGAGGCTGATGGGAGTTGTGGTCCAACAACATCTGGAGGCACACCAGTTGGGAAAGGCTGTTCTAGAGGGTGGCAAAGTCCAAAAGGTTACAAATTCCTATGCAAAATGTGTGTGTGGCCTACTTAAAGAGTGTGAATTCCTTCATTTAGGAAAAACAGGCTTTGTCTTAACATAGCACAAAAGAAAAAAATAGAAAGAGGTGGGGAGCCTAAGCACACTGCAGTTTTTAAAATGTTTGTGTTTTTCCTTTATTGTTGTAGGTCTTTCTGAGTCACTTGTGCAGGCCCCAATGAGTGAAGCCTTTATTAGTTTCTACTTCAAAAAGCTAAGGCAAGTTGTGGAGAGTGTGAATTTTGTAATTGCAGAAGAGACAGTGAATCCTGATGATATCATATCATCCCATCTACATCATCAAGCAGTTTGGTAGCAGCAGAAGATAAACGTATAGACACTGAATTCACTAATTCAAGAAATATCTCTGACAGTGAGAAAGGACAGTCAAATGGTGACAATGATAGAGAAGCAGAAAACAGTATTCAAGACCGACGAGATTATTCTATAATCTTGGAAAGTTGTATAATCTTGAGGACTTCCCAGGAGGATCCCTACGCCTGTGCAGCCTCTGAGACGAGCTCTGTCTTGGATGAAACTTATCCAGTTTAAATTCAGTCAGAAGGCTCTTTTCTGACTGGGAATAATTTCTTCCGGATAAGGAAGAAATGTGAGATTTCCCACACAGCTTTGTTTTGATTGTTGGAGTCTGGAATTCGTCAGAATTGTCTGTCTTCCAGCAGCTCAGACAGAGCGAGGATTTTTATGCTAGCTCAGCTAGATAAGTGACCCGTTTTTTTTTACGGATTAACAGGCAAACATCCTCCTGTCTACATTCATCATTTTCTTATCTATACAGCTAAAGAGATTTGTCAAAGTAACAGCAATTGAGATAACCTAGGTGAGGTAAGACTTTCCTTTTTTTATTCACGGAACTAAGGGGGAAGAAAATATAAATAGCTTATCTTTTTTTTATTGCAAAAAGCTGACATGGAAAATAGCATTTTAAAGATTACAACGGATGGGAGATTTCTGATTGGAAGAGATAAGAAATCTTTTTGATTTATAAGACTTTTGTGTAATATATGGCTGGGACTATTTTTCCTGATCTACTTTTTTTTTTTGACGAATCTGCTCATTCTCTCTGCTACTAGTTATTTGGACGCTGTGAACTAAAGCCGTTCTTACACTTCCGGGCAGATAAGAGATAAGAGCTGTCTAGCGTGTGACGTTAGTTGGTTGGAAAGATTAACTCCTTAGTAACTGGTTAAAGAAATAAGCTGCTCTTTGTTTGGGACATTGAAAATTGAAGGAGTTTTGTTCCTTTGGCTTTAAGAATGACAATTAAGAAGATCATGGATGTACAAGAAGGGACTTTATCTCTAGACATGTTTCAGAAAATAATGAATGGGATTAACTCAATAAAACAAGAACTGAGAAATAATAGACAAGCGTGGAGAATTGAATTTCACGAAATGAGACAGGAGCTGAAAGAAACTCAGGATTCTATGAGAAAGGAGAATAAAGATAGATCTGGAAAACAAAAAAAGGATGAAAGAGAAATTAAAGGCAAGGTTCAAACTATGGAGATTGGCTTAATTATGGACATGAAAAAAGATTTGGATTTCCTGGCTGTGATGGATCCTGGAGACAAATATTACAGTTTGGAATTCAGCGCTGTCCCTGAAGGAATTGAAGAGATTGGAGATAAAGATATTATCGGTTCAAAAAAATTCCTGGACTGGAAGGATTTGATGGAACTTGAAATGGAGAAAGTTAACAGAATTAATCCCTGTTTTGTGTCAATGGAAAAACCTTCAAGAGATGTACTAGTGTATCATGTGGAAAAGAGAAACAGAGATGCGGCTTTGCAACAATACTTCAGTGATACGTTTGGATTTGATGGCAAGAAAATATCTCTGATGGAGGAAATTCCTATCAGACTTTTATTATATGACTATGACAGCAAGATTTTTGGGTGCGTAAAGATGGAAGATGGAAGATGGACCCAATATGGATAATGACAGAAGAGCGATTTAAAATTACTGGACTTAGTAGATTTGATGAGTTGGATTAATTGATATGTTTATTTAGTAAAAAAAATTGATTGATATATATCTCAAGGATTAGAAACTTCTCTTTGACTTTTTGTGGAAGATTAAAATGATAGGATGTTAATGAGATTTGAAACTAACTAAGATAACCGCTGGAGGAAGGTGATTTTATAATCTATTAAGAGATAGGTTTGTTATACATTATAGATTTATAGCTGAATTATAGCGATTTGAAATTACTGGATTTAGTAGATTTGATGAGTTGGATTAACTGGCATGTTTATTTAGAAAAAAAATTGATTGACATATATCTCAAGGATTGGAAACTTCTCTTTGACTTTTTGTGGAAGATTAAAATGATATGATGTTAATGAGATTTGAAACCAACTAAGATAACCGCTGGAGGAAGGTGATTTTATAATCTATTAAGAGATAGGTTTGATATATATTATAGATTTATAGCTGAACTATGACAAATGGGAAGTCAATATTCTTTCTTATATATATATATATATATATATATATATATATATATATATATATATATATATATCTTTTTATATTGTACTAGTTATTGATTTGTGTTGTTTTCTTTTTGTATTGTTTTGGTTTTGAAAATTGGAATAAAAATTAATTGCAAAAAAAAAAGGAAAGTTGTATAATCTTCAACTTCAATATTTCAATAAACAAGAAATATTTCATACTAATAATAATACTTATTATTATTTAAGATGTGTGAAACTTCCCTAAGACATTTTACCAGTGTTATCTCAGTGTACAGTTGCCACCCAGCACGTCTGTGAGATTGTCTCCACCCGCTCGACCAACCTCTGTGGTGCTGCCCTGGCCACCGTGCTGCACCGCATCAAGGAGAACAAGGGAGTCGAGAGGCTGCGCTCCACTGTTGGGGTGGATGGGATCGTGTACAAGAAGCACCCTCAGTAAGTGGAGGAAACAAAGCACCCTCAGCAATTGTGAGCCTACAGATGTTGTTGGTCTCCCAACACCCATCAGTCCTTGTCAGCATGGCCAGGGAACAGAGATGATGGGAGGGATATTCCAGCAACATCTGGGGAGTCACAGGATCACCAATCCTACTAGAACTGATGGATATGTACAGCTTAAAGTGACACACAAAAATGTTTTTGGTTTCCAATTTTATAAAAAAAGATGTTCTGGATTTTTGATAGTTTTGTTTAGCTCTTTTTTTTGGCACAGTTTTAATATTTGTTTCTATGTTTTTCATGGATTCTGAGCAAATAATGTTTTAATTGCTTTTAGCCTCCTGTGCCCGAATGCTGTGTAAGTTTAGAAGTTGCATAATTTTTTTATACTGTGTTTATGTATATATTTATGTATATGGATATTGTTTATGTATTTTGCTTTGTAAATTAATTTGATATGTTTTTATTGTACCTTGTGTATTCTATTGTAAACTGCTTTGATATCTTTTAGATAGTAAGCAGTCTATAAATGGAAATAATAATAATAATAATAATAATAATAATAATAATAATAATAATAATAATAATAATAATAATAATAATTTATGTTCACCGACTATTGCTAGTCGGGCGGTATATAAATTTAATTAATAATAATAATAATAATAATAATAATAATAATAATAATAATAATAATAATAATACAGTGTGATCCTATTGTATTGATTCATCCCAATTCGCATGTGGAACACGTGTGGGACACCCCATTCATTCATTTAAATGAGAGGGATCTTTTCTTGAAATGAAAGGTTTGTGGATACCATGAATTTTATAAAAAAATATGTCTTGTTTCCATTGAAATCCCTATTGGGTTCCTGCAGGCATAGGCAGTTGCTAAATGGTGGCAGGGTGTGTGTGTCTGCTATTAAAACTGTAGGTGAAAGGGAAAAGGGATTTTTGTGAATACTTTTATCAGTATTGAAAGGTACCCCTCCCTTTTAGTGAATGAAATTCACTAAATATATTACCTATTCATGAAACATTGCTCTGAATAGGCTCTGTTTGCTATCACCTTCCTGATTGACTTGGATCACCCATGTGAACGGTCCTGGAAGCATTGCCTTTACTCCATAGCTTTACTAGCCTTCAGTGTTGTCTGCACATAGCCAGATCTGATTGATTATGTAGCATCATGGCATCACATTCACCACATAGCCCCTTACTGAATGGGATAAAGAAGTCCTAACAATGAGCCAGTGTTGTGTAGTGGTTAGAGTGTCGGACTACAACCTGGGAGACCGGGATTCGAATCCCCACACAGCCATGAAGCTCACTGGGTGACCTTGGGCCAGTCACTGCCTCACAGCCTCAGAGGAAGGCAATGGTAAACCACCTTTGAATACCGCTTACCACAAAAGCCCTATTCATAGGGTTGCCATAAGTCAAAATCAACTTGAAGGCAGTCCATTTCCATTTCAACGAAGAAAGAACTAGGGATGAAGTGGACAGCAGGAACAAGGTAGGATCAGGTGTGGAGAAAGGTGCTGGGGGAGGGATTTTGGCCTCCTTGCCAAAGCATTATTAGTCTGAATCAAGAACTGGTCAACACAACACAGCCCCTCCCCTGTCTATGGCATGGCTACAGGAGCAGGGACAGGAAATATGAAATTAATCCAGAGATGTTCTGAGAAATGACCTTTCTGCATTCTCTTAATGTTACAGGAGACAGATCTGCTCAGATCCAATTCTGAGTTCTAAGTATTATTTCCAGAGCAGATGGTGTGGTTGGGGTTGGGTTTGCCCATCAGTAACTGTGGGCAAAATGGCACCTTCCTGTCCTTCTCACAGATCTTCCTTTATTTTAAATGCACACCTTCCCTCAGAACAATATTAGACCAGTCTGTCTCTTTAATACGGTAAGCTTCATGTGGTAGAATTAGTTTTTAGCAGAACCCCATGTTACCATGAAATTGCTGGTACAGTAAATTAACTGCTTTAATACTCACGCCTTTCACCTCTCTCTCCTGCTTCCCAAGTCTGAAATGATGTTCTTTTTCCTTCAAAACAGGACCCTTCATTTCCAAATATATAGAAGTCAAAAGGGCAATATTATATAAAGCTTTAGTATATAAAGTTCCTTTGCAAACTGACTTGCATTCACTGAAGTCTTTTGAATTCAAGCCAGTCTGCAAAGCATACATGTTCCTTTGCCCACACATAGACAAAAGAAACTGGGCTTCTTCCTTTGAAATCAAACCACATGGGTAAAGGATGCATTTCCTTGTGGGAGTTATAAGTGCCGATCAGCCTTGCTAGTGCCACCGTCTTTCCCACTACACCAGCTGGCAGGGCCACGAGGACTCTGGTACATCTTAAGGCTCAAATTGGCAGGCACTGGGAAAAGTGTTCTGTCAACAATCTAGTTCCCAGTGGTTTAGGACTTTATAGACAAATGTCAGCACCTTGAATTGGCCCAGTTAAGCTGCTTGGCTATCCAGTCATCTAAACTCGCATCCAGTTCATGCTTTTATGCAAACCAACCTTCAGCTTTATTGAGAACACAAGCTGAACATCCAACAACTAGCAAATGCAGAGCATCAAACTGTAAGATGATTAATGGAAAGTTAAATCTGATTTACTGAGGTGAAAGAAATTGTATGGATAAGGTAAAAATGCAGTTAGGAATGCAGGATACATTTGGTTTGCATTTTAATATTAACCTCCCTAATGCTTCCTAAACCACTAAGCGAAGTGGGGGGGAGAAGACAGCTATCCTTCAAAATGTGCACTTCTCCAAATTTTGTGAAGCAGTTCTGTAACACCCCCCCCCAAAAAAAAAAACAGCAGAGAAAAGACATGGGGAAAGTGTATACAAAAGTGCATCGATTAGAGAACATGCATTATATTAGAGAAAATTGCTTCAAAGTGTGCATTTTGGGCAAATTTATGTACAAAAATGCATTACTTGGAGAAATGTGCAGGGAAGCGTGTATGAATTTTTCTTTTCTTTCTCAAATAATCACAAACTGATGCGGGAATGGGGTGAATTGATTTTAAGATTGAAAAAATGAATAACGGAGAGAAATTGAAATTGACCGATTCATCCATCCCTAAAGGCAGTGCAAAGCCAGGACCCTAGGCTGAATGCAGAGCAAGGCCAGAGGTAAGTTTTTCTTCTTTGGAGGAAAATTGCTCTGCCTAGGATTAGATAGGAACAACCTCTCTAATGCATAATAACAGACAACAAGAGCTTATCAATCGCTGACAGATCTATAAAGGGAAAATGAACACAGTTCTAAATACAGTGGCTAGGGGCAACATAAGAATCAACATAATGCCCATTTATAGAAGAAGAGAAGCAGCATTCTTGAAGCATTTGTGTTGTTCTCTGAAACACCCATGCCTGAAAGTAGTGCATAGCAAAATGTCACTCTCGCTGCAGAATAATGTGGCTAAAATAAGCAATTTCAACGCCAAAGGCATCTTCTTTAAATCATAGCAAAAGACCTCTTCAAATGAAAACCTTTGAAAATGCTGAATTCTGAATGTCCTGATTGTCTTATTGGGGAAAGGGAAGGGCTCTGAAGGAGAAATGTCACTGGACTATTAACTGTCGAAAAACAAAAGCCTCCAATAACTCAAGTAGCCCATCCTGGCTGATTGCTTTGCTGCTGAAGGGTGTGTGCGGCTTCTTCATTTCCAAAATATACATTCCCTGGCATACCGCCATGTGCATTTCCATCCCCAGGCCAGCTACAGGATACGACAAGACAATGTGACTGGTGATTGGCCCCTAATCCTAATTCTTGCTTGATAATAATAACCTTACATTTCTAAATCCCTAATCTGCTTTAACCACACTACGGCAGAGTTTGTCATTATCTCTGCTCGTATAAAAGAATCACAATTGCCACTGGTAATGGTAATGTATTAATTTTGTTTCATTCCATCTGGATAGGATTTGCACTGGTCTGGGGATCCACAAGAACTGTCATAAACAGAAATAATGGACACTTTAAGGAATCCATCACAGGTGAAATGCATGGGCTAACAGAAACTTCAGGACAAATTTCTAAGTATGAAACCACAAATCTTTTCAGGAACCTTTTGCAAACAGCATCGTTCCCTGTGACAGGAGCCCCGGCCTCACACTAGTAGAAGCCAGGGATATGAGGATGGCCAAGGGATGAAAGACCCAGTGATGAAGGGATCCAGTGGGCCGCAATGGGGCCAGAAAAGCAGATGCCTCTGGTTCTGTGACAAGGGACAGGCAAAATTCTCTGGCTTATGTAGCCTCCAAGGAAGAGAATCCATGTAGAGAATAGAATTTTGCCTCGACTGACCCAAGGATTCTAACTGCCATCAAGCTGTCTGACAGAAGATCTCTGTGGCAGGGGCAGCCTTGCCTACTTGACCTGGACATTGTCACCTGCGCTGCTCCTGGATCTGATCTGGGCTTGGGGCTGGGGAGAGAGTGTTTATGGGGAGGGGCTGCTCTTTATCAAGGGCAAAACAGCCAGAAATGCCAATGACACCAAGGGAGGGCAACTCCATCAAGCCCACTCTCCTGTGTGGATTCCAACTGCCATCAACCTTTGCCTGAGGGAAGAACTGTGGGGCAGGAGCTGCCTTGCCTGCTTGGCCTGGATAGGGTCAACTGGTCTGATCTTGGGGGAGAAGACCGCTTCCAGGGAGTTTCTGCTCTTCTTCAGCCAGAATCAGCATTGGCACAGCACCTGCAACTAGAACCATAACTTAAAGAGCTTGTGCTTGAGGCTGTTTTCTCCCTTCTCCCTCCTATCCTTTTTTTCCTCGTGTGTCATGACTTTTGAGATTGTAAGCCTGAGATTAGGAACTGTCTTGCTACTTAACCTTTAATACTTTAAGATTTACTACTTTAATCTTTTTGGGCAGGGGGTTAAAAAAAGGCAGGATATAAATGCCTTCAGAAAATAAATAACAGATCAAAATTCTGACGTTTCCTATGTTGAGCAAAAACCTTTAATGGAAGCTAAAATAATTGAAATAGGGCCAGTGCTCCTGCCCCACCCACCAGCATGGGGAGAGGGGTGCATATTCATACATCCCTAGAATAATACAGAATTTAACCTCAAATGAACTTCAAGTCAAGTGCAGAAATTCCTACTGGAGGGCTGTTAAGGGATGGCAAAAGACAGAGAAGATGTGAAGCTTTATTTTACTGTAGAGAGTATTTCTTCTAATTGGCATATCACACACCTCATATTTATATGTGCTTCCAGACTATAATTTCTAGTTTTGTTCTTCATTAATTAGTTACATTTCGTGACATGGATGACAAGATTTCAATTTAAAAAATAGGAGAAAAAACAATCTAAGTACTGGTTGCATATAGGAGGAGACCTTGAGATTGGTCAAATAATGCATGTGACCCAGGCATCCACACTTACAAATGCATGCATATTTCACCAGATTCCAACTTTTCTTCCACTTCTCTTGGAATGAGAAAGCACGTGGAAATTGGGTGAATTATGCATAAATCAGTACGGACAGTACAGATACCTGAATCATATGTGATTTTGTACTTGAAGTGACAGGTCAGCCTAATCCCAACATCCATCCTTCCTTGCTGCCATGTGTAGACAGATATCTAAAATAGACTTAAGTGACATAAAGATCCACTTTAAAAAGAAATAAATTCTGTCAAGCACAGATGTGGAAGATTCATGTTAACATCCTAAACAAGGATGGGCTACAAACCACCAGGTGCAATATTTGAAGAATCATTCCTTGATATAGGCTAAAAGACCATGCCCAGTCCATCCTACAGTTTAGAACTAGCACAGATATGATTGCCAACCTTATTGGGAGAAGTTAGGGATTCATAACATGTCTACGTTGGCCCTCCATTGGCATCTAGGAAAAAATGCAAGGATTCTGCTGTTCAAATGAAAAACCATGTTGCAATAAATCAGTCTTTTAGATGTTACAGAACTCTCTGCCTTTTTGCAATTTGTTTTATTTTATTTATAGCCTGGCTTTCTATGCTCAAGGCAAAATCAGTAGCTACAGTAAATGAACACAAAATTACAAGAAAAATAATAATCTTTTGATGACCTGCTATAAATCAACAGCAAAATTAAAGGTGTGCGCTTCACTCTGCTGATCACAACTGATAACGCAGAGGACAAAGAGCTGTCCTGTTGTCTGTTATTATTGAGAATGACAACCTGAGAGCTAATAGGGAATTATTAATTTATTTGGATCATCATCATGATCATCAACCTTAATTTGCTTCCTATTGTTGAATGTAAAAGCATAGATGGCTAGAAAATATTTTCCCCTTGCTAAGATTTTCACGGAACATTCATATCAATCTCCTTTTACTATGGAAATCTTGTCATGGAATCATAGAATAGTAGAGTTGGAAGGGGCCTACAAGGCCATCAAGTCCAACCCCCTGCTCAATGCAGGAATCCAAATCAAACCATTCCTGACAGATGGCTGTCCAGCTGCCTCTTGAATGCCTTCAGTGTCAGAGAGACCACTACCTGTCAGGGTAACTGGTTTCATTGTTGTATGGCTCTAACAGTTAGGAAGTTTTTCCTGATGTTCAGTTGAAATCTGGCTTCCTGCAACTTGAGCCTATTATTCTGTGTCCTGCACTCTGGGACAATTGAGAAGAGATCCTGGCCCTCCTCTGTGTGACAATCTTTCATGTACTTGAAGAGTGCTATCATATCTCCCCTCAGTCTTCTCTTCTCCGGGTTAAACATGCCCAGTTCTTTCAGTCTCTCCTCATAGAGCTTTGTTTCCAGTCCCCTGATCATCTTTGTTGCCCTCCTCTGAACCTGTAGTAGTTTGTCTGCATCCTTCTTGAAGTGCAGAGACCAAAACTGGATGCAGTACTCAAGATGAGGCCTAACCAGTGCTGAATAGAGGGGAACTAATACTTGATGTGATTTGGAAACTATATGTCTGTTAATATAGCATTTGCCTTTTTTTGCAGCCACATCACACTGTTGGTTCATAGCTTGTGATCAATGACAATTCCAAGATCCTTCTCACATGTCATATTGCTGAGCCAAGTATCCCCCATCTTATAACTGTGCATTTGGTTTCTTTTTCCTAAGTGTAGAACTTTGCATTTTTCCCTGTTGAATTTCATTCTGGGTTTTTTTTCAGCCCAATGCTCCAGCCTATTGTCACTAGATATATGGCAGATTTGAAGTCACACAAAATTTTAAAGCTAACAGTTGTAGCATCTTTGGACTGCAAAGCTCACATGTACTACACTGCATTGTATCTTCCAAGCAGCATCCCCTCTCATGTGAACACAGATTATTTATCTCCTCTTCATCTTAGTTTCATTTCTTTCAATTGATTAAGTATGGGCTCATACAATCAATGGCAGTCCAGAGTACTTATAGCATTGGATCAGTGTGCCTTCTGGCCTTTGGCATTCTCTTAAATGCCATGTTAAATGTGTCCAGGCAAAGAAAATTGACTTGTTCTCCTTTGAATGCCCTTTCACTGTGGCTTACCAGTCTCTCTCATCTTAGAAAGACATACCTGCAGTTGAAGACTAAAACGAAAAAGAATATTTCCCCAACAGGCTGCAATGGAAGAAGAAAAAGAAAAGCAATTTTGCAGAGAGACTAAAACACTGATTCATCAGCATTTCCTTGTCTGAAATTTGATCAGTAGGGGGACTCAATTCAGATTGAAAATGACTCTAAATGGGTTAGGAGTGCTAAGGATTGCTGCGAAACTCCAATTTTTAAAAGCAGCTTAGACAATCAGAAGCCCCATTTTTAAAGCTCTTTATACTAAAGCAAAGATTGATAAAGTCATGTGAAATATTAAGGTGGGTACTCTGCTGAAATGGGCATGTAGGCTTCTTGGACTTTTTTGGGCTACTTGATGCACTGCTGTCTCAGAGGGCACAGTTGAGTCCTAGTCTGGTATACATCCCCAGTAGGGTTGCCAGGTTCTTGGCCTGAGACTGATCCTGTATCTTTAGGAGAAGAGAAAGTCAGCCAAGTGCAGGTGTTCTTGCAACTCTGTAATGAGAAAAACCACAAGGTGGAATTCTCCCTTCCCCCTGTCCAACTTTTAAAGATACAGAAGACCTCTTGGTTGCCAGGCCTGGCCTTCACCAGAAGTCCCGGGTGACGGTTTGTATCGTCTTAAAGACCCCAAAGTGGCCAGCTGTGGGAGAGTCATGGTATTGACGTAGCACTCTGGCCCTCAATTCCCCGGGGGGTACGTAAATGGCATCCTGATGGCGCAGTATTTCTCCTTTCAATGTGAAGTCCGTTTGCGCCCCTTCGGGCTGTGCAGCCAGGTCAGCCTGCTGCGCCTGCGTGAATGGATCCTGTTTCTGTGCCTCACACAATTCGGCCTCCCAGGAGTCTCGACAGGCCCCAACTACTCCCTTCTCGGGAGGAATAATGAAATGTAGTGGCTTCGGGGCAGGGTTCCCCAAATATTCCAGTTTGCAGGATAAGGCATTGGCCCGCTTATTCTGGGCTTGGGAAACGTAGTGGATTTTGAAATGGAAGCGTGAGAAAAACTGGGCCCAGCGCACTTGCCGTTGATTGACTTTCAGGCGATGTGTAGACTCTTGAGGTTACGATGGTCCATGCACACCTCGATTTCATGCTGCGCCCCCTCCAAATGATGTCTCCAGGCTTCAAAGGCATCCTTGATGGCTAACAGCTCCTTTTCCCACATGGTGCAGTTTTGTTCAGAGTCGGTTAACTTTCTTGAAAAGTAGGCACAAGGCTTCAGTTCACCCCCTCTCTGAGCCGGTTACAAAAGGATGCCTCTGATCGCTACGTCTGAGGCATCTGTCTCTACCACAAAAGGGCGTGTGGGGTCTGCGTGCTGTAAAATGGGCTCGGTAGCAAACCTCCACTTCAGGCTCTTGAAGGCTTCCTGAGCTGCTTCAGTCCAAGGGAAAGGTCCTGAGCCCTTCAGGCAGTCAGTTAGCAGTCTGCTTGGAGTAGTTGGCTATAAAGCGATGATAGTAATTGGCAACCCCCAAAAAGCACTGTAAATCCTTCTTCGTCTTGGGGGGCTGCCACATGAGTATGCACCGAACCTTCCCAGGGTCCATTTCTACTCCCTCTGGGGAGACGCGATACTCCAGGAAGTCTAATGAGGTCAGGTCAAACCCACTTTTCTCCAGCTTTGCATAAAGACAGTGCTGTGGCGTCCTTCCCTGGCTCTCTCTGTCAGGTTCCCACCTGCTTGTGGCTACTGCCTTTCCCTAGGCACCACCAGGGACACCGCCAGTCAGGATCATCGTTTTTATATGTTTTCTCCACTCTGCTCTAGCACAGATCTCACTAGATCCTACTGCTAGGCAACACCACCAGTCACGTCCTGTAACTAATACTCCCAGAGACTTTGCCTGAGTCTCTCTATAGCTGGTTACTTTGTGACTGAGTGTTTATGCTGTTCCCAACCCCCTTGTATCTGTCTCTATAAAGCATACAACTCTGGGTTGCTCTGGATACTTGTCTTTGTTACAATATCTCCCTTCACCGCTGCCACCATTAGATAGTGTTTCTGTTCAGCCTTGGTAATTACCTTGCCCTCCCTTCTGGTATGTATATTCCCCAGACAAGGATCAGGCCTTTGGTAAACCAAATAAGTATTTATTCAATAATACCAGGAAATAACAAGATTACTTAGGATTGTTTAACAAGCGTATGGTTTCATTTAGTGTCACTCTTTATGTTTCTGTTCATTTATATACTTTCTAAATATCAGCCAAATATAATCCAAACCTCCCTCAGAACTCTGCCAACCAACCCTCACCAAACGACCTCACTCCAACCAACTCAACTTCTCTCTCCCTCATCATTCACAAACCTCCATTTATACCTTCAGCCAGCCAGCCACTCAGCCAATCATCATCCAGCATACTTCAGCTTCTCACCCATGTACTCCCCCTTTCTCTCTCGGTCATATTTACAGATGCTTAACCTACAGGAACATCACAGGTGCTCTCGCAGGTTCTCCAACACCAGGCGCACATGTGTGTCGTGTTCTTCAGGGGTGTCTGAGTATATCAAAATATCATCCAAATACACAATCATAAAATAGTCCACAAAGTCTCTGAAGATGTCATTCATGAAATTCTGGAAGACTCCAGGCATGCCCGACAATCCAAATGGCATGACTAGATACTCATACTGCCTGTAGAGGGTCTTGAAAGCAGTTTTTCACTCATCCCCCTCTTTTATCCTCACCAAGTTGTAAGCCCCTCTCAAATCCAATTTAGTGTAAAGTTTTGCGGATCTCAACCGCTCCAACATCTCCCTGATGAGCGGCAAGGGGTAACTGTTGGGGGTCGTGATCTGATTTAGGGCACGGTAATCATTACATGGGCATAGCTCCCCACCTTTTTTCTTGACAAACAAGTCAAGTCCTGGCCGGGGACTGTGAAGAGCGGATGAAGCCTTTCTTCAAATTGGTGTCTAAAAACTCCCTCAACGCTGCCAACTCTGGCTCAGACAGAGAGTAAATCCAACCGGCTGGGATGCATGCCCCAGGCATCAAATCGATGGCGCAATCATAGGGTCGGTGAGGAGGGAGCTGCTCTGCTTCCTTTTTGTCAAATACATCCCGAAACTCCTCATACTTAGCAGGTAAAGTTATTTCTTCTGAGGGAAGCACTCCTGCCAATATCTCTGGTTTCTCCATGGGCTGGCAGTGTTGATGACAGTATTGGGAGGCAAAGGCCACCACCGCTTCATTCCAAAAAATGGTGAGATTGTGCTGGATTAACCAAGGCATTCCCAGCACCACCAGGAACCAAGGCAAGGATGCCACATAGAACGACAGGTCTTCTTGATGCCCAGGGATGTCTACCCCTAACATCTCCATTGCCCTGGTCATGCCACCCAACTTCAGGGGCCGGCCATCTATGGTTTCCATGGCCAAGGGCTGGTTCAGTTCTCGAGAGTGGATGGCATGTTGTTGCACCAACTCCCTATCCATGAAACAAGAGGATGCTCTGCTGTCAATCATAGCCCTGGCCAGAAAGCTCTGGCCCAAAGGCAGGGTGATTTGAATGGGTAACAGGAGTGCACCTTGGGATGGGAGGGGTCATGGCAGAGGCTCAGCATCTGTATTACCCCCCAACCCTCTGGCCTCTACAAGAGCTGGGATGCAAAGTTTTCCAGCGGCTGGGTTTTTTCGGCCTTGGCTGAACAGGATCGGGCTATATGGCCTGACTTTCCACAGTACAGACAGAGTCCTTCCCTCTGGTGTCTCTCACTGTCTTCCTCCATCAACCTTGGTCTGGCCCCTCCAATCTGCATGGGCTCCTCTCCCAAGGGAGCCGGGACTCCAGCACTGGGTGAGGGATGCACACGAGGAAGAGGGGTGGCTGTCTGTGCACGGGAGGGTTCCATCTGCCGTTCCAGCTTCCTCCCTTCCAGTCAGCTGTCCATTTGCAGACTCAGCTGGATCAGGCCCCTCAGAGTGTCTGGTGGCATGGTGCATGCCAGTTCATCCAGAACTTCCGCACTAAGTCCATTTCTGTAGAAGTAAATCAAGGCTGGGTCATTGTAATCCATTTCTTGAGATAAGACGCGAAAGGCATTGGTGTACTCTCCCACTGAACCCCGTCCCTGTTGTATGGTTCCCAGTTGACGGGCCACCATCTTGTTCCTCTGTGGGTTGCGGAACATCTCTCCCATTGTGTCCTTAAAGGCAACAAACTGTCGCAGTACAGGGTCATTGCAGATCAAATATGGGGTAGCCCATGTGGCCACTTCCCCTTCCAGTAGGCTAATGATGAACACCACCTTCACATCATCTGTCGGGAACTCAGCTTGGCACACCTGAATGTACAACTCACACTGGGGTAGGAACATAGCAAACTGTTCGCTTTGGCCCCCGTAAAACAAACAGGGAGCCCTACCAGAGATTTGAATGGGGCCAGCACTGGCCAATCAAGGCTCAGAGATTCTGGTTGTCAGCTTGCAGGGCCTGAGTGGCAGCTTGGAGGTTCTGGTTCTCGGTTTTCAGGGCTTGAGTGGTGGCGCGGAGGTTCTGGAACTTGGCGTACAAGGTTTCCAAGATTATTTGCATTCGCCCTGCTGTTCCATTCTGGTCCATGTCATCTGCCATGGGAACAGAGTTGAGAAGGGATTGTGGCTGAGTCAAACTGTCCCTTTCAGAGTGGGATCCACGAGGCTGAGATGCAGGTGTAATTAATTCTTGTTTTATTAGAGTAATGGATACATCAAAAGTGGTATGTTTCATAGAGAGCACTAAACTAACTCACTAGAATTCCCTAGCTGCACTCTAGACATGCTCTGCAATGTATAAAGAAAGTTGATTCAGCAGCTCTTCCCCTGGAGCTGCAGGTTTAATAGGGAAAGTCCTTGATCTTAATCTCTGACTCCTTCTCAAGTCCTGCCTCTGACCAGTCCGTTTCTTGTGACGATGAGCACGGGGTGATGGGGGGTGGGCATCCAATGGCTCGTCCAAAAGGGCCTTGGCAACAGGCTCGATGTCGGGGGAGGTTGCTCTCCTGGTGCCTCCTGAGAATCGCAAGGTGGAGGGGGAGGGAGCGCGCCCTCCGGATCAACTTCCAATGGCTCCTCGTCTTGGTCTGGGGGTGTGGCATGCTCTTCTTCAGAGAAAGCGCCATCCGTGGGAACTGACCCTGGCTCCAACTCACTCCCACATCCCCTATCCTGCAGAGACTCAACAACTCCTGGATCTACCACTCTTTCTCACAGCTGGAGACCCTGAACCTCATGCCTTCCCCCTTCCTGGCCCCCGCAGAGGAGCTGAGGCCCAACATTGGCATATGTATGTGCAGAATCATGCTAGCATTTGTTCCACATTAAATCATCCTAGAAAAAATAAATTAAATCCTAGAAAAAAGATTTGATTTCATGTAGATGCTATTAAGAGTCCTGCATGTTTAGGGATGTGACTGTAAGACCCTTACTCAGGGTTTGGTCTCATAACAGATCTCTCACACCAGCCCCATCACAGGTCTCTCATGATCCCACTACTAGGCACCACCACCTGACACTCTGTAACGCAATACTGCCCTGAGACTGTGCCTTAGTCTCCTCCTCAGATTGCTACGTACTGTCTGGGTGCACTTACAGGCCACAACCCCCCTGTATCTTTCTGCCTTTAAAGATTACAGCCCTGGGTTGCTTTTGGATACCTGCTGCTGTTACACTATCCCTTCACCGCTGCCACCATTGATACTGTTCCCAGATTTGGTATTTGCTTTGCCCACCTTTCTGGTCTGTAATATCCCAGACAAGGATCAGGCATGTTGTTAAACCAAAACTATTTATTTAATAACACAAGGAATAAACAAGATTACTATAAGTTCAGTCAACATGTGTGTGGTTACATATAATAGTTTTTCTCTTTATATATCTTAGTCCTAAAACCTGCCTCACTACCTGCCTAAAGATAAATCCACCCCTCCAAAACCCAGAACCAACAACAACCCACACGAACTGTCATTCTCTCATTTATACCTTCAATCACCCAGATGCTCAGCCAATCACAACTCAGCATTCCTCAACATTCCAACCCATGTACTCCCCCCTCTCACTCACTCTACTTATCACATTTACCCTACAAAATTGACACTTACCATAATTACTGTACAACATTTACAGGGGCATCACAGTGACAAGTAGATATTTTGATTTCTATAAGCAGGGTTAAAACAAGGATCCAATGTTTCAATAGATTGCAGCAGAAATCTCCCACTTTCCGAGAGCGTTTTTTTACCAGTTTCAGTCATTGTCAACAGAAGCATTTCGTTGGATCCAGATTCAGTTCCATTGGAACTGGGTATGCTTAACTTGAAGGAGACTGTGGATGGACACAACTGTACTCTTCAAATACCTGGAGGGCTGTCACACTGAAAAGAGCAAATATTTGCTCACAGGTGCCCCAGGGATAGGATATAAGTCCATTAGATCCAATGTTACAGACTAATAGATTTTGGTTGAAAATTTGGAGAAACACTTTGATGGTAAGAGCAGTATGACAATGGAACCAATTCCATGGGGAGGCTCTCCCTCACTGGAAGTCTTCAAGCAAAGGTTAGTCAGTGACCTGTTGGGGATGCTCTAGCTCTGGATTTCCCACATCAAGCAGAGAGTGGGACTAGAATGCCTACAAACCCCCCTTTATGATTCTAAGTAAGTCATCAGTTAACTCCTGCTGGTTTCTATGGGAACCATGAGCAGCTACCTTAGTCTGGATACTGCCCATTGTGCCATGAAGTCTCTGTTGTGTGGTCTGTGGTGGGACAGGGCTCAGGTTGTGCTCTGGGTAACACAGAGCTCTGAAGTTGTTCCACTGGTAAGCCAGTGCAGAGAGAACAGGAGTGGTTCTGATGATGGCAATGATGATTATTGCTCTACTTAACCAACCCAGCCTTCTCCAGTAAACTCCTAGTGCAATGGAGCAGGGGAGCCTCAGGTCTTCTTGGATCTTCTGCAACAGAGTGAGTCAGAGGATGGCAGTACTACATCTTCGGGACAGGGGATCCCTGGAAGTTCATCTGAAAACTCTTTGGGGGGTTGGCTCTGCATGCCCTTCCCCTTCTGCTTCAGAGTGCTCACCCTCAACTCCTGGAGATGAGAAAATTGATGCCAGAGTCATGACAATCAACTTCTGAATGATTGATTCTTTATTTTTATGGTTGGTACTGGCTCACTTTCAGCTCTTTGCTTACTGAAATTATGAATCTGACTGAACTTTGGAAAAGAGGACTGAAATTCATTCTCTGACGTTCAGCCTGATTCTAAAAGAGTGGTCTTTCAACTGGAGCAGCCTCACACCTCTATTAAGCTATTTCTATCAAACACAAATGTGGTCTTTGTTGGAATTCTATTGAGATGCATAGCAGAGTTGTGTAGCACTACGGAACGGAGAGTATTGTGCGAGCTTAGTGTGTGTGTTTTTGAATCTTTGCTAAGATTCTACCTTCCCTGCAAATTAGCGAAACAGAGACTTTAAGTTTTAAAATAAGAAACAACTACTTTATTCTGCAAGTACATGCTTGATAGGAAAGAGTTCTACATCTAGCTGGCTATGCAGGGGCAGCCTGCACTGGTCCCAGTTCTGGCCCTCATCCTAGTTGAGAGGAGAGACAAAGAGAAGATGTCTGCTCCCGTCTCAAGAGAAAGAGAAGACTGAGAAAGGTGGGAAGGAATTGGGATCAAACATCCTTTGCTTATCAGTCTAGCAGGAAGGGGAAGAGACAGCAGGATCAAAGGGATAGGTATAGCCTCAACCAGCAAGAGGTCTAGCTCTCTAGCTACCCTTATTAACCCCATGCAGCCTCAACCCACCAAGTTGGAGTTGAACCTCATACATTCCAACAGGCTTAACAACACCCATTAAAGTAGAATAGCACCACCACAGCCCTGACAGCAGAACAAAGAAGGAATATACACCTAACATGTGCTTCATGATATACCCGCTTTGGATCCCACCAAAACACTATTGAAAGTCAAGCTGTGCTGAGGGTGCCTCTCAGCACGATGGGCGGAGACTGGGGCTGGTGAAGAAGCTGTTTGCATGGTGGGCAAAGTGATAGAGACTTGGGAATAGTGTTGCCACTAGGGAATGGAAGGATCCACCCATTTTGGTTCTCTATTTTCCCAATCTTAAATTCAGTTCTCCACATTTCTGCAGCAATTTGTGATTTTTTTAATGAAAATTCTTCAGCATTTTAATGTGAATTTCCCCTAACAAACACATTTTTGTATGCAGTTTTGACTAATGTACACACTTATGCAAGCAGTTTCTCATAATGCAACACGTTTATATATATATATATATATATGTTGTTTTTTGTGAATATATTCATTTTTATACACATTTTCCACTAATATATACATTTTTGTAAACAATGTTTGGTTGGAGAACTGCAAAATTCATGTAAGTGCGAATTTTGAAGGATGGCTGTGTTTCGGTTCTCATACTGTTTCGGAAGATGCAGATTTCATAGATTTCTCCTTTAAATGCACACTGAATTGAATGTCTCCCCTATCCCTAGGTGCCACTCACTCATACTTTGCATGGACTTCTCATATTTTGGGAATTTGGGACATCATCCTTTATTATTATGTAATTTATTATGGGCAGAATCTGTCCATAGGCAGAACAATGAATCTGAACAAATGTCAATCGCTGACATCTATTTTCTTTTTAAAAATGTGTTTATCTTAAAAAGGAGCGTTGAAAGGCAGCAAAGACTCAGAGCAGCAGCTATAACAAGTAATAAGAAAAAGTTGTTCTGTAGAAATGTAATACAGATTGTTCTTTTGTTTGTTAGTCCCCATGGGGAAAGTGAAAATACTGCATAGGATAATAAAGAGTTGCAATAACCAGTCAGTGTTAGTAACCTATTTTACAGAACTGTATTAAACTAAAATCATGTTACTAGCTAGATACCCATGATTATATTTGGATTCAATAAACTTCTTTATGCCATCCTCATTTTGCTTCAGTGATGTGATAAATGGCTGGACTTGTTTTGCCAGATTATGATGATGATTTTAAAAGGTCGCAGCTTTTCTTGGCAAAAGAGTGGGAAAATATGGGTTGGGGGGACATCCCAAACATATATTTAGGCCTATGACAAGGGTATCCAATGTGGTGCCCTCCAGATGTTGCTGGACTCCAACTCCCATCAGCCCAGCCCCCAGTCAATGTGGCCAGTAGTCAGGGATAATGGGACTTGGAGTCCAACAATATATGGAGGACACCACATTGTCTCCCCCTGCCCTGTGTCATAGGTGAGTAGCCTGTGGTTTGCACTACAACTCCCATCATCCTTGACCATTAGCCATGGTGTCTGGGGCTGATGGGAGCTGAAGTCCAGCACCATCTGGAGGGCTGCTGATTCCCTGCTTCTGCCCTGTGGGAAGCAAAGAAACCTGAACTAAGTTAAAGAGAAGTCATTTGGATAGCAACACAATTCTGAAAAGCAAAACCTCAAGAGAAATCAAAGGTGCCATGAGTTCCTTCCTTCCTGATGTCAGGAACAAAAGAGACACAATTGCATGCAAGTTTACTGAGTTTATGAAATCTATAGTACAATCCTATACATGAACATTGAGAGGCATGCCCCATTGAGTTCAGTGGGATTTATTCCCAGGTAACTGAATATAAGACTGCAGCCTTACTCCCAACTATGTATGCAAAGGATTCGCAGCCTCAAGCTGCATTCCCACCAGCCCTATCTTCTGGCCATCCCTTTAGGATAATAATGTGATGAAAAAGGACTTCTGTGATAGACAGAATGTGTCATGAAACAGCTGGCCCATGCGCTCATTGAGTGTTTGTTTCTTCTTGTCTTGGGGGTGCAGATTGTTCTATATAAACACAGAGCAAGCACACCCTGGCATGCAAACTTCCAGCTTCATTAATCATTTGTTTGAGCAGATGTTGTTATTCTTTCGCTGTCATTGTTTAGGGATATTTTGTTGATGGATTATCACCTGGCAAATTCTCCATGCATCTCCTTTCAAGACAATTTTCTAACTATTAGCTGGTAAGCCAGTGCAGAGAGAAGTAGATGGCAATGACGATGGCTTTTACTACTTCTGATAATATCACATTTGTCCATTGGCTACTATATTTGTAGGCTTTGCCCTTCTGACATCTGTAGTTATCTCGGTCAGCTAGTGTCTCCTAGCACTTGGGAGGGGGAATAGTAGGGGAGATGATCCGAGAGTGATAACTAGAGATAACAGAAGAGGAAAGCCCAATGGTAGAAGTGGTATCTTCTTCTACCCTTTCAGGAGGACTTTATGGCAAGCCCCACCACCCTTCTTCATCTTCTTCTTCACTGTTGGACAGCCTGCATGTTTCTGAACCATCAGAGCCTCCCTGTCTTTTAAAGTGATGAGATATCAAGTGAGGTACATGCATCTGTGATTCACCCTGAAGATGTTACTTATTTTCAGTTTAATATATGAAGGAAAAGCTCACTTTATACAATCAACAGAATCCCCTGGGAAAGTTTTCTCTGGACAATCCCACTTCAGATTGTAGATCAGGCTCCCCACGTTGTTGGACTTCACCCCTCATCAGACCCAGCCTGCATGGTCAATGGTCAGGGATACTGGGAGCTATAGTCCAGCATCAACTGGAGGAACACCCTGCTGCAGATGTTGGTTTCTATGTATATAGTAGTGGGTTCCATGTTTGGGGTGGGGGGAATAACCATCTTCCTGAACATGAAAGACCACCAAGCATGTCAGGGAGAGGGCTAAGCTGAACTCAGGCATTTAATTCCATACTTGCAGCAAGAAGTTATGTAGTCCAGAAACAGATTTTCCACTTGCCTCTGCTGATTATATAAACTGGCACATGTTTATGTTTGGTTGTAGGGAATGAGTGTACATTTTAAAGCGGAAAAGACTAAGCGGAGGGAGAAAGTCTAAGGTCACTCATATTTTAAATCTGGAATGGAGAATCAAGCTTGAATTCCTGAGGCTTACAGCTGCTAACCACAGCTGCATAGCGTACCATTGCTGTTCCAAATAATATAGCAAACACATCAGAGTTTGCAGTGTCAGACACACACACACATGCATTTTGTTCCAAGTGATTTCTGAAATAAATTGCAGATGCCAATGTTTCCCAGGAATCTCGGTGTTCAAAAACAAAAGTGTTGTGTTAACAAAAAACAAAGGGAAAGTGTTCTACCTGGATCATGATTGGCAAATATTAACATGTATTTATTTACAGGAATGGAAATTTTGAGAGTAGATGCTTATGCAAAATGCCATTGTTTCTGTGTTACCTGAAAGAATGTTGCTTTAAGTTACACCTTTTTCCTTGAAGTGACACCTGTGAAAGGTGGTGAGCCAACTTGCAGGGAGAACTTGCTGCTAGCTTCCTCTCCACTGCACAATGCCACACTGCATCATCAGCATTGCAGCTGGCCACAGTTCAGTGCTACATCTACTAGTTGTCAAGCGACAGAAGTAATTAACAGAGTTCCATCTATACCTATCCAATGGTAGATTTGGGGGCTGGCTTCTTAGTTGGAGCTAATCTTTGCTTGTGCACAAAATGAACTGCTCTTGGACTGCTGGACTGCCCATGCCTGCTTGCCTCCAACATGCCAGCACTGAAAAAATGAAAATGTCTAAACTTTGCTGAATATCTGCATTCTCATGCAAATGCTGACAACAATCAGACTGGAATAAAAATCACACTAGCCGTCTTTGGGGTATATATGTATCCCAATGTGATTTCCAATAGTGAGATGGGTACCTTTGTCCCCAGAGAGCATTTTTTTTCTTTGTGTCGTCAGCACAGGTGTGGTCAACAACAGCAAAGCACCCTGAGCCAAAAAAATGCTGTCTTATATCCTTCGACATATATCTTTATCAGTTTTTGCTGGGGTGTGTATATTTGGAACCCAGGTGGTTTTTTGTTTCCAGAAGGAAAATGGTAAGTGGTAAGTGGCTGAATTTTGACAACGTTGTACAGATTAAAATGTGTGACAATGTTGTAGAAGGACATCCCTGTATGTCTACTTATGTGTAAATTACACAATGAAAAGTGCACCTGAGGTCCAAATGTACCTGAAAAGTCTAGATGAAGGATTATACTATTTCCGAGTGTAAGTTTTATAACGTTTAGCTAAGAAAGACTGTGAAACTAACCTGGGAATAAAGCCTGTGAATTGGTAAACTGCTTTCAGAAACTTTCAATTCACAAGTTTTACCTTTGAGCTCCTTATGCACATTTTGTTCACTTATTACACATGTAGGTTATCTTCAGAACAGTTACTGCTCTATAAGTAACAAAACAGCCTGAGCCCATTCATGCTTGTCCTAGCCAAACATTCCCTATGTCATCTAACAAAGAATAGTACTGTCTACCTGTAATGGGATCTGAAACTCCATCGAATCCTTAGATTTCACCCATTGCACCAATAGGGGAAAAATGTTTATCTTTTTTTGAGAAGGCTATGACTACAAGATTTTCCGCTCCCAATACAAAAACAGCCCCCCTACATATTCACCAACAAGCATGAAACTTTAGGATATTATTAATGCAAAGAAAAATGATGTCTACAAAGTAATTAACTCGGTCATGTATGTGATATGCAACAATGAGTTGGGTCTGCATTCTATTGCTTAGGGAGATGTGCTTTTGAATTGAAAACATGATGCACATTGCAAATGATAATAATGTACATGCGATGAATGAGGTGATTCAGATGAGTGCTCTTATGGATAAGGGTACTGAACATTTGATGCCAGAGAACAAGAAGGTAGAAATTCAGATGGATTAATTTATTTAGTTTGCAAATCCCTAATCTTTTTGGATTTGCTATGTTTTCATTATACAACAATTAATGAAATTTGACAAAAATACATTTTCCTGTTTAGTTCAAATATTAATAATTTAATAGTGTACAAAAGTGAAAGATGTGGTGATTAAATGCCCATTCCTCACTTCCCCCATCATCTTTTAAGAACACGGTCCCTAGGCTCCTATTTTTTATGCTTAAATGCCTATAATTTTGACACATGGCCATTTGTCGAATGCACTTTCTGTCTGTGATTTGCAGGCACGTGCTTCAGGCACACTATGATGCTGTTCACACCATACATAATAAATTTCAATTTAAAAATTACAGCCCGTCTTTAAAAGGGGAGAGAAAGAGAATGAGGCAAAAGAGAGTTTGTGTATGAGAGATTAAAAACAACAACACAATACATATTTCACTTAAGTTTAAATATTAAACAAGAGAGGCTGTGGGTTTCCAATATTATAGCAAGAGCTGTGTATCAATTAACCATAAGATCAACTTCAAAGGTTCTGAGGAATAGGTCTAATTCAGATCTGTTGGAAAGTCTTAAAACATATTTATGTGACTTAACACTGCAGTAACCTTGGAAGTGATGGTTGCAGCTGACCAAAACTACGACTGAGGACTAAATTCTAAAATTGCATTCAAGTACCAGGGTAGGCATATCAAGGAGCAGTCGTTGGGTATTTATTTATTTCCATTTATAGCCCGCCCTTCATGATGTATAATCCTAGGATGGGTCACGCAACACATTGGACTCCTTTGGGAGGAAAGGTGGGATATAAATTAAATAAATAAATAACAACACAAAATAGACTTAACAATTCAATTAAAAAAAAACCCCAAACCACTGCAATATAAAATGTAAAATATCACATCCAATTTCCTAAAGTAATAATCATAACAGCAGGCAGTACATTTACTGGCAACTGCCTCCTTCCATCAACTCTCTCCAAAAGCCTAGGGAACGTGGTATGCCTTCAGTTGGCACCAAAACATAAATAACGGTGCTAACCATACCGCAGAGAGGAGGGCATTTCATAAATGGGACAAAGTCAGTGAGAAGGCTCTACTCCATATCACATTATTACTGATTTGATTGCCTCCTTCTGTAAGCTAGATTTTTGCAGTTTGTCCGATATGTGGTGACTCCAGAATTCATCACGTGTTGAATCCAGGTATCACCTAAGTCCTCTTGCAGACTCAACACAGGAAGCTGCCTTATACAGAGTCATCTAGCTCGGTATTAGCAACACTGACTGGCAGCAGCTCTCCAGACAGGGGGCTTTCCCAGCCCTACCTGGAGATGCCAGGGACTCAACGTGGGATCTTTTGCATGCAATGTTGGTGCTCTACCACTGATCCATGGCTCTACTGCCTTGATGACACTGTATGCACTGGGCACACTTCTTGGCCAATGCATGTTCAGTGTGAGTTTGTAGGGGGCTGCCTTGTTTGCATGTATGATTTCCAACATGGGAATACAATGAACCCTGGTCGATCATCAAGGAGGCAGGGCTTTCCCTGCATATTCCCACTTCCCCCTTTGTCTGAAGAGGACTTTGGTTTCGCTGATTTGTCACTTGATTACTGCAACTGTCATAATAATAAGTATGTGATCGGGGAGGCAATTTTTAGTCAGTCCACCGCTTGCTGAACCACATTCTTGGGCTCTCTGTCACGCAACCTCTACTTTATTATTTAACCATATTCACAAAACAGCGGCATATCCCATCCCCAGGTTTCTTCACTGCTACCCCTCATATCCTGATTTACCCCTGAAATTCCTCAAGCACAGAGGATATTCTAGTGTTGGAAGAACAGTAGCTGATGGCACAACACATGTTTTGTGTGAATAACATTCCAAGTTCAGTCCTTGGCATCTCAAGATGAAAAGAATGTTGGGTAGCGAAGCAAAGCAAGATCTTCAACAGAGCTTTTGACTCTGGGTCAAAGTAGACAACACTCTCCTATACTGATTAACAACTTCCATAAATAAGCAAAACGGGTCCTTAGGCTGATATGATCTCCATTTGGTTTGGTTGCTAGCATCACATTCAAACAAATTTTCCCTATAGATGAAAATAAAAATACTGTAGTACAATAACAAAAGACCAAATTTGCTCATGTTAGCAGCAGGATTTTTTACCAGAATACAATGCATGGTAAACAAAGAATGATACACATTAAGGAGGTACCAGACAGTTACCTCAAACAGAGGTCCAAGTTTTGCATGGCCTGCTCTATACCTTGCTTAGCATAATTGTTTATCCTGTCTGGATAAACCTTAACCAATGAATTTCCATTTCTTTCCCAGTGGCTAATGTCTGAAGCAAGCATTTGAGGTAGATTTGGAAGTTCCTAATTAGGTAAAGAAATTTCTCAGTGGAGTTCCACACATCTTACCTGGGACTCACAGAAAACACTAACATAGGTTGTTAATTGAATGCCTGCCTCTCATGAACCCTGGACATCCTGTTAAGAGTCTAGGACTTGTGAATAAATTTTTCTTGTTGGTAAGAACTTGACTTACAGATGCCACAGATTTCATCTGAAGTAACATTGGAAGAGGGGCAAGGAATTTTGAAGGGAGCAAAAGAAATTTTGATAAGATTAGTAAATTCTCCAGAGAGGTTTTGCACATCCCTTCTAAAATTCTTACCTCATCTTGATTTGTGGTCCACCTGTCCTTTAAAAATCATCTAAAACTTTTGCTTACTGGTAATATATTTTTGGCCTCAGAAATTTACATAAGAGGTCATTTGCTGAGATCACCTATTTCTAGCTCAATGTCAGTTCAGGCAATAGCTGAGACAGCAGTGGGGCTGTGAGATTCTTCTTGACATCCTGAGCTATTTTAATTGGCCAAGGTCACACACTAGTCAACCTCTGCTCTCCTTAGCCTCTGGAAATGTCTTTCACAATCGTGATGGATCTTATTCCTTTTTCCTCCCATTCTGTAGTTTAAGTGTCCCATCACTCATTTGGTATAATAATTTCTTACATTAATAACGAATTCTGATATCTATACACACACACACACATCATGGGAAGAGGAGGAAAGAATTTATATGGTGGTTTCTTTAGAGTGTATGTAGTAAATTGGTTATAGCTTATAATTAGAAATTTACAGGCTCAACTATACAAATTTGAGCACACTTGTGTTAATTGTTATAGGGCTATTTCAACATGGATGCAATGAATACTTCATTCAGAGTCTGAACACAAGAAGAGCCCCGAAAAGGCCCATCTAGTCTGCCTAAGGATCTGTTGCAGTTTTCCTGAATGATTCCTTGATTTCAGACTTCTACCTGAGTGAATTTGTAGTTGCTGTTGTTGTTATGGTTTGCTCCTATGAATTACTGGCATGAGAATATAAGGATCACCTTTCAGAAATAGACCAAAGTCCAATATTCTGTTTCCAGCTGCAACCAGCCAGATGTCTCTGAAAGTTCACAGGCACAGCATGAATTTTATGGACTTCTCTTGTTAGTTTTCTGGTGCTCAGAGGTACTCTCACTCTGGATATAAAGGCCCTATTTAGCTATCGTGGCCACAACAATTTCCTTCTTTTATGTGTCAAATATTTTTTAAATGCCATCACCACATTTTGTGGCAGTAAATTCCATAAGTTGGGGGTGGGGAAACTGCCAGATGTTGTTAGATTCCATCAGTTGCAGCCAACATAACCAAAGGTTGGGAGTCCAAGATCATCTGGAGGGCCAAAAGTTCTGCAACCCTGCCATAATTAAATTACATACCCTTATTAAGAGGTACTTCCTTTTGTCCATTCTGAATCTAGCATTTGCTTCTCTGCAGTGAACTGACTGTACCTAGGCTTAATATTGGAGGTCTCAGAATGCACAATGCAACCCTGTGTATAAAGGATCTAATCCTTGCATCATGCTAATGCTCTGATAATTAGCAATGCTGCTGAAGTTTATAATTTCCTAGTTTGATCCTCTAAAGTAAGCATTTTGGTCTCCATTAGTTCTTCTCTGTCTTGGGTTTTAATCTGAGCTGGAAAAGAAACCCGATCTCACTGTTTCTGACTTGGTGGCAGTGGAGGCAGTGGCAGCAAGGTTTTCACTGGAGACCTGTTGATTTGGAGTCGTGAGGTCTCTTTATCTGCATTTCCATTCAGAACTAGGGGAAAAACTATATTCAGACCCATAAACAATAGAGATGGAGCACAGAGGTTCCCTTCAAGAATGTATCCTTGAAAGAATCTCAGGAGCAATACAAGTCAGGGAAAAAAAGAAAAGAAATATACCTCAAAAATCATAGCTGGAAATTCATGCCAGGCAGCTCCAGGGCTGGTACAGTTGGCAGGGTGCTGGCGGAGGGACTAATGGAGAAAGAAACTTAAGAAAGGGATGACAAGGCCCTTACTTTCCCCCTAGTATTAGCCAGCACTGTGCAAGTATACGGCAGTACTGCATATCACAGTGCATGAAACCTCCCTTTAGCTACACACTGAGAGTTGGAACATCAGCATTTTTAAAAAGAATGCGACATGCAGCTTGGCTTGCATGTGTAGGTCATCTGGCAGAGAATTCTTGGGAGTATTCCTAGTTTGTTTGCTCTTTCACTAATGTTACATGGGAGTACAGGAAGCTGTCTTGTATCGAGTCAGACCATTGGCCCATTTAGTTCAGTACTGTCTGCACTGCCTACCAGAGGCTCTACAGGGTTTCAGGTAGGAAGTCTCTCCCAGTCCTACCTGGAAATGCCAGGGATTGAAGCTAGGACCTTTTGCATGCAAAGCAGATGCTCTGCCAGTGAACTATGGCCCTTCCCCATATTCTCCTACTTGCTCTCCCTCCACTCTTCAGTCCTGAGACCAGCCCTGCCTCATTTCCTCCCAAGACAGAGTCCTCTTAGCACATCTTGCAACATGTATCTGGTTAGCAATACAAATTCTTTCCCACCTGCACTATTTTGTCAAAGTGATTGACTTTCTTTTTTTTTTTTTTCAATAATTTTTATTCAGATTTTCATAAAACATACAAGACAAAATCATAAAACATTCAAAGACAAAAAACAAAATCAAAAATAGTTAAACAAAAAGAAAAAAAGAAAAGAAGAAAAAAAAAAAAAATAAAGAGTAAAATATTGACTTCCCATTTGTCAAAGATCAAATCAGTTATAAGTCTATAATATATAGCAATCCTGTCTCTTAAGTCATATTATAAAATCACTTTCCTCCAGTAGTTATCTTACTTAATCATCAAATCTCATAAACATTACTTTATTCTTTCCACAAAAAGTCAAAGAGAGGTTTCAATTCTTTAAGAAATATATCTATCAATTTTTTTTTCCAGATAAGCATATCGATTAATCCATCTCATTACTAATTATGATAATCTTATTGTCATAACCATAGTCAAAATAAACATTTCAATTAATCCATCACATCAGAATCTGTTAGGTTCAGTAATTTCAGTAGCCATTGTTCTATTATCTCTATTAGTTCCATTTTCCATCTTCCATCTTCAGTAGTCTTGTTAAGTCCAGTAATTTCAATATCCAATCTTCCATTATCAGTATTCCATAATAATCTTGCTGTCAAAGCCATAGTCATATAATAAGAGTCTGATGGGAATTACCTCTATCCCAAATATTTTCTTGCCATCCATTCTGAATAAGTTGCTGAAATACTGCTGTAAAATCATATCTCTGTTCTTTTTTTCAAAATACACTGGGTCATCTCTTAAAAGTTTTTCCATTGTCACATGGCTGCAGTTAATTCCATAGATTTTCTCTATATTGGGCTCCATCACATCATTCCAGTCCAGAAGATAATCCATGCCATTGATAACTTTATCTCTAGAATCTTCATTAATTTCTTCAGAGATAACATTGAGTTCCAAACAATAGATTTTATTTCTAAAGTCCATAGACTCCAAATCTTGTTCCTGTTCCACGTTTGTTCCAATCTCCGGGATCTCCTCTCTCACAGGGACCCCTATTCCAGTCTCCAGGGTCTCCTCTCTCACAGGGACCCCTATTCCAATCTCCGGGGTCTCCTCTCTCACAGGGACCCCTTCCAGGGTCACCTCTCTCACAGGGACCCTTATATCTTTAATCTCCTGCTTCATTTTACTCAATTCAATTTTCGTTATCTCAATCTCATTCATTATTCTCTGAAACATAGTTATTTCCAGATTCTCAGCCACTTTCTTAATTGCCATTTTAAAAGAAAAATATAGGAAAACCACTTCTTATTTCAGCAACAATTGAGTTAATACTCCAAACTTGGTGACATCACAGTATAAACAGAGCAGACAGCCTTATCTCTCCAATAGTTAAGTAAACAAAATGCAGTTCCCAGGATCGAAGCAATTAATGGCAATCGTCAAGAAACAGATTCGTCAAAATAAAACAGACCAAAAAGAGAGTAGTCTCAAAACAGTATAATATTTTTCAAAATAAAAATCTGGAATAGAAATCCCTCTTCTGTGTGTATCTTTAGAATGCAAATCCAGGACAGCTTTTTGCAACAAAAACAGAGATAAGCTATTAATTAGTGCGTAGCAGAGAGAAGTTACGGCTCCCCAGTGAGATGTCAAAAACCGATCAATCTGGCAAATCTCTTTTAAACAGCAACAATTTAAGTCAAGTAAAAGAAAAATATAGAAAGAAGGGTGCTTGCCTGTTAGTGCGTTCTCTCTTAGAAGATAAGATGAACGTTCGCTTTAACAGATAGAGCTTGCTGTTGAAAATCCGTCCCACCTTCGTCGGCTGGACCTCGTCCCATAAATTAATGAGATCTGGTCGTCCCAACAAAAATAGGCTTTGAGGTTAATCTCTTCGTTTCTCCCTACCCGGGAGAAGTTTAATCAGTCAAAAAAAAAGAAAAAACTGACTGATATATCTGAATAAGCTTCTTTTGAGGCAGGAGCCCGTCTCAAAAGCAGGCACAGGCTAAGTCACCCTTCCCGCCAAAGTGATTGACTTTCAATGATGACTTGACTCCCTCAAAGGGCCCTCAAGAAAGCTCACATAGCAATCTAATTCAAAAATAGAGCTAAAATAAACTCAAAACACAGTTAAAACTAATCAAACGCCAGCAAACAGCTAAACATAAGGAGTACATATTATCAACCCAACACACAAAGGTCCTACAGAATAGGGATGTCTCAACCAATTTCTGAATATCCAAGAATGCTTTCCAATGCTTGGAGGCTCTGTAGCCCCGCCGTCAAGATCTTGTCTTTAAAGAGGAAATGCCAGTCTTCTGCCCGGCTTGCTCAGAGCCATTTTCTGTATGAACACAAGCTGTTTTGGGGTGATAGCTAGAGGAAACAATAGATTACCTGCAGGGAAGAAAATAGATGGTGAGGAGGAATATAAATCCATAGGTTTATATTCCACAAAGCAAATGTGTGGCACAGACACCAAGAGAACCAAACTTCATTTCCACAAATCTGGATTTGCCCGGGGGGGGGGAGTGTTAAACCAGCTCTTTACATATAGGCCTGGAATGCTGTTATGTAGAAATGTGCGGATCCCACCCCACAAGAAATCTGTCTAAACTTCTTGAAACTCTTGCAGTACTAGAAATGCAGAAAGCATATAAGCTTCCATCTATGCCATAGCCAATTCCATTCATGTCTTCCAGCTCAAATCCACATATGGCACAAACTCTCATTCCCTATGGTATTTCCATTGTTTTGGGGAAATGCAAGTCAGTCGCCCACATCATAGACCAAGAGCAGGGGTAATGTAGGCCATGATCCAATGACAGACCATTTGCCAATTTCCAGTAGGCCGCTTTGTTTCTGCTGGTGCAGGGATTCTTGCAAAGGTGGAGATTGGCCTCATCTAGCAAGACTTTTGTTGTTATGTTATTTTGTTATGCAAGAGGGCATTCTTGGGATCACTTAGCACAGAATGGTTATCTTAGGATCTTGTCTTGCTTCTTAACTATATAATCACATTGTTGGACCACCATGGGATTCTAGTAAAATAAAAAATACCCCATATGAAGGCTAAAGTTATCCCACCCCTGTCATTGGCCACCAGATGCCTGATTTTTGTAACAGGGGTGTTCTGGCAGATGGCAATTGTCTTGCACTCAAAGGATCCGCATCCTCAAAAGAAGCTAAACTGCAAAACTGACTGACAACACAGTGTGCCCTCAAAGACAGAGCATGATCTCAGGCTTTGATAAATAACATGTGAGGTAGCGCACATCAGTTCCATCTGGCAAATCCAGCTATAATGGCAGGTATTTCATACTCTGTTGGGACACTACATTTATCAGATTCAAAACATAAATTAGAAAAACAAATTGTTCTTCAAAATATTAATGTATATTTCCTCTGAATATGAAACACCCAGCCTTCCCTTTCAAGGCATTCTGCAAAATGCAGTACGAAAACCCCCATGGATTTGCCTACCATGAGATAATCACTTTGGGAATTAAAAAGATTTGACTATATCATATGCCTAGAAAAAACCCTGGGGCTTGATTACATCTTGATAACTGCACCCCCACAGTGTCTAATTGCTTTTCTTTTAATACAAGACATGATTAATTGAATTAGATAATGATCTATTTTTCATTGCCCTATATAAAAGTGTACTTTTTGTTTGCACTTAGTTCATATAATCTTTTGGTAGCATTCCTGAGTTCATTAGAGACTTCACTGAAGGAATCTTGTTTTGCAAACAATTCTTGTTGTCATTTTCTCCTTTATGGCATTACAAGTAATAATTACCAACAAATAGGGATGTCAGAGAATTCCAACGGAAATGTGAGCAGAAATTCCCAATGTTTGTGCATTTATTCACTAATAGGCAAAAAACCCATTCAGTTTAAGAACGTACCTATAGCCAACAGATATTTCTATCAAACTTTAAAAAGCAGGGAAAGTAGGCAGCTATAGTGAATGCACCACGGGAGCACGAGATCTGACTTCCTCTCTGACATTTATACTGTCCTAAAAATTTGTAAAAATGCAAACACGATTTGAATTGGTCTTTCACAGTCCAATCCACTGCCTGTGTAGCTTGGAAGAATTTGGTAACATGTGCCTCTGAACATATGGTGAGTGGTGACAACTCCAAAGATGGAGAATTACATTTTGGTATGTTTGTTGGTGTTCTTACTTTGCTTCTTTCCTGTGTCACTACTGTTTCTACAAAGGATCGAACCTAGAAAATTATACTTCTCTCATTATTCCTCCTAGAAATCTGTGTCAAATTTATTTTAATTAATTTCAAGTCCTTTTTATTGGTTAATGTCATATGATGATGAAGACAGTCTTTTGTGTTTCAAACTGGAGGTTATGCTCTCTTTCTATTTTGGGCTCATTAACAGTTGAATCTGAAACTGCAGTTTGATGTAAAATCAGACTGATTACAATAGGTTGCTACTTAGGCAACGACTCTGTTGGGAAAAAACAAACTTGGCCTGCCCAAGATGCATGTTTTCACCCTGCTATGCTTAAACCACTTCACTCAAGGAAAGGTGGGCATGGTCAATTAAAAACATAGAGCACACCTAGAATTTTGCTAGAATATATTTCACCTCCCACTGTTTTATCTTATGCAAACCAAGACACTCCCACTATTCCACAATTGTTTTTGGAGATTTTTTTTAGTGTACATTTTGCAAAGTGTTGCTCTACTTCACATATTCACAGAAACAGAAGCAAAAGAAAATGATTTACTATAGGAAAGGTCACTAAAATTGCAAAGTAAATCAAACATATTTAAAGTGACTATCTGAACTGTGTCAGCTGTCTTCATATTGTTGCTTCCACCCTGCTAAAACAAGATCAGCACAGCACGTCTTGCTTCTGTTATTTCAGCTGATTGCAGGTGTTGCCAACACTCACCATATGCTCAGAGGCACATGTTACCAAATTCTTCCAAGCTGCATGGGAAGTGGATTGGACTGTGAAAGACGAACCCAAATTGTGTTTGCATTTTTACAAATTTGTAGGGCAGTACACTATATGAGAGAGGAGGTCAGGTCTCCTGTTCTCCTGGTGCATTCAAAATTGATAGAAATAGCTGTTGGATATAGGTATGTTCTTAAACCGCAATGGCTTTTTGTCTATTAGTGAATTTCTCTGATTTTTAATCCAGGAGGTAAGAAATGGGATCCTGTGCAAGTTTGCTAAGAATGGATTGATCATTTGCATGCTTATTGAGTTCAATGGGATTTACTCCCCTGCAATCATGCTTAGGATAGGTAAAATTGACCACTGGGGGAGGGGGAGGGTAGGAGAAGGAAGGGCAGGGGTAGGGGAGGAGCGGAGGGAGAAGGAAGGGCAGAGGAGAGCAGGGGGATGTGAGCAGGCAGGAGGGACAGGGGAGGAGGAAGGCAGATTTGATCATTTGCATACTTATTGAGTTCAGTGTGATTTACTCCTGTACAATCATGTTTAGGATAGGTGAGACTGACTTGGGGGAGGGGCAGGAAGGGGGAGACAAGGGAAGGAAGGGTATGGGTAGTGAAGAAGATGGAGGGGAGAGGGAGGGGAAGAGAGGAGATTGGGTGAGTGGACACTGAGCAGATGGAAAGCCCCTTGCCTTTCCAAAAGGAAAACATTGTGAACAGTATCATTGCTTTTTAGCATTTCCCTCACCTTTTTATTCTACAGTAGGCATATGTTGTCTCCCACCCAAATTTAATCCAAAGCTGTCCCTGGCCACACCCACGCCAGACATTTATACCACTTGAAACAGTCCTTGCTCTCCCCAAAGAATCCTGGGAAGTGTAGTTTGTGAAAGCTGTTGAGAGTTGCTAGGAGACACCCTATTCCCCTCACAGAGCTACAATCCCCAGAAGAGGGGCTGGCTGTTAAGTCACTGGAGCTCTGTCAGGGGAATAAGAGTCTCCTAACAACTCTCAGCACCCTTCACAACTCCCCTACCAGAATTATTTGGGAGATGCCATGACTGTTGAAAGTGGAATAAATGTCTGGCATGGGTGTGGCCATCTGATTAGCCAAGCCAAACTGCTGTGATTCTGGCTTTTAGAACACTGACAGTTGGTTCTTACTGAGCATGCCCAATGCCATAATAGACTTCAATGTCAAATTTCTTAAAGTAATTAAAAATCAGCCAAGCATTGTTTTTTACTTTTAAACTGCAGACGATGAAGGTCAGAATATGGGGTAAGGTCAGTAGTAGGATTACATGTGCACTTTGAACATGCCAGATTTTTAATTAATTTCAACAAATTATGAGACCACTGACAGAAAAAAGTCCAACAGGGGTCTGGATTTTTTCCCTGTTTTACACTTTGAAGTCTCAATTCTCTTTGACTGTTTTGTGTATTGCCATGAAAACATACAAGGTAGTTAAGCAAGCATTTCTGAGTTCAGGACTATATGTTTTGTAAGGTTTTGTTTTGAAATGTGCTTATGGGAAGCAGCAGAATAGCATGGGGTATTTTCAATTTAACATTGTGGAATTCAAAAAATCTGTGCTGGCTATAGTATACAGCCATTCTCGTGGCTGTATAACTTTTAAACCTGTTTTCAAATTTTGTTCAGGTAAAAAAAAGTGTTAGTAGAATGTTAGTTGGTACCAGAGAGGTATAACTGACAGGAGGGAAGGTGTGTGTGAGAATTTTGAGGGAGTTTTAAAAGGAAAAGCCATTGGGTTTTGACAGTTAGAGTTAGATAGGATTAGGAATCAAGAAGAGAACATCTAGTTGGAAGGGCTATGGGTTTGGGAGAGGATTTCATTGGGATTAGTGGGGTTGGATAGGTAGGTCGGATAGGGATAATAACAACCTATTCATTTACTATCACATTTAACATCTTGTATATAATAAAGTTTTTTTTGTTGGATTGATACAAAATCTCGCATGTCAGCTTGGTCAAGAGTGGTACCATACTAAGGTCCTATTCTGTACCCATAGCAATTGTACAGATAGATTACACTAGTGGTCACCTTTTGGAGAAAAGGTTGTGGGGCTGAAGCTTGTTGTTCAGAGGGCATATCTGACCCAGGCTGAGGTGAACTTCTTGGGGATTCCCTGATCCAGGAGTTTGGAATCAGGAGGTGGTAATACTAGAGACATAGGAATGTCACTGTTTGCTTATTTGTCCCACGTCCAGAACAGAAATCAATCCAGCGAATATAACTGGTATTCACTGGTTTTCAGACTTCAGACAGTATGCAATCGATTATGCTTTTTTCTCATCTGCATTGTGTTTCCTTTGCATTGAATGGCATGAAATAACATAGTAATTGCATAATAAATTATGTTAAAGTCTGCTGCGGTACAAATTATGTAGTTTTTGTTGGAAGCCAACTGTAGCAGAATGGAAACAGTGCTGCACAAGATGAACATGGGTCAGAATGTAAACAGATGTTGTTTTACATAGTACCAACAAATAATTCATGGGGGAAGCCCTGCTGCTGCAAAGAGGATGAAGATCAGGCTCAGAGAATGCACAAGGCAGTACATGCATCTGCAATGCCAGTCTCCCTCCCCCAAATTCTTTCAGTGGCAATGGTGACGCCTCCTTTGCAGCTGAAATGATCCTTGAAATGAAAATTGGCACCAAATGATTTATAAACTGCTTCATAGACAAAACCTATCGAAGCAGTGTATAATAAGATATAATACAAAAGATTAAACACTGAACAATAAAATAAATTCTACAATTATTTCATAAAATGGTCGGGTCATACTTCAAGGGAAGCCTTCTTAAACAGAAATCTCTTTAGCAGCCATCTAAACATCAAGATGCCAATTTCAGCTGGTAACTGATGCTCCTGATTCCCCAAACAGCTGGCCAGTATGATCACATCCACATGGTCCACACAATATGCCTCCCCTCTTATCCTGCCCTGCAATGGGACAATGCTCATCCAGGATGTTGGATAATGAAGTTCTGGCTGGACGTAAGGCAAGGTGGGACAAGGTTCAGGCAGAATTCAGCCTGAATGCAGGGCTAGGCACTGGGAAACACAGAGTTCTGAAGCACTCCAGAAGGAAGCAAGCTGAAATGCTTTCATAGCGGTAGCCCCAGGTGGCTTCTCATTTGTTAATACCACCTGTGCTGCAAGATGCTGTTCTACTTAAAGGGACCCAGTCATCTCTAGTAACTTCCTGCTGTGATGAAGTGGGGGAGGCTCAGGTTTTATAGGGTTTAAGTCTTCAGAGTCAGAGGATAGGAATGCCACATCCTCAGGCTGGGTGGGGGGCACTGGCCCCACAGGTTCATCTGCTGGCAGCACCTCTGAGGCTAGCCCTACATGCCTTTCCCTTTCAGCTTCAAAGTCCTCACCTTCCCCACCTGATCATGAAGAATCCAGCTCTTGGTCGCTGACACCTCTGACCTCAACTGGGGAAGGATAAATCTGCCCCCACCCAAGCAGTGAGGAGCTACAAGGATCCTTGTGCTGAAAGGATCCTTGTGGGAAAACCTGGGCTCAAATCTCTTAATCCTCCAAACATTTCCCTTTATTGAATCCAATAGAGCTTATTCCCGCATAAGAAGGGTTATGTCTGCAGCCTTGGTATTCTCAGTTGGCATTTTATGACTTCTAAAAATCTGTGATACCATAAATGATGGAGACCAAGTGGGAGAAAAGCTGTGTAGGTGATGCCATTGAGTCATAATCAATCATCAATTGCTTCCATCACATTTCATAGAATGATAAAATCATAGAATACTATAGCTGGAAGGGCCCTATAAGGCCACTGAGTCCAATCCCCTACTAAATGCAGGAATCCAACTTAAAGCATACCCAATAAGTGGATGTCCAGTTGCTTCTTGAAGGCCTCCAGTGTTGCCCACCACCTCCCTAGGTAATTGGTTCCATTATCATACTGCTCTAACAGTTAGGAGGTCTCTCCTGATGTTCATTTGAAATCTGGCTTCCTATAACTTGAGCCCATTATTCTATGTCCTGCCCTCCTGGATGCTTGAGAAGGGATCCTGAACCTACTCTCTGTGACAGCCTTTCAAGTACTTGTAGAGTGCTATCATATCTTTCCTCAGTACTCTCTTCTCAAGGCTAAACATGCCCAGTTCTTTCAGTCTCTCCTCATAGGGTTTTGCTTCCAGTCCCCTAATATTTCTTGTTGCCCTCCTCTTAACTTTTCCAGTTTGTCTGCATCCTTCTTAAAATGTAGTGTCTAGAACTGGACATGGTACTCAGGATGAGACCTACCCAGTGCCGAATAGAGGGGGAATTAATACTTCACACAATTTAGAAACTATACTTTTGTTAATGCAGCATAAAATAGCATTTGCCTTTTTTGCAGCCACATCACACTGTTGGCTCATATTCAGCTTGTGATCAACAACAGATCCTTCTCATATGCAGTGTTGCTGAGCCAAGTAACCCCCATCTTATAACTATGCATTTGGTTTCTTTTTCCTAAGTGTAAAACTTTGTTCTTATCCTTGTGAAATTTCATTCTCTTGTTTTCAGCCCTGTGCTGCAGCCTAATAAGATCACTTTGAATTTTGTTTCTGTCCTCCAGGGTATTAGCTGTCTCTCCCAGTTTTGTATCATCTGCAAATCTGATAAGCATTCCTTGCAGCTCCTCATCCAAGTCATTAATAAAAATGTTGAAGAACACTAGGTCCAGGACTGAGCCCTGTGGTACCCCATTCATTACCTCCACACAGTGAGAAGGAACTATTTATAAGCACTCTTTGGGTACAATCTGTAACCAACTGTAGATCCACCTGATAGTTGTTCCATCCAACCCACATTTAGCTAGCTTGCTAACCAGAATATCATGATGCACTTTGTCAAAAGCTCTCCTGAAGTCGAGATATATTATGGCCACAGCATTCCCACAGCCTACCAGGGAAGTTAACTGAACAAAAAGTGAGATAAGGTTAGTCTGACAGGATTTGTTCTTGACAAATCCATGTTGACTTCTAGTAATCACTGCATTGTTTTCAAGGTGGTTACAGATTGACCACTTTATAATCTGCTCCAGAATTTTCCCAGGGATTGATGTTAGGCTGACTGGTGTAGTTCCCTGGTTCTTCCTTTTTGGCCTTTTGAAGATAGGGACAACATTAGCCCTCCTCCAGTTATCGGGCACTTCACCCATCTTCCACAATTTAAGAGTTTTTCAGCTAGTTCCTTCAATACTTTAGGATGCAATTTATCGGGCCCTGGAGATTTGAACTTGTTCAAAGTGATTAGGTATTCCTTGACCATTTGTCTATCAGTCTCAAGCTGCAATCCTGCCCCTTCAATTTCATATTTGGCAGGTGGATCACATACCTTCTTTTGGGAGAAGACTGAACCAGAGTAGGGAATGAGCACTTCTGCGTTTTCTTTGTCATCTGTTATCATTTTGCCATCTTCATTGAGTAGCTGTACCAACATTTCATTTCTCTGTCTTTTACTATGGACATACCTGAAGAAAGCTTTTTTTTTGTTGCTTTTAGCATCCCTCGCTAATCGCAGCTCATTCTCAGTTTTAGCATTCCTGACACCATCCCTGCAATTCCATACTATCGATCTATACTCTTCCTTTGTGGCCTGGCCTTCCTTCCCATTTCTTTATGTGTCCCTTTCTTTTTTCAAGTCATCTCTAAGGGTTTGTGAAGCCACATCGACTTCTTCTGCTGTCTTCCCCCTTTTTCCTTGTTGGAATTGTTTGCAATTGAGCCTTTAGAATTTCCTTTTTTAGAAACTCCCACCCACCTTGGACTCCTTTTCTCATTAGGATTGCTTTCCATGGAACCTTACTAATCATTGTTCTGAGTTTATTAAAATCAACTTTCCAGACGTCCAGGGTACTCGTATGGCTACTCTCAGCTTTTGCTTCCTTTAAAATCAAGAACTCAAATATAACATGGTCACTTTCTCCCAGGTTCCCCCGTAACCCCCACTTCATCCACTAAGTCATCCTTCAGTTGCTGCCTCCACTTTCTGTAGGTGAAAGTTATCAGCAACACAAATGAGGGATTTCATGGAGGGGCCGTGTTTGGCAGAATTTGTCTCCCAACAAAAGTCAGGGCAATTGAAGTCCCCCATTACTACTCCATCATGTCTCCTGAAACATTGGCAGTTATCTTTTCACAAGTTTCATCCTCGTCTTCTCCTTGACTGGGTCAGTAGTAGACTCCAGCCACCATGTTCCTTTTATTCCTTACTTTGTTTGTTTTAATCTAGGTGGGGCTACCAGCTCATTCTTCTGTATTTCTGTGCAAGGGTATATATTTTTAACATATAGTGTGAGTTTGCCTTCCTTTCTATTCCTTCTGTTCTTTTTGAACAAGTTATATCCTTCAATTGCTATATTCCGATCATGGGAGTCATTCCACCAAGTTTCAGTGATACGTATCAAGTTGTATTTACCTTTCTGTATTTTCAAATTCATCCTGTTTGTTTCCCATACTCTGGGCATTAGTATACAGACACTGAAGACAGATTTACAGTCTGGCTTCCTTCCTACATTTTTATGAAAACTATTATTGGGCCCCATTAGAGCTGTTCTCTCAGTTCCTGTTTCTGTGCATGAGCCTTTGATGATCGTTACTTCCATGTTTACTTCTCCCGTCCCCTTAGGATTGAGTTTAAAGCCCTCCTGATGAAGTTGTCCATGTTGTGGCCAAACACATTCTTCCCAGTGAGGTGCAACTCATCATTTGCCAGCAGTCAATCTTTCAGGAAGTGTAGCCAATGGTGCCAGAATCCGAATCTCTAGCATCTGCACCATCTTCATAGCCAGTGATTCGCCCAGAGTATTTTTCTTTCCTTTTCTACTCTTTTTCTAAGTACCAAAAGGATGGATGAGAAAACTATCTGGGCTCCAAAGTACCTGAGGTTCCTTCCCAGAGATTAAGTTTGACATGATTTCTTTGTAGCTCTGCTTGGCAATATAATTGCTTCCCACATGGATGAGAAGGGATATGCATCAGTGGGCTTTTTGAGTGATAGCTACCCTTCAGTCACATCTCTAATCCATCCTCTAGGGAAACAGCATACCTGGTGAGTCCATGGGTCTTCTTGGCATACTTGGGTTTCAATCCCACACCATAGGGAATCTCCCATTACTACTAATCTTCTCTTCTTGTTGTCTTGAGGTGTGGTTTCATTTCTTCTGCTTGACTGAGCTTCAACCTCTCACTCCCTGTCGTGCGGGGTTGTGATGTTCCTATATTAATGTATATATGGTAAGTGTTGTTTTAGAAGATACATGGTAAGTGGAGTGAAAGAGGAGGGGGAGTGAGTGGGCAGTAGAATGCGAGATGATTGGCTGAGTGTTTAAAATGGCTGAATGTATAAAAGGAAGAGTGAGAGTGGAATCGGGGGGGAGAAGAGAACTGAGTGGGTTGGTTGGTGGGGTTTGAGAGAGTTGTTTGCCAGGAGGGAGGTGGAGTTCGGATTACTATTGAGTAAAACCATATGCTTATGTGCCTTAAGAAGAAATCTTGTTAATCTTGTTAGCTTTGTTATCTGTAATAAATACTTAATTTGGTTTACCAAAGGCCTGATCCTTGGCTGGGGTTTCACAGACCAGAAGGGAGGGTAAGGTAATGACCAAGGCTGAAGGGGAACTGTAACAAATGGTGGCAGCGGTGAAGAGAATAACAATACCAGTATTCAGAGTCTCTGGGAATACTAGTATTGGGACGTTACTGGTGGTTGCCTAGCAGGGGGATCTGTTGAGATCTGTGCTAGAGCGGGGAGAGAAACCATAAGAGAGAGCGGTCCGGACTGGTGGAGTCCCTGGTGGTGCCTAGAGACAGGCAGTAACCACGAGCAGGTAGGAACCTGACAGGGAGAGCCAGGGAAGGACGCATCACAGGGGTCTCCTGTAATTCTTCCTCACAGGCTGCCTCCAATCTTACCCTCAGGTGCCTGAAAGCGGTTCCATAGTTCTACCAGTGAAGGGTGTCTTCTAGCTCTCCTGCTTCCGTGTTCCACAGAGTTTCCTCCACTTCATTGTTCCTCTCCACAACATTCTCCTGTTCTGCTTCAACATGCTGCTCTTCTTCCACCTCCTGTACTTCTCTTTATTGTAGATGTTTCAGCATTCTGTCTAAGAACTCTTCATCTTCTCTTACCACTCTAGAGTATGGCCACTGACCTCTCCAGGTCTGTCACTTTTTCTTCCAACTGTGTCACCAGCTTACACTTGTTGCACATGTACACCATGTTGTTCTCAGGCAAGAAAACAAACATTGCACGTACCTTGCACATCAACACTACTGGAGTAACCTTTCTGTCCATAGTCTCTATTATCTTTTTTTTCTTTTTTTTCTACTACTTTGCCCTCCTTCAGGGTAAACAGGAAAGCCCCACTGGCATGTGATGTGTGCTAAAAGAAAGTGGTTTTTTTTGTTAGGGACTTCCTCCTTGATCTCCCCCACCAAACTCCACTGCCAAACTCCTGTTAGCTCTCCCTGTTTGCTCGGTCTCTGAAAAGAGGCTTGTTTGTGTATCCTCTAGACCAGCTGAGACAGCTTTCTTCTGCTCTGCTCATTTAGGAGTCAGGAAAAAGAATGAAACTCTCAGCTGCTGCTAGTTGCATTCAGCAGTAATCAGGCCATACTCCCTCAGTCATCAGACAATGCCCCTTCCAATCAAACTGCTATGGAGCCCTTCAGAGCAAATGGTCAGAGCACACTTTTTGTCACAGAGCATACTTTTTGGCACTGAGATCGAGACATTAATTCAGCCTTTCCCAACCAGTGTGCCTCCAGATGTTGTTGGACCACAACTCTCATCATCCTCAGCCAGCATTGCCAATGGCTCAGGCTGATGGGAGTTGTGGTCCAACAACATCTGGAGGCACACCGGTTGGGAAAGGCTGCATTAATTCATGCTAATATTTAAATTTTACAACATGTTCATAACACCAAAAAATTGAAAGGAGACTTCATCTAGCTATGGTAGACATGTCTTCTAGCAAATAAATGTTGGGAAAAGATAAAAAATAGAAAATGGGGGGAAATGCTAGGTTATAATTGATCCATTATAGTTTCTGCTGTTGATGTATTACAAATATTGTAATTGCCCCAAGATTAAATAATTAGGACACAATAAAAACTTGTAGAGAGTCACTGCTGCATCCGCATCCATTGTTCTTGGAGGCTGTGGCAGAACTGGAGGGGGACAGAATGACTGGGCCCAGTGCTGATGGCTGTGTGGCTTGAGATCCAGTGGATGCTGGGCTGGCTCACCCTTCCCCATCCTTGGAACACCCTTTGCACAGTACTCTGCTGGTGGGAATACTGCTGCAGGGCAGAAGGGGGAGGTCAGTGCCAAAAGAGTGATGTTTGCACCACCATGTAGGCAGCATCTGGTTGGAGGCCAGCTCAGCTAGCAGAGTGGACCAGAGGGAAGCCTCAACTCAATCTGATTAACATCATATAGATAAATATAGATATAGACACAAGAAAGAACACAGTTGTTAAATAATGGATGGATAAAATAGGTGAGCTTACTTTTACATTAAAATTAAATAAAGTATGCAAAAAAGAGAAACTTTTATTTAAAAATGGCCACCAAATATTAATTTTTGGAATATAAATTAGCTGAATTCTAGTGTCGCACAGTTTCAGCATGGTATGTAAATGTGGAAAATTAATGTAAATGTTTTGTAAAGCTACAATAATTTAGACTTGGTGATTCATAAACATCGATCTGCAGCACCTTTTTGCCAACTGGAAGGAAGGTAGCATTCATAATATATGCTTCTTTGTGCAGTGAATAAATGTAAATATTGCAAATATTTTTTAGGAAAGATATAGGGGAAACGTGTAAGTTATGGTGTCACAACAGCCAATTAAGTTGGCAGCAAGATCCATTTCTACAACGGTGGAGTAGGACAAAATGGGATTATTTAAATTTCCAAATACCATTGGGATTGTGTGTAATGATGAACTACTGTGTAGTTAAACTAATGTTAAACTACCCAACTTACTGAGTTGACACTGGAGACAGGTAGATTCTTTGACATGATAAAAGACTGATGTGCATTATGTTGTCAGGTATGCCACATGGAATGTGAAAGACAGAGAAATCACACTGTGTTTGTGCAGTAATGTTGTTTTGTGCCAATAGCCAGCCAATCATGTGTCCCTGAGGTGGTCTTGGGGGCGTATAAACAAATTAGTTATAACCACCCAAATGATAATATTTCCCATTCTTTTTTCATACCCATAAGCTAACTCTCTAAAGAATGTGAACCGTATGTTAATAAAGTAGCTTACCCAGATGGAGACTCTCATTAAAAGCATATAGCACATTTTGGACATATGTCCAAACATCTGCTTTCTAAGAAGTTAATGAACTCCTCCAAAATTTGTTTTAGAATACATTCCCATACTTTCTGCATAAACCTCTTTGAGTTGCTTATCTTCTTTTTGCTACAGCCAAATACTAAGCTTGCTTCCTTCATTTCATTCAACTATTCCTTGAAGAATATCTCAATAAAGATATTCTGAGGCTGCTACATACAGAGTCAGATCACTGATCCATCTGCTCCAGTACTGTCTAAGCCAGCCTTTCCCAACTAGTGGGCCACCAGATGTTGTTGGACCACAACTCCCATCAGCCTCAGCCAGCATTGCCAATCGTCAGGAAAGATGGGAGTTGTGGTCCAACAACATCTGGTGGCCCACTAGTTGGGAAAGGCTGGTCTAACCTGATTGGCAGAGGCTATCTAAGGCACTGTTCTTCAATCTTGGGTCCCCAGATGTTGTTGGACTACAATTCCCATCAACCCCAGCCACAGGAGTGTAGTGAGACAATTTTCATAGGAAGGGCAGAGAAAAAAATGGGGGGGGCAGAAGGGTTGGTGCATTGGTCAGCTTTATTACTGGGCTACAATAGATAAAACTATACTGAACTAAGACATTGTTACAGCAACTAGACACACCCTATAACCCAGCTTAAGTAAGGTTGGGCGGGCACCCTACTTGTATGAATTGAGTGTCACTGTTGGGAGCATGTGCAGACCTGACAGCTCTGCCTCAGTGAAGCCATTGGGGTGCGTTGTTCCTGCCAGAGCCAGTGTCTCCGAGAGCAAGCAAAGGGTACCCTCTGCCTCAGCTGGACCCTCCTCATCAGAGGGATGGGCAATGGACAGGGGAGGTGGCAGAGCAGGCATGGGTAGAGGAGGTGCATCAGGCGGGGTGGCAACTGCCTGACTGGGCTGAGCCTCCTTGTGGGTAATCAGGGGCAGAACTGTCACTGTCCAGAGTGTGAGAGTTCTCAGAGTCCTGCGCACCCAGCAGCTCAATAGGGGAAGCATCTGTCCATTCAAAGTCCTCCTCTTCCTCTGCTGTTTCGCTGCTGCACCCCCGTTCTGCGGGGCCCATGACATGTACAGTGATTTCTTTGCAAACTTGCAGAGGAACTGTTCACTTGAAATTCCTTCAAATATGTTATTTTCAAAAGCCAAAATTACTAAGTTTGCTTGTCTCTGATGAAGCATTGAAGACCCGTATGGTGTCAGCACATGCATCAAAGTTGAGAATGAATTTTCACATATAGTTGTAGATGCACCGAAGGTGAGTCCTGCAGCATACAAAGTGTATATGTGTGGAAAGGCTTCCTTGTGCAGGTACAATGTTTTAGTAAGCTTGTGAACTGTGAATTCAGTTCTCCAGAGGCAGCTGCTTCCCAGAACTAACTACCCTGGTTTCCATTGCCATGCCAGGAAAGCAATTAAGAGAAGTTTCACTTTAAAAATTAAATGAATACCTATAAACATCACTTTTCATAAGGAAATGCTTTACAGCATCACACAGAAACTATACGTCTCTCCAAACTACAGACACTAGAATTAATTGTACAAGCACACAATCTCTGTTCTACAGAAAGGCCCTGGGCCAGCCAGCTGACACTATGTCTGATGGCTCTATCAGCAAATATCACATGGCCTATTTTGGTAGTACATTAGTTCGCATGAGAAAAGTTAAATAAGGTGAATTATTTACAATGATTTGCACAGTTGGGTGGAGGTCTAAAACTGTTGCAATTAAGGCTCTAGATATATTATACTCTTCAAAACCATTTTGAAATGGAATCAGCTTGAAAGGATTAAAAGAGTATCTTTTTCAACTTTTTAAACAAAACAGAGAAGAAATGCACCCTAGACATGCACACACACATAGTGTTGCCAGGTGTCTGGTTTCTGCCTGGAGACTTTAAATTTTGGGGGACCACTCCGGGTCTCCTGGTGAGTCAGCTTAATCTGTGGACTCTATTGTTTCTTGCCTAATAGAACTCAAGGACTTTGAGGCCCAGATAGTTTTTTCATCCATCCTTCCAGTACTTAGAAGAGGAGTAGAAAGGGAAAGAAAAATACTGTGTGAATGAATGGCTATGAAGGTGGTGCCGACGTGAGAGATTTTGATTCTGGGACCATGGGCTATGCTTCCTGGAAGATGGACTGCTGGCAAGTCATGGGTTGCATCTCACAAGGACTGGGAAGAATGTGTTTGGCCACAGTATGGAGAAGTTCATCAGGAGGGCTTTAAACTGAATCCTAATGGGAAGGGAGAAGTGCCAGATGACTGGAGGAGAGCTAATGTTGTCCCTATCTTCAAAAAGGGCAAAAAGGAGGAACCGGGGACCTACAGACCAGTCAGCCTAACATCAATCCCTGAAAAACTCTGGAGCAGATTATAAAGCTGCGCCAGTTCCTGGAAATGCCTGATTTGACTATGGTGATGCATGCCTTAGTTACATCCCATTTAGACTACTGTAACACGCTCTACATGGGGCTGTCTTTGAAGACTGTTCAGAAACTTAAACTGGTATGAAGAGCTGCAGCCAGAGTATTATCAAGGGCTGGTTACAGGCACCATACAACTCCCTTGTTACAACGGCTCCACTGGCTGCCTGTTTGTTTCCGGTCACAATTCAAAGTGCTGGTTTTGACCTATAAAGCCCTATACGGTCCAGGTCCAGGCTATTTGTCAGACTGTATCCCCCTATATGAGCCTGCCCGGGCCCTGAGATCTTCAGGAGAGGCCCTTCTCTCAGTCCCAACACCCTCGCAAGTGCAATTGGTGGGGACGCGAGATAGGGCATTCTTGGTGGCTGCTCCTAGGTTCTGGAACTCCCTTCCTAGGGAGGCACAAATGGCCCTCTCCTTGCCATCCTTCCATTGGCAAGTAAAGACTTTTTTATTCCGACAGGCTTTTGGGATAGAAGGTGTTTAGGATTGGGCTTTACAAGGCTTGTTTTATTGTTTTATATTATTATTTGTATTATTTTAAATTGTTTTTAAGTGCCTTTCACAGTTTTAAGGTTGTGCATAGTTTAATTGTATTTTAATTGTATGTTTTTTCTATATTTTTAACTACATGTAGTTCTATTTGTAAGCCGCCCTGAGTTCCAGTTTGGAAAAAGGGCGGGGTAAAAATAAAGTTTCAATTCAATTCAATAAAGCAGTCAATCAGTAAGCACCTTGAAAACAATGCAGTGATTACTAGGAGCCAACATGGATTTATGAAGAACAAACCCTGCCAAACTAATCTTATTTCTTTTTTTGATCAGGTAACCCCCCTTGTAGACTGTGGGAATGCTGTGGACATAATATATCTCGACTTCAGCAAAGCTTTTGACAAAGTGCCCCATGATATTCTGATTAGCAAGCTAGCTAAATGTGGGCTGGATGGAACAACTATCAGGTGGATCCACAGTTGGCTCTAGAATCGTACTCAAAGAGTGCTTATCAATAGTTCCTTCTCAAACTGGGCAGAAGTAACGAGTGGGGTACCACAGGGCTCGGTTCTGGGCCCAGTGCTCTTCAATGTTTTTATTAACGACTTGGATGAGGAGGTACAGAGCATGCTTATCAAATTTGCAGATGATACAAAATCGGGGGCACAGCTAATACCGTGGAAGACAGAAACAAAATTCAAAGGGACCTTGATAGGCTGGAGCATTGGACTGAAAACAACAGAATGAAATTCAACAGGGAGAAATGCACAGTTCTACACATAGGAAAAAGAAACCAAAGGCACAGTTATAAGATGGGGAATACTTAGCTCAGCGATACAACATGTGAGAAGGATCTTGGAATCGTCGTTGATCACAAGCTGAATATGAGTCAACTGTGCGATGTGGCTGCAATAAAGGCAAATGCTGCATTAGGCTGAATTAACAGAAGTATAGTTTCCAAATTGTGTGAAGTATCAGTTCCCCTCTATTCAGCCCTGGTTAGGCCTCATTTTTAATAATGAGTCCAGTTCTGAACTCCGCACTTCAAGAAGGATGCAGACAAACTGGACAGGTTCAGAGGAGAGCAACAAGGATGATCAAGGAACTGCAAACAAAGTCCTTTGAGGAGAGACTGAAAGAACTGGGCATGTTTAGCCTGGAGAAGGGAAGACTGAGGGGAGATATGATAGCACTCTTCAAGTACATGAAAGGTTGTCACACAGAGGAGGGCTGGGATCTTTTTTGATTGTCCCTGAGTGCAGGACACTGAATAATGGGCTCAAGTTGCAAGTCGCCAGATTTCAACTGGACATCAGGAAAAATTTCCTAACCGTTAGAGCCATACGACAATGGAACCAGTTACCTAGAGAGGTAGTGGGCCCTCCAACACTGGAGGCATTCAAGAGGCAGCTGGACACCCATCTGTCAGGAATGCTTTGATTTGGATTCCTGCATGGAGCAGGGGGTTATAGGCCCCTTCAAACTCTACTATTCTATGATCCAGCAGGCTCTTCCTGTGATGATTAGAAGAAGTACTGTTTATACAAAGGATACACATTGTGGAATCACCTTATTTAAATACAAAAAGATTCCTCATTGGTGAGGCAGGTGCACTCTGTGTATGTTCAGGCCATTTATTTCTGAGACTTATGGTTCCTAATCATCATGTCTCCTTTGCATCCACTTTGATTGGGTAGAATGTTGCCTGCACAGTTTCCTCCTCAGTCAGCTAATTGGCAAGAACCCCCTTGTCTTTATACCTTTAATAATCAAGCACACCAGATGATCTGTTGACTTAAAAATCTTTGTCTCTGTCACTGGCTCATTGTGTTGGGTAAATTACTCTGGTATGCTTTTGATCATAGGGGTAAGCCAACTAGCCATGACTTACAGCAGAAATGAAACCATAGTCAGATAGCACTTTTAGAGACTGTACTTAGGAAAAGAAATGCAAACAATTAAAAAATACAAGAAAATATTCAAAAGTATTTTTTTTAAAATAAAAGGCTAGATTTTGGCTAGACAGTTTCATGAAATGCATAATAGTTGGGGGGGGATGAAATTGGAATATTTGTAAGAACTGCCGGATTCTGGCCATAAAATGTTTGACTTCCACTAGATTTCCCACTAGTCATAAGACAGGAAAATTCACAGTACATATACCCTAAAAACACTAGATTTTAGTGGGAAAACAATTAAATTGGCAACAATGTGAGAGATGCTATGCAGTGTATCACAATACTGTCCTGCCTTGCCTTCCTCCAAATGCAACCCTTAGGTTTGCAAACTCCCTCCCCCATCCATCAAGATTTGTGTCCATTCATACTTTTAACGCTTACATTTGCTGTGTTTGGTATCTTGCCCCTTTTATCCACGAGACAAAGATACTGTGGATTATCAAGGAGAACATTATTGATCACACCCAGTCACATTCTTGGCCTAATCCCTCCTGCCCCTTTTCCCTCTCCTCCCAGCACCTCCCCAGCTCCTCCTCCCCCAGGAGGGGGGAATGTTACTGTGGGAACGTTATTTCCAAGAGAGTTGGCATGCTTCCTGTTTAGCACTAAAGCACAAGATGCTGCCATGCAACTTTTAAAAGTGACAGCTTTGAATTGCGAGAATCCAGGATGCCATTAGTGTGAGTGCTTCATTGTGAATAAAAGTGGCAGGAGGAGGGGGGAATTACAGCCTTTAACAAGGGATGATTTTGTGCTCTAACCAGTCTATCAGTCAGGACAGAAAAACAAGACTTAATAAAAGAAGATGGGTTTTACTGATGTATTAACCTCAATTAACATTTCATTTCTGGCTGAGGTTGCTGATCAAGCTGACATAATTTTGATCTACAGGCAAACGCAGTCGTGCTAATAATGGCTGTAGGAAACAAAATAAGATGTGCAAGTGAGCTTACATAATGAGGACATTTCTTATAAGATGTATAGGTTTTAAAGCTTAATGGAAAATGGATATGGTTGAGAGATTCCTGTTGGCTTGTCTTCTGCTTGCCTTGGAAAAGTCCCAGATCAGCAGTGGTCACAAGGAAGAAGGCTCTAGGCTTCCAGAACACTAATACATGTTTCCATTATGGCAAAGCCAAGGTGGCTACAGCCAAACTCACCATTTTACAGGCTGTTATTATTTTTTGAAGCACAAATCTGAGACCAGGCCCATACAGTTGTTTGTTATCTAAAATGCTTCCTTAAATAAACGGACTTTCCATAGTTTGGCTACCTTCAAACTACAGTTTGTTGCCTTCAGATAAACACACACACACACACACACACACACATGAGATTTCACTTACTGGAATGTCCCTTGGGCTTTTCTTAAGTCCTTGGAAATCTGGCTAAGCCAGACAACAACACCCTCCATTTACCTCAACATTCTGTTCTAAACAGGTCTTCTGCTGCTTTAATCCCTAGCCATATCAACTTTGTCAGTGCATGTTTCTCCACTAGTCCAAGACTCTCCAGTGCTGGGTAAAGACAGCACCTAGAAAATAGCTTGACTGACAACCTCTAGCTCTGGATGAGGTTGCACTGACCGTGAAGGAGCAAGTATATAGCCTGGGGGTGCTCCTAGACCTTGTCACTCAAAGCTCTAGCATCTTCGGAGGCTCACAGCACTAACGGTCAGCTTTGACTGGCTCATAAGCTACAACCATTCATGGACAGGGACAGCCTAGCCACAGTGGTCAATGTGCTGGTGATCTCCCAGACAGATTACTGAAATGGATTCCACATGGAGCTTCTCTTGAAGATGGCACAGAAGCCGCAACAGAATGCGACAGTGAGATTGTTGCTGGAATCATTATATAGAGATCATGTAATGTTAAGTCATAAGGATCTGCAGTCTGCCAATATGCTCCTGGATCAGTTTTAAGGTGTTAGTGTTTTAAGGTGTTAGTTTTAGAATGTGAGGTGAAAGCTGCTCTTAAAATACTTGGAAGAAACAAATCACCAGGAACAGATGGCATACCAGTAGAGTTGCTACAAGCTACTGAGACTGAATCTGTCCAAATTTTGATAAAAATTTGTCAACAAATATGGAAAACTAAACAATGGCCCACAGACTGGAAGTGTTCAATATACATCCCATTTGCAAAGAAAGGGGATCCCAGGGAATGCAGTAATTATCGAACTATTGCCTTAATATCCCATGCAAGTAAAGTAATGCTCGGGATTCTACAACAAAGGTTCTTACCCTATATGGAGCGAGAAATGCCAGACGTCCAAGCTGGAATTAGAAAGGGAAGAGGTACCAGAGATCATATGGCAAACATTCACTGGATAATGGAACGGAGCAAGGAATTTTGGAAGGAAATTATCCTGTGCCTTATAGATTACAGCAAAGCCTTTGATTGTGTAGATCATGAGAAACTATGGAATGCTTTAAAAGAAATGAGGGTGCCACAGCATCTGATTGTTCTGATATGCAACCTATACTCTGGACAAAAGGCTACTGTAAGGACAGAATATGGAGAAACCAATTGGTTCCCCATCGGAAAGGGTGTGAGACAAGGGTGTATTTTATCACCCTACTTGTTTAACCTATATGCAGAACATATCATATGGAAAGCAGGATTGGACCAAGATGAAGAAGGTGTGAAAATTGGAGGGAGAAATATCAATAATTTAAGATATGGAGACAATACCATACCACTAGCGGAAACCAGTAATGATTTGAAAGAATGCTGATGAAAGATAAAGAGGAAAGCACAAAAGCCGGACTACAGCCAGAGCTTGGGAAAGTTACTTTTTTGAACTACAACTCCCATCAGCCACAGCCAGCATGGCCACTGGATTGGGCTGATGGGAGTTGTAGTTCAAAAAAGTAACTTTTCCAAGCTCTGACTACAGCTGAACGTCAAGAAGACTAAAGTAATGACAATAGAAGATTTGTGTAACTTTAAAGTTGACAATGAGGACATTGAACTTGTCAAGGATTATCAATAGCTTGGCACAGTCATTAACCAAAATGGAGACAATAGCCAAGAAATCAGAAAACGGCTAGGACTGGGGAAGGCAGCTATGAGAGAACTAGAAAAAGGTCCTCAAATGCAAAGATGTATCACTGAGCATTAAAGTCAGGATCATTCAGACCATGGTATTCCCGATCTCTATGTATGGATGTGAAAGTTGGACAGCAAAAAAAGTGGATAAGAGAAAATGAACTCTTTTGAAATGTGGTGTTGGAATAGAGCTTTGTGCATACCATGGACTGCAAAAAAGACAAATAATTTTTGTTCTAATTAAACCAGAACTATCACTAGAAGCTAAAATGATGAAATTGAGGTTATCATACCTTGAACACATAATGAGAAGACATGATTCACTAGAAAAGACAATAATGCTGGGGAAAACAGAAGGGAGTAGAAAAAGAGAAAGGCCAAAGAAGAGATGGATTGATTCCATAAAGGAAGCCACAGTCCTGAACTTACAAAATCTGAACAGGGTGGTTCATGACAGATGCTATTGGAGGTCACTGATTCATAGGGTCACCATACGTCGTAATCGACTTGAAGGCACATAACAACAAGTGATGGCATTTAGAGCTCTGAATGGCTTAGTAATGTGAGAAAGTGCCTTTAGCCATATATTCTGCCCAAAAATTAAAATCTGTTGGTGATGGAAGAGAGCCTTTTCTGCCATGGTCCCCCTGTTATAGAATGCCTTCTCCTTGGAGTTCTGGCTGGAGTTGATGTTGGCTATATTATGGCACCAAGTTAAAACCTGGTTTTTACTCAGGATTCTGGGCCACATTGAGGATAGCTTAGTATCTTCCTTGTGCTGTTTGCTGAGTGTTTAAGATTTTACACTGAGTATGACTTTTATGAATTATTATGTTTCACAGTTTCAGATAATCAATATGTTTTTTCTCCTTTTGTTTTCATGTTGGATCCTTACATGAAATCAACCATTATAGGGAGAATAAATCTGTATCATTAGTTTATGCGGCTCTCACAGGCAGGGATGTAGGTGACCTCCCTGAGAAAAGTTCCCTATCTAGCTCAACCATTTTGTTTATTTGCCTTCACATTCCTCAAATGTTTTGACTGAGCAGGAAACCTCATATTCACCTCAAAATATAGCTTTAGGTGAAATTCAATAGCAACTCTGCTCATAACAACTGCAACTGAACGGCTGTGAATGATATTATGCCTAAGAGATTTAAATGCTATAGTGAAATTCACTGTGAACACCACAACCAGGATGTAGCTTTTGATTTTCTTTTCTACTGGGACATAATACTTAATCAAACTTTCCGCTATTTCATAACAAACCATTTTAAACTATGTTCCAGGAAATCCTGGGGCTCCTCAGAAGCTTATCAGGAGTTATTCAAGATTGTGAATGATAACATTCCCTGAATGACAGCTTGCATTAACCACTATAGATTTTCCCTTGCAGCGTGTAGCTGCAAAAGACTGCTGGGTGTGACCTAGGGTCACATCCACACCATACATTTGAAATATTCTTATATCACTTCAACGGTGATAGCTTTCCCCAAATAATTCTGGGAACTGTACTTTTGTTGAGGATGCTACGAGTTGTTAGGAGACCTCTTACAGACTTACAGTTTCCAGCATTCTTATCAAACTACAGCTCCCAGGATTCTCCATTATTGTTAAAGTGATATGAGAATGCTTTAAATGAATGTGTGGATGTGACCCTACCTCCCATCTCCATTCTAGTACAGCAACAGTGAAGCCCTGGAGGCCTAGCTAGTGCCCTCATGAACTAAACATGTCCTCTGGCATATGCAGTCTGCCATGCCTAGGGGGTTGAGCCCAATCAATCAATGTGGAATGGGCTTCCCTGAAGGAAGGAATTCTGAAAAATACCATGTCAGTTAAAGCAAGTACAGCCATATTTAAAATGCCACACACACAAAAGCTTCTTATAGTCTTAGAATACTCACATTGTTCCTTCCAGTCTCTCTCACATTGTAAAGAGGTGGCAATCTCTCCCCAGTCAGTTGAGCGACAGGGTGATACAACATGAGCATTATGGAAATAACTGCAGAAGAATTGTTCTGTTGGATCAGCTCAAAGGTCTTTCTAGTCCAGCATCCTGTTTTGCACAGTGACCAAATAAATGCCTGTGGGAATCCCACAAGCAGGACGTAAGGGCAATAGCATGCTCCTGCTCTTGTTCCTTGGAGACTGGTACTTGGAGACATGGTGCCTCTGATTCAGAAGGTGACTTATAGTCATCATAAGTAGCAGCCATCAATCGCCTTATCCTCCAATGAAGCTTCCCTATACCAGGTCAGACTGGCCATCCAGTTCATTATAGTCTAATTTTGACTGGGGATGGGTGAGAAATTTGATTCAGTTCACATTTAAAGCCAAATCTATCAAATTCACACTTTCCAAAACAATATGAGAACCGAAACACAGCCATCCTTCAAAATTCGCATTTCTCCAAATTTTGTAATGCAGGTCTCCAACCAAGCAATATTTACAAAAATACATGTAATAGGGGAAAGTGTGCATAAAACTGAATATATTGGTGAAACTAACATGCAAAAGTGCATTTATTAAGAGACACCGCTTGCAGAAATGTGTGCATTAGTCAAAACTGCATACAAAAATGTGTTCATTAGGAGAAATTTGCATTAAAATGCTGAAGAATTTTCATGAGGATTGCAACTTGCTGCTGAAATGTGGAAAACTGAATTTAAGACTGGGAAAAGTGAGAAATGGAGAGAGATGAAATTGACAGATTCTTCCATTCCTACTCTTGACTAACAGCAGTCAGACGGAGGTCTTCCACTTCTCTGATTATTTTTTTAACTGAAGATGCCAGAGATTGGACCTGGAATTTTCTGTATGCAAAGTATGTGCTCTAACCCTGAGGTAGCCTCCACCTGTTTCATACACATAATGAATCTATATGCATTTTATGTATCTGACTTACCATGTAATATGTGCCTTGCCTCACTAGTTTTTATCAACTGGAGCCCTCTGCTTGCATGACCTTTCCGTTCCCAGGGTTGATGGCACATTTGAATCTGGATTGTTTTGTCCCTATCACTGTCCGTCAGGTTTCACCACAGGGCTGCCAGACTTAGGAGTGGGGGAGATATTCAATTTAGTTCAAACTGAAAGGGAAACCTACCAAATTTGTACTTCCCAAAACAATAAGTGAACTGAAATACAGCCATCCTTTGAGTGGTTCTCCATCCCTGTGTTAGCCTGTATTCTAATTGTTATGGGGAATTATTTATATATTAAATCCAATTTTTGCCAATTACCAAATTAAATCTACTTCGGGCAGGTGAGGATACCTAGCTGAGAGGGATTTATCCCTCCAGTTCACTGGGCATGTCAGTCTCTACAGACCATGACTCCCTAGCAAAGTATGTGGGTGAAATTATTCCTCCTTGCCAGTAGAGTCAATTACATGTTTCCAACCCCCACACCCCGGCCCCACTGTACAGGCATTCACCCTGATATGCAAGTTGGTCCCACAAGGACACCCCCAAGATCCCCACCAGCCACGCCTGACTGGTGGTTCCCTAGTGAGTGCCCTTTAATACAATGCCTCAGTCACCTATTTTTGTACCCCACCTTCCTCACCTGCCCGAATTCCATGCGAAACAACCCAAATCCACCCTTTCAGCCAATTAAATAAAATCCCAGCAGTATGGAGTAGGCAAAACAAAAGGGATGCTGAAATCAGCATCCCCCCAAAAATTCCTACTCAGCCCCAACTGGCGACTAGCAAAGCCCATACTGACCAGGAACGAGGGGTGTGCTGCAAGGCAAAAGAGAGGCAAGATTTGAGGGAGGAGCTGGCTTATATGCCCTGCTCCCCCCTTACTCGGATTGGCCCCAGTGTCCCACGTGATGCAATTTTGAACCCTTCGGGAATGTTCCCGAAACCTCTGCCAATGTGGGGTGGCGGCAAACATGCCCCCGCCTTGGCGGGAATGCCATTATTTTGACCCACAGGCCAGTGGTGTGTGGGGCCAGAAGCAAAAGTGGTGGAGCAACTAAAATTCATTTTCTCTTTGCACAGTAGGCTTGTTTCTAAGCACATTCAAAACATCCTTCCAGCCAAGCAAGAAGAATGATCAGAGTTCAACAATACATTCTAACCAGGCATAAACTCCAAGGAGAGTGCAAATCAGGGCAAGTGAAAGATGGCATCTGGGCCAGGGAGAATGGCCGGGGAGGGTCCCAATTAGGGTTGCCAGGCCCATGGCCTGAGACTGATCCTGTATCTTTAGGAGAAGAGAAGGTGAGCCAAGTGCAGATGTTCTTGCAACTCTGTAATGGTGGAATTCTCCCTCCCCTCTCCACAACTTTTAAAGATACAGAAGACCTCTTGGAGGCAGGGCCTGGCATCATGGTGAACACCTGTACAGCGGGGCCAGTGTGAGGAGGTTGGAACCACATACCTGACTCCAATTGCAAGGAGGGAGAAGTTTTCCCACATCCTTGACTGGGGAGTTGCAGTACGATGTGACTGACTTGCCTCCTGGTTTGGAGGGTCTATATCCTCGCAGATAGGTTGAGCCTCACCTGCCCGAAATATTTGATATTCATTAATTGGCTGATTTGAATTTGATTATGTGTTATATTTTAATAAATATAACATTTCTCCATATATGTGTCACGAGTCTTCTTTGGTGTGGTGGCAAAAGGGGTTGAGGTCCACTCAGCCTTCCATCCATCCGAGGTCAGTAAAATGAGTACCTGGCATATGCTGGGGGGTAAAGAAAGGCCGGGGAAGGAACTGGCAATCCCACCCCATATATACGGTCTGCCTAGTAAACGTCGCAAGATGTCACCCTAAGAGTCGGAAACAACTCGCACTACAAATGCAGGGACACCTTTACCTTTACCTTTAGGAAAAAATACTTGCAAACTTGTATATAAGGTAAAACTACAGACCAAACATTATAACGTATAGAACAGCATTATATGCTTTAGCCACAAGCAAACTACAAGCAGAAAGAAGTAGTGAAATGTAACAGATGAGGTCCAAGAGTTTTAAGAGTGCTTCCAGTTAATTTCAGCTTAAATTGGATTTTGCTGTATTGTATTAAAAGCTTTATGTGATTCATTGTATTTTATTGTTATTATTGTGTTATCTACTCTTATCCTATTGTATACAACTCTGCTGGTCAATGACCGAAATAAATTCATTATTATTATTGAATACAACCCAGTATAGTTTAACATTGCCATGGCCAATGGCTAGTACAACAAAAACATGTTTGATGATGCATACCAAATGTGGAGAAACACTGATGAATTTTCCTGATCCCTTTTCTTTCAAGTAAACAAAATCATACAATGATGCAGAAATGTGGCAAACTGAATTTATGATTGGGAAAAGGAGAAAATAAAACTGACAGAGTTGTCATCCCTATTACATACTCAAATAAAGACCCTTCTTACAAACGTGCTCCATACTTGACCTACTGCTGACAAAACTATCCACTGCTGCTTCCTTTTGTAAGAGCTGCTGGAGCCAGACAAAACAAGGAAGCAAAAGTGAATCCAGGTGAGATTGCATCCCATGAAACAATGGGGCTGATGAGTTGACCTGACTAAACTGGAATCAAATTAACAAGGGAAGGACTAAAGTGACTGCAAGGTCAAGACATCCTTAACCCTGGAGTGCAAGCCACAGCATGAATACAAGGTACGTTAAACGAAAACCTAATCAGTATTTCCTAGTGCAAAAGGCACAGCAAATCCTTACACAGAGCTTATATCCAGGGTTGCCAACATTTTTTTAAGCCCGGCCCTTGTGTACTTAACAACTACCTAACAGTCAGAAATCAGTTGTTTCTCCTGGCTAAATTTCTGCATGTGGAGTGCCTCAGAGGCCAGGAAAACAAAACAACTGGTAGCAATTACTTAACACTGGCAATGCACACCAATGTATCAAAAAGATATTAACATTTTTGAATATTCCCATATCAATATTTTATGGACCACCCAAACTCATCCCATATTTCTCATTATTTATGGCAAGCTGTATATTCAGTTAAACAGTACAGTTTAGAGCAACTGTCCTGGCTGGATTAGCATTCTTTGGCATCTTTCCTGAAAATATTCACGCTTGTGTAATTGTTAAGCACAACTACTCTTCTTACGATATACTGGAAAATTTTGCATTTTTCAAATCAGATGCTGGGATAAAACAGAAGAATCCACTTGTTATTGGTGAAGTGCATTTACTTCCGTGCATAAATAAATCCAGCAGGCTACCAAGCCTTGAAATACTTTTTAAAAATGGTTAGGAACCATCTTTGGAGGTACCGTCAGTGCCAATACGATTACCACATTTCAACCTGGCTAACATAGATCAGTGTGGTATAGTGGTTAGAGTGTTGCACTACGACCTGGGAGACCAGGGTTCGAATCCCCACACAGCCATGAAGCTCACTGGGTGACCTTGGGCCAGTCACTGCCTCTCAGCCTCAGAGGGAGGCAATGGGAAACCCCCTCTGAATACCGCTTACCATGAACACCCTCTTCATAGGGTCGCCATAAGTCGGAATCGACTTGAAGGCAGGCCATTTCCATTTTTAACAGAGATCTAACTGTAAGGCTGGCAATCCTATATTTACCTAGGAGTAAACCCCATTGAACTCAGTGGGTCTTTCTTCTTCACCCCTTTTATTATTTTATTGATTTCACTAATATTCTTAACAAAAAAGAATAATATCAGAATTATGAACACACAGATTCCCTCCCTCCCAAGGGGATCCTTTTTTCTTCTAATTCCTCATTATACTCAGCCTCACAGGCATATCATACATTGGTACGTACAATAACAATATAGCAGAATAATAATCTAGACTGTCCATAGAGCTTTGTAAGGTGTTGGGACTTGGTGATTTGTGTTGCCTCTAGCTGTGAATTAAATAAATAGCCACTAGTCTGCTGTAAAGCCGTCCTGTTTCTTCTCTCCTTTAGACTTACATATTTTTGTCCTGAGTTTCTCCAGTAGAGCGATTTCCCAAAGTCTTTCGTACCAGCAGTCCCTCCAGATCTCTCCAAAAGCAAGCTGTAACAGTTCTAAGCACTACCAATGTAAAGCTTATCAATTTATTGTGACGAGTCCTCTGGTTTTCACCGCTAAATAAATTTAACCTTGCCAGTTCCGATTGATTTTTTGGCCTGTTATCTTTATAAATTCTTCTTTTATACAAGACCAAAAATGTTGCACTTCTATACAATCCCACCATAAATGTTTGTATGAGCCCATTGCACTGCACTTTCTCCAGCAGTTGGGGGAGGAGGTTTTATTTATTCGTGCTAATTTGAGTGGTGTCATGTACCATTTTTGTATTAATTTTAGGGCTGCCTCACAAAATGTAGCAGTTGCTGATTGTAGGGAAATTTTAGCCACATCCCTTTCCATTCCTCTTCCTCCATTGTTATCCCCAACTCATGTTCCCTATATGTTTTTAGAGACATAACATTCCCGGTATCCTTCTACGATGAGAACTTATACAATTTCAAAACTAATCCCCTCTCATTTGAGTTACGTTGTAAAATGAACTTATCCTCTACCTTCAACTCTCTAGTACCTTGAGTTCTGACCAATAGTTTTCTGACAAAAGAGCTAAGATGGTACCACAGGAGCCAAGGGAAACCCTTATCCCTCAGGCGTTTTTTCCATATATCTCTTGGGATTGGCTGCTTATTGATATAAAAATCTTGCAACCTGTAGATGTTCAAATCTAATAGAATTGCTTCATCTGCTTGCCTGTCCTGTCTAATGAAGTCCTCCCAGGATACTAGGGTCACCCCTCCCGCTGACTGCCCACTTTGGCCTCATGTGACAGGAGTGGAAATTGACAACTTAATAGCATCACTTAGACCGGGGAAAGCCCCCGGTCAAGACATGATCCCTCCTGATCTTTACAAATCCTTTTCACTGTGATGGCGCCCGATTCTTGTGGCCCTGTTTTCCAAAATAAATGAATGCGGTTGCATTCCTTCCGGTTGGAGAACAGGCATAGTAGTCCCCATTTTTAAAAAGGGGGACCCTACAATACCTACAAATTACAGACCGATCACTTTACTAGATGTGGCTGCAAAATTATATGGACACTACCTTTTAAACAAGCTATTAGAATGGGAAAGAGAAGAATCTATCATAGCCGAGGCTCAGGAGGGATTTAGAGAAGGATCTAGCACAATTGACCAAGTATATATCTTGCAACAACTCATTGGGAAAGTCAAAAAAGGGCCGCTCACATCGCTTTATTTAGCGTTTATTGATTTCGCGGCAGCTTTTGACTCGATAGATCGTTCCCTTCTTTGGAAAAAACTAGACAAAGCCGGTATAGATAAGAGATTGCTTTGGCTTATCCAGTTGCTTCATCAAGATACCTTTATAAAAATTCGCATCGGTCTAAATGGCTCACTGTCTCAAAAGATCCCGGTCTCGAGAGGAGTCAAACAAGGATGCATTTTGGAGCCCTTCCTCTTTAACTTTTTTATTAATGACATTGTGTCTATTATGACCTCACCAGCTTTTTTCCTGCCACAAATTAAAGATAGGAAAATTCCAGCTCTCTTATATGCTGATGACCTTGTTTTGATATCTCAAAACAAGATTGGAATTAAACGCATGTTGCTCACTCTTTTAGAATTTAGCAACCAACACAGACTGCATATTAACTACGCTAAATCAAAAATAATGATATGTGGGCAAAACAGCAGAGCCAAACATGCCTGGTACCTAAATGGTTACCATTTATAACAGGTAAATACTTTTAAATACCTAGGTATCCATATCAACAATAACCTGAATTGGTCTCATCAATTAACACATATAAAAACTCTGGCAACTAAGATAATAGGCCAATTGAAAAAAAATTCTATTCTAGGGGAGGGCAATTAATAAGACCCTTCCTTAAACTTTATGCTACAAAATTCATTCCGTCAATTTTATATGGTGCTGAAATTTGGGGCCCAGCCTTACGTCATGCCCTAGAACAGATTCAAAAGTCTTTATTTAAGCAAATACTAGGGTTACCTAAGGCCACCCCTGCAGCCCATATCAGAGAAGAACTTAGTGCCCCTTCTCTAAAGGCTAGATCAGACCTGGTATTTCTCAGGTATCAAAAGAAACTTATTACATCCAACTCCCGATCCATGATTGGACTCTGTCGGGAGGAACAGTTGCAAAACGGACCCTGGGAGAAGAAATTTTCAAGCATAGTGAAAACTTATGATTTAATGGAAAATCTCCTTAGAAACCTGGATCTGAGAGCATTGAGCAATCATATTTTTGGACACGAGGTGCAACGTGACAAAGCAGTTATTTCTATAGCCCCATTCTCCCTATGGTTTCCTCGTATTAAATCCAGCCATGAATGGCCACCCTATTTAGACATTCTAACTAAAGCCACTGTCCGCAGAGCATTTACTGAATTAAGATTTCAGGTCATGCCCTCTGCCTACCTAAGTGGAAGATACCTCGGTATTCCTTATGCAGAACGACTATGTCCCGCAGGGTGTAAGGCTCCCGAGGACCTAATCCACTACATGTTAGCTTGTCCCCTATTTGATGGCCCTAGGAAAAAAAATTTGGTTCCACTGATTCCAAAGAAAAAAGATTTAAATGAAGCTCAGATAATAGTATTTTTGCTATCCTCAGATCAGCCCCACATAATGATGTCTACCGCCAATTTTGCTCTGGCAGCAAAGAATCTCAGAGCAAGGCATGTTAAAGCCTGTAATTAATATAGATGCTTGTATTGCAGAATCCTTTAAACTAAACACGGATGTACAGTCTCACTAAATGTTTACATTGTATTTTATCCTATTTTATTGATGTGTTTTAATGATTATGCCTCTTCTGTAACAGCCAATGGCTATACACAGATTTAAATAAACTTACATGAAGTCCGGGTGGGAACAGAAGGGAGTCAGCGGGGACAATCCTAGTAAGAAAGGTTCCTTCCTGTATTTCCATATTATGCAGATCTGAGCTAGTGTTGAATGTGTGGCATGCCCATTTTCTTCCTTCCTTCCTGACAAATAGTGCTCCAGATACATTATGTTTTAATTGTTTTTTTTTCAATTTGTACCCAATGCCTTTCCATCTTAGAGTCCATCAAGGAGAGGAGTAGTCGGGAAGGGTGAGTGGCGGTTATTTACCAAAGGTCCCTGGTTCTCACCAGACCTCCTCTCTGTGAGACCAAGGTGGCAGATTGCATGTACTGGAGGTTGGGCCCAAAGGGCAATCTAGGGTTCTGCTCGTGTACTGCCCACCCCGCTGCACGAGGGATTCCCTGGCCGAGGTGCTGGAGGTGGTTTCAGCTGTGCGTGTACAGTCCCCAAACCTGCTGGTATTGGGGGACTTCAATGTACATTCAGAGGCCATCCTTACTGGGGCGCCTCGGGACTTCATGGCAACCATGGCTTCCTGGGAGCTGCACCTTATTACAATGGGGCCCACCCATGTAGCTGGTCATGCACTCGACCTTGTGTTTGTCTCGGGAGAGGAGGGGAGTGATTATTTATTTATTTATTTATTTTATTACATTTTTAGACCGCCCTATAGCAATAAGCTCCCAGGGCGGTGCACAGCATAATAAAACAGGTTAAAATACAAAAACACAATAAAACATAATTAAAAATTTTCAATTTTAAATTCAAATTTTAAAATTTTTAAAATGCCTGGGCGAAGAGATAGGTCTTTACCTGGCGCCGAAAAGATAGCAAAGAAGGCGCCAGGCGTATCTCATCAGGGAGGGCGTTCCATAGTTCGGGGGCCACCACTGAGAAGGCCCTAGCTCTAGTTATCGTTCTCCGTGCCTCCCTATGCGTTGGGACACGGAGAAGGGCCTTCGACGTCGAGCTCAGCGACCGGGTAGGTACATAGCGGGAGCGGTGTTCCACCAGGTATTGCGGTCCGATGCCGTTAAGGGCTTTATAGGTAAGAACCAACACTTTGAATCTGGCCCGGAAACATATTGGTAGCCAGTGCAGCTGGGCCAGGACAGGTGTTATATGATCAAATTTTTTTGTCCCAGTAAGAACTCTGGCCGCAGCATTCTGCACCAGCTGAAGTTTCCGAACCGTCTTCAGAGGTAACCCTACGTAGAGTGCATTACAGTAGTCCAATCTAGAGGTTACCAGAGCATGGATAACTGTGGCAAGGTTCTCCCTATCCAGATAGGGTCATAGTTGGGCTACCAGCCGAAGCTGGTAGAACGCATTCCGTGCCACCGAGGCTACTTGAGCCTCCAGTGACAGGAGCGGATCTAATAAGACCCCCAAACTACAGACCTGCTCCTTTAGGGGGAGTGTAACCCCATCTAGGGCAGGTCGGGCATCAACCATCTGGGCAGAGAGCCCTCCCACCAACAGCATCTCAGTCTTGTCAGGATTGAGTCTCAGTTTATTAGCTCTCATCCAGTCCATTATCGCAGCCAGGCAGTGGTTTAGTACATTAACAGCCTCACCTGAAGAAGATGAAAAGGAGAAGTAGAGCTGCGTATCATCAGCATATTGCTGGAAACGCACTCCAAATCTCCTAATGACCTCGCCCAGCGGCTTCATATAGATATTAAAGAGCATGGGGGACAGAACTGAACCCTGTGGGACCCCATATTGGAGTATCCAGGGACTCGAGTAATGCTCCCCAAGCACCAGCTTCTGGAGACGATTCTTGAGGTAGGAGCACAGCCACCGCCAAGCAGTGCCTCCAACTCCTAAGTCCGCAAGACGTCCCAGAAGGATACCATGGTCGATGGTATCAAAAGCCGCTGAGAGATCAAGGAGAACCAACAGAGTTACACTCCCTTTGTCTTTCTCCCGACAGAGGTCATCATACAGGGCGACCAAGGCTGTTTCTGTACCAAACCCCGGCCGAAAGCCCGATTGACATGGATCCAGATAATCAGTTTCATCCAAGAGAGCCTGGAGCTGGTGAGCGACCACACGCTCTAAAACCTTGCCCAGGAACGGAACATTTGCTACCGGTCTATAGTTGTCAAGATTTTCAGGGTCCAAGGAGGTTTTCTTTAGGAGCGGTCTCACCACTGCCTGTTTCAGGCAGGGTGGTACCACTCCCTCTCGTAAAGAGGCATTGATCACCTCCTTGGCCCATCCGGCTGTTCCGTTCCTGCTAGCTTTTATTAGCCATGAGGGGCAAGGATCCAGAGCAGAAGTGGTCGCCCGCACCTGTCCAAGCACCTTGTCCACGTCCTCGAGCTGAACCAACTGAAATTCATCCAATAAAACAGGACAGGACTGTGCTCCGGACACCTCATTAGGCTCAACTGCTACAATATTGGAGTCAAGGTCCCGGCGGATGTTTGCGATCTTATCTTGGAAGTGTCTCGCAAACTCATTACAGCGGGCTATTGATGGTATTAATGCGTTCTGAGGACCAGAGTGTAAAAGTCCCCGAACAACCTTATAAAGTTCCGCTGGGCGGTTAGAAGATGACTGAATGGAGGCAGCAAAGTACTGCTTCTTCGCTGCCCTCACCGCCTTCACATAGAGCTTGGTAGAGATCTTCACAAGTGCAAGACCACAGCCGTCGGGAGTTCGTCTCCATTTGCACTCAAGCCGTCTCCTTTCTTGCTTCATCACTCTTAGCTCCGGGGTAAACCACGGAGCCAATTGAGCTCTGCAGAGGAGAGGGCGCACCGGGGCGATCGTGTCAACTGCCCGGGTCATTTCCGTATTCCACAGATTGACCAGGGTTTCAACAGGAGTGTCAGTTTTATCAGCCGGAAAAATCCCCAGAGCCTTCTGAAAACCTTCAGGATTCATTAGTCTCCGGGGGCGGACCATCTTAATAGGTCCTCCACCCTTGCAGAGGGGAGAAAACATTGTGAGCCTACACCTCAATAGGCGATGATCTGTCCATGACAGAGGAATAGATGTAAAATCCCTCACTCCCAGATCACCATCCCCTGCTCCAGTAGCAAAAATTAAGTCTAGAGTGTGCCCCGAAATATGCGTAGGGCCAGTAACAAATTGAGACAGCCCCATGGCTGTCATGGAGGCCATGAAGTCCTGAGCCGCCCCAGACAAAGCGGTCTCGGCATGAATGTTGAGATCCCCCAATACCATAAATTTGGGGGATCGCAACACCAAACCCGAGACCACCTCCGTCAGCTCAGTTAGGGAGGCTGTTGGGCAGCAGGGTGGACAGTACACCAACAGTATTCCCAGTCTGTCTCGCTGGCCCAACGTAATATGGAGACACTCCAGACCATTAGCTACCTGGATAGGGTGCCTAATGAGAGGGATGGAACTTCTATAGACCACAGCGATTCCCCCTCCCCGACCCTCGGATCTACCCAGATGCTGAACCGAGTACCCAGGTGGGCACAGCTGGGAGAGATTAATGCCTCCCAGATCGCTCACCCATGTCTCAGTAATAAACGCCAGATCGGCCGCCTCATCCACAATTAAATCATGGATGAGGGAAGCTTTATTATTTACCGATCTGGCATTAAGCAGCAGCAACTGGAGATCCGAGAGTTGGCTGATAGAACTACCAGCAATCCTGTGGATGTGGGGAGGACCGGAACACGGTACAGCCACCAATTGTCTGTGCCGAGTTCCCCTCAACCGGCATGTCCTCCTCACAACGCCATACCTCCCATTACCCGTCACTACGCTAACAGGGGCCCCCTCTGGTCCCCCCTCCCAATACCCTATCCTCCCGCCCAGGCACATAATAAAATAAGATAAAAATAAAATAAAATAAAATAAAATAAAAATACACACACACTCACAACATACAGTCATACAAACATCCACTCATTCCATTCAGGTCTACACAACAACCACAGTCCCGTGCTCCATGCGCACCAACGCAGCTCTCAAACCGTTCTTCTTCCCGGGAAAAGCGCCACCTGGGGCCTGGTCCTGCGAGGTGCCCACGTGCAGAGCAGGAGCCCAAGAAGAAGAGAGCAGAGATGTTATCCAGCAGCAGCAGCAGCAGCAGCAGCAGCAGCAGCAGCAGCAGCAAAGCAGGCAGATGGCTCTCCCTCCCTGGGCAGTGATGGTCCTCCTCCCTTGCAGGCACTGGATCTCAGAGTGATCTGAAAATTGGGGGTACATCCATCACCCCTTTGTCATGGTCAGACCACTACTTGGTGAGGTTGGACCTTTCGGTGCCACAAACCCTCCATGGGGGTGGAGGACCTATTAAAATGGTCCACCCCAGGCGTTTGATGGATCCTGATGGATTCCTGAATGCGCTTCGGGATTCTCTGGAGCATGCACACAGCCACTCGGCTGAGACCCTGGTGGAGGGGTGGAATGCCGCAATCGCCAGGGCATTAGACCGGGTGGCTCCGAAACGCCCTCTCCCCCTGAATAGAACTCAGACGGCACCGTGGTTCACCCCACGGTTGCGAACTCTGAGGCGGGAGGTGAGACGGCTAGAGCGCCGGTGGCGGAAATCTCACTTTGACGACGATCGGACACATGTTAGAGTGGCTGCGGCAGCCTATCATGTGGCAATAAGGGCAGCAAAAAAAGATTTTTATGCTGCCTCTATTGCATCTGCAGAGTGCTGTCCCAGGAGACTGTTCCAAGTGGTCCGGAGTCTGGTCGGTCCAGTTGCTCCGGAACCAATGGAACATGCTAAGGCCTCCTGTGACGAGTTTGCTAAACACTTTGTGGAGAAAATTGATCGTATTAAGAGTGCTATTCCGTGCACTGTGGACACAGTGAGCAAGCCAGAGGTGACCAGTGGTGCTCTGGTGGTGTGGGATCGGTTCCAGCTTCTTCTATCTGATGAAGTGGACAAGGTGCTTTCAACCTTAAAGCCAACCACTTGCTTACTCGATCCTTGCCCATTGTGGCTCATTATGAGCTGCAAAGATAGACTGGGTGAGGGGATCAAGATGGTGGTAAATACATCTCTCGAAGAGGGAGTAATGCCATCATCGCTCAAGGAGGCAGTAATAAAACCAATCTTAAAGAAGCCCTCCTTAGATCTGAACAACTTTTGCCCAGTCTCAAATTTGCCATTCTTAGGCAAGGCGATTGAGCGGGTGGTGGCAAAACAGTTGCAAGCACACTTGGAGGAAGCGGATTATCTGGATCCATTTCAATCGGGCTTCAGGCCTGGACATGGGACTGAAACAGCCTTGGTCGCCTTGGTAGATGATATGAGGAGGGTGTGGGATAGGGGCGAATGCACCTTCCTTGTCCTCCTTGATCTCTCAGCGGCTTTCGATACCGTTGACCACGTTATCCTCCTGGACCGCCTGAAGAGGTTAGGCATGGGAGGCACTGTATTGCAGTGGTTCCATTCCTTCCTGTCTGGTAGGTACCAAAGAGTGGCATTGGAGGATGAGGTTTTGGATCCTTGGCCTCTCACTTGTGGGGTGCCACAGGGTTCCATCCTCTCCCCGATGCTGTTCAACATCTATATAAAGCCACTGGGGGCAATCATCAGGAGATTTGGGCTGCAATGTCATCAGTATGCGGATGACACGCAGCTCTATCTCTCATTTAAATCTTCACCGAGGTTGCCTGTAGAAACCCTGTCCAAGTGCCTGGAGTCAGTGAGTGGCTGGATGGGAAGGAATAAGCTGAAGCTGAACCCTGACAAAACCAAGGTACTGTTTGTGGGAGACAAGGGAAGGCTGGGGGATGTGGACCTGGTGCTCAATGGGGTACGTTTGCCCCTGAAAGACCAGGTCCGCAGCCTGGGGGTCATTCTTGACTCCCAGCTGACCATGGAGGCTCAAGTCTCGGCTGTGAGCCGGGCGGCGCTGTATCAACTCCATCTGATACGGAGGCTGCGCCCCTACCTTCCCAACCATCTGCTCCCACCGGTGGTACATGCCCTGGTCACCTCTCGCCTAGACTACTGTAATGCGCTCTACGTGGGGTTACCCTTGAAAATGGTCCGGAAGCTGCAACTGGTACAGAATGCGGCGGCTCATCTGATTAAAGGCAGCCGCCGGCAAGATCACATCACTCTAGTGCTGAAGGAGGTGCACTGGCTACCGGTTGTTTACCGGGCCCAATTCAAGGTGTTGGTTTTGACCTCTAAAACCCTATACGGTTTTAGCCCAGTCTATCTGAAGGAGCGCCTCCAGCATCGTCAGGGATGCCGCTCAACAAGATCAGCCTCAGAAGACCTTCTCTCAATCCCACCGGTTAAAACAGCTAGACTGGTGAGGACTAGAGAGAGGGCTTTTTCAATAGTGGCCCCCACCCTGTGGAACTCTCTCCCAAATGATCTCCGCCATGCCCCTTCTATGATAAGCTTCCGCCGGGCCTTGAAGACCTGGCTCTTCAGGCAGGCTTTTGGGGTGGGTTAGGTTTCTTACTGTTATGGTTTTAAATTTTAATGTTTTAATGTATTGTTTTATCTTGTACGTCGCCCAGAGTGGCTGGACAACCAGCCAGATGGGCGACTAATAAATTAAATATATAATAATAATAATAATGCCGGATCTGGTACTCTTCATAATAAAGACTCAAATTCGGGACTCCCAATCCTCCATCTTTAGTTCCCCTGTATCTGAGGTTTTTTAAGGTGAAAGGAAAGACTTCCCTCGAAAACAAAATGAGTGAGCACACAGCTCTCCAGTGCTTAATATCCAGTGTCACTACTTTCCTGGACTTCAGCTCAACTCTGCACTTACCAAGTTGGTTTTTTTTAAGTAAAGTGCCTTGGGAAACATGGAAATGGACTGTCTTCAAGTTAATCCCGACTTATGGTTACCCTATGAATAGGGATTTCATGGTAAGCAGTATTCAGAGGGGGTTTACCATTGCCTCCCTCTGAGGCTAGTCCTCCCCAGCTGGCTACAGCTTGCTCAACTTGCCACAGCTACACAAGCCAGCCCCTTCCTTGTCTGCAACTGCCAGCTGGGGGGGCAACTGTGCTCCTTGGGACTATGCAGCTTGCCCACAGCTGCACAGGTGGCAGGGCATGTAACCCCTGAGCCACTCACTGTGGGGGTGATTTTTAGCTGGCCCTTGACACCCAGGAGACATGAGTGGGGATTTGAACTCACAGACTCTGGCCTCCCAGCCAGACTCTCCTCCCCACTGTGCTATACCAGCCGTCTAAGTGCCTTGGGAATGAAGCGGAAAAATGAAAATATATTTCACCAGGGAAGAAAACATGTGAGAAATTGGGAGGACAGGTTTCAGCACAGCTCTAATGGAAACATAATAAAAGTCCTGATGGAGCTGACCAAAGGCCCATCAAGCCCAGCATCCTTTTCTCACAGTGGCCAATCAGATGCCCATGGGAAACCCAAAAGTATGACATGAGAAAAACAACACTCTCCCTACATGTGCTCCTCAGCTGCTGGTGTTCAGAGTCATATTGCCTCAGATTCTGGAGGTCATGGTTAGTAGCCACTTATAGCCTTATCCTCCATGAATTTGTCTAATCCCCTTTTAGAGCCATCCAGGTTGGTGTCCATTTGTTAGTTGCTGCCAGGAACATCCAGCATGGGTATAGAAGCTTTCAAGCAATGCAAGTCAGCTACTGTCCATGCTACAGTTCATAGAGTTCTCTCTCACACCCAAATTCTGTTCATGTACTTTAATAGTAGGCTGACATGGGGAATTTAAGCAGTTTAAGCTTTCCTTACCGCTTATGTCCACCCATGTCAGGCAAAGTTCTACTTGCCTTATTTATGTCTTGTGATCTGCTATTAAAATCACAATTAGAGTTGGGCCAGGAACACAGGTGACCATGCTAAATGTACCCAGGATTTTGTTGGTGCCGAGGGCTGATCAATTACTTCATCACATTTTTTTTTCTCATCCTTCCTCCAAGGACATCAGCCTAGTAGATACAGAGAGATATCTCATTTTATTCTTGCAGGTTAGGCAGCATGATAGTGACTCATTCAAGATCATCAGGTGTCCAGATTACAAGAAATAATAGTTCTACTTTTTATGCACTGGTCAGACTGCACGTGGAGTACTATGTCCAGTTATGGGCACAATATTTCAAGGACATTGACAAACTACAGCATTTTCAGAGAAGAGTTATTGGGATAGTAATGGGTCTGGATGTGCCACATTCAAGACTTTCCTCTTCTCCCAGGCATTTTAGCATGTGTTTTAAATTGTTTTGAATGTTTTAAATTGTGTTTTAAATTGTTTTCAAAAGATGTGTTTTAAATTTGTATATTTGTTTTTGATGTTTTTAGTTGCTGTAAACTGCCCAGAGAGCTTCAGCTATGGGGCGGTACACAAATACAATAAATAAATAAATAAATAAATTCACTACTGGAAAGTGAAAAAATGCCTATTTTTTTCCTTTTGACAGAAATTAGATTTGCCAGCACTGTAGCTCCTTCCCCAGTGTATTAGACTTTCTAAACTACAGACAAGGAATTCTGGAATATTGTGCTGAGCTCCTTTAAAATTTGATTATTGATTATTGTAACCTTTTTTAATTGTTTGGCAGAATTAGATGGAATTTGCAGGCATGTTTGCCCCTTCTGAGAGAATGAATTCTACAAAATTTCAGAAGAATGGCTAGAGTGGTGGTTGAAAAAGGAATCACTTAATCTCCTCTAGTATTTTGTGGGCAGTTAGTCTGGAAAAAGCATACATAAGACAGGGCCCCCAGTTAAGAAATCTGCCAAATTACAGACAAATAGGAACAGCAATTTTTGTGCTAGGTGCATTTAAATTTGATGATGGGGGGGAAGAGATCCACTTTTCTTCCTGTGTTTTTATTGTGGGCACCAATTCAGTGCTGCACACCTGTTCCATCACCCTCTTGCATTTGCCGGGGGGGGGGGAGATGTTCTTTTAGGTTCAAATAAGCAATAAAGTTTGACGCTACCTGTGCTAAGTAGATGGGCTTATTAGTTAATTAGCAGAATAATTAAAGCAACTACACAATACATCAGCATGACTCTTCAGAACAAACAGATAATACAACCTGAACTCAGCAACAGGGGAGATTCTCTTGCCTGGATCTTAACTTTAGCAGATGCCGAGTATATACACTTCCTCCTGCCCAGTTCTTAATCAGTTGTTGGGAAAACATTGGAGTCTCTCCCTCTCTCCCTGTCCTACTCCTTTTATATAGCTCAGTAACAAGATGAATCATGTGTCTGCCACCTCACAGGGGCTGACCCCCTGTGTGTTTTCCAATCTCGGGAGAGGGAGCTGGCTGTATGAGGCAGGTGACTCATCCATCTACTTCAAAAGACTCATGCCTTCAGCCTGCGTCACCTTTCTCCCAAGCTTAACCACATAAAAGAACCATAGAGACAGTGTGTTCATTCATACACAGAATACAGCTCTAAACTGCTACTTTCTACCATAGACCATTATTAAGCAGTTTTAGACCCCAAAATAGGCTAAGATGGGGCATCAAAGAGAACAATTGCTGAATTCTACATATCTTCAGACAATGTTTACGACACAACACCCTGCCATTTTCCAAGCTTAGAAGCACATTACCACTTTTAACATACATTTGTCTGAAATTTCTTGGGCTTCTCCTTCTCCGTTTTCAGGTGGTTGGACTGGTCACTAGGTGATTTCCCTGATTCTTTCCAACTCAAAAAGTCTATGATTCCAATGGGCTTTGTGGCTGAGTGTGGATTTGAGCCCAGATGCTCCCAGTCCAAGCCCAAAACTCTGACTACTACTGCACTACACTGGTGTAATTTTGAGAGTAAGTCTGCCACATGGCTTTAAATTCTACTGCTTAAAGCACCATTTAAAGTGCGTACACACTGCAAGGTGTCAATTTTTTTTTACCAAGAATCAGATACAAACAGCACAGGAGAGAGATAATGAGCCATTTCCTGTAGAAGCAATTGTCTACATAAGTACCAGGTGCTAAAAGGATCCCCTGCAGAGCCATAAACCCAAGTCTTTTCTCTGCTTTGGATTCATGTGCACTGCCAGACATGGATATTATATTCTCTGAAATGTCAGAACTTGAGAAGAGTTAGTTCAGTCTGACAAGACTGGCAGATGAGCAGAGTTCAGATAACATCTCTTAACAAAAATGCTTGATAATTGTACATCTTGGTTTTAAAGAAGGGTGGGTGGGAAAGTGCCTTGTTTGGGCTGGTAAATACCTAGAGATTGGTGTGTGTGTGTGTGTATCTGGAGATAGCATGCAGTAAATAAGTTATAAAGCTCCCCTGAAAACTTTGCTAATCTTAACCCGAAGATAAAAATGTGACAGAAGTGCCCCCATATTCCAAGATATTTGTCTTGAGGATAAATAATTGTTGCACACCTCCCCCAATCTCTGAGCAGTGAGGTTTCGGGGGACCCTGCGCCCATCCAGGGTTTGGTTTCCTTTGGGAAGAAGGTCAGCAGAGATTGCGGTGTCTATATGAAATATGGTTTATTTATTTACACACATTCCAACCTGAGCTCAGGGATGGAGGGGTTCAATGCATCAGCAGCCCAATATTCAGCTTTCCATCTGGGTGCAGGGGCATCCTATAGCCATGATGCAGAGGGATAGCCTCTCTGCTTGCCTGCAGCCCCAGCCATTCTCCAGAACACACTACAACTACCAGCACAAAACTCTCCTAGGCTCCAGGAAGGGGGGGATGCTCTCTTGAAGAGTTTCAATAACAAAAGGATCTTCCTGACCCATTTCACCAGTTGCCAGGGCAACCAAGAGGCCCATCAGCTTACCTGGCCACTCCATTTGATTAACAAAGGAGATTCATCTGGCTAGCAGAGCCAGCCCCCAGGGCATAGGATTCCAAATCAGAGGCTGGAAAGGTGACCCATAGAAATCACCCATCCCAACCCCCCCATGCTCATAACATAATGTTTGCTGCCACACTGGACACCTGTGCACATGTAGTATCTAATGCAGAAATAGGGAATCCCGCACACATGGGCCAAATGCAGACCTCCAGGTCTTTCTATGTAGTCTGTGGGACTCTCCTCAACTCACTTGCCAGCCGTGCTGAAGTGTTTTTGCCTGGATGGAATGTGTCCTTGAAGTGTGATGATACCTCTTGATTGTTTGGCTGGAGAAATACCTGTGTGTGTGCATCCACATACTAACCTTTGCTTTTTTTAATGGCTTGAATGTAGCCTACAATACAAAAGAAAGAGTCACATCCATTGCTCCCCCTAGTTTTGCATCTGGTCCACCCACCGCTGGCATATGGTTGGACTACTACTGCAATGTGCTCTGTGGGGCTACCCCTGATATTGGCCCAGAAGCTGCAGCTAGTGTAAAATTGCACAGGCAGCCAATTAGCTACTGGGCTAAGTTCAAAGTGCCTGTACTAGTGTACAAAGCCCTAAATAGCTTGGGACCAGAATACCTACAAGATAGTCATATGACTTATTATTGCCTCTTATATACCAACTGATCACAGTGTTCTGCAGGAGAGGGCCTCTGGAAGACACTCGCCAATCAGAAAGTCCAGTTTGTATGATGTAGGAATAGGGCCTTTAGTGTGGTAGCACCTACACTTTAGAATTCCCTCACATTACAAATCAGACAGGTTGAAACGCATTTGGTCAGAAACTTAGTCTAAGATTAGATTGTCTTGATAGTGTGCATTGTTCTTTGGCAAAGTCCTCCCAATAGGAGTCCCTTATGAAGTTGGCATGTTCAGTTACATAAGATAGTGAGAAATCACGTTTGTTATGCAAGTTTTCCAAGTTTATATATGTTTGTATTGATGATACTTTCATTGTATATTTTGTTTTAAATCATGTTCAATTGTGTTATTTATTAAATTTACATTAAAATTATATTAATCATTCCAATAACTCAAGCTAATATACCACTTAGCCCAATTTTGTAATTCAACATATCAGCCAGGTGCCATCTTCATTGCATTTTCAACACTCATTGAAAACCTTCCTTTTTCAACAAGTCTTTTACGTGGAGATTTTTATCCTAGCCTGTTTCTGTATTGGATTTTAAACAGTTTTTATATATGAAATTGTTCTGTTTTTACTTACATAATTGTTTTATATGTGTTTTTATTCTGTCACTTTGCAATGTTTCATAGGAAGCAATGCATAAATGAATCAATAAAATAAAATAAACCCTTGGAAGGGTTACGTTAAAAAAAGTTTTCCATCCCTGATTTACTGTATATAAATGAGATTATATGTGAACTGAGCCTAGGTACGTTGGATTATATGTCCACATAATCTAATGCAGGTTTCATCAACCTGGTGTCCTCTGGCTGGCTGGGGCTGATGGCAGTTGTAGTGCAGAACATCTAGAAAAGACCAGGTTGATGAAGGCTTCTCTAATGTGCCCAGCCCATTCCAGCACCATGTACTGGCTGTACACATTTAGGACTACATTACTGCATAGCATTATAATCTTATTGATTGCTTATATTGATGAATTGCCTCATATATGCACATATATATGTGCAGTTGCTATCTTCTAGATTTGTTGCAGGGTAATTGATGATTTAAATATATACTCTTGCTCGCTGTTTACATGGTATTCTCTTCAATCAGGTAGTCCCTAGCGAGGTGTCCAGTGCAACATCTGCTGTAACTTCTTGGGATCAATTTCAGTTGATGATGTGGACAAGGTGGTTATGACAATGCAATCAGCAACATATCCTCTTGACCCTTGCAGCTGTGGCCATTTCTGGACCTGGATAGTCTGACCACTGTTCACCTCCAGGATGTAGTGCTATAATGTGTTGTATGTGGGGCTTTCCTTGAAGTTGGTCCAGAAGCTGCAGCTAGTGCAAAATGCAGTGGCGTGACTGCTTACTGGGGCAGGATATCACCATCATGTTATCCTGCTGCTGAAAAAATTGCAGTGGTTACCCATTAGACAAAGTTTAAGGTGCTGGTTTCGATGTATAAAGCCCTACACCGACTAGGATACCTGACAGATTGTCTTAGCCCTTATATACCCAGTTGATAACTGTACTCCATAGGTGAGGGCCTCCTGCAGATACCATCTCATCTGGAAATGGACCTTTATTATTATTATTATTATTATTATTATTATTATTATTATTATTATTAACTTTATTATTAACTTTATTTATACCCCACCGTTTTTCCAAATTGGAACTCACGGCGGCTTCCAGATAAAAAACATATACAATTAAAACCTACCAAAGTTAAAAGCATATAATACATAAATAAATAAATATAGACAGATATAATTAAAAAATGAACTCTAATTTAAAATAGCATTAAACTGTTTCTGATAATTAAAAACTATACTCATAAAATCAGAATAATTAAAAAATAAACAAGCAAGAGCAATATGACCTCCTTTTGGGCTTGCTGAAATAAGAAAGTTTTTACCTGTCGACAAAAGGACTGCAGGGAAGAGGCCATTCTTATCTCCTTAGGGAGGGAATTCCAAAGCCTAGGGGCAGCCACCGAGAAGGCCCTATCTCGTATCCTCACTAGTTGTACTTGTGCGGATGAAGGTATTGAAAGAAGGGCCTCTCCTGAGGATCTCAGGGCCCCGGCAGGCACATAGAGGGTGATGCAGTCTGACAAATAGCCTGGACCCAAGCTGTGTAGGGCTTTATAGGTCAACACCAGCACTTTGAATTGTGTCTGGAAACAAACTGGCAGCCAGTGGAGCTTTTTTAACAGGGGAGTTGTATCGTCCCTGTAATCAGCCCCAGTTAACATTCTGGCTGCAGCACGTTGTACCAGCTGAAGTTTTCGAGCAGTCTTCAGAGGCAGCCCCACGTAGAGCGTGTTACAGTAATCTAAACGGGATGTGACTAAGGCATGTGTCACCGTGGCTAGATCAGACGGGTCAAGGAACGGTTGCAGTTGGCGCACTAATCTCAAATGTGCAAAAGCCCTCCTGGCCACTGCAGAAACCTGGGAATCCAAATTTAAAGCTGAGTCCAGGAGGACACCCAAACTGCGAACCTGTGTCTTCAGGGGGAGTATAACCCCATCCAGCACAGGCTGTATCCCTATTCCCTGATCTGCCTTACGACTGACCAGGAGCACCTCTGCCTTGTCTGGATTAAGCCTCAATTTGTTCACCCTCATCCAATCCACCACTGACGTCAGTGTTGTTGCACCTGTTTTGATCTTTTTTAAAAAAATGTTTAAAAAATATTTTTAAATATGTTTGAAAGATGCTTTTAGAGATGTTTTGTTTTTAAGATGTTATAAAGATGCTTTTAGTAGATTTGTTTGGTGCCCTGGGCTGAGCCCCCCTAAAAAAAATTGCGCCCCCTAATCATTGTGTGACTATTTTTTATTTTCCAACTTATTTGAATACATATTTAATTTTTTTCATATTATTAACTATAATTCACAAAAATTAAAACAATACACGTTTGACTTCATTGGTGGTGGTGCAGCATGCATTTATCAGAGAACGCGTGTATGAATCATCTACTACCTATACCAAATACACAGAAGCACACACACCATGACTGTGTGACACCTTCACTGGTGCGATATGCCTGCTGACATGAAGGATGGCACGCCAGCATGGTTTGAACTGTGCAATTATTTCTAATTGCACCAAACTGATGGGATAAATCACAGGTACATTCTGTTGCTGCCAATTCTCATCCTAATTAATAGCCTATACCATACAAGGCAATGGTAAACCCCCTCTGAATACCGCTTACCATGAAAACCCTATTCATAAGGTCACCATAAATCGGAATCGACTTGAAGGCAGTCCATTTCTATTTTTACCATAAAACAAAGTAAGTAAAAAAAACTATTAAATGAAACAAATCTGTGTTTCATAAATATCAATTTTTTTATTCTGGATTTTATTTATTACTACTAAAAATTAAATGTTATACATAAATGTAAAGAAATATAAATTACTAGGCAATTTATTGTTAATATTTCAATACAGGAATCCTTGGGGGAGGGAAACACCAACATGATGGATAAATTTATAATGAGAACAAAAAAGAGGTGTGATATGGGCATGGAGATATCAACATATTGGAACGAAACAGATATAATGTACAATAAATAGCTGAAGTAATTCAATTCTTGGTGAATAATGAACTGCCTTTTCATGGAACTTACAATATCCAAGAACATGAGGAGAGGAGTTTCCTTAAAAATCTTTTCAAATACACCTTGAAGAAAGATCAAAAATTTTTGGAAATTGCCAAAAATATACCTGCATCAGCAACATACACTTCACCAGAAATGCATAATGAAATTATTCAAATTATGGCCAATATGGTTACCGAAAGTGTAGTGAATGATGTAAAGAATACAGATGATCCTTACTTTTCCATAGTGGAAGAAGGAACGAAATATAAGAACAAGACAGAAAACATTGCTTTCGGGATTCAATACGTTTTAAATGGAAAACCAAAACAATCCATTTTATGCATAAAAAGAACCACAGATCTTGACGCATCGTTTACTAAAATAACATTAGAAACAATTGAAAAATGTGGTCTAGATACAATTAACATATTAAGTCAGTGATATGATGGTGCAGCTGTAATGAATGGCCACGGTGAAAAAGGAGATTATTTAAGAATCTCTTGGAAGAAATATTCCTTAAGTACACTGCTGTAACCATAGGTTACACCTCATCATAGTTAAAACTATTGAGGATATTCCAGAAGCCAAGAACTTTTTTTATCAATGATCAATGCTTTATGATTTCCTGAAAAGGCACAATATCAAGAAAATGTACGAAGGACATTCCATCTCCTGTCTTCTGGATCAGCGATGGAGTGATCATCTACATATGACCAAAGTAATGATTCCAATTATCAGAGTATCTTAAATGTACTGCAAAAAGCAAAATCTAACAAAGAAATACCAGGTGATTGGAAAATAGAAGCTACTGGACTTTTGCTAACGATGCAGTCAAAAACATTTTAGTTTTGTAAATCTTTTGTTACAGAAATTACTTTCTTTTCTGAAACCTGCCACTAAACGTATGCAACCACATCAATTCAGTTTAGGGGATGCATTAAATATTATAAATTCAACAACTACTATTGAAGAATTCAATAATGAAAATGAAATGAAAATGTCTTTAATGATATTATTGACAAAATACAAGCGAAGAATCAGGCTGATGCTGATGAATATGGAATCACAGACAAAATAGGAGAAAGATCGGATATCGATGCAAATCCTAATATAACCTTGAAAAGGATTTTTTATCAGTGTGTTGATAAAATTTTGGAAGAAATAAATTCAAGATTTAAAAATAATGAGGATTTTTTGATAACCATATCGAGTGCAGAATCCAATTTGGATATCAGTAAGTTAATATTATTGGAAACACTTGGACTCGGCATTAAACTTCGATGTGTGGAAGAATTAAGTGTCGTAATTTTTTTTTAGAAAGGTCAGATAACAAGACAGTCTTTGAGACAATGTCTGAACAAAGGGTAGCTGTCAAACAGACCTACGAAATGTTAGCTGAAATAAAAACTTTTGGTTGCAGCACTGCAACAATTGAATCTATTTTTTCAGTTCTTATGCATTTAAGTCGACCTCAAAGATTGTTAATGTTACATGAAAGGTTAGCAAACTTAAATTTGTTAGCTTTTGAAACCGACCGAATGAAAAACATCGACATGAATCTTTTCTTAAAAATTTTCTATTCCAGTAAAAACAGAAGATTGCAGTTATTTTAAATGAAAAATGTCCGTATAGATGTGATTTTTTGGTTATTTTTATGTTGTGATTATATGTTTACTATATTATTTTGTATGCTATGTTTTTTTTTTTTTTTTTTCAATAATTTTTATTCAGATTTTCATAAAACATACAAGACAAAATCATAAAACATTCAAAGACAAAAAACAAAATCAAAAATAGTTAAACAAAAAGAAAAAAAGAAAAGAAGAAAAAAAAAAAACAAAAAAAAAAATAAAGAGTAAAATATTGACTTCCCATTTGTCAAAGATCAAATCAGTTATAAGTCTATAATATATAGCAATCCTGTCTCTTAAGTCATATTATAAAATCACTTTCCTCCAGTAGTTATCTTACTTAATCATCAAATCTCATAAACATTACTTTATTCTTTCCACAAAAAGTCAAAGAGAGGTTTCAATTCTTTAAGAAATATATCTATCAATTTTTTTTTTCCAGATAAGCATATCGATTAATCCATCTCATTACTAATTATGATAATCTTATTGTCATAACCATAGTCAAAATAAACATTTCAATTAATCCATCACATCAGAATCTGTTAGGTTCAGTAATTTCAGTAGCCATTGTTCTATTATCTCTATTAGTTCCATTTTCCATCTTCCATCTTCAGTAGTCTTGTTAAGTCCAGTAATTTCAATATCCAATCTTCCATTATCAGTATTCCATAATAATCTTGCTGTCAAAGCCATAGTCATATAATAAGAGTCTGATGGGAATTACCTCTATCCCAAATATTTTCTTGCCATCCATTCTGAATAAGTTGCTGAAATACTGCTGTAAAATCATATCTCTGTTCTTTTTTTCAAAATACACTGGGTCATCTCTTAAAAGTTTTTCCATTGTCACATGGCTGCAGTTAATTCCATAGATTTTCTCTATATTGGGCTCCATCACATCATTCCAGTCCAGAAGATAATCCATGCCATTGATAACTTTATCTCTAGAATCTTCATTAATTTCTTCAGAGATAACATTGAGTTCCAAACAATAGATTTTATTTCTAAAGTCCATAGACTCCAAATCTTGTTCCTGTTCCACGTTTGTTCCAATCTCCGGGATCTCCTCTCTCACAGGGACCCCTATTCCAGTCTCCAGGGTCTCCTCTCTCACAGGGACCCCTATTCCAATCTCCGGGGTCTCCTCTCTCACAGGGACCCCTTCCAGGGTCACCTCTCTCACAGGGACCCTTATATCTTTAATCTCCTGCTTCATTTTACTCAATTCAATTTTCGTTATCTCAATCTCATTCATTATTCTCTGAAACATAGTTATTTCCAGATTCTCAGCCACTTTCTTAATTGCCATTTTAAAAGAAAAATATAGGAAAACCACTTCTTATTTCAGCAACAATTGGGTTAATACTCCAAACTTGGTGACATCACAGTATAAACAGAGCAGACAGCCTTATCTCTCCAATAGTTAAATAAACAAAATGCAGTTCCCAGGATCGAAGCAATTAATGGCAATCGTCAAGAAACAGATTCGTCAAAATAAAATAGACCAAAAAGAGAGTAGTCTCAAAACAGTATAATATTTTTCAAAATAAAAATCTGGAATAGAAATCCCTCTTCTGTGTGTATCTTTAGAATGCAAATCCAGGACAGCTTTTTGCAACAAAAACAGAGATAAGCTATTAATTAGTGCGTAGCAGAGAGAAGTTACGGCTCCCCAGTGAGATGTCAAAAACCGATCAATCTGGCAAATCTCTTTTAAACAGCAACAATTTAAGTCAAGTAAAAGAAAAATATAGAAAGAAGGGTGCTTGCCTGTTAGTGCGTTCTCTCTTAGAAGATAAGATGAACGTTCGCTTTAACAGATAGAGCTTGCTGTTGAAAATCCGTCCCACCTTCGTCGGCTGGACCTCGTCCCATAAATTAATGAGATCTGGTCGTCCCAACAAAAATAGGCTTTGAGGTTAATCTCTTCGTTTCTCCCTACCCGGGAGAAGTTTAATCAGTCAAAAAAAAAAGAAAAAACTGACTGATATATCTGAATAAGCTTCTTTTGAGGCAGGAGCCCGTCTCAAAAGCAGGCACAGGCTAAGTCACCCTTCCCGGAAGTCCATTTTGTATGCTATGTTAATGATATTGACACATATATTAAAATTTAAAATCATTACAGAAAGAAAAAAATACTGCTTTTTTATTTTCAACTAGCCCCCCTTACAACATCATCTGCCCCCTCTACATTTTGATCCTAGCTATGGGCCTGAGAGGAAGGGTTAACAGAGCGTGGTGTAAACCCCTGCAGAGTATCAAGGATGGGGAACCTGTGGCACTCCAAATGTTTTCTTACATCAGATAGATCAGGAATGGGGAATTGATGGCCCTCCAAATGTTGTTGGACTATAGCTCTTACCATCTCTATTGACCATGCTGGCTGGGGCTGATGAGAGTTGATGTCCAACAACTTCTGGAGAACACCAGACCCTGAACCCCTGTACCAATTCTGGCTTATCACTCTTTCCTCTTTATTGTCAGGTAGAAAGATTGTAATTAATGGAGACACAGAATGGTCAACTGGTCTCAACACATAATATTGAAAGGATTACTGTGGTACAGAGAATGGGGTATTATAGAAATCTCTGATATTAATTTTTTGTACACTTTTCAATAACTTAAAAAATAACTGAGAAAACTGACAGCAAATTAATTCCTGCTCCTGATAAAGTATGATAATGAGATTGGGAAAATTGCATCCAATTATGCCACTCACTACTTGTTTAAGAGGACACTGTCAAGTTATTTTTTAACCCACCATTCCTTCAAAGAACTCTTGGGAAGCTTGTTCCTGTTTCATACACTTGACATACAGGTTTTTTTTTCATTAGTTACTAAGATACATTTCAAGCCAGAAAAAAGTAGGACAAAGAAACTTCTTGCTTTTTACTGGTCTGATCCATTCAATTATCCACTATAGACTTTCAGGGTTTATATACATGCTTAAATGTTGCTGTATTGTCTGTAGTTATCTTTAAGGCTGAGCCAAAAGTACTTACTTGTTTGGTGTGTGTGTGTGTGTGTGTGTGTGTGTGTGTGTGTGTGTGTGTGTGTGTGTGTGTGTGTGAGAGAGAGAGAGAGAGAGAGAGAGAGAGAGAGAGAGAGAACTTTTTGGCAGCACTAAATAACCCAATTATTTGGGTCATTGTTTTGAAAACGTTCCTACATTCAAGAAGCTCTACTCTTACTCTGAATAGATTTAGTTTGTCCTTCATGATGTCAACACAGAGCCAAATCTGATTGATTTCACATAATCACATTCACTATGTGAGTCCTAATTTATTTGAATCATCCATCTGAATAATGCAGGTACGAGAAAAGCCCTAATGAGGGGTGAGGGATGGCCCCAAAGCAGGTGGGGGCATCAGCAGAATTAAGCAGTGTTTTAAAAGGGTGAATACTAATGAAAGCATTTTTAATGGAATAATTCCCTCCCCACCTCCAGTTAATTACTGCTTGAAAATCAGAATGGAGGGATATTTTGTATAGTCCTAGCTGTCTGGAATTTCTTAAGTTTTAAGTACTGTAAAATTTGATTAGTAACATTTATAACTGATTTGGAAGTTGTCCAGAATATAGGCAGTTCTGCTTCATGTGCTTGTAATGTCAACTCAAATGAAATACAAAAGAATTCACTAATAGGCAAAAAAACCCTTGTGGTTTAAGAACGTACCTATAGCCAATAGATATTTCTATCAAATTTTAAAAATCAGGGAAATTGGGCAGCTATAGTGAATGCACTAGGGGAGCAAGAGACCTGACCTCCTCTCTAAGATATTGTACTATCCTACAAATTTGTACAAATGCAAATACAATTTGGCTTGTTCTTTCACAGTCCGATCCACTTGCTGTGTAGCTTGGAATAATTTGGTAACATGTGCCTCTGAGTATATGGTGAGTGGTGGCAACACCTGCTTCCTATGGCGACCCTATGAATAGGGTTTTCATGGAAAGTGGCATTCAGAGGTGGTTTACCATTGCCTTCCTCTGAGCCTGAGAGGCAGTGACTGGCCAAGGTCACCCAGTGAGTTTCATGGCTGGTCTCCCAGTTCTTAGTCCTAAGATAGAGAAAACTGACCATGGGGGAGGAGGAGGGGAAGGGTGGAGGGAGGAGGAGAGGGGAAGGAGCAGGAGGGGAAAGAAGGGGATTGGAAGGGGATGGGGAGGGGAAGGGAGGGGTGAAGGAAAGGAGAAAGTAAGGGCAAGAGAGAGGAGAGAGGAGAGAGGAGAGGAGGGAGGAGGAGGGGAGGGCAGGTTTGATCATTTACATGCTTTTTGAATTCAGTGGGATTTACTTCTGTGCAATCATGCTTAGGATAGGTGAAACTGACCTGGGGGAGGGGCAGGGGGAGGAGCAGGGCAGGAAGGAGAGGGGAGGGGAGGGGAGAAGATTGGGTGGGTGGGTACTGGGCAGAGGGGAAGTTCATTTCCTTTCCAAAAGGAACACATTGTGAACAGTATCATTCTTTTTCGGGGTTTTCCCCACCTTTTTATTCTACAGCAGGCACATGTAGCTTCCCACCCAAATTTAAACCAAAGCTGTCCCTGGCCACATCCACACCAGACTGTTATTTCACTTTAGGCAATCATGGCTTCTCTCAAAGAATCCTGAGAAGTGTAGTTAGTGAAGGGTGCTGAGAATTGCTAGGAGATGCACTGTTCCTCTCACACAGCTTCAGTCAGAGTGGTTGACTGTTATACCACTCTGGCCACTGGAGCTCTGTCAATGGAATAGGAGTCTCCTCTCAGCCCCCTTCACAAACTTCACAGGATTCTCTGTGGGAAGCCATTATGTCACATGGAATAAAGTCTGGTGTGGGTGTGGCACCCTGATTAGCCAAGCCAAATAGCTGTGATCCTGGCTTTTAGAACTCTGACAGTTGCTTCTTACTGAGCATGCCTGACATTATCATTGAGTTCATCCCACAATTTCTTAAATTAATTAAAAATCAGCCAGGCATTTTTATTAACTTTTAAACTTCAGAAGATGAAGGTCAGAGTATGGGGCAAGGTCAGTAATAGGATTACAGGTACTCTGTGAATGTGGCTGATTGTTAATGAATTTCAACAGATTATGAGAACTTTGACAGAAAAAAGCCGAAAAGGGGTCTGGTTTATCTCTCTCTCTTTTTATCCTTTGAACTCTCAATTCTCCCTGACTGTTTTGTGTATCACCATGGAAGTTTAGAGGGTTGTTAAGCAAGTGTTTCTGAGTTCAGAACTATAAGTTCTGTAAGGTTTTGTTTTGAAATGAGCTTATGGGAAGGATCAGAATGGCATGTGAGGGGTATTTTCAATTTAACATTGTGGAATGCAAAAAATCCATGCTGACTATAGTATACAGCCACTCTTGTGGCTGTATAATATAATAATAGTCTTGCTGAATCACACCACATATCCACCTTTTGTAATGCTCAGTCTTAAAACACGACTAGCCAGATGCCCCTAGAAATGTCACAAGGAAAGCATGATAAAGGTGGCCATTCTTGGTTCATTCATCACAGGTACTAATTGCAGTATATCACTTTATCTAATAATTAACACTGTTGATGAGTGTTGACAGAAACTAAATGGAAACAGAGGCACTCAGAAACAAGAGGAACATGTCAGCAAACCAGAAGTTGTAGAAGTACAAAAAATATGTTTTAAAGAGTCAGAAGGGGCAGAAGGCCAGTGAGGACTGAACATGCTCAATAGGCAGAAGAATTATCAGAAGAAAACATTAAAAATTGGGGTGAGTGGGGAAATAGACATGGTTGACTGGAAACAGAGCTCACTTATTAGTTAGCAAGCTGCAACTTTTTGTTTTAGATCGCAATTGTTGCCTGTAAACATGAAGGTCGTTGTTGTTGTTGTTAATAATTAGATTTCTGAGTCACATATTACCTGAAGGTCTCCAAGTGACTTACAACAAAGGTTCTATTCATAACTATCATTGAATAGCTATTGCTAGGTGGCAGCCATCACAAAATCTTAATTAAGTGGCTTATGCTATTTATTTTCTGGGGAAAGAAGAAACGTTCTCAAAAGTTATTTTCATAGAATAGTAGAGTTGGAAGTGGCCTATAAGGCCATTGAGTTTAACCCCCTGCTCAATGCAAGAATCCAACTTAAAGCATACTCGACAGGTAGCTGTCCAGCTGCCTCTTGAATGCCTCCATTGTTGGAGAGCCCACCACCTCTTTAGCTAATTGGTTCAATTGTTGTACTGCTCTAAGAGTTATAATGTTTTTCCTGATGCTCAGCCAAAATTTGGCTTCCTGTAACTTGAGCCCATTATTCCGTGTCCTCCACTCTGGGATGTTCGAGAAGAGATCCTGACCCTCCTCTGTATGGCAACCTTTCAAGTACTTGAAGAGTGCTATCATATCTCTCCTCTTCTCAAAGCTAAACATGTCCAGGTCTTTCGGTCTCTCCTCATAGCGGTCTCTCCTCTCCAGTCTCCTGATCATCCTTGTTTCCCTCCTCTGAACCTGTTCCAGTTTCTCTGCATCCTTCTTAAAGTTTGGTATCTGGAACTGGATGCAGTACTCAAGATGAGGCTTAACCCGTGCCGAATAGATGGGAACTTTGCCTCCTTGAAACATTGGCAATTTGCTTTCAAAAGTTCCATCCTTGTATTCTCCTTGATTGGGTGATTGGTAGTAGACTTCAACCACCATGCTCCTTTTATTCCTTGCTCTATTTATTTTAATCCAGATACTCTCAATTGGGCTACCAAGCTCATCTTCCTGTATTTCTGTGCAGGGATATATATATGTTTAACATATAATGTCACTTGGCCTCCCTTCCTATTACTTCTGTTCTTTTTGAACAAGTTATATCCTTCAATTGCCGTATTCCAGTCATCCCACCGAGTTTCAGTTTTACCCTTTAAAATACAATGTCATATCTACCCTTTATTTATTTATTTATTTAAAACATTTATAACCCGCTCTATTTCCGAAGACTCAGAGCGGCGAACAAAGAACAATCATACACAAAGGTTAAAACGAGCAATAAAAACAATTTTAAAATAATCATAATCACAGCAGGACCTGTCAATAATTAAAAGACATCCTAAACATCATTTAAATTAAATGCTTGATGAAATAGGAACGTCTTGACCTGGCGATGGAATACAACAAGAGAAGGAGATAACCGCACTTCTAACGGTAAGGAATTCCACAGCCTGGGGGCAATAACAGAAAAGGCCCTAGATCTAGTTCCCATCAGATGAGCTTGGGAAGTTGGGGGGATCATAAGAGGAGGATCAACGGAGGACCTCAAGGGTCGGGAGGGTTCATAAAAAGACGTACGACCAGACAAATAGAGAGGGCCCAAGCCGTGTAAGGCTTTAAAGGTTAAGACCAGCACTTTGAATTGGGCTCGGAAGTAGATCGACAGCCAGTGTAGTTGTTGTAGAAGAGGAGTTGTATGGGCTCGTAGGCCAGCTCCTGTTAACATTCTAGCTGCCATTCTCTGAACCAATTTAAGCTTCCGAGCTGTTTTCAAAGGCAGCCCCACGTAGAGCATGTTGCAGTAGTCTAACCGGGATGTAACTAAGGCATGTCTTACCTTTGTCAAGTTGGATGTCTCCAGAAATGGGCCCAATTGGCGGACCAGTCTTAACTGGGCAAAAGTGCTCCTGGAGACCACCGAAACCTGGGCCTCCAGGTTTTAAAATACAAAGAACAGCTTTCTTCACTGCCATCTTGTTTTTAAAGAAAAAAGAAACTGATCTCTCTATAGGAGATCAGAGTAATCTAGACGTTTTTGAAAATAACAAGAAGAAATGTTTAAAGTGTAATTCTATGCATGTTTACTCAGAAGGAAATTATATTATGTCCAGTAGAATTTACTCTCATGTAAGTGTGTATAGCCTTAATTAGCACAAAATGTTAAAGTGTATTTAAGAAAATATGAATTATTAAGAAAGAAATGAGATCATCATTGCTCAAGGAAATATAGCATTGTGATTTTTTGTAACATCTAGGATTATAAAGTTATTTCCCATATATGAGTTCCATTTTCCCTTTCATTATAATAATGAAAACTGGATTATAATAATGAAAACTGGATCCACAAATAATTGCAGAGGGGAGTTGTCACCAAATTCAACCTAAAGCAAAAATATGAAGCGCCTCCTCTGGAAAAATATCTAAGGAATTTATGAGGGAAGCCAAAGAGGGCTAAATAAGATTGAGGGTCGTGGTGGTCAAGATATCTTTCAGGTAATGCTGAACAACATTTTCTACTGAGAACAAAAAAAGTGAAGCAAATGTGGAAATCTCATCATAATTCATAGATTCAAAGACTGCCTATGTGATCCTCTGCTGGAGATAGATAAATGGATCAGTCTACTTCTTTTCCATGTCAGTTTTGCAGATGTTAATTCACAATACCATTCTGTTTCCACATTAATGTGCATTTTTTTAAAAAAAATAAATCCGTATGGCAATTTTTATTTAAATAGTGTGTTATTATTTTACCACAGAATATGGGTTGTATCCAGTATTAATCATACTCAAAGTAGACCCATTGAAATTAATGACTGACTTAGCTCCATTACTTTCTATGGGTTTACTCTGAGGAGAATTTGGTTGGCTACAACTTAATATTTTTAAGTACATCTTTTATCATGATGTATACATTTTTAAACATATTTTATCCCAAAATTTGTGTTTTGTAACACATTTTGGTACATTTTTGTCTTCAGTCAAGAACTGACACAAATTTTGGAGAAATGTGAATCAAAAGAAATCAGTGTATCCTGACCCACACATTAGTGAGTATGGGGGTATGGATGTGATCAGTTCACATGAGAATTTAAGAAACTGAATTTGTCAACCATCTTGGCCCAATACTTTCACCTTCGTCAACTCTGAATTATACACTGCTGTGTGAAGAGAACAGCACAATTTGAATGCTTCAGGTTTTTCTGCAATGAAATGGGAAGGTACAGATGTGAATATTTCTTATACCTTCTGCACCACCATGTTAACTTATAAATAAGAATGTGTAGCTATTAATAGGAAAACTCCATAAATCCAAATATTGACAATTTAAAGTTGATTTGTGTATTATGAGTAATAGTCCACCTACTGAAAATAACAAAATTAACTTGTCATTTGAAACAAGCAAATAGCACGTGACATTTATTTGTATAAGATAAAATAGATCTCTTATGCAAGCGTTTGGAAGCAGTTTTGCAGTATTAGTGTTCTAATGATGCAGCTTTTATTGGAAAGAACGTAATTCTTCTTATCACTTGGCATGACTGACCAACAAAGTGGTTGCATGTAAGTTATCACTTGGTGAATGGTTATCTGCATTTGCCCTGGAGTACATTTAACTCCATATTGGTCCGGGAGTCCTGCATAGGCAACGGATAATTCTAAATATTGACAACAAATAGTTATCTGGACTGCTTGGTGGTTGGCATATTAAGGCTCTAAAAGAGGGATTGCAAATTTGGCGTCCTACAAATGTTGCTGGAGTATACTTCCATCATCCCCAGCTAGCATGGCCAGTGCTCAGGGGAGGTGGGAGTTGTAATCCAGAAACATCTGGATGGCACCATTTTGGCTAACTTTGCTCTAAAATGTATCATTGTGTTCCTGACTGTGAATGGCCAACTCACTGTTCATTAGGTAGATCTGGCCCCAAAGTAATTTTATCTGGCCTTTGGTGGTTCTAATACATTTAAATCAGGGTATGGTGAAATGTTTGCCCACTTCACAAGGAAAAAAAATGGTAACAAATAGACATATCATAGACTTTAAAACGCAGCCTCCTTGTGAGTAGAGTTGCACTGTTAATCTTAAAGGAGTGAATGTTATGTCTCTTTTGGATTCTGTGCCTCAACATATATGGTCCACAACCATGGTAACCTTACTACTATATGGCACCAATTTTATTATGGCATCAAGCTACTTTTAGGGGATCAATTTGTATGTGAGCTATCCCTATGGTAGACTACAGCTTGCATCCAATGTTCGTTCTACTCAGATGGCCCACTGAAATGAATGGACAGTACTACCTTACAGTCCATTCATTTCAATGGGTCTACTCTGGGTAGAACTCAGTTGGCTACTACCCTTTAGTAAACCATAGTGTCAACAAGTACCAGATATTGTGGAGGTAATTGTGGTCCTTTTCATATTGAATCTGTCTCAAATTCCAGTTTCCATGACTTTCAATACATCTATACTTATCAATAGTCTTTCCCCCTGGTTATATTACACATTTTAAATTTTTCCCTACATACCATGCAACATCCTCTTCATATTGATTTTATTTGTAAAGATTTTGTTTTTCCATGTGTAATATATAAAAATTGGCATGCTCTATTAATCTGAGTCTTTACAATCCAAGATTAAAAACAAACCAAAACCCAGAGACTCAGCAGGCAGAAAACTCTAGTAAATGATTTACAGTTGTGAATATTAATGACTTCATAGAAGGCTTAATATTTCAGGGGGACTTCACACCAACATTTCTATTGAGCCTAGCAAAAATACAGTTTCCTGTTATTTGTTTTGGGGAAATGCCTTTGGGACAACAGCTCTTTCCAGAGGTTCTCTTCCTTCCTTCCCTCCTTGACAGCAGCAAAGTGTTTTCATGTTTATTCATGCTGAAATAAATTCATTACATGAAGTGTGACGTAAGCTGTTTACTAATGTTGAACATCTTCAGAAACCTCGATTGATAAGGAGGAAGTGCTACAAAAAGCAATCAACTCTTTCTTTTCTTTTCTTTTTTGGTACTGAAAACATACTTTCATTTGTGTCCTGGTGTTTACAGAGGATTTGTAGCAATCTGAGGTTTGGGGAAATGAAGTCCCTGAACTAATAAAATGCAACTGCCACTTGCAATTCTTCAAAGAATCGCACTCTGTGGGGTAAGCTGTGTTTTCGGGGATTGCCACTGAAATTTGGCTTTGTCAGCCAGCACATACAGGCTTTCAGTGGTGGAGGCTGTCGTCTCACATGACCCTCAAATGATAACAATAATGAGCCTTATTGTGAAAATGAGCAGTTACATAGGTAATTCTCCCCTTCCGCTTCGCTAACTCCTGCTACAACTTACATGTTCCCAGACATCACAATGCTATATGTTTCCCCACATCCCTCACAGAGACAGCCAATGAGGTGAGTGAGTGCAACATCCTGACATCAGGTTGTGGGAAAGACTATTTTTTTCTTAACTTCATATCCCACTTGTCTTCCACCATGGAACCCAAGGTAGCATACATGATTGATTCCTGCATGGGGGGAGGGGAGGGGCCCTGGGGGAGACCTGTGGGGAGAGGGGGGAGGGAGGGAGACACAGGGAAAGGAGGGGAAACTTTGAGGAGGGAGGTGTTGTAGGGTCCCAGTCCCTGTGTATGGTTTGAACCCCCCCCTCCCAGAGTCCTCACAGTGCAATATACAGGGCTCCAGAGGCTTTGAATTCCAAAAGACCATGTTTCTCTATTTTTTCTCCTCAGTTCAACTGAAAAGCTTTTTTATTTTTTCTTCAGTCCTATGTCTGGGCTGGCAGCCAAGCATACTGATAATAGCTTCTGCCGGACACACAGACACACGAGGGGGGGGCCTGTGTGTGGAATATATGGAATAAGGCAGAGACCTGCCTTGAGCAAAGCATGGGAAATTTATTGTGAGAAGTTCCCAGGTGGACATGTCACATTTCCTTCACCCAGTTCTATAAAAAAAGGTCCTTAACCCCTATTACAGACCAGTCTTATGGACTTGGTGACTCACTTTACCATCAGTGTGTGTGGAGCATTCAAGGCTTATGTTTGCCTTGAGGCTTAGTGGGTGAGGAAGATTCATTCTTTTTGTTTTATGTGGATAGTTTATGTGGATACCTTTTCGGTGGCTTCCGAGTGAGGTGCGATCAGCCCCTTCCTTGCTGTCTTTCCGGCGACAAGTAAAGACTGTTTTACTTCAACGGACATTTGGGATAGAGAATGACCAGGATTAAGTGTCATAGGATTGGTGACTACATTTTATGATCTTATTATTTTAAATTGTCCCTTGTTTTTAACGTATGTTTTATGGTTTTAATTTTTCTCATAGTTTAATTCTATTTTAATTGTATACTTTTGTATGTTTTAATGGTGTTGTTTTTTAGTTGTAAGCTGCTCTGAGTCCTATTGGAAAAAGGGCGGGGTAGAAATAAAGTTTATTATTATTATTTCCAGGATTTCTCTCTCCTGATAGAAGTATGTTCAAGATGTTCAAGACTTAGATGTTCAAGACTTATATTTTCTTATGTAGCATAATTATTATATTATGTTAATTATGCATAAGGTCTTTCGTTTATGTAACAAAGACTTAACTGTATAAAGAATAAATAGTATTCACTAATAGGCAAAAAAAACCACGCTTGTAATTTAAGAATATACCTCTAGCCAACAGATATCAAACTTTAAAAAGCAGGGAAATTGGGCAGCTACAGTGAATGCACCAGGGGAGCAGGAGACCTGGCCTCCTCTCTGAGATATTGGACTGCCCTACAAATTTGTGAAAATGCAAACACAATTTGGGTTGGTCTTTGACAGTCCAATCCACTTGCGGTGTAGCTTGGAAGAATTTGGTAACATGGTGAGTGGTGGCAACGCCTGTCATCTCCAAAGATGGAGAATTATATTTTTGTATGTTTGTTAGTGTTCTTCTTACTTTACTTCTTTTCTGTGTTACTACTGTTTCTACAGAGAATCTAACATAGAAAATTATATTTCTGTCATTATTCATCCAAGAAATCTGTGTCAAATTTATTTTTATTAATTTCAAAGCCTTTTTATTGGTCAGTGTCACATGATGGTGAAGACAGCCTTTTGTGTTTCAAATTGGAGGTTATGTTCTATTTCTATTTTGGGTGCATTAACAGTTCAATCTGAAACTGCAGTTTGATGTAAAATCATTCTGATTACAATGAGTTGCTACTTAAGCAATGACTCTGGCTGTTGGAAAAAAAACAAACTTGGCCTGCCAAAGATGCATGTTTTCTCCCTGCTATGCTTAAACCACTTCACTTAAGGAAAGGTGGGCATGGTCAATTAAAAACACAGAGCACACCTAGAATTTTGCTAGACTTTATTTCACCTCAGAGGAAGGCAATGGTAAACCACCTCTGAATACCGCTTACCATGAAAACCCTATTCATAGGATCGCCATAGGTCAAGATAGACTTGAAGGCAGTCCATCTATCCATATTTCATCTCCCACTGTTTTATCTTGTGCAAACTGAGACACTACTCATGTTTTTAGTGTAAATTTTGCAAAGTGTTGTTGTACTTCACATATTCACAGAAACAGAAGTAAAAGAAAATGATTTACTATAGAAAACTTCACTAAAATTCCAAAGTAGATCAAACATATTTAAAGTGACTATCTGAACTATATCATCTTCATATTGTTGCTTCCTCCCTGCTAAAGCAAGATCAGCACAACACATGTCTTGTTTCTGTTATTCGGGCTGATTGCAGGGGTTACCACCAGTCACCATATGCTCAGAGGCACATGTTACCAAGAGTTGCTAGGAGACACCCTGTTCCCCTCACAGAGCTTCAATCAGAGCAGCTGACTGTTAAACCACTCTGGCCATTGGAGCTCTGTCAGGGGAATAAGAGTCTCCTAACAACTCTCAACATCCTTAACAAACTACACTTCCCAGGGTTCTTTGGAGGAAGCCATAACTGGTGTTGGTGTGCCCCCTGATTAGCCAAGCCAAAGATCTGTGATCCTGGCTTTTAGAACTCTGACAGTTGCTTCTTACTGAGCATGCCTGCGCTTATCATTGACTCCAATGCTAAATTTCTTAAATTAATTAAAAATCAGCCAGGCATTTAAAAAAAAACTTTTAAACTGCAGAAGATGAAGGTCAGAGTATGGGGCAAGGTCAGTAATAGGATTACAGGTCCTCTGTGAACATGGCTGATCTTTAATTAATTTCAACAAATTATGAGAACTCTGACAGAAAAAAGTCCAACAGGTGTCTGGATTTTCTCTCTCTCTTTTTACAATTTGAACTCTCAATTCTCTCTGACTGTTTTGTGTATCACCATGAAAATTTAGAAGGTTGCTAAGCAAGCATTTCTGAGTTCAGGACTATAGGTTTTGTAAGGTTTTGTTTTGAAATGAGTTTATGGGAAGCATCAGAATGGCATGGGGGTATTTTCAATTTAACATTGTGGAATGTTCAAAACCATGCTGGCTATAGTATACAGCCACTCTCGTAGCTATATAATTGGTTATTCCGCTGTGGAGATTCCATTTCTTTACCTGATTTGTCCCTAAACCTTAGGGTGTTCTGTTGTTGGACCTCCACCCATAGTTCACCTAGACAGACCTAACTGCTGGCAAAAACCATGGAAGCTCAGGTGACCACAACATTTGTCATAAAAGTTGTCTGTGTAGATACAGACTAGGGGAGTACATAAGAATCCTCAATCCTGTGCATACACTAGAAAGAAGTAGTTCAGACTATGTCAGAGGGCTGGTGACCCATGGGAGAAGAGGGAGTGTGATCTGGTGACACATGGGAGGTGAGAGAGGGGGAGTGCTTGTGGCCCATGGTGAGGGAGGGGGGATGGGGAGTGCTGGTGACCCATATGCAGAGAGGGAGGTAGGAGTGCTGGTGACCTGTGAGGGGAGGGGGAGCACTGGTGACCCATGGGGGAAGAGCACTGGTGATCCATGGAGGGAGGAGAGTGCTGGCAATCTGCATGGGGGATGTGCTGGTGACAGTAGGTGAGGTTGGCTATCAAAGCAAGCAGGGGTGGAGCCCCTAGTTAAAACCATATTTACCAAAACATAAAAAATGCACTGGTAGCCATTTTAGACACCATGAACAGTGCATATATTAAGTCAATGCAGCTAAAAATATGACATTAAAATAGCAGCAGTATAAAAACAGCTAGTTTAAAAGAAATTTGAAACTGAAACATAAAGACCCAAGGTATATCTAGGATGGGGAACTTGTAGCCTTCCAGGTGTTGCTGGACCCCAACGGCTTTCATCCCTGACCATTAGACAAGCTGGCTGGGGCTGATGGGAGTTGTAGTCTAACAACATCTGGAGGGTCATAGGCTTCCCACCCCTTCAAGAAAGTCATGGACAAGATCCAGAACTGCTTGACTTTGGTTGCTGTATCATGCACTTCTTGAACATAGATCTAGAAAGAGTATATTGTAGAATGTGGAGTTTTGTGTTACAGAAGGAGAGGAGGGAACTCGATATTTGCCTGCCATTTTCAGTAGCAGGTACCTATATATCTTAATGGCTAGTTTCTGAGTGAAGTATGGTATTCTTGTAGCCAAATTATTTCATTTCTAGACTGTTTTCTTCTGTCATAAAAGCATACAAAGGGATTTGTGTGATTTTTTAAAAAGTATTTTTAAAGCTGTATAATATAAACTTGAATAAAATAAATATACAAGTAAAAAGACTATGCAGCGCACACCGCACATACACACACACACACACCACCACCACCACAAGAACAAAACAGGCTAACTGGTTATGAGAAAAAGGTCTTTGTAAAGATCAATAGGGAAGCGGGGAGGGAGAACAGTGGCTATTTCTTTATAGCTACTAAACAGGGTAATAGAAAATTATTTACATATTTTAATCATCTTCTGACTTTTTTGTTCTTGAGCATAGCTAAAGGTAGATTCATTTCCTGTTCTCATTTAAAGCTTCCCAGAAGCTCTTTATTTCAGAGTACTTTTAAAGGTTTCTCATAAATTTACTCCACTTCACCTCAACCTCCCACTGCAAATATATGAATCTCAGCTTTTAAAAATCACACTTTTATTGGCAAACATTTGCCACTCTGCAGTTTTGTTCTGGTAAATTCAGCGGTCATGACTAAAAATTCCCTACTTGTAATTTATTGGCCTAAAACTGAGTGTATCTCCACCTAGGGTTACCATATTCGAGTTCCACAAATCCAGGCAGGCTAATTTATATATTCCCAAATTGTTTGCTAATTATGTAAATTAAGCATATTAATAGTTGCTTTGTCCAGTTGTTTTGTTTCTGTGCCTAGCAATTGCCACCAAAAAATGCTTAAGGATGTGAGGATTAAAAGAAAAAAAATCTTCCATTTTCAGCCTTAAATGCCTAGGTTTGCTTTTATATCTTGTATCATTCATGGGAGGGAGTGTGTGTGGCAGATTCAAATCCCTTTATTCCATCCTCCATGATGGCATGCAGATGGCAGGCATCCTCCCATTGCGTTCACAACTTAAGATACATGCCCTGAGACACAGAGGCAATTGAGATGAAGGCTGCTTCTCCTTGCTGACTCAACCAGAAAGTCTATGGATAAGGGTGGAACTGCACGTGTTGATCAAGTAAGCACATGCAGTTTTCTATACTGTCTAGATTCTGCATATGCAGCAGACAGGTCTTGATTTTCCCAAGAGAGCTGTGGTGTTCCTCATTGGCTAAAAACAGCGGAAGGCAAAAGTAGGCTGATTTCTCACAAAATCGGCAGAAAACTACCTCAACATTTTGCCTTTTATATCTGGATCCACAAGGGCTAGCAACTTGCTCTTTAAAAAATATGAAAGCTGGGAATCTGGGCCACCTAATGGGCTAAGCAGGCACCAGTTAGCATGACTAGAATCCTGGTAAAACCCAGGTAACTGGGTAATATGGCAACCCTATCCTCGCCACAGCTAAGTAGTAAAGAAGTGAGCAAGTGGCTGCAGACAGGAGTTTGGAGTCCTTTAGATCTCCAATACTGCTGCTACCAAATGGATGCCTTTTTTTCTTTTTTTGGTTGCTTCCACTAAAACAAGCCTTTATGCTCTGCGACTTTCTTACTGACACAGCCACCTCTGTATACTGGGTAGTGTGGCAAGTAGGCATGGGGGTGAAATTCAGTTCCATTCACATTTTAATGCAAATCTACCTAACTTGTGCTTCTTCAAACAATATGCAAACGGCAAAATAGCTGCCCATGAAAATCCACACTTCTCACAATTTTGCACTGTAGTTCTTTAACCAAATGGCATGTACAAAACTGCATAGATTAGTAGTGTGAGCATTAAAATCCATATATTAGTGAAAATAACATACAAAAATGAATAATATTAGGAAAACTTGCTTGCAAAAATGTGTACATTAGGAGAAAGGCACACGAAAATGATGACAAATTTTCAAAATGACAATTAACAAATCACAAATTAATGCAGAAATGTGGAGAACTGATGACTGGAAAAATTAGAACCTGAAACCAAAAATTGACAGATTTGTCCCTCCCTAGTGGCAAGGCAGTAAGGTGTGAGGTAAAAACCAAGACATCAGACCAAGGTTTGATTAAAAGTTTTGAAAATCAACAAACAGTCACTGCAGTGAGATTTCTTTTTTAAAAAACCATCAACCACAGAAGAGATTCCTCTGTACTGACTCCTTCTGATGTTTTCCTCCTTTCCCCTCAAATTCCCCAACACTAGTCCTCTTCATGCATTCGAAAGAACATGTGTGAGTACAAAGTGTGTAGAGATGGTGGACATGTGCACACCAGCCTTGCCCCACAATGTCCCTGGATACAACAGGCATGCATGCTTCACCCCTGGCCTTTCCACACTTAGACGGCCCCTCGCAATCAAGAACACAGATAATGTAGGAAGGTTGGGGATGGAGCAAGTGATGTTGATGTTGACTACATTAATACTGATAACAGCCCACTAGTCCTGCACAGCCTCAGTTAGCCATCAATAAAATAGAAGATGGCAAGTCATATACATCAATAGTGATCTCAATTCTTCATGTGCCAGTTCTTAGGTAACCAAAATGGTACCAACCATATACAGAGGGAGAGATCTGCATGTGTGGAAGAACCCCAAGGTTTGTGGAAGTACAACAAATCTATTTGAAGATGCCCAGTGCCCATGAAACTCTAACTTAATGGTTGGAAGTGGAATAAAAATCCTAAGGGGAATGTAATGGAATGGATTGCAGTGCATAGCCGGGAAATGAAGAGGCAAGACAAGATGAAGTGTGGGTAAATCAAGGGCCACGTTTATTTAAATAAAGCCAATTAAATGCTTGATTGCATAATAAATGATCTGCAGAGACAAGTGTGGGACCTAACATTTACCCAATTAGGTGAGGGCACCCTGACATGGGAAAGGGGGTGGTTCAAGCCCAATCCCCTCTTCCGGACCCCATCCCCGCAGGGTGGTTAGGGAGGCCTTCCTGCTCCACCCCTACTCGGGGCCACACAACTCTGAGTGGGTGTTACAGGTTAGCCCCAAAGGTGAGCCTTATCTTGAGCCACACAACCTGGAAGGCAGGCCTCAGAACCCACCAATCACCTTAAAGAGTGCCTAAAGGTGGTCACCAAACTCTATCCTGTGAAATTTCCACAGCTATCTGCCAAACGTGACCAGATGAACCTATTTACAATATTAAACTACCAGGCCAGGCAACAAATCAACCGAATCACATTAAGCCAGAATAGCCAAATAAGCAAGAGCCAATCAGCCAAATTAGAAGAACAGTACAGGGTAGGCAAAAAAACTTCTCAGCAAACAAAGGCTGATGTGCTAAAAATTCCTACCCGGCCCCAAGGTGACCAGTTAAACTAGTACTGCCCTAAGGGACGGTGGGTAGGCGTCATGTCAGGCCAAAAAGAGGGCAAGGAGAGGTGGAGCAGGGCTTAAACAGCCACCCTGCTCCACCCCCTACATGACAGGCATGTGTGGCCATGCCATGCCCAGGAGGGGAGGGGCTTTGAAGCCATGCCAGGTCTTCCCCGGCATGACTGCAAAGGCCCGCCATCGCCAGAGCCCTTGGGTCTGACAATGGTGGGGATTGCCCAGAGCTTGGAAGTAATTAGTTACAAAAAAGAATTACTTGCAATTTATTACTTTTTTGAGGAATGAGTGTGTGATTCCTTTACATGTTGATTGTAATAGAACGAGGAATAATTTTATTACTTTTGAGAAGTAATGTTCCAGCATTACTTTTGGGCATTACTTTGGGGGGGGGGGACAGGAGAAGTCTTCTGCTCCTCTGATATGTGGATGAAAATCATGTTCCTCAAACTGGGCTTCTGTGCAGCATTACTCTTCCCTCTTGCTCTGTGAGTGGGTAGGAGGTGACAAGGGCAGAAGTGGAGAGCAAGACAGGGGTAGAGTGGAGAAAATAATTGTTTTTTTTTTTTTTAAAAATGGACAGTGGTGGAGAAGAATGGAGTGGAGGGAGAAAGGAGCCAGAGGGCAAGAACATGGATAAAAGAGGAGAAGGAGGCTGCAGCAGAATGGAGATAAAAGAACTGTGGAGGTGAAAGATGACAATGAGTGTGTGTGTGCGCACACGTGTGTGAATACTGTGTTTGCACTAGGCGCATGAAGCGGCCTCCGCCACCCTCCCTGACTACTTTGCTGCATTTGCAGTGTTTTTAAGTTTTTTGCATCTCAATGGAAAATGATTTCTTGGGTGGGTGTGTGACGCCCTTCCCTGGCTCTCCCTGTCAGGTTCCTACCTGCGCGTGGCTACTGCCTGTCACTAGGCACCACCAGGGACTCCACCAGTCCGGACTGTCTTTTTTTATTGTTTCTCTCCCTGCTCTAGCACAGATCTCAACAGATCCCCCTGCTAGGCAACCACCAGTCACGTCCTAATACTAGTATTCCCAGAGACTCTGAATACTGGTATTGTTATTCTCTTCACCGCTGCCACCATTTGTTACAGTTTCCCTTCAGCCTTGGTCATTACCTTACCCTCCCTTCTGGTCTGTGAAACCCCAGCCAAGGATCAGGCCTTTGGTAAACCAAATTAAGTATTTATTAAAGATAACAAAGCTAACAAGATTAACAAGATTTCTTCTTAAGGCACGTAAGCATATGGTTTTACTCAATACTAATCCGAACTCCACCCCCCTCCTTCTCCACTCTCTCCTGGCAAACAACTCTCTAAACCCCACCAAGCAACCCACTCAGTTTCACCTCATCCCCCCTAGATTCCACTCTCACTCTTCCTTTTATACGTTCAGCCATTTTAAACACTCAGCCAATCATCTAGCATTCTACTGCCCATTCACTCCCCCTCCTCTTTCACTCCACTTACCATGTATCTTCTAAACAACCAACACTTACCATATATACATTAATATAGGAACATCACAGGGTGTCCCTTAGTTGTTGGCAGGGCAGGGTCCGGGAGGTGGTTGAGTGAGAGAGATTATGCTTGCTGGCTGAGTGTGTGTATGTGTGTGGGTTGCACTTGGTTTGACGTGCAAAGATCTGAGTGGTGGCCTCTGCCTCCCTTACCGGCAGAGAGACCACCATTGCTATCTTATGGATAAAAAGAATTACTGTACTACCTCTGTGTGCGTGTGTTTATTTTTAACTTTGTTTTAGGCAACTTAGATGTGCAGTAGCCAAGGTCAGCACTTTGTAGGCACTCTAGGTTTTTAAAAGTAACTTAAGTGTAATTGTAGTGATTACTTTTGAGTAACAGTGATCAATTCCTTTCAGAACAATTGTAATTATAACGATAATTTATTCCTTTTTCGGGCCATGTAACAGTAACTGTAATCTATTCCTTTTTAAAAGTAATCTTCCCAACTCTGGGATTGCCCTATAAGAAGGCAGAATTTCAACCAGCCATGAGCAGGAACACTTCACACTACAACATTTTATTGCAGGTCCCAAAATGGCAAGACGAATCAGTCTCCAGTTTTTGTCGCCAAGACAATATACACCTTTTTCACAGATGTGCTAATTAATGTTCCACTAGAAATATTTCTCAATAGACAGCTGGAAAAACAATACAAGTAGCCTTACAGCTCTTTACACAGACTGCCTCAGCCTAGTAGGTGCTTGTGTCTGATTTCCACACTCCAAGTGAACAAGTCATCATGGACAAGTAAGGGTAGTGTGACAATTTAATGAAATAACACACTGCTTTTTCATAATTTTGCCCAGCATGACACATTTATGTTGATTGTGAGGAAGATTATTTTATTAGCGAACACTCTAGGAAGTCGGAATTAATTGCTGTTGCCAGATTATAATAATAATAAGGAATTATCTGTGCACTCATTTAAATCATACACTGCAGGCCAAGTCAGCTTGCTAGCACTGTAGGATTGTTTTCTCTATGGCTCCTTCTCAGGTTGGTCTGGTATTGTATGCATGAACAAACCACACAGGTAGGGCTAATGATGTCTCTAATGTTGCCATCTCTTCTGGCCAGTTGATGTGCTCTTGGAAAGGAAGGATGCCATTTGCTCCACCCAAGTGTTTCCCTTGTGTACAAGGTATCAATACAGAGTGGGGGAAACCATGAGCAGCACCTTCCACGTCACTGTTGGTAAGCATGAATCGGCACTACAAGTTGCATACTGGTCAAATAGCAATATGTCCTCATCTTCATTCATGATACAGAGTGTATAGAAAGAACAACTCAAGGGGCTTTGTCCTTGAGCTCAATATGAAGACATAGTCTTAGTATTTGCTGCCACTGAAACAGTGTGGTTCGCATGCCCCAACTTCTTTTCTTGACCAAATCCAGCCTTCCCCAACCTGGTGCCCTCAAGATGTGTTGAACTCCAACTTACATCCGCCCCAGTCAGCATGGTCAATGGTCAGGGATGATGGTAACTGTAATCCAAAGGAACTGGAGGACACTAGGGTGGGGAGCGCTGCACTAGTCAGCCACTTGGCATCCTTAGGTGTAGATTTCGGACCAACAGTCCTTTACCAGGCACCTCTGTCTTTGTGGAGCCAATAAAAAGTAAGAGCAGCTTACAGTACCTTCTCTCCATTGAGGTCACAGGATGAATCCATCCACTACTGTTCAGGTAGGATGGGCAGCCAAAACCATTGAACTATACTGCTATTCATTTTTGTTGCCAGACAAGCCTGAGTGAATATGAGCAAAGAATCATCTGTCTCACCAGAAATTTGTGGTTTGTTTTGTAAAGTTCAATGGAGATTGGGATTTTGAAATAGAGTATTTAAAAGGGCACTACTCTGCACAAGACCTGTCCAGAGACCTCTAGGATCTGCCTGGTGGTGATGAATTCATCAGTGTTCACCAAGAGGCCTCTTCATCTGTGGGATGTCTCCAGAAGACTGTGGTTGCTAAGGAGGAAGAACAACAGAAATCAATCGTTTTTTAAAAAAATAATTGAAAGCATTCTAAATTTCTGTTCCAATTATCTTGTGGCTTTATTACAATCTGAGGTTTGGGAAAATATCTTACCACTATTCCCTTATGTTTTCCTGTAATTTGGCAACTACCTAATCATAGTTATTCATTTTATACTATATTTTACACAAATACATTACTGCTCAAAGTGGTTCACTGAAAATCCTTTAGCAATAATAACACAATAACTATAATGACTAATCACACTGGAATACCAGTACAACATAATACTAACAATTCAACAATTAAAAGTTCATTTTAAAAGTATCAAAAATGTAAGTGAGCATAAAGCTTACGTCCGTTAATAATATCTACTACTTTCTATTTCAAAGAAACCTCCACGTTGATGGCATTAGTGTCTAGCAAACCCCTTCCCACCACCACAAGAACACAGGATATCAAGTCAGACCATTGGTCCATCCATCTCAGCAGAGCTTGGAAAAGTTACTTTTTTGAACTACAACTCCCATCAGCCCAATTCAGTGGCCATGCTGGCTGGGGCTGATGGGAGTTGTAGTTCAAAAAAGTAACTTTTCCAAGCTCTGCATCTCAGTATTGTCCATACTGACTGGCAGAATCTCTCCAGAATTTCAGGCAGGAGTATTTCCCAGCCCTGTCTGGAGATGCTTGAGGTTGAACCTGAGATGTTCTGCATGCAAAACAGATGCTCTATCACTCAGCCGCAGCCCTTCCCAAGGGCCTTAAACCTAGACCCAAAAGACCAGAAAGTACTCTCAGAGCTCTTCTGGCAGCAGGCTTCATCAAGGATGTTCAGGCTGGAGGTGGAAGCAATGATTCTAAAAGTTTGTTTTAGCAGTGAACTAGTATGGCACTCAGTAAGAAGGGTACAGATTATCTAGACCAATTTCAGTCCGGCTTCAGGCTTGGTAATGGCATTGAAACTACCTTGGTTGTGCTGATGATGATTTCTGTCAGGAGCAGGATAGGGAGAGTGCAACCCTGCTCATTCTCATTCTCCTCTATGTAACTTTTGACACTGTTAACCACAGTTTCTCCCTGGGGAAACTGTGAGGTGGGGGTTGGGGGCACTATTCAGCTCCTACCTCCAGAGTCACTTCCTCTGAATAGCCATAGGAGGTCTATTACTTGGAGCCATGGAATATATCCGATGGTGTCCCATAGGAATCCATCTCCCCCACACCCATGCTATTTAACATCTATATGAAGCGCTGGGATATGTCATCAGGAGATCTGGAGTGACTCACCAATATGTGGATGTCACCCAACTCTATCTCTCTGTGCCATCTGAATCAGGAAAGGCAAGTCAGGTGCTAGAACAATATCTGGAGATAGTGATGTGCTGGATGTGGGACAAAAAAATATAAATAAACTGTATCCAGACAAGCTGGTGGTGTTGTGTTCTGAGTAGGGATGGAAAGATCTGTTAATTTCAGTTCTCTTAGTTTCTCATTTTCCCAATCTTAAATTCAGTTCTCCACATTTCTGCAGCAGTTTGTGGTTTTTTTAAAATCCTCTTGAAAATTCTCAGCATTTTAGAGTGAATTTCTCCTAATAAACACATTTTTGTAGGCAGTTTTGAATAATGTACACATTTTTGCAAGCATTTTCTCCTAATACAGTGCATTTTTGTATGTTATTTTCACCCATATATTCATTTTATGCACACTTCCCCCTAACACAATGCATTTTTGTTAACATTGTTTGGTTGGTGAACAGCACTGCAAAATTTGAATAAATGTGAATTGCAAAAGATGGCTGTGTTTCAGTTCTCATATTGTTAAGTGCAAATTGGATAGATTTGGCACAAACTGTGAATTGAATTGAGTTTCTTGGCCACCCCTAGTTCTGAGTTCCTAGGTCCAAGAAGTAGGGAGGTGGGGAGGGTTGCACTCTCCTGGAAGGGGCAAGTGCACAGTTTGGGAATAGTCCTGGATGCAAGGGTTCCATGAAACATTTGTATAGGTTGGCATTCAGGTTTGTCTCTCACCAGCTCCAGCTGTCCTTACTGAGAGTCCAGGTAAGGTGAAGAAACTTTCTAGATTGGGTAAAGTTGAGAAAGCCTGGTGCTAGGGTTCCCATAGTGATATGCAGAGCCTCTCTGAAAAATTGTATGGTTTTATATAAACCAATTTTGCTCCCCTTGAGATTCCTCAAACATTTCGCTTAAGCAGCAATTTCCAAGTGAAATTTCCCTTGAATAAAACTTGATGCCAACTAAGGGATGCTTACCACAAGATAAACTCCACTGACCTCAGTTGGGATTAATTCTCACTAAACATGATTAAGATTTGGCAGCCAGATATGTGTTTTCTGCATAGTTGAAAATATGGGGAAGACATTTCTGCCACAGCACTACTTTGCATTATCTAGACAAATGCAGTACCACTTCGGAATTCTTCATCCCATGGTGCTTTATAGTTCTATGAGGCATACCTTGGTGGCATTCATCACTTTTGCACAGGTTTCCCTATTCAAAAAGTAAGCCTTCAGTTTTATGGTGTGCAAGAGCTGAAGAAATACAGAACAAGAATTGAGTCTCACACCTATGAAGGATGAGGGTAATGTTTTTCTCGTATGTGAGTGAAAGACCCATAACTCATGAGTCCAGGTTTTCTGTGGGAATGATAAAGTGCTAGAAAAAATATTCAGCTTAAACAGGTGGACTGTTTTATTCATCTTCTCAGTATTCAGTGAGGCTGATTTTACTATAAACTGTTGGAGTACAAATGAGAGGTCCATTTTTTTCAGGCAGGATCAAACTAAATGGACAGTTACCCAAACATGTGAAGCATATAGCACACCAGAGTACAAGGATTCACCTTTCATTTCACTTTAAAGTTACCTTCATAGACTGAGAACCCAAATCACTATCTAACGGTCATTGTCATGTTCTTTTAACCTAATGTTTGGAAGAATAAAAGGTTTTTGTCATGTCCTCAGAATCAAGATTCAGAGCTGGATGCTGCAGAATCTCCAACTAAGGTGGCAGACCACATGCAGGGCTCTGAGCCTGCTGCCTCCCACAGAACCCCAGTGGTCCATTGGCACAGGGAGTGTACCAGGCGGGAACCTAAGGAACTAGGGAATGGAGGAGAAGTGCCTGTCTTCAGGCCACAGGGTTGGCCCTTTAGATTCATAATCTAAAGTTAGCCATACAGGGGCTGAGCCTGATAGAAAGAGAAAGAAGCTTATAAAGGAACAGTCTACTCTCAAATAGCACACTTGGAACTATCTATGGTCCTGCAATATCTGACCTGCCTTTCTTCATGGGTTCCAGCATCAGACCTAAACAAGTCAAATCTGAATGTGAAACAGTCCTCCAGTTTTAGTTTCCACAACGGCCCATTTCAAATTATGCTGTCTCCCCACAAGTGGAAGAAAGCAAAAAATACCCTTTTCACCTTTTGAGGTCACTGGATGTAAACTGACTGTAATGCTTCCGTAGGGTATAGATATGGATGGACAGATCAGTCTGTTTCTGCCCCATGTCAATTGTACATGTGTTAATGTATATGTCCGCTCCATCCTGTTTCCACATTCATCTGTGATTTTAAAATGTCCATACAAAATTGTATTTACAAATATGTATTTCCAAACATACTCCCAAAACACATTTTTGTATCTATTTTAGTACTTTTTAGAGCCAAGAATTTATTGTAAAACTTGGAATGCAAACTCTTATTGTTGGTTGGTTGGTTGATTGATTGATTGATAGCCCCCCCTTCCTCTCATATATAGTTTGGAAACTATAGTGTGTAGTGTTAATATGACACAGCAGAAAATGGATTAACCTGAATTAACTTAGAAGCAGAAAAGCAAAATTCCTCTGTGGATACTAAAAGTGCCTGAGAAGGCCAAAATGCTTAGTTGCTGTTTGATGCTCAAAATGCTAGCTTACCAATGTAATGGGACACCTTCCAAGAAGATAGGGACTGAGCGAAGAATATGCTGTGCCTGGGGGAGGTAGGAACAGCACAGGGAGCGCTCAAGATTAGAACGCTCTAAATGTAAAGACAATGAAGTTCACTGAGAAAGTGTTGCTAACAAGATGGGAGGGGCTGTGTATGTGGAGGACTTGGAAGCCATATATCAATGTAATCTGTGTAGCTATGCTTTCAGACTAGGATTCTGGTGTTAGTCGAATGCTTTATCTCTCTTTTGCAAAAGATGTAGGTAATTAATCAATAAAGGTGTGGTTTTATATATCTCTGGTTTCCCATCTGGTGTGATTATTTGGAGCTTCCTCCAGATGTAAAGAGCCTTTTTGCGTAACAATTTTGGCGCAGCCAGCCAGGAGCGTCTGGTTAAACCTGTTGGTTCCCCGTGTCGCCTCTAGCAGGCCAAGGGGAGCTCCAGGTTGTTTGAACCTGCCTTGGGGCTAAGAGAGCGAAGAGCAGAGGACACAATGGTATATATCAGAGCTCAAATAAGTGAAACCAGAGAGCCAACACCTTAGGGAGTAACGAGAAGCTGTAGATGACTGTGTGTGGTCGTGAGAGTGAGAGGCCTACTGAAAAGCCCGGTAAAAGATTTGTTTGTGGGATCGGGAGTAGGGTGACTTCACAGGACTTGAGAGATGAGGGCCTGCTGAAAAGCCCAGGGGAACTGACCTATAACAGGCAGTTGAAAAAACCCAAGTGAAATGGGAGCAGGGCCATCTCAAGAAGAACAGCTGCAGAATCCGTTAGCATGTTTTTTTGAGAAATTTTAAAGATTTTAAAAATGCATTTATGACTAAATGGATGTTTGTGAATTAAGTACTCAGGCGTGAATTGGTTATATGTGTGAATGTGTGAACGTGTGAAGGTTTCCCTGAATGTCTGTGGGAATGGTAGAAGGGAAAGTTTCCTCCCTGTATTGTCACTTCCTAAAATATGTTGTTGTTGTTGTTTTTCCTTGCGGCGTGGATCGGCTGTCCATGCCACTATTTGTTTGATGCCCTTGTTTGGCACAGGATTCAAAGAATTTAATTTGCGTTTAGAAATCTTTTAAGTTGGTATGAAGAGATTTGCTTTGTTTGTTTAAAGCAAGGCTTGAAGAGAGGAAAAGGAACAAGAGATTTTTGCCAGACTTTCATGCCCTCCTTGGCAGGAGAAGGAGAGAGGAAAAAGTATTTTAAAACCGAGGCTTGAAGACAGGTAGAGGAAGGGAGGTTGAGGAACATCAGAGCTCCCACACACATGTGTAAAACCTTGAGACCAAGAGATTTCTTCCTGGTTTTGGATCAGAGCTCTTCCACATAGCTTCGGCTGTATTCAACTGCCCAGTCCGGGCATAGGATAGGTAATCTCATTTGCCTTTCACCTCTTATAGTAATAAGGTCCTTTGGTCTCTTAACTTTAAAGTTATGAATGAGTCAGGATGTTAATGATAGATGCTGTCACGCACCCAAGTAATTTTGTGGTGCTTTCTTGCTCTTTCTCTCAATAAAGTCAGGCTTTGCTTTATTTTGTTTCGGATCTGCATTTCTTGGGTTGAATATATGCACCATTTGAGCACATTCCAGGGCAAAGCGTTTGTTTTGTCTTTAGCAGGGGATCCCCTCCTCTCAAGAAGGTGTGTTTCATGGGACATGAGGGTGGCAAATGCACACACTCAGGTTCCCAAGAGCACATGTAGCCAAGTTCTGAATGTAACTGGAATGAGTGTAATTTCCTTTCTTACTATGTTTTGATGTCTCTTGTTTTAAAGTGAATGGGGAAATGTTCTTTAAAATGCTGTGGTAAATCCAGAGGTTAAGGTATAAAAATTCCCTGGCACATTGTTATCCCCCTCCCCTTCTGTCCTTGGCAACAAAGCTTTGGCAAATGATGGTTGTGATTGTGACACAGCAATTAGCCAACGTTGAGACTGGAGAGAAGATTAACTCATTAAGTTACTATGGGGGTTCCCTAAACTGGGTCCCATCCATTTTGAAAGCCCTTGATAACACTTGTGTCTCCCTCCCCTTCGAAGAGTCCTGGGGAAACGACGCCTTGTAAGTATTTTGAGCCGGTGGGGCTAGGTACTTGGAAAAGGTGGAAACAGGATTTGCACTGGGAATGTTCAGTGCTCTGGCTGGCAGAGACTTTTAACTAGTTCCTGTCCCTTGAGATACCCCCCCTCTGGTTTTTCTCTTTTGAGAGTCAATCTGGGAGAAAAAGCTGGTGACAACAGCTTTACTCATGAGTGACTTGGTTTGGGAATGTGGCATTTGAAGGTGGCTCATCCCTGAATTTATTTTGAAACAAGGTTTGGTTGTTTGTGTGTGCACTGCTTCATTCTTTGTATTTGGCTTTTGGTGTTGGAGATTTCTAAGCTATGGCAAAAGAATAAAATGCTTTATGAGATCAGTAGAGTGCCTATTGAAAATAGAGAAATGGTTGATTAAGAAAGGAAGGTGTGTGTGGGATGATGATGATTGTTTTAAGACGGATGACCCTATGAAAACCATGACTGAGGCCTATGCGGGATATTGCAAAAAGTGCAGGCCTTCCAAATCAAAGAAAAGTGCTGCAGCTGTTTGGGGACTTTATAATGCATGTCAGAATTTGTCAGATTTGTTAGAGGAAGAACGCAAGAAAAGTCAGGAGTCGAGTAAGTTGGCTCAGGCAGAAGAAAAAGAGAATAATGTTAGAGTCTTTTTTTCCTCTGATCCAGTACGGGATTTAGTTCTCACACTGAAACTCATTCTCTATGTATGTGTATGTCTACAACCCCTCCTTTCTTTCCCCACTTGGTGGGCAAGCAGCCAAGAGAACAAAGCAGTTCCTTGTGGCGCGATATATTTTTGTTATATCTTCTATATGCATTTGTATATGATTAAGAAGTCTAATCCTTTTTATTTCATTTGCTTTTTTATTATAGGATGGAGCAGAAGCATATGCTATAATGTTTGTTTTGATTTTATATAGTGTTAAGAAATTAAGAAGTTTTTTTATTGTCTGGTTTAAAGTATAAGTATATTTTGGTAACTTAAGAAAGTTTCTTAAAGCTGTTTTCTTCAGTCTGTGCAGAAGCTGTAAAGTAACCCCCCTTTTCTTCCTAAAGGCTGCTTTTCGTGGCTACTTTCATGAGCAACCTCTGTATCAGAGGCTAGAGAAACTTGAAGGCCTTTAGAATGTGTAGTCATGTTGTGTGTCTGTCTGTCTGTTGCAACACAATATTTTGGTTTTTGTCCACTTTTGAGCAGAAGTCTCATCAGGCCATGGGTGTGTTTTATTTTTATATTTTCTTTCCTGCGCTGAAGCATTTTCTCCCAAAGGAACGTTTTCCTTTTGTGTGAGACACAGGAGATTTATTGCAGGCATTTTGATTGGAGCCTCATAAGAAGCTGGTACCAACGCTTTGGGCCTTTACATAGCTATGCAACGGATGTGCTATTCTCCAGCATGTGCTAACAGCATAGAGGCCTGCTTAATTCTTCCACAGCCATGGAAACTGGCAAGTTTATTTAGGCCATCAACCTGGTTTCTTCTGACGAGATGTCCCGTGTTGTGCAAGTTTGCAAACTTTGTTACAGTCACTCGGGGGCAGGAGGGAATGATTATTTTTTTCATCATTCCAGGACAGTTCAGTTACAGCTTACACTGAACATGATCAGCTGGGTTTCCAGAGGATGAACTCTGTACAAGCCACCCTGCAGTATGATTCAAGATCATGACACTTGCTTTATTTCCATTGTAATATTGAATGTAATGTTTTATGAATTGTCCTTTAAGGACGTGTTGATCATTGCTATTTTTCCTTTCATAATTTATATGTTATGGCTGTTTTAGCTTTTCAAATTCCTCTGAGTGATTTTGTAACAGGGGATTTACAGAATTTGGCTACTTCAGATGTGGAGTTCACCAGTGTAGAGTTTTGGGCCCATTTGTTTACTTTCCCATTCTGTCATAACAATGGTTAGGAATAGTGCAATGATTCAGGAGTACAAGATACACGTCAGATAACACATGATCAACATGCAGTCACTCAGATCATAGATAAGCTCTTTCTCTGTTTGGCTGGGATGTGGACGCCAAGGAAGTTTCAACCTTATAAACCACCCCATTGTGGTGGTTTTGGTTTTCCAGAAAATTCGGATCTTTGTCTAATTGGCCCGTGAATGTGTTTTCATCACATATAGCACAGAGATACCAATTGGAAGTCAGCATCAGGGCCTGGGGGTAGAACTGTGAAAGGACGTATACGTCTACATTTCAAAGAGGGGGGAGTGATTTGGCTTGGCTAACCCCATGTTAGTTCAAGTGGACTCTAGGAGGTGCAAGGCCAAGAGCTATAACTCCCACCCCATCTCTCACACACACCCACCTGATGGTATGGCTGGTGATGTGTTCCAGAGGTTTTGTGCAAAGGAAAACAAGGGCAGAGCTAAATGCTGTTGCATAAATGTTATTTTATTCCTTGGTGTATACACCTCCACCCACAGTGAATCCCATTGTTCATTAGAAAGAGTCTTAGTTTTTTTTAGTGTCAATTAGAAGCACATATGCAGATATATACACACGTGTATCATAAGCTTGTGGATTGGGGACGTACAATCCCAAAGATATTGGACTGCCCAGATCCTTTTTGGTATGATGTAACTCAAATACCAGAAGGACTGGTAAAGGTAAAAATTGTAGGCCGTCCATGTCAAAGAACAGCAGTGGTATTGCAGCATAAGCATACAGGGAAATTCACCAGCTTGAATGGGGCATGAAGAAGATTTTAGAAGATTTTGCCAGGGGCACAGCCTGACCAAATAAGCTCCCACGTTAAGGTGGAAGGCATTGATGGGATAAAGCAAAATCTTCACTTCACATGGCCTCAGTTGGTCAAAATTGGAGATGAACATATACAGCATGAATTTTTGGTATCCCCAAAATTGTCCTGTTGCCTTACTGGGCAGGGGCATTTTAACAAAACTGCAAGCATTCATTTCCTTTGAAGGAAACCTGATGAGAGTCACTATTCCTAAATGTTGTAGCTTTTCATATCAAAAGGCCCTGAGGGGGGTGATGCAACATAAGCCTGCCTCAGGTGCAAGGTTCAAGAAGGTCTCCAACCCCTTATCCAATAGTTCCTGAAGCATGGATAATATTCTGGCCTGTGGGAAAAACAGGGGGGCTTGCCTAGAAGCTACCAAGTCTCTTCTGAATGAATTGGCTAAAAAGGGATATAAAGTGTCTAAGGACAAGGTGCAGTGGTGCCAGGAAGAAGTTACGTGTCTGGGATACCAAATCAAGAAAGGCAAAAGGGCCTTGGGCCTTGAAAGAAGGGAAGCAATATGTAATATGCCAAGCCCCAGAACTCCAGAAGAACTGAGAGCTTTTTGGGACTAGTGGGGTTCTGCAGACAATGGATCCCTGAGTTTGGAGTAAAAGCAACTGTTTTGTATGAGTCCCTGACAAAGGAGGGGCTAAAAGGATTGAAAATTGACTAAGTTAATGGAAAAAGCATTTAGGGAGTTGAAACAAGAAGCAATCAAGTTTCAACCCCCCCCATGCTTTTTGAGGGGGGACTGATATGAAATGAGATATATAGTTTGGAAACTATAGTGTGTAGTGTTAATATGACACAGCAGAAAATGGATTAACCTGAATTAACTTAGAAGCAGAAAAGCAAAATTCCTCTGTGGATACTAAAAGTGCCTGAGAAGGCCAAAATGCTTAGTTGCTGTTTGATGCTCAAAATGCTAGCTTACCAATGTAACGGGACACCTTCCAAGAAGATAGGGACTGAGCGAAGAATATGCTGTGCCTGGGGGAGGTAGGAACAGCACAGGGAGCGCTCAAGATTAGAACGCTCTAAATGCAAAGACAATGAAGTTCACTGAGAAAGTGTTGCTAACAAGATGGGAGAGGCTGTGTATGTGGAGGACTTGGAAGCCATATATCAATGTAATCTGTGTAGCTATGCTTTCAGACTAGGATTCTGGCGTTAGTCAAATGCTTTGTCTCTCTTTTGCAAAAGATGTAGGTAATTAATCAATAAAGGTGTGGTTTTATATATCTCTGGTTTCCCATTTGGTGTGATTATTTGGAGCTTCCTCCAGATGTAAAGAGCCTTTCTGCGTAACACTCTCTCTTGGCCTCACCCCTTTGAAGTAAAACAAAACCTGAATGGAGAGACTGGGGTGACAAGACGAATCAGACAGAGGAGAGAGAAGGAATGCCAAGCCTCTACCTGTAAGTGCTTTGGTGGCATTCCTGCCATGGCTCTGGAGCCCCCTTTGCTGCTGGAGTCCCTGCGGCTTACCCTGCAGTGGAGCATACCCTGCAGTGGAGCATACCCTGCAAAGAAGCTTCCTCTTCCTCCTTTGCTCCTTCATGATCCAGCCTGACTGCTACGGATCTTTCCTTTCGCTCTTCTGCTGGAGGGCATTTAAGGGGTTAATACCACAGAGATTAGGAGGCAACTAACCTAGACATTCTCCTCAACACCAGCACTGAGTGAGAACGTGGCCAAGTTGAGGAGACCCTCTGGGGTCATCTTTTCATCTCTATGATATTAACCCCTCAATTTTCCCTCCACCCTCCTGAATTGGATAAAAACACTTCCTGTCTTTTGGAATAGATAGTGTCAGCAACAAGCAGCGGATCCCATTCCACAGGGGGCAGTGAGGGGCCCTCTGCACTCCTAGGCCCTCGGCCAGTGCAACACCTGGGCCACTACTGGAGCTGGGCCTGCCCCCCCCCAAAAAAAACTAATGCAGGGATTAACCTGAGGCAGAACTTCTTCAGGAATCTGATCGTTGTCAATGCCTCTACAGAATGTACTGATCAACAGTTCTAGGATTAAAGGTGAAGATTGGATCTTAGCTATCAAACAGATTTCTCACATCTCTGAGTGTTGTGACACATTTTCAGCAAGCAGAACATACACAAATATAGATTTCAACAATATTTTGAGAGAAATAAGCATCTAAATATGTATTTTGAAAGAAAACAAACATTTTAAACTTGCAAATAAATATGTATTTTGAAAGTAATGGAGGTAGATGCATATTAATGAGAAGATGAGTCAGAACAGGTTTTTGCTTGAAATGTAGAATGAAGTTTTGAATGAGCACACAAACCTTCCCCCCCCCCATGACTTAACATTCAATGAAGGCATATTTTACATTTTCTGCCCCATCCCTTCAAAATAGTTGCATGCTTTAATATATTTAATTGGTAGGTTAAGCATTACCTAGCCTCAGAGGAAGGCAATAGTTTAGAGAAAAGGTGGGTCAGAGGAGACATGATAGAAGTGTATAAAATTATGCATGGCATTGAGAAAGTGGATAGAGAAAAGTTCTTCTCCCTCTCTCATAATACTAGAACTTGTGGACATTCAAAGAAGCTGAATGTTGGAAGATTCAGGACAGACAAAAGGAAGTACTTCTTTACTCAGTGCATAGTTAAACTATGGAATTTGCTCCCACAAGATGCAGTAATGGCCACCAGCTTGGATGGCTTTAAAAGAAGATTAGACAAATTCATGACAGACAGGGCTATCAATGGCTACTAGCCATGATGGCTGTGCTGTGCCACCCTAGTCAGAGGCAGCATGCTTCTGAAAACCAGTTGCCGGAAGCCTCAGGAGGGGACAGTGTTCTTGCACTCAGGTCCTGCTTGCGGGCTTCCCCCAGGCACCTGGTTGTCCACTGTGAGAACAGGATGCTGGACTAGATGGGCCACTGGCCTGATCCAGCAGGCTCTTCTTATGTTCTTATGGTAAACCCCCTCTGAATACTGCTTTCCATAAAACCCTATTCGTAGGGTCACCATAAGTCGGAATCGACTTGAAGGCAGCCCAGTCAATTAACAGGAAAGCAACTTTTAATCATTGAGCCATTCAGGTTGAATGTGTTACTGAAATAGGAAATGAATGAACAGAACAACCCAAACTCCCCTTACGCCAGGCTGCGGGGCAAGGTTGGAAGAGGTGGAGGTGTCTCTCTGCCCATCTCTCTTGGCAGAACCAGCCTCCCACTGGCTTTCAACGAGCTCTCCATACTGCTTGCCGAATGCATAGTTGGGCCGGAGTGCCAATGATGAGCTGCCCACTGGCAGTAGCAAAAGGAAGCAGGGTATTCTAAGGGTGGCACTAAGATAGGGTTACCTATCTTAGATAGGGTTGTAAGAGTACTTGTACTCTTTTTGAGATGGTAAAACAGCGTACTCTTACTTTTCACTTATCGGAGCCAAATGTACTCTTTTTGAAATGACAAAATAAAAAAATCAGATTATCTAACCTAACTTAATTTATTATTTTACTATTTATAAAAAAAAAATTGTGCTTGTACTCTATCGCTAACGGTCGGTAATGACAACGAGCTCTGTTGGTGCCAGTGATATCTGTGCCTGGAATTAGAAAGCTGAAACCCAACACATAACCTCTCTGTACCAAATCTGACGTGTGCTCACAGTTCGCAGTTGATGAGTTGACAGTTCTTTCGAGTTTCGAATAAAACTGAAGTAAGAAAAAGCTTAATTATTGAATCTGCAATGTTTGTTGAAATTTCTTCTTATTTTTAAGGATTTGCAATTAACTGTTACTGTTACCCAAGTGTTACCGTCATAGTATCCATGAAGAATGGGAATAAAGGAATTGTTCCAGTACCGGTACGTTGTAATTTGTTCTTATTATTTTGTGTGATAATTTATAATAATTATATATATATATATTAGATAGAACCCCAAAGAAGACAATGTCTCGGCAAAAAAACAAATTTTCTGACGAACTTCAAGAACAATATCCGATGTTCAAGAAAGCCAAGGTTTCTTCATCACTCGCTCATGAATGTTTTTTTAATAATTTTTTATTCAAATTTTCATAAAACAAACAAAACAAAATCAAAAACGTAACACAATAAAAAAAATAAAAAAATTTTTTGACTTCCGACTTGTCACAAATCAGCTATAAATATATAATATATATCAAACCTGTCCCTTAATACATACAAAATCACTTTTCTCCATAGTCTATCTTAATTAATCGTCAAATCCCATTATCATCATTTCATTTTTATCTTTCAACAAAAAGTCTAAGAGAGGTTTCCATTCCTTAAGAAATGTATCTGTCAATTTTTCTCTAAGTAAACATGTCAATTTATCCATCTCTACTAAGTCCATTAATTTCAATAGCCATTCTTCCGTTGTTGGTGTTGATTCCATTTTCCACTTTTGTGCATATAATAATCTTGCTGCCGTAATCATATATAATATTCTTCTTCCATATTTCTTTTCTATTTGTTTATCCATAAAACCCAATAAAAAAAATTCTGGTTTTGACTGTATATTTATCTTTAGAATTTTTTGCATCATCCTACCTATCTGTGCCCAAAATAATTTTGCCTGTTTACACAACCACCACATATGATAAAATGATCCTTCTTGTTGTTTACATTTCCAACAAACATTAGAAACATTACTATACATTTTTGACAACTTTTCTGGAGTCATGTACCAACGATACATCATTTTATAGAAATTTTCTTTAAGATTATAGCATAATGTAAATCTCAAGCCTTTTTTCCACATATTTTCCCATTGATCCATTTGTATATTATAACCAAAATTTTTTGCCCACTTTACCATACACTCTTTTACTTGTTCTTCTTCCATATCCATTTTCAGCAAGAGTTTATACATTTTCGCAATTATATTTTCATCATTTGTACACAAACCTATTTCAAAATCAGATTTACTTATTTCAAACCCATACATTTTCTTATCCATTTTATATCTCTCTAACAATTGTAAATAGGCAAACCATTGAGAACTATATCCTTCCTTTATCAGTTGTTCTCTCTCTTTCATTATATATTCTCCATGTACATTTTCTAAAAGTTCTTGACAAGTTAACCATTTCTCTTTTCCAGCCATTTCTCTTCTATAAAATGCTTCTTGACTTGAGACACATAATGGTATTTTCGAGTAAAACCTTGGTTTATATCTATTCCATATTTTCAACAGAGGACGTCTTATAAAATGATTATTAAAATCCACATGAATGTTTTTCATTCCAATATTGAAAAGATTGAAAGAGAAAAAAATAATTTAATAGAAATCGTCGACATTTTAGAATCCATGGAAGATATTTTACTGGCGCGAAAGTCTCAATAATTTCTTCTGCTCAGTTAAAGAAATTTTAAGAATTAATTCTAATGAACCAAGATCCGGCACTATGAAAGGCGAATTTGTCAACATATATGACAGAGCTTTGGAATATCTCAAAAATTGGACGTCTTCTCTAGAGGAATTTAAAAATTCCAGATGGATGAAATTAAAAGACAGCCCAACTTGGGATGAAATTGAAAACAACTCTTGTGTATTTAAAAATGAAAAATGTAGAAATCAGTGGCGCTTTGTTATTCGACCAAGCTTCTAATTTAAATATATTTTTTGGAAAACATGGACATGAATGCGGAATTTTCAAGGAAAATATTGACGGATAAATGGGTAGATTACTTCAAAAAAGTGAATGTTCTTTCATTTTTGCAATACCAAGCCACAATGCTAATGTTGAAAGAGTCTTTAGCATGATGAATGCTCAGTGGACTGATGAAAGAAATAGACTGGCTGTTGACTCCATGAAAAAATTGTTGATGGTTAAATATAACTTCAAAGAATTTGATTGCTTCAAATTTCACAATTAATGTATGGGAAACAAAAAATTGTTAGCCAAAGTTTGAAGTAAGGCAAAATATTTATTCAATTAAAATTTTATATTTATATTTATATAATAGGTTTTGTTAAAGCTCTAACTATTGATCTCTTTCATGTATGTTTATTGCAAAAGTACTTGCAATGTACATGGTTACCTACTTTAATTTGTGATTTAATTTGATTTTTGTGATGATACTAATTGAAGGTTCTGGTCATTCAATTAAAATTTTATATTTACGTCAATAAAAATTATGTTCCAGAATTTTTTTTATTTTATTAAATACCTACTACATTTTACGCACATAAAAATATTATACCCCCTCCCTCCGGCCCCCAGATTATCATATTCTTTTAAAGAGTGTACTTGTGTACTCTTTTCTTATGATCCAGGGATGGTAACCCTATACTGAGACAGCCTGGAATCCACTGCCACTGTGATCATGTACAGAGCAGACCCAAGCATCCTGTCCCCCCACTCCTGCCATGGCCATGAACATCAGCGCTGTGGATGTAGCAGTGGCCCCACCATTCTGCAAAGCCCTACCCATTGGAGGGGAGGTTAGATTGTGCCCAAAGTTCTTTTTTTATTGAATAAATGGCAAGTTATCTAGCCCTTCAGTATATTAAAATATGAACCAATATTATTGAGGGTCTGGTAATATACACATTTTAAACTTCATCCTATACACTCTGATTGGGGACTTCTCATAGGCATCTGAGAGCCACTATAAGAAGAGGACGCTGGACTAGATGGGCCATTGGCCTGATCCAGCAGGGCTCTTATGTTCTTATACACCTGCAAGTATTATTAAGCTCATTGGGGTTTACTTCTGAGTAGATGTGTACAGAATTGCACTACCATTCAGTCAATTAATGAATTGATCAATAAACCAATAAATCATGATTGCCAGTTAAAAATATTTACTTGTTTGAGAGTCCAGCAAGTGAACTAGGTCTCTGGGAGAATAGGCCTGTGTTCAGGTTGGCTAATCACAAACTGTGCAAGCTGGCATAATGCATCCTTAAGGCCTCAGAAATCTCTATTTTTCAAATTCTGTCCCCTCAGTCCAACACAGTCGTTCGTTTGGACTACAATTTACAAACCAGTTTTGGGTGGTGTAGCTTGGCTTAAGCACGGAATTCTGAGATCAAAAAATGTATTACTAGCAAGAAATAATAAAGTGAATAAAGTGCCTGTCACAAACATTGAGCTGTTAATATATAAATAAGTGAAACCAGCCACTGCAGCAGTACAGTTGAAGTGTGAAACTGAATTACACAGTGAAACCTGTACATTCTCCATGGCTTCGGCAACCAGGAAGGGGGGGGGACTCCCTATAACCACTTTCGAATGTGGCCACCTTTGCAGGTTCTAGTGTGAACTGCACTGTGTCTCCAGTGTATAGGCCAAAGAAAACTTTATCCTAAGTGCACAGCAGCTGCTAAAGATAGTTACCACAAGTTTAGCTTCCTCATAGGGATGTCAGAAGGCATTGATATCCATTCTGACCTCTGTTTGTCACATGCAGCAGTGTTTTCATTCTGCTGCAGTTCAGCTTCTGACAAAAACTATATTATTCATCTTGCTGTCTGCTGTGGCAGAATTTTATTTAATTAATAACGTAATTAATGTAATGACATTATTCCACATCGTTTGTTTCAGTGCAAAGGAAATGCAATGCAAATAAGCAGGGGCAGGGACAAAATTAATTATGTATTGTTTGCAGACTGAAAAAAAATAGTGAATACCAATCATATTTGCTGGACTGATTTCTGTTCTGGACATAAGATTAATAAGCAAACATTGGCAATTTTGCTCCCATTTCAATTGGAATTCTCCAACAACCCTACTTTCTCCTCAATCGCCACTATGTGTAATAAAATTTATTTCGTATCATGATGTCGCAAAATCCCATGTTTCTGTTTCTTCTGACATTGGGGGGGGTTCTCTTGTACCCCCTCATGTTTTGATAGAATGTGCATGGTGGTATTAGAGGTTGAAGGGTTATATTGCATGGAGCACACAGTGATAAGGCGCCCATTGCTTATTGGTTGTGTATTGGGTAACCATGAGATGGGTCCCTACATGTGTTCTGATCAATGCGCATAGAGCTCCTTGTGACGTCCTTCCCCAGCACCACCTGTGAAGCTCTCACTTGGGGCTACCAGCAGACAGGAACGTCAGGTTTATTCTTACCCTTTTCAGCTCTAGCACAGATCTCCCTAGATCCCACTGCTAGGCAGCACCACCAGTCACTTTCTGTAACCCAAACTCCCAGAGACTTTGCCTAAGTCTCTCAATAGCTTGTTACTTTGTGACTGTGTGCCTATGCTGTTCCCAACCCCCTTGTATCTTTATATTTAAAGCATACAACTCTGGGTTGTGCTGGATACTTGACTTGTTACAATCTCTTCTTTCACCGCTCCCACCATTAGATACAGTTTCTGTTCAGCCTTGGTAATTACCTTGCCCTCCCTTCTGGTCTGTATATTCCCCCAGCCAAGGATCAGGCCTTTGGTAAACCAAATAAGTATTTATTTAATATCAGAAATAACAAGATTACTGAAGGAATGTTTCACAAGCGTATGGTTTCATCTATATTCTGTTAGGTATTTGATTTTTTACTAATTGCCTCAGAACTCTGACTCACTCTCCACACCACCAAACCTCAAAACCTCCAACCTCTCTCTCAACCTCTGAAACACCCCCTCCTAGATTCAACTGTCATCCTTCCATTTATACTCTCAGCCATTCAAACGCTCAGCCAATCATCCAGCATTCTACTGCTCATGTACTTCCCCCCTCCTCTTTCACTCCACTTACCATATGTCTTCTATATAACCAGCACTTACCATATTTACAATATAAGCAGGAACATCACACTCCTCCATAAGCAGGGGATTCTGATTGGCTCAGGCTGCATCCTTATGTGGAGGAGCTCTAGAGACATGCACTGGGGCTTGTTTGGAGCTAATGTTCCTCTGAATTGTTACAACTTCAATAGCATTTTCTTTTTTTAGATGATAGCGCTTATTTATTGTGGGATCCCAGCTTTCTTTCATCATCAGGATGCACTAGAGTGCTGGCAATGTACTCTACATAGGAAGTTGCCTTCTAGCTCAGTATTGTCTGCATTGACTAGCAGCAGCTCTCTAGGATTTCAGGCAGGGGTCTCTCCCAGTCCTACCTGGAGATGCCAGGGATTGAACCTAGAACCATCTGCATGCAGCTGTACTACCACTAGGCTATAGCCCTTCCCCATGTTTCCCTTCTACTTGTACTCTTTGTTTTCAGATCCTCAACTATCAATAAACCTACCAGTTAAAAATTGTGTTAGTTCCTAGCCAGCCAATTGTCCCAGCTAACTGATAATTACCCTTATCCTGGGCACGCCACATTAGAAGAAACTCCTCACCTTGGCAGTGTGGATAGGCAACACAGACTGTCTCCCAGGGAGAGAGGCCCACCATATTCCTGCTTGGCCCCCAGTTATGACTGGCCTGAATTTTCTTTTAATAAGCAGTATCACTTATGACCACTTATGGCTTTTCTCATGTATGATCTATGGTAAATTGTCCATGGGAATCAGAACCAGCAGCAGCAAATGGCATTCTCGGGCAAGTGTCTGGGCTGCAGAACAGCCCATCACTGCGGATGCCTAGCTCTCTGCAGCCCCTTTAATTAACCCCCAAGAATACAGAGCCTGTGCAATTGGATTTGCTGGCACCTGCACAGTTTAAATTTTTTCACAATGCAATTCCCACAACTCATGCACTGCATTGTGTTGAAATTAAAATGTTGATGTTGACTCTGGCCTCGCAGGCCTAGCACTTGTGTCAATGCCATGCTGGGCCACATGACTAGTGGGGATGGCCTAGCCTGGCCTGGCAGTAGTGCTGACCTTGGACTGCAGTGTCCATATGGCTCAACACTCAGGTGCCTGCACCATTTGAATTTCACCACAATGCCAGTGAACACATAGTGATTATAGCATATAACCAGTTCCACTGAGTCCAGCCAAAGTGACCTAGTGGTCCAGGATCAGCATTGATGCCTGTCCACCACCCATCGCCATCTGATAAGCCTGCTGTCACTTGAGAAAATCTATGAAGGTCTTTTGACTCGGGCAACCTGGAACTAGGGGTTTTCCCTGATGGAATGACACACACCTCTTCTCTTGATTTGTTTTTATATAGAGAGAAAAATGGTCAACAACTATGTGCATAGTTGTTATACATAAAATCCCACTGTTTATAGGTCTGAACAGTGTGACTTGACACCCCATTTGCAAGCCTGGAGTGAACCACACAAGCATACAGATATTGACTGCACATGTTATATGCCCACATAATGATCCAGAGGTGTTAGAGGTGAGACATGTATGTAGGCAGCAAATGTTATTTGTTTGGCCAGAAGCTATAACAAATGTAAGAAATTAACACATTTATTAATGCATTAATAAAAGTAAAATATGAACGCAAACTAAATCTGAAAATGGTAAGATAGGTGAGGTGTACCCAGCCATGAAGCCCACTGGGTGACCTTGGTCCATTCGCAGTCTCTCAGCCTGACCTATCTCACAGGGTTGGTATAAGGATAAAATGGAAAGGATAAAATGGAAAGAGGGACTGTGTGCACCACCTTGAGCAACTTGGAGGAAAGGTGGGATATAAATGCAATAATAATTAAATAATATTACCAAATTCTTCTAAGCTACACAGGAAGTGGATTGGACTGTGAAAGACCAACACAAATTGTGTTTGCATTTTTACAAATCTGTAGGGCAGTACAGTATCTCAGAGAGGAGGTCAGGTCTCCTGTTCCCCTGGTGCATTCACTATAGCTGCCCATTTCCCCTGCTTTTTAAAGTTTGACAGAAATATCTCTTGGCTAGAAGTACGTTCTTAAACTACAAGGTTTTTTTTTTGCCTATTAGGGAATTACTTATTATGAGTCTTGAAGCTGGGAAGGTTTTTTTCTTCTGCAAATCATGCATCAAGCTCAGAAGCACCTCTAACTTCCTCAAATCCATTTTTCCAACCTTACACAGAAGGGCAATCTAATTTCAATAGTCTGAAACAATCTGATAGCTTTTTATTCCTTAAATGATTCCCCGGGGCTATGACTGCAGAACCTATTAGCATATTTGTGCCTGCATGGGGAGTTGTCTCTTGGGACACAAACTGATTATTAATAAAGGAGTTTAGAAAAATTGAACATGACAGACAGCCACTTTGGTAAAACAGAATTTTGTTAAGTGACAAGTGACATTAAAAGGCCTTGAGAGACAGGTCTCTTGTCAGGCTCAAGGGACATTGGTTGGTGTTGAAAGAAGAAAGTTTTACCTGTGCATGACTTTTTAAAAATTTATCCTCCTGCCGAAAACAAGTACGTGGGTGTTAGGAAAGAAAGGGCAGTCTCTTTCAGAAACTGGTTATGTCAGGGTACGTACATCTAGGCCAATTTAATCATAATGATCTCAATGAGAATAAATTGGCTTGGATTGAAGTTTTCAACTATAAACTTTGTCAAGCACTTGCACTTGCTACTTTTTTTGTTCTGTTTCCCAAGAATGTTTCCTTCCCATGCTCAAGCAGTGCTGTCTGAAATATAGACCGTGCCACTCTCTGCACCACTTGCTATTCTGGTAACCACCGAGATCACAGAGCCTGATCCCCTAACTTTAACACTACCCTGGCATGCAGACATTTAGTTGGTGAGTCCTATCTCATCCCTCTCATCTCAGGCCTGGCAAAGCATTGCAGTAGAAAGATTTTGTCTGGATGGAGGACTCTACCGATGAGGAAAGCTGCCCTCCAGATGAGAACTGAGCATACTCAGTGGAACGCTGACTGGCTGTTGGGGTATTGGAGACAGAAAACCAGGTACAGAGGGAATAAAGTGCCTTGGGAAGAACATGGCTGGCTGGCTGGCACCCAAATATCCGAGAGCCAACCTCCTTCCCTACAGACCCTCTTGGGTGTTCAAATTCTTTATTTGCGGTCAAAGACCCGTCCTGTTGTAGGCACATAGTACAATACAAATCAGTTGAACTTAAAAAGGGTTAGAACACTACAGATCAGTTAAACTTAAAAACAAGGATAAAAGGGTTAGGTCAATACATTTTGTCCTTCTATTCAATTGTCATATACAATAAAAACAAATTAACCAGACCAAACTTCAGATCGTAACAGTTGCGCGGCATATATAAATTTAGCAACTCTAATCGTAATTTCTTTGTTACATCCTGATATAAGGTAGCGAATCATATTATCAGGGGCCATCAGGGAAATATTTTGCGTTATATTAGATAGGATATTGCAACGGATAGAGTCGTATATTGGGCAATTAAATAAAACATGAAAAAGTGTTTCAATGTTGCCTTTCCCACAAGGGCACAGACGATGGTCGTGAGGAATCTTTTGAAATCTCCCTAAAAGTAATGCAGATTGAAGGGAATTGAACCTAGCCCTAGTAAAAGCTAAATGGAGATTTGGATCTATGAGAAAGTCCAAATACGGGGCATATTTAGAGGGGTCGGGCTTTAGTTTAAAATGTATAGGAGAGCAGGTTTTTGTGGCCTTTGTGATGGCAGTTTGAAAGTCTATATCTTTAAGTCGAGCTCGAATAGCAAATTTGGCCGAGATTAAGGTTTGTGTTGACAGATATTCAGGAGATAAGCCTATAGAGGAGAGTTTGCTCCTGATTTTGTTGCTCCTCTTGGGTGTTAAGATCAACACAGGAGTCCGTCTTGGTAGTTCTGCCACCCTCAGAGAGGGCATTCTGCATAACGAAGAGACCCTAAGTTGCAGAATTCCCTCCCCACAAAAATTTGGTATCTTCATTATGTAGCTTCCATTGTACACTGAAGATATACATCTTTGCCCTGGCCTTTGACACTTCAGAGAGAGATTTTAGAATCCATCATATTCTTGTGACTGTAAGTTGTCTTAAACTGTTTTTTTTTTTAATATTGTATTTTTAAATTGAGGTAAACCACTCTGGGACTTTATCATGAAGGGGTACAAAACTGAATAAATCATCGTCGTCATCATTATTAAATAACCTTGAATAGAGACAGTGCAATGTTTTGTTATAGGTCACAGATTTGTTTTTATTATTATTATTATTATTAAGGCTCCTATTCATTAATATGAGAAGTGCTACACTTGGAGATAAAGTTGCAGTAGAGGCAGACTCCCCCTCCCCCACTTCTCCTAGGGAGATATTCTTTCTTTCCATTCTAAAGGCAGCTCCAGAATTTTAAGGAACATACAGTGGGGGAGGATACAAAGGTTTAGTTTTAGTTTCATTAAATTTCTTAAATGCCTCTTTCTAAAAAATGTACAAGGTATGTCTTATAGCAGATTTCATATACAAACATTAAAACAAAGCAATAATATTGGTTGGCAGTTTGCTACTGGGCCAGGTTCAAGGTACTTGTGTTAATTCACAAAGCTCTAAATAACTTGGGTCCAAAGTACCTAAAGGACCACCTGATTCCCTATGTTCCTCATGCCCCTGAGGTTCGAATGGCCTCTACCAGGGTTTGAGCCTTTAGTGTGGCAGGCCCTGCCCTGTGGAATGCCCTATCAATAGAGGTTTGGCAGGACACTGATACATAGGGTTGGGGAATTAGGTCTTACAAATGAATCCAAAGCTACTCCTGAGCAATAAAGCCAGGAGATAGCAGGAACGAGCAGAAGGAGTGTTGGGATCACACCAGGGTAACGTTTTTAAAAAGTTTTATTGACAGATGTCCAATTGACACAGCCAGATTTACTCTTGTCAGTCTCCTATTGCAGGATTGGTAAAATGCAATATTAGGTATGTCCAATAGACCTGATCTTTCATATTCACACACAATCATGCAAATAACTGGTGGTCAGCCAGTACTGTAGCGAGGGAGAAGAGAATTGTAGTAGGTGATGCTCTCATGGGAGTCTTGGGAGATAGGATGTGTAGAAAACTTCTCAAATCTTCTGGTGAAGCTGGGATGTCTTTATAGTCAGATAATGTTTTGATGTTCTTTTGATATCTTCACTGAGCCTTGGAATCTCATCCATCAATCGTCTAGCTGGCACTGAGGCAATGTCAGTCTCTTGGCACATCTGTGTTCTTAGGACAGCATCTCCTCTTTCTCATACCAGTTTGGTGCCTATCAAGGGCACTGGTCATGGGATCTTCTTTAGGCTGCTCACACTTACAGTAGAATTATAACATTTGTTTATGGTTGATGTATTTCAGACACCCCCCAGTATCATCGCCTTGATAACCTTCAGCTCCTCCAAGCCTCCAGTTTCAGCCATAGGCCCTAGAAAGAGAAATTCATTCACACCCACACATCCTCTACATATTATCATAACATATACCACTCTGTCATTGGTGGCCTTGGGTATCTAGCTGGTTCTGCAGTAAATGCAAACAATAAAACAGACACCCTGCTTTGTTTTGCAAACAAGATAGAGACAGTTATAAACATTCCAGGCTTTATCTCACTGTATTTCTGACATGTTCAATACTAAGAGCATTTCTTAAATATATATTATTATTATTATTATTATTATTATTATTTATTAAATTTATATACCGCCCGACTAGCAATAGTTCTCTGGGCGGTGAACATAAAATAGCATAAAAATACAATGAATAACAAAATAATACTAAAATACAATCAACAATCCAATACAATAAACATTTTTAAAAGTAAATCAGTGTAACTTAAAATGCTTCAGAGAATAGGAAGGTTTTGACCTGGCGCCGGAAGGAGAGCAGAGTCGGCGCCAGGCGTACCACCTTTGTTAGTTTTGTTATCTGTAATAAATACTTAATTTGGTTTACCAAAGGCCTGATCCTTGGCTGGGGTTTCACAGACCAGAAGGGAGGGTAAGGTAATGACCAAGGCTGAAGGGGAACTGTAACAAATGGTGGCAGCGGTGAAGAGAATAACAATACCAGTATTCAGAGTCTCTGGGAATACTACTATTGGGTCGTTACTGGTGGTTGCCTAGCAGGGGGATCTGTTGAGATCTGTGCTAGTGCGGGGAGAGAAACCATAAGAGAGAGCGGTCCGGACTGGTGGAGTCCCTGGTGGTGCCTAGTGACAGGCAGTAGCCACGCGCAGGTAGGAACCTGACAGGGAGAGCCAGGGAAGGACGCATCACATGTATTAACCTTTGTTTGGTTAATCACAATTACATTCATATATATATATATATATAAAGGTACAATTATAAATGTGAATACAATGATATAAAATATTGATAATTAAGGCATAGCAGTGCAGAAGCATTTAGAAATATTCCAATAGCAGTATCAATAACAAATGGCATGAATATATAAGTACATAGAGGTGTTCAGGCACTGATACATATAGGAAAGAGGAAATATAAAGCAAATATACTTTAATTCATGTCACCATCTCTTCTTTTTTCCAGACGTCTCCTGAAAACTGAACTTCTTAAACAGGCCTTTTAATATGCATTTTATTTATTTATTTATTACATTTATATACCGCCCCATAGCCGAAGCTCTCTGGGCAGTTTACAGCAATTAAAAACAATAAAACCAAATGCACAAATTTTAAAACACAAAAAGCAATTTAAAAACACAATTTTAAAAAAATTATGAACAAATTAAAAACACATGCTAAAATGCCTGGGAGAAGAGGAAAGTCTTGACCTGGTGCTGAAAAGATAACAGTGTTGGCGCCAGGCTAACCTTGTCAGAGAGATCATTCCATAATTAGGGTGCCACCACTGAGAAGGCCCTCTCCCTTGTTGCCAGACTCCCAGCTTACCTCCGAGTAGGCACCCAGAGGAGGGCCTTAGATGTTGAGCGTAGTGTACGGGTGGGTTCATGTCAGGAGAGGCGTTCCATCAGGTATTGTGGTCCTAAGCCGTGTAAGGCTTTATAGGTTAAAACCTTGAATGAAGCTCAGAAACATATAGGCAGCCAATGCAAGTCGGCCAGAATTGGTTTTATGTGTTCAAACCGTCTGATCCCTGTTACCAATCTGGCAGCTGCATTTTGCACAAGCTGCAGCTTCCGAACCGTCTTCAAAGGCAGCCCCACATAGAGTGAATTGCAGTAATCTAGCTTGGAGGTTACCAGAGCATGGACCACTGGAGTCAGGTTATCCCTGTCCAGATAGGGACGTAGCTGGGCCACCAACCAAAGTTGGTAGAAGGCACTCCGTACCACTGAGGCTACCTGAGCCTCAAGTGACAGAGATAGTTCTAGGAGAACCCCCAAGCTACAAACCTGCTCCTTCAGGGGGAGTGCAACCCCATCCAGGACAGGTTGGACATCCACCATCTGGTCAGAAGAACCACCCACTAGCAGCATCTCAGTCTTGTCTGGATTGAGCCTCAGTTTATTAGCCCTCATCCAGTCCATTGTTGCAGCCAGGCACTGGTTCAGCACATTGACAGCCTCACCTGAAGAAGATGAAAAGGAGAAATAGAGCTGCATGTCATCAGCATACTGATGGCAGTGCACTCCAAAGCTCCGGATGACCGCACCTAACGGTTTCATGTAGACATTGAACAGCATGGGGGACAGAACTGACCCCTGTGGAACCCCATACTGGAGAGTCCAGGGTGCTGAGCAATGTTCCCCAAGCACCACCTTATGGAGCTGACCCGCCAAGTAGGAGCAGAACCACCACCATGCAGTCCCTCCCACTCTCAACTCAGCCAGTCTTCCCAGAAGGATACCATGGTTGATGGTATCGAAAGCCAAAGAGAGATCAAGGAGAATCAATAGAGTCACACTCCCCCTGTCTCTCTCCCGACAGAGGTCATCATACAGGGCGACCAAGGCTGTTTCTGTACCAAAACCAAGGCCTGAAACCCAACTGAAATGGATCCAGATAATCTGTCTCATCCAAGAGTGTCTGGAGCTGGCCTGCCACCACTCATTCAAGGATCTTGCCCAGGAATGGAACATTTGCTACTGGCCTATAGTTATTAAAATTTTCTGGGTCCAGGGAGGGTCTCTTTAGGAGTGGTCTCACTACTGCCTCTTACAGGCAGCCAGGGACCACCCCCTCTCGCAGAGAGGCATTAATCACTCCCCTGGCCCAGCTGGTTGTTCCATCCCTGCTAGCTTGTATTAGCCAAGAAGGGCAAGGATCCAGCACAGAAGTGGTTGCATGAACCTGTCCAAGCACCTAGTCAACATCCTCAGGCTGAAACTCATCCAAGAAATTGGGACAAGGCTGTGCTCTGGATACCCCTCTTGATTCACCTGCTATAATACTGGAGTCTAAGTCCTGGCGGATGCTAAAGATTTTATCCTGGAAGTGCCTAGCAAATTCATTACAGCGGGCCTCAGATGGTTCTACCTTGTCCCTGGGGCCAGAGTGTAATAGCCCCCGGACAATTCTGAAGAGCTCTGCTGGGTGGCAGATTGATGATTTTATAGTGGCAGCAAAATATTGTTTTTTTGCTGCCCTCACTGTCCCTAAATACAACTTACCATAGGCACTTACCAGTGCATAACTGCATCCACCAGGAGTTTGTCTTCATCTGCACTCAAGCCGTCTCCTATATTGTTTCATCGCTCTCAGCTCTGGGGTATACCGTACGAGCTCTACACAGGAGAGGGAGCTCAGGAGGAATCATGTCAACCCCCTGGGTCATTTCTGTATTCCACAGTTCAACCAGGGTTTCAACAGGAGTGCCAGCCCTATCAGCCGGAAAACTCCCCAGAGCCCTTTGGAAACCATCCAGATCCATTACTCTCTGGGGGCGGACCAGCTTAATAGGTTCCCCACCCTTGCAGAGGGGAAAAGCCGCTGTAAGTCTAAACTTCAGCAAGCAGTGATCTGTCCATGACAGAGGGACTTCAGATCACCATCTCCATGTCCAGTTGCAAAAACCAAGTCTAGAGTATGCCCTGCTACATGTGTTGGGCCAATGGCGTGTTGCAACAGTCCCATGGTTGTCATGGAAACCATGAAATCCTGAGCCGCACCAGATAAGGTGGCCTCGGCATGGATGTTGACATCCCCCAGGACCAACATTCTGGGGGATCTCAATAGTACACCCGAGACCACCTCCGTCAGCTCAGCTAGAGAGTCTGTTGGGCAGCAGGGTGGGCGGTACACCAACAGAATCCCCAGTCTGTCCCGCTGACCCAACACAAGGTGCAAACACTCCAGACCAGTAGTCACATGGACAGGGTGCTTACAGAGGGAGATGGAGCTCCTATACACCACAGCAACCCCCCTCCCTGACCCTCAGGTCTATCCTGATGCTGAACTAGATATCCTAGCGGACATAGCTGGGAGAGACTGACTCCTCCCTGCTCATTCACCCAGGTCTCGGTTATACATGCCAGATCAGCTGCCTCATCCACAATTAAATCATGAATGAGGGAGATCTTATTATGTACCGATCTGGCATTTAGAAACAGCATCTGGAGATATGAGGGCTGGCTGATAGGGCAACCAACAAACCTGCAGGTGTGGGGAGGACCGGAACAAGGCACAGCCGTTAACTGCCTGGGCAGCATTCCCCTTACCTAGCAAGTCCTCCTCACAACGCCATATCTCCCTCTACCCATCACTACACTAATTAGGACCCCCTCAAGTCCCACCGCTTGCTTCTGAGTCCTCTCTCCCAGGCACATAGCTCAACCCCCACAAGTCCCACAAAAAGCCAGGAAATCTACAAAGCAGGAGCTACCTCAGCCAGCCAGCTTATGTATCGCCTCCAGGGAAGGGACAGGTGGACAAAATCAGCAACAGCTGGCTGAGTACCTGGGGGCCTGGTCCTGCAAGGCATGGCAACCTGCGGCACCAAAGTCCAACAGGGAGAGGGCAGTGGTGGTAGCCAAGCAGCAGCAGCAGCAGCAGCAGCAAGCAGGCAGACAGGCAGGCAGCAGCAGCAGATGGCTCTCCCTCTTCCCTGGGCGATGGTAGTCCCCTTCTTCCTGCAGGCACTGGGTCTCCAACCAATGCAGTACATATGGATGCTTTTATTATTGTTTTTAACAATGTTTTTACTGGTTTTTAATTCTACTATGTTTTTGTATTTTGTAATACCACCTTGGTATACTTTTATGAAAATTGTGGTTTATAAATATTGTAATTGAAAAATATAAAATAAAATAAATATGAAATAATATAAATAATATCATAACCACAACACTGCAGCAGAGGTAACACCAGGGATAAGAAACTGAAAAAATATCTGGGAGTAAAGGAGCATCTTGATCTCACACTGAAAAGATGACAAAGCTGGTGCCTAGCAGGCCTCACTGGAAAGAGCATTCCACAGATACAAGGACACTACTTAAAATGTCCTTTCCTTTGTCATTGCCCTCTAAAACTCCCTCGGAGGGGGTATCTCAGGTGTTGCCATAATGGTTTGAGCAGGTTCATGGTGGGAGGAGTATTTCAGGTATTGGCTCTTGAGCCATGTAGGGCTTTATAGGTTTGCACCAGCACTTTGAATTGGACCCAGAAACATACTGGCAGCCAGTGCAGCTGGTCCAGCATTGGTGATAGATGATCTGATCCTTGGGTCTGTGTCACCAGTCTGCACACTGCATTCTGCATTAGAAGTAGTTTTTGAACGGTCATGAAAGGCAGCCCCATGTAAGGCATGTTGCTGTAATCCTGAAGTTACCAGAGCATAGACTACTGAAGGTAGTCTGTCCACGGCCAGAGAGGGATGGAGCTGGGCCATCAACAGAAGCTGTTTGAAGATATTCTGCTGAGATCACCTGTGCCTGAAGAGACAGTAATGGATCCAAGAGGGCCCCAAGTTACAAACCTTCTCCTTTGGGGGAGTACAACCTTGTTCAGAAGTGATTGAACACCACTCATGCAGTGAGAGGAACCAGCCACTAACTGCTCTGCCTTGATTGGACTAAGTTTCATTTTATCGGCTCTCCTCCAATCCACCAGAGGAAAGGAACCTTTGGATCCAACTCAATATGATCCCAATGGTTTCCTATCAGAAACATTACATATCAGATCTGGGAGAGGAAATACAGCTCCTAACTTAAGGAGGAGGAAATGGCCCATCCTTCTCGGGGCCTTGAATCTCTCCATCATTTTGGGGTCAAATTTGCAAAAACGCGTAGCTTAGCACACCTGTGGTCTTTCTATCCCTCCTTGCCCCTATCAAATTTGATGGATTTTTTTACCAATTTATTAATGCTTATGGTTTATTGAGACAGAGAATCAGTCAAGTATAACTTGGATTACTTTAATGGCCAACCAATGAGGAAGGGGGAGAGTTCATTGTGCTTAAAAAACTCAATGTTGGGAATAAAAAAAGAAGTGAATAATAGCTAGGTGTAAGTGTGTCTCAGAAATTAATGATATATTAAAACATCATATACTTAGAGTCTGTCACCTCACATAAATGGATGATTTCATTGTCTCAGCACAGACAGAATGCAAAATATACCTTAGAGAGAGAGCAATAGATTAGATAGATGATAGACAGACAGACAGACAGACAGACAGACAGACAGACAGACATAAAGCTGGTCCCCTTTCTTTTGGCCGCAACTTGCTCATGGTGTATTCACAAAGGTCTTAGATTTTAACTCTCTAACAGAACAATTATTTTCGGAAAATGAAGGGCATCTGATAGACCAAGATAATAAAGACCCTTATTTCTTCAGGGCATGCAGCTAGCTAAGTCTGAACACATTTTTGACAACAAGATTAAAACAGTCCATTCATCAGGTTCAGCAGGTTACAGGGTACCAATGTGGCTGATGAACGCTACAATCCATAACCACTTAACTTTTTCTTTTGGGTTTATATCTATTACATAGAGTGCATTCTTTAAATAGCCTTGCGCCTGCACTTTTCCTTTTCTACTTATGGTACATTTTCCCTTAGTAAACATAACATCATACTTCATTCTGTTCAATGCAGACACAGACATTATGTTTGTTTCCATCTGAGGAACAAAAAGCACATTGGTTAAAGTAGTTAGCAAACATTCCACAAATACAATGCCTGTCCCTCGTACCTCCAATTTCGAGCCATCAGCTAAATAAATGTTCTCGCAAGTCGAATTAAGTACTTTAAATTGTTCTTTAGAGTTACAGAGAAATGTTGTTGCCTCGAATCGATCACCCAAACGGAATTATTTCTCTCTGTCTTTTCACACTTGTTGCTGTTCGTTACAACCCGTATAGACATACTGTCCTTTTCTTTTTCTGTTCTGCTTTGTGCTTTGCAATCTTTATGAAGATGAGAAGTTGAGCCACATCTGTAGCATTTTCTTGCTGCGCAGACTTTCTCTTTGTCTTTGGTCTTGGAGGATCCGGCGATGGCTTGTTGCATTCTTATCTCAGTCCGTCTCTCCGCCTCTTGGAGCAGTTTACAGGAAGCATACTGCATGGTTAACTCTTCGTCTCTCATGGTTTCTAATGCTGAAACCATGGCATCATAAGAATTGTCCAATGAAGAAAGCAACAAATAAACTTGCAATTGTTTAGCAAATATAACGTCTCTATCCTGTAGCTGTGCAAATAGACTACGTATAGTTTGTATGTGAGCATTCATACTCACACCTTCTTTTAGACGTGTCTGGAACAACTTTCTCAAAAGTAGCACTTTGCTTCCTGCAGTAGTCTGAATATGGACATTATGCAGCGCATCCCAAACTTCCTTGGCTGTCTCCAAGTTTCTCACGTTTATTAGCTGAGAGTCTTGCACACCAAGTATTATCGTGGCTCTTGCCTTTTGATCTTGGCGATGCCATTCCTCTGTGGGGTCATCTGGAGTTTCATCCTCTACAACATGCCATAAATCGTCACGGATCAGCAGCATCTGCATTTTTACGTTCCAACTAAGATAGTTAGAATCACTGAGACGCTCAAACGGCATTCCGGATGCATAGGAAATTGGCGTGGCCATCCTCGCCTCTTACTTTGAAGGAGTAGCGGTGCTTGCCTTCTCTTGCAGCTCTCCAGTACTGGCTGCGCTTTAGGCTTTGAAGCTGGGCTTTCACGCTCCAACTCTGGGCTTTCACGCTTAGGATCTGCTTAGGATCTGGGCTTTCACGCTTAGGATCTGCTTAGGATCTGGGCCCATAACCCATTGTTGGAAGCATAAGTAGTGCAGTACCTAGTTGTAGAAAGTATAAGTAGCCCAGTAGCCCAGTTGTAGCAATAAGAAGACACCAGATAGACTGCCACAGCTGTGTTAAGGAGAAGCTCTACTTGAGACACACGAATAAAGTTATCTGGATACACAGGATCATACACGAACATAACAGCACCTTCAACATACAACTCCTTCATCCCCCACACCTTTGCTGCAGACACCCCCCCCTTTCTTTTATGGGTCTTTCCTTAATTGCTCTAAGGTCCTGCAGCTGTGAATCTGATGCAACCAGCTCCTTGTTAACCATTGCTGTTAACTCTTTGCTTCCCTGTATAACCTGCCATCTATAGGAATCACAATAAAATGCAAGTCATGATGACTGCTAACAACTTATTGGGGAGTAAGCCCCATTGAACTGAATGGGACTTTCTTTTGAGTAGACATGTATAAAATTGTATCACAAAGTATTTAATAACTCCAGCAGACATAACTGGACAAAGCTACTACACATAGTGGAAAATACCTCAATTCACCGGGACATTTTCCTTTTAAACTCCAGCACATCAGATTCCAGTTAAAGCGAAGACCAGGTACTATATAGTGCTGGAATAGTCATAAGCTGCAATATAGAAAGTCCATTGTATAAGCAATCAAAGACAAATGGTGATGATTTGATAGCACAACAATCCCCATGTAATCAGGCCCACTTCCACTTTTAGTAGATGTGGGACAAGAATATTCTAGTAGGAGGGCAGCAAGGTTAACAGCCAGGTTTGAAGAACTTTTTGTTGTTGTTGTTTCTGAAATCATTATTTTCAGAACATTTATCATGGTTACTTTTTTTTGTACCTCAGAATAACCAGAGCTAAAGGTGCTCCTGAGGAATAATCACAGAGGATTGTGTCCACTGTTAGTTATACCAGAATCCAGGGTTATGGAATGCCCTACCTGCTGAAATACGGGAGGATCCATTTAGGCATTCCATTGGCTCTTGAAAACACAGCTGTTTTGGCAAGCATTTCCCTGAATTTGGAATTCCTGATCTAATTCTTTTAATAGTTTTTAATTGTTTTAATTGTTACGTTTTTTAACTAGCTTGTTTTATTGTATATTTTAATTGTAGATATTTTAATGCTTTGATGAAATTATTTTATTGTGTATTTTAATTGGATATGGATTTTATAATTGATTTTATATGTGCAAACCAAGCGGTATATTGATTAATTAATTTTTGGAGTAGACTCATTGAAAATAATGGGCATGATTAACTTGGGGTCATCAATTTCAATGGAATTACTTAGAACTTAGCTGGATACAGCCCGTGTCAGAGAGAGAGAGAGAGAAGAGAGAGAGAGAGAGAGAGAGAGAGAGAGAGAGAGAGAGAGAGAGAGAGAGAGAGAGAGAGAGAGAGAGAGAGAGAGAGAGAGAGAGAGAGAGAGAGAGAGAGAGAGAGAGAGAGAGAGAGAGAGAGAGAGAGAGAGAGAGAGAGAGAGAGAGAGAGAGAGAGAGAGAGAGAGAGAGAGAGAGAGAGAAGAGAGAGAGGGCGCTCTGCTATCCTGCCAAATGTAATTTCTTTTGGATGTCCTGTAGGAATCTCCACAGTGTATTTGTGGAGTGGGAGGTGTATCCTGGGCTTCATTCTACACTGCTGTTGGTAACATTTGAATCTGGGAGCCAAATAAGTAATGCCAATTGGATTGGTCATTAACTGGCCCCCAAATTATGTCTTGCCCCACCCACTTTGATTGGGTTGGTCAATCATTAACCAGCCCTATCTAAATATGTTTTGCCCCACCCACATGATTTCCATATTAAAACACAACTGGCAGCACTGTGGGAAGAGACCATGGGGAAGCAGCTGCCACACCAGTGACAGTAAGTATGATGGGGGCTCCTCTAGACTAGTTCATGGGTGAAAGTGGGCAAACCCTTTAAACAAGTTTGTATACTTGAGATGGCTTACAAAACAACCCCATAACTTTAAAAACACAGATATACCAATTCAACAAAACATCAAAATTCAGACACTGACTGTGCTAGCAGTGCCAGTTTCCAAGAGTTCTCTGCCAGAAAGAAACAGACATGTTTTGACCATCTGAAAAGACACACAATTCCACAAACGCTCACATGTATAGTGTCTCTCTGTGCCCATATGTATGCCATGCATCACTGCAAGGGAGAGAATGTACGATCCTTGTCCCATGTTAAACCGATATTTTCGTTTGGCTCACTTTGAATAATGATGTGTATCCCCATGAGAAGGGCCTGTAATTGCTTTTCAAGCAGGTTCTCCCTTAAGGAAAAGTTGAGTTTGTGGGGAAGAAAAACCTTTAATCATTTTTTCCACTTTGATATTGAATCTTCCCACTGGCGGAAGACTCCTTTTGTTTAGAATTAATAGTCAAAAGCAAAATGTATTTCCCTTTCCCCCTCTAGAGTCTACAGATATGAAATCAATTTCCCAGGGCTGAATCTCTCTTGGTGTTAGTAGCTCTTCCTCCTGCATCTCATCTTTCCTAGTCGGGGTTTCTAATACTTCATCTGTTCTCATAATTCTTTCTTTCTTTCTTTCTTTCTTTCTTTCTTTCTTTCTTTCTTTCTTTCTTTCTTTCTTTCTTTCTTTCTTTCTTTCTTTCTTTCTTTCTTTCTTTCTTTCTTTCTTTCTTTCTTTCTTTCTTCCCCTACTCTTATGTTTTTATTTTGTTTATCTCCAATAAATAAATCCCTATCCAAAAACCAGCTTCTGTGGGATTTTAAAACAAATGAATAGCTTTATTTGTTGTGTTGCCAACAGAAGTTAGCTTTGTTTTCCAAACAGACTGGCGGAAGAATAAAATCACAAGTTTGAACATTTGAAGAGCTGCAATGAATATTCAGCATCTTCCCATTACTGCAGGGAAAGTACATTTCAAGATTAATGGGAAACATAATTCTTCATCTGCTTGAAAGTGCCTCTTTGATTAAGTGTTCACTTTTGTCACTGCTGTCCAATCTGGTATATAAGCAAGGGTCCTTTTTCTTTTTCTTTTTATGAGCTTTCCGCCAAAACACAGCAAAATAACTACATCTAAATTATGTGCTAACAAAACATTTCCCTTTGTGCTACTACTTGCTAACAGCATTAGGAGCCTGTTCCCAAATACCTGAGGTGTCTGTTTCTCCTGATTGCCCCCCCTGCTCTCAGAGCATATAATACAGAGATCAAGAAAGGTGAGATGGCAAAAACACCTTCTTACTAAGTAGGCCATCTCAGCATGAGAGTAGGTGGGAGGTGTCAATGCTACAGTAGGGTTGTCAAGTTTATTCTGGTGGACGACTAGTAGGGATGGGGGAGAAATTTGATTCAGTTCACATTTAAATCTGAATTTATCAAATTTGCACTTTCCAAATGAATATGAGAACCAAAACACAGCCATCCTTTGAAATTTGAACTCATCTGAATTTTGCGATACAGTTCTCAAAATAATGCTTACAAAAATGTATATAAGACGGTTTTGAAAGCAACGAACAGAACTTCACAAGCTTGCTCTAGATCCCTATAAGGATTCCGTTAATCACCTAAAAATAGGCAGGACCTATTACATCAAACAGAACATCACCTGCAGGTCCTGCAATATAATTTACATCACCGAATGCAAAAGACCAGGATGTCATATCCAATACGTAGGAAAAACCACAACTGACCTACGCGCACGCTTCAGAAACCACAAATCGGCAATCTTAACAAAAAAAAAGTGGAGCAACCAGTTGCAAAACATTTCAACATTGAGGGTACAGCCTGTTGGACTTTTCTATAACAGCGATAGAGATGCCAGCAGATCCAGCAGCATTGACCAAGAGGGAGAACTTTTGGATTTACTCTCTGGACACATTGGCACCACATGGCCTGAACCTGGAGGACAGTACAAGCATCACTTAGCTTCTGCAAATGAAGCCCCTCTGAGCATTCCATCCTCAAAGCTCTATAACTGCCACCTTGGTAACAGCATTTGTATGTTAGCAGCTGATGAAGGCGGAAGCCGAAACGTTTTGGTAATAAGGAGCTTTGGCTATGGGGCGGTATACAAATGTAATAAATAAATAAATAATACAATAAAAACCTGTTTTGTTAATCATAATTATATGTGTGTGTGTGTGTGTGTGTGTGTATATATATATATATGTAATTGTGATTAATCAGAGGTTTTTATTATATTAACAAAACATTTCAGCTTCTGCCTTCATCAGCTGCTAACATACAAATGCTGTTACCAAGTTGGCAGTTATAGAGCTTTGAGGATGGAATGTTCAGAGGGGCTTCATTTGCAGAAGCTAAGTAGTGCACAATTACTTGTAATTCATTACTTTTTTGAGTAACGAGTGGGTAATTCCTTTACATTTTAATTGTAATAGAACTAGGAGTAATTGTAACGTTTCCAGAATTACTTTTGGGCATTACTTGGGGGGGGAGCAGGGGAAGTCTTCTGCTCCTCTGATTTGTGGATGAAAATCATGTGCCTCAAACTGGGCTTCTGTGCAGTGTTGCTCTTTCCTCATGCTCTGTGGATGGGTAGGAGGCGACGAGGGAGGAGGCGGAGAGTGAGATGGGGTGGAGTGGAGAAAACAATTATTTAAAAAATGGATAGTGGTGGTGAAGAATGGAGGGGAGGGGAAAAGGATCCGGAGGTCAAGAACATGGATAAAGGAGGAGAAGGAGGCAGCAGGAGAATGGAGATAAAGAACTGTGAAGGTGAAAGATGACAATGTGTGTGTGTGTGTGTGTGTGTGTGTGTGTGTGTGTGTGTGTGTGTGTGTGTGTGTGAATACTGTGTTTGCATTGGCACACAAAGTGGCCTCCACCACCCTCTCTGGCTAATGTGCTGCATTTGCAGTATTTTAACTTTTTTGCATCTTGGGGGAAAATGTTTGCTTGAGTGAGTGTCCCTTAGTTGGTGGCAGGGCAGGGTCTGGGATGTGGTTAAGTGAGAGAGATTATGCTGACTGGCTGAGGGGAGGGGTTGCACTTGGTTTGACGTGCAAACATCTGAGTAGTGGCCTGTGCCTCCTTCCCCACCACCCTTACCAGCGGAGAGACCACCACTGCTATCTTATGAATAAAAATAATTATTCTACTACCTCTATATGTGTTTGTTTATTTTTAATGTTGTTTTAGGCTACTTAGATGTGCAGCAGCCAAGGCCAGCACCTTGTAGGCGGTTTTTTTTAAAGTAACTGAAATGTAATTGTAGTGATTACTTTGGAGGAAAAGTAAAGTAATCAGTTACTTTCAGAGCAATTGTAATTGTAACGGTAATTACTACTTTGGGGGGCCATGTAACTGTAACTGTAATTTATTACTTTTTAAAAGTAATCTTCCAAGCTCTGGTAGCAGCTTTCCGACAGGGATGTTACTGCTGTATACTAGGTGTGGTGAGGCAGCAGCAAGGGTTGGGGCTATGGAGGTGCATTGGCAGATGCTGTAAGTGCTGCCGTGTTAGGGGGGTATTGCTGTAGCTCTGTTCCACTGGGGCAATTTGCAGGTGAAATGGAAAGAGGGAATTACTTCTGAAAACTCTGGCTCACATAATTTTGAATGGAATTCTGTTATTGGTCCACACTGATGGGTGAAGGAAGCCATTTGCTAAGAGAAGAGGATGGGAAGGAGTAGGGGCCCAGTCCATTGCTTCCTTCAACAGTATTTGAAGAATATCATATAATAGTAAAACTGGATCCACAGTTGCACCCCAAATTCATGGACGGCAACACTGGAGAGGCTATTTTGCCAAATATTCTCTGAGAGAGAACTGAAATTATCCAACAGTTCAGGAGAAGCTTCAAAAAGAATATTTTCAATGGAGGACACAACAGGGTGGCAAAACCGGACAGCTAATATCCCATCGCAAAGAGGGGTTCAGGGCTGCCCTTTGACCAAATTCCTCATCATAGCTAAGCCACACCCCTCCCACAAAATCATGGTAGGCTCTGTGGATAATATCCTGATATGTAATCATCATCAGGGCCTGGGAAGGGTATGCCTGAGTTATTATCCCCATATACACAGCCAGATCCTATCCACCTTCTTTTCGCTTATCCTTCTGTTCTATCCCTTCCTCATTCTTAACCTCAGACTCCTTAAATAAAAAAGTAAACATGCCAACATATTCCCCCCTCCAGATCCTTTCTTTGGTTGCTTGGAGCAGGTAATCACCCAGAGGCAAAGATGTCCAAATCTAAACTGTCTACTAACAAAGTAAAATTATTCTTATGAATACTGTAAGACATGTTGATGTTCTAATATATCTAACTGCTCATATAAGGAAAAGGGATATGTGAGTAAGCAGCTTCAATCAAAATGAATAGGCATGCTTTCACTTCGGTAAATGACTTTTGTTTTTATCAGACAAAATGACAATTCAGCAAGTCAGTTGCTTCCAATGTACTGCTTGTATATTGAAAAATCAAGATGCAAATTAACCTAGTTTTATTTTCTTTTATTGCTCATAGTGTAGTCAGCTAAAATTCACAGAGAATCTCATTACTGCATAACCAGAGAGTACAGATTCCTCTTTCTCCTATATAAACTTTCACTTATGCCCACAAATCAGCTCAAATAAATCTTATTTTAAAATTGCTCAGAAAATAAAAGTGTCCTAATAAAGAAAACATTTGCATAAACTGGGTGTGGGTGGGGGCCTTTACATATGCCTGATTTCTCTGGCATTATGTTATATTTTATATAATGATCTCCTGCTGTGTTTTGCTGAAATGTAAATTAACAGATAATGAGATGGAACATTGTTTATAATTTGTTTTTTTCTTTTTGTTTTAAATTTTATTATGAGACAGACAAAAAGTCACAGTGAAAAATCAAAATGGTTGGCACTGCCTTTAGATGGACAAGTAGCTGTACGTTTCAGTTAAAGCCAATGGGTTCCTTGGAGGCTTGTCTTAGATTTTTCAGTGAGAAGATCAGGTGTAGTGGAGTTCGCTGAAAGATAGTTTGTCCGCCACTGCCAGTCTTCATCAAATAGGAGGCACAGGGGAGAGTCAGGTGTGTTCTAGAAAGTATTACATGAGTGCTTATATAGAGGGAAGAAGTTCTAAGGCAGGAGCAGCAACATGGTGCCCTCCAGATGTTGTTACATCTCTCATCAGCCCCAGCCAGCATGGTCAATGATCAGGGATGATTGAATTATAGTCCAAAATATCTGGAGGGCACCACTCTAGCTACCCCGTTTTGAAAACCATTGTGAAATTTGGACACTTAGTTTCTTTTGCCATGCTCTCCAGCACCAGAGTCATGATGCAGAGTTTGCTGCAGCAAAGATTATATGCTGTCTCTGGTCCTGAAAGTCCTTTAGACATACAGCAGTTCCATGGCAGATGCACAGACAATTCTACATGGAAAGAAGAAGTCTGAAAATGAGAAGAAAACCTTTTTTTGTCTGAATGGTTCTTCTTGTTGTTTCAGTCCTCTGACAAATCTCCACTTTTCTCTTGTAGCATTTTCGTGCCTGGTATATGTTTCCACCTTTTTTTCTTTAATTTGTTGTATGTAGTTAGATCTTCCTCTTGCATTTCCTTCTCATTCCCCTTCCATTCTGCCTCCATTTGTGCATTTGATTGAACATACAATAGGAGATTGGGCTCTTGCCAGCTTGTACTGCTGTTTATCTATAGCCCCTTTCATGTGTGAATCATCACATGAAGGGGGCGTCGTCATAATCAGACACTTCTCTCAGCATAACCTACCTCTCAGTGTTGTTGTGAGGACAAAATGAAGGCTGGGGTTAGAATAATGCATGCTGCCTTGAGCTCCTTGGATGAAGTTAATAAATAAAACAATGGCTATTCATAGCATCAAATCTCAGTTAAGTTCTAACATTAACTGTGTAGAGTCTTCAGAGTTCTCCAGATCTTTATGTAACAACCTTACCGAAACAGACCTTCTTATACTCCCATAAATGATGGGCTATATCCAGTTGCGTCCCTCCACAAATCCACTAGAGGCTTTTGTCAGCAAAATGTGGAGAAGGCTGATTTTCACTGATCTGCTCTCCACCCTGCATACCCCTGAATCTGCTCGTGGGTTGGGGAGCCCTTTGTAACAGCATGGGAGGTGGTGCAGGGGGGAGGGGAAATCAGTGAAAATTGCCTCCAGTCTAACCATTCTGCAGATGGCAGCTTCCACTGGATCAAAGAGCTTTCTATCAGCAGAGGGACACCACTGAATCATTCCAGCTCCATGGAAAATTATTCCATAGTATCTTCATAACTTGAGTACAGCTGTGCAGAGCTTAAGTGACATCAAGTGATCTTTCATATTCCAACATTTCACACATGTGCACCCCTCCATTTTTAAAAAATCACCGATAATTTCATATTCAATCATTCTGTTAGCTGCCATTCGATATATTTCAAAAGTAATGCATACTTCATGCCTTGATACTACAGGGGGTTATCTTTCAGACAAATCAGCGGAGATGGAAACAGAGAGGGATCAGTGATTCCCTTCTACCATGGTGACAATCAGCCTACTTTGCTTGGATCTTAGAAGGTGAGATGAAAGATGCCTTGAAATTCAGCAATGTAGTGGTAACCCAGCCTATTAATGGGTTCCAGTGGTAAGTCTAAGATCTTGATCTTGTTAAAAATGACAAGAAGCTAGTTAGCACAGTGAAGCAACAGGTTGTTCAAGAATCCTCCTCCCAACCCTTCTTTTGTTTGCCCTCCTATATTCTTCACTATTTGCCGGTAAACCACAGGTAACTGAAGTAGTTCAACCACCAAATGAGAAAGGCACACAGTGTACCTATCAAGGCAAAGATGTGGGTGGGATTCCGTGGCTAGAGAGATAGTAGAGAGGCCAGGCTGATACACATTCAGCACTTCTGTCTTGTTGAGAAAAGGAAACTTTTCAAAACCTTGTGAAGTGATTTTTAAGCCCAGTTGTCTAGGCAGGGCTCTTTCTACTCAGCAGCAATCGGGAAGGCAATGAAACAATGCCCCAAACCAAAGCTGTTACTATATAAGCATTATCAGTACAAAGAACTTGTGTAAAACAGAAATCTAGAAATAGAATGGTTCAGCTAACAACAACAAAACCCTATCAGAATGTGTTCGGATTAAAAATGCTTAAGGGTTTACAACTCTCAGATCAACAGAAAACAGGGAACTCATCCCATTGCCCCCGCCATTTGCTTTTGTGATCGTATCTAAACATTTTAGATTTCCTTACAATTCAGACATTTTTACCTGAGGAAGCATGTTCAAATTTTGTGTTTGTAATACATTGACAGTATTCCTATACTACACTGTATTTGTTTCTATTACTCATGGTTCCTTCAATGAACTAGAATTGATTTTGCCTGAGGTTTTAGCCAAACTAATACTTGGGAAAGTCTGGACTATAATGTACCCACTTGACCCTTGCCTCTCCTGCCTGGTGACAGCGAATCATGGAACTTTGTCTGGGCTGATCTACAGGATAGTTAGTGCTCCTTTGTATCTGCCCCCTTGCAGGGCCGGATTATCCATTAGGCTTAGTAGGATGAAGCCTAGGGGCCTGGAGCTCTTGGGGGCCAGTGGGGCACTGGCCCGAGGGCCCCTGGAGCTACAGGGGGCCCTCCGCTCTCCTTCCACGATCCGCAGAAGCATCTGCAGACTGCCATCCCCCCGCTATTCCCCCGCTTTACCTACCTTCCTGTTGTTTTTTGCGGCACGCAGATTTGCCATCAATAAAGATGGCAGCCGAGGTTTCCTTAAGGGACTGAAGCCTCTGCCGTCAACTTGGCTGATGGCACGCATGCGTGCTACACGCGCGTTGCTGCCATCAACAAAGATGGTGGCAGAGGCTTCAGCTCGTTAGGGAAACCTCTGCTGCCATTTTGATTGATGGCAAACCTGTGCGCGCCGCAAAAAACAACAGAAAGGTAGGTGAAGTGTGGGGATAGGGCCCCCCAAACACCAATTAGCCTAGGGGCCCTCCTCAGCTTAATCCGGCCCTGCCCCCTTGAAGGATGTGGTGGTTCACCCTTTTTAAGAAAGCATTCTTAGATCCTGCTAAGCATAGGTGCAACTTATTTGCCACTCTTGGACAATGCGTTCAAGAGGGTTGTGTCTGAACAACTTCAGGCCCTTTTGGATGAAGAACATGCTCTAGATCCCTTTCAGTTTGGTTTGGAGACAGAATCTGCCTTGGTCACCATGGTTGATGATGTATGCCTGTGTCACTTCTAGGGGAAGTGATTCCATAGGAAAGGAGCTGCTGCAGGGAAGGTCCTTTCCCTGGTTGCCGCTAACCAAGACTGCGACACAACCAGCTGAGTGCAATGCTCAGACAAGGAGAGAGACACTCCTGCAGGTTTCCTGGTTACACTTCTTCCTGGAGTAGGATCCAGAAGGCGATTTGGAAGGTGGTGCAAAGCAGAAGGACATTTGCTCCTCCTTTTCAAATTATTCTACAGGGTTCTAAGAGATATGAAGCAAGATGGAGGATAAGGCTATCAATGGCTTCTAGCCATGTCCATAGGCGGAGGCAGTAGGCTTCCAAATACCAGTTGCTGGAAACTGCAGGAGGGGAGAGTGTTCTTTGCACTCAGGTCTTACTTGCGGGCTTCCCATGGACAACTGGTTGGCCTCTTTGGAAACAGGATGCTAGACTAGATGGACCATTGGCCTGATCCAGCAGGCTCTTCTTGTGTTCTTATGATGCCATCACTATGGTGACCTCACCCAGCTTTATTAATCACTCTTAACCTAACCAGGTGCAGCAGTAGTTTCTCGGAATGGATGTCTGAGCTGGATGAGAGCAAATAAACTTAATATGAAGCCAGAGTCCTTAGAAAAGAGATTTTATGATAATGGTGGTCTGCCTACTTGGGGATATGCCTGTTCTGGATGGTCATATCCTCCACCCCCCCAAAGAGGCTCGTAGTTTGGGAAACTCCTAGATTCTGCATTTTTGCTGAATTCTCAAATGGTGGCTGCTTATCAGTTTAGGCTAACTTGCTAGCTCTGTCCACTGCTGGGCGATGGAGACCTGGCTACTGGTATTCATGCTTTGGAGACTTTCAGATTGACTTTCTGGGATGCACTTTATAAAGAGCTACCTTTGAAAATGGAGGTTTTGGCTGGTATAAAATGCCACTACCTGTCTGTTGAGATATGTGGGGTGGGGTGCAATATTACATGTACTCTAAAAGATCTGCCTTGGTTATCACTTTGGGTCTGAACTCAACCCCGGTACTGATTTACACACACAGAGTTTTTGCCTGACGAGAATACGTCCTTGGACTCTGATAATGCTTGTCTACATAGAGGGTAAAAAGGGGTATATGAGGGTGTGCAAAAACTAGTCTACTATACAAAGGTAAAATTTGCATTTAGTGCTCTGCCTACTTTGGCCTTGGCCCCACCCACTAATGACATGTGGCCAGGGGAAGGTTGCCCTCAGGATAAAAAAGGTTTCCTGCCCCTGCCCTAGACATTTGGGGTGAAAGTTGGAAGAGTATTCTTTTTTAAAAAACTGCATGAATTTATGTTCATATTATGCTATTTACATTGTCAGTGTATTTTATTAGATGCATGCTGCTGTGTGGGGAGTTCAGTCCTGCCTTCTGCAGGGATCGACTGCATGAGCAGCTGACCCAGCCGCCTCTCTTCCTGCTTCACACCTGACATCACATATGATGTCAGTTATGGGGCAGGTGGGCATGGGTTTTATAAAACGCCTGGTGGGTCATGTGGGAAGGCCTCTCAAGCCAAATCTGGCCCACAAACCAGAGGTTCCATACCCCTGAATTAGACCATTAGTGACCAGATTGATATATACCCATTTGAATTGCATTTTGTACTAGCTAGTTGACTCGATGCTATGTTAAATGAATGTTTACTGGTATAAGGGGACACGTCTGGGAGTATTAAATGAATTAATTGACTTTTGTAGCCTTTATTTCAACAAGCTGCAGGATGTGTGGGATACCATTTGGTGGGTGATTTGAAGACATGGGAGATGAAACATCTATGCAGACAGCAGTAGCTTTGCTCCAAAATTCTTTGCCTGGAATAGCCTCTCCTTGAAAGGTTATAGCAGTAAGCTCCAAAGGATAGATAGTTCCAATAGAACAATTGGTGGGAATGCTCTTTTCTGCATTTGAGATGGAAGTCTGCATTCAAGTATTGATTTATATGCCTACAGGTTCCTCCAGGGTCAGGCAGAACATGAAACAAGGTGTTGGAAGTGAAGTTCAACTCTTGTATGCTGCTCCCTTGGTGGTTACAATGAGGTGATGATGGTAACCTGAAAAGTAACTAACTCTCTTTTTTGGAACTAGCTCCATTTTCACCCATTTCTTTTCCTTCATCGTGAACATCCAACAGGAATGGCAGTTAAGAGGATTTCAAGGAAACTCAACAGAATATGAAACTCTCACACACATACATATATCCTTAAATACACACATACACACACACACACACTTTATCACTCTCCAATATCTTTCCCCTCCCTAGTATTCACTGTTACTTACTGCCGTCTGCATTCAGCCTGTAGAATTTGTGACTATGTGATAGGCCAGCCTTGCCACTAGGCAGAGTGAGACAATTGCCTCATGTGACTGATGCTGGCATTCAGCACTCCCTGACTGTTCCTCCTGAGCTCTCCAGCCATTCCTCTTTGATGCCGTACAATCTGTCCTGGGGCCCCTAATCCCACCTGCTGCTCTCGAGGTGGTGGAGGATGCTATCCAATCAAAAGGGTTGCAATAAGAATCAACTGCCTGTCCAGTTGGCTTCTGTACCTGGAATGAGGAAGGAAAGCCATCTTGTCCGTTGCCTCAGGCAGCAACATGTGTTGGGCTGGCTCTGCTGTTTCAGTCAAACAAAATCCTAACAAGGCACATATGGTAACCCACCAGTAGAGATGCATGAAATATGAATCCACAGCTCTCCATAGCAGATCTATAGAGAAACCTTGCTTTGGATACTGGAATGCTTTTATTGGTGTTGATGATTAATTGAATTTGAATTGAAGGTGATATCATCAACATTGTTTGCATCACTGAAAGATCTTCATTGGAATTTGGAGTTGCTAGATTACTGCAGCCTCCCGACCTGGGATAATATACTTTCTGTTTTTGTTGCTTGCATGGCATAAAAAGGCAAAGAAATGGAAGAATGCTAAAGCAGATGCAGGGCTGAGCTGAAATTTCTCAGAAAAGAATTTTCTGTTGAAGTATTTCCTCTCTCTCCCCATCAGAGAATATTTGGAGAAATAGCCTCCCCAATTTTCACTATTTGTAAATTTGGCTAGAACTGTGGATCCGATTTCAATACTTTTAAACAGTCTGTTAATATTGTTGGAAGAAGCACCCTTGTACTCCACCCACCTGAGAACATTCAGCAAAATATCCTTCCCCAATTTTGCTGTCCACAAATAGTGTGGAGAACTTTGGGAAGCCATCTTAGCTCAGCTCTGCTTGAAAGGCCACAATACACAGGTGGTGGGTTGCATTTGGCTTTGTGGGTCCTAGGTTGTGCACAGCTGGGACAAGAACAAGGGGCTGCAAGTAGCCTGTAGTATGTCCCTCTCCTCTTTTTCACAGATCTCACTAATGCATGTGGTCAGAGCAGTTGGAGGATCCAGTCCAACATGTTGCACTCGATTCCTCACTTAAGACTGGCTCAGAGACATCCTCTGTCAACCTGCTCACAAGATCTCATCAATACAGAGTTTGAGAATGAGGAAAAAATGCCAGATTTGGGGCCATTGTGTCATGAAATATTAAAATGATGAATGGGATACTAAGAAAACATTTTCTTACATGTTTGAGCTGAATCTCGCTGTCATCTGTGCTGCTTAACTACAGAAGCCATGCACTATCTGTCAGAATGGATTTGTGCTTAAGAAAAAGTCCTGAAGAAGTTAATTCTGACCAAAACTTTTGTTCATCACTCGCAGGGTGATAGTGGAGGCCAGGGCTAATGTACATCTTGACGTGATAATTGCAAATATCACAGGATAGTTCATTTGAGACCAACAGCTCTCCCACATGTGTTATAATGGAGAGAAAACCCTTCTCATGTGAAGGTGGCATCCATCAATAGAAGGCAAGATGGAGCATGTGCTCCCCTCTGGATAACAACAACACAAAATGGTTGTGTGGATCAGCCTTGAGAAGGACTCAAAAGACATGCCATTGCTAACAACACCTTTCCTTACAACCTTGCAGCCTCCCACGGAAGGTGAGAGAAAGAAATGCAGCATCTTCTGAGATCAATGGAAAACCTTCTATTGACTAGAGACACAAAGATTTCTCTCGTCAAGTCTTTACTTGATCATCCCCCTCACCTGTTTTGTCACCATCTTGGTAAGAGTCCTTTCTACCGTATCCTGGACATAAAAAGATACATGATGTTAAACAGCTAAACTGATTATTATATTGTGGGAGTAGCCAGGCTTCTTTTCCTCTGTAGTGATGAGAACTCGCTCAGTGAGGCCTGGAACTGAACTCGGAAAATGTCAAACTATTTCCTCAAACTCAGAAAACAGCTCAATTTATTGACTTCCGGGAAGGGTGACTTAGCCTGTGCCTGCTTTTGAGACGGGCTCCTGCCTCAAAAGAAGCTTATTCAGATATATCAGTCAGATTTTTTTTTTTTTTGACTGATTAAACTTCTCCCGGGTAGGGAGAAACGAAGAGATTAACCTCAAAGCCTATTTTTGTTGGGACGACCAGATCTCATTAATTTATGGGACGAGGTCCAGCCGACGAAGGTGGGACGGATTTTCAACAACAAGCTCTATCTGATAAAGCGAACGTTCATCTTATCTTCCAAGAGAGAACGCACTAACAGGCAAGCACCCTTCTTTCTATATTTTTCTTTTACTTGACTTAAATTGTTGCTGTTTAAAAGAGATTTGCCAGATTGATCGGTTTTTGACATCTCACTGGGGAGCCATAACTTCTCTCTGCTACTCACTAATTAATAGCTTATCTCTGTTTTTGTTGCAAAAAGCTGTCCTGGATTTGCATTCTAAAGATATACACAGAAGAGGGATTTCTATTCCAGATTTTTATTTTGAAGAATATTATATTGTCTGAGACTACTCTCTTTTTGGTCTATTTTATTTTGACGAATCTGTTTCCTGACGACCGCCATTAATTGTTTCGATCCTGGGAACTGCATTTTGTTTACTTAAGCATGGAGAGATAAGGCTGTCTGCTCTGTTTATACTGTGATGTCACCAAGTTTGGAGTATTAACCCAATTGTTGCTGAAATAAGAAGTGGTTTTCCTATATTTTTCTTTTAAAATGGCAATTAAGAAAGTGGCTGAGAATCTGGAAATAACTATGTTTCAGAAAATAATGGATGAGATTGAGATAACGAAACAAAACCTGCGACAGGGTTGTAAGGAGCTGAAAATTGAATTGAGTAAAATGAAGCAGGAGATTAAAGATATAGGGGTCCCTGTGAGAGAGGTGACCCTGGAAGGGGTCCCTGTGAGAGAGGAGACCCCGGAGATTGGAACAAACGTGGAACAGGAAAAAGATTTGGAGTCTATGGACTTTAGAAACAAAATCTATTGTTTGGAGACACAGGAGATTAAAGACATAGGGGTCCTTGTGAGAGAGGAAACCCTGGAGACTGGAACAGGGGTCCCTGTGAGAGAGGAGACCCTGGAGACTGGAACAGGGGTCCCTGTGAGAGAGGAGATCCCGGAGATTGGAACAAACGTGGAACAGGAACAAGATTTGGAGTCTATGGACTTTAGAAATAAAATCTATTGTTTGGAACTCAATGTTATCTCTGAAGAAATTAATGAAGATTCTAGAGATAAAGTTATCAATGGCATGGATAATCTTCTGGACTGGAATGATGTGATGGAGCCCAATATAGAGAAAATCTATGGAATTAACTGCAGCCATGTGACAATGGAAAAACTTTCAAGAGATGACCCAGTGTATTTTGAAAAAAAGAACAGAGATATGATTTTACAGCAGTATTTCAGCAACCTATTCAGAATGGATGGCAAGAAAATATTTGGGATAGAGGTAATTCCCATCAGACTCTTACTATATGACTATGGCTTTGACAGCAAGATTATTATGGAATACTGATAATGGAAGATTGGATACTGAAATTACTGGACTTAACAAGACTATTGAAGATGGAAGATGGAAAATGGAACTAATAGGGATAATAGAACAATGGCTACTGAAATTACTGAACCTAACAGATTCTGATGTGATGGATTAATTGAAATGTTTATTTTGACTATGGTTATGACAATAAGATTATCATAATTAGTAATGAGATGGATTAATCGATATGCTTATCTGGAAAAAAAAATTGATAGATATATTTCTTAAAGAATTGAAACCTCTCTTTGACTTTTTGTGGAAAGAATAAAGTAATGTTTATGAGATTTGATGATTAAGTAAGATAACTACTGGAGGAAAGTGATTTTATAATATGACTTAAGAGACAGGATTGTTATATATTATAGACTTATAACTGATTTGATCTTTGACAAATGGGAAGTCAATATTTTACTTTTTATTTTTTATTTTTGTTTTTTTTTTCTTTTTTTCTTTTTGTTTAACTATTTTTGATTTTGTTTTTTTGTCTTTGAATGTTTTATGATTTCGTCTTGTATGTTTTATGAAAATCTGAATAAAAATTATTGAAAAAAAAAAAAAAAGAAAACAGCTCAATTTATTGAATGTTCCAAGTATAAGATAATAGTTCTGAAGTTGGCTCAAAATGGGGCTTGAAATAAATTCCAATCCCCATTCCAAGGCAGGTTTTGGAAACTGTCACATCCCCAATAATGTCACTGGGAGCACAAAAGGGGCTGGACTCTCTCCAGTTGCCCTGTGAGCCTCCGAGCTCCCTCTCCTTCCCTCCATTCCTCTTCTACCATAACACCAATGAAGATATGTGAGAGGGTTTGGACAGAGGTGTGTGGGTGGGATGGAGGACTTAAAGTCTTCTTGGGCACAGATTATATTCTGATCCAACAAAATAACTTTTGGGTTCATAATCCTAAATTTATTTGAGGGGCAAGCATTATGAGGCACTGTATTCTAGGGTCCGAAATATAGATTTTGAAAGCACCATTATTGTCTGCAGATACTACAATTACTACTACATTCTACTAAAGTAAAATAAAATACCCCTGACATACAGTATATCTTTTCCACTGTGGTTGCTTCTGCTTTCATGCTTGGTCTCAAGGCGGGTCAAGGATGGATGAAGACTCCAGTCCACATAGGTTGGCTTCTTGGTGCATTTAGAATCCACATGAATGATATCTGGCCCTGTGAGAGACCAGTTCCTTGTGAAGTTTGCAAACATACCAGGAAGCCAGTGGAGGTCATTAATTGTATCTAGACTTATATGGGAGCAACTAATGACACAACAGCAACGCTAGCAGAAAAGGAAAGCATAAATGTGGTCTCAGAATATATGGACTATGTGAAAGGAGGGGGATCCTATGGAAACTTGGATGACTTCAACATCCATGCTGCAGCCGCCTCAGGTCCGATGGGAGTTCATAGCCTCCATGGCAACTATGAGCCTATCTTAAATAGACATCAGTCCACTACACAGAGCAGGGCATGCCCTTGATCTAGTCTTCACTCCATTTGGGGAGGGTGGTGGTCTGGAAATTGGTGGGATGGCTAGCACCCCATTGTCATGGTCAGACCACTTCCTGGTGAGATTTGGTCTTGTAGCAGCAATTCTGCCCCATAGTGGTGGGGGACCAGTAAGGATGGTCCGCCCCAGGAAACTGATGGAATCTGATAGATTCCTGAATGCTCTAGGGGATTTTCCAGTGGATAGAGCAGATAATCCTTTTCAGGCCCTAGTCTCGCTATGGAATGGTGAGACACATTGGGCCATTGACACTATTGCTCCTGAGAGTCTTCTCCGGTGCTGTGGAGCCCACTTTGCACCTTGGCATACTGAGGAGCTGTGGTCAATAAAACAGATCAGGTGAGGGCTAGAGCATGAGTGGCACACAACTTGCTCCGGAGCCAACCGAGCATGTGTTTAGGCTTGCAGTCAGGCCTACCACATGGCGGTGGGAGCAGCAAAGAGATCCTACTTTGCTGCCTCCATGGCATCTTCGAGGAGCCATCTGACTGTTGTTCCATGTGGTCCTGAGGTTGGTCACTCCTGACAAGGGTGGCAGACCTATGGAGCACACGGTGTCCAGCTGTAACTGGCTGAGTAAACACTTTGAGGACAAATTTGCTTGGCTCCACAGTGATTTAGACACTGCAGTTGTGGCAGTTCCAGCCGAGGTGTCCAATGCAGTGTCGAACCCAGTGTTGTAGGATCAGTTCTGGTTAATGCAGCCTGCTGATGTGGACAAGATACTTACAGTTCTGCTCTCACCTGCCCATTAGAAACTTGTCCATCCTAGCTTATTAAAGCTAGGTGGAATGGGGGGACTGAATGAGCAACAAGTGTAGTAAGCACATCTTTGCATGATAGTGATACTGTCCTTAAAGAGGTGGTGGTGAGTCTGCTTCTTAAAACACCCACAGTGGACCCAATGGGGTGTAACAACTGCTGACCAGTCTCTAACACTCCTTTCTTGGCAAAGGTGGTGGAAAAGGTGGTTGTAGAGCAATTGCAGGTATTCCTGGATGAGACTGATTACCTAGATCCATCACAATCTGGATTCACATCTGGTTTCAGAACATAATCATCCTTGGTCCTCTGATGGATGGCCTTTATTGTGGAAGAGACAGGGTGAGTGCAATCCTGTTATTTTTGCTCAATCTCTCAGCAGCATTTGATACCATTGACCATAGTATCCTCCTGGACCAACTCAGTGGGATGGATATTGGAGGCACTCTATTCTGGTGGCTCCACTCTTACCTTCAGGGTCACATCCAGACAATAACACTGGGTGAATGTTCCCCGGCCCCCTGGCACTTGTGCTACAGGGTTCCACAGGGTACTATCCTCTCCCCAGTGCTATTCGACACCTATATGAAGCCATTGGGAATGGTCATTAGGAGCTTTGGAGCAAGATGTCAGCAATATGCTGATGACACACAACTCTGTTTCTCCATAACTTCTGAATCAGGAGAGGTTGCGAACACTCTGGATCAGTATCTGAATGCTGCAGTGGACTGGATGAGGGCCAATAAACTGTGTTTGAATCCTGGGAAGATGGAGGCTTTGGGGGTAGGTGGTTCCCATATCTGGGAGATAGGCAGGTTACCTGTTCTGGATGTGGTTGCACTCCCTTTGAAGGACCAAGTCCATAGCGTAAGGGATTCCTGGTCCACAGCCTAGGGGATTCCTGGATTCATCTTTTTCACTTGAGGCACAGGTATCCTCTGTGGCTAGAAGTGTCTTTACCAGCTTTGTCTGGTTCATCAGCTATGGGCCATTCCTGGACAGGGATAGCCTGGCCTCTGTAATCCATGCATTGGTAACCTCAAGGCTGGACTACTGCAATGTGCTGTCCTTGGCCCTGGTTCAGAAGTTCAGTGCAAAATGAGGTGGCCAGATTCCTGAAGGGAGCACATGGCCAACAACATGTAATACCATTTCTAAAACATCTGCACCGGCTGCCCATCAACTACTGAGCCAGATTCTTGTATTAATTTACAATTCCCTGAACAACTTAGGTCCAGGGTATCTCAGGGACCTCCTGAACCCTTATATCCCAGCTTGATCACTGAGATCATTTGCAGGAGAGGCTTTGGTCATCCCCTGAGTTGGTGAGGCTCATTTAACATTGACACCAAATCAAGCCATCAGTGTCATTGGCCCAGTTCTCTGGAATGCTCTGCCAACAGAGATTCAGCAGTCACCTTCTGTTTTAACTTTTAAGCACCTGCTGAATACCTTTCTGTTCTGCCAGGCTTATGCGGGCAATTAAGAAAATGCTTTCTTCGTAACATTAGACCTTTGTCTTTATTCTGTTTTTATTCTATGTTGTAAACCAATTTGATGTTTTTAACCAAATAGCGGAATACACTAAATAAATAAATAAGCATAAGACATACACTAGTATTAGAAGCCGTATTTTGGGAAAGAGGGGTGGCACCCATGTGGCTCTTCTTCTACGATTCCACCCTTCTCATGTGGTTTTGACATTCTTGCTTTACCAGAGCAGCATGAGACAGAGGACTCAAAATCATAGATACAAGAGTGAAATGAGAACATAAGAGCCTCACTGGATCAGTCCAAAGGTCCATCTAGTCCAGCATCCTGTTCTCACAGTGGCCAACCAGATGCCTATGGGAAGCCTGCCAGCAGGACCAGAGGGCAAAAGCAGTGGTGGAGGCAGAACATTGCCACTGGCCATATTCTAAAAGAAACAGAGGCTCTGCAGACAATGCAAATTCATAGGCACAGCTATATCGAGGCCAATGAGTGAGTGACAAGAAAAACTGTCCTGACTGAATGTCACCCTGCACCCTGGTTCTTATAGGAACTGTAGTGTCCTATAGAATACTAGACACCTTACTTACGTAATGGAGTACAGTTCATCCTGCAGCAGTTTGAGAAGTCTGAATAGTTTGGAAGCCACCCCCATTGTGCTATCGAATCAGGATGTTTAAAAGAATAAACATAATGTATAAGAAGGATCATTAAGCATTGTGGAGTGTACACAATTGCTGTGCAAATAATTAAGGAAAATTCTTAAATGTTTTCGCCATTAGGGATGACTATAATTGTGTTTGTTTCACAGTAAGCCATTGAAGAAAAAAACAATCATGTATTTGATGGCACATTGAGCAACAATGATATTTTAAATGATATTTTAAGAATTTTTATAATGATATTTCAAGATTAAAAACCACACATTTATTACTACAGCCCCCCCCATCTATTACAATAATGGAAATACTAGCCCTCTACCATTGTAATGGCTGTATAAAGACTTCTCAAAGTTTTCAAAGAAGAATTAAAATTAAAGTTGACTAAAAACTGACCTAGCAAAAAGTTCTTACTAGATAACTTTCAGCTTGAATTGGGGAAATATGAAATTTGCTGGGCAAAAACAATAGTTTTTTTGCTTCCTGCCTTTCATTGTTGACTGTCTCCAGGTGAGCACCAATTTTACTACACTAGCCTGGACATATTCCGGGAGGAATTCTCAATGCTGTTAATAATAAATATCTGCAAGCAGCTCCATCCCAGATAATTATCAAAAGCCTCCCCAAATTCCCCGCCTGTAAATAGGGCAGCAAATGGGATGAGAGGGAGTTGTCCAGCACTAAAACATATGAGCTATCAAAGCCAGGTCAAAGCATGGCTATGGGTACTAATACGCGAATCTGGGCAAATCAACTCTCTGTTTTTTGATTCCACAGATAGAACTTTCACGTCAATCTAGAAAAGAATGTTTAAAAATGAAATCAGTTCACACATTCAGCTGTGGGTCATTGGGTGTTGATCAAGCAAATGAAGGGCACATATGGAATTCCTGTGGAATTCCCTCCCGTTGAATATTAGGCAGGCACCATCTCTGCTATCTTTTCGGCACCTTTTGACGACTTTCTTCTTTCAACAAGCCTTTTAGGCTGAGACCTATCCCAGTCTGCGTCTGTGGTAGAATTGCTTAATATGCTTTTTAATAATGTTTTTAACCCTTTTTTTAAAAAAAAAATTAAAAATGTTCTTAACGCTGTTTTGTTTTCATGTATTGTAAGATCTGTTTTTATGATGTTTTAAAGTGTTTTTAGCACTTTGTTTGCCGCCCTGGACTCCTGCTGGGAGGAAGGGCGGGATACAAATTAAATAATAAATAAATATGTGGAAACTAATTCCAAGAGGTATAGGTGCAAGAGGTAGAGGTGGGCAATACAATACATTGTCATAAGCTGGTCAGCAAGCTGTGCCTGCCCTAATTTCCTGTTGTCCGCAGCGGTACAAATGCCCTAACTTGGTTTGCAGCAGTGAACACAGGAAGCTGTCTTACATTGAGTAAGACTTCTAGCTCAGTATTCGTTACAGTGTAGACTCTACTCTGACTGGTAGTGGCTCTCCAGAGTTTCAGGCAGGAGCCTTTTCTCTAGAAATGCTAGGGACTGAACCCAGGACCTTCCACATGCAAAGCAGATCCTCTACCACTGAGCTGCGGCCCACCTAGTCATCCTGAAGTGGGAAACATATTTCTGTTTTTGCAAAGGCTCAAAGCTGCTATGTTCAATGTGTCTTCAAGGCCATGTATGTGCTCCTAATAATACTGATCTATTGGACTTCAGTGGTCATATGGAAACCAGTCACAGTTTGTATTTATGATTCAGTGGAAATTGCCCGAGAAATTGCAGAAAGTATCCAAGAGATGTTTCTCTCCTATTGAACTGCCCCTGAAAAACCTAGCCACAGTGGGGGCTCTTGTCACCTTTAAATACTGCTGAACAAAACACAGTAAAACATATTGTCTTTTCAACCCTGCCACCAAACATATTATTCCTTCTGCTGGTCTCTTCACTTGCAAAAGGCAAAGCATGACAGTTTAAGAAGATTGCAACCACCAAATTCTATTGGGATTGTACCTCTTTTTGGTCTATCACTCCCCCCCCCCAGCAAACTGAAATGAATAGACCCCTGCTTTTAAACACTTTCAAATAGGTATTACCATGAAAGCGATTCACTTAGCAGGAAGGCAATCTGAAGTGAGCAAAGTGCTCTTCAGCAGAGCAGCCATCAATTCACACTTTGGAGCTACTGCAAATAGGATTACAGCCAACACCAGATGTGTTGATCAATAGGATTAGGTTCCCTAGTTGTCAACTTTAAGGCTGTTGCCCTCACTCTGAAATAGACTCTTAAGAAAGTTCACTGTATGCAGAATGGTAGGGGCTACTAGACGTTGAAGGGCAGATACTCCACAGCTAATTGAGTATTGTATTTTCCATTTGCTAACAAGATGCATAATATTCTCTCCAAAGTATATAGTTAGATTTATTTTAATAATGTTAACAGAAGGTATTGTGGCTAAATTCTGATTGTTCAAGATTGTTCAAAATTATAAGGTTTTGATTTTTAAAAAATTATAGGATTTGACTTCTTTATTTAAAAGACTTTAGACCTCATTTTTTTTAAAAAAACCCATATCTTTAGAATTTATCATAACATAAATCACAACACAATTTTAAAACCCAATAAACCCATTTAATATTAATTTAAACACACAAGGTATTACTAAAACTGGTGCTAGGTAAACAAAATAACATAATACAGGGGATGCAAGGGACTGAACCTGGCTCCTTCTTCATGCAAAGCAGATCTTCTGCCACTGAGCTATGACCCTTGAGCTTCTAGCCAATTAGAAAAGCAATCTAAAAAGAAACACACTCCTTCATTCTAGATCCTTACAGCAATACGGTCTGAGGTGTGGGGCAGTTGTTCTCCAATGTTTAAGCAACTGAGTCCTCTTTTCTCTCATTCTCTACAAGGGAATGGAGTGACTGTTCCTTTCCTGCACAACAAGGAGAAGAAACTGCAGATGGGTAACCTGCTGAAACTGAACACAGTTCTCCCCACCCCTCTCCGCCTTCCATCAATATAGTTCAACCATGCTTCATCTATGAGTGCATGTGGTGGAGACTGAGAGCAACAGAATAGCTCAACCCTACCCTGGACAGTTCCCTGATCATCTAACTTATCTGCTGTGAAGCCGAATCAGTGCCTTCATTACTTATAATTGTTAGGTCCATACCCAACACTTATAATGAATGGGAGGATAGGATAATGCACAGCTGAAGCACCAGATGAGAGCCACAGTTCTGATTAATGACTTGCTGCCCCAGAGTTTTTAAAGCCCCGGGCAGTGTCTCCATCTGAGGAACTTTTAGGACCACAGGTGGTATCCCTGGGTCAGGAGCTTTCTACTCTCTGTGCAAAATAGATTCTAAGACTGACATTAGAAAATATAAATGGCCATTTGAGACTATATTATGCAAGTAATTTTTGTCTGATACCATGGGGATTCATTCTAATCATGCATAGGGATGCTTTGAAGAATCTGATATCTGTGAACTGCAATACAAATTTACCTAATCCACACCACCTGGACTAATGTGTGGATTGGAATATAGCTGTCTACCAGTTTTCGTATTTCTGGCCCAGTTCTCATCTCAAAAAAAAGTATCAAAATATATTTAAAGATGCAGGAGAATGTTCAAAAATACATATTTAAACATGTTTGTGTGTATGCGTATTTGTTTGTTTGTTTATCTGATTTGTATCCCGCCCTTCCTCCCAGCAAGAGCCCAGGGTGGCAAACAGAAGCGCTAAAAATACATGAAAACATCATAAAAACAAAACAACTTTAAAAACATTTTAAAAAAAGCTTTTAAAACATCTTTTAAAAAGGGTTGACAAACACAGACTGGGATAGGTCTCACCTTAAAAAGGCTTGTTGAAAGAGGAAAGAGGAAAGTCTTCAAAAGGTGCTGAAAAGATAATAGAGATAATGCCTGCCTAAAATTTAAGGGGAGGGAATTGCACAGGGTAGATGCCACCACACTAAAGGTCCGTTTCCTATATTGTGCAGAACGAACCTCCTGATCAGATGGTATCTGCAGGAGGCCCTCACCTGCAGAGCGCAGTGATCGACTGGGTATATAAGGGGTAAGACTGTCTTTCAGGTATCCTGGTCCCAAGAGGTATAGGGCTTTGTACACCAAAACTAGAACCTTGAACTTGGCCCAGTAGCAAATGGGCAGCCAGTGCAATTCTTTCAGCAGCAGGGTGACATGTTGGCAATACCCTGCCCCAGTGAGCAGTCTCGCCGCTGCATTTTGCACCAGCTGCAGCTTCCAGACCAACCTCAAGGTCAGCCCCACATAGAGCACATTACAGTAATCCAACCTGGAGGTTACCAGGGTGTGGACAACAGTGGTCAAGTTATGCCGGTCCAGAAACGGCCACAGCTGTCTTACCTGCCGAAGCTGGTAAAAGGCACTCCTAGCCATGGAGGTCACCTGGGCCTCTAGTGACAAAGATGGATCCAGGAGCACCACCACACTACGGACCTGCTCTTACAGAGGGAGTATGACCCCATCCAAAGAAGGCAACTGACCAATTATCCGAACTTGGGAACCACCAACGCACAGCGCCTCCATCTTGCTAGGATTCAGGCTCAGTTTATTGCCCCTTATCCATCCTACCACCGAGTCCAGGCAGCGGTCAAGGGCTTGCACGGCCTCTCCCAATTCAGATGTTACAGAGAAATAGAACTGGGTATTGTCAGCATACTGCTCCCATGGACTTCATATAGATGTTAAACAGCATGGGGGACAAGATGGTACCCTGCGGCACCCCACAGCACAACTGCCAGGGGGCTGAAAGACAGTCACCCAATGCTATTCTCTGAAAGCAACCCTGGAGATAGGATCGGAACCACTGTAAAACAGTGCATCCAATAACCATCTCACCAAGTCGGCCCAGAAGGATACACTGGTCAATGGTATCAAAAGCCCCTGAGAGAGCAAGTAAGAATAACAAGGTCACACTCCCACTGTCCTTCTCCCGGTAAAGGTCATCCATCAGGGCGACTAAGGCCGCCCTGTTTGTGTGTACACACACAAACATACAAACAATCAAATATATATTTGCAGATTAATGCAGAAATTGGACAAAATGGATTTTTGAGTCAATCCAGGTAAGTGGCCTGGAATGGATATTGATTAATTTACCCATCCATAACCTTATGTGCAGCCCTGTAGCAAGAGTGGAGCAAATGGGTGCACTGACCCTCCCAAATAGCTATGCCTCTATATGATTTTTGTGGGGGGAGGGAATTATCTTTTTAATTTGTGACATGACAGACAATGACAGTCTCAATTGAAAGAATGACAGGTTGTTTTTTTTTAGCGAACAGGAATCATTTAAGAATAGGACCCTCTAAAAATTCAGTGAATGAGGTAGAGCAAATGCACAGCAAAACCTCATTTGGAAGAGCCCCAAAAGTGTGCCCACTCACAACTTTCCCTGACTGAGGGTGGATTCTTCATAATCACAATCACCTTGTAATTACTTAAGTGATCCTGAAAACCCCCCAGCCTGTACAGTAACACAACCCCGAAAGAGTTAAATATTACAACTTTGTATTATGGGCTAGAGTTAGACTCTTGGAGTTTCCTTTGTTCTTCTTTTCAGTTTCAGTTGTGTTCTCCACCCAGCCAGCTTAAAGAAGCATGTTTGCCTGCAGTAAGAAGTAAGAGTTTGTTTATTCTGTACAGTAGTTATTATGATGAGTAGAGCAGAATTGGGTGCTTATTGCTAAAGAATGAAATAAAGAGATAAAGTGATCTTTAAATACCTACCCTAAGTTATACTTTACTATTTTAAAGCACTCACTTTCTTGAGTACTTGATGGCAAAGGATGAAAACAGCCTAAAGGAAGAGAAACACTATGGTGCACTGCAGTTAACTGGCTGGCTAGTTTTGCAGTCTGTAACTCAGGCCTAATATCTCATTTTGTGCAGCTGAGCATGAGACCTTTTCAGGGTTTCTGGGCAGAAAAATCAACCAAGCAACCAGTAAAAAAAAAAATCCATTTGCTTTTCACAGTTAGTTCCAAATGATTAGTTAGTCCTTTATATAGCAAGCAGTTAAAAAGTTCCCCCTTGATTGTCCCACGGGAAGGAAAATCTAAAGGTCAGGAACAAGACTAGAAGGAGGGACCCTCAAGGAGGGGTTAACACCTTTTGGTACCCCCTTGTTCAATGTATCCTTAACATTCTTTTTTCTTATGCAACAAAAAAGAAAGTCATTTAATCCCTGGTGTTCATTCTAATTTTTCTGTTAACTTGACCTTTACATGGTCCCAGGTCTATGGTCTTAGTCCCAGGCTATGGTCCGAAGGCACATGAGACCACCACCTTGCTGAAGCTAAGCAAGTCTGGGTCTGTTCAGTGCCTGGATGGGAAAAGAAAGGTAAAAGAAATGTGGGGTATAAATGAAACAAAAATGAAATAGCCCATTATGTAAGTCAACACACTGTCTGTATGGAAGAAGAATGAGGGGGAACGTCACTGCCTTTTCCTTCCTCTGGCCTGGCCCTCACATCCTCTCCACCAGTGGGGGGGGGGGGGAGAATTGGCTGGTGCATCTTCATCCTGCTTTGTACATATGCAAAGCCTCAGCATACATGCATTATTGAAATATTGATGAAAGTGTATGGTAACAATGTCACAGATAAGAACTGCTGTTTATTGTAAGAAGGAAATGGCATCTTTAATATTTCACCTTTCATCCCCCCATTACACACCAGAACCAAAGTAGCCTAATGAGTAAATAAATAAAAAATATCAATTACTCAATTTATCAACTAAAGAGAGAGTCACCCATTAATTTTTTTGTTCCCAAAATATCCCACCAATTTTGGCAGAACCAAAAAAGAACAAAAAAGTAGACACAATATCCAGCCAAGCAACCTGATGGGGATTCCTCCTCCCTGTCACCAGACTGATCATGTGGTGAAGAGGGAGAGGGCAATAACTGTACAGACCAGCTAAGGAGGGGGAGGTGTGTGCCTATGCTGAATATGGACTGGCCAGTCCCACTTTTAGCCACACCCACCACTGGCATGTACCTCCTGGATTGGTTGGCCAAGGATGAATGGGCCAAACTAGCTTAGCACCCTTTGAATCAAACCAAATAAAGCTTGCAATCACAGGAAATATAGTACATGATATAAAAAAGAAACTAGACATCCCAATTATTTATTTCATAATCTTTGGATTCTGCATAGGAAGGGGGAAGTTTCATTTCAAGTACAGGATTTTACATAGGATTACACAGAAGTAATTCTGAGTTAAGTGGTACTTAAATTAGTGTGCATAGGTTCCAACCTAACCCTGGTAGTAGAGTTTACAAGTAAATTAAATCTTCGTTGGGACTCTGCAAATGCATCCTTGAGTCTTTGCATTGCCACTTATTTACTTACAATGAATCACAACCAATACTTCTTATCACTGTAGTCATTACGGCCTTTCTCCATCAGCACTTTTTCACATGCTGTTAAACCTCTGCTCTTGGCCAAAACTTGGCCAAGTTTATATCTATGTTTGGAATCCATTTTTCTTAAAGCACCAGAAAACAGGACAGAACAACAACATAGTTTCTACACTTAGTATGGTTTTTAGACATTCTATAATGATTTGGCTTTTTATCCCCCAGGTTAGCCCTAAATAATATGATCTCATACACAGTGAGGCTTCAACAAGTAAGGCAACAGGCTGGTGCATTATCAGGGTCTGAGAAGCAACAATACTCCATACTACATGTGACTGGGATAGGGACATGTAAAACCTATATTTTTATCTTTGCTTTACTCCATGCTGGTATGGCATGTTAAGGATGTTTAGTCGCAAAAGTGGAAACGTGAGTTTGCAAAAGAGTTTCAAATAACTGTCGTGCATTGCATGTATATCTTTCTCCACAATTGGATGATGATGATGATAAATTTACCTCTCCATTCAAAAGCACAGACAGTTTTCCAACCAGTTCAGTGCAAACCTGAATCACTAGCTCAATCCAAATGCTTTTAGGCCCTCACTCAATTGCCCAAAATTGTCTCAATAATCCTCACAATAGAGATTGTGAACCTGTGGTCCTCCAGGAATTGTTGGATTCCAGATCCCATCAGCCACAGTCAATATGGCTAAAAGTTAGGGGTTATGGGAGCTGTAGTTCAATAACAGTTGCAGGGCCACAGGATTCCTGTCCCTGCTTTTCAACAGCCCTCTAGCAAACCAGTATCATTATTTATATATTGCATATGGATAGGACCTGAGGCTAAGAGAGAGCGGCTTGCCTAATGCCACTCAATGGGTACAGAGTTGAAAGTACTTGTGGCCTTTATCAGGGCTGGTGCCAGGCATGCTGGGGCTCTTGGGCATGAGCTTGCCCTGGGCGTTGGGGCACGTGCACATGCCCCGCCTACCTGTCTCTCCTTTCTTTTGTGGCTGTGTGCACTGAGCTGCCATTAACCAAGGTGGTGGCCAAGGTTTCCCTAAGGGGCTGAAGTCTCTGCCACCATCTTAGTTGATGGCACGCATGCGTGCTACGCGTGTGCATCCCTGCCATCAACCAAGATGCTGGCAGGGGCATCAGCACCTTAGGGAAACCTCAGCCACCATCTTGGTTAATGGCAGCCCTGTGTGCGCAGCCTGTGCAGCCACAAAAAGTCAGGAGAGACGGGTAGGTGGAGCCAGTGGATGGGCGGGTGGCTGGGAAGCTCTCTCCCTATGATCCGCAGCAGTACTTTACCACAGATCATGGAAGAGGAGCACTACTCATACCCCACCCTATGAAGGGGGCCCTGTGGCCCCAGGGGCCCTTGGCCAGGGCCTGACCTGGCCTCCCTTTAGCACCGTCCCTGGCCCTTGTCATTTCATTACTACTTTCCTCTTACCAATTGTGCTCAAATGCAAAAGAGAGGTGGGAAACAGGGACTTCCTGGTTCTCAGCTCAGTCTCTGCTATGTTAGTTCTTGTGAACAATTATATAAATTCAAACCAGTTTAATCGAGGGTTGTCTGGATGGCATTTTCCTCTGCCTGCTGCTGGATATTGTCACAAGCAACTGGGACATATCCTCAAGACACCTGAACTTTATACCTGAAGTTTAGGTTCTAGAAAACCTTAGGTTCTACCATGCAGCATGCCCTGGTCTCCTGCTGACTCTGGCCAGCATTGGTTGTAGGGAAGTGTTTGAACTGAGTGCTAATTTATGTCCAGTTTGTAGCAATCATTTATTTCTGGCTTTTCGCTATAGGAAAACAGTCCTTGCATTGGGTGAAAGAGATCTTGGATTCATTTCTCAGACAAGCCCAGAAAATACTGAACTAGGTGGACCAGCTGTCTGAATCATTACAAGTCAGCTTTCTTATGTTCCTAAGTTATAGCCTATGTTGTTGAAAATCTAAGTTTTAGCTCAGTGAAATGTTCTTATGATCCCCCATTGGAATGAGTTTGGACTACTTTTTATAATACACACATGTTCAGTTAGTAGATGCTTGAGTCCAGATTTCTTTAGCAGCTGAACAGATTTCTATCTTGTGTTATTTTGCAAGAACTGACTGATAGCTAAAGCCTCTGTCCAGCTTGGCTAAGGGCTCACTGTTGAGGCTTGCACTGAATTATTATACTTGGTGACATTGTCAGGGCCATCATTAGGCTAGTAGTACAGAATATGGAGCAATTATAAGAAAAATGAGGTTTTCCAGATTCTTCCTTCACCTTGTAGTGTCACAGTATAAGAATTATGGTAAGATAGCTAACTGAGACTGTCACTTTTCTCAGTTATCTAGTGAAACATTAACTATCCAGGAAAACTGTTTCTCTCTCTCTCTTCTACCTCTTACAGCTCACTGTACTATAGACCAGAACAGTAAACTATGAAGTGACTTACTCATGATATGTGTGTGGAGTGATGTGTGTGTGGAGGATTTGTTCTAAACAGGGAAAGTCTAGGAAGAAGACTCTATAATTGTCTGCATTTCCCAATGATACTTGGAACTCACTGATACTCAAGACCCCCTTCAGGTGTAATTCTGGGGAGGAAAATAATGGGGCCACACCAAGCCAGCCATGCCCCCTATCCACACATTGTGGGGAAGGTATGAAGAGGAAGCTGGGATTTCAGACAGGGTACATTCCCAGCTCTAACTGGCGTTGCCAGGGATTGAACCTGGAACCTTCTGCCTGCAAAGCAGATGCTCTGCCACTGAGCTATGACCCTGTTCCACATGCATAGCCTGTTCATGATTTAGAGCCCTGATTGCACAAACGCCAATCTTCACACTTTCACCCCACAACGTATGGACGGAGGCTTAGTGGTGGTGATGGTGGGCAGCACACAGTGCCTTACTCTCTTCTTCCATGTAGTTGTAATCTGAAGGGGGCTTTCTTCATAGTAGTTTCTGAAGTGTTAGGTTAGTTCAAAAAGAAGGTGATGGTTCATATACACACATAAGCCTAAGACTCCCTGATAACTGAAGGCATCTTCAAGTTGGACGTTTCTACAATTAAAGAAGACAAAAGAATTAAAGAAGACAAAAGAATTAAAGAAGACAAAGCACAGAGGTGAACCAAGCCTAGTGGCCTGACAGGGATGCAAATTGCTCCCTGCCTGGTCATGAGATTGATCATTTTATGAGCAGAGAGAGGGCAATAACTCCCCCTCCTTAGTCGATCTTTGTGGGTCAGCTGAAGGGGGGGTTATGTGCTTGTTTGTTGCCTGTGTGTATGCATGAGAGTGCCACACTCACTTTGACCACACCCACCACAGGCATGTGGTCCCCAAAGGGTTGGTCAAAGGTGAATATGGCCCAGAGGAAGATCTTAACCCTGGCACCATCAACACAGTACCCTCAGGCACCATGGTGGCCTCAGCCACCACATTGCCAAGGGCCCCCTCCCCTATGTTTTTAATTTTTTTTAATGACACTTTTGGACTTTTTTGGGTTGTTTGGTAGGACTTCGCCTGTTTCTGTGTTTTTTGAGCATCACAAGTTTTTTGTAATGCCCATGCCAGTTTCTTAGATTTCCAAATGTGCCCCTGTCTCGGGACGCAGGGTTGGGGTCCCGGGGATTTAGATCAATGGGATTCACAAGAACTGGAGAGAAGGGAGGGGGCCACTTCGCCCGAGTGGAGCGAAGACGAAGCAGAGGAAATTCCAGAGATAGAGTTACCTAGCAACGGGGACCTTGAAGGGTTTACAGTTGCAAAATCTCCCCTGGAGGTTCCCACACCTCCTCTGCTCCGAAGCTCAGAACAGACGGGGGAAGAGGGAGGGCTGCCCAAGACAGAGAAGCCTGAAGAAAGTTCAAAGCCTGCCCCCTCCCTTTCCCCCATACCGAAGTCGGAGACTTCAGAAGAGGAGGGGCCCATGCTTCCCCCATCGCCACGTACTCGAAGACTGTTGAAGAGACAAGAAAGGGGGGGAGAAGGAGGGTGGTGACTGAGGATCCGGTAAGGAGGAGTGAAAGGCTCCGCGCCCGTTTGCCCCCTTCTTAAGAGACAGGCGGGAAAGCAGTTCCTTGCTCTGTCAACTTTCTTCCACGCCGCAGGATCTATAACTCTGTGTTGCTTCATGAGAAGGCGCAGTCTATGTTTGGATATTACCTTAATAAGAACTGAATTGCTTTCAACCACAAGCCTGGTTCCTGAGTCCCATCCTGGGCCTGACAGCTTGACAGAGCCACCTAAATCACCCTCTACGCTCTCTTCACTTGACCGTGACAAGATGTCAAAGGGAGCGGCGGGGGGAACAAATCCCACTTCTGAGACGGAAGAAGTGAGACTGTTGAGGACTAATGTGGCTGATCTGCAGACGGATGTTCAAACCTTGCTGGCAGCAGTCAAGGCACTGAAAATGGATAATCAGGCCTTGCAAGCCACGGTCGATCGGATGCGGGCAGCCCCTCCAGCCGCGGCGGTGAAGGTTCCCATTGGATTACCCCCAAAGTATGTGGGGCAAAGTGATCAGTTGGCAACTTTTGTGGCTCAATGTGAGTTATACTTGGATGTCAGGAATGCAGAATTTCCGAGTGATGGGGCTAAAGTGGCCTTCGTGATCAGCCTCCTGGAGGGAGAAGCTGCAAAATGGGTGACCCCGTACCTGGTGAGAAAGGATACCCTCCTAGGAAGATACAGAGGATTTATACAAGAAATGACCGAGATGTTTCAAGACCCACAACGAGCTGAAACAGTAGCGCGGCAGCTAGGCGCACTGAAACAAGCCAAAGGAACTGTTTCCGAGTACACTAATGCTTTCAAAATTTTGTCCCAGGAAACTGGTTATAATGAGGCAGCCTTGATGTTTATGTACCGAAGTGGACTGAATGCTGAAATCCTGGATGAGCTGGCCAGGACCTCCCCCCCCACTGACCTGCCAGGGCTAATCCGGCTATGTTTACAGATCGATCACCGGCTGGAAGGAAGGCGCCTGGAAAAGAAACAGGAGGTCCTGAGATATTCAGCCTTGGCATCCCACAACAAGGTCCTTTCCACTTCAGGAACGGCAGGTAATGCACCCGAGGGACTGGGAGGGGCTAGGCTGAGACTGTCAGAAGAAGAAAAAGAGAGACGACGCTGAGAGCGTCTGTTTTTTTGTTGTTCGAAACCGGGCCATGTGGCCAGAGATTGTGGACTGAAAGGGGGGAAGGCAGAGCCGTCGGGAAACTAAAACACCCAGTCCAAGTGCAGGCCGGTGGACTTGGGGCAGTGTTGTATAAAGGCCCTCCAATGACCCAACCCCCCTCCAAAGGAGTGTTGGTTCTACCTATTCGGATTACAACTTCCCAAGGAGTGATGTTTAACTCTATTGCATTAATTGACAGTGGGGCCTCCACGAATTTTATGGATGCAAAGTTAGCCAAGCGTTATGGAATTTCTAGGTGGAAACTGGACGTTCCCCTATCTGTGGAGACCATCGATGGGAGACCCCTGAAGTCAGGAGGGGTGACACACTCCATGGAGGAATTGGAACTCCAAATTCCTGGTCATGAGGAGTCCATTTCGCTGTATGTGTCAGATCTCTCGAACTTTGAGGTGATTCTGGGAATGCCCTGGTTAGCCAAGCACGAACCCAAAATAGGTTGGAAGGAGGCGGTGGTGTGGTCCACCTCTCAGTATTGTCAGGAGAACTGTCAACCCGAAGGAATCAAGAACACCTTAGCGGGGGCAGTACAAGAGAGCGAGCAAGTGACCCTTCCTTTGAAGTATGAGGAATTCAAAGACGTATTTGATGAAAAAGAGGCAGAGACTCTACCCCCCCCCACCGCCCTTACGACTGTGCGATTGATCTCGTGCCAGGAGCCAGCATCCCATCGGGGAGAATTTACTCTCTCACAGAGATTGAAAGGGAGGCCCTGAAGGAATTTCTGGAAAAGAACCTGAAGCGAGGATTCATACGTCCCTCACAGTCCCCTGCTGGAGCGCCCTTGTTGTTTGTGAAGAAGAAGGGGGGGGAGCTCAGACCTTGTAACGACTACCGTGCATTGAATCAGATCACCATCCCTATCAGTTACCCACTGCCCTTGATTTCAGAGCTACTAGACCGCCTGCGCTCAGCAAAAATCTTCACGAAGCTGGATTTAAGAGGCGCGTACAATCTGGTCAGAATGAAGGAGGGACATGAATGGAAAACAGGATTTCTGACTTCTTACGGTCAGTTTGAATATTTGGTCATGCCGTTCGGGCTTTCGGGGAGTCCAGGCGTGTTTCAAAAGTTCATGAACAACGTGTTTAGAGACCTGTTGGACACGTATGTAATTTGTTACTTGGATGATATCCTAGTGTTCTCAAAGAATCAAGAAGACCATGACCAGCACGTAAAAACTGTGTTGAGGAGACTGAGAGAAAATCATCTGTATGCCAAGCTAGAGAAATGTGGATTTGACCTCAAGTCTCTGGACTTCCTTGGGTACCGAATCTCAGCGGGGGGAGTGGAGATGGACCCAGGGAAAGTGAGTTGTATATTGGATTGGGGCCAACCTGTTACCAAAAAGGATGTACAACATTTTCTAGGGTTTGCCAATTATTACAGAAAATTCATCCCAGGGTTTTCCAAATTAACAGCTCCTCTGACTGACTGTTTAAGGGGAAAGAAGAAATTTCAATGGACAGAGAACGCTACAAATGCCTTTGAGGAGCTGAAAAGAAGATTCGCTACTGAGCCCATTCTGCGCTTTGCCGATCCAACCCGCCCTTTCGTCATGGAAGCAGATGCTTCAGATTTTGCCATCGGGGGGGGTCCTTCTTCAATTAGATCAAGAAGGGAAGGAGCTGCACCCCTGCGCGTACTTCTCTAGAAAGTTAAAGCCAGCAGAGAAAAACTATACAGTGTGGGAGAAGGAGCTACTAGCCATTAAGGATTCTTTTGAGAACTGGAGACAATATTTGGAGGGGGCCTCTCATCAGATCAAAGTGCGCTCCGACCACAAGAACCTAGAAAGCCTACAAACAGCCAGAAAGTTGAACCAGAGACAGATAAGATGGTCCCAGTTCTTCACTAGGTTCAACTTCAAGATTACTTATCATGCCCAAGCCAAAAACCAGAGAGCAGATGCCTTATCCAGACAGCCACAATTCAAAGGAAGCGAGTTCGAGGACCAGCCTCAGTACGTGATTCCGCCAGAGAAATTAATGCTGGGATCATGTCAGCCTTCATGGGAAGAAGAACTCAAAAGAGCCCAGCAGGAAGATGCAGGCATGCAACGATATATTCAGGAGGCGGGACAGGGTCAAGACCCTGAAGTAAATTTCCACTGGCGAGATGGATTGTTATGGTTTAAAGCAGCCAGGTATGTGCCAGAAGGGGAATTAAGACTCAGAGTCCTACGTCAATGCCATGACTCAGTCACCGCGGGGCACTTTGGTATTTACAAAACCATTCAGAACGTGGCCAAGGACTTTTGGTGGCCTAAAATGCGTTGGGATATTGAAGACTACGTAAGATCCTGTTCTGTCTGTATGCGAGCAGAAACACAAACAGGAAAACCAACAGGGCTGTTACAACCGCTACCTGTCCCAAGCGAACCCTGGAAGGACCTTCCCATGGATTTTATAACTGATCTACCGAAGTCACAAGGAATGATGGCCATCCTAGTAGTGGTAGATTTACTCACCAAAATGGCGCATTTTCTTCCTTGTTCAGGGGCCTTAGAGGCAAAAGAGACAGCCAAGTTATTCATCAAAGAAATCTACCGGTTGCATGGATTGCCAAACAGTATAGTCTCAGATCGAGGAACTCAGTTCACAGCTAAGTTTTGGAGAGCCATGTGGAAACAGCTGCAGACGGAGCTAAAACTCTCTTCAGCTCATCATCCCCAGACAGACGGTCAGACGGAACGCCTGAACGCTGTTTTGGAAAGATATTTACGTTGTTATGTGTCCTACCAACAGACTGACTGGGTGTCATATTTGCATTTTGCAGAGTTTGCCTATAACAACTCCTTACACTCCAGCACTAAGCAAACCCCGTTTTTTGCTAATTATGGATTTCATCCTAAAGCCTTCCCAAGCAGCTCAGAAGGGGTGTTGGTGCCCGCTGCAGAAGCCTTTCTGAAGGAATTACAGGCTGCGCAACAGACGTTGAAACAGCAGCTAAACGAAGCCAAGACAGAGTACAAGAGAGTTGCTGATCTGCACAAGAGAGAGCCCCCCCCTCCAACCAGGAGACCAAGTATGGCTGTCCACCCGTTTCCTTCAGATGCCAGGCAAATGTAGGAAATTACAAGACAAGAGGGTGGGGCCTTTTGAAATAGAGGCTCAAATTAATCCTGTGGCGTACCGACTGAAGTTACCAGACACGTTTAAAATGCACCCTGTGTTTCATCGATCTCTGCTAACGAAAGCAGCCCCTCCCAGTGATTTACGGCCAGAGGAGCCTCCAGGGGCTCCGCTCCTAGTAAATGAGCAGACTGAGTTTGAAGTTGAGGAAATCCTGGACTCCAGAATAAGGCACAACCAATTGCAGTATTTGATTCACTGGAAGGGTTATGGGCCAGCAGATAGATCTTGGGAGGCTGAAACTGATGTACATGCTCCAGAATTGGTAAAACTTTTTCACCAACATTTTCCCCATCGCCCCAAGCCAGTCCGAAGCTCAGAACAGACTGGGGAAGAGGGAGGGCTGCCCAAGACAGAGAAGCCTGAAGAAAGTTCAAAGCCTGCCCCCTCCCTTTCCCCCATACCGGAGTCGGAGACTTCAGAAGAGGAGGGGCCCATGCTTCCCCCATCGCCGCGTACTCGAAGACTGTTGAAGAGACAAGAAAGGGGGGGAGAAGGAGGGTGGTGACTGAGGATCCGGTAAGGAGGAGTGAAAGGCTCCGCGCCCGTTTGCCCCCTTCTTAAGAGACAGGCGGGAAAGCAGTTCCTTGCTCTGTCAACTTTCTTCCACGCCGCAGGATCTATAACTCTGTGTTGCTTCATGAGAAGGCGCAGTCTATGTTTGGATATTACCTTAATAAGAACTGAATTGCTTTCAACCACAAGCCTGGTTCCTGAGTCCCATCCTGGGCCTGACACCCTGGGACTAAAAAAGGTTGGGGACTCCTGTCTTAACCTGTGGGCAGGTTCATGAGGAAGTACGTTGTCCTTCAGATACCTGGTCCCTAATAGAAAAGCTTGAGGAATTAAATATTTGTAATTTTTTTTGTGAACTGATCTGATTGGTACCTCCAGACCGGAACTTAATTATTCACCAGCTTTTGCACTACATCAAAATATGATTGAAAATAGCACATTTATATTTCTAAATGAAAATTTTCATGTGGATTTTTTTTTAAAAAAACTGATCAATGTGTAAACAGAACAGAATGGATTTATGGATGAACCCATGTGAAAGTGACATGGACCAGTAACAGAATTATTTTTATCCCTAGCCTCCAAGCCATGAAGAGCTTTAAAGATAAGAACCACACTTTGAATTGTGCTTGAAAATGGAGCAACAGTTGACAAGATGTGTTCCATATGGCCAGTCCCCGTCAACTATCTTGCAGCAGTAAGTGAAACTTCTGAGACGTCTTCAAAGGCAAGCCCACATAGACTATATTGCAATAATCTAACTTAGATTGTACAGGAGCATGGATAATGAGCCAGGCTGTTTCTGTTCAAGATGGGAGGCAGCTGGTATACTTGCCACAGCCAGTGAAAGATGTCAGGGGTGCCACTTGGGCATCCAAAGATAAGACTAGATCTAAAACCACCCCCATCTTATGAATCTGATCCTTAAAAGGGAGGGCAACCTCATCCAGAACAGGTTGAATATCACCTTCCTAGCCCATCATACCATCTACCAACAAAACGTCTGTCAGGACTGAGTTTCAGTTTATTGTTCAGTTTATTTTCATCCAGTTAATTACTGAACCCTGGAACTGATTATGCTCTCTGGCCTGAATCTGATGAGAAGTACATATATAAACCCTATTAGACCTTTATACTCATTATGCGAGGATGAAGAACAGGGTATACTTGCTGGCCACACTCCTTCCGTGGCATGCCCATCTCCTGCCTCTGCCACCTTCTATACATTAGGCAGGAAAGGTATGAAACAGGGAGCCTGCTCCACATATGTAACATAGGAACATAGAAAGCTGCCTCATACTGAGTCAGAATGTTGGTCCATCTAACTCAATACTGCCTACACTGACTGAGAGCAGCCCTCCAGCGTTTCAGGCAGAAGCCTCTCCTGGCCCTACTTGGAGATGCTGAGGACTGAACTTGGAGCCTTGTGCATGCAAGGCAGGTGCTCTGCTACTGATCCACAGCCCTTACACTTAGGCTCCTCGTGCAGTTTACAGAACCCTGATCATGAAGAGTTCTAGCCTGCCTGGAGAGCCTTCATGCACTGTCAGTCGGTCAACTTTATTGCTTGAGCCATAGGCCATTGCAAATACCCCAAAAAATTGAAGGATAAAATTGTTACGTTAAAACTACTTAAGGCATGTGTACTATACAAAGGCAAAAGGACTAATATACTTACATAACTAACCTTAAGATTACCCTGCATTATTTAAAATCCATTAAAATTTAACTACTTCAAAAGTTAAGAACCAGTAATAAAGCTAAAAACAATTGATGATAAGAATATTAGATCAGAGTGTCCCCATGACAATTTACTACATTATTAGATTTTTTCCCTCGGATCTTTAGTGCTGCCAAGGCAAAAAGAGAGCCCATACGGGTTACAAAAGTATCTGTGTCAGACAGAGGATAGGAAATATTCTCAGGGACCTGATTAGAATGCAGACAAGATAAGACAAAATCCAAAAATGTAACTTGTGGCTCAGAGTACAAAGGGCAAAACAACAGATAATGAAGCAGGTCTTCAGTCTCTGAAGCTTGACAGATACAGAGGCGTTGAGCCAGAGGGGTCTGTGAGTATCTGCCATCCATCGTGTTTACCTGTTTACCGTTTACCTGTTTGTTATGTAATGATAACACTGCACAAGTCCATTCTTACAAACCTGCTAACAGGAGGGAATATGCTTCAGAGGCTATATTTTTTAAAAAATAATTGTTAAACTTGTGGAGGAGTTGTGAAGAAAGAGGAGAATTAATATGTTACGAAGGCAAAATAAAGAATGTCCTGCTATCTGCTTACAACTTAACCACCAGGCCTTTGATCATATTATTGACCCGGTCTTGGCAAGAAGCATCCATTAAGAGGCCTCTGAAATCTATAGCAAGAGGAATACAATATCTTTAACATTTGGAATTACGCTTTAAAGACCAGGACACACTGAATTGCAGAGACTACACATCAATATCTTTGTAAAATATAAATTAGCTATCAGAATCATACAACTGGAATAAAGGGTAATACTTCTTTAATTAACTTAAACCCAGTGAAAGGCCACTGATAAGCAAATCCACTGAGCAAAATTGTCAGATTCAACATACACATTTCTTGTGTTGCTAAATTAAAATATATCTTTAATGTGAATTTACTTTTATACTTTTAATCACAGATTCAGTAGAAAAAAGAATATCTGGTCTAAATGTACATGCTACCAAATGGTCTTTCTTGAATGTAACATTAAGTATAGAGCTATAGCTTGAATTAGCAGGGATTATAAAATCATGCATTTAACACTAAAAATCAACAATCCTAGATCATAAACCAACTCAGCAGGAGGTTTTCTCATATTGCCTCATTTTAAAATCTGTTAGGGAATATGTATCAATTCTATTTTCAAGAGATGCATTCCATGCATGAAGGGCAGAAATTCAGAGAGGCAGGTTTAAATCCACCCTATGACATAATATTGACTTTAATACTGCAAACTTTAGATCCACATGGAACTATATATATTGAAGTAATCCATCCCATAAGAAGTTCCGTGGCTCCTACAGAATTTTGAGTAAATAATGATAAACTGAAAACTTTGGGGGAAAGCAAGTATTATGCTTATTTGTTCTGTTTGTTCAGTTCTTCCTCCTTATATATTGGGGAAGAAATCACGTTAAAAATAGAGGGGAAGTGTTTCAAAAACCACTATTTGGATCCTGCTGCTTAATTCCCATCCAAACACATAATGCTCTTTTAGTGACATCATAATTACCTCCGAAGTAACCATCTGTGATGGCTCAAACTGGAGGATTAGGATCTAAAGGCAGGATTTAGCCGCAGGTATCAAACTCCTAAGAAGCAAAGACCCTGTTTTCATGCAAATGTGTCAAATATAAAATAGAGATGAGTGAGGAGGGGAGAATAAAAAAGTTTAAAATAGTAAAATGTGTTATAATAAACAACAGGACTTGATGTGGTTACAGGAGGGCCAAAATAAAAAACTGTAGCAGACTTTGATCATGCTGCATTATTGCATTGGTATAATGCATCTCACATTTCCTGCCAAGGAGGTTATGATTTGAGGCCCTTTATTTTCTCACGTTTGAAAGCTGGTGCAGCATATTGGCTAAGCCTGGGGATGGGGAATGCAGGAAGTTCCTGATTTGGATTTTACTTCAGCCATTATGAACTCAGTAGGAATGCTCTATTCTCTCAGACAAAATGTCATTGCGATATGGATATATTAATCTGAACCACTTTGCACGTAATGTTGTAAGAATTATTTAAGCCCTCATCATATATTAATGCTCCTGTGTATGCACCAAGTAGCTCTGTCCCCTAGTCAACAGGGAAACAGTGTGACGATTTGTACTGCTCAGGGTTCCAGGTCATGATGAAGCCTTTCACGCATACAGCCATATGAGCAAAAGCTCTTGTCGCTATAGATGGTCATGCTGTTTGTGTGAAGGTTAGAGGTGGAGCTCCTCAATACATCTTCACTCCACATTGAGCAACACAGAAGTGTTAACCCCTGAAGAAAAGTGTAAAAATCTCAGTTTGCTTGTGGGTTCCAGCAGTGGAAGTACTCACTTTGGTAGATTTATAAACAACTTCCTCTTTAGGAACACGTCTAAAGAGAGAATTTCCTTTCTTGTAGCTAAGCAGAGCAGAGCCCTCCATTAAGTCCAACAAAGAGATGGAACAAATGGTAGCTGTACCCAGTGGGATTAAACCACACCAGACAACTCAGAGGGAAAAACAAACTTTTTCATTCCGGGCCTCTTCAGATACAGGGAATATTTCACAATTTGCCATATGTGTGATATATGTGAGATCCTCTGAAGATTTTAAAGTGTTATATAAATGTTAAGGAATTATATCCCAACCAATCTTATCCATTACATGGTCCAAATCCTTCTTATCATGGGATGATCTTCCTTTGGGGTTTTTGCTAGACTATTTTAGTTCACTGTAGAACATGATTATTATTGTGGTGGTGGTGGTTACATTTATTCCATCCTTCTCCAGTGAGGTCAAGGCGACGTACATGACTCTTCGCCATCACCACTACCTATTTTATCCTGACAATGACCTCCTGAGAGATACCAGGCTGAGAGATGGTGAGTGGCCCAAGGTCACCAAGTGAGGGACTTGAGGGAGAGGGGACTTGAACTTGGTTCTCCTGGGTTATAGTTTGAAACTCAAACCACTGCATTACACTAGCTGAGTATAAACTTTTAGGTTCATTATTTCTAGTCCTATGTATGGAGGATGAGAATATTATCATTCAAACTAGTCTTAAACGTTTTCATTTCCTCTGCTTCTTTATTTACAATCATTTCCTTTATCCTTTGTCTACAAGTGGAATGTTAACAAAGATTAATGTACGATCACTTTGTCCTTTCTGTTCAGGCCTTTCCCTTTGTGACCACTGGGATTTGTACGCCAGAACCTGGACTCATGCTTTTATGTTATCTGATCTATTTTAAGATTTATTCTGCTTGCTAAATCTGCTGGGGCTTCAGTGTGCCAGAGTTCCAGTCTGTATTAACAGTGTAAATGAGTGATCTGCTGAAGAAAGATTATAGTATTTCCCTTCTGTGACTTGCATGGCTGAACCTGAAGAAGTTCTGTACGTCATGCATTTGGCCATCAAATGTTTCAGCTACAATCCCGGCTTCCCAATCTCTCTACAAAAACTTAATGAAGAGAAACAAATAATTTAGGATTTTCCTTCCTCAGTATTAAGCTTCAGCAAAGCAACCTTGGCTAACTATCAGGCCCAAAGACAATTTCATATGCTAAATGTGCAAGAGTTGGTTGTCAGCCCTATGTATACAGAGTTAAGTTAAGAGGAAGGAGGGATATTTTGTTTAAATCTTCTCAACATCAAAAAGGGAAACCCCTTTCAGTGCCCACCCCCAAGTTGCTGTAAAAATCCTGTTATTTATCTTTGATTTATAGGCTAGCATCACCCCTGTGACCATTATAGGAAGCATTGCATTAACTTTAAATGGGCTTCATTTGACCTTAGTGATATCAACATATGGACAAATCTGATTGGCTATGTAGGATTGTGATGTCATATCCAGTACTTGATGGTTACAATCACTCAAGGGTGAACAACACTGAGAGGGAAACGGTGTCTCTGTGCAGCCTTTAAAAGGTAGTATTAAAAAGTTTGTTCTACAGTGGCCACCCAGCTGCACACGGGAAACCCCTCAAGCAAGATCTCTCAGGCAAGACCTAAGTGCAAAGGGCACTCTCCCTTCCTGCAGTTTCCAGCAACTGGTATTTGGATACTGTAGAGCCAAAATAATAATAATAATAAAAAAAATCCAGAAGACATCTTGATATAACCAAGGAAGTTTAGTGTGGCATGCCCCATTCCGCCTGTCCCATAATTCTCATCTCATCCCCCTGATTTATGGGGTGCTTATTGCTTTTGCAAACTGCTTGCCTTATACTGAGACATTCAGTTTAGAGCAGTAAACTCAGATTGCAGGCTTCTGATACTTTTTGGGATGAAAAGCTGGGAAGTAAAGCTGGGAAATCTTTAAGAAGTTTGTTTGTCTCTGCCTAGGACAGCAGAAGCTGAGAAAGGCTGTTTAATTACTCAAAATAATGAGCACATCACAAGGAGGGGGAAAGACTTCACAGCTGCATTCTCAGGCCAGCCGGTAGCAGCTCCAAGATCACTGAGTGGTAAACAAAAGAAGTGTGAGATCAGAGACACTAAGCCCTGGGAAAGATTAATATCTCAGAGGTATATGTGCCACCTGTGCCCCCTCCCAGAGGGTCTTTTGGGTATAAATAAAGGACCTCAATCTGGGCAGATAAGCCTCACCACCAGCTAGAAGCCTCAACACCGGCCTGCAGGGAAGAGTGGTGTGGTGTAAATCCAAACAGGGCCAAAAGGGATCTCTCTGTCTGCTGTCTGAGGGGCTTCCAGCAGGGAAAACAGAGAATGTAAGATCAAAGCTGTGCTCATTATTATCTGCTGTAAGGAATTAGAGCCTGCTTGTCAAAATCAACAGCTTTGCTTCAATAAAGGCACTCCATTTTCCTTCTTCACAAGTGTATTTCATGGTCATTCAGATCCCAGACTTTCTTGCTTCAAGGAAGGGAAAAACATTTGCCAAAACAGAAGCATACTGCCTTCGCCTATAGCTATCCACTATGACCCCAAAGATCTCATTCCTGTTCAGTCACTGCCTGTTCAGACCCCATGAGTGTATATGTGAAATATGACAGGCAGGCAAATCATACCACAGTCTGCATGCCCATCACGCACCCCATTACCTAATGATCGAATCACCCACTTCTAGGGATGGAAAGATATATCAATTTCGGTTCTCTCAGTATCTCATTTTTCCAGTTTTAAATTCAGTTCTCTACATTTCTGCAGCAATCTGTGATTTTTTTAAAAATCCTAATGAAAATTCTCCACCATTTTAGTGTGAATTTCTCCAAATAAACACATTTTTGTAGGCAGTTTTGACAAAGGTACACATTTTTGCAAGCCATTTCTCATCACATCATGTCCTTTTGTCTGTTTTTTTCACTCATGTATTCATTTTTATGCACACTTTCCCCTAATATATGCATTTTTGTAAATAATGTTTAGTTGGCGAACTGCATCCCAACATTCTAATAAATGTGAATTTCGAAGGATGGTTGTTACGGTTCTCATATTGTTTTGGAAAGTGCAAATTTGATAAAATTCTGCTTGAAATGCAAGCTGAATTGAAATTCTCACCCATCCCTACCTACTTCTAGGATCCCATTGCTCCCCAGAGAAGTATCCTAGGCCTGAGAGGATATCTGCTGATCCCCAAAGGAATGGGCCCCTTCTAAGGGGTCATTTCCCTCTTCCTCAGATAGACACTCTCCTTCCTCGAGGCCCTCAGTCTCCATGATAGCAGGACAGCTATCATTCCAGGAGTGAGACACAGTTATAATGTTCCCAAAGACTTCATCCACAAACCTCTCTGGAAAAAAACCAGAGAAAAAACATTACCCACCCTCCTGGACTTCACATGTCTAACTGTGCTTCAGTTCACCTATTGTTACAGAAATGCCAATTTTCTCACCTTTAAATACACGCTGAATCAAATTTCTCCCCCATCCTTAAGTCAGAGTGTTTTGCTATGTGGAGCCTCAAGTGATGACAATATGCAAGAATGTAGAATAAGTTTACTGCTTACATGGCAGTAAACCATGTGGGTACCTTAACATTGCGTAGGGTTTGGGGGTGGTTGTGGTGTATGAATGGGTTTGTAAGTACCTTAATTCTAAAACTGAACTGGCCTTTTAAACCTTACAATGTCCTTGGAGTTTTTGAAATGAAAAGTCTCTGACTTACATAATGCAGCAGTACATTATGCAAACACATGCAGCAAAGTGTCACATACAAACACACACAACATCCTTTCAATCCTCACTGTTTTATAGTTTAGTTTAGTTTATAGTTTATTTATATACCACTTTTTTGTCCAAAAGGCCCCCAAAGTGGTGAACAACATATTAAAATGGATTACCCCCCAAAAATTACATAAGTAATAACCAGAAAAAATATACAGTAAAACTACAATTAAGACCCTCCGTGGCGCAGAGTGGTAAGTGGCGGTAACGCAGCCGAAAGCTCTGCTCACGGCCGGAGTTCGATTCCAACAGAAGGAGGAAGTCGAATCGCCGGTAAAAGGGGTCGAGGTCCACTCAGCCTTCCATCCATCCGTGGTCGGTAAAATTAGTACCCGGCATACGCTGGGGGGTAAAGAAAGGCCGGGGAAGGAACTGGCAATCCCACCCCATATATACGGTCTGCCTAGTAAACGTCGCAAGATGACACCCTAAGAGTCGGAAATGACTCACACTATAAGTGCGGGGACACCTTTACCTTTAAAAATACAATGCAACAAGAACAATGCAAATACAAGAACAATGTTGCAGTCAACTCAGTTGAATCTGCCAGACAGACTTTACTTGTTATATTTTTCCTTAATTAAGTGGCTAATTTTAAGTGCTTTAATTCATAATTTTCACCAAACAAGCCACACCTTTGCAATTTTTTCCCATACATAACCTTAACTGACAGATTTTGGATAGGCATAAAAACAGTTATGAACCCGGATGCTGGTCCTTCAGTGCAAGATTTTTAAACTGTTGTAACTCAGTCTTATGACCATGTTCTTACATTTGGTCAGAGTATACATCTTACAAGGTGGATACTCCATGCCATTTTTTCCTACCATCTTGCTTTTATGATTATTACACTTTCCAAGCCTTATAATGAAAGAATACTGAAAAAGCTTTTCAGATCAGTGAAAGAGCTCCTTCTCTGTCTGTATAAGAAGGTAGAAGGACAGGCTTTACAAAGCAAATGGGAATGAGGTGGAATGGAAAAACAAGTATTCATTATTAATTATTATTCCTATTAAAATAATAATGCGTGTATTATTTTTAAAATATATTTACTGTTGTTTTCTGTGTTGTTTTTAACTCTTTTTAGTTGTTTTTATTGTACCTTGCATATCACCTTGAGATGTGTGTGGAAGGTGATTAATAAATAAAATAAAGATTTAGAAAATGGGTGGTGTCCTGCAGTCATACTCAGAGTACACCCATAGAAAGTGACATGTTAGTTATCATGACTAATTTAAGTCCACTGATTTCACTGAGGCTACTCTTCAGTATGATTTTGTTGCATACCACCAAATGTACACAATTGATCCATACATTAGAAATCTCCTTGTATAATAGTACTTTCACCCATGAATTGTTTGACTAATGCAAATATAAGTAAATCATTAGGTATTTTTAGATGCCAGGCAGCCAAGAGAAGGTTTTACAAGAAGATGTTTAATATGATAACATCATATTCATCATGGCAGCCACAGTGGAGTGCTTGCAGAACCTAATGAAAATTACAGTGAATATAATTCTTAAATGAACAAAACAAAACCCACACTTCAAACAATCAAATTGGATTAGATGATCCCTTAAATGATTTTGTCTGCTGTTCAAATATATGAGCCATTGGTTTTCTGGCTGGCTGGCATACTTTGCTGAGGAAACTAATGAATACCGTCTAAAAAGTTCATCAAATTTGAGATATGGATGCTGTGCACATTTGTGATTTTCTAATCCCAAATCAAAATCTGCAGAATTTCTTTGCAGGTAAGTATCCCAAACAAGCTGCAGACTTTCAACTATTATGACTAGCTCTTCAACAAGAACAGAAGGAGCTGGCTTAATTGTGTAAACTGTTATGTAATTAAGCCTATTGCAATCATAGAATCATAGAATCATGGAGCTGGAAGGGGCTTTGTAGGCCATCGAGTCCAACCCCCTGCTCATAGCAGGAAATCCACAGCTAGAGTATCTCCCGCAGATAGCTGTCCAGCCTCTGCTTGAAGACATCCAGCGAAGGGGATCCCACCACCTCCCTAGGCAGTTGGTTCCATTGCCGAACCGCCCTTACTGTCAAGAAGTTCCTTCTAATGTCCAATCTGAATCTATGCTCCTGCAACTTAAAACCATTAGACCTAGTCCTACCCTCTGGGGCAGCAGAGAACAAATCTGTACCCTCCTCTATGTGACAGCCCTTCAGGTACTTAAAGAGTGCAATCATGTCACCCCTCAGCCTTCTCTTCACCAGACTGAACATGCCAAGTTCCTTTAACCTTTCCTCATAAGACTTGTTCTCCATACCAGCTATCATCCTCGTCACCCTCTTCTGAACCCGGTCCAACTTGTCTATATCTTTCTTAAAATGAGGCGCCCAGAACTGAACGCAGTATTCCAGATGAGGCCTGACTAATGCAGAATATAGTGGGACTATTACTTCCCTTGACCTGGAAACTATAGCTCTGTTTATGCATCCCAAAACCACGTTTGCCTTTTTTCAGATCTGCATGTGCTTTGGAATGGGCGATATGATGTGCAGTTCAGCTAACTGCCATGCAATGGGTAAGAGAGATTGCTTTGCTCAGAATGATTGCTTTGTGCATCAGGTTGCCCATTCAAAAACACAATCCAAGATGTTAACACGTATGCACTTGCAGATAAGTGTAAAACACACAATGCCAACAAATAGGAAGAAGGAAAGATCTGCAGCTTTCATATGTGCTAATTTTCACATGTTGCTTTTTCCCTCTAAAGAAATCGTTTCACAGGTGTTTTCTTCGCTGCAAAGGTGGTAGACTCACCAGTGACTCACCATATGGAGGAGCTGCATACCGTTCCAGCAGCTGTTGACACATATGCTACTATTGATGGGCTGTATATGGGATACAGATAGGGTTGCCAGGTCTCTGGTTTTTGCCCAGAGACTCCAGTTTGTTTGGGTCCTCTCTGGGTCTCCAGACTCTTAGCTTTCATTTTTTTCAAAAAAATAAAAATAAATTTCTATCTGCTCTGATATACACCAAAATGTCAGAAGCCTCAGGAGGGGAGAGTGTTCATGCACTCGGGTCCTGCGTGCGGGCTTCCCCCAGGTACCTGGTTGGCCACTGTGAGAACAGGATGCTGGACTAGATGGGCCACTCGCCTGATCCAGCAGGCTCTTCTTACGTTCTTATGTCAGCAGCCCCCCCAAACTTCTGTTAGTACTGGCTGCTCTAATCCCCACCCTTTCAGGTTTTTAGCAAATAAGTGAAGTCAGGTTTGTGACTGATGATAGATTTGCTGACCTCCAGGCAATAGCTAGAAGCCACTGCAAATCCTGAAAACAGTTTCCTTTCCCTGCTTGTCTATACATCAGAAGTTGAGTGAGTGTATAACTTTCAGTAGTAGCAAGATTACCTTTCTACAATAATATAGCAGGAAATCTAGAACTGAAGATCACAGCAGGCTCTTGGTAGGCATGCACACACAGTAAACAATTTCAATTATAATTATAATAAACGTGTACATGCAGCATTTTTAATTACTTGCAAAAATAGCATATTATATATTTTATCTTTGTTGGGTAAAAATGAATTGCGAATGAAATAAAGTTAATGCCAGTTTATTTGCCCCTAACCTGATCTCTCATCCCGGATGAGCCCCCAAATTGTTAGGTAAAAACTAAAATTCTGAGCCGTCCTTTTACCTTACTCACCTCACTTCAGCCCGGGAGAAGTGCGGAGCTGAGTCTGCATGAACCCGCTGCCAGAGACCCAGGAAATAAGACAACAAAGACAACAAATAATTTTTGAACAGAAATTTGAAAAAGTGTATATGCTTCAGCATATGATGCCAATACAATGTGCTATATTTTTCTAATTAGAAGGAGTCAAACACATTTACATTTTCCTAGGCTGTTGAACAGGGCAGTTTATTTCTCTAATCCATGGCCTGTAGAGAAAACCTTCCCAATATGAAGCTTTAATCCTATACTCACTTTTCTGGGAGTAAACCTGCATTGCTAATGCCACATACCTGGGAGTAAACCCCACTGAATTCAGTAGGACTCACTTTTGAGTAGACATAATTAGTATTGTGCTGTGAATCAATGGGACTTTTGAGTGAACATAGCAAAGGATTGTGTTGTAAATCTTTCTCTCTACCTCCAATCCCTTTTAAAAAAAAGCAGTTAGGCAGGGCTTACGTAGGTGTCACTGCTTTTATCTGGTAGGAAATTAATACTGATTTTATTTAAAAAAATATTCTGCAATGACCAACTGGTTTTCATAATAAACTATTATATTGGGTGTATGTATTTGTACATATCCAGTGTATTTGTATATGGAATCTTTCCAACAGACCTGTGAGGTAGGGTTGTAAACCAAGGCAGCTCGCAATAAGAAATAAATCCACTTAAATCCAATAACCATAAAAAAGCATAAAACAATTGCAAAACAGCTTAAAGTGGCATGATTCTGAATTTTGGGTTGAGGGAGTGACATTCCTTATCATTTGAGGTAGCAGTCCTGAGCACTCTTTCCTGTTTGAGTATACCCTTTGAATACATTGGGACTTGCTTCTGAGTAAACATGCATAGGATTGCACTAAAATATCTTTACAGATAGTGCAAATAATAAACATATTTTACATTCATGTTTATATAAATATTTCTTCATACTATGCCTCGATATGTATCTGATTTTACACTATGGTTGTACATTATTATTTCCTCTTCATTTTAAGTGTGCCCTTCTTGCTTGAGGTGGGCACGGTCCCTCTCTGTTGTTTTCACTCTGAGGAGCAGATTAGGCTGAGAGATGGTGAGTATCCCATAGTCACCAAGTAAACTTTGTAGCTGATTTCTATTTTAAAAAATAATTAAAATGATTTATATGCAGGCAACATATATGAAGTAATGCAGATCCACATAATACATTTTAAGCACATCCAGCTCACATTTAAAGTGCATGACTTTCCCCAGAGAATCCTGGGAAGTGTGGCTTCCCCTTCAGAGTTATAGTTCTCACCACCTTTACAACTACAGTTCCCATGATTCTGTGGTGGGATTCATGTTCTTCAAATGTTTGTTGAATGTGCTTTAAATGTATGCTATAGTTCTGCTCTATGTATGCTGTGTGTACATCAGTGTACTGAAAATAACATTTAAAAAAATAAACATGGGAAGGACTGTAGGGCACATGCTTTGCACGCAGAGGTCCAAAATTCAGTGTCTGACAAAGACTATTGCCTGGAAGCCTGGTCAGCCAATGATAGTCCATGTCATCAGTACTGAGCTAGATGGTACCAAATGTCCTGAGTTGGTATGAGGCAGGTTCCTTTGTTCCTAAACGAGAAAAGAGTCCCAAGGCCCACAGTGACTCTGAAATTTATTTATGTATTTTACTTACAGCATTTATGTATCACTTTATTGTAAAAATCCTCAAAGTGGTTTACAGAAGGAATTAAAACAATAAAATTATGGGCAAAAACAGGTATTAAAAATTCAAAATAATAAAACTAACAATGACATAAAAACAGATAAAAAGTGCTGAAAAGAGTACAATGAAGGTGCCTCCCTAATGTCAATATGCAGGGAGCTCCAAAGCATAGGTGCTGACACACTGAAGGATCCATTTCTTACAAGAGCAGAACAAGTACTATGTGGAACCTATAACATGAAAAGCACACCTTGAACTTGGCCTGGTAGGAAATCAATAACCAGTACAGATTTTAGAGCAGAGGTATTATGTGCTGATAGGCTCTCAGCAATTTTGTTGCAGCATTCTGCACTAACTGCAGCCCCGGGACAGGTTGTGCTGCATGAGTATTTCTGTGAGCTTGTCTGACTGGCTTCCAGTTGTTTTTTCTTTTAGTTTTGGTTTTTGGTTAGTAACCCTGACGGGTTGTGGGATGCTGAGTTTTCTGCCTTACTCATAGGAATCTTGTTGTGGTTAGTATGGTAATGCATTCAGGAAATCATCACTATTTCTTTTTCTGTTGCATTTCATTTATCTCTGACCTTACTACCTTATATCCATAGAAGCAACAACAGTGGTTCCATGCACTCAGCTTAGCCCCTTAAGCCCACTGATGTTGCACCTTGTTATTTGCATAAGGGTTTGTTTCTTGCCCAATAGTGGTAAAAGAGAATCACATACTGGGAAGTGTGGCTTCAATTGCTGTTGTTCCCAAGCTACTGCCTGTGAAGGTAGACCACAGCATGTGTGTTTTTGTTCTGATAATTATTACTCACTGGAATTTGGCTGGTTGTCAAAGTGAGTTCATAGCAGCCCACACAGTAGGCAAGAAAGGGTAGAGAATCTTCTTACTCTTATTCATTTCTCAAACCTCTCTCTGCAGTGAAGGGTCAAATCTGTAAAGAAGTTTGGAGCAGCCATGTTAAAAGGTATGGGCAGGGCATTCCAGGCAGGGGGTTGCCAACCCTGCTCGGATGTGGATGTCTTTGCAGAGGACTAGTCAAGCCTTACCAACAGCACAATCCTAACCATATCTACTCAGAAATAAGTCCTGTTGTGTTCCATAGGGTTTAGTTCCTTAGTAAGTATGTTCAGAATTGCAGCCTTCAGGGGCCTCCATCTTTACTCCTGAGTGCTCCTATGTAACATCTCCACAACACTCATTTGCCTTCTTCCTACAATGGCTTTCTGGTGACTGACCTGGCCTGAGGGCACTTAAACCCTTCTTGCCAGAAGCAAGTAGGCTAGATTAAATGTTTCCTACTGAGGCTCCCTAAGCAGATAAGAAGGAATGATCCTTTCCCTTTAGCTGGTCCTGGGAACACCCTTATTTAGCTAAGTTTTCTATCTTAATTTCCAAGCAGAGATTTTTTTTTTTGGAGTGGTATGCTCCAAGTAGCTGTGGTTAATGGTTAATGTATCATGCTTAATGACATCACTAGGGCCCACCCTGTGACATCACTATGGCCCAAACCCATGATATCACTAGGGGTCGCCCTTAAAATGTCTGGGTTTGGGATGTGTCTGACCTGGCAACACTAGATAGAGATGCAATTTTCTGAAAATCTAAATATCAAGCTTATCTGCACGGATTTTTCAAATTGCCATCTTGCTCCTTAATCTCGACAAGAAGAAGCAAGATTTTTTTCTCCCTCCTAGTTTGGCCCAAAATATGAACAAGTCACATACATTATGTGCATTATTATACATATATTAGATGCATATACACTCCAGGCTTGCTAATGTAATCAGCAAATAAACATACAATAATGCAGAAACAATGAAGAAACAAATCACCAGGAATAGATGGCATACCATCAGAGTTGCTACAAGCTACTGAGACTGAATCTGTCCACATTTTGACAAAACATTGTCAACAAATATGGAAAACTAAACAATGGCCCACAGACTGGAAGCGTTCAATATGCATCCCAATTCCAAAGAAAGGAAATACAGTAATTATCAAACTATTGCCTTAATATCCCATGGAAGTAAAGTAATGTTCAAGATTCTACAACAAAGGCTCTTACCATATATGGAGCGAGTAATGCCAGACGTCCAAGCTGGATTTAGAAAGTGAAGAGGCACCAGAGACAGGGCCGGCACCAGGCATGTGGGGACCCTTGGGCATCAGCTTGTCCTGGGCCCCGGCGTGTGTGCACGCGACCGTCTAATCTTTGACTATTGCCCACATCCCCCCTTACCTGTCTAATCTTTTACTATTGCCCTTAATGAAGATGGCGGCTGCAGTTTCCCTAAGGGGAATGAAGCCTCTGCCGCCATCTTTGTTGATGGCACACATGCGTGCTATGCGCGCTCATCTCTGACATCAACTAAGATGGCGGCCATGGCTTCAGTACCTTAGGGAAGCTGTGGCCACCATCTTCATTAAGGGCAATGCATTAGAATCGGCCCTGACCAGAGATCATATCACAAACATACATTGGATAATGGAACGGACCAAGGAATTTCAGAAGAAAATCACCCCGTGCTTAAAAGATTACAGCAAAGCCTTTGAGTGTGTAGATCATGAAAAGCTATGGGTTTTTTTACAATAATTTTTATTCAAATGTTCATAAAACATACAAAACAAAATCATAAAACATTCAAAGACAAAAAACAAAACAAAACAAAAATGATTAAACAAAAAAATAAAATGTTGACTTCCCATTTGTCGCAGATCAAATCAGTTATAGGTCTACAATATATAACAATCCTGTCTCTTAAATTATATTATAAAATCACTTTCCTCCAGTAGTTATCTTAATTAACCATCAAATCTCATAAACATTACTTTATTCTTTCCACAAAAAGTCAAAGAGAGGTTTCAATTCTTTAAGAAATATATCTATCAATTTTTCTCCTAATAAACATGTCGATTAATCCATCTCGTTAATAATAATAATAATCTTATTGTCATAACCATAGTCCAAATAAACATATCGATTAATCCATCTCATCAAAATCTGTTAGGTCCAATAATTTCAATAGCCATTATTCCATTATCCATATTAATTCCATCTTCCATCTTCAATAGTCCTGTTAAGTCCAGTAATTTCAGTGTCCAATCTTCCATTATCAGTATTCCATAATAATCTTGCTGTCATAACCACAGTCATATAATAAGAGTCTGATGGGAATTTCCTCTATCCCAAATATTTTCTTGCCATCAATTCTGAATAAGTTGCTGAAATATTGTTGTGAAGTCATATCTCTGTTCTTCTTTTTTACAAAATGCACTGGCTCATCTCTTGAGAGTTTTTCCATTGTCACATGGCTGCAGTTAATTCCATAGATTTTCTCTATATCAAGCTCCATCACGTCATTCCAGTCCAGAAGATTATCCAAGCCATTGATAACTTTATCTCTAATATCTTCATTAATTTCTTCAGAGATAACGTTAAATTCCAAACAGTAGATTTTATTTCTAATATCCATAAACTCCAGATCTTTTTCCAATTCCACATTTGTTCCAATCTCCAGGGCTTGTATCTTCCCTTTATTTTTTATTTTCTCATCTCTGATCTCATTCTCCTCTCTCACAGGATCCCCTATTTCTTTAAGCTCCTGCGTCATTTTGCTCAGTTCAATTTTCAGCTCCTTACTGCCCTGTCGCAGGGTTTGTTTCGTTATCTCAATCTCATCCATTATTTTCTGAAACATAATTACTTCCAGATTCTCAGCCACTTTCTTGATTGCCATTTTTAAAACCACGAAAACAAAACAAAACAAAAATAAAGAAGAACCACTTCTTATTTCAGCAACAATTGGGTTAATATTCCAGGCTTGATGACCTCACAGTATAAACAGAGCAGCCTGCCTTATCTCTCTATGTTCAAGAATACAAAACAAATTTAGTTCCCAGCATCAAAACAGTTAGTGGCATCGTGAAGAAGCAGATTCGTCAAAATAAAATAGACCAAAAAGAGAATAGTCCCAGACAATATAATGTTCCTCGGAATAGAAATCCCTCTTCTGTTTATATCTTTAGAATGCACTTCCAGGACAGCTTTTTGCAATAGAAACAGAGATAAGCTGTTAATTTCGTGAATAACAGAAAAGAGTTATAGCTCACCCAGAAGTTCTTTAAAGCTGATTCATTTGACAAATCTCTTTTTGCTGCAACAATTTAAACCAAGTAAAAAAAATAATAGAAAGAAGGGTGCTTGCCTGTTAGTCCGTTTTCTCTTTGAAGAAAAGATAAACGTATCACATTAATCAGATAGAGCTTGTTCGGAAGTCCGTCCGGCATTGCTGGCTGGACCTTTTCTCATAAATTAATGAAATCCAGTCCTCCCAACAAAAACAGGCTTTTGAGGTTGATCTCTAGGTTTCTCCCTGCCCGGGAGAAATTTCATCAGTTCAAAAAAAAAATGTTCTGACTGATTTATATCTGAATAAGCTTCTTTTGAGGCGAGAGCCCGTCTCAAAAGCAGGCACAAGCGAAGTCACCCTTCCCGGAAGTCTCAGATCATGAAAAGCTATGTAATGCTTTAAAAGAAATGGGGGTGGCACAGCATCTGATTGTCCTGATGCGCAACCTATACTCTGGATAAGAGGCAACTGTAAGGACAGAATATGAAGGTTCCCCATCGGAAAGGGTGTGACACAGGGGTGTATTTTATCATCCTATTTGTTTAATCTATATGCAGAACCTATCATACAGAAAGCAGGATTGGACCAAGATGAAGGAGGTGTGAAAAATGGAGGGAGAAATATCAATATTTAAGATATGCAGATGATACCATACTATTAGCAGAAACTAGTAATGATTTGAAATGAATGCTGATGAAAGATCAAGATGAATGATCAAGGGGATGGAGCGACTCCCATACGAGGAAAGGTTGCAGCATTTGGGGCTTTTTAGTTTAGAGAAAAGGCGGGTCAGAGGAGACATGATAGAAGTGTATAAAATTATGCATGGCATTGAGAAAGTGGATAGAAAAAAGTTCTTCTCCCTCTCTCATAATACTAGAACTCGTGGACATTCAAAGAAGCTGAATGTTGGAAGATTCAGGACAGACAAAAGGAAGTACTTCTTTACTCAGCGCATAGTTAAACTATGGAATTTGCTCCCACAAGATGCAGTAATGGCCACCAGCTTGGATGGCTTTAAAAGAAGATTAGACAAATTCATGGAGAACAGGGCTATCAATGGCTACTAGCCATGATGGCTGTGCTCTGCCACCCTAGTCAGAGGCAGCATGGTTCTGAAAACCAGTTGCCGGAAGCCTCAGGAGGGGAGAGTGTTCTTGCACTCGGGTCCTGCTTGCGGGCTTCCCCCAGGCACCTGGTTGGCCACTGTGAGAACAGGATGCTGGACTAGATGGGCCACTGGCCTGATCCAGCAGGCTCTTCTTATGTTCTTATGTTCTTAAGATAAAGAGGAAAGCACAAAAGCAGGACTACAGCTGAATGTCAAGAAGAATAAAGTAATGACAACAGAAGATTTATGTAACTTTAAAGTTGACAACGACGACTTTGAACTTGTCAAGGATTATCAATACCTCGGCACAGTTAACAACCAAAATGGAGACGATAGTCAAGAAATCAGATGAAGGCTAGGACTGGGGAGGGCAGCTATGAGAGAACTAGAAAAGGTCCTCAAATGCAAAGATGAACACTAAACACTAAAGTCAGCATCATTCAGACATGGTATTCCCGAACTCTATGTATGGATGTGAAAGTTGGACAGTAGAAAAGCAGATATGAGAAAAATCAACTCATTTGAAATGTGGTGTTGGAGGAGATTTGAGCATAGCATGGACTGTAAGACAAATAATTGGGTGTTAGAAGAAATTAAAGCAGAACTGTCACTAGAAGCCAAAATGATGAAACTGAGGTTATCATACGTTGGACACATAATGAGAAAAACAGAAGGGAGTAGAAAAAGAGGAAGGCCAAACAAGAGATGGATTGATTCCATAAAGAAAGCCACAGACGTGAACTTACAAGTTCTGAACAGGGTGGTTCATGACAGATGCTATTGGAGGTCACTGATTCATAGGGTTGTCATAGGTCGTAATCAACTTGAAGGCACATAACAACAAAAACAAGAATGCATTTAACTATATAAAAAGAAATATTAATATTCTTATAAATCTATGTTGCAAAAATATAATACAACATGATTCTTTTATATGTATTGTACATAAACATGTTCATATAATTTGGCATATAATTGGTCAGGCTTTTTTTGTAATCAGCAATGTAAAAGCATCTGTTATAAGTGGGTATTTAATACAAGAGGCAGGGGAATGGCCTGGGAAATGTGTATATTAGGTAAAACTATTAAAAATATGTGTATCAGGAGATACACGTATCTTGACTTTTTCAAAAATGGTAAACCACTATGGAAATGGAGCAAGCTGACTTTAAGATTGGAAAAAATCAGACCCAGACAGAAAACAAAACTTACACATTCATCCATCCCTAGTTGCCAGGAAGTGCCATGTTTGCCTGCCATTCATTTCTCATTTATAACAATGGGGATTTGGCAGCAAATTACTTGAGAAATACACAGCAGATTTTCATGAAAACAGGAAAAGCAAGATCCCTGCATTTTCTTCTAATTTTGTGGAAGCATGTAAATCAGGAGGAAAAATGATTCAGAAGGTATGTTTTGGGTGGGCAAAAATCAAGGTTTTTTTGCCAAACAGAAGAACATATTGAGGCGGCTCTGTCGTGGTCATTTCTTTGTCTGAAATTTGACCAGCTTATGGTGGCCAAAATACATAGCAGCAAACTAAATTTCAACAGATGTGTATGTGTGTGGGGACATTCCCGTTATAAAAAATATTTAGAACATTCAGGGTATATAATTCTGAAATGCAGTCCACTTTCGCTATACAAGCATTTCCACACCTGTACAAACGATGAAGTCACAGTGTCAGAAACACAAGCATCTGCAGGAATATTTTTGAGTGTGGGGACAATGTAAAACATTGAAAGAGGGAGCAGGGTGATTTCTCATAAAAAATGAGAACAGTGCTTGTACATTTTGCTTCACATCTAAGGTTCTACAAATGCTAGAAACATGTGTTGTTTTTAAATTAAAGCTGCAAATTTGGGGATTATGGTTCATCTGGGGATGGAAGCAACTGGCACTTCCCCCCCAGACACAAGACCCCTGTTAGGACTGAAGGGGCAGGCAAAAAGACTAAAGAAGGCAGTAAAATGTCAAAATGTTTCCATGACTAGAAAGGAGAGTAATTAAGTTAGCTGTATTTGGAGCTCATCTCTTCCTTTTATGAAAAACTTTCCCCCCACAATTCTGAACATGTGCCACTTTAATTTTGAATGTGACATTTTGCCTCACATTCAAAAATTAAGTATTTTAAACTGTCATCTCCTTTTTTTAATGAGTAAAATGTGAAATCTCATAAGCTATCAACTGCTGAAAATACTCTTTCAAATCAACTGTCAAGTACTGGTGATACAAAAATCCAGAGCGCATCAGCTATCAAGTGTTGACAAAATCAAACTTTATCAGTATTGAGGGATAACTTCCCATGAAGTTAGCACAAGGACTTCTGCTTGCACAATGGGACTTCCTCTTCCTTCCCTCTGTCCCCCCATCTTCACTGGATGATTGAAAGAACCCCCAGATGCAGGGGAGAGGCATGCAGGGAGAGGAGGACCTTTTGTGCAGGAGGAAAACCTTGTGCTAACAAGATGATTTCACTGGATACAATCCTGATTAGGGTTATAAAAAGTCTGGTGATATTCAAAGGTGATCCAGTGTGTATTGAACATAAATATTTGAGAATGTGGAGGAATAGTTTGGAGAATACATGCATTCTAGCTCTTTTTTTATCCCTGCTTATTTTTCATGAGGCTCCTTTTATCTCTCAGCATGGAAGACTTTGCTGTTGCTGAGCGAGGATTCAGCAGAAGCATATAAACCAGTGTTCTCCAGAGTGTGCGGCCCTTGAGAATTCCAGGTTAGCAATCAGGAAGTCCCTGCAGAGTAGGATAAACTTTAGTTGAAGGGGGCAATGCTATTCACTAGTTTGGAATGACATACACAGAACTGGCGTCAAAGGCTGACACTGTTGGACAGCTGCTGAAGGCCAGTCCACAGAACGGGGGCTCACCAACCCTTGGAGCTCTGCCCCTACCTTTTCTTTTCCTTGCTGTTGCTGCCTGTTCACATGCCAGCAAAGAGAGGAAGAAGAAGCTGCCGCTTGCCTTGCATTCTCCCCTTGGATGCTGGTGCAAACTGGGCCCAGGAAGACAGAGCAGGAAAGACAGAACATAGTTGTCAGACTATAAAGGAGGAAGTGGTCCCACTTAGGGAGAGCACCTTGCCCAAGGGCCCCTCAAAACTCAGTTTTATATACATTTATCTTGTTTTTAGGAAATTGTACTGATGGCTTTATTGTATTTTTACTTAAGAGATCTTTTATTATATTAAACAGTACCATTTTTAAATTAATAAAACTTTGCACTGATACTGCATGTACACATAAATTCCCAAAATAAAACCCAACAGTGCAGATGAGGTATTGCAGGTTTAAATGCTCTACAGGTTAATTATACAGCCACAAGAGTGGCTGATACTATAGCCAGCATGGATTTTTTGCATTTCACAATGAAAAATACCCCCATACCATTCTGATGCTTCCCATAAGACCATTTCAAAACAAAACCATACAAAACTTGTAGTCCTGAACTTAGAAACGCTTGCTTAACAACTCTCTAAATCTTAATGGTGATAAACAAAACAATCAGAGAGAATCGAGAGTCCAAAGTATAAAAAGAGAGGAGGGGGAATCCAGACACCTGTTGGACTTTTTTCTGTCAGTGTTCTCATAATATATTGAAATTAATTAAAAATCAGCCATGTTCACAGAATACCTGTAATGCTATTATTGACCTTGTCCCATACTCTGACCTTCATCTTCTGCAGTTTAAAAGTTAAAAAAATGCATAGCCGATTTTTAATTAATTTAAGAAAACTAGCATTGGAGTCAATGATAAGCCTGGGCATGCTCAGTAAGAACCAACTGTCAATGTTCTAAAAGCCAGACTCAATACTGCTTGGCTTTGCTGATCAGGGGGCCACAGCCAGTCCAGACCTTTATTTCACTTTAGACACTTCATGGCTTCCCCCACAGAATACTGGGAAGTGCAGTTTATGAAGGGTGCTGAGAGGAGACTCCTGTTCCCCTGACAGAGCTCCAGTGGCCAGAGTGGTATAACAGTCAGCCACTCTGACTGAAGCTGTGTGAGGGGAACAGGACATCCCCTAACAGCTCTCAGCACCCTTCACTAACTATACTTTCCAGTATTCTTTGGGAGAAGCCATGACTGTCTAAAATGAAATAAATTTCTGGTTTGGATGTGGCCAGGGACAGGTTTGGTTTAAATTTGGCTGGGAGACTAAATGTGTCTGCTTTATTTATTTATTTATTATTACATTTATACCCCACCTTTCTTTTCATGAAACCCAAGTCGGGTTACATATGGTTCCTTGGCGGTCTCCCATCCAGGCACTGACCAGACCTGACCCTGCTTAGCTTCAGCAGGGAGCTAGCCTTATGTGCCTTCACACCATAGCCTGGAACCATAGCCTGCTGTAGAATAAAAAGGTGGGGGAAACCCTGAAAAACAATGCTGTTCACAATGTTTTCCTTTTGGAAAGGAAAGGGGCTTCCCCTCTGCCCAGTGCCCATCCACCCAATCTCCTCCTCTTTCCCCTTCCTCCCTTCCTTCTCACCTTCCTGCCCCTCCCCCAGGTCAGTTTCACACATCCTAAACTTGATTGCACAGGATTAAATCCAACTGGATTCAAAAAGCATGCAAATGAACAAACCTGCCCACCTCCTCCCCTCCTCATCCTGCCTATTGTTGAGGAAGCAACAATATCAAGACAATTGTTATAGTTCAGATAGTCACTTTAAATAGGTTTGATTTACTTTGCAATTTTAGTGAAGTTTCCTTTAGTAAATCATTTGCTTCTGTTTCTGTGAATATGTGAAGTACAGCAACACTTTGCAGCACTAAAAATACTCCAAAACCAGTTGTGGAATAATGGCACTACTATTCTGTAGAATGGTTTCCAATGGACATGAGGAGAGTCTCAGTTTGCGCAAGATAAAACAGTGGGAGGTGAAATATATTCTAGCAAAATTCTAGGTGTGCTCTATGTTTTTAATTGACCGTGCCCAGTTTTCCTTAAGTGGAGTGGTTTAAGCATAGCAGGCTGAAAACAGGCATCTTGGGCAGGCCAAGTTTGTTTTTTTTCCAACACCTAGAGTCATTGCTTAAGTAGCAACATATTGTAATCAGTCTGATTTTACATCAAACTGCCGTTTCAGATTCAACCGTCAATGCACCCCAAATAGAAATAGAACATAACCTCCAGTTTGAAACACAAAAGGTTGTCTTCACCATTGTATGATATTGATCAATACAAAGGCTTTGAAATTAATAAAAATAAATTTGACATCGATTTCTAGGATGAATGGAAGAAATCAATTTTTTTAGATTAGATACTCTGTAGAGACAGTAGTAACACAGGAAACTCATTTCAAAACAAAACCTTACAAAACGTATAGTCCTGAACTTAGAAATGCTTCCTTAAGAACCCTCTAAGTTTTCATGGTGATACACAAAATTCTCAGAAAGAATCCAGAGTTCAATGTCTAAAACAAGAGAGAAAAATCAGACCCCACTGAACTTTTTTTCTGTCAGTGGTCTCCTAATTTGTTGAAATTAATTAAAAATCAGCCACGTTCAGAGAGTGCCTGTAATCCTATTACTGACCTTGCCCATACTCTGACCTTCATCTTCTGTAGTTTGAAGGTTAAAAAAAATGCATGGCTGATTTTTAATTAATTTAAGAAAATTAGCATTGGAGTCAGGCATGCTTAATAAGAACCAGCTGTCAGTGTTCTAAAAGCCAGACTCACAGCTGCTGGGCTTGGTTAATCAGGGGGCCACACCAATGCCAGACATTTATTCCACTTGAAACAGTCTAAGCTTTCCCCAAGGAATCCTGGGAAGTGTAGTTTGTGAAGGGTACTGAGGGTTAATGGAGACTCTTATTTCCCTGACAGAGCTCCAGCGGCCAGAGGGGTTTAACAGTCAGCCCTTCTTCTGATGATTGTAGCTCTGTGAAGGGAATAGAATGTCTCCTAGCAACTCTCAGCACCATTCACTAACTACACTTCCCAGGATTCTATGGGGGAACCCATGACTGCTTCAAGTGGCATAAAGGACTGGTGTGGATGTGTCCAGGGAAAGCTTTGGTTTAAATTTGGATGGGAGACTACATTTGCTTGCTGAAGAATAAAATGGTGGGGGAAACGCTGAAAAACAATGATACTGTTCACAATGTTTTCCTTTTGGAAATGAAAGGGGCTTACCCTCTGTGCAGTGCCCACCCACCCAATCTCCTCCCTCCCTCCCTCCCTCCCTCCCTCCCTCCCTGCTCCTCCTCCAGGACAATTTCACCTATCCTAAGCATGATTGCACAGGAGTGAATCCCACTGAACTAAAAAAGCATACAAATGATCAAATCTGCCTTCCCCCCCTCCTCCTTCTATTCCCTCTCTTCCTGGCCCTTGGTTCCCCCTTATGTCCCTCCCCCTCCCCTTCCAATCCCCTCCCCTCTGGCACTCATCATATGCTCAGATGCCCATGTTACCCAATTCTTCCAAGCTACACAGAACGTCGACTGGACTGTGAAAGACCAACCCAAATTGTGTTTGCATGTTTACAAAAATGTAGGGCAGTACAATATCTCAGAGAGAAGGTCAGGTTTCCTGCTCCCCTGGTGCATTCATTATTGCTGCCCAATTTCCCTGCTTTTTAAAGTTTGATAGAAATATCTGTAGGCTACAGGTAAGTTGTCAAACTGTAATGGCTTTTTGTCTATTCGTGAATAATATTATTAATAGTGAAAAACTACTCCCAGAAATGAAACTAGATGGATAATTTTAATAAATTTTATCCACAATGTGCTAGCTTTCTATTTGCAGGGGAGGCTTTTTTTTTTTTAGAAAATATTGGAGATCATTGAAACTTGCAGTCTCCACCTGAACTACCATAGTAGCAACAGAGTTGTATCATATGCTAATTCAAAATGTGTAGGTCAGCCCTCATATTAGAAGGTCTTTCCATTACTGTAGAAAGCTTTAATTGGTTTAATCAGTAGAGTAATTGCCAGTGCTAATTTTAATCAGTGGTGCCAAATTTTAATTGGCAAGTCAACCTTAAGGGCACTTGTTTATTTTTTGAGACTATTTTGGTTCCGGTACATTAGTGTAATAGAGAATTTAAAAAGATAATATTAAAAATGTTCTTTAATATGGAATGGTAAGTGATGGAAATGTTTATTATTCGCTTATTGATGTTGTTCAGTGGCTGCAGAGTGGAAGGGAAAGATATGCTGCCTCCAATCACTGTCCAGAGGAAGAAAGAGTGATGCAGGTTCACTCCTTCCATGTCAGCAAGAACAGCAGCAACTGGAAAATCAATGATTTGTGACTGTGGTTTTAAAAAAAATGTTAATATTTGCTCAGAGCCTCTTGGCTAGAGTCGGATATAACCTGTAAAAAATGCAGTGTTAGTTTGCTTACTTTTCGTTCAGTAACAGAAAGATGGCTGTATGAAGTTTTGGTATTATGGGTTATATCCAATGACATCCATCATCATCATCGCCACCGCCACTACCACAACTGCAGTCAATTGATTTTGATAGCTCTGTTCTGAGTATCCTAAGCAAAATTATTTGCATTTTCTCAATATAATGAGTTGATTAAAAGAAGAGATGATTAATCAACTAAAAGTACATTAATTAGTTTAGGTGCTCCTGGAAGATGCTGAGGCACTGGTGAACTTTCAAGGGAAACAACTGAGAGCCAGTGTGTTGTATTAGACAGAATGCTGACAAGCCATGGAGACCTGAATTCAAATCCTCACATCACCATGAAGAGCACTGAGCAACGTTTTAGCCTAATGGACCTCACAGAGTATTGTGAAGATACAGGGGGATGGCTTTATAATATCAGTGTTAGCTGCCATTGGAAAAAAGATGGGATTCAGATTGCACTTATATCTATATCATCATCTACAAATAAAGCAATCTTAAGCAATTTTATGCTAAAGTAAGTCCCATTCAGTCCAAGGAGCTTATTCCCATGTAATTGGTTATAGGATTGCAGCCTATGTGTGTCTCCCTTGTGATTCTGATAATATATTATTGTTAACTTTGTAAATATATCTAATTCTCCCCATCTTTTAGTTGTCTCAAAGGGGAGGCGGAGTCTACCCAAAAAACAGTGTAATCTGTGAAAAATAATAACAGAACTATCAGTAGGTACAAATGGAAAGACAGGAACACTGTATGGGAGAATAACCCACTATGTGATCAGAGAGGCCATTTGAGACAAATGTGGCGTTATTTTAAATGATATTTAAAGCATACCTGAGGTTCAGGCTTGTACAGAAGAAAAGGTTAGCACTTGTACTAAGCAATGTATTTTCTTTCACGTTTGGAATACAATTCCTCCAAATGTCAGTTACATCATTAGCATTTAAAGCAGATGTCAGCTCTTTCCCTGATGGCATCTGAAGTTCTAAATGCTCTCTGGCACTTTTACATGCAAAAGAACATTTTATTTGAAACGGACACAAAGAGCCTTTCATGATACACACCCCCACAAAAATAATAGAGATTTTATCCCTATGGTTCAATAAATATATTTCCAATGGAGACAGGAAAAAATAAACCCCACAGACCCCGGCATGTATTGGGACCAAGGGGAGATTGTGCCAGGTCAGTGGCAGCAAAGGCATTATGTTTCAGAATCCACCTTGGAAGAGGAAAGCTTACTCTGAGTATAGATCAGGGGTCCACTTGGAAGGCTGAGATAGCTGGACCAACTAGGAAAACCCTCAGTTGCTATCTGGAAATTACGGTACTAGTGCAACAACTGCATGACCCAGCTCCTGGTTTCCAACCCTAATTATCATCTGGACAGCTCTCCTGTCCTTCAGCACTCTGGCCTCAAGACCCCCAATTCTTGATTCACCTTACTGGCTTAATTACACTGTTCCTCACCTAGATGGAAGACAAGGAACAGGACATCAGACTCAATTCTGTAAGGCTGGTGTCAAGAGAGAGACAGAAGTTTTAGTCTCAGATGGGTCCTTCCACTCCTATAGGAAAAAGGGCTGTGCTTGTTGTCTTGCCAAGGGGCAGGGGTTCTTGTGGATTCCGAGGCAATAGACACACAGGTGGGTAGAAGTCAAATATGTTAAGTAGTAGGCAAAAGGATACAAGAAAGCAACATCTACTGAACAAGAATAAGCTTACTTTCTCCATTCAGTTGCCAGAAACTCCTAGTGAATGGCAATGGAGACACCCCAGCTGATGGCCGGTATGCAGCACCTCACTGGTCTAAGGTCTGCATCGAAGTTCACTTTGGCCAAATTCTTGGAGACTTATATAAAAAAAGGCTCCACTTGCTATGTGCTGATCTCCAACAACCACCTCATTAATCACACCTGTTGTGAAGGTCATGTCCTTGGTCTTATCATTGTTTAGTCTATCACCCAATGATTAAGTCTAGCAAGTGGAAAATAAAAATAGATGTGAGATCATCTCAACTTCCAAGGTCACACTATCCTGAGCAGAGAAAACAAAGAAATAAGCCAAAAAGCTTGAGATCTCTTGAAAGTCCTGGCTTGCTACACCCTCACCAGAGGGTCAGACATGAAAGAACAATTGTCACATTGTCTCCTTGATACAATAGATCTTCCGGTGAGTTTCCTCTACACTTGTGGACACTGTTGTAGTGAAAACAAAACCTTATCTCCACTCCCAACACAAAATGTTCCAGCCAACAGTGACAAGGATCCCTGTGTGTACACACATTTGAATTACAACATGTCTTTGTGTGCAGGACAATCATTACAATATACAATTCCTCACTCCACACTCAGGCCTATCATAGGGTAGTAGCCCATTCTGCATGAATGGAGTTTCAATCATGCAACGGGATTTCCCCTTGCTCACCTATCCCCTGCAGTTCCCTGCATGCCCACAAAATCTGCTCTGGACAGTTCCCCAACCCTTTGGAGCAGCTTTTGAAGAAGCGCGAGGGGCTGCAAGGGAGAGGAAGAGGAAATCCCATTGTCTGAGAGTGGTGTATTCTGTTTGTGCAATGACAGCACTGAACACAACCCATAAACTTTATAATGTGGAGAAGACCATGAATGATGAATTTGCCGCAGCAATTTTGCTAGACATGGAGCTTCCCTTTGAGCTATATTTATTGTTATATTTACAATTTGCAGATATATGTGGATGTTGTAATGTGTTTTTAGGGGGACCACTTGTTAAGGGGAACAGGGTTCCAATACCTTGTGCAGAGACAGAGAGGAAGAAATTTCAGCAGGTGCCACTTTTCTTGTCCTGGCATAGCGAGCTGCACCTGCCCAAACTCCCTTTTCTACAGGACTATTGTAACTACGTGAGATCTTGTCCAAACGGCTTAGAATTAAGGACATCTTAGACCTTTTCTGCTGCTTGGGCAAATATGTGAGGGATGAAATTGTGAAAGGGGTATAGGGTCATGTTGAGAGCTGGTTGTAGGACAACTTGAAGTTCACGTTAGGCAAAATTCAGTAGCAACACTCCTCTCCAGTATCTTACCAACTTTGTGCATTGCACAGAAAGTTTCTTCATCAGCCTTGGATTTTCAAAAGGATTTCAGGCACAGTTGGGTTGAAAGGTGGATAACTAATATAACTAACAACATGCACTTGTGTGTGTGTGTGTGTGTTTGAGGTCCTAGATAGGGATGTGCAGAATATCTCTGAGAAATGTTGCTAATTATTTTTGTTAAACAGAAATTCCTTGGATCTTTTGCCTTTTGGAATTCTGCCTTAGGCAAAATTTGGTGTAGGTTACCAGGTTCATGGCCTGAGATTGATCCTGTATCTTTAGGAGAAGAGAAAGTCAGCCAAGTGCAGGTGTTCTTGCAACTCTGTAATGGGAAAAACCACAAGGTGGAATTCTCCCTTCCCCCTGGACAACTTTTAAAGATACAGAAGACCTCTTGGTTGCCAGGCCCACCTTAATTTGGTGGCAGTTAAAACTGAGGTGCATTTACATGCTGATTATTATTTTTCTCTCTTTCGCCCTCCCCCTCAGTTGTTCTGTAGAGTTGTCCATCATGTGACAAGAAAATTTACAAGGAATGTTGTACTGCTTGATCTAAAGAATGCTTCAAGGCAGGATTGTTTTAAAGTAAAGACCATCCATTATGGATCTTCCAACCAAATGATCTCTTTCTAAGGCCCAAGAGATATCCATCGACATATTTGGCTAAGATGAGGTACACTCAGGCAAAGATATAAAACATTTTAAATAGTGAACATCAAGACTCTTGAAAAAGATGCTGTGACTGAGCTTCAGCTTTTCCAGCAGTGAGCAGAGACTTGAAAATATCTGAGCAGCAGGAAAGTATTTTGAAATGCATCACAAAGGTCTGTGGGGAATCACAGCTGCAGGTGAACCATCCATTTCCTAGGGCTTCATGACTCTAGGCCTCTAACCTTCTTTAAATTAAATTTTCAAATTTGTTCTTCATGCCGCAGGATGAAAATAACGGACGTTTCTACTGAAGAGCATTTCCGTTTTGAAGATCTGTGAGGAATCACACACCAGGTAACTGATCAAGCAACTTACAGAATTTGTTGAGTCAGAACTGTCTGGCAATAGGTGGAGAAACGCTGAAACTACGGAAAACACAATTCAGAACATGCTAATGCTAACATTTTCTTTCGGGATTGGCAGAATGGAGGGCTTGTGAGAAAGAGGGATTGTGCTTCCTCATATAGCTGAGGGTACATTTATAGAACCACTCTCTTTGTTTTCAACAGTATTAACAAATTGCAGAGTAATGTTGATATGGGAGGGGGGGAGAGACGGAAGAAGGGAAATGTCTCAGGAAACACCCACCTTAGGTTTCTAGAGTGAATTCTTCATTGCATAATGTTTGTGAACAGGAGAAAAGTGCTTATGACCTCTTGTTGGTTTTGTACTTGGCATTAATTCATGACTTAAAAGATTTTTTTTAAAAAAATAACTATACTTCCTCTTCCTGTATCTACAACACAGTGGCTCCAAATAATGAAGGTTATTTGACATCCATAATGCAAAGATTATTTGCTAAGATTGAGACATGCTTCCTTTAGATTTAGTGTATTTTAAAAAAAATATGTATACTCCTATCCAATTAAAAGAAAATCAGCAATAAAGTAACATGATATATGAGATCATCTGCAACCACGATCATAACACCCAACTTTTCTTTTATTTCTACTTGCCACCTGAACAATGAGGAATGGGGCATCTCGCTTCTTTTGGACAAGAAGATTCTTTGTCAGGTTGCACCATGGATAGGCATGTGATACCTTTGAATTTCTCAGTGTGGTAGGAGACAAGGCAGAGCTGACCTCTCTTGACCATTCCTACCTCTGCCCCCTGTTGTCTGCTCTCTCCCCTGTCTGCTATGTGGCACTTGCCTGAAGCACTTACCAAGGTTGCTAGGGGGCAGATATCCAGGGCCAAGAAAGAACAGCTAAGGGAAGCTGCAGCTGCTCTGTTTTCTACACAGATCTCCCGATTGCAGCCCTGGAGAACCTTGTTCAGAGTTGCATGAGACAATGTGTGTGTGTGATCATTTGGGGATCACTACTGTGGATTTTCCTCAGGCATCTTCTGAATAGAATTTGATTCCTGCCTAGGGCAAGGGCTATCCAAATCTGCCATCATTCCTACATGTGTAAAATAAGATGGGAAGAGGAGGGAGAACACATCCTTCTTAAACTTTGCTGCATCCTCTTAACAAAAACATTGAACAGTCATTGATTCAGTGTTTTTCTCTCCCCCTCCTCCCACTAATGCCTAGTTGAAAGCAAAGTGGAAAACTGATATGTTAAATTTTCAGCTACTGAGAAAAAAAAATTAAATGGTAACTTGCCAGAGAGAAATAGAGCGAAGCCCATCAATCTGATGGTCCATGGAGCACTGGATCAGGATAACAAACAATAAATTAAACACTCCAATAAATCTTTCCAATCTTTTCAGTGAGTTTATATTGTAAATTTGTCAGCAAAGTTAATCAGATAACAAGCATGGCCATGAGATCTCTCATGCTTTACACTGTTTGAACGCGTTTCAATAATGATTTTCCTGCCCTTTGTACCTACTAAATGAATGATGAACAGATATTAAAGTGTGCCTTGGTGCCATTATTTATGTAGCCTGTTTCACATAATGCACACTTAATTAAAAATCAGCAATGCAATTATGAAGCCCATGAAGGAAACAACAAAAGCCATTCAATAAGTAGCATTAAACAGTTAATTAGATTTTTCCCCTTTCAGAAATAAAATAAAAGACCTTTATATCCATATTTAATGTTCCCTTTAGAAATTATAATGGCAGCATCACCAGAGAAAATCATCAACATCATCAGTTGTTGATATGATCTGGAAAAACTGTTTGCCACTTCTTTTTTCAGGTATAACGCTTTGCAAAATTGAGTTACAGTTAACGGACTTGGTTTCCTGCTGCTTGAATACTTTCCCATCATTAACAAGAAGATACTAGATTACAATGCACTGTCCTTGTGACATGCACTCTAACTAGATATATTGCTGATCAAGGTGAGCAAATCAAGTTTGCAGGTTATTTTGTGGCTGATAACTGATATTAGAAACCTAAATTCCATAATTTAGATGGCTTAATTTGGGGCACCAATCCAAACAGGAAAAAAAGAAACTTCAATTCATAATAGTCATGTAGATCCATCTAGAAACCAGTGCTGAATGCTAGATGAAGAGAAAGGGATACAGAACTTTCTCAGGTCTCTTTTTTTTAGAGTTGTGCGTGCTTTTTTTGTGATGATATTCACTGGTATGGAGTACCAGCACTCCTTCCTTTGCTTTGTGCAGGCACTCACAACACTTTTATCGAGATAGGAGCACTGGCACCTCATTTTTTATAAAAAGTAATAGTACTGTTACTACTAGTAATAATTATAATTAAACCTGAATAGAGATTGCTAAGAAAGGCTAGCAGGGAAAACTCTACTTAGAGGCAGTTGGCTATCCTATAGGTAAAAAAGCTGCAAATCTCAGAGACTGGAAGTGCTGAAAGAACTTGCTTCAGCCAAGAAAAGGGGGTTCAAAGAAAGCTCAAGGTCTGTCAATCAACCAGAAATAAACAACTATACTACAGTAAAACAGGAACAAAAGTCTCTTGGCTGAGTCAAGTAATAATTTTTTAGAGGGCTGAGTATATCATGAGGTAACTTTTCCAGTGTATAGTACACATTAAACCAGTCTTGGGAATCCTGAGAGCTATTTGAAACTAGACATAGAGAATATATTGCATTTATTATAGTGCTGTCTTCCAGTCAAAGTGCTAATTGTTACTTATAAACTTCTCTGGGTGACTATTATTATATTATAATTGCCATCCCTGCCTAATCTTCCCTTAGCCCTACTGCCACAATTAAACAATTTTAAACAACAAAAGAGGGAAGCCTCAAACAGTTTCCCAGAAGCTTCACTGCTACTCCTTATGTTCCAGAGTTAATGCTTCAGAGGAATGGATATGATTCAGCCAAAGAAAAGCACACTCAAGTCTCACTCGAGTGGTCGAGTTTCACATATGCTTTACTGAATTCAAATCAGTGAGACTTGAAAGTAGTGCCATGTACAGCTCAATCCCTCCCATTCACTTTGCAAATCGCTTGCCAAGATATATGGAGAGATGTGGTTCTTGCTGTGTATCAGTTCCTTTAAAGTAGCAACTGATGCTTTAAAGGTGGAGCATTTTGCTCCTGTCTGTCTGCATGCAGCCTACTGTGGCTACTTTCCGCTCAGCAGCTTTAGGATTAAGATATTAGACTTTCTTTTAAATGATTCACTATTGGACAGAAAGGCTCCAGGTTTTAACTGATTTAATCAGTATATTAACTGGTTTATTGACTGGGTGGAGTTAAATTTTAATCAGTGAAGGCAATTTTTAATAGGCAAGACTTTGAGTTAAGGCACACTGATTTATCTTCTGAGACTATTCTGGGTCTGGCATGTTATGGTTGTAGGATGTTTTTAAAACAACTTTCATCCAGTTTGCTTATTTAAAAAAGTCCCTGCTTTGTGAGCATGTCACAGCACATTTCTTCTAATATACACATTTTTGCAAGCAATTTCCCTAAAAGAATGCAATGTTGGTTTCATGAATATATATATTTTTATGCATACTATTAATATAGACAATTTTGTTATACGGTTTTTGGTTGGACAACTGCATTGCAAAATCAAGAGAATTGTGAATTTCAAAGAAAGTCTGTATTTCACTTCTTGTATTGTGGACATCACCAAATGGTCAATATAGGAATCAAATTGATTATATAATTGGTAGCAGAAGATGGAGAAGTTCCATACTTTCTGTGAAAACAAGACCAGGAGCAGACTGAGGTACAGATCATGAACTGGTTGTATCGAAAATCAGAGTAAAGCTAAAGAAGAACAACAAAGCAATCATAATGCCAAAATACAATTTAAATAACATCCCAGAAGAATATAAATTTCAAATAAGGAACAGATTTGAGGCTTTAAATGTAGTTGACAGAGAGACATTATCAAGGAAGAATGCAAAAAAACAATGGCTGCTTTCACACTGCACTTTATTGTTATTTCTGACGATTTCTTACCTGGTAATTTGCGCATTATATTTGATCTTTCACACCCCCAGGGGTGTGAGACACTTTTTCTAGGGGTGCAAGGCCCAACAAAAGATTTTGGAAAACTGTCATTTATCATAGCTAAGTTAAGCTAAAATACACATTAAAATAAAATAAAATAAAATTTAAAAAATGAAAGGTATTTTTTCAGGGGGTGCGAGAGCATATTTTGGAAATCGAAGGGTTGCTGGCAGTGGAAAAGGTTAAGAACCACTGGTATAGATCATGAAAAACTATGAAATGCTTTAAAAGAAATGGGGGTGCCACAAGCATCTGATTGTCCTGATGCACAACCTATACTCTGGACAACAGGCTACTGTAAGACAGAATATGGAGCAACCAAATTGTTCCCAATTGTAGAGGGTGTGAGACAGGGGAGCATTTTATCACCCTGTTTGTTTAATCTATATGCAGAACATACACAGAAAGTGGGACTGGGCCAAGATGAAGGAGATATGAAAATAGGAGGGAGAAATATCAATAATTTAAGATATGCAGATGATACCATACTATTAGTAGAAACTAGTAATGATTTGAAATGAATGCTGATGAAAGTTAAAGATGAAAGCACAAAGGCAGGACTACAGCTGAACATCAAGAAGACTAAAGGAATGACAACAGAAGATTTATGTAACTTTAAAGTTGACAATGAGGACATTGAACTTGTCAAGGATGATCAATACCTTGGCACAGTCATTAACCAAAATGGAGACAATAGTCAAGAAATCAGAAGAAGGCTAGGACTGGGGAGGGCAGCTATGAGAGAACTATAAAAGGTCCTCAAATGCAAAGATGTATCATTGAACACTAAAGTCAGCATCATTCAGACCGTGGTATTCCCAATCTCTTTGTATGGATGTGAAAATTGGACAGTGAAAAAAGTGCATAAGAGAAAAATCAGCTCATTTGAAATGTGGTGTTGGAGGAGAGTTTTGCGCATACCATGGACTAGGAAAAAGACAAATAATTGGGTGTTAGAACAAATTAAACCAGAACCATCACTAGAAGCTAAAATGATGAAACTGAGGTTATTATACTTTGGACAAATGATGAGAAGACATGATTCACCAGAAAAGACAATAATGCTGGGAAAAACAGAAGGGAGTAGAAAAAGAGGAAGACCAAACAAAAGATGGACTGATTCCATAAAGGAAGCCACATACCTGAACTTATAAGATCTGAACAGGGTGGTTTATAACAGATGCTATTGGAGGTCACTGATTCATAGGGTCGCCATAAGTCGTAATTGACTTGAAGGCATATAACAATTGTTCTGGGAACAGATTATATAGGGTTGCATTAAACTACAAACTAAACCAATATTTCCCCTCATCCCTAGCCCTCCTAGAACTCCTCAGTCCCTCTCACCATAGTAAACAGTCCCTTCTGACCTTAACTTCCATGAGGTTTCTTTGGAGCCCTTCTCTGAGTACGCCCTTCTTAGTTGACTCTTCTGGCCTTTTCATCCAGACTTAGGGTGCTTTCACACTGCACTTTATTCCATTATTCTGACAATTTATTTCCTGTTAATTTGCGCATAAAATTTGAGATTTCACACGACATAACGGGTAGCTCCAGAATTCTGGTGGAATGTAGTGGAAGTTTAGCGCTAATTTCCACAATAAGTGATACCAGAAAAATTCCGATAGCAGGCTGGGAACCCAGAAGATTGCACGAGTTTTGCGCTAGCTACCGCTGCTCACATAACAGCCATCCCAGCATGCAGTGCGTTCCTGCCCTTACCAACAGCCCTCCCAGCATGCAGCCTTCGTGCGCTGCTGAGCTGCCACCATCGTGCCTCCCAGCCGATCCCAGTTGCTCCTGAGAGAGCAGCCTGTGCTGCTGCTGCTTGTGCTCAACCAGAGCCTCTGCTGCTGCGCTGCCGTCCCTCTCAGCTGATCGCAATCGCATTTGCGATCGCACCTCTTTGAACCCCCCCACGCACCGAAAGAACAGGCCTCATACCAAAGGTAGGTGAAGACCTGCTCATCCGGTGTTGCGTGAGGCCGAATGAAGAGGGGGGCAGAAATACTGTGCTCTGTGGTCTGTGTGTGAAAGACTGTTGCGCAAAATACAGGTATAACAGGTACTGCAGTGTGAAAGGGATTTTTGAAATCCGGAACGAAGCGCTACCTTTTTAATCCATTAAACTAGCGCTATTAGACCCATGTGTGAAAGCAGCCTTATTCTCCAGCTGTCTGTCCTTTGGGTTTGCTCTCTCTCTCTCTCTCTCTCTCTCTCTCTCTCTCAATTGCCTACTTGGCACATTTCTTTCAACCTCCTTGCCCTTGGGCTCTCTGTTGGTTAGCTTCTCTGTGTTGGGCTGGTGACCAGTTGGCATTACTGTCTCTAGTAGTTTTCCATGAAGCCTGCAAGTGTGAAGATGTAACTGTGGTTAAGGGGGAGTTATGTCTATGATCTGTCTGGGAACGGACTGCCAGGGTCGTTGCTATGGTAGCCATCTGATAACGACTGGGAAAGTTCTAACAGAGACTATGTGTTGTGCTCTTCTGAATTATGCCTCTGAGCTGAGAGGCTGTCTTTTGTGTTCATCTATGGAGAGAGATGTACCAGAAGGGGGGGTGACTGAAGAATCTCTACATGTATTTACTCTTAAGCCTCTGGCCTTAATGTCTTAATAAAGACTCGTACATGATTTAAATGCTCTGAAGAAGTCTTCTTGCTCAACTTAACTCCAACGTAATGTATGCTGTTTCACACAACAACGCACACAACCCAACACTCTGTGCCAGGGGATCTGTTAGCCATCCTCTCTGAGAAGCTTTTAATTCCAGACAATCTTACTCAGCACTTCATGCAGAAGTTCAATTGCACACTGCCTTTTCTTTTAGCAACTGAACTTACTATGTCACAACACCAGCTCTGCCAACAAGTATCAAACTTCCCCATCAGAAGTCCAACAAGATGGCCTTCTCTTCTATGAATGGTTGGTAGCCTTTGTTTGTTAAATTGCAAATTACCTTCTTCAATATCTCAAAAAGGCAACTAAATTGACGGTTTGGTAGTGTTACAATGCATTTCAATTTAGTTGATCAAATGGCAAATCAAGTAAAAACTTTCATCAGTTGAGACCCTTATTTTTAAACCTGAATCTTTTGATATGAAATTTTGTTTTCCCCTGCTACATGCATAATCATCACATTCTAGGGGGCGGTGGTCATAGAATCATAGAATAGTAGAGTTGGAAGGGGCCTATAAGGCCATCAAGTCCAACCCCATGCTCAATCCAGTTATCAAAATCAAAGCATTCCCGACAGATGGGTCTCCAGCTGCCTCGTGAATGCCTCCAGTGGGGGAGAGCCCACTACCTCTCTAGGTAATTGGTTCCATTGTTATATGGCTCTAACAGTTAGGGAGTTTTTCCTGATGTTTAGTCAAAATCTGGCTTCCTGCAACTTGAGCCCATTATTCTGTGTCCTGCACTCTGGGACAATCGAGAAGAGATCCCAGCCCTCCTCTGTACATTTCATGTACTTGAAGAGTGCTATCGTATCTCCCCTCAGTCTTCTCTTCTCCAGGCTAAACATGCCCAGTTCTTTCAGTCTCTCCTCATAGGGCTTTGTTTCCAGTCCCCTGATCATCCTTGTTGCCCTCCTCTGAACCTGTTCCAGTTCGTCTGCATCCTTCTTGAAGTGTGGAGACCAGAACTGAACGCAGCACTCAAGATGAGGCCTAACCAGTGCTGAATAGAGGGGGAGTCAATCTGTCCGTGTCCTGCCCACAGCAATGGATGCATACAGCTTTCATGCAAGCACAAATCTGTGCATGAGGTAAGACTCTGTGGCAAGGGAATCCCACATGCGTTGTAGCACACATGGTGGGGATGAAGTGGCCAGTGATAACCTGATAAAGCAAATTCAGCTGCATGCATTAAGTGATTTTCATTTCCTTTCATTGGCTTTATCCACTTGGCTATTCAGTTATTTTAAAAATGACACCTATACCTATACATATAAATCCCCATTTTTAATTATTGAGCAGAACAATGATTTATGGTGACAGCAACTCATCAAGTGTTTATCTGAAAGCTGATTAGCTGTATAATTTTTTGAAGAACCATTTTCTGCACCAGTTGACTAAGTATAAACTGTCAGGCTAACAATGACATGCCTTTTTCTAACATACACTAATTGCTAGGGGAACAAAGGCCTGATTTCGAAAGCTAAACGTGTTAGGTGTGTGAGGGGGAAATAGACGGTAATGTCCTGGGGGTTCCCCAGCCCCAAGAAGACTAATTATATTTATTAACACTGATATTTTTAGGCAAGCAGTCAACCATAAAGCTACTATAATAACTATAATATATGGACTAATTTAAATCAGGGCACTCTTATTATTTTAATTGGTAAAGGGAAAGAAAGGTTCAATGGTGACAACAACAAGGTTCAAATGATAATGGATAGTGTTTTGAATTGGACTGTGTTGTATGAATAGACAACTAATAAGTTTCTAAAAAAAATAAGAAATGCATTACACCTGAATTTTAGGGATGAATGGATCAGTCTATTTCTGTTCCATGTTAGTTTTGTATATAGTCAATCATAAATCTGTTCTGTTTTCTGTATTCTTAAAAAAAGACACAAAAATTGTGCTTTTACATTGTATACATTTTTCCTTTTTTATTCACTTTTCCTAAATATACCCTTATTAAAAAGAATTTCCTACCTAAAATATTCATTTTATATGCATTTAGAGGTAAAATGCATATTTTTAAAATCAAAATTGTGTTACAAAATTTAGAGAAGTCCCGCTCTGGTCACCCAAGTGCAGCCTGGGCAGGCGAGGCACAGTTGCGGCCAGGGGCTGAAGTCTGGCCGCCATTGTGAGCGACGGCAACAATTGCACATTGCTTTTGAAGCACGCATGCAGCTTGCTGCGTGGGGGTGGGGTGTTGAGGCTTGTTTAAGCCTGCGCCACCCCCTTAGTCCTCCTCTTGGCATGCAATGCCCACCCCGCCCTCCCATTGCTATGGTGTTATCTGGGTCGTTTTGGGGCAGAGGAGGAATTTTTCTCCTGCCCACCCTAGTTGGCCGGCAGGTTTTTCACCTACTCCACACTGTGGTGGTGGGATGGAATCGGGTTAGGGGATATCGTGGATACTAGGTTATTTCAGCTAATTTATTATTATTATTATTATTAACTTTATTTATACCCCGCCATTTTTCCAAATTGGAACTCACTGCGGCTTCCAGATAAAAAACAGATACAATTAAAACCTACCAAAGTTAAAAGCATATAATACATAAATAAATAAATACAGACAGATATAATTAAAAAATGAACTCTAATTTAAAAGTTTTTACCTGTCGACGAAAGGACTTCAGGAAAGAGGCCATTCTTATCTCCTTAGGGAGGGAATTCCAAAGCCTCGGGGCAGCCACTGAGAAGGCCCTATCTCGTATCCTCACTAGTTGTACTTGTGCGGATGAAGGTATTGCAAGAAGGGCCTCTCCTGAGGATCTCAGGGCCCAGGCAGGCACATAGAGGGTGATGCGGTCTGACAAATAGCCTGGACCCAAGCTGTGTAGGGCTTTATAGGTCAGCACCAGCACTTTGAATTGTGTCTGGAAACAAACTGGCAGCCAGTGCAGCTTTTTTAACAGGGGAGTTGTATGGTCCCTGTAACCAGCCCCAGTTAGCATTCTGGCTGCAGCACGTTGTACCAACTGAAGTTTCCGAACAGTCTTCAGAGGCAGCCCCACGTAGAGCGTGTTACAGTAATCTATACGGGATGTGACTAAGGCATGTGTCACCGTGGCCAGATCGGACGGGTCAAGGAACAGGCACAGTTGGTGCACTAATCTCAAATGTGCAAAAGCCCTCCTGGCCACTGCAGAAACCTGGGAATCCAAATTTAACACTGAGTCCAGGAGGACACCCAAACCGCGAACCTGTGTCTTCAGGGGGAGTGTAACCCCATCCAGCACAGGCTGTATCCCTATTCCCTGATCTGCCTTACAACTGACCAGGAGCACCTCTGTCTTGTCTGGATTAAGCCTCAATTTGTTCACCCTCATCCAATCCACCACTGATGTCAGACACTGGTTTAAAACCAAGACAGCTTCCTTGGAAGAAGGTGGAAAGGAGAAATAGAGTTGAGTGTCATCAGCATACTGGTGGCACTGAACTCCAAACGCCTGAACAACCTCTCCCAGCGGTTTCATGTAGATGTTAGATAACATAGGGGACAAAACTGAACCCTGAGGGACTCCACAGGCCAATGGCCAAGGAGTCGAACAGGAGTCCCCCAGCACCACCTTCTGGGTTCGCCCCTCCAGGAATGACCGGAGCCACTGCAAAACAGTGCCCCCAAGTCCCATCCCAGCTAGGCGGTCCAGGAGGATACCATGGGCGATGGTATCAAAAGCCACTGAGTGGTTCAGCAGAACCAACAGGGATACACTCCCCCTGTCCAGTTCTCTGCGTAGGTCATCCACCAAAGCGACCAAAGCAGTCTCCATCCCATACCCAGGCCTGAAACCAGATTGAAATGGATCTAGATACTCCATTTCATCCAGGAATCTCTGGAGCTGGGAGGCCACCACACACTCTATTACCTTACCCAAGAATGGAATATTGGACACTGGCCAGTAGTTATCCATGTTTAAGGGGTCCAGGGAGGGTTTTTTCAATAAAGGTCTCACAACTGCCTCCTTTAGGCACCTTGGAATTCTGCCTTGTTGTAAGGAGGCGTTGACCACTCCTTTCACCCACTCAGCCAGTCCCTCTCTGGCCTTTTTTATAAGCCAGGAAGGGCAAGGGTCCAGCAGACATGTCATGGCTCTCACCTCTCCAAGGATCCTGTCCACATCCTCAGGCTGCACAAATTGAAAAGAATCCATCAATATTGGACAGGCAGGCACCAAAGTTACATCCCCTGAGACTGTATCAATCCTAGCATCTAAGTCGGAGCGAATCTGAGCGACTTTACCTGCAAAATGTCGTGCAAACTCTTGACAGCGGGTTGTTGAGTGGTGTATATTATCCTCTCGGTGGTCCAAATGTAAAAGACCCCTAACCACTTGAAACAGCTCCACTGAACTACTCCCCGCAGATGCAATGGCAGCAGAGAAAAAAGATTTCTTTGCTATCTGTACTGCCACGGAGTAGGCCTTCAAATAGGCTCTAGCCCATGTTCGGTCATACTCACTCCGAGTCTTCCGCCAGTGTCGCTCTAGTCTCTGTCTTATTTGCTTCATCACCACCAGCTCCTTGGTGAACCAAGGGGCAGGTTTGGCTCCACTATGTGAGAGGAAACGCTCAGGAGCGATCATGTCCACTGCCCTGGCCATTTCCTCATTCCAGAGGTCAACCAGTTAAGGTTAATTCCCTGAGTTGGGCTAGGCTGTCTGGTCACTTATGTGGCAAGGTGCGGGAAGGGAAGTAGGTAAGGACAGCTAGGTGGCCCCTTAGGTACTTTGGAGGCAATTGGTGGCTCAGGAGGCCTGTCTGTCAGGGCTTTATGGCCCGAGGGCAGGATATGGGCTGCCTTTGGGGCCACCTTACCTCATCCACCCAGAGTTGTACGGCCCAGTGGGTGGTGACATAGGAAGGCCCCCTGCTCACCTACATGGTGTGATGGGGGTAAGGGGTAAGCAGAATGGCTTGCCGTTGCCCCAGAAGGGGCTGGTCACCCAGAGCCTTACTACAACTGCTTGCATATAGACAGTTCCCGCACCTATGTTTCCCCTCTGCAGGTTAGTTTAAGGGGTTTGTTATAATTTAATAAAGAAGTCCTTTTGTCCAACCCAGCTTGCTGTGTCTGTGTCTTATTTCAACTCTCGGCTGCAAGTGTGTATTCCAAATCACATCCACATCCACATATTAGTCTGGAAACTGAAGATCAGGTCACTTTTCATAAAAATGTGAACCCAACAAAATTATCCCCTAGACTATAATGTTTTTTACATTTTTCCTGATTGCTTGGAAATCTCTCCCCCCCTCCCTTTGGAATGTGACACCATGTAGAACTAAGGAGGGAGGTTGATTAAAATTCAGCACAATCCTTATATGCCTGTGACATTTTATGGGATATCTGCACCTAACAGAGATAACTTCTGACTAAATATGTATAGGATTTGCCAATATACTTTTGTAGATTCAAGCCTAGATTTCTTTTAAGTAGTCTTCAAAGCAAAGCATACAATGGTGCCAAGTCCTCTGTACCCTGATTTATTCCTTAAGTTAATGGTGTAAATGACCCCTAACAAATGGACAAAGCGAAGATCACAAATAAAAGCATAGAAGACCCATCAAGTAGAGCTGTGTTTGCAATGATCATAAATGATTATTTCAGTTCATGCCAATCTACATGCATTAATGTTTGATGAAGCCTTACATACACACAAAGTTCAAAAAGTGCACCTTTGACAGCCAAATCAGAAGTATTAATTAATTGTTAACGGCACCTCAGGGAAGGACAGTCTGGGATTTAATACGTTGTTTTTGTTTATTTATGGGCATTTCCAGGTGGAGCTTGTAAAGTGCTTTTAATCAAAGTGAGATTTTGCAGTATAACAACATGCAGTATCCATGAAACCATAAATAAAGGGGCAAAATATGAGATTCAATGAATAACAAGCAGTTCTGGCACCAAAATGTAGTCAGGACACTCCACAGAGCCTTGTGGAGATATTCAAACCAAGTATAGCTTGATGAATGGGGAGAGGAGGTCAGAAATGTGTCTGCTGAACCCATCTTACCCATATTTGAAGTCTCATCAACACCCAGACCTGCACATATAAACTGCAACAAGTGTAGCCTCTGTATACACAATCTTTACTCTGAATGTTTACAGGATACACATTGTGCAGTCAGTCTTGGCCAATTGTGGTGTATGCTCTTAGGCCCCTAAGAAGAATATTGACCTTCAAAGGTATGGTGCTTAAGGTGGGGCCAGCAGAAGTGATCCAAGCTAGGGTTGCCATGTCTCCAGATTTTGCCCAGAGACTCCGGTTTGGGGAGGTCCTCTCCAGGACTCCAGGTGAGTCAACTTAATCTCCAGACTTTTAGCTTTCATTTTTTTAAAAAAAAAATTAAGTTTCTAGGTGGTCTGGTTCAAAAGATATAAACCAAAATGTCACCCCCACCTCATAACTTCTGTTAGTACTGGCTGCTCTAATCCCTGCCCTTTCAGGTTTTTAGCCAAAAAGTGAAGTCAGGGTTGTGATTTACAAGATTTGTTGACCCCTAGGCAATACTTAAACCCCATTTCTGAGAACAATTTCCTTTTCCTGCTTCTCTCACATCAGGAATTCAGTAAATATACAGCTTTCAGAAGCATAAAGAGTACTTTCTCTGTACAGAATTGGGACTTGCTTCTGAGTAAACATGCATAGGATTGAACTACAACAGAAGATTACACCAGGACCGTGGTGGGCATACACAGTAAACAATTTTAGTTATAATAAAAGTGTGCATGCAGGGTTTTTTAATTACTTGCAAAAAGTGGCATATTATACATTTTATCTTTCAAATAATTTTGAACAGAGGCTTTAAAAAGTGTACATGCTGCAGTGTTATACTGTTGGCGTGGAAAATATGCGTGCCTCAGAAGTAACCCCACTGGATCTTGTTTTCCCTCTTTTGAGGTTTTTGTTTGTTATAAAAATGTATCTTTCCCTAACCTTTTAGTTGTGCAAATTCTTATGTTAATTTTGAGTAAAGTACTAGCATCCAAAATCCTTGCTGCCTCTAGGACAAAGGCAAAGAATGTGTTCCCTGCAGATACGCATTTCAAAACACATTTAACCCTGAGAAGAAACCAAACATGTTTGTTTTTCTCTAATCCACAGGTCACAAAGTGTCTGTTTGAAAGGGGTGATAACTTTAAGGACAGGAAGAGTGAAAACGCACTTTTTGTTCTTTTATTACGTCTGTTTACAGCCTTGTTTGACGACCCTGTCTTTGATCTGTTTACTGTTTGCCGTACCCTGATGATCTATAAAATGTTGATGTTTCCTAAATAGACTCGTCCATCTGACCATTGCTGTTGCCCAGTTGGACTGGGAGCTGTTTTGTGCTGGTGGAACCTTTGGCCAAAGCTCTTTTGTGTGTAACTGTGTTTTCCTTCCTAATTTGGTTCAGGGTCCAATCCAGCTCATGCCTTACCTGGGGGAGAAGGCACAGTGAGATTGATATTAAATCTTCAACAACAATACTTTTCTAATTAAGGAGTCAAACAAGTTTCAATTTTACTGGACTGTTTAAGAAGGCAGATTATTTGTCTTATTCATAACCGGTTTTGAAAACCTCCCCAATATGAAGCTTTTCTGGGAGTAAAGCTGTAGTGCTAATTTCACATATTTGAGAGTAAACCCCATTAAATTCAATAGGACTTACTTTTGAGTAGACATGGTTAGGATTGCTGGGAATCAATGGGACTTTTGAGTGAACATAGAAAATGATTGTGTTGTAAATCTTTCTCTTCCCCTCGGATCCCTGCCTTTTTAAAAGCAGTTAGGCAGGGTTTACTTAGGTGTTACTGCTTTTATTTGGCAGGAAACTAATACTTTTAAAAAGAAAATGTTCTGCAATGGCCAACTGGTTTTGACCAGTGTGTGTGTGTATGGAATATTTCCAACAATCCTCTGAGGTAGGGTTGGAAACCAAGGCAGCCAACATCAAGAAATAAAGCCCTTTAAAATCCAATAACCATAAAACAAATATTAAACAGTTTATTTATTATTTATTTATATTTATATCCCGCCCTTCCTCCCAGCAGGAGCCCAGGGTGGCAAACAAAAATGCTAAAAACACTTTAAAATCATAAAAAGACCTTAAAATACATTAAAACAAAACAGCGTTAAAAACATTTTTTAAAAACCTTTAAAAACATCTTTAAAAAAGGGTTAAAAACATATTATCAAGAAAACATATTAAAAGCAATTCTAACAAAGACACAAACTAGGATAGGTCTCAGCTTAAAAGGCTTGTTGAAAGAGGAAAGTCTTCAAAAGGCGCCGAAAAGATAGCAGAGATGGCGCCTGCCTAATATTTAAGGGGAGAGAATTCAACAGGGTAGGTGCCGCCACACTAAAGGTCCATTTCCTGTATTGTGCAGAACAAACCTCCTGATAAGGTGGTATCTGCAGGAGGCCCTCACCTGCAGAGTGCAGTGATCAATTAGGTATATAAGGGGTAAGACGGTCTTTCAGGTATCCTGGTCCCGAGCTGTATAGGGCTTTGTACACCAAAACTAGAACCTTGAACTTGGCCTGGTAGCAAATGGGCAGCTGCAAAACAGCCGCTGCAAATAGTTGCAAAACAGCTTAAAGTGGCATGATTCTGAATTTTGGATTGGGTGAATGAAGTTCGTTATCACTGAACTAGCAGTCCTGTGCATACTTCCCTGTCTGAGTAAACCCCATTGAATACATTGGGACTTGCTTCTGAGTACATATGCATAGGATTGCACTATAAATATCTTTACAGGTTGTGTAAATAATCTTGATATGTTTCTGATTTCACACTATGGTTGTAAATTATTATTTACAAATTATTATTTCCTTTATATTTTAAGTGTGCCTTTCTTCCTTGGGGTGGTCATGGTCCTGCTCTGTTGTTTTCACCCTGAGGGGTAGATTAGACTGAGAGATGGTGTGTAGGCCGTGGTCACCCAGTAAACTTTGTAGTTTATTTCCATTTTAAAATTTAATTTAAATGATTTATATGCAGAAAAAGTTTATGAAGTAATGCAGATCTACATAATACATTTAAAGCACATCCAACTCACATTTAAAGTGCATGGCTTCCCCCAAACACTCCTGGGAAGTACAGTTTTCCCCTCACAGTTATAGTTCCACCACGCTTAACAAACTACAATTGCTATGATGCTGTAGTGGGATTCATGTGCTTCAAATGTATGTTGAATGTGCTTTAAATGCATGGTGTGGATCTGTCCCAGTATGCTGTGCATTCATTAATGAACTGAAAAGAACAATTTTAAAAGACATATTTTAAACAGGGCTGTAGCTCAGTGGTAGGGCACATGCTTTGCATGCAAAGGTCCAACATTCAATCTCTGGGGGAGACTATTGCTTGGAATCCCAGAGAGCCAATATCATCAGTACTGAACTAGATGGTATCAAATGGGCTGAGTTGGTATAAGATAGATTCCTTTGTGCCTAAAAGAGGAAAGAGACCCAAGGACCACAGTGACTCTGAAATTTATTTATGTATTTTATTTACAACATTTATATACAGCTTTATTGTAAAAAGCGTCAAAGCAGTTCATAGATGGAATTAAAACAATAAAATTATTGGCAAAAACCCAGTGATGATGCACCTTGTTATTCACATGATGGTTTGTTTTTTGCCCAATAGTTGTAAAAGAGAATTCACATACTGGGAAGTGTGGCTTCATTTGCTGTTGTTCCCAATCTACTGCCTGTGAAGGTAGACCAAACTATGTGTGTTTTCTCTGTCAATTATTACTCACTGAAATTGGGTTTCCTGTCAAAGTGAGTTTATAGCAGCCCACAGAGTAGGCAGGAAAGAGTATATAATCTTCTTACTCATTTCTCAAACCACTCTCTGCAGTGTAGTGTCAGGTCTGGAAAGAAGTTTTGAGCAGCAACGTTAAAAGGCAGGCAGAGCATTCCAGGCAGGAGGTTGCCAACCCTGCTTTGATATGCATATCATTGCAGAGAATCCCTAGTCAAGCCTTACCAACATCACAATCCTAACCATAACTACTCAGAAGTAAATCCTCTTCAGTTCTATGGGGCTTAGTCCCTTAGTAAATATGTTTAGAATTACAGCTCAGGGGCCTCCATCTTTACTCTTGAGTGCTCCCATCTAACATCTCCACAACACTTCCTACAGTGGTCTTCTGGTGACTGGCCTGGCCTGAGGGCACTTAAATCCTTCTTGCAGATGCAAGTAGACTAGATTAACTGTTCCTTTTTCAGGGTCTCTAAACAGGTGAGGAGGAATGATCCCATCATTTCAGCTAGACCTCAAACACCCACATTTAGCTAAGATTTATATCTTAATTTCCAATCAATTTTTTTTTGTTTGAGTGGATGCTCCAAGCAGTTGTGGTTGATGCTTAATGTATCATGCTTAATGATATCACTAGGGTCCAACCCTAGGACATCACTAGAGCATGCCCTTATGACATCACTAAGGTCCACCCCTGAAATCTCAGGGTTTGGGATGCTTATGACCTGGAAACCCTAATCCAAACCCTACTTCCATGCAGTCATCAGTACAAGCTTCAAACCTGTGAAAGATTCAAACACTAGTCTAGAGGTTACAGGTAAGGGATCCATTAAGCTTGCTGGATTTCATGAGTCTTTAATATATTTATCCAAAGATGCCCTTCTATATCTGTAAGGGATAAAAAATTCTATCTCTGTCTGAACTTCCAAGAGATGAAAGCCTAACAAGAATTGTAAATTTGGACATGTAAAAGCAATGTAATGATGGTCTATTTTTCCTCATGAAATATCCAGCCCTGCCCTTGTCTCTTTTTTAGTGTGCTAGGCTTCATGGCAAATGAAATGCATTGCAATAAGAAAAATGGTTATTCAAAGAGACACACACAGAGAGAGAGAATTATTCCTTTTTATTTATAATCATTTTTTGTTTATGTCTCTCTTGGTCTAGGATGGGGAACATTTGACCCTTCAGATATCACTAGACTCAAATTCCTGTCAGCCCCAGCCAGCATGGCCAATGGTCAGGGATTGGAAGAGCCACAGGTTTCCTATCCCTGCTCTTGCTATAAAGATGGTATATAAATGTAGTATTTAAATAAATACAAAAGAACATGGAACCACCTTCCCGACTGCCACAGCCACAATCCAAATCAAGCTCCGCTTGCCCTCTGACAGCTGCTTGCCATAGCAAAGAAATGTTGGGAGATTCAAACATGGATTTCCTCATTGCTCATTGTGTTTGACCCTGATATGTCCTTTATTTCCCACATGTGTCAGCAACTCTATTAACATAGTGACAATAAAAGTTGAATATGGTTCTCACACCAAAAAAGGTACAATTAAAGATCTGGGGGATGGTCCGCCCTCCGGTTCACTACTTTCAAGGCTAAAATCACTGAGAACATCTGCACACTGAGAACTAAAAACACTGAGAACATCTGCACAACACTAACTCTAGTAGCTCTGTCATTCTTCCTAAATCTGAGTGATTTTTTCCTTGTGCTTATTGCTGGCATGATTTAAAGCAAATGTATGAATTTTCATGGCTAGAATTAGCCCAAGGGATGTAGCTGCCACAGGGCAAAAGGGCAAATGGACAACAAGCTCAAAACGTGTGCGCAATAAACATTTGTTGCCACAGGCAATCACCTGGACAGTTCCAGTCATGGCCTTTTAATAAATGAGTGGTGGCTACTACTACCACCATAATACTATGCTCATTTAGGCAGAGTTGGCATTATAGCATGAATGATTCAAATATGGAGAAAATCCTAATTCTTCCTCTGCAGTTGGATGTGTCAATTTTATTCTTTCAACTCTGAATATTTGGATCTAAGAGACTCCATAGATTTCACATAAATCCATTGGCAATGGTATTGGGTATTCATTTTGTTTTGTTATCTATGACAATTCAAAAATAAAAACATATTACAAAAAAAAAAGTCCTACAGGAAAAAAACCTGTTATTTTAGCAACTGAAATGGAAAATGTTTCTGTCCCTTCATCTTCAAACTGAGGCTTAGGTGGCATTCCAGACAGCACTTAAGGAACACTGCCAACACTTCGCCAAACTGGTGGTGGCACTCTCAGAAATAGGGTTGCCAGACCTCTGGCTTCCTGCCAGAGACTCCAGCTTTTCAGAGTGCTCTCTTAGCCTCTGGCCAGATCACCCCCATGTGCCTGGATCTCCGGTTATTTTGGACCCCCACCCAGCCGCGCATGAGTGTTCTAACATGCATACACCAAACCCCCCAGGCTTCCACCTTCATGGCTGCTTCTGCGCCTCCACCTTCCTTTGCCTCAGTGGGGACAGGCAGGGGGGAAGGGCACCAATGTCCTCCCTCTGTTTTTCATATGCACACACACGCTGCTGCAAACCAATACATATGTGCACATCGTGCGACTGCCCTGGCACGCGGGGAGGACCTCACGGCAGGACAACAAGCAGAGAATGGGGTGGGAGGGGCTGGGGAAGGACTCCGCTTGCCTACCCAGCAAGCGCCACCCCAAGTTCTCATTGGCTGAACCCTAAACAGGCATTTACAAATGTAAACAAGCAGACATTTCCGTAGTCAGGCAGCAGATTTCAGCAAGGGGAGGAGAGCAAGAATGCACGGTGACACCTTCCCTATGTTGTAACTGTAAAGAAAGGCTAGAGCGGATAAAGCTGCTGCAACCCCACAGACTGCTGGGATATGGAGTCCTAAGCTGAGATCCTGGATATATGCAGCACTTGGGAAAGGACTCCTTTTCCGAAGAAGCACCAGGAAGTCACTCTCTTCTCCCACACCCCCTTTTTTTCCTTTTCCCTATCCCTTTTGTTTTCCTCACAAGCATCAGCTGCAGCAGACTCAGTCTCTGGCTGGGGGTGGAGAAGGTGAAACAAGAAATTGCTCTCCCTCCCTCCCTCTTTCTTTTTTTTCCCACCTCTGTAAGTATCCATGTACTGGTGCCCCCTTTGGGAACCCTCCCATGGTAGTTACATGGTACTTTATAATAAACTGTAATTGCTAGGGGCATTATCAAGGAAGGCAGAGTCCTGGGTCTTTAAATTGTACTAGACACAGAGCTGCTGCTCTCCCCCCCTTTTAAAACACATTCTTGTTTTTATTTTGCTCATAGGGCAGCAAATTGCAGTGCCAGTGATGCCCCAGGCTGCATACACCATACATTTAAAGTGGAAGGCTTCCCACAAAGAATTGTGAGAACTGTAGTTTACCTCCACAGAGATAAAGTTTCCAGCACCCTTAACAAACTACAGTTCCCAGGATTCTTTGGTGAAGGAGAAATGTACTTTAAATGTATTGTGCGTACACTCTCTATTTTAATTTGCCCAGAAGCACTCTATACATTTATGCAGATTTTCGACCAGTCTTTCTAGAATCTAGCAACACCCTTGGCCATTATGCAGCAGACGCAAGTAACACTCTCCCAGCCTTTTTGGCTAAAGGGTGAGGTATAAATGGCTTAAATAAGCATGAAAAGCAGTTACTCCGAGGAAAGCTTACTCTGAGAGTTTTAAGTATTTCTTGGTTGTTTTTTAAAGTAGTTTTGTGTGCACTCATTGTAGAAAGATGAGGTATGTAGGTGTATAAATTTCTTTTAAATTTTTGTGGGTTTGGCTCTGGTAAGTTTACCTCTGGCAACCTTATATTCTTTTATTTCTATTTTTTTTAAAAGGGGGTATGGTTGTTTGTTTGTTTTAGGCCTTTTGGATGGTTCTGAATTGCAGCTCCCCAGGATCAGAACCATACCTGGAAGTCCTAAGGCTCCCCATACCTGGTGTATTCCTTCCATGTTTTAATTTTTTTTTTCTTTTGTACTGAGGTCCCATTTGTTAGTTTCCAGAGGAAACCAAGGCAACTCACAACAAGGAGTAATGCAGATCTATGCAATACATTTAAAGCAAGTCCAACTCACATTTAAAGCACATGATTTCCCCCAAAGAATCCTGGAAAGTGTAGTTTCTCCTCATAGTCAGAGTTCCCATCACCCACGACAAGTGTGTTGAATGTACATTAAATGCATAGTATGGATCTAGGTATGCTCTTTATTCATTCGTGAGTTGAAAAGAACAATGTTAAAATACACTTTTTCAAAACAGTGGAAGGGCTGTAGGTCAGTGGTAGGGCACACTCACTCATGTCACCAGTTGTGCTGCAGCATTCTGCACTGACTGTAGCCTCCAGGTCAGGTTGTGCTGCATGACGATTTCTGTTACTTTGGCTGACTGGCTTCCAGGATTGTGGGATGCTGAGGTTTCTGTCTAACTCATAAGAATCTTGTTGTGGTTGGTATGGCATTGCATTTAGGAAATCATCACTGTTTGGAGGGGAGGTTATTTGCATTTCATTTACCTCTGACCTCACAGCCATAGAAGCGATAACAGTGGTCCCATACACTCAGCTCAACCTCCTTACACCTATAGATGATGCACATTGTTGGTTGCGTGACGGTTTGTTTCTTGTCTAATAGTGATAAAAGAGAATTCATACACTAGGAAATGTAGCTTCAATTGCTATTTTTCCTGATCTACTGCCCGTGAACATAGAGCAAAGCATGGGTGTTTTCTCTCTGTCAATTATTACTCACTGGATTTGGGTTGTCTGTCAAAGTGAGTTTATAGCAGCCCACAGGGTAGGCAGGAAAGGGTAGAGAATCTTCTAAACTATTACTTATTTCTCAAACCTCTCTCTGCAGTGAAGGATAAAGTCTATAAAGAAGTTTGGAACATCATTTATTTGACTTGTGAAGCATAGTCAAGAGCCCTCCCTTGTCCTTCACATGGCTGCAACCATATCTACTCAGAAGTCATTTTGAGTTCTATGGGGCTTAGTTCCTTAATAAGCATGTTTATAATTGCTGCCTTCAAGGGCATCCATCTGTGCTCCCATCTAACATCTCTACAACACTAGGCTCCTTTCTTCCTACAATGGCCTTCTGATAATTGGCCTGGCCTGAGGGCACATAAACCCTTCTTGCCAGAAGCAAGTAGGCTAGATTAAATGTTCCCTAAAGGTGTTGGACTATGACCTGGGAGACCAGGGTTCGAATCCCCACACAGCCATCTAGCTCACTGGGTGACCTTGGGCCAGTCACTGCCTCTCAGCCTCAGAGGAAGGCAATGGTAACCCACCTCTAAATACCACTTATCATGAAAACCCTATTCATAAGGTCGACATAAGTCGGGATCGACTGAAGGCAGTCCATTTCCATTTTCCATCCATGCTCCCTAAGCCTGTGAGAAGGAATGACCTTGTCACTTCAGCTGGACCTGGGAACACCCTCTTTTAGGTAAGATTTCTATCTTAATTTTCAATCAGAGAATTTTTTTGAATTTTTTTTTGCTCCAAGCAACTATGGTTGATACTTAATGTATCATGCTTAATGACATCACTAGGGCCTGCCCCATGACATCATTAGGGCCCACCCCATGATGTCACTAGGGTCTGCCCCATGAAGTCACTAGGGCCCACCCAATGACATCAGTAGGGCCCACCCTATGATGTCACTAGGGCCTGCCCCCGTGACATCTCAGGTTTTGGGATGGTTCCGACCTGGCAACCCTACTCAGAAACCATGCCACAAGAGACCCAGAGGCAGCAGTCAGAGGCAGCAGGCACTCTTGGATGAGACCGATTATCTAGATCCATTTCAATCGGGGTTCAGGCCCGGTTTTGGCACGGAGACAGCCTTGGTTGCCCTGTATGATGACCTTTGTCGGGAGAAAGACAGGGGGAGTGTAACCCTGTTGATTCTCCTTGATCTCTCAGTGGCTTTTGATACCATCGACCATGGTATCCTTCTGGGGAGACTCGCTGATCTGGGAGTTGGAGGTACTGCTTGGCAGTGGTTCTGCTCCTATTTGGCGGGTCGTCTCCAGAAGGTAGTGCTTGGGGAGTTTTGCTCGGCACCCTGGGTCCTCCAATATGGAGTCCCACAGGGGTCAGTATTATCCCCCATGCTTTTTAATATCTACATGAAGCTGCTGGGTGCGGTCATCAGGAGTTTTGGAGTGCGTTGCCACCAGTATGCTGATGACACGCAACTCTACTTCTCCTGTTCATCTTTCTCAGGTGAGACTGTCAAGGTGCTGAACCGATGCCTGGCCGCGGTAATGGACTGGATGAGAGCGAATAAATTGAAGCTCAATCCAGATAAGACTGAGATGCTGTTGGTGGGTGGTTCTCCTGACCAGATGGGAGAACCTGTCCTGGACGGGGTTGCACTCCCCCTGAAGGAGCAGGTTCGTAGTTTGGGAGTTCTTTTAGAACCATCCCTGTCACTGGAGGCACAGGTTGCCTCGGTGGCACGGAGTGCTTTCTATCAACTTCGGTTGGTGGCCCAACTATGCCCCTATCTGGACAGGGAAAACCTTGCTTCAGTTGTCCATGCACTGGTAACCTCAAAATTGGACTACTGCAATGCTCTCTACGTGGGGCTGCCTTTGAAGACGGTTCGGAAGCTGCAGCTCGTGCAAAACGCGGCGGCCAGATTGTTAACAGGAACTCGGAGATGTGAACATATAACACCGATCCTGGCCTGCTTGCACTGGCTGCCTATACGCTTCCGGGCTCAATTCAAAGTGCTGGTTTTGACTTATAAAGCCTTACATGGCTTGGGACCACAATACCTGATGGAGCGCCTCTCCCGATATGAACCTACCCGTACACTACGTTCAACATCAAAGGCTCTCCTTCGGGGACCCACCCAGAGAGAAGCCCGGAAGGTGACAACAAGGAAACAGGCTTTCTCTGTGGTGGCCCCCGAATTATGGAATTCTCTCCCTGATGAGGTATGCCTGGTGCCAACATTGTTATCCTTTCGGCGCCAGGTAAAAACCTTCTTGTTCTTCCAGGCATTTTAACATTTTAATATCTACTTTTAACACCTACATCTATCACTCACAATCTTAATTTTAGTAATTTTAACATTAACATCTTAAACAGCTTCATATTTTAACTGATTTAATACGTTTTTATACTTAACATTTTAGGATTGTGTCTGTCGTGTCCATGTGTTTAACTATGTTTAGTTATTTTGTTATATTGTTTCAATGTGTTTGATATATGTTTTTAATTGTATACTGGATGTTTTTATGCTGTAAACCGCCCAGAGAGCTTCGGCTATTGGGCGGTATAGAAATATAATTAATAAATAAATAAAAATAAACCCTGGATGGCCTGGAGGAATATGGGGAGCTGAGAGCACCAGCCAGTAAGGAATTGGAGGGAGCAGACAGCCTGTCAGGAGGGTAGAGACAGTGGTGGATGGACTGGAGGGCACTGATCTGCTTCCTCTCCTGGACCACCACCTATAGCAAGGGGCTTATGCTTTCTAATGAGACGGTGAGAACTGATGGGGACCACCTGAAAGCAGTCTCTACACAGCAGCCATTTTATCCTACAGGCAAAGTTCCAGAGTGCAGCTGTGTGCTGGGACCCAGTTATTGGGTTGTGCAGCTAGCCCTGGGTAGGAAGCAGGAGAAGTCATGGCGAATCTCCCAAGAAAGCTGGGCTCTTGCGAGATCCTGTGAGATCTCGCAGATGGGCAACGTTCTGCCTTGAAAAGACCCGGTGTGGCACCATCTCAGCTTCTTTCTGATTCCCTCCCTTGTGGACTTCAGCTCAGCATGGGACTTTGTCGGATGCAGAGGTCCATGGATCCACGGACTTTTGCCAGAGGGGACACCCCTGCCAACGAAGCAAAGGAATGGGAAGATAGTGGAATTGGACAGGCTGCATCTGGGCTGGGATACAGGCAGGCCTGCAGGTGATACCCAAGCTAGGCGCATCTCCAATATATACTGCACCTTTACACAATGTAACCTAGCGTGGAGCCTTAGCCCACTGGTTGGGTATTTTCTTTGCATGCAGAAGATCTTAGATTCAGTGCATGGCATTTTCTAGGCAAAGTGTGAACATGCTCTATACACACACATACACACAAACCTAGGGAGAATTTGCTAGCTGCAATGGAAACAATATTAAGGCCATATAGGACATGGGGAACCACCTGGTATAGGCAAGACTCCAAGGTTACTATGAGCCAGGACACGGCAAACCATCAGAGGGCTCCAATTTCACATCATTTATTGCCAATGCTAAAAAAAAAATCAAAACATGTTCTCTTTAGTTCTTTTTAGCAGGTTATGGTTCCAAGGAAGTGAGCAGCTGCTGCCTGTAAACCCTCCCTCCCCACTACTTGAAAGAGGGGAGGAGGAAGGAGGAGAGCCCAGATTTGAGCCATGGCCCCACCAGACCACAGGCTTGGAGAAGCTGTAGGAGCCCCTGCATAATATATTGCAGGTCTTCACACAGCTTAGCCAACAGGTGGGCCAGAAATAGTGAGGGAGTGTGAACTGGGGCCCCTCATGGCAAAACACAACATACAACCAACCTTTCGCCTTCTTCCAACAACTACTACCTCTTGGGCTTTAAATTTGCTAACTGATGGTATATATACAAGGCCATGCCAATGGGTTATTCCATTTCCTGTGTGGCCTTCAAAACCTTCAGCATGTCCTTAGGATGGGCTATCTGGTGATGGACAAGTAGCAATCAGGTCACCCACTATTTAGATGACTTCCTGTTTGCTAGCCCAGCTTGCACCACAGAGTGCCAGGACTTATTGCTGGCATTCCAAGTCATGGCCGACCACTTAGGTATCCTATTGGCCCCAGAAAAAAACCTGAAGGGCCAAATAACAGTGTGATTTACCTGGACATCCAGTTAAACTCTGTGGCTGCCTCTTCTTGTTTGCTCAACAACAAATTGTTGGCTTTCAAAGACTAGTGTTCTTGGGAGAGTGTTCTTGCACTCAGGTCCTGCTTGCGGGCTTCCCCCAGGCACCTGGTTGGCCACTGTGTGAACAGGATGCTGGACTAGATGAGCCACTGGCCTGATCCAGCAGGCTCTTCTTATGTTCTTAATACAGAACATGACTGGCAGGCAAAAGTACATTCTTAGAAACATGCAGGTTCTCCTTGGACACCTCGATTTAGCTTGCAGGGTGGTGACACCGGATAGAGCATTTTGCACAAGGTTGGCACATACTATGTCAGGGGCTTCTTTTCCCCATCACTATATTCAGTTAGCAAAAAAACATAAAAACAGGAGTTAAAGGTTTGGCTAACCTTTCTTGCTTCTTACAACGGGGTGTCATTCTGGCAACACCAACTTGATCTAGCCATCAAGCTCCAGGTGCAGTCAGATGGGTATGGAAGCTTGGAGTTTAGAGGGTACTTTAGATGTTAATGGTGCATCAAACACTGGCCAACAGCAGGGACAGACAAAGGGATCACTCAGCATTCTTTGAGTTTTTCCCTATACTGGTGGCACTCTTCATTTGGAGGCAGAATTTACAAATAGAAAATTGAGTTTCTGGTGTGACAACCAGGCAGTGGTAAGGGTGATCAACAAGCAATCTTCACACTATGAGCAGGTCATGGTGCTCGTAAAACTCATATGCTTGGCACCTAACATCTCCTTTTCAGCCTGTCATGTTCCAGGGGTGGATAAGAACATCACTGATGCACTCTCTCACTTTCAGGAGGACCTGCAGGAGCTTGGAATAATGACTTCATACAGAGAGTATTGAATTCAATCACACTATCTACTTTCAACCATTGTGAAGTCCTTTCTGGAGTTTTCCAGGGCTCAGGGTTTACCCCAGGAACTTGGCCTACTTTGGAAGCCTTAGTACTGTGTTACTTAACCCTTGCATGAAGGTGAGGCACAGCTCATAAAACACTGCATATACACTTGACAGCTATTGCCTTTTTCAGCAAGGTCCAGGGTTTCCCAGACCTGTGCATCTCATTCTGAGCAGTCCGCACATTGAAGGGTTGGTGACTCCAGGCGGCATCATGCCAGCATACATGCAGGCTAGGGATGAGATCCATTGGCCAGTGCCAGTTTAAAAGCATTCTGTCAGCTTCACAGGCTGGTATCCATTCTTTGTCAGCAAGCTGTTGCTTTTGTCGATCTGTTCTTTTTTTACCCTTGGAAAGAAATATTGATTTTTTTTGAAATATTGGTATCTTAAAGGAAATGCCAATAAATTAAAGAAAATGTATAATATAAATATTAATATAAATACTTTAGGTGCAGGGTTTTTTTAAAATAACAAAATCTGTTTCTGAAAATAACTGTGGAAAATCACTGCATAAAAATCCAATCCACAATGATACCAGATAAGCAAATTAATGGAAAATTTGGTACCAAATCTGAACTGGGTAGAATTCTAGCACATCCCTAACGTGGGCCCATCACATACTCCCTCACTCTGGTTAACATAGTTAGTAGAGCAAAATCAGTTTGCTGGTCGGAATATGAAACTTGCGCATTTAGGGCAGCTTTTCCACTGACTTTTTACAGTGCTTTGAGGGTCGGGCAATTCATGATGCTGTGAGACATATCAGTGGGACCTGTAGCCAATGAGCTGACCCTGCATTGCTCAAAAACTAATCAGAGGACAAAAGATGCAGCATTGTCACTTTGGGAAGCCCAGTGGGAAGACCCTGCCCTGGAAAGGATGCGAAGAATTCTTTGATAGCTCACCCTCGCAAGAAGGGTCCATTCTTTATCTATAGGGACTCTTCACTGCTCACAAGACACCAATTCGTTGGTGTCATGAAGGCCCAACTCCCAGGTGCTCCTCAGTAGTTGTTCTGAGGTGGTTGCCAAGCAACAGGTATGTTGTGAGGAGACATTGATCCTGCTTCCAATGCCATGCCAACCCCACTTACCTGCTGTAATCAATACAGTTGTGACCCACACCTGTCTTAGGGTCTGTTCATTCCCAAACCTTACCCACAGGGGCAGCACCATGCGTGTACCTCACAAGCTGTTTACATCCAAGAGGTGGAAAGACAGGAAACAAAGAATAGTTCATCACATATCTTTTACTGGTGATGATGGTTTTGAAATGTTTTCAAACTTTCACTGATATTGGTCAAACTAGATTTTGACTCATACTTCTCACCTATAGTATTACAGTGTCAGCAACAGGTGAAGCATAAACACAGGTGCCTTGTCCATTGCAAATCTACCTGATTTGAGGAGCGAATCTAGTGACAACTTGTCATCTACAGTACTTGGAGATCTCATCCATCTTCACTCACAGTACTGCAGGAGGGCAAACAATTAGCTCCCCAGTGTTCAGGCAACACTGACAGCATACTCTCACTATGTTCAATGGGGCTTATTCCCTAATAAGTGTATTCAGGATTTCAGCCTGAGTTGCGCTAGGGTTATGGACATTTTTCAGTGATCTCTGAACGGTATTGTTTGGCTTCTTTTGATGTAAAACTTGGAATTTTACTTCAGAATTAATCAATTCACAATACGACCAAGGGAGACACTCTTTCCCCCAAGGCATTTTGCTAGTATTCTTGAAATTCTTTTGGCTTCCCTCAAAATTCTTCAGATATTTCACCTGAAGGGGAACTTTCAAATTAGCTTTTGATTTAAACATAATTTTAATGGGAAGTTTTATTTCATGGCAAGTAAAGCTTATCTTTACAACCTCTTTATGACTGACTTTAGCTACATTGGCCTCCTATAGTTATAGAATATGTGTTTGATTTATTTGTTTACATGGATGTTTTCCCATTAACTGGAGGGGGATTAAGATTTTTCATGTTGTGGCTGGAAAAAATACTTCAGTTGGCAAAGGCAATTCGAAGTCCATAGTGCAGGGATGGGGAACCTTTGGCCCTCCAGAAGTTGTTGGACTCCCAGAAACCCCAGCCAGCATAGCCAACGGTCAGGAAAGATGCGAGTTGTATTCTAGTAACATCTAGAGAGTTACAGGCCCCCTATCCCTGCAGTAGGGCAAAAGTTTGTCTCATGTTTCAACCTCAGTAGATATAACATTTGAAAAGTATCTCTGTACGCTAGTAATATTAATGGAACAAACTATTTTAATTGTCCACCATTTACTGCTTAATCTCTGAACTCCACTTTCTCCGTTTCTGTCATTTCTGCCTGTCAGGAAGAAACACCTCACAGCAGAAACTATAGAAATCAATATACCTGCATTTCATCTAAACTATACTTTCAGCTCAATACTGTACAACTGCTGAAGGCATTTACAGACTTTCTTGAAAAGGAGAAAGTAATGATTTTATGTGTGTCAGGTTTCTTAAATATACATCACCCACACGTTTCACAGCTGAGTCCCAAACTAGATAAATCACTCCGATTTCTGCCTGCTCCCTCCCCCCCTTTTTTCCCCAGTTTCTGGATTTCACTGCATTCAAATAAAATTGAAAATGAGAAAGTATCAGTCACCCGAATAAATCAAATATATATTTTTAAAGCAAGTGCTTGCTTCCAGACATAATTTAATTATAATTGAACAGGGCCTTGTCCTACAAGTTTCTTTCCAGTACATCAGGGCTTCTCAAACTATTTATCCCATGGCCTGCTGAAAATTACTGAGGCCCAACAGTCACAAAATGGTGGTACAGGTGACAGAACCAACCATAAAACGGTGGCAGAGTTTGGCATAATCTGCTGGCAATTACTGACATACTTCCTACAGATATCTAAATCTAATCCTTATTTGGAGATTATGAAATTCTTTGCCAGTGTTTTCTGTACAGTAAGAAGTTCCATATCTCTGCTTTCCTCCTTGACTCCGCCTCCCCATTTTAGGCAGAATTTGTTACTCCAGAGGCTCTAAGGTGAGAAAGCATTTTCTTTTATATCTTCCCTTTCTCACTCCTTCCCACTTTTTACCCATCTCCTGCAATTTCTTCTCCCATTCTTCTTTCACACTCAACTTGTACTCCACATCCCACCCCAACTCCCACTTTCTTTCATCCCTCCTCTCTCGTCCTTTCACATTCACTTCTTCTTATAACAGCTTTCCTCTCTTATTTCTTTCCTTTCTGTTTCCACTTTATTCATTATTTACTATCTCACTTTCTAATTGCCTTCAACTCCTTCTCTGGCCCGTTCCCCTCAGAGGAGGAAGGACACCCCCTCTTTTTCCTGGCCACTTTTAGTCAGCATGCAAGGAGCTGCTGATACTGACATTGGTCACACAAAAGGCTATGGCATGGCTTTGGGTCAGGGTAGACTGGCATTGAGGGCCACCTAAAAGTAACCCAAGCCCCACTGGTGGGTCTGGCCCCTGTTTGAGAAACACTGCTGTACATGATGATCTTAATCAAATGTCCCAGTAAAGTGACAAAGAGAACTGGGAAGCTGGGAAGATTTTCTCCTTTGCTTCAGATGTTATTCACATCAGCCACTCATTCTTGAGTTGCTAGTGCACAGTTCAGAATGCTTATCGAAATCAGATAAGCTTGAAATCAAAGCTTTGTACATTAAAGTCACAGCTGCATCTTCACAAAACTTGTTAACTAGGAAGAAGTTTTCTGTGAGTACTTCCCTGCCCCCTCAACCTTATTAGCAAAGTGCTGAAACAAGTGAGGAATGGTTTGAATTTATTCTCAGAGTATTCTCATTCTGAGCAGTAAAAAAATTAAAGGGCTACTGCCAAAAAAATCCTAGATCAGGTTGCCGGCTGTCCCCATGTTCTTTCCCTCATATCAGGTATCCAATGATCCACTGAAGAGCTGATCATTAGAAATTAGGTCAACATATCAGGCCATGAAATGGAGTTTTAGACCCTTCGGAAGTCCACTGTGAATTGTTTGCAAGGCACTTCAAGGGTAAAGTTGCTCACCTCCGTAACAATCTTGATGCCCCATCCACATCTACTGTAGTTCACAGTGAGGTGTCCAGTGCAACGTCTGCTGCAACTTCTTGGGATCAATTTTAGTTGATGGGGCCTGATGACATGGACAAGGTGCTTGCAGCCAGCAACATGTCCTCTAGACCCTTGCCCTTCTTGGATTATTAAAGCTTGCCGAGGGGGGTATGACCGAGTAGATCCAGGGTATGGTCAACAAGTCTTTGTGAGAGAAAGTGGTCCCAGCCACCCTGAAAGAAGCAGTGATCTGACTGCTTCTGAAAAAGCCCACACTGGACCCATTGGTTTGTGACAACTACTGCTTGGTCGCAAATACTCCCTTTTTAGGGAAGGTTATCAAGAGGGCTGTGGTGCAGAAATTGCAAGTACTCCTGCATGAAACAGATTATCTTGACCCATTCCATTCTGGGTTCAGGCCTGGTTATGGGACTGAATTGGCCTTGGTCGCCTTGATGGATGACCTTTATCAGGAGAAGAACAGGGGGATTGCAACTGTGTTATTTTTACTTGATCTCTTAGTGGCTTTTGATACCATTGACCATGACATCCTTCTGACCCGACTTGGTGAGATGGGTATTGGCAGCTCTTTTTTACAGTGGTTCCATTCATATCTCCAGGGTCATTTTCAGAGAATATCGAGTGATTGTCTTTTGGCCCCCTAGTAGTTGTGTTTTGATGTGCTGCAGCATCCATCTTGTCCCCAATGCTATTTAACATCTATATGAAACTCTTGGTAGCGGTTATCAGGAGATTTGGTGTGAGGTGTCAGCAGCATGCCAATGATACCCAGCACTATTTCTCTGTAACATCCGGATCGGGAGAGGCTGTGCAAGCTCTGGACCAGTTCCTGGACTCCATGATGGGCTGGATGAGGTGCTGTGCTACTAGGCTCGGTTTTTTATAACTGGGAGAAGGAGGCAGGCAAGACACAGAACTCCTACGCCTTCTCCATTTTACTTCCTTTAGCTGCGACAAGCCTCCTACACAGTTTAGTCACACAACCATCTTTGTTTAAAGAAGGAGTTCCACCCTGAATTTACAATAAAATAAATGCACTGATCGAAAGATGCACTGACTTGAGCCTTTAGACCTTGTAATTTGATAGTGAACACGCAACAGATTTTCAGAAAATCAGGAAGGGCAAATCTTCCACTATTCTCTACAAATGGATGCATTTAAAGAGACAAGGGGAAACCACCCAAACACATAACCAAGGTTACATTATTCCTGGACAAAAAAAGGTTGCTGTTGGGCAAAGACAAATATTTAAATTAATGTTTCACAGGCATCTTTTCCAAAACTGTTTGAAACTTGGCCTGATTACGTCACGCAACACCTAAATTGTCCACACCAAAGTTTTGAACAAATGGTCTGGATGTTATGATCATTTCGAATGTTCAGAGATTAAATTGACAAAATGCTCTGTAATTTATTTATTTTAAGAATTTACAGTGTATATATTGCTTAACATTGTAGTCTCTTGTGTACCATAAGGGTACAAAAGATACAATAAAGATAAAATTGGTCAAAAGTAACTGTAAGATCATAAAAACTTACTTAAAATTCCTGCTGATATGAAAAGGTCTTCACCAAGTCCCGGAAGTGCAATGAATCCATCTTACATATACATACTTCTTCCTGTATAATTGTCGTCTCTCCTTGAGATAACAATGGTGTCCTGAGCAAAAAGCACACTATTCAAATAATATCTGAAATATACTATATGCATATTTTAAAGCCTATTCATTGTCAAATTCAAAATTCTGCACAACATGTATTATTCACAATGTTGTGAGAGAGATTGGACAAATAAATAAAATAATCACTTAAGGTGGTAATTGCCTTGAGTGTTTTGTTCATTCTTCTTCAGATCCTATATGCTGAAAACCAGACAAAAGAGCAAAGCATAACAGAATGAATCACCTCATTAAATGAAACACCTTCATCTGAGAGAGTAGTATTGATGACAAAGTAATGAAGAACAATTTAGAAGAGCTTGGGGACATTCCCTGTCTCATATTAATAGCATACACATTTGCTTTACTCGTACTGATGAGGCTCCTCTCCTTATTTTCTCTCTTCCCCCCCATCTTCCCAAGCTTTCCTTCCAAATAATTTTCCTGTAGCACAACTGAAAAGTATTATGAAGAAAAAGGCCACACAGAGGATCTACAACAACAAGAACTTTACTAACTAATGATATGAAGAGAACAAGGTCACAACATGGTGCTGCTTGTAAGGCAGGACTGGAAACTGCCACAGCCTGGGGCTGACTCAGCAGTTCCTGGTATGGCAAGCCTGGAGGTCCAATACACTACACCCCTCCCCACTAGCTCTCATTGTCCTGAAGATACTTGGGATGAGCCCTAGTGCGGGTTGATCGATGACAGTTTTGCATTGAAGCTGATAGCGCATCACCTAGTTCCCCATTTGGCTCTGGTTCATGCTGGCCGACTTCAGGGTCCAAGCACGACTGCTCTTGTCTGGCATCTGGAGCAGCCACTGGCACATTGTCTCTTCCCACTTAAGTATTCCCAGCACTCTCAGAGAGAATTGATGGAGCTGGGCTTTGTCCTCTCATATGGTCCACATGTCGATGTAACACATGGCCATCTGATGTTTAAGTCCTGTAGGACAATGGTCTTGTAGCTTGGGTAACAGTGACAGGAATCCACATTGCACCAGCACCGTAGTTCCTGACATACACCACATCATCTGGGGTGAACACCCACGCTGGTTGTTGACCTGCAACAGACTCCCTTGGTCGGTCCTCGGTCAAGTCAGGATACATCCAATCAAGCAGAGAGTCATCTGTTCATTAATAGTTCAGCTGGGATCCTTCCAGTTGTGGCACAAGGTGTGATGTGTTGTGTCAGGAGAAAACTTGCAAGATATTGGTACCAGTCACCTTCAACAATCCTTTTCAATGCATTCTTTGTTGTCCTGACCATCCTCTCATGGTTGCTGGATTAAAAGGGGTTGAAGTGACATGCCGAATCTGTCCATTATCCAGGAATGTGTGGAATTCCACAGAAGTGAACTGAGCCCCATTGTCTGAGACAATGGTGTTTGGCAAGCCATGTGTTATGAAAAGTCTGCATAAGGTTTTGATAACAATACAGGATGTCATTGGTGATACCGGAACCACTTCTAAAAATTTGGAGTATGAATCAACAACAACCAAGAAAGTTTGCCCCTGGAAAGGGCCTGCAATGTCGATATGAAGCCGTGGCCATGGCGTTTTTGTTGCTTCCCATTGGTGCACTGGGGCATGTGGTGCAGCTGGTCTTGAAAGCTGACACTTCTCACATCTCTTGATGCATTCTTCAATCTCGCTGTCCATCTTGGGCCACCGTACATGGCTGTGCCCCAGGGCCTTCATTCGCACTATATCAGAGTGTCTGACATGTAAGGCCTCTAGCACCCGATGTCTCAACATAGTGGGAATGGCAACTCTGTTTTCCCACAGGAGTCATTCCTTGTGCACTGATAGCTCATGTTGTTTGGATACAAATGGTCTGAATTTCTCTTCAAGCTTTCCTAATGGCCATCCCCTCCACACCCAATTGAGAACATGGGCAAGAACTGGATCCTTGGATGATGCAGTGGCAATATCCCCAGTATGGATGGGTGGTTCCAGTAACAACTCTAATAACAGCACATCCAGCGGAGGGGTTGTGTCAACCCCAGCAGAAAGGAGAGGGATGTGACTCAAAGCATCAGCATGGACAATGCTCCTGCAAGGTCGATGTTGCAAGGTGTAGTCATACGCATTCAGGAAAACTGCCCACCATAACATACGTGGAGATAATATTTGAGGCATCTGCTGGTTAGGGGCAAACAATCCCAATAATGGCTTGTGGTCAGTAGCAATAGTGAATGGTCGACCATAGACATAGTCCTGGATTCTTTTCATGCTAGCCACAATAGCCAGGCCTAGTTATCAATTTGGGCACAATTTCGTTCTATTGAAGACATTGTTCTGGAGTAGAAAGTGATAGGCACCTCATGGGAGTCCTCAAGTTGGTGGCTCAGGACAGCTCCAATACCATATGGAGATGCATCACACGTAAGAATCAAGGGCTTCCATTCATCATAGTGCACCAAGACACTGTCAGACGATAACAGGTGTTTTACATCATGGAAAGCTTTATCATGCCGGGCCATCCACTTCCATGCAGCATGCTTGTCAAGAAGGCGATGCAATGGTTCTGCCACTGTGGCCTTATGTTTCAAGAATGTGTGATAGAAATTCAAGAGTCCCAAGAAAGCCTGGAGTTCCTGTTTATTATGGGGCACTGGAGCTTCACAAATTGCTTTAAATTTTGCTGGGGTAGGCAACATCTGTACTATAGCCAAGGAATTCCATTTGGGAGACACCAAATACACATTTCTCATGCTTTACCCAGAGACCAGCAACAGCAAAATGGTGCAGTACATCCTGCACTCGTGTTGCAAGTTCAGCAATGGAGTTGCCGGCAACCAAGACATCATCAAAATATGGCATGGCACCTGGTATTCCTTTTAGAATGTCCTCCATTAAGCTCTGAAAAATTCCAGGGGCCACTGAAACACCAAACTGGAGGCGTTTTACCCTGAATGCTCCATGATGAGTGGTGATAGTCTGAGCATCGGCAGTAGCATCTTCCACAGACAGTTGCTGATAGACCTGGACCAGGTCAAACTTCGCAAAAACTTTTCCCTGTGAAAGTGATGCCAAAAGATGACTCACCACTGGGATTGGATATGGATGCTGATGCAGGGCTTTATTGATAGTACACTTGTAGTCACCACAAATGCAGATGTCGCCATTGGCCTTCAATGGAGTGACAATGGGTGTCTCCCATGTAGGGTGTGTCACTGGCTCCAAGATGCCTTGCTCTATGAGGCAATCAAGTTCAGTATCAATCTTTGCTTGCAGTGCAAACGGAACACGACGGGGTTTCATATAGATAGGGGCCACAGTAGGATCCAAGAACAACGAAATAGGAGGCCCCTTATATTCCCCAAGACCTTTATAGAAAACAGCTTTGAAATCATTTAGAATGCTATCCCATAATGATTCACCCGTCTGGTGGATCCCTGTGAGACCAATGCCCAATGGCTCAAACCAGTCTAACCCAAGGAGACTGGTGCAATGCACTTGAGCAACCAATAACTGTGAAGGTCCATGGAAAGTTTGGTAATGCACCTCAACTTCATAGATCCCTTGTATTGGAACTTGATTTCCCTGGTAATCAGTAAGTTTGGAGTGAAAAGGGACAATTTGTGGTCCCCCACAAGGAAATATTTTCAGGTAAGATAAGATGATAGTGTATCCTGAGCCAGAATCAACTTCCATGGTGCATGAAGTGCCCTGAATGGTGACTGTCACCTTCACCTTCACATTGGCAGAGTACTGCAACCCTGGCTGGATGTGGTTAATGACCTCCTCTGCATTGTCATATGTAGAAGACTTCTGTACAGTGTGTGTGGAACTGCTTTGTGTCCTTGATGTTGTTTTCCCTACCACTATACTCCTGGGGGGCGGCTGCTTCCAGTTTGGCTAGGCATGTTTACTCTATGTGCGCAACTTTTTGACAATACTGGCACTGTGCATCTCTGAAACAACAGGCACGGTATTCATGGGATCCACCACAGCTCTTACATTTCACTGGAGAATCTTGACTGGATCTCAGAGGTCCTGCAGCACCTACTCTGGTTGATGAACATTTGCACTGCAGCCTGTGGATCTCTAGAAGTTGTTGATTGGAATCTTTAGACAGCTGGGTTTCTGAGCAGGGTGAATTCCTTGCCAAACGCACTTCTTGGGTGCTAGCTGTTGCTGCTTCAGTAGCCAGAGCTTCCTCTAGTGCAATCTTGAATGTGAGCTGTCCTTTTGGAAACAGATGCTTTTGCAGGCCCTTGTCATGCAACCCACAGACCAGGCGATCATGCAGTATGTCCTCAAGGTTGGGGAAGTTGTAGTGTTTTGCCATGCGGCTAAGTTCCGCAACCTACAGTGACACACTCTCTGTTGGGCCCTGATTATGTTTGTAGAAAAAATTATGTTGTGCTATTTCAGACAGTTTTGGAGAGAAATGTCCTTGTAAAGCATTCAGGATATTATCATAAGATGTATTAGCAAGTTTTGCTGGCGCTAGGAGGGCCTGGGCTAAGTCAAAGGTGTCTGCCCCACAGACACTGAGTAACACAGCACGCTTCTTCTCTGACTCTGTAATGCCATTTGCTGCCAAGTAAAACTCCAGCCTGGCTGCATAACCTTCCCACTTGCTGGGATATTCAGGGTTAAATTCTTCAAGATGCCCTTGGGTGGCCATATTCCACAAATATACACACTGACCTAGAGTAATTTGCAGTGATTTCCACAAGGCCCAAGCTGATGTCCTAATCCAGTCTAAGGAGAAATGTTATCTCCCTTTAAGCCTCTAATGCATGAAGAAAAAAACACTCTGTGTGTCTCACGACATCCCATCCTCGTCGCCAGTGAAAAGTATTATGAAGAAAAAGGCCACACAGAGGATCTACAACAACAAGAACTTTACTAACTAATGATATGAAGAGAACAAGGCCACAACATGGTGCTGCTTGTAAGGCGGGACTGGAAATTGAAACTGCCACAGCCTGGGGCTGACTCAGCAGTCCCTGCTATGGCAAGCCTGGAGGTCCAATACACTACAACAATTGCCAGGATTCAATTTTTTAGTGTGCATGTATGCATTATTTGAGCCAATGTACACACATTATGTGAATCGTGGGAAAAGGTAATACTTATGTAAGCATTCCACTCCTACCCAGCACACATTTAAATGTACTGAACATGCTTCCCAGCCTACACGGGTGCTTGTCTGTGGCACACCCACTAAACGAGCTGGTGGTTACTTTGTTTAACTTAAAGCAAAATGTAAAAAGGAAAACATTTAACATGCAGACCATAAATTATCGATTAAAGTGTAGTTCACACTACTTAAACTTCACACAGATTAAAAATGCATGCAGTTGTTCCTAGAGAAAACAAAAACTAAACCATACCTGTTGTAGAACCCCATTGCCCTTAGTGGAGGCTGGTGCCCACTAGACCTGGTAGGGCTGCTATGGAGGTGTGGCCAACGAGGTCATGGGGAAATGGCCAAGTTTGGGGTTTCTTCCAATTCTTATTCCTTGCAAACATACTGTGGATAAAGCATTCCAGTTTTGCATATAAATGTAAATGTACTGCCTTCAAGTCGATTCTGACTTATGGCGATCCTATGAATAGGGTTTTCATGAGGCTGAGAGGCAGTGACTGGCCCAAGGTCACCCAGTGAGCTTCATGGCTATGTGGGGATTCGAACCCTGGTCTCCCAGGTCATAGTCCAACATCTTAACCACTACACCACACTGGCTCTCTAGCACTTAACTAAATGGTAGTGTCTTACTTTGCTTCAGAGGGGATTCCAGCTGCTGTTACAGTTGCTTCATAAGAACATAAAAAAAGCCTGCTGGATCAGGCCAATGACCCATCTAGTCCAGCATTTTTTTCTCACAGTGGTCAACCAGTTGCGTATGGGAAACCCACAAGCAGGACCTGCATTCTCCCCTCCCACATTTTCCAGCAACTTGTATTTGGAAACATACTGCCTCCATCTATGGAGGCAAAGCACAGCCATCATGGCTAGCAGCCACTGATAGCTTTTTCCTCCATGAATTTGTCTAACCCTCTTTTAAATCCATCCAAGTTGGTGGCCATCACTGCCTCTTCTCTGATGGGGGGAAATGTTGTGTGGCCTCCATTTCTGTCCCTTTGCAAAGAAATAGCTGACACTGAAACATTGCAGTTTTAGTAATATTTAGCACCTACAGAGCTGAAGTCCTATGGTTGCTCTCAGAAATGTACACACAACTGAATCATATAGCAAGTAAAGAGTGAATAGGCACATAGATGTAAACATTTCACATGATCTGCCAGTATCTCCCATGGAACAACCATAAGAAGTAAATAAAGAGGAGAATATTTCTTCAGCTTCCATGCCTAATATTGCACCCATGAACTATAACCTTTTAATAAGCTTGAGACTAGCAAGCACAGTGAATGGTTCTTCCTCCTGAAATATAAATCTCATTCCTTTCTTTGTAGTCTAAGCCACCCCAAAGAGACCAGAGAGGGTCAGAATACTATCTGCTGCTCATTCTCCTATCTTTGGTATTAAGCCAATTTGGATAAAATAGCATAAGTAACTGAGCTTTGATGTCTGTGAGTTGAGATGACTTTAAACATTTCCATTTTTGTGTCCCATTTTATTATTACAGTAGCTGTTGTATATCCCTCACAATGAGGACTTGCAGATGTTTTTCCTTCAGTATAGAAAAACTAAAACACATATTAAAGACTTAAACGCAACCTGTTACTATTAATTTTAATCTCCTATTTTCAGAGAAGGAATTAGGTACTAAAAGGAGCTGGGAAATATGACACACACTGGCAAAATCACAGCAGAGACCATTCTCTGCACATTGTGGAGAAAGTGGAGAGGGAGTTATTCTCCCTTTCTTATAATAATAGAAATCAAGGTCGTTCAATGAAGCTGAATGTTGGAAAATTCGAGACAGACAAAGGAAACTACTTCATCACCCAGTGTATAATCAAACTATGGAATTCTCTCCTGCAAGATGTAGTGATAGCCACCAAGTTGGATGGCTTGAAAAGAGGGTTAAACAAATTCATGAAGGATATAGTTATCAATTGGTACTAGCCACAATGGAATTGCTAGGAATTGCAGGTAGGAAGAGAGCTGTTGCACTAAAGTCCGACATAGCATGATGGATATAATGCTAAATACTGCTATTCTTTGGGATATCTATGGAACATCACAGCTGGAATAGCTAAGAACTCTCTTCGGGACCCGGCTATGGGTGCTGTCATTACAAGCTCCTGCTGGGAGGAAGGGTGGAATATAAATTAATAAATAAATAAATAAATAAAGCAAGCAAGCAAGTCTTGGAAAAGTGGCCCAGTCTCAGCTGGGTTCTCAGGTGTATGTGCATGTCTGCACCATGTCGGTACTTTACATGTTTCTTCTGGCACAACTTTGGCATTTCTCAAAACAATTAGAATGTGTGGAACTCTCTAAATAAGAGAAAAGACAGGTGATAGTATCGATATTCAGTGCTCTGCCAGGATATTTTTTTTCTATTTAAGCAGGGATGGGAAACCTATGATCCTTCAGACATTGTGGACTACAACTCCTATCCTCCCTGACCATCAGCCAAGTCAGCTGGGGCTGATGAGAGTCGGAGTCCAACAACATCTGAAGGGCCAGAGCATTGAGTATAACCCATTATTTGTATTCTTGCTCCTTATCATCTTGGGGTGAAGAAAAGAGCCTCATGTGGGGAGAATACAAGGTATATCAGTACCATAATAATGTTTTGGTAAAAACACACACAGTTCCACTCAGATCTCATTTAAAAATAAGGCCAAACCGAAACATTCTTTATTTAACTCTTTGCTTCATCTGTGGGCCCAGAATGACAAGTGAAATGTTTCACTTGTAAATCAAAAGTCACACATTAAAACTTTCTAGAATTTCTTCTCCTGTGAGTCATGATAGGCTATTTCATCACTGAATGCTTTACTTAGCAACTGTTGCCAAGAAAATCTGCATCTTCATCTGCAGTTCCAAGAAAGATGACAACCACTTCCAGTAAATGGCCAAGAACATGATACATATTTAAAATCCCTTTGTTTCTTATATCTTTTAGCTGACTACAATGTGACACAAAGTAGACATCAGGCAATTCAACATTCTTCTCCTAAGTATCAAGAGAGCATAAAAAAATTAATGATTGACTCCAAAGGCAAAAATAGTGAAACTGTTTTTTAAAAAATAATACAATGTAGCAATTTATTTTAAAAGTGTACCAACTGGCAGTATGGTACAACAGTGGCTGCAATTCAGAATAAATATGTAAACATAAAATTTCCTTTATTCTGAATTCCATCAGCCTTGTACCATTCAGCCAGTAGTAGTTACTATTGGTACTGATGGAGCTATTGCTACTCTTTTTGGGTCTAAGTAATTACTATAAAGTACAGAACCATTTATAAGCAGCTTTGAATTGTCAGTGAATTTCACCCTAAAGCATAACAGTTTGGAGTCTCCTCCTTGAAGAAACATCTGAAGAACGTTGAGTGAAGCAAGTTGAGCTTTAATAAGTAAAAAAAATTAATGCAGATTGCTAATCAATATGTCTGTAGTGTGATCTTACTTACACTGTATATTCTTTTGGGAATCTGGTAAAAAAACACTTGGTGCTGTGGACCAAATGAGTAAAATGTGATGTCCTGTAATATAGCCCCTGGGATGCAGCAGCTTCTTAGGATCCCTTCAGAGTCCCAAGTCTATTCAAATTTGCTGAGGAGGCTTGATAAGACTCTTACTCCTTTGTTAGATAGGTTCTGAGTCTCAAGTCTCTTCTCATCATGCAGGTTCCAGTTAGGCTCAATGATATATTTTTAATTAGTATAATATGCTTTATATATTGATTTCCTTCCACTCGGGGACTTTCCAATGGCCAGGGTTGTGCTGTTACTTCATATAGAGTTTTCTATTTTATCAAATTCCACCATAATCTACCTTGTTTATTTATTTATTTATTTATTGAACTTATCTCCCATCCTTCCCAAAGGAGCCCAGGGTGTCAAACATAGACAAAACAATTTAATAAGAAAAATGTACTAAAAACATTCCAAAACAACGTTTTCAGTTAAAAACATTCCAAAACAACGATTTCAATTAAAATCATTCTTTCACCAGTGATCTTCAGGTTTCCAGGAACAGTCATTTTCAGCCATCAGATGTGTGGGGTAAAGAGGAATGTTTTCAAATGCCTCCTGCACATTAACAGTAATGGAGACAGACACACCTCACTGGGGAGGGCATTCCGCAAGTGAGGAGTCACCACTGAAAAGTCCCTGTCACAGATCAGTGCCAATCAGGCAGTGCTCGGTGGTGGCACCACCAAAAAGGCTTTGCCTGTCAATCATCTAGGCTTTCTCTGCCAACTCTGAGGTTGTGGTGGTGGCATTTCTTTCTTTTTTTTATTAATTTTTATTCAAATTTTCAAAAACAAAAAAACAACACAAAACAAAAACAATTATACAAAAAAAATAAAATGTTGACTTCTGATTTGTCGCAGATCAACCATAGGTCTACAATATATAACAATCCTGTCTCTAAAATTATATTACAAAATCACTTTCCTCCAGTAGTTATCTTAATTAATCATCAAATCTCATAAACATTACTTTATTCTTTCCACAAAAAGTCCAAAAGAGATTTCAATTCCTTGAGAGATATATCTTTCAATTTTTCTCCAAATAAACATGTCGCTAAATCCATCTTGATGGTCCAGTAATTTCAATAGCCATTCCTCCATTATCTATATTAATTCCATCTTCCATCTTCCATAATCCTGTTAAATCCAGTAATTTCAGTAGCCATTCTTCCATTATCAGTATCCCATAATAATCTTGTTGTCATAGCCATAATCCAAATAAACATATCGATTAATCCATCTTGTTGAATCTATTAGGTCCAATAATTTCCATAACCATTCTTCCATTATCAATATTAATTCCATCTTCCATCTTCAATAGTCCTGTTAAATCCAGTGGTTTCAGTATCCACTCATCCATTATCAGTATCTCATGATGATCTTGCTGTCATAGCCATAGTCATATAACAAGAGTCTGATGGGAATTTCCCCCTTCACAAATATGTCCTTGCCATCAATTCTAAATATGTTGCTGAAATATTGTTGTAAAGTCACTTCTCTGCTCTTCTTTTTTACAAAATGCACTGGCTCATCTCTTAAGAGTTTTTCCATTGTCACATATTTGTATATAATTCCATAGATTTTTTCTATGTCAAGCTCCATCACATCATTCCAGTCAAGAAAATTATCCAAGACTTTGATAACTTTATCACTAATATCTTCATTAGTTTCTTCAGAGACAACGTTGAATTCCAAACAGTAAACTTTATTTCTAACATCCTTAACCTCCAGATCTTTTTCCAATTCCTCATTTGTTCCAGTCTCCATGGCTTGTATCTTCCCTTTAATTTTTCTTTTCTCATCTCTAATCCCATCAAAATCCTCTTTCACAGAATCCCCTATTTTTTTAAACTCCTGCATCATTTTGCTAAGTTCAATTTTCATCTCCTGTCTGCCCTGTCTCAGGGTTTGTTTCATTATCTCAATCTCACTCATTATTTTCTGAAACATAATTTCTTCCATGGTATCAGTCACTTTCCTGGTTGTCATTCTTAAAACCACAAAAACAAAAAATTATTTCAGCCACAATTGGGTTAATGTTTCAGGCTTGCAGACATCAGTACAGCCTGTCTTATCTCTTATATATTCAGGAAAACAAAACAAGTTTAGTTCCCAGCTTCAAACAGTTAGTGGCGTCGTGAGTAAGCAGATTTGTCAAAATGAAATAGACCAAAAAAAAAATAGTTCCAGACATGATACTCCAAAGTTCATAAATCAAATTTGTTTATTTTTTTTTCCTCCTTGAAATAAAAATCCCTCTTCCGTTAATATCTTTAGAATGCACTTCCAGGCCCGCTTTTTGCAATAAAAACAAAGATAAGCTTTTTTCGATTTCTTTCCTCCTTAGTTTCGTGAGTGAAAGAGAAATTTTTTAACTCACCCAGTTCTTTATAGCTGATTCATTGACAAATCTCTTTTTGGTGCAACAATTTAAACCAAGTAAAAAAAAAATGGAAAGAAGGATGCTTGCCTGTTAGTTCGTTTTTCTTTGAAGAAAAGATAAACGTGTCGCTTAATCAGCAAGAGCTTTGATGGAAGTCCGTCTGGCATTCGCTGGCTGAACTTTCTCTCATAAATTAATGAAATCCAGTCCTCCCAACAAAAAACAGGCTTTGTGGTTAATCTCACGTTTCTCCCTGACCGGGAGAAAATCTTAACCAGTCAAAAAAAAAAACATTCTGACTGATTAAAGCTGAAAAAACTTCATCTAAGACAAGAGCTTGTCTCAGAGGCAGCACAGGCGAATCACCCTTCCCGGAAGTCAAGTCGGTGGTGGCATTTCTTTCAAAGCTCCTTTTGGTTGTGCAACTGATCTCTGCGCCTGCTGTATCCTCCCCCATCTCTGCCCTATTCTTATAAGCAGCCGGGAGCTTAGTCAGCATCTTCAGTCTACTCTGGGAGCCAAGCTTCACCATCTCTGGCACAGCTACAACAGATCTAGTAGTCTGTTAAAGATGGAACTGTTTCCACTTGTCTCTCCACACCTGGACTAGAAATATCACTAGATTTTACCTAAAATCAGGGCAAATTTGAAAACATGCTCAAGAAATTTTGAGTTTTAGTACAATTAGCAAAATTTCTATGGGAGGTTCCCCACCAGTATAATCTGTTAGTAATGTTACTTTCTGAATCTACAGACACTTTGTTGATTTCGACAAGAAGTGAAAGCAAATTCATCAGACAGTGAGGAGGGTTTGCCCTCCCTATATGAAATATTTCACACAGATAAGAGAGTATCAGTTTGGTGTAGTGATGAGATTGTTGATCCAGGGAGACTCAGTTTGAATTTCTCACTTGGGCATGAAGCCCACTGGGTGCCTTGGGCCAGTAATTACCTCTCAGCCTAGCCAACCTCTCAGGATTGTTGTGAGGATAAAAGAGAGGGATGGAGAACCATATATGCTACCTTGAGCTCCTTGGAGGAAGCTGATACTCTGCTGCTGTATTTTTCCTGATATAACCCAACTTCACAAATCATGCTTTGTTCCATTTGCTAGAGATGCAGCAAATTCCTGTAAAATTCATGTATTGACCTAAACCTTTAATCTCAGAAAACCTTTGGATTTCTAGTTTACCAGACCAACAAGATGGATGTGAGATACTCCAGTTTCACATTTGTGTCTGAGCTAGCATTGCCAGATCAGAAGCATCCCGAACCCTGAGATTTCAAGTGTGGGCCCTGGTGATGTCATAGGGTGGATTCTAGTGATGTCACAGGGAAGCTGGAGTTGGTTGCATCCCATCAGGGAAGGCAAAAAGGAACTTCCTCTTCTTTGCCCCCCCCAATGGGATGAAGCCAGTTCTAAAGCCATGGGGGTGCATCAGTGGGCCTATATCTCCCCGGGGAAGGGAAATTTGGGCTTCTTGTTGTACACACCCCCAGCTTTGGAGCCAGCTGCATTCAATCAGCGGAGTGAGGAGGAAGCTTATCCTCCCCCACACACATCAAATGCAGCTGGCTCCAAAGTGGAGTATCAATGGGCCTAAATCTCTATAGGGAAGAGAGATTTGGGCCTATTGTCACACCCCCATCAACCAGAAATGGGAGACTGGGTTGCCTTGCCTGGAGACCTGGAGAAGATCCAAATAAATGGAGTCTGCGGTTGAACCTGGTAATGCTAATCTGAGCATTCTTGGCGCAGGGCCTGTGCAATTTCAACATTTACTAAAGTAGTAGGATCCACAACAAATCAGGAAAGTTCAATATTATTGTTAGATTGCCTGTTTTGCGGGGGGAGGTTGCACTATCTACAGTATCCATAAAGGATCAGGGATCTGGTCTGGAGGACTTCTTTGATCTATCTTTTAGAGGCACAGGTGGTGTTGGTGGCTGAGAGTGCCATTTATCAGCTTAGGCTGATACATCCTATGATATCCTAGCTGGAATACTATAGCATATTATATATGGGGCTGCCTTTGAAGATGGTCCAGAAACATCAGCCTGTCAAAAACAGGACAGCAAGATTGTTAACTGGGGTCAGCCCATATGATCATATTACAAAAGTGCTCATCTGCATTGGTTTCCAGTCCATTTCCAGGCCTAGCTCAAAGTGATGGTATTAGGAAGATAGAAAGCTGCCTTATACTGAGTCAGACTGTTGTACTATCTACACTGACTGGTGGCAGCTCTCCAAAGTTTCAGGCAGGAGCCTCTCCCAGCCGTACCTGGAGATGTCAGCGTTTGAACTTGGGACCTTTTGTATACAAGGCAAATGCCCTACCACTGAGCCGCAGCCCTCCCCCTTAACATTTAATGTCTTAAATGGTTTGAGGTGAGGTTACTTGAAGGATCATCTTTCATATATACCGCCCCAGACCTTGAGATCCTCTTCAGAGGCTCTTCTTTGGGTGCCCCTGTCAAATGAGGTGAGACGGGTGGCCACTAGGGAGAGGATCTTGTCACTGCTGGTGCCCCAGTGGTAGAATGCCCTCCCCAGAGAACCTCACTGAGTACCAGGTAAAGACCTTCTTATTTTTCCTGGCCTTTTTGTTTTAATTTTAGTGCTTTTTAATTTTGTTTGCCCAATTTGTTCCTGTTATTTTATTTTAATGCTGTTTTAACTGTTCAAGATTTTGTGTCTATGTTCTATTTTCATGCTTAGTTGTTTGAATGTTATATACTAAATTGCTCGAAGAACTGTTTCTTTTTTTTAATGGTATAGAAATGTTGTAAATAAGAAAAAAATATGAATGAATACTTGGAGTTTCAGTCAACTCTAGCTGTATTATCCAGGACTTTGGGTTTGCAGATTTCTTTTTAAGTAGGTCCAATACAATGACAAATATTTAGGTGGTTAAACACAGGGTGATTTCTACTTACCATCAGACTGCTCAACACTGATCTCATCCATTGGAAATCTGCTGGTGAATCCATAGTTGTACCTGTGAGCGAACTGCCCATTTTATGAATTATGATGCAAAAGGTATCTGTAAAACCATTTCCCTGAAAACTGACTCATGGATGGTTCTTGGGATATGCTCTTTTTTTCTAAGACATTTCAATTAGGATCTTGTTAGTAGACATCAGACAACCTTTTAAATTATAGAAACCTATAAAAATAGCAACAAACTCTTTCAGATCTGCACAGTTTTACTGATCCATTGGGGAGGTGATAATTCACAGTAATGATGGAAATTTCCATAGCTTTTCTTCAGGCTATGCTGCAGGGACAGATAATACCTCCAGAGCTGTCTTGCACTATATGTTTCAAGAATAACAACTTATCTTGCACTTACAGTATCCATTCCTCTGAGCCAGGAAAGCATTTCAAAAACCTATTTTGCCAACAGCATAAATTAGTGCTTTACATCCACTGTGCTTTCAAGCAGCAGAATACACATAATCAACTATCATAATAACAAGGAAATAAATAAGTATAACATCATTTCTAATAGAAACACCATAGGAAGTTTGAATAAAATGGAAATTAAGTACATGTGGTACTTGGCTCACCTGTGAGATTCAGGTCCAATTCCTATGTGCTCTTTTGACAAGGATAAAGCTGCAATTTGACAGCATCTGGTGGATCTGTCTTACTAGGAGAGTTGTGCACGGGCTACAAGTTTGGACCCCAATTCGATCCATGCTGGCTACAGCATACAGCAACTCTCATGGCTGTATAATAAGTTGTAACTGATGGTCTCTGTCACATAATTGGTATTGTGAAATCCAAAAAAGAAGGAACCTTTGACAACTGAGGGGATGTGAGAAGAAAGGACAGCAGCATGGACAGCAGGAACCTATCTTTTAAATATGGGATTGTCAGGACCACCAAGGCCTTGAACAGCTATGCCTGAATTTAAGACCACATCCACACCATACATTTAAAGCACAAGGTTTTCCCAAGGAATCTTGGGAGCTGTAGTTTACCCCTCACAGATCTACAGTTCCCAGCACCCTTAAACTACAGTTCCTAGGATTCTTTGGGAGAAACCTTGTGCTTTAAATTTGTAGTGTGGATATGACCTGGACCTGGAATGGATTTTTAAGTTTATTTATTTATTTATTCAGTTGCCATTGCTGGAGCTAGAGCTGTGACGTACAACAAGCATAAGTTACTGCTCTGTCGACCAGTCAAGGACACAAGGGCAGGCACCCAATAGTTTACCAGGCCTCGCCAAGCAAAAGGCTTCATAGCATCTGCTAATTACAAGGACAAATGCTGCAAATCCTTATTCTCTTTGGCCTGAAGAAGGCTCTGAGGCAAAAATGCCAGGTAGGCCAGTAGGCAACATTCAAGTCTTAGGCTATGAACTTAGTGTTTTAAACCAGGCATCCTTGATAGATAACTGGTAAGAATCCTGAAAATACCCTTAGATGTGTATTGCTTTATTCAGCTCACAAAGTATCCCTAACCAAGCAGACAAGAGGATTAGTCCTTTCAGGATTGAATAATAGCATATTTTCTGGAGCAGCATGATTGGTTTTTTTAATCTGTTTTCTTTACAGCAGTCAGGCTGTTAATTGATAGTGATCAATTTCCCAAGTTGTAAGAAGGATATTTACATTCCAAGGAGGTGAGATTCATTCCCCCCCCATCTTGTTTGTATCACATACAAAGGGATCTTTCATGTCCATTAATTAAGAGGTAACGTCACATAATAATCCATCATATGACTTGACATTATCAAATCAATATGTTTAAAGTGGACAACTATATTAGAGGTAGCAACATTAACCTCATTGCAAACTGCCAGTTTTAGAGATATGAATATTCCCTGCTACTATAATCAAGACTGAAGTTTCTGTCATTATTTTTGTATTCCTCTTTTTAACGGTCAACTAGGCCACTAGTCCTCTTTCAAATATGTAAGGCTAAAAGGCTAGATAATTTTATTGGCTGAATAGACATGTCTGAGGCATTAGACCTTTACAAATTCCTGTACAAAGTGACCTGACCTGGACTTCTTGGACTATGCGCAGATTGACACAGCTATCCACCATAGGGTTGCCAGGTCAGAAGCATCCCAAAACCTGAGATTTTAGAGGTGGGCCTGAGTGATGTCATGGGGCGGGCCCAAATGATGTCATTAAGCATGATACATTAAGCATCAATCACAGTTGGAGCATACAATTAAAAAAACTGATTGGAAATTAAGATAGAAATCTTAGCTAAAAGATGGATCCTGGGTAGGGAACATTTAATCTAGCCTACTTGCTTTTGGCAAGAAGGGTTTAAGTGCCTTCAGGCCAGGCCAGTCACCAGAAGGTCACTGTAGGAAGAAAGGAGCCTAGTGTTGTGGAGATGTTAGATGGGAGCATTTGGGAGTAAAGATGGGTGCCCCTGAAGGCTTCAATTCTAAACACACATACTAAGGGACTAAGCCCCCATAGAACTCAACAGGACTTACTTCTGCGTAGATACAGTTTGGATTGTGCTGTTGGTAAAGCTTGACTAGGGATCCTCTGCAAAGACATCCACATCCAAGCAGGGTTGGCAACTCCCTGCCTGGAATGCCCTGCCCTTATCTTTTAATGTGGCTGCTCCAAACTTCTTTACAGATTTGACCCTTCACTTCAGAAAGAGGTCTGAGAAATGAGTAAGAGTAAGAAGATTCTCTACCCTTTCTGTCTACCCTGTGGGCTGCTATAAACTCACTTTGACAGCCAACCCAATTCCGGTGAGTAATAATTGACAGAGAAAAAACTCACATGGTTTGGTCTACCTTCACAGGCAGCAGCTTGGGAACAACAACTGTAACCACACTTTCAAATATGTGAATTCTCTTTTACCACTGTTGGGCAAGAAACAAATTGCCATGCAACCAACAAGGTGCATCATCAGTGGGTTTTAGGGGGTTGAACTGAGCGCATGCAACCACTGCTGTTGCTTCTATGGATGTAAGAGAGTGAGGTTAAAGGTAACTTAAATGCAAACAGAAAAACAAAAACAAAAGACAGTGATGCTTTCCTAAATGCAATACCATACCAAACACAACAAGATTCCTACGAGTAAGGCAGACAACTTAGCATCTCACAACCAGTCAGGATTCATAACCGAAAACCAAAACTAAAAAAATCCTGGCATCCAGTCAGTTAATGCAGAATGCTGCGGCATGATTGCTGGCATGAGTGAGATCCTATCAGCACATAATACCTTTGCTCTGAAATCTGCATTGGTTGCTGATTTGCTACCAGGCCAAGTTCAAGCTGTGCTTTTCATGTTACGGGTGCCACACAGTACTTGTTCTGCTCTTGTAAGAAATCATTCCTGTAAAGTGGGAACATTTTGGATAATCTGTTCATAGGGTTTTTATGGTAAGAGGTATTCAGAGGTGGTTTGCCATTGCCTTCCTCTGACTTTGGACACATATCATACTTTGGACACATAATGAGAAGACATGATTCACTAGAAAAGACAATACAGGAAAAAGAAGGGAGTAGAAAAAGACAAAGACCAAACAAGAGATGGATTGATTCCATAAAGGAAGCCACAGACCTGAACTTACAAGATCTGAGCAGGGTGGTCCATGACAGATGCTATTGGAGGTCACTGATTCATAGGGTCACCATAAGTCAAAATCGACTTGAAGGCACATAACAACAACAACAAAGTGGCAGCACCTACATTTTGGAACTCCTTGCCTATTGACATTAGGCAGACACCTCTTTTCAGCACCTGCTAAAATCATTTTTGTTTAGGCAAGCCTATCCATGCATGTAGAAGCTATTGTGTTTTTAAATCTGTTTTTAACTCATTGTTGGTTTTATTATTTTTAATGTTTTTAAATACATGTCTTTAACTGTTTTTGCCAAGAATTTTATTATTTTAATTCTTTCTGTAAACCGCTTTGAGATTTTTTACAATAAAGCAGTATATAACTGTTGTAAATAAAATACATAAATAAATTTTGGAGTCACTGTGGCCCCTGAGTCTCTTCCCACTTTTAGGAACAAAGGAATCTGCCTTATACTGACCCAAGCTATTTGGTACCGCATAGCTCAGTACTGATGACATGGACTAGCAGTGGCTCTAATGAGCTACAACCCTTCCCTTGTTTAAAAAAGTATCTTTTAAAATTGTTCTTTTCAGTTCACTCTTGAATGCACATCATACCTAGGGCAGATCCACACCATTCATTTAAAGCACATTCAACACCCATTTGAAGCACATGAATCCCACCACAGAATCAGAACTCTAACTGTGAGGAAGAAATGACACTTCCCAGGATTCTTTAAGGGAAATCATGCGCTTTAAATGTGAGTTGGATGTGCTTTAAATGTATTGTGTGGATCCACTTAATAAATTTTGTCTGCATGTCAATTGTTTTAATTAATTTTTCAAAATGCAAATGAGCTATAAAGTGTAGTGAGTCACCATGGGCTACTCACCATCTTTCAGCCTATCTGCCCCTCAGGATGAAAACAATGGAGAACCATGACCACCTCAAGGAAGAAGGGCATACTTAAAATGTAGAGGAAGTATTGTACAACCATAGTGTGAAATTGGATACTTATTGGGACACAGTGTGAAGAAATATTTATATAAGCATGTTTATTTATATAAATATATTTATTATTTACACAAGCTGTAAAGATATTTATAGTGCAATCCTATGTTCGTTTACTCAGAAGCAAGTCCCAATGTATTCAATGGGGCTTATTCAACCAGGGAAAACTGCAGCCTCAAGTGATAACGAACTTGTTCTTTTAACAAGCCTTTTAAGTTGAGACCTGTCTGTGTCTGGGTTGGAATTGCTTTTTGATATGTTTTTAAACCTTTTTAAAATGTTTTTAAAGCTTTTAAAAATGTTTTTAAGGACGTTTTGTTTTAACATATTTTAAAGTCTGTTTTTATTATTTTTAAAGTGTTTTTAGTGCTTTTGTTTGCTGCCCTGGGCTCCTACTGAGAGGAAGGGCAGGATATAAGTCAAATAATAAAAATAAATAAATAAACTTCATTCACCCAACCCAAAATTTAGAATCATGCCACTTTAAATTGTTTTGCAACTGTTTATACTTGTTTTATGTTTATTGGTTTTTAAAGGGATTTATTTCTTATTGTGAGCTGCCTTGGTTTCCAATCGCCAACTCTACCTCACAGGGTTGTTGGAAAGACTCCATACACACACACACTTGTAAAAATACACCCCATATAATAGTTTATTGTCAAACCAGTTGGTCATTGCCAAACATTTTTTTAAAAATCAGTATTAGTTTCCTACATAATAAAAAATGTGATACCTAGGTAAACCCTGCATAATTGCTTTAAAAATAGGATTGGAGAGGGAGGGAAAGATTTACAACACAAACACAATTCTTTGATGTGTTTACTCAAAAGTCCCATTAATTTACAACACAATCCTAACCATGTCTACTCAAAAGTAAGTCCTAATGAATTCAATGGGGTTTACTCCAGGTACATGGGATTAGCATTGCTTTACTCCCAGAAAAGCAAATATTGGATTAAATACTTTCACATTGCCAAGGTTTTCAAAGCACTGCCCTCTCCAACAGCCCAGGGTTTGACTCTTGCACACAAGAGAAAAAAACTAAGCCATATTCTTACTTACTCAAACTGAAGATCTCAAAGCCACCATTTCCTGATGTTGCAATGAAGTCTAGGCACTGCCTGGGTCAACAAATCACAACTCTGGCTTCACTTATTGGCTACAATCCTGAAAGGGCAGGGAGCTAGGAGCTGTTATAACAGATCCGTTAAACAGATTTAACAGTTGCGGGAGGCGGCTGACTTTTTGGTGTATATCTCGGGAACCAGACCACCTAGAAACTTAATTTTTTAAAAAAATGAAGCTGAGAGTCAGGAGATTATGGTGAGTTACCCGGAGACCCGAAGGGGACCCCCAAAAGCCAGAAACTCTGCCCAAAAAACAGACACCTGGTAACCCTAATCCACCATATTTTGCACACAATTCCTAGAATTTTGTTATTTTAAGAGAAGACACACATTTAAATGAATATTGGACTATGTGTTTAAATATGTATTTCAAGAGAGTATATATATATGGGTTGTATTGAATGCTATTCCTACAAAGAGTAGACCTATTGAAATTAACTAACTGTAGTTACTTATTTAACTTCAGTGAGTCTACTCTAAGAAGGACTAGTATTGGAGACATCCCTTAGTGTTTACCTCAGCATTTCCCAACCAGTGTGCCTCCAGATGTTGTTGGACCACAACTTCCATCTTTCCTGACCATTGGCAATGCTAGCTGAGGCTGATGGGATGTGGTCCAACAACATCCGGAGGCACACTGGTTGGGAAAGGCTGGTTTACCTATAAGTTATTTCATTTCTTTATTCAAGGTGTGCATCTGATTTGAACAAAGCCTGAATCCAGAACCAAAGCAGGCTGCTTTGAAGTGATTCAGGCTTTGGCCATGATGAAACAGGGCTCTTGAAGCAAATCAGGCTGTTTCTGAAGCCTCAGATTTGCCTCAGAGATTTGGAGGACACAGACAGTCTCACCACCTGTTAAAAATAATTACATCCCCCTCCCCTGTCTCTATAAAAACAAAACTGCAGGCAGGAGTGAGGGGGTATATTTTTGTTACTGTGAGTGAGAGCTCTAGTTTTCAACTGGGGAATAACTTTACCAGGCCAATCCCTTGTACTTCCAGTCACAGTGCCTTTGGGAGGGATGTTACAGAACAACTTGTCACTTGGTGTCAACTGAGCAGAAAACAAAAACAAAGTCTTAAAACTTTTTCATTCAATCATATGTTCCTGGCTTCCACACCTAGTTTTCTGAATTTTCCCAGGTTCCTTTCCTAGGGGCATCTGCCAGGAATAGGCAAATTTGCCATTTTCTGCTCCTCTCAGTCTCTCATTCTTCCAATCTGAGGTTTGGTTCTCCACATTTCCACATCAGTTTGTGGTGTTTTTTTTAAAGGCCTCATAAAAACTCCTCAGCGTTTTAGTGCAGATTTCTCCCAATGTATACATTTTAATGTAATTTTACCCAATGGACACATTTTTGCAAGCCAATTTCCCTGATACACTGCATTTTTGTATGTTATTTTCACTAGTATATGAAATTCAATGCACATTTTACAGTAGTACATGCATTTGTGGATACACTATTTGGCTAGAGATCTGCATGGCAAAAGTTGGGTAAATCGAAATTTTGAAGGATGGCTATATTTTGGGTCACAAATTGTTCAGGAAGTGCAAATTAAGTCAGTTAGCCTTTACATGTGAAATGAGCCAAATCCCCTCCCTCCAAACCCCTGGGCAGCCCTGCAATGTGTGCTATTTTCATATAAATTGACCAAAAAAATCCCACAAAAAATCATGGGGAGAGGAAAATGAATCCCTTTCCCCAAAACACTTTCAAGACTCCCTTTGCACAAAACACCTGCACCTATCTGTCTGAATATTGGTTCTATTCACTCAGTAAGGGTCCTACAATGCCTGCAGGTCAACCAATTGTATCATATAATAGCATTTTGTTCATTTCTCCACACAAGTCATAATACATAAGAAGCCTCAGATTTTCCTAAGTGAGAATTGACTTTGGACCCAAGGCAAAGCAGCTTGTGCCCAAAGCGGTCACTGTCAAAGCAGTCTTTGTCAAATCAACCCACTTTCCAAAGTTCTGAAGCTGGATCTGAGCTGAATTTTGCTTTTTACACATACCCCTAATAAAAAAGTACAAAAGGAACATCAAGCAGAAATTTGCCCATCCCTTGGTCTGTATGTTTGTTCTCCCATAAACTATCAACTCCAACTGCCGACCTTTCCATCAACAGATTTAAAGCATGAGGTCTCTGAACATTTAAACATACAACTTTAGTATTGCCTAGATGACACTTTAAAAAAAAAAAAGCACTTTGTTGGTGTAAATTGTTTGAGATGTTTTAAAGCTTTTTGATGGAAACAGACAACACAAGCTGATTAGGATTTGTGATGATGATGATTTCAGGAACAGTAAAAAGACTTGGATACTGATTGCTTGGATCCATGATGTGATTATTAATTAGCATGCCTATTGCTTTCATCTAGAATTTAGTTTATCTGAACATATGCTGCTGTTTTTCAAACAGCTTGGAGCCAATTTATGTTAGAAAAAATCTAAAATACACTGGCCACAATCCAACACAGGGTAAAATGTGCTTAAGCTTACTGATTTTAGATGGCTAACCCAATCTTAGTTCTGTATTGGATTTTGACCACTACAAAGTATAGCAGGCAACAATAAGGTTTTAGATTTGGTTTTAATTTTGTGTCTACAACTGCAAAAGTATAGCAGAGAAGATGAACAATGATAATTAATGAATCATTCATGTTTGGGAAGTAAAATAATTTCTCTTTTATAAATGTGCTCTCTTAAGTAGAAATTTAGGAGAGTTATAAAGACATTTTTCAGGGCTCATCTGAAATTCTATTTGGAACTTTTTCTACATATTTAGAGTGTTTAGGGAGGGGTGAAAGATCTTCTGAAGTTGGGGATGACTGAACAACAAAGGTGGGATGCAGCTTATATTACTGACTGTTATCTGGTGGTCTAAGACAGTGGTCCCCAAACCCCACAGACCACTTGAAAATTACTGAGGGTCTTGGTGGACCACTTCATAATTTTTCTCTCTGTTGTAGCAATTTGAATGTGCTGTGCTAGATGCTGCATGATTTTGAATTGTGCTTGTATTAGTTATTGTATTTCTTTATTGTATTTAATTGCATTACAATCTGAATTCCATAGAATTCAAACTGTAAATATTCTTCACAGACACGCTGTGGACCACCTGAATAATTCTTGATGTTTGGGAACCTGTGGTCTAAGGACTTGTTCTTCTCTTTTAAAGCCATCTAAAAAATAAAAGCCACTACAAGTGATTAGGAAGAACAGTTCCTGCATCACAGTTTGCAAACAGGACTGGAAACGTTCCTAGGAATGATTTACATGATGATATAGCATGATTTTTAGGAGCATTGTGGGGAGGGGAGGGGAGATGGTTCTAGAAAATGTTAAGACAAAACAAAAAAATGCTCTTTTTCACATAGGCATTGTTAAACGATGAATTCGCCCCAGCAAGAGGTACTAATGGCCACCAACTTGGATGGCTTTAAACAAGAATTATACAAATTCATGAAGGATAAGGCTATCAATGGCTACTAGCAATATTGGCTATGCTGTGTCTCCATGGTTGGAGCCAGCATGCTTCTGCACAGCAGTTGCTAGAAACTGCAAGAGGGGCGAGTGGCCTTCTGCTCAGGTCCTGCTTGCAGGCTTCCCATGGGCATCTGGTTGGCCACTGTGAGAACAGGATACTAGACTGATGGGGCACTGGCCTGATCCATCAGGGCTCTTATAATGTTCTTAGGTTCTTGAAACATAGGTCCAAGAAAGGAAGGTCCAAAGGAAGAAAAGAAAGGTCCAACAAAGATGGAGATGGGTTCTTAGTGAAACCTTGCCATATATCCTCCAGATGTTGAATGATTCCTTCACTCATACCTCCTTACAAAATTAAGAATTGCTTTTCTGGGTCAAACCAAGATCCATCTAGTTCAGCATTTTGTTCTATTTGCGGCCAGTCTGATGCCTCTGGATACCCTCACAAGCCACATGTGACAGACACCATCGATTACAACTTATTTACTAAAGGAGGATATAGAACTGTACAGGAAAGAAGATCCAGATATAGCAACCATGCTGAGGAGGTCAGTTATGAAGACGATTGCCTTCTCCTGATGTTTGTCCCCATATATATTGCTTCTGGGGAACTTAGAAATTCTCTTGACCTAATTTCTGACAATAGCTGCCATCTTGCATGAAAACTATCTGATGACTTTTTAAAAGGTCATTTAAGTTAGTATTACCACATTTAATGGCAGCAGATTCCACAAGTAAATTATGTGCTTGACAAAGTAGTAGCATTCAATGCCAGTGAATGTTCCTCTGTGTACCAAAACATTGTTCCTTGTCATACGCTCACCACATACTGCAACCATTGAATGATGGCTCCTTTGTGCAGATAGATCCGGTTTTCACGGCTGAATTCATTATGAAAACTTGCCTCACAAACCATTGAATATTGATCCAGTCATATGGTGGAGGCAATCGGGTGACTGCTTCAGAGAACAGTCAGGTGTAATACATGCTGAAATCACTGTGCTACTAGGGCCAATTTTCAGTGAATCATTCCCAATCAATGCTGTCTAAAGATGCCACAAATACCAGTGATTTTCTGCTCCTGGAGCAAAACCTGCACGTTCAAACAGAAAGAAGGTTTGGTTTCTTGCAGTTCTTATAATAATATTCACCAAAACAAAATAAAAGGATATCCCTCTACCAAACATAGTGACTTAATTGTGCAACCTGCTGCACAATTAAGGCAACTGCACATCTCATGCACAATAGTTATTTATACCTGAATTAATTTATCATGATTATTAGGGCTGTGTACTGACCCCCCAATCCACCCTGGGGCCCTAATCCAGTCCCCTCGATCAGACTGACCAAACCCAGGGACCACTTGCTCTGCCTCATATCTGGTCCTGAAATAGTTCAGGGGTGGGACTAAAGGTTAATAAAGTTTTTCTTTAAAAAAAAAACTAATTAAACATATGGCCAGGAGGAGGGTGAGCAAAGAAGACATTGCATCTTCTTCCGTCCCTTAAGACCGAGAGCAGGGGATGGTTCAGTTCTACGGGGTGCTCCTTCACAAGTGGCTTCTCTGCAGCTGTTGTGTGGAGGCATTAATCCTGCTGGGTGCTGTTTCACAAGTAGCTGCCCTGCAGAAAAGCTGCTTGCAAAGCAGTATCCCTACACCCCACAGGATTGATGCCTCCACTCAACAGCTGTTGAGTAAAGACATCAGTCAAACACGGTGGTGCTTCATGGTCAGGGTGCGAACAGAAAGGAGAGTCATGTTTGGCTTATCATGTCAGACTCCTACCTTTTCCTGGGAAGAAGGTAGGTTTCAGCCTTTTGGTAGATTTCCTCTCCTTTCTGTCTGATGCCCCACCCCCTGACAGCCCTGGATCATCCACCCTAACCCATGGTGATCAGGGGCTGCCTCAACTCAACCCAACCAATATGGAGAATCCAACAAATCAGCCCAGTTCAATCCAGGTCTCAGCCTAATCCAATGCACAACCCTAATTATTATTACATTTCTGTCCCACCTTTCCTCCATGGAGCTCAAGATGGCACATATGGTTCTCCCCCTCCTCATTTTATCCTCACAACCCTGGAAGGTAGGTTAGGCTGAGAGACAGTGACTGGTCACCCAGTGAGCTTCAAGCGCAAGTGGGGATTTGAGCCCTGGTCTCCCAGCTCATAGTCCAACACTCTAACCACTACATTGCACTGGCTATCTGCATTTTTGAGTGGGGAACATAATGTGAAATCAAGCCAACTTTGCATGTGATATGCAAATCAACAGTTATTCCGTATCAGTATAGTCTTACCAATTAACCAAAAAGGTTTTAACCATTTACATCAAACTTTAAAATAAATGACAAAATCCTTTGGGTTAACTTAGTTTTTAGAAACAGTAACAATACTGTTTTGATAAAATTATGTAGATATGCTGGTAAAAATTGCATGGCTGTGTTTAAGGTTTGCATATACAAACATGTGGTACTAGCATGCTGGAAGGCAGAAATACTGCAAAAACAAAAGGACAAACTTACAAGTTCATATTTCATTCCCTTTTTACAACTCTACTCAAGGAACTTCTAGCACTTGGGAAGACCAGGCTTCCCTTAAATAACATTTACATTGGATTTTCCTCCACCACTGTCTACAGGAGCTTTCTGACATGCTTTACTTAATTAACGTAAAAGCAACATTCAACAATATTCTCCTTCACCATCTGGAGCAGACGTTCATCCAACTCTGGGTTGAAATGTTTCAAAGCCCCATCTGGTTTAGTGCCTCTGAAGTATATACAGGAGACAGAGGATCTATGTTTCTGGCAGTCACACAGAAAACATAAAGTCAGTTGGCATCTCTAGAATAATAAATTCCTGATCCATACTCAAATTAAATTTGGGAGGATTTCAGCAAGATTAGTAAGGATGCCACCTTAAGGATTTTCCAAACTAAGAAGAATAATTGGAATGCTTGTAGCATATGTGTAAAAACAGCAGCATATATAGTCTACTAGAACTGTCTACATTTCATCTGTAGATGCATCAGAATAATTTAAACTAGATCTGGAACCAAACATCTGTAAACTTAAGAAGTCTTTCATTTTAAAAAAAATAATTTGAATTTTAATGTAAAATTTGACCTCAAAATTTAAAATTGGGAGAGCTTTAGACTTGATGTCATATTGTGGTTGCGAAAGAAGTATGCAATCTCATAAGCTGTCAGATACTAACTAAATAACATTACAGTAGGGCCCTGCTTATATGGTGGGTTAGGGACCAGGCCCCCGCCGTAAAGCCGAAATCGCCGTAAAGTGAAACCCATTGACTTTAATGGGTCGTGTCATGCGAAAATGCCGCAAAATGCCGCAAAATGGCAAAATCGGCTTTAAAACAGGGAATTTCCCCTGATTGAAAGCCACCACATCAGCGGAACACCGTAAAGCGGAACGCCGTAAAGTGGGACCCTACTGTACATGTAATCTATCAAAATACTACATTCTTTTGCATGTCTCCTTTTAGATACAGTAAAATAATGCTATCATATAACTCAGACACAATACCACTGCATAGCAATTAAATACAGTCAAATACTAAATAGCCACATACACTTAGCAAATACTATCAGATAGGAAGGGTTAAATATCAAATGCCGAAAGACAATATCAAACAATTCCAAATGCAGATATCATATATTCAGCAAATATTTCGCAATGCTGCAAATATCCAGATAAAGTCTGGCACATCTGACATCAACTTTTGTTGAATAGAATTTTAGGGAGCAAATTCGTTTTGGCTCTAACTGAAACTGGTTCAGTTGGAATGGACAGGATTTTCTTTTCCTCCCCACTCCCATTTCATGCTTTCATTCTGTTCTTCTCCCTTCCTTACATCTTCTTCTGCTCCTCCCCTAACTTTCCTCTAATCCTTTCCACACTAAATGTTTTCTTTTCCTGAAGGTCCTCAAAAACTCACACAAAATGTGACATGCACGAACAACTCACAAGAGCAGCAGTCTACCTGCCAAACCCATGAACATCCAGAGATATTTCCTAAGGAAATGACTGTTCACCACACACTCCACTATAATCTCTGCTTTACTGTTGAGTCAACCTATACATTTTTGCCCCTCACAAAATACACATGCACAACAATTTTTCCCAAAGGGTATGAAATTGTTCACAAGGAGGTGGGGATCAGGGAAAGATGGAAGACGTACCTGTTGCCAGGAGAACCTGACCGGCATTCCCTCATCTGGGCTATACATTCCATTAAAAAATAATATGGGGCAGATGGGAAACGTCTTGCACATTAGGAACTGTATCCTGATGTAACAGATATGTGGGCTGCACTACCTCAGTGACAATTATTTTTCCCATCCAAGGAGCAAGCAGGTTAGGGGAAGAAGGGCCTCAAACAGATGTAATGTGTAGAGGACTGGTAGTCCCACCAACACACCCATGGCAACTTTCCCAACAAAAACTGAACCTTACTGAAAATTGGTGTAGCAATACTACTCTGCATATCTCCAAGTTTGGACTTGTTGGCTCTGATCTGGTGTGAGGCAGAAAACATATGAATCATCCCCTCGTAAGGAGAAGAGTCCTTAGTACAGAAATGTCCTCGGGATAGCAGGACAGGGTGTCTGAGGGGGGCAAAGAAGTTTAGCAAAAAAGAGCATAAAATTGTTTGATCCCGGACTGGATTATGAACTATGTAGTTGTTACAATCAACTAGAATGTCTGTCATTATGACCAATTGAGTCTGAGAGGAAAGAGGACCTGCGCACCACAAACACTTCTCGATTGGTTACAAAGCATACACAGCATATGTGCTGTGTGTGTGAATTATAAAGAGACATACTGCCCCACTTGAGCCCTTGTCAATGGAGTATGGACTACCTACTTTGGGGGTGCTAAGTGCTAGGCATGTTTTCTCCCCAAGTACAGGATTGTAGTCCCCTTCCTTCTGATAAAAAAACAAAAACAAATGGTAGCCATATCATCACATGAGAGAAAGTAAAAATTTGCATACAAAGACAACATTTGGTTGGAACTAAACCTATCTTAAGTGGATCCCATGTCTGGAGTGATAGCCATGATTTGGCTCGGTTCTCAAAATCCCACTGAATTAAGTAAGGTGAAGTAAATAGATAGCATTCTGGGGCATTCTGGGTGCAAAAACTGCTATTTACCCAACCGTGCCCCTGAATGTCTCTCTTGTACATTTTCCAATAGTGGGCACTGTGATGTTCCTGCTTATATTGTAAATATGGTGCTGGTTATATAGAATATATATGGTAAGTGGAGTGAAAGAGGAGGGGGGAGTACATAGCAGTAGAATGCTGGATGATTGGCTGAGCGTTTGAATGGCTGGGAGTATAAATGGAAGAATGACAGTTGAATCTGTGTGGAGGTTTGGTGGTGGATGGTGGAGGTTTGGTGGTGAATTGAGGTGGTGGCTGTGAGGTGGTGTTTGGGGGTTGTTGTTGTTGAGGGTGAGTCGGAGTTCTGAGGCAATTAGTAATAAGTCAAGTACATAACAGAATATAGATGAAACCATACGCTTGTGAAACATTCCTTAAGTAATCTTGTTATTTCTAATTCTTAATAAATATTTCTTGGTTAAATAAAAGCCTGATAACTTCAGCTGGGATACACAAACCAGGGGGAATAGCAAAGTAAAAAAGGCTGAACAGTTTGTATCGAATGGTGGCAGCGGCGGATCAGAGGAAAGTGTATCCAGTCCCACAGAGAAACCCAGGGCTGTATGCTTCAGAGTCAAGAGGTTGCAGGGGGGGTTGGGAATTACCTATACCCATTGACACAAGGTATCGGAATAGCTAGGCAGAGACTAGGCACAGTCTATTGGCTAAAAGGGTTACAGAGTCTCGGGTGGTGCTGCCTAGCAGTGAGATCTTTTGAGATTGGTGCTAGTGCTGTAAAGGGTCAGAAGAAAATCTGACGTTCCTGTCTGCTGGTAGCCACAAGTGAGAGCTTCACAGGTGGTGCCAGGGAAGGACATCACAGGCACCACTCAACAGGGTTGGACCTGCCATGCCTCAAATGGCAATGTGACAGGAATAGGGCAGATGAAGGCAAGAACTCATGTCTGAACTGAGTAGCAAGACTTTTTAAAATGCTGGACCTAGGCTTGGGTGGGTGGCATTCTCCATGCAGTAAAATGTCATGAACTTCCGCTATCAAATGATCACTTGGGAGCAAAGGACACAGATATGCCTTGCAACCACCCAGGGGGCCACTGCAATGTACAGGCCCTCCCAATCCACACATGCACAGCCTCTTCTCATCATAATGACAGTCATTTTAGATACAGATAAAGGGTCCACCCAAGACCTAAGCAGTAAAGGAGTGACATACAGTTCATTGCTCTCTCATGTTTGTGTAGGTAGCTTTCAAACATTATCCATGTTAAAAAAAACCAATGTGACAGATTGTATTAATTACATCTTTGTTGCCATCTTTCTCTTCTCTTCCTGCTGGGTGACTGAATGCTAGTATAAATAATTTGAAGGTGATTTGTGTCCCCCCCTTTATATGGTGCAAATTATCTTGATCCTGTTTTTAGCATATGCCTTACATTTTTTTTTCTACACAACACTTTCTCCCCCCTTTTAGCAGGATTATTTGCATTCTCATTTCCAAGGTACCACTGTCCACTTTATAACAACCTTGACATTAAACAATGGCAGGGGATCAGTTTGAACAACAGTTCACTATAGGCTGGGAATAAGAGCCAGCATGGTTCCTAAGGAGAAAAGGATCCTTTTTGTTCTTTGAATTCATCTACATCAAGTACACTTAAGGAGGAAAAGAAAAGGAATATATGTATATTTATCTACTCTGTGTTTGTGCAAGAGCACATACATATTCATGGAATGTATCAAATACATTTGATTTTTTTTTACAAACTACGATGGTACCGTAAAATAAATTGATTGCACTAAAACACTTGAAAATTTACTTTTCTCTGCTTCTCCCATGACATGAAAAAAAGTTATGGTTAAAATATTCCATTGACTTATTTACTTCAGTGATTACAATAAAGAAGAGTATTGATTTCTTTCCTCCCAGAGATAATACCATTTTGCATAACAGAAAGGTTTTCAAAGGCAAAAGGAAGCCATAGGCATCCAAGTCATTCAGAGTTAAGTGGAGTGGTGTATGCCCTTCTTTTTGTTTACATTGTGTTAGTAAAGACACCTTTTGTTCTATAAGCACAGATCTGTCTTCCTGACTGCTACTGAAAAACCCTTCAAGGCTGATTCAAGTGTGTGATGAAGGCAATGGAAATCACACAGACAAGTATTAATTTATTTATTGCATTTGTATACCGCCACATAGCTGAAGCTATCCTGTATGTATCATGCATTATAAACATAACTCCAAACCCTACATTTGAGTAAAAAAATCCCCAAGTGTGTCCAGACCCTTTCCTGTGTATTTGCTGTGCACATGGTGGAAGAAGTATCACGCTACTAGGGATGTGGGAGAAATTAAAGTCTATTCACCTTAAAAGGTGAATCTTCCAAATTTGCACTTTCCAAAACAATATGAAAACCAAAACACAGCCATCCTTCAAAATTCACACCCTTCTGGCAGTTATATAGCCAAGTAATGTACACAATAGTGCATGCACTGGGATCAAGTGTCCATGAAGATGCATATGTAAGTGAAAATAACATACAAAATGGTGAAATTAGGTGAAATTGCATGCAAATATGCACTAAAATGCTGGTGAATTTGCAGAGGACTTCTTTTTTTAAAAAATACATAAATCACAAACTGATGTATACATGTGGAGAACTGAACTGAAGATTGGAAAAATGAGAAAAACCAAAATTGACAGATTCACCCATCCCTACATGCCAGTAGTCCCCTCACTGAATCGTCACCATGTAGTGGTGAGTGGGCTTGCGTGTTCCAATGAACCCTGTGAGCGATGCCATCGGGAGTCATGTACTCACCCATGGCAGTAAGGTCAAGGGAGAGGAACCAGACAAAGAATGATCCAAGAATGTCCTCAACGGCAGAACAGGCGGAGGATAACAATGTCTATGTTACAACGGCTGTGAAGGCGGATGAAGGCTGCGGCAGATAAAGGACTTCCAATTGTCATGGTATCCCATGCCATTGGATCAAAATCTTTTTCTGTCAAGATTATGTGTTGATCGTGGTGCGCCGATCTCCCCACATAAAACAAATTCACGCACAGGCGTCTTCCATAGCAAAAGCCCCATGGCAATCGGCATCAGTGGTGGATACAGGTTCAGACGGATCCTTTGTTAAAGACATTATTTTGGAAGACAATCTTACTCGACTACGAGTGATCGCCAAGAAGAAGAAGAAGACATGCCAGTAGTCCTGCCCTCCAGTACCAACACATCCACTGGCCATTCCCTTTAATGTATTTGGCATCAGTGTGAAAGGGGATGTATGTGTGCACACACATACATGTATGTATGTAGAGCTCCTACATAGGAACAAGAACCCTGGCCAATCAGGGTTTGCATTTCCAGTGAGGCACCTTTTACATGTATATGGAGTACATGCATAGCCCTCCTTTCGCACTGGTTCTGAAGGCACTTCCAGTGAGGGCTGTAACAGTCTGCAGGTGAGACTAGTGGCGCAATCCTGATCCCACCCCACACATACAACAAACACATTGAAGAAAAGGTCCAAATAGACCTAGGGTGTCTTGGGTAATTGTATGTATCACATGTCAATTTCCAAGCTAATTTGGGAGTGTGATCATTCTGGAACACGTCTCTCACTTTGAGAAAGGTGTATAAATCCCATCTCCCAAACCTTTTTTAAATTAATTAGGAAGCCTGCTTATATATGTGTAGCAAATTTCAGCTTTCCTTAAGGTGTTGTCGGTACGCTCCGTGTACTTCATTTTGAAGAAACAAAGTGTTTTTGACCAAATTTCCCAGTTTATACATGCCAGAAGCTTTACCAGGCATTCTGGAGAGGAGGCATGTGGTCAGAGCTATGCTCCAGCTGCTGGCAGCTTTAAAACTGTTTGAGAAAGAAGTATGGAAACTAATACCACCATATTAAGCGCGCCATCACCCTGAAATGTTTCACCCTCCAGCCCTCTGCAAAATTGCACCTCATGCTTGTTTTTGGAGGGGGTTAAAATGCCCTCCCCCAATTGGATGAATCACCAATTTCAGGTGGGATTGCTACAGCTAGGATTGGACAGACCAGCATATTTCCATTCTGTGTCAGTTTCACATTCATAGAATCATAGAATCATAGAGTTGGAAGGGGCCTATAAGGCCATTGAGTCCAACCCTCTGCTCAATGTAGGAATCCAAATTAAAGCATACCTGGCAGGTGGCTATCCAGTTTCCTCTTGAATACCTCCGGTGTTGGAGAGCCCCCACCTCCCTAGGTAATTGCTTTCATCGTCGTATTGCTCAATCAGTTAGGAAGTTTTTCCTGATGTTCAATCAAAATCTGGTTTCCTGCAACTTAAGCTCATTATCCTGTGTCCTGCACTCTGGGACAATCGAGTAGAGACCTGACCCTCCTCTGTGTGACAAACTTTCAAGTACTTGAAGAGTGCTATCACATCTTTCCTCATCAATCATACGTGTATTCTGGGGTTTTTTGCAGTTTTTTTAATTCATGAAAATTTGCATTTAAATTGCACATATTTCATATGCATTCTGACTCTAAAACATGCATTTTGTGTCATTCTCCTCTCCCCCAATACAATTTATTTGTATTTGTTGTGTGTGTGTGTGTGTGTGTGTTCTAAAATTTGCAGACAGTTACTGCTCTCCAGTCTATAATTAGATTGCTCTGCAATTATAAATCCAGGATTGGTGAGTTAGGTCAGTTTGCTTCAGAATGCCGACCAAACACATTTCTTGTCCATCTCTACCTTGTTACAGTTATAATACTGATTTTATACAGGTTTCCCATATATGAAAATTCTCTACATTGTCTACAAGGTTGACACTTTTCTTATCTGACAGTTTAGGGTTTTGTAGATTGCGTTCTTGCAAGCAGCTTCTCTACAGCGCTTCACTGTTTCACTGTGTGGATGGGAAGAAAAAGTGAGTACAAATCCAGGAGGAGCTCAGCCCAATTACTCATAAACCACCATTTTTTCATCCTTAATATAAACATTGATTTACATAGCCCCAATGGACAGCAGGATGACATGGGGATAAACCCTGGGTTCATGTGTTGTTTCCCACTGTGTGCAGATCCTTTTACAAAATTTATAAATTCACATACACTGCCTCCTCCCTCCAGAGGAGTGGATGGATCACATAAGCAAGACTGAACTGCAAAAATATTTAAATATCTACAGCAATCTTAATTTTTAAAAAAACAGGTTTTTTTTCTTTTTAAAATAATCCCACAAAGCTCCAAGAGAGATAGATAGCTATTGAAGTATTTGGTATATTCTCAAGGAAAAGAAGGGTCATCAGTTCTTAATTCAGTAAAATAAATCCTCCTTGGACAGAGCCTGAAGAGAACTACAATATCCGGCATTGAGAGGCTCAAGAGTCTTTCAACATTATTAACAAGATGGATGGAATACAAATTAATCCATAATGTATCCCAAGGTATTATTAAACATCTGTTGCTGTTTTTATTTCAGAAGTCAGGATCAGAGGTCTTTTTTCTTTTTTCAGAGGCAGGGGGGAAGAAAATTCATGAAGAATTACACTGAGTTAATGCATGTTGTACATTTAAAAATATTTAATGTCAGATTCTTCAGTTCTAAGATTGTGTTTCAGCCTAAAGAATCTGACTCTCTGCCAGATTCCCATAGTGATGTGGTTGGCTTGGATGCTTCACCATTGTAATAGACCTGACAAAGAAGGTGTGTAGTGAAACAGCATCCTGCACTAAAATAAGAGCTATGCATGCACCATAATGAGAGCATAAATTCTAGTTGTACCAGTGTAGGTGGGACATCATGTTTTTGGAACGTTGCCTTGCCTTTTTTTAAAACAAGTAGAAAATGAGTACAGCAGGGAGAGATCTTCGTTAATCTACTTTTCTACTCGCAAGGTTTTTTTTTTTTAAGGGAGCGTTTGTGTGATGTGCTACAGCCCATTTTACCAACTCATTCTACTGCACATGTAAATTTGGCTTAAATTGCTAACTAAGACTGCAGTCCTAATGCCGACTGTTGCCCAGTGGGGCTACTGCCATTTCCACAGCTTTGCCATGTATGGTGGCCAAGGTGGAAGGCGGAGGATGGGGGCAGGCAGATTGCTGTGCCAGCCTGGACTGCAGCAGGGTCAGATCAGGATTCATCGGTTCTTGGACTGGCTCTGCCCCCCTCACCCTCAGAATGCCCCGTTTCAAACTTTCCAGAGGGTGCCAATTGCAAACATCTTGATGGCAACACTTTCACCTGTCCATACATTTATCCACAATATCTGCACTGACTGAGTGATGCTTGCATTGCTACTTCAGTGGCGACCACCAGGAGGCCAGCTTAGCCAGTAGAGCTGGGCAGGGAACACCTCCAGCCCAGCACAAAAGGGGTTTTGATTGCTCTGCTCAGCTACAATCCTAATACCACTTACTTGGGAGGAAGTCCCATTGAACTAAATAGGACTTTCTTCTGAGTAGACATGGGTCACATCCACATCATGCGTTGAAAGCACATTTAAACCACTTTAAAGGTGCACCACATTTCCTAGGATTCTTTGAGCAAAGTCTGTGCTTTAAAGATTTTTTTAAAGGGTATGGTGTGGATGTGGCCATGGTTAGAACTGCAGCCTAAAGTTCCATGCCAGGCAGCAGCAATACATCTAGTGCATTACCATTTAAGCTGGTACAGGCTGCAGTACAAAAGCTAAACTCTAGCAGTAATTTTTAAAGTTGTACCACAAGACAGCCTGTGTGATGTATAGGATATGGACTGGAGAGACTTGGATTTAAATCTTCACTCAGATGTTGTGCTCACTGGTTGGCCCTTTGCAAGTTACCATCTTTCATTGTAATGCCTTACACTCTAAGTTATCTCCCAGGGTATTGTGATTATAAGGTTGAGTGCTTTAATGTACCCCAGAAGGCAATACCTTCACACTTGGGATGTAAAAATGCATTGTTTCCCATTTTGCCCTATATCCATTGCATGCAGTGCTGTTTCTGTTCTGTTGCAGTTTGGGTTCCTCAGAAACAATGTTATGCGGCTTGCTGTTTGCTGTGGCCAGATTTCCGAGACAAAAGAGTAGAACTTAAACCCACTATAGAGATGCATCCTGTGAAAGATCCCTATGTGTAACCCACTGCACCACACCAGTAAACTGTTTTCAAATACAGTTTAATCAACACACACGTGTTGATTGCAGTGACATCCTGACCTTTCTAATGCCACAACTCCAGTTTCTTTATAAAATTCATGTTGATTCTAGCCTAACAGAACAATAGGAAGGAAACACCTCTTTCCCCCAGGAACATAAACTCCAAAATGATTGCACCTTTCTCTGCAAATTATCCTTTTTTAATTTGGCTAGGCATATGCTGAAGCCACCTGAGAAATTTCACTTGCTTCCTTGGAACTTCCTTGGGCATTTCTGCTGTTGGGGACCTCTCTGAATTCACTCACTCACCTCTTAAACCAGTGTGACTGACAGAGTTTGAATCTGCCTTCCTCTGCCTCCAGCCAACCAGAGTTAATGGAATACTGAGAGGGGAAAATATTTTTTAAAAATACCGTTTGGTTAGACAGAAAAATATGAAGGTTAGAAAGGTGGAGAATGGGAAATAGGGGATGATCTGGACTGATAATAAAATCTAAGCCAAGGGCAAGGGTGAACAAGAGAGTTCAGGGAAAGTTCAGTGTTAGAAACAAATATATTTTCATGTCTGTGAGCTACCTAGGAGTTCTTGTATTGTAAAATGATTTCAAAAATAAAAGGTTTCTTCTTCTAAGTTACCCCAGTGCCTGGATCACATGATTGGGGAATAAAAGTGGAAATCAGTATTGGGATCTACCTGGTATTGGTCATGCACCCAAGGAGATGCTGGGACACCCTTTAATATTTATTTTACTGTTTTTTGGGCAGTTACCTCATCACCTTTCAGTTGTCAGGCGTGGGCCAGACAGAACTGAGAGTAAGGTGGGACAACAGGCTCCAGTGAAGTTAAAAGAGAACAGGGAGGAGAATCTGGTTCTACTCATGAGGAGCACCTGAGCTGCTGTCACACCAAAGTCTTACCAATTTGATCTTCAGACTAAATTCTTCGGTAGCACTGAATGCCAACAGATCATAAAGTTTTGGTGATAGGCAGATGAAACGGGAAGGGATATGAAGAACCACCCCTCACATCTGCTGCTTCTCTCTTGAATATGTATCCCACCTGTCTGCCAACTAGGGATGGGATCTATTGGCCAGTGCCACTTTGAAAGGATTTCATCAACCTTAACAGGCAGAATTGATTTGAGTTTGTACTTTTGTCCACTATCCCCTGCTTTTATCAGTCTGATTTTTTTCTCCCCAAAATATCAATATGAATACTGACAATTTGAAAGGAAATATCAATAGTTTGGAAGGAAATAGTGACATTTTGAAAGGAAAGTGGCTTCAGCTCCTCCTCCTCTACTATTATAGACTATTATAGGCTTGGCTTGTTTCCTTCCTGCTTGAAGCTTGGGTTATTTGAGCGGAGGGGGTGGGGTGGGCGAGAGAGAGTTGTACTACTGTGTTGTGAGTAAAATCAATAAAATAATATATTTGCAGGAATATTTGAGGGTAAAAATCCAGTATCAGAGGAAAACTGCTAAAGTTTGGAGCAAACATGATCGCTCCACAAAGATGGAGAACATGTAAGCCATTGAAAAATCCAAATTCAGAGGAATCCTTGCCCATCCCACGCTAACCTCTCTACTTCTTGGCTGTTAATACTGTACCAGTATTTTTGCATACTACATCCATAGCATCTCAATAGGGGAGTTGCTTATATACCAAAATGCCTCCCTGTTTAGCGCTAAATGCGGCTTGAGCAACTACTGCATGATCCAGTTTATGACATGCAATTGTCAGGAACATTGGCTCTCAACTCCATCTCCATCTGTGCTTATTCTACACAGGATATACTGGCTGCTAATTATTTTGTCAGCTCTTTTCCACTGAGAGGCAAATAATTATTGGTTTCTTTGGTGTTTCCCATGATAATCCATTATTATAGCTTGAGGAATCCATTTGAAGTAGGCATATCATTGCAACATACACTTTCCTAAGACGGTTTAATTATAATTTCAAAACCCTTAAAGTTCACATCTTATGGAGAGTGAAAAAAGCTCCTCTGTAATTAATAACAAATACAATGAGAACGCTTTAAAAAAAACTTTTTTTTAAAGTTTCTTTTAGTTCCACAAAAAAATTGCAGTCCCTCCAGTACAACGATCTCTACTTCCTTTCTCTCCTAGAAGAGTATTAGAGGACCCTATTCAGTCAGCCATGGGAGAGATTCAAGATTTCCCCCATACACTTAATGGTACGAACACTCTCCACCTAATCCCAGGCCGCATGAAACCTGTTCTGAGTTTGACCACTGTCAGAGGTTTCCTTGGTTGCGGCTGAGGGGTGAAATAAGACGCAGAGACATCAGCTTGGGTTGAACAAGGGCCACTTTATTCAAATTACAGTAAATAAAAACCCCAATTTAAAGTGACCTGCAGAGGGAAACCTAGGTGCGGGAACTGTCTATAAGCAAGTAGCTTACCACGCAGCTCTTGGGCGACCAGCCCCTGCTGGGGCAAGGGCAAGCCCATCTGCTTACCCTTTACCCCAGCCACACCTTGCAGGTGAGTAGGGGGGCCTTCCCACATCATCCCCACCCGGGACCATATAACCCCTGGGTAGATGAGGGTAAGTTGGCCCCAGAAGCAGCCCATATCCTGCTCTAGAGCCGTAAAGCCCTGAGAGACAGGCCCTCCGGAACTGCCAATCACCTCCAAAGGTGCCTAAGGGGGCCACCTAGCTGTCCTTACCTATTTCCCTTCCTGCACCTTCCCGCCACAAAAGGGGGACAAATCTCTGTTTAGTCCCCCTTTACCCCACTGCCGAGAAGCACCTCTCGCAGACATCTCTGCAGGTCTCCCCAAAATAAGTCGTTACCTGCATCGGACAGGTGAACGCCATCGGCCCTGTACAGTTCACCCTTCTGTTGCTGAATTTGGGGATGCGGAATGACCAACCCCCCTTGTCCAAGAAGAGCCAACCGAATCTGCCGGTTGACCTTCTTCCTTGCTCGATCAATCCCTGCTGGATCCCAAACATCACGCCACACCTGGCGTGGAAGCAGGTCTGACCACATCAGATGCACCCAAGGCCAACGCTGCCTTATCGCTTGCATGTCCTTACATGCCTGCATGCTGAGGGCCTTGTCCTTCACCAAGCCAAGGTCATTTCCACCCAGATGGATGACCAGCACCTGCGGAATTGTCCGCACCAAACCTTGCCGAAACAGAGCAGGTAGGAGCCCCTCCCAACGCATTCCTCGCCGGCCAAGCCACTGTACCACAGCCCATCTACTGAGGCCCAACTGCAAGCCCATGCTCGACTTCACTGCCCTCCGGGCTGCCCAGAAGACCATGCTGTGGCCACATATAAGGATCTGCGTCTGCTCCATCCCCGTCCAGCAACCTGCCAAAACAAATGAAAAGTGTTAGGCTTCTGCTTTCCCTGCCCTCTAGAAAGGGCGAATGTAGCCCTTATATGCATCAGAGGACCAACGTCCAACAGCCTGTACTGTCGCCTGGGGAAAACCAAAACCTGCTGCCATAGAAGCAGCTCCTATTCTAAATGAGTGTGTTCCAAATTGTGAGGCATCATAACCCATCCTATGCAATGCTAGTTTTGTTAAGGCCCAAAATTGATAAATAGAAAGAGGGTCCAGGTTCACATGTGTAAATAAATAGCCTTGGGCTGATCCCCTGGTTCTTAGGAAATCATTTAAAGCCCGTACTGGGCAGAGGTGAGGTTCTGATGATGGGGCCAAGCGCACCTGTCTCCCTTTATATTTCTGGTCCGTTTTAGACCATCTCAAAGTTATGCAAGCATAGCCTCTTTCTATGGAGACATCTGAAAACTGGAGGGCATGTCGAGACGTGTCATGTTTAGCGCCAGCCACCACCTCACTTATCCGAAAGGCTCCAAAAAATAGCGTAAAGGCTACTGCCTGGAATAGCTTGGCCTCATAACTAGTAGTACAGACCGTTTTCCACTGGTGAACCATCCCTAGTATCATGCCCAGTGAGAAAGGTCGACGGGAGTCAGGTGGTCAAGCAGGTGACTTACCGGAATAGGCCACTCCGGCGCGTAGCTTTTGAAGGCCCAGAAATCCTGCATGTCCCTACCTGCTCTCTGGTAACTGGTGAGCATACTGGGGGCAATGGAAAGGCTTATGGCTCTCTCCGACTCTGTTCTCCAATCTCCCATAGCGCAGGGGGCACGGCTTCCGGCTGAGCCCTGGCTAGCGGCGCCAGCTGACGGAAACGGTCCATCTGGTTCCGTGACAGAGCATCAGCAACACTATTATCAATGCCAGGAACATGCCGTGCCCGAAAAAGAACATTGAAACGTAGGCACTGGAGAACAAAAGAACGGACCAGACCCATAACCCTGGCATTTCTGGATGTGAGGGAGTTGATAACATGTACTGTAGCCATGTTATTGCACCAGAAATGGACTGTGGAGTTCTGTAACTCCACAGCCCACAAATAGACTGCTACCACTATAGGGAAAAATTCCAAAAAGGTCAGATCCTTGTCTAGACCATCTTGAACCCACATCTGTGGCCATTGTCCCTTACACCAGGAAGACCCAAAGACTACCCCAAAGCCATAACCCCCAGACGCATCAGAGTAGACCTGTAACTTGGCCTCCAGGAGTCAGTCCTGCCTCCAAAAGGATATGCCATTGAAATCCTGTAAAAAGGAGGACCACACAGCCAGGTTGGCGCGTAATGCCGCTGTAACCCGAAATCGATGGTGGGGTCATAAGAGTCCCACCATGGCCTCATAGACCCGCCTCAAAAATGCTCTGCCAGGTGCTATGACCCTGCACGCAAAATTGAGGTGCCCTGCTATCTCCTGGAGAGTGGAGAGGAAAACTTTCCTCGCACCTATAACTTCTTGTATCTTATTGTGAAGGAGTAGAAGCTTGTTCTGGGGCAGCCTACAGCATTGCTGCTCAGAATCAATTTCGATGCCTAAAAAGGTCAAAACTGGAGCTGGTCCTTCCGTCTTTTCCACTGCTAGAGGAACCCCCAGTTCCTCTGTCAAGTCTTGAAACTGGGCCATTAATTGTAGGCATTCACCAGTGCCAGCCCCACCCGCAAAGAGAAAATCATCTAAATAATGAACAACGGAATTCCGACCCGACCTATGTCTGAGCGCCCATTCTAAAAAAGTGCTGAAGCGCTCAAAAACTGCACAGGAGATCGAGCATCCCATAGGCAATGCGCGGTCCACATAGAATTTGTTGGCAAAAGTAAAGCCCAGGAGTTCAAAATCTGCTGGGTGGACGGGCAGTAGTCGGAAAGTGGACTTAATGTCACACTTACCCATTAATGCTCCATTACCACATGCCCGAACCATGCGCACTGCAGTGTCGAATGAGGTGTAGTGGACCGTACATAGACTATCAGGAATGAAGTCATTAACTGAATGTCCTTGCGGGTGGGACAAGTGGTGAATAAGCCTATATTCCCCAGCCACCTTCTTGGGTACAATCCCTAGTGGGGATACTTGAAGGTTAGGGAGAGGGGGAGATTGGAATGGGCCAAGCACCCACCCAGCCTGCACCTCTTTGTTAATTTTCAATTGTACTATTTCTTCCATGCCGTTAACAGATTTTAGATTATGGGACATGTAGGAAACCCTGGGACCGTTGTAGGGAATTCGGAATCCTGACAAAAACCCATTGAAAAGAAAACCGGCATCCCCAACTACTGGATAGCCAGCTAACAAACCCTGTAGAACATGTAACTTAATTGGGGAGGGGCCCTTTTCCCTGATTAGCCCCAGGTGGGGGCTGTTTTCTGCCCCATTGTTGGTCCCTGCCACCTCCCCTATACGACCTACTTCTGTTGCAGGCGGTGGAGGAGTGTGAGGCTCCACAGCTCGCGCACTCATGTCTAAAACGACACGGGTTGTGTGTGCAGGTTCCACGGGCATTGAACTCCCAGCATAGCAGCCGTTGTTGAACCCCTTGCCCCGCCTGAAAGCGGGGAAGGGTGGCGGTCGACTGCCTGCTCAGAAGATGCCCACTATCGCACCTATCTCCAGTCATAGCACGGGCTGCAGTCATAAACTGCAGCCAGAGCTCGGGTTCCTTTTTATCCCATGGCAGGGTCACATCGCATGCCGCCCGCATGCGAAATGCCTCTTCGTAAGAAAGCCATGCCAGACCTGAGAATTCTACATACGCCCTATAGATTATATCCAGATATTTAAAGAGAGACAATGCCCTTTGAGGCTGTCTCTCAATCAGCACTCCCACGTATATTAAGTATGCTGGCAGCCAATTAGCCCAGGTGCGGTCAATTCTCCTGCGCCTGGGCCTGTCTAAGTCGCTCTCAGTCTCCTTGTCTTTGTCTCTTTTAGGGTGCTCCCTATAAAGTAACGAAAAGACATCCACATACTCCCCTCTCCAAATTTTTTCTTTTGTCGAAGGGAGCAGGTGGAAACCCAAGGTGACAGATGTATTCCCAAAAGGAATAGCGTTACCTGCCACGGATCCTAAAGGATCTGAAATAGTCGCGGTTGGCTGTAGCTGTGAAGAAGCCAAAACAGCTGTTGGAGCCAGCCCTTCAGGTGGCACAGCTGAAGTCATAACCTGTCCATTGCCTGCATGCTGCCAAATTTGGCTGCATGCAGCCTGGAGTGGCAATTGAGATGTATACTGAATAGGCCACCCCAAACCTGTAGACCCAGGAGCCTGAGCAGGCTAGGCAGACTCACTTGCTCCTACCAACTGCCCAGACAGAGATGATATCGGGCCAGCCTGAGGTGTAGCCATCTCATTTCCCGTCACCACTGCCGTTGTTGGTGCAGGTGGAACCACCAGCCCTTCACTCACCATCTGTGTGGAATCAGGAGGGGTTTCAAGCGCCTCAAGTCTCGCTAAAACCAATGCAAGGACATCACAGTTAGACCCTTGCTGTTGACTCCTACATGTGCCACCCTGAGCCTTAGCAGTAGCTCGCTTTGGCCTGGTAACCACCCCCCGTGGAAGTTCCAGGATTGGCGGCTTCGTTTGAAGCAGTTGGGGTAGACCTGGGCGCAGGGGTTGGCATCACCCTCCCTTGCTGCTCTAATGCCTCAAGGCGCGCTAAGATGACAGCCCATGGTGGTGCCTCCTCCTCATCCGAGGAGCCAGGCACCGGGGGAGGGCGTTTTTGTGGAGGCCTGGAGGCTCTCCCCTTACCTTTAGCCCCCCCCTTTTCCTTTTTTGGATGGCATGACAGTTGTCTTGGTTTTTAAACAAATCCAAAATTATTATTATTATTATTATTATTATTATTATTATATATTATTACTGGATAGTAAGTGTAATATTATGAGCAATATGTGATATAGGCAATGTATATTATAAGCAATGTGGGCGTGATCTTGTTTAACTGGCTGCAAAATAAACTTTGAATATTCAAAGCCCAGCTGCCCTTGTTTGACCCGCTGTAAAAAACAGCCTTGAAAAACGACGTGTGATTCTTGGTTTAACAGGCTGTAGTGTGATCTTGGTTTAACAGGCTATAGTAATAGCCTTGGAAGCGGCACCTCCCTCCCCCTCCCACCGTGGGGGGGCAGCCACGTTTGGCTCCACAAGCCTTTCTAAGGCCTGCTCAGCTGCAGCCGCTTCTCCAGCCCCTCCTCTTTGGAATCATGGGCCTAAACGGCCCACCGGAAGCGGCCGGAGTCAGGAACCAGCACCTAAGGCGCAACGGCCGACAACACAGCCTGGGAACCAGCGCCTAATGGTGCAACGGCCGACAACACAGCCTGTGTTGTAACAGATCGGTGCTTCAAAATGGCGCTGATCTCGTCAATCACGCGGCCTTCCAAAATGGCCACCGCCGCTGCTCTTCTCTGCTCTGCCTCCATCTGTCCCTCGATGTCGTCGCGCAGCAAAAGGAGGAAGGTAGGAGGGGCGGCTGGACTTAAATAGTCCTACAGATTCCGCCCCTCACGTTATGCGTCACGCCTTCGTCATAGGCGCGATGCGCGATGCTGCCTCCTTTAAAGATGGAGGCAGCGTCTTCACCCCCATCCGCAACCTAGCCCCGCTCGTCAGCTGCGTGGCGAGGGGGGCGCCTTTTCTCTTTCCAGAAATAGTTGGCTAATCTTGTACAATGACCCTGGTCTGCTTGACTGCTATTCTGAAAGGGCAAACAGCAATTTTGGATCTTAGCAAATCTTGTTTGACAAATGGAGAAATGCACATACCAGGTTTCCTCCTTTTCATACTCACTAAATAATAACGATGATTTTTATTTATTTATTTATTTGATTTATATCCCACCCTCCCAGTAGGAGCCCAGGGCGGCATAATAATGTGCCATTCACCAAGAGTGTCTAGTCTCTACATGTCCTCAGGTGAAGAGATGGAATGGAGGAATACCTTCACTTGGGGGCACGTGCTCCCCAACTATGTGATCCCTGCTCTTGGGAGGGAAGACTGTTAGAGCAATGCATTTCATATGAGACATCCTTTTCACATAGACTAAAGGATACCAGGGGAGGCAATCACATCAGTTTTACATTGTACTAACATGCATTCCCCTTTCCCTTGCTTTCCTCTGTAGTTTGCTCTATCTCGGCACCTCCAATATCAGAATAGAGTGTTTAGTCTTTGGATGATTGTGTCTAGAGTCCCAGTAGGGATGGAAAAATCTCAGTTCTCTCAGTGTCTCATTTTTCCAATCTTCAATTCAGTTCTCCAGATTTCTGCAGCAATTTGTGGTTTTTAAAAAAATACAATTCTCATGAAAATTCTTCAGCATTAATACACATTTCTCCTGCTCAAAACATTTTGGTATGCAGTTTTGACTAACGCACACATTTTTTGCAAGCAGTTTTTTCCTAATTATAATGTATGTTAATGATTTTATGCACATTTCCCCCTAATGTATGTACTTTTGTAAACTGGTTTGAGAACTGCATCACAAAATTTGGATGTGTGAATTTTGAGGGTTGGCTGTGTTTTGGTTCTCATATTGTTTCAGAAAGCGTGAATTTGATAAATTAGGTGTTAAATGCAATCCAAATAGAATTTGTCCCCCACCCATAGTCCCAGGCAAGGTGCTTGTTAGGGTTCTAGGCAGAAAAATCTTAGCAGTGTTCTCAAGTTTGTATGAGTGTTCTGGATACAATAATAATAATAATAATTTTATTTGTTAGACGCCTATCTGTCTGACTATACAGACACTCTAGGCGACTTACAACACAATTAAAATACTACAAACAATATACAATATATAACATCTCTGATAACACCACATCTCATATATACAACTGAAAGCTAATCTACCCCAAGATTATAGGCCTGCCCAAAGAGTCAGGTCTTTAAAGCTCTCCGGAAACCTGTCAGAGAGGAAGCATGTCGGAGATCATACGGGAGAGAATTCCAGAGGGTGGGGGCCACCACCGAGAACGCCCTCTCCCTGGTCCGCACCAGCCTAGCTGTTTTGGCTGGAGGGACCGAGAGAAGGTCCTGTGAGGCTGATCTTGTGAGGCGGCCTGATTGATGATACTGGAGGTGGTCCTTCAGATAAACTAGGCTGAAACCGTTTAGGGTTTTAAAGGTCAACACCAACACCTTGAATTGAGCCCGGTAAACCACTGGTAACCAGTGTAGGTCTACTAACACTGGGGTGATATGATCCCGGCGGCAGGTATGCTTAATTAAGTGTGCCGCCGCGTTTTGTACCAGCTGCAGTTTCTGGACTGTTTTCAAGGGTAACCCCACGTAGAGCGCATTACAGTAATCCAAGCGAGAGGAGACCAGAGCATGTACCACCTGTGGGAATAGATATACAGGAAGGTAGGGTCGTAGCCTCTGTATCAGATGTAATTTTATGTAAAATGTTCCCTTGTATTCACAGTGCCCTTTCTCCCTGTTTCCATCACCGAAGTTTTCCCTTCTTAGGTCTGTGTGTGAGTGTCCTGATAACAGAGATATATAGCTCCATGCTATGCACTCTATCATCTGAGATGTGGCCTTCTTACATGGGGTTTTATTATTGGTGGGTTTTGCAGTGTGATCGGGTACTGAGTTACACTCTATTCTATGTTATAGTTCTCTTCTGGCTACTGTAAGGACAGAATATGGAGAAACCGATTGGTTCCCCATTGGAAAGGGTGTGAGACACGGGTGTTTTTCATCACCCTATTTATTTAATATATACGCAGAATATATCATACGGAAAGCGAGATTGGACCAAGATGAAGAAGGTGCAAAAACTGGAGGGAGAAATATCAATAATTTAAGATATGCAGATGATACCATACTACTAGCAGAAACCAGTAATGATTTGAAAAGAATGCTGATGAAAGCTAAAGAGGAAAGCACAAAAGTAGGACTACAGCTGAATGTCAAGAAGACTAAAGTAATAACAACAGAAGAGTTATGTAACTTTAAAGTTGACAATGAGGACATTGAACTTGTCAAGGATTATCAATACCTCGGCACAGTCATTAACCAAAATGGAGAGAATAGTCAAGAAATCAGAAGAAGGACTGCGGAGGGCAGCTTTGAGAGAACTAGAAAAGGTCCTCAAATGCAAAGATGTATCACTGAACACTAAAGTCAGGATCATTCAGACCATGGTATTCCCGATCTCTATTCATGGATGTGAAAGTTGGACAGTGAAAAAAGCAGATAAGAAAAAAATCAACTCATTTGAAATGTGGTGTTGGAGGAGAGCTTTGCGGATACCATGGACTGCAAAAAAGACAAATAGTTGGGTGTTAGAACAAATTAAACCAGAACTGTCACTAGAAGCTAAAAGGATGAAACTGAGGTTGTCATACTTTGGACACATAATGAGAAGACATGATTCACTAGACATGACAATAATGCTGGGAAAAACAGAAGGGAGTAGAAAAAGAGGAAGACCAAACAAGAGATGGATTGATTCCATAATGGAAGCCACAGACCTGAACTTACAAGATCTGAACAGGGTGGTTCATGACAGATGCTCTTGGAGGTCACTGATCCATAGGGTCATCATAAGTCGTAATTGACTTGAAGGCACACAACAACAACAAAGTTCTCTTCTATATTTAAACTCTCTCTACCTGCTTACATATTTAACTGCTCTGTTGTACTATATGCTACTTTGTTGTTATATGCCTTGAAGTCAATTACAACTTATGGCGACCCTATGAATCAATGACCTCCAATAGCATCTGTTACAAACCACCCTCTTCAGATCTTGTAAGTTCAGGTCTGTGGCTTCCTTTATGGAATCAACCCATCTCTTGTTTGGTCTTCCTCTTTTGTGTGTTGATATTTTGTCTTTGTGCGAGAAATTGACCACAAATGACGAGAGGGCTAAAGAGAAAGTTAGGAGGTTGATTTAAGGTAGTTACAAATGCTACTTACAATTCATGTGATTTTTCTCTTTAAACATCACAGGGAAATGTCTGAAGATAAAAGTGTAGGAGGTTAGTAAACATCCCAGCTACACCCTGGGCTTCACACATCTTGTTCTAGTGGTAGCCATAAAAAAGATTTTCATGAGCTATTTATTTTTCTGAATGCCATAATCAGAAGCTACTTAGTCATTAGCATGTATGTGCTATGACAAACACCTTGCATGCTGAGTGAAACTCAAGCTATTATGAGTTTAGCACTTAGTTTTCTGATTTCCTTAAAAAAAAGAGTTGTGTTTCAATAACCTTACCTAGTGATAACATTGTTTAAGGTACAATGCATTTTCTCATTTGTAATCATATTGCTTATTCATTATTAGGCTGTCTGTATCCCATCTGGAAAATGTTTCTTGTGTATTATTTCTTTGTACAACCCCCCCCCCTCCAAAAGGCCTGCAAGGAATCTGTGGGGAGTAAATCCTTTTCAGCAAAAAAACACAGATTATTATCATCCTCCTTACTTTCTTCTTATTGAATAGACCAGAATAAAATGGTGACAGATTGCATTAATCTAGGGACATATTCCATTGCCTTCAAATTTACTGAGCATATTCAGAAGGTGTATTGTTATTATTCAGACAAATACCATTCAAATCAAACCTACTGGCATGTTTCTGTGTGGATTATGTATATTGTTTTGCCACTTATTTCATTGTTTGCATAATCATAACATACTGTTTACCTTTCCTTTGTGTTCTGCTATCAGTAGTTTTACTCTTCTTACCCAACTGTTACTTTTAAATGATGTGTGAAACCTTCTCATTTAGTTCCATAGTTATTGCCACCTTGCCAGCCAATTGTATTACAAATGCAGGATGCATCCACAACAGCAGATATGTGATTGTTTTCCCCCCAAAGATAGGCTATACTGAATTATTATTTTGCATTCTCTCTGCAGATATTGTTTTGCATCCTGGCAATATTGCACATTATTCCCCATTCAAAAACACAGATTTCGTTTAATTATGCAATGCTCTTATTTCAGAAATGGGGTGGAGGTGGGAACTACTGTTCTATTATAAATTTTAAAAAGTGACAGATTGTGCGTGCCTACATGTGCATTCATGTTTCTCTTTCTTTAAAAAAACCAGATGTTAAAATATAGTTAGAGATGAAGAGGAGAAGCTTGTCACCCTCAGCAGTCCTATTACACCTCTTTCTCTTTAAAATGACAGGATGATCCATTTTATATTCCTCCTTTTGTACAACTTGTCAAATAATACAACATCTTGCATAAATTGCCACTGTTTTCATGGATTTGTTGTAACAATTCAAAAACATAATGCTTTATTCAGGGCTTTATTTGGCACACCTGTATATATTTGATTTTCGATGACAGGAGAGAAAAAACAGATGTTGGCATCATCTCTAGAAATTTTTTATAGCCTAATCATGCTGGTAAGTGTGTAGCATCGCAATGACCATGGTCATTTCCATCTATGTCAAGTGTGGGAACCTTTGACCTTCCAGATTTTGCTAAATGACAGCTTCCGTCATCCCTGGTCATTGGCTATGCTTGCTAGGTCTGATGGGAGTTGTCATTCAGCAACATCTGAAGGCCCAAAGGTTCCCCACACCTGATCTATGTCTTTCCTTCCTCTTTCTCTGCTGCTGATAAAGCAGAAACAGATTCAGATTCAGATTTATTTATTCATTGCAGGGCCATAGGCCAACACAATATACACAAATATACAATATCCGATACAAGAAGGCAGATCAGTAAATAACAAGAATCATGTTCTTATATTATCATTTATTACATTTGTAGCAATTATTTGGAAGATCATTCTGTGATAAATTTAACTCTCAATTTCTGAGCTATTAGAGCAAATAAAGCTACCTTACATGTTACTTGAAAATTTTGATCTGACATTAAAAAGACTATTTTTTCCTCATCCGTAATCAACCCATCTGCATCCAGCCATTCCTGCAGAAGATGAAGCCTGAGATTGTGATATATTGGGCAGTATAGCAAAATGTGCGGAAGATCTTCCTTCACATTTAGGTCACATACACATTTTCTCAAATTCTTAGGGACATTTGCTATTAAGCCCAATCTGTCGGCATTAGGAAGGGTGAAAAAACGAATTGCAGTGAATGCATGTCTTAAATTGATATGGAGCGGCTGCAGAAGATATTGGGAACAAATAGAATCTATTTTAAATCTCCAATACCATGGGGCTGCATGAGAATTAAGTAAAGTAAGTCTGTCTAAATATTTACAATGGTTAAAAATCGTTTCTCGAAGCGCCTTGTTTGAGCTTATAGTATAAAATTGCTGAAGAGTTAGGTGATATCTGTGCAATAATTCTTCTAGTTTGCTACCCCAGATTTTATTTGAAAAGGGGTGGCAAAAACAGCATTTTAATAATTCTTTGCCTTGTATAGAAGTAAAGGTTCTCACAAATCTCAGAAGAGCTAGGTGTATATGGGCGCTGAGCAGAGGAATACCAATCTCCGCCCGAAGCATAGCTGCAGGAGTTCCAGGAGGAAGAAATAATAGGCGCCTGAGAAAATTTGTCTGAATGGTCTCTAGGATTATAATAGGTGCAGCTTCCCATCCCCAGACCGGTGCGCCATATATAACATGTGGAATTACTTTGGCCTCAAATATCTTTAAGGCTGGCAGAATCAGGTTGCCCCCCGAGGATCGATAAAATTTTAAGATTGCCCCCACAGTTTTTGTTGCTAATTGCTTTATGGAATAAAGGTGACATTTCCAGGAGAGGGTGTCTGAGAAGATCACCCCCAGATACTTAAAGTTTCGGCACTGTTCTAGGTTGTGATTTTCCAAAGACCAGCGATGGATCACGGGTCTTTTGCCAAACACCATAATTTTTGTTTTCCTATAATTTATGTTCAACCTTTCTGTTTTGCAAAGAGCATGTAGACTTTTCAGCATCTTTCTCATGCCGATAGGGGCCAAAGAAAGCAAAACCATGTCGTCAGCATAATATAATATAGCTACCTTCCTTTGCCCAATAGAAGGAGGGAAGTATTGATGATCTGATAAATTTAGAATTATTTTATTTACGAACAGGTTGAATAATATGGGAGCTAGTGGGCAACCCTGCTTGACACCCCTCTCTGCCACTATCAGGGGAGTCATATTTCCCTGGTGATCTGTCCTGACCTGAGCATTAGTATCATTATATAGGGCCCTTATAAGAAGTAATAGCCGTCGGTCAATTCCCATGTTAAGTAATTTGGACCATAAGATATTTCTATCCACTGAATCGAATGCTGCAGCCAGGTCTACAAAAGCCACATAGAGATGTTTTACTGGACCCATGATATTCTTTTTTGCCAAAAAATATAATGTGAGACAATGGTCTGTTGCAGAGGACCCTTTCCTGAATCCAATCTGTTCAGGGGATATGAGCTGGTTTTTATCCACCCACTGTTCTAACTTCTGGAGAAGAAATTTGCTGTACATCTTGGCTATCACATTTATTAAACTGATGGGACGATAATTGGACGGGTCAGCGGGATCATTTTTTTTATAAATTGGAACGATGATACTAGATCTCCAACCATCAGGAATAACACCAGTATTATTAATTCTGGTGAATAACTGTGCTAATAAAGGGGCCCACCAGTCTGGGAAATATTTAAAAGTTTCAGGGGGTAGAAAATCTTCCCCTGGTGCTTTCCCGAGTTTCAACAATTGTATTAATGATGTGATATCGTCCACAGAGACTGGGGGCCACTGATGAAGCTTTCCGATGTCCAGATCCAGAGTGTTAATCTGGGGAGATGATATAGAGGAGTACAGATTGTGAAAGTGGGTATGCCAGGTCTTGATTGATATTTGGTGTGCTTTTTTCTGACTTGGGAGACCCATCCCTTGCTTAACTATACCCCAAAATAGTCGCTCTTGGTTTAAAGAAACCGCATTAGCTAGCTTCTGCCAACAAGAAACTGCAAAATCCAGTTTCTTTTGGCTCAGCAGGTTTTTATAAGCGGTCTTCATTGATCTAAATTTGAGGGTCTGAGTTTTATCAATATCGTGTTTAAGAGTTAGCCGAAGTTGAGCTCTAAGATTTCTTTTCGCTACTCTACATTCCAAGTCAAACCATTTGGAAGAGATATGGGTCCTATTTATTACCTCTGCCTTCTGTGTCAGTATTGGTTTAAGTAAAGAGGCAATATTTTGGAAAGCCAATATCGGGTCTAGAATATCTTCTAGTATTCCCTGACAAATAGATTCAATAGGGTGGCTCCAGAGACTATGCGTTAGTTGATCCCTCTTTTTTCAGACCAGCAAACTCTTTTTAGTGGTCTGAAGTTCACTTGAAGAAAATTTGAATATGCATTGGACACAGGATATAGCAAGGTTAATTGCAAAGGGAAGTGGTCGCTCTCTGACCTACAAAGTACTTTGAAATCGATGATATCTGGTAACAATGATTGAGATGTAATTATGTAATCAATTACACTTGCCCCAAGAGAGGACCAATAAGTGAATGAGCCAGCAGAGAGGTCAACTACAGAGCCGTTTAAAATTTCCAATGCATGTAATGCCACTAAGTCCAGCAGAAAAAGACCCTGTTTATTTGTTTTATGATCTTTTAAATTTCGATTTTCAAACTCATACTGACTGGAAGGGGCCCAATTGGAAGAGTCAATATTATGTTGCCCGGGGATCCCAATTCTAGCATTAAAATCACCGCACAATAGTAATTTGTCATTTGGATATTGCTTTTCGAGATGCTTGAGCGTCTCATCCAGCATATCCCATGTTTTTATAGTATCCGCATCTAAGGTTCGAAAGGGGGGGATGTAGATGTTTAGCATATTAAAGCCTTCTCTCCTATACCTCTTATTCTAAGTACCAGGAACGATTGAGGATGTACAGATGGTAAAGAATCAGCCACTAATGAACTGTTGTTTGATATCAAAGTTAAGAGGCCCCCTTTGGGGCGGCCTCTGCCCAAAAGATTTGTTGCTGGGCTTGAAAAGGCACAGTAATCAGTTAGATACGGGATGTTTGGAGAGGTAATCCATGTTTCCTGTAAACAAATGATTTTAAATTTGTTTATAAAAGTCAGGAAATCAGGATCCTCACATTTGTTGGCCCATCCATTGATATTCCATGATAACAATGGTATCCGTCATTCAGCTGAGATCTCATCGAACGGACCTGTACTGACTATACATCCATTAGAGGGTGGTAGAATTCAAGATTGGTACAAGGGCTTACTATTACATCTAGTCGATTTTGCAGTTTTATCATCCTTTTTTTTTTTTGGCCTGCTGCGTTTCTATTTCCCTGGCCTCTGAGACGTTGGGCGGAGACCCTAATTCTGTCGCCTCCAAAACACGCATTCTTTCCCACCTCCCTGGAGAATCGATTTTCGCCTGTTTGGCAAGTTTGTAGCAGGGGGAAATTTCCCCTTGGTTATTTTCTTCAGTGGGGATAGAGGGAGCATTCGTCATGTTGATCTCAACACTCAGCTGCCTGCGGGTGTTCGGGGCTCCTAATTCCCTATTTGAGTCTTTATAAGTTCCCAGCGAACGTATTTCCTTGAGCTCCATTGTCTTAAATATATTAGCCAATGGTTCGATGGGCTCAAGTGACTTATTTGTTGTTTTTGATATTGACATAAGGTTTACCTTATGTAAACAGCCCCTCCCCTGCTTCCATTCATATACCTCACTCCATTTCTACACCCCATACCATCCTGAACTCCTTCAGAATGCCTGGTCTTGATTCCAAACAGCTGGCATGGATGGGAAGCCAAACTGCTGCAGCATCTCCTCCAGCCTCATCACACATACAAAAAGATTAGCCTTTTACCCGTTTGCCCCCAGAATCAGATAAACAAAGAACCCAAACGAGTTGCTTTCAGTGGTATTTGAAGCCTGTATAGTAAGAATGGGGAACCGGTGGCCCTCCAGAAGTTGTTGAGCTACAACTGCCATTATTCTTGACCACTGACAATCCTGGCTGGGACTGATGGGAGTTGTACTTCAGCAACTCCTGGAGGACAAGATATTGGCTAAGCTTGTACTAGAGGGTTCGGTTTAGAAATTCCTGCTCATCCATGAAGCTCACTGCATGTGCATGCTTTCTTCCAATCTGACCTGCCTTGCAGGATTGTTGTGAGGCTAAAACTTGAGGAACTGTGGTATGCAACTGTAAGAAGGATTTTAAAAAAGCAGGTATGGGATAGTCCCTAGGAGAACAAAATTGTGGGGGAGAATCTCCCTATGACTCCTGTGTGTCCCCCAGGACTGGGCCTTGATATTTCCTAGTCTTCTAAGGGCTGCAAAGCCTTACACAGTGTATGAGAAGTACTTAACCCTGAAGTTAGGTTTCACTGCAGGGCTGCCATTAGTATATAGTGACAGTGTGTGTAGTTGTCTAGAGGAAATCACACACCTCTTCTAAATCATCTAATATGGGGACAAAGGTTTGACTGCACTAGAAAGATCCTATTATAGGTTAGAGACACACTTATTGTTGTGCTGGTTCCAGTGCGTCTCAACCTCTCTTTTCTGAAAACAGGGGCACACAATTCTAGTCAAACTCCACCCCTTTTTACTCCAAGACCTGGTCGGATCAGCTTGAGTGTTCTTTTTTTATTATTATTCAGCTTCAGAGAGATTTCACAACTGATTGGCAGATCAACCCATTGCTCCTCCAGGTGCAGCCAATGGAAACACTTTGCTGTAGATGACTAGTGTGCCCATAGCCATAATCTTGTTTAGGCATACATTCTAAAATCAGGTTTTTTTCTGCAACTTCCTGAAATATGCTTCTTCCGCTATTTCTTTCCATATTACAAAACAAGCCAGTCTATTGGAAACATAATGTCTGTAAGTAAACCCCACATTGGGTTGGGGATAAAGAACAATCCCCTCCCCTTAATACAAAACACAAACATAAATATTTCTTTCCTGCTAATCCTGTGACAAACTCTAGAGGACCAACTACTTAACCTCCCAGTCCTTCATATACTAATACTACCAATTATTTAAACGACAGATTTAAATTATTTTAATAATGTTTTCCTGTACGTTTACTTGAAACATTACATTCAGGGGACTTACTCCAGAAAAATATAAATTGGACTGAAGCCAAACAGTCAATTCCTCTTCCAAGAGAACTGTGGGAATTGTACTTCTTGGGGGGGGGGGTTAGCTAGAAACCAATAACAAAGAGGTCTTATGACCTAATAAGTTCCCAGAATTCTTGGGGGGTAATGACACACACAATGGAGGGTTGAACTGAATATAAGGTCGTGGCTATATAGCAAATGCAAAATGTGAAAACTTTACAAAGAGGCTTAGACATGTCTCCTGCTATGCAGAAAGTGAAGATAGCTGAGAGTTGGAGACTGGCCCAAGGCACTGAGCAAAAACGATGATGAGTTTGGTGGGTTTAAAATATGTAACTGCATATGCATATGCTCAGAGGATTTGCAGTTGTTTATCAAGGTTAGCAAACTGGTTTATGCTTGTGTTTTACTATAAAATCCTAGAAGAGGAATGTGGCCATCAAAGCCCATGAACAAGAAGGGAAACTATGCTTAATTATTTGTATTATTTATTTATTACATGTATATCCCACTTTTCCTCCAAGGAGCTCAAAGTGGCATACATGATTGCCACCACTCCAAAGAAGACTTGTGACACAAATGTGGAATAATGTTATATTTATTAAAATATAACAAATATTAAACCTTACCCAATTACAAGCAATTAACCGGATTGAACTGCTTCGGGCAGGTGAGGATCAACCTAACTGTGAGGGAGTATTCCCTCCATTCCTCTGGGCATGTCAGTCAGCCCGGACTATAACCCACCAGTCAAGGGTGTGGGAAAACTTGTCCCTTCTTGCTAGTAGAGCCAGGTATGTGGTTCCAACCTCCACAGCCTGGCCCCGCTGTACAGGCATTCACCATGATGTGCAAGCTGGTCCCACAAGGACACGCCCCAGATCGCCACCAGACATGCCGCACTGATGGTTCCCTGGTGAGTGCTCTTTACCAAAATGCCTCAGTCTCCTAATTCCCCCCCCCCGCTTCCTCCCCTGCCCGAATTCCATGCCAGCCAATGCTAGACAAACACCACCCTCCCGGAAGCCAATTGAATGAACCCATATAGTATGGAGTAGTCGAAACAAAAGGGATTCTGAAATCAGGATCCCCCCCAAAAAATCCTACTCAGCCCCAACAGGCGACTAGCAAAGCCCATACTGACAGGGGGAAGGGTGGGTGTCGCGAGGCGAAAAGAGGCAAGATTCTAGGGAGAAGCGGGCTTTTATACCCGCTAATCCCTTCCTCCTAATTGGTCCAAAGACCACATGTGACTCCATTCAAAACCTTTGGGGACATTCCAGAGTCTTCTGCTCAGTGAGGGGGGTGGCGGCAAACACCATTCTCACCTCCCCATTTTATCCTGAAATTATTATCCCAGTTCTTCAAAAGGGATGCTGCTGAAGTCTTCTTGAATCAGAGACCACCCTCCTTTTTACCCAGTTAGCCAGATTCTCTCTGGCCTCACAATAATTCCCCATTAGCACAGATCATTTCTCACCTGATGATACAGATTTGGTGCCATCCATCCCCTGGTCCTTGGGCCGAACAAAAATGATGTAAATGTTTCACTCTTTCTCGCAGACCAGGGGATCGATTTTACAGTTCCTCCAACAGGCTCCAAAAACCTTGCATAGGAATGTCAACCCAGGACAGAATGGGAGATGGGTTGTATGGTCTTCATACTCTATTACAATACTGCATGTAGGACACTTGACAAGTGAATTTGCTGTAAGGAGCATCTTTTGATGCAACAAGAAGTTGGACCCACTGAAGACATCTTGTCAAAAGACCCTCCAAAACTAGGAGATGTCTCTTGTATTTGTTCCCACAAAGGAAAAAGCCATTTCACTTGAAGCCTTTAAACTAAAACTGAGATTTAAAAAAAAATAATCCAGACATGACAGGGGATGAATGGTTCCCTGTGGTTCTGAATTTTGATGGATTGTGATAGAACCAGAACGCCGAAATCACTAACAATTCTACTTACATTTTTAAAATATGTAATACTTAAGAACATAAGAACATAAGAAGAGCCTGCTGGATCAGGCCAGTGGCCCATCTAGTCCAACATCCTGTTCTCACAGTGGCCAACCAGGTGCCTGGGGGAAAGCCCGCAAGCAGGACCCGAGTGCAAGAACACTCTCCCCTCCTGAGGCTTCCGGCAACTGGTTTTCAGAACCATGCTGCCTCTGACTAGGGTGGCACAGCACAGCCATCACGGCTACTAGCCATTGATAGCCCTGTCCACCATGAATTTGTCTAATCTTCTTTTAAAGCAATCCAAGCTGGTGGCCATTATTGCATCTTGTGGGAGCAAATTCCATAGTTTAACTATGCGCTGAGTAAGGAAGTACTTCCTTTTGTCTGTCCTGAATCTTCCAACATTCAGCTTCTTTGAATGTCCATGAGTTCTAGTATTATGAGAGAGGGAGAAGAACTTTTCTCTCTCCACTTTCTCAATGCCATGCATAATTTTATACACTTCTATCATGTCTCCTCTGAGCCGCCTTTTCTCTAAACTAAAAAGCCCCAAATGCTGCAACCTTTCCTCGTAAGGGAGTCGCTCCATCCCCTTGATCATTCTGGTTGCCCTCTTCTGAACCTTTTCCAACTCTATGATATCCTTTTTGAGATGAGGCGACCAGAGCCATACACAGTATTCCAAATGCGGCTGCACCATAGATTTATACAACGGCATTATGATATCGGCTGTATTATTTTCAATACCTTTCCTAATTATCGCTAGCATGGAATTTGCCTTTTTCACAGCTGCCGCACACTGGGTCGACATTTTCATCGTGCTGTCCACTACAACCCCGAGGTCTCTCTCTTGGTCGGTCACCGCCAGTTCAGACCCCATGAGCGTATATGTGAAATTCAGATTTTTTGCTCCAATATGCATAATGTTACACTTGTTTATATTGAATTGCATTTGCCATTTTTCTGCCCATTCACTCAGTTTGGAGAGGTCTTTTTGGAGCTCTTCGCAATCCCTTTTTGTTTTAACAACCCTGAACAATTTAGTGTCGTCAGCAAACTTGGCCACTTGACTGCTCACTCCTAATTCTAGGTCATTAATGAACAAGTTGAAAAGTACAGGTCCCAATACTGATCCTTGAGGGACTCCACTTTCTACAGCCCTCCATTGGGAGAACTGTCTGTTTATTCCTACTCTCTGCTTTCTGCTTCTTAACCAATTCCTTATCCACAAGAGGACCTCTCCTCTTATTCCATGACTGCTAAGCTTCCTCAGAAGTCTTTGGTGAGGTACCTTGTCAAACGCTTTTTGAAAGTCTAAGTACACTATGTCCACTGGATCACCTCTATCTATATGCTTGTTGACACTCTCAAAGAATTCTTTTCTGAGATAAATTCACTTCCTCTGTCCTTAACACACCATCTGTCTTTCTCACCTTACTATCTTCAAATACTTGCTCTTACCAAATTCCTCTGCCAAGTCTTTCAGCAGGGGAATGTGTCACAATGGAAGACATGTCATTGTTACTCTAGCAACCTTGCTCAACAATGGCCATTGTTCCTCTTCATATCTTTATAGCTTTAAATGGATTAAACTGTTTTGTTTATTTTAATTTTTAAAAAATTCTAGACAACAAGTGTTGACCACTTGGAGAAGATGGGGTTCTGGGTGCCTCCTCATCTAAAAGACCAGACATTCCCCAGACTTCTTCTCTAACCTGTTATAGGATTGGGAAGGATTCAGTTTTGCTCCACATTTGGGAGCAAACCTTCCCATTTCACTTCCCTTGGACCCATACACAGATGGAGACATTGATGTGCAGATTAAGCTGCATAATCAACAGACTGAACAATGCATTGGTCCGCATTATACTTTTGAGGAGGTTCAAGGGTTGCCTCTTTCTTGGATAAGCTTCCAGAATGTGTCTGTATGTCATAACGTGCAATCCCTTCCTGGGGAATTGTACAGGGGAAATAAGATGGTTGCTCACATGTACCTAAAAGTCAAGAGAACAATACTTAATTATCTTTAAGCCCTCAGACAACCTCATAAATACTTGTTTTTTAAAAAAATGTGGAAGGATTTTAAATGATTTTTCTTTAAAAAAATCAGCCTACAGACAGGTAAGTGTGGGGGGAAATGCAATGGGCTTGGGATGGATATATGGTGATCTGTCCATCCATAACCTGGTGCTAGTAAGGTGGTAGGGAATCACTGAATAGTGACCAAGATGATAATTGTCCATAATTACAGCTTCAGAGTTGGGGGGAGAAGCTACTTCTTCCCACTCAACAGAAGAAAGGGTGCCACACTCTTCACTACAGAGCACTGAGCATTAATGTCAGAACCTGGTGGTTTGATTCAGGATGGATTTGTACTTGCAGCTACTGTGTATAGTATTTTGGTGTTTTTAATGCCATGGATTCTGTCCCATTCATTGTGCAAAGGGCATAGTCCCTGTCCCTTCCAGAAATGCAGATAGAGAATCAACAGAAGAAAGGGTGCCACACTCTTCACTACAGAGCACTGAGCATTAATGTCAGAACCTGGTGGTTTGATTCAGGATGGATTTGTACTTGCAGCTACTGTGTATAGTATTTTGGTGTTTTTAATGCCATGGATTCTGTCCCATTCATTGTGCAAAGGGCATAGTCCCTGTCCCTTCCAGAAATGCAGATAGAGAATCAATGCAACCTAAAAGCAGCCACAGGATTCCTTTTCAGTGTTGTGCATTACCTTTGCGTATGTTTCTTGAAATGACAGAAAATAAACACTCACTTGTGCATCTTTTGACATGGCTGAGTCACCTCACCACATGCAGAAAAACAACAAATCTGTCCTAGACTATGACAGTTTCTCACATAATAATTTAAAACAAACTCTGTTAACACTTTGTCATCATCTGACCATTATGACTGAGACCACAATTGTAGCTCAATTTTTTTTCTTCTGCGCAACAATATTAAATTCTAGGAGGCTACAGAAGAAATGGGAGGAGGGTGGGTGAAAGAACCAGGCGAGACATTTGTTGTCTGAATCCTATCATGATTATTTTGAGCATTTAAAGGCACTGTCTATAGGCAGGGACATGGAAGTTGCAAAAGTAGTTGATCTGGATTAGGATCTTTCCTTTGTCTCTACAATGTCTCTGTAGTGTGTGCTAAGCAGTGGCTGAGGGACAGAGCTGAGCAAAAATGGCCTCTCACTGCAAAATTGTCCCCTCCCTCAAAATAAATCCTGAGAAATTCCACCTCAGTTCTACCCAAGGCCAGTTTTAATGCTATCATTCATATGGAGGCATCCAGAGATTATCAGAGCTTGGAAGTAACTAGTTACAAGTAACGAATTACTTGTAATTCATTACTTTTTTGAGTAATGAGTGGGTAATTCCTTTACATTTCGATTGTAATAGAACTAGGTGTAATTTTACTACTTTTGTGGAGTAATTGTAATGTTTCCAGAGTTACTTTTGGGCATTACTTGGGGGGGGGAGCAGGGGAAGTCTTCTGCTCCTTTGATTTGTGGATGAAAATCATGTGCCTCAAACTGGGCTTCTGTGCAGTGTTGCTCTTTCCTTATGCTCTGTGGATGGGTAGGAGGTGACGAGGGACGAGGCGGAGTTTGAGACGGGGTGGAGTGGAGAAAACAATTATTTAAAAAAACAGATAGTGGTGGTGAAGAATGGAGTGGAGGGGAAAGGATCCGGAGGTCAAGAACATGGATAAAGGAGGAGAAGGAGGCATCAGCAGAATGAAGATAAAGAACTGTGGAGGTGAAAGATGACAAAGCGTGTGTCTGTGTGTGAATACTGTGTTTGCACTTGGCACACAAAGTGGCCTCCACCACCCTGTCTGGCTACTGTGCTGCATTTGCAGTATTTTAACGTTTTTGCATCTCAGGGGAAAATGTTTGCTTGAGTGAGTGTCCCTTAGTTGGTGGCAGGGCAGGGTCTGGGAGGTGGTTAAGTGAGAGAGATTATGCTGGCTGGCTGAGGGGAGGGGTTGCACTTGGTTTGACGTGCAAAGATCTGAGTAGTGGCCTCAGCCTCCCTCCCCACCACCCTTACCAGCGGAGAGACCACCATTGCTATCTTATGAATAAAAATAATTATTCTACTACCTCTGTATGTGTGTGTTTATTTTTACTGTTGTTTTATGCAGCAGCCAAGGCCAGCACCTTGTAGGCTTTTTTTTAAAGTAACTGAAATGTAATTGTAGTGATTACTTCGGAGGAAAAGTAAAGTAATCAGTTACTTTCAGAGCAATTGTAATTGTAACAGTAATTACTACTTTTTTGGGGCCATGTAACTGTAACTGTAATTTATTACTTTTTAAAAGTAATCTTCCAAGCTCTGGAGATTATTCCACATTATGGAAGCCTCTTTGCATGTGCACTGGTCCCATCATATGGAGAGTCTCCAGCACTTGCACGTTCCTGGAAAAACCTAGCAGCGGCATGAACTCTACACTTGTGGATTCTATGGAATAAGTCATTAATTACATATCACATGTTAGATTACTCATGTGATGCTTCTATCATACAGAAAGCATTTCATGCAACCCTCACAAGTGTATGGTTTATCCCTTCAAACATGTCTTTGGAGTGTTGTATGCTACTTACATAGGCAACCCGGCAAAAATAAAATTAATACATGTTTATCTCAGAAATAGCACATGGGGAGGTAAACATGTGCTCACGACTAAGCAATCTTCTGTAATTCACTCCAAACCTGTAACAACAAGCTGACTCTGTGCTTCCCGGCAACCTTCCAATATCCCTTCACTACCGTTAACAGCAGGGCTGTGGAGTCGGAGTCGTGGAATTGGAGTCGGAAGCAATTTGGGGTGGAGTCGGAGTCGGTAGAAATGTACTGACTCTGACTCTGGCTTCAAAATAAATTTTGATCGACAACTTTTTTAAAATATAAATTCAAAATGTCAAAGAAGCTTCCCAAAAAGTCAGCTGTAGTTGAGCATTTCACCATAACTCAAGATGGAAAACATTTTGTGTGTCAGTGTATGTCACAGGACTCAGATGAAGACAAATGCTGTGATGCCAAGATCAGGGCATATTCAGGCAGTGATAAAAATGCTCCTATGAGAGCTTCCAATTTAAAAAGACATTTACAGCCTTTTCCAGGGCTGTGGAGTCGGAAGCAATTTTGGGTGGAGTCGGAGTCGGACAGTAGAAAAATAGAGGAGTCGGAGTCGAAGGTTTGGCGTACCGACTCCACAGCCCTGGTTAATAGTCTGCTATCTAGAAAGCTAATGACAATATGCCATGTTAGACACAGTGCCACATTTTGGAAGTCAAGGGCCTGTCTTCATCACCGCCCCTCTAACCCACTATATGGTATTTGCAGGTATGATTTATGGACAGAGTAGGAATGTTTTGCCTGTTAAACAAATTTGCTCTAGTTTACAGGGTATGTTGCCTACTCTGTGCTGTGACCCAGGGTTGAGTTTTCTTAGTAGCGAGTGCTGTGCTGGTGGTGGGAGAGCATTGTTAAACAGGAGTTAGATTGGTTAGTTGTAGGGGAAATACATTGATAGATAGGGATTTGGGGAGCAGTCAGAGATACCTTTGAGGTGATGGGGGATGTCTCGAGACTTACCTCTCAGGACTGTGGGTTCTAGGTGTGGGGCATGGGTTCCCTTTGAGGCCAGTCTGTATAACCTACTCAGATCTGTGGGGCCTAGGAGGGAGGAGTGACTCAGACAGACCTTTCTCAGCCAGATATGGCTATTAGACAAGAGTAGTGGCATGACTACTCCCAATCCAGGGGCCAGTTGATTCACCTTATCTGTAAGCAATTTGAGTCCCCAAGTGGCTCCAGGGTTAAAAAAGCAATCTGCAGAAATGAGATCTTATTGTAACTAAGTTAATAAAATCGTGGTCCCAAAAGTTTGCCCAATTATTCCTGTGATTTTTTTCATAATTCTGGTATGTGCGCACTAGAGATATGAAGGCCTGGAAAAACTGGGGGGGAGTCCCCTCCCCCAAACAATTGAGGGGGGGGGACCTGGAGTTTTTTAAAATGAAATTTTCCAGGTTTTTTTCCAGGCCTTCACATACACAAATTCATTGATGTGCTGCTTTCTAACTGTCTCAAGAAATTCTTCCACCTCAAATACACACTCTTGAATCTTCCTGAAGACAAGTTGATTTCCTAATCCTTGTGGACAGAGCTCCAAAAAATACTAACAATCCATTACTCTCTCTTTTTTGATGTCTAATTTGGGGTGATATTATGTACTAAAACTTTCATTGTGCATTTGGCTGCTCAGACCTGGTGCTGTAGAAAGCTGGAGAATTCTGTAAGAAATACAGAAATAGGACAAAACAGCTTTATTAAATGATAACTGATTGGAGCTCTGAGAGCCAGTGTGGTATAGTGGTTAAGGTGCTGGATGACAACCTGGGAGACCCGGGTTCGAATCCCCACATAGCCATGAACCTCACTGGGTGACCTTGGGCCAGTCACTGCCTCTCAGCCTCAGAGGGAGGAATGGTAAACCCCCTCTGAATACCGCTTACCATGAAAACCTTATTCATAGGGTCGCCATAAGTCAGGATCGACCTGAAGGCAGTCAATTTCCATTTTTCAATTGGAGCTCTGAATAACAGACAATATTATACCTCTGAATAACACGCAACCAGGGAAGACTGTTGCTGTCATGTCCTACTTGTGAGTAGGGATGGCCAATTTCAGTTTCTCTCAGTCACTTAAGTTCAGTTCACCTCGCTTCCAAATCAGTTTGTGGGGAAAAAAAGTTAAAAGTATGCGCAAAAATTCATATGCATTTTGCACGCATTTTCTCCTAATATACAAATTGTGTATGGAATTTTGCCTAATATATACATTTTGCAAGCAATTGTTTTCTTATACAATTTCATTACGTTATTTTCACTAATTTATTTATTTATTTTAAATATTTCTACCACCACCCCTTCTACCCTACAATAGGGCACTCAGGGTGGCTTACAATTAAATCACACGCATACATAATAAAATTATACACAATAAAAACACAAAACATTACAGTAAATTAAAATACATAAAGTACAATTAAAACACATAAAATACAATGTGCATATATAGACAGACAGACATGTATATATATATGCATAGATATATGGAGGAGTGATACTAAAAGGACTCAGAAGATAAAAATTAAAAATAAAGAACATAAAAATAAAGAGCATAAAACAGTGTCATTTTATGCATATATGCATAAAAATATATCCATTTTTGTCTGCACCCTCCCCAGATTAGGTAGATTCACATTAAAATACAAATTGAAAAAATATCTCCCCCGTCAATATTTGGGAGTGTCCAGACTCAGCATCTGGCTGGCTGCCATTGGAAACAGAATAGTGGGCTACGTGGCCCTAAGCTGGGAGTGGGGTATTTGTGGTCCTCCAGATGTTGCTGGGCTACAACTCCATCATCCTTGACCTTGGCAATGCTGACTGGGGGTAATGGGAGCTGGAATCCAAGACTGGAGGGCCAAAGGCTTCTCACCCCTGGAATTCATACAAATAATTATTATGCTCTTAAGTACTGTGAATTTACAAGTAAGGCCCATTGAATCCAGTGGAACCTACACCCAAGTAAAAGGACAGTCCTTCTAATTTTGTGAAGTTCTGTCCTCAACTCTGCCCATCTATGACTATTTTTCTTGTCACGCTGCACGAAGGACATTATAACGGGACATAATTCCAATGCCTGGATTTCAGGCATTTTATTTGTTGCTCTAGTTTCATTTCTCAGTTCAGGCTTTAGAGTGACATGACAGCTCAATCTGTTGTGCAACTTGTCATTTTTCTGATTTGAAATATATGGCCCAATCCAGCCTCATACACATTAACTGGCTGCTCTGCTCACTTCAAAACAACGTTATTTTCAAATGAACAGTCTCCAAATGCTAGTGAATTAAATGCAAAAATAAAACTCTCAGCTGCTCAAAGGATGGTTCCATGTAGCTTTTATCTGCATTTCTTTCAACCCCCACCCTCTTTCCTGCAGATGGAATTGCCAATTTGGAGATGGATCTACTAGTAATTCAGTTGGATTTAGGAACCATGAACCTTGTAAGTTATTTGTATGTCCAGAGTTATGTACAATTGACATTTCTGGTGCATTATTTCCAATGTATTACTGGTGCATTATTTCTGATGTATTACAGAGTCCAGCTTACACAGATTAGATTTAAATTCATTGGAAGCCTTGGCTTTAGCCTAAAGTGTTGATGCACACGATAGTACATGCAATTCCATGGACACCAGTGATAATTTTCAGATATATTCCTTCTGTCCCCCAGCACACACATTCCAAATCAGTGTAGTTCTTGCAATATTGATCCGTGCTACAGCAAAGCATCATGAGCATTCAGGGGAGGGGCCTTAGGTTAATGTGATTTGTATGCAAAAGATCTGAGATTCAGTCCCTGGCACCTCTGGTTAGAAGGATCAGGTAGCAGATGATGTGATTCTCTGACTGAAACCCTGGAGATCTACTGCTAATGACTGTAGACAATACTAGGTTTAGGGATGTGCTAGAATTCTGCCCAATTTGGATTTGGTACCAGATTTTCCATTCTCTTATTCTACATTGTGTAGCCTGGTCGTTCTAGCGAATCGCTTCTGATTATATTACTTCAAGGTACTAACAAGTCAATTACAGAGCAAGTAGCCAAATTCTTGAACTTGGCTATTTGTATTAAATCATTAATGATTGTTTGATAGTGATGGGGAAAAACGAGCAACTGAAATCCATCTTGTCCTTAGCATCCAATACATACAGGGAGAGAGTCAGCTCAGTCTTTGCTAAAAAGGGCAGCCTTAGCCTTCCTTAAACACAACCACAAGCTCTGTTTCCCTAGGTTAAAGAAAGGTCAGGCTGTTCTAGGTGGGAAAACAACAAACAAACAAAAGTCCTTAAACAGCCCCCCCTCGCTCAGGAAGGAAGCCTGAGATAATCCTAAGGAGTTAAGCCCCAGCTGATAGTTGAGCCATCAGCCTCAAGTAACACATCATTGGCTGGCAGCAGTAGATGGGAGGGACCAGCCACACATATAAATTCAGAGCACCCTAGCAAGGGAGCCTGCTCCACGAGCTAGAGGGAGCCCCAGCTGACAAAGCGTCAAGGCGAGTTAAGCAGCAGAGCGAGTTCGGCAGCAGGGCAAGGAGGCCAGGGCCCCCCCACTCTGCCCGTCTGTTCCCTGACTAAACTGCAGTCCCCAACCCATTGATGTAATAAACCTTAAACAAAACTATGCAGGTAAGAAGCCAGCAGGGGTTTGGGGGCTTTCCAGTGTTTTGCACTGCCTGCAGCATGTACGATTATCTGCCTATTGGACAGAAATTGTGGGTGTGCTCTCGGTGCAATGAGCTCCTGGCTCTCCGGGAACGACTTCATTTCCTTGAGGCCAAGGTGGCGGACCTGGAAAAGCTGAGAGAGGCAGAGAGGTGTGTGGATGAGGCTTTCAGGGACATTATAGCTGTGTCCCACTCCAACGATGATAGCTCTTCTGCTATCATGGAGAACGATGGTCTCGGGGAAGGAGAGCATCCAGCTGAGGAAGAGGGAAACGATCCCTTAGAAGGGACCCATTCCTTGGGGGATGAGCAGCTATCCTCTCGTGCTGAGGATATATCTCCAGGGGGTGGAGGGATCCTTGTAGTGGGTGATTCAATCATTAGGAACATAGACAGTGGGGTGTGTGATGGGCGTGCAGACCGCAAGGTGTTTTGCCTGCCTGGTGCGAAGGTTGCGGATATCGTCCATCATTTAGATAGTTTGGTAGACAGTGCTGGGGAGGAGTCAGTGGTCGTGGTGCATGTTGGCACCAACGACATGGGGAAATGCAGCTGTGAGGTCCTGGAAGCAAAATTTAGGTTGCTAGGTAGGATGCTGAAAGCCAGGACCTCCAAGGTGGCTTTCTCTGAAATGCTACCAGTTCCACGCGCAGGACCAGCCAGACAGGCCCAGCTTTGCAGTCTCAATGCATGGATGAGACGATGGTGTCGGGTGGAAGGGTTTGGATTTGTTAGGCACTGGGGAACATTTTGGGACAAGCCGGGCCTGTACAAAAGGGACGGGCTCCACTTGAACCAGAATGGAACCAGACTGCTGGCACTTAAAATTAAAAAGGTGGCAGAGCAGCTTTTAAACTGACTGAGGGGGGAAACCCGACAGGAGCTGAGAAAGGTCCGGTTTGGAATAAACCTTCCCCCTGGGATAAAGACCAAAGAAATGATGAAATTTTAAAAGGGGTAGGCCTAGAAGTAGGCATTGTGAGAGCAGGAGCACAGGATATAAATTCAGAAGGGCAAAATTACCACAGGCCAAACCACAAGTGCCAAAGACACTTGAAGAGAGACACTGCTTACAAGTCCCTGTATGCTAATGCTAGGAGCCTGCGAACCAAGATGGGAGAACTGGAGTGCTTGGTCTTAGAGAAGAACATTGATATAGCGAGCATAACGGAGACCTGGTGGAATGGAGAAAACCAGTGGGATATGGTTATCCCTGGATATAAACTATATCGGAAGGACAGGGAAGGACGTATTGGTGGCGGAGTCGCTCTATACGTGAAAGAAGGCATTGAATCCAGCAAGCTCGAAATCCCAGAAGAGGCGGACTCCTCCACAGAATCATTGTGGGTGGTGATACCATGCCCCAGGAGGGATTTAATACTGGGAACGATCTATCGTCCCCCTGATCAAAATGCTCAGGGAGACCTGGAGATGAGATATGAAATTGAGGAAGCATCCAAACTAGGAAATGTGGTAGTGATGGGTGGCTTCAACTACCTGGACATAGACTGGCTGCATATGTGTTCCAGTCATGACAAAGAAGCAAAATTTCTAGATATTCTAAATGACTATTCCCTAGACCAGTTGGTCATGGAACCGACCAGAGGGACGGCAACCCTGGACTTAATCCTCAGTGGGGACCGGGACCTGGTGCGAGATGTAAATGTTGTTGAACCGATTGGGAGCAGTGACCATAGTGCTATTAAATTACACATACATGTAAATGGCCAATTGCCAAGAAAACCCAACACAGTCACATTTGACTTCAAAAGAGGAAACTTCACAAAAATGAGGGGATTGGTAAAAAGAAAGCTGAAAAACAAAGTCCAGAGGGTCACATCACTCGAAAATGCATAGAAGTTGTTTAAAAACACTATATTAGAAGCTCAACTGGAGTGCATACCGCAGATCAGAAAAGGTACCGCCAGGGCCAAGAAGATGCCAGCATGGTTAACGAGCAAAGTCAAGGAAGCTCTTAGAGGCAAAAAGTCTTCCTTCAGAAAATGGAAGTCTTGTCCGAATGAAGAAAATAAGAAAGAACACAAACTCTGGCAAAAGAAATGCAAGAAGACAATAAGGGATGCTAAAAAAGAATTTGAGGAGCACATTGCTAAGAACATAAAAACCAACAACAAAAAATTCTATAAATACATTCAAAGCAGGAGACCATCTAGGGAGGCGATTGGACCCTTGGATGATAAGGGAGTCAAAGGTGTACTAAAGAACAATAAGGAGATTGCAGAGAAGCTAAATGAATTCTTTGCATCTGTCTTCACAGTGGAAGATATAGGGCAGATCCCTGAACCTGAACTAACATTTGCAGGAAGGGATTCTGAGGAACTGAGACAAATAGTGGTAACGAGAAAGGAAGTTCTAGGCTTAATGGACAATATAAAAACTGACAAATCACCCGGCCCGGATGGCATCCACCTGAGAGTTCTCAAAGAACTCAAATGTGAAATTGCTGATCTGCTAACTAAAATATGTAACTTGTCCCTCAGGTTCTCCTCCGTGCCTGAGGACTGGAAAGTGGCAAATGTAACACCAATATTCAAAAAGGGATCCAGAGGGGATCCCGGAAATTACAGGCCAGTTAGCTTAACTTCTGTCCCTGGAAAACTGGTAGAAAGTATGATTAAAGCTAGATTAACTAAGCACATAGAAGAACAAGCTTTGCTGAAGCAGAGCCAGCATGGCTTCTGCAAGGGAAAGTCCTGTCTCAGTAACCTATTAGAATTCTTTGAGAGTGTCAACAAGCATATAGATAGAGGTGATCCAGTGGACATAGTGTACTTAGACTTTCAAAAAGCGTTTGACAAGGTACCTCACCAAAGACTTCTGAGGAAACTTAGCAGTCATGGGATAAGAGGAGAGGTCCTCTTGTGGATAAGGAATTGGTTAAGAAGCAGAAAGCAGAGAGAGGAATAAATGGACAGTTCTCCCAATGGAGGGCTGTAGAAAGTGGAGTCCCTCAAGGATCGGTATTGGGACCTGTGCTTTTCAACTTGTTCATTAATGACCTAGAATTAGGAGTGAGCAGCGAAGTGGCCAAGTTTGCTGACGACATTAAATTGTTCAGGGTTGTTAAAACAAAAAGGGATTGCGAAGAGCTCCAAAAAGACCTCTCCAAACTGAGTAAATGGGTGGAAAAATGGCAAATGCAATTCAATATAAACAAGTGTAAAATTATGCATATTGGAGCAAAAAATCTTAATTTCACATATAGGCTCATGGGGTCTGAACTGGCGGTGACCGACCAAGAGAGAGACCTTGTGGTTGTAGTGGACAGCACGATGAAAATGTCGACCCAGTGTGCGGCAGCTGTGAAAAAGGCAAATTCCATGCCAGCGATAATTAGGAAAGGTATTGAAAATAAAACAGCCGATATCATAATGCCGTTGTATAAATCTATGGTGCGGCCGCATTTGGAATACTGTGTACAGTTCTGGTCGCCTCATCTCAAAAAGGATATTATAGAGTTGGAAAAGGTTCAGAAGAGGGCAACCAGAATGATCAAGGGGATGGAGCGACTCCCTTACGAGGAAAGGTTGCAGCATTTGGGGCTTTTTAGTTTAGAGAAAAGGCGGGTCAGAGGAGACATGATAGAAGTGTATAAAATTATGCATGGCATTGAGAAAGTGGATAGAGAAAAGTTCTTCTCCCTCTCTCATAATACTAGAACTCGTGGACATTCAAAGAAGCTGAATGTTGGAAGATTCAGGACAGACAAAAGGAAGTACTTCTTTACTCAGCGCATAGGTAAACTATGGAATTTGCTCCCACAAGATGCAGTAATGGCCACCAGCTTGGATGGCTTTAAAAGAAGATTAGACAAATTCATGGCAGACAGGGCTATCAATGGCTACTAGCCATGATGGCTGTGCTGTGCCACTCTAGTCAGAGGCAGCATGCTTCTGAAAACCAGTTGCCGGAAGCCTCAGGAAGGGAGAGTGTTCTTGCACTCGGGTCCTGCTTGTGGGCTTCCCCCAGGCACCTGGTTGGCCACTGTGAGAACAGGATGCTGGACTAGATGGGCCACTGGCCTGATCCAGCAGGCTCTTCTTATGTTCTTATGTTTGTTCTGTCATACCTCCTTGGCCTGATTAAAATTATTTCTGAGAAGACAGCTGTGCAAACGCTGACTACTTATGAAATTAGCTAAGTGCTAGGAGTAGAATAGGACCGTTTGTGGTCAGGCCAGTTGGTAAGAATTCTGAGGTAACCAAGAAATGCACCTGGGTCTGATATGTTAGAAGAACATTATTTTTGTACTCTGGAAAGCCTCTTACAAAATACCCGAATGACACACCACCCATAGCTTTGTTTGTTCTTTCCATATCTTTTACATACTTAATGATGCTTGCTTGTAACGTTGTGTATAAATACTCGGAACGTCCTCATGGGGGGCAGAGAGAACTTTTTCAGTCTTCTTTTGGGAGATCTCTCAGTTGCTGCAGCATTTGTGTGAATGGGTTTTGAATAAAGTCATTGCAGTCTGTGTTTAATGTGGTCAGACTTCTTTTTCCACAATAATAGTCTCCAAACCAACTGTGTGTTATTTGGTCCTTTGTATTTTTAAAAAAGTGTTATTTCACTTATTTATATGTATGCCATTTTTAAAAAAATGAGGTTGTAATATTATCTGTTTTTATCTGATGATTCAGTGGACTGTTGACTGTAATAAAATATGATTTGACTTGATTTATTCTCAATTGCTGAAGACTGGATTTTAATGTAGCTGATTTCTGCTGCTATTTTTGAAAACTTTTTTTTAAAAAAAGTATTCACCTCAAAAGCATCTATTGTAAGAATGATTTATCAACATTTCCTTTTAAAATGTCAATGTTTCCTTCAAAACATTGATATTTAAAAATATCAAGATTAATATCAAGATTTTTTCTGAGCATAAAAAAGCATGGATCGGGAAAAGGAGCAGCTAGCAGATACAGAAAGAACTTGAATTGATTTGCTTTCGAACGAATCTCATCCCTAATTAGGCTAGATGGATTAATAGTCTGACTCTGAGCAAGGCAGCTTTGTGCCCCCTTTGTCTTCATCCAGCATCTTCCTCAAAATTGAATGGGAATTCTCAGAGGAATTCAAATCTTGAAAGGACACCTTTTGTAATAACTATGCCTAGGATATGGCCATTCCTGCTACAAGACAGGTTCCCAATTTTATGCTCCACCCCACTTTTTAAAAATCAGAGGAAAGGGCCATAGCTAGCGGTAGACCATCTGTTTTGCATGCAGAAGGTCCCAGGTTCAATCTCTGGCATCTCCAGGAAGGGTTGGGAATGTCCCCAGTCTGAAACCATGGATAGCCAGTGCCAGTCAGAGTAGAGAATACTGAACTAGATGGACCCATGATCTGATCTGGTATAAGGTAGTTTCCTATGTTCTTATCATATAGAAAATTATGTAATAAATAAATACAAAACCTGAGTTACCTTTGAAATGAGCTCTTTGAATGGCAATTGATATGATCTGGGGTACCTTAAGAAAGGTGGCAGACCTTTTTTTTTAGGAAACTAGAGCAGGGTATTTATTTTTTACATTTATAGCTCACCTTTTTTCATCACAGAAAGTAAAGGCATGTGGTTTCCAGGCAGTCTCCCATCCAGGCACTGACCAGACCCAGATCGGCTTAGCTTCAGCAAGGTGGTAGCCTCATATGCCTTCAGAACATAGCTTGGATATTGGTAAATTCTCACTGCTCAGATATCTCTTGATGTTCTACATTTGGTATTCTTACTTAGAGACTCCCCTCCCCTCAAAATGCTGGTCATATCTGTCACAGAGTTAGCTGAACAGAGTTGCATATCTCCAGTTTTCTCTGCCCTCCCAATCCATATTCAGTGGATGCATGTGCTATAAGTGTGTTAGTCTGTAGACACAGGGCCATTAAGAAGTCGTAATAGAAACATATTCCTCTCTCCTTGTTCTGTGAGCTAGCGGTTGTCTGGCTTTTCATCTATGCTCTGGAAAACAAATCTGTTTAGCAACTCTAAAGATCACATATTTTAAAGTCATTTTAATCAATGACATTTGATGCCCATTTGGTGTCCCTATCTGGATTATGCCCAGGGCAGATGGCCCTGTCACCCCATCCCATTATTTGACAGGTTTCTTTAAATTCCTTTGACTTCTTTGCACTCACCAACTTAATTAGCTGAGAACTCAGTAGTGCGAACAAGAAAAGAGAGAAGCGTGTCAGACAGATGGATTCATTTGCAGTATTTTTTTCTGCTGCATAAACCATTATGTGATTGATGACAACTTAAAAGCAAAATAACTGGGTATTACCTTATTTTCAAAAGGGGGACTGGCATCCATCACTTATCCGTTTCAAATTGTTATATCACAAAGTTGTTGTTTTCTTTGCTTTTCTCCCTCCGTTACCTGACAGAATGATTTGACATGACAAAATGATGAAAATGCAACTTTCTGATTTAAGACTTTCAAGCAATGAGCAATCATTACTTTGCTGAAAGTAGCAATATGGGTCTGCAAGCTTGATGGATATAACAGTACCTTCATCCTGGAGATCTTATCCCATTACATTTAATGGATGTTTTGCATGTGCATCAAGGAGGAAATAGTCCACTAGTCATGCATTTGCAGAAAACTGGGCCTTTCTACCCATCCTCAACAACCTCATGCTTATCTTCTATAGGAAACAAAATCATCAGCGATTTGTAGTATTAGGGTTTTCTTTCTTTCTTGGAATGTTGAAAGTAGCGTGCTCTCTTCCACCCTCTGCTCCCAATGAAGGAATGTGGCACATCCAGCAGTTGTTTTTTGATGATTCAAAACAATTGGTCTTTGATACTTAGCAACATAATATTTGTGTTTAAAAGCCCCTAGTTGTATAAAGTTGCCCCGAACCTCTGAGGCAGGAAGGAACTGATCTGCAAAAAGCTGGAGAACTAAAAATGGAAGACAGCACAGCACACATGAGTAAAGGCAACAAGAGAGGAGAGGAACTCAGCAGATTATGGAATCAGTTTCTTAAAAGGACATTCAGCAACCCTGCGTGTTTTGATACCAAATGCCAGAGAGAAAGCACTATTTTGTGATACAGCTGAATAAATTGAGTTCCCCCTGATGTTATCCAAATGCAGGGGAGATTTCTTCCTCAAATAGGATGGGTTTTTGTTTGCCCTGGTAAGGCCCTTCACCTAGAGTTTTTCAGAGCATGTTGGCCCACTCCCACAAAGAAATGTAGAGGGTTTGAAGCTTCAGACACACTCTGAGCCCAGTCCACCCTGCATGAATGTTTTGCTTTTTTAAAAAAAAAAGTGAGGGAAGGGGAAACCTTGGCACCTCGTTTAAGTAAGGTAATCCAAATCCTCCTGCTCCCGCCCATCAATTGAAATCACCTGCCCGCCTGTTTTTGCTGGCTTCCATTCCCCCCCCATGCCCTGCAAATGGATGAAAAAGTGGCCAACATGATTATTTCAGCAAAAATAATCCTCTTCGTACCATTTCTCTACTTGTCACTCCCAATACTGCTTTTCAGTAAAGAAGTGGGCCTTTGGGGTTTTCTAATACATTGCATGTAGTATGAAGTTTGATTCCAGAGCCACATAGCGAACAATTGTGAATGCAGTCTGATTTTGAGATCAGACCACGTATGCAGCAGTATCCAGCACAGTTGGATCCCAGGTAGTCTTAATGGAACATGACAGGTTGCCTGCTTGGCACCTTCCCCATTTCCTTGTGACCCCCTGAACTGGTCAGGCTTGGCAAAACCAAATGCCTTCAGGGATAGGAGATCTCATGGGAGCAAAGGATCTCCATATGTCAGGGACATGGCCCCCCACAAGGTCCCAACAATATATGGGTTCTCTTTCAACACATTGCCATCACAAAGTTGAGCATTTTGATAATACATTGGTGTGTTTATTTGACAATATTTGTATATCGTTTATTAATTGTAATGGTTCTTGAAGCAACTCACAGTTAATATCAACGGCTGGCATTATGTGATTCCTTGTTCCACTCCTCTCAAAGATCGTGGGATGGTGAGAGATTGGGGGGATGGGTGCAGATGTGCTTCAAACTGCCCCCCACACACACACACAGACACTACAGTTTCCTGTTGTCACTACCGCTGATGCTCTGGGCAGAGGGTATCTAACCATAATAGCAAATGAGTTCTCATTTCTTCATCAAGATGTTTCTGGCTCATTGTAAGCAATGGCATCAGTGGCTGCTACCATAGCAAAGTAGTCAATCCTTCTGAAGTTATACCTAATTTTGTTGGTTTGCTGTTCAAGGATTCCACTTACATTTTCACAATTCAGTGCCCCCTGGTGTGGTATGTGCTAGAGCTCTCAACTGAAAAATCATTATCACTCCCCCACTGCTTGGCTTCACTTTATCGGCCATCTAGATAGAGAAAGAGATGGTTGGTGCCAATACAACTGAGCCCCTTGATTTACTCAATCCCTGAAACAATCAGCTGAGGCTGATAGCAAAGCATTTCTCTCTTTAAAAAGAGAAAGAAAGAAAAGGAAAATGAAGTCCAATTTTACCAACTGCTTTCTTATCTAAACAATAGTAAACAATCATGCACTTAGGAGTGAATGAAACCTCATGAAAAACCTCATGAAAAACCCCTTTCTTACTGTTATACAATGTGATATACTAACAAGGTTAAAAGGGTTTCTTTACTAGAGTTTTATTTATTTTTATTCATTTATTACATTTCTATCCCACCTTTCTTCCATGGAGCTCAAGGTGGCGTACAAACATCATTCTCCTCCTCCCGATTTTATCCTTACAATAACCCTGTGAGGAAGGTTAGGCTGAGAAACAGTGACAGGCCCAAGATCACCCAGTGAGCTTCATGGCTGAGTGGAGATTTGAACCCTGGTCTCTCAGGTCCTAGTCCAACACTCTAACTGCTACACTACACCGGGTCCTGTTGAAAGAATGTGATTTTTTAAAAAAAATGTTGAACAGTATTTACTAACAAGTTGCTTGCCGTTATCCTAACAGTGTGTGTACATATTAGGGAGTATCCTTCATCAGTTGCGCTATGGGATGAGAGTGGATTGCTGCCTGCATGGAAAAATGGTGGCAAAAATTATTTAGATTGGGCGTGGGAAACAAATCCCATGATTGGCCAATGGTCAGGAATGATGTGACTTGTAATCCAACAGTATGTGGAGACCTACAGATTCCCTAACTGTGGCTTAGATAAAAACAAGCAAGTTTGAAAGAGTACTCTCTATTAAAAGTATACGCCCCATGCCCCTAGAAGTCAGCAGGAGTTGTTCATCTAACCTGTTTTTCCACACATACCCTTTTCACCTCTTCCCACTACTATGAACATGCAGAAAAAAATCACTCGAGAACATTTAGAGTGCACAGGCGTGCACGCACGCAGGCACATGCACACACACATTCCTACAAGAATATTTCCTCCCTGCCATAGGATCCTGATCATGGGAGATGGGCCACACTTTATTCAGATATCTTGTGCCTCATCAAGCAAAACACAGTTTAAGTTCTTTCAGACTTGGGAAAGATGCAGGAAACAGCAAACAGGAGGTTGAACTTTCTCTGTGAGGAAAAAATAAATAGTTGGAGTGTTTAAATTTAATAAATAAGACAAGGGGCAACACATTAAGGTTTATAGTATTATGAATGGTATGGGGGAAATGGAGAGATGGATACAACATTTTCTCCCTCTTCCATAACACCAGAGTTTGAGGCACAGGCTTTGCATGCAGAAGGTCCCAGGTATCCCCAAGTAGGTGCATGCCTGACACCAACCAAGATGGTGGTGGGGGCTTCCCAAAGGGACTGATGCCTCCACTGCCATCTTGGTTAATAGCACGCATGTGTGCTATGCACACACACATGACTGCCATCAACCAAGATAGCGGCAGGACCATCAGCCCCTTAGGAAAGCCTTGGCCTCCATCTTGGTTGATGGCAGGCATGTACCTACTTGGAGATGCCAGGGATTGAACCTGGAACTTTTGCATGTGCGTGCAGCATGCACAGTATTCATCACAACAGGAGTTGGGAGAGGTAGGTGGGGTGTGCTGGTGGGCATTGCGGGACTGTGCAGTTGTATGGGGGGGTGCCTTGGAACTCCCTCTCTGCAATCTGCAGCAAGGTCAGGAGCTGCTGCTGCTGCAGATCACATAATGGGAGTGCTACCCTCCCACCCTAAGAAGGGGATCTTCGGGGGCCCCTCTGGGCCACAGGGGCCATTGGCCAGGGCCCGATCTGGCTGCCCTCTGGTGCTAGCCCTGCCAGTCAGCATAGACAGTACAGAGCAAGATGGACCAATGGTCTGACTTGGTAAAATACATGTTCCTATTATAAGATATGTTGATGTGGTTGCCATGTAGTGGCCAAAAGACAAAAGTGTTTTCTTTAGAAAGTTGGAACTGAGCATGCTGTACGCTGGTGCTTTCACTGAGTGGTTCCAAGATGGATGCCAGACTGAGAATTGTGCAAAAGAAACTAAAAAATAAAACCAGTTATTATTTTCATCTTACTGGTGTAGCCTACAGACATTATGCCAATGGGTCACCTGATGAAATTGATTGGCTGCAGATTCAGGACATATAAAAATGCTTTCGTTTGATACACAGTGTTTTTTTGCTAAAAAAAATAATAATGAAGTACCACTACTCATATCTTGATAAAAGTTCCCCGGGTGCCAGCACACTATGGTCAGAAAAAAAAAGAGGTGCCAGTACTCTGTACTTCTGGGTCCTGTCACAAAAAAGCCCTGATGATACATAATGAATTTATGGAACTCACTGCCACAAGATGTGGTGATGGCCATGGAATGGATTCATGAAAACGTCAGATTCAGAGCCAGTATTCCACGGAAGGGCAGTTGCTGGTGCAGCCTCTGGGGTGAGCTGTTGCCTTCATATTGTGGTAAGGGATTCACTGAAGCATGGGGAAGGCAGGAGGATACTTGGCCAAATGGCCTTGGCCTGACCCAGGCACCAGCTGACAAGTCCATGTACAAGAGAACACTCCTACCACATCTCTTTAAATTTTGGAAGAAAATGATGCATGTCATATACCAGATGGTGTAATCCATGTCATGTACCAAGAGTAAACATATCCACGTTGTGACACAATCCTTGTTTTATACGAGATGTAAACTGAAATTAAACCTATATGTGATAGCACCAAATTATTTAAAGCACCATATGTGTGTGTTTTAAAAAAACTACTTATTCATCTATTACAATACATTTATTGTCTACAGAGAAAATTATGATTGCTGGATACTGAAAAGCTAAGAGGCCTCTTCCAGTATTAAAATGAATGGTAAAAGCTTTGAATTTAGCTGAAATCCAGACTGGCCCTACCATCAGGCAGAGTGAGATGCCCACCTCAGCTGGCGGAAGCTGGAGGGCAGGGGGACAGAGGCAGCTGTCTGGCTGTACCCTTCTGGTGGAGGACAGAGCTGGATGTGGCCACATGGCCTGTCTTTCACCCCATGATTACCCTGCTGCTGCCAAGTGTGGTGGAGGACACTATCCAGTTGCCAATATTGAAATAAGGTTCAATTACCAGTGCAGTTGGCTTCTATACATGGAATTGTGGGGCACCATCTTTCCTTCACCTTAGGAAGCAAAATATCTTGACTGAAATGGACACATCGATAGGTTTAGTACATCTGTGGGAAGGATGGGTTGATTCTGATAGATTAATGCAAAAGACCAGTATTTGAATGTCCCTTGTAAACAGGGGTGTAGCTGTTCAGGGTCTCAGAGGGTCTTAGACCCCTTACTTTTTGTGGAGCCAGGTCTCAGCAGGGTCCCTATGTCTCCAGCATCCTATGAGCCAATCAGCATGAAAGGGGAGTGTGTTAGCCACTTAGAAGAATCCTCTAACTTGCTTCCTTGTTGTTTCCTATTGATTGCATCCAATCAGAGTGAAAGGAATTCCTATTTGTTCCTACTTCAAAAAGCCAAGTTGAATTAGAATTCTGTAACTGCAGAAGTAGAGACAGTTAATCCTGATGACAGCATCTCATCTACATCATCAAGTACTTTGGTAGCAGCAGGAGATAAATGTGTAGACAATGAGTTCAGTAATTCAAACAAAATATTTGACAGAAAGTATAGTCAAATGGTGACAGTGATCAGGGCCGGCACCAGAGGGTGGCCAGGTTGGGCCCTGGTTAAGGGCCCCTCCTTAGGGTGGGTGGGTAGCACTCCCTTCCACGATCCGTGGCAGCATCGGTCCCGCCCCTGCCGCAGATCGCAGAGAGGGAGCTCCCAGACACCCCCGTACTGCCGTGCAGGCCCCACCTACCTCTCCCTTGACGTAAATGTTGGTTGCGCTGCGGGCGCAAGACTGCCATCAACCAAGATGGTGGCTGGGGTTTCCCTAAGGGGCTGATTCCCTTTCTGCCATCAGTCCCTTAGGGGAGGGACCGACACTGCCATGGATCGCAGAAGGTAGGTAGGTGTGGCATGTGTGCGTGCGTGCATCAGGGCAGGCTGTTGCCCAAGGGGCCCGGCATGCTTGGCGCTGGCCTGACAGTGATAGAGAAGCAGAAAGCAGTATTCAAATCTGGCAAGATTATTGTATAATCTTAGAAGGAGGTGTGGCTGTGGGGGGCATGGCTGTGACTATTATGAAGGGACCCTGAACTTCTGAATTTGCCACTACACTGCTGATTGTAACTCCTCTCGTTGTAATGAATATTTTCTCAGTCTGGTAACTCGTGTTGGTGATTATGCATGGGATTTTTAACTTGGAATTTGTGTTATGTTAGCATTTCTGCTTTTAAATGTATTTATATAACTTTAACCCATCCCATCTGCTATTCACTCCAGGAGGTAAGGTTCCATTGGGGAAAATAGCAGCACTGTGGAGGAGGAAGATTTTCACAGGGACAACAGCTCATGAAAAAAAGGGTAAATCCTACTTTACACTACAGTCCTAATCTCTCTCTCTCTCTCTGTTACACACACACACACACACACACACACACACAGAGAGAGAGAGAGAGAGAGAGAGAGAGAGAGAGAGAGAGTTGTTTAAAGGAAAAACAAGTCATGTTAGATTTAACGTATGGTCTGATCTAGCCTTCATTGATTTAAAGGAGAGAGATTTACAGCACAATCGGACATATCTACACAGAAATAACCCCACTGAGTGCAGCAATGCTTACTTCCTGTTAAGTAGGTACAGAACTATAGCATTAAGAATGTACTTAACTGTCCCACTGACATCAAAGTATTTAACTTCAGTTTCATCATGTCCAGAGTACCTACACTTTTGACTTAATAGTATAAGCAGTCATTTAAGACTCTGAAGATGATGATGATGATGACGATAATAATAATAATAATAATGATAATAGATAAATAGAACCCCAGGCTCTTGACTTCCCACAAGCCAACAGAAAAGTAAAATGCTTTCTTTACTGTACTGCTATTTGATCTCTCCAAGTGCTGGAAAGTTGTGATAGTGAAAAAAAAAAACTTGACAAAATAACTGTGAGGAAAAAGGGTGCCCAGAAGCAAATTACTTGCAATTCAGTGACTTGAGAGGTTGGATCCCACAGTTGATGGAACTGAAAGTAGGGTTACCTGGTTGTGCGTGTTTTGTGTGTGTACTTTGCTGGCCTCACTTTTGCACCTGAAACAGCAACATTTGATTAGTTTTTAATGGATATAGAACCAGGGCTGACCACAGGAAAAAAATGGCAAAATATTAGAGTGAAATTTGCAACGCAATCCTGCTTAGGCCTACTTTGAAGTAAACTCAATTGAGTTCAGTGCATATAAGCGTCCATAGGATTGCAGCTTCAAAAATGGCATGCAGAATTTAAGTAGGCGAAGCTTTCCCCATCACTTATGTCCAAGGCAGGCAAGGTTTCACATGCTAAATTTCTCATTGTTCTGCTTTTAAAGTCACAAGAGCAGGGCAAGCTTAAAAGCAGCAAGTCTAATTGCAAGTAATTCACACAAGCAAATCCAGTTTAATTGGTTTGTGAATCGGATCTATATTGATTTAGAATGGGGTGTGTCTTTCTGAGCCTTTTTGGAGAATTCTCAGGAAAAGCTCAGCCTTTTCCCAAGAATTCTTCAAAGCTTGAAAAGATCCAGCCCATAGCACTCCCTCCACCATCACCAACCTTTCTGGCTGCCAGTTCCCATCCTCAGTGCTGCCCCCCCTTCTTAGACTGTCACATGTGAGGTGGCAGCTCAGAAAGCTGATTTATACCCTTCCTATGTTCCCTACTTTTTGCGGTGAGGGCTTTTAAGTATGTTCAGACCCTCTGTTGGGATAGGTTTATTGGTTAAATGAGTTGGGAGGAATAAATAAATAAATAAGCACCACACTTCTCAGCATTAGCAATGGAAGATCCAAAGATGCTCAGACGCTTTGATGGCATAGTGAAGAACCACTAAGAACTGCCTTTGACATAACTCTGGGAATAAGGATTTTTTTTAATGCCTCCTGGTCAAATAGTAAAAAAAGTAAACATCCTAATGTTTACTTATGCAATGCAGGAGCAGCTTTAGCCTTGGCTGCCATTTTTTCCTCCTCCCCTTCCTCTCACAATTGTAAGCTTGTGGAAGGGCTGGTTTGGAGAGGGGGTTGGTTTAGTTTGCAATGGCTCAATGATTTCTGAAGAAAGGGATTTTCTCAGCCTCATGCACAATTCCCAAATTCTTCTTTCCCAAATTCCCAAATTCTTCACAGTCTGAGAGTATTCTCAAAATCACAGAAGAAAAAAACCCAGAATCATACTATTCCAATAGTTATTATGCACAAACACTGCTTTAATTATTAAGATTTAGTAAGAATCCCAGAGGTGACCTCAATGAAGAGAGAGAAATATGAATTCAGGAAATGGTAGTAGATAGATGCAAAATTTCACCAAATTGGAAAGCAAATGAACATTGAACATTGGTCCTTCAATTCCTTGAGTTCCAAATGCACAAACGGAGAAGGCTTTCCACATTCAACAGAAAATACCCAACTCACATGAAGTGCTTTCTAGCATTGCCACTGAAACTTGACTTGAAGCAGAATATGAATTTAATTACAGGCTCCTTGTGGTGTAGTGGTTAAGGTGTTGGACTACGACCTGGGAGACCAGGGCTCGAATCCCCACATAGCCATGAAGCTCACTGGGTGACCTTGGGCCACTCACTGCCTCTCAGCCTCATGAAAACCCTATTCATAGGGTCGCCATAAATCGGAATCGACTTGAAAGCACTACATTTACATTTTTCTCAGTCAAAACATCTGAGAAATTTTGAGAGACTTCGCTTTAAGCAAAATTCAAAGCAAATCTGGGGATTCCTCCTCAGGTGAAACAGACGTAGGGAAGGAAGAAAAAAAAAGTTTCAACAACAATAGTAACATTTCCCAAGAGGGCTCCAAAGTTTCCTAGGATGTTACCAGATTTTGCCTGAAGTGATATTTGAGAAGTATTTGGAGGGAGGAGAAACATTTGAGGCATTTAACATTTACATTTAACATCAATTAATATCTTTAAAACATCTCTGAAAGGCTCCTGGACCATTCTGGATTGTGTGAAGGGGTGAGCAAGCGTGTTGTCTCCCCCTTTTTTTAATACCATCCCGTGGAGATCTCCCCGTGCCTTACATGTGGCCGGCGTTTTTACTTTGGGCCGGGAGGCGTTCCCGGTGCCGGCTGTGATTTTTGCCTCTCGTTTGGACTGACGCTGGCTCTTCCGACGCCGTGGTTGCTGTGGCCCGGGGCTTTGTTACGGCCTGCCGCCTCCTGTTCCAGCTGCGGCTCTTCGGGGCGCTTGGTTGCTGTTGGTGTTGCGGTGGCTGGCTGGCTGCGGGTGGCCCCATCTGTTGTGGGTGTGGCTGTGTTTGCTGGTGCGGCGGCTGTGTCGTTTGCTGCCTTTTTGCTGTGTGCCGCTGTTGCTGTGCCTGGTCCGGACGTTTCTGGCGGCTGGTGTTTTGCGCCTTCGGGGCCGGCGCTTGGTGCCGCGGCTTCGATTGTTCTGCTGCCGCCGCCGCGGCTGCTCAGTGGAGTGGATGTTTCCTCGCCACCGTTGTTGCGGCCTATGCCCGTCGCCGCGGCCCATTGGGGCGTCTCTGTTATTGTTGCCGCTGATGCGGCTTACGCCCGTTGCTGTGGCCGTGCTGTTGCCGCCCTTGCTTGCCGGCTTGAGGACATCTTGCTTGGACAGGAGAGAGTGACTGGCAGCAGGAGTTAAAAAGAAGAAGTGCCAGCGAATGGAAGCGAGTTCATCCAACGTCATCTGGATCAAGGAAGTTGGAGGCTTTTTATTTTATTTTATTTTATTTATTTTTTATTTTTATTTCTATTTTGTTATTTTTTATTTTTATTTTATTTTTATTTATTTATTTTTTAAATTTAATTTATTCTATATTTTTTATTTTTTATTTTATTTTATTTTTATTTTCATTTTCATTTTGATTTTTTAATTTTAAGCTAATTTTAGGGGTGGGGGGCCTGCCTGATTGGCAGACGGGGAGGGGGACATGTGTAAGCCGGAGGGAAATAATGTGGGGAGCCACGGTATCGTGAGGCTTGGCGGCAGACCCTGGAAGGGCGGAGGTGGCAGGCCACGCCAGGTTAGGGGAACAAGGGATAGATGTATTGTACCCATCCCTTGTTCTGGGCCTGCCCTAAACCAGAAGATAACTGGGGGATGTAAGACTCCATCCAACCTTCGACTGCTGTTGTGTAACGCCAGGTCTGTAGTTCAGAAAACATCATTCATCCATGATCTTATTCTGGATGAGCATGCAGACCTGGCGTGCATTACAGAGACCTGGCTGGACGAGGCCTCGGCTCCTATACTTGAGGCCATGTGTCCAGCGGGTTTCCAATATGCACAGCAGTCGAGGATTGGTAGGCGGGGAGGGGGTGTGGCAGTTATTTATCGAGAGTCCTTGGTTTTCGCCAGACCTCCTCTCCATGAGACCAAGTTTGTTGATTGTATGTACTGGAGGTTGGGACCAAAGGGCAGTTTAGGAATTCTGCTGATGTACCACCCACCCCGCTGCACGGCAGACTCCCTGGCCGAGGTGCTCGAGGTGGTCGCGGCTGTACGGTTGTTTACCCCGAACTTATTGGTTTTGGGGGATTTCAACGTGCATGCCGAGGCCATTCTCAGTGGAGTCCCTCGGGATTTCATTGAAACCATGACTTCTTGGGAACTGCACCTAAGTAATATGGGTCCCACCCATGTAGCCGGCCATACCATTGGCCTTGTATTTGTTGCGGGAGAGAAGGAAAGTGATCTGAAGATGGGGACTGTTTCTTCTAGCCCTGTGTCATGGTCAGATCACTACCTGGTGAAATTGGATCTCTCTGTGCCGCACACCCTCCGCAGGGGACAAGGACCTATTAGGATGGTCCGCCCCAGACGCATGATGGAGCCTATTGGATTCCTAAATGCGCTGGGTGATCTGGAGCTAACTGAAGGCCACCCGGTCGAAGCCCTGGTGATGGAGTGGAATAGGGAGATCACTAGGGCAATAGACTGGGTGGCACCGAAACGTCCTTTTCTCCTGAATAGAACTCAGACTGCACCCTGGTATACACCACGGTTACGTAGTCTGAGGCAGGAAGTGAGACGACTAGAGCGCTGATGGCGGAAATCGTGCACTGAAGGTGATCGGACACTGCTTAGAGCGGCAATAGTGGCCTACCAGCGGGCAACAAAGGCAGCAAAGAGGCAATTCTTTGCTGCCTCTATTGCGTCAGCAGAGTGCTGTCCCAGGAGGTTGTTCCAAGTGGTCCGAAGCCTGATCGGTCCAGTAGCGCAGGAACCTATGGAACAATCAAAAGCCTCCTGTGACACATTTGTTAAACACTTTGCCGATAAAATCGAGCACCTAAAGGACAAGATTCCGTACGTCGTGGTTACAAGTAGAGGTCCAGAGGCGGCCAGTTGCAATCCGGTCTGCTGGGATCGGTTTCAGCCTCTTCTCTCTGATGAAGTGGACAAGGTGCTCTCTACTGTAAAACCAACCACTTGCTTACTTGATCCTTGCCCTTCATGGCTCGTTATGAGCTGTAAAGAGAGACTGGGCAATGGGATCAAGGCAATGGTAAATGCATCCTTGGAGGAGGGTGTAATGCCATTGCCCCTCAAGGAGGCAGTGATAAGACCTATTCTGAAAAAGCCCTCCTTGGATCCCCAAGATTTAAACAACTTTTGCCCAGTCTCCAATTTACCGTTCTTGGGCAAGGTAATTGAGCGTGTGGTGGCAAAGCAGCTACAGACACACTTGGAGGAAGCAGATTATTTAGATCTTTTCCAGTCAGGCTTCAGGACTGGACACGGAACTGAAACAGCCTTGGTCGCTCTGGTGGATGATATGAGGAGGGCGTTGGATAGGGGAGAACATACCTTCCTCGTCCTCCTGGACCTCTCAGCGGCTTTCGATACCGTCAGCCACGGTATCCTGTTGAGTCGCCTGGAGGGACTGGGAATAGGAGGCACTGTTTTACAGTGGTTCCGTTCCTATCTCTCCAGTAGATATCAACGGGTAGTGTTGGGGGATGAGGTTTCAGACCCTTGGCCCCTCAGCTGTGGTGTGCCACAGGGTTCTATCCTCTCTCCCATGCTATTTAACATTTATATGAAACCGCTGGGAGCCATTGTGATGCGTTCTTCCCTGGCTCTCCCTGTCAGGTTCCTACCTGCTCGTGGTTACTGCCTGTCTCTAGGCACCACCAGGGACTCCACCAGTCCGGACCGCTCTCTCTTATGGTTTCTCTCCCCTCTCTAGCACAGATCTCAACAGATCCCCCTGCTAGGCAACCACCAGTAACATCCCAATACTAGTATTCCCAGAGACTCTGAATACTGGTATTGTTATTCTCTTCACCGCTGCCACCATTTGTTACAGTTCCCCTTCAGCCTTGGTCATTACCTTACCCTCCTTTCTGGTCTGTGAAACCCAGCCAAGGATCAGGCCTTTGGTAAACCAAATTAAGTATTTATTACAGATAACAAAACTAACAAGATTAACAAGATTTCTTCTTAAGGCACATAAGCATATGGTTTTACTCAATACTAATCCGAACTCCAACTCCCTCCTGGCAAACAACTCTCTAAACCCCACCAAGCAACCCACTCAGTTCTCTTCTTCCCCCCCGATTCCACTCTCACTCTTCCTTTTATACATTCAGCCATTTTAAACACTCAGCCAATCATCTCGCATTCTACTGCCCATTCACTCCCCCTCCTCTTTCACTCCACTTACCATGTATCTTCTAAAACAACAACACTTACCATATATACATTAATATAGGAACATCACATTTCCCCCCCCCTTACACAACAGCAGAGTATTATTCCTGTTCCAGGATTTATACGTCGCATTAACAAATAAAAGTCTCTATGGGGAAAATGTCTTTCTTTGTTCCTCTGTCTGGTCACGTCACTGCAGTCCCAGCCACTTGCCTGGAAAGTCCATCGGCCAGTACATTGTCCTTGCCTTTGATGAACTGGAAGTCCACTTGATAGTCCTGTAGGGCCCAGGACCACCTCTGCAGCATAGTGTTATGGTTTTTCATAGTCTGCAACCATAACAAGGCCCGATGATCCGTAGTCACTGTGAATCTTCGTCCCCACACGTATGGGCGCAACTTCTTCAGTCCCCACACGACCGCAAGGCACTCCTTCTGGACTGACGAATAGTTTTTCTCCCTCGGCGTCAGCTTGTGACTCAGGTATGCCACTGGATGTCTGGTGCCTTCTCTCTCCTATAGCAAGACGACTCCCAGCGCCAGGTCCGACGCATCTGTAGCCACGATGAATGGTTTCTCATAGTCTGGTGCTATTAATATGGGTCCTTGGCACAAGGCTTGCTTCAGTAGATCAAAAGCCTTCTGACATTCATCCGTCCATACCACATGCTCAGAACACTTCTTCTTTGTTAATTCATGCAAGGGGGTTGCTATTTCCCCAAAATTTCTCACAAACTTCCTATAAAATCCAGCCACACCCAGAAATGCCCTTACTTGTTTTTTGGTTAAGGGGATCGGCCACGCTTGTATTAAGAACATAAGAACATAAGAAGAGCCTGCTGGATCAGGCCAGTGGCCCATCTAGTCCAGCATCCTGTTCTCACAGTGGCCAACCAGGTGCCTGGGGGAAGCCCGCAAGCAGGACCCGAGTGCAAGAACACTCTCCCCTCCTGAGGCTTCCAGCAACTGGTTTTCAGAAGCATGCTGCCTCTGACTAGGGTGGCCGAGCACAGCCATCATGGCTAGTAGCCATTGATAGCCCCGTCCTCCATGAATTTGTCTAATCTTCTTTTAAAGCCATCCAAGCTGGTGGCCATTACTGCATCTTGTGGGAGCAAATTCCATAGTTTAACTATGTGCTAAGTAAAGAAGTACTTCCTTTTGTCTGTCCTGAATCTTCCAACATTCAGCTTCTTTGAATGTCCACGAGTTCTAGTATTATGAGAGAGGGAGAAGAACTTTTCTCTATCCACTTTCTCAATGCCATGCATAATTTTATACACTTCTATCATGTCTCCTCTGACCCGCCTTTTCTCTAAACTAAAAAGCCCCAAATGCTGCAACCTTTCCTTGTAAGGGAGTCGCTCCATCCCCTTGATCATTCTGGTTGCCCTCTTCTGAACCTTGCTCCATAAGGGGGTGATTTTCCCACTCCCCACCTTATGTCCTAAATAGATTACTTCCTTTAGTCCAAACTGGCATTTCTTAGCTTTTATTGTGAGGCCTGCTTTTCTTAAGGCCTCCAATACTGTTGTCAGGTGTTGGACATGCTCAGGCACCGACTTGCTAAAAATGGCTACGTCATCGATATAGGCCACTGCAAAATCTGACATGCCTCGCAACACAGTATTGATTAGCCTCTGAAATGAACTTGGTGAGTTCCTTAGTCCCATGGGTAAGGTCACAAACTCATATAACCCATCTGGTGTACTGAAGGCAGTTTTGGCTCTGGATTGCTCGTCTAGTTCCATTTGCCAAAATCCTTTACAGAGATCTAGTGTAGAGCTAATGGTTGCTACCCCCAATAACTCTAACATTGCGTCTACCCTAGGCATAGGATACGCATCTGGGACAGTAATTTTATTGATTAGCCGATAATCAATGCAAAACCTGGTCGTTCCATCTTTTTTCGGAACCAGGACAATACTTGAGGCCCAGGGACTGATGGATTCCCTGATCACTCCTAATTCCAGCATATCTTCCACCTCCTTTTTGATCTCATTCAAAACTTTCCCATTCACACGGTACGGAACAGATCTGATTGGGGCATGATCTCCAGTATCAATGGAATGTATAACTATACTGGTTCGGCCAGGTTTGTTGCTAAAGAGATTCCTATAGGTTTTCAAAACTCTCAGAATTTCTTCTTTTACTTCCTCCTCTACCTCCTCTGACCATTCCACTTGATCTACCCCTCCTTTGTCTTTGCTTTCCTGTACCAAATCTGGAAGTTCAGGCCCACTTCCCTCAGGGAATAAGGTAACTTGCAACACCTTTGCATCCCTGGTATGGTAAGGCTTTAACATATTTACATGAACCACTTTGCTTTTGTTTAATTGGTCTGTGATGATTACATATGTCACTGTGTCAAGCCTTTCTCTGATGGTATATGGTCCTTCCCAGTTAGCCTGTAATTTGTCATGTTTCCTGGGTATGAACGCCATAACCATATCTCCCACATCATACACACGTTCTCTGGCTGTTCTGTCATACCAGTAACTTTGCTTCTGTGCATGACTCAAATTCTCTTTCACTACTTCCATCATTGATGTTAATTTATTGCGGAATTCCAATACAAAATCTACTACAGAAGTTTTGTACTCTCCCAGAGTTCCTTCCCATGAATTTTTTAGCAGTTCCAAAGGTCCCCTCACTTTTCTAGTAAACATTAGTTCAAAGGGTGAGAAGCCTGTTGACTCCTGAGGGACTTCTCTGTATGCAAATAAGAAGCATCCCAAACGTTCATCCCAGTCTTGTGGGTGATCTTGACACAGCTTCTTATCATGCCCTTCAAAACTCCATTGAATCTCTCAGTTAGCCCATTAGTGGCAGGATGGTAAGTAGTGGTCTTTAGATGTTTTAGACCACAACATTTCCACATACATTGCATCACTTCTCCCATGAATACACTGCCTTGATCCATCAGCACTTCATGAGGGAAACCCAGCCTCATAAAGATTTTTAATAAAGCCTCTGCCACTACAGGGGCTTCTACAGATCTCAGTGCTTCTGCGTCTGGGTACCTGGTGGCAAAATCCACCACCACCACTAGATATTTCTTGCCATGCCTTGTGGGTTTGGAAAAAGGGCCCACCAAATCTATTCCCACTCTATAAAAGGGTTGTCCAATTATAGGAAGGGGCTTTAAGGGTGTCTTGGTCTTTACTCCACTCTTTCCCACCTTTTGGCATATTCCACAAGATAGACAATGTTGTTTTACATCCTTGGAGATATTTGGCCAATAATAATGTGCAGCCAATCTCCTCTTGGTCTTTTTTATTCCCAGATGTCCTGCACATGGGACATCGTGGGCTACCTCTAGCAATCTGGTTCTGTATTTGCTAGGTACTATCAATTGCTTCACTGGTTCACATTCATCCTTTCTCTCAGCAGGCATCCACAGTCTATATAAAATCCCATTCTCACACACAACTTGATTCCTCAGTTTGTCAGTGAAAGGAATCTGTTGGGTCAGAGCTTGTTCCTTTATCTGCTTCAAACTTATATCTTTATGCAGCTCTTCCCTGAATTGATCTGCTTCTTCCCCAGAGACCACTTGATACATTTTGTCTCCTTCAGCAGGCCTGCTAGTGGTTGCTATGGTGACCTGAGGCTGGTTAACAGATTCCACCCTGTTTGTTTCAGCCCCCCTTAATATGGCTTCTTTTTCTCTGCCAATTTGCTGTCTGGTCACTACATAGATCTTTCCTTGGGCGCCCATTATATCTCTTCCCAGTATTACTGGTTCTTGTTGCTGGGCATTAATGCCTACTTTATATCGGCCCTCTCGGCCTCTCCAAGTCATATCCACCAGGGCCACAGGCAAACTTTCTGGTTGACCTCTCACTCCTTGGATAGTCACAGTTTCCTGAGGTAATATTACCTCAGATTTTATTAAATCTGGCCTCAGTAATGTCTGAGCGGCACCAGTATCAAGCAATGCCCAATAATTTGCCCCTTGTACACTCACTTCCTCTCTCAGACTTGAATCAAGGTCTGTTACTTCTGTCCAGTTTATCTGGCAGAACTGAACCTTTTTCGCTGTTTCTAAAGCCTTGGGCTCTGTTTTCACTGTCCTTGTCTGAGCAGGATTACTAATGGGGTTGGCAACCTCACATTGAAAACGTAGGTGCCCCGGTCTACCACATTTGTAGCATAATTTCTCCTCACTTTTAGGGTACACAGATCCACTCTGGGGTGTCCTGTGCCCTTCAGATTTTAATGGAGGACTCACTCGCTGTGGTACCACATCCCTTCTGCCAGCACTATATGGTCTGGGTTTAAACTCTCTTGATGTTTTCCCCACCCAGCCAGTTCTATTGGAGGTGAAGTGATCCGCCATCTCTGCGGCCTCCTGCACAGATGTAGGGGAACGGTCTTTGACCAGGAGCCTTATTCTGGTGGTAACTGATGGTATAATTGATCCAGTATCATGAGGCTTTTCACCTCTTCCACTGACTGAGCTTTGGCACTACTCATCCACTTTCCAAATATATCCATCAACTTTGCTCCCAGTTCCACAAAAGACCTCCCTGTCTGTATCTGGCAATTTCTGAAAAGCTTTCTAAAATAATCAGGCCCCAGTCTGAATCTTTTAAACACTGCTTCTTTGAATTCAGCATAGGTGACGGGCCTGTCTGAGGGGAAATATTGGTATACCTCAGCCAATTCCCCTTTAATCAGATTTGATAAATACTGCATGTATTTATCTTCAGGTAGCCCCCACAACTGAGCTGCTTTTTCAAAGGTGCTGAGGTAAATTTGAGGATCTTGACCAGGCTCATAGACAGCAAAGTCCTTTGGAGTAATTTTTATTTTTGCTCCATCTCTGTCCTTTCTTGTTTCATCAGAATGAAACTTTTCTCTTTCAAATTTTAACTTTTCTACTTGTAATTCGGCATCCACTGCTCGTTGCTTCTCCCTCTCCTCAAACCCCATTCTCATTCTCTCAGTTTCCATCTTCAACTTCTCAGCTTCCATCCTCAATCTCTCAGCTTCCAACTCTCGCTGTTTATCTTTTTCCTCAGCCTCAAAGACCCACTGCTTTTCTTTCTCATCAGCCTCCCTCCTCAATCTCTCAGCTTCCAACTCCCTCTGCTTGTCTTTTTCCTCAGCCTCCCATCTTAACTTCTCTCTCAAGTACTCTATATAAGCGGGATTGCTTAAATATCCTTCTGGGGTCTCTTCTCTGACAGGTTGTTTTTGCTGGGCAGTTGCAAATCCTATAAGTGCTACCCTCAATTCATCTACCCCTTTACCCTCATGAGGTAAATTGAATGTTATGCACTTCTCCACCAGCTCCTCTCTTTTCATTTTTATATATTCAGCCATGGTGTTTGAGTTCACTTACTCTTTGCCACACACTCTTTGCCAGTCACTCTCACAAGAAATCTTGTTTTGTTATTTCTGTTTGCCACACCACTGTATCTGGATTCTCTGTTGTTCGTATCCCACCGCTACTGACACCACGTGTGATGCGTCCTTCCCTGGCTCTCCCTGTCAGGTTCCTACCGGCTCATGGTTACTGCCTGTCTCTAGGCACCACCAGGGACTCCACCAGTCCGGACCGCTCTCTCTTATGATTTCTCTCCCCGCTCTAGCACAGATCTCAACAGATCCCCCTGCTAGGCAACCACCAGTAACGTCCCAATACTAGTATTCCCAGAGACTCTGAATACTGGTATTGTTATTCTCTTCACCGCTGCCACCATTTGTTACAGTTCCCCTTCAGCCTTGGTCATTACCTTACCCTCCTTTCTGGTCTGTGAAACCCAGCCAAGGATCAGGCCTTTGGTAAACCAAATTATTTATTACAGATAACAAAGCTAACAAGATTAACAAGTTTTCTTCTTAAGGCACATAAGCATATGGTTTTACTCAATACTAATCCGAACTCCACCTCCCTCCTGGCAATCAACTCTCTAAACCCCATCAAGCAACCCACTCAGTTCTCTTCTTCCCCCCCGATTCCACTCTCACTCTTCCTTTTATACATTCAGCCATTTTAAACACTCAGCCAATCATCTCGCATTCTACTGCCCATTCACTCCCCCTCCTCTTTCACTCCACTTACCATGTATCTTCTAAAACAACAACACTTACCATATATACATTAATATAGGAATATCACAGCCATCATCAGGAGTTTTGGGCTGCAGTGTCACCAATATGCGGATGACACGCAGCTCTATCTCTCATTTAAATCTTCACCAGAGTTGGCTGTGGATACCTTGTCCAAGTGCCTGGAGTCCGTAAGTGGATGGATGCGAGAGAACAGGCTGAGGCTGAACCCCGATAAGACTGAGGTATTACTAGTGGGGGACAAGGGAAAGTTGGGTGATTTTGACCTGATACTTAATGGGGTGAGTTTGCCCCTGAAGGACCAGGTCCGCAGTCTCGGGGTCATCTTGGACTCCCAGCTGTCTATGGAGGCTCAGGTTTCTGCAGTGAGCCGGGCAGCTTGGTACCAACTTCATCTAGTACAGAGGCTGCGACCCTATCTTCCCATACATCTGCTCCCACGAGTGATCTCCTCCCTGATCTCCTCTCGATTAGACTACTGTAATGCACTCTACGTGGGGTTACCCTTGAAGACGGTCCGGAAACTCCAGCTGGTACAAAACGTGACGGCACGCTTAATAAAGCAGACCCGCCACCACGATCATATCACCCCAGTGTTGATTGAATTACACTGGTTGCCAGTTGTATACCGGGCCCAATTCAAGGTGTTGGTTTTAACCTTTAAAACTCTATACGGTTCCGGCCCAGTTTATCTGAAGGAGCGCCTCCAGTATCACCAAATATGCCGCCAAACAAGATCAGCCTCACAGGACCTTCTTTCGGTCCCACCGACTAAGACAGCTAGGTTGGTGAGGACCAGGGAGATGGCTTTTTCAATCGTGGCCCCCACCCTCTGGAACTTACTTCCCTTTGACCTTCGGCATGCCCCCTCCCTGTTGACTTTTCGCCGAGCCTTGAAGACCTTGTTCTTCAGGCAGGCCTATGGGATCTCTGGGGTGGGTTAGGTTTTACACTGTATTAATGTAAGATGGTCTTCAGATGAGATGTTATGATATTAATAATGTGATGATTATGTATATGAGCAGATTGTATTTTATATTGTACGTCGCCCAGAGTGTCCGTTCAGTCGGACAGATGGGCGTCTGCTAAATAAAATTTTATTATTATTATTATTATTTTATTATTATTATTATTTTCAATAGCTACTGAATTTTCAGAGGGGTGTTTTGAGATCCCTTATAATTTCTTTCATTGAAGAGAATAGAAAACTCCTGTAGATATAAAGGGTTGGATTCTGCCTACCACAGCATCACAATAATCGCATTTTCAATAGTGGAGGAGCAATCCATGCAGGCAATTCAGGTCTGCATAGAACATATTCATGCTAAAGATGCACATGATTCTCTGTTTAATTCTACAATTGTGTGGTTGCTTCATAATTATAGACAAGTTTTAATGTTCTGCAAATGTGTTTTATGATGCAGCACAACCTAAGGAAGATCCCTAAAGCCACGTTATTGCAATGCAATTAAAGCTCAAAAATTAGCACATTGCTTTGGATGTCATTAGAAAGAAGAATGAGCAGGTTTATGCCTGACTTTTTGCAGAGCTCGATTAGAGGGGGGAAATGTTTAATGTTGCATGAACAAATGAAGAAAAAAATTAGCAAGTTCTCATTCAGTAGTCATAAGCTTTATTTTCTAAAGCGGTGGTGGCATATTGTTCCCATTAACAGGATACTGGCTTAATATTGGTGCTTCTCAAAAGACCTTACTGTACAACAGCTGAGAACTAGGAAGAGGGAATAAACTTGTGGTGCCGCTATATTCTCTATTTCTGGCAATCTGCATGGGCATTTGGAATATTAAATAGATAATATCACAGGGTACAGTCAGATCAACACTGGGAAAGAGATTTTAGCGTGCACCACCCTTTCTTTGCTAAATTGTGTAAGCTGTTGTGCAAGGTGACTTGACTTGAAGGCAAGACAGTCTTAGCTGCATTGATTTCAGGATAACTCTATTCAGCTGTGGCCGAGACTAAACCCAAAGGCAATCAAAGCAAAACTGATACTAATATTGTTGCTCAAGTGTTAGTGCCACTTACAATGAAACACCATGTGGCTTCAATACACAAACAGAACTCTGTACACATGCAAGGTTTCCTATTAACTTGCATGAGCAGGAAAAATGCTCTGTGTGGTGCACAAACTGTAAGCACAATATGGGCAATGTAAATTGCTTTCCTCCTTCATGAGTCCTGAAATGAACATAGCTTGATTTCTCTTATATTCAGCAGTACTAGTTTATTCCTACGCTTTGCTGCCAATCTTTTTGCAACCAATTACCAGTTCGCAGGAGGACCTGCCCTCTTATGCCATGACTGCTTCCTCAATAATAACAATAATAATAATAATAATAATAATAATAATAATAATAATAATAATAATAATAATAATAATATGGCTCAACTGAGCCACTAAGGCAGCTTCCAGCATTTGCACATACAATAATACTAAAATCCAAAAAACATCAAAAATATAAACTATAAAAATGCGGAAAAAGAACAGCTAAAAACCAGTAAAAAACTTTAAAATGCCAGGACACCCTACCCCGAAGTTCCACATCCTCATAACAATTTTGGGGCTGCTTTTGAGTTGCCTAGAAAGCCAGAAAAGTTTCTGAGGAAGGAAGGTCTGAGCATTACAGATTTTAATCTAAAGGGAAATTCAAAGTGAATTCGAAGGTTTGTGCTCCAGCAAATTTTGAGGAAAACCGAAAGTATTTCAGGAAGGTGAGAGAAATTTGAACAAAGGAGATGGTATAATGCCCCTACTTTTTTCTTTAATGATTTTTAATTTTTATTTTTGAAGCAACATAGCAAGGAAAGTAAAACATCAACAAAAAGAAAAAGAATACAGATCATATATTTTCACTGCCCATCACAATATCAGAGTTTACCTGAAATTTGTCTCTTCAGTTACAGGTAGGATGCACTAAATTCTGATGTAGTTCATCTCCCAAATGATTTGGAGGGTCTTACTATCTCCAGTTCAGTTCTGTAAAGCACATATTTTATCAGTCTTTCCCCCCAAGACCTACAAGTTGTTGTTATGTGCCTTCAAGTCGATTACGACTTATGGTAACCCTATGAATCAGTGACCTCCAAGATGATCTGTCATGAACCACCCTGTTCATATCTTGTAAGTTCAGATCTGTGGCTTCCTTTGTGGAATCAATCCATCTCTTGTTTGGCCTTCTTCTTTTTCTACTCCCTTCTGTTTTTCCTAGCATTATTGTCTTTTCTAGTGAATCATGTCTTCTCATGATGTGTCCAAAGTATGATAACCTTAGTTTCATCATTTTAGCGTCTAGTGACAGTTCTGGTTTAATTTATTCTAACACCCAATTATTTGTCTTTTTTGCAGTCCATGGTATGACCACAGCTCTCCTCCAGCACCACATTTCAAATGAGTTGATATTTCTCTTCTCCGCCTTTTTCACTGTCCAACTTTCACATCCATACATAGAGATTGGGAATACCATGGTCTGAATGATCCTGACTTTGGTGTTCAGTGATACATCTTTGCATTTGAGGACCTTTTCTACTTCTCTCACAGCTGCCCTCCCCACTCCTAGCCTTCTTCTAATTTCTTGACTATTGTCTCCATTTTGGTTAATGACTGCGCCGAGGTATTGATAATCCTTGACAAGTTCAATGTCCTCATTGTCGACTTTAAAGTTACATAAATCTTCTGTTGTTATTACTTTAGTCTTCTTGACATTCAGCTGTAGTCCTACTTTTGTGCTTTCCTCTTTAACTTTCATCAGCATTTGTTTCAAATCATTACTGGTTTCTGCTAGTAGTATGGTATCGTCTGCATATCTTAAATTATTGATGTTTCTCCCTCCAATTTTCACACCTCCTTCATCTTGGTCCAATCCTGCTTTCCGTATGATATGTTCTGTGTACAGATTAAACAAATAGAGTGATAAAATACACCACTGTCTCACACCCTTTTCTATTGGGAACCAATCGGTTTCTCCATATTCTGTCCTTACAGTAGCCTCTTGTGCAGAGTATAGGTTGCGCATCAGGACAATCAGATGCTGTGGCACCCCCATTTCTTTTAAAGCATTCCATAGTTTTTCATGATCTACACAGTCAAAGGCTTTGCTGTAGTCTATAAAGCACAGGGTGATTTTCTTCTGAAATTCCTTGCTCCGTTCCATTATCCAATGCATGTTTGCGATATGATCTCTGGTGCCTCTTCCTTTTCTAAATCCAGCTTGGACATCTGGCATTTCTCGGTCCGTATATGGCAAGAGCCTTTATTGTAGAATCTTGAGCATTACTTTATTTGCATATGATATTAAGGCAATAGTTCAATAATTACTGCATTCTCTGGGATCCTCTTTCTTTGGAATTGAGATATATATTGAACGCTTACAGTCTGTAGGCAATTGTTTAGTTTTCCATATTTCTTGACAATTTTTTGTCAGAATTTGGACAGACTCAGTCTCAGTAGCTTGTAGCAACTCTATTGGTATGCCATCTGTTCCTGGTGATGTTTCTTCCAAGAATTTTAAGAGCAGCTTTCACCTCACATTCTAAAATTTCTGGTTCTTCATCATACAGTTCCTCCATGAATGAATGTCATCCTTGCATCTCTTTTATAGAGTTCTTCAGTGTATTTCTTCCATCTTCTTTTTATTTTATCTCGGTCAGTCAGTGTGTTCCCCTGTTGATTATCCAACATCCCTACTTGTGGTTTAAATTTCCCTTTCATTTCTCTAATCTTTTGGAATAGGGCTCTTGTTCTTCCCATTTTGTTGTCCTTTCCTATTTCTATACAATAACTATTGTAATAGTTCTCTTTGTCCCTACATACTAGTCGCTGTATTGCTGCATTTAGGGTTCTGACTGTGTTTCTATCATCTTTTGCTGTTGCTTTCCTCCTCTCTTTAACCAGTTTAAGAGTTTCTTCAGTCATCCATTGAGGTCTTTCTCTCTTTTTAACTAGAGGTATTGTCTTTTTGCATTCTTCCCTGATAATGTCCCTGACTTCAGTCCATAGTGAACGAACGTGTGTTTAGGAATGTAAGAGAAATTGTTGTTATATGCTATTTACATATGTGGTTTATATATCTATTTAATCCTTTTTAGAAAAATACAAAGTTCCTTGGAAATTTGACAAGACCTAATACTGTTTACAATTTAATCTGGTCAATTTCATAGCTCCTTTGAGTTTTATGGGACTGGACTAGACCATTATAATCTGGCCCAACAAATCAATGATTTTCTGAGCTGTATAATTTCTAGTACATAGTTAAACTATGGAATTGACTTTCACAAGATGTGAATTAGGTGTTTAGGTGGCTTTAAAAAAGGATTAGGCAAATTTATGGAAAATAGTTAATAGGTATGACTGTATAGCACCTCCAGAATAAGAGGCAGGATGCCTAATCTGAATGCTAGCTGCTGGGAAACAAAACTGGGAAGGCACTATTGGCCTCACGCCCTATTTGTGCACTTCTCATAGGCCTCTGGTTGGGCACTCTGGGAAACAGGATGCTGGCCTAGATAGGTCATCGGGGCTCTTCTTATGTTTTAGCCAAGAGATCTATATCTGTGGCAGGCAGATTCTAGCAACAGCAGCTAGGACCAATTTCATCTCAGCTGCTTAGAGGACAGTGGCATTGAAAACTGAAGAACCTGATAAGCAGACATTTCCTTGTGAACCCAGTGGGCCTAGAAATAATACAATGCAAACCTGGCTGCTTCCTCATACATTCTTGAGATACAATGTTGGTAGCTTAACAGGGTTAGCAGATATAAAAGAACAAAGCCTATTCTTTAAAACTGTGTAAAAGGGCTTTTGGAAGGTACACCTTGCCATGTAGGAGTGAAAAAGGGGAAATTCCCCCTTTTATACAACTGTTAAAGTCAATACAGTGGTTATGCCTCCGTAACAGCTCAACATCCTAGTTGAGTTTGCTGCTGAAACAATTACATCCAATTTTATGGGGCAAAAAACCTACCCCTGGTGCAGTTTTCATTATGTAATTTGCACAAAAGTGGACTTACAGGGTAGTCTTTCTAGAACATTGTTATAAATTGTCACCCGTACAACATCCCCAAATTTCAGCCAGTTACCACTTGCCATGCTCCTTCTGTAAACAAAAATAATGCCTGGGGCATAAACTGTCCCAGAAATGCATTAAAGTAGTAAAAACACCCCATCACTTTTTTATATTAAAAATAATGGTCAGGGACAGGTCAACAAAGAGCACTGGAGTCAAATGTACAGACATATTTTACCTCCTCCTCTGGGTGTTTGGGTATTTTCAAGTACAGTTCTTCTGGCACTACAAACACAAATGTTATATAGGGTCAAGATATCAGCCCACCATACACTGGAAATCTCCCTGGGGTAGAAAATACACCCCAAAAATCATCAGTGATTTTTTTCCCTCTCAATATTGGATGAAGGTTGTCATAAGCACCTTTTTTAGGTTTTATCTCTATTGAAATCAGTCATCTTTGCTTTCCAAGAATTGAAGAACAGTTCAGAAGAACTGTTTTTGAAGAAAGCAAGCACTCATTTTTGTGTGCAGGAAAATCTTTTCATTCTTAACTAGATGCATCATCTTCCTTAGGCAACCAGAGCCATATATACTCATCTCAGAGGCTTGGTTGCCAGCCCAGAATTTGATCTACTCAAGCCTCTGAGATAATTCTAGTTGGAAGAAAGTTAGTTGAATAAATAAATGTCTGCCTTTCTTACCCAAATCCACAGAACTTCAAAGTCCTTTAGCTGGTTCAGACTTTGAGGCTGCAAGCACCTGAAGCTGTGAGATAGCTGCATGAGATTCTTCTTGCCTAAGGGCTGCACCCTCTCTTGATAACTGTTTCCTGCTGAGTTTCTTTATCACTTGTAAAATGAATGTGGTATATTTAATATCTCTTCCTCCCTTTGGTAGATTAGTATTGCGCACATTGTGTATGGAGTGGGGTTTTTTTCTTTTCTTCGATGTTGCTAACTAATAACAAGCAAAAAGAATAAGTGAAGGGAGGCAAAAGTGTCACAAACAGATGCACAATTTCATTGGAGATTTACAAGCAGCATATTTTAATTATTTCTTGTTTTTTGGAATAATTAATTGCTTTGAAACCCCATCAGGATCTGTCTAATCACTTTCTGTCTTTTGTCCTCATTAATTCTCCGTTTCTAAATATAAGAATGTCTGCCTCGACACCCGTGGTAGGAAGTGACAGCTGGTGTTATTATTCAAAAGTCTATTAAAAAGGTCTCAGGAAAGAATCTGAACTGAACACTCAAGTACAAAAACCCTTTGTGCAAGTTTGGATAAATTATTGCTCATTAACATCTTTATGAGAAATCCAGCAGTCACCAATAAAATTGGGAGATGGCTATGGCTTCAGCCAGCACTGTTTCAAAGAAAGCTTGTCTCAAAAAATACTGTGGAAGAGTATATCCCATTATATTTTCTTTTTCATTCCAGCCCAGAAACCTTTCTCCTGTTCCCACAATGACCAACTATGACAGATATTCTAGATTGGAATTAATACAGTAGCCATGATTTTTCGCATACAGAATCTGTTGAGTTTCTAGAAGGAATCTCACCATTAATTTCACCGTGTGGGCTGTTGGGCTTTCAGGGATGAATTTGCTAGAATCTTCTGGGCCCCAGCAGTCCTAGAAATGTCAGTGGAACAATAGGCCTTTATGCACACTGAGACTTACTATATGTCTAGCAGTGCAATCCTGACTATGTCTCGCAAGACGTAAGTCCTATTTAATTCAATGGGGTTAGGTTTGCAGCCTGAAGCTGTCATCCCAAGCATAAAATACACCAGCTGAGCGGTGGAAGCCCCACTATGTCTGAGGAACATGAGACAGGAAGCCAGGATGAAAGATATACCAGCACAATTGCTGAGAGATGTCTGTGCAAACCAAGTAGTATCCTTGGTTCATTAGATTGTTCAGGGTAGCCCCTGGCACTATGACATGGCCCACTGAATTCCAATAAATTTTCTGGCCATACCAACTGTAATTCTGCTATGGAAGGAACTTCCAATTAGCTCCTGAATTTTACTTGGAGGCAAAATGTCTGATAGAAATGTGGCCTTAAAATATAAAAGGAGTGTCTCCTCTGATTTCAACAGGAGGATGTGGCTGAATGCAGACTGCTGGCCAGTGACTGCACATATTATTACCAGCACAATGAAGTAACTCCATCTGGTCACCTAAACAGGGGTGTATTCCCTGTTTTCTAGTAGCCAGTATCAATGAAGATAGAAACCAGCTTCTTGCAGTGCACATTAGTATTAATTAAAAGGAATGTTCACAGAAGGCATGCAGTTTAAGCTTGAATGGTAATCATTGTAAAATAGTAGGAAGGAACCATCTGCAGTTACTGAATTCTAGATGAAGGCATTTGTAATCCTCCCCTTTGGAATTTATTAGCTTGTGCAGGCACAATAACCACTCTAGGTTAGAAGAAGGTAATGGCAAACCTTTCCCTTGACGCCCATTAAATTCCCACAACTCCAGCCTCAGCACTTTAAGAAAAACAAAGCTCTCATTTCCTGGAAGCCAAATCAGGGCATAGTGTCTTTGCTATTTTCATCAAATTCCAAGTATTTAAAAGTCCTGCCTCTAGTTCTAGCAGCATCTATTTATGATGGGCCAGATCAGATGATACCTTTCTTCCATCTGGCCCATGCTCGGGGAGGGGGGAGTGTGAGTGTACATGCTGCTCTCACCTGTCCCGGTGTCCTGCCTCTGGCATCCCTGGGCTCCCCGGAAGTCTAAAATATTGAAATCCTGTAAAGGTAAAATCCAATGTGCATGGTCCCTCCCCAGATAAAATCCAGTCATCATGAGATTAGTACCTGCATGCACTGAAATTAGGCTGAATAAAAATGGCCTCCCAAAATCTTCCATGATTTTTGTGTGGAGGGGGCTTTCACTGAATATTTTCTGGGGGAGGGCTGGATTCTTCAATGGTTTGAAAAAGAAAAAATCCAGTATGGAACTGAGGAAGTGTAGAAGTGTCGAGACTGGTGTGAAGCAAGCAAGCAAGCAAGACGTTTAAAGGAGGAACATATCACTAGGCCATCTTGTAATGCTTTCCAAAAGCAAGATAAACCTCCAGATGCATCCCTGCAAAACAGTTCACATAAAAAAAAAATCCTTTTGCAAAAGCAGGAGAAAAGTGCACCCCACTTTTGCAGCAGGGTGGTTTCATGAAACTGGGACGGGGGCTTTAGCACAGCACTAGTTTTAACCAACTTCTCAACAAATAGAGCTTACGAGGAATTATGACATGCCTTGCAAAAGCACTTGCTGAATAAATACAGAGTGTCTTCTTAATTGGCTCCTAGCTGAGAGCCTCACTGGAAAGCGGCTGTGATTATTATTATTATTGTTGTTATTATTATTGTTGTTATTATTGTTGTTGTTGTTGTTATTGTTGTTGTTGTTGTTGTTGTTCAGAAACGCGTTTAGCATGCTTCATGGTCCCTGTCTCGTTCATCCTCACAGTTCCCAGCTCATCGCATTTGCTCTTTTTGTCAACATAAAAAGAAAAGGATCCAAGGGGGCTAAGAGTCAGTGCCATGCCCAACTTTCTTTACTAATTAAGCATGTATATTCCACTTTTCCAGAATGTGATTTGTGGCTTATACAAATCAAAATGTAAAACTACATTTACAAAATAAAATTTTAAAAATATCAAAAAATAAGCATAACTAATTGTGAAGAGCATGTGTTTTTGGCACGTGTTTTTAATTTGTTTTTGTTTTTTTAAAATTGTATTTTTAATTTTTTGTGTGTGTTTAAAAATTTGTATATTTGTTTTCTTTGTTTTTAATTGCTGTAAACCGCCCAGAGAGCTTTGGCTATGGGGCGGTATATAAATGTAATAAATAAATAAATAAATAAGAGGAGGCACTGGTTTCTGCCTGTGTCCATGTGCTGCTGAGTCTGGCCCAACTAGAAGTGAACACGGGTGGGGAGCTTCATGCATCACCAGCTGAGGCATGTGCAACTGGGGGAGGCAGAGAAAGGCTCAATGCACAACTGAGAGCTTAGAAGATTTTCCAAATGGTTTTGTTTCTGGTTAGTACACATCCTACGATAACTGTATAGCTCTCATTTCAAAAACTGTTGACTATTTCGGTATTGCAGCTGAAGCCATGCTGTTGCTTGTCACTGTTCCTCATCAAAGTGCTGACTAGCTTGATGTTGTGATGTTTTAGATGTTGCATGCACGCAAGTCATCACTTGATGGTACACTCCATGAAAGTGCATGGGTAAACTCACTCTTTTCTAAATAAATGTGGCTGTGATCTTCATACCATTATATACACTATAACCTTATTAAGCGTACCTTGAAGTAATCAAACTACAGTCCTAAAATTGCTAGCTTTTGGAGTAGCCCCTCATTCTTAATGACATTTCTTCAGTCAACAACCTGAGGCTCTTAGTCCTAGTTCTGCAGTTTGGGTTTTACTGAGATGATAAATCTGTGCTTGGCACATCAGATTGCAGATGGGAGCTCACATAACTGAGGGCTCCTCTGCATGTCGTCTTGTTCAGGCATTACACCTCCTGTGTAGAAGAACAGGCAGCTGAACTGTGCTAAGTACTAGTAGTCATGCTCCTGACATCACATGTGCCAACTAATCCCACTCCTGGTATCCATACATGCAGCACAGATTTTAAAGGGAGGAGGTACACATGAAAGCCTACACACAACCTGGAACCTTGTGCAGTGAGGGTTCCAGGTCCCATGGAAACCTCTCTGCATACCGCTGTACACAAGAAGGTACATCTTTGCATCTTTACTGTACATGCCAATGGGCATGGCTCCTCAGGGCAGCCCCTCTCCCTGCTTCCTTCTTGCTGTATCAAAGGCATGATAATCTCTAATAGTAGAGGCCCCTCACTAAATCCAAGTGGGGCACTGTCCACCTAATCTGCCCAATCGCCCCAAAGCTATAACCCAGTCCCATCTCTGTTCATAATATTCATATTCAATACATTACCTCACAGTTAGAGACACTCTGTTTCTGTCCATCTCCTGTACTGGCCAGTCATCTTTAGAACAGCCAATTACAATCATCCCTGTCTCCGGGGTTAAAAAACATTTTAAAATAATAAATTCCAACAGAAATAGCTTAGGGAGAGCAGGGGACCCCTCCAAAATGCCATTTTTATTTTATTTTCCTTGGAATAAACTCTAGCCAGTCATGAGTCCCTCAGGAATGCACTGAAAGTTCCTTAGCCATAGTGCAAGACTATGAAGAAATCCCCAACCACTCAGAGGCATGCATTTGCAAGCTGCTTGTTGCTCTTCTGTGAGGGTGAGATACTTCCCCCTCCTTTTGCAAGCACCAGGTTCTGGGTTCATCACTGTCATATAAACATTTCAGTGAAATGAGTACCCCAAAAGCATGTTTGGCTGGTATGTGGGGAGAGATCTGGTTTCTTCATAGGCCAAACTGGGCCCTATTTATTGTAGGAGGGAGGGAAGGGAGGGGAGATTCTTGGAGGCAAAACAGCCCCTAAACATGTTTAGCTGGCATTGGGGGTGGCAGGAAGAGAATCTGGTTTATTCATGGGTCAGACTGGGTCGGGCTGCCAGGTCAGAAGCATCCCAAACCCTGAGATTTCAGGGGCGGCCCCTAATGATGTCACATGTCAGCCCCTAGTGATATCATTAAGCATGATACATTAAGATCAACCAGAGTTGCTTGGAGGATACCATTCAAACAAAACAATTATCTGATTGGAAATTAAGATAGAAATATTAGCTAAAAGAGGGTGTTCCCAGGTCCAGCTGAAGTGATAGGATCATTCCTTCTCACCTGCTTAGGAAACCTTGATCGGGAACATTTAATCTCACCTACTTGCTTCAGGCAAGAAGGATTTAAGTGGCTGGAGGGCAGCCAGTCACTAGAAGGCCACTGTAGGAAGAAACGAGCCTAGTATTGTGGAGCTGTTAGATGGGAGCACTCAGGAGTAAAGATGGATGCTTCTGAAGGCTGTAGTTCTAATTACATTTAATAAGGGACTAAGCCCCATAGAACTAAATAGGGCTTAATTCTGAGTAGATATGGCTAGGATTGTACTGTTCGTAGGGATCCTTTGCAAAGATATCTGTATCAAAGCAGGGTTGGCAACCTCTTGCCTGGAATGCCCTGCCCCTGCCTTTTAACATGGCTACTGCAAATGTGTTTAAAAACTTGACCCTTCACTATAGAATCAGATTTGAGAAATAAGTAAGAGTTGAGAAGATTCTCTACTCTTTCCTGCCTACCCTTTGGACTGCTATAAACTGACAGCCAACCCAATTCCAGTGTTTTATTCTTGTTTTTATGGTTATTGGGTTTTAAATGGATTTATTTTTTTGTTGTGAGCTGCCTTGGTTTCCAATCAGCAACTCTATCTCACTGGGTTGTTGAAAAGACTCCATGTATACACACAATGGAGATGTAAAATTATATTTACCTGATATAATAGTTTATTTTCAGAGCCAGAAGGTCATTACAGAACTTAAAAAAACCCAATCAAATCAGTATTAGTTTCCTATCTGAAAGCAGTGACACCTAAGTAAGCCCTGCGGAATTGCTTTCAAAAAAATAAAAGGATTGGAGGAGGAGAGATTTACAACACAATCCTTTGCTATGTTCACTCAAAAGTCCCACTGACGTATAGCAAAATCCTAACCACATCTACTCAAAAGTAAATCCTACTGAATTAAATGGGGTTTACTCCCAAGTTTGTGGGATTAGCATTGCAGCTTTACTCCCAGACAAGTGTGTATAGGATTAAAGCTTCATATGGGAAGGCTTTCAAAACAGGCTTTGAATTAGACAAATTTGAATTAGGCTTTGAATTACCCTTTTCAACAGCACAGGAAAAAATTAAATTTGTTTGACTCCTTATAATTAAAAAAGTATAACAAATTGTAATGGCATCATAAGCTGCCCGTATACTTTTTAAGATTTCTGTTCAAAAATTATTTGAAAGATAAAATGTATAATTTGCTATTTTTGCAAGGAAAAAGCCTTCCTGCATGTACACTTTTCATATAATCATAATAGAAATTGTTTACTGTGCATGCCTATCAAGATCCTGCTGTGATCTTCTATTCTAGACCTCCTGCTCGATTATGGTGCAGTGTGCACACAGAGAGAAAGGCACTCAAGCTACAAACTTACTCAACTTGCGATGTGCAGATAAGCAAGAAAAGGCAGCCATTTTCAGGACTTGCAGTGGGTTCTAGCTATTGGCAGTCAACAAATCCCTTGTCAATCACAACTCTGACTTTACTTATTGGCTAAAAACCTGAAAGAGCTGGGATTTGAGCAGCCACTAGCTCATTTAACAGAAGTTGAGGGGGGGGGAGTTGGTAACCCTAATTGTGAGGGTGGGAGGGAAGAGTAGATCCTTGGTGGCACACTGCCTCCAAAATATTTGGCTGGCATCATGTGGTGGTGGTAGGAGAGAATCTGGCTTCTTCATGGGCTTGACCTGGACTGGATGTAGGAAAGGAAGAGATTTGTGGTGGCAAACTGCCCCAAGAATAGATGGACAGGACTGGATCTTTTTATTTATTTAAAGTATCTGAAAATTTAATATTGGCTTATGCAAGATAGGGTCGCCATAAGTCGTAATTGACTTGAAGGCACATACCAACAGCAAAAATATACAAGATAATTAATTCCCATTAGGGATAAGAGCAAGAACTTATTATAATCATTAAAGCTTAGCAGTATTTTGAATCAGATATTTATTTCCTTTTTGAGCCCAATAAGATATTACAATTTACAAGATTGGTTTTATTTATTTATTTATTTTAAAAAGAAATTCTGGATATCTTTAGCCAATCACTACTATCCATGATACTTTCAGATCAGGGAAGTTATTTCTGCAAACCAGGGAATAAGCCAGGCATAGCTTAAATAAAACATAATATTCCTGAGTGTAATATTTGCTGTTTTCTCCATAGAAGTGATATTGTTCACATATGCTATGGTTAACTGTAATGAGGAGGAGGTATGATTTAGCTGCAATAACTAGCATCATCCTATTCTTTTTACATAGAAGTAAGCTCCACTGTGTTCATTTAAGTGGATATGAAACTGAGCAGGATGTAGTCCAACACTCCAACCCTAACATTTTTATAATTACAGTTGTTCATTTTAAATACATTTTAATTTCAAACTATATTATCAAGTTGCCCAAATGTGTCTTTTCTTTTTTTTCTCTTAATGAGTTCTTTGCATGGTTTGGGGTTGGCATTGGGGAAGAGCAGCATCTTTAACAGCTGGGTGGCAGGCAGAAATGATCATGAACTAAAAGTGTGTTTGGATAAACTTGAACTGAATTATTTTGTTCCTTTTTTAAAATTAACTTTCAAAGCACTGCTGGTTACTAATACAATCCTCTTCAACTTATGCAGATGCAAATAAACTCCATTGTGTTCTGTGGGATTTACTCATGAGAGTGAGCATAGCACTAAAGCTCCGTTAGGTGCTAAGCAAAACTAAAACTACAATGTTTAAATGTCCACTATTTCTTTGCAAAGGAGGAGGATAGGGAAAGAAGCAGAACACCTGAAGGCCACAGAACTTTCTTCCCATCAGAGAAGCAACCATGATAGCCGGGAGCCCTTCTGAACCAAAGTAAGACACTTTATGGTTTTGTTAGATGCTGTTTGTAAAACTGCAATGCTTAAGTGTATGTTTGTAAGAGAGGAGGATGGGGAGAAAACCAGAACTTGCCCATGCCTCCATGACCTCATGGCCATGCCCCCATAGCAGCCCTACCAGGTCCAGTGGGCACCAGCCATCGCTGGCTCTAATCCAAGTTTATTTATTTTTATTTATTTAAAATATGTCTATCCCGCCCTTCTACCCTACAATAGGGCACTCAGGGCAGCTACAATAAAATTGCACACATATATAATAAAATACACAATAAAAACACAAACATTGCAGTAAAATGCATAAAATACAATTAAAATACATAAAATGCATTATGCATACACACACATACAAACATACATACGCATATATATGTGCATGCACATATGAGGGAGCGAGAATAAAAGAACTTAAAAGATAAAAATAAAAGATTAAAAACTTAAAACAGTGTCAGGCTGACACGTCAGTCCCAACCAAAGGCTCTCTGGAACAAAACAGTTTTTACAAGTTTCCAGAAGACCATCAGGGAGGGAGCAAAGTGGGCTTCTTGGGGCAGGGAATTCCGAAGTCTGGGAGCCACAATTGAAAAGGTTCTCTCCCACGTGCCTGACAATCTAACTTCTTTCATTCCAGGCACGCAGAGGAGACCAGAGGTAGATGATCTTAAATGCAGGGTAGGAACATGTGGACGTAAGTGGTCCCTTAAGTATACCGGTCCAAGGCCATTTAGCGCTTTAAGGTCAAAAACAGCACTTTGAATTGGGCCCGGAAACAAATTGGGAGCCAGTGGAGTCGATAAAACACAAGGGTGATATGTTCCCTGCGCCATGCTCCAGTTAACATTCTGGCTGCTGCATTTTGGACCAACTGTAGTTTCTGATTCGTTTTCAAGGGCAGCCCCATGTACGGTGTGTTACAGTAATCAAGCCTTGATGTCACCAATGCATATGTCACTGTGGCCATGTCAGCTGCTTCCAGAAACAGATGCAGCTGGTAGACCATTTTGAGATGGCCAAAAGTACTCCTGGCTACCACAGCCACCTGATATTCCAGCAGCAGGGCAGGATCTAGAAGAACTCCCAAACTGCAGACTTGCTCTTTCAAGGGGAGTGCAACCCCATCCAGAACAGGTTGCAACCCTATCCCTGGGGCAGTTTTCCCCTTGGCCAGCAACACTCCCATCTTGTCTGGATTAAGTTTCAGTTTGTCTGTTCACATCCAGCCCTTCACAGCCTCCAGGCACCGGTTTAGGATGAGCAGTCCCACCTTGCCATCAGATGGAAAGGAGAGATAGAGTTGAGTGTCATCAGCATATTGATGACACTGCACTCCAAATCTCCTGATGACCTCTCCCAGCAGTTTCATATAAATGTTAGAGCATGGGAGACAGAATGGAACCCTGCAGTACCCCGTAGGCCAATGTCCAGGGGGTCAAGCATCAGGTAGGAATGAAGCCAATGTAAAACAGTGCCTCCTAGACCCATCCCAGCAAGACTGCCCAGAAGGATACCATGATTTATGGTATCAAAGGCTGTCGAGAGGTCCAGCAACACCAACAGGGATGTACTCTCCCTGTTTGATGCCTGGCGTAGGTCATCAAGCAGGGTGGCCAGGGCAGTCTCTGTCCCATGACCAGGCCTGAAGGAGACTTATGGATCCTGATTGTTTCCTGAATGCTCTGGGGGATGTTCTCAACATGGCTGGCGCTACTGCCGAAGCTCTGGTCAACCTCTGAAATATGGAGGTGACCCGGGCAGTGGACACTATCACTCCAAAATTTCCCCCACCAGGGAAGGCCCATAATACACCTTGGTTTACTCAAACCTTGGGCCTGATGAAACAGCAGGGACAACGGCTAGAGCGACAATGGAGAAAAGCTCCATCTGTCTTTGACCAAACACTGGTTAGAGCCAGAGCTTGGGAAAGTTACTTTTTTGAACTACAACTCCCATCAGCCCAATCCAGTGGCCATGCTGGCTGGGACTGATGGGAGTTGTAGTTTAAAAAAGTAACTTTTCCAAGCTCTGGTTAGAGCTCATTTTCAAGCCTACCATGTGGCGGTGATGGCAGTCAACAAAGCTTACTTCTCTGCCACCATTGCGTGTGCCCATTGCTGTCCAGTGATGCTTTTTTGGGTGGTCCAGGGCCTTTTGGGCTCTGGCCCGACAGCAGACTCTGAACCATCAGTTGCTTGCTGTGACATGTTTGCGAGGCACTTCACAGATTTAATTGTTCGCATTCGGATTGACCTGGACTCCTCGTTAATTACGGTTGTGCCAGATGTCCCCGTTGTTCCCTCTGGTCATTTTTCCATGGATACTTTTCAGCTTGTAAAGCCTGAGGATGTGGACAGGATCCTGGGAGAAATGAGGGCCACTAGCTGCTCGCTTGATCCTTGCCCATCCTGGCTAATTAAATCCACCAGATTGGGAGTGGCTGATTGGTTGACATATCTGATTAACACCTCACTAAGGGAAGGCTCTATGCCAACATTGTTGAAGGAGGCAGTGATTACACCTTTGTTAAAAAAAAGCCTTCATTAGATCCTGTGGATCATAACTTCTGCCCAGTCTCTAATCTCCCCTTTCTTGGCATGGTGATTGAGAGGCTGGTGGCAGCTCAACTCCAAGTTTTCCTGGATGAATCAGATTATCTAGACCCTTTTCAAGGGGGACTGTTGGGCAGTGGTGTGGACGGTACTCCAACAGAGTCCCAACTCTGTCACCCTGAGCCAATGCCAGGCATACACACTCAAAACCAGAGGAATTAGGGACAGGATACCTGACAGGGGAGATAGATTCTCTACAGACAATTGTGACCCCACCTCCTCATCCCCTGAATCTGCGCTGCTGGAATGCCACAAAACCTGGAGGGCAGAGCTGGGAAAGTCCCATTCCGCCCTGGTCATTTAGCCAGTAATGCACACAATGTTAACGCACTCATCCAGGATTAAGTCCTGTATTAAAGTGATTTTATTAGTCACTGACCTTGCATTCAGAACAGTAAAATCCAGTGAGTTCCCAGCATGACTGCCAGTGTACCGTGGGTTGGGAGGGGGATTGGGAGGGAAACAAGCATGAAGACGTCTTATATTCCTTCCTCTGTGATGGCCAATCAACCTCCCACCGCTGTAATGTCCCCTATCCAGAATTACCTCAGTGCCAGGCTCCCGACTACTCCGGCCCCAATGCATGTTAAAAGAAACCTGACACTGAAAAACTAAAACAGCAAAGGCTATCTGATTATTAATATAATTCCCAAAACAGGAGTCTGGAGCTTCATTTAACCATCCAGTGATATTCCATGAAAGAGTTGATAAATTATTTGGTTAGATGCATTTTTTCATCCTGAATTAGTTGGTATCCTTCCCTGGATAGAGTTCCGAGACATAGTCAAGACCTTTGTAAGGGAGGATGACTGCACTATATTTGCAGTTTCCTTATAGAATAAACCTTGTTGAACAAAGTTAGCTGAAGGAGTACTCAAACGTCCTATTAGCTTATAATCTTTTTAGTATGCCCTTCCTTGGATCGTCTAACTCTTTCTCTAAGAGTATAATTACCTCCATTGATGGACTTAGTCTACTGACATTTGAGATAACTGGTCTTGGGATAGTTGTCGGGAGAAATGCAGAGGAACCAATTTCCTCTTTGGGGAACCAAAGGTTTGGGGAACCTTTGGCCCTTCAGATGTTGCTGAACTACCATCATCCCTGACCATTGGCCATGGGTGCTGGAGATGATGGGAGTTGTAGTTCTGTAACATCTGGAAGACCAAAGGACTCCCACCCTGCTCAAATCCATCAAGTATTTCTTCAGGGCTGGGTCCAGGCATGCCGGGGCCCTTGGGCATCAGCTTACCCTGGGCCGCCACGCATTCACATGCGCACGCACATGCTCCTCATGCCCCCACCTACCTGTCTGCTGTCTTTTACCATTGCCCTTAACGAAGATGGCAGCCGCAGTTTCCCTAAGGGGATGATGCCTCCACCACCATCTTTGTTGATGGCATGTGTGCGTGCTACGTGTGCTCATCTCTACCATCAACTAAGATGGCGGCAGGGGCTTCAGTACTTTAAGGAAACCGCGGCCGCCATCTTCGTTAAGGGCAATGGTAAAAGACAGCAGACAGGTAGGTGGGGGCGTGGGGGGGATGGATCGCAGAAGGGGAGCAGAGGGGCAGCTGACGGGCCCCCTGTAGCTCCAGGGGCCATCGGGCCAGTGCTCCACCTGGCCGCCCTTTAGAACCTTCCATGTAGAAAATCAGATCTTAAGCTGAAGGGTTGAAGAGTAGCTTCTCGTTAACATGTTGATTTTCTATGGGAAGGAATTGTGCTTCTATGGGTGAGTCTTTTACGATGTGGTATATATAGCACAAACATATTTGAGTGAGAACTAAGCCTAAGACTCATCCTGAATTCAGTTACTACCCTTTAAATAGCATTTTGGACCTAGACCTGAGGAAAAAAATGTGATTTATCTCTTTTATTTTATTTCATTATTACAGCCTTTGCACACAAGCTAGAGCAGAATTCCTCTTTGGGATTTTTTAAAAAACTTAACAACTATTTAAAGGCTAGGAAATATAACTGAGGTGAGACGAGAGCAATATAAGAGAGGGTTTTTTATTAAAAAAGGCAAAGAAAGCATAAACTGCATGCACTAGATATTTTTACCTGTTGACTTTGCTGCTAAATCAAAAGTCAACAGTAACAAATCCCACGAGTGCAGTATATGGGACATGGTGATATTTCTTTTGCTCAAGCAGCAGGCCTACTCCTTAATAATGAGAGAATTGTCTTTTTGTAACCTGGGCAAGTCAAGTATTGAAGAAATATATATATATATGAGAGAGAGAGAGAGAGAGAGAGAGAGAGAGAGAGAGTTCCTATTTTTTTAATGTGCTTTACAATAAATTGCCAAGAAATTATGCTAGCTATCATTACCTTGATAGTCATTATAGTTTCTTTGACATTCTGCAAAGAGAAAAATGCTGCAGCTCGCAACAAGGTATGTGAGAGTGTGTGTATGTAAAGAGAAAGAGAGGGAGGAACTTCACGCATAGCTCAGAAAAATGTCAGCCTCTCTCTTTACCTAGCAAGGGAATGCAAGGGAAGATCAAATTGTGATTCCAACTTTCATAATGCTTTTCACTGACATTGTGAGTGAGTGCGTGGACTGAATAAGAATTGGGAACGAACACAGCAATTATATGGTCCAGGATCCGAAAGAAATGTGTGCAATTAGTTTCATGCTCTCAAGGGGTACGTTTTGCTCTCAAACAGTGCCCTCTTCCTAGCCCCACAACCCATTTTTCAAACAGAAGGCTCTTCCAAAAGTAACTGGTGACATATAATGGATGGGGGGGATGTTTTCTTTTTCTATCTAAATAAAAATGTAAGCAAAATGTGTTACACTTAGTAGCGTAGTGATAAATTCAGAACTGCAGGTTCCCTTAATGATAGTCACATGCCCATTTTCCACTTTCTCTCATCTACCTTGCTCTCTGCGCCATCTCTGAATCCACACTCCACTACAATAGACATCCCTAAGAGCCAATCAGCATGAAAGGGAGGCTGTGTGTTAGCTACTGAGAAGAATCTTCTCAGCGGCTGACTCACTTCCTTTCAAGACAAAAGGATAAGGACTTTTCTCAGAGGCTAACATGATTCCCTTTCACACTGATTGGCTCATACATAGGGACCTGGTTGTGACCTGCTCCCCAAAAGGTAAGGGGTCTACAACCCCCCTCAGCACCCCTGGACAACTACACTCCTAGTCACGATGCAATTTGCAGTGCCACAGACAGATGACACTGCAAACTGTAGTGTAAATGCTTCCTCCACACACCTGCATGCCACTCACACAACCTACCACTGCCAGCCTTGTAAAGCAGGCTAGACAGCAGCAGCAGCCTCACCAGGCGTGTGTGCGCCCAGGGCCAGCCCCAGACACGCTGGAGCCCTTGGGCAAAAGCCTGCCCCAGGCCCCAGCACTCCCCTTCCACGACTCACGCACGTGATGCGTGCCATCAGCCAAGATGGCGGCAGAGGCTTCAGCCCCTTAGGAAAACCACAGCCGCCGTCTTTCTTAAGGGCACTGCTGCGTGCGCAACTGCAGAACAAGGTAAGTTAAGGAAGGGAATGGCGAAGCTCTGAAGCTCTCGCCCTGCGATCTGTGGCAGCGATCCTGCTGTGAATCAGGAAAGGGGAGCAGAGGGGCCCCCCGGGGGTTCCTGTAGCCTCAGGGGGCCTCGGGCCAGTGCCCCACCTGGCCGCCCCTTGGAACTGGCCCTGAGGGCGGGCATGGCTGCCCGATGTACTGTGCGGCAGCAGAATTTGTCTATAGGAGGCAGCAGTCCAGGGGCAGTGGCAGCCTGGGTGGGAAGCCGGTCTGCAGGCTAGTGCACTGCGCTGCATGGTGTCACTATTTGTCCAGGCAGGCAGTGGTGGCAGAGGAACAGGCAAGGCAAGCGAGTTGGCAAGAGGAGTGGGGTTGCCTGGGGGTAGTGGAGACAGGTGGGGGTGGCAGGTTGGTGAATAGGGCAACTAGAGCAATTGGGGGTTGGTGAGTGGAGCAAGCAGGGGGGCAGAGGCCCTTTGCAAAGGAAAAATAGTGTTGCATGGACTTCCAGGAGTTCTGGCACTTACCCAGGTTTTGGTTTCCTCAGAATGAAAGTCAGTGGAGATGGTGGTGTCTTTAGGATATATGGTTTATTTACACATATATACAACCTGAGAGTAAGATGGAGGAGTTTCCCATTATTACGTAACAGCCCAACAGATCTTGCTTCCTCATCAGGCAGCCAGAGAAGCAGTTCAAAGCCATGGCTTGGGCTTTAGCCTCTACAGAGCAAGCCTCTCCGTGTGTCTTTTCAGCTTCACCTAGTTTAACACAGAGGAACACACACACTTCCTTGTAGGGGGAGGATCACTCTCTTCAGCCACGGGACTTCCCTAGACTACATCCTTACACAAGCAGATGTCTGCTTCACTGGAACTTGTTCAACCAGTGAAGCAGGTTTCTCTGCTACAACTCCACCTGTACAGATTCCAAATCAGAGGCTGTAAAGGGTACCCAAAGAAATCATCCATCCCAACCCTTTAGTCCTTATATAATATCAGCAGCTACTTTGACATGCCCAAAGTAACTTTTCCCATGCTAATCAATAAATAAAGTTTATGAACTTATTTATGATAAAGAAGTTACACTAACATGGACAAGCACAGAAATTGTCTATGAAGGGCTCATCTTGTACATTGCAGGGACACCCAGGGGACAAAATAAAAGACACACTGCACCCCATGTTGTGCTAGTGGAAGTCTGATGCCCATTGGGTTGGATCCAAAGGAGACAGCTGGACCCAGAAGCATCTTTCCAGTCCTGTTCACAAGAGCATTTCTTCCATGAGCAGAAGGGCATATTTGGATCCAACCCATTGTCAAAAGTAGTGGGCAGATTGTATCCCCACTGCAACATAGCCACCACTTTTTCTTATAGATGTAAATATCCTGCTGTTGACTGCTATGGGAAACTAAAGGGGCACATCCAGGGACACCACTGGGGTACAGAGCAAACCTGATTCCTAACCTTGGTGACCCCAATGACTAGAATAATTGGACAAAGGCATGGCCAAAATGCCTCCCCACATTTGCAGTGCCATTCTCTAGCTGTGAAGGTAGAGGCACTTTTCTACACTTTTTGGAACATGGGCTGGTGACAAAATTTGAAAGGGGAGAGACTTGCATTTGTAAGAAACAGCAGCAGAAACCTCTCTTTTTCTTTCTTTTCTTTTTTTGAAATTACTTTTGCCCCTAAGGGAAGTCTCCCCCCGCCCAAAAAAAGAGAAACTCACACACACAAAAGCAACTGGAAACAAAAGCAAAAAGCATCTGAAGAGGAAGCACTTCTAAATTTTGAATTACTGGTCTCTGAATTTCCCCGAAGGAGGACTGTTAGGGTATGCATTAGATCAATAACCCTGCTTTGTTTTTGTCTATCACATTTTTATTTTTGCTTTTGCCACCAAGGGAAAGTGAAGACAGCACTCCTAACAATATCCAGTTATTTTGCCGCATGATGCCTTGACATAAGGACACTGCATCAGAATGTACCATCATTCCAGGTGCATCATTTGGGGGATGGGAGACGTGGCTACTTCTTACAAATGTAACCGAGGTCACCAGAGAACTTGCCCCCTTTTGTCCCCAATCCACCCATAAGAATGTACTAGAAAAGGTCAATTTAGAATGTTCAGTTTAGCATTAAATAAGATACATTTTGCCCCCTCTCACTTACATTTCACATTGCACCCTGCTTACTTAGTCCCATTGACCTCAATGGAATTGAAATGAGCCAAGCACAACACAAAAATTATCTTAATGCAATCACACACATGATCACCTCAAGGTTGCTTACTTGCAGTGTTTAATCAAGGTGCACATACATGCACATTGGTAATGCAGAGGGAACAAACATGAAAATGAATTGAAAGCTATGGCACGCTGCCCACGCACCTGTTCCAAAAATGACTGTAGAAATTCTAGTTATATCAGAATTAAGCAGCCATAGAAGATGGGACAGATAGAATCTGCAAAGCAATAAAGAAATGTATTGGGGAAAATTCATTCATCCCTAGTTATTAAAAGGAAACATATGTCGGGTTTAGGGGTACCTGCAGAACCTCTTTGGACCACTAGACTGACCCCTGGATACATCACAGATCTGATACCTTACCCACAGTTCTGAAATGCTTTGGAGCAGAAGATCAAGCTTATTTCAGTTCATATTTCTATTAAGAAATAGGCAACCTTAGATGGTCAATGCAGAAAATTCAGTTCATCTGCTTGCAATAATACCAAGGGCAGCCAATTTTATCCTTTTGATTCTATATCAGTTCACATTTCTTCATGCATTTAAGGTCCAATCTGGTGCTCAGTCAATGAGGAATCATAACTTTCATGGGACATGATCTTGCATATTTTTTTAAGTTGCTGTGCACAGAAAGAAAGTCAAATAATTGCAAAACTTTCTGTGCTATCTACAGACTGACCAAAAAATAAGATGAGGTAGCACACCAATTCCCATCAGTAAGGAAACTTGTTCACAAGTTACAATTACAGTTATCCCATGATTATTATGTCCCATGGTGTTACTGGAGGTGTGAATGACAAGCTGAGAGACAATCTTCCCTTTCTGTAGTTTGAAAGAATTGTGGGCTGTCTAATTTTCTTTTTCAAATAAGTTTTTAATGTTAGAGTTGCAGAAAGCAGCTTACAAATGATGACAACTCAAAGCTTCCAGTGATTAGTGTCTTCAGACTTCACTGCCAGTGTCAAAATTATGCTACTTTATTTAATCTTCCTCCTTCTCCTTATCATAATTATCATAAAGGTAGATACTATAGCCCAGGGCTGATTTTCAGCTCTCCTGCAACTATCAATTCATTTGTAGATGGATGTCCACAAATCAATCGCAAATTTGATGGGAGAGATTTCCCATTTCAGCTGGATGGTATGCACAATTGTTACCAAAGCTGAGCCTTCCAATTACCTCAAGTCATTATTTATACTTCTATGGCTTTTAGGATTCAAATAACACGTAAAACAAACACACAAGCACCCTGATCCTAAGCAGAATGCCTGGAGCCAACAGGGCTTCACATACAGAACCTTTTCAAAAAGCTTACAGTTCTACTGATCAGCTGTTTGGTAAGGAACGAAGAGCTAAACATCAGCATTTTAAACTTTCTGAAAGGGTTCCATGGAATCCTAGGGAAACTATGCATGTAGGACCTGTTTGTGTACAGTGTTCCCCATTTAGATGGAGACAATATGCATGGAAGCTTGCTTCCTCATACATAGTGCCCCAAGCTGGACTGGCAGTATGTAAAATAGCAGTTCCCCTGATCACATCTGGCAAGTAAGTATTGCCTCCAAGTAAAGATGGAAGGATCTGGATATTTCAGTTTTCTCATTTTCTCATTTTTCCAAACTTCAGTTCTCCACATTTCTGCACAAATTGGAAAAAAAAGAAATCAGGAAAATTCTTCAGCATTTTAATGCAAATTTCTGATAATTTCTCCTAATTTTTGTATGCAGTTTTGACTAATGTACATTTTTTTGCAAGCAGTTTCCCCAAAAATAATGCATTCTGTATGTTATTTTCACTTATATATCCATTTTATTTCCCCCTAATATATGCATTTTTGTGAATATTGTTTGGCTGGAGAACTTCATCAGAAATTTCGGATGAGTGCAAATTTTGAAGGATAATTGTATTTCAGTTACAGTGAAATCAGTGCAGATTTGATAGATTGGGCTTTAAATGCAAACTGAATCAAATTTCTCCCCTATCCCTACCTCCAAGTGTTCAAGCATGAGTACTCACAGATTTTGTTCCTGATGTTTGTTTTTTCCTTTTTGGCCACAAATGACTAGCACCATTCTGATTATGTGTCTAATCGGAATTAAGTCCCAGTGAGCTTAGTGAGGCTTACTCCAATAAGTGTGTATAGGACTGCATCCTATCAAAGGTAAGGGTGGGCAGCCAGAGTACTAAAACAAACTGTGGGCTAGTAACTTTTGTAAGCTCATTTGCAAGGCTATCCAATTGGGGTCTTAAAGAGAAAATAATAGTTTATGTATTTCATTGCCTTTGTTTATTTTACAATAAGAGAATGTCAGAAAGGTATAAAAAGGGGGATCTATCTGGTCCACTGACAGTATATCATGTCTGTGCTCAGCATAAATGTTCTTTGCTTCCCTTATAGGAGGAAACTGTAATATAGTATCACCAAATTTTAGCTGGTATCAGTAGAGCACAATTTATCTGAAAACCAGCTCAACTTGCATGAAAATGTCAAAGTTCTGTCCCTAAAGTGCAGGCACTTTTCTTACCCATGAGATAACAGCAGTCTAAAAGAATATCTGCACATAAAGGCCTCAGAGGTGACTTGTGAAAGGGCAAAGAAATTCATCAAAATTGGGGGAAAGTGTTTTTTTTCCTTGAGAAAAAAGTGAAATCTTGCATGACAAATTTAGTCTGCTTTATCCAGTATAATTGAACAGGGCTGTTCAAGTGCAATTCAGTCAGCTGAAACAGCATGTGATGTGGGTCACAGAAAAAAGAGAAGGAAGACTGATATAAGTGGTGGGTGTCTGCAGTAAATATGTAGCCATGCACTTCCAAGATGAGCAGGTTCAAAATGATCTGTGTAAACATGTATAGTATCAGGCTGCAAATACCAAAGAAAGTGTAACAGTTGTTAAATATTGCGGTACAATAAATAAATACAATTATGTGCCAACTATGAAATGGTATCAGATATCAGAGGATGTCAAATACAAGGGTTGTATTCAGTGTAGGGCCTTTTCAGTAGTGGCCCCCGAACTGTGGAACAGTCTCCCTGATGAGGTGCACCTGGCGCCGACGCTACTATCTTTTCGGCGCTAGGTGAAAACCTTTTTATACTCTCAGGCATTTTAAAGTGTATTTTAAACAGCATTTCCGTATTTTGGATGTTGTTTGGTTCATTATTGTTTGTTTGTTTGTTTTTTATTATTTATTGTATTTATATATTGTGCTTGTTTTTATCTTTTTGTACACCGCCCAGAGAGCCTTCGGGCTTAGGGCGGTATATAAATTAAACTAAATAAATAAAATAAATAAATAAATAGTGCTGAGTCACTTGGTTTGTCAGCACAAGAATTTTTTCTCGTTCAACAGAACGTTCTCCCCTTCTCCTACCCCTGACACCCCCTAAATCTGTTCTGGAGGTTCCCTACGCAAGGAGAGGAAAGGGGGGAAGTCCCATTGCAGTGGCTCTAATCTTTGCACTAGCACAATCATTTAGTTGAATACCACCCCAAATATCAAATAGTCACCAAGCATTCAAGAAATGTTGAGCATTCAATATAATGTTTAAGATATATAACTATAAAAAATAGAGGATAATTGTGTGGGGGTATTTTTAAGAGCATATATAAATCACTGTGATGATTGCAGTGATCTGGGTGGTATATAAGGGACAAAGCAGTCCTTCAGTTAACCTGGTCCTAGGCTGTTTAGGACTTTATACATTTTTTTATTTTATTTTAATTTTATTACATTTCTAGACCGCCCTATAGCAATAAGCTCCCAGGGTGGTGAACAGAAATACCTTGAACTTAGCTCAGTAATGTACAGTAGGGCTCCACTCATATGGCAGGTTACGTTCTGGACCCCCACCAAAAAGCAAAAATCGCTGAAAAGCAGAACTCATTGAATAGAATGGTGCACAACACCCAAAAACTGCCATAAAAGCAGAACAATCTTTAGTCTAATTGTGTCTAATTGAGACCGCCGCATTAGCGAAGTACAGTAAAGTGACGTGCCCTACAGGTACAGGGCCCTACTGTACATGCAAGCCAATGGAAAGTTTTCATCACCAGTGTAGTATGCTGATACAGAGTGGCTCCAGCCAAAAGCCAGGTCACAGCATTCTGCTTAGATGCAATTTCTGGACCAACCTCAAAGGCATCCCTGCACAGAGCTACTGCATGTTACATGGTGTAGATAAGAGCAGGAGGTGTAACAAGAATTATAGCAGGGGTGATCTATCCTCCAATTTCTCAAATGTTGAAAGAAACTTCCATTTTTTCTGCCTCATCATCAGGCAGTTGAGGATTTTGATGGATGCAAAGTTTAGCTTACTGTAGTGCTGTAAAGGGTGGTAGTAGTTTGTGCGTGTTTTCTTAGGAAGGTTGCAGAGTGCAGATTTGCTGCACTGGTGAGATGATTTGTAAAATGAAAGAAAGGGCATTCACAAGCACCTTTCAAAAGTAAAGTAGGCACAACAAAAGCCACACTCATGAGGATTTCACTTTTCTCTTGCCTTTGATTATTTTCAAATGCAGTTTCTTTTCTCATTGACGGAGAATTGCTAACGAAAATGGGATAAAATTTTGGCACAGCACTAAGTGCTGTCCCTATGACTGATAGAAGAAGAAGAAAAACCTTCACGGTCTCAATGCTGGCAGTGTCTTCACTTTCCATGCTTTTCAAGAGTTCATAGGTAAAGAGAAGTCACTCCCACCTGCTACATCATCCTGGTTGCGAGGCGAGTTTTCTCCCCTTGGGGATGGAGACAGGGTAGCAAGCAACGGAGGGGGAAATTCTTTGAGAATTCAGATAAAGTGCCTCCCAGGGCTGAAACCTATTTTAGGGCAAGCTTGCCTATCTCTAGATAAGAATAACCATAAAGAAAACCTTGTTAACGAATCAAAGAAGTCTAGTATAGATGGTTAGAAGTCTTAGTGGCAGGCAGGCAAAAGCATGAAAACTCTCCAAACAGCTTTGCAGCAACTCTGTTTTCGTTGATATACAGCTGTCATATTTGCCAGTTACAAAACAAGGACAACAAGAAATATGCATGCATACATTTGGGTGACATTGAAAGCTTAATTCCTAATTAGTTGTAAAATGGCAGGAAGAAAGAAGGAAAAATACAGCCAAGAATAATGAAGCTGTTCCTGTACCCCGGGCAAAGACTTACAGCATGATGTACATAGATACAGCAACAAGAAACAGGAGCAGCCTTATATAGAGCCACTCCTTTTGGCAATCCATTCCAGTTTTGTCTGCTGTCATAGGCAGCATATCTCCAAGACCGTTGCATCATTGGCCTCTTAATTTACCAGAGGCACAAATTAGAGTGAGAGGTCTATAATTTCCTGGATCTCCCTGGATCCCAAAAAATATTACATTGGTTAAGGTGTTGGATTCCCTTGGGAGACCAGGGTTTGAATCCCCACATAGCCATGGGTGACCTTGGGCCAGTCACTGCCTCTCAGCCTCATGAAAATCCTATTCATAGGGTCACCATAAGTCGGAATCGACTTGAAGGCAGTACATTTATATTTATATCCCATGAGTCCAGACCCAGCAATGAAGGAATGAGTCATGGCTTAGTTTGGTATGAACAACCACAACTTTATTTATTCTTAAGGGATATGCAACTTTTTGCATAATATATATAACTCACTAGGATCTACAATGTGGCTACTAATCTTAGGTTAAGGATGGGGAACCTGTGGTTGCTGGACTCCAGTTCCCATCAGCTTCAGCTAGCATAGCCAATGGTGAGGGACAATGCGAGCAATAGTCCCACACTATCTGGAAGGCTTGGCCCTAGGCCTAGCCTCCTGGTTTGGATCCTCCAGAACAGCTAAATCTTCCTGCTCATAGCTCCTGACATACACCTCCAACAACATGCTGGAAGAGACCTGTACATATTTACTACCTCTCAGCCAATTAGCTTTGGGTGAGAAAGCCAGGCTGATGCCCAACAAGTTTCCCATCTCTGTTGCCCTTGAGGCTTCAGGGACAATTCTGGGGAAGCACCCTCCCTTCATTCTCAGTGATGCCTTGCTCACCACCTTTCTTTTGTCCTCATCTCAGCAACATGAGCCCTGCCTGTTGTGCCCTATTTACAAACCAAGAAGGATGTTATTAACTATCAGTACTCAGCAAGAGTCTGCCCAGGGCTGCAGGCACTGAGATCCTGGGAGTCCGCTGTCAGTCCGGAGGGTAGAAACAATACTTGTGGCATGATCAAGTTCTGAGAAGGCAGATCAAGATCCAAGAATCAGACCAGGATCTGAGGGGCAGAAGGCAAGCGTGAGGTCAAGTCTGGCAATGGTAGCAATCCAGAGAAAAGGGAGCTGGAATTAGATAAGAGTCCTCACAGAATAATTTGATTGAACTGAGAAGCTAGGTCTGAGGCCTGGGCTTTATAGGGTGTACTAGACTAAGATTGGTCCTTAGGGTCTATTGACTTTTATTGTAACCCAGATGGTACCAATGAAGCTCAGAGCTCAGTTGACCAGGCTTACAGTTGAAACAGTGCATTGTTGGTAGTGCTGGAAGTTAGGTGCAGAAGATTGGCTGGTGGGTGCCCCTGTTCAAGACCCTATTCCTAGCCCTTTACAGTAGTGTTGTTCCCCAACAGAGCAGTGTAGAATATGCAAACCAAAACAAAAAGTCAAAAGGTAATCTGTTTGACAGGGGCAGTGAGATTCCTACTCAGCCCGAACTGTCAGCCAGGATAGCTCACACTGTTCTAAGGGAGAGCAGGCAGATACCTTTCAGGACTGGCCTGAGAGGACATCTGGCCTTAAAACACTAAGGCTGCAATCCTAACCCACTTACCTGGGAATAAAATGAAAAATGGACTGCTTTCAAGTTGATCCCAACTTATGGCTACCCTATGAATAGGTTTTTCATGGTAAGCAGTATTCAGAGGGGGTTTATCATTGCCTCCCTCTGAGGTTAGTCCTCTCCAGCTGGGAGGGCCTGCTCAGCTTGCCACAGCTGCACAAGCAAGCCCCTTCCTTGTCCACAATTGCCAGCTGGGGGGCAACTGGGCTCCTTGGGACTATGCAGCTTGCCCATGGCTGCACAGGTGGCAGGGCATGTAACCCCTGAGCCGCTTACTGTGGGGGTGATCTTTAGCTGGCCCTTGACATCCAGGAGACATGAGCGGGGATTTGAACTCACAGACTCTGGACTCCCAGCCAGGCTCTCCTCCCCACTGGGCTATAATAGCTGTTACCTGGGGGTACGTCCCATTGAATTCACTAGGACTTACTTCTGAATAGACATAGTTAGGATTGTGCTGTTAGCCAGTTCTCATCCCTCCTGTAGAGCTGCCACCATCAGGCGATTACCAGCAGCTAGCTGTAGCCCTAGTCTCAACACCTCTCCCACTGTGACTGTGTGCAGGGTCAAGGAACTATAATTGTGTGGGAAAAAGGTTGATTCTGATGATGAAGCACATATTTTAGTTAATAGTTCAGCAATTGCATATTTGTGTCTGCACATGTGCCCTACAGTTGTACTGAAGCTTAGATTTATAGAGGAAGTACCTGGAACAGAAAGCCAAGTTAAACAGATTTAACATTTGCTCTTTTTAACCAACCTGGAGCAATTAAATTTAAGCAGTAATACAACAAAGTGTGAAAATCAAGCCTGAGCAACATTAGCAACTGAATGCTGAAAGAAGAAATCTGATTTACACCAACAAGCAGTGATGGCTAATTAAAACATGTGCAGCATAATCAATGGGGCTTACTCCAACATAAGAGTGCATAGGATTTCAGTCCATTAACCTATCTGATTATGAATACTGCAAATAAAGATTCTACTTAAAACTCAGGATGGAGCAGAATTCAGGAGAATATTTCCAAGTCCCAAAATTTGAGCCTTAGTAATATCACTGCTTTCAACAGCTGTTTGCTATGATAGCTAAACTGAATTTCTGGATGTATCCAGCAGTGTAGTGGCAAATTGAGAAGTGCAGGGTCTTTCTGAGTCATGCCATGCCTCCCACTGCCACCCTTTCTAAGGATACACCACTGACACTGTTGGGGCCTTCATAATTGACTTGCAAAGTTACAGCAATAAAGAAAAAAAAAAACCATGATGTTGTACGGAAGCTTCACCCTCTCATCTCAGTCCTCATGGATGGATCCCTTCCCATTTGATTCACCAGCACACATAGATTAGCCAACCCCTTGCACACTCACTTAGCCCCAAAATTACCCATTGGCCTTCTACAAGATAATCCTCTCCCCCCACCCAAAACAACACTCACCAGCCAAGTACTGTGGCCTGCAAGAACTTCACAACCTGCATTTTTGTAGTTTCATATAGACAGCAAATAGGAGTTTTGTCAAGTCTCTGACAAACCGCCTTGCTTGGCTGGTAGGCTCTTTTGGTCACAGACTTCAGAGGCCGGCCGGCCTTCGTCAGATGAGACTACTACAGGTAACTTTTCTTTTCCTTTTTTGGAGACAACTCTTTCTCAGTATATAATATACGGAAAAGGCACACTCCTATGGAGCGAACTCTTTCTCAGTATATTAAAGAAAGAAGTTAAGCATGTCTAGGAAGACAGATAGGAAGACAGGAACCTGCCTTATTCTGAGTCCATCTTGCTCAGTATTGTCTACACTGACTGGCAGCAGCAATCTGGGTTTCAGGTAAGAGTCTCCTCCAGCCCTACCTGGAAATGCCACGAATTCAGCCTGGGTTCTTCTGCATTGAAAGCAGATGCTTTGCCACTGAGCCACAGCTCTTCCCCATTTAAAGCCTATTTTCATCAAGGAATTTTAAAAAAAGCATATTGTGGTTTTAGAAGCTCATTAGTTGAAAGATCCTTCCACGCCTTCTTCACCCCAAAGTTATGTACCTAGAATAATAAAATGACCTTAAGTCACATGAATTATTTAATTATCATTCTTTAACTGTCATTCTTCTAATCTGTAATCCTGTCATATAATCCAGCTAAAGAAAGAAATTAACAGCCTATTTTATCGAGATAAATGTGCTATAGTATCATGCAACCCAATCATATGCATGTTTACTCACAAGCGAGCCCCACTGTGATCAATGAAGTTTACTCCCAAGTAACCCAACATGTTGGTGTTGCTGCCTTCCTAGCTGAGAATATTCCTTCCTCGTTTGCTCCTCCCACAGCAGCAGCACCCATTCTCCAATGGGAGCAGATTAAGGCTGCAATCTAATACATGTCTACTTAGAATAGGGTTAGCAGGTGGCTGCTTTTTGCCTGGAGACTCTGGACTTTTGGGGTGCTCTCTGGGTCTCCAGGTGAATCAGCTTAATCTCCTGACTCTCAGCTTTCATGTTTTTGAAAAAATAAATTTCAAGGAAATCTGGTTCCCAAGATATACACCAAAACGTCACACACACTCCTGCAACTTTCATGAAATGGTCTCTTAGCTGGCTGCTCTAACCTCTCCCTTTCAAGTTTGTAGCCAATAAGTGAAGTCAGGGTTGTGATTGACAAGGGATTTCTGGGCCTCCAGGCAGTACCTAGACTCCACTGCAAAGGTAGAAAACGGTTGTTGTTTTTCCTGTTTATCTGAAAATCTCATAAATTGAGTATTTCGCTTTCAGCAGTACCAAAAGTCTTTTTTTCTCAAACAAGTTTAAATTTTCCTGGGCTGTTGAAGATCACAGTGTTCTGAACACCTTCTCAATATGAAGCTTTAGTCCATCCAATATTTTTTGGGAGTAAAGCTGCAATGCTAATCCCACATACCCGGAGTAAACCCCACTGAATTCAATAGGACTTACTTTTCAGCAGACATGGTTAAGATTGTATTGTAAATTAATGGGACTTTTGAGTGAACATAGTAAAGGGATTGTGTTTGTGCTGTAAATTTTTCTCTCCCCCTCCAATCCTATTTTTAAAGCAATTAGGCAGGGCCTACATAAATATCACTGCTTTTATTATGCAGGAAACTAATACTGATTTTAGTTTTTCAAAAAAAAATGTTCTGCAATGACCAACTCATTTTGACTATAAACTATTATATGAAGTCTATGCATTTTTTTATCTCCTGTGTGTGTGTGTATATGGAGCCTTCCCAACAACCCTATGAGGTAGGATTGCGGATTGGAAACCAAGGCAGCTCACAAGAAACAAATCCCTTTAAAATCCAATAACCATAAAAAGCATAAACAGTTGCAAGACAGCTTAAAGTGACATGATTCTGAATTTTGGGTTGGGTGAGTGTTTCATATCACTTGAGGCTGCAGTTCTGTGAGCGCTTCCCTGTCAAGTAAGCCCCAATGAATACATTGGGACTTGCTTCTGAGTAAACAATCACAGGACTGCACTATAAATATCTTTACAGGTTGTGTAAATAATGAACATATTTGACAGTCATGCTTATATAAATATTTCTCCGTACAAGGTCCCAATAAGTATTTGATCTCACACTATGGTTGTACATTATTACTTCCTCTACATTTTCAGTGTGCCCTTCTTCCTTGGGGTTCTCATGGTTCCCCTCTGTTCTTTTCATCCTGAGGGGCAGATTAGGCTGAGAGGTGGTGAGTAGCCCATGGTCACCCAGTAAACATTATAGCTCATTTCCATTTTTTAAAAAATAATTAAAACAATCTACATGCAGGCAAAGTTTATTAAGTAGAGCCACACAATACATTTAAAGCACATCCAATTCGCATTTAAAGCACATGACTTCCCCTAAAGAATCCTGGAATGTGTAGTTTCCCCCTCACAGTTATTGTTCCCACCACCCTTAACAATCTACAGTTCCCATGATTCTGTGGTGGGATTCATGTGCTTCAAATGGGTGTTGAATGTGCTTTAAATGAATGATGTGGATCTGCCCTAGCTATGCTGTGCATTCATTAGTGAATTGAAAAGAATAATTTTAAAAGATTCTTTTTTAAACAGGGAACGGCTGTAGTTCAGTGCTAGGGCACATGCTTTGCATGCAAAGGTCCAAAATTCAATTTCTGGAAAAGACTATTGCCTGGAATCCTGGAAAGCCAATGCTAGTCCATGTCATCAGTACTGAGCTAAATTAACTAGATGGTATCAAATGGCCTCAGTCGGTATGAAGTAGATTCCTTTGTTCATAAAAGTAGAAAGAGACCCAAGGGCCACAGTGACTCCAAAATTTATTTATGTATTTTGTTAACAACGTTCATGCACCACTTTATTGTAAAACATCTCACAGCGGTTTACAGAAGGAATTAAAACAATAAAATTATTGACAAAAACAGAGACAGGTATTTAAAAACATTCAAAATAATAAAACCAACAATGAGTTAAAAACAGCTTTTACCTGCCTGGGTAGGCTTGCCTAAACAAGAATGTTTTTAGCAGGTGCTGAAAAGAGTACAATGAAGGTGTCTGCCTAATGTCAATCGGCAGGGAGTTCCAAAGCATAGGTGCTGCCACACTAAAGGACTGATTTCTTGCAATAGCAGAACAAGTACTATGTGATACTCATAGCATGGAAAGCACATCTTGAACTTGGCCTGGTAGCAAATCGGCAACCAGTGCAGATTTCAGAGCAGAGGTATTATGTGCTGATAGGATCTCACTCATGTCAGCAGTCGTAATATAGCATTCTGCACTAACTGCAGCCCCTCTGTCAGGTTGTGTTGAATGGGGATTTTGGTTCCCTTGGCTGAGTGGCTGCCAGGATTTTTTTAGTTTTGGTTTTTCGTGAGGAATCCTGACTGGTTGTGTGATGCTGAGTTTTCTGCCTTATTCATAGGAATTTTGTTGTTGTTGGTATGGTATTGCATTTAGAAAATCATCATTGCCTTTTGTTTTTGTTTTTCAATTTGCATTTCATTTACCTTTAACTTCACTCCCTTTCTTCCATTGAAGCAACAACAGTGGTTTCATGCGCTCAGCTCAACCCCCTTAAATCCACTAATGATGCACCCTGTTGGTTGCATGAGTTTGTTTCTTGCCCAATAGTGGTAAAAGACAATTCACATACTGAGAAGTGTGGCTGCAATTGTTGTTGTTCCCAAGCTGCTATCTACGAAGGTAGATCAATCCATGTGTGTTTTCTCTCTGTCAATTATTTCTCACTGGAATTGGGTTGGCTGTCAAAGTGAGTTTATAGCAGCCCACAAGATAGACAGAAAGGGGTAGAGAGTCTTCTTACTCTTATTCATTTCTCAGACCTCTTTCTAAAGTGAAGGATCAAATCTGTAAAAAAGTTTGGAGCAGCCATGTTAAAAGATAGGGGTGGGGCATTCCAGGCAGTGGGTTGCCAACCTTGCTTGGATATGGATATCTTTGCAGAGGATTCCTGGTCAAGCTTTATCAACAGCACCATCCAAACCATATCTACTCAGAAGTAAGTCCTATTAAGTTCTATGGGGCTTAGTAAGTATGTTTAGAATTGCAACCTTCAGGGGCATCCATCTTTACTCCTGAGTGCTCCTATCTAATATCCCCACAACACTAGATCCTTTCTTCCTACAGTGGACTTCTGGTGACTGGCCTGGCCTGAGGGCACTTAAATTCTTCTTGCCAGAAGCAATTATGCTAGATTAAATGTTCCCTACCCAGGCTCCATCTTTCAGCTAAGATTTCTATCTTAATTTCCAATCAGAGAAAATGTTTTTGATTGAATTGTATGCTGCAAGCAACTGCAACTGTGGCTGATGCTTAATGTATCATCCTTAATGACATCACTGGGGCCCACCCCTGTGACATCACTGCAGCCCATCCCCAGGACATCACTGCAACCTGACCTTTGATATCACTAGGGCCTGCCCTCGAAATCTCAGGCTTTGGGATGCTTCTGACCTGGCAACCCTAATTCAGAAATTAGGCTTCAATGTGTGTATTGGATTGCAGCTTAAGTTTGTGTGTGTGTGTGTGTGTGTGTGTGTGTGTGTGTGTGAGAGAGAGAGAGAGAGAAAGAGAGAGAGAGAGAGAGAGAGAGAGAGAGAGAATTTTGTCTGGGCAGAGTTTTGACAGAGAAGGAAAGACATTGCTTTGAATAATCTGTTGCTCACATAACAAACCAAGGCAAAAAGCACCCATTTTCCTTCTGCGTTTGCAATTTATTTATTATTTATTATTTTATTTATATCCCGCTCTTCCTCCCAGCAGAAGCCCAAATTATAATGCTTTGTGTTAGGAATACTTTCAGATGCATGGGGGGGGATCAGAGGAGGGAGAAGGCAGGAAGATCTCACAAACTCTTAAACCCTGTTTTTTTAAGAGAAAGAGAGAAAGGGCACAATTCTTCATTCCTTTGAAAGCTTTGCAACTAATGTGCTCCTCCTCCTTTTCTGAAACCTGAACTGATACATCATCTCTAGGAGGCGGTAAAAACCCAAGAAGCAAGCTCAACATCAAATCACCCAGCCTACGAAGGAGTTGGAAGTCAAAATAGTCATTCCTGGGGTTGCAACTGCCTTCCACCCTCCCACTTCTCCCACCTTCTGGCATCTTCCCCACTGTTCTCCCGTGTAAACTTCTCTCAAGTACAGCGATCCTTCACACCACCTCCCTCACAGACACACACACACTCACACTGTGCCACTACAGATCTGCCACTTTCCTGCTGTGATGGAGAAGGGGGAGGCAGGAGTCCCCCCCGGGCATATTCATGTAGTGGAGGCCTCAGCAATATCCTCCCAGGAGTGCTAGCCCAGGGATGAGGAAGAGGAAGAGCCGCACTGTGGAGCAAGAGACAGGCTGTAGGCTGGGGTGGGCAAATATCTGCCCAATGCCGACCCCCCCTCATTGGAATTAAACAGATTTTTTGCCAGCTTCTGCGAGCAGCCTGTCTCTTGCCCCACAGTGTTGCACCACCTCTGCCTACTAGGAGACGCTTTGCAGAAGCCTCTGCTGTATGGCTTGGTTGGGGAGCACCCTCCCTTCCTGCCTCCTCCTTTGCCCTGGGGTGGGTCAGTGTGCGTGGGTGGCATATTGGAGGGGGCTGCCAGGGGGCTGGCTGCAGAAAAAGTAAAAGGATGAAGTCCTGACATGTCCCCCCTACAAAACACACCTGGATGCATCTCTGGATGTTAGACACTAGCAAACAACAGAAGAGATGTTACCTCCACACCTCTTGGAATCACAATACTAAAGTAGGTGGGCCTTTGATTTAATCCAACCACATTCTTCTTAAATGCTTAACTTCTAGTAAACCCTTAGAAGCAAGCTGCCACCAGATATATATTGGCATTTGCTCTGGATTCAACATGTGTGGTCCCTGTAGATGCTAGACAACGCTGAGACTCCTCACTAAGCTTTGGCAGCAGACCCAAAAAACAGATGTTTTATCCTTGTTGTCTCCTAAGGCCTCTCCTCAGCAGCTGACATTTTCATCACCTAGACATGTGAGAAGGAGACTCTTGACATATTCCCACCAGGACCAGCAACTTCCTTCCCACCATCAACCTGGCCACTGAGCTGTCCACACAGGAGGTTCACATCTGGACACAAATATGCAGCTATCCAACAGACTCCCTTAGACTGGAAACCAAATGACTGTTACACATATCTACATGCTTTCTGCAACAAGCAATCCATTGTCTATAGTCATGCCTATGATATAATCACAGTCGTTTCAGTTTCTTGGACAGGAGCTCACACCTAAAGGATTTACACCAGGCATTCTTAAAACTGCAGTACCCACCCATTGCAGTACAGAAATCAAAGTAGTGCTGTGTAAAAACTCTCTTCCAATTGATCAAAAGTTTTTTTCCCTTTAAAAAATAAAAAGGGTGCTCATTTTTCTGCCTCATTCTCAGGCACTTTAGATTTTCAGTGGATGTGGACTTTTGAGCTTATTTTATTGTTGAAAGGTGATGAATGGTGGTGTTTGTGAATTTTTTCCCAATAAACATTTCTCCAGTATTCTGCAGCCTCTCTGGCTGCCAACGCTTCCTAATCTGAAAAAGTTCCACAGGAGGCGTTACCTAATGATGTGTTCCTCTGGGCTTTAACTGAATCTTGGGCACCTGGAAAGCGTGCAGAGTGCAAGCCACTGCTGAAATTATTTATAGAAAGGACACTCACAAACACTCCTCGGTCACCTGAAAAGTAAGGTGAGCAAAAGAACATCAACAAATAACAACCACACTCCATCCATGAAAATTTCACAGAATTTTTCTCTCCCCTTTGATAATCTTCAAAAGCAGTTTCTCTTCTAGAGAATTGCTGAAAAAAATGCAGGAGAATTTTTCAGAATAGCACTCACCCAAACTGTTACCCAGGAGTACTTTACTATAGGGCAAGCCCAGGAGATACAGGTGGAACACTACTTGTTGTCACCTATCACTCCGAGCTCAAACTACTCCAACGTCTATTTCAGGTCTGTTTAGAGCCAGAAGCAGCAATGATGGGCCTCTTAATAGTGACATAAGCTCATAAGCGAGGCCTTGTAAGAAAATCAGATGCTAATTCTGTTCCTGGTCAAGTAAGACAACACTTATAAAACCTAATAACATCAGCCACAATATCAGGTATTATTCACCTGTCCATTGTCTGTCACCTGCCAACAATGCCTCTCTGCTTTCTACGTAGGTGAAACATATTCACTTCTATGAAACAGAATACAGTCACACAAATCTGACATTAAAAAGGCAACATTCCGAAAGCAGTGAGAGAACATTTTACTGGCTGTTGATCTGAAAGTCAATGTTCTTTAAAAAATAAATAAAAAGGGACTCTTTACGGTAAATTGCTGAATTTTTCAGTTGAATATTTCAATAAGTTTGAGTGTATTCATTGAGGAACCAGATGGGACTGAGGGTTCTCCCACCACAGGTATTAAATTACTGTACTTAAGCTAGACGTATTAGGTTATCAGTTACTGTTGTGGTGGTCACTGTTATTGTTTCATATACATCTGAACTTTACATAGAAATGACACAGACTGTATGTTTTGTTTTTCATGACCTTTTGATCCTGCAGTATTCATACGCATAGACAGATAGAGATATCATACTGTGATTAACAAAAACAATGATTTAACTTTCATTACAAAACATTTTGGCTTTTGCCTTCATCAGCTGCTGTGGTGAAAATGAAAGGATGTTGTTGCCAAGGTGGCAGTTATAGAGTTTTGAGGATGGAATGTTGGCAATAGCATCCTTTCATTTTATCAGAGCAGGTGCTGAAGGCAGCAGTCAAAATGTTTTGCCACAGAAATTAAATCTCATGTATCGTGTATAATATTAAATGTGTGAAGTGCTGTTTGGTTCTTTATCAAAAGAACTGTAAGATTTGTTTGTTTGTTATTTACACAAACTCACAAGTTTACATTCAATAGCACACACATCCCTTTCCTTCTTACCATTGAGAACAACAAAATAGTAACTGATCTCTACAACCAACCCACTGGTGCCCACAATTACTTATACCAGCAATCATGCCATCCAAAACATGTAAACATTGTCTACAGCTTGGTTTCAGAATCAAATGCATTTGCAAATACCACAGCAGGATTAGTGAATTTAACGGGCACCTTCTGCACAGAGGATATCCTCTACATGCAGTAGTGTAGCGATAAAGTCAGAATTGCAGGGACCCTTCATAAGTCACAACCACACCCCCTCATAGCCACACCCCTTTCAAGATTGCATAACCTTCTAAAATGAAAATTATCTGGCCAGGCTTGAATACTGCTTTCTGCTTCTCTTTCACTGTCACCATTTCTCACTGTCAGAGATATTGCATGAATTACTGAATTCAGTGCCTACACATTTATCTCCTGCTGCTACCAAACTGCTTGATGATGCAGATGGGATGCTATCATCAGGGTTCACTGTCTCTTATTCTGCAATTACAGAATTCTCACTCTCCACATCTTGCTTGCTTGGCTTTTTGAAGTAGAAACTAATAAAGACTTGCTTGCGATTGATGCTCACTGGGACTCTTCTCCATGGCTAACACACTCCCATTTCATTCTGATAGGTTCCTAGGACACTGGAGACATAGGGAACCTGCAGGGACCTGGCTCCCAAAAAAGTAAGGTTCTAAGACACACACCCCCAGGTCCCAGATGACTATACTCAATCTACATGTAATTGATTGCAACATCCATTGGGCTTCTATCCTATCTAAAGAAAACCTCCTCCACCAAAGTGAGCTATCAATAAACAAAGAACACCACATCCCATTTGTGGTTGATTTCCATCCAGCATCTTCTAACTATTTCTGGGCTATCATAGAAAGCTAACTCTGAACATTTTGCTAAAGCTATTAATGAGCCTCCTGTTAAAGCATTTTGCCAGCATCTAACAGAAATTATAAATGAGAGCTGTACTTAACCCACCTATCAGCAATCCCGAATCTCATCCTTCTGATTCCAAATACTGTATCACCTGTGTGTATCATGGCAACAGCTACCTTTAAAAGCACCAGGATGGATAAGACATACTACATCAAACAGAACACCTGCAAGTCCTGCAAAATAATCTACATCATGAAGTGGAAAAAAAAAGGATGTCATATCCAGTATGTAGCTAAAACTATAACTGACCTACACACACATTTTAGAAGCCACAAAAATGTGCAGTGTTGACCAAAAAAGTGGAGCAACCAGTTGCTAAGTATTTCATTTGGAGAACCACAGCCTGCCAGACTTATCAATAACTGCAGCAGAGATGCCAACTGATTATACAGCGTTAGCAAACAGAGAAAACCTCTGGATGGATATACTGGGCACCACCTAGCCTTGACCTGAAGAATAGTACCAATATCACTTAGCTTCAACAAATAAAGCCCTTCTGAATATTCCATTCTCAATGCTCTATAACTACCATCTTGACAACAGCATCTGTTCATTTTTATCAGAGCAGCTGACAAAGGCAGAAGCTAAAACATTTGGCCCCATAAATAAAATATCTGTTTTGTTAATCACAGTGAGAGAGATTGAGAGAGACTGCATCTGTATTAGAATTGTTTTAAAGATGTTTTTGTTTTGTTGCTTGTTTTTTCCCACCCTAGGCTCCTTTTTTGTAGGAAGGATGGGTTAAAAATTTAATAAATAAATAAAATATTATTTTAGTGATTAACTGAATCCTAAAAGGGATCGAGAGCAAGCTTGTGTGAAGTGCTGTTTGATGCTTTTATAATTCTCTCTTTATAATTCTCTCTACACAAACACACAATGATATGGGCCTTAGTCCACAAAACTTATTAGTCCTCAAAATCTGCTTATTAAACATAGGCCACCAGGTCCACACGCAGTATTCCAGACCAGTCCTAGGCTTTTGATTCTTCCCTGTTGCAGAGAGTCAGAATGTGATATTAGAAAAGGGACCAATAAAACGTGGCCTCTCTAGTATGTCCAGGTTTCATGGTTGATGTCATTATATAAAAAAATTCAGTTTGGGAATATTGCTGATATTTTGCCTGGATTGGATTATCCGTAGGAAAGAATCAACAAATGTATGAGATGTGGCTAATGCAGGTGAATGGTTTTGTACTGATCTTTATGGAGAGAAATTGTGGCATAGGCTCTATCATTAGACAGAATAAGATCTATGAAGCAATGTAGCTGTCAGCATGTAACTGTTGAAAGTTTTGAGGCCTTGTGCTGTTATTTTGTTACAGGCCTGTTCAGCAGTAGCAATATTTACAAGGTGGGAGTATATTCATTCTGAGTGATCTGGGAAACAACAGACTCTGATTGGCTGGAGGTTCTTGTCAATTGGAAATGTCATTGGGGAGAGCATTAACTGTCAGTTGGGAGACAATTGAAAAAAATATTTGGGGAAAGTCTGTTGATGAGAGAGGCTTGAGGCAAAGCTGGGGGGGAATGTTCATAGCTAAGGCCTGCATATTTAGCTATTCATCCCCAGTTGGTTACCAATACATTGCTGGTGAAGATCAGAGGAAGGGAGCAAGTTAGGCTATGAGGCTGCCCTATGTAAAGGCCTTACCAGAAGGGGGTTACACAAGCAGTTTTTTTAAATCAGCTAATATGTGCAGGTGTTGGAGAATTTTGTATTTCTCCATTGGGATCTTTTGCTGGGGGTCCTTGAATAAAAATTCTGAAGACACAGGCTTGCAGCAAAAAGATAGGCCTTTATTGGTCAGTCTCCCTCTTAGTGAGTGGAGAACTGCACTATGACACTGGTTGCCTGGGGTTTTTATACATTTCAGGACAAAGACTTTAGCACCTACCAATCAGGATTTAACACATCAGAATGACATAGACACAATAGTATTACACAGGCATTTTGCATAGGTACATTGTACTTTAACACATCAGAATGACATAGACATGATAGTATTACACAGGCATTTGCACAGGTACTTTGTACTTTCTGCATCACGTTCTAGTGAATTTTGTGTTCTAATGAATTTGGCAATGTTCAGTACTTCACATGAAAGTACATTTTCACTATGAGCTAAGCATTTTAGTTAATGCAATCCTTTCTACGTCTTGGAGAATACAGGGATGTTCAGTGTTTGTTCAGTGTTATCAATTGTTCAGAGTACAAGTAGTTCCAAACAAACCAGCAGTCAGGGAGATAGCTCCAAAGAGAAAAAGATCTGGCTTCCTACTAAACTATTAAAATGTTATGAACCTTTATAGCTTTATAAAAGAATATATTTTGCTCATTGTTTATGTATATTGAATTTCCCCATTAGCTATGCATGTATGTATATATAAAATTCCCCATCACAGGTACAACCAGAGGAGTCAAAGCCAAATTATACCGTGGTTAGACCAGGCTGTGAGTGAATTTGGCTGGGGTGGCGGTTCAGAGAATTTGGCCTGAGGTAAAAGCCCCTTCAAGGCTGATGTCAGCAGCAGTGTCTCTTGAGTCTTTAGAAACTGTCATCAACCACCTTTAAGACCCCAAAGTAAATGTCAGTATTCCCTTATATACACAATATCCCTTTAATCCCTAGTTAATAGTTCATCCTTTCTCCAATGTTGGTATCCTTCTCACACCTAAACCTCTTATCTCAAGCTTCTGGGGGCTTTAAAGGCATTCTAAGGGAATTGTGGCAGTGGGAAAGGCTCATATTGAGAGTTACACTGAGTTACTGTGGCAAGGAGTTCCATAGATGCTGAAATGCAAAGTGAGACGGAGGGATCAGTTTCCCTATAGGTGACGGTCAGCAGGGGTGGGATTAGTTTTTCCATAAGGCTGCCTTCGTCAACAGATGCTTTCAGGTGTGGTGTAGGCTGCTGTTCTATCACCAGCGTTGAACTAAAATTCTGCTGCTGGTCCTGTCAGCTTCTGTATGGGAAACTGGAGTATGGGGGATTATTTGTATGTTGCTTCAGTCAGCAAAATGTCTTGAGCAAGTCATAAGGACAAGTGACAACACAGGGAACAAACAAAACAGAAGAAAGTTGTGTACTGATATCTAGAATGAAGAGGGACCCAGTTTAGCCAACATTCAGCAGCATACGTTTTACTATGTATAGTTTTGTTCTGTATGTGTACTTGTTGTGGACAAAAATGCGAAGGACGCATGGCAATGCAAGATATTTGTTTGATATCCCTCCTAGGTGTTTTTTTTTAAACACAATGCTGCATAGGCAAGTTAAGTTGGAGAGGCCAGTATACTCAAACTATGAATGTTTCATTTATATCCAAATGTTACACATATTTCAAAATCACCTTAATATGAACGCTCATAAATGTATATGTGGGCAGTATGGCATCCTGAACTCTGTGTTTCAGAAATATCCCAGTACAGCAATAAGACAGAAAAGTCTGCTATGTTACCCTTTCCAAAGAAACGCCCTCCTTTTTATTATTCAGTGGCCGGTACGATAACAATCCACATCAGTCATTTTCTTCTGTAATTCATATGTATTTATTTTGATGTAAAATTGACATGTTCTCAGGATTCCTTTCCATAATTACATTATCCATCAAAACCTCTTGGTCAAAAAATACTTTCATTCTAGCAAATAAAATACCCATTATGGGAAATTGCAAAACTTATTCATTTCACAGCCTCAATATCTTATTTGGGGAAAGGTGTAGTCCAGGAGTGGGGAACCCATTTTTTCCCTTCGGTTGAATTCCCTCAGGAGAAAGTGGATGAACAGCCTTATGCCCAAAGCGGGTGGGCCGAAAACATACATATACATCCTTTCTCACACACAACCGTTCACACATTTATACTCTCTGTTCACACGCACATTTGTACATAATCTTCCTCACTGAAAGATCTGTTCCTGATCATTGTGGAACTGGAAAGATGGGTGGGTGGAGTTGAGAAGGGCCCAAAAAGTGTCAGGGTATGGATTAGGAGGCCAAATAGGCTGGATTAGGTCCACGGTGCACAGGTTCTCCATGCACACTGTAGTCCATGTAGCATCAATGTGTCCTTTAACAAATCAGAGGAGGCAAGGAAAATTTGGTTTTCAAACTGTTTATCTTCAGGAAAACCTTTCCACTCTAGTTTTTCTACCATGAAATCTCAGCATGCTACAAAGGGTTCCAGGAAGTTTCCTAGCGCCTACCCCACACTCAGTTATCACAAGGCTACCAGTCCTATTGGATTTCATTGTTTATTTATTCAGTGGTATACAACACAGAAAGACAATATATCATAAAAGCAGTATAAAATGCAGTATAAAATTCTCATTGATCAGTGACATACACAGCTGAGATTACAGTGCAGAAAAAGCCTGTGCGAACAAAAAAAGTCTTAAGCAATATCTAATATGTAACAGGGTGGGAACATAGTGACTAGGAAGGCACATAATGGGAAAGGAAGTCCTTAAGGTAGCCTGGCCCTTGCAAAAGATGTTAGAACATGATAAACACTCCCCTGCAGTTGCTAATTGCAAGGAATGATGGGGAGCTGTGGGTAAACAGCCTTACAGGGAATGTTTTCTGCAATTATTGGTCTTCTTGCTAGGAAACAGGCCTACAAGGAACTTCAGTGTTCCCCTAGAAACAGTTTGAAAACCTTTGATTTGAAGTATAAAGACTAATAATGTAAGAACTGAAAGAAAGTAGATTCAACATGAGGAAAATTATCTAAATCCACGAGCAATTAAAAAGTTGTATTTATTATTTATTACATTTATTTATTTATTATTAATTTATTTATTTAACTTGTATCCCGCCCTTCCTCTCAGCAGGAGCCCAGGGCGGCAAACAAAGCACTAATACACTTCAAAACATCATAAAAACAGATCTGGACTTCCATGGTAATGGCGACTAGCAGGCAGCTGGCATTTCAACAGCTCTGCAGTGTTCTTACTTTTAAAAACAGTTTAAAACCACTGAACTAATCATCGACACTTGCCTTCCTGCTGCTTTTAGTAGTTGTAGTATTTACTAGGAAGAGGGTGAAACATCGGTGGCAAGTAAATGGCACCCCCATAGAACAAGTACTATCATACAGGTATCTGGGAATAACCCTTCATTCCTCTGGATTATGGCACCTGCAGGCAAAAAATGCCAGGCCAAACACCATGAGGAGCACTAAGGCGCTCCTCTCCTTCTTTTATACGAAGGGCGGGCAATTTGTTCCATCAGCGTTGCAGGTATTTTCTGCTAAAGTCATGTCGCAATTACCAGAGCTTGGAAAAGTTACTTTTTTGAACTACAACTCCCATCAGCCCCAGCCAGCATGGTGCTGGCTGGGGCTGATGGGAGATGTAGTTCAAAAAAGTAACTTTTCCAAGCTCTGGCAATTACTATATGGTGCCCAGATAAGTGTCTATGGCAGCCATACCACCTTTGAAACTATTCAAACCAAGTTTCTAAGGAACATATTGGGTACCCCCCCCCGTGTCCCGAATGCCAAATTACGCCTTGAAGCCGGTCTTCCTACCATCGAGGCTTGCATATGGGTACTCAAATTTAGGTACTGGCTAAAACTGATTTTTGCACCAGTTGGTTTGGCTCCCCTTGTGCTATCGGATAACAGTCAAAATGGAAGAAATCCTTACTTATTAAACTCACCGTTCTAGGTTTCTCCCCCTCTACCTTCCTAGCATTAGGCTTCTCCCAAGCGAAGTCGGCTATTATGCAGAGAATACTTGATATGGAATTCCAAAACCTCCTGTCCCTCGCTGGTCTGAGCCCTGATCTTAACCTTTATCCTAAGGTTTTTATCCCGGTGCATTATCTGGACCTCCTCCATATACCCAGAGTCAGGAAAGCATTCAAACTGGCCAAACATAATGTCTTACCATCTGCACTTTTAGAGGGTAGGTATCAAAAAATTCCATTCGCTGAACGTCACTGTCCATGCAATACTGGTGCTGTAGAGTCTGTAAGTCACGTTTTATTAGAATGCTCTTTTTATCACGACCTTCGTAGTTGGTTTATTACCCCTATCCTACAGAAGTTTCCAGGTAGGGATGCTGCTTTTTATGTACAATACCTTTTAGCTGATAAAAAAACCCTAGTAACATCCAAGGTCGCGAGCTTCTGTGATGACGAAAGCACTGACAAATCAATGATCATTGCAATTTGAAGCATGTTTTTAGACTGTGCTTATATGCTCATTAGCATACAAGTATTGCACTGTTAATTCCTTTTATGATGTTTTTATATTTTGTACCGTGATTTCTGCTGGTCATCGACCATAATAAAATTAATCAATCAATCAATCAGATCTTAAAATACATTAAAACAAAACAGCATTAAAAACATTTAAAAAAAAACAACTTTAAAAAAGGGTTAAAAACATTATTAAAAACATGGTAAACAATTCTGACAGATGCAGACTGGAATAGGTCTCAACTTAAAAGGCTTGTTGAAAGAGGAAAGTCTTCAAAAGGCACCAAAAAGATAGCAGAGTTGGCGCCTGCCTAATATTCAAAGGGAGGGAATTCCACAGGGTAGGTGCTGCCACACTAAAGGTCCGTTTCCTATATTGTGCAGAACGAACCTCCTGATAAGATGGTATCTGCAGGAGGCCCTCAGGAGCGCAGTTTTTGACTGAGCATAAAAGGGGTAAGACGGTCTTTCAGGTATCCTGGTCCCAAGCTGTATAAGGCTTTGTACACCAAAACTAGAACCTTGAACTTGGCCCAGTAGCAAATGGGCAGCCGGTGATATTTTTTCAGCAGTGGGGTGACATGTTGGTGCTACCCTGCTCCAGTGAGCAGTCTCACTGCCACATTTTGCACCAGCTGCAGCTTCCGGACCAACCTCAAGGGCAGCCCCACATAGAGTGCATTACAGTAATCCAGCCTAGAGGTTACCAGTGCATGGACAACAGCAGTCAGGCTATCCTGGTCTAGAAAAGGCCGCAGCTATCTTACCAGCCAAAGCTGGTAAAAGGCACTCCTAGCCACTGAGGTCACCTGGGCCTCTAGCGACAAAGATGGATCCAGAGGGAGTACAACCCCATCCAAAGCAGGCAACTGACCAATTATCCGAACTTGGGAACCACCAAACCACAGCGCCTCTATCTTGCTAGGATTCAGACTCAGTTTATTGGCCGTCATCCGGTCCACCACCAACTCCAGGCACCGGTCGAAGGCTTGCACAGCCTCTCCAAATTCAGATGTTATGGAGAAATAGAGCTGGGTAGCATCAGCATACTGCTGACACCTCGCCCCAAAGCTCCTGACTGCTCCCAAGGGCTTCATATAGATGTTGAACAGCATGGGGGACAAGATGGTATCCTGCAGCAACCCACAGCACAGCTACCAGGGGGCCGAAAGACAGTCACCCAATGCTATTCTCTGAGAACGACCCTGGAGATAGAATAAAGGCTGGCAAGAAGTATCTTCCAATAAGCAAACTGCTTTCACCGATGCAAACGCCTCAGTTTGCTTATTGGAAGATGCTTCTTGCCTGCCAGCCTTCTTGCCAGCCTTTATTCCCCTGATGAAGGCCTAAATATACAAAGGCTGAAACGCATTGGGCTTGGATTACAAATAAATACCTATTTTTCTAGCGTTTTGGTTTTCTTTCCTCCTATTCCCCTGGCCTATTTCTATGTCATTTTCAGATGGGTTTATTCATTCCATTCCATTTCTGCCTTAAGCTGTCATTTAAAAATGTTTAAAAACACTATACACACATATTTCTTCACAAAACATATGTTTCAATATGCAGTATACACATTTCTAAATGTTTTTACTCTAAAATACATATTTTTATGCAATTGGTATGTTTTTTGAACCAATAACTCTTCTTGCAAAATTGGGTGAAGTGTAAAATCTGAGGGATAATTAAGTTCTAAGCTGTGTATTGGTTCAGGAAGTCTTAATTAGGTCATTATGTTTTAAATGCAGACTAAATGAAATCTTACTCTATCTCTACTACTGCTGCTACTGCTATTACACACTGACACACACACACACCCTTGTCCCAGATGCTTACGTCAAGGCTTGGGCTCAAATCTTCCCAGTGTCCGCAAGTCCACTGTTTTAAGCAAATGACTGCCATTCAATTCTATAGAGCTGCAAATTGTGTCCCCTGGTCCCTGATACTGGGTACCCTAGCCTCTAGTGACAGATCTCATGAAAGGGTTCAGACACCCACCCAGGTCTCTGCAATATATGGCCTTGCCAGCTCCCCTTGTCTAGAGATATGTTACCTTAAAATGGTATGGACTGACCATCACACAACAGAAACAACAGTCTTCTCACCCCACCCCACCCCAGTAAAATATAAGATCAAGAGCATTGTTATAGGAACCTCAGATTTATTTTGTTTTTACCACATATATCTTTTATTCAGTTATCAGCAAAGACTATGGGGATCTGCTGACTATTCAAAAATTTAGAGATTAATTTGAAAGTGTTCCTATTGAAATTTTGGGCAATTTTCATTCCTGCAGCCACTAACAATTTCTCATTCTTTTGCCAGAGGCTTCTGTGCATAATTGTGTTTGGGTTACCTATTATACACTTTGCATAATTCTTCCCGTTTAAAAGCCAGAATGGTGATCACCTCTTTGCTTTGGTTTTGAATTAAGGAATATGGTGGTGTGTGGTTATGCATGCGCATGTGCATGCAATTACTGTAAATCTAAAATGAATATGTAAATCATCATCTTCTCTTAACTGAGATGGTTAATAGCTTCAATATCAAAAACTGGATACTGTTTTCTGGATACAGTTTTCTGCCCAGCCTGGCTGCTCTTCCAGTTTTAGTAATCAGCCATTTTACAAAGGAAATATGCTTGTGCATCATTTGGCCTGACCAGATGGTGTGCAAAGATACATATAATCGTCGCTAAAATTCTTTTTGTGGGATACTGATGTAATAAGCTATTGATCAAATTTGGTTCTTTGTCTACCTAAACCTGTTACATATGAAATATGTGTGTGCTATGTTAAGGATCAGAGTATGTACCTTTAAATTTCTTTCATCTGCTTCTAAGAACAAATGAGAAAAAACCCTTTTACTCAAAAAATATATATTGCAAATTTACAACAGGAAAATCAAGGTAAACACAACAGTTGAGATAAGAGCCTTGTGGAAGGAAAATATCTGTAGCTAAATTTGGCAACATCTAGCTAAATGTTTGGATTCGAGAAGCCTGCATTGCTCCGATTCTGTGGGCTTTTAAAAAGATCATCAAGGGATCTGGATTTAGAAGTGCTAATTTATCCATTGGACAAAATTTCCACACACACCCCCAAAACCCCCCACAAGTGTTGACTTCCTAGATTAATCCTTTTATGGATCTATTCATATACTGTCTGAAAGTGGGATGCTTTTTTCAGCTACTCTGTTCTGTCAGGCATTTGGGATTCTAAGCTGGTTTGATTGGCTCATTCATTTTCTGCTTTTCTGTCAGGCATTTGGAATTCTAGTTTGGTCTGATTGGCTCATTCATTTTCTGCTTTCATAACTAGTATGCTAAATACTTTGTGGATTTACAGGAGAGGAGACGCAGAAAAATTAATGGTAGATACTCAGGGTAGAAACACACTCACTGTTCTGCTGGTTCCAGTGCGTCTCCATCCCTCTCTTCTGAAAATGGGAGCACACAACACTAGTCAAACCCCCCCTTTCACTGTAAAACCTTGAGTGTTGTTGTTGTTGTTGTTTAAAAAAATCAGATTCCAAGAGATTTCACAACTGATCAGCAGATCACCCAATCCTTCTCCAGATGTGGTTAATAGAACCTTTGGGGTAGGCGACTAGGGTGTTCACAGACTATTTATTTATTTGAGTTATAGCTTACCTCTTGTCCTCAACATTGCATATATAGTTCTCCTCACCAACCTGCAACCTCCCAAACACATTATCCTCATCATAATCTACTTTTGAAGTAGTTTTGTCTGCGTTGGGATGAATTATAATGGCCCATGTCAGCACTGGGTCTGGACCAGAACTTTTATTTTTAAAAAGTCTCTAGTCCTCCTAAAAGGAACTCCATAGAGGTTATTTTACTTATACAATATTTTACAATAAATATGGGTTGGTGTTAAATAATCCCCTCAGCCACTCACCCCCCCCAAAAAAGTGAAAACTTTGCAAAGAGGCTTAGGTGTGTCTTCTGCTGTGCAGGAACTGAAGATGGCTGAGAGTTGGTGACTGGCAGGTGATAAAAAGTGAGCAAAAACGATAGGGTTTAAATTGTGAAGCTGCACATAACTCAGGGCTTATCCAAACGGAGCGGGATAATCCACTGTTTCCTATTCGGGTTGTCAGCTGATAGTCCTCACTTTACCTTTCCCCCCCACACGCTGTTTCCCATTGGAAAAAACGCTTTTTTCATTTGCCAGCGAGATTCCCGATTTCAAATAGCAAATCACATTTTTGCTGGTATTGGAAGGAGCGGATTTAACCCGCGAAAATGCATGACACCGCGTGACATCATTTGGACAACCGAAAAATAATAAACACACATAGCGCGCGTGTCACACATTTTGCGGTCGTCTGGATGAGCCCTCAGTATTTGTTGTTGTTTATCAATGTTGTTTTTTGTTTGTGTTTTACTCTAACATATCAGAATGGGAACGTATCAGTCAAAGTCTGGAGGGTGGTGGGTGCCTGCTTTCCTGGAACCTGGGCATTCTTACAGAAGTAACAGTACTCTTGGAGTGGCAATCAATTAATTGTGAATACATGTAATGGGGAAAGCCTAATAAATATAATGAGTGCCTAATTTCTTTAGATTGATAGGTCAAGGCAGGTAAAAGTCAGGGGAGGTATCGACACATACACACACACACACTCCAAATTTCCCCATCCTTTCCTGATTTGAAATAGTAAATAAAATTTGACACCTATGGGTTTTTATAGATGTGTGAAGTGAAACTGAAGAAAAGATTCTTCTTCCTCTTCGTGGCTCCTCCTTAAAACCATGGGTACTCTCCTATACACATTTGCTTTGGAGTCAGCACCCCTTAATATAATGGAACCTACCATTGAATGAACATGCATAGGATTAGGCTGCATATCAACATGCTTTCAGATAATGAAGGGCATATAATTATAGGTAACTGTAAAAAACACAAAAATTATAGGTAGCTGTGTCCATTAGAAACATCCCCAAAGCGACTTCCGGGAAGGGTGACTTAGCCTGTGCCTGCTTTTGAGACGGGCTCCTGCCTCAAAAGAAGCTTATTCAGATATATCAGTCAGATTTTTTTTTTTTTTTGACTGATTAAACTTCTCCCGGGTAGGGAGAAACGAAGAGATTAACCTCAAAGCCTATTTTTGTTGGGACGACCAGATCTCATTAATTTATGGGACGAGGTCCAGCCGACGAAGGTGGGACGGATTTTCAACAACAAGCTCTATCTGATAAAGCGAACGTTCATCTTATCTTCTAAGAGAGAACGCACTAACAGGCAAGCACCCTTCTTTCTATATTTTTCTTTTATTTGACTTAAATTGTTGCTGTTTAAAAGAGATTTGCCAGATTGATCGGTTTTTGACATCTCACTGGGGAGCCATAACTTCTCTCTGCTACTCACTAATTAATAGCTTATCTCTGTTTTTGTTGCAAAAAGCTGTCCTGGATTTGCATTCTAAAGATATACACAGAAGAGGGATTTCTATTCCAGATTTTTATTTTGAAGAATATTATATTGTCTGAGACTACTCTCTTTTTGGTCTATTTTATTTTGACGAATCTGTTTCCTGACGACCGCCATTAATTGTTTCGATCCTGGGAACTGCATTTTGTTTACTTAAGCATGGAGAGATAAGGCTGTCTGCTCTGTTTATACTGTGATGTCACCAAGTTTGGAGTATTAACCCAATTGTTGCTGAAATAAGAAGTGGTTTTCCTATATTTTTCTTTTAAAATGGCAATTAAGAAAGTGGCTGAGAATCTGGAAATAACTATGTTTCAGAAAATAATGGATGAGATTGAGATAACGAAACAAAACCTGCGACAGGGTTGTAAGGAGCTGAAAATTGAATTGAGTAAAATGAAGCAGGAGATTAAAGATATAGGGGTCCCTGTGAGAGAGGTGACCCTGGAGATTGGAACAAACGTGGAACAGGAAAAAGATTTGGAGTCTATGGACTTTAGAAACAAAATCTATTGTTTGGAGACACAGGAGATTAAAGACATAGGGGTCCTTGTGAGAGAGGAGACCCTGGAGACTGGAACAGGGGTCCCTGTGAGAGAGGAGACCCTGGAGACTGGAACAGGGGTCCCTGTGAGAGAGGAGATCCCGGAGATTGGAACAAACGTGGAACAGGAACAAGATTTGGAGTCTATGGACTTTAGAAATAAAATCTATTGTTTGGAACTCAATGTTATCTCTGAAGAAATTAATGAAGATTCTAGAGATAAAGTTATCAATGGCATGGATAATCTTCTGGACTGGAATGATGTGATGGAGCCCAATATAGAGAAAATCTATGGAATTAACTGCAGCCATGTGACAATGGAAAAACTTTCAAGAGATGACCCAGTGTATTTTGAAAAAAAGAACAGAGATATGATTTTACAGCAGTATTTCAGCAACCTATTCAGAATGGATGGCAAGAAAATATTTGGGATAGAGGTAATTCCCATCAGACTCTTACTATATGACTATGGCTTTGACAGCAAGATTATTATGGAATACTGATAATGGAAGATTGGATACTGAAATTACTGGACTTAACAAGACTACTGAAGATGGAAGATGGAAAATGGAACTAATAGGGATAATAGAACAATGGCTACTGAAATTACTGAACCTAACAGATTCTGATGTGATGGATTAATTGAAATGTTTATTTTGACTATGGTTATGACAATAAGATTATCATAATTAGTAATGAGATGGATTAATCGATATGCTTATCTGGAAAAAAAAATTGATAGATATATTTCTTAAAGAATTGAAACCTCTCTTTGACTTTTTGTGGAAAGAATAAAGTAATGTTTATGAGATTTGATGATTAAGTAAGATAACTACTGGAGGAAAGTGATTTTATAATATGACTTAAGAGACAGGATTGTTATATATTATAGACTTATAACTGATTTGATCTTTGACAAATGGGAAGTCAATATTTTACTCTTTATTTTTTATTTTTGTTTTTTTTTTCTTTTTTTTCTTTTTGTTTAACTATTTTTGATTTTGTTTTTTGTCTTTGAATGTTTTATGATTTCGTCTTGTATGTTTTATGAAAATTTGAATAAAAATTATTGAAAAAAAAAAAAGAAACATCCCCAAAGCGAGAGTAAGGTTATAATACCTATATTAGGATCAACTGAAACATCTCAAGGTTGTGAAGAAGTCCAACCTTGCCTTATATGCAGATCTTCGGTTGTAAGACCATCTGTCGAAGATAAATGAATACTTATTTTTATTATTTATTTATTTATTATTGCATTTATATCCCCACCTTTACTTCAAGGAGTTTAAGGTGGTGTACATTATTCTTTCCTCCCCATTTTACCCCCACAATTCTATGGGATAGGTTAGGCTAAGAAACAGTGAGGACCCAAGCTCAGCCAGCCATTAATCTTCATGGGTGAGTGGGGAAATGAACCTACACTAACTCAAGAGACTGCTGCTCTAACTACTGCACCACACTGACTCTCAGTGCTAGCGTTTCACTTCAAAAGCAGTGAGGAAGGTGGTGGCGGCACCTTTTTTCCAGACTTCAAAATGCTTGATGTCTTTGAGGACTGATTTGGCTTCTTTACTTAGATGGTGGAATTGAGTTACCCTGTTGAAACAATGGGGAAGGAGAGAAGTACAGAGAAATTATTTGCCCAGTTCTTCACAAGGGATGCCACTGAAATCTTATTGAATCAGGGATTCGCCTCCTTCTTACCAATTTAGACAGATTCTGTCTGGCCTCTCAGTTCCCCATAAGCATAGGCCTTTTTTCACCTGAAGAACAAAGATGACACGGATCTTTGCCTCCTCCTCCTCCTTGCAGACCATGGGATGAACCTTACAGCTCCAGCAGCAGGCAAGATACAGCTTACATAGCCTTTCAACATAGAATATGATGACAAAATAAGAAATTGGGTTGTAGTGTCTTCATGCTCCATATCGCTGTACTGCACTTGGAGCACCTGACACCTCCAGGCTTGACATGAATTTTCTGCCATGAGCATCTTGTGGAGAGTGCAGCAAGGAGTTGGATTCATGAAGGACATCTTGTCAAAAGTCCCTCCAAAATTTAGAGCTGCCTTTGTTGTGATTATTCCCACAAAGGAAAAGGGAAGCCATCCTATTTAAAGCATTTAAATTGACACTGGGGATAATCTTTTTGAAATAATCTAGCCATGGCCTGATCCAGCAGCCTGTTCTTATGGTTTTGAAACTTGATGGACAGTGATAAAACCAGAATGCAAAACTACTAAGAAACCCTACTCATTTTTTTAAAAAGATGTAATAATGTTCCCTTTTGCTCTGTTTGTCATTCTCTCCTCTTTATTGACCTAACTCTCTCTCCCTCACTACCTATCACTATATTGCCTTGCTACCCTCAAAGGCTTGCTCTTACCAAAGTTCTCTGGCAAGTCATTCAGCAGGAGGATGTGTCACAATGGGTCCATTAGCAACCGTGTACAACAATGGGCATTACTCCTCATTATATTACTTTTTAAAATAACTTTCAATGTATTAAGCCATTTTATTTTATTTTATTAAAAGAATTAGACAACTCTTCATCTAGTGGATTCCAGTGCAGTATCAAATCATACAAAATAAAATATAATAAAACAACATATTGTTGCTGACACCCCTGTGTGGGAAAAATGATACAGCAGACAGTGTACCATGTCATTGGCAGACGGTTTGATTCAGTGTTTCTCCCCAGTTCAGATTATCCCCAGATCAGGAAAATCTGGATCTACAGTACAAAAGGTGTGTGATAGGGGTTGATTGTGGTGGGCACTATGTGGATGTTTCTACATAAACACAGACATAAGCAGCTTTGAATTAACAGTTTTGCTAAGTGATTTTACATTTGTTATTTTAAAAAAAACTTTGGGATTCATTGTTTGTCTCTCACACATGCCTCTCCCTGGAAGAGAGATTATTTTAAATTGTTATAAAAACAGAACAATTCAGAAAGAAGCATTTGGTGTGGATATTGAAGTCCTGCAACACAACACTGGAAAGGGTTCTTTTTAACACCATCTCCAGAACCATCTGAGACAGCTCAGCAGGGAGACTGTTGGACAGTAAGATGGGTGGTACACAAACAGTATTCTTATTCTGTCTCTAGAACCCAACACCAGGAACACACCCTGAAATAGTTACAAAAGGGATTGGCTTCATGGTGTGAATGATGGGATTTTTTTGGATGACAGCAACTCCTCCTGCGCTTTGATCTGGACTGCTACTGCACTGAGCACTCGGGGGGGGAGGTACTCACTCAGCTCATCCACCTAGTATACACACCAAGCTGGCTGGGGGTTGACTGGCATGGTCACCCAAACTCTGAAGACTGAAAAATAGCCCAGAAACCAATAACTCATCACTGTCATTCATGAAAGAGTTTCCAAGCTCATTCATGGTCTGACATACTCAAAGCCTATTCCTTAACCTTCTCTGTTTGGAAAATCCCTCTTCATGATGATAACCACACTCCGTTTCTTTTGGGAGGTAATTGTCTTCAAACTCCTTCAGTAGCCTTGTTTGTCCAGGTCCTGAAACCATCCATTTCCTGACGGCTGAAGGATTCTCAGTCAGTTCGACTGCATCCCCAAACCCAGAGCTTGGAAAAGTTACTTTTTTGAACTACAACTTCCATCAGCCCCAGCCAGCATGGCCACTGGATTGGGCTGATGGGAGTTGTAGTTCAAAAAAGTAACTTTTCCAAGCTCTGCCCAAACTCTTAACCACTTCATTGTTTTGTTCATGGGCTTGGTCGATTGGGATGGTTGAGAATCTGGTATATCCATTCTAGACATGGATTTAAGAATAAATGCCCATACCTGGGTCAAAGAAATGGAGAGATGAACTCTGTCAGCATACTGATGACCACTCACCCAACAGCAACACTATTCAGCAATTTGATGTCTTTTGAACATCTGTTAAAAGCAGGGGAGACAACCTAGAAATGCAGCAAGAATTACATTTCAAAGAAGGTATTCTCTGCCATTGCTCAAACTGCAATAACCACCCCAAATCTGCTGTGTATAAGCATAGGATATGAGGCTCAGCTGCTTTTGTTCCTCTCCTTTACTTTTCTGTCAACCATAGTGCATTTGTTTAATCCGAAAGGAAAAATAAATGCTGGATTCATATTTCAGATATGGTGGTGATGTGATGCCATGATATCATTCCCTTTGAATTGTGACATCTGCATTGGCCTGGAGTGACACAGGAAGCCCAACTTGGTTACGCTGTTGTTACCAAGCCAGTAGAACCACAGTACAGAACTTGTAGGTATGTTGTTGGGGGACAACTTCTTTACAGGCACTGACTTGGCTAACAATATGATTGAGAAAGATCTAACTTATGTGGTCACCATCAGGAGAAATACCTATGGAACCATACATACCTATGGAACTACAGCCAAATCTCCAAAGGAAAATCTTCAAGTTTTGCTTTGATAGTAAAAGTACACTTGTGTCCTATGTACCTAAAAAGGGGAAAGCCATGAAAGGGAAAGGGATTTTGTTGTCAACTACGCATCACAACATGGTAATGTCTGGTGAAAGTTGCAAGCCAGGCATCATGCATTACAGTGCAAATATGGGTGGGATGGACACTCTGAACCACCTGTCCAGACACTACACATGCAAGTGTAAAGAAAATAGATGGCCAATGATGCTCTTCTTTAACAAGATAGATGTTGCTTTCTTTGCCCTTTGTGCTGTCGTTGCAGAACTATCCAGAGTGGAACACTGAATCAAAACAGCTTAGAAGGTGCCTGGTTCTGATTACACTGGGGAAAGAACTAATTGACTAAGAGATATGTTGAAGAATACAAGACACATTTTATCTGAACCCAGCCATCTGGGAAGCAGCAACCTCACCTACACTTGGTCATGAAGTGCAACTTCCAATTCTATCTGAAGCATCTTCCCCACGAAAAGGACACTGCCACCATTACGCTAGGGCACAGGATAGGAAAAGAAGCAAGCATTGCCACAGGTGCAGGAGGTACTTTTGCAAGGACCACAGCACAGTGGAAATTTGATGTCTGAGAGGGGGGGTATCAATAGGTTGGCACAAAACAGTGTAGTTGGGGATGTTTTTTCTGACTAAGGATGGAGAGGTGGTTGCAGGTTTCTTAGTGTGACCCATTCAAATCTGTGTGGGAACAATGCCATTTTTTCTTTAATTGGAAATGAAATATTGTCTCATAATGGGATTGTTATTCCTTTGCCGAAGACTGCGGAATTTTCCTTTGAAGGAAGTTTGAATCCTAAAAATCTTTTTATTCATGGACATTGTCCTGATGGGTGATAATGGTTGTTATTATTATTGTTATCCTTTCTCTTGGTTTTGGCAGAGTATAGCGAAGGGGCAGGGCTCCCATCACTACTTGCATGTTTCCTGGTGGGTTATTTGATTCCTCGCCCAATTCCACTAAAATTCAGAGAAAATCTATGCTATTATTTTCATTTATTTTGTCTGAAGTCTCATAATCGATTATGAAACCTTATTATTTGGACCCATTGATTATCTTTGATATTTTGATTTGAACTGCTCCCTTTTAGAGTTAAAACTTACCTATGTTGTTGCAGTTAGGGCAACAAAGTGATAAATCAAATAGAAATGGTGCTCCTGCCTAGGTCAGCTCAAACAAAATGGCGCTCCTGCTTGATGTTTATTGCGGGACGCACCAAGCTCCACTGCCTTTAGGGACCAAAATAAGAGCTCCCAGGGAACGCCAATGAAGGCAAAACACCCCTTGCAACAACTTGACACTCCCCCCTGACCAGAAGGAGAAAGCAGGAGGAAGGAAATAAAAAAGACATGAGAAACCCAGGCAAACACACACTAAGAAAATGAAGGAGTAATGTACTGAAGTAAAAAAATTACACTAGTATAACAAAAACTATAGGAACACCAAATTTTTTTGGGGGGGGGAGAGAAGCACAGTAAAATAAACAAATATCACCAATTCAGAAAACACATGATAGAAAAGTCACAAGACTTGAGAGAGAACAAGAGGAACTAACAATTATCAGTCACAGGGATCAGTGAGAAACACCACAGGGTCTCTCCATCTAGGGACCACTCTCCCTCCTACTAGCCAAACTGAGTGAAGCAAAAATCATATGCATATTTTGTCATCAAATTCTCAGTCTATGTAACATGGTGTTAGAAATGGGAAGGGGACACAGAGTCTGACAAATATGCTTTTCCTCAAAACCCCTGCAACACCAATAGGGGGAGTGTGATGTTCCTGTATTAATGTATATATGGTAAGTGCTGTTTGTATAGAAGATACATGGTAAGTGGAATGAAAGAGGAGGGGGGAGTAAATGAGCAGTAGAATGCTGGAGGATTGGCTGAGTGTTTGGATGGCTGAGAGTATAAATGGAAGGATGACAGTTGAATCTGGGTGGACGTTAGTGGGTTGTTTTGGTGGAGTTTGGAGGTGGGTGTGAGTTGGTGTATGTCAGGAGAGTGTGGAGAAAGAGGGAGGTGGAGTTCGGATTAGTAATAAGTCAAATATCACAGTAATAGATGAAACCATAAGCTTGTAGATCATTATCAAAGTTATCTTGTTATTAATGTTACTTAATAAATACTATTTTGGTTTACCGAAGGCCTGATCCTTGGCTGGGGTTTCACAGACCAGAAGGGAGGGTAAGGTAATAACCAAGGCTGAAGGGAAACAGTAACAGATGGTGGCAGCGGTGAAGAGGAGAAGATAACATTATAAGTATCCAGAGCAACCCTGAGTTATGAGTTATCTGCATTGATACAAGGGGGTTGGGAACAGCATAGGCACGCAGTCATGAATGTAACCGGATAGAGAGACTCAGGCAAGGTCTGTGGGAACATTGGTTGTAGAACGTGACTGGTGGTGCTGCCTAGCAGGGGGATCTATTGAGATCTGTGCTAGAGTGGAGAGAGAAACCATAAAAAAGGACAGTCCGGACTGGTGGAGTCCCTGGTGGTGCCTAGTGAAAGGCAGTAGCCAAGAGCAGGTAGGAACCTGACAGGGAGAGCCAGGGAAGGGCATCACAGGGAGCTCCTGTGTTCTCCATAACTATCAAGTATAAGGAGCAACACAAAATGGTAGCCGCAAAAAAGTGTGGGGAAGAATGCCTAGAAAGTAATCTACAACTACAACAAGGAACCGCTGCTGCAAGAAACAAGGGCTTTCAGCTGTTGCCAAATGCAGCTCTATTCTCCTGCAGCCAAATATAATTAAAAGACTGAACGGTTACAAAAGACAACTAAAAGACAAAAGTTCAACTAGAGATTTGCCAAAGCATGATGCTCCCCCCCCCATCAGCAAATCAGGAAGATAAGGCAGGAGAGTAGCCCAAGTAGCGAACCCCCTGCACAGAGAAAGTGGTGGGCATCATTTCCACCACTGGACTCCACTAAATTTGAGGGCTCTAGCAAAGAACTCTGAGAAAGTAAAAGCAAAATCCCAAATCAGGGAATTTTACCCAACAGCAATAAAAAGACCTAGTCTATTTTGACTGAGGCAAGGCAAGGTTTCAATAGAGGGACAATTCCTCCCCCTGGAAGAAGAGTTGTCACTCTTCAAGAGTAAGCATAGTCCGTCTACTTATCAAACTACACTTCAAGGTAAATACCAATTCCCATTTTTTGTTGGTTAAACTTATAGCCATTTATGGAAAATCACCCCAAATATCATAAACCATAGGAGATGGGATGGAAGGGAGTTATAAAATATGATCTCAGCATCTCCTGGTTGAAGCGAGTGATATCTTTCCCTGTTATCTGGTGACTACCCTGGCATGTGTAAAATGAATTCAAGGTTGGAGATTTATCTCTTAGAATGTCCTGATTGGTTGGTGGTACTATTATTGTTAGTTCGGTTTATTACCTGTGCTTCACCCTAAGGTCCCAAGGTGGGTTACATTAATTTAAAATACAACAAATCTTTTTTTAAAACGGCTTACAAGAAAAAAAATAGGGTGAGTCCTAAAAATATACATCTCAGGTGTCAAAAGCCAGGATAAAGAGGTGCCCTCTTTAGCATTTGCCAAAAACTGTATAGTGAAGTGGCACACCTCTGAGGGGAGGAAGTTTCACAACTCCCTTTATGAGCCAAAGCAAATGACTTTAAATAAATGTATAGTTGAAAGTTAAGGCTAATATAGGTCCAGATAAAATATGGGGGTTATAAATTAAAGTACAAAACATCTCTGTTTTTTCTTTTTATGCTCCGTGGCACAGAGTGGTAAGCGGCAGTAACGCAGCCGAAGCTCTGCTCACGGCCGAAGTTCAATTCCAATGGAAGGAGGAAGTTGAATCTCTGGTAAAAGGGGTCAAGGTCCACTCAGCCTTCCATCCATCCGTGGTCGGTAAAATGAGTACCTGGCATATGTTGGGGGGTAAAGAAAGGCCAGGGAAGGAGCTGACAGTCCCACCCCATATATACGGTCTGCCTAGTAAACGTCGCAAGATGTCACCCTAAGAGTCGGAAACGACTCGCACTATAAGTGTGGAGACACCTTTACCTTTTTATTATTTATTTATTTAATAAATTTATGTCCCGTCTTTCCTCCCAAAGAAGGCCAGGGCTGCAAGCACACAAACAATAAAACAATTTAAAACATCTTAGAAGCATCTAAAATCAATTTCAGCACAGTTGCAGACTGGGAAAAGATTTCTACTTAAAAGATTTGTTTTATTATCTTGTTGCTGAAAGATTGATACTGTATGACCCTGCTGTGGGAGCCTTGACTTCAAGAGAAGTAAATCCTTTCCTCTGTTAGGAGAAAGTGGACCAGATGACCTAATTTTTGGAATATCCCCAAAGTTTTATAAAGCCCACAAAATGTATGTGACATTAGGGATTTTTTTTTCTCTTAAACAACTTATTTTCCTGTTTCAAAAAACTATTTTAAAAACCCAATATAAAGAGGAGCAATGATCATTATTTATTTATTTTATTTATTATTTGATTTATATCCTGCCCTTCCTCCCAGCAGGAACCTTGCACCTTGTTAGCAAGTTTACTAATGCAACGGTGACATGTTCTCTATTGTGACATAACCCCTTGCTGGATGACTTGCCAGAGAACTTTGACAAGAGTGATTTGTGAGTAGTAAGTCAAGGTGTTTATGTGTGAGTGAAATAGTGATTTTGTTTTGGTGAAACAAAAATGGTGTTATCTTTTCAATATAAGAAGACTCTCAGTCATTTCTGTATTCTGGTTCTAACACTTGTCCACCAAGGTGCAGAACAATAGTCCCAGGCTATGGTCTAAAGGTACATGAGGCTACAACCTTCCTGAAGCTAAGGAGATGTGGATCTGTTCAGTGCCTGGATGGGAGCCCGCCTGGGAATGACGTGTATGCCACCTTGGGGTCCATGGTGAAAGAAAGGCAAAGTATAAATGTAATAAATAAATAAACAATAGGGGACTATCCCTCCCCAGACATGGGTAGATTATTTTTAAAAGATTTTCCTCAGGGCCAGTTTAATAGTGTCTGATAAAGAGCCTTGTCTTTTATTTTAAGGGCATAATCACAACAAGGGCATCTCCAGGTTCTGGAGGGTCTTTTGTCAAGATTTTCTCAGTGTAAAGTCCATCCCCTGGTCTACCAGGTGCAGGAGGAGATAAAGATCTATATCATTTTTGTTTAGGCCCATGACTAGGTGATGGATGACACCAGCTCTGTTCACCCAGATAAGAAATAGTCTATGCTCATGTAGGATTGTTGTGGGGCCAGAGAGAATCTGGCTGATTGAGTAGGAATGAGGCAGGTCTGAAGCATCACTTTCCACCACAAAAGGCTGTTGAGGGTCTGCATGCTGGAGTATGGGTTCTGAGGTGAAGAGTTGCTTCAGCTCCTCAAACACCTGTTGAGCCAAGTTAGTCCAACGAAAGGGCCCCTAACCCTTCAGGCAGGCAGTAAGTGGTGCTGTCTTGTTGGCGAAGGCAGTGATGAAATGACGTTAGTAGTTGGTGAACCCTAAAAATCACTGCAAGTCTTTCTTGGTTTTCCAAGGGTGCCAAGAAAGTACACAGCACACCTTCCCCAGGTCCATCTCAACCCCCGCAGGGGAGAGCCGATTCCCCAAGAAGTCCAAAGTGATCAGGTCAAGCCCACACTTCTCCAACTTGGCGTACAAGTGATGCTGTCTGAGTCTTTGTAACACCACTTTCACGTCTGTCTCATGCTGCTCATGGGAGTCCGAGTAAATGAGGATATCATCCAAATAATCAAAAAGCGATCCAAATAAACCCAAAATATGACATTCGTGAGATTTGGAAGACAGCTGGGGCATTTGAAAGCCCGAAAGACATGACCAAGTATTCAAAGTGTCCATAATGGGTCTTGAAGGCAGTCTTCCGTCATCCCCTTCCTTAATTCTGACCAAGTTGTAAGCCCCACATAAATTTAGTTTGGTGTAGATTTTTGCAGAATGCAAGTGCTCCAGCATTTCCCCAATTAGAGGCAGGGGGTACCGGTTGGGGATGGTGATCTTGTTCAGTTCTCAATAATCCTGGCACAGGCGTAACTCCCCATTTTTCTTTTTGACAAATAAAAAGGGAGCCCCAGCGGGAGACTTAGTTGGCCGAATGAAACCACGCTGCAAATTAGTGTCAAGAAATCCCTGTAACACCGCAAACTCCGGCTCCGACAGGGAGCAGATGCGCCCCGACAGGATATGCGCCCTGGGCAATGAGGGAGCTCTTGATCTGCCTCCTTCCTATCAAACACATCTCTGTAAGGTTGGTACTTTGAGGTAGATGCACCTCTTCAGGCAGAGATGTAGCAGCTAGAGTCAAAGGCTTTGGGTCCTTGGGAGATTGGCAGTGCTGCTCACAATAGTCTGACTGGAACGTTATGGTAGCCTCCTTCCAGGAAATGACAGGATTGTGTTCAGCCAACCCGGTCATGCCCAAGACCACCAGAAAATGGGGCAAAGATGCCACATAAATCAACAACTGTCCACATGCACAGGCACTTGCAGCCTCACTGGCTCAGTAGGCCTGGCGACCACTCCAGACAGGGCCAGTTCCAAAGGGCAGCCAAGTTGGGCACTGGCCCGAGGGCCCCGCAGCTCTAGGAGCCCCTGGGGGGCCCTCTGCTCCCCTTCCGCGATCCGGCAGATCGCAAGATGAGCTTCCAAGCCGCCCGCCATCCCCCGTGCTTCACCTACCTTTCTCTGCTGTTTGCTCAGGGTTGCCATCAATAAAGATGGCGGCCGAGGTTTCCGTAAGGGACTGAAGACTCTGCCGCCGTCTTGGTTGATGGCAGCAATGCGCGCAGGTAGGTGAAGTGCTGAGGATGGCAGGGGATGGCGGGCGGTTCGGAAGCTCGTCTTGCAATCCGTGGGATCGTGGAAGGGAAGCAGAGGGGCCCAGGGCAGGCTAATGCCCAAGAGCCCCCGGAGTCCTGGAGCCGGCCCTGTTTACAGAACATCCCAACCCACACTCCTTATGCCAAACTGAAGGTGGAATGAGTAGAACCATCTATCCACTCAGCTTTGCTGGCTGAGTTAGCTTCTCACCAGCTGCCAAACATGTGGATGGATGAGAGGCCTACCAGTGGTATTCCCACTAGTAGGGGGCAACAGAAAGCCCCCAAAGGGTGCATTCCGAGGGCAGCAAGGGGCAGGACTGAGCCAGCCCAGGGTCTGCTGGATTACAAGCTGGGCTTTCTGCTTTCTGCATCAAGCCAATTGTCCCATCCTCTGCCTTCTGCTGCAGCCACAGGAGAGTGGCCAGACTGCTGATGCAGCTGTCGCTCCACAAAGCCCCACTGGGGTGTGTGTGTAGGGAGGAGGGGTCGGATTGTGCAGTGCATTTCTGCAGACACAGGGCTGGAGAATAGGCCAAACAGAGCTGCAAAACTGGCCAGCCTCATATCAGGGCCTCTATATTTTTTTAAAGCACAGACATAGTTTCTGTTTGCTGTATAAAACAGTAGTAAACAGCTGTGTTTCATCATCACTTTCTAATCTGTGTTTTTATTTTTTATACTAATGTTAATCTTATTATAAAAAACTATAACACGTTATTATTTAATATGAAATTATTAACTATTTTAGCAATATTGTTTCTTCCAAATCAATACCGAGATACAATTGGTCTTTTTCATTCATATTTTGACAATTAGTATCTCCTGTTTTCCCTCTCCACTGCTTCTCTTTTCTCCTCCTCTCCTCCTCTCCATTATTCTTATTTTCATGTTCTCCCTTCTTTTCTTTTCTTTTTTTCTTTCCTTACTGGCACAGACTTCTTCATTTTATATAAAAAATACATTATTACCAATCAATTTCCTTCCATAATTAAGAACAAATCCTATGAGCCGTGCATCAAACACACATATCATTTGACACCAATGGACCAGGGGTGAGAACCAAATGTGACTTAGGGATGACGTTCCCAGTGTCTTCTGTTTCTAACCCTTCATCGCCAGCTGCATGCCCATCTCCTCATAAGAATGGGAAAGAAAAAGGATGCAGATTAGACAAACTGCTTCACTTCAGATCTCATATTACTTGTTTACATGGCGTCCCTAAGGATGGGTGAGAAATTCTATTCATTTCCCATTTCGAACCAGATCTATCCAATTCACACTTTCTGTAGCAATATAAGAACCAAAACACAGCTATCTTTTGAAATCCACACTTATCCAAATTTTGAAATGCTGTTCACTCATCAAAATTTACAAAAATGCATATGCTAGAGGAAAGTGTGCCTAATACTAAATATGTGAGTGAAAACAACATACAAGTGGATTATTATGTGAGAAATTGCTTGCAAGAATGTGTACATTAGTCAAAATTGCCTACAAATGTGTGTTTTTTAAAGGACAAATTCACACTAAAATGCTGGAGAATGAGGATTTGTTTATGAAAAGAATTCACAAATGAGAATTTGAGAGAACCAACATTGAAAGATCTTTCCATCCCTAGATGCTACCGAGGCTTACCATTACACCTGTTGTCTGGAGGCTTTTACTTGCCACATCAACATTTGAACAAGCCTCCTAGCATATGACTAATCTCATGCAAATCTATGTGTTTTCGTTGTTCCTTCTTTCTGAAACTAATAACCTGAGTGATATGCAACTGGATTCCTGTTAGTGTAATTGATTTTTGTTATGCTTAGGAATGAGTACTCTGCAAGTCAAAGATTCTGAGGCTTTCAAGGAGAAACCTGTGTTGGGGCAGGAAATTACTCCAGAGATATCTTCATGGGTATATTTAGCAAGATCTCTTAGGATGTTGCAAACAATAAAAAACTGCACAATTCAGCAGAAATGGGCTGCAAGGCCAATACTGCTGTCAGCCAAGAGACCAAAGTGCCTCTATTTGGTTACCATTTTTATATTCAAAGAGCACCTTGATCTCAGCAGGCCCTGGCCGAATTCATTTAGTTCAGTTTAATGCTGCAAAAAGAGAAGGAAAAAGAAGTTGAAAAATGGAGAAAAAAGGAAAGGAAAAGACACTCTTTTGCACTGAGCTTCAGAAACCACCAAAGCATTCATTTGGGTACTTTTAGAGCAGTATTAGAAGGTTATTTAGAAGGTTATTCAGGTTCTAGTCAGATCTGAACAGCCTGTTAGGCATTCGGTTCCATGGCCTTGCCACCCCACCTAACTCCAGATGGTGCGGGCATGGCCTATGTAGCTAGCTTCCTCAGATGATCTTAAAGCACCTATGGAAGAAAACATCCTTCCGGTTATCCAACCCCAGGCTGTTTAGGGCTTTTAGGACAGCATCAAGCCCTGTCCTGTCTGGGTGAGGTAGAAAAGGAACACAGGAAGCTGTCATATACTGAGTCAGGCCATTGATCCATATAGCTCAGTATTCTTTGGTTGACCTTGACTAGCAGTGGTTTTCCAGGGTTTCAGGCAAGAGTCTTTTCAGCCCTACCTGGAGAAGTCAGGGAACAAACCTGGGAGCGTCTGCATGCAAGGCATGTGGTCTGCTGCTGAACTGCAGAATCTTTCCCAAATTACCAAGCATGAATAATGTATCCTAGGAAAGTAACTTTTTTTCCTTTACCCTTCTTGAACAATGCACAAAACAATCTTTTTTTTTTTAACTGTTTTTTCCGCAGAGTTAAATGTTGGAAAGTGTCCTAAGACCTTTCAGCAAACTTGTTCAAGAAATAACTAGATTAGAAGTGGATGCATTTTTTCAAGCTAAGCTAGTAGTGCAAATATTAGTTTTAAATATTTATTTACAGTAACACTCACTGTCTGCAAAACGTTTTTGCTGGTAAAAAAAAGTTCATCACAGTATCTGTGGAGAAATAGGAATAATGTTATAAATCGGTTTCTGAGAATTTAATATTTAGATTGTCCCACATTGGTACAGTCCAGATAAGCTTTTTAATATGAGTATTGCCCCTAACTCTGGAGAAAAGCTATGTGGCGATGACCAATGCAGATATGATTCCATCTCACTTGCACTACCAAGAAGTTCACTGTGACTTTTGGTGCTCAGCTTTTTTAATGCAAAGAAGCCTGTCTTTGAAAATGATCAGACTATTGAGCTCAGTTATTGAAACTGGAAATTGTAGCTTCTGTTACGGTTGTCTCCCATGCCTACAGACATCTTGCCTGGTGATTCAGACATGAGGCTTCCAGGCCTCACTGGTACATCTTCAGCCATCTCCAGCATTACTGGACTCAAGCTCATGAGCTAGATCACAACAAGGGACATGCGAAACTTTATTATTTCCACAGATTTGTCCACCATTTACTGACTGTAGCCTGTGTAGTTCTCCATGCAGCTTGTTGTCAGTTTGCTGTTATTTAACAGACCAGGTGACTACACTCTTTTGCCTACCTATGAAATAGGCTTCATGGTGCAACATCTTATGTAACTATACTGCTACTAATAGTATTAGTACTATTGCCTCTTTCTCTTATTCCCAGTTCCAGAGGAAGATTGGAGAGTCTGGTCTGGTCTGGCAGAGGCAGAATGCTGAAGAGAGCCATTAGTATCCTCCTTCCCAATCATACGACAAACCATATATATGCCAAATGCTGTCTCAGAAGAGGGAATATTAAACTTGGTTCCTAGAAGATGCTCCCATGCAGGAACAATGATATTATTACCTTTTCTCCCATATTTGTGGGCATCTCTTGGATGTGATGGGGTCCTTCTAGAGAGCCATTTGAATGCTTCCTTTCTAAAATGACAACCAACAGGGGTAAGTAAATGCAACTGCTCCAGGCTGTCTGACGTCTTGAGCAGGATGCATCACCTGAGAGCCGCTTTGGCAGAACTCCTCACCCAAGTGGAATTGTTCCACACATCTCTAACACATTGCATCCCTAGTTGCTGTTCCAGTTTTACAGGTAGGGGGCTAATTGTAATTTGCCCAAGGCCGCACAATCCGTCCCTGCAGAGGAGACCAGAAACAGGATCCCTGTACTCTAATAATAATACAGGTGCTTAGTCAGATTAAACTTTTAAACATGCATTAAGCACCAACAATGTGACAAGTACCTGCTGGAAGCAAGGAATGAACCCATAACGGTCTCCATTTCTTTTGTTACAAGGAAAAATGTGACATTTTGTGGAGGAGTGGGAGAATCACCCCCTTTTCTTCTCTTTTGATATTTCTGGGTCTCCCCCTCTTCTCCTCACACTTTACAAGCACTGATCATTAGCTCTTCAATGACATTCCTTGAGCCCAACACCATTGATAGTGACCCATAATTGAATATGTCAGCCCAAATTAAAGAAATGCAGATCCAGGGTACCATATCTAAATTAATTTCCTGACTTTGCATTTAGCCTTTTCTGCACTACCCATTAGGAAAATGAAAGATAATGCTGTTGGAAACTGGAAGGGACACTCTCAAGGCTGAACGTTTTATAAATTAAACAGACCTTGACAGTTGTCTCATTTGATTGCATTTCCATATGTGTGAGGCTTTGTGAAATGGCTCTCCAAAGGATGCACATTGAAGTCCTAGCCCTTGAATGCTTTATATGTGGCAGAGATAAGGGCATTCCATAATATAGGGCAGAAAATGCCTATTCCCAGGTCACCACCATATGATATTCTCTAGGGTGTGGTGCAACGAGGAGAATTTCCCCAGGTGAATTAAGTGATCTTACAGGTCTATACAGGGACAGGTGGTCTTTCAGGTCTGACCATGACAATTAGGTTAACTCAGCCCCCCCCAGATCCTGAGCACCCCTGTTACACCCTGACTAAAGACCAAGTCAAGGATATGTCATGCTGTATGTGTTGGACTGATGACAACTGGGGACAGCCCCATGGTTGTTATACAGGCCATGAAGTCCTGAACTGTTCCAGTCAAGGTAGCCATGGCATAGATATTGAAGTCTCTCGGAATCAGCATCCTGAGGTTCTCCAACACCACATTTGAGACCACCTCTGCCAGCTTGGTAAGGTATGCTGTTGGGCAGCAAAATAAGAGATAGCCCAACAGCACCCCCAACCTGCCTCACTGGCTCTTTACAAGGTACACTCCCTCATAGCCCACCCCAGGATTGAGAGATTTCCTGGTGAATGGGATGGACATTTTATGGATTGCAGCAACTTTCCTTCCCTGGCCCTCCAATTGAGGTTATGCTGCACTGAAAACCTGGGTGGGGAAAGCTGTGTCAGATCCACTCTGTCAAACTCAACTACCCAAGTCTCAGTAACACAGGTGAGGTCAGCTCCCTCATCTGCGATCTGCAGTAAATGGTAATGTTTTTTTAAAAAGGAAGATAAACTTCCTTCTGAATAGAGGGATGTTCACCCTGGGAGACAGGGCCGGCTCCAGGCATGCCGGGGCCCTTGAGCATCAGCTTGCCCTGCCCACCCCACATGTGCATGTGCACATGCGCCCCCACCTACCTGTCTGCTGTCTTTTACCATTGCCCTTAACGAAAATGGCAGCCACAGTTTCCCTAAGGGGATACCGCCTCCGCCACCATCTTTGTTGATGGCACGCGTACATGCTACACATGCGCATCTCTGCCATCAACTAAGATGGTGGCAGGGGCTTCAGTACCTTAGGGAAACCGTGGCCGCCATCTTCATTAAGGGCAATGGTAAAAGACAGCACACAGGTAGGTGGGGGGCATGGGGGCGTGGATCGCGGAAGGGGAGCAGAGGGGTGGCTGAGGGCCTCTGTAGCTCCAGGGGCCATTGGGCCAGTGCCCCACCTGGCTGCCCTTTAGAACCGGCTCTGCTAGGAGGCAGGACATCATAGCAGGTAGTGGAATCTCCAGTGATGGCTGCTTCAGAAACCCACTCAGCCACTGCTCCTGCCACTATGTTTCTTTGAAAACCAAAAAATAAATGCCATCAGCATATTGGTGCTGCAGTGTTTTCTTCCAATGGTTCAATGGGTTATATTCAATTAAGTCCTACACAGAGTAGAGCCATCAAAATTAATGCATCTAAGTTAGTCATGTCTATTAACTTCAATGGGTCTGCTCTGAGTTGGACCAGCATTACATACCACCCAATGGAAGTTGAACTACAGGTCCCATCATCCCTAGTTCCTCTGGGCCTCCCAGCTGTCCATCCCAATGCTGTTTTTCATGAAAATAAATGAACCTCTGGATTTTCTACTGTACATGTATCTCTGTGTGAAATGTTGTTGGGTCAATAGGGTTGTGTTAAATACTTTACTATCTATCAATGAATCGATCAATCAATGTATCGATCAGTACAATTTTTCATCCATTTCTAAGATACAAAGATAACTTGAAAGTTGCAAGTCTGTGCTTTTTCCCCTTCAAGTATTTACAAGGGCAATAACTCTAACAAAGTATCATTTTTTATCAATGCTTTAACAAATTTTTTTGTTCATGCTATTATATATCTCAGCGATAGAAACCAACAGTTTCTTTTAACAGACGGTTCATTTTTTATTTATATTGCTTTTTTTTAAAAAAAAATCCTTCTTAACCAAAGAGAGCAATGGGCAAAAATATGCATCTACACACTGTAACAATTTTAATTCATAGTAAAATTAATTGGTTAAACATTAAAACTGAGTCTTAGAACCAGCAAAGCTCAGCCATCAGCATTAACGAATCCAACAGAGGAAATACTTGAGAGAAGAAAAGCATTTTCAGCTGTCAAATAAAAAGCCTAAGTTCCCTTGGAAGAGAATTGTAAATGCGGGTATTACAACTAAGAAGGCTTCAAAGGGTGCCCTCTGTGTTCCAACCACAGTAAAGGATGGGAAACCTTCTAATAGAACCAGAGGCTCCTATAGAGATTTGAGGACATGGGGTGATGCTTAGGAGAGGAGCTACTCCCTCAGGTTGGGTCTGAAAAGGCAGAACAAGCGAGGACCCTGACTTGAGAGCCAGGACAGTTGGGCAAAACCAGAGTCATCAGCTCGCTTCCACTCACGTTTACCAACAGATGGGCCACCAGCTACAGTTTTCAGGTGAAGAGCAATGCATTCTGAATAGTCTAAACTGGGGGGTGCTTGAAATATTCACTCTTCCAATATGTGCTGACCTCATCTGCAGCTCCCACACTGAGGTATGCATTGGAATGTAGCTGCCTATCACTTCAGTGTGAAATAGCTTTTTTGGTAAAAATAATAATAATGAGGTCCCAGTGCTCATACCTTGATAAAAGTGCTGTGGGTTCCAGCACAGAATGGTTGCCATGGGCAGCAAAAAAAAAGAAAAAAGAGGTGCTGGTACTCTGCACTGGTGAGTAAGAAAGAAGCAAACAAATGCGGATTAACACAGATTAACAAGCAAACAAATGCAAACAAAACAGATTTATGAGTGAACACATTTAAAAGTGACTTGGACAGGACCTAGACTGATTTGTCCATCCATGATCTAAATAACACCACCACTTAGTGGTTAACGTTTAAACTACTCCAATTCTGTGTTAGGTTTCTGTATCCCCCTCCCCTCGTGCATTCTAACTGCCATCAGCTTCCCCATCAGACAACCACAGACTTCCGTGGCAGAAGCATTTTCGAGGTGGCCCCAAACCCAGCGTCTCTCTTTGTAACTCTGCAGACGTTCTGCCATGTCCTATTCTCTCATTGTTCATTATGCAATGAAAAGGGACAAAACTGAGTCTCTCTCCAGTTATGTCCCCGACTTCTGGAAGGCATCAGTTTAAAAGGAGCAAAAGAGCTTAAAAAGCAAAGTTTTGTGAAAGATTGCACAGATATATGCAGGTACCAGGTAAGTCACATCTTATGCTGTAGACATGGTGGGAGTACATGACCATTCACATCCCTCCTCATGCAGAGGCCAGGGAGGTCAACAGCCCTTGAGAGTCGCTGGCCCTTAGCTTGAGAAGGCTGCTATCCTGGGCTCTTGCAGTTCTGAAGTTGTGAGAATATATGCTGCAGGCCTGATGTCAGTACGTGGCGTCTTTGGATAAATGCTGGGGTCCCAGGGGACTCCACTACTACTGCTGCCTATTTGCACTTGGGCAGGCATCTAACCCTTTGTTTGGTGGTGGTGTTGCCTGGAGTTGAAAGGAGCACTGGGCAGCTGCAGGAAACCACCATGTGAACTCCCTCACAACACACAGAGGACTTGCGTAGCATTGTTATGCAGCAACATCACACTGGGCTAATGTTTTATTGAGGCCTACTCTGCACCTGTTGGCTGTACTGAGCCAGCATGTTAACTTCCCAGCAACAGTGGCCCTTCCCATCCTCACCCCATCACTGTTTCTTGTTTCTGCCCTGTCACTGCTACTACTCCCAACAAATCACCCGGTGAGCTCACCAGGGCCAATGGGGTGGGAATGTCCACTGATGTTTGGTTGAGGGCGCTTCAGCCAGGCCTCCTCAATCCTCAAGAGAGTGTCATTGCACTCAAGTCCTGCTTTTGGGCTTCCCGTAGGCATCTGGTTGGCCACTATAAGGATAGGATGCTGGACTAGATGGGCCATTGGCCTGATCCAGCAGGACTCTTATGTTCTTATAAGTACACTGTCCTAAGTACACACACTGGACCATTGTAAAGTTCCAGTCTGCAAAGCTTTAAATGCCTCTTCTTGGAGGATTTCTGAATTCCCAAGTCCCTCCACCACGGTGTGGTACCTCCTCTTCCTGTTCCTCTTCTTCCTCTGTGGTCTGGCCCTGCTGGGGAAGCAGTTGCTGAGGGCAGTGCTTACCATTAGTCAGAGTGGAGTCACCATTTCATGGTGTGTGTGTGTGTGTGTGTGTGTGTGTGTGTGTGTGAGAGAGAGAGAGAGAGAGAGAGAGAGAGAGAGAGAGAAGGAGAGAGAGAATGAATGAATGGTGCCCCCAGGTTATCCCTGTCTCTGTGGGATGATTGACCTGAGTATCCCCATGGGCTCCTTGCACCCCTTAAACTGGCCTGGTGTCCTCAGGTGTGGTGGAGGATGCTGGTGTTGGTGGAGGAGAGTGTTCTTGCACTCAGGTCCTGCTTGCGGGCTTCCCCCAGGCACCTGGTTGGCCACTGTGAGAACAGGATGCTGGACTAGATGGGCCACTGGCCTGATCCAGCCGGGTCTTCTTATGTTCTAACATCTGTTTTCCTCTATGCCTTAGAGAAACAGCATTTCTACTTACCTTTCAAATGAATAAATAAATAGTTTTTACTACACTAAACTAAAGCACACATATCATAAAATGCAGCTATCCAATGTGGTAATTCTGTACATTACAAATGTCGTGTTCAAAACGTTTCAGATAAAAACACCCAGACTGTCACTTTGTATCACTGTGACAATTCCATTTATCAGCTCCATTAATTTAATGGTCAAATAACAACCCCCTCCCCTCCCTTCACTAACACAGTTGCATCTCCCACAAACTCATGTTAATGTAAAAAGATGTTATCAGCATTATTTTATATTGTCTTTTGTTCCCTGTACAATTCTGTCACCAGGATTAAAACTAATGGTTTCATATATTTGGCATAGCCACTAAAAAACATGTTCTTTTTTTAAAAAAATAAATATTTTCCCCCTTTCCATTAGTCTGTAGCATTTACTCTTTCATTTTTTGAAATGTACCCTTAGAGGAACTAATAGGAGGAAATTGAATATTCTCTGAATATGATTTGTTTCCAATACATTTCCCAGCACTTGCAATTTGATGCAAATATCTGAAGCTAGTAAGTATAGGTTTGATCATTTAAAAACAACAACCCAAAAATATTTAGTTCAACACAGTGAAATTATATGAGTGTGTTAGCAAGCTATAGGGACAAAGTAGCCATTAGGGTGATTGAACCATCACCAGTGCTAAACATAGCAGCTGCATGTCTAGTAAACCTGTCTCTCTTTATATCAGCATCAAAATTTCATGTTTTCCCAGTTCCCACCATGAGAAGCCAATGATGTGGCTCAAGGAGCTCAGAATATGATATCACAACTTGTCTGCTAGACATTGTGAAGGTGACTAGGTGTGTGTGAGCTGTCTGGTGTGTGTACTATAATATATTAACCCTATTCAGGCATTCCCCCCTTGACTGAGTCCAACCCTGTGAGGGAACAGACTGAGGGTGTTCTGCCTGGCCCCGTCCCTTCTCTTGCTTCACTGTCACCAGCTTTGTCACTTTCCTTGCGTTTGGGGCTGAACGGAGGCTACACTAGTAGAGCAGGCTCCTCCCAGCACACGTTTGGCTCCCAGCACATGGGCAGCCCTGAAGCTAGCAATATGCTAGAGCAGCCTTTCCCTACCAGTGTGCCTCCAGATGTTGTTGGACCACAACTCCCATCATCCTCAGCCAGCATTGCCAACGGCTGAGGCTGATGGGAGTTGTGGTCCAACAACATCTGGAGGCACACCGGTTGGGAAAGGCTGTGCTAGAGGGACACAGGTAGGTAGTACACCCTCCTACACACACAAGTGGAGTTGTGTGAGGAAAAATGCTCTGAACAGAGCTTTAGGTTTGCTTCTGTTAAATACATTTTAACGGTGGTGTTGGGTTTCAAATGTTGTCTTTTGACATTCCACGATGGTACCAATGTCCTTGTGATGGAGCTCCCATTAAGTGAACACTGTTTACCAGGCACAATCCTTATTTTTTGGTATCTGTCTCTAATAAATTATCTCACCCTGATAAACCATTATCTTGATGATGGTGGTGGTGGCTTTGCGGAGATACAGGGAAAATCCTTTTCTGCTGTTTTGTCAGTGGTGGCTTCAGCTTTTGGGGGACTTTCAGACAAGATGCCCTGAGTGAGGTCCCCATGGCTGACACACAAGGAAGGGAGGTAGCGGTAGCTGCTACTCTTTCTCTTTGCTATCCCCTCACTCACTCTTTCACCACTCATTCTCTACCAAGCTGAGGAGGCTGGCAACGTGAACCTCCTGTCGAAGCATGATAATTAGTGTCTGTTTATGCCAGTCTCTGTTGCCTGTAAGGATTGGGTAGAAATTTGACTCAATTTGCACTGCAGTCTGTAAGCCTACCTAATTTGCACTTTCAAAAACAATATGAGAACCCAAACACAGCCATCCTTTGAAATTGACAGTTCTCCAAATTTTGCACTGGGAAAAAGTGCACATAAAAATGTATATAATAGTGAAAATACCGTACAAAAATGCATGTTTGGGAAAACTGCATACAAATGTATGCATATTAGGAGAAATTTGCATGAAAATGCTGGTGAATTTTTATGAGGACTCCATGACATCCTCATGTATTACTTTGCACATGAGGGGGTTCATCTGACCTCCCTATAGTGAGTTCCAGTTGTGCAGTTGGCTTCAGAGGACATTTCCCAGAAATAGGCCATGCACCATAGTACAATTTTACTGATTGGCAAATTGATCCCATCACAATTCACAATTTGCTCACCAAGTAAAAAATGCAATGTTATAAACTTAGAAAAAACTTATCTGTTATAACACAATGTTAAAGCATATTTGAGTCTAATCTTAAAAGTTACCAGGACTTTTAAACCATGTTCTTCTTTATTTTTCTCTAAATAGGCTCTCTAAGAAGCTAGGAACCATAGCTCTCACTATGCACTTTCAAAACAGAGCCCGAAATGTTCATGGGTTTGGTGATACATGATTATGAAAAGTTCTTTCCAGGACTGTATGGGGAAGAAAGATGGTGTCACCCAAGGGTCAGCCATATTTATTTTTCTGTATAGCCCCTGGAAACAATGGTTTTAAATTATTTATTGAAATAGCTTGGTAGGAGTCACACTTTCCTAACCTCTCAGAAAGAGAAATCTTTAAGGAGGTTAAATAAAATAAAAAATTTTCTTAAACCCCACAAATTATCTAACTTTTACTGAAACTCTACTAAGAACACACACAAAGCCTACAAAGACTATATAATGCTGAAAATATAAATTAATTCACCATCAGTCTTGGTTTCAACTATGAATAAAGTTTGTTGGACAAAGTCAAGGCTTTTTACACATTCAAGAATTACAAGCAAACTAGATCCAACTTAAGAACCAACTAAATTTAAGTTTCAGCAGCATCACTGTAACACAGCATCCCTGACATTAGGAGAAATTCACTAATAGGCAAAAAAAAAAGTGGTTTAAGAACTTACCTATAGCCCACAGATATTTCTATCAAACGTTAAAAAGCAGGGAAATTGGACAGCTATAGTGAATGCACCAGGGGAGCAGGAGACCTGACCTCCTCTCACCATATGCTCAGAGGCACGTTACCAAATTCTTCCAAGCTACACAGCAAGTGGATTGGACTGTGGAAGACCAACCCAAATGGTGTTTGCATTTGTACAAATTTGTAGAGCAGTACAATATCTCAGAGAGGAGGTCAGGTCTCCTGCTCCCCTGGTACATTCATTATAGGTGCCCAATTTCCCTGCTTTTTAAAGTTTGATAGAAATATCTGTGGGCTATAGGTAAGTTCTTAAACCACAAAGGTTTTTGGTTTTTTTGCCTATTAGTGAATTTCTCTCTTTTGTTTTAATTTGGGAGGTAAGAAATGGGATCCTATGCAAGTTTGCTGAGAAGGGATTGACTATTTGCATGCTTATTGAGTTCAATGGAATTTACTCCCATGCAATCATTATTAGAATAGGTGGGAGGAGGAGAAGGGGGATGGGGAGAGGAGAGGGAAGGAGGAGGGGGAAGAGACAGAGGGGATGGGAAGGGGAGGGGGAGGGGTGAGAAAGGGGGAAGTAAGAGAAAAGGAGGGGCAGGAGGGAGAGGAGAGTTTTGATCATTTGCATGCTTGTTGAGTTCAATGGGATTTACTCCCATGCTTAGGAAAGGTACAACTGACCAGGGGGGATGAGGAGAAGGAGAAGGGGAGAGGAGACAGAAGAAGGAAGGAGGGGAAAGATTGGAAGTGGAGGGAGGAGAGGGCAGGAACGGTGAAGAGGGGGAGGGAAGGGGCAAGAGGGAAAGGATTGGAGGAGGAGAGGTTTGATAATTTGCATGTTTTTTGAGTTCAGTAGGATTTAGTCCTGTACAATCATGCTTAGGAAAGGTGAAACTGACCTGGGAGAGGGGCAGGGAGGAGGAGGAGGGGGAAGGGGGAGGAGGGAGAATGGGGAGAGAAGGGGAGAAAGGGTAGAATACCCAGATGAGGGGCTGACTGTTAAACCACTCTGGCCACTCGAGCTCTGTCAGGGGAATAGGAGTCTCCTAACAATTCTCAGCACCCTTCACAAAGCACTTCCCAGGATTCTTTGGGGCAAGTGGAAAAACGGCCTGGTGTGGGTGTGGCTTCCTGATTAGCCAAGCCAAGTGAATCTGGCTTTTAGAACACTGACAGTTTTTACTGAGCATGCCCTATAATAGACTTCAATGTTAAATGCCTTAAATTAATTAAAAATCAGCCAGGCATTTGTTTAACTTTTAAACTGCAGAAGATGAAGGTCAGAGTGTGGGGTAAGGTCAGTAATAAGATTATGGGTACTCTGTGAACATGGCTGATTTGTAATTAATTTCAACAAATTATGAGACCACTGACAGAAAAAAAAGTCAACAGGGGTCTGGATTTTTTTTCTCTTGTTTTACACCTTGAACTCTCAGTTCTCTCTGAATGTTTTATGTATTGCAACGAAAATTTAGAGGGTTGTTAAGCAAGTATTTATGGGAAGCAGCAGAATGGAATAGGGGGTATTTTCAATTTAACATTGTGGAATGCAAAAAATTCATGCTGGCTATAGTATACAGCCACTCTTGTGGCTGTATAATTAATCTTTAATGCATGAGCAAGTACATCCTTGCAAGGTGGGAGAAGATGAAATATTTAGACATATACTATTATATTACTCCTTTTATTGTGATATCTGACTTATTTTTATTACCCCAATGGTATAGTAAATTCCTGGTAGATCCGATGAATTTTACCTATCATATCCTCTGTCAGATCAGAATTTCCAGGTTACAGCTAAAGTGAGTAGTTTTTGCATAGCCGCCATGGCCTGTCACAGTTTGATGAAAACATATTTTTTAATATTTTACCAACGGGGTCTGAGTACTTCTACAACACAGTATATTATATTGTATTTAATACTGCACTGTATTGTACTGTATTTTATATTCTGTATTTTAAGTGTTGTATTTTATATGAGCTGGTCAATGACCAAAATAAATGAATCTATCTAGTCTTTAATTATATATAGTCTGTAATACATTAGGAAGTCTATTTGCATGAGTGTGTGTATAGTATACATATAGAATTTATTGCATTCATATAGTCTTTAATGCATTAAGAAAAATTGCAACCAAATGTCAAAACAGCAGGTCCTGAACATAGACAAAAGTCCTTAATGGCCATTATGGCTTCCCTGTTTCAATCCATATCTCTGATTACAGAGAGAAAAAAGTCTAATACACAAAGCTCTATAATTCTAGCCTACCCTGATGCAAACTGAATTGCTTGCAGACTGTTCTAAGGGCTATGGATTTTCCCTCCCTCAAACAGTTTGCATCACTATTTTGTATGAAACCACCTGTGTCAATAAGAGCATCAATAACTCATCATCTTTGGGTTTTATCGTCTGTCTTCATATATCAGTTTCCAAATACAAATTTGGACTGTTGATTACTTTGTAATGAACTCATAACAGTGCAAGGGATGATTTTTGAAAATCCTCCCAGGATAGCGCATATCTGAGTACAATGCTTAAATTTGTTTGGGCAAGAAAGTTAAGGTTAGAAATCAGTATGTCATTCCTATAGACAAGGGCCTTAGATCACTCCAAGCCAACACACACAATTCTGCACAGTCCAGGAAACCACATTTGGCAAGTTTACCACAGCCAGCAGAATAAATCACATCTATAATACATAGGGCGGAATTGATCAAGTCTATCAGGCAATCATTGGTTGTCTTCCCACTGGCCCCCAGCATTTCATAATGATCTCTGTTTGCACCTGATGACTGAGTGCAGTAAGAACTGCACCACCAGATGGAACTTCCAGGAGGCTGGGGAAGAGGACTTAACATTCTTGTCCTCCCCAGCATTTGTCTTTGGCTGCACCTCTCTGGAGGAGAGAAGAGGAAGGCATCTCTCCTGGTGAGAGGTCCCATCCCCTCCGAGCTGTATTTAAGCCAGCTACTCACTTGGAGCTGCCTTGTTTGTTTGCTTTCTTTTCGCTTTGTACTTGTGTATTTAAGTTTAGATTATTTCTTTTGCAATACTGAATTTATTCTATGTTTACTAAATTGTTTTTACCTTATTTGAATTTATCCTTAGGTTTTGTAGACTGTCTTCTCTACCCCAGGGCTTTGTGTTTTTGAATGTTTGCTGTAAGCCACTTTGGGCACAGCTCACTGTGGAAGGGCAGCATACAAATAAACTCAATCAATCAATCAACATTGGCTCCTTGTGTTTAGACTGATGGAGTGATCTCCTTTGCCTAGCCAAGAATGGCATGAGAAATTGCAGAGGAGCTCTGATTGTACTTGAGAAAAAAAGAATTATTTGCTGGTATCCAGGTTTATTTCCTTTCCCAAGCTAAGTCATCTGCTATGCTTCTGCCTCTGGACATATTCCATCTTCTATATAATATAGTATTATTTATTTAAATGTTATAAACCACACTGTCATATAAAATCACAAGGTGGTATACAGACTAAAAACACAGTATTACAATAAAAACAGTAAAACTATCAGTCACATCAGCATGAGCTAGTTAGCAAAGAATCTCTGATTCCAAAGGCCTGTCTAAATAATACAGGGGTTAGATCACACCAAGATATCTAAAAGCAAACAGGGATGATTCCTGCTGAACCTCTGTTGGCAAGGAGTTTCACAGGGTACGGCCAGCCATGCTGAAGTCTCAGACCATGGTAAAGGCCAACTGAACCTCAGGGATATGTGGGACCACCAACAGTGTCCCATCAGAAGACCTCAGTATTGAGGGAAAGTGTAAGAAATCAGGTGGTCGTTAAGGTACTCTGGGCCCATTGATGAAATTTGGAGGCTCCTGCTCAGATGAACCTTCTGCAAGAATTTTGAGGGAAGATAAGACTTTCAACCAGGATGTTGGCATATAATCTTAGGTGGGTTTCGCACATCTTTATGTAACAAACCAGCAAGACAGTTGGCAAAGTTGTCCCACCTTCATTTCTAGCATCTTTACTCTTGCTGCACTTTGCAACCTCTTTGCTGCCAAGCCATGTATGAGTGTTGCACATCATTTTTCAGTTAAGTGCTCAGTCATCAGATAGAAAGGCTCATTAATTCTCACTCTGCTTCTTGCTGACATGTCATTCTGTAAGAAAATGAGCACTAAGAGAGCCCATTGTTGGTGCAGTTAATAGGAGACACAGTGTGTTTTCCAAGCCCCTGAGCATTCTTACTGTCCAATGACATCTAAGGAAGAAGCGATCATCCAGCTCATCTTGATTAATAATGAATATATAATCGTTATTTCAATTTACTTTAAAATTGCATTAAGGAAATAGTTTCTAGAACAAAGTCTTCTTTCAGAGTGCTACCATCCAGAGCCTGTTAAAAGCAATGATTAATTTTCTAGTTTGCCCTAGACAATATTTTCTTGTCATTAAAAATATTGAAAAAGGGTTGATCAATAAGCTGTAGCTGTGTCCCCCGCCCTTTCTTGCATTTGTGAAGGATCCCAAGGGCCAAGTGAGTAGTGGCTTGGCATCTTGAAAGATATTCACACAGGGACACTCTGTCCAACACAATTAGTTACTCAAATACAGTAAAATGCGGAGAGCATCATTCCAAAATAAATTATGTATGTATTACTCCAAAGAACATTGGTAATTTATGAATTTCTATTAAGCCTGTTTCACTCCATTTTTATTAAACTTGAGAGCTGTGACCTATCTAAAGATTCCAGTTAAATTAAGCTAATTAAAAATTAGAAACAGTGAGTGTGGGGAAATGGGATGCATGGCTAATTCAAATTTAAATTAAGGAATAAAAAAGAAATGGACAGCATTCTTTTAAATATTTAAATACCGTACTTATTCCTGATATAGCAAAAGCTTCATCACCATGTACATGTTGGTTACTGGGGACGAGCAAGATTACACACACACACCAGGAAATGTTGCTACTTTTCTCCACACTCTTACTTTCTTTCGAAATCCCTCTGTTTTGTCTGAGCAGGAACTACCAAAGTCACCTTGACTTTAATTTCAGGCCAAATTCAGGAGTGCACTGGGATTGTGTCTATATGCAGAAGTCAATCCCTTTGCTCACATCAGGTTTACATCCTAGTTCAGCCCTAGTCTGAACCCTAGGAAGATGGCATTGAATTATGTGTGCACAAGGGTGGTGTGCATTGCTTGGGACCTATTCATTAATTTAAACAATTTCTATACCACTTAATGTCTTAGAGTTGTATCCAAGTAAGTTCTACGGAGAGTAGCCCCAAAGAAGTTAAAGGATCTAAGTTAGTCATGTCCTTTCATTTCAACGGATCCTACTCTGCAGATGATGTTGATGATGATATCACTTTTTCAAATTAAAAACTCAAAGTGACTTACATTAAAAATAAATATAAAAACGAGAATAAAAACACCCCAAAATGCTTAAACAACATAAAACCAAATCCTAACTTCTCCGCACCTGACTAAAAACAAACAGAAAATTAAACTACCTGGGAAGAGCATTGCACAAATGGGAAGTCAACATAAATGCAAATGCTATTCTTGCGTTGGCACCCTTCATACCTCCCTGACTAGCACTGGATACAACCCTTATTCTCTAAGCAGTGTACAGTATTGTTAAAAAAAACAATAAAGATATAATAAGCTAAAACTAAATATAACATAATGTTTAAGTTGTGCCTGTTGAAATAAAGGTTTTCACTAGGTGCTGGAAGTTCAACCGGGAACGTGTCCATTGGTTTCAGTGGGTCTTTTCTGAGTATGACTAACATGAATATCACATAATAATAAAATAACAGCAAAACAACAATAGCAATAAATAGCAACATCTGACCCAGCACAATATAATAAAAACAAAATAATTCATCATCAGATCAATTAACAACAGGGCAATATAACTCTCTGGAAAAGTAGTTGACAAGAAGTAGATCTTAAAGGTTTGTAATGATGGGACCATACCATATCTGTTAGAATAGAGTTCCAGAACTCTGGGATCATTAACAAAACAGGTCCCCAGCTCCCAGTATTTTTTTTAAGGGGAGATAAGGAAACTGTCATCAGTGCTGGATTCTGCTGTAGTGAAGGTGCCCTGGATGTCATCAGACACCCTGACAGTTGGGATATGCAAGAGGAGTATGGTGCCACTTCCAACAACCCAACCACTGCAGAATTGACACTGATGATCGCTGACAGCTGTATTTGAGGGCAGGTTTCCATCTGATTCCATTACCCAGCCCAGTTCCATGCCACAGGTGGATAATTCCAAAGGCTCTGCCACTGTCTAGAACTGAAATGAAGTGGCTCATCTTGCCCTCAGACTTTGATGAATCTGACAGATATACTTGAAATATTCAGTGAAATGTTGATATTCAGCACTGTAAAAGAGCTTGTGAGGCAGAACACATCAAGTCAGAACAGAACACTTGGGGAAAGTTTCTGTTGGGCTGGGTTGTCGTGGCAGCTCACACACATCCCCCCCTCAGGTTGGTCCCTTAGGAACATAGGAAGGTGCTTTATACTGAGTCAAAGCATCGGTTGATCTAGTTCAGTATTGGCGACATTGACAGGCAGTACTTCTCCAGCCACCCCTGAATGTGTGAACAAGAGCTAGAGTGTACTGGCATACCAGGGTCACAACCTGCATCGCTCTGGAGTCTTGGATCTGCCTCTCTCACTCTGGAGTACCCTTGCAGGCACTTCCTCCCAGTCTTCAGGGTTTCAGCTTTATCTTCTGGAAGAGGCTGGGACATTCACAGATGCTCTCTCCCTCTCCAGCCAGGGCGTGTTCCAATGACCTCAGCTGCCACTATTCCTCAAATGTGGTCCTCCTGAAATGAAGAGAACAAAGGTCTCCATTTCCTGTGCTCCTCCTCCTGAGCTCTGCCCTCTCCCCACTGCTCAGGTTTCCAACACTGCCCCCACTCAGCAGTTTCCTGGCAATGAGTGAGCTGCCTGCAGCTGCCCATGCCAGCCTGGTCATCCAGTGCAGCAGCAGCCAGAGTGATGGGGCAGGGGTGGCTCCATTGCTATCCTGGCTTCCCAACACCACAAGTCGCTGACATAAGAGGGAGAAGGGGAAGTGTGGCGTATTCAGGGCTTAGCTGCACGTGGCAGCAGGAGCATCCGATTGGCTCTGCTATGCCACACCAAGCTCCCCATGCCTTGTCCCTCCCCTTCACCCTCTTGGTCTGTGGCAGCAACCCATGGTGTTGGGACGGTGGGAGAACAACGGATCCTCACCCACCCTACCAGCCACTACTGATCAGGTGGCAGGACAGCTAAGCACCCAGCATTCTGCAGCTGGGGAATATGGGGGGAACTGATTCTCCGGTCTCACTTTTTATAATTTTAAGTTTTTGTGTTCCTTTAATTTTTATATTTCAGGGTCTATGGAACTCTCTGCAACAATCTCAGAGTTCCTCATTGTGACCCTTTCCTGCTGGCACCATTCCCTTACAATCTCTTAAAAACCTCCCAGTAGCTTGGGATAAGAGGCTTCAGTGTGTGATGCATACCAACGTACTGGAGGCAGAATGAACTATTAACTGAGAGTGTTTAATAAAGGGATGTTTTGTGCACAAGGGGATACTCATATTTACTGTGGGGTCCTATATGTGCTTGATGACATTTTCTAAAGACTGAAGAGATGCTGTTGCTGACTCCAGCCTCGAAGAGGCTTTACCTCTGTCCAAATTCCCTAAACATCCACCCCAACCAAACTCATTCGCAACCCTATTCATCTAACGGGTACAATCTGCCTCTGACCCCAAAGTTTCTCCAGTTGTACCTCTGGCTGCTTGGATGGTTTAGCGGATTTTTAAAAAAACCCACTTATGCAATCTTCTGTTTATGGAATGCCCTTCTTGGTGAGGTATGTTTCCCTCATTATTGACTTTCAGGGGGAATTTAAAAACATTCTTGCCTACCCAGGCATTTGATGGCTGAAGGAGACTGTTTCTAGAAACCCTGAAATCATTGGCTGAAAGAATGTGATTGTTTTAAAACTGTTTTTAGAATATTTTCAATCTGTTTTTAGAATGCGTTTAATGATTGTGACGATATTGTGATTGATGTGTTTGCCACCTTAGGGTCCTTTGGGAGGAAGGGCATATAACATGAAATAATAATTATAGTCTATCAGAACTTGTCACCAAGCAGATACTGCTGTTGAGTTAAAATGAATTATGGTTGAAATAAAACTAATTTCGGTTTATTTGCCCCTAACCTGACCCCATCCCAGGGAACTTTGCAGGAAGGACTTTGGTTCAGATTGCCAGCTGGATTCACCCTTTCATATGCTCATTGAGCTTTAACAGATATGTGCCACAGGATGGAAACCTTTGTGCCCACAAAAATATGTTTTGTATTTGTTTTGTACTCTGTCTTTGCTTTAGTGTTCTCTTCCTGGTTGGTTTGAGCTCTGTGGCGCCAGCCTTTGCCTCAAGGCTGTAGCAGTCTGCAAAAACTTATTTACCAAGGGGCAGCATGCCCCCGGCAAATCTGCTCATCTCCCCTTGTTCTCCTTCCCGCCTTTCTTGACCTTTTCGCCACCGTGTCATTTCTTCATGCTGTATGAGGTTCATCCCTCTGACCTGTAGCCCCTCCTTGAGAGTATATAATCTGAACCCCTTTCAATAAACGGGGTTCCCAATTTCTGAAAGGCATCTTGCTGGACAGGTTCGGGTCCCCTTTGCCAAAGGTTCTTTGTTGTTGTTATTGCCTGGGCCTCTGGCAGCGGGTTCATGTGACTCAGCTCCGCACTCTTCCTGGGGTGAACGTGAGGTGAGTAAGGTCAAGCGGACAGCTCAGGATTTTAGTTTTGACCTAACACTGCTAAACAGGTCTGCAACATAAGTTGCTTTCACACATGGGGCTCGTATTATTTTGGTGGACTTAAATGGTAGCACATCTGTCCCAATTTCAAAAATTCCTTTCACGTTGCAGGACCTGATATACCAGCATGTTGTGCAAATGTCTTTCACGCTGCTGCAATTACAGACACCAGGATCAAGGGGGGAAAGGCAAGGAAAAAAAGAGCAAGAAAGCAAAAACTCCAAAGAGAAAGCATTGAGGAAAAGAGGGAAATGTGGTCACTTTAAAAATGCAAGCTGCTCTGGCTCAAGTAAAAAACGTAGGAGAGGGAGGGCTTAAAATACAATAGAAAAGGACTTGAGAAGACTTGAAGAGCAACTTCAGCAGCACAATAAGCCTCATGTCTGAAAGCAGCCAGGGGAAACTAGCTGGAGTAAAGTGAACACAAAGAAGAGAAAAAAGTGGGTAAGATCTTTTAAATCTTTTGGCAGCCACCCAGCTCCATGGGGGGTGAGGGGGGAAGAGGCAGGAAAGAATGGGACTTCCAAGGCACAGATCAGAGGACAAACTCAGAAAAAAATGTAAGGAGGACTCACCAAAGGCAAAGGCAAATAGGGAGCAAGCACAGACAGGAATTAGTTAAACATATGGAAGTAGTGGTTAGAGTGTTGGACTACGACCTGGGAGACCAGGGTTCGAATCCCCACACAGCCATGAAGCTCACTGGGTGACCTTGGGCCAGTCACTGCCTCTCAGCCTCAGAGGAAGGCAATGGTAAACCCCCTCTGAATACCGCTTACCATGAAAACCCTATTCAAAGGGTCGTCATAGGTGGGGATTGACTTGAAGGCAGTCCATTTCCATTTCACTGAGAGGAACCTTGGAAGCCTGTCATGTGACAGGCTGCTAGCGCAAATCTGCAATCTTACGGGTTTCCAGCCTTGCAGACAGATTATTTCTGGTATTATTTTTCAGGGAAATTAGCACTAAACTTCCATTATAATCCACTCGATATCTGGAACTAGCTTGTACATTGTGTGAAAGGTCAAATATAATGTGCACATTACCGGGTAAGAAATCATCAGACACGTGGAATAAAGTGCAGTGTGAAAACAGCCTTAGTAACAACACAGGTCAGAAGGCACCCAACGAGCTACTGGGGAAGAACAAAGGACAAGGACAAGTAGCACTGTGACTAATGATGCAGCTGGGTCAAAGCCGAAAGGAAGCCCAGAGGCGAAAGGAGAGTCCAGAGTTGTACGATGCACAGAATAGCAACATGGAATGTGAGAAGCATGAAACAGGGAAAGTTAGAAATTGTCAAGCAAGAAATGGAATGTATGAACATTTACAATACTTGGGGTGAGTGAATTAAAATGGATGGGAATGGGACATTTTCAATCAGGCAACTACAAAATATTTTAAGCAGGAAATGAGAAATTAAGAAGAAACAGGGTTGCTTTAATAGTGAGAAGTGATGTCGCAGAAACAATTAAGAGCTATAACACAAGGTCTGAGTGAGTTATATCAATGAGATTTAACAGGAAACCTATTAACATAAACATCATCCAAGTCTACACTGCAACGGCAAATGCAGAAGAAGAGGAATTGAAGAGATTTTACGCAGAAGTACAGGAAGAAATTGATCACACACCAAAACAAGATGTTCTGATAATCATGGGGGACTGGAATGCAAAATAGGGAACAGACAAGAACTAGGAATTGTGGGGAAATGGGGCTTAGGAGACAGAAATGAAGCAGGAGAAAGACTTACCGAATTCTATGAAGTCAATAATTTGTTTCTTGCAAACACATTTTTTGAGCAACCGAAAAGATGACTGTGCATGTGAACATCACCAAATGGTCAATATAGGAATCAAATTGATTATATAATTGGTAGCAGAAGATGGAGAAGTTCCATACTTCCTGCGAAAACAAGACCAGGAGCAGACTGTGGTACAAATCATGAACTGGTCATATCGAAAATCAGATGGAGAAACTGATTGGTTCCCCATCGGAAAGGGTGTGAGATGGGTGTATTTTATCGTCCTACTTGTTTAATCTATATGCAGAACATATCATATGGAAAGTGGGATTGGACCAAGATGAAGGAGGTGTGAAAATTGGAGGGAGAAATATCAATAATTTAAGATATGCAGACAATACCATACTACTAGCAGAAATCAGTAATGATTTGAAACGAATGCTGATAAAAGTTAAAGAGGAAAGCACAAAAGCAGGACTACAGCTGAACGTCAAAAAGACTAAAGTAATGACAACAGAAGATTGATGTAACGTTAACACTGACAATGAGCACATTGAACTTGTCAAGGATTATCAATACCTTGGCACAGTCATTAACCAAAATGGAGACAATAGTCAAGAAATCAAAGAAGGCTAGGACTGGGGAAGGCAGCCATGAGAGAACTAGAAAAGATCCTCAAATGCAAAGATGTATGACTGAACACTAGAGTCAGGATCATTCAGACCATGGTATTTCTGAGCTCTATGTATGGATGTGAAAGTTGGACAGTTAAAAAACTGGATAAGAGAAAAATCAATTGATTTGAAATATGGCATTGAAGAAGAGCTTTGCACATACCATGGACCGTGAAAAAGACAAATCATTGGATGTTAGAACAAATTAAACCAGAACTATCACTAGAAGCTAAAATGATGAAAGTGAGGTTATCATACTTTGGACACATCATGAGAAGACATGATTCACTAGAAAAGACAATCACGCTGGGAAAAACAGAAGGGAGTAGAAAAAGAGGAAGGCCAAACAAGAGATGGATTGATTCCATAAAGGAAGCCACAGACCTGTACTTACAAGATCTGAACAGGGTAGTTCATGACATGCTATTGGATGTCACTGATTCATACGGTCGACATAAGTCGTGATCGACTTGAAGGCACAACAACAAAATGGAGCAATTTTCAGTATTTGGCCCTCTGTGATATGTGGCAGTCTACATTAGACAATTTCTAAACATGTTGCAGTTGGTTTTTGATAATATTTGACACTGATCAACAGTACCAGCCAACATCTGATAATATTAAGCAGCTGACTTTAGTAAGCTAAAGTACACTTTTTGAGGGGGAACTTAACTATTTAATTCATCCAACCAAAACAGGTGTCTTACTGATGTCACACTTTGATTCTTAAATTCAGATGTCAAAGTCTGTTTCAGCATGACCATTATCATATTACATATTACCCAGTTATATTAGTAGAAATATTTAGAAACAGGATATACATCTAATGCAAAACTAGTTATCATCTTAAGTTCCCTTAGAACACGGGCAGGAAACATTTTGCCCTCCAGATGCTGTTGGACCAACTCCCATCAACCACAGCCAGAATGACCAATGGTCAGGGATGATGGGACTTATAGTCCAGAACATTTGGAGGGTCAGAGGTTCCACCCTGCTGCCTTAGAGATGTTGGCTGCATCACAACAGTGTCCCTGCAGACGAGCTGTGGCTGCTGTCTGAAAGGAGTCCTTTCCATCATCCAATCAGCGCTTGGGTGAAGAAAGAGAATGTGTCATGGAAGAACTAAATCCAGCTCCCAAATCTTCCCCCTAAGCAGTTTTCTTGAGGGCTATGCACCTACAGCCCTAGCTGTTGGATCACATGAGGGAATTGTGCATACTGCACTCAAATGTGTACACAATTCTCCATCCAACTACAAATACTAGTTTGGCAAGGGTATCACCTCTAGCTTGATCAGGTCATATCAGATTCAAGCAAACCTTAAGAACCTACTTAATAGTATTGATTGTGGGGGTTAATAAAATGTCTTTAAATCATGCTAGGTAATTTTTATACATTAAAATGTCAATGCACAGAGTCGCTTAAAAGTATCACTGTATGGATCCTTTCTTTGCAGAGAACATTCTAGTTTTAAAATATACTTCACAAAGAATTGATTTGTCAGTGTTCCACTTGGATTCTGTTATCTAAAAACTGTATTTCTAATGAAATTGAAATCAATACAATGGTTTACTTCTCTGTTTGCACTCAAGCTTACAGCACTGTCACAGACTGCGAACTTCAGAAGACTCACTGAGATTTAATGAGAAAATACTGAAAAATCTTGGAACTACATGGTGTGGGTTTGTGAAGCCTTTTCCCCCTCATGGCCCTCTTCCCTCCTAGGCAATCAAATACCAAGTGGCATGTTGCTGTATCAAAGTGCTATGACTGGGGGGAAAATAGCTTTCTGCCTCGGCCTTAAATTCTACACCATGTGATAGAGAATTATAATAATACAAAACTTGGCTAGGATCATACTGAAAAAGTATTGAAAACATAGAAGCGAAACAGTTAGGAAAGGAGATAAAATTCATGTGACCATCCAAGAAGTCATAATCCCAGGGGCGTCACTAAGCAGGTGTGGGGTGTGTGGACCGCACCTGGGTGACACCAAGAGGGGGGTGACACCCAGAGCTGCCCCTACCTTAATCTCCGGACTCTCAGCTTCAATTAAAAACAACAACTAAGTTTCTAGGTCGTCTGGTTCCCGAGATATACACCAAAATGTCACCCCCCCACAACTGTTTAATCTGTTTTTTAACCGATCTGTATAGCAGCTTTTAGCCAGAGCTTGGAAAAGTTACTTTTTTAAACTGCAGCTCCCATCAGCCCCAGACAGCATGGCCATTGGATTGGGCTGATGGGAGTTATAGTTCAAAAAATAACTTTTCCAGGCTCTGGCCTCTAATCCCGCCCTTTCAGGATTGTAGCCAATAAGGGGAGCCAGGCTTGTTGACCCAGGCAGTGCTTAGGCTTCATTACAATGTCAAAATGGTGGTTTTGAGGTCTTCAGTTTGAGTACGTAAGAATATGGGTTAAAGTTTTTTTTTCTCTTGTGTGTAACACGAAGTCAGACCCAGGGCTGTTGGAGAGGGCAGTGCTTTGAAAATCAGTTATAAATCTGTTTGATTTTTACATTTCATTTTGTCACTAGAGTGGCCAGATCCAAAATAAAGGGCAGGGTTATGTCACCTTTAAAATTTGTGTAAAAGAAGGAATTTCAGCAGGTGTAGCTTCAAGCCAGAGCAGCAGGAGGGAAAGAAGTAAGACCAGCCGCCTGAACTGAGAGACTATGCTTGTTATTTGCTTGCTACCTCTTTGTGGCATCTTCTTCCTCTTGAGTAGACTTACTGAACTGGTCAGAAGGCTTCTGTTGGTGGGGACTACAAGTGAATCAGCAGTTTCCAGCAGCCCTCTATATTGGGCCATTGTTGGAGGCAGGGCTGTAAGAGAGACACAGGTGGGGGTGGTGGCTTGCTGTTGGCTATGAGGGCCTGTACATGACACTGGGGCAATGAGACAGACTGGGGATGCTGTTGGTGTACTGCCCACCCTAACTGAGCAGGCAGAGATGGTCTCAAGCTTGAGAACCCCATTACATTTGTTTTGAGGGACTTCAGTATCCACACTGAAGCTGCATTGGAATTTCATGGCCTGCAACCATGGGGCAGGCTGTCTAGGCCAAAGTGTAAGGAAGGGCATACCTTTGTTTTGGTCTTTGCCTCAGGGTGTGAACAGGGCAATCTGGACATTGAGGGGGGCTTAACTCACCCCATTGTTACTGTCAGACCACTCTCTGGTAAAGCTTGGACTTATAGTACTAGTAACCTTCGGTAGAATTAGGGGACCTATTAAGATGGTCTGCCCTTGGAGACTTATGGAATCCAAAACCAAAGCCAGTGGTGATCCTGCTGAGGTCTTTGTGTCACTATGGAATGCAGATGGGGGTGGGCGCTTGACATGATTGCTCCCAATTGTCCTGTCCTGCACTGTAGAGCCCAGATTGCTTCCTGGTTTTCTGCGGTATACCAGGACAACAAAAACTAAAGTGCAAGTGGTGTAAGATTCAAAGTGAAGCCAACTGGACATGTGCTAGAGCACATAATTGCACCTACTGCATGGCAGTGAAGGCTGCAGAGAAGCTTGTTTTGCTGCTTCCATCACAGCCTTGAGTAGCCATCCAGCATTGCTTTTCCTAGTGGTGCGGTGATTATTCTCATATACCCCAGCAAATTGAATGCTTGCACTCTTCAGTCATGGTGTGACAAATTTTAAAACACTTTGAAGATAAAACCTATGCCAACTTGAATTGATACTATTGATACAGTATCAAATGGATGTCCAATGGAGTCTTACCTAGTTTTATGGGATCTGTTTCAGTTTTTGAGGCTTGAGGGCACAGACAAGATGTTTGTTGTAATCCAGTCGTGCACATGTTACGCCTGTGCTAAAAGCACTGCACTGGCTGCCTATTAGCTATTGAACCATTTTAAAAGTTTTGTTGCTGATGTATGAAGCCCTAAAGAACTTGGGACTTGGATACCTAGAAGAGCACCTTATATAGACCTGCTAGGACATAAAGGTCATCAGAAGAGGCCTTGTTAGGGTCATCCCACTTTATGATGTGTTGCTTGTTGATGACATAGAAACAAGCCTTCTCTGTAGTGGCACTCATGCTTTGGAATGCTCTTTCCCCCACTCCTATAGGGGAGGCATCCACAGTAGAGTGCTTCTGAAAAAGTGTGAAAAGCACATTGGATTGCTCAGGCTTTCCCCAGCTGGGTCACTGGCACATTTTAGATACTGTGCATATCCCTGGCATTTGTTTGTTCTTTGCTGTTGATATTTTAATATTATATATATTTCAGTACTTCTTTGATTTTATATGTTTTTAACATGTTAATGTTGGATTTTATTCTGTATGCCACTTTGGGATCCTGGATGGGAAGTGCTCTACAAATGATATTAATTAAAGGTACAGGAGGTCTGTCCTCTTTCTCATCTTTATCTCCCTCATTGTTATTGCATGTTTTTTATCCTCAATATTCAAGGCAGTTTTAAATGGACATACATTCAGACAAATTAAGGTGCAATCCAACTTGTATTTATGCCAAGCTGAGGGAACTAGGATATACCTACACCAGTAGAAGCCCCTCACCCCAGCTGAGGTAGACCCTACCAGCTTTGTATAAACATGGTCCCTCATTGGCACCAAATAGGCACTGTCCTTTAGCCACTGCTTCTGCAGCTACATATCCTCTTGCTAGGCCACACCTCTGAGAGCTGCAGGTGGAAACAATTCTGCCTGAAAACAGACTGACAAGCAGGTAGGCTGATAAAAACAAGTAAATACTTGCAGGATACAGCAGATGGTTGCTCGGCACTGCCTTGGGCTTCTGCAACTTAATAGTCTCTTTGCAGGGCTGCACTTCTGAGAGCTGCAAATGGGCTATTATGGGACAGCACTGCAGGAAAGAACATGAAAAAAACAAATGAACTCCATTAGCTCCAGACATCAGTACATCTTAAGAAGTTCATGATTGAGGCTGTCTGAAGAGCCCTGCTGGATCAGGGCAAAGGCCCATCTAATTCAGCATCTTGTTCTCATAGCGGCCAACCAGATGCCTGTGGAAGCTAGGGTTGTTGACGTGTGTGCGTTGTTGCGTGAAACAGCATACGTTACGTTGGAGTTAAGTTGCTCAAGAAACTTCTCAGATGCATTAGATCAGGTTAAGAGTCTTTTATTAAGACATTATGGCTTAAGGCTTTAAGATCCCCCCCTTCTAGGAGAGAAGTTCTCAGTTCAAAGACATTACACAGAAGACTCAGCTCAACACAGATAGCTGCTAGAACTCTCCCAGTCTATCTTGATGCTGCCGTGACAACGGCCTTGGCTATCCATTCCCAGACTGGGCAAAGACATAACTTCTCTTAGCTACAGATTTCCACACTTTCAGACTTGATGGAAAAAACACTCAGTGACAGTGTGGTTCAATGGTCAACAAGGGTTGCCAGGCCCATGGCCTAATCCTGATCCTGTATCTTTAGGAGAAGAGAAGATCAGCCAAGTGCAGGTGTTCTTGCAACTCTGTAATGGGAAAAACCACAAGGTGGAATTCTCCCTCCCCCCTCCACAACTTTTAAAGGTACAGAAGACCTCTTGGAGGCCGGGCCTGGCAACCAAGAGGTCTTCTATATCTTTAAAAGTTGTGGAGGGGAGAGGAAGACCACCTTGGGACTTCTGAGTAAACGTAACAAAGAATTCTATTGTTTTCTTACCGAATTTTCACTTTAACCACATGAAACTATGTATAAATGTAAACACATTTAGGCTGTGCGTATGATATTGTAATTTAAAGGTGTAATTTTAACTTTGCTAGTTGTTTATGCCACTATTATTGCCATTACATTCAGTGATATACGGGAATTACGAGTAACATTAGTACAAAAAATATTACTAAGGATTCTGTATGGTCTGGTACGGGAGGAGGTCCATGGGGGTGACACCGTGAGTTACTGCACTGGGTGACACCAACCCTAGTGACGCCACTGCATAATCCATATCAATTAACCTTTTTTTGCCATTGTTTTCTCTTACATCTTCCTCAATGATCTTGAGTTAGTGGGTCATGGCCCACAAATGAGCTGCCTATGCTCCAGTCAAAGGTAATTAGCATCTCTCTCTCTCTCTCTGCCTCTCTCTCACACATACACACTCCTTTCTGTTTTTAAGGACATAAAAAAATAGGGAGAGGATCAGTACTGCTACCGGGCTACGTTCAAGGTTCTGATTTTGGTGCACAAAGCTGTAGGCAGCTTGGGACCAGGATATCTGAAAAATTGTCTTACCCCTTATATACCCAGTCCATCACTGTGCTCTGCAGCAGGCCTGTAGCATGGGAAGGGGCAAATGGGGGCACTGCCCCCTAGAGCTGTGCTTTGCCCAATTTAGAAAAATGGTCTTTTAAAAAAAATTGTGACGTGACAATGACAACCTCACTTTCAAGAATGACAGCTTTTTTAAAAAAAGAAGCAGCAATTTAAGAATTGGACCCTCTGAAAAATTCAGTAAATAAGGCTGGGTGAGTGCACAACAAAAGCCTCATCCAGAAGACCCCCCAAAGTCTGCTCACTCAAGATTTCCCCTAACTGAGGGTAGATTTTTCATGATCAAAGTCACCCTATAATTACTTATGTGATCCTGGAAAAAAACCAGCCCATATAGTAACATATTACCCTTGCAGAGTTAAATATTAGAACTTTGTGTTATGGGCTAGACTCCACCCCTTGGACTTTCCTTTGCTCTGCTCTTCAGTTTCAGTTTTGTTCTCTGCCCATCCAGCAATGAAGAAGCATGTTTGTTTGCCTGCAGTAAGAAGTAAGAGTTAGTTTATTCTGCAGTTATTATAATGAATAGAGCAGTATTGGGTGCTTAGTGCTAAAGAGTGAAATAAAAAGGTAACTTAAAATGATCTGAAAAAAAGGCTACCCTTTACTCTTTTAAAGCACTCATAAAGTGACTTTTCTTCTTTTTCTTGAGTACTTGATGGCAAAGGATGGAAAAAGCCCTACAGGAGTGGAAATAGTGCTGTGTACACTACATTTAGCTAGTTAGCTGGCTAGCCAGCCACCTAGGCTGTAACTCAGGCCTAATTTCTGATATCCCAATATGTGCAGCTCAGCATGAGGCCTTTTCAGTGTCTGTAGACAGAAAAATCAACAAAGCAACCAGAAAAAAATAAATCCAATAGCTTTCCACAGTTAGTTTCCAATTGCTTAGTTAGTCCTTTATATAGCAGCCAGTTACAAAGTTTGCTCTTGATCGAAGGAAACTGTAAAGGTCAGGAACAAGACTAGAAGGAGAGACTTTCAAGGAGGATTTAACAAACACACCCTAAAATATGTATGTTATCTTTGCCCTTCCCTATACTTCTATATGGACAAGTTTGTTTTCTGGGTGGAATCTAAAACCGAGATACCTAATGCAGCATCAAAGCCAAGCTCAGAAGCTCACTGTCATTACCAAAGTAGTTCAGTTCATGAAGAAACAGAAAACAGGGACAGACAGATCACAAGTGAAAGATGACTGTAGCTATAGGTAGGGCTGGCTCCAGGAATGCCGGGGCCCTTGGGCATCAGCCCGCCCTGGGCCCCTCCACTCCCCTTCCACGATCCGTGGCAGGAGCCGTGCTACAGATCGTAAGACAGTCCAGAGCTTTCGAGCCACCCGCCGAGCCACCTGCCATGCCTGCCATCCCCACCATCACCTACCTTGCTCTGCTGTTCATTGTGGCTGCGCACGCTGTGCACGCAGGGCTGCCATCAAACAAGAAGGCGGTTGAGGTTTTCGTAAGGGACTGAAGCCTCTACTACCATCTTGGTTGATGGCATGCAGCGCACGCATTGCTGCCATCAACGAAGATGGCGGCAGAGGCTTCAGTCCTTTACTGTAACCTTGGCCACCATCTTAATTGATGGCAACCCTGCATGTGCAATGCGTGCAGCCTCACAGAACAGCAGAGTAAGGTAGGTGAAGTGGGTGGATGGCGGGCATGGCGGGCGGCTCGGCGGGCGGCTCCTATCCTGCGATCCGCGGCTCCTGCCGCAGATCGTGGAAGGGGAGCGGAGGGCCCCTTGGGAGCTCCTGTAGCTCCGGGGCCCTCAGGCCAGTGCCCAACCTGGCCGCCCTTTAGAACCGGCCCTGGCTGTAGGTAAAGTAAAGCTTTTGGGTCTGGTATTCCTGAATATCTCTCAAAAAAGAGTGAGACAGTTCAACCAATTGAGAACATAAGAAGAACCTGCTGGATCAGGCCAGTGGCCCATGTAGTCCAGCATCCTGTTCTCACAGTTGCTAACCAGATGGCCATGGGAAGCCCGCAAGTAGGACCTGAATGCAAGAGCACCCTGGCTACTGGCAACTGGTTTTCAGAAGCATACTGCATCTGACTATGATGGGAGAGCATAGCCATCATGGCTAGTAGCCATTGATAGTCTTAGCCTTCATAAATGTCTAATCTTCTTTTAAAGCCACCCAAGTTAAACTTGGATCATATAAGATTCACATACGTTAACACTCTCTAGAGAGAGTGAGGGGGAAGATCACTTTTTTCTCTGGCCCAGCCCTCATGTCCTGTCCCCCCCCATGTGTACCTAGAAATGTGGCTGCCCCACCTAACAAGGAAGGCTCGCTACAGGGCTGCTCTACAGGTGAGTGTCTCCTGCAGATACCATCTCACCAGGAGGTCTGTTCCCCACAACATAGGAAGTGGAACTTTAGTGTTGTGGCACCTACCCTTTGGAATTCCATCCCCTTAAATATTAAACAGGCATCATTTCTGTTATCTCTTTGGCGCCTACCAAAGACCTTCCTCTTTCAACAAACCTCTTAAGTAAAGACCTTATCCCAGTCTGTGTCTGTGTTGGAACTGCTTTTTAGGATGTTTTTAAAGCTTTTTTTTTAAAAAAATGTTTTGTTATGTTTTTAAAGATGTTTTGTTTTAATATGTTTTAAAGTCTTTTGTTTTTCAGATGTTTTAGATGCTTTTAGTGTTTTTTTTGCCGCCCTGGGCTCCTGCTGGGAGGAAGGGTGGGATATAAATTTCATAAACAAACAAATAAATAAATAAATGTTGGACTTGGACCAGGAAGATGAGGTTTCAAAACCCCATGAAGCTTCTGGGAGAAAAGTGATTATGATATTCCACAGTTTCTGTTTTGTGAGTTAGCAGCTGCACGGAGCTGCCTTGAAGATCAGGGAAGTGGTAGAAGAGGACCCACCCACCTCCCCTTAATCCAATGAGCTACCCAACACTGATGAGTCCCTTTCTCCAAAAAAGTTATTTTGTGGCACCATGTGAAGCTTTTCTGCAATCCTTCCATACATCCCTGAATTCTTTTTTATTATTGTTAATTTTATATTTCCAAATTTAACCAAAAAAGAAGAGATGATGATGATGATGATAATAATATAAACACCATCAGTTCACATTGCAGCTACAATAACTATCGGTGTGTCCATCGGAAGTTAAACATACGTTCATATAAGCTCACCAGGTGTCCAAATAGGTATCCACATTAATGTCTATATGCAGAGCCGCCCCTAGGCACTGGGAAGCGGGGCAGTTGCCCCGGGCCCAACACTTTGGGGGGGCCTGCCTTGGCGATCTGCATATAAAAGCAGCAGCCGCGTCCTCCTCACGGCCGCAGTAGCGAGCTGAGGGGAACGTAGAAACGAGCCGGGAGGAAGAGGTGCAGCGGCAGTTTCCTGACGGCCGCGGTAGCGAGCCGGGAAGGAGAAAACCTCACAGCAAGAAACGCTAAGCGAGTCTACAACAAAGGCTGCAAAAAAGGGAGCCGCAGCTGAAAAATACAAAGCTGCCGTCGCCGCCAAGGATATATATAGAGAGAAAGAATGTGGGGGGGGCAACTATGCTTTTGCCCTGGGCCCCGCACATGCTAAGGGAGGGCCTATCAATATGAAATATCTTCAAATGTAGCCAGATCAGTGAATTCCTCAAACCGTTGTGTTGAGCCTTGGCTCTCCCTTCAGAGGCAGGAAGGGGGGAAGCATGAGTTGCAGGCGCCTCAGCTGTCAGAGGGCACAGAAGACCCAGGAATTATTGAGTCTGAGCAGGACCTAGGGAGAGGAAGCGAGCCTGACTTTGAGCCAATTCCCACTGATAGCGTGATCTCAGAAGAGGAGAGCAAGCCGCCTCCAGTTGTCGTAGAGGAGCCGTTGGGGGAAGCTCAGGAGAATGTGCCAACTCCTCCCTTGCCAAGCAGTTCTCAGGATGCCGCCAGCGTGACGCAGCCTCCTGACCTCGAGTCTGCTACTCCAGAGCAGGTGTCCTCCGATGAACCGTTGGAAACACGCCCCCCTTCACCTCGCTCCTGCCGCCGTGAGAAGCGGACAGGGCAGAGACAGGACTTGCGAAGGAGTCAAAGATTACACGGAAAACGTTCCCTACTTAAGCTGGCAGCGCACGGGTGTGTGTCGCTGAGTCAACTTTCTTCACACGTAGCAGAGCATGTGTAGAGTGTAGTTAGGGATTCAAGTGAGCCAGTATAGGTGTTTCTTGTGAAGCGAAATGCTTTTGATGTATCCATTACTTTAATAAAATGAGATTTAATTGCACTCGCATCTCAGTCTTGTGGTTCTGGCTCTGGATGGGACACATTGTGTGATAGACAGTGGGTATTTATCCTCCCAGGCTTGAAGTATAGGTTTCTTAGCAGCTATCAGCGCTTGCAAAATCTACTTTCTGAAGGCACTGGAAGCACTACAAAGCCTTGGAGACTTAGTTGTCCATGGTGTGGGAGTACTACTATGGACATTGGCACCCTGGAAACTAGTACAACATGTTGGAAGATTCCAGATGCCTGAGGTTCACCAGTATTGTAGCTGGAAGGCGCCTTGAAGCATGTAATTTCCATATTAAGTACTCAGGCACTTGAGAAGACTGACTTTTCCAGGCTTCCTGAAATCTGGGTTACTGCTGGTTCACTTGTCAAGAAACAGGGTCCAAAAGTCCAACCCGCACTTCACAATGACCTCCCAAACAGGACTCACATCAGCACCTAGGACAGCATGGGCAGGCCGGGGCTCACTGGGGCTGATGCTGCTCACTTTATTTCTTATTTTAAAAAGCACGCTATATTTATTTATTTATTTAATTACATTTTTAGACCGCCCTATAGCAAGAAGCTCTCAGGGCGGTGTACAACAAATAAAACCACATTAAAATATGAGCAAGTGTGAAAAATATGGTACAATTATAAAAACATTAAACAAGATAGAAATATGAAATAGAGTTACCATTGAGTTTTGAAAACCTATAGGAATCTCTTTAGCAACAAACCTGGCCGAACCAGTATAGTTATACATTCCATTGATACTGGAGATCATGCCCCAATCAGATCTGTTCCGTACCGTGTGAATGGGAAAGTTTTGAATGGGATCAAAAAGGAGGTGGAAGATATGCTGGAATTAGGAGTGATCAGGGAATCCATCAGTCCCTGGGCCTCAAGTATTGTCCTGGTTCCGAAAAAAGATGGAACGACAAGGTTTTGCATTGATTATCGGCTAATCAATAAAATTACTGTCCCAGATGCGTATCCTATGCCTAGGATAGACGCAATGTTAGAGTTATTGGGGGCAGCAACCATTATCTCTACACTAGATCTCTGTAAAGGATTTTGGCAAATGGAACTAGATGAGCAATCCAGAGCCAAAACTGCCTTCAGTACACCAGATGGGTTATATGAGTTTGTGACCTTACCCATGGGACTAAGGAACTCACCAAGTTCATTTCAGAGGCTAATCAATACTGTGTTGCGAGGCATGTCAGATTTTGCAGTGGCCTATATCGATGACGTGGCTATAGTCAGGTGGCAGCTGGCCAGCCATGTATATTGATTGTCCACCCCTTACAGAGTGGTTTAATCAGTCCCTCTTTCTAGGGAATTCTGAGAACTGTAGCTCTGTGAGGCAAGTAGGGTTCTCCCTATTCATAGAATCATAGAATTGAGGAGTTGGAAGGGGTCTATAAGGCCATTGAGTCCAACCCCCTGCTCAGTGCAAGAATCCAAATTAAAGCATACCCAAGAGGTGGCTGTCCAGCTGCCTCTTGAATGCCTCCAGTGTTGGAGAGCCCACCACCTCCCTAGGTCATTGGTTCCATTGTCATACAATTCTAACAGTTATTCTCAGTGCCCTTAACGAACTACAGCTCCCAGGATTCTTTGGGGGAAGCCATGACTGTTTAAAGTGGTATGATACTGCTTTAAATGTATAGTGCAGATGGGACCTATAATGCAAAACTGCACATGCTCATAATATTTCTTCTTTTTTAAACCAGGGTTGGCAAACTGGTTTTTCTTTTTGTCTGTTGCTCTAATGTATCAGGAAAGTAGAAGCAGTTGTAAAGCATGGAATGGGGTAAGGGAAGAGAAATGTTAACTGTGAACTTCAGAACTGAACAAATATACTGAACCTTTGTAAGACCATGAAGTCCATAGTCCAAAATTACCTAGCTCAATCGCTGCAGGGGGAATGTGGGTCTCACAGAGAGGCCTTTCCATTGTTTCAGCGGCCACCAGGTGAGTTTGGTATGAAAATAACTGCAGTAGTGGGGAGTGATATCACTGGCACAAATTCATTACAAGCCAGGCCTGAACTTCAATGGAGTTCGGATTCTGCTAATAGTGGGTTGTATTCAGTGTAGTATTAAGCAGATTGTTCTGTCAGTGCAAGGACTTCTTTTTGTGTAATGGAACAGTTTCACCCTGTCCTCCCCTCTAAATCTGTTCTGGGTTTTTCCCCAACCCTCCAGAGCAGGTTTGGGGACAGGATGGGGCCTGTGTGGGGGAAGAGAAGGGAGAATTCCATTGCACCCGTGTGACTTGTTAGTTGAATAATGCCAGTGAGTTTGGATGTGCTAACACTTAAGTTCATCGTTAGGAGCCCATCCACCCCAATTCAAGCCTTTGGCACCATCCCTACTTATTATGGCTGTGGCATGATGCATTGCCACATAGGTGCAGGATTGGAAGCAGACATCTGTTTGTACTGTTATGAGTATGGGGGTTGGAATGGATGATCCCTGTGGGTCCCCTTCCAGCCTCTGATTTGAAATCCTGTGCCTTGGAATGAGGAACTCACTCTGCAGGTCAGATGAGTCTCTTTTGTTAAGCTAATAGAGTGGCCAGGTAGGATAATGGGTCTATCAGTTGCCCAGCAACTGGTGAATGGGCCAGGAAGACCCTTTTGTCATTGAAACTCTTCAGGGGAGCCTTCCCCCCCCTTTCCTTGCTGTTAGGAGAGGCTTGTGTTGTTAGTCGAGAGGAAGAATTGCTGGGAACTGGAGGCAGGCAGAGAGACTGGCTTTCTGCACCATTGCCTTTGGGGTCCCTCCTGTAACACTGATGGGAAAGCTGGGTATTGGACTGCTGATGCCTTGAGCCCCTCCATCCTAAGCTCAGGTTGGAATGTGTATAAATAAACAAACCATATTTCATAAAGACACCGCAGTCTCCGCTGACCTTCTTCCCAAAGGAAACCAAACCCTGGAGGAGCGCAGGGACCCCCGAAATCTCACTGCTCAGAGATTGGGGAGGCACGCAACAGTACTATCCTTTTGTGTGCACCGTTCATCATGAAACTCAGGTAAGAATGGGGGAGAAATTCAATTCAGTTTGCATTTAAAGTTGAATATATCAAATTTGCAGTCTCCAAAACAATATGAGAACCAAAACACAACAATCCTTCAAAATGCGCATTTTCTGAGTATTGCAGTGCAGTTCTCCAGCCAAATAACGTGTACAAAAATGTGTATATTAGGTTAAAGTTTGCATAAAATGCATATATTAGCACAAACAACCTTCAAAATGCATTAAAATAGGGGAAATCACTTGCAAAAACATGTAAGCAAGTCAAAACTGCATACAGAAATGTGTGTATATTAGGAAAAATTCACAATAAAATACTGACAAATTTTCATGAGGATTTTTTAAAAAGAGATCTACAAATTGTGGTAGAAATGTGGAGAACTGAAATTAGAGCTGGAAAAATGAGAAGCAAAATTGACAGATTTGTTCATATTTATCCTCTAGCTGAACTGAGAGAAAAAATGTGTGCTTATTTTAGGAATGTCATCTGGAGATGTAAAATGTAAGCTGCTCAGGGCAGAGATCTGTCTTTTGCTCATGTTATATTGGAAAGTGCCGCTTGCAGTGACAGTGTAGCAAGAATAGCAAGAATAATACATCTTTAAACCTCTGCTTTGCCACAGAATATTCCTAGTGGGAGCAAAGCCTCATTGGGAAAAGCCCTGAATCCAGTCCTGCATCAAAACCGCTGGAAAGATGGTTAATTCATTTAGTACATTGTAAACCAAGCCCTGCATAGAGATGCCTGCCTCCTGAGTTTTGGCATTAGTTTTTGTATGTAACAATATCTGTAACCCTGACATTCCTTCTCAGTCTGAGAAGAAAGCACAGAGAGAATTCCAGTAAAGATCTGCTTGAGCAAGTAAAGAGAAGCTCTCTGTTGTGTATCAACAGCATTCATTGCCCTCCACAGGGTTTTCAGAAACTGGATTTTTAATGCTGTTTATTGATGTAGCTGTGTAATCTTCTTTGGAAATTTATGCAATGCCTCATCAACAATTCACAGCCAAGTACGCTGTCAGCTTGACATCCTTTCTCCGGCAGTACAAGCCCATGTATCTCGAATTGCCATGAATAATTTGCAATGCTATATACACCAAATGTTTTTCAGGGAGATGAGGTTATGTCACCAATTTTGATGAAAAGAAATCTCCATTTTATGCGTTCGGATGCTGATGCAGGATTTGCTTTATCCTAAGAATTATACACATACATTTTCTCCAAAAAAACACAAACTAACAATGTGTTTGTTATCTCTAAGAAGCATTTATGACATGCACATAATCAAGCACAGGTTTACACTACCTCAGAGATTCTCTACCAGGGACTACTACATTTAAGCGATTACATACAGATCTCTGTGTCTGTCTGAATGGCCAAACATGTTTTCAGGATCAAGCAGTAGGATGAACAGATACAAAAGAACTTTACTCTTCAACAAGTAGACAAAGTTTTGGATCCACAAGTGAATTATTTCCCCCAGTATAAGCTGGGTTGCACCAGTGGCAATTAAGAATGCTTGAACAATTAGATCTTTGTGGATCGTGATAGGACCTGGTTTTAGAGATAGTAAACACGTCGTTTGTGTTTGTTATGTTTATCTTACTGTTCTTACTGTCCAGCAGTAAAAAGTTGATCCATTCCCTCTGGAACCGGACTTATTACTACTCTCTCAGTCATCTTTGGCTGAAATCCTATAGCCACTTACTTGGGAGGAAGCCCCATTGAACTCAATGGGAGGTACTTTTGAGTAGATATGTATAGGATTGCATTAGCAATAATATAATTATTTAGATCTTACCATATTTACACTTTTGAACAATTAGATTGATTTGTTACAAAGCTGTTATTTTGACCATATTATTTTCCTTCATTTTGCAACAGGCTATTCTTAAAGGCTCAAGAAGAGAGCCAGTTCCCCCCCCCATTTGTTTATTCATTATTTGTTAAATTTGTATCCCACCTCTCCACCAAATGGTGCCCAAGGTGGCTAACTGTAATAAAAAAAATGGAAATGGACTGCCTTCAAGTCGATCCCGACTTATGGCAACCTCATGAATAGGGTTTTCATGGTATTCAGAGGTGGTTTACCATTGCCTTCCTCTGAGGCTGAGAGGCAGTGACTGGCCCAAGGTCACCCAGTGAGCTTCATGGCTATGTGGGGATTCGAACCCTAGTCTCCCAGGTCATACCCCAACACCTCTTAACCACTACACCACACTGGCTCTCAACTGTAATAAAATATAAAGTCAAATATAAAGTTGCTCTGGTGGATGATTTGAGGAGGGCGTTGGATAGGGGAGAACATTCATTCCTCGTCCTCCTGGATCTCTCAGCGGCCTTCGATACCGTTGACCATGGTATCCTCTTGGATCGCCTGGAGGGAATAGGAATAGAGGGCACGGTTTTACAGTGGTTCCGTTCCTATCTCTCAGACAGGCACCAACGGGTGGCATTGGGAGAGGAGGTTTCAGACCCTTGGCCTCTCAATTGTGGTGTGCCGCAGGGTTCTATCCTCTCTCCCATGCTATTTAACATATATGTAAAGCCGCTGGGGGCCATCATCAGGAGATTTGGGTTGCAGTGTCACCAATATGCGGATGACACTCAGCTCTATCTCTCATTTAAGTCCTCACCAGAGTTGGCTGTGGATACTATTTCCAAGTGCCTGGAGTCCATAAGTGAATGGATGGGAGGTAATAGGCTGAAACTGAACCCCGACAAGACCGAGGTACTGCTTGTGGGAGACAAGAGAAGGTTAGGAGATATTGACTTGGTGTTGAATGGGGTAAGATTGCCCCTGAAGGACCAGGTTCGCAGCCTCGGGGTCATTCTTGACTCCCAGCTGTCCATGGAGGCTCAGGTTTTGGCAGTGAGCCGGGCAGCTTGGTATCAATTACATCTGATATAGAGGCTGCGACCCTACCTTCCTGTCCATCTGCTCCCACGGGTGGTACATGCCCTGGTCTCCTCTCAGACTACTGTAATGCGCTCTACGTTGTGTTACCCTTGAAGACGGTCCAGAAATTACAGCTGGTACAGAATGCGGCGGCATGGTTGATTAAGAACAGCCGCCACCGTGATCATATCACTCCAGTGCTAGAAGATCTGCACTGGCTACCAGTTGTTTACCGGGCCCAATTCAAGGTGTTGGTGTTAACCTTTAAAGCCCTACACAGTTTCAGTCCAGTTTATCTAAAGGAGCGCCTCCAGCATCACCAAATATGCCGCCTGACGAGATCAGCCTCACAAGACCTTCTCTCGGTCCCACCAGTTAAAACAGCTAGGCTGGTGCGGACCAGAGAGAGGGCATTCTCGATTGTGGCCCCCACCCTCTGGAATTCTCTGCCATATGACCTTCATCATGCCCCCTCCCTGGTAGGTTTCCGCCGAGGATTGAAAACTTGGCTGTTTAGGCGGGCCTACGGGACTCCTGAGTAATCTGGTTTTATTTTGTAAAGATGTGGGGGGGTGGATTAATTAGAGACTGATGTTATAATTGTACTTATATGTTGTATTTTAATTTTTATGTACGCCGCCTAGAGTGGCTGTTAATTCGGCCAGATAGGCGGCTTAGAAATAAAATTTTATTATTATTTATTATTATTATTATAAATACAAAATAATAGTCAAAAATATAAAAAGAAAGGAGGTAAAACACATCACTATTTTGAAGAACCTGGCTAAATTTTTTTTTTTTAAAGGTACTATAACAATCAATTGCAGCATGTTTATAATGCCCCTAAGGAGTCGCTTTCTGAGGCCAAAGGTCTGTCCAAATAACGTCTTCACCTATTAGAAGTAGAGTTCAAGCATAATATTGTGCTCATACACAGAACTACTCAGCCACAGCACATTATTATATGTGCCCCAATTCTCTGGGGCAGTGGAAGCTCTAGGGACCCAGTGCATACCCTGGTTCTGTTTCCTTTGGATTGAAGTCACGGGGGCCCAGAGCTTGGAAGATTACTTTTAAAAAGTAATAAATTACAGTTACATGGCCCCCAAAAAGTAGTAATTACCGTTACAATTACAATAGCTCTGAAAGTAACTGATTACTTTACTACAATTACATTTTTGTTACTTTTTAAAAAATAAATTGCCTACAACGTGCTGGCCTTGGCTGCTGCACATCTAAGTAGCACACACACACAGAGGATAGTAGAATTTTTTTTATCTGTAAGATTAACAGAATGGCATAACACCCCACCCCCAGCAACGATGATACCCCAAAACACATATTTTGTATATATATTGCCTCCAGCTCTTTTCTCCTTCCACTCCTGTCAATTTTTAAACAATTGTTTTCTCCACCCCGTCTCGCTCTCCACCTCCTCCCTCGTTGCCTCTTAAGCACCCATAGAGCATGAAGGAAGAACAACGCTGCACAGAAGCCCAATTTGAAGCACATGATTTTTATTCACAAATCAGAGGAGCAGAAGACTTCCCCTGCTCCCCCCCCAAGTAATGTGCAAAAGTAATGCTGGAAACATTACAATTACTCCTCAAAAGTAATGAAGTTACTACTCGTTCTATTACCAGCAAAATGTAATGAAGTTACCCACTCGTTGTTCAAAAAAAGTAATAAATTACAAGTAATTCGTTACTTGTAACTAGTTACTTCCAAGCTCTGCGGGGGCCTACTGGTACTTTCTGACAGATGGTTTACAGATATATACAGGCTGAGAGTAAGGAGAGGATCAAAGGTTAAACCAAAAGATCCCCCAAATTCTCTCTCAGAGATGTCTAGGCGATCTGCCAGCAGCACCATCAGAATCTTACAAAAAGCAACTCAGTTCTCTGCCTATCTCTTAGGTCACACCCACACCATACATTTACAGCACTCTTCTACCACTTTAACCAGTCGTTCCTCCAAAGAATCCAGGGAACTGTCGTTTGGTAAGGGTGCTGAGAGTTGTTAGGAGACTCCTCACAGAGCTACAGCTTAACAAACTAGAGTTCCTAGGATTCTTTGTGGGAAGCAGTGTCTGTTAAAGTGGTATGGGTGTGACCTCAGTCTCACCTAAACTGAAGTCTCAGTGCACTTAGACACAACTGGGGTGACATCATTCACTGCAGGGAGACAGAAGGTGGAAGAAGAAAGACAGGTCTCCTTCTAGGAGGACTCCTTGGCTATTTTCTTAGTTATGCAAAGGCCAGCCATTCTGACCCATCAGTGTGAGTCATTTACTACCCAAAGCGGGGGGGGGGGGTGAAAACAGCCCAATAAGGATTGAGCATGCTGAAAAACCAGAGGATCAGAAGTGGAATTAAATGCCTGGGATGGAATCCAGAAGAGAAGCACTCAGATTGCACCTTCTTGTTTAGGTAAGCAGATGCAAAAGAGGTCAGGGTTCATGCACTTTTCATAGTTGCACAGAAGAGGGAATTTCAGCAGCTGTAGCTTATTGTGCAGTTTGGTACTTAATATTTTTTCAGGCCCCATTTGTTTCTGATGTTTGAGGTGTGAATGTATATTCATGTAGAAAATTCCGACTGATTGTTGGAAGGGGTGCAGAATGGAATGGAGGATGCTGGCTACAACACTAAAGAGGCCCATTCCATGCTGCAACATTTTGTTGCAGACCAGTTACTCACACTGTTATTTATTTGATTGTATTTATTTGTTCAGTTTTCATACCACATAATCATATAAACCTATGTTTCCAGTGTTCAGAATACAAAATGTAAAACCGACACAAAACAAATCAGTACAGAAAACACAATAAAATTTGGCATGTGCACACAAATTCAGAGAAATACAATATGGATTGCCTTCAAGAGAAGGGTTACTGGATCAGCAAAGTTTTAAGCTGGTGCCTAAAACACATTACAGACAGTACCAGGCTAATCTCAGTGGGAAAAGATTTCCATACTATGAGCTCTTTGCAATCCAGTTAAAGTTCTCCCACAATTATTATTTTATGATGATGATGCCACCTTTCATTTCAAGAAGAAATATCAAGACAGTTCACAAACAAAAGCCAACCACAAAATAACAATAAAATGAAATATAACACTACAGCTGTGCTGCCTTCAAGTTGTTTCTGACTTATGGCGACCCTATGTGTGGGGTTTTCATGGTAAGAGGTATTCAAGGGTGGTTTACCGTTGCCTTCCTCTGAGAGGCAGTGACTGGCCAGAGGTCACCTAGTGAGCTTTATGGCTGTGTGGGGATTCGAACCCTGTCTCCCAGATCGTAGTCCAACACTCTAACCACTACGCCACACTGGCTCTCACAGCTACCTGTAATTACAGTACTTAGTAGAACTTCTACATTAAAAGTTCCATAATTAAAATATGTAATAAACAAGCCCAGTAAACCAGCATAACAGCTAAAACCAGTCAAAACAACAATCAAAGCAAGAGATCAGGGAAATGCTTATCTACACACATGTGTCTTCAAGAGCTGGCAGAATGCAAATACCCATGGGGCCTCCTGTATTTCAGCAGAGACAGCATTCCACAATATTGGTGCCACCAGTGAAAAAGCCCACCTCCATATTAACATCCATGTGTAGCTCAGGCTTTGTGAAGTGCTAAACCTGTGCTGTTGTATTTACTTCTGACTGCATGTGAGAACTCACATGACTGAATATAACTCCAGACAAAAATGAATTGCTACAAACAGGAAATAACATATCAGGGACAAGCGCAGGCTAAAACCGTTCTCCTTGTCCTTCTAGTTTTCTGTCTGCATGGTGTGAACAATCATCTGCAGTCTGATATGGTACACAGCTCAGTCGCAGGTTAAAAACTTCACATGCTCTTGGAGAGATGTTCAAGAAAGATTGTGAAAATTGTTTTAGATGGCCAGCAGAAATGTCTTACAAACTTTCCCACACAGTAAGGAAAAGCCACAAAGCTGTGAATATTGGCAAAGTGGAGAAAATGTCCCAGTTCAGGATTTAGGAGGAAACTATGATGACAAATTGCCCTATTTTCTGAGATCAGATGAAACCAAAAGCCACAACAACCTTCTTAAATGAAACATAACTCACACATTCAACTATCAGATCTCTCCCCCGTCCCAAGCCACTTTCTATAAGATGGCAGTTAAATCCTATTACTTCCATTTCACAAAAGAAATCACTTTGCTTTACGTGGGGCTACCTTTTTAAGTGCCTTGGGGGGGAAAACTCATATAGTAAGCATTTAACAAAAGGGCAAGATCTGGATCAGCTTGGTACTCAATGGGGATAAAAGATGTAGCTTTTGATTTCTCAATCTTGAGTGTAGCATTTGGGCTTAAAACAGAGACGTGTTTTTTAGGACAAGAATGCATTATGATGGTTTTGAGGCCAATTTCTTTTATTTATTTATTTATTACTTGAGTTATATTCCGCCCTTCCTCCCACCTAGGGATAGAGGAGAAATTCTATTAAGTTCACATGAAACCCCTGACAGATCACCCCAAAGGGATTGCCGCAATCCAAAGTAAAATAAAAGTTCCTCATCCCTGTTTTAATACGGATGTCTATGTGGCAAATGAATAAAAAGTCCAGGGATTTTATTGTTCTCTGAATCTGGCCCCAACTATTGTTGCCAGTGGTCCTCCCTCATTTCTTTGCCCCTTTCCTGTACACCTTGTAAAGACACATCGTCATAATGGGCTCCTCCTGGGAGGAAGGGTGGGATATAAATCTAATAATAAATAAACAAAATAAATCGTAAGTAAATATGACAAGCACAGAGTTGGTTTGAGCATCTTCTATGAGCAGTAACAGTATAAGACAGATATGAGGCAATTAATCAGTTGATGGGAACAGTTTGGGTGGATATCACTAATATAAGGACTAGACACTTGAAGCTCTCTGAATGTAAAAGAAAATGACTGCTCCAAGACTGAAGCAGAAGGATGAAATTGTCTGAGCAAAACAAAGATAAAAATCATTTTAGCAGTCACCTTTGGAGCTGAAGTAGCATCATCACTGATTCTTCATGCCCTCGGAATAATCTCGTCCAACAATATTGTTGTTTTTAATCCTTTTGGAAGATATGAAAGGAAACAATCCAGATCTGCTTTGGGAGAAGGGTGAAAAATAGAAGATGATACTTGAACTGGAAATTGCCTAGAGTGTCCTGCAAACTACTGAGCACCTGCTAGAACACCAACTCATCTCAGGCAGAAATGAGAAATTTTGTGGGTCATTGAGCAGTGAATCTTCACAGCACTACAGTTATTCTAGTGCCACGCACTACTTTTCTTTTTTGCATCTGAAAATTGTGTTTTATCATCCTTTTCCCACCCTCAAACTTAGGTCACGGAACTAACGTTTAAGGAAGGGGGTAATAATGAAAAGTTAATATTGCCGTGCCAGGGATCCTATAACAACATGCAGATCAATCCTATACGTGTTTATTCTGCAGAAAGAATTGCAGCCTTAATTTAATAAAATTATATGGTGTGCTGATTTATATTCACTGTTTATGATAGCAGCAAAGTGGTTTGCAAACTGTATTGCTCCCACACCCAAAGAATACTCGAGAGACGGAAATGGGTTGATGTTATATTTTATTAAAATATAACACTTTTTTGGAGAACCTGCATTCCAGTTCCACCAAATTAACCAAATTATGCCAAAATCCAAATGTCCGGGTAGGTGAACATAACTGTAACTCTGGAGAAACACCCCCCCTCAATCCCTGGGCATGTTAACAGGCATAGGCTGTGGCTCCCCAACCAAGGATGAAGAGGAATTACCCTCTCCTTGTTGAGTGAGCCTAGGATGTTGACCCCACTCGCGCACTCGGGCCTCGCCATACTGGTGTTCACCCAAAAAGTGCAAGCCAGGCCAGCAAGGGCACCCCCAGTTTGGCCCTGAGGCATGAAGCCCGGGATATCCCTGAAGGGTGCCCCTGTACCCCAAATGCCTCAGTATACCTACATTAAGCCCCAGCCTGTTCACCTGCCTGGACTCCATGGCACAAGAGGCAATCAGCAGCCACTTGGTTGCCTCCACCCACCAAAAAGAGATAGGCCAAACCGCTCTGCAGGTCCTCCAGAAAACAGTCACACCCTTGTGCTGAGAGATGCACACCATTGTCTCTGAAAAGATGGGGCACCATACCTGATCCTCAAATGCAAGATGAAAGCCCACCCCAATGCCAAAACAACTTACAGATGCTCCTATTCACCCACCTGCGAGCCCTGTCAATATGACTGGGATGCAACGCCCCCTTCCAAACCCTCCTTTCAAACAAATCAGACCACACAAACAAACACGGAAATTTACATTTTATCCAATTCATGTCATGTGTCACCCTTCAAAGTAAATCCATTCCTGGGTGTTGCACAAGATCATTCTCTCCAAAACGAATGACTAGGATATGGGGGATAAGTCCCTCCAAACACATCCCACATATGGTCGGGAGAAGCTCCCCCCATAACATTCCCCTCCTAGTTTTCCAATGCACCCTGGCCCATGCCAAAAGTCTGAGCAGAGTCCCGACCGGGGAAGAGTTAGCCCTCCGCCATGCCTAGAAAAGGATTGAGTGTCCGCACAAAACCACCTGAGCCGGACCTGGGAGGTGAGACAAACCTGTAAAAACAAAAGAAACAACAACAATGGAACTGTTTATTAAAACCTGATATAGGCCTTGTAAGCTGCAGACCATCATCTGCCTATGGCCTGGATGTTGTCCGGGGGTAGGCCCACGAGAGCCACGGCAGTGACCACCTCAATCTGGAAATAATGTAGTCCAAAAACCACAGGATCTCACCCACACATCAACAAGGCCTTCCATAACACAGACCAGAACTGATACTTAGTCAAGGTGGACTCGACGTGGTGGACAGAAAGATACCCAGGCCCTGCTGGCCTTGTAATCAGATATGATATGAACGCATAGCGGTAACAGGGCATAACGCAATCAGAGGGCATGAGCCCAACACAATCATCTTCCCTTTGCCCTTCTGATGGGTTTCAGATTGCTTGAGAAACAACTTGATTGTTACATCAGACACCACACAGTTTTCAATTCCGAGGGCACCGTGGGACACATCATACTGTGAGCCAGCAAGCCATTCGCTAGGATGCAAAGCACCATAGAATGCTGTGAGAGCTGTGGCAGAGAACAACGTAGCCTCATAGGCAGATGAGCACAGGGACTGAAAGGCAAGCAACAACTGCAAAAGCACATCAGGTGTGAAAGGCCTGCACTTATCAGGCACAGCCAGTGTGGTGTGTGTCCATCCTTTCAGCATTTTCCTGATCCTAAAATCAGAGGTGTGATCAGAAATACCATTAGCCTTGGAAATGAAGGCCAGCGCAGACAAGTGACCAGCAATGATGCTTACCGCTTTACTTGCAGCCCTGAGAGACACCATGTAGTGCATGAGGTGACCCACCGGGATGGGCCACTCCTGTGGCAGGCCATGCACCACCCAAAATTGCTGGAAGTCTGCACAGCTGCACCTATAAGCAGCTCTAGTACTAGGCGCTAGAGCCTCTTTGATGGCCGCTCTGCCCACTAACTCCCAAGAATTCAAAGGTGGTGTGGCCTCTGTGCAGGGTTGGGTGATGCACTAGGAGCCAACTCTCTGAAGCACTCCATCTGGAAGCGAGAGAGTGCATCACCAATGTCATTCAATGCTGCCCTGGGCTCCTGCTGGGAGGAAGGGCAGGATATAAATAAAATAATAAATACATAAATAAATTGTGCAAGCCTGGTACATGCCTGGCCACAAATAAAATATTAAAGCGCAAACATTGCAAAACAAACTTCCTAACCAGACACATCATCCTGGTAGACCTGGAGGTCTGTGCACTGACAACTTACACTGTTGCCTGATTGTCGCACCAGAACTGGAAATTTAAGGGCCAAGGGTGCACTGCTACTACCGTGGGGAAAAATTCAAGGAATGTCAGGTCGCATATGACCCCAGCATCCCGCCATGCCTGAGGCCAGGGATCTGCATACCACTGAGCACTAAAGATCACCCCAAAGCCCGAGCCACCTGCCGCATCTGACATTACCTGCAGCTCTGCCTCAAGGAGCAATCCTCTCTCCAGAAAGAGATACCATTGTATTCTTCCAGGAAGGTCAACCACATCTGCAAGTCCTCCCGCATGGCAGAAGGAACCCGGATGGCGTGAAAGTGGGAGCGTACACCAGTCATGGCATGCTCTGCCAGGGGAAATCACTTTAGAGGCAAAATCCAAATGTCCCACAAATACCTGTGGCTGGAGAAGAGTGAGCCTCCTTGCCAACAGAGCATCTCTCAACCGTGTACGGAGAGCCGAGAGTTTATCCTCAGGCAGCATAGAGCATTGAGAGACGGTATCCAGAAGGACGCCCAAAAACGTAAGAGAAGTTGAGGGCCCCTCCGTCTTTTTGGGAGCAAGAGGTACCTCAGTCAGTCTCTCAAATGTGCTCATGAGAAATGAACACTGTGACGATGGTGCAACCCCAACAAAAAAGAAGTCATCCAAATAATGAGCTGTGAGGGAAGAACCAGACCTCTCCTTCACCGCCCACTCGAGGATGGTACTGAAGGCCTCAAATGCTGCACAGGAAATGGAGCAACCCATGGGCATTGCACTGTCAACATGAAACTTACCCAACAAGTCAACGGATGAACAGGAAACAGGCAAAATGCAGACTTAATGTTGCATTTCGCCAACAATGCCTTCCACCCAGCCCGCCGAACCACCCTTACCACCTCATCGAAGGATGTATATCTCACAGACGCCTACTCCTGTGGAATGCCATCATTAACTGACCCCCCTTTGGGGAAGGACAGGTCATGGATGAGGCGGTACTCCCCTGGTTGCTTCTTGGGTACCACACCAAAAGGGGAGACAAGTAACTCGGAAAAGGGAGGTCAAAAGAATGGGCCTGAGATCAGGTCCAATTTGGCCAGGATAACAGCCGCCAAATCCCTCACAGAGGCCTGGTTAGAAGAACCAACAGGCACCCTAGATCCCGAATAAGGAATCCTGAATCCCTCAGAAAACCCTGACCACAAGAATGCCGCTGCTGCCCAGTCAGGGTAAGAGTCCAGCAGCTGAGCCAAGGAGGCCAATTGTTATGGAACTACTGGCTTTGCGACAAACCTCCTCTACCACCTGAGCCATGTTTGGGTTGGGACTGCTCACCCCCTGACTGCTTGGACTGTCAGGCGTTCCCACAGGATGCATTGGGATGTGCTAAGCCGCAGGTGCCGCAGGCATGCCGGAACTGGCAAGGACGACCAGCGCAATGACCTGAGCTATTAAAGGCCCAGCAGACCTGCTGGGATTGAACCCACTGTGGCCCCTGGCCTGAGCCAGGAACTGGCATCTGTGCCTGTACCAGAAGATGCTCACTGTCAACCCTGTTGCCAAATGCGGGCTGGGCTGGGTTCATGCAACGTAACCAGAAATCCTGATGCTCATCATCCCAGTGTATTGTGGGGTCCAGTGCCGCCTGTTGCCTAAAGTTCTCATCGTACTGCAACCAAGCAGTACCTAAGAAGTCCCAAAAGGCCCTGTGTATTATGTCCTGGTACTTTATCATAGATAAAGCCCTGGACGGGTACACCTGAGTCAATACCCCCATATACACAGTGTAAGCATTTGCATGGGAACCAGAACCCCACCCATGTAAACTATGTTCTGGCCTGTCACACTTCATGATGAAGGGGGAACCCACACTGGCTGGCCCCGACTGAGGGGCAGGTGAAGCAGAAGCAGACGTCATCACAATTGATGCAGACCCAGTTGGGACAATGGTGGCAGAAGGGGGAAGCTGTTCACACTGGGTTGGAGTCACCTGCACCTCCCTGGCAAGGACCACAGGTGCTTTTGCCTCTCCCACTGCAGTTGGTGGGCCTTGACTATCTGCTGGAAGCTTATTGGCCACTCCTTCCTCTAAGGCTGACACTCTAGAAACAAGATCATGCATCAAATTAGCTTTAGAAGCAATCCTGATGGATTTCTTAGCAGGAGGCCTAGCGCTGGAGCCCGCACCCAAAAAGAACTGGTGCCTCACGCTCCTGCTCCAAAGCTTCGATTCTGGCTACAAGGGCCCGAAGCATGCCCCTATCTTCCTCATCATCAGACAACAAAGCCAATGCAGGGGTGCGTTTAGCTCCCTGTTTGACCACCGTCACACCTTTCTTTGGTTTGGCCTTCCTAGGGGCCATGTCTGTGCTCAGATTCTCAGGACTACCCGACGAGCAACCAGAATAAAACATTCACGAGCAGTAAAGAAAATATGAAAACCCCACCACTGATAACAAGTGCAATCTAAACTCAGTTGAAATGATTACAACCTGAATATGAACCCAACATAACAGTCGTAATGACAGACAATAGCCCTGGGGGGGGGGGTTAACATGGAATGCCCAACAGGCCTACCACCTGCCCCAAGAACGAACCTCCCTAGGTGAATATATGTGAGTGTGTGTGTGTGTGTGTAGCAGCAGCTCTGCCATGGAGCTACTGTTCAACTCCCCACTGCAAGGCCTAAGAAGGGGGGTGGCAGCAAGGCTCGCACACAAAGAAGCTGGGCTGACCACACCACACAGCTTACAAACGCTAGGCCAGAGTAGAGCGCCCAGCTCGACCCAGCAATGGAGAAGGCCATGTGTGTGTGTGTGTGGGAGGGAGGGAATCCCTCCCAATAACTGCACTGCCACCGCTCAGGACCGGCTGCTGGCCTATAAGGCTGAAAAGGCGCTGTCGCACGTATGACGCTACGTGCATGTGTTATGCGCTCCCTGCCACAGCAAATTGAAGCACGGGAGCAAAACGCTTCCCTCTTCTGAGCCACTGCAGCAGGTCCAGAGGAGAAAGTCACCGGCACAAGCCCAGGCACTGGACCAGTCAGATCCCCCACTCGTCGATGCCAAAGGTTTCCACGTTGGCCCAGGAGTGGGATTGCACACCTGCAACCTTCTCCCTCGCCTGCCACAATGTACAAAAGAGGGAGGAATTGGGTGCAAAGCCTGCTTTTAAGCTCAGCTCCCACCCAACCCTGATTGGCCAGTGATGGCCACATGCCACACTCCCTTCCCCCAGACCAAACCACTTCTCATCTTCCTATCCAAGTGGGGGGAGGTGGAAGCAAATCTGCCCCGGCCAAAGGCAGGAACGTTGTTCTCGGGAACTCTGAAGTTCTTAGGAAACTTACCAGGGAGTCCTCAAGGAGAAAAATCAGTAATGACAGGCATGTTTTCCTGGAGGACAGCTTGCTTACCACAACAGATCCTTCCCCGCAATTAAAACTAACAGAGTGTTTTCTCGTAGAGTTGCTAACTTTTGAACTGCTTGCCCTTTCATGGTAATTTGACTTGCAGCAAGCAGAAGATTGTCATGTTTAACTCCATGTCATGAAAAATCTTCACTCATTCATTTCTGCATATCAAACCTCTATGAAAGGAAGAGAAAATTTAGTCTCTTTTTGACCAGTTGGAAACCCAGTTAGGGATGGGGGAGAAATTCAATTTAGTTTTCATTTAAAGGCTATCCTACATAACTCACACTTTCTGAAACAACCTGAGAACCAAAACACAGCCATCCTTCAAGATGTGCACTTCTCTGAATATTGTGATGCAGTTCTCCTACCAATATTTACTATATATATATATATATATATATATATTAGGGGAATATGTGCACAAAAATCAATATATTAGTGAAAATAACATGCAAAATGCATTATAATGGGGGAAATTGTTTCAAAAATTGTGCATTAGTGAAAATGGCATCCAAAAATGTGTGCGTTAGGAGAAATTCACAATAAAACACTGATGAATTTTGGGAGGATTTTTAAAAATAAAATTACAAATTGCTGCAGAAATATGGGGAAATAAAATTAAGATTGGAAAAATAAGAAAATCAGAACCGAAATGGACAGATGCTTCCATCCCTAGGTCCAGGATGCATTCAGTTCCTGTGGGCAAGCACTCTGTACACACTGATCGTACGTCTTAGAACCCACCTTACAATACATGGAGATTTATGGCAGACACTCAGCAAACTAATAAATTATATGGGAGTCTTCCCTGATAGTAGAAACCTTGAATTTGTCTGCCTTTGAATTTGGCTACCCTACCTGGCCATGCTTCTGATTACAAAAGTAACAGTTACTGATTATGAATGAAGATTCTGTTTACTCCTTTGCTTAGATCATTCAACTCTTGCCACCAAATGTTCCTTCCTATAAATTCCATGATGACAACATACAATACAATGCCTGGCATGAGATGGGATGTTGCTGTCTCTAAGGCAGAACAACAGTTTCTTTTAATTTAGCTTTGGCAATAATGAAAACATTTGTTTATTTACAAAAACTCTGACTGTCTTTGATTAAAGATACTAATAAACTTCAAAAGAGTAAATCTAATTTCCCATTTGGAATGAAGAGCAACGCTCCACTGCAATGAAGTGATTAGCTGAGAGTCTTTGGCAGAGCGACTTTATCCCAGGCTCTCAGATGCTATTTATATTGACCTGAGTGCATCCGGAAACGTTGGCGAGGTTAAGCCTGAGATGCCATGTGCTATGTTTGCTAAGTGATATCCGGGATAAACAGTGATTGATCTTAGTCTCCTCAAAAGAGTCAGGGTGATTGTAAATAGCAACATGCCCCTGATACATAAAAATGGTTGGGCTTTGCTGACTGACACTCACTTACTCTCTTGTTTATTCAGCTATCAAAATTGTTAGGGTCCTTCAGCAACTGACAGAAAGCTAAAAGCTTATACATAATGAAGCTCAAGAACCAACCACCACTATATCAGGGATGAGGAATCTTTTTCAGTCTAAGAGCTGGTGGATGGGGCCAGAGGCAACAGTGAGCGGAGCAACAAATGTAAATTTTTCCTTTGTACAGTAGGCTAGTTTCTACACACAGTCGTCTTATCCTCCATCCAGGTAAGCAAAAGGCATAATCAGAGTTCATGGACACATTTCGGCCAGGCAAAAATAATCAAGAAGGGTAAAAAGCAAGACCCATGAAGGTTGCGGCCTGAGAATAGTTCTGAGGGCCAGACATAATTTATTTATTTATTTATTTATTTGGTTGCATTTATATACCGCCCTTAGCAAATAGCTCTCAGAGCGGTAAACAGCATAGGGTAAAATACATATATGGCAATAATAAAGGCCTGGAGTACCCAGAGCTTGGAAGCAATTTGTTACAAGTAACAAATTACTTGTAACTCATTACTTTTTTGAGGAACAAGTGGGTAATTTCTTTACATTTTGATTGTACTAGAACTAGGAGTAGTTTTATTACATTTGTGGAGTAATTGTAATGTTTCTAGCATTACTTTTGGGCATTACTTGGGGGGGAGCAGAGGAAGTCTTCTGCTCCTCTGATTTGTGGATAAAAATCATGTGCCTGAAACTGGGCTTCTGTGCGGCATCATTCTTCCCTCATGCTGTGTGGGTGGGTGGGAGGCAACGAGGGAGGAGGTGGAGAGTGAGACGGGGTGGAGTGGAGAAAACCATTGTTTTTAAAAAATGGATGGTGGTGGTGAAGAATGGAGTCTAGGGAAAAAGGAGCCGGAGGGCAAGAACATGGAAAAAGGAGGAGAAGGAGGCAGCAGCAGAATGGAGATAAAGAACTGTGGAGGTGAAAGATGTGTGTGAATACTGTGTTTGCATTTGGCACACAAAGTGGCCTCCAACACCCTCTCTGGCTACCACCCTCTCTGCCGACTTTGCCGATTATGCTTGCTGGCTGAGTGGGGGGGGTTGCACTTGGTTTGACATGCAAAGATCTGAATAGAGGCCTCTGCTTCCCTCCCCACCTCCCTTACCAGCAAAGAGACCGCCATTGCTATCTTATGGATAAAAAGAATTATTCTGTTACCTCTGTATGTGTGTGTTTATTTTTAATGTTGTTGTAGGCTACTTATTTATTTATTATTTATTTATTTTATTAAATTTATATACCGCCCCATAGCCGAAGCTCTCTGGGCGGTTCACAACAATCAAACATCAATACAAAAATCACATATTTGAACAATTTAAAAACAATTTTTTAAAACATTTCTTAAAAATTCTGAGAGAAATTAAAAAACAATTTAAAAACAATTTTAACACATACTAAAATGCCTGGGAGAAGAGGAAAGTTTTAACCTGGCGCCGAAAAGATAGTAATGTTGACACCAGGCGTATCTCCTCAGGAAGATTGTTCCATAATTCGGGGGCCACCACTGAGAAGGCCCTTTTTCTGGTTACCACCCTCTGAGCTTCCCTATGAGTAGGCACCCGGAGGAGGGTCTTCGATGTTGAACGTAGTGTACGGGTAGGTTCATATCGGGGAAGGCGTTCCATCAGGTATTGTGGTCCCGAGCCGTATAAGGCTTTATAGGTTAGCACCAGCACTTTGAATCGGGCCTGGAAACATGCATGCGGGCCAGAATCGGTGTTATATGTTTGGACCGCCGGGTCCCTGTTATCAATCTGGCCGCTGCATTTTGCATGAGCTGCAGTTTCCGAACTGTCTTCAAAGGCAGCCCCACGTAGAGTGCATTGCAGTAATCTAATTTAGAGGTTACCAGAGCATAAACAACTGAAGCGAGGTTCTCTCTGTCCAGATAGGGACGTAGCTGGGCCACCAGCCGAAGTTGGTAAAAAGCACTCCGTGCCACCGAGGCTACCTGCGCCTCGAGTGACAGGGATGGTTCTAAAAGTACTCCCAAGCTACGAACCTGCTCCTTCAGGGGAAGTGCAACCCCATCCAGAATGGGTCGAACATCCGCCATCCGGTCAGGAGACCCCCCCACACTAGCAGCATCTCAGTCTTGTCTGGATTGAGCCTCAGTTTGTTAGCTCTCATCCAGTCCATTGTCGCAGCCAGGCACTGGTTCAGCACATTGACAGCCTCACCTGAAAAAGATGAAAAAGAGAAGTAGAGCTGCGTGTCATCAGCATACTGATGGCAACGCACCCCAAAACTTCTGATGATCGCACCCAGCGGCTTCATGTAGATATTAAAAAACATGGGGGACAGGACTGACCCCTGTGGAACTCCATATTGGAGAGCCCAGGGTGTCGAGCAATGCTCCCCAAGCACTACCTTCTGGAGACGGCCCGCCAAGTACGAGCGGAACCACTGCCAAGCAGTGCCGCCAACTCCCAAATCAGCGAGTCTCCCCAGAAGGATACCATGGTCGATGGTATCGAAAGCCGCTGAGAGGTCAAGGAGAATCAACAGGGTTACACTCCCCCTGTCTTTCTCCCGACAAAGGTCATCATACAGGGCAACCAAGGCTGTCTCCGTGCCAAAACCAGGCCTGAAGCCCGACTGAAATGGGTCCAGATAATCGGTCTCATCCAAGAGTGTCTGGAGCTGGTCAGCAACCACTCTTTCCAGGACCTTGCCCAGGAATGGAACATTTGCTACCGGCCTATAATTATTAAGATTTTCTGGGTCCAGGGATGGTTTCTTCAGAAGTGGTCTTACTACCGCCTCTTTCAGGCAGCCAGGGACCACTCCCTCTCGCAATGTTCCAGTCCTGCTAGCTTTTATTAGCCAAGAGGGGCAAGGGTCCAACCTAGAAGTGGTTGCACGCACCAGTCCAAGCACCTTGTCAACGTCCTCAAGCTGTACTTAGATGTGCAGCAGCCAAGGCCAGCACCTTGCAGGCATTTTGTTAAAAGTAACTGAAATATAATTGTAGTGAATACTTTTGAGAAAAAATGATCAGTTACTTTCAGAGCAATTGTAATGGTAACAGTAATTTATTACTTTTTAAAAGTAATCTTCCAAGCTCTGGGAGTGCCACATTCAGCCTTTAGGCCTGAGGTTCCCCACCTCTGCACTAAAGGAAAATGTCTGAAAACTGTTTTTTATATTGTGTAAGTTGCCCAGAGTGTCTGTTAAGTCAGACAGATGAGCGACTAACAAATAAAATTTTATTATTTTATTATTATTATTATTACCTCATGATGACAGCAGCCAGCACTTTAGCAGATTGAAAGTATGGCACTGATGCAACAGGGAAGGATGAGACTTCCCAACCACATATCTCAAAGATCCTTGGATTGAATGGGAGAGAATTTGCTGTGGCAACCCAAACCACACTACTGATATATTAAGTGAAGTGGTATGTTCTCCTTTGGACACACTAACTATCCTCAGATTTTTTGTGAGGTGGAGAAGCTTTCCATTGGCTGCAAGGAAACAGAATGGGTTTAACATACTTGTGAAAGTCGTGAGTCTCCAAGGGAAAGGAATCTATATTTGTAGGTCAGTCATCCAGAACAGCTCTCTGGCATACAGACATGTGCCTTTCAAGCTCACAGGAGGCAGCTCCATGTCATATTACTCAACAGCAAATGCTCACCCAGCCAGGCCTTAGAAACAATGTATATGCTTTTATCGCTGGCAACCAAAACTGGCCCTACTATTTGTTAGGCAGTGCATCAAGCAGTGGATACAGAGGGTGGGAAATGATAACAAGGTGTTGGAGGGCAGAGCTGTGTTTGCCAAGTGGCCCGCCTTGCTCCTCCAAGCTAACCTGCCGCCCTCAGGAGTGATGGAGGATGTTGTCCCATTGAAGTTTGGTGGGCTTTGAATGTGTGTATGTGTGTCATCCTGTCCTTTGCCTCAGATAACAAAGTGTCTTGGACCAGCCTTGCTGACTACAGTGGCAGGTACAGTAATTACTTCACTCCGAATACCTGTGTCTCCTTGTCCTGCATGTAGGATTCTGAATGTCTCCATTTCTTTAGCTTAGGCAGTCTGCTTCTGGATCTCTTCTGTGAGCAGGTCCTGTTGGGCAGCTACTGGCTATTCTCCAGATGATGGAGCTGAATGGCTCATTAGTATTGACAATATGCTCAGACCTCTGCACACCTCCACTGTCAGTACCACTCCCCTGCTTTTGGTCTATCTGTTCATGCTTCCACTTCTCTGCACATGCTTGTTCCTCTTCTGCCTCTTCCTCCTGTTGGCTTGTACCCTTCTTTCTTAAATCCTCAGCCCACTGGCTCCACCCCTTTGGACACGCCTTATCCCTTTAAACTTTTATTTCCCACTTCTGCCCCACCTTTACTAGCCCACAAGGATCCTTCATGTTCTGGTTGGTCAGCTGAAATGAACGTCTTCCCACATTGCTCATGTTGTAGTAAAAATGCTACAAGTTCTCCCAGGTGGAGAATAATAACACACACGCGGGTAAAATCGAGTTCAAGGCTCCTTATTTATTTACTGCAGTAAAGGCAAACCATACACTTCACACAAGGGGTGAGGCATGAGACAGCCCCGAGCCCCCAGAAACAGGGATTTTTATACCCTTTACAAAACAAGCTGGTTAATTTTACACCCATCGTTTATTATGCTCTGCTTAATCAATAGTACAGTTACTCTTTCCTAAGGTCAAACGGTTAAGCCTTACTTTTGCAAGTGTATGTTAAACAGTGGGTCACAGTCCACTGACAATGCTTATTTCAAAACGCGAGCCTTAAGCTTTTAAGCAAACAGTCAGATACAAGCAGTATTTAGGCAAGTAGGCAATACTGTGACCTTTAGATTTTTCAAACTTCACACTCACAAGATGGCAAACTGGGATCCCTCACAAGATGGCAAATTCAAAGAGACATGACTTATACATTGTGATGAGCTATAAGAGAAGAGTTGTTCTTTTATGTATGTATGGTAAGGCCAGGAATAAGATACACTGACGTTATCTAGATGGTCCAATTCTGTTCTAGTTGCACCAGAAGGGGATGCTCATTGAAATGTGTATCTGAAGTGCATCCAACTGAAAGTAATTCAGTGTCAGTAAGGGGGGGAACCCTGCATTTCCGTTCCAATTGGCATGCACATCCAAATGTGCTTCTGATTTACACACATGATTTCTCAACAAGCCAGTGGCACACGTGTAGAAGCCTGCTTCTTTGTGCTGAACAACATATACAGATTGGGGCAACAACAGTGACTATATTTTTCATGATTTTCACACTTAGAATGACAAAAGGAAAGGGCCATTAAAAAAACTGTCTGTAGGCTACAAGCGACTGTAGATATAGCACGGAGAAAAGTGATGAGAAAACATGATGATTTCTTTCCCTCTAAGGAGAAATCAAAACTAATATCAGAATTGTTGGCTTGTTTATAGCATTTATACCTTGCCCTTTAGCCAAAACGGCTCTCAGAGCAGCTTGCAAAAACTGAATTCTAAGATGGTCCCTGCCCTTAAGCTCACAATCTAAAAAGACAATCTAAATAAAATATTGTAGAATAATGATAATATGAAGATTATGCTCCATCTTGAGTATGTTTTTTCCCTGCATGTTAAAAAGTTGTTTACCTTGGCATTTCCTGACTTTGAATATTGACTGCGTGTGCTGTTGCCTACTGAAGATTTGGTTTTATTATAGTAGGGCCCCGCTTCCCGGAGCTCCGCTTCCCGGCGTTCCGTTAATGCGGCGGCTTTCCTCCCCTCTTTTAAAGCCGCTTTTGCCGCTTTTGCAGCATTTTCACAGCATTTTTGCGCAACGTGCCCCATTAAAGTCAACGGGGTTCCGCTTTACGGCGATTTCTGCTTTACGGCGGGGGTCCGGAACGGAACCCACCATATAAGCGGAGCCCTACTGTACTGAAATTGTTGTAATATAGTTTAGTGGGTATGATTTTTTTTTATAAGGTTAAACACCACTTTGGATATCTTGCATCTTAAGAGGTACAAACATGTTTGAAAATAAATAAACAAATGACAACAGCAACATCTGTATAAATTTTTAAAAATATCAGATCGGTACAGATGAACATACTAACTCAAGCAGCTGCAGCATCAGCAAATTGCTAAATAAGCAAGAGTCCCTGCTTCCAAGGAGGCTCATAGCAAGCATAGCTGTGCTCAACCTGCTTAGGGCTTCTGGGTTAACTTTTTTTATCCTCTCAAGGGATTATGAGACAGGTAGCCCCAGGAAGAAGTGCTGAGGTGGGAGTAGGGATGGGGGAGAAATTTGTTTGGTTCACTTTAATGCAAACCTACCTAATTTGCTCCTTGCACAATTCACACTTTTTAAAATTTTGTGATGCAGTTCTCCAGCCAAAATATATTAGGAAAATGTACATGAAAATATGTATGCATTTTCTTGTGGATTTTTAATTTTTTAAAATCACAAACTGATGAGGAAACTGAACAAACTGAAATTAAGAATGGAAAAATGAGAAAGTGAAACCAAAACTAATTCATCCCTACCTGGGAGTGTCCACTGCTGCCTCCATTACTTATCCCTTCCCTGGCTACAAAGGTAAGTTCTTGGCCTTTGGGGAAAGGACGCCATTGCAGGAAGTCAAAGAGAGGCTCGCATGGTCTGACTGATGAGAGATGAATCTTTTGAGTGGTGGACCAGGAAGGTGGTGGTGATGGCAGCAGAACTGTGTGCTTGATGTGGGATTTTGCAAACGTTCAACCTTTTCGGGGTTGACCTAAGGGATGCTTGTGCAATCCTTGATGATGATGATGATGATGAAGAAGAAGAAGAAGAAGAAGAAGAAGAGAGTCATAATAAAATTTTCATTGTGTATACCATAATTCTACACTCTGGATTCTCCCCACTGGCTATGTCTTGGCTTGGAGCCTTTGAAGACATGGGCTGGCCCAATCTGTGCCTTCAATATCCTTATGTTCTCAGGCAGGGAGGCTGCTCATAGTGGGAAAGGCTTTTCACCTGAGGAAGGGTGACTGGGAGACCTTAAAGGTGTGTGATCAAGGTTCCAGGTAAGCCTCCGCATGAAGAGATGAATGTACAATGACTTCCCCACCTCAGATGGGCATGCTAACATATGGATTGGGAGGACAGAGCTGTTAGATGACAACACAAGACGCCATGGATTTGGGGCCAAAAGCACATCCCTACATCCTATTTATAACTTGCTTTCCCCTCTCTTTGAGCAATGTATGAAGAGGACTATTTAATCACACACACACAATCATAATGCTCAAGATTACTAAAAATATTTGCCCACAGCTATTAGGCCATTTCTAACCTGATAATTATAAGTGAATAGCAATATGGTACATAATTTAGATTTATTTAACATTTATCTTCCTTAAATTATTTTCATATAGAGCAGGTGGAAAAGTAATTATTTTAATTAGAGGGAAAAGTCCACTGATGGCTTTGTTCATATTCCAACAAATCAATATTTAATTAATAATGCGTCAAAATCAAAATGCTTGTCATTACTTGCTTTCTGAGTAGGCAGGGTAGAAGTAGCATTTTTTTTAATTACTTTGTAGAGCTACTGTGTTGTAGCAATCCCAGCTCAACATGAACCAAACTTCCTTCAGGAGTTGACATTCAGTATCAGCAAAAGTTCTGCCAGAAGGGAGTTGGTGCACCTATCCAGCAGCCCCTGACCCTCCAGATTAGTGCTGGGGACCTCCATCCTGCAGGCCTAATTAGGTCTGCCGGGTCATGTTGGGCACACCATGCCCACTTTTCTCTGGCCTGATGTCATATATGATTGGGGCTACAGACTGCAGCTAAATGAAAGAAGAATCAGGAACACATATGACTGTCATCCCAATCCTTTGTTTGCAAATAAGCGCTTTTTGAATTTGGCACCTTTTTTGGTCACCCTAAAAGGGCACTCCCAATTCTTCCTTTTCATCTCCAGCTTAAATTTGTCATTTTGCCAGAGTAAAGCCCAGTAGTGGCCAGCATGGTAGGCAGAAGCACTTACCTGACCTCCTGGCAGGTGAGTCCCTGCTCCTTACTGGGAGGAGGCTGACATAGTGCTGGATTGACTCGGCCAGTAGGTTTATACTGTGCCAACCTCTCTGCTGCCTCACTGGTCCCCTTCCCAGTAAGCAGCAGGAACTCACCTGCCAGAAGGTCAGATAAGCGCCTCTGCCCCACCATACTGTCTGGTACCGGTAAAGCCCTTGAGACTTGAGCTCCTAAGTCTGTTGCCAAATGCGTAGTTATGGCCTAGGTACTCCTGCAAAATATTCAGATGTGATCTGAAACATAGGGGCAGTGGAGGCTGATCTGTTAGGGCAAATGGGGCATTGCTCCACTAACCCCAATTCCTTCAAGTCCACCTACCTGCCTTCTTACTTACAACAAGCCCAGGATGAGGCCCTGGCTATCTGCTTCTCCTCCTTAGTCTCAGTGTTGCCCTTGAGGAATTCAACAAGTAGAAGGATGGGGGCAAAGGTAGGGTCAGTTGGCTCTGCCTGTCACTGGCTCTAAGTCCACCTACTGTTAGGCTTCCTACTTTCTGCCCCCACCAGTCACCTGCGTAGGGGGCAGGGGTGATGACTCCCCATTGACCTGCTTAAGTGGTACCACTCAGACATGTGCTTCAAGCATACAAAGGATGTTTTGAACAACAGTGTATCATACAGCAGTCATCATTTTCAAAACTTCTGTCTGTTTACAGCCTGATGTAACGTAAATGATCTACCCGGAGTTGCGATTCCTGAGTCCCTCCCCACCCCACACCCCCGCCTTCCCCAACTTTCTGTCTTTTAGTCTGCTGTGGGAACTAGGCTTTGTGGAAAATGAATTAGCCTTTAGCGCTATATCTATTTCTTAAAATATAAATTTGAACTTTAAAATTCTGTTCCCTCAAAGATCATTCATTTTATTAAGCGACTATAATTCTTTCCAGATACCTTGGGCAACAGTGTCAAGAGCCTTCTGTGTATATGCCTTTTCTGCAGTAAAAGGGGAAAAAATCACAACAGGTTTAATAGATTACCTGGGGAAATTTATTACTGCTGAAGTGTGGAGAATATTTTCTTCAGTGCAGCTGTTTTTTATTATGTGACATCCAGAACTGTACAACTTCTGGGGAGTTCTAAAACTGTATGAAAGTCTTAGGCAGAAGACATCTCAGAATGGTGTGAACATACTAAATTTTAGGTCTGGTCTACTCAGATATACAGTCGGTCTAATCTCAGTATTTTCAAATAAAAGTCACTTGGAAAAGCCCTTTCAAGCAACATCATTTTCACAGTAGCAATGCAAATGGGTCTCTCTATGGCAGCCTTTCCCAACAGTGTGCCTCCAGATGTTGTTGGCCCACAACTCCCATCAGCCTCAGCCAGCATGGCTGAGGCTGATGGGAGTTGTGGGCCAACAACATCTGGAGGCACACGGGTTGGGAAAGGCTGCTCTATGGGCTGATTCTCTCTTTCTCTCACACACACATTCACTCACAAACACACACAGAAACTCAGTCTTGCATGCCTTCCTTCATGACACATAGACCTTTTGATCAGGGATATGCAACAAATCATACTGGAGCAAGTTTTATAATCAGTATCTTTCGGCTTCTCTTAACAATGTGTCTGCTGTTTCTCCCACCAAATTCCCTACAAAAATGTGCTTTTGTTGCTTTTTTCTTTTCTTTTGGCAACTTTTGGCCTGAGATGTATAGTAGACTTTGTCCACTATGTCAAACCCTCACTAGCTCTGTATTCCCAGTACAGGTAAGAGGCAGAAAAATCCTACAGCACAAATTGACTACCAATCCGCATGACTGTTCTGCATTTCCCAGGTAAAGACTGTCAGATCCCCCCCTTCTTGAGAATGTGTGCTAACATGACCAAACATCTTTTTGCTTCCCCTAAACATTTTCAGTCTTTTCTCTTGAGCAGGAATCCCCAGATTCACCTTGAAATTTCACTGTGGGTGAAATTCATTGGCTCTTCTAGCTTGTAATGTGAATGAGGTCTACAGAGTACCTTCTTATGCAAGTAGACCAATTATATTAACTGTGCACTAATTTATGTGGTGAATGGATTGGGCAAACAAACCTAATCAGTGAGGTTCTAAACATTTTGTGTGGGTGGGTGGGTGGTAGAGTTACCAGGTCTCCATATTTGGCCAGAGTCTCTGGTTTTTGGGGGGGCCCTAAGGCTCTCTGGCTAGCACCCCTTAATCTCCAGACTCTCAGCTTCCTTTTTGTAAAAAAAGTAAGTTTCTAGGTGGGCTGGTTCCCGAGATACACACCAAAACATCAGCCGCTGCCCCTGCGACTGTTTAATCTATTTTACTGATATGATGCTGAAGTTGGTTCCTAGTTCCCAGTTCCTTATTTGCTTGAAAGTTCAAAACACTAAAAAAGAAGAGTTGACAACTACAGCAACTTCAAACCAAACTTAACATGTCTCTGAACCTCAAAATATATGTTGGGGTACCCTGTATGATATATCACTGTGATCGGGGGACTCTCCCCGTCAAGAATAACAATACATTTATGCAATCGAAATCATCAGGCTTCTGATATTATCACAAATACATAATGTCATAACATCATAAAAAAAATAAGTAACTGGGGGTGCCCACCCCAAACTCTGCTCTGGCCCAGGACAAATCATATACCCCAGGAAAGGGGAGGGTGTCCTCTATGAGATGCCACTGCGTCCCACCTGGCCCAGAGCTTCTGCTGGGCGCAGGGCACAGAGGATGGCATCTATGCAAAACCAAAGGAGACCAAAGCATACAGGAAAAAATAAGTAACTGGGGGTGCCCACCCCAAAATCTGCTCTGGGCCAGGACAAATCATATACCTCATGAAAGGGAAGGGTGTCCTCTACAAGATGCCAGTGCATCCCGTCTGGCCCAGAGCTTCTGCTGGGCACCGGGCATGCAAGAGTGCATCAATGCAAAATCAAAATGGACAAAAATACACAGAAAAAAATAAGTAACTGGGGGTACCCACCCTGAAATCTGCTCTGGAACAGCACAAATCATATACCCCATGAAAGGGGAGGGTATCCTCTACAAGATGCCACTGCATCCTGCCTGGCCCAGAGCTTCTGCTGGGCGCAGGGCACAGAAGAAGGCATCTATACAAAATCAAAGCAGAAAAAGACATACAAGAAAAATAAGTAATTGGGGGTGCCCACCCCAACATCTGCTCTGGGCCAGGACAAATCATACACCCCATGAAAGGGGAGGGTGTCCTCCATGAGATGCCACTGTGTCCCACCTGGCGCAGAGCTTCTGCTGGGTGCAGGGGAAGGATGAGGGCATCTATGCAGACAGAAAGGGTAGAGAATCTTCTTACTCTTACTCATTTCTCAGACCTCTTTCTGAAGTGAAGGGTTAAATCTGTAAAGAAATTTGGAGCAGCCACATTAAAAGATAAGGGCAGGGCATTCCAGGCAGGGGGTTGCCAACCCTGCTTGGATATGGATGTCTTTGCAGATGTTCCCTAGTCAAGCTTTACCAACAGCACAATCCAAACTATATCTACTCAGAAGTAAGTCCTGTTGAGTTCTATGGGGGCTTAGTCCCTTACTCCGTGTGTTTAGAATTGCAGCCTTCAGGGGCATCCATCTTTACTCCCAAATACTCCCATCCAACATCTCCACAACACTAGGCTCGTTTCTTCTAAAAAAGGCCTTCTGGTGACTGGCCTGGCCTGAAGGCACTTAAACCCTTCTTGCCGAAAGCAAGTAGGCTAGATTAAATGTTCCCTACCCAGGCTGCATCTTTTAGCTAAAATGTCTAGCTTAATTTCCAGTCAGATATTTTTTTTAATTGTGCGCTCCAAGCAACTGTGGTTGATGCTTAATGTATCATGCTTAATGACATCACTCGGGCCCGCCCTGTGACATCACTCGGGCCCACCCCATGACATCACTCAGGCCCACCCTGTGACATCACTCAGACCCGCCCCGTGACATCACTCAGGCCCGCCCCATGACATCACTCGGGCCAGCCCCTAAAATCTCAGGTTTTGGGATGCTTCTGACATGGCAACCCTAATGGGTGGGTGGGTGAGTGCGTGAGAGAGCGAGAGAGCGAGAGAGCATAAGCCCAAGTTTTGCTACTGTACTCCATCCCCACCCACATTTTGGGGTGGTGTGTGAAGCATCTCTATGAATACTGTGGTGGCTGTCCCCCCCAAGTAATGCACAAAAGTAATGCTGGAAACATTACAATTACTCCTCAAAAGTAATGAAGTTACTACTCGTTCTATTACCAGCAAAATGTAATGAAGTTACCCACTCGTTACTCAAAAAAGTAACAAATTATTTGTAACCAGTTACTTGTAACTAGTTACTTCCAAGCTCTGATCTAGCTAGATGGTGAACTGTAAACCCAAACAGGTCTGTTGGGAACTATTCCTTAACCTGATCCAGAAGGTAGAGCTACATGCATGTAGATCTTTTAAAAGTGGGATATTGGCAATCAGCTGCTCAGGAAGGGGAGTGGAATAATGGATTTAGTCCCCTAGGCTCCACTTTTTTGAGAAACAGCTAAACAGTGTGGTCTCTTTCTTTAAAAAAAGGGGTACTGTCCATTCACAGCCCCAGCTGCTCCATGCGTAGGGCAAATAGGGCACTGCTCCACTAATTCCAGTCTGCCTTCAGCAGCCCTCACCTGCCCTGCTGTCTTACTTAAAACCAGCCTAGGAGATAGTGCTGGCTGCCGGCTTCCTCTTCTTTAGTCTGTCTTGCCCTTGTAGAATTCAGCAGGGAGGAAGATGGGGACAAAACTAGAATTAGTTGACTCTGCCTGTCATTGGCTCTGGCTCCACCTACTGTTAGGCTCCCTGCCTTCCACTCTACCAGCCCCTATGAGCACCAGTCATCCAGAGCTTGGATCTGACCTATATGGATGTTAAAGAGGTATACATAAAATTATGTGCCTAACCCTTGAAAGTGTGAATGTAGCAAACAGGCATTTGAAAAGTATCAAACAGGGTACTTGGAGAGCCACGGATTGACCATTAAATATACTCCATTTCTCCATTAAATATACACAATATGGCAAACCAAAGTTCCTTGTTCTGTATATGTGCAGATCCTACTCACAAAGTGTGCAACAGAAATAATTCTGGGTTATATTCCTGCATTTTCTAGAGCTGTTCAGCAGTGTAAATCTGCCTCTGATCTGAACTGAATTCAGGGAAGATTAACTTCCTACCAAGTAGCTCAACATGAGCTTTCCCTGCTTCCTTTTTTCCCATCCTTACCAGGAATTGTAGCAGGGAAAGCTCATGATGGGCAGGGCCCCCATCAAGTTTTCGACAAGCATGCATGATAGGAACTATGGGGACTGTAGTTCCCAAAAAAATATAGAATGGGTCCAAACATGTTGAAAGCTCTGGGAACAACACTTCCCATAGTTCCCAGTTGCCCAGTGTATGATTGGACAGTGTTAAGGGGTGGATGTCTACAATTAGAATTATACCCAAATTCAAGAGGGGTCTGAGTTTGATTCTAACTGGATGAAGGGAGTGGACAGAATCTAAACCCTCCCTTTTTTTCAGCCCCTACCCAATACTAGCAGTGTGTGAAAATGCCTCAATATCAATACAGATTTGCTAATTGCTAATTGTGATTCAGGAAACTACTTTGAATAGTTAACAGAAGAAATCAAGGTTTCCTCTTCTCATCAAGAAAACTGGTATGTATTTGCTGTTTTCTTAAGGCATTTTTCAGAACATGTTCCGTACCAGCAAACCATCATGGCAATATTTCAGGCTTGAGAGATTTCTCAGCAGAAGGTGATCACTCCAGGTTATTTACATATCATATTTTATTGATATGCCTGATTAGAAATCCAGCTCGATGCTGATGCCAGGTAGGCTGTGAGTGGCCTCACTTAACTGAGCTTTCAAAGACATGCACAATGCGGGCCAATTTATTTGAGAAAAGCTGGAACATGCTGTCTCATCTATTTTTTATAATTGCTGAAAAAGTGAGGCTATGTTAAAGAACATTCCATTCAAGTTCAGCAAGGCTCAAAGGGAAAACAGAAGGAAATGTGATGCATTATTTGGAGAGAAGTCTGCCAGAGGAAACCTTCCATTCACCCCAGAATCTAACCTTCATTAGCCAACTCAAGAACCAGCCTGGAGTTTTTTTGGAAGAGCAGAGAGAGGAACCCATATTTTTCTAGTCAAAATCAACCACCCTGTCCATTATCACCACACTGGCTATGAAGGTACTTAATTCAGTAACCAAAGCCAAGAAAGTTCACAGTTTGTGAGATGTCATTGGGTGCTACTCTGCAAACATTTGGATTGTCCTGCCACCACTTTCTATGAAAATTAAACTGAAGTTCTGTGAGCCCATCCTATGCCTGGAAAGGCATGCCAAAGTCTTGTCTGAATGAGTGACACCGTTGACCCATTCCCAGGGATATCTGTGAACAGCTGAGAAGTACCCAAAATATTGCCATTCACAAACCTGGCTGACAGCCAAATGAATATATTATTCATTTAAGGCAGAAGTTTACAGAGCTTTTGAAGAAAAGCAAGTGGCTTATGGGAATAATCCTGTATCTTAAAAATGTGATGTGTCAAGCATCCTTCAGTCTGCTTCTCTTCAAACTGGTGGAACAGTAGGTGGCTGAAAGGCAGGTAGATGGTTTTCTCATCTTTTTAAAACAGGCATATGGAAAGGGGTGATCTTGCTTCCCCACCTGCTAAATGTGATTCATCTGGGACTTTCTTTCAAAGTATATAATCCCTGTTATGTTGAATGTGTTAATGCAGCCCTGGAATGGTTCTATTTATTCACTACTTAGATATAGTCCATCGCTGTGTGGAGGTTTTGACAGACATGGCCCATGACATTTTGGTGCCTCAGGCAGAAAATTGAAATGGCCCTTTCCATGCTGGTAATATAGAAGTATCAACTCAACAACTGGCTGTTGGCTCCCTTTTTGTGGTAGTCCAAAATTGGCCACAAGATGGGACATCCCATCCTACCTAATGGCAAGAAGTTTTAAATTGCTGTCACATGATTACTGGGATCAGGAATGTGAGTCACTTTTCTCTTTATCGTGAGTGAACTGTTTGGCCATTTTCAGCATTATCAAATATTTTCAGCATTACCAGCTCATTTTCAAATTACTCTCTGGAATCACAAAGTCCATTCTATGTGAAATTATGGGGAAACATATCCGTTTCCAGAAAAGTGAAGTTGGGTTTTCATTGCAACTCAGTAACAAAAACACTTTCCTTTAGTTACTCTCAGAAATGCAAAACAAAAATATCAAGGACAGGAAATGGTCTCATCCAGTTTAGTTTGCTGTTATCCTGACCTATTGTTCCACAATGACCAAGCACACTACAGCACAAAATTTATTTCATATTATGGCTGTGCTCCAGATTTGGCTGAGGCCTGAGCAAAATCAGGCTTATTTGGAGACACTTGGGCCTCGGCCGAGTCATGCTGAGAGAGCCCCAGATCTCTGCAAGTTGGGTACAGCAGCCCAGAGTTATCTAGGGCTATCAGAGAGTAGGACATAGATTAGAAAGAAGAGGCAGGCATTTGTGGAAAGAAAGAGACACTGGGGATAAAAGGTAGCTCTTTGCAGGAGGTTGATGCCTGCCCTTCCCTCCCGACCTCTCCTCCTTCCTACCAGACCTCCCCAAGCCCCATGTGCCAAATTCCCTTCCCACAGTAGGGAATCCTTTTGCTTATCAGCTGATAAGCAGGGGTATTCATTCTGTGAGGTGCTGGTAATGCTCGTTTCGGGTGGATTGCCTGCATGCAGAGAGGCTGCCTGCAAAGAAGCAGTGACTGGCAAAGTACAGGATGGAATTGTCTTACTTACCAGGTAGTAAGCAGAATGATTCTACCCTGCTCTGGCTGCACCTGCATGCTTTCAGCCAGAGGGGGAGAAGACGACATAGCAACCTCTTCTTCTCCCCATCTGACCATATTTTTAATTTTTAAAAACTCCTTAGCCCCACCCCGAATAGCTTCGGGGAATGCATCTGGGGTGGCTCAGATGGTCTCCTCTTTGGGACAGGGTGGACTGGACCTTTCTGTGGTCCACAGATCAGGGCCATGGGGTGGATATATCTTGCCTATGGATAAACAAAATACACTATTCCAATTAAACCGATATGACATCATGGCTGCCTGTAATACCTGTGCAGCTGCCACACGGCTCCTCAGCTTCTCGCTGTTGTTGGCATGCAGAGAAGTGAAGCAAGCCGTAACATTGCAGAGGCGGCAGTGGAGCCAATGACAGCACTTCCCTTCCTGGGGTGGTTGCGGTGGGGCCATAGTGAACACCCAAAAGAGCTCACAGAGTCTTCCTGGTAAAGTGGCAGTGGCGGACATCCCCAGGCCTGGCAGCCATTTCATCTCATCCCGGACCCATTTGTCTAGGACAGTGATTCTCAAACTGTGCGCCCAGGCACACTGGTGCGCCCTAAGAGGTGGCTAGGTGTGCCTCAAATATTATGAAAGTATATTTTAAAAATGAGAAGAAACCCATTTGTATAGGGTAAGCAATAGTTTTCTGTAGTTTATTTTTATTCATAGTTTTAAATATATTAATATATTTTTAATTTTATACACGAAGTGCACCAGAACATTTTTATATGTTTTACAGTGCGCCGCGAACCAAAAAAGTTTGAGAACCACTGGTCTAGGACTAGTGGGAGGCGACGGCGGCAGCGACAGTAGGGTGGGATGAGGAGTTGACCCGGGGAGTCACGGTTGGGGACTGGTCAGTGTCGGTGAAGAAGGCGACCGCAGTGTGGCCATACACGCCACACCCTGGATGGAGGAACCAAAGAATCTCACCACAGAAGCCCAGGGAGTAGACAGTTTTTGGACCCCATTTTCCCTGATCACATTAGCACTGTTGATGGGTGCTAAATCCCCATCACCTGCCTGGTTTATCAGAGCTCAGAGTATCAGATGCAAATACATTCTTTCTGAGGCCCATGCAAGGAATTCCACTGTTTGAATCTTTTGCAGTTGGGTCCCTTGTGGCCTACTCTGGCTTTTATACTGTTTATGTATAAGGATATTGTTCATGTATTTTGCTTTGTAAATTAACTTGATATGTTTTTATTGTACCTTGTGTATTCTATTGTAAACCGCTTTGAGATCGTTCAGATAGTAAGCTGTCTATAAATGGAAATATAAATGAATAAATAAAAATATTCTGTTCTGCTTGAGGCTTGAAATGAAACTGTAGATGCTCACTGGCATCTGTTGCCTGCGTTATTCTGTGTCACTCTCACTATGACTCTCAGCCCTACAAGGGATGGGGGAGAAATTAAATTCAAGTTTGCATTTAAAGCCAAATCTATCAAATTTCTGAAAATCTGAGAACAGAAACAGCCATCCTTTGAAATTTGCACCAATCTGAATTTCGTGATACATTTCTCCAGCTGATGCTTACAAAAATGTAGGGAGACAAGTGCATAAAATGAATATAATCATGACAATAACATACATAATGCATCATATGAGGAGAAACTACTTGAAAAAATGTGTACATTGGTTAAAACTGCCTACAAAAATGTGTTTATTAGGAGAAAATCACACTAAAATCCTGGAGAATTTTCATGAGGATTTTTTTGGGGGGGAAAATTGCTGCAGAAATGTGGAGAACTGAATTAAAGGCTGGAGACACAAGTAACAGAGAGAACCAAAATTGACAGATCCTTGCATCCCAGCTTCCTACCCATTTATCCATTTAGGCTGTGAGTGGTCACTTTCCTGGAAATGAGCCCCATTGAAATCAATGGGACTTATTTCTGATTAGATAGGTTTACAATTACACTGTTAAGATTTTGATCTATTTCAGAGATTGAGACCAATTACAATATAATCTTATCTGATTTTATCCTGAAAAATCTATCTGTAGGCTATGCTTTAAAAAAAATATTAAATATACAATCCTTGTGCTAATATGGTTTAAGATAGGGGTGGGGAACCTCCAGCCTGTGGGCCAAATTTAGCCTGGCATTTTCCCCAGACCATGCCCACCTGCCCCACACCTGACATCACATATGATATTGGCTGGATTGGACTCCCCACCCATCAGCTGATGGGTGATGAATTCAATCCTACTTGGTTCAGCTGTGCAATTCCCCCTATAGGGGGGGAGAGGGAAATTTATGTCTGAATCGAGACCAGAGCTTACTAATAAAGCATGTGCTTGTAGAGGGTCCCAGGTACAAGAAAGATCTCAACTGGAATTGCTAGGAAAGACCTCCACTGATACCACCAAGAGCCATCACAGACAGAGAAGACAATATTAGACCAGATGGATGGTCATGTGAGAGGTTAGCATTATGAACTTTTTAGTGGGTCTGGTACTATAGTAAATGTAGTGTAGGCATATGTTCAGGGGTCTTCTAGTGAATGGTAAAACCTGTCTCCCTGATGCCCCCCACTGGGTGGCATATGAAAGGATCTTTGTGCAGAACACACAGGATGCCTGCTGTACTCTCCTAGTGGTCTCTTGCAGGTTTTATCCACGTTCTCCATCCCTAGACACACACCACCTGAGGGACAATTTGCTAGTTTTACATAACTGAGAGAAATGATCAGAGTAGGAGTGAGTTTGCACAGCACTTTGCAGATAAAGTCGCTCAGATTCGTTCCGACTTAGACGCTATAATTGATACAGTCTCAGAGGGTGTAACTTTGGCTCCTGTCTGTCCAATAATGATGGATTCTTTTCAATTTGTACAGCCCGAGGATGTGGACAAGATCCTTGGAGAGGTGAGAGCCACCACATGTCTGCTAGACCCTTGCCCTTCCTGGCTTATAAAAAGTGCCAGAGAGGGACTGGCTGAGTGGGTGAAGGGAGTGATTAATGCCTCCTTACACCAAGGCAGAGTTCCAGGTCACCTAAAGGAGGCAGTTGTAAGGCCTTTGTTAAAAAAGCCCTCCCTGGACCCCTCCATAATGGATAATTACCGGCCAGTGTCCAATATTCCATTTTTGGGTAAGGTAATAGAGTGTGTGGTGGCCTCCCAGCTCCAGGGATTCTCGGATGAAACAGATTATCTGGATCCATTTCAATCTGGTTTCAGGCCTGGTTATGGGACAGAGACTGCTTTGGTCGCCTTGGTGGATGACCTACGCAGAGAACTGGACAGGGGGAGTGTATCCCTGTTGGTTCTGCTGGACCTCTCAGAGGCTTTTGATACCATCGACCATGGTATTCTTCTGGGCTGCCTTGCTGGGATGGGACTTAGGGGCACTGTTTTGCAGTGGCTCCATTCCTTCCTGGAGGGACGAACCCAGAAAGTGGTGCTGAGGGATTCCTGTTCGACCCCTTGGCCATTGACCTGTGGGGTTCCTTTGGGCTCAGTTTTATCCCCTGTGCCATTTAACATCTACATGAAACCGCTGGGAGAGGTTGTCCGGGGGTTTGGGGTTCGGTGCCATCAGTATGCTGATGACACCCAACTCTATGTCTCCTTTCTACCTAATCCCAAGGAAGCTGTCTCGGTTTTAAACCAGTGTCTGGCATCAGTGGTGGACTGGATGAGGGTGAACAAATTGAAGCTTAATCCAGACAAGACAAAGGTGCTCCTGGTCAGTCGTAAGGTGAATCAGGGAATAGGGATACAGCCTGTGCTGGATGGGGTTACACTCCCCCTGAAGACACAGGTTCGCAGTTTGGGTGTGCTCCTGGACTCAGTGTTAAATTTGGAGTCTCAGGTTTCTGCAGTGGCCAGGAGTGCTTTTGCACAATTAAGATTAGTGCGCCAACTGTGCCCGTTCCTTGAGCTGTCTGATCTGGCCACGGTGACACATGCCTTAGTTACATCCCGTTTAGATTACTGTAACGCGCTCTACGTGGGGCTGCCTCTGAAGACTGTTTGGAAACTTCAGTTGGTGCAACGTGCTGCAGCCAGAATGTTAACTGGGGCTGGTTACAGGGACCGTACTACCCCCCCTGTTAAAAAAGCTCCACTGGTTGCCAGTCTGTTTCTGGACACAATTCAAAGTGCTGGTGTTGACCTATAAAGCCCTATACGGCTTAGGTCCAGGCTATTTATTAGACCGTATCTCCCTGTATGAGCCTGCCCGGGCCCTGAGATCCTCAGGAGAGGCCTTTCTCTCAATACCCACATCTTCTCAAGTATGACTAGTGGGGACACGTAAGAGGGCCTTCTCGGTGGCTGCCCCTAGGCTTTGGAATTCCCTTCCTAGGGAGGTAAGAATGACCCCCTCCTTGCAGTCCTTCCACCGACAAGCAAAGACCTTCCTATTCCAACAAGCCTTTGGAATTGAAGGCTAAGGATCGGGCGTGAAGGGTGCTGCATTGCTAATGTCTATTATATCATTTTTAAACTAGTTTGAACTTTTTTAGCTATATGTGTGTATGGTTTTAATATTGGAAATGGTTTAATCTTATTTTAATGTAGACTTTGTATGTTTTTCATTATATGTATTTTTTATCTGGAAGCCGCCGTGAGTTCCAGTTTTGGAAAAAGGGCGGGGTATAAGTAAAGACAATAATAATAATTATTATTCTTCTTCTACCAGGCACAGATACTGAAAAAGGCATGAAGGTGGGACTAGGAAAGAGGAACAAGAGGGTAAAAGGGGAATAAGGGAAGTGTTAACAGGTAGAAAGTGAGGAGCAAAGTGGGAAAATTCCTCTTGATGTATGGATGAAAAGCTTGAAGTTGCTACAAAAGGTGGTGTGGATAACTAATAAATATGAAAATGCTTTGGTTTTGATGCTGCTTATTTCTGAAATGCTCTCATTTAGCGAGACTAAAGTAAACCCACTGTTAAAATTAAAGCCAGTATGTGGGTGCACTGGTGTGTACCCTGAATTTAATTCCAAAGCTTTTGCATTGGTAAAAGCAAGTATTTTCATTTGAGCGCCTAGTTTCCTCGGCTGGATGATTGTCAAATCCATTTGTTTTAGTGGATTTGCAAATTTGACTTTCCTTGACAGACTTTGATCTTACATGCCAAGGCTCAGGGTACAAGGGATGTCTTGTGGTAAGCAATGGCTGAAAAAATTAGCAAGCAACTGTTTTGTTCAGGAGCTTTCAGCTATAACACCGATCAGCCTTTGTTTTGAAGTTATTTAACCCAGCTGCAGAAATTGGTCTTAGGCTTTTTTTTGGAGGGGGGAGGGTGTGTAAGACACAGCAGTGCAAAGAATAGATACACAGCACATTCCTTAATTCATTAATAGGCAAAAAACCTTGCGGTTTAAGAACATATCTATAGCCAACAGATATTTCAATCAAACTTTAAAAAGCAGGGAAATTGGGCAGCTATAGTTAATGCATGAGGGGAACAGGAGACCTGACCTCCTGAGATATTGTACTGCCCTACAAATTTGTCAAAATGCAAACACCATTTGGGTTGGTCTTTCACAGTCCAACCCACTTCCTGTGTAGCTTGGAAGAAATTGGTAACGTGCCTCTGAGCACCCTTCACAGACTACACTTCCCAGGATTCTTTGGGGAAAGCCATGACTGTCTAAAGTGAAATAAAGCTCTGGTGTGGGTGTGGCCCCCTGATTAGGCAAGCCCAACAGCTGTGAGTCTGGCTTTAGAACACTGACAGTTGGTTCTTATTGAGCATGCCAGACATTAAGTTCAAGCCAAAATTTCTTAAATTAATTAAACATCAGCAGGCTTTTTTTTTTAACTTTTAAACTGCAGAAGATGAAGGTTAGAGTATGGGGCAAGGTCAGTAATGGGATTACAGGTACTCTGTGAACATGACTTATTTTTAATAACTCGATTCTCTGACTGTTTTGTGTATCACCATGAAAATTTAGAGGGTTGTTAAGCAAGCATTTCTGAGTTCAGGACTAAGTTTTGTAAGGATTTGTTTTGAAATGAGCTTATGGAAAGCAGCAGAATGGAATGGAGGGTATCTTCAATTTAATGTTGCAGAATGTGAAAAATCCATGCTGACTATAGTATACAGCCAGTCTCATGGCTGTATAAGACTAGTCAAATTCTTTCCTCAGAAAATTGTAAATGAGGGAGAGATTCTTGAGGCCTTTTAAGATGGAAGTTAAGTTTGGATTATGGATGTACATAACCCTTAAGAACATAAGGGCCTGCTGGATCACGCCAGTGGCCCATGTAGTCCACCATGCTGTTTTCACTGTGGCTAATCACATGGCTAGGGGAAGCCTCAAGCAGGACCTGAGTGCAACATCATTCTTTTCTCTAGGGTTGCCAGGAGTCTGGTTTTGCCTGAAGACTCCAGATGTTTGAGGTGCTCTCTGGGTCTCTGGGTGAGGCACCTTAATCTCTGGACTCTCAGCTTTCATTTTAAAAGAAAAAAATGTTTCTAGGTGGTCTGGTTCCCAAGATATACACCAAAACATCAGCCACACCCCACCTGCAACTTCAGTTAAATGAACTTGTAGCTGGCTGCTCTAATCCTGCCCTTTCAGGTTTATAGACAATAAGTGAAGTCAGGGTTGTGATTGGCAAGGCAGTAATTATTGCCCTTTGCAAATCAGAAAACCTGTTTTTTCCTGCTTTCTGAAAATCTCATCAATTGAGTAAGTATATAGGTTTCACTCTTTCTCTCTTGTGGGCAGGAGTAAACAAGTTCAAATTTTCCTATTGAAAAGGGCACTGCTTTGAAAATCTTCCCAATATGAAGCTTTAATCCACTACTTGCTTTTTTAGTAGTAAAGTTACAATGCTAATCCCACATACCCAGGGTAAACCTCATTTAATTCAATAGGACTTAGTTATGAGTAGACATAGTTAGGATTGTGCTGTAAATTGATGGGACTTCTGAATGAACATAGCAAAGAACTGTGTTTGTGTTGTAAATCTTTTTCTCCCCCTCCAATCCTATTTTTAAAGCAATTAGGCAGGGCTTACATAAGTATCACTGTTTTTATTATGTAAGAAACTAATACTGATTTCATTTTTTAAAAATGTTCTGCAATAGCCAACTGGTTTTGACAATAAACTATTATATGGGGCGCATGTATTTTTACATCTACATGGTGTGTATGTGTATGGAGTCTTTCCAACAGACCTGTGAGGTAGGGTTGCAGACTGGAAACCAAGGCAGCTCACAATAAGAAATAAATCCCTTTAAAATCCAATAACCATAAAAAAAAGTATAAACAGTTGCAAAACAGCTTAAAGTGGCATGATTCTGAATTTTGGGTTTGGGAGAATGAAACTCCATATCACTTGAGGTTGCAGTTCTCTGCACACTTCCTTGTTTGAGTAAGCCTCACTGCATACATTGGGACTTTCTTCAGAGTAAACAAATTTAGGATTGCATTATAAATATCTCTACAGGTTGTGTAAATAATAAACATATTTGGCAGTCATGGTTATATAAATATTACTTCGTACTATGTCTCAGTATGTATCTGATTACACACTATGGTTGTACAATATTACTTCCTCTACATTTTCAGTGTGCCCTTCTTCCTTGGGGTGGTCATGAGGGGCAGATTAGGCTGAGACATGGTGAGTAGCCCATGGTCATCCAGTAAACTTTATAGCTCATCTCCATTTTTAAAGAATAATTAAAATGATTTACATACAGGCAAAGGTTATTAAGTAGATCCAAACAATATGTTTAAAGCATATCCAACTCGCATTTAAAGCACATGACTTCCACTAAAGAGTCCTGGGAAGTGTAGCTTCTCCCTCACGGTTATAGTTCCCACCACCCTTAACAAACTACAGTTCCCATGATTCTGTGGTGCGATTCATGTGTTTCAATTATGTGCTGAATGTGCTTTAAATGAAGGGTGTGGATCTACACTATGTATGATGTGCATTCAATTAGTGTATTGAAATGAACAATTCTAATATATATATATATAATATATATATATATAAATGGGAAGGGTTGTAGCTCAGTGGTAGGACATATGCTTTACATGCAAAGGTCCAAAATTCAATTTCTGGAAAAGACTATTGCCTGGAATCCTGGAGAGCCAATGCTAGTCCATGTCATTAGTACTCAGCTAGATGGCACCAAATGGCCTGAGTCGGAATAAGGCTGATTCCTTTGCTCCTTAAAATGGGAGGAGACCCAAGGCCCACAGTGACTCTAAAATGTACGTATGTATTTTAATTACAGCATTTATATACCATTTTTTTGTGAAAAATCTTAAAGCAGTTTACACAAATAATTAAAACAATAAAATTATTGGCAAAAACAGTTCCAGACAGGTATTTAAAAATATTCAGAATAATAAAACCAACAATGAGTTAAAAATAGATAAAAACATAATAGATTTTACATGCCTTGGTAGGCTTTCTTAATCAAAACAGTTTTAGCAGATGCCAAAAAGTAAAGTGAAGGCACCTGCTAATGTCAATAGGCAAGGAGTTCCAAAGCACCCAGAAGTAAGCCCCCGGTGGGAATGCCAGCCCACTATGAGGGAAAAGTTGAGCAATTCTCCACATTCCTTGCCCAGTGTGAACTGTATATGCATGTGTCACAGGTGGCATTAATCATCAGTCTTCTAGAGGGAGAGGCTGTTCAATGGGCCACCCTGCTTCTGCTGTGAAACTATCCTTTCTTAACCCAGTATACTGCCTTCATTAATACCATGGGCAAGATCTTCCTGGACCCCCAATGTAAGGAAACAGGGTCCAGGCAGTTGGGGTGCTTGAAACAGGGGAAAAACTCAGTTGGAACTGACACTAACTCCTTTGGCATCCTGGCCCAAGAGACAGATTTTAATGACTTAGGACTGATGCTTTGGACTGATCCAGGGGCTCAGTTTGTAGTGTTTGATGAGTTGGCTCAAGCTCCTCCACCAGGTTCCTTCTCAAAACTTGTGCAGCTTTGTTTACGGATTGACAGTTGGCTAGAGGGATGTCGCCTGGAGCACAGGAGAGAGGCAGCTCAAACCCTGTACCCCATCCTGCTTGTTCACATCCATAATCCCCCTGGCATGGGAACCTCATCATACTCGGGGGGGGAGCCTATGTAGATTGGAGGGGCGCAGCCTCACCTGACAGAGGAGGAGAAGGAAAAGACATGGAAGGCGAGCTTATGTTTGTACTGTGGGAAGATGGGGCATATGGTCAAATCTTGTCCTACCAAGTAGGAAAGGTCGCCAGTGCAGGAAAATCACATATCCCAGCCCTTGTAGAGGTCAAAGAGCTGGGAATGTCTGCATGTCAGCAACCTCAAGTTAAACCTCTCCCACCAAGATCTGCTTTACACCTACCAGCTTGTTTAACTTGGATGGAGGGGGAGAGGTTCAAGTGATTTTCATGTGGGACTCAGGAGCTTCCACTAATTGTATGGACTTGGACTTCACTCATAGGCACAGGGTACCCATCAAAGAGCTTGAGTAGCCCCTCACAGTGGAGACCATAGATGGGCAGATGTTGAAGTCTGGAGTCAGGGCCGGCTCCAGGAATGCGGGGGCCCTTGGGCATTAGCCTGCCCCGGGCCCCTCTGCTTCCCTTCTGCGATCCCGTGTTTTGCAAGATGAGCTTCTGAACCGCCCGCCATCCCCCGCCATCCCCAGCGCTTCACCTACCTTTCTCTGCTGTTTGCGCAGGGTTGCCATCAATAAAGATGGCGGCCGAGGTTTCCGTAACGGACTGAAGCCTTTGCCGCCATCTTGGTTGATGACATGCAGCGCATGCATTGCTGCCATCAACCAAGATGGCGGCAGAGGCTTCAGTCCCTTACGGAAACCTCAGCAGCCATCTTTATTGATGGCAACCCTGCGCAAACAGCAGAGAAAGGTAGGTGAAGCGTGGGGGATGGTGGGCGGCTCGGAAGCTTGTCTTGTGATCTGCCGGATCGCAGAAGGGGAGTGGAGGCCCCCCCAGGGGCTCCTAGAGCTGCGGGGCCCTCGGGCCAGTGCCCAACCTGGCCACCCTTTGGAACCGGCCCTGTCTGTAAATCTAAGCCACATACTGGCCACACTTTATTTAAACCAAGTGCTGTTAATGGTACAGCAAACTGTTGTAATAAAATAGTGCTGGCAGAAAGACTGCTGCCATAAAACAGTACTTCTGAAAAAAAGGCAGTAAGATAAAATATTGTTCCTGCCACAAACTTGTGATTTTGCTGTCTTCCATTAGATTTCAAAAGCTGTGCTGAACAATGACAGTTCTCCCTGGTGCAGATCCCCATCTGTACCCTGCAGATCTTTCCTTAGATCAGTTGTGCCATCTGAACCAGACCATCTAGCTGCTGTAGTGTTTGACTATTCAAGTTAGCGATAAAAGCACGAGATGGCCAAGGTGCATTAGCGACCTGTTGACATAGCTTCATAACTTCTTCCTCTGCTAGATCTTTGATCCCCTACTCCCCATCTATTTGGTAGCTCAGGCCTATTTCATACATTACCAGTGCAATGCAGTTGCCATATAACCAGTCTTGGGATACACACTGGATTGGTTAATGCCTGAATGATGAAATTGAATTGCATGGGTGATCCTGGGAGAGGTTCCCTCATCAGTGCCCCAGCCCCAGTGATATGTTTCATGTTCTACTCATTCTATTTGACTGGGTCATTCAAAGGCCTGATTTGTGTTACCAGTGAGACATTGCTTCTCCTCCATGGTTCGATTCCATGCCATGCCAGTAATGACAGAATGATGGGGCATGGGAAGATCTTTACTATTTCTTGTATGTATCCACAAACTATAAGATCACTCCTAAGAAAACAATTCATCCAATATTCAATCTCACTCTTGCCTATGGAACACAAAAGGTCACAACATAGTTCTGATTCTTGCAATAAGTCACATAACAGCATCCACTCCAATGGTTCTGAAAACTTGATTTTTCTTTTTTGAATTTCACATGAATCACTGGAGAATTTTGGCAGAATGGTCCCCCAGTTGTCATCATTTGTGTATTTTGGGTACAACTATGGATCCAGTTTTAATATTGCTTCATATTATTTTCATAGCATTGGAGGAAACCTTTGGATTGACCCCTTACCCTTTCTAGTCCTCCTCTCATAGCCCATTTCTTCCTTCATCCAATAATAAGAACTATCACCATGCTTTCATTCTATATTACATAAGCTGAAATTTCACAGAAGAGAGTTTGATTAGAAAAAAAACTGCTGGAGAATTTCACCTCCCTCCAAATATTTGGCAAAGCCCCCCCTTTAATGCCAACAAATAGTGCAAATAATCTTTGAAGGCCATTTTCAATCAGTCCTATCTTAAACTCTGTGATAGCATGCACAGGAATGGATGAGAGTTTCCATCCATGTGCCCCAAGTCTCTAGAATCTAAGTTTCTGAGTAGTGTGGGAAGATGCATCTTTACTTTGTTGCACATGTATGCAATCTATAATGAGACCATTTTGCAATACACAGCTTACCATTTCAAACAAACTGCAGCTAGTGAAGTTCATTCTGAAATGTTCAGTAAAGCAGTCTTGCATGACAATTACGATTTTTCTATTGCGTCTTTAACTGAAACACACCTTTTGGTGTGAGAACAAGTTTCCCAGTTTTCATCTGCAAAATGCTAAAGTTCTGAAACAGTATGCACATCCTAGCCCTATTTGGGCATCCAAAACCCATAATCATCCAAGTGAGGCAGGAGAATGGTGCTGCACATGTGCACTTTGTACCCGCAATTGTGCCTGCCACTCCCCAATACTATTCATGTGTTTAAGAGTATATCTGCAGTGGGGCAGCCTACCTTATATCAGTAGGCTGTTCCCGTGAGCTGGAACCCTGAGTGCTCAGAGATGAAACTCACAGGGATAGCCTATTCTAGGGCTAAGAAACCTGTGTCCCTGTAGGTGTTGTTAGACTACAACTCCCATCAGTTTTGACCATTGACCATGCTGGCTGGGGCTGATGGGAACTGGAGCCCAATAACATCTGAAGGGCCACAGGTTTTCTGGACTGCACATATAGACAAGTTGCTCCACTTCAGACATTCTCTGTAACACAGGGACGTCACTGGGGTGGTGCAAGTGCAGGGTGCAGTAGGAACAAGGTGAGTGGGCATGTGTTCCAAGCATCCAAATTGGGCTTTTAGGAAAGATATAACTAGGAAAAGTGGCCTACACATCTGAGTACTATCCAGCAATTCCATGTAGATGTGACATCTCACAATAACAGTAATCTAACTCATTCAAATTAAAGTTAAAAAGTACAAGAAAAGAAATGAAGGAGAGCTTCTCCCACCAGAAATGTCTTTGTGCAGATCCTATTAAAACCACAAAAAATGATATTTTCACACAAGACACCAAAAATCACTTTTTGCCAAATGTCATATTCAACTCATTAGCAAGAGAATGGCAAGGCACTCTAATGTGATTGCTCTTTCTTCACAATAAAGGTGAAAATTACTAGGGCCTCACAGCTTTAAAATGAGAGTTGATTGAAGTTAAATGACTTGATGGTCATGAATATTCATGCGCATTGGCGTTGCCTGTGTCAGGGCATGTTTATATGTGCATGGCATTCCTCAGCCTTCATTGTTTGTTGTTGTGAGACCAGGCCCCCTCCTGGAGTGGGGCACGTAGGCGCTTTATTATTATTTTTGGCTGTCAAATCTGCTTGAACAAGTGCAAACTAGCAGGCAAGGATTTCACAGATCATCTGCATTGCAGCATCATTAATCCAGATGGCCCTGGGAAGCATCGAAATCATTAGAATTGTTATTAGGAGCTGTAATAAACAAAGTTTCTGCTCATGCATTGGTGAAACTTCTATCGGCAGATAAAAAGGCAGGAAAAGGGGCTGGATTGAAGTAAGAAACAAGGGGGGGGATGTCCTTACCTCAACATTGCATAATACCAGTACATCAGGAGCAAAGAAGGAAGAGAGAGAGTGTATACACACACACACACACACACACACACGGCAGGATTCAAAGTACTATGCAACTAGTTCTATGTGTCCATAGAGGCTGTGGATTTCTGCTTTTTAATATTCCAGTTAGTGAACTAGTTGTACTGGGCAAACTATATGTTACAAATACATATAATGTACCTCTAATGGCTGCTGTTTCTAAGAAAAGTAGTTTTGAATAGGAAACTGATTGGTAAGGAATGCCTAACCCTTTTGCCATTAGCTCCACTTTTTTTTGGCCAGGTTCTAAATTCAGGAATCACCATTTTAAACCCTTCTGGGAGAGGAATCAGCTGAAAGTGATTTGGAGCTGAAAAATGGGATGGTGGGGAAAGGGTTAACCCCCTCCCTTCCCACTTTCCCACTCAAAATACACCCCCCAAAACTACTTTTCTAAGTAAAATCAAAGAAAATAGGCTGCATTACCCAGATGTGCAGTGTGTAGTTTGCCCCTAACTCAAGGAGTTTGTGATTTACAGCAAGTGGAGTTTTCTCTTAAAAGAAAAAAAAAAGATCTAAACATCTCAATTGTGTTTGCGTCCTTAGGCTTAATTAAGTACCCCCCCCACTATATATATATGCAAGAAAAATATTGGGTTGTATCCACAGAATCATAGAATCGTAGAGTTGGAAGGGGACTATAAGGTCAATGAGTCCAATCCCCTGCTCAATACAAGTATCCAACGTAAAGCATACCGACAGAGCCAATGTTAATTCTACTCAGAGTAGACCCCTTGAAATTAATAAACATTGCTAACAAGTTTATTCATTTCAAGGGGTCTACTCTGAGGAAAACTGAATTGGGTATGACCCATTATACAAAAATGTTTACTACTTTCTACGTAGAAGTCTAAATGAAATTATAGATATAACTCAATAGATAATCACAAATGAAACCCATTACAGATAAAGCTGACAATAAAGTTAAGTGTTCCAGCCATGAAGAGGAAGTCAGCTCAAGACCTACAGCTTATAACTTGATTTCACACACATTTCTAATAATGGGAGGTGGCTATGTTGGAAAGTCCCAGTTGTCTGTGGTTTCTAGGTGAATTCCACTCCTTGTTTTGAAACAAGTGTATTTGCTTCACATTTCACAGTGTTCACTACTGCAAACATCAGTGTATATACTCTTGTGGCTGTATAATAATTTAGCATTACCAAAAAGCATGCGCCGAAGAGACATCTGATCCCTTGTTCTTGGGGCACTAAGGTTGCCATTCTGTACACATTTACTTGGGAGTAAGTCCCACTGAATCCAAAAGGTCTTCCTTCTGGGTACTTTTTCCTAGGATTGCACAGTAAAACATCAAGTAAGGGAAACCATCAGAGGACGCTTTGTTGGTCTTTCAGTAATGTTTTGTCAAAGTCCCTGACAAGAACCAATTAGATGGGTCACCAAGTCGTCATGAGGTGAAAAGAAGAAAATGTTTTGTCAGAGATTTAGAAGTTGGCAATTGCATGAGAAACAAAAAGGAGGAATAAATGGATGGTTGTCAAGATGGCAAAAGATTAATAGAATAATTCTATGAGTCTCAATGAGAGAGAGAATTATGAATAGGTAGTTTACCAACAAGCAGGAATAATCAGGAGATCTTAATACAGATGGCATTTGGAGAGTAGTCTTCACCACACAGGGCCTGACATTCAGGTCAAGACCCCATTTCCCCTCCTTTCAACTCAAAGGTCAGCAGGCAGCACAGATGCTTTCATTAAACTCCCTACAGATTACTTATGGTTTCAGAGTGGCTAGTAGAAAGGAAGAATAGGACTAACTGCAACAGTACAGCTCTGGAACCTCTCTTCAGGCTCAAGGCTCCATGCTGGGGCAGTACCTTGAAGCCCTTCTCCTGACACTAACATTGCTACTGCTTACCTGGACAGTACGGGCATGGGGAAGAGTGGTGACAAGGACAGGGCTAGGTGGGTGCACTGGTGGGAGGATGAGATTGGCTCCATTGGTACACCTGTGCAAATCCGACCTCAACACTCCCCTTGCCCTGAACCCATCAAGGTGTGAGACAGCTATGCTGGTGGGGTGTGTGTGTGTGTGACCTCATTGGGTAGTCCTTGGTATGCCATTACCTCTGAACATTTGCAAAACCTACCTACTGTGCAGAGTTGGTTTGTTTTATATTTATCTGATTATTATACCACCATTAGAAACACAACTGTCAGGAGTTAAAAACAGAGTACAAATAATGCTGTTATTGTTATTGTATTATTATTATTATGGGCTCCTACTGGGGAGAAGGGTGGGATATAAATCAAATCATCATCATCATCATCCAACCCTTGCTCTGAGGTTCCAGGGCGGGTTACAAGAGTTTAAAATATATAATTAAAGCAATTAATTTAAAATTAACCATTAATTAATAACACAACAATCCTAACTATATGAAGCTGGCATACCTTGGTTGTCATAACTCATACCAGTGTAAGTTACCCTCATTCCAAACTCCATTCAGGAGCCCCTGGGAGAGGCTACTGTTTGGGCCCAAGTTTTGATGATTGGGCCCTTGGCCACATGACCAAGCTGAACAGGGTTTGGAATAGGTGTAAGTCTCTCTTTGCCTCAACATGCCACACCCCGTAACACCTTTTTTTTGGGACTTATGCCGGTGTAAATTATGCCAACTTAAGTTCCGCTGGCTAAGCCCCACCTGAGCCAGCAGAGCTCCAGCCCAGCCAGGGTGAAGGACATATGCCTATGTAAGTCCAGCTAAACTGGGAAATCCCGAGATTTGCCAGATCAAAAGTCTCTCATCCCAGCAGATCTTGGGTTGAGATTGTGCTGTAACACATCAGTAAAATCATAACAACTACAGAACAAAAGAAACATTAAAAAACCCTTTCTTTCTTTCCTTCTTTCTTTCTTTGAAATAAAAAGGTCTTTGATGATACTTAAGTTTCATGGAAATGAACAGGGTTTACTCCCCCGTGAGTGGATAGCCTCAAATACATGTCAAGTGAGCCTTTCTGGGGGAGAGTTCCACAAACAGGACACCTTAATGAAACAGAGCAGTGGTGTTGCAAGAGTTACTCATATAATGTACACTGTTTATAAAATAGTGCAAAAAACAATGTTTATGTGTTTGTATGTAATATTATATATGCATGATGATTTCACTCAGATTCTTTTTGTAAGGTGTTTTGAAAGCACACGTGTGCTAAGATGAACCATTGTCAAAAAGCAATCCTGATGTGATTGTTCATATTAGTACTGTGCTGAAATCTATCCAAAATATGCATGCCAGGGCCGTTTATAAACTGGTCCCTGATATAGATTGCAACCCTAGCAAGCCTGTTACTGGAGCCTACTCATAAAATGTTCTGTCTGGCATTCTCTTAAGCTGTTAGCAAAACACACACACACCCTACATTTTCTGAATAAATGTGTATAAATATATAGAAAGAAAAGGAAGCAGATAAGAGAATAAACGAGCCATCAGGATTGTATCATGCCAGTTCTCTGGAGAAATATTTTAACCTTAAGACACACTTCTTTTGAAAAAAATGGCAAAAAGCAAACTTCTCTATCTCAAGGGAATCTATAGTTAATATACACAGTATGTGCAGAAATGGGATGCCTGAGCAACAGAAGGTCAACTACCTGCAAACTTTCCTTCAGGCGTACAAGGTATGAGAGAAAAGTGGGTCAACTTTCAAGGTTAACATACCAGTAGACTCTTCTTGTTAGGGGAAGGAAGGAAGAAGACTGACAAGAACAGCAGAGAGCAATTGTCAAAACCATGCCCTGAATGTGTAAATTATGGACAAAGAGCTTAAGAGTTAGGGCCTGGTGCAATCACTAGAAGAAGTAAATCAACCCTTTATATTTTTGACTTCTTCCACAAACAGCCTTTCTCCAAATGTTTCCAAATGTAAGGAATGCAGCCCCAAATTAAAAGCAAGGACTCTTGATATTTCAAAAGCAAAGTGAACATCCGGATCCACTAGCATAGCAGTTTTCAGATTTTGGGTTCAGGGAACACTTTAAATGTTCACTTGCCTTTTGAGAAAATCCTGTGCATTTGCCCTGAAAATCCTGTGCATCACAGACAATCCTGGAGTGTGTTCTAGGGTATCTGTGCAGTATATGTAGGGCTCCACCTGGATCTGTTGTGCATAGCCATCACTCACACACAGAGTACACTCCAGAATATATCCATTGTTTCCTTCTAGATACACAGTGCACAAAAATAATGGTAGTGGTCCATGAGTGACAGTTGTGTGCATGTTCAGCTATCGTTGAGGGTAAGATCTCCTTTAGTACAGAGATTATCTTCTAAGAAACCTCAGAGTTTCCTAAACACTGTTTGAAAAAACACTATTAGGGAATCAAAGGGCTCATCCAAACGGAGCGGGATAATCCATGTTTCCCATATCCGGTTCATCATCTGACAGTCCTCACTTTGCCTGTTTGTTCGCTCGTTCCCAATTAAAAAAACCCGCTTTTCTTCCGCCCGCACACGCAGCGAGAGGACCTGTACTTCTTCTCGCTTTTTCCGAGCTCCACCCATAACACTCCCCCCTATCAGCCAATTGGTCAGTAAAAATATGACGTATGCTCCTCTCCCCCTTTGCAACAAAGCACAACAAGGCACATGCACTTGAACGTACGAGCGCAAAAGTTTGAATTTCCTGATGGTTTGGTAGTAGTGGCTGTAATGGAGTTCCTTGTCGCTCACCACTCTGGAGCAGCGCCGGCTGGGGGGGGGTGTCTCCAGGTGTCCCTGACCATCCAGGGGGAATGTAGGCAGTGCAAGAGATCAGCGCTTGTAATTGCCAGGCAAATCCCCCCTAACCCTTGGACTCATTCACTGCAGGGTTCAGCCCCGGGACGGTTATGAGGCTCGGCGGCCGGAATGCTGCCCCTGAGGGAAGCAAACAGCCCCGCCACGGGTGGCCGCTCTTGGCTCAGGCAGGGAATGCGGGCAAACAGCCCCGTGTGCTGCTGTGTCAATCTGTGCTGAAGCGACCAGCACAGTCTTTGTGGTGTTTCCTCTGATAAAAGAAACATGCAAACCACTTATATGCCTATAATTCCAGTATTTTTGTTTGTTTGTATTTCCAATATTTCGCAAAACCGACTGTATGCTTTTCTACCTTTAATGTTTCTGGAGATATACATGATTGCAATTCCACTTATTTCTCCAGAACAGCAAGTAACAATGTGTCATGTCTAGGAAGGTAGACCACCAGTCTCTATGGTTGCGGGTGGCTCTGACGCTCTAGCAAACCACTTATATGCCAATAATTCCTGTGGGTTTTTTGCTTGTATTTGCGATATTTCGCAAAAGTGACTGTATGCTTTTCAGCTCAGCTGGGCTGCAGAGAACCTGCAGGTTGTGGTTGAAATTGACAAGACTCAAAGACAGTAGCCTTGCAGGCAGAAAAGCGAAATTGACTAAGGGTGCGTGAGTGTCTGTAATCCAAGAGGAAAGCCTCTATTTCTTTTCTCCCTGGACTCTGGATGCCTGGATGCCTGGAAGCAAAGACCAATACGTTCAAGAAGGGCATTTGATGCGGGGGTGAGGGGTGGGAGGTGGAGGTTAGGCAAAGATAAATATTTTCTCCCTTGAAAAAGTTTACAAACAAACACAATTGCAAATCTCACCCTGAGCGGCTGCCCAGTTTGCAGGCTGGCTAAAAATTAACCGCTGTTGCTGCTTCTGCGCAAATGCACTTTTTTGCATTTGCGCAGTAGAAGTTGCAGGGAGCCCCCCCAACACCACACCATTGCTGTGATAGGTTCCTTTTTCCAGGGCTTTCCCCGGACATTCGTGCACATACGCAACAGTGGAAATATGTGATTGGCTGAGAATGAGGGAAGGGATATGAGGAACCGCCCAAGAACTGCCCATCAAATGCCCACAGCTGTAAAGTCCGCGGTATTGCATCCAAGCGCCTGAAGGTACAGCAGATGTTTCCCGGTTTAAAAAAGCAAATCTCATGATTTGCGGTATTGCAGTAGCGGATTTAACCGCGCAAAAATGCGCAAAAGCACGCGGCGTCATATGGATGACCGAAAAATAATGAAAACACAAAGCGATCATGTCACACATTTTACAGTCGTCTGGATGAGCCCAAAGAAAGCAACTTTTCTTTTCTATAATAATCTCCCCTGCTTGCCTTTAGGTGACTCAGAAATTATCCAAGCTGGTTTAAAAAGAAAATTGGGAAAAACTTGGATCATTTTATGAGTCTGTCTGAAGCTCAGAGAATGATCTGTGCCTCGCCAGCCCTCTCCATTCCCCAACAGTATCTCTGCCAGCCAACTCTGTTGACCAAACACCCTACCATCTTCCCTTTACTGATCTGGCCAATGGCAACATGAAGCAGTAATGTGCAAGGAGAGGGAAGCTGGGCTGCCTATCCCTTTGCCAGTCCCTTTCCATTGCTCTGGCATACTGCATAAGTGGGTGCCAGGAGAAAGGCAGGGGGTCCCTTGGGATTTGTCATCTTCAGGGGCCACTATCATTGCAGAGGACACTGCAACTTTCCTTCTGCAGTCTTGGGTAGCAGGAGCATCCCATGTGACAGAAAGGGAAGAGGGGAGACACAAGCCTCTCTCCCCACTGGTTTTTTTGTTGCGTAAATTTGTATATTTGTTAGCAGAGAATGTCAACAGTCTGAAATGCGTGTGTGCCAATGTGTGCATTTACCTAAGTAGCAGGCTTTTACCCTGCATTGAGATCACTGAGACTTAAAACTTAGTAAAATAAGAAAAGCTACTTTATTTTTAGAAATACATAGTAGACAGAAAGGCATACCCAGTTCTAACTAACTCAGTTGGAGGCACAATGCCCAGGCTTGGGAGTCGCCCTCATGGCTCAGGAGAGAGACAGCAGAGACAAAGGTGTCTCCTCTCTCTCGGACAGTCGAAGAAGAGAAGAGGGGAAAGGGCGGAAGGAGGAGGGGCAGATAAGCTTCCTTAAGACGTCAGTCAGACCATCACAGGAAAAGGTAATCAAGCCTATCCATCTGGAGGACCGTAACTCTATCTCCCTTCTGGAACATAAACAAAAGAACAAAACAGGAGTTGCTCTTGCCCCACTTCCAGCATGTTTCTGCTTGTGCCATTAAGGTAAGAACATAAGAAGAACTTGTCTGCTAGATCAGGCCAGTAGCCCATCTAGTCCAGCATCCTGTTCTCACAGTGGTCAACCAAATGCCTGTGGGAAGCCCAAAAGCATTACTGTGGCATGGCGAAATAAGGGAAGGGAAGCAGGGGCATCCCAAGAGATTTTGCTGCCTCTGGGCAAAGGGCAAGATGGCAGTACTTTCATTCCACATACAGGAGCCAGCTGAATGTTACTTCAACACCGGTGATGGGATAGCATTCTCCACTGCACCTGAAGCCATGGAACATACAGAGTGCTGTCTTCCAAAAGAAGGGAATGTCCAGGGAGCATTGGAATACCACTGCTGCCCTCCAGCATCTTTGCCTAATGGTAGGACAAGCCCAAAATGGGAAGGGAGAGGATGTTTGGGGATGGAAGGGCTAGCAGGGATGGGAAGGGCTGGTGGGAAGGCGAGCAGAGAAGCCAGGAATTTCTTCTATGGCTTAGAATTCAATTGATGTCAAAAAGTATTCAGAGAATTGTAAACCTGACCTTTCCTTCAGGCAGGTCTCTGCAACCTTCCCCCACTTCCCAGTTTCTTCTCCAAGCTCAGGAGGTCTTTTCTGGCAACTCTATTTTTTTTTTTTAAGAAAACCTCCCATGAAAATAGGAATTATAAACTGACTGATCCCTAGAGCATTACTTTGCTTCTTGGAGGGAGTTTTTAAAAAATAAATTAACAGAAGGAAACATTATGTGTTCCCCACCTTCAGGTCTCTGCTTCCATATCCCCAACCTCATTCTGCTTCAGTCCTCAGCTGGAATCTACATCTCAACACACTTAAACCACACAAAGAAAAATAACAGTCTGGATCTAAGCATCACAGAGACAAAAGAAAAATTTACTGTACACAATCCTTCTCACAGCTTTTTTTTTTTAAAGACCAACTGTATAGTTCTTTTTGAACTATGGCATATTTAGGGAGGGAAGGGGAAATCAGAATGATTTTGTTGACATAAGGGAATGGATTACTCATTAAGTCTAGGGGAACGGCACAGTTGCTTTGACTCTGAGGTCCTGCTGTTGAGGTTAGTAGAGAAAAGACCTCATTATGTGGAACACCTGAATGCATCTTTTCTACAAGGAATGTGCTTTTTTTCTCTCTTTCCAACTCTGTTTGGTTCTAATTATATGCTGCTTATTATCATATATGCCACAAACAATAAAGAATGCACAATAGTTTATCCAGGTGAATATGATAGCTTTTCTTAGATACAGCTTTCCTCACAATAATGGCACAGTGCTTGGCTTTTTTTAAAACACATATCTCACTCCCAATATCTTTCCCAATCTCCAAATGTTACACTCTATGAGCGAAAGTGAAATTAGGTAATAACAACAACAGCAGCAGCAGTAACGGCAATTTAAGAGTCTGGCAAAACATTTTGAGAGGAATAGAGTTTGTAACCCAGAGCGTTTTTCTACTTGTCGGTTTGCACCGCTCGTGCTATAATGGCAGATGTTATTGTGAATGCTTCAGTGGATGACGTATTGTGCAGTCATTTTTGAGGTAATATGATGGACACATTTTTCTAGCTAGCTTGCCATGGGGGGGGGGAGCAGAGGAGAGAGAGCTAATTGCCAAAGCTGAAATTTCTTAGAAGACATTGTTCTGAGCAGAAGAGGCTCTTCAGGTGGGGTGGAACTGGTGCACTAGTTTCCCAGTGGCAAACACACTGGCAGGAGCACTGGCGTGGCTCCATTGGTGCATTTCCACTGAACTGATCTCCCTGCCACCTCACCCCTTCCCGTCTCCCTCCTGGTAAGCAGCAATGACCCTCCCATCTGCCAGGAATCTAGAGCAGTTGCTCCTCCCCAGCTGGCCAGCCCCTTATGCTTCTGATAAAAGTTCTGACAATTTCATTTTTCTCACACCAGTAGAAAAATAAGGTTATTCTGTGGAACACTCTCCAAATATTCTTAAGCATTTTTTTTGGGGGGGGGAAGCCATCATTTTCTCCAATGCCCCCTGATGAAATTCAGGGAAATGGCCTCTTCCCAACCCCCACATTTCTCTCCTGAAATAGGGTGAATTTCAAGGGGCCATTTGCACACAGCTCTACTAATTAATGCCGAACAAATAGATGGAAACCTGCTCCGAAGATATCGCTTGAAGGTGATGACTTTCACTGACACACAAATGTTATGTTTCAGTAGCACTGCTATTGTTTGGGGGCTTAATTATTCTTCATTTCCATTTTATTTATTTTTTAAATGTATAGTCTGCTTTGTTGTACATCCTGGCACCCAAGATGGCAACATCAAGAAAATACAGTAAAAACCTTAAATCAGAAATGCAGCATTTGGCTGCAGATGTTGCCATAAGAGGTGATCAGCACAGGGCTCAGTGAAGCCCATTTTCCTTCCCCAACCATTAGCCATGTGTATGCATGTGGCAGCCATTCCCTCCAATGGGAATTCTAACTGTCCCTCTCAGTCCCAGAGCCGTTAACTCATTTCACATATGAATAGGAAGCTTCTCCTTCGTGCATGTAAACAGTGCCTTTTTGGTAAAAAATAAATAAATGAGATGCTGGTACTTGTATCTTGGTAAAAGCACTTTGGGTGCCAGCACACTATGGCTGGCATGGGCAGAAAAAAAAGAGATGCCAAAAAAAGAATTTCCATGTAAGGTGGACTGCCCAGGGTGAAGTATTGTTGGGAGATGAGGAGTGAAAACTGGCCTTGAATGAATGAAATTTTTATTTCGGTCCCAGACCAGCCATAAACTGGTGTTGGAAGAGACACTTCTCAGGCATGCCTACTCTAAGCCTAAAGGATCCTTTAAAAGTCCCCTCACAGTTTAAAGGATCAGGGACCAAGCTAGATGTACAAAACCTAAGGTATGTCACTGGTGTATTAGAATAAGGGACTTACAATATAGATAACCACAAATACAAAGTTTGAAATGCATAATTACATCCGATAAAACAGCAACAACCAACCTCTCCTTTATACAAAACTGTAAGTAAAATTCCCCATACCAAAGTCCCCCCCCCGCAGTTAAGAACATCAAGTAGGCAAAATGCACTACTTTTAAAAACACTAAACTGTGCTACTGTTAAAAACTGCTAAAATCACTGAAAGCTTTTTAGAAAGTCTAAGGGTTGAATCAAACAATATCCCCTGTGCCAACAGAAGGCTACTTGATCCAGCAGATGCTTCTATCAGCGGAATAGGAAGAGGTGCTATTTTCAGTGATTTCTCCTCATCCCCGTAAGCTGCCCCTCCCGATGCCACCTTTCACTGTGGTTTGAAGCTCTCTGGTGACAATTTTAGGGGTGTATGGAAGGGTGCAGGGTTTAAAACATTTAAAGCCTGGGGAAATAGCCTATTGTATCCATTTTATCTTCATAGAGCTAAGAATTAAAGTATCAATTCTGTGTCTTTAAGATTAAGAACTTGGAATTTGATTTAACAGAATCCAAAGATCAGGAACATCTAAAATAAGAACTGAATTTTATAATCTGCACATAATAGAAATCACTATGAAATTGAGTAAGCCAAGATTTCAAAGACAGAGCTGGTTATCAAGGTAGCTAATTAATCCAAATAAGCTTTTCTCTGGCAAGTCAAAAATGAATTCCTATCATTTCTCTCAAATGCTCTCAAAACAAGTGTAGCATAATTTTTCTGTCTTGAAAGCTGATGCTATGAGCAATTCCTAAACCTACACAAATCCTTTCACGCTCTCCTATCTCAAGTGATTTGGATCCTCTATTCAACCTCACAATTACCTAGCCATGCACAACCAGCTAAGTATGGTGGCCTATGTATCTTGTATGTCCACAGCCAACTCCTTTTTTTAAAAAATGAAGTTTTACAAGATAGGAAAGGGTGATTGTTTTGGGGGGAAGAAGTGTTCTGATAAATCATTCCAAGATCAAATAAACATTAACCAGAGTTTTAGCCATGATCTCTTTTGTCTTCTCTGCTCATATATGAACTAATTGGTTTCCCTCCCCAAATGTTTTATCTTCCAACATTAGAAGATAGGTTAGGCTGCAATAGTAAAGTAAGGGAGGGAACCAAAGGTGCTTCAATTGTCATATTTTGTCCCCTGCTAGGCTCAAGCCAGCAGGAAAAAGATACTGGTGGAAGAAAAACCTTGCATGCCTCCATCAGTTTCCTTTAAAAAAAACATTTTCCTTTCCATTGGAAACCATGAGACATTGATTAGATGAGGGCATTGGGGGCTTCAGAGCCAGTAGAGAGGAGGAAGATGACATCAGATCTCCTTCTTTGATGTCAGATATATCCTCTAGCTCCTGGGGCATCCTCCCAGGGGCTATAGAATGGCACCCTGTGGTGTCTTTTTTCCTGAAAGACCACTGAATTGGGTTTAAAGTGCTATGTTATTATCATGGTCATTTCTTGCTCGCATTTTAGAGTTTTATTGGTTGACTGCTGATTTTAATTATGATGTTTACATGCAGGGCTTTTTTGTGACAGTGCTCACTGGTATGAAGTACTTGCTTCCCTTCATCACTCACTCTGCTACCAACCTTCAATGGCAGAATGAGGACAGCACAGTATCAATGATTTTAAGTGGGTGGGTGGGTTACAATCATAGAATCATAGAATAGTAGAGTTGGAAGGGGCCTATAAGGTCATCAAGTCCAACCCCCTGCTCAATGCAGGAATCCAAATCAAAGCATTCCCGACAGATGGCTGTCCAGCTGCCTCTTGAATGCCTCCAGTGTCTGAGGGCCCACTACCTCTCTAGGTAATTGATTCCATTGTCATATGGCTCTAACAGTTAGGTTTTCCTGCTGTCAGTTGAAATCTGGCTTCCTGCAACTTGAGCCCATTATTCTGTGTCCTGCACTCTGGGACGATCGAGAAGAGATCCCTGCCCTCCTCTGTGTGGCAACCTTTCATGTACTTGAAGAGTGCTGTCATATCTCCCCCTCAGTCTGCTCTTCTGATGGATAGCTTTTATGAACAACAACAAACACATTTTTCGTGTGTACATGCAGGGTTCCTACCATCTGTAGGAGCCCTCCTCCTTCATCTGCTTTGGCAACCAGCAGGCCAATTCCAGCTTTGAGAGGGCACTGGGCAAAATGTCATCTCCTCTGTCATTGGCTCCTGGCACATATATATTTGGCTGCAGTGGCAGCTCTCCCAGCAACACTAGGTGGCTGGGTCTGACCACCTTTTTAATTTCACACAGTGCCCAGAGTGATGCCAAGTTTAAAAGGCTTAAGATTAAAAGGATGGCAAGAACCACCCAGCTGGTGCTGCTCTGAGTGCCAGGCCAGGGAGCAGGACAGCCATCAGCAGTGCCCCCTGCCAACTGCGCAAGGATGCCAGGTGCTAATATTGGCGCCAGGTGCTAACATCTCATCCGGTGTAAAAAGCCCTGAAGAATTTTTAGTTGATCTTACTGAAACTCTTTGGGCTTCCCTTGAAACCTTCAGTTTCACCTCAGATTTCTCTTCAGATGAAATGTGATGGCAATTCTATTTCTTCTCATCTGGCATGAATGCAGAAGCTCCCTTGATCAGAAGAAGTGGAAGGAAAGAGCAGAAAGTTTAAGGAATGCTAGCTTTCACTTTTAGAAGAAAGAAAAAGAATATGTTAAATAAATCCCGTAGAATGGATATGGCCTGTGCTTATTTGCTGACTGGGGAATGAAGGTCATTCGTTCAGGAGTCTAGTCAAGCATAGTCAGAAGGCAGGATTTGATTCACAGCAATTTGAATTTCTGTATGGATTCCTTTTCAGTTTCATTTTTATAGCTCCTTGAATAATGTCAAGAAGGGAAAGGAGAGGAGCCTTCACTTTTATGCGTTTTATATATTTCTCCAAATGATACGAAACACAAGTACCATAGCTATGATTAGCAGGAAGACTATGGGAAACAGGGTCATCATAAAGAATTTATAATGGCAGGCTGCATATTTCCCTGTCAGAGATGAATGCATGGCAAGCTGTAAAACTGAATTAAGTTAAAAATGTGAAATGCTGATTGAATCAGAGGATTTCAAGAATATATATACATATATATATATATATATATACATACACACACACACACACACAGACACTTCAAAGCCATAAATGGTTGACAAGTAAACATCATGGATATTATTTATCTAAAGGGGGTATGGAGAACTTTTGATCTTCCAGATGTTGCTGGACTACAACTCCCATTATCCCTGACCATTGGCCATGATGGCTGAGGCTGATGGGAGCTGAAGTCAAACGCAACCAGGAAGGCTGTAGGTTTCTCAATTGTTCACCAATCAGTTCTTAAAATTTCCCTCACCTGCCAGGACTAATGCCAGTTAAAACCAAATCAATACTTGCACTACTCCAAAGCCAATTGGAATTGCCCTGCAATGTGGAATAGGCAAAAAGGAAGAGTCCCAAAGGCCAATCAGGGACTCTCCCAAAAATTCCTGCACAGCCTTAGAAAGGTGACAAGCAGAGTCCGCGTTGTAAAGGGAGGAGAGGTGTTGGAAAAAGGAAGAAGGAAGAGTTAGGGGTAGAGCAGGCTTAAAAAGTCTGACACCCACCCCTTCCCCACGGGGCCTGTGTGTTGCTCAGCAACTCCTCCCCAGTGGGAAACCATTCAAGGCTTCTTCTGGATGTGTGTGTGGGCAACTTCTACACACACACACACACACAAAACAAACACTTGAGAGTGGGAGTGGCATGGAATGGACAAACTAAGAGGACTGTCCTTGGGATTGCTCATGAGCGAAGGGGAAAAATCTGGCTCCTGCTCCAGATGTCTGAGGCAGGTTCTGCTCCCTATCATCATCATCATCATTATCATCATCATCATCATCATCATCATCATCATCATCATCATCTATTAGTTCATCACTTCATATAAAAAAGCCCTTACAGCAGTTTACAATAAAAGGACAGTTCAAATACAAAATTTGCATATGAGAATAAGAACACAGGAAGCACCAAAGAATTGCGATTGAGAATGCAACTACTTTACCCCTTCATCAGCATTGCCCCGCCTTGATGGATTCTATTTCTTGGTCATGTTTCAGTGTGACAAAGAGGGAGAACCCAGACACTAACACTGCATATCTGATTCATTTGCCTTTGGTAACTTTAACAGCATTTATGTATTTCAGTTCCATAATTAAATATATTAATTCTATGATACTTTTAAGGTTAATCAAAGGAAACGACAGGTATTCTTGAAATATTCATATTCCCCCTATTACTTATTTAGCAGTGCAATCAAAGCAGTATGCAATTTGCCTTGGTCTTCCAGTCCAAAAGCTGTTAATGACAATACACAGCATTGATTAGAATAGGCAGCTTTGGTTTTCTTTTCTTGTTTGCTACTGCTCAGTGTTTTAATGAGACATAATTGTATTATTATTAATACAGACACCAGCCGTTCGTGAGCCCTAATAAAATTTTTAATGTGTTTGCAAATCATTTCCTAGGAAGATTCTTTGGGACTGCCAGCACATTAAGCTGGAAGTAAGCTGGGGAAAATCATTGGTGTGTTTTACTGCTAATTAATAATTGCTAATTAAATAGATGTATGCTCAGTCTTTTTTCTTCAAAGGTAAGACCGTAAAGCACTTCTTTTTCCTAGAGATAAGAACTACTATCTTCTCTAGAATGAATTTCCACATCTATGCAAATATCTTCTCAGCCAAAAAGATACCAAAGACAGAGTGCTTGGTTCTTTCCTAATACAATGGATATATACTTGGTAGAGAGAAGGGTTGCCAAAGTTTGATTCCAAAAATATTGCCTTCCTAAGTTGGGCCAGGAGACAAGCCATGGTAGACAGCACTATGCAAAATCCAGCAAGTGAGAAGCAACGTCTGAAAGGGATATGGAACTCTAATGGATCAGGTTGCATATATAAACCAAAGGAAGTTCCCTTGCACCAAGTCAAACAATTGGTCCATCTAGCTCACTGTTGTTTGCACTGACTGGTTTACTATATATCATACGGAGAAAAAGGATGGAGAGAACATTTTCTCCCTCTTTCACAGTCCTAGAACTCATGGTCATAGAATGGAATTGAATGGCAGTAGATCCAGGACAGATGGGAAAAAATACTTGTTAGAATAAGTGGTGAAGTTTATCTGTACTTTTTCTGCCCATGCTGACAAAACAGGAAGAGAAACTAGACAAAACTTTGTGCAGACTGACAGTCACAGTACTCGATACAGGCAGAAGTATGTGGATACATGCATATATTTGGACAGATAGAATTGCAAGAAAATCTACTGCCAGATTTGAAACTGGGACAGATTTAAAGTGTTCTTCTCTGTCATCTAGACTTGCGCTTTATGAAATCAACAAAGAAAAGTAAAGGGCAAGTGTTTAAATTAATATGCAAAGCTCAGAGAGCAACATTCAACTGGAATACTTGGGGGAAAATGGAATTGACTTGTGTTTGAACTGTAGAAAATTGCAGCCTTGCATAGACGTCCAAACACCCTCAGGTTGAAACTAAAATGGCAAGGGAAAGCATTAAAAAAAACCATTCTGAACATAGACAAATTGCTGATTTTATATATATATATATATATATATACTTGAAAATTACTTTCTGGCAGACCAGAGTGTAATAAAATTATGTTGATGCTAAATCGGTCCAAATAACGACTGGAACATAAACATCTATCTTCATCTATAATTTATCTATATTTTTATATTATCAATTGTTTATCAATGCTAGTAAATACAGTGCTGTAAAGAGTCACAATGGGACTACCTTAAAGCCTGAATTCTTCTGATTTTATATTAATATCCTGCATTAGAATGACTGTTAACTACGTACAGTGTGAGAGAGGATGTACTTTTCCTGGAGATACAGGAAAAGATACTCTTTCAGGTTTGAGAAATGCTTGTATAATAGTTCCTATCTAAACGACAATGAATTGATGAAATACTTGTCATGATCATGGCCTCAAGCAGCATCCTTGACTCAAACACAGAAGTGGAGGAACCAGTCCAATCTATGGCACCTATATCACACACCAAAGAGCAAGACCCAGTCTCTAGAGCTCAAGAGTTCCAACCAGAAACATAGAGGAGGGTCTTCCAGAGTCCCTCATCTAAAGGCTCAGTTCCCACCATACTCGGAACCTCTTGTTTTCCATTGCCCACTCATCAGTGCAGGGAATATGATGATGGAAGGTAAAAGATATGAACCAGTACTTGGCTCCAGGACCTGTAATTACCTCCTTTTCTCAGCAAGGAGGGGAATCCTGGAGGAGGAAGTCAGGCCCTGGAGAGATATAAGTCATTGGATAACTTGCTTCATCCCAGTGATTTACCCATAATCCTGCAAGCCTTGTGTCTTGACCATCCATCTTTTCCAGACTCTGGACCGGTGTTGGCATCCTCTCTTTGTGCATGTATGTGTGTGCATGTGTGTTTGTGCCTGAAGCCACAATGTCCCTTGCTCTCCAGGACTGTGCTCACTGTACAGAATTGTCTGCCTCCTTGATCCGGTTCTTCCCAGTACCCCAGGCTACTATCAGAAAAAAGAACAAGAGAGGATCTCCCCATACTAAGACAAATCTTTAGAGAGTCAAGATAGCATAGTGACCAGGAAACTGAGCTATTGATCAAGAAGTCCATAGACTGAATCTCCTCTCTATCTTGAAAGCCAAACAAGGCATGACACAGATCCCTAATTTTATGTTGTCCCACTATATTTTTCATTTAAAAGCATCCATGGGGAGGGGGTGATCTGAATCAGAGATGTGGCATTGGGGTAAAAGGATCTGAGCCTTTGCCCCTGCACCATATCCCAAAATTTTTATTGTGTTTGGACCCCCCCCATTACAAAAGTAAAGATAATATAGACAACAAGGATGACAATGTGATGGATGCAGACAATGGAGAGGGGGCTTCAGGCCAGTGTAAGGAGAAAAAGTAGTATGGATTAAACAGGTGGCTACTGGGCATATGTCTCAAGAAAAGCACAACAAATCTCCATGTCATTATTAACTCCATAGGGGGAGAAAGACAGGAACAGCAGCTTTGGGGAGTTGGGGTGATTTAAGCTGGAAAACTATGCTGTGAAAAAGTTGACCCTCCTTCTCTCACAACTGAAGCCCCAATCCAAACACTAGTTAGCAATAAGTTATTTTAACAAAAGCAAACCATATTCTTTCATGCCTGGTGTTGCCCTTAAGTAAGTCATCTGTCTCTCAGTCTCCATCTCCGATATGGAATTGTCAAAGAGCTACCATTGTGCAGAGTGGGAGATCAGACCATAACTAAGAATCCTTCTTATGGAATGAAAGTCTTAGCAGAAAGAGGGGGAAAAGCGAACACTCTAATTGTCTGTCATTTATTCCACCTTTTCCTCCAGAGAAAGATGCAGTGTAAAAATTCAAAACTATTTTTTTTAAAAAAATGAGCAATTCTAAGTATCTAGATTATTTTCAAAGTAAAAGTCTCATTCAAGCACCATTTCTACAAGTGATGAGGAAACAAATGAACTTGAAATATCTAATAAAAAGCTAAAATGGATCTCAAGCTCTTGCTGATGAACATTCAGAGTCATGGGGTTACATTGTGGAATAATCCTCCATGCTTTGTACAGAGAGAGAAAGAGCTAATTAACATTGTGAACCTGCCGTACATTTTTTTTTCTGTTGACAATGTGTTGCGCTGAAAAGGGCAATGAGTAATGTAGCAAGACTGCTGTACAGAAAAATAGATTATTACTGAGATGGATGGTAATGCTTATTGTCAGCAGCAACTGAGTTGAGAGAGGCCTCAGGTAAAGGCCAGATATAATGGGAACCAGTCTTTCAGCTATCTAGGCAGACAAAAAGCCTATTAACTACAAGCACATATGCGTGGCCCTTTTGATATTTCTTCTTAAAATGCTGGTGGATTCTTAAGAGTCACACATGCATGAAGCCATATGGAATTATTACTGCCATAGGAGCTAGTAGGGATAATAATTACTGCGATGGGATAATTACAGTAAGAACCAGCATAACAGTGCAGGGGTAGGGCAATGATGGCTCTCGAGCTGTTGCTGGACTACAACTCTTGTCATTACTGACCATTGGCCATGCTGACTAGTCTGATGGGGGCTGGCTCCAACAACTTCTGATTCACCACCTCTCTTGTATAGAATGCAGGACTTAGAACTGAAATTGAATTCCACTCAGGTGTGATGTAAATTATGGACCCTTTGGACAGTCATTATATTTTGGCTTAACCTAGTACACCTAGTTGTTGTGATCATAACATGGTATAAACCCCATGTACATTGCCCCAAGGTGCTTGGAAGACAAATGTGATTTTTTAATTTATACACGTATATTTATTTTACTGATAAAATGCAAGAAATCTGTTACTGTTTGTTTCTGAGAGTCCAAATACATGCTTAGGGATGCATGGTGTCTCTCTGAGAAATTTGCTTGTTCTATTGCCTTCCTTCCATATTCATTGGACATTTTGCCTGTGAATTTACTTTGGGTGAAGCTCCTCCGGCATCCACCAAAATTTTTAAGATGATATGTCTAAGAAGGAACCCAAAACATTCACTTTGTTTTGAGTGGCAACATTCTCAAAAAAGCAAACATTCTGAAATTAAATAAGTTCTTAATGAGGATCAAAACCAATGAAGTTTAAGAAATCCAAATGAAATTCCCTGCCACAATAGTCTTGAATCTAACACCAAGCCACAGAATTTAACTGAAAATTAGATTCATAGGAATTGTGGAGGCCCTTGATTGGTTAACATATCGGTATGAAATGCAACGGCTGTTACAAAACTGTCAAAAAGATTACTCAAAACCTAGGACTGACATTTTGTCCTGCTGGCTTTTTCCTCTCAAAATTGCTATGAGCTCCATTTAACTACATGCTGATATGACTGTGGACAAAAAAGACAATTTAGGACAAAAAAGACAATTCAGAGTGAGGGCAAGGAAGGACTAGTGAGGACAGTTTATGAAAATGAAAAAAATATTTTTAATGCTAAAAAAAATGAAAAGGGGAACTGTTTTGGGTAGTGTTGAAATTTTCATAAAAATACTGAATAGCTTTGTTTTAAGTTGTCACATATTCAAGAAGCTCACATAAGTGTCAAAAGTTGATTCCTACTTCACAGTCACCAGCAGGGCCAGCCCCAGACATGCCGGGGCCCTTGGGCACCAGCTTGCCATGGGCCCTGGCACACATGTGCACACACACACATACATGCATTTGTGTGCCCAGGGCCAGCCCCAGACACACTGGAGCCCTTGGGCAAAAGCCTGCCCCAGGCCCCAGCGCTCCCCTTCCATGACTCGCACATGGCGAGAGCTTCGGGACTTCGCCATTCCCTTCCTTAACTTACCTTGTTCTGCAGTTGCGCATGCAGCAGTGCCCTTAAGAAAGATGGTGGCTGAGGTTTCCCTGAGGAACTGAAGCCTTTGCCACCATCTTGGTTCATGGCAGGGATGCGAGCGCACAGCACACATGCGTGCCATCAGCCAAGATGGTGGCAGAGGCTTCAGCCCCTTCAGAAAACCTCAGCCATCATCTTTCTTAAGGGCACCGCTGCGTGCGCAACCGCAGAACAAGGTAAGTTAAGGAAGGGAATAGCGGAGCTCCGACGCTCTCGCCCTGTGATCCGCGGCAGCAATCCTGCTGCAAATAGCGAAAGGAGAGCAGAGGGGGCTGTGATGTTCCTGCTTATATTGTAAATATGGTAAGTGGTGGTTATATAGAAGACATATGGAAAGTGGAGTGAAAGAGGAGGGGGAGTACATGAGCAATAGAATGCTGGATGATTGGCTGAGCGTTTGAATGGCTGGGAGTATAAATGGAGGAATGACAGTTGAATCACGGTGGTGGATGTTGGAGGTTTAGAGAGGTGAAAGAGAGGTTGGTGTTGTTGTTGAGAGTGAGTCGGAGTTCTGAGGCAATTAATGAGAAGTAAAGTACATGTCAGAACATATATGAAACCATAAGCTTGTCAACAAAGTAATTAAGTAATCTTGTTATTTCTAATTCTTAATAAATATTTCTTGGTTAAATAAAAGCCTGATTCCTTCAGCTGGGATACACATACCAGGGGGAATAGCAAAGTAACCAAGGCTGAACAGTTTGTATTGAATGGTGGCAGTGGCAGATCAGAGGAAAGTGTATCCAGTCCCACAGAGAAACCCAGGGCTGTATGCTTCAGAGTCAAGGGGCTGCAGGGGGGTTTACAAATTACCTATACCCATTGACACAAGGTATCGGAATAGCCAGGCAGAGACTAGGCACAGTCTATTGGCTAAAAGGGTTACAGAGTGTCGGGTGGTGCTGCCTAGCAGTGGGATCTTTTGAGATCGGTGCTAGTGCTGTAAAGGGTAAGAATAAACCTGATGATCCTGCCTGCTGGTAGCCATAAGTGAGAGCATCACAGGTGCTGCTGGGGAAGGATGTCACAGGGGCCCCCAGGGGCTCCTGTAGCCTCAGGGGCCCTTGGGCCAGTGCCCCACCTGGCCGCTCCTTGGAACCAGCCCTGCTGACAATCCTGTATGCTGGTAGCCACAAGTGACAGCTTCACAGGTGGTGCTGGGGAAGGATGTCACAGGGGCCCCCAGGGGCTCCTGTAGCCTCAGGGGCCCTCGGGCCAGTGCCCCACCTGGCTGCTCCTTGGAACCCGGCCCTGGTCACCAGACTGCAAATGCCAATGCTAAATATAAAATATTAAAAGATTTAGGAAATATTTGCCAAACATATTCACAGAGAGGAATCCTGAAGAAAACTGAAGTGATGAGGATTTCTTTTCAGCTGTACTAACTGTAGAATATGTTAACACTTTGGTCATCTATTTCTTCTGGGATGCAAATATCATTGAATATAACACTGAAGAGTAGTTAGGGATTCTTTCACCATGAATAAATTTGTATGTGATGTTAGCATATCTATGATTTATATGTTTGAGGGAAGCCAGGAAAGTCCCTATCATTAATCAAACACCTTCATGCTAACAAGTCTCATAGCTCCACAAGATGCACATGCTTCTCCTTCACTTTTTTCTCCTGTTTTCATTCTGCCTGCTTTTTGTATGCTTTGCATTTCCATTAGGTGGAGGATTTCATTTAATTGCATATTTCACTTTATAACTCATTTCCCTGATTTAGGCCTATGGGATGGAGTGTAATAGAAACTGCACAGGAAAACAAAAGCAAAGGCAGAATCATTGTGCTGAGAGCAGGGATGGCTAAATCCAACAACTTCAGTTCCTTGCAGGTTCTCAGTTTTCAGATCGTAAGTTTAGTTCTCCACATTTCTACATTACTTTGTGATTTTTTAAAAAACAAATAGGTCCTCATGAGACTTTATTGGCATGTTAGTGTGAATTTTTCCAAATATACACATTTTTATATGCAACTTTGCTTAATCTACATATTTTTCCAAAGCATATGTTCCCTAATATTTATATTTTCCCTAATATAATGTATGCATGTATATTATTTTCACTAATCTATGCATTCGTATGCACACTTTACCCTAGAATATGCATTATGTACAAATTAACTGGAAAGCTGCATTGCAAAATTCAGTGAACTGCAAATGTTTCAGGTTGAATTAGGTAGGTCCACTTTAAATGTGAACTGAATCCAATTTCTTTCCCGATCCCTACCCAAGAGCACAAACTATTGCAAAAGTTTATATTTAGCAACTAAAATAAAATATCTATCAATTAATGTCCAATATCTTCGCTCAGCAGTATTTATACAAGCTGCAAGAGAGAAGAGGTGGTATCAGTCACCATTATGCCAGTTTTACAAATGAGTATAGACAACCAGAGGCTGAAGAAGCATGGCTTGCTTTTAATGAAGCGCCCATGGTTTTAGCCCCTCCACACAATCAGAGCTATAGGCTGAATTCAGACAGCAGTTTATTTCACTTTCTTGCCATTTCCTTACCTGATAATTTCTTCATTTCATTTGATCTTTCCCATGATGTAAAAGCCGCTTCTGGAAATCTAGCAGACTATAGTGGAAGATTCTATGTTAATTGCTTCCAGAAAAAAAAATCCTGTTTGCAACCCCATTGACCCGGAAAATTATGGGAGTAAAATGGTCAAATCTGGGTCAGTATACTAGCATACAGTTCTTTCCTGCCTTTTTCATGGGAAGATCATGGGGGAGCGGAAGTGTGCGTGTGTGGAAAGGGTGGGGGAGTAGCAACATGCCCAATGATGTTCATTGTTGTGTCACACCACTTTTACACATGGTGGTATATTGTTCAAAAAGCCACAGTTCCATAAGGCAGCAGGTACTGCAGTGTGAAAGGAATGTTAGAAATTGGGGGAAAGTGTTAGCATTACAATTGGCCAATGGTTCCCATCCCCATTTACCACACTTTTGCACCTGATCAGGGATCCAGGGAAACGGGAGCCATATTGGGGCACTCATTTCCCTCACATGATTAGAATTGTGTGATGAAGAGGAGGGATAAATCCCATATCTGAAAGCAGCCTTGGGCAGCTGCTTGTTGCTTCTTCCAGCAACACCAAATGCACTCCCTTCCCTGCCATTCTGTCTGACTAGAGAAGCCCTGTGGGAAGGAAAATAACCCTACCTGCTCCCTTTATCCTCCCTCAAGAGGCAGCCCCTCAGGCTTCTCCTCTGCCTCCTTCCCATGACTCCCTCTGAGGCTTATAAGCCCTTGGGAGGAGCTTGAAAACTTGGAGCCTCTCATCAGCCCCATCCTTACCCAGCTAGAGCCCTGCTGTATTTATTGATTTAATTCATATCCCGCCCTTACTCTCATAAGAGCCCAGGGCAGCATGCAGTTATGTACTCATATAGGCTGCCCAAATGGATGTAGAATTCTAAGTAATCAGGATCCGAAGTCATGTGGGCTGCTCACACGGGTACAGCAGGTTTCCTGCTACAGATATTGCTGTCCAACATGTGGAGGGCATTGAAGATGGGCACCGTGATGTAACAGAGGGGACACAGCTAGCACATTCATTTCCCCCCTCTTCATCATGCAGTTCTAATCATGTGAGGGAAACTAGTGCCCTGATATGTCTCCCATTTCCATGGATCCCTGATCAGGTGCAATAGCGGGGTAAGTCAGGATGGGATCCATTTGGCCAATGCTGGTTTGAAAGCATTCCATTGACCTAACAGGCCATATCAATTCGAGTTTGTTCTTTGTCTGCTAGAGGCTGTGCAAGCCCTGGTCCAGTGCCTGCACTTGGTGGTGGGCTGGATGAGGGCCAATAAACTGACTCTGAATCTTAGCAAGACGGAGGTGCTGCGGGTAAGTAGTTATAGAGTCTGGATAATTGGTCAATTGCCTATTTTGGATAGGCTCGTACTCCCTCTGCAAGGGCAGGTTTGTAGTCTGGGGGTGCTCCTGGATCCATCTTTGTCACTAGAGGCCCAGGTGACCTCTGTGGCTAGGAGTGCCTTTTACCAGCTTCAGCTGCTAAGACAGCTGCGGCTGTTTCTGGACCTGGATAGCTTGACCACTGTTGTCCATGCACTGATAACCTCCAGGTTGGATTACTGTAATGTGTTGTATGTGGGGCTACCCTTGAGGTTGGTTTGGAAGCTGCAAAATGCAGCAGTGTGACTGCTTCCTGGAGCAGGCTATCACCAGCATGTTATACCACTGCTGAAATAATTGCACTGGCTGCCCATTAGCTACTGGGCTATATAACTCTATTCAGCTTGGGACCAGGATACTTGAAAGATCATCTACCCTTATAAGCTTTAAGTTGGATTCCTGCATTGAGGTCGGGGTTAATGGCCTTATAGGCCCCTTCCAACTCTACTATTCTATGAATCTAAGATGTGATGGGGTATCTATAATTTTGGGACTTTTCATTCTTTGATTTGAGAGTCTAAGTTGCAATGAACCCTAAGAAACAGACCTTACTGTTAACTCTTGAGCTGTTTGTAAATTCCCAGCTATCCTTAGCTTTCAGGATTAAAAAAAACAGACATCCTGACTCTCAAGTCATAAACCAAAAAGTCCAGAGTTTCAATTTTATCACATGAAAGATGCTTCTAACAAACAATGGGACCATTTGGACAGAGGTCGGGAGACTGATCATCCCAAAATGGAATTTGCACTAATATTTCTTAGGAGACAAGTGTCTTATCAATAAGCGCATCTGGTAGAACAAGATCCTCACCCACAACTTCAGAGTTTTCCATTGTTTTCCATTGTTCATCACTTGTCACTTCAGCACTCCTCCCCCCACTTTACATGTTTTATTTTATTTATTTATTTATTACATTTATACCCCGCCTTTCTTTTCATGCTAGAAACCGAAGGCAGCTACGTATGGTTCCCAGATGGTCTCCCATCCAGGCACTGACCAGACCTGACCATGCTTAGCTTCAGCAGGGAGCTGGCCTCATGTGCCTTCAGACCAGTGTAATTCAGAATTACATTTAAAACCAGGGTTTTGCGAGGTTCAGATAGCACCTTCCTGGAGCTTCCACAACTTCCTGAATACTCCATATCGCATGCTAGAAACACTACGATTCAGGATGATTGGACTAAGAATAGGTGAGATCTCTGACTATCTTGCTGCTGGGTACACAAACGGCAGAAATGGGATCCTGTGCAAGTTTGCTGAGAATGGATTGATCATTTGCATGCTTATTGAGTTCATTGGGATTTACTCCCCTGCAATCATGCTTAGGATAGATGAAACTGACCACAGGGGATGGGGAGTGGAGAAGGAGGGAGGAAAGGAAGGGCAGAGGGGAGGAGGGGGATGGGAGCCAGCAGGAGGGCGAGGGGAGGAGAAGGGCATGTTTGATCATTTGCATGTTTATTCTGTTCAATGGGATTTTCTCCCATGCAATCATGCTTAAGATAGGTGAAACTGAGCAGGGGGAAGGAGGAGGGGGAAGGAGTGGATTGGAAGGGGAGGGAGAGGGGGAAGGAGGGAGCCAGAGGAAGGGAATAGGAGGGAGGAGGAGGGGAGAGCAGGTTTGACCATTTGCATGCTTTTTGAGTTCAATGGAATTTACTCCTGTGCAGTTATGCACAGGTGAAACTGACCTGGGGGGGGGGCAGGGAGTGGATGAGGAGAGAAGGGGGAGAAGATTGGGTGGGCAGGCACTGGGCAGAAGGCAAGCCCCTTTCTTTTCCAAAAGGAAAATGTGAACACCATTGTTTTTCAGCATTTCCCCCACCTTTTTATTGTACAGCAGGAACATGTAGCCTCCCACCCAAATTTAAACTAAAACTGTAACTGGCCACATCCACACCAGACCTTTATTTCATTTTAGACAGCCATGGCTTCCCCCAAAGAATCCTGGGAAGTGTAGTTAGTGAAGGGTGCTGAGAGTTGCTAGGAGACACAGAGATTCAATCAGAGTGGCTGACTGTTAAACCACTCTGGCCACTAGAGCTCTGTTGGGGGAATAGGAGTCTCCTCTCAGCACCCTTCACAAACTACACTTCCCAGGATTCTTTGGGGGAAGCCATGACTGTCTAAAGTGAAATAAAGGTCTGGTGTGGGTGTGGCCCCCTGATTAGGCAAGCCCAGCAGCTGTGAGTCTGGCTTTTAGAACACTGATAGTTGGTTCTTACTGAACATGCCCAGGCTTATCATTGACTCCAGTGCTAAATTTCTTAAATTAATTAAAAATCAGCCAGGCATTTCTTTAACTTGTAAACTGCAGAAGATGAAAGTCAGAGTATAGGGCAAGGTCAGTAATAGGATTACAGGTATTCTGTGAACATGGCTGATTTTTAATCAATTTCAACAAATTATGAGAACTCTGAGAGAAAAAAGTCCAGCAGTGGTCTGGGGTTTTTTTTCTCTCTTTTTAGACTTTGAACGCTCTATTCTCTCTGATTGTTTTGTGCTTCACCATGAAAACCTAGAGGGCTGTTAAGCAAGCATTTCTGAGTTCAGAACTAAAAGTTTTGTAAGGTTTTGTTTTGAAATAAGCTTATGGGAAGCATCAGAATGGCATGGGTTTTTTTTTTTCAATTTAACATTGCGGAATGCTAAAAATCCATGTTGGCTTTAGTATACAGTCACTCTTGTGGTTGTATAATACAGAAATCTTATTACTGATTTTGAGTTCTAATATTCTTCAGGAAAGGTATACCTCTACCACTTACTTACTTACTTACTTTTTTTCCCTTGGGTGTGAGTTTATGTACGAACTTGGGAATGCTTAGCAATGGATTCTTAATTTGTCTTAGCTCTAGGGAATGAATTCTGATGTTAGGTAATGCTGCCTGTAGTCTCAATTGTAATTGCAAAATATGATTTTCTGTTTCCTCTTTCAATAAACCAACCTTTCTTTTAACTTTTATGTGCTTCTTTGGACATGGTAGGGATGGGTACACATGTAAGAGCAACATGCAGGTTAGTTCCAGTTAAAGATTTCCCTATGGTCTCGGGATGCATTTTGAGTCTCTGGTGGGTGGGCACACATGCAGGGATTCACACATACACATGTAACAATACCCAGTCAATCACTGTGCTCTGCAGGTGAGGGTCTCTTGCAGATACCATCTCATCTGAAAGTCCATTCTGCACAACATAGGAAACACAATTTTATTGTTGTGGCGCCTACCCTTTGGAATTCACTCCCCTTAAATGTTAGACAGGCACCATCCCTGTTATCTTTTTGGTGCCTATGGAAGACCTTCCTCTTTCAACAAGCCTTTTAAGTAGAGACCTTATCCCAGTCTGTGTTGGAATGGTTTCTAGGGGTTTTTTAAAGCTATTTTAAATATTTATGTTTAAACATAATTTGTTTTTTAAATGTTTTGAAGATGTTTTAGTGTTTTGTTTGCTGCCCTGGTGTTCTGGGAGGAGGGGTGAGATATAAATATAATTAATGAATGATTAATAATAATTTTACTGATCAATTTTCCCTTGTAAAATATTGATATTAATATTGATATTTTAAAGGTAATATCAATAATTTAAAAGGAAATATCAATACTTTTGAAGGAAACATCTATAAATGAAAGGAAATGTCAATGCAATTATTGTTCTTAATACTGAAATTTTAGAGGTTGATTTTTTTAAAAAAAATCCATTTTCAAAAATAGTCTCAGAAAATCACTACATTAAAACCCAATCTGTAACTATTATGAGAATAGGCAAATTAATGGAAAATTTGGTACCAAATCAAATTGGGCAGGATTCTGGGACATCCCTAGTGGTAAGACAATGTTATTGGCAGACAGTACAGATTTATCAAATGGTTAAATGCACATGAATGTTGAATTATCACTTGACAAATTGTCATCTGTATGGATCATTCTATTAAACCCTACAGAGGAGGAGGTTGCAGTCAATTATGCAGCTTCTGTTTTGATCAGCATCATAGGAAGGGCATCATATGTGAAATAAACCTGATACTCTTTTCTTTGATATCTTTGAGGAATTCCTCAAATGACTGACTGTTCAGGATGAATATGTGTGCCTGCCTGGGCTGTAACGACCAAACAATAAAGTATATATTTTAGAAAAACAAAATGAATCACCTGAGTCAATGGGGAAAGTCCAAACCATTGATACTGGTTTCCACCAGCCCTCTCCCAGGTGTATTTAAAGATGATACCCCTTCTTCAAACCCCTTTCAAATCAATTGTGATTACATTTCAGGAGTATGTGTGCGTATACATGTGAATACGACACAATCCATACTCTTAAAATGAATAGCTGTTAGCAATTGGATATATCAAAGAGGAAACATGCGTCTTGCTATGTCTTCTGTCTTCCACAGAAATCTTTCCTTGTCCTCCATTCCACCGGAATGTTGCCCTTGCCCTCTTCATCCCACAAACAACTGAAGCCTATCCAGTCACAAATGAATGAAAAGTGTTTTCTATCACAGGATTGTTTAGAAATCTTATATTTTTCAAATACTTTTTATTTGTTTATAAACCATTTATAATTTATTGTTCCGTCTGCTGAAAACTGTCTAGTCGCTTAGTCCCCTTCCTCTTCTGTGCTCCACTTAATTAACTTTGGATGTTGTCCTAACCCTGGCTATTGCATGGTGAATCGAAACAAGAAGGCAGGGCCACCACTCTGTCTGCTGCCCTGGTAAGCATTCTGGCCAGGCTGGAAGGTATGTGTAAGGGAGGGAGGCACAGCAGTCAATACCATCACACATCAGGAGTGAGGCCAGCTTGGGATCCCTACCCCCAGAACACCACATTTCATATTGTTTGCTTGCCACCATTGGTGGAAAACCTACCAGTGGTACTTCTGCCCACCTGCATGTTCAGCAGGGGCAGGTCTGCAACTGCAGAGTGATGTGGGCATATCTACACAGGTGAAGGCCAACGGATGCTAACAGGGCTGGGTGGGAGGACAACTGTGTTCAATCCACCACCTCTAGCACAGCACAAAGGGGGGCATGGATTGCTCTACCCATTGCTCTAATTGACAGAAGAATTGCCAGCTGACCTAGCCAATAGGGGAAAGAGATGGGAAAAGTGGGAAATAAGTGTGGGAGCAAAGAGGTAACAAGAGCAGGAAAGAAATGTCATCACATTTTGGATCATACCCCATCTTGATATTGCTCACAATGGTTACTGCTCAGGAAAAGTAATTTGTTAATGATCTTTCTGTAACTAAAAAAAATACTGAAAATTCTGTTTGATATTACTGGAAACAAACACTGATAAGATTTCATTTGGAAGCTGTTTCCTGGCCTAGTTCTCTCTCACTGATTCACTCTTTACAATGTCGTGTTAGAGCTGTGTGTATTCTGCTGTGTTTATCATCTCAGCATTATAATTTGCTTTATGGCAACAGTCGTTATGCACTTCTATTTCTAGGCCATTGTTTGTCTCACCTGATTGCATCAGAATTTGAATCTGGATTATTTGTAACAAAGCTTTAGTTAAAAATTTCATTAGCAGAAATATGCTGATATTTCAGTCTCAGGTATGCCAAAATTGTAACAATTTAAATTGTAACAATTTAAACTAGCTGAGCTCTGTTTAAAGCATCTCAATACTATGTGTATGCCACTGAATATTAGTGCTGGGCAAGGGAGTGTTATAAAGAGAAGTAACTCCTTCCTAATTATTTTCCATTGAAAATATTGAGGCCTGGCACCAGTGGTCAGCCAGGTTGAGCACTGGCTGAGGCCCCAAGGGCTTGGAAGGGCGCCCCCACTGGCCCAACCCAGCCACACCACATTCACTTCCCCCCCTGAGCCCTGGTGGTACAATCAGTGGCAGGCAGTAATACCATTTTTGAATGAGAGCCAAGCTCAGCTCCCATCCACTGTGGCATGCTACCATTTCAAGTTAACCAGCCCACAGATCTATGAAATTTATTGAAATTTATTGAAATTTGGGGCAAGACATTACATTTCTGGCAAATTACTATGGTAGCCACCCACTATGGATAGAGCCAAGCTCAGCTCTGGTTCAAAAGTGCTGCCATCCATCCACTGGCCCAGGTGAGGGCAGAGTTGAGTCACCACCACCACAGAAGTTGTGGCAATGGAGAAAAGCATGTGGTGGCCACTTCTATGCTGGTTGGGGGTGGGGACCCATTGCCAGCACCATGCCAAGGTCCCCACAGTCTGGCATCAGCCCTGAAGAGAATATAATGCAGATAGGGCATCTGACGTGGTTCCTGTCTTTCATTGAAACTGATACACAAGACATTGTACATTCCCTACATTCTCCATCCCTCTAAATGTAAGCAGTGGGAAAGCACTATAACATTGGTTTGTCTTCAGTGATATCCTATCAAACTCATCCTCCAAGTGCAGATTAAAAAAAACTTTAAGAAGAAAAAAATTAAGGGAAGGTGGTACAAAACACGCTAACAAGGACTGAGCATGCTCAACAGCCCCAAGATGATGGTTGACTCTGGAAAACCAGAGGAAAGAGGGCATGGAATGGAGTGTCCTGGAAGAAGATATGGCTGACTGGCTGGTTGGAAACCTGAATGGGAGCACGCTATGCCACAACACTTTGTTGCAGGGGCCACTTACTCTGTTTCTTAAATCGGTCTGCCAAATACCTCAGGATGCCCTTACAAACAAGTCATGATGGTGATGGCTTTTCCTCATTCTTTGCCCCCAACAACTATTATCCAGAAATAATAAACTGACTCTCTGTACATGGAGATTCTATTTAGCAATAAAAGCTTATCATTGTTGATAAAGCTAGCCTCTGTGAATTTTTTCAAATGTTTTAAAATGCTAATTAAGGTAGCTACTATCACCCCATCTTATGGTATTGAATTACATACATAAAGCGTGCGCTCTGTGAAGACTTATTTTCGTCAGTAGCCCATCAGCTTCACTGAATGAACCCAAGTTCTAGTATTGTGAGAGAAGATAGAAAGTATCCCTCTGTTTACACTATTGATAATTTACCTATGTCATGATGATCCACCCATTAGTTGATCACCCCCCACTAAATTAAACGTCTTGGATTTTCCTTGTATATACTCTCAAGTATCCCCTTCTGGCTCTATCTAGCAATGGTTCACATGATAAGAACATAAGAACATAATAAGAACCTGCTGGATCAGGCCAGTGGCCCATCTAGGCCAGCATCCTGTTCTCACAGTGGCCAACCAGGTGCCTGGGGGAAGCCAGCAAGCAGGACCCGAGTCCAAGAACACTCTCCCCTCCTGAGGCTTCCGGCAACTGGTTTTCAGAAGCATGCTGCCTCTGACTAGGGTGGCAGAGCACAGCCATCATGGCTAGTAGCCATTGATAGCCCTGTCCTCCATGAATTTGTCCAATCTTCTTTTAAAGCCATCCAAGCTGGTGGCCATTACTGCATCTTGTGGGAGCAAATTCCATAGTTTAACTATGTGCTGAGTAAAGAAGTACTTCCTTTTGTCTGTCCTGAATCTTCCAACATTCAGCTTCTTTGAATGTCCATGAGTTCCAATATTATGAGAGAGGGAGAAGAACTTTTCTCTATCTCTGATTTGTTCTCTATGTGGATGTGGACCGTTCTAGCCCACTTCTGTCAGTGCTGCAATCAGTGCCAGACTTTGGGGCTGATGTCCACAGCCGTAGTCAGCTGAATGAGGAGCCCCCTTCCAAACACAGCAGGTTTGGCTTACTCCAATGTGAAGTAATACATTTTGCACACACAGCATAGAATTAAGAGGCATGGCACAGGCACAGGTTAACTGTGGGCCACAATTTTTATCTAACTTCAGCAACAATACATTTGCAGCAAGGAGCTGAGTCAGTGTGCAGTCATAGGTTAAGGCAGAGGAAGCCATGCTACCTTCTCCTGAACTTTATCTTCTGGGAGAGCATAACCCTGCCCTGGCTGCAAGCAGTAGATATTCCTGTGTGTGCCTGGCTGCCCATCTCTTGATGGAGGGAGGGAGGCCTGCCTAACTCCTTCTCTCATGTCCCAAGACTAGTGTGCTGTGGTTCAGTGGCATCACTAGGGTTGGTGTCACCCGGTGCGGTAACTCATGGTGTCACCCCCATGGACCTCCTCCCGTACCAGACCATACACAATCCTTAGTAATGTTTTTTGTACTAATGTTACTCATAAATCGTAATTCCCATATATCACTGAATATAATGGCAATAGTAGTGACATAAACAACTAGCAAAATTAAAATTACACCTTTAAATTACAATATCATACGCACAGCTCAAATTCTTGCTCTTATCACTAATGGGAGTTAATTATCTTGCATATGCCCATAGTAAATTTTCAGATACTTTCAGACCCTCAGCAATTTTCAAGTGGTCTATGTAGAAGAAAAGTTTGGGAACCCCTGGAATAAGACGTCTGCTTATGTCCCTATGCTGCTCTCACCCCTCATTTAGGTGCCTGGGATGCATGCATGTGGACATACCTCCTTACAATTATGGAAAGCGATTCTTAATAATAAGTCTCCAGACACAAAGTTACATAGGTATTTATCAGTTGTTTAGTAGAAAATTTAGTAGAAGTGCAGAGTCCCTTCATGATAGTTGCAGCCACATACACCCTTTTTTGTTCCTAGATTAAGAATGAGATCTATGTTAATGTATTATCTCACAACAAACATCTCTAGGAGCCAATCAGCATGTAAGTGGAGAGTGTTAGCAACTGTGAAGAGACTTCTCAGTGGCTGACTCACCTCCGTTTACTCTGATTGGCTCCAATCAGCAGGAAAGGCAAGGAAGCATATTAGAAGACTCTTCTCAGTGACTAACACACTCCCTTTTCATGCTGACTGTAGGATGCTTGGAGACATAGCGACCCTGCTCCCAAAAAAGCAAAGGGACTAAGACCCCCTGGGCGACTACCCTCCTGGTGCTTATGGACATGACCGTAATATATTTTGTGACGTGCAAGTTCAATATTATTTATTAAATGTGTTTAGGATTACACTGATGGCATTCCCAAATATGTACTTTCACACAGACTTTGGTTTTCCATAACACAATGTTTGTCCAAGCCTCCACACTTGGGGGGGGCACTACTTGCACACCCCTTCCATAAGCACATCAAAGTTGGATACACACCTGAACCAAGACCCAGACAAAAGGGCACTCAAAACAAAAAGGTAATTACAGTGGCTGAGTAGATCTTGTACAGTGGTTATACTGACTGGGCAGCCACTGTCCTTCATATTTTACAAAATACTTTCTCCTATACAAAGATTAAATTTCTGTGTATGAAAAAGTAAAATATGAAGTGGTCTCAATAGTTAGAAAAGTAAACAAGTGAATGGTGATCCAAATGTTTTTCATTCTCACGTTATAAAGCTAGCTGCCAGATGATGTATCACCTTCGCTACGCATGCAGCATAGACTGAATAAACAGCACCCAAGCCACCATTCAATATGTGCACGTGTTCTTTCCAAAATGAATCTACAGGTCTCAAAAAGTAATGTGCGACAAAGTCCTCAAACACCTTATAACATGCCTCAAACATGGTCTCTTGTTCTACCAGCATGCCTTCACACCATCACTTTGCCAAAACATAAGGATAGGTCAATTGCTTTTAGGGAGGTTCACAATTATGATTTCCTATTTATTTAGTCTAAAAATATTTAAAATACATAAAAACAGCTAGGGGAAGATATTGGAGAAATATAAAATAAATACAAATTAAAAAGGGGGGGAGGTGAAGAGACCTTAAATGTGCTACTCACCATCTCTCAGCCTATCCTCCCCTTAGGATGAAAACAATGGAGAACCATGACCACCCCCAGGAAGAAGGGCACACTTAAAATGTAAAGGAAAAAATCATCTACAACCATAGTGTAAAATCAAATACGTATTGGGACACAGTATGAAGAAATATTTATATAAACATGGCTATCAAATACGTTTATGAATTACACAATCTGTAAATATATTTATAGTGCAATCCGATGTTTGTTTACTCAGAAGCAAGTTCCAATGTATTCAATGGGGCTTACTCAAACTGGGAAGTGTGCAGAGAACTACAGTCTCAAGTGATAAGGAACTTGTTCTTTCAACTTGTTCTTTTAAGTTGAGACCTTATCCAAGTCTGAGTCTGTGTTGGAATTGCTTTTTAATATGTTTTTAAGCCTTTTCTTTTTTAAAAAAAAAAAATGTTTTTTTAAAGCTTTTAAAAATATTTTCAAAGATGTTTTAATATATTTTAAAGTCTGTTCTTATGATGTTTTAAAGTGCTTTTAGTGCTTTTGTTTGCCGCCCTGGGCTCCTACTGGGAGGAAGGGCGGGATATAAATCAAATAATAAATAAATAAACTTCACCCAACACAAAATTCAGAATCATGCCTCTTTAGGTTGTTTTCCAACTGTTTATACTTGCTTTATGGTTATTGGATTTTAAATGGCTTTATTTCTTGTTGTAAGCTGCCTTGGTTTCCAACCCTACCTCACAGGGTCATTGGAAAGACTACACACACACACTGCAGATGTATAAATACTTACAGCCCATATAATAGTTTATTGTCAAACCAGTTGGTCATTGCAGAAAAATCAGTATTAGTTTTTAAAAAATCAGTATTCGTTTCCTACAGAATAAAAACTGTAATACCTAAGTAAGCCCTGCCTACTTGCTTTAAAATAGGACTGGAGGGGAGACAGAAAGAGTTAGAACACAAACACAATTCTTTTTTACATTCACTCCAAAGTCCCATTGATTTTCAGCACATTCATAACCATGTCTACTCAAAAGTAAATCCTATTGAATTCAATGGGATTTACTCTGGAGATATGGGATTAGCAATGCTTTTACCCCCACAAAAGCAAGTATTGGGAAGGTTTTGAAAACACTGCCCAGAATCTGACTCCTACACACAAGAGGGGAAAAAACTGAAATGTATATACTTACCCAATTTATGAGTTTTTCAGATAAACTGGGGGGGGGGGGAACCACCATTTTCTGACCTTGCAATGAGGTTTACTAGACACTGCCACAGGTCAAACAAACACTTCACTGATTGGCTGCAATCCTGAATGGGCGGGGTTAAAGCTACAAAGTGCTATACAGTAGTTTAAAAAAAGATTTAACGGGGCGGCTGACGTTTTTATGTATATCTCAAGAACCGGACCACCTAGAAACTTAATTTTTTTAATTAAAGCTGAGAATCACCCCCCCTCTGATGGTGTCACCTGGTGTGGTCCGCACCCCCCGCACCCCCCTAGTGACACCACTGGGGGGCAGCTGGCATTTTTATGTATATCTCATGAACCGGACCACCTAGAAACTTAATTTTTTTTAAAATTAAAGCTGAGAGTCACCCCCCTCTGATGGTGTCACCTGGTGCGGTCCACACACCCCGCACCCCCTAGTGATGCCACTGCTGTGGTTCAAGTAGTTCTCAAAGGTTATCCTTCTCATGCCCCAGCCATTTAGGACCAGTCTAAGGATCCCCCTTTTTCCAGAAAGGTGTCTCAGGGTGCTCACCAAAGTTCCCATGTAGTTGTAATTCCCCACACAGACTTGCTGGCAGGACCAGCCTATTTAACCAACTCCAACCTGGTGATGCCAACTCCCCTGCTAATCTGTGTGATGTAAACCCCACCAAACATAACAAATCAGGCTGATAGCTGATAAAAAAAATCTTCTTTGGCTCCAAAGCAACCAGTTACTTATTTCAGGGTGGGGCAACAGGGCTACCCCAAAGAGGCAAATTGGTTGTGGAGTGGACTTTAGTTTCTGTTTCGAGTACCTGTGTCAGCAGATGCACCAATGCATCTTCATGTAGAGGAGCCTAGTGCTTGCCTCCTCTCAGCATACCTGCAAAGCCTTTCCCTATCTCTCAGTTGCCCAATTGGGCTCAGGTCAGGAGAGGTGACATTGCTATCTAAAAAAGATGCCCACAAAAGAACGTTCAGTTGAGAGTCTAAAATTACCTAACTGCACCACTGATTTTTTAATAATTGAAAAGAAATACTTAACACTACTAATTAATTTTTTACAAAATTAGACCCTCGTCATTGACTTTGACCCAAGTTACTTAAAATGAAACAACTGAAAAGAGAGAGAAAAGAGCAAAAATAAAATGAGTGATACTTTTACACCAAATTATCAAATCACACCCGATATTGCATAAAGATATAGGGAATCTTGAACTTTCATATTCTAGCACATTATAAAAATAACTCCATTTCTCAATGAATTTATTGTTTGTCTGCCTTTTCCAAATCTTAACAAATGTGTGAATTTTATCATACACACGACACTCGAGATGCATACAAGCCAATTTGATATTGATGGGATGTCATTGGTTTTCCAGTTATAAGGGATAGAGATACTTGCTGCTATTTCTAATATTTTGGGAGTGTTATTTTTATCTGAACTATTCCTTAGACATTGATAAACTTAGAACAGAACAAAATTTTACAATAAACATGAAGATGCTATAAGATTAGGCATCCTCATACCAAGTTGTCCTCCTTCCCCTTCGCAATGTAGGGTTGCCAGGTCTCTGGCTTTTTCCCAGTGACTCTGGATTTTTGGGGTCCTCTCTGGGTCTCCGAGTGAATCACCTCAATCTCTGGACTCTCAGCTTTCTTTTTTTTTTAAAAAAAAGTTTCTAGGTGGTCTGGTTCACAAGATATACACCAGCTATTTTTTAAAATGAGCTGGTAGCTGGCTGCTCTAACTCCACCCTTTCAGGTTTCTAGCCAATAAGTGAAATCAGGGTTGTGATTTGTTGACCTCCAGGCAGTACCTAGACCCCATTGCAAGGCCAGAAAACTGTTGTTTTTTTCCTGCTTATCTGAAAACCTCATTCACTAATAGGCAAAAAAACCCCTTGTAGTTTAAGAATGTACCTATAGCCAACAGATATTTCTATTAAACCTTAATAAGCAGGGAAATTGTGCAGCTATAGTGAATGCACCAGGGGAGCAGGAAACCTGACCTCCTCTCTGAGATATTGTACTGCCTTACAAATTTATAAAAATGCAAACACAATTTGGGTTGGTCTTCCACCTTAACGTGGTGAGCGGGTGTAAGAGTGTTGAAGAAGCTGAGAGCAATGCCGTCAGGAGTCTAGACCAAGAGGCTAGACTCCTAGCAGGGGCACCCAAGGTGGAATGGTCAAAGCTGAGACACCAGACTAAGTTGCATCCAAACTCAGAGGAAGGAAATGGTAAACCACCTCTGAATACCTCTTACCATGAAAACCTTATGAACAGAGTATCCAAAATGCAACACAAGATATTGCTGGAAGATGAGACCCCCAGGTCAGAAGGCACTCACCGAGCTACTGGGGAAGAACAAAGGACAAGTACTAGTAGTGCTGTGACTAATGATGCAGCTGGGTCAAAGTTGAAAGGAAGCCCAGAGGCTGATGTGCATATGCGAAAGGAGAGTCCGGAGTTGTAAGATGTACAAATGCTCTTGGAGGTCACTGATTCATAGGGTCACCATAAGTCATAATCGACTTGAAGGCACATAACAACAACAATTCACAGTCCAATCCTCTTCCTGTGTAGCTTAGAAGAATTTGGTAACATGTGCCGATGAGCATATAGTGAGTAATGGCAACACCTGCAATCACCCCAAATAACAGAAACAAGATATGTGCTATGCTGATCTTGTTTTAGCAGAAAGGAAGCAACGTTATTAAGACAGTTGATATAGTTCACATAGTCACTTTAAATATGCTTGATTTACTTCACAATTTTCTTTATCACTTGAGGTTGCAGTTCTATCCATGTTTGAGTAAGAGTCATTGAATACATTGGGACTTACTTCTGAATATACAAACATAGGATTGCACTATAAATATTTACAGGTTGTGTAAATAATAAACATCTTTGACATGTTTATATAAATATATCTTCATACTATATCCACATAAGTATCTGACTTCACACTATGGTTGTACATTATTATTTCCTCTCCATTTTATGTGTGCCCTTCTTCCTTGGGGTGGTCATGATTCCCTTCTGTTGTTTTCATCCTGAGGAATAGGCTGAGTGATGGTGAGTAGCCCATGGTCACCCAGTAAACGTTATAGCTCATTTCCATTTTTAAAAATTAATTTAAAAGATTTACATGCAGGCAAAGTTTATGAAGTAGATCCACACAATACATTTAAAGCACATTCAGCTGACATTTAAAGCACATGACTTCCCCTAAAGAATCCTGGGAAGTATAGTTTCCCCCTCACAGTTATAGTTCCCGCCACCCTTAACAAACTGCAGTTCCCATGATTCTATGATGTGACTCATGTGCTTCAAATGGGTGTTGAATGTGCTTTAAATGAATGGTGTGGATCTGCCCTAGGTATGATGTGAAACAGAGCTTGGAAAAGTTACTTTTTTGAACTACAACTCTCATCAGCCCAATCCAGTGGCCATGCTGGCTGGGGCTGATGGGAGTTGTAGTTCAAAAAAGTAACTTTTCCAAGCTCTGATGTGAAATCTCAGGGTTTGGGATGCTTCTGAGCTGGCAACCCTACCACAATGGGTAATAAAACTTATCCATGTTTTCATATCATCAAATCATTAATTTGTCCACCTCTGCCAGCAGCAGCCAATGATGTGGAATGGGGCAGAAATACGAAACGATGAAACCAGGACACCAAATATTTAACTGCACATTTTAAAGGGGGTGATAGCACAGGCCTACCATTTTCAGCAGCAGGCCTATGTTTTATCAGGACATGTAGGTCCAGCCTAACATAAAGCCAAATTAGTTGAGAAAATGAAGGAATCTGCTGAGAGAAGCAATTTGGTTCAACAAACCTGAGCTCTGGAAGCTTTATCTCCTCCCAAACTCCTTCTTCCCTTCTTTTCTGCATTTTTAGTTAGTCCCCATCCCCACCACCCAAAATAGCTGATTGCCTTGAACTCATTTGTTATACTTTCTTTTACAGCTTTGTGAAATTGCTTTCATATATTAACCATGGGAGTGTAATAAACAATTTAGCAATCTCATGGGAGGAAAGTTAAACTGTACAGTTCCTATTATTTTAATAGGAGCCATGTGGTTATGACCATTGCACATCACTTTCAAAATGTAGGGGGTAAAGTAATTCTAACTATTAAACAACTTAAAATGAAATTGAGCACCAGTGTTATTTCAAGACAACCCGGAGATCTTGCTAATCTTTGTTATTTTCTTTTAAACACACTTTTAATCACCATCACGGTGATTTATATGTATGCAGAAAGAACCTTTCATGAAGAGCTTATTAATTATCTCAGCAATTACAACATAGCTCTTGCTGGAAATGAAATGTACAAGCCTCTTTTTTTAAAAAAAGTACAGTCTCTAAATGCAAACATAACATGAAGAGACCTGAATGCCAGCACCATTATGATTAGCCGTTCCCTGCAGAAGTATAAATGTATTATCTGCATGCAAATGTTTTGTTCCCTACAAAGCCTTTTTTAAAAAATAAAGATAGGCTCACAATCTATCAGTGGCAGCCACAGTCTGGGAGAGCAGAACTGGGCAAATAATGCTCATCTCCTTTTCAGTATGTTGTTAATTCTGTTTGTTTGTTCCAAACAATGTTCCCTTCAAGCTGCCCTGGGAATGACTCAGTCAATCGCAGCCATGAGGGAGTATGGAAAATGAGCTAAGGTAAGGATTGTCATGTGAACATTCTCTCCTACCGCCCAGATGTACTGTTTATACAAAGGCTACCTATTGTGGAATAACTTTATTAAATACAAACAGAAGTTTCTCATTGGTGAGGCAGGTGCACTCTATGCATGCTCAGGCCATTTATTTCTGCAGCATATAGTTCCTAATCATCATGTCTCCTCTGCTCAAGTCTCTTGGAGCCGGCTGTGGTTTGTGAGGAGTTGGTGGTGCTTAGGCTACACTTTGATTGGGTAAAATATTACCTGCACATTTTCCTCCTCAGTCAGCCAATTGGCAAGAACCTCCTTGTTTTTATACCTTTAAAAAATAAGCACAGCAGAGGATCTGGAGACTTAACTTTAAAATCCTCCTCTCTATCTCTGGCTCATTTTATGCTCTTTGGTACATTACTCTGGTATCCTTTCAATCAGAGAAGTCGCCAACTAGCCATGGCTTACAGCAGAAATGAAACAATAGTTAAATAGCACTTTAGAGACTGTACATAGGAGCAGAAATGCAAACAATGAAAAATACAAGAAAATGGCCAAAAGTAGATTTTTTTTAAAAAAAGGCTAGATTTTGTCTAGACAGTTTCATGAAATACATAATAGACACAAAATAATGAAATTGAAGTATATTTTAAAAGATTATGGCCTTAAAATGTTTGACATCCACTAGTAGGGTTGCCAAATCAGAAGCATCGCAAAACCTGAGATTTCAGGGGCAGGCCCTAATGATGTAAGGGGGTGGGCCCTAGTGAAGTCATGGGCAGGCCCTAGTGATGTCATTAAGCATGATACATTAAGCATCAACCTCAGTTGCTTGGAGCATACAATTAAAAAAAATTCTCTGATTGGAAATTAAGATACAAATCTTAGCTAAAAAATGCAGCCTGGGTAGGGAACATTTAATCTAGCCTACTTGCTTTCAGCAAGAAGGGTTTAAGTGCCCTCAGGCCAAGCCAGTCACCAAAAGGCTATTGTAGGAAGAAAGGAGCCTAATGTTGGGGAGATGTTAGATGGGAGCACTCAAGAGTAAAGATGGATGCCCCTTTAAGCTGCAATACTAACACAGTTACTAAGGGACTAAGCCCCATACAACTCAATAGGACTTACTTCTGAGTAGATATAGTTTGGATTGTGCTGTTGGTAAAGCTTGACCAGGGATCCTCTGCAAAGAGATCCATATCCAAGCAGGGTTGGCAACCCCCTGCCTGGAATGCCCTGCCCCTATCTTTTAACCAGAGCTTGGAAAAGTTACTTTTTTGAACTACAACTCCCATCAGCCCAATCCAATGGCCATGCTGTCTGGGGCTGATGGGAGTTGCAGTTTTAAAAAGTAACATTTCCAAGCTCTGCTTTTAACATGGCTGCTCCAAACTTCTTTACAGATTTGATTCTTAACTTTAGAAAGAGGTCTGAGAAATGAATAAGAGTAAGAAGACTCTCTACCCCTTTCTGTCTACCTTGTGGCTGCTATAAACTCACTTTGACAGCCAACCCAATTCCAGTGAGAAATAATTGACAGAGAGAAAACACACATGGTTTGGTCTACCTTCACAGACAGCAGCTTGGGAACAACAATTGCAGCCACACTTGAAATATGTGAATTCTCTTTTACCACTATTGGGCAAGAAACAAACTGCCATGCAACCAACAAGGTGTATCATCAATGGGTCTTAGGGAGTTGAGCTGAGCACATGGAACCATTGTTGCTTCAATGGATGTAAGAGAGTGAGGTTAAAGGTAAATTAAATGCAAACACAAAAAGAAAAACAAAAGACAGTGATGCTTTCCTAAATGCAATACCATACCAACAACTGCAAGATTCCTATGAGTAAGGCAGACAACTCAGCATCCCACAACCAGTCAGGATTCCTCACCAAAAACCAAAACTAAAAAAAATCCTGGCAGCCAAGGTCACAGGGAAGGGGATGGCTGACATTTTAGTTTATATGTCGAGAACCAGACCACCTAGAAACTTGATTTTTTTAAATTAAACTGAGAGTCCAGAGATTAAGGTGAGTCACTTGGAGATCCAGAGAGGACCCCCAAAAGCTGGAGTATCTGGCCAAAACCGGGTGTCTGGTATCCCTATCCACTAGATTTCCCACTAGCCACTAGACAGGAAAATTCACCACATGTCTAAAAACGCTAGATTGAATGGGAAAATCACTAAATTGGCAACAGTGTACACTGCAGCTTCCTTTGGCTGTTTGGCTTCCTGAAACACCAAGGAGAGGATGTGACATCATGGCATCCTGCCATGAGCATTCCAAGAAGCGAGATGGCCAGGGAGACTGGCTGTAGAGTGCTGGAATGCACTTTGGGAGTTCAAAAGGTTCCTTTTAACTTACAATATATCCTTAAGATTCTTCAGGATGCTTTCCCAGCCATCTCAGTTCCAGGAATATTCATGGGAGAGTGTCATGATATCAAATTCCAGGAATGTCAACAGGATGAGGTCATGAAAAACAAACTTGGCCAAAATATCAGAACAGCACTATGTAAAAGTGCATTCAAAGACACATGATGCCTCTGTCACATGCCCCATGCCTCAGGGTCTCAGTATTGGCCTGAGAACTCTGATGCATATTATGCCTCATTTGTGGGAGGGCTCTCAGCACCTCTTTCTACTCTGCCACAGCCTGAGGATTTGACTCTTCCATTGTCTCTAGAGTCAGAAGATGATTCTCCTGTAGCCTCTCCTGCTCCATAACCACAGCATGTGATGGCAGAATAATAGGCCCTTGCAAACATCTGTCCCAGGGGGGTGGAGTCCCTGGAAGGCTTTGTCCTGAGACAACATCTTCCCAAACTTAGCTAGCAGAACTCACTGGCCCTGGTGGAAACTCTGATGTTCATTACCACTTCCCCTGTGAGCCTCAAGCTGCAGCAGAACAGGACACAGTGCACAGTTCTTCTTTCCCTGCCTCCACAACTGCTTATCCAGATAACAAATGTTGCTATATGCAGTGTGGCGTAGTGGTTAGAGTGTTGGACTACCACCTGGGAGACCAGCGTTTGAATCCCCACACAGCCATGAAGCTCACTGGGTGGCCTTGGGCTATTCACTGCCTCTCAGCCTCAGAGGACAGCAACGGTAAACCCCCTCTGAATACCGCTTACCATGAAATCCCTATTCATAGGGCCGCCATAAGTTGGAATTGACTTGAAGGCTGTCCATTTCATATGTGTTTCATTCAATGTAAATGTACTGCCTTCAAGTCAATTATGAAAATGCGAGCCCACTGCTATCCTCTCTTTCACAGGCCATGGAAGTGAGGCAAAATTCTGGCAATTTATATGGCATGGGTGGGAATTCTAGAAATGTCACGTCTGAAGGATTTAGCAGCAGAAGGGGTGGTAGCTATGACATTTTTCTTGCTTTTTGGGGTGGGTAGGATGTAGTTGGACTGTAACCAGAAGTCAACTTACAATTGGTAGTCCACATTCCCTCACTAGGGACAGAAAGGGTGGGCAAATAAGCCATGGTTATGGTGAGGAGGAGAAGGTGATCCATGGGATACTGGACAGTTGGCTCCTTGCTGGGTGGTGATCTTTAGCAGGTGCATAATTTTGCCATCCCTGAGGTAATGGTTATGTTTCAGGCAATGACATGTACTTTCTAATGCTGACAGGCACAGAGGGCTGACCTTGTACTTTCAGGGGCAGGGGGCTATTGAGGAAACATGTAGTCTCAACCTGAGTGCAGTGCTGGGGCTGAACTAAACATCATGGCATCTTAGGGCTCAGTCCAAACCTGGCTGCTATCTGTTGGGCTTGAGGGAGTGGCATGGTCATGGCCACATCCACAGTCCTGCTGTGCACACCAACTGGGATGGAGGGTGGTGGCACAGGCAAATTGTTAGTCCAACTTGGAGCTGGCCCAGTGGTTGGGCCTAAATAGGTCCCAATGCCACCACATGATGGCAGTGGGGCCAGCTCAGGATCCAATGGATCCCAGGATGGCTCAGCTCCTCTGCACCTTGGAACACCCTTTTGGGGGCTTTCTGCTGGTTGCTGCCAGGGGGATCCTGCCCACACATTTGGCAGGTGGGACAGGGAGCTCCATACCAGTGGAGTAATGTTAGCATCACTCCACAAATGTAAGAACTCCTCCGTCCTACCCAACTACCCTCTCCAGTCCAGCGCAAAGGGGGTTTGAATTGCTCCTTTAGTCTGCTAGTCTAGCCAACACAGTTCAGACATACACAGTAATGGAAAGTGTTCCTGCTTACATTTGTCAGAAAATATTCTGGCTTCCAGACATGATTTCTGCCTTGAATTGTCGTTATCATCATTGAGCAAGTGGTTTATTTGAGAGTAAAGGATTGACATTAGATAACTGTTTTGCATGTGCCTCAAACCACTCTGGCCATCCTGAATCCTGACCAAACATTTTGGGGAACTTGTTTTATTATAATCTGAGCTGGAGGAAACAATGCTGAAGAAAAATGTTGTTTGATCAGTAATAAGCATTATAAGTTGGACAGATTTATAATCCAACCTGAGTAAATGATGGAACTTTGGTGACATCTCAAGTAAGAGTAACAAAACTGAGCGTCAACACAAATTGTGCCCATTGTCTTCTTTTAGTTGTCTGTATGCTAGCACTTGCACATGGGGAAAATTCTAAAAGCTCTTCAAGAAAATATACATCATCAGCATTAAAAAAGACTCATAGGATGGATAGTCCTTCCAGTTGTGTCTTGGGTTTTTATTTCCCCAGGCCTCTTGTATATGGTTTAGTGGATATTTATGAACTTATTAGCTTCCTTTTATAGTGGGGATGTTGCTTTGACTCTTTCCCCCCATCTAGTTCTTTGTGTTCCAGGGAGCAGAGAAAATAGATAAGTTATTGGCATCAACCTGACAGCCCATTTTGCACAAGGATCCTGATGGTAGGGATTGTTGGCAGCGGCTCTTCCCATAAAATACCCACAGTAGTGTCAATTATCAACCTTCCACAAACCAACACAATAAATAAGGCAACTGCTAAAAGCATGAACGTGAAGCTTTCATGTAAACTGGAATTTCTGTCATGCCATGATCACAAGCTCCTAGTGTACTTTACTAAAATGGAATGCTCATTACAGTAAATGAAATCCATTCCATGCTAGCTCATATGGTTGGTGGCCCCCACTTCATGGCCATCAGGTGCTGTTGGGGTGCAACAGAGGGTTTGCAAACTGGCAATGGTTGTGCACAATAGGAACAGGAAGCCTGTGGGCCTTGCAATGTTGTTGGACTACAGTTTCCATCATTCCTGGCTGTGGCTGGTGGGAATTAAAACCCAGAAACAGTTCTCAAGATGTATACTCTGCCTCCACGGTCGGAGATAGTATGCCTCTGAATCCCAGTTGCTGGGAATCACTGGTGGTGAGACTGATATTGGCCATTGGCCTGATCCAGCAGGAGCTTAATTTTTTTATACATTACCACCTCGATAGAAGAACAGAGTTATCCAAGCTTCTGTGACTGTATAAATCACAGCAGTCATAATGCCAACCCCTCATAGAATGCTGGTTCAAACAATCTGTACCTCCATGCAAATCCAGCTGGATCATGAGACTACAGATGGCCATGTCTACACCCAGAAGCCATTGATTGGGTGTGATAGCCTTCTCTGTTTTGGCACCCTGTTTCTGTAGTTCTTTTCCCAGTGAGAGTCACCTGCCACTATCTTTGTATTCTGTTTTTGTTGCTAGGTGAAAACCTTTCTATTTGTCCAGGCATAAATGTGATTTTATGCTGAAATGTGTTTTATTTGTGAATTATTGTTTTTAATTATGAACATAGGAAGCAGACTGATACTGAGTTAGACCATTGGTGCATCTAGCTCAGTACTTACTACACTAAGTAGCAGTGGCTCATGAGGATTTCAGACTGGGGTCTCTCTCAGCCCTAACTGGAGATGCTGGGGATTGAATCTGCATGCAAATCAGGTGCTCTATCACTGAGCTACAAGTGGCCTTTGTGGTTTTATTACTTATTAGTGAAATTGTGAGCCACTCTTAAAGAGTGCCAAAAAGTACTGTAATTAGAACAAACACATAAATAAATATTGGCTGGCCCAGTATTTCAGAGATTATATTTTTTAATGAAATGTTTGTCCTCTTTAGGATACAGATTGTCATTGCCAATCAATTGTCAACTTTTCAACTGATCAGCCATCTGCCTTAAAATGATTCATTGAATCGTTAATTAAATTTAATCAAGTCTCCTTCTTATCAAAAGCTCATTATAGGTGCATTGTTTGTTTATTATAAACATTTGCTACCTGCCCTTCACAAAAAGTCCCAGGGTGGGGTACAATAAGAATAAAAGTAGAATTGGAACTAACATCTAACAGCATAAAACAACAATCCAAAGTGAAACAATACAGCAGTAGAAGGGAAAGCTCATTTTCAGCCATACCCAAAAGGCTGGGTGAAAATGTACGCCTTGGCATGTCACCAAAATGTGTACAACATAGGTGCCAGGTGCACATACAGGGAGAGAGAGTTCACAAGTTTGGGAGCCAATCCAAAGAAGGCTCTTCCACGTGCTTCCATGCCTCAAACCTGAATTGGTAACAGAGCCTCCCCTGGTTTGGTCTGTATGGGAAGAATTGATCTTCCAGGTATGTGAGACCCAAGCTATTTAGGGCTTTATATGTCAAAAACAACACCTTGACTTGGGCCCAGAATCCATCAACCAGTCCACTTCTCCTAAAATAAGCGTTAAATGACCCCTTCCAGTTGTGCCTGTAAGTAATTGGGCAGCTGCATTCTCCCCTAGTTGCACATTCCAAACTGTCTTCAAGGGAAGCCCCTCATACCTCACATTGCAATGATCTGGACGGAAGGTTACCAAAGCATGGATCATGGTTGGCAAGTTTGCTTGCTCCAGAAATAGCCATAGAAGTCTATGATAACCTAAAATTTAAGAAGCAAAGGCTGCCATCCATCATTAGAAAGAAAGGACATATCTAACATTTTCTTTTTATTTCCTATTATATAAATTGCCTCAGAATATTAAAAAGTATATTCTTAACTACGATGGAAGATGATTTTAGTTCATTCCACAATTTGGAGTGGATTTCCCACGTTTGCATCCCATTGGTCATGCTCAGATTGGAACATAGACATGCAGATTAGATTGCACAGTGCTATTTTTGGAAGAAAATGAGGTGCTAGTACTCATATCTTGACAAATGTCCCATGGACAGCAAAAAAATAGCACTGAGACTGCATGTCCATGAACCTTTCAGAGCATGGTTGACTCCTACTTATTATACGGCCACGAGAGTGGCTGTATACTATAGCCAGTGTGGATTTTTCACATTCTGCAATGTTAAATTGAAAATACCCCCATGCCATTCTGATGCTTCCCATAAATTCATTTCAAAACAAAACCTTACCAAACTTATAGTCTTGAACTCAGAAATGCTTGCTTAACAACCCTCTAAATTTTCATGGTGATACACAAAACAGTCAGAGAGAATCGAGAGTTCAAAGGCTAAAAAGAGGGGGGGGGGAACCAGAGCCCTTTTGGACTTTTTTCTGTCAGAGTTCTCGTAATCTGTTGAAATTCATTAAAATTCAGCCATGTTCACAGAGTACCTGTAATCCTATTACTGACCTTGCCCCGTACTCTGACCTTCATCTTCTGCAGCTTAAAAGTTTTTTAAAAAATGTCTGGCTGATTTTTAATTAATTTAACAAATCTGGCATTGAACTCAATGATAGTGTCAGGCATGCTCAGTAAGAATCAACTGTCAGTGTTCTAAAAGCCAGACTCACAGCTGCTGAGTTTGCCTAATCAGGGAGCCACACCCACACCAGACTTTGATTTCACTTGAGACTGTCATGGCTTCTCCCAAATAATCCTGGGAAGTGTAGTTTGTGAAGGATGCTGAGAGGAGACTCCTATTCCCCTGACAGAGCTCCAGTGGCCAGAGTGATTTAACAGTCAGCTGCTCTAATTGAAGATCTGTGAGGGGAACAAGGCCTCCTAGTAACTCTCAGCACCCTTCACTAACAACACTTCCCAGGATTCTTTGAGAAAAGTCATGACTGTCAAAAGTGAAATAAAGGCCTGGTGTGGATGTGGCCAGGGACAGCTTTGGTTTAAATTTGGGTGAGAGTCTACATGTGCCTGCTGTAGAATAAAAGCGTGGGGGAAACTGATACTGTTCACAATGTTTTCCTTTTGGAAAAGAAAAGGGCTTCCCCTCTGCCCAGTGCCCACCCACCCAATCTCCTCCCCTCCCTGCTGCTCCCCCAGGTCAGTGTTGGACTAAGACCTGGGAGACCAGGGTTTGAATCCCCACACAGCCATGAAACTTACTGGGTGACCTTGGGAGAGTCACTGCCTCTCAGACTCAGAGGAAGGCAATGGTAAAACCACCTCTGAATACCATTTACCATGAAAACCCTATTCATAGGGTCAACATAAGTTGGGATCAATTTGAAGGCAGCCCATTTCCATTTTTAAACATGATTGCATAGAAATAAATCCCATTGAACTCAAAAAGTATGTTAATGAACACACCCATCCTTCCAATCCCCTCCCTCTTGCCCCTTCCTCCCCCTTCCTTTGCCCCTCCCTCCCCATCCCCTTCCATTACCCCTTCCCCCTCCTCCCCTTCCCCCTCCTCCCCTTCCCCCTCCTCCCCTTCCCCCTCCTCCCCTTCCTCCGCCCCACGGTCAGTTTTACCTATCTTAAGCATATTGCATGGGAGTAAATACCATTGAACTCTATAAGCATGCAAATGATCAAACCTGCTCTCCGCTCCTCCTTCCTTTGCCCTCCTCCAATCCACTCCTTCCCCTTCCCCTTCCCCTTCCCCTTCCCCATGGTCAGTTTGACCTATCCTAACCATGAATGCATAGGAGTAAATCCCATTGAACTCAGTAAGCATGCAAATGATTTAACCTTCCTTTCCCCTCCTTCTCCTCTCCTCTCCCTTCCTCCTCCCTTCCCCTCTTCCTTCTTCCTCCTCCTCTGCCCACTCCAGCCCTCCCTCCCTCCTCCCAGTCAGTTTTACCTATCCTAAGCATGATTGCATGAGAGTAAATCCCACTGAACTCAATAAACATGCAGATGATCAAACCTGTCCTTCACCTACCCTCCCCCTCCTGCCTGCTCCCATCCCCCTTCTCCACTCTGCCCTTCATCCCCTCCCTCCTCCTCCTCTCCCCATCCCCTATGGTTAGTTTCACCTATCCTAAGCATGATTGCAGGGGAGTAAATCCCACTGAACTCAATAAGCATGCAAATGTTCAATATATTCTCAACAAACTTGCACAGGATCCCATTTCTTACCTCCCAGATTAAAAAGCACAGAAATTCACTAATAGGCAAAAACACATTGAGGTTTAAGAACATACCTATAGCCAACAGATCTTTATATCAAACTTTAAAAAGTAGGGAAATTTGGCAGCTATAGTGAATGCACCACGGGAGCAGGAGACCTGACCTCCTCTCTGAGATATTGGACTGCCCTACAAATCGGTCAAAATGCAAACACAATTTGGGTTGGTCTTTCACAGTCCAATCCACTTCCTGTGTAGCTTGGAAGAATTTGGTAACATGTGCCTCTGAGCATATGATGAGTAGTGGCAACACCTGCAATCAGCCCAAATAATAGAAAGAAGACATGTGCTGTGCTGATCTTGTTTTAGCAGGGAGGAAGCAGAACAGCCAGGAAGCCCTCAGACCACTTTATAAATGATATACACTATATTATTTTTAAAGTGTGCTTTTTAAAAAAAGATGTTGCTTAAAAAATTTCCATGGGCATTCAAGGGAATGGACTTGTCAGTCCACTCACAAGCAAGGGGCATGAACCAGAATAAGACCATTCCATCCATCCTACTCTTAACTTGGCACTCTACTGATTAACATTTGGCCCTTCACAGCTTAATCTATTGAAGCTTTAGTTGATTAAATTACACTGTAATCCTGCATATGGCTACTTAGAAGTAAATCCCATTGAGTTCAATCGGGCTTCCTCCCAGGTAAATGGGGATTATAGCTTTACTGATTAATTTTGTAGTTCTAATAAAGATTAATGATGTGTGGTGCTAGGCACTTACAATGGTATTTTTTAAATTGTGACTTCCATTTTCTGTCTCCTCCATTAGAAAAAAAAATGTTCCTGAGAGTATCTGAAAATTGCCCCAGATTGTCATTGAGTGATATACAGAAATAGCCTTTGATTACACTCCCAGTCACTTTTATAGTTTACAGGCTATCAGATTGAACTCATAGAGGGAAAGTAAAATAAATGTGTCAGTTGTGGACAATCAGATAATTGGTATAGTTTGTCCAAGAACAAATATGTCTATTTCTTTTTACAGATCTTTGGCAAGGTGAAAAATATCAATACTATAAATCACATTTCAATTGGAAATGTGATAGCCTTAAAATATCTGTTAAGCTGTAGCAAAATGTATATTTGACTCCACTGATATACATTTCCAGTAGATAGAGCAGGTGACCCTGTTGAAGCCCTTGTCATGCTGTGGAACAGTGAGATGCGTCGGGCTGTTGACATGGTTGCCCTGAGCACCCTCTCCAGCATTGTGGAGCCCGGTTTGCACCTTGGTAAACCAGTGAGCTAAGGGCAATGAAACAGGCTGGATGACGGATAGAGCGCAAATGGTGAAAGATGTGCTGTGAGGCTGATCCGGAATGAGTAAAACATCATAACTGTGCCTACTATGTGGCAAAGAAGGCCCACTTCTCTGCTACCATCACATTCTTAAGTAGCCATCCAGTGGAGATTTACAAATTGTGGAGCTTTTCCATATTGTCGGGACATCAACTCTAGGAAATAGAGTTTTAGATCCTTTGGAGGCCCACTGTGAATTGTTTGCAAGTCAACGTTGAGAGTAAAGTTGCTCTCCTCTATAGCAATCTTGATTCCACATCTACTGTATTCCCCAGCAGAGCTTGGAAGTAACTAGTTACAAGTAACGAATTACTTGTAATTCATTACTTTTTCGAGTAACGAGTGGGTAATTCCTTTACATTTTGATTGTAATAGAACTAGGAGTAATTTTACTACTTTTGTGGAGTAATTGTAACATTTCCAGAATTACTTTTGGTCATTACTTGAGGGGGCGCAGGGGAAGTCTTCTGCCCCTCTGATTTGTAGATGAAACTCATGTGTCTCAAATTGGGCTTCTGTGCAGTATTGCTCTTTCCTCATGCTCTGTGGATGAGTAGGAGGCGATGCAGGAGGCGGCGGAGAGTGAGACGGGGTGGAGTGGAGAAAATTATTTTACAAAATGGATAGTGGTGGTGAAGAATGGAGTGGAGGGAAAAAGGATCCAGAGGTCAAGAACATGGATAAAGGAGGAGGAGGAGGCAGCAGCAGAATGGAGATAAAGAACTGTGGAGGTGAAAGATGATAGTGTGTGTGTGTGTGTGTGTGTGAGAGAGAGAGAGAGAGAGAGAGGGAGAGGGAGAGGGAGAGAGAGAGAGAGAGAGAGAGAGAGAGAGAGAGAGAGAGAGAGAGAGGAGAGAGAGAGAGAGAGGGAGAGGGAGAGGGAGAGGGAGAGGGAGAGGGAGAGGGAGGGAGAGAGAGAGAGGGAGGGAGAGAGAGGGAGGGAGGGAGAGAGAGAGAGGGAGAGAGAGAGAGGGAGAGGGAGAGGGAGAGGGAGAGAGAGAATACTGTGTTTGCACTTGGCACACAAAGTGGCCTCCACCACCCTCGCTGGCTACTGTGCTGCATTTGCAGTATTTTAACTTTTTTGCATCTCAGGGGAAAATGTTTGCTTGGGTGAGTGTCCCTTAGTTGGTGGCAGTGCAGGGTCTGGGAAGTGGTTAAGTGAGAGAGATTATGCTGGCTGGCTGAGTGGGGGGGGGGGTTGCACTTGGTTTGGCATGCAAAGATCTGAGTAGTGGCCTCAGCCTCCCTCCCCACCACCCTTACCAGCGGAGAGACCACCATTGCTATCTTATGAATAAAAATAATTATTCTACTACCTCTGTATGTGTGTGTTTATTTTTACTGTTGTTTTAGGCTACTTAGATGTGCAGCAGCCAAGGCCAGCACCTTGTAGGCTTTTTTTAAAAGTAACTGAAATGTAATTGTAGTGATTACTTTGGAGGAAAAGTAAAGTAATCAGTTACTTTCAGAGCAATTGTAATTGCAACGGTAATTACTACTTTTTTTGGCCATGTAACTGTAACTGTAATTTATTACTTTTTAAAAGTAATCTTCCAAGCTCTGTTCCCCAGTGAGATATCCATTGCAATGTCTGCTGTAACTTCTTGGGATCAGTTTCAGTTGATGCGGCCTGATGACGTAGACAAGGTGCTTGTGATGATATGTCCTCTTGACCCTTGCCCTTCTTGGCTCATTAAAGCTTGCCGAGGGGGTTTGACCGAGAGGATCCAGGGTGTGGTCATTGCTTCGTTGTAGGAGGGAGTGGTTCTAGTCAACCTGAAAGAGGTGGTGATCCAACCACTCCTGAAAAAAAAACACCCTGGGCCTATTGGTTTGTGACAACTACCTCCCAGTCACAAATACCCTTTTTTTAGGAGAGGTGATTGAGGGGGTTCTGAGGCAGCAATTGCAAGTACTCTAGGACAAAACAGATTATCTTGACCCATCCCAGTCTGGGTTCAGACCTGGTTATTGGATCGAATCAGCCTTGGTTGCCCTGATGGATGACCTTTAAAAGGAGAAGAATAGGGGGAGTGTGACCCTGTTATTCTTACTTGATCACTCAGTGGCTTTTGATACCATTGATCATGGTATCCTTCTGGGCTGACTTGGTGAGATGGGTATCAGAGGCACTGTTTTACAGTGGTTCCAGTCCTACCTCTAGGGTTGTTTTCAGAGAATAGCATTGGGTAATTGTCTCTTGGCCCCCTGGCAGTTGTGCTGTGGGTTGCCACAGGGTACCATCTTGTCCCCCATGCTGTTTAACATCTATATGAAGCCCTTGGGAGCGGTCATAAGGAGATTTGGGGTGAGGTGTCAGCAGTATGCTGACAATACCCCCCTGTTTCTCTTTAACGTCTGAACTGGGAGAGGCTGTGCAAGCTCTGGACCGCTGCCTAGACTCGGTGGTGGGATGGATGAGGGCTGATAAAGTGAGTCTGAATCCTAGCAAGAAGAAAGTGCTGTGTGCTGGTGGTTCCCAAGTTTGGACAATTGGTAAGTTGCCTGCTTTGGATGGGGTCATACTCCCTCTGAAAGAGGAAGTCTGTAGTCTCGGGGTGCTCCTGGGTCCATCTTTGTCACTAGGGGCCCAGGTGACCTCCGTGGCTAGGAGTCCCTTTTACCAACTTCGGCTGGTAAGCCAGCTGTGGCCGTTTCTGGACCAGGATAGCCTGACCATTGTTGTCCATGCACTGATAGCTTCCAGGCTGTATTACTGTAATGTGCTCAATGTGGGGCTGACCCTAAGGTTGGTCTGGAAGCTGCAACTGATGTAAACTGCAGCAGTGAAACTGCTGACTGGAAAAAGGGTATCACCAACATGTCACCCTGCTGCTGAATAAATTGCACTGGCTACCTATTAACTACTGGGCTACGTTGGGTGCTGGTTTTGGTGTACAAAGCCCTACAAAGCTTGGGACCAGGATACCTGAAATACCATCTTACCCTTATATACCCTCTCGATCAACTTTTAAGTAGATATCCTATCCCAGTTTCTATCTGTGTTGGAATTGCTTTTTAATGTCTTTATAAAAGCTTTTTCTTAAAAGATGTTTTTAAAGATGTTTTGTTTTAATATGTTTTTCAGGATGTCTTGTAATATATTTGAAAGTCTGTTTTTATGATGTTTTAGAGTGTTTATAGTGCTTTTGTTTGCCACCCTGGGCTTCTACTGGGAGGAAGGGCAGGATAAAAATCTAATAGTAAATAAATAAATATATAAATGTTCTGTTATGAAGGGAGATTTAATGCCACATCAGAGTAAGATCCTGTGTCGTTTCACGGGGAGGGAAAGAGTAGGGACTGCAAAAAAAAAAAAAAAGATTGCCCTGAACCTTACACTTCAGACATTTTCCTAACTGCCCATTCCCTTCACATTATGGAATAGTGGTTATTGACTCATCTCCTTCATCTTGCATCTAAAGAAACAAATAGGTGCTATACATGGGCACAAAATGCTAATTAGCATAATTTCTCTCCCCCCCCTTTTTGAGGGAAACATTCACCCCAATCAGGTCATCAGATATACAGCTCAACAATGAAGGGCTGACATCACATGCTACTTCAGGTATGGGGAAGGAGTCAGGATCCTGTCCTCTACCCCACTCTTCGGCTAAAGAAATGAATTGCAGCAGGGGTAGTCAATATGGTACCCTTCAGATTTTTGGCCTACAAGTCCCAGCATCCCTAAGCATTGCCCATTCTGAGTAGGGTTGATGGGAGTTGTAACCCAAACATCTGAAGGGCACCATGTCAGCTACCCCTGAATTACAGCACGGGTATATACCTGAACTCTGAAATCGATCCTTCATTAAATACTGTTTTGAACATTTCCCCTCAAGTGATTACTATCATGAAAGGAGGGGAGAAGGGGCTGGTCACACTTCCTGGCCCTCTGCCACATCTTTGTTGCCCAGTCTCCACACCTCTCATGTATTATAAGGTTGCATCTAAGTTCCCCTCACAATTTAGAACTTCTAATACCTCGGCACAGTCATTAACCAAAATGGAGACAATAGTCAAGAAATCAGAAGAAAGCTAGGACTGGGGAGTGCCGTTATGAGAGAACTAGAAAAGGTCCTCAAATGCAAAGATGTAGCACTGAACCAGAGCTTTGAAAAGTTACTTTTTTGAACTACAACTCCCATCAGCCCAATCCAGTGGCCATGCTGGCTGGGGCTGATGTGAGTTGTAGTTTAAAAAAGTAACTTTTCCAAGCTCTGCACTGAACACTAAAGTGAGGATCATTCAGACTGTGGTATTCCCGATCTCTATGTATGGATGTGAAAGTTGGACAGTGAAAAAAGCAGATAAGAGAAAAATCAACTCATTTGAAATGCGGTGTTGGAGGAGAGCTTTGCACATACCATGGACTGTGAAAAAGACAAATAATTGGGTGTTAGAACAAATTAAACCAGAACTGTCACTAGAAGCTAAAATGATGAAACTGAGGTTATCATACTTTGGACACATCATGAGAAGACAGGATTCACTAGAAAAGACAATAATGCTGGGACAAACAGAAGGGAGTAGAAAAAGAGGAAGGCCAAAGAAGAGATGGATTGATTCCATAAAGGAAGCCACAGACCTGAACTTACAAGATCTGAACAGGGTGGTTCATAATAGATGCTCTTGGAGGTCACTGATTCCTAGGATCGCCATAAGTCATAATTGACTTGAAGGCACATAGCAACAACAACAAAATGAAAAAGAGCCCTTCACCTTTTATTTATATCTGAAATGTCAGCTTTTTTGCATTTTTTATGTAAGCCATGCTGGGAATTTGACTGAAGGGTGAGAGAAAATAGCTGTTATTTAATAAAAAATACACATTAGCCAGGTTATGTTAAGTAGATAGAGATGGAAATATCTGTCTGTTTCGGTTCTCTCTGTTTCTCATTTTTCCAGTGTTAAATTCAGTTCTCTACATTTCTACAACAATCTGTGAATTTGTTTTAAAAACTCATGAAAATTCTACACCATCTTAGTGCAAATTTCTCCAAATAAACACATTTTTGTAGGCAGTTTTGACAAAGGTACACATTTTTGCAAGCCATTTCTCATCATACCATGCCTTTTTTCCATGGTATTTTAACTCTTGTATTCATTTTTATGCACACTTTCCCCTAATATATGCATTTTTGTAAATGTTGTTTAATTGGCGAACTGCATCCTAAAATTCTAATAAATGCAAATCTTGAAGGATGGCTGTGTTTTGGTTCTCATATTATTTCAGAAAGTGCAAATTTGATGAATTCTGCTTGAAATGCAATCTGAATTGAAATTCTCACCCATCCCTATAAGTAGGTAGGTTGATAGATATATTGATAGATCTGAAGAAATTGGAAAGAAAAGTTGAGTAGGCTGCAGTTGAGGAAATGGCCACTCAACATTGTCCACCCTCTTTGACGACAGAAAAATCACTACATTTCTCTAGAATGAGAAAAACATCTCCAACAGTTTCTTGGGTATGGGGCTCACTGTTAACAGTGGCACTAGCACAGATCCCCTGCACCCTTTTTTCATTAAATATTTATTGTTGTTTGCAGGTACAGCCCACAGACTGGAATATATATCCAGTCAATATATATCCCAATTCCAAAGAAAGGGGATCCCAGGGAATGCAGTAATTATCAAACTATTGGCTTAATATCCCATGCAAGTAAAATAATGCTCAAGATTCTACAACAAAGGCTCTTATCATATATGGAGCGAGAAATTCCAGATGTCCAAGCTGGATTTAGAAAGGGAAGAGGCACCAGAGATCATATCGCAAACATACATTGGATAATGGAACGGAGCAAGGAATTTCAGAAGAAAATCATCCTGTGCTTTATAGATTACAGCAAAGCTTTGACTGTGTAGATCATGAAAAACTATAATGCTTTAAAAGAAATGGGGGTGCCACAAAATCTGATTGTCGATGCGCAACCTATACTCTGGACAAGAGGCTACTGTAAGGACAGAATATGGAGATACCGACTGGTTCCCAATAGAAAAGGGTGTGAAACGGGTGTATTTTATCACCCTATTTATTTAATCTGTACACAGAACAAATCATACGGAAAGTGGGATTGCACCAAGATGACGGAGGTGTGAAAATTGGAGGGAGAAATATCAATAATTTAAAATATGCAGACAATACCATACTACTAGCAGAAACCAGTAACGATTTGAAACGAATGCTGATGAAAGTTAAAGAGGAAAGCACAAAAGTAGGACTACAGCTGAATGTCAAAAAGACAAAAGTAATGACAACAGAAGATTTCTGTAACTTTAAAGTTGCCAACGAGGACATTGAACTTGTCAAGGATTATCAATACCTCAGCACAGTCATTAACCAAAATGGAGACCATAGTCAAGAAATCAGAAGAAGGCTAGGATTGGGGAGCGCAGCTATGAGAGAACTAGAAATGCAAAGATGTATGACTGAACACCAAAGTCAGGATCATTCAGACCATGGTATTCCCAATCTCTATGTATGGATGTGAAAGTTGGACAGTGAAAAAGGCGGAGAAGAGAAAAATCAACTCATTTGAAATGTGGTGTTGGAGGAGAGCTTTGCGCATACCATGGACTGCAAAAAAGACAAATAATAGGGTGTTAGAACAAATTAAACCAGAACTGTCACTAGAAGCTAAAAGGATGAAACTGAGGTTATCATATTTTGGACACATCATGAGAGGACATTATTCATTAGAAAAGATAATAATGCTGGGGAAAAAAGAAGGGAGTAGAAAAAGAAGAAGGCCAAACAAGAGATGGATTGATTGCATCAAGGAAGCCACAGACCTGAACTTAGAAGGTCTGAACAGGGTGGTTCATGACAGATGCTCTTGGAGGTCATTGATTCATAGGGTTGTCATAAGTCATAATCGACTTGAAGGCACATAACAACAACAACAACTGCTGCAAGAGGCAGCAGGAGCAGAAGTGTATTGGTCCATGGTCTCAGGGGGTCTTTTATTGGGAGCAGGGTCCCAGCAGGGCTCCTCTGTCTCCAGTATCCTACGAGCCAATCAGCATGAAAGGGGAGTGTTTTAGCCACTGAGAAGCTTCTTCTAGCCTGCTTCCTTGTTCTTTCCTGCTGATTGGAGCCAATTGGAGGGAAAGGAAGTGAGTCAGCCACTGAGAAGACTTTTCAGTCACGAACACTCTGCCCTTTAATGCTAATTGGCCCCTCAGGAGTTTGTTGTTGTGGAAGAAGGCGTTAATAAGTATCTCATCATTCTCAACCCAGCAGAAAAAAAAGGGAGGGGTGTACCTGTAACTATTATGAAAGGACCCCTATGCTTCTGAATTTGCCACTACACTACTGTGTAGGAGCAATTCTGTTGGCAGCCCTGATAGCCATTTTGCAACCTCCACTATACCCCCGACTTAGTATCATTCCAAGCCATTGTGAATTGTGGGTGGGGAATGGTGGTAACCACCCCCAGATATTGGAAAATATTTAGCCTTCCTTTACTAGGGTGGGTGGAGTTGAAAAAGAAAAACATCAGAGAAATTTTCTTACAAAAATGTCTTCTGAGAAATTTCAGCTTGGCTCAAAGGTGAACATATAGTTTGTTTGATTGCCCCATTTGCTGCCAGCCAAATTTAAAAGTAATGGTGCATTCATTTGCTTGAAGCAGCCCTCTGTTTCTGTGTAGTTCCCACAGAACTGTGTAGTTCTGTGGGAACTACAATATAAACATTATTTCCTTTAAACAGATGTTGCAGGGCATCTAACTGTATGATGAATAAGCTGTCTGGGAGCAGGGAAATTTGCATGGTGTCATCTGGTTGTAACCAAAAGCTATATTTTCATTTTAGGAAGGTTCTATGAGGAAACTGATAAAATGACAGTTGAAAATCAACTCGGGTGTAATGATTGCACTGGCTGTGATTCAAGAGTGGGTCATGTGTGTAATTTTTGTCTAGATGTATTATTTCCACAGAGCCAGTATTTTTCAGCCAATTCTTTAGCAGATTGTCGCAGTACAAATGATCTTTTCAAACCTGGATCCCACTCAAACTTCCCCAACATGAGGCAACAGCAGAGCCAAATGGGTATGCTAAACCAGCTAATTTCTACTTTGCTTTCAGTCTCCCCAGCCTCAAGCAGAATTTTAGTCATGTATGCTGTGCTTCGTTCATTTCAAAATTTGTCTGAGCTACGATTCACAAACTTGAAGTTCTGGGCCTCAAACCTTAGAAGAAAGTGCAATTTCCCTCACTGTAAGCACTGAAAATCCTGCTTCTTTTTCTTCTCCACCAGATACAGTTATATACATTTCTTGGCAGTAATTGAACTGAGTTTGCTTCAGCCAACATTATCCCTGTAGCATAGAAGTTTATCAGAGTGATGTAGTCTGAATTTGCTAGTTGCTGGCCTGGGGTTTCCAGTCTTTCTTTCATGATTTGGAAAGAGTGGAGGGAGGCTTCACTGATACATAACGTGCTTCTAGCTGCACCAGTAACTTTTGCTCTTTTAGTGGGGGCGGGCAAAAAATCACAGCTGTGAAAAGTGGTACATGTCACAAGCAGTTAAGTATGGGAATTGCCTTTTTAAGTCCTCCTTTCCTGGGCAGGATGGCAGCTGCAGGCCTTTGATCAGATACAAGACCATCTTGCCAACTTATTAAAAGAATTAGAAGGTTCTAAGGAGAAGCAACAAAGGGAATTTGATATGGGATGAGTTATTGCAAACAATACATTGTTGCATATTGACACTGATCCACCTCAGATGGGCAGCCAAACAATGGCTCTTTGATTTCATTTGGCTTGGTGTATTAGATGCCATGCAGGACTGGAGTGAGGTCAATTGGGGTATGATTTTAGATTTTGTTGTAGTGGGATTCTCAGCAAGGTTTTAAGGTCTGATTTTGGCTATATTGATTCAAGATTAAATTGCTTCCTTGTGGCTACTATTTGAACTCATAATACCTAATGCAATCCTGTCAACTCAGATGCAAATATTTGCTGTATATCTAGCAAAAGGGTTTACACTTTTGGCTACAATCCTATACTCATTCACTTGGAAGGAAGAAGCCCCACTGAATTCAGTGAGGCTGACTTCTGACATTCCTAGGATTATACTATCAGCATATAGAACTAATACATTTGCCAGAAATATAAGTGCTGCAGAGGAACAATCAGTGACATAGGTAGTGGAACAATTTGGGACACAGACCTCATAGGACACAAATTTGTATAAAATTTGCACAGGCTAATTTATAGATGCAAGCTTTGAATTAAATTATAAAATTTAATTTAAAGGAAAGGGCCATAGCTCAGTGGTAGAGGATCTGCCTTGAATGCAGAAGGTCCCAGGTTTAATCCTCAGTGTCTCCAGGAAGAGCTGGGAAAGGTTCTTGCCTAAAACCCTAGAGACCCTCTCCCAGTCAGAGTAGACAGTATGGAGCTAGATGGCCCAATAGTCTGACTCTGTATAAGGCAGCTTCCTTCTGAGTGGTACAATGGTCAAGGTGGCCAACAGATGGTCTTTCTTTCTTTCTTTCTTTCTTTCTTTCTTTCTTTCTTTCTTTCTTTCTTTCTTTCTTTCTTTCTTTCTTTCTTTCTTTCTTTCTTTCTTTCTTTCTTTCTTTCTTTCTTACTTTCTTTCTTTCTTTCTTTCTTTCATTAACAATAATAATTAAGCCAAAGACAAGGAAGCATCTGAGCTGGCACAGCAAGCTTTCTGCTGCTCTGCATACTAAACTGAAACCATGGCAGGGGGTGTGAGTACACTGAGTTGCCTGCCGCTGGGGGAAGTTAGCTTGAAGCCACCCCTGTTGGAAAGAAAGCACCAATGCTTGTAACAAGTAACCTGAATCAGTGGGGGTGAAAGACAGAAAGGCAACCTATTCTTCCCTTGCTGATTCCTTCCTTAGTAACAGCTTGTTAATTTTCCTTCCTTCCTTTTTTGGGGTCAGTCAGAGCTAGTGTAGAGCTAGCCTCATGTCTCCATAATGGCCACGTACATGTCTGTGTTCAGAAGACTATGTTTCCCAGTAGTAGCAAACATTATGTTTCTTTATTCTTTCAACCACCAGCCTTGGGTGCCTGCCTGAGTGGTGGAAGCTTACATCGGGGCATGTGTCACTCACAGGGGAGTGATGGGGGAAGGGTGGGAGGCCAATGTATACCGAGGCTGGGTGGCAGATGCTGGGGGAAAGCTAGGGGCAGGTCACGTCAGGTAAGAGGAACTAGGGAGAGATGCATAATATCTGTCCCCTGTTCCGGGCCTGTCCAGAGCCTACAGACAGCTGGGGGATGCTTGACTCCACACTCTGGCCTTCGACTGCTGCTGTGCAATGCCAGGTCTGTTGCCCAAAAAACATCCCTCATCCATGATATGATATTGGATGAGGGCGCGGACCTGGCATGTATTACAGAAACCTGGCTGGATGAGGCTGCTGCTCCTATTCTTGCGGCCATGTGTCCGGCTGGGTTCTCGTATGCACAGCAGCCGAGGGTCGGTAGTCGGGGAGGGGGAGTGGCGGTTATTTACCGAAGGTCCCTGGTTCTCACCAGACCTCCTCTCTGTGAGACCAAGGTGGCAGATTGCATGTACTGGAGGTTGGGCCCAAAGGGCAGTCTAGGGATTCTGCTCGTGTACTGCCCACCCCGCTGCACGACGGACTCCCTGGCCGAGGTGCTGGAGGTGGTCTCGCCTGTGCGTGTACAGTCCCCAAACCTGCTGGTATTGGGGGACTTCAATGTAAATTCAGAGGCCATCCTTACTGGGGCGCCTCCGGACTTCATGGAAACCATGGCTTCCTGGGAGCTGCACCTTATTACAATGGGGCCCACCCATGTAGCTGGTCATGCACTCGACCTTGTGTTTGTCTCGGGAGAGGAGGGGAGTGATCTGAAAATTGGGGGTACATCCATCACCCCCTTGTCATGGTCAGACCACTACTTGGTGAGGTTGGACCTTTCGGTGCCACAAACCCTCCGTGGGGGCGGAGGACCTATTAAAATGGTCCGCCCCAGGCGTCTGATGGATCCTGATGGATTCCTGAATGCGCTTGGGGATTCTCTGGAGCATGCACACAGCCACTCGGCTGAGACCCTGGTGGAGGGGTGGAATGCCGCAATCGCCAGGGCATTAGACCGGGTGGCTCTGAAACGCCCTCTCCCCCTGAATAGAACTCAGACGGCACCGTGGTTCACCCCACAGTTGTGAACTCTGAGGCGGGAGGTGAGACGGCAAGAGCCTTAAAGCCAACCACTTGCTTACTCGATCCTTGCCCATCGTGGCTCATTATGAGCTGCAAAGATAGACTAGGTGAGGGGATCAAGATGGTGGTAAATACATCTCTCAAAGAGGGAGTAATGCCATCATCGCTCAAGGAGGCAGTAATAAAACCAATCTTAAAGAAGCCCTCCTTGGATCCCCAAGATCTGAACAACTTTCGCCCAGTCTCAAGTTTGCCATTCTTAGGCAAAGCGATTGAGCGGGTGGCGGCAAAACAGTTGCAAGTGCACTTGGAGGAAGCGGATTATCTGGATCCATTTCAATCGGGCTTCAGGCCTGGACATGGGACTGAAACAGCCTTGGTCGCCTTGGTAGATGATATGAGGAGGGCGTGGGATGGGGCGAATGCACCTTCCTTGTCCTTCTTGATCTCTCAGCGGCTTTCGATACCGTTGACCACATTATCCTCCTGGACCGCCTGAAGAGGTTAGGCATGGGGGGCACTGTATTGCAGTGGTTCCATTCCTTCCTCTCTGGTAGGTACCAAAGAGTGGCATTGGAGGATGAGGTTTCGGATCCTTGGCCTCTCACTTGTGGGGTGCCACAGGGTTCCATCCTCTCCCCGATGCTGTTCAACATCTATATAAAGCCACTGGGGGCAATCATCAGGAGATTTGGGCTGCAGTGTCATCAGTATGAGGATGACACGCAGCTCTATCTCTCATTTAAATCTTCACTGAGGTTGGCTGTAGAAACCCTGTCCAAGTGCCTGGAGTCGGTGAGTGGCTGGATGGGAAGGAATAAGCTGAAGCTGAACCCTGACAAAACCGAGGTACTGTTTGTGGGAGACAAGGGAAGGCTGGGGGATGTGGACCTGGTGCTCAATGGGATACGTTTGCCCCTGAAAGACCAGGTCCGCAGCCTGGGGGTCATTCTCGACTCCCAGCTGACCATGGAGGCTCAAGTCTCGGCTGTGAGCCGGGCGGCGCTGTATCAACTCCATCTGATATGGAGGCTGCGCCCCTACCTTCCCAACCATCTGCTCCCACCGGTGGTACATGCCCTGGTCACCTCTCGCCTAGACTACTGTAATGCGCTCTATGTGGGGTTACCCTTGAAAACGGTCCGGAAGCTGCAACTGGTACAGAATGTGGTGGCTCGCCTGATCAAAGGCAGCCGCCGGCAAGATCACATCACTCAAGTGTTGAAGGAGTTGCACTGGCTACCGGTTGTTTACCGGGCCCAATTCAAGGTGTTGGTTTTGACCTTTAAAACCCTATATGGTTTTAGCCCAGTCTATCTGAAGGAGCGCCTCCAGCATCGTCAGGGATGCCGCTCAACAAGATCAGCCTCAGAAGACCTTCTCTCGATCCCACCGGTTAAAACAGCTAGACTGGTGAGGACTAGTGAGAGGGCTTTTTCAATAGTGGCCCCCACCCTGTGGAACTCTCTCCCAAATGATCTCCGCCATGCCCCTTCTATGACAAGCTTCCGCCAGGCCTTGAAGACCTGACTCTTCAGGCAGGCTTTTGGGGTAGGTTAGGTTTTTTACTGTTATGGTTTTAAATTTTAATGTTTTAATGTATTTTCATCTTGTACATCGCCCAGAGTGGCTGGACAACCAGCCAGATGGGCGACTAATAAATTAAATAAATAAATAATAATAATAATTACCAAATGACTCATTTCTGCCCTCCATGTAAAATATACCAAGCTCCAATACCTCTGTCAACTTTTCAGGAAAGAGATGATAAAGGGCCGAAGGAGAACTGAATCTTTCTTTTTTAAACTGTTTTTTTTTTAAAAAAAACAACTTAATTGAGCCAAATGGAAGGTGACAGATGAGCTGAACCGAAACCTCAGATGCCCCTGGGAAGGGAAATGACACAACGTCCATTTCTTTTCAAGAGACATTGTACAAAAATGTCATTGTTTCCCTTCCCAGGGGCATTTGAGGTTCCAGATAGTGGTGCACCATATGCAATGAGCCAGCAACTTCTTTTGCAGAAGATGGGGGATTTCTTTGCATAAATGCCAGACCATAATATTCAGTCTAGCCAAATTTCAGAGATTTTGGTAGAGGGGTACGGATTGTATAAATCTTCAGTAGTGGATCAATTTACAGAATTCACATGTAACTTAAATACAAGTTTTGAGGAAGAGTTTTTCTTGTGTTTAAAACCTCCTTACACAAAGGGCTTATCCACATGGGAGCATACCTTTGTACTAAAGACGCTGCTTTTACCATCATGATAGATTTGCAAGGTCCACACTTGGTAGCTTCAAATCTGCAGTTTTCCATTCACACTAGTAGGCATTCCTCTGTGAAGGTTCAGTGTTGCTGTTTCCTTGCGGCCCCACCCTCTAATTTTACATGTTTACTCCCTCCCGTTCAAGGCTGAAGCCTGGAGAGTGCCTCAGTGCGAAATTGACAAGAAAAAAATGAAACTGACTAGACCCCACCTCCCTTTCTCCATTGTCCCAGCCTGAGTGGAAGGCGGACCACAAGGAAGTTAGTGAAAAGGCAAAGTAGGCACTGGCTGCTGCAGCTTTTGCAGGCGGCAGAGAGAAAGGGAGCAGGCAATGGGGCATTAAAAGAGAGCCGGCTCACTAAAAAAACATTGAAGCAAAGCACCTACAAGGAGGAGTGCTGTGCAGCTGAGATGGTTTTTTCTTTCCTTTTCACATTATAATTGGATTGAGTTAATATGGATTTAAAGGGGGAAACTGCATGATAGCTTCTGCTTGCCTGCAATGTCATGTGAATCATCCGAATTACAAGGGGATGCAAGTAGCACCAGACACACACTAAATCGTCATGTGGATGAGCCCAAACCTCACTGCTGTTTCAAGCAGTGATTTGTCTGCTCCCAGCTATGCCATGTTGCTTGGCTTTAATACCTCTGGAAATGACACAACAGTATGGAGCCACATAATTCTCACAGGCATACCTGGAAAATTTTGGCTATGGGGAGAGACATCATTTCCACCCAATAAAGCCTACGGAAATAATTCTACATCACAGCTCAGCATTGTTCTTCAAGACATTCTGTCTCAGGGACATGCTGTGTGGTTGAAAGCAGCCAAGTCACTGCTTGCAGTAGCAGTGAGACTTCATTTCTTTAAAAAAGAGAGAGAGAAACCCTCAGTCAATAAGACTAATGTTCTTTTAATCTACCAAGCTGTTCTAAATATGTTCCCCCACACCCACACTTTTGCAGGAAATGAATGGTCCTGCAGGTTAAGTTTGATTTGAAGTCCAACAATTTCCAGTATGGGTAAGTCTGAATATGTTTAATTTTTTAAAACAGGAATAAGAAAATTAAACATATTTAGGTTTCGGACATCAACAACATTGTTTTCTTGATGAAGTAGACACTGACATTAACTACTAAGATGCAGCAAATTATGTTCAATTGCTACTGCACTGCATCTTTTTCCAATGTACTTTTCATATCAGTAGCTTTATGGCTGCAGTATATTTTTCTTTGTTTATTGTCAAAACACATTTTGTTGCCTTTGGCAATGCAAAACATAAGCTTGCTTCAGTTTTATCCATCAGCAATTTAATTTTTTTTTTTTTTATGGTTGGTCATGATGTACGATGCTGAAAAACACAGCTTGAATTTCAAATATTATATTAAGGCTGCACACATTATTGAAAAGAAACCTAATTTGTTAAATATAAAGGGTGGCTATGAGATGCATTGTGGAGAAATAGATATGGAATGTCTGATGCTATTGTTAAGCAGTCATTCATATATATATATATATATATATATATATATATATGCCTCTCAGCACACAATTTTGGTTTCAAAGGTAATTATTAATGACTTGGGAAGAGAACATATACATGCCCATGATTCAAATGCATTGGGTTTTTGTGTTTGCCTGTCTTAGTTGGTGGGTTGAGAAGCATTTTCTTAAATATTTTCTGTAGATTTAATAATTAAAATATTGATGGTGCTGCAAAAACATACGGCAGTTTGTAAAGGTATACGAATGTAAATAGATCGTGTTGCAATTGCAGTGAAAACACAGAATCATATAGGAGGAATAAACATTAATAGGTTAAGAAAATGTTAGAGCTGTGCCAGTCCTAATCACAATTTCCCATGAAATATTTTCTGCAGTGTTGGAAAACGCTTTCCCTTGTGGAAATGTTTGCTTGTTTGCTTATGCTGGTGTCAGTGATATCATGACATATCTGATTGGCTATGTATCACTATTAAACAATCGCCTTCACTGTGTGATCCCTGACTGGATAGGATAACCAGTGTAGTTCATCCAGGAAAAAAGAAGCAGCAGCAGAGAGGGAAAACCAACAATGAATAAGCAATGGTCAAGGGAAATAATGATTTTAAACAGATTTTTAAAAACTGAGTAATTGCACCTCAAGAAAAATTTCTATCCCACCAGAACTGTTTGCCACATGTAAATTAAAACTGGGAAACATTTGATGCAGCTTTGGAAAAGTGTGCATAATTTTAAATCCCAAGATTTAAAGCATTCTTGTCTTGTAGGAAAGACAAACATTTAGAAAAGTTCTGTACTGTGGCAAACACAAGATTTTAGAAAAGTTCTGTATTGTGTGTTTCAAAGAGAGACATGTCTAAATTATTGGTAGAAGGTTACAAATGCAGTGCGATCTTCTTGTTCCAGGTTCTTCTTTTTCTTCCAGTTGGCATGGGAGGCAGAGTTAACATTTCAATAAGGGAAGGTTCAGGTGATATCAGTATCTGTGTCATAGGCAGTCCAAGCAGGCTTGTGTTGTCCGAGAAGGAGGACAGTTACAGCTGGATCAAGGGAAGGCGTTATAGGATGTTTGTGAAAGCAAAGACATGAACAAAATAGAAGGGAAGTCAGAAGCTGGGCTTCTGGGAACTCTCAGGGGAGTCAAGACAAACAGACTAGAACTATGGGTAAGAAAAATGACAGGCGGAGCCATAGGAAGACAGGCACAGTACTGTGTAGGAAATCAAAACCTACTTTAGGTCTTCTGCATGCATGCATTAAATGTATGGAGAAGGAATAGTGAGACCACATGAATTGCTCCACCCATGATGCTGCATATGCCACTGCCCCCGCCTACTTGTCATATGTATATTCCACACAAAGTCTGCAAAGGGATATCTGTGCAGGTACAGCTTGTATGCACGAAGGTGTTCCACACATAGGCAGTACATAGGCAGATGTTGCATTGAATGTGTATACATCAAGAGGACAAGGCCAGTGGCATGCAAGACATCAGAGGCAGTGATGCAATCCTGCTCCACACATTTTGTGTATCAATGAAGAAGGCTCCAGAAGAATGTGGAATGGATGGGAGAATGTGTACCCAGCCCTTGAGCAGAAAGGCTAAAAACGCAGGAAAATTGCTCAGGAAAGAACTGAGAATCAGTGCAGATGTTTGTATAGCTAACCATAGCTACCAAATAGCAATAGTAGGGCAATGGGTAAGGTGAATGCCCAAGCTCAGGTGGACAAATGTAGCTTTCTTCTCCCATGTTCTAAGCAAAAAAGTCTAATTGTAGCAAGTACTTCTATAAACCCTATAAGAACTCAGCCCAGCAATTCACAAAAGGGCGAGTAGATTCAGTACTGAATTGCCTTCAGGCGCTCTCTTGGCTTCAGCCTTGAACTGAAGGGAGTAAACATGCAAAATTAGAGGGCAGAGCCACATGGAAACAGCAACACTGATCCTTCACAGAGGAATGCCTACTAGTGTGAATGGGAAACAGCAGATTTGAAGGACAAGGTATACTCCTTTGTGGATAAGCCCTACATGGGCCACTGGCTTGTTCCAGCAGGACTCCTCCTATGTTCTTACGATCATGGAGAATGTTAACTATCAGCAGCCCAGTTTAGAGTTTTACTTATTTCCTCATGTTCCCACCTTTGTACAGTTCGTCTGATCTCCAGGAGTGATGAAGATTTCCATAACCTTTGCAGGACAAGATACAGGTGACCGATTTTGTGTGTCTCTTTAGATTTAGATGTATGACCCTCTGTGGCGCAGAGAGGTAAGCGGCGGTAACACAGCCGAAGCTCTGCTCATGGCCGGAGTTCGATTCCAATGGAAGGAGGAAGTTGAATCTCCGGTAAAAGGGGTTGAGGTCCACTCAGCCTTCCATCCATCCGTGATTAGTAAAATGAGTACCCGGCATACGCTGTGGGGGGGGGAAAGAAAGGCTGAGGAAGGAACTGGCAATCCCACCCCATATATACGGTCTGCCTAGTAAACGTCGCAAGACGTCACCCTAAGACTTGGAAATGACTCGCACTGTAAGTGTGGGGACACCTTTACCTTTTTTAGATTTAGCAGGACTTTGTTAGCTGAGGTTTAAGGTAGGGTTCTGTCTGTCTTACTTTTTATGTAGCATGAGGAAGTGGCACCTTCATATTCCTCTCACTTGTTGATGGGGAAGGTTAACTGATGAGCCCACCGAGCCATCTTACTGTGTACTTACAGACACTCTACGTAGAATTAGTTAGAATAAGCCAGCCATCAGCCTGCTGACCAGGTGCATAGCTAACTAGTTTGTTGTTTTCCTCAGACAAGGAAGGGGGGAATAGGAAGGAACCCTTTTGCCATGGCATATAAGGATAACAATTTGCAAGTTTTTAACTCTTCCTGTAAAATGAGGGACTCACTTCCCCCTTCCATTTGATGGATCCATTCAGTTCATCAAAGCAGACAATGCTCCCAGTTTCTGGGCATAATCACTGTGTACTTCTGCATCAGTGCATTTGCATTAATAGGACAAATAAGAGCAAAAGCTGCTATATAACCTGTAATTCACAAATAATTCATCTTTGTGTTGTACCTGACATGTTTTCTAGCAGTGGCAGCAGGTGTCGTGGGGCAGAGCCATGGAGCCACCATCCCAATACCAGAATTGCTGCTGATTAGCTGAATGGTGTGGAGCTGTGATGAGGCCAGTGGTGCACAGTTGCCAGTGGTGCACCAATGGGAGTGCCAGATTCAAATCTAGAGATTCTGCTCGTGTACCGTCCACCCCGCTGCACAATGGACTCCCTGGCCGAGGCACTGGAGGTGGTCTCGGATGTCCGTGTGCAGTCCCCAAACTTGTTGGTATTGGGGGACTTCAATGTACATTCGGAGGCCATCCTCACAGGGGCGCCTCGGGACTTCATGGAAACCATGGCTTCCTGGGAGCTGCACCTTATTCCAATGGGGCCCACCCATGTAGCTGGGTTTGTGTTTGTCTCGGGAGAGGAGGGGAGTGATTTGAAAAATGGGGGTTCATCCATCACCCCCTTGTCATGGTCAAATCACTACTTGGTGAGGGTGGACTTCTTGGTGCCACAAACCCTCCGTGGGGGTGGAGGACCCATTAGGATGGTCCGCCCCAGACGTCTGATGGATCCAGATGGATTCCTGAATGCGCTTGGAGATTCTCTGGAGCAGGCACACGGGCACTCGGTTGAGACCCTGGTGGAGGTGTGGAATAAGGTGATCACCGGGGCATTAGACCAGGTGGCTCCGAATCGCCCTCTCCCCCTGAATAGAGCTCAGACAGCACCATGGTATACTCCATGGCTGTGAACTCTGAGGCGGGAGGTGAATCGGCTAGAGCGCTGGTGGCGGAAACCTCGTTCTGATGACGATCGGACACGGGTTAGAGCAGCTGCAGCCGCCTACCATGTGGCGATAAAGGCAGCAAAAAAGGATTTTTATGCTGCCTCTATTGAGTCTGCAGAGTGTTGTCCCAGGAGGCTGTTCCAATTGGTCCGGAGCTTGGTCGGTCCAGTTGCCCCGGAACCGATAGAACATGTTAAGGCCTCCTGTGATGAGTTTGCAAAGCACTTTGTGGATAAAATTGATCATATTAAGAGTACTATTCCATGCACTGTGGACACAGTGAGGAAGCCAGAGGCGGCCATTGGTGCTCTGGTGGTGTGGGATCGGTTTCAGCTTCTTCCTCCTGATGAAGTGGACAAAGTGCTTTCAACCTTAAAGCCAACCACTTGCTTACTCGACCCTTGCCCGTCGTGGCTCATTATGAGCTGCAAGAACAGACTGGGCAAGGGGGTCAAGGCAGTGGTAAATGCATCCCTGGAAGAGGGAGTAATACCATCAGCCCTCAAGGAGACAGTAATAAAGCTGATTCTAAAGAAGCCCTCCTTGGATCCCCAAGATTTGAACAACTTTCGCCCAGTCTCAAATCTGCCATTCTTGGGCAAGGCGGTTCAGCGGATGGTGGTGCAGCAGTTGCAAGTGCACTTGGAGGAAGTGGATTATCTGGATCCATTTCAATCAGGCTTCAGGCCTGAACATGGGACTGAAATGGCCTTGGTCGCCTTGGTGGATGATATGAGGAGGGTGCTGGATAGGGTCGAATGCACCTTCCTAGTCCTCCTTGATCTCTCAGCGGCTTTTGATACCATTGACCATGGTATCCTTCTGGACTGTCTGGAGAGGTTAGGTATAAGGGGCACTGTATTGCAGTGGTTCCGTTCCTTCCTCTCTGGTAGGTACCGGAGAGTGGCATTGGAGGATGAGGTTTTGGATCCTTGGCCTCTCACTTGTGGGGTGCCACAGGGCTCCATCCTCTCCCCGATGCTGTTCAACATCTATATAAAGCCGCTGGGGGCTATCATCAGAGGATTTGGGCTGCAGTGTCACCAGTATGCGGATTACTCGCCACTTCATCTCTCATTCAAGTCCTCATCGAGGTTGGCTGTAGAAACCCTGTCCAAGTGCCTGGAGTCGGTGAGCGGCTGAATGGGAAGGAATAAGCTGAGGCTGAACCCTGACAAAACCAAGGTACTGTTCATGGGAGACAAGGGAGGGTTGGGGGATGTTGACCTGCTCCTCAATGGGGTACAATTGCCCCTGAAAGACCAGGTCAGCAGCCTGGGGGTCATTCTCGACTCCCAGCTGTCCATGGAGGCTCAGGTCTCGGCTGTGAGCCGGGCAGCGCTGTATCAACTCCATCTGATATGGAGGCTGCACCCCTACCTTCCCAACCATCTGCTCCCATGAGTGGTACATGCCCTGTCTCCTCTCGCCTAGACTACTGTAATGCGCTCTATGTGGGGTTACCCTTGAAAACAGTCTAGAAGCTGCAACTGGTACAGAATGTGGTGGCTCGCCTGATCAAAGGCAGCCACCGGCGAGATCACATCACTCCAGTGCTGAAGGAGTTGCACTGGTTGCCGGTTATTTTCCGGGCCCAATTCAAGGTGTTGGTTTTGACCTTTAAAACCCTACACTGTCTTGGCCCAGTCTACCTGAAAGAGCACCTCCAGCTTCATCAAGGATGCTGTGCAACAAGATTAGCCTCAAAAGGCCTTCTCTCTATCCCACCAGTTAAAACAGCTAGACTGGTGAGGACTAGAGAGAGGGCTTTTTCAATTGTGGCTGCCACTCTGTGGAATTCCCTCCCAAACGAACTCCGCCATGCCCCCGCTATGATGAACTTCCGCCGGGTCTTGAAGACCTAGCTCTTCAGACAGGCTATTGGGGTGGGTTAGGTTTTATTACTATTGTTTGAGATTTTAATGTTTTAATGTATTTGTATGTTTTTATTCTGTACGTCGCCCAGAGTGGCTGGACAACCAGCCAGATGGGTGACTAATAAATCTAATAAATAAATAAAGTGCTGCTTGACCTCAATGACCTAGGATCAGATATCTTTAAGAACTGCCTCCTCTCCTATAAAGCAGTTGAATCATGGATGAGCACTGAGGCTGTGACCCTTTGGGTAACAATGGAAATGTTACAGGTGCAGAAGTGATTCCCTGTTTTCAGTTGAGAAATGCTGGGTGGGGAAACTTTGGCCCTCCAGTTGTTGTTGAACTACAACTCCCATCAGCCCTAGCCAGCACTGCCAGTGGTCAAGGCTGATGGGAGTTGTAGTAGTTCAACCATAACTGGAGGGCCACCGTTTTCCCACCCCTGCTGCAGAATACAGTCTCATTCTGGACCAGAATGGCAGTTGGGCCAATACATTGCTCTATGGTACAAGTGGCAGAACTCCAACTAAAGAGCTGATGGGTACAATGTAATTATATGTACATTTTCACTGAATTAATACATCATGTTTGCTGCAAGGTTTTTTTTCTGTAGGCATGTGTGAGATGAAAGGCAGCTGTGATCTTTCCAGCAGAAATTCAGACAAGCACAGCTGGATTTCCCTTTGTGCTGTGTCAGCTAGATCTGAATGTTGATTAGTTTAAGCATTTTGTGATTAAAGGTTCCATATCCCTACCCTGTCTTTCTTTGGAAGGTAAAACAGATCATTTTTGTTTTTTGTTTTAAAGTTATATTCAGCTTGTCAACAGCAGGCCAGCTCTAAAGGGCAGCAAGGTTGGGCCCTGGACAAGGGCCCCATGGCCCAGAGGGACCCCTGAAGGGCCCCTCTTTAGGGTGGGGGAGTAGCACTCCTCTTCCACAGTCTGCAGCAGAATTGCTGCCGCAGATAGCCTGCCCATTCCTTCGCTCTACCTACCTTTCCTGTGTTTTGTGGCTGCGCTCAGCGCTGCCCTTAACCAAGATGGTGGCCGAGGTTTCCCTAAGAGGCTGAAGCATCTGGTGCCAACTTGGTTGATGGGAACCCTGCGTGTGTGTAGCACGCATGCATGCCATCAACCAAAATGGCGGTGGAGGCTTCAGCCTCTTAGGAAAGCCTCGGCTGCCATCTTGGTTAAGGGCAGCGCTGCACACGCAGCCACAAAACATAGGACAGAAAGATAATCGGAGCGAGGGAACGGATGGGCGGTGCGATCCATGGCAGCGTGTGCCGGGCCCAGGGCAGGTTGGAGCCCAAGGTCTCAGGCGTGCCTGCTCAACAGTTTAGCTGTATGGACACAAATATGTTTGCACATCAGCTCTTTGTATGCATGGTTTCCTGTCCAGAGCATATATGTGTGATTTTTGGATCACTGATCAGACGTAGGTCAGCTATGGTCTTATTCTTGAACAATGAAAGTGAGTGTGTGCAGCTTAAGTAAATGGTGGCCAGTTTAAGAGCATAAAAACATAAGAAGAGCCTGCTGGATCAGGGCAATGGCCCATCTAATCCAACATCCTATTCTTACAGTGGCCAACCGGTTGCCCATGGGAAACCCACAAGCAGGACCTGAGTGCAAACAGCACTCTCCCCTCCTGTGGTTCCCAGCAACTGGTATCTGGAAACATACTGCCTCCACCTATGGGGGCAGAGCATAGCCATCATGGCTAGTAACCATTGGTAGCCTTTTCCTCCATGAATGTGTCTAATCCTCTTTTCAAGCAATCCAAATTGGTGGCCATCGCTGCATCTTGTAGGAGCGAATTCCATAGTTTAGTATACGCTGTGGGAAGAAGTACGTTCCTTTGTCTGTCCTCTTCCAACATTCAACTTCATTGGATGTCCATGAGGTCTAGTGTAATGACAGAGAGAGAAAAACTTCTCTCTCTCCACTTTCTCCATGCCATGCACAATTTTATACACTTCTATCATGTCACCTCTTACTGACCTTTTCTCTAAACTAAAATGTCCCAAATGCGACAACCCTTCCTCATAGGGGAGTTGCTCCATCCCTCTGATCATACTGGTTACCTTTTTCTGAACCTTTTCCAGCTCTGTATTCTGTTTCTGTATTCTAAGGAACCACTTCCGTCTCCAGACATTAGTCTAGTGTCTGAAGGAGCATTTTGCCACACAAACTGCCTCTCTCACCCTCTCTAAATGGGCACCAACAATGCCTTTTTGTTACTGCTGTGCACCTTTCCTTGCAGATCTGTAACATGGACTCCAAGCGGAGTAAGGCAGATCTTAAGCTATGTACCATCAAGTCAACTTTAGGCTTCTGATTTTAAGTATACTTTTATTTCTTTAAAGTCAACAGATAAGGAAATAGAGAAAACAGTAGACTGCATTTTAAGCAAAATGTAATATTAATTTTCTAACATTCTAAGCCCTATTTGGGGATTCAGAGCACTCATTTGTAAACATTTGCTGTGCAGTGTGATGCATGGATCTCTATGGCATGGTGGGCAGAAATCTTCAGTCACATGGAGAAGGGGAGAATTAGCAAAGGGGGGGTCATCTTCTAAATCAGAAAGGATCTTGGGTGGTTCACTCAGTCCAGTGCATAGGCGGGGGGTAATACTTAGCACCTAGCTAGACCAAGTAAATATCTGGAACAGGTGGCTTGAGGAGATTTCTCCCTTCCTCCTTGGCAGACCAGGATGAAAATATGCCTTTCATTCAGGTAACACTGCTTATGTGATTGCTTGCTTTGAAGATCATGGATGAAGGAAGTATTTGCGCAGAAATTGTGAATTCTAGAGAGAATAGGACAGAGGGTTTTTTGTTTATTTATAATAATTTGTATGCTGCCTTTCATTTCATGGAAATAACTAGGTGGTTTACAGAACAATAAAACAATTAGCACGTAACAAAACAAATATTGATAAAGCAGATACATCAGTGCCGATACAATATCCAGAAATGCCAGGACCCAGAATTAAGAGTCAGGAAAAGCTCGGGTATGTTTTTAATTGTCGGTGGAAGTGCCCAACAGTCAGTGCTGGCCTGAACTCCCTGTGGAGATCATTCCACAAGGCAGATGCCACAACAGAGGAAACCTTTCTCTGTACCACTGTAAGATGGTCATCTGCAGGCCATGGTATGGTTAACTGGGCCTCCTCCACAGATCAAAGTATGGAGGCTATGGGTTTTGTTCTAGAGCAATTGGCTCTTCTCAGAGGACATGTATCATTTTCTATGGAGATGTGTAGAAACAGTTTTTGTACTGTAATTAGATTGTCCTTATAACAAGCTTGGGGAAAGTAGTTGCGTGTGTGCATTATTTTAGCTCCCCCCCACGCACACCCCAAAAAAGAGGAGGCAGGAGCTGTGGCACTGTAAAGACTAACCAAGTGTAGCCCACTCCGTGTTGTCTGTTAGCATCCCCACTCCCCTTTAACTCAATACTTTCTATCCAATGGTGATGCTTCTGGGATTGCCCCATGTCTATCAGCTGTAGCATAGGCTGCATCAGAGAATCCCAGTGCATCCCTCCTCCATTATTTGGGGAGATGTCACTACCTTCATATTAACATGTGCAGGGTGGGGGAGGGAATCAGGTATGCATACACTGTGCAGTGCACTGTTATGTGGTGATAATAAACATTTGCCTTTTGTATGGCTCTGTTTAGCAAGTGTTCAAAGTCCTTGACATAATATCATTATAAACCTTACAACAATCTTGAAAGGTAGGCCAATATTATCATCCCATATTGCAGGTGGGGAACTAGAGCTGAAAAAGAGCCTAGCAGTACCTTGTGACTTTATAACAAAGGAGAGATTTCAACCAGGGGCGTCCTGTTCTGTAATTCAGTCTGTTAGCCAATTGGAACCTGAGTGAGGTTACCCTTAGTGCAGTGTTTCCCAAACTTTTTCTATTTTATTTTTTGTTGCTGGACTACAACTCCCATTAGCCCCAGCCAGCATGGCCAATGGTCAGGAATTATGGGGACTGTAGTCCAGCAACGAAAAAATAAAAAAAAGTTTGGGAAACACTGCCTTAGTGGAATGAACATGTTTTCTGCAGTCTTTATGAAACCCTGCTCTTTTGGCTTGCTGTTGTTTTTGATAACGTGCACTGTTCACATTTGAAATACCTATACATTATCTCTAGAGATGACATTACACTACCTGCTTGCATACGACAGCAACGCCTAGTCTGCCAAGTCCTGTGAAATCCTTTAAGGAGGTCCCTAAAAAGATAAGTACTGAGCGGGCCAAAGAAAAGATTTAAATTTCCTTTGACAACTGTCAAGTACAGTACGCTGGAAGGAACAATTTAAACCACTTACACCTTGAAGGGTTCTACATTAACTGTAACCATCTGTGTAATATAAAAGGAGTTCTGTATGTCATGAGTTCAGTGAACACATTGCTCAGTTTTCAGCTCCAACCCAAGAACAGAGGTGGGAGTGGGAGGGATAGCAAAATGACGGAACTGGGTGGCTGAATGGGTGGGAGGTAACAAATATCCCCACATGCTTGTCTAGCCTGTCCATACCAATTATTTATTTATTTATTTATTAAATTTATATCCCGCCCTTCCTCCCAGTAGGAGCCCAGGGCGGCAATGTGTTCACATGTGGTAGCTCTGCTTTGAAAAGGGGAAAAATAAAGGCAACCCCCATATGTCATGGCTGCTGCTGTAGAACATTATCTAGAGAGCTTAAGCTACCTCACAGGGTTGTAGTGGGGATAAAATGAGGAACCATGTGTACCACCCTGTGCTCCTTGGAGGAAAGGTGGGATACAAACATAAGAATAAAATCAATCAATCAATCATCAACAGTCAGCAACACACCTCTTTTTTTCATCAAGAATCAGTTTCCCTGTGATGAGTCTTAGGTCTGTTATCATTTTGTGTCCATATTGTAATTGCATTGTGCAATGATACTTTGAGAATGCTAATAGAAAGGTATTCATTATTTCTCCTCCTGTTTGCCAGACCTTCCCTATTATTCCTATGGCTATTTCCACCTTTCTGAAAAGTGGCTTTGCAGATTTAGGCCATTTATCTGAAATGCAATAATTAATCCAAATGGTTAATTTGCATGTCAGCTAATAGCCTAGCATAAAGGGCACAGTATGCCCTATTGAAAGAGCTGAGCGGTCTGTTACTGTGCTTGGTGCCAGTTTGCTTGGTGCTTGGATGCTTATCACTGGCTTCCTATCATGGACAGTGCTGGACAGTTGCTTAACAGGCCAAACTATTGTGCATCTTTCCCAATTCTGTGAAATACCTTAATTACATAACTAAAACCACAGTTTTACATCGCCAGACCCATGACAATCATTTTAAAATCTGTTATCTTGTTTAGGACATAGTTTTACCTTTTGGAAGAAAACAGTGATGGGTATTTTTTTGGGTCCCTCATTATTTCTCATTCACTGGATTACTCATGGTTTTGTGACTGGCAGCTGATTGTGTGTATGAGCCACTTACAAAGTAGTGAGACTGCAGTCGTGTCAGGTGAAATGAGAGTTGTGTTTGTCTTATATCTGTAGTTAGTTTATTAATATATGGTCACAGATCCATTCAAATAAAATAGTCAATAAAAACATCAGAATACTTAAGATACAGAAATATAAAAGTACATCATAAAAGAAATAGCAGTTAAGAGAGAAGAATCCTCTTGCGACTCCTTTGGGCAGAGAAGAGGAACAGTCTCTGTTGTAAACTTATTAAAATCAGCTAGGAAATATTTCAAAAACCAGACCAATGGCTTGCCAGGAAAGTTCCTCATAATTGGGCCGAGTAGTCTCTCATGATCCTCCCTATAAAAATTGCATACAAAAAAGACATGAGTCAATGTTTCAACTTCATCACCATAAGGACACATCAGGTCCACATAAAGGGCATCTTGGTATCGTCCTTCCAAGAGAGTGGAAGGGAGACAATTAAACCTGGCTCTGGAGAATACATGCCGATACTTAGGAATAGTCAGATTCTCCAAATAGTTAGTGTGTTTGGGGAACTGGAAATTCAGAACAAAATGGGTAGGGGAGCGTATTTTGCAAGCATTTGATACAGAAAGTTGAAAGTCGATATCCCTGATTTGTTGGTCTAAAATGAATTTAGCAGTCCTAAAATTTTGTGTGATAAAATCAAAAGAAAAACCTAATGAATGCAGTTTAACAATAAAAAAATGTAGACCAAGAACTGATGTAAATGCCTTTCAAAAGAAGATTTAAATAGCCTAAAGAAGGATCGCTGAAGACAACCTTAAGCCAATATCTAAAAGCAGAGGACTATGCAGCACATTCGATAGAAACAAGGCCGGCCTCGAGATATAAGCCCACAGCTGTGACACACCTTGGCATTCCAAATAGAGATCTCAGGAATTTTGAAAGGACACTTTCCACAGCTGAGTCCTATTTTTGATAGAGACATAAGCACAGCATTGTCTGCATATAATAATAAAGGGCATTCAGTGTCTACCAACTTTGGAAGGTGAAAATCAGGACTTAGACAATATCCAAACAAATCGTTCAAATAGAGATTGAATAGGGAAGGGGCTAATATACAACATTGATGGACTCCCTTAGTGACAGAAATAGAATTTGTCAGGTTACCTTCTAATCCACACCTTACTCGAAGCGTAGTGCGTCGGTGGAGACATTTGATAAGATAAAGCAATCTCTTGTCAATAGAAGAGTGAAGCAATTTGAGCCACAGTTTGTCTCTAGGGATTGAATCAAAAGCTGCCTTCAGATCGATAAATGCTGTAAACAAACCATTTCCAAAAGAGGTTGTATATTTCTCGGCCAAGACTACACAGTGGTCGATGGTAGATCGACCCTTCCTAAATCCTGCCTGTTTATTTCCCAAAATATTATTGTCCTCTATCCAAGCGGCAAGCCTCAGGTTCAAATGACTAGTATATAGCTTACCCACTATCAACAATAGACTGATAGGTCGGTAATTTGATGGATCTTCCCTAGCCCCTCTCTTGAAGATTGGGTTCACAATAGCCACCAACCAAGCTATGGGGAAACGATCAGTACTATTAATATGCGTAAATAGATTTGCAAAGAGAGGGGTCCACCAGGTTAAGTTCACTGTCAACATGTCAGGGGAGATTAAATCAGTTCCCGGAGCCTTTCCTGATTTGAGACGAACATTAAGAGATTTTATTTCAGACTGTGTAACTGGGGACCATGTTGGCAAATCATTAAGATCTAAAAAAGAAGAACCAGCTGGTGGATGTTCCCTAGCTTCCACAAACATTTCAGAACAACAGCGCTCCCAAATGTCGGCAGAGATGTTACAGCTAACTGGTCTTGATGCGGTAACGAGAGCACCAGTAACCAAAGCCCAAGAGAGTTTAGTCTCATTGTTTAATGAGGAATCGATCAATGTCTTCCACTCATTTTGGACTGCTTGTTTTTTCTTTTGGGTTAGCAGTGATTTATATTGCTTTTTAAGTGAATAATATATTTGGGGTAGGGCTTTAAAGTTTTCCTTCCTATATTGTGTATACATATTTCTCAGTTGTTTTTTCACTACTTGGCACTCCTTGTTGAACCACGTAGGGACACTCTGCTGTACTATTGATCTTGAAGTAGACTGTTTTGGGCTTAGGACAGGTTTCAAAAGGGAAATCAGTAACAGGTAAGGATTTAGGGCAGCGGAAATGTCCGTAGCTCTTATGATAGTGCTTCTCAGTTATTCCCCTGCAGGGGAATGTAGTAGACCAGTGAACTTAGTGTTTACATCTTTGGACCAATATAGTCTCTTATGCCTAAGTTTTAAAAGTTGATCTCCATACAAATGATTAGAGTCCAAGTGGATAGAAGCTGATACAAGAGTAAAACTGAGAGGTAAATGATCACTATCAAGCCTGTTTCCAACCGAAAAATCCTTAACCAGGCTGGAAAGAGAGTGGGAAATCAGCACGTAATCAACCACACTGCTTTCATGCCTGGATACATAAGTGAATTCAGCACAATCAATAAAATTATGGTTTCCATTCAGGATTGAGAGCTCAAGTCACCCTGCCATTTGTGTCAAACAAATACCACCAAAGTTCACTTGAAGATCTTCGGAGCTTCTATCATAGCTAAAGATATAATTCTCAGTATCAATTTCCTCCCATAAACCGGATGAAAAAAGTATATTATTATTAGGTCCAATTCTTGCATTAAAGTCCCCCATTAGGATTATGTGGGCTGTAGGAGATTTAGATTCTAGTTCTATAATATACGACTCCAAGTCTTCCCAGGCCCATTTTATACCGTTCCTGGAGGGAAGAGGGGGAATATAAACACTGATAAACAAAAGGGACAAAGATCTAAACTCAAGTAAACCACCTACGGCAAATTTTCCACAAGGCTTAAACCATCTAATGGTTGATTGAAGGGAGGTGGATATCAGTATAGCCAGGCCTGCCTTTGCTCTACCTTTTCTGTTGCCTGGCTCGGCAAGAATATCATTTACCAAGTAACCATTCAGATCGATTTTCTTAGAAAACCAAGTTTTCTGGATAAAAATCACATCATAAGATCTTAGAAAATTGAGAAACTCTGAGTTCCTTTTTTTTTGCGGCCCAGCCTGCTACATTCCATGTAAGGAATTTAAGCTGGTGGTTAGTCATATCCCAATCTTTCTGTTTAACCCCGGGCCATCTGTTAAATGGAAAATTATATCTGTAATACCTCATTCACATGTACAAGCCATTGCTTGGTATTGTAGTCATCCTGCTCAAAGAATATTCAAAGCAGGAGTTTAATCTGTGGTCCATGGATTCCTACGGGGTCTATCAACCAGGCACAAAATTGTTTTTTATTATTATTATTATTATTTCATTGCTGTTACTTTGAAAATTTTGTCTGTATGTGTTCATGTGCATTTTTCTGGGGAGGGGGTCCATAGCTTTCCTCAAATTTTCAAAGGGGTCCATGACCCCAAAAAGGTTAAGAACCATTGATTTAGAATATCTACTGGGGCATGATTCTATATTTATGCATCTAATTCAGCCTTTCCCAACCTGGTATTTTTCAGATGTCTTGTACTACAACTCCCATAAGCCCCATCCACCAGCATGGCTAGTAGTAAGGGATGACAGGAGCTGTAGGCCAACAACATCTGGAGGACACCAGCTTGAGGAAGGCTCCACCACTTATTCATCAGAGCCTGCGCAATTTTAAAGAGATGAAACCAAGTCATTCCACAATGGCTGCAGAGAATATTTATCAGCATTGTATGTGTCTGTCTATGGGGGCATCCAACTCCCCCCCCAATTCATTAAGGATGGGAGAGTGTTGGCAGCTGGCTACACCCCTCGGCTGCTGTGTGTTTGATCATGAGAGAAAGCCCTGTGTGTATACTAATATACTCGAATTAGAGTTCCTCAATGTGAGGGGAAATCTGGGCCGATTAGCATCCCTTTTTCCTGTGGAGGAGCTCTAGACATGCATTTTTGTACATGCATAATGCCCCTTCACATGGCCACCAACGCATACCAGGCACGTTGGTGGCAGGGGCAGGGCTAGGGCTATGCATGCAGCATGACTCCTCAGCCCCCCACCAATTCATCTAATATGTGAGGGGTTTCAAGCGAACCCTTCCTTACGTCTTCTCGTCATTCATTACTATCATTAGTAATTTGTCACCCTCCAGATCACATTCCCACAATAAAAGTTTTGCCGTCCCACCTGCTCTTCTAAGTGCTTTGTAGATTTGTTCAAATGCTTTCCCCCTAGAATGTTTATAGTAGGGAAAAAAGGACTATAAAAGGGGGGGGAAAGCACATCAAAAAATTCCATTACAGCGGTCGCATTATTCAACAGCAACATAGGGCTCTATCTGCTGGCAGTCTGAGTGAATTCGTTTCCTTTTACCAAACTCCATTAATGTTCTATTACCAGGCAGGTGTTCTCTGAATATTATCCTTCCTGGAGAGTTGCATTATTAAGAAAAAGTGATTACATTTGTTGATGAATTTGCAAGTCTGTTTCCTGTCTGGTCAATTTATGGAAAGTAGTAATGTAGCAGCTTGTGTGTGTGTGTGTGTGTGTGTGTGTGTGTGAGTGATATCATCAACATGGTTTCACATCTAGCAAAAAAAACCTTTTAAAGCCTTTGTTATTTACATCTAGATTATAAATCTGAACAGAGAAGTGAATTAAAAAAGCAGATACGATGTTCCATAATCTCTCAGGGAAATTGGAGGGGGCAGGAGAGAGGAAAGAGAATAAAAGAGACATTTGTCAGCAGATTTGGGCATAATTTAGCTGCATCTTATTCCAGCTGTGCATGCTCAAGGAGTCCTCTTGAAAAAGCAGCAATTGTGCCCATCAGCTGGTTGGCAGGGAATGAGGAGCAGGCACAAGGGAATCCAGCCCCCCATTCCTTTCCCCAAGGGACTGATAGGGGCACTTGCATCTCTTAAGAGTTCCATCTCTGGCACTTGGATTAGGAAGACAGTACTGTACATAAATAAAGCACCTTCTTTCACAATCAATTCCTTATCCAGCTAGGGATGTGTTATATGTGGAAGCTTGTGTATGCCTCCAAATGGAACCAGGTACAGTAGTCTAGATGGGAGCAGGTTAATCTTTCCCACTGAAATCAATGAGACTTTGCTTAACTTTGGCTGGGTTATGTACTTCCATTTTAATAATCACTCTTTCTTGGAGGGGATATATGCAAATAGAGCTATTGTGCATATGGCCATAAATGGAGAACCCTTATTGCATGGTACATGGTGAAAGGAGGTAGGTTGCTTACTCTTTCCCACATGACAAGGAAGGAATTGAGCCCTCTTCAGACATCATAGCTCCCATGCTGCTCTACACAGGAGCTAGGAGTGGGGATGTACCAAGTAGCCATACCTGTGACATCTATGTGAAGAGCCCAGATGTCTGTAGTGATGGAGCTTTTGTGTGTAGAGCTGACTGCAGGAACCCTAGTGCACAGAGCTGCTCAAAGCTGTCATGTAGAGCAAGCCAGGACCTATGATACCTGAAGAGAGCTTTGTCTGTTGAATGATGGCCTCAAACAGCCCAATTAAAAAAATGGTTTGTGATATTGACTCTCATCAGTATTAGTCAATATTTGCTGCAGAGATCCAATTTCTTCTCCCTAACCAATTTATATACAGTATATTATAGGCAAGTGATTCAGAGGCTGCTCCATCAAATTCCTCTAGTCACAAGCGGCTACTCCAGTTTTGCCAGTGCTGAAATTCAGTCAGCACGTTCCTGACAAGAACTGCAGTGATGGTGACAACCTGTCCAATAAACAAGCCATCATTATCAGTGAAAAATTGTGTCCTTGAATAATCACCCATTAAATCCATGTCAACTTACTGCACCAGGATGGGTCTACATCTTTCTAGAATGTGAATGTGTGGGGATTATGTAACCTTAAGGAAGTGCCTTAAATATACAGTGATGAAGAGTTAGTTCTGTGTGATCTCACTTTGCTATTCACCATAAAATGGTGGCATTAGACATCTGTCTTCTACACTATGCTGACAGTCCTGTTTGCAGTGACTAATAGGACCATTTCAAACTGATGTGCATGAGATACTCTTTATTGCCTTGGGTGAATTCCAGTGATAGAACATTTAAGTGAAAAATGGGAAACATAATAATGGTTTGGTGAGCAGGCCTAGGACAGAAGGCCTCCAATAGTCAGATTGCGGGGGGAGGGAGGTGGAATTCTAGATAATTCTCAAGGACATTTCCAAGATAGACAATAGTGAAATTCAGATTACAAATGCTGATCTTTGGATGCACATTGGATATAGTGGTATGGCCAGGGGTTTAGTTGTCTGGGGGTCATGGGGGGGTTGTAGATCCCTTATTTTGAGAGCAGGATTCCAGCAGGCTCCCTATGTCTTGACCATCCTACAGACCAATCAGCATGAAAGGGGAGTGTGTTAGATACTAAGGAAGAGTCTTATGGGAGCTATCATTGCATTCTTCTTGCTGAATGTCAAAAGACAGGCCTTTATCCTGCATTCATCACTCAACAGAACTCCAAACAAAGTAAGAGAATGAAAGCTCATTTTATTGTATAATCTTCGAAGAGGGCGTGACTGTGAGGATTGTGGCATGACTATCATGAAGGGACCCTGCACTTCTGAATTTGCTTCTACGCTACTGGGTATGGCCTGTGAATATGTCAGCTTGGAATTGTCCGGGTCTCTGGGTTCAGCATCCAGGGTTCCTTGTTTTCTGCTACACTTCAGCACTACCACTGTGGATGGTGACAGGGTGGCATTGCAGCTAGCATCTTAGCCGGGGTCAGGTAGAATTAGAAGGGAAGAGGGTTCAGCCCTCCTATAAATACTAATGGTGTGCTGAAATATGGCCTGCATTTTCTCAAAAGTTTTATTTCTCATTCTCAGGGCACTTGAGAATTTCTTGAGAATTTTGGTTGGTGGGAGGTTTTTGGCTTGCCTTATCATTGCAGGGTGGCCAATGGTGGTGTCTGTATGTTTTTTTTCCCCCTCTTTCCAATAAACATTTCTCCAGCACTCTGCCGCCTTCTGGCTGCGAGTGCTTCCTGACCTGAAACATCTGCATGAGAGATGTTACATCGTGAGGTCTCCCCCTGGTTTTTAATTGAAGAATGGACACCCAGGAAAGTTGCAGAGTGCAGAAGATGATTTCAACAACTGAAATGACATGCACAAATACCCCTCAGCTGCCTCAAAAGTAAGGGAAGCACAACAAACACCCTGCAACCCTTCCATGAGAAGTTCACCAAAATTTTATCTCCCTTTTGAAGGCAATTTCTTTTCACAAAAAGTACTGGAGGATGGTTAGGTAAAAATGCAGGAGACATTTTTAGCATAGCACAAATAAAAACTGTTAGTTCAGGCCAAGCTTCTCAGTCTGAGAAATGTGTTGCTAAGGCACACACTGAGCAGTTCTTAGGCTGCCCTCCCTCCTGTCTCAACCACTGGCTTGCTTCCAAGTGCTATCTATGGCAAACATCCCACCCCAAACCATGGAAACTCTGTAAGTAGTGAAACTGAAAGTAGCATTAGGGTGCTATTGTCATGCTACACCTCATTGGTCTAGCATCTTGTGCCGGTCTGGCATACTGCAGGGATGGCTAACCTGGGACCCTCCAGATGTTGCTGGACTTCAACTCCCATCAGCGCCAGTCAGCTAATGGTCTAGGATGATGGAGGCCCACAGGTTAACCCCCTCTGATATGAACGTTAAAAAGCGTGAGTTGAAAAGCCCATTATCAAACCTGACGTCAGCCACAAACTCACAAGGTGGAAAGCTGCTCTCTCCCAGGCCACATTCAAACCTTACATTTATTCCATTATTGTTCCACTTTAAACAGTCATGGCTTCCCCCACAGAATCATGGGAAGTGTAGTTTTTGAGAGGTGCTGAGAGTTGTTAGGAGACCCCTATTCCCCTCATAGAACTACAATTCCCAGAGTTCTTTGGGAAGAGGGACTGACTGTCGCAGCACTCTAAAAACTGTAGCTTTGTGAGGGGAATAGGAGTCTCCTAACAACTCTCAGCACTCTTCACAAACTACACTTCCCAGGATTCTTTGAGGGAAGCCATGCCTGTTTAAAGTGGAATAATAGTGGAATAAATATATGGTGTGAATGTGGCCCCAGTCTCAGCTCCCCATTACAGAGTTCTCATATACATTCCAGACAGAAAACTTGGAAAGCAATTTTAATGATGGTCCTATTCACACATTACTCAGATGAAGGACATTTGTGTGGTGACTATGGAGCACAGATGGACTTTTAGCTGCTTTCTGCAACAATCGGATGTTGTGTGAAGATGTCTGCGGAGAAAGTTTCACAAGACTGGGAGACATGATTCACATAGTATTTCAGTACAATCTCAGTACAATTTCAGATGATCATCTGGTTCACCACAGATCCCTTGAGGAAGAACCCCTTTTCTGCCTTTGTCTTGGAAGAAATAATGTCCACATCCTAACCTTTTCTGTTGCCTAATTCTATCCTTTTTCACATCTTTCTTCTCTAAGTCCCCAACAAGCTACCTGTGCTCCCTTGGGTGAGGTATTATTCACGTTTCAGATCCTTTATCCAATATCCTCTTTTTCTTCTCCCCTCTTCCTTATTTAGCAACTGTCATAAGCCTCTGTTAGGTCTTCTGTGATCTTCCACTTGCCATTTTCCTCCCCTGATGTCTAACATTCCACCTTCCCTTTTGCTTTAACCCAATCACAGCCAGTTCATTTTCTGAATGTCATACATGTCTCCTACCAATTCATATTTGCAGTAAACCACACATATGCTCTGGCTTGAAGTCTCTTTGCTTATTTCCCCTTCTTCATTCCTCTGAGGTTCACTGCAACTCTTTGATATGTGTGTAGAGCAGCGTTACCCAACCTTTTTTGACCCAACGCCCCTTTGCAAAATCTTTTTGTGCCCAATGCCCCCCTCAGATTAAGTATATGCCAATGCTTCCTATTCTTCCCTTAAAATATGAGTAATGCATAAAAGGTATTTTCAATTATTATTACTGATCGTTTTTATCATGCTTTTATATTGCACTTAGAATCCATAAAATACACGCAAGAAACAAATTGCAGATATAGGAGTTGTTTCTTATTTCACAAATCCTAAAAACATAAGCAAAAACTAATTAAGTCCACACTTATGACACTGGCTGCAATTCAGCGTTGGGAATCTCTAACCTAAAGACACCTGAACACATATAAGGCCTTTGCCGGGAAGAAAAATCCATGCGGGGGCAAGGAAAGGCCTGCTAACACAAGCAAAGCGAGCACCGTGTCTCTTCACTGCCACAAACAGGGCACAATGATACAGACAGAATTACAACAGCCTGGACAAATAATGCTTTGTCAGTCAGACACAGTAACGACTTCTTAGACTTAGTGCTACCAAGCCTGGAAGGCAGAGGGAGGTGTGTGAGTTGCAAGATTTGCAAGCGTCTGCAGCAGCAAGAGACTGCGTACCGCAAAAACATCCTACTGCAAAGGCACATGCCGCTCCTGCAGGGTTTTGCCATCTGATCCAGACCCCCTCATATGTTGATGAGTTCACAGCCCTGTAGCTCTAGCCTCCAGCTTACATGTCTTGAGAAGGCGAGATGTTTTGAAAACAGCTGCAAAGCAGATAAATAAACATACTTCTCCTCACCCCGACCCTCCAAAAGAACACAGCTTTCTCAGCTTTGAAATGCCTTCTCATCCTGGCTTCTCATTAAATCCTCATAGAAGGAGTTGAGCGTATGAGGATAGTTAAATTAGGGCGAATCAGAACGTAGGAGAGAAACATACCTCAAAGAACAGGGCAAAATCAACACCGTAAGGTAATAATAGAAGCCCCTCATTTTTTCCACCCAGCCCAAAGAAATCTGTAGGTTACTTACCAGACTGAGCCTACAGCCTCCCTTCTTTTGTATCTGGGGATATAAGCAGATCATGGGGCCTTTCCCCTACAGCTCAAGAACTCTCACAGGCAACCCTTGTCTCCATTCCCCCAAACATATCTATAGCCACCATCGCAGTTACTGTCAAAATAACCTGCTTTACTCTGATGCAGCATACATGTGACTTCAGGTACAGTTAAGTAAGCCTGGATTGGATTGGCTACATCCTCCTTATGTTTCAGTACTTTAGCTGTGGTAGGTTAATATGGGGCAAAGAATGACCCTGTGCTTCTGCCCTTCTTTCTACTCTATTTGTGGACGGCAAACTTAAATGCTTCAACTTCAGACTGCCAAATGTCAACGCCCCCCTAATGAACCCAAACGCCCCCCTAAAGTTTGTAGTGATGCCAACGCCCCCCTGAAAGGCTGTAACGCCCCCCAGGGGGCGCTACCACCTACGCTGGGAATCGCTGGTGTAGAGCAATGCAATATAGATGTGTTGGTAAAGGACGCATGGTAACCATAAACGAGCCATGTCTAATATTGCACTGGTATTTGTTTAAAACTTGGCTGCAAGACTAATGTCACAATCTTTAGTAACCTTACCAGAAGTACTGTAGGCCGATCAAGATCACATGGTCTTTACACATCTAAGAGAAGCTGCTATTCAGAGAGTCTAAGATTAGACCAGGTTTCCTCACTCTAGTCTCCTCTTTGAAAAATATCTCCAAGTCATTCATTTATACTCATTTTTAAAAGGCCAATGTGTCATGGGTTCTGAAGGCCTTTCGGCTTGGCTTTGCCTTTGTCAATATTGAAATGGAAATGGACTGCCTTCAAATTGATCCCGACTTACAGTGACCGTATGAATAGGGTTTTCATGGTAAGCAGTATTCAGAGGGGGTTTACCATTGCCTCCCTCTGAGGCTGAGAGGCAGAGACTGGCCCAAGGTCACCCAGTGAGCTTCATGGCTGTGTGGGGATTCGAACCCTGGTCTCCCAGGTCGTAGTCCATCACCTTAACCACTACACCACACTGGCTCTCTTGTTAATATTAAATTTTCTGCATGGAGAATGTTGCTAATCATAGCAATTATCAGCTAACATGAAACTCACTGAAGTTTTATCATCTTGTTCCTAAATAAGCTAATCAATAGCTTTGGGAATTTTAAAGTTTCACCTTACTTCACCATCCCTAAAGAAGTTATGAACTGGGACATTGTCAACTAGCCATGAAATCTTTTTAGGTTAAATATTTTAAGAACCAGTATTTCATGGAGGTAAAAAGGTGGCACAGTTATCTGTTTTTATTATTAAAATGCTTACCTCAACCTTCCTCCAAGGAGCTCTCTTACACCTGTTGTATGCTCACAAAACCCCATGTGAAGTAGGTTCATCTAAGACATAGGGACTGGCCCAAATGAGCTGCATAGCAGAGTAAGGATGTGAAACAAAGTCTCCCTGGTCAAAATCTAACACTCTGTCTTCTACACATACCTGGTAGATACCCATTTCTATACAACCCTTCCTAGTAATTGGTACTGGGTTGAGTTAAGAATGATTGTGGAGTTGGATGTTTAAAGGTACCTCTTATGAAAATCCAAATGCTCTCTGCACAAAAAGACTGATTTTTATCAAAGCTGTTGCAGCTGCACCCAGAATAAACATTTGTTATCGGATTAATTATGACAGGAGTGGGCAGAAATCTGGTTTTGTTGGATCTGCTTTGGTTTTTTTACCGGAACCCTGAGATCTACCAACTAGAGCCAGGTGCACAAGACTTACACTCCTATCAATTTCATTTCAGCAGCCTAATTTAGGTGAAAAGAAATCAGTTTGTTATTGCTATTAAACAATTTGGAGCAAGGAGTCTTTGCTTATCTTCGGCAGATCACCTTCTCTCCACCCCTGAACTGTGGTCACAACTTTATTCATTTTTTTTATAAAGGAGATCTGCAAAAAATATTATAATTGGTGTTGAAACACACAGGCAGGAGCCACTTTCTGGCCTCCCCCACCACTTGTGGGAGGACGAGCCTGATCCCTCCTTGAGTCCAGAAGCGCTGAGTGCTTCCACCCTATCTGGCCACACCTTTCTCACTGTTGAGGGAGGTCTTCATGAATCACTATGCCCACAGACTCCCCCCCCAAAGGCAAGCCCCAAAGGAGTTCCTTTCTCTACTTCCAAAGCCTGAGGGGCAGGTCTAGGGGATCCCCTTTCATCCCTCCCTGTACTACCCTGTAGTTGTGATCAGCTGATCTGTATTATATTATATTAATTTAAATTTATGTCCTGTCCTTCCTTCCAAAAGAGTCTAGGGTGGCGAACTTCCCAGGAGGATCCCTACGCCTGTGCAGCCTCTGAGACGAGCTCCGTCTTGGATGAAACTTATCCAGGTTAAATTCAGTCAGAAGGCTCTTTTCTGACTGGGAATAATTTCTTCCGGTTAAAGAAGAAACGTGAGATTTCCCACATAGCTTTGTTTTGATTGTTGGAGTCTGGAATTCGTCAGAATTGTCTGTCTTCCAGCAGCTGAGACAGAGCGAGGATTTTTATGCTAGCTCAGCTGGATAAGTGACCCTTTTTTTTATACGGATTAACAGGCAAACATCCTCCTGTCTACATTCATCATTTTCTTATCTATACAGCTAAAGAGATTTGTCAAAGTAACAGCAATTGAGATAACCTAGGTGAGGTAAGACTTTCCTTTTTTTATTCACGGAACTAAGGGGGAAGAAAATATAAATAGCTTATCTTTTTTTTATTGCAAAAAGCTGACATGGAAAATAGCATTTTAAAGATTACAACGGACGAGAGATTTCTGATTGGAGGAGATAATAAATCTTTTTGATTTATGGCTGGGACTATTCCTGATCTACTTTTTTTTTTGACGAATCTGCTCATTCTCTCTGCTACTAGCTATTGCGACGCTGTGAACTAAAGCCGTTCTTACACTTCCGGGCAGATAAGAGATAAGGGCTGTCTAGCGTGTGACATTAGTTTGTTGGAAAGATTAACTCCTTTGTAACTGGTTAAAGAAATAAGCTGCTCTTTGTTTGGGACATTGAAAATTGAAGGAGTTTTGTTCCTTTGGCTTTAAGAATGACAATTAAGAAGATCATGGATGTACAAGAAGGGACTTTATCTCTAGACATGTTTCAGAAAATAATGAATGGGATTAACTCAATAAAACAAGAACTGAGAAATAATAGACAAGCGTGGAGAATTGAATTTCACGAATTGAGACAGGAGCTGAAAGAAACTCAGGATTCTATGAGAAAGGAGAATAAAGATAGATCTGGAAAACAAAAAAAGGATGAAAGAGAAATTAAAGGCAAGGTTCAAACTATGGAGATTGGCTTAATTATGGACATGAAAAAAGATTTGGATTTCCTGGCTATGATGGATCCTGGAGACAAATATTACAGTTTGGAATTCAGCGCTGTCCCTGAAGGAATTGAAGAGATTGGAGATAAAGATATTATCGGTTCAAAAAAATTCTTGGACTGGAAGGATTTGATGGAACTTGAAATGGAGAAAGTTAACAGAATTAATCCCTGTTTTGTGTCAATGGAAAAACCTTCAAGAGATGTACTAGTGTATCATGTGGAAAAGAGGAACAGAGATGCGGCTTTGCAACAATACTTCAGTGATACGTTTGGATTTGATGGCAAGAAAATATCTGTGCTGGAGGAAATTGCTATCAGACTTTTATTATATGACTATGACAGCAAGATTTTTGGGTGCGTAAAGATGGAAGATGGAAGATGGACCCAATATGGATAATGACAGAAGAGCGATTTAAAATTACTGGACTTAGTAGATTTGATGAGTTGGATTAATTGGTATGTTTATTTAGAAAAAAAAGTTGATTGACATATATCTCAAGGATTGGAAACTTCTCTTTGACTTTTTGTGGAAGATTAAAATGATATGATGTTAATGAGATTTGAAACCAACTAAGATAACCGTTGGAGGAAGGTGATTTTATAATCTATTAAGAGATAGGTTTGTTATATATTATAGATTTATAGCTGAACTATGACAAATCGGAAGTCAATATTCTTTCTTTTTTATATATATATATTTCTTTTTGTATTGTACTAGTTATTGATTTGTGTTGTTTTCTTTTTGTATTGTTTTGGTTTTGAAAATTGGAATAAAAATTAATTGAAATAAAAAAACAAAAGAGTCTAGGGTGGCAAACACCAACATGTTATAACAATACAGCATTAACTGTCAACCCCTCCCCCATTAACATTACAACGTGGATTAAAAAAATTCAATTTCCTTTAACAATTTGTTCAACGGGCAAACACACACACACATACACACACACACACACACACAATCTACTTGTCCCCATTACATGACCAAGGTGTTCTTATCACATTCCAAGGGTGGTAGCATGCATGCAAAGAACATTTCAAATGTGTTGGGTTTAAATAGCCCCTTGCTAAGCACTGCCTCCATCCTGGCTTGCATGTATCTGTCCCATGCTCTCTTGGGTCTGGGTGCAATGCTACCCATGTTCACCTGTTCTGGAGATTGGGGGAGGCAGCAGAATTGTACATAAAATAAAAAACCCTGCTGTCTCTCCCTTCAGCGTCAGTGTTCAGTGGCAGAATGAGCTTTGCTGTGTTAGGCTGCAGGCACTGAACCTATGAAAAGTTGCGGCGCTGCCACTTTGCTTGCCTGTTGCCCTCAGTAAGCTTGTCAACAATTGAAAACTGACTTTTCATCTACCATCGTAAAACATAATTATTCCAAACTGAAAATGAAAAGATTAAGTGAGTAAACATTTCTAAATACATATCAATGCAATATATATTTCATGACCATTTTGCTCTTGAATTTAGATTTCATGCCCTTATCATCTCGTGTGTGTGTGTGTGTGTGTGTGTGTGTGTGAGAGAGAGAGAGAGAGAGAGAGAGAGATCCTTGTCATTCTGTGCAAATGTTCACCACAGTTCCTTAAAATGTTTGATTCTTTAAAGCTAATGCAGAATTCAGTTTTTTTAAGCATTTTAGTATGAATTTCTCCTGCAAACACATTTTTTGTATGCAGCTTTGACTGATCTGCACATTTTTGCAATTTCTCATAACAGAATGCATTTTTGAATGTTATTTATACTATATTCATTTTTATGCATGTTGTCCCCTAATGTATGCATTTTTGTACACCTTGGCTGGTTGGAGAACTTCATCACAAAATTCAGATAAGTGCAAATTTTGAAGGATAGCTGTGTTTTATTTCTCCCATTGTTTTGGAAAGTGTGGATTTGATAGATTTGGCTTTAGATCAACCCAAATTGAGTTTCTCCCCCATCACTACTCAAGAGCTAAAGCAAATGCAGTGTGGAGACAATTGCAGGTTTCACTCTTAGCTTTCTAACAGGATAGATGTGCCATTCCTGGCCATGACAAAGGGATGCTGGGATACATCTGAAGGCTTGGTTTAGAACAGGTCTGCACATGTTGGCTGGGGCTGATGGGAGTTGTAGTTCAAAAAAGTAACTTTTCCAAGCTCTGCCTAATAGTCAAGGGGAGGGAATTTCACAGGGTAGGTGCCGCCACACTAAAGGTCCTTTTCCTATATTGTACAGAATGAACCTCCTGATAAGATGGTATCCTGATAATATGGTGCTTGAGCCTGCAAGATGGCACTGGCTTTAAGAGATGCCAATTTTCTCCACAATGGTGCTTCTCAAGAAGAACTGGCTACCCTGCCACCATCTTGGTGGCTCTTCCCCGGCAACTCAGGAGGTGTAAGGAGGCAGCACCTGCCACTGTGGCCAACTAGGTGCTTGCTGTAGGTAGCAGAGGAGGTAGGTTGGGGTTGGACAGAGAATGAAGGAAGCTGATGGAGGGAGGAGGCAGAGGAGACCAAGGAGGACAGGGGAGGGGTTCCTCTCATGCAGTGAAAATTCCAAGTCTGTCCCTGAGTTTTCCATCCTTGTAATTATTCAGTATGAAATGTAGTGCAACCGCTGCCTTGTAATACAGTTCACTATAAAGCTAAGCAATGGGAGAAAATAATTCACAACCTCTTGATTTCTGTAGGGTTACTTCTAGAAAAAGGTGAAAAGTTCCTGAGAAATTTTGCTCGTCAACCCTTTTGACCCAAATTCCTATTTATTGCCTAAGGGACCAGCCTTTGGATATGCTTCAAGCTACGCATGTTTCATGCATGAATCATCAAGTGGGCTCCATGTGATTACAGATGTACCACTAGCCCAGTGATGCTGGGCACACCACTTCTGCCCCCACCCCACATCTATGCATTACCACAGGCTTCTGAACTGGGAAGCATAGGCTTCCACATGATTGGGACCTCTGACCACATACGTTCCCTATCATATAGAAGCCCATACATGCACAGCTGCTCATGTGTAGGCTTCCCAGGTTCAGCTTTCTGTGCCAATAAATGGACATCCAGGGGATGAGTTCAATGGCATGGCTGACACCAGGAACAGAGACAGTAGCATGACCCCCTCTTCTCTATAATCACGTGGAGCCCCCCCCCCCAAGTATGTGCATGGCCCTTCTGGGAGATGTTGCTATTTGTGTCAAAAGTCAGGTTTTGTTTTGTTTGCTTCTCTTGGAATTCTTCCCATTTTGCCTGTAATTGGATCTCTCTTTAGCGGAAGGCTTGGTGGCGGCTTTGGAAGCTACCACAGTGAATCACAGACTCTCATTGAAGAAGGTAGTGACAGCACAAACCAAATCATAAAGCATGATTCAAATAAAACAAAGGTCCCTGCATGTTTTGACACAGTATCTTCCTCAGGGGGAAAATATCTTGAATCCATTGTAAGAAATCTAGGGTAGTATTATTTGCTCCTTTTGGAGCAAGCAAAAGAAAAATATTGTCCTCAAGGAAGATATTCTGCCAGACCATGTTGGGACATGTGTTGCGTTAAATCAAATTATTTCCTGCATAGATTGGGATATTGTATTTTGCGCTAAGCACAAAATTAAAATTGCCCTATATCTATCTGCATGTGTAGCTATCTCCCATACATACTACTTATGCAGATGTGCATTTGGCTCCACATCTGGATGTGCTGCAATACTAATTCAAGATCTATTTGGACTGGGTAGCTGCATCTTCCAATGCAACTAGAGGTGTACATCTATATTCAGTGACCAGTTCTCATGTTCAGCTAGCTTCCTGTGGCTTTTGCTGAATTGTGGCTATTGTGTTCACTAACCCCTCAAGGTGCAAATCATTGACCACCACAGGGGTGCATGGGGAATACTGTGGCTTGTTAATATATGATCAGCAAGTGGGCTAATTGCTCCTGAACCCTATGCTGCTTAGAAGACAAAAGAACTGGATGTCTCCCAAACTCTAAACAGCATCAGCAGGCACTATATTTACAGGAAGCACTGTAATTGGACATACTTTCCATTTCCCCAAGGATCAATTAAGAAAAAAAACATCAAAAAGTGTACTGACTTTAATTAGCCAGTTATTCAGCATGTTTTTGTCATTAAGTTGCTCTGCAGTCCACGTTCTAATCACAATAATAATGGTGGCATAAATTAAGTTATAGAAATTGACTGGGTTTAATAAGCAATTTCAAAGCAAACTGGATTTAACTTGAAGCCAGTCAGTCAATGGTTTCTGACATGTCTTGTCACTTGAGATTTATGTCAATCACTGCTCACCTCCATTGAAGGCAAGACAGTAGAGCTATGAATTAAAATATGATAATGGGACTCTCAGATTCATAATTTGAACATCAAGTTAATGTCAGAGAACTTGTGAGTAAATTGAAAATGCTCAGAAGAGGGTGAAGCCCCCCCCCTCCCTACACACTCTTTTAATGTTCAAAAGACTGTGGCTAGAATGACTGCTAAATGGTTTATTCTTTGTTTATTATCTAGTATGTTAGTCTTAATATAAAAGAGATGTTCCTAACACAAAAGAGATGCTCCTAATTGTCTGTTGCAATTCCCAAGCACATTCAGAAGGGACCATAATATAGCTGCTTTTTTTGAAGCTGTAAGGCACCTATGAGAAATACTGATGCAGAAAAATCACATATTCTTTAGCAACTACATGTTCTCATATTTACAATATTCTTGTTAAACACTGCTTGCATTCTGCAAGTGTAAATATTAGGGCTCTGCACCAGATCTGGCTGAATCCCAGATTCCAAACTGAATCGCCTTGGGATTTGGCCAGATTGGGCTGAGGCAGCCCTGGATCACCCCGGGTTAAACTGGATCCACCTGGACCAATCACAGACTGTTGAAAGGGTGGGCAGTCTGGCAGCAATGGGGGGGGCAAGGAAATCTGCAGGAAGCCTGACACATCTCCTCCCCCCTCCTGATTACATGTTTAAACAGGGTTTTAAACTCTGATTAAATATATGGTCCAGGAGGGAAGGAGAAGCATGCATGCAGCCTGAGCATCTCCTTCTCCCTGCTCTCCTTACTGTCAGCCAGCTAGCCCCATTTTGACAGCCTGCATACATCTCCTTCTCCTGCCTCCCATCCACATGTTTAATTAGGGCTTTAACCCTAATTCAACACTGTGTTTTGAAAAAGTTAGGGACCCAGATCTGGGTCAGGTTTAGGGTGAGCCCCAGATTGTCCTGGCTCAAATCTGGGCCACTCCAAAGCACCAGATCAGGCTCTGAAGTGGATTGGGGTGGGGGGGAGAGACACAACCCTAGTAGATGTGTTCTCTCCACCAGTCCAAGGTTTTTGAAATGTATGAACGAAGAATTCCTATACACCTTAGTTCTATTGCATGTGTGGCTTGTTCCAGTTTCAGATTTATGTTCCTGGTTGACACTATGAATCCATAAACCAGAGCTGGTTCAAGTGTGTGAAGGGAGACTCCCATACTCTTCCAACCTCTTCTCTGCTGAAGTGCTGGGTTCCTCTTAGGACAGCCTTTCCCGACTAGTGGGCCACCAGATGTTGTTGGACCACAACTCCCATCAGCCTCAGCCAGCATTGCCAATGGTCAGGAGAGATGGGAATCTGGTGGTCCACTAGTTGGGAAAGGCTGGCACAGACCAAAGCAAGCAAGGGATCAAGTTCCAAAAGCAGCACCTGGAGGTCCAAAGGACTAAATGTGGATAATTCAGACAGACAGGAAGGAGAGATATGTGACAGGGAGACAACTAGCTCTGAGGGGGGCGTTTTATGAGGCCTTGTAGTCAGCAAGTCAAACTGAGTTGCTGAAAGCCCTTAGTCACCTCAAAAACAGAGATAAAATCAAACTGAAAGATACATTTTAGCATAGTGTCCAGTGTAATTTGCTCCATTTTGTGTGATAAAATTTTTGCCTGATCTGTTGCTAGAGCAAACATTAAAAATGCATATGCAATATATTATCCATATCAACCAATGAGCAACAGATTCTCTTCCTACTGTTCAAAAAAGAAACTGTCTCAACAATTGCTTTCAAAAAACTATCCCTAAGGGAATTATACAAGGAGCAACACACCGGAGTATAGTGGCAAATTCAGAAGTGCAGGGTCCCTTTATTGTAGTCACAGCCACCAATACCCTTTTTTGCTGCTGGGTTGAGAATCTGACCCTTGTTAACACCTTGTCTCACAACAACAGACATCCCTAGCAGACAATAAACTTGAAAGAGGGGAGAGGTAGCTACTGAAAAGAGTCTTCTCAGTGGCTGACTCGCCTGCTTTTATTCTGATTGGTACCATCAGCAGGAAAGGACACGGAAGCATGTTAGAAGACTTTTCTCAGTGGCTAACACACTCCCCTTTCGTACTGATTGGCTCACAGGGACCCTGCTGGGACACTGCTTCCAAAAACGTAAGGGGTCTAACCCCCCCCCCAAGACCCTGGATGACTACACCCCTGGCGATATATAAAATAAATTGTGAACAATGTTTGGCCACAAATGCATAAATAACCATTTACAGGTATCACCCCTCTAAACATGATATGAGCATGAAATAGCAAAGTAGTAAATGCTTCCTTCATTTTATCAACAATTTTTTAAAAAGTCAGGAAGACATTAAACAGATTTAAAGAATAATAACATGGAGAGAATTACATAGTATTAAGATAGCATCTAGTTAACAAAAAGGTTTCCCTCTCTTAACTTTATATTTAATGCACTGTTTTGAAGCTACAGGAGTCACAGCCTTACGATCACTGAGAATCAGCCCACACTTAAGTGTAAGAGTTTCACATTTGTTAGCCAAATTTTGTACAGTTTTATTTTAAAAATGTCCCAGATAGCATTTTTGTGTGGGGAGGGGATTTTGTATCTAGCATATGCTGTAATTTAAATCTCCAATCTCATTATGACAACAGAAGGCCAATGTAATAGGTAGGTATGTAAGAAGGCATCAGGTTCCATGTTTGTCACATGCAGCCTCGTTTCTGTACTGCTGCAGTTCACCTTCTGATAAAAACTATTATTTATCTTGCTGTCTGCTGTGGTGGAATTTTACATAATTAATACATAATTATAACCATTTGCTTACACTATTATTATTATTATTGCGTTATTCCACATCATTCATTTCAGTGCAATAGAAATGGGAGCGGGAAGTCATCAATTGCATATCATCTGCAGACTGGAAACAACAGGGAATACCAGTCATATTTGCTGGATTGATTGCCATTCTGGACATGGGACAAGCAAGTGAACTTCGTCAATTTCCCCTCACATTTCCATCTGAATTTTCTGACATCCCTAGTAACAGTTTTAAGAGTGATCTCAAAAATAAATTTTGGTAGTTGCCAGTTTGACAGTATTTGCCCAACCCTGCACTTCTACACAATGCACACCTTATGGAACCCCCCCCCCCAAGAAAATCTTAAGTGCAGGTGGTACTAAATAATTTCCTCAAAATAATGATGAACTGGGCACAAAACTATTTCCCCCCAGCTCGGTAAATCCTAATCACCCTGGTTAAATCATATCACTTCTATTCCCTTCCACATAGTAACTTTATATGGTCAAATTCAAGTGGAACTGCAGTCCAATCTCCAAATGAGTCTTATGTGTATCAAAACCTCTAGGTTTTTGTAGCAGCTGCTGGTTCAACAACTGCCACAAGGAAGTTTAGTAACCCTCACAGTGATAATAAAATATAAATATAAAATGTTATTTGTGAGTCGCCTATCTGGCCGAATTAACGGGCACTCTAGGCGACGTACAATAACACAGAAATACAATACATAATCAACAAAAACCACAATTAAAAACTAGTCTAAAATCAGCCTACCAATTAATAACATCATCAGAACCAATCCACCCCAGAAATCCTATTGGCCTGCCTGAACAGCCAGGTCTTCAAGGCCCAGCGGAAACCCATCAGGGAGGGGGCATGTCGAAGGTCAAACGGAAGGGAATTCCAGAGGGTGGGGGCCACAATCGAAAACGCCTTCTCTCTGGTCCGCACCAGTCTGGCTGTTTTGACCGGAGGGACCGAGAGGAGATCCTGTGTGGCTGATCTCGTTAGGCGGCATACTTGGTGATGCTGGAGGTGCTCCTTCAGATAAGCTGGGCTGAAACCATATAGGGCTTTAAAGGTCAACACCAACACCTTGAATTGGGCCCGGTAAACAACTGGTAACCAGTGTAGATCTATTAACACCGGAGTGATGTGATCACGGCGACGGCTGTTCTTAATCAAACGTGCCACCGCATTCTGAACCAGCTGTAATTTCCGGACCATCTTCAAGGGTAACCCCATGTAGAGCGCATTACAGTAGTCTAAGCGAGAGGAGACCAGGGCATGTACTACCCGTGGGAGTAGATGGACCGGAAGGTAGGGTCGCAGCCTCAGTATCAGATGTAATTGATACCAAGCTGCCCGGCTCACTGCCGAAACCTGAGCCTCCATAGACAGCTGGGAGTCAAGGATGACCCCGAGGCTGCGGACCTGGTCCTTCAGGGGTAGTCTCACCCCATTAAGCACGAGGTCTATATTTCCCAATCTTCTCTTATCTCCCACGAGCAGCACCTCAGTCTTGTCTGGGTTTAGTTTCAGCCTATTCTCTCCCATCCATCCACTAATGGACTCCAGGCACTTGGACACGGTATCCACAGCCAACTCTGGTGAGGACTTAAACGAGAGATAGAGCTGAGTGTCATCTGCATATTGGTGACACTGCAGCCAAAAACTCCTGATGATGGCCCCCAGCGGCTTTACATAGATGTTGAATAGCATGGGGGAGAGAATAGAACCCTGTGGCACTCCACAACTGAGAGGCCAAGGGTCTGAAACCTCATCTCCCAATGCCACCCGTTGGTGCCTGTCAGAGAGATAGGAGCGGAACCACCGTAAAACAGTGCCCCCTATTCCCAACTCCTCCAGGCGATTTAAAAGGATACCGTGGTCAACGGTATCGAAAGCCACTGAGAGATCCAGGAGGACGAGGAAGGTATATTCTCCCCTATCCAACGCCCTCCTCATATCATCCACCAGACGACCAAGGCTGTTTCGGTTATATGTCCAGTCCTGAAGCCTGATTGGAATGGATCTAGATAATCTGCTTCATCCAAGTGTGTCTGCAACTGTTTGGCCACCACTCGCTCAATCACCTTGCCCAAGAATGGTAGATTTGAGACTGGGCGAAAGTTATTCAACTCTTGGGGATCCAAGGAGGACTTTTTCAAGATGGGCTTTATCACTGCCTCCTTGAAGGCTGATGGCATTGCACCCTCTTCCAAGGATGCATGTACCACTGCCTTGATCCCTCCGCTCAGACTCTCTTAGCAGCTCATAATGAGCCACGAAGGGCAAGGGTCAAAGAGACAGGTGGTAGGCTTCACAGTAGCAAGCACCTTCTCCACTGCCCCAGAGGGAAGAGGCTGAAACCGATCCCACCGGACCAGAACGCAACTGGCCGACTCTGGCCCACTTCCTGTATCCACGGCGTATGGAATCATGCTCTTCAGGCGCTCGATTTTATCGGCAAAGTGCTTAGCAAATACATCACAGGAGGCTTTAGAATGCTCCATGGGTTCCTGAGCAACTGGACCGACCAGGCTTCGGACCACTTGGAACAACCTCCTGGGACAGATGCAATAGAGGCAGCAAAGAACTCCCTCTTTGCTGCCTTTGTTGCCACCTGGTAGGCAGCTATTGCTGCTCTAACCAGTGTCCGATCGTCGTCGGTGCAAGATTTCCGCCACCGGCACTCTAGTCGTCTCACCTCCTGTCTCAGACCCCACAACCATGGTGTATACCAGGGTGCTGTCTGAGCTCTATTCAGGGGGAGAGGACGTTTCGGAGCCACCCGGTCTATTGCCCTAGTGATCTCCCTATTCCACTCCATCACCAGGGTTTCGACCGGGCGTCCTTCAGTCATCTCCAAATCACCCAGCGCATTCAGGAATCCTTTCGGTTCCATCAGGCGTCTGGGGCGGACCATCCTAATAGGTCCTTGTCCCCTGCAGAGGGTATGTGGCATTAAGAGGTCTATATTCACCAGGTAGTGATCTGACCATGACACGGGGTTAGAAGAAATAGCCCCCATCTTCAGAGCACTTCCCTCCCCTCCTGAGGCAAGCACAAGGTCAATAGCATGACCGGCTACATGGGTGGGCCCTGTGTTACTAAGGTGCAGTTCCCAGGAAATCATGGTTTCCATGAAATCCCGAGGGGCTCCAGTGAGAGCGGTCTTGGCATGCACGTTAAAGTACCCCAAAACCAATAGGACTATTGATGAAGAGGGAACCTGATTCTTCTTGTCAGGAGTGTAGTCCTGGGATTAGGAAAGGAATGGAATTAGGGTGATCGCTTACACTTTGCCAAAAAAGACAAAATCATCACCAGAAAGGACACAGATTTGCACAAAAGGTCCATATGGTAATTTATATGTATACATGCAAATGTAGAAATAATTACTATAATCCAAATCAGGAAAACTGTGACCAGGTGACCTGTGTGCCTGCTCAGTTTGTTGTCCAGGTACTGTAGGTGGGTCATTTCAAGGCTCCTCCTCTCCCTTCTTATTTATTTATCTTTAACATGGACTTGAACAGGACAGCCCTTGAAAGAGGATGACTTCACATGGAGGACCATCCTCTTTCAAGTAAGACACATGGCCACCATGACTGAAATGGGATTCTCCAGCACTGGATGCCTGTAGCAGCTGGCAGGACTGGCAGATTCTGCAGAGACTGGTTCACTTCAGATCTCATTTAGAGAAAATTGCATGAACTGGATTTAATGTTTATGAAAGGATCTAATTAAGCTTTGCAGCCCAGATGCAAGAGAAGCCCTATCTGCAATGTCAGTCATCTGCTCATCATATTGGAACATCTAAATCTAAAATAAACAAATTTCATGAGGAGGTGGTAGGTGGAACAATCAACTCATGAGAGAATGTTGTCATGTGCATTACACTTAGAATGCATTTTACTAGGAATGGTTTACAGAGGCTCTGAATACTTCCACCACCACCCCTAAAATTCATTGCATAGTATCTTCTCAGTTTACTAGTGCCTTCAAAGTAACAATTAGGAAAGTCCAAGAACAATAATATTTAAAGTTCAATTAGGAGTCCATGCTGGTAGGAAGATTAAATATTTACTAAAATATCAACAGCCTTTCAAATAATGGTTGAAACTTCATTACTCATATGCAGTTTTGAACAACTATTTTCTGCCTCACTTCACTGTAATTGCAAAATGTAACAGGGGCTGTAAATGTTTCTCGGCTTCAAATAATACAGATCTCTTGGGTTAAAGGACAGTGTCTGAAATGCAATAAACAATCTTCAACAGGTATGCTCATTGCTTCGTCATGTCCTTTTATAGCATCTTTGCTGCAAATGGCAACACGAAGACAAAACAAGTAATACATTCTCAGATTTCCTCTCTCTCTTTAAGTGGAAAAATGTCCTGGGCTCTGTTTTCATTCTTTTTAATGGTTTTGCTTTTTAAAATTAATTTTCACAATATACATTGTGATTTTCTATTTTTGGCTTTCATGGCAGCTAACAACAAAAATCATACATAGAATTAAACATAAAAATAAGCATTACACTGTCTGTAGGACAACTTAATATTGGAGGGTAAATTTAACGGAAACACAGCTCCCAATCCACTTTACAGGGTTATCTGGATGGGGTGGAAGAAGTGTTTACCACTCTCCCCAAAGGGCTGAGCAAGAGGTCTGGAGTATTTCAGATGGGAAGGGGTGTTACATGTGAGGAGCCACAAGCAAAAAAGTCACTATTACCTGTAGAACTGGTTGCCCTCACAAAGGTCGCATCCAAAATCCTACCAGTTATTTGTTTGGGAAAGAGGTGAAGAAGGGGATGGAATCCAGGCTTCTTCCCAAACATCTGATCAGAGGGATTTGGTGTTTAAAAAATAGATCCATACACACAGTCCCACCTATTTGTTAGCACTTAAATGTCTTCTAAGGCTAAAATGAATTCCCAGTGGAGTAATTTGCAGAATTCCCTATCCATGTAGGTTTACATGAAGCTTTATTCCACATGCATATAGGTCCCAGCTGGATCACACTGAATGTGTTTTAAGAATGTTTTAAAGATAAATCAGTACATCTTCTCTCAAAACTGTATCCTATCGAGTTCAATGAAGCTCAAACCAGACTGCTCGTGTTTAAAATAAAAAAGGTGGCAGAACATTTTTTTTAAAAAAAATGAATTCTAGGGGAAAGCTGGCTGAAGCTCAGGAGTGTCCGGTTCAGAATGAAAATGTTTATAATTTTCCAAATGGAGCTGGAGTAGAACTAGGCAATGAAAGTTCAGGGGGACATGATAGTCATTTCAAGAGGCCAAAATGGTATACAGGAAAACATGCATGCTAGAAACATTTGGGGAGAGCGAGCGAGTGAGAGCGTATAGTTGTTCATACAGTCATGCTAGAAACTTTCAAGGCCCACTTCTCTGCCTCCAGCGCATTCAAGTAGCCATCCAGTGGAGCTTTTCTGCATTGTCAGGGGTCTTTTAAAGCCTTCAGAGGCCGACTATGAATTGTTTGAAGGCACTTTGAGGGTAAAGTTGCTTGCCTCCGTAGCAGTCTTGATGCCCCATCCACATCTACTGTAGTCCCCAATGAGGTGTCCAGTGCAATCTCTGCTGCAACTTCTTGGGATCATTTTCAGTTGATGCGACCTGATGATGTAGCCAAGGTGCTCGCAATGATGCGGCCAGCAATGTGTCCTCTCGACCCTTGCCCTTCTTGCCTTATTAAAGCTTGCTGAGGGGGTTTGACCAAGTGGATCCAGGGGGTTGTTAACGCATCATTGCAGGAGGGAGTGGTTCCAGCTGCCCTGAAAGAGGCAGTGATCCGACCACTCCTAAAAAAGCCCACCTTGGACCCATTGGTGTGTGACAATTACAGACCAGTCACAAATACCCCTTTCTTAGGGAAGGTGATTGAGAGGGTTGTGGTGCAGCAATTGCAAGTACTCTTGGATGAAACAGATTATCTTGACCCATTCCAGTCTGGGTGCAGACCTGGTTATGGGACTGAATCGGCCTTGGTCACCCTGATGGATGACCTTTATCAGGAGAAGGACAGGGGGAGTATGACTCTGTTATTCTTACTTGATCTCTCAGTGGCTTTTGATACCACTGACCATGGCATCCTTCTGAGCTGACTTGGTGAGAAGGGTATTGGAGGCACTGTTTTACAGTGGTTCCAACCCTATCTCCAAGGTCGCTCTCAGAGAATAGCATTGGGTGACTGTCTTTTGGCCCCCTGGCAGTTGTGCTGTGGGGTGCCGCAGGGTGCCATCTTGTCCCCCATGCTGTTTAACATCTATATGAAGCCCTTGGGAGTGGTCATGAGGAGCTTTAGGGCGAGGTGTCAGCAGTATGCTGATGATACCAGTGCTATTTCTCTGTAACATCTAAATCGGGAGAGGCTGTGCAAGCCCTGGACTGGGTATTGGGCTGGATGAGAGCCAATAAACTGAGTCTGAATCCTAGCAAGATGGAGGCACTGTGGGTTGGTGGTTCCTGAGTTCAGATAATTTGTCAGTTGCCTGCTTTGCATGGGGTCATACTCCCTCTGAAACAGAGCGTGGAGAAGTTACTTTTTTAAACTACAACTCCCATCAGCCCCAGCCAGCATGTCCACTGGATTAGGCTGATGGGAGTTGTAGTTCAAAAAAGTAACTTTTCCAAGCTCTGCTCTGAAAGAGAAGATTCATAGTCTACGGGTGCTCCTGGATCCATCTTTGTCACTAGAGGCCCAGGTGATCTCCATGGCTTGGAGTGCCTTTTACCAGCTGTGGCTGGTAAGACAGCTGCGGCCATTTCTGGACAGGGATAGCCTGACCGCTGTTGTCCACACACTGGTAACCTCCAGGCTGGATTACTGTAATGCACTCTATATGGGGCTGCCCTTGAGGTTGGTCCGGAAGCTGCAGCTGGAGCAAAATGCAGCAGTGAGACTGCTCACTGGGGCCGGGTATCGCCAACATGTCAACCCACTGCTGAAAGAATTGCACTGGCTGCCCATTTGCTACTGGGCCAAGTTTAAGGTTCTAGTTTTGGTGTACAAAGCTCTACACAGCCTGGGACCAGGATATCTGAAATATCATCTTATCCCTTATATACCCAGTCAATCACTGCAGTTGGGGGCCTTCTGCAGATACCATCTTATCAAGAGATCCATTCTGCACAACATAGGAAATTGACCTTTAGTGTGGCGGCACCTACCCTGTGGAATTCCCTCCCCTTAAATATTAGACAGGCATCATCTGTTATCTTTTTGGTGCCTATTGAAGACCTTCCTGTTTCAACAAGCCTTTTAAGTTGAGACCTTGTCCCAGTCTGCGTCTGTGTTGGAATTGCTTTTTAATATGTTTTAAAACCTTTTCTAAAAAATGAATAAACAAATATGTTTTTAATGTTTTTTAAAAAAGATGTTTTGAAAGCTTTTAAAAAATGTATTTAAATATGTTTTGTTTTAATGTATTTTAAAGTCTGTTTTTATGATTATAAGTGTTTTTTGTGCTTTTGTTTGCTGCCCTGGGCTCCTGCTGGGAGGAAGGGCAGCATAGAAATCAAATAATAAATAAATAAAAATAAATAAGATGGGCTAGCTGGAAGGCTTGATTTTAAGAGAGAACATAGAAATAGTGGGCAAAAAACAAAAATCTAGTGGAATAAAGAAGACCAGTGGGACACAATTATATGTTGTATTTTTCCTTGTGCAATGGAACATTGTCCCCCTCTTCTCCCAACATGTTCTCCCTAAATCTGTTCTGGGGATTCCCCCAACCCTCCGAAGCAGATTTGGAGATGGTGCAGGGCATGCACAGGGAGAGGAGGGTTGAGGAACATCCCATTGCACTAGTACTAATCCTTGTGCTAGCACAACTGTTTTGTTGAATACTATCCAGTTTTCTCTGGATGAGAGCTCTATAGGAAGGGCAAGGAAGAGTGTACTAGAGGTAGTGTCAATCTGTACACCAAAGAGGACACATAAGAGTTCAACAAGATAGGAATCCCAAAAAGGGCAGCCTCCTCCACAGAATCACAGTGACAGGCAACTAGGAAAGTAAGAATGCAATGATTTCTGTTCTGACCTCTCTACATCAGAATAAGCTCTGTTTGTTTGTTTGTTTGTTTGTTTGTTTGTTTGTTTGTTTGTTTGTTTGTATTTACTGCTCTTCCTCCCAGTAGGAGCCCAGGGCGGCAAACACTGTTTCTGTTTCACTGCAGTTTGGTTTCCACCAAATACTGTGTTATTAATATCACTTTGTGCTATTTAACATAATTTGCATAATGATTAACATAAGTTACATAAGTTATGAATTTAACATTAAACCCCAACATTGATTATGTATTGGTTGCGGGCTCTGAAAAAACACAAGAATGTTGTGAGTGAATACTGATCATATTAGTTGATTTCCATTCCATACCTGGGATGAAAATGTGAACAGCAGCAATTTCTGCTTCTGTCTTTGATAGAATTCTCTGACATACTTAGTGGTAATACCAAGCCTCAAAAGTAATTTAGTATATTCTATGCATAAACCGCTTGCACATGATCTCAATATCCTAACATTTAGAGGGCAGCTTGCGAAGTGCCCCCAGAATGCTATAACCATGACACTCATTGAATGTAAAAACTGACCAGTCCTGATGTGAAAGGTTCATCCGTGGATGGCTCTGTCTGATTATGATGTGGAAAAAGGAGACAGCTCCCCGTATAGAGGATGTCCTTAATGATAGATCTTGTTTTATTACAAAGAAAGAAAAAATCTATTCATACATTCTGAATTCAAACATTTTAACCATAGAACTCTAAAATTAATGTAACAATATTTTAAAACACTGACACTAGTCTACTCATTAAGGAATCACATTATCTCTCATCCATCTGGCAGGTTTGACTCAGACATTCCCCGGGCTAGCACACTCAACAAGTACACACATTTTTGCTTATTTTTAAATAAGCTGTTGCCTGCTGGCCTGATTCCAGTTTAAATTCATTTTTTGGCCATACACAACCTTGTTTGGCTTCTGCACAGCTGAATGATTCAAACAAGAGTATGCTGTGGGCAGAAATCTCCATTTTAAAGAGAGATGGTTTTAAAACAATGTTAAATGTAAACCTGAGCTCATTTCACTGGGGGAAATTGTACATTGAAATCTCCGGCATTCAAGGTCTTAAAAAAGCCATTTGTCTATCAGTTGCCATCCAAGAGAAGTGCACTGAAAGGGAGGACACACATGGATGTTGATTCACCCAGGATTGAGCATGCCATGTGGCCTGGTTGGAACTTTTGAGGGAGGGGTGTTTCCCATATTAACTCTTATATATTTTTCATCCTGATATACATGCTGTATTCATCACAATCTAACATTACAAACAGTTGGTACACAAAGCTGTATCTAGGGATGGAAGGGTCTGTCCATTTCGGTTCACTCAGTTTCTTGATGTTCCAATCTTAAATTCTGTTCTCTATACTTCTGCAGCAATTTGCAATTAAAAAAATCCTCATGAAAATTCTTCAGCATTGTAGTGTGATTTTCTCCTAATAAGCACATTTTTGCATGCAGTTTTGACTAATGCAAGCATTTTTGCAAGTGATTTATCACAATGTGATGCAATTTGTATGTTATTTTCACTAATACATTCATTTTCATGCACACTTTATATGAACACTAATATATCCATACTTGTAAACATTGTTCGGTTGGAGAATTGCATCACAGAATTTGGATAAGTGCAGATTTTGAAGGATGGCTGTGTTTCAGTGCTCATATTGTTTCAGAAGGTGCAAACTTGATTAATTTGGCTTTCAATTCAAACCGAATCGTATTTCTCCCCCATCCCTCGCGGGATCTTTGCTACATGCCTCAATGAACAGCAGGGTCCATACAGATAAAACACAAGAAGCTACCTCATACTGAGTCAGAACACTGATTCATCTAGCTCAGTATAGCTTACACTGACTGGCAGCAGTTCTCCAGCATTGGGCATGGTTCCTTCCCAGTCCTATGTGGAGACTGCCAGGGTTTGAACTGGGGACATTCTGCATGTGAAGCAGATACTCTGCCACTGAGCTATGGCCCTTCCCCTAGACGATGTTCCCAAATATTCAGAGTCTGCAAACCATCGGGAAAGGAAGTGGGTTTTGAGAAATGCATTAAAATGCAAAAGGGAAGATAATAATGCTATAATAAAAAAAGAATGAAGGACCCTTTTTGTACTAAGTTCAAAGCCAGTTAAGCTTTTCTACATTGTAGTCTGATGTATAAATATCTGGATGATGGCATGTTGTTAGAGATGCCAAAAAGAACCATAACACGTTTCTGGTGGCATTTATATTGATTTTATCACCAGATTGCTACAACCTGACAGCTGACAAATGGTTGAAAACACACTCCGTTAACTCCCTTCACTTTTCTCTTGGCTTTTTAAATCTTCTTGTTATTTAACATCCAACTCAATATTGTTCTCAGCGTGCAAAGCAAGGATGTCCATTAATGGGCTTCCAGATGAACAAAATCTATAAAATTAATTACTTATAGAATGGGACTTAAAAAGTTAAGTGGAAGTTTAATTTTTTCCTTCCAGGTTTATATTTCAGTTGGTATTATTAAATGGCTCCATCCGTAACAGGTATACTGGCATCCGCTCCGCTTCTTCTCCTAGTGAAATGGGAAAGATTTACCATTTTTCTTGTTAGGGGAAGTTCTTAATCAAAGAGTCATGCTGCGAGATAATAGAATTGAACTCACTTGGATGTAAACAAGTGAGCTAAAAAAGGACAAAGGAGAATATATCACAGGTTCTCAACATGTCTATATATCCTATAAGCCTGCAGCCAAAAGGTTGGCTGGTTAATTCAAATCAATATGAGAAGTGCAGTCTGTGATGTTCCTATATATTAGTGTATATATGGTAAGTGCTGGTTGTTTAGAGTATACATGGTAAGTAGTGAAAGAGGAGGGGGAGTGAATGGGCAATAGAATGCTTGATGATTGGCTGAATGTTTAAGATGGCTGACAGTATAAATGAAAGGATGACAGGTAAATCTGGGGAATGTGAGGTGGTGAATTGTGGAATCTGGGGGGAGAAGAGAAAGAGTAGATTGCTTGGTGGGGTTTAGAGAGTTGTTTGCCAGGAGAGCGTGGAGAAGGAGGGAGGTGGAGTTCGGATTAGTATTGAGTAAAACCATATGCTTATGTGCCTTAAGAAGAAATCTTGTTAATCTTGTTAGCTTTGTTATCTGTAATAAATACTTAATTTGGTTTACCAAAGGCCTGATCCTTGGCTGGGGTTTCACAGACCAGAAGGGAGGGTAAGGTAATGACCAAGGCTGAAGGGGAACTGTAAGAAATGGTGGCAGCGGTGAAGAGAATAACAATACCAGTATTCAGAGTCTCTGGGAATACTAGTATTGGGACGTTACTGGTGGTTGCCTAGCAGGGGGATCTGTTGAGATCTGTGCTAGAGCGGGGAGAGAAACCATAAGAGAGAGCGGTCCGGACTGGTGGAGTCCCTGGTGGTGCCTAGAGACAGGCAGTAACCACGAGCAGGTAGGAACCTGACAGGGAGAGCCAGGGAAGGACGCATCACACAGTCCTATAACAACGCTTATTGCTTCTTAGGGTTGCCAGGTTACTGTAGCTTCAGTCAGAGTGGAAGCAACAACTGGTAGAATTCCCCTGTATGGCCTAGACACCAGAGCCACCAATGCTATGTTCCATTGTCTCCCTCCCTTGACTGCTCACTACCTTCATGCCAATGATACACTGCCCTTTCTCTCTAGGGGCCAAATGGAGAACCTGTGGCCTTTTTGATGCTGTTGGATTCCAACTCCCATCAGCTTCAGCCAAAACAACCAATGATGAAGGATTATGGGAACTGTAGTCCAACAACATCTGAAGGGCTACAGATTCCCCATTCCTGCTCTAGGGACTATGTCTCCTCCCAACAGACCTTATTCCTATCTGGTTCCTGCATTCCTGAACCCCATGTCTCTACCATCCATTAGGTTGCATCCAATGCAATTGCTCCTTGAATTATGCAGCTTTCATTTATTTCCCTCCTATTGACTTCAGTGGGAGAAGACACAAAGAAGGCTGCTCTTCCATCACCTCCATCTTAGAATGATGGCATTTGGCATCTGGTGCAATTCTGCACCCAATAACAGCACATCTCAAGTAATATATAAACACTACATGGGTAGAGCATAGGGTCCCAGATTAAAGATCACAAGGGTGACTGCTGGTGATGAGATACTGTGAAGAAAGAGGACTTTGCACAGTGGGGGGCACTCTGCACTGAAAAGGGGGACTTTGCAAAACATTGGCCTCTTGAGCACATCAGGAAACTTGTGCACCTTGCAAGGAGCTGCTCTATGGTGTGAGCTGTGTAGGAGACCCATTTGCCCCTTCTTTTTTTACCCCTAACAGACTCCCCCCCCCCGCCGTTATTCAAAGAGTGAGTGGAGAAATCCCACCTTCCATTGTTGAGGCCTGAAATCCTGTCTCCAGCTTCCAAAGCCAATGCCCTATGGGGTGTGCAACTGTGGATGTTGGAGTATAGCTAGAACTCATGGACATCCAATGAAGCTGAAAGCTGGAAAAGTCAGGATAGGTTAAAGAAAGTACTTCTTCACAAAGCACATAATTAAGCTATGGAACTCACTCCCAGAGGAGGCAGTGATGGCCACCAACTTGGACAGCTTTAAAAGAGGGCAATATCTCAAAAATGTATTGTGCTGCGGTAAAATTGTTGGAGGATTGTTTTTTGTAAACCACCTTGAAAAGTCTAGAAATAAGGTATAGAAATATTTTACATAAAATGAAACAAGCATGTCCAAGCCAATAACACTGATTACATTTTAGGAGAGGGAAGAAAGAGGGTCAGGTCAATAGATGTTCCTAGTATCCTAGACTGGGGCTCCTGGCTTTCTCCAGAATTGCATACTCCACATGGCCCTCTTGTAAAAAAGAAAAAAAAAAGAAAAGGGAATTCAATTTCATTCCTTAAGAAAAAAAGTAACATAATATTGGTGAACAAGCTCAATTTGATAGTTATACACTCATAACAGTGTATATAACATAAAGAGATCTCATGCAGTGGGACTAATTTGAATTACTATCTGTTCTTTCTGATGGGTAACAAGAGAAACACATGTAGTGGCATTTACAGGAATATTGTAATGGCCTCATCAGTATGATACTAGAGTTCATTAACTACCCTATCAGCTATTGAAGAAATGCCTTGAAAGTCTGGCTGTTTGAATAAAATGAGATGTATCATTTATTTATATTTGACTGATTCAGTGTGTGCTTTAAAAGCCTTCTGGCTATAGAATAAGGGAAGATGGTTTTAGAGTACACACACAGAGGCACCTGTTTAGGGCTTTTTGTGTTGTAAACCTAGTAAGCTGCCTATATTGATTCAGATTTATTGGTGCATCTAGCTCAGAGTGGCAGCAGGCCTCTGGAGTTTCAAGCAGAGGTCTTTGCCTCTGGGGATACCGGGGATTGAACATGGGACCTTCTGCATACAAAGCAGGTGCTCTGCAGAGCATAGAGCCATGTTGATGGGAGCACATATTTTGGATAGCCATGGTAGCCACCCAAAATTTCTGAATGCCAGAATACACACATGGCACCGCCCCCCCAAAAAAAAAATTGATGCAGGCAGAGCTTTGGCCACATTAGGTTTGTTCTTTATTTATGGGAGAAGAAGACTGGAGCTACTCATTTTGGTGATGTGCCTTCAAGCAGCCTGGAGTGTCTCAGAAGCCCAGTGCTAAAACAACAAAACTCAGCATCCCTCTGCCAAGATAGTGAGGAAGATTAGGGCTTGTTTTGATTGTGTGCTCTAACTGCCTTGAAAGCTGGAGAGGGAATTGAGAATCTTCCCCATAGTTACACTGTGATTTTGAGGAACTCTGCACATGGCTTAGGACCACAATACCTGATGGAACACCTCTCCCGACATGAACCCACCTGTACACTCAACATCCAAGGCCCTCCTCTGGGTGCCTACAATGAGGGAAGCTGGGAGGAGGACCTTCTCAATGGTGGCCCCCAAATTATGGAATGATGCTTCTGACGAGGTGTGCCTGGCGCCAACATTGTTATCTTTTTGGCGCCAGGTCAAGACTTTCCTCTTCTCCCAGGCGTTTTAGCATGTGTTTTAAAATTGTTTTTAAATTTGTTTAAATTGTGTTTTTAAATTGTTTTTTGTGTTTTAAAATTTGTATATTTGTTTTTAATGTTTTTAATTGCTGTAAACTGCCCAGAGAGCTTCGGCTATGAGGCAGTATATAAATGTAATAAATAAATAAATAGAAACAAATGTGCAAATCCCTGCCACCTCTTCAGTTCTGAGACTGGGAGCAAGACTGGGTCTCATTTCATCATGCTCTGCAGAGGAAGCTGGAACACTTGCCATGGCCGTGATAGTAAGATCAGTACAGCTGTAGATCTATTTGGGGCTTGCAGAATAATGTTCACACTAATTTATTTAAGATGCACCATTTGTGACCCACCAAACTGAGAGCAGACTACCACAGACTCAATAAACCTGCTGCAGGGTTTGCTACCTGCCTGGAACTGCTACTTATTTTCTAACTAATCACAAACTTGGTAGCAGTTCACAGGACAAAAACAGCATTCTTGTAACAGAGCTATCGGGTCAGCTATCCAGGGACAAATAAAACCACTCTGAAATTATCACCTTTCCCCCTCCCCCCATGCAAGCTCTTCAGTAATATCAACAGACACAATAATACTGATGGCAAGAGCAGCAAAACCTATTCTCCATCATTTGAAAGCTTATTGAAAAACGTGTCTCTCATGTTTTTAAAACCAGTAACAATTGCTAGTTTACTCCTCCACAAGGAGTGAAATTCTGTAGTCTTGGAGGAATTATGGAGACAGCTCTATTGTATACATAATAGCTAGGGTGCCAGTCCTTGAAAACAACATTCTGGTACCAGGTCAATGCCTAGGAGAAGGGCTCTGGATAAGGGGTAGAGCTCAACAGTTTTGGTGGATCTGAGAGTTAATCTCAGGGCTTTTGGTGTAGGTTCAGTTGTTGAGCCCAGTACCAAAACTCTCTACTCAACAACTCCAACAAAACAAGCTGAGGAGCAGGCCTGGCACCAGTGGTTGGCCAGGTCAGGCACCACCCCAAGGGTCCAGGTGCTCACAGGGGCTCCTTACCACCAGACCTGGTCACTTCCTGCTATCTTAGCTGCTGGGGGGGCCTGCTGATGCTGCTACCTCCTTCTCATCCTCCAAAGTGCTCACCCATCCCTTCAGCAGCCGGAGGCTCCAGGTGCTCCACCATGAGCCCTTCCACAGCCACCGCTGCCAGAAGCACATCAGGCCCCGCCCCCTCAGAAGCAGTCTCCATGCTGCAGGAAATTTCACCTTGAAGAAGGCAACTACTTTGAATCTTTGGGGAAAGAGATGTAGTAAATAAATAAAACCTGCATGAGTTTCAGACAACAAAATCTGCATTCATGTTCATGGGAACAAATAGTTCAAAAGGAAAAGAAAACCCTCCTTTGATAATGCCTGATTCTATCGTAGGAACCATCATCTTAGAATACACACTTATTCCCATGTGTGATATAAGAGGGAACAGCTGTTTATTTAGTTAGTAAATTTCTAAACCATCCCTTCTCCAAAAAGGAGGAAATACACACACACACACACACACACACACACAAATTCATATATAATTATATATAATATATTCATATATAATATATTCAGGCAGGATATATGCATATATATCCTGCCTGAATAAATCATGGGTGGTGGTGACTGATTGATGAGGTTTCTCAATCAATCTAACTGATTAATCAAATAAATATTCAAGTGATTGCCAGTTTATGTACACCATGCATTCTTGTTCGCATTTCTTTGTTAGATGGTGATTCTAAAATGTCCTAGGGACAGTGACTACAAAACCAGAGGATCAGAGTGATGATGGATTAAATAATGTGGGATGAAAGAACATGATCTTGAATATATACTTAAGGCTTAGAGCTGGGTGTGTGAGTGTGTGTTTGGAAGGACTCTGGGTGCTGCTGCAGCTGTTGCCTCTTGTCTACTCTGCCTCCATTTTTTGTCTTCTGCTCCAGGTATATGAAGGGGAAGAGCCGCCTGAGCAGCGCCTTGGCGCGCACCTCAGCATCGTGCAAAGTGCGATGCGAAGTGCGCACTTAGCATCGCAGTTGGAGTCATCTTGGGGTTGTCTTGGAAAAAGAAGACAATGCAGTGGCATCACTCGGGTTGCTGTCACCCGGTGCGGCCCGCACCTGCTGCACCGCTGTAGTGACACCCCTGGCTGGAGGAGGGGGAGGTGGCCCGCCTAATCCATCACTCCTCCCAATCCATCACTCCTCCCAATCCATCACCCCTCCCTTCCACCCACCCACCCAAATCTGTCATTCGTCCAACAAGGCAAAGTGCTCTCATTCGGCGGTGATCCTTCATCCCAGGGGCTTCGTTGCCAGTCCTGTCATCTGTTTCTCTCTCTCTCCCCCCCCCGCATTTACTCTCCTATTCTAGAGCATCTGCGATTAGCCTCCTGTCTTCCTAACCAGTCTTTCTTCCTTCTCCTGAGGAATTATAGTTCCCCCTCCAATCCACTACAGGGCGACTGCACGCTCCCCAGCACCTTATTCTATTTATCTGTTTTAAAGATCCCTTGAACTCCCTCGAAGAGGGAATTGCTATTCTCTCCCTCATTCCTTCCCCACTCCTTAACCCTCTCCCGCTTTATCATTCACTTCTCGGGTGGGATCTGTCTTTCTCTCTGATCCTGGAGTGGGATCCTGAAATCTGCTGCCTGAAGGGGAAAGAGCCTCCTTCGCTGGGCCAAAGAGAAGAAAAATTGCAGCCTCAGATCCGTTCCTTCTCCCCTTGCATTTCCATCCTTACCGTTCCCCCCTCCATTAAAAAAAGGGGAAGGGAAAGGAGGGCATGCATATATGCGCACGTGCGTGTGTGTGGTGGTGGAAGAGGAGGAGGAAGGTAAATGTTGGTGTCTCCTTCTCCCTGGAGACACTGGAGGGACTGAGGCAAAAGTGAAGCAGCAGAAGAGAAAGTTTCCTAGCTGGAGCCTGGGCTGAGTGACGAGTGATGCTCCTAGAGCAGCAGTGGCAGCACCAGCGGCGGCGGGCTGTGCTGGTGCCGCATTGTGTTTGCTGAGGCTCCTCCTGGGCGGTGGGGGCTCAGTAGCGTCCTACGAGGAGGAGGAGGAAGCAAGAGCAGCAGCAGCCTCTGCTCACCCACCTCCGCCCGTGCGTCCTTTCAGGCGAGAGGGTGCTGCATGCTTGCTTTCTCTTCTCTCTGGCCTCTGTGCAATGCGAGAGCCAACAGCGAGGTGGGTGAGCTGCCACGCCACGCCTTCCACGTGTTAGCAAGGGGCAGGAACAGGGCAGCTGTCTGCCTGTTAGCTTCCTGCTCTTCCCCCGCCCCGCACCTTCCACGGCTGCACAGGCTTCCTGCTCCCCGCCTGCCTGCCCTGCTTCCTGGCGGTGCCTGGGGGGATGTCTCTGGGTGTCACCCCCATCTCGTGGTGTCACCCGGTGCGGCCCGCACCTGCCGCACCGCCCTAGTGGCGCCCCTGAGACAATGGAAGAAATGTTTATAGTGCTATTGATAACAGAAGATGGGGTTAGGTGGGGAGAAGCAGAATGGGACATTGGAGAATAGTTTTAGATAGTTTTATAACTGTTATGTTCGGTTTATTTATTTTGTTATGTTATGTACATTGTTGAGATTTATTCTTTAGTTATGTTTATTTAAAATGTGATGTATTTTTCCTTTTAATTGTACTGAATATGAATTGTATAGTATATATTGTATTTGTTTTTTATGTTGTAAACCACCCAGAGAGCTTCGGCTATGGGGTGGTATAGAAATTTAATAAATAAATAAATAAATAGAGCTATTCAAGCATACCCTTATCTGTTTCTACTCCCCTTTTACCAGGCTTATGTTTATGGAAGAAATAACAATCCAGTAATTTGCAAATGTTTTTATATTCAGGTATAATTGCTTTTCTGTTATGTCAGTTGCGCAAAATTTGTAACTTTGGCAGATGTTGAGATAAATTATTGGATGATAAGCTAGAACAGGAGATTATTAAGGCATATTAATTCTGCAGTACACATTTGTAATAAAACTAATGAAAGTTAAAAAGACAGGTGGTTTTAACAACAATAAAGGTAGAAAGAATTAAATCTTCCAATGCTAATTATGAGAGAACTCAACAGAATGGTACTATTGAACAAATGTTCAAGAGAACTCAAGAGTGATTTATAAAATATTTGCTGCATATCACAGTGGAGCTTAATTAATGTGTTTGTTATTGTGAATCTTCACTTTCATTTTGGACTAGAACTATAAATTAGGTTTAGAAGATAACTCCATCTTGCTAGGATTCAGTCAGTTTATTGTTTACAATATTTATATTTTTGTACAAGCCATTGCCAAATGGACAGTGGTCCAATAAAAGTCATCACTTATTATCTTGGGAAAATGCAGTAAATGCTTTCTATGCATAAGCAGGAAGGGCAAATATATAGTGTTGTGCGCCACCTCCAATCTCCGAGCAGTGAGATTTCGGGGGTCCCTGCACTTTTCCAGGGTTTGGTTTCCTTTGGGGAAGAAGGTCAGCGGAAACTACGGTGTCTTTATGAAATATGGTTTATTTATTTACACACATTCTAACCTTAGCTCAAGGATGGAGGGGGTTCAATGCATCAGCAGTCCAATATTCAGCTTTTCCATCTGGGTTGCAGGAGGCACCCCAAAGGCCATGGTGTAGAGAGTCAGTCTCTCTCTCTCTGCCTTCCAGTTCCCAGCAATTCTCTAGACACACTCAAAACTACAAGCACAAAACTCTCCTCAGCTCCGGGGGGGGAGGCTCTCCTGAAGAGTTTCAATGACAAAAGGGTCTACCTGGCCCATTCACCATTGCTAGGCATCTGATCGGCCCATTATCTTACCTGGCCAATCTATTTGGTTAACAAAAGACTCATTTGACCAGCAGAGAGTTCCTCATTCCAAGGCACAGGATTCCAAATCAGAGGCTGGAAAAGGGACCCACAGAAATCATCCATCCCAACCCCCATGCTCATAATATATATTACTATTTTACTTCTATCTTGGTTATTTTCAGACATAATGAAATGGAGGCAGGTTACAAAATGCAAATGTATGGCGGCAGGGCCGGTTCTAAAGGGAGGCCTGGTGGGGCAATGGCCCTAGGGTCCCTGGAGCTACAGGGGGCCCTGGGGGAGCCCCCACTCACCTTCTGCGATCCGTGGCAGCAGCAGAGATGTGCGCGTGTAGCATGCGTGCCATCAACCAAGATGGCGATGGAGGCTTCATCCCCTTAGGGAAACAGTGGCCGCCATATTGGTTAATGGCAATGCAATAAGACAGGTGACAGGTAGGTGGGGGTGTGTGGTGGGACCGTGCACATAAGTGTGTGTGTGCGTGCACACACACACACACACACACACACACACACACCAGGGCCTGGGGAAAGCTGATGCCAAGGGCCCCTGCATGCCTGGAGCCGGCCCTGTATGGAGGAAATCTTCTTAATATGAAATAACAGCATGAACAGGCCACTAAAAGAGCATATTATTATTCACAGTTGCTTAATTTTCACACACAAATACAAAATATTAACCCCAAAATTATACACTTCACACACACACACACACACACACACACACAGAAGCCAAATTGGAAAATTTAAGTTCTCACTTTGCCCTCTGTTGACAGCTGGGGTTACATACCCTGACAGCTTTTTGCCCAGGCTTTCCCTGACCATAAGCCTGGACCTGTTTTATGTGTTTGAATCTCTGTTGTATTTGCTTTTATATGCTCTTATGTGTTTTTATATTGCTGTTTTACTGGTGTTAGGTTGTGTTTTTCTTTTAATGTTTTAATGATATATTGTTTGGTTTTTAGACTCTACACTGTTTAGAGATTTTTGAAACTGTAAGTGGTATATAAATGCTTTAAAATTAATTAATTAAATAAATAAGATTTCTATAAACACAGTTTAAAAAACCTCTACCTTCAAGTAAAGTGGTAAATGTTTCTGTATCTGAATTATTTTGTTCATTATATGTTAACAGCTTTTGTTGGTTGCTGAAGACATACCTCTTTAGCCCAACCTCTGAACACTGAAAACCAGGATTTTCACTTCCTCACTGTCATATGTTGCATGGATTATTGATTTTGGAGTTATGGGTGGGGTTGTTTTTACTGTTTTGTTTGTGTTTTTATATGCTGTAACCCACCCTGGGACTTTCTGGTGAATGGCATGTAAGTAAGTAAGTAACAACAACAACAACTGGTTTCGCTTTAACAAAGTAATTTGCATTCATAAGAGAAAAAACTGTGAGGGGGAGTGGGGGAGAGAACAGAGCTCTGGAGCCAATGAGAAAGTCTGGTTTGGTCCCTTGCCTGGTATGTATAATGCAGCTGTGGTACAATCAAATGGCAATTGTTGGAGCAAAGGGGTGCTTGGCATGCCAATTCCCAATAGCAGGAAAAATTGGGTGTGGGGAATTTACATTCAGGGGAGTGTGAAATGTGAAAGTCAGGAAAATAAATGAGGTGTTGGCTGACCTCTAGTACAGTATGCAGAGATTTAATGTTTAGTCGAAAATGCACATCATTCTTTGAAAGCTTTCCTTTGAAAGGAACGTTTTCATTTGTGTTGTCCTTTGGGAGGCTGCTCTAGTTAATAAAGTGCAAAACAGTAGCAGGCAGCTTGACAAGATGTTTACAAGGGCAACACTATATACCACTCCACCAATGAATTGATAAAATATACCAGAGAGGCCTTGCTCAGCATCCCCTGTTTTTCGGGAAGTTGTAGCACAGAACAAGATGATGGGAGTTGGAGTCCCTACTCCTTCTTTATGCAAAGGCTAGCTAGGACTGCCAAAGGGCTCCAGGTAGCTGATCCAGTTTACAGCTATGGAAGCAAATTCCAATACATTTTACTCTCTGTAGTGCTTGTTACGACTAAACAAGCCAATATTCCATCCTACCCTAATTATCTGTAGGCTAGTCCACCCTAGGTTTTATATGGGGTAATCTGGGGAAATGTGTATAAGGTTTTAATAATGGGCTGCAATCCTATACACACTGCCCTGGGAATGAACTTGTGGGACTTCTAGGTAGACATACAAAGGTTTGTGCTGTTAGAAGGAAGGATTCATGAGAGGCAAGGCTATTTAAGTATTCTTTAAATTTATATCCTGCCCTTCCTGCCAAAAGGAGCCCAGGATGGCAAGTAATAAATAAGTAAACGACAAGTAATAAATCAATTAAAAACATCTTTAAAAATCTTATTTAGCACAGTTTGTTGGCATTTCTCAGTCAATCCTTGAAAACACACACACACACATTTTAACAGTTATTAGAATTCAACACTGAATTCAAGCATTAGCAATATCATTTATTTAATGACTGCATTATTATAGCCCAATACCAGGGTCTTTTCCGTTTGTTCCTTCTTTTTCTCACATCATTTGAAAATATGAGCTGCAAAATATGAAAACACCACTTGGTAAATATATGCTTTTCATAGCTACTGATGAGAACAAAATAAGTAGCATATTCCTAAGTAGTTCTAGTAGGTGACTGGAGGTTTTTTTCCCCCAAGGCCACAGAATGGTATGCTTGCAAATCATCTGAAGGCTCTAATCTTCAAAGAATTTGAGAAATATCATGTAGAAAAAATGAGTCTCAAAAATGACCATTCTCTTTTCCTTTAAAGGGTTCATAAGAAAGGGAAAGGAATGTGGCTCTTCTTGAAGGGAAGCCAGCTATTAACAAAAGTGATCATTAATTTGGCAGGCAACATGTCTTGAGATGAAAGCAAATGTTACCAGTAAAAAAACACATGGGACATTAAGAGCTCCTTACAAACACTATTTAACAGTTGACAATTTGACAAAATCCTTGCCTTTCTTGAGTATTATCTCTTATTATTAGCCTCCACTGAAACAGATTCTTTAAAATATTGTTAGGGGAAAAAGGCAACAACCATGTAGCAAGAGGCTGTAAAGGATTTATAGTATTCCATGAACATTTAAAAGTGGGCTTCTACTCAAGGGTGAAATTAGCCTTCTTCACACCCAAGAATAGACCCTGTATGTTAACAGATCATGGGGATAGCATCCATCAAAAAGTCAACCATCTATTTTCCAGACAAATTTGGGGATTAGCATTGTTAGAAGGAATCTTTGGGGTTAATTCAGTAACAAATCACCTCACATTAATCTTTTTTGTATGTTGCCTTAGAATGTATTGTAAACAACTAAACAGATCCATCTAACAAAAATTTTTAAAGTCACAAAGAGATTGGCGGTGGGAAAGAGAGAGAGATTAAGCTTCCTGGTACTAAATTGGACCATTGGTCCATTTAGCTCAATACTGAAATATGTTTTACGGTCACAATAGATAGAAGCTTATTTTTGCAAATTCTTCCTGTCAAATTCTTACTTTATATATGTCTCTAGAACAATTTAATTTAATTTAAGATATGCAGATAATACCATACTACTAGCAGAAACCAGTAATGATTTCAAACGAATGCTGATGAAAGTTAAAGAGGAAAGCACAAAAGCAGATGAACATCAAGAAGACTAAAGTAATGACAACAGAAGATTTATGCAACTTTAAAGTCGACAATGAGGACATTGAACTTGTCAAGGATTATCAATGCCTTCGCACAGTCATTAATCAAAATGGAGACAATAGTCAAGAAATCAGAGGAAGGCTAGGATTGGTGAGGGCAGAAGTAAAAAAGGTCCTCAAATGCAAAGATGTATTACCGAACACTAAAGTCAGGATCATTCAGACCATGGTATTCCTGATCTCTGTGTATGGATGTGAAAGCTGGACAGTGAAAAAAGTGGGTAAGAGAAAAATCAACTCATTTGAAATGTGGTGTTGGAGGAGAGCTTTGCGCATACCATGGACTGCAGAAAAGATAAATAATTGGGTGTTAGAACAAATTAAACCAGAACTGTCACTAGAAGCTAAAATAATGAAAGTGAGGTTATCATACTTTGGACACATCACGAGAAGACATGATTCACTAGAAAAGACTATAATACTGGGGAAAACAGAAGGGGGTAGAAAAAGAGGAAGACTAAACAAGAGATGGATTGATTCCATAAATAAAGCCAGATCTAAACAGGGTGGTTCACGACAGATGCTCTTGGAGGTCACTGATTCATAGGGTCACCATAAGTCATAATCGACATGAAGGCACATAACAACAACAACTAGAACAATAATAATAAAAATGTTTGCACTGACTGGCTAAAATGTTTGCACTCCAGACCTATCTGGAGATACTGTGGATTGATCCTGGGATGTTTTGCATGTAAAGTATGGGTTCTGCCACTGAACTAGGTTAAAAGTGTATAGCAGGTGGCTGGTGGCAATTGTATTTGGAAATGGAAGAGAACTTAGGTGAAGAGGAGAATGGGTTGCTTACTCAGTCAGGAACTGTTTGTGATCTCCCAGATGATGATAGCACTCTCCTCCCCACATTGAAATAAAGAAAGAGGTGGAACATTTTGAACCCCTCTTTGACTTTACAATGGTGCCTGCCCAGTTTGATTAATTTAGATTTATTATTGCTTACTAGAATAGTTCCGAGAGCTGATACATATTGCCTTCCTGTAAGTGACAGTGTCCTCTTTTTTTGATCATGGCAATCCCAACCCTCCTTATAATTTATTTATTTATATAAATATTTATTTATTTATTTAATTTGTATCTCGCCCTTCCTCCCAGCAGGAGCCCAGGGTGGCAAACAAAGCACTAAAAACACTTTAAAACATCATAAAAACAGATCTTAAAATACGTTAAAACAAAACAGGGTTAAAAACATTTTTAAAAAAGACTTTAAAAAGGGGTAAAAACATTATTAAAAACATATTAAGCAATTCTAACATAGACGCAGACTGGGATAGGTCTCAAAAAACATTTCAAAGAACATTGCAAAGAACATTTCAAATGTGTTGGGTTTAAATAGCCCCTTGCTAAGCACTGCCTCCATCCTGGCTTGCATGTATCCGTCCCATGCTCTCTTGGGTCTGGGTGCAATGCTACCCATGTTCACCTGTTCTGGAGATTGGGGGAGGCAGCAGAATTGTACATAAAATAAAAAACCCTGCTGTCTCTCCCTTCAGCATCAGTGTTCAGTGGCAGAATGAGCTTTGCTGTGTTAGGCTGCAGGCACTGAACCTATGAAAAGTTGCGGCGCTGCCACTTTGCTTGCCTGTTGCCCTCAGTAAGCTTATCAACAATTGAAAACTGACTTTTCATCTACCATCGTAAAACATAATTATTCCAAACTGAAAATGAAAAGATTAAGTGAGTAAACATTTCTAAATACATATCAATGCAATATATATTTCATGACCATTTTGCTCTTGAATTTAGATTTCATGCCCTTATCATCTCGTGTGTGTGTGTGTGTGTGAGAGAGAGAGAGAGAGAGAGAGAGAGAGATCCTTGTCATTCTGTGCAAATGTTCAGCACAGTTCCTTAAAATGTTTGATTCTTTAAAGCTAATGCAGAATTCAGTTTTTTTAAGCATTTTAGTATGAATTTCTCCTGCAAACACATTTTTTGTATGCAGCTTTGACTGATCTGCACATTTTTGCAATTTCTCATAACAGAATGCATTTTTGAATGTTATTTATACTGATATATGCATTTTTATGCATGTTGTCCCCTAATGTATGCATTTTTGTACACCTTGGCTGGTTGGAGAACTTCATCACAAAATTCAGATAAGTGCAAATTTTGAAGGATAGCTGTGTTTTATTTCTCCCATTGTTTTGGAAAGTGTGGATTTGATAGATTTGGCTTTAGATCAAGCCAAATTGAGTTTCTCCCCCATCACTACTCAAGAGCTAAAGCAAATGCAGTGTGGAGACAATTGCAGGTTTCACTCTTAGCTTTCTAACAGGATAGATGTGCCATTCCTGGCCATGACAAAGGGATGCTGGGATACATCTGAAGGCTTGGTTTAGAACAGGTCTGCACAACGTGTCATCCACCAAGCTGATCAGAGTATACCAGCCTTATTTTATTTATTTATTATTTGATTTATATCCCGCCCTTCCTCCCAGCAGGAGCCCAGGGTGGCAAACAGAAACGCTAAAAACACTTTAAAACATCGTAAAAACAGACCTTAAAATACATTAAAACAAAACAACTCTAAAGACATTTTTTTTAAAAAAAAAATAAACACATCTTTAAAAAGGGTTAAAACATTATTAAAACATATTAACAAGCAATTCTAACACAGATGCAGACTGGGCTAGGTCTCAACTTAAAAGGCTTGTTGAAAGAGGAAAGTCTTCAAAAGGCACCGAAAAGATAGCAGAGATGGCGCCTGCCTAATATTCAAAGGGAGGGAATTCCACAGGGTAGGCGCTGCCACACTAAAGGTCCATTTCCTATATTGTGCAGAACTAACCTCCTGATAAGATAGTATCTGCAAAGAGGCCCTCATCTGCAGAGTGCGGTGATCCACTGGGTATATAAGGGGTAAGACGGTCTTTCAGGTATCCTGGTCCCAAGAGGTATAGGGCTTTGTACACCAAAACTAGAACCTTGAACTTGGCCCTGTAGCAAATGGGCAGCCAGTGCTATTCTTTCAGCAGTGGGGTGACATGTTGGCGATACCCTGCCCCAGTGAGCAGTCTCGCCGCTGCATTTGCACTAGCTGCAGCTTCCGGACCAACCTCAAGGGCAGCCCCACATAGAGCACATTACAGTAATCCAGCCTGGAGGTTACCAGTGTGTGGACAACAGTGGTCAGGCTATCCTGGTCCAGAAACAGCCAAAGCTGTCTCACCAGCCGAAGCTGGTAAAAGGCACTCTTAGCCACTGAGGTCACCTGGGCCTCTAGCAACAAAGATGGATGCAGGAGCACCCCCAGGCTACGGACCTGCTCTTTCAGAGGGAGTACGACCCCGTCCAAAGCAGGCAACTGACCAATTATCTGAACTTGGGAACCACCAACCCACAGCGCCTCCGTCTTGCTAGGATTGACTTAGTTTATTGTGAACAGTTATTGTGAACTCCTTATTGTGAACAGTTCACTCAGATCATTTGCAACCGGCTGAAGCTGTAATTTTACACATCACAATCGAGCTTTGTTGAAAAGGAGAACTATTACAGCCCTCCTTTTGTTACATATGTTGCTCCTCCCATTTTTAGACTTAGGTAGTTGATTTGCAGATAAAGTCGCTCAGATTCGTTCCGACTTAGATGCTATAATTGATACAGTCTCAGGGGGTGTAACTTTGGCTCCTGTCTGTCCAATAATGATGGATTCTTTTCAATTTGTACAGCCCAAGGATGTGGACAAGATCCTTGGAGAGGTGAGAGCCACCACATGTCTGCTAGACCCTTGCCCTTCCTGGCTTATAAAAAGTGCCAGAGAGGGACTGGCTGAGTGGGTGAAGGGAGTGATTAATGCCTCCTTACACCAAGGCAGAGTGCCAGGTTGCCTAAAGGAGGCAGTTGTGAGGCCTTTGTTAAAAAAGCCCTCCCTGGACCCCTCCATAATGGATAATTACTGGCCAGTGTCCAATATTCCATTTTTGGGTAAGGTAATAGAGCGTGTGGTGGCCTCCCAGCTCCAGGGATTCTTGGATGAAACAGATTATTTGGATCCATTTCAGTCTGGTTTCAGGCCTGGTTATGGGATGGAGACGGCTTTGGTCGCCTTGGTGGATGACCTACGCAGAGAACTGGACAGGGGGAGTGTGTCCCTGTTGGTTCTGCTGGACCTCTCAGCGGCTTTCAATACCATCGATCATGGTATTCTTCTGGGCTGCCTTGCTGGGATGGGACTTGGGGGCACTGTTTTGCAGTGGCTCTGTTCCTTCCTGGAGGGATGAACCCAGAAAGTGGTGCTGGGGGATTCCTGTTCGACCCCTTGGCCATTGGACTGTGGTGTCCCTCAGGGCTCAGTTTTGTCCCCTATGCTATTTAACATCTACATGAAACTGCTGGGAGAGGTTGTCCCAGGGTTTGGGGTTCAGTGCCATCAGTATGCTGATGACACCCAACTCTATTTCTCCTTTCCACCTAATTCCAAGGAAGCTGTCACGGTTTTAAACCAATGTCTGGAGTCAGTGGCGGACTGGATGAGGGTGAATAAATTGAAGCTTAATCCAGACAAGACAGAGGTGCTCCTGGTCAGTAATAAGGCGAATCAAGGAATAGGGATACAGCCTGTGCTGGATGGGGTTACACTCCCCCTGAAGACACAGGTTCGCAGTTTGGGTGTGCTCCTGGACTCAGCATTAAATTTGGAGTCCCAGGTTTCTGCGGTGGCCATGAGTACTTTTGCGCAATTAAGATTAGTGCGCCCATTCCTTGAGCCATCTGATCTGGCCATGGTGACACATGCCTTAGTTACATCCCGTTTAGATTACTGTAATGTGCTCTACGTGGGGCTGCCTCTGAAGACTGTTCGGAAACTTCAGTTGGTACAACGTGCTGCAGCCAGAATGTTAACTGGGGCTGGTTACAGGGACCGTACTACCCCCCTGTTAAAAAAGCTCCACTGGTTGCCAGTCTGTTTCTGGACACAATTCAAAGTGCTGGTGTTGACCTATAAAGCCCTACACAGCTTAGGTCCAGGCTATTTATCAGACCGTATCTCCCTGTATGAGCCTGCCCAGGCCCTGAGATCCTCAGGAGAGGCCTTTCTCTCAATACCCACATCTTCTCAAGTATGACTAGTGGGGACACGTAAGAGGGCCTTCTCAGTGGCTGCCCCTAGGCTTTGGAATTCCCTTCCTAGGGAGGTAAGAATGACCTCCTCCTTGCAGTCCTTCTGCCGACAAGCAAAGACCTTCTTACTCCAACAAGCCTTTGGTATTGACGGCTGTTAAGGATAGGGCGTGTTAGATCCAAACCCAACACGCAAGCTGTCCTGTTACCCCAGCTCACTTATTACACCCCGGGAGAGTGCGGAGCTGAGTAAAAAATGAACCCACTATCAGAGATCAAACAACACAAAACAAAGCCTTTGCAAAGGGGACCCAATACTTACAAGCCAAAGCAGGTGAGCATGGGAACCGCGTTTATTGATAGATGGGGGTTTATATAGGTTTACCCCGAAGTTTACAGTATCATGTTCACGTCATAAAACATAAAGAAACAATTGCTAACTGCCCTAGCTTTAGGACGTATGTGAGAAACACAAAAGGGGTACAGGAGAAGAACAAAGTGGAAACATTGCACTGTCAACTTGTCTACATATTTTACATGTCCTTGAGATAAGCACTATGCAGGAACGGACAAAGGTGCATGGGAAGAGGAGGTTCAATTGCAACCGGGCGCCCTCTAACTTAAACACAGACATGGTATTATTTCGTCTTGCATATCAAAAGGGAGGGATACAACTCGAGAGCTATGAGGGACAATAAAGCAGCCTTTGACATTTCTGTGTGAAACATTTTGACAGTAATAAGCAAAGCCATAAGCATATATACGGTATGAAATGCATAGTAGGGGAGTCTCCAGCGTAATCCGGCTTTTATTATGTGAGCCACTGGAATGTCGGTAAGGGTCAGGTCACAAGGAAATAAATCTACATTTTATACCGAAAGTCAGATAAATGCCACTCTGGTTCTATTTCTCATGAAGCCTAAGCTGGTTTAGGTAAGACCAGTGAATTATAGTTTTATTAACACAGGGGTTTCAATTTGAACACAACAATCCCCCCTTTCAGCCCTGAGAGACTAGTTAGTCTCTCAGGTAGCTGCATCACCTTGTTTGGATTGCCAAGCCGGTCTCAAAGCCAATTCCATGTAAGTTGGCTGTGGTTTTTTGAAAGGGGACATTGTGAGTCGGTTCAGGAGAACTACAGTTCTAATTTGCCCTTGTTCGTTGGTGAGATCCGAAAAGGCAATGGCCGAATCATTCATAAAACGCTCAAAAGCTTGAGACAATTCTATGAGCTCCTGGTATGTTTTGGCTGCGCCATACTGTGGAAAGAAACCTCTCAGCACTGCCTCCCCTGTGCTTCTTTTGTTACGGCGACGCAGAGTAGGCAATGTGGAGGAAACCCGGAGTCCTGGAACTACTCTTCCCAAAGTACAGGTCCAGGAGCCCGTTACTGGTAATTTCCTTACCGCTGAACGCCCACAAAGCCACCAGAGTCCAGCTGGGGTTTGATGATCCACTAGATCTGTAAGGAAAGGTACTAAATGGTGGTCCGCAAAAGTCAGGTGTAGCAAATGCTGCCAAATAGAAAGCCACGTTAAACCCGCTGCTTTTCGTGTTTCATTTATAAAAGACCAATTACCTGGTTTTGTAGAGTAAATTAAGCCATCGCATGACATCCCTCCCGCTGGCTGGCTTCCGCTGCCTACGCATACTGATCTCGCGATGGGCCCACTAAGAACCAACCCCCCTTCTAGTTCCTGTGAGCTGGAATGTGAGGCGAAGGAGAGATAGTCATTTAACGGCAATGGGGCCCCCGTCAAGGGGACTCCCACCTGTCCGTGCGGTGGGGTGTGTGCACAAACATAACAGGTGCCCTTTTCCGGAGCTGTTTCTTCCATTAAGGCAACAAAAGTATTTCCGTCCCACCCATCGCCTCTTTTAGTGTTTCTATGTTTGAACCCGCCCCATGTTTTCCTGGTTTGTGTAGCTTGTGTCACCTTGTCTTGTATGGGTTTCTGAGCGCCCAGTTTATCTTTTAGCCATGCATAACATGATGGTTCTCCAATACCTACACAAAACTTTGGTCTTTCTGTCATCTTGGGCTGGGTTGTTCCATATTTAACCTGGAAAGTAAGCATGTTATATTCTGAACTTATAGATGTTATGTCTACCTCTGGAGGGCAGCCGTAATTAGGCATATGTCGATATTGCCAGCATCGAAGTGCAAGTCTAATAAGCCATTCGATTTCAGCCTGGGTGCAATGCGTTACCCAGCGGCCAGTATAATTATGTTGCAAGATAACGGCTGTTTTATGACACAACCGTCCCGCTATGTCAGCCTTCACTATCCCTTCCTTTATCTGATTTACATCGTAAAGAAAAGGGTCTGGGCAATCCCGTGTTTTTGGGATTGTTCGTCCAAAGTCTTTCAGGTAGTAATAATCATTATCATTGCATATCTTCACGTTTGGGGGGGCAGCAAAGGGGTAAGGCATATCGAGCTAACACAGTCATCCCCCATAAGTAAATAGACATCCTTTCTGTTTGTTGGAGCATTTCTGTGTTGATGTCTTATTCAATGTCCGCGTTCTGGAAAGGGAATTGTGCCGCCTGCCACTGGCCGGTTTCTTCGTTCCTCTGCAACCGTATCTTGGGGACCTGGGGTGGTGGCGGTGCCGCTACTACAGCTGGCTTTACGTGGGAATGGTGTATCCACGACTTTCGTCCTTCTAGGAAAACAGCAGCTTGTGTAGTCAACAGGACTTGATGTGGTCCCGTGTATCTTGGCTGCAAGGAATCGCCCCTCACGAATTTCTTTGCCCAAACAAAGTCCCCGGGGTTGTATGGATACACCTGGTCCTCAAGGGGTACCGTCTTAGTGGATCCGGCAGCTTTCCACAGTTCCCGGAGCCTGGTCTGCAAGGAAAGATACTGGGATACAGTTATGTGATCCCCCCCCAATAGTGAAACCTCCACATTTGGCAAGCACCCCCCTTTTGTGGGAGGCCTGCCATACACTAATTCGAACGATGAAAGCCGTAACGCCCGGGTAGGGCGGGTACGCAAATGGAAAAGAACGAGAGGGAGTACCTGAGGCCACCTTAAGCCTGTTTCCTGAGTATACTTAGCCAACGCTGTCTTAATTTCCCGGTTCTGTCTTTCCGTCGCTCCGGATGATTGTGGATGGTAAGCGGTATGGAACACATGTTTAATTCCCAGACCTTCAATTTTTGTCAAAATCTGTCCTGTAAAGTGTGTTCCTCGGTCTGAGTCTATTACCTCTGGAATTCCGAACCGCGGTATTACCTCTTTCAGTAATATTTTGGCCACCGTTGTTGCCGTAGCGTTTGTGGTTGGGAATGCCTCTACCCATGCTGTTAAAGGGCATACCATGACTAGAAGATGTTTCTTTCCTTCCGCCTTAGGGAGATCAACGAAGTCGATTTGGAGCTGAGTAAAAGGTGCAGCCGGCACGGGTCTACCCCCTTGTGGGGCCCTGTTTGGTAAAGCTGGTCCGTTGGCTTGGCAAATGTGGCATGCTTTCACTATTGTGCCGCATACGGGTTGGATTCCAGGGGCATACCAGAAACGTGTGATCGAATCTGATAAGGCAAGTATGCCGTAATGATCTCCATGGTCATGGAACCATTTTGCTGCTGCGTGATACAACGCTCTGGGTAGACACGCTCGGCCGTCCGGCATGGTCCATAGTTGTTGTTTCAGGATCGCTCCTAGTTCAGTCCATTGCTTCACTTCCTGTGGGGGTATTGAAACAGATACAGGCGGGACAAAAGCAGTGGTCACTAGTGCCAGAGTTGGCATACTCATAGGTAATAATGCTGCGTGGCGTGCAGTCTGGTCAGCCAGGGCATTTCCCAAAGTCACTGGGTCCTGTTCCTTAGTATGTGCCTTGCAATGCACCACTGCTAGCTGTAAGGGATCAAGAATAGTTTGTAACAGTTTTTGCACAAGCTCCAAGTGTTGGATAGGCTTGCCCCCTGCAGTTGTAAACCCCCTGTATTTCCACAGATGAATGTGACAGTGTATAACTCCAAAAGCATACCTGCTGTCGGTAAAAATAGTCACTTTCTTACCTGCTGACAATTGACATGCTCTGGCCAGCGCATAAATCTCTGCTGCTTGCGCTCCCCATCGTCCTGGGAGGGCTGTCGCCTCCACCACCTCCCACTGTGTTGTTATCGCAAATCCTGTATATCTTACCCCATTTTGGTAATAGGAGCTGCCATCTGTAAACAGTATAATATCCGATTCTGGCAATGGCTCATCAGACAGGTCTGGTCTGATCTGTAAGGTAGATTGTAAGACTTGCACACAGTCATGCTCCGGGAGGGGCAGGGGTAAATCGGGTAAGAGTGTGGCTGTATTTAATGGTCCACAGCGTTCAAATCTGACATTTGGATCCTCTAGCAGCTCTGCTTCCAGCTGTTGTTGTCTTTGTGCTGAAAACACCTGTGTGGTACCCTTTCAATGCTAAAAAAGGCGTTTTGAGATCAATCACGGTGAACCACTTCGCGTCCCATGGAATCTGACTGATAATCGTTACTGGATCTGGAACAACAGTGTGCAGAGGATCACATACCTGTTTACCACCCTCAAGTCTTGGCAAAACCTCCACCGGACTGGATCTCCGGGTTTCTTTGGAGGTTTCTTTATTGGTAGTATTGGCGTGTTGCAGGGGGTCCGCTGCGGCCGGATAACTCCTTTTGCAATGAAGCCTTCTATTATGGGGCGTATGCCTTCTCTTGCTTCTAATGACAGAGGATACTGGGCAACGTTTGGTGGCGGGAGGGATGGCTTTACCTGAATTCGAACGGGGCTTACTGATCGCAATAGCCCCACGTCTGTATCTTCCGTGCCCCACAAGTCAGATGGCAGGTCAGCAAGGTCTCCCGGTAAACCGTCTCCTGCATGTTTGTGTCTAAGTGTATTACCCGTAGGCACCCCTAATACACTCATCAGCAAGCCCACCCCTTCAGGGGTGCAGGTTAAGGTAGCCTCCAGTTTACACAACATGTCACGTCCCATTAAGGAAATGGGACAAGAAACAGAGTAGAGAAAAACGTGGTTAAACATTTTATCATTGTATTTAACTTGCAACGGTAGTGTTGTGCACATGGGCGTGGGGTTTCCATCTACCCCCATTGTCATTTTTACTTCTTTACTCAACCAGTTTCCTGGCGCTACATTAATCAGGGAGTATGTAGCTCCCGTATCTACCAGAAAGGTCACCGCTTGTCCTTGCACGTTTAGGGACAGTCTGGGTTCTTGAGTTGGGAGAGAGAGAGAGAGAAACATCCCTACTAAAGACATCAGATTCATCAGACCGGATCCTGCCCCCTCCCTTTCCACAGTTAGTCATTGTTGGTGTGCTGGGCGCCCTCCGTACTGATCCCATGAAGCCGGCGTCTGTTGGACAACGGGCGGGGGTGGAGGTGGGTAATCCGTTTGCGCACCTGTGAAATCTGGGTAAGAAGGGTTGTTAGAAATGTGTTGCACGTTCCCTGTCCTCCACGGACAGTCCTTCTTGAAATGTGTGTACTCTCCGCACTGAAAACAAGCCCTATCTCCTTGCCATGGACTCCTCGTTTGTCCTCTTCCTCTCTGATTTCCGGCTCTCGGCCCCCTCGGAAAACCTCTGCCTCTACCTCGAAATCCTCTATTTGGTGGCTGGCCTCTTATAGCAAGAGCCAGCATTTCAAAGTCCTCTTTTTTCTCCTTCTTCCTACTTTTCTCCTTGTCCTTATCCCACACAAAATCCGCTACTTCCAATATCACTGTCACAGCTTCCCCCCCCCATCCGGGTCTGAAATTCAGAAAATAATCCCTCACCGCTGGCTGCACTTGATGAACGAAATTGGCAATGAGGGTTGGGTGATCCAACACGTTTTCTGGGTTCAGATTTGTATAGCTACGTGCTCCCTCTAACAAGCGCGACCAGAATTTTCTGGGAGGTTCACTGGCTTCTTGTTTTATTGCCATGAATTTAGCTTGGTTGGGGGGTTTTCTGTGACATCCGCTCCAAGTGTGTCAACAGCCTATCCCTGTCGGTCTGCAGCTGGGCGCGGCGAGGCTGCGTCCAGTCTCCCGCTACCCACGCTGCAGCCACCCGTGCTTGGTCCGACCAAGCTCTATTTCCCGCTGCCTCCGCAGCCCATGCAGTCTCCAACGTCCACAACCTGCTACGTTCTTCACCTGTCAGAACCCTTCTCAGCAAATGTTCCACATCCGAGTATGTCGGATTGTGGCTTTCGAACAACCTGCCCAACAACTCTCTAATTCTCCTTGGCTGCTCACCAAAAGTTCCAGCCATCCTACTCCATTCCTTTAAATCCCATTCCAACCAGCTCTTTAGCTCAACTACTTCGGTACGCTGGATGCCCCCTCGGGCATCTACGTACGGCTGATCATATACAAGTAATGGCATCTCTAACGCTTCTGCCTCCTGCCTTTTCTTTTCTTTTGTTCGCTGGCGCGTGTCCATACCCCCTGAGGCACCCTTCTCCTCTTCCCTTTCATCTGTGTCATCATCCGACACACATGAAAGAAACCTCTTCTCCGGAGTGGGATTTCTGCTCCCGGGAGCTGGGAGCGGATCCGGAGCAGAAGGTATTATAGATCGGCTCAGGACCGTTCTTTTACTTGACGTATTGTCATTAAAATAAGAAGGAGGGGGTTCCTCAATGGACAGAGTTCTTATTGCCATCAAAGTAAGACTGTCCCATTTTTGTGACCCTATTTTCCATAGGAGCCAGAATTCCAATTGGTCTGGGTGGGTATCCCCAATCCGTCTCCGCAATCCCAACAACGGAACGGTTTCAAAGGACCCATCCCCCGGCCACCGTTCACCCGGCACCGATACTGCAGTCATCCGCGGTTCCTTTTTTTTTTTTTAAAACCTCTCCTCCTCACTGGCAACTCTTCCTCTTGCCACAGCATGCGCATAATTCCCAAAGGGCTGTCCTTGACCGGCACACCCTCTGTATTTCCCATGACGTCTGATAGCGGGTTTTTTCTCAACTGTGCTTTATCCCCAAAATGTCAAAGCCGCCCGCTTTTATTGATAACCGAGAAAATTCTCTCGTGGCGCCTGTTATCAAATTAAGGGGTGCAATGGCAAAAAGGGGGTCCGCACAAGGGATCCCGGACGAGCCCCCAATTGTTAGATCCAAACCCAACACGCAAGCTGTCCTGTTACCCCAGCTCACTTATTACACCCCGGGAGAGTGCGGAGCTGAGTAAAAAATGAACCCACTATCAGAGATCAAACAACACAAAACAAAGCCTTTGCAAAGGGGACCCAATACTTACAAGCCAAAGCAGGTGAGCATGGGAACCGCATTTATTGATAGATGGGGGTTTATATAGGTTTACCCCGAAGTTTACAGTATCATGTTCACGTCATAAAACATAAAGAAACAATTGCTAACTGCCCTAGCTTTAGGACGTATGTGAGAAACACAAAAGGGGTACAGGAGAAGAACAAAGTGGAAACATTGCACTGTCAACTTGTCTACATATTTTACATGTCCTTGAGATAAGCACTATGCAGGAACGGACAAAGGCGCATGGGAAGAGGAGGTTCAATTGCAACCGGGCGCCCTCTAACTTAAACACAGACATGGTATTATTTCGTCTTGCATATCAAAAGGGAGGGATACAACTCGAGAGCTATGAGGGACAATAAAGCAGCCTTTGACATTTCTGTGTGAAACATTTTGACAGTAATAAGCAAAGCCATAAGCATATATACGGTATGAAATGCATAGTAGGGGAGTCTCCAGCGTAATCCGGCTTTTATTATGTGAGCCACTGGAATGTCGGTAAGGGTCAGGTCACAAGGAAATAAATCTACATTTTATACCGAAAGTCAGATAAATGCCACTCTGGTTCTATTTCTCATGAAGCCTAAGCTGGTTTAGGTAAGACCAGTGAATTATAGTTTTATTAACACAGGGGTTTCAATTTGAACACAACAGGCGTGAAGGGTGCTGCATTGCTAATGTCTATTATATTAACTATTTTGAACTCTTTTAGTGTATATGGTTTTAATATGGAAATAGTTTAATTTTATTTTAATGTAGACTTTGTATGTTTTTAATTATATGTATTTTATCTGGAAGCCGCCGTGAGTTCCAGTTTTGGAAAAATTGTGGGGTATAAATAAAGACAATAATAAAGACAATAATAACAATAACAACAACAACAACAATAATAATACCCCTGTAAATCAATCTGTTCCCACTCCAAGGCTGGATCAAGAGAATCACTCACATGCCTGCATTTTATTGCACATGTGGCCTCTCTTGCTCTGTGGTAGAGTGTGCTGAGAAATGTGGCTAGATAACATGTCCGATTTTCATACTTTTAGAGAAGTCGGGGTGTTTTGCATGATGTGTAGTCAAATCCAGTTTTCTAGCTGCTATAAAAGTGCTCTAAACGGTTTTAATACTTCCATTAAGTGAGCCTGTGAGGCCCAAGCACTGCATGCACTTGTTTGGTATTTTACATGATTATAGTTCCACCAAAGATGCTGCAACTGCACTGGTATATCTAGAAAGTTGCTGAAACTGTTCTAGTGTAAGGGTTCAATGGATCACTCACTAAATCATCTTGTACCATTCATTAAGATCAAAAGCCAAAGACTGATTTTAACACTTGGAAAATTCAGTCATCTGTCTAGGGCAGGTGTGGGGAACCTGGGGCCCTTCAGATATGTTAGATTCCAGCTCCCATCGGCCCCAGCTAGAATGACCAACAGTCAGGGATGATGGGAGCTGTAGTAAAACCTCCCCACATCTGTTCTAGGCAGAGCATATTTTAGAAAGCAACACTTTTGCTGGAACTATTAAAAGTGTTTAGAGCACTTCCATAGCAGCTAGGAAGGACCACAGTTCAGTGATGACATGCTTCAATCTAGTGAGGTACTCAGTGTGAAGCTCTCTAAAATGCTATATTAATTTAAAGCATTATTCATCCAGGCAAAGAAAACTATATATGACAGGATATGATAATGTGGGGACAATAATACTGAGGAAGAGGGTTTACAGTTTGATTTATTACCACAACTATTGATTGGTAATAATAGTAACTGTAATAATAACCATTATGTATTACAAATGTTTCTTTTATTCATTAAATTTCACTAATAAAAAACCTTGCCGTTTAGGAATGTAGCTATAGCCACAGATATTTCTATCAAACTTCAAAAAGCAGGGAAATTGGGTGGCTATAGTGAATGCACCAGGGGAGCAGGAGACCTGACCTCCTCTCAGAGATATTGTACTGCCCTACAAATTGGTCAAAATGCAAACACCATTTGGGTTGGTCTTTCACAGTCCAATCCACTTGCTGTGTAGCTTGGAAGAATTTGGTAACATGTGCCTCTGAGCATATGATGAGCAGTGGCAACACCTGCAATCACCCCAAATAACAGAAACAAGACATGTGCTGTGATTGTCTTGTTTTAGCAGGAAGGAAGCAACAATATTAAGACAGCTGGTATTCACATTAAATATGTTTGATTTAATTTGCAATTTTAGTGAAGTTTCCTGTGGTAAAACCTTTTCTTTTCTTTTGTTTCTGTTTATGTGAAGATGTGTATAGCAATGCTTTGTGTAATTTAGATTAAAAGCCTCCAAAAATAATTGTGGAATGATATGCAAATTTCTAGGTGTACTGTATGTTTTTAATGGACCATGCCCACCATTTCTTAATTGGAGTGGGTTAACAATAGCAGGGTGAACACATACATCTTGGTCAAGCGAGGTTTGCTCTAATTCTTCATTCTTCTTCCACTCCAGGCCTTGAGGAAATTGACAGTACCTAGCATTTTGTAAGTCAGGCTCATTTTATTTAGAAAGCAAGATCCATGAAACGGTTTTATCCTGAGCCACACCATTGGTCTAAGAAGCCCATTATTATCTGTTCTTGATTTGCGGCAGCTCTACAAGGTCTCAGATAAAGTGGACAATGCTTCTACACAAGATGCCTTTGTAAAGCAGAAATGCCAGTGATTGGACCTGGAACTTTCTGCATGCAAACTAGGAGGGCCCTGCCACTGAACTCAGAGCCCTCTCCCAGGCAGATTCTTCCTTCCCACTTTCTATTCTTGAGCTGTGCATAAGGCCCACCTCTTCTCCCCATTTTGTAATCTTTACTTTTTCTACTTCTCTCTGTCTATAGCCACAATCTAGGGCAGCCTTCCCCAACAGGGTGCCCTCCATCTATTTTGATTTACAACTCCCATCAGCCACAGCCAGTATACTCATGCTGGAGGTTATATTCTATTTCCATTGTGGGCACTTTAGTATAGGTTGCACATCAGAACAATCAGATGTTGTGGCACACCCATTTCTTTTAAAGCATTCCATAGTTTTTCATTGTCTACACAGTCAAAGGCTTTGCTTTAATCTATAAAGCACAGAATGCTAATAAACATTAAAAGAGGAATGATAACGACATTGAACTTCTCAAGGATTATCAATACGTTGGTGCAATCATCCAGACCATGGCATTCCCAATCTCTATGTATGGATGTGAACGTTATGTGACCAAAGTATGATAACCTCAGTTTCATCATTTTAGCTTCTAGTGATAGTTCTGGTTTAATTTGTTCTAACACCCAGTTATTTGTCTTTTTTGTGGTCCGCGTAAAGCTCTCCTCAATACCACATTTCAAATGAGTTGATTTTTCTCTTATCCACTTTTTTCACTGTCCAAATTTCACATCCATACATTATACAGCCACGAGAGTGGCTGTATACTATAGCCAGCAGGGATTTTTCACATTCTGCAATGTTAAATTGAAAATACCCCCATGCCATTCTGATGATTCCCATAAGCTCATTTCAAAACAAAACCTTACATAACTTATAGTCCTGAACTCAGAAACGCTTGCTTAACAACCCTGTCAATTTTCATGGCGATACACAAACCAGTCAGAGAGAATAGACAGTTCAAAGTGTAAAAAGAGAGAAAAACCTCAGAGCCCTTTTGGACTTTTTTCTCTGAGAGTTATAATCTGTTAAAATTCATTAAAAATCAGCCATGTTCACAGAGTACCTGTAATCCTAATACTGACATTGCCCCATACTCTGACCTTCATCTGCTGCAGTTTAAAAGTTTAAAAAATGCCTGGCTGATTTTTAATTAATTTAATAAATTTTGGCTGGGACCCAATGATAGCGCGGAGCATGCTCAGTAAGAACCAACTGTCAGAGTTCTAAAAGCCTCACAGCTGCTGGGCTTGCCTAATCAGGGGGCCACACCCACACCAGACTTTGATTTCATGTGAGACAGTCATGGCTTCCCTCAAAGAATCCTGGGAAGTGTAGTTTGTGAAGGGTGCTAAGAGACTCCTATTCCCCTGAGAGAATGGTTTAACAGTCAGCCACTCTGATTGAAGGTCTGTGAGGGGAACAGGGTGTCTCCTAGCAACTCTCAGCACCCTTCACTAACTACACTTCCCAGGATTCTTTGAGAGAAGCCATGACTATCCAAAGTGAAATAAAGGCTTGGTGTGGATGTGGCCAGGGACAGCTTTGGTTTAAATTTGGGTGGGAGGCTACATGTGCCTGGTGTAGAATAAAAAGGTGGGGGAAAGCCTGAAAAAGAATGATTCTGTTTACAATGTTTTCCTTTTGGAAAGGAAAGGGGCTTCCCTTCTGCCCAGTGCCCACCCACCCAATCTCCTCCCCTCCCACTCCCTGCCCCTTCCCTGGGTCAGTGTTGGACTACGACCTGAGAGACCAGGGTCCAAATCCCCACACAGCCATGAAGCTGACTGGGTGACCTTGGGCCAGTCACTGCCTCTTAGCCTCAGAGGAAGACCATGAAAACCCTATTCAAAGGGTCGCAATAGGTGGGGATTGACTTGAAGGCAGTCCATTTTCATTTTCAAACATGATTGCATAGAAATAAATCCCACTGAACTAAAAAAATATGCAAATGATCAAACAAACCCTCCCTTCTCCTTCCTCCTATCCCCTCCTCTTGCCCCTTCCTCCCCCTTCCTTTGCCCCTCACTCCCCATCCCCTTCCAATCCTCTGAGCATATGATGAGTGGTGGCAACACCTGCAATCAGCCCAAATAACAGAAACAAGACATATGCTGTGATGGTCTTGTTTTAGCAGGAAGGAAGCAACAATATTAAGACAGTTGATATAGTTCACATGGTCACTTTGAATATGTCTGATTTACTTTGCAATTTTAGTGAAGTTTCCTATAGGAAATCATTTTCTTTTGTTTCTATTTCTGTGAATATGTGAAGTACAGCAACTCTTTGCAAAATTTATACTAAAAAAAACTCCAAACATAATTGTGGAATAATGGCACTGACCTCTGCAGAATAGTCTCCAGTGGACCTCAGGAGTGTCTCAATTTGCACAAGATAAAACAGTGGGAGGTGAAATATATTCTAGCAAAATGCTAGGTGTGCTCTATGTTTTTAATTGACTGTGCCCACCTTGCCTTAAATGAAGTGGTTTAAACATAGCAGGCTGAAAATATGCATCCTCTTTTTTCCAACAGCTAGAGTCATTGCTGAAGTAGCAACTTATTGGAATCAGTCTGATTTTTCATCAAACTGCAGGTCCAAATTCCACTGTTAATGCACCCAAAATAGAAATAGAGCATAACCTCCAATTTGAAACACAAAAGGCTGTCTTCACCATCATATGACACTGACCAATAAAAAGGCTTTGAAATTAATAAAAATAAATTTGACACATATTTCTGGGATGAATAATGAGGGAAATAAAATTTTCTAGTGTAGATTCTCTGTAGAAACATTAATAACACAGGAAAGAAGCAAAGTAAGAAGAACACCAGCAAACATACAAAAATATAATTCTCTATCTTTGGAGATGGCAAGTGTTGCCACCACTTACCTATGATCAGAGGCACATGTTACCAAATTCTTCCAAGCTACACAGCAAGTGGATTGGACTGTGAAAGACCAGCCCAAATGGTGTTTGCATTTTGACCAATTTGTAGGGCAGTCCAATATCTCAGAGAGGAGTTCAGGTCTCCTGCTCCGCTGGTGCATTCACTATAGCTGCCCAATTTCCCTGCTTTTTAAAGTTTGATAGAATAGCTATGGGCTATAGGTATGTTCTTAAACCACAAGGTTTTTTGCCTATTAGTGAATAGAGATTGGGAATACCATGGTCTAAATGATCCTGACTTTGGTGTTCAGTGATACATCTTTGCATTTGAGGATCTTTTCTAGTTCTCTCACAGCTGCCCTCCCTAGTCCAAGCATTTTTCTGATTTCTTGTCTATTGTCTCCATTTTAGTTAATGATTGCTCCAACGTATTGATAATCCTTGACAAGTTCAATGTCATTATCAACTTTGAAGTTACATAAATCTTCCGTTCTCATTACTTCAGTCTTCTTGATGTTCAGCTGCAGTCCTGCTTTTGTGCTTTCCTCTTTTAACGTTTATTAGCATTCTTTTTAGATCATTACTGGTTTCTGCTAGTAATCTGCATATCTTTAATTACTGATATTGCTCCCTCCAATTTTCACACCTCCATCTTGGTCCAATCCCGCTTTCCCTATGATATGTTCTGCATATAGATTAAACAAATAGGGTGATAAAATACACCCCGCCTCACACCCCTTCCACTCTCGTGGCTGTATAATAAAATACAATCATTTAAAATACATAAAATACCATAAAATACAATAAGGATATATATACAAACAAACCAAAAACCTACATGTATATATATATGAGTACATATGTCAATAGTGTTTAGTTCCATAGGTAATCTATAGCAAATATAGTTTTCAAAGAGCTGAAGGACTAATTCATTTGATATTCTGATATTAAGAAGTCTTCCTGACTTTCAAACTCCAGATCTTCAATCTACTTTAGAATATTGCTTGAAGTCTAACAAACATGTTTACCTTTCATGTACATGGCCTCAATCGTGTATAGGAAGAACATAATATGAGAGGCTTAAGGTAGGTATTACATGCTTCTCTTTTACAATCTTAATGCCATATGCTTTGTCATTTCTGGCAAACAATATTTGCCCTCTAGAAAATGCAAATGAAGTAGTTTCCCTCCAAATGCCCGTTTTCCTCCAGCCACTTCTACTTGCTCCCTTCCCAGTGTATTTATTTATTTATTGCACTTGTATACCGCCCCATAGCCGAAGCTCTCTGGGCGGTTTACAGCAATCAAAAACATTAAAACAATATACAATTTAAAACATATATTTTAAAAACAATTTAAAACACAATTTCAAATTTAAAACAATATAAAAACAATTTAAAACACATGCTAAAATGCCTGAGAGAAGAGGAAAGTCTTGACCTGGTGCCGAGAAGACAACAGTGTTGGTGCCAGGCGCACCTCGTCACTCAAATCATTCCATAATTTGGGGGGCACCACTGAGAAGGCCCTCTCCCTTGTTGCCACCCACTGAGCTTCCCTTGGCGTAGGCACCTAGAGGAGGGCCTTTGATCTTGAACGTAGTGTACGGTTGGGTTCGTATCGGGAGAGGCATTCCATCAGGTATTGTGGTCCCAAGCCCTGTAAGGCTTTATAGGTTAAAACCAGCACCTTGAATTGAGCTCGGAAACATACAGGCAGCCAATGCAAGCGGGCCAAAATTGGTTTTATATGTTCGGACCGTCTGGTCCCTGTTACCAATCTGGCAGCTGCATTTTGCACAAGCTGCAGTTTCCGAACCGTCTTCAAAGGCAGCCCCATGTAGAGTGCATAGCAGTAATCTAATTTGGAGGTTACCAGAGCATGGACAACTGAAGCCAGGTTATCCCTGTCCAGATAGGGGCATAGCTGGGCCACCAACCAAAGTTGGTAGAAGGCACTCCGTGCCACCTAGGCTACCTGAGCCTCAAGTGACAGAGATGGTTCTAGGAGAACCCCCAAGCTATGAACCTGCTCCTTCAGAGGGAGTGCAACCCCATCCGGGACAGGTTGGACATACACCATCCGGTCAGAAGAAACACCCACTAGCAGCATCTCAGTCTTGTCTGGATTGAGCCTCAGTTTATTAGCCCTCATCTAGTCCATTGTTGTAATTCAGAGACTAGAGGGAGTAAAAATGTAAAATTAGAAGGCAGAACCACAACGAAACAGTGACACAAATCCTTCCCAGAGGAACGCCTACTTGTGTGAATGGAAAACAGCAGATTTGAAGCTACCATTGAACACCAAGTGCAGACATTGCAAATCTATTATGATGGTAAAAGCAGTATATTTGCTACAAAGAAATGCTCTCATGTGGATAAGCCCTTACACAGAGAAAGATCTCTCTCTCTCTCTCTCTCTCTCTTTGTAGCTGGCCAGAAAGAGCTCACATGCTGACATCTTGCTTCTCTTTCCTTCCTTCTCTTATTTACTTACTTACTTACACACACACACACACACACACACACACTTTCTCTCTTTGTAACCAGCTGGAGGGAACTCCTTTTAATTTAAAAAACAGTTCATGAAACAGAAACACCTCTTGGTTGAGGGATTTAGGGAGAGAGAGAGAGAGAGAGAGAAGGGTGGAAAGGACTGGAGAAGTTTGGGCTGAAGTTGTCCTTTCTCAAGAGACCTGGAAAAGAACTCGGAAAAGAAGATCTGCAACTGGGACAGAAATTATTAAAAGAGGAGCCTTGCCTGCTTTCCTGTCTTGCCGTTACTGCATTTGCAATATAGCAGTGGGAAAGTGCTGAAACACCCAGAGGGGAAGCAAAAGCAATTGCACATTGCTATTTAATTTTTGCAATCCCACTCCAGGCATTCTCCTATAGCTTGGGGAGGGGAAAGGGGTGAACTGCAACCTGCAGGAAAATATAAAAGCTGAAATATAAGCAAATGGCTTCAAATAGACTCATAATCAAAGCAAGAGATAACAGAGGGCTTCCAGTTGAAGCTCCAAGGACATAAGCAAACGCACTAGCCAAGAGAAAATTAAGTTGCAATCCAATACAGACTTACCGGGGAGTAAGTCCCATTGAACTCAATGGAGCTTACTTCTGAGTAGAAATGTATTGGCTTGCAGCCTTAGATATATAAAAAAATAAACTGTGGAGAAAAAGAGCAGTTTTGAAAACACAGCCCAACAGTCACTCCACATGAGCTGCAAATATACAGCAACCCCACAGAAAGACACAACAAGGACCTGGCCCACACACGTATCAAGGAGACTTTAAAAAAAAAAAAAAACTTTGGAGGCAGAAAACAACACAGAATTAATACTTAAAACAAGGCTAAAAACACAAAGGAGAACCATAAGCCTGACCAGTCTGAGGAAGCGACTGTGGGACACTACCTCACAGTGTGAAGGCAGGCGTAAATGCTGTTGCAAGGCAAGTGGGGGACAGGAGGACGGAATGCCTCTCCATCTCTGTTGGCTCTAAGTATACATACGGTACACTATCCTTGACCCCAATGGAAATTTTCTTTAATTAATATAACAACACCCATGCAGGTTTTTTTTCTTTTAAATGCCTAAGGATTAAGCTCTGAGGATGGGGCAAACTCAAGAGATAGCATCATAGATTGTCTATTGCCACCTCTGATTTTTAATGAATTTCAAAAAATTATGAAACCTTTTCCAGAAAAACATCCAAAAGGCTTTTTGATTTTTTTGACTCCTGTTTTTCACTTTAACTTGTGGATCCTCTATGGAGGAGCTTTGTATCACCATGAAAACTTCCAGGGATGTAGAGCAAGTGATTCTGAGTGTAGCAGAATAAGCCTTGTAAGTTTTTTATTTTGAATTGTGGGTATACAACAAACCAGAATGGTGTGGGAGGGTATTTTCATTTAACATGGTGGAATGCGAAAATTCCATACTGGCTGTAGTATACAGCCACTCTTGTGGCTGTATAATAACTGGTTCCACAATAAAAAATAAAAAATGCTTTTCAATATGGTCATTTTCATTTTTATTCTGTTTATTTCTTCATTTAAAGAGAAACACCAGCACCAATTTGTTGGGTGGATATTGAATGTTTTTGCTTGCATACTTTCCAAAATAATACGCAAACTGTAACACAGCTATCTTTCAAAATTTGCATTTCTTTGAATATTGTGATGCAGTTCTCCATGCAAATAATGTGTACAAAAATTCATGTATTAGAGGAAAATGTGCATTAAAATGTACATTTAAGTGAAAATAGTATAAACATGTATTATAAGGAAATCTGCTTACAAAAAAAGTGTATATTAGGCATAATTGCATAGAAAAATGTGTATATTTCTGTGGTAGAAGCATGTCCCATCCCCCTTTAGCAACAGGAATAACACAATAGTTGACATCTGTTTTTACTGTATTTTTAATCATTTTTACTTGATGGTTTTATTAAAAAAAACCTTGCAAACTGCTTTGTTGCTTTTAAATGAAATAGCGGTATACAAATATATTTATAAATAAAAAAACACAGTCAACACAGGATTGATGGCTGAAATAGGGCCACAGATTTATTGATTAAAGCAAGCAAAGCAGGGTTGGCATGGTAGTAAGGCAAGGGTCCACTTCATTCCAGCAGCCCATGCTGAAAGAATGCTGAGTCAACCAACAAGTCATTGGGACATACCCTTGAGGATTGGCCAGCTTTAGACCTAGATGAGGCATGAACCCAAGGTACCTGTGGTCCCACTGACCAATCAGTGGGGGAGGTTGTGAGATGGATGAGGCAACACCCCTCTCAAGCTAGGGGCTGTCAATTGCCCTGAGGGAAGGGTATGGGGTGGTGGCAATGAGGAGGAGGACTTTGAATGGGAAGAAGACACTAGTGACATGTCTTCAGGTGCACAGGAGCCTGTGAGCTCCCATGCTGTGGACAGTGACAGCTTTGCCCCTGCAGATCCAGTTATCAGCAAGGAAGCCCATCCCCGCCAAGAGAAGGACTCTCCACCCATCTCTCACCCTCTTCCACTAGTGCCATCATGGCTAGTAGCCCTCCACCTCCTCTTGAGAAGGACTCTTCTGAATCAGCCTGGACTTGTAGGTACTTGGGCCGGCAATCTCAGTGAGCTCTCACTATCCCTCTGAGGAGAAGTGCTCATTTGCACGTGATCTCTCTTTAGTGACTCACAGACCACACAAGTAGGGTGCCCACCCATCCTTACTTAAGGTCAGTGACCCCCCCGACACATCCATACAGCGATATCCTCCCCAGGAGTGCCATCCCAGGGGGGAGGAAGGGGAAGAGCTACACTGCAGGGCAAGAGACAGGATGTAGGCTGGGGTGGGTGAATATTTGCTTAATTCCAGCCCCCCCATTGGAGTTAAGCAGATTTTTTGCTGACTTCTGCCTGCAGCCTGCCTCTTGCCCCACAGTGTTGCACTTCCTCTTCCTCCTCCACCTGCTTGGAGAAGCTTTGCAGAAGCCTCTGCTGTATGGTTTGGCTGGGGAGCCCCCTCCTTCTTCCTCCTTCCTGCTGGTGTGTGTGTGAGAGAGGGAGACAGAGATAGAGTGAGTGGGTGATGGATTGGAGGGGGCTGGCAAGGGACTGGCTGTGAAAAAAGTAATGGGGCAAAGTCCCAATGTATCCCCCCTGCTAAACACCTGCTTCTAGTTATGAGACTGAAGCCTATGTAATCTGTAAGCAGAGTGATGGAGCACTTTGAACTTACTCTGAACTTACTATAAAGCTACTAAGGAAAATTTCACCTTCGCACCTGAGTCTCTCTCTCTCTCTCGCTCTCTCGTTAACAAACTTAGGCTACAATTCATTGCTTTCAGACAGGACAGGGGAATGGCCGTCAAGTACCCCACTGGACACCTTATGGGGGTCCCCCTTATGTTTGATCCTGCTCAATGCCGTTTTTGCCTAAGTTGTGACTGAAGTAAAATGAACACCTCGCAAATGCACATCAGGGATAGGCAAAAAAAAAAAAAACTCTCCTCAACAGTGGGGGTAATTTGTTGAGAGGAAAAATTCCTATCCAGCCTTGTCAACCAGTGGCCCAGTTAAATAACAGCTCAGTAATGCCTAAAACAAAGGGAGAGTGGGTGGGAAAGCCAGCACGTGAAGAAAGAGGCCAATGCTTGGCAGACTGGGTTTTTATTTAAAGGCCTGGGCCTATCTCCACCTCTCTGACACTCTTGCAGGAACGCCTGGGACTCCAGGCAATCCTGTGAAAGCTGGCATGGGCAGGAGAATGAGATCCCCTTCTCCTGTTGCTGTCTGGGTGGGCTCTCCACCCCACAAACGGCGCCCTGAGCCTAGGGCTTGAGGTTTGGCTTGGGAAAATGTAAACTAAAATTCTGACAGATTTTTATGAGGACTTTCTTTTAAAGAAATCACAAGCCGATGCACAAAAGTGAAGAACTGAACTTAATATAGGGAAAATAAGAATCGGAAAATGGAAATGGCCTGCCTTCAAGTCGATTCCAACTTATGGCGACCCTACGAAGAGGGTGTTCATGGTAGGCGGTATTCAGAGGGGGTTTACCATTGCCTCCCTCTGAGGCTGAGAGGCAGTGACTGGCCCAAGGTCACCCAGTGAGCTTCATGGCTGTGTGGGCAAGAATCAATAATTCAGTTTCTGTTAATGTAACATGGCCTGCCTTCCAGTCGATCCCGACTTATGGCGACCCTATGAATAGGGTTTTCATGGTAAGCGGTATGCAGAGGGGGTTTACCATTGCCTTCCTCTGAGGCTGAGAGGCAGTGACTGGCCCAAGGTCACCCAGGGAGCTTCATGGCTGTGTGGGGATTCAACCCTAGTCTCCCAGGTCGTAGTCCAGCAACTTAACCACACAGAGAGAAACCAAATAAACACATTTGTCCATCCCTGCCTCCGAAGTTTCAAATGTTTTCTTTCCCTGTGAAGGAGACTGCCAATTTTCTGCCTCTTTCTCAGGGCACTTCTTTTTCAGTGGGTTTCGGACTGGCTTATCATATCATTGTGAGATAGCCGTGGGTGACGTCTTATGATTTTCTTTCCATTAAATTAGCATTCTAGCATTCTGTTGTTTTCCCAGTTCCTTGTGCTTCCTGATCTGAAAAAGTCCCTGATCTGAAAAGGTTACTTCAGGGCATCTTCTCCTGAGCTTGAACTATAGCATGGGAAGCCAGTGAGGCTGGCCAACAAGTACTAGAGATTCATGCAGTCACTGATTTTTGCTTTTAAGGGAAGTCTTTCTTTTTACCTTAAAAACAAACATAAAGGGGGGGGGGTCACATCACCTTGAAAAAAGAGAAAGAAAGAACACCCGTTAGGTACATAGTAGGTAGCCTCCCAACCTTCCTGCAGTTATAGGAATGCTCAGCTGATTTTCAGGAAATATCCAGGAACACATCAGAGTTCAGACCACTGGAGAATGGTTTACAGAAGGAAATAAGCAGCACTCACAAATACCCCTTGATCACTTTGAAAGGAAAATAAGCACAGCAAATTCCCTATACCCCACTCATGGGAATGTCTCCAGATTTTTCTCTCCCCTTTCATAATCTTCTAATGCTATTTCTTTTCACATAAATTGGTGGAGAATGGTCAAAAATGTGGAACACATTTTTAGAACAGCATTAGTTCTGATGAATTACAGGTCTGCCTTTCAAGAAATTTCAGGAATCTTATCAAAATTCCACTTGAACTTCCTTCAAAGTTTTTATATGAGCAGAAATAGGCGTTAATTTTCCTCCAGGAAAAAATCATGCCTACTACTCTACATGACATTTCAATGAGATTGGTGTGTGTGTTTTTACCTTTGTAGTTATTAACTAGGTTGTGAAATAGATTTTTAAAATATTTCTTTTGTCACTCTTTCTATCTAGAACAGTAGTGGAATTTCAAACCAAATTTGGAGGCATCTGCTATGGAGAACCATCTAAGAAAATTCAAGGGAGGCAGAAGAGATTTAGTATGACAAGCTTACTAAAGTCATCCAAACATCTCTGTAATACTAGCTACACCTACTCAGATGAGGAAAGTGCATATGCTCCAAACCAAAAAGGGTAAGATCAACTCATGCAGTTGATGAAGATACACAACTGAATGCAGAAGTGCATTGTGATCCAGATACCACAGAACTTGAGAAATGCAATTGATGGGCATGTTTCTCCCAAGCTGGTATTGCTAGTCATGTACCAGAAAGTGCAGGTAGAGCTAGATCAGGGCCATATTGTGAGCATTTCCTAAACAAACCTCCACTAGAGAAACCAGCATTTAATTGATTAATTCATTCATCTTTCTCACCATCTTTCAGCAATGCTAATGATGGTAGAAAGTAATCTCATCCTTTTCACATTCTACCAATTTGGTCAGGACCCAAAAAAGTCTTAGGCATGCCTAGATGGATTTCTGACTTTTTTTCCTTTGATCGATTGACCCTCTGTATCACATCACGAAACTTGTTTTGAAAGCCTCCTTAGTATCAAAATAGTTTTGACACTTAGCTCAGGATGATGGTGGTTGTTTGAGAAACACAAGCTCCAAGACCCCAACTGTGTAACTTAGGCTGGGGTAATTTACACCAGTGTAAATTACACCTGTTCCAAACTCTATTCCAGGGCCTCTGGAGGGGCTACTGCCAGTTGAGGAAGCAGGTGAGTCTGAGCCTGAGTTTGAGGATTGGGCCTTTGTCATATGATTGAGCTGAACAAGGTTTGGAATAGGTGTAAGTCTGTCCTTGCCCCACCTACCTCCGGTGCTTCCCTGGCATGCCCCTTTTTGGGGACTTAAACTGGTGTAAATTATACTGGCTTAAGTTATGCCAGATGAGCCCCAGATGTCTCTAGCCCACCCATGGTGAGGGACTTATACTAGCATAGCATTGGTCCAGTTCAGCCAGGAAAGCCCAAGGTCCACCGAATCCAAACTCTTCCTGGAGATACACCAGTTTAGCTTGCTCATCCTGGCTCACCAAGACCAGTGTAACTTGCGCTGGCATAAGCCCTGAATAATGGGCATTCTGAGGGAATGACGGGCTGGCACCAAAGGGGGGGACTTATACTGGATCCTAACTCCATTCAGCTCAGTGTAAGACAAATTTGGTGTAAGTCAAATTCTATTTTACAGGCTTGTTTCCCTCTGCCAGGCTTTGGCTGGCTCAGTCAGCAGGAACTCGCTCCTGAATGGAGTTTGGATATGGCGTACGTTATGCTAATTTAACTAAAGCCAGCATAAATTACACCCGCTTCCATGACTCAGGATTGCTCTGTAAATGTATTTCCTCTCTCCCACTTGGAGTAATTCAGAAAAAAAATAGGAAATAACATTTGGATGTGACTTTGCTACAGAAATTGAGAAGATAGATAAGTTCTAGAGGGAATTAGCATAGAGGTTGACACCATACTGGATTTGTGATTCCCCACCCCCATCCACACTTCTACTGATTTTTGTTTTTAATGAGAAAAACACTAAGGGAAAGATTAGTCAGTTAGCAAAGAACAATGAAAAATCCAAAAATGAGTTTTCTGTATTATAGCCCAAAGCTGCCATTGCACATGAGGAAAACAAAGTACCTCAATTATGAACTTGGCATAAAGAAAAATGTTAGTGAGTCATAATTAATGGAAATTGCTGGAACTGAAGTTTTTTTTTTTGCTTTATGGACCAGCAACCTGTAGGTGATCATAATGTTACATGTTTTAAAACCTATTTCATGATTAAGAAGAAATTAACATTTCACACAGACTTCATGGGCTTTTACCCATCTAGACCTTATGTCTTGCTCCATTGAATGGCAAGGAAAAGGACAAAAGAATAATGGTGCTTATGTCTGGATATATTATGAAATCGCTAATGCTGTTTTAATTCTCCATGCTACTAAATTAGCATATTAGCAATCTTAAAATAATCCACTGAACCGATCCATTGTATTTATATAATTATCTTCCTTTGCTGCTCTGGAGTTAATATTTAAAAGCTGACAGTGTGCATTCTGAAATGAATCCATTTATCAACTTAGAAGTCCCATTGCCACAGAAACAAACACAGAAATGCAGGGAGAAATTGTTGCACTGCTGCCTTGGGAGACTTACCACTTTCTGAGCTCCAGCCTATCCCATTCACAGTACTCAGGTAGCTGTATCTCCTACCATGTTATTAATAAAAACAACAACAGATCAATGAGATTAATATGAAATGCAATCAAGTGAATTGATTCTCAACACGTCAGTAACAAAACAATACTGATGATGAATGTCAGGAAAGACAGCAAAAAGTTACAAATTACAGAAATTGATTAATATTATGCAGATAAAGATAATGACTATGAAAACCAAAAACGAACAAATGGGTTTCATTAGAACAGGCCTCACCAACCTTTCTGGGCCAGTGAGCATATGTGGAAATTGAAGAAAGTGTAGGCACCAGTCACAAAATGGCTGTTGTGAGGGCATGACATAATATCATAATCATCATTTTATTGTGACTAAAAGCCATCACAACCCGAAAGAATATATATATATATATACAAAAACAAAGTACAAACAAATTCAATTTAACGAGTCCCCTTTTTGCAAACTTTCGATGCGGGGGGGGGAGAGTAGCGGCTGGCTGGCTTTGCATGCAAAAATACACTCCTGCATGACATAATATGAAATGGCTGCCACATCCAAAAGACCATAAAAACAGACAGGACAAAAGAGTATGGCCATGGCCCCCATTAAAAGGTGCCTACATCAGACACTGCTGCACTCAGAGAGAGGAGAGAAGCTCTTTGCACCTATGTTCATAATAGAAAGGTGGGTGGGTGTCCTATTCTTATTTAAGGTGGAATGTATTGTGGGAATATTTACTGAGAACTTTCATGGGTGCCATAGGAGATACTGACAGGCACACTGGCACCCACAGATAGGGTTGCCATATATCCTCTCGTGTGCAGGAGTCAGATCTTGGGCAGTGTTTTGAAAACCTTCCCAATACTTGCTTTTTGTAAAAGCAATGCTAATCCCATATGTTGCTTATCATGAGGTTGCATTTCTGTCCCTGTTTGAGTAGGCCCCACTGAATACACTGGGACTTGCTTCTGAATAAATAAACCTAGGATTGCACTATAAATATCTTTACAGTTTGTGTAAATAATAAATATATTTGATAGTCATGCTTATATAAATATTTCTTCATTTATCATATTTTTGGTTTTTGGTTAGGAATCCTGACTGGTTGTGAGATGCTTAGTTTTCTGCCTTACTCATAGGAATCTTGTGGTTGGTATGGTATTACATTTAGGAAAGTGATACTGCCTTTTGTGTTGTTTTTTTCCTATTTGCATTTCACTTATCTTTAACCTCACTCTGTTACAGCCATAGAAGCAACAGCAGCATATGCAAGATAATTAACTCCCATTAGTGATAAGAGCAAGAATTTATAATTATTATTTCAATTAAAACAAGAGGCTTATCAATACTTTGAAGACGACCAGATATTTATTTTATTTCTGAACCCAGGACTGGGTCTTTCATGATGCCTGGTGGGGGGGGGGAGCAGGAGAGTAGTCGATAAAACAGACATCCTGGCATTGGTAATCTAATTAGCAAGGTATGTGTGGGGTTGTTGCACACTTCCAGGCCCAGTTTCATTTTGAGTATGGAGGTGGAACCTGTGTAGATGTGGTTGATCAAAGGGAGAAGAAATTTTGAGTTAAGCAAAGCTCTGCTTTTATAAAACCTAAGCAACATACAGATACTTTGAATGTCTGAGTGCCTGCACCAGTGGAATACTGGAGGAACTTGTAAAACTTGCTGCAACAGTATTTAGAACTGAGCATGTGGTGTGAAAGACTCCTTTTCCTAACATTTTGGCTTCTTGTTTTTCTCCACCCACCACATCTTTGAAATATATCGTATATGGTTAACCGTACTGCTGCCCTGACTTACTTTATGTTTGTTGCTATTTTGTGTTTTTATTATGTTTTTATATTGATTGTGTATTTTTATTGTTTTTATTATATTTGTAAGCTGTGCTGAGCTCTGTTTTTAACAGCAGAAGGGCAGGATATAAATCCTCTTAATCAATCAATAAATACTCCATAGTGTTGGAAACTAGAGTCTAGGCATTTAAGGCTGAAAATGTTGCTTTTTAAAAAAAGATTTCTCACATCTTTCCCCAGTTTTTGGTGGTAATTCCTAGGCACAAAAACAAAACAACTGGACAATCCAAATATTAATATGCAAATAATATGCATAATATGCAAATAATTTACATAATATGCAAATTAGCCTGCCCGGATTTGTGGAACTGGAATATGGCAACCCTACCCACAGACACCATGTTGATGACCCTACAACATTAGAAAGATGTGGGGGAAAGAAACTAAGATCATTATGCATATATGCAGAGCCAGCAGATAGAAAAGTAAAATGAAATGGCAAAACCAGAATCAGGTGCAATATTTTGAAATAAACGATCAATATATTCCCTCTTGGTTTGGCAAACCAAAGCAGAATATAATCCAGTTGGTGTTTCCAAATGGAGAGTTATATTTCTTTATCGAGGGAGTCATTTGATGGGAGTGAACTACCTGGGCATAAATTTGACCCTTTGTTCTAAACCCTAACATGAGGATTTAAGACACTGAACCACTTGGAATGTAACATGGTTCTAAATTGTCTTATTTTTGTGATATTATCAGTTAAAAATCAATATTTTGCTGCCACTATCAAATCATCAATGTGCTGCCCAGCGGAGCTCTTCAGAATTGTCTGGGGGCTATTACACACTGGCCACAAGGACATGGTAGAACCATCTGAGGCCCACTGTAATGAATTTGCTAGGCACTTCCAGGATAAAATCTTTAGCATCCACAAGGACTTAGACTCCAGTGTTATAGCAGGTGAATCAAGCAGGGTATCCAGAGCACAGCCTTGTCCCGATTTCTTGGATGAGTTTCCATTGGTACAGCTTGAGGACATTGACAAGGTGCTGGGACAGGTTCATGCAACCACTTCTGTGCTGGATCCTTGCCCTTCTTGGCTAATAAAAACTAGCAGGGATGGGACAGCCGGCTGGGCAAGGGAAGTGATTAATGCCTCTCTGCGAGAGGAGGTGGTCCCTGACTGCCTGAAAGAGGCTGTAGTGAGACCACTCCTGAAGAGACCCTCCCTGGACCCAGAAAATCTTAATAACTATAGGCCAATAGCAAATGTTCCATTCCTGGGCAAGGTCCTTGAACGAGACCGATTATCTGGATGAGACAGATTATCTGGATCCATTTCAGTCAGGTTTCAGGCCTGGTTTTGGCACAGAAACAGCCTTGGTAGCCCTGTATGATGACCTCTGTTGGGAGAGAGACAGGGGGAGTGTGTCTCTGTTGATTCTCCTTGATCTCTCAGCAGCTTTCGATACCATCAACCATGGTATCCTTCTGGGAAGACTGTCTGAGTCGGGAGTGGGAGGGACTGCATGGCGGTGGTTCTGCTCCTACTTGGCGGGTCGGCTCCAGAAGGTGGTGCTTGGGGAGCATTGCTCAGCACCCTGGATTCTCAGGTATAGGGGTCCACAGGGGTCAGTTCTGTCCCCCATGCTGTTCAACATCTACATGAAACCGTTGGGTGCGGTCATCCAGAGCTTTGGAGTGCGTTGCCATCAGTATGCTGATGACACGCAGCTCTATTTCTCCTTTTCATCTTCTTCAGGTGAGGCTGTCAATGTGCTGAACTGGTGCCTGGCTGCGACAATGGACTGGATGAGGGCTAATAAACTGAGGCTCGATCCAGACAAGACTGAGATGCTGCTAGTGGGTGGTTCTTTTGACAGGATGATGGATGTCCAACCTGTCCTGGATGGGGTTGCACTCCCCCTGAAGGAGCAGGTTCATAGCTTGGGGGTTCTCCTAGAACCATCTCTGTCACTTGAGGCTCAGATAGCCTCGGTGGCATGGAGTGCCTTCTACCAACTTTGGTTGGTGGCCTAGCTATGCCCCTATCTGGACAGGTATAACCTGGCTTCAGTTGTCCATGCTCTGGTAACCTCCAAGCTAGATTACTGCAATGAGCTCTACGTGGGGCTGTCTTTGAAGACGGTTCAGAAGCTGCAGCTTGTGCAAAATGCAGCTGCCAGATTAGTAACAGGGACCAGACGGTTTGAACACATAAAACCAATTCTGGCCTGCTTGCATTGGCTGCCTGTATGTTTCCAAGCTCGATTCAAGGTGCTGGTTTTAACTTATAAAGCCTTACACGGCTTAGGACCACAATACCTGATGGAACGCCTCTCCCAACATGAACCCACCCGTACACCACATTCAAGATCAAAGGCCCCCCTCCAGGTGCCTACTCCAAGGGAAGGTGGGAGTCGGGCAACAAGGGAGAGGGCCTTCTCAGTGGTGGCCCCCAAATTATGGAATGATCTCTCTGACAAGATGTGTCTGGCACCATCACTGTTATATTTTCGGCGCCAGGTCAAGACTTTCCTCTTCTCCCCGGCATTTTAGCATGTGTTTTTAAATTGTTTTTTTGTGTGTGTTTTTAAATTTGTATATTTGTCTTTGTTGTTTTTAATTGCTGTAAACCGCCCAGAGAGCTTCAGCTATGGGGTGGTATATAAATGTAATAAATAAATAAATAATTTACTCCCGAGGAGAAAAAAATTCTAACCATAGCTTGGTGATATCACTACATCTGGACTTATATTTTCATATATACTTGATACCATATACTATATACTTGATATAATATTTTGGTATAGGTCTGGGGGTCTATCTACGGGTATTGTAGGTCATAGTTTCCTCCCCAACTTAACCATCAACAGGAGTGTGTGAGACTGGGTGAACTGGCACTGAAACTGTTGATTGGGGAAGAGTTAGTAACAAGGTGGTCTTCTCTAAGCATGAATTATTTGATCACTGGCCTCCATTTTGAAGTGTACTAAACCAAGCAAATTTCTTTATTTCTTCCCATACTATATTGGCGGCGGGTGAAATGGGAGAGGACCTCTAGGAACACCTGGGATGCAGGGAGGGGACAGGAGTTGTGATGCCCCCTGGGGTGGGAAGGAAGGGAAGGGGAGCTCTGGCACTCCCTGGGATGATGGTGGGGGGAAACAGAGGGTGACCACTGGGGTGGTGGTGGGGGAAGTGGAGAGGAGCTCTGGAGTGGGGTGGAGGAAAGGGGAGGAGAGCTCTGGTGACCCCTGAGGTGGTGGTGGGCAGAAAGGGGAGGGAAATTCTGGCAATCCCTGAAGTGGTGGTTGGGAAGGGAGGAGAGCTCTGGCAACTCCCGGGGAACAGGGGGAGCTACAGTGAACTGTGGGGAGGAGGGGGGCTTTGGCAATGGTAGGTGGGGTTGGCAAGTGAGGTGAGCAAGGGCAGAGCCTGTAGTATAGTTCCTATAGACCATCAAAATTGCAGAACAATGATGCCTAAATCAACCATGGCTTTGTGTGGGATGTGTAGAAAGCCTAACAGCTAATTTGCATCTTCAGAAAAATGAAATGCTACTTCAGATTGCACATAGGGGAATCAGATTTCCCAGTCCTCCCTTCTTTCAACACACACACATGAGAGAGAGAGAGAGAGAGAGAGAGAGATTGGCAAATCAGGGAAGAAAGGCTCTACTGTATGGTTTTGATTTTTAAGCAGTGCAGCTCCTTCATTACTGTCGCACATTTACTTTGTGGAAACACTCTCTCAGGCATCATTCACACTATTTTTCAAGAGCAGGTTGATTTAAATACAAGACATGTCAAAGCCCATTAGCTTTTGGTAAGCTAGCATGTTTGCTTTTCAGCCTCAGCACCGTCTCTCCCCATATGAGCCCATTTACCTGTTGAGATCTATTCAACAGGCTTTACTGTCACCATTATCTTTTTGGAAAGATGTAAATTGACAGCTCAGAGTAGGGCTTCAAAGTGTCTCCTAAGCCAGGTAACCTCTGCCGAGAAGAGGTCTGGGCAGCCACCTCATTGCTCCCTTTGCCCCCATTACATGGACGATCTGTAAACGAATCTCTCTCCCTTTAAAAACAACAACAACTGAAAGGCATCTTCTGGAAGTGGACTATTTAATTGGAGCAGTATGCAGGATGGGATTGTTTTCATCTTTTTTCTTCCATGTCATTTTCCAAACAAAATCACTCCCCATACACACACACCAAGCTGCCGTTTGCTCCATGGGACTGTGGGATGCCTAACAGTTGACTAAGAGCCATGATTTCAATGTTCTACTTTCACTATTGGAGGCAGTGAGCCCCTGAACACCAGTTGCTGGGAATCACAAATGGAGAAAACACTCTTGCACTCAGGTCCTGCTTGGGGGCTTCTCATAAGTGCCTGGGTGGCCACTGTGAGAACAGATTTCTGGAATAGATGAACCTTTGGCTTGATTCAGCAGGCTCTATTTATGTTCTTATAACTGATACATGGTGTGAGAAATGGCATGGAAAGACTGGCAGAGCTGGGATGGAGACTGAATAACAGTATTAAAAGGCAGCAAGGGGAAAGTTTCTGTTTCCAGAAGGTAAAACTAAGCACTGCAGCTTAGTAACAAACCAACAAACCACTGAAAAGCAAGGGTAGACCTGTGTTTGGTTTAGCACACTGTGGAGATAGAGAAAAGAGCACTTCTATGACCATATATTGCTCATCACTGCTTGAGAAAAATATTTGTGAAATGAAACCCTACAAAGGAGGGAGTTAGTCAATGGCTGAACATTTATTTGAACAAAACATTTAAATATGGCCAATTAGCCCATTGACCTTTACACTGACAATTATTTCTTACTGTGCAGTACACTATTGCTGTGTTGTGGATCGTGAAGTGCTAAATTGAATCTGCAACTAGGAGGCTTTCAACGATTTCTTAGAAATTCAAGTATTATGAGTCTATAAGATGAAGGGGAATTGCACAAGATTTTGCCATGAGTTAAACTTTGTCCGTGTTGAGCTGTGGGTATTCTGCTGAGTTCTTCACACAAAGACTGTTAACAGGTCAAGTAGCCCTATGGATTCCCAAAATACAGGTGGGAAACAGTAAAAGTATTCTGCCTTAAATATTGGTCAAAATGGACAGAAGGGTGTTGCTTCTTTATTTAAACTAGGCACCAGTGACCTTCGAAATGATGGCTCCCGTGTAGACATTTCTTGCAAAATGTGGGTGGTTGAGCTCAGAAACTATTGAATAGCAAATCCTAGAAGGATTGGGACTAGATCTGAGTGCAGCACTAGGACAGGTCCCTCAGGACTATCAGTCTGGAGGTAGAGGCAGACAAAGTTACAGGCTAGATCTGACTGAGAAGTCTGTCTGAAGGGAGCTTGGAATGAATAATATGAAATGTAAAAATTCATAATGAAGATGCTCACACACAAATTCCAAATTTGAGAATATGTGTGAAATATTTTTCCTCCAAAGGTCATTCTAGCTTTTAGGGTTTGAGGATCTTACTCTATCTGAATTATTATTTTTGTATTATTCAAATATATAAATAACATTTCTTGTCATTAATAATAATATAAAATCATGAGAGAGAGAAAAACTTGATACACCTCTTTCAAGTTGCCATTTTAATCAGTTCTGTTTTCTTAAGGTTTTATTTTTCAATGTTATGTTTGTCTTTTCTACACAATAGCAACTTCTAAGTGCATGATGGTTAATATTTTTGTGCTGGTTAATATGTCTGGTATTAATTCAACATTATCCACTTTCTTGTGATCTTCCAGATATCCTAAAACCACCTTGGAACGTGATAGAAGTTATCCAGTAGCACATGGTATTTATTTTTGTTTCAAACTCTTTAATCTTTATTTTGACATGGCCATCAATGGTACTGATTTGTCTGTATTTTGTGGCCCGCATATTTTCATTATTTGATAAATATAGTCTATTTTACAAGGTATTGAATGTTATATAATCATTTATTTCTCATGTTTGAGAAAGAGAATTTTGAGAAATGAAATTTCCACCTTCCCGAGAATTCCCCATTTTATTATTTATTTATGAAAATATCTATATGCCACCATTCATTAAAAAATCAAAACTATTTATTTATTTATTTATTTATTTAATTTTATTTCTATACCGCCCAAAGCCAAAAGGCTCTCTGGGCGGTGTACATAAGAGTAAAACAGCAACATAAAATACAAAAACATAGAAATAAATAGCAAACTCAACAGAACAAATAATTAAATAGCATTAAAATACAATAAAATACAATTAAAGTGCAGTTAAAACAAGCAACAACTCACATACATACACACACCAATCTCATTCACACCACACAGCATACATCCGGCGACAATGTCCCACGCCGAAGACTCTCCTCGTGCAGTGCAGCGGCAACAATGAAATAAGCTGGGACCTGGTCCTGCAGGGCGTGGCAGCTGTCAATAGCAGCAGTCCAGCAGGAAGGGTGGTGGTGGTGGTGACAGCCAGGGGAAGCAGCACAGCAGCAGCAGCAGACGACGAGGGGCTCTCCCCCCTCAGCAGCACAACGCTCCTCTCCCTGCAGGCAGAAGGTCTCCCAGGCCTCTCAGCCAGCCAGCCTACACATCCCTCCAAGGAGGGACAGGTGGAAAAGGTTAGCCACAGCTGGCTGAGTACCTGGGACCCAGTCCTGCAGGGCATGGCAGCTGTTAATAGCAGCAGTCCAGCAGGAAGGGTGGTGGTGGTGGTGGTGACAGCCAGGGGAAGCAGCACAGCAGCAGCAGATGACGAGGGGCTCTCCTTCCCTGGCAGCGCAATGTTCTTCTTCTTGCAGGCAGAAGGTCTCCCAGGCCTCTCAGCCAGCCAGCCTATATATCCCTCCAAGGAGGGACAGGTGGAAAAGGTTAGCCACAGCTGGCTGAGTACCTGGGACCCGGTCCTGCAGGGCATGGCAGCTGTCAATAGCAGCAGTCCAGCAGGAAGGGTGGTGGTGGTGACAGCCAGGGGAAGCAGCACAGCAGCAGCAGATGACGAGGGGCTCTCCTTCCCCGGCAGCGCAATGTTCCTCTTCCTGCAGGCAGAAGGCAGTAGTTGGAGAGACAGGGCCCCCTCCCAGATTAGCCAACAATGCAGGGAGCAGGTCTTGCAGGACTCATACAGGTAGGCAGATGATTGAAACTGAATCCAGTACTAGCTAATGATATTGTGTGCCTGGATTTTTATGATGCAACAGGGCATCTAGCTGCAGGCTGCTCACACAATTTCTACCCCGTGCTTCTCAATCCCCCTCTTCCACTTTTGTAGAAATAGTCCCATTAAGCTCTTGCAACACAACAGCCGCTGTTAGCAGACCTCCCCCAAGTCCATATTGTAAGGACAGCCAAGCAGTGGCCTTATCTCAAATATTTATATTTCAAAGGAGCCCAAGGTGGCTAACATAAACAAAAGAATTTAACAACAAGAAGAAAAATATCGCGTAGAATCAATACGCACTTCCAATGTTTCCTCCAATACAGCTATACTGATCTTAAAATTGTGGTCCTGGCAACACCAATTGCTTCAGCAGATGGTTTGGAGTCCATTAGCGCTATATGAAAGCCGCTTAGAAGCCAGAGAAAAATACTTTCATTTTCTGGAGAATTTGGTCCAGCCTAGAGCCAGGTCAGGGCTCTTGCCTCAGCCCCTCCATAGGACCAGCATTCAGACCATAGGAGCTACTTACTAAATCATGACGACTCCCTCCGAAAGCAGTAAGAAAGGGTCCTGAGGGCTTTCCCACTCCCGCTACTACTTACCCCCAAAGACCTGAAGCGGGAACCAGTTATGTATCATCGTACTGATCCCGGAAGGTACAAGATATCTCGGGTGAGCGCAAGGCCCACAGCCAGCCAGAAAGTTCAAGGAGAGGCAAAAAAAGTAGAGGGGGCAGGCTTTTTTCCTGCAAAAAAATTAGGGAGGCATAAATTTTTTGGGGGGGGTCTTCACCTACGGGTCTAGCCACCACTACCGCCCTCAGACAACCGCTTTATCATAGCAAGTGCCTTGAATATCCACTCAGAGCGAGGCTAAGAAACCCGTTTACCCTGTCAACATTTATGACATATATAAATACAGAATAAAACCATATAAACATTTAAAATCAGAAATCATTAACTAACTATTGCAGAACGATATTTCAGTTGGCTACATACACCTGGTGACACAGAAAACTTTCGGCTTGCATTTAAAAAAGAACAGAAGGTGCCTGTTGAATCTCTATTGGCAGAGCATTGCACAAGGTCTTTGCTCCGAATACGTAGTGTGATGAATTTTGGGAGGCCATATTGCTCAGGCCTTCTAGAATTTTCTCTTGATATTTTCCTTCTCAACAACTATCAGAAATGGATTCAAATAACCTGAAGGAGAATAAATTAATTTACAAGGAACCTATTTTCAGAGAACTGTTTATATTTTTTAAGTCTTTCAACTAGCAGTTGTTTAACCAGCTATCACATCATGGATATCCTAGCTATTTTATTTAATAAATAAATAAATTAATTAATTTGTATCCCACCCTTCCTCCCAGCAGGAGCCCAGGGCGGCAAACAAAGCACTAAAACACTTTAAAACATCATAAAAACAGATCTTAAAATACATTAAAATAAAACAGGATTAAAAACATTTTTAAAAAACAACTTTAAAAAGGGTTAAAAACATTTTTAAAAAGCATATTAAACAATTCTGACACAGATGCAGACTGGGATAGGTCTCAACTTAAAAGGCTTGTTGAATATGCCGTTTGCTATATTCAACCTGGAAACAGAATCATAGAATAGTAGAGTTGGAAGGGGCCTATAAGACTATTGACTCCGGCCCTGTTCAATGCAGGAATCCAATTTAAAGCACACCCAATAGATGGCTGTCCAGCTGCCTCTTGAACAGGGATGGGATCCGCATTTTAGTGCCAGTTTGATTTTCACTCCGTCAAAGTTCTTTCCAGTACTGCGTCATTGGGGATCAATATTTGCTATTCATGATAAATATTGATTCGGTTTTTTTCTGCAAAAATATCAATATTAATAAAGACACAGAAACATTAATTATTTTTCATAGATTTAAAAATATCAATATATGCCTTAAAATATCAATATTAATATTGATATTTTTAAAGAGTTTTTTTTTTAAAAAAAATCCGCTTCAACTGTGGAAAACCGCTAGAAGAAAACCTGATCCACGAGGACAAAAAAATCATGAATAAATAGGAAATAGGAAATTTGAGCACATCCCTACTCTTGAATGCCTCCAATGTTGGAGAGCCCACCACCTCCCGTGGTAATTGTCTCCATTGTTGTACCGCTCTATCAGTTAGGAAGTTTTTCCTGATATTCAATTGAAAACTAGCTTCCTGTAACATTAGTCCATTATTCCTGCACTCTGGGATGACCAAGAAGAGATCCTGGCCCTCCTCTGTGTGACAACCTTCCAAGTACTTGAACATTGCTATCATATCTCCCCTCAGTCTTCTCATCTCAAGGCTAAACATGCCCAGTTCTTTCAGTTCCTCCTCATTGGACTTTGTTTCTTGTCCCCTGAACATCCTTGCTGCCCTCCTCTGAACCAGTTCCACTTTGTCTGCATCCTTCTTAAAATGTGGTGTCCAGAACTGGAAGCAGTACTAAACATGAGGCCTAATCAGTGCCAAATAGAGGGGAACTAGTACTTCACACAATTTGGAAACTATATGCCTGTTAATCCAGCCTAAAATAGCATTTGCCTTTTTTGCAGCCACATTGCACTGTTGGCTTGTGATCAACAATAATTCCAAGAGCCTTCTCGTATGTAGTATTGTTGAGCCAAGTATCCCCACCTTATAACTGTGCATTTGATTTCTTTTTTCTAGATGCAGAACTTTGCACTTATCCCTATTAAATTTTATTCTGCTGTTTTCAGCCCAATGCTCCAGCCTATTATAGAATAGTAGAGTTGGAAGGGGCCTATAAGGCCATCAAGTCCAATCAAGATCCCTGTCTTCCTAGGTATTAACTATCCCTAAACGATGAATGCAGTTAGGAACACAGCTCGGTATACAGAGAAGGGAGCATAGAAATCGGGTTTGGACTGACTCAAAAGGGGCGTAGGTGGAATAGGTGCAAACTTGCGAACCGTAGAGCATCTGGGCGATGACTTTTGCTGCAAAGATGTGAATTGCTGAGGGTACATACTGGCCGCCTTTTGAATAAAAAAAGGAGAGGAAGGTTCTTGAGCTTTTGGGGGCATTTAAAATAGCTCTGCTTGCTTGGTGGCGCCAAAAGCCTGACAAATGGAACATTAGCCTGAGGTATCTAAAATAGACACCTGTTCAACTTGATGGCCATTAATCTGCCAGCAGTGGATAGTCCTTTTCCTTGAAAAAACTAGAATCTTCGATTTGGTGTACTTAATTAACAAGAGCTCATTCTGACCAAAGGAAGCAGGCGCATATAGAAGACGTCTTAGCCCAATACATGTTAGTGATAGCAGAACTACATTATCAGCATACATGAGGATGGAGAGAGGCCTTTGAGACAGTCTTGGCTGATGGGAGCAGTGGGGAATAAGATAGTCAATCAAGGAATTGATATATAAGTTGAACAAGGTAGGAGCCAGAATGCACCCTTGTTTAACACCTTTGAAAGTAGAGATAGGCCTGGATAACTGGCCGGCAGTATTGCATCTGATACGCATGAAGGTGTTGCTGTATAAAGTGCGAATAAGTAGTAAGAGGCACTTGTCAATATTCATGGACTCCTGTTTGTCCCAAATCCTGTCTCTGGGAACCAGGTCAAAAGCAGATTTGAAATCAATAAAAGCTGAGTATAAGGCACCACCCGTTTTGGTCATGTATTTTTCAGCCAAGTGTTGGAGGACTAAACAATGGTCAATGGTGGAGTGATTCGCTCTAAAGCCAGCCTGTTCTTCAGCTAGGATTATGGTCTTGGACTATCCAATCTTGTAATTTCTCAAGTAGATGTCGAGCATAGAGCTTGCTGACGATATTAAGGAGGCTTATAGGTCTATAATAAGATGGATCATTGCGGGAGCCTTTTTTGTAGATTGGATTTATTATGGCAAGGCCCCAGTCCTCCGGAATGCAGGCCATTCTATCAATGGAGGTGAATAGGGCAGCCAATAATGGAGCCCACCATTCTGGGAGGGCTTTAAATACCTCAGCAGGGATGTTGTCTGAGCCCGGAGCTTTGCCTGGTTTCAGAGTATGTATAAGGGAAAGGATTTCCTTAGCAGTTACTGGTGGCCATTCAGGATATTGGTGTGTGAAGTCGTGAAAGGATTTCAGTTTGGGCCGGTAGAGATAAGGCAGAGAAAGATTCGAGTAGCATCTTTTCCTCTTTGATAAGTGAGTCAACATGGGCGTTGGGCGCTGGAATAAGCCCATTCGTGACCATTAAGTTTAGCGGTTGACTGGAATGAGAAGCTGGGTTTTGTAGATGTAAAAGTGATTCCTTGGACCACTTAGGCTCAAAATCGATCAAATAAACTTCCAGTTTGGTACTGAAGGGTATCCTTGTTGTGATTTTAGGAAATGGCGAACGAGAAAGTAAAGTTTGAGGCGTGTTATCAGTAGGCCACTTGCTGCTAGCTTGTTCCTATTTTGTAATAATATAGAGGCTTTACTCAGATGGTTAAAAGTCACCACGGCATGTGCGTTGGTATAATTATAGAACAGATATTCCACCTGTCTTATGTCTTCTATGGTCTGCCCATCTTGGATAGATCCTTCAAGGATTTTCATTAGATGGATTTTGCGATCCCTTTGTGTTAAGTGACCCCATATCTTGGGGTAAGATAAAACAAATTTGCGGGGGTTGAGTGTTAAATTTCATTGCGGTTTTCCCGCACTCTTCAGGGAAGCTTTTGGTACCAAGAGGGCAGATGACCGAGGATCTTCCTTATTAGATACTTGATTTCGAGATGAATTTTTTGGTAAGGGAGAAGGCGAAGAGTTAGCAGGACCATATTGAAGGGAATTTGTAATAGGAGATCTGAAAACTGGATGCCCTGATAAATTTGTGAATATTTTGTGACTCCTTCATGACAACATGACAGCAACAATTTTGGACAACAATGGCTTTCAGAGCTATCCATTCAGAGTCGGATCAGGCGTAAAACAGGGACGTGTCATTGCTATTACCTTATTTGCTATCTTCATTGCTATGATTCTACACCTCATTGAGGGGAAACTTCCTACTGGTGTGGAAATCATATATCAAACAGATAGAAAGCTTTTTAATCTCAGTAAGCTGAAAGCAAAAAGTAAGGTAATGTCAACCTCTGTCGTAGAACTTCAATATGCCAGTGATAATGTAGTATCCGCATATTCAGAGAAAGATATTCAAACTATCCTAAATGTCTTTGCAGAAGCATGTGGAAAGCTTGGGCTCTCACTTAATATTAAAAAAAAACAAAGTGCTTCATCAACAGGTGCGAACTAGTCCCTCTGTAGCACCATCAGTCTAGCTTAATGGTGTGATGCTGGAAAACGTTGATCACTTCCCCTGTCTTGGCAGCCATCTCTCTGTAAAAGCTGACAGCGATGCTGAAATTCAACATCGTCTGAGCTCTGCGAGTGCCACATTCTCCTGAATGAAGCGTAGAGTGTTCGAGGATCAGGATATTCGCAGGGAGACCAGAATGCTTATTTACAAAGCCACTGTACTACCGACCTTACTGTATGCCTGTAAGACATGGACCATTTATAAATACCACTCCCAACTTCTTGAAAGATTCCACCAACGCTTCTTCTGGAAAATTATGCAAATTACCCTACTTAGTGAAGGGTGCTGAGAGTTGCTAGGAGACACCCTGTTCTCCTCACAGAGCTTCAATCAGAGCAACTGACTATTAAACTAGTCTAGCCACTGGAGCTCTCTCAGCACCCTTCATAAGCTACACTTCCCAGGATTCTCTGAGGGAAGCCATGACTGTCTCATGTGAAATCAAAGTCTGATGTGGGTGTGGCCCCCTGATTAGCCAAGCCAAGCAGCTGGCGTCTGGCTTTTAGAACACTGACAGTTGGTTCTTACTGAGCATGCCCAACATTATCATTCAGTTCAATGCAAAATTTATTAAATTAATTAAAAATCAGCAAGACATTTTTTAAACTTTTAAACTGCAGACAATGAAGGTCAGAGTATAGGGCAAGGTCAGTAACAGGATTACAGGTACTCTGTGAACATGGCTGATTTTTAATGAATTTCAATAGAAAAAAGTCCAAAAGGGATCCCGGTTTTTTCTCTCTCTTTAGACTTTGAACTTTCGATTCTTTCTGACTGTTTTGTTTATCACCATGAAAACTTAGAGGGTTGTTAAGCAAGCATTTCTGAGCTGAGGACTATAAGTTTTGTAAGGTTTTGTTTTGAAATGAACTTATGGTAAGCATCAGAATGGCATGGTGGTATTTTCAATTTAACATTGCGGAATGTGAAAAAACCACGCTGGCTATAGTATACAGACACTCTTGTGGCTGTATAATTAGTTTCCTCTCCATAAACTCTCTAAAATAATTATCCATAAATTCCTGTGAAAGTGTAGCTTTATTTCCCCCCCCCCCAAAAAAAAAAGGGAAAAAGGAGGGGAAAGGATCGTTTGTAAAGAATATAATATGCTGGGCAAGTCTGCTTATTCATTCCAATTAACTGAGCTCTGCTATATCCAAAGTAAAGAGAGAAAAGGTAAATGCTTCTCAGCATGCTGTCAGTGCTTAGTAAAGTGGGGATGTCATGTTCCAGTATGATATTCACAAATGGGGTTATCCAAAGGTACAGACACATGGGCCTTATGAGAATGAAAGGAAAAGTGATACATTTAACCTTTCTTTTAAGTTTAAGCTCTTAGTGGCCCAGCCTAAGACAGACTTTTTGTTGCTTCAATTAGATAGATGAATGAATCATGAAACTGACTGACAGAGCTGTGGATTGCCTTCAAGTGGATCCCAACTAACGGCGACCCTATGAATAGGGATTTCATGGTAAGCGGTATTCAGAGGGGTTTTACCATTGCCTCCCTCTGAGGTTAGTCCTGCCCAGCTCGTTAGGGCCTGCCCAGCTTGCCACAGCTGCACAAGCCAGCCCCTTCCTGTCCGCAACTGCCAGCTGGGGGGCAACTGGGCTCCTTAGAACTATGCAGCTTGCCCAGGGCTCTACAGGTGGCAGGGCATGTAACCCCTGAGCCACTCCCTGTGGGGGTGATCTTTAGCTGGCCCTTGACACCAAGGAGACATGAGTGAGGAGTTGAACTCACAGACTCTGGTATCCCAGCCAGCCTCTCCTCCCCACTTCTACACTTTTGATGGTATATTTATTTGTCAAGTTGAACTATGAGACACCCTTAACAAAAAAGAAAAAGCCTATGTGAAATTATATTCTTCTACTGAGTTCCAACTTTTGGAACAGCCCATTGTGGGAAATACTTCTGTGTGCAACTCCACATCATCTGCTATCTCATTTCTTGCAACATATTTTTTTCCAGCAGTTCATGATGGTCTTTTCTCCATGCCAAGCCAACACTGTATGCCACATTTTTCAGAGTTAATGCCTTCAAGAAAGTTGAAATTTGCATTTGCAAGTTTACAACACTTGTTGGCAAGTCACTGCGATAGTAAGGTTTACATGCCCAATTGATGCCCTGATCCATGCACTGGATCAGTGCGGTGGTATTCTTTGGGAGAAAGAAGGCTTTGATTATCCTGTCTCTGGACTGCAGGATGTCAAGATGGGCTGGACAGTGCTATACGTGTAATAGCAGTAAGGCTTTCTGTTCCAGTTTCCTTGAATGCAAGTGGTCTCTCACCAATCATACAAACTTTTCTTCAAACCACGAGGCAAAAATATCACATGTCATCCAGGCATTGGAACTGCTGTGGTACAGTATGGGCAGTGATTTCATGTTGATGTGCTTGAAACACAGAGGACTCTAACTTGTGCTGATGCACAATGGTTTCAGCTTGTGGTTTCCACTCTTGTTGACGCACAGCAATAGAGTTACTCTGTCCTTCTGGGTCTTCATGCACACTTTGTTTGTTCCCTTGACAGTTTGAAAAAAAGCCCTGTCTCCTCACAGTTGTACAGCGTTCATCGCTGTAGTTACCCTCCTTTCACGTTGGAGAGAAATTTAGGAAATTATGCTGCTGTGTTAGCATCACTGGATGTAGCTTCACCTTCAAGGTGTACCTGAGAGATCCCATGACAAACCTTCCACCTCCAAAGCCACCCATCAGAAGCTTTGAAGGTGTCATCTCTGCAAAGTAGCTGATTGAATGTTACTTCTTGCACTTTCAAGATCACCCCATTTACTGGCACTCTTTCAGAATGCTTCTGTAGGAACCATTTATACAAGCAGTTGTCCACTTCTCTTGTCTGAGAAAGGGTGATTTTCTTTCCCTTCAGCCCTACCTTGTCCTCAATGCTGTCTGCAAATGCACATAACTTTTCTTCCTCTTTCATCCAGCCCTTTATTATCCCTTCTGGAATTCCACACTTCCAAAATAAACTGGCTTTTGATTCACCATTTTTTACCCTCTCAGTAATTTTGAGCTTTTCCTGCACTGTGTATTTTTTCTTTTGTTCACCATTATTCAGTGCCTGCTATTCTCCCCATGTGGTTTTCAAGTCACCAGCAGTTTGGCAGGAACAACCCTTAGTGCGCCCAGTAGATGTCATCTCTGTACATTCCATTTTCTGCACATTCCAATCATCCCACCACCCCCTTCCTGCAGAAAACGCTTGAACAATCTTCCCTGGTTGCATTTCAGCTCACACTCACCCTTAAGGGTTAAAGCCAGTGAGTACTGTACTGGTTCTTAGAGAGCAGCCAAACCTCCAGTAGCTTAGAAACCCCACAGGGAACAGTCACTGATGTGAGGAAAGTTGTTTGGAAGGACGAGGAACCAATCTTGTGAGTTAAAAGATGTGTGAACTGCGGTACTGTATATTTTACTCAAGGGACATGGTCATAACTGTGATATATCTGATTCTCAAGTGGAACAGTTCGAGACCATGTTAGTTTGAGCACAGAGTGCCTGGAGCTTGGATCCTCTGGGATGAACCCAGAAGGCTCAAGAAGAAGAACCTGCTGAAGAAGAAGTGGAAAGATCCATGCAAAGATGTGGAGGAGGAAGAAGATGCACACCTCCATTTCCCATGCGACAGGCTTAGAGAGACCTAGAAACCCACTGAGACAGCAAGAACTAGCCTCACAGAGAGGGACATGAAGACCATTCCCAAGAGTGTTATCAATTGTGACCACAGGTGAGAGCACCAGCATGCTTTGGTGAAGAAACGAATCCTGCATTTCAAGAGCAATGTGCTGCTTTGGAAGCAAGAGCAGCAAATGGCTTTACTCCCAGGAGAAGAGTAGGATGAGGAAGAAATCACCTTCCAGCAACCCAGCCATCAGCTGGCAAATCTGGTCAACCAGGTATGGAACCTAAGGTTGTTCAGGTCATACACATCACACTTCAAGACGAAGATAGCGAAGATGCTACCCAAGACCCAGGAGATGAACAGTTTGTCTAGAGAACAAGAAGAAAGGCCGAAAGAATGATCCAGTGACTCTTAATCCTATGCATTTAGAGAAAGCCAAGAAAAATACTGCTGTCCCTATATTAATAATTCCTGATTTTACGAATTGGGCTTAACCGTGAAAAATATCTGAAAAGCTGAAATACATGTATTTCTGACCATGGAACAGACAGCATGGAGGCATGTGAGCAAATGAAATATGCTAAATTAAATAAGCCAGTTCCATGATTGAAGTTGTATATGAACCAGGACACCAACACGCTAAAGCAGAATTGTTACATAAAAAAGGGAATACCCTTGTTGATGCTTGAGCACAGTCTGACTCTAATGTGGCAGCAAAATTAATGATTAACCGAGATGCAGCAGTAATTAAAGGCACTGAGAGATTCTGTGTTAGTACAAGGTACCAAGGTGGTCTCCAACCAATAGCCTGCCTGTTCAGATAACTGCAGTTTTGAAACTGTCAGCTTAGGTGGACATGACACCTGATATATAAGGATTCTGAATAGCTAATGGGAAAGGGGCGAAAGTAAGAACCATCAATCCTGTGCATTCACTAGAAAGGGGGTTGGTCAGCTCTGTATTCAGCCAAAGCCTGAACCCCAAGCCAAACTGGGGCTCTTCAGAGGCATTTGGGTCTCAGCCTAGTTGGGTTGAGATAGCCCCGGATCTTTACAGGCTGTGTATGGCAGCCCAGAGTGATCCAGGGCAATCAGGGGACAGGACATAGGGCAGAAAGAAGAGGCAGGTGTGCATGGGAAGGAAGAGAACATTGGAAAAGGAGGCTCCTCTTCATGGGAGAAGGCAGGTGCTTTTCCCATCTGACATCATCCTGTCGGGTCTCCCCAAGCTCATGGAGAACAGGGCTATCAACTCATGGAGGACAGGGCTATCAATGGCTACTAGCCATGATGGCTGTGCTCTGCCACCCTAGTCAGAGGCGGCATGCTTCTGAAAACCAGTTGCCGGAAGCCTCAGGAGGGGAGAGTGTCCTTGCACTCGGGTTCTGCTTGCAGGCTTCCCCCAGGCACCTGGTTGGCCACTGTGAGAAGAGGATGCTGGACTAGATGGGCCACTGGCCTGATCCAGCAGGCTCTTCTTATGTTCTTATGTTCTTAAGCTCTATATGCCAAATTCTCTTGGCGAGAGGTTTCCCTGAATGCAGAGAACTGTTCATTTATGGGTGGCTCCTCTGCATACAGAGAAGCTGCTTGCAAAGGAACAGCAACCCGGAATGCACAGGACAGAATCATCCTGCTTACCTACTTACTAGTAAACAGAATGATTCCATCCTGTGAGATGCTGGTTGCACCTGTCTGCTCTCGGGGGGGGGGGGGAGAGAAGGAGATATAGTGTCTCCTTCTTTGCCCCTCCTAACCATATTTTATTTTTAAAAACCCTTAGCCCCACCCTGCAAACAACTTTGGGGATGGATCTGGGGTAGGGTAGGCAGTCCCATCTTTGGGACAGGGTGGATTGGCTTTCATCAGGGCCTGCAGATCAAGGCCATCGGGTGAATAGGGAGGGCTGTGCACAGCCCTAATGTATATATTGAATAAGCCTAAGATGAAAAATTACGCAACAGCCAAATGCTGCAATAGAGGGCTTGGTAAAGCCACAGCTTGAGGATATAACAGTTATGTACTCTAAAAACTTCTGGTGTTTGTCTGACTGCATGGGATTCTCTACACTGGAAAGGAAGAACTCTACCCTGTAACTTCCATGACTTGCACAGATATGTGGATTCTACAGTCCTTGGACTCCTTCTTGGAGGAAAGGAGGGATAATAATTTAATAAATAAATAAATGCAATGCAGATCCAAATCATTGTTGAGAATTACATACAAATTACTATGTAAAATAGCCTGCATTGTGTGTGTTTTTCATTCAAAGCATTGAAATCATTACTAGATCTCAGGAACCAGCAATAACTAGCAGATACAGGAGCTAAAACCATCAACTATACCACAGGGACTAAAATAAGAGCTTAAAAGGCCTGGGAGATCAAATGAATCTTAGCCTGATGCAGAAGAACAATAATATTGATGCCAGACAAATTTCCCTGGTAAGAGCATTCCATAGCTAAGGGGAAGCCATCACCAAGAAGGCCCTTTTTCTCACGGCCGCTCCAGACCTCATAACGCAGATTCAAATTATTCTTGTGCAACATCTGCAAATGTCTATATGCAACAGCCTTCATTCCACATCATGCTCCTCATTCAAAGCATAAATATCACAGTATATTGCAGCTTTTGATCATTGCCACATATACTGCACATTGTTGCCACGTTTTTTAGTTCTTTCAGGTCTGGCAATTATATTATCTCACCAGCTACTAGTTAGGGATCCTTAACCACAACTTTGCTTGTCTGGATTTCCCACTGGGAGCAGGAAAAAAAACCCCATAGATATTTATAACACGGTTCAGAAAACAGTTCAACTGCACTGTCCATAATAAAATTATAGGCAAAGAAGTTATACAGTATGCTGATCTTAACCACTAAGAATGATTAATATAACAGACAATTCTTGCTGCAGTGAAACATATGAGAAAGGCCTAATGGCAATGGGCTGTAATAGTTTTCAGCCAGTATATAAGATGACATATTATAAATTCATCTTCCTAATAAGTCAGTAAACTTTTTACATCTAAAGATTAATAATTAGGAAGGAAAAAATAGAAATGGAGGTAATTTATTCGCTCTTTTTCAGCAGTGACATTTTTCACCTTAATGAGCACTTAATATGTAAATTATACTATGCACTTTTTAAAAACAGTGGAATGCTCAGGCTCTTTCTTATTATTCACATTGAAATCAGCTGCAATTATGATGCAATTTCACACTTTCTATCTGTGTTCTTTTGATCTATATAATAGTGACATTCCTAATGATTGTATGTGTCTCAGAATATCTTCAAAGATTGACTAGACCAACCATATCATGCTCTTTTGGCTCAGTACAATAGTGCACTGTCATGTATGTTTTGGAGCATCATGGGTTCTACTTACTGGGACATCCTCTCTGCAAATGTGGGGAACTAGCTATGCAGATAGCTCGCCACAATTTGCTTGAATTTCAGTCCTTGTCAGCTGGGTAGAGTGGCATAACTAGCCAGAAGACTCATCCAGAAATCTGGATGTAATGAGACAAATCTCTACATGCTATGGGAGTATTCCCCTGGAGTGTATGTAAAAGTAGATCAGTGGTTCCCAAACTGTTTTTTTTTTCCCCATGGGGCACTTGAAAATTTCTGAGGGTCTTGGTGGACTGCTTAATGATTTTTCTGCCTGTTGTAGCAATTGTAATGTGTTGTGCTAGATGCTGTATGTTTTTGAATTATATTTTTATTTTTTTCCCATAAAATTCAAATTGTAATATAATAAAATGCAATATAGGAAATAAAAGAAGCAATAAAATGCAACTAAAAATCAATATAAAAATGTAATATAATGCATGTGCTGTCTCCAATCGTCAACCACAAATTCATAGACATGCCACATACCACAAGCATGAAGGATGAGGAGCACTAGTGGGCCACAGACCATAGTTTGGGAACCCCTGGGGTAGACGACTCCTTCTTCTTCTTCTTCTTCTTCTTCTTCTTCTTCTTCTTCTTCTTCTTCTTATTATTATTATTATTATTATTATTATTATTATTATTATTATTACTACTACTACTACTACTACTCAGCCTTCACCATAAGGCCCTGGGGAAGATTACAACTATATTAAAATACAATATTAAAATTAGGTAAAACACTCTGAACAGTCTGGGTCAGAAAAATGTGTCAGATCTGAAAGACCAGGGTAAAGGTGGGGAGTAAGGCAGGAAGTGGAAGCAAACTCCATAAGCTTCCTACAAATTCAGGGAACAAGGAATAGAACCAAGTTTAAGAAACTAATTTGGAGGTCTACGTACAGAACATAACTGGGAAGTGGTCCATGGACTGGAGACTGGAGAGTGAGTCCATGTTTCCCTCAACAGAGTTTACAAAATGCAGCAATACCTGAGGATATTCCTGTGAGGAGTACTCTTTAAGGACCCTCCAAATTCCTACCCCCGAGTCTGTATGGGTGCCAGTCATCAGAAACCACCTAAATTTCCCAAATGACATTTAGAAATCAAGAGATTCTGCATTCCTATGATTTGCGGCTTTTCATTGTAAATTGTGAAAACAGAGAAATACTGTTTAGCTGAGCTTCAAAGAATCGCCAGTGGTGTTTGACCGGTGGATCAGGGCTTCTTTTTTTAGCCTCCTATTTCCATGGCTGGTTTCTGAAGGTTGGCATACTCTCTGGAATGCAGCGCAAGGGGCTACAGCAAGAAGGAGAAATAAGGAACCCCTCCATCCCCATTGGAAAGGCTGTTTGGATTTCCACCTTTGTTTCTGCAATTTGATCTTCCCATTTGAATTGCAGATTGGGGGGAAAGAGAGAAAGAGAAGGTAGGATGAGGTGTATGTGAAAAAATGCAGGGGCAGCTTTGCAGCTTTTAGAGATGGGCCCTAAATGATTTGGTTAGAAACTTCATAGAAAAGATGGGTGCTGAAAAGGGGTTTGATGGGGATGAGACTGGTGGAGCCATGAAAGTGTTTTGTGTGAGAATTACTGACATAAGCAGCCACAACAGAGGAAGTTGTATGTTTTCTGTTCAGCCTTTTAAAATGAAGCTTGCAGACTATGATGATTAGATCACCAGTGGCCTCCAGCCACGCGTTGTGCTCACAAGACTGGTCAGCTCAAATATTCACCACAGTACACTGCTTCAAGACACTTTTTAAACACATTTAGCCATAATATAAATATTTTACTATAGTTTAATATGTCTTTTTCCCCTCCTACTTGTCAGCAATGAATCTAACTGTCAAAAGGATGCTATCTTATTCGTTTGAGGGAGATGCAGGAGGTAGCCTAGAAGCCAAACTTTCCATTAAGAGGCTGTCCTCCCTGTGAGGACATTGAAAAACCCTTGCCCAAAGACAAATCATAATTAAGCCATGAGATACCTGCTCATTTGGCTCAGGAAATTTAAGGGTTGTCAGAACTTTCAAGTTCTGTAAGCAGTTAAGCGTCTCTGTGAACAAGGCTACAGTTCCCTGTAGACACTGAAAAGTCATATTAAATTGGTATCTTTCTATTTCAGCTTTTAAAAGTCTCTTCTAGGTGAGAAATAAATTGACTTCAGAAATGTTTCCTTGTCAGGACATTGCTTTAGAAATGACCTAGTGTTGCAGTCTCAGCTCGACTGTGGTGCTGAAAACTTGTTATATCGATGCCACTCGCCTAGTTCTGTCATTAAAATGTTGTCATTAAGCCATGATAGATGAGAAGAGATTCTCAACACGCTTGCCTCCTGCTTTTTATTTGTATTTTTGTAAGACTTTTTTCCATGCAAAGAATCAAGCACAATGCATAATGAATAATCAAATGATAAAAGCACACCATTCCGATGGAAATAATTTACAATATGTGCTTCAATCTGCAATAGATTCATCCCATTTCCTGCTACGTTCTTGGGGTGTACAACTGTGAGTAATTCCACTGTGTTTCTGCTACATCAAAAATATTTTTTTAAATTCAGAAATAGAGGGCATAAGGATGCTAGGACAGTGACAGCCAGTGTGATTTCCTCTAAATGTTTTTTTGACTACAATTCCCATCAGCTGCAGCCAGCATGGCCAGTGGTAGGGGATGATGGGAGCTGGAGTCCAACAACATCTAGAGAATAATTTCCACTGAAAACAGTGGCACCTGCTTTTGAGTAAGCACACATATTAGGATTGCACCTCATGTAATGTAAAAGACAGCACATGAATCATGTTAAATATTCGTATTGGTTTGTAATTGTATTTTATTGCTTTTTTATATTTCATTTTATTATATTACAATTTGAAGTTCATGGAGTTAACAATCCAATTACAATTGGATATACGATTGTAAATCACACAGTATCTCACTTAGTATATTACAATTGCTACACCAGGTAGAAAAATCATTAAGTGATCCAGCAAGACTCTTAGCAATTTTCAAGTAGTCTGAAGGGGGAAAAGGTTGGGAACCACATGTCTAATGTTTACATTTAGTCGTACCAGTTCTGACAAGAGAGACTGATCATATTGGATCTTAGCCCCCATATGCTCTGGGTAAGAGGGGAAAAACATTGATTAATGTCAATTACATTAATAGGTTCGGGTAATATTTCTGGATATCTAAAGAAATGGCAAAGATTAATGCATCCTTTTGGAAAGTAAAGTTCTAGGATGCTGTTCATTAAAAATACCAGCAAGGCATTTGTCTGGCTCAGGGAAATCAAGAAAAAAATGAAAGCCATTTTGCTCCCAAAGCTCTACGTCATCTCAGATCTTTAAAATGCTTCTGCACAGGAGAAGAGTTTGTGATGCTGAGTTCTGTTGGCAATGGAGGCACATTCTCAAGATAAATGAGAGCTCTATTTGAAATGACTTGTGATGGAGGCCAGGGAAGTAGCCTGTCATAATACGGTGCAGAGCACTGGATGGTTTAACAACATGTGTGGGTTGCACCGAACACAGTGGGTAGCAACTTATTGCTTTCTGGCATTACTGGAAGAGCCTGAATGGAAGAGGTATCTAAATCCTATTTCAGTGTTGGGAGACACAATTTAGGAGGCCTTCGACGGTGTCGTACTAAATGGCAGTCCTAAAAAGTTTTGGGTTCACTTTAGAAAAGTGCCCCAAACTCTTTTCATCAGCTTTTGTTCACAGTTGTCTTTATTTACTAAAATGCCTTCTCAGTTTCACAAACGCTGACCAGACTAGGAAAAGAATAATGAAATAACTTTAAAATGGTGCCCCTTGTTACTCTCTCTCTCTCTCTCTCTCTCTCTCTCTCTCTCTCTCTCTCTCCATGCTGTTGTAAGCTCTTTGGCATAGGGACATTTTGCTTATCTTAGAGCAGAGCTGCACTATACATTTAAAGCAGTATCATACCACTAACAGTCATGGGCTTCCCCATGTTTTCGTATGTGGAGATGGGGTCCTGGTTGAGTCCAAAGCATTCTTTCCTACCACCACCACCAATCAGATAAGGGATAGATGAAATCAGTAACTTTCCCATGAGTTTTCAAAAAAAAAAAACCCTTTTGCCCTGTTTCTGTATTAATCTGTTCTAAAATTTCACATGAAAATTAATTTGCTTTGAAACACCTATTTAAATTTGTATTTTTTAAAACACTTTTTCTTTCAAAAATACACATCTACATGCATTTTTGAACCAGGAACTGTGTCACAATGTTTGGGAAATGCAAATGCTGGTGTATAACTAAAAGTGCAAAAGCTGGTGCATAACTGCATTCTGACCTACACACTAGCCTGGGAGCTGTGGATCAGGCCAGTTGAAATCAGAATTCACAAATTATTATTTTTATTATTATTATTTAGTAGTTGTCCTTGCAAAAGCAATCCAAAGGGACTTACAACAAAGATCAAATCCCTCGGTCATCCTGACATCACATAGGCCAAAGAGAGAGTGGGGGGGGCAGATTCTTCAAGGAGAAAGGAATACATTTCAAAAACAACCCTGCTACATGAGAGGCTGGCAGGGCATTGACACAGGAGAAATGCTAAGCATGCTGAACTATTATGTTAAAAACAATGCCCCTTCCAACTCTACTATTATATGATTCTATGATTCCATGATTCTATGTTTAATTTTCAGCTACCAAAAGTCCCGTGTGACCATCTGCAAGGTTTAAAAGCCACAAAATATCCAGCGGTGGGGGTGTCATGGAAATGGCAGAGGACTTTGGATCCCAGCTCTCCAGAAGACACATACAAAGCCTCATAGTGGTAAAGCAGCCCTCTCCTTTTAGAGAATCTAGGTGCACAGTTCTGCGTTGTTTGCTCCAATTCTCGCAACCACTCCTATGCATACGGGTCTTTCTCTTGAGCGCTGTGCAAGTCCTTGACGCAAGAGTCAGGGCAACTGGCAACCACCATTTTATCCAACGGTATAATATGGCATTCTGAAGTAGCAGGTTGATCCTCCTTGAACTCTGGCTTGCAGGAAAAGGCATCCGCCTGACGATTCTGTGCTTGAGGAATATAATTAATGCAAAAGTGGAATATTGCGAAGAACAGCACACAACACACTTGACACTGGTTCAGTTTTCAGGCCGTCTGAAGGCTCTCCAGGTTTTGATGATCCATGAGGACTTCCACTTCATGCCGCTCCCCCTCCAGAAGGTGACACCAGGTTTCAAAAGCATCCTGAATTGCCAGGAGTTCTTTCTCCCACACCGTGTAATTGCTCTTGGCACTTGTCAGCTTTCTGGAGAAGTAAGCGCAGGGTCACAACCCTCTCCTTTTCTGGGCTGGCTGCAATAACACTGCTCCTATAGCTACGTCTGATGCATCACTCTCCACCATGAAAGGCTGTTGGGGAACAGCATGCTACAGTACTGGTTCTGATGTGAACAGCTGCTTCAGCTCTTTGAACACTTGTTGCACAGAGTCAGTCCAATGAAAGGGCCCTGAACCCTTTAAACAGTCAGTAAGGGGGGCTGTCTTGTTGGAAAAGTCAGTGATGAAACAACTGTAGTAGTTAGCATACCCCAAAAAGCACTGGAGATCCTTCTTGGTTTTAGGGGGGTGCCATGAGAACACATAGTGGACCTGCGGGGGACATGCAATAGCCCAAGAAATCCAAAGTGGTCATGTCAAACCCGCACTTCTCCAGCTTGGCTTAAAGGTGATGCTCTCTGAGTCTCCATAGCACAGCCCTCACATGCACCTCATGCTGTTTGCAGGAGTCCAAGCAAATGAGAATGTCATCTAAATAAACTATCACGAAGTGGTCCAATTAGCCCTGGAAGATGTGATTCATGAGATCCTGGAAGACAGCTGGAGCATTCGAGAGTGCGAAAGGCATGACTAAGTATTCAAGGTGTCCATAATGTGTCTTGAAATCAGTCTTCCATTCATCCCCTTCCTTGATTCTGATCAAATTGTAAGCTCTGCATAAATCCAGTTTAGTGTAAATTTTAGCCGAGCCCAAATGCTCCAGCATTCCTCCAATTAAAGGGATGGCGTACTGGTTGGGAATAGTGATTTTATTCAGCCTGCAGTAATCTTGGCATGGGCATAGCTCCCATTCTTCTTCTTGACAAACAACAGCGGCGCCCCAGCTGGGGACTTGCCTGGCCATATGAATACTTGCTGCAGGTTAGTATCCAGGAATTCCCATAATGCTGCCAACTCTGGCTCTGACAGGGAGTAGATGCATCCTGACAGGATGCTGGCCCCTGACAACAAATCTATGGAGCATTCATGGGGCAGTGAGGGGGCAGTTGGTCAGCTTCCTTTTTATTGAACACATCCTTGAATTCCTGATACTTGGCGAGTAGGTGCATCTCTTCAGGAGGGGCATGGCAGCCAGCATTAAAGGCATAGTTTTCTCAGGCAGTTGGCAATGCTGCTCGCAATAGTCTGACTGGAACATCATGGTAGCCTCCTTCCAGGAAATAACAGGAACGTGTTGAGCCAGCCAGGTCATACCCAGCACCACCAGAAAAAGGGGCAAGGTGGCTAGATGGAAGGAGAACCGTTCCACGTGCCTAGGCACTTCCACCCTCAGAGGTTCAGTAGCTCTGGCGACTGCTTCAGACTTCAGTGGCCGCCCATCTATGGTCTCCACCATGAGGTGTGACTTGAGCTCCATGATAGGCCCTTTGTGCCTCTGTGCAAAGTCCAAGTCCATGAAATTACTTGAGGTTCTGGAGTCCACCGTGGCAAACATTTGAACCTCTCCCCCAGCAGGCAAGGCTAAATGGACAGGTAGATGTAAGGTAGATCTTGTCGGAAGAGGCTTAACTTGAGGTCACTGACTTGCAGATGATCCCAGCTCTCAGACCTCTAGAAGGGCTGGGACTTGTACCATTCCTGCACTGACTTAGGCCATATCCCCCCCTCCCACAATATAAACATAGGCCCTTCTTGTGCTGCTTCTCCTTCTCCTCCTCTGTCAGGCATGGCTGCACGTCTCCTATCTGCGTGGGCTTCACCCCTGGCTGCAATGAAGTTCCCATGCTGGGTGGATTGCAGATGCAGGGAAGTAGTAAGGGGGGCAGGGTTTGAGCCGCTTCAGCCCTGCATTTCTGACAGCAACCCTCAAGCCGGCTGTCAATTTGTAGGCAAAGCTGAACAAGTTCTGAGAAAGTACTCGGTTGAGAAGCTTGAACCAACTCATCCAGTACCTCCGAGTTGAGCCACTGGCAGTGTAAAAACATCAGCCCAAAGTAATTGAAATCTATCTCTTGAGCCAGGATGTGGAAAGAGTTGGTGTAAGTTCCAACCAAGTTTTTCACCTGTTTCAGGCACCCCAGTTGCCTGGAAACTGTTTCTTTGTGCTGGGGGTCTCGGAAGATCTCGGCCATGGTGTTAATGAAAGTAGTATACCGGATCAAGACAGGATAGTTTTGAAGCAGCAACAGGGTGGCCCACTGGGCAGTCTCTACCTCAATGGCACTTTCACATCATCGTCATACTCACATGTACAGTTCATACTGGGCTAAGAACATGGAGAATTGCTCGACTTTTCCCCATAGTGGGCTGGCATTCCCACCAGAGGCTTGGTTTGAGATGCCAGCTGGGGCTGGGCGCCTCTTGCACCTGTTGCATGGGGAGTCCCTAGGTCACCAACTGAGTCATTTGAAGGTACAAGGCTTGATTCTCGGCTCAAAGGAGTTTCAGTTTGAAGGTTTTGGACTTCAATTAGCACAGCTTGCATGGCTTGGTGAAGGTCCTCCCCTGCTCCGCCGCTCACTTCCATGCTGTCGGTCATGGTGGCATCAGAGGGATGTGGCTGCATCAAACTATCTTGCCCGAAACCGAGAGATGCAGACACACACGGTTCTGTGAGGTTTTCTCTTTTTGTTAAGGTTACAGTTATATCAAAAGCTTTTCAGCTCATTCACCTACCTATGCTTTCTAGGAACTAATTCCCTGTCTGACTAAGCATGTCTTCGCAACCACAGATATTCACACAGCAACTCCCCCCTCCTCAGCACCCACTTAAGTAGGTTTCTCTTTCACATGTAAATAATGGCTCCTCCTTTACTCCAACTGTTGCTCTTTGCGTCTCTGAGCCACTGGGAATGGAGTGAAGGGGGCTGGACCTCAGCCTTCTCCTCCGAATGATGGGGGCCAGTAGACTGGTCAGGTGTGGGAAGCTGCTGTGCGCCCAGCTGGGGATCAGTAAGTTGGCAAGGAAGTGCTTCAGGAGCAGGCAAAGGGGGAGTGTCCAAAGGAGCAGCCTCTGACAGCCCAGGCTGCGCTTCTGCGGTGGGGGAGGTGACTGGGTGTGCTGCGAGCCCTCCTTCCTCAAGTCATCTCCCCAGTCTTCAAAGTCAGAGTCCCCCTCCTGATAGCCCAGCCCTCATCCTGGGTCATAACACAGAGTTCTCTGGGAAGAGGGATTGATTGTTAAGCCACTCTGGGAATTGTAGCTTTGTGAGGGGAATAGGGACCTTCTAACAACTCTCAGCACCCTCAACAAACTACAGCCCAGGATTCTTTGAGGGAAGCCATGACTATTTAAAGTGTTTGATGCTGTTTTAAATGTAGAGTGCAGATGGGGCATCACTTTGTCAGCTGCATTGAACCCTCTAGTAAATGTCCAACAGAGTTCTGAGTGGTCCAAAAGTTAATCACACCTGTGGTGCCTCTAGTGCCCTCTGAGGCCCTCTGTGACCTTTTTGCTTTATACTTTGAGGAGAAAGTTCCTTGAATCTGAAATACCTTGGTGCCATAATTATTGCAGTCTCTGTTGAGATGTCCTATATCATGTCTAACTTGGTGTTGGATTAATTTCAGCTGATGCAGCCTATTGATGGGGACAGGATGCTTGCAGCAATGCATCTAGCCACATCCTTGCTCTCCTTGGCTAATAAAAACTAGCCAAGATGGTGCATGGGTTCAGAATGCAGTTAATGCATCTCTGTGATTTAGCTGAATGTCTGAATAGGGCTGTACGTAACTACTAATAGGGATATACACAGTGATGATTGATGGCTTCATGACAGTGGAATCCATTCCGGGTTGTAGTCCAAACTTTCAAGAAGCTATCAAATGGTACTTTTAGCTTTCAGCACCTTGGACAGTTCCTTGACATTCCCTGTGAAGTGGGTTAAGCTGAGAGTTACGTCAATCTGCACAATTATTTTTTTAAAAAGCTCCTGAACAGGGTGGTTTATAACAGATGCTATTGGAGGTTGCTGATTCACATATAACAAAACCAACAACTTTTAAATGTTATTTTAATGTTTAAATGTTATTTAATAATTATATGATTTGAACTATTTATAACTGTTGTAAAATGCCTTGTGAGGGCAGAAACTCTGAGAGGTGAAAAATCTGTTAAATAAATACATCTTAAATTAAGACTGTAGATTCAAAATAACTGGTCATATTGGTAATATATGTATATAAGCAGCAGTTCTTGCCAATAGATTGCTGGGAGGTGGGGATGGGTAGGAGGGAATTAGGGAGCCCAATCTATATAATGTGTATCGGGCCCAGGAGAGCCTGTTAGCACCCCTGATTGTATTTATTGGAAACCATGTATAAGGTATAAACTATTATTTTTTAAAAAATAAGATGAATGACTCCATGGGAGCAAGTTTGGCAGCTTCAGTGTATGATCCAAAGAGGCTGAATTTGGGCAATTTTGAATTATTTTCTATAGTTTCACACACTGCCCTTGTCAAAACTGGAAAGAAAGCTATGGCAATGCTGTCACAAATGGTATTCCCCCCTCTCTTACACACAATTTGATGCCTGCATATGGGACAACAAATGCAAAGGTGGGGGCTTTCATTCATCTTTTGACTGCAATCTAATACATGTCTACTCAAAAGTAAGCTCCATTGGCTTCAATTGGACTTACTCCTACATAAGTGTATATTGAATTGCAGCCTTAGTTGAAAATGTGGAAATTAGAGTTTTAACTAGGATGTGCAAGATCCCCCCCCCGTTTCAGAATTACACTTGTTTTTCTCATTAAAGACCTTGTGTCTTTTGTTCAGTAGTAGCCTGTAGGGCAGCATTGCTTACCTGGCTTCTCAACACAGTTGTCTCTACTGGTAACCAAGAGGAATGAGGCAGCAGGGAGGTTGGCAGGTGTGTGGAGGCAGCAGTAGAGTGTCAAAGGCAATCTGCCACTCCCACTGCTATATCCACACTGAACTCCCTCCTGCCTCAACTCTGAATTTTTGGAAACTTTGCTGTGATGTCAGCTTTGGGGAGAAGATATCTACTTGTACTGTGTGAATTGCCATTGTACAGAAATTAACAGCCATATTGGTGTAGAAATGTCTAAACTTTAAAAAAAATCCATATGGGATAGCACTACATTAAATATGCAACGTCTTATTTACATGTGTTTGACTGCCCTAATGTTAACCTGACCCAGGTTGTCTGGAACAGCAATCTCCATTGCTAGAAGAGCTACACTGGCTTTCAGTTTATTTCTATGCCTAATTCAAAGTGTCCGTTATTTCCTTTCACACCCCCAGACAACTTGGAAACAGATTACTTGAAAAGGACCTCTTCCAGCCACATGAACCTGCTGGCAGGATAGAAATATTTGGATTTTTAATTATTGGATTATTTTTACTTTTACGTTTGCTTTTTCTTTGTAAGCTGCTTTGAATGACACCTTTGTAAAAGGGGGAAGCAGGATATAAACATTTTAAATAAGTAAATAAATTCATTTTATCAAATACTGAGCACAGCTTATCAGGAACTGTCAAATGCTAACTGCTCCTACATGTCAATTGTCAAATAATCTTTTAGTACTATTATATGGTGGAAGCTGTGGCATTCTAACTGCTATGGCATGAAAGCTATCAAATGTTGAGCATTCATCCATAATATTTGGATGACAAATGCTGATGCAAATGGATGATAAACTGCTTGCACCCTCAAATATTCTCCAATCCACCATCAACAATTACAGAGGGGAATTTTTATGGGAGATAAATTGTTTCAGTGCTAAACCATGTCAGAAGCCCGCAGAATCAATGTGTTCTGAGCCCAACTCAGAACAGAGGGAAACACAGAGGTTCTGATGGAGCTTTTTTACACCTCCATCACTGATAAAATGTTAAGTTGTCTCCAGAAAAGAAAAGTCACAAAAAATGCAGTGGAGATTCCTCACTTTGGGCTTCCTAGTGCAATTTTTTGCATCTATTTTATTCTTTAATTAAGCAATTTAATGGATAAAGCAGAAAATAGTTATCTGTGGAAGGATATAAAAAAAGAGTAACTTCTAACCTCGGCTCATTATTTTTGATATTGTTTTGCTTGCCTTTCATTTGAGTTTTTTCCCCTTCTCTGAGCTGTCTTGAGCAGCACTACACAGTATATCATACTTTTCAAACTTTCCTTTCCTGTTGCAAAAAATAAAAAAGCCTATGATTGCAAGCTATTTAATGCCCCTGATTCAGACTAGGATTTCCCCCCTACAATAATGGAAAAATAAATATGAAAATAGTCCAGCCACCTATCAAGAGAAGGTGGTGACAGCTGAAGAAGAAAGTTCTGAAAACATTTCTTAACTGTCATTTCATTCCTGTCCACACTCAGATGCTATTTCAAAGACTATATTTAGAATTTAATTGGGGATTTGGGGAAAAGTGAGGATGGGAGCCAAACATTGAAAAGGAGTTTTGTAGATTTTAATCAAGTGGATTAGTGAAGAATTTCTCTAGGGCTCATTCTCACTTCCCCAGTGAGAAGATGTATGCCTCTGCCTCATCAAATGTAAAGTCTGAACAGTACAATACCATATACCAAGTTTTTTTTTTTGACTGAGGAAATCATTCATTGATGTCGAACCCTTTGAGAGCTGCATGCCAGAAGTGGGTGTGCCCAAAGCAAAAGTGGGCATGGCCAACGTTTCTGCATGCACTTCCAGGCAGGCAGACAGCAGACATGCACACACGCATTCATAGCGCTGAGCTGGGATAAGAGGAATAGCTTCTCTCAACAAAGTTCTGCAACGGAGAGATAAAGCACACACTCTGAAGAGCAGAGAGAGCACATTATGCACTGCAACACTGAAATGGGAGGAGATGTTTCTTACCTCCCAGCTTAGTGTCACGGTGAGGAGGAACTTCATACTTCGCTGTCTAAATGTGTGTGCATGTGTTTGCCTACCTGTGATGGGGAGATCACTCTCTGAAGAGCAAAGAGTGTGCTTTATCTTCCCAAACTTTACTTTTAATTATTTATTTTGGTAATGTGTGAGGTACACTAACATGAGTTATTCAGGCAGGCAGCTAATCAGGGCCATTATATTTTATGCATCTTTGTAAATGGCATCATCATGCATTGACGGCAAAGAAACAAAAAAAGCTTAGCTTTGCACAGTAAGTCAATGAGCCATCTCTGTGCAAAACTGAAGCTAGATTTAGAGTACCAAGCAAATGCTGTAACAAACAGAAGCCTCAAGCTACTTTGTAAAATATGTACTCAGCATTCTAATAACCTGAGGCTACTTTGCACATTCTAGGAAGCACCACTAAACAGGTCTGCTTCCACTTTTTTTGTACTCCAGGGGAATATGTGAAAGGAAAATTTGCCATTTCCTCTGCAACCAGTGGAACCACCATTCCCCCCCAACCCATCATGCAGCCTAAACATCTTCTGCCAGGACAAAAAATATCAAACTCATAAGGAAGGACAAGTTTGTAAAGAACTCTCACCAGGGGGTTAACTCCCAAACCCAGGACAATTGATCCCAGCCAGGTACAACCTGTACCTCCCTTACCAGGGCCAAGTTAACCAATGCCAACCCTGTAAGGTAGGTAGACTGCCACCACCCCTTAAACCTGGTCACCCACTCTGGGCCAAGGGGAAATCCAAAGTGCCAGAAATAGACCTGCCAAGGATTCCAAAAGACAAGAGCCCAAGATGCAGTTCTTGTCTTGGAGCCTTAAGCAAAATACCCAGTTATCTGGTAGTCTGTGGCTAAATGGTCAAGCTGCTGGATTCAGAGTCAAAATTCCCCCTGTAATGAACACATACTGGTAAATGTTTATTAAAATAAAATTGTATGTGCAAAAATATGGCAGCAAAATAGTTCCTTAAACCAAACACCCCAAGGGTTAGGTAAAAAACAAAAAATACAGAGAGTTCAGTCACAGGACAAAATAACAAATCTGCCTAGCCCATTCTACACATAATAGTAAGACAGGCAGAATAACTTCATGGTTCCTCATCTCCCTCCAGAGATGTATAGCAGTAGGAAGATGGAACTCCAACATCAGGTAACACCAAGGAACATTGGGGAACAACGACCCAGTATCTTAGTTGTCCTTTTATTGGAAAAACCTGGTGACAGCCAGGAATTAATAAGCCAATCAATGGGCTTTCTGGTGATGAGATCTTCCAGAGCTTTTGTGCCTAATGGTCATGCGCTTCTCCAGCCTTCCCAGGCCTGTGGCCTTGAGTTACCAGTCTCAGGCTGATAAGCAGGTGTTCTCACTCACTGCCTAATTAATTGGATTCAGCTGTGGAAACTGAGAGTCTCACAGCCTTCTAGAGGCCCTAATTCAGGCAAGATGTTTTCCCCAAGATCTCTTACTACAGAACCATCTTTATTAGCAAACCTTAGCAAACCAGGTGATTTTGACAAAGTTTACTGGAATAACAAAATTTTCATCTGCTGCTAAAATGAAGCAAGAGAGGTGGCCACCTGCATATTCCTGGGAAAGGCTTTTCACAGCTTGGACACAACCACTGCTGTGAACCGTTGCCTTGCTTCAGAGTGACATATCAAATGACAGTAAAAGATGGGACATAAAGCAAGGCTGAATCCATGTGTCTTAAGGAGGGATGCATGGGAAAAGGCTATCCCTAAGACACATAGGGTGCCAAGCCACTTTGGATTCAACCCTGAGCTAGGGATAGATGAATCAGTCTATTTCTGGTTCAAAAACATTTTTATGTGTTCATTCATAAGTCCATTTCATTCAATTTCTGGATGAATGCATTTTTAAAATACCATGCATCACTAGTGCATAAAATGTGGTCTTGTCTGGTGGTTTCCTTCTGTGGAGAGGTCCTTGCTTGCCTCAGTATCATTCTGTAAATGCCTCTGAAATTTGCAGATGTTAAAACACTCTTGAATTACATCCCTGTCCTTTGGAATTTATCAGATGGACATGCAAAAGGACTCAGAGAACACTTACCGTGGCAAAGAGACTTCAGCACTGGAAAGATGAATCACTGCCCTCTATCACTCAATGGACTGAACATTTCATAGATTTCTCCACATCTGAGTGGACAGTCTGTTGTAGGCAGCAATATTCAGATATATGGACACCATATGCTGACTTATATGCATAGGTTACAATTCATAATAATTATGGACTGATCATGATCCTACCTATTACTGCAAATGAGGGGACATTCCCTCCCATACTTTCTCTCTCTCTCTTTTTGTCTTTACTGTTTTAAGTGTTGTTTTTCTGTTCATGGGGGAGGGATAATAAATATCCATATGGAAATTCCCATACGGGCACATTTCTAAGCATATAAAATTTAAAACACACCTGATACTTTGGAGAGCTGAGAACTGCATTGGGATATTCAGGAAGGGAGGAAATGGGTTGGTAACAAGGTTCTAATACACACATTAGTCCTGGAGCTGAAGATCAGGTTAGTTCATATTGAAATTTGTAACAATTGAATTCTACAAACATACCTATCTTGAACTGAACCCAGAAGCAGATAAAAATCCAGAGCAGATCTGCTAGAATTTGAGTAATATTTAGGAATAATATGTAATTTTGGTTTTTCTCAGTTTATCATTTTTCCAGTCTTAAGATCAGTTCTCCACATTTTCACATTTCAACAACTTGCATTTAAAAACAAAAGGCCTCATGAAGATTCATCAGCATTTTAGTGCAGATTTTTTCTAATAAATTTTATATGCATTTTGCCTAATATACATATTTTTGCAATGCAGTGTTCCATAATATAGCACAGTTTTGAATGTTATTTTCTCTAATATATCTGTGTACATTGCTTGGCTGGAAAACTGAACTGAAAAATTCATAGAAGTGTCAATTTCAAAAGATGGCTGTTTTGGTTCACATATTGTTTCAGAAAGTGTGAGTTATGTAAGTTCATCTTTAAATGTGAACTGAATCAAATTTCTCCCCCAACCCTAGCAATATTTTCCCTGGGGCCTACCCTGGCCAAGAGACAGGCTGCAGGGATCCTAAGGTGTGTGCATTTTAGTTTATTTTTGCTTTGGATTTTTGTTCTAAATTTGTTTTAAATGTAGTTTTCAATATTAATTTACCCTTGTTCTTTATGGGAATAATCACACTGCTTATGTTGGCTCCACAATGCTTTCTTATCCTCAAACATTGACTGATAACTCGTTGGGGGTTCCATTTCTTTTTTTAAAAAGAATGACTAGTAGGCAACAGACAAAAAACAAGCTATCATTTCCAGCCCCCAGGAGTTAGAGAGCAGTCACCACACGTGCAAAATTAATGTACGATGATGCCTGCTTGCAAAGAAGTGAAACTTGCATTGGAAATGATGGAAAGGTAAAAAAACAAAGTTAAGAAACTCCTGTTTTCCAGTCCAATGTGCAAACATGCACTTTTGTCATAAAATGTGGTTGGCATCATGTGAGCATCTCTCTCTCTCTCTCTCTGCCCTTCAAGAAGACAGAAGCTGTGGAAGGGCATGTTGGCAGATGGAGAGCATCAGCACAAAGACACGTGAGTTTGTTGTACCTCTTCATGATGAGTTCACAATGGCTGATCTCTCTCCTTTAGAGAGGCAGCATCAAGAACAGGGAGCCTACTGGTCTCTCAGTAAAGCATACAGCAGCATGTGAGAACAATCTCTTTCCTACTGAGGTGAACAATGTGCAGAAAAATGTGGGCACAACCTGTATTTCTCTGATGAGGTGGGCACAGAAACCACCAATGTCTCTCTCGCAGAAATGGGAAGCAGTGTGGGGAAAGAGAAATAGCAGGCAAGGAAACAATGTGATCTGGCTGTCACCCCCAACTATTACAGGACTTCTAATTTCAGTGAATACCCCAGAGTGGGTTGGCCCCAAAAGAGGCAGAGGTAATAGGGATGGGCACAAGTATGTTGGCAGCATCACAGATATAACTGGGTGACACCCTGAAGAGCCTGTCGGGCCTAGGCACAGCTTGAAAGACTAAGTAGTAAGCTTCAGGCAGGAAATGAAGAGCATGACACCCCAGATACATCAGAGCTTCAATTTTCAGTGTATGCCCTACAGAGAGGAAAGAGAGAGAGAGAGACAGAGAGAGAGAGAGAGAACTAGGGTGGCAAACACTGGATAGAAAAGTCTGCTAGTCACTCTGCACTCAGATTGAGCAACACATGGGAGTTCAAAGCAACCATCCCTTGATGTAATAGTTTTCTCAGAGCTCTCCCCCTAGCATTGCTTATTGGATATGATGGCACCATTGCACAAAACCCATGGCAGGGTTGTTTTTTTTAATGGGGATTTTAATATATGTGTCTCATTATAGTGTCTGGTGTGTTTGCTATGTTACTGGCTAGTAAGGATGCCAGTCATCGTGTGTCTTATTCTCCCCTCCCCTCTTTCTCCCCCTCCCTCAGACCTAAATAATTCTGCAACCCAACCTTATGGCAGGTGTCTGTAAGGCAATACTAAAACTATTTTTGCTTGTTTTCTGTTTAGATTTTAAAATTAATGCATTAACTAAACTAAATGGACATGTCGAGCAACAGCTCCACATAGAACATATTACTGTAGTCCAGATGGGAAGGTAACAATGCATGGATGACAATGGGAAGGTCACAACCAAAGAAACAGGGCCTAAATTGAAATTTTATTTTAGGCAGGACTCAGTAGTAACATTGAGATCTGATTTACAAAGCTGAATTTCTATTGAAACTACTAGGAGTATTGACTTCCGGGAAGGGTGACTTCGCTTGTGCCTGCTTTTGGGACGGGCTCCCGCCTCAAAAGAAGCTTATTCAGATATAAATCAGTCAGAACTTTTTTTTTTTTGACTGATGAAATTTCTCCCGGGCAGGGAGAAACGTAGAGATCAACCTCAAAAGCCTGTCTTTGTTGGGAGGACTGGATTTCATTAATTTATGAGATAAGGTCCAGCCAACAATGCCGGACGGACTTCCGAACAAGCTCTATCTGTTTAAGCGATACGTTTATCTTTTCTTCAAAGAGAGAACGGACTAACAGGCAAGCATCCTTCTTTCTATTATTTTTTTTACTTGGTCTAAATTGTTGCAGCAAAAGGAGATTTGTCAGATTGATCGGCTTTGGACAACTTCTGGGTGAGCTATAACTCTTCTCTGTTATTCACAAAATTAACAGCCTATCTCTGTTTCTGTCGCAAAAAGCTGTCCTGGAAGTGCATTCTAAAGATATAAACAGAAGAGGGATTTCTATTCCTGATTTCTATTCCGAGGAATATTATATTGTCTGGGACTATTCTCTTTTTGGTCTATTTTATTTTGACGAATCTGCCTCTTCACGACGCCACTAACTGTTTTGATGCTGGGAACTAAATTTGTTTTGCATTCTTGAACATAGAGAGATAAGGCAGGCTGCTCTGTTTATACTGTGATGTCATCAAGCCTGGAATATTAACCCAATTGTTGCTGAAATAAGAAGTGGTTCTTCTTTATTTTTGTTTTGCTTTGTTTTTGTGGTTTTAAAAATGGCAATCAAGAAAGTGGCTGAGAATCTGGAAGTAACTATGTTTCAGAAAATAATGGATGAGATTGAGATAACGAAACAAACCCTGCGACAGGGTAGTAAGGAGCTGAAAATTGAACTGAGCAAAATGACGCAGGACTTAAAGAAATAGGGGATCCTGTGAGAGAGGAGAATGAGATCAGAGATGAGAAAAGAAAAAATAAAGGGAAGATACAAGCCCTGGAGATTGGAACAAATGTGGAATTGGAAAAAGATCTGGAGTTTATGGATTTTAGAAATAAAATCTACTGTTTGGAATTTAACGTTATCTCTGAAGAAATTAATGAAGATATTAGAGATAAAGTTATCAATGGCTTGGATAATCTTTTGGACTGGAATGAGAAAATCTATGGAATTAACTGCAGCCATGTGACAATGGAAAAACTCTCAAGAGATGAGCCAGTGCATTTTGTAAAAAAGAAGAACAGAGATATGACTTTACAACAGCATTTCAGCAACTTATTCAGAATGGATGGCAAGAAAATATTTGGGATAGAGGAAATTCCCATCAGACTCTTATTATATGACTATGGCTACGACAGCAAGATTATTATGGAATACTGATAATGGAAGATTGGACACTGAAATTACTGGACTTAACAGGACTATTGGAGATGGAAGATGGAACTAATAGGGATAATGGAACAATGGCTATTGAAATTATTGAACCTAACAGATTTTGATGAGATGGATTAATCGAAATGTTTATTTGGACTATGGTTATGACAATAAGATTATTATAATTATTAACGAGATGGATTAATCGACATGTTTATTTGGAGAAAAATTGATAGATATATTTCTTAAAGAATTGAAACCTCTCTTTGACTTTTTGTGGAAAGAATAAAGTAATGTTTATGAGATTTGATGATTAATTAAGATAACTACTGGAGGAAAGTGATTTTATAATATGATTTAAGAGACAGGATTGTTATATATTGTAGACCTATAACTGATTTGATCTGTGACAAATGGGAAGTCAATATTTTATTTTTTTTGTTTAATTATTTTTGTTTTGTTTTGTTTTTTGTCTTTGAATGTTTTATGATTTTGTTTTGTATGTTTTATGAAAATTTGAATAAAAATTATTGTAAAAAAAAAATGAAACTACTAGGAGTATTAAGAAAGAGAGTGACATTTTTCTCCTCAGTTGTAAGTCACTGTAAGACCCCAAAATTAATGGCCCTGCTAAAGACCAAGCTTATACCTCAAATATTTATGTATTTATTAAACTCCTATCCTGCCTTTTCTCCCAGATGGAGACCAGGCCAGTAAACAAATGACAAAACACTAAAAATATCTTAAAACATCTCAAAAACAAAACATCTTAAAAACATTTAAAAAATAAAGCAACTTTTTAAAAAATATTTTAAAACATCTTAAAAAGCAATTCCAAAACAGATGCAGATTGGGATAGAGTCTCGACTTAAAAGGCTTGTTGACAGAGGAAGGTCTTCAGTAGGCCCCCAAAAGATGTCTAATATTTAAGGGGAGGCAATTCCAAAGGGTGGCACTACTACACTAAAGTTCTGTTTCCTATGTTGTGCAGAATGGACCTCCTGATCAGATGGTATCTGCAGGAGGCCCTCACCTGCAGAGTGCAGTGATCGACTGGGTATATAAGGGGTAAGAAGATCTTTCGGGTTTCCTGGTCCCAAGCTGTATATGACTTTGTACACCAAAACCAGCACCTTGAATTTGGCCTGGCAGCTAATGGGAAGCTAAATTCATGCTATGATGAAAAATTTTACTGTTTCTCTTTTGAGTGTATATGGCAGAGGTAGCCAATATGGTTCCCTCCAGATATTGTTAGACTCCAAATCCCATCAGCCCCAGCCACTATGGACATTGGTGAAGGGTGATAAGAACTGTAGTCTACCGTTCTCTGGAGGGTACCGTGTTGGTTACCTCTGGCACATGGCAGTAGTGTAAAAAAAATTCTGAACAATTTAAACAGTTGTAAATTGTTCACATGGTGGGCTTCTCAAAGGCATGCCACTGTGAGAACAGAGTGCTGGATTAGATGGGCCTTTTTGGTCTGATCCAGTAGGCCTCTTCTTACGTTCTTATTTGTATGGAATAACTTATTTTGTTTGACAGGGAAGATGATCATCATTAACAATCTTCTTTTGTCACAGCAAATTTCCTTTAGATTTTTGCCATATTTTTCTTTGCTGTTTGCATCCCCCTCTCTCCTGAATTTTTGACAGGCACTGGAAATTGACAGGTGTAAAACCAAATGTCTTTGAAAACTGAATTTCTTTTGCGTAACACCATCTGGTAAAGCATTCATTCAACATTTGATATGTCACTTGAATCCTCTTCAATTGTTACAGACTTTTACATTCTCTCTGCCTGTGTAGGAACAATGTCATATTCAAAAATATGATAAAATAAAATAAAAATCAGAAACTCAGAGCTGAAAACCAACTGGAGACTAATTTAAATGATGACATGCAAATAATTTTTGGAATCTGTTTTCTCCTCTTACATTTCAGGTTGCAAACATTGTCTTTGGACTATTTTTCCCCACATCAATTAAATGCTTTAGCAAACTTGCCAGTCACCTGCTCCTTGTCCTGCTGACTACTCCTCTGGCCTCAGGGGTGAGACAGGAAATCCACGACACACAGTAGAGGTGGTGGGAATGGGACAGAGAGGGAGGGGTTCAGTTCATCCCTAGCTCAGATTACAATCTGAGCCAGAACTGTGCGGGCAGGGCAATTGCAGCCCTTTTCGGGATGCTTGTGTGCTTTAATGAGTCAACTGAATTTGCATTCTGAACTAGATAATAACAACATTTGATGACATCACCAGTCCTCACCATGGGGTCAAGTTCCATGCAAAACATCAGGAAATCATGTTATACTTCATATGTTAATCTAAAGAAGTCTCTTAAACACCCTGCAGCTTTTCAATATTGGTGAGACTTTAGTATAACTATATACGCACACACACATTTCAATTTTCAGTTCAAAAGTAGTATTTTGAGGATGTGGCAGGGGGAGACGAGAAATATTTTCAATGGGAACATCTTTAACTGTAAGAATGTTCACTTTGCTTCAGTCGTTCTGTTGTTTCCCCTAGCCGCCACTCCTTCAGAGCAATACTTTTTCTTCTAATTATTGTGTCATCCCCATTCTGGATTAGTTACATGACTGATCCCAACCAATAGCAGTTCATGTAGCGAAAAGGATGATGATACAAAACTGTGCAGTTAATCAGATTTGTCAGGGAGGTCAAGCAAAGCAATTAAGGGTGAGGGCAATGCTTTTTAGATCACCCACATGAATGTTCCCTGGCAAGGGGGGATTACCTAGCAAACAGCTTGATATCATAGTGTTCTCCACTCCTAGTCTCCTGTGCTAAGCAGAGGAACAATCCAGCCAAGCCAGCAAGGTACATTGAGAGTCACAATATGAATCAGCTGGGGAGATATTCAGCAGTGCCGGCAAGATTGTCATGAGTCAAGAATACCAAGAGCTTTAAATCTAGCTTCAAAGTAGCAACTGAGAACTTTTGTAGCAGCCTGACTACCTCACCCTTCATGTTACACTAGTGGAGCGCCAGATCAGGACTTTCTAAAGGTAAAGATTCTTCATGAGTAGGCTCTGAAATAGGATGCCTTATGCTATTTTGTCTGAGCTTTGATTTTGACACATTGCTGCCTTTTCTCACGAGGTTCCTGAGATGATTATGGGTGATCTGGATGAAGACTAGAGTGCTGGTGGTGCAAGTCTCTGGTGAATTCAACTGAACACTGGTTAGTACATATAAATGTGGCTACTGTGTGGCAAGAGAAGGTGGCAAAGAAGATATAATTCACAGCCTGCATTGCATCCTCAAACAGCTAGCCAATGGAGCTCTTTGGAGTAGTCCGGAGGTTGCTGACTTCCACTTTGGGGGAAGGTCTGGAACCCGTAGTAAGTTCAGAGTGCAGCAGCATGATTGCTGACAGGAGTGAAAGCTTTTCAGCATATTATACCTGTGTTCAAAGATCTGCACAGGCTGCCAATTTGTTACCGGGCCAAGTTCAAAGTTTTATGATTGGCATAAAAGCCCTTAAAGGCTTGGGGCCAATTTACTTGAGGAGTCACTTTGCCCCATCTATGCCTGTTCAATCTGCATAACTTGCACTTTTTCAAGTGCCATATGTTTGTTCTGCATTTGCCAGAATTGATCTTTTAGTTGCAGCACCTCTGCTTTGGAAGTCCTTGCCTATTGACATGAGGAAGGTATCATTGGCTATATTGTTCTAGACACCTGCTGAAAACTTTTTTATTATTTCAGAAAGCCTACCCAGACATATACATTTAGTCATGGTGTATTTGTTTTTTTGAAAGTTTTGTCAATTTTTATCTGTGCTTTATTGATAACTGTTTTATTATGAAAACCATTTAAAGATTTTTCTGATTTAGCAGTCTCTCATTTTTTTTAATAAATAAAAAATAATCTCATAAAGCTGTACTGTATAGGATCCTTGCATGGTCTGTCTTCCTGGATTATGATTTTAGGGTTTCACTTGTGTATCCCAACCTCCCTCTGGTCCTGGTATGTCTTGGGGCCTGTAACAGGGTCCTCCTCTGTTGAGATTATCATCACATTCCGGCTCTGGACATAATATGATCCTGACAGAATGGCATATAGCCAGACAAACTTGCCTGCAGGCTAACATCACAGTAAAGGCAAACAAATTAACTCAGAGTGAAGGCAAGAGTTCATGTGTGGATAAACACTTTAAAAATGGTGACTGAAAAAAATATCCAACGAGGAGTGGAGACGAGGCAGTTTTCAACATCATGAACATGTTAATGAAAAGCAGTGGGTATATTTGGTTTAGCCCTAATTTTGTCTTTCATTTCTTTGCGGACAGCTTCCTTCCTTCTTGTGTTTGTTCTTTATAGCTATGCTAGGGTTGTCAGGTGACTGGTTTTTGCCCAGACTCCAGTTTTTGGGGGTTCTCCCTAGGTCTCCTGGTGAGGCACCTTAATCTCTGCACTCTTAGCTTTCATTTGAAAAAGAAATTAAGTTTCTAGGTGGTCTGGTTCATGAGATATACAGCAAACTGACAGCCACCCCCCCAACTTATATTAGAAGCCAGCTGCTCTAATCTCCATCCTTTCAAGTTTTTAGCCAATAAGTGAGGTCAGGGTTGTGATTGATAAGAGATTTGCTGACATCCAGGCAATCCTAGAACCCATTGCAAATCTTGAAAACAGTTTCCTTTTCCTGTTTGTCTGCACATCAGAAGTTTAGTGAGTGTCTAATGTTATACTCTTCTAATTATAAGGAGTCAAACAAGTTTAAAGTTTACTCGGCTGTTGAAGAGAGCAGTTTATTTGTCTAATTCATAGCTGGTTTTGAAAACCTTCCCAATATGAAATTTTAAACCATTCCCCACTTTTCTGGGAGTAAAGCTGCAATGCTAATCCCACATACCTGGGAGGAAACCCCATTGAATTCAGTAGGGTTTACTTTTGAGTAGACATGGTTAAGATTGTACTGTAGATCAGTGGGACTTTTGAGTGAACATAGCAAAGAATTGTGTTTGTGTTGTAAATCTTTCTTTCCCCCTCCAATCTTTTTTTTTTAAGCAACTAGGTAGGGCTTACTTAGGTATCACTGCTTTTATTTTGTAGAAAACAAATACTGAATTTATTTTTAAAAAACAATATCCTGCAATGAACAACTGGTTTTGACAATAAATTATTGTATAGGGTGTATGTATTTTTACATCTCCAGTATGTATCTATATATGGAATCTTTCCAACGACCCTGTGAGGTAGGTTTGGAAACCAAGGCAGCTTACAACAAGAAATAAATCCATTTAAAATCCAATGACCATAAAACAAGTATAAAACAGTTGCAGAACAGCTTAAGGTGGCATGATTCCAAATTTTGGGTTGGGTGAGAGAAGTCCCTTATTATTTGAGGATGCAATCCTGTGCACGCTTCCCTGATTGAATACATTGGGACTTGCTTTTGAGTAAACATGTACAGGATTGCACTAGAAATATCTTTACAGGTTGTGTAAATAATAAACATCTTTGACATTTATGCTTATATAAATATTTCTTTGTACTATGTCTCAGTATGTATCTGATTACACACTATGGTTGTACATTTTTATTTCCTCTACATTTTAAGTGTGCCCTTCTTCCTTTGAGATGGTCAAAGTCCCCCTCCATTGTTTTCACCCTGAGGGGCAGATTAAGCTAAGAGATGGAGAGTAGCTGATGGTCACCCAGTAAACATTGTCGCTTATTTCCATTTTAAAATTTAATTAAACTTATTTATATGCAGGCAAAGTTTATGAAGTAATACAGATCCACATAACATATTTAAAGCACATCCAACTCACATTTAAAGCACATGACTTCCTCTCAAGAATCCTGGGAAGAGTAGTTCCCCCTCACAATTATAGTTCCCACCACCCTTAACAAACTACAGTCCGCATGATTCTGTGGTGGGATTCAAGTTCTTCAAATGTATCTTGAATGTGTTCTAAATGCATGCTGTGGATTTCACCTAGGTATGTTGTGCATTCATTAGTGATTTGAAAGCAGCAATTTTAAAAGATACTTTTTAAACAGGGGAAGGACTGTAGCTCAGTGGTAGGGCACATGCTTTGCATGTAAAAGTCCACAATCTAATCTCTGGAAAACACTATTGCTTGGAATCCTGGAGGGCCAATGCTAGTTCATGTCATCAGTACTGAGCTAGATGGTACCAAATGGCCTGAGTTGGTATAGGGCAGATTCCTTTGTTCCTAAAAGTGACTCTGAAATTTATTTATATATTTTACTTACAACATTTATATACTATTTTATTGTAAAAAAACTTCAAAGCAGTTTACAGAAGGAATTAAAACAATAAAATTATTGTCAAAACCAGTTAAAAACAGGTATTTAAAAACATTCAAAATAATAAAACCAACAATGAGTTAAAAACAGATAAAAACATTATTATTGTTGTTGTTTATTTCTACCCCACCTTTCAGCCAAAAGGCTCTCAAGGCAGCTTACAAAAAACACAAATATAAAAATACATCAATAAAAAATATAATAATATATAATATATATGTAATAAAATAATAGCTTCTGTATGCCTGGGTATTATTATTATTATTATTATTATAGTAATTGTTTATTTCTACCCCGCCTTTTGGTCAAAAGGCCCTCAAGGCGGCCTACAAAAATTAAACACAAATATAAAAATACATCAATAAAAACAATAATGACATCCCCCAATACTTTTCTCATGACATTTCTTCATTATTCTTCTCAGAACATCTCCCCCCCCAAATATTCCTCTTCTAGCTTCCAGTCATAAACCAACTAATGACCCCTGTATTAATTCCCCATAATTATTCCTCTCAGGACATCTCCCCCCCACTTTCCTGATCAAAAAACATCCCCACCCCAAATATTCCTCTCAGGAATCCCATCCTTGGTCTCCATTCAGCTTCCAGTTATAGCTTCCCCACCAATAACCCCTTTCCAGGTCAAAGGCCCCCTCCCCAAAATTCCTCATCCTTATTGCCTCCACCATTACCCCCTTATCAGGACAACCAACATTCCCCATTTGCGTTCTTTCCCCACCCTGAACTTGGCTTCCCCTCCCTCTGTAAATTGGGTAGGCTTCCTAAAGCAGAAAATGTTTTCAGCAGGTGTCAAACACAGTACAATGAAGGCACCTGCCTAATGTCAATAGGCAAGGAGTTCCAAAGTGTAGGTGCTGCCATACTAAATCATCCATTTCTTATAAGAGCCGAACAAGCACTATGTGGCACCTGTAACATGGAAAGCATACCTTGAACTTGGTCTGGTAGCAAATTGACAACCAGTGCAGATTTCAGAGCAGAGGTATTATGTGCTGACAGGGTCTCACTCATGTCAGCAATTGTGCTGCAGCATTCTGCACTAACTTCAGCCCCCAGGTCAGGTTGTGCTGCATGAGGATTTCTGTGATCTTGACTGATTGGCTGCCAAGTTTTTTTTTAGTTTTTGTTTTTGTTTAGGAATCTTGTGGTTGGTATGGTATGACATGTAGGGAATCATCACTGGTTTTTTCCTTTGCATTTCATTTACCTCTGACATCACTCCCTTACATCCATAAAAGCAATAACAGTGGTGCCATGTCCTCAGCTCAACCCCCTTAAGCTCACTGATGATGCACCTTGTATTTTGCATGATGGTTTGTTTCTTGCCCAATAGTGGTAAAAGAGAATTCACATACTGGGAAGTGTGGTTTCAATTGCTGTTGTTCCCAAGCTACTGCCTGTGAAGGTAGAGCAAACCATATGTGTTTTCCCTCTGTCAATTATTACTCACTGGAATTGGGTTGGCTGTCAAAATGAGTTTATAGCAGCCCACAGGATAGGCAGGAAAGGGTAGAGAATCTTCTTAACTTGTACTCATTTCCCAAACCTCTCTCTGCAGTGAAGGGTCAAGTCTGTAAAGACATTTGGAGCAGCCATGCTAAAAGGCAGGCAGGGCATTCCAGGCAGGGGGTTGCCAATCCTGCTTTGATACCAATATCTTTGCAGAGGATCCCTAGTCAACCCTTACCAACAGCACAATCCTAACCATATTTTATTTATTTATTATTTGATTTATATCCCACCCTTTCTCCCAGCCTAGGGCGGCAAACAAAGGTGCTAAAAACACATCAAAACATCATAAAAACAGACTTTAAAATACACTAAAACAAAGCAACCTTAAAAACATTTTTAAAAAGCTTTAAAAACATATTTTAAAAAGGTTAAAAACATAATGTTTTATTTTAAAAAAACATATTAAAAGCAATTCCAACACAGAAGCAGACTGGGATAGGTCTCAACTTAAAAGGCTTGTTGAAAGAGGAAAGTCTTCAAGAGGCGCTGAAAAGATAACAGAGATGGTGCCTGCCTAATATTTAATATTTATATCTACTCAGAAGTAAGTCCTGTTGAGTTGTATGGGGCTTAGGTCCTTCATAAGTGTGTTTAGAATTGCACCCTTCAGGGGCATCCATCTTTACTCCTGAGTGCTCCCACCTAACATCTCCACAACACTAGGCTTTTTTCCTACAATGGCCATCTGGTGACTGGCCTGGCCTGAGGGCACTTAAACCCTTCTTGCCAGAAGCAAGTAGGCTAGATTAATGTTCCCCACTCAGGCTCCCTAAGCAGGTGAGAATGAGTGATCCCATCAGTTCAGCTGGACCAGGGAACACCCTCATTAAGTTAAGATTTCTATCCTAATTTCCAGACTGAGAATTTTTTTTGTTTGAGTGGTATGTTCCAAGCAACTGTGGTTGATGCTTAACATATCATGCTTAATGACATCACTAGGACCCTGCCCCCGAGACATCACTAGGGCCTCTGATCTGGCAAGCCTAAGCTAAGCAATTGACAACAGAAGACAATAAAAGGTATTCAACTAAATATTTATGCAAGCACAAGGATTAGCACTACCAGAACAGGACTTCTCCATCTTCTCCTCCTGCATGTTCCATGCAGTGTCCCCACATCTGTTCTGGAGGGTTGGGGAAAACTCCAGAACAAATTTAGGGGGTGCCGGGGGGGATGAGAGGAGGGAATGTTCCATTGTGCAAGGAGAAATCCTTCCACTGAGAGATCTAGTGATTTAGTGCTAATTTTGAATACAATTCCCAGTGATGTAGAATAATAATCCTAAAATTAACTAAATTAACTGTTAAAAAATGTTAATACCATGTTGAACAAAATGTTTTAAATTAGCAGGGGTTTTTAAAAAAAATATTTTTTGCCTATGATGTTTCTTTGTAGAAAGAAGCTAATTCAGGGGTCAGCAACCCATCGCCCGTGGCTGCTTTCAAGGGCACCCTCAGCAGGTAGCCCAAAATCTGTGGTTTTCTTTTTTGTTTTTGTTTTTTAAAAATAAGTCTCTAGCCCCAGTTGTAAGAAAGCTATGGAGCAAAATGTGCAGGTCCCCTTCTAAGCATTTTATGGGAAATGAGCCAGCCTGGCTGCTCCTGCCTGCCAGTGTTATTGGACCATGAATGAAGTCAGAGCAGGGAATGATAAGTATGTTGCTTGTACCCCAGGCAACAGGAATCCCTGGGGTCCTAAAGAGCTGCTTTCCCCCACCCTTTTAGCTCACTTTTCCTGCTTCTGTCTTTCCCCCCCTCATCTGTGGAATCTCCATAGTTTGCCTTTCCCCCTTAACAACGAGGATGAATCTCCACAGTTTGCCTTTCCCCACTAACAACCAGGAAGCATCTTTCCTGTGCTGGATTTGCCTGAGACCAGGTAGTGCCTACAAGTTATTTTCAGCAAATACTACTACACAATAAGTGTGGACAAATATTAACTCTTTCCCTCCAAAAGGTAAATGTGAAAACTTTACAAAGATGCTTAGGCATGTCTCCTGCTTTGTAACAGCTAAAGATCAGGGACTCATGAAGAATTCAGTGTATAATTGATTTTCAGTACAATGGTATACAGAAGTAAGTCTCTTTGTGTTTAATAGGGCTTACTTCCAGGTCAGTGGGTACAGGATGGCAGCCTAGACCAGCCTTTCCCAACCAGTGTGCCTCCAGATGTTGTTGGACCACAATTCCCACCTCTCCTGACCATTGGCAATGCTGGCTGAGGTTGATGGGAGTTGTGGTCCAACAACATCTGGAGGCACACTGGTTGGGAAAGGCTGGCCTAGACTTTGGTTTTGGACAGTGGTGCGTCTAATTGCCTGATTACTGACGCAAGTTTGTTTTACACTTCAAAGCCTGTGCAAGAGAAGATTTATCTGGCTGATGGATCAACTCGGGACGCAATTGCAAGAGGCACGATAAGGTTAAGTAATTTGAGAACGATATTGACAGATGTATTATTAGTTACTGATTTAAAATATAACATTCTTTCAGTGAGAAAATTAACTCAGGTTGGTTGTAAAATAACTTTTGAAGGGAATAGATGCATGGTGCAGAAAGGAAATGTAATATGTATGCAGGGGAAATTACAAGACTCAGTGTTCATAGTTAAGAGTGAGCATGCTGAACCTACATGTGCCTGGTTAGGAGTGAATAAAAACATACACGAAAATTGCATCCATGAGTGGCACAGAAGATTAGGGCACGCAAACTTTGAGAAGATTAAAAACACCCCAAAGCATAGTAAAGACTTAAAGCTAACAAATTGTGAGTATGTGGATGAGTGTGATGCATGCTATAAAACAAAAATGACAGTGGCACCAATTAATCAGAGCGTTGAAAGTACTACCACGGAACCTTATCAGCATATACATGTTGAGAACAGAGACACAATATGGGGTTGTTATTAAAAATATAAAATCAGACCAGGGGGGCGAATTCACAAGCAATACATTAAAAGCATATCTTGAAAAGAAGGGAATAATCCAAAGTCTCACTGCTCCCTTTAGCCTATTTTCCAACGGAACTGCAGAGAGGAGGAACAGGTCTCTGCAGGATTCAATGAGAGCTATGCTAGAGGATGCAGACTTGAATAAAACATATTGGGGTGAATGTATTTTGTATACTGTATACATACAATACCGTCTTGTACACAGAATGATTGGAATGTCTCCCTATGAAAAGTTGACAGGGAGAAAACCCGGGCTAAAACACATTGAGCGTTTCGGAGCAAAATGCTGGGTGCATGTTTCTAAGCAGAAAAGACATGGAAAAATGGCCCCAAGAGCTCAGGCAGGTCGTGTTTTGGGATTTCAAAATGCGTTTTATAGAATTTGGTTACCTGAGAAACAACAAATAGTATTAAGCAGAAGCATTAAAGTAGTAGACCAGCCTTGGAAAGACAGTCAAACAATTGTGCTTGATGACGCAAGCAGACAAAGTGCAGTAGATATTCCTTTTGGTCATCAAATACCCTTAAGAACTGCGTTAACTGATATGATGAAGGGTGGCAAACGTAATGTTAAAAGACTCAGAAGTGAGGACATAGCGATGCAGGATACAGAAGTGCCAGGGACTAGTGCAGGCTCAAGTGCAGGTGCAGGAACAATTAAAGATGAGAGTGAAGAAGAAATGGAAATTGATAATGTCAGACGTTCTGAAAGATCAACGAAAGGAAAACCACCACATAGATTCACATTTAATGTCACACAACACAAGGAAGATGAGACAGATGAATATCCTACAGAATGGGTAAAAGAAGGGCCAATAGACAAAGAAACTATGGATCTAATGTGGAAATACTGTATTGAAGAATGAAATATAAATGAGTGTTATCAAATAAAAGTGAACAAAATGCTGTATCACTTGTATGAATAAAGAAACAAAACTGAACTGGAAATAGAGACTGTAATGAGAAATAAAAATGATGTGTATATATATGTGTATTGAAATTGTAATGTATAACTGAAAATAAGATAAATGTAGTTTTGTGATCTGTGAGTCCCAGGTGGGGGCTGTTGGCCAGTAGTGATATCTATGAGACTCACAGACAGAGGTTTTTTCGGAGGAGAATGAAACCTGCAATAAACGGGTTAAGCAGAGCAAGAGAGTGTGCCAGGTCTGCCAAGGTCAGCAGATGTTTTGACAAGGGCAACCGCTGAGATAAGAAGGGAACTCAAGGCAGCTCTAGTGTGGGGGAAAGTTTGTATGGAAGGAGGACTGCGTTTGCTAACTTTAGTGTCAGTAAAAGACTCTTACAAAGTACTTTGCCTGGCCTGCATTATTCCGGTTCGGACCTGCTCCAGTGCCTCTGCACTGTTCGGTATCAACACGCGCTGCAACAGGTTTACGGTTGGCATTGGAGAAAAACAGGTTTCTTTAACAGTTACATATAAGGAGAAATTCAATAGGTCATGCCTTTTCTAGTAGGCTGAATTATGGGGAAAGCTTCAGCATCACTACTCTCTAATTTTGTGTTATGCCACAGCCCCATGGCAACCATTTTGTGACTGGTGCCCCCAGCACTCTCTCAAAATTTGAGATGTGCCCCCTGATCCAAAAAGGTTAATTCAGCAGTCACCAACCTATCTGCCAAGAACAAGCAAATATAGTTAGGAATGTGGAATCAATCTGCTTGTATCACTTTTGCACCTCTTGATTTGCAACAAAACAAAACAAAGATCATTCCATCCCAGTTCCACAATAGTTTGTGAGCATTTGAAAATGGAAAAAAAAAGTTGTGAGAATGCTTATTTTAAAACATTTTTCTTTCTAAATAATTTTTAAAAATAATTTTGATTGTTTGAGTTGGGAACAGCATTCAGGAAATGCTAAATTGTTGTAAACCGCCCAGAGAGCTTCAGCTATAGGGCGGTATACAAATGCAATATATAAATAAAATAATAAATAAATAAACCCAATGGATCATTGAGTTCTGATCCACAAATGAGTCTTGGATGTGCAGGGCAAATCTTGTCAGAATTCACAAAGCTCAAATTCCCCCAGCATCTCTAACTGCAGGAAACAGTCACAGAGAGAAACAGCAAAACCAAAAGCAGCTGTTGGAGAAAACTGTTTATATATATTGGCCCTAATTGATTCTATTCTGCACATCAACCAGACTGAGTTGGTAGAATTTTGGACTGTACCACTTCAGACTGTGTAGGAGGGGTAGTCATCTTTTTTTAAAAAAAATCCAGTTTCCTGCATGCCATAGATCACAGGGCAGGGGGAGCCTATGAGCAAAGAGCAGGCTCCTCTCTCCACATGTTCTCCCCAATGCATGAACAGAGGAAGGGGAAGGACTGATAGGTGCAGGGGCAGTGGGTATGGTCCATCCCTGCTCATCCACAGAACACAGAATCCATAAATGCATGAGTTGCTGAACTCAGCCTAATATTCCTTACAGAGTTATTGTGAAGATAAAATGAGACAATCCTACAACTGCCTCCCTCAGATAGCTGTGTGTTACAAATGTGGACCGAGAATTAATAGACTATGCAATGAATACGTCACCTATTTTAAATAGTAAGAATTATTTGTCCTTCAACCAATCTTATTTTTCTGCGTATTATTTGCATATAGGCTTACTAGAGGCAATGTAGACCAACCTAGTGTTAACTGCAATACATGATCACAAAATCTAGTGTTTTTAAAATGGTGCAGATTACCCATCTGTCACAGCAGTCATAGTGGATGTTGGCTACACATGTCTATACACTATGCAGTTTCTTCGTAAACCAGCAGAAAAGGGGCACAACTTAATTTGGCTCAAGATTGCCACTGATGTCTCAAAATAACATGTTTACTGTTGCTGCCAAGATTTTTAAATGCAATAGAATGTTTCCTGACTTTTTTTAAAAAAAAGTATATCTTAACCAAACAGGATGCAACATCTAAATAAGAATTATAAATGACATTGTGGAATTATGCAAATGAGAATGCACCCAGCTATAAATTCATTTGAATAATAATGGAAATTAATGCATTGTTGTTTTCTGTATAAATATTCAATGCCTGTCATCTTAGTTTCCATTGAAATTGGGATGCAATGACGTATGTTAATATATTTTGACAGTCCGTCATAGCTGAAGTATTTTATGAAGAAAAACAATAATTCAGCTTCAAAAGTTATCTTTAAACACAAAGCTTTTATGCAAGCTGAAAGCTGTCATTTAAAGTTTACATTAATGTTGAAAATGTGCATTCCTTTATATTTCAATCAATAATTTGAAAGTGAACAGAACTGCTAGAACTTTGGAAGCTGAAATATTGTTTTTGTTTCTGACATCCTAAACACTTGCACTACCTTTACATTAGCTCCAGCCTTTTGACTACATTGTGGCAAACAGGCCAATGTTAAGGAAAGGGAGGAGCAGAGCCTAGTTTCATGGAGCTTGGTCCCTTCTGCATTAAACACTTCAAGCAGTATTATACCACTTTAAGCAGTCATAGCTTCTCCCAAAGAATCCTGGGAACTGTAGTTTGTTACAGGTTCTGAGAGATATCTATGAGCAGAGGTGTCAATAGGATTTCTTGGATCCCGTACACACTATGTAGATTGGGCCCCCTACATTCCCACCCCCCATCTCCTGGCAATCTGTTGGCAAGCACTGATGCTTATTTACATACAGTATATTACCAATATGAATAGTTATTTTGAATCCACAGTCTTGATTTAAGATGTATTTATTTTACAGATTTTTCTCCTGTCTTTCAGAGTTTCTGCCCTCACAAGGCATTTTACAACAGTTATAAATAGTTCAAAAAACATAATTATATAATTATTAAATAACAATTAAACATTAACAGCATTAAAAAGATAGGCGCAGCTAAAAAAAAAACTTGTGCAGCTTGACTGAACAAACTCTCAGCCTAACCTATTTCACAGGTTTGTTGCAAAGACAAAGGAGGGAGGGAGGATCCCAGCAAGAAAAGTGCACAAATATATCATGTCATATTCACAAACTGTGCAGTGAGGGGGGAAAACAAACAAAGGCAGAGTCCCTGTTGCTTTAACTGCAACATTCCATAGTCCTGATATTTTACAGCAATTTACCAAAAAAAAAACCTTGCCAGCATGTGTGTGTGCATGCTCACTCTCTCTCTCACACACACACACAGAATACTCTTAAGCATGTGAGCTTGACTGAACCAACTGTCAGCCTAACCTACCTCATAGGGTTGTTGGAAAGACCACATACAGACACACTGGAGATTTAAACAATCATAAAACCCTTATAATAGTTTATTGTCAAAACCAATTCCTCATTGCAGAACATGTTTTAAAATCAGTATTCGTTTCCTGCCAAATCACAGCAGCTCTGCCTAACTGCCTTAAAAATGGGATTGGAGAGCGGAAGGGGGAGGGAAGGAAGGAATGATTAACACCACAATCCTATGCTATGTCTACTCAAAAGTCCCACTGATTTATAGCGCAATCCTAACTATGTTTACTCAAAAGTAAGTCCTATTGAATTCAATAGGGTTTACTCCCAGGTACGCAGGATTAGGATTGTACCTTTACTCCCAGAAAAGTGCATATAAGTTTAAATTCTTATTCTGGGGTGGTTTTCAAAACAGGCTATGAATTAGACAAATAAACTGCCATGTTCATCAGCCCAGGAAAATTAAAACTTGTTTGACTCCTCATAATTATTAAAGTATAACACATTGTAATGGCATGATAAGCTGCATGTACAATTTTTATTTCTGTTCAAAAATTATCTGACAGATAAAATATGCTATTTTGGCAAATTATTTTTTAAAAAACCTTGCATGTAGACTTTTATTATCATCATCACTGAAATTATTTTATTTATTTATTTATTATTTTATTTATATCCTGCCCTTCCTCCCGGCAGGAGCCCAGGGCTGCAAACACAACAGTAAAAACACTTTAAAATATCATAAGAACAGACCCCAAAATATATTAAAACAAAACAACTTTAAAAACATTCTTTAAAAAAGCTTTTAAAATATTAAATAAAAAGGGTTAAAAAAATATCGTTTAGAAAAAAAAGGGTTTAAAAAAAAAACATATTAAAAGCATTTCCAACACAGACGCAGACTGAGATAGGTCTCAACTTAAAAGGCTTGTTGAAAGAGAAAAGTCTTCAATAGGCACCAGAAAGATAACAGAGATGGTGCCTGCCTAATATTTAAGGGGAGGGAATTCCAAAGGTTAGGTACCGCCACACTAAAGATTCGTTTCCTACGTTGTGCAGAACAGATCTCCTGATAAGATGGTATCTGCAGGAGGCCCTCACCTGCAGAGTGCAGTGATCGACTGGATATATAAAGGATAAGACGGTCTTTCAGGTATCCTGGTCCCAAGAGGTATAGGGCTTTGTACACCAAAACTAGAACCTTGAACTTGGCCCAGTAGCAAATGGGCAGCCAGTGGAATTCTTTCAGCAGCAGGGTGACATGTTGGCGATACCCTGCCCCAGTGAGCAGTCTCGCCGGCGCATTTTGCACCAGCTGCAGCTTCTGGACCAAACTCAAGGGCAGCCCCTTATAAAGCCCATTACAGTAATCCAGCCTGAAGGTTACTGGAGGTTTACTGTGTATGCCTACTAGGGATGGGGGAGAATATCTGCTATATCGGAGTTAGTACTTAGTTCTAGATTCTGACTAAATTAGACAGTCTGCTATCTTTTTGGACCAGCACTAATTTCTTGCGGCAGGCTGCTGCTGTAATCAGCATGGCTTTTTTGTGGCAGGCCATGGCTGTAATTGACATGGATTTATATTTCCCCCCGATTGTTGTTATTATCTTTGTAATTTCCTATACGTTAATGCATTCGCAACAGTGTGTAGGTGTGATAAATAGGAAAAAATAAACCAAGTGGTACACTGTGATCATTTACATAGGCATTTACATTAAAAATTATGCAATTTTTTTCACAAAAGGGGAACAGCTGCAGCACTAGGGGACTGGAGAAAACCTGCCCTGGGAGTGAGTATCTGAGCATCTGGATGCTTACTGCTCGCTCCTTTGGGTTGCTGTCTCTCAACACAGCTGAAGTCCCTGGTAAGTGCTGCAAGGACTGGGGCCCCCTGCCTGACTCTGGCTCCAGAGAGAGGCTGCAGTTAATCTTGCAGCCTCTTGCATCAGCTGCTGGCTGGGTCAGGAGGCATAAAAGCCCAGCTGCCCTTGGGGAGCCCCTTAGGGAGTCCCAAGGGCGAGGGCACTACCTCCTTCTGTTACCTTTTCTTTTTTCTTTTTAATTTGTTTTCTGTTAAACCAATCTAGAAGAGATTGGTGGTGGGGAGGGCGTGTGGTGCATGTGTAGTTCCTGCACAGGGTGAGAGCCTGTGCAGTGAACTGAATGATAGGAGAAAGTCGCCAGATGCCTTCAGAATGAGAGTCTGTAAAGGGCAGAAGGCTGGCCCTCCCTGGGTGTGAGACAGGAGGGGGAGTAGATGTGCCCTGTGTGAAAAAGTTTGAATAGGTATAAAAGTTCGCAATTCTCGCAGAGGCCTACTGGGATAACTGGTTCAGGCAGGTTTTGTTGGTGGGCTCATGTTGTATCCATACCAGGTGTTTAGGAGGAGTCTTAGTACGGAGGAACATAGGTGATGCCACCCCAATTTCAGTGATCATGGGTAGAGGGAAATATAGCCACGGGGATGTGGCAAATTACCACAGAAGATGAGGGCAAGGCTATCTGTGCCTTCTTCCTTGCTTCCACTCCTCTCATGGATGGTTTCCTCATTGCTCATCTACTGTGCCCACTGGCCTGCGTGTGTTGTTGCTTAACACCAGATCGGTACAAAATAAGACCACTCTCATCCATGATTTGATTGTCGATGACGGTGCCTATTTGGTGTGCATTACCGAGACGTTGGTGGGTGAGCTTGGAGGAGTTGATCTGACCCAGCTTTGCCCACCTGGAAACTCGGTGCAACACCAGCACAGGCTGCAGGGATGGGGGGGGGAGGAGTTGCTGTACAGAACTTCCATATCTGTCACCAGAAAACCACTCTGTCTTGGAGCTGGCTGGGGGGGGGCTGCATCTGGTGTGGGGCCGAGGAGACAGTAAACTAGGGTTGCTGCTGGTGTATCATCTACCCTGCTGCCGGGCAGTTTCTCTGACTGAGCTGGCGAAGGTCATCTCGGTTGTGGGGCTGGAGGAACCCAGAATGATAGTGCTGGGTGATTTCAATATCCATGGTAAGGCTGCCTCTAGTGTTCTGGCTCGGGACTTCATGTCCTCCATGATGACCATAGGGCTGTCTCAAGTTGTTACTGGCCCAACACATAGGGCAGGGCACACCCTTGACTTGGTTTTTTCTCCAGATGGAGGAAGGGGTTGTCTGGAGATGGGGGGGTGGATGTCACCCCATTGTCATGGTCAGACCACTTCCTGGTGAAGTTTAGACTTATGGCTCTGATCCTTCCCTGCATGGCTGGTGGACAGATTAAGATGGTCAGCCCCCGGAGCCTAATGGAATCCACTGGATTCCTGAATACCCTGGGGGAGTTCCCAGAAGACAGAGCAGATGTCCCTGTTGAAGCCCTTGTCATGCTGTGGAACAGTAAGGTGCATCAAGCTCTTGACACTGTTGCCCCTGAGCGCCCTCTCCAGCATTGTGGAGCCCAGTTTGCACCTTGGTATACCAGTATTGTCAGGGGTCTGTTGACATCAACTCCAGGAAATGGAGTTTTAGACCCTTTGGAGGCCCACTGTGAATTGTTTGAAGGCACTTTGAGGGTTAAATTGCTCGCCTCCGTAGCAGTCTTGATGCCCCATGCACATCTACTGTAGCCCCAATGAGGTGTCCAGTGCAACGTCTGCTGCAACTTCTTGTGAATGGTTGATGCGGCCTGATGACGTAGACAAGGTGCTTGCCGTGCTGTAGCCAGCAACGTGCCCTCTCGACCCTTGCCCCTCTTGGCTTATTAAAGCTTGCCAAGGGGTTTTGACCGAGTGGATCCAGGGTGTGGTCAATGCATCACTGCAGGAGGGAGTGGTTCCAGCCACCTTGAAAGAGGCGGTGGTATGACCACTCCTGAAAAAGCCCACACTGGACCCATTGGTTTGTGACAACTACCGACCAGTTGCAAATACCCCCTTTTTAGGGAAGGTGATTGAGAGGGTTGTGGCGCAGCAATTGTAAGTACTCTTGGATGAAACAGATTATCTTGACCCACTCCAGTCTGGGTTCAGGCCTGGTTATGGGACTGAATTGGCCTTGGTCACCCTCATGGATGACCTTTATCGGGAGAAGGACAAGGAGAGTGCGATCCTGTTATTCATACTTGATCTCTCAGCAGCTTTTGATACGATTGACCATGGTATCCTCAGAGAATAGCATTGGGTGACTGTCTTTCACCCCCTGGAAGTTGTGCTGTGGAATGCCGCAGGGTACCATCTTATCCCCCATGCTGTTTAACATCTATATGAAGCCCTTGGGAGCAGTCATTAGGAGCTTTGGGCTGAGGTGTCAGCAGCATGCTGACGATACCCAGCTCTATTTCTCTTTAACTTCTGAATCAGGAGAGGCCATACAAGCCCTGGAACACTGCCTGGACTCGGTGGTGGGCTGGATGAGGGCCAATAAACTGAGCCTGAATCCTAGCAAGATGGAGACACTGTGGGTTGGTGGTTGCCGAGTTTGGATAATTGGTCATTTGCCTGCTTTGGGTGGAGTTGTACTCCCTCTGAAAGAGCAGGTTCGTAGTCTGGGGGTTCTCCTGGATCCATCTTTGTAGCTAGAGGTCCAGGTGACCTCCGTGGCTAGGAGTGCCTTTTACCAACTTCGGATGGTAAGACAGCTGTGGCTGTTCCTGGACAGGGATAGCCTGACCACTGTTGTCCACGCACTGGTAACCTCCAGGGTGGATTACTGTAATGTTCTCTATGTGAGGCTGCTCTTGAAGTTGGTCCAGAAGCTGCAGCTAGTGCAAAATGTGGTGGCGAGACTGCTCACTGGGGCAAGGTATCACCAGCATGTCACCCTGCTGCTGAAAGAATGGCACTGGCTGCTCATTTGCTACTGAGCCAAGTTCAAGGTTCTAGTTTTGGTGTACAAAGCCCTATACAGCTCAGGACCAGGATACCTGAAAGACCGTCGTACCCCTTATATGCCCAGCCGATCACTGTGCTCTGCAGGTGAGGGCCTCCTGCAGATACCATCTTATCAGGAGGTTCGTTCTGCACAATATAGGAAATGGACCTTTAGTGTGGTGGCACCTACCCTGTGGAATTCCCACCCCTTGAATATTAGGCAGGCACCATCTCTGTTATCTTTTCGGCACCTTTTGTAGACTTTCCTCTTTCAACAAGTCTTTTAAGTTGAGACCTATCCAAGTCTGCGTCTGTGTTGGAATTGCTTTTTAATATGTTTTATTTAACAATATGTTTTTAACCTTTTTAAAGATGTTTTTAAAGCTTTTCAAAATGTTATTATCATTTTGGTTTAATGTATTTTGGGGTCTGTTTTTATGTTTTAAAGTGTTTTTAGTGCTTCTGTTTGCCACCCTGGGATCCTGCTGGGGGCAAGGGCGGGATATAAATCTAATAATAATAATAATAATAAAAAATAACCAAAAAACCTAGCAAACAGTGGATTGAATCGGCAAGTGCCAAAGCAAGCCAGAACAAAAAATGGGCAGATCGGGATCGAACAACGACTATTGGAATATAAGAAAATTTGGACTAGGCAGTGAAACCCATTTCTAATGACTACCGAGGTCCTGCTGTGCTGTGTGTGCTTCTTTGATCTTCTGGACTTTCTTTGTGCACAAAGAGAGAAAAGTGGGCAGGTTAGCACATGTGCTGCTGACGCATGCTATAAGCTTGCTCAACTCACATGATGAACACATCCACACATTTAACCAAAACAAAGAGACAAGCAGGAAAAGGCAGCTCTTTGCAACACTTGCAAAGGTTTCTAGCTATTGCCTGGTATTCAACAAATCCCTTGTCAATCACTTCACTCATTGGATAAAAACCTAAAAGGGCAGGGGTTGGCTAATTCATTTCACAGAAATTGGGGAGTGGGCAGCTCACATTTTCACCCATAACTTTTTTTCCAGAGCACTTAAAAAAAAATAAAGCTAAGAGACTGGGGCCCCTGCTGGCCATGGGTGGAAATGGACAATTTCTACCCATCTGTTAGTGGTCCTGAATACAATTAACACAAAAACCTTTATTTATTTATTTTATATTTCACCCTTCCTCCAAAAGGAACCCAGGGTGACAAACAACAAGCAATAAAACAAAAACAAACTTAAATAACATCAAGCACAGATGCAGACATACAGTATGCATATAGACACATATAGTAAAGTTAATCATGTTGGCTCATAAGACAAAATCCATATTAGGGCAATCACTTTATTAGGCCAGCCAAAGCATCACACATCAAAAGCTTTAATCAGGCTAGATGGTAAACAAAGCAGTGTGTGTGCGTGCGTGCGCTCACATGGCTGATGGTAATGCCATGAATCTGCACCTGATAAGAACCTTAAGGCAGAATATGGGAGGAGACAGACATTCAAATAAGGCCCTTTTAGGTGCTATCAGGTTGCACCAAAACCTATGGGGAAGTAGAACCATAACAGTGGCTGCTTTGCTATCTCTGGAATTATAAAAACCAGCTGTTACCCATGTCTGTCTCCAAATGACAACAATCCCGCTTATTCAGCCATACATGTAAATTTTCTTCAGCTCACAACTATTAATTAACCACCAACACTCTTTTTTCAATATCTATAAATTGAATAATTGCACACAAATACACACACACCCTGGCATGAAACAACTCTTGTGTGACCACCACTTTTTTGGTACTCCCTTCAGCAGCAGGTGTAAAATACTTCTGACTCAGACACAGAAGAAAGGAAGGACATTTCAGGAACTAACATAGCATATTTTTTTACAGTGAAATCATAAATTCCATTAAAACAATGTTATATTGCTATTAATTTTTATTTATGTACGTATTTATTATTTTATTTATATCCCACCCTTCCCCCCAGCAGGAGCCCAGGGCGGTAAACAAAACACTAGAAACACTTTAAAACATCATAAAAACAGACCTTAAAATACATTAAAACAAAACAACTTTAAAAACATATTTAAAAGCTTTGAAGACATCTTTAAAAAAGGTTAAAAACATTGGGGGGTTTTAAAAAAAGATTTAAAAACATATTAAAAGCAATTCCAACACAGACGCAGACTGGTATAGGTCTCAACTTAGAAGCCTTGTTGAAAGAGGAAAGTCTTCAATAGGTGCTGAAAAGGTAACAGAGATGGTGCCTGCCTAATATTTAAGGGGAGGGAATTCCACAGGGTCGGTGCCACTAATTTTAGTGTTCTGTTCACAATGTCAGAAACTTAATGTATCTTTTCAGTCTTTATGTCCACACTACAGGCTTAAACTAATTTAACAGTAATTGCCTCTCCCCAGTGAAACCTGGATTCTCTGAAGAGGGATTGCAAACAGAATTTTCAGCATACTTACCAAACTATAATTCATAACATACTTACTAAACCGTAGTTCACAGGATTCTTTAAAGAAGGCTATTATGTTTGTGTGTCCTGTTAGTAACTTCTGGACACTGCACTATAGTAACTACAGACATGTTGCTTGTTTATCTGCTTGCTTTGTCCTGATCTAATGTACACCAAGATAGTAGAAGCCCCCTAAAACAGGTATGGTAAACTTGTGGTCCTCCAGATGCTGGTGGACTACAACTCCTATCATCCTTGACTATTGGCCATGCTGATGGGAGTTGGTCCAACAACAACTGGAGGGCCACAGGTTCTCCATTCCTCATCTAACTTAATCCAATGTAATCTAGTTGCATGTTAGAGCTGGATCATGGCCATAGCACATTTCCTACATCCAAAAGATATTTTGATTGTTTTAATACAAAACACTAGTGCAATTGTTTAAAACATTTGTCATGTTGATTCCTAATGCACTGTAACTGTAAAGTGTTTGAATGTGACTCGGCCATTTATTAGGTTTTCACAGAAAGCCTGTGATATATCACTATTGTCTTCAAATCCTATAGCTGGCCTCAAGCAGGCTGGCTCTCTATGGATAAATTCAAAACACTGTAGCATGTCTGATACTATACAAACTAGGGATGGGATCTGCATTTTGATGCTGGTTTGATTTTTGTTCTGTCAAACTTCCTTTCGATACCTCTTCGTCAGGGATCAATGTATGCTATTTGGTATAAATACCGATTTGGTTTTTCCTCGCAAAAATATTGATATTAATATCAAATTATGGAATGATCTCCCTGACAAGGTGCACCTGGTGCCAACACTGTTATCTTTTCGGCACCAGGTCAAGACTTTCCTCTTCTCCCAGGCATTTTAGCATGTATTTTAAAGTGTTTTAAAATATGTTTTAAATTGTTTTTAAAAGATGTGTTTTTAAATTTGTATATTTGTTTTTAGTTATTGTAAACTGCCCAGAGAGCTTCGGCTATGGGGCGGTATATAAATACAATAAATAAATAAATAAATAGTTTTTTTAAAATATCATTTTCATATATTTTTTAAAAATCAATATTTTAAATGAAATATTAACATTGACAATTTGAGGGAGACGGAAATATTAATGTGTATATTTTGAGGAAAATATTAGTATCAGTATTTTTGAGGCAATTTAAAAAAAACCTGTTTCAAGTGAGCCGTTTTTTTTTTCTTCAAAGAAAAACGGATTAACAGGCAAGCATTCTCCTGTCTACGCTCATTATTTTGTTATCTATACAGCTAAAGAGATTTGTCAAAGAACCAGCAATTAAGAAAACCTGGGTGAGTCAAAACCTTCTCTTTTACTCACGGAACTAAGGGGGAAGAAAATAAAAATAGCCTATCTTTTTTTTTATTGCAAAAAGCTGGCATGGAAATCAGCATTATAAAGATTACAACGGATGAGGGGTTTCTGATTGGAAGAGACTTTTGTGTAATATATGTCTGGGACTATTTTTTCTGGTCTACTTTTTTTTTTGACGAATCTGCTCATTCTTTCTGCTACTAGTTATTTGGATGCTGTGAACTAAAGCTGTTTTTGCACTTCTGGGCATATAAGAGATAAGGAAATCCGTGCTGTCTAGAGTGTGACGTCAGTTGGTTTGAAAGATTAACTCCTTTGTAACTGGATAAAGAAATAAACTGCTCTTTGCTTGTGACATTGAAAATTGAAGGATTGTTCCTTTGGTTTTAAGAATGACAATTAAGAAGATCATGGATGTACAAGAAGGGACTTTATCTTTAGATATGTTTCAGAAAATAATGAATGGGATTAAGTCAATAAAACAAGAACTGAGAAATAATAGACAAGCGTTGAGAATTGAATTTGACGAAATGAGACAGGAGCTGAAAGAAATTCAGGATTCTATGAGAAAGGAGAATAAAGATAGATCTGGAAAACCAAAAAAGGATGAAAGAAAAATTAAAGACAAGGTTCAAACTATGGAGATTGGATTAAATATGGACTTGGAAAAAGATTTGGATTTCCTGGCTGTGATGGATCCTGGAGACAAATATTACGGTTTGGAACTCAGCGCTGTCCCTGAAGGAATTGAGGAAGAGATTATAGATAAAGATATTATCGGTTTGAAAAAATTCCTGGACTGGAAGGATTTGATGGAACTTGAAATGGAGAAAGTTAACAGAATTAATCCCTGTTTTGTGTCAATGGAAAAACCTTCAAGAGATGTGCTAGTGTATTCTAGTTAATGTCTTATATGTCTTAACTTCAGACCTTCAGCATGGGAAGGTCAAAGGTGGAGAGGGTTGAGTCAGCACATATTGCTCCATTGTTGCTCCTCCAAATATACAGTTTAAGAATGCCTGAAAAAGGCTCTTATATGCCTCTGTTGTTACCATGAATCTCCTTTACAGTGTCAAGAAAAATATTTCTTTGGTTCAGTAAATGGTACCTTTGCTCAGACGTCTGGATAGAGATTTCGCCTACGTGAAAACATTTCCAACTAATTAGATATGAACCCATCCTTGCACCTGTGTTATCTGGTACAAACTATACGTCAAGGCCACTATGGCAGCCCCTCTAATTGGAATGGATACCTTTCTGGTGAGGTAGCATGTACACTTCAGTTCTGGAAAGTTACTGCCATCTAGCCCTCTGATTGGCTGGGAGGACAGATTCGCTGTTACTAGGCCTTTTTCTATAAATGTAGTTTTGCCTCTTCGTTCGATGCTTCACACCCTGGTTCCTGACACCTGTGGACATCTACTTTTCTGTGAGGCCGGCTGCTCTGTTGGTTTGCATTAGAGTTGGGCAAGGTAGCTTTTCTTATTTTTATTCTTATATTATATTCTTATTCCTGTATCTATATATATTTTAGGCTGCCATCACTTAACATGGCAATAGCCATCCATGGCAACAGGTGGGCTAAGTTCAGCAGGGGTGATGAGAGCAAGCAGGTGAGTGGGTGAGGAGGCTAGTGAGTGAAGACGCAGGGGAGAGCAAGTCAGCAGTGGCAAGGGGTGAGCAAGATGGCAGGGGCCTTGCTGCGAAGCCATGGCAAGTGAGCGACTGAGGTGGCTGTGGCCAGGCAAGCCATGTAGGAACAGTTAGAACAGGTCTGGGCAGCTGGCCTCAGGCAGCCACCTTCCTCCTCTGCTTCCCTCCTCCTTGTGGAAAAAGGTCTAAACGGAGGGAGAGGAGGCTTGGCCAGGTTTAAGGGCAGGGGAATATGGCAAGGCCTGAGGGTTGGTGGGGGATTTGGTGTTCATGGGATTAGATCAGTGATTCTCAAATGGTGCGCCCAGGCACACTGGTGCGCCCTAAGAGGTGGCTAGGTGTGCCTCAAATATTATGAAAGTATATTTTAAAAATGAGAAGAAACCCATTTGTAAGTAATAGTTTAAGTTATTTTTATTCATAGTTTAAATATATATTTAATATATTTTGTACACGAAGTGTGCCAGAAAATTTTTATATGTTTGAGAACCACTGGATTAGATGCTGGGGTTGCTGAGCAAAGCATACAGGGGCTGAAGCCCCTATTATCTTTCTCACTGATATATAGGTTCTTCTTTTATGCTGCTATTTTAAATACTTATTAATAGATTTACCTCTTCTATTTTAGTGTGGTTTCTTGGAGCTTAGATACTGAATCAATTCTTTGTTCTCTTGGTCAAACTGCTACTAAGTAACATTTTAGGGGCTTGGGGCTCAAGGGACAGAGTACCTGACTTTTAGCTCTTGTCTCATTGAATCTCAAGTGATATCCAGAGTACAGCTTGGGAATTGGCCCAGTTTGGTCAGACTTAAGGAATGCTTGCAGCATTCTGCCTTGCAGGATTGGTTTTTACCCTGGTCTTTTGGCACCTGCTACACCAACAAGACACTGGTACTCATGTTTGGAGCCAGTGGCTCTTGACAACAGGACTGGGACAAAAGTAAGTTGGCTACTTATTTTCAGCATCTGGCATACATCCATCATATACCACCAAATAGCTATCTTTAGCCATGGCTGCACTATACACCAGCCTGCTTCCATTGGGTGCAGCATACTACTCACATAGTTTTTCACGCAGTGGTAACTCATTTTGCCTTATTCATCCAAATATCCAGTTTACTATATCTCCAGGACTATGGGCAGCTTAAATTTTTAACACATATACAATTCTAAAAAATACAAATCACAACAAAACTTACAGATAAATATCCTGAACATGCAATGCCATTTGTGGGGAAAGCAAAACTCTGCCTTTCTATCACTGGTAAAATTCCCATTGATTTTAATACCCCCATCCAAGTTTTTTATCAGTGTACCATAAAGAAGTCTACTCTTGGTTAGATGTTAGGCAATTTAATGAGGAAGAGAGATGAACTTCCTCCTCCTGTAAGTTAACCTTTTCTTCTTCATATACTTACATGTTATCAGTGGATTTATATTTCCCCCTGATCACTGGACTTATTGAATGCATGCCAGGTAAGATAAAATAAAACCTGATCAGACTTTTTTTTTAAAAAAAAATCAGGATAAACTCACCAGTTTTCTTGCTTATTGAGAAGCAAACATAAATGTGTGTTTGTATCTGTGCAAATGAGCAAGACTCAACCAAGCTGGCTCTGAAAATCAGAAAATTATAGAAAATGAAAAAAATGCTTTCTTACAGGGACAGGCGCATGCAGAACACAACATCCATGCTGTTTCCAAGACATTAAAACTAAATATAGTACAGCTGCTGTACAGCATCAAGATAATATATCGCAGTGTGAAGTTCTGTGATGATTATGTACATTCAGCTGTTTCTGTCCTCTGTGTTGTCATTTCTTGGCTTCATTAAATGAAAGGCAGAAAAGCTGCATTTAAGCAAGTTCTTTTTTTTTCAACCATATATACAATCCAGGTGGTGCAATAATGAAGCTTGTTGCAAAGAATAATGCTTCTTTTTCACTGGATACTAGTTCTGAGCATTATTATATATCAGATAATAGGGACAGGTATATCAGGAGCTAGAGTGTTACCCACGTATTGTACACATCCGTTCAGAGGTAGATGCTACAATTTCCACTTTTCTTGTTAGAAGAAAGGAACGTTTTCTGCTTGTTTTCTTGAGTGTCAGAAACAACATGACAGCAAATGAGGCCTGAGAGTCAAAGAACAGTAGATTATAGTCAAAGCAGGATTAAATTATTCATATTTTACAGCATCCTAATACATTTTTTTAAAGCAATCATCCATTTCTCAAGCAGACTTCACAGTCACTATTTGCCTTCTGGTAAATGTCAGGACTCCAAATGTGCTCCACCAAACCTGCTTTTAGGACACAAAAAGTGCATTTTCAGAAGTAAGAGTTTCTGGTATCTAATGGAATGGGCAGATCTCATTTTGCTGAAGGGTGTCAGTGGATCCCCATGTAATGCATTGCATTGGTTAGTGTGTCAGCAGCAATGATTCTCTCTGCTTCAAATAATGTTTAGAATGAATATGTGGTCCATTTATACCACAATCTTATGCTTGTTTACAGTAGGGTACTCACAGAGAGATGCGGATTGATATCCTGCCCTTCTAGTGCACACCACTCACAGTGGCTTACAATAATTAAAAAAAATAGAAAATATAACAACATTCAGGCAAAAATAGCAATATGAGAAGACAGAGAGGTTCAGCAGATACAGCAAAGACATCTCAGAAAATCATCTAGCTTGTACTGGCATAATGCAACAATAGAGGGGCCCAACTGAGCCTTCCAAAGTAAAAAATAACTACCATAATTTATGTGTGGCTACAAGAAGGGCCTTTATTCATCTCTTCCCCCCCCCATTGTTGTCTCCCAAATGGGTTAGTTGCCCGGTGCACAGTACAGCCAAATGACCACACCCAGGTTGAAGGGTCCAACAAACTTTATTTCACTCTGGCCAGAAGAGGTGCAAGGCGATAATTCGCAAAACAAGCACACCCCTTATGGGGGGGGTGCTACACTTTTATACAATGCAAGCAAAAATTCATGGCACATTCTAATTGGCCCCCTAATGCCATCCTGCCACCTTTCCATTGCTCCATCTTCTAACTTATGCATGCCCATTGTTTCTTATGCACCCGGCACATTAATTTCTCCACCCATATCTGCATTCCAAGCTAGCCATCACACAATTATTATTATTTATTATTATTATTTATTAGACTTTTATACCGCCCGACTAGCAATAGCTTTCTGGGCGGTGAACACTGAGAATACAATAAAATACACAATATAATACAATAAGAACATATAAAATAAGAACAATCTAAAATCAGTACAACAGATATGAAAATCAGGTTAACTTAAATTAAAATGCCTTGGAAAAGAGGAAGGTTTTAACCTGGCGCCGAAAGGATAACAATGTCAGCGCCAGGCGCACCTCCTCGGGAAAACTGTTCCACAGTTCGGAGGCCACCACTGAGAAGGCCCTAGATCTTGTCACCACCCTCCGGGCCTCTCTATGAGTCGGAACCCAGAGGAGGGCCTTCATAGCAGAACGTAGTGTACAGGCCAGTTCATAACGGGAGAGGCGTTCGAACAGGTATCGTGGTCCCGTGCCGTATAAGGCTTTATAGGTTAATACCAACACTTTGAATCTGGCCCGGAAGCATATTGGTAGCCAGTGCAAGCGAGCCAGAACAAGTGTTATGTGCTGGCAGCCGCATTTTGCACTAGCTGTAGCTTTCGAACTGTCTTCAAAGGCAGCCCTACATAGAGCGCATTGCAGTAATCCAAACGCGAGGTTACCAGAGCATGTACAACTGATGTGAGGTCCTCCTTACTCAGATAGGGATGTAGCTGGGCTACCAACCAAAGTTGGTAGAACGCATTCCGTGCCACCGAGGCTACTTGAGCCTCAAGTGAAAGGGAAGAGTCTAGAACGACTCCCAAGCTACGAACCTGCTCCTTTAGGGGGAGTGTAACCCCATCCAGGATAGGGTGTGAATCCACCACCCGATCAGAGAAACCATCCACCAACAGCATCTCAGTCTTGTCAGGATTGAGCCTCAGTTTGTTAGCTCTCATCCAGTCCATTGTCGCGGCCAGGCAACGGTTCAGCACATCGACAGCCTCACCTGAAGAGGATGAAAAGGAGAAGTAGAGCTGCATGTCACAGCATACTGATGATAACGCACTCCAAAGCTCCTGATGACTGCACCCAACGGCTTCATGTAGATGTTAAAAAGCAGGGGAGACAGAACCGACACCTGCAGAACTCCACATTGGAGAGCCCACGGTGTCGAGCAATGTTCCCCAAGCACTACCTTCTGGAGACGGACGGCCAAGTAGGAACGGAACCACTGCCAAGCAGTACCTCCAACTCCCAACTCTGCAAGCCTCCCCAGAAGGATACCATGGTCGATGGTATCGAAAGCCGCTGAGAGATCAAGGAGAATCAACAGAGTCACACTCCCTCTGTCCCTCTCCCGACATAGGTCATCATACAGGGTGACCAAGGCCATCTCCGTGCCAAAACCAGGCCTAAAACCCGATTGAAATGGATCTAGATAATCAGTTTCATCCAATAGCGCCTGGAGCTGGCTAGCAACCACTCGTTCCAAGATCTTGCCCAGGAATGGAACATTTGCTACTGGTCTGTAGCTGTTGAAATGTTCTGGGTCCAAGGAAGGTTTTTTCAGAAGTGGTCTCACCACCGCCTCTTTCAGATGGCCAGGGACCACTCCCTCTCGTAAAGAGGCGTTTATCACTTCCTTGGCCCAGTCAACTGTTCCATCCCTGCTGGTTTTTATTAGCCAAGAGGGGCACGGATCCAGTACCGAAGTGGTTGCGTGTACCTGTCCAAGCACCTTGTCCACGTCCTCGAGCTGAACCAACTGAAACTCATCCAATAAAACATGACAAGACTGTGCTCCGGACACCTCATGAGGATCAGCTGCTATAAATTGGGAGTCTAAGTCCCGGCAGATGCATAAGATCTTATGCTGGAAGTGCTCAGCAAACTCATTACAGCGGGCCACCGATGATTCTACCGTGTTTTGAAGGTCTAGATGGAGTAGCCCTCGGACCACTCTAAAAAGCTCCGCTGGGTGGCAAAGAGATAACTTAATAGTGGCAGCAAAATGTTGTTTTTTTGCCGCCCTCACCGCTCCTACATACAGCTTGGTAGAAGCACTAACCAGCGCATAATTGCATCCATCGGGAGTTCACCTCCATCTCCGCTCAAGCCGCCTCCTATCTTGTTTCATCGCTCTCAGCTCTGGAGTATACCAAGGAGCTGTATGAGCTCTACACAGGAGAGGGCGCACAGGAGCGATCGTGTCAACGGCCCGGGTCATCTCCGCATTCCACAGATCAACCAGGGCTTCAACAGGAGGGCCAGTCCTATCAGCCGGAAAAAAAAACCCAGAGCCCTTTGAAAACCTTCAGGATTCATTAGTCTTCGGGGGCAGACCAATTTATTAGGTCCCCCACCCTTACAGAGGGAAGAGGCTACTGAAAGTCTAAACTTCAGCAAGCAGTGATCTGACCATGACAATGGGAGAGATGTAAAACTCCCCACATCCAGATCACTATCCCCATGTCCAGTAGCAAAAATAAGGTCTAGAGTATGCCCCGACACATGTGTTGGACCACTAACATATTGAGACAGCCCCATGGTTGTCATGGAAGCCATGAAGTCCTGAGCCGCCCCGGACAAAGTCGCCTCGGCATGGATGTTGACATCCCCCAGTACTAATAGTCTGGGGGATCTCAGCAATACCTCCGAGACCACCTCCGTCAGCTCAGTTAGGGAAGCCATTGGGCAGCAAGGTGGGCGGTACACCAAAAGGATTCCCAGCCTGTCCCTCTGGCCCAACACAAAGTGCAAACACTCCAGACTGGTCACTGCATGGACATGGTACTTGGTGAGTGAGATGGAACTCTTATAGACCACAGCAACCCCACCTCCCCGACTCTCAGATCTACCATGATGCTGAACCAAGTACCCCGGTGGGCAGAGCTGGGAGAGACTAACTCCTCCCTGTTCACCCACCCAGGTCTCAGTTATACATGCCAGATCGGCTGCCTCATCCACAATCAAATCGTGGACAAGGGAGGTTTTATTATGTACCGATCCAGCATTTAAGAGCAGCAACTGGAGATCTGAGAGTTGGCTGAGAGGACAACCACCAACCCTGCGGGTGTGAGAAGGACCGGAACAAGGCACAGGCACTACATGTCTGGGCCGCGTTCCCCTTACCTGGCCAGTCCTTCTCACATCGCCATACCTCCCTCTGCCCGTCACTACGGTAATTGGGGCCCCCTCAAGTCCCCCCGATTGATGAAAAAACCTCTTTCCCAAGCACATATTAAAAACGTATGTACAGACACACAGACTCATTCACATCTAATACAATCACATACACACCAACATGCATTCAAACCAAGCACACAAACACAACAGCTTCCCAGTACGTATTTTACTGATAAGCTTCAGCAAGGCATGTAACTTCTCTAGGCCTTGTAACATTTAGTTTCTCTTCTGTGCATTTTTCTTAAAAACGCTGGCCCCGAGTCATCACCATCAACTAGGTCTCCATCATAATCAGGACATAAAGAAGGGCTGCTCTACCAGATCCAGGGAAGGCTTCTTCAGGAATGGTCTTCCCACTGCCTCCTTCAAGCAACCGAGGACCACTCAATGCAAACTAAATTAAATGCCTTTCCCATCCCTGCTTGTATTCCATAAGTGCTCAGAGAAATGGATGCAGCAGACAAAGCTGGGACAGTGGCCTGATTTCCCAGTTCCTGGTTATTTGCTTCCTTCTGTATTACATGTGCATGTATTTGAAAGTAAATTTACATTAGGAAGAAATTGATGTTGTGTCACCATTCTAAAAAAAGAAGCACATAGCCATGCTCCCACTTGCTAAAATAAATCAATGGGACAACAAATGGAATTAAGGGCCAGGAGTTTATTTAATGTGATAGGATCTATATCAAGCACAGATTTTTTTAGGCATGTCTAACTTCACCTACAGTATAGGCATCATGAAAACTTGAACAGAGAGCTGAGAGGACCTCCTGCTCTCTGTTTCTTAGTTGGGCAACTCACCTTGACTCCAACCACCGGATGGATTAACTGGGCTATGCCTTCCTTCATCTGCTCACCTTAAAGGTGTGCCAAGGAAGTGCATGGTTGCTATTTCTCTTCTTTACTGGATAGCCTTAGATGGCATGAAGCCATCAGGGCTCAAGGCTACTTCCCTTCCTATGTCACCTCAAACTGGTTAGCAGTGAGAGGTAGATTGGATAAGCAACAGCTGAACATGTCTCAGTCGAGCTTCATATCCCTCCCTGCCCACACCAAACCTGCTAGTTGAGACCAGCAGAGGAAATCAGGTAGCCAATGAAACCACATTCCGTCACTTCATCATATGAAAGGCTTTCTCAGATGTGAAGTAGCTGAAAAGAATGTGCTCCCTGAAACCAATTGTATTAATCATTCCCCTTATCCAACAAGCTAATCCCACATTGTTGGATCTTGGGATAGATGGGTGGGGTTGTATGCTTGGAGAAATAGAGACTGAGAAGGGAGAGGTGGCTCCTTATAGAGGTGAGCTGATCCTTGATGCTGATTGGCCTTTGGTCCTATGTCACACCATGGATCACCCTTCCCAAAATTCCATCCCAGAGGTGGGGCAAATCCATCCTTGTCTCAAGCTAGGTAAGCACCATTCTTCTATGTAATACACATCTTCAACCCGAAATCTCAAAACCTGTATTATCATGGGCTGAAGCTTCCTATGAATGCCTTTTTGGCATAAGTGTACATTTGTGTTTTTTTCCAAGTTCCTTTCCGAAATAGAATTTTAGTCTCATGCTGAGACATTGCAATATTGTTCACTGCAAGAAACTATTTTGTTCTGCCTCAAAGGCAATACATTTTTATGTTTAATTTTGCCCAGAGTATCTACAACACTTGTTTATGTCCTTAAAATGCCTTTTAAAGAGATTGATTTCAATGCCTCGCCAGTAAATTCTGCTTCGAAGATTTAATTCGATCATTTATGCAGCAAGACAGAATTTACATCTTATTTTGGCAGCTCTTATGTCTGTTAGGTACACTACAGCTGTAGCACCATCCAGCTGAATGCATAGGGATGGGTGCATATATCTTTTATTTATCCTTCACTAATGTTTTAATTATGTCATTTTACTTAAAGTTTTATCACCAACTCCAGATATCGCTTTAGCCTGAAACACTGTTAGGAAATTTTACACCTGCAGTAAATCAAGTTCCTATAAATGCCTCTTTTTTCTGTGCGAAAACACCAGAAAGTAATGAACCCAAATGTAAGAAAAGTAAAGTCTCTTGTGATGCAATGTTTTCCTGTATGGGAATGTTTTAAGTTATTTGTGAAAGAAGATGAATTGAACATGCTATTGGCCAGTGTTAAGAACATCTCTAAAATAGGGATGGGGAACCCATGGCCCTCCAGATGTTGCTGGATTCCACCTCTCATCAAATCCATCAAATCATGGCCAATGGTCAGGGATGATGGAAACTGTAGTCCAACAAGACCTATGAGGGGAGGGGTACAAGTTCTCCATCCATGTCATAAGAACGTAAGAAGAGCCTGCTGGATCAGGTCAATGCGTTGTATCATGTGGGACTGCAGGCAAGGGTTCATGTAGTTAAGCAGCTGGTGATAATGACTGCGCGAAGATGGACTCGTTGAAGGAGGGAGTTCCCATGAAGAACAACTTGCCCATGGGGCCTCCAAACTCTGGAGCTGACTAGACTGGAACCCTTCTCCCTGATATCTGGTGTTCTGTGTGAAGGAAATGTTTTGAACAAAGAAATATTTCATAATGTGAGGCCTCCCTCGCTGGATCGTCACCTTGTAGTGGTGAGTGGGCTTGTGTGTTCCAATGAACTCTATGAGTGATGCCGTGTGTATGTTTCAACAGCTGTGAAGGTGGATGAAGGCAGCAGATAAAAGATTGTCGTGGTATCCATGCCATTGGATCAAAGCCTTTTTCTGTCAAGGTTGTGTGTTGATCGTTGTGCACTGATCTCCCCACATAAAACCAATTCACACACAGGCATCTTCTAACCAAACCAAACCAAAAGTCCCATGGCAATCGGCAAATGGCGATGGGGGCAGGACTGTGAAATCCAGAAGCCCCTAGTCATGGACCAGCACATGGGTGGTAGATAAGACCTTATCTTGGAAAACAATCTTACTCGGCCACGAGTGATCGCCAATGGATGAATGAATGTGAGGCCCCAGTTGCAATCCAACATGGCACAGCTCAGACACAGATTTACCACCAGGGCTTGTTACAGCAGTTTACTTCAGTTTGATTTAAGCATCTCTTTCCTTATTGCACAAAATTTATATACCATTTGATTGCAGACAATCTCTCAGTATACAGTTGGACCGTACTACAAGGATTCTGCTCCACTTGAAATTATTATTTGAAATTATTACAAAACTGATGGCTCAGAATCTGTAAGGAATCCCCCCTCCCCATTGCAGAGTGGCACCCACTTTCCAGGTATGAAAAAACTTCCATTTTTCTGTTTGTGGGATTTTCCAGTGCACTTTTTTCAAATGTAGAGGGCTGCTGCTTACATGAGTGTAAATAAAGTACACTGCGCTCCTTTTGAATATTTTGAAATCTCTCAGTTGGAATACCTGTACACAAGATGCGCTAGTTTTGCAAATTCTCATGGGAACATTAGTAATAGTTCAACTGCCAAGTGAAATCACTAGACATGATGGCGCCCCAGTGCTGAGCCATACAGGAAATACCATTGCTGCTTACTTACCCAGAGGTGTCTGTCTCTTCACAAGGAGGCTGTGAGGGAAGGCAGGCAGGATAAAGTCCTGACAGGTGACTGAGGCTGGGTGGCTGAGGGATTATGGTTGTAATCCTGTACACTGTACAGCATATAAACTTACATGAGAGTAAGCCCTATTGAAAACAATAGTAATTACTTCTGAGTAGACATTATAGGATTGTACTTTACATTTCCTATTGTGAACAAATGTATAATTGGAAGACCCATAGAATATGGGCAGAACCAAATAAGGGGAATATTACAGAATGGGATGAGTGATATTGGCCCATCCCCATTTGCTTTCTGTAGTTTCAGTGTTTTTATAACGTGTTTTAGAATGTTTTCAATTGTAATTGTGTTTTGGTACTCTTTCAACATTTTAGTATGTTTTTCTTTTTTTTTTAAATTGTTTTCTTTATGTTTTCTGCCCTAAACTCCTTTGGGAGGAAGGGTGGGATATAAATTCAATTAATTATAGTAATAATAATATACATGCTGCTTTCAGGCAGGAATTCTTTATCATAATTTCATGAACACGGGCCCAAAAGCAATTTGAGAGAGACAGATAGCCAAAGAATTGTGCACTTTTTGTCCTGCATACACATGCAGTTTACAAACACACACACACTGGTGCTTCCTCTTCTGTTGTTCCTACTCATTACTAGCCATCAATTAATCCTTTTTCTTTCATTATGGGTTGTCTATTTTAGTTAATGGAAACTGCCTCTATCAGATTCTGCCCCAGATTTAAAGGTTCCCTGTTGCACAATATGGTTTCCAGAAGAGAACTATCCCTGTTATGATCCATTATTCTTCCAGAAATTCATTTGAAATTTTAAAAATCAAATGAAAAATCAAAGTTCCCTAATTATGCAATTGATAGTATCACAAGAAATATTCAAAAAATGCAAATTTATGCAATTTTGCAATAGTACAAGGGGGGGTCATGTTAAAATGATAATTTCTTTTTAAACATTTAAAAACTGGGGATATTGCTATAAAGGCTTTTCTTAATGCTTATTCTATTTCACGTTTATTCCAATACTAGCATTTTAAAATCTGGATTTCCTACCAGGATTCAAACAGAGTAGAACCAAATGGATATTGGGATATCAGAACAATAACAGAGCAGAACTGAGGGACTCCACAAATCCCTTTATTTTGGACTGCAAGCCTGATGGCATAGTTCTGTGGGTGTTTAAAAATAATTTGTACATGGTTCAATGGGTGTTTAATATAATTGTACTTTCTGCATTTAACAGATAATTATTTGATGACGAGAATCTTACCACACATAAATAAAATGTGTGGTAAATGCGAGGTAAAAAGCTTGCCTCTATCTACCTAGTAGACTCTTATGTACTACAGGGCATGTCACTTTGCTCTAAATGTCCCTAGCAAAACAATTTGTTCCAACATGTTGCATGATGAAATTCCACTTTGCACCCTTGAAAAAATTCCCATTGATTTCAAGTGAAAAGCCCCGGGGAGCTGAATGTGTGCTTGTGAAGTCAGAATCATAATGTGAAAACACTGCATAACAGCTGCATCCATGAATCAGGCAATTACAATCATTCCCATGTATGTATTCTTTTCTTGGAATAATACCCAGCATGCTGAGCCATTATTATGGCTGAATGGCATATTTCTCAAATAATTCAGTTCAGAACATCAGATTCTAACCTTGGTTATTGTGTGGATTTTGTAGGATGCTGTGCAGTGTTGAATTCCCAGTGGGGCACATGTTTTCTCTAACCTTTCAAATAACAGGCCTAATAAACACAGAGATGGCGCTAAATGAACCACTTCAGCCGTTACAGAAAGATTTCTCCCCCCTTTACACTTGGATATATAATTAAGATGAACTTTTAAAAATAGGCATTTTTCCCTAGCAGTTAAATAGGGGTAAAGATGTGCTAATATTTTTTTCCGGACTGTATAATTTGTTCTTAGTGTGTATTTATTAGTTGATGTATATGCTTTTAAAATCTCTGTTTTTTAAAAAATATATAATTATCATTTTTAAATAATATAATTTTAAGATCAGGTTCCGAACAAGAGACAAGAACTGCTGGGCATCTGCAAGGGTCCCACTATGTACCAGAACCCCCTTGCCCAAATTGTCACAAGGGTGTTTGTGGCTCCACTTCCTGGACTTCACCAACTCCTACTCCTGCCTTCTCCCTTTTTGACCCCTTTTGGCAAGCAGAGGAAGCAGCAGTCACTGTTTGCTTTCTCATACCCCTGCTGGATAGTGGTGGTAACAGCAGCCTGCTCCTAATTTCTCCTGCCACCACCTGCCACCATCACAGTGGGCCCAAAGGAAAAGGATGGGTAGGTGAGTGAACAGAAGTAGCAGGAGCAGCTCTTCCTCCTCCTCCTCTTCCTCATAGCTACCAGACTGGGTAAAGAAGAAGCAAGCAGAAACAGAGCTGGCATTAGCAGTGATAATAAGAAAGAGGAGCACCTACTTTCCATCACCAGCAAGCCAGCCTAACCTCCCTTGTAGGAGAGCTTGCCTGAAGCCTATAAAAATCTGGCTTTGTCTAAAATGTAGTAATCTAAACATGTGGCTAAGTCTGGGTTGTTGCAGAAATACATGGAATGGTGAAATACATGGTTGAAAAAGGAAAACCTGTTGTCCTTTAGAAAAGAAAATCTCTTTGCTTCCATGGTGTATTGTCTTTGACCAGTGGTCCTCCTTCAACTATGATCAAGGATCATCAGCTTTTTCCCCCTGCTGAACTTTCTGGTGGTCTCCAAAGGTACATTAAAAATAGTTGAGGAAAATACTAAATAGAGACAGTGGTTTCTTTGTGGTTTCTCCAACATGCTGAAGAGACAACCCCCAACTTGCCTCAAAATGACTCAAACGAAGGCTGCTACTTCAATATCCTTCTCAATAGGGATGTTGGAGAATTCCATCAGAAATGGAAACAGGAGCAGAAATTGCTGCAATTTACAGGTTGGTTGAAGATCAGAAATGGAAATCATTTGTTAGCAGCAGTCAGAATGTTGGTGGCATGGGTAGAATACTCGGTCTGGAATGAAGCACTGTTCAATGAATTAACACAAAAACATAGTCTCCAGAGGTCAAAGCAAAAGAATCATAGAACTGAGAAGCTGGAATGAGCCTATAAGGCCATCGAGTCCAACCCCCTGCTCAATGCAGGAATTCAAATTAAAGCATACCCGAAAGGTGGCTGTCCAGCTGTCTCTTGAAGGCCTCCACTGTTGGAGATCCCACCACCTCCCTAGGTAATTATGTGCATTCTAATTGGTCATACCACTCTTAACAGATAGGACGTATTTCCTGCTGTTGAGTTGAAATCTGGCTTCCTGTAATGTGAACATATTATTCCGTGTCCTGCACTCTGGGATGATTGAGAAGAGATCCTGACCCTCCTCTGTATGACAACCTTTCAAGTCTTTGAACAGTGCTATCATATCTCCCCTCACTCTTCTCATCTCAAGGATAAACACACCCAGTTCTTTCAGTCTGTCCTCACAGGGCTTTCTTTCCAGTCCCCTGATCATCCTTGTTGCCCTCCTTTGAATCCGTTCCAGTTTGTCTGCATCCTTCTTAAAGTGCGGTGTCCAGAACTGGATCCAGTACAAGATGAGGCCTAACCGGTGCTGAATAGAGGAGAACCAATACTTCACTCGATTTGGACACTATACTTCTGTTAATGCAGTCTAAAATAGCATTTGCCCTTTTTGCAGCCACATCACACTGTTGGCTCATATTCAGCTTGTGATCAACAAAAATCCCAAGATCCTTGTCACATGCTGTATTGCTGAGCCAAGTATCCCCCATCTTATAACTGTGCATTTGGCTTCTTTTTCTAGGTGTAGAACTTTGCATTTATCCCTCTTAAATTTCAGTCTGTTGTTTTCAGCCCAGTGCTCCAGCCTATCAAGATCCCTTTGAATTCTGTTTCTGTCTTCCAAGGTATTACCTATCCCTCCCAATTTTGTATCATCTACAAATTTGATAAGCATTCCCTACACCTCCTCATCCAAGTCATTAATGAAAATGTTGAAGAGCACTGGGCCCAGGACTGAGTCCTGCAGTACCCCACTTGTTACCTCCCCCAGTTTGAGAAGGAACCATTGATAAGCACTGTTTGAGTACAATTCTGTAGCCAGCTGTGGATCCACCTGATAGTTGTTCCATCCAGGCCACATTTAGCTAGCTTGCTAATCAGAATATCATGGGGCACTTCGTTGAAAGCTCTGCTGAAGTCAAGATATGTCCACAGCATTTCCAGTCTACCACGGAAGTTACCCAATAAAAAAAATTAGATAAGATTAGTCTGGCAGGATTTGTTCTTGATAAATCCATGTTGGCTTCTCGTCATCACTGCATTGTTTTCAAGGTGCTTACAATATTGATCACTTTATAATCTGTTCCAAAATTTTCTCAGGGATCGATGTCAGGCTGACTGGTCTGTACTTCCCAGGTTCCTCCTTCTTGCTGTTTTTGAAGATAGAGACAACATTAGACTTCCTTCAGTCATCCTGCACTTCACCCATCCTCCATGATTTCACATAGATGGCTGTTCCAACAGTTCTTCAGCCAGTTCCTTCAATACTCTAGGATGCAGTTCATCAAGCTCTGGAGATTTGAACTTGTTCAAACTGATTAGGTATTCCTTCAGGGCCGGCTCCAGGAATGCTGGGGCCCTTGGGCATCGGCTTGCTCTGGGCCCCAGCATGTGTGCGCTCGCGTGCGCATGTGTGCATGCACACAACCCCCCATGCCCCCACCTACCTGCTGTCTTTTACCATTGCCCTTAACGAAGATGGCGGCTGCGGTTTCCCTAAGGGGATGATGCCTCCACCACCATCTTTGTTGATGGCACAGGTGTGTGCTACGCCCACTCATCTCTGCCATCAACTAAGATGGCAGCAGGGGCTTCAGTACCTTAGGGAAACCACAGCTGCCATCTTCGTTAATGTCAGGTCCAGGATGAGACTGAGGGACCAGACCAGTGGGTGAAAGCAATTCAGTTTTTATTAGAGTGACATCCACACAAACGCTGCGCCTTCTCATAAAGTGCCACTGACTTACAGATCCTGCGACATGGAAAGATAGTTGACAGAGCGAAGTGCACTTTCCCGCCCAACTCTTAAGTAGGACCCAAACGGGCGCGAAGCCTTTCACTCCGCCTCAATCCACCCTCAGGGGCCACCTGTCTCCCCCTCCCCATTTCTTGTCTCTTCATTCATCGTCGAGTACGCGGTGAGGGGGGAAGAGCCGGCCCCTCCCCTTCTGAAGATTTCGACTCCAGTATGGGCGTAAGGGGAGGTCCGGGCGGAGGGGGAGGCGTGTGAACTTTCAAGGTTGGCTCTGAGACTCTGGCACTCCCAGGATCTCCGTTGCTGGGCAACCCTATCTCTGGACATTCCTCTCCTTCTCCTTCGCTCAAGTCTGACAGGGGGCTCCCCTCCCCCTCGTCTTCTGACTCTAAATCCACGGGACCCCAATTCCACGTCCCGACAGTTAAGGGCAATGGTAAAAGACAGCAGACAGGTAAGTGGGGGGCCTGTGGATCACGGAAGGGGAGCGGAGGGGTGACTGAGGGGGCCCCTGTAGCTCCAGGGGCTGTTGGGCCAATGCCCCACCTGGCCGCCCTTTAGAACCAGCCCTGTATTCCTTGACCATTTGTCTATCAATCTTAAACTGCAATTCTGCCCCTTCAACGTCATGTTTCTCCGTAGGGTCATAGACTCTCTTTCAGAAGAAGACTGAGGAAAAGTAGGAATTGGGTACCTCTGCCTTTTCTTTGTCATCTGTTATCATTTTGCCATCCTCATTGAGTAGCTGTACCACCCTTTCTTTTCTCTGGCTTTTACTATGGATGTATATGAAGAAAGCTTTTTTGTTGCTTTTGGCATCTCTCGCTAACCTCAGCTCATTCTTAGCCTTAGCTTTCCTGACACCATCGCTGCAATTCCATGCTACCTGTATGTACTCTTCCTTTCTAGCCTGGCCTTCCGTCCACTTCCTGTATGCACCCTTTTTTGTTTTCAAGTCATCTCTAAGCTTTCTGTGAAACCACATTGGCTTCTTCTGGTGTTTCCCCCCTTTTTTCCTTGATGTAATTGTTTGCCATTGTGCCTTTAGCATTTTGTCTTTTAGAAACTCCCACCCATCTTGGACTCCTTTTCTCATTAGGGATGCTTGCCATTGAACCTTACCTACCATTGTTTTGAGTGTATTAAAACTGACTTTCCTGAAGTCCAGGGTATATGTACGGCTACTCTCAGATTTTGCTTCCTTTAAAATCAAGAACTCTACTATGGTGTGGTCACTTTCCGCCAGAGTTCCTGTAACTGTCACTTTATCTACCAAGTCATCTCTGTTGGTGAGAATCAAATCAAGGATAAGTGATCCTCTAGTTGCTTCCTACACTTTCTGCAGGAGAATCTCCAACACAAGTCAGGAATTTCTTGGAGGGGCTGTATTTGGCAGAATTTGTCTCTCAAAAGATATTGGGGTAATTGAAGTCCCCCATTACTACTATATCATGCCTCCTTGAAACATTGGCAGTTTGCTTTGCTAAATTTTCATCCTCATTTTCTCCTTGATTGGGTGGTCGGTAGTAGATTCCAACTGCAGTGTTCCTTTTATTCTTTGCTCCATTTATTTTAATCCAGATACTCTCAGTGGAGCTATCAAGCTCATCCTCCTGTATTTCTGTGCAGGGATATATATTTTTTAACATATTGCACGACTGCACCTTTCTTCTATTCCTTCTGTTCTTTTTGAACAAGTTATATCCTTCAATTGCTGTATTCCAGTCATAGGAGTCATCCCACCAAGTTTCAGTTATACATATCAAGTTGTATTTACTCTCCTGTATTAAGAGTTCAAGTTTGTCCTGTTTGTTTCCCATACTCTGGCATTAGTATACAGACATCGAAGACCACGTGATTTATGGCCTGGCTTCCATCCTACATTTTTATGAAGACTATTACTGGACCCCATTATACCTGTTCCCTCAGTTCCTCTTACTGTTCACAAGCCTTGGTTAGTCATTACCTCCAAGTTTGCATCCCCTCTCCCTTAGGATTCAGTTTAAATCTCTTCTGATGAATTTCTCCATGCTGTGGCCAAACACATTCTTCCCAGTGCTTGTGAGGTGCAACCCATCACTTGCCAGCAGTCTATCTTCCAGGAAGCATAGCCCGTGGAATCCAAATCTCTCATGTCGGCACCACCTTCTTAGCCAGTCATTCACCTGAAGTATTTTTTTCTTCTTTCCACTTCTCTTCTAAGTACTGGAAGGATGGACAAGAAAATTATCTGGATCCCAAAGTCCTTTCCTTCCCAGAGCTTCAAAGTCTGATGTGATTTCTTCATAGCTCCGGTTGGCAGTATCATTTGTTCCCATATGGATGAAAATAAAGGGATATGTGTAAGTGGGCTTTATGAGCAACGGCAACATCTCTAATCCCTAATCCCATCTCTAATTCCATCACATCTCTAATCCACCTTCCAGAGAGGCAGCATACCTTGCAAATCCATGGGTCTTCTTGGCATACTTGGGTTTCAATCCCACACAGTAGGGAGTCTCCCACCACTACTACTCTTATTCTTGTCATGGGGTGTGGTTTCATTGTCTCTGCTTGACTGAGCTTCAGCCTCTCATTCTCTGTCATGTGGGGTCTTTTGTAATTCTTCCCTTGCAATCCTCTAGTCTCATCCTCAAGTACCTGGAAGCTGTTCCATAGTTTCTCCGGTGATGGATGTCTTCTCGCTCTTTCGTTCCTAACTGTCACCCCTTTCCATGGGGTTTCCTCCGCTTCATTGTTGCTCTCCACAACAGTCTCCTCTTCTGCTTCAACATGTTGTTGTTCTTACACCTTCTGTACTTCTCTTTGCTGTTGTTCCAGCTTTCTATCTAAGAACTCTTCATATTCTCTTATACCGTTCAGTGTGACCACCCACCGTTCCAGGCTCCTTACTTTTTCTTCCAACAGCGCCACCAGCTTGCATTTGTTGTATGTGTATGCCATGTTGTTCTCAGGCAACAAAACAAACATTGCTCACACTTTGCAGGTCACCACCACTGGAGAGTCCTCCCCATCCATAGTCTCTACTGCTTTTTGTTTGTTTCTTTCTACTTGTGTTGGAATGGCCTGTGCTTTGTCCTGTCCTCATTCAGGATAAATAGGAGAGTCCCACTGGTGTGTGGTGCACCATACAAGTGAAAAAATATATTTTAGGGAACTCCCCTTTGACCTCCATCTCTAAACTCCTCTGCCAAATTCCTGTTAGCTCTCCGTAGCTCACTCTGTTCATTCACTCTCTGAGAGCTGGCTCTCTTGGCCAGCTGACACAGCTCCCTCTTTTCTGCTCAGTTAGGAGTCAGGAAACAAAAGAGACAGGTTTATTTTGATTTGACATGATTCTGTACAATGTAACAAATCAGGAAGAACAAGGTCAAGCTCCTTTGCCAGCATGTAGATGGATTTGGTCTCTTTAAATGATGTAATTCTGGTTTATCCCATACCCTCAAAAGGAAAAGGAAAAGAATAAATACAAATAAGGTAAGTTGGATACTGAAAATTATAAATGAAAGTATTCTGGCTCTAGATGTTGAACTTCACTAGCATCCCATGGAAACGAATGCTTCAAAATTAAAAACTATCATGACAGGGCACTTCCACAAGAATCCAAAATGCTTTTGGCTCAGGAAATCAAGTGCACTTATTTGATCAATCCTGTGCTGCTGGATTGAGCTGGTTTAATGTTCACCAATCTGCTGCTTCCACTCAGGTGAGCAACTTGGCATTAGGGGATGCTGTCAAATTATTTTCTGTGTGCCTGAGTTTTGGTCTTCCTATTGCCTGCCACCTGTCATTTCTCTGCCTGCCTGTCTGAAAAGTGACTGACTGCTAGCTTACTGCCTTTTCCAAGGTATTTGTCCTTCCTTTGGCCGGAGAACTTCCTCTCCCTGAAGAACAATGCCCACCTTTGCACAGATTCCCTTGGCAGTTATCAATTTTAAATGACTTCAATATTCTTCCAGGTGTGGGAGAACCCAGATAACAGGAAACAGAAGGAACAGCACCCACCATCAAGGCCACCAAAAGAGCCATCAGATAACTACAATTCGTCATCAGGCCTGAGCAGCATTCAGACTGACAGCTTCCTGTGCCAAAGGCTAGATATACAGTGCCAACCCCTAAGCTGTCCAGCCGTAGGAAAGATAAATTCTAATCATCTACACATTAGGTGACTCACAGCTATTTGCCAGTGCTAAAATCAGAGTAAATGAAAGCTTTTATTAAAATTAAAGCAATTTGCTTTGCCATCTGCCTCCTTTTTCTGTGAGATTCTTTAAAGGAGTCATCGGAACAACTTTGCATGTCCATCTGCCGCTAGCAAAATCACTAAGCGTGTAGAAATTCTCTTCCCCACAGGGAAAAAAAAAAGATTGCCATCAAAATTAATATTCAGCATAAGGGCGTCTGTAGCATCTTCGTTTGCCTGTACACAAAGCTGCAGCAATTTCAAGACAAGCTCCTGAACACTGCAAGTAAATACTTACGGTGCTATTTACAGAATGTCACCATCTCAGCAGCACACAACCAAATGCAGGAAGTGCAATAGACATTAATATTTTAATAGCCAGCATTTTATCCTCCCCCCCCCAAATAAGTTTACAACATATGCTCATCTCTTAATTCTTAATCCTGCTTTAACTGAATAGCTTTCTTTTAAGTTTTCCTTCTTTATTTGAGAGATGAAAATATAAGGGGTAGGAAGGATAGACACCTTTTAATGACAACTAAAAGGAAATCGACACGTGCATGTATTTCACAAAATTGCAGTTGTCACTTTGAAGCCTAGTAATCTGATCTGAGGTATTCTGTGAAAAACATTTCCATCATGTTGGAAGCAGTGAAAAGTGTCCCTACGATGCATTAACAAAAGTAGTTTCCAAATCATGTGAAGTACTAGTTCTCCTCTATTCAGCACTGGTTAGGCCTCATCTTGAGTATTGCGTCCAGTTCTGGACACTCCACTTTACGGAGGATGCAGACAAACTGGAACAGGTTCAGAGGAGGGCAACAAGAATGATCAGGGGACTGGAAAGAAAGCCCTATGAGGAGAGACTGAAAGAATTGGGCATGTTTAGCCTTGAGAAGAGAAGACTGATATGATAGTGCTCTTCAAGTACTTGAGAGGTTGTCATACAGATGAGGGCCAGGATCTCTTTTTGATCATCCCAGAGTGTAGGGCATGGAATAATGGGCTCAAGTTACAGGAAGCCAGATTTCAACTGAACATCAGGAAAAATTCCTAATTGTTAGATCCCACCACCTCTCTAGGTACTGCTCTCCAACATATGCTTTAATTTGGATTTCTGCATTGAGCTGGGGGTTGGACTCGATGGCTTTATAGGCCCCTTCCAACTCTACTATCCTTTGATTCTGTGATGAGTTTATAAGCACATGGAATGGTTGCTATTGGGATATTAAATCCACCCTAAATTTCTGCAATGTAGTTTATATTTCTTAAGTTGCCCAGTTGCCTACTTGAGCAAATACACACTAATAGCCTGCCCCCATTGGCTTTTGTGGGTTGTGTGTTTGTGGGCATGCATGCAAGAAACAGCATTTATTTTTAGAAACTGAGCATTTACATAGTGTCTTAGCATTTAAATAATGGCAAAGGGGAGCAGTTGCCCTGGGCCCCGTGCTTTGTGGGGAACCATGCTTGGCAATGAGAAGCTGGGCTGCAGCAGGGGGGTTTCTTTTAAGCCATGCAGTCTTGCCAGCTGCTTCCCGCTCTTGGGGAATCTCCCGCTCTTCAGCTGCGTGCCTGAACGTTTTTTTCCCTCTCAGCTCATCAGCTGTGAAGCGGGTGTGCATGAGGCTTTTAGGCGGGAGGTTTGAATCCCCTGCCTGAGTGGCTTCCTTGTGCTGCCTGCCGCCCGCTCATCAGCTGTGCAGCGCATTTACAGGCAGTGCTTGCCAGCTTATTCTTTGAAAGAGAGAAAGAATGTGGGAGCCCCCAACTATGCTTTTGCCCCGGGCCCCGCACAGGCTAAGGTAGGGCCTGTTGGGAAGTACTCTAAGTGGGCAGAACCCAACAGTGAGGCCTAACCATTCTGGCTGTTTGTCTATACATACTGAAACGGTACCCTGTGACATGCCACAGAACTCTGTACAATACATACATTGTCTAAGAAGATACAGTGGGGTTTCCTAGCAGATAAATCAATATGGAAATGGTTTCCTGACTAGGTGATAAGCAGCTTGCAAGCAGCATTCTTGAGGTGTAGTATCCAGCTTTGGGTTTTAACAGTTATTGGAGTCTACTCGTCACCATAGCAGGCTGTGTAATAATAACTTGGTCAGTCCTGCCCGTTTTCAAGCCAGTCTCTTTTGTTGGGAGCTAGTGCCAAATATGGGTAAGAGGCTGTGTGTCATTGGCGCTCCTCTGCTTTCCACACTGGAATGCAGCCTGAGTGTGTTTGATCCAGCCTGCAGACTCAACTTCTGAAAGAACCCTGAAGAGTTACAGAGAAGGATGAGCTGTTGCCCTCCTACTAGCACAGCAGTTGTGCTAGCCTGAGCCTGAGGCAGCACCGTCTGTAGCATGGAAACAAAGAGCAGCCAGACTTGACAGCCTGTTTGCTGTCAAGGCTTGTCTTGGCTATTCTCTTTCCTCTTGATATGAGGAACTGTCACAACAATGCTTTTAATTTAGGGCTGATTCACACTGCCAGATTCCTCTACTTGGTTATGTACAGAACAGTGTGAAGGAAGGCTAATATGAGCCAGGCTGTATACATGGGGAGCCAGCAGCCATCTCTGAGACTATGCCTATGCTTGCTGGGCAGCCATTATTATGGAAATGGCTTCTAGCACCAACCTGCACAATCCACTCCACGTTCACCTTTTTCCATGCTGCAAGGCCTTGGAAAACACAGACGCAGCCATTATTATGGAAATGGCTTCTAGCGCCTACCTGCACAATCCACTCCACATTCACCTTTTTCCGTGCTGCAAGGCCTTGGAAAACACAGACGCAGCCATTATTATGGAAATGGCTTCTAGCACCAACCTGCACAATCCACTCCACGTTCACCTTTTTCCATGCTGCAAGGCCTTGGAAAACACAGACGCAGCCATTATTATGGAAATGGCTTCTAGTGCCTACCTGTACAATCCACTCCATGTTTACCTTGTTCTGTGCTGCAAGGCCTAGGCAAACACAGATGCAGGCAGGTCCCTAGGTCAAATCACAGGCTATGGGTTCCTGGTTCAAAAACCCTGTTGTTCATGATAATGTCTGTATCTGATTGGTCCCAGTACTGATGTCTTCCCTGCTCTTAGGAAGGTATTCATTAAAAAAAAAAGGTTCTTTAGTCTGTATACTGTTAATTTCCCATTTTGCCTTTTGTTCTCTGTCACTTCACCTTCACATTCTTTCCACTATCTCTTTTTAGGCCCTAACTGAGAGTACTCTTTGCCATGAACAGCAGCTCTTATTGTGCTGATTAGCATGACTGGGAACCAATTGGTTAACAGCCCTGCTCTTCACTGCTTCACTCCAACAACCCAAGATAAGCCAACTGGGATGATGCACCCATCATAAATGGCTGTTATAATGGCAGTTAAAACTGGAGATTGGCTCCGACTCAGGTATACGATGAGGCCCGGGATGGTGTAAGTGGTGATTATCCACGGCTAAGCCTTTTCATATGGTAGGTGGTGTTATTTATAACAGTAGGGATCCAACTGCATAAGCTGGGCCTCTTGTCAGAGTGTTGATTGTGTACAAAGGGCTGAACCAAATGGCCAATGTATTTCAAGCTGCCAAAGTAATCAGCCATTTGTTTCAATTTGGAGCTAGGCAGTCACAGCAACTGGCTCGATCTAGAGATGACAGTAACTGACCTGGTTCCATGTACTATTCACTAATAAGCAAAAAAAAAAAAATGTTTGCGGTATAAGTTTGTGCCTATAGCCAACAGGTATTTCTGTCAAACTTTAAAAAGCGGAGAAATTGGGCATCTATAGTGAATGCACAGGGGAGCAGGAGACCTGACCTCCTCTCTGAGATATTGGACTGCCCTACAAATTGGTCGAAATGTAAACACAATTTGGGTTGGTCTTTCACAGTCCAATCCACTTCCTATGTAGCTTGGAAGAATTTGGTAACATGCACCTCTGAGCATATGGTGAGTGGTGGCAACATCTGCAATGAACCCAAATAACAGAAACAAGACATGTGCTGTGCTGATCTTGTTTTAACAGGGAGGAAGCAACAATATTAAGACAGCTGATATAGTTCAGATGTCACTTCAAATATGTTTGATTTACTTGGCAATTTTAATGAATTTTCCTATAGTAAATCATTTTCTTTTGCTTCTGTTTCTGTGAATATGTGAAGTACAGACCTTTATTTTGCTTTACACAGTCATGGTTTCCCCCTAAGAATCCTGGGAAGTGTTGTTTGTGAAGAATGCTGAGAGTTCCTATTCCCTTCATAGAGCTACAATCCCCAGAAGAGGGGCTGACTGTTAAACCACTCTGGCTGCTGGAGCTCTGTCAAGGAAATAGGAGTCTCCTAACAATTTTAAGCACCCTTCACAAACTACAATTCCCAGGATTCTTTGGGGAAGCCATGACTGTCTAAAGTGAAATAAATGTCTGGCATGGGTGTGGGGGGCCCTGATTAGCCAAGCCAAGCAGCAGTGAATCTGGATTTTAGAACACTGACAGTTGGTTCTTACTGAGCATGCCCAACACTATAATAGATCTCAATGTTAACTTTCTTAAATGAATTAAAAATCAGCCAGGCATTTTTTTTTACTTTTAAACTGCAGAAGATGAGGGTCAGAGTACGGGGCAAGGTCAGTAATCGGATTATGAGTATTCTGTGAACATGGCTGATTTTTAATTAATTTCAACAAATTCTGAACTCTGACAAAAAAGTCCAACAGGGATCTGGATTTCCCCCCTCTTGTTTTCCACTTTGAACTCTCAATTCTCTCTGATTGTTTTGTGTATCACCGTGAAAACATAGAGGGTTGTTAAGCAAGAATTTCTGAGTTCAGGACTTTAAATTTTGTAAGGTTTTGTTTTGAAATGAGTTTATGGGAAGCAGCAAAATAGCACAGAGGTTATTTTCAATTTAACACTGTGGAATGTGAAAAATCCATGCTGGCTATAGTATACAGCCACTCTTGTGGCTGTATAATATTCCAGTCCTCTGTAAAGCACTAAGGAAGTAACCAAATATTATCACAAGGAGATAACACTAGAAAGAAAGAAAACACTTGTCTGAGAAACTAAAAATGAAAGTGAATCAAACAAACGTATGCTGTTATTGGGCTGAAAATATCATAACTCTTATTTATTCTGAATTAATTTATTTCTAATATGTATATTCTGCTCTTCACTATCTAATTGACATTTCCACCATGTCTGGCAAATGAATACAACAATCTGCAAAAGTGTATTCAAGGGTAAAGACTATGTTTGTGCTTGGCTAAGTCACCCTAAATGTCACAGAAGGCCAATGTCTTTGGCTTCCGTTTGTTGATCCTAGAATGTCGTTCCTGCCTTGTGTGGGGGCGTATTTGCCCCCACCCCATTGCTGAGAAGACTCGGAAAGGTTCCAGAAGGTTTCAAATTGGTCAGGTGGGGCATTTTGACCAATCAGGTGAGGGATTGGGCAGCTATAAATAGTCTGCTCCTCCCTAAAAACGTGCCTTTTTGCCTTGCGGCAACAGCTCTAGTTCCTGCGTGCAAAGGGCTTCCTTCAGTGTCTCGTTGGTGATCCTGGTCTCGTTGGTGTTCTTGTTGTCAGTCAGCTAATTCTATTGGTGCTTCAACTGTGTTTTCCCATTGCGTTAATAGGCTTGATTGCAGCGTTTTTCCCCAGCCGCTCGGGCCAAGCCTTTTGGCTTTCGGGGGGGCTTATTGGCGGGGTGTTCTTTCCCTCCACCTTTTCCCCACCAGTCAGCTGGTTGCCTATCATCTACGTAACCCGTTCGTCAGTTGAGTGGAGGGTTTAGGCAATCTTGCTCTGTTTTGTTGCTGGTCTTTAACCCCCCTACCTTCCCCCCACCAGTCCGCTGGTTGCCTAGCCGATCTCCGCAACCCGCTCGTCAGCTGAGCGGAGGGTTTCAGCAATCTTGCTCCGCTTTTGCTGGGTCTCGGCTGCAGAGCTGATCTTGCCGTTATTAGTGCAATTTTGTGCCTTTTTTCATTGCTGCATGCTCCTTCTCGGTCTGCTGCACAGCTCATAGCTTGGGTGCAACTGATATAGCAGGCTGTTTATAGGTTGCGCGGGGGTGGTTTTTATTGCATTTGTTGTATACCTAGTTAAGTTTTAAATTATGTTGTGAGTCATTAATTTATATTTAATGCCAATTGGCTGATATCGTTTTAAAATAAATAAGTAATTAAATTTTAAGTTTTACATTAATTTCTAAGTTAAGCTATTAATTTATAATTAATTCTAATTAGTTTATATTGTTTAAAATAAATAAATAAATATATAAAATATTAATAAATAATTGAGTGACATCGTTCCCTGACCTAGTTATAAATTGCCCCCTCCCCTGTCATTCCTCACTGATACTTTGTGCAGCCTGAGTTCCGTTAACCACCACCCCCAATCTTGATTTCTTTGTGACTTAATTCTTTGGCCACCTGGTTATAAATTAGCTCCCTTCTCCCATTCCTCACTCATACTTGGTGTGGCCTGTATTCTATTGAATATCACCCCCCCATTTTGATTTTTTGGTGGCTTAATTCTTTGGCCACCTAGGTTGTGCCTGTGATTAATTCTTCATATTTTAGGTTGTGGTTCACCTTGAATTGCATCTTGCAAATTACTTAATTGTTGTTCTTGTTGTTGTTAATAAGCATAGTAGGAATTCAACATGCCACTGTCATCTATCTAGATTTCAGCAAAGCATTTGACAAAGTCCCCCACAATCTTTTGATTAGCAAACTCGTCAAATGCGGACTAGATGGAAATACTGTCAGGTGGATTCACAACTGGTTGGAAAACCATACTCAAAGAGTGGTCGTCGGTGACTCTGCTTCGGACTGGAAGGAGGTTTCGAGTGGAGTGCCACAGGGTTCTGTCCTGGGGCCGATACTCTTCAACATTTTTATCAATGACTTAGATGCTGGGGTGGAGGGAATCCTTATGAAGTTTGCGGATGATATGAAACTGGGAGGGATAGCTAACACAATGGAAGACAGGAATAAAATCCAAAGGGACCTGGATAGACTAGAAAATTGGGCTGAAATTAATAAAATGACATTCAACAAAGACAAATGCAAGATTCTGCATTTAGGCCACAAAAACAAAATGCACGGGTACAGGATGGGAAATACCCGGCTTAGCAGTAGTGCGTGTGAGAAGGACCTTGGAATTGTAGTGGATCGCAAGTTGAACATGACCCAGCAGTATGATGCTGTGGCAAAAAAGGCAAACATGGTTTTGGGCTGCATAAACAGAGCTATAGTTTCCAGGTCGAGGGAAGTAGTAGTCCCACTATATTCTGCATTAGTCAGGCCTCATCTGGAATACTGCATTCAGTTCTGGGCGCCTCATTTTAAGAAAGATATAGACAAGTTAGAGCGGGTTCAGAAGAGGGTGACGAGGATGATAGCCGGTATGGAGAACAAGTCTTATGAGGAAAGGTTGAAGGAACTTGCATGTTCAGTCTGGTGAAGAGAAGGCTGAGGGGCGACATGATTGCACTCTTTAAGTACCTGAAGGGCTGTCACATAGAGGAGGGTACAGATTTGTTCACTGCTGCCCCAGAGGGTAGGACTAGGTCTAATGGTTTTAAGTTGCAGGAGCGTAGATTCAGATTGGACATTAGAAGGAACTTCTTGACAGTAACAGCAGTTCGGCAATGGAACCGACTGCCTAGGGAGGTGGTGGGATCCCCTTCGCTGGATGTCTTCAAGCAGAGGCTGGACAGCTATCTGCGGGAGATGCTCTAGCTGTGGATTTCCTGCTGTGAGCAGGGGGTTGGACTCGATGGCCTACAAGGCCCCTTCCAACTCTATGATTCTATGAAGGCTCAGCAAAAGAAAGGAGTTCGAGTGGTGAAGCAGGCCACTAAGCACCCTCCCACATGGCGAGAGTGCCTGTCTTTTGATGAAGAGGAAGATATGGGGACAATCCATGCTCTGGTGGCAAGAGTGGAGGCCCTTGAGAAGGTGCGCAGGCATCCTTCAGATCTGGGGGCTGGGCCAAGCACTGCCCCTGCAGGTAAGAAGTCTGCCCATTTGGCTACTAAGACGTCTAAATCACACACTCTTTCTGATTTGGTTGCCAGGATTGGTGTCCTTGAAGCAGCGGTGACTAGAGATGAGTCCACCTTTCAGGCAGGGCAAGCCTGCCCACCTGGGGCATCTTTGGCATCCATTTCTTCCCCACTTCCAGTCTCCTTTGGTGCTGGTCCTCTTCTGGAACAACTTCCTCTTGTTCAACCTGGAAGTCAGCTTTATCTTCTGAACCTTCCAGCGTGGTCTTGCCGACAGTAATTGCGTCCCCAGCTGCTTATACAGGTGAGCGGTTTGCACCATCACATGCTTCCCGTCCACAGGTTCAAGTGCAAGTTGAGCAGACACAGCAGGATTCCCTCTCAGCAGCTCATCAGGCTCAAAGTGGAGCCCCACAATCCCTAGTTTATATGGGAGGTGTCTTAGTTCCACAGCAGCCTGTGCTTCCTTGGCCTGCTTCTGCAGTGACTCCATGGCAGCCATCTGTGGCTTCAGCTAGTCAACCTACTCTTTCGTTGCCTCTTCCCCCTGGCGTTTACCCACAGGGTGATACTTCCCTGCCATTAGGTGACCATTTATTGTCTTCCATTAAAGAAAAAATTTGGCGTGGGGAGTATATTGATATATTCACTCTCCTTTTTCAGGAATCTGAATCGAAGCCTAAAGAGGGCTCTGATCCGAATGAGCGTGAGGTAGCTATAAAAAAAAAGGTTGATCGCATTTAGTCTAATTGGCTTAATGTGTTTACAGTATGTATGGGCTTGATGACTCAGATTTATCCGTCCAGGGCCATGTCCATGATTAAATATCAGGACATCATTCATCGGGCCTTTAGGAAATTCTCTGGCACTGCTTGGTTGTGGTATGATGAGAATTTTAGGCAAAGGGCAGTGTTAGATCCCATGTTTCATTGGGGTGTTGAACATCCTGGTCTTTGGCTGCGTTCCATGACTTCCACCAGGCCCACATCGGGAGACAGGGCCGATAGTGGGCATCTGTTGGTGTGTGTGCAGATTTCAGCCTCCGCTTCCAGCCAAGGCTGGCAGCGGGTTCAACCCCCTCAGGTCTGCTGGACCTTCAATAGTATGGGCCACTGTTACAGATGCCCATGTAGGTTCAGGCACACATGTGGACTTTGGGGTGGCACTCACCCTAGTTCCATCTGCCAGAGAGCCCGTCAGGCTCACCAGGGATCGGGGGAACAGCAACAATCTAAACGTGGGTCTGGCAACAGCGGCAGTACGTCGCAAGGCCCGTAGCCCTATTAGGTTGCTTCCCCTAGCGAGATTATTGAATAGCTATCCCAACACACAAGCTGCTAGATGCCTGTGGTATGGTTTTTTGAAGGGTTTTCATATTCCTTTCGAAGGCCCGAGGGTTCCCACTTCCCCTGCCAACCAGCCTTCTGTTTTTGCTATGGCTCCTGTGGTTCTGGAAAAATTGAATAAAGAAATAGCTGCTGATAGGATTTCTGGCCCTTTTCCTTATCCTCCCTTGTCAAACTTGAGGATTTCTCCTCTTGGGATAGTTCCCAAGAAGCAGCCAGGTGAATATTGTCTTATTCATAATTTGTCTTTCCCAAAAGGTGTCTCTGTTAATGATGGTATTTCATCATTATATGCATCAGTTCAATATACTTCCTTTGATGAGGCCGTTAAGGTACTCAGGAAGGTGGGAAAGGGTGCTTTGATGGCGAAGTGTGACATAAAGTCTGCATTTCGTTTGCTCCCAGTGCATCCGGGCGATGTTGATTTATTAGGTTTCAGGTTTCAAGGCCAGTATTACATAGATAGGGCAATGCCTATGGGCTGCTCTGTGTCCTGTGCAGCATTTGAGACCTTTAGCACATGTCTCAAGTGGGCCTTATGGAGGAGGGCTGGTTCTTCCTTGTCTGCTCACTATCTGGATGATTTTTTGTTCATTGGCCCTGCAGGCACTCCTTATTGTTTGCATTTGATGTGGACTTTTGAGGAGTTAACTAATGAATTGGCTGTTCCTTTAGCTCCTGAAAAGTCTGAGGGCCCTTCTACTTCCCTTTCATTTTTGGGGATTCATTTGGATACTCAGTCTCAGTCTTCCAGTCTGCCTCAGGATAAGTGTCTCACATTGCGGCAGAGATTGCGCTTAGTTTTGCCATTGAAAAAGATTACACTTGCTCAGTTACAAGAGCTCCTGGGCCATTTAGTTTTTGCTTCTAAAGTCATTTCGACAGGTAGAACATTCCTTCATTGTCTCTGCAACGCCATGAAGGGAGTTTGTTCTCGTTTTCATCTTATCAGGGTCACCTTAGGAATGCGGGAGGATTTAAAAATGTGGCTTACCTTTTGGACAACTATAATGGGCTCTCCTTCTGGCGTGAGGATTTACTATTGGAAGCTGAGCTACAAATACATTCCGATGCTGCAGGTGGCACTGGTTTTGGCATAATTTTTAGATCTCACTGGTGCACTGAGAGATGGCCTTTGGAGTGGATAGCTTCTGGGCTCTCTTCAGACTTGACCTTTTTGGAATTCTTCCCAATTGTGGTGGCGGTCTATATCTGGCCTTTAGCATTCCAAAATCGCACAGTGCGTTTTTGGTGTGATAATTTGTCCACAGTGTGTGTGGTCAACACCCAGACTTCTAAATCTCCTCGTGTGATGCGCCTGGTGCGGGCCTTTGTGTTGCAATGCTTGCATTTTAATATATTATTTATTGCTCGCCATGTTCCAGGCTTACAGAATTTTATTTATTTATTTATTTAATTTAATTTAATTTATATACCGCCCTAAGCCCAAAGGCTCTCTGGGCGGTGTACAAAAAGATAAAAACAAGCACAATATATAAATACAATAATACAATAAATCAAAAAACAAAACAAACAAACAATAAAAGAACCAAACAACGTCCAAAAAACAAAATAATGAAGAAAATGCTATTATAACACGCTTTAAAATGCCTGGCAGTATGAAAAGGTTTTCACCTGGCGCCGAAAAGATAGTAGTGTCGGCGCCAGGTGCACCTCATCGGGGAAGCTATTCCACAGTTCGGGGGCCACCACGGAAAAGGCCCTGGTTCTAGTCACTACCCTCCAAGCTTCTCGATGGGATGGCACTCGGAGGAGGGCCTTAGATGTTGAGTGCCGTGTCCGGGTAGGTTCATACTGGGAGAGGCGTTCCACCAGGTATTGCGGTCCCATGCCATGTAGGGCTTTATAGGTCAAAACCAGCACTTTGAATCTAGCCCGGAAACAAATAGGAAGCCAGTGCAGACAGGCCAGAACAGGTATTATATGAGCAGACCTTCTGGTCGGCGTCAGCAACCTGGCCGCTGCATTCTGGACTAGCTGTAATTTCTGAACAGTCTTCAAGGGCAGCCCAACGTAGAGCACATTGAAGTAGTCCAGTCTAGAAGTTACCAGAGCATGAACAACTGAGGTGAGGTCATCACTGTCCAGATAGGGACGTAGCTGGGCTACCAATCGAAGATGGTAAAAAGCATTCCGTGCCACTGAGGCCACCTGGGCCTCAAGTGACAAGGAAGGATCAAAAAGAACTCCCAAGCTACAAACCTGTTCCTTCAAGGGGAGTGTAACCCCATCAAGAACAGGATGAACATCCTCCATCTGGACAGAGAAGGCACACACCAACAGCGTCTCGGTCTTGTCTGGATTGAGCTTCAGTCTGTTAGCTCCCATCCAGTCCATTATCACGGCCAGGCAGCGGTTTAGCATGTTAACAGCCTCACCTGAAGAGGATGAAAAAGAGAAATAGAGCTGCGTGTCATCAGCGTACTGATGGCAACGCACCCCAAAACTCCTGATGACCGCACCCAGCGGCTTCATGTAGATGTTGAAAAGCATGGGGGACAGTACCGATCCCTGCGGGACTCCACAATGGAGAGTCCAGGGCATCGAGCAATGTTCCCCAAGCACTACCTTCTGGTGGCGACCCACCAAGTAGGAGCGGAGCCACTGCCAAGCAGTACCCCCAACTCCCAACTCCGTGAGTCTTCCCAGAAGGATACCATGATCAATGGTATCAAAAGCAGCTGAGAGATCAAGGAGAATCAACAGAGTCACACTCCCCCTGTCCCTCTCCCAACAAAGGTCATCATACAGGGTGACCAAGGCTGTTTCGGTGCCAAAACCAGGCCTAAATCCGGATTCAAATGGATCAAGATAATCAGTGTCATCCAAGAGCCCCTGGAGCTGGCCGGCAACCACCCGTTCCAGCACCTTGCCCAAGAACGGAACATTCGCCACAGGTCTATAGTTGTTCAGGTTATCTGGGTCCAAAGAGGGTTTCTTCAGGAGCGGTCTCACAACCGCCTCTTTTAGGCAGTCAGGGACCACTCCCTCTCTCAAAGAGGCGTTTATTATCTCCTTGGCCCAGCCAGCGGTTCCGGTCCTGCCAGCTTTCACCAGCCAAGAGGGACAAGGGTCCAGCACAGATGTGGTCGCCTGCACCAGTCCAAGGATCTTGTCAACATCCTCAAGCTGTACAGACTGAAACTCATCCAATAAACAAGGACAAGACCGTGTTCTGGATGCTTCATTAGATCCCACTGCCATAATATTGGAGTCTAAGTCCCGGTGAATGCATGCGATCTTATCCTGGAAGTGCCCCGCGAACTCATCACAGCAGGCTACAGATGAATCTATGATGTCCCGAGGGCCAGAATGTAAAAGCCCTCGTACGATTTTAAAGAGCTCCGCCGGGTCAGAGAGAGATGCCTTAATTGTGGCAGCAAAATATCTCTTTTTTGCTGCCCTCACCGCTACTATATACCACTTAGAAGAGGCACTCATCAAGGCATAATTGCATTCGTCAGGAGTTCACCTCCATCTGCACTCAAGCCTCCTCCTCTCTTGCTTCATCACTCTCAGCTCCGCGGTATACCATGGAGCTGTATGAGTTCTACATAGGAGGGGGCGTATGGGAGCGATTGTGTCAACCGCCCGGGTCATCTCCGTATTCCACAATCCGACCAGGGCTTCGACAGGAGCACCAGTCTTCTCAGTCGGAAAATCCCCCAGAGCCCTTTGGAAACCCTCAGGATCCATTAGTCTCTGGGGGCGGACCATTTTAATAGGTCCCCCACCCTTGCAGAGGGAAAGGGTCGCTGTGAGCCTAAACTTCAGCAAGCGGTGATCTGTCCATGACAATGGGGTAGATGAAAAATCCCCAACCACCAGGTCACCATCTCCATGTCCAGTGGCGAAGATCAAATCCAGAGTATGTCCCGACACATGCATTGGGCCAGTAACAACCTGAGACAGCCCCATGGTTGTCATGGAGGCCATGAGGTCCTGAGCCGCCCCAGATAGAGCAGTCTCGGCATGGATGTTGAAGTCCCCCAGTACCAATAATCTAGGGGACTGCAACAATACCTCCGAGACTACCTCTGTCAGCTCAGTTAGGGAATTTGTTGGGCAGCAGGGTGGGCGGTACACCAACAAAATTCCCAGTCTGTCTCTCTGGCCCAGCGCAAGGTGGAGACACTCCAGACCAGTCGTCACCTGGACAGGGTGCTTGGTGAGTGAGAAAGAACTCCTATAGACCACAGCAACCCCACCTCCCCGTCCTTCGGTTCTACCATGATGCTGAACCATGTACCCAGGTAGGCAGAGCTGGGAAAGAGCAACTCCTCCCTGATCGCCCACCCAGGTTTCAGTTATACACGCCAGGTCGGCATCCTCCTCCACAATTAAATCATTAACAAGCGAGATCTTATGGTGAACTGACCTGGTGTTTAACAACAGCACATGGAGATCCGAAGGCTGACTGATAGGACAACCAGCAGTCTTGGGGATGTGAGGAGAACCGGAACAAGTCACAGACACTACTTGTCTGGGAAGAGTTCCCGTTATCTGGCACGTTCTCCTCACAGCGCCGTACCTCCCATTACCCGTCACTATGCTAATTGGGGCCCCCGAAAGTCTTCCCAGTCGATGTATAATGCTCTCTCCCAGGCACATATTAAAACAAATAAAACTCACATATACACACTCACCGAATCACAGTCACCCACACAATGCACATTCACACCAATACACACTAAAATTCACACACAGACACATACGCACTTAATCAATCACGCACTACAATAAACATACATATAATACAACCAAACAATATTAAGATAACTACAAAACTTCCAAATAAAAATTCACATACATCACAACTCAATCATTCACACATAATACACATGCAACCATATTAGTTGCCTCTAGGTGGCAGTAATGAGACAAGATGTTACAATCTCAGAGGCTAAGCTATAATTAGCAACAGAGACGCACTTAAAGAAGCCGCAGCAACAACAATGATGGCCAGACGACGATGAAACAAAAAGGACAGAGTCACACAGCATCCCAGAGCAGCAAATGCAGCATTCACGCCCCCAAAGACAGACGATGACCCGCTCCACCTCCGATGACGATGATGGGCGAAAATGGCGAAGACAGCGATGGCAAAAGCAACGTCCACACAACCAGCGAGAACAGCGACGGCCGACAACGCAGCAAGGCGGGGGGCAGAAAGAGCAGGGCAGCGACAGGGCAAAACCCAAGCGGCAACAGCGCCCACGACGACAGCGGCCCAAGAGCAGCAGCGCCACAGCGGCCAAAAGCCAGAGGACCAAAGAAGGAGCAGCGACGACGGCGGCGAAGACTTCCCACAACAGCCGCAAGCGGCAAAAAGCGGCAAGCGGCAACGACGGCAGCACCAGACCGCTCGAACGCAGCACAACAGCCCGGTCCATGACCCAACGGCAGCAGAGGCAAGACAACCCAAGGCCGCGGCGCCCCAACGGTGAAGGCCGGAAAATGGTAAGCCGCGCCGCACTTGGCCACACTCAGCCGCCCCGTAACCCTCTGCCACAGTGGCTGTTCAGTGGCTGTTCAGGCGGACCCGGGTCTATTTTGTGTCCTGGGGTAGCAGGCAAGCTGGCAAGCTGGTAAGTTAAGATGTTAAAAAAATTAAAAGACTGAGTTAAAAGATAAAATGCGGAGCTCTAGAAACGAGCGTCCGACTCAGTCGCCATCTTTGCAGTATGGTGTTGCTGATGCTCTCTCCCGCTTACTGGCACCAGGAGCAGCTCAGGATTCAGTCCCAGTCCCCTTCTTCCTGTGGAGCCTTGGGAATTAGGAGTTGGGGCCGCCATAGCCTCTGCCCTGGCTCCCAGCACCCAGAGAGCGTATCAGCGTGCTTTTGGAACATTCCAGGCTTTTCATGCCAGTAGTGCTTTGCCTTCTGTGTGGCCTATTCCTGTACCACATTTGCTGCTGTTTATGTTACATTTAAAAGGGCAAAATAATTCTGTTTCTACCATCGCCGGACACCTCTCTGCGCTGGCCTTTATTTCCAAGGCAAGAGGATTGCAGGATCATTCTGTAGATTTTAGGGTCAGAAAGGTCCTCCAGGGTTGGTCGCGTTCCACCCACAGGCCCGCTGACTGAAGGAGGCCAATCACGCCCGATGTCCTCCTTCAGATCCTGCCTTTATTTAGGTCAATGTGCTCATCGCCGTATGAGTCGCACCTGTTCGCCGCAGTAACTCTGATTATGTTCTATGGTGCTTTTCGCCCTAGTGAAGTCTTGGCTTCCTCGAAGCGTGATGTGTCCTACCGAGCCTTATGCTTTGGCGATTGCACACTAGGTGCTGATGTAGTTAGGTTTTCCCCACGAGTCTCTAAGAATGATCAAAAGGGCCGTGGCAGTATTGTTTCCTTGCGCTTTTGCCAGGTTCCTGAACTATGCCCAGTTACTGCAGTGCATCAATTTATGTCACTCAGGCCAGTGGGCCAGCGTTATCTCTTTATACATGTGGATGGTTCTGCCCTGACTCAGTTTCAATTTTGGGCCATTGTTCGGCGGGCCTTGTTGGCCAGTGGTTGCAATGCTGGAGTCTATGGGCTGCATTCCTTTCGGATTGGGGCGGCTACGGCCACAGCCCTCGTGGGCATGAGCGTTGATGATATCCAGGCGATAGGAAGGTAGCGTTCTTCCACTTTTAAGTCATATATCAGGTATTGATCCTAATGCTTTTGTTGTTTCTCTTTTCCTTAGGTGTGCTGAGCCTTCCAGTTCCTGCAAGGGTCATCCTCTGTGGCCTTTCAATTCTATTTTGGGCCCATCAGAGGGTCTTCTCTTCTCTTGCCGGGACGCAGCTGCAGCTTTCTGCTAGAGCAACTGTTAGCTGGGAGGCTCAGAGGGGTATGCTTTGGGATGCGTTAATGCCTTTGGTGTGCCGTATTATGTCTTCGGCTGATCGGTCCCATGTCTTGGTGGTTCATTTGGGGGAGAATGACTTGGTGCAGCGGCCTGGTATGGATCTGCTGCTCAAGGTCACTTGGGATTTCACTAGACTCATCCAGTCATATCCGGATCTTATTCTAGTATGGTCTGATATGCTGGTGAGAAGAATTTGGAGGGGTGTGCAGCACCCTAATAGGATCAATAGGTCCAGAAAGTGGGTGAATAGAAAGGTTAGGGACTTGGTTTTGTCCCTGGGAGGGGCCTACATCCCTAACGATAGGATTCGGTTTCATTCCCCACTTTTGTTTCGTGATGATGGTATTCATCTCTCGTATTGTGGGTGTGATTTGTTATTGGAGGATTTAGGTTGGGTTTTGGGGGGTCTGTTTTCTTTGGGTTGAGGGGACCAAGCTTCAGCTGATCCCCTCTTGTGGCATCGAATTCGGGCAGGTGGGGTAATTGGGGTTAAAAATTGAGGTGGCTGAGGCATTCTGGTAAAGGGCACTCCCTAGGGAACCATCAGGGCTTAATGTCTGGTGTGGATCTGGGGAGTGTCCTTGTGGGACTGGCTTGTGCATCAGGGTGAACGCCTGTACGGCGGGCCCAGGATGCGGAGGTTGGAGCCACATACCTGACTCCAATAGCAAGGAGGGATAAGTTTTCCCACATCAATGACTGGGGAGTTACAGTCCGATGTGACTGACTTGCCTCCTGGATTGGAGGGTCTATCCCTCCCAGATAGGTTGAGCCTCACCTGCCCGAAGCATTTGATATGCAATTATTTGGCTGATTTGAATTTGATTATGTGTTATATTTTAATAAATATAACATTACTCCATATATGTGTCATGTGTCTTCTTTAGTGTGGTGGCAAAGGGCCAGGGCAGTCAATGACCTAGAAATGGTGGTGTAGATGCAGCCGGACCTACAAAAGGAATAAGCTGAGGTCTGAGAAATCAGCAGGCCAGGAGGAACAATGACTCTGGAATAGACGGTGGGAACACTGAGTAGTTATTTTTGTCATGTTCTGATCACAACTGGGTGTCCACAGGGCACTATGGGAGTCTCTTAATCAGTCTAGTAGCTGAGCAGATGGCAGGTATAACTTGCAATTACAAGACTTTGGATAGCTTTAAGTAGATAACTTGGATGGGGTTGCACTCCCTATGAAAGAGCAGGTTTGTAGTCTAGGGGTGCTCCTGGATCCATCTTTGTCGTTAAAGGCCCAGGTGACCTCAGTGGCTAGGACTGTCTTTTACCAGTGTCAGCTGGTAAGACGGCTACAGCCATTTCTGGACCAGAATAGCCTGCCCACTGTTGTCCATACACTGGTAACCTCCAGGCTGGATCACTGTAATGCACTCTATATGGCGATGCCCTTGAGCTGCAGCTGGTGCAAACTGCAGCAGTGTGGCTGCTCACTGGGGCAGGGTATTGCCAACATTTTATTCCACTGCTGAATGAATTGCACTGGCTGCTAATTAGCTACCGGGCCAAGTTCAAGGTTCTAGTTTTGATGTACAAAGCCCTATGCAGCTTGGGACCATGATACCTGAAAGATTGTCTTACCCCTTATAATATCTAGTCGATCACTACTCTTGCAGGTGAGGCCCTCCTGCAGATATCTATGTTCTCCATAACATAGGAAGCAGAACTTTAGTGTTGTGGTACCAGCACTCTGGAATTCCCTCCCCTTAAATATTACACAGGCGCCATCTCTGTTATCATTTCAGCATCTATTGAAGACCTTCTTCTTTCAACAAGCCTTTTAAGTAGAGACCTTATCACAGTCTGCATTTGTGCTGGAGGTGCTTTTAAATACATTTTTAAGTTGTTTTTTAAGATGTTTTGTTTCAATCTCTTTTGTAGTCTTTTGTTTTTAAGATGTTTTAGGTGCTTTTAGTGTTTTTGTTTGCTGCCCTGGGCTCCTTCTGGGAGGATATACATTTAATTTAATAATAAAAATAATAATTTTAATAACTTACTACAATGTGGTCTGGAGCTCAACTGAAGCCTCATATCTCTCTTATTCTTATTCCTGAATAATGCAGTAGACTCTTAAGGATTGCACACCTGTACAAGCGTCTTGGGTCTAGAGCCTCGCATTCTGTCATTTTTCTGTCAGGTCCCACTCTGTGAGTTGCCCCTGGGAGACAGCAGGCTTACAGGAGCATTAGGGGAATTAGTCTGAGAACATGCTTTATCTAGGGATTCTAGTTCAGGAGCTTATGGCTTGGAGGAGCCTTAGATGGATTCAGTTTGGTGTTGATGTCTGAGTATGGGGTTAGCACCTCTGTGACTTCCAGTGATAGTTCACCTGATCCACCTGGTTCCTTCTATGTTATAGTCCTGCCTGATGCTTGGGTTTGGGGTCATAACACATCAATTAGTGGCAATTTGCTGCAGAGATAAGTTCAATTTCTTAGACAGTAGAAAATGTATTGCCATGGCACATCAACTATTAGTGGTTTGCTGCAGAGTTAGGTTCAGTTTGTTAAACAATAGAAAATATATTGTAATTATTCTGAAATTAAATGGAATGTTGTCCTATTTGGTAAGAAACTGTTGCAATACTGTGTTTGATATGGTTGTATATTTTTTAAAAGCATATTAAAAAGAAAGAGGGAATGATTCAGAAGAATGAGGAAAAGAAGAGGGAGACCAGATAAAGACAGAGATGATAAGCGTAAATGGCAAGCAGCTGCAAAGGTGACAAAGATGGATGTTCACATCTTTATTAGAAGTAACTAGCCAAATCTTTGGTTGCAGGTCTCCGCATCTGTAGTAAAATGGGACAGAGGGCCCAGGGACAGAAAATGTCATCAGAAGAGCATTACAGATAGCGTGCTCAGCTGGAGAAGATAATTGGGTAATGGATCCTTAATTAGAAAACTGAAGAGGAAAGTGAGCAGGTATATTAAATAAGAATTTATTTAATTGATCCACCTCTTTTGAAAGGAAGCACAGCAGAGAAAATAATCAAATTCATGGACAATTCATTCCTCCCTATTGTTTCACAAGAACATAGGGCTTATCCACATGGGACTATTACTTTGTACTAAAAATGCTGTTTTTACCTCCATTTTATATTTGCACCGTCCACAGTAAGTGCTCAATGCCAGCAGCAAACACCATGTTTTCTATTCCATTGAGGTGAAGGAACAATCACGTAGTTTCCTAATGACCACGCTCTCCAATTTAACATTTCCACTCCCTCTCAACCACCACCAGTGCCTGCAAGGGAAGAGGACCATCACCGCCCAGGGAGGGAGAGCCATCTGCCTGCTTTGCTGCTGCTGCTGCTTGGCTGGCGTCTCTGCTCTCTCCTTCTTGGGCTCCTGCTCTGCACGTGGGCACCTTGCAGGACCAGGCCCCAGGTGGCGTTATACGTGGGAAGAAGAACGGTCTTAGAGCTGGCGTTTGGGCGCACAGAATACGGGACTGTGTCTTCTGTGTGGGTTTGAAGTGCATGAATGGGTGTTATATGAGTGTATGTTGTGAGTGAATGTGTATCTTTATGTATATCAGTTTTTTGTATTTATAGTTTATCATGTGCCTCGGGAAGAGATTTTATCATCAAGAGGGGAGACCTGAGGGGGTCCCAATTGCCGTTGTGACGGGTAGAGGGAGGTATGGTGATATGAGAGGGACGTGCCAGGTAAGGAGAACGCGGCCCAGACATGTAGTGGCTGTGCCGCGTTCTGGTCCTTCTCATACCCGCAGGGTTGTTGGTTGTCCTATCAGCCAACTCTCAGATCTCCAGTTGCTGCTTTTTAATGCCAGATAAAACCTCCCTCGTCCATGATTTGATTGTGGACGAGGTGGCCGATCTGGCATGTATAACCGAGACCTGGGTGGGCGAACAGGGAGGAGTTAGTCTGTCCCAGCTCTGCCCACCGGGGTATCTGGTTCAGCATCATGGTAGATCTGAGGGTCGGGGAGGGGGGGTCGCTGTGGTCTATAAGAGTTCCATCTCACTCACCAAGCACCATGTCCATGCAATCACTGGTCTAGAGAGTTTGCACTTTGTGTTGGGCCAGAGGGACAGACTGGGAATCCTTTTGGTGTACCGCCCACCTTGCTGCCCAATGGCTTCCCTAACTGAGCTGACGGAAGTGGTCTCGGAGATACTGTTGAGATCCCCCAGACTATTAGTACTGGGAGATCTCAACATTCATGCTGAGGCTACTTTGTCTGGGGCAGCTCAGGACTTCATGGCCGCCATGACAACCATGGGGCTGTCTCAATATGTTAGTGGCCCAACACATACATCGGGGCATACTCTTGACCTGGTCTTTGCTACTGGACATGGGGATAGTGATCTGGATGTGGGGAGTTTTACATCTCTCCCGTTGTCATGGACAGATCATTGCTTGCTGAAGTTTAGACTTTCAGTAGCCTTTTCCCTCTGCAAGGGTGGGGGACCTATTAAATTGGTCCGCCCCTGGAGACTAATGAATTCTGAAGGTTTTCAAAAGGCTCTGGGGGTTTTTCCGGCTGATAAGACTGGCGCTCCTGTCGAAGCCCTGGTCGATCTGTGGAATACAGAGATGACCTGGGCTGTTGACACGATCGCTCCTGCGCGCCCTCTCCTATGTAGAGCTCATACAGCTCCTTGGTATACTCCGGAGCTGAGAGCAATGAAACAAGACAGGAGGCGGCTTGAGCGGAGATGGAGACGAACTCCCGACGAATGCAATTATAAGCTGGTTCGTGCTTCTACTAAGCTCTATGTAGGAGCGGTGAGGGCGGCAAAAAAACAACATTTTGCCGCCACTATTCAGTCATCTCTCTCACGCCCATGGGAGCTTTTTAAAGTGGTTTGTGGCCTACATCCAGGCCTACAAGATACGGCAGATACATCAGTAGCTCGATGTAATAAATTTGCTGAACACTTCCAGCATAAGATCTCATGCATTCGCCGGGACTTAGACTCCTATTTAATAGCAGTTAATCCTACTGAGGTGTCCGGAGCACAGTCTTGTCATGTTTTGTTGGATGAGTTTCAGTTGGTTCAGTTCGAGGACGTGGACAAGGTGCTTGGACAGGTTCGTGCGACCACTTCGGTACTGGATCCTTGCCCCTCTTGGCTAATTAAAACTAGCAAGGAAGGAATAGTTGGCTGGGCCAAGGAAGTGATTAATGCCTCTTTACGAGAGGGAGTGGTCCCTGGCTGTCTGAAAGAGGCGGCAGTGAGACCACTCCTGAAAAAACCTTCCTTGGACCCAGAGGATGTCAGCAGCTACAGACCAGTAGCCAATGTTCCATTCCTGGGCAAGATCCTGGAACGTGTGGTTGCTGACCAGCTCCAGGTGCTATTGGATGAAACCGATTATCTAGATCCATTTCAATCGGGGTTCAGGCCTGGGTTTGGCACTGAGACTGCCTTGGTCGCCCTGTTTGATGACCTATGTCGGGAGAGAGACAGAGGGAGTGTAACTCTGTTGATTCTCCTTGACCTCTCAGCGGCTTTTGATACCATCGACCATGGTATCCTTCTGGAGAGGCTTGCGGAATTGGGAGTTGGAGGCACTGCTTGGCAGTGGTTCTGCTCCTACTTAGTGGGTCGTCTCCAGAAGATAGTGCTTGGGGAACATTGCTCGACACCGTGGGTTCTCCAATGTGGGGTCCCGCAGGGTTCAGTTCTGTCTCCCATGCTTTTTAACATTTATATGAAGCCGCTGGGGGCGGTCATCAGGAGTTTTGGAGGGCGTTGTCATCAGTATGCTGATGACACGCAGCTCTACTTCTCCTTTACATCTTCTTCAGGTGAGGCAGTCGACGTGCTGAACCGTTGCCTGGCTGCGACAATGGACTGGATGAGAACTAACAAACTGAGACTCAATCCTGACAAGACTGAGATGCTGTTGGTGGATGGTTTCTCTGATCGGATGGTGGATATATACCCTGTCCTGGATGGGGTTACACTCCCCCTAAAGGAACAGGTGCGTAGTCTGGGAGTCATCTTAGACTCTTCCCTCACACTTGAGGCTCATGTAGCCTCGGTGGCCCGGAATGCGTTCTACCAACTTCGGTTGGTAGCCCAGCTACGTCCCTATCTGAGTAAGGAGGACCTCTCATCAGTGGTACATGCTATGGTAACCTCGCGTCTGGACTACTGCAATGCGCTTTACGTAGGGCTACCTTTGAAGACGATTCGGAAGCTACAGCTAGTGCAAAATGCGGCGGCCAGACTGCTAACAAGAACTAAGCGGTCTGAGCATATAACACCTGTGCTAGCCCGTTTGCACTGGCTTCCAATATGCTTCTGGGCCAGATTCAAAGTGTTGGTACTTACCTATAAAGCCTTATACGGCGTGGGACCACAATATCTGTCGGAACGCCTCTCCCGATATGAACCGGCCTGTACACTACGGTCTACTACGAAGGCCCTCCTCAGGGTTCCGACTCATAGGGAAGCCCGGAGAGTGGTGAAAAGATCTAGGGCCTTCTCAGTGGTGGCCCCCGAACTATGGAATGGTCTTTCCGAGGAGGTGCGCCTGGCGCCGACACTATCATCTTTTCGGCGCCAGGTTAAAACCTTTCTCTTCTCTGAGGCATTTTAATTCCTGTTAATTCTAAATTATTATATTTTGATTTTAGACTGTACAGTTTTGTGTACAGTTTTGTGTTATTTTTATTGTATTTTTAATGTTCACCGCCCAGAGAGCTGTTGCTAGTCGAGCGGTATATAAGCTTAATTAATTAAATTAATAATAATAATAATAATAATAATAATAATAATAATAGCGGTTGAGACTGGCTAGGGTGGGACTTAATGGCAGCCATCTCCACATAGTAAGTCAGATATAAGTTGCATTGTTTCACGTAGTTTGTAGGCCAACTTACTAAGAATTGCTTCATGAAATATATTTACAGTATATGACTTATGAGCAAGATAGAAACTCTGTAGATGTGTGAACTTATGCTGTATCTACGTCAACATTCACTATTTCGAACTAAAGGATGCCTTGGATATTTATTTGATATCATAAGTTGGATTCAGAAAGAAAAAGAGAAAAGTTGGAATCAGCACTCCATGAGTTAAAAGATGAGAATGTTCACACACACACATTCAAAATGCAGATGACCAATGGCCATTTTTCTCTTTCTGCTAATAATATGGCAATTCTGTCTATTTCTAAGGAAGAATTGGGCAAATTGCCTACATGGATACTGGCCTCTGGATAGGATAATCATGTTATTTATAGGCCACTGTTATTTGTCTGGTGGAGGGGAACACCACCATGGGCAGAGGATCAATGGGACAGATAAGCATGTCATCTGGCCTTGGAATTGTAGGCAGAGCCTGATATAGACCAGAGGTAGCCAATATGGTGGGATTATGGCTGGGGCTGAAGGGAGCGATAATCAAATAACATCTGGATGTCATCATGTTGGCTACTCATGGTATGACTGTTACTAGTCATGTGGGATAGGAAAGTGTTTACAGAAAGTATATAAAAGGACTGTGCCTAAGCTTCATCAGAGTCAAGCTACCCCTTGCACAAGCCCAGAGACTGCACAGCTCATTTGCTTCCAAGTTCCAAAAACTTTCCTGAGTTGTGTCCTAGCTCAGAGACTCCACTGGAGCCTTAACACCCACCTTTTATGGACTGCTGGAAATATCCTTCAAGTGCCCATTTAAAAACCAGAATAAAAAAATAGGTGTTTTGTGTTCTTTTACAATTATGAGAATGTAAACAAAACTAAAAATGCTGTTTTATTTCAGGCCACATCCTCACTTTAGGAAGGGCAGCAATGAGACGCAGTAGGCTTATTTGATTCCCCAGCATGAACTGAGCTTGTGTTCTAAAACATACCCTATATTCCTCTACAGTACACTGGAATTCCTTGGCAGAGTTTTGATAATGGTTGTCATCTCAGTAGACTTGTCTGAAAGAATATATATGTATAAAGGTGCAACCCTTGGAAGGGGAAAAAAGGGATTTTTCTCATTACAGCTTGTTTCCTGCTGATAGTGCATTTTTTTTAACAGAACATAGATATTATGTAAATTAATCCAAGACAGGCTGCTGGAGATCTAGAAGGCTTTGTGCAATTAAATATACATGGGGTATTTTGAAGTTTAATTAGTGTTAAACTTCTTGTAGGTAGCAAAATTGAACTTCACCCTCTTGGCAGCATTTAAAGTTTGTAACTGCTGAAGAAAAATAATGATGACCGCTGTAATTGTTACTGCTTTGGGAAAGTAAAGTGAACATCTAATATACATAAAATGAATGATGAGGGAACTGGGTGTGCAAAGATGAGAATTTTGTGTGAAGGGTGTTACAGAGGGAGGGAGGCAGGACATCCAGGCATAATTCACAGTGTCATTTGGATTGTACCAGAAACTCCTGGAGTATACGCTGGTGCCATCTGTGGTGAACTCAAGAGTAAAATGTGAGAGGGATGGTGTTATCCTTCTCATGTTCTAGAATGGTTCTGTTCCCAGAAATTCCATTATTTCTACCTGACCTTGGCTAGCTAGCTACAGATGCTTCCAAGTCATGTTTGGTTGATAGCATTGGCTCTCTAGCTCACTACCTTCTCGAATTTGCTTATCTCTGGTCTCTCTGCATCTTGTCCCCTTCGTATTCATATTGTTGCTTCAGCCTTCATCAATGAACAGCTTGGTTCTGGTTCCTTTGTGCAGAATACCTTGAACTTTGGGCTAATGGGTCTCCGCCAATACCAGCCCATGATCCCGTGCCCACTCAAGTTTGGCTCTGCCAAAGCAGCTTATGGCCCATCACTGACAGGCATATACCACCAGCTGCTGTCTTGGCAAATAAGTCTACAGGATGGCACGAAGTGATTGTTGCATTGCTGAAACATCATGACTGTCTGCATTGCAAGGGACATCCACTGGGATGTCATGGGAAGCAGCTTCAAAGGTTATTGTTGTAGTTCCAGTGCATTTCCAGATGTGCTGTGTCAGGATCAGATTAAAAATGGGACAAAATTATGTACATAGATGCTATGTTAGATGATTGATTGGGCATGAGAGGATAGTGGTGTGGGCTTTCTTTAATTCATGACAAATGGTAGAGAAGGAATAATTATAAAATATTGGAGTGGGATGTGCTATACCACAACCACGTCCTGTAGTGAGGGCTAGGGAATTCAAGGCAATGGCTGTAGCTTGCTGGCAGAGCACATGCTTTGCATGCAAAATATCACAACTTCTATCCATGGGCATCTCCAGGTTGTGAAAGATTCCTGTCTGAAATCCTACAGTGCTAATGCCAGCCAGTGTAGATCATTCTAAGTTAGATGGACCAATGGACTGACTCGACAGAAGGTATCTTCCTTCCTATGAAAGAGGGGGAAGTAATGTAAGAAATAGTTACAATTGCATTTTAAGATATTGAAGGCTATGTTGAAAACCTGATGATCAAAACATGTGCTACAAATCAAATGAATACTAATACAGATATGTGGGGAGTATTCAGCTATGTTGTTGTTATGTGCCTTCAAATCGATTAAGACTTATGGCGACCCTATGAATCAGCGACCTCCAATAGCATCTCTCATGAACTACCCTGTTCAGATCTTGTAAGTTCAGGTCTGTGGCTTCCTTTATGGAATCAACCCATCTCTTCCTTCCTCTTTTTTGACTCCCTTCTGTTTTTCCCAGCATTATTGTCTTCTCTAGTGAATCATGTCTTCTCATGATGTGTCCAAAGTATGACAACCTCAGTTTCATCATTTTAGCTTCTAGTGACAGTTCTGGTTTAATTTGTTCTAACACCCACTTATTTATCTTTTTCACAGTCCATGGTATGCACAAAGCACATATGTCTCCAACACCACATTTCAAATGAGCTGATTATTCTCACATCCACCTTTTTAACTGAGCGCCGTTCATATCCATATATAGAGATCAGGAGTACCATGGTCTGAATGATCCTGACTTTAGTGTTCAGTGATACATTTTGCATTTGAGGATCTTTTCTAGTTCTCTCATAGTTGCCCTCCCCAGTGCTAGCCTTCTTCTAATTTCTTGACTATTGTCTCCATTTTGGTTAATGACCGTGCCAAGGTATTGATAATCCTTGACAATTTCAGTGTCCTCATTGTCAACTTTGAAGTTACATAAACCTTCTGTTGTCATTACTTTAATCTTCTTGACATTCAGCTGTACTCCTGCTTTTGTGCTTTCCTCTTTAACTTTCATCAGCATCCGTTTCAAATCATTACTGGTTTCTGCTAGTAGTATGGTATCATCAGCATATATTAAATTATTGATATTTCTCCCTCCAGTTTTCACACCTCCTTCATCTTGGTCCAATCCCGCTTTCCATATCATATGTTCTGCACATAGATTAAACAAATAGGGTGATAAACACCCCTGTCTCACACCCTTTCCTATTGGGAACCATTCGGTTTCTCCATGTTCTGTCCTTACAGTAGATTCTTGTCAAGAGTATAGGTTGCGCATCAGGACAATCAAAAGTTGTGGTACTCCCATTTCTTTTAAAACATTCCATAGTTTTTCATGATCTATACAATCAAAGGCTTTGCTGTGATCTATAAAGCACAGGGTGATTTTCTTCTGAAATGCCTTGGTCCATTCCGTTATCCAATATATGTTTGCGATATGATTTCTGGTATCTGTTCCCTTTCTAAATCCAGCTTGGACATCTGGCATTTCTCGCTCCAAATATGGTAAGAGCCTTTGTTAAAGAATCTTGAGCATTACTTTACTTGCATGGCATATTAAGGAAATAGTTCAATAATTACTGCATTCCCTGGGATCCCCTTTCTTTGCAATTGAGATCAGAGCTTGGAAAAGTTACTTTTTTGAACTACAACTCCCATCAGCCCAATCCAGTGGCCATGCTGACTGGGGCTGATGGGACTTGTAGTTCAAAAAAGTAACTTTTCCAAGCTCTGATTGAGATGTATATTGAATGCTTCCAAGTCTGTGGGCCATTGCTTTCTTTTCCATATTTGTTGACAAATTTTTGTCAAAATGTGGACAGATTCAGTCTCAGTAGCTTGTAACAACTCTATTGGTATGCCATCTGTTCCTGGTGATTTGTTTCTTCCAAGTATTTTAAGAGCAGCTTTCACCTCACATTCTAAAATCTGTGGTTTGTCATATAGTTCCTCCATGAATGAATCTGTCATCCTGGCATCTCTTTTATACAGTTCTTCAGTATATTGCTTCCATCTTTTATTTTATCTCAGTCAGTCAATGTGTTCCCCTGTTGATTATTTAACTTCCATACTCTTGGTTTAAATTTCCCTTTAATTTCTCTAATCTTTTGGAATAGGACTCTTGTTCTACCCTTTTCGTTGTCCTCTTCTATTTCTATACAACAACTATTGTAATAGTTGTATTTGTCCCTACGTACTAATCACTGTATTATTGCATTTAGGGTTCTAACCGTGCTTCTCTCTCCTTTTGCTTTTGCTTTTCTTCTCTCTTTAACTATTTTAAGAGTTTCTTCAGTGATACATTGAGGTCTTGCTTTTTAATTAGAGGTACTGTCTTTTTGCATTCTTCTCTGATAATGTCTCTGACTTCACTCCATAGTTCTTCTGGTTCTCTGTCACCTAAGTTTAAAGCCTCAAATATGTTCCTTATTTTTTATATTGTTCTGGGATGTTATTTAATATGTATTTTGGCATTTTGATTGCTTTGTTGGTCTCCTTTATCTTCACTCTGATTTTCGATATGACCAGTTCATGATCTGTATTGCAGTCTGCTCCTGGTCTTGTTTGCTCAGAAAATATGGAGCTTCTCCATCTTCTGCTACAAATTATATAATCAATTTGATTCCTATATTGACCATTTGGTGATGTCCACATATACAGTCATGTTTTCAGTTGCTCAAAAAATGTGTTTGCAAGAAACAAATTATTGGCTTCACAGAATTCAATAATCTTTCTCCTGCTTCATTTCTGTCTCCTAAGCCCATTTCCCCACAATTCCTAGTTCTTCTCTGTTCCATACTTTTGCATTCAAATCTCCCATGTTTATCATCACATCTTGTTTTGGTGTGTGATCAATTTCTTCCTGTACTTCTGTGCAAAATCTTTCCAGTTCCTCTTCTGCGTTTGCCTTTGGAGCATAGACTTGGATGATGGTTATGTTAATAGGTTTCCCGTTTAATCTCATTGATATCACTCACTCAGACCTTGTGTTATAGCTCCTGATTGCTTTTGCTACATCACTTCTCACTATTAAAGCAACCCCATTTCTTCCTAATTTCTCATTTCCTGCATAAAATATTTTGTATTTGCCTGATTGAAAATGTCCCATTCCCGTCCATTTTAATTCACTCATGCCAAGTATTGTAACGTTGATACATTCAATTTCTTGCTTGACAATTTCTAACTTTCCCTGTTTCATGCTTCTCACATTTTATGTTCCTATTGTGCATGTCCTATTGTGTACTGGACTCTCCTTTCGCATCTGTGCATCAGCCCCTGGGCTTCCTTTCGACTTTGACCCAGTTGCATCATTAGCCACAGCACTATTCATACTTGTCCTTTGTTCTTCCCCAGTAACTTAGTGAGTGCCTTCTAACCTGGGGGTCTCATCTTCCAGCACTATCTCATGTTGCATTTTGGATACTCTGTTCATAGGGTTTTCATGGCAAGAGGTATTCAGAGGTGGTTTACCATTGCCTTCCTCTGACTCTGTATGCATCTTAGTCTGGTGTCTCAGCTTTGACCATTCCACCTTTGATACCCCTGCTAGGAGTCTAGCCTCTCAGCTCTCAGCTTCTTCAACCCCTAAAGAAAGTCATTTCAGCCATTACAGAATCAGTTACATTCAGGGCTATTTCATATACTCTTAAGATCCTCCATATAAAGTGACCCTACAGATACTCTGAAAGTAGTTATTGCTAATGCACTCCCAGTGGCTGTTAACTATTTCTGGGAGAGAGAGAGAAAGAAACAAAGAAGGGGGGCATGCACCATGTTTGATTTTTTTCTTCTCCAACAGTAATGGCATGACACAGCAATGAGCATTAATTCACAACTCACACCAAGGCTCTCAGCACGCAATGGATATTTGTACAGCAGTTCTGCACAAAGTCAACAGACAGCACACAGGAGTGTTGTTGTCTTGATGAACAGAAATGAAAGGAGATGGAGGGGAAATAACACAGCAGGGTAGTATAGTGACCTGAGCAACAGCTGAGAGAAGGAGTGAGACTGAGGGAGTGTGAGAGGCCCTCTGCTAGACTGTTAAAAAAATTACTGAAGAAGGCTCAGCACACTTTGCAGCTCATGTAGAATTCGTGTGATCAGCAATTTTCTAAAACACCTTAATTGAACACTACCTGTGACCAGCAGTCTCATAAATTAAAAAAACCCACATAGAAGTGCCAAGACTTTCTACTGAATTTCCAAAATGACACACCTGAGATTCTTTGTAGTTTATTCTAATCCCTTGTGGTGTAAGCTTTTATACCAATTTAGCAATGTACATACAGCTAGATCCCTATAGCCCTTGAATGATTCATGCTTTGTTTGATCCAAAAGCAGAGCTTGGAAGTAACTCGTTATTTTTAACAAGTTACTTGTAATTAGTTACAATTTTAAATAACGAGTGGGTAATTCCATTACATTTGGCAAGTAATGGAACGACTAGTAATTTCCCTACTTTTCAGCTGCAACTTTAACGTTTCCACATTAGGTTGGACGTTACTTGGGGGCGGGAACAAGGGGAAGTCAGCTCCTGGCTGTGATTGGTTAACACAAGACATGTTCCTCACACTGATTGGACCTCTGCGCAGACTCTCTCTTCCCTCGTGATCTGTGTTAGGAGGCATGAGGGAAGAGGTGAATAGGCAGGGCCTGCTAGCGTCTGAGAGGAAAAAATGGACGCCGGAGGAAAAAGCCAGGACAAAGACAACGGAGGAGAAGGCAGCAGCAGAATGGCAAAGAGCTGTGGAGGTGAGTGACGATGATTTGTGTGTGTGTGTGTGTGCGCGCGCCCCCCGTGGCCCCTTCTGCCCCCATGGCATTTTTGCCCCCCCACCCCCCGCAGCCCCTTCTGGCCCTCCCACTGCCTCTCCTTTCCTTGCTGCTGCCCCCCCATCAATCCCAAGGCACTTCCGAAACTTTGGCCTTCTCTTCCTTCCCCCCTTTTTGAACTCTCCCCCTTGTTCCTATGCATACCTGTGTGCTGTATTTATCCAGACAGAGCACTCCTGCCTTTTAAAATGCCGGCCAGCTTTTTATTGTATATTTATTTGAACTCTATCTTTCTTTTTATTTGTATTTTTGTCCTGTTTAATCACAAGACTGAATTGTATGTGGGACAAAAACTGTCTCAGTAATAATAATAAAAAAAAATAAAAAATCATTAGGTGTATAATAAATGGCTTAAGGCTGATTTTTTTGTTCTTGGCAGAGATGAGGTGAGAAGTAGGGTCCTTGCAGCTCCTCCTCTCAGTCCCCCAGCTCTCAAACTCATGTTCTGTGAGAAAGAGAGAGATTCCCAGTCCCAGAGAGAGATAGACTGTTGACAATCTCTGCTAATATCTATACAAATGTACATAACATGCATCACCTGAACTCACATGATCTAGAGTTACCTTAGATCTTGCAAGATTTGCAAATGAGAAGCAATAGGGTTTTATAATAGTTCTGATTGTCTATTGGGCTATCATAGGTTATATGTTTTTTTCATTTTCTATGGCATAAACTCCAACTTCAGTGAAATTTATGTGATGTGTTCTAATCATTTGAATTTGGCTAATGAATGCTTTATTCTTTCATCAGAACTTTAGCAGTAGTACTAAAATATTAATAAAAAAGAAAAGGGAAAGAAAAAATACTTTACATACATCATTCAGCTGTATTGCTAATTATAGATATAGATATAAAAGATAAACAGCATTTTGTCAAAAGTATTTTTGTCTACATTTTATACCTCATCCTTGGTTTTCCAAGCTTGGCATGGAATGCTTCTCATACAGAATTAATTTGAAATGCTGCATATTTATTATCATAATCATCATATTCAAAATAAAAAATATATGTACCACCTTCAAGTTGATTCCAACTTATGGTGACCCTATGAATAGGGTTTTCATGAGGCCTGGAGGCAGTGACTGGCCCAAGGTCACCCAGTGAGCTTCATGGCTATGTGGGGATTTGAACCCTAGTCTCATTTTGTTCTCACAACAACCCTGTGAGATAGTAGGTTAGACTGGCCCAGGCAGGGTTATTCAGTGAGCAAAAATGATGCAAATAGGATCTCTTTTAATTGTGCTATTGACCTGCTTACTTCCACTCTGACTGGGGGATCTTGCAGCATGGGGAAGAGATGGGGGCACATCACAGCTGAAGTTCACCCATATAGGAGCATTATCTCTTGTTTATTACAGAGACGCCTGTTGCAGGTTTTGCTGCTGAGAGCAGCAGTCAGTTAGTGCGGCCACTTGAGTCACAGCTTGTTGATCCTTTGGAGGCAAAACTAGAAAGTGAGGTTCAGAAAGGAGGCCCTGTGCATGAGGAGGAGGAGGGCATGAAGCAGTGCCAGTTGCCCACAGCCACATCTGCAGAACAGCAAGTACCATGGTTTGGCTTTGAGAAAGCTTGTACATTTGTGAGCCAGAGTGGGAAAAATGTTGTTGTACGATGCAATTACTGCCTTCCAAGGATCAAAAATCTGAGATCAGCTGTTTCCTCCTCATCCAATGTGAAGAAACATTTTGAGGTAAGCCTTTGTCATGCTGGTCCTCAAAGAGTGTCCATTGTCTACTTATGTTTAAATTGTGAAGTTCCTCTTCCTTTTTTTCTTGGATTCATGCTTTGTTCTTCTTCCTCAGAGGGCACACCCTGAGAAGCTGAGAGCAATTGAAGAAGCAATAAAGGCAAGGAGACGTGGCCTTCCTGAACCAACGCATGACACCCCTCCTCCCAAAATGCTGAAGCAGCAGCAGACAACCCTTGAGAGGTGGGGATCTGGCAGGGAGCCTGTCACCCAGAGCAATCTCGACAGGAGAATCATTGATTTCATTGTAGAGGAGACATTACCACTTCAGACTGTGGACAAACCATCATTCAATAATCTGGTTCGCATTGGACTCCCCAAAGATCTCACCATCATATGTGCCAAGACTCTGAGAGACAGAATTGAGAAGAGAGCATGCCACATGAGAGAATCTCTTGCAAACCGAATGGGTGCTGTGGCATATATAGCAACCACTGCAGATTGTTGGACCAATGGCAAGAAGAGTTACTTTGGGGTAACAGCCCACTGGATCAACCCAACTACCCTGAAACGTGAGGTCGGGGCCTTGGCTTGTAAGCGTCTGAAGGGGCGCCATACATACGATGTCCTTTCAAAAGCAGTGCATGATGTACATGTGCAGTACAGGATCCACAACAAAGTTATGTGCACTACTACAGACAATGGCTCCAACTTTGTGAAAGCGTTCAGAGTTTTCATGGCCAAAGAACCAGTGAAAGCTGCAGGCACCAGTGACGATGATGGTGATAACTAGGAGGAGGAGGAGGCTGAGGTGGAGTTTGTGCCTATCTGTGAGATCCTGGACACAGGACCTGAGGCAGAGGAAGAAGCTGCAGACTCAGGAGATGATTTTGTTTTACCACCACACCAGAGATGTGCTAGCCACACCCTCAACCTTGTGGCAACACAAGACATAGAGGCCATGCTTTCTGACTCCTCCAAAAGTAGTCTTCTTGGTCCTTTCAAGAAACAGTTTCATTCCTTGATGGGAAAGTGCAGCAAGTTGTGGTCCAAGCAGAACCAGTCAGCCCAGATTGCTGAGTATATCCATGCGCAATATGGTGTGTATCTGAAGGTACCGAATAAGACCAGGTGGAATTCCACCTTTGATGCGTTGAAGCAACTACATGAGCTCCTGTCAACTGTGCCACTAAAAATGCATGCCATAATGGACTGCTGCTCCTTGTCCAGGATCACAGCTGCTGAGATTGAAGTGGTACAGGAATACACAGAGATTATGGAGCCACTAGCCCAGTCCCTAGATATCCTGCAACGGGAGAACGGCATGTTCATGGGGTATTTGCTACCAACGCTCTGCAATCTGGACCGCAAGTTAGAAGGACTGGAAAACAAACCTGAGAGGTACACATACTGTTTTCAGCTGCTGAGAGGTGTGCGCGAAACCCTAAGAAAGCGGTTTGCAGCTATCTGGGAGGACAAGAGGCTTCTTCTGGCAGCCTGCCTACACCCTCGCTTCAAACTAGATTGGCTGGAATCGTGTCAGGCCACCACCCATACCAACAAGAACATTAGGGAAGCCCTTTGGGTGGATTACTCCAAGGGAAAGGTTGTCTCAAGGGAGGCATCAGAGGGCTTAAGGTGGTAGGCAGGGGCTGGGCCTTTTCTTCCTGGGCCTCCTCATCACAACCTTGGGTTGCTGCAGGTAATCCTTAAGGGTCTGCTGTGCTGCCCCATGAGTGTGGTGACTTGGTCACCTTCCTACCTTCCATGTCATCATCCACAGGCTCAGGCTGGACCCTGAACCGGGGACATGACAAGCATCAGGAAATGAAGAGCAGATGATGGTTTCCTAACATATATGTGTTAACATATCCTCTCTCTTTCTTAGATACACAATGGAAGCCTTGTTGAAAGCTGAAATAAAGATGGGTGTACTTAATGAGGACAGTGATCAGTATTCAGATAAAGACCAGGAAGGAGATGACTTAGAAGATGACTTCTTTAACTTTCTGCTCCAGGGCAAGAAGTCAGCAGTGGACACTACTGAGGAGGAACTGGTGAGGTACCTGAGGTCTCCCAGCAGGGAAGTGTCATCACTCCATGGCTTTCCACGTGTGCTGCGGTGTTTTTTGCAGCACAACACAGGCATGCCTTCAAGCGCCGCAGTAGAACGCCTGTTCAGTACTGGTGGCAAAGTAATGACTGTAAAAAGACATTCCTTGTCTGACATGCTCTTTGAGCATCTTGTTCTTTTGAGACATAACAGAAACATATTGTAAAAGCATTTCAAGTGTAAAATTTGATTTCAAGAGTTGGGGTATCTTCATTGCTTGGGGGGATGTGAGATTCTGTTATGCCATTATGTTAATCTTATGGATAAAATTTTTTATTCTACTACCCCCTGTGTGTGTGTGTTTATTTTTAATATTGTTTTAGGCTTCTTAGATGTGCAGCAGCCAAGGCCAGCACCTTGTAGGAGTTTTTTTTAAAAAGTGACTGAAATGTAATTGTAGTGATTACTTTTGAGAAAAAGTAAAGTAATCAGTTACTTTCAGAGCAATTGTAATTGTAACGGTAATTACTACTTTTTGGGCCAAGTAATTGTAACTGTAATTTATTACTTTTTAAAAGTAATCTTCCAAGCTCTGCACCATAGCTGGTATGGCACAGTGGGGAGGAGAGCCTGGCTGGGAGTCCAGAGTCTGTGAGTTCAAATCCCTTCTCGGGTCTCCTGGGTGTCAAGGGCCAACTAAAGATCAACCCCACAGTGAGTGGCTCAGGGGTTATGTGCCCTGCCACCTGTGCAGCCGTGGGCAAGCTGCATCGTCCCAAGGAGCCCAGTTGCCCCCCAGCTGGCAGTTGTGGACAAGGAAGGGGCTGGCTTGTGCAGCTGTGGCAAGCTGAGCAGGACCTAGCTAGCTGGGGAGGACTAGCCTCAGAGGGAGGCAATGGTCATTCATTCAATGGCGATCACTCGTGGCCAAGTAAGATTGTCTTCAAAGAGAAGGTCTTTAACAGTAAGTGACTGTGGAGGCCAATTCTGGATCCACACAGCCTCCCACACTGAGGACATAGGTTTCCATATGGAACATGGTCACCATGAGGATTTGTTGGATATGCCTTCCGCTTAGCTCATTTGTCCCATTCGCCCTGTATTCGTGCTTCTTCAAAGTCCACAGCACCCTTGATAATAGCCGACCTCCATTTGGGACGTTCATGGGCCAAGACTTCCCAGTTGTCGATGTTCATGTTACATTTTTTTAGATTCGCTGTAAGAACATCTTTAAACCTTTTTTTCTGCCCACCAATGTTCCGTTTTCCATCCTTAAGTTGGGAGTAAAGTAGCTGCTTTGGAAGACTGTGTTTAGGCATTCGAACAACATGGCCAGTCTAGCGAAGTTGATGTTGGAGGATCATTGTTTCAACACTGGTGGTCTTTGCTTCTTCCAATATGCTAACATTAGTTCGTCTGTCTTCCCTAGTAATTTGCAGAATTTTCCGGAGGCAGCGTTGGAATCTTTCAAGAAGATGGGAGTGGCATTTAGAAATGGTCCATGTTTCACAGGCATACAGTAAGGTCAGTAGTACAATGGCTTTGTAAACAAGCATTTTGGTCTCCTTGCCAATATCCTGATCGCACATTCTACGCTTCATCCGGGAGAATGCAGCACTCGCAGAGCTCAGATGATGAATTTCAGCTTTGATGTCAGCTTTCACAGAGAGATGGCTGCTGAGATAGGGGAAGTGATCCACGTTCTCCAGCATCACACCATTAAGCTGGATTGATGGTGCTACAGAGGAATTGGTTCTCACCTGTGGATGAAGCACTTCGGGTTTTTTAATATTAAGTGAGAGCCCAAGCTTTCCATATGCTTCTGCGAAGACATTTAGGATAGTTTGAAGATCTTTCTCTGAATGTGCAGAGACTACATTATCATCAGCATATTGAAGTTCTATGACAGAGGTTGACATTACTTTACTTTTTGCTGTCAGCCTACTGAGATTAAAAAGCTTTCTATCTGTTCAATATATGATTTCCACCCCAGTAGGAAGTTTCTCTCCCAAAAGGTGTAGAATCATAGCAATGAAGATAGCAGATAAGGTAGGAGTAATGACGCATCCCTGTTTTACGCCTGATCCGACTCTGAATGGGTCGCTCTGAAAGCCATTGTTATCCAATTGTTACTGTCATGTTGTCATGAAGGAGTCGCAGAATATTCACAAATTTATCAGGGCATCCAATTTTCAGAAGGATGGTCCAGAGAGCGGTTCAATTCATAGTGTCAAAGGCCTTAGTCAGATCAATAAACACCATATATAAAGGTCGATTCTGCTCCTGGCATTTTTATTGAAGCTGTCGTGCAGTGAAGATCATGTCCACTGTCCCCCTGGAAGGGCAGAAACCATTTTGAGATTCGGGAAGGACATCCTCTGAGATCAGCAGGAGGCGATTTGCAAGGATCCTTGCAAGGATTTTACCTGCGGTAGCAAGAAGTAAGATACCTTGATAGTTCCTGCAATCTGTTCTATCACCCTTCTTAAAAAAGTGATAATTATGGCATCCCTAAAGTCTTCCGGGATCTCCTCCCTCATCCAGATTTTTTCAATGAGCTTATGAAGTTGTTGTGTAAATTCAGGCCCACCTTCTTTAAAGACTTCAGCAGAAATCCCATCAGGTCCACTAGCTTTGTTGTTCTTCATTTGATTGATGGGAGGCAATGGTAAATCCCTCTGAATACCACTTACCATGAAAACCCTATTCATAGGGTTGCCATAAGTCAGGATCGACTTGAAGACAGTCCATTTCCATTTCATATATCCTGTCTTTCCTCCGAGCAGGAGACCAGGGCAGCAAACAAAAGCACTAAAAACACTTTAACAAATCATGAAAACAGACTTTAAAATATATTAAAACAAAACAACCATTAAAAACAAAACATCTTCAAAAACATTTTTAAAAAACCTTTAAAAACATGTTTGTTTGTTTTTTAAAAAAAGCTTTAAAAATATATTAAAAAGCAATTCCAACATAGACGCAGATTGGGATAAGGTCTCTACTTAAAAGTCTTGCTGAAACAGGAAGATCTTCAGAAGGCACCGAAAAGATAACAGAGATGGCACCTGTCTAATATTTAAGGGGAGGGAATTCCACAGGGTAGGCACCACTACACTAAAGTTCTGTTTCCTATGTTGTGCAGAACAGACCTCCTCATAAGATGGTATCTGCTGGAGGCCCTCACCTGCAGAGCACAGTGATCAACTGGGTATATAAGGGATAAGATGGTCTTTCAGGTATCCTGATCCCAAACTGTATAGGGCTTTGTACACCAAAACTAGAACCTTGAACTTGGCCTGGTAGCTAATGAGAAGTCAGTGCAATTCTTTCAACAATGGGGTAACATGTTGGCGATACTCTGCCCCAGTGAGCAGTCTCGCCACCACATTTCACACCAGCTGCAGCTTCCAGACCAACATCAAGGATAGCCCTACATAGAGTGCACTACAGTAATCCAGCCTGGGGGTTACCAGTGCATGGACAACAGTAATCATGCTATCCCAGTCCAGAAACGGCTCCAGCTGTCTTACCAGCCAAAGCTAGTAAGAGGCACTCCTAGCGAGTGCCACCACCTGGGCCTCAAGTGACAAAGATGGATCCAGGAACACTCCCAGACTACGGACCTGCTCTTTCAGAGGGAGTACAACCCCATCCAAAGCAGCCAACAGACCAATTATCCAAACTTGGGAACCACCAATCCACAGCGTCTCCATCTTGCTAGAATTCAGACTCAGTTTACTGGCCCTCATCCAGCCCACCACCGAGTCCAGGCAGCAGTCCAGGGCCTGCACAGCCTCTCCTGATCCAGTTGTTACAGAGAAATAGAGCTGGGTATCATCAGTGTTAAACAGCATGGGGGACAAGACGGTATCCTGTGGCACTCCACAGCACAACTGCCAGGGGGGCGAAAAATAATCAACCCATGCTATTCTCTGAAAAACAACCCAGGAGATAGGATCAGATCCACTGTAAAGCAGTGTCTCCAATACCCATCTCACCAAGTCGGCCCAGAAGTATACCATGGTCAGTGGTATTAAAACCCGCTGAGAGATCAAGTAAGAGTAACTAGGTCACACTCCCCCTGTCCTCCCAATAAAGGTCATCAATCAGGGCGTCCAAGGCTGATTCAGTCCAATAACCTTGCCTGAACCCAGACTGGAATGGGTCAAGATAATCTGTTTCATCCAGGAGTGCTTGCAATTGCTGCACCACAACCATCTCAGTCACCATCCCTAAGAAGGGGTTATTTGCAATTGGTCGGTAGTGGTCGCAAACCAATGGGCTTCCAGGATGGGCTTTTTCATGAGTGGTCAAATCACCGCCTCTTTCAGGGAGACTGGAACCACTCCCTCCCACAATGATGTGTTGACCACACCCTGGATCCACTCAGTCAAACCCCCTCTGCAAGCTTTAATAAGCTAACAAGAGCAAGGGTCAAGAGGACACGTTGCTAGCCACATGGTTGAAAGCACATTGTCCATGTCATCAGGCTGCATCAACTGAAACCATTCCCAAGAAGTTGCAGCAGATGTTGCACTGAACACCTCATTGGGGACCACAGCAGATATGGATAAGGCATCAAGATTGCTACGGAGGTGAGCAACTTTACCCTCAAAGTGTGTTGCAAACAATTCACAGTGGGCCTCCAAAGGGTCTAAAACTCCATTTACTGGAGTTCATTTCCTGTTGACAATATGGAAAAGCTCCACTGGACAGCTACTTGAGGATGCGATGGTGGCAGAGAAGTGGCCTTCTTCACTGCCCTCACCGCCACACAGTAGGAACTGTTATGATTTACTCATGCCCGATCAGCCTCACAGCACGTCTTTCACCACTTGCTCTCTAGCCATCATCCAGCCAATTTCATTGCACTTAACTCACTGGTGTACCAATTTGCAAACCATTCTTCACAATGCCAGAGAAGGTCCTCAGGGGCAACCGTGTCAACATCCCAATGAACCTCACTGTTCCACAGCATGAGAAGGGCTTCAACAGGGTCACCTGCTCTGTCTACTGGGAACTGCCCCAGTTCAGGAATCCTGTGGATTCCATTAGTCTCCAGGGGCAGACCATCTTAATCTGTCCATCACTACTGGAGGGAAGGATCGGAGCTATACATCTAAACTTCACCAGGAAGTGGTCTGACCATGACAATGGGATGACATCCACCCCTCCTATCTCCAGACCACCCCTTCCTCCATCTGGAGCAAAACCCAAGTCAAGTTGTGCCCTGCCCTATGCATTGGGCCAGTGACAACTTGAGACAGCTCCATGGTTGTCATGGAGTCCATGAGATCCCAAGCTGGAACACTAGAGGCAGCCTCAGCATGGACATTGAAATCACCCAGGACTATCATTTTGGGCTGTTCCAACACCACAGCCAAGACAGCCTCCACTAGCTCGGTCAGAGAAACTGCCAGGCAGCAGGGTGGATGGTACACCAGCAGCAACCCTAGTTTACTGTCTCCTTCGCCTGACACGAGGTGCAGGCCCTCCCAGCCAGCTCCAAGACAGAGTGGTTTCCTGGTGACAGAGATGGAAGTTCTGTACAGCAACTCCTCCCCCCCCATCCCTGCAGCCTGTGCTGGTGTTGCACCGAGTTTCCAGGTGGGCAAAGCTGGGTCAGATCAACTCCTCCAAGCTCACCCACCAACGTCTCGGTAATGCACACCAAATAGGCACCGTCATCGACAATCAAATCATGGATGAGAGTGGTCTTATTTTGTACCGATCTGGTGTTCAGCAACAACACACGCAGGCCAGTGGGCACAGTAGATGAGCAACGAGGAAACCATCCATGAGAGGAGTGGAAGCAAGGAAGAAGGCACAGATAGCCTTGCCCTCATCTTCTGTGGTAATTTGCCACATCCCCGTGGCTATATTTCCCTCTACCCATGATCACTGAAATTGGGGTGGCATCACCTATGTTCCTCCGTACTAAGACTCCTCCTAAACACCTGGTATGGATACAACATGAGCCCACCAACAAAACCTGCCTGAACCAGTTATCCCAGTCCTTGCAGCCTGTGCTGGTGTTGCACTGAGTATCCAGATGGGCAATGCTGGGTCAGATCAACTCCTCCAAGCTCACCCACCCAGGTCTCGGTAACACACACCAAATTGGCACCTTCATCCACAATCAAATCATGCATATGTGTGGTCTCATTGTGGCAATCTGGCATTAAACAACAACACACACAGGCCAATGGGCATAGCAGATGAGCAATGAGGAACCCATACATGAGAGGAGTGGGAGCAAGGAACAAGGCCTTAATAGCCTTGCCCTCGTCTTCTATGGTGGTTCACCACCTCTCCATAGCCATACCTCCCTCTACCCATGATAACTGAAACTGGGGTGGCATCACCCATGTTCCCCCTTGATAAGACTCCCCCTAAACACCTGATACGGACCCAACAAGAGCCCACCAACAAAACTTACCTGAACCAAATATCCCAATAGGCCCCTGAGAGAATTGGGAACAGTCAGACCTACTCAATATCTCTCACACAGGGCACATCTACTCCCCCCCCGTCTCATATCCAGGGAGGGCCAGCCTTCTGCCATTTACAGCCTCTCACTTTGAAGGCATTTGACAACTTTCTCCTATTGTTCAGTTCACTGCACAGGCTCTCACACTGCACAGGAAATACACATGTGCCATACACCCTCCCCACTACCAATCTCCTCTAGATTGGTTTTTTAAAAAAAAAATAGAAGGGGGTAGTGCCCTCGCCCTTGGGACTCCCCAAGGGGCCATCCCCTTTGGTGTTGTCCCACTGGTGGCTTTTATACCCCTGACTCAGTCAGGAGCTGATGCAAGAGACTGCCAGGTTGTCTGCAGTCTCTTTCTGGAGTCAGGGTCAGGCAGGGGGTCCCAATCCTTACAGCACTTACCAGGGACTTCAGCTGTCTCAAGAGACAGCATCCCAGAGGAGCAAGCAAGCACCCAGAGGCTCAGGTACTCACTCCCAGGGCAGGTCTTCTCCAGTCCCCCAGTGCTGCAGCTGTTCCCCATGAGTGCCTGGTGCAGTTAGTTTTACCAATATGATCAGGAGGGCCTGGTGCCACTGCCATTAGTTTTACCATCTTAACTATTAAGCATAATATGTAATGGTCATTAATCAGGAGTGGGCAGCATGGTGCTTACCTCCCAGCAGAAGCTTCACACTCACTGCCATGTCCCAGGATGGTGCAGAGGTAGGGTAGTGCAGTGGTGAAGTCAGGGCTGCATAGGGGCACTTGCAAGAGTGCCAAATTGGCTCTGCCAGCATGCTTATGCACCTCAGCTTCATCTAAAACAGCAATTTCTTTCATAATGCCATCTACAACAAGTAATTCAAGACATCTTTCACAAAACAGTTCAGCTTTTGAAACTGAGAACAGGACTAATCACTAGAAGTTTGTTGAAGCACACAGTTTTGACTTCAGAAAAATGACATATAAGCAAAGAGCTCACAGAAGAAGCACAATTCATGAAAATGGTTTAAAGGGATGATCCAATATGTTGACATGGTGGTGGTTCTTAGATGCGAAAATACTAAAAACTAAAATACTTGTAATATATACATATTTTATTTGCAATTTAACTTTGAATGCACCCCAGATTCACCCCTTGAATTTTGTTTCTCCCATTCCCCACCAATTCTATGAAATCTGAAGTGATGGCCCTTTGTCCTTACTCCGTCTAATTGCCTTTAATTACAGTAACATGACATTCTTGGTGGTGGCATCTCAGCTTTGGTGCCCGCTCTGTTAACTTTTCAATGTCCAAATGATGTTTTTTTTTTCAAAATGATGCCTTTCAAATGAAGACTTTGTGATTTGCCTAGACTTTAGGTGGACTTCAGTACCAGCGCTGATGTTTGTTTTTTTATTGTTGGCTGTAACGACCTCCCTTGTTTTTAATACTTGTTGTATAAAATATCTAGACTTGTTTTAATTTGTAATCTACTCTGGAATTGCATTTGCAATGAAGAGTGGATAAGAAATGTTTTTTAATTTTTAAAAAAAAAATCAGAAGAAATTATGCAAGTATGTGCTTATATGTGCGTTTACATTTCTTTTTCCATCTGCATCAAGATGCACTGTCATTTAAAACTCCCTGTGTTTTGTCTCTAAGGTGACCTCCTTGCTCTTCACTTTCTCAGTGTGATGTCTGTTTAAATAGGAGATGGGAAAGGGGACTTCTTTGGGAAAACAAATCTATCAATAATTTCTTCTTCTGTTGCTGCTTTCTGGTATTGAGGAAGTGCACCTAAGGCCTGAGTCTTTATATTCAGTGAATGTTTTGGGGTGTGCACTTTCATTTTCACTCCTCCATTCCTGGAAATATATGTTTCCATTTATTTGCTGCATTTCTCCTCAGATTTCCCTTATGAACTGCAGTGAGGATGGAAAACTCATTTAATTCTTCTCCTTGTATCCTGTTCCTTTGGTGTTGGGTTTCCTCCCAATCCCTCAGTGAGCTAATTATCTCAGCCTTTCAAACTTTTATCATTTTCCTTTTACACACTTACAGAACTTCATATTGTTTTTAGTCACTCCCTGGCCAATAATTTCCCTTTTATTTTATTGTATTTTTCCCATGGTGACAATATAATATATCTAAATTAGCTCTTCTCCTCTCTTATTAATTTTGGGGAGGAAGTATTCTATTAATTTGCTGAGGCCAGGGTATCCATCTGTGAAGCTTTATTGTTGCAATGCCTTCTCACTTAGGGAGGGCCTGTAGAGGGAAGGAAAAGATGAATTAGATGGGTCCAACATTCAATAAAATATCAAGCGTCTTAGGCTAGAGATAGCTGACATCTGAACTGAAGGAAATTTTAAAGTGGGATTGTTGTTCAGGATGTGTCCTCTTATCCCACTTTTGTCTCCTGTAAATAGATTTTGCTGGTTTTTCCTATTGTTTCAAAAACCTACAGAACCCACTTGACCAATGGTGACCGTGGAGAAAAAAAAGGAAAGATACAGAATATAGCTGAAAGCTTACCAAGTGGGCTGGGCATTGTGAGCATATCATGCCAGCACTTCATCATGTTCACTGGCTTCCAGTCCATTTCTAGGCCATCAGTCCAAAGTGTTCCTGCTGCTGTTGTTTCTCTTAAAGCTCTTCAGGGCTTGGGACCCCAATATCTGAAAGGTTGCCTCTTCCCATATGTGCCTACCCATCTTCTGCGACATAACTACAGGCAATCCATTATTCTCTGAGCCTCAAGCTTACATTTGTAATAAAGGGATACTGATTTACCTAGACTTACAGGCCTCTAAGGTTAGAGGGTAATGTATGAGCTTTGTATACACTCCAGAAAATTGTGCCATTCATATCAATTATTTTTATTTATTGTTGTTCTTATTATTATTATTATTATTATTATTAGCAGCAATCATTACAAAGAGGAGGTCATTCACTGAGACAGATGAAAGGATAGGTATTCAGTCCCTACTGCCTCTGATTATATCTGCTGGCTGCCCCAAACACTAGGTGCTTTGCATTGTTCTCTCCTCCATGCTCTCATTAGCTCAATCCTCTCTATACCCTCACCTCACTCCTCATCATCCATCTAACCCAGGTGTGAGGAACCTTTGGCATCCTAGATGTTACTGAACTACAACTCCCACCATCCCTATCCATGGGTTGATGGGAATTGTAGTTCAGCAACATCTGGAGGGCCAAAGGTTCCCCACACCTGCTCTAACCTGTCAGGGTTGGCATTGTCAGGCACCAGCCAAAGGCCCTGAAGGGCCCATCACCAGCCCTGTTACGGGTGGCTCTTTCAATGGCACTTCTTTGAATAATTGCTGTCCCATACTCTGGCTCCATTTTAATTAGTCTCCTGTGCTGCAGTGTAGCATGGCTAAGGGTTAATCTGGATTTGAAGAGTACTTTTTCATTTTTTTCATGGAAAACTGAGCTTTACAGAACTCCCACTCATCGTAGTTACATAATTCAGTCCTCACGGAGCAAGCAAACATTTTTACCAGAGGGCAATATGTCACTGGCAAACAACAGAAGGTTCTGCATTTTAATTAACAGTGTGATCTTTCCTCACTGCCTTTCTTCACACATTGTGTGTGCCTCTGTCCTTCTTCATGATGAAAAAAAAATCAACTTGGTTTCACAACTGGAGTTTCCATTCTGCTTTCTATTCTGTTTTCATTATCTTTGACTTATAAATGCACCTTTATTGATTTATCTGCTTATTTTCTAAAAAAAACCAAAATTATACAGAGATATACATCTTCTCAGCAGGAACAGTAAAGTTGCTTCATCCCTCAAAAAACAATCCTGGAGGTTTCATCAAGCCAAGTGCTGGCACTTGGGGAAGGATTCAGCACGTAGAAAACCCCTCAATCTGCTTTTAAAGTAGGGAGGGCAGAAGAAGGGAGTAGATCAGATAAACACCCAAAGCCAGGGTGGGTGTCACCCAAATGAGGAGAGAGCAGGAGGCTTTCCCAGCTTTCTCATCAAGTTAGAGATGCCCGACACATCAGCTAAAAGTGAAGGTGATGCATCTACTCTTACCATATAAGAAAAATGCTGTGGAGAAGGGAGAGCCCCCTTGTTACTGACAGGTTGAGCTGGTGCTCAGAATAAATACTTTTACCTAGATTATCTACCCCCATTGCTTTGGGGGAGGGATGGTGAAGTAAATAAATAGTTTGGGGCTCCCATATGCCTTGCTTTTTGGCAAAATTTGCTCCTGAAAAAGTCTACCCTGGAGCCATTGGTCTGCAACAATTACCGACCAGTTGCAAATACCCCCTACTTAGGGAAGGTGATTGAGAGGGTTGTGGCGCAGCAATCGCAAGTACTCTTGGATGAAACAGATTATCTTGATCCATTCCAGTCTGGGTTCAGGCCTCATTATGGGACTGAATCGGCCTTGGTCGCCCTGATGATGACCTTTATTGGGAGAAGGACAAGGGGAGTGCGACCCTGTTACTCTTACTTGATCTCTCAGTGGCTTTTGATACCACTGACCATGGCATCCTTCTGGGCCAACTTGGTGAGATGCGTATTGGAGGCATTGTTTTACAGTGGTACTGATCCTATCTCCAAGGTAGTTTTCAGAGAATAGGATTAGGTGATTGTCTTTAGGCCCCCTGGCAGTTGTGCTGTGGAGTTCCGCAGGGTACCGTCTTGTCCCCCACACTGTTTAACTTCTATATGAAGCCCTTGGGAGTGGTCATCAGGAGATTTGGGGGAAGGTGTCTGCAGTATGCTGATGATACCCAGCTCTATTTCTCTGTAATATCTGTATCGGGAGAGGCCGTGCAAGTCCTTGACCACTGCCTGGACTCGGTGATGGTCTGGATGAGGGCCAATAAACTGGGTGTGAATCCTAGCAAGATGGAGGCACTGTGGGTTGGTGGTTCCCAAGTTCAGATAATTAGTCAGTTGCCTGCTTTGGATGGGGTCATACTCCCTCTGAAAGAGCAGGTCTGTAGTCTGGGGGTGCTTCTGGGTCCATCTTTGTCACTAGACGCCCAGACCTCAGTGGCTAGGAGTGTCTTTTACGAGCTTCGGCTGGTAAGACAGCTGTGACCTTTTCTGGACCAGGATAAACTGACCACTGTACAATACAATACAATAAATTTATTACGGTCATAGACCAGCAAGTAATAAAACGTTTGTACAGGCAGTGATTATCGTTAAGAGCTGGCTTTAAAATAAAGCCTAAAATTTCTTTAAAATACTGCATACAGAATATTTCTGATAAAACTTTTAAGATCGGCATCTCGTCCTGCATTATTTATTCGACAGCATAAACTATTTTAATGTATCTTTAGGATTGGTTTTAAAACATAATTCTTCAGCAACTTAAGGGAACTATATCCTGAGTCTAAATAAGACATACAGGTTGGGAAGCCATTAGCATCTTTCGAGAGCGGATGGTGGCTGCGCAAAAATAGGCCACCTTAGTTGATACATAGGCATTACAATCTGACAGTAAATAGTCTATCTGTAGGGTTTCATCTTTACCGGAGCTTCCTGGAAGAATAGGAGTGATTAGAGCTGCCCGAGAGTCTCGGTAAAATGGGCATTGTAGTAGGACATGGTCAACTGACTCCACTGTGCTGTTGTCGCAAGGGCATACCCGTTTAGCTAGTGGGAGTTTCTTAAAGTAGTAGTAAAGTCTTTAATGTTTCTAGCCATTGGCCATTACATTTTAATTTAAAAACACAAGGAAAAACATTTCAATAAAACAACATTTTAAACAATCATAGCCTAGCCCTAAAAGTTAGAGATTTTGTGCAATTTGCTTTGACAAGTTGGGCTCTAATATGCTTCGCTGCAATGGCAAAGTTGGTAATCACAAAGGTGACAGCTTTATGATTATCTGCCAAAAGATCCATGATTATAGTTTCTGGGTGTAGGCCCATCCTAGGCTTGATAAAATGGGCTAAAAATTTGCGTCGAGGGCTGTTATAAAGAGGACAATAAAGTATATAATGGGCAAGGTCCTCAGTCACCTTATTTCCACAAATACAGAAATGTTTGTTTTTTGGGAGGTCCTTATATCTACCCTCTAAAAACGCTGAGGGCATTGTCTGGAACCTTAGAGTTTCTTAAATCTACCCTCTAAAAGTGCCGAGGGTAGTATATTAAATTTTGCAAGAGTGAATGCTAATCTAAATTTAGGGATTGTCAGAGTAGACAGATATCGGGCAGAAGTGAACTGTTGAGTATTATATCTAAGACCAGAGCAGGAACATACTGCAGCTTGAGCTAAGTGCATTTGCAGTTCGATATCATAAATTCTTTGAGCAATAAAAGTTTTGGCTTTGGAATTGTCTAACATCAGGATCATAGGTTAACGCCTCCTTGAGGGAGGGAGTAGTCCCTGGTAGCCTCAAGGAGGCAGTAGTGAGACCTCTTTTAAAGAAACCCTCCTTGGACCCAGATAATCTGAATAACTATAGACCAGTGGCGAATGTCCCTTTTTTGGGCAAGGTTTTGGAGCGGGTGGTTGCCAGCCAACTCCAGGCGCTCTTGGATGAAACCGATTATCTAGATCCGTTTCAATCCGGTTTCAGGCCCGGTTTTGGCACCGAAACAGCCTTGGTCGCCCTGTATGATGACCTTTGTCGGGAGAGGGACAGGGGGAGTGTGACTCTGTTGATTCTCCTTGATCTCTCAGCGGCGTTTGATACCATCAACCATGGCATCCTTCTGGGGAGACTCGCGGAGTTGGGTGTCGGGGGCACTGCTTGGCAGTGGTTCCGCTCCTACTTCGCGGATTGTCACCAGAAGGTAGTGCTTGGGGAACATCACTCGACACCATGGACTCTCCATTGTGGAGTCCCCCAGGGATCGGTCTTGTCCCCCATGCTTTTCAACATCTACATGCAGCCGCTGGGTGTGGTCATCAGGAGTTTTGGAGTGCGTTGCTATCAGTACGCTGATGACACGCAGCTCTATTTCTCCTTTTCATCTTCCTCAGGTGAGTCTGTTGATGTGCTGAACCGTTGCCTGACCGCAATAATGGACTGGATGAGAGCTAATAAACTGAGACTCAATCCAGACAAGACCAAGACATTGTTGGTGAACGCCTTCCCTGCTCAGATGGTGGATGCTTACCCTGTTCTGGATGGGGTTACACTCCCCCTGAAAGAACAGGTACGTAGTTTGGGGGTTCTTCTCGACTCTTCCTTGTCTCTCGAGGCCCAAGTGGCCTCGGTGGCACGGAATGCGTTTTACCATCTTCGTCTGGTAGCCCAACTACGCCCCTATCTGGACAGGGACGACCTCGCCTCCGTTGTCCACGCTCTGGTAACTTCAAGATTGGATTACTGTAATGCGCTCTACGTAGGGCTGCCCTTGAAGACAGTTCAGAAGCTTCAGCTGGTGCAGAACGCAGCTGCCAGATTATTGACGAGGACCAGTCGGTCTTCGCATATAACACCTGTCCTGGCGCGTCTGCACTGGCTTCCTATTTGCTTCCGGGCGAGATTCAAGGTGCTGGTTTTGACCTATAAAGCCTTAAATGGCGTGGGACCTCAATACCTTGTGGAACGCCTCTCTCGCTATGAACCTACCCGTTCACTTCGTTCAGAATCTAAGGCCCTCCTCCGGGTACCAACCCATCGGGAAGCCCGGAGGGTGGTTACGAGATCTAGGGCCTTTTCTGTGGTGGCCCCTGAGTTGTGGAACAGCCTCCCCGAAGAGGTACGCCTGGCGCCTACACTTCCATCTTTTCGGCGCCAGGTAAAGACCTTTTTATGCTCCCAGGCATTTTAATCTTCTTAACTTTTTTAATCTTTTAATCTGTATTTTAATTTTTGTAGTATTTATTTTGTTTTTGCTGTGCTTTTCGTTGTTTGCTTGTATATGTTTTGTATTTTTATTATGATATATTGTATTTTATTTTGTTTGTTCACCGCCCTGAGAGCTATTTCGCTAAGGGCGGTATATAAATTAAAATAATAAATAAATAAATAAATAAAATAGATGGAGAGGAGCCTAATGAATGTAATGTAGCTTTTTCCATCTTGAACAAAAGGTATCAGTTAGCGTTAGTGGGGCTAATCCTGAAGGTGTATATAGCAATTTTAGCCATAGGTTGGTTTTAAGCAACCTTATGCATGCCTTCATTGAAATGAGCCCCACTTCTAGCCATAAAATTACGTTAGGTATACAGGAAGGAATACCAAAAATCCATCTTAGGAACTTAGTCTGTACAGTTTCTAAGAGTGCATGTTGGTTGTTTAGAGTGCTAGAGTTCCCAGGCGGTAGGTTTCCCATACAGAGTCCCAGTCTGGTCCAGCCCTCTTACGTCTCATTCCAGCAAGAATCCACAGTTACACAGGAACAGGTATTTAGGAAGAGCTTTACTTCGTTGCATAAAGTTCTTGGTGACAAAACAGTACACACATACGCCATACACTTACTCCGAGTCCTAACTCCGTCTCTCACCCCCACACACGCTGTTCCCTGTTCCCATGCTTTATTGCCCTTGGGCTGATTAGGGCTCATTATGTCCAGCTGTGTGGCTGATACAATCCTTCTCTAATCTGTTACATAGTTAACCCTTTCATTCCCTGTTTAATTCTTTGGGAAGCAACAGAGCCCAACAGTCCCCCACCTGTTTTACAAAGAATAAACATCTTGTTCTGTACATGGTTACATTACTTGCAGGGTTACATTATTTACAACATTCCCAGATCATGTATTAGTTGCACATGTCTGTCTTCTGGTAGTGGTTTTGTCAAAACGTCTGCTAACATGGTCTCTGTTGCACAATATCTTAGAGTGATCAAACCCTGATTGACACAATCGCGCACGTGATGATACCTGGTGCTCACGTGTTTTGTTCGTTTTGTGTAGCTTTCAGCCTGCACTAACTGGATGCATGCTTGATTATCCTCATAGACAATATATGGCTTAGTTACCAGTAGGGATGCATCCTGAAACAGCATTGCATACCATTGCAGTTCTGTGCATGCTACAGAGAGGCTGATGAATTCGGCCTCTGTGCTCGAGATGGCCACTACTGTTTGTTTCCTGCTATGCCAGTCTATGAGAGAGCCTTTATATATGACAGCTATACCCAACATGGACTTTTGGGAGGAACTGTCAGCTGCGTGGTCTGCATCTGCATAACAGACCAAGCCGTCTCCTCGCACGGAGGACAGGAACAACCGTTTTCCTGCTGTGCCCGGCAGATACCTCAAGATCCGTTTGAGCCCGTCCCAGTCATGGAGGGATGGACACTCTACCTTTCTGCACAATATATTGATGGTGTTACATATGTCTGGCCATGTCATCATCGCAAGATATAGCAGCTTACCAATGATGCATCTGTATTGGTGAGGGTCCCCGTGGGCCTCACTATTATGTTCCTTCTGGAAGTCTACTGCCATTGGGGTCTTTACGGGTGTACATTCTGCCATGCCATGTTTTTTTAACATTTGCCGTATTTTCGGCTCCTGGTGCAGAGAGAAACTGCCGTCATTATGTCGCAGGATCTCTGTTCCTAGATAATGAGCCACGGGACCAAGCCGTTTAATGTCCACATGGCTTTCCAGCTGTTCACTAAAGACAGTTATTTATATTTGCTCAGTTAACTCCCCATATAGGAATGCTGTGTTTACATCATAATGGAACACCTGCTTTTTTACCCATGGCAGCCACTTTCAGCACAAGCCGTATAGTCTCATGGCATATTACCGGGGCAAATACGGCATCATAATCCTCCCCATGTTTTTGATGGAACCCTTTTGCCACCAGACGCGCTCTATACCGCTGTACGCTGCCAGTATTAGTTCTTTTAATTTTGAACACCCATTTACACCCGATCAATTTCTTGTCGGGAGGCAGCGTTTCTAACGTCCATGTGCGATTTCTTTCCATAGTGTTGAGTTCTTCCTGCATGGCTGCATGCCATTTGTCTATGTCCGCACTAGGAAGTCTCCTTACCTCATCATAAGAGGTAGGCTCTATTATCTCACACCTTGCCTCTGCTACCTGCACTCGAAACTGCTCTGGTGCTTTACCTCAAGTAGCCCTCTGTGATCTGCGCGGCCCTTGTACTGGAGTAGCATTCCCCAGTATTTCTGCCTGCAATCCGGTTTCTTTTTGTTCTGAGCTGCTAGCAGCGTCTGCTTCCACAATTTCTTGCTTAACCACTTCTATGCCGCTGCTGCCAGCGTTTTTCCCGTCAGCCTCATCCTGCTTTACTTGTTCAGCAGGCTGGCTTTCACTTACAGTCTTTGGGGGTGTTTCAGTTTGGGTTGTATCACCATTTACAGTGAATCCCATATCAAATTGGTCATTTTGAGAGGTCCAATCCTGTTTTCTTGTGTATACACTTCTGCAGTTTATTACACGTTGTTTATTTGGGTCCCACACTCTGTAAGCAGAATTCTCATATCCTAATATATTCCCTTTTATTGCTCTAGGAGCGAGTTTCCCCTTTCTTTGGGCTTTTGGCACGTATGCCCAACAATTTGCTCCAAAGGGTTGGATATGGCTTAGCTTGGGCTTACAGCCGTACAATTTCTCATAGGGAGTCATGTTTATGGGACTGGAAAATAGTCTATTCTGTACATAGTTGGCATACATAAGACTTTCACCCCAAAATGCAGTGCTTAAGTCACAATCATTTATCATAGCACGTACCATTTCTTGCAAATATTTATTTCTCCTTTCAGCGGTTCCGTTCTGATGAGGAGAAAATGGGGCGGTGAGAGAGTGTTTAATACCTCTCTCATTAAGGAAATTCGTTAGAGAATCAGACAGGAATTCCCCACCTCTGTCTGAGTGTAACTCAGCTACTTTTACTCTGTGTTTGGCTTCTGCCCACTTAACAAACTGTTTGATGTATTGTTCCGCCTCACTCTTTGCCTTTAGCAGGTATACAAAACCATACCGAGTGAATTGGTCCACAAGCAACATATAATACCTGGCACCTCCTCTGGATTTGCGGAATGGCCCTGCCAAATCCATGTATATGAGTTCAAAGGCTCTGGAAGCTTTGCGGTCACTACTCTCGTTTACAGGTGCTGCTATTGCTTTATATCGCTTACATATTTCACATTCAACGTAAATTATCACAATGCTTGAATTGAACGTCTGCACTATGTCTAGGTGTTATGTCCAAAGTGGAGAAACTTATATGCCCAAACCTTTTGTGATATTCATGTATGCAACCATTATGGGGAGGTTTTTTTGCTATGAGTTTCGCTCTTGGTTCTTGTGTTTGCTCTATTACAAACAAGGAATTTACCATTTTACCTTTTACATACACCTTTCCCCTTTTTCACATACCCCTTTATAGAATACCACATTATATTGCATTTTGGTAAGTTTAGCCACTGACATGATGTTGGTCTCTATCTGTGGCATGTACAGTACATCAGCAATCAGAGTATTTAAACATGCAAGATAAACAGTGCCCCTTCCCAGTACCTCCCTTTTTGTTCCGTCTGCCAAAAGGACATGCTCACGAACAGGAGAGAGCATCTGGAACTGGTGTTTATCATTCACTAGAAAATGAGTGGATCCAGAATCCACCACCCATGTTTTCTTTCCTCCTGCGCTTTTTCCGGTTGTCACAACTTGCACCAAAAAAAGTTCTTTTTCACGTCTTTCTTTGTTATGCGCTCTACAGTTTCTTTTTAGATGTTGGTCCGACCCGCATTTGAAGCATCTTCTTACTGCATACGCCCGTGTGCTGTCCTCCTTACGCGCTGGACCAGCTGCATCTTGCTTTGTGCTTCTTTCCTGGCGGCGGTCCCATTCCTGTTGTAGTTTGCCTGATACATAGTCCATTGTTAACTCCTGATCTGGCATTGCTTCTAATGCACATATCACAGCATCATAAGAAGCATCCAGAGTTGAAAGAGTTGTGTACACTTGTTGCTGAGGAGAGTACGTTACGTCTCTGTCCTGTAACTCAGCAAACAGGCTCCTTACTGTTAGTAGGTGGTCGTGCATACTCATGTCCTCTCGCAAACACATTTGGAACAGCTTCCTCACAAGTTGCACCTTGCTACCTGCTGTTTGCCTTACATGCACATCACGCAAAGCTTGCCATACATCTTTCGCTAATTGCTTTTCTCTTATGTATAGCAACTGTGAGTCCTGAATCCCCAAAATTACCATGGCTTTAGCCTTTTCTTCCAGGCATTGTCACTCCTCAGAAGGGGGGTCTGTGGGGGGCTCTTGGTTAATGACTTGCCAAATACCTTCGCATCGTAGAAGCATCTCCATCCGGACCTTCTAGCTTGTGTAATTCGACTCATTAAGGCGCTCTAGAGGCATTGCTGATGGATACGACATCGACATCCCCTCTTCCTCTATTAGCGTGTGTCTTTAGGCTGGGTCTCTAGGCTGGGCCTCTAGGCTGGGTCTCTAGGCTGGGCCCATAACCCTTTGTTGGTTGTTTAGAGTGCTAGAGTTCCCAGGCGGTAGGTTTCCCATACAGAGTCCCAGTCTGGTCCAGCCCTCTTACGTCTCGTTCCAGCAAGAATCCACAGATACACAGGAACAGGTATTTAGGAAGAGCTTTACTTCGTTGCATAAAGTTCTTGGTGACAAAACAGTACACACATACGCCATACACTTACTCCGAGTCCTAACTCCGTCTCTCACCCCCACACACGCTGTTCCCTGTTCCCATGCTTTATTGCCCTTGGGCTGATTAGGGCTCATTATGTCCAGCTGTGTGGCTGATACAATCCTTCTCTAATCTGTTACATAGTTAACCCTTTTGTTCCCTGTTTAATTCTTTGGGAAGCAACAGAGCCCAACAGTGCATAGTTATCGTAGATGCCAATTTGTGCACCATAAAGTAGCTGAGTAATGATTTTGGTCACAAAAATCTGGATGGCAGAAGGGATATGTTGTCCTTCTTTATTATAGTAAAAGGAGAGAAGAGCCCTTGCAGTTCTATGTGCATTGTCAGTGGCATTTTTTATCTGCATTCGCCATGATCCTGTGGAATGAAATATCATTCCAAGATATTTATAGGACATGACTTGCTCTACTGGGTGGTTATTAATCTGCCATTGATGTTGTACTTTCCTTCTAGAAAAGACCACAACTTTTGATTTATCATAATTGATCTCAAGAAGTTCTTTTCTGCAGTAGTTAGCAAGGCCATTCAACAGTTGTTTCAACCCCACTGGTGATAGAGAAAGGAGGACCACATCATCAGCATAGATGAGAGACAATATAGGCCTGTTAGACAAAGTGGGATGGTGAGTATCTATTGATGTTAAAGTTGTAGCCAAAGTATTGATATATAGGTTAAATAACAAGGGAGCCAGCACACATCCCTGTTTGACACCCTTGTAGGTTGGGATGGCCTTGGAAAGATAGCCGGCTCTGTTGTATCTAATACGCAAATAGGTGGATTCATATAAACAGCGCATTAGTGCGAGCAAGCGTCTGTCAATAGTAGTGGACTAGTCTCTCCCAAAGTTTATGTCTTGGTACCGCGTCAAAGCCTGCTTTAAAATCGATGAAAGCTGTGTAGAGGAATCCTCCTGTCGGCGATGAGTATTTTTCTATCAAATGTTGTAGGACCAAGCCATGGTCCAGCATGGAACAGCCAGCTCTGAATCCCACCTGTTCTTCGACCAAGATGTTTTCTTGTTCCATCCATGTTAGTAATTTCTCGCATAGATGATTGGCGTAGATTTTACTGATGATATTAAGCAGGCTGATCAGTCTATAATTAGCTGGATCTAGTTTGTTACCTTTTTTATAAATGGGGATGATTATTGCGAGGCCTCAGTCATCTGGGATAGAGATATCAGCATCTATACAGGTAAATAGAGAAGCTAGGGCTGGTGCTCACCAATCCACATTGGTTTTTAAGGGCCTCAGATGGAATGTTGTCTGGACCAGGTGCTTTGCCAGGTTTTAATTTGGCAATTAAGTTTATAATTTCTTTAGTCGTAACAGGGGGCCATTCCGGAAGATTGCGATTATTTATCTTAAGTGAAGGGTGGCTTATTTGGTTGCTAGCATAGATTTTGGTGAAGTAATCTTCCCAGGTATTCACGGGTGTGTGATGCTCCAGGGTAACTGAGTGCTTGGGCCATCCTTTTGCCACCATTTTCCAAAAAGTAACTAAATCCTTGGTTCGAGATGCTTTCAGGAGTCTTTGCCAGTCTTCTTTCTGTGCTGTGATCTTTTTAACTTTTATTAGTTGTTTATATCGTTTTTCTCTGCCAACCAATTTGTTAATAAAAATGGGGAGTTGTTGTCCCTATACTCTTTATATTTTGTGATAAGAAGGTTCTTTTGAAATACACATTCATGGTCGAACCAAGATTTCGAGTGGTGGACAGGTCTAGAAGTCTTGGGCACAGAGTTAGAAAATGAGCTTTTTTGTAAAGCCTGAAATAGTTGGAAAAAGGTAGAAAGAGCAGAATCTGCCGTAGTTGCAGCAGTAAGAGCTTGGCACAGTGAGAGATATTCATCGGAATTTAGCCACTCTTTAAAATCCATTTCTAAGGAGGGCATCCATCTTGTTCATGTTACACGTCATTGAAATTCACCAACTCGAATTGGTTTTTGCGTAACATACCTAATTTGGTTGTCACAACGCAAGTTGAGAATTAGCAGTAAATGATCGCTTTCCGGGCGAACTACCACTTGGCAGGAAGAAACAGCATGAAAAAGTTCTCAGGAAATTATAAAATAATCTATAGTAGAAGCTCTTAATCCAGATAGAAACATGAATTCTCCATTTATATCTCCATCCACTCGTCCATTTACCGCCGTCAGGCTTAGTTTATTCACCATTTGCATCAGGTATAGCCCAAGCAAATTGGTACCTTGGTCTTTTGACTGTCTGTCCGGGGTATCCAAGATTCCCTCTGTTGTTGGAATAGGTTCTTGGAAGCGAGCGTAGAGGACTTCATCCCTCGGACCTATCCTGGCATTAAAATCTCCCGCGAGGATCACCATAGCATCCGGGTATGTTGCTGACTGCTTATCAATATATTCCTCTAGTCTCATCAGCACGGTTTTCGCTAGTTTATTTTGTCAGCAAGGGGGTAAGTATACATTTATGAACAACAACCGGGTCCATTTAAAGTTAATCATTATTGAAGTGGCAAGGCCTGCGAGGAGATTTAGATTGGTGATCGATGCTCTTAGGCCAATAGTAGTAAGTAGAATCAATCCCCCTTTAGGGCACCCGCCTTTAGCGCTTGGAGTTGCAGGCAATTTATGTGATGTATACCCATTAAGATAAATTTGTCACAAGTCCAAGTCTCCTGTAAGAGTATAATGTCATGTTTTTGGAGATAGCCCAGAAAGGATGGGTCAGAGGATTTGTTTTTCCATCCAGAGATTATTAGTTGTGACTTAGAATGGTCAGATACTTGTCAGGGTGTTATACGTTGAGTGGGTAGCAAGTTCGATGTTGTTATTGAAGCAGATGGAAGCTCCATAGATTGTTCTAAAGGGGTTATTTTCTCTAAGATAGGGTCAGTTCTACTGATGTTCGATATTATTGGTTTCAATATATTTGGTGAGCCAGTCTTAAGGTTGGTTGTTTTCTGAGAAGACCCCTCCTCATTTTTGTTAAGCCTCCTCATATCCGCCCATAAAGTGGCTCCGCACCGGGCTGCTTCCACTTTGTGAGAAGGCAGTATTTTCTGATTATTAAGAGTCCTTGACATGTTCAAGGCCACTAAATTCATTTCCGCAGAGATCTGGATGGGGCAAACCATTATTGTGGGTTCAGATGTTTCATATGCAGTCTTCAGTGGTTCTATATGATGGTCAGCCTTCAGGATTTTCGAATCATCCCCTTCAAGGTGTATTCATTATCTCCTTCATGCATAGGTAAGGACAGTCTGTTTTCAAGGAGGATTTTTAAGTTGTTAAGCCTTGATATAATTTCCGTCTAGGCCATTAATGATAAGGCAGAAAAGGAATTTAAGAGCATTTCTTCTTCAGTGAGAAGTATTAATTCCTTTCGATTCTTCAACTTCATTTGGGGCTCTGAAAGTCGTGGACTGGATACTTGAGGGGCGAGATCACTGTCGTTGGTTTCAAGATCGATGAGATTTATTTCTGGAGTTTCAACAAAGTTTATCACTTTTTCCTTCTCGCCAATCAAAAAGTGGGGGAGTAGAAGTTGGGGTGGTGCCTTATTCATAAACAGTCTTGATGTAAATGTTTCTGGACAGGGATAGCCTGACCACTGTTGTCCATGCACTGGTAACTTCCAGGCTGGATTAATGTAATGCACTCTATGTGGGGCTGCCCTTGAGGTTGGTCCGGAAGCTGCAGCTGGTGCAAAATGCAGTGGCGAGTCTGCTCACCAGGGCAGGGTATTGCCAACAAGTCACCCACTGCTGAAAGAATTGCACTGGCTTCCCATTTGCTACCGGGCCAAGTTCAAGGTTCTAGTTTTGGTGTGCAAAGTCCTATACAGCTTGGGACCAGGATACCTGAAAGACCATCTTATCCCTTACATTCCCAGTCAATCACTGCACTCTGCAGGTGAGAGCCTCCTGAAGATACCATCTTATCTAAAGGAGATCCATTCCGCACAACATAGGAAACAGACCTTTAGTGTTGTGGCACTTACCCTTTGTAATTCCCTCCCCTTAAATATTAGACAGGCACCATCTCTGTTATCTTTCGGTGCCTACTGAAGACCTTCCTCTTTCAACAAGCCTTTTAAATTGAGACCTTATCCCAGTCTGTTTCTGTTTGGGAATTGCTTTTTAATATCCTCTGAAACCTTTTTTTAAAAAACAATATGTTTCTTAACCTTTTTTAAAAAAATCTTTAAAGCTTTTTTTAAAAAAAGTTTTAAAAGTTGTTTTGTTTTAATGAATTTTAATGTCTGTTTTTATGATGTTTTAAATTGTTTTTAGTGCTTTTGTTTGCTGCCCTGGGCTCCTGCTGGGAGGAAGGGCAGGATATAAATCAAATAATAAATAAATAAATAAATATAAAATTTGGTTCTGAGAATCAGGAATGTTATTGAAAGAGTCCTAAAGGAGTAATTGAAATGAGTGTGGGATTTTTGCTGACGTTCAACTCAATCCCTCCCTTTACCCACCCTTTCTTTTCAAATCCCATAGTTCTTTATGTCCACTGTAGCCTGTTTTAGTTAGCCTGTCTGCAGTGGTTTTATTCAGCCACTGTCTTATATTATTAAATTTGTGGTCTCTCTGTGTGCACAGCCCCCCCTCTCTCCCCCCCCCACACACCTCTGTCTGTCCAAAGAGGTTTTTATTTATTTTATTGCCAGGCCATGTCTGACTGATTAAATAGCTCCTGCTGCTGTTAAATTCTGCTTACTGCCCATGGAAGGCGGTTGTTTCACACATACACTGCTGACTGTTCTACACTGTACTAGAGTTCTATTGCATGCACTATTGTAAGCAGCAAAGCCTCACACAGTATCCATTTTGTCATTCATCATCATTACACAGACATACACTCCATTTGTTAGTAATCCATTTTCGTGTCTGATCTTGAGGCATGTGATATGGCACTGACAGCAAACTTTGAGATGCCCCCAGGGGCAAAGTTGGAGGCAATGGCCAAGGTGGCTGGAGCGCTGGTCATTTGAGTTCATCCCCATCATGCTGAAATACACTCTCACTATTGTAGGCAGGAGCAGGGATGAAATTCAGCAGCTGCAGATCCTTCCCCCCCCCTCCCGAGGCTGGCACAGCTAGTAGTGGTAGCAACCCACACAGCCTAGTCTGGGGCCACTTTGAGTTGAAAGTAGATCCCAACTGTGCCATCTGCCTGCATTGCAAGAAGTTTCCGGGACACTATGCTAGCAGCAGCTTCATGAATGATGCAATTGCACAGACTGCACTAGTCCCTCTTACACGACGAAGAGGAAGAGGAAGAGTTAGAGGAGTCAGGCCAGAAAGATGTGCAAGGCAGAGTGAGTGTGAGAATCCTCCTCTCACTCTTAAACCCTGTCAAGCTGTTCTCCCCTCCCTCCAGCTTAGGGATGGGTGAGGATTTCAATTCAGTTTGCATGTCAAGCAAAATTTATCAAATTCACACTTTCCAAAATAATATCCTTCGAAATTCACATTTATTAGAATTTCGGATGCAGTTCGCCAACTAAACAACATTTACAAAAATGCATATATTAGGGGAAAGTGTGCATAAAAATGAATGTGTGAGTGAAAATAACAGGCAAGAAGGCATGATGTGATGACAAATGGCTTGCAAAAAGGTGTACCTTTGTCAAAACTGCCTACAAAAATGTGTTTATTTTGAGAAATTCACACTAAAATGGTGTAGAATTTTCATGAGGATTTTTTTAAATTCACAGATTGCTGCAGAAATGTAGAGAACTGAATTTAACATTAAAGTGAGAAACTGAGAGAACTGAAATTGACAGATCTTTCCATCTCTAAGAATCAAAAGTAGTTTAGGCAGGTGCTAGTGGGGGATTTGGGATGGGGAAACTACAGGTCCATGAGGCGGAGGAGCATAAGTCCATGCGATGGCAGTTACCAATCCAACACCCATGCCAGCCTGCTCCTCAAATCAAAAGACATGGCATGTTGCTTTGTGTGCAGTATCATCTAGGGGCACCTACCTAACGCCATTTAATTGGTGCCTACACACAAAATCAGAGGAAGGAAAGTAAATATCTTTTTAATTCTCTCCCATCCCCCTAAATCAACTTTAATGGCACCCAGCACAAAACTCCTGGGCCTATTTGTCCTCAGTATGGCAGGTTTCTTACCCATGGGGGCCCTCTTATATCTGCCAGTTTCTGACTGGTTGCCCACAAAAAATAGAAAAGAATCCTTTTTTATCCACCCTAGAAGTGTAAAAAGCTGTCATTGTGGAAAACTGCTTTAGCTATCCTTTGGAAATGTGGCAGGATACATCCTTTCAATCCGTGGTGCAGAGTGGTAAGCGGCGGTAATGCAGCCGAAGCTCTGCTCACAGCCAGAGTTTGATTCCAATGGAAGGAGGAAGTCAAATCTCCGGTAAAGGGGTCGAGGTCCACTCAACCTTCCATCCATCCGTGGTCGGTAAAATGAGTACCCGGCATACGCTGGGGGGTAAAGAAAGGCCGAAGGAGGAACTGGCAATCCCACCATATATATACGGTCTGCCTAGTAAACGTCGCAAGACATCACCCTAAGAGTCGGAAACGACTCGCACTATAAGTGCGGGGACACGTTTACCTTTACATCCTTTCAAAATGTTCTATTATGTTGGCAAATTTCATTAAATTCTTCCCAAAATAAAAAAGAAATAGATAGATATGTCCTTGAAAAATTAATAGAGTATCCAACACAAAACCAACCCTAGACCTCCTTGCCTGTAATTTGGTGAGCTTTATCCATGCCGAAGAAGCCTCTATGCATGCAAATTTCATCCACTTAAGTAAAAAAACAACAAATGTACATCTTGGGAGCAATCCGAACCCAAGATCTACTGAGAGGAGTGAGCTAGGATCTGTCAGATCTCCATCTCAGCCACCTGAAACCCAGCACAGCTGGGGCTATGACAGTGTAAATCCCCAACCCTGGCTAAACCAGAGATATGTTGGCATAAATCCCCAATCCTGGCTTAGCCAGCTCAGCTGGGGGTCAGCTGGCTCAGCTGAAGCCAGGTCAGCTGAGCCCCAAAAAGTAAGAAAATCCCCGGAAGGGGGAATTCTGGGGGCAGGGCAAGGGAGGGCGGGGGGGGGCTTGTGCTGGACCCTAACTCTGTTCAGCTCAGTCATATGTCCTGGCAACCTCGCAGAATTTACGTCAGTAAAAAGGGTGGTTTAAATCAAACACTATGTTAAAGGCTCATTTTCCCCCTGCAAGGCTTGGGCTGGCTCAGTCAGCGGTAGCCTTGCTCCTGAACGGGGTTTGAATTTGGCATCCGTTATGCCAGTTTAATTTAGAGTGCCATAAATTATGCTGGCTTCCCATAGTTAGGATTATGATTAATTATGAGAAGGCAGTGTAATTTATACCTGTTTGATGGACTGTGTTTATATATGTAAATCAAGATTAATGGAATTTATTGTTAATGTCAGCTTACAATTATTCTTTTTTCCTGTTATATTTCCAAAAATAAAAAATACATTAAAAAAAGAACAAATGTAATAGCCATTTTTTGATTTTTTGATTTTCCAAATTGGACTTAGATCCTGAGCCAACTACTGGGTAGTTTCCAAAGTGCTTTGGACTGAATAGGGGTCCATACCAATAGTGTGGTCGGTGCACACCCCTAATACAGACCAATTCATGCATATGACAAAGTGGGTCCCGGCTAGCGAGGTCACCAAATTTGGACTTAGGGTCTTAGAAGCACACATTTCAGAGGGCTCATAACATTCATCTCAATTATAAGGTATTACCCATCTCACTTATGAGGTGAGTATTATGACCCCCAAATTCTTCTCGAACTTACATTTTTATTCAGGATGGTAAAGAATTCCTTTCCAGTCTTCATTCTGCTCCCTTTGCCTTCAACCTTACATATTGAATTGCTGCAGCCAGCCACAGCACTGAGGAAAGAGAGGAAGCCTGCTTCCTCCTCTCCTGTCTGGCATCTGAATTGGGATTGTGAATATATGCCTTTAAAAAGAAAAAACCTGGAAGAATATCTTGATTTCCCAGCATTATCTTGAAGAATTCACTTAGCAGCAGAGTGTCATAAAAAAACCAAAACCTGAACCAAGACAAAGCCAATTGCGCTCAGCAGCCTGTAAATTCAGCCACTTGGCATTTGAAAATGAGCTGTGATACATGGGAATATGCTGTCAAACGAATCTGGATCACAACAGACCCTAGAGAAGATAGCACTCACACTTACGAAGGAAAGATAACCAGGAAAAGAAAATGACAGGCAGCACCATTAGGCCATACAGTGACGCACCCCTGGTGTAGTACATATCATCCATATTAGAAAGGAAGTGGGGAGGATAAATTAAAACAGAAGGAAATCTTCTCCAACAATGTGTGGACTGACACTTGTGTCACTGAGAACTTTTAAAGAAACCAACATCTGCTCCTATTTATATGTTAATTTTGGGGCATTTTTTAAAAAAAGGCTTTAAAAATCCTCCTCCTCCTCCATCTTCTTCCTTGGATGAAAACGCTGACACCTAAACAGATGCTTGTCAGGTTTGTAAGGGCACCCTAGTTAAAGCTGCTTTGTCATATTCCTAACAAAGCTTGATTATCTAAAGAACTTATTAAAGAATGAAACAGCACATTTCTTTCCTTCTCTTAGCTGAGAACGCAAGAGTGTTCTGGAGGAAACTCTTTTGTTTCATTTTCATGGTGATGATGAGGATGAGGTCTCTGTCTGTGATTGGCTGAGCTACTTAGATCCTAGAGAGGACCAGACAGAAGGCTCTTAGGAAAGACAGGCAGAAAAAGCGTGAGGCTTTGGCTCAGGACAATTTGCTCTTTGCAAATTGATCCCAGGGAACCTTGTCAATCACAATAATTTAGAAAACCCTTATGTTATCAATACCCACAAAGCTCCATGCCAAATTCTGACTGCCTCTCATTGCCCTGAAGTCACTGGATATCCCCCCTCCATCATTTTGTGTGGAGGCAAATGGTCCCTTGAAAATGGGATGTACTGCTTGGGTGTGAGCTCTGTGGAAAAGACAAGAATGCTGAAACTTTTGGGTTCCATAACCAGCGATGCCAGTTCCACACTGCAGAACACAACCAATAATCAGCAGGAAATAAAATAACAAATAATGCTGTTCTGTATGCACTAAAGGGCGGAAAATAAGATTTCCACTCCAAATGATGAGTGACAGGGGGAAAGAAAACAGCCATGTAACTTGATTTGCAAGAATATACGGACCAGACGTAATCTAACTGTGATAAAAAAAAAATCAGTACACTAAACCTTGCACAGTGTATGAACAAGATATATTAACTTCAGCAAGGAAGAACTAGTATTCAATAGAGCTATATTTTCATTATTAAAATACTTCAATTTGTTCTTCAGATCCTTATGCTTTTCATTTTGCCTGCAGTGTAGTAACAGTCATGAGCATATTTAAATAAACATACCAAATTCCTTACTCTGTCAGTGTTCCAAGATAATGAGTTTATACTTTCCAGTCCACTCTTTGGGTTTCTTTAGTCCCTCTAGCCCCAATCAGGCATTCAAAAAAGGAGCACACAATGGCTTCAGCAAGGGAGGCATGGGCACCAGAGCACTGCTCCCAATGTCCCTGCATATACTGGTAGTACCAACTTCACCCCAACTCTCCCACATTGAGGAAGAAGGTTTGAAGGGGCTTCTGAATGCTAGTGGCTAGTGTGGAATGGCCTCCCCTGCCAGTCCCCTTCTTTCAACAGGGGAAAAAGAAACACCTTTTATGTTTTCAAAGAGGGTAATGTACAGTGGGGAGGGCTCACCTGCCATTGTCTCTGAGCTGAGAATGACATTCCTGGGCATGCTCAGAAACATTGTTTTCAGCAAGTCAAGCAAGAGCTGACTATGAGTCTTCGGCACTGCTGATTATCCCCGCCCATCTGCAGAAGTCGTTTTGCTGATTATTTATATTTGTTCATTCATTCATTCACTACCTTGTATCACAAAGGTCTCCAAGCAGCTTACAGCAATGCAAGAAAGTAAAATGTAAAAAGTGGATATAGCCAAGCATAATAAAAAGTGACCATACACTAATTCCATACAATTATGAAGGGGTGGAGACTAGCAGGGTGGGCTAGTGGTAGAGACAATGGGGCAAATCCCATTTTGAGTTGGCCCCCGACACAAATGAGTTTGGGGTCAACTCAAAACTGGCTGTGCCTTTTTGTGTGATGGGAGTTTGTATTTTGACACCTCCCCAAATGTTAACATCAATAATCTGAACTGAGGACAAACCACAAAATTCTCTCTAGATTTCCACTAGACATATGGGTGGTGTGTAGAACCCCCTCAGCAATTTTTGAAACTCCACGGATATTTTGCCAGAGAAGCCCCAGCTTGCCACCATCTCTGTGATGGGCCTTCTTTGTGCCACCCATGTGGCAAGTAGGGAAGAAACAAATCAAGTTCTGTGAGGGGCAGTGCGACCGCACTGTGGCCCAGGCCCATCCCCAACTCTGGTCAGAAGCAATCAGGGAGTTCAGCTAGCTGGTGGGGCTGAGAATGGATTGGAGGTCCACTTTGAGGCTATACATTGGAGATGAGAGCCACTCTCAGCTCCAATTGGTTGAGGCATTGTGAAGTTTTCGCCTGCTCCATGGCAATGAATGAGTTTCAGGTTATGTACTAATTTTGCCAGAACTTTACTTGGCAGAAAGGGAGACATAAAAGGTCTTGGATAATGCAGTTTGAAGGCCACAGCCTCAGATCAGGGAATAGAGGCTGGCCACCCTACACACAGGTTGCTGTCAGTCCCACATAAGCAGTCCATATCATGATGGGCTCATGAAACTAGCAACTGCCTCCCAGTGCTATGCTACGCCAAGCTGTAACCAATAAAGTTGTGGTCACGTTTAACCCACTTTTTGTCTCAGTGTATTAATTGCATCTGGGCTGCTGATTCATCTGCACATGGGGCAAAGAGAACCCCTAAATTTCATTCAATTTTCACTTTAGGCAAAAAAAATTGGACAATTCTGGGAATATGGGAAGTAGAATTGGTTCACATAGAAGACCCATTAGGCTCCCTCCCCTGTTTTAAAGAACAGTTTGCAGTAAGCACGAACGATAGCAGAGCAGACAGTAGGTTAATGCAGCTGAAGGTTTGGACTCGCCTGTAAAAATCTTCAAATTTCACAGATACTACAATCTAAAGCACATTTTCTGGGACGTAAACCTGGCATGCATTAGTGTTTGGAACATGTTATGAAGAACATGGGTCTACGGCCAATCCCATCTCGTGTTCCTCCTTCCTCTTCTGTGTAACTTGGGCTAGGTTGCTGTTTGGCTGCAGACCCATGTTCCTCAAAACATTTTGTTCCTCTCTCACAAATATAAGAGTAAAAGAGAAAGGGGAAGCTGCATCATCTCTTTTTAATTTTAGGGGTCGGATGAGGTGTGAATTTTAGGGGAGGAATGCACATTTGACAGTGAGGGAACTAACCTCACAGTGATCATCCAAGCACCTCCTGGGTTGATGGCCACCATATTTATTGTTCCAGAATGACTCTAGGTTACAATGTTCCTGCCCAGTAGCAGCCAATTATGCGTGCAGAGGGAAATGCATGGTGTCAGGACAGCATGTAATGTGTTTCCATGTGTACAGAAAGGAGGGGAGCATGCACAGGTGTGTCATTTTTGACTATTGTTTTTCTTACATCTGGTTCCGCTCTCCGGCTTTCAGTGTGAGAATACTTGGAAGGGGTTACTCCTTAATATTGCCCTCACAGCTTAGCCTCATGGGTGTTGATTTTTCAGTCCTTTCAGCTTATTAAACTGTCTATTTGGGGAAGAAGAGGTCTGTTAGTACTGGAATTGCTGTCTGGTCCTGCTCTGGCACTGAGTATTATATATAATAAGGATTTGAGTCTAAAGGGTATGGCCAGTGAGATGAAAGTCAGAATACTGAAAAGGTCAGAATAATAATCCACATGATTGCCATTCATGTTCCAAATACCTGGTACCAAGATCATGAGGGCAGTGGAGAAATGACTCCATTAATATTCCATCCTCATATTGCAATTTACTGGCCTTTTGTTTTCCGAGATTTTAAGCTGGCCCTTACATGTCTCTCAATAATAACTCTGGAGCTTCTGACCATGGGGTAAATTCCTGGAGTTCACCCTTAACTTTTAAAATAATTATCCATATAAAACTGAAAAGACATCCGCCAGGATAGTTGCTTCTTCTCCACAAGATCCCCTTTGGATCATCTACTGAAAGTGGTCTTCCTGCCCAAGACCAGCTGACATGGTTTGCCACACATCTAAGCTATTATCCTATGCACAATTTCCTGGGCGGATGCTCCACTGAAGACAGTGAGTCTTACTTCTAAATAAGCATGCATAGGATTGCACTGATGATCCAGTACTGCATCCTTCTATGCATATAGCTACCACTCAAATGTATTCCCATGGTTGCAGGATATTTTAAGGGGTTGGGTGAATTTCTTAGACTTTTTTGGGGGGAGGATTGGCTTACCTTATCAAGGGGTTGTTCCCAGACTCCTTTTTACAGTTTTTTTTTAAACCCTTGTTACCACTCATAGCAGTGGTAAGGCTTCCTGCTGCTGCCTCTTGGTCATGTTTCCTGGATTGCCCATGGAAACATTGTTGTGTCATGATGACATAGGGTTGCTCCCAGCAGAATTCCAAGACATAGAGATGGGAGACTATAGAGAGTATCAGTGTGTGCTAGGAGTAGCCACAAGACTTTTAAAAAAGACCCTGTAAAGTGTGTGTGAGAGTGAGTGTGGAGGGCTTGGTCATCTGATCTAAAGTCAAGGAAATCATGCCCCATGAATAATCTGAAACAAATCCACCAACCCGTAATATTTGATGCCATTTTCTTTGTCTCCCCACCCCCACACTACCAAATAAAAATTCCTAGTCCTGGCTCAGCTAGGCTGTTTCCTGGCAATCCAAAGACAACCGATATCTGTCGGAATGCCTCTCCCGATATGGACCGGCCCGTACACTACGGTCTACTACGAAGGCCCTCCTCCGGGTTCCGACTCATAGGGAAGCCCGGAGAGTGGTGACAAGATCTAGGGCCTTCTCAGTGGTGGCCCCCGAACTATGGAATGGTCTTCCCGAGGAGGTGCACCTGGCGCCGACACTATCATCTTTTCGGCGCCAGGTTAAAACCTTTCTCTTCTCTAAGGCATTTTAATTCCTGTTAATTCTAAATTATTATATTTTGATTTTAGACTGTACAGTTTTGTGTACAGTTTTGTGTTATTTTTATTGTATTTTTAATGTTCACCGCCCAGAGAGCTGTTGCTAGTCGGGCGGTATATAAGCTTAATTAAATAAAAAAAAAAATAATAAAAACCTCTGTCACCTCATGAATCCTTAAATGTGAAGTGGCGTATATGCTAATGGTGTGCTGAAATCCATCCTCCAATATCTCCAAACATTTATTGCCCTGCAAAAGAGGCTTCTGTTTTGCTACCTGTTTGTCAGGGCACTTTAGAATTTCTTTAGACTCTCTGTCGATCATTTGGGTGGGTGCAACACTCAGCTGACCTAAGCATTATGAGGTGGCTGAGGGTGGTGCTTTGGTTTTTTTTCCCAGTCTCCTGGGCTGGCAGTACTTCCCGATCTGAAAAAGCCACAGGAGAGAGATTGCCCCACTTGAACTTTATATAGGGATGGAAGTCTCCCCTGAAATTTATATAGGGATGGAAGGTTCTCTCAGTTTCTCATATTTATTTATCAAACTTCTATCCCACCCTTCCTCCCAGAAGGAGCCCAGTGTGGCAAACAAGGGACAAAACCCAAAAAATCTTAAAGCGTCTGAAAAGCAAAACATCTTAAAAACATTTTAAAAATAAAACATCTTAAAACATTTTTAAAAATAAAACATCTTAAAAACATCTTTCAGAAAATCTTTAAAAACATCTTAAAAACAATTCTAAAATAGATGCAAACTGGGATAAGGCCTCTACTTAAAAATCTTGTTGAAAGAAGAAGGTCTTCAGTAGGCACCCACAAGATAACACAGATGGCGCCTGTCTAATATTTAAGGGGAGGGAATTCCACAGGATAGGTGCCACAACACTAAAGGTCCACTTCCTAAGTTGTGCAGAATGGACCTCCTGATGAGATGGTATCTGCAGGACACCCTCACCTGCAGAGTGGAGTGATTGACTGGATACATAAGGAGTAAGAGATCTTTTAGGTATCTTGGTCCCCAGCTTTAGAGTGCTTTGTACACCAAAAACAGCATCTTGAACTGTAGCTAAAGGGAAGCCACTGCAGTTCTTTTAGCAATGAGGTAACATTTTGGCAATATCCTGCCCCAATGAACAGTCACACTGCTGCACTTTGCACCAGCTGCAGCTACTGGATCATCTTCAAGGGCAGCCTCACATAGAGTGCATTAATCCAGCCTTGAGGTTACCAGTGCATGGACAACAGTGGTCAGGTTATCCTGGTCCAGAAACGCTGCAGCTGTCTTACCAGCTGAAGGTGGTAAAAGGCACTCCTAGCCACTGAGATCACTTGGGCCTCTAGCAACAAAGATGGATCCAGGAGCACCCCAGACTACAAATCTGCTCTTTCAGAGGCAGTACAACCCCATCCAAAGAAAGCAGTTGACCAATTAACCGGACTTGGGAACTACCTACCCACAACGCCTCCATCTTGCTAGGATTCTGCGTCATTATACTGGCACTCATCCAGCCCAACAACTAGTCCAGGCACTGGTCCAGGGCTTGCATGGCATCGCCCAATTCAGATGTTACAGAGAAATAGATTTGGGTATCATCAGCATATTGCTGACACTTCACCCTAAAACTCCTGATGATTGCTTCCAACAGCTTCATATAGATGTTAAATAGCATTGGGGACAAGCTGATACCCTGCGGCACCCCACAGCACAACTGCCAGGGGGCCAAAAGACAATCACCTAATGCTATCCTCTGAAACCGACCCTGGAGATAGGATCAGAACCATTGTAAAACAGTGCATCTGATACCCTTCTCTCCAAGTTGGCTCAGAAGTATATCTTGGCCAACGGTGTCAAAAGCTACTGAGAAATCAAGTAAGAATAACAGGGTCACACTCCCCCTGTCTTTCTCCTGATAAAGGGTGATTAAGGCTGATTTAGTCACATAATCAGGAATCCAGATTGGAATGGGTCAAGATCATCTGTTTCATCCAAGTGTACTTGTATATTGCTGAGTCACAACCCTCTCGATCACCTTCCCTAAAAAGGGGGTATTTGCGACCAGTCAGTAGTTATCACAAACCAATGGGTCCAGGGTAGATTTTTTGGGGAGTGGTTGGATCACTGACTCTTTCAGGACAGCTGGGACCCCTCTGTCTCATAAAGATGCATTAACCACACCCTGGATCCACTCGGTCATACCCCCTCAGCAAGCTTTAATAAGCCAAGAAGGGCAAGTGTCAAGAGGGCACGTTGCTGACTGCATTGTCACAAACACCTTGTCCACATCATCAGGCTGCATCAGCAGAAACTGATCCTCAAAAGTTGCAGCAAATGTTGCACTGGACACCTCAATGGGTACAACAGTAGATGTGGATGGGGCATCAAGATTGCTATGGAGGCAAGCAGCTTTACCTTCAAAGTGTCCTGCAAACAATTCACAGTGGGCTTCCAAAGGGTCTAAAGCTCCATTTCCTGAAGCTGATGTTAACAGACCCTGGACAATACAAAAAAAGCTCCACTGGACAGCTACTTTAGGATGCGATGGATGCAGGGAAGATTTTTCCAATCTTCAATTTGGTTCTCCACATTTCTGCAGGAATTTGCGATTTTTTTTTTAAAAAAAATCCTCATGAAAATCCTCTCCATTATTTTAGTAAGAACTAAATTTATTTTGTATGCAGTTTATGTGCACATTTTTGCAAAGCAATTCTTTTTAATATAATGCATTTTTGTATATTATATTCAGTACTATATTCATTTTTATGCACTTTCCCTTAATACACACATTTTGCAAACATTGGAGAAATGCACAGCAAAATTCAGATAAGGGTGAATTTTGAAGGATGGCTGCGTTGTGCTGTTCATGTTGTTTCGAAATGTGCAAATTTGATAAACTCAGCTTTAAATGTGAAGTGAATCAAGTTTCTCCCCCATCCCTAGTTTTATAGCAGGGGGAGCCATGGCGTCTGGCTCCTGACACCAGTGCACTCCGTCATTTTATATTTAAGGGAAGCTCTTCTTTTTAGTAAAAAGAAAAGTCTTTTCAGACTGCTTTAAAAGTAAAAAATTCACTTAAAAAATTATGATGAACAGCTATCAGGCACCCAGAAGACAGCCTCCCCACCTTCCCCGGCTTACAAGAAAGCCAAGCCGAGGACATCGTGGGGTTGTCAGGAAACACAGGAAGACTACAGAGTGCAAACCCCTGGAGAGATGAGTTATAGAATGAAAGAAGAGACAGTCACAAACTCTACTTGACCATCTTATAAGTAAGGTAAGCGCAACATACGCACCCCAACCACGAGAATGTCACCAAAGTTTTATCTTCCCCTTGATAAAGTACCATTTTGTTTCTCATTAATTGCTGGAGAATGGTAGAAAAATGCAAGAGTAAATTTGGACACAGCACTCGTCCGTACATATGGGGGCATACCTGTTAAACAAACAAAAACAAGTAAGCACAGTCACAATGGTTGGCCATGCCAACCAGTGCTGACAGGCATAATTCTGTGTAATTTCAGGTGGTGTCAATAGTGATTTGTTTAATTTTATGCTGGGTTTTGGACGCCTTCCTTGGTTATATCTATATATAACAACAGGAGTGGCTGGCAGGGAGCAGCAGCAGTGCAGACCTGGTCTTCCAGCACTAGCACTGCTGCCATTTAGGAGAGAGGCAGTGTTCTCTCCCCCTCCCCTGCCCTGTTGCAGCATGCACTCTGCCTGTAATCTGAATTGATTTCTTTCAGTCCTATAATAGTTAGCCTTTCCCCCACACTTACTGTTTTTTTTCTATGTGCAGAGAGAGAGAGAGAGAGAGAGAGCACACATATTCCACCTGTATTCTGAATGGTGCAATCCATGAAATACAGGCATACCCCGCTTAACGTCGCTTCACTTAACGTCGCCTCGCTATAACATACATGCTCCATATGCCTGTATTTCTCCAGAAACGCAGCGCAGCAGCAGAGGCTTCAGCGCATGGGGGTGGAAATAGATGCGATTGCGCCACCGCAAATCTGCTGGGAGGCGTGATCGCGATCAGCTGGGAGGCATGGCAGTGCAGCAGCAGAGGCTTTAGAGTGCGGGAGTGGAAATAGACCACCGCAAATCAGCTGGGAGGCGCAATGGTGATCAGCTGAGAGGCGCAGCAGCGCAGCAGCAGAGGCTTTAGCGCGGGGCTTTGAGGCTCCCCATGAAGGAGAGGTAAAAAAAGTTTTAAAAGATAGTGCTTCACTTTAAGGACATTTTCGGTTTATGTACTCGTTCTGGTCCCATTGAGTACATTAATGCAAGGTATTACTGTAACTATACCGCACAATTCCCCTGATTAGATATTTTGCCTCCATATATGTAATGAACATCTCACTGCATGCTCAAATTGTATGGGCTTTATTCACATCGTATTATCTACTGACATTGACTGAATAAGGCAAAATTCAATAATATAACTGAATCAGAGATATTTAGTGTTTTTCCTTAGGATTAAAAAGTTTTACCAAGCCAGGTGTCCTGCTATATTACCGCCTTTGTTTCAACCATATAAATTGTACCCCACTGAAGGCCAGTGGTATATTTAGCATGATGTACCGTGATGTGGGCAAAACCGCTGAAAGTACATTTTGAAGTACTTAGCGCCAAGGAACAATTACATATAATAGCATGAAATTATGACTGTTTGTTTAACCTAACACCACCAGGCTTCAAGGTTTTTTTTCCTCTTTGCAATTTGCTGCATTCATTTTAATTGAAGTGAATCTGATGCACTTGTTTGAAATAACAACCAAAAACACACAAATAGAATTGATTTCCTAAAGAGCTTTAACTCCTACCACATTGCTAACAGCAATATAATCCTAAACTGTAAGATTCCTTGCACTTGAGAGACATTCCCATGATAATTTTTTTCTTTCTTTTTTTAGTTTATTGACACAGAGCAAGAGTATGGCTAAGGAACGACATGGAGAGAAAGGGTCCTTAAGTTTAAATAAAAATCAAGGGCACAACCACCACCCATGTGTAGAGAACTGCTAATAGAACAGCATCCCATTGAGAGTTAAATAGAACCATGTTGCGGTCAATGGGAGCACCCACCTTTCTGCTCCCGACAATGCCCCCCCATGCCATGACACAGCATCATTCATAGGGGCCTTCTGTCTCAGAAACTTGCCCAGGTTGCTGAGAGCAGACAAACTGTCACCTAAAATGGTGGCAAGGTTTTTGTTATTGTTGTTTAAAGGGGGGTTTAGCAACCATATTTTTAAAGGTACTTAAAAAATCCAAAAAATGGGAGACCCCCCACCAAAAAAATTAGAGGGCTGACGATTTTGGCCCAGGACTGTTGTTATTATATGCCTTCAAGTCGACTACGACTTATGGCGACCCTATGAATCTGCGACCTCCAAGAGCATCTGTTATAAACCACCCTGTTCATATCTTGTAAGTTCAGGTCTGTGGCTTCCTTTATCAAATCAATCCATCACTTGTTTGGCCTTCCTCTTTTTCTACTCCTGTTTTTCCCAGCATTATTGTCTTTTCTAGTGAATCATGTCTTCTCATGATGTGTCAAAAGTATGATAACCTCAGTTTCATCATTTTAGCTTCTAAAGATGCATCCAAACTCAGAGGAAGGCAATGGTAAACCACCTCTGAATATCTCTTACCATGAAAACCCTATGAACCGAGTATCGAAAATGGCCCAGGACTACTCAGTGTTAAGCATCCATCCAGAGATCTCTTGTTGAGGGCTTTATGTAGAGATGGAGGGGGGATATCTATAGGCTTGGGTATGGAATTCCTGTGAGAAGGACTCAATTCATGAGGTATTCCCACTAGAGAAAAGGCAGGATTTTTATTGGTTCATCTTTTTCCTACCCCACTGTAAAGCTACTCCAGAGGGACTCTTCAGAAACACAACAGAGATGGTGCTGAGGGCTGCAGAGGGAAGAGGGACTTGCCAAAAATTGTCTCCACCCTTCCATCTGTGCAGCCTTTGCTGGATTCAGGTCCCTCTGTGAACAAAAGGAGCCAACCCAATATTTTTGTTCCTTGAAGTAGAAATATATGTAGAATATTGGGTGGGTATCCCAGCCAAAGGAGAAATGGTCAAAGGAAGAATGGCCACCAGGACCAAATTGGTTCAACCATGTGCAATGGCAGTGGCATCTGAGTCAATTTCAAGTTTCAGATCACACAACTTTTGAAGGGCTCTAAATTGTAGCAGTGAACTAAAACAATGGTACTTCTTACAGTAGGAGACAGTTTTTAGTGTGGCCAACAAAGGCATCTCTGCACAGGGAATGTCTTATGCTCCTGACTGAGTTCTTTGATGCTTATAGAAATATGGGAGAGGTGTATCCCAAAGTTTGGGGGGAATGCTACACTAACTTCTCACAGCAGCCCTGCAATGACCCTGCTCTTGTTTCTATATCCCAGGGGTGGGGAACTGGATGTGGATGGTGGGGCAGTTTGGCTGCATTCAGTCAGACAGCAGTTTATTCCATTCTCCTTACAATGATAATTTCCTCATTTGATTTAATCTTTCACATGACATAAAAACCACTGCTGGAAATCTTTTAGAGTATCATGGAAGTTTAGCGCTCATTTCCATGTGAATTGCTTTCAGAAGAAAATCCATTTGCAACTTCATTAACCCAGAAAATCATGGGAGTAAAGTGACAAAATTTGGGGCATATTCAGGGGGAATCATGGGAAAGTAAAAGTGCACATGTGTGGAAAAGATGAGGGAGGAGCAACATGTCCAATGACATTCATTGTTGTGTCACACCACGCCCACTGGTGTGAATGAAATTTAGTGTAACATGGCAATATATCAGTCAAAAAGCCACAGTTCCATAATGGAACAGGTACGGCAGTGTGAAAGGAATGTTAGAAATTGGGACAGAAGTGCTACCTTTATAATCAGTAAAGCAAATACAATGAACCCCATTTCTGAATGCAGCCTCTGATAAGTGGCTGGGACCACCCACCTGTCAATCATCTGGCTTGCTGTTGTTGTTACATTCCATCTAGTCTCCAAGGAGCTCAAGGTGACACACATGTTTCTCCCCCTCCTCGTTTTATTCTCACAACAATCCTGTGAGGTAGCTAAGACCGAAAGACAGCAACTGGCCCAAAGTTACCCAGTGAACTTCATGGCTGAGTGAGGAGCTGAACACCAGCTTCCTACGTCCTAGTCTGGATACATCTCTGTATACAAGGCAACAAAAAGCAGTGAGCTTGAAATGCTGCTTCAGCATATCAAGATTGAGCATGAGCAGATCCACAGTGATGAGTTTTCATCTCTCACTCTCCTAAAAGGTAAAGGTGTCCCCACACTTATAGTGCAAGCCGTTTCCTACTCTTAGGGTGACGTCTTGCGATGTTTACTAGGCAGACCGTTTGTATGGGATGGGATTGCCAGTTCCTTCCCCGGCCTTTCTTTACCCCCCAGCGTATGCCGGATACTCATTTTACCGACCACGGATGGATGGAAGGCTGAGTGGACCTCAACCCCTTTTACTGGAGATTCGACTTCCTCCTTCCATTGGAATCGAACTCTGGCCGTGAGCAGAGCTTCGGCTGTGTTACCACCGCTTACCTCTCTGTGCCACGAAGAGCCTCCTAGAGGGGAGAAAAATGGAACTTGGGGGGGATACTAGCTCCATTTGGGCTGGAGAGACTCCTTTTGCCCCTAGATGTGGTATGAGCCAAAAAGTAAATAGGACCATTAGTACTAGGCAGCAGTTGCCAGGACAACTGAATGTTGGGAAGGGGAGAAGAGTCGTGGCAACAGGTGCTAGGAAACTGTTGCTAGGAGGAGAAAACAGTTAGGAAAAGGACAGCTGGAAAAGGGGAAGGGGTGAGGGAAGGTTCAGGTCAAAAGGGTAAGGTTTTTCTCTCTTGAAGTAAGTGTCTACCCAGTTTTGCAATCAACAGTCTGGTTTCAAAACCCTCCTGAACTTCTTGGAACAGAACAGCTGTGAGTGGCATGGGAGGCCTGCTGTGTGCACAGCTGGCAGTCACACAATATATTGGCATCTTACTCCAGAGCTTGGAAAAGTTACTTCTTTGAACTACAACTCCCATCAGCCCCAGCCAGCATGGCCACTGGATTGGGCTGATGGGAGTTGTAGTTCAAAAAAGTAACTTTTCCAAGCTCTGTCTTACTCCACTTGAGACATTTTGTGCACAGCCAAGGTTGAAGGGACAGAAAGGGTTTATAGGGAAATCTATAGCTGATGGTTTAAAAAAGAAGATAAACCCCTGTTAATTTATCCTGATGTTCAGCTGAATCTTTTAATCCTCAACTCAGAACTCTGTTTAAGTGAATCTGTCGTTTCATCAGTTGCAGGTGCTATAGCAGAGAGTTCTGAGGCCGAGTCCTCTGGGGATGGGCTATTTCCTCAGCTGTAGGAAATGCAGGTAGTGCTGGCTCCTGACAAAGTGGTTGCTTCAGAGGCTATCTCTGGAGATTGCTTGACCCTGATATGATGATGATGATGATGATGATGATGATGATTGATAACCATCAGTGAACACGCACTGGGTGATTTGGCTTGCAACAAAGTATTAAGAACACAACACATAATAACAATAAACAACAAAAGACGGGGGGAGCCTTTTGTGCATAGAGGCAGCATGAAATAGCTCAAAATTATGGTGGAGACCAAATTACTCCTTTTGCAAAAATAAATGTTTGCAACATTTTTAGAGTGTTAAAAAGAATCATTTTGAAATTATTTGCAAAGATGACTCCTTGCAAAAGCCATCATCTATCTTCGTTTCTTTTGTTCCTGATCCCAATTGACTTCTTTTGCCACAGTGATGTCATCATATAACCCAATCTGACTGGCTGTGTCATCATGTTATCCTGTCCATGGCATGATCCCAGATTGGTTTGAATCACAAGTATTCTAACTGACAAGAAGAAGGAAAGGTAGCTAGGGGACATGCGGCAAACTAGCAGCAGCTACTGGAAACAATGACACCATACAGGATTTTTAAAAGTGAGAATACATTTTTGAATACATGTGAATACATAGATGCCCAATTTATGTTCCTCTGCCCTCTAAATATATATGTGGCACAGCCCTACTCAAAATTGCAGTGAATACAGGTCAGGCGCTTGTCAATTTTATTTGGTTATTTTTCAACTTTGTAGGGCACAAACCAACCATTGTAAGATCTTCAGTCTTGAACAAAATCTTTCAGAAACTGGAATTCCTAAAACTTCCAGGAGATGCTTAGATGTAAAATCCTAATTCATTGAAAGTGCTCATTTTCATAATACATCTGTTAATGTTATGGATAGTATATAGCATGCTGTAAAAGAAAGGTCAGACAGTTGTTTTTACCTTATTCTATTTTAAGGTAATATATTATGGATGGGTGAGATAGTTCTGCAAAAGCTCTCCTATCAGAACTCAGGCAAGTATGAAATCACCTAAAAGGTTAAACACTGTCTAGCTGACACTAACAAATAACTATATATTATATGGGGGGCGGTGTGAGAGACTGAACATTTGTCTTACGAATAGTTTGCAAAATCCTGGATTAAGTTCCATATGTTTACTCACCAAAACTGTTATGAGCAAAGTTAATTTTTGAACGCCACTGTTGTCAAATTCAAAGCAGCAGTAAAGCAGCATCCCTGTGAGATTCACACAAACGATGCCTCCGTGCAACCACTTTTGACTGGAGGCATCAGCCCTGCACAGTGCATGGATACCACTTCGCAAGCAGATTCCTTGCAGAAAAGCCATTTGCAAAGGAGCACCCCACAGAATTGAACTCCCCCTGCTGTTGGTCAGGGGGGATTAACTCAGCATCTCCTTCCCCTGCCCCCCTCTCAGCCAAGTGTTTTTTTAAAAACCCTAATTAAAGATTAACCCCACCCCAATTGAGCAGATCCAGGGCCAGATTGGAGGGACCAGATTGGGCCCCCTGAGTGGTGCATCAAATTTCCCTGGCTGCCTAACAGCCATATAGTGGGCATACTGTGTTGCCCTATTTAAGGGCAGGGACATCTCATTTTTTTGCCTCTTCTGACTGGCATGGCACCCCTCCTACCCTTGAGTAGCATAGGATTAGCAAATTGCACATTTGGGGGCTACGAAGGAATTTTTGGGGTGTCCCCTGAATGGCCTTTGGGGAGCACTTTTTTCCCTAAGCTCCATGTTGCTTTCTTATCTTGAGATGTTGCATTGTTAATTTGGTTTATTGGCTTTTTGTCACAACAGTTTCGCAGGTAGTGCAGGCTGGGAGAGGAATAGCATCCATCTATGAAAAGCACCCAAAGGCACCCTTTGGGTGAGAGGCATTCTACCAGTCTCCTATTTATTGCTGATCAACTTGAGGGGTAGGTTTCACCTTGCCTTTTCCTATCCAGTGGAAGCATGGTGGCCTTATTCAGGTTACCCCTCAGGGTGAATGCAATGAGAGGCTCATTCCTGTCATTCACAGGTGCTGGGCTTCAAGCCAGGTGTATCTCCTTCATACCTCCTCATTAAGGTTAGACCTGCACTTAAGGACATTTTGGGTTTGATGAAAAGAATATATAGAACTGGGTGTCATGTGCATATTGATGGCACCTCAGTCCTCTTCTCCAGATGACCTCTCCCAGCTGCTCCATGAAGATGCTAAACAGCATGGGAGATAAAATGGAGCCCTGAGAAATCTGACAGCACAACTCTGAAGGAGTAGAACATCAGTCCCTGTGCTAACGTCTGGAATCAGCCATCCAGGCAGGAGTGGGACAACTGCAGCACAGCATTCCAACCCCCTAATTCAAAAGGAGAACATGACTGATGGTGTCAAAAGCCTCGGAGAGGTCCAAGAGAGTAAATAGGGATGTGCTGCCTTTGTCCCTCTTTCAGACGGGTTCATCCTACATGTGATAAAGACAGTTTCAGTTCCAAAACCAGGCCCAAAGCTCAACTGAAATGGATCGGTTTCATCCAAGAGTCTCTCAGTTGCTGGCTATATGCTTCATCCATGTTCAGAGGCAGCATCCCTCTGAATTACCAGTTGCTGGGGAACAACAGTGAGAGAGAAAAGTTCCTTTATGCCCAGCTTGTAGGCTTCCCAGGAGCAACTGGTTGGCTACTGTGCAGAACAGGATGCTGGGCTAGGTAGGCAGATCTCTTCTTAGCCTATTGGGGCAAGCTCAGAACTTTTGATTTAACAATACAGCCTATGGATGTTCTTTCAAACAATTGTTGAGGAAACGTGATCAGGGATTCACTGAGTGAGTAAAGTTGCTACCACAGAAGGTGAGGGAGGGTAGGAAACAACATAAGAGGAAGAGATGGCTTCCAGCTGTCTACCTTTCCAGTACAAGATTTATGTTAGGGATGGATTGAAGGATCTGGGATATATCTGTCCAGAGCCTTCAAATCTCATGAGAAGAAAATGGTGCTTGCAGCTGTTGGATTGGGAATGACAGGGTAGTGCAAGGAAGGAACATGAGAAAAAGTAAAGCAAAAACATGTCACCAATTCATTGGGGTCCTTTTAAAAATAATCTGTACACTGTTTAATTGATTCACTGCATCAACTGATTAAAAGTTGCATCCCTGGCTGACTCATCATGATGAACAGGTTCATTTTCAAGTTTTGCAGTTGCTGAGTAATTCATTTCACATGTTGAAAATGACATTGTAGGTTTGATAAATGAAATAGCCCAAGCAGAAGCTGATTTAATATTTGGGGGGGGGGGAGGGGAACAGCACATATTGAAGGATTTTAATGGGATTGCCTGTTACTACCAAACCAGATTGGTGTGGCACAAAAATTGCCACAACAGCCTTTCTTGTGGTGGTTGCCACCATTTGTCCTTTATTTATTTATTTATGTATTTTATTTTATTTATATACCGCCCTAACCCAAAAAGGCTCTCTGGGCGGTGTACATAGAGGATAAACAAGAAAATATATGAATAGAACAAATATAAGAAAAGCAAAAAGCAAAACAAACAAAGAACAAAAACCAAACAACATCAGAATATACCAGTAATGAAATACTGTTTTAAAATACACTATAAAACAATGCCCCAGAACAGGGCTACGCCTTGGCTATTGTGGGCGATGCAAAATGGCCACCAGGCTACTAACTCGGGGAAAAAGCTCAGGAACAAGAGAAAAGCCATACCACTGCTGCTGCCTGATTGGCAGCCCCACCCCAAGAAACTATTAGAGATTTTTCTCTCCCCCCCCTTCAATGCTATTGGATGAAATGATGCCCCAATTTTTGCTGTGGGCAGATAAAGTAGATAATTCCAGGAGGCCATTGTCCTGCCCAGAGTCTGAGACACGAGACGGAGGCGAGGTTTGGTTTAATTCTCATTTTATTAGTGTGATGGTTACATCCAAAGCAGTGCACTTCATAAACCTGTGTACTCTGACTCACTACTTTCCCTAACTGGTCTACCTAATCAGTCTCTGCAGCGTGTGGGGAGAGCTGACTCAGTCCTAGAGCCTTGGTGGGCATCTGCTTAAGTAGGGAAGGTCTTCGCCCGTAAACAACAGCTCATCTGAAGTTTCACCCTCTGAAAGTCCCTCATCTCATGCCTTCTCACACTGGGTGAGGGGGGTTGGGCCTCCAATGGCCCATCCAACAGTGGGGCTTCGCTAGGTGATGACATGACCTCAAGGAGCAGGAAGCTGGTTGGTGGGGAAGCATTTGAAGTGCTGGGCAGGGATTCCTGTGTGGGTGGGGTTGGAGTGCATGAAGGGTTGCTTCCCCACAGCTCAGGCTGGGAGCTCGCAGATGGGGCAGAGCCTGCCTCAATGGGGGTGCTGGCTGAGGAAGTCTATGGGCTGGCAGAGTACTACCTCCTTCAATGCCCCCAGGTAACTTGTCCTCATCTGATTCCTCTCCCTGATCTAACTCTCCTTGTGCCTGGGGTGCAACATCATCCCCCCTCCATGCACAGCCACCCCTAGGCACCAGGAAGTGGGGCAGTTGCCCTGGGGCCCATGCTTTGGGGGGCCCCCACGCTTGGTGATCTGCTCACCAGCCGGCTCCTCCCTCCCTGCCTGCTCGCCTTCGCCACGCCAGGCAGGGCGCAGCGCTCGCTCGCTCTCTTTCTTTCCTCCTGGGACAGGGGCTCGCTTGCCTGCCTGCCCACCCGCCATGCCGAAGCCGCTGCTGCCACCGCCCCTGCTGCGGTCAGCGAGCGATAGCCACCCCGGGGACAGCAAGCTGGGCCGGCAGTTCTGGGACTGGTGCCTGCGCACCTACGGCGACTCGGCCAAGACCAAGACGGTGACCTGGAGCAAATACAAAAAAATACAAAATACAAAAAAGATAAGGTGCTAACCATACCTCAGAGGAAAGGGAATCCCATCAAGAGGGTGATGCCACAGAGAAAGCCCTCTCTCAAGTCACCACACAATGGATCTCTTAGGCAGACCATATACAGAAGGGGAGGTGCCTTCAAATACAGAGGTACAAAGTCATAATTAAATCAATACATACAGTTTGCCTCTAACCAGCAATCCCTGTATGCCCAAATAACCTACTGCAATTTTTGAGCAAGCAGTAATTTATGCCATCAGCTTTCATTTGGGCTCTGAGCATCTGCGCATGAAGAATCCTGCATGCTTTGTAAATACACACATACTGCTTAAATAACTCATCAGGCTCACATCATTTGTACCCATTCCAATTCTTCACTCACTGATAAGAGTCAATGAAAACATATTGTCCATGTTCAGGCGTTCGACTCAGCAAATTGTATTGAGTACAAATTTCAGTGTGAATATTCGGTTCAGCTTGAGCTAGAATGCTGATTTTGCAGAAGCAGCAAACTAAATGGCTCTTAATCAAATGTAGTGTCTTTTGGGACAGACTTACTTTGAATCATGCTAACAGGGACAAAAATGTTTCCTTTGTCCACCTCTTCAACTACATATGGTTTCCGTTGGCTAGCTGCAAATATATATATTTTTACTGATACATGAAATTGCCCTAGGATCAGAAGAAAAACACAGGCAAGCTTTTAAGATAGAACATATAACCTTTCAGCTGCTTGGAGACATCTATGTTCATTACTAATTAATGCAGCATTACATGAAAACTTGCATTTGTGTCCAAGACATCAGAAATAAAACATTCAGATCACCCCACATCATTCTGAAGACAACATTGCTTCTTACTTGTTCGCTTTATTTTTTTGATTTTATTTTTCAGAATTTATAGATTGCTTTCACTTCTATGATGAATTATCAAAGCCATTTACATGCAAGACAGAATACAAAGTAAATCCAATTATTAAAACCAAATCTGAACGGCAGGGGTTGGGGAGGGGTGGAAAACAGAATAGCAAACATGTTCAAGGACAGGTTCATTACAGAGGTTTTGCCCCACTGCAATGTTATTCCCAAGAGCAACACTTAATTTTTCTGCATAGGCTTGAATAGCACCACTGGAGTAAAGACTAAATCTGTCTGCTGTTCCGGATGGCCCCAGTGTCTAGAGCAGCCTTTTTCAACCAGTGTGCCTCCAGATGTTGTTGGACCACAGCTCCCATCAGCCTCAGCCAGCATTGCCAGTGGTCAGGAAAGATGGGAGTTGTGGTCCAACAACATCTGGAGGCACACTGGTTGGGAAAGGCTGGTCTAGAGTGACACTGGAGTGTTCCATATGCTGCCATTTCCAACCTGTGCCAGTGAAAGGCTTCTTCGTAAATTCCCACCTGCTGTTCCGTTCTCAACAGCTTTGAGCAGAAACCTCAGCCAACCCAGCTCTGGACTGGAAGCTTTCTGTGACCCACATACTGGGGTGTGGTGGATCCCAAAAACATGCTGGACTGTGGCTTGGATGTTATATAGCTGGCAACCTCAGATGTCCTCTTGAGTTGCAATCAGAGGTGAGGAGGAGTGGGGGAAGAGACTCATCATTCCACATATGTGAATTCAAAGCACAGAACAGGGAGCAGCCTTCTAGTCCTCTGTGATGCCCCTACTTTTCCTGCAGAGCTTCCACACCCTGTTAAAGCTGTCAAGTAAAGAAAATTGCAGGGCTGATTCCTTACTGTGCTTTTATGACCTATGGCCCTATAGTATGTTTTATAGGTTTTTAAAAAATCAAGATTAAACAACCATAAAATGCTCAATTTTAATAGAAAACATAAGAGTGACAAAAAGGTTTTAAAATATTATAAAGTAACAAATATCAGATATGCAAATAAGACCTCAGATCTAAACTTAATCCATACCCTTGCTATTGCATCCCTGATTGCACTCAGTTGACTAATGTAACTTTTTCCTAACTTCCATATCCATAACTTTAAGTTTACTGAAAGTCCTACTTGTTCTAATGCCCAATGGGTCTTGAACCATTGTGTTCTTGCAGTTAACAATGCTGCTTGATAATATTGACCTAACAGGGACTAGTGTACTTGCAGGGTTTTTTTCTGAATGGCTTTAAATGTTGTTCTGCAAATTTTTGAGTCCAAAATAAATTGATTAACTCACAAAGTTTTAACTGTTTTAGGAGGAAGAATCAATGAAAGATTATTCATTCATTCATTCATTCATTAAACATAGTCAAGTATTTATGAAAAAAGAGACAAAATAGAAATAATATCTGAGGCAAAATATTCATATTTATTTATTATTTATTTATTAAATTTATATCCCACCCTTCCTCCCAGTAGGAGCCCAAAGTGGCAACCAACCACGATAATTTCCCCTGTGCCCATTGTTTCATGTTAGATTTCATTTTATTAATCATTATATCAAAATTAGTCTTATAATCACTGGATAATTTTGTGATATTAAGATTCTCAAACATCAAATTACATTACATTTTGCTTGTGTCCTGTTAGTTATTCTTTGTTGTTTTTCTAAATTAATTCCTAAAATTTTGGACTTTCTTGGATTAATCCAGCTGCAGTGCTGAATTCTTCTAGGATATTGATTAAGCTAATAATTAACCACCAATGGCTCTTTAACGTAAAAACTATATCATACATAGTTTAGAGCTCATTCCTCTTTATTGAATTCCTGTAATCCTCATATTACGCCTCTCCCGCTACAAACCTACCCGTGCACTTCGTTCAACATCTAAGGCCCTCCTCCGAGTACCGACTCATCGAGAAGCTCGGAGGGTAGTGACAAGATCCAGGGCCTTTTCGGTGGTGGCCCCCGAATTGTGGAATAGTCTCCCCGAGGAGGTACGCCTGGCACCTACGTTGTTATCCTTTCGGTGCCAGGCTAAAACCTTTCTATTCTCCCAGGCATTTTAATTCATGTTAAAGTATTTTAATGTTTTAATGGTTTAGTGATCTTAATATTACATTATTATTATGTATCTGTATTTTTATATTTTGTGATTTTTGTTGATTTATTGTATTATCTTATGTTGTACACCGCCCAGGGAGCCGTTGGTTATGGGCGGTTTATAAATGAAATTAAACTAAACTAAAACTAAACTATATCACTTTGAACCATTATTGTCATAATTTCTATAAAAACATTGAACAAAGTAAAGACAAGGGAAAGCCTTGTCGTACTGTTCTATGTAATATAAATTGTCTTGAAAACAATCATTTCCTTTAAACAGATGGACACGCACACACCAATGATGCAGATACCACAAATAAATGTAGATCCAGTTGATCTTAATAGTCTACTGTCAATGGTTCCCTAAATTTGATATGCTATAGGTGGTACAGTAATTAATCTACCTGAAGGTGAGCTGGATTCAATCAAGTCATTACTGAATTTTGTAGTCATTGAGTAATAAACATGCATATAAGTGAAATACCCATCATTCTTCTTGGGTTCTTTCTAACAGAGTTTCATGTCATCAGCAAAGTGTCTTTTCTTCTTTAGCAGTTAGTGGTACAATCACATTGAACCTCAATATATTTATTATTATTTTCAGTGCTGTTTTTAAAGATATCAGCAATTCTGAATGCTGTGGGTTTATGCAAAGGTTGAAAGACGTCAGATTAAAAAAACCCTTTGCTTCTGATGAGCTAGAAGAGATTATTGGACTAAAGATGCTTAATTGATGTGATCTGTAGGTGTTTAGTACTCTAGATCTATGAAAGGCATGCACGAGGTATGTAGCTAAATATCAGGCCAGCAAAGAATTAAAAGACTGATTTCCTTGTTAATCTTAATTCCTTAGCCTCATGCTGGAAAACCTTCTGAAATAAGTCGTTTCATTACATATATCACACAGTTTGCTAATCATACTCTTTAGAAACAGATTATATTCAGTGCCAAGGAGAACATGAGAGGAAGGCTTGAACAATCTGCTACGACAATGGACAACTGTGCTAAGAGAATAAGTAATATCTGAATAGTTTCACCAGATCTTTTGAGACAGTTTCCGATGTATTAAATGTCTGGAATGTCAAATACAGTCTATATTTTAAGTAACGATACTTAGATCTAGTTGACATACCACCACTACATGTAAAGTACGCACAGTGGTTGTTTTGTTGTTGTTCAAAAATGAAGTGCTGGTACTCATATCTTGATAAAGATGCTGTGGGCAGTAGTGTAGTGGCAAATTCAGAAGTACAGGATCCCTTCAAGCCATGCCCCCTCTTTTTCTGCTAGGTTGAAAATGAGATCCATGTTAATGCCTTCTCCCACAACAACAGATGTCCCTAGGAGCCTATCAGCATAAAAGGGGAGGTGGGTGTTGCCTACTAAAAAGACTCTTCTCAGTGGCTGATTCACCTCCTTTCACTCTGATTGGCTCCAGACAGCGGGAAAGGACAAGGAAGTATGTTAGAAGACTCTTCTCAGTGGCTAACAGACTCCCATTTCATGCTGATTGACTCGCAGGATGCTGGAAACATCAGGACCCTGCTGGGACCCTGCTCCCAAAAAAGTAAAGGGTCTAAGACCCCCTGAGACCCCAGATGACTACATCCCTGGCTGTGGGTACCAGCACAATATAGTTGCAATGAAGGGGAAAAAGGTGTCAGTACTCCATAGCTGTGAGTATCTTCACAAAAAATGTATTGGGCATACACATATAAATGCCTGCTGGAGTGTTCCTAACTTACATGATCCATCTGTCACACCCCCCCCCAAAAAAAGGCCAGGATCAATCACAAGAGTAGGGCCTACTCACCTAGGATGTGATGTGGGTTAGCCTCATTTCATGCTGAAGCATTTATGCCCGGTGGAAGAGAGCTCACTTCCACACTCAACTATATGTAGGATTTACTTGCTTGGGCCAATCCTAGTTTTCAGGAAAATTTAGTGAAGTACTACTACATTAGTCCTGTTTAGGCAAAATGCTCATGTGTTCTATTCATATGTGATTAGGGAACAGGGCCAGCTTACTAGCCCCACCCTGACATTGCACACATCGGTTAGCCCTGCCCGCTGCTGTGTGTGCATGCCAGCAAAGGCTTCCTTCTTACAGATGTTTGTGCTGTACATTTGGATGCCAAAGGGCGAGGCTAGCTGAAAGGCACAACTGGGTACCCAATGGCTGAAGGCTGAATCAGTGGCTGGAAATAGTAGCAGAAGCAGCACTTCTAGCGTTACATTACAAGAGCCAGGACCTTCAGAATTTCCAAGTCTTCTTCACAGACCTATTGAGAAAGAGCATCCAAATGGCCGTTGTCATTTCTGTTCTGTTTTTTTTTTTAATCTTTTTGTACACCGCCCAGAGAGCCTTTGGGCTTAGGGCGGTATATAAATTAAATTAAATAAATAAATAAAATTAAATAAATAAGACTTGACTATGTGCAAAACAACTGTGGAATCTACATCTTATTTATTCATTTAATTAAAAGCATTTCTAATATTGTAAAAGTCTGTAAGTGGGGAACACTATGTACAATATAAAAACATTACCTGTTGAAAACAAAACCTAAAAACAATAAAACATTATAAAAACATATATAGGCAAGTAAAACAGGAACTGAGGGGATTCATACACATATATCAGTCTTACGGTTCCAGGAAAGCCTGGGCAAACTGTTAAGTCTTTACAAGACGTCTGATGCAACTCATGTTTGCTGGAAACTGCAGGCAGGAAAAGTGCTCTTTGCACTCATGTCCTATGTGCAGGCTTCCCTAGGCATCTGGTTGGCCACTATGTGAACAGGATGGTGTACTAGATGGACCGCTGCCCTGATCCAGCAGGCTCTTCTTATTTTCTTATGTTGCTTCATGTATGGTCGAAGTAAGGGCATTCCACAGAACAGGAGCAATAGTAGAAAATGCCGATTTTCGGATTGCTGCCCCATGACACTTTGTCGGGTGCAGTACCATGAGTAGAATTTCACCAGATGATCTGAGTGATCATACAGGTCTACACAGGGGCAAGCAATCTTTCAGGAAACCTGGTCCCTAATTGTTGAGAGCTCTATGTGAATAACAAGACCTTGAACATGGTCCAGTAGCTGATCGGCAGCCAGAGCAGTTTCCTCAGCACAGGTGTAATGTCTGCACATCCAGGTGCTCCGCTCAGCAACCTGGCTGCAGCATTCTGTACCAGCTGCTGCTCCTGGACCAGTCCCAAGGGAAGTCTCACATAGAGTGCATTACTGTAGTCCAGTCATGAGGTTATCAATGCATGAATCACAGCAGCAAGTTATCAGCATGAGCAAACTTGTCTTGCTATCCTCTGTAACGCTAAATATTTTAGATAACAACCTCCAGATGGAAAACTTTACACTGTAGTAGTTATGTAACTTTATGTTTTTATATTGCTTAATCAAAGCTGGCATTTTAATTGCTTTTGTAAGTCTCTCTGGGCCCATGCATTGGAAGGTCAGTATCGTCAGGGTGGGGCTAGTCAGTGTAGCTCTGCTCACTTCTTACACATTGATAGATTGTGTGAATAGTTTTCCTGAACAAACCAGAGTACATTATTTTGTACTCTGTTACAGTGTTGGTTGTAAAAGGTACAGAGTGTACACATTGCTATTACATTTATTTAATATTGTGGGCTGTACCCCTGCTTGCTTTGCTCATCAACCCCCCCACCCCCCTACCAACCCTCCTTGCCACCTACCTTCTTCCTTTACCCCTTGCCAAAGCTACCCACTTCCTCTTTGCAGGCTGACAAAGCTCCCTGCCCCCATTCTCTACATACTACATACTGCCAAAGCTACCTACTGCTTGCCTGCTTCCATCTCCCTCCTCCACTGACTCAGAAGGTCTTAGAAATGTGTCATCACACTGTAGTTTGCCATGCCACTCTCATCAGCCAAGCAAACTGCTGATGAAAGCCTTACCTTTTTATTTATAGAAACATTTATTCAGAGTGTGCAGTGAAACTGAGACATATCTTACCTTCTGCTAACATTGCTTTTTACAATGTTTTTAAAACTTTTATTTTTAAGATGCATTTTAAATATGTTTCTAAAGGTGTCCTGTGTTAAAGTCTTTTGTTTTTAAGATGTTTTAGAGTTCTTTTAGTGTTTTTGTTTGCCGCCCTCAGCTTCTTCTGGAAGGAAGGGCGGGATAGAAATTTAATAAATTAAGAAATCAATAAAATAGGCTCACCAAATATGCAAGACATGCATGAAATGATGACCAATGGTGAGTGGATCTGAAAAGAATCCATGGTATCTGCCTATCAGATGCTGGCATTTCTCATTGCAATTCATCCACCTACTCACTGACCCCTCTGCAATGTAACAATGTTCACCTAAACCATTCCCTTTTCATCCACGTAGCACGTTAGGGAACAGATTATAGTACAATAAAGAAAAAATGTGGCATTTTACCTCTGTCCACGGGATTCTTGTTATGTTTGTGGTAAAGGACTTCCTTTATATAAGGGTCAGCAGGTTCAGATCTTGTACATTTGAGTGAGGCCTTTAGTCTCTGTACTTCTTAGCATTACCGGCCTCATGGTATTAGAATGACATTTAAAAGCCAAAGTGTTGCTGCCTGTTTCCAATTCTTGTTAACTTTGCAGTGACTCACTGTATTTCAGAATTCAGCTGGCATCCTTTATATGCGACATCCTTTTTTCTTGATGTGTCTTGTCATACTCTGGTGCTTGAATCTAAAAAGTGTGCCAGTGTGATCGTCCAATTAGATAAGAGGCCCAACCTGTTGTTTTGGAAGGGTCACTGTCATTGACATCAGCATTGTTATTATTCCTCACAAGGCTGTTTCAGGCTTTTCCATCGTATCACACAACGTGCATATTTATTTTCTTTTTTTCCCCTTTAAAACTAACCAGGTATAGTTTAAAAAAAAAAAAAACACCTCTTACGAAGTGATTATTCTTAAGATATCCATAAGGAGCTCAGAGATGTAACCTTTCCTTTTTCTCCTCTTAACATCCCCCATCAGGTTGTAAAGTATTCCAGCAAGATTTCATAAAGCAAATTGCAAAATCCTCTCTTCATAACTATAGCCTCACTTGCTTAAAGCCTGGTGCTCCCTAATTGGAATATGTGCCTTGTGTAAACCAATCAAAAATTTGACATTATTGTTACACTGAAACGGATTTGTCTTCTTCTGAAAGTGTCCTTCAGGGTTGTTGTTTTTCCTTTTCACATATGCCATTACACTGAAGTCATCTTTTTTTGCCCACAGTGGTAGTTTATAAAGGCTGTAGAAAATCATTGTTATGTCCCTCTTTCAGGAAGCCTTGCCCTAGGAGGTACTGCCTTTGCATATAGGAGAGGATGTTCTTTACATCAGTTCAGTGAATGGCCTCACTCCTTGTAAAGAAAAGCCTATTTTAAAAGCCTACTTTTGAAAGCAGGAAATATGGAGGACAGCAAGTGGTATTGTGAAGGGTTGCTGCTGGTGTACAGTCCACTCTGCTGCCCGGCAGCTTCTTTGATCAAGCTGGCGGAGGCTGTCTTGGCTGGGTGATTTCAATGTCCATGCCAAGACTGCCTTTAGTGTTCCAGCTCAGGACCTCATGGCCTCCATGACGACCATGGGGCTTTCTCAAGTTGTCACCAGCCTGACGCATAGGGCAGGTCACACCCTTGACTTGGTTTTTGCTCCAGATGGAGGAAGGGGTGGTCTGGAGATAGGGGGGTGGATGTCACCCCATTGTCATGGTCAGACCACTTGCTGGTGAAGTTTAGACTTATGGCTCCAATCCTCCCCTGCAGGAGTGATGGACAGATTAAGATGGTCTGCCCTACTAGGCTAAGGGAATCCACAGGATTCCTGAATGCCCTGGGGGAGTTCCCAGTAGATAGAGTAGGTGACCCTGTTGAAGCTCTTGTCATGCTGTGGAACAGATAGGTGCGTCAGGCTGTTGACACAGTTGCCCCCGAGCTCCCTCTCTCGCATTGTGGAGCTTGGTTTGCACCTTGGTACACCAGTGAGCTAAGGACAATGAAACAGGCTGGACGACAGCTAGAGCGCAAGTGGCAAAAGACATATTGTGAGGCTGATCGGGCACGAGTAAGACATCATAACCATGCCTACTATGTGGCAGTGAGGGTGGAGAAGAAGGCCCACTTCTCTGTCACCATCTGTCAGGCCCAGGATGAGACTCAGGAACCAGACCAGAGGTTGTAAGTAATTTGTGTTTTATTAGGGTAATGTCCAAGCAAAGACTGCGTCTTCTCATGAAGCAATACAGGGATACAGGTCCTGCGGCATTGGGAGAGAGTTGACAGAGCAAGGGGCTGCTTCCCGCCTGTTCTTTAAGAAGGGGCCAAACGGGCGCGCAACCTTTCGCTCCTCCTTAACTGCTCCTCAGGTACTGCCCGCCTTCCCCCTCTTCTCTCCTGTCTTTTCAGCTGTCTACGTGTGCGCGGTGAGGGGGGAAGCATCACCCCCTCCTCTTCTGAAGTTTCCGATTCCAGTATGGGGGATAGGGGAGGAGCTGATGGTAAACTGCCTGGTAAACTGTCTCGCCGCTTTTCTGCTGTGGGCAGCCCTCCCTCTTGCTCTGAGATTCGGACAAGGGGAGGCGTGAGAATATCCAGGGAGGATTCTGAAATTTCAAAGCTCTCAGGCTCCCCGTTGCTAGGCGACCCTATCACTGGCATTTCCTCTGTTTCGTCTTCACTCCAAAGGGGAGAAGTTCCTCCCCCTCCCCTCTGCCATCCGTCTGAATCCTCTTCTGCCAACCCCCCGGGACCCCAGCTCTGCCTCTCGACACCATCACATCCTCAAGTAGCCGTCCAGTGGAGCTTTTCCGTATTGTCAGGGGTCTGTTGACATCAACTCCAGGAAATGGTGTTTTAGACCCTTTGGAGGCCCACTGTGAATTGTTTGCAAGGCACTTTGAGGGTAAAGTTGCTCGCCTCCATAACAATCTTGATGCCCCATCCACATCTACTGTAGCCCCCAGTGAGGTGTCCAGTGCAACATCTGCTGCAGCTTCTTGGGATCGGTTGTAGTTGATGCAGCCTGATGACGTGGACAAGGTGCTTGCAACAATGTGGCCAGCAAGGTGTCCTCTTGACCTATGCCCTTCTGGCCTTATTAAAGCTTGCCAAGGGAGTTTGACTGAGTGGATCCAGGGTGTGGTCAATGGGTTGTTGTGGGAGGGAGTGGTTCCAGTCTTTGTCACCAGAGACCCAGGTGACCTCAGTGGCTAGGAGTGCCTTTTACCAGCTTCAGCGGCTGTTTCTGGACTGGGATAGCCTGACCACTGTTGTCCATGCACTGGTAACCTCTAAACTGGATTACTGTAATCCACTGTATGTGGGGCTGCCCTTGAGGTTGGTCCGGAAGCTGCCACTAGTTGAAAATGTGGTGGCGAGACTGCTCACTGGGGCAGAGTATTGCCAACATGTCACCCCACTGATGAAAGAATTGCACTGGCTACCAATTAGCTAATGGGCTGAGTTTAAGGTTGTAGTTTTGATGTACAAAGCCCTATACAGCTTGGGACCGGGATACCTGAAAGACTCTTATCCCTTATATACCCAGTCGATCACTGCGCTCTGCAGGTGAGGGCCTCCTGCAGATACCATCTTATCAGGAGGTCCGTTCTGCACAACATAGGAAATGAACCTTTACTGTTGTGGCACCTACCCTTTGGAATTCCCTCCCCTTAAATATTAGGCACCATCTCTGTTATATTTTCGGTGCCTACTGAAGATCTTCCTCTTTCAACAAGCCTTTTAAGTAGAGACCTTATCCCAGTCTGCGTCTGGGTTGGAACTGCTTTTTAAGATGTTTTTAAACCTTTTTTAAAAATGTTTTTAAAGATGTTTTGTTTTAATATGTTATTAAGGATATTTTTGTTTTAATATATTTTAAAGTGTGTTTATGATGTTTTAAAGTGTTTTTAGTGCTTTTGTTTGCTGCTCTGGGCTCCTGCGGGGAGGAAGGGCAGGAGGGAGGAAGGAAGGAAGGAAGGAAGGAAGGAAGGAAGGAAGGAAGGAAGGAAGGAAGGAAGGAAGGAAGGAAGGAAATTAATATCCCCCTTCCTTTTGTTGGAAGTATTCTGGTGTTGATTAAAGGTGAGGAGTTGGGGGAGATGGAGAGATTAATGTCTAGAGCGTGAGTCATTCACATTGAGAGACCCATTCCAGAAACAGCCTAACCTCATCATGTCCAGGTAAGACAGGGATGGGAAACCTGTGGCTGTCCAGATGGTATTGGATTGCAGCTCACATTAGCTCCAGCCAACATGGCCTATGGTTTGGGATGTTGGAAGCTGTAATTCCAGAATATCTGAAGAGCCTCAAGTTCCCCATACCTGGTGTAAAGTGATGTTTGAAAGAATCCTGGAGGAGGATGGCTCATTGACAGGAGCCCTTAATGAATTTCTTTTAAGCTGGTTAATTTGGTGGAATGCGGCTCAGTTCGTCCTGGATTTCATCACTCTTGCATGCAGGCATTTGATAATTAAAACTTTTCTTCTCAATAGTTGTATCTTTTTGGGGATACATTCAAGAAAATGTGTACAGTACACTTCATGCATTTAAATCACATTTAGAGTACATGGCTTCCCTCAAAGAATCCTGGGAACTGTAGTTTACCCTTCAAAAAGTTATTGTTCCCAGCACTTTTAACAGACTAGGCTTCTTTGGGGAAGTCATGTGCTTTGTTATCCAGGACAAATGCTATGGTTTTTTCCCCCCAGTGATCTCCTTTTTTCTAGTTGTCAGCTGAATTTTTCTGTACTTTTCACATTTCCATAGCATTTTGCTAAACGCTTACTCTTTTTTTTTTACAGTCATCAGTGCTGTCATTAGCAGTTCCATCTTTCTTGCCATTATATATATTTCATTATCCTTGGTAATGATAAGTCTCCTGTTAGAAATAATGCAGAACAAAAGCTGTAGCATATGCTTGGATAAATTATTAGTAGCTCTCAGTATTTGCAGGAACAGCTATCACCAAGTTCTGTCATATAAGGTGTAAGTAGCTCCAGAAGATTCTGGGCACATTACTCATTTTTAGCAAGCTGGAACATATTACCTTTGCATCTTGGAATGACTATCCAGGCTAAACAGTCCCCATGGGGAAATATATATATATATTTATACATGTAGGGTCCATCACATGTTATTAGACTTTCTTGAATTTCTCAGTGGAGCAGGTTTCATAGAATATTTGGGATTCCATAGAATGGTTTCTTAAGAAAAGCTAGCGATAACTGCACATGTCAATGGATATGGTTGCCATTCTGACAGATTATAGACAGTCCAGCCTTTAACTACATCAGAATTAGTAGAACATTCAGGAACAAAGTTTAATTTCTGCCAGGGGTCACAGCCCTGACATCTGTTTCTTACCCATATAAGTATAGGCTATGTGCCACTGAGTCAGTACAAAGTGCATTTCTTTCACCAATGGCTAACTATTGAAAGCTCCCACACATCATGGATTAGGAGGAAAAGGCCCCAAATTGGAGTGTGATAATTCTAGAGAGACTTGAGCCTTGGCATAATTTTTTAGAAATTAGACTGTACAGGAACTAATTGGGGGCATGATATGTTAATTATTATTTTTTAAAGTGTTAAATAGAGAATTGGAAAAGAGGTCACTTGTGCCTAATGGTTATTATGGCCAAAGGCAATTTCCTAATATGTCACAACTGCATGGAGGTAACATGAGGCCACCATCAATGCAAATTACACTGTATCAATGCTCTCCAGATGTTTATTTATTTATTCAATTTATTTATATGCAACATTTTCCACAAATACATATGTGCTCAAAGCAGTTCACACAAACGAACAGTCCAAATGCTGTAGCACAACAATACATACAGAATACAATACAATACAGAACATTTTCTGAAAGAAGCTGTGTTTGAAGACTTCCAGGGCTGGAGGCTGGGGCAAGGCAGATGGAAATAGCCCTCCCCTGATGACAAACGGAGTCTGTCTCCCCTCACAGTCAGATGTTGAATTACAACCCCCATCATCCTTGAGCAATAGCTATGTTGGCTGAGGCTGATGGGAGTTGGAGTCCAATATCTTCTGGTGGCCACTTCCTTGGCTACACTTACACTATATTTATTAATAGTATTAATCTAGCGACAAATGCATAAACATCATCCTGCAACATGGAATATTTCATAATATTATGTAACATGGAATATATAGCATGGAGATCATGTAACATGGAATATTTCTTCACAAAAATGACAAAAAATAGAAAATCCACCTAAAATGCCTTTTCTATTTTTTAAGGATATAATTTCTCCCCCGCCCCGCAAGTGAATGTTCCATAAATTGTTGGTGTCAGGCCTACTTCTACCTCCTTGGGTCTTTTAAAATTGCAATCATGGTTTGATTTAGATTAAAATGCTTTGTGTCATCTTCTGGGCTACTGATTAGCTGCAGGTTGTTGCTGTAACAACATACATTTGCAGGACAGCTTTTTTAAAAGTTATTCTCAGTTCTTTGTCTGCCATCTTTCCTTTTATTGTTATAGCACATTTTTATAGTGGCTTTAACACATATGGGAGTTTTACAGTGCCCATCTAATTCAAGACCATGTGTGTATATTTTTAAAGGATGAGCAGGGCTAAAAAAATACACTCATGCACACTGTTCCATATTAGACACCGTACTCATGCTCCTTTTCATTTTTTAGCTTAGGTATTCACACTTGAGTACAAAAACATCTAGAGAAGAACCAGCCTTCAGGCTGCAATCTAATTCACACTTACTTGGGAATAAGCTCCATTGAACTTAACAGACGTTGCTTCTGAACAAGCGTCCCTATGATTATGCTGCAGCTCTCAGACCCGTCATGTAAAGTAAGTAAGAAATAGAGGAACAAAGACTTGTCCAAGGCCATATTCAAAAAGATTAAGTATTGATCACTACATTAATAGCTGCAGATATTTTCCTCTGATCACCTTCCTAAACCTGACTCCCGTTTTGAAGCCTTGTGCGCTTGAGAGGCAGTAATCTCTTTTAATTTGCCATAGAGGTGGCAGATGATAGCAAAGGACAGCTGCCATTACTTATATGTCTCTCCTCCATAGGGTTATCACATGTTATCCTCACCATTATGTGATGTGGACTATTCTGAGAGATATTAAGTGGCTCAGAGTTGCCCAAAGAGCTTAATGGCTAACTGAGGATTTGTGTCCAAATGTGACACAGTATTGCCCCAAACTGGCCCACTATTATTGATTATACCAGACTTTTAACAACGAAAGGAGGACTGGCAAGATGGGGAAAAGTGTAATTATTTTTCATATTGCATGAACCAAAATGATCAGATCATGCCAAATGTTTAATACCCATCGTAGGAAAGGTGTAGCAGTTTGAAGTGTAGCATTGGTGACAACAAATATAACTCTGTGTGTTGACTGTGGAGAGCAATAGCTCTGCTCAGAACAGGGGCCCAGAGATCATTTGAAGAGGGCCAGTTAAGAAAAGAAGCCTGCAATACATCTTACATGTGACTCCTAACATCTCATCCTTTCATTTCTCCGGGTTATTTCACAAGAAACCTACTTCTAATTGATGTCGTTATACTTACTGTTTTGCTTAATTGATTCATTTTTTCCACAGCCCTCCCAAGAACGCGTGGAGCCTATGCATAACTTAAAAGGCATTGGAAAATTAATTAGCCAAACTTAATTTTAGAAATTACACTCTGATATCATCAGGTCATTTTCTTAATCCTGATCACACCAGGATACTGGACCCAAAGTATCAATTAGTTACTGCTTTCCATTTCCACCATGCTTGCTTTAATACAGACAAGACTTATGTTCTTATTTTAAAGAAATTGGCAATGGTTTCTAGAGCTGGCTTATCAGATTTGACCTGTTAGCCATTCCCAAGATGCTCCACACAAGAGGTCATGACTGAGGCACTTCTAAAAATAAAAGGTGGAGAGGCAAGTTAGAAACTCTATATTGTTTTTTTTCTGTCCCACAAACCAGTCTTCCTGTAGGTAAGAGGGCATAGAGAGGATGGGGCTGTAAGGTGAGTATTTAGTCCTTTAAAGAACAGTCCTGCAATTAAAGAGATGTACTATCAGCAGACCTTTTTCTCAGATTAGATGGAAAGAGTAGTGAGGTCAAGGGAATCGTGATAGCAATACTGCTAAAAACCTTGGAACACAATCACAGAGTAAAAGGAAAACGGGTATTTGTGCTTTGAGCAGAAAAAGTAAGATGGCACCAAAATCATCCTCTAGTTGCACAAAAATATTCCTCCCCGCACCCAATGGAAATGGAGTCTGATTTTGTGCTGTTTCTTGGGGAAAGGAAAAAAATCTCCAAAATTTCCAGGCAACGGTTGCCACTTTCTTTATTTAGCCTTATGTGGTGGTCAAGGATTTTGCTTTCCTTTTCCTTCCATTTTTTAGCCACTCACAATGGCATGAGGCTCTCTCTGCATCTTCCTGACAGCCATACTTCTGGGAATGCATTGAAGGGAATGAATTAATTTAACATGACATCACATTGCTTCCTAGGTATTCCAGGACATGCAGCCAGCAAGAAAATGTGGACAGGAGTGTTGCGCTGCTTTCCACAGGCTACACTTCCCAGAAGGCCTTGGGAGTGGCACACATGATGTAGCAGGGCAGGATTGGCTGATCTGAAAGTATTGTTATGGGTTTGGGGGTTGAGATAGATGATTTCTATGAGTCCCCTTCCATCTTCTGATTTGGAAACCTGCACCTGGAGGTGGGCTCAGCAGCAGAGAAACCTGCTCCACTGGTCAGATGAGTCTCTTTTGTTGATCTAATAGAGTGGCCAGGTGGGTTAATGGGTCTATCAAGTGCCCATTAACTGGACCAGGGAGTTCCCATTGTTATTGAAACTCTTCAGGAGAGCCCCTCCCCTCCTGGGGCCTAAGATAGGCTTGTGTTTTTAGTTGAGTTGGAAGAAATGCTGGAAACTAGAGACAGGCAGACAGACTGGCTCTCTGCACCATGGCTTTAGGATGCCTCCTGTAAGCCTGATGAAAAATGCAAGATCTATTGGATCACTGATGCTTTGAACCCCTCCGTTTTAAGCTCAGGTTGGAATGTGTGTAAATAAATAAACCATATTTCATAAAGATGCCACAGTCTCCGCTGACCTTCTTTCCAAGGAAACCAAACCCTAGGGAAGCGCAGGGACCCCTGGAGACCTTTCACTGCTCAGAGATTGGGGTGGTGCGCAACAGTATTCTGGGAAGTGCAACCAATGGGAAGATGCACAGAGTGCCTCACAGTATTATGAGTGGTTTAAGGATTTTTTTTAAAAAAAAGTCAGAAAAGGAAGAAAAAATCTGGAAAACCATTGGCCACCTTGTAAGGTTAAATAGATAAGATACGTGGCAACTCCTAACCAAAAATGTGGTAGAAATTTATCCCCCCCCATCACCATCCACCCAACATGTGGTTGAAAAAGATTTTGTGTGTGTGTTATTTTCAGCTCAGCTCTAGAAAAGACCATTTCTGCTAAGCTTCCTAACAAACCCAAGAGACAGGTCCTGACTGATAACAAATCATGCCAGTTTTCCAACTCAGTTTTCTTTTTCTTTTTTTTTAAAAAAATGGCATTCCCGCCTTTGCAGGGGCATGTTTGCCGCCACCCCAATTCCCTAGAGGACTCATGTAAGTTCTGGAAATTTCTTGATTGAGCCAAGTGGGATCGCCTTGCCAATTAGGGAAGGGTTTGAGCAACAATATGAAAGGCTGCTCCTCCCTGAACACTTGCCTTTTTTGCCTTGCGGCACCCTCCCTCCCTCCCTTATCAGTATGGGCTCTGCTAGTCGCCAAATGGGGCTGAGTAGGAATTTTTTGGGGGGGATCCTGATTTCAGAATCCCTTTGGTTTTACCTACTCCATACTGCTTGGGTTTTAATTCAATTGGCCTGTCGGGTAGGGTTGTGTTGTCTCTGCTTTGACTTGCATGGAATTCGGGTACGTGAGGTATATTGGGGTTAAAATTGAGGCTTTTGAGGCATTCTGGTAAAGGGCACTCCCTAGGGAACCATCAGGGTTTAATGTCTGGTGGGGATCTGGGGAGTGTCCTTGTGGGACTGGCTTGCGCATCATGGTGAACGCCTGTACGGCGGGGCCGGGATGCGGAGGTTGGAACCACATACCTGACTCCAGTAGCAAGGCGGGAGGATTTCTCCCACATCCTTGACTGGGGAGTTACAGTAGGAGGATAATTATTTGCCTTCAGAATGGGAGGGAGTATTCCCTCCCACTTAGGTTTCGCCTCACCTGCCCGAAGTATTTTATATTTGATTAATTGGCTGAATTGAAATTGATTTAGTGTGTTATATTTTAATAAATATAACATTATTCCATATTTGTGTCATGAGTCTTCTTTGGTGTGGTGGCAAAGAAGTACTCTGAGCATGTGCAGTTTTGCATTTTAAACTTGCTTAAATCATTGCATCATCCTGACTACAGGAATAAAATGCAGTTTGGTTCTGCTCCCCTGCTGCTAAACACATTCACTTGCTTTTTAACAGAAAGGAATAATATAATTTGAAGTAATAACAATAATACTAAAATGAGCATTGGTAGCCATGCATATACCTGGCCAGACACACCCTGACTATAAATGTTTGTAAAAAATAAAAGAGAGGCTGCTGCATTAACCAGTGTCACCTCTGCTGGGCCCTGGCATGCTCATATCAGCTCGGGAGCTAATGTTGCATTCTTTGATCAGTAGAAGTCAGAAGGGCAGAAGGGCTTACCTGACCTTCCATCACTAGCATCGCTGCACCTTACCAGCAGGGGGAGGCAGCAACAAGGCCAGCATAAAGCCAATGCACCAGTGGAACCAATCCAGCACTCCTGCAAGTGCATTTGCCACACGTCTACCTCACCCCTGCCTCCCTTTCTTAGTAAGCCACAGTGGTATCAGTAATGGGAGATAAAGTATGCCCCATAGACTATGTCCCACCAAACACTTCTGTGTTTGATGTTGCTGCTATCATTTGCTGCTCTCTGGGATGTTATGGGGGATAGGCTGTAGGACCCAGTCCTAGCTGCACCACTGGCCTCAATTGCTTTCACCTTTCCTTGAAGGAAGATTCTTTAAGTCCTTTGAGTTCCCCTTTTCTAAACTTTCTCCAGCTTCATTGTTGATTTGCCTTGGAAATTCAAGGGCACTTCCCGATTTCCTGCTGCGCTTTGCCATAAATATTGCTGACACTTCTTCATTGCACTTTCTATAAAAGCAAGTTAATATTTCAAAGAATTAACTAATAGCTGCATCATTTCATAACCCTATTATGAAGTGTGCTAATGGACTAGATACACTCTTAATGGTTCAAGATTGGCTAGGGAATGAAGGAATGGAATTTAAACAGCAGAGTTCTACGCAGAATAATCTTAGTGAATGGACTCTCAGCTGGTGACATAAATTGTTGAAAAGACTGGCAGGTATGTTATGTTGCATCTGGAATAGAGACTTGCTGGCCAAAAAACACCATTTAGTAGAATCATGGGAGCGAAGAAATACTAAAGGCTGCCAACTTCTCTTTCTTATTTTCGTTGCTCAGTTCACCATTTCCCCTGAGCTCTTGGAAGGAGCATATTTTTGGATTAGTACACCTGTCCAATGATAGGACTGGTGAAGTATTAAAGGTTCCCTTGAGTAGACAGGGAACATAATTCACCTTATAAGAACTCTTGATATGTCAAGTTAAGGATCCTTCATCTTAAGGTTGCCTTCTCCAAGGAACAGAGATTCAGGCTGTACTCTGTTAGACAGCTGGGAAGACCTTTGGCGTTCACAATGATACAGTTTTTGAAAATTGAAATCCCAGCTAGACCGCTATTTCTTATGAGGAGGTAAGGTGAATTCAGTTGGATTTATGTCTGTCCCGTCCAGAGCCGAAAGAATGAGGCTGGAGTGTGTGTGCAAGTAAATCTTGTTTTATTAGAGTAATGGATAAATCAAAAGCATTGCGCTTCATAGGAAACCTTACGCTAACTCACTAAAGTCCCTAACTATACTCTAGACATGCTCTGTAGCATGTGAAGGAAGTTGATTCAACGACCCCCCCCTGGGAGCGGCAGGCTTATATAGGAAATGTTTTTGAACGTAATCTCTGACTCCTTCGCAATTCCTGTCTTTGCCCTGTCCGTTTCTCGCAGTGACGGGAACGAGGAGACAGGGGACGCGCATCCAACAGCTCATCTGAAGACACCTGCTCCCGAGCAACAGGCTCGAGGTCAGAGGGCGGTGCCACACTGGAATCCTCCTGGGAACTGCTTGGAAAAGCAGAAGCTGGCACTAACTCTGAAGCTTCCCCCCGCAAGTCCTCTGCATCAACTGGGGGCGGTGCGCTCGGCTCCTCGGCAAGGGCGTTACTCGTGGGAACTGGCTGGAGAGCAGGCTGCCCCCCTCCCGTACGCTCCTGCTCAGACACAACAATCCCCAACTCTGCTTCTTCTGGCTGCGGAGGTGCCTGAAACTCATGCCTCCCCCCTTCCTGTCCCTTCTGAGTTGGCTGCAGCGCAACAATGTCTGAGTGCAAACATGTAAAACCCTCTGAGTTTGATTTGAATTAGACTTTAGGCAAAATCTGATAACAACATATGGATATGAGAAATGTCAGTCTTACTGAAAAGCTTATGCAGCCTTTCCCAACCAGTGTGCCTCCAGATGTTGTTGGACCACAACTCCCATCTTTCCTGACCATTGGCAATGCTGGCTGAGGCTGATGGGAGTTGTGGTCCAACAACATCTGGAGGCACACTGGTTGGGAAAGGCTGGCTTATAGTATCAACTCTTTTTTAATTGGACTATTTCCAGTTAACAAACAAGACAGGTGTATGCATTAAACATAGTACAGTAATTTCCTTTGATTGTTGCATTTAGTTAGCATTGTTCTGGGAAACATTTTTCCCTCTACCCTCATACCCAGTTCTGTGATCTAGTAAAATTGGTTGCATTTGTCCCACTGAAATTCATGGGACTTAAGTGAATTGTAGCTAACTTGACTCATTGATTTCAATGGAACCAAAGTACTTTAACTGGACTGCGATAAGTAATGTCCCCTAATACCCCAAAGCTGTCTCACACACAGACAGTGGCCCTGATCCAACTAAAGCTGCCCTGGGCTCCTACTGGGAGGAAGGGCAGGATATAAATCTAAATCTAAATAATTGATTTCATTGAAACAGGTGAAACTAACTCATCTGAACTGGACTGAGGGTATTTTCCTAGCTGTTCTCTTTATTTTTTTCTTCATTTTAATTACAGGCACAAGAGGGGGGAGGTGTTACTGGGAATGCAGCCCCTTGAGAGACAAGGCTTATCTCTTCCTAGCTTTCTGTTTTAATCAGGGCTGCATTCCCAGTAACAGCAACTCCCTTGCCTGTAATTGTGAAGAAAAAAAGAGAGGTAAAATCCCTTCTGTCTCTCTTACTGTTCCTCTACCAGAAGATCAAATATCTCCATGTAAATTAACAGCAATAAATAGCAATGTTTTTGTGGAGATCTTGAAGCACATGAACACCCGTCGCCCAAGTGGAAGGGGTTCAGAATGCTGTGGAAAGAATGAAATACTGGGAAAAGACAGTGTATTTCTGCTTTTTAATTTTTTTTTTAAGGGAAATACCTGTGACCACCTTCTTTGTAAATAAGGAAAGGCAATCCCAACCCCTTGGAAATTCTCAAAGAAATCCCCTCCCCTGAGAAACTAACACATTCATTCTCCATTTTCACAGAGGGGAGTTCTACCCAGGACTAGAACAGGGGTGAGGAACTGTACTTTTTTTCTGTTGAAAGCTGCATTCCTTCAGTGGGAGACCACATGCCAGCAGTGAGCAAGGCCCAAACTAGTGGTGGGTGGGGTTAAGCCAGTTGTGGGTGGGGCCACCACCACCCCTCTCTCTTTCTGACATCCATTCCTCTCCTAACCCTTTGGAGAAACAGATCACTCTTGCCCTTGATTACCTGTTCCTTCCATCACTCCAGCTGATTTGTCTCTCTCTCTCCACGCCCACTTCCCTCCTTCTCTCCCTTCAGCCTTCCCTGTTATGCACCTTATTGGAAGCCTGAGTGTGTGAACCTGCCACCCATGTATCCTATTACACACACCTCCATTAGAGGAGGGGGATCTTTTGCCAGTCATAAACCAGGTGCTTTCCCCTGAAATGTGCCTAAAGAGTGTGTGTTTAACCCAAGAAATGTAGATCCAAACCAGGCTAATGCAAAGCTTTTTTTATTGAAAGAAAAGAGAAGAATAGTGATTCAAAATTATTGGGTGTGTGGCAGCATTAATCATTTATACACTAACCCATTCATGACTCTGAGATAAAAGAGATAAAAGGTCCCTATTGCTATAAGAAACAGCGGGTAGCAAAGATTACCTGTCCTGGGGCCAAGGAAGTGGGCAGTGGAATACCGCTGCAGTGATGTGAAGGAGCTCTGACCAAACAGCAGGAAGGAATCCCTTTACCTAAAGGTTTGCATTGAGACACACGCTGCCTTCCCAACTTGAGCTACGAAGACCTGTGCTGTGATTCTTGAGAGCATAGTTATACATGTTGGAGCTCAGATCGCCATCTTGGGTTTCAAACCCTACTCTTACATACACTTTCTCTCTTACAAATCAATGTGAAAAGGAGGGGTCTAGGCAGGGTTGCCAGGTCAGAAGCATCCCAAATGCTGAGATTTCAGGGGTGGGCCCTGGTGATGTCATAGGGTGGAGCCTGGTGATGTCATGGGGTGGGCCCTAGTGATAGCATTAAGCATAATACCTTAAGCATCAACCACACTTGCTTGGAGCATACCATTCAAACAAAAACTTTTCTCTGATTGGAACTTAAGGTGGAAATCTTAGCTAAAAGATGGTGTTCCCAGGTCCAGTTGAAGTGACAAAATCATTCATTCTCATATGCTTATGGAGCCTGGGTAGGGAACATTTAATCTAGCCTACTTGCTTCTGGCAAGAAGGGTTTAAGTGCCCTCAGGCCAGGCCATCACCAGAAGGCCACTGTAGGAAGAAAGGAGCCTAATGTTGTGGAGATGTTAGATGGGAGCACTCAGGAGTAAAGATGGATGCCTCTGAAGGTTGCAATTCTAAACACACTTACTAAGGGACTAAGCCCCATACAACACAACAGGATTTACTTCTGAGTAGATATGGTTAGGATTGTGCTGTTGGTAATGCTTGACTAGGGATCTTCTGCAAATATATCCATATCCAAGGAGGGTTGGCAACCCCCTGCCTGGAATTCCCAGTCCCTTCCTTTGAACACGGCTGCTCCAAACTTCTTTACAGACTTGAACATTCACTTCAGAAAGACGTTTGAGAAATGTGTAAGAGTTAAGATGATTCTTTATCCTTTCCTGCCTACCCTTGGGCTGCTAGAAACTCACTTTGACAGACAGCCCAATTCCAGTGAGTAATACTTGACAGAGAGTAAATACATTTTGTTATGTCTATCTTCACAGGCAGTGGGTTGGGAACAACAGCAATTGCAGCCACACTTCCCAGTATGTGAATTCTCTTTTATCACTACTGGAGAAGAAACAAATCATCATGCAGCCAACAAGGTGCATCATCAGTGGGTTAAAGGGGTTGAGCTGAGCACATGGAACCACTTTTGTTGCTTCTATAGATGTAAGGAAATGAGGTTAAAGTTAAATGAAATGGAAAAAGAAAAACAAAAGACAGTGATGATTTTCTAAATGCAATATCAAACCAATCACAACAAGATTCAAGGTGCTATGAAGCCTTACATGGCTTGGGACCATACCTGATGGAATGCCTCTCCTGACATGAACCCACCCTACACTCAACATCCAAGGCCTTCCTCTGGGTGCCTACTCCGAGGGAAGCTCGGAGGATGGTAACAAGGGAGAGGGCCTTCTCAGTGGTCACCCCCAAATTATGGGATGATCTCCCTGACGAGGTGCACTTGGCGCCAACACTGTCATCTTTCCAGTGCCAGGTCAAGACTTTCCTCTTCTCCCAGGCATTTTAGCATGTGTTTTTAAATTGTTTTTTTAAAACATGTGTTTTTAAATTTGTATATTTGTTTTTAATGTTTTCAATTGCTGCAAACTGCCCAGAGAGCTTCAACTATGGGGCGATATATAAATGCAATAAATAAATAAACAAACAAACAAACAAATAAGATTCCTCTGAGTAAGACAGAAAACTCAGCATCCCACAACTCGTCAGGTTTCCTAACCGAAAACCAAAATTAAAAAAAAAGTATTGACAGCCTTTCAGCTAAGGTCACAGAAATCCCCATGCAGCACAACCTGACCCGAGGCTACAGTTAATGCAGAATGCTGCAGCACAACTGCTGACATGAGTGAGACCCTGTCAGCATATAACACCTCTGCTCTGAAATCTGCACTGGTTGCCAATTTCCTACCAGGCCAAGTTCAAGGTGTGCTTTCCATGTTATGGGTTCCACATAGTACTTGTTCTGCTCTTGTAGGAAATCAGTCCTTTAGTGTGGCAGCATCTATGCTTTGGAACTTCCTGCCTATTGACATTAGGCAGGCACCTTCATTGTGCTCTTGTCAATGGATTTATTTCTTGTTGTGAGCTACCTTGGTTTCCAATCGGCAACCGTACATCACAGGATTGTTGGAAACACACCATATATAAACACACACTGGAGATATCAAAATATACATCCCATATAATAGTTGATTGTCAAAGCCAGTTGGTCATTGCAGAACTTTTTTTTTTTTAAGTATTAGTTTCCTACAAAATAAAAGCACTGACACCGAGGTAATCCCTGCCCAATTGCTTTAAAAATAGGATTGTAGGGGAGAGAAAGATTTACAAAATACAATCCTTTGCTATGATTACTCAAAAGTTCTATCAATTTACAGCACAATCCTAACCATGTTTACTCAAAAGTAAGTCCTATTGAATTCGGCAGGGTTTACTCTCATGTATGTGGGATTAGCATTGCAGCTTTACTCCCAGAAAAGCAAGTATAGGATTAAAGCTTCTTATTGGGAAGGTTTTCAAAACTGGCTATGAATTAGACAAATAAACTGTCCTCTACAACAGCCCAGGAAAATGTAAACTTGTTTGACTCCTCATAATTATTAAAGTATAACATATTGTAATGGCATCATAAGCTGCATGTATACTTTTTAAAAATTTCTGTTCCAAAATTATTTGAAAGATAAAAAGTACAATATGCTATTTTTGCAAGGAATTTAAAAAACCTTGCATTTACGTTTTTATTATAATCATAACTGAAATTGTTTACTGTGCATGCCTACAAAGATCCTGCTGTGATTTTTTGTTCTAGATCTCCTGCACACACAGAGAAAGGGACTTTTGCTACTGCTGAAAGCTGTAAACTTACTCAATTTATGAGATTTTCAGGCAATCAGGAAAAGGCAACCGTTTTTTGGACTTACAATGGGTTCTAGCTATTGCTTGGGAGTCAACAAATCCCTTGGCAATCACAACACTGTCTTCACTTATTTTGTTAATGCAGCTAAAATAGCATTTGCCTTTTTTGCAGGCATATCACACTGTTGGCTCATATGCAATTTGTGATCAACAACAAATCCAAGTTCCTTTTCGTATGTAGTATTGCTGAGCCAAGTATGCCCCCATCTTGGCTGTGCACTTGATTTCTTTTTCCTAGGTGTAGAAATCTGCACTTATTCCTGTTAAATTTCATTCTGTTGTTTTCAGCCCAATGCTCCAGTCTGTCAAGATCCCCTTGAATTTTGTTTCTGTCTTCCCAGGTATTAGCTGTTCCTCCCATTTTTGTATCATTTGCAAATTTGATAAGCATTCCCTGTACTTCCTTATCCAATTCATTAATAAAAATGTTGAAGAGTACTTGGCCCAGTACCAAGCTCTATGGTACCTCACTAGTTACCTCCCTCCAGTTTGAGAAGGAACCATTGATAAGCACTCTTTGAGTACAATTCTGTAGCCAACTATGGATCCGCCTGATAGTTGCTCCATCCACTCCACATTTAGCTTGTTTGCTAATCAGAGTATCATGGGGAACTTTGTCAAAGGCTTTGCTGAAGATGAGATTTATTATGTCCACAGCATTGCCACAGTCTACCAAGGAGGTTACCCAATCAAAAAATCAGATAAAATTAGTCTGGCAGGATTTGTTCTTGACAAATCCATGTTGGCTTCTAGTCATCACTGCAGGCACTTACAGATTGACCATTTTATAATCTGATGCATAATTTTCCTAGTGATCGATGTCAGGCTGACTGGTCAATAATTCCCAGGTTCCTCCTTTTTGCCCTTTTTGCAGATAGGAACAACATTAGCCCTCTTCCAGTCATTTGGCACTTCACCCATCCTCCACGATTTCACAAAGATAATAGACAGTGGTTCTAAGAGTTCTTTAGCCAGTTCCTTCAAAACTCTAGGACATAGTTCATCGGGCCCTGCAAATTTGAACTCATTCAAATTAATTAGGTATTCCTTGACCGTTTGTCTATCAGTCTCTGCCCCTTCAACTTCACCTTTTCCAGGAGGATCATAGACCCTTTTGGGGGGGAAGACTGAGCCAAAGTAGAAATTGAGCAATTCTGCGTTTTCTTTGTCATCTGTTATCATTTTGCCATCCTCACTGAGTAGGTGTACCACCCTTTCTTTTCTCTGTCTTTTACTATGGATGTACCTGAAGAAAGCTTTTTTGTTGCTTTTGGCATCTCTCGCTAACCTCAGCTCATTCTCAGCTTTAGCCTTCCTGATGCCATCCCTGCAATTTCGTGATACTTGCCTGTACTCTTCCTTTGTGGCCTGGCCTTCTTTCCTCTTCCTGTATGTGTCCCTTTCTGTTTTCAGGTCATCTCTAAGCTTACTGTGAAGCTACATTGGCTTCTTCTGCTGTCTTCCATCTTTTTGCCTTGATGGAATTGTTTGTCATTGTGCCTTTAGAATTTCCTCTTTTAGAAACTGCCACCCATCTTGGACTCCTTTTCTTATTAGGATTGCTTACCATGAAACTTTACTTGCCATTGTTCTGAGTTTATTAAAATCAGCTTTCCTGAAGCCCAGGGTACCCATATGTCTACTCTCAGCTTTTGCTTCCTTTAAAATCAAGAACTCAGGTATAGTGTGGTCACTTGAGCCAAACTCAGAAAAGTTTTCTGAGAAATCCTGTTGGAGATTTCACCTTTCCCCTCCAAGAATATGTGGTGAAACTCCCCCTTCCCCCCAAATAATTCACTACCCACTAACAGTGTGGAGAACTGTGGGAGGCCATTTTAGCTGAGCCCTAATGAACAACAACAGAGGCTACGTCAGAATAGCCTCTGTCTGGAATGCCTAAGGGAAAACTCTGTCCAAGCCTCTGTTGATGATTATAGAAGTATATGTGTGTGGGCATGCATGTATGCATGTTTAAGAGCCTTTTGCCAGAAGCTCATGTGAGAGGAAGTCAATAAGCAGAGCCAGTTTGGCTGGTCCTTGATCTCTTGTCCAATTCAAAATTACCCTAGTTAAAATTTAATTGCTACCCAGAGTTGTAGACGCATCCTGATAATTGTTAAATTAACTATCCTTCCCTGTCCCTTCTTCCTTTTTTGCTGTTGCACAATTACAGAAACATTCATGGACTCTACCTCTGAACAGCCCAGCTAACAATGAGCTCTCCCTCCCTCCCACAGCCAAACCCCCAGCATGGGGTCGGGGAAAACACTCATTTGGAGGTATGAAGTTGTTCTGTGAGAAGAGTGTTGATATACCTAGATCTGTCCCTGGATGGATCCATGACAGTATCTCCCCATCCTCCCTCATTAAAAAAACAACAATGTTTTTGTTTGTTGAAACATTCACACTCGTGTTGTTTTGCCTCTTCACAGAGAGTGAAAGGAAAAGGAAAAGACCAAGACAGTTTAAAAAGCAATTTAATGACAACGGGCAGGAGAGACAGCATGTTTTCCTATTGTTTATTCTGCAGCAATTTTAGTAACAGGCCAAATCTGTCAGACAGATCACTCTCCTAGTATCTTAAATCAAACAACAGACATCTGTTGCCTCAAGGTGAACAAAATAAACGCTGGCAACTTTCATACTCTACACATTAGCTTTGTTTCAAGAGAAACAAAGTATAACACAGTTTCCTGTCTGTGGACCTTTCCGCCATTTCTACTTCTTACATTTTTTATGTGTTTATTTAGGCCATTTAAAGATACAGCCCTTGTCCGTTGACAACTGGGAGAATGGCCTGTCTCAGATTTTCTCTCTTAATTCTCTCCTGAAATAGTCAAGTCTAGGGCCTCATCCGTACTGTACATCATATCACTTTAAACAGCCATGGCTTCCCCCAAAGAATCCTGGGAACGGTAGTTTGTCAAGGATTCTGAGATTTGTTAGAAGACCCCAATTGCCCTCACAGAGCTACAGTTCTCTGAGTGGAATAACAACCAATCGCTCTTCCCAGGGAACACTGAGAACTGAAGTTCAGTGAGGGGAAGACGGGTCTCCTATCAAATCTCAGCACACTCTGCTGCCAGAGTAACAGCTACAAGTACAAAGCACTTAGGCTTAATCATGGAGAAACCTTCAGGCTGGAAATCACAATGGCTATGTTAACATCAATGGCAAAATTAAGTAAAAACAATTTTTGTTTTTTTTTGGGGGGTAGGGGGTCACCCAAATGGGGGGAGATGTAGGGTTGTCAGGTCAGAAACATCCCAAACCCTGAGATTTCAGGGATGGGTGCTAGTGATGTAATGGGGACGGGCCCTAATTATGTCATTAAGCATGATACATTAAGCATCAACCACAGTTGCTTTGCCTCATCTAGGATGCACACCTTAACATGGTGAGGGGGTTTGAGAGTGTCGAAGAAGCTGAGAGCATTGCCATCAGGAGTCTAGACCAAGAGGTGAGACTCCTAGCAGAGTGTTTTGCCAAATGCCTATCCCTGGGCTGGCAAGAGACAAGTTAGTTTGACATTTCAAAAGGCAATGAACACTTCTGGTAGTGAAAAAGTTAAATTGTGTTTGCATTTTGACCAATTTGTAGGGCAGTACAATATCTCAGAGAGGAGGTCAGGTCTCCTGCTCCCCTGGTGCATTCACTATAGCTGCCTAATTTCCCAGCTTTTTAAAGTTGAAATATCTGTTGGCTATAGGTACGTTCTTAAACCTCAAGGTTTTTTGCCTCTTAGTGAATATATATATGACCTCCTACATATATACATATACACCACACACACACACACACACACACACCATATATAATTATAATGAACAAAACAGAGGTTTTTGTTGTACTACCAAAACATTTTGGCTTCCACCTTCATCAGCTGCTAACATACAAATGCTGTTACCAAGGTGGCAGTTATAGAGCTTTGAGGATGGAATGCTCAGAAGGGCTTCATTTGCAGAACCTAGGTGATGTTTGTACTGTCCTCCAGGTTAAGGCCATGTGGTGCCAATGTGTCCAGGGAGTGTATCCAAAGGTTCTCCCTCTTAGTCTATGCTGCTGGATCTGTTGGCATCTCTATAGCAGTTATAGAAACAATAATACAATAAAACCTGTTTTGTTAATCACAATTACGTGTATACATTTTTAGGTGATTAATGGAATCCTTATAGGGATCCAGAGCAAGCTTGGGTGAAGTTCTGTTTGTTGCTTTTCACAGTTGCATTCAAAATATTCAAGGATGCCTGAACTGGGGAGGCCATTTTGCTATATATTCTCCAGGGGAGGGCTGAAATTCTCCAAGGGTAGAAGGAGGAGCTAAAAAACAAGAAAAAAATTCAAAAGTGTGACACGACATTATTTTCCGAGAATTTTTTGGTTCAGCCCTGCTATCTGAGCACATAGTGAGGAAGGTTAATTGGTTCTTCCTCTTTATTTTTATTTATTTATTTATTTATTATTTCAATTTATATACCGCCCTTAGCAGAATAGCTCTCAGGGCGGTGAACAAACAAGATAAAATACAATATATCATAGTAAAAAATCACAAAAACATGTACAAACAAACAACAGAAAGCACAACAAAAACGAAATACAACACAAATTAAGAAGGATACATGTTAAAAGTAGAAAGATTAAGAAAATTAAAAGATTAAAATGCCTGGGAGCATAAAAAGGTCTTTACCTGGCGCCGGAAAGATAGAAGTGTAGGCGCCAGGCGTACCTCTTCGGGGAGGCTGTTCCACAACTCAGGGGCCACCACAGAAAAGGCCCTAGATCTAGTAACCACCCTCCGGGCTTCCCGATGAGCTGGTACCCGAAGGAGGGCCTTAGATTCTGAACGAAGTGAACGGGTAGGTTCATAGCGAGAGAGGCGTTCCACAAGGTATTGAGGTCCCACGCCGTGTAAGGCTTTATAGGTCAAAACCAGCACCTTGAATCTCGCCCGGAAGCAAATAGGGAGCCAGTGCAGACACGCCAGAATAGGTGTTATATGCGAAGACCGACTGGTCCTCGTCAATAGTCTGGCAGCCGCATTCTGCACCAGCTGAAGCTTCCGAACTGTCTTCAAGGGCAGCCCTACGTAGAGCGCATTACAGTAATCCAATCTTGAAGTTACCAGAGCATGAACAATGGAGGCGAGGTCGTCCCTGTCCAGATAGGGGCGTAGTTGGGCTACCAGACGAAGATGGTAAAATGTATTCCGTGCCACCGAGGCCTTTGGCTTGGAATGAGCAGTTGAAGGGCATAATAAGAGGCAGGTCTCTGCCAAGGCAACTGTTGCTGTTCATACATGGGAGGAAAGGATTAATAAACGAACAAATGACATTGAATTCTGCCATCATCCAAAGTCCATCATGTTTCTAGATTTCAAAAGTTCAAATGAAAGAAATCACCCTACGATTCACCAAATTTGGGTTTAATATCAAAATCTGATATTTACCTCTTTTCTCCAGCTGACTGATAGAGGCTAATTAAAAGGCACAACATTCTATTGCAAGATAATAGTCAGGTTATCAAATACAACTGCTTCTCTCAAAATTTCCCAGATCACTCATCCAAGAGTTGTGCTTCTGTCAAAATTTCCCAGATCGCTCATCCAAGCAGGGGCTTTTGCATTCACCACACACACAAACAAATGCTTGGAGCAAAATCTGGTGGAACGTGAAAGATTCTATTAGGAGAAGTTTCATGTTAGTTTTCATGGAAACAGGACCATCTGAAGCAGCAGCAATGAGATGTAGTCATTGTTTCCCCAACGGTAATTAAGACAAACAAAGACAAATAGGCTGGTAGCTCTCAAGGGACTCTTCTCCTAATTATAGGGCTACATAGGTTAATAGATACATGATTCTTGATATCTAGCCACACAAACATTAGGTATGTAACTGTTTTGCTTGTTGCTCAGTTGTGAAAAGGTGGCATGACTTCTTTGCAGGAATACTCAGCGGGAGGGAACTGGACATTGGGTCTCTGAGAGACTTTTGCATTCATCTTCCTATGGGCCAGAAAAGCAAAGGAAGACCTGTTGTTCCATTAGGGGAGAAAAATCCAAACTCCACACAGTACCTTTATTAGAAGCAACCAAGCAGTACCTTTATTAGAAGCAACCAAAAGTCACAGAATACTGAGAAAGCTTTGAAGTTCTCTAGAACTCTTTATCGGGCCAGCTGCTAAACTGGGGAGAAGCTGGATGATGGCTCTGGTTTCCCATCCAGACTCAAGATGCTATATCTGCCAGGCTCCTGAGTTTCAGACCACTTGTAGCTTCATCAAGTGCATTCTGGAGACCTGGAGTCTTATTAAGTGGAATCAACTCTCCTCCCCAGTGAAGAAAAGCTACAAACTTTATGTACATTCTTAATTGTTTCAGCAAATTTCAGTCTGTGGCATATCTCAGTTTTACTACAGTCACCGCGACAAAGGCTTCATTACTGCTGACTCCAGTTAACAGAACACACAATGAGACTTGGTAAAATTAGTTGAATGTGTTTGGACAGCTAATATCTCTGCAAGTCTATTATCTATATTGACTGCAACACTACATAATGTGATAAAATTAATTCTTCACAGCTTAACAATGATTACCTCATTTAGAAATATAATTACCTACTGTTGTGGTTTTCAGCTACACTTGTTTCAAATACCTTTTGTGGTGAAGCACTATTTGTCATATAGTAAAAGGGTGCTTTGTAGGGCTGTGCACTGGACTTGACAAAGTCCTGAACCGAACTGGGCAGATTCAGGGGGATCCGGACATCATTCAAAATGGGTTGAGACAGCCCTGGGTCACTGTGGGGTGGGTTGGAGGCCTCAGATAATCCTGGGTTATCAGGAGGTGGGGGGTCAAGCAAAAAGGAGAGGCAGGGATTGAGCAGGAAAAAGGAGAAAAACTGCACTGAATCAGCTCTGTCTTCCAGAAGATGTTAGGAGGTCCTGCCGCATCTGCTTCCCACTTGGCCTCTCCTTCTTTGCACCCAATGCCCTGCCCCCTGAAGCACTACTACATAGGAAGGAACCCTCTGCTTTCCAGCTGGTAAGAGGATGCAGTCCTGCAGGGTGTACATTGCTGCTCATTCATGAGGGGCTTCCTTGCAGGGAAGGCACTCATGAATGAGCAGCACCCCGCAGGATTGACCCTCCTGCTTTCACCAGGGAGAGGAGGAAAGGAGACATAGTGTCTCCTCCCTCCCTTCTAAATGTTTTTTGAACATTAAACATTAGCCCCATTGTTATGAGGTATCAAATATTTGGAATTTTTAATCTTTGATTCATCTCAGTGAACCAGAGTTTGAAAAGGCCTACAACAGCAAAGATTCCTGGGAAATAGCCCCTCTGTGACCTCTGAGTACATGTCTTGCAATGCCTGAAGGTATAGTCTTCCTGACTCATGGAAATTTGGGATTTGTCACCCAGTAAGAATAGCTCCTTTCAAACTAGGAGGTGTTGTGCATTTCTAAGCCTTTGGAGAAGACAGGATAAACTCCTGTCAAACAAAGAAACTGTTTTACACAAGGATTATGATAATCTTAACCTTGGGGAATCATCAGGAATCTACAGCAGGAGATCACACCTATTATCTGGGAATTTATCAGGAAATGAGTGGGTCCACATCCTCCTGGAGACATTTACACATTGGGTTTACTTTGGGGTCAGTTTAGTTAGAAAAAGCTATAAAACATGAGGGATTGAGAGGGGTAAGGCAGTTCCTCTTCTGGGGGGCTGCAACAACTGCTTTTCTTGTCAACGCACGCTAGCATCTTTGGGACAAATTGCAGAGCTTCAGAGCTATGGATTTGGGTGAGAACTTTCAAATCTGGCGCTGGTTACAAAGGGTGGAGCTTTTGCTCATTGGGCTAGATACGAAAGTCTCTCTCTCTCAGCTTTAGGCTTGCAGCAACTCTCCAGGAAAGGTATATGCAACTATCTGGGCCTTTTTCTTTCCTTTTTTTTTCTTTCTGTGTGGATGAGCTCAATGTGAAAGTGTTTATAGGGCTAGTCTCTTTGCTTTAGTCTATCCAGTGTTGCTGAATGACTGAATGAATAATAGTTAGAAAACTACTCATTGTTAACTGCAATTGTAAACTGCAATATTTTTCCTTGTTCCTTCTCTTAATAAAACCACTCTTTATTTTACTTTCAGTGTATGTGTTATTGGGTTAAGGGTAAAATTATACATGCTCTGGGGGTGACGTGCAGCCAACTCCAGCAAAAGTTCCTGCTGCTCTCTTTTTGGGACTTGGATTTCTAGTGAGCTATGCTCATGAGGAAGTTCAAGGTCCTGTCGTAACACCATTCCCTGAATTGATTCAGGACCAGAACAGAATTAGGAGTGTATGGTCCAAGAAGAGGGTGGATAATTCCATTATGCAAGGAAAAATCTGTGATTTGGGGGTCTTCCACCCCCCTTAATCAAGGCATGTCAGTAGCCCACCTCCTGAAATGGATCAGGACCCTCACAAATCCACAGAGAACTATTGTCCCCTTTTCTGTAATTTTTTGGTACAGAATAGCTGTATGTTTTCATATATTTCTATTTTTCCCTAGGTCCACTTGCAAGGTGAGACTGTCCAAAATGTTGCCCAAGAATTAATGAAAATCTCTAGATTGTTTTTTGTTAAGCACAGCAGTGGATGATATTTTTAAAAAGTTAAATGCTTCATTTAAGGTGTTTTTTTTTTTTTAAGAAAAGCTTCATTTCAAAAAAATTTTTAAAAAAGATTTTACATTGCTCTGTTTTAATAACATTCTAGACAGTGTCATGGTGTCCTGTCTCTGTCGAAGGCCTGTGACCTCTCAGAGTTCACAAACAACACCTGTAAGGCCTATCGGAGGGCACTAGCAACTAAAGCCAGTGTGGCACTGCAAAGTTTTTCAAAATTTACAAGTAAGGATACACACCACTTGGCCTCCTCTTAATTATTTTAAGGTAAGAAAGCAAGACACAAATCCCCCCTCCCTCATAATTATAGAGGAAAGTGAATCCCCTTTACTTCCCTTTAAAAAAAGCTTCTAGATCTGTTTGTCTGCAGTTTGGCAGGCTTAATCCACTCTAGAGGGGCTCCTTTGCCTGTAGATTTCATCCACTTTGGCCAAAAGGTGAAAACATTATGGCTATTTTAGTGTTCCCATTAAAGTGGATGGGGACAGCATTTTGTTTTATAGTGTTGATTGCACAGAGCAACTCAGAAACAGATCAGGATTTTTAAAAAATGCACAGATGCAAGGGTGTGTGTGTCTGTATTCTCTATTCCCTGAGATCTAGGCTGTTTCTCCTGATCTTCACTTCCTGTCCTCCCCATCTATGGTGATGTCCACTACCAAGAGAAGGTGATGGCTCAAGTACAATGGAGATCAGCAGGTCCAAGTTTCTGGACCAGAGGAAAAGGTAAGGCAAGGAGAGGTCAGGACCTTGAAAAGGGACCAAAGTGCTGGTTGAGGTCCAAAGTAGCAGTGCAGCAGCTGACAGAAAATACACATAGTTCTCAGCTGTGTCTTACAGTAGCTGTCAGGGCTTTATAGTCTGGGCTAAGTAGTCAAGATGGAAGCCACACACCCTGAATGCTGCATCTGGCCTTTTAAATAGCTAGTTCCTTTTTCTGCACCCATTGGCTTTTTCTAGTAAGTGAGGTTTCAAGCTGTGAGGAATGCTATAAGAAAGGTTTCTCGGGATTTTCCTGATCTGAGGAGTCTGTGGTTCATTCATTGGAGTCTGGTGGCAGAGGTGTGTCCTTAGGCTTCAGGGACCAAGATGCAGGTTTCGGTGCTAGTGGATTCACATGGCAAGGAATGAATCAATCTCCTCCTTAGGGCTGCTGTTGAAGGAGGATTCTACATTTGAAGATGCCTGCTCCAGGACCATGACAACCCTTAACCTCACCATCCAAATTCCATGAAAGCCTTAACATGGAAAGCATAACAAACTATACAGAGTAAACAAATGCAAATATCCTTGATTTGCACAATTTAGAGGTGACTTCAGAAATATCATGTGGTACAACCCTTCCTGCACTGCACCACGTCAGGTTGATGGTGGGTGTCCATGGGCATCTGCCTGGGCACTACTGAAAAGATTGCATGGCAAAATTGATCTTTTGTCTGAATTACCAAGGTACTGCTTATGTTCTTATAATGTGTGTGATATTTATACTGATGATCTACACATCTAGCTTGCATAGCCTGACATGTGCTAGTATTGTTGCTCTCCCTCCTAATGTTTTTTTATTCATAAAGAGGCCAGACAAAGCTCTTTTGGGGCAGCAGAGTCATAGGGAGAATGTCTCCCACAAGCAGGGTTGAAGTGTGAATTTGAAGCCATCCCACAGATTCAGAAATACTCAGAAATGCTCCGACCCCACTTTGTAGGTTGCTCTGATTATAGCTCATATTTTGACTTCTAGGTATAATCTACAGTGACATCCAGTAATTGTGGCATTCCATGGTGCTCCCATCTCTAAACAGGGCTCACAGAAGTAGTGTCCTCCCTACTTTATATCTGGATACCCCAAAGGAATGATCCTTGTGGGCACAACCTCTGCATTCCAGGTGTTAAATAAAGCAGTGGAAACCTCAACAGCACAGCACACCTAATTGTGTTTGAGAGATCTCCAATCTAAACAAAGTACATGCCAAGACTTCACATCTTATTTTTAAAAAATCAGAATTTTCTTCAGTCTCATAAAACATGATTAGAAGAATTTATGGTTGTCCGCTCTGCATTTATCCTGCTAGATGAAAACAAACTAGCTTTCAAGAAAGGACTCTGATCTCACAGCAATCTGTCACCCAACTTCAAATGCTAGCCCTGTACTCCAGAATCCCTGTTATATTAAGCTGTAGGGCTATTTTCTAGCTCTGTTACTGATTCAGCTACTCACAGCATGACATGTTGGACTGGACAGCTCAATAATCAATTCAATGAGGAAATATGACTACTGTAGGCATGCAATCTTAGTTGCTATACTGACACCATGGTTGCTACTGGTTCTTTTATTAACTGCCTTACTGAGATCCAGCATGCTGGAGGGCATAACATGCTGGACTTCAGCCAGGGAGAATTGCATCCAAATCCCTAATCAGTTAGGAAGTTCATAGGGTGGCCTTGGGCAAGTCACCATCTCTCAGCCTAACCTACCTCACAAGAGTAGGGTAAAAATGACAGATAGATAGATAGATAGATAGATAGATAGATAGATAGATAGATAGATAGATAGATAGATAGATAGATAGATAGATAGATAGATAGATAGATAGATAGATAGATAGATAGATAGATAGATAGATAGATAGATAGATAGATAGATAGATAGATAGATAGATAGATAGATAGATAGATAGATAGATAGATAGGTGATGGATTTTGACAAAAGCATTTTGAAAGTCCAACCATACAATGTCTCCTGGATCAAAGACTGTAGCTCAGTGGCAAAGCATGTTCTCTGCAGGCAAAAGTTCCCAGGTTCGATCCCTGACATTTCCAGATAGGGCTGAAAATGTTCCTGAAACTCTGGAGAGTCACTGCCAGTCAATGTAAATAATATTGAGCTAGACTGACCAATGACATGACTCATTTTAAGGCAGCTTCTTACGTACCCTTATCTACTTGCTTGTTGACACTCTGAAAAACTCTAAAAGATTAATTTGACTGGACTTACCATTGCAGATACCACACTGACATGCTGTTTTGCCCCTGATGTGTTACTATAAATAGGGATTTTTTAAAAAAAATTACAAACAACAATATCTCAACCATTCCTAGTTCTGATCCATAGCAAGTTTGTGAGTGTTGGATCAGGTTGGTCTGCTGCAAAAAGTGGACCAAATAACATTCCTCCTTCATCCTACCTGGGAGAGCAGAGATGAACAAGGCGGTCACTTATCCTAAATGTTACTGTGGGGAAGAGTCTAGGATCCTCTCATAAGAATTGTGGATATTTCTGAAATTACTGAGTGGCTCAGGATGAAGGCATGCTGCAAGAGCTCCCACAACACTAAAAGTAACATCAAGCAAGACCCACAGCTGAGCAGTTTCTCCTGTAATGAATACCAATGGATAGATAATCATCTGTACTCATACGGAGATATTCTCCTTGGCTGCTCCACAGTTATAAAACTGCTTTGCCACTGTAATCATCAGCTGTCCATCTGTATAGTCAGTGCACATACATAACAGTGAAGTCACAGAATATTTAAGAGGAGAAAATTGGCTGGAGCAAAATAGACCTTATCCGCTCAAACAGGCAGGATTCTAGAGTATTAGAATGGCTTTTTTTTTTTTGGCATACTTTGCTATTCTTTTATTTGCACACACTCCAGATGGTACTGCACATCATGTCAAAAGATAATGGGCTTAATTTAGCTCTACTACACTGACAGCTTAATACATCTGATGACACTATAAAGTTGAGAATATTGCTCAGTGCATTGTTTTTTGAAGTGTTAGCCCAGAAAGGTGAGACAAGAGGCACTAAAAATTGGTTTACACTGATTGATGTTCATTCAGATCCTTAATGCCTTCATCCATTTGGTATTATGTGGAGCAATTAAATCTGATATTTGTGCAAGATTGGATTGTTCTTATTTAAACTTCACCTGAGAGTCCCACTTGAGCACTCAGAATAAGTAGACATCATAATGCAATTGCTTTTTTTTTCTTTGCACCTTAACGTATCAAATATTTCTTTTCTGTGGAAGACATTCTCTATGCACCAAGAATTTATTTAATCATCTTCTGGATATATTTAAAGTGTGTTCAGGGAGGATCAAAGTATGTATGTAATGCTTTAGGAGCTGCTGAAAGTTGAAAACAATGGTTTGCCATTTCCATCTGTTCTGTCACTATAGTTTTATATTATATGGAACAATATTTTCTCTTTAGATATAAGATGAGAGTAATGCATATTGGTCTCAGGAACTGGTCATCAGTAGCATTTGGAGGTCCAAGGCTGCTGGTATAATCAGTGCTGACAGAAGCAATGCTGTGGTAGCTATTGGCCAGCAGAGTCAAGGGAGCAGCTAAATAGAGAACCACAGATTAGGCACTCTGAGGGATTCAGAAAACCCTAACATCAACCCAGACCAATTATACTCAGTAAACTGAGCATTAGAAAAAAAAAACCCTATGTGTGTATTAAAAAATATGTTTGCTGAACATGTGAGGAGGGGTCATGGCGGCAATTGTGCTAGCATTGCCAGCATTGCTGTTTTGTTCACTTTCCAACTCTTGGAAGGGACATCTTGGAGTGAGGAGCCTTCTGTATCCGTGGAAGTCTATTATGCCTATTGAATCTCTGAAAATATACAGGTCATAGAGCATAACATTAACAATGTGACCTTACTTGAAACTTATAGTTTGAGTCTTGGAAAAGCTGCAAAGGTAAAGCATGTCAAAAGCCAGAAAAGAACAAAGGAAAACACCATAGAAGTTTGAAATTTCTCCATATGCACAGGGTGGGGTGAAATGAATACAGAGAAAATGCTCGCTCGCTTGCTCACTCGCTCGCTCACTCACTTATCTATTTATTTATTTATATCCCGCCCTTCCTCCCAGCAGGGCGGCAGTGACACTTGACACAGTGGGGGCAATTCTGAGAGTCTAAAGGGTATGCTGAAGGAGTAAGTTAATATTTGAACAAGTTACAAAGCTGATGAGATAAAAACAAATAACCCAAGGGCTGCTTCATGTATAGCATCATTACATCAGCCCACAATGTGCATATTGGCTAAGGAAAAATATTGTGGTCAAGATGCTATTGTATTCTCTGAAGCAATTATATCAATTAAAATTATGAAATAAATAAGGAATTAAGATTTTTGTGAATTCTGATACAAATTAACCTCATCTGCACCTTCCAGACTAATGTACGCATGAGATATCTATTCATCAAATTTCACACATCTTCAGCAGTTGTGACATAGTCCATGGCTCAAAAATGTATCAAAATGTACTTAAATGCAGATTCTGTGTGTTTCATCGCTGGACTGAGTCATCATTAGACTGGGTTTTGGAGGGATGTCCCCTTCCCTTTTAATTTTTTTTGTACTTTTCTGCAAACCACTTGATCCTTTCATGCATGCTCTTGTTTTACAGTTCCCTTGTTTAAGAGACAGAGATATATCGAATGGATGAATCAGTCACTGTGGTCCATGTCACTTTCACTTGTGATCATTCATAGTCTGTTCCATCCAGTTACTGCAAGAAGGTGCATCTCCACCTGAAGAGGCCTTCCCTGGTCCCCACAGGGCCCCTTATCTCCATTGAAATTAGGCCTGAAAAAAACATTCTTTTGTAGCCAATAAGATAGGTTAATGTGTATGCTTGGTTGCAGTTGTTTGTGGTGCTCATGACAGTTCCTCTGGTTTTAAAATGTGCCCACAGACCTTAAAAAGGTTGGCAATCCCTGAGTTACTACACTTATTTATGGGTGTTTTGTTTGCATTGAAAATTCACATTTAAAATATATATTTTGAACATACTTTTCTTCCAAAAACACCTTTTTAAACACATGTTGGAACACTAGTGAAGTGCATCAGCTGTTGGACAACTTCAGTTCTGATTTATACATTGGTTTGGGACTGCCTTCCCCAACTTGGTGCCTTCCAGATGTTTGAATTACAGCTCCCGTTGTCCCTGACTATAGGCCATGCTGGCTGGGGTTGGTGAGAATTGTAATCCAAAATATCTCTAGGAGGTGTGAATCAGGTCTTCTTTGTACTGGGATTTATAAAGATCAATTTCCTCAAGCATCCTTAAGCATCCTTATACAGCACATACATAATTGAATGAAAATGCTATATACTATGAGTACCAAAGCACTTTTTGCTAAATGGCAGTGTTATGGAGCTGATCACTCCTGGTCATTGAGTCATTATCCAAAGAACAGAGTAGCTCCTGAGGCTATAGAAAATCTTCTGAAATGTTTTGGGATTATGTGGCAAACACGCAGAGTTTCCCCAACAGGCATGTCTGTACGGAAATAAATGGGTTGCCTGAAAGTAGAAATTTTGAAAAGTACTGGAATGTATCAACATAGACATCACCAACAAAATAGGATGGGTTGCATATAAATACATTTGATATGAGGGTTGTATTTTGTCTACACCTGATGTACCACTTTGCTGAAATGAATATACTTTTTATGCAAATGCATTTAAACAAATAAATATCATGGAAATGCCGATTTTCTCTGAAACCTAAACTTATTTGAAAAAGAGCAATCAAATACAATCTTCACTCAAAACAACATTCAGCCTGAAAGTCCTCCATTCCTCATTCCTCAACCAGGCACTTAAAATAAACATCTGCAAAGCACTTGTTGATAATTCCTCCCTAAGATTGACCTCAACTGCTGACTGACTAGACTTGGATTATAAGAAACCACTGAGAATCAGATCCGTTAATTCCAAAGGTAGGTGATTACAATGGGGAAAAGAAAATCTGCATTGAAAAAGGAGACTGAAGAAAGGAAGAGAAATGATCATGCCCCCAAAGGGGAAAGTCACATACAATGCCTGAAATTATATATATATTATGCCAAATCCCACTCTTGGGCTTCCCCAGAACTCTTGCACTAGATTAATGTGAATAATATAGTGGGAAAGTTCGGAATATTTGCATGCAACATTACTTGAAGTAACAGAAGCACAAAGGGGGAGGGGTCACTGAGTAATAAGCAAAGGAACAGAAAGAACCACACCTTGTACATCTCTCCTGATTCCTGGCCAACTTTCTCATATCTCCACCACATGCTAAACATTCCTGTGTCGAGAAGTAAGAATTGTGAGTTGGCTGCCAGCCTCTTCATGGGTTAGATTAGTTGCCAGCTTCTTTGGAGTAAAGTTTAATTGAGGATTATTATGTAGATGCATGCACGAAGATTAAACCTATCTAAGGCTCCTAGTCATAGTGGCTGTATAGTACCTCAAGTATTGGAGGCAGTCTGCCTCTGAATACCTGTCGCTGGTGATCATGAGCGGGAGAGGGTTATTGGGCGCATGCCCTGCTTGGCCTTCCCAGAGGCATTAGGTTGACTACTGTGAGGACAGAATGATGAACTAGATGGGCCTTTGATCTCATTCAGCTGGGCTCTTCCTATGCTCTTGTGATGGTCAAAAGGTTAGCATCATCATTTGCGCCTAGCATACATTCTTGAAGGGTGCCAGATAGTTGCACCCAGTCCTATCGCATCTTTTCGTGATACTGCAAGAGAAGACTGTGCTATTCATATGTCTGCTGCTTCCATGATCACTCCCTCCCCCTGAGGCTCTATTAATAAACTAAATTGCCTTTTGTAGAAAGGACAACACAGGGCTGCAACTAAACACAAGGACTCTCAGAGATATGTTGAGGTGTTACATTCCGAAGGGTATACTCCCTGTTGTTTGGATCAGCATCGAAAGTCTGTTTTCTCAGGGCTCAGCAAACCTTCAAGCCTCTTTGTACTGGAGGACTTACTTTGCCCATCCTCACACCATTTTGTAGCGCCAGACTCATATATTGGACTCATTCTTATCAGTGCAGGAACACTGTGGTAGCAGGAGGAATAGAAGAAAGGAATAAGTGAAGGGCAAGAGGGGAATCCCTTACTAGAGAACACAATGAAATGGGAGGTAACCGTGTAAACTGCCAAAGTTACTTCTTGTAAACACATTCAGCACATTTCCTACCACATGAATTAGATGCTTGATCTGATGTTTAGGAGCTCAGTTTTTTTCCATAGCTTTCTGTGTGTGAGATAGTGTGTCTGTGTGTGTGGTTTTTGTTTGCTTGTTTTGGTAAAGTTTATGGAAATCTAAGAGATCTCAGTACACACAGTTTCCAGGATGTTTAGTAAAGTTCTTGACTTCATTCTAATCATAAAGTAAGACTTAAAAGTATTGAGAGGCATAATTAAGGTCAAATAATGAAGGAAGACATTATTACGGCTTCCATTTTCCTCCATATAGCTGCTGAGTAGCTGACATTGCCATCCTGCTAACTTGTCAACTGGCTGAATGGCGTCACCCTCTAGGTGCCCCGTGCACCTGGTTACATTTTTTTCTCCCACATATATCATTGGAGTTTCATTCTTTATTTATTTATTTATTTATTTTATTAGATTTTTAAACCGCCCTATAGCTTTCTAGCTCTCAGGGCGGTGTACAAAAAGGTAAAAACAGATTAAAATACAATAAACATGATAACAATACACTGTAAAATGTAGAAACAAAATCAAGACAAAGACAAATTAAAATAAAATTAAATTAAAATGCCTGGGCAAAGAGGCGCCGAAAAGATAATAAAGAAGGCGCCAGGCGTATCTCATCAGGGAGGGCGTTCCATAACTCGGGGGCCACCACTGAGAAGGCCCTAGCTCTGGTTATTACTCTCCGGGCCTCCATATGCGTTGGAACCCGGAGAAGGGCCTCCGATGTCAAACATAGTGAACGGGCAGGTATATAGCGGGAGAGGCGTTCCACCAGGTATTGCGGTCCAATGCCGTTAAGGGCTTTATAGGTAAGAACCAACACTTTGAATCTGGCCCGGAAACATATTGGTAGCCAGTGCAGCTGGGCCAGGACAGGGGTTATATGATCATATTTTTTAATCCCAGTAAGAACTCTGGCCGCAGCATTCTGCACCAGCTGAAGTTTCCGAACCGTCTTCAGAGGTAACCCTACGTAGAGTGCATTACAGTAGTCCAATCTAGAGGTTACCAGAGCATGGATAACTGTGGCGAGGTTCTCCCTCTCCAGATAGGGTCATAGTTGGGCTACCAGCCGAAGCTGGTAGAACGCGTTCCGTGCCACCGAGGCTACCTGAGCCTCCAGAGACAGGAGCGGATCTAATAAGACCCCCAAACTACAGACCTGCTCCTTTAGGGGGAGTGTAACCCCATCTAGGGCAGGTCGGACATCAGCCATCTGGGCAGAGAGCTCCCCCACCAACAGCATCTCAGTCTTGTCAGGATTAGGAAATAACATTTTCTTCCTGGCTTTTAAAAAAAAAAATTTAAGGGGGAAAAACACAAAACGCTGAGCCCAATCCAAAACACAGCAAAGCCAATGGGATTCTTTTCGCTGACATCAGCAATTCTTGGAACAGGTCCTTTGGTGATCTTACTGCTTTAGCTAATTAATCCTTTTTATTAGCTACTCCCCAGGTTTCGGTTCTCTTGCTCGTCACTTCATGGGATTGCACATTATTCTTGTCTTTTCAATATTAATTGTTTTTGAGCAAGTCCATCCTAGAGCACGTTAAGATTAAATTACTCCCCCTTCATTCTCTCTGCTTCTGAGGGTAGGGAATTGGGATGTGCCAGGTGTGGATCAGGCCAATTAAAAAACAAATCTGTGCTAACTGATGGATAAGCTCCAGTTTTTTAAAAAAAATCACAGGCAACAATACCAGATGCCTGGGGGAAATTGTCATTGATTAAATATTCTTCCTGCTAGTTCAGTTTTGCCATACCTGGATACACACACACACACATGTACATACATAATCCTTGTACTTTTGCCCTTGAAGAATTGTACAAGATTATTCTTTGCATACTACACTGTTCTCTTGGCATTGTCGGAAATAGATATTTTACAGCTGAAACTCAAGCCATGTTCACCAGTATATATACATATTATTACAACTATCGTCTGTAGATATGTAAAATGACCTCTCCCAGCATAATGTGCAGGCTGAATCTGTTTGCCAAACTGTCTTTGATCACTGGGGTTTATCTGCTTGGGTGGGGTAAAGGGCTGAAAAGAAACAGTTTGGAAGCTTGGATGTAGCCAGTGAAAGAGACAAAAGTTTGAGTTCTTTGCAAAGGGGCAGGGATCCAAGGGCATGACTGTCTGGGTGCTTGACTGCTCCTGTATGTTAAGCTTGTAAAATTTTAAATTTATTACACACACACACAATCATAAGCCTACAAGACTATTTTTTTTTTAATAACATGGATTGTGCATAGGCCTATATTGGTAATTCCTCTGTGGCGCAGACAGAGCTTGGAAAAGTTACTTTTTTGAACTACAACTCCCATCAGCCCAATCCAGTGGCCATGCTGGCTGGGGCTGATGGGAGTTGTAGTTCAAAAAAGTAACTTTTCCAATCTCTGGGCGCAGAGTGGTAAGCGGTGGTAACGCAGCCAAAAGCTTTGCTCATGGCCGGAGTTCGATTCCAATGTAAGGAGGAAGTCGAATCTCTGGTAAAAGGGGTCGCGGTCCACTCAGTCTTCCATCCATCCGTGATAGGTAAAATGAGTACCTGGCATATGCTGGGGGGTAAAGAAAGGCCGGGGAAGATACTGGCAATCCCACCCCATATATACGGTCTGCCTAGTAAACATTGCAAGACGTCACCCTAAGAGTAGGAAACAACTCGCACTACAAGTGCGGGGACACCTTTACGTTTTACACTGAAAGAAACCACTGAATTCAGCAACCAAGTCATGGCAACAATGGAAAAGTTCAGTTCTTTACAAAACCTGCATGTAACTTTTACTGAGTTGAAGCAACAGGCATTTGAGATGGGGAAAAAAAATCTTACCTGACAGAAGGCTCCAAAGAATGTCAGATATTGAAAAGATGTTGATATGAAATGTTTCTGTGTGACTTGCATGACAATGGATGATGATGAATGTTAGGATTTCTCTATGTTTACCTTGCTGACTATGCTCAGCCCCTGCCCCCAGAGGTTCCTCAGAGCCCCAGGACACTCTTACTTCAGAGTAGCACTGGTGGGTCTGTCGCTACAAGAGCTAAGGAACCCTTCTCATCACTGAGTCCTCAGTAAGGTTGTTTTATATGGAAAGTTCCTCTCTCCTCTTTCTCATTCTTCACACTCCACTGCACTTGGATCACCACTGGGTTCACGGTATCTAGGTGTTATATCATTACGTTTGCTGTCCTCCCGCTGCTTCCGGTCTCTGAATAACCTCTTAGAAGCAAAAGGAACCATCTCTAGAAAAGCAGCCTGGCCACCACTATTGCAGTCTCCTTAGAATGCACCACCCTCCTAAAGCACTTACTTTTTCCCCTCAGTGAACTCTGAGGCAGAGAGAGCCACCCTCGTATTTTCCCCTTTTCTGAGTTCCATCTGAGATCTGAGTGGATCAGCACTTCCTGCCATTTCTTTGCCCTCCTTCAGGTTTCTTAACTCCTTTTTCTGTTTCTGCTTTTAATTTGAATTTATTTATTTATTTATTTAAGTAATTTCTATACCACTTTATAATGTGGGAAAAATCTCAAAGTGGTTCACAACCTAGATTAAAACATTAAACAAAACATCACAAAATATTAAAAGAAAACATTACAGATACAGGTCAAACATATAAAACACATTCAAAACAGCATAATTAACAGAAAAATAAAGAACATTATGACTAAAAATCAAATACAAAAACACAACAAACCTCACAAAACAGCATTATTAGTAATCAGGGCTGGTACCAGAGGGCGGCCAGGTTGGGCCCTAGCTGAGGGCCCCTGGGTCCCAAGAGGCCCCTGGCCCCTCCTTAGGATGGGTGGGTAGCACTCCCTTCAATGGTCTGCGGCAGCATTGGCTCCTGAGCCTGCCACTGATCATGAGAGGGAGCTCCCAGGCACCCCCCTACTGCTGCGCAGGATCACAACACCCACCTGCATGCCCCACCTACCTCTCCTTTGACGTAAATGCTGGTTGCGCAGCAGGTGCAAACCTGCCATCAAACAAGATGGCAGCCAAGGTTTCCCTAACAGGTCGATGCCTTTGCCTCCATCTTGGTTGGTGGCAGGGATGTGCTCGTGTAGCATGCATGCATGCTATCAACCAATATGGTGGCAGAGGCATCAACCCCTTAGGGAAACCTCGGCCACCATCTTGGTTGACAGCAGGCTTGCGCCCGCAGTGCAACCAGCATTCACTAAGGGAAAGGTAGGTAGGCGGGGCATGCATACATGAATGTGTGCCGGGGCCCGGGGCAGGCTAGTGCCCAAGGGCCTCAGCATGCCTGGTACCGGCTCTGTTTGTAATGATGGAGAATTGTGCTAGGAAGTGAACCAATGTGCAAAATATGAAATCCTGCCCTTGTGAAAATCACATATCCATTTTGTGTCTAAATGTTCCGAATATATGAAGCCACTGTTTGGCAAGGCAGAAGTATCCATGGAAACAATAGGGAAGGCCTTAGGTATCCCTCTAAAACCTCCATACAAGTAGAAAGCTAGCACTTCAGGGAGATAGGGTCTAAAGTTTTCTTTAAAGTGAACCCACTAATTTGTAAGCCACCAGCACTGAAATATATGTGCACTTAAATTCTCTGTTTTCATGCCTTTTGGCATGTACTGACAACCATTATATGTAAAAGAGAAGACACCCAGCTTTACCTTTTCTTTTCATTGAATGCAGGTGAGGCAATGGGTATTCTGAACCAGTGCTTGAACCAGTGCTTCAGCAAGGAGATGGACTGGGTGATGGTCAATAAACAATCCAGATAAGACAGAATGACTGTTTGTAGGTGGTTCATCTGCCTGGTAACATGTGGTATTCAATCTGTTCTGAATAGTGATGTTTGTAGAGCAGGTTTGTAGTTGGGAGTACTTTTAGATCTAACTTTGTCACTTGAGCTACAGGTGGCCTCAGTAACACTGAGTGCCTTTTATCAGCTTTGGCTGATATACCAGCTATGACCATATCTAAACAGAGATAGCCATATGAGAGTGATCAGTGCCTTAGTAACCTCCGAGACAGATACCTGAAATGCATTATATGTGGACCTGCCTTTGAAGATGGTGTGGAAACTCCAGCTGACCCAGAATAGGGCAGGGAGATTTTTGATGGAGACTGGTGGATATTGGCATATGATATGAGTACTTCATCATCTGCATGGACTTCCAGTCCGTTTCTAGGCCCAATTTAAAGTGCTGATTTTAACCTCTAAGCGATACATGGCTTGGGGCCAGGAAACCTGAAGGATTGCCTCATTTTGGTGATGGTGTCCCAGTTGTGGAATGCTCTCCCCAGAGAGGCTCACCTGGTGCCCGAGGCTGCAATCCAATACACACTTAGCTGAGAGTAAATCCCATTGAACCCAATGGCGCTTACTTCTGAGTATAAATGTATTGCTTGCAGCCTAAGCTAGGATCTGTTCAACTCCTGGTGAAGACCTTTCCATTTTCCACAGAAGGAAAATATCGGGGCATTTTAGTTCCTTGAGCTATTTTGCTGTTGTTTCCTCCTCTGGCTGGGTTTTAGTGCTATTTCATATTGGTTTTGATTTTATGCTGCCTCATGAAGGTTTTTGGATGGCTTTATGCTGCTATTTGTGCTGCTCTGTTTTGTTTTTCTTGGTATCTTGTTTGCACGGATTGTTTACATTGTACATTTAGTTGCAGACTGCTATACAACACATGTAGCATCCAATTACTGCTTTAATTGTACAATGAGTGTGCAAGTATATAATGCAGAATAATTTCAACACATCTTTATAACGGGACATATATGAACGGTTCTGAAGCTGCAGCATTTCCCATTCTGGAGAGAATACTAGAGACAAATGCTTTCTAAACATAACTTTATATGAATATAACAAACGCCTGAATGTTTACCACCATTATTAAAGACCAAACTTCTATTTTGCATATAATGATTATCAGTATATGCCAAAAGGCTGGTTAAAAATAGGGTGTTAGAGAATTCAAGTGCTTAAGTACATATTATTTCAGCACTGGTACCTTGCAAATTAGTGTGGTTTCTTTAAAGAAAACTTTAATGTAACTACTACTGCTAGCTGGATAATAAATAGACCATTAGGTATGCAAGCTCTTTGGAAAAACAGTATGATGATATCCAATTATTAAGATTTGTTTCCTTCTTTTTTAAAGAGCTCACACATTTAAAAGATACTTTTTAATGGCAATTTCTATGAGACATTAATTCTAGGGGACACTAATCTTATTATTGTTGTTGTTATTATATTATTTCTGCATCACCATTAATAATAAGAAACCAAAACCATAATTAATTGTGCAGCAATTTCAGAAACCATGCAATTTCAGAATCTGTTCTGTCATTGCTAATTTTGCAAGTGCACACGAGTACAGAAATAAAAAGAATCAAATATTATTAACAATGTTGGATATTATTAAGAAGGTCATTATATTTGTTATGGCAGTCTCATGCAACCTTAGCCCTCTGTTTTGTAGAGGAGGAGTGGTAAACATATAAGAGCTTATTCACCTGTTGTATTCCTCTGTATGTGTTCATCGGTATATAATTTCTAAACTGTCAGGTTTGTTAAATTTAACAAGGTATACAGAACACAATGCTTGAAAATAGTTCAGCCCTCATCTAGAAAGCAAATCCTCAGTGTCCAATTCTACCAGCCAGATACCGGTGAGCTTCAGCACAGGGGATATATTTGCTCTATGATACCTAGGGCATTTTCATAAGTGACTCAGTGAGGTGGGGTTATTTCAATATTTTGGTCTTGACTGCAGGTACATCAGGTTTGGGGACAATTGGCTGGGGATCTCTCAGTCAGGATTGCCTTCTGGAAGATTAGACATTAGGGATGGAGAGTTGAATTACAATGTGTATAGGAATGCACAGGATATACATGAATTGTTTGTATTTTGAGCAAAACTGCAAATTTTTAAAATTAAAGACTACTGAAAAAATCTGCATTTAATTTGTATGTATTTCCCCCCAAACACCCACGTTTGGGTGAATTTTTTTATTGTGATGAGAAATGAACTGCAAAATTCAGAGTAGTGTGCAATCTGAGCCAACTGCAACCAGCCCTCATATTAATCCAGGAAGTGTGAATTAGACTGAATGAAAAACTCCAACATCCATAACTGAGACTACCCTTTGATAACTATACCTCCTAATAACTGTTGAAATGTAAACTGCTCAGGTGAGACAGTAGGTCATCCCCATTTCCCCATCCACCCAAATGCCAAAAAAATGAATCCGTTTGGTATGCATGCCTATTACAGAAACTGATTGATGCTGCAATCCTAACCTCACTTACTGCCTTAAATCCCATTGAAGTCAGTTGGACTTACTTCTGAGTAGATATGGTTAGGATTGCACTGTTAGTTGTTTATAACAGTAGTCACATTGTATAGTATCAATAAGTTGACCAGCAATACAGTGATGTCCTTTCCATATCAGAAATAAGAACTATATTTGCATTATACACCCTTACACATCTTCCTTTTCCGTTTTACTCCCACTCAGTGGCCCTGCGTGTGGGAGAGCAACAACTCCACTACCATCATTGTTCCAAATGTTCATTTCTCCACCAATGTCAACAGGATGTATACTCAAAGCAGTATAAGGAAGCTATTGAATTAATATTGGGACACACAACTATCTAGTTCAGGAGGACTGGATTTTGCTATCTGCCTGGCATTATTGACCTGCATACTGTATATCCAGCAACTTCCTCACAGAGGACCCATGTCTTCAAAGAGAGAGAAAACATTAATATAAGTTATAGAAGAAGTGTCAGTTTTGACATTCTGTCTAGTTTCCTCTAACAACCTGTCAAAATGGAGGAGATATTAAGTCCGTTTATAGCAGCCATACTTGTTAGTGTGTTCCCCTCTGTAAATATCTTGATAGATGATCAGATTAGGTTCATGCATTCCCAAAGCAGATAAATGCTATTAACAAAATGTGCTGTAACGAATGTAATAGTAATTTTGTTGTCCTCTCATTTATTAATAGGCTCTGAGATTGTTGTCGACACATGGAAGAAAAATAGCATCTAACTTCCATAATCTCCTTTTGCTGTCATGGTGCTGTGGGTTTGTTATGCAGTGTAGCATAAAGCATCAAGAACTATGAGTCTAAAAGAAGCCTGAGGAACAGACATCTTGGTACCTGTCAGGGCTGGGCTGTGGAGCCAGGGGCCATGCATCAGGGGTGAGCCTGGGGTAAGCTAGGAGCCTACAGCGCTAGAACCAAATCCACAGGACAAGCCAGAAGGTGGAGTTGAGAAAAACCATAACTCAGGAGCAAAGTGCAAATCAGGACCAAAGACTAACCAAGGATGCAGGAGTGTACCAGCACCAGAGAGAATTTGTTGCCCAACAGGGCTCAGAAAGCCCTCTTTTATGCCTTCCTGACCAGCAAAAATGAATAGCCACCCAGAGTGGTCACAGTCCATTCAGGATTTGAAGGTACTTCATTAGGAATTTCATATCATTCAGTAGTTCACTGCTCAAAGGAGCTGCACACGAATCCAGCAGCTCTTGAGAGAGTTGTTGTTAGTTAGGCTGCAGTCCAATAAATGTCTACTCAGAAGTAAACGCCATTGGGTTCAATGGGATGTACTCCCAGGTAAGTGTGTGTTGAATTACAGCCTTAGTTAGTTAGTTGTTAGTTGTAGTAGCAGTTCGTACCTGCCCTTCACCATGATGTGGACAATTGAAATGGCACCTCCACCATTGGGCACAAACTACTGAGGACTTCTCCTGTGCAAGGTGTATTTAAATGAACAAGTGCAATCTGCAGATTTTTAAAAAAACACAGTAAATTGATTAATCAATCAGCCCTTTGCCCTCATGCATTACTTGGGAGACATCAGAAAGATCTTGCTGACCTCTATTGGAAGTGAAAGAATGACCCAAATAGATTTTAGTTTGATTCCCAAAATCTGTTTTTCTATTCTTTTGCAGACTATAATGGATATTCCTTGTCTGCTAATATCTCCATTTTGTAATTCGAGTTTTCTCAACTGAATCTACACATGTTATAACTGGAGAATATCATATGTCATAATAATGTGAGACTCCTCATTTAAGCCTGATGTGCCAGTATCACCTCCCTGCCTTTCTGTTTGCACTCTTTGATCAATTTATACAAATACATTGGCTGTAACAAAGAAAATAAGGCTAATGAACCAAAATGGGTTCAGTGATTGATTTATACTGTAATTCTCTACATGCCAGAGAAGAAAAGAAATGGAGTTCTTTATTGCCATCATCTCAGAGAAGGCCAGATTAGAGTTGGAGAATGGCAAACAAGCAAACAAAATAAAGGAACTGAAAGACAAAATACATCTAGAGCTTTCAGTTATAAAATGTCACCCTAAGGACCAGGTGGGGAATGAATTGCCTTCAGAGAATGCTCATCCTCTGAGACCAGTTCCTCCTCGCTTCATCTATGGACATTTCTTTCCTTCAAGCCGATCCTGATTTATGGCTACCCTATGAATAGAGTTTTCATGGTAAGTGGTATTCAGAGGGGGGTTACCATTGCGTCCCACTGAGGCTAGTCCTCTTCAGCTGGCTAGGGCCTGCTCAGCTTGCCACAGCTGCACAAACCAGCCCCTTCCTTGTCCACAACTGCCAGCTGGGGGGGCAACTGGGCTTCTTGGGGCTCTGCAGCTTGCCCACAGGTGGCAGGGCATGTAACCCCTTAGCCACACACTGTGTTAGCTGGACACAGGCAGGGATTTGAACTCACAGACTCTGGACTCCCAGCCAGGCTCTTTTCCTCACTGTGTTATATCAGCTGTCATTTCTTTCCAGTGGCCCAAAAAAGTGTCCAATAGGATTTTGTAAAGGCCCATTGGTATTCCACAAGAATGCACAGCCCAGTAAAACAAGGCAACCATGGCTCCTCCCATCTATTTCTTCCCTGGTTCTGTCATCTTCCTGTCCCAGATGCAACAGACAACTGGGGAGGAGCAGACAAAAAGACTGCAGGGTGAATGGGTGGAAGAAGCCACAGCTGCAATATCTTCTATTTTAGCAGATTTGACAGGCTACATCTGCATTGCGAGGTGCTAACCCTATTTTCCCACCTCTTATTAGCTCTACCCATAAAAGAAGGGTTTTCTATATATAAAATCTCGACCTTACAGCTCCCTCTCCCACTGCAAAGAATCACACCGGACCAAATGGTAACTGCTAGATTGGCACAATGCCTTCTTTCTTGTCTCTCTGATCTGTGGCATTTGTGAGATTGCAACTGCAATGGCTCATGGCTTTTTATATATATGTAAAAACAAATTCTATTGCTCTCCATTTGCCCAGAGCCATCTTGGAGACAATAAATTTGTGAATGACACAGGCCATGGGGCAAGGTGTCTAGCCATCACTTTTACTGAGGTTCTCCCCACCCTCCTCCCTCTTTTTTTATGCACCTGGTGTTTGTAGGCCTCGATGGGGATGTTAAAAATCCTTGACTTATCTCCAAAAGCAGTAGCCTTACCTTTATTTTCCAGTTGTCGATTTATAGAAAAGGAAATGTAGGAAAAGACTGTGTTGACCTCTTCAATGATTGAGTGTTGTAATGGGGAGAATGAGTTGCAAAGCCAAGAATCTTTATATGACAGCCATTTGAATTATTTAGACAGTGCTTTCAGATCAGACCATCAAGGATATGTGCTCAGTTTAGCCTCAGACAAATACAGTTTACAGAAGTACCTAGCTGGATTATGTAAGTGTAGATTGGAAATAAAAAACACTGCTCTGGGGGATCAACATAATGGAAAAAGGTCCAGATCATTCTGGCATAAACTCAATATGTTTCTCATCTTTTGCCCTAACCTGGCACTGAATACAATTTAGATTTATATAGCTTTACATTTCCTGTAAGAGCAGTGAGTAACCCTTGAAATCAATGCATCTGGATGGTGGTGGGGAACAGAATTTATTCAGCAAATACTTGTCATCCCTTCCCTGCCCTTCAGTCTTCTAACTTTCTACAAGTAATCTTGAGAAACTACTTTTTACAAATTGGGATTCTGATATTGGAAAACAACCAAAAGTCAATGCTACTAAGATATTTAGCTGCTCATTTGCTACCGGGCCAAGTTCAAGGTTCTGTTTTTTGTTTACAAAGCCCTATACAGCTTGGGACCAGGATACCTGAAAATTGTCTTACCCCTTATATACCCAGTCAACCACTGCACTCTGCAGGTGAGGTCCTGCAGATACCATCTTACCAAGAGGTCTGCTCTGTGCAACATAGGAAGCGGACCTTTAGTGTTGTGGCATAGACACTTTGGAATTTCCTCCCCTTAAATATTAAACAGGCACCATTTCTTATCTTTTTGGCACCTACTGAAGACCCTCCTCTTTCAAGCCTTTTAAGTAGAGACCTTATTCCAGTATGTGTCTGTGTTGGAATTGCTTTTAAAGCTTTTCAAAAAAGATGTTTTTAAATATATTTTCTTTTAATATGTTTTTAAAGATGTTTTGTTTTAATATATTTTAAAGTCTGTTTTTAAGAGGAGTAAGAGTGTTTTTAGTGTTCTTGTTCGCCGCCCTGGATTCCAAATGGGAGGAAGGGTGGATTATAAATTTAATAAATAAAAAAATATTTTTTAAAAGTAGAATGTTCCTCATTAGGGTAACCAATTCCACAGAGAATGAGACTGAACACAAGAATGTAATGTCAGGCCACCCTAAATGTTCCAGGAAACTAGGGTTGCCAGATCTTTGATTTTCTCCCAGAAACTTCAGCTTTTGGGGGTCCTCTCCAGGTCTCCAGGTGAGTCACCTCAGTCTATGGAATCTCAGTTTTCATTTTTTAAAAAATTAAGTTTCTAGGTGGTCTGGTTTATGAGATATACACTGAAACATCACCCCCCCTGCAACGTCTGTAAAATGAGTTTGTAGTAGGGTTGCCAGGTTCATGGCCTGAGACTGATCCTGTATCTTTAGGAGAAGAGAAAGTCAGCCAAGTGCAGGTGTTCTTGCAACCCTGTAATGGGAAAAACCACAAGGTGGAATTCTCCCTTCCCCCTGCACAACTTTTAAAGATACAGAAGACCTCTTGGTTGCCAGGCCCGGCCAATCAGTGTAAAAACTACTGAGCTAGATTGTCCAAAAGTTTGTCTTACTTCCTATGTTCCAGTGTTCCTATGTTGGTTGCCCTTGAAACAGCAGCTAAGGGGGGTTTTGGGGGGGGGAGGGGGTTAAGAAAAGCATGTTTAGAACTCTCTGCTGCCTCCCACTGGTGGCTGGTGCCCACTGAGACTGGTAGCACATAAGGCCAACAGAAAAGCCAATGGTTGTTGGAGCCAGGGGCAAGCATGACCTGTCATGAAAACCTGCATTCAGGATGGTTGTGTAGCAAGGCATAGTGGGGTTTCATTTGACAGTGTGGGATCTTCACAGGTTAACATTTGGCCTCTGCATTAGCACCATGAGTTGGCAGTTTTATTTCCCAGTGGCAGATAATCAGAGAGGCCCAACCTAACATCTTCTTATGAGTAGAGGGCTGGCTCCATCAAGGTCGTAGAGTCTGGGAAGCTTCTGGGAGGATGTGCCGTTTGGCCAGTGATTGATGGACCCTTACCTGATGAAGAAGCCCCTGATCGGATAACTGTCTCTGGCCTGTTGCTGGGGATTTTGCCATAAGAATGGGCAGAAAACTCTTAAGTTTTGTTCCTCTTCTGGATCCCATCATGCCTAGTTTGTAGCTGCCTGCTGTAACCCCGCCCTTTCAGGTTTGTAGCCAATGAGTGAAGTCAGGGTTGTGATTGACAAGACAGTAGCTAGACCCCATTATAAGATCAGAAAACTGTTTTTTTTTCTTCCTGCTTATGTAAAAATTTCATAAACTGAGTAAGTATATAGCTTTCAGTCTTTTTCTCTCTTGTGTGCAGCAGTCAAACAAGTTTAAATTTTCCTGGGCTGTTGAAGCGGGCAGTGTTTTGAAAACCTTCCCAATATTAAGCTTTAATGCTATACTCACTTTTCTTGGAGTAAAGCTGCAATACTAATCCAACATACCCAGAGTAAACCCTATTGAATTCAATAGGATTTACATTTAAGTAGACATGGTTAGGATTGTGCTGTAAATTAATGGGACTTTTGAGTGAACATAGCAAAGAATTGTGTTTGTGTTGTAAATTTTTCTCTTTCCCTCCAATCCTATTTTTAAAGCAATTAGGCAGGGCTTACTTATGTATCACTGCTTTTATTTTGTAGAAAGCAAATACTGATTTTGTTTTTTAAAAACAATATCCTGCAATGAACAACTGGGTTTGACAATAACTATTATATGGGGTGTATTTTTACATGTCCAGTTTTGTGTGTATATATGGAGTCTTTCCAACAACCCTGTGACAGTGTACTATACTTAGGCCCAAGAGTACAGATCCTCACTCACTCATAAATTGTATTTGATGGTTGTGGGCCACTCACTAACTCTCAGTCTAACCCACCCCACAGAATTGTAATAAAGATAAAATGGGAATTGCCCCATGTTGAGCACCTCGAGGAAGAAGTTTGTGTATGCTATTATAATCTATCCCCCTCCTTCCTTAAATAAAAGATGGCATTATTACCAACACTATTACATATCACTAATATAAAACTTTATAAAATGTTTGCCTCATTAGAATGTCTATTGTATTATGGTACGTTGATCGCTATCAGCTCCACATGATACTTCTACAGGCAGGATCATGCATTTACCTACTGAGGATCTTCTTCAAATACCTGGCAAAAAGGTATATAACCCACAGCTATTCATGTGAGATAACTTGTAAGGCAGGGCTCCTCTAATAGAGGGAGGATTGTATATGGGCCTCTCATATATTACCTTGTTGTTGTTGTTATGTGCCTCCAAGTCGACTACAACTTATGGTGACCCTATGAATTGGTGACCTCCAAGAGTATCTGTCATGAACCACCCTGTTTAGATCTTGTAAGTTCAGGTCTGTGGCTTCCTTTATGGAAACAATCCATCTCTTGTTTGGTCTTCCTCTTTTTCTACTCCCTTGTTTTTCCCAGCAATATCCTATATTATACATATCATATTTCCTTCCATATGTTCTTTGTGTATATATAGGTGACATCCATACCTTTCTCCTGAATTTGTGCTAGTGAACCATGGATACTGTTGGTTACATTTAGGTAAAACTACATAGCAGGTCCACAGACTCACCTCCCCCCCAATGTGTAGCCTTCTCACACCTTCAGTGATTTGGACCAAATATTTAATTAGGAACCGTCACTGATGCAACTTGTCATTTTAAATCAACTTAACATTCTGTGAACTACTCTCACTTTTTGTTTTTAACTTAGGGAAAAAAGTCAGGACTGGACAAATGTGGCACCCCAAATAAGAACACCAGTTATAGGTGTTTTATTTTAAAAAAGGCTTGCAGATCTGAACAATATGTAGTGTTGTCTAGTATCCAGACCCTTGTTAACAAAAGTAGTGGAGAGGTTTATTGCCTCTAAATGGATACTGCGACTAATTGGGAGAGTTTATACAACTTTTGCCTCATTAGAATGTCTATGGTAGTAGTTGTAGCAATTGCAGGCGCCAATCAGACACAGATGTTACATTGCTGTCAATTGCCTTAGTCTTAAGACTGAGGCATTTACACATCGGCTTTTCTCTATGGTTTCCTTTAATTGACGCACACGCACACGCACACGCACACGCACGCACACACACAGCTTGTTGCAAGTATCCCACTTGTCCCATAAGTAGGGACTGGGGGGGAAATTCATTTCAGTTCATCTTTAAAGGTGAATTGACCTAATTTACACTTCAAAAATAACCTGAGAACTGAAACACAGCCATCCTTTGAAATTTTGCACATCTCTGAATTTTGCAACGCAGTTCTTCAGCCAAGGAATGTGTACAAAAATGCACGTGTTAGAGTAAAGTGTGCATAAAATGCTTATATTAGTGACTATGAAAATACTATACAAAAATGCATTGAATGAATGAATAGCTTTATTGCTCATGGCCATTGGCCGCCACAACAGAATGCAAACTCACATTTACATACAAAAATTACAATACAACAAATTATTAAACCATTAAAACCAAAGGCTTTATAGCCATGGTAATCCTAAAAAACAGAATCGGTGATTGATCTACAGCTAAAATGGTCATTCCAGACTCAGATTCACAGCAGAGTTACTGGAGGGCCTAAGGTGTGACTTGCTTTTGATACTTGGACCTGATTTTACCTGCGGCAAGGACAAAATTTGCCACTTGCCCGGTTAGGAACATATCTCTACCAGCTAACAGAACACTAATTTGTTCCAAAAGAGGCCTATTTGACAAAGAACAGATAAATGCATTATATAAGAGAAAGATGCTTTGCAAAAAATGTGTATTAGGCAGCACTGCATACAAAGATGTGCATATGAGGAGAAATTCGCACCGAAATGCTGCTGAGTTTTCATGAATACTTAAAAAAAAAGAAATGAAATCACAAACTGATGTGAAAATCTGGAGAACTGGCCTTATGATGGGAAAAAGAGAAATGGAGAGAAACTGAAATTGACAGATTCAGCCTTCCTTACCTATAAGCATTCTGATCTTAATTTCAGGTCCAATCTGACTGTATAGATCAATTTGTATTGTAATTAGGTATTCAGCAACAAATGTGGAATTCCCAACTCTGTGTTTGTCACTGATGCAGGGGAAAGTGTTGTACATAAGGGGCACTTAAATTTCTCCCACCCACTGCTTTTCCTTTCCAGTCCTTCCTTGCAAAGGGGGGGAAATTGTGGGTTAAGGAAGGATTAAGCACCCCTGTCCACACCCCCATTTTGCATATCAGTGACAAACACAGGGTTGGGAAATGCATATGGATGCTGAATCTCTGGATCTGACCAAAATTCACCAGGAGTAGAAAGCAAAACAGCATTTTGTAGGAGACACTTACATTGCAACTTGCTTAAAATGAGAGCATCAAGTAAAATTGTTTATCTATTACTAACAGAGTTACTGCTTTCCAGAAAATAAAGCAAGTTTGAGTCTTAAAGTTACATATACTTTTTATGGGATAGATCTCTGGTGCTGTAAAACTTCAGCTTTCCCAGTAAGAGAATTAATGGACTATTATACCTCAAATTTGCTGAATTATTTAAAAGGGTCCAAAGATTTGTGCAAGTCATTTTGAAAAGGCAGACATCGGCATGGGAAAAAACCCTTTCCAAAAAAGTTCATAATGTCAGCACCACCACTCCTTCAATTATAGATTTTTTTTCCATTGGAAATATGGTAACATTATGACATTGTCAAGAAAACAAGGGCTGTGCAGAAAATTATTGCACAACCAACCTATCCATTACAGAAAATGTAGACCCAAGAGAAAGTGCTGCTCCATCCAAGCACAATGTGGAAATATAATATAATCCTACTAAAATTATTTTTATTCCAGTGAGGCAGCTTGGGCACATAGGAATGGTCATATTTATTTGCAGTTGTATACTCTGAATTATGTCTTTGTGAATAGGTTCATAAATACATATACCACACATTTTGCAAACATGCATATCCATTCCATTCCTTTAATTGCCCACTCGCATATATAGCACATTTAGGAGCAAAATGAATGAAGTGCAGTGGGGTCTGCTTTGAGTTTTCTTGCTGATCAAGTTACATTTTATATATTGCCTTCAAAATATATAACACGGAATGGTTTGAAAATGTAAAAAGGTATTGCCAGCTCTTTTGAATGAGAGACTGTAAACAAAGCATAAGTAGACTTGAACAGAAGATGGGGGTGGAGGAAATTGTTGAGATGAGGGCAAAACACACGCTCATCTGGAATTTGGGCCAAAAGCCACCAGAGGGCTACTGTGGTAGAATGGTTTTGGGGCTAGAGCTGGGGTCCAGTGTATCAACGTGGACTGGTCTAGCCTAGAAACAGGTCAGGAGGACCACTAGTATGGTCACTCATTGGCTCCTTGGCACAACCAAGTTCTCAATACATATGCATACAGAAAAACTAGCGTGGCCTGGGAATGACTATGGAACTATGGTTTTCACTATCAGATGAAGTAGTGATGGCTTCTAACTTGGACTTTAAAAAGTGATTAGACAAATCCAGAGAGTAAAGGCTACTCATGATAGCTCTGTGCTACCTCCATGGTCAGGTAGGAGTGTGCCATTGCACTTGTGTCCTGCTTTTGGCCTTCCATAGGCATCTGATAGAACAAAATGCTGGACTAGACAAGTCTTTGTACTGATCCAGCAGAGTATTCTGATGTTCTTAAGAGCCCTGTATGTATTAGGGCTCCCTGTACATGCTTGGTATGGATTGCAAAATCCATTCTAGATTCCACAATCCACTCTCAAATTTGGGTGAAGCAAGATATATCTAATCCGAATTCTGCTAAATTCTGGAGAGGAAACAAGCTGTTTCAGCTCCTCCATGTGCTAGATAGACTGGAACCACCATAGATTTCTGAAGAAAACTGAAGAACTTGAGGAGCTTTCATAGTAGGCACAGAGTTTTGTTATGAGGAATCAAATATTGGGGAATTTTTAATCTTTGATTCATCTCAGTGAACCTGAGAACCTGGAAAGGCCTGCAACAGCAAAGATTCCTGGGAAACAGCCTCTCTGTGACCTCTGAGTACATATCTTGCAATGCCTGAAGGTATAGACTTCCTGGAAATCTGGGGAATGTCACCCAGTAAGAATAGGCACTCCTTTCAAACAAAGGAAATGCTTATGATAATCTAGGCCGTCAGGAGGAAACAGAATAGCTCCTTTCAAACTAGGAGGTGTTGTGCATTTCTAAGCCTTTGGAGAAGACAGGATAAACTCCTGTCAAACAAAGAAACTGTTTTACACAAGGATTATGATAATCTTAACCTTGAGGAATCATCAGGAATCTACAGCAGGGAGATCACACCTATCATCCGGGAACTTATCAGGAAATGAGTGGGTTCCCACCTTCCTGATCACATTTACATTGGGGTCAGTTTAGTTAGAAAAAGCTATAAAACATGAGGGGTTGAGAGGGGTAAGGCAGTTCCTCTTCTGGGGGGCTACAACAACTGCTTTTCTTATCAACGCACACTAGCATCTTTGGGACAATTTCAGAGCTATGGATTTGGGTGAGAACTTTCAAATCTGGCACCGGTTACAAAGGGTGGAGCTTTTGCTCATTGGGCAAGATACGAAAGTCTCTCTCTCTCAGCTTTAGGCTTGCAGCAACTCTCCAGGAAAGGTATATGCAACTATCTGGGCCTTTTTCTTTCATTTTTCTTCTTCTTCCTGTAATGGGTGAGCTTAATGTGCAAGTGTTCATAGGGTTAGTCTCTTTGCTTTAGTCTATCCAGTGTTGTTGAATGAATGAATAATAGTTAGAAAGCTGCTCATTGTTAACTGCAATTGTATACTGCAATATTTTCCCTTGTTCCTTCTCTTAATAAAACCACTCTTTATTTTACTTTCAGTGTATACATACTCTGGGGGTGACGTGTGGGTAACTCCAGCAAAAGATCCTGCTGCTTTTTTTAGGGGACTTGGATTTCTAGTGAGCTATGCTCATAAGGAAGTTCAAGGTCCTGTCGTAACAGTTTAACATCCAGTGTCTTCCATTTCAGAAATGGCAGTGTCTAGTCCCTTGCTTCACATGGACAGAGATCTTAATAAAATGTGTTATATTCAAAAAGATTTAGTAGGGAACAGATACTAGCAAATGTAGCAAAATTGTAAATCAATATAATGTTACCTAGGAACCCAAACTATAAATCTACATGCCTTATAAGACTGAAATTTAGACTGAAATCCTACCCTGCTTACCTAATCCCATGTTAGGGTTGGGCAAGAAATTCAATCCAGTTCGCTTTTCAAGCTGAATCTATCAAATTTGCACTTTCTGAAACACAGCCATCCTTCACAATTTGCACTTATTTTAACTTTGCAATGCAGTTTGCCAAGGACAGTGTGCATAAAAATTAATATATGAGTGAAAATAACATACAGAAATGATGAGAAATTGCTTGCACAAATGTGTACATTACTCAACACTGCATGAGGAGAAATTTGCATGAGGAGAAATTTGCATGGGGAGAAATTTGCACAAAAATGCTGGAGAATTTTCAAGAGGGTTGTTTTTTTAAAAAAAAAAATGGCAAATTGCTATAGAAATGTGGAGAACTGAATTTAAGATTAGAAAACCGAGAAACTGAGAGAACCTAAATTGACAGATCTTTCCATCCCTGCCCCATCTAAGCTCCATTGAATTCAGGAGGACTAACATCTGAGTAGACATGGTTAGGGCTGTGCTGTTATTTATTTATGAAGTGCCTAAACCACTAAGCACCACTCTAAAAATTCAAAAACGCCTTAACTTCAGGATTACAGTAATCCAAGACATGACATAGTGGGAAAGAAAGGCAAAGTCTCAAAGAGAAAGAAGGCCAATCAGGAAAAGACAAGAGTGAAACAATGTGTCTCGGATATTGTAACAGAGAAGGAAACTCAGATGTCGGGTACAAAGGCATTGCAGCAACAGGGAACTTGTGCTTTCAGCCTCTGTTAACATAAAATAATGCGGTTTTAAAATGTCAAGTAGGTGCCACATGACTCTCACCATCAGGCTGTGCTGGAGGGGATGCAATTTAAGAGTGATCATCATTTCTGGCAGGAAAGTGATTCCCAGATACTCTCTGTTGGGAAGCTAAAAAAGACCCTTACAGACTGAAATAATGCCAGCCATATTCTGCTAAACCTGCTAAGACGTGATTCACTAATAGACAAAAAACCTTGCTGTTTAAGAACGTACCTATAGCCCACATATATTTCTATCAAACTTTAAAAAGCAGGGAAATTGGGCAGCTATAGTGAATGCACCAGGGGAGCAGGAGACCTGACCTCCTCTCTGAGATATTGTACTGCCCTACAAATTTGTCAAAATGCAAACACAATTTGGGCTGCTCTTTCACAGTCCAATCCACTTCCTGTGTAGATTCTTGGAAGAATTTGGTAAGAGATGTTTGGTTAAGAGATGTTTGTGATGTTCCTGTAAGTTAGCATCTGTAAATATGGTAAGTGCAGGTCTATTAGGTGATGTATGGTAAATGACTGAGAGAGAAAGGGGGAGTACATGGGTTAGAAGCTGAAGTATGCTGGATGATGATTGGCTGAGTGGCTGGCTGGCTGAAGGTATAAATGTGAGGATGAGAGTTGTGTGGAGAGGGAGAAGTAGAGTTGGTTGGAGTGAGGCCATTTGGTGAGGGGTGGTTGGCAGAGTTCTGAGGGAGGTTTGGATTATATTTGGCTGATATTTAGAAAGTATATAAATGAACAGAAACATAAAGAGTGACACTAAATGAAACCATACGCTTGTTAAACAATCCTAAGTAATCTTGTTATTTCCTGGTATTACTGAATAAATACTTGTTTGGTTTACCAAAGGCCTGATCCTTGTCTGGGGAATATACATATCAGAAGGGAGGGCAAGGTAATTACCAAGGCTGAACAGAAACCCTATCTAATGGTGGCAGCGGTGAAGGGAGATATTGTAACAAAGACAAGTATCCAGAGCAACCCAGAGTTGTATGCTTTATAGAGACAGATACAAGAGGGTTGGGAACAGCATAAGCACTCAGTCACAAAGTAACCAGCTATAGAGAGACTCAGGCAAACTCTGGGAGTATTGGTTACAGGACATGACTGGTGGTGTTGCCTAGCAGTGGGATCTAGTGAGATCTGTGCTAGAGCGGAGTGGAGAAAACATAAAAATGACGATCCTGACTGGCGGTGTCCCTGGTGGTGCCTAGTGAAAGGCAGTAGCCACAAGCAGGTGGGAACCTGACAGAGAGAGCCAGGGAAGGTCGCCACAATGTTTCCTTCTTAAATCAGTCACAACCATCAACAGCATGTTAACTTTTCTAAATTTGGAAAGATAGAATCCGAATGTGTGTTGTTTACTTCCGGAGGAGGGGGCAGACCTGCTAGCAGGTTGCCTTTAATTCTCCTTAAAATAGAGACATAGGAAACTGCCTTATACTGAATCAGACCATTGGTCCATCTAGTTCAGTATTCTCTACAGTGACTCGCAGGGGCTCTCCAGGGTTTCAAGCAGGAGTCTTTCCCAGCCCTAAAGGAGATGCTAGGGATTGAACCTGGGACCTTCTGCATGCAAAGCAGATGTCCTAACATTGAGCTACAAACCTTCCCTGACCTTGGAGCATGGACAAGTAAAGCAGCATGTAAAGCAAGTGAGTGAGATTTAGCAAAACATTAGCTACTTTCAGAGTTCTAAATCAAGTATTTTGTTAAGTGATACAACATAGAGTGAATGAGAGAAATAATAGGCTGCACTAAGAATAAACAGTAATTTCTAACATTCCACTGATATACGGTCTGAGGATGATTCAGCAACTTATATACTTACATTTAGCACCAGTGCACATTAATCCACAGAGCAAGTGAAGAAACAAATAAAAAAACCACCTTGTTTTTATGTTGTGTTTTAAAAGGTCCAGTCAAAAGACAGTAAAGGGTTGTGTGTGTCTGACCTCAGATGGAGATGGATGCTTAGCGCTTTTCATTTATTTATTTATTTATTTATTTGACTTATTAGTCGCTTATCTGGCTGAATTGTCAGCCACTCTAAGCGACATACAAAGCAGAACATGTAAACATCAAAACATTAAGAGACTAACAATAAAAACTAACAATAACGTAAAAGCAACAAATTCCAATAATAATAGGGCTTCTCTCCTGTATAGTCCAGAGGTGTAACTACCGATGGATGTTCCTGGTGTAAGCATAGAACCAGTGTGGCAATAGTTCATTTGCAAGATGTAAAGCAACATCCTCCCCCGATCTTAACATCCAGCAACCCCAAGAAAGAGAGGGGCGGGACAACAGGCCCCTCGAAATCAAAACCAACAGGGCAGTTCTCAAGGAAGCCAAGACAGAGGAGCCAGGGTGTAAACGCGACTGATAACAGGCAAAACAAACAGAGGCCACATGGCAAAATGACAGCTGCCGCAGGGGATCCTCTCACTCCTCAGGAGCCGAAAGATTATCACAGCAACGGCGTCTTCCAAGGCCAGGCCGCAAGACCCAACCCGCCAGTCTCCGGCTCCAGCCTGCCTCTGCGTCCAGCCCCTCTCAGTGCTCTCCACCGTGAGAGGCGGCGGCAGCCTGATATAGGTAAAGTCTCTGGGACATGCCGGTAGCTAGTGTCCAATTCATGGATATTAGGGAAGGAGAGAGATATATTAAAAGGGATCTCTTACTTGGGCTCCCATCAGATAAAAGACAAATATCATCATGTATATTTGTAAGGATGCCCTGGACTTGGGATGACCAACCTTTTTGGGCCAGTGGGCATATTGGGAATTTTGAGAAAGTGCCATGGGTGCCAGTTACAAAATGGCTGGCATGGGGATATGCTATAACACAAAATGGCTGCCACACCTAAAATGGAAGAAAAAAGACAGGCATGGGCATGTCCCCCATCAATGGGGAAAAGGCACCTACATCAGCCACTGCCACACTCATTCAAAGAGAGAAACTCTTTGCACCTCTCCTCTGTTCAGAACAGAAAGAAAGGTACATGTGCAAACCTGGCATCCAATGAAATGTAAACCTGTTTAAGGGTGGGTGTTTAATGTAGGAGAGGCCAAGACAGTATAAACAGAAGGAAGAACAAACAGGCTATCGCACATCATGGACTCTAAAAGAGATATTTGGTACCTTTTGCAAGTGCAATAGAAGGCACACTGGTGCCCATGGGTGCCAGATTGGTGACCCCTTGCTGTAAACTTTGCAGGAAAGGGAAGAGGAGGCTAGAATTAAGGCACCATCATGCCCCTTTCTTGGGACTAGACAAGTTTAGCACCTCAGCTTATTCTCCTGTGTTATTAGCTCAAGTATGCAGGTCCATTGTTTCTTTCTATTTGATGGAGAAGAGATTCTGAAGAAGATAGTGACTTGGGGCTTCGGTGTTGACTGTCTGTCACACCTTTTTTCTTTTCCTTTGCAATCCATCTGTGATTTTTGACTGCAATCCTTCCTGTGTTTCCTTATTTGAAGGAAGGAATCCCAAATGAAATCAGTGGGGCTTATCTCTGAAAAGCACGCAACAAATGTTACGTAAAGTGATCCCATTACCTTGTAGAGTGCAGGGAAATTGGGATAATCTGCTTACTTGTTACCTTTCTTCCTGCTTGTTGAAAAAGAGTTTTTTGGGGGGGTTTGCAGGTGGGTAAGTTGAAAAGGTACAATTTTAGTTTGTATTTTGAAAATGTATAGCTTCCTGAAGTTGAAATAAAACATGAAGTTTCAATTTTATTTGGTTGTTGCTTACTGCTCTTGTAGTGATTTCATTGTCCTTTGTCCATGTAATACATGTGTAATGATTTTTTCACCTCTGCTGGAAAAACAGGTGAGAATACAAAATTATTTAAGTGATGTAACCATTCCAAAAGTACTTGCTTGGACCACACACACACATGCCAGCTTTCTACCTTTTCCCCTCAATGTTCTGCTGCACCTAAATCAGAGTTACTTTAAGGACTCCACACTGTGGCTCTGAAATAAGGTTGTCATTGATGCCAGTTCTTCTGTTGACATGTGGCATTATTGAAATTGTAACCTTTAACGGGGGGGAAATAAAGCATTTAAAAAACTGGCTGAATATTTGTCATTTTGACATTATCTGTTCCATTCTAATATCAAAAGTTAAATTAGATCTCTTTTTGCCCTTTATTAAATAACCCAACTGATTAAAATCTGTTGAGTTAAAAATATTTTAACAAAGGTGTCATGATATTATCAAGAAAGGTCATTATAAGTCAGAAAGGCAACATTTTGAACATGCTCTTTCAAAAAATAAATATATTCAGAGTTTACAGTCTCTTCTCTCACAGAAAAAGTTCAGAAAACTGGCAACCAGAATCAAAGATGGGGTTATAATTTGGATAAAGTTTCAGATTAGATATTTAGAAAACAAAAGAACTGGGATTGGGATTGGGAAGTACCATCACATCCCTGCAGGGCCAGCTCCAGGCATGCGGGGGCCCTTTGGCATCAGCTTGCCCTGGCCCCCCGGTTGGGGTGTGTGTGTGTGTGTGTGCACGCCCCCCATGCCCCCCCACTGCCCCCTACCTGTCTAGTCTTTACCATTACCCTTAATGAAGATGGCGGCCACGGTTTCCCTAAGGGGAATGAAGCCTCCACCGCCATCTTTGTTGATGGCACACGTGTGTCCTACACACGCACATCTCTGCCATCAACTAAGATGGCAGCAGCGGCTGCAGTACCTTAGGGAAGCTGCGGCCGCCATCTTGATTAAGGGCAATGCTAAAAATCCAGCTGACAGGTAAGTGGGGGGTGTGGGGGGCACGGATCACAGAAGGGGAGCAGAGGGCCCCTCAGGGGCTCCTGTAGCTCTGGGGCCCTTGGGCCAGTGCCCAACCTGGCTGCCCTTTAAAACCGGCCCTGCATCCCTGCTCTGATCCACTCTCATATCCTATAGAATTCACTGCTCTTCCACCTTGGGTCCCCAGATGTTGTCAGACTACAACTCCCATCAACCCCAGCCAGCTCAGCCAAAGGCCAAGGATGATGGGAGTTGTAGTCTAACAACATCTGGGGACCCCAGGTTGAAGAACAGTGCTATAAATGACAGCACACTTAATTCTCAATTTCCATCTTTCTCTTTTTCTTTGAGCTCATTGTGCTTTAGCTAAAATGATTTTTCTCTTCTGTTGTGATCATGCAACTCTCTCTTACATCTCAGCACCATGTACCTGTTCCTTTCCATATCAACTTCAAACACAGAGTACTGGATTTTAGGCAGAGCTTGGAAAAGTTACTTTTTTGAACTACAGCTCCCATCAGCCCAATCCAGTGGCCATGATGGCTGAGGCTGATGGAAGTTGTAGTTCAAAAAAGTAACTTTTCCAAGCTGTGATTTTAGGATTCTGTCCCAATTACATGTCACCTCCCAACCTTTATTTTCTTCTGTACTACACAAGCTCAACTGCTCTATAGTATTGCCCCCTTTATTCTCTTGTTCTGTTCCCAATTATGTGCCTTGTGCCTCTGCTCTCCGCGCTCTCTCCTGGATCTTCAAATCTATCCTCATCTACTGTATTTCAAAGCCTTTCCCGGATCACCAAAGGCTTGACGTTTTTGCCATGGCTGTCGACAACTTAAGCACTTGTAGTCCTTTTCCCATCTTCACTTCAACTTCACTAGCATCTTGCCATTGGTTTTCTCCTGCTTCTTACTTGGGCATGATGGAAATCACCACAGAACGTGTGTTGGAAGTCTGGGTCCAGAGACATCTCTGAGTGACTCCATATTAGTGCTCTGGCAAAACCATTCTCAAGAGTCCCCCCCCCATGAGAGAGAATTCTGTTTTCTGCCTCATTTGCAGAGTGCTTTAGAACTTTTTTTAGAAATTTGGTGGGTGTCATCTCAAGTGTATTTAACTATTCTATCTAAGGAAGAAATCTAAGGAAATTAGTTATGCCTCCAAATGGGATGCAAGTATTGGAGAGGAAAATTCTCATCAGGCATGAAAATATATCTGATGGCATATGAATAAACACACAGCATCATTCCATGTTAAGTAGAATATCAAAGATATTTTTTCCAATGATAGTCTTCAGTGGGTTGTATTCAATAACTATTACTCAGAGTAGGTCTATTGAAATGAATGGACCTTAGTCATGTCTTTTAACTTCAGTGGGTCTATTCTGAGAAGGATTAGCATTGAATACCATCCAACAGTACTACTTTGTTTTTGATTTTATATGTTATTAAGGTTAAACCCAACTAAATCATTTTGCAAGTAGAACATCCTCTGGAAGTGCAATGGTACTTCTCCTTGTCTTTCTGTACCCCCCTCTGCACTGCCCAATCTGCTCCAGAGGATTGGAGGAAAACCCAGATTTGGGGGACACATGCACTGAGGACAGAGAGAGAGAGAGAGAGAAATTCCATTGTGTCTATGAAAATCATTCCACTCATGCAATATTGGGCAACAGAGAGGGCCAATCCACCTTGTCCTGAAGAGGTGACCACCTGCCATGCCCTGGATCCATCCCCAAAGCTATTAAGGGGGCAGGATTGAGGGTTTTTCTTAAATTAAAAATATGGTTGGGAGGGGGAGGAGAAGGACACACTATGTATCCTTCTCTCCCCTCCCCAACTGAGACCAGGTAGGTGCAACCAGCCTGCACAGGATGGCATCATTCTGCTTACCAGTTGGAAAGCAGCATGATTCCATCCTGTGCATTGCCAATCGCTGCTCCTTAGCCAGCAGCTCCTCTGTGAATCAACTTTGGAAGTAACAAAAAACAAACCAACAAAAAGAGAAATTTGGTGGCATGGGGCTGAGTTTACCTGATCACTGCAAGGAGGTCTTCAGTCTTCCTGGCTGCCAAGGTTTCCTCATCTAAAAAATCTCCATTGGAGAAGTGTCCTCATGACATCCTCCCATGAAGTTTAACTGAAGTGAGAGGACTCAAGGAGAATGGCTACCAAGCAGCTGAGACGGGTGCACTCACTGACTTCTAAGAGAAATGCTTCCTTTTACCCTTTTACAAAACCTTTCTGCTGATTTCTGAAACAGCTGGTATAGCACAGTGGGGAGCAGAGCCTGGCTGGGAGTCCAGAGTCTGTGAGTTCAAATCCCTGCTCATGTCTCCTGGGTGTCAAGAGCCACCTAAAGATCACCCCCACAGTGAGTGGCTCAGGGGTTATGTGCCCTGCTACCTGTGCAGCCATGGGCAAGCTGCATAGTCCCAAGGAGCCCAGTTGCCCCCCAGCTGGCAGTTGCGGACAAGGAAGGGGCTCGCTTGTGCAGATATGGCAAGCTAAACAGGCCCTTCCAGCTGGGGAGGACTAGCCTCACAGGGAGGCAATGGTAGGTAAACCCCCTCTGAATACCACTTACCATGAAAGCCCTATTCACAGGGTATCCATAAGTCGGGATCAACTTGAAGGCAGTCCATTTCCATTTTCCATCTCTTTAAATGTAAAAACATTTTTTTAAAAACAGCTGTCAGGTGCACTGTAGACAGCCTCCCCAACTTCCTGGACTTACTGGAGAGCCCAGCCAAGGGCATCATGGGTTTTTCAGGAAGCGTGGACACCGAAGAGGGCTGCACCATACAAACCATCAGACAGCTGAAAGGAAGAATACTCACAAACACTCTTTGGCCACCTTGAAAGTAAGGTAAGCACACACAAAAGAACACATTTGGGGACCTACACTGGCATAGCATTGTCTGAGCCAGGATTCGGCTGGCTGAGCCAAAGATTCACCAGGTCCTAACCTGTTCATCCCAGCAAATCTTGAGTTTGTATTGCTCCCTTAGTGACACTTTGGCAAGGCCCTACTCTAAGGGAATCAATAAAAGTTTTTAATACTATATTATCGGGGGGGGTACACACACTTTAAAGTAGCTTCTACTAGGGGCTGTATTCAGATTAATATTTACTCTGGAGTTGAAGTGGGATATTTTGGAGGTATTTGGGGCTTGTCAGAGGGGAAGCATCATCTCTACAATGCAGCATGAGTCAGAGCAGGGACCCCTTAAATGTTTTGTGGTTCCGTGGCAATCTAAATATCAAAATAAATGTGGCAGACAAGTGTCTATTAACAGTTAAAGTAATAACTTTAAGGATACTATAGAAGGCAAAGGGTGGGGAACTTATCTGACTCCATGGGCCAGATCCCTGTTAGGGCCCTAGTAGGCCAAATTTAACAGATGGGTAGGGCTGCCTACCGGTCAATCACATAACATCGTCATTATGATGTCACAAGATTGAAAGGTGGATTTTCTGACAGTCATCTGACTAACAGGCCCTTGGAACGCACAGCACAAGGGGCGTTACAAGCCCTATGTTTGGAGCTCTGGGGAGACCTGAGCATAGGGCTGGCAAGATTCTTCTTTCCCCTTTCATCCAGGTAAAAAAACCTGTCTTTCTAAAAATTGGGCAGAAGGGAGACACTGGCCTGCAAATTTCATCTAATTCTGCCTCAAAAGAAAGTGTTATAGACATTCCTTATTTTAGAAAATACAAAATTTATACATGCCCAGCACAAATGCCTATTTACCAGTAGTTTGGCTGGCGTTATCCACTCTCACCTATTATGCCTGCAAATATTAAACCACTTCTGTCTAAAGAAAAATTATAGCAATTTTTAAATTTCCCTATAGTAAAAAGGAGTGATGTGAATGAAGTACACTCGGACCCTTGACCCAAGCTGGGCAGTCTCCAAATTCAGTCAACCCCAATTGAGTTGCTTTACAAAGCACAGAATCAGTGTCTGAAAATGAATCTTCTTGTCAGTGTGCAGACCCCTCACTCCTACTTATTCATTCCACTCATATGGCCATATTTTATACCAAGACAGACCATCACTCCATCTATTCTCTATTCTCTAGCCCAGTATGCTCTACTCTGAGGAACAGTGACTCTCCAGAGTCTCAGGAAGAGGTCTTTCTCAGCAATAATACCTGACGTCAGAGATACCAGATATTGAACATCAGACCTTCTGCGGGCAAAGAGTGTTCTCTGCTAATGAGCTGGGAACCTTCCCTGTTCTCCATAGCTTAATTCAGAGTTGGCAGAATGACAGCCTGCTGGCTTGATGTAGTCTCCAAAGCCATTTTATTTACGCTTTGTTGTTGTTGTTGTTGTTATGTGCCTTCAAGTCGATTATGACTTATGGCGACCCTATGAATCAGTGACCTCCAAGAGCATCTGTCATGAACCACCTTGTTCAGATCTTGTAAGTTCAGGTCTGTGGCTTCCTTTGTTGAATCAATCCATCTCTTGTTTGGCCTTCCTCTTTTTCTACTCCCTTCTGTTTTTCCCAGCATTATCGTCTTTTCTAGGAAATCATGTCTTCTCATGATGTGTCCAAAGTATGATAACCTCAGTTTCATCATTTTAGTTTCTAGTGACAGTTCTGGTTTAATTTGTTCTAACACCCAATTATTTGTCTTTTTCATAGTCCATGGTATGCGCAAAGCTCTCCTCCAACACCACATTTCAAACAAGTTGATTTTTCTCTTATCTGCTTTTTTTACTGTCCAAATTTCACATCCATACATAGAGATCGGAAATACCATGGTCTGAATGATCCTGACTTTGGTGTTCAGTGATACATCTTTGCATTTGAGGACCTTTTCTAGTTCTCTCACAGCTGCCCTCCCCAGTTCTAGCCTTCTTCTGATTTCTTGACTATTGTCTCCATTTTGGTTAATGACTGTGCCAAGGTATTGATAATCCTTGACAAGTTCAATGTCATCGTTGTCAACTTTAAAGTTACATAAATCTTCTGTTGTCATTACTTTAGTCTTTTTCACGTTGAACTGTAGTCTTACTTTTGTGCTTTCCTCTTTAACTTTCATCAGCATCCGTTTCAAATCATTACTGGTTTCTGCTAGTAGTATGGTATCATCAGCATATATTAAATTATTGATATTTCTCCCTCCAGTTTTCACACCTCCTTCATCTTGGTCCAATCCCGTTTTCCATATCATATGTTCTGAGTATAGATTAAACACCTTTTCCGACTGGGAACCAATTGGTTTCTCCATATTTATTTATTTATTTATTTATTTATTAGGCTTATATTCCGCCCGACTAGCGATAGCTCTCTGGGCGGTGAACAGCAGAAAAATACAATAAATACAATAAGAAAAACAATACAGTGCAAAAATCCAATTAAGTTATATTAATTTAAAAAGTACAGTTAAAATGCTTTGGGAAAGAGGTCCGCCGGGACCTTGACTCCATTATTGTAGCAGTTGATCCTAATGAGGTATCCAGAGCACAGTCTTGTCCTGTTTTATTGGATGAGTTTCAGTTGGTACAGCTCGAGGATGTGGACAAGGTGCTTGGACAGGTGCGGGCGACCACTTCTGCTCTGGATCCTTGCCCCTCATGGCTAATAAAAGCTAGCAGGAATGGAACAGCCGGCTGGGCCAAGGAGGTGATTAATGCCTCTTTACGAGAGGGAGTGGTCCCACCCTGCCTGAAACAGGCGGTGGTGAGACCGCTCCTAAAAAAATCCTCCTTGGACCCTGATAATTTGGACATCTATAGGCCAGTAGCAAATGTCCCATTCCTGGGCAAGGTTCTAGAGCGTGTGGTCGCTCGCCAACTCCAGGCTCTCTTGGATGAAACTGATTATCTAGACCCATTTCAATCGGGCTTTCGGCCGGGGTTTGGTACAGAAACGGCCTTGGTCGCCCTGTATGATGACCTCTGTCGGGAGAAAGACAGAGGGAGTGTAACTCTGTTGGTTCTCCTTGATCTCTCAGCGGCGTTTGATACCATCGACCATGGTATCCTTCTGGAGCGACTTACGGATTTAGAAGTGGGAGGCACTGCTTGGCGGTGGCTCTGCTCCTATCTCGGGAATCGTCTCCAGAAGGTGATGCTGGGGGAACATTACTCGAGTCCCTGGGTACTCCAATATGGGGTCCCGCAGGGTTCAGTTCTGTCCCCCATGCTTTTTAATATCTATATGAAGCCGCTGGGTGAGGTCATCAGGAGTTTTGGAGTGCGTTTCCAGCAATATGCTGATGATACGCAGCTCTACTACTCCTTTTCATCTTCCTCAGGTGAGGCTGTTGATGTACTAGACCGCTGCCTGGCCGCAATAATGGGCTGGATGAGAGCTAATAAACTGAAACTCAATCCTAACAAGACTGAGATGCTGTTGGTGGGAGGACCCTCTGCCCAGATGGTTGATGTTCGACCTGTCCTAGATGGGGTTACACTCCCCCTAAAGGAACAGGTACGTAGTTTGGGGGTCTTATTAGATCCGCTCCTGTCACTTGAGGCTCAGGTAGCCTCGGTGGCACGGAATGCATTCTACCAGCTCCGGCTGGTAGCCCAACTACGACCCTATTTGAGCAAGGAGCATCTTGCCTCAGTTATCCATGCTATGGTAACCTCTAGATTGGACTACTGTAATGCACTCTACGTGGGGCTACCTATGAAGACGGTTCGGAAACTTCAGCTAGTGCAAAATGCTGCGGCCAGAGTTCTCACTGGGACAAAGAAATTTGACCATATAACACCTGTCCTGGCGCAGCTGCACTGGCTACCGATATGTTTCCGGGCCAGATTCAAAGTGTTGGTTCTTACCTATAAAGCCCTAAACGGCATCGGACCGCAATACCTGATGGAGCGCCTCTCTCACTATGTACCTACCCGTTCACTACGCTCGACGTCGAAGGCCCTTCTCCGGGTTCCAACCCATAAAGAGGCCCGGAGATCAACAACTAGATCTAGGGCCTTCTCGGTGGTGGCCCCCGAACTATGGAATGCCCTCCCAGACGAGATACGCCTGGCGCCTTCTCTGTTATCTTTTCGGCGCCAGGTAAAAACTTACCTTTTCGCCCAGGCTTTTTAAATTTTGTAAATTTTTAAATATTTTAATTTAACATTTTAAACTTAATATGATCTTAATTTAAATCTCAATGGCAATTTTATTAATGTTTTATAATTGTACTATATATATTTTTTTTCCACACTTGCTCATATTTTAATTGTGATTTTATTTGTTGTACACCGCCCTGAGAGCTTTCTGCTATAGGGCGGTCTAGAAATGTAATTAAATAAATAAATAAATAAAATTAACTTGGCACCGAAAAGATGACAATGTCGGCGCCAAGTGGACCTCCTCGGGGAGACTATTCCACAATTCGGGGGCCACCACTGAGAAGGCCCTAGATCTTGTCACAGCTCTCCGGGCCTCAGTGTGAGTTGGAACCTGGAGGAGGGCCTTCGTAGCAGAACGTAGTGTACGGGCCGGTTCATAGCGGGAGAGGCGTTCCGACAAGTATCGTGGTCCTGCGCCGTACAGGGCTTTATAAGTCAATACCAGCACTTTGAATCTGGCCCGGAAGCATATTGGTAGCCAGTGCAAGTGGGCCAGAACAGGTGTTATAGGCTCGGACCGTTTGGTCCTTGTCAACAGTCTGGCCGCCGCATTTTGCACTAGCTGTAGCTTCTGGACTGTCTTCAGAGGCAGCCCAACGTAGAGCGCATTGCAGTAATCCAAACATGAGGTTACTAGAGCATGTACAACTGATGTAAGGTCCTCCTTACTCAGATACGGGCGTAGCTGGGCTACCAACCGGAGTTGGTAGAACGCATTCCGAGCCACCGAGGTTACTTGAGCCTCAAGTGAAAGGGAAGAGTCTAAAACGACTCCCAAGCTACGAACCTGCTCCTTTAGGGGGAGTGTAACCCCATCCAGGATAGGGTATATATCCATCATCCGATCAGCAACAACAACAAATTTTATTACGGTCAATGACCCGTCAAAAAAATAAAATAGGGCAGATACAAATAAATCTAGTCACTTATATCAATTACACTAAGACTACTAAAATTATACACTAAAACTACTAAAATACTAAAACATAACAATTAAGAAGAGTGATGATGACCAAGTACTGAGCGTTTACCCTGACTTATATATAAAAACTTAGCGACAGCTATCAGATAAGCGCTATTGTTACCAGACAAAAGCTTAGCTGAACCAACTGAAACTCATCCAATAAAACATGACAAGACTGTGCTCTGGACACCTCACTAGGATCAACTGCTATAAATTGGGAGTCTAAGTCCCAACGGATGCATAAGATCTTATGCTGAAAGTGCTCAGCAAACTCATTGCAGCGGGCTACTGATGATTCTGTCCTTACAGAGTATAGGTTGCGCATCAGGACAATCAGATGCTGTGGCACCCCCATTTCTTTTAAAGCATTCCATAGTTTTTCATGATCTACACAGTCAAAGGCTTTGCTGTAATCTATAAAGCACAGTTGATTTTCTTCTGAAATTCCTTGCTCCGTTCCATTATCCAATGTATGTTTCCGATATGATCTCTGGCGCCTCTTCCCTTTCTAAATCCAGCTTGGACATCTGGCATTTCTCGCTCTAATAGGGAATTCTATATATCCACACATATATAATTATAGATATTAAGAAGACACATTTCTTTTATAATCATAAGGAGTTAAATATTGAACTTCAGGCCTATTGGGGCCCTGAGATTCATGCTTCTAGAGAACCCTGAATCTTAGCATTTAATTCAAATCTGAAAGAAAGAAAATTTGTTGCAAAACAGCAGCGCTCAAAGAGACCTTCTGTTTCTTTGCCATGACCCGATGCAGAAAATTAATTACTTTATTGTTCGGAACCAAGGAGCAGTTAAATTGTGAGAAGAAGCTCTATACGCTCATCCACGCGCCAGATTTCTGAGCGAACTGATGGGTTTGGGGAGGTCCGGAAGGTCTTGGCAGGAGCTAGTCGTTTCTCTTTTGGAGGATAAAGATCCAGCAATTTCAAATAGGGTAGCGCTTTTTGCCTGCGCGGCGCAAAAGATAAGGGCGACACACGTAGCTCAATTCCCGAGTGTAGTATAGTGGGTTTTAAATTTTAAATTATTTATCTGTTTTATTAAATCTTTTGCCATATGTTTGAATTTGTGTATACATGACCAATTATTGCACATGTTGCAATGGCCTATGGCTAGGCAATAAGAACATAAGAACATAAGAAGAGCCTGCTGGATCAGGCCAGTGGCCCATCTAGTCCAGCATCCTGTTCTCACAGTGGCCAACCAGGTGCCTGGGGGAAGCCCGCAAGCAGGACCCGAGTGCAAGAACACTCTCCCCTCCTGAGGCTTCCGGCAACTGGTTTTCAGAAGCATGCTGCCTCTGACTAGGGTGGCAGAGCACAGCCATCACGGCTAGTAGCCATTGATAGCCCTGTCCTCCATGAATTTGTCTAATCTTCTTTTAAAGCCATCCAAGCTGGTGGCCATTACTGCATCTTGTGGGAGCAAATTCCATAGTTTAACTATGCGCTGAGTAAAGAAGTACTTCCTTTTGTCTGTCCTGAATCTTCCAACATTCAGCTTCTTTGAATGTCCACGAGTTCTAGTATTATGAGAGAGGGAGAAGAACTTTTCTCTATCCACTTTCTCAATGCCATGCATAATTTTATACACTTCTATCATGTCTCCTCTGACCCGCCTTTTCTCTAAGCTAAAAAGCCCCAAATGCTGCAACCTTTCCTTGTAAGGGAGTCGCTCCATCCCCTTGATCATTCTGGTTGCCCTCTTCTGAACCTTTTCCAACTCTATAATATCCTTTTTGAGATGAGGTGACCAGAACTGTACACAGTATTCCAAATGCGGCCGCACCATAGATTTATACAACGGCATTATGATATCGGCTGTTTTATTTTCAATACCTTTCCTAATTATCGCTAGCATGGAATTTGCCTTTTTCACAGCTGCCGCACACTGGGTCGACATTTTCATCGTGCTGTCCACTACAACCCCGAGGTCTCTCTCCTGGTCGGTCACCGCCAGTTCAGACCCCATGAGCGTATATGTGAAATTAAGATTTTTTGCTCCAATATGCATAATTTTACACTTGTTTATATTGAATTGCATTTGCCATTTTTCCGCCCATTCACTCAGTTTGGAGAGGTCTTTCTGGAGCTCTTCGCAATCCCTTTTTGTTTTAACAACCCTGAACAATTTAGTGTCATCAGCAAACTTGGCCACTTCACTGCTCACTCCTAATTCTAGGTCATTAATGAACAAGTTGAAAAGTACAGGTCCCAATACCGATCCTTGAGGGACTCCACTTTCTACAGCCCTCCATTGGGAGAACTGTCCGTTTATTCCTACTCTCTGCTTTCTGCTTCTTAACCAATTTCTTATCCACAAGAGGACCTCTCCTCTTATTCCATGACTGCTAAGCTTCCTCAGAAGCCTTTGGTGAGGTACCTTGTCAAACGCTTTTTGAAAGTCTAAGTACACTATGTCCACTGGATCACCTCTATCTATATGCTTGTTGACACTCTCAAAGAATTCTAATAGGTTACTGAGACAGGACTTTCCATTGCAGAAGCCATGCTGGCTCTGCTTCAGCAAGGCTTGTTCTTCTATGTGCTTAGTTAATCTAGCTTTAATAATACTTTCTACCAGTTTTCCAGGGACAGAAGTTAAGCTAACTGGCCTGTAATTTCCGGGATCCCCTCTGGATCCCTTTTTGAAGATTGGCGTTACATTTGCCACTTTCCAGTCCTCAGGCACGGAGGAGGACCCGAGGGACAAGTTACATATTTGAGTTAGCAGATCAGCAATTTCACATTTGAGTTCTTTGAGAACTCTCGGGTGGATGCCATCCGGGCCCGGTGATTTGTCAGTTTTTATATTGTCCATTAAGCCTAGAACTTCCTCTCTCGTTACCACTATTTGTCTCAGTTCCTCAGAATCCCTTCCTGCAAATGTTAGTTCAGGTTCAGGGATCTGCCCTATATCTTCCACTGTGAAGACAGATGCAAAGAATTCATTTAGCTTCTCTGCAATCTCCTTATCGTTCTTTAGTACACCTTTGACTCCCTTATCATCCAAGGGTCCAATTGTCTCCCTAGATGGTCTCCTGCTTTGAATGTATTTATAGAATTTTTTGTTGTTGGTTTTTATGTTCTTAGCAATGTGCTCCTCAAATTCTTTTTTAGCATCCCTTATTGTCTTCTTGCATTTCTTTTGCCAGAGTTTGTGTTCTTTTTTATTTTCTTCATTTGGACAAGACTTCCATTTTTTGAAGGAAGACTTTTTGCCTCTAAGAGCTTCCTTGACTTTGCTCGTTAACCATGCTGGCATCTTCTTGGCCCTGGCGGTACCTTTTCTGATCTGCGGTATGCACTCCAGTTGAGCTTCTAATATAGTGTTTTTAAACAACTTCCAAGCATTTTCGAGTGATGTGACCCTCTGGACTTTGTTTTTCAGCTTTCTTTTTACCAATCCCCTCATTTTTGTGAAGTTTCCTCTTTTGAAGTCAAATGTGACCGTGTTGGATTTTCTTGGCAATTGGCCAGTTACATGTATGCTTAATTGAATAGCACTGTGGTCACTGCTCCCAATCGGTTCAACAACACTTACATCTCGCACCAGGTCCCGGTCCCCACTGAGGATTAAGTCCAGGGTTGCCGTCCCTCTGGTCGGTTCCATGACCAACTGGTCTAGGGAATAATCATTTAAAATATCTAGAAACTTTGCTTCTTTGTCATGACTGGAACACATATGCAGCCAGTCTATGTCCGGGTGGTTGAAGTCACCCATTACTACCACATTTCCTAGTTTGGATGCTTCCTCAATTTCATATCTCATCTCCAGGTCTCCCTGAGCATTTTGATCAGGGGGACGATAGATCGTTCCCAGTATTAAGTCCCTCCTGGGGCACGGTATCACCACCCACAACGATTCTGTGGAGGAGTCTGCCTCTTTTGGGGTTTCCAGCTTGCTGGATTCAATGCCTTCTTTCACATATAGAGCGACTCCGCCACCAATACATCCTTCCCTGTCCTTCCGATATAGTTTATATCCAGGGATAACCGTATCCCACTGGTTTTCTCCATTCCACCAGGTCTCGGTTATGCTCACTATATCAATGCTCTCCTCTAAGACCAAGCACTCCAGTTCTCCCATCTTGGTTCGCAGGCTCCTAGCATTAGCGCACAGGCACTTGTAAGCAGTGTCTCTCTTCAAGTGTCTTTGGCACTTGTGGTTAGGCCTGTGGTAATTTTGCTCTTCTGAATTTATATCCTGTGCCCCTGCTCTCACAATGCCTACTTCTAGGCCTACCCCTTTTAAAATTTCATCATTACTTTGGTTTTTATCCCAGGGGGGAGGTTTATTCCGAACCGGACCTTTCTCAGCTCCTGTCGGGTTTCCCCCCTCAGTCAGTTTAAAAGCTGCTCTGCCACCTTTTTAATTTTAATAATCAATAAAGATTGATTGATTGATTGATTGATGATGATGAGAAGAAGCTGTGATTGGCAATGTTTGATTCTTGAATGCCATCTAAGGGAGAAAAGTTTCATCGCATAATCAAATGTTTTAATGAAGAGAAATAGTGAGATTTTAGTAATGATTTTAAAAACAATCCAGTGTATTAATTTTACAACTTTATAAGTGTGTTTTCATAAAGAAAAGGGTACATCTGGGGTGGGCTGCTTGCCTGCCTCTATATTTCTGAGGCTGAAGGATCCTAGTTAACCAGAGTTATCCAGTCTTCTCTTTTTCCTGTGTGGCTTCAAGATAAAGCTCAAGTTTCTTAAATAATCCCCTCTCTTGAGCTATGTATTTTATAAGTAAGGAATTGGGATTTCTGAGAAAGTATATGGATATAAGAACCCCTATGGCAAAGGAATAGAACTGAGGGTGCTCATACATTCACAAACACCCTGAATTAAGTTCGCAAACTTAACTCAAGGAACTTGTCCAAAATATTTCCAGATGTACCTGGGTCAGCCTGACTGATCAGAAACAATGCAACAATGGCATATGGAATGTACTGGGTATGCTTGAAAACATATTCACAGTAGTAAGTGTTCCAACTAGTCCCAAAATTCATTAGTCTTTTAAGACTGTAGGACAATGGTAACATTTATAATATAGACAGAATCTTGGAATCACCATTGAAGTTAGCTAATGCTTTGTGATTGGTTTGGAACAATTGTAGTAAGGAGGAACTGTGATGAGATTGGTGGAATCATTGTCACATGCTGTAATTGTACTCTATAAAAGAGCTTGCACACAGTGCCTCAGTGCAGTCCTTCCTGGATGTTCCTGGGAGGCTGGCCCTGCATATGCTTGTAAGAATAAAGACCTACCTTTTTACTCCAAGCCTGTGTCTTCCAATTTATCCAAGGACCCCCAGCAAAAGATCCCAAGGAGGAAAAAGTTCTCCATTAGCTCCATATATGGTAAGAGCCTTTGTTGTAGAATCTTGAGCATTACTTTACTTGCATGGGATATTAAGGCAATAGTTCGATAATTACTGCATTCCCTGGGATCCCCTTTCTTTGGAATTGGGATATATATTGAACGCTTCCAGTCTGTGGGCCATTGTTTAGTTTTCCATATTGTCAAAATTTGGACAGATTCAGTCTCAGTAGCTTGTAGCAACTCTATTGGTATGCTGTCTGTTCCTGGTGATTTGTTTCTTCCAAGAATTTTAAGAGCTGCTTTTACCTCACATTTTAAAATTTCTGGTTCTTCATCATATGGTTCCACCGTGAATGAATCTGTCATCCTTGCATGTCTTTTATAGAGATGTTCAGTGTATTGCTTCCATCTTCCTCTTATTTCATCTTGGTCAGTCACTGTGTTCCCCTGTTGATTATTCAACATCCCTACTCGTGGTTTAAATTTCCCTTTCATTTGTCTAATCTTTTGGAATAGGGCTCTTGTTCTTCCCTTTTTGTTGTCCTCTTCTATTTCTATACAATAACTATTGTAATAGTTTTCTTTGTCTCTACGTACTAGTCGCTGTATTGTTGCATTTAGGATTCTGACAGTGTTTCTATCGCCTTTTTCTTTTGCTTTCCTTCTCTCTTTAACCATTTGAAGAGTTTCTTCAGTCATTCATTGAGGTCTTTCTCTCTTTTTAACTAGAGGTACAGGCATACCCCTCATTAACGTACGCAATGGGTCCAGAGCAAGTATGTAAACCGAAAATGTACTTAAAGTGAAGCACTACCTTCACTTCAGAAGTTAGGCCTATACTACGTACGTATTCACTTAGGCCTAGGCTAATCACAGAGCTAATCACGCTAATGTAAACTGACAATCCTCTCCTCCTTCGCTAAGCTCCAGCCGCTACGCCAAGTGAGATAGGGGGGATGGAGAAAACGGAGGGGGCGAAGCGAATAGCAACTTGGATTCTTTTCCTTGCTTTGTTTTGGTTTGGGTTTTTTTTTAAAAAAAGAAGTCTTTTGCTGGTGCTTCTCCAGCAAAAAAGAAAAAAGAAAAAGGGGAGTGAATCATCCCCCTCCATTATGAGCTCTGTTTTCTTCCTCCTCCGTTGTGTTGAGTGGCTAGGAGAGAGGTAGGGTCTCTCTCTCTCTCTCTCTCTCTCTCTCTCTCTTTTTCCTTTTTTTTCTTTTTGGGCAATAGGTGGGGTCTCTCTTTGCAAATCAATGACACAAACCCACATGGACCAGCCTTGCCCCCTATGTTGATCGGGCGGTGGCGTCATGCTGTTAAGTGTCCATTCTTGCGAAGCGAGGATACGTAAACAGGGGAATGGTTTATGGAAAATATGTCCGTACTCGCGAGTGTCCATAAAGTGAAGGTCCGTATAGCGGGGTACACCTGTATTGTCTTTTTGCATTCTTCCCTGATCATGTCTCTGACTTCACTCCATAGTTCTTCTGGTTCTCTGTTAGCTAAGTTTAAAGCCTCAAATCTGTTCCTTATTTGATCTTTATATTCTTCTGGGATGCTATTTACATTGCATTTTGGCATTATGATTTCTTTGTTGTTCTTCTTTAGCTTTACTCTGATTTTCGATACGACCAGTTCATAATCTGTACCGCAGTCTGCTCCTGGTCTTGTTTTTGCAGAAAGTATGGAACTTCTCCATCTTCTGTTGCCAATTATATAATCAATTTGATTCCTATATTGACCATCTGGTGATGTCCATATGTACAGTCGTCTTTTCGGTTGCTCAAACAATGTGTTTGCAAGAAACAAATTATTGGCTTCACAGAATTCAATAAGTCTTTCTTCTGCTTCATTTCTGTCTCCTAAGCCCCATTTCCCCACAATTCCTAGTTCTTCTCTGTTCCTTACTTTTGCATTCCAGTCCCCCATGATTATCATCATATCTTGTTTTGGTGTGTAATCAATTTCCTCCTTTACTTCTGTGTAAAAACTCTCCAATTCTTCTTCTGTGTTTGATTGGAGCGTAGACTTGGATGATGGTTATGTTAATAGGTTTCCTGTTTAATCTCATTGATATCACTTACTCAGACCTTGCATTGTAGCTACATAACTTGCTTTTGCTACATCACTTCTCACTATTAAAGCAACCCCGTCTCTTCTTGATTTCTCATTTCCTGCATAAAGTATTTTGTAGTTGCCTGATTGAAAATGTCACATTCCCGTCCATTTTAATTCACTCACGCCAAGTACTGTAATGTTGATACGTTCCATTTCTTGCTTGACAATTTCTAACTTTCCCTGGTTCATGCTTCTCACATTCCATGTTCCTATTGTGTGCATCGAACAACTCCGGACTCTCCTTTCGTATCTGTGCTCATCAGCCTCTGGGCTTCCTTTCGGCTTTGACCCAGCTGCATCCTTAGTCACAGCGCTACTCGAACTTGTCCTTTGTTCTTCCCCAGTAGCTTGGTGAGTGCCTTCTGACCTGGTGGTCTCATCTTCCAGCACTATCTCGTGTTGCATTTTGGATACTCTGTTCATAGGGTTTTCGTTGTAAGAGGTATTCAGAGGTGGTTTACCATCGCCTTCCTCTGAGTTTGGATGCATCTTAGTCTGGTGTCTCAGCTTTGACCATTCCGCCTTGGGTGCCCCTGCCAGGAGTCTGGCGCGGGTGTTTACCCTTATTTATTTATTTATTGTATTTGTATACCACCCCATAGCCGAAGCTCTCTGGGCAGTTTACAGCAACTAAAAACATCAAAAACAAACATACAAATTTAAAACACATCTTTTAAAAACAATAGGGGAGCTCTATCAAATATAGAATAGATCAAAACTAGTTCATGCTTTCACTTGTACTGGGAGAAGGCAATGAGTCTGCTTGTCCACTTAAATAGATTTTACTATTTGCCATCATAAACTCAATGTAAAGATGGCACCAGGCATGTAAAGAGGGCAATCCAAACCTTGGCTTCTTGCTGCCAGGGCTTGATAGAGTGGTGTGGTCACTGCTGCATCTGTAGTGCTGCTGCTCATGCCAGTCAGGGCAAAAGGTCAAAGGGCAGGGAAATCGCTGGGCCAGCCTGGAGCTGGTGCAGTGTTAAGGGCTAGATTGCACTCAGTGCCCTCATACGATGGTAATGGGGCCAGCTCAGTGTCTACTGGATCCCAGGCTGTCTGAACCCCTCCCCTATGGAATGCCCTGTTTGGGGTATTTCTGCCACCCACATGTTTGGTGGGTGGAACGGGGGCTCTATGTTGGTGAAATAATATTGGTGTTACTCCACCAGTGGAGGCCAGCAGGGCTGGGCAGAGGGACACCTCCACCAACCTGGTAGAAAGGGAGTCTGGATTACACCCTCAGAAATCTGCAGATATGGAGTTCCATCTGGCCAGTTTCATATTGAAAGCAGGTTGCCTCCACCTGCACTTCCCATGCTCCATGCCAACATTAATATACCAATATGAAGTACATCCATCTGTAGTCCAATTTATATGTGACACCAGCTGCATGACACCAAGCAAGAGTATACATCCAGACCTCATGTACATGGGAAAGCAAAATGTCATACTAATCTGATTTTTGAGGGGATCTTTTCAGAAGTATGTTCATTCATTCCATGTCTCCCCCACCCCATCCCTCAAATCAATGGCCTCGTGCCATCTGAGCACATTTCGAGAGGATTTGGCATTGGCTATTGCATTACCCTTGTCAGAGACTCCAGTGTTTCCTCTGCTATGCATCAGAATTGGGGAATAAGGAAAACAATACAGACAAAAATAATCTGATAGCCCTCTAGCTAATGTGAACAGCTTTCTCACACATTCTTGACCTTTTCCTGGCAACTCAAGAAACACAATGTGTAACCACAGGTTGGCTTCTAGCAATGGAACAGCCAGAAGTTTTAATACAGCAGAGAGAAAGGATAAAATATATGCATTTCTTTAAATTGCAGATAATACCTCTCCATTGCCCTAACTGTTCAGCAAAGGAGCTCTGAATGTACCACAAATCTACAGCATCACAGCTGATAAATGCAAGGTTGCACACAATGTTTATTAGCTTCTGCCATCTATTTTTAATCCTTCCCAGCCGTGAGCCTTCCACTGTGCTTTACAAGATAAATGAAGCATACTCTAATTGACTTTCGCGTGTCATACTTTTATTCAGAGCCATAAAGTTTTGAGAATCCAATGTCAAAACACTGCTCTGCAAAATCCAGGCAGAGCTCAGTCAACTAACCCCTTCCAATATGTTAATTGTTGAGAAAGGAATGTTAATTATATAGAATATGAAGACTTCAATCTGTTTTCAGGCCTAAGTAGATTACAGTGCTTAACTCTGCGTCTGAACAACATAAATTGGTTCAGCATCGTGAACGAGGTATGCCAGCACGATATCCGCCTGCCCCTGCATAGAAACAGTGTGATCACTTCCTAATAGTCTAATCAGTTTATATTTCACATAAATCACTTATCTTTGTTTGGCAGACCTTTGGCAGTGTTTTATGGAAGTCAGATAGGACAGGATCATGGCATTTCCAGTACTTTTATCAAGTTAGAATAAATTTGGGGTGTATTTTTTCTCTCTCTGCATTAATTGGGATTGGATTAAAGAATTGACATTGGAGAATATGACAGGTAAGCCCCATTGGAAGACTATTGTGGTAAAAAAAGCAGCCTATAAATATTGCTATTGGGTTGGATCCGGGCTAACCATGGATGTTCCCATAGAGCAAGTGGAGGGAGGCAATTTTTGCTTATTCCTCCTCCCCCCTGCAGCCGCCTATGCTCCCTGAAAAGCTGTCCAGAGGGTTGAGGAACCTACATAACAGTATGGGAGATAGCCCTGGTGGCTGCAGGTAGAAGGGGGAATCAGTGAAAATCACCTCTCCCTCCAGTGGGAGTATCCATTGGATTGGAGTCCTTCTAGTTGTAGAATGTCATGTCAGGATTCAACCAATGATTATTTATTGTATTACTCCTGTTGTAGTTGTTAATCTTATCCCATCAATGTATCCCCAAAGCCTTCTGGAATAAAACAAATAATTTCTATGTTGTCCAAAAGGACCTGGTGAAGGAAGAACTTGATATTTTAGAGGTATTACTTTTACCAGGATAATCAGCTGCAGGATGAGCTTTGCAGTTTATGGTCAATACAGCAGGCCATGAATTATTGGCCTCCAATTCCTTTTAACCCACCTTCCCATGGTCCACACCAACAGGTCATTTCTCAGAGAAAGAGAACTGCTTTTTGTTCTGCTTTGATCCCACTTGACAGCTCTGCTTTGCCACAAAGGTAAACGAGGATGAGCTAAAAATCTATATGAAAAGCTTGATGGTATGCAGTATATATTGATTGTGTTAATCTGACCAGAAAGACTCAGGAGAGCAGATTACACTTTCTCTGCATGATTAATTTACTGTACTTCTGCTAGTGTGTAGCACCCAAGAAGGACATTAAACAGACAATGATAAATGGAAGAGAAGCCATAGAAGATTCATTTTGTCCTGAAAGTTTGAAACTTCCCTTTTCAGTGAATTAAAATGTCCAGATATCTACTTCTGCTTTCCAGTGTATTTATCATTCTTAAGGCTGCTTCTCGAGTTATATTTTCCAGACACAAAATGGCTTCTTGTGACTCATATTGACAAATGCGCAAAGCTGGCTTCCCAGCTCATTTCGAAACAGCATTTAAATAAAACACAGATTTGGGGGTGAGCTGACGAGTTGAATGAGGAGAGGAGACAGAGGGAAGTTCCATTGCACAGCCAGAAGTCCTTCCAGGAATGGAACTATTTTGTTGGACACCAGCCAAAGATTTATGTAACTTTAAAGTTGACAATGAGGACATTGAACTTGTCAAGGTTTATTAATACCTCGGCACAGTCATCAACCAAAATGGAGACAATAGTCAAGAAATCAGAAGTAGGCTAGAACTGGGGAGGGCAGCTATGAGAGAACTAGAAAAGGTCCCAAATGCAAAGATGTATCACTGAACACTAAAGTCAGGATCATTCAAACCATGGTATTCCCCATCTCTATGTATGGATGTGAAAGTTGGACAGGGAAAAAGGCGGATAAAAGAAAAATCTACTCATTTGAAATGTGGTGCTGGAGGAGAGCTTTGCGCATACCATGGACTGCGAAAAAGACAAATAATTGGGTGTTAGAACAAATTAAACCAGAACTATCACTAGAAGCTAAAATGTTGAAATTGAGGTTATCATACTTTGGACACATCATGAGAAGACATGATTCACTAGAAAAGACAATAATGCTAGGAAAAACAGAAGGGAGTAGAAAAAGAGGAAGGCCAAACAAGAGATGGATTGATTCCATAAAGGAAGCCACAGTCCTGAACTTACAAGATCTGAAGAGGGTGGTTCATGACAGATGCTTTTGGAGGTCACTGATTCATAGGGTTGCCATAAGTCGTAATCAACTTGAAGGCACATAACAACAACAACAACAATGGCTGCTGCTGAGTAAAAGATCTTACATGAAAGTCTCACAAGACCCTTCACACAGAGATAGGAATGCAGGGGGGGATCAATAGTTTTTATTGGACAACACTGATTTTGGGAGAGGGGTAATTACATATTCCAATCAGAAAATGGGTTTCTTGGCAATTTTGCAGAAAGCCATCTCTAGTATCATTGACATGCCATTACTTAACCAACATCATTCATAGCACCTCTCTGCTTTGCTGTCATCTTTGAGGCCCCCCCCTTACTTCAAACATTGTCAGTTATGTGTTGAAAGCCCATTTGATCTTCTTTCAATAAACCCATCATATTATTCCATCTACTTCTTATAGTGCAAGCGCGTGACATAGAAGGGGTGCATGGAATCTGTGAACCGTTGAAAGAATTCTCAGAATACTGATGCTTAACAGACAAGATCTTACTGTCGGCAGCGTTCCCATACAACTGCTTAAATGGCGGAACAAGAGGACTTATGTTGCTTTGAGCCAAGTAGTGAAGTGGAAATGTATCCATCGGGAATGCAATCAAATAACCTCAAAGCTGCTTCCAAATATCAAATAGCCACTTTATCTGAGTCTTTGCTTAGCTCTCCTTCAATGCATTAATTACTGGATGTGCGAACAATATGGCTGAAGGCGTCGTTAACCTTACACAATGGAGTGCTGGTTGTACAAAACATAGTTATCAAAAGGGCTGTAAAAATCTCCTGACATTATTATCTCTCTATATCTCGGAACTACTAAAACAGTAAGATGTACAGAAAACCAATTTCACACGCCGTTTGCTTCCTTCATTGTTAATTTTTCATTAATGTTCATTAAAGCTCTTTGTAAGTACAGTGGAAGAAACTCCTTTTGGGAATGTATAGATAAATTCCATTATGAGTTTGGGTCCCATTAAACATAAAGGCTCACTTTTATAATTTCAGAGTCTATCAGCCTGCCCTTTAGTTGCGTATGAGTGACAATAAAATAAATGTGTGCTGTACAATTGCACATTGGTAGCTCCTTGAATGGTATTCCTTGGATTTTTCAAATCTAATCCAATTAAATTGATTATTTAAGAAATGTTGCAGAAAATGCTGCTTGTAGAATTTTAGCATTCATAGCCATGCACAGACATATATACATGTTTTATATGGAGATCCACGAGCATTTGGAAATGACCACAGGTGGTGGGATATGTAATCTCTAGCACTGGGCCAAACTTTTGTCCTATTTTGGTTTTGGGGGGGAGGGATTAAAGGCAAAGGGCAGCAGTTCCGGGGCTGACATTGATTTTTTCCTTCTTAGTTTCTGTGTTGCTCTTACAGAATTCAGCAGGGACAACCATGGGGACAAAACTAGAATTAGTTGGTTCTGCCTGCCATTGGTCCTGTGATGAAGGGGCCAGTCCCTGGGAACTCTTCACCATCCCAGGAGCCAATCCACCACCCAGGGCAATTGATCCTGGCAAAATATCCTTCCCTGCCAAGACTGTACATGCTCACAACAGACCTGCAGTGCAGGTAACTGCCACCACCCCTTATAGTGGTTAACCACTCTGAGCCAAGGGGAAACTCAGAGCCCAGAAAACTTGCCAGGGATTCCAAAGAGACAAGAGCCAAACAGGCACTCCTTGCTCTGGAGACATACATCCAATTTACACAGTAGTTGTGGTCGGTGGCCAAGGTACCAGGTTCAGAACCAACCTTCCCCTGAAAAGAACACACACTGGTAAATAGAAGTAATTTTATTAAAGAATAAAAGAGGTGCACAGTTACAGCAGCAAAATGGTTCCTTAATATCCACACCCAAGAGGGGCAAGGTAAAACATAGAGAGTTCAGTCACAATAGAAAACAAGAAAGCTATTTATCCTAGCCTAATACATACATAAAAGCATTCAGTTATGTAGCCACCTCTCCTCAGAGAGATAACAGTCAGGATAGTTGATGGCAAAATGGAACCTGACCGGGCAACATCAAATAGGCATGATGGGATCCAGAAGAGGAACAAAACTTAAGAGTTTTCTGCCCATTCTTATGGCAAAATCCCCAGCAACAGGCCAGAGACAGTTATCCAATCAGGGGCTTCTTCATCAGGTAAGGGCCCATCAATCACCAGCCAAATGGCACATCCTCCCAGAAGCTTCCCAGACTCAACGACAGCCTTTCCCAACCAGTGTGCCTCCAGATGTTTCCTGTCTCCCTTTACTGGTGTGTGAGAATCAGTGTACTAAAGACACTCCTCACATGCTCAGACACTACTCTCTTTATTATTTCACATAGTACAAGGTAGTGTCCTAGCAGCAGTGAGAGAGGTGTAGGGTTGCCAGGTTCTTGGCCTGAAACTGATCCTGTATCTTTAGGAGAAGAGAAAGTCAGCCAAGTCAAGTGCAGGTGTTCTTGCAACATTGTAATGGGAAAAGCCACAAGGTGAAATTCTCCCTCCTCCCTCCACAACTATTAAAGATACAGAAGACCTCTGGGAGGCCGGGCCTGGCAACCAAGAGGTCTTCTGTATCTTTAAAAGTTGTGCAGGGGGAAGGGAGAATTCCACCTTGTGGATTTTCCCATTACAGTGTTGCAAGAACACCTGCACTTGGCTGACTTTCTCTTCTCCTAAAGATACAGGATCAGTCTCAGGACATGAACCTGGCAACCCTAGTTCTGGGGTGGCTTGGGGAGATATGTTGTGTTTATGTTTGTGTGGCATATTGGAAGCGTCAAAATTACTGTACAAAATTAAATAGAATTTCTGTGGAGAATAGCATGTTTTTGAGTTCTGCTCTGCATATTTTTGTTTAGCAATTTTCACATTTATGCTATTGGTTGGCTCCATTAAACTATTTTAAACCAGTCTTTTGTTGGTGTTACTTACAGAATTCAGCATGCACTGGGTACTTAAAAAGTGCCAAGACGGAAGCATACTGGAATCCCTTATTTCTAATGCCAAATTAGTAGAGGCAAGCTTAGAATTGAGTGCTGAAGAATTCATTCAACACATATTTAGAGGATCCATTTTTGTTATTACTATTTCACATATTCAGAGCCCAATTCTTGTTTTTGCAATGACTGGGAAAAATTCCCCTTATTTAAAAACTGAAATGTAATAAATAAATAAATGAAAAAGATTGGTTTTTAATATTCTTCTTTTATACAGCCAAACCTCAAACATTACATATTTTGCTATGTAAACCACTTTGGGTTGCAACTTTTTTGTTGAAACATGGTATATACATATTTTTACCACTACTACTACTGTTACAAAAGCTTTTGGCAGGACTTCATGTATGCTCAAAATACTCTGAATTTCAGGCAAACTCTGCTGCACACCAGAACTGTCACTAGAAGCTAAAATGATGAAACTGAGGTTATCATACTTTGGACACATAATGAGAAGACATGATTCACTAGAAAAGACAATAATGCTAGGAAAAACAGAAGGGAGTAGAAAAAGAGGAAGGCCAAACAAGAGATGGATTGATTCCATGAAGGAAGCCACAGTCCTGAACTTACAAGATCTGAAGAGGGTGGTTCATGACAGATGCTCTTGGAGGTCACTGTTTCATAGGGTCGCCATAAGTCGTAATCAACTTGAAGGCACATAACAACAACAACAACAACTGCTGCACACCAAGATTCTGTTCTTTCTAGTGGCATATTAAAATATGCTATGGATAGAATACATCATCCCAATTTATTTGCTGATGTTCAATTAACTGCTCAGCATTTTCATACACTTGAGCATCTTCAGGTACTTCAAACTTGGCAGGCCAGGAGTATAGTCTGGTGTTGGAAAGGAGTCTATGGTGGTACTGCTTACTTTGAAGCTAATTAGATAAGATTATTCACTGAACTGATAATATTGAAATCTTGATTTCTATCTGTGTTACAGATTGTAGTAGTGTGTTCATTTCAGATTTCCTAATTGCTGGTACAGACAATCTCTTCATCACAATATTGCTTTTAATTGATGTTTTACTGGCTTTTTATACCTCTGCCCTGACTTGTTTTATGTTTATGTTTTTATTATGTTTTTATATTGATTGTAATCTGTTTATTGTTTGTAAGGTGCCCTGAACTCTGTTTTTAACAGTGGGAAGGCAGAATAGAAATCCTCTTAATAAATAAATAAATAAATATTCCATAGTGTTGGAAACTAGAGTCTAGGCATTTAAGGCTGAAAATGTAAGAAAGAAAGAAAAAGATTCCTCACATCCTCCCCCAGGTTTTGGTGGTAATTACTAGGCACTGAAACAAAACAACTAGACAATGCAACCATTAATATGCTTAATTTGCATAATTAGAAAATAATGTGTATAATATGCAAATTAGCCTGCTTGGATTTGTGGGACTGGAATATGGCAACCCTAGCTAATCCTCTGCCATTGCCTGACCAAAAGCTTCCAGATCTGCTGCCTTCTCTTATCTGGGGCAACTTCTTACTAAGAGAGTTCACCTGGCTCTCAATTACTGATATAACTTCATGCTTTTATCCAAAGAACTTTGCCCTTAAGACTGAATTCCTAAAACCTCCCATGAATGAGGCAGGAGGCCCAATTAGCTGGGTTCAAGCAACCCATAAAGCAAACTGAGTTATCTTGGCACAGCCACTATTTTTCCATCCAGTCTGCTTCACAGGGCTTTGATGAGGACAAAATAGGGAAACAGTACATATCTCAGTTTCTTGGAGAAAATGTGAGATGCGGAAGTGATGACTAAATAATAGTGCCACCAAGATTAATAAATTAGTGCATTTGTTATAGGAATGAGTCCAGCTCATGATGATCAGCTGTATAATGAACTGAACACCATTTAAAAATGTTCTTCATCCTGTAATGTTAAACAAGTTTCTGCAGGTGCATTATTAGCATTCAAGCAGATGACGCACCCAAAGCAAGCTGCTTTATAGACATATGTCCAGAAATTCTTCAAAGTTCTCTGCTTACTCTCAACAAAACTCATGTTGATTGCTGTGAATTCTGTGACCAGCCCACCAAGCCTAGCGATCTTTTTGTTTGGGTCAATAACTTCTCTTGATTGCTCTTTGCAAATGTTCTTTATGGTTCTTGTCTTCCGTTTTTTCTTCTAATAGTGAATTTTGGTTTCTGCAGATCCAGGGTAATCCCATGGTACGCAGAAGTAGATTTCTTTAACAAAGAAAAAACAAGAGGTGTTACATTTTATCCAAAAGGAGAAGAGAGATACACTGTGCATCCATTCATGACTTCACTCTACCGGTGGACTGTTGTCATTCAGTCTATTATGGGCTCCTTGAGATAAAAATGCTAAAGTAGTACAATGTCACTTTTCAGACTGTGACTGTGAGCTGGCCCATGAGTGGGAGGTTCTCCTTACTCCATGGGGGAGCTAAACCTTTGTGATTGTTTGAGCCTGGCTCCCAGTGAGCAATATTCTCCCACTCAGAGAATGGAAAGATCTCCATAACTGGCAGCCAAGATCTGACAATTTGGCAAGTAAGATTGATTATTGTAGGTATTAAGGTATAGGGGTTGCTCAGTAAGGAGAGTGGTAAGTAATCCTTTGAAACAACAACAACAACAACTAATTGAGCAGGGTGCTGGACTCAATAACCTTATAGGCCCCTTCCAACTCTATGATTCTATAAATTCAAACTATTAGTAGCTATGGAGTCCCCTAAAACTAGTATGAGCCTACATGAGGAGGCTGTCAGTGGCATCTACCCTAGGGAACCACTGTAACATTTTGTTGCAGATCCCACTTGTCCACATCTAAAATTCTCTGTTGTTCTGGAGTGGGGAGCGGTTGGCAGCTGAGTTTCCAAGCAGTTCTCTGCCATTGCTGGTGGCATAGTGTGGGTGCAGAGCAAGTGAAAGCAAATTACAATTTGAGAGAGGGAGGAGAGAAATATGATAATACAAATGCATGTGGAACCATCACTGCTTGCGAGCAAGAGAATTCTCAGGACATGGATGATCTTGTCCCAGATTCACAGAGAAGCTTGTAAATACCAAGACAATTACAAATCAAACTGAAGGGAGTTTGCCTATTGCTGTAAATACTTTAAAATTCTAGAGAAGTCTCCGTTCTCTGTTCTTTATTATCCTTTTTCTGATATTATTTATTTTATATTAGACCATATTAGACTACATTACCCAGCTGACTTCTTTGTAAGTATGACAAAAATTAAACTCAGCAGCAAAGTTTACTATATATAATTGGGTTTGATGATGCCCAATTTTTGCAATTCTTCCTGGGCTTGAAAATCTATCTTTATTATTGTCTTGGAAAAGACCCTGCCACAAATGCACAAAAGTGATATTATATTTTCAGAAAACTGACACTTTTTTAAAAAGGGGTATGATTGACTCTAGCATTTTACCACAGTACAACAAATTAAGAATCCCTCTATCAGTGATCATTTGCTAACAACATTGGGCAAGATTCATCCCTTGCTGCACATGCAGCCGTGCACATGCAGAATTTATTAACCTTTTTCTCCTCATCCCCATTTTGCAGATCAGCATGTGTTGTGTCAGACACACCGTAGTGCACCTGACCATTGGTGTCAATGTGAGGCCTTTCTGTGCTTCACATAGCATGATCCACTAGGCATCTCAAGATTTCCAGTCCATTGATAGCTTGTGATCTTTAGTCCTCTTCATGTGGCTGAAGGCCAGGTACAGTAATCATGTAAAGGAGGAGCCTACAGCAATGAGTGTGCTAGCTCTGCCCACTTGTCACCATCCTTGTCCAATTTGTAGAGGACAACAAGAATGATTATGAGAGAGACACAGCGAGTGCACTTGCCCCATGGACATCCTGGCAGGGTTACTGCACATGGGATTAGAACATCTTGAGAATGGCGTTTGAGCTGTGGTCATGGAGAGGAGTGAACTGGAGGATATGCCTCCATGTAAAAGCATAGGGACCTTAAATTTTTGGTGATTGTAATTAGGGAGGGAAGGATCTGCCAATTTTGGTTCTCTCAGTTTCTCATTTTTTTCTAATCTTAAATTTAGTTCTTCACATTTCTGCAGCAAATTGTGATTTTTTTTAAAAAAAATCCTCCTAAAATTTCTCCAGCAAATTTCTCCTAGTAAACACATTTTGTAGGCAGTTTTGAGTAATGTACACATTTTTGCAAGCACTATTATAATACATTTTATGTTAGTTTCAATAATATATTCATTTTATGCACACTTTCCCCTAATATATGTCTTTTTCTGTACATTGTTTGGTTGGCAAACTGCATCGCAAAATTTGGATAAGTGCGAATTTCAAAGTATGGCTGCGTTTTGGTTCCCATATTGTTTCAGAAAGTGTGAATTTGAACTGTATCTAGGGCAGGGGTGACAAGGCCAGATTCTAGCAGAAGGGACTGAACTTTCAGAACGTACGAGCCAAATGATTGTGAACTTTCTTTCCTCTTTTTTTTTTTAAAAAAGCTAAGTCTCTTGCTTTCCCGGGAGGAAAGTTATGAAGCAAAGACTACAGGCACTCTTCTGAGCAATTTCTGTGAGATGTGACAGACTGGCCACTCCCTTCTTGTAGTGTTACTATCCAATGAGTAAGTCAGAACTATGACTGAAGATGGGTTGTGTGAACATCAAAAAGAGGAATAACTAAAGAGCTGCTGTTTTCCCCCCATTTTAAGGTAATTTTCTGTTTCTGTCTCATTTTCTAGTCCTTGAAATCTCCCTATTTTAAAGACCTACTAGATTTTCTATCTCACCCGTGGGACTCTTCCCAGGCTGCACCTTTCACTGGCCCTGTTTTGCATGTCCCTTGAGTGTTTTTTTCCTGGGCAGAATGTGTTCTCGGACTTTCATAATGCCTCTTGCTTGCCTGGAGAGGGGATAGAAAGGGATGTGTGTGTGTAAAAACTAGTCTACTGTATAAAGGTAAACTTTACATTTATTGTTCTACCCAATTTTGCCTGTGGCCTTGTCCACCACTGGCATGTGCCCCCTGGAAGATTATTCAGAAGGGCATGTGGCCCTTGGGCTGAAAATGTTCCCCACCCTTGATTTACAGGGTACCCCTGTAAGTGTTTTAGTCTGAGGAAAGGAGAGAGCTTGAATCAACATATTTGACTAATTTTTGTACCTTGGAATCATTTGCATCCCTGCTTCTCACAACTTATATCCTGTGGGATAATGTTAAGTTATTTTTATGAACCTTCTCCATCTGTGTTTACATAAAAGGGTATGCAGTAAATTATGAAACAAAGTTCTTTTAACAAAAAACTTTTTTCAAAGCAATTCCCTTACAACCAGTTTCCAATCATTTACCACAACTGTTATTTCACTAATTGGCTAGGCATCTTTGCCAGAGAATCAGAGGTCAAACACTAATGACAAAACTTCTACACAACTCCCATAAAAAGCAGACTGTCTGACTGGGCTTCATGACATTAAAACTATCATTCCAAATATTTATTTATTTTTATTTTATCAGTTTCTACTCCACTTTCTCTAGCTCTCACCCTCTGGGGAGAGAGAGAGAGAGAGAGATCTTGGCACAGTCTATAGTAATAAAAATCAAAATATCAAAACATACATTAAAACAAAAAATGTATATACAAATACCATCTTAAAAAATAAAAATACTAAGCAATATGTTCCAGCGTTAACAGCTGAGGAATGTCTGAACAAAAATAAATAAATATGTTTAACAAGCATCTAAAACATGCTACAGTTGGGGCCTCCTGGATCAAGGGAGACAGCATTCCAGAAGATAGGTGCCACCATGGAGAAAGCCCATTTCCATGTTGCCACCAGATGGCAATCTGCAGGTCATGGCACAACCAACAATTCCTCCTCCAATGATCTTATTGATCCAATGGGTCTAGACAGAGGACGGTGGGCTATCAGGTAACCTGAGTCCAAGCTGTTCAAGGCTGTATATGTTAACAACAAGACATTGAACTTGGGTTGGGCGGTAAGAGGCAGACAGTGCAGTTCTTTTAGCACAAGTTAATATTTGTGCAGCTGGGTGCACCATGCACTGTAGATTCTGAACCAAGCGAAAGGGTAGCCCCACATAAATATTTATTTGTTTATTTATTGGATTTGTGACCTGCCCTTCACCAGAAGGTCCCAAGATGGATCACAACAGTAATTACAGTACTCCAGGTGTGAGATTACCACAGAGGTATAGCCATCTGGGGTCTTGGGGGGTCTTAGACCCCTTATTTTGAGGAGAGCAGGGTCTCTATGTCTCCAGCATCCTATGAGCCAAACAGCATGAAAGGGGCACATGTTAGCCACCAAGAAGAGTCTTCTGACCTGCTTCCTTGCCCTTTCCTGCTGACTGGACCCAAACAGAGTGAAAGGAAGCGAGTGAGCTACTGAGAAGACTTTTCTCAGTAGCTAACACTCTCTCCTTTCATGTTTATTGGCTCCTTGGAGTGTCTGTTGTTGTGGGAGAAGGCATTAATAAGGATCTCATTCTCGATCAGTAGCAAAAAAGGGGGGGTGTATGGTGGCTGTGACTAACATGAAGGGACGCTGCACTTCTGAATTTGCCACTACGCTATTGGGCTACCAATACATGAACCACAGTGGCCAAGCTATCCCTCTCCAGGAAAGGGAATGTAGTTGACAGAGCAACAGAAGTTGGGAGTAGACACTCCTTGTCAGAGAGGTCACTGGGGCCTCTATTGACAGTGAAGGATCTAGGAGTATCCCAAAAATACATAGCCTCTCCTTGTCAAAAAGGAATGCAACCCTGTCCAGAGCGGACAAACTTGCCAGTTTCCAGACATGGGAACCACTCACCCACAGAGTCTCCATGTTGTCAGGATTAAATCTCAGTTTATTGGCCCTCATCCAACCTATCACTGCATTGGATAACCAGCTTAGATCATGCATGGCCTCTCCTGATTCAAATATTACAGATGAGCATGTCAGCATATTCTTGACACCTGCCTCCAAATCTTCTAATGTGCACGACCAATGACTTCATATAGATGTTAAATAGCACCGGGGATAAGACGGTACCCACCTCACAGCATAGCTGCCAGGATGCCAAGGTCATACAAAGGAGCAACTCTTTGGAAGCAGGTTGGTCATATGTCTTACTACATAGAGAACAATATTTGAAATGGTCCAAGGCTGGTTTAAAGATGAAGAACCACAAATAATGAGACTAAGGGTCTATCAACAGTTAGCACCTGTACAGCAGATCAAGCAGGCACATGGGCCATCTGATCAGACAGAGAGGTATTGTGTTTCTATTTAATTATAATAATTATTTCTAAACTATCATCTGTTCATATAAATTAGTATATGCACTCATTATGCAAGTCTGTGCCCTCTTTTTTTACCAGAGCACAAGTGATCATCCTAGTTTAAAGAAAGGATCTATCTATCTATCTATCTATCTATCTATCTATCTATCTATCTATCTATCTATCTATCTATCTATCTATCTATCTATCTGTCTATCTATCTGTCTATCTATCTATCTATCTATCTATCTATCTATCTATCTATCTATCTATCTATCTATCTGTCTGTCTGTCTGTCTGTCTGTCTGTCTGTCTGTCTGTCTGTCTAATCATGTTGCCACCCTATATCAATTGGTTTCCTATATCAGATACTGTGACATCCTGGTCAGTTTGAGCCCTGGCATTCCTCAGTTAAGAAGGGTGAGAGCAAGTGTGGTGTAGTGGTTAGAGTATTGGACTGGGACCTGGAAGACCATGGTCCAAATCCCCATTCAGCTATGAAGCACACTGGGTGACCTTGGGCCAGTCACTGCCTCTCAGCCTAATCTACCTCACAGGGTTGTTGTGGGGATTAAATTAGGAGGGGGAGAACCATGTATGCCACTTTGAGCTCCTGGGAGGAAAAGTGGGATATAGATGCAATAATAAAAATAATAAGGGTGGCGTACCATGGAGAGGAAGACAATGTGGAGGGATTAACCAAAAACATTGATTAGAACAGGTTGAATCCCTCTTCTTAGTGATGCATTCCATCTTACTTCTACCTTTCCTCGTAAGTGGCTCCTAAGTTTTGCACAAATGCAGTTACATTCCTGCACTGCCCTGTAACACTCTGTATACCACTCTGTTCTGCCAGGGATGGGGAAAGGGTGAGCTGGACCAGACCAGTGGTGACATCATCATCATCATCATCACTGTTATTGTTACACACTCCTTACCAGCAGCTGAAGAACTAGTCCAGAGTGGATCTCTGGGATAGCCTCTAATTTTATGCCAGGTTACATGTGAAGCAATCCCGTGTATCTTGCTTTGGGCTTAGGCAGAACGGTTCCCTGAACAACTTTGCATGGGAAGCAAGCAGCACTGTGCGGGCCAAAAGTACTCCATAAAGAAGTACTTCTGAATTGGTACATATCCCTCCCAGACTGAAATAAAAGGGTGCCCAAAATATTGGAGGGGTTACTGTCAGGGCAGAAGTGGTGCAAGAAATACATGTACAATCTGGTATGGAGACGGAACCAGGAAGAACGGGGGTGGGCGGGAGCAGAGTATGGCCCCTGCACCAGCCATTGGTCATTCCTGCTGTACCTTCGGAGTTATGACGAATGAGAAGAAATAACCTCCTTTTAGATGTTTTCAGACATTCAGTCTATGTACCTCTACACCTGGAAAAGAGGGGAGCAGGATTGTATGATATTTTGTGCCCCCAGCATTATATGTACCACTAGCTTTGCCCCCTTGACGTATGCACGTTCAGCACAACGTCTGCAAAGGGGTGCCTGCTTCTGAATGTGTGTAGGCACTCCATGCAAAGGGGAGTCCTCAACTGCATGAAATGCCTGTGTGTGTCCAGCTGCCTGCAAGTAGGCAGCAGGGGTGGGGGAGAGATTCAGATCTGCTTATTTATTTGTTTTTTACATTTATAACCCGCCTTTCTTTTCATCATAGAAACCCAAGAAGGCTTACAAATGGTTCCCAGGCAGTCTCCCATCCAGGCACTGACCACACCTAACTCTGCTTAGCTTCAGCAGATTGCTGGCCTCATGTGCCTTCAGACCATAGCCTGGGGCCTGAGATCTATTCACATTTTAATGTGGACCACCTAATTTGCACTTTCTTTAAAAAAAATGTGAATAAAAATGCAGCTCTCCTTCAAAATTTATACTTTTGTGATGCAGTCCTCCAACCAAACATTGTGTACAAAAATGTGTATATTACTACCACTACTACATTTATATCCAACCTCTCCTCCAAGGAGCTCATGGTGGTATACAAAGCTCTCCTCCCTCTCCATTTTATCCTCCCAACAACCCTGTGAGATAGATTAGGCTGAGAGGCAGTGACTGGCCCAAGGTCACCCAGTGACCATCACGGCTGAGTGGGGATTCGAACCTTGGTCTCCCAGGTCTTTGTCCAATACTCTAACCACTACACCACAATGGAAAATGTAGATGAAATGCACACTTAAGTGAAAATAATATACAAAAAATGCATTATATTAGGCCAATTTCTTCCTCCTCTTCTTCTTTCTTAGACTTGTTAGTCACTTGTTACCTAAAAGTCCCCAAGTGACTTAAACAACACATTAAAAACATAAATGTGAATATATAATAACATAAAAACAGAACAAACCAACCCCCATAACAGCCACAGGAAACTTGGCAGCACGCTAATCACGAAACAACATGCAGCTTTCCTGAGGAAAAGCCTGTATATTTTGTGCTCTAAAATGCTGACAAATTTTCATCAGGACTTCTTTTAAAAAATAAAATAAAATTGCAAACTGATGTTTGCAATTATACCCAGAGGGGCCCATAATCTGCATTGGGGCCAGAACCATATAAAATGGCAAAGCTGTCCCTCAGAATCCCTACATGGCGGAGCTTGCAGCCAAGAGAGGGCAATGAAGTAGCAGCAGTAGCCGTGCCGTGTCTCCAGTTAAGCATCTCTGCTGGGGAACAGTATGGTTCCTTAATTTTTAAATCATCACTACTCTTTCTTTTCTTTTCCCCTCTGCATTTCAGTGTGGCACACTGTGTCGGCATTACAGAGGGGCTCTAGATGACAAGACAGAATAGGCTATCTCATCAGCAATCTTGTTTTTATTTTACATTTAACAATGGCTAATGTTTATTTAAGTGATCCTAAAAAGGGCAACCGCAGGCAGTCATAGATCTGCAAGATGCCATTACCCTGACATCTTCAAAAAAGGTGGAATGACAGCTGTTGCTAATTTCTCTATATGTCATGTTTAAAACATGAAAACAGAAACGAGCCTTCATTGCATTCATATGAATTTCCCTATGCAAATGTAGACAGGGGTGATCCATGGGGAAAGAACCATTTCAAGGCAAGAGAGGAAACTTTGAAATTGTAAGGAGGATTGAAAGAATACAAGTGGAGGCTCACATAAAAATGCAAACATGTTTTTATTTGGATAGCACCATCTCTTTGTCCTTTCTCTTTATTGTCCACATGCTTTACCATTCACATACACTATCCGTTCATACTACCCACACACCATCAATCATTATCATATATAACACATAACTGACACATTCTTGTACCTCTTCAACACTGTGCTAGTGCTGCTTCCTCCCTTCTCTGCCGTACATAGTCCTATTGGTCCCCGTCCCAACATCATGGTGCCCATCCCTGACATATTGAGCATGGACGGCTGCAGTGGGGAAGCCCACACACACATCTCTATACACACAGGCATCTGTGCATGCCCATACTCTGCAGGGTTGCAGAACATGTGGAAGCCTGTGTGAGTAGACATCCATGTGTGTAGGCCTCCCCACTGCAGACATCTACACTCAACACATAGTTGTTGGTCAGAGGTAGTTAACACATACAACACTGAGGATGGGGTCCGTGAGTAAGACATGACGGGGGTTACAGAAGTGGCCAAGGTTTCAGAAAGGGACTAGCAACCACGCTGATAGCAAGCAGAACCTGGAACGGTGGGTGATACCAATGTGATGTACCAGTGCATGGGGCAGGTTGCTGTTGTTTGCATTTGAGGGTTCAGATACTAAAATGTCTAATCAATAAAATAAATCAACAAGTCCCAAGCACAAATACAGGTTCATTACTTAATTTTGTTAATATGAAGTAGTTTGAACCAACAGCACCCTACTCTCACCTTATATCTAATATTATTGCTTCAATAGAAGTGGCTATGCTTGACTTAGTTCTCTCCCCTGTGCAAACCTAACAGCCAATTCCCCTTTTCTCACCCCTTACTAACTTCCAAGTTTTATCTCTGGCCGGGGTCTCACTGAAAGGATACGATATCATCAGCTGAGAGGCTCCCTCTCTCTGGGCTCCATCTCTTGAAACTGTTGCTATCTCTCTGACAGGCTTGCTCCAGTTTTCCTCTGCAGCCTTCCTTCTGGTCAGGTGCTTGAAGACCAGGACTCAGGCACAAAGATGTCATCGTTGCCTTCTCTGAAATCTTCCTCATTCCTCAGTCCAACTATCAGCTATTGTCACTCTGGCCAGAATCTATCCTAGAGAACTACCCATGGATATGTCCTTTTCTCAGTCCAATCCACTTCCTGCGTAGCTTGGAAGAGTTCGATCATTTGCATGCTTAGAGTTCAATGGTATTTACTCCTGTGCAATTATGCTTAAGATAGGTAAAACTGCCCATGGGGAGGAGGAAGGGAAGGAGGGGATTGGAAGGGGATGAGGATGGGGAGGGAGGTGAAAGGAGAGGGAGGGGAGGGGCAAGAGGGAGGGGATAGGAGGGAGGAGAAGGGAGGCTGGGTTGATTAGTTGCATACTTTTTGAGTGCAATGGGATTTATTTCTGTGCAATCATGTTTGAAAATGGAAACGGACTGCCTTCAAGTCGATCCCAACTTATGGCGACCCTATGAATAGGGTTTTCATGGTAAATGGTATTCAGAGGTGGTTTTACCATTGCCTTCCTCTGAGGCTGAGAGGCTGTGACTGGCCCAAGGTCACCCAATGAGCTTCATGGCTGTGTGGGGATTCGAACCCTGGTCTCCCAGGGCGTAGTCCAACTCTGACCCGGAGGAGGGGCAGGGAGGGGAGGAGAAGGGGGAGGGGAGGAGATTGGGTGGGTGGGCACTGGGCAGAAGGGAAGCCCCTTTCCCTAAGGAAAACATTGTGAACAGTATCATTGCTTTTCAGTGTTTCCCCTATCTTTTTTATTCTACAGCAGGCACACAAAGCCTCCCACCCAAATTTAAGCCAAAGCTGTCCCTGGCCACATTCACACCAGATGGTTATTTCATTTTAGGCAGCCATGGCTTCTCCCAAAGAATCTTGGGAGTGTAGCTAGTGAAGGGTGCTGAGAGTTGCTAGGAGATGCCCTGTTCCCCTCACAAAGCTTCAGTCAGAGTGGCTGACTGTTAAACTATTCTGGCCACTGGAGGTCTGTCAGTGGAATAGGAATCACCTCTCAGCACCCTTCACAAACTACACTTCCCAGGATTCTTTGAGGGAAACCATGACTGTCTCAAGTGAAATCAAAGTCTGGAGTGGGTGGGACTCCCTGATTAGGCAAGCCAAGCAGCTATGAGTCAGGCTTTTAGAACACTGACAGTTGGTTCTTACTGAGCATGCCAGACATTATCATTGAATCCAAGCCAAAATTTCTTAAATTAATTAAAAATCACCCAGGCATTTTTTTTAACTTTTAAACTGCAGAAGATGAAGGTCAAAGTATGGGGCAAGTTCAGTATCAGGATTACAGGTACTCTGTGAACATGGCTGATTTTTAATGCATTTCAATAGATTATGAGAATTCTGTCAGAAAAAAGTCCAAAAGGGATCTGGGGTTTTTCCCTCTCTTTTTAGACTTTGAACTCTCGATTCTCTCTGACTGTTTTGTGTATCACCATGAAAATTTACAGGGTTGTTAAGCAAGCGTTTCTGAGTTCAGGACTATACGATTTGTAAGGTTTTGTTTTCAAATGAGCTTAGAGGAAGCATCAGAATGGGAAGGGGGTATCTTCAATTTAACATTGTGGAATGTGAAAAATCCACTCTGGCTATAGTATACAGCCACTCTCGTGGCTGTATAATTAGACTGGCATTAGTCTAGATTTAGCTGAGATTCCCTCTTGTTTCTTTGAATACTTTTGAGTTTGTACAACCCAAGAATGTTGACAAGAACTCTGGAGATGTGCAGCCCACTACCAGCACTCTTGCAGGGCGATCCTAACTATAGGAAGGAAGCATAATTTAGGCTGGTGTAACTTATCCCAGCGTAAATTTCCCATGTTCTAAACTCCACTCAGGAGCCTGTGGGAGAGGCTACTGCTGGCTAAGCCAGCAGGTAAGATGGTCCCAAGTTTTGAAGACTGGGGCCTAAGTCACATTCAGTGGAGGGTGGTCCATTAGGGCAAATGGGGCAGTGCCCTGCCAACTTCAGTTTGCCCTCAGCCAGCCACCACCTGCCTGCCTTCTTCCCTACAACCAGTTGAGAGGGTGGCAACACTGTCTGCCAGCTTCCTCCTTCTTAGTCTCAGTGTTGCCCTTGTAGAACACAGCAGGGAGGAGAACAGGGGCAAAACTAGAATTAGGTGACTCCTCCTAGCATTGGCCTGGCTCCCGCTATCATTGGTTCTGGCTTCATGTACTGTTGGTCTTTCTGCCAACTGCCCTCCCAGTCTCAATGGGCACCAGCCATCACTAGTCACATGACTGAGCTGAACAGAATTTGTACTTAGGTGTAAGTTTCTCCTTGCCCCATCCTGTCCCCTTTTTGAGACTTTCACCAGCTTACGTTCTGCTGCCTGAGCCAACATAGCCCTGGCTGAGTGAGGGTGAAGAACCTGAATTGGTATATCTCCGGTGCAGCCAGATCAGCCCAAGATTCACCTATTCCAAGCTCGCTCATCCCAGTGAATCTGAAGTTTGGATTGTGCTTTGAACACATTCTATCCTAATTGGATAGAGCTGTGAGAGGCAGGTTGGGTCACTGGATAATGAATATAGTGAATGAACTGGAACATGGGGGTTGTTAGGAGGGGGAGTGCCCGTGTTAAGAACATAAAAAAAGCCTATTGGTGCTTGAACAAGCCAGTGGCCTAGTTCAGCATCCTGTTCTCACAGTGGCCAACTGGATGCCTAGAGGAAGCCTGCAAGCAGGACCTGAGCACCACAGCACTCTCCCCTCCTGTGGTTTCTAGCAACTGGTATTCAGAAGCATTCTGCCTCCGACAGTGGAGGGAGAGCATAGCCATTATCCAGAGCTTGGAAAAGTTACTTTTTTGAACTACAACTCCCATCAGCCCGAGCCAGCATGGCGCTGGCTGGGGCTGATGGGAGTTGTAGTTCAAAAAAGTAACTTTTCCAAGCTCTGCCATTATCGCTTGTAGCCACTGATAGCCTTCTCCTCCACAAATTTGTCTTTTCCTCTTTTAAAGCCATCCAAGTTGGTGCCATCACTGCCTCCACTTTCGTTTGTCCAATATTCAGCTTCACTGGATGTCCACAAGTTCTAGTGCTATGAAAGAGGGAGAAACCCTCCACTTTCTATCTATCCACTTTCTCCATGTCATGCATAATTTTATTCACTTCTTTCATATCACTCCTCACATGAATTTCCTTAAGCCAGCCTTTCCCAATGTTAGGTTCCCAGATGTTGCTGGACTACAACTCCCATCGGCCCCAGCCAGCATAGCCGAGGGTCAGGAATTATAGGAACTGTAGTCCAGAAACATCTGGAGACCCAAAGGTTGGGAAGGCTACTCTAAACTAAAGAGTCCCAAATGCTGCAACCTTTCTTCTTAGGGGAGTTGCTTCATCCCCTTGATCATTTTGGTTGCCCTTTTCTGAACCTTTTCCAGCTCCACAATATCTTTTCTTAGGTGAAGCAACCAGAATTGCACACAGCATTCCAAACGCGATTACGTCCTAGATTTCTGTAATGGCATTATGATGCTGGCAGTTATATTTTCAATACCTTTCCTAATGATCCCTAGCATGGAATTTGCCTTTTCCCCAGCTGTTGCACACATGGCAATCATCTTCATCAAGCTATCCACTATGACCCCAAGATCGTATTCCTGGTCAGTCACTGACAGTTCAGATCTCATGAGAATATATGTGAAATTTAAAAGAATTCCCTCTAACCTGCATCAGGTTTTACATTTGATTTCATTGAATTGCAGTTGCAGCGCATAGCCGGGAAATGAAGAGGCAAGACAAGGTGAGGTGTGGGTAAATCAAGGGCCACGTTTATTGAATGAAGCCAATGACATGCTTGATTGCATAGTAGAATGATCTGCAGAGCCATTGTGGCACATATCTCTCCCCATTGGGCGAGGGTACCCTGCCATGGGAAAAGGGGGATGAGCCAAGCCCAATCTCTTCTTCCAGGCCCCATCCCCGCAGGGTGGTTAGGGAGGCCTTCCTGATCCACCCCCGCTCAGGGCTGCACAACCTCTGAGTGGGTGGTACAGGTTAGCCCCAAAGGTGAGCCTTATCCTGCCAGTGGGCCGCACAACCTGGAAGGCAGGCCTCAGAACCCACCAATCACCTTAAAGAGTGCCTACCTTGTTAAATTCCACCACAGAAGAGGACAAGCCTCAGCTTAGTCCCTCTTCCCCCACCTGCGCCAAATTATTTCATGCAGGACACTCTGCAGATCAGAAAGAAACAGATCATTACCTAGGTCAGACATATGTACACCATCTGGCCGCTAAAGATCAGCCCGCTCACACCTTACCTCTGGATGATGTATTACCTCGCCCTGCTGATAAGCAAGGGCGAGCTGGACTTCCCTATTTACTTTACAGCAAGCATTATTCAGGCCTCTGGGATCATTCTCACCCCTCCAAAGTCTCCTCCAGAGAATATCGGACCAAACTATCATGGTCCCAGGCCACCTGTTGTGTATGGCCTCAAAGTCCAGGCAAGCCTGAATGACAAGGGCTTTCCCCTTCAACATTCCCAGGTCATTGCCTCCCAAATGTATCACTACGACCTGTGGAGGGTGCTGCACCAACGAAGCATCAAACAGCATTGGCAGGAGGCATTCCCACAGCATGCCACATCTACCCAGCCACTGGACCGACGCGCAATGGCTGAGCCCCAACTGGGTTCCATGCAAGGTCTGTGACGCCCTACTCTTGGCACTCCATCTGTGGCCACACATGAGTACCTTGACTCTCTCCAGCACCCTCCAACCTGTTAAAACAGAAACAACAATTATCAATATGCTCAGCACAATGGATAAGGAGGGCCCTTAAATGGCCTAATTCCAGTGCCCCACTGCCTGCATGGCTGAGCTCCCACGGCCCAATGTAGCTACTATCTGGAAAGAGTGTGTACCATACTGGTTGGGATCCAACCTCAAACATGACTGTAATTAGAAGCTCCAGTCAGACCCTCAAAGGCGGAAAGCGGTCACTACACTCTACTATAATGTGAGTAGTAGTGTGAGTAGTAGTTTCCATAATGTCCATACTGGGAAATTGCATCCTTATTATCAGAGCAGCCCTTGCTGGCTTAGCATAAGAGTAGATCAGTTGGGATTAGATATGGTATATGGGGAAAATTTGATGAAATGATCCCTAATAAACCATGGCCACAACAGTCTTGGACGCAATGCACCATGTGCAAAGTCCATCCCTTCGACTTCTCAGGTGTGTTTGCTGCTCCTGATACAAATCTCGAAGATGGCTATTTCTGTTCCTCCCATCTCAGAAACTGGTCAGGTTACAGTGACAAGGCCCGTCTGACAATGGACCAAAACTGAAACTTAGTCAAAGGCTGACCATCCTGGTGACAAAATAACAACACTCTAGACTTACCTCTAAGCCGCAAAGTGAACCTAAAGCCCAGACAGCACACAACCAAACCTCAGCCCCTCTGGTCAGCCTCGGACTTGCGCAACTGAATCCAAACACAGCTGCCACTTACCAAAACATCACCTCCTCCAAAGCCCAACCAGACCCGTCATTCCTAAAAAAAAAGGGGGGGAAGCATCCAAAAGCCCCCTGCCCCAAAACAAAACAAAACAAACAAACAAACAAACAAACAAACAAACAAACACACGCTATAACAGCACTGTACAAAATAAGTTGCTCCATCCCCTTGATCGTTTTGGTTGCCCTTTTCTGAACCTTTTCCAGCTCTACAATGTCTTTTTTTTAGGTGAAGCAACCAGAATTGCACACAGCATTCCAAATGCGATTACGTCCTAGATTTCTATAATGGCATTATGATGCTGGCAGTTATATTTTCAATACCTTTCCTAATGATCCCTAGCATGGAATTTGCCTTTTCCCCAGCTGTTGCACACGTGGTCATCATCTTCATCAAGCTATCCACTATGACCCCAAGATCATATTCCTGGTCAGTCACTGACAGTTCAGATCTCATGAGAATATATGTGAAATTAAAATAATTCCCTCTAACCTGCATCAGGTTTTACATTTGATTTCATTGAATTGCATTTGGCCATTTTACTGCCCATTCACTCAGTTTGGGGAGGTCCTTTTGGAGCTCTTCACAATCCCTGTGTGTTTTAACTACCCTGAATATTTTAATATAAGCAGACTTGGCCATCTTACTCCTCACCCCTAACTCTAGTTTATGAAGTGGTTACAAAGCACAGGTCCCAATACCAATCTTTGGGGCACTCCACCTTCGACATCCCACACTGGGAGAACTGTCAATTTATTCCTACTCGCTGACTTTTTGTTTCTTAGTTTTTGATCCATGAGAGGACCTTCCCTCTTATTCAATGACTGCTAAGCTTACTCAGGAGTCTTTGGTGAGGCACCTTCTCGAAAGCTTTTTGAAAGTCCAAGGACACTATGCCCACTGGATCACCTCTATCAATATGCATGTTGACACTCTCAAAGAACTGTAGTTTGCCAACTTGACAAACATCCACTTGTTATGGGAAAGATAACGAGTCCCAAGTTTCCCTCCCCATCAGATAAAGTCAAGTATCTTCGTATGAGCCAAAGGGCAAGAGCCAAAGAGGACTTATCCTGTGGCTCTTTTCCTGGGGTCTTTATTAGTGGACGGAGAGTGAAATGAACTTCCACAAAGGGACTGAAGGATGGCATTCAGCATCTCCAAAAGGAATCTATTGCCAAACACCTCCCAAACAAACAAAAAACACCCAGAATAGCATAATTCTTTGGGGGAGAACCACAAGCAAAGACTTAAGAGAAGCACGCACAATGTAAAAGAGCAGCAGACTCTCCTTTTCAGATATTTCTTGAAGATAAGTTCTTCCCATTATCAAAACTACCTGCTAATATGGGCTATATGGGAGCAGAAGAACAGCTGCAATCTTTTCTGTCACCACCCTCTGGTAATAAAGGTGATGTTTCTGCTACTGGTACAGCTGATGTATTTTCACTACCAGATCTTTGGCGTCTCTTGATCGAGAAGATAGTTCAGCATTCTTTTGTTATATTGAGGAAGGTACAGGACTTATTGTTAAAACTGGAGAAGACTTTAAAAGGAGAGGATGAGCTTACACATCAGAGCTGAAATTCCAGTCTGCTGCCTGGGAATTGTACTGCTTCCTCTTTGCCATCTAATGCTGAGAAGACAAATCTATTGTTCTGGAGTCAATGGAGAGAAATAAAGATTAAGGAGTCTCTGACAAAGTCCTTACAATTGATTCAGAATAGCTTAGGATTCACCATCTTTCCTGTAACAAGCAGGTGTTTGCTAAGTTGGCAAGATAAAGTGCAAGTTGTACAGCATTTGTCAACTTTGCTGGGACCCTATGTTAGTTGAGTAGGACTTATTACAAGACTAATGTGTACAGAACTGCGATCTTAAGGTCGCAATCTTAAAGGGAGGACGTAGGGAGAGTCTGAACCACATGCTTGTATTCTGCACCTGGCACACCCTTTTTCAATCCTATAAACGTTGGAGCTGAGACATTGTTAGTGCAAGGGTTGAGAGGTTTCAACAGTGGCAGGGGGAAGGCATCCAATGTCTGATCCCTCTCCCCAAGATTCAGCTTCTCCCTCTGCCCACAGAGAGGGAGATGTAATACTTCTTAAAGCCCCTGGGATGCCCTCCAAGGATTTCAGAACTCAACTGATGTTTTATTATGTTATTGCCCTCACCCCCCACTTACTGTGGGAACATTATGCTCTCAACATTTTTATTATTTGATTGTGCGCCACCTTGAGGCACTTTATTTATATCCAAATGAACTGATGACTAGCATTAATTTGTAAATGTGACTTTAAAACACCAAAATGATAACATACATCTTTAATCAAAAACAACCATGCATTTTTTAAAAAATCCAAATGCCTAGCATATGTAGATAAAGATATTTAGAATTCGAGCTATCTCCTAATGACAATGAAGTATTCCAATACCTCACCTATCTGTACATTTTACTTTGGTACATTCTGCACTTTGGTTGACTTGGATCTTTTAAGACCTTTACAGTTTTCATGTGTGATCATGCTGCACTAGGTTATTAAACTTTTGGGGGGAAATTGCAGATATATATCAACTTACTTCTAAAAGTTAATACAGAAAGCTGTTATGAAAAAAGCAAGTAAAACTGGAAAAGGCTTAATAAAAATGAATTCAATCAAGAGAGTGGGGAACTTTCAACGGGCTCTGGATCAACATCCACTCCCCCCCAAAAAACCATCTGACCTTGGACACAATCATGTTGTAGATAGTTGTTCATCATTAAGCAGGAAAACAAGATGGTGGACCAAAATCTGAAATGATTGCCCACTAATATTCACCATCACCTGATTTTGGTTCATATTTTTAAGGCTTTAGTTCTGCACTTCATTTAGCCTCCAAACCATACCACAGTTTAATGAGGACTGAACGTGTGCAATATGATTAGCCACTAACTTGAGGGTGTGAATCTTATCTGATAGCGGCTCAATTCATACGTTTGGTAATTGTGATATATAGGACTGCTAATGGGCTCCTGAACCATCCAGAATAATATGTATGCACCATATGTATAAACAATGCCTCCCTATAGGGACCATACACACAGCACGTAAACTGCACAACTTGGATGTAACTTCTCACTCATTCCATTTCTGGATGTCACTTCTCCAAGTTTAGATCCCATGTCTTCATTTATTTTCCTAAAAGTTGGACACTCCATATTTTGACAAGTTCCCAAAAGTAAATTGAGTTTAACTATCGAGATCCAAATAGTATTCCAGGGTTGGGAAGCCAGATGTTGTAGGACTGCAACACCTGTCATTCCTGATAATTGATCATGCTGGCAGGGGCTGATGGGAACTGGAGTCATACAACATCTAGAAGGCCACAGGTTCCCCACAACCACCACCCTATTCCACTGAATAAGCCAGTTAAAATGTGTTTTATGTTAACCTTATGAAGACTAAGACATCCACAAAAGTAGTAATTTCTGTCTAAGAGATGGAATTAAAGCCTTCAGATGAAATAATGTGCATGGAGTGAAATATCTATCAATGGCTTATTTGCTAATTTTTATCTCTGTAGTATTGATAATTCTTTTATGTAAACTGCTTCATGATTTTTATATATGAAATGGTTTATATTTTTTTCTACATAAAAGAATAAATGTTATTAGCCAAATTTTGGAGTATATAATTTAAGGTAGTTAACATAAGAAGAATGGACAATTACAACTGCAAATAGCAAAAGAAATATCTGACTGGATATTGTTCTGAAATTAATCATCCAAAACATCCCTAATAAGCTCCATCTTTCTGTAAATGTAGTGTATTGGCCCTCCAGGCTTGCCATCTGAGGAACTGCTGAGTCAGCCCAAGGCTGTGGTAGTTTTAGTTCCAGGCCTGCCTTACAAGCAGCACCACGCTGTGGGCTTTGTTCCCTGTATATGATTAGTTATAGTAAAGTTCTTGTTGTTGTTTAGATCATCTGTGTGGCCTCTTCCTTCATGATACCTTTCAGTAAATAAATTTGAAACTATTTCCTTGTGCTTAACTTTAGCACAGATTAATTGCATATAGTGAATGAACAAGCTCTCTCCTTAGCTGTGTAAACCAAGCAACATTTCAGCTGTGATGTTTCAAAACTATTCCAATTTCAGGAGGAAGGTGAAATCTTGAAAATTCCCTAAGTATCAGGAAAAGTTCTAGAGTTGGATGTGGTGAACCCCTGGCTGAGCCAACAGTCTCCCAGTGCCGCTAGGCTCTGCCAGCAGAAGCCTCTCATCCTGGCTGAGTTTCAGGGCCACTGGGACTCTGCCAGCTCAGCCAGGGGACCACTGGGGAAGTCCAGCCTGGTGGATGGTGTTACGACATGTGCTCTTGGGAACCTGAGTGTGTGCATTTGCCACCCTCATGTCCCATGAAACACACCTCCTTGAGAGGAGGGGATCTTTTGCTAGGGATAAAAACAAGCGCTTTGCCCTGAAATGTGCTTAAATGGTGTATATATTTAACCCAAGAAATGCAGGTCCAAACCAAAATAAAGCAAAGCTTGATTTTATTGAGAGAAAGAGTAGGAAAGCATTACAGAATTACTTGGGTGCATGGCAGCATTAATCATTAATATCCTAACCCATTCATAACTTTAAACTAAAGAAATCAAAGGACCCTATTACTATAAGAGGTGAAAGGTAGGAGATATTACCTATCCTATGCCCGGAATGGGTGGTTGAATACAGCTGAAGCTATGTGGAAGAGCTCTGATCCAAAACTAGGAAGGAATCTCTTGGTCTCAAGGTTTTGCACCAAGACCCAGAGTCTCCCCAGTTCTGTCCCTGCAGTCCTTGATGCGTTCCTTGAGAGCGTAGTACACGTGTGTCGGAGCTCTGGTGTTCCTCAGCCCCCCTTTCTCTTTCTTCCTCTCCTCCCTCCTTTTTCTACCTTCAAGCCTCGGTTTTAAAATACTTTTTTCCTCTCTCCCCCTCCTGCCAAGGAGGGTATGAAAGTCTGGTGATGTTGTGTATGTGTGTGTGTATCTCTAACTGACCCTGAAAACTAAGGCTCCTAACAAACAATGGGATTCACTGTGGGTGAGGGAAATTTGCCAAAGGACAAGATAACAATTATGCAGAACATTTATGCTGTAGCTTTAGTTTTGTATCTTAATTTCTGCCCTTGTTACTCTTCGCACAAAACCTCGTGGGAAAGCATAACCAGCCATACCATTAGGTGGGGGTGTGGGGTGGGAGTTGTAGTTTAGCAGGCTCCATGGCCCTGCCTCGTAACAATGGTCGGCTGGCAAAAGCCGGAGGAAGGCCCGAAAATGGAGTGTTCTGGGGGCATGGTGGAGGAAGAGGCAAGGAGGGGGACTTCTGTGGCATCCTGCTTGCATTTGGAGCGCTCCCGGGATCCTGTTCTAGGTAAGATTTCTGCAAGCCTATTGGTCAATGGGGAGCGCTTACTTCCTGGTAGGGGTATTCACAGGAGCCAACTTCTGCTTTTCCAGCCTCCATGTGTGACTCCCGACTGAGCTGGCATTTAGCCAGCCTGGCAGCCAGCAAACAGGGAGTGGATGCCACAGAGTTTTCTGACAGGACCCCCTCCGTTGGCCTCCCATGAGTTGGATTGTTCTGTAATTCTATATCAGCATAACCCTCCATTCAAATGAATATCTCACATCACAAAGGAGACCTATCATACACATTTCAAACTTCAGTCCATGTAAATAGATACAGAGAACAATTGGTCTTTTGGGCAGGTTGGGGGCCTAGCAAAGCATATAAACTAATTTACTGTGCCACTGCATGTAATTAATGTCTTCTCAGACCATACCTAGTACATGACACCTGTAATTTCCCCAGGTCATTTGCAATACATTGCCTCGAGGCAATTAAAATATGTGTGTTATAACTGTTGTTTTCTCTGCATCAAAGATTGTGGGTCTAGGTTTTTATTTGATATTTTACATCTTGGCAACCAGCCAGCAAAAATAATCTAAACATGTGTGGTTTAAAGTACAATTAAGCAAAAGCTGGTCACAAGAATGAGACCGCAATGAGCAGAAGGACCCCTGAGATGGAATGAAGGATCGGGACCTTGATCCAGAGATAATGACACCCAATAAGGTCATGGGTATGACTGATCAACCATTGGTGATAAGCATGAGCAGTGGCAGCACTCAGTGGAATGAGAATCAGATGGGCATTTACATCCTCATCACAAGATGGATCTGAAATCACATCTCTATCCACACTGTTCAGTGCTTAAGGGGACTGCATATATTCCATGCTCATCTCTGTGTCTGCATCCCATCTATGCTGGCCATGTGTTGGGCACTGTTTGTGTGGTTCCAGGCCACAATGTAAGAATATAAGTATAAGAAGAGACCTGCTGGATCAGGCCAAAGGCCCATCTAGTCCACCTTCCTGTTTTCATAGGGGCCAATCAGGTGCTTAGAGGAGGCCTGCAAGCAGGACCTGAATGCAGTGCTGGTGAGTACAATGCTGGTGGGGATTCCAAGCGTCACATGTTCAACCCGATAAGTGTGTGCATGCCATTTTACTGATCATGTGTTGGGCATTGTTTGTGTGGTCCTCAGTCCAATGTCAAGAAACATGCTCACAGTCCTTATTGTGGGATGTGGGCATCTGTCCAGCAGGCCCACCACATGCAATACACATGTAGGTTGTGATCTACAAATGGAAGTGACTCTCTTTCTTGGATCAGGTCACAATCTGATAGAAGGTATGACTAAAGCTGCAGAAATGCTAGGTACACAATAGAATTTTTAAGATGTTTGCTTACATTTAATAAATAAATAAATATTTTCAAAATGAGATCAAGCCTTAAAAAGGTTTTATGGGTTAGAGTTGTAGCTAGTCAAGAATGAGGGAAGGGCACTCAAAGACTTAATACTTCACTGCCCTGACACTGACAACAAGCCTCACTTCTATCTGATGTTCAACACTATTTTGTCAATTGCAACAGAGCCATTGAAATGAACAGGGGAACAGAACTCCTTATGTGCATTGGACCCTCTCTCTTTACAAGGAATCTTTTGACTGAGGCAGTGGAACTTGTTTGGCTCTACCAATCAACACACCTTAACAGACAGAATGAGTGGACCAGAAGTCATGGATTCAAATCTCTCCATAGCCATGAAACTAAGTAGATAGCCTCAGATAAGTCTCTCTCTCTCTCTCTCTCTCTCTCTCCTTCAGTTTGTGAGGATAAAATAGGACAAAACCATGAAAGTTGCTCTGATCTCAGAGGGGAAAAAAGTATGAGCGATGTGCAATGCCCCACCAGAATCTCAACAACTCTGCTGTTTTTGCTTTCTGCCTGAGGCAGCTAAAACAGAAGGTTTGCCGAATACCTTCCAGGCCACAAAACATGACTGCTAGGCTGCTGTTGGCATGATAGTTTTACTAGTTGTATAGGCCTGGTAAAAATAGATATTTCTGTAACTGTGATGCCTAAAGTGAACAGAAAGGGTGGGAAACCACTTTGGGCCTGAGCACTGGTTTTGAACATGGCCATCCTTCAGAGGGTCACATTCCAATGTTGGGCAAGGCAAAAAGCAAAAGTGGGTGAGACAAAATTGGGCTGGGTCAATGACAAAGCAAAGTGGGTTGTCAAAAGAGAGAGAGAAATAAAATATATAAAATGCTATTAAATAAAAAGCAATCAACCCTTTACAATAAACCAGGAACAGCATAATAATTGTCACGTGCTGAATTTCTGCCTTTCCTGTCCCTGTGAAAGAGGGGAGTTCTAAAATGGCTTGGGGGGGATGACAACCTGCACTAACATACAAGAGGTATGAAAGGGACAGATACAGAATTGGACTAGAATGAGCACCTGAGGAGAGTTACAGGTACATGCACCTTCCTGATTCCTGTTTCTGCACTCATGTGATCAAAAATGTTGAGACTCACTCCCAGCATGACATTCTTTAAAAACAGCATATTCCTGGCCTGGATTTCAGTTCAGAAGAAGCCCATCCATCCATTATTTATATCTGTATGTGCCATCCTTAATGAACCATAGAGCAAAAGTCATAGCAAGCAAAGCAGCTTTTGATGATCTTGGTGACCATCTCAGGTTTTAACTTCCCTGAGCCTGACATGATATGGCATCAATTTATTAGCACATGAGCGTGGTTTGCTCAAAATAGTCTTGCATTCCAAATAGGTGTTGGAAATGTGACAGTGCAACTCATCTTGACGCCTGGGAGGGGATTACATGCTACATGGGGGGTAGAGAGGTAGAGGGAAGTCCTCCTAGACTCCTAGACTGTTCTGTCCACTCTCATCTAAGCTGACGTTTCCTTCCAGGTGTAAACTGATACCCTCAGAGGAAACAAATCTCCGTTCCTGTTCCTTCTCTGATCTTAGTCTTCCTTTGTCCTTGCCAGCATGGCTCCCTAAGAAGGAGCACAGATGCAGCAGGCATCCCTTCTGCAGCATCTCCTATCTAGTCAGACGTAGGTCTCTTCTATCTAAATACATTTTCTACAATAAACTTAGTTTGTTATTTTTTCTATACCACACTCTCGATGTAATTTCTACCAAGCTGAAGTGTAACTACTGCCTAGTGTTTACTGCACGCGCTTAATTCCACAAAATACCATTATAATTCATAGATCCTAGCAATAGAGAGGCCTGGCTGGCTTAATTAGGAATGTGGTCCAGTAGTTTGACATCACTGCTCTACTAGCTCTTCTTCAGAGACCTATCAGATTTCTTGAGAAAAAGGATAAGCAAGGTGAGATCTAATCCTAGATCTCTGGGCCCTTTTTGGCTTAGGGCGGTATATAGATTAAATTTATTATTATTATTATTATTATTATTATTATTATTAAGGTAAGAGATATATGAAGAAGACAATGCAGTCTGCCAAATTTATGGCTCATACCAGCTGAGTAGCCTGAACAGCTTGTGACTCACTAAGCCAAACACAAACCATATATTGGAGCCTGTCAGGTATTTAAAACTCTCAGTTCTTACAGTCTCCAGCGGAAGACTTATCAAGCCCCTAGTACATCACCATATACAGGGTTGCAAGCGTGGGCTCTGTTTGGCTTAGTGGGTCATAGGTCTGGCCAGTTCTACAGCATTTTGGGGTGGCCAGTTATGTTCCTAAGCCACAAAGTTGCAATTCTAAGTGCACTTATGTGGGGGTAAACCTCACTGAACTCAGGGTTGGGTAGAAAAGGTGTCAGAAAAGTAAGTCCTACTATGTGGCTCACTCCCTACCAAGTGTGTTTAGGATTGCAACCTAATGCTGCAGTCCTATATACACTTACTTGGAAATCGGCCATATTGGACCCGGTGGAACTTGTGTCTGAGTTCACATGCATAAGATCAGACCGCATGTAATGTAAAGATGGATTCTGTGATTGGCTATCATGTGTTCAGGTAAAATCTGTCACCAAAGGACTGCAATGGAATGGTTTTGGGTATGCTAATCCTGCTTTTCTCATAAGGGGATGTCTAGCAAGCTCTTATGGCATTCCTTAGGTAAACATAAGCTTTTTACACAGTCTTGTGCATCTTGCATTTTTGCAGCAGAGGGAGAGTAAAAAACAAACAAAACAAACATAGGTGGAAGACCTAAGAGATACACATCCCTACCACCACACCTTCTAATATCTTACCTAGGATAAACTGCTTAAGGTTCAAGCTGAACTGTAAGAGACCTCCTGACTGGTATAAAACTTTAGTAGCAAGGTTGCCAATCTCTATTAAACATTATGAGCTTCCTCCCTTAATGCATGTTCATTTGGAAGATTTCTAAAATAAAATTATACCAAGATTGCTTTGAACTCTTTATAAAGCTGTTCTTGGAAACTAACTTGTTTGTTTTTTACAGTCAGATGCCTCTCATCGTGAGGCTATGCCATGATATTAATGCTGCACTAGCTGAAATAGCTTTATAAGACACTTTGGTGCGTCTTGGGGGAAAAATCCACTCCAGAAGAATTCAATCAATTCCTGGGAGAACTTTGTGATGTGAGGAAATAATTGAGTGCTTGACATCTAACTTTATAGGTCAAAGCTTGAAAAGGCAATATCTTGGCAATAAACTGAGATAAAATTGTGGAATTTCTGTTTGGGAGGTAGGCTTGTGGTTCCACAAAATAGATTGAATTTGTGACCTGGATTGGAAAAAGTGCTTAATTTCTGTATAAGCAGAAAACAACTAGACACATTCTTTGAAACAGCATAGCTAACATTGCTTGCCAGGTAGAAAACTCACCTTGATTCATGGTGCAGTGAAAATCCCTGATTTATATTTCCAGGAATGAAAATGGTATAGTTGCAGCTGCAAAGAAGTGTTCCACATATTGCAACAGTTTTACAATCAGTTACTGTAGATCCATAAACAAGGAGGAGAGAGAGGGAGAGAGGGAGAGAGGGAGAGAGAGCACTGATTTGTTTCATAAGATGTTCTGCAATTAATCCAATTGCACAGAAATAGCAGGCTGGTCAGCAATTAAGTGAGGAACTTTGGTTAGCATGAGTTAGATTGGGCAGATGAATAATATTTAACTGGATTTTGCTTTGAACCGGGGATACAGTAAGCACTAGCTATACCCAATGTATGCACGATAGATGGCAAGTCTGTTCTGCAGTTTTAACAAGGAACTATGATGATGAATTGTGGTTCATGGATAAAATAACTAGCTGTGACTTTCATTTCGTTGGGAACCATACCCCCTTCCTTTAAACATAAAACAATGCACATTAACTAATATGAGCCAACAATTCAGAAAATCCTATCCTTGTAAATGTCGCACACCTGCTTCTGTGGTTAAGAGTGATCTGGACCATAAGATAAGGTGGAAATGATATCATAAAATAATATACTCCAAGTTTGCATTGGCTGATTCAGATCATTCTTTATCAGATACGTCTGCAAGAAAAGCAAAACAAATTCTGAATCCAATATCTAAATTTGGAAATCCAAACCAAATGAAGACATCTGAAGGGAATGTCATCAAAGTCATGCATCCTGGCTAAACTCACTCCAGTCCTACCACATCAGTGGTGATCTGAATGCATCATGCTGTTTCATGGCTGTAGTGGGGTTTCCCATTTGTGATTGGAGGAGTGTCCCAATTGTGATTTGGCATCCTGAGCCTGTGCATCTGCACACCTCCTATTTCTTTATCAACAAAGTTTCCCTTTGATATGAAGGAAATTTGGATCTACTGAAATAGATGATGCTGAGCTTCTTTACAGAAGATGGAGGCAGAGAGCGGAATATGAACACTTTTTCCATTGAACCCACAATCAGAATATATTTGGGCAACATCATATCTTTCTGACTTGGTTTCTACAGAGCATGTCACATGCAGTTTAACTGAACCAGGTACCTATTGCTGCTTTCCTTGGTTGTTTGTCTCTAATGGTTGTGGGGTGACCCCTGGGAGAGTTTTAATACACCTTTTACTTAGTCAGCTATCCCAAAGATTCTGAGCATCCCTGCCTGCATTCCACCTGAAAGCCACGCTTAACTGTTTGTTGACTGCAGTCTCAAAGAAGTTTTGATAAGCCTTGCTGCAAATCTGTGGCTAGAAGGAGACTGCTATGTAAGGTTTAGCCTTTGCCATATTGATAAGGTTTATAAATAATACCAATAAAACAGTTAAGAGACATCGCTTGGATGTGTTTGACATATATTTACAAAGTTATAATCCAAAAAGACAGTGGGGTGTACTATGGTCCCAGTCCAAAATGTCAGCTCAGTTATGGTCTCACCGGCTTGCCTGGAATAAGTTACCAGTCTGGGCATTTCTACACTACAAATTACAAAGAAGACCAGAGCAGCAGAGTACACACTTTGGATGTAGATGGTTCCTGTATCTTAATTCCTGGCATCTCCAATTAAAAGGATCAGGGATCACAGTAGTGGGGAGCATCCAGTTCATGGCCCTAATTAGGCCCAGCATAGGTCCCAACTTGGCCCACAAGGCCGTTTCCTCCAAATCATCCCCACCTGCCATCTTATATGATGTGAGGTGTGGAGCTGGTGGAAATATGGCTGCCAAGAAACAATCAGAAGCCTTAAAGAGCTCCTGATGGTCCCTTGGCAAGGAAATCTTACTGTCATCACCCATCAGTTGATTGGCAGTGACAGCAAGACTGCAGCAACTGACTGCGCAGTGGAGTTCCCCATCAGAAACTCTATAGTGCAGCTGGTCTCAGCAGGCTTCCTATAAGAGCCAAAAGTTGATCAGCGCCAACGGAAAGCCTGCTAGGACTGGCTATGCTAGGGCGTTCCAGATAGGGAATGCCATAGCACAGCTGATGACTGAAACAAAGCTGCCTTATTGTAAGTGCTGATCAGGTCATTGGCGCTTACGGAACGAAGGCTAGTGGGGTATGCTGTAAGTGCAACTATTCATTTGTACTGCCAGCTTGAATTGAAGGCGGCAATGAAAAAGTTCCTTTTCTGTAGGGTTCTTGGTAGCCACACCCACAAAGAATGTTTGAGGAACCACCCACCTATTAAAATTAATGGGGGGGTCAGGAAGGTCAGGATATGCCCCCCCAGATCCTGTTCCCCACCCCTGGGCTGGCAAATCATGGGAAAGATCTCTTTGTCTGAGGCCTGAAGAGCTCCTGCCGGTCAAAGCAGATGATATTGGGTTAGATGACAAATAGTCTCACCAGGTATAAAGCAGCTTCTATGTTCCCCCAGCTCCCCATTGTCTCTGAGATCTGGCATAACTAAGGTGGCATACTACACATATTCACCTGCTGGGAGTAAGTCTCATTAAACTCAGTGGGACTTACTTTTGAATGAGATTAGGTTGCAAGGTATGAATCAGATATCCTGAGTTTGAATCTCTCATTTCTGCCATAGACTAAGTGGTCTTAGGCCACCCTCTTTCACCCCCACTACAATGTAGGGGGGAAATACAAACATATTTTACAGGGGTTGTATAAAGATTACAACAAGGTAAAGTATTTGGAAGGCGTTCGCGTTCAATACTCAAAAGCACCACTTGTCCCCAGGTTGCATGGCTGAATGCTCCTTTGCATAAGAGGTTCCCTGCACATAGAAACATAGCATCTCCCCTCCACATTTCAAAGTCTATTCTTCTCCCCAACATACTAGGAAGTTTATTTTTTCAGATGCACATCCAAACATTCAGATCCACACCTTCAGCCTGATGTTCTGTTCAGAGAGTTGTATCCAGCTACATTCTGTCCAGAGCAGACCCAGTGAAATTAATGGACCTAATCATGCCCATTAGTTTCAATGGGTCAACCCTGAGTATGGCTAGATACAACCCAGAAGCTTGAACACATGAACACATGAATCTGCTGAATGCATAAACATCACAATTTTCAGCCACACCTGAGCAGGTTTGAAGCTTTATGGAAATCGGATTTGCTTTTCACCTCACATTCCCACCTCATTCTTCAAAATCTGAAGGAGCGCCTCCAGCATCACCAATTAGGCCGCCTGACAAGATCAGCCACACAAGACCTTCTCTCGGTCCCACCAGTTAAAACAGCAAGGCTGGTGCAGACCAGAGAGAGGGCATTTTCGATTGTGGCCCCCACCCTCTGGAATTCCCTTCCTTTCGATCTTTGCCATGCCCCCTCCTTAATAGGTTTCTGCCGAGCCTTGAAAACCTGGCTATTCAGGCAGGCCTATGGGATCTCTGGGGTGGGTTAGTTTTTAATGTTGTTGAGGGATTGAAAGGGGGGTGATTATCAAATCACATTATCAAATGTGGTTTGTATTGTTTTATATTGTATTTTATCTTATTGCCCTGGTGTACATCGCCTAGAGTGGCCGTTGACTCGCCCAGATAGGCGACTCAAAAATAAAATTTTATTATTATTATTATTATAAAATGTACTGCCATTCTGCCTCAAATTCTGCACAGCATTTGAATGATGGGAGGGAGGTGAGGGGACAGGGGTTAGCTCATCCCCTGAGTCCTCCCAAATTTTAGTCAAACCATGGCTTCTAATAGTCTTTAAAAAATGAAACAAAAGGGAAGCGGACTGGGGCCCCTCTGTAGTTCATGCTATGTTACAAATTCTCTTCGTTTATGACCTTCACCAAAAAGCACATAGGAACACATTAGATCTCCAGCCAAACAAATGTGACTAATGTACTGAGTTGCTTTGACCCATTCCTAGCCCTTAATGCAATTTGTGTTCAAGTATAGGGAGAACATTGTTGTTATATAAAGAGAGCCGAGTAATTGTTGGGGAGAAAGCAATATACTGAGCCTTAATGGTGCTGTGTTGCACTATGACTTGTCATAACTGATTGGATTAATGTGCACATCAACACCTATAGGCAAAGCAGGTAATTTCAAACATATATCAACATTGAACTAAAAAGATTATGCAGTTGACATAAACAGAAATGCTGACATATACAGTCGGCCATGGTGATAATGATGGAGGGTTTTTTTGCACCAGGAATTGCGTATATATTTATTTTACCGATGATTATGACAAGAAAATAAGGGAGTCTTCTTTCCCCTGTCTAAGAGAATCAGATCTTCACTTCATCACCACTATAGAACAAATGAAACAATCTTGTTTACAAGAACTGCCCATCCATGTTCTGTACCAAGCTACATTTATTTGCTATGTTCTGGGTTTGCCCAAGGAGTTGATCATGAAGAGATGCCAGGGGAGACCCAAAATCCCCCCTGGCTTCACCCTTTGGGGCCTATGTGGGGCCAGTTCCCCACACACATTTCTGCTCTGCTAGAATTGTCAGGAGTTCAGTTTACCTTGCCAGTTTCACACGGTGAATATTGCTTATGGGTAAAGCCCTCCAGGTGATCGTAGCTGGCATTGTTGTGTATGTGAGAGAGCATCTGTGTAACTGAACAGCACTTAGAATTAGTAAAGATCAGCTGTAATCATGATGCAGTGAATGGGTGAAGTAATGTTGCCATGAGTTTTTACCATTACAAAAGTGAACATGGGGGTGAGGCTGGAGCATGTCATAAACAGCTCATGAAGAAGAGCCCAATTGCTCTTCCTCTGACTTAAGTGTGGAGAACCTCAGGCCTGTGGAGGGGGGCAAATGCAGCCCTCCAGGTCTTTCTTTTTAGCCCTTCAGACTGTTCCCAGGCCACATCCTTCACCGGCCTTGCTTTGTACCCTCCTTGAATGTTTTTGCCTGGTTGGAATGAGCCTTTGAACTCAAATAGTACTTCCTGCATGCCTGGGTGGAGGACAGAGTTCTTGTACATGCATGTAAAACTAGGATGCTGCAGACAGATGACATTTGCATTTGTTATCCTGCCTACTTTTACCTCTTGTCCCATCCACTACTGGCATGCAGCCCCTGGAAAGCTGCCCAGGAGGGAATATGGCCTTTGGTCTGAAAGGTTCCCACTCCTGCTCTGATATGTCTAGTACAGCCTTTCCCAACCAGTGTGCTTCCAGATGTTGTTGGACCACAGTTCCCATCTTTCCTGGCCGTTGGCAATGCTGGCTGAGGCTGATGGGAGTTGTGGTCCAACAGCATCTGAAGGCACACTGGTTGGGAAAGGCTGGTCTAGTACGTAGCATAGATATACTGCAATTCAGACTATGGCTGTCAGAAACAGGTTTCATGGGAGTGACCAGCCAAATGAGATGACACAGGCCCTACAAGTGAGAGATTGATTGGAGTGAGCGTGTCTGTACTACACAACATCTGATCCAAGAAATTGTTCCACCATGCCTTTTGCCAGGTGTTTCTGACAATCTCCCATCTTTGTGGAGTCCCAGGAAGGCAGGAGGGTTTTAAAGCTCTATTGAGCCACCATACCTGGCTTGCAGGGGCTTTCCTTGGCATGGTGAGTTTCACACATTGTGCGTCTCTGCTAATCAGAGCTTGGAAAAGTTACTTTTTTGAACTACAACTTCCATCAGCCCCAGCCAGCATGGCACTGGCTGGGGCTGATGGGAGTTGTAGTTCAAAAAAGTAACTTTTCCAAGCTCTGCTCTGCTTTGCTGTTTTTAGTTAACTATTTTTAGAAGGTACTGAATAAACTGAATGTTAGAAAAGGCATTATGTTTACAGATGGGGAAAAAATCCTCCAGACTGTGGAATTCATCTCCATGGCTCTATTTTGCTCAAATGCGGATCAAGTAACCACACCCACCCTTGTGGACAGCAGAATGTAGAATCAACCTAGATTGAAAGTAGCACATTGAAGATAAGTATGAAGAATTCCATTCCTCTTCTACAAGTGGGTTAGTATGTAGAAACACAGACCTAGTTTCTATATCCACATTTCAACTGGTGCATTCCTAGTGAAGGTGAAAGGCCCAACCTATCAGGGTGTACTTCCCATGTTTCTTCTGTTTCTGATCCATATCAATTCCACATGCATTTCCCATTATCCTGTTCCATTTAATTTCTGGATAATCTGATTTAAAAAAAAAAATCCCTCAAAATAGATTTAAATACATTTAAATACTTGCCATGCAGACCAATGCCACTGAGACTCAGACTGTATTTTCTCTGAGAAGTGCATGCCTCCAGACTTACTTAGGGGCAGATTTGCCCTATCCTGCTCTGCTGGGGAAGGAGGACACATGGGGATATTAATTGGTCCGGGACTGGCATATCATATGACCTGACTGGATCTTCTTAAAAGGTGGCACCACCTCCCCAGATTCCTCTTGATCCACCATGGCACCTGCCCTTTATGGGAGTATGGGATTAGCCAGTTACCCATTTGGGGGAGCCAAGTAGGGTTTTGGAGGCATTCTTCACAGTGTCCAAGGGATCACTTCCCCCCCCACCTACTCCTACCCCTATGTATACTGCTGGGTGTTGCTTTTGGATTTGGCTGATTGGCTTCATTATTTGATCACACCAGGTAGGTAGGGGTAGGCAGAGAAGTAAAACTGAATAGGCGGCCCTGCTGAGCACCCTGAGGCACCAGCTTGGTGAAAGTCCACTTCCTAATCCACCTCTCATTGCCAGCTGGCTCAGAGGTGAGCTAGGAAAGGAAGCACTCTTTGGGCTCTGGAGGCTCCATCCTTCTAATCACTAGGCAGCAGGGGAGGGACAGAACAAACAGGAGTTCCCTTAGCACATATCTGGGCAAGCATGCAAAGAAAAGTACAGATATTGGGGACAGGGTAGTGTTACCCAATAGAGGGAAGACTCTGTTCTGTCTTCCCAGTGTGGCTTCCTGTATGGATGGCCCAAGTCAATTCTGCTTTGCCGTAGATCCTTGAGCTGATGTTCTGTAAAGCTGTGGCTCTTTAACCCATGTTGCTGTCTTGTGTCTATTCTTTCTGGGTGTGGGGGAAATGCATACTTAAAACGTGTGTGCTCTCAAAATGCATATTTAAATGTATGTTTTCTTTCAAAATATTTTAAATTGCTAACAAATTCTTCCAAGCATGTTACCAAATTCTTCCAAGCGACACAGGAAGTGGATTGTACTGTGAAAGACCAACCCAAGCTGTATTTGCATTTTGACAAATTTGTAGGGCAGTCCAATATCTCAGAGAGGAGGTCAGGTTTCCTGCTCCCCTGGTGCATTCACTATAGCTGCCCAATTTCCCTGCTTTGTAAAGTTTAATAGAAATATCTGTTGGCTATAGGTACATTCTTAAACCGCAAGGGTTTTTTTTTTGCCTATTAGTCAATGTCTCTGCTTTTTAATCCAGGAGATAAGAAATGGGATCCTGTGCAAATATGCTGAGAATGGATCAATCATTTGCATGCTTATTGGGTTGAATGGGATTTACTCCCCTGAAATCATGCTTAGGATAGGTGAAACTGACCACAAGGGATGGGGAGGGGAGGAGGAGGAAGAACAGGGGTAGGGGAGGAGTAGGGAAGGGAGGAAGGGCAGAGGAGAGGAGGGGAGGGGAGGAGGAGGGCAGGTTTGATAATTTGCGTGCTAATTGAGTTTGATGGGATTTACTCCCATGCAATCATGCTTAGCATATGTAAAACTGACCATGGGGGAGGAGGAGGGGGAAGAGGAGAGGAAGGAGGAAGAAAAGGGCGAGGGGAGTGATAGGAAGAGGAGGGGGAAGGAGGGAAATGGAAGGGGAGGGGAGGGATGAAGGGGGAGGGAAGGGGCAAAAGGGAGGTGATGGGAGGGAGGAGGAGGGGAGGGCAGGTTTGATCATTTGCATGCTGATTGAGTTCAATGGGATTTACTCCCATGCAGTCACAGTTAAGATAGGTAACTGGTCATGGGGGAGGGGGGAGGGGAGAGACAAGAGGAAGGGGATAGGAAGGAGGAGGAGGGGAAGGCCGGTTTGATCATTTGCATGCTTTTTGAGTTCAATGGGATTTACTCCTGTGCAATCATGCTTAGAATAGATGAAACTGATCTGGGGGAGGGGCAGGAAGGGGAGGGGGAGGAGAGGAGATTGGGTGGGTGGGCACTGGGCAGAGGGGAACCCCCTTTCCTTTCCAAAAGGAAAACATTGTGAACAGTATCATTCTTTTTCAGCATTTCCCCCATGTTTTTATTTTACAGCAGGCACATATAGTCTCCCACCCGAATTAAAGCAAAGCTGTCCCTGGCCACATTCACACCAGACCTTTATTTCACTTTAGACAGTCATGGCTTCCCCTAAAGAATCCTAGGAAGTGTAGTTAGTGAAGGGTGCTGAGTGTTGCTAGGAGATGTCCTGTTCGCCTCGCAGAGCTTCAGTCAGAGCAGCTGACAGTTAAACCACTCTGGCCACTGGAATTCTGTCAGGGGAATAGGAGTCTCCTCTCAGCACCCTTCACAAACTACACTTCCCAGGATTCTTTGGGGGAAGCCACGGCTGTCTCAAGTGAAATAAAGGTCTGGCATGGGTCTGATTAGGCCAGCTCAGCAGCTGTGAGTCTAGCTTTTAGAACACTGACAGTTGGTTCTTACCGAGCATGTCCAGGCTTATCATTGATTTTAATGATAAATGTCTTAAATTACTTTAAAAAAAACGGGCATTTTTTAATTTTAAACTGCAGACGATGAAGGTCAGAGTATGGGGCAAGGTCAGTAATAGGATTACCGATCCTCTGTGAACATGGCTGATTTTTAATTAATTTCAACAGATTATGAGAATACTGACAGAAAAAAGTCCAACAGGGGTCTGTTTTCTCTCTCTTTCCACTCTTTGAACTCTCAATTCTCTCTGATTGTTTTGTGTATCGCCATGAAAATTTAGAGGGTTGTTAAGCAAGCATTTCTGAGTTCAGCACTATGTTTTGTAAGGTTTTGTTTTGAAATGAGCTTATGGGAAGCATCAGAATGGCATGGGGGTATTTTCAATTTAACATTGCGGAATGTGAAAAATCCGTGCTGTCTACAGTATACGGTCACTCTCGTGGCTATATAATAATGCACTCAGAGCACTTTGGAACGTGTTAAGAATTATCATTCTCAGTTCAAATGTCTAACCTGTCTTAACTACAAGCACTCATTTATAAATTCTCCTGGAAATTGTGGTGGGGGGATCTGAGTTTGCTCCACCAGTGAAAGATTTGTTGCCGTGAAACTTTGCATTGCAGCAAATTACTTAAGAAGTGATTTATCAGACTTAATGATCAATTATCAGACCTAATGATCAAGGCATTAGGTTTCTTGGTTGACTTCAGTAAATCTTGATCTCTGTCACTTTGGTGTGTTTCTCTGACTGCACACCCAGATGAGAAGTGCTTAATTTAATTACAGTGACAAGCTGATTTACTCCGAACACTCCACTTTTAACACCTCCGAAGTAAAATGACACACACAAGAAAGGCAACTGCCCATCACGGTGAGAGACAAAGTTATTCATTAAGCCTTCTCTCATCTTATTACCTTGACAGTAGGTTTGACAGTCAAGCCAACTCCAAGCTTTTCTTTTTGCACCCAAAAAGTCTTTAACATGGACAACACTACATTCAGTTAAAGTGAAATGAACCTTTTATAAGCATCGCTCAGGTCGAAACACCCCCCCCATATTGAATTGGGGATGGGGGAATAAAATATTTTCTGAATAATAAATAATTTCTCAGTCTTCTCTATGTGCATCTATTATTGGGCTGCGATTTTACATTGCAGGAATGTGCAAATCTTCACATACATTCCTATGTGCAGGGCATTTATGCCTAAAAGAGGATATGCAAAATTCTCAAGGGTAGGTTTTTCTTAATAGCCTTGATCCTATTATTAATGCTCATGGTTTCCCATTCACTTAATAGCATAGTAATGTTTTAAATATCTCTTTTGTTATATAGAAGTACTGTGAACTGCCAACATCTTGCAAGGCCATTGAAAGAACCCAGTTAGGAATTAGATATTTTTTTCCTACAGCATTGTGGGTTTTTTTTTTTTTTTAAAAAGACGAGCCTTTTAAGGAAGGTCAGGCAACAGTAATAGGAGAGATCTACTCTCCCCACCTCATCCCAAGAACTTCTCTTTGATAATTATTAAACCACAGCAGCTCCTCCAATCCAGCAGAGGAAATTAGCCTAATGTACAAACCAGTCATTCTTCAGGTAGATAGTGGGCCACCATTTTCCCCTTTGTCATCCTTAATGATGATACCTTGCATTTAGCCACCATTACGCGAAAAATGCTTTCGTCTCAACAGCTTCATATTGATTTATTTATTCTCATTCTGCTCATGTGCTAAAGAGCAAAATTGCCTCTGCAATGAAAGACGTAAATGAAGTGACCTGGAATATTAACAGATTACCCCACTTCATAAAAAAGAGGGGAGAGAAAATGCTGTTTTCTTCAGAGCTGTAGGACATGCTAAAAGCGCATTTATCCAAGAAGTCCATAAAGCCTGATAAATCCTTACAAGTTCAGAGAAGTATCTGAGAGAGATTACTTTTAGAATGAACTGGTAACTCTGTTTCCGAGGAGTTACATATCTGGTTATACGATTCAGATCTTCCAGAGATATAGCCCAATCCACAGGGAAGATATTAGCTTTATTCATACTTGTTTTAGTTAATAATAGGATAAACATTTTTTTAGACATTGGAAACCCATAAATCACTGCACAAAAGATCTAGGTTCTTTTGCTGTATGCAGAATGACTGAGTTTCAAGTGAGGAAGAAATCTTCCCTGGAGCTACTACCCAAATTTTGCTGAAAGCAACATTCGGAGTAGGTTTTGTTTCTTTTTTTTACAGGGTTCTCTTCAAATTAACCATGTGACATGAGGAATTTGGGGGGATACTCTATGAGTTCCAAACAAGTGGCATTTCTTATCAGGGAATTGGCACAACCCTAAGTAGTAACCAGCTGCTATTTAAAGAGCACAGTAAAGCAAATTTGGAGCTTCCTCTGAAGGCCTGGTCAAGCTGGCCTGACATGAGCAAAGCTTTTGCTCTAAATCTGTGAGAAGCTTTATGCTTACAGTTGCAGTTAACAAAAATATAAAGATGGGTAGAATATGCAGGCCATGTTGGGATCAGATGCTGAAAAGTCAGAATCTGAGCTAAATTTAGAAAGGCCAAGGAGCCTTAGGATACTATAAAGGGGAGGTTAAGGTTCATGGCTCTGTTCCATATTTTTGGGAGATTTCCACTTACAAACATTTTATGCAGGTATCATGCTATGCAGGTATCAGCTAAAGAAATAATGCAAGGCTACCATAAGACCAACCTTTGCATTCACAAGGAATGGAAAATTCAAAAGGTAAGCAGGGAGAAAAAGCAAAAGGTAAGCGAATAAGAATATCTGACACAATTTGCTCCAGTTGTGTCAACTGAAGACAATCCTCTCTGGACAAAGACTGCAGAATGGTTTGCTTGTTCCATTGGTGAAGCCTTGTCTTGGGCTGACCAGAAAAGGCCCACAACTCAATTCTGCCTGAATATCAGATGATTTGTCATCCCCCCTTTGATGAAGTTGTAATTTCAGTTGTAGTGAGTCATCCTTTAATAGTAATTATATTCCCTAATATGGTTGATTAAGCTTCTAAGTCAGCCTTTGACTGAGCCTTATGCAGGAGGAGCAGCTTTGAAGCAATTATAAGCTCCACCTTCACTGAAAGGTGCCTCTTTAGTTAAGGGGGCTCAGCAGTCTTTTACTCTGATGGAGCAGTTTGAAGTGGGCCTTCTATGATGGAGTCCTCTGAAGCAGAGGATGTCACTATGACATCATTGGGCCAGAGTGGCACTGGTACCACAGGCTCATTTTTCAGGCATGCTTTTGGGGCTGGCCCTGTATGCAGTTCCCCTTCTGACTCAGTCCTTGACCTCTTCCCCTGAAAAAGAGGAATCCAATCATGATCATGACAATAACAAATTACCTGTAGCTCTAAAAAGCCTATTCTCCATTAATAGTTTTTTTTTAAAAAAAATCTGATGAACAGAATTTTCAGATTTTATAATGACAGTGCTGAAAAGTTCAAAAGGATCTTATTATGCTATCATGAGAGGTAAACTTTTTCACTTGCACCATTACAGCTGTGGCCCTCCAGATGTTGTTGGGCTCAAGCACCCATCATCCATGACCATTGGCCAAGGTGGCTGGAGCTGATGGCATTTGTAGTCCAACATCATCTGGAGGGCACTACATTGACTATCCATGCTACTGGCTTCTACTTGACTCTGACAAGACAAACTACTACAATCCAATTATGGTCCTCTCTAGGGTCGGTTCACCTATATATGTCCATCATTTGGTGACTACAAATCTAGTGATGACTTGAATGGGTGAATGAGTAAGTCATTCACTGGTTCTTTCGGTCCATGGTGTCTGGCAAGAATTGGTGTAATTTGTTTTACTTGAAAATAGTCGAGTAAAACGTGATACAGAGACAATGGCCTGGATCAAAGGTGATCATATGGGAATCACTGAGAGCCTAAACCAACCATGTTTCTTGTTTGAGAAAACAAGAAACATTTGTTGGTAGGCAGCGTGAATGCTTGCACTTCAGTGTATCTCTCATTGTCCCTCATTTGTCTGTTAAACTCTCAACCCCATTTCCAGCTGAATTGCCTGAAGCCTATTCAGCAAGTTCTAGAACTGATGAGGACACGGTAATAACGACTACCCTGATTACAGCCATTCTGAAATGGTTGTATGTCATTTCTATCTCTTCCCCCTTCTTACCAATTTTTTTCCTCTTTGCTTTTCCTTTTCCTTTTAAAGTTTACTTCCTTCCCCTGAAAAGTGGCAGACCCATGTGACAATATCCTTTTTTTTTCTTTTTAAGAAAGAAAAAGAAAGTGTCTGCAGAAAGCTTCAGGTTTGATGGGAAGAATGGCCCATCCAAAATTGCCCAGGGATGTGTCAGTGGCTGGGCTTTGAAGCCACTAGGGGAAGTTGTGGCTTGACTTCGAACCCCCATAGCATGGCCATGCATGCTGTGTCGCACTGGAGTAGGGCAGGGTGTGGCTATTTAATCCCTGCTCTGCCCCTCCCCCAGCCTCTCTCTGGCCTTGTGTGGTGACAGAGCAGGATGCCTCTGTCAGGAAAGCCTTTGTGGTCTTGGTGGGGGTCCCCTGTTTTGGTGTCAGGTGAGGCTGTGAAGGGGAGATTGCTGATCATCCATGGCGGCAATCTGGCTGCGGACGCATAAGCAGCTTTGAATAAGGATTCGAAGAGTGGCAGTGATCTGCTGTAAAGCACATCATTACAGGCTGCTACAGGCCTCTGAGGTTTGGAGTCTTGGGGTTGGAGCTTGGTAGTCTTGGGGATGGGGAGGATTGTAAGCCCCCCTTTTTTCAGCCTGGGGCCTGCCTTTTGGGATGGCCATTTGGGTAGAGTTAGCCGAGTGGTCATTTTGGGATCTAGCTGGCATATTTTGTGGAAGCCCAACTGCTCTTTAGGTTCTTGGGAACAGCTGCCGCACTGGGGGACTGGAGAAGACCTGAGCATTTGGGTGCTTGCTTGCTTGCTCCTCTGGATTGCTGTCTCTTGAGACAGCTGAAGTCCCTGCTAAGTACTGCAAGGACTGGGACCCCCTGCCTGACCCTGACCCCAGAGAGTCATTTTTTTGGTCATGGCAGCCATTTTGAATAGGTCTTTTTTTGTGTGCCAGTGGCCATTTTAATGAGTTCCCCACTCCTTTTTGGCAGCTGGGCAGTTCTGAATAGGCCTTTGGGTCTCAGTGTCTATTGTTGCCTCCCTCGCCTTCTTCCTTTTTGTTTGGTCACTTTTGCAGGGCCTTTTGGTTGATAGGTTGAGTCAGATCTGGGGTATAGTAGGCCATTCTTCTTTCAAGGCCTTCTAATCTTACTCTTACTGTTGGAGGCTATCTACAATCGAGCAGTATATAAGTTTGTCTACACTTAAGCAGTAATAAACTTTTCCAAACATAACATAATAAATAGCAGATCTATCTTACGTCTGGTGGGATTGGTGGCCTGTTGGGCATTTTTGTTGTTATTATGCCTCTTAAGAAAGGCAAGGGTGGTCTCAAAGGCAAGGGAAAGGCCCCAAAGTGTCCCTCTCAGCGACAGCTTAATGGGCAACAGGAGCTTCATCATCTAATGAGGAGGGCCCTGATATGGCATCAGTTCTGGAGAAACTGAATCTTTGGAGAAATTGAAATGACAGCTTTTGGAGGGTGGACAAAAGAAGGCCAAAATGGTTCAGGGTAAGAAGGATAAAAAGTTGATTTGTGATACTGCAGTTTTGAACCATTTAGCTGCCTTGGAAGGTTCATCTGCTCAGTTTGGAGACTGCAGTACCTGAAATGGAACCTGTGGCTATGGGTATTCCAGAGGTCGAGGCTGCTGTTCAACCAGTTTGGGGTGAGTTTGGTGAGTCTTTCCCTAGGGTCAGTTTCGGAGCTTTTCTGGGTGGTCTGGCATGTACGCCTTGGGCTGCAGGTTGGGGTGGCCTTATGCTGCTTATGCAGGAGGAATGCGTGCTATGCATGGGTGCAGTGTTTCTCCTGCATTACAGCAGCCTGTTTGGGATGTGTGTAAGGAGGTATGGTGCCCTGTGGGCATGCAGGCAGCTGCACAGGTTGCAGGGGTGGCTCAAGGGACTCCGGATCCTTTGTCTTCTGTGCAGGCTGGTGCAATTCCATTTGGTGAGCCATCTGCTCCTCTGGGGATTCATTTATTAGAGGCAACCAATGAGAGTATTTGGAAAGGTGAATATGTAGATATCTTCTCCTTGCTCTGTTGGAAGCTGGAGCAGAAGGACCAGAATAAGCAGGAGGAAAGCAACAATGATAAATTTAAAAAGAAGGTTGACAGGACTTAGGGCAATGGGCTGGCAGGATTTCTTATTTACACTAGGGCATTGCGTTACCAGCAGCCTATGTGGGCTTTTGCTTTGGTAAAATACCTGAATATCATTGTCAGGGCCCACACTGAACTTATGGGGTCAGCATGGTTGGCCTATGATGAATCCTTTAGGATATGGGCAGCAGTTGATCTGAATTTGAATTGGGACAGGAAGGACCCAGAATTGTGGCTGCAGTATATGACAGTGGCCAACCTATTCAAGGAGATAGAGCTGATGGCGAGCATTTGCTGGGTAAGTCTCCTATGGTGGCACCTTCCTGTGGGTCCATGGGGCAGGAACCTCTCCTGCTCTTTTGGGAATTAAGTGTGAAGGCCTTCTGTAATAGGAACCCCTGTAAATTCAGGCATGAGTGTTCCATCTGTGCTGGCTCCCACTTCTTTATGGGTTTCCCTAGACCACAGAGTGTCAGGGGGCACAGCGTGGAAAGAACTCTGAATCTGGTGGGCAGCCCCCAGGTAAGGGGTCCCACCCAATTAGGGTTCAGAGGCTTTGGGCTTTGTTGAATCACTACTCTAATCGTGCTGATGCAGTTTATTTGGGGAAAGTTTTTCATTATGGCTTCCGGATTCTAGTCGTTGGGGAGTATAAACCTTACTTGTCTGGGAATTTGAAGTCTATAGTTGGACTGGAAATGATTGCACAGGAGAAAATTGACAAGGAGATTGCTGAAGTTAGAGTTTTTGGTCCTCTTGACTACCCTCCTATGCCCACTTTGAGGGTATCTCCTTTGGGCATTGTTCTTAAGAAAGATCCTGGGCAGTATTGCCTCATTCATCATCTGTCTTACCCTAAGACGCAGTCGGTGAATGATGCTGTCCCTAAGCATTTGTGTTCAGTATGTTACACTTCCTTTGATAGCGCAGTTGTTATGGTGTGGAGTTTTGGCCTAGGTGCTCTCATGGATAAGTGTGATATCAAATTAGCATTCCGTCTCCTGCCAGTCTACCCTTTGGACTTTGATCTTTTGGGGTTTTCTTTCAGGGGCTTCTTGTATGTAAAAATGTACTGCCCATGGTATGTTCTATTTTGTGTTCAGCTTTTGAGTGCTTTCGTATATTCCTTGAGTGGGGTCTCAAGAGGCGAGCTGGCTCTTAAGCAGTAGTTCATTATCTTGATGATTTTCTTTTTGCTGGACCTGCTGACCACAGTGTTTACAACTAATGACTACATTTGGGCATGTAGCTGCTGACCTGGGAGTGCCGTTGGCCAGGGGGAAAAACTGAAGGCCCAACACCTGTGCTTACCTTTTTGGGAAATGACCTTAACTTAGTGGCACAGGTTTGCCGTTTGCTGGCAACAAAGTTGGGTGAGTTGAAGTTCAGGGTTGCTAGCATGTTGGGTGCTAAAAAGGTTAGGGAGCTTCAGGAGTTGGTTAGGCATTTAAATTTCACTTGTAGGGTTATAGCTTCTGGCAGTGCATTTCTTCGTAGGATTTGTGATTCGATTAAAGGCCTCAGCAGGCCTCATCATCGGGTTAGGATAGCCTGGGATATGAAGGAGGATTTGTTAGTTTGGTCACTTTTTTTAGATCAGTTTAATGGGCTTTCCTTATTATTGGTGGCAGAGCTGCCAATTAACTCTGATGCCTCTGGAGCTCTGGGTTTTGAGGTCATTTTTTGGAACAGCTGGGCTGTGGCTGGCATCATGAGGGATTTGACCTTTTTAGAGTTCTTCTCTATAGCGTTTGCTGTTCATCGGTGGGCAGATGATTTTGTTAACTCTGTGGTTCATTTTTTGGTGTGATAACCAGGCCATGGCGTGTGTTATCAGTTCCCTTACTTCTAGGAATCCTGGAGTGATGGTTTTGGTGCACGCTTTTGTGACCCAACTCCTTAGATTTAATATTCTTTTTCTTGCTTGCCATGTTCCTGGCCTGCATAACAGCATAACTGGTGCTCTTCCCCATCAACCAATGTCACATTTTCGAGAGTTGGCCCCTTTGGCCAGACTTCACCTGGAGCTAATGCCTGTGCCACTGTGGGAACTTGGCAGTTTGAAGCTGAGAAGGCCATAATGCTATCCTTTGCCACCAGCACAAGAATTTCTTATTTAAGATCAGGTAGGGAATTTGGCATTTTTCATCTAAACAAGGGGTATCTGCCCCTTTGGCCTATTCCTTTGGACCAGCTAATTGAATGCTGTGTGATTCTTCACCAGCAGAGCCTTTCTGTGAAGACCATCAAGGGTAAATTAGCAAGTATAGGATTTTTGGTCAAGCTTAAGGGTGTGCCTGACTCCTCTGGCTATTTTCAAATTAGGAAAATGCTAGAGGGGTGGACCTGTATCCATCTTTCTGCGCTAGACACCTGTTGCTCTATTTCACCAGCTATTTTGTTGGGACTTTATGTTGGGTTTAAGCAAGCTTGCATGCCGCCCCCTTAGATAGGGAGATGTTCCCTCTAACCAGTATTGGGGATATCTCTATATGTTTGTTTACCATGATGTAACTTCCCATATGAAAGCCGTGAGCAAATATTCTTTTATTCTTTTTACCTAAGATTGTCTCTATAAGTTATTTGATTAACTAGTATGCCTGAGAGGTGTGGGACTGGTTATTCTCAAAATTCCGCTGTTGCATTTATACTTTGCTAATAAATAGGACTACATACTGTTCCTATTTCATTTAACCAAACACTTTATGGGCTTTGGGTGTCTTTGTGTCGTTCCAGCTATAAGGAAGTTTTTTTTCCCATGCTGTTGCTGTTACAGTGGTTTTGGGGGCTTTTTATATGGATGAGTTAATTACCTTTTCTAGAAATGGTAAGTCTGGTCAGGCTCTGAAGGTAGGTGATGTCACGGTAGGTGACAGCAGCATTCAGATCCAGCTGTGAAGGCCTAAGACTGACCAGAGGGGCCAGGGGTCTGTCATCACTTTGGCTTCTTCTTAAGTGGAGGAGTTGTGCCCAGGCCTTGGACTCATTTTTGCAGCTTAGGGGCAAGTTTGGAGGGGCACTATTTTGTCATCAGGATGGTCAGTCTTTAAGTATCAGTTTTGGACCATCACCAGTCAGGCCTTGTCAAATTTGAGGCTTGATCCTGGGCAGTTTGGCACTCATTCCATAGGATTGGTGCAGCTTCTACTGCAGCTAACTTGGGCTTTGGTAGCACTGATATACAGGAAGTGGGGCACTGGTGATCAGGTGATTGCTAGGCTTATGTGAGGCCTATCAAGAGTGCTCATTTGTGCTAGTGAGCACCTTGTTAATTGTTTTGTTTCTGTTTTAACAGGTTGGAGGGTGCTGGAGAGAGACAAGGTACTCATATGTGACCAAAACATGGTGTTCTGGGCCAAGAGGAGGGCATTGTAGAGCAGGCACAGAACCCATTTGGGGCTCAGCCATTGCACTTTCATCCAGTGATGAATAGAAAAAACTGTGTTTGCAGCTGGCATTGAGTCCTTACTTTGGATGGTGCAAACAGAAAATGTAGGTAAAAACAGTGTCTTTAGCACAAAGTTATGCTCCCATGGCCTCTGTGGCTGCTACTCCTTGTGGCTTTTCCCACCCTCCTCACAATGCCAATGTGCATGTCCTCACTGATAAAACACTGCAAGAAAATTACTTTGAACTGTAAACAAGATTGCAGCAGGATTTTTCTTGTACAGTCTTCTACAGATGTGTGCCTGCATTCCTGCACATCGGTAAAACACCACACAAAGAATCTCAAACTATACATACAGTTTCATATCATGATTGCTTTTTGGGGAGGGAGCAGTTTGTTTTATCAGTCCACAAGTAACACAGAGGGTGGGGAAAAGTGAATCATTGTTAGCTTACCCTGAAACAAACCATTCCTGTTCCCTCTCTCTTTCTCTCAGAATGAACTAGTAGAAGCTACGCCTGTCTGGCACCACTGAGACACAGGACAAGCTCTTCACAACATGAGGTAATGGCTCCAGAACAAATTCTCCATAATCTCATAGAAGGTCCACCATAGTCTCACAGCATCCCAACCAGAACCTACCAAGAGTAGGAAACAGATGATGAAACCTTCCTTCCAAGTATGGTTGATTACTGGTTCTTGCTGGGGCAGGACTAGAAGAAACATAAAAGAGAGTGGCCAGACAGACACACACACACACACACACACCAGGGAAAGATATTTAATTCTGATATCAAGCAAGAAGAAGTCTGTATTCAACAATACTTTGATGATACCACAAAAGTCAAGAATGCCTCCAGTGAGTCTCTACTGCATGGCCAGCACAGAAAATCTCTGGAAGATTTTTTAAACCTATTTACTCTTTCCTTCTTCTGTTTCCCTTACCACCTGCAGCTCCACATTCCTTGGCTCCCAGTGACCACTGATCATCCTTAGTCCTTCCTGAGCTGTTTTGGTTAAGGATGGAATTTTCTGAAAATCTCAATCACAAATTCATCTGCACATTTTTTTTTCTAATTCCCATCTCACTCCTTGGTTTCATAATCCTCACATATTATTCACAGAATCCAGGTTCTTAAAGGAACTAGCACATAAGCAGACACATACAACCATGCATGCAACTGTATAAAAACACTGACGTGTTAATGCACATAAAATTATGCTCCGTGAATATAGTACCACATGGGACTTGACACTTTTATACATATTATATGTATTTCTGTGTATAAATTTGCATACAATGCCAGGCTTAACAAAAACAAAACAGATAAAGCACAAGTGGCTCAGCCATAAGTGAGTGCTTGATGCAAGAGATGATCCAATACAGGCAAAGGCTGGTCAAGCCAGAGCCGCCAAATTCCATGTATAAATCCATTTTAAACACATTCTTCTCCATCCCTAGGAAAGATTCTTTTAGATTATGGATTATTTGTCCTTCTGTGAAGCTGACACCTCCCTCTTGTTTCTCAAAGGCTCATTTTTGCTTCAGTCTTGTCAGTACAAGGACACTGAATTCACTGCAAGAGAGAAGAACAGAAGGTGGTGAGGCCAAACCCTAAAGTAAACTGCTGGCAACTGACACAGCGTTGCAATGTATGCCTCTTGTCTCTGGGTTGGCAATAGGAGGACCAACTAGTACTTTTTATGACAAGGGGAAATTTGGCTCTAATTGCTGATCACTCCTATAACTTCTTTGACGTAAACTATTAGAATATAGTCACAGATTAGATGCATTGAAAGAAAAAACCCATTCTCCATGGCCTGCTTAAAGTGTAAAAACACAAAAGTGCTGTGAAGTTTCTAAGCAATCTTATTGCAAACAATCAAGCCAAGCAACAAGCTCATTCTTAATAGCCTTCAAACTGACTTGAATTGACCAATTTAGCTTTAGAAGGTAATCGCTGAACATATTTGAAGAAGCTTGTGCTGACAGAGAGAGAGAGAGAGAGAGAGAGAGAGAGAGAGAGATTGAGCGAGAGCGCACTGCAGCTGACAATTGAGATAAGGCACAGGTGAATCAGGTGGAATCAGATCAGGACGATTTAAGCCATTAAGAAATTATCCTCTTGTTAATTCATCAGCTATATCTGTACTTGCTGCCACATGACCAGAAGGTTAGCAACGATTGTTACGGTAGCTGCCAGAGATGTCACTGATGGTCATCATTACCTGGTTTGAAATACAAGATTCTCTAGCTTTCAATACTTAGCTACATTTTGAATTGTGCATTAATTCCCATGGTTCTGCCTCACTGGAAAGGATCACTGAGAGATGAATGTGTCTATTCCTGTTCTATGCATTTTTTAAAAAATCCACACAATATTTGCATTTGAATACATATTTAAATATTGTTAAACATATTTTCTCTCACAATGTGGATCTCATTTTTAAAAACATTCCAATATATTTTTTAATTGTCAGACTATTTGAAAAGAGTGAAGGTGGTGGATAACTCAGTTCCTATCAACACATACCCTTCTCCCCGAAGGCGCAGATCAGGCAGGGATGGGGGAGAAATTCAATTAGGTTCACATTCAAAACTGAATTTATCAAATTCACATTTTGCAAAACAATATGAGAAGTAAAACACAGCCATCATTCAACATTCACACCTATCACATTTTGTGATGCAGTTCACCAACCAAACAATGTTTACAAAATGCATTCAGTGGGGGGAAATGTGCATAAGAATGAATATATTGATAAAATAACATACAAAAATGCATTTATTCAGAGAAATTGCTTGCAAAAATGTGCACAGTAGTCAAAACTGCATTCCAAAATGTGTTTAGTAAGAGAAGCTTTCACTAAAAGGCTGGAGAATTTTCATGAGGATTATTTTTAAAAAAATTCACAGAAATGTAGAGAAATGAATTTAAGATTCAAAACTGAGAGAACTGAAATTGACTGGTCTTTCCAGTGTGGCGTAGTGGTTAAGGTGCTGGACTACGACCTAGGAGACCAGGGTTCAAATCCCCTCACAGCCATGAAGCTCAGTGGGTGACCTTGGGCCAGTCACTGCCTCTCAGCCTCAGAGAAAGGCAATGGTAAACCCCCACTTACCATGAAAACCCTATTCATAGGGTCTCCATAAGTTGAGATCGACTTGAAGGCAGTCCATTTCCATTTTCCATCCCATCCCTATGATCAGATTGGTTTGTATTGGAATTCACAAACACTGAATTCCTCAAGCATTCTTGAGAGCACTCATGTGAGAAAGGAACTCTAATTGGGGGGAGCTGAAGTGGGACCAGCTAGGAGTAATAATGGTCTGGTTCAGATGTATGGGAAACCAGAGTGTTTGCTATATGAATGAACCTTGGATTTGCACACACCCTTCCCCTCTCATCCTATTTTGTAGAAGCATCTATTGCTGGTTTTAAACTAATCACATTTCTCCATTGTAAAGAACCGTACTTACTAGGCTCAAGTTTGGGTTACTATGTCACCCACCATTTTGTGGAGGATCCCCTCCCTTTGGGGTATTACTTTCTCATCCACCAGCTGTCCACAGGACTGGATCTGGAGTATTTTGCAGTAGGATGGCATGGTGGAGCGGTACCACTCACCTGACCTCTGGTCAATCACATTATTTCAGCTTACCAGGAGGTAAAGGAGGAAAGTGGTGGCACGCTTGGTATGATGCAAATGCACCAGCAGAGTCAATCTGATGCTCTACATTTCCATCCCCCAACTCTCCTTTTGCTTGTCCCTCTGCCTCTACGTCCTGGTAAGCAGCAATGATGCCACCACGCGGAAGCCAGGTGAGCAGTGCCACCCCACCACACCATCTGCTACTGGTTGTTTACTAGCCTATCATTTATTTATAAACTCCTATTGGATCCCTGCCTCGTACAGTTAAAGTATACCTGCTTTTTCTAATCCTTTTACTTTACTGTCGCCATAATTTAATGTCAACTTTTTTCTTTAACCACCTTTTACAACACATCGCACCAGAATACTATGTCCTGGTACAAACAGACCCAGAGACTTGGATCAAATTCATATGTTTGTGCTTAGTAAGGCTAATAATAATAATAATAATAATAATAATAATAATAATAATAATAATAATATTACTGCCACTACTACAACTGCTGCTACTACAACAACCTGCGGGTAGGCCATTTAACACTTGAACTGATAATTGCTTAAAGCTGCTACTCTCACCTTATATCTAATATTATTGCTTCAATAGAAGTGGCTATGCTTGACTTAGTTCTCTCCCCTGTGCAAACCTAACAGCTAATTCCCCTTTTTTTTAACCCCTTACTAACTTCCAAGTTTTATCTCTGGCCGGGGTCTCACTGAAAGGATACGATATCATCAGCTGAGAGGCTCCCTCTCTCTGGGCTCCATCTGTTGAAACTGTTGCTATCTCTCTGACAGGCTTGCTCCAGTTTTCCTCTGCAGCCTTCCTTCTGGTCAGGTGCTTGAAGACCAGGACTCAGGCACAAAGATGTCATCGTTGCCTTCTCTGAAATCTTCCTCATTCCTCAGTCCAACTATCAGCTATTGTCACTCTGGCCAGAATCTATCCTAGAGAACTACCCATGGATATGTCCTTTTCTCAGTCCAATCCACTTCCTGCGTAGCTTGGAAGAGTTTGATCATTTGCATGCTTAGAGTTCAATGGTATTTACTCCTGTGCAATTATGCTTAAGATAGGTAAAACTGCCCATGGGGAGGAGGAAGGGGAGGAGGGGGAAGGAGGGGATTGGAAGGGGATGAGGATGGGGAGGGAGGTGAAAGGAGAGGGAGGGGAGGGGCAAGAGGGAGGGGATAGGAGGGAGGAGAAGGGAGGCTGGGTTGATTAGTTGCATACTTTTTGAGTGCAATGGGATTTATTTCTGTGCAATCATGTTTGAAAATGGAAACGGACTGCCTTCAAGTCGATCCCAACTTATGGCGACCCTATGAATAGGGTTTTCATGGTAAATGGTATTCAGAGGTGGTTTTACCATAGCCTTCCTCTGAGGCTGAGAGGCAGTGACTGGCCCAAGGTCACCCAATGAGCTTCATGGCTGTGTGGGGATTCGAACCCTGGTCTCCCAGGGCGTAGTCCAACTCTGACCCAGAGGAGGGGCAGGGAGGGGAGGAGAAGGGGGAGGGGAGGAGATTGGGTGGGTGGGCACTGGGCAGAAGGGAAGCCCCTTTCCCTAAGGAAAACATTGTGAACAGTATCATTGCTTTTCAGTGTTTCCCCTATCTTTTTTATTCTACAGCAGGCACACAAAGCCTCCCACCCAAATTTAAACCAAAGCTGTCCCTGGCCACATTCACACCAGATGGTTATTTCATTTTAGGCAGCCATGGCTTCTCCCAAAGAATCCTGGGAGTGTAGCTAGTGAAGGGTGCTGAGAGTTGCTAGGAGATGCCCTGTTCCCCTCACAAAGCTTCAGTCAGAGTGGCTGACTGTTAAACTATTCTGGCCACTGGAGGTCTGTCAGTGGAATAGGAATCACCTCTCAGCACCCTTCACAAACTACACTTCCCAGGATTCTTTGAGGGAAACCATGACTGTCTCAAGTGAAATCAAAGTCTGGAGTGGGTGTGACTCCCTGATTAGGCAAGCCCAGCATCTATGAGTCTGGCTTTTAGAACACTGACAGTTGGTTCTTACTGACCATGCCCAACACTATTATTCAGTTCAATGCAAAATTTATAAAATTAATTAAAAATCAGAGAGCCAGTGTGGTATACTGGTTAAGGTGTTGGACTATGACCTGGAAGACCAGGGTTCGAATCCCCACATAGCCATGAAACTCACTGGGTGACCTTTGGCCAGTCACTGCCTCTCAGCCTCATGAAAACCCTATTCATAGGGTCGCCATAAGTCGGAATCGACTTGAAGGCAGTACATTTACATTTTTAATTAAAAATCAGCCAATCATTTTTTAAACTTTTAAACTGCAGAACATGAAGGTAAGAGTATGGGGCAAGGTCAGTAATAGGATTATAGGTACTCTGTGAACATGGCTGATTTTTAATGAATTTCAACAGATTATGAGAACTCTGACAGAAAAAGGTCCAAAAGGGCTCTGGGTTTTTCTCTCTCTCTTTTTTACACTTTGAACTCTCTATTCTCTCTGACTGTTTTGTGTATCGCCATGAAAATTTAGAGGGTTGTTAAGCAAGCATTTCTGAGTTTAGGAATATAAGTTTTGTAAGAAATATAAGTTTTGTAAGGTTTTGTTTTGAATTGAGCTTATGGGAATCATCAGAATGGCATGGGAGTATTTTCAATTTAACGTTTCGGAATGTGAAAAATCCACACTGGCTATACTATACAGCCACTCTTGTGGCTGTATAATATACACACACTCCATCTCAGTTAGTGATGTGCCTGCCTTTCACTCCAATCAAAACCCTCTGATCAATCATTAGATTCTCCCTGGAATTCTGACTCTTCACTGGCATAACTAAGAACCAATGATTTTGAATAGAATGTCCTCTAAATGACCTATCACAATTTGACTCTTTTCAGTTTTCCTGCCCCATATAAAAGCTAGCTTCTGCTGTTAATTGCCATAACTAAAACCCAAACAAGGACATAAACAAAACTGCTCTTTTGAAACTGTTGACAGCCTAGCTGCTTCTTGCAGACTGCCAACTGAACCCACATACATTGCATCCTTTCTGGCTTCCATCAGAAGTGAACTTTCAGTTTATCTCCTCATACAATTGACCATTTACCCCCAAAAAAGTGTTTAAAACAAAATAACACTGTTATATTTAAATTATCCCTCACAGTGTCTTCACACCTGTTCTATCTGAACCCAGGGAATTATGATTTAAAGTTTGCACAATAGTTAGTGAGAAGAAGCCAGGATCCTGGTTTGTTCATAGTTTAAGCATATCACAGTTCCCTGAGTTTACTTACCATGGGAAACTGAAGTTTGTTTAAAAGTGGAATCGGATACTTCTGTTCTCCTCCTTGCAGTTACAAAAGAGAAGAGTAAGGGGAGCAGATGAGCCCAAGGCTCACAATAGCTCATTAATGTCGTGCAGGAATGGGGAACCTGTGGTCTTTCAGATGGTGGAGTACAGTTTCCATAATCCCTGACCATTGGTCAAGTTGGCTGAAGCAGATGGAAGATGGAGTTCAATAATATCTGGAGGGCTATAGGTTCCCTATCCTGGATATAATGGGAAGCAGTAGTCTACCATTTTGTCTCCATCAGGACATTGGCAATAAAAAAGATTAAAATAAAATTAATATTCTCACAATCAAACCATTTTTCAGGAACAATGTGTACCCTTCATTTCACCCACATAGCCAATAGCTAATTTCTGCTCAAAAATCAAAGGATACAAACCTAATCTAAACCTAAACCTAAACCTAAGTACTTCACTGTACATTTACTCGTACAGAAAACAATTATGAATTCAGTACACATGGCAGTAATAATTATTTCTACATTTTTCAGTTCATTTCTTTGGATACAAAAAAATTAGTCTATTAGACAAAGAGAACAAGGATAGCAATTTCAGAATTCAGCCAGTATTACTGCATATTTAAACAAGACAACTTTTTTAAATTGTGAATTCTAATTACTCAATTCATGTACACAGCTGTGTATGTGTGTGTTTGTGTGCATTATAAGAAGCTACTATTATCAAAGTCTGACTACGCTAAGTTTTAAATCCATATTTTCTTTCAAAAACATAACTTCATATAAAATTCAGATTCAGAGCATTGATTAATTACTAACAAAGGATCTTTTCAAGTTAATCCCTGTCTTAAAATATATTAGGAACCTTTACTGGTGTTTACTCTAGTCCAAATCATTTATGCAAACTTTTACAATCCCCAGACTTAATTTGAATTAATTTGTATGTATTTAAAGATCAAGCGCAGCATAAGCAACTAGCAAAACGCGCACACCAAATAGTCAAAATTTATATGGAAAAGCTTCTGACCTTTGCTGGTAATATAATCATGTCAGTCTTTGCCACTTTTTCTTGGTGTTTTGGTTCCTAGGCATGCTAAAGCTCCCATTTTTTTCCACTTTGGATCAAAATCCACACCTTCCAGCTCTCTGCCCACAAATTTTCACAGCCCTCCCACACCCCAGAATGCCAGCCCTTTACCCCAAAACACAGTATATTGCCTCTTTTAATCGTTGATGGGCTTCTGGTAGTGAATGAGGGGTGGTAATTTTTCTGAGCCCATTTAATTAGATTGGGCAAATTGGATAATTTTCCATTTTCCATGGAGAAATGGTTAATTAATTTTGTCAATCTAAGGTGCATAGAATAGTAGAGTTGGAAAGGGCCTATAAGGCCATCAAGTCCAACCCCCTGCTCAATGCAGGAATCCAAATCAAAGCATTCCCAACAGATGGTTGTTCATCTGCATCTTAAATGCCTCCAGTGTTGGAGAGCCTACTATCTCTCTAGGTCATTGGTTCCATTGTCATATGGCTCTAACAGTTAGGAAGTTTTTCCTGATGTTCAGTCAAAATCTGGCTTCCTACAACTTGAGCCCATTATTCCATGTCCTGCACTCTGGGATGATTGAGAAGAGATCCTGGCCCTCCTCTGTGTGACAACATTTCATGTACTTGAAGAGTGCTATCATATCTCCCCTCAGTCTTCTCCTCTCCATGCCCAGTTCTTTCAGTCACTCCTCATAGGACTTTGTTTCCAGTCCCCTGATCATCCTTGTTGCCCTCCTCTGAACCTGTTCCAGTTTGTCTGCATCCTTCTTGATGTGCGGAGACCAGAACTGGACACAGTATTCAAGATGAGGCCTAACCAGTGCTGAATAGACGGGAACTAATACTTCACGCGATTTGGAAACTATACTTCTGTTAATGCAGCCTAATATAGCATTTGCCTTTTTTGCAGCCACATCACACTGTTGGCTCATATTCAGCTTGTGATCAACGACAATTCCAAGATCCTTCTCACATGTGGTACTGCTGAGCCAAGTATCCCCCATCTTATCTGTGCATTTGGTTTCTTTTTCCTAAGTGTAGAACTTTGCATTTATCCCTGTTGAATTTCATTCTGTTGTTTTCAGCCCAATGCTCCAGCCTATCAAGGTCGTTTGAATTTTGTTTCTGTCTTCCACGGTATTAGCTGTGCCCCCAATTTTGTATCATCTGCAAATTTGATAAGCATGCTCTGTACCTCCTCATCTGAGTCGTTAATAAAAATGTTGAAGAGCACTGGGCCCAGGACCGAGCCCTGTGGTACCCCACTCATTGCTTCCACCCAGTTTGAGAAGGAACCATTGATAAGCATTCTTTGAGTACGATTCTCGAGCCAACTGTAGATCCACCTGATAGTTATTCCATCCAGCCCACATTTAGCTAGTTTGCTAATCAGAATATCATGGGGCATGTTGTGAAAAGCTTTCCTGAAGGCGAGATATATTATGTCCATAGCATTCCCACAGTCTACAAGGGAGGTTACTCAATCAAAAATGAGATAACATTAGTTTGGCAGGATTTGTTCTTCATAAATCCATGTTGGCTCCTAGTAATCACTGCATTGTTTTCAAGGTGCTTACAGATTGACTGCTTTATCATCTGCTCCAGAGTTTTTCCAGGGATTGATGTTAGGCTGACTGGTCTGTAGTTCCTCGGTTCCTCCATTTCACCTTTTATGAAGATAGGGACAACATTAGCTCTCCTCCAGTCATCCGGCACTTCACCAGTCCTCCATGATTTCGCAAAGATAATAGACAGCGGTCCTGAGAGTTCTTCAACCAGTTCCTTCAATATTCTAGGATGCAGTTTATCGGGTCCTGCCAATGTGAACTTATTCAAAGTGATTAGGTATTCCTTGACCGTTTGTCTATCAATCTCAAGGTCCAATCCTGCCCCTTCTACGTCATGTTTCCCAGGAGGGTCATAGATCCTTTTTTTGGGAGCAGACTGAGCCAAAGTAGGAATTGAGCACTTCTGCCTTTTCTTTGTCATCTGTTGTCATTTTGCCATCCTTAGTGAGTAGCTGTGCTACTATTTCTTTTCTCTGTCTTTAACTATGGATGTACCTGAAGAAAGCTTTTTTTGTTGCTTTTAGCATCCCTTGCTAACCTCAGCTCATTCTCAGCTTCAGCCTTCTTGACACCATCCCTGCAATTCCGTGATATCTGCCTGTAGTCCTTTGTGGCCTGGCCTTCTTTCCACTTCCTGTATGTGTCCTTTTTTGTTTTCAGGTCATCTCTAAGCTTTTTGTGAAGCCATATTGGCTTCTTCTGCTGTTGGAATTGCTTGCCATTGTGCTTTTAGAATTTCCTTTTTTAGAAACTCCCACCCACCTTGGACTCCCTTTCTCATTAGGGTGGCTTGCCATGGAACCATACTTAGTTTATTAAAATCGGTTTTCCTGAAGTCCAGGGTGCGCATAGGGCTACTCTCAGCTTTCGCTTCTATTAAAATCAAGAATTCAAGTATGGTTTGGTCACTTTCCCCCACAGTTCCCGTAACTGCCACTTCATCCACCAAATCATCTCTATTGGTTAGAATCAAGTCCAGGATAGCTGATCCTCTGGTTGCTTCCTCCACTTTCTGTAGGAGAAAGTTATCTCCAACACAAGTCAGAATTTTTTTGGAGGAGCGGTATTTGGCAGAATTTGTCTCCCAACAGATATCAGGATAATTGAAGTCCCCCATTACTACTACATCATGCCTCCTTGAAACATTGACATTTTGCAGTTCATCCATTCCTACTTCTGTGTGGGACACAAGACATATTCTGTATTCAAAGAGTGCTTGGGAGAATAAAATGAGGAGGGGGCATGAGCACTGTCAGACCCCTACTTTGGGTCTGGTCTCATAATGGATCTCTCACACTGGCCCCAGCACAGGTCTCTCATGATCCCACTGCTAGGCACCACCACCTGACACTCTGTAACTCAACACAGCCCTGAGACTGTGCTTTAGTCTCCTCCTAGCTGATTGCTATGTAGTGTCTGGGTGCACTTACAGGCCACAACTCCCCTGTATCTTTCTGCCTTCAAAGATTACAGGCCTGGGTTGCTTTTGGATACCTGCTGCTGTTACACGATCCCTTCACCGCTGCCACCATTGATACTGTTCCCAGCCTTGGTATTTTTTCTGCCCACCTTTCTGGTCTGTAATATCTCAGCCAAGGATCAGGCGTGATGTTAAACCAAAACTATTTATTTAATAACACAAGGAATAAACAAGATTACTATAAGTTCAGTCAACTTGCGTGTGGTTACATATAATAGGCTTCTCGTTATATATCTTAGTCCTAAAACCTGCCTCGCTACCTGCCTAAACACAAATCCACCCCTCCAAAACCCAGAACCACCCACAACCTCCAACTGTCATTCTGTCATTTATACCTTCAACCACCCAGACACTCAGCCAATCACAACTCAGCATTCCTCAACATTCCAACACATGTACTCCCCCCTCTCACTCACTCTACTTACCACATCTACCCTACAAAATCGACACTTACCCTAATTACTGTACAACATTTACAGGGGCATCACAAGCACATGCTAGTTCTTTCTCCAATGCCCCCTGTCTGTGCTGGCTCACCCCTGACTTTCACATGTGTATGTGTAGGGAGATTCTTTGCACATTTGGCTGGTGGTGCTTAGAATCCCCCTGATTGTGCAGGATTCCTAATTGCAGGGAGGGTTCTTAGCACATTCAGCTGAACACAAAAAGAATCCCCCTTAAGACCTTCCCCGCTCTATGTGGGAAACTTGGGGTGGATCCAGAAGGGATAGCTATATGGGTATATGCATGTGTCCTTACACCCCTGCCACACTTTATTCCCCATCACATTCCTGAACACCTGACTAGGGCTTTACTTACTACCACTTTTGGAGGTGAGGAAACTCACAGAGTGATGATGTGGTGTAGTGTCTGTTGTACAACCACACAACACCATATCATGGTGATGGCACTGTCAAAGATGGCACAACACCATATCATGTTGATAGTACTGCCAGATTGCTGACAGGAGTGAAAGCCTGTCAGCATATAACACCTCTGCTCAGGGATCAGCACTCATTGCCAATTTGTTACAGGCCAAGTTCAAGGTGTTACTATTGGTATATAAAGCCCTTAACAGCTTGGGACCAGTTTACTTGCATGAGCGTCTTACCCATATGTGCCCACTTGAGCACTTTGATCTGCGGAACAGGCGTGGTTATAGATGCCACATAATACTCATTCTGCACTTGTAAGAAATCATTCTTTTAGTGTGGCAGCACCTACTCTTTGGAACTCCCTGCCTATTGACATCAGGCAGGAGCCTTTGCTGTTTTCTTTTTGGTGCCCGCTTAAAACTTTGTTGTCTAGGCAAGCCTATCCAGACACATAGATGTCGATGCATTTTAATCTTTTTAGTCTGTTTCTGTTTCAATTGTTTTAACAATATTTTAATTACTTGTTTTAACTATTTTACTGATAATTTTAATGTTTTTTGTGAACCACTTAGAGATTTTCTACAATCAAGCAGCATATAGATTGTGTTATATAAATAAATAAACAAAGCAGTGATAATTGAGCACAAGTGTTGAGGAACTGCATCATTCATTGATTCCCCTCAAGCGTAACATAAGCAGCAAATGATGTGACATTCTGCCAGAGCTTTTGAAGGGAAAACAGGTAGGGATAGAGAAACAAATCTGCCAGAAATCCAAATTTCTATGGCATCTCTGGTTAACTTGGTAGGGATCAATCCTGTTGGTCCCAGGTTGTCAATTGCATGCATGCATAAAATTTGTGCCTAGACTTCCCATTCAGACCATGCAGTAGTCAAGAGGCCACCTAGGGGACATTTTGAAGTTATTGGCTGGGTGAATGGAGGCAGCTGTGGTCCTCCTTCCATATGTTCAGTGGTCATTTCAGGTGGTGCACTTCTGATTATAGCCCTTGTGGGTGTGTGGGGAGTTGAAGCCTTTTAGTTCAAGGGCTATATTGTAGGAGAGACCCTTATATCTATCTATCTATATCAGGAGACATTTGCTGACCATAATTATGAAGCTTAAGTCAATAGGAATTACCCCCAATTCAGTCACAATACACTTTATTCTTCTGCAACTTCTAAAATTGCAAAAGCACCCACTAATTTCTCTTAAATTAACAAATCATAGGCAGTTTTATTAACCACTGAAACATTTGGGTGAAATTAAACCTCTCCATTAGTAACTGGGGGGGGAAGATATTTAAATGAGAAAAAATAAAAGAACTAAAGCTGCCAAATGCCTTTTCAATTAATTATGTCATTACTGTATAGAAAAATCTCTTCAGTTCTGAAGCATAGGAGAAAGAAATAGTTTAATCACATTACATTTAATTAGGAAAAAATAATTATAGTGCAATACTAATCATTTTGCACTAGAAAAAACATTTAAAATGTAATCATCCTGAGAAGGCAGGCTACTGCTGTATAATTCTGAACCTAACCTGGTGTGATGTTACATTGATTTCAATATGGGAACAGTATCCATGTGTTTCCATATTCGAACATAGTTGTTGTTGTTGTTATGTACCTTCCAATTGATTATGACTTATGGCAACCCTATGAATCAGCGACCTCCAATAGCATCTGTCGTGAACCACCCTGTTCAGATCTTGTAAGTTCATGTCTGTGGCTTCCTTTATAGAATCAATCCATCTCTTGTTTGGCCTTCCTCTTTTTCTACTCCCTTCTGTTTTTCCCAGCATTATTCAAAGTATAACATTGCTGTATGGCTTCATTTTTATACATGTCCGTATCAGCCATAAGAGCTGCTAAATAACTTTCTAAAATTTAGTGCCACAATCCAACTAATTGTTCATCCTTAAATTTGAAATGGAGTAATTTAATTGTGATCCAATTAAACCCTGTTGATTACAACAGTACCTATTGCCACCACACCCAAGAAGACTCATGACACAGATATGGAATAATGTTACATTTATTAAAATATAACACATAAGTCAAATTCAATTCAAATCCAATTCAGTCAATTGATTAAATTTCCAAATACTTCCGGCAGGTGAGGCTCACCTAACTGTGAGGGAATTGACCCCCAAGTCCGGAAGACAAGTCAGTCACCTGAGACTGTGACTCACCAGTCAAGGATGTGGGAAGATTATCCCTCCTTGCTAGTTGGAGTCAGGTATGTGGTTCCAGCCTCCACATCCTGGCCCCGCCGTACAGGCATTCACCATTATGCGCAAGTCGGTCCCACAAAGGACACTCCCCAGATCCACACCAGACATTATGCCCTGATGGTTCCCTAGGGAGTGCCATTTACCAGAATGCCTCAGCCGCCTCAATTTTAAGCCCAATTACCTCACCTGCCCGAATTCCATGCCAGCCATAGCAGGATCACCACAACCCATCCCGGCAGGCCAATTGAGTCAAACCAAGCAGTATGGAGTAGGCAAAACCAAAGAGATCCTGAAATCAGGATCTCCAAAAAAAATTCCTACTCAGCCCCAATTTGGCGACTAGCAAAGCCCATACTGAAGAGGGAGGGAGGGAGGGATGGTGCCACGAGGCAAAAAAGGCAAGTTCTAAGGGAGGAGCGGTCTTATATACACCCACTCTGTCCTTCGCCTGATTGGTAGAAGGATAACACCTGACTCATTTGAAACCTTCAAGAACCTTCCTGAGTCTTCTCCAAAATGAGGGTGGCAGCAAACACGCCCCCGCACAAGGCGGGAATGCCATTGCCATTAATATAGTACAACAGTCACTAATGCAGTTCAATGTTTATGTTTGGTTCCAGCATACAAACTGGCTACTACTCACCAAAGGGATGCCACACAATAATAGCTTCCTATTGTTGCTTATGAACAATTAATGTTTTCTTTACAACCGTGAGGGCTGGTAACACTGACAAATTGAAGCTAAGAATTTGCAGGAATCAAGCTGCTACGCTGAATGATAATGATGTAGGCAAGTAGAACAGGGACAGCTTTGCTTCCCATATCACATGTTTAGAGAAGAAGTGGTTATTTGCTGGGTGCGTATTGCCACCCATGCCCAATTATTAAATGGTAATTTAAAAAATAAATAAAATGTAGTTTCCAAAGGTGTTGAATTATGGACCGTGAGCCACATTCTGTTCTTTTTTCTCTCTCTCTCTGTAGTATATATCAATTGACATTATCAGAGCTCTCTATGCTGGTGAATTTCCAATATCAGCGGCAGCATACCTCTGGATAACAATTGCTGGGGATCACAAGCAGGAGAGTGCTATTGAGCTTATGTTCTGCCTGTGGTTCCCATATGCATCTGGTTGGCCTCTGTGAGAACAAAATGTTGGACTAGATGGGTGTTTGGTCTTATCCAGCAGGACTCTCCTTTTTCTCTTGTGTTCCTAATCTCCTTCCCATCCTCAGTGAATGTCCTGCCTATTTTCACGTCTCTCATTTCCCCTTCTCTCCACGTCCTCCTCTCTTCATTTTCTAGCACAGCCAGACCTTCTAATGGAAATGCAATCTCTATGAAAAGAAAACAAAATTGTGGGGGACAGCTGCATAAAATAGAAAACGGAAAGCATTGTGAAAGTTGATGTGAAAGCAAGGAAAGATATTCACAATTTAGCAGAGGGGACTAAGAAAGCTTCAGATGCTCTCTGGAACAGTTAATAGGCAAGCTTCAATTCAGGGCATTCTTTGAATGATATTGAGTACTTATAAGACAATTTCAGGGATGCTCCTGCTATCAGTTAGGCTTCCATTACAAGTTTGGAATGCATTGATGGCTAAGTCCAATATAAAGTTGATCATCTGTCTGCATCACACCCATCCCAATGATTTCAATGCGCTGGGTTTTTTTTTTATGAAAATGTTATATAGACAGGTCTTTGCCAATGGGATACTCATTTTCATGTGCCTCATTTGAAACATTTAGCACTACGTTGGAGTGAATGGTTAGTTGCCAAACACACTCCAGTTCAGTTACACATTATTTAGATAATTTCCTTTTTGCTGTGGCCACCAGATCTGACCAATGTGCATGGCTCATGGATTAGTTTAGTTCACTGGCTGAGGAGCATGGAGTTCCCCATGCCCAGAAAAAACTCAGGGCCCACTACCAAAATTAGCCTTCCTAGAGATCAAGCTTCATACACAAGAACATCTGCCTAGGTTGCTTAGACAGAAGCTAGAAGAATTGAGAGCTATGATAACCACAGCAATAGCATCTAAAACGATCACACTGTGCATCTGCAGGAGTTAGTAGGATGGGACGTCACAAACAGCTGCATGCTCTGAACCATCACTTAGGGGTTTCTAGTGGAATATGGGAGAACAGGTAGGTTTGTCAGAGATCCCTGGAACAGTTCAGTTAAATCTCCTTTGTGCAAATGATACTAGAAGACATGATACTAGAAGTCCACCTGGATGTCACTGGATTTCTGTTGCCCACCAACTTGTATGGCTTTAAAAGAAGATTAGACAAATTCATGGAGGATAAGGCTATCAATGACTACAAATCCTGATGGCTATGTTCTACCTCCCCTGTTGGAGATAGTAAGCCTCTGAATGCCAGTTGCTGGAAACCACAGGAGGTAAGAGGGCTGTATCACTTGGGCCCTATTTACAGGCTTCCCATAGGCATCTGGCTGGCCACTGTGAGAACAGAGTGCTTGAGTAGAATTACCATTGGGTGGATGAGGCAGACTCTTCTTATGTTCTTATGAGTATGGGGACATATTTCCAGTTATGCCAAATGCTAGTCTGAAGGGTGGGTATTGGAAGCTGTCAGCACGGTTTTAACATTCCTAGAAATTTTTATCACCCTGCACATATGGGTCAATTGGTTGGCCAAACACACAGTAAAATGTTGGTGTGACAACCTAGTGATAGCATGCGTTATTTACAGAGCTTGGAAGATTACTTTTAAAAAGTAATAAATTACAGTTACAGTTACATGGCCCAAAAAAGTAGTAATTACCGTTACAATTACAATTGCTCTGAAAGTAACTGATTACTTTTTCTCAAAAGTAATCACTACAGTTACATTTCAGTTACTTTAAAAAAAGCCTACAAGGTGCTGCCCTTGGCTGCTGCACATCTAAGTAGCCTAAAACAACATTAAAAATAAACAAACACATACAGAGGTAGTAGAATAATTATTTTTATTCATAAGATAGCAATGGTGGTCTCTCCGCTGGTAAGGGTGGTGGGGAGGGAGGCTGAGGCCACTACTCAAATCTTTGCACGTCAAACCAAGTGCAACCCCTCCCCTCAGCCAGTCAGCATAATCTCTCTCACTAAACCACCTCCCAAACCCTGCTCTGCCACCAACTAAGAGACACTCACTCAAGCAAACATTTTCCCCTGAGATGCAAAAAAGTTAAAATACTGCAAATGTAGCACAGTAGCCAGAGAGGGTGGTGGAGGCCACTTTGTGTGCCAAGTACATAGTATTCATTCTCTTTCTCTCTCTCTCTCTCTCTCTCATATGAGGCACATGATTTTCATCCACAAATCAGAGGAGCAGAAGACTTCCCCTGCTCCCCCCAAGTAATGCCCAAAAGTAATTCTAGAAATGTTACAATTACTCCACAAAAGTAGTAAAATTACTCCTAGTTCTATTACAATCAAAATGTAAAGGAATTACCCACTCATTACTCAAAAAAGTAATGAATTACAAGTAATTTGTTACTTGTAACTAGTTACTTCCAAGCTCTGGTTATTTATCTGTTGTCCAAATCACCTGTGATGATGAGGTTGGTCAGGGAGTTTGTTTTCAAGTGCTTTAAGCATGATATACTCTTTGTGGCCAATCATTTGCCTTGCTTAAGCAAAGGGATTGAAGATCCTGAGTTTGAATTCCAAAGGACCTCTGGGCCATGCCAACCAATCATGTGACACAATATTGTGTATGCTGAAGGATATAGCTAATGGTTCCCTAGCAGGACAGCTTTTTGCATTAGCTTCTGCTCAAAGCCCAAGGATATACCAAACCCACCAGGTTACCATATACAAATAATGCTGGAGGGATGGGCCATAGAACAGCCAGAAAACTATACGTTATCTCTCCAGATTTGATATTGGTATGTGCTCAGGCTTTGAGTGAACTTGTGAGATGCTTCTGTTGAAAACAGTAAAGCTGATGCATTTCAGGAAGCATGAAGGAAGAACATCAAAGAGAGACAGAATTTTTGAAATGTAAAAGTTGCTTTAAGATAAACAGGTGTAATAATGCCCCCTGTAAGGCCTCAGTTATGTGATGGTTTTATAATAGTCATTATTATACAGCCACTGTATACTATAGCCCCCATAGATTTTTTGCATTCCACAATGTTAAATTGAAAATAGCCCCATGCCATTCTGCTGCTTCCCATAAGCTCATTTCAAAACAAAACCTTACAAAACTTATAGTCCTGAACTCAGAAATGCTTCCTTAACAACCCTCTAGGTCAGCTTTTCCCAACCGGTGTGCCTCCAGATGTTGTTGGACCACAACTCCCATCAGCCTCAGCCATTGGCAATGCTGGCTGAGGCTGATGGGAGTTGTGGTCCAACAACATCTGGAGGCACACTGGTTGGCAAAGGCTGCTCTAGGTTTTCATGGTGATACACAAAACAGTCAGAGAGCATTGAGAGTTCAAAGTGTAAAACAAGAGAAAAAAATCCAGACCCGTTGGACTTTTTTCTGCCAGTGGCCTCATAATTTGTTGAAATTGATCAGCCATGTTCACAGAGTACCTGTAATCCTATTACTGACCTTGCCCCATACTCTGACCTTCATCTTCTGCAGTTTAAAAGTTTTTAAAATGCATGGCTGGTTTTTAATTAATTTTAGAAATTTAAAATTGAAATCTATTATAGTGCTGGGCATGCTCAGTAAGAACCAACTGTTAGTGTTCTAAAAGCCAAACTCACAATTGCTTGTCTTGGCTAATCAGGGGTACACACCCACACCAGACCTTTATTTTACTTTAGACAGTAATGGCTTCCCCCAAAGAATCTTGGGAAGTGTACTTTGTGAATGATGCTGAGAGTTGATAGGAGACTTCTGTTCCCCCAAGAGAGCTCCAGTGGCCTGACTGGTTTAACAGTCTGGCCCTCTTCTGGGTTTGTATCTCTGTGAGGGGAATAGGGACTCTCCTGGAAACTCTCAGCACCCTTCACAAACTACAGTTCCCAGGATTCTTTGGGGGAAGGCATGACTGTCTAAATGAAATAAAGGTCTGATGTGGATGTGGCCAGGGACAGCTTTGCTTTAATTTGCGTGGGAGACTACATCTGGCTGCTGTAGAGCAAAAAGGTTGGGGGAAACTCTGAAAAACAAAGATACTGTTCACAATGTTTTCCTTTTGGAAAGGAAAGGGGCTTTTCATCTGCCCAGTGCCCACCCATCCAAACTCCTCCCCTCCCTCTCCCCTCCCCCTTCCTCCCTACCCCTCCCCTTCCTCCCCTTCTCCCTCCTTCCCCCTTCCCTAGGTCAGTTTCAGCTATCCTAATCATGATTGTACAGGAGTAAATTCCACTGAACTAAAAAGCATGCAAATGATCAAACCTGCCCCCTTCCTCTTCCTTCCTATTCCCTCCATACAAATATGTGAAAATGCAAACACAATTTGGGTTGGTCTTTCACAGTCCAATCCACTTCCTTGGTAGCTTGGAAGACTTTGGTGACATGTACCTCTGAACATATGGTGAGTGGTGGCAACACCTACAATCAGGACTACATCTCCAATGATGGAGAATTACATTTTTGTATGTTTGTTGGTGTTCTTGCTTTGCTTCTTTCCATTGTTACTACTGTTTCTACAGAGAATCTAACCTACAAGATTATCTCTCTCTCATCATCCTAAAAATCTGTGTCAAATTTATTTTCATTAATTTCAAAGCCTTTTTATTGATCAATGTCAATTGATGGTGAAGACAGCTACCCAATGTACCTGCTTTTTAAGTTTGATAGAACTGTCTGTAGGCTATAGGTACGTTCTTAAATTGCAAGGGTTTTTTTGCCTATTAGTGTATAATACTGTGGGGATACCCTTGATGGTACTAATGTCGATTTAAATAACCAAGTATTACAGCAATTATGGTCCACACAGTAATTACTTCTGTGTGAGTGCCTACATAACTCAGAGCAATAACATATCATAGGAGATAAGGGAATAGTATCAGCAGGTCATAGTCATAGAGTCAGTAGGATTTCAGTATCATCAGCCATTGCACCACTGATGAGGCTCATTCCCATAACCAAAGAGTAAATAAATATTATATTCAGGATTGGGGTGGGGGCTACTAGATCTCTTTTACACAATGTATGAAATGGCTACTTTTTATCTGGTTGACACTTCAGCCTTCATCATGATGGCAATACAGGGATAGCAAGAGGCTGTTGTGGCCAACTATATTATTTATTTATTTATTTATTTATTTATTTATTTATATCCCATCCTTCCTCCTGGCAGGAGCCCAGGGCGGCAATGATGGCTAATCATAGCCATCTAGTATTATCATTTTAATTATTAAATATAAAATTAGATAACTGGTCACTAATGGCTAATACAATATCTCATTTCCATGCACAGCAATTCCAGTTAATACAACAGAGTGTTGAACTAGGAACGTAGGACTAGGGAGAGCCAGATTCAACCCTCCACTCTGCCATGAAGCTCAGTGGTTGACCTTGGACTAGTCACTTATCTCTCAGGCTCGCAGGGTTGTTGTAATGATAAAATAACATACCTTTATTCATTTTTTCTTATTCAAATGCACAGTGTGAAACTAAAGGAAGACAGATTGGTTGGCGTTTGGTCAGAAACATAACTCTGCCTTCACCCAAAATACAGACCAGGCCCACCCATAGATTTTTAATCTTGTTTTGAACATTGTTTCTGAATATTAAACACTGCCTATTATATAATAAGAAACACTCAATACACAGAACTACTGAGATGTTCAGAAATGTAGGAGATTCCAAACAAATAATTACACGTGGCCTCAAACTATGCTTCCTAAACAGCATCCCTCGCTAGTACAAGATGATTCCACCATTTCTAGTAAGGAACATGGTCAATGTGCATAATTTATGCCTCTCAAATACAAACCCTCCTCCCCTTCTGCTCTTATCAGTGCTAATTTTATAAAATGAGAATTACCAGCCTCAGTCATTCTACTGACTTGGGTACAGTGCTTTGGACAAAAGCAAGGACTGGGGCGAGATTCAGAGCTGCATCAAGCCAAATGAAAAGTCCAGCATAGATCTCTGGGTTATGATCTTGCAATCCTACATATGAGGGAAATGTGCTTATTCAGTGGTAAACCAAAGGTACCCTGGGAATGTTAGTTATTGTCTTTGCTGTGCATAAAGCCCAGCCTTAAATAACTTATGCTGCAATATAATACACGCTTCCTTGGGAGTAAGTCTCATTGAATCCAATGGAGCATACTTTTGAGTACACATGTATTGGATTGCACTGTTAGTTAGGTTCACACAGGAAGGCAACTTTCAGAAAATTGGAGGCCAGAGTCTGGCACAGATCTACATCAGACAAGTCATGCTGAATGAATGGATACCCCACCACTCCATTTCTTTCTCATATCACCCCATTTTGCCCAAAAGATGTCTTCTGTCCAGACTCTAACACTTTCCCCCAGCTATCAGGAGATCAGTTGCTTAAGACTCGTTCTATTTTTGTCTTGACTGCAGGGTGTCAGAACATGGTCAGAGAGACATTAGTCCTGTAACATCTGTGATAAGGGAAGTGCTGATCTTGGGGTGTTCTGGATTGGGTCACACCTAGAGTCCTGACTGGGAACTCTTCTTTGTAGTTCTGAGGAGGCAAGCACCTTGCGGTTGACATGCATTTTCAGACAGTTTTGTTTTGCATATAAAGCTTAGTGTTGAAATTAGCATTGCTTGTCACTTTTTTCTTGGTAGCAGAACATTCTTTCCTCAGTCCAGGAGCATCCAGAGAGTCACAGTTGTCATGACTGTGGTGTCACTGCTGCTTACCAGGATGGTGCAGGGGCACAGCACTGGCAAGTTCAGACTCAGACTCATTGGTGTGTTCTCCATTACATTTCATTTGGAATGTCAGCTAGGATTCTGCATCCCTATACAGGAGTACAAAGCATGACTACTTAAGCGAAGATATTGTTGCAGCAACTAGACATACCCCTCCAGAATCCTTTAGAAGGTTTAGGGGAGGCTCTTTCTATTTGGGTGAGGAAGGTGTCTCTGAGCAGGATTGGGCTAACAAGCAGGCACTCCTATTGGGTCCCAGTCCTCCCCTTCCCCTTCCAGATCACTCCAGGAATGCTCTGCAGGGCCCATTACACCTACTGTGCAAAGTGGGCTCTGACCACTTTTGCATTTGGCCTGCACACCACTGGTATACGGTCCCTGGAGGTAATGCGGTCCTCAGACTGAAACACACACACCCCATAGGAGGTTGTTAACTATGCAGTATTTTCCTTTTGAGGTAAGAAGCTCTGGATGCTCTATGAGCAGTAAAGTGTGTTAAAATAACAACAACAACAACATTGCATGGAACATTTGGTGACATTACACTGAGCTCACTAGGAGCAGGGAGGCTGACTGAATCCCTCACTCCAGTGGTATCCCTCTACTAAACTGCCATTCATTCCTATGAAGAAAAGTAAAATGCTGCCCTTGGGGATAATCTTGCAATGGGGGCAAAACTGCTCTATTATCCCTGATGAGGCCTTGCCCGACCTCTGCTAGCAGGAACCCCATGAGGAGGAGCAATACATCTTGCTGCTCCCAAGTGTATGGGTCCCCACAGGCTTTCCTTCACACACTCCCTGCCCATCATAATGACAGTCATTTCACTATCTTATATCCAATATTTAATATTTATTTTATTATGACCCTTTAGTAGACAGGATACTATATTAACACAACCTTCGGTCAGGCATGAATGACAGACACTTTTGTGTCAAGTATGGTGCAGCAGTTCTGAAGGATGCCTTGTTCCTGTGCTGTTGATAAACATTAATGTAAGAAAATTGTTTTGCCAAGGGCAAGTCTTTCTTCCGGAATGAATGTAGCTATATCACAAGGGTGCAGGGAGGGAACAGCCCCACAGTATTTTAGATGCTCTCTGCAGAATTTCCATTATCCAAAGGTCCATTACACATATCTCCAAGGTTACATGCTCTCCAAGCTGTGCTGCTAAATGTCCATAAGGTTTCCATTTTCCTGACAGAAACAATTACAGTGGGCATGCAAGAATAATTTCCCTCTGAGAACCAAAGCAGCCATCAGACAATCTCTTAGATAAGAATTGGGAAAATGCTTATTCAAATGTCACAGCTGAGCTTTAACAGAACATTTAATGTTAATAATAATAATAATAATAATAACGAAAAACAAACATTTATGTAACACCCTTCATGTATTCAAATCCCTTTACATGCATTGTCTCAGCAATTCATACAACAGACATGTAAGGTAGGATGGCGTTAGTATCCTCATTTTACAGCTGTGGTGTGAGGCATGTCAAGAGGTAATGGCTTGCCTAAGGCCTTGTTGTAAGTTTGTGGCTGAGATGAGATATAAGGAAGGGAATGCTCCACTCGCACTCTCAGGGCAGAGAGGGTGAACAATCTGCAGTTGGTTTGTAACTAGTGTGTCCTGGCTATGGGATGTGATTATACACACTTCAGAGGATTTGAATATCATTAAAATCAATAGTTTCACTTGTCGGAGCTTTCTCTTTCTGTTTCCATTTCAGAGAAGAGCAAACTGCTACCAGCTATCCTTTAAAGGTGGCATTAAACAACAGAAGAACGTCTTTGTGCATAGCAAAGCTTACACAGGGAGTTCACATCTACATTTATTTTATTCCTAGAAACCTGGAGGATAAATGAAATGTTAGGTGTACAGCAGCTATGTGTGAAGGCCAAATGGCAAATAAATGGGGTGGATTCAGGGTCCCCCCCCCAAAAAAAGCATGATGTCAATAACCCTCAGCAGGATCAGATCATTCACAAAGCCTTCTGTTGCTCTGTTGTTTCTGTCCTTTTCTGTACTTTTTAATAATGTTTTCCTATATCTCTATGGTTCTCTAAGTCCATGGGCTTTTCAAGAAGTGAAGCTGTCCAAAATGTTGCCTGCAGTTGTTTTTAGTTAAAGCACAGTAGTAGGTGGTTATTTAAAAAAAAAAAAGTTTATTTCAGTTTTTTTTTAAATCCTGCATGCCTCTGCCTTAACAAGAACCCAGAATTCCAGAGGCAGCATTCTGGACAGCCTGACATTGTAAGGCTCATTGGATGACACAAAGAAACACTGGAAAGGAAAGGCCAGTGTGAAGCTGAATTTGTTTTTAATATGCAAGGAAGAATACACACCACTCAGCCACCTCTTAATTATTTGAGATTTTATTTATTTTTTAAAATTTATATCTCGCCCTTCCTCACAGAAGGAACCCACGGTGGCAAACAAAAACTGTAAAATATATTAAAATTAAAAGACTTTAAAACGTATTAAAACAAAAGATCTTTTAAAAAACTTTTTTTAAAAAAAGCTTTAAAAACATCTTAAAAAGCAATTCCAACACAGATGCAGACTGGGATATGTAGCGCACTGCGTGTGTAGGTGAGACGTGGTATGGATCCAAGAGCCGTTTAGAACAGGAATAAGACAGGCCAGGCAAGTTTCATGTAAGAGTCTTTACTAGGCAAAGACATTAGAGACATCTTCCTCCATTGACAATTCTTCCCCCACACTCGAGATCCTGCCAGTTCCCAGCTTATCACACTTTCAGCTAGCCAGACTGACCTTGATTGTCTGGAACTCTGTTCTCACAGTTTAACCCTTCTGCTTCAGGTTTCTCTCTCTCTGCTAAAAACCTTATCTGTAAGTCTCACAACCTGCGTCACTGACCAACAGCCCCCACCTGAGACTTGCAGAGTTCAAAACATCAAGTTACAATTATTACATTTCTACAACATTAACCTTCATTACAAATACATTTCAGTACATGGATTCTTACAGTTTCTATTTACAGTTTCAGTTCAGTTCAGTTTCTCTTTATTCTTTATTTACACAAGTTTTACAGATTCAAGTTTGCTTTTATTTGATGATACATTACATTTCATTCTTCAACACAATATTTCCACATTAGATCCATTGTTTCTTTATCTATAGGCCCCTCTTTTCCCCATTCTACTGGAATTTCATCTGTTTCATTATTTTGTTGTGTAACATTAAATGCAAATCTCTGAGGAGGTTGACCTTTCGTTTTTCTCTCTGATTTCCTGACATTATCTATTTCCATTTCTTCCTCACTTTCAACTTTAGTTGGACCAGCACTAGTACTTGGCATTTCTGTATCATGTGTTGTTATGTCTTCACTTCTCAGCCTTTTAACAGTACGTTTGCCACTCTGAGTGAAATCTGTTAATGCAGTTTTTAATGGAATTTGCTGCCCGAAAGGAACATCTGCAGCTTCCTGTTTGTTTTCACTCTCTAAGATCACTGTTTGGCTGTGTCTCCAAGGTTTATCTATCACCTTTATGTTTCTGCTTAACACTACTTGTTGTTTCTCAGGTAACCAAACTCTGTAATATGAATTCTGAAATCCCAAAATGCATCCTGCTTGTGCTCTTGAGCCTAATTTTGCAACATGTACCCAGCATTTTGCCCCAAAACGTTCTATGAGTTTCACCCTGGGTTTTCTTCCAGTCAGTTTCTCATAGGGAGACATGCCTATTGTTCTGTGCATTAGGCGGTTCTGAATATAAACAGTGTACAGTATACATTCACCCCAATAAGTGTTATTCAAATCAGCATCTGCTAGCATTGCTCTCAATGAATCCTGCAATGACCGGTTCCTCCTCTCTGCCGTGCCGTTGGAGGAAGGGCTGAAGGGAGCGGTGAGACTATGAATTATTCCCTTCTTTTCCAAATATGTTTGAAATGAATTACTGGTAAATTCTCCTCCTCTATCTGATCTGATATTTTTGATAACAGCCCCATGTTGTGTCTCTGTTTTCTGTATGAATGCCTTTAATTTCTCTTCTGCGTCACTTTTCTTTTTCAATAAGAACACATGTGTAAATCTGGAAAAATCATCCACAATCACTAAATAAAACCTTGCTCCACCTTTTGAGCACTGAAAAGGACCAGCTAAATCCACATGTATAAGCTGATAGGGTTCTGAAGTCGTGCTTTCACAGCTCTTATTTACTGGCTTCACAGTCATTTTTGTTTTATAACGTACCTCACACTCATCCACATGCTCACAGTGTGTTAACTTCAAATCTTGACTATATTTTGGGATGTTTTGTATCTTTTGAAAATGTCCGTGTGCTAATTTTCTGTGCCATTCATGGACACAATTCTCATGTTTCTCTTTATTTACTGCTATCCAAGCACACATGTCTTTATCAATCTTGCATTCAACTATAAACATGTTGCTCTGTAATTTCCCTTGCATGCATATTTCACCATCTTTTCTCACAAAACATCTATCCCCTTCAAATGTAACTTTACAACCTATTTGAGCCAATTTTCTCACTGATAGAATGTTATATTTTAAACCAGACATCAATAATACATCTGTTAAAATTCCCAAATTACCCATCTTCAGTGTTCCTCTTGCTGTTGCGTCCTGAGATGATCCGTCAGCCAGATAAAGCTTCTCCTGCGTCGGCTTTGAAGTGTAAAATAAACTAGAGTCTGTGATTAGGCAATTAGACGCTCCACTGTCAAGAAGCCACTTAGAGTTAATCAGTTTATTGCTCTCCTTAGAAACAAAGTTCACGCTTGCCCTTTGACTTTCAAAGTCTCTGTAATTCCTCTTCTTTAAACAATGTCTCTGTATATGCCCACGTGACCCGCAAAAATAACATGTTTTAGTCTCTTCCCTGCTTCTTTGATTCCGTTGTACAGACACAGTCCCAGCCTCTTTTAAGTCCATTTTCTTGTTTTCTTGTCTCCTACACCACTCTTGTTGAAGTTTCTGTTCCACAAAGTCCAAAGATAGAGTCCCGTCTGGTTGACTTTCAAGACCAGCAACCAGCACGTCCCATTTTTGATCAAATGAAGATAACAGGAGATAAACCATCTGCAAGTCATTATGATGGACGCCTCGATCTTGCAGCTCAGCATTTAATCTGCGAAATTCAGCCAAATGCTCTTCCATAGTCACATCATCAGTAAAACGCATCTGATAAAGCTTCCGTGCCAAACACAGCCTGCTTCCCGCAGTTTGCTGTACATGTGCAGCTCTTAACTTTTCCCACATCTGATTAGCCGTCGGCTCATTACTCACCAGCAACAGTTGTGAATCTGATAGCCCCAGAGTAATAAAAGCCTTCGCTTTCTCGTCTTTCTTCAGCCATGCTGCTGAAGGAGCTGCCGGAGGGGGGTTTTCCACGACATCATTTAAATCCTCTTTAATCAGAACTGCTCTCATTCTCCACTTCCAGCTGGAGTAATTTACAGCATTCAGTCTCTCCATCGGCATCCCGGAAGACAGATTTACAGCCATGTTGCTCACTCTTACTTGCCTCTCACTTGCGCTTTGTTTCTCTCTGCAACAACGCCACTTCACCAGTTCTCGAACCCGCTACAACGCCTCATAATCTGGGCCCATAACCCCTGTAGCGCACTGCGTGTGTAGGTGAGACGTGGTATGGATCCAAGAGCCGTTTAGAACAGGAATAAGACAGGCCAGGCAAGTTTCATGTAAGAGTCTTTACTAGGCAAAGACATTAGAGACATCTTCCTCCATTGACAATTCTTCCCCCCACACCCGAGTTCCTGCCAGTTCCCAGCTTATCACACTTTCAGCTAGCCAGACTGACCTTGATTGTCTGGAACTCTGTTCTCACAGTTTAACCCTTCTGCCGCAGGTTTCTCTCTCTCTGCTAAAAACCTTATCTGTAAGTCTCACAACCTGCGTCACTGACCAACAGGATAAGGTCTCTATTTAAAAGGCTTGTTGAAAGAGGAAGGTCTTCAGTAGGAGCTGAAAAGATAACAGAAATGGCAGCCGTCTAATATTTAACCGGGGGGATTTCAACGTGTCAGTGCCACAACACTAAAAGTTCACTTCCTATGCTGTGCGGAACAGACCTCCTTACCTGCACAGTGCAGTGATTGACGTGATAAATAAGAAGTAAGATAATCTTTCAGGTATCCTGGTCCAAAGCTGCATATGGCTTTGTACATCAAAATCAAAACCTTGAACTTGGTCTGGTAGCTAATGGGTAGCTAGTGCAATTCTTTCAGCAGTGGGGTGATATGTTGGCACTATCTTGCCCCAATGAGCAGAGCCACCACCACATTTTGCACCAGCTGCAGCTTCCAGGCCAACCTCAAGGGCAGCCCCACATACAGCGCACTGCAATAATCTAGTCTGGAGATTACCAGTGCATGGACAACAGTGGTCAGGCTATCCTGATCCAGAAACAGCCACAGCTGTCTCACCAGCTGAAGCTGGTAAAAGGAACTCCTAGTCACTGAGGTCACCTGGGCCTCTAGCAACAAAGATGGATCCAGGAGCACTCCAGACTGAACCTGCTCTTTCAGAGGGAGTATGACCCCATCCAAAGCAGGTAGTTGACCAATTAACTGAACTCAGGAACCATCAACCCACATTGTCTCCATCTTGCTAGGATTCAGACTCAGTTTATTGGCCTTCATCCAGCCCACCACCAAGTTCAGGCACTGATCCAGGGTTTGTACAGCCTCTCCCAATTCAGATGTTACAGAGAAATAGAGCTGGGTATTATCAGTGTACTGCTGACACCTTGCCCCAGATCTCCTGATGACCACTCCCAAGGGCTTCATATAAATGTTAAACAGCATTGGGGAGAAGCTGATACCCTGCAGCACCCAACAGCACAACTGCCAGGGGGCTGAAAGACAATCATCCAATGCTATTCTCTGAAAATGACCCTGGAGATAGGATCAGAACCACTGTAAAGCAGTGCCTCCGATACCCATTTCACCAAGTTGGCCCAGAAAGATACCATGATCAATGGTATCAAAAGCCACTCAGATGACAGAGTCTCACTTCCTCTGTCCTTCTCCTGATAACAGTTATCCATCAAGGCAACCAAGGCTGATTCCGACTCATAATCAGGCTTGAACCCAGATTGGAATGGGTCAAGATAATCTGTTTCATCCAAGAGTACTTGCAATTGCTGTGCCACAACCCTCTCATTCATCTTCCCTAAGAAGAGGGTTTTACGACCAGACGGTAATTATCATAAACCAATGGGTCCAGGGTGGGCTTTTTCAGGAGTGGTTGGATCACTGCCTCTTTCAGGGTGGCTGGGACCACTCCCTCAAAGACATGTTGACCACACCTTGGATCCATTCAATCATACCCCCTCAGCAAGCTTTAATAAGCCAAGAAGGGCAAATGTTGAGATGACACATTGCTAGGCACATTGTTGCAAGATAAGAAAAAACAAGAGGCAAATCCCTGCTCCTTCCCCCCTCCCTCATAAGGAATTATGGAGGAAAGTGAATCTCTTTTCCTCCCCACCCCACAAAATCCCTGTACTTATTTGTCTGCAATTTGACTGACTTAATCCACTCTAGAGCAGCTCCAGTGTCTTTAAATTTTATCCACTTTGGCTAAAAGGGGGTGGGAAAAGGCATGGCGGTTCTTAGAATACCCCATTGCAGTGAATGGGGACCACAGGGCTTCATTTTATACAAAGTGGCTCAGAAACCAAATCACAACAGATGAGAGCACACAAAGTGACTTTGAAACAGATCAGAATGTTTAAATATGTGCAGATATAGATACAAGGTGAATCCTGTAGCCCGTGCACACCCCTTTTACTTTTTTGCTGTTTTACTTTTATAGATATAGAAGGTCAGACCAAGGATAGGTCTCAACAAGCTCACCTCCTACACAGTTATTTTTCAATGAAACTTATGTGAGGCAAAAACTTGCAGATTTCTTCCAGTTCCCGATCATAGCCAGTCTCCTATCTCTAATGCATCTGTGTTAAATCAAACAGGCCCACAATATGAGGTGATACAATGTTTTGTACTATATCCTCCCAATTTGCAAAGCAGGACTGTATATGTGTAACAGGATGAAGCCTAACTTTTCTCACTGTAATTTAAATATTCACACACCAAGCAACAAATGAAGTTTTGTTTGCGGTATCAAAAGTTACAGGTATCAAAATGTATAAATTAGGGGCATCAAAAAGCTATTTAAAATGATTTAAGTACTCTGAACATCCTCTGATGAAGAGCATCCTATTTTTAAATACAGTCCTTCCACATAGTTATGTTTATGTATTCAGACTGGAACAGCTACTAAACCATTTTAAGTCTGTAGAGAGACACCTTTCCAACCAGGCAATCAATGCTTTCTTTACATCTAAATCATGCCTCTTGCGCAGTGAAACCAGGAATTTCTGTATGAACTCTGATGAAATGGTGATGCTTATTTTGGAGAATTCAATAAATATAATTACTCACAAGAAAAGATCAAAGAACAAAATCAAAGAGACACTTGTTTTTTAAAAGATTTCATTCATACAAAAGTAAACATCTATATTATATGGTACATGTGGCAACATGGTACAAACTAAGTGTTCATGCCTCCCATTCCTTCACCTTGTAACTAATATGCCTCTGGCTAGGCATTCCTTTCTAATTTTTCCAGAGACAGCTGGAGCTGGTGATTACAGTTACACATGTCCCATCTCTTCCTTGGATACTATGTCTAAAGAATTCAGCATAATCAAGTAGAACAGTTCTTTATTAAAAGGCAGAAAGTGGATCAAAGGAGATAGAATGAATAAGACTTAGCCAGCTCATTTCAATGAGCTCTGTCTTGTGCTGATGCCTCGTGACACTGAACAACCCAAATGGGAAGGATTCCCTGAAATCATTTGAAAAACATTTGCATAGAAGGTTTGTACCAGCACCCAGGGGTGCCATTTAGGGAAGGTGGAGTGGGGCAGGGGGAGCATTGCAAAACACATCTGAGCATTCTTCATGTAAACATATAGCTCTGATTATAATGAGGTCATTATGATGAGGCTACTTGGGGAAAGGGCACAGCACATGCTTTGCATGCCGAAGGTCCCCGGGTCCAATGCCTGGCTTATAAAATTAAAAGGAGCAAATAGCAGATGATATACGACTGCTATCAAAGTTGACAGTACTGGGCTAGATGGACAAATGAAAAATCCCCCCTAATCTCTCAACTTTTCTCTTCTCAACTCTGCTCTACTCTCCATCCCCTTTCAAGCTTTATGCATTTCTCCAGTCTGCTTGGTTTCATTTTTCAGAAAAGAAAGTGGGGAAAGTTGTGCATTTAGCTTCTGGAACAACAAGGCTACTTGAAAGGTTGAACTTCCCTTGCTCCTCCTTGACACCCCTTGTTAATTATGAAATACCAATTGGGAAAGTGAGTGTCTCCCCTATATCACCCTGATTTATCACATTGTTTGGGGTACACACAGCGCTTATGCTCCTAAGTGTTAGTTATTATAAAGTAAGCAGTACGAAGGCTCTTAAGACTCTGCCATTCTGCAAATTAGTCTTCAAATTATGCAAGAATAAGCCTTTGAAAGTCACTCTCCTTTTTTGTTCCTCCTAGACTAAAAGCTGAAATGGTGCTGAACAACTACTTAGAGTAGAATGGCTACCTTGTCCGTTATATACCCAGTGGGTCACTATGGACTGCAGGAGATCTCCTGCAAATTCCAAAGGTATCAGACACCCATTCCACAGTAACTTGGAGAAGGGCTTTCAGTGTGGCTGTCCCTGTTCTGTGGAATACCATTCCTGTTGAAATACGATAGGCACCCGCCCACTATATGCACTTTCTAGGGAAAAAATTGAAGACATTTTTATTCCAGCAGGCTTTCTTAGCTGGATGAATCGGTCTCTGCCGGATCCTTATCAGTGACTATAGCATTCCAACCATTTCAGTGGAAAAAGAACCATGCACGCCAATGGATGCTATGCACGGATTTCCCCAACCGAAGAGGCCCATTCAGAGGAGCCCCAGAAATAGTGCCAATCTTCTCTTTGGGGGCCGTGGCAAAAGGCAAGGGGAAGAGTGAATGCAAACCAGGCTTGTGGATTGAGCTTTTCAGCCTAAAGAACCATGCATGGGGATGCATGAAAAAAATTGATCTTTGCCAATATCAGATGTGAAATGTCCTGATTTTCATCTCTTAAGACTTATGTGCAGATCAGAATTTATCTCTCCAACAGATTTTGCACTTCTCTGGATGTTATGACGCATAAATAGGTATTTTGGAAAAAAATACACACAGTTATAATGTGTGAGAAAACATGTCTTTAAATATTAAAATACTGTGCAAATACATATATTGAGATGGCATTTAAATGATTAAGAGTAATGCGGCAATGGAATGGAACAGAACTATGGGTGAAAACTTATGAAAGTGATATAGGAAGGAAATAAACACATACACCCCTTCCCTACCATGGACGCAGCATCCCCCTGCTTCCCATAGTTCTTGCTGTATTGAAGCACTGAGTTTACAGATGCCAGAAAACAAAGGATCTGGCTCCTCCCTGAATCCCAGAAATGTGTCTGTGCTAACAACCTGCTCCATCCACTTTGATCTTCAGCTTACACATTTGTTTGGATCTTTTCCAAGTCAGGTTTTTTGTTTAGCCGCACATAAAATATACTTCTTGGGCTTAAGTGGACACTTTCCTATTGTTAACATCTCCTTCAACATGTTGCTTGAGCAGGGAGCAAAATGCAAAGGGAGCTGTGTTATTCACTGTTTAAAAAAAAGCTTCCTTTCAGCATGCCCTCTAGATCAGGGTTGAATGGGGCTCTTATTTAATCTGTAGAAAATATAGTCCATGTTTTACATAATGGGACCTTGGCAAAGCTCAGTGCACCATCACTTACATGCCTAAAATATTTAAATATTTTTGAACAGAGCAACCTGCTTCCCATAGATAGCATTCTACAATATTCAACAAGCACGATACACGAGAGCCACAAACATTTAAAACAAATTAACAGAGAGGACAGAAGGCTTATATAGTGTGCTGTTGTAGCCAAAAGATTTGAATTTAGGAAGTGGGTCACATCAATCACTCTCCTTTATACAGTGCCCCTACCTTCAGAAAGAGCTCCTCTATGCCTTTTCTCTCTTATGCCTTCTCCCTACCAAAGATTTCCAAGTCCTGAAATCAAAGTTGCTGGGATCTGGACAGGAGGACTTGAGGTGGAGTCATCTGGATCAGAAGATGGAGTGCAGAGTACTCCATCTTTGGGAAGGGGTCATAACTCAGCATTATAGCGTCTGCCTGGCATGCAGAAGGTCTAGGTTCAATCCCTGCTGAGAGAGACTCCCTGCCTGAAACCCTGGAGAGCGACTGCTGCTCAGTGTAGAGAATATTGAGCTAGATGGACCAATGGTCTGAGTCAGTATATGGCAGCTTCCTATGTTCCTAAGCCCCATCTCCAACATCCTTGAGCGCCCAGGCTACTCTTCAGCCCTTCATGCTAATCGTGCCAAGATCTGAAGAGCAGTCTGCATATCGAGGGATGTTAGGAGAGAGACTTGTGTCAGTGCCCATGCCCTAGCCTCAGTTTTACTTATCGCTTGTTCAGGTGAATGTCTGACGACAGCGATTGTCAATCTGTTTACTTATATATTTTATTTCACTAATGTCCCTCCAAGGACCTTGTGGTGACACCCATGGTCCTCCCTACACACCTTTATTATAACAACAATCCTGTGAGGTAGGTTAGGGTGAGAGAAAGTGACTGGCCCAAGGTTACCCAGTGAACTCCATGGCCAAGTGAGGATTTGAACCCTGGTCTTCCAAGTCCTAGCCCAACACTTTATCCGCTACATCACACTGGCTCTTATCATGCTGGGTCCAGCATTTTTGGCTGGTCCATGTACTGAGGGGCGGAAGAGGCTTGACAACCAGACCAAAGAAAAAAAGTGCATCTTGATGGATTATTTTGCAGGTGAGTTGACAGCCCTCCCTCAACCTTGTATCTGTATTTAGTCCTGCTGGAACGGTCTGTGGATCCCATAAAGTCCCCCTTTTTAGTTCATTCTGCCTCCTCCTTGTTCTGCAGCCCATCCGTGCTGGTGAAGCTCACAGGATCTATGCCGGGCAATATTTTACATTCTTGACCAAAATCTTGTTATGAGTGCTGGTCAAACCTGGTAGCCATGCTGGCTTGACTATTGTCAGGAAAATTGCTGAGCTATTGGCAGGTGGATGTTTTCTCAATGCCCAGGTTGATGAAAAGCTGGTGGATGTTTTCTCAATAGACAGGGAACTGCTGAATCCTCCCTGAGTATTCTGAATTGGAGGAATCCATCAGAGCTAGGGGTAGGTGGCATACCTTTCCCCCACTCCCATCTAAGGATGGTCTAATCAAAGTCTAGGTCTCATCCAGACTTAGCTTTGAGCTCTGGAGGACGCGTTTGGTTCTTTGGGCTGCTTCTTTGAGGATCTGATGTAGCGCAGCAGATTTGCTGCATAAGCTGTTTGTTTCCACCTATGTTCAACCTGCATGTTTGTCATTTAACCAAAACACTGCAAAAACAGCACAAGTCGCCAGTGATCTCCCCTTCCAAAGGAAGCGAAATCCTTAAAACTGCTTCGGGAAGTGGGGAGTGAATATCACTATTATCTTCTAGACCTGTTTCTATGAGTAGGGGATGCATGAAACATCCAAGAAATATTTCAACTGAGCCACTTTTGCTACTAGAACAGAATTGTGAGGTGCCACAGTGCATGCATATATAGGGATGCAGGACCATCCCCTTGTTTGCCCTGTAAGTAGCACGTTTTGTTTGTGTTTGGTTCAAACCCTGGCAAAGCTCCCAAGTCACTTGCAAAATACACATTACTGATGCCTGCTTCCAAACTTAAGAACGTGCTTTTTCCCTTTAGGATGAATCTTATTTAACATCTCTTTTCAGATGCATCATTGTACATGTTTAAGGGCAAACAGTGCACTAGATTTTAAAATGTGGGCATTTAATCTAAAAGGGAGCTATGAATGGCTTTTAATCTTACTTATTCCTGATTGCCTTGCTTTCTCTAAGTAATCGTATTCTAGTACACCCAAAGTGGCACAGGTTAATGTATGTCATCGGCCTTTAGTGTGCCATAAACCTTTGGAATGGAGTCAAAACTGGAACATTGGAGAAAGCAGACAATATGTCCCCAACTATGATAGAAGATTTAAAGCTATGCTGAAAATCCCTCTCCCTCATCACAAGGCCCTTTGCACACACCCTACGGGGGATGTTCACAGTCACAATCATTCGTGCCATTTTGTTCTTCCTGTGCTGTGCTCTAGCTATGCAATTCTTCATGTCTTCCAGCACTGAGCTACTATATAGTGGCAGAAGATAGGAAGTTCATATCTGTCTTTTCTACCTACCTACCTATCTAGCTGGAAATCCAGTCCCAAATGTTCCACCATATGCAAGTACCATACTAGGCGGTACACACGACTGCCCCATGAGTTTGCCCAAGACATGAGGAAGCTATAGCGGTTCCATTGGCTAGTCCCACTTTTCCCACAGCTGATGTGATCACAGTCATGTGGAGAGGCCCTCTTCATGTAGAGAAACAGATCTACATGCATAGAAACCCTACACACTAAGAAAAATGCTGTATCTTGGGGTACCTCATAATTCTATATGCATCAGGAGCATGTGAATCCTCTGCTTTTGGTGTGACTAAAACAACAATCTGAGGTGGGACAAACACCCAACCCCTCAAAATGATAGGAACTTTGCTAGAAATAATTGTGTATAGCATTTTATTGATGCATAAGCAATGTTCAGGCATCCATCGGAACACCCCCAACACTTTGAGTGCTCAGGCTGCTCTTCAGCTCTTCATGCTAATTGTGTAAAGATATGAAGAGCAGTCGGCATATCCAGGGATGTTGGGGGTGGGAGCTTGTGTGAGTGCCCCATGCCCCCCATCCCCAGTTTTACTCGTTGCTTGTTCTGGCAAATGCCTAAAGACAGCGATTGTCAATCTGTTTTTCAGAGAGACCCCCATCTAGGATGTTCATCTTTGCCATATTTTCAATAAGTGAATGCGATTCATAGACAATTTTGAACTGTAATTATATAAAAAGAGGTGTTGTCTGAAGAGATGCTCCTTAATTAGAATTCTTCCAAGTTGCTGTGATTTTGAACTTTGCAGGCAAAGGTGCTTTGTGTTAACTGCATTCTGTTTTGAACGGGCAGAGCCAGACTGTCTGAGTTTGTGTTGTAATGTCAATATAGCAAAAGAGGATTAGTTGACATAACAAAAACCAGGATACAGCCCATAAACTGCAGAATGTCACTATCATCACCCCTGGAATGTACTAAAACACAGATGCAATTAATTATTTCTTCATCCCTCAAGCCGGGGAGATAAGGAGGACAAAGAGGGTAGAATTTACAACATGAAGATTTAGTTGTACCATTATTTTATCCTGCATTTTATAGGCATAGATAATAATCTTTTCTGTCTGCTCTAGAAGATCAACCATTAATTTATAGCTCATCATATGTAAGCTAGTATTCTTTCCTAACTATCAATTACTCAAATTACTCCAGGAAGATAAACTATAAATATTGCATGCATGCCAACTCTTCAGAGTCCCCATATTGCTTAAAGCTATTAATCAGGTTGTCTCTATTGTTGATTTTAATTGTCTGATGTAGTTATGTCTATTAATTGCTTGGCATCAAAACTTTGGCACTGGAAAGCAACAGATGAAACTGATTCCAGCACTAATGACACGTGGGATCCCTTCTATGTTAAACATGCCTAAGGAAGTTCTTTCAGGATAGAGGCACAAATTATTATACAACAAGGGGTTAAAAGGTCTCTAACGGTGTGTAGAGTAGTGTTCCTCCACTATACATGCTAACATGTCTGCAAAGCGCATTTCTTGAAAGTGACAAATATGTTCTCTATGGCTGAGCCAAAACTACTTAGCTCATTTTGTGTTCCATTTTCATGACTGACAAAAAGCACCTCCTGCTTTAATGCTCTTCTTCTCAATGCTCTTTTCCTTCTCCCCTGCTTTCACTTTTCTCTGCTTCACCCACAGCCATTTAATTCTTGCAGTGATGTTAAGAAGCGACACGGGTGGCTCCAAAGGGGGGGCAAGTGCCCCCTCAAGAAGGAGCTCACCCCCACCTAGTTTATTTCACCCACCTAGAAATATACTTTGCCCCTTCTGTGTGCCCCCCATTTTTTTCTGGTGCCATTGCTGGGAAGCTACATCTGATAGGATGATGTCACAGGAATTTGTAACCCAAATCACACTAGTCACCATTGCCCAGAGGTTGGGGAGCCTTTGTTCAATCTGAGGGCCATATTCCCTTCTGATCAATCTTCTAGGGACCACATGCCAGTGGTGGATCCAGAAGCAAGTCTGGGTGGAGCAGTAAATATTTGTTATTTTGTATAGTATGCTAGTTTCTACACACACTTGCTGATGACACTTTCTCTATTTGTCCATAACATCTGAATCAGGAGAGGGTGTGTGGGCCTTGGACCTGTGCTTGGACACAGTGGTAGGAATGAAGGAAAATAAGCTGAATTTGAATCCTGGCAAGATGGAAGCACTGCAGGTGAGTGGTTCCCCTGTCCAAGAAATTGGTCAATTGCACTCTCCCTGAAGGGGCAGGTACACACTCAAGGGATGCTTCAGGCCCCAGCTCTGTCACTGGAAGCCAGGTAGTCACAGTAGCTAGAAGCTGTGCCTGGTGAGACAACTATGACAGTTCCTAGACTGGGAGAGCTTAACCAAAGTAGTTGAAGCATTGGTGACTTCAAGTGTGGATTACTGCAATGCACTCTGTGTGGGGCTTCCCGTGCACTTGACCCAGAAACTAAAGTTAGTGCAGAACACTGCAGCCGGATTGCTGACAGGAGTGAGAGCCTCTCAGCATATAACATCTCTGCTCGGGGATCTGCATTTGTTGCCTATTTATTACCATGTCAAGTTAAAGGTGGTACTCTTGGTATATAAATTCCTTAACAGCTTGGGACCAGTTTACATGTGGGACCGCCTTACCCCATATGTGCCCACTCAAGCACTTCAATCTATGGAACTGGCACTGATACCACATAATATTCATTTCACACTTGTAAGAAATCATTCTTTTAGTGTGGCAGCACCTACTCTTTGGAACTCCCTGCCTATTGATATCAGGCAGGAGCCTTTGCTGTATTCTTTTTGGCACCTGCTTAAAATTGCTCTGTTTAAGCAAACTTATCCAGACACATAGATGCTGATGTGCTGTAATCATTTTAGTCTGTTACTGTTTAAATTGATTTAACAATATTTTTAACGACTGGTTTTAACTGTTTTACTGATAATGCTAATATTGTTTGCAAACCGGTTCTCCACAATCAAGCAGTATATACATTTTGTTAAATAAAATAAACTAAAAATAAACTTGCACACGTCTCTCCATCCGGGCAAGCAAGAGGCATTATCAGAGTTCAAGGATGCATTCGAGTCAGGCAAAAACACTCAAGGGAGATGGGGGTGGAAAGCACCACTGGAGAAGGGGGTGACCTGGAGAGAAGGTGTGTGGCTGAGAGGAGTAACTCAAGGAGAGGCCTGGAGGGCTGCATTTGACCCCCCCCATGCGTGAGATTCCCCAACCATAGTGTAGTGTTCAAAATCAGGTAGAGTGTCTACCAATGCAGAGGAAGCTCCTTGCTTCAAACCTTCCCCTTCAGCCTGTAGAAGGCTTCAGGACTGGGTCAGCAGAACCAAGGAATATATCCTGCACTTCCCTTTGTGTGGTAGTAATTGTTGTGAGGAAATGAATGCATGAACATTGTGTGCTCCTGCTTTCTGCATATACATCAGGAAACAGGAAACAGCAAAGCAGGCTGGGTGAGGGGGTGTGGCCTGCAGAGAGTCCTGAGTCCCCAGCCTGAATTTCCTCATCCCTGCCACAGCCAGTGAAAGGAAATGGAAGCAGGTATTCCCATACATCAAGATCGTCATAATTTTTTTGGGGGGGCACTCCTAGATATTTTATTAATGTTTATTAAGTTATTTGTAAATGCATTAGACACCCAATAGTTACTGCTCTCTGGGTGTTGTATAAGAGATTCTTGACCTGGATGCCCAGGTTTTGGCAGTGCCAGCAATGCTTTTATTCACCTAGGGCTGGTTTGATCTGACTATAGTGACACTTGCCTTACTTACATTTCATTTGGATTGCTGTAACATGCTATACATGGGGCTGCCTTGGAAGACTGTTTGGAAACTTCCCATATGCACAACTGTGGCAGTGCTGTGTAAACTGTGCCCCTTTATATTTAATTAAAATCATTTAAAAGTCTAGCTTAATTATATGAATGTTGCAGTAGGGCCCTTGATATCCTACTTGGGCAAAAGTGTCTTATATCTACTTTGTCAGATTAAAAGTCAGCAACCCAATATGCAGATCAGATGCAAATACAGATGTGCATCTAATATGCATATGTATTACAAAGGACATCAGGATGTATATGGAATCATCTGCATTCACACTGATATACAAAATGCATATTATTTTAGGAGGATGCCCTTTTTAGGTAATCTCCCATCACTAACCATGGGCAACTAAGCCATGATTACAGCAAGATGTGGGTTAACGGCTGTAGTAAAATGGGCATTTCTATTGAATCTCTCTAGGAAAAGAAAGACTATTTCCCAGAATTACTGTTTCTTTCTCCTAAATATTATGTTAGGGTCTGGTCCCCAACACCCCCCCTTTTTAGGAAGGCTACTGCTTCCACTCTTTTTCATCTCTTATAGTCACTGCACATTTCTCCTGGCTGTGCATTATAGCGTGAATTTTCAAACTGAAATAAAACGCTAGAAATGCTATTTCTCCTTCATTTGCATCCAGCTTTGAAAGTAACACAGATCATGTCAGCATGAATAATGGAGAGGTTGTGGATGTAACAAAGGTATCTTCAGAACCAATTAAAATCCCTCTATAAGATGATTATGCTGAAAGGAAGAATTGTTATGTAGATTTCTTACAAGTTTATGAAAAACAGGAAGAAAACGAAATACCTCCTGCTGGGTCACATCAATTGCAGAGGATGGTAATGTGGAATGAGTGTCTCAGCCTGTTTCCAAAGCATTTGATATTTACAAAGCAAGTTTAGTCGTTTTAAAGGATGAGTGAGAAATGTCATACTGCTGATCAATCTATTCCTATTGAATTGATCAGCAGGAAGACAATACTTTCTCAACAACAACAAAAAAAAGAACAGTGTCTGGAAGAACTTTCTATCTCTATATCTATACACACACAACTTTCATTTAGGGATTCATGCCTATACACATGTATTTGAATACAGTGAGGATAGTCTCAGACAGGCATATGCATGCTTAGTTGGAAAGAAGTACCATTGAATTCAGTGGGGCTTTTTTCAGAGAAAACATGTGTAGCATTGGCCTGCCTTCCTCATATGCACACAAAAACCAGAAGTTTTTTGTGTGCAGAGTGGTAAGCGGCGGTAACGCAGCCGAAGCTCTGCTCACGGCCTGAGTTCGATTCCAACGAAAGGAGGAAGTCGAATCTCCGGTAAAAGGGGTCGAGGTCCACTCAGCCTTCCATCCATCTGTGGTTGATAAAATGAGTACCCGGCATACTCTGGGGGGTAAAGAAAGGCCGGGGAAGAGTTCCCACCCCATATATATGGTCTTCCTAGTAAACATCGCAAGACGTCACCCTAAGAGTTGGAAACGACTTGCACTACAAGTGCAGGGACACCTTTACCTTTATAACTGCCAGGAAATATGGCAGTGGGTGTTTGTGCACACCCTGCCCAAGATCTCAGATGAACTTAGATCTTGGTCTAGATATTAAGAGAGTGCTTGCAGACTTGCCATAGGCATCTGGTTGGCTGCTGTGAGAACAGGATGCTGGACTAAATGGGGCTTTGGTCTGGTCCAGCAGGGCTCTTCTTATACTCTTATTTTCTTCAGACTGTGCTCCCCTTTTGAAAGCTACACCCTTCCATTCAGAAAAAAAACCCGTATCTTGGAAATATGAGCAATGATAAGAGGACTAAAACGTGAATGGTGGTTTTCTGCCCTGTCCTGTGAGCAGGAGATAACTGTACAAGAGGAGGGCAGATAAACAATCAAAAGCTCAGCAGCTAAAATTCAGCAGCAGGACCATGGACAGCTCTGTCTGAAGGTGCAATCCTTGTACTTGGAGCATTGTATTCTATTACCATTTGGTTGTGTTTAGCTGCGTGTGTTGCAATCCTCCTCTCAGGGGAGGTTGGGGCTCTTCAGGAGGTTCTAGTCCTGGGGGTGATGTCAATGGGGTTTGAGATCTGGGGGCTCCATCTAGCCTATGCTACCAGCCTCCAGGGCTTCCCAGGACTTTCAGGTGTCTCTCCTAAATCTGTGTCCTGGTCACAATATCTGCTTTCCTTTCCCAGTACCACTTTACAGGCCAAATCTCTGTAAAGCTGAGTTGAGTGTTCAGCAGGAGTGTTTTCCTTTGCAGTTGACAGCTGCATTGATGTACATTCTGTTCAGTGAGTATCTATGGCAATGGCTGGGAACTGGTAGCCCAGAAGCATAATTCAGCTTCTGTTGGCTTCTCAGAGGGCTCCAAACATAGCCCTTTTATAATGCACCTTAGCCACTTTCTCCTACTTAAGCCAACACAAACAGCTCTATAGCCCATTCCTTCTCAGTGGGAACAAGAACAAAGGATCTAGCATAGCCCTTTTGTTACTATACAGCAGTTCACTTCCAGACATAGGCAAATGGCTCTGTCAACACACACATACTGTCCAGCAGCGGAGTCAGAATTCTTATGCATCTCAGCTACTTACTCCTATTTTGTCTGTGGCTTATTAGGAAAAGAGAAAAATAAGCTTGCTGTTGTCTAGCAACTAAAGGCTTAAATAAGTAGCTTATGTAACTTGATGCATCATCCTGTGTTGTGCAGTACAAATGACCATAGCAGCAACCGTTAGCTGCTCACATGTGGCTGTGTCTACGGAGCATCAGTGCACAGTGAACAGCATGGCAATGCCCTTGGAGCAAGGATGTGGTTGTGCATGCAGAATTGTGCCATTGCTTGATGCCAACGTTTGTCCCACGAAACAGGAGACTCTTGCACATGGAGTGCATAGAAAGGAAACCCTTCTCCACAAATAGTCAGCTCAGTGGATCAGGGCCAATTTAATGCTCATATCTGCCTTGTACAACAACCTATCTGAACGTGCTCAGTTCTCAGTCATGTTATAGTAGTATGTTAGCAAACTCCCTTTCTGCTCCATGCATCCAACATGTGTCGATATAACCGTCTGTGATATGTATTAATAGAAACAATGTATTCAAAGTATCTAAGAAACAAGATGGGGACGGTGCACATCATTTCTGAAAGATGCAATGGCTCAGACTTTGATGGAAATCTCTCCCACAGAGAGAAGAAAAACTACATGCTCAAGAGCAACTGGCGGCTCCTGGTTTTTGTTTCATGGCTGTCTACAGCTTAGCTATGGCAGCAGGGAAAGATGACTGAAGTGATGCTACCACAGCAGGGTCCCAGAACAAAATGTTATGGTGTGGCCTCCATGTTCATGTGTCAACTCAGCCTGTGGCCGAGGCAGCTGAAAAAACATGTGTTAGCCTCAAGGACAGATTTCCTGCTCTAACTTATGATTTATTTCATGTGCAAATTTTATGTATTTGTTTCTGAATATTTAAAAGTGCAAGCAGATAGCATGCAGATCAGTAGATCAGGTTTCAGTGTGTAAAGGTAAAGGTGTCCCCGCACTTGTAGTGCGAGTCGTTTCCGACTCTTAGGGTGACGTCTTGCGACATTTACTAGGTAGACCGTATATATGGGGTGGGTTTGCCAGATCCTTCCCCAGCCTTTCTTTACCCCGCCAGCGTATGCCGGGTACTCATTTTACCGACCACGGATGGACGGAAGGCTGAGTGGACCTCGACCCCTTTTACCGGACATTCGACTTCCTCCTTCCATTGGAATCGAACTCCAGCCGTGAGCAGAGCTTTTGGCTGTGTTACTGCCTCTTACCACTCTGCGCCATGGAGGATCTTTTCAGTGTGTAACTGAGCATTTTTTTATTTGCCCTGCGCGGAGGACTGAGTAGGCAATTTAAGTAGATTGACCTCTGTAGAAACTTGACAAGTATGGAGAGTTTTTGGGTTGTTTTTTTTTAACTAGGAGTACAAACCTGCCTCTCAGGCCCACTTCTGACCTTCAGTATTAACAATAGATCACATTGCAGGGCTTCTGTAGACAACTTTCTCTCTCAGTACAACTCCCACCCTGCAATGGGAGTACAATAGTGAACTACACTGCGGGGGATGGGGGAATAAAAGTCATGTGGGGATGCAAGCAATAGAAAACACTGTGGCGTTGTTGTAAATGAACCAGAGACTGACCTGAAATATGCAATGTGAACTACATTGCAAGGCTGTCGCAGGCCACTTTCCCAGCCACACACCCTTCCAACCTGAAGCATGGGGATAATGCACTGCTTTTGCTTTGCAATTTTCATTAGTAGGGCTATTTTTTTTTAAAAAAAGTTTCACATTAAATAAGATGTCAGTTGGAAAGAGCAGGAACTCTTCATTTTGCTGCCACCTTTGGGGTGGGGGTCACTGGTCTTCAGTCCTGGCTACATTAATATCTTGGATTTTTCCACTGATCTCTTTGGGCAGCTCTCGCTTCTGCCGCTGGAGATGTGTACAAATAGCTTCTCTGTGTACACCAAGAAATGGCTTGTTCAGGTAATGAGATGGTTCTCTCCGCTCTTTTTATATCTATGTGCTTCTTCCTATGTCCTGTTTTGTACATTCCTCTTGGAAAAGGACAGAGAAGGAGAGAAATGAAGAATAGGATAATGGAGGAAGAGACAGAGGCTTTCCGCATCAGCTCCTCTCTCAGCTAGCCTCAGCTGCCAACTATTGATGGTGTTCTGAAGCCTTTGGGGCTGTTGCAGTCATGTCCCCCTCTTCACTAACATTTCCATTCATTCAACCCCCATTTCCAGTTTTCTTTTCCATTTGACAGGCTGTGAGCACCCTAGTTGCCAATAGCAGAGTGTTTCCGTTGGCCGCACCTGGAAGGGGAATGGGTTGATCTGTCAATCAGTTGTGGAATCTCTTTGAAGTGAATTTTTAAAAATGCACTCAAGCTGATCCCACCAGGATTTACAGTAAAAAAAAGGGTGAGGTTTGACTAGCGTTGTGTGCTCCCATTTTTAGAAGAGACAGGTGCAGATGCACTGGAACTGGCAGAATAGTAAGTGGGTCTCTACCCCCAGTGTTCCAGGACAAGAAAGCATGCTCAGTCCTCAACAGGCTGTTCTTGGTTTCCCCTTCCCCTTAGGTTTTTTCCCCCCTAAAGTTGTTTTCTATTTCTGTGAACTTCTTATGCATGAATGGTGCCATTTTGGCTACAGAAGGGTCAGTCCTCACTCCTCAAGCACAGCGAATGATATAAATGAAGAAACTTGCACAGCATGAAACAACTTTCAGACATGAGTCTGCCACACAGTATTTTTATACTTTGTTTCTATGGAAACTTCTTCCCAAATAGGTTAGAAGAGTTAGCCCTTCACTGAGCTATTGGAGAGGCTTTTATAATCAACCTCTCTTGTCAAGACTTTGGCTGAACTAGGGTGGGTGGGTGGATGTAACCTATTATATATGTTTACCTATAATAGCTGTGTTGTTACTTATTGTATATTGTTTCATGTTATTTTTTCTAAGTATATTTTTGATGTGATTTTTTACTGTTGTAAACTGCTCTGATCTGCCAGAAAACTTTTTGTTCTGCCAGGTATAAATGCATTTTTCATAAATAAACAAATATCCAATACTTAGCAAGAAGGTAGGCGATCTTTTGCTTTTTCCATTTGCCTCTTGAAAAAAATCACTTATCATATGAACAATGGCTGTAGGACAATCAGGTTGATCATGATTCAGAAATCACTATTAGCTCCTGCCAAGCCCTTACTCCAGGAGTGGAGAGCCTGTGACCCTCCAGATGTTGTTGAATTCCATCTCCCAGCAGCCTCATTAGTCAGCACAGATAATGGCCAGGGATGATGGGTCCTGTAGTCCAACAATATCTAGAGGGTGACACTATCTGGTTCCATGTCCCTGTGTTACATCTACTGCATCTGGAGCAACCTTAGTGGAACAGAGTTATGCCACATGCATGCTGCCTTATATTGACTCTTAGACATTAGTCTGCCTCGAGCCCTATGTTGCCTCTTCTAATTGCCATTGGCTTTTCAAGGGCATACACATGGGAGTTTCTGAGCTCTTCTACCTGAGTTTATTTTCACTGGAGAGATGCCAGAGGTTGAACTTGGACACATTCATGCAATGCATATGCGCTGAGCTACAGAGCTCCCTTTCCATGCAGAATATTTTGAAGAATGTGAAGTAGTTTGCCAACTCTTTGTGTATCTGTACTTAAGCTCAGGCTTTAAAGGCTGCTTCATGCTGGATTTTAGGTGCCACAGTCTTACTGCAGCCGTTTATAGAATCTGGCCAGAGCTATATATGAGCCATTTAGGACTTCCACTTACCTATTCCTGCTACATATATATTGTAATCTATATGTTCTCTGTGTTAGTTTGTGCACATTTTAGCAGCTAGGCCAGCAATATATAGACTTGTATAATAAAAGCAGGGGAAGATTAGAGTAGATAAATGGCTTTGTTGTATCACAAAATTCCACACAATTATCTAAATTAAAAACTTAAGACAAGGTAAATGGCAGCATTAACCTTTTGCAAGTACAATTTAATTACGCTCTACTCCACTATTTATACCGATGCAAGTTCTTCTTTGGAATAAATTTCTCTGCCGCTCTTTTAATTGCTGTAATGGTATTATGCAAGTTGATTCCTTGCAAGTTTGCTGTGGAATCAGTTTGTTGGGGGAAATGTACACCTTTTAAACCATCCCCTTCCCCTTTTAATGGCTGTAGGCTGAGGCTTTCTGCTCTTTTTTACTTTTAATTTATAAATAGGTAATAAATTAAACGGTGACATCAAAAAGATAGACAATCAGCTGTTCATCACATTAACACTTTATAAGTTTAGATATACATCTAAACATGTCATGTGTGAAGAGGTCCTTGTCCTCCAAGTGTCAGAGTGGGCTGTGGTAATGCATTTGGCTTTTTCTTGGAAACAATAGGTGGGATCCAGACAAAGTTATTTGAACTTAGGTCCCATTGAAATCAATGGGTAATATATCCATGGCAAGTCCCATTAATTTCCATGGAAACTAAAGTCAACTAACTTAATCTGGATCCAACCCAGTATTCTTATTACTTGCACATTTTACACATGTTGAGTCACTGAAGAGAGCCAGTGTGGTGTAGTGGTTAGAGTGCTGGACTATAACCTGGGAGACCAGGGTTCAAATCCCCACACAGCCATGAAGCTCACTGGGTGACCTTGGGCCAGTCACTGCCTCTCAGCCTCAGAGGGAAGCAATGGGAAACCACCTCTGAATACTGCTGACCATGAAAACCATAGGGTCACCATAAATCGGAATCGACTTGAAGGCAGTCCATTTCCATTTTGAGTCACTGAAACTAGGGATGGGAAGCTGAGCTCCCAATTTTCAGAGCTGAAGGCCAAACTAGAAATTACACTAAATATATAGGTGCCATGTTAGATGGCAAGAGAATATCTAGTTCCAAAGATTCCCTTCTATAATTTAGTCGATTTAGAACACATTATTGTCCTGATGTCACAATGATTTGGATTTCCCCACCCCTACTCCTCATCATTGGCTGTCTCTGGAAGGGGAGATGGAGAAGCATGGAGGATCATGACATTAGGACATTGGCAGGTGGTCCTAGATGTTACGGAGGGGACAGGAAAAGCTAAACATGCTCCTGCATTTGGGGCAGCAAATTTATATGCAGTATAAGCTTTAGTTTGCTTTTCTTATGTTCGACATCCAGGGATATGAAAGAATGGCACTTCAAGTTGTCTTAAGATCCCACTATGTACATGTAACCAGCAATTAGATCAGGATGCTGGGCTTGTCCAATAAAGTTTACATTAATTTCAGTGAGTGTGAGTGGACCCCCATTATATGTCAGTATGAATTACTGTAATCTGTCTGGGAGGGGAAAATAATGAGTAAATGGACCCTTGCTTCTTCAGGGATTTTTCATGCAGGGACATTTGATACAGTTCAACACTGCATTGGTCTGCAAAAATATGTTATGCTGTCATTTTTGTTATGCCTTCACACAGCTGTTTATTGACACAAATTGAGCAAAAGTGTCATCCAACTTCGTTCATCATGGCTGCTCTACCCTGTGAATCAACCCATTGCAATGTCAAAGTCTTTGTTTTTCCCTTGAAGAAAAAAACCCTGAAAATGGCACATCTCCAAAAGAATCCTCATAGCCATAACAATGCTGGCATAATGCTGGCCCTCCTGATACTAAGGAAACATCGGAAGCTCGCTGCAACGAATTTGCGGAGCACTTCCAGGATAAGATTGCTTGCATCCGTCGGGACTTAGACTCTGATGTTATGACAGATGACTCCATTGAAGTGTCCAGAGCGTGGTCTTGTCCTTCATTGTTGGATGAGTTTCAGTTGGTGCAGCTCGAGGAAGTGGACAAGGTGCTTGGAATGGTGCGGGCGACCACGTCTGCCCTTGATCCTTGCCCATCTTGGCTGGTGAAGGCCAGCAGGGCTGTAACCACCGGCTGGGCCAAAGAGGTGATAAACGCCTCCTTGAGAGAGGGAGTAGTCCCTGGTAGTCTCAAGGAGGCAGTAGTGAGACCTCTTCTAAAGAAACCTTCTTTGGACCCAGATATTTTGAACAACTATAGACTGGTGGCGAATGTCCCTTTTTTGGGCAAGGTCCTGGAGCGGGTGGTCGCCGGCCAGCTCCAGGCGCTCTTGGATGAAACCGATTATCTGGATCCGTTTCAATCCGGTTTTAGGCCTGGTTTTGGCACTGAAACAGCCTTGTTCGCCCTGTATGATGACCTTTGTCGGGAGAGGGACAGGGGGAGTGTGACCCTGTTGATTCTCCTTGATCTCTCAGCGGCGTTTGATACCATCGACCATGGTATCCTTCTGGGGAGGCTCGCGGAGTTGGGAGTTGGGGGCACTGCTTGGCAGTGGCTCTGCTCCTACTTAGCGGATCGTCGCCAGAAGGTAGTGCTTGGGGAACATTGCTCGACACCCTGGACTCTCCATTGTGGAGTCCCTCAGGGGTCGGTCTTGTCCCCCATGCTCTTTAACATCTACATGCAGCCTCTGGGTGCAGTCATCAGGAGTTTTGGAGTGCGTTGCCATCAGTACGCTGATGACACGTAACTCTACTTCTCCTTTTCACCTTCTTCAGGTGAGGCTGTTGATGTGCTGAACCGTTGCCTAACCGCGATAGTGGACTGGATGAGAGCTAATAAACTGAAACTTAATCCAGACAAGACTGAGACACTGTTGGTGAGCTCTTTACCTGCCCAGATGGTGGATGTTCATCCTGTTCTAGATGGGGTTACACTCCCCTTGAAGGAACAGGTTCGTAGCTTGGGGGTCCTTTTTGACCCTTCCTTGTCACTTGAGGCTCAAGTGGCCTCGGTGGCATGGAATGCGTTTTACCATCTTCGCTTAGTAGCCCAACTACGCCCCTATCTGGACAGTGACGATCTCGCCTCAGTTGTTCACGCTCTGGTAACCTCTAGACTGGACTACTGTAATGCACTCTACGTAGGGCTGCCCTTGAAGACCGTTCGGAAACTTCAGCTAGTGCAAAATGCGGCAGCCAGGTTGTTAACGAGGACCCGCTGGTCTGCGCATATAACACCTGTCCTGGCCCGCCTGCACTGGCTGCCTATTTGTTTCCGAGCCAGATTCAAGGTGCTGGTTTTGACCTATAAAGCCTTACACGGTGTGGGACCACAATACCTTGTGGAACGCCTCTCCCGCTATGAACCTACCCGTTCACTTCGTTCAATATCCAAGGCCCTCCTCCGGGTACCAACTCATCAGGATGCCCGGAGGATTGTTATTAGATCTAGGGCCTTTTCTGTAGTGGCCCCCGAACTGTGGAACAGCCTACCTGTGGAGATATGCCTGGCGCCTTCGGTACTTTCTTTTAGGCGCCAGGTTAAGACCTGGCTATACTCCCAGGCATTTTAATGTTCAATGTGTTTCATTTAATTTTTTTTTTCGTTTAACTTGTTGCTGATTTTATTGTAATTTTATTGTAATATTGTATTTTAATCTTGTTTTGTTCACCGCCCAGAGAGCTATTCGCTATGGGCGGTTTAAAAATGAAATAAATAAATAAATAAATAAATAATGATATAGCACAAGTTGGAGTAAATGCATCAGTTTCTTTAAATACTCCTTTCAATACACTGCTCAGGGAACATATGAATCAGGCCTCCACTTAACAATGAGGCCACAGCTGTAAAACTGATAGCATAACTTTCAGACAACTATAGACAAAGTATGCTATGCTTGCAGAACTCCTGACATTTTTAGATGTGCTATCATAAAAATGTAACTTTTTAAATCAAGGACATGATTTACAATGGATAACCACATCCACCCTTTCATAATGACAAATGTGTATAAAACCCACCACTATTAAAGGTCATTCATCTTCCTTCCTTCATCGAAGAACTGAGTAGACTTGGCGAGTTTATCCTTAGACTGCCCCATTTTCTCAGAAAAATCCCTCATGAGAAATGAAACATTTGTGTTGTGAATCGTTTAGTACCAAAGCTTTCCCCAATCTATAACAAACCAAGGCCCCAACTATGGCCTAGTTCGTACAAACAGTGGCTGAGGTAGTAAACTGCCCTTGGCTTGTACCACTTCACACTTCAGGTGGGGGATTGTGTGACTGAATATGCCTTTTTATATATTTATTTATTTATTTATTTATTTCATTAAACTTATAGACCGCCCCATAGCTGAAGCTCTCTGGGCGGTTCACAAGACAAGAAACATCAAAAATACAATAAACGTGTAACAATATAAACACATTAAAAGTTTAAAATGTTAAAAAATTAAAAACAATATCAGTGCATACAAACATGTTAAAAAGCTTGGGTGAAGAGAAAAGTTTTAACCTGGCGCCGGAAAGATAGTAACGTTGGCGCCAGGCGTATCTCCTCTGGGAGATCGTTCCACAGTTCGGGGGCCACCACAGAAAAAGCCTTTTTCCGCGTTGCCACCCTCCGAGCTTCCCTATAAGTAGGAACTCGGAGGAGGGTCTTTGATGATGATCGTAGTGTACGGGCAGGTTCGTAACGGGGGAGACGTTCCAACAGGTATTGTGGTCCTGTGCCGTGTAAGGCTTTGTAGGTCAGAACCAGCACTTTGAACCGGGCCCGGAAACAAATAGGCAGCCAGTGCAAGTGGGCCAGAATTGGTGTTATGTGGTCGAACCGTCTGGTCCCCGTGAGCAGTCTGGCCGCTGCATTCTGCACAAGCTGCAGTTTCTGAACCGTCTTCATAGGCAGCCCCACGTAGAGTGCATTGCAGTAATCTAATTTTGAGGTTACCAGCGCATGAACTACTGAAGTGAGGTTCTCTCTGTCCAGATAGCGGCGTAGCTGGGCCACCAGCCGAAGTTGGTAAAAAGCACCCCGTGCCACCGAGGCTATCTGAGCCTCAAGTGACAGGGATGGATCTAAAAGAACACCCAAGCTACGAACCTGTTCCTTCAGGGGGAGTGCAACCCCCTCCAGAACAGGTCGAACATCCCCCATCCTGTCAGGAGAACCACCCACCAGCAGCATCTCAGTCTTGTCTGGATTAAGCCTCAGTTTGTTAGCTCTCATCCAGTCCATTGTCACAGCTAGACATCAGTTCAGCACGCCGACAGACTCACCTGGAGAAGATGAAAAGGAGAAATAGATATAGATAAATACATATAAATGCTTGTGCATAAAAAAGAAAATGAGTCAAAATCCTAGCCTAGTTTCTCCCTGTAATGCTAATTTTTATCTGTGCAGGGATTTCCCCACCCCTCACACATATACATGGGATGGAAAAGCATTCCACAGTATAATCCATATCTGCAATCTAAAGTGATACATACATGAACAGCTTTGCTATCTCATCTGCTGTTTGTTTGACTTTCACACAGGATATAAGCAAGCATTCATCTCAGGTGTGTGCATGTGTGTGTGTGTGTGGAGGGAGGTGCTATTCCAAATCAGACAATTGGTCCATCTAGCACAGTATTATATTTCCCGGGTTTAAATTTCAGACAAAGATCTTTCCCAGCCCAATTTATAGATGCCTGGGATTGAACTTTGGGCCTTCTGCATGCAAAGCAATTCTCTACCACTGAACTACAGCCCGTCTTCTACACACATGCATCAAAAGATTTTGCACTGGTCACTCTAGTCATATAATTTTATTTATCCCAAATAATCCATTAGACATCTGTGCATGTAACCTGTGGCCCTCCAGATGTTACTGAACTACAGCTCCCATCATCCATGACCACTGGCTCATGGGATGTGGACACCAATAACATCTGGAAGGCCACAGGTTCCCCATGCCTGCCTTAACCAAACTACAAGGAGGTAGAGTTGTGGGGGGAAGTTGACATTTGGTGAATATAACTGGCCATTTGACAAGCCAGCCATCTGGGTCTAGTCCATACCAACCATCTGAGGTAGTTTGGTTCCTGGAATGGAAAGTAGAATTTTACCAAAATCAAATCCAGATGACTGATGTTACAATCATTGTTATCCACAATCATTTCCCTGTACTGTCCAGCCAAGTGTCAGAATTTCTTATCGTTCCCCTGGTTCCCTGGACGTCTGAGCAGGTACAGGACTGTGGTGAAAATTCTCACCGCTTGGGTGAGCAACACGGATGGCCAGCTCACCTAGAGCCTATCTGTATACCTTGGTAAGAAACCTTTTGGCAAATGACCAGATGTGTTTTAGGGATCGGTTCAAAGGAAACCGCTTGAGAAACATAGGTTTGTCTGTGCAAAACATTTACTAGCTGCCTTCATCTTATTTAACAATCATTCTTTAAGATGCTCTCATTGCTCTTATTCAAGCTGAGCAAATGTAGATCTGCAAGAACTCATCATAATAGCTCAGGCTAATGGAAAGAGAGCTGTATGTAGTGTAACATGCAACAGAGATTCGTATGATGCTAAATGACTTTATTAGAATTCAAAGGAAATGTATGGCTTAAAATAGATTTTCTCATTTCCCCCTTCAAAACAAACCAATGCACAAGCATATCATATTCACCAGTGGCAGCATTTCCTATTAAAGTGAACATTGAGTAGAATTGTTATGTGAATGCTATTGTGTTGTGTCAGGCAAAGACATTACTCTCCAGGCTTTGGAATTATTATTATTATTATTGTTGTTGTTGTTGTTGTTGTTATATTGCAAAATATTGAAGTATATCATCTTAACATGAGTGCCTGTTTCAGGATGCCAGCCAGCCAGCCATATCCTCCTTAAGGATACTCCATTCCATCCCCCTCTCCAGTTTTCCATTATTCTTTTCCAACTAACACTCAACATTTCATGGCTACTGAGCATATCTAATTCTCACTGGACAATTTCCCTCTGCCCCCACTTAGAGTTTTTTTTAAATACTTTTTGTTGTTGTTCTGCAATTCTTGGGGTTCCCTCAAGAATGCCAATACCTCCCGCTTGTTTCTCAGTGGCCCCCTTTTTGTCAGCACTCATCACTAATATCAATTAGAGGGAGTGACAATAATCAAGGCCCCATCAATATGCATGGCCCTTTACAGCAAGGACGGAGAACCTGTGGCCCTTCAGAGGTTGCTGAATTCCAACTCCCACTGAAGTTGGCCATGCCAGCTGGGGCTCATGGCTGCTGTGGTCCAACAACATCTGGAGGGCCACAGATTTCCCAAGCTGCTTTACAGAGGCTATGTGGAGTGAGGCCATAGAGGGCTTTGAAAGTATGAGTAAGGAGTCTGAGCAGGATTCAGGAGCAGACTGAGATAAGGATTGAAGGGGAGGCATCAGATGGCCAAAGTGCTGAAAGAGGTGAATGGTTTGGGTGACTGAGTTATAGATAAAAGTAAGAGTTGAAATATATCAGTGGAAAGGCAGAGAGAAGGTTGCACTAATCAAGGTGGATGCTGATGACTAATGATGAACCAGAGTTTTTGCTGAAGGTCCTCAGAAGAAAGGTTATTTAATCACAATGTTGTACAAGGAGAAGTAATGTGACTTGGCAACAGATTCCATATGGGAAGCAAAGGAGAGAGAGGAATAAAAGACAGAGCCAAGGGAGATGAATGCAGGAGATGTACATTTTGCTGTTTGGAGATGATCGCCTTTGATCATTGATGGTGACTGGATGTACATGAGCTGCATGGTTGGTTGTAGCCAGAGAGAAAGAGACAGAGAGAACGAGCAAGTTTTTGCATCTAGATACTTAAAAAACTAATCTTGTCTGTCTAGGTGCCTGCATCCTCAGTTTGTATGTGTGTACATTAAAATATTATCAGTCTTGAATACTCCATCTTCTAAAGGACCTCACACTATACAAGGTTGCCCTGGAATTGCTCAGGGAAGTGAAGAACACAAAACAGTATTGCTGAAACATCAGCAGCAAAGATTCACCATCGTTTAGGAAGCTGTAGTGTACTATGCAAATCAATATTCTATTTAAACCACACATTGGAGAATAGTTTTAGATAGTTTTATAACTGTTATGTTCAGTTTATTTATTTAGTTATGCCATGTACATTGTTGATTTATTGTTTAGTTATGTTTATTTAAAATGTGATGTGTTTTTCCTTTTAATTGTACTGAATATGAATTGTATATTATATATTGTATTTGTTTTTATGTTGTAAACCGCCCAGAGAGCTTCGGCTATATAGAAATTTAAAACAAAACAAAAAAAATTGGAAGAGAAGTTACAGGCAGAGGGAAAGGTTGTTGTCCCATAAACAATTTTACTCCCTTAAAATTGGCTTCCATCTAAATTTATTTATTATTTTCTTCATGAAACAGGCCCAGAATCAAAGCACACAAAAAAAGAGGTAATTGGACACTACAGTAAGATAAATCCTAACCATTTATTTTACATCATATTAAAGTTTTGACTCAAGAGGGTAGTTAAAATTAACACATGGTATGTTAGCAAGATGAAAACTGCGGAGAGCAAATAGGAAAAGAGCTGTTTGCAAACAGCTGCACAAATGGCTTGTCGTTAACAGCAGTTCAGAGTTCAGGTACGATAAAGCTGAGTGCAAGGTTCCCTCAGTGCCCATTACAATCAAGAAATACTAAAGCAGGGCTCAGTAGCTCTTGGGATGCTTAAGGAGAAAAGACAAGGTGTTACAGAAACCAAGACAGCCGTATTGCCAGCTTTTAAACCAGCTTCAGTAGCCATGCCTTTAATTGCAGCTTGATGTCTGGCAAGTAGCAAGTGACTTTTTTTTCCAGAGTGGAGAGAAAACTTTGATTGCCTGCTAATCACTGCAGATCAAGTCTTCCTTTCAAAGCACAGCCACAGAGTCAGGCTGAAAAAGTGGCACTCTTGCAAAATGTTAAAAGTGCTTTATATACACAAAACACCCAGCATGAAGAAATGAAGCTGACAAGCTTTCCCCACTGCTAATCAGTGGCTTAATTTCTGTACCTTATCCTGTTAAAGGTGCAGTGGCAGAGCTATATTTAGTAGCACTATGTTATGCTGCTCAGGTGGCAAACCAACAAAAGGAAGGAGATTTGCTAGGTCTGGTTGCAGAGAGGGCTCCTGTAGTTTTAAGAGCTATGCAGATAAGAAAAATCTACCTGATGGGCCTTTTCCCATTGATGCGAGAATGTGGAAAGAGCCTTCTTAGGATCTCAACCACTGAGAAGATTGGCCCTGTATTCCTTTTTTCACTAAAGGCTGCACTAGGATACCAGAAAGGCAGGAAGCTGCCATCTGGATAAAGCCCAAACTTTCGAATTCTGAGGTTTCATGCATTAGGCTGTGGTACAAATCAATGTGTGTGTGTAACAGGTGATTTGTTCAGCGTCTACAAGCAAGATAAGATATACATATCCCCAGTGGAAGGTCAGGGTAAGGCTGATGGCATTTCAACTGCAGCTGTGCCTTTAACAGCAGTTTAATTTGGAGGCATCAGAGACACACGCACTGTTCTGCTGGTTCCAGTGTGTCTCCACCTCTCTTTTCTGAAAACGGGGGCACACGATGCTAGTCACACCCCGTCCCTTTGTACTGTAAAATCTGGTGGGATCAGCTTGAGTGGGGTTTTTTTTAAAATTTGCTTCAAACAGATTTTGCAACCAATCAGCAGATCAACCCATTGCCCCTCCAGGTGTGGCCAATGGAAGTGCTTTGCTGTGAGCGAGTTGTGTGCTTGCAGCCTAATAAGCTTGCTTCAAAATACATCTCTTAGCTCAGGGATGGGATCTGGCCTGCAGCACCATTTCATCCAACTCCAGCCTCTCTTCCTCAGTCCTGCTCCATTCCTTGGACATCCCCCTCCTCCTCTGCTTCTGCCACTGCATTACGCTGGTCAGAGACGTGTAGAGAGCCTACAGCCAGTATGGCACAACCCCCTTCCCCAGAAGCCCAACAGCTGTTGGCATATTGTGCAGCCTACATGGTGAGAGGGGGATAAGGTGTGAGAGGCAGCTACATGGAGGGATGAGGAAGCAGGGAGTGAGCCGCCTCTGTGTGCCCCCTTGCTTCAGAAGTTCAGAGACACATCCCGCTTCAAGATCTGGGTGAATAATGATTGGGGGGGGTGCAATTTCTGGGTTGGAGAAAGGGAAAAATGATTTGGCACGAGAGAAGGAGAAAGAGGGAGAAAGGGTAGCCCCTTCATACACCAGCTCTGGCCTGTCCCCTGCTAACATACAGCTTCTGACAGATTCCCCCTGAAGTAATAAGGTTCTCAAGAGAGAGAAGAAAATATTCCCTGGCAAGCCAACATCCTTGCATTCTTTTCTGGTTGTAGCCTCAAAAGAGAAAAGAAAACCTGATCTAACTTTCCTGTTGTTTGTTCAGGTTCACTTCTCTGATGTTCAAGAAAAGAAGAAAAATGTATCCAGAGATATGATCAGAAATGCAGATGTTGCCAAAAATCTCTGTGGATCCTCTTCAACTTATTTACATAAATAGTGAATTAAGAAGATTAATTTTGAAATATTTTCCCTTCAAACATCTTTTTTTTAATAACTGAAATGATCCTTAACAGATGTAAATGTTTTTGTGATATTGAATCAGATAAACCAATGAATAGGAAGGACTGCCACTAAGAGACAGGAGCCTCACTTGACAGATTTGGAAATACTTTTTTCAGCCCCAAAAAGGTGCGGTTAAATCTTTCACTGAACAAATCCTCTATAGGTCAAATGAATCTGCTCTTGCTATGCACTAGACTTCTTTCTGCGATGTGGAACTGCCACTTGACACAGGCTGGGTATCTGTTGGGCCAGGGGGCAAATAACAGGAGTTGCTAGACCTAGAAGACACCGGCGATTGTGCACGATTGTCTTGCAGAGTGAGCCACAGGCCAGAGTGCTGTTTGGGCAGTAAAGTGTTTCTAGACTCCAGACTTACCTCCACCTATCTCAGCTGCGCATCTGCTCCTCCTCAGTTGGTGTACTCAGGACAGAACTATAGGGCAGAACTCCAAGGTCCCACTTAGCAGAATAAGCAGATCTTCAAATGCAGCAGGCTGGCTTGCCATGTTTTGAAGTTAGTGAATTAATACACATTGCCATTTAAAGAGGACCTACGTGCACCCCTGAAGAATATGTTTGATTTATTTCAATACTTTATATACTGCTTACTACCAACGTTTCTAAGCAGTGTACAATACAGTGTACAATAAGATCACAAAACACACATAGTGGACAAATCAGTTAAGATCAATCCTAAGAACAGAAAATGTACTTTAAATGCATGCTTACTTTAAAAGACCTCTGAAACTCACTTTGACAGCCAACACAATTCCAGTAAATAACAACTGACAGAGAGAAAACACACGTGGTTTGGTCTACCTTCACAGAGAGCAGCATGGGAACAACAACAATTGCAGCCACACTTCCAAATACGTGAATTCTCTTTTACTGCTATTGGGCAAGAAACAAACCATTATGCAACCAACAAGGTGCATCATCAGTGGGTTTAAGGGGATTGAGCTGAGCTCATGGAACAACTGTTGTTGCTTTTATGGATGTAAGGGAGTGAGATTAAAGGTAAATGAAATGCAAATAGAAAAGAAAAACAAAACACAGTGATGATTTCCTAAAAGCAATACAATATCAACCACAACAAGATTCCTATGAGTAATGCAAAAAACTCAGCATCCTACAACCAGTTAGGATTCATAACCAAAACAAAAAACTAAAAAAATCCTGGCAGCCAGTCAGCCAAGGTCACAGAAATCCCTATGCAGCACAACCTCCCCCAGGGGCTGCAGTTCGTGGCGAATGCCCTATCAGCACATAATACCTCTGCTCTGAAATCTTCAGTGGTTGCCAATTTGCTACAAGGCCAAGTTCAAGGTGTGCTTTCCATGTTATGGGTTCCACATAGTACTTGTTCTGCTCTTATAAGAAATCAGTCCTTTAGTGTGGCAGCACCTACGCTTTGGACCTCTCTGCCTATTGACATTAGGCAAGCGCTTCATTGTACTCTTTTCGGCACCTGCTAAAATCATTTTTGTTTAGGCAAGACTGTCCAGGCATGTAGAAGCTATTATGTTTTTTATCTGTTTTTAACTTGTTGTTGGTTTTATTATTTTGAATATTTTAAATACCTCTCTTTAACTGTTTTTGCCAATAATTTTATTGTTTTAATTTCTTCTGTAAACCGCTTTGAGATTTTTTACAATAAAGTGGTATATAAATGTTGTAAAAATAATACATCAATAAATTTTGGGGTTACTGTGGCCCTTTAGTCTCTTTCCATGTTTAGGAACAAAGGAATCTGCCTTATACTGACACATGCCATTTGGTACCATCTAGCTCAGTACTGGTGACATGGACTAGCATTGGCTGTCCAGGATTCCAGGCAATAATCTTCTCCAGAAATTGAATTTTGGACCTTTGCATGCAAAGCATGTGCCCTACCACTGAACTACAACCCTTCCCCTGTTTAAAAAAGTATCTTTTTAAATTGTTCTTTTCAATTCACTAATGAATGCACATCGTGCCTTGGGCAGATCAATATCATTCATTTAAAGCACATTCAACACACATTTGAAGCACATAAATCCCAACACAGAATCATGGAACTGTAGTTTGTTAAAGGTGTTGAGAACTATAACTGTGAGGGGGAAACTACACTTCCCAGGATTCTTTAGGGGAAGTCATGCACTTTAAATGCAAGTTGGATGTGCTTTAAATGCATTGTGTGGATCTACTTAATAAACTTTGCCTGCATGTAAATTGTTTTAATTAATTTTTCAAACCGGAAATGAGCTATAAAGTTTACTGGGTGACCATGGGCTATATACCATCTCTCAGCCTATCTGGCCCTCGGGATGAAAACAGCAGAGGGGAACCATGACCACCTCAAGGAAGAAGGGCACACTTATGTAAAGATATTTATAGTGCAATCTTATGTTTGTTTACTCAGAAGCAAGTCCCAATGTATTCAATGGGGCTTACTGAAACAGAGAATAAAATAATAATATTAGCAGCAGAGATCTGCAGATTCATAAATTGCCATGGTGGTTTTTTTTATACAGAAAGATTTTGAGGCAGGTTTGGACCCAAGTTTTGGTAAGACTGGAGAAATAGTCTTTCTCTATGTGTGTGTAGGAGGAGGTGAAACTATTCAGCCATCCCCAGATTTGAATGGAGGAGGTAAAGCAAAATGTGTTACTTTTTTTGTCAGAAACATTGTACTTTTTCTTCCATGCATACTGTTTCCTACAAATTATCATTTTCTAACTTTGTATATATTTTACTTTATCTATTTTATTTTACTGGCAGTTACAGCTCGTCTGTGTATTACTCCAAGCAAAAGCCCATATCTTAAAAAAAGTATTTCCTTCTAAGTGCACTCTTCTCCCTGTCAAACTCTATTATGCCACATGGATGAAAGCACATCTTATTATTAATAATTTACCACACATGAACCCAGCAACACTTTCATCAGCTTTCCAAGGGGGCCTTTGGAGAACATAATAATCGAATGTGCTGTTGCAAATCAATTGAATTAGCTTTTAAAAATGGTAAACTTCTGAAGTATTGGCAATTGTTTCTTTCTCAACAGTTACATATATAAATACCTTCCCTTTCCCCCAGTGGCATTCTTTTTGAAATGAAAGTTAATCACACCCATTTGGATTTAAGAAGAAAGCCTTTTAATATAACTGGGCACAAAAACTGTGGCCGTCCAATGCCTGTTGAGAAGGGAAGCTCACAGCACCGAGTTAAGCAGTGTATGGCTGTCACCAGCACACACTCTAATCAAACAGTTCTTCCCTTGTGGAATATTTCAAAGGAGTAATAACTGCGCAGGGTCCAATGGTCTTGATGTACAAAGCCCTGAACAGTTTGAGCCCAGGATATCTTAAGGACAACTTGAGCCCTTATATCCAAGTCCAGTCACTGAGATCATCTGGAGGAGTGCTGGTTGTTGTTCCCCATGTTACAGAGGCCCAAGGGGCCTCAACCACAAATCAGGCATTTAGTGTTACCAGTCCCATGCTATGGAACACTCTTCCAGCAGAGATCTGGAAGATATCCTTGCTTTTGACCTCCAGGCATCTCTTAAAGATTCGTTGTAGTGAGTGTTTGTATTGTTTTTAAATGTTTTTCTGTTGTATACCACCCTGATGTTTTTCAAGAGGATGGCATGTAAATACTTAAATAAATAAATAAATAAATAAAATAATTCCCCCCGCTGTATACAGCTCCTTAAGAGAATACTTCTCTGCATAAGAGAAAAGTGTCTAGAAATAATTTTCTATATACAATAGCTCTCATTAGGCAATCAACACAACCACATATGTCTGCAGATGTGTAGGGGTTCCTCGAGAGTTCCCTTACGACTGAAGCTGATCATACATTGACCAATGTGTGGTCAATGCATGCATCTGTGTCCATGAGGTAGAGCTAGTCCCCTTGTACATGAAAGCCCCTTCACATATTCATACTGAAAAAGGCTTGTGATACATTCCATGTTACAACTTTTTTGAAAGTCTCATTTTTTATCACCAGTCATTTATGGTTGTCAACACTCTGACAAGTTTCTCCCTGCTCCTACATCTTTAACAACATTTTAATCCACTGAGTTGTTGGGTGAAAATGTCATGACATGAAAAGCATCTCCTGTTAACGTTTCCAGATCAAGCTGCAGTTAAAGGGACAAGAGCAAACCAGGTTGGCTTGGGGGGTTAATGCCCCAATTCTTATGAACTTTGATGATGGTTCCCAGAAATCAGCAGTTTATCTCCAGAACCACGAGGACTATTTGCTCTATACATGATGACTTTGTTTTAGACACAGAGATAGCGTCCATGTGGGAAAATGCTCATAATCATTTCTCCAAAGTTAGTTTAGTTGAGAATGCAAAGCTTATTGAGAGCATTGTTACAGAAAGATATATATTAGTTGTTCAACATTTCATTGGTAATTGGTGGATGAAGCAGCCCATCAGAGAAATTGTCATAATTGTTATCATTAAGCCTCTGCTAAAAATGATCCTTGAGATTAAACACAAGAAGACACTGAAAGAAGTTATAGCTGTTGTGATTGTAACAGCAAGAAGATGGAGGGGAAAAGGCAACAGATGTAGTAGTTGCAGCCTTGCTCAGACCCTTGATTACTTGCTGATAGAAGGACCATCTTGGGATAATGATATGGCAGCTGGTATACTATTTTGGAGAGGGAATTGCAGGGAGAGTTTTCAGTAGGGAGCAGGACGCTCCACTGCAAAGCTCAAAGGACTGCTCTTGGATAAAACTGCAAACAACCCAGTGTGTTTTTAGACCATCTGGAGTGGTTACTTTTTTTAATACCTCCTAACAGCCAGGGTACAGATGGTCTTCCTGTCTGCCTCTCCTGCCTTTTCTGAATGGTGCTCTATAAAGTAGCCAAAGATTCTTTAGAAGTCAAAATCTGCACTCTATTCCAGATATCAGAAAATGAACAGAAGATTACTACAGACAATGAACCCCATTATTTGGTCCACTGAATTCTGTCGTCATAAAGGAGATCCCCATACAATCCTCATACCAGCTTGCAGACTTTTTTTTAAAGTACCTTTAAAAAGTACCCATGGATAGCAATTAGCGAGAGCATGATTTTTCTGTGTATTTTGCAATGTGCGTGTCTGATGAATAACAATTATGTAGGCATAAGTATGCATGGCTTTCCCCCTTCTAGAATAATTGGCTTTATCTTTTGCGTACAAGCCATACACTGTACTTAAAATGTACTTGTTCTGTCAGTCATTGTTTGATGTAACTATTCAATGTGGGGGCCTCAATTCCTTTCTCTATGCAACTCTTTATATCATGTATTTAATTATTGTGACTTAATTGCTGGGAACTTCTATGAGGCCATAAAGAGGTTTCTTAGAGGGGGGAAGCCTTTCATTAGCAGTCTTTTGGTGGAGAAAGAGATGCTTGCCATAAAAAAATTGATCTGGACTGAGACATCAACAACAGACATGATCCGCCGTAGAAGTTCTAGCTCTAGAACAATGGAGAAACTTTCTCTAGCACTAGCATAAAGCTTGTGGACTACTGACAGTGGTCATCTACACCAGCATCTCAAGAGTTCCAGTCTTCCAGCCAGTGCTTGGAAAGTTCATTTTTAAAAGATACTAGTTCTACTTCAAGTTCATCCTGTCCAAAAGGGAACTAGTTCCTGTTCAAGTTCTTCATTTTACAAAACAAACTAGTTCAGTTCAGGTTCACCCAACTGAACTTTCTTTGTTCATAAAAAGTTCATCCTCGACATTACCCCCCCCCCAGCATTCAGAATGTTAGCAGCTGCCGTGCTGATGTATAGGGCCTGAAAGTAAATCAGTGGCCACACACAAGCAATAAGATGTTTATTAGACAAATTGTGAGGTGATGGTTTCTCCATAATTGTATTTCTGTATTAGAAAAGGCTTACCCAGTTTAATTTTTGCTGGCCACGTAGCTGTTAAAGGCCCAAGGCATAATTCGCTGTTCCTGTACCTGGACTTCTCACTGCAAGCTATACCACTTCTGATTCAGGGAGTACAGAACATTTGGAAAGGTATGTGTCAGAGACGGCCTTACCATTAGGCAGAGTGAGGTGGCCACCTCAAGTGGCAGAAGCTGAGAGACAGGAAGTGGCTGCAAGGTGTTGTAGGACAGAGTTTTTGTGTGTGCTCTCTCTTAAGCCCTCTAAGCTGGCATGCTGTCCTCAGGTGCAGTGACTATTCCATTGTCAGCACAGATGTAAGATGAAACTGCCAGTCTGGTTAGCTTCTATACACGGAAGGAGGGAATCTTGTCCTTCACCTCAGGCAGCAAAACGTCTTGGGCTAACACTGGAAAGTGCAAACCCATAATAAATATGAACTTGAAATAGCTTATGGGGAATAATTCCATGAGGGAATTCTTTCAAGATAACTCCCATTGATGAAAAAGTCACATTGGAAGAAGCACTTTTAAGTTTCTATAGTTCCCCAGCATTAGGCAGCCTAATTGACAGAAATGTTCCACCTTTGCTCTTTCCCTTTTTTATTCTCCTTAAAAACTCATATGAAAATTAGTCACTTCTATATTTTTTCCAGCATACACTTTCCCCAATTAATTTATATAACAGCTAATGTGTGAAGGATGAGTGTTATCCCTCATTGGAGCTCACCACTTTTTAATTAATTTCCCAGCAGCGTATTAATTAGTTGTGTAGAGCATTCTAGAACTCTTTGATACTTCCTTAATCAGATTAAGAATTTATTACATCCATAATACCACATGTCAAAGTCACTTAGAAAAGAATTGTCTCAAGATCATTGGAAAATAGAAGCCAATTCACATACTTTTTAAAAATTCATTCATTCATATGGTGAAATAAACAAAAAGAATTTAAAAACCCATCCCCGTAATTTTATTCATCATATTGTCTTGACATATGAGAAAATATTTTCTGACATACTGTGTATGTGTACGTGAATGTGCACATAAACACACTGGGGGCTGTGCCACTGTCCACTCTGCTTGCCAACCGCTCTGCCTCCGCCGACACATTAACTCTTAGAGAAGCCCTTCCCAAATGTTGGGTCCCCAGAAGTTGCTGGACTACAGCTCACATCATTCCTGTCCATTGCCCATGCTGGCTGGGGCTGAAGGGAGTTGTCGCCCAGCAACATCTGGGGACCCAGAGGTTGGGAAAGGCTGCCCTAAAGTTTCCCCTTCCCACCCCATTCAACTACTAAGCTCCCTTTTCACCTTTCCAGTCCCATTGCTGAAGCCACTTATCTCTTCTGTCCTTCAGTTCCACTTTGCACCCCTGTTTTCATCTTCATCCCCATGTCCATACCTCCTCCAGCACCTCCTTTTGTGCAAACGCCCTTGAACACAGACCACCCCCATGGTAACCTCCTGCATCTTCCTCCTCCCATACATTGCACTAAGCACCCTTTCACCTTCTGCCCAATGATGAAGCTTCTACCTCCTCCTATTCTAGAGCCTTCTTCATATCCCCGATTTCATCTTCACCCCTATTCCCATGCCTCCTGCTCCCTCCTTTTTTGCAACCCCCCTTTGCATTCCCATTTTCACCTTCAGCCCCTTCCCCCCCTTCCTCCTCCTCCTCCTTCCTTTTCTGAACTTCACCCTGTACCCAGATCACCCCATTTTCATACCTCCTCCTCCATCTGCAGCCCCCTTTGCACACAGACACATCGTGATGATATATGTATCTTTAAGATGAACGGAATCTTAAGAGCAAGCCTGTCAGTTAGCTTGTTCAGTTAGAGAAGGTTATGTTCCATTGATTAGTATTGTACATATATGAGTGTTTGTTACTAAATCACTACATTGAATCTGGAACTTCATGTTGAAGGTAGCCCATGGTGTCAAGATTGAAATGCATTGTGTGAAGGTACTATAGAATATTTGAGGGTTCTGCATCCTTTATCATTATCACCAGAGGCAGCTGAGGGATGGAAAAGGGAGAAGTTTGAACACAGTGAAAAAAGTGGGCCACTAAAAAGGAAAGAATTAGCTGTTTTAAACAATGGCAGAAACTTGAGTAAAGCAGGGATGAAAGGACACTAAGATTAAAATAGCGGTTTAAAACAATAGCAGAGGCTTGAACAAAGCAAGGATGGACAGACACTGGGGAAAGTATGCAGTTTTAAACAATGGCAGAGGTTTGAGTAGAGTGAACAGGAAAAGACACAGAGAGGGGAAAAGTTGTGGTTTAAAACAAGGTTTGAGTACAGCAAGAAGGGAATTGGGAAAGGCTCTGTTGTGTTAGCTTTTTAGAGCTAGCTTCTGTGTTGTACACATCTCTATTATTTCTTCTTATTAAAACTTTTTTTAAAACCTCAGCGTTCCTCCCTTCCCAATCTATTCAGCCTCTTCCATTGTGTAAAACCACCACTTTCCCCCTCTCAGTGTCACTCCCTTCTCGCTCCCATGCCACTGCTTTGTACTACCTGCCTTCTCTTTTGCTCCCCTACCCCACTTTGTTTTCATGCAAAGCCAGGATTGAGATGCAACACTACAAATCCTCCAATGGCAGTTGCATGATGACACTCTTTACGTTTTTATTATATGTCAGATCAAAGAAAATTATAACATTTCTTACCATTCTTGTCAGCCAAAAAGAAAAACAACTCCCAGGGCAGCTTATAAAGATGAGCCATAGGATCAGACCTCAGGTTTGCAAGCTAAAAAAGCATGACACAAAAGGAAAATGGTTTGGGAGGAAGGAGGTAAAAAGAAAAGAAAAAGCAATCTTAGGGTATTGTTCTTGATTATGAAGTCCAGCAGACAGTAATTCAGCAAGTAATGGAGATGGATATAAGCGCAATGGAAGGGCTGCTGCTTCCCCTCCCTCTGATGGCAGTTGGTAGCTGGATGTATGAGGGCTCAGCTGCAGAGTAATACAGTCCTTGAAGGAGCAAAGGACAATTTAGATTTCAATATTTTAAAAAATCATGCAAGTAACACTAAATCCAATCATCAGAACAGGAGGGTGACACATGATTTTGCCACAAAAAGCAAGATTTTCCTATGCCTAAATCACCTTGTGGGATGCAGCCTACAACTGGGAAAAGGCCTTGTTTGCGGTAACCCTCCCCACCTCCCCACATATATCCAGCACCTGCACATATAACCATCCTTCCTCATATGTATTAGAGCCACGGCCATCCCCTAACACAGTGTTTCTGAAACCCGGAGACACAATTTGTTATTGTCCTCTTGAATTTATAGTGTAAGCCTTTAACTGTCTCTTCATAAGTCCCCTAGAGTTCAGCAGGACCTACTCCCAGGTATGTGGGTATAGAACTGCACATCCTTAAACACTCAGGGCCTAGAGTGCTGAATGCATCCAGCATGGTGGCTAAAATTTCAAGGAACACTTTTTGCAGCACACAAGTGTGCACTTCAGACAACAGAGAATTATGACCCTAATCAATGTTGACAGTGCCGATCACCTATTTGGTGAAGAGGGGACCTGAATCAAAACCTACCCTTCTTCCCTATGACACACACACATGATTAATGCTGCCCTGGGCTCCTTCTGGGACTTTAAAAACTGGACTCCATTTTTTCCCTCTTTTAGCTCTTTCTGTAAGCTAAAAACTAAAGAGGAGTATGCAGGGGGGGGAGGAGAGAGAGAGAGAGACAGAGAGAGAAGAAAAATGAGGACAAATTCAGTTGGCCACTTCACTTCCTAGGCACATTACAAAAAGACAGAGCCCTGATCACAATTCACAACTGAATTTTTAAGAATCACAAAAAAGGGGGAAGGTGCAGAAGCAAGATACAGGGCAGGAGGGAGAAGAGGAGACAAGAGAAGAGAGAAATCAGGCAACGGAGCTGGAATCAAAGAAAAAAAGAAGCAGAGGTGCTCTATAAGAGAGCAGGTCAGTACAATCAAAAGATCAACAGGGCAATGGGAGTTGAGACACTTTTTTAAAAAAAGACAAGACAGGCGATGTTAATTCAAGTGATGTGAATACTCTTTCCATATATTCTTGCTGTCCTTATCTGGTATACTCCCTCTTAAATCACTGTCCCTGTTTTGCTCTCTTCATAGTGCTTTTAAAAAAATAAAAACACTGCTAGTGTGCATAAGAGTTATTATTCTTCAGGTTTCGGACTCCTCCTCTATGGCCTAGAAAGTAGTTGTTTGAGTGGGGCATGGATGCATCTTGATGCTAACATACATGCATAATGCATGCATGTGATCTTATGCACTGTTACCTGGAAGCAAATTTAGTAGGACTTACTAAATAAGCATGCATAGGATCAGGGTGTACAATACCATCTAATGCTATTTCATATGTTGTACCTCACTAGTGGGGAACCTCCAGTCCAAAGGCCTGGCAGGCCTGGCATCTGAGGCTGTTTTGGGCAAGCCATGTCCACCTGTCCATTACCAGACATCAAACACTGGACAGGTAATCCTGCAGCTGCAAAGGAACAATCAGGAGTGTACACTAAAGCTTAGAGTGTCCTCCTGGTTGTTCCATTGTAGCCACATCTTAAATTCTTTACTCTTTGAAAGTGGTGCCTTTTCAGCAGGGATTGGATACACCTGGGATTAGATGAACCTTAGAATGTGCTCCCAGCTGTTTTTTTGCAGCTGCAGCTCTCTCTGTCCTGTGCCTGATGTCACATGATGGTAAGTGATGGATGGGTGGCTGTGGCTTGCCCCAAATGTCCATAGCCACCTATGAATATAGTCCACCAAGGGTTGGCCATGTTCAAATCCAGCCTTTGGGCCAAAAGGGATTCTCCATTCCTGCTGTAGCTCATCAGGTTCACTATGTACTGTCAAAGATGATATTATAGGGTGTGAGTAGGACAGATACTCAAGGATTTTGTTCATGTTTCAAAGCAAACTGGCCACAGACCAGAAGTAGACCAATCTGTCCATCCTTAATTATCAGTACACAAGAATGCCACTATTTTAGTATGTGAAATGCTAGAGGAAATGTTTTCCTGCGATGTCTTACCAATATTATTGTTGTTGTTCTTGTTGATGACGATGATGATGACAGCAATAAAAAATAATTATATCCTGCTCTTCCTCCCAGAAGAAGCCCAGGGCAGCAAAACACTAAAAACACCCTAAAACATCTTGAAAACAGACTTTAAACTCTGCAGTGATCAACTGGGTTTATAAGGGGTAAGATGATCTTCCAGGTATCCTGGTCCCAAGCTGTGTAGGACTTTGTTCACCAGAACCAGAACCTTGAACTTGGCCTGGTAGCTAATGGGGAGCCTTCATAGTAGTGACTTCATACAACTAAAGTTTTCTTTAGCAATGAGTTGAAACAATCTGACACAGAATTCATCCAGAGTAACTGAATTTAATTGTTCAGTTGTTCCCAAGATTCGAGACTATTAATCCAGACTACACCCTGGATTGGGTCCAGATGTAGTGTTCCCACATTATGTGATATGGTGGAGGCACACAACATTGCAGTTGTTGCTCTCTCTCTCTCTCTTCAAATTCCAGAAACTCAGGCCAAAGTGGCAGAAAGCAAATGCACTGGTACCATTCCATGACTATGCCATGGTAAAGTGGAAGAACCACATCTGACTGGAAGGAGCTACATTTGCAGGCATCACCCTTACCTTTTATCTCACAGTTGCTCGAATGCTACATTTTTCCAGTGGCTGTGGAGCTCTCTGTCTTTGATGTCAAATGTGCTATATATCCCTTTTCAACATTAGGGAGGCAAAAAGCAAACAAATCACTGTACCTTTTGTGAAGTTGATACTTAGTAATTACTGGACCACTGTGATATTTACAATCCATATCCAGGCCCATTATCATTGTATGCTAATTGATAGGTGTTTGCTAGCCCTCTGCTGTTCTCTACCAAACAAACTCATTCATATCATTATATAAATGCTCTTAATTGCTCAGCTTATTTAGCATGGCTAAGTGCAAGGCATTGTACTGACTACTATAAACATCTGTAAAGATGTGCAATATGGGCACCAGGGATATAAGGCACATATGCTATGAGCCTCCTATAATTTTTCACACATGCAATCAAATGCCAGTAATTTTTGTACTTCTCCAAGGTTCCACTTCTGGTATTTTTCCTGTCATTATTACAAACCTCTGGCAGACATTGCTAGCTCTTTTTTCTTTCCCCCAGGCTGATTCTCCAAAACATATGGATTCATCACAGTTCTACTGCCATCTAGCCTCAAAATTAGGAAACTGCAGAAGAGGAGGCAAAACTCTAAATTCAGGGAGGAAAATAAGATTTCATGGTTATGAAATGATGAGAACACTTACTAATAAACTACACTTCCGCGCATGAATGAAATGTCAGTTGACGACACCCAGTGTGCTGTAGTGACACACTGATCCTGCAACTTTTCAGCAGGGTGGTCAGATGTAGATGATATGTGAATTTAAAAAGATATCTAGATCAAATTCTCTTTATTCTTTATCTTTTTAATTTCTATTTATACAGTCTTTTTCTCTTTTCACTATATTTCAATTAACAAACAAAACACAGCCAAGGTATGCTTTTTAAAAATATATAGTTAAACAGACGTTGCTACAAATATTTTGGAGCTAGATTACACACATGCACACACACACTGAGCGTACACACATGGTAGGTTTCTTATACAAGAAGTGTGGAGAGCTGCATCCTATCTTGAGAAAGACCCAGGGACAGAGAAAGCTGGGGTGCCAATGCTGTTCTGGGTAGAAAACAGATACCACTGTATTTTCACATTACATTGGTCTTTCCCCCTCCAGCCCACTATCCCTCCAAACATCTGCTGGTATATGTACAATTCTACAATATGTTTATTAGAACAACATAATGGTGGCTATATCGGTGTCCTTTGCATTTTGCAGAAGGGCCATAGCTCAGCTTTACATGCAGAAGGTCCCAGGTTCAATCCATGGCATCTTCTATTTCAGACCTCTGTCTAAAACCCTGGGGAGTTACTGCCAGTTACAACAGACAACAATGAGTTCATTTGCCCAATGGTATGACTTGATATAGGGCAGCCAGCTTCCTAGAGTAACATAATCCAGAACGATTATCCAGTCCCCAATCCAGAGGAGCAAACAAGATAATTTCTTTCCCCCAATGACCTTGCGCTTGATTTGAGCCAGGACTATTTGACAGAGTTTCCCATTTTTAGCTCACCTACGTATTGAGATTTGCTGCTTATGATCTGCAAGAGCAAATGCATTCCACCAGCCCTGAACTGTGGCCTGCTTCACTGTTCCCAGCATAAGCAGGCAGCAAAACTAACAGTCATATACAGTAGGGCCCCACTCATACGGCGGGTTACTTTCCAGACCCCTGCTGAAAAGCAAAACCCGCCGAAAAGCCCGATGCCAGAAAAGCGCTGTAAAAGCGGAACAAGCACCGTATGAGTGGGGCCTTATTCTAATTGAAAACCACCGTATTAGCAGGCCTCTGAAAAGTGGGGCCCTACTGTATTCAGGAATTGGTGGGTCACAACTTTGGGAAAGGTTGACTGCACACAAAGCCTCCCATTGATTTGCCCTGCCATCTACTACACAAAGGTCAACCCCCAATTATTTGTAGGTGACCTTAACATCTTCAAGAGAAGCTGAATCTCCCATGTTCTGCTTACATTTTATTCTTGCTTAGCACATTACTATAGATGTTTCTCACAATTTATATTGCATTACAATCTCAATGTAATGTAAACATACACATGAACATAGAAACTAAATTTTCTGGTTATATTGTTCACCACTGGGCTCTTAAGTTAGTCTTTGCCCAAACAAATACAAGTGGATTAAATAGAGCATCATTAAAAGCTACTTTTTAAAAAGCAAATGAGAATCTAAAAATTTTTTCAAGTACCCTCACAGCCCCTCATGCCAAGATCCACACAGCCAAAGGCACTATTGCAGATGTCTGTTTTATCACATGCATCCTGCAAATATATGCCGGGACAGTTGCGCCATCTGCCACAAAAGTGTCAGACATGCTTGAGTGTCTAACATGCATAGCTTTAAAAGGACTGCCAGCGAGCTGTTTGCAAAACATGCCAACTGCTCAACTCATGAGGAGGAAAAGGAAAGTAATTTTAGAGAAAACACCCAAAGCTTTATGGAAGCCATTCTTCTTCCTCATAATACGGGGGGGGGGGGTGCTGGAAGCATCTTCTTTTTTAAAAATAATTATTTTCATCTTCAAACCATCCCTAAGTAATGCTTAGCTTAGCTCTTTAAGGTCATTCTTAAATGCCCAACAAAAACATGCATAGCTTGTGGTGCATCAACATCTAATTAATATATGGAATTCACACTGGAACGAGATTTGTTGTAGTTGTTATGTGCCTTCAAGTCGAATACGCTTTTTTCACTGTCCAACGTTCACATCCATACACAGAGATCAGGAATACCATGGTCTGAATGATCCTGAGTTTGGTGTTTGGTGATACATCTTTGCATTTGAGGACCTTTTCTAGTTCTCTCACAGCTGCCCTCCCCAGTCCTAGCCTTTTTCTGATTTCTTGACTATCCATTTTGGTTAATGACTGTGCCAAGGTATTGATAATCCTTGACAAGTTCAATGTCCTCATTGTCAACTGTAAAGTTACATAAATCTTCTGTTGTCATTACTTTAGTCTTCTTGACATTCAGCTGTAGTCCCGCTTTTGTGCTTTCCTCTTTAACTTTCATCAGCATGCGTTTCAAATCATTACTGGTTTCTGCTAGTAGGATGGTATCGTCTGCATATCTTAAATTATTGATATTTCTCCCTCCAGTTTTCACACCTCCATCTTGAAACGGGATCATCAAAAAGTCATAGAGGGCAGGTCTGCTATTAGCCATGATGGCTAAATAGAGTCTCCTGGTTCAGTGAGCACCTAAATAGCAGCTTTTTGGAAGAAAGTAGTAGGGGGGGGCTGCTGCATTCATGCCCTGCTTGCAGGTTCCTAGACATATCTGGGTGGCCGCCGTGTGAGTCTAGGGTACAGGGATCTTTAGTCATATCTAGCATGGCTCTCCCTACATCAGTGGGGAACCTGTGGTCTTCCAGACGTTGCCAGACTACAACTCCCATAATCCCTGACCGGACTAATACTGAGCTGCTTTGGAAAGAAGGGTGGGCTGTGAATTTAATAAATAATACATAAATGGATGGGAGCTGGAGTCCAACAACATCTGCATGAATGAATGCATGGGGTAGATAAAGACAAGCATTTAAGTACCGAATCCACTTTTCTTGGCTTTTCTTTCAGCATGACTACAAGGCAGGAGTGAGGAACCTGTGCCTCTCCAGATGTTGGATTCCAGCTCCCATCAGTTCCAGGCAATATGGAGTTGTACTCCAGGAACAGTTGGAGGGCCATGGGCCACCCTTAACATGGGGAAAGCCACGCTGTATGCAACTAAAGATCTCTCTAACCCAGTATCTTATTTTATACAATGGCCACCCAGATAGTGGGGGTTTTATATCACCCAGTGAGGCTGCGTGGATAGAGCAGTCTCCACTCTTCAACTCTGCGAGTCAGGGCAGAGAATACTGTGCTCATCCACACTCTTCCTGCTTGTATATAGAGATTTACATGCAAGCAAAATGCCCAAATAGAGCTCTTGGGGTGCTTCAAATACTTCAGATGTTTTATTTTTAAAAAAATAAATACCATGTTTGTGATGTTCCCTTTTGTTCTGTTTCCCCCCAATTTTCCTCAGGTATCATGTGTACTATACTAGATCCCAAATCTGATCTCAGTCATTCAGCAGAAGACAGACACTGGAAAAGGATATACTTCAAACCACAGATATGGAAGGGAGTTTGGCAGCTACTGCTTATATGTGCGTATATAAGAGAAGCCTCTGCTGAAATGCCTGCACGGGGTTGTTGCTGGCCCTGTGGAGATTTATTCCTCCATTTGTTTAAGTAGGGTATCATGTTTACAGCCCAGGTAACAGCTCAATACCATTTTCATGTTATCTTTCATAATCGAGAAAGTAAATCTGTAACATTTAGGCATATTAAAATCACAACTTTTTTTTTTGGTCCTTGTTTTCCAAACACCAGACTAATGAACTGTTTGAGTCAGATGCACTGCAAAAGCAATTACATGCCATGATAAATGGCTTCTTCAGCTTGGTTCCAGGTGCTGCAGCTGATGCATAATGGGAAAACACAGAATAAATGAACAGTTTCCTTTGTACATAGGTTATATGTGAACAAATGATCAGAGCCATCTCTTTCCATTCCCCCAATCATTTTGCATCAACAATTAATGGGCATCAGATACAGCAATTTCTGTTACGTCGCAAGGCAGCAGGGTGGGAAAAGTGTGGATTTAATGAAAACAAAGGGATTGTTCAGGGAAACCATTTCTTAGGGGCCTTACATTAACTATGTCTGCATGAAGTATTGCCATCAGTCATGTACATAAAGGGTAGAGCTCACACACATTGAATAAACACTTCAGGAGGGTTATAGAATAATTACTTTTGGCCCTGCACCTGAGCTTATTTTGTGCCGTTAACATACCTGCACTTCTATTCACTATGGTGGGTTGTGAGACTGCTTATACATGGCACAGATCACAGTTCAGAACTGAATTTTTAAAAATCACAAAAAATTGGAAGTTTAGAGACATTTTGGGACTTCCGGGAAGGATTGCTTAGCTTGTGCCTGTCTCTGAGGCGAGCTCTCGTCTCAGAGGAAGCTTTTTCAGTTTTAAAACCAGCCAAAAGGTTTTTTTTTTTGACTGGTAAAACTTTCTCCCAGGCAAGGGAGAAACTAAGAGATTATCCACAAGCTTTGTTGTGCTTGTTGGGGGACTTGAATTCATTAGGAACGAAGGACCTGCCAGCAACATCGGACGGAGCCAGGGAACTTCAAGCAAGCTCAAACTGATTAAGCAAGACTTTTTTTTTCTTTAAAGAAAAACGTATTTAACAGGCAAGCATCCTTCTATCTACTCTTATCATTTTGTTATCGTTACAGTAAAAGAGATTTGTTATAGGATCAGCAACAAAGAATCCCTGGGTGAGTTATAACTTTCTCTCATATACACGGAATTAAGGAGGAAGAAAATCGAAATAGCCTATCTTTGTTTTTTATTGCAAAAAGCTGGCATGGAATTGAGCATTTTAAAGATATAAACGGATGAGGGGCAACTAATCTAAAGAGGAAATCTGATTTTATGACATGTGAGACTATTTTTCTGGTTTACTTTTTTTTTTTGACGAATCTGCTTACTTTTTTATGCCACTAATTTTTTGGATGCTGTGAACCAAATTTATTTTGCACTTTTGGACACATAAGAGATAAGGCGGTTTGTGCTGTCTAGAGGGTGATGTCTGCAGGCTTGGAGGATTAACTCCTTTGTGACTGGAAAAAGAAATAAACTGTTCTTTGCTTGGGAATAGTTAAGAATGACAATCAAGAAGGTGGCTGAGACCCTGGATGTACAGGAAGGGGTTCTCTATCTAGATATGTTTCAGAAAATAATGAATGAGATTAAGCTGGTGAGACAGGAGCTGAGACAGAGTAAACAAGAGATGAAAAGTGAATTTGGCAAAATGAGACAGGAACTGAAGGAAATTCAGGATTCTGTGAGAGGGGAGGTGGATGAGACCAAAGATATGGCTGGACAAATAAAAGAAGATGAAAGAAAAATTAAAGGAAAGGTTCAAGCCCTGGAGATTGAAATAGATATATCAACTATGGACTTGGAAAAAGATTTGATTTTTATGGCTGTGATGGATCCTGGAGATAAATATTACTGTTTGGAATTCAGCGCTGTCCTTGAAGGAATTGGTGAAGAGATTAGAGATAAAGATATCAACGGTTCAAAAAAATTCCTGGACTGGAAGGATTTGATGGAACTTGAAATGGAGAAAGTTTACAGAATTAATTCCAGATGTGTGACAATGGAAAAACTCTCGGGAGATGTGATGGTGCATTCTGTGGAAAGGAGGAGCAGAGATGCAGCTTTACAACAATATTTCAGTGGTACATTCGGAATTGATGGCAAGGAAATATTTATGATGAAAGAAATTCCTATCAGACTTTTATTATATGACTATGACTATGACAGCAAGATTATTATGGGTGCAAGGATGGAGATGAAAGATGGAATTAACACTGAGAATGGCTATTGAAACTACTGGACCTAGCAGACTTGATGAGATGGATTGACATGTTTATTCGGAGAAAAATCGATGGATATATTTCTCAAGGAGTGGAAGCCTCTCTTTGACTTTTTGCGGAAAGAATAAAGTAATGTTAATGAGATTTGATGATTAATTAAGATAACTACTGGAGGAAAGTGATTTTGTAATATATTAAGAGACAGGTTTGTTATATATTATAGATCTATAACTGATCTGTGACAAATCGGAAGTCAACATTTTATTTTATTGTACTAGTTATTAATTTGTTTTTGTTGTTGTTGTTTTGTTTTGTTTTGTTCTGTTTTGTTTTTTGAAACTTTGAATAAAAAATATTGATACAAAAAAAAGGAAGTTTAGAGACATTTTACCCATAGATGTCCAACATGGAAGTATGCATGATCTTTTGACAGGAGTACTCATTCTACATTTGTGACAAATCTATGCTCCAAAGCAATGTAGAGGATCAGCACTATCACTAGGGAGAACTTTGGGCAGCAGAGACAAAACCATCTATTTCTGGTCTGTGTCACTTTTGAATAAATTCATATGCCCCATTTCTTCATTAATCTGCAATTATATATATATATATATATATATATATATATATATATATATATATATATATATATATAATGCTCAGAGGGGCTTCATTTGCAGAAGCTAAATGATGCTGGTACTGTCCTCCAGGTTCAGGCCATGTGGTGCCAATGTGTCCAGAGAGTATATCCAAAAGTCACCACTGAAAACAACAAAATAGCTACTGATCTCCACAGCAAACCCATTGATGCCCACACCTATTTAAACTGGAAAACCTGCCATTCTAAGCATATAAAGAAAAACATTGTGTAGAGCTTAGCTCTGAGAATCAAACTTATTTGCAACACTGAAGATAAATACCAGAGAAGGATCAGTGAACTTAAAGAACACCTGCTTCTGAGAGGATATCCCCCACATGTTATCAATTGCAACATCCACCGATGCTCCATTCTGTCCAGAGAAAACCTCCTCCATCATACTGAGGTGTCAAAGAGCAGAGAGCAATGGATTCCATTTGTGGTAGATTTCCATCCAGCATCTCCTAACTATCACCGAGCAATCAGGGAGAGCTACCCATTGCTGGCCAACTATGAACATCTTGCTAGAGCCATCAGCAGACCTCCTGTTATAGCATTTCGCCAACCTCCTAATTTGCACAGACTGTTGGTGAGAGCTGTGCTTAAGCCACCTATCACCAATCTAGGGTCTCATCCTTGTCACTCCAAATGCTGTATCACCTGTGTGAACCTCAGGGAGACAGCTACTTTCACAAGCACTAGGACAGGCAGGACATATTATATCAAACAGAACATCACCTGCAGGTCCTGCAATATAATTTATGTCATCGAATGCAAAAGACCAGGATGTCATATCCAATACGTAGGAAAAAAGCACAACTGACCTACGCACACGCTTCAGAAACCACAAATTGGCAATCTTAACAAAAAAAAGTGGAGCAACCAGTTGCAAAACATTTCAACATTGAGGGTCACAGCCTGTTGGACTTTTCTGTAACAGCTATAGAGATGCCAACAGATCCAGCAGCATTGACTAAAAGGGAGAAAGAACTTTTGGACATACTCTCTGGACACATTGGCACCACATGGCCTGAACCTGGAGGACAGTACCAGCACTACTTAGCTTCTGCAAATGAAGCCCCTCTGAGCATTCCATCCTCAAAGCTCTATAACTGCCACCTTGGTAACAGCATTTGTATGTTAGCAGCTGATGAAGGCGGAAGCTGAAATGTTTTGGTATTACAATCACAATTGTATATATTGTATATATGTTAATCACAATTATGTGTGTATATATATAGGCGTTTCCAAATGTATTTTAACTCAAAATGCATATTTTTATCAAACGTGAGATGGTTTTTGAGCCAAGTACTCATGCAAACCACCTCTGAATATCTTTTACCATGAAAACCCTGCTAGGGTCACCATAAGTTGTCATCAACTTGAAAGCACATAACACACTCACACACTCATATGCAGTATTTGGAAAAGTGCAAAATCTGATGGTTATTTACATTCTAATTCACACATTGCTTGGCATCTCTCATAAATCAGGTTTGGTTAAGGGTTATTCAGAGGGTTGAAGCACAGGCTCAGTTATACCCTATGCCATAAGAAATCAAATAAATAAGAACACAAGAAGAATAGAATCATAGAATGGTAGAGTTGGAAGGGGCCTATAAGGCCATCAAGTGCTCAGTGCAGGAGTTCAAATTAAAGCATACCTGACAGGTAGCTATCCATAAGCTCAGGCCATGAATATATGCAAATAAACCATATATCATAAAGACACCACAGTCTCTGCTGACCTTCTTGCCAAGGAAACCAAGGCCTGGGTAAGCACAGGAGCTCCTAGAAGTCTTGCACCACTCAGAGATTTATTATTTAGTAATTAGATTTCTTAACTGTACATGTATATGGGAACCAGCATAGGACATAACTGTTTCAATCTCTCTGAATAATCCCTGGCCACCATGCATTATGAGACATGCCAAGCCATTTGCCTAGCCAGTACCTTGAACAATGTCCCACGCTTTGGAGCATGAGGAAGATCAGGGCCAACTATGGAATCTTTGGAAGGTTAACAGTTGTATGTCATGCCATGTGCCCAGGACAATGTGTTTAGTCTGAGACTAGTCTTGAAGGGGGAAAGGCAAAATGATTCACTACTCATACATTTCTGGCTTTGCAGATTGAATTCATTAATACTTGTAAGATTTGTATTTAATGCTAAATCGATCTCATGATGAGTTTGATAGTGAGTTCAATGCCTATTAAAGAAACGAAGATCATTTTTTCCCAAAGACTGTCAAAGGCTTTTAATACATTAAAGCATGATAGAAGGCACTTCACTACAGGTGTATTCATGTTATGTTACTAAATTAACAGAGTATAGAATTCCAAGAGGACTGAGATTCTTAGAACCTATTGTGCATTAAATAACAGAAAGGGTATACAGCAGAAGTTAAGCATAAGGGAGTTACATTTTATTTATTATTTATTTATTTATTATTGCATTTGTATCCCACTTTTCCTCCAAGGAGCTCATAGTGGAGTAATGGTACATTTCCAGATTTCACCAAGTGAAAATGGATGAAGAGTGGGTTTTAGTGCCCGTGATACATGAAAAAAAAGACCTACTGCTATCAGACTTTGGGAAGGCAGTGGCAATGGGAAAAGGAAATCATGTGGATTTCAGTAGCTGGAGAGGAGAGGGGATAAAAGAAGAAAAGGAAGTACAAGGTGATAGGAGAGAACTGGAAGAGTCCTCACTGTTTAGTCAGGATGGCTCAGTGCAGCTTCCTTATTCTGGCCAATGGCAAGGTGCCTCTTACAGCCTCTCTGGAGCATACACGTCTAAGAATCCTGTTCTTGGGTGCTTGTCAGAAGAACTATGGTTTCTCTTGGCAGGGCTGGTGGTTACTATTCACAGGTCACTGGCCTTTTTGATTGCCAATGATTAGATTTTATTTTGTTTCAGTATTCCAAGGTCCCTCCTCCTTAGCTGTACCTCTCAACTCCAGGACATAACATCCAGCTGGGACTACTACCTTGCTAACTAGGCACCCACTTTCCCAGTAATTTAATCAATCAAGGCCAAATCACATTTTGCTTTGAATGGAGTTTAAAGGCTTGCCTAATAAAACATATCTTCACATCTCTAAAAGGCAAACAAGGGTGAGCATCAGCAGACTTCTTTAGGAATGGAGTTCCTGCAAGCCAACTGCATTGTTAGATACATGTGTAGACCAAGTCCTTAGCCAGCAGCCCAAATTAAACTTTCTTGTTGATCAAACCTCTGAGCAAGCCTGTCTTAGAAATTTTCATAGGGGTCAGAGAGTAAGTACCACCTGATCAGTAGCCCATGCACTAAATATAAGAACCATAAACAGATAAATTATCCTTAATTTTATGGTTCTCCATGCCTGATCATTAGTCCCCATCCCCATAAACCACTTTGGACTTCCTGTAACCCAGCCTTTCCCAACCAGTGTGCCTCCAGATGTTGTTGGACCACAACTCCCATCAGCCTCAGCCAGTGGCTGAGGCTGATGGGAGTTGTGGTCCAACAACATCTGGAGGCACACCGGTTGGGAAAGGCTGCTGTAACCTGTAGAAACTCCACAGCAATCAGCTCTATCTACTGCCTGTCCCTATTCCTGCATTCATGCCGCTGGTGGCCAGCACATCTGTTGATATAGCTATTAGTTCCTGACTTGCAGGGCTCCCAGTTCAAGCCCTTCTACCAGAAGTAATATCAGTATTGTCATAGTCAGTTGCTGCCTATGCAGAGTGTATGGCAGAGAAAGAAACCAGCTCACCCACAGCGCTACTACCAAGGGTGAGTGATGGTCTGGCACAGCTGCCATGCAGCAGAGAGTGAACTAACCAGTTTCGGTCAGCTCCATAATGGGCGGGAGGGTGGAGATAAATGAAGGTAGAAATTGATATCTGAATGGCACAGTGAGACTTTTTTAAAGTGATGACTCAAGTGCAGTGGGGGAGGCACCATTTGGGCTGTGTTGCTGATAGCAAAATGTTTTGGGCCAGCACCAGGGTCTAATTTGTACAGGGCAGGCACTCTATAACCTTCCACCCTTTACAGAGGACTATAGCAACCTACAATCCTAACAACATCAGTCATGTTGCTGGGGAAATGAGGTTCAGAAATCTCTTGAGTCCCTCTCTCTCTTGTAGCCAGTGCTTGTTGGTGAGAAGTAGAATGTACCCCCTTGGCTGTGCCCTGACACTGGGCCCATCTGCACTATATATTTAAATCAATATCATACCACTTTAAACAATCATGGCTTCCCCCAAAGAATCCTGGGAACATAATTTGTTTAGGGTTGAACAGTCAGCCCCTCTTCTCTGTATGCAAAAGGTCCCAAGTTCAATCCCTGGTGTCTCTAGGTAGGACTGGGAATTACTCTTCCCTGAAACTCTGGAAAGCCCCTGCCAGTCAGTGTAGATAACACTGAGCTACATGGACCGATAGTCACACTTGGTATATAAGGCAGCATCCTCTATTGTTTCTGTGAGAGTTACCATAGTAGTAGTAGTGGCAAACAATCAAACAAAAGGCCTCTGAACACATGACTTAAATGCTATGGTCGAATGCAAATTTGGGCTACATACATTTTGGTTCAAGCCCAGCTCAAAGGGCAAGTCTTTTAAAAACATCCCCCCTTTATAAAAAGTGTGGAAAGCTATAATGAGGAAAAAGAAGGCAAATGTTTATCCTGACTTACGTGCCACATGTTTGTGGTTTCTGTGTTCAGAACAACTGAAAAATGACTGTGCTCAAAATGCAGATGTGTGATTCATGGAGAGACCAGGGGTCCACATATCATTGCTGACAGACACACAATGCCCTTCTGCTTGCTTTAGGTCACATATGACTTCTGCTTCATGATTCATGTTGTGCCATTTTTACTTTTTTATATATAATTCAGTTCCTAAAGAAAGAAACCAGAATTTTCAGCGTGCTTTCTTTACACAGTCTTTTCTTTTAATTTGGGGTGGCTTTTAGAAGAAAAGAACTTCAGATAAACAGAAAATATAACCACAAAAGAGCGGCTTCTTGTGCCCCATGCTGTGCAAGGACACTGTGACTTCTTTAGTTTGAGCCAGTTGAAATATGTTGGGCAATATCCTCTTGTGGGGCAGAAAGGTTGGTGTGCTGCATTTGGGCTGAGGAGGTGATTTGTCAAGCCGACCATAGAAGGGCTGGGAGACTAAGGGCTAGGATGGTCAAGAAGGCAATAAGAGGATGGTATAGAGCTGAAGAGATTTGTCAGGTTCCCTTCTTTTATTGTCCTGAGTTCTAGTCCTGGATTTTGATTGAATTTCAAAAAGGAACTCTGAAATGGAAGCTTTCACTATTTGCTGCAAATACCTTCAGTTCATTTGTATCATTTGCACCTGTGTTATCTATGCCTACATACACATTCAGAAAGCACTGCAAAAAAAAAAAAAAGCAGTCTTGATGTGATTGTATGTATGATTGCATCAATATAATTTTGGTGTGATGTTTTACGCTTGTGCACAGGAGTAAAACAACCCACCCAAAAATGCATACCAGAAAGCAAATGAGATAACAGAGTTTCACTAAATTTTGGGCAATCCTATACATTTCAATCCAAGAGTAAGCTGCATCAATTTCAATAGTACTTTGGCTGCAATTCTATGAACACTTATCTGAGAGTAAGCCCCGCTGAGCATAGTGGGATTTACTGTTGAATAGGGATGGGAGAATCTCTTGATTCTGATTTCTCATAGTTTCTCATTTTTCCTCTCTTAAGTTTAGTTCTCAGCATTTCCAGACTAATTTACATTTTTTAAAAAGAAATGTCTTCATGAAAATTCATCAGCCTTTTAGTGTGAATTTCTCCTAATAGACACATTTTTGTCCGTAATTTTCCCTAATCACTGAACACCAAAGTCAGGATCATTCAGACCATGGCATTCCCAATCTCTATGTATGGATGTGAAAGTTGGACAGTGAAAAAAGCGGATAAGAGAAAAATCAACTCATTTGAAATGTGGTGTTGCAGAAGAGCTTAGCGCATAACATGGACTGCGAAAAAGACAAATAATTGGGTGTTAGAACAAATTAAACAGAACTGTCACTAGAAGCTAAAATGGTGAAACTGAGGATATCATACTTTGGACATATAATGAGAAGACCTGATTCACTAGAAAAGACAATAATGCTGGGAAAACAAAAGGGAGTAGAAAAAGAGGAAGGCCAAACAAGAGATGGATTGATTCCATAAAGGAAGCTACAGACCTGAACTTACAAGATCTGAACAGGGTGGTTCATGACAGATGCTCTTGGAGGTCACTGATTCATAGGGTTGCCAAAAGTCATAATCGACTTGAAGGCACATAACAACAACAATAAACATTTTTGTTCAGGTGAGCCAACCAAGACATGTAGAAGTCAACATGTGTTTTATTCTGCCTTTAGCTCAAGGTGATTGAGCGAGTGGTGGCCAAACAGTTACAGACACACTTGGAGGAAATGGATTATTTAGATCCATTCCAATCGGGTTTCAGGACTGGCCATGGAACTGAAACAGCCTTGGTCGCTCTGGTGGATGATATGAGGAGGGCGCTGGATAGGGGGGAGTATACCTTCCTCGTCCTCCTAGATCTCTCAGCGGCTTTCAATACCGTTGACCACGGTATCCTTTTGGATCGCCTTGAGGGATTGGGAATGGGGGGCACTGTTTTACAGTGGTTCCATTCCTAACTCTCAAATAGGCACCAGAGGGTAGCTTTGGGAGATGAGGTTTCAGACCCTTGGTCTCTTAATTGTGGAGTACCACAGGGCTCTATCCTCTCTCCCATGCTGTTTAACATCTATGTGAAACCGCTGGGGGCCATCATCAGGAGTTTTGGGCTGAAGTGTCACCAATATGCGGATGACACTCAGCTCTATCTCTCATTTAAGTCCTCACCAGAGTTGGCTGTAGATACCATGTCCAAGTGCCTGGAATCCGTAAGTGGATGGATGGGAGAGAACAGGCTGAAGCTGAATCCTGACAAGACTGAGGTGTTGCTTGTGGGAGACAAAGGGAGGCTGGGTATTACAGACCTGATGCTTAATGGGGTGAGATTACCCCTGAAAGACCAGGTCCGCAGCCTTGGGGTCATTCTTGACTCCCAGCTGTCCATGGAGGCTCAGGTGTCAGCAGTGAGTTGGGCAGCTTGGTATCAATTACGTCTGATACAAAGGCTGCGTCCCTACCTTCCTGTTCATCTGCTCCCACAAGTGATACATGCCCTGGTCTCCTCTCGCTTGGACTACTGTAATGCGCTCTATGTGGGGTTACCCTTGAAAACGGTCCGGAAGTTACAGCTGGTACAGAATGCGGCGGCGCGCTTGATCAAGCACAGCCGTCGCCGTGATCACATCACTCCAGTGTTAATGGATCTTCACTGGCTACCAGTTGTCTACCGGGCCCAATTCAAGGTGTTGGTATTGACCTTTAAAACCCTAAACGGCTTTGGCCCAGTTCATCTGAAGGAGCGCCACCAGAGTCACCAATTATGCCACCTGACAAGATCAGCCTCACAAGACCTTCTCTCGGTCCCACCGGTTAAAATAGCTAGGCTGGTGCGGACCAGAGAGAGGGCTTTCTCGATTGTGGCCCCCACCCTCTGGAACTCCCTTCCTCTTGATCTTCGACATACTCCCTCCCTGACAGGTTTTCGCCGAGCCTTAAAAACCTGGCTATTCAGGCAGGCCTATGGGATTGGGGAGGGTTAGTTTTATGATGTTTTAATTGGAAACTGATTTTAAATTGACTATGACTGTGCTTTATTTTGTATATTGTATATGACGTATTGTTTTTTATTGTAAGTCGCCTAGAGTGTCCATTAACCTGGACAGATAGGCGACCAATAAATAAAATTATTATTATTATTATTATTTATTATGGTAGATTTTTATTTTTAAAATTCCTGTCTTTTAACTCTGTCTTTTAGGGACAATTTTAAAGCTATTTTTTGTAAAACACTTAGAGGTTCTTCTTGCAATCAAGTGGCATATAAATGTTGTTAAGGAATAAATAAATAAACAAAACACACATTTTTGCAAAACATTTTTCCGTAATATAATGTATTTGTATGTTATTTTCACTAATATATTCATTTCTTTGCACACGTTCCCCTAGTATATGCACTTTTGTACCCACTACTTGACTGGAGACTTGCACAACAAAATTCAGAGAGGTGTGAATTTTGAAGGCAGGCTAAGTTTCAGTCTGCATATTGTTTCAGAAAGTGTGGATTAGGTAGGTTCACCTTTAAATGGGAATTTAATCAACTTTCTCCTCCACCCCTACTTCTGAGTAAACATGCATAGGATTGCCTTATAATGTCTTAAATAAGTGTGCACAGAACTGCCATCTTAGTCAGAGGTTTCAGATGGTCCCAGTAGATTGTTCTTGAATTCTGTATCTTCCTCCTGGTTACTGGAAGTGCCCCCCCAGTTAATCCTTCTGTTTCTGATATTTAGGGTATGAGTGCCATTGCAAAGTCCTTACCCAAGTGCTGATCCTTATGTAGCCAAAATGGAACCACCAATGTACAAGATGGAGATATCTACATGCTTCATGGAACCAAGGCTTGCAAGAGAGAGAGAGAGAGAGAGAGAGAGAGAGAGAGAGAGAGAGAGAGAGAGAGAACCCTAAATGCAGCCCAAGAGGATAGGGGCAGGGGATATGAAAAATGGGGTGAGGAATGGGATGGAATATTGTGGAGGAGTGCATGGCTGGCTGGCTGGAATAGTGAACAAGGGCACACCACACTGCAGTTTTTGTTTTGCAGATCCCTCTTGTCTTTAGAGGCAGTGGAACTCCCGCAGGCTAAGGCTGCAAGCCTAACCCCACTTATACGGGAGGAATCCCTGTTTTGGGACTTATGTCTGATTAGATGTGGCTAACCGTCCTGCTTAGCTCGCTCTGTGCCGAAATGCTGACACCTATTGTGAGAGCAATGTAACACACCATATTTTGACAGGCATCACAATGTATCACTTTCAGACGTGGGTAGTAATCAGTTTGAAATGGTGTATGCACGTGACACATTTTAGCTCTCTGGGTGTCCCAGTTAACTATCTGGAGGTTTACTCTGTGTCTTCTGTTTCTAGGAAGAGATTTAAAACAATCTCCAAATGTTTTCCCATTTTGATTTTGGGGGTAAAAGTAGTAATTTTTGGAGAGCAGACAGAAATATTTTCCCCTTGAACTTTCACTCAACGTGCAGAGGTTGGGGTGAAGCCAGCCAAGCATGCAACATCAGGGCAGGACTAGAAGGTGCAGTGCTGCTTCCCTTGAATCACATGGAGCCCCTTCAATTGGCAGAGTGTGTAGTACTTCAGCTAAGACGAGGTAGCAGATTTACCACACAAGGTTAAACCATCAGTGCAAGCATATCCAAATGTTGACAGAGAAGGCAGGGTGTGGCATGACAATGTCCATGCCTACCTATGCATCCAAAAATGTAGTGATCTACTCCCCACCCATCTCTAACACTCACAGAAAAGTATAGATGAATACCAGACAGCTATAAAACAACTGAACTTTTGCCCAGGTTTTAATTTAAAGTGGCTAGAATTTCAGTCAATACTTCCAGCGATAATTTAGTTACTAGTACAAAAGAATTTGTACCATTTGTTCCAAATCCTTGAGCAAGGGGCTCAGTGCTTCACAATGCGATACACTGCCTTGTGGACTTCAGTGAGTTAAGTGCATTCTTCTTTACTAGAGATATTACATTTACATGATATAGGCATCACCATAGCAACTGCATATTTGAGTTAAAATGAAAGAGAATGAGCACATCTCTAGGCTATAAAAAGATGTGAGGTGAAATATGAGCACCTACCAAGTATGGGGAGAAAGTTGTTTTATAGACTTTCTATAAAGAACTGACAAATCCCATATAGACTTGCCATTTTGTTTTTTATGTTGTTTTCTGACAAAAAGCAAAAGCAAAAAGCCCAGAGCTATACGTCTGTCTTCTGTGATCCCAGATTTTTTAAAAGTATGCAAGACCAACATTGCCTCAGTATGGACCTTAGAAGAAAGGCTTCTGGGGTGGAATAGGCAAGAAGTCATTTAATGGCTGCTCTTATCGCTCAAATCCAGCATATACTAGTTATGAACAAGTAATTAGCACTTTTTATTACCATGCAAAAGTGATAGCTTAGCATTACATTCCTTATGATTTTCTTCCAGTCTGGGACTCTGCCTCTCTCATTTGCTTCTGCCCAGTTCTGACAGACATGTTATTGCCTAAAGAAGAGTTCAAATGGTTAGCGCCAACACTCTAAAAAGTCTTATTACTACATTCAGACCCCTATTTCTACCTTCATCTGTCTCCCTGCTCAAGGAGCTCACCCTGCTGCATGGCAGATGACCTTTACAAAAGTAAATCATATGGATCTGGCTATTAGAAAAACGAAGGATTCCAGACATATATATTGCCTTGTGAACAAAAAACAAATTAATTTTGTTTTAAAATCACCAAACAAACTAAAAAGTTCTAAAATATGACAAGCTGGCTCATGCAGCAACCAATCATATGGGACGAATGGCAAACTAAAGCAAAGGGGCAAATTTAAAAATCACAATCTTTAAGGCCTTTATTCACTTGCAGCACACTGTTCTGGAGGATTACATTCCACCGTGTGCAGTGTGCACTGATCACCAGTCTTGAATGTTCTGTACCTAAAATGTTGGTGGACTCTCCATCAGTGAAGCTCTTCAGGCAGAGCATGGACAGCCAATCTCTGGATTTTCTGCATTGAGCAGGAGGCTGGATAGATCTCGTACAATGCTCCTTCCAATTCAGTGATACTTATTTGATTTAGATGGCCTTCTCTATGCAACTGATTGCCCACAATGGGAATAAGTTATGCTTTGGGCCAGTATATATATTATCCTATGGTCTGAAGGTGCACTCGCATGTGTGTCTGATAGATTATTTTATCTGTTGGGATTTTTTGTTCAGCTTATCCCCATGTGTTTTTCTGCAGGATTTTACTGGGGTGATTTTGCTCCTGGTTGATCCCTGCTACTGGAAGGTTTTCTGGAAGGTTCACAGGTAGGCAATATGCAGCCCTCCAACTTCACTCCCGTATTAGAACTGCCAACACATACCACAAAGCACAAGCCAATTTAGAAACTCCTTTAAAGAAATAGTTGCAACAGGTGACACTCATAATTAATCATTCACAGTACAGTCCTATGCAAGAGATTCAACAGGGCTCACTCTCAGGTAAGTATGTACAGAATTTATAGCCTCGGGGCTCATCTATACAGTGGTTTACTGTGTGTTTGGTGCTATTCACATCTATTAATTGGCATGGTTCATATGATGTTACTGGCAAACAGAAGCTATCATGCAGTTTTCCCCCTGTAAATCTGTATTAATCCAATCCACTGATAATACAAAAAGTTTAGAACAATACGGCTCCACTCCACTCCACGCATCTTTGCAGACAGGTTGCTTTGATGATTTTTAGTGGGCGGGTGAATCATCACTTTCAGCGACTTTCTTTGCCCACTCACTCTCCCATGAATTCCATTTTGTTTCCAGTGGATTATCCAGCAACTTCTGACTGCTCCATCCTCCCCCTTCATCGTTTGCTGCAGTGCTCCCTTCTTTCCTCCCTTTCTCCCTGAGTAAACTTCCTTCACTCCTTGTAGCAAATGATGGGAATTGCCACTGAATTTTATCATTCTTTCTCATATTCTCTGTCTTGGCAGAGATAATTTTGAAGTAACATCTCTCTGTGCCTGGTTTCCGATTTTTCTCCCTAAAAAAAATCTAAAATGGATTTTTTTAAAAAAAAATCACCTCAAAAATATTGATATTTTGAGAAAATACCAATATTGATATTTTGAGAAAATATTTTATTTAAAATATTGATAGTATATTGATTTGTTTTTCCAGCAGGGAAAAATTAACTCAAAAAAGCAAGGGGCAGCAGAGAAAGTAGGTGCCCAAGAGTTATCTTCTTTTCAACCGCCAAACTTCAGGAAGCAGTGGGGGGCAGGAGGGAGTGGAAATACTGCACAGGTCAAAAATATTTTCACATGCCCAGTAACTGAGCAACCAGAGGGAGCAAAAATGCAAAATTAGGGGGTGGGGCCACAAGGAAACAGCAACACTAATCCTTCCCAGAGGAACTCCCACTTTTGTGAATGGAAAACAATGGATTTGAAGCTACCACTGAACATGAAGTGTGGACCTTGAAAATCTATTACTATGGTAAAAGCAGTGTAGTTGCTATCAAGAAATGATCCCATGTGGATAAGCCCTCAGTTTCAATTGGAGCCAAGAAGGATTCTGCTGAAACTCACACTTAGCAGAAAAAACAGAGGTGACCAAGTTACCAACAAGTAAATAATATACGTACACCACTGTAAATTTGCCACTTGACAAATGATGCATTATTCACCCAAGGTCATATAGTAACTTGAATTTCAGAAGGTGAGGTGTTGTAACATATACTGTGGGAATTCTCAGCCATATGATGTCAAACCTCAAACTTTACATTGTGCAGATTTTAAAAAACCTCAAATTTATTTCAATAAGTAATGGCAAAATATTCTAGACAGCATTTCAGCATACTCAAGAGTCCCACAAAGTGATTCCTGAAAATTCTGGAATTTAGTTATAATCATGACTACTCTATATCAATTCAGACAATGCAAAACTTGTAACTAAGCATTGTTGGGTGCTTTTTGTTACTTGTTTGTTTTTGATGCCATTTAATTTTGGAGAAAGGTTTTCCATTGGGGCCGAAACACTAGCAGACAATCGTCCACAGGAGCCTAGTTTCCAGCATTGAAACTCACATTTAAGGCCAAATCATATTACATTATATTTACCCAACCCAGGACAAGGGCTTGCTGAATTAGTGAGGTGACCCTTTAGATTGCAATGCAGAGTTCAAGCCCAGGCACTGACAGGAATGATTGGATTCAATCAAAGTGTGGGACGGAGTCATTTTAGATTTTGATTGCATCAGACAGGGGTCATGATGAAAAACAGTAGCTGCTCACCCAGGAGAAATTTAAAGAGAGAACCTACCCCACACACAGCATTTAAGAGCACATTTATTAGAATTCAAGGGGGGGGATCTTTTTTTAAAAAAAGAGGCTAAAAAGTGAATGTGAAAGACAGCTTTATAAATAGTGAACTATTTATAAAGCTGTCTTTATCAAGCATACACACCATACATTTAAAGCAGATTTAATCACATTGCTTCCCCCAAAGAATCCTGAGAATTGTAGTTTACCCCTTACAGAGGTACAATTCCCAGCACCCTTAACAAATTACAGTTCCCAGGATTCTTTGGGAGAAGCCATGTGCTTTAAATGTATGGTGTGGATGTGGTCCTAATTTTTTCTTAGTGTGTCACCCAATCAGTGGACTCTGCCTAAATGATGAACTATCAGGGAGGGGGATAGTCAGCTGTCTAACTCATTCTTGTGAGCCAGCCAAGCCACAGCTGTCCACATTAGTTAGGAAGATGCCAGCATAGGGTGCCCACTTAAGCATCACCAAGAAAAAGGATACAAAACAGATTTGCACAAATGTTGGATATGCTAATTTATTATATGTATAGATGTAAATGTATAAATCGTGTCTTCCTCACTCTGCTGTCCGTATGGCAACTTGACAGGCAACTTTGAGGCTCCTGCTCTCCCTTCTTAGGGTTCGTTATCTTTAAAATGGGCTTGGACTCTCCTCTGTAAAGAAGGATGCATGCCACCCTATGCTGGCATCTAGGGCTCGAGCACAGCTTCTGGCGAAGGAAGCAATGCAGTGGGAGCCAGGACCAAGTGCTGCAGGCTACTCACCCAAGCTCCATGAGATGCCAAGTTGATTGGTGAGCTTAATGGAAGACTGTCCCCTAATTTGGCTTTGTCCACCCACTAGCCAAAGGTGCGTGTTGGGGGTTCTCCAAGAACCATCTCTGTCACTTGAGGCTCAGGTAGCCTCGGTGGCACAGAGTGCCTTCTACCAACTTCGGTTGGTCTCCCAACTACGTCCCTATCTGGACAGGGATAACCTGGCTTCAGTTGTCCATGCTCTGGTAACCTCCAGATTAGATTACTGCAATGCACTCTACGTGGAGCTGCCTTTGAAGATGGTTCGGAAACTGCAGCTTGGGCAAAATGCAGCAGCCAGATTGGTAACAGGGACCAGACGGTCCAAACATATAAAACCGATTCTGGCCCGCTTGCATTGGCTGCCTGTATGTTTCCGAGCTCGATTCAAGGTGCTGGTTTTGACCTATAAAGCCTTACATGGTTTGGGACCACAATACCTGATGGAACGCCTCTCCCAATATGAACCCACCCATACACTACGTTCAAGAGCAAAGGCCCTCCTGCGGGTGCCTAATCTGAGGGAAGCTGGGAGTCTGGCAGCAAGGGAGAGGGCCTTCTCAGTGGTGGCCCCCAAATTATGGAATGATGAGCTTGATGAGGTGCACCTGGCACCAACACTGTTATGTTTTCGGCGCCAGGTCAAAACTTTCCTCTTCTCCCAGGCATTTTAGCATGTGTTTTAAATTGTTTTTGAAAGATGTGTTTTTAAATTTGTATATTTGTTTTAATGTTTTTAGTTACTGTAAACTGCCCAGAGAGCTTCAGCTGTGGGGCGGTATATAAGTACAATAAATAAATAAATAAATAATAAATAAATAATTTGTCACATGTACAGACACATTCTCCTCTTTACTATGAGTTTGTACATTCCTGGTGCTGAAAATAGGTTTTGGGTTGAGCTCTGGAAAAACTGTCTCAAATTAGGCCCTAGCATCCATCTAACTGCAAGTTATATAAAGCAACACCTCAAAGCCACTGCCCATTTCATGAACCCAAGAGAGGTTTGGCATCATGCATGCCATTTCATAAACCAAGAGGGAGCTTCCCTGCTCTCATATATTAGTCAGCCAATTTGCTTGTTTCATGAACTAGACTGAAAGCTTGGTCATCTTACACAGGTCTGCATGGAAAGAAATCCCTCTGAGTTTACTTTACTCAGGGGGATTTAGAGCAGGTTCTTACTCTAGAGCAGGTATACTCAGGATTGCAGCCCTTAAACAATGAAGCAACTAAAGATGCTTACTTGGTCACTCAGACAATTTTAAAACTGTATTAAAACATTCATTCCAGTCATGCTCACCAAAGTGGATTTGAATTCTGTATAACACGTTGAAACCTGCAAGTATATTTCTTTCCCTTGAAGGCAGGAGAAAAGAATGCACCATCAGTCAGCTGTTGCCATGTAACCCTGTGAATGTTGATACAGCCTCTTCCTTTATCTTGAAGAGAGAGGATAGTGCATAAGGGCCCATAATGATACCTGCAAATAGAAATCATAGTGCCAGGCACCTTCCTAAGAAGCATGGGTGGGGAGATGAATGACAAAGGCACATAAGCTGTGACCTAAAGGGGCATTTTTTATCACATCTACAATCATTTCAGAATAACAACCTGCTCCAAACTTGAAGTATTCTTACTGAACTCACCCAAGCCACCTCAGAACGTAATTAAAGGTAGAGAAATATTTCTGTCAAGTTTTCCCACTACACGGCATATTATGTGTAACAAGTGAACTGACACAGAAGAGCTGTTCCTCTTGGAATCTCAAAAGGCTAAAGGTGGAACAAATATTGCATACAACATTGTAGAACAAAACCCAAATGGCTGTGTTTGAGAGAGAAAAGAGATATGATTTGGAGTGGAGAACTGGCAGGGGGAAGGGGATGCTTGTTCCTTGTCCTGCCATCACTTTTCTGCTGCAACTTTCACACACACACACATTTCAAGATGCAGCTGATGGAGGGGGGAAAGTGGCTGGGAGGAGTTTTGTTACATAAATTGCAGGTGTTGGCTCCACACCCAAGTGCTGGACCAAAATGCCCCCCACTCCTCATTTTGCCACTCTGTCTCTGGTATTGCCATGTCACCTTTAATTAGGACTGGCATGAGACACTTAGTTGCTTGAGGCTGAAGTGGCTGCTTCATTCTGCCTAATGGCAGGGCCGGCTCAGCATTTAATGTGTGCTCCAGCCCTAGCTGTATCTATATACGAGGCTAATGTAATGTCACTTCCTTGATTTCCCATCTCTTGGCATTAGGGTTGCCAGGTTCATCCCCTGAGACTGATCCTGTATCTTTAGGAGAAGAGAAAGTCAGCCAAGTCAAGTGCAGGTGTTCTTGCAACACTGTAATGAGAAAACCGCAAGGTGGAATTCTCCCTTCCCCCTGCACAACTTTTAAAGATACAGAAGACCTCTTGGTTGCCAGGCCCGCCCTCCAAGACATCTTCTGTATCTTTAAAAGTTGTGCAGGGGGAAGGGAGAATTCCACCTTATGGTTTTTCTCATTATAGTGTTGCAAGAACACCTGCACTTGGCTGACTTTCTCTTCTCCTAAAGATACAAGGATCCGTCTCAGGCCATGAACCTGGCAACCCTACTTGGCACTATATATGTATATGCCTACATGTGAAGTGTCAGGAGAGCTAAAAACACTTTAAGACATCATAAAAACAGATTTTAAAATACATTAAAACAAATCAATTTTAAAAAATTCTTTTAAAAAGCCTTAAAAACATCTTAAATAAAAAGAGTTAAAAAATATTGTTTAGCGTGGGGGAAAGGTTTTACAAAAACATATTAAAAGCAATTCCAACACAGACTCAGACTGGGATAGGTCTTAACTTAAAAGGCTTTTTGAAAGAGGAAAGTTATTAAGAGGATTTATATCCTAATTTGTTCCTAATCAAATATTTCAGTTCAAATGCTTGTGGCTGTTGGGATATAAAATTAACATGAGGTACTTTTAAAGTGTTGTTTCCTAAATATGAATCTAATAAACAAGCTAAATCAGTTCACACTCTATTTAGGGCATCCAACAATTTTCCTGCAAACCCACATCCCTGCTTAAATGAAAGAGAGCACCAGAGAGCTTATTTTGTCCCAGGCTCACCCAAGAACCTCTCTCACCACTGCTAGGACACTACCCTGTACTGCATGAAATAAGAAAGAGAATGGTGTCTAAACATGTAAGAAGTGTCTTCAGTACACTGACTCTCACATACCAGTTCAAAGAGAGGAGAAACTTGATGGAGGCTTGCGTGCTGGCACCTCTCCTTATTAAAAAAAGAAAATGCAATGACCTGCAAGTTGTGCTAGCGTTAGACAGGGCAACTGATAGTGAGAAAGGGGAATGTACCTTACCCACCCAGCCATTTTCTGCTTTCCATGAATAAAACTGCTGCTGGTGTCCCCTGAAGGAGCTAAAGCCCCAGCCTGCATTTCCCCCAAAAAACCTGGCATAGCAGTGGGAATGGCAAAGATCTCAGCACTGCCAGGGGGCAGACATAGAATCATAGAGTTGGAAGGGGCCTATAAGGCCGTAGAGTCCAACCACAGATCAATGCAGGAATCCAAATTAAAGCATACCCAACAGGAGACTGTCCAGCTGCCTCTTGAAGGCCTCCAGTGTTGCACCAAGAGGAACATGAAGCACCAAGAGAGAAAAAAATACCACATAGTAAGCAAATAACTTTTCCCAGTGTAATGAGTGTGGGATGCATTGTTCCATTCCGTGTGTATGTGTGTACACCCATCCATCCATTTCCAGAGAAGAAATGAGGTAGGGTAATCTTTGGTGGGGAGATATCTGTCAGTCATTTTGAAGAAGGATATGTATTAAAAATACTTTTTAGTCTTTTCTGTATTGCTGAGGTTTGCTTTTATATTTGTATTTGTTTGGGGCAGGAGCATTTGATGGATGGACTGCATTCAAGTCAATTCCGACTTATGGCGACCCTATGAATAGGGTTTTCATGGTAAGTGGTATTCAGAGGTGGTTTACCATTGCCTGCCTCTGAGGCTGAGAGACAGTGATTGGCCCAAGGTCACCCAGGGAGCTTCATGGCTGTATGGGGATTCAAACCCTAGTCTCCCAAGCCGTAGTCCAACACTCTAACCACTAAGCCACACTGGCTCTCCCTTTGGTGGATTCAAACCCCTTTATTCCATCCTCCATGATGGCAGGCAGATACTCCCATTGCATTCACCACTTAAGACACGTACCCTGAGACACTGTAGCAATTGAGATGATGGCTTTTTCTCCTTGCTGACTCAACCATAAAGTGAGCTAGAATCTCTAGAATAAGAGATGGAGCTGGACATTTAGATCAAGTGAGCATGTGCAGTTTTCTAAACTTCCTAGATTCTGCATATGCAGCAGGCAGGCTAAAATTCTTGATTTTCCCAGGACAGCTGTGGTGTCCCTTATTGGCTAAGAACAATGGAAAGTGGGAATAGGCTGATTTCTCACAAAATGATTGGGCAGAAAACTTGCCTTGTATCTCTGAATCCACAAGGGCTAGAGACTTTTTTTAAAAATGAAAGCTGGGAATCCGGGCTACCCAATGGGCTAAGTGGGCACTGGGTAGCATGGCTAGAATTTGGGTATAACTCAGCTAACCAGGCAATATGGCAACCCTATGCTAGTGGTGATACGGAAACTCTGAATCATTTCTAAAATGATATTCCAGTCTCATTGATTTAGTTTAACTATTCATTCAAGTTACACTCCCCCCCCAAACTGTAAGAATAGATAGCTGAGGGGGAACGGATGCCTCTACCACCCTCACACACAAAACATCTTCAGAGATGTGAAGGGTTTTAAGAGCAAACAAAGTAGCTTCAAATCTGTTCCAGATCTAATTCTCTCAGGTAGTTCTTCCCTATCATCCTGTCATAGTATGTTAAACTTCATAATCTCTCCAGTACTTGATGCATTAATGTGTAGTCTTTAGACTGTGGATGTTTGATAATCCCAGAATCAGACTGTGACCCATTACACTACAGTGGATTTGATGGCCTGATCTCTTCTTGTTCCTCTGTAACCCCAGCATCACTGGTTCATAAATCCTTAAGCCTGAATGTTTAAAAAAGAAACCATTGAAAACCAGGAAGACACAGCAGCTGCAAATCCTTTTACAGCTTTCAGAACAGCTCAAAGTGGCTGCAGAAAAGATGAACACAGCATTCAAATATATATTTAAAATGACCTATTGAAATTTATCTCTCCTGCCACATCCTTCCACACAGGGATGTTTTACAGAGATGGCCTTTTATGTATATGCTTGTTTGGCAAGTTCATATGAATAAAGGAAATTATATATTTTTTTGAATTGCCAGGGACCTTGCGGGGCACAAGCACAATATTCTTTTTATGCTTTCTTCCCATTGTCGGTCTAGGAAAACATGAATCATGGATATGTTAATTCTGTCCCTGCTCCTCCCTTTTCAAGAGCAATACTTTGTTTCTTATCTGCAGAATTTATTCTGTTTAGGTGGTTGTATAGTTCCAATTAATATTTAAAAGTGTTTTTGGGGGGTTGAAAGTAGAAAAACAGAAAGGATGCTAAATTCTTAATATTATTTAACCACCTGACAATATTAGTATTGCAGTTTCAAGGAGCCTCAGTTGTGATCCTCAAAGTAACCATGTAAGAAAAGTCATTATTATCTTCCACATTGCAAATGGGTAGACTGAGGCTGAGAGAGAAAGTGGCTTGCCTAAGGCCACCAAGCGAGTTCATGTCAGATTTTGAATTGAGAACTTCATGATCCGTAGTGCAATCTCCTAGAAATTAATGGCAACTGAACTAGAAGAGTTCATGGAAGGCAGTGACAATTCATGTTCCATATTTAACAAGTTTCGCATCACATTTTCCAGATATGAGAAAGACTCCTGTTACTCTCCCCTCTGTGTCTTCAGACATGCAACAGAAATTCTAGCTTTGTCAAAATGCTTTTCTCTTCACTCAACAGGAACTATGATTCTTTTGTGATGAACATGGATTCCACAAATTTGGAAACCCATGTGCCATCATGATCTGACAACACCCTAATTATATGTTCTGTGCTCTAAGTTCACAGTTGTGCCATTCCTTGGAATGCAAGGTTCTGGGGCTGAACAACACACAGGCAAAGAGATAATGGCCAGTGAACCAAGCAGACTTGTGCGCATCAGCAGAAAGCACATGGGGTTTGCCAATTCATGCTTCTAACAACATCCCCTAATGTTGGGTAACCTTTTTTGAGGACCCCATTCCCTTGGGGGCCAGATGCTGCTGGTGGGTAGGGTCAAAGCCAGCAGTGAATAGGGCCAAAGCCAAAAGCAGTTGAGGCCACTCCCCTCTGTGTGTGTGTGTCCACCCAGTAGGCAGCCAAGGGGAGAACAGACAGCTCTTGCCAGAGGTCTGAACTGATCACTTGCAGAAGTGTTTTGATATTGAGTTGAGGACCACATGAAATCAACTGAAAGGCCACTTGCAGCCCTAGGGCTGTAGGTTGTCCACTGCTACTCTAGTGCCACCTTACATGCAGTTCCAGAGGGCTGACCAGCTCTCATGAGAAGCTTTTCAAGAGGAGTCGAGGGTTGCAGTTAGAGGGCCAGCAGAAAAGCCTCAATGTGTGAATCCTTTGGATCCCAGCCGTTCTTCAAAGTCACACACCCAAAATCACCCATTATGGCACTGGAGTGAAATAGTGACTGCACTGAGCCTCACATGATCTATCAGCACACTCCATAACAAATGATTCACATCTGCATTTATCTGCTGCTGCTTTCACTGGGCAACAATCTTTTCATTTTTCATTTCAACAGTTCTAAAATTTCATGGTGTCTCACCTCACTTTTTTCAGATGGATAAGCTAGTAAGAACTTTGCTGTTTAATTAAGGTATGCATGAAGAAGTGGGGAAATGTAAGACAATTGTACATTTACATGGCTGCTAATTACACCCTCCTGACATAGTTATTGTGTGAGAAGCACACTTAGAATGAAACCGCTGTACTATCTAATTGAACCCAAAAATATTTCTGACACTTTAATGAACACACCAATTAGTTTTATTTTACAAGTCTTTCAAATGAACCACAAAGGATTAGAAAATGACATTCAAGGTCTGTGTATAATTAAATTGCATTAACTCAGGAAGGTGGAGGGAAAGGTAAAGTCACCCAGGAGTAAAAATATGTAGGATACACATTAGCATTTAAAGATGGCTTGGAGTAAATAAGATTTTTACTCTGACAGCCACTCATCGAGAATGGCTGATGATGGTGATGAAGTAACACAGTGACTTCTGGAACTATGCAAACCCAGTACCTGTGTGTATCACCCATCACCAGTGGTATGCTCATCAAATTTTGCCTCAAAGCAAATGTGGAAATTCCTACCTGGAAAAAACATCTGAAGGTCAAGTAGATGTTGGGTGGGATGGGAGTTAATTAATGAAACTCCCCATGTACTTGCTTTTTTGTAAAAGCACAGCTGGGGGGAGGGATTTGCTCCAAAACTGCAGCCCTGATCCAAATTACGTCCCTGAAGCTATTAAATATACAGAGATAGGGTTCCATTTATGCATCACCAAAAAAGGACAAAAGTGCTTATTTTATAAAAATTACATATGCTAATTATACATATATAGACAAATTTAGAAATTATAATTATAATTTTAACAGACATACAATACATTTTGTTATAATGGGGAAGACGGTGACCAGATGACCTGGTCCTTGTTCATTCTGCTATCCAGGTGCCATGGTTGATGGGTAACTTCAATGCCTCTTCTGCTCTCCCTTCTTAGGGTTCTTTATCTTTAAATCCGACCTGGAGTGGGCAGCCCTTCAAATATAATTATTATATTATTATATTATTAATTCCATTTATATCCTGCCCTTCTTCCCAAATGAGCTCAGAGTGGCAAACATATAAATAACAATATCATTAAAAACATTCTAAAAACGGTTAAAAACAATCACATTCTCTGAGTCAGTGATTTTAGAGTTGCATAGAACGGTATTGTTCAGTCACCAAATGTCTGGGTAAATAAGAATGTTCCTTAACTGCCACTGAGAAGGATCTGTAATGAGTCAACACCAACCAGGCAGCTCCCAGGGACAGCACCACAAAGTCCTCACCTGCTGATTGTAGGTTCTGAGATGGTTGATATTGGGAAAGGTGCTCCTTTAAGTACTTTGGTCCCAAGCTATTTAGGGTGTTGTATACTAGTTTTAACACCTTGAATTGGGACTGGTGTCTCATTGTCAGCCAGTGCAGTGCTTTAAGGCCCAATAAGATATGATCCCATCTGGCTGCACCACTTACCAGCCTAGCAGCTGCATCCTGAACTAGCTACAGCCTCTAGAGCAACTTCAAGGGCAACCTCACGAGTGCATTACAGTAGTCCAGGCAGAAGGTCACCAAAGCATACACAAGGAGAACCAGGTTATCTTGGTGCAGGAACTGCCGTAGCTGGTGAATCAACCTAAGTGGAGCATAAGTCTCAGCTATCTTTTCGACGCCTTTTGAAGACTTTCCTCTTTCAACAAGCCTTTTAGGTTGAGACCTATCCCAGTCTGCATCTGTGTTAGAATTGCTGGATATGTTTTTTAAAAATGCTTTTAACCCTTTTTTAAAGTTGTTTCTTAAAAATATTTTAACGCTGTTTTGTTTTAATGTATTTTAAGATATGTTTTTATGATGTTTTAAAGTGTTTTTAGCTCTTTGTTTGACGCCCTGGACTCCTGCTGGGAGGAAGGGCAGGATACAAATAAAATAAAATAAATAAATAAATAAATAAGTCCTCCTAATTACAGAAACCCACTTGAGACTCCAGGGACAAGTCGGGATCCAGAACTACTCCCAGACTACAATCCTGTTCCTTCAGAGGGATTATAAGCCTTCCCAGAACAGATCATACAGCTAATTCCCAGACACAGGAACCACAAATCCACATGGGAACCATCCACACAGGAACTAGTCACCCACAGCATTTCTGTCTTACCAGTGGTAAGCAGTGGTAACGCAGCCGAAGCTCTGCTCACGGCCGGAGTTCGATTCCAACGGAAGGAGGAAGTCGAATCTCCAGTAAAAGGGGTCGAGGTCCACTCAGCCTTCCATCCATCTGTGGTCGGTAAAATGAGTACCCAGCATACACTGGGGGGTAAAGGAAGGCCGGGGATGGAACTGGCAATTCCACCCCCGTCGCAACATGTCACCCTAAGAGTCGGAAACGACTTGCACTACAAGTGCGGGGACACCTTTACCTTTATTGGCCCCCATCCGGTCCATCATTGCTCTCAGACACCAGTGCAACACTTTCACAGCCTCTCCTGATTCCAGTGGAATGGAGAGATGGAGCTTTGTCCCACCCGCATACCGATGGCACCATGTTCCACATCCTTGGATGACAACTCCCAACAGTTTCATATAGATGTTAACTATCATAGGAGACAGAATGGGCCTTTGTGGGACCCCACAGGCCAAAAGCCATGGAGCCAAACAACATTTTCCTAGCACTATTTTCTGGCAGTGACGCAGCAGTAGGAGTGGAACCACTGTAATACAGTACCACAAACTTCCACCCCCATGATCTACTCCAGAAGGACATCATGGTCAATGGTGTCAAAATCTGCTGAGAGGTCAAGGAGGACTAACAGGGTCACATTTCTCCTGTCACTCTCTTGATAAAGGTCATCAATCAAGGCAATCAAGGTTTTCTTGATACCAAAACCGAGACTGCCCTCTGTAAAACAGGACACAGGGCTACTCTACATGGACAGCTAGAAAAGTGATTTAAATCAGAGGATCAACTTGGCAGCAAAGGATTAGACCCCTCACCCTCCCCATACCACATGTCTGGTCCAAGTTGCCCCCTCTCTCAAGTCTGCTTTTTGAGAAAGAAAAAATGTAGGGAGTTCCAGAAAAAAACATAATGTCTAGCTTGATCTGATAGAATTCAAATGAAAACACAAAGAATTTGCATAGACCAGAAATGTCTCAAATAATCAAAACATGAGAGCACATTAACAATACCAACTAAGTAAATAAATAACAATGGCCTAAGTGTGGGGTATTTGATGGCATGCCCTTAATACTCTTGCTCTACCTTTTCCCTGAGTTGAGAACAAGGTGTGAGGGTCTCTTTCAAGTTCCAGAGATGAGGTCCACCAATGGGCAGTGTGGGAGTGGGTGGGTGCATGGGTGGGTGGTGGTTCCTTTCTTGTGGAATTCCTTCCTAATCAGCCAGATTTGTTGTTTTAGAAGAAGATAGTAAAAATACATTTTGAGGCAGGGGAGCATCAAGCCGTTTGAGTTAAAAGGTGGTGGGTTGTGAATGAACTAATGTTAACTTTGCTCTGATTTGATGGTTTAGTTATGGTTATAATTTTGTACTAAGTTTGCCCTTCTCCAGTACTGCTGATATCTTAAAGAAAAGCAAGTAAACCATTTTTTAAAAAGTTGATTTCTCATACTGGGATAATAAAAAGGTTTAATCTTGCCTCTAGAACGCAGATGAAGATCCAGCTCGCTGGGCCTCAAAAGCCAAAGCATCTCAGCAGAAGAGGACATGCTCTTAGTGGAGACCTGCTTAATATCATATAGTTGGGGAAGAGCAAGGCCTCCTTAGAGAAGAGTATGAAAGGTTTTATATGGGAATAGGAGGTTCTTGCAGAATTAAACCCAGGCCTGACTACAAGAGGACAGATTGCCAGTGCTAGTCTGCCTGCACTAGCTTCCAAGTTGCTTCGGGCAAATTTCAGGTACTGGTTTTGACTTCAAACCCCGTGCCCATGTGGGTCTTGCATGGCTCCAAGACATCCCACCTCATTGTGTACCTCCACTTGCTCTGAGAACAGCAACTGCAGCTCTGCCTTTTGTCCTAGCATTTATGCTGATTTCACCTTCAAGGGCGCATAGCTAGGGATTCTTTGTGGTGGCACCCTCCCCTTCAAACTGTTTATTTAATATTATTTATTTTATTATTTTATTTTATTTGTTAAATTTATATCCTGCCATTCCTTCCAGTAGGAGTCCAGGGCGGCAAACAAAAACACTAAAAACACTCTAAAATATCATTAAAAAAGACTTTAAAACAAAACATATTTAAAATCATTTTAAAACAAAAGATCTTTAAAAACATTTTTTTAAAAAGCTTTAAACACGTTATAAAGCAATGCCAACACAGATGCAGACTGTGATAAGGTCTTTATTTAAAAGGCTTTTTGAAAGTGGAAGGTCTTCAGTAGGCACCGAAAAGATAACAGAGATGGCACCTGTCTAATATTTAAGGGGAGGAAATTCCAAAGGGTAAGTGCCGCTACGCTAAAGGTCCACTTCCTATATTGTGAGGAACAGACCTCTTGACAAGATGGTAACTGCAGGAGGATCTCACCTGCAGAGTGCAATGGTCAACTGGGTATATAAGGGCTGTTCGGTATTATAAAAATACCAGAGAGAAATAGGAACTAATTTGGTTGGTCTTATTTCTTAGCAGAGATATAAAAACACAAGCAGCAGAATGAGAATGTAACCAGCCCCACCTTTCTCTATATAAACAACAACAGACACAATCTTTTAGGTAAAAGAAAAGAATGTTTACTTACAACCTCATATGTTAGGAACATAGGCTCTAGCTTAGAAGAAAGAAAATAGGAGTCTCAGTTCATTTTAGTGGTTTAGTATTGATGCTCTCAGAGACAGCATCTGTGCCATGCGCTCTCTCTCAAAGGTAGGAAGATCAGCAATGCAGAATATTCAAAAATCCCCCAGGACAAAGGAGGAGGAAGTCAGGTAAGTAACCCCACCCATTAGAAAATTACATCATGGTAAAACAGGTACATGGGATATTCCCCAAATATCCCTTAAAGGGAACATGCAACATTTGCCTATTCCAACAAGGGGTAAGATGAGCTTTCAGGTATCCTGGTCCCAAGCTGTACAGGGCTTTGTACATCAAAACAAGAACCTTAACTTAGTCCAGTAGCTAATGGGCAGCCAGTGCAATTCTTTCAGCAGCAGGATGACATGTTGGCGATACCCTGCCCCAGAGAGCAGTTGTGCCACCACATTTTGCACTAGCTGCAGCTACTGGACCAACCTCAAGGGCAGCCCCACATAGAGCACATTACAGTAATCCAGCCTGGAGGTTACCAGTGCATGGACAACAGCTATCCTGATCCAGAAATGGCCACAGCTGCTTACCAGCCAAAGCTGGTAACAGGCTCTCCTAGCACTGAGGTTGCCTGGGCCTCTAGTGATAAAGATGGATCCAGGAACAGCCCCATACTATGAACCTGCTCTTTCAGACCATGTATGACCCCATCCACAGCAGGCAACTGACCAGTTATCTGAACTAAGGAACCCCAACCCACAGCCCCTCTATCTTACTAGGATTCAGATTCAGTTTACCCACCATCAAGTCCAGGTACCGATTCAGGACTTGCATGGCGTCTCCCAATACAGATATTACAGAGAAATAGAGCTGGGTATCATCAGCATACTGCTGACACCTCAGTTCAAATCTCCTGATGACCACTCCCAAGGGCTTCATATGGAAGTTAAATAGCATCATGGATGAGATGGTACCCAAGGGCACCCCACAGCACAACTGCCAGGGAGCCAAAAGACAATCATCAAATGCTGTTCTCTGAAAATTACCCTGGAGACAGGATCAGAACCATTGTAAAACAGTGCCTCAGATACCCGTCTCACCAATTCAGCCCAGAAGGATACCATGGTCTATGATATCAAAAACTTCAGAGAGATCAAGTAAGAATAACAGGGTCACACTCCCCCTGCCCTTCTCCAAATACAGGTCATCCATCAGGGTTATCAAGGCCGATTCAGTCCCAAAACCAGACCTGAACCCAGATTGGAATGGATAATCTGTTTTATCCAAGAGTACTTGCAATTGCTGCACCACAACCCTCTCAAATCACCTCTTCTATTTGCAATTGGGCAGTAGTTGTCACAAACCAATGGGTCCAGGGTGGGCTTTTTCAGGAGCAGTCAGATCACTGCCTCTTTCAGGGTGGCTGGAACCAATCCTTCCCACAATGACACATACCCTATCTGCAAGCTTTACTAAGCCAAGAAGCGCAACGGTCGAAAGGACACATTGTTGGCCACATCGTCGCAAGCACCTTCTCCATCAGGCCGCATCAATTGAAACCAATCCCAAGAAGTTGCAGCAGATGTTGCACTGGACAGCTCACTGGGGACTATAGTAGATGTGGAAAGGGCATCAAGATTGCTACAGTGGTGAGCAACTTTACCCTCAAAGTGCCTTGCAAACAATTCACAATGGGCTGCTTAAGGGTCTAAAATGCTATTTCCTGGAGTTGATGTCAACAGTCCCCTGAGAATACAGAAAAGCTCTACTGGATGGCTGCTTGAGGATGTGATGGTTGTGGAGAAGTGAGCCTTCTTCGTCGCCCTCACCACCACACGGTAGGCATGGTTATGATGTTTTACTTGTGCCTGATCAGCCTCACATCACATCTTTTGGCACTTGCGCTCTAGCTGTCATCCAGCCTATTTCATTGCCCTTAGATCACTGGTGTACCAAGGTGCAAACGGGGCTCCGCAATGCCGGAGGGGATGCTCAGGGGCAACTGTGTTAAGAGCCTGATGCATCTCGTTCCACAACGTGACAAGGGTTTCAACAGGGTTGCCTGCTCTATCTACAGGGAAGTCCCCTAGGGCATTCAGGAATCCAGTGGATTCCATTAGTCTTTGGGGGTGGACCATCTTAATCTGTCCATCCCATAATCTGACCCCTTTTTTGTCTATTTATTTTTTTATTTATTTATATCTCACCCTTCCTACCAGTAGGAGCCCAGGGCAGCATTTGCTGAATATCTTCTCAAGATTTCTTTTAATAGCCTTTTAGACAAGAATAACTTTTATTCTGGTACTGTTACATTTTTGGATTTCTATTCTGCTTACAGATTATTTGTTTTAAAATCTGTAAACCGCTTTGACCACTCCAACATCTGAGCTGGAAAAATTACTTACAGACTTTATAAATAAATCAAATAAAAACAACCAGAGATCACTGCAAGTCAAACATTTTAAAATAGTCTTCCATTACAAATATTAACTGAAAAGTAGGTTCTTAGTATTGTTATTTATTGGACAAGCTCTTTGGATTTTTATAATCTATAACTCATACTTTCAAACTGATTTGATGCAGATTCCCCCAAAGTCATGTAGAAAAGGACGTGAAGTATTGTAACCCTCAGTTCTACTTATAAAATTTCCCATTTACATGCATGCTGTCCATTCACCAAAGCCATTAAATATCATAAATGCAGAGTTAATGTCTCATTTCTAAAAGTTACGTATCTTAGTAATTACATGAAATGACTTTCAAAGACTAAGTTTCTAAACTCTATTGACAAAGCAGTCAGGAATAACTTTAAATAGCCTTATGCTTCATGGGCACTTGAATGACTCATCTACTTAAAACAGAAATGGGGAACCAGAACAGGGAATTCATCTTCGCACCCCTGTAAAGCAAACCTCACAGAAAACTGCCTTTCATCCATTCATTGTTGTTGCAATCCTATAACCGCTTTCCCAGGAATGTCCTATTAAACTCAGTGGCACTTACTTCTAAGTAGAAACGTGTAGGATTGCATTTTCACTTATGCTTCTCTTCCAGCAAAGTACATAAACCAGGTAGTAAGTCGTGTGACACACATTAAATGGCCAATTAAACAGGCCTCAAATGAAATTTTGTGGAAATTCAAAATTCTGGCAAAATTTCTAAGTTTTGGATGTTAAATGGGATTTAATTTTGGTTCTGAAATTTTAATCTGAAATATTATATGCAGCCAGAGCTGAAAATATGGGAGGAGGTTTGAACTGGACTTAATGGAGCCCTCTTCTTTCCCCAATTGGTGTCCACTGGCCATTACTTTTAATTGGGGCCAGTATTTGGATGCACCTAGCCGTCCCTTTACTCCCTAAGGTCCCATCCTGAAATCTATACAAGCTACAGGCATGCTTGGTCGTTTGATGCTCATCCACAGAAAGGAAATACAAATTACATCTTTGTTGAGGAGATTAAATTGCTGCACCAGCATCTCAGTGAACAGAGTGAAACTCGCAACAAACAAAATAATATATTGACATTGTGACAATAACTTTGGCATTAAAAGCCACATTTTGAAATGTACTGGTTCTTTCCTAAGTGTTTGTTTACTTGTGTATTTATATCGTGCCCCATCCCAAAGACCAAGGATGGCCAACAGAATTTTCATGTTTAATAAAATGAAGTTTAATGTGGGTCTGAGTTTTTAAAGGGTTTATTTATTTATTTATTTTATTAAATTTATATACCGCCCCATAGCCGAAGCTCTCTGGGCGGTTCACAACAGTCATACATCAAATACAATAAACCACATATTTAGACAATTTAAAACATCTTTAAAATTTTTAAATTCTTAAAAAAGTTAAAAAACAATTTTAACACATACTAAAATGCCTGGGAGGAGAGTTTTAACCTGGCGCCAAAAAGATAATAATGTTGGCGCCAGGCGTACCTCATCAGGAAGATTGTTCCATAATTCGGGGGCCACCACTGAAAAGGCCCTTTTTCTTGTTGATACCCTCCGAGCTTCCCTATAAGTAGGCACCCAGAGGAGGGTCTTCGATGTTGAGCGTAGTGTACGGGTTCACAATAAACCAGGACGGGGGGGGAACTCACCCACCTTCATGAAACCCTTGAACAGAAACAAAGGGGAAGAGAGGGATTCTGGGACATTTAGGGGAGGAGGCCAAAGTTCTATAAAATTCATGGGGATGTACTTTTTATGGTTTTCTATATTTTCTTTTAAAAGGAAGCCACAGCGCAACAGCAGAGCCCTCAGCAGTGTGATTGTGTGATGATGTAGCACCATTACCAGATAAAGAAAAAAGATGGCTGCCTCTTGATCCTTAAACTGGACATGGACTGGACAGCCCTTTAAACAAAAGACTCCTTCAAACAGAAGACTGACCTCTGCAAAAGGACAGTACCTACACATGGCCACCCTAATAGAAGGTCTCCTCTTCCTAATGGTGCAGAATGGATGCAAATTCTGTCATACGGCAAAGTAAAAACCCCGACAGCTTTCTTTCCCCCCTATCTGTTCATGTTTTTAAAACAACTTTGCTTTAATTGAAGTTTTATTTATTCATTTATTATTTGATTTATATCCTGCCCTTCCTCCCAGCAGGAGCCCAGGGCGACAAACAAAAGCACTAAAAACACTTTAAAACATAATGAAAACAGACTTTAAAATATATTAAAACAAAACATCTTTAAAAACATTTTTTTTAAAAGCTTTGGAATTTTTTTAAAAAAGCTTTGAAATCTTAAAAAAGGTTAAAAACATATTGTTTTTTTAAAAGGGTTTAAAAACATATTAAAAAGCAATTCCAACACAGACGCAGACTGTTCCCCAATACTCTGCTCCATTCAAGTTGAAATACAGATCCTTAAGCATTCTGGCATTAGTTACAGAATTCTCTCACAGTGTAACACAACTCTTTTAATCCCCACTCAGAAAAATCTGAACAAGTCCATTTAAACTGCAGAGGAAATGACCTTCTGAAGAAGGGCATGAGAAGAATATGTTGGGGTTTTTTTTTTACAGAAAAGTAATTACATTATGTTTAATGCTGCTTAATTTAAATCTTATGTCACCAAAAAGATAGGCCCTTCTGCATGTTGTAGAAGATTCGGCACTTCTTTAACACATGCATCCAAGAAAATAATATATACATTCTACTGTGCCTTTGGCAGTGCTGTTAAAACTGAGAAGAAAACAGAATTTGAAAGGCTTAAGGGCTGCTATTGCAGGAACCTGCAGCTTTACATGAAATCAAAAGGACATTGCAGAGAGCTGGCAAAACCTCCTTCTTCTCCCCTTAAGCACAACCTTACATATCAGTTCAGAAGCACAATGAAATGCTGAAGTCTGTCTGGAAATATAGGGCACAATTCCTTGCAAAAATGAATAGGGTAAGAGCACAATAAAGCTTGCACATATAGACACAGACAGGGCTTTTTTTGTTACACTACCCACCGGTGCAGACTACCAGCACCTTTTTTTTTGCTGCCCATGCCAGTCATTTTGTGCTGTGACCCCTGGAACTTTTATTAAAGTATGAGTACTGGCACCTCTTTTATTTTGTTAACCAAAACAGCCCTGGACACAGTGATATGCCACCCCCCAATGTTATTAGCATGGTAGCCGTCAAGCTTTCTATCTTGAAGGAACCCTTTTCTTGTCAGCTTGTCTGCCAAAGATCCTTATATGATAGGCTGTGTGGTACGTTGCAGAGGATTCTGGGATGTATTGTATGGTGTACACTCAGATCACACAGAACAGAAACTGGGCCTATTGAGCCTGCTGGTACTGCCCAAACTGAGAGGTGACCTAGAAGGCATCCATCAGGTTCCTGCAGCTTTGAAGGAGAAGGAATTTTATTTATTTATTTATTTAAAAAACTATTTTCCAGGGAAGCCAGTTTAAACTGCAATAGAGAGCCACCCCACTCTTTTTTTAGGTGGACCTATAACCATCCTGTTTCTTTTCAAGTGGGCATAATTGACCTAACTGTCTCATAACTGAGTCCTCCTACCCATTTTCTCCTGCTTCAGGCACAAAGGGAAGTTTGACCACCATGAATGTATCATCACTGAGGACACGTTGATAAAGTTCTAAGCACCTTCACGGCTCCTTGGAACTAGGGATGGGCAAGAAATTCAATTCAGTTTGCATTTGAGGCCAAATCTATCAAATTTGCAATTTCTGAAATAATATGAGAACCAAAACACAACCATCCTTTGAAATTCGCACTTATTTGAATTTTGCTATGCAGTTTGCCAACCAGCCAATGTTTACAAACATGCATATATTAAGGAAAAGTGTGCATAAAAATGAATATATGAGTGAAAATAACACTTGCATTCTATGGCAAGAAAGAGCTTGCAAACATGTGTACATTAGTCAAAACTGCCTACAAAAATTGTTTATTAAGAGAAATTCACACTAAAATGCTGGAAAATTTACATGAGGATTTTTTTTAACAAAATCCACAAATGTGGAGAACTGAATTTTAAGATTAGAAAAATGAAAAACTGAAAGAACCGAAAGTGACAGAATTTTCCATCTCTACCTAGAACACAGTTTGATAATCAGTGAAGGGTATGGAAGTTTGACACAGCTGGAAACTGCACATGCAGAAACCACTTGACTGCTCAGTCAAACTAAAGAAGGAATTTGCATGCAGGGGCTTGCTTTACTTCCATAACACACAACTCTCGATGTATTTCGGGAGAGAGGAGGAAAAAGAATGGTCACTCTCCTCTTTTTCCTTCAACTTGCTCTTCACTGTTCAGTTACATCTTGGTTCCAAGAGATCCGAGTGATCATCTTTTATGTTCTTCATTACACAATGTGGAGGACCGTTTCAGATTCATGCGCTGGAATACATAAAGGAAAATTGTGCTCTAAATACAATGCAGCTTTTTAATCCACCTGAAGGACTAAAAGGACCTCATGTACTGATGTTCTATTAGAATGATGTATCATGTTCAGACTGCTCTGTGGCAGCTGTACTATTGATCCAATCATATTTAATAATGCATCATGGTCTCAAAAATTATTATACGTTATGAGCAAATGTAAGCGAGGAGGCACAAATATAATGCACTTTAAACAGGTGTATTATACTAAAGCACTGAGCTGTATTTCCCACAGACTCCTGTAAATGCACAGCATGCAGTCTCAGTAAAGAGAAGATGCTAAATTAGTTTAATTACAGGGATTTTTGCTTTGGCATTCTTCTAGCTGTAATGACGGTCCATCCCCACCCCATCCCTAACAACCTGCAGTCAGTTATATCACGAGAAATTAATGAAGATTATTATCATTAACTATCAAAATGCCTGTCGTCATGATGGGTAAGGGTGTGGGGGGGGAGAAATGTGGTCTTTAGCGCAAAGACTTTTAGAAGTGAGATGTACTGCATGAGCACACACATCTACTCCTCTGGGATCCATAACATAGGAATCTAGAAAGCTGCCTTATACCACATGAGACCATTGGCTCATCTAGCTCAATATTGTTTGTATTGACTGGCAGCAACTCTCCAGGATTTCAGACAACAGTCTTTCCAGCATTGAAGACACCAGACCTACAATGTAGTATCCAACTGGAGTGTGTTACTGTTGTTCACATCAATCAATGTGGACCATTTTCATATAAAGGAGAAGGTAAAAGTGTGAATTTGGGACATTGTTTGGATGTAGGTCACCCACCATTTTCTCTATAAGCTGAAGAACAACTAAAGATACAGGGAACACATTACAGTAGTCTAGCCTTGAGGTGAGAAGTAAAAAGGGTGATCACAGGATCTAGATGTAATGAAAATAGCCATGTTATTCTCTGCAGATTGGGCTGGTGAAAACGCGCCAGTCACCATCACAACTCTACGCAGAAATGAATCCAAAAGTACCCCAAGCCTAACTAGGATAAGTAAATTACTACCATTCTTCTTTAGATTCAACTTCAGCCAGCTCATCCACATTCAGCCACATATCCATGCCTGACACCAAGACACTATGCGCTTAAAAAAAATAAGTGCCATTGCTCCCCCATCCCCTCCAAAGAAAGAATCCTGTACTTTACTTTGTACTTTATTAACATTTTGAAAATTCTGTGTTAGAGATCCCTTAGCTCTCTCTCCCACCCACCCCGCAGCGATAAGTTTCTGTCAGAGAAGTGAACTCTGTAAAGTAGAAATGCCCTGAATAACCAGAGTCATTTCAGGATTTGTTTCCTATAAAAAAGCAGAGCCTAAGCTAACAGCCAACATCATCAGAACCTTACTTAGGTGTTCAGTCCCTCACATGATTAGAATCATGTGAGAGGGAGAGTGTGGCCATGTTTTCAGGGCCTATCCCCAACATTATATCCCATCGTCCAGCCCCACCACCACCACTGATGTGTTGGAGAAGGTCTGAACATGTGTAGGCTCCTGCATGACTTGGGATGGAGAAGAAATTAAATTCATCTCACATTTAAAGCCAAATCTCTCAAATTTGCACTTACCGAAACAATATGAGAACCAAAACATAGCCATCGTTCAAAATTTGCACAATTTTGTGATGCAGTCTTCCAACCAATATTTACAAAACTGCATATATTAGGGGAACGTGTGGAACAAAAGGAATATGTCAGTGAAATTAGCATACAAAATGCATTATATTGGGAGAATTTGCTTACAAAAATGTGTGCATTCGTCACTGCCTTCAAAAATGTGTTCATGAGGAGAAATTTGCACTAAAACGCTGAAGAATTTTCATGAGGATTTTTTTGTAAAACATTTCACAAATTGCTGCGGAAATGTGGAGCACCAAACTGAGGAATGTGGAGAAACTGAGAGAACCGAAATGAACAGATCTTTCCATCCCTACTATGCGGCCAGGATTCTAAACTGTGCAGGGGGGGGCAAAATACGTGCTGCAGCTTGGAAGGCATTAGAAACTGGTTACCTAAATAGGGCTACAATGCATCTTACAAGCTTTCTCACCCCTACTACCCACATCAGTTGGCAATATGAGCCTTCTCAGAAGATCATATAATACCTGCCCTGGCCTAGCTACAATAGCTGCTTATACATTTCAGGTCCCAAATCAAAATGCTTGTTCTAACCACTAAAGCCTTATATAACTCAGGAGACCAATACTTGATGGAACATCTCTCCCCCCATTAACTTGCCCATACCCTTAGGTCATCATCTGAGGTCTTCCTCTGGGTACCCTGTCCCAGGGAGTTTCTGAGGGTGGTGACAAATGTGAGGGCTTTTCCACTAGTGTCCTCTCCCACCCACTATGCCAGGTTAAGACATTCCTCTGCCCCAAGACATTTGATGGGATGGGATGGTCACTTTCTGGCCTTTCTTTACTTGATCATCCCTGACATTTGGTGAGGTTGTTACAATGTTGCTTTTACTGTTTTGTATTATTCTATTGCTTTATTTTTCTATATTCTAATTTGCAACAAAACACCTTGAGTCTTTTTAGAAGAAAGCATTTAGGAAATTTAACAAACTAAAGTAAAATTCAGCAGCTATTCTCTCTCTCATCCAGGGGCAAAGCCTCACCTTGTACTTAGATAGCAAATGAAGGGGGATCCATTTTCTGGAACCTATCAAGAAATAAATATCTAGAACTAGAACGATATGGTATTCCTGGCTACCCAAGGGCCATTTCAAGCATTTCACAGTAACAAGTCTGGTTTTGCACTCATCAGGAAGTCATAGCCAATCTTGGCTCCCAGTCAGATTACCAATATGATATAAACTATATGATGGTATTTCATCTTGAAATGAAAGCTGGTAAACAACAACAACAACAACAACAATAATAATACATTTTCAGACATTTATTTTTCAAATTACCTAACTTTTGGTGTGAACCCTTAGTTGGCTTAACACAGATTTGCATTTCATACAGGAGAAGTGAAAAAATATTATTTGGGGGGCAATCACCAGTATTTCTTACTTTCTGCAGTAATGTCTTTAGGCTTTTTTTAAAAAAACTTTTCTAGATTGGATTTACAGGATAGAATATCCCATATCTGCATTTTCATATACCTCATTACATTTCTCCAGAAATGATTTTCTTCAAAGAGAATTAACTCATTTATGTTTTTGTTTTTTTTAAAGAAAGCACTGTTCATTATTTAAGCAACTGGCTTGATGGTAAAAATTGGAATTATCTTTTATTTATAGTTTTTGTTTTCTGTCTCAAAAGTATTTCAGCATTTTTATTAATGCTTTTGTTAATGTGGGTCTTATTTCCTTGCCAGGAACACACATTGTAAATCAGATTTATGCTTTATGAAAGCATTCTTAACCTGCTGAAATACATTCTGGAAATGAAAACCAAATTGCCACATACAAGACTAATTTGTTTTAAAATGGAAGTGATGTGTTTTCACTGAGGGAAAAAAGACCTTAGAAAGAAACTTTGGTCTTACTATGAAGTTTGTTTTTTTTCCTGGAGGGTATACTGATTTGAGTTACCCCGCCCGATCACTCCACAGGCAAGACTTGTATCCTTCCATGGGAGGGGGTCTCACCAGTTTCATAAGGAACAGTCATGCGCCACTTTAAAAATACAGTCTGAATCGTAATGGCTAACAGAGAAGAAAAAGAAGATGACAGAACACAAGGTCACTTCCCAGGACTCAAATTCTTCCAAAGTGATGACCTTGGGAGCTTGCAGTGTTCCACCCCTACCCTGGTTTTGAAGCATGAGGTCACCTAAGACAGAAATAGCCCTGGGTGGGGACAGGATACCCTCCATTCACTGTCGAAGATTAATAGCTCAGTGACAAGGCACATATTTTGCAGGCAGAAGGTCCTATGCTGAATTACCAGCATTTCTAGGTAGGCCTGTGGGAAACCCTAGAGAGCCTCTGCCAGTCAGTGTAGATTATAGTGAGTTATATAGACCCATGGTCTGACTTGGTCTAATGTTAGGAAAAGAAACCGTCATGGCTCAAATCATACATTGTTGCCCTGTTACTATTCTGGTTCAGTAGACAGTGAGTTCATGTGGTATGTAGAAGGAGCCTCCACATATTTCTACTTAATCATGAAGTCCTCCAGGTGGCCCTAGACAAGTCACTGTGTCTCAGTCTAACCTAATCCTCAGGGTGCTTTGAGGATACAGAAAACTTTGTACAGCAAAAAAGACCAAACCATTATAGGCATAGCCTATATATGATAAATTGCTGTGTTCGTAGGCAGAGCTTGGAAAAGTTACTTTTTTGAACTACAACTCCCATCAGCCCAATCCAGTGGCCATGCTGGCTGGGGCTGATGGGAGTTGTAGTTTAAAAAAGTAACTTTTCCAAGCTCTGTTCGTAGGGATGAAGTTGGTAGACAAGATATGTCTCTTCTCACTCTCTTTTTGACACTGGGTTGTATCCAACACTGTGCCAGCAGAGTTCTGCTGGCACAGTGGGACTTCCGTTTCCTTTCCTCTCTCTGTGCCCTCCCAATCTCTGCTCTCCAGAGCTGAATTTGAGGGTGTGCAGGGGGTGAAGGGGCCACAATTTATTTATATTTATTTATATTTATTATCATTATTTTTTCCCCGCCCTTTTTCCAAAACTGGAACTCACAGCGGCTTCCAGATAAAAGCACACATAATCAAATTAAACAATTTACAGTATTAAAACCATTCATACATACAGTTAAAATAATTCAAACTCAGTTTAAAATAATACAATTAGGCAACAGCAATACAGCACCCTTCAAGACCTGTCCTTAACAGCTTTCAGTTCCAAAGGCTTGTTGAAATAAAAAAGTATTTGCTTGCCGACGGAAGGACTGCAAGGAGGGGGCCATTCTTGCTTCCCTAGGAAGGGAGTTCCAAAGCCTTGGGGCAGCCACTGAAAAGGCCCTGTCTTGCGTCCCCACTAGTCATGCTTGTGAGGACGTAGGTATTGAGAGAAGGGCCTCTCCTGAGGATCTCAGGGCCCGGGCAGGCTCATATAGGGAGATACGGTCTGACAGATAGCCTGGACCTAAGCCATATAGGGCTTTATAGGTCATCACCAGCACTTCGAATTGTGTCTGGAAACAGAGTGGCAACCAGTGGAGCTTTTGTAACAGGGGAGTCGTATGGTCCCTGTAACCAGCCCCAGTTAACATTCTGGCTGCAGCACATTGCACCAACTGAAGTTTCCAAACAGTCTTCAGAGGCAGCCCCACGTAGAGCGTGTTACAGTAATCTAAATGGGATGTAACCAAGGCATGTGTCACCGTGGCCAGATCAGACGGCTCAAGGAATGGGCGCAGTTGGCACACTAATCTTAATTGTGCAAAAGCACTCCTGGCCATCGCAGAAACCTGGGCCTCCAAATTTAAAGCTGAGTCCAGGAGCACACCCAAACTGCGAACCTGCATCTTCAGGGGGAGTGTAACCCCATCCAGCACAGGCTGAATCCCTATTCCCTGATTTGCCTTTCGACTGACCAGGAGCACCTCTGTCTTGTCTGGATTAAGCTTCAATTTGTTAGCCCTCATCCAGTCCACCACTGATGACAGACACCGGTTTAAAACCAAGACAGCTTCCTTGGAGTTAGGTGGAAAGGAGAAGTAGAGCTGGGTGTCATCAGCATACTGATGGCACCAAACCCCAAACCCCCGGACAACCTCTCCCAGTGGTTTCATGTAGATGTTAAATAGCATGGGGGACAAAACTGAGCCCTGAGGGACCCCACAGGCCAACGGCCAAGGAGTCGAACAGGAATCCCCCAGCACCACTTTCTGGGTTCGTCCCTCCAGGAAGGAACGGAGCCACTGTAAAACAGTGCCCCCAAGTCCCATCCCGGCAAGGCGGCCCAGAAGGATACCATGGTCGATGGTATTGAAAGCTGCTGAGAGGTCCAGCAGAACCAACAGGGACACACTCCCCTTGTCCAGTTCTCTGCGTAGGTCGTCCACCAAAGCGACCAAAGCCATCTCCGTCCCATAACCAGGCCTGAAACCAGACTGAAATGGATCTAGATACTCCGTTTCATCCAGGAATCCCTGGAGCTGGGAGGCCACCACACGCTCTATTACCTTGCCCAAAAATGGGATATTGGACACTGGCCGATAATTATCCATTATGGAGGGATCCAGGGATGGCTTTTTCAACAAAGGCCTTACAACTGCCTCCTTTAGGCACACTGGAACTCTGTCTTGTTGTAAGGATGCATTGATCACTCCCTTCACCCACTCAGCCAGTCCCTCTCTGGCGCATTTAATGAGCCAGGAAGGGCAGGGGTCTAGCAGACATGTGGTGGCTCTCACCTCTCCAAGGATCCTGTCCACATCCTCGGGCTGTACAAGAGGAACAGGAAGCTCTGTTGCATGCACTAAAGTCCACTGCAGCAGCAGAGCTGCTACAATGTGTATGGCTCCTAATCTCTCAAGACTGGGATCTGTAACCCTCATTCCATCATTCCCCACCACTAAGTCCATCCACAAGACAGGTAGTTTGTGGTCCTTTCAAAATGCCTTCCTGGGATTTACACTTAGATTTCTGGAGATCTGACTATCACTACTGTTCATCTAATTTTGGGAGGTTTTTAAAATAAAAGTATACATACCACACTCTAATAAAATATCTGGGTGATGTACAGCCATATGAAAGCAGAAAAACAATTTAAACAGTATGGAACAATAATTAGTGCTGTAGTGGTAACTGCTTCTTGCTTTCAAGTATGCCCAAGGCTTGAACATCAGCAGAACTGAGCCTTATAAAGGAAAATTCTCCCTGTTGAAAATAAAACTGCCGATAAAGTAATGTCATTATAAAAATCTGTGGTGCAACTGCTTTTGGAATACTGTGTACAGTTCTGGTTGCCTCATCTCAGAAAGGATATTGTAGAGTTGGAAAAGGTTCAGAAAAGGACAACCCAAATGATCACAGGGATGGAGCAACTCCCCTATGAGCATTGGGGGCTTTTTAGTTCAGAGAAAAGGCAGATAAGAGGCAACATCATAGAAATATATAAAATTATGCATGGAATGGAGAAAGTGGATAGAGACAAGTTTTTATCCTGCTCATAATACGCTAGACCTCATGGACATCCAATGAATCTGAATACTGGAACAAAAGAAAGTACTTCACACAGCACATAGTTAAACTACATGATGGGATATATTCATCAACTTGGATGGGTTAGAAAGAGGATTAGACAAATTCATGGAGGATAAGGTTATCAATGGGCTCTAGCCACAATGACTACGTTCTGCCTCCAGAGGCAGTATGCTTCTGAATCTCAGTTGCTGGAAACTGCAGGAGGGAGAGTGCTTTTGCACTCAGATCCTGCTTGTGGGCTTTCCATAGGCATCTGGTTGGCCACTGTAAGGACAGGATACTAGATTAGATGGACCACTGGCCTGATCCATCAGGCTCTTATTATGTTCTTCAGTACTAGCTCATTGATACAGCTGTGTTCTGAGAGTCTTGGTAGCAGCCTTGAGTTTCTCTTTCTTCTTGTGACTTGCACAAGGTTATGCCGATTAGAGGGAGTCTGGTAGTTTGCCAGGGAATGGCTACAGATAAGGGAGAAAATTGGTTCACTTCATATTTTAATGTGGCCCTACCTAATTTGTACTTCCCAAAACAATATGCAAACTGAGGCACAGTGATCCTTCAAAATTTGCACTTGTCTGAGTTTTGTGATCCGGTTCTCCAATCAAAAAATGTGTACAAAAATGTATATTTGAGGAAAGTGTGCATAAAAATGTGTATGTAAATGAAAATAACATACACAAATGCATTAGGAAAAATTGCTTACAAAATATGTATATTAGGCAAAATTGTATATTAGAAGAAATGCGCACGAAAAATACTGATATCTTCTCATGACGACTGTGAAAATGTGGCAAACCAAATTTAAGACTGGAAAAAATGAAAAACAGAGAGAAACTGAAATAGATGGATTTGTTCCTGGAAGGGCCATTTCTTGGGCTAGTGTCAAGCATGGTCCATCAGAAATGTGAAACAAAAACGCAACATCTCTGCACCTTAAAATGCAGTTGTTTTTAAAGGCAAATCTGAATTGAAAGACTCTTGAGCGGCTCTCTATATTCAATGATGTAACAAAAGAATTTATGCTGCTGTACATCTGTCACTGGTGAAACAGGAAATATATAATCAGCAAGATGACTGGGCTGATAAATGTATTTATCTTCTTAATGAGCTTTGTTGAAACGTTTGGAATGATCAATGAGAATGAGCATGCCATCAGTAACCTTGAAAACCCAAAAGTCAATATTTAGGGGGAAATCCTTTGCACAGCAATGCATGATGCTTAAAGCTGCAGAAACCTCACAGGGATACCTGCTAGTTGATGAGCAGACGTGTTCAACATGGTGTTATTTAAACAGGATTAAGCCTTACGGGAGAAGTAATGGAGGTTTGTTTGAATGGACCTTTTGCTCAAGTATGCAAGCTTCCTAATCCATCCAACAGTAGTTGACTATCTGATTGTTTAGTTAATCAACATTGATGAGAAACCCGGTGAACTGGCCAGTCTTTTGGAAATTTCCATAAAAAGCAGAATTCAGTTTTATTCCCATTAATATATATATATATATATCTTCAGGAATGTAATGACACAGACTAGTGCCTTACAAGTTCTCTGCCTTGAGAGACACACTTTTCACACCCAATTTCCTTCTGAAGAACATTTGCCACATAATCCCTGAGGGTTGCAAAGGGTTCTGGGCTGTGCATTAGGGTACTCACTCAGTTTATACTATACACTGACAAGGGCCACATCTACACTATACATTTAAAGCAACTCCAATGAACAAAGAGAGTACTCTGTAACAAATCCAGTTCTATATAAATAGATCTCCTGTTCCATATAAATGCTAGTTATTATTTTGTCAGGGTAAATACATTTAATGTTAGACAACAATTATGTCTTATTTTCATAACATTAATTATATGAATAATCCCAGCTCCCTGTTATTGATTGATTGATTGTATTTATATACTGCCCCATAGCCAAAGCTCTCTGGGCAGTTTACAATAACTAAAAACATTAAAAACAAATATACAAATTTAAAAACACATCTTTTAAAAACAATTTAAAACACAATTTATAACACATGCTAAAATGCCTGGGAGAAGAGGAAAGTCTTGACCTGGCGCTGAAAAGATAACAGCATTGGTGCCCGGCACACCTCGTCAAAAAGATCATTCCATAATTTGGGGGCCACCACTGAGAAGACCCTCTGTTAATCTCCTATAGATAAAAAGATAACACATTACAGAATATACCCCAAGCGGGAAGGATCTAATGTCTTGAATGTCATATTTGATGCCATTTGATCAGGGTATGAGTGTAGGAGCTCTCATCTTGACTCCAGAATCCCACACTCACAACCCATGCCAGAGGAGAAATGAAAGTGTAGGTCTAGAAACTCAGGGTGCGCATCAGATTCTGGCAAGAAATCCCAAATCCTGAGCTGAGCTGGGCAAATTCAAAAAGATTCAGGGCTGTTCTATTTCCTATTTCCTGTGCAAATACTGTGTCTGCAAAACCCGAAACATTTCTCCCCAAGCTTGCCCTCTAAGTAAAGCTCCAGGATGGGGAGAGTGGGGCAGCAGACCCCTTTTGTGACTGACAGGTCAGAGAGAAATATTTCTCTAATCAGACAGAAATATTTTAACAAGGCCTTCAATCACACTGTTTTGCAGGAGGCATGTTGAAGAAATGCATCATCCTGTTCTTGACTGTTCTGTGCTCTTTGCTAGTTCTGCTAGTGGTTCTTGCTTGGGAAATGCTGGACATTTATGTCCTTCGGCATCTGTGGCACATGCCCGCACATTTACTCTTGTCAAATCAGCTTTGCACTTTTCTATAATTTTGGTGCCAAGCTGAGAGGAGATCAGGAGAACCTCTTCATCATTCCAACCAAAGTGCCAAATTGCAGTTTGAAGAAAATCTTGTGATTGGTGCATATCTCTGTTTAAAACACTACTGTCTTCTCTCAAATTGTCCCATTATCAATCAATCAATCAATCAAATTTTATTGTGCGGTCATAGACCCAATACAATTGATTATACAGATAATAAAAACCATAGTTATAAAACATGTATATATCAAACGGAGCTTAGGAATAATAGGGAGAAGGGTCTTCATACGTATCAGTTGGGCAGCGAAAATGAACTTTGCAACAGATAAAGTTGTTGGTTTATCTAGGCCGGCCAGGAGGTGTTGCAATAGTGCGGTTTTGGGCCTGCCGGGAAGATTTTTTAGAATTGGATTTAAGTATCTGATGCATTCAGCGCAATAGTATGGGCAGACAAAGAAGACATGGGACAAAGACTCAACATCTGCGTTCTTGCAGGGACATAAACATAGTTCTATCAGTGTGCCCTGGTAGTGGCCTGCTAGGAGTGAGAAAGAAATACAATTAAATCAGGCCCTGGAGAAAGCATGACGCAGTTTGGGTGTAGTCAGATATTCCAGATAAGGGGTGGGGTGAGGATAGGAGAAATTGAGTCCAGAGGAAATAGGGGAGCAAGTTTTGGCAGCATTATCCTTAACATACATTCCCATAAAACATTCAAATTCTAGTCAAAACAGCTTTAATATCTAGCCAGCTTAAGTATGGGGGAACGGGGGGGTTCAAGAAGTCACCTTCCAAGACAGAAAGGGGACATAATCCCAAATGTTTAAAAATAGATTGTGGAGTATGATCTTTCAGGGACAATAGACCAGCATCTACACTTGCCTAATAATCACAGGAAATGTGGACCATTTCCTCATTATTTACACAGATATGTTCAAAGTGGCATGTATGTTTGAATCATGCAGCTGCAAATGTGATTTTTGCTTGGTTGGGATTAGGGGCGGGAGGATCTGTCAGTTTTGCTTCTCTCAGTTTCTCATTTTTCCAACCTTAAATTCAGTTCTCCACATTTCTTATTTATTTATTTATTTATTTTATTCGATTTATATACCGCCCACAGCCCAAGGGCTCTCAGGTGCACAACATGGATAAAATACAATAAAATCACAAAAACAGCAAAGTATACATTATTAAACAAGTAAACAACCTAATACAGATTAAAAACACAAATGAATTAAAATGCCTGGGAGAATAAAAAGGTTTTAACCTGGCGCCGAAAAGATAAAAGTGTAGGCGCCAGGCGCACCTCATCAAAGAGACTGTTCCATAAATCGGGGGCAAAATGTTTTACAAAATATCCTCAGGAAAATTCTTCAGCATTATGGTGTGAACTTTTATTAATACATACATTTTTGTATGCAATTTCTCCCAATATAATGCATTTCTATATGTAATTTTAAGTAATATATTCATTTTTACACACACTTTCCCCTGTAATATCCAGTTCTGTAAACACTGCTTGGTTAGAGAACTGCATTGCAAAATTTGTATATGTGCAAATTCAGAAGGATGACTGTGTTTCTGTTCTCGTATTGTCTCAGAAAGTGCAAATTTGACAGATCCAGCTTTAAATGTGAACCAACTCAAAATTCTCCCCTCCTCCCCAGTTTGGATCTTCACATGCTAGCAAAAGTGCCCAGCATTCACTGTCCAAAGTGCTGACCAGCCTCTTATTGTTGGGTGCTGTTGGGTATCACTGGCTTGGGACCTAAGTTACTCCTGCATTCATGTAAGGGAAGCTGACTGTTCCCCCTCCACTTGCAGCTCCCCATGTCATGCCGTATGGCAGGGTGGAGAACCTCATGTGCAGGAGCCAAATGTAGCCCTCCAGGACTCTCTGTCTGGCTGTCTGGACTCTCACCTCAGGCTCCTGCCTTCTCCATACTCTCTGCAAGTGATTTGGCCTGGCTGGAATACATCTTTGAAATGTGATGATACATCTTGCTTGCCTGGAGATATGGAGATTGGAGTGTGCATGTGTGTGCCTGTGCCTGTGCCTGTTTCTCTGTGTGTATTTACAGAAACCTCTAAATTTGCATGGCTAGAATGGAGCCTAGTTTGAAAATGTGTCACATCATTTCCTCCACCCACTTTTTGCTTAGCCATGTAGCCTGCAGCAGATTGTCCATGAGAGGATGCAGCTCTCTCAGGCTGTGAAAGGTTCTCCACCCCTGCCCTACACCATTCCCAAGGGGCAGAGGAGGAGGAGAGGACATGGGGAGCCACAGAGGAAGAGGGAGACAGGAAAGACTCATTCCACAAATGTGGATTCTGTTCTGCTCACATAAAGGTTAGGATCCAAACAACTGTTTTCCAGATAAGTGGAAGCCAGTGTTCTATAGCAAAGTTCAGATTAGGTTGATATAATTCACAAATAGGCAAAAAGCCTTGCGATTTAAGAATGTACCTATAGCCCACAGCTATTTCTATCAAACTTTAAAAAGCAGGGAAATTGGGCAGCTATAGTGAATGCATCAGGGGAGCAGGAGACCTGACCTCCTCTCTGAGATATTGGACTGCCCTACAAATTGGTCAAAATGCAAACACAATTTGGGTTGGTCTTTCACAGTCCAATTCACTTCCTGTGTACCTTGGGAGAATTTGGTAACATGTGCCTCTCAGCACACATGTGAGTGGTGGCAATACCTGTCTTCGCCAAAGATAGAGAATTACATTTTTGTATGTTTGTTGGTGTTCTTCTTACTTTGCTTTTTCCCTGTGTTACTATTGTTTCTACAGAGAATCTAAACTAGAAAATTTTATTTCCCTCATTATTCATCCTAAAAACTTGTGTCAAATTTATTTTTATTAATTTCAAAGGCTTTTTATTGGTCAGTGTCACATGATGGTGAAGACAGCCTTTTGTGTTTCAAATTGGAAGTTATGTTCTATTTCTATTTTGGGTGCATTAACAGTTGAATCTGAAAATGCAGTTTGATGTAAAACCAGAGTGATTACAATATGTTGCTACTTCAGCAATGACTCTACTGTTGGAAAAAGCGAATGTGACCTGCCCAAGATACATGTTTTCAGCCTACTACGTTTAAACCACTTCATTTAAGGCAAGGTGGGCACGGTCAGTTAAAAACAGAGATTTTTTCTACAATATATTTCAGCTCCCACTGTTTTATCTTGTGCAAACTGAGATACTCCTGATGTCCACTGGAGACTATTCTGCAGAATAGTCAGTGCCATTATCCCACAATTATTTTTACAGGTTTTTTAATGTAAATTTTGCAAAGTGTTGCTGTACTTCACATATTCACAGAAACAGAAGCAAAAGAAAATGATTTCCTATAGGAAACATCACTAAAATTGCAAAGTAAATCAAACATCTTGAAAGTGACTATCAAGTATATGACCTGTCTTATTATAGTTGCTTCCTCCATGCTAAAACAAGATCAGCACAGCACATGTCTTGTTTGTGTTATTTGGGCTGATTGCAGGTGTTGCCACCACACACCATATGCTCAGAGGCATATGTTAACAAATTCTTCCAAGCTACACAGCAAGTGGATTGGACTGTGGAAGACCAGCCCAAATTGTGTTCGCATTTTGCAAATTTGTAGGGCAGTACAATATCTCAGAGAGGAGGTCAGGTGTCCTGTTCCCCTGGTGCATTCATTATAGCTGCCCAATTTCCCTGCTTTTTAAAGTTTGATAGAAATATCTGTGGGCTATAGGTATGTTCTTAAACCTCAAGGTTGTTTGCCTATTAGTGAGTTTCTCTGCTTTTTAATTCAGAAGGTAAGAAATGGGATCCTGGGCAAGCTTGCTGAGAATGGATTTACTTCCCTGCAATCATGCTTAGGATAGGTGAAACTGATTGGGGGAGGTAGGGAAGGCTGGAGTGGGCAGGGAAGGAGGAAGAGGGGAGGGGAGGAGGAAGGGAGAGAAGAGGGGATGGAGGAAAAAGTCATGCCTGATCATTTGCATGCTTATTCACTTCAATGGGATTTAGTCCTATGTAATCATGGTTAGGATAGGTAAAACTGACCATGGGGGAGGAGCAGGGGGAAAGGCAGAGGAGAGGGAAGGAGAAAGAGAGGGGAGTAGAAGGAAGGGGAGGGGAGGAGCAGATTGGAGGGGAGGGGAAAAGAAAGGGCAGGGGAGGACAGGTTTGATCTGTATGCTTATTGAGTTCAATGGTATTCACCCCTGTGCAATCATGCTTAAAGAGGTAAAACTGACCATGGGGAGGGGGAGAGGGATGGGGAGGGGAGGGGAAAGGAGGAAGAGGAAGGAGGGGAGGGGGAGTGAGAGACAAAGGAAGGGGGAGGGAAGGGGCAACAGGGAGGGGATAGGGGGGAGGAGAAGGGAGGATGGGTTTGATCAGTTGCATACTTTTTGAGTTCAATGCAATTTATTTCTGTGAAATCATGTTTGAAAATGAAAATGGACTGCCTTCAAGTCGATCCCAACCTATGGTGACCCTATGAATAGGGTTTTCATAGTAAACGGTATTCAGAGGTGATTTTACCATTGCCTTCCTCTGAGGCTGAGAGGCAGTGACTGGCCCAAGGTCACCCGGTGGGCTTCAGAATTCGAACCCTGGTCTCCCAGGTGGTAGTCCATCACTGACCTGGGGGAGGGACAGGGAGGGGAGGAGGAGGGGGAGGGGAGGAGATTGGGTGGGTGGGCACTGGGCAGAAGGGAAGCTCCTTTCCTTTCTAAAAGGAAAACATTGTGAACAGTATCGTTGCTTTTCAGTGTTTCTCCCACCTTTTTATTCTACAGCAGACACATGTAGCCTCCCACCCAAATTTTAACCAAAGCTGTCCCAGGCCACATTCACACCAGACCTTTATTTCACTTTGGACAGTCATGGCTTCTCTCAAAGAATCCTGGGAAGTGTAGTTAGCAAAGGGTGCTGAGAGTTGCTAGGAGAGTCCCTGTTCCCCTCACAGTCCTTCAGTCAGAGCGGCTGACTGTTGAACCAGTCTGGCCACTGGAGCTGTGTCCCTGGAATAGGAGTCTCCTCTCAGCACCCTTCAGAAACTACATTTCCCAGGATTCTCTGGGGGAAGCCATGACTGTCTCACATGAAATCAAAGTCTGGTGTGGGTGTGGCCCTCTGATTAGGGAAGCCCAGCAGCTGTGAGTCTGGCTTTTAGAACACTGACAGTTGGTTCTTACTGAGCATGCTTGACATTATCACTGAGTTCAATGCAAGATTTCTTAAATTAATTAGAAATCAGCTAGGCATTTTTTTAACGTTTAAACTTCATTAGACAAAGGTCAAAGTATGGGGCAAGGTCAGTAATAGGATTACAGGTACTTTGTGAACATGGCTGATTTTTAATGCATTTCAACAGATTATGAGAATTCTGAGAGAAAAAAGTCCAAAAGGAGTCTGGGTATTTCTCTTTCTCTTTTTAGAATTTGAACTCTCGATTTTTTCTGACTGTTTTGTTTATCGCCATGAAAATTTAGAGGGTTGTTAAGCAAGCATTTCTGAGTTCAGGACTGTAAGTTTTGTAAGGTTTTGCTTTGAAATGAGCTTATGGGAAGCATCAGAATGGCATGGTGGTATTTTCAATTTAACATTGCGGAATGTGAAAAATCCACACTGGCTATAGTATACAGCCACTCTCGTGGCTGTCTAATACATGCTGTCAGGCTGTTAGCTACCATACCTGTTTTTCTTTTTTGTGAACTCGACATAATTATGAAGCATATTGAGCAGCTTCAACACTTTTTCATTGATCCATATCTGTTTGCTTAGTGAGACATGTATCCACAGCTGTAAATAAGATTTTTTTCTCCTGCTTAGGCAATCATGACCAATGGATAACCTTTCCATTTGCACCCTAAGAATCACATCCAAGTTAAAGATGTTCAGTAGTGTTGATACATTGCATTGTGTTCAATCTTACATCTCATGATAGAATTGTGTGCCCGATATTTGAATTAGCAGAAAGATGTGTCTTGGCTGTAGATTACTTGTATATATAATGCTCAGCACTAATTAATCTCTTGGCTTGAGATACCTATTAACACTGGTCTGAAATGCAGCCAGGAAAAACATAGTCTACAATTTTAGTTGTTTCCATTGCCTAAGAGACTAGTAGGAGAAATGAGAGGCTATGTGATAGATACAAAGTTAGTAAGTTATGTTGGTGGAGGATTTTGTGAAGGAAGTTCTTAAGTACATTTGCTTACATATTTTATCAAAGCTCTTAGATTTAAGAAAAGCAATTGTTAATTAGAGCTGGCTCAGGTGGAAGCCTTTTAAAAAAATATAAACATGATTCTCATTATGCCATGTTTCACAGTTCATTCCAAATGTACTCACCACGTTTAATTTTGCCAGAAAGACAGGCACTATAGGAAGAAATTTCAGGTGATCTCAGGCGTCAGCAGCTCTGAAGACCTTGAGGTTAGCTTCAGGAGAAGAACTGCATTTTGTCAAAATGTTCACCCATTTCAGGTTGGGCTGCAGTAAGTTATAATCATGGAGAGTATGCCTCCTTGTTGCGCCAATGTGAGTGAAGTTAGGTATGGAAGAATATGGAGGGGTGGAAGTATCACCTGACCAACAGCTCTGGCCTGTTGGTGCAAGGGAGTTTCCTTGGCTGATGAGCCTGCACTCCATTTACTTCTATTGGCCCAAGCTTGTTGATGGCGTCCAGGCTGAATCTCCAGTCAGCCATCCCTCAGGTGACCAGTTCAAGACCTGCTATGGGCTCTACTACTGATAAGTTGTACTTGTATTTTATCTGTATCCACCCCATATATCAAGGATGGGGAACCTGTGGCCCTCCAGACATTGCTGGACTACAGCACCCATCATTCCTGACTACTGGCCATGCTAGCTGGGGCTACTGGGAGTTTAAGTCTAACAACATCTGGAGGGCTACAGGTTTCCTACCCATATATAGTTTTTGGGCAGCTAGATTATGTATCTGGCTTGCATAAGATTCCCATAGCAGTAAGAACTCTTAGCTACAGGGCTAAGTTCAATGTGCTGATTTTGGTGTACAAAGCCCTATGCAGCTTGGGACCAGAATACCTGAAAGATCGTCTTACCCCTTATATACCCAGTTGATCACTATGCTCTGCAGGTGAGGGCCTCCTGCAATTACCATCTTATCAGAAGGTCCATTCTGCACACCATAGGAAGCGGACCTTTAGTGATGTGGCACCTACCCTCTGGAATTCCCTCCTCTTCAATATTAGACAGGCACCATCTCTGTTATCTTTTTGGCACCTTTTGAAAACTTTTCTGTTTCAATAAACCTTTTAAGTAGAGACCTTATCCCATTCTACAACTGTGCTGGAACTGCTTTTGGAGATGTTTTGTATATAAGATATTTTGTTTTTAAGATGTTTTTAATGTTTTGTTCATTGTTTTGTTCCTTCCCTGGGCACAATCTGGGAGGAAGGATGGGACAGAAATTTAATAAACAACAACAACAACACCTCTCTCTTCTAGTGGATCACCCATTTGTACAATACACCACATTGCTGCCATATGACCCACCTTCCTTCCTTGAAACATTGTGGTGTAAGATCAAGGTCTATTTAGTCCAGCAACCTGTATGTAGAAGTAGCCAGTCAGATATCTGTATGAGCTCAAATGCAGGGTATCTGTCAAATGCAGTGACTGTCATCCCTTCTTGTTTGACCCCAGCAGCTTGATCTCAGAGATCCTAGCTACTTTGTATGTGAATGCAGATGAAGGACCCATTCAAGCTCTCATGGCTAGTTGTCACTATAGAATTACCTTAATTAGTTATTAATTCTCTCTTTAAAAAAAACCCTACATAAAATGTGTGGGTTTAACCCTGCTGAGCAGTGGCACAGGGACTTTGCCATGGGTCCTGCTTCAACAAACCCCAAGTTGTGAGATTTCCTCCCAACCAAACATCTTTCAACTTGGTGGGCCCTAAGTTGTGGAGGCCTGGTCTAACAGGGGTTCCTGTTACTATTTTATATATGCTTATGACAAAGTTCCTGTTAAACAGGCCAGCCTCTCATTAAGTCAATCTGCTTGAGTAGGACATCCCTTGCGGTTCATTACTGCATAGAAGATATTGTCCTCCTGTATATGATTTTGTAAGTTGATAAGACTTAAATATAGAAATATATAGAAACTATAGAAACTATGATAATTTGTTACATTTCCTTGTAAATGATTTCATTCACATACATCCCTGAAATACTATGAGATTTTGTAAAGTAAGTAGTTTTGCCTTTTATGTGCACTTTATAATGTGAAAGTCTACTCAAGTACATTTTATAATGTCACCTTGCCAGAAACCTCAATGAATTGGGTGCCTAAACTGCAACAAATGCTATTGGGAGCCTACACCTAATTCACATATAACACATTGTCACATCTGAAAACTGGTCCTTTGCTAGTAAGCAAAGGGCAGCTAGATCTCTTTAATATAAAAGCATCTCTGCTTTGCAACAGTTGTAAGGTATACCATGGAACTTGCTAATATGCAAGACAGTGTTGACCCATAGGCATGACTATCACTTGTGTTCCCATCAAGCCTGAAGCAAGGCAGAGCAAAGCAGGGGTTAAGCTGCCTGCAGAGCCTTGCAGAGCCTTGGCAGGGCTCAAGGCCAGCACCTGCTGGTGCCAAGGCAACCAAGGGAGATAAAGGCTGGGCAGTTCTGCCAGCGAAGTGTGGGGGAAGTTCCAGTGGGGAAGCAGCTTTGTGGAGGAAAATGTTCTTGTTAGGAGGTGTCTTGTTCGTGCGGGAAAGTGAAACTGCTTGTATGCTTGTATGACTTAATGTCCAAAGTAAAGGACTCTTAAACCTAGTGAATCTGACTGTGCTTGGATTATTGGCCGACTTGCTCTCACCTGTAATGCACCGGTCACGCAATTTCCACACACGCCAACAGGGTTATGGGCCCAGATCCGGCGCACGTTACAGCAGAGTAAAGAGGCTGATCGGATCCGAGGCAGTGCTCCGGGAAGGCAGCTTGATCGTGCCTTGAAGAGGTGAGCGGAGATGGCAGTTAATATGTCTGCAGGCATGCCGATGGAACGTCTTACAGAAACTAATTACGCTAGCTGGAAGCTACAGATGAGAGCTTTTCTGATCAAAGAAGACCTGTTTGAAGTAATTGACACCACCCCACTGGCGGTTCCTCGGGCGGCCTGGACACGCAAAGACGAGAAGGCACAGGCGTTTATTACTTTAGCACTCTCTGATTCTCAACTTCTGTACGTGAGAGATGAACCCTCAGCCAGAAGGATGTGGGATGTGTTGCAAGCCCAACATGTGCAGCAGACAGCGGGGTCCAAACTGTGTTTGGCGAGAAGGCTGTACCAGATGCGTTTAACCGAGGACAGCAGCATGAGTGAGCATCTCACTGAATTCAGATGTTTATTTGCTGAATTGGAAGATAGAGGCATTGAACATAGCATTCTTCAGAAAGTCTACATTGTTTTGGCTTCACTGGATGAGTCTTGGAACAATCTTGTGATGTCCATGGAGGCAATGCCCGATGGAGGTTTAAATTTGGACTTTGTTGAGGAAAAACTGAACCAAGAGTGGCAGAGACGACAAGAAAAGAAAAGAGCTGAGTCAAAGGAAGCTGTCAGAAGCAAGCAGTCAAACTACCAGGAGCAGCAGAGGCTGAAATCGTGTTATTTCTGTGGAGCATGTGGGCATATCCAAAGGAACTGTGCAGTCAGGTGAAAAAACAGAGACGGAGGCTGGAAGCAAGCAAGTGTGAACTGTATCAGCGCAGTAAAGCCTCGAACTATTGATACGCAATGGGTGTGTGACAGTGGAGCATCCCATTGTCTCGTAAAAGATCCCAGTTTATTTCACACATCAAAAGCAGTGACAGACTCTGTTTTGTTAGCGGATGGATCCCGGAGAAACGTGCTAGCGAGAGGTACTGTGAAAATTCATGAGCTGGGGATTCTCACTGATGTTCTGTATGTACCTGAATTAGCAAGTAATATTCTTTCTGTTAAGAAGCTTGTGGATATTGGCTGTACTGTATATTTTGACAAAAAGAAATGTATCATTCAGAAAGGGGGTGAGGTCTGCATGCAGGCGTGTCTTGTAGATTCACAATTCATTATTCAGAGCAATTATGCAGGGTGTGCTGTGTTGAATGCTGAGAGACAGACACATCACGGATGTGTGCATGATTGGCACCGGAGATTAGGGCATGCAAACTATGAAACTATTAAGAAAACCCCTACATATAGCGAATACTTGAAACTGACAGATTGTGGGCAACTGATGGATTGCGATGCCTTTTGTAAAGCAAAAGCAACGGTTGCACCCATTAAGAAAGAAGCAGAAAGCACTACAACAGCTGCATACCAACTGATTCATGTTGATCTGTCAGGGCCAATACAGAGTTCACGTGGAGGTGCGAGGTACTTTATGGTTGTAGTTGATGATTTTACGAGGTTCTGTCATGTTTATTTGCTTAAGAGAAAGGATGAGGCAGAACAGAAGCTGCGTCTGTTCATCAAAAGGATTGAAACACAGCATAATGTTACTGAAGAGCTATACGCTCAGACCAGGGGGGGAATTCACGGGCAAAGCATTGCATGAATTCCTGGAAAGTAAAGGAGTAGAACAAAACTTCACGGCTCCATTTTCTCCGTTCAGTAATGGAATTGCGGAGAGACAAAATAGGACGCTTCTGGAATCTATGAGAGCCATGTTGGGGGATTCTAGCCTAGCAAGCTCTTTCTGGAGAAAGTGCATCTTGTATGCGAATTACATACACAACAGGGTGTTGCACAGTGCGATTGGGATGTCTCCATATGAAAAACTCATGGGAAGAAAGCCTAAGGTGCAACACATTGAGCGGTTCGGAGCTCGATGCTGGGTTCACATTCCACAGGGAAAAAGACATGGTAAACTGGCTCCCAGAGCACAGGAAGGGTTTGTGCTGGGTTTTCAAAATGCATATTACAGGGTGTGGGTTCCTCAGACACAGCAGGTTGTACTGAGCAGAAGCATTAAAGTCTCAGACAAGCCTTGGGACCAAAACCAAACAGTTATACTCAATGGGTCAGACAATGCACCAACACTAGGGGTGAAAACAGAAGAAACACAAATTCCACTAAAAGATGCTTTAAATGAATTAATATGGGGCAAACATAAAACAAAGAAAAGAAAGGCTGATGATCTGACATCATATGAGCAAGCCATGCCAGGTACGAGCGCACAAAATGGTGGTACTGTGGGAGCCGATGCTCCAGTTCCCTTGAGGCTCTCTGAGAGGGCTAACATTGGGAAGCCGCCTGACAGGTTTACAGTGGGAATAGTCAGCGGCCCGGGTGTGTACAAGGAACTTGACATGGATGCAGAGACATTATATCTGACCTGTGTACAACCAAAGTTCGGTGATTAAAGTGTAAAGGAATTTCTTTGTAAACTGAAACTTGTAATGTATGTAATGCTGTAAAAACTGTAACTGGAAATTGAAATGTAAAAGTTGAAATGTATTGAACTGAATCATATGTAGTCTTGATGGAAACGTGGGAGCTGTTGACCCATAGGCATGACTATCACTTTTGTTTCCATCAAGCCTGAAGCAAGGCAGAGCAAAGCAGGGGTTAAGCTGCCTGCAGAGCCTTGCAGAGCCTTGGCAGGGCTCAAGGCCAGCACCTGCTGGTGCCAAGGCAACCAAGGGAAATAAAGGCTGGGCAGTTCTGCCAGCGAAGTGTGGGGGAAGTTCCAGTGGGGAAGCAGCTTTGTGGAGGAAAACGTTCTTGTTAGGAGGTGTCTTGTTCGTGCGGGAAAGTGAAACTGCTTGTATGCTTGTATGCCTTAATGTCCAAAGTAAAGGACTCTTAAACCTAGTGAATCTGACTGTGCTTGGATTATTGGCCAACTTGCTCTCACCTGTAATGCACCGGTCACGCAATTTCCACACACGCCAACAGACAGAAACGTCTGTTACATCACTGAGATCATCACCCCACAAATTCTGCATTTTTATCTTCCATTGATTAAGGTCATGGTTTCTACCCACATCTGTCACTGCTGGGGAATCAGAAAAATGTAATAGTTTCCTAAGGCTTATGTAATGGCATTATGATACTTACTGTTTTACTGTTTTATTTCCAATTACGTATGCTTGAGGAATAATATCTTTGCCAATTTTACAATTGGACCTGAGCTGAACCTCCCAAACTAGCGCGTGAATTAGTTATCCACCAACATTCATGCTTCCTGAATGTTCTAACATCGTTCTCCATTCTAAAACGTATCAAGTTACATTTTAAACACTATTTTGAGAGAAAATATGTTTAGAAACATGGATTTTGAGAGAAAATATACTTAGGATTACATACTCAAATGCAAGTTTTATGCAGATTATTTGTTTGTTTATTTATATACTGCTCCATAGCCGAAGCTCTCTGGGCGGTTTGGAAACTTATGGCAAGGACTGATTACATGCCTATTTCCAAATCATGCCCAACACTGAGGCCTCATTCTCATTGTGAGGTAAACCTGTGTCTGGGATAAACCACTTCAGATGATAGATTGGGGGTCACATGACTGAATGCTGCAATACGCAGAGACACACACAGAGAAAACTAGAATGTTGGTGAGAAGGCTAACCTTAACAACTTAGATCCAATGTACGTATTTTATATTTATATTTTATATTTGGATGGAATGTTAGTTTATTTTTTGGATGCAGGAGCATTGTCTCCACACCTGCAGTGGTACAGTGCAGATATGTTTATCACTCTGCCGAGAAATAGATCTGAGTTTGCCCTTTTCCCTGCCGCACAGCTGAAGTTCTTCATAAGCATTGCAGAGCAGCCTTAAGATCTCTTTCTTGGATAGTTAAAGCCAATTCAGAACCCATCGTATATATGCAAAGTTAGCATTATTTAATTATTTAGCCCAAATGTGCCTCACTTTGTATTTGTTAATGTTAATTTCATCTACGATTTTGTTACCCATTCATCCAATTTAGTGCAATCCTTCTGGAGCTCTTCACAACCTGTTTAACATTTCACCATCCTAAATAAATCCAAGATAGTAGATGGCTTTGCCATTAGGACAGCTGCAGTGTCTTCGTATATCACACGCTAGCAAAACCCAAGACAAAATAGCACTCAGTATGTGCAACAGTACTTCCTTTGGCATGTACAAGTGTCCCCTTGATACTAACAGAGTTTAGATCAGTGGACAATATTGGCAGGTTTCCAACTTGTGACAAATGCAGGCTTCTTTGTTAGAGAAGTGAACCAGTAGATAGCACATTTAATTAACCCCAGATTTTCCACTGGCAGAAGAGTCAAAATTACCTGCCAAAATGATTAGCACTTTGCAAACCATGCACTGCAGGAACAGAGCAGGTATTTGACTGGACACGACCTTTCCAATAAATGATAGCAGTTATTGTGGAGAGAAACAAGTACTTCAAAATGTTCATTTTTCAAGCATTCCCATTCAGAATGTCACCTACTTAAAAGTCTTTTAACCCAGGTTTGACTCTGTAGAACATACTGATCTTACACTGCAAGACAAAACAGTCTCTAGGGTTGAATAAAAATGTCATCCCCCCACCCAGGTGGCAAAAAATAAAGTTTTTTTTCAGGTTTTCAAAACCATCACACCCTACCTGTGAGCTTCTAGCAGCATCTACTTGGCCAGTGTCAGAGATCAATGCTGTTTATTTGATGCAAGAGCACTTTCACCACTATAACTAACTGCATTTCCAAAAAGGTCTGAGTATAGAAAGGTTTGCAATCTCTGGCACAAAATCAGAGTCAGTTATATGTAGCAAGGACAATTGTGCCGTTTCCAGTGGAGGAAAAGAGAAGAAACAGGAGAAATGAACCTCAACAACACAGCAATCTAGGGCTGCATACATGCTAACCCATTTGTAGCACAAAAGTGTAGTTTTTCTCAATTCGAACCATTCATGCTTGTCCTCAACAAGCTTTCAATCTCGACTGATTCTAGATCCTGCCATCCACAACGGTGGATGTGGTTATGCAATACACATTTGAAAACCTTCCCCTTGATTAGATTATACACACCTTTTCTGCCCTGCACATGCCCCAGGTAAACGAAGAAGGAAGCGGTGATTGCTATCTTGGTCCATTGCCGGGACCGCCTACATCTGTCTTCAAATGGGCACACTGTGGGATAATGCAGAATCATTCTGCAATGAGTTTTTATTTTCAGAGTAAAACCAGTTTTTCAAGAAGCACTTTTCAGGGGCAAAAAATATGCAATGGATCTCAATTGTGTGTGGACTATGTAGAAAAAAATCTAGTACTCAGTCTCCATTGATTCTAAAATAAAATGCTGCATGAACTCAGCCTACGCTTTATACCCAGGTCCTAGTAATAGTTGGCTAAGATTCTGCCAAACCAGACAGTGAAAATGCCACACTTTAGGAATGTTCTGAACAAGCTCTGGAAAGAATTGACTGTAGCATGTTCAGAGGTGTCGGTCCATCTAATGAGGGCACTGACAGCTTTGATTGTGAATAAATCTCATTTCCATTTGGGGCATTTTCAGAAAATCCAAGATGGTCTGTACACTCTTGTCAAGCACAGACCACATCAGTCATCTGCCTGGAGTTGTTACAAGAAAGTTCCAGTTCTATTCCTTTTGAAATGATGATGGAAATATTTAGAATTGACTTTTGATGCACAGAAATTTTAATTTAAGACAGACTAGAATTTGGAGACAGATTGGTTTGGACTCTTGTGTCATTTGCTACTGCTTTTCTGTTATATACATTTCTTCCATAAATAGTGTAAAATGTGAAATACTTTTACTGTCTTCGGTCGCTCGGATCCAAAACATAACATACACTGGGTGGGTGGGGACCTTTTGCCCTTTCCCCCATTATAGCCCACCTACCCGCCCCCGTCCGGAAAAAAATCACTCCTGAAGATCAGGGAACCCTCTGAAGTACCACGATCTGATGTGGTACAAGCAACTCTCTCTGCTGTGTGCCCTTGGAATCAATTTCAACTTGCACTTGAGGTGCTTGGGAACCCAGCCAGTAGGTTCCTTTATGACTGGAGAGCAGGAGGTGGAGGCAAAATCTTTGGTCATGGAATCAACCATAGTTACTGTGGCAGATCTGAAAAAGCAAGCAAATACGTGCATGCAGTTGTGTCACTTTTTATTTTAGTGCTTGATGTGTCTTACAGTTCTGTCACTTTAATTTGGTATGTCCCCTTGAAATAATGTCATTGATAAGAAAGGTCAAAAATATGTATTGAATAAATAAATGAAATCAATACCCTGGGGAATTCATTGCTTCCAAGTTTGCCATACAGAGATCACAAATCAGGTTTATGTTAAATCCCCAGGAATTAGAGATTGCTGCACAGCAAATGTGCCACAGAGGACAAAAATAAAATAAGACAGTGCACTTTAGCCAAAATTAACTGCTTTCAACCAACATTTATTCCAGTCAACAGAACGTGCTTCTATTTTTCCTCAATGAAATCTTTGGGATTCAAAAGAACCGTGGCTAGCTTGTGCCCATTGTGATGGTCTGTGCAACCATTCCTTATCCTCTCAATTCTACTATTGTCTTGCCAAAGGGGTTTATTCATAGAAGAAGGTACCTCATTTGATTTCTTATCACTTATTCCCTTTTCAGGCCTTCTCATGTGTAGATGGAATACATGGTGGGGAAACGGGATCATGCCTCGTGGCCCCATTCTCTGCAAGCTTTTACACACACACACACACACACATACACACACACACACACACACACACACAGAGAGAGAGAGAGAGAGAGAGAGAGAGAGAGGAGGGGGCTTTTCACATGATAGAGAATCCCCCATATATATAAACAAAACTGCCTTTTTTCTAGCATTGACTGGTCCAAGGTCACCCAGTGAGCATGGCTGAACAAGGATTTAAACCCTGGTCTCCCAGGTCACAGTCCGAAGCTGTAACCACTAATTATTATTATTATTATTATTATTATTATTATTATTATAGTATTTAAAATATAATAATGTGTAGCATTCATACAGCACATTTAAAGCATCCAGATAATATTTGAAATCTCTAGTAATCCCTCCAATGGCTCTTTAAGGAAAGCAAATATCATTATTCCCATATTACAGATGGCCAGGGGCACTGACACTGAGTGAACAGAAGCTTGCCTATGATCTCCTTAGCTGAGGAAAGGTTTGAACTCATCCTGTCTCAGAGTTCACACTCTCTTAATTTTAAAAAAAAACATTCAAGTAAGAAAAAAAAAGATAATAGAAAAACATCATAACATCAGCAAATCAACAGGTAAATTAAAGAGGGGGGTTGCAAAGAAAAATATTCTTGAATGAAATAACTTCATAAAAGACAATAAAATAAATCTCCTAACCTCCCTCCCCATTTGAGATTAAATCACAAATAATACAAAAAAATGTATGCCTACACTAATTCAAATGTACCTAATATTGCACACATAATTAAAACAAATGAGAAATTGCTGCTCAAAGGCTCACAGTTGTATTCAGAACTCACAGGGCTCTTTGCCATATTAAATATTGAGCTTGTTCTCCACAAGCTTTATCAACAAATAATAGTAGTCAGTTGCTGCGTTTGTCAGATCATAAACCCAGAGGCTGTCCTGATCACTTAAGTGCCCTGAGGTACTGAGAGAAGGTTTGCTACCTTACAACTAGGGATGGGGGAGAAATTCTATTCATTTGCATTTAAAAGTGAACCTACCTAATTTGCACTTTCCAAAACAAGACAAGAACTGAAACGCAGCTATCCTTCAACATTCGCAATTCTCTGAATTTTGCAGTACAGTTCTCCAGACAAGTAACATGCACAAAAATGCAAAAATGGGGGTGAAGTGTGCATAAAAATGTGTATATTGATGAAATAACATATTAAATGCATTATATCCAGGGAGATATGGTTTGCAAGAATGTACATATTAGGCAAAGTTGCGTACAAAAATGTGTATATTAGGAGAAGTGCCTTGAGGCAGTGAGGAGCTTTTTAAAAATAACAAACCAACATCGAAATGTTGAGAATTGAACTTAAATGAGAAACTGAGAGAAATTGAAATTGACCGATACATTGATTCCTACTTGAAATTGACTGATACATTGATTCCTACTTACAACACATACATTTTTATTTATTTATTTATTTATTTATTTTATTTTATTTTATTTATATACCGCCCTAAGCCCAAGGGCTCTCTGGGCGGTGTACATAAAATAAAGCAATCAGGAATATATAAATACAATAATACGATAGAATCAAACCAACAAAGGTAAACAAAAATAATCAAACAGTAGCAAAATACAACAATACATATAATAATACGCATTAAAATGCCTGGGAATATAAAAAGGTTTTCACCTGGTGCCGAAAAGATAGCAGCGTCGGCGCCAGGCGCACCTCATCGGAGAGACCATTCCATAGTTCGGGAGCCACAACCGAAAAGGCCCTATTTCTAGTCACCACCCTCCGAGCTTTTCGATGGGATGGTACTTGGAGGAGGGCCTTAGATGTTGAGCGCAGTGTACGGGTAGTTTCATATTGGGAGAGGCGCTCATTGAATGTAGACTATGGTTACACTTCTGACCTCACTTACCTGGGAGTTAGCCTCATTAAATTCAATAGGTAGGCATGGTTAAGATTACGCTAATAAAATCTGCCAACCCAGTGGGCCACAAGGCAACCGTTAGTCCTATAATGGTTGCCTTATCTGCTGTTGCCTTCTCAGATTTAAAGTTTTATGTCCTGGCCAGCTTGCAGTGCAGCAAATCTAAGTGAGAGAGGAGGGGGCTACCTTGGTCCATCATCTCTTCCACTCATTGGTGGGCAAACAGGGTGGCAATGTGTCTTGCTTTACACAGGACAGTCTTCTGTTTGATGGACTATCAGAGGACAGTTTTTTTGAAGGGCTGCTCGGCCCAAGTCCAGTTTGAAAATAAAGAACTCTAAGATGGGAGAGCAGAAGCCTTGAAACTGCCCATCCATACCAGTTCTGACTTGAAGAGCAGATTGAGCAGGCTCACAGGTCTCTTCCCCATTATGGGGAGATGAATTGTTTTTCTCTTTAAATTACAGTCATTCTTTCTAAACATACCTGAAATATCATCTTACCCCTTTCATACCAGTCAATCACTGCGCTCTACTGCTGAGGGCCTCCTGAAAATACCATCTTATCAGGATGTCCATTCCACACAATATAGGAAGCCAACCTTTAGTGTTGTGGAAATGTTATGGGTGTACCTCTGAGCCCCCAATATGTAATACCCACAAGAGGCCCAAATTACACCCCGAGAGCATAGCAGGATCTTTTGCTGGAATTAAAACCCACACATTGCTCTTATGTGTATGTGAATCCACCCAAAACCCCAAGAACGCATACAAAAAGGCAAAATAAAGGTTGGTTTATTGAAAGAGGAAACAGGAAAAATATAGCATTTTAATCACAATAAAAATGCGAGCAGCTTCTAACTTAACACAATTATTCATTCCTTAGATTTAAAGAGCATAAAAGAAACCCTGTCCCTAATCACTTTCCAGATGGCATGGATTCACACCAGAGAAGGAAAGAAAGCAATGGAGATATGTATAGGTATACCTTTCCTGAAGGAAATCAGGGCCAGGGGTGTAGTCATCTGGGGGCTCGGGGAGTCTTAGACTCTTTGTGTTTTTAGGAGCAGGATCCCAACAGGGTCCTTATATCTCCAGCATGCTATGAGCCAATCCACATGAAAGGGAAGTGTGTTATTTATTTATTTATTATTTATTTATTATTTTATTTATACCCCGCCCTTCTTTCCAGCAGGAGCCCAGGGCGGCAAACAGAAACATTAAAAACACTTTAAAACATCATAAAAAGACCTTAAAATACAATTAAAACAAAACAACATTAAAAACATTAAAAAAACCTTTAAGAACATCTTTTAAAAAGGGTTAAAGATATTAAAAGACATATTAAAAGCAATTCTAACACGGACGCAGACTGTGTCAGCCACTGAGAAGAGTCGTGTAACATGCTTACTTATTTTTTCCTGCTGATTGGAGCCAATCTGCATGAAAGGAGTAGCTAACACCCTCTTCTTCCTTGCTTATTGGCTCCTAAGAGTGTCTGTTGTTGCGGGGGGCAGGCATTCACAAGGATCTAATTCTCAACCCTGCAGCAAAAAAGGGTGGAGGTGGCATGGCTTTTACTAACATGAAGGAACCCTGCACTTCTGAATTTGCCATTATGCTACCAATCAGGGCACAAGGTCAGAGTAAAGAATTATATGCTTAGCAACAGTCAGTTTATCTCTTGCCTCCTGCATATTGCCGCATGGCCAAGCATATCATTCTTATCCCGTTACTTGCCTGGTGTCTCAAGCTGCATGTTGAGATGATCTTAGGGAGCAATGTGAGTTTGTCAAGAAGTTTGTTGGAGTCAGCATGTGCCATTTGACTCCCAAAAATCCTAATCTTAAATGTGTTTAGAGCTTGCACTGAATTGTGTATAAATTGGGAGTGGGTATACAGGTCAGTGATCTGGTACATGAAAAGATTTCCTTTGTCCTGTTTGTCTACCTGTATAAAGTTAAAACTTTACCTACAGTCTCCAGATTAAACGTATACGTGTAAATTCCTGTGCCTAAGAAGTAACATCTTACCTTGTGTGAGTTTCATTGACCTGAAATCTACATCTGGCAAGGACTAATGTTTAGTTTAAGGGATTATTCCTGGGCAAACCTGGAATCTGGAACCTGCCTTATTAACTTGAGTCAATATATGACTTTCTGAGATCAGCTGGTTCTGACCATCCTGAAATGGCCCAATGAGAGGGCTGAATCATAGGGGTCACCAAGCTAGGTTCTTATAATCTTGTCCACTGAGATAAATCTGAGAATAAAATCCCAAAATATGTGCCCCCCTTTACAGCACCTACTCTTTGGAATTCACTCCCCTTAAATATTGGACAGGTGCCATCTCTATTATCTTTTTGAGTCCTATTGAAGACCTTTCTCTTTCAACAAGTCTTTTAATTAGAGCCCTTATCCCACTCTGTGTCTGTGTTGGAATTATTTTTTAAGATGTTTCTATATATATATATTAAAAAGATGTTCTTAAGATGTTTTATTTTTAAGATGTTTTTAAAGATGTTTTAAACATGTTTTAAAATGTTTTCAGTATTTTGTCCCATTCTGGGAAGAAGGGCAGGATAGAAATTTAACAGACAAACAAACAAGCAAACAATAAACATGCTTCTTTAAATTTATGCACATCCAGATATGTAGCTCTGCTTATCAGAAGACTTGGGGAGCGGCAAGCACAATTGCGGCCCAGGGTGAAGCCGCAGAAGCCATCAGAAGTAAGGGCAACATCGCGCGTCGCGTCGAGATGACGCGCGACGTGCTGCATGGAAGGGGTGGAGCCAATGGGCCTATTTAAGCCCATGCCACACCCTCTTGGCTCGTGGAGGTGAAGGGTGGTTCCGGATGCCTGTCTCTCCGGGTTTTACGGCCCAAAGACAGGATATGGGCTGCTTTTGGGGCCAATTTACCTCATCCACCCGAGGGTTCTACAGCCCCGGGGCTGGGTGACGTAGGAAGGCCTCCCTACTCACCTATAAGGTGTGGTCGGGGCAGGGGTAAGCAAAAGGGGCTTGCCCTTGGCTCCAGCAGGGGCTGGTCGCCCGAGAGCTGTAGGGCAATCTGATTGCCTATTGTTAGTTCCCGCACTTAGGTTTCACCTCTGCAGGTCGCTTTAAAGTTTTGTTTGAATTTAATAAAGTGGCCCTTTATTCAACCATAGCTGCTGTTGTCTGCGTATTATTTCACCCATCGACCGCAACTGCTTTTGTCCTCTTTTTTATTGTGTATTTTCTCTTTGTTGAAGATAGGTACTTGTCCATTATAGGGGCAAAACTGGATTCCCTGTTTGTTGAGGGAGAGGAAGTTGGGTCTGGTAAAAAAAATAATATTGCAAATAACAAAAATGACCACTTCCAAAATTATTCAATAATAATCAATCAATAATTTGATTGATTATGATTGATAATGATAATTTGATTATGATAATTTGATCATGCTTTCCATCAAGATGACTCACAATAATAGAAAAAATATTAAAATCCAACAGTAACATTTTAGACAGCAAATTATAACAGATAGCAACCAGACAGGAAAAGTGTAACACCAGCACAACAACAGAGGCCCTCCAGAATACAATTATTATATATCCTTTCTGGACCAGAAGGAGAGAAGAACAGCTTCATAACTCATCGGGAAGGGCATTCCAGAACCTCAGGCAACATCAGTGAAGTCACTTCACAGCTGTTTTTTTTCCTTCAGAAACAATGGCATTAGGAGTAAGGTATGACCTAGGGACCACAACAGCTGCTGGGTATTGTTTGGGGAGAGATATGTACTAAGTTATGGCCTTGAAGAGCTTTCAGAAATAATCCACCAGCATATTCAATCTGACCTGGAAGCAAACCACCAGTCAATGCTCCTGCCTCCTGATCTCTAATCAGGAGGCAAATAGCAGCATTTGCAACAAATCATCTTGAAGGACAGCCCCACGTAGAGTGCATATCTTATATAGTTTTTTTGTGGGAAGCCAGCAATAAGAACTGAATATTATGTGGGATATGGCATTAAGAGTCACATTAATTCTTTCTGCTGAATGTTAGGACATGAAATTAGTCCAGGAAATAAAAAAAATGGATGCTTTTATGCATATGTTATAAAATTTATGCATCCACCTTTGCTCACATCGTTCTAAAGGGAGAATTTTTCATAGCAGGACTCAGTTGCTTAATTAGCATAGAATAATTAGAACTCACAGCAGGGAGAAAATCCAAAGTTCAACATTAGATGCACAAGACAAACCCTTGGCTGCATTCCGGAGCACAGTACAGTTGAAACAGAAATCTGTTACAGGTAGCTTGTCCAGCACATTCAATGTGTTCCAAACAGTCTTTAAAAAGAAACAAAATCCCATGGAGAACACATGTTCAGTAATTACAAAATAGCCAATGTGTTAATAAATTTTATCTTATGTCAGTTCTGACTTGCTGACTGTGTGAACTGATTCTGTTGGAAATATTCACCTCAGTTCAGTTTCAGTTAGTTGTGACTTATCAAACAGGACTAACATTCGTTGTAACTACATTGTCCCATTGGTTTCAATGGGGCCTTGGGTCAAACTACACATTACACTTAATGGACAGCATACAGCTATGTCTCTCATTCTAAAAAAATATTTTTTTAGAATTAATTACAGATATGGGAGTGATTGCTACTGGGATCATTGAATATGTACAAGGAGGTTTTTTCACTTCCCAGCCCCCCCCCTGAATATCACCCCTTCCCCCATGCAGCTACAAGGCTTACTTAAAAGAAGTTCTCATTGGCTCCAGTTGCAACTTTTTAGAAAGTATTAAAGTGAGATCTCATATTTCTCCTTCATCCCCCATTTCAGGTTAAATTGTCCTAACTAAGGGGTATGATCTTGTGCATTTGCAGCTTGGACGTAACTGGCAAATGCATTTGCATTCATGATCAGGAACCAACTGGGATAAATGGTGGATTCCTTCTGGTTGGGGGTAGACTGTATTTGTATTTCTTTATCATTAAAAAATAATTTTAAAGACTACTGTATTGGGTCATAGTCCAAGAAGCAAATGCAAAGTTTTTCACATACCAGTAGGAATTCCTCACTGCCATTAATGAACTGATGTGTAACTAACAGAATTTACCTTGTGTGTCACCACTACTACCATCATTCACATTTGGGCAGTAATTTCTGAATATTTTAAATCACAATAGCCTCAAAAGGGAAGCCAATATCATTATCAACCCCCTATTGAAGAAAGGGGACTCTGGGGCTGAGACATATAGACTTGCATTGATCTCTGTGCACTTCATCCACACTATGACAATAAGCCCACTTGATGGCACTTCATAGCTGGAAACTGTAAATATGTATATATGTGTGGAGATCCCCAGTGGTCCGAGCTGCGTGTGAGCCAGTGTGTGTATTTACCTAAGTAGCAGGCTTTTACCCTGCATTTAGATCACTGAGACTTAAGACTTAGTAAAATAAGAAACACTATTTATAGAAACACATAGTAGATAGGAAAGGCATACCTAGTTCTAACTAACTAACTAAGTTGGAGGTGCAATGCTCAGACTTGGGTATTGCCCTCATGGCTCAGGAGAGAGAGCAAAGACAAAGATGTCTCCTCTCTCCTCGGACAATTGAAGAAGACAAAGGAAGGAGGGGCAGATAAGCTTCCCTGAGCATATCTGTTTACAACAGGAGGAGGTTAGGTAGAGAACAGCACATTTAAAGGTAGGCAAGCCTAGCCGGCTGGAGGACCCTAACTCTATCTTCCTTCCAGAATACAAACAAAAGAACCCAAACAGGAGTTACTCTTGCCCCACTTCCAATAGAAACAATATCACCAGCAGGCATCATCATGCTTTGAGTTGATGAAGAGGAGCTGGTTATTCCAGGGGCAGTCACAAAGGATGGCCTCCAGTCAGATCCAAAAGAAGCAAGCAGTGTCATACAGGGGAGCACATAGACTGAAGTGAGATGACTGCAGTGAGAATATACTGGCTGGGAAGATGTTGGTTGGGTGAATCCTCTAAACAAAAAGAAGTGGGGGGATACTGTGGCTCTTTCTCATGATGGAACCATGAAGGCTGACTGCAAATCCCAACAGATAGAGGAAGAGACAGGAGGAGACACAGACAGAAGAGTAAACTGTGGTCAGGCTGCTGTAGCAATGGCATATTCGCTCTGTGCTCGCATGTGAGTGCATGAAACAAAACCCTTCATACTTTCCTGGCCTGCTGCAGTTGAAGAGAGGCCCCAATCATGTTTGTTGACAGCAGCCTAATGAGTTCATGATGAAGACAAAAACTGAAACTGGGGGATCCCTAGTCCACAGCTCAGTATCTTAGTGATTGAGTATGGTATCCTAGCATGAGTGCATAGTTAATTCAAAACCATTATGTTTTAATTTCATTGGACAAAACATTCCACATTTTTGTTGTGTTAAAAACTCATTAGGATTAGGGATGGGCAAGAAATTTGATTCAGTTCGCATTTCAAGCCCAAACCTTCAAATTTGCACTTTCCAAAACAGTATGAAAACCAAAGCACAGCCATCCTTTGGAATTCGCACTTATTCGAATTTTGTGATGCAGTTCTCCAACCCAGCAATGTTTGCAAAAATGCATATGTTAGAGGAAAGTGCTCATGCAAATTAATATATGAATGAAAACATCATAAAAATGCATGATATGATGAGAAATGGCTTGCAAAAATGTGTACAACTGCATGCAAAACTGTTTATTAGGAAAAATCCACACTAACATAAAGAGAATTTTCATGAGGATTTTTTTGGAGGGGAGATCGCAAATTTCTGCAGAAATGTGGCGAAGTGAATTTAAGATAGGAACAAATGAGAAACAGAGAGAACCAAAACTGGTAGATCTTTCCATCCCTATTTTGGACCAGCCAAATTCACAGGAGTGGGTGTGTGGGTGTGTGGGTGTGGGTGGGTGTGTGGGTGTGGGTGGGTGGGTGGGTGTGGGTTTGTGTGTGTACGCACATACTCTTTCTCTTGCAACTGATTCCACTTTTACTTATTCTCTTCACTAGATTTCCAGAGTCTGTGTAGCAAGAAATATGTGACCAGAGTAGACAAGAGAGTAAAGATTCTACCCTATGGTGAACAGAATGGCATGCAGGAATTGCTTCATTGACCACAGTAAAGCATTGTGAAGTTTTCAAAACTATTAATAGAGGGCGGGGGAGAGAATCAACTTCCAGTGCTAACTTTAAAAAGTAGTTTATATTCATCCAACTCTTCCATCACAGCAGTATCAAGGGATTTGAACAGGTGTAATTGACATCAGAGACAGACTTACAGTAAACCCCCTGAAATAATTAAATGGCTGGAACACTTTCCTAAGCTGCCATAGCCCAGTATTATGTCTTGCACTGCTGTGTTTAGGATCACTCACAACTTATAGTGATCTCTTCAATTCACGTTATGGGTTAGATTTAAAGAAGCACATTCCCTCTCTCCAGAATCTGGGTTCACACAGCGTTATCACCAGTACATTTACTGCAGCCACTGCCAATTCACACCACTGTAACTAACATAAAAATCAGAATCCAGACTGTGCTTTAACTTCCAAGGTCCTTGCTCTTAGAGATTAAGTCACATTAAGATGATTCAACAGCTCTTTCCCCCTGCCCTAAATACCAAGATAATTTAATGGGGAATGCTGCAAAAGGGAGTGATAACATGGTCAAAGACACACACACACACACAGAGGCAAGGGCAGGAGAAGATGAGATTCAGAGTCAACACAAATGTGAGCATTAACCCACCAGAAGGAGAAATTGGAAGCCTAAAAGGAAGAAGGCAGGAAGCTTCTATTACACTTCCCAGGGCTTGAATAAGATTATAGTTAAGCTTGATTCATAGGTATGCTCTGTGAAGCTGTGGCCATCATTTATTACCAGGGCTGCAAGCTTTAAGGGATTTAGGCTGTACCCACTTTCCTGGGCTAAGTGCTTGGAATGAACTAATGAAGTTTGCCAAATTAGTCCAAAAATCTCTGAACTATACCTAAAAGTATTTCTCAAAATTGCCAAGTGAACTGAATGCAAATTAAGTTTGTGTGGGGGGAGAAACTTTGATCTATTTCTAGTTCATCTTCAAGTTCATTCTCTTTCATGTGTTTTTTACTCTTTCGATTGTCTGGGCTTTAAAGCTTCAAGGTCATAATTGTTGGGGAAAATAAATCAAACATTTCCCATTCCACTGTTTATGTGTTTTGATGTTTTCTTGGTCTTTTTAAAAGTAAATTGTTCAGCACAGCAGCTTGAAACACAATACTGGAAAAAAATTGCTGAGGATCATTTGAATGAACTTAAATTGAACTACAAACTGAACATGAACCAAACTAGTTTGTTTTGTAAAGGGACAAATGTGATCTGGAATTACTTTCTTTTTTGACAAGTTGAACATGAATTAGAACTAGTTCTTATTTAAAATGAACTTTCCAAACTCTAGCTAAGACCCTTGAATTCAATGAAACTTGCTTGTGGGAGTGGGAGTGTTTGGCTTTCAGTGCTTTTTGAATATCTGTAGAGTAATTAATACATTGAGAAGTAACCATAAATTCATGAAGTGAGATATATGTTTTTTATCTCCAATATAACATTTTTGCATATTAAATACAACCTACTTTATTATTAAAAAAACAAATAAATCCCCAAACACTAGATTTCTCATGATGAAAGAATTCTGGTTGAAGGTTATCCATATAATTAAAAATATAAGCAATTCAACATTATTGTTATTTCCAACTTTTATTCTCCTTGGTTAAACTGAAGAATACAGCAAAGCTCCTGCCAAAACAACTAATTGAACACACATCATTAACCTCAAAGATGTTTTCATCAAATTTTGGCATCAAAAATCACAGAAAAGATTCCTGAGGTGAATTTTGAACCAATCTCATTTTAGATTTGATCCAGATGTATAGTCCTATCAAAAAATTAACCAAAGTTTACATCTCCTCACTTGTAATGAACAGATGTGAACTAACCTTTATTGAGTTTGGGTTCATCTACTAGCAGTTTTCTGTTTTCTTCTGTGCCTTTTGGCAAACCTCACTACAACCAGTCCCCTTGTTTTCTTTGCTAATTATTTCAAATTATTTTAAATAGCAAAAAAAAAATCCCTCAAGCAAATGTTTTAAAATAAAATATTATTTATGGAGAAAAAATCCTGTCTCCTCCTTCAGCCTCGAGCAAACTTCTGTGACATGCAAAACCATGCATTTTATTGTGAGCAGATCTTTAATAGTATAATTAATCTATGTTGTGTTTTTAGCCAATTCCCATACTACTATAAAATATGCCAAGCTTCAGAGAATAAATTAGACACTTGGCCTGCAGGTGTTTACAATACAGAATAAATTAAGAAGAGAAAACACATACAGAAGGTTAGTATTTAATAATTAACAGAGAAAGAGGTGGAATAGATTCTGTACAATTTTGTCTGTGGAAGATGTATTAACATCCCCTGGTCTCTTAAGAATTATTCCTTCTCTTGCTTTAGCACTTGCTACCTAGAGGAAAAATCTTTCATCCCCATACATATCTTTCCCTAGCAAAGCTTTTTGATAATAATCAAACTTTTGTCAATATTTTGTAACTAATCAATCATCCTTCTCTGATTCCTACAAGTAAGTAAGTAATTCCAGCAAGTAATTGTTAGGCACCATCTATTGTGTGGAAAGCATAAGAAAAGGTAACTTCCTGCTGCTTTCAGACTGCACATTAAAAAGTAGGTGGTTGCAGCTAGGTGAGCCAAAGGTCATATCCAACAGAAGAGGCCAATTTGGAACATTTAGTCAGAGGGAGCAATTTGATAATCCAAAATAAAGTCAGGTTGAAGTCAAAATTCAGGCAAAGCAGTTCTAGGTGAACAGGGCAAAGAAGCAAAGAATGGACAAGTCCATAGAGCAAAAGCAGCTATTGATCAGCCTGCTAGCAACATGACAGATGGAAGGAGAGAGAGGGTTTTCCCTTTGGCACACTACACCACACAGCTTTCTCTTCCCCCATATAATCTCTGTTTTCTCTCCCATTTCTTCCCCTTCCCTCCTGTTCTTTCCACCTCTTTCTCCCAACACTACTACACTCCAGTCCTGTGTGATTGCATGTAGGGCCAAATCATATGATCCAAATGATCAACCAGTTCACAGGCGACCCAAGGACTGAGCACACGAACTCTGTACATAAAATTGCTAGCGCCTGTGTAAACTGGCCTTCCATTATCAAACCTTATTAAAATAAACATTTATCACATCTGGTGCTTTTAATACTAATGGAGTATTAAAGTAACATTGGGATTCTTTTGTATCTAAAATGTGTGCAATATTGCATTTATCACCATCACCCACTGTTGTAAAGGTGGTTGTCTTTGTATGACAAGTTATGTTTCAGTTGTCTTTAAAGTAGCAAGGGGGGAGATGGCGTTGGCCCTTGCTTTTCTGGCAGCTAGTCCAAAAGCCAGATAACCAGTGAGGCTATTTTTTCTGGACAGTTGGTAGCCCTGTATGACATGTATGGCAGTGCTTGGCTTAAACATTCTGAGTACCTATGAAAAAAATCAATCCCATCTTCACCCCCACAATAACTTACCAAATTGCTTACCACAGATTTTTTTTTCTGGAGCAACTGACTGAATTTTATGGTATGGCTAGGGAGTCATTGACTAGAGGCCCCATGCACTGAGTGCTGCCTCATGGTCAATGAAAAGGTTGGTGCCTTCTTCTACAGCTGTTGGCTGCTTCCCAGCTGTGGCGATCTCTCCTCAGGACTTTCTTGGTCCCCCAAAGTGTCTGTGGACCATCCATCAGAATCTGGTGTAGAGGTAGAGGTGTCAGTGCAGGGGAGGAGAGGCAGGGTCCAGCACAGGTGGGCCAACATGGGACAGACCAGGGAGTGGATCAATCTCTTCATCAGAGCTGCAATTGCGAGGGTACTATGCCTCTGGCCCAGTGCCATGACAGACTTTGGGGCAGGAGGCCACTCAGCAGAACAATCAAGAATGGCCCCTATTGCAGCAGAGCTAGCAAGGGATGGGAGTTAAAATTCAATTCAGTTTGCATTTAAAGGCAAACCTACCTAATGTGCACTTTCTGAAACAATACAGGAACCAAAATACAGACATCTTTTGAAATTCGCACATCTCTGAATTATGCAATGCAGTTCAGCCAAGTAATTATACAAAAATGCATATACTAGAGTAAGGTGTGCACATAAATGCAGATATTACTTAAAACAATGTAGAAGATGCATTTGCTTAGCATATTTTTCATGTAATATTTAATTCTTAACTTTTAGTTATGATGATTATGCAGCCAGCAAAACAGTTTTTATAGGATGTTCTAAAGCCAGCACTGAAGTATTATTAAGATGTCCTTTTGTTTTGCAAAAGTTTACAGCTAGACATACCAAGGTAGTGCAGAGGAAATGTAAAAGCATAACGTATTTTTACTTTTTGAAGGTCTGTCCGCATGCTCCATGGCAAAATAAAGCGGCATATTTTCATGTTTGTGGCTTGCCAGAATGAATAGGTAGAGATAAATGTCTTGGCACGAGCAACTTTTCATATTCTACATTTGATGCCTGTAATTTAGTATGCCTGTTCTGTCATCGCCTTTCCTTGTCTAACTCATCTCGGAGTAACAGGAGCTTGAAATTAACTCGAGGTGCAAACCCCGTCGAGTAAGAAGATGTAAAAATTAGTTGCATTGTGATGGAGGGGGATAACTTATATGCATTGTGGCGTAAAGCAATGTCGTTATAAAATTGCATCATCATATGTAAAATATAGAGCTAAGCGAAATTGCACGAACTAGGCTCCTTCAACTCTCCCGCTCCTTGTCAGTTTCTATTATATCTTAATTGAGATCATTGGACTGGACCTGCCTGACAGAGAATGGCAAAAGGTATTCTAAATTAAGTTCCATCAGTTCCTGAACTGAAATGGATACTTCCCACCAGGACGTGCCTTACAACACAACCCATTCAGGCAGCTCTCTAAGGCAGAATAATAAAAGGGGTGCCCACTGACATTTTATTTTCTGCTTCCACGTCTGCTCCTTTAAGAAAGATTTTGAAATGGACATAAAGATCTTTGACATGCCTTACCCCTGCAGCCTAACACAGGCAGCCCACTAAGCCTCCAACAGTGCTGGCTCAGGAAGGGGGACTTGGGGACAAATGCCTGCCCAAGCAAAGACTTCCCAATTCTCGCCTAAAGAAGAAAGCACCGGATCTTTACACTTCACATAAAAGCCCATCTAGTTCAGCCAACTGTGGGAAGCCTGCAAGCAGATCCTGAGTGCAATAGCACTCTCCCCATTCATGATTTTCAGCAACTGGTATTCAGAGGAATGCTGCCTTTGATACTGGAGGTCATATAGCCACCATGACTAGTAACGACTGCTAGCTTTATCCACCCTGAAACTGGATATCCTCCTTGAATCTTAACTGGAGAGTTCAGGGACTGAACTAGTAAGCCTATGCCCACAAAGTCTGTTCTCCTTCACTGGACCCAAGTCTAGTTAATGGTGTGCAGGGTAAGGCACATGGTACATACTGTTCTGTCCTCTGTCACATCACAACCACTCCCCATCCCCTAGCATCTACTGCCTGCAGTGGCCACTTCACTTTGCCTAACAGCAGTGCCAACCTCCTACATCCTATTTTCCCATATCATCCTATTTTCCCATATCAAACATCTGAAGGGGGCTTAAAGAGAGGGCCTTCTCGGTTGTGTCAGAAACACATAGGGTTCTATCCAAGTAGGTCATTCTCAGAGTGGGTCCTACAGAAATCAAATGAGTCTACTCTAAATATGACTAAGGCTGCAATCCTAACCCCTCTTACCTCAGTGGAAGCTCCACTGAATTCAATAGGTCTGAATAGACATTCACGATTATGCCGTTAGTCAGATACAACACATATGCTCCTTTTTGGGGGGTAATCTGTTACATTAAAAACAACAAAGAGTCTTCTGGCACTTTAAAGACTAACACATTTGCTATGGCATAATAAAAATATTATTATGACTTAATACAAAGGTAGTCATCATGATGCCCTCTACATGTTGCTGGACTCCAACTCCCATCATCCCTGACCATTGGCCATGCTGGCCAGAGTTGATGGGAGTTCTAGTCCAGCAACATCTAAAGGGCACATTGGATACCCTTTTGTTGTTAGTCTTAGTTATTTTTACTTATGCTGTAAACAGTCAAGATTTTTAACTGCAGCAAGTAATATGCAATGTAATCCTATACATGTCCACTTAGGAGTACATCCATTGAGTTCAAAGGGACTTACTCCCAAGGAACTGTGTAAAGATGGCTGCAGTCTAAGGAATAGTTAAAGAATGTCAGCACAAAACAGAACTGCCCAAAAGCTGGACATATAGGTAAGATGGTGTGCTCCTCGGGGCCAGGACAATGAAATGGAAAATGCAAGTCTCTCTGAATTTGACAACAGATGACATCAAATATTTTAAAAACTTGTATACTAGGCAATTCATGTCCTTCCTGCAATTGTATGGCCCTGCAGGCTGTGTTGTTTAAGCCCTAAAATGGTATAGATTGACTATTTGTATTTGTGCTATCAAAAAAAGCGACCAAAAACAAATCTACTAGGCAATTTAAGCTCTGCTATAATTTCAGCATCAATGACAATAAAGGCTACCTTGGCAAATTTTTATGTTCCTTCAACGTGAATTACTGCCAGATGGTCAGAGGGGGGGTGGGATGCCACATAGAGTAGCATTTTAACAGTGATACAGTTTCATTGCCTTAACAATTATGGCAGGTAATGACAATCACACAGAATAGCTGATACTAAGATTGCAAATAACCAAGCCAATGCAAAATCGGTGTGAAATTGTTTGTTGAATAAGATGTAAATTAGGAAATGGACACATGAAAGTAACTACTCTCAATGCCTGAAAAGTGTTGCTTATGTTCTTGAGAAAGGCAGAGGATTGGAAGGAAAATATTTCTTGCAGCATGGTTGCTGTTACAAACATCCCATATGGCATCTCTAAGCTCACAGTGCTAGCCATCCAGTGAATCCACTTCACCACAAACATTCTCACATACCCCCTTCACAGGAATGTGGTGATACGCAGTCCACTGTGTAAGCAAGGACTACTGAGGATGTATTCTCTATGATGTTAGAACCACCATGTAGTTCCATGTTAAGGAATGCCTTCCTCCATATTACATACCATTCTACCCACCCTGACCTGACTATTAGACCATCAGATGAGGCCTAGCTGTGGGTGCCTTAATTTTCAGAAGCTCATCTTTGGAGAAGGAGCAGGACATTTTCTACTATGGTATCCTTCTTGAAGATCCTCCATGGTGCAGAGTGGTGAGTGGCGGTAACGCAGCCGAAAGCTCTGCTCACGGCCGGAGTTCGATTCCAACGGAAGGAGGAAGTCGAATCTCCGGTAAAAGAGGTCGAGGTCCACTCAGCCTTCCATCCATCCGTGGTCGGTAAAATGAGTACCCGGCATATGCTGGGGGGTAAAGAAAGGCCAGGGAAGGAACTGGCAATCCCACCCCATATATACGGGCTGCCTAGTAAACGTTGCAAGACGTCACCCTAAGGGTTGGAAACGACTCGCACTACAAGCGTGGGGACACCTTTTCCTTTTTATCCTTCTTGAAGATGGTCTTCTCCAATGAGGCTCATTTGGCTCATATTTTGTCAGCTTTTAAGAAAACAATAAAGAACTGCTAGCTAGGACTGAGCGAAAATAACATATCTTGCCTGAACTCAAGTATACTGGTTCTTAATAGGTTTCTGAGCTCAGTTCAGATATGGACTTTACCTTTAAAACCCTACATGGCTTTACCTATCTAGGACCTAGATATACCTTGGACTGCTTCTCCCCTTTCAGCCCATCCACCCACTGAGACTATCATCTCAGACCTTTCTCTGGGTGCTCCTGCTGATTGAACTATGGGAGTGGCAATGGGAAAGACAACCTTGTTAGTTGTGGCTCTCACCTTTGGAATACCCTACCCTGTGAAGGCTCACCTTGCATTCTTGTGGATATTTAGCCCAAGGATGGGGAACCTGGGGCCCTCCAAATGTTGTTGGCCACCAACTCCCAGCAGGTCCAGCCATCACGACAATTGGTCAAGGATGACAGAAGTTGTAGTCCAACAACATCAGGAGGGCCACAGGTTCCCCATCCTTGAATTAGGCAGCAGACAACAAATGCATTTCAGGTTTTTAACCACTGCTAAAATAAGCAACTTAGAGCAGTTTTTTGTTTATCACCTGCTTGAATAGACTGTTGCTGTTTTCATTTGTTGCATTAGTTTGTATGTTTTATTTTACAATTTTAAAAAATTGTATTGTTTCTTACTACTTTGTTAGTCGCTCTGGAAACATAAATTTATATCGAAGATCCAGGATATAAATTACAGAAGTCAATAAATAAATAAATATTCCAGAGGGCCTTTTTTAATTACTATTGATGATGATGTATTTATACTGAATTTCTGAGCTGATCATAATACTGTTTATGTAGTCCTGCTTGCTTTAAACCGATCTATATGCTTGATTTTGAATTTATCTTAATATTGTAAACTGCCTTGGGGAGCATTTTTGAACAAAAGGTAGTTAGGAACATTAATATACACAATATTGCAATGTGTATTCCCATCCCCAACAGGCCAGCCTGGAACAAAAGCTCTGAAGTGCACTTCAGGCATCTTGATTTCAGGAGGACAAAAAGGGAAACAGACAACCACCACACCTTCCTCTGCTATGCTATGTAGCACTAGAGGACTCAGATTTATGACTGGCTGCTAGTGACAACCCTGACTGTCCCCTTGCTTGCTTTGCTCATCACCCTCACCCCCAAACACACACACACCTCAGGCACCCCCAGGCGTATACCACCATGACACTTCCAAACACACATCCCAGACACATACACACCAGGCACCCCCAAATACACAGAGAGAGAGACAGAGAGAGGCACCTCCAAACACACACAAACACATCAGGCATCCCCAAACACACACACACACATAGAGGGACTCTGGCTATGCTCCCAGGCATTTTAAGCGTTTATGTTATCATTTAAATTTTTTCTTTTTTCTTTTTTTCTTGAGTTGCTGCTTGTGTTTATTGTTTGTTGTCTGATTTTATGGTTGATATTTTGTATTTTAACCTTTTTGTACACCGCCCAGAGAGCCACTCGCTATGGGCGGTCTATAAATGAAACAAATAAAATAAATAAAAATATCCTTGCCACATTGGGCTTCTACTGGGAGGAATAATAATAATAAATAACAAATAAAATACATGCACACACACACAGGGACTCTGAAGCACACACACTGGCAAATGTTCCCCCAGGCACTTGCAAACACTTCCCAGGCACCCCCAGGCACCCCACTAACCTTGCCAAAGAAAAAAAAACCCTACAATTTCCCCTACTGCCCCCAGGTATTGTTATGTACCGGCTGTCATGGGCTCACTAATGATCTTTGCCTGTGCCTGTGCTGCACTGCTGCCCCTGCGACTGCCCCATACCACCACTTCCCCCCTCAACAAACGGCACCACTAGGCAGCTCCACACAGCATGCCTTGGCCGCCTCCCCACCTAAGAGCTTTACCTGCCTTCTGAACCGGTTGCTACCACTTCTGCTTGCCCCCGGTGGCTGACCCTCTCTCCCGGATACTTGCCTCCTTGCTCCACACCCACCCACTCACCTTCCTCACTTGCTCCCCTGCCCCTCAGCCACCCACTTGCCCCACTCACCCAACACTCAGTTGCCCTGCTTGTTTGGTTGCCCACCCCTCCACCAGCCACCCTTGCTTCTGTCACACCCTCGCCTAACTTGCCACTCTCCCACCGCCCCCTGCCCCCGTGTGATGCAGCATGATGGCATGACAGCTTAGGAAAAGATTATATATTTAGATAGATCATGAGGAGAGGATTGACGGGAGAGCGGGAATGGAAATGTCTTTTTTTCTTTCTTTCCTTGCTCTTGAAATATCCCTGTATCATGCAAACCGAGGAGTGTTGCTGTTGATTTTACCTCCCTTCCTTAAGAATATAGCGGTTGGCCAGTCAGTTCTTCTCTCCTTTGTCCAGTTTTCTTTCATACACACCTCATTCCCACCATCTCAACATTATGTACAGCTTGAAAGCTCGCAGGTCCTTGCCACGCCATTTGGGGGTGTCGCGTTTTTAATGTAGAAACATATACTCCTGTGTACTTATGAAGTCTTCTGCTCATGTAGAAACCATTGTCTTTTTTTCTCCTCATTTTGCTTCCAAACTGCTCAACACTCACACATCCACCTGCATTTGCTGTTAGGGGAAATAATACATACAACCACCAGCAGCCACGGGATAAGTGATCATCTGTTTTCACCTAGAAAGTGAGAGACACGCCAGGATGCATTAGTTTGATGAGACCATTCAAATCTCTGCTGAGCCACAGCATACGCACTGCGGAAAATCTTTATTTGCTGAAGGTGCTAGAGATTCTGACAAAAAGAGATACTCATTGAGACCTCGGATATACTCTGCTGCATCCCTCACTTTCCCCTGAAATAGAAATAAACACCCCAAACTGGAATATATCACTTCCTCCTTTATACATTTGCTAAAAAGAATCTTTATAAACAGCAGACTACTGGGTAGGGTGCTGTTTTGAAGGTAAAGGAGCCCACTTCTTTCCTCAGCTTCAAACAGGATTATTGTTCAAGTCAGCTTTTCTCTCTGGCCTGGTTCTGGGTGCTTGTTTGGTTCATAGGAACCTGGGAAGCTGCCTTATCTTGAGTCAGGCCATTGGCCCATCTAGTTCAGCATTGTCTACACTGGCAGCGCTCCAGCGTTTTAGACAGCTTCTGTATTGGTGTGTCTTTTCTGCCACCTCTCCCCTTTCCCCAAGTAAGTGCTTGTTTTTTTGCTTAGGGAAGGGGGGAACATGCAGGTGAGACACCCATTTGGGTATTGCTTTTCTTTTAGTGTTCCTGTTAAACACTTGGAAAAATATCCTTGAAGTTTTTCAAACGTTCAACAGGAATGCTCATGTTATTCAAGGCAAGCCAGGGAGTGAGGATGTCACACATCACTAAAAAGAATGCTACTAGAGTTGAATTCCATAGCACTTATGTAATGGAAGTCTTGCCTTAGATTTGGAGCAAGTCACCTTATATATACATGGAAGAGCAGATCCCACCTGGTAGGGGAGCCAGGAGTGAGGCAGAAACAGATAAGATCATGGGGACTAGAATCTGTACTTCCAGTCTACATGGAGGATTGATGCCCATACTTCCAGTATATTGTTGTTGTTAGAATTAGAATTTATGATCCCAGACACCCACAGACACACACCAGGCACCCCCAAATACATATATATACACACACAAATAGGCACCTCCAAACACACACAAACACATCAATTATCCCCAAACATACACACACCCCACAAGCAACCAACCCTCACAATATGTATATTGATGGGTTGGAATTTTGCAGTCACATCCATGTAATACATTTAAAGTTTAATACATTTAATTTACATTTAATACAACTCCCAGCACACTTAACAAACTACAGTTCCCAGGATTCTTTGGGGGAAGCCATGTCCTTTAAATGTACAGTGTGGATGTTTATTTGAGTCATGGCACACATACCTCCATAAACATGGAAGCCAGTGGGCAGCTACTCTTCCGCTAAGCTCTATCTCTTCAGCACTCAAGGAACAGCTGACTTCCTGGCTGATTTAACACAGAGAGAACAAACTAGAGCAGCCTGTGCTCAGTAAAACCACTCTTCCTTTAGCTGTTTGAAAATCTGGTAGACGCACTTTTCGTTAGCATTTGTCTGCATCGTCTAAATAAGGAGTTGCTGATGTGGCAAATCAGAGGCTGATTAATTGCATCAATTTTTCTCCTCAAAAAACATCTTTACAAGAAACTTCAAGTGCCATCAAGGCTGAGACTAAGTAGATATTTTAATATTTTCCATAGTTTTCTATTGGCAAATGTGCTGACCTCATTCATCTCACATTTGATCTAGGGAGAAAGGAAAAAATGTAATCTTAATGTAAATACATAAAAATGAGAGAGTATACCACAAAAGCCAATTATGCACAGTGCAGATTTTTATTAGAATTTGAACAGCCTCTCATTGGTTACAAAGAATAATCAACAGATGAAAAGTGAGCTCTGTAACCTGACCCTTCAATCATATCCCCCGGATAGTTTTTTAAAAATTAAACCAATTACAATATTAATACATACAAAAAATGGTGCTATGTCACTGTCGTGACATAGTGGGATATGGTCAGAAGGGGATGAGGTCTAGATGGCAGTGGACCATATCTCTCTGTTCCTTCATCCACCTTATTGGTACTTGGAGGCCTAGCACCTGGAACTTCTAGCCTGGTGGTGGTGTTATTGAATCCTAGATCAGTTTGCAATAAAACATCACTCAGCTGTGATCTGATTGCAAATGAAGGAGTCAGCCAGGCATGCATTACTGAGACCTGGATAGGCAAGCTGGACAGAATAGAACTGACCCAGCTTTGCCCACCTGGGTACTTGGTGCAGCACCAAGTCAGGCTGGGGGGGCTCAGAGGGGGAGTCACTGTGGTCCATGGGAATACTCCTTCACTCACCAGGAAACTTCTCCAACTGGTGGCAAACTATGAGGGTCTGTATTTGGTGCAGGGCCAAAGAGACAGATTAGGGATGCTGTTGGTGTACCTCCAACCCAGCTGCCCAACAGCCTTCCTGACCCCAGGTGTGGTGTTGGAAAACCCCAGGAGTTTGATCCCGGAATATTTCTACATTCACTCTGAGGCCACCTTGACAGGGCTGGCTTGGGGCTTCACGGTCTCCATGACATGCTGTCAGCCCAACACATAGGGCAGGACATAACCTTGATTTAGTCTTTGCTTCTGGGTGGGAGAAGCATGGTCTGGATATTAGAAAGATAACCAGACACAAGTCAGAGAGCATGATTGCATCTGTCATATAATGAAGGCAGCAAAGAAAGCCTAAGCTGCTTTCACATATGGGGCTGATTGTGTTTGTCCAACAGATTAAAAAGGTAGAGCTTCTGCCTTGATTTCTAAAATTCCTTTCACACCGCAGTACCTGTTGCATTCAGGAACAGTAGCTTTTTCAGCGGATATACCAGCATTTCGCACTATTGTCTTTCACACAGCTGAAATGAACGTCTTGTTTTCGTCCCTCACCCATTAAACACATGCACACTGTAGTTTCCTCATAATTCACCGCTTGAGTTAGTGTCTGGATACAGGGGTTTGTATGGGAAAAGAAGGAAGGGAATGCTGCTACCCAGGTCTATGCCAGAATACCGGCACAATTTTCATCAGGCAAAGAAAAAGTGTGCACCTAAATGGTGGGAATGCACTGCATGCTGGGAGGCTGTTATGTGAGTGGGTGCGGCTAGGCAAAACTCCTGCAATCTTCCAGGTTCTCAGCCTTGCAAACGGATTATTTCTGGTATTATTTATCACGGAAATTAACATTAAACTTACACTATATTCCACTAGAATTCCGAAACTAGCTTGTACGTCAAATATAATTCACGAATAACCAGGTTAAAAATCGTCAGAATAACAGAATAAAGTGCAGTGTGAAAGCAGCCTTACTTTGTCACTTCCATTGCCAGAAGTCTTCCAGTTGAGCTGTTTCAAATGGTGTGGGGACTGCTTTCTTTTTCTCCAGTGAATCCCATGCTGGAATCCTGGCTGGCTCACTGTGACAATCTTGAAAGATACTTTGGAGACAAAATCACTTGCTGACTTGAACATTACCGTTGATTGAGTATTGCACTGTTTTGTCTGGTTTTATAGGATCAAATACAGTTTATGAAGCTTGAGAATGTGGACGAGATGCTTGGAGCTCTGCAGCTGACAACATTCAAGTGAGAAAGAGGGGTGGTGGTGGTGATGATGATGATGATGATGATTTGGGACTGGTTCTCTCTCTCTCTCACACACACACACACACACACACATTTTATTTTTCTGTTCTTGATTACAATACAGTTGACAACTGTGTCTTCCCAATGATCAACTCAGCAAATTATATTAGACTATTTTATAGAATAATGCTGAAGGTAAAAAAAACCAACTTAAAACAAAATAAACAAGAATCAAGGAAGTATGAAGACAGTTTAATTGCATTTGCATAAAAGATAATGTCAACATTGCCCAACCGTATATAGTTCTGCTGGTATTATTCCTTTTTATTAGCACACACCATCCATTATAGCTTGGTTTATGATAGGCTGTAATGTAACTCAAAGCTGTTTCCCCCAACTGACTAATAAGGCAGCTAAGGCAACTATATCCCCAGACTCAGACTGAATATGGCTGAGCATATTTTTGTTCCTGTTCTCACAAGACACAGCTTGAGGGAGGTTCTTACCATGGACAAAAAAATGCCCCCTGGAAAACACATGTGAAGAAGGATGCAATCAGTTCTTCAAGACTGAAGGTCAAACTATAAATTACACTTAATGCGTAGTGTAATATAACGTTATAGCTTCCCTTTTAGTTTTATGAATTATAGGAGAGGAGAAGCGGCTCTTTACCAGGAAAGCACATAAGGAGGGGGGGGCTTATGTTTTCCTTTCCCAGTTCAATTGAAACTAAAATGCCCCCAATATGGCTAGGACACTCTAAGGCAAGGATGGTGAACCTGTGACCCTCCAGCTGTTGCTGGATTACAAGTCCCATCATCCCCGACCACTGGCCATGCTAGCTGGGGTTGATGGGTATTGTAGTCCAACAACATCAAGAGGGCCACAACTTTCCTATCACAGTTCAAAGAGGAGATGCTGCCGCCGCCACCTCTTTTACCACTAACCTTTTCAGCTTTCAGAACCTTCACAACTTTAGACCCTCACCCCTGAGAAAAATGCCCTCCCATTTTTGCGGCCCACAGATGGGGCTGCGAAAGTAGATGGACATTGTTCACTCACTCAGCCCTAAATTTTCCACTAATATTTATGGAATCTCCCCTCACTGCACAAAAAGAGAAAACCTCTGTGAAAAATTGTTTCTGTTTCTTTTCAACTCTATCTGCCCTTGTTTGCTCTGATGTTTTCTATATAGATAACACCACAGTATTGTACTCAAAGAAGTGTTTTTTTAATGTCCCTCATTTTTTTTTTTACAATGGAAACTCAATAAAACATGTGAACATAAACAAGGCAGGCATGTATGACATTTCATCAATCAATATCAAAGTTTATCTTCTGCAAACAGCGCACACAAGTTTTAGAAAAGCAGTAAATGCTTCTGATTTGTGATGTTTCCCAGCTTTGAGATACTAACAAAAAATTTGTTTGTTATTTCTTTAAAAAATGGCTTACCTGCTCTAAATTGCCTGGGTGCAAATATAAAAGGACTTATGTTTACAGAACTGAATGGGTCCATGGTATGTATTAAATAATAAGTTAAATTATTCAGAAAGAGTATTAATACAAACTGCCTCAGAGATAATAGTTTGGCCACATGGATTTATTTATTTATTTATATGATTATTTGATTTATATCCTGCCTTTCCTCCCAGCAGGAGCCCAGGGCGGCAAACAAAAGCACTGAAAACATTTTAAAACATCATAAAACAGACTTTAAGACACATTGAAACAAAACATCTTTTAAAACTTTTTTTAAAAAAAAAAAAAGCTTTCAAAACATCTAAAAAAGTTTAAAAACATTTTTTAAAAAGAAGGTTTAAAAACATATTAGAAAGCAATTCCAACACAGACACAGACTGGGATAGGTCTCAACTTAAAAGGCCACTGAGAGATCAAAGTAAGAATAACAGGGGCACACCCCTCTTTCCTTCTCCCGATAAAGGTCATCCATCAGGGTGACCAAGGCAGATTCAGTCCCATAACCAGGCCTGAACCCAGACTGGAGTGGGTCAAGCTAATCTGTTTCATCCAAGAGTACTTGCAATTGCTGTGCCACAACCCTCTCAATCACCTTCCCTAAGAAGGGGGTATTTGCGACCAGTCGGTAGTTGTCACAAACCAATGGGTCCAGGGTGGGCTTTTTCAGGAGCGGTTGGATCACCACCTCTTTCAGGGCAGCTGGAACTACTCCCTCCCGCAATGATGCATTGACCACACCCTGGAGCCACTCGGTCAAACCTCCTCAGCAAGCTTTAATAAGCCAAGAAGGGCAAGGGTCAAGAAGACATGTTGCTGGCCTCCCATTTTGCCCAAAGCGAAACATTCTGACAGCTCTGAGATAAACAAACCTACTCTGGAAAATTTTCTTCAATCTTATCTAAGCATAGTTAGATTTATGTCATAATTCCTTGCATGTTTTGCGCAAGCAAGTATCTTTAGATGCATTGTGTGTTTTCCTTTAAAGACACCAATAAAGAAGGGATGAGGTAGACACATCTGCAACCAATCAATTCTTCCTGGTCCTTTTGTCTACTCTCCTCCCCCACCTACTTGCTAGTGGAGATGTATTCAACATAGTGTCTTCCAGATATTGTGGACCATCAGCCCCATCCAGCATGGCTGGTGGTCGAGGATGATGGGAGCTGTAGTCCAACAACATCTGGAGGGCCACAGGCATCCCATCCTTCAAAAGGCTACCTTTGTCCTAGTGCTCCTAAGGTTGGGAGAGAAGTTGGGCAAACTGAAGGACCAGTAGAAGGACAAATGGAAGCAGCTATGGCTACCCCACCTCCATTTTGTTGATGTTAACTCATCATATTCTCCATGTTGGACCCTGGTAGTCCAAAGTCAATGGCAATTTCTGCTTGGATATCAAGTTTGAAATTGGCCATATCTAGCTGTTAATACCAATCCATAAGGAAAGCCATGCTGGCAGGAGACCAGCTGTGTTTCCCCCCTAGCAAATTAAAACATCCACAGTTTGAGGCTCAACAGTGAGAGAGACATTGGATAAATTAGGCCAAATTTTAGTACTGTGTCAAGAAAAGAAAGAGCAGCTTAATTCACTTGGTGACGTTTTCCCATTGTCTGTAGCACTCGGATTACTTGAGCAAAGGAATTGTCAGAGAGGATGAAAGCTCTGCAAATTTCAAATTATGAAATGTCAAAATATAGCATATAGATAAGTTGCGAACAAAAAAAACCCCTCCTCTAATGCATTAAGTACTTTCTTTAATTATAGTATCTCTGTCAGTCTGATGAATTGTTCATGAAATAAAGCTGTTACACTTTAGAATGCCAAGATCAAATTGGGTAATTGTAATTCCTAGCATTTAGATTTAACAGAGTTTTGTAACATCAGGCTTCAGCGAAGAATCAGAAAAGGAGGGCTGATGGTTGTTTAAATATCTATCTCAGTATTAAGATGGATGCTGAAAACTAATGTTCATAGTAGGATCATTTCCTATATGTCTCCTTACATAATTACAGGTGCCTAAATCGTGGTGAGAGGTGGTCTTTACTGCTGCAAATAATGCCTACCCTTATTTATTGATTTATAAATAACAATTTAATACCACTCAATATTTATTATTATTTATTCATATAAAATATTTATGTACCACCTATTGATACAAAATAACATGGTGGTGCCCAACAATATATGCAATGAAGCATAATATAATAAAATCTAAGTGGCTTACATAAAAACACAGCAATAAAATTTCCTAAGAACAAGATAAAAATAAAACACAACTGTATCTCACAGATGAAACTGAGCAAAGGAATCCTCATGTAAGTTTTTAAGAGGCATTTAAAAGCCATTACTGTCTCCACCCTACAAATTATCTGAGAGAGGGCATTCCAGAGGGTGGGCTCTATCACTGAGAAGGCAGTTTTCCACGTTGTCACCAAATGACAATCCACTGGTCGTGGATCGACCAGGAACATCTCCTCAGAAGATCTTAAATATCAGCTTGGTCTGTATCATGGGAGGTGGTATCTTAGCCCAGTTGTTTAGGTCTTTAAATGTCAGCAGTAAAAACTTTAAATTATCTCATTAGGTAATAGGCAGCCAGTCACATTTTTTCAGCACTGGTATAATATACGTAAGAACATAAGAATGTAAGAACATAAGAAGAGCCTGCTGGATCAGGCCAGTGGCCCATCTAGTCCAGCATCCTGTTCTCACAGTGGCCAACCAGGTGCCTGGGGAAAGCCTGCAAGCAGGACCCGAGTGCAAGAACACTCTCCCCTCCTGAGGCTTCCGGCAACTGGTTTTCAGAAGCATGCTGCCTCTGACTAGAGTGGCACAGCACAGCCATCATGGCTAGTAGCCATTAATAGCCCTGACCTCCATGAATTTGTCTAATTTTCTTTTAAAGCCATCCAAGCTGGTGGCCATTACTGCATCTTGTGGGAGCAAATTCCATAGTTTAACTATGCGCTGAGTAAAGAAGTATTTCCTTTTGTCTGTCCTGAATCTTCCAACATTCAGCTTCTTTGAATGTCCACGAGTTCTAGTATTATGAGAGAGGGAGAAGAACTTTTCTCTATCCACTTTCTCAATGCCATGAGAAAGCTGGGCATCCTACGAAGCTGGGCATCCTACGATGCACCCTAGCAGCTGCATTTACACCAGCTTTAACTTCCGAATCAGATGCAACCGTAGCCCTGCATACACTGCATTACAGTAGTCTAAACATGAGGTGACCAATGTGTGGGGCACCATGAAAAGGCTGCCCCTGTCCAGGTATGTACATACTTGGCATGCCAACCAAAGGCAGTAATGAGCATTCTGAGACACTGAGGCCACCCATTTCTCTAGTGACAGCAATGGATATAGGAGCATCCCCAAACATTGCAACTGCTCTTTCAGAGGGAGTGCATCCCCATCTAGAGATGATATACAACCCAGGAAACCACATATACATAGGGCCTCTGTCTTGTCATCATTAAGTCACAGTTTATTAGCTCTCAACCAGCCAATGGCTTAGATTAACTGTCCAAGGACCAAGGCACAGCCACCCAATACTACTCTCTGGAACCAATCCCATAAGCAGGAATTAAACATTCAGAGACAGTTCAGGAGGGCACAGTGGTCAATGGTATCAAAAGCCTCTGAGAGATCCAAGAGAATCCACAGGATTGTACTCACCCTGTCCCTCTCCCAAAGACAGTCATCCATTAGGGTGACCGAGGCTGATTCTGTCCCCAAACAGGCCCTAAGCTCAGACTAAAACAGTTCTAGATCAGGGTTAGTGAAGAGCCTGGTGGGCTAAATCCTGAGCTCCCTCACCAGGCCACCCACCTGTCAGTCACCTGACATCGCCATGATGTCAGGCAACCAATTTTTCCTTTGTAGCATGGCTTGAGCTCAACATTTTCTTTTTTTAGTGTAGCTCAAGTTCAAGCCATGATGCAAAAAGAAAATCCCAGCTGATCCCAGCAGAGCTTGAAGTTACTATCCCAAATCAGCAGGGACTGGCTGCACTCTAGAGTTCTGGATCGTTATTATGTTTTAGATGCCTACTAACAACTTTATTTCAGCAAGCCTTTCCAGACACATAATTCTATTATGTACAGTTGTTTTTTAAATCATCTGAGTTTCATCTGTATATTTTTGGCAATTAGTTTGTTTTATGCACACCACTTAGAGGTGTTTTTTAAAGTGGTTTATAAATTTTCTTTAAAAATTAAGCACTTGGAAGTAAGTCCCACTATGTGGATTGGAGCTTACTCCCAGGTACATAGGATTAACACCACAGTTTGGCTGTGTTTCATTTACAAATTGTTCAGTTTAGGAACTTTGTTTTATTATAATCTTTACTGAAATGTTCACAGAATATATGTCTGCTAATTATTGCTTCATGACAATATACATTCATTGTCTACATTTTCCAAAGAAGCTTTAGTCATTAACAAGATCACCCTTTAGGATCTGCAACAGATTAAAACTGATGTCTTCTGCTTACTTCCAAGAATATTTGATTGGAGTTCTATGTTTATAATTATGGTCTCAATCACACTACAAATGTATTTTAGTGAGCTCAGCTAGTCAGATCTTTGTCACAGAACAGACTGAAATTAATTTCCTCCTAGATCTAATCCATAATTTCCCCATATGTTCTGCAATATTCAAAATGGGAGACTGAAGAAAAAGAAAACACTGATGAAATAGGGAACTTTTAGAAGAGCCAGCAGAGGAATCATTTGGAGATATGCTTAAGCAAAACAAAAAACAAAAACAGATAGGGTAAAGGAAGTAATAGAGCACCTGCTTTACAGGAAGAAAGTTCTAGGTTCAATCCCCAGTATCTCCACATATGCAATAGTGTAGTGGCAAATTCAGAAGTGCAGGGTCCCTTCATGATAGTCGCAGCCACATCCCCTTCCTCGCTTTTTTGCTGCTGGGTTCAGAAGGAGATCCTTATTAATGCCTTCTCCCACAATAACAGATGATCCAAGGAGTTAATCAGCATGAAAGGGGAGAGCACTGGCTACTGAGAAGAGTCTTCTCAGTGGCTGACTCATCTCCTTTCATTCCATTTGGCAGGAAAAGACAAGGAAGCATGTTAGAAGACTCTTCTCAGGGGCTAACATACTCCCTTTTCATGCTGATTGGCTTGTGGGATGCTGAAGACATATAGACTCTACTGGAACCCTGCTCCCCAAAAAGTAAGGTGTCTGAGACACACACACCCCAAGACTCCGGACAACTACACCCCTGCAAGTAATGCTGAAAAAGACACCCACCTATAACCCTGGAAAGCCACTGCAGGTCACTGTAGACGATGGACAGCAATCCTGGCATCAACCCCAACCAACCTGGTCAATGGTCAATGATGATGGAAGGTACCATCTTGCCCACACCTGCTGTAGACAAGGCTAGAGCTTTGCACAAGCAATGCCTCAAAATTCTCCACATGCGCTGCTACTGCAAGTGGTGGCAACAACAGCTGTCCTAGCTACCTGGCAATCAGTTTGCATCATTCACAATAACCCTGACCTAGCATCTTTCCAGGATATTGCGGGGACAGAGAGGAACAGTGGCTGCCGCAACAGTTGGCAGAGAATATTCTGGAAAGGGGCCCACTTTTTCCAGGGGACTGAGAAAAAAAATACAGAAATTTTTATTTTGAGAAATTTCAGCTGAACATTAAACAGTACTAGGCTAGATGGACTACGTTTAAGGCAGCTTCTCATGTTCCTAATTACAGCTTGGAGATCATGTCTGTCTCCTACTGCACTCTAGCATGTAATAACAATGCACCTGTTTTCCTCCACCACCAGCAACTGGCACAACATGAGAATCCTATATGCTCCAGTAGGCAGGATTGCCAGCTTTTAAAGAGGGCGTTATAGCTGTGTATTTAACAGCAGCTTGAGGCTGCAAAGGCTGGTAGGCAATATTGTTTATCTTCTGCCAGTTCCTGCACATCAAGATGATGGTAAATGCAGACCATCCCTGGCTTTTTTCCTGGTCAATTGGCAATCCATGGAGTCAGGGAGGCAGAGTGGGTGACAGGCCCAGTGGAGCCATAAGCAAGGGCTGCCTGCACTTCTCTTTATGCAGAATTGTTAGGCTATTTGGATTGCAACCTGGCATCATATATTTATTCAGTACAAACCTGCTAACATGTCAAAGGGGAGGCTAAACACACCTTCCCCCCAAAAAATTCCTACTCAGCCCCTAAACGGTGACTAGCATCAACTCATACTGAAAGGGCATTCTCCCTCCATGGAGGTCAGGAAACATGTGTGCAAAGGCAAACGTTTATCTGAAACTCATGGTGGGAAAGCTTAAGGGAAACTGGAGGGGAAAATGGCATGCATGCAAACAACTGAGCATTTTATTTTATTTATTAAGGAAACTTATGCCCCACCTTTCCAGTAAAAAATAGCTCCCAAGATAGAGGATACTCTCCTCTACTGGTGTTTGCCCCCTTAAATTCCCTTCTGCTGAAGCCACTTTGCTTTTGTAAAATTAATAAAAGGGACCAATGCACTAATAAATATAGTAAAGAAAACTAGGAGACTGAGGGCAACTCCAGTGCTGCACCTTCTGCTCCTCAGGGGAGAACCAACCTGGCCCCATCCATTGGTCACTGAAGGGGCAATTTTAGGAATGCTCGTCCCCACTAGAAAGAAAAGTCTAACTGCCAACTGCCCTGGGACTTTCTTTCATCTTGCAAAAGGCCTTTGTGTCTCACCAGTAAAGAAGCTGGATATTACCGCCTGGACCCTTATCTAGTGTAATTTGATCTGTTTTTTCTTATTCCTGTTATTTGTTTTATTCTCTTCGTTTTATCATGGTAATGTTTTATTCTTGTATATTGTAAACCACCCTTGAAATATTTATATTAAAGAATAGGATAGAAAATAGAAAAAAAATAAGAGTTTCATCATCAAATTTTCTTGTGGTGGACTGTGCTTCTGAATCCACTTTAGGATTGTGGAGTTTTCAGCTTGCTTCTGCAGTTGTGCTTCTAACATGCTTGATATGCACACGTATTAGGAGGCCATAACACTGATCCCCAAGACAGAACAATCAGCTGTTGATTTCTGTAGCATAAGCTGTTGTCAGGGCAGGAGTTTTTTATGTTCAGTTGCCAAACGTAATACATCCCGATGTGGTGAAACTTGGTATTCACCACATTATGGAGACCGACTGAAAACCGAAGTTCTCTGGCATAATAACTGGAATACAAACCAGGGTGACTGACTGCTCTACTCACATAGAGGAGCTTAAAGCCTTCCCCTTCAAAGTGGAGGCAGCCCTCATGATCCCCAAAGCTCCCTTAGTGGGCCTTCTGGAATGGCATCCCATAGGACGCAAGGAGGGTCTGATTTTGGAAACAACTGTTGCCCCTTCCTCCACCTTATGAGCAGAAGCCCTCATGCATCAGGGGTGGGGTAGGGTTGGATCTCACCCACAGTAAATTTCATTACATGGAAATGCTGAAGGAAAGAGATGCTCACCGAGCACAACTCATTGTAGCTTTGCTATATTTTGCACAGTAGCACATTTGCCTTGTTTATCATTATGTCAATAAATCACAGGATTGAGTCTTTAAAATGCTGATTTGCATCCCATCGTTTAGTGATAGAACCTCCCGCCGCCCCCAAAAAATGCCCAGTGTGATGTCTGTAATATCAGTTAAAGGACATGAGGGGAGGATAAGTTATGCACATGTATTTAGCAGTTTCAATTTTGCTGTGTCAGGTCGATGAAAATATGCCAAATTTGTTTACAGATGAATTAATCATGACATTATTTTGAGAACATCACAACTGCATCAATTACACCACATTTAGTATCATAAGTAAGCTGCATAGTAAATGAATGGAATACATTGGAACCCTTTTCTATTAATAAAGATGGGAGGGGCAGGATCTGATTATGCTCAAATAAGAGAGTATCTGGGTTCAGTTGGCTGTGTAGGAGAGAGAGAATGAGGAGGGCTTTACGTGATCCTTGTTAATGGATATGGTAAATCTTCATGAAATCTAATAGAATGCTTAGCTGTAAGAGCTTGTCTACAAATTATTACATTTAGATGTGGGAGGCAGCTTAATGCCTAGCAAATATGAAGAAGGTATCTGAGATGATCCTATTGCTAGCAGACCTAATGTTGAGGTGACTTTGTCAAGAGCAGCCAAGTCACCACTTGTATATCGAATTTCAGCGTAAGGAAGAGCTAATATTTTAATTTGGCCGATCAATAACGTTGAGAGTGACTGTTTGCTGACATCCAAAAATAAATACGGGTTATCAGAGGACACCTTGAATGGCTCTAAGCCACCGTGAAAATCACAATAGTTCATGTTGATGTCTTTACTAAATTATACATAGCAATTATATTAGATTAGAAATAACTGAATGGCAAGATGTTGAAAATATTCAGTGCATAGAAAAATACAACAGTTTATGGAACCGCATATGCAAAGATGGCTCAAGACACTGTGGTGTCTGAAGTGGGTCTCTGCTGCACCCCTCCACTCTTCCTCCTTTTCCATGACCATTGCCACCCCCACTTCCCCTCCTCTTTCCTCCATCCTTATATCTTTCTACTCTTTCGCTGTTGCATTAGGGGCAACAACGTTGGAGGTTCCTACCTCCCCTTCTTTTCTGACTCACTCTGAGGAAGGTGGTCCTTCCTCAGAGTGAAGCATTGTGGGCAAGGTGGCATGGCAGAGTGCCTGCACCATTTCACAGAAATTCCGTTTAAAGTTAATTAGAAGTTAAAGTATCTTTAAACATTTAAGTAATTTTAAAACTGAATTTCTAGCAGCTACAGGAAGCGAGAGTAGTACGGGCATCCTCCCACGCCACCTTACTCACAATACCTTTTTTAAAGGAGGATTAATTTCTTCAGAGTGAGGGATGATGATGGGGTGGGTGCTCTGGGAAGCCCACAGGAGCCTTGCTGGTTCTATGGCAGGTGGCAGCAGTAGCCAGCAGCTGGCAAAGCAAGTGAATAGGGGCCCTGTGGGGGCACCAATCTACCACTTCTGTGTTCCCCTGCTGAAGCAGTTGTCTCAGCTTGTCCCATGGAAATGACAGCTCTGATCATACATGTATTTGTTTGGCCTTTTCCACAGACTTTTCTAGATTAGAGCTCTCTACATTATTTGCGCAGCACTGGCATCAAAAGAGATTGAGAACAAAATATTGTAAGTTAAATCTACCCGCTATATGGAGGAATAAAAATATAGCTATATACAACAACAAAATTGGGAGTTTTGGAAAGCAGTGCAGAATAAGGAATTCCTGCATGAATGTGACATCTCGGGGTTTTATTAAGGATTATGGCTGCTTTTGCTATGATAAAAAATGGTTTCCCTTTTGGTATGTGTTCTATTCATGTTCCATGCTGCTGCAATTGCTTGATATTTATGGTTTTATATTCCCACAAAGCTCAACTTTATGTATTTGTATTTTAGTTTTCAACTTAGAATCATAGAATCATAGAATAATAGAGTTGGAAGGGGCCTATAAGGCCATCAAGTCCAACCCCCTGATCAATGCAGGAATCCAAATCAAAGCATTTCCAACAGATGGCTGTCTAGCTGCCTCTTGAATGCCTCCAGTGTCGGAGAGCCCACTACCTCTCTAGGTAATTGGTTCCACTGTTGTATGGCTCTAACAGTTAGGAAGTTTATCCTGATGTCCAGTCGAAATCTGGCTTCCTGCAACTTGAGCCCATTATTCCGTGTCCTGCACTCTGGGATGATTGAGAAGAGATCGCGGCCCTCCTCTATGTGACAACATTTCATGTACTTGAAGAGTGCTATCTAATCTCCCCTCAGTCTTCTCTTCTGCAGGCTAAACATGCCCAGTTCTTTCAGTCTCTCCTCATAGGGCTTTGTTTCCAGTCCCTTGATCATCCTTGTTGCCCTCCTCTGAACCTGTTCCAGTTTGTCTGCATCCTTCTTGAAGTGCGGAGACCAGAACTGGAAGCAGTATTCAAGATGAGGCCTAACCAGTGCTGAATAGAGGGGAACTAATACGTCACACGATTTGTAAACTATACTTCTGTTAATGCAGCCTAATATACCATTTGCCTTTTTTGCAGCCACATCACACTGTTGGCTCATATCCAGCTTGTGATCAATGACAATTCCAAGATCCTTCTCACATGTCATATGGCTGAGCCAAGTTTCCCCCATCTTCTAACTGTGCATTTGGTTTCTTTTTCCTAAGTGTAGAACTTTGCATGTATCCCTGTTGAATTTCATTCTGTTTTCAGCCCAACGCTCCAGCCTATCAAGATCCCTTTGAATTTTCTTTGTCTTCCACAGTATTAGCTATGCCCCCCAATTTTGTATCATCTGCAAATTTGATAAGCATGCTCTGTACCTCCTCATCCAACTCGTTAATAAAAATGTTAAAGAGCACTGGGCCCAGGACTGAGCCCTGTGGTACCCCACTCGTTACTTCCATCAAGGAACCGTTGATAAGCACTCTTTGAGTATGATTCTGGAGCCAACTGTGAATCCACCTGATAGTTGTTCCATCCAGCCCACATTTAGCTAGTTTGCTAATCAGAATATCATGGGGCACTTTGTCAAAAGCTTTGCTGAAGTCGAGGTATATTATGTCCACAGCATTCCCACAGTCTACAAGGGAGGTTACCCGATCAAAAAATGATATAAGACTTGTTCATTTGTTATATTCTCTACTCCAGCCAAACATATGTGCACCTGTTACCTTGGTCCCATCTGTACTATACATAGAAAGCAGTATCATTCCACTGTAAACAGTCATGATTTCCCCCCAAAGAATCCTGGGAACTATAGTTTGTTAAGGGTGGTAAGAGTTGTTTGGAAAGCCCTATTCCTCTCACAGATGTACAGTTCTCAGAGTTACCTTGGAAGAGGGATTGATTGTTAAACCACTCTGGTAATTGTAGCTCTGTGAGGGAAATAGGGCTCTCCTGACAACTCCCAGCACTTTTAACAGTTCCCAGGATTCTTTGTGGGAAGCCATGAGTGTTTAAAGTAATATGATACTGCTCAAAATGTGCAAGAGTGGGGCTTCGTCAGTTCTTTCTTGGCATCTGATTATATGGGTTGTTGCCCTGAAATTAACCAATTAAAGATGATTACACAGGGAGGGTATTTGCTACAACCCTGGCAGGCTTGTACCACCTCAGGATACTAGGGTTGCCAGGTCAGAAGCATGCCAAAGCCTGAGATTTCAGGGGCAGGCCCTAGCGATGTCACAGAGGCAGGTCATAGTGATGTCACAGGGATGGACCATAGTGATATCATAGGGCAGGCCTTAGTGATGTCACGGGGTGGGCCCTAGTGATGTCATTAAGCATGATACATTAAGGATCAATCACTGTTGGTTGGAGCATAAAATTCAAAGAAAAATATTGATCTGATTGAAAATTAAGGTAGAAATCTTAGCTAAAAGACAGAGCCCGGGTAGGGAACATTTAATCTAGCCTACTTAATTCTGGCAAAACTTTAAGTGCCCTCAAGCCAGCCCAGTCACCAGAAGGCCATTGTGGGAAGAAAGGAGCCTAGTGTTGTGAAGATGTTAGATGGGAGCACTCAAGAGTAAAGATGGATGCCCTTAAAGGCTGTAATTCTAAACACACGTACTAAGCCCCATAGAACTCAATAGGACTTACTTCTGAGTAGATATGGTTTGGATTGCGCTGTTGGTAAAGCTTGACTAGGGATCCTCTGCAAAGATATCCATGTCCAACCAGGCAACCCCTGCCTGGAATGCCCTGCCCCTACCTTTTAACATGGCTGCCCCAAACTTCTTTACAGATTTGACCCTTCACTTCTGAAACAGCCTGAGAAATGAATAAGAGTAAGAAGATTCTCTACCCTTTCTGGCTACCTTGTGGGTTGCTATAAACTCACTTTCACAGCCAACCCGATTCCAGTGAGTAAAAATTGACAGAGAGAAAACACACATGGATTGATCTGCTTTCATAGACAGCAGCTTGGGAACAACAACAATTGCAGCCTCACAATTCACAGTATGTGAATTCTCTTTTCCCAGTTTTGGGTAAGAAACAAACTGTCATGCAACCAACAAGGTGCATCGTTAGTGGATTTAAGGGGGTTGAGCTGAGCGCATGGAACCGCTGTTGTTTCTTCAATGGAAGAAAGGGACTGAAGTTAAAGATAAATGAAATGCAAATAGAAAAGAAAAACAAAAGACAGTGATGATTTCCTAAATGCAATAACATACCAACAACAACAAAATTCCTATGAATAAGGCAGAAAACTCAGCATCCCACAACCAATCAGGATTCCTCACCAAAAACCAAAACTAAAAAAATCCTGACAGCCAGTCAGCCAAGGGAACAGAAATCCCCATGCAGCACAACCTGACCCAGGGGCTGCAGGTAGTGCAGAATGCTATGGCACAACTGCTGACATGAGTGTGACCATATCAGGACATAATACCTCTGCTCTGAAATCTGCACTGGTTGCTGATTTGCTACCAGGCCAAGTTCAAGGTGTGCTTTCCATGCTATGGGTGCCACATAGTACTTGTTCTGCTCTTGTAAGAAATCAGTCCTTTAGTGTGATAGCACCTACTTTTTCGAACTCCCTGCCTATTGACATTAGGCAGACACCTTCACTGTACTCTTTTCAGCACCTGCTACAAACATTCTTGTTTAGGCAAGCCTACCCAGTCATGTAGGAGCTATTGTGTTTTTTATTTGTTTTTAACTCATTGTTGGTTTTATTATTTTGAATGTTTTTAAATACCTGTCTCTGTTTTTGTCAATAATTTTATTGTATTAATTCCTTCTGTAAACCACTTTGAGATTTTTTACAATAAAGTGGTATATAAATGTTGTAAATAAAATATATGAATAAATTTTGGATTCACTGTTGCCTTCGGGTCTCTTTCCACTTTTAGGAACAAAGGAATCTGCCTTATTCCGACTCAGGCCATTTGGTGCCATCTAGCTGAGTACTAATGACATGGACTAGCATTGGCTCTCCAGGATTCCAGGCAATAGTTTTTTCCAGAAATTGAATTTTGGACCTTTGCATGCAAAGCATGTGCCCTGCCACTGAGCCACAGTCCTTCCCCTGTTTAAAAAGTACCGTTTAAAATTATTCTTTTTAATCCACTAATGAATACACTGCATACCTAGAGCAGATCCACATTATTCATTTGAAGCACATTAAACACACATTTGAAGCACAGGAATCCCACCACAGAATAATGGGAACTCTTTTTTGTTAATGGTGGTGGGAACAATAACTGTGAGGGGGAAAGTACAATTCCAAGGATTCTTTAGGGGAAGTCATGCGCTTTAAGTGCAAGTTGGATGTGCTTTAAATGTATTGTGTGGATCTACTTAATACACTTTGCCTGCATGTAAATTGTTTTAGTTAGTTTTTTAAAATGGAAATGAGCTATAAAGTTTACTGGATGACCATGGGCTACTCACTATCTCTCAGCCTAATCTGCCCCTCAGGATGAAAACAACAGAGGGGAACCATGACCACCCCAAGGAAAAAGGGCACACTGAAAATGTAGAGGAAGTACAACCATAGTGTGAAATCAAATACTTATTGGGACATAGTATGAAGAAATATTTATGTAAGCACTACTGTCAAAGATGTTTATTATTTACACAACCTGTAAATATATTTGTAGTGCAATCCTCTGATTGTTTACTCAGAAGCAAGTCCCAACCAGGGAAGCAGGTTACACAAACAGGAAAGTGTGCACAGAACTGCAACCTCAAGTGATAAGGAACTTCATTCACCCAACCCAAAATTCAGAATCATGCCACTTTAAGCTGTTTGCAACTGTTTATACTTTTATGATTATTGGATTTTAAAGGGATTTATTTCTTACTGTGAGCTTCCTTGGTTTCCAATCAGCAATCCTACCTCACAGGGTTGTTGGGAAAACTCCATATACACAGACAAACTGGAGATATAAAAATACATAGACCCCATATAATTAGGGTTGCCAGGTTCATGGCCTGAGACTGATCCTGTATCTTTAGGAGAAGAGAAAGTCAGCCAAGTGCAGGTGTTCTTGCAACACTGTATGACAAAACCACAAGGTGGAATTCTCCCTTCCCCCTGCACAACTTTTAAAGATACAGAAGACCTCTTGGATGCCAGGCCCAGCCTCCAAGAAGTCTTCTGTATCTTTAAAAGTTGTGCAGGGGGAAGGGAGAATTCCACCTTGTGGTTTTTCTCATTATAGTGTTGCAAGAACACCTGCACTTGGCTGACTTTCTCTTCTCCTAAAGATACAGGATCAGTCTCAGGCCCGGAACCTGACAAGCCTATATATAATAGTTTATTGTCAAAATGAGTTGGACATTATAGAACATCTTTTTTTAAAAAAAAAAAATCAGTATTAGTTTCCTACATAATAAACGCAGTGATATCTATGAAAACCCTTCCGAATTGCTTTAAAAAAAGGATTGGAGAGGGAGAGAAAGATTTACAACACAAACACAATCCTTTGCTATGTTTACTCAAAAGTCCTATGAATTTACACCACAATCCTCACCATGTCTACTCAAAAGTAAATCTTATTGAATTCAATACGGTTTACTCTGGGCATGTGGGGTTAGCATTGCAGCTTTATTCCCAGAAAAGCAAGTACTGGATTAAAGCTTCATATATGGAAGGTTTTCAAAACACTGCCATCATCAACAGCCCAGGAAAATTTAAACTTGTTTGACTCCTACACACAAGAGAAAAAAATACTTTTGGTACTGCTGAAAGCTATATACTTACTCAATTTATGCAATTTTCAGATAAACAGGAAACAACAATCATTTTCTACCTTTGCAATAGAGTCTAGGTACTGCCTGGAGGCCCAGAAATTCCTTGTCAATCACAGCTCTGACATCACTTATTGGCTACAAACCTGAAAGGTAGGGGTTAGAGCAGCCAACTAAGAGAACATTTCACATAAGTTGAGGGTGCGTGTGACATTTTGGTGTACATCTCGTGAACCAGACCACCTAGAAAAATTTTTTAAAAAATGAAAGCTGAGAGTCTGGAGATTAAGGTGACTCACCTGGAGACCCAGAGAGGACCCCAAAAATCTGGAGTCTGGGTGAAAACCAGACACCATGTGGGGGGTTACTTGATTGAATGGATCTTGCTCCCAACTCCTAAGCAAAAGTCTGTCTCCTGTTATATTTTCACATGCAGAATGACTTTGCTATGAGCCTTTGTACTGCACAGCAAAATGAAACTTGTACATTAACAACAAATTCAGGAACTGAAGTGTTTTGTAGTCAAATGCAGTGTAAGATAGGGCTTCTGTTCCTTCTGTCTATTTCATTTATATCCCATCTTTTCTCCAAGCAGCTCTGCCCACCACCCCTAATTTTATCCATACAACAATCCTATGAGATAGGATATGCTGAGAATAACTGGCACTGGGTCACCCAATGAGCTTTCATGGCTTAGAGGAGATTTGAATTTAGATGTGTTAGCACAGGGTGTGGACTGTTGGCAAACCAGTTAGCTTAGCCCCTCCTGTGGTCCTCACCACTGCTATCAAGTGAATGATTTTATTTTTCCTGGCTGTTCTCATTACAACAGCCCATTATTCTCTGTCATTTTGTTACTGGCTCAGTCAACTCACTATACCGTGTAGGATGACAAAGTTACTAGGTGTGGGATGAACATCAAAGGATGTGACAAAAGTTAAACTAGCAATATACTTGGTTTTTAATCAAGCTTTCAAAAATTATTTCAATAATATTTCTTAGGGAATGCCACTGAATTTAAAACAAATTAAGCAGTTAACCATAACAGAAATTAGGATGTGATAGTAAAGAAAATCACACACGCATCTAAACGTTGTCTAGATTATTTCCCTACTTTAGCCAGCACCTATCAATAGAGCGGTGTCTTTCACCTCATCCTTGTCCATGAGCAATGCAGATTCCAGCTTTCTTGCTTTCAGCTCAGTTTCTTTTGTTCCTCAAGCAGAGCTTGGAAAAGTTACTTTTTTGAACTACAACTCCCATCAGCCCCAGCCAGCATGGCCACTGGATTGGGCTGATGGGAGTTGTAGTTCAAAAAAAGTAACTTTTCCAAGCTCTGTCCTTAAGTCTGTGTCCTCTGCAACATCCACTACCCTGGGTTCTTTCATTTGATTTCCAGCACTCTTTTCTTCTGCTTGTCTGCTTCACTTACTATTTGTAATATTCCCCCATCCAACCTCTTAGCCAATCAGAATGGCATTACAGTTTTGCTAAGTTTCCGATTCCTATAGTGACTCCCCCCCCACTGCCACCACCTTAAGTTTCAGTTTTGTGGACAGATAATTGTATCTTCTATGATATTTTGAACCCCCTGGCAAGAAGAGCCTCTTAACCAGAGATGGGCCCCCTTTTGTGTGGGGAAGGCTGCATTCCCTTGGGAGTAATCTGTCAAAGACCACATGCCAGCAATGAATAGGGCCACAGCCCGCAGTTGGAGGATGGCACAAGAGAGGAATACATTTATGCCATATACCCTAGATAACCCTTCAAACCACAGCCACACTCCTATCAATGGTATAGCTTTTACTTCAGCCGCAGGCCATTAACTTCAGTCACTGCGCTCACTCGGACCTGCACTGTCTATCTATTTATGCAGTATCATAAGTTTTCACAATATTTTAGATTAGCAAGAAAAAAAAGGCAGGCCTCTGATCTTAAGAACTAACAATCTAACTATAATTAAAATATAATCCAAATACAATTATTAAAAGTATCCACTTTAGCCCAGTAGCTGCCAGTGAGGCAGCACAGGTGGGGCACTGCTGTTTTCCTGGCATCTGAACAAGATGGGCCATTGATTAAGAGGGAGAGCTCGGTGCATGGTAGAGCATGGTGGCAGAGTCAATCTGATACTCCTGCTGCCGTACACCACACCACACCAAACTCCCTGCACCTTGCATCTCCCCCCTCCCTCTCAGTCAATTGCAGCAACTCAACATGTTTGGAAGCCGGGAGATGGAAGCCCACCCGTGCCCATTCACTGGCTGCCATGGCTTTATCCCCATCCACGAGTATCTCTACCTACTTTCTTCTCTAAAGTTCAACTGATAAATCAGTTGATAAGATAAACTTGCCCCTTATACACCCAACCAATCACTGCATTCTGCAAGAGAGGGTCTCCTGCCGATACCATCTCCTAAGGTCATCTGCTTATTACAACGCAGGAATTGGGTGTGGCACACAACTAAAGTGTGGCGGCACCTACCCTTTGCAATTCCCTCATTACATATCAGACAGTCACCACCTCTATTGTCTTTTCATCACCTATTGAAGATCTTTCTTGTTCAACATGCTTTTTACGTGGAGAGCTTTATTCCAGTCTGTATCGGAATTGAAATTGTTTTTGTATGTGATATTGTTTGTATATGCTTTTCTGTATGAAATTGTTTTATATGTGTTTTATTGTTGATGTTATTATTAAGTTGCTTTGAGATGTTTCATCGGAAGTGATTCATAAATGGAAATGAATAAATAAATAAATGCCTCCCAATACTTCTAGACATGCATCTCTTTGTTAGACTGAATTTTAACTTTGGAGCAGCATCTTTGATCCAAACCTGCACATTTCCTTATGTCTTTGACTGCCCCTTTGAAACAACCCAGCACTTGTGAATATCTGAACAATGTCTATCAAGATCAATCCAGTATAATTCACAGTGACAGTGCCCTTTCCTTAACTTGTCTCAAGTCGAACTTAATTCTGGGTCTGCATCCCTTCTTGTTTAATACGCTCATGACTCAGAGCAGAAGGCAAACTTGGTTATGTAAATTTGGTATTTGTTTTCCTGCTGATGTTACCCTGTTTGTTTGAAGATGGCTTCTCAGCTTTCGCTGCACTGATAAAGTAATGTGCCCCATTTGAAAGCAAGTGCCATTGCATAGATCTACATTTAAAAATATGCCATAATTAAACTCCACCATAGACAGAGAAGCACTGAACCTTCTTTTCACCTTTCTAAAGAACTTCAGAAGCAGGTCATGAAAAGTCAAAGAGATGGCATGATGTCATTCTCTTCCCTTCAGGCACCCTTGTAACCTTCTATGGCAAGCCTACGAAACAGGTTGTCAGCTAACCAGAAGACTGATCACTTGGCTGCATCTCTGTTCGCTTAGTTTTTACTTCTGGGTCAGATGCCAATTTTCTATTTTATTTTTATTAGAAAAGCCAGAGTTGTGGACTGACCGTGAGCATTTTTTGAGTAAAGGCTGGAATATTTTGAGTTAAAGTCAGCAGAAAGGCTATCCTAGGCTCCCCTCAAATTGGCGGTTCACTCAATTTGGAGAAGTCATTTCCCCCACTCCAACAAAACAAGGACTATGCTTTCGGGAAGGTTGCTGCTTCCTCTCATCCCCCTTTCTTCAAGCTGTTTAAAAGTTGCCAGTTCTGTTGGTGGCTTTGGCATCAGGAGCAGAGCTCTGAGAGCTGCTGCCATGTTTCTTTCCCAGAATGCTCTGGGAATTATGCTGGTGTGGATTTAGGGGAGGAAGCATAGCAGTGGAGCCCTGAGATCTGTTCTTACTGTAGTCATCAGCTTTTAAACTGTTAAAAGAAAATAAGAAAAATGCAAAGAAGTTTTGGATGAAGGGCTGTAGCTCAGTGGTAGAACATCTGATTTGCATGCAGAAAGTCCCTGGTTCAACCCCCAGCATCTCTAGGTAGGGCTGGGAGAGAACCCTCTTTAAAATCCTGGAGAACTGCTCCCAGTCGGTGTAGACAATATTGGGTTATATGGACCAATGGTCTGACTGAATGTAAGGCAGTTTCCTATGTTCCTGTGCAAGCTACCACTGCCATAGGGTCCCCCATAACACAGTTTCAGATGCTGAAGACCATGTCCCAAAGTGGTCTTTGAAACAACCTTCCCAAATTCATAATCAGCAAATGGCTGGTGAATTTTGGAAGGCCATTTCAGTTTAGCGGAGTAGAAGAAGAGGAAGGCCAAACAAGAGATGGATTGATCCCATAAAGGAAGCCACAGACCTGAACTTACAAGATCTGAACAGGGTGGTTCATGACAGATGCTCTTGGAGGTCACTGATTCATAGGGTCGCCGTGAGTCACGGTTGACTTGGAGGCACATGACAACAACAGCAACAATAATTTCCACTTAAGGTGCATGCATGAGATGTCAAGTCCATGTATGCATGCACTCTAAGGAGGCAGCCTGTTGAGCTCAGCCCCAGTACATAATTCCATATACTGCTGTGAGAGAAATCACAGGTTAGATGTATATGATTCCTCCATGGTCATCCCTCTGTGAAGCTGGGGCACTACAACACAGGGTTGCTGGTGGTTGCATTACAATGTGGCAACTTGGCACATGTAGCTGTGGGGGTTGATCTTACACCCTCTCTACAACCATGCATTGGTTCATAAAACAAAGGATGTTTGGGAGAAAATGCACAGGACAAACTGTCTCTCCCTCTCTCATAACACTAGAACACAGGTACACCCACTAGAATGAACTGGCAAGAGATTCAGGACAGACAAAAGAAAGGACTGCTTCATACAACATAATTTATAGATATAGTGATGATCACAGGGCAATGATGACATTAGGTAATTTCAGACTTTGGACTTGACCGTCTGCGTGGGGAGATGGCTCTTTAGATGGTAATGCATATTACTCCTCTTACTCACACATGTAGTAATCACGAGCTTGGGGGGGCAGGGGTTACTGCTCATTCTTCTGAGTGGGGCCCTAGATGTCTGCCATGAAGTCCTGACCTGACAGCATCACTAGACACTAGCATAGGGTTCTCTTCAAGACTGGAAACAATCAGAAATGGCAGGACTTTCAAAGATATGACAGGACAGCCAACTTGGTACCCTCCAGATGTTGTGGACAACTCCTCCCATCAACCCTAGCCAGAGTTTAGTTGGTGGTCAAATGGAAGTTGGGGGGGGCACACTGGCTATCCTAGATATTAGACAACTACATAGAAACACAGTGCTCAGGGGCAGTATACTTCTGCAGTGCTCAATGCTGCAGACAAATAATGGTGGAAGGTCATTCTTTCATGCATTGATTGTGAGTGTTTGGAAACAGGAACCTGGACTGAATGGACAGATGTTGGCTTGATCCATCAATGCAATTGCTATAATTTGAGGAGTGACAAAATGCCACATCTATCATGCATAGAAAACAGTGTGCACCAGTTGCCAGAGTTCTTGTAAACCTTGTTCAACATGTGTGAAAACTGTTCTTCCCACAACCTCCACCATCAAAGATGCTGTCAGCAAATATTAGGTCTAACATTACTGCAACCATACACAGACACAGGTGGGTCTAGGGAACAACCCAAGCACCTGCTGCCTTGGAACTTTGGCAGAAAGATTACAACATTCCACTAGGCCAAAGGCACAGGAAGGAGAGAGGTTCTCAGATTTGTCTTGAGAGCCAACGCACAGCATTGAAATAGGTTAACCCTTAATCTCCTTGATCTAATGAATGTTGGGAGGGTCTTGGGCCACCCTTCCAGTTAAGAATAATTTAAAGGAACAAAGAAATTAGAAATGCAGAAACCTGGCAAAAGGAGCTTGCTAAATACACTGAGTTGTATCTAGACTCTATCACTTTGAACCTGTAACACTTAAGTCATGACTAACTTGTCCCATTGATTTCAATAGGACCTCATGGAAACTAATTTATTCTGGATTCAATCCCAATAAGCAGTGCTAATTCATATGGAAACCAAAGTCAAATAACCTAAAGCTGATTTATTTAAAAAGTGTGCTTTCGATTATTGGCCTTCTGCTCCTATATCAAACATTTCTAACCCACAGATATGTCTACTACTCTACCCACCCAGATATACTAATGTTAGTCATCTATGGCTCGGGGGGGGGGAATCAGTGAACTTTTGTAAAAAATTTCCATATCTTTTATCATCTGGAGGCAATTCTTACTCGCCAGAGGGGAGTAGATATTTGCTAGTCTGCTTTGAAGTGATTTGCAGCATACTTAACCAATAATCTCACACATTTACCTGTAAATGTGTATAGTGATTTTCTGTTTCCAAAAAAAGGAGTGCATTAGCTCACTCCAAGAGTAGCCCTTAATGTGATTTTAAAAAGGCTGCAAATTGATTTGCCTTAATGAACTTTATAGCCTGACATCCTGTTGTTGTTGTTTTCTCTACTAGTACATCCACTTAGGCAGTGATCAGTAATTAAGGGTTAGATAACAGGACCGTGACATCATCTGCATGAGGCAAACTTTTTTTTTCCAGGAGAATCAATTAAAATCTAATTTTCATGCAAGATGGGACCATCTGGGCCAAAGCAAGACAATGATAGTTGGCAGAAGAAAAGAGGAGCAAGTGAAACAGTTCCATTGCACAATATCCCCACCTCTTAAACATCTTCCTGACTCCTGCACAGTCTCTAGATGATTACCAAAAATCAGTAAAATGTCATCAAAAATGCAGAAAGAGATTAAACAATTCAAGGTAAGTCAACATACTGAATCAATATAGGCAACCAAACTAACTCTGGAATGAGCTTCCTTGTAGGATGTTGAATGGATAGGGGGGAAATATACGTGACTGTATGTATATTTGTATGTATATGAAGGGAAGAGTGGGGCATGAGTGTAGGGGGGTCCTCAACATGCAGTACGTATACAGCCAGTGTGGTGTAGTGGTTAGACTGGGACCTGAGAAAGAACCTGGTTGGCCACTGTGAGAACAGGATGCTGGACTAGATGGGCCACTGGCCTGATCCAGCAGGCTCTTCTTATGTTCTTATGTTCTTAAGGGTTCAAATCCCTGCTCAACTGGATTTCAGAATAAAAATCTATTCAATATTGTCCTTGCATTCTACTCAGAAGTAAGTCCCACTGAGTTCAATGCAACTTACTCCTAGGTAAGTATCTATAGGACTGAAATCTCAAGAAGCTATTTTAAACATCATGTTAATTAAAAAGCAAAGTCCTTTTTGTTTTAGCGTAGATCTGTTTAGTAAAACAGTTACAAAACTGTAATTGCAGTTTTGTACAACTGCATTTCCTTTGCAGAGATAAGGTAATTAAAGTAATTTTGAAGAAAACTAGGCTGGATTATTTATTTATTTTTGTAACCATTGGCTTTTATGTTGGTGTGCAGAAATAAGAATGAATCAATCTAGAAGAATCTGTTCTCAGGGAAAATGGAACAAATACATCTTTATAATTGCAACACACAACACGCTGTACAGCTGCATGCTTCTCTTGAATAATTCAAGTCTGCATGTAAATAAATATGTTGGGTGCTGAGAAAAATTAGAACAAACAAGAACACAAAAGAGCCTAACCTCTTTCAAAAAAGTTTTGTTTGCTTTCCGATAAAGTGAGAGTCAAGCTGCTCATCTGTGCTGTCAGTTCTATAAATTATAAAAATATTTCTCTTTACAGTGAAAATTAACCACTCAGATACAGTAGTGTCCAACTGGTGCAGGAGCTTCCATGTGAACAGCTCTCCCAACTTACATAGGCTGCTCTGTTAACTTAATCTGTGGAACTGATCTGCATGTATATTCACAATGGGCTTGATTAAAACCATTTATTTTCAAAGCAAATAACAATCAAGCCCATTCTGAAGTTCAGGTCCCATCACATTCCCAATTATGTCACTGTGAGCATGACAGCCCTAGACACCCTTGCTCCCTAACAAACATGCCCATCATTCTGTTCCATTTCCCTGCCCTACACATACCCCGGTGGTGGCAGATCTCATCCCCAAAGCCCCTACACACTACTGTGAGCCACCAGGAACTATAGAAGCTATATTTTCTATTGCTCCTGTAGATCTAAAGCTCTACTGTGAGCACATATTTTAAAAAAAAACTATAGCTGAATGTATTGCCTATAAGAATTTCTATACCAACAAGGAAGTCCTTATGAAAGGGTGTACCAGCTGCTATGGCAGTACAATGTAACACAGTCCCCCATGTGCCCATACTCTGCTCTGGAGGTCCCCCAGAGGAGAGGAAGGTGAAAGTGGTCCCAATGTGCACAAAGAGGTCAATTCCCCTCATGCATGGACAGCGTTGGATACAACCCATTGTAACAATACTGCAGGCAGACAGTTTCAAATATTTACTGTCACAGTGACAGGTGGATTTTTCCCATTCATTTAATTTGAAGGAATCCTTCAGAATCAATGATTGCAACATCACAGAGCTAAATACAACAACAAAACTGATTAAGATAAAAACAGAGAAAAACCAGACAATCTGCTAAGGGAAGGGGGAGGAATGCAACTACTTACAGAAAGCAGTGTGTGTGTGTTAGAATGGGGCCCATTCATAACATACATTTAAAGTGAATTTTAATTAGCACAAATTACATTTGGTTAAAAAAAAATCCTACTGTTGAATTATTTGTTGGACTGGACAGACTGGTTGAACGTTCCAATGAAGATGAATGTTGGAAGATTCAGGACAGACAAAAGAAAGTACTTATTCACACAACACAGTTAAACTATGGAATTACATTCCGCCAAAGACAGTGTTGGCCACCAGCTTGGATGGCTTTAAAAGATGATTAGACAAATTCATGGAGGATAAGGCTACTAGCTATGATAGCTATGTTCTACATCCAATGTTGCAGACAGTATGCCTCTGCATACCAGATGCTGGGAATCACAGGTGGGGACAGTGCTGTTGCAGGCAGCTTCTGCTTTTAGACTTTCCATAGGCATCTGACTGGTCAGTTTGAGAACACAATGCTGGACTAGATTGGCCATTGGCCTGATCCAGAAAGCTTTTTCTTATGTTCTTATGTTAATATTATTATTAACATAAGATCCCAGGGCTGTTTACAGTGTAAAAAATACAAGTTTAAAATCAGTTAAAACAATTTGCAATGTGAAGAATAGTGTGGGTCCTAAAATATATATATTCCAGGTGTCAAAGTCTAGGATAAAGAAGAGTGTCTTCAGCATATGGTGAAAGCAATACAATGGAGGTGCTAAATCTCTCTGAAGAAGACATTCCACAGGGGCTGCTACAGAGAATGCCCTTTCCTAGGTCGTCACCCCAAACTTCTGAATGGTAGTGGAACCACCAAGAAAGCCCCCTCTACCAATCATAATACCTGAGAGGATCTTTAAGGAACAAGGTGGCCTTTCTGCTCCCAAATACTTACCCCAAAAGGTGTTAATCGTATTCCTAAAAGAGAGAGTAAAGCAGGGCCTCTTGGGGCAGGCAGTTCCATAGTGAGAGTTTCCTCACTGGAAAGGCCTTCACTTTCATTTCAACCAGTGAAATGGTTGCCCAGAGGGCATCTGGCTGGCCACTGTGTGAGCAAGATGCTGGACTAGATGGGCCACTGGCCTGATCCATCAGGCTCTTCTTATGTTCTTGTGTTATGTTCAATCTAACTTCAGACAAAGAACATATTCAGAGCAGGGCTGCAATCAAATTGCTCCACACAATACACTTAACAGTTCCTGGATGTGAATTCAAATGGAGAACAATAGTTTGTGCAAAATAACACTCTCTCTCTCTCTCTCTCTCTCTCACACACACACACACACACCCCGCTACACAGACAGATATACTGCCACAACTTTCTGGCAACAATTCCTGCTATTGCACTATAATGTTTTCCAACCAATGTAATCAAAGGGACCACTGCTCGGAAGCTGTGTCTGGATCTACAGAGGGTTTGGCTCAGATGCTGTCATTTTTCATGTGAATGGATCCCTGGAGATAGTGGAGCCCTAGCATATTATGAAAACTTATTCTAAACATGGATACCATGTGATAATACTTAACACTTACAGGTCTTACAGTGGCAAGTATTGCAAGATTTCCAGTTGAATATAAGGCTGCCCAAAATTCCATTAGTTGATAAATGCCCCTTGGAGTTTCAAATTCACTTTCTGCAACTGCACAATATTACCATGTTAAATTTCTTTGCTTCTTGTGACTTTTTTCCCTGTTGAAAAAGGTTTCCAGTGTTAGGTGCTAGTATTTCAATTCACAAATGCTTATTGTCCATTGTTTTTAGAGTAGAAAAATATATTACAAACCTTATCATATTCATCCACAGAACAACCCTGAAATAAGGTATTTTATCATGGAAATAGCTGCATATTAAGAAAAGAGCTGCAGGGTGGAGGTAGTGAGATAAGAAGTGTCTGTTTCTTCTGTGCTTATAAGAGGAAAAAGAATGGCTCTCATCTTTCTGCCTGGTCTCCCTTCAGCACCCTGGACAGATCTCTGCTCATAGAAACTTAATGCATAGGTGTTTTACTCAGGTTGGAACTATGTTATCAGGAGCGTGTGGCTGCCACCAAAACCAGTGACCAAGTTTTGATGTAATGCTGTACCATGGGATGGTACACAAGTCATCCTGCCAGCCAAATGCCTCGACTTCTTTCAGGGCAAACAGTAAGACAATCACCCACCCCTATGAGTTACAACACAGCTACAGTACTTTGTCCATTTCTGTTCACAATAGTCTAAGCATTGAAACACTTCGATAATTTTAATGCTGAACTTAATTAACGTGAAGGGACCCTCACTTTAAATGGTCAAACTGAAGCTATTTTATGGCAGTTTTCTGCGCTGTTCTACATATTGTTATCTAGATTACCTTGTTTTTAACCTGATTGTACCTGATTTTATATGATGACATTTCAAATTTGAAGCTAAACCTGCTACATTTGGGGACTTCCTTCTTGATCTGATGAATAAGGCCCTAGATTTATGCCCCAAAGTCCTGCCCTAAAAGCATCACTGATTCTAAGGAGGCTAACAAGGGAAGGAGCCACAGCTCCACGGCAGAGCACATGATTTGCATGCAGAAAATTCAACCGCCAACATCTCCAGCTAAAAGAATCTTTAGGGTAACATGGTTGGAAGAGGTCTGAGACCCTGGAAAGGTGCTGAAACAGATAGACCAGTCATTTGGCTCAGAGCACATCAACAATGAAGGCCTCACTGTGTTCATAAAAGTCCTTTGAGTGAATCCCATTACTTGATTGTGTCCAGTGAACTATTGGGCTTCCTTCCTTTTGAACAGCAGACTGCCTCATGTTATATTATCAGCTGATTATGAAACTTATCTCAGTTTCAAAATGATTTGTTAAGTAGCATGGGGACTGCTGTATGAGAAACAGATGTCCAAACTCCCTTTAGACATGCAAGATTAGTTCTGCAGTTCTTTCATCCTGGGCGTAGTTCTTACTGTGTTTGGGCTGTACCACTTCAGACTACAGGTTGGAAGGACAGGGAGGTAACAAGACTGAATGTTCCTCTATACAAAAAACAAACTTCCACATAGAAAACCAGCATGTCAAGGAGAATGCTAGGCTAAAAACTGTCCCGCTGACATGTTAGCTTTCTATATGGAGGCAAATTATTGGTGTTGGGTAACTTTTAAACGTGTTCCCCCATCTACAGGATGAAATGTTTCTGTCCACACAGGGAAAGCTAGGCCCTGGTCTATGGATTTGGAATACTTATAGCACAGGTGAACAACCTTCTCAGAGGTTGAGGAATACCTTTCTTTGGAGGAGAGGAGGCTGACAGCCACATGCAGCCAGTAGGTCACAGGTTGGCAAGATCAAGAGCGAGTAAAAGAAGCTTCTTCCCGATTGACCAGTCTAGTTTGTAATCACATGGGATAATTTTATCAGTTCTCTCCAATCCCAGTGCTTCAGGAGAAGGGACAGCTTTGCAAGAGTGAAGCTTATGTCTCTATGCCTAAGGAAGATGCCAGGATATGGGTGGTGGGGAGTTGCTTTATGACTGGATGTTGATGCGATCTGTGCTTTTCTTCCATTGTGTCTTGCTCTTTCACAAGCTCTGATACATGGGGTAGCAAGAATTAGAAAGACTTTTGTTAGACTTTGGTGGACTAACCCTTTTCCAGTCATTGCCCAACTTACTTCTTTAGTCCTTTAATTCCATTTTGAAGCCTGAAAATTTCATCAATTTCTGTTAAAAAGGGGAGAAAAAGTCAAAGCCTTTTCAGAAAATTTCCCAGTAACAAATTGGGGGGAGGGAAATGAAGCCTTAGTTATTTTCCCAAAGTAGACTTGCTTCAGACTGAGGCAGATTGTTTCACAAAGCTTTGAATTGAATCTGGATCAAATCTTGTAGTTGGTGCACACCCCTAATAGAAATAGCTTGATTAGGAGATTTTACAGACCTTGTCATTCCCTCTGTTTCCAGTGTTCAAAGGTGAGTGCCATCATTTACATAACTAAAGCGGCAGCATCTATGCACATAAGGGTGGTATAAGTCGGGGGGACAGCATAATATGACTGAGCATGCTGAGTGGCCACAGAATTCTAACTGACTGTTGGGAGGGACCTGGAAAACTGGGGGGGGGGAGAAATGGAAAGGAGTGGCTGGAATCCTGAATAGCAGCACACACACTGCCACATTCTGTTGCAGGTCTCACTGGTTGCCTCTATTTTCTGACATTCAAACATGAATGGCGTTGCTTATGTAGCCAAAACAGCACCACACTCATACAACAAGGAGAAATCAATAGGCTCAGAGGAAACCAACAGGTTGCCAAAGTCCAAAAACAAAATCTTTAAGGGAAAAAAAACTTTTAAGGGGGAAAAAACCTATGGGGAGACCATCCACAACAGTTCAGTGTTGATTGAGAATATTCAATAGCCATGGAATGATGACTGATTGGATGGGAGAAACAGAGATTATTCCAGTCATCAGTTAATGTGAATGGGAGATATATCTAACAGAGATTTCTGCAGGCTGTTTTTTTAATTCAAATAAGTATTCACTAATAGGCAAAAAACCTTGCAGTTTAAGAACATACCTGTAGCCCACAGCTATTCTATCAAACTTTAAAAAGCAGGGAAATTAGGCAGCTATAGTGAATGCACCAGGGGAGCAGGAGACCTGAACTCCTCTCTGAGATATTGGACTGCCCTACAAATTGGTCAAAATGCAAACACCATTTGGACTGGTCTTTCACAGTCTAATCCACTTCCTGTGTAGCTTGGAAGAATTTGGTAACATGTGCCTCTGAGCATATGGTGAGTGGTGGCAACACTTGCCATCTCCAAAGACAGAAAATTATATTTTTGTATGTTTGCTGGTGTTCTTCTTACTTTGCTTCTTTCCTGTGTTATTAATCTTTCTACAGAGAATCTACACTAGAAAAATTTATTTCCCTCATTATTCATCCCAGAAATCTGTGTCAAATTTATTTTTATTAATTTCAAACCCTTTTTATTGGTCAGTGTCATATGTTGGTGAAGACAGCCTTTTGTGTTTCAAATTGGAGGTTATGTTCTATTTTGGGTGCATTAACAGTGGAATTTGGACCTGCAGTTTGATGAAAAATCAGACTGATTCCAATATGTTGCTACTTCAGCAATGACTCTAGCTGTTGGAAAAAAGAGGATGCATATTTTCAGCCTGCTATGTTTAAACCACTTCATTTAAGGCAAGGTGGGCACAGTCAATTAAAAACATAGAGCACACCTAGCATTTTGTTGAATATATTTCACCTACCACTGTTTTATCTTGTGCAAATTAAGATACTCCTGAGGTCCACTGGAGACTATTCTGAAGAAGTCAGTGCCATTATTCCACAATTATGTTTGGAGTTTTTTAGTATAAATTTTGCAAAGAGTTGCTGTACTTTACATGTTCACAGAAATAGAAACAAAAGAAAATGATTTCCTGTAGGAAACTTCACTAAAATTGCAAAGGAAATCAGACATATTCAAAGTGACCATGTGAATTATATCAACTGTCTTAATAATGTTGCTTCCTCCCTGCTAAAACAAGGTCAGCACAGCACATGTCTTGTTTCTATTATTTGGGCTGATTGCAGGTGTTGCCACCACTCACCATATACTCAGAGGCACATTTTACCAAATTCTTCTAAGCTACACAGGAAGTGGATTGGACTGTGGAAGACCAACCCAAATGGTGTTTGCATTTTGACCAATTTGTAGGGCAGTCCAATATCTCAGAGAGGAGTTCAGGTCTCCTGCTCCCCTGGTACATTCACTATAGCTGCCCAATTTCCTTGCTTTTTAAAGTTTGATAGAAATATCTGTGGGCTATAGGTATGTTCTTAAACCGCAAGGTTTTTTGCCTATTAGTGAATTTCCCTGCTTTTTAATCCGGGAGGTAAGAAATGGGATCCTGTCCAAGTTTGCTGAGAATTGATGGATCATTTGCATGTTTATTGAGTTCAATGGGATTTACTCCCCTGCAATCATGCTTAGGATAGGTGAAACTGACCACAGAGGATGGGTAGGGGGGGAGGAGGAGGAGGGAGGGGAGGAAACGCAGAGGGGAGGACTGGGAAGGGAGCAGACAGGATGGGGAGGGGAGGAGAAGGACAGGTTTCAACATTTGCATGTTTATTAAATTCAGTGCAATTTACTCCCGTGCAATCATGCTTAGGATTGGTAAAACTGACCGGGGGGGAGTGAGGGAGGGCTGGGCAGTGGAGGAGGAAGGGAGAGGGGAGGAGAGGGGAAAAGCAGGTCTGATCATTTGCATGCTTGTTTTCAGTGGGATTTACTCCTATGCAATCTTGGTTAGGATAGGAAACAATGACCATGGGGGAGGAGGAGGGGGAGTGGGAAGGAGCGTACTGGAGGGGGGCAAAGGAAGGTGGAGGGGAGGGCAGGTTTGATCATTTGCATGCTTATAGAGTTCAATGGTATTTACTTCCATGCAATCATGTTTAAGATAGTTAAAACTGACCATGGGGAGGAGGAAGGGGAGGAGGGGGAAGGGGAAGGGGCAAGAGGGGATTGGAAGGGGATGGGGAGTGAGGGGTAAAGGAAGGGGGAGGGAAGGGGCAAGAGGAGGGGATAGGAGGAAGGAGAAGGGGGTGGGTTTGATCATTTGCATATTTTTTTAGTTCAGTGGGATTTATTTCTGTGCAATCATGTTTGAAAATGAAAATGGACTGCCTTCAAGTCAATCCCCACCTATTGCGACCCTTTGAATAGGGTTTTCATGGTAAACGGTATTCAGAGGTGATTTCACCATTGCCTTCCTCTGAGGCTAAGAGGCAGTGACTGGCCCAAGGTCACCCAGTCAGCTTCATGGCTGTGTGGGGATTCGAACCCTGGTCTCTCAGGTCGTAGTCCAACACTGACCCAGGGAAGGGGCAGGGAGTGGGAGGGGAGGAGATTGGGTGGGTGGGCACTGGGCAGAAGGAAGCCCCTTTCCTTTCCAAATGGAAAACATTGTAAACAGAATCATTCTTTTTCAGGCTTTCCCCCACCTTTTTATTCTACAGCAGACACATGTAGCCTCCCACCCAAATTTAAACCAAAGTTGTCCCTGGCCACATCCACACCAGGCCTTTATTTCACTTTGGACAGTCATGGCTTCTCTCAAAGAATCCTGGGAAGTGTAGTTAGTGAAGGGTGCTGAGAGTTGCTAGGAGACGCCCTGTTCCCCTCACAGACCTTCAATCAGAGTGGCTGACTGTTAAACCATTCTCTCAGGGGAATAGGAGTCTCTTAGCACCCTTCACAAACTACACTTCCCAGGATTCTTTGAGGGAAACCATGACTGTCTCACACGAAATCAAAGTCTGGTGTGGGTGTGGCCCCCTGATTAGGCAAGCCCAGCAGCTGTGAGGCTTTTAGAACTCTGACAGTTGGTTCTTACTGAGCATGCTCCGCGCTATCATTGGGTCCCAGCCAAACTTTATTAAATTAATTAAAAATCAGCCAGGCATTTTTTAAACTTTTAAACTGCAGCAGATGAAGGTCAGAGTATGGGGCAACGTCAGTATTAGGATTACAGGTATTCTGTGAACATGGCTGATTTTTAATGAATTTCAACAGATTATGAGAACTCTTAGAGAAAAAAGTCCAAAAGGGCTCTGAGGTTTTTCTCTCTCTTTTTACACTTTGAACTATCTATTCTCTCTGACTGTTTTGTGTATCACCATGAAAATTGACAGGGTTGTTAAGCAAGCATTTCTGAGTTCAGGACTATAAATTATGTAAGGTTTTGTTTTGAAATGAGCTTATGGGAAGCATTAGCATGGCATGGGGGGTATTTTCAATTTAACATTGCGGAATGTGAAAAATCCCCGCTGGCTATAGTATACAGCCACTCTTGTGGCTGTATAATACATAGTCTTATAAGCAATTTGTATATACTTAATTTAATTTGTTTTTCAATGCTGATTATATATGATTCATTGAAGTGTTGCCCCTGTTTTGTCAGAAAAAGATCTTTGAACAATAATTGGCTGAAATGCATTTGACTGTTTTCAAAATAAAATCCATATTTTTTCAGCATCTTTGAGACACATTCTCTTTGGTTTTTAGGAATGGGAAAACAACTGAAAGGGGTAATAGAATAGCACTGTGTGAAGGAAGGCATGACTGGCTGACAGACTGGGAAAATGAACAGGAGCATGCCACTCTCCAACATTTTGTTGCAGGTACCACTTCTTTAAATATGATTAGCTCTTTTACCACTAGATATTACAGAGACATCAGTTAACATTTCTGTCTTCACTGCTATGTCCAAATCAGTCCACATTCTGCTGCTTAAAAATAACAACTGCCTACTATCTTGCAGAGTTACCCTAACAGTTAGCAGTAGATGGTGTGTTACCATATGTCCAACTTTCACACCCTTTAAAGGTGTGATATAGATATAGATATCCTCAAGTGTATGGAGAAACCGATTGGTTCCCAATAGGAAAGAGTATGAGACGGGTGTATTTTATCATCCTATTTGTTTAATCTATATGCAGAACATATCATACGGAAAGCAGGATTGGACCAAGATGAAGGAGGCGTGAAAATTGAAGGGAGAAATATCAATAATTTAAGATATGCAGATGATACCATACTGCTAGCAGAAACCAGTAATGATTTGAAACGAATGCTGATGAAAGTTAAAGAGGAAAGCACAAAAGCAGGACTACAGCTGAATGTCAAGAAGACTAAAGTAATGACAACAGAAGATTTATATAACTTTAAAGGTGACAATGAGGACATTGAACTTGTCAAGGATTATCAATACCTTGGCGCAGTCATTAACCAAAATGGAGACAAATCAGAAGAAGGCTAGGACAGGCAAGGGCAGCTATGAGAGAACTAGAAAAGGTCCCAAATGCAAAGATGTATCACTGAACACTAAAGTCAGGATCATTCAGAGCATGGTATTCTTGATCTCTATGTATGGATGTGAAAGTTGGACAGTGAAAAAAGAAGATAAGAGAAAAATCAACTCATTTGAAATGTGGTGTTGGAGGAGAGCTTTGCGCATACCATGGACTGTGGGGGAAAAATTGGGTGTTAGAACAAATTAAACCAGAACTATCACTAGAAGTTTAAATGGTGAAACTGAGGTTATCATACTTTGGACATATAATGAGAAGACATGATTCACTAGAAAAGACAATAATGCTGGGACAAACAGAAGGGAGTAGAAAAAGAGGAAGGGCAAACAATAGATGGATTGATTCCGTAAAGGAAGCCACAGACCTGAACTTACAAGATCCAAACAGGGTGGTTTATAACAGATGCTAATTGGAAGTCACTTATTGATAGGGCCGCCATTAGTTGAAATAGACTTGAAGGCACATAACAACAACAATCCTCAAGTGTGTATAAAATACCAGCAGGGTCAATTGTAGCTAAATAAGCCCAGTCTAGCTGGCACTGGAAGGTTATTTATTTAAGAGCAGGCATGTCTCATTAGCCCAACTGGGAGCAGTAACTGAATATAATAGAAATAGGAGTGGACGATTTGAAAATAGAGGTTGAGAACCTGTGGCCCTCCAAATGTTATTATGGGAGTCCAGCCATATCTGGAGGGCCACAGATTTGCCAGCCCTGCTTTCAAGCATCCACATTCAATATCTGCTTATTTTAATAAAACAATAAAGTTACAAAATGACAACAGATCAAAGAGATAAGATATGGACATATGAACAATTCATAAATATGCCAGTTTTTTTTTTTTTTTTTTTTAAACACCTTTCATTTGTTGTCCACTTATCAGGTTGTATCCAATTCAGTTTTACTCAGGGAAGACCCACTGAAATTAATGAACCTAAGTTAGTCATGTCTATTGACTTCAATGGGCTTCCTTTGACTAGGAGTAGGACTAGCACTAGATACAATCCGTCATGTTCTATGATACATCTGTTACCCCTTTTCTGCGTTAATCTTCAAACTAAAAATTCTGCATGAAAAATTGCACTTAAAATGTATTTTGTTATTATTATTATTATCATTAGCAGCAGCAGCAGCCAAAAACTGTATGAACGTTGCAAAAATCAATTTTTTCAAACATCCCTAATATAAATATCACAAATAAACAAATCCAGCAAGGAAATCACATAATAAAAGCCTGTTGCCATGCAACTATGCTCTCAGCTAGATCAGGCGAATAACTTTTATGGTCTCTTTAGTCATTCGCCTCATGTGTTTTTTTTCTTTACATGTCTGTCACAGCCAATCATAATTCAAGCCATATTTAATTTAATTTAATTTATTGAAATATTTATCAATTGTGTTTCAGCCATATGTTGGCTGTTATACAAGAAGAAAGAAAAGGATGTTTATTTATTATTTATTTATTTGTTGAATTTCTATACCGCCCGACTAGCATAGCTCTCTGGGCGGTGTACAACAGAGGAATATAAATATACACAATAAAATCCAATAATTCGGTGCAAGGAACATGTATGTAGGCATCCACAAATCTAAAATCAGTTAAACGTACTTAAAAGACTAAAATAGACTAAAATGCCTGAGAAAAGAGGAAGGTTTTAACTTGGCGCCGAAAAGATAACAATGTCGGTGCCAAGCGCACCTCATTGGGAAGACTATTCCACAGTTCGGGGGCCACCACTGAGAAGGCCCTAGTTCTTGTTATCATCCTCCGAGCTTCCCTATGCCTGTCCATGCATTCCTCACCAAGTGACAACTGACACCATCAAGGAGTCAATTTCTTAGTGTGGCTGCGCTTGGGAACCCACTGCCTATTGACATTAGACAAGCACCCTCTCTATATTGTTTTACATACCTGCTAAAAACTTTTTTTTTATTTCAGCAACCCTACCCGGTCATATAATTTAGTTACCTATATTCATTTTATTATAATGTTATGCATGTTTGTTTTTCAATGTTTTATGGATTTTAGCTGTGTTTTATCTACATTTTTGTTTGTACCCTGCTTAGGTTTATATAATATTTTCCTAAATAAATAAATAAATCATTTGGGCACAATCTAGCTCAGGGCAATTGTGTTTCCATTTTTCTGTCTGTACATTAGAATGCAACAGTTATCATTAAAATGTTACAGCCCAGCCTGCATGTGAAATGTGGATTATTATTTTTTTAACACTGGCATGATAGAAATTCCATCAGAGGTTTGCTAATTATATAGCTACAAGAGTGGCTGTATACTATAGCCAGCATGGCTTTTTTGCATTCTGCTGTGTTAAATTGAAAATACCCCTGTGTCATTCTGCTGCTTCCCATAAGCTCATTTCAAAACAAAATCTTACAAAACGTATAGTCCTGAACTCAGAAATGCTTGCTTAACAAGCTGGTTTTTAGGGTGATACACAAAACACTGAGAGAATCCATAATTTAAAGTCTGAAACATGAGTAAAAGCCATGTTCACAGAGTACCTGTAATCCTATTACTGACCTTGCCCCATACTCTGACCATCATCTTCTGCAGTTTAAAAGTTTTAAAAATGCATGGCTGATTTTTAATTAATTTAAGAAAATTAACATTGGAGTCCATGATAGTGCAAGGATGCCCAGTAAGAACCAATTGTCAGCCAGACTCAGCTGTTTGGTTTAGCCAATCAGGGGGCCATATCCATGCAAGCGATTTATTCCACTTTAAACAGGCATGGCTTCCCCCAAAGAATCCTGAGAAGTGTAGTTTGTGAAGGGTGCTGAGAGTTGTTTGGAGACTCCTATTCCCCTGACAGAGCTCCAGTGGCCAGAGTGGTGTAACAGTCAGCCCCTCTTCCCATCTTGTGATTGTGGCTCTGTGAGGGAAATAGAGCATCTCCTAGAACCTCTCAGCACCCTTCACAAACTCCACTTCCCAGGATGCTTTGGGGGAAGCCATGACTGTTTAAAGTAGAATAAATCGCTGGTATGGATATGGCCAGAGACAGCTTTGGTTTAAATTTGGGTGGGAGTATACATATGTCTGCTGTAGAGCAAAGTGGTGGGGGTAACCCCCCAAAAATAATGATACTATTAACAATGTTTTCCTTTTGAAAAAGAAAGGGGTTTTTCTCTGCCCAGTGCCCACCCACCCAATTTCCTCCCCATCCACTACTCCTCCCCCTCTCTGCTCCCCTTCCTCCCTAGCCCAACCCTTCCTCCCCTCCCCCTACCTGCCCCTCCCCCAGATCAGTTTCACCTATCCTAAGCATGATTGCACAGGAGTAAATCCCACTGAACTCAACAAACATGAAAATGATCAAACATGCCCTCCCATTCCCTCTCCCCTTCCCCCCTTCCTTTCCTCTCCTTCCCCCTCTCTGTGCCCCCCATGGTCAGTTTCATCTATCCTAACCATGACTGCATGGGAGTAAATCCCATTTAACTCAATAAGCATGGTAGGGAGAGATAAGACTTGTGTGTCATCAGCATATTGATGACATTGTACACCAGATCTTTGGATGATCTCTCCCAGCAGTTTCATATAGATATTAAAGAACATGGGAGACAGAATGAAACCCTGCTCCTAGGACCCCATAGGCCAGTGGTCAGGGAGTTCAGCAGTATTCTCCCAGCACCACTTTCTGGGATCTGTCCACCAGTAGCAATGGAGCCACTGTACAAAGGTGCCTCCCAATCCCATCCCAGCTAGATGACCCAGAAGGATGCCATGGTCAATGATATTGAAAGCCGCCAAGAGGTACAGTGGCTCCCATAGGGATGCACTCCCCCATCTGATGCCCAGCATAGGTCATCTAGTAGGTTGACCAAGGCAGTCTCTGTCCCATGACCAGGCCTGAAGCCTGATTGAAAGGGTCTAAATCAGCCTTTCCCAACCAGTGTGCATCCAGATGTTGTTGGACCACATCTCCCATCTTCCTGACCATTGGCAATGCTGGCTGAGGCTGATGGGAGTTGTGGTCCAACAACATCTGGAGGCACACTGGTTGGGAAAGGCTGGTCTAAATAATGTGATTCATCCAGGAAAACCTGGAGCTGAACAGCCACTATCTTCTCATTCACCTTGGCCCAAAAGGGGAGATTAGAGACTGGGCGGAAGTTGTTAAGACCTGCAGGGTCTAATTAAGGCTCCTAAAATGAGCTATAATATAGACAAAACTACTGTCCCCCGAGGCCTTTACATCTTCTTTCTCTCCCTCCCACCTTCCCACCTGTAATGGGCAGTTTCTATGGGGTCATGCCTGAAAGGTGCTCCTGTCTCTTTCACATCTCCTGAAGGGAGGATACAACTCCAGAAATGTACAGTCCTTGGGAACATTCAGTCTCACAATTTTATGTTGGCTTTTAATACTCTGCGATGTGCATTTCTGTCCCACAGATCTACACTTGTGCCCAAAGCTACACATCTTATTACACTCACAATGCCATTACTGGCTCATCAGGATTTATAGTATTTATCCGTAAGGTCATATTAATGGAACAGGCCTTTTAAAGAGTGACTGTTTTGCAACCTGGGGTCTAGTCATGATGAATAGTTCTTTGTTGCACCCTGGTAGAAATACAATTTCTAGAACAGAACAGATTTCCAACAAAAGGCTGTTGATGTCTCTTTTGGTTTTGTAAATGGTGTCATGGTCTATCAATTAAAAGTCCCAGCCATTATATATTTCCCCATTGCATTTAAAAAAATATCAAGGATAAACCTCACTGTGGAAATTCAACACTCTGCTCCCCCACCCGTGTTTTGATAGCTAAGAATTTCCAAATTGTTTTTTCACTCATGCATTAGGTATGAGAGGGGTATATACCAAAGATATTAATTACATAGACCCAGATGAATGCTGAGTATTTCATCAAGTGGTTTTGGTGTCTTTATCTTCGACCATAGGGAAATGCTTCGCTGGAGCCTAATAAAGTCTCCAGACCACAATATTTAATTCATTTAATACAAATGAGCTTTGAAACAATTAAGGGGGGATGGAGAAGTAATTTCTCCTGCACAAAAGTGGTGCACCAGTACATAACATTTTAACTTGTTTTTAAGGTAGTTTTTAATTGTTTTTAATGGCATATCTTAAGCTTGTTATAACCTGCCCTGGGACCTCAGGGTGAAGTGTGGGTAAATCATCATCATCACCATGCACTTATCTTTGATCTCAGAGTACCATGAGCTCTTTGTGGGGAGAGAAGATCAGCATGAAGGTACTAAGCAGTGCTGTACTGAAATACGTTCTGCAGTTTCTTTCCTTGGAAATGAAGTTTTGATTTCTCACACGAGGTTGCCTCATTCTATGGGCACTTCAGAATTTCTGTAGAATTCCAGTGGTGCAGGGTTCTGAGCTTAGTTTAACATAGGGAGGTAGACAAGGGTTGTGTGCGTATGTTTTTCTCTCCACTAAAATTTTGTTCTAGTTCTCTGCAGCCTCCCTGGCTGCCTGTGCTTGCTGAACTGAAAAGCCACAGGAAAGATGCATTCTAGTTGATAGGATGAAAGGAAGGGCAAACTACATAGAAAGAAAGTAAACTAAAAGGAAAGGGTAAAAAGAAGCTCTTTAGGACACAGGTTTTCCTATCTCCTCATGTACAAACAACTCACTTGTCAATCACAGCTCTGACTTCATTTATTGGCTAAGAGCATTGTGTGAAAGAATTGGATTTTGGTGTCCTGGATTGTTGATATGGACTAGGATTGCCAGGTCGGAAGCATCCCAAACCCTGAGATTTCAGGGGAGGCCCCTAGTAATGTCATGGGGGTGGGCGCTAGTGATGTCATGGGGCGTATCCTGGTGATGTCATTAAACATGATACATTATGCATCAACCACAGTTGCTTGGAACACACCACTCAAACAAAAAAAATATCTGATTGGAAATTAAGATAGAAAGTTTAGCCAAATGAGGGTGTTCGCAGGTCCAGCTGAAGTGATAGGATCATTCCTTCTCACCTGCTTAGGCAGCCTGGGTAGGGAACATTTATTCTAGCCTACTTGCTTCTGGCAAGAAGGGTTTAAGTGCCCTCAGGCCAGGCCAGTCACCAGAAGGCCATTGTAGGAAGAAGGAAACTTAGTGTTGTGGAGATATTAGATGGGAGCACTCAGGAGTAAAGATGGATGCCCCTGAAGGCTGCAATTCAAAGCACATTTACTAAATGCCTAAACCCCATAGAATTCAACAGGACTTACTTCTAAGTAGATATGGTTAGGATTGTGCTGTTGGTAAGGCCTGACTAGGAATCCTCTGCAAAGATATCAATATCAAATCAGGGTGGACAAACCTCTACCCAGAATGCCCTGTCTGCCTTTCAACGTGGCTACTCCAAACTTCTTTACAGACTTGACCCTTCACTGCAGAAAGAGGTTTGAGAAATGAGTAAGAAGATTCTCTGTCCTTTCCTGTCTACCCTGTGGGCTGCTATAAACTTACTTTGAGAGCCAACCCAATTCCAGTGAGTAATAACTGACAGAGAGAAAAGACACATGGTTTGGTCTAATTTCCTAGGTAGTAGCTTGGGAACAACAGGAATTGCAGCCACATTTCCCAGTATGTGCATTCTCTTTTACCACAGTAGTATAAGTAGACCACCTCATGTCAAACTGTTAAGCCCTGCCCCCTTTGAGTTTGATTTATGATCCCTGTGAAACTGCTAAGCCCTGCCCCTATGAGTTTGATTGATGATGTCACCCGACATCCCACCCTGAAAATCCCACCCCAGAAGTTCCAGTCCCCCAGATGACCAAACCAAAATTCAGAATCATGCAACTTTAAGGTGTTTTGCAACTGTTTTATACTTGTTTTATGGTTATTGGATTTTAAATTGATTTATTTCTTGTTGTGAGCGGCCTTGGTTTCCAACCCTACCTCACAGGGTTGTTGAAAATATTTCATATATATACACACTAGAGCTGTAAAAATACATACACCTGACATAACAGTTTATTGTCAAAACCAGTTGGTCATTGCAGAACTTTTAAAAAAAACTGTATGAGTTTCCTACCAAATAAAAGCAGTGACACCTAAGTGAACCCTGCCTAATTGCTTTTTTAAAAAGGATTGGAGAGGGAGAGAAAGATTTACAACACAATCCTTTGCTATGTTCACTCAAAAGTACCACTGATTTACAGCACAATCCTAACCATGTCTACTCAAAAGTAAATCCTACTGAATTCAATGAGGTTTACTCCCAGGTATGTGAGATTATCAATACAGCTTTACTCCCAGAAAAGTGAGTATAGGATTAAAGCTTCATATTGAGAAAGTTTTGAAAACAAACTATAAATTAGACAAATAATCTGCCCTCTTCAACAGCCCAGGACAATTTAAACTTGTTTGACTCCTTATAATTAGAAAGGTATAACACATTGTAATGCCATCCTAAACTGCAGCAAGTACACTTTTCAAATTTCTGTTCAAAATAATTTGAAAATTAAAATGTATAAGATGCTATTTTTTGCAAGTGATTAAAATGTGCATGTACACTTTTGTGGTAAAAATGCATGTACACTTTTATTATAATTATAACTGAAATTGTTTACTGAGCATGCCTACCCAGATCCTGCTAGATTCCCTGCTTTACTATTATAGAATGGCAATTTGCTGCTGCTGAAAGTTATACACTCATGTGCACACAGCCCTGACTTCACTTATTGGCTAAAATCCTGAAAGGGTAAAGATTAGAGCAGCCAACTTCTAACAGAACTTGTGAGGGGGGCAGCTGACATTTTGGTGTATATCTCTTGAACCAGATGACCTAGAACCTTAATTTTTAAAAAAATGAATGCTAAGAGTCCAGAGATTGGGGTGACTCACCCAGAGACCTGGAGAGGACCCCCCAAAACCAGAGTCTCCAGGCAAAAACCAGAGACCTGGCAACCCTAATATGGACTATGGCTTTTTATGCAATGCTGTGTATAATATCAGAATGAATGTTTGTACTTGTCTGTTTGTTTAGGAAGTTATAGGATTAATCTGCTCAAATTACCTGGCCTGGCTGATCACATGAGCTGGCCTGGGTGCACAACTATCAAGACAGCGAGACCGTCATTGCCTACGCGTGGAACAGGGTTGCCAGGTTCCTGGCCTGAGACTCATCCTGTATCTTTAGGAGAAGAGAAAGTCAGCCAAGTGCAGGTGTTCTTGCAACACTGTAATGGGAAAAACCACAAGGTGGAATTCTCTCTGCACAACTTTTAAAGATACAGAAGACCTCTTGGAGGCCTGGCCTGGCAACCAAGAGGTCTTCTGTATCTTTAAAAGTTGTGCAGGGGGAAGGAAGGATTCCACCTTGTGGTTTTTCTCATTACAGTGTTGCAAGAACACCTGCACTTGGCTGACTTTCTCTTCTAAAGATACAGGATCAGTCTCAGGCCAGGAACCTGGCAACCCTAGTGTAGAAGTCATATCCCAGTCTAGACTATTCATGATATCCTTCTTGACCTACTGGGGTGAGGCATATGATTGGCAAGGAGAGGTTTATATTGAGGAATAGCCATCCTGGAGCTAGGGAAAACAAAGTGGGTCTCATTATGATAAGGTGCCTGGGAGACAGGCAGAAGTTTGCTGAGCCTGGAAGGAAGGCCTCAAGGAACAAAGGGTTACTCATAGGCAAGGAATGCTACTGAGGACCTGGTGAGTCTAGGGACTGTTTAAACTAGGGCAAAGGGATTGCATTTAACCAGCTTTAATTTGTTTTTGCTCTAAAGAGGAACATACTGATTTTCTGTAATTTGTTCTATATTGGATATTCTGGGTTTCCTAGAATTATTCCTGCATTACATGTGGTGGCATTTGGGGGTATTGCATTTTTTCCCTCTTGCTTGGCTTAAAGTCCACATTTTTCTTTTTTAGTAAATTCTTTCATTGTTTTCACCACCCATGTCTGAAGCCATTAAACCACGCTAACTCAAGAGGCTAAAGAGACACCCTAGGGAAATTGGAGGCTGTTTGATAAGGGGCAGCCTCCTTACACCACATAGTTCCTTATCTGGTGGTAGCAAGAACCTCAAACAGAGAGTGAGAGGATATAAAGAGAGGGGCCTTTCCGTTCCCAGGTGCCCAGGTGCCCGGAGTGGGTGGGTGTAGTAGTCATTCACTGAAAGGTGGGAGTAGCTGGGCTGGTTCATCTGCCTCCATGTTTTGCATCCTAACTTTCTTTATAGGGCATTGATTGACTTACTTTTTTAAAAATGTGAACGTTCAGTGTCAGGGCTAGCTGTGAGCCTAGTACACCAGTGTCCCTTGTGCCTCCTGTACCCCCCTCTTGGTGGCCCTGCCTGGAAGGCTGTGGAGTACAGCCCACTAGAGAAATGGCTTGTAGAATAAAGGAAAGAAAAATACCCCTCAGTCAACAGAAAACTAATGTAAGCACAACAAAAACCTGCAGCATCCACCCATGAGAATGTCTCTCACACACAAATCATCCCCTTGATAATTTTATAATGCATTCAATCTGAATTACTGATTTCATTAATTGATAGAGAACGGTTAAAAAATGCAGGAAAAAAATTCAGTAGTACCAGGGAAGAGACAGCATGATGTAGTGGTTAGAGTGATGGCCTAGGACTGGGGAGACCCGGGTTCATATCCCCACCCAGCAATGAAGCTCAGTGGGTGACCTGCTCAACTGGTGACCTTGGGTCTGTCCTTATCTCTCAGCCTCACCTACCTCACAAGGCTGCTGTGCACATAAAGTAAAAGGAGGGAGTATCCTGTGTGTTGCCTTGAAGTCCTTGAATGAAAGGTGGGATACAAAAGTAAAAATTCACACCCACACACACGCATGTGCACACACACATTATGATGAGGATAGCAGGTCATGGGTCAATAGGATTAAATGACATTGCAGGCAAATGAGGCTAAGGACAAAGTAGAAAGGGAGGTGAGATTATGTCAAAGAGAACAGCATTAATGCAGTGAAACAAGTGTTTGCAACAAGTGCTGAAAATCAACCTATACAGGAAACATTTGGGCTTAACCCTATGTAGAAGCCATGCCTGTTGTTTGGAAACCCTAAACCACAGATTTGTGGGAGTTAGTTGCAATTCATCAGCTGTACCAGTGAGGACAGGCTGTTTGCCCTCATTCAGAAACACTGTCTTCGTATTGCCTCTTTACTTTCCAGCTCAGCTTTGGTCTTTAAAATAAGTCCTAGACATATGAAGATGCCCTATTCAAACCAATGGTGCATCTAACTCCAGTAGTGTCAACTCTTTTCTGGCTGTTAATGTGCTGCATTTCTTCTCAATCATTTCTTAATATTTGCATCTTGCTTTATCTGATGTTTATTTTAATGATATATTGTTAGCCATCTTGGCTTGTTTTTTCAAGAGAGTAGGGTACATTATAATAATGTAACTCTGACTAGCCGTGGTTTGCCAATGCCTCAAACACAAGTCTCTTTCAGTCCTGGCAACATACATCCTTTATGGGGTCCATACCCCTTTACGGGGTCCAAGGGACCATACCGGGAATCTTATGCATATAAATACAAGTAGGTGTTGCAGCACAGAATTATGACTTCAGCTGGTAGGAAATGGACTCTGCATTAATGCTAGTCTTGGCTCCAGGTCTGGGGGTGCTGGCCAAGCTACCCTTAGTGGTTTTCCTCTCATGGCACCATGCACCTCAGTGGTATATCCCACCACCACTTATTAGTTGATGAGAAAGTGGTGGTGCACTATGCATACATTATGGTAGGGCCAATATAATTCAAATGGTGGTGCTGGTGAATACAGAGCAGGCCCATGAGCTGGCAGTTTCACTCAATGCCCCTGCAACAGCGACACCCCCCCAGGCCCTACTGGGGCCAGGAGAGACTATGTGGGCAATCCAGTGGCGGTGCTGGGCAGGGCTCCTAACCTGTGCACTTGTACTCTCTGGCACTATCATTGTCCCAATGTATGGGGTTGTTGACAGTCAGTACAAGCACACCAACCTCAGTCTCCACTGCCACCCAGCTGAGCTACATCTGCTGTGATGGCAGCAGCATCCCAGCATTAGTGGCAGTGGGCCCTGCCAGCGCCCTGGGGCCCCAGCATTTGCTTGAGCATGCCACATGCTGGTACTGGGCATGATTAATGCAAACAGATTCCAATTCTGACAGCCCAGTCTACGTTTATCCTGAAATATGTTGCATCAGTGTCAATAGATTGATTCCCAACTAAGTCTGCCTAGGACTGTGGACTCAGAGAAGTAGCCTTACATGTGATAATAAATATCCAGATGTGTGGAAATGCCTGTCAGACTATCAAGACTGCCTGTGGCAATATGTTGGGAGAAAGGTGTTCTCATGGAGTTTTTATTTATTCCTAGGAGAAGCAGAAGCAAACTCTCAAATCCTTCCGACTTTCTGCCACTGTTCCTAGTTGTCACAGTGTTGTCTTTAGAACGGGGATGGACAGCCTCTGAACTATTTTCACAGAATAATACTTGCTGATCCCAAGAGAATTTGGAGAGTCATAATGTGTTATTGTAAAGTGTTACTGTACATTTCCCTAGATTTCTATCTCTTAAAATAATACAATTGAAGTCTAAGAGTTTAATTTCTTTGTGAACAGCACCCTCTATCTCTGAAAGCTGAATACTGCAGAATAGCATGTCTCAGTGACTTAGAACAGTGGTCCTCAAAGTGTGTTCTGAGGAACCTAGGATTCCTTGGTGTGGAGATCAGTAACAGGAGACCAGCTTCCCTGAAAGACAGATGACCCATCACTACTAAGAACACAAGAAGAGCCTTGCTGGATCACGCCAGTGGCCCATCTAGTCCAACATGCTCTTTCTCACAGTGGCCAACCAGATGCCTATGGGAAGACCACAAGCAGGACATGAAGCTAGCGCCTGTCTCTTACTGTTTCCCAACGACTGTCATTCAGAGGCACGCTGTTTCTGTTCCTGGTGTAGTATATAGACATCATGACTAGCAGCTGTTGACAGCATTATCCTCCATGAATTTGCCTGATCTGTTCTTAGAGCTAGTTAAGTTGGTACTCGTTGCTATATCTTGTGGTAGCAAATTCCATAGTTTAATAATGTGCTAAGCAAAGATGTTCTTCCTTTTGTCTGTCCTAAATCTCTTGTCATTCGGCTTCATTACATGACTCTGTATTCTAGTATTTTGAAAGAGGGAGGAAAACTTCTCTATCCATTTTCTGCACAACATGCACAATTTTATACCTATCTTCATCATATCCCCATTTGCCTTCTCCCCCCCCCCAGCTAAATAGTCCCAAACATTGCAACCTTTCCTCATGGGGGAGTTTCTTAAGCCCCCTGATCATTTTGATTGCCCTTTTACTGCACCTCTTCCAACTCTACAATATTTATTTACATGCATCCCAAACACTGAGCGGCGAAAGATCTCAAGGGTGCCAACACATACCTCAGGTTTGGCTTCCTTGGAATGAAGGTCACTGGTGACCGTGGTGTCTTTGTAACATACGGTTTTATTTACACATACGCAGAGGGGCTGAGCATAAAGTAAAATACACCAACAGATCTCCCCCTCCCTGTTAGGTTTCATGGGTGGCCCCAAAGTCCTAGCTTTAGATTCAGCACACAGGCTTGGAGAGTACCTCAAGATGGTATTCAGATTAACCCCCCCATCCTATAAAATATTATTTGAGATATGAAGACAAAACTGTAGACAGTTTTCAAAGTGTACTCACACCATAAATTTGTATAAAGGCATTACAATACCGAGAGTTTCTTTTTCAGTTCCTTTCCTAGTTATTCCTAACAATGAATAGTTGATCTTCCCCTGCACTCTCAATTTACTCTGGACTCCATGAGCCTGGCCCAGATTGGCTATGTGTCCTACTTTATAGTGGGCAGTCCTCTGTATGAAGGACTCTCAGGGGATAGCCCCTTGTTGCAGGAACCCTCCCTTACAAGAGCTGTCCAGTCCAAATCCAGGAGTTGGACATCAAGACCTAGTATATGGATTGCAGCCTGTGCAGACTCATAGTTCTTCTGGCTGCAGTCTTCTCCACTATGGTGAGATGTATTCTATTTCTATTTAAAGTATAATTATTTCTAAATGTGGATACATGTAAATTAGCATATGCACATCTTATGCAGAGCTCCCTCTTGTCGTCATTTTTGGTGATCGATGAGTGACCACCCTGGCCATTCCCCTGCTATGAACTGAGAATGAGCTGTTGAACACACCCAAGAATCCTCTGCAATACACACAGATCTTCAGTAGACAAACTAAAGTGGGAAAGGTTCCCTGGAAGCAAGAAATTTTTAAAACCTGAAAGACCTGTTCATCATCCAGTCCAATTAAATTAGCTGCTCTTTGTATGAATTGTATTTTTGTAAAAGAAAAAAAATTCTAATACTTTAGCAATAATCCCCAAAGGCTGAGCACACATCAATGTAATCTATACCATTTTACATAAATGCCTGCAACTTGTGTAGCATATTTTGTATCATATGCTCCAATGGTCACTTGTTCCTGGGGACAGTGCTAATTTCTGGTACCTATCCCTGGTAAACTACTGCCCTAGTTGGCCAGGGATGTCTTTCAAATTTGTTATTAATATGCGCACACACACATGCACAAAAGTTGCTATTTCCCCCATTTTAATCCCTTCTCTTGTTCAAGAAGTTGTCTTGAGTGGGAAGCACTTACCTAGTTGCCTGTGGCAAGCAATTTAAGTAACCAGACATGGACACATTTACAAACTGGAATAGCTTATTCTGTTTCCTCCTTTTTTTCCAGCCCATTAATGTGCCACAAAAGACAATATATGTGCAGGTGGGCTGATAAATTTGGGGTGAGAGGGGGCTAGGTGCCTTCTGTGGATTTATTTTCAAGGCTACATGCACATATGTAAATGCTAAAGCAGAACATAGAGACTCTTGGCACTTCCAGACTGTTACTTTTTGGGGGTGGGATTCAATCACACAGCAGGAAATTCAGCAATACAATTATAGTTGATTGGGAGATCCTGCACAACAAAGCCGCCTCCCCAAAAGATCAAACTTTCTGCGATAAGAGAAGCGCGGGGAAAATGCAGTGGACAGTGTGGGATAACACTCGCTTTGATGCAATGTCATTTGATTTCCCCACAAACAAATCAGGATGGAGCCTGCCCAGGTGTTGAGATCTTCAGGAGAGGCCCTTCTCTCAGTCCCATCACCTTCGCAAGCGCGATTGGTGGGGACGCGAGATAGGGCCTTCTCGGTGGCTGCCCCCAGGTTCTGGAACTCTCTTCCTAGGGAAGCACGAATGGCCCCTTCCTTGCTATCCTTCCATCGGAGGCAAAGGCGTTTTTATTCCGACAGGCTTTTGGACTAGAAGATGTTTACGATAGGGCCTCATAAGGTCTGTTGTATCGTTCTATGGTCCTATTCTTAAAGTTTTAAATTGTCTTAGTATTTTAAGTGTATGTTTTATAGTTTTAATGTTATGAATAGTTTAATTCTATTTTAATTATATATTTTTGTTTGTTTTTTATCTATGTGTAGTTTTTATTTGTAAGCCGCCCTGAGTTCCAGTTTTGGAAAAAGGGCAGGGTAAAAATAAAGATTGATTGATTGATTGATACTCAATAGGTCACCTGGAAGCACCTTCTATCCAAACCCTGCCATCATTTGAGGTCCTGTCTGACTCTTCCATGGTTCTTCAAGACTCTGATACCAGATATTGCCTATACACAGGTATATATATATAGCTGCCCCTTTTTGTACTTTTGAGTCTGTGCAGAAGTCAAGGGCAGGGTGTGTGGGCTGCAGTGATGTCAGGATCAGAGCCAGAATGTCAAACCAGGCTAGCTAAATCAAAAGCTTCACATTGCTCCGTCAACTATGTGGCAGTATATTTCAACAAATCAACTTATCCTTGTAAGGTCTTTTCTGGGGGGGGGGGTAGGAAATAAATAAATGTTGTAGCCCAAACAACCAGAGAGGTTTGATAGCACTCTGAGCAATCAAAAAGCCCCCTTGTATCTACCACCTTCACCCCTCCACCTTCTTACCTTGAGAAAAGTGATGGGACAAGTCGTGGTGGGGTATCTTTCCCCTCCCCGGGGACCTAGGCTTGGTCTACAGTCCCAGTTTCTATGCTGGGAAAATACTTTCTGCACATTATTTGTCACTAAGGAGGCAAGGGGTGGGTGGGGAGCTCCACCCATCTATGACAGCACCAACCACCACCTCCATTACCATTACTTTTCCCAAGAAAGAAGAACAGGGAGGTATTTATGGACACTGATCTAAAAGGCTTTGTTGAGAGCCTGGGAGTCCCTTCTAATCGGTAGTTTTATCTCTTCCACCTCTTGCCTCAGGTCCAGTCTAGTTAAACATGAAATAAAACTCTTCCCGGACACACACACACACGGACACACACACACACACACGGACACACACACACACACGGACGGACACACACAGACACACACACACGGACACACGGACACGGACACACACACACGGACACATGGACTCTCTCTCTCTCTCTCTCTTTCTCTCTCTCTCTCTGTGAGTGAGTGAGTGAGTGAGTGAGTGAGTGAGTGAGTGAGTGAGTGAGTGAGTGAGTGAGTGAGTGACTCAGACATGAGGAACCTGTTGCCCTCCAGATGTGAGTGAGTGAGTGAACCAGACATGAGGGACCTGTTGCCCTCCAGATGTGAGTGAGTGAGTGAACCAGACATGAGGGACCTGTTGCCCTCCAGATGTTGTTGGACAGCTATCATTGGCCATACTGGCTGGGACTGATGGAGTCCAACAACATCTTGAGGGCCATAGATTCCCCATTAAATTATTCAGTGTGAATTATTCAGTCATGTGACTCCATGTCTCCTGCCGGAAGTGGAACAATCCTGTAAAATCCCAGCTTATGAGCTGTTTGTCTAGAACAGGCCTCAGGATCTGGATATGTTAGATTTAGTGTTACTGTATGAAAACTGGCCAAAGTCTCAGTCTAGCAAAGTCAGGCACTCATTTAAAGGAAATAGAAAAAGGAATGGAATTGCGTCTGCTTTGTAAAGCTGGTTACTTGCCCCAATTATATGTTTCGGACTCCAGGAGTTGTTGCTTCTGTTGTTTTTCCATGCTGAGCCATGAAGTGTCCAATTTGTGACTGTGCTACAACCTCCAGTGTTGAATGGACTTTATGTTTGCTCAGAAAGGAAGCTGCTGACAAGATAAAAGGTCATTTTTTAAAGTTAAATGGTAATGCATCCTCTCTCTCTTTTTTCATTGCTGGGCACACTAGGTTGTCGAGTACATTGTCTGAAATATGTAGCAATATTGGTTATTTGTAAACGGAATACATTTACTGACTCGCTTGGCAGCGAGACGGCAGAGCGCCTGGTAGCAGGGCTGGAAGGTTAGTCATTATTAGTTAGAGCTTTGATTTAGGATCCAATAACAGCAATCATTCCTCTGACAAGAATAACTTCCAATTCTGCCATACCAGGTAATCAGTATAAAGGAGAAATATCACATCAGTACGCCTATCATTTTCCTATTGTGTTACCCAGGCTACAATGATTGCCGTAAATTAGGGGTGTGCATATTGGTAGCCTTTATATTTATGTTTATAGTCTCCTAAAGGCATTGTTAATGGATTACAGAGCTATCTGTTGTGCTGAAAATAATGAAAGTGCCTGGACTTTTTATGGCACCTACATTTTTAGATGATGGGGGTCAGATCTCATTTATCAGGCACCTCTGATATGGTATTCCCTGCTTGCTCCCTCACTTGTAGCATATTATATAAAGGTGCTAGGTTTAGTAAACTTTTAAGTCATTGTTAAAAGAAACATGCTGCTTAAAAACAGAAATCCCCCATGCTCATCCATGCACGACCACTAAATGCTTTACAGTTCATAGGATGGAACAGTGAGGCTGATTGTAATGGGTGGATTGTGTCATGCAGCTCATGCCAGTGGATCTGAATGGGCTACAATGTCAGTATGGGCAAAATCAGAAAGAAAGGTTCCATGGATAAATACGTGTGCCCTGACACTGAATTTCAGACAGTCTCACCCCAAGTAGAACCCATTCCAAAACTGGTGGTTTACTTCAATCCACCATTTCAATACACCAATGTCTAGAGGCCATTACACAGGATGCATCCTACACCCTGGGATTGGGCCAGAACATGACCTCACCCAGTACCCCATATGGAGCTGTGGAAAGAGGAGCTGGATCCAGGTTTGTATTCCAGCGATGCTCATGTAGAGGTATTTTTTTTGAGAATGAATGTCTACTCATGGATCTGTTCATCGTTGGCGTGATTGTCACTAGGGATGCTTGAGAAATTTGATATTTGCAAATTCCAATTTGATGTGACTTGATCCACAACTTGGAATGCTAGGTTTTGCACTTCCCAAATGTTCCAACTCAAAATACACTAAAATGAATACATTTTTTAAATTGAAAAATGAGTATTCAAATATAAATATTCATGCAAATTTTTAAAAACCCACAAATTAATGCAGAAAATGGGATGGAACAAATTTATGAGTGAAGCTCTGCAAAAGTGACATGGATTGCAAATTGAGTCATCCAAACTTATTCGCCACACACCTTTTTCTAACTACCACCAGCAGACCAACTGCAGCCACAGCATGAGCAACCCTCATGAAGATATACAAATTCTGATAAATGGCATCTCTGCATCTGAACTGGTGGGTCACAAGCGTGGTGGCAGACCTTGTGAATTCCCACATCACTCACAGGATGGCCAGGATTTGTATGAACTAGGCTGCTGTGTTATTGGTACCTGTGCATCACTCCATCCCACCAATAGCAATGAAATTCAGTTGACTGAAATGCTGGTGAGATGATTTGTGGACCTACCTACCTGAATAGGATGCTTCTATGCCACGGAAGAGGAAAATACTATTCCTTGGCAAGTGTGTTTTTAAGTGAAATAAGTGCAAGGGAGATCAGCTGTTGTGATCTGTACCAGATAGCAACTAGAAACACATTCAAATATTTCAAAGGCTTGGTTTTAACAGGCAATATGTTGAGTCTGCAATGGAATTCATACTGTTCAGCTAATAAACAAGAAGGGAGCAAGACATGCTGTCCCATTCTGTAAGCTACTTGCCAAAAGCACTAGCAGCTTCAAACACAATTTGTCACTAGTGAGAAAGTGCAATTATTGATTCATGGGTACCACATGCTACGTGGTGACAGTCAGACTGCACCAAGGAACCAGAAAACCCTCCTTTTCCTCCCCCCAAAGGGCCTCATATAATACGCTTTCTTCACTCTTTGCAACAGGGAAAAAAGATTGATTAAGATTATCTTTCTTTGCTATAAAGTAATGACAGGTGTTGCACAGATCAGGCTACTGACTTTTTTTTAATTCAGAGAAATGTTCCATGGAAACAAGATGAGGCCAAAGAACTTATACATGAAAGACAGAAGGGATAACGTAAATTTGGTTTGAGAGTATAGTTCTGAAATTGCCTGCACTTGCACTGCTCAATGATGTATGTGGGACAACCTGCAGTAACAAAAGCCTGTGGCATCACAGATGCCAATTTTGTCTCCATATCTACTTGGGCAACATTATTACAGGGCTTGATAATGTCATCTATAACATAAGAACTCTGCTGGATCAAGCCAAGGACCCGTCTAATCAAGCATACTGTGGGAAGCTTGCAAGCAGACTCTGAGTGCAGGAGTATTCTCTCCACTTGTGATTCCCAGCAACTGGTATGCAGAGACATACTGACAACTGAGGCAGAACATGGCCATCATGCTTAGTAGCCACTGATAGCCTTCTCCTCCATGAATTTGTCTAATCCTCTTTTAAAGCCATCCATCACTGCCTCTTGTCAGAGCAAATTCCATTAACTATGTACTGTGTAAAGTAATATTTCCTTTTGTCTGTGTTGAATCTCCCAGCATTCAGCTTCATTGGATGCTGCTGAGTTATAGAGTTCTAGTATACAGAGATTACACCATGCATAATCTTATACATCTCTGTCATGTCCTCCTTTATTCACCTTTTCTCATGGGGGGAGTCGCTCCAGCCCCTTCATCATTTTGGTTGCCCTTTTCTGAACCTTTTCCGCCTCTGCAATGTTCTTTTTGAGGTGTGGCAACCAGAACTGTACACAGTATTCCAACTGTAGGTGCAAAATAGATTTGCATGATTTGCATTATGGTATTGGCCGCTTTCTTTTCAATCTCTTTCCTAATGATCCCTAGCACGGAATTTACCTTGCTCACAGTTGCAGTACACTGCTCATTTTCCAATGTGATATATGCCCTCATCTCCACCAATATTCTTCTGCATTCTATATAGGGCAAAAAGGCCAGTCTCAATGGAAAAAATTAAATGGACATAAATCTGTCATCAGAACTGGCAATATCCAAACACGGGGGTTGGGGGTGACATTTCAGCCTCCCAGGATACTCTGTAACTGATCTTAAGATGGCCATGCTTGAATAAAGGAACTTCAAAGGGAGGCTACAACGTGAAACTGCTGAATTACAGTTCATCAAGAGGTCCAAAACTACCACTTGTGGATTTAATTGGGGCAAAGTTCCCACTACATGTATTAATTGACTTATCAATGCCAGAATGTTTATGTTATCCAATAGTGTACAGTTTATCATACAGTGTATGCTTTGAAAAACAAATACTACCAGAAATGTATTTTGTCCAGATTTAGGGCCTAGTTAAACATTACTTTCCAAGGAGAAGAGGCAATGGTGACACAGTGGAAGTAACTCTCTGGTCCATTCTCCTTCTCCCACTCCATTACTGCCTGCAGAATAGACTGTTACAGCCAGGCCACACTGCACTTACCTGCATGCAGGCTTTCCCTTTCTCTGGGCAGTATCCAGTGCATTATTCTGTCAGCATAAGGATTTCTGCTCCCCTCTCCACCCTGCACGTGCCCCCTAAATCTGTTCAGAGCTTCACCCCCAACCCTCCAGAGCAGATCTGGGGAGGGTGCGGGACACATACTGAGACAGGAGAGGGGGAAGTCCTGTTGCACAAGTGGAAATCCTTGCACTGATGGAATGAGTAAGTTGGATACCATCCACTGTGTTCCACCCCCTTTTCAGTCTATATCTCTGCTTATAACACACAATAATGTGAATTCTACTTTTAAATCATTTGTAAGGGGATCATACGAAAGGCAGCAAGTCCATTGGATTAGACCAGATAAGCTCCAGATCCATTTCATAGGTCCCTATGACTCAGAGATAGAGGTCACATATGCACCATCCATTTAAATTCCTCTTATGCCACTTTATCAGCCACAACATCTCCCCCAAAATCTTGGGAACTGTTGGTTGTTAAGGGTGCTGAAGGTTGTTTGGAGATCGCCTCACAGATGTCAGCACCCTTAGGAAATGGCAGTTCCCAGGATTCTTTGGGGGAAGCCATGACTGTTAATGGAATTCTTCTTCCGAAGCACTCTTTGGCCAAACAAATTCCAAAGTATTTTGCCACAGGGTTTTGAAATGAGAGGCAGACATTTGTTGTGCCTAAGAGTGCCCCTGAATAAGAATTACATTTAAATCATGCTGGGCTCAATAAAACATACTTCTGTGCATCTGGAGATCTCCTCTCTTCTTCCTCTGACTTTTCCTTTCTCTAGATCAGGGATGGGGAACTGTTACTTTCCAGATGTTACAGGCAGGTGTGACACCCTTCCCTGGCTCTCCCTGTCAGGTTCCTACCTGCTCGTGGTTACTGCCTGTCACTAGGCACCACCAGGGACTCCACCAGTCCAGACTGTCCTTTTTTATGGTTTCTCTCCCCACTCTAGCACAGATCTCAACAGATCCCCCTGCTAGGCAGCACCACCAGTCACGTCCTATAACCAGTATTTCCAGAGACTCTGCCTGAGTCTCTCTATCAGGTTACCTCTGTGACTGAGTGCTCAAGCTGTCCCACTCCCTTTGTATCAATGCAGATAATTCTGGTTTGCTCTGAATACTTGTGGTGTTATATTCTCCCCTTCACTGCTGCCACCATTTGTTATAGTTTCCCTTCAGCCTTACCCTCCCTTCTGGTCTGTGAAACCCCAGCCAAGGATCAGGCCTTTGGTAAACCAAATATATTTATTAAATAACAAAGATAATAAGATTTCTTCATAAAGGCACTTAAGCATATGGTTACATCTATTCCTGAGGTGCTGGTCTTAGTATTAATCCGAACTCCACACTCTCCACCCAATCTCCTCTCAAAAACCTACCAAAACAACCCACTTCACACTCACCGTCCACCCAGATTTAACTGTCATCCTTCCATTTATACTGTCAGCCATTCTCAACACTCAGCCAATCATCCAGCATTTTACTGCCCATTCACTCCCCCCTCCTCTTTCATTCCACTTACCATGATACAAACAGCACTTACCATATATACACTAATACAGGAACATCACAGCGGGCCCCGCTTATATGGCGGGTTCCGTTCTGGACTTCCACCATAAAGTGGAAATCGCCGTAAAGCGGAACCCCATTCACTATAATGGGCCGCATCGCGCGAAAATGGCGCAAAACGGCGCAAAAGAGCAAAAAATACCTTTAAAATTGAAAATGAAAGCCACTGCATCAGCGGAACTCCTTAAAGCGGAATGCCGTACAGCGGGGCCCTACTGTACTATATTACAACCCCCATCACACCTGATCATTGACCATGCTGCATGAGGCTGATGGGAGCTGGTGTCCAACAGTGTTGGAGGGCCACAGGTTCCCCATCTCTGGGTTAAATGGCTGTTCATGTTTCTAATCCCAGGCTTTGTCCATTACACACTTGCACTAAGCTGGCCTGCAGGGCTGTCCCAACACAAACTATGGAAATGTTCATTGTCTTAGTGTAAAATAGGAAAGAATTAAGGTGGATGATCTGCCCTTTGGGACATCTGTGTGAGATAAATACACCCACTCAGTTGTTAACAGTTACATCCTGTACTCATGAGATAGCTATGAGATTTTCCATTGATTTAATCCAGGTCAAGGATTAGTCACAAAGTGACCTTTGATTCCTTAGACAAGGATTGATGCTATCCTTTTAAAAGTCGTAGAGTGAAAAGGGCTGAGAGCAACTTGGCATTCTGCAAAATTTTAACATTTCATGTTTGGACAGGGAATGCGATCAGTGAATAAGACACCTTTCCAAAAGAATCAGACTGCAACCTCCTACTCCTGCAACGCAAGTAGCTATTCAGAAGAATACTTTCTAATGGTCAGAGGTTGACAGACAAAGCCACTGAAAGGGGGGGGAAATTTAAGTGTCACTTCCTAGGAATTCTACCTTGAGAAAACCCTTGCTATGGAACATTTCCACTAATTTCAGTTAGCTAAGGCTACTAGCACAGCATACTTATAGTGGTTACTGTCAGGCTCACCTATCATGGCCAACAAGAAACTGAAACTCAGGATGAGAAATCTTAAGAAAATCTATGGTCTGAGAATGTTGCAAACCATTGCTAACCCAAAATTACTGTATAAGTCCTGTACCTTTGGACCCTTCTTCAAGGTTCCTGAAGTTGGCTGAGTTTTGCTCATGGTACAAGTAGAGAAAATCCTCAGTTTCTGACTCTTGTTTTGTATTGCAACTTGCAACCCTTACCACCAGTTGGGGCCAACTGAACAAGGCTTATTCTTCAGGTAAACCAATTCTGATCAAGAAAAAGAAACACTTGTCCCGGGTCCACCAAATCACAGTTCAAAGAAGAAGAAGAGGAGGAGAAGGTGGAGGAAGATTCCCTTGTAAAGCACTAAAAATGTTCTGAACACTGTAGGGGTTAAAAGATAGGCAACCTCTGTTCATTGCCACACAGTCTAATACATCTGGTGCAAAGGGGGGAAATAAATGGGGAGGGAAGAGAAGAACTAGCATTGGAGCAGAATGTTCTTACTGGCAGGAGCAGATGAAGCAAGCTTCTTGTATGCAGCTACTCCTTTTCTATGCAATTGCTGGCCAAGCTGGTCTTCTCATTGCATTGGTGTTCCTTTTGGGATGCAAGGTGTGTACAACCACCCAGTGGCCCTTGGTCCCTGATCAATGGATGGGGCCATACTGTGTAGCCCTTCCACTAGATTGTGTGTCCAGACAACTTTGTCCTTAGTTCTTCTCCTTAGCTCAGGCACACGACTGGCAGCCAGTCAGAGAGCCCATAGTCAATATAAAGCACTGCAGCATTGTGCATACAAGAAGGCGGTAAACACATAATTCCACAATTTAGATATAAGCCAACAGGTTGTGTTGACTCTGGGAGCGATAAGAGACTTCATTTGCCCTTTCCAAGCATAACCTTTCACAACAAACAGGAAAATATAGCATATAATTAGAAGACTGTCTGTTTGGGAGGTCACTATCCAGCTTCAATGACAAAATCTTTGTATGAAACCATTTCATTCGGCAGCAGACTGTATTTTCAAACCAATTAAATAGCAGCTATGAACACTGTCGTTGCAAAGACTGCCCTACATCATGAGAGGAACTGCTTCTCATCTCACCCGCTCATGGAATGCAAGCTCACCTAAGGGCGCAAACGCCTACAATTTACTTGACTCCCACCTCCTAGCATACTCTATAAAGGAAACAGGAAGGATACCGCAGATGGGCTGGTCATCCATTTGTGTTTTGGAGCTGCTTGACTCTGCCTGTGTCCTTGGACCAATTCATTTGGTTTCCCCTTGCTTTACCTCACCCCTTCAGTGGGCTCCTTTCCCTGACTTGAAACCTGCTCAATCTTGCCTGCCTGATTCCACCTTGTCAGGCCTGACGTTGCCTTTTCCGTGATCCTGCTAGGTTGCCCACATCAGGGTCCCTCCCCAACACACCCAATATATATACATCCATATATTCTGTCATGAAGAAGGGCCATGGTGACCAAAAGAGGGGCATTCAAGATACACCAAATCTACTCCAGGAGCCACAGAGGCTTCTAATGGGATAGGGCAGTTGATGTGGAGCAGGGCAGACAAACCAACAACCAAAGAATTCAAGATAGCTAAAGCATGCATTCATTCATCTGTATGTCATCACATCTTAAGTACTCAAGTGACAAAAATTTAGTGATGTGTGGGGGACCCTAAGTTCTCCTCATCTTCTCAGGGATGGACCAATCAGTCTTTTTTCATTCTGATTAATTTTCATTTTTGTTTACCCATGATTCTGTCCCATTGCCTTCATTTACTAATCATTGAATATTTAAGACTTTTTCTCAAAATATGTATTTTTATATATGATTCACTATTATCTATTTATCTTCATTTATTTTCAGACCTTGAAAACCACTACTCATAAAGACCTCAAAGTGATGTACAGCACATGCAACACCCAACAACAGAACAAATGTTATAAATCCAATTTAAAACAATTAGAACAGGAGAATGACTGATCATAAAAAGAGATCTTTTACATGTGTTGGAAATCAAAACTGACAACACAAGTCTGATGTCAGTGGGAAGAGTTTTCCACAAAATGGGTCCTACAACACTAAAGGTCATTGTGAATTATTGTGTGCATTATGCGTAAGCTTCTCTGTATATATGACACCATTGCAAATGTGCACACGTTAAAAATATAAAAATGAAAATGTGGTATTATGCATTTGAAAGACTCCAGCGCCATTTTTTTTACATTTGTATGGATGCATTTATTTATTTGCAGATAGAAAGACTTGAGAACTGCATTATTGCATTTTGAGAACTGGCTATACCATTCCAACTGGGAAATTGGAAGGGTGGGGCGGAGCTAGTAATTTAACCGAGAATTTGTGAAGATCAAACTTCTAAAGCATCTCTGTTCCTTCCTCTCATGCTGGTTTTTAACAGTCTTCTTATGTGCGCATTTGAAGAGAATTGTATTGTCCTCTATCAACTATTAAGCCACATACCATGAAAGTGTTTTGCTGACATAGTCTGGTATCTTTACAAAGGCTTCTAAACATTTGCATTTCCCCTCCCAAAATGCACAGAGAGACATTTTCTCTCACCTTTATCTGTAACTGAAGAGGTGACCCATGAGAAGGTATCAGAGCATGGGGTTTGTCCTGCCCTGTATTTATTTTTGTGTTTCCAAAGTGCCCCACCCCCAACAGTCAGAGTATCAAGTTTAGCTCTTATCAGATAATTAAAGAGTGCTTGCCTCCAGAGGCAATTTTAAACCAATCTCAGGAAAGGGCAATAGCGATACACTGTAGATAATTATAGCCCATTAAAGAGCCTTAAGATTAGATTCAGAGATCACTAATCCCACACGGTCATAAAGGTACTGCACCTTTCTTTGGCAGTGTCTGGATTCTGACATACATTTTCTCCTGTTTGGGGGCTGGGGAAGTGAAACTTGCATATATATAGTTTTTCTATATTGATCAAATGGTGAGAAAGGGAAAGAAAGACAGAAAAAGACCACTAAACACGAAAAAGAAAATTCACAATTATGTTTCAAGGGCATGACTTCAGAGTGCAATAATATTAATTCATTCATAACTGAATTAATTCACAGCACTGCACACACGTTATTTCAGCCCTATAAGACATGCTAGCATCATTATTACACCACTTTATCAGATTGGGGGCTAAAGATAAGAGATCGATAAGAGATAAGAACACCTACGAAGCTCATGGCTGGAAGGGGAATGTTAACCAGAGATTTCCTGGGTTTGCTGCCTAGTCTCTCAGCTATGATGCTACAGTATCTCTCGGTAAGGGAGATATCTCACAAAATATAACAGTAGTCTAAAAATATTGAGGCCTTGCATGAACATGACATTTCGGATTCAAGTATGGGTCAAGGGCTGCCCCTGGAACAAACCTGTCCCCAACCCCCAACTAAAGAGATACCCATTCGACCCGTTTTGTATCATATTCTGGGTAATGAGTACACAGTAGTCAAGGCCTGGACATAAACAAGTTGTGTGGGCTTTTTAGTCACATTTTCATACTGTTTTCATCTCCATTCTCTCTTCCCCCATCACTCTTCCTCCCTCTCCTTTCTGACAGATAAACTTGGGGGGGACCCAAACTAGAAAAGGAGGGAAGGAGGGACGGAGGGCCATCAGCAGTCTGGTTGACTAGGACATAGGGCAGGGCCTTTTTCAGTTGTGGAGTCTAGATAATTGAGATTCCCTATCTTGGGAGGTCCCTTTGGTTCCCTATTTGTTGACTTTTTGGCATTCTATTTCTTTTTCTCCAAGCCTTTGGTTCATTTAAGTGTTTTCTTCAGCTGCTTGGAGTTCTATTTTATTTGATGTTCATCTCGAGCTCCCTGTGTTATGTATTTAGGCCTGGCACCAGCAAGTGCCCATGCTGGGAATTGGGGGAGGGCCCTGTAGTTGTCCCAGGACCCCAGTAGCCAGGAGGGTGGAGCTCCCATTCTGTGATCCCCACCAGCATCAGAACAACACTCCCTTGCCGCCATCTTGGGTGATGGCAGGCATGCACTTTGACGCACAAGGTGGCGCAAGCAAGTGTATTTAAGTGCAAGCACATGCACACACAAGGGGGGAGGCAGGGGCCCACGGCAGGCTGGTGCCCAAGGGTCTGGGGCAGGCTGATGCCTGAGGGCCCACAGTGGGCTGGTGCTGACCCTGCATGCATTACTTCTTGGTTGCATTTATGTTTTTAACATTTGATTGTGAACCTTTTAAGGAAACCTGTCTGTCACAGAATAAAAATTATTTTCTAAGTAAATGAATAAATAGCTTGCCAGAAGCATAGGTAAACCTGAAGAGTACACATGTGCAGTTTCAAAAATTGCCCTGCCCTCCCCCTCCCCAAAATGATATCCCTGATGGAATTTATTGTTATACAACAGATAAATTTGATAATGTAAAGACTCTTCTCTTAAAGGTTCATCTTCTTCCAAGAAAGTCAGTGCTAAAAGACAGAGCTCATGACATGACCTGTTGCAATGTAAATACTGTTGTATGCTAATATTTGCACACATTGCAGTGAAACTTAATGTTGCATGGAATACTGAAGTACTGAACAGTTTAATAGTTATATGTCCACAAATACAATTCTGCCAAATGGGTAAGCTAAGCAGCCTCATTTTGAGAATACAAGATACTAAGGGAAAAATTAGGCTGCTAGCCTGTACCCATATATATTTTATTTATTTATTATTTGATTTATATCCCACCCTTCCTACCAGCAGGAGCACAGGGTGACAAACAAAAGCACTAAAAACACCTTAAAACATCATAAAAACAGACATTAAAATACATTCAAACAAAACAACTTTAAAAACATTTTTTTAAAAGCTTTAAAAACATCTTAAATAAAAGGGTTAAAAAAACACATTGTTTAGGGGGGAAAGGTTTAAAAAACATATTAAAAAGCAATTCCAACACAGACACAGACTGGGATAGGTGTCAACTTAAAAGGCTTGTTGAAAGAGGAAGGTCTTCAATAGGCGCCGAAAAGATAACAGAGGTGGCGCCTGCCTAATATTTAAGGGGAGGGAATTCCACAGGGTACGTGCTGCCACACTAAAGGTCCATTTCCTATGTTGTGCAGAACGGACCTCCTGAAAAGAGGTATACTTGGGAACAAGTTTCTCTGAATTCAGCGATGTTTACTGAATGTAAACATGCATAGGATTTCAAGGTTACGCATGACCTTCTCGGGATTGTATAAGGGTCATGGGCATACAACACATTGCATTCATTTTTGTGTATAGCACTATTCTGAGTTACGGAAAGTACAATACAATCCTGCATACTGATATATTTCCTCAGCGCTAGCAGTTATGTGCTTTGCTATAGAGCAGTACATTCTTGCACTATGCACTATTTTATAGTAGAAATATATTCCCGCTTTGAAATTCTATGTATTTAATGCCTATCATACTTAGTTTTATACTTTTTGTGTTCTTCTCCTCTTTCCTTTGTTTATCCTCCCTGCCAGCACAAGCTGGGCTGATGTCTTCTAAGAGCTTTCCACAATAATCCCACAGCCATCACAGGAACTGCCTATACCTGTTTCAAAGAACCCTTTCTCATGTTTAAGAACTATGGATTTACAGAAATATAGATTAAACTATACTGGGCAGTATTTAGCTAACTTGACCCATCAATGCAATGCGACTCCCCCTTCTCCCCCTGCATGTGCCCCGCATCCTTCCCAAACCTGATCCAGAGGGTTGGGGGGGAACTTTGGAGTCATGTGGGAAAATGAGGGGAGGAAGTCCTGTCCTGCTAGTGGTAATCCTTGCACTGATGGGATCAGGACTTGGTGCTACATTGGATACACATTCAATTTGTAAGACATTTAATAGGGTTCCAGAGAGGTGGATGAAAATATATTCATCCAGTCATGAGAGAATCCAGTTTATTTGTCTGGCCTGGTTTACACAGGTGCAATAGGAAGAATTTGAAAAGGGGGCAAAGTGGGGAGGAAATCCAAACACTGCTTGCATATACTGGAAACAAGAATAACTAGATTACGGAAGGTCATAGTTAGTAAAACAGCCAAGATAAAAAAAAATTATTGTTTTAGCAATAGAAAAGAGTTGTGTGTCCTTCTTTGGTCATGAAACTTTCGCTCCCAGCAATCCTGACTTATACCGCAATCAGGAGAAGTTGAGCAAGAAGGCCATTGTAATTGATGGCTGCATTAGGTGGGAGTATTTGCAAAGAATTTCTGTCTTTACAAGTCCTTCACAAATCAATATCAGATGGTATTTTCAATAACACCTCTGAGTAAAGGACTTTTCAGAAAGCCAGCTCTCGTCCGGCCCCTATCTTGGTTTAATTTATCATGATAAGAGGTGTCATAAACACTGATTAAAAACATGCTCTAGCCTTGTTTTACAAAAAGATCAAATATATTATAGGGATTGAAAAACATTTACAACTTTTTGTGAACAATTCTTTGCACTGCCACAGAACACCTCCCATTTTGATTTTTCAGCACTCATTTGTTCATTTAAATTGCCCTCTCTTGCTCTCAGTGATGTCATCATAAAACAAAACCTGATTGGTAATGTCATCATATCACTATCCCATTCACTGTGTGATCCCTGATTGGGTGGGATCATCCATGGGGCAATCTAGGAAGGAGGGTGAAGAATCAACACACCCACCTGGAGTCCAGCTAACCCTGATAGTAATTCCTCCTTCCCTTATTTCACTTTGAAATTTTCCCTCCACAACCACCCTGGTCTTAAATATTATTTGTTTTCTAAGATTACAACTGACATAGAGCTCTAAACTGATTTCAGGAGAGTAGCATTACTGGGATCAACTCAACCTAGCCAGCTTCTGGAATTCCTGGCATTGGGTGCCCATATCCTCATTCAGAGATCGTTGCCCAGGAAAGACTTCCTATGGCTGAGGAACGTCTGTGCTTTCTGCCTTCCTTTTGAATTCACCATGATACTAAGGACCCTCACATAGACATCACTTTGTTGCGGTTCTTAGTCAGATCATAAGGAAGGAGAGGTATAACTTGCTCCCTACTCTCTCTCTCTCATTTGCTCACTCTCTTGCCAGCTTTCTAGCCTCTACTTCCTCAACCCCCTCTCCTTTTCACTGAAACACTGAAGCATAACTGCACATCCTCCTTTGACTCACCACCACTTCACTCCTTCTGTTCCCTTCCCTTTTCTGGGGCAGCCTTGGATAGTTAATTCCTAGATTTCCTTTTAGTTTTACTTTGCAAATAAAAACTTTTCTGGAAACAGCTCTAATCCCACCTCTGTTGTTCCCTCCCAAGTACCTTACAAGGGCATACCTCTATCTACACAAATATTCCTAAAGTTACATACACTGCGCTCCTGTGTATTCTGGCAAACATTCTATTTAGGAGGCCAGTTCTACCAGACCAACAGCAGCCTGTCTTCTGGCAGAATAGAGTGAGGCCTGCAGAGGGAAGAGGTTACCCTAGCAGAAGACCTAAATGTACCCAAAGTAGGTTCCACATATGTATAGAGACACATTTTCTGAACAAGCAAACTATGTTATTTAATTCCTGATATTCCACCAAATCATTATTTTTATTCAGGTGACAGCAAGACCTTAGTGCACAAGTAGGACATTTGTTTTCCCATCTCAAAATGCAACGTTTGCACCTTCATTTCTTTGTATTATATTTCAAGAGGTTCACTGACAACAAAAGCAAGGACAGGTGACAATCTGTTAGCAATCTACAGTTGATATCTTTTTCAAAGGGGAGAGAACTGCTCTTGCTTCTTTCAAGGTTTATTCATGTCTTCAATTTTTTGCCATCATTTCTCTATCAAGGTGTTATTTGAACAGGCAAATTTCCATTTAGCTCATCGCTTTAATGCTAAACCATTCCTAAAATATTCATTCATTGGCAGAGGGGCTTTTTCTCTTAGATTGGTTGTGAGATTAAAATTCTTTGCTCCTGGCTCAGAACACAGACAAGTGATTGGAACTCTGGGGAATTGACTTCAGAGCAGCTGGGGAGTTTTAATTCATAAGGCCACCTCCCCTTCCTCCAAACCACAAAGGCACCCACAAATGTCTCTACAGGGTGCAGTTCTTGAAAGCTGACACAGGCAATTAGCAGAAACTGAATGTGTGCCTAAAGGAGCAATTTATTAGGGATATGGCCAGCAAATTGGCAAAAATAGCAAACATGAATAAAAAAGTTGCCTCAACAAGTGTAGATAAATTCCTCCTAAAATTCATAAAAAGAAAAAGAGAGCAAGAGACAGGATGCAAAGGCCTCAGCCCAACACAGAAGCGGAGGTTAAACCCATTAATTCCAATTGGCTTAAGTGCTTTATTTGCATTGGATTGTGAAACAGCCAGTAATATCCTCCTTATATGTAAACATCATAAGGAGTTAGATACACACTTGGTTAAGATGTAGAAAGTACATATCATTACAAGACTATCTCCTCTTTCATGATCCTGTCCATCTACAGAGCTCACCAGAAGCCCTTTTACATTGCTACTACCAACGCCTGAAGCACAGCTGGTGGGAACATAGGAAAGGGCTTACTCAGTTGCAGAACCCTGGATGCAGAACAGTTGCCTCAAGAGATCCAGTTAGCCCCCTCTCTTCTGCCATAGGTTAAAGGTTTTTCTAAAAAATAAAAAAACCCAGCAAACCTTGACCTATCTTTACCTTCGCCTTGATTCTGCTCCCTCTGGAGTCTGCTGTTGTGTATTGCTTTTGATTGTTCTAAATTTTTATATTACTGACGACCTTCCTCTTTCGACAAGCCTTTTAAGTAGAGACTTTATCCCAGTCTGTGTCCATGTTGGAATTGCTTTTTAATATGTTTTTAAAAATGATGTTTTTAAAGATGTTTTGTTCTAATATTTTTTAGAGTCTGCTTTTATGATGTTTTAGAGTGTTTTTAGTGTTTTGTTTCCCACCCTGGGCTCTGGGAGGAAGGGAAAGATATAAATTTAATAAATAAATAAATAACTTTAATATCTTTTTTTTAAAAAAGCTTTATGAAGGAGGTGTGAAAATTGGAGGGAGAAATATCAATAATTTAAGATATGCGGACTATACCATACACTTAGCAGAAACCAGTAATGATTTGAAACGAATGCTGATGAAAATTGAAGAGGAAAGCACAAAAGCAGGACTACAGCTGAACGTCAAGAAGATGAAAGTAATGACAACAGAAGATTTATGTAACTTTAAAGTTGACAATGACGACACTAAATTTGTCAAGGATTATCAATACCTCGGCACAGTCGTTAACCAAAATGGAGACAATAGTCAAGAAATCAGAAGGTGGCTAGGACTGGGGAGGGCAGCTATGAGAGAACTAGAAAGGGTCCTCAAATGCAAAGATGTATCACTGAATACCAAAGTCAGGATCATTCAGACCATGGTATTCTTGATCTCTATGTATGGATGTGAAAGTTGGACAGTGAAAAAGGCGGATAAGATAAAAATCAACGCATTTGAAATGCGGTGTTGGAGGAGAGCTTTGCGCATACCATGGACTGTGGGGGAAAAATTGGGTGTTAGAACAAATTAAACCAGAACTATCACTAGACGCTAAAATGATGAAACTGAGGTTATCATACTTTGGACACTTAATAAGAAGACATGATTCACTAGAAAAGACAATAATGCTGGGAAAAACAGAAGGGAGTAGAAAAAGAGGAAGGCCAAACAGGAGATAGATTGATTCCATAAAGGAAGCCACAGACCTGAACTAACAAGATCTGAACAGGGTGGTTCATGACAGATGCTCTTGGTGTTCCTGGAGGTCACTGATTTATAGGGTCACCATAAGTCATAATCGACCTGAAGGCACATAACAACAACAGTGTATATCTGATGTTTATCTCACCCACATACCTAACATGCTTTCCTTCCTAAGGGAAAAAGTGCATGTTGCTTCAATTGGTTGAGTTTTATTTCATCCCTACCCTATATTCTAAAACAGGAATGGCTAACCAACATTTTGGAGGCCTAATTATACAGCCACGAGAGTGGCTGTATACTATGGTCAGCATGGATTTTTTGCATTCTGCAATGTTAAATTGAAAATACCCCCTTGCTATTCTGATGCTTCCCATAAGCTCATTTTAAAACAAAACTTTACAAAACCTATAGTCCTGAACTCAGAATCACTTCCTTAACAACCCTCTAACTTTTCATGGCAATACACAAAACAGCCAGAGAATCGAGAGTTCAAAATGTAAAAAGAGAAAGGAATAAACAGATCCCTTTTGGACTTTTTTCTGTCAGTGTTCTCATAATTTGTTGAAATTCATTAAAAATCAGCCATGTTCACAGAGTACCTGTAATCATATTACTGACCTTGCCCCATAGTCTGACCTTCATCTTCTGCAGTTCAAAAGTTAAAAAAATGCCTGGCTGATTTTTAATTAAGAATTTTTGCATTGAACTCGAAAATGTCAGGCATGCTCAGTAAGAACCAACTGTCGGTGTTCTAAAAGCCAGACTCACGGCTGCTTGGCTGGCCGCTTTTTCTCACCTACTCCTCAGCCTCTGGCTACACACACCAGTGTGCCAGTGTGCCCACATCTGTCTGCACGTATCTGTCGCTTTGCACACATTTGCATACAAACTGTTGCTGGCGACACTTAAGCAGACAGGCAGAGTGGATAGTGAGAGGCGCGGGTGCACGCACAGCTCCTTCCCTTCCTTGGTGCCACAGAAGTCCCTTCTCTCCTCCAGGCCCGGGAAAGGCAAACGGCTGTTGTCTGCTGGAGCCGGCAGCCCGGTGAAGTGCAACCAGGGCCTGCTCCAGGAATGCTGGGGCCCTTGGGCATCAGCTTGCCCTGGACCCCGGCGTGTGTGCGCCCACACACCCACACCCCACCTACCTGTCTGCTGTCTTTTACCATTGCCCTTAACTAAGATGGTGGTCGCAGTTTCCCTAAGGGGATGACACCTCCGCCACCATCTTTATTGATGGCACGTGTGCATGCTATGCCCACTCATCTCTGTCATCAACTAAGATGGCGGCAGGGGCTTCAGTACCTTCGGGAAACTGCAGCCGCCATCTTCGAGAAAAGTGGGCAGGTGGGCACACATGCTACTTCTGAAAAGTAATAGTTAACTCATGAAATATGCAGATACACACCATTAACCAATATGCACAGACAAGCAGGAAAAGGCAACTATTTTCAGGACTTGCAAGGGGTTTTAGTTATTGCCTGGAGATTAAGAAATCCCTTGTCAATTACAACTCTTACATCACTTTTTGGCTAAAACCCTTAAAGAGCAGGAATTGGAGCAGCCAGCTAGGTCATTTAACAAAAGTTGTGGGAAGCAAGTAACATTTTGGTGTATATCTTTTGATCCAGAGCAGTTAGAAACTAAAAAAAAAAAAAAAAAGCTAAGAGTCTGGGGCCCCACATGGACCCTTTTTGCCTATATGTGGGCGGGTCCTGCTTTTGGCCACACCCACCACTGGCATGTGGCTCCTAGAGGTCTGGCCAAGGGTGAAAGATGCCCCTCCTCACGCCAAAAAAGGTTAGCCAGCCCTGTTCTAAAGGGCTTTAGATTTTGTGCTTGGAGATTGCTGATGTAGATATATGATGTAGATATACTACTGGTTTGTTAGCCATCTTGAGTTTCTTTGGGAAATTAGAAGGGATTGGGGTTGTTGTTTTTTTAAAAAATGCAAGTTATGTATCACTATCAATTTTGCAGGCAAGGCCTTATAAATGTAAAAGTTGTAATGCAATCCTGTGTGTCATAGAAGTAAGCCCCTCCCAGGTAATTGTGTGTAGGACTGCAGCCCTAGTCTTGTATTAGAAGTCTTCAGTTTGAAGCTTGCAGGAGTTATGGTTCCTGGATTTTGTGATTCATTTCCTGCCAGGAAGACGGAAAGAAGGGCTTTTGAATCCAAGTTGATTTCTTGGTGCTATGAATCTAGGGCAAGTAGTGGAAGCTAGAAGCAACATTTTCTCTTTTATTTCTTTGGTTGCAATTCTATGTTCTGTGTGTTTTGTTACCAAACCAAACGTTAATTAAACTGGTGTGTTCTGATCTGGGTAGATTCTTACTATTATTCTCACCTTGGGTTAATTTTTTTAATATTTTTAGCCAAGCTATAGCAAAAGTATGTGCTAAGCTTCTAAGGGAGATGACAGAACTGTAACTTAGTATCCCAGTTGGATCTTTCCCCAACCAGAGCCCTACTGTTCTTCTATCTAGTAAACTGGGGATTTGGGGGTGGATTTAATCCCAGTGGTAAAGGTGGAGAAAATAGAAACCCATCTCAGCTTTCCTAATGACCTCCTGGAGTGCCAGAAAAGTGTCTCTCCAAAGGACCCCAGATATATCACAGTGAACATTATTTAAAACCAGCAAGCAGCCATACAGGAGGATTTGGAAGAAAGAAAGGGATGAGTAAACACAAGGGCCTCAAGTGAACAGATACAAGACAATAAGCAGAACTCAAGTACATATTCTTGTGACTGCTGGCTAGCAAGTCTACCATGGTTGGTTGATGTTTTGTCAATTGCCACTCATGGCAGGACAGCCTCTGGGACGGGCTACTACTGACTGAGCCAGCAGGTGAGTGTGGGCCTGAGTTTTGAAGATTGGGGCCCACCAATCTGCTCCATGGCCCCAATCCAGGAGGTACATCAGGCCACCCCACTTCAGAGACATTCCCGAATATGTTTGGGGGTGGGACTAATATTTAATTAGGGTAAAAAAAAACCTGATTAAACATACAACCCTGAGTGTGGGGTCAGTTCTGCATGGTGCTGGTTTACAAGTGGCTTTCCTGCAGAACCCCCCTTGCAGAGCAGCACCTGGACCCCACAGGATCAGTCCCTCTGCTCAACAGCTGATAAGGGGAGCAATCCTACATGGTGCTGTTTTGCAAGCTGCTTTCCTTTAGGGTTTTCCCACCAAATGGTTGCCTTGTCTCCTTGCTTGATGCCCCACACCCTGACAACCCCAGATCACTCTGGGTTATCCAGTCCAACCCATAGTGATCCTTGGTTGTCTGAACCCAAGTTGGCCACGATCCGCAAATCTCTGAATAGGCCTGATTTGGAGCACAGCCCTAGGTGTAAGGCCCAAGGTCACCCAGGGAGCTTCATGGCTATGTGAGGATTTGAACCCTGGTCATGAAAAAAACCCTATTCATACGGTCGCCATAAGTCAGAATCGACTTGAAGGCAGTACATTTACCTAGGTGTAAGTCCGCCCTTGCGCCATTCTCCCCGAGAACACCCCCTTTTGGGGACTTATGCCAGCCTACATTATGCCTACTGGTCTGGAGTGAGGGACATATGCCAGAGTACCCCTGGTTTAGCTGAGATGAGAGACGTATGCTGGCACAGCCCTGGCTCAGCCAGGAAATCCCAAGTTCCGCCAAATCCAAACTCTCTCATCCCAGCAGATCTTGGTTTTGGATTGTGCTGTAAGGCAGAAAGAGTACTGTGGGCTGGCTATAGCTAAATCATGGGGGGGGGGAGGTCTTTCTGGGATCTGACCTAGGATGGCCTTGCCTTGTAGGATTGCCTCTTTGCTTCCACTAATGCTCTTGTAAATTTGTAACATTTGCTTTACTTACAAGAGCATTAGTGGAAGCAAAGAGGCATTCCTACAACATCATAAATCTCCAGTGCTTTCTCATCTAAAACAAAGCAAACCAGGTACTCCCCTATAATATTTCATCAATGGAAGAACATACAACAATAGATATTGTTCCCATTCTCTCATCAGCAAAAATGGCTAAAAATGTTACTTTCTGGGAATTATTAACATTTAAATGAACTGAAAGATCTCTCCAGTCTCCAAGTAACTTCTTATTTTGGTAGAAATCTGCTGCTTTATAATCCTGTTTCGAATATTCCCATGAATACAAATGCAGCAATACAGAGGAAGCTGATATGAAATCTGCCCAAAAGAAACTTGGAAGTTTTTTTAAAAAAAATACTGGCATCTGAATTTTGAATTTTAAAACTGAAAACTTGAGTTCTAACATTTGGCTATCTGTGTGCAAATTCAAAATCTGTATGGGAATTAATCCAAACAAAAAAAATTCATGCACTGATGCCAATTAATGTCTGGGTTTTCAAACCACTCTTCAAAATCCTTTGAACTCTTAACATTATGAGCACGCATTTAATGTACAAAATTGTCCAGCATTTTCTTTTCCCTAGAGGATAAATTAATAGCTCTTCAGGCCCACCCTCTCAACTTTTAACCATCTAGCAACTGGTGCATCTCTTCAACGTTGTGTTGCAGCCAAACATAAAAAAATAGAATATTTCATAAGACACTTCAGTTATTATTATCATTATTTTTTAAAAGATTAATGTCAGCAAAACTTGAAAGGAAAAGGATTAGCCTTGAGAAAAAGTAAAAACAATCTCGTCACATTATATTAGTTGCCCAAAGGACTGGATGGAATTTATCCAAGAGATGCAGGCACTCTGAGGAACAAATGAGCTGAGCTGTTAACCAAAACACGTAATTTATTATTAAATGCAACTATGATACTGCACAACTGGAGAGCAGCCAATGCTGAAGTCATCTTTCAAAAGGTAGGCAAGAAAGTCTGACCAGTGAATAGCCTTTCAGCACTGATAAGTGAAAGTAATTATGAATAAAGCAGAGAGATAATAGCAAACTGAGCAAAATACTTACAAGATCCCACTTTCATCTTCAGTGGAGAATTACATAGCCTCTCCCTCAATTGACTGTATATATTTCCCTCCAATAAAACCCTTCAAATTTTCCAAAGAAGGAAGTTTCCATGCTATTTCACACTGAGGATGTGTCTGCATCGCAGACTGGCATTGGTTTTATAGAGTTGTATCCCATGATGGCTTTGTCCTTGTGCAGGGGTAGGGAACAAGCAGCTCATCAAATGATCCCAGGCAGCACAGTCAATGCTCAGAGATGATGGGAGTTGCAACACAGCAACATCCAGAGGACCACAAGTTTCCATCCCTGCCTTAGCATGAGGCACTTCCTCTCTTGAAAGGTGTGGCAGCTGATGTTGGCTTTCTCCCCCTACCCACTGCAGCCCCCATACCCCACCAAGAGTTCCTCCTGAGTTTTGGGGAAGCTTCTGGAATTGGGACTAGTGCAATAGGACTTTCTCCCTCTCCCCCCGACACATCTCACACCTTCCCCAAATCTGCTCTAGGAGTCGGAGGAATCCCTAGAACAAATTTAGGGGGGATGTGGGGGGAGGAGAGGGGGGAGTCCTGTTGTGCAAGCAGAAATCCTTTTACTCATGGAACCATGACTTAGCACTACATTGGATACAAATAACCCACAATAAAAAAGGAGAATTAAAATTTGTTAGAAGCAGTTGCAAGTAGACTCCATTATAATCCTTAACAGTGGATTAAACCTTTGCTTGGTCAAATGAATCTGTTCACAACAGTACTACAGGTAAAAGCAATGAATCCTGTTTTTATAAAGATGCAAATAATTAGAACTGTGGTCAATTTCCTGATCTTTCAAAGTAAGACCCTAAGCTATTTCAGTGCTAGCTTTTTGATGCATTTCTGGAAATCCATAGAACAATTTCAGGGTTAATAGTAAATAGCTTGTTTGTGATGGATAGATATGATTACATCTTATCTACACATATCCATTGATTCATTTTCACTCTCTCATTGTAACCATTGTTGGATGACACCATCTCATCAATCCACTCATTTTCCACAGAAGCCAAAGACAAATGGTTGGATTCTGAGAATGATGAGCCAAAAGAGGTTTTTGGAACAGTAATTTCCCAGTGCTGACTCCCTACTGCAGAACCTCCCACCCCAAAGCCACTCCTAAGTGTTATGGGACCCCCTGGAATGGTGTGGGATGGGTTAATGGAGGGAGGAAATTTACCAAAATTGTGTGTGTGGGGGGGGGAAACACCTTGTATAAGTAGGAGGTACCTCCATTCACTTTTTCTCTTCCCCAGCAGCCCCACACACATCATCCCACACCATTTTGGAGTGCCTCTTGAACCTCAGGATAGGCTTTTTGGGGCCACAGTGGGCTGCACTGAGGAAGTGGCATTGGAGATAGCCCCATTCCCCAAGCTTCCTTCTGCAAATGATTCCGAGGATCCAACCCAATAAAGCTAGAATCCTGCACATGCTTGCTTGAGAGCAAGCCCTACAAAACCCATTGGGTTTGACTTCTGGCTAATTGTGCATATGCCTTCTAGGAAGCATTCTAGGAATCTGCAAAACCCAAGAATGGCACATCTTGGGGGTCTTCTACAGGGTAAGGCAACCAATGAGAGAGATAGCAGGGGGGAGGCAGAGATAAAGAGACTGATGGTTGTAAGGTAATGGTGAGTACCACGAGCACAATTCCATATGCCCCCTTCCCACAGAGAGAGTCATTGGAAAGCATCCCTCTGCTAGGGATGCCATGCCATCCTTTGGCAGGGCCTTCTTTGCCTTGCCTTCAAGCACCCACCTACTACTTCTCCTCCCGGCCTCTTCTTTACTAAGTAAAGGCTCCTGCTCCTGCTTATCCTAGGAGTCCTCTGTACCCAGAGGACATGAGGAAGAATCAGGGCCTTCTTTGACATGGATAGCCTGGGCATGATGTTCCATGTCTAACAATAGGCAGCCCAGGGTGCGAAGGCATTTCAGCAGGAAAGGGAAGAGCTGCTATAGAAGAGCATTGCATACTCTTAAGTGTAGAGGGCATACAGGATTGTACCCCAGGTGCCTGAGACCATGTATCAGATTGTGGAGCGCTGAATGATCTGAGCACTCACCTAGCTTCTAGGCAAAAATCTTATTAAGAAAACATACTTGTCTGATAATCTACAGAACATTCAAAACAGCAGAAAAGCAATGAATATGAGAACAAAATACCTGAATGTGAAGGATGAATAATACATTCAAAGTTGGCTTTTGAGACTGAGCATTAGGAAAGAACTCTATCTGCATTAATCTATTTCACATGGAGAAGAGATTGAGAGAGAATGTGTGTTTGTTTGTCAACCCTAATGTCTGCTTTTCTTGGAAATATAAGGTACACTCTATTCCAGTTGCATTTAAAGCCACAGAAAAACAGAAGAGATCAGGTCGTAACAATTGCCCGAGGCCTTGGGTCTCTCTCTCCCCCCCCCCAAATTCTTTGGAATTCATCTAACAGCATCTAAATGAAACATTCATTAAGAGACGATTGCATACATTTTTTATGTACAAAGTTCAATAACACCATGTGATTTCTGCCATCAGGTTACCATTTAGTATTTTAATGGAAGTGCTAACTGGATGTCACAAAAAGAAAAAGTAGGATGAAACAATGAGATGCAGACTTGAGTTTCACTGCTACTCCAGAGAAATAATATAAGGGAGGCAGATAATGGGGGGAGAAGCATATTTTGCATGTGTAGCCAAGTTTCCCTTTGTGTAAAGCTTACAATATTTTTTCCTGAAATGTTTCACAGGGAATGCTGTAAGGTTATGAACTAAATCCTTGTGCATTCTGTCCATAAAACCTTTTATGGACATGCATATATGCTCTCTCAAACAAGGAGTGAATACTTTTCACATCCCATGAAAACAGGAGTGCCTACGTGGAAGTGGCACTCAGGGCCAGCACCAGATTGCTGCAGGCCCAAGCCACTACCCACCCCAAATCTTTAACACACACAGTCATGCCACCTCTTGCATCACAGCGTCAGCACATCAGTGTGCATGTCTGCCACCACCCAATATGGTGGCAGGGGTATCAACACACCCTGCCTTCATCTTCTGCTCTGCAATCGACACCACCATCCATCCACGACCCGTGACCCGATGCTGGTGGGGATCATGGAGTGGGAGCTCCACCCTCCCAGCTACAGGGCCCCTCAGCCAGTGCCCAACCTGGCCATCTGCTAGTGCCAGGCCTGGTGGCAATCTACCTATTTGATTTATCAAGGTGAGAGCCCCTTCCCCCACAGTCCTGCAGATATCAGGGGTTGCCTCCAGATTGCCACTATTTTGCAGGAGGGATTCAAGCCCCAGACTAGAACTTTAGGTATGCACAGTTAAAGTGGATTAAAAGGCTATATCACCCTAGCACAGCCTTTCTCAACTAGTGGGCCACCAGATGTTGCTGGACCACAACTCCCATCAGCCTCAGCCAGCATTGCCAATGGTCAGGAAAGATGGGAATTGTGGTCCAACAACATCTGGTGGCCCACTAGTTGGGAAAGGCTGCCCTAGCACAACGTATTGACTTTTTAAAAGAATCAGGCTTTTTGCTGTTTGGAATGTGAAGGGGAAATGCATTGAAAAATGCAGAATAAATGAATAACGGGAAGATGTATAAACACCCTGCAAACAAATCAGGATGACTGCAGGACAAATGCTGTTGAAATATAACCACCCCACAAACAAATCAGAGCAAATCGTCAACAAGGACCAGGTATAATCTAACTTCCACTTTGTGCAAGCAAGCCAGGGTGAATGCATAATTAAAGGTCATCTGGAGAGGCACAAGATCACACAACTCCCATTGAAGAGTAGGCACCCACTATTTTGCAACTCTCTCCAGATTGTTCTGCACTCTCCACTCCCAATTACTCCACATGACTTTGATTCTCCTAATGGCTATGTTCCATAGCTGCATGTATCTCTGAACGGGATCAACAACAAAGGTCTCAGAAATAATCACAAAGCAAATGAACATAAGCTATCTGCAGTGGGACAAGGCTCATCCAGGGTGTGGGATGGTGAAATCCCAGCTGGACACAAGGCAAGGTAGGACAAGGCTGAGGCAGGATTCTGCTGGGATGCAGGGCTAGGCTCTGGGAAACACAGGAGTTCTGAAGTGAGCTGAAATGAAGTCCTGTCATAGCAATAGCACCAGGTGGCACCTAGTTGTTAGCACCTCCTGTGCTGCAAGATGTTGTTCTACTTAAAAGGACCCATCCTTCTCAAGTAACTTCCTACTGTGACGGAGTGGAAGACGCTTAGGTCTTACAGGGTCTTCTACCATGGAGTCCTTTGAATCAGAGGATGGCAGTGCCACATCCTCAGGCAGGGGGAGGGGGTGATGACCCCACAGGTTCACCCAGTGCCAGCACCTCTGAATATGGCTTTGCATGCCTTCCCCCTTCCAGTTTGGAGTCCTTGCCTCCACCACCTGATAAAAAAGAATCTAACACCTGGTCCCTGACACTCAGCATGGGAAATGTCATCACATGAATTAGACACATTTATTTATTTATTTATTATTTCGATTTATATACCAGCATAGTTCACACAGTTACCCTGTTACGCCATGATGATACCCCAGAAGGTCCCATAACAATGCCTAGTTTAGGATTGATCTGTAAGATGGAATTAGTTTTCTCCAACATATATTGTGTAAAGTGAGCAAGACATCATATCTGAACTTATTTATTTATTTTGCACTTCAAAACCAGTCATAAGGCATGTGAAGATGTTTGTTCCTGTCAAACTGTCAAGAATGCCAGCAAAATGTACATTTTTATGCTTCTTAAAAACTGGACTGGGAGTGGGGAGAGGACAGCATCTCTTGGAAATTTAATTTCCATCTGACATGTTGCTAGGGATGCATGCTGTGGAAGGAGTACCAACAGATCTAAAAGTGATATTCCTCTGGTTCTAACAACATAAACCCACCCCAGATAGATACACCACTCAGTTGGTTATTAATTTAAAATGAACAAAATGTGTATGAAACTATATTGTGACATACCTGGGTTTCAAAAAGTCTGCTTTCTCAACAGCAAATTCACAAGGTGTATTGAAAATGGAAATTGACAGCCTTCAAGTCAATCCCGACTTATGGCGACCCTATGAATAGGGATTTCATGGTAAGGGGTATTCAGAGGAGGTTCACCATTGCCTTCCTCTGAGGCTAGTCCTCCCCACCTGGCTAGGGACTGCTCAGCTTCCACAGCTGCACAAGCTAGCCCCTTCCTTGTCCGCAACTCCCAGCTGGGGGTAAGTGGGCCCCTTGGGACTATGCAGCTTGCCCACGTCTTCACAGGTGGCAGGGCATGTAACCCCCAGGCCACTCACTGTGGGGGTGATCTTTCGCTGGTCCTTGACACCCAGGAGACACGAGTGGGGATTTGAACTCACAGACTCTGGACTCCCAGCCAGGCTCTTGTCCCCACTGTGCTATACCAGCTGTAACACAAGGTGTATTACACAGTACAAAAAAAGGAAGTCAGATTTTTAAAAATCCATTGATGCAAAAAATATCATGTGGATCTGTAGAAATGTTATTGAGACAACCTTACATTATATCAAAGAAACAATAGAACACACTGATGCTGCACAATTCTTTAGGTCACATACACACTATACATTTAAAGCACTATTATACCACTTTAATTGTCATGGTTTTCCCCAAAGAGTCTTGGGAACTGTACTTTATTAAGAGTGCTGGGACCTGTAGCTCCTAGTGAGAGTTGTCTTGTACGAGCCAAAATAGATTTACAAGATGGCTTGTTCCACAGAGAATTCCATTTATCAGATATTGAGGTCTGAAAATTTTGTTTCCCACCAAGATTTTATGCTGGTATTATGGCCAAGATCCATGTCAAGTAACAACTGATAGAAGGAAGAGATCATCTGAGGGATCATCTAAACTATCTAAAAGTAGTCTTTCAATCAGTGTGAATGTTCTGTTGTCTTGCTCATGAAACATCGGCCTAGAAAGAAGAGAATGAAGTTGACAACCTAACAGACGTAGGTCTGAAGTTCCTCTCAATTTATTTTTGATAGCTTGCAACATCAAGGGTTGTTTATTCTCAGAAAAGTCAGTGTTTTATTACCTTTATCATCCTATAAAGGTCAACATTTTGCCTCTCCCCAGTGTTATACGGCCTATATACATTCCAAATTGCTGGGTGATATTTCAACGGGAGAAGCAACACTTTGTCTCTTTGGAGACAGTAAGGTGGCCCTCTTGACCCAGACCCTAAATAGTGTTGCTCTGTATTCATTTCAATCCAGTTTAAAGATCTAACTGATGCTTCAAAAATGGAAGTATATGCATTGGTATGTTAGTGACAGAACAATCTTCCAGTCTGATCCTTTGAGCATTGGAGTCCTCAGAAATAGCATGCCTCATCGGGCTTGCTTCACAATAAAATGATATTATTTTCATAGTATCATTATGAAAATATATTGGGGACCCACCACCCTCCCTCTTTGGATGATCTGTACAATGAATCTTTTCTAATACAAACCTGCTTAGAACCAAACATAAAAACATTCAACAGCTTCTGCCAAGAGCATAACTGCTTAACCAGAACTATAACTGGAAGAGTCCAAAATAAAAATATCAATCTCCCTAGGATCATGGAATTTACTGCTGAAATACTATCCATAATAGTGAAGTTCAACTCCTTGCAAACATCCTTACTAATTGTGTCCCACACTCCCCCATAATTAGTTGCATGAAATCTATTCAATTTTTTTTAAAAAAAATTGGACCCCTAAATACTTGAATTTACTATGGCAGACCAGAATTTGAAGAAATCTAGAAAAGTCAGATTCTAACTGTGCAGAAGTATGTGGCCGTGCTTGCTAGGGCTGATGGGAATGTAGTTCAGCAACATCTGGAAGGCCAAAAGCTCCCCATACTTGCTTACAATTTTGTAAATAATTGACTGCATTAGTCAAGTGGTACTTCCAGATTTTTGATGTTTGACTGAACCACAATTGCAAATTGTAGCAGGTAAAAACTCAGTTTAAGGCTTCTGAAAGGTGGTAAGCTTGTACACATACACAAACACACACACACACTTTTTAGGCTTTAAGAGTAAATTGTTTTAATTTTAATTAGTAACAAAATTAATTACTGAAGTAATTAATTTAACAAAGTATAATATGAACCCTTTACTTTTTTCTCCTGTGCAATCAAGCCAGATTCAAAAGTACTTAAACTCTCAGCCTGGTTTTCACCAACTTAATTTCTTGGAAGTCCTACTGAAGGACAAGAAGGTACGCTCAGAGTAATTATTCAGAGGCAAATGATACATAACTATGGACTCTGGGAGGAGACAGGTAGTGGTAACAGGGCTGTTGCTGGCTGGGAGGTGGATACCAGACTTTAGTCTCTCAAGCACTTTTTGGCAGCCCATGCACCTGGAGAATAGCAGCCTATGGGAGAAGCAAGAGAAAGAACAGCTGTAGTTGTTTTCCAGGGGAGAAGCCTATTTTTTTATTTGGAGGCTGCTGTTGACGGCAAGTTGCTGCCGGTCGACCATCTCTTGTGGGGCAGCCCCAGAGGGGAGACATGAAAAGGAATGTCACCCCTTTGGGTCTTTCCTTCAGGGTATAATGAAGGTGAGGATGCTCCCCTGGACAACCGTTTGTGGATAGGCTTGGTCCTATGTAAGAGACTGGAACTGCCTGGGAAGCTGCATCCGTGGTGAGAATGTGAATGCAGCTCATGAATGTAAAACCACGCTGTGATTGGTGGGTATTTGGTGACTTTGCTATTTTATATTGCTTTAAGTGTTTATTGGATTTTTATTGCACTTTTCTCTTGTATTCATATTTTGTTCACCACTTTGGGACCTTTGAACCAAAAAGCAGTATATAAATAATGTGTAAAGTTTATTGTCTTGTTGTTTACAATTATTTGTTGCTTTATACAAAAAAGTCTCAGAGCAACTTACAACAGTGTAAAATATAACAAGCTAAAATAAATTAAAAACCAGATTAAAAGAAGAAAACATTAAACAAAATTCCTCAAGTGCTCATCCAATAATACTATAAAAAGGTCAAATCCTACCCCACCAAAAGATAAATACCATAGCAGAGGCCAGAATCATAGAAAGGCATGATCCAATATCAAGAGCCCAAAGTCTGGGCAAATAGGAATGTCTTAGCCTGGAGCCTAATAATTGATAACAATGCCACCAAGGTGTTTCCTCCAGAGGAGGTACACAGAGAAGACCTTCTGGTGATGACCACATGGTCTGGACAGGTTCATGCAGGGAGAGGCAATATCCCTGAGATATTGGGGTCCAGAGCCAGTGTGGTGTAGTGGACTATGACCTGGGAGACCAGGGTTTGAATCCCCACACAGCCATGAAGCTCATTGGGTGACCTTGGGCCTCTCAGCCTCATGAAAACCCTATTCATAGGGTCTCCATAAGTCGGAATTGACTTGAAGGCAGTACATTTACATTCTTTTTTAGTCACATAAGGTTTATAGATCAAAACTAGTACTTTAATTTGTTTTACTGCAAATAGTAGCCGTTGGGGTGTAGCAAATAGTAGCCATTGATTGAGATTGGGATCAAGGCATACAGGAGAGTTTTTAACCCTTTCCTCCAACCTGATGTAGTCCCAGTGAAAACTGGTCTCAAACATGCCCTCCCCCAGCTGCTATTTGGCATGGGGGGGAACACATGGCATTCGAAATCACATATTTGAGATCATGTATAGTTTGTCCCTCGCAGGGCAATGCTAGTAATTTTGGTGCATCTCTCCCTTTGGTGTGATAGGATCATTTAATTGCTTCTGAACTTTAAAGAGGGCTGATTACAAGGAGGCATGCACAAGACTTACGTTATTTGATGTATTTCTTGCTTGGACAGCACTAGCAATTGTCTTAAGTCTAAGTAGCGTGACTTGGCACATAGTTTGGAATGACTGCTTTGCCAAGATCAGCCCTTGCATTAAGCATGCACGCACACTGCTTGGTTTTCAGGTGGATGGTTTTTCCGCACTCATTTGGACCTCTCTTGAAACAGATTGAGAAGCACTTTTAAATTGCTTGTCAGTCATGATAAGCGACAACACTAACCATTCAATTAGCAAACTGACAACATTAGCCTCCCAACGAGATGCTTTAATAAACTATTTTAGTAGCTCCCCAGGTGTCTTTGTAAACAGGAAGAAATCATTCAAAGGTCCATTGGGTGCCTCACAGACACCATTTTTAGTGCAGCATGTACAAATTCAAGTGTATGTGTGGGTCTATGGCACATAGAAACAACCTATGGCCTAAAGGCAACATCTGGCCTTTACAGGCCTTCCATGTGGCCCACAGGTGATGCCCAAACTTCTCTACCACCAATGTATTTACATCCCCAGCAGTCAAATTTAGATGCCTGGGAGGGACAGCACCATGCAAATTGTGCTCCAGGCAACCTGTCAAATACCTGTTTGGCAGGATGAGGGTAGCGTGACTGCAATGGGAGGAAGTAGGGATATGTTAGAATTCTGCCCAATTTGGATTTGGTACCAAATTCTCCATTAATTTGCTATCATTGTGAATCAGATTTCTTTGTAGTGATTGTCCATGACTATTTTCAGAAATTGATTTTTTAAAGAAAATCTGTGTCTAAGATATTATTAATATTGATATTTTTATTTTTCCTTATATTTGTCAAGATGTCCTTTCAAAATAGCAGTATTTCCTTTAGAAATATTGATATTAATATTTACTGGGGGGAAAGGATTGACAAAAGCAGCAGTGTGTGGACAAAGAATGAACTCGAATTGATATCAGCCTCTTAGGTCGATGAAATGCTTTCAACCACCAGCAGCCAACAGATCCCATCCCTACGAGGAAGGCTCCTTGGGAGAGTCATCTCTGTGTGCCTGCCTTCCTCTGTAAAATTGCACACAACTTCTCCCTGCTGTGATGGAGATGAGTCTTGCCTTTCCCTGCCTCAGCAGAAAGAGGCTTTGAAAGAAAGGATTGTGCTGCCTGCCAGTCACCAGTATGATCTGTTTTGAAAAGGCTCCCCCCCCCCGCTGGGATAGATAGGAGCCTGCCGTTTTCCACTCTAGCAGAGAGAGACTTTAAAAGCACGTATCATGTTGGCTTTCACCACTGTAATCCCTGCTTTCAACAGGTGTGTGGGTTGTATTCACTAGTGTTAAGTCACTGGCTCCATCCGCACAAGGAATTCTCCTTGCACAGTGGAACATTATCCCCATGTACCCCCTAAATCTGTTCTGGGGTTTTCCCCAATAATCCAGAGCAGATTTAGGGGTGAAGCAAGGTGGGCAGGGCAGAGGAGGGGAGGGGAGAGGGGGGGAAAGTCCCAAAGTCCCATTGTACTAGTACTAATCACGCAATTATTTAGTTGAATACTGCCCTGCGGGTGTGAACCCAGGCCACACCGAAGGATGGGGGTGCGGAATTAGATTCAGTTATAATTTAAAGGCAAACTTGCCTAATCTGCATTTTCTGAACCAATACAAGTACTGAAACACTGCCGTCTTTCCCATTTTGCACGTCTCCAAATTTTGCAATGCAGTTCTCCAGCCATGTAACAAGGCATATGTTAGTGAAAATAACATGCAAAACTATGTCATATGAGGGGAAATTGTTTTGTAAAATGTGACTATTAGGCAAATATTCATACAAATATATATATATTAGGAAAAATTCACACCAAAATGCTAATTAGTTTTCATGAGAACTGTCTTTAACAACAATAACAATAATTGCAAACAGATGTGGAAGTGTGGAGAACTACAATTAAGATTGGAAAACGGAGAAACTGAAAAAATTGAAATTGACAGATTCACCCATCCTTAGCTGCATCACTGGCATGCAGCGCTCAACCACCATCCCCCCTGTTGTATATGGCTCTCTGAAGTGAAAGATTGCCCACCTCTGATTAATGGAACTAATGCTTACGGCATTAGCGCCGTCTGAGATTTTACTATGAGTCACATTTTCATAATATATTAAAAATGAGACCTCTGCCTTGTCCCCTGACTCCAGTTCTGCAGCTTCAGTATTGATCATCTGGTCCTTGCAAGACAACTAAAGCTGATTCCAGATTATCATCGTTGGCAGGCCTTGTGACTTGAGAAGAGGTTGATAGCTATCAACGACTGTGTTGCACTTCTCCTAGTCAAACAGGCAGTGGCAGCTAAACTTTCAAGGCTGAACTCCTTGAAAGTTCAGACTAAAACCCAGAGTGGATTCCACTGCTCCTCTGACATGAAGTCACAAGCCAACACTGCAAACAGGCCAGACAGATCTACGGTGCATCCTATGCAGCTTTATTCAGAGGAAAGTTCCACAAAGTCCAATAAGACTTATTTACTCCAAAATAAGTGTGCATTGCAGCCTTAGGTGCTTCTGAATCTATTGCTGGACTGGAAGACTTGGTCGCTAGAGTCTACTTTATGAGAAGATTGCTTTGATGTATGTTGTGCTGTGTGTGATGTACATGGAAAAGATGTATGCAAATAAAGTGACTAAGATTATGCTATCCTTTAGGACAGACCTAGTAGCCAGTAGCAGCCTGTGTGCTGAGATGGAGTTTTGGAGCCATCCTTCTGACACAAACTTTGTTGAAGCTTACCTGGATGGAGATGGGGGAGGGCAGGATAGTGCTTGTGAGGGTGTGCTGGCAGGAGTGTCAGATTGGCTTCACTGGGGGCCCTGCACAGCCCCAGCCTCACTACCATCCTGCCGCACTCCACCCCACACCCATCTAAATAAGCTGCACCAACACCAGTAGTAGCATTCATAATTGTTAACATGAGCTTTTGTGGGGAAATACTTAATCAGTTGCACAAAGTGAACAGAGACGTTGTAGAGTGGATGCTGAACATCACAGTGAATGTCTGAAATTTGGTGCATGTTGACATTCCCAAAATGTGTCTGGTATATTCACATATGAATGCGCAATAACTCAGGTTGTCAGCATTTGCATGTGTACACTGGGGAAGATATCTATGCTGGGACTGCCCACAAAATTTACTGGGGTTTGTCAGAATTTGCTGATGAATGTTGACATGCACCAAATTTTAGACAGTCCCTGTTGTAGTCCAACAACATCTGGGGACCCAAGGTTAAAGAACAGTGCTGTAACATGATTTCAGACACATATGGAAACCAGGAAGCAAAAACCCATTGTGCAACACAACAAAGAACCATGTACAGCAAGGGATATAGTTTGACTCTTGTAAGGGAATAGGAAGAATCTGACTGCAGGTTGATCAACAGTTGCATAAACTCTGTTTTTCCTACGTGTTCTTGCTTTGGACTGATTCCTTGTATTTACCCTTTAATTGGATGCTTTAGACTGATCTGCATGCTGGAATTTGACCACCACTATGGCCAAGCCACATTCTTACCCAGCACTGAGTTTTATGGTGCCTCAATCATATGATAAGAATCAGAACTGGCATGGTCCTTAACAAAATCTGAGTATGTATAACAATCTGGACTGCTTCCAAACAAGATTGTGTTGAGATTTACTTTTTTTTTAGTGACAACAAACCTTCATTTTAAGTTAATGCCATCTTGACAGCTGTAAACTTTGCTGTGAATATTTGGCTCAGCTCAAGATTTCAATCTGTGCGCTGTGAGGAGGAGGAGGGTGATATGCTCAACCCACCACATCTCATTTCTTCATCACACTCTTACTTCTTTTGTCAGCGCTATATATGCAACTTAACACAAGGGTTGGGAAGTACATATGAAAAAAAAACAACAGCTTTCCTCCTGCCTCAAGCTTGAAGGATGAAATAAAAACAAAGCTGCCAGAGGACCAGTGACTGTCTCTGAATTACCTTCTGTATGTGTATGCCAATTCACCGCTACTCGGGTGGCTTTGATGGACTGGCAGTCAGTCAAGGAGGATTTGGAAGGAATCCCATATACAGATAAGTCTCTCAGTCAATATCTTGAAATGAGGGCCTGTTACAATTACAATAGTCCCCCCCCCAATACTACTGTCAAATAATTACTAGAGTTTGGTGCAAAGTGAGGTCCCAGATTTATCGCATAGCATGCATGAAAACCCCAGGAGCATAGCTGAGTCTGTCTTGTATTAAAAACAGCAAAGCATCCTGTAGCACTCAAAATACTCATTGTGGAGAAGGCCTTTGCAAACAAAGCTTACTTTGTCAGGTGTACGGTCTATAATGGAGGTTGGAAATCTTTGGCTCTCCAGTAGTTGCTAAACTGCAACTCCTATCAACCCTAGGAAGCATGGCCAATGACCAGGCATGATGGGAATTGTAATTCAGCACCATCTGGAGGGCCCAAACCCCAGCAATCATGGTAGAAGCAGCAGGATTTCTTTTAAAAAAATAGATACAGCACTGGGGTTGGTAGAGCCTAGTGCTGTGATGGGAATGCAAATCACCCCCCTTCCTATTCACCAGACAGATCATTTGATGAGTGGAGAGGTGGTGATAACTTCCCTCTTCACCTGATCTGCACACATCAACTGAGGAAGAGGGGCTAAGTGTGTCTGCCTGTGTCTGTGCATGAGCTCATATGAGAGTATGCGGTAGCCACACCCAATTTTGGCCACACCCACCTGCAGCATACAGACCCTGGGCCAAAAAAGGTTAGCTATCCCTGGGTAAGATCTCCCTTTTGACCTCCCTGCAACCTAATCACCCATGTCTCTCCCTCGGTAGAGATTGTTACCTCTCTTTCTCTTTCCCATGACACCTGGTTGTCTTTCTCTTTTTTGAGGTGTGTGTGTAAGTCAGTATGATTTGGTAACTCATTTCTACAAGGGTAACACTGTGACTAACAAGGAGGAAGCTGACAGGTATGCCACCCCTTTAGTCTACGAAGGCAGGTAGGTGGGGGCTGGCTGAGGGCAGACTGAGGTAGTTGGGGCAGTGCCTGATGTAGCCCTCAGCCCACCCTGCAAGTATAGTACTCTATACGGAAAACTGCAGAATTGTTTAGGATTTTTCCTAAACAAAAATCTGGACAACATGAACCTGTAAGCGGACGCACATGGAAATGGCATAGGATAAAGATTACTACCTGTGTGGTTCCTTCTTCCATACATTACTGATGCAGTATGGGAGGAACCACAGAATAGCAGTTCCCATGCAACTGGGTTCATATATTAAACTGGCCCTGAGTGCCAACTGCAATTGCAGTTGACCAATGCAATGTCTTTGCACTTTTTCATGATTCAAATATATTGATTGAGGGACCTCTGTTCTTTTATAAGGGAAATGGAAGATCATAACCTGGACGCAGTATGGACTCACTTGACTAAAAATGCTATTTCTTAGTATGAGAGTCGAGAATGGCTCTTCTGATTAAATAAGAAACGTATACTCACAATAACAAATGTATATGCATGTCTTCAAGTATTTCAGGAAAGCATTTCTTGATTCCAAAATGTGGGAGGGGGGAGTTATGTGAGGGGTGGGGGTGGGGCAAAGGACAGCTGTTTCTAGAAAAAAAACAACTTAGAAACAAGCAATGCATTAGCATCTTTATTACAAATGTAATTGGTTTTCTTTTATTTGTGATTGGGGAAAGGGTCACCCGTTAAAAACATACCACTGTAAAATTTGCAATTCAAATTTCGTTTCCTGCCAGAATGTAGAAGAAACAGTTTACATAAATAGTATCCATTAATCATTAAAAGAAAGGCTAGGTGTAAATTAGGCTGCTATTATTCCCCCTCCCCCATGATTATTTATGGCCTTGCCATGAAATTTGTTTTCCAAGGATCAGAAATTGGGTTCTTCTTCTTGAAGAAACAGTACATTTTGATAAAATGAGAACTTCAAGCTGGCAAAGTGCAGACTTTCATTGCCTTGACCCCAGGGGGGTGAGGGCAAACTCAATACTCAACAGTTTATTCATTTACACATAACTTTGAAGGCAAAAGTCTCTCACTTGCACTCTGCCCTTTATATTCCAAAGTGCCACCTGAACACCAATTGAGGAGCCCAGTGGCTTCACATTACAGAATACTTTTAAAATTTCTTGCAGTGAGGTTGCTTAGTGGGAACATAGTTGAAAGAACAGACAGATCAAGTAATGGAACAGTCTCTCCCTCTCCTCCACCTGTGCACCCCCTCAATCTGTTCTGGGGTTTTCCCCAACCCTGCAGAGCATATATGGGGATGGCTCAGGATGTGTGCAGGGGGAGAAGAGGGGGGGGGACCTCACCAGCACTAACTCTAACACTAGCCCAAAAAGTCAGTTGAATACTGCCCATAGCTCTGTTAAAGTCAGTTTACAGGCAGCTGCCCTGTTCTCACCTTTAAGATATTGTAAAGGGTTGATAGTGCATGAGGAAAACATTTACTTTGGGAATTGTGATTTTCTCAAAAAATACTGAGGCTCCAAATACAGTCATGCAGACCAATTTTATTCTGGACCCCTCCAGACAACCTATTTATTGAGCATTCATCCTGATTTGCTTTACAACGCTTGCACACAAGTTAGATTACATCTGGTCTTATCTGTTCCAATATTTTTTACAGGGCAGTTATTTGACAATGAGCATTCAGCCTCCTGGGGATGCGGAAATCTTTCAGTGTTGGTTTTTCTGTTTCTCATTTCCCCAATCTTAAAATTGCTTCTCCATAGTTGCACATCAGTTTGAGATATTGAGCCTAATGAAAATGGCACTTTAGTGCAAATTTTTTCTAATATACACATTTATGTATGCAATTTATACACATTTTTGCAAACCAATTTCCTCTAATATAACACATTTTTGTATGAATATGTGTATTTTTATCCTCACGTTACCCTCATATGTGCATTTTTGTACACATTACTTGGCTGGTAAACTGCATTGCAATATTCAGAAAAGTGAATATCAAAGGAAGGCTGAATTTGGGAAGGCATATTGATTTGGAAAGTGCAATTAGTTAGGTTCACCTTTAAATGTGAACTGAAACAAAATTTCTTTCCCATGTGTACACCCTGCATTCATCCTGAGTTGTTTGCAGGGTATTCACAAGTCTACTGTTAGTCCTTCATTCACCCCACACCTTTCAATGTATTTTCCCCATCACTTCTAAACTACAAAAATACCTTTTTTAAAATGTGGATTTGTTGCACTAGGATGGCAGAGCACCTTTAATCCACTTTAAATGCAGAAACCTAAAGCTGTGGTATGCACCTGAATCCCTCCAACAAGAAAGTGAGTCTGGACGCACCCTCTAATATCACCCTATCACTTGGTCACAGTAATTATGGTGCCAGGTTGTATGTTTGGAATATGTTGTTAGGAAGCCACACATATACAATAAAATAAAATGGGCATGAATTAAATAGGTTTGATACTGGAACTTAGCTCCAGCGAAGTACACAGCATTGCACTTCCACTAGACTGGGCAGGTTATTTCCCAGACAATCCATAGATTTATGTGGAAAGAGCCTTTTCGTTGCTCTTGGCGGCTGTATAATATTCATGCCAACAGCAGAATGTTTGAACAGGTGTACAGGTGCAGTGAACATTGGCTGAACTGTTCTGCCCACAGTCACTGAGCTCTTGTGGTATGCTAACACAGACATTGCAAGAATGTAACAGTCTGCGTGGCGACAAGGAAAAGGATGTATGAGAACTTGGGGATTGGCAACGGCACTGTGGGCGAGAAATGGCAGGTGGCAATAGACAAGCATGGCAAAGTGAGGCTAGGGTAGCATGGGAACTACTTTGTGGAAGGAATGGGTGATGAGGAGGAAGACAGAATGAGAGGAAAGAAGGCTGACAGAGAGGAGGAGGCCATTTTATGGATGGATCCCATACTTGGTTAGCCACAAATGGGGGGGGCTTAAATCATGTTCATTCTTGAGCAGCAGAGCAGGCTGGTAAAATGCCTAAGGTACTCTCCTGTACCGCTCAGGTGGATTGAGTGTAAAAATGGCAGCACAGAGACAATGGCTTCCACATTGCCGGGAAGCAATCCTTTTAGGCTGCAATCCTATACAAAGGTACTTGGGTATAAGTCCCATTGAACTAAATGAGACTTGCTTCTGAGTAGATATGTGTAGGATTACACTGTAAACCTCAAATGATGAATTGGCTTAAAATGAGGAGGGGGAGCATGGGCACACACACACTACACACACACACCATCCACATCCTTTCTGCTCTACCCCCATCCTTCCAGCATTGCACAGGGGTCCCAGTTATGGTTGCTAGGCTGCATTCAGTTTATTTCCTTTTCCCAACATTTCCTTACCTGATATTTTCCACATTTTATTTTATCTTCCGCATGACGTAAAAGCTGCTTCTGGAAATCCAGCAGAATATAGTGGAAGTTTAGCACTCATTCCGTGTTAATTGCTTCCAGAAAAAAATCCATTTGCAACCCCATTAACCCAGAAAATTGCAGGAGTAAAGTAACAAAATTCGGGACGGTATACCAGCATACAGTTCGTTCCTGCCATTTTCATGCGGGGGGGGGGATCACAGGGGAACAGAAGTGTCCATGTGTAGAAAGGGTGAGGGAGTAGCGACATGCCCAGTGACATTCATTGTTGTGGCCCACTGGTGTGAATGAAATTTAGTGTGACATGGCGGTATATCGGTCAAAAAGCCATAAGGCAACAGGTACTGCACCGTGAAAGGAATATTAGAAATCGGGACAGAAGCACTACCATTATAATCAGCAAAACTAATGCAATAAACCCCATGTCTGAATGCAGCCCTAATAATGAGAAAGTTTTGAAGTGCAATCAGCTAAAGGTACTTATGAGCCATCTTCACACCTTTGCACAGGAGCAGGCAGAGCTGGCATGCACAGGGATGTTGGGACGAGGCTGGTGCCTGCTTCTACACTAACTTCCCCTACTCATATTGCGATTTCCTGTTCAGGCAGAATGCCTTAACATGGCACATGTTTTCTATAAATATGTGGCAGTCCTATTATAAACAGATCTGCGTGGGGAAAAGGCAACATGCTGCTTTCCCCCAGATTACACCGCTGTGAAGAGAGGGGGGAAGAAACCGTCGTTTCACTTACACGTTGTGAACAGATAGCTGACAAAATACACCTTTTGCAGAATCCTTGAACTCTGTATGTGAGCCTGATTGTGGCATCCTGGCACATGCCCAGCTGATGGTCTCCTCCAAATTCTGCTTCAGAAATTTACAAGGACCTGGAAACCGGCACAGCAGGGCAGCCGAGCCTTTCAATTTCGGCAAATCAGCTTATTCATTGGGCACAATCAATAATTAATGTGCCACTTGCATGAAAACATATGGATTAAATTACAGCTCTGATCATACTCAGAAAGGAGTAATATGTGTTTGGCTTCATTATTTATTACATAAACCTTACTTCGAAAACAGACGCAGTAATGGTAATTCAACTGAGCGCCTCTCACTTATGTGCACAAATTCATAATTCACACATTCGATAAAAGATACAATAGCAGATGGTGAATTAACTGTAAGATTTACTTCCATTTGGTACCTCTGAAGTTGTGGGAGTTCTTTCCTTAGAAGAGTAGTTTTCAAATATTTTGTTACATTTTTTTTTCTTGGACAAAAATATTATATTCATCTGTCTCGACTGAGCTCTGGGTTTCTCCAGTAATTGTAAGGGCACAGTGAAGGGGGGAAACAGTGCCCCACCCTGTTGGCATCCGGGCATTCTTCTCATTATAGAATCAAGACAATTTGTCCATGGGATAATTAGATGGAGTTTTATTCAAATCAGACATAAAATTCCAGAGGTACATCAGTTTAAACATGTTTTCTTTGAAGACAAAAGATCTGGGGTTCCCAGCTAGCGATGGGCAAAACACTCAATTTGGTTCGCATTCCAAGCCAAATCAGATTTGCACTTTCCGAAACTGACACACAGCCATCCTTACATTTATCCAAATTTTGCAGTGCAGTTCACCAAGCAAAACAATCTTTACAAAAATACATGTTAGGGCAAAAAAATGAATATATTATGGGGAAAACATACAAAAATGCATCATATGATGTGAAATTGCTTGCAAAAATCTCTGCATTAGTCAAACCTGCCTACAAAAATGTTAGGAGAAATTTGCACTAAAATGCTGTAGAATTTCCACGAGGATATTAAAAAAAAAAATCACACATTGCCGCAGAACTGTGGAGAACTGAATTTAAGAGTGGGAAAATGATAAATGGAGAGAACTGAAACTGACAGATTTTTCCATCCCTACTCCCAACCAGATGCTTGGTGTAAAAAAGCATGGCATTTCTTTTACCTTTTCCTCATTTAGACAGCACCAAAAACCCAAAGTCATTCTGACGGATTGTCCTTCCATTGGCTGGTAGAAGATCCTATGTGTAATTCTCCAATGATAGGGCTTCTTATAAGTTTTGCACCTGTTTGTAATTTGAGGACAGAGCTTAGTGGCCCAGAGGACTGGCAAGAGAGCCAGGGATTGTGCCTCTGCTTCACAAAATGACTGGAACAAGAGAGCCTCAGCTAAACTGAAGGTGAGAGAGAAGGAGAGGCACAAGCCGCCAGCTATGGGAAGCAATGTAGTTTGTTCTAGGTGCCGAAACTGTGGTCCGTGGACCATCAGTGGCCCCTGAGTTTCATGCAGGTGCTCCTTGGCAAGTCTGCATTTAAATAGTCATATTGATTTTTAATTGTATTTTTATTACTGCTATTGTTCCTTACATTGTATTTTATTGTATTGCAGATTGAATTCTATGGAAAGCAAATTATATTACAAGAAAATGCAATATATAACAAAGAAAAGAAGCAATAAAGATACAATAGCATAATCATACAGCATCTGGCACAGTGCATTACAATTGCTACAACAAGAAGAAAAATCATTAGTGGTCTGCCACGACCATCAGCAGTTTTTGAGTGGTCTGTGGGGGGGAAACTGGTTGGGAACCACTGTGCTAGATAACCTCCACCCCGTCATTTCCCCAGGTTTGAACAAGGAGGGCCTGCTTATTGTGGGACCAGTTTCTTCTCACAAGGAAAATGGCGGCCGCGCTTGGACGCGGATGCTGTGCAGATGCTAGCTTCCCGCCAAAACGTCCCACTTGTCCCCAAAGGTAAACAATACAATGGAGGAAGGTGCAAATGGCAGAAAAGGGAAAACTGGGAGGCATATGGTGTGTTCCCAGTCTGGATCAGCGCTGTGCTTTTCCTTCCGGATAGAAGTAGCCTCATTAACAGAGCAATCCTAACTACAGGAAACCAGCAAAACTTCCAGATTAATTTGCGCCAGTGTAAGTTACCTGTGTTCAAAACTCTATTCGGAAGTATCTGGGAGGGGCTACTGCCAGCTGAGGATTGGGTCCTAGGTCACATGACTGAACTGAGCACAGTTTGGAATAGGTATAAGTCTCTCCTTGCCCCACTCCACCCCAGAACACCCCTTTTGGGGAGGGTTTTGCACCCGTGTACACTATGTCTGCTTACATTTGACTAGGTGAGCTAGCAGAGGCTCGTCTGAGCTTGGTGGAGGATTTACGCTATTGTATCTTTGGCTCAGCAGGGGTGAGGGACATATGCTGGCATTGCCCTAGCTGAACAAGGACAGCCCAAGATCCTGCAAATCCAAATTCTCCCATACCTGCACATCTTGGGTTTGGATTGGGCTGTAACACAGCCAGGGTAAGAAGGGAGTTTTTCCCCTTTGTGGTTGTGGGGGGAGAGGGAAAGGGAGAAGCAGAGAGGGGGTTAAAAAAGGAAAGGGGTGTAGGAAAAATACATATTTTAAAAAATCTTTGAATAACAGTTTTTCCCCTAATGCCCCTTGAATGAATTTCATTATTTTCTCTTAATACACAACTTGCAAAATTACCCGGAGCTGATATAGTATTTAATAGAGCAATTGTATGCATTTTTACTCAGAAATAAATCTTTCTGAGTTTAACGGGGTTTATTTCCAAATAATGGCCCATTACTGTGTAGAAATAGGCATACCTAAGCCCACTGAAATAAATGGGTTTAGGTGCACCTCACTGCATAGTTTCAGGTTGTAAGTGTGCATAGGAAGATTACAATTTAACAGTGTAATCCTAACCCCAGGTTAGGATTGCAGCCTAAAACTGTGAGTTGTGACGTTGCAACTACTACATGCCGTTATAATTATTACTACTAAGCTCTTCTCAGTCATGAATGTTTCCGTGAGTGTTAGCCTCTTACTTGCAATATGAGGATAACAGTGACCTTCCTCAAAGGGATGTTGTAAAGATCAATTAGAGAATTCAAATCAGTGTGTTATAGGAGGAGTGGTCAGTGCAGAAGCAAACAAGGGCCCAATGATGATCTCTTGCCTGATACTCCATAAAAATCTGGAGTGGGTCTTATGCCTACACTTACATGTCAGTGTTCATCTTCCATTCCTTATGTATTAATGTCAGTATTCATCTTCCATTCCTTATGTAATAATAACTGTGAAGTTCTTTTATATCGTTTTTGTTCCAAATATAAATCAATCTTTTAAAAAATTCATACTTCTAAAATAAACTGTCCTTAGAAATTAATAACTGCATAAACTAGTAATAAAGGTAAATATATATGTGTTTAGGCACTGGCCTGGATATCCAATGCTGTACATGCAAGCCCCGCTTTTAACATCCCTGGGTGAAGCACATTCAGCTGAACACACTTAGAAACTATTGCCATCATCAGGAACCCTGATAAGACAGGCTTGTTGCATGAAGGTCTAAAGGGCAGCCCATGCATCTATGGATAGTGGGGTGGGGTTTGCGTGCACATTCCTGTCTCTAGTTTACAACATCATGTGTTTTGGCAAATGCCTGAGCACAGCTTCTGTCTATTACATTTGTGTACCACTTTCTCCACAAAGAGTTCAGAGCGCTTTTTCTAATAATCTATCTATGACAAAAGAGAGATCTGTAATTTTAAAAAAAAACACCAAATGAAACTAAACAATATAATTATGTTGTCTAACAGATAAATAGCAAAAGCGGCAGCATTTAAATGGATCTGGAGAACTGAAACGTCTTCAGCTGGGGATGAAGACATTTTGCTTAGGGGACACTGTTTCAAGGTTGCAGCACTATCCCCGAATAAGCCCCGTTCCAACTAATCATGGATTTTACTGTACAAGATGATGGAATCCAGAGCAGAACTTTGCCAGCTAATCTTAAAAAGAGAGAGCAGGTACTCCCTAAGGTGCATTGGGTCCAGATAATTCATTTATTAAGATATCCCACCCTGACTCCCAAAGAAGCCCAGGGAGGCAAGTAACATGCTATAAAACAGTAAGAGCACCTTAAACACAATTCCAATACAGATGTAGACTGGGACCTCTTTCTACTGAAAAAACTAATTGGAAGAGGAAGGTCTTCAGCAGGTGCTGAAAAGACAACAGAAACAGCACCTATTGAATGGAAGGCAATTCCAAAGAGCTGGTGCCACAACACTAAAGGTCTGATTCCTAGTGGAATAGACCTCCTGAGAAGATGGCATCTGCAGGAGGCCCTCATCTGCAGAGAGGAGTGGTTGATTGGGTATATAAGGGGTGAGAGGGTTTTATATATCAAAACCAGCACCTTGAACGTAGCCTAGTAGTTCACTGGTAGCCAGTGCAATTCTTTTGATAGCAAGGTAACATGTTGGCAATATCCTGCCCTAGTGAGCAGTTGAACTGCCACATTTTGCAGCAGCTGCAGCATTCAGGCCAACCTCAAGGGCAGCTCCACATAGAGTGCATTGCAGTAATCCAGCCTAGAGGCTACCTGTGCATGGATGACAGTGGTCAGACTATCTTAGTCCAGAAACAGCCGCAGCTATCATACCAGCCAAAGCTGGTAAAAGGCACCCCTAGCCATTGAGGACGCCTGGGTCTCTGGCAATGAAGATGGATCCGGGAGCACCCCTAAACTATGAAACTGCTCTTTCAGGGCAAGTACAACCCCATCCAAAGTAGGCAGTTGACCAATTATCCAGATTCAAGAGCCACACACTCACAGTACCTCCATCTTGATAGAGTCAGTACTTTGGCTCACCACTGGGACCAGGAGATAGGAAATAGCACTCAGACAGCAGCCAGGTCAATCCAGTCAATGAAACTTCCAGATAATTTTTGCAGGAATCGGGTGCACTAATGCACACATGCCACACAGGGACTAGACCGACCCTTGTACCGTTCACTTTTAGACAAAACAAATTTCCTAAGCATTGTAGCTTTAGTAGTCAATAACACAAGTATATCTCTTCAAGTCTAGGCTAGGAAAGTATTGATGTTCTTGAGAATATTTCCTGATATAGGTAATTTTTCAGGTTCCCCAAATAAACTTTTTTTTGTTTATTCTGGAGTTTTGTGTTGTGAGATTTGGATTTTCTAGCCTAAGTTCTTATAAGCCTTTGCCAGTTGATTCCTGTATTTCCTACGTGAGTGCTCTTGTGCTCATGTCCTGCTTGGGGGTTTCCCATAAGCATCTGGTTGACCACCATGAAAACAGGACTAAATAGGCTTTTGATCTAGTCCAGCAGGGCTGTTATTGTGTTTGTATGTTCCTTGATATTGATTAGGAGACTGGACATCCCACTGCTTGGCAGTGGCTCCGCTCCTACTTGGTGGGTCGCCACCAGAAGGTAGTGCTTGGGGAACATTGCTCGATGCCCTGGACTCTCCATTGTGGAGTCCCGCAGGGATCGGTACTGTCCCCCATACTTTTCAACATCTACATGAAGCCGCTGGGTGCGGTCATCAGGAGTTTTGGGGTGCGTTGCCATCAGTACGCTGATGACACACAGCTCTATTTCTCCTTTTCATCCTCTTCAGGTGAGGGTGTTAACGTGCTAAACCGCTGCCTGGCCGCGATAATGGACTGGATGGGAGCTAACAGACTGAAGCTCAATCCAGACAAGACCAAGACGCTGTTGGTGAGTGCCTTCTCTGCCCAGATGGAGGATGTTCATCCTGTTCTTGATGGGGTTACACTCCCCTTGAAGGAACAGGTGCGTAGCTTGGGGGTTCTTTTTGATCCTTCCTTGTCACTTGAGGCCCAGGTGGCCTCGGTGGCACGGAATGCTTTCTACCATCTTCGCCTGGTAGCCCAGCTACGTCCCTATCTGGACAGTGACGACCTCGCCTCAGTTGTTCATGCTCTGGTAACTTCTAGACTGGACTACTGCAATGCGCTCTACGTTGGGCTGCCCTTGAAGACTGTTCAGAAACTACAACTAGTCCAGAATGCAGCAGCCAGATTGCTGACGCGGACCAGAAGGTCCGCTCATATAACACCTGTTCTGGCCCGTCTGCACTGGCTTCCTGTTTGTTTCCGGGCTAGATTCAAAGTGCTGGTTTTGACCTATAAAGCCCTACACGGCATGGGACCGCAATACCTGGTGGACCGCCTCTCCCAATATGAACCTACCCGGACACTGTGCTCAACATCTAAGGCCCTCCTCCGAGTGCCATCCCATTGAGAAGCTCGGAGGGTGGTGACTAGAACCAGGGCCTTTTCTGTGGTGGCCCCCGAACTGTGGAACAGCCTCCCCGATGAGGTGCGCCTGGCACCGACGCTACTATCTTTTCGGCGCCAGGTGAAAACCTTTTTATACTCCCAGGCATTTTAAAGTGTGTTTTAATAGCTTTTTCATCATTATTTGTATTTTGGATGTTGTTTGGTTCTTTTATTGTTTGTTTGTTTTGTTTTCTTGATTTATTGTATTTATACATTGCTTGTTTTTTATCTTTTTGTACACTGCCCAGAGAGCCTTCGGGCTTAGGGCGGTATATAAATTAAATTAAATTAAATTAAATAAATAAATATATATTAAGAAAGAAAGGGCCCAGAGACTTCACATTAGTTTTCTCAGTTTAAGTATTTTTGGTGATAAACCCATACCTGGCTGACATTAATATGGTAGAGAAAGTGAATATTGTGGCAAGACCTGTTACATGTATCAGACATGTACAGAACAAATTATACAAGGTGAATTTGAACAGATAAACGACACAGTTTGGAAAGCATAATTAGTGAAAATCTGATTAATTATTTATTTGATTACTTCTTTATGGCACTTGGAGGAAAGGTTGTGCAAATCTTTGCTAATTGTTCATTAGCTTGTAGATCTAAAACCTGCCTCAGATTGATTGACATTTCCACCATCTGCTGCAAGCCTCATTTAAATTAAAACTGATCCTGAAATGTTTCTACAGTTTACAAAGGCTGATGTTTAAAGAATGCTTTCAACTCTCTCATTAATGTCAATCCAACTCTTTTTGATGAGTCAGCATTTTATCAAGCAGAAATTTTTGATATTCCAGGGCAGTGCCAATTTAAACACGCGCGCACACACATACACACACAGAGCAACATCCTCTCCCTATTGAAACTTAAAACTGGCCCACATGCAGACACATACATAGGACCATTTATCTCCCATGAAAGTGGAAGGGGGTAGGATATTCAGTGACTTGCCCTTAGCACCCAGGCAGCATTCCTGGGACTAACTGTCCTTTCATGGTGTAGCATTATCCCCAGGAGCATTTTTTGCTGGGCAGCCATATTTTTCTCCTAAAAATGTTCCATCATGATGCAGCACCATGGGGCATTCTTCCCTATAATGCTGCCAGACTGCTGAGAGCAATCAAACCTATCCCACCACCACCACCATTTTCATGGTATTCATTTATTTATTTATTGCATTTGTATACCGCCCCATAGCTGAAGCTCTCTGGGCAGTTTACAACTATTAAAAACATTAAAAACAAATGTACAAATTTAAAAACACATTTTTAAAAAGCAATTTAAAAACACATGCTAAAATGCCTGGGAGAAGAGGAAAGTCTTGACCTGGTGCCGAAAAGATAACAGTGTTGGTGCCAGGAGCACCTCATCAAATATATCATTCCATAATTTGGGGGGCACCATTGAGAAGGCCCTCTTCCTTGTTGCCATCCTCCCAGCTTCCCTCAGAGGGGGGAGGGCTTTTGATGTTCAGCGTAGTGTACAGGTGGGTTTGTGTCACGAGAGGCGTTTCAACAGGTATTGTGGTTCTAAGCCATGTAAGGCTTTATAGGTTAAAACCAGCACCTTGAATCGAGCTCAGAAACATACAGGCAGCCAATGCAAGTGGGCCAGAATCGGTTTTATATGTTCAGACCGTCTGGTCCCTGTTACCAATCTGGCCGCTGCATTTTGCACAAGCTGCAGTTTCTGAACCGTCTTCAAAGGCAACCCTATGTACAGCGCATTGCAGTAATCTAACTTGGAGGTTACCGGAGCATGGACAACTGAAGCCAGGTTATCCCTGTCCAGATAGGGGTGTAGCTGGGCCACCAACCAAAGTTGATAGAAGGCACTCTGTGCCACCGAGGCTACCTGAGCCTCAAGTGACAGAGATGGTTCTAGGAGAACTCCTAAGCTACGAACCTGCTCCTTCAGGGGGAGTGCAACCCATCCAGGACAGGTTGGACATCCACCATCTGGTCAGAAGAACCATCCACTAGCAGCATCTCAGTCTTGTCTGGATTGAGCCTCAGTTTATTAGCCCTCATCCAGTCCATTGTCGCAGCCAGGCACTGGTTCAGCACATTGATAGCCTCACCTGAAGAAGCTGAAAAGGAGAAATAGAGCTGTGTGTCATCAGCATACTGATGGCAACGCACTCCAAAGGTCCAGATGACCGCACCTAACTGTTTCATGTAGATGTTGAACAGCATGGGGGACAGAACTGACCCCTGAAGAACCACATACTGGAGAGTCCAGGGTGCCGAGCAATGTTCCCCAAGCACCACCTTCTGGAGCCAACCAGCCAAGTAGGAGCAGAACCACCGCCATGCAGTACTTCCCACTCCCAACTCAGTTGTCCCAGAAGGATACCATGGTTGATGGTATCAAAAGCCGCTGAGAGATCAAGGAGAATCAACAGAGTCACACTCCCCCTGTCTCTCTGACAGAGGTCATCATACAGGGCGACCAAAGCTGTTTCCGTGCCAAAACCAGGCCTGAAACCCGACTGAAATGGATCCATAAGAACATAAGAACATAAGAAGAGCCTGCTGGATCAGGCCAGTGGCCCATCTAGTCCAGCATCCTGTTCTCACAGTGGCCAAGATAATCAGTCTCATCCAAAAGTGTCTGGAGCTGGCCTGCCACCACTCATTCAAGGACCTTGCCCAGGAACGGAACATTTGCTATTGGCCTATAGTTATTAAGATTTTCTGGGTCCAGGGAGTGTCTCTTCAGGAGTGGTCTCACTACCGCCTCTTTCAGGCAGCCAGGGACCACCCCCTCTCGCAGACAGGCATTAATCACTTCCCTGGCCCAGCCCGCTGTTCCATCCCTGCTAGCTTTTATTAGCCAAGAAGGGCAAGGATCCAGCACAGAAGTGGTTGCACGAACCTGTCCAAGCACCTTGTCAATGTCCTCAAGCTGTACCAACTGAAACTCATCCAAGAAATTGGGACAAGGCTGTGCTCTGGATAGCTTGATTCACCTGCTAGAATCTTAAGTCCTGGCGGATGATAAAGATTTTATCCTGGAAGTGCCTACCAAATTCATTACAGCGGGCCTCAGATGGTTCTACCATGTCCTTGGTGATAGCCCCTGGACTAATGTGAAGAGCTCCGCTGGGCGGCAGATTGATGATTTGATAGTGGCAGCAAAATATTGTTTTTTTTGCTGCCCTCACTGCCCCTAAATATAGCTTACCATAGGCACTTTGGTAGACAAATGGTCTCATGAAAATGGGAGGGCGTATTCTGCCCATCTTCAATAGGGGTTTAACTGATGTGGATTCAAATTTCTCCCAGTATGAGCAGCTAACGCCATTATCTCTCCCTTTCTCCTAAAAAAGATTTAGACACTATACTTGAGGTTAATTGATTTGCATCTGTGTTGGAATTGTTTTTAGGAGTGTTTTTTTTTTTAAGATGTTTTTAAAGATGATTTGTTTTTAAGATATTTTAAAGATGTTTTTGTTTGCCACCCTGGGCTCCTCCTGGGAGGAGTGGTGGGATTATTGTTGTTGTTGTTATATAATTTTAACTTTACTCTATGTGGACACTTAAACAATAGTGACCTGACCAAAGCTACGCAGCTAGCTTCATGGCTAACTGGAATTCAAACCCACATTTCAGGATAGCACAACCCCAGTGCTTGGCTTCACAATACCATTTTTTGGTACTATTGTTATAACGATGTAAACTGTGTATAAACAGATGTCAATTTAGAATACAGTAGGAGGTTTTAAATGAACAAGATGGAGAACCTAATGGAAAGATCACATAACATACCCTGGTTGTCCTTCTAGAAATCCATTTGCATTGAATTATTAGCTTGGAGGGATGAAATATTTCTGAAAGATGATTTAATTTCACCAGGAGTTATTGGTGTGTGCTTGAAATAAGATATTGGGTTCTTTGGCAGATGATTAATTGGGATGTGATGAATAGTGTCAGATAAGAAAGTTGTACTTGGCATACATTAATAATATTACAACACAGCAGTTTGTTCTGCTGCAAAAGACGTAGTGACATCTGGAAAATAGAAGAAACCTTAGGTGCATAATAGAAAACAAACTTATGACAAAAACTGTCAAATCCACAATGCAGTCCTATACACAGGTTGTGCCAGCTGGATAAGGATAGAATTACTACCAAATTTCCTTCATTTGACAGCACAAAGCATTATACCAGCGTAGTGGATGCATCATGGTGGTACAATACAGTATCCCAGGTTGCACGTAACATTAAGTCAAACCATTGCTTAGCTGAATAAGCAAACGTGGATTTCTGGAGAGAAGATCATAACCGCAATACTCTTCCTCTCTTCCTGCTGCTATTGTGCTAACCAGAGCTAAGTCATGATTTGGCTTAGTATTACCTCCAAACCTGGGCTCATTGTTTGACTCTTCCAGCAGTAAAACAAGAATAAACCACTGGTTACAGCTCATTGTTTGCCTAGAGGAAGACAAACAACAAGCCCCTTTGGACATAATACTAAGCCAGACAATACCTTAGCCCTTTGATGCACAGAGGAGGAGCATGGCGGCCATAATCTTCTCTATAGGAAACCACACATTTGCTAGTTTGTGGTGTGGCTTAACATTACATGTGAATCATGCCACTGATGTAACTCCTATGTCAGTAGTATCCTGCTAAAACAAGGGCAAAAGTGGGTGAAGCTGGGGGTGGTAGAGGAGGGAAGCTTAGAATTCTGTGCTTCTCATGGGACAATTCTATCCCTAACACTGACATAATGTTATGCAAACAAAGTAAGTGGCATATATAAAAATGCTTCCACTGCAACCAGTTAGTGTAAAGCCCCAGATGACTGATACACACACACACCTATTCCAATTGAGGGCCAAACCACACATGTCACCATTCATTCAATTAGCAATTGAGTGAATGGCTTTTGCAAACTAAATAGCTGGCATGGAGGCCTGATTAGGACTGGGATCTTGGCATGGATAATAGAGGGGCTTTAATCCCCTGCAATGTACTTCCATTCATAATATTTCATCTAATTTGAGCCTAACTCTGTATGGGTTATTGAGTTCAATGGGGCACACTCCCAGATAAGCCGGAATAAGGTTACAGCCTCACAGTGTGTTTTGATATTTTTCTTCTAAGAGGTGAATTGGGAAATGCAGAAAATCACCAGTCAGATGTAATGAAGTTTTGACTCCCACTGTTGGAGGCAGTATGAATTACGGATGGGCGAATCTGTCAATTTTGGTTTCTCCCATTTTTTCCCAATCTTAGATTCAGTTTTCTACATTTCCATCAGGACTCTAGTGTGAATTTTATGCACACTTTACCTTAGTACATGCTTGTACACGTTACTTGGCTGAAGAACTACACTGGAAAATCTGAAGAAGTGCAAATTTCAAAGGATGGCTGTGTTTCAGAAAGTATGAATTAAATGAGAACGGAATCGAATTTCTCCCCATCTCTACTCTGCATGGGAATCTGGGAATCAGATGTTAGGAGATGTTAGGATGTTAGGAGAGTTCGGTTTCATTTAGGTCCTACTTGTGGGGTTCTCATAGGCATCTGTTGGCCACAGATGTGGGCCTAGATAGGCCTTTGGTCTTCTTACATTCTTATTTCTCCCCAGGAGTACAGTCACAAGGGAAGCACTGACCAGAGCACTTGATGTTAGGGGAGAGTAAGGACCATGGCATATTTGTAGAATACATCTGCCATAGTACTAGAGCAAAAATACACTTTTTATATTGGGGGAGGGGGGAAACTAAAACCTAGTGAAATGCTTTTGCCAGCATGGAAATAAAGTTATACTTTTAAAAAGATAGAATTGCCTGAGGGACTAAACAATTACAATTATGCTTGCATGGTTTTCCATTTGGAAAACCATAAGGGTAAGTAACGCATACACAGAAGAAAGAACTGTGTATGTATTGATGGTTGCTTGATGTGAGGGTGGGTGTGCATGTCTGTACATGTTTGTATTCATTTGTAACACTGTGGACATTGATGTTAAAGAATTCATTAGCTTTAATAAATTATTTACACCAAATTATTGGGCTTTTTAAACAAAGGAAAGTAATAAATGAAGCTTTGTAATCTTTTTTTAAAGAAAAGCACAGCTAGAAAAATGATTAAATTAGACTTTGGTAATTCAGTTAATAATCTCAGTACATTTCTTTAGCATAGATTTTATAGCTATTCTCTAGCCATAATATTTTAGTCTCTCTTTTTCCTTGATTAAAATTATGCACCAATATATTGTACTGTGCAAAGCTCTAAGAGCTACTGCTAATTATAATTCATTAAATATTGATCAAATTAAAGCCAAAATGGCTTGAACACCATACATTTGCCAAGCATAAAACTTCTTTTAAAGTCCTATAATTCTAAAAAATGATTAAAAATGCTAGTGCCTTTATAAATAAGCAAACTAAGAAAATGGAAAATATGAATTCTTAATAATAGTTATCAGCAAGAAAGTGGCCTTATTCACATTTTTAAAATGAACTATTACAGCGTCCTTGAGTTGTGTCAATGCACTCACTTGAAAAAACAAAACCAGATGGGATTGTTTTCCAGCAGGCAACTCACCAATCCAGATCAGCATATGTGCTATGATACACACTATTGCACATAAGGGCTTTCCATTTCACTCAAATGTAGAGTTAATCTGCACTGAATGGGGAAACCGTTGCAAGGAGTGGAACTCTCTATGGGGATACAAAAGGCTAGCTCAAATGAATATCCCCATCACAAGTTAAAAGCATGAGGGGGGGATGTACTGGCTTATTGAACCCCCAACCAATGGCATGCATACTAGCCATGCCCTCTGCCAGTTACACATTCAGTGGTAGTGCAAAGGGACCATATGTGCATACATCAGTATATGCTGAGAGTTTGTCCATGTGAGGAGGGAGTTCTAAGCCAATCACTTGCATGCAGGAACAGTATATGTGTAGGACCCCTTCACACCGCCACAGAACATGCAGCCAGGAGGAGTGGCTGGGACATGCTTCATCATTGGAGGAGGAGCTAGTGGGCACAACATGCTCAAGCGTGCTTTCAATACATTACAGGGTTCATGTGACACAGACCATTGGCCCATCTAGCCCAGGATTAATTTATCACAGTGGCACTTCAAAAACTCCAGTCAGGTTTTCTTCATGGGAGACATGGTCCCTGAGATCTTATGTATGCAAGACATGTACTCTACAACTAAGCTATGGCCACGCGATAATGTTAAAAGCATGGCCTCTTCTTCCTCTCTGACAGAAAGAGTCCATGAGGATCTCTGAATGGACAGACATGTTCTCACAAGCAGATTCCACCTGTCATGCCAAGGATCCACATTGTTGAATGAGACACACCATTTATTTTTATTTATTTATTAATCACCATAGATTTTCACAAAACAGTACTAAACATTACAACAAATGTCTACAGTCCATCATTTCAGGAAGGTTAATTCTCTATTTCTAACCATATTGCTACTGACCCACTGTCCCTAGTCCTAGGCAACCATATTTGGAAGAGGCTCTACTTGATCCTGAATGCAGCAGTAGCCAACTGTACCTCTGTAGCCATAACTTCCTTGTTTACAATGTCAAAGAGTTAAGTAGTCTTGCATCTTTAATAACTCGCTAGCAATGCATTGGAGACAGAATGGAAAAAACCTACTGTACTTGACTTTAATGATATTTAAAAGGTTCATGCCCTGTTGATACATGTATGCTCACCACTCAATGAATGCAACATTGATGGTTTACATGTTTAGTTTTATAGTTTAGTTTATAGTTTATTTATATACGACTTTTTGGCTAAAAGGCCCCCGAAGTGGTGAACAACATATTAAAGCATATTACAAAAGAAGAAATTACATCTGCAAATGAGCCATCACAGACTAAAACACCTTGAACAGAGGTTTCAGTTCATCTCCCATTACTTCAAACACAATCATTTCCAATACAACCAGTTTACCTGCAAATCATTACGAGCTGGTTCAGATGCTTATCCAAACAACTATATTTACTGTAGTGCAAAAGTGTACAAGTATGCCCCTTCCTCCCACCACCTAACATAATGTACAACTCCACATAGAAGCTGACACTTATGAAGAATCATGATTTGCACCTGGAAAAGTTACTTTTTTGAACTACAACTCCCATCAGCCCAATCCAGTGGCCATGCTGGCTGGGGCTGATGGGAATTGTAGTTCAAAAAAGTAACTTTTCCAAGCTCTGCGTCTTCCCTTTTTGAAGGGAAAGAATCACACAAGCTAGCCTTCCATGCATACAGCCTCTCCAAGGAATGCCTATGTCCCATGTGCTCTTGATGGAAGGGAGCATGCACAATGATGGCTCCTTCAGTCTAGAAGTGGGATCACCAGCTATGTAAGCATGCAAACCATCCCCAAGCATTGAGAAATATTTTTTTTTAAAAAACTAGAAATGAAGCAGGGCACATATATTTACAAAGCATCCCTCAAATGAGCTCCAACAAAATGGTGCTAAGAAGAGTGTGATATATGCCGGAAATTCACTAAATGCATCAACAGCCTACTATATATGTAGAAGGGCTGAGCTGTGCCTCATATTTCTATGGCTCTGAATTGCATGGAAATGTCTCTGGTTCTAGAAATGCACTTGTGAATCCTCCAGTTGCTGCTATTCCTCCTCCCGCATTTTACAGCATTATAGAAATTAATAGCCTAAATAAAACAGAAGGAAAAAGACTATGAAATGTGTTACATTTAATTAAATGGGGAATCATGTTTGGTTATAGAAATTATTACTGCTGAGTGTGATGTGCAGGTAACGTGAATGCTGTTTAGTGTAGGCCATTCATGAACATGAGCCATTAGAACAAATGTACCGGGTGTCTTTGTTTTAAAAACTTGTGTTGGACTTTAGACTGTGATCCTAATCCTGTAACCTCTCAGGGATATATTGGCAGTTAAGGTACTTAGCAAAAGTATCTGGCCCTTATTATGTATCCTCCCATCCACAGTAAAGGATATCCTATTTTCGCAAATATAAGGATTTTTATAACAGATAGCCACATCTGAAATTTGGTGAAACCATCTGGAGTTGCAGCCTATGCTTTATCACTGAAAATTATATGATCTTCACTGCAAAGCTTTTGCAGTGCAAAGCTATAGTATAGGATATTCTTCTTTCAACTTTGATATAGAAGGCAATCCCGAGTTCCACATTGAAGACATAAGGTTGTATCCAATGTAGCACTGTGTAACTCACTCTGTCAGCACAAGGATTTCTGTTTGCAAAACAGAACATCCACCTTCTCCTCCCTCTTACATCCCCTACATCTGTTCTCAGATGATTTGGGGATGATGCAGGGGGAGAGGGGAGAAAGTTCTATTGTACAAGCAGAAATCCTTGCAGTGATGGAACAATTTGCAGAGCATGACAGCAGCTCTCTGCATCTCGTACTGATCCTGCTAGGGCCACGATCCCTTGTGAAATGTTTTGGAAGTGCAACAAAACCATGCCAAACCTGTGAACAAAGGCAATGGTGGGATGAGTGGATGCCTGCCGTGGGCAACAATAAAATTGAGGAATTTTATTTTTGTGTCTTCTCCAAATTTTGCAATGCAAGCTCTTAGTTCAAAAAACATACCAAAATACCGTTTAAAATGTGTATTTTAAGATAAAATGTTGGAGAATTTTGTATTTCTCCTGTGGGTTCTTTGCTGGGGGTCCTTAAATAAAATTGAAGACACAGGCTTGGAGCAAAAAGGTAGGCCTTTATTAAAAATATATATAAAACAAACAAATGCAAGATCAGTCACCCAGAACACATCCAGGAAGTGTCCAACAGGGAATGCATTGAGGCACTGTCTGCCTGCGGTTTTTATACATTTTAGGACAAAGGACTTTAGCATCTATCAATAAGGATTTAACACATCAGAATGACATAGACATGACAGTATTACACAGGCATTTTGCATAGGCATTGCATAAGAACATAAGAACATAAGAAGAGCCTGCTGGATCAGGCCAGTGGCCCATCTAGTCCAGCATCCTGTTCTCACAGTGGCCAACCAGGTGCCTGGGGGAAGCCCGCAAGCAGGACCAGAGTGCAAGAACACTCTCCCCTCCTGAGGCTTCCAGCAACTGGTTTTCAGAAGCATGCTGCCTCTGACTAGGGTGGCAGAGCACAGCCATCATGGCTAGTAGCCATTGATAGCCCTGTCCTCCATGAATTTGTCTAATCTTCTTTTAAAGCCGTCCAAGCTGGTGGCCATTACTGCATCTTGTGGGAGCAAATTCCATAGTTTAACTATGCGCTGAGTAAAGAAGTACTTCCTTTTGTCTGTCCTGAATCTTCCAACATTCAGCTTCTTTGAATGTCCACGAGTTCTAGTGTTATGAGAGAGGGAGAAGAACTTTTCTCTATCCACTTTCTCAATGCCATGCATAATTTTATACACTTCTATCATGTCTCCTCTGACCCGCCTTTTCTCTAAACTAAAAAGCCCCAAATGCTGCAACCTTTCCTCATAAGGGAGTTGCTCCATCCCCTTGATCATTCTGGTTGCCCTCTTCTGAACCTTTTCCAACTCTATAATATCCTCTTTTTGAGATGAGGCGACCAGAACTGTACACAGTATTCCAAATGCGGCCGCACCATAGATTTATAAAATGGCATTATGATATCGGCTGTTTTATTTTCAATACCTTTCCTAATTATCACTAGCATGGAATTTGCCTTTTTCACAGCTGCCGCACACTGGGTCGACATTTTCATCGTGCTGTCCACTACAACCCCGAGGTCTCTCTCCTGGTTGGTCACCGCCAGTTCAGACCCCATGAGCGTATATGTGAAATTAAGATTTTTTGCTCCAATGTGCATAATTTTACGCTTGTTTATATTGAATTGCATTTGCCATTTTTCCGCCCATTCACTCAGTTTGGAGAGATCTTTTTGGAGCTCTTCGCAATCCCTTTTTGTTTTAACAACCCTGAACAATTTAGTGTCGTCAGCAAACTTGGCCACTTCACTGCTCACTCCTAATTCTAGGTCTTTAATGAACAAGTTGAAAAGTACAGGTCCCAATACCGATCCTTGAGGGACTCCACTTTCTACAGCCCTCCATTGGGAGAACTGTCCGTTTATTCCTACTCTCTGCTTTCTGCTTCTTAACCAATTCCTTATCCACAAGAGGACCTCTCCTCTTATTCCATGACTGCTAAGCTTCCTCAGAAGTCTTTGGTGAGGTACCTTGTCAAACGCTTTTTGAAAGTCTAAGTACACTATGTCCACTGGATCACCTCTGTCTATATGCTTGTTGACACTCTCAAAGAATTCTAATAGGTTACTGAGACAGGACTTTCCCTTGCAGAAGCCATGCTGGCTCTACTTCAGCAAGGCTTGTTCTTCTATGTGCTTAGTTAATCTAGCTTTAATAATACTTTCTACCAGTTTTCCAGGGACAGAAGTTAAGCTAACTGGCCTGTAATTTCCGGGATCCCCTCTGGATCCCTTTTTGAAGATTGGCGTTACATTGGCCACTTTCCAGTCCTCAGGCACGGAGGAGGACCCGAGGGACAAGTTACATATTTTAGTTAGCAGATCAGCAATTTCACATTTGAGTTCTTTGAGAACTCTCGGGTGGATGCCATCCAGGCCCGGTGATTTGTCAGTTTTTATATTGTCCATTAAGCCTAGAACTTCCTCTCTCGTTACCACTATTTGTCTCAGTTCCTCAGAATCCCTTCCTGCAAATGTTAGTTCAGGTTCAGGGATCTGCCCTATATCTTCCACTGTGAAGACAGATGCAAAGAATTTATTTAGCTTCTCTGCAATCTCCTTATCGTTCTTTAGTACACCTTTGACTCCCTTATCATCCAAGGGTCCAATCACCTCCCTAGATGGTCTCCTGCTTTGAATGTATTTATAGAAATTTTTGTTGTTGGTTTTTATGTTCTTAGCAATGTGCTCCTCAAATTCTTTTTTAGCATCCCTTATTGTCTTCTTGCATTTCTTTTGCCAGAGTTTGTGTTCTTTTTTATTTTCTTCATTCGGACAAGACTTCCATTTTCTGAAGGAAGACTTTTTGCCTCTAAGAGCTTCCTTGACTTTGCTCGTTAACCATGCTGGCATCTTCTTGGCCCTGGCGGTACCTTTTCTGATCTGCGGTATGCACTCCAGTTGAGCTTCTAATAGAGTGTTTTTAAACAACTTCCAAGCATTTTCGAGTGATGTGACCCTCTGGACTTTGTTTTTCAGCTTTCTTTTTACCAATCCCCTCATTTTTGTGAAGTTTCCTCTTTTGAAGTCAAATGTGACCGTGTTGGATTTTCTTGGCAATTGGCCAGTTACATGTATGTTTAATTTAATAGCACTGTGGTCACTGCTCCCAATCGGTTCAACAACACTTACATCTCGCACCAGGTCCCGGTCCCCACTGAGGATTAAGTCCAGGGTTGCCGTCCCTCTGGTCGGTTCCATGACCAACTGGTCTAGGGAATAGTCATTTAGAATATCTAGAAACTTTGCTTCTTTGTCATGACTGGAACACATATGCGGCCAGTCTATTTCTGGGTAGTTGAAGTCACCCATTACTACCACATTTCCTAGTTTGGATGCTTCCTCAATTTCATATCTCATCTCCAGGTCTCCCTGAGCATTTTGATCAGGGGGACGATAGATCGTTCCCAGTATTAAGTCCCTCCTGGGGCATGGTATCACCACCCACAACGATTCTGTGGAGGAGTCTGCCTCTTTAGGGGTTTCGAGCTTGCTGGATTCAATGCCTTCTTTCACGTATAGAGCGACTCCGCCACCAATACGTCCTGCCCTGTCCTTCCGATATAGTTTATATCCAGGGATAACCGTATCCCACTGGTTTTCTCCATTCCACCAGGTCTCTGTTATGCTCACTATATCAATGCTCTCCTCTAAGACCAAGCACTCCAGTTCTCCCATCTTGGTTCGGAGGCTCCTAGCATTAGCGTACAGGCACTTGTAAGCAGTGTCTCTCTTCAAGTGTCTTTGGCACTTGTGGTTTGGCCTGTGGTAATTTTGCTCTTCTGAATTTATATCCTGTGCCCCTGCTCTCACAATGCCTACTTCTAGGCCTACCCCTTTTAAAATTTCATCATTTCTTTGGTTTTTATCCCAGGGGGGAGGTTTATTCCGAACCGGACCTTTCTCAGCTCCTGTCGGGTTTCCCCCCTCAGTCAGTTTAAAAGCTGCTCTGCTACCTTTTTAATTTTAAGTGCCAGCAGTCTGGTTCCATTCTGGTTCAAGTGGAGCCCGTCCCTTTTGTACAGGCCCGGCTTGCCCAAAATGTTCCCCAGTGCCTAACAAATCTAAACCCTTCCACCCGACACCATCGTCTCATCCACGCATTGAAACTGCAAAGCTGGGCCTGTCTGGCTGGTCCTGCGCGTGGAACCGGTAGCATTTCAGAGAAAGCCACCTTGGAGGTCCTGGCTTTCAGCATCCTACCTAGCAACCTAAATTTTGCTTCCAGGACCTCACGGCTGCATTTCCCCATGTCGTTGGTGCCAACGTGCACCACGACCACTGACTCCTCCCCAGCACTGTCTACCAAACTATCTAAACGACGGGCGATATCCGCAACCTTCGCACCAGGCAGGCAAAACACCTTGCGGTCTAAACGCCCATCACACAACCCACTGTCTATGTTCCTAATGATCGAATCACCCACTACAAGGATCCCTCCACCCCCTGGAGATATATCCTCGGCACGAGAGGATAGCTGCTCATCCCCCAAGGAATGGGTCCCTTCTAAGGAATCGTTTCCCTCTTCCTCAGCTGGATGCTCTCCTTCCCTGAGACCATCGTTCTCCATGATAGCAGGAGAGCTATCATCGCTGGAGTGGGACACAGCTATAACGTCCCTGAAGGCCTCCTCCACACACCTCTCTGCCTCTCTCAGCTTTTCCAGGTCTGCCACCTTGGCCTCAAGGAAATGAAGTCGTTCCCGGAGAGCCAGGAGCTCATTGCACCGAGAGCACACCCACGACTGCTGTCCAACAGGCAGATAGTCGTACATGCTGCAGGCTGTGCAAAACACTGGAAAGCCCCCACACGCCTGCTGGCTTCTTACCTGCATAGTTTTGTTTGAGGTTTATTACGTCAATAGGTTGGAGACTGTGGTTTAGTTGAGGTCAGGGAACAGAAGGGCAGAGTGGGGGGCCCTGGCCTCCTTGCCCTGCTGCCGAACTCGCTCTGCTGCTTAACTCGCCTTGACGCTTCATCAGCTGGGGCTCCCTCTAGCTCGTGGAGCAGGCTCCCTCGCTAGGTGTTCTGACTTTATATGTGTGGCTGGTTCCTCCCAGCTACTGCTGCCAGCCAATGATGTGTTACTTGAGGCTGATGGCTATCAGCTGGGGCTTAACTCTTTAGTATTCTCTCAGGCTTCCTTCCTGAGCGAGGGGCGGGGCTGTTTAAGCTTTCGGCTGCTTTTAATCTCAGCAAGGGGCTGTGCCTTCCAGGCAAGTCTTTTGTGTTTGTTGTTTTCCCACCTAAAACAGCCTGACCTTTCTTTAACCTAGGGAAACAGAGCTTGTGGTTGTGTTTCAGGAAGGCTGAAGCTGCCCTTTTTAGCAAGGACTGAGCTGACTCTCTCCCTGTATGTATCGGTGGAGTTTCCTTTTTCCCCTTCTCTCCGACTGGAATTTAGCCTTATTTTCAGTGTCCCCTGAAGCTTTCCTGCTAGGGTGGTGTTGAACACTGGCTTTCTATAGGCTTCCTTCTCCTAGGATCTGTCTCCTAAGATATAGGTTCTTTCAGGATTTGGCTCCTAGCTCAGGGTGACCTTAGGCTGCCCTTATTGCTTATTTCTCTGAGCTGTTTTAATTCAATTAAATAATGGAATAAATGGGAGCTACTTACCCTCTTTTCGCTCTGCTGCTTAACTCGCCTTGATGCTTTGTCGGTACTGTAGTTCTCTTTGTAGGTACTGTACTTCTCTGCATCGTGTTCTAGTGAATTTGGTGTTCTAGTGAATTTGGCAATGTTCAGTACTTCACATGAAAGTACATTTTCACAGTGAGCTAAGCATTTTAGTTAATGCAATCCTTTCTACGTTTTGGAGAGTACAGGGGATGTTCAGTGTTTGTTCAGTGTTATCAATTGTTCAGAGTACAAATAGTTCCAAACAAACCAGCATAGTCAGGGGGACAGCTGCAAGAAGAAAAAGATCTGGCTTCCTACTAAACTATTAAAATGTTATGAACCTTTATAGCTTTATAGAAGAATACATTTTGCTTATTGTTTAAGTATATTGAATTCTCCATTAGCTATACATGTTTGTATATATAATAAAAATTCCCCATCAAAAATACATTTGGAAATGCATACCTTGGGATAAAGTATATTCATAAATGTGCATTTTATAAAATATGCATTTAAATACAAATGTAAATATGAAATGTTCATTTTTTTAAAAAAAATGCAGACTGATGTGGAAATGGCATGGCACAGACTTATGAATGGAGAGATGAGAAACTGACTTGGTTTTGAAACAGATTGATCCATCCAACCTTAGTCATATCACCTTGAACATTTAAAAAAAATAAAACACAGCACCAGTGTCAAAGGAACAGTATTGCCAGGCCTGGTGTTGAATGAAGAAAACTCTGAAGACTGAACACAGGTAGTTTCCAGGTAGGTCCTAACCACTAGGCTAGGTCCAAGTTTCAGACTAGGAGATTTCTAGTGCAAGCTCCAGATCTCCTGGCAATTATAAGCTTCTGGTCTTTTTCCTTAGCTTAGCTGTGGCAGTCTGGCAAGAAAGATGATCTAATCATTCAATTCATATCTGCTTTACCTACCAAACATTTATGCACTGTAAAAATACCACTTTCTGCACATTTACAGGCATCTTATTTAAGAGTCTGGTAACAAACAGGTAACAGCAGTTAATTGTTCAAATTATGTCACCATTTATAGATGTGAAATGGTAGACAGAATTGTAAAGCACTTTGCTAACACTGTAATTTGAATGTATTCACCATTTGCATGTCCATAAAATGACATTATGAAACTTTCTGCCATTCAGCACAGCTAATATGGACAAATCTAACACGGTAAATTTATTAATACTACCATGCTGCTGATTCAAGAACTGCTTATCTCCAATGCACAAAATGTTTACATTATCATCCCTTTCTGAGTTATGTCTTGTATATGTATACAGAGAGCAGAGCAGAGAGCAACGGATTCCATTTGTGGTAGATTTCCATTCAACATCTCCTAACTATCACTGAGCAATCAGGGAGAGCTACCCATTGCTGGCTAACTCTGAACATCTTGCTAGAGCCATCAGCAGGCCTCCTGTTATAGCATTTTGCCAGCCTCCTAATTTGCACAGACTGTTAGTGAGAGCTGTGCTTAAGCCACCTATCACCAATCCAGGGTCTCATCCTTGTCACTCCAAACGCTGTATCGCCTGTGTGTACCTCAGGGAGACAGCTACTTTCACAAGCACTAGGACAGGCAGGACATATTACATCAAAGAGAACATCACCTGCAGGTCCTGCAATATAATATACGTCATCATATGCAAAAGACAAGGATGTCACATCCAATACATAGGAAAAACCACAACTGACCTACACACACGCTTCAGAAACCACAAATTGGCAATCTTAACAAAAAAGTGGAGCTACCAGTTGCAAAACATTTCAACACTGAAGGTCACAGACTGTTGGACTTTTCTATAACAGCTATAGAGATGCCAACAGATCCAGCAGCATTGACCAAAAGGGAGAACTTTTGGATATACTCTCTGGACACATTGGCGCCATATGGCCTGAACCTGGAGGACAGTACCAGCACTACTTAGCTTCTGCAAATGAAGCCCCTCTGAGCATTCCATCCTCAAAGCTCTATAACTGCCACCTTGGTAATAGCATTTGTATGCTAGCAGCTGATGAAGGCGGAAGCTGAAACGTTTTGTTAATACAATAAAAACCTCTGTTTTGTTAATCACAATTACATTCATATATTTTTAGGTGATTAACGGAATCCTTATAGGGATGCAGAGCAAGCTTGAGTGAAGTTCTGTTTGTTGCTTTCAAAACTATCTATCTATCTATCTAAAGCAAAGAAAAGGTGTCAGTGATTTTTATTTTTAAAGCCAGATTATTATATTTCCCTCTAGGAATTGGGCAATTAGTAATTCAAATCCCCTAGGATTAATCCATCATTCCATTTTGGGCATGTATTATTGTTCTAAATATCTGTCTTAAATGCCAGAATCTTACATCCTTCCACAAAACAACATTAGAGTTGCCCTTTAGAGATGTTACTTTATTATGTTTATTTATTTAGAAGATTTATATCCCGCTTTTCAATCAAATTATCCTTAAAACAGCTTACAACAAATTTTTACACACGTTAATAGCATTTCCAAAGGACAGATATAAAGCAGTATTACATGTGCGTATGGACAAGTTTTGAAAAATGTAGCTCCACCTCCACCATGGAATAATAAAAACCATGGCATTAATAGAGCACGTAAGTGTTTTTAACTGCTTCATGCATATGACCTGAAGGCCAAAACAGGGATGTGCAGTTGCTACTATAAGCAGCTGGGCACACAGCCCCCCCATCTATGTAACATTACAACACCCTGTGTTTTCCCACATCTCTGCTCTGTAATTCTTCAGCATTTTAGTGTAATTTTCTCCCAGTAAGCACATTTTTGTATGCAGTTTTGACTAATGGACACATTTTTGCAAACAAATTCTCCTAATACAATGCATTTTTGCATGGTATCTTCCCTAAAATATTCATTTTTATGCACACTTTCCCCTAATATTTGCATTTTTGTAACCATTGTTTGGTTAGAGAACTGCACCACAAAATTTGGGTACGTGGAAATTTTGAAGGATGGCTGTGCTTTAGTCCTCGCAGTATTTCCCAAAGTGCAAATCTGATAGATTTGGCTTTCAATGCATACTAAATTTAATTTCTCCCCCATCCCTAAGTGGGGGTAGGAACTAGATGCACAGCAATTCCCCTTAATGCAGCAAGGAGGCTGGTGATGACACAATGGTGAATTACCTAAGGCTTCCTAAGGAATTTCATGGCTGAGGTGAGAGATCTGAAGCAGATTCATACATCACACACTGTTAGCCACTATGCCATTTCAAAAACAAAGCTTCTTAACCTGACCACGGCAGGAGGAGAAAGAGACTATCAAGAGCTGCACCTGAGATTGCACAATGGTGGTAGCCCTATGGGAAGAGACATAGCTCATTGGCAGAGCATTTGCTTTGCATGCAGATCCCAGGCTCAGTCACTAGCATCTCTAAGTAGGACTAGGAAAGATTCCTATCTGAAACCCTGGTCACTGCCAGTCAGTGTATTTATTATTATTATTATTTATTTATTTATATCCGGCCCTTCCTCCCAGCAGGAGCCCCGGGCGGCAAACAAAAGCACTAAAACAACTTTAAAACATCATAAAAACAGACATTAAAATACATTAAAACAAATCAACTTTAAAAACATTTTTTTAAAAGCTCTGAAGACTTTTTTTTTTTTTTTAAAGGGTAAAAAACATATTGTTTAAAAAAAAGTTTAAAAGCATATTAAAAAGCCATTCCAACACAGAAGCAGACTGGGATAAGGTCTCAACTTAAAAGGCTTGTTGAAAGAGGAATATCTTCAACACGCACTGAAAAGAGAACAGAGATGGTGCCTGTCTAATATTTAAGGAGAGGGAGTTCCACAGGGTAGGTGTCGCCACACTAAAGGTCCATTTCCTATGTTGTGCAGAACAGATCTCCTGATGTAGACAATACTGGGCTAGATAGGCCAATGTTAGGACTCAGTATAAGCTAACTTCCCTTGCATCTATGATATAAGACTGAGCATGAGCATTTTCTTTGAAAGCCCTTTCCATGTACAAAGCAGCAACATCTTCATCAGTGGAAGCTTGTTGCTCACATTAAGCAATTGTTTCACACCATATGGTAGTATTTGAAGTGGTACAACTGTAGTGGTGAAGAGTGTGAACTATGAACCAGAAAATCTCCAATTCAAATCTTACCTGAACCATGATCTCACAGGTGGTCTTAGGCTTCTCTCAGTCTCAGTCCCACATCTGAAATATGGAGATTACAATTATATTGACTTTTGTAAGAATTACTGAGACAAAGACTTCTGAGCAAGATCCTGTTGAATTGATTTTGGCTGTTTGTCTTGGTAGGTCCATCCTTGAATCCATGTGTGAACCTATCCCAGAACTGGCCACAGATTTGTTGGGACCCTTGCCATCCACCTGATACACATCATGCAGCTACAAAGTGCTCTCTGATGGCTCCCTCCAGCCAGCTGGTGACAGCAGCAGGTAGACACAAGCCACCACTTTAAATTTCCCATAATGTCCCAAAGTGATGCTGCAGCAGAGGGATTGTGGGAAATTAAACATGGTGACTTGCAGACCTAACCATCTGGGCACGGTGGCTAGTACTATCATCAGAACCAGCTGGCCGTGCCAAGGCAGTGTGGTCCTAGCAGATGTCTAAGGGTGCTAATGCTGGGCATGAGAAATGCCCAAACTGAGAAAGTAGATGGTATACCTATTAAATCAGTGCACTTCGAACATCTGTGCTAGGGTTGCCAGGCCTCCAATTTTGCCCAAAGACTCCAGATTTTTGGGGTGCTCTCTGGGTCTCCAGGAGAGTCACCCCAATCTCCAGACTCTCAGCTTTCATTTAAAAAATAGGTTTCTAGGTGGTCTGGTTCAAGTAATATACATCAAAACATCAGCTGCTGCCCCCGTAAATTCTGTTAAATGAGCTCATACTAGCTGCAATAACCCTGGCCTTTCAGGTTTGTAGCCAGTAAATGAAGCCAGGGTTGTAATTAACAAGTGATTTTTTAACCTCCAGGCAATACCTAAAATGCATTGCAAGGCCAGAAAGCTGTTGTCATTTATTTATTTATTTATATACCGCCTTTCTGCCAAGACACTCAAGGTGATGTACAATTTTAAAATACTACAAGAAATAAATGATATATAATATAAAGTTGTCCCTCTTGTGAGGAGCAGTCCAACTGAAGAAAGCCCTGATTTTGTCATTGCTAGTCTCCTCCACTCTCTCCCTCCCAAAGGACAGATGATGTCTGCTGCCCCTTCCATGTTGGCTTAAGATTTGTTTAGATTCCTTGTTGACAAATCAGCAGAGATGATTGTATGGAATCAGACCATGGCTATGCACATTTTTCTGCATCAGTATACCCTCCACCTTCTTGGTCTTTTTTTCCACGTTGTGAGCATTCTGATGTTTTATTCGCTGCATGGCGAGGTTGGGGTGCCTCTCCTAATTTTCTTTGTTTATAGGTGGCTGGGCCACTCCACACATTTTCCTGCTTGTCTGAAAATCTCACAAATTGAGTAAGTTTATAGCTTTCAGCCGTAGCAAAAGTCCCTTTCTCTCTGTGTGCAGATCAGAAGATATAGAACAAAAAATCACAGCAGGATCTTGGTAGGCAATTGCTTATTGTAAACAATTTCAGTTATGATTATAATAAAAATGTACAGGCAGGCTTTTGTAAATTAGTTGCAAAAATATTACACATTTTATCTTTCAAATAATTTTAGAACAGAAATTTAAAAGAAATGTACATTCAGCTTATGATTACAATGTATTATACTTTTCTAATTATGAGGAGGCAAACCAGTTTAAATTTTTCTGGGCTGTTGAAGAGGGCAGTTTATTTGTCTAATTTATAGCCTGTTTTGAAAACCTTCCCAATATGAAGCTTTAATCCTATACTTGCTTTTCTAGGAGTAAAGCTGCAGTGCTAATCCCACATATCGGGAGTAAACCCTATGAATTCAGTAGGACTTACTTTTGAATAGAGATGGTTAGAATTGTGCTGTAAATCAATGGGACTTTTGAGTAAACATAGTAAAGGATTGTGTTTGTGTTGTAAATCTTTCTGTCCCTCTCTACTCATATATTCTAAAGTAATTAGGTAGAGCTTACCTAGGTGTCACTGCTTTTATTTTATAGGAACCTAATACTGTTTTTAGCAGGTGCTGAAAAGAGTACAATGAAGGCGCCTGCCTAATGTCAATAGGCAGGGAGTTCCAACGCGTAGGTGCTGCCACACTAAAGGACTGATTTTTTACAAGAGCAGAACAAGTACTATGTGGAACCCATAACATGGAAAACACACCTTGAACTTGGCCTGGTAGCAAATTGGCAACCAGCATAGATTTTAGAGCAGAGATATTATGTGCTGATAGGGTCTCACTCATGTTAGCAATCATGACACAGCATTCTGCACTAACTGCAGCCCCCAGGTCAAGTTGTGCTGCATGGAGATTTCTGTGACCTTAGCTGACAGGTTGCCAGAAGTTTTTAGTTTGGGTTTTTGATTAGGAACCCTGATTAGTTGTGGGATGCTGAGTTTTCTGCCTTACTCGTAGGAATCTTGTTGTGGTTGGTGTGGTATGGCATTTAGGAAATCATCACTATCTTTTCTTTTTCTTTTTCTGTTTGCATTTCATTTACCTTTGACCTTAGTCCCTTACATCCATAGAAGCAACAAAAGTGTTTCGACATCCTCAGCTCAACCCTCTTAAACCCACTGATGATGCACCTTGTTGTTTGCATGATGGTTTGTTTCTTGCCCAATAGTGGTAAAAGAGAAATCACATACTGGGAAGTGTGGCTGCAATTCTTGTTGTTCCCAAGCTGCTGCCTGTGAAGGTAGACCAAACCATGTGTGTTTTCTCTGTGTCAATTATTACTCACTAGAATTGGGTTGGCTGTCAAAGTGATTTTATAGCAGCCCACAGGGTAGGCAGAAAAGGTTAGAGAATTTTCTTAACTCTTACTCATTTCTCAAACCTCTCCCTGCAGTGAAAGGTGAAGTCTGTAAAGACGTTTGGAGTACCACATTAAAAGGCAGGCAGGGCATTCCAGGCAGAGGGTTGCCAACTCTGCTTTGATATCAATATCTTTGCAGAGGATTCCTAGTCAAGCCTTACCAACAGTACAATCCTTACAATATCTACTCAGAAGTAAGTTCTATTGCATTCTATGAGCAAGTGTGTTTAGAATTGCAGCCTTCAGGGGCATCCATCTTTACTCCTGAGTGCTCCCATCTAACATCTCCACAACTCTAGGCTCCCTTTTTCCTACAATGGTCTTCTGGTGACTGGCCTAGCCTAAGAGCATTTAAACCCCTCTTGTCAGAAACAAGTAGGCTAGATTAAATGTTCCCTACCCAGGTGCCCTAAGCAGGTGAGAAGGAATGATCCTGTCACTTCAGCTAGACCTAGGAACACCATCTTTTTTTTTTTAGTAGTATGCTCTAAGCATCCTAGGGCCTGCCCCATGACATCACTAGAGCCCGCCCCTGAAATCTCAGGGTTTGGGGGTTCTTCTGATCTGGCAACCCTAATATGTGCCCTATTTTTAAAGTTCATTGTACCCAAGTTGATGAGGAAGTAAAATGTAGGGCTGTGCACTGAATTTGGCCAAAGCCTGAAGCCCAAACCAAATCAAAGAGAGCCAGGCTTTATCTGAGTCAGGTGGAGACAGTCCCAGATTGCCTTAGGGTGGGCCTCACAGCCCAAAGCAATCCAAGGCTGTCAAGGGGCAGTGAGGCAGACATTAGGCAGGAGGAAGGAGAAGCAGCTAAAAGCCTGTTCTCCCCTTACCCCAAAGCCTCCCGGCACATTCCCAAGCCCCAATTGCTAAAGCAAATCCTTGGACTGCAGCAGGCCAGTAGCACCAGAGGCACTGGGCCCTAGTCAGCGAGAAGCAAACAGGGAGCTACAACAGTAGAGGTAGGCCCAACCAGTTGCTGTAGCAACAGAGCCCTGAGAATGGGCCACAGAGATGTATTTGGGATGGGGGGCGTTGGGATTCACTCCTGCAGGGCATTCCTTCACAAGTGCCTTCCCTACAGGAACCCTCATGCTCTTGGTTAGGAGGGGGAAACGACATGCAGTGTCTTTTTCCCTCTCCCCCCTCCCAACAGTATTTTTAATTAGAGTTTTAAGAACCCTAATTAACCATTAGCCCTTCAATTGCTTTGGGGGCAGAACCAGGGTGGATGGTCCCTGGGGCAGATTGGTCTGATCTTGGGGGGGCAGAATTGCAGATCCGGGGTGGATGGTGGTGCTGTGCCCAGCCCTAGTGAAATGGGGGCATGGGGTGATAGCCATTTTTAAGGGAAAAACATTTTTAAGACAAACCATGTGGCATGTGGCAGCAAACATTGAACACTTTTCTAACCCACTGATTGATATTGATTGATTTATGTTGATAATTTATATTGAGCTATCAACACCCATGGTGCTTTACAGAGAAACGTAACAAGAAGATAGGTCCCTGCCTTGACTGAGTAGTACCTTATAATCTACAACATTTCAGGAGAGGAGAGAAGGAAGGAAAAAGAAGTTATGAGAAATAGAAAACATGTAAGCCAATGCAGTTACACACAGTTTCATTTCAGTTGGGGGCAAAGGCAAGAGACATAAGCCAAAGAATTTCAATGGGAAAGTCAAGAGTATGTTTAATTGGCTCCTACTGAAATCAATGGAGCTTAAAACCATTGCAGTTTGGCTATGCCATGTAACACATTCCTAAGAGGCGTTCTTCTGGGGGAACTGAAGAGCTTGCTTACTTTAGCAGATAGTTATAATGCATAGATGCACTTCACATCCCCGTCACTTGGGGTTTAGTTATGTATCTGCCAGGTAGCAGATGGTTTGCAAGTCATTACAATTTTCAGTTTTGCTGCTGACATGTGTAATGTGATTGAGGAATTACACGCATAGCATTTTCCTCCTGTGCCCCATTAAGTTTAAATAATATTACTGCAACATGCTACCTAAAATTGTACTTTGCCAATTGCATCTCAAACCTTCTCCATTTTAAGCTTTCCATTATGGATTGAGATTGTAGGCCTAGTTCTTACTAAGAAAGGTAAACCTATGTCTATGCTGCTGTCATACTTCATAGTGCAGATTGAAACTCAAATGTGTGCCCACTGCATAGCAAAGTAGATGTCCAGAAGAAAAGTTCTAGTCCAGTGGTTCCCAACCTTTATGAGCACGGGACCCCCTTTATAAGCTGAACATTTTTTGTGACCCCCTCCCCCCAGGGAGGCAGGCTGGCTGCCAGGAAGGAAGGGGGAAAGCAGCCTCTCTGTGCAGCCTTGCTTCTTTTTGCTTCACAAAAAGCCCTCTCCTCTCATTCTAAGGAAGGGCGCTGTCAGTAGCGGCAGTGCAAGGAGATGGGAATCAGTGATAGTAATCCCCTCTTCTTCCTGGTAGCTCCACCCTCAGCCTCATTTGGCATCTGCCATGTATTTTATAGGCAGATGCCTGCCCTTAGTGCACCTGAAAGACGCTCTGGCACTTCAGGAAAAGGCCTCCCCTCTCGTTTGGAGCAAGGGGAAGGTGTCATCTGTAGCAGCAGTACAAAGCAGACAGTGTCGAGGGAGTGAAGACTTTTTTTAAAAATTAATAAATAATTCATTTCTTTACTGTTCACGGCCCCCTCTGGATTACTCCATGGCCCCCAGGTTGGGAACCACTGTTCTAGTCTAAGCCTTCTCCCTGACATGTTCTATGTGCAGGGAATATTATTTTATTTTATGAAATATATATATACAGAGAGAGATGAACAATCAGGGCCAAACTAGGTGTTCACCTGATAAATATCATGCAGCTACATATCTAGTTTTTTTCTCATTTATTTACAGGAATAGGGGTCTTAGGCAAAAAGTCCCCACTGGTGCTTTGTAAGGTTAAGTTTTAATTGAATGGGACTCAGAAATGTTACATTCTTATTTTTTAAAAAGCACACGCACACAACGAAAACCCATTTGTAGACAGATTCATCTAATCTGCTCTTCTATAATTAAATCTGTTAGGCAGTTGCTATGACAGATCTTATAAATTGCTTCATCAATGAGCTAAAATAACAGGGAGAGAAATCCAAATCAAAATAGGCACTTCACAAAGATAATATCCTTCTGAAATGTCCTTTAGGCAAATGAAATACCCTGTCTAAAATTGTCACTTTGTGAATAGAGGAAGAATATGAAGAAGCAGAAATTAATTTTAAAAGCCTCATTTTGTACCATGATATAAAAACCTGTCTCTAAATAACATCCCCCAATCAATATTAATGGCTTTAAGACCGTGCAAAGTCTAATTATGTACCACAGGTTGTAAACGTCAAGCTGTGCCTCAGTGGTTTTATAGAACTTGCTTGCAGACTAAATTTAATATACATTTATAAGTGACACTAATATGGGGGAAAAACTAAGGACAAGATCCATCCTCCCATAGTAGCAGCTGCAGCTGCAGGAAGGAATCACCATAGGGGTAGGAGCAATATCTAAGCTAGGGCCTGTGGATGAGGGTCTGGTATCAAATCAGGTGGTAGGGGTAGAGCTCTATGGAGCCATATGGCAATCCTGTCCTATATGTGTACATATGTGTATCTGCACCAGCAGGGCCAGGGAGGTCCAAAGGATGGTAGTGAGCCCTCTGCCAAGGCATGGGCCTCATCAGGTGCTCAACACTGCTGACCCCCCAAACGAGATACATCAGAGATGGCTACTTGCAACATTATCTGGATAATGACAGTGACTCCTAAATATACAGCCACAAGAGTGGCAGTATAATATAGCCAGGATGGATTTTTTGCATTCCGCAATGTTAAATTGAAAATATCCCCCATGCCATTCTGATGCCATTTGTGAAGGGTGCTGAGCATGGTTAGGAGACTCCTATTCCCCTGACAGAGCTCCAGTGGCCAGAGGAGTTTAACAGTCAGCCCCCTGTTCTGGGGATTGTAGCTCTGTGAGGGGAATAGGGCTTCTCTTAGCAACTCTCAGCACACTTCACACCTCCCAGACTACACCTCCCAGGATTCTTTGTGGGAAGCCATGACCGTCTAAAGTGAACTAAAGGTCTGGTGTGGATGTGGCAAGGGACAGTTTTGGTTTGAACTTGGATGGGAGACTACATGTGCCTACTGTAGAATAAAAAGATAATGGAAACTGTGAAAAACCATACTGTTCAGAATGTTTTCCTTTTGGAAAGGGGCTTTCCTTCTGCCCAGCATCTGCCCACCCAATCTCCTTCCCTCCCCCTCCTTCTCCCCCCACCTTCCGCCCCTTCTCTCCCCCTTCCCCCTCGCCCCCTCCCTGCCCCTCCCCCAGGTCAGTTTCACCTATCCTAAGGATGACTGTATAGGAGTAAATCCCAATGAACTCAAAAAGTATGCAAATGATCAAGTCTGCCCTTCCCTCCTCCTCCCCCCATCCCCTCCCTTTTTCCCCTTCCTTCACCCCTCCCTCCCCTCCCTTTCCAATCCCCTCCCCCTCCTTCCCCTCCCTTCTTCCTTCCCTCTCCTGTCCCCTCCCCCTCCTCCTCCATGGTCAGTTTCACCTATTCTAAGTATGATTGCACAGGAATAAATCCAATTGAGCTCAATAACCATGCAAATAATCAAACTTGCCTTTCCCCTCCCCCCTCTCCTCTCCTTCCCTCTCCCCTCTTCCTTCCTCCTCCCCTGCCCACTTCAGCCCTCCCTTTCTGTGACTTAGAAGGCTTGCACTCCTGACAGTACAGGTCAAACGCCCCTGAGAATTCCTGAAAGGGATCCTCAGACTGAAAGCAGTCATCCCCCCAAATACAATTTCCTTGCTTTGAAATCCATCGCTCAATGGCAGAAAGATCACCTTGCTTTTTCAAAAACCTTTTAATCCCACTCATAGGTGATCCTACACCTTCTGCCATGTTTTCTGACTCTTTATGCAATCCCTTTTTTCCTTTAGAAAACACACCAGATAAAAACCCACTCCTAGGTAATGCAAAGTTTTTTCCTAGTTTCCCCAGCTTGATTGATTCTCAGCAGCGCTGTTGGCCACCAGCTCTGCCAAAAAGCCAGCAAGCTAAAGGACTTTTAGCCAGATTAAAGGGACAGGTACAAAAATAGGGAATCCTGCAGGATGGATCCTTTTCCTCAGGATTTTTAATCTTCCCCAGGCAAGTCTAGTCTTCACAAACTGGCCATAATCAGGTCCTATTTCTAAGGAGCTCTGATCCCAATTGTAAAGACCCCCGATCTTGCGGAAGTGGAGGGAAGAACAACACACTGTCTTTAGAAACTACAACTCCAGTTTCCAAAGAAATGTAATCCTGAACGAACCAGCGTCTCATGGATTAATTTATCCTTACCCAAGTGCTCGATTTCAGTGTGAATGTTTGCCCTCAATCATTCACACATCGATCACTTCTGTGAGTCAAGGAAGGGAACAGGGAACAAAAGGAAAATAGCGTTTGTTCAGGGAAAACTTTTTACCTTTTTAATACTCAAACCTTTGCATTACCACACTTTTACTTCCCACCTTAACCTTTGAGGAAAGAGTGAAAACATACAGACACAAGCACCCAAGAACATTTACATGCACTCAGGACTGACTACACGGTACCCCAGGTAGCTGGACTTTTCACACGTTATTTTAAAGTCCCAGCACACCCTTGCTGCCTGCCATTCTCCACCAGCTGTTACAAAGGGACCTTGAACTTCCTCATGAGCAGAGCTCACTAGAAATCCAAATTCCCCAAAAGAGAGCAGCAGGATCTTTCGCTGGAGTTACCCGCACGTCACCCCCAGAACATGTATAATTTTACCCTTAACTCAATAACACATACACTGCAAGTAAAATAAAGAGTGGTTTTATTAAGAGAAGGAACAAGGAAAAATATTGCAGTTTACAATTGCAGTTAACAATGAGTAGTTTTCTAACTATTATTCATTCATTCATTCAACAACACTGGATAGACTAAAGCAAAGAGACTAGCCCTATAAACACTTTCACATTAAGCTCACCCACACAGAAAGAAAGAAAAAAGGAAAGAAAAGGGCCCAGATAGTTGCATATACCTTTCCTGGAGAGTTGCTGCAAGCCTAAAGCTGAGAGAGAGAGACTTTCGTATCTAGCCCAATGAGCAAAAGCTCCACCCTTTGTAACCAGCGCCAGATCTGAAAGTTCTCACCCAAATCCATAGCTCTGAAATTGTCCCAAAGATGCTAGCGTGCGTTGATAAGAAAAGCAGTTGTTGCAGCCCCCCAGAAGATGAACTGAACTGCCCTTCTCACTCCTCATGGTTTATACCTTTTCCTAACTAAACTGACCCCAAAGTAAACCCAAAGTAAATGTGATCAGGAAGGTGGGAATCCACTCATTTCCTGATCAGTTCCAAGATAATAGGTGTGATCTCCTGCTGTAGATTCCTGATGATTCCTCAAGGTTAAGATTATCATAATCCTTGTGTAAAACAGTTTCTTTGTTTGACAGGAGTTTATCCTGTCTTCTCCAGAGGCTTAGAAATGCACAACACCTCCTAGTTTGAAAGGAGCTATTCTGTTTCCTCGTGATGGCCTAGATTATCATAAACATTTCCTTTATTTGAAAGGAGCACCTATTCTTACTGGGTGACAAATCCCAAATTTCCATGAGTCAGGAAGTCTATACCTTCAGGCACTGCAAGATATGTACTCAGAGGTCACAGAGGGGCTGTTTCCCAGGAATCTTTGCTGTTGCAGGCCTTTTCAAACTCTGGTTCACTGAGATGAATCAAAGATTAAAAATTCCCAATATTTGACACCTCATAACACATTGACCAATAAAAAGGCTTTGAAATTAATAGAAATAAATTTGACACAATGTCTAGGATGAATAATGAGAGAAATATATATTATTTAGGTGAGATTTTCTGTAGAAACAGTAGTAAAAGCAAAGTAATAAGAACACCAGCAAACATACAAAAATGTAATTCTCCATGTTTGGAGATGGCAGGTGTTGCCACCACTCACCATATGCTCAGAGGTGCATGTTACCAAATTCTTCCAAGCTACACAGGAAGTGGATTGGGCTGTGAAAGACCAGCCCAAATTGTTTTTACATTTTGACCAATTTGTAGGGCAGTACAATATCTCAGAGAGGAGATCAGGTCTCTTGCTCCTCTGGTGCATTCACTATTGCTGCCCAATTTCCCTGCTTTTTGAAGCTTGATAGAAATATCTGTTAGATAAAGGTATGTCCTGAAACCTCAAATGGTGGGAGGGTTTTTTGCCTGTTAGTGCATATTATTCTAGAGTTGGGCACCTATTTTGATACACTAACTGACCTTCTCACAAACAGTAGGTGTCCATAAGAAATGTAGTACCATCTAGCAGAAAGAGTTTTGCAGGGAACCGAACACATGCATTCAGAGGTAGCCGGTATATTCCATTCAAAAACCAAAAGGAAGAAACTTGGACGTCAATAAATTAAAATTTGGTAAATTCACCAGGAGGAATCAGATAAAATTACTTGAGGAACCTGATCCAGCATACTGGCCAGCCATCCTTAGGACACATGGATCAGATGCCCATGTCATGTCAATCACGTGGCACAAAGATTCAACATGGTGAGCTTAAATGTTGATGTACTTTTTTGGACAACACTGAAACTCAACACTTTCAACTCAAAATGAAGAATTTTTGCAGCAGCCAGTGCAACAGAGGCATATGTGTGCTCTTAGCTGGCAACAGAAAGCACCATCAAGACACCATGCTGTCTTTTTACAAGATCCCCATCCCAGAGAGATGATAGGCAATTTATCACATTCCTGCACATTCTCACCACCACCGGTCATTTTATATGCATCATAAACCAAGTAGATGCTTGATCCACTTTGCTGATCAAGGGAACTGCCATTTTATTATTTGCTCAAGGTTAAATACCAGAGGACTACCTGTTAAAACATTTCTGGGTAAGCTTCAGAGATCATGTGTTTCTATAACGCATCAAGCATATTGTAAGTACAAAAAAAAAATCTGTTATGCACAAGGTTCAGGTTCATGACAATGCATACAAACACACACAACCCACAAAATGCAAAATAAAGCAGTTTGTGCCCTCCGTGCTTGCAAAATCGCATTTACCTCTGTATTTAAATATGAAGTAATAAAAGAAACAAAATAAATGTACAAGGTGACTGAGCTAGTACCATTCTCGTGCTTACATTTCCAGATGTGGTTTGGCAGCTCTAATGACTTCATTTCCTAGTTGCCTCTGCTTTTTACCATTTTGTTTCACTTCACAGTATTAAGACTGCAATGGTGGCCATTATAGATGGGAATTGTTTGATTTTGATGTATTAATCATTCTAATTGATTTTCCCAATTTCATATCTGAAACTCAAAGATGGGTTTTTGCAAAGAAATTTCACTAAAATGCAAATTACTATATGTCTTGAATGCGTTGGCAGACAGGCACAATAGTAATGGAATAGTATTCAGTGCCACTCCTCCTCAGAGCAGACCCACTGAAGTTAAAAGACATGACTAACAGGTTCTGAGCAGGACTTACCTGAATACAGCCCATGTTGATATTAGCCAGGACACTGCTTGTGATTCATCCTTTTATTCCACTTTTTTGACATCCTCCCTTGCCTTGTCCCAGTTTTATTTTTTGCCACTCTCTTTTTCCATTCAGCATCAGGATGATTATTACTATTATTAGTACATTACAAGCTACAACTTATACAACTGCCTATCATATCATATGAAAATATTTTACCCCAACTTTCCCTTGGAGGTGCCCAAGGTGGCTTACAATACAGTTCTTTTAAAAGAAATCATTCAGTTTCAATTCTGTTTTGTCATTTTTATATAATATAAAGAGACATAAGGAAAACTACAAGCACCAATATTATACAAAAGCAAAAGGTCATCCATCCTTACCACAACACAGATAACATAAATCAGGAACAGGGAACCTGTGGCTGTCCAGATGTTGTTGGACTACAGCTCCTGTTATCCTTGATCTTTGGCCATGCTGACTGAGCCTGATGGAAGCTGGAGACCAAAAACATCTGGAAGAGCAGAGGTTTCCCATTCCTGACATAAATACTTGAATGTCTGCTTTTTATTTTATTTATTAATGAATTAAAGGCTTTGATTTTCCGCATGCATGGGTTCAAATATCATAAGTGTTTCATCACAGTCTCCTCCCCTCACTTATTTGCTTCATTTTGACACGTAAAAAGTAAGATTGGAACTGTAGATATTTTAAAGAAGAGAGGATAACATATATTCATAGGGGAATATGAATGGAACTATGTGATCATTGATTTTGTTATTCCAAAAGTTAATAAAAATGCCCGCTCTTCTATAACTCTGTCTTGTTTATGTTTGTTATTGTTCTCTGATATGTCAGTGCAGTCATTAGGGTAATTTTGAATGTCTGCTTTTTGAAATACTGTTAAGTTCTTAATGTAAATTGACTGTGCACATCTCATTGCTGCTTTTGGAGGGGCATTCTTCAATTTGTAATTTTATGGTCATTATGCTTATGTTGTCGGGAGGGAGAGGAAGTTTTTGATTGCTGTATTCAGCATTACTGTTTGATCATTTACAGTGTTTTAGCTGTTCGTTGTGTTCTTAATTTTTTAATGTTTGTATTTGAATTGTATCATTTTTCCTATTGTAGGTCACTTTTTGTCTTTGAATTTATCCCATCTTTGATTTCATTCTTTCATTGTAATATACAGTTCTGCCATAAAACCATGCTCCCACCTTTATCTGTCCCAGGGATGGGGAATTTGTGGCCCTCCAGATGCTATTGAACTCCAACTCACAACAGCCCCATAAAGCATGGTCAATAGTCACAGACAATAGGAGTTATAGTCCCAACAACATCTGGAAGGCCACTGTTTCCTCTTCCCTGATCTATCCAGTGCTTCATAGAGGGGGGTGTTTGCAATCTCCCATTTTTTTTGCAAAAGTATTCCACTAATCATAGCCATATAAGACGTCAATTCTTTATGAAAGCTTATGAAATCATCCATATAATTTAAAAGATAAAAGAATTCTTTCTATGTTTTTCTTGTTATATTGGTCATTCCCACCAAATATGGTATGAATCTCCTGTTGCTGCTGTTGTTGGCACTTCCAACAGTTCTTTGCATAGTTCTTATTCATTCAGTTTATTGTAACAGGGGTTGCACACCATCTCGTCATAGCTTTGTAACAGTTTTCCTTCATTATCATATTTAAAGAAAATTAATTATCTTTATTCCAAACACTTTATTCTATATCTCCATAGAGATATTTCTTCCTATATGTCAGTCCCCATTTTATCATTATACGGCCACGAGAGTAGCTATATACTATAGTTGGCATGGATTTTTCACATTCCGCAATGTTAAATTGAAAATGCCCCCCATTGATATTCTGATGCTTCCCATAAGATCAATCTATTCTCAGCAAACTTGCACAGGATCCCATTTCTTACCTCCTGGATTAAAAAGCAGATAACTTCACTAATAAGCAAAAAAAAACTGTGGTTTAAGAACATATTTATAGCCAACAGATATTTCTATCAAACTTTAAAAAGCAGGGGAATTGGGCATTGTGATCCCATAAAACTTGCCAGAGAGTAACCCCTTTTGAATACAGTGGGAATTGCTTCTGAGTAAATGTGCATAGAATTGTGCTGAACAAAATGCATTAAAAATAGAAGGCAGTTTATGCATCAAAGACAAAAAAATGAAAATAGAGAATCTTCTTAAAATTGGTACCATGGATTACACAGGAACGTCTTCAAAACCAACTGTCAGATTTCTAGATTTCTACTATTTCCTGTTTGGGCTATACATTAATGTAAAAAGGCTCCTACTGGGAGGAAGGGCAGAATATAAATTTAATAAATAAATTAATTAAATAAAAGGGGGTTAAGATAGAATTCTCAGAAATCAATGCACTCTATTCTGACTTTCAATTTAGCAATTTGTGTTGCTGGATCATTTTAAAAAAGTGTCATGAAATGATTTACATTTAGCTGGCCAGACTATCTATAATTAAGGACAGTCTTTAGAAGACAGATATCTTTAGAATTTCAGCTATAATTTATAATATTTTCCTATTAGACAATTAATGCTGCCTCATTGTGGGAATGTATTTGAATATAACCTAGTGAATTAAAAGTCTGGAGACAACTGATGAGAAAAATTAAATCACATATAGGATTTTATAGGATGTCCTTTCAGCTAGAGAAAGATGAAAAGCAAACGTATGAACAGGTTAGGAATGACTTTTTTAGGCTTTTAAAAATGTTTATAACTAAAAATTATCTCCAAATTCCAATTTCTGATTTACTAAAATAAACTTACATCCCCTCCAATCTTTCACCAGTGACAACACAAACACTCCTTGGATATTTGTAAGACAAAGGTGCCATCAGTGTAGATCTTATGGGCAAACTCCAGGACCCTACTCAGCAGAATGAGCAAGAGGGTGCCCAAATGCAGAAGTGTTGGTTTAACACATTTTGGTAATATATCAGGGATGATGAAATTGTAGCCTTCCAGATGTTGTTGATCTTCAGCTCCCATCCCCCCTGGCTGAGACAGAGTTCAATAACATCTGGAGGGCCAGTGCTTCCCCATCCCTGTAATACAGGCATGTATAGGTACTCTTCTTCCGATGTCCCTACTCTACATGCAGATGTCAAGGGGTGGGACTAGGGATGGGTGAACCTGTACATTTTGCTTTTTCTCCGTTTTCTCAGTTTTCTATATTTCCACATCAGTTTGCTATTTTTTTTAAAAAAGTCCTCATGAAAATTCGTCAGCATTGTAGTGTGAATTTTTCCTAATACACACATTTTTGCAAAATGTTTTTTTCTAATATAGCACATTTTGGGATGTAATTTTAAATAATATATGCATTTTATGCACACTTCACCCTAATATATGCATTTTTGTACACATTCCTTGAGAACTGCATTACAAAATTTGGGGCAGTGTGAATATTGAAGGATGGCCACCTTTTCAGAAAGTGCAAATTAGATAAGTTCACTTTTAAATGCAAACTGAGTCAGATTTCTCCCCCATCCTTGGGTAGGTCTAGCTGCTCATGCATAGAGCTCCTCTTCAGACATAGGAACATAAGAAGAGCCCTGCTGGATCTGGCCAAGGTCCATCTAGGCTAGCATGCTGTCCTCATAGTGGCCGACCAGATGCGCATGGGGAGCCTGCAAGCAGTACCTGCGCACAACAGCACTCTCCCAAGATGTGATTCCTAGCATCTGATATTCAGAGGCATGCTGCCTCTGACAGTATGCAGACATCATGGCATGGGACCAGTGTGGGCCCCTATATGCATACACCTTCTCAAGGGGGCTACCATGTGCACACTTTGGGGACCTCCTGGTGTCATGATTAACTATTGAAAAGTAAGGATCTTGTGTGTTGATTCCTGTTTGCAGCCAACAAGGAAGAACCCTTTGCTTATGTGGAGCTTTGGATCACAGACAAAGATTTTAAGAACATACCCACAGTACAAATTAATATGGAGACACTAGAGAAAAATTGGCTTAACAGTCATTCCATTCTTCCAGGCATCTGTAACAAACAAACAAAAACTTTTGGTACATCAGCAAGCTACAATTCCCAGGATTTACGTTAGTGCTGAAGTGATATAAAACTGAAATAAATGTGTACGTGAGATAGGATGTAAATGAAGGAAAGAAAAATATGTCAAGTCTTTCTCAAATATGGGTCCGCTCAGAGTGCAATGGATAGTCTCAGTTTATGGGAAAAGGGTTATCATCATACCTTTCAAACTTTTTGATCTAATTATTTCTGATTTTATACATGGAGTAAAGTGACTCAAACCCAGAAATATCACATAGGATATATACTGAATGATTAAAAAGAGTGTTCTTTTTTCAAATACTACTTAACCTGATGCAATTCTTAATGTAATTACAGTTTTCATTGCTGTTAATGAAATATATTAGATTTTGACAGGCACAGTAAGGCTAAAAAAGTATTTTTATGCTGCTGCTTATAGCAGAGAGGATGCTTCAGACATATATTACTTACAACAGTCATGCTCTGATGCGCATATATGCCATAAGGATCCTCATACAACATGTGATTTATATAAGAAAAGATGGCAGTTCCAGTGTATCTCTATTTTGGGATGGCATTCACTCACATCCCACAATATGAGGCTGTTCAAGCTGATTTGGGGCTCTCGCAAAACAAACCCACTTCCCGAAATGAACGGGCTTTTTGCATTGACATGAAAATGCACTGGAAAATGTGTGGTAACATCATCTAATCTCTCCACAAGCAAATTAGGCTGAATGCTCATTAAACTAATCATCTGAAAGCTACCAGAGTCACAACCCAGCACAAAATGCTGAATTCTTAATCTCCACTGATTTCATTGGGACTGTATAGCTGTGCATGGGATTGTAGCGAAGGTCGCTGAATGAGAAAAGAAATATGGCTCAGATTTTTCCAATATAAACATTTGCAAATAAGAATGGGGACACTGAAAGAAAACAAAACAACAGGATCACGCTCTTAATGCCCACAAAGAACTGGATTTTAGGCTTATATAGCTAAATAGTAACGTTGCAGCAAGACCATAAAATAAGGGAGGGACCCCAGCAAGCAAAAGTACTCAGAGAAAAAGGACTTAATTGGTCTTCAGGACTCACAGCTACAGATGGAAGGACAGCAAGCCTAGGGCACCACCTCCAGGTGCAGGCTGAGCTAAGTGAACAAAACACAGGCAGAAGTAGGGAAGCATCAGAAAACTCATGCTTTCCCAAGTGAATGCAGCTGCAGCAGCTCCAGATTCTCTTTATCATCCAAAACAGAACGTTCCTATTTCTCCACTGCCTGGCCATAGAAAGATGTACAAGCTGCCCTCTCTCGCCCCCCCCTACCGTAGTAAAAGCTCTGTTTTATGCAATACCAATATGCAGAGGGAGGGAGGAACCAAAAGCACACCATGCCTTGACCTTCATTCCCAACTCAAATGAACAAGTTTAAATTCATGTAATTGCGTTGGGGCATCTTCCCATATTAATCTTTCCCTCCTGTTATCTCCCCTCTCTTTTTGTACCTATTCTTATTATTTAGACTGTGAGCCCCTTACAAGTTGCTATAAGCAAGCAACCCACCCCCATAGACTACTCTGTAGTTATGTACATTCATAACACGATAAGCAATACATGGTGTAATGGGAATGCTTTTGTGCAGTGTCAGGAGAGAAGCATAAGAAGAATCATGCTCCATCACACCATGGAGCCAAGCATCCTGTGTCCAATGGTGGCCAGATTACTTAGTTCTACAAAGCCCAAAGAAAGGCATGAAGGCAACACCCCCCTCCCCTTGCTGCCTGCCCTGCAGCAACTGGTGGTCAGAAGTGTGCTAGTTTTGAACAAGGAGGCTGCATTTAGCTATCATGGCGAATGCCCACCGACAGACAAGCCCTCCACAAATTTGCCTAATCTAATTTCAAAGCCATCTAAACTCATGGCTATTATCACACACTGTGGCAGCAAATTTCATAAATGTATGTTGTGTGAAGAAGTTCTTTCTTTTCTCTTGGCACTGATAGTACCTTTATTGATCTGTGGTATGCATTCTAGCCGAGCTTCTATTACCGAGGTTTTAAATAACACCCAAGCATATTGGATATATTTTACCCTTTTCAATTTACCTTTCAAGTCCTTTTTTACCAATTCCTTCATTTTGGGAAAATTTCCTCTCCTGATGTCAAATGTGACTGCATTGAGCTATCTTGCCAATTGTCTGCATATGTATATGATGAATTTGATAGCACTATGATCACTGTTCCCAAACACTTACATCGTACACCAGATCCTGTGCACCATTTAAGATTGAGTCCAGGGTTGCCACCCCACTGGTTGGCACTATGACCAACTGTTCTAGAGCACAGTCATTTACGGTGAATAGAAATTTTACTTTGTTGTGACTGGAACACCTAGCCTATGTGAGGGCAATCGGAGTCATCCATAACTACAGCATTTCCTCTTTTGGGTGCCTCCTTGATCTTCCTCTCAAGATCAAAATCACCCCAGGTGTTCTGCTCAGGGAGAAGATTGTACGTCCCCAGTACTAAATTACTCTTGGGGTCCAATATCACCACCCACAGCAATTCTGTGGAAACGTTTGGCTCTTTGGAGTTTTCTAGCATGTTGGACTCAATGACTCACAAACAGAGCACCACCACCTCCAGTACAACCTTCCCTGCCTTTCCGATAGGGCAGATATGAGGACCTTTTGGCCCTCCAGATGTTGCTGAACTACAACTCTCATCCCTGAACAGTGGCCATGTTTGCAGGGGGTTATGGACATAGTAGTTCAGCTATATCTGGGGGCCAAAGGTTCCCCACACCTACTACAGAGTTTGTATCCAGAGATAACTGTGTCCCAATAGTTTTCTCCATTCCTCAGGTTTCTGTCATGCCCATCATATCTATGCTCTCCTTTAAGACCAAGCACTCTGGCTTACCCATATTGACTTGGAAGCTTCTACCATTAGCATATAATGCCATACACGGTGTCTCTCTCCAAATGTTTTGACACATATTACCCTTCAGTGCTTTGAACTACTGCCATGTGGACGATCATTAACATTTTCATATGGATCATGGGAGGATGACTTGTCCCATGTAATAATATAGCCTGATGGATCCCAACCTCTCTTATTGCCATACTCATAAAAACCCATGTTTCCTTCACACCAAGAAACCAACCCCATAAAAGGGATATGCAGCTGGTGGATTGAGGTTTACCAGATGGGGTTCAACTCAGTTCTCAATTACTTTCATGAACAATTGTAACTGGTTGTAATATAATGGGATACTGCCCCTCACCCCAGCCTCTTGGTTTAGGTCCACTTCATTGGAACCCCAGAGTTCTTTCTATTTCTTTCCCCTGTATGAATGAATAGCTACCATTCAATTCTATGGTGGCAGTGGGGGATTGGAAAGTGGAAATCTCAGTGAAGTGTCATACTCTGGTCATGGGTGGGCTACTCTCCACGGTCAGGGATCCATGAGGGAACAACATGCATCTATGTGCAAAGGACAGAAAGATAACTTGTGCTCAGATCCCAAACATTTCTCTGAAATATACAACCTTAACGTGGTGAGGGGTTTTGAGAGTGTTGAACAAGCTGAGACCAATGCCATGAGGAGTCTAGACCAAGAGGCTAGACTCCTAGCAGGGGCACCCAAGGCGGAATGGTCAAAGCTGAGACACCAGGCTAAGATGCATCCAAACTCAGAAGGAGGCAATGGTAAACCACCTCTGAATACCTCTTACCATGAAAACCCTGTGAACAGAGTATCCAAAATGCAACACAAAATAGTGCTAGAAGATGAGACCCCCAGGTCAGAAGGCACTTAATGAGCTACTGGGGGAAAACAACGGACAAATATGATGCAGCAGGGTCAAAGCAGAAAGGAAGCTCAGAGGCTGATGTGCACAGATGCAAAAGGAGAGTCTGGAGTTGTATGAGCACACAATAGGAACATGGAACGTGAGAAGCATGAACCAGGGAAAGTTAGAAATTGTCAAGCAAGAAATGAAACATTACAATACTTGGTGTGAGTGAATTAAAATTGACAGGAATGGGACATTTTCAATCAGTCAACTACAAAATATTTTATGCAGGAAATGAGAATTTAAGAAGAAACAGGGTTGCTTTAATAGTGAGAAATGATGTAGCAAAAGCAATGAGGAGCTACAACGCAAGGTCTGAGCAAGTGATATCAATGAGATTAAATGGGAAACCTATTAACATAACTATCATCCAAGCCTAAGCTCCAATGGCAAATGCAGAAGAAGAATTGGAGAGATTTTACACAGAGGTACAGGAAGAAATTGATCACACACCAAAACAAGATGTGCTGATAATCATGGGGGACTGGAATGTAAAAGTAAGGAACAGAGAAGAACTAGGAATTGTGGGGAAATGGGGCTTAGGAGACAGAAATGAAGCAGGAGAAAGATTATTGAATTCTGTGAAGCCAATAATTTGTTTCTTGTGAACACATTTTTGAGCAACCAAAAAGATGAATGTACACGTGGACATCACCACATGGTAAATATAGGAATCAAATTGATTATATAATTCTTGCAGAAGATGGAGAAGTTCCATACTTTTTGTGAAAACAAAACCAGGAGCAGACTGGAGAAGCAAGGGCGGAAGTATGTGAACTGTCAAAATCAATTGCAAAGGAAAAAGGAGCATTTTTAATGTGGATCTTGGCTCATGTGTGAACCAGCCCTCTGTGTCACAGAGTCAAAGAACTAACTTTTTTTGCTTCCTGTTCACATTCAGCTGTGACTGAAATTATACCAGGTCACTTCCAGTTCAAGCCAAAGTTGCAGAGCCAGTCTACTCATCTCCAGAACTCATTCAGTTTCAGTTCCTTGGGTGGACAGACTTCTTGGGTTTACAGCGCAAGCATGTGGATGTTTTACTTAGAAGTAAAACCTCACTTAGTTCAAGCAGGCTTACACCCAAATAAGTGTAGGACTGCAGCTTTAATTTCAGTTGCAGCTGAAATAAACATTACTAAAACACTGATGAGCAAATATTTTTCTAATGTCTCATTAATGTTTCATTAACATCTTCGTTTTGACTGTTGTTTTCCAGCCCTATAATGTAAACGTCTTCCCAGATATAAGATTTACATGCTCAATATCCATTCTGTTGAGGAGTACCCACCAGAATGACTCTTGAACATGTAAAGTAAATATGGAGAACCTGTGGCCCTCCAGATCTTCTTGGACTGTAACTCCCATCATCCCTGACCATTGTCCATGCTGACTGGGGTTGGTGGAGGTTTGAGGACACAGCTTCCCCACCCAATGTAAATAACATGCCTTGAACCCATAATCAGAATTTATTTTAGATTTATTTCCAATTCAGAAAATAATCAAGGTTGAGTTTGATTCTTGGTTCAAGTTTAGTCTGACTCTCAGCTCAGTGTGCTGATACTCATGCCCAGGTTTTACTCACTACGTATCTTTCACTGCCTGATGCAGTCCTGAAAGAATTTTGTAGCAGTCACACTTTTAAAATGGGAGTTAAATTAAGCTTTTTGACGTTTTCTGAATATTTTACACATAGTTCATATGAAAAATAAATTCCTTGTGTTATAATTGAGCTTAGTAGGATAACAGCACATTTATAAAGCCAAGGCATTTCAGCTGTGCATTTCCTTTCCCCCTTGCCCCCCATGAATGATTATCCAATGAAAAACATGTGGCAGTGTGATTTTAAAATGTAATCAGAAAATCTCTCTTAAATTTAGAGGTCAAATTATACTGTGGATATCACAAGGCAAAGTAAACTGTTTAAGGGAAAAAATGTGTGTTGGAAACAGACATTTTGTAAACTACTTCCAAGAGCAAACGTACCCTCTGGGATATATATGAATACAATAAATTGAACCTCAAGCAGAATTGGTATTGTTTTTAAAGGGGAAAAATCCATTGTGCTTTGTAATATTTGAAAGCATGTTTCAGACCATCAATTACTATGGCCCCCTTGTATTGTGTTTTCACTTAAATATATCCACCTTCAAATATATTCCAGCGAGATAAAAAGGTCCCTTATGACTTTTCAAAACTTTTTATGAGTGAGCTTAATAAGAAACCATTACTCTTGCATCAAAGTTGAAAGGTATATATGTAGAACTGAACTGTGACTGAGACTGAGCTCACTGATGTAGTATTAAGTACTGCAATCATGTTAACAACCAATAAAGAAAGGAAGATCTCGTTACATCTTGGTTCTATAAAATGTTTATGATATAGTTATAGGTTCATTTCTGCAAAAGCAGAGACAGTGCTATAGTAATGCTTCTATAAAGCGAGGCTGCTGACACTGAAGGATCCTTTTCATATGCTCAGGGTGGGGAAAGTGATCTGGTAGGGGGGAAACACTGCACTAAAATAATGTTAAAATGTCAATTGAGTATTGTGTGATGATAAGCCAAAATAACTCACATTTGTCTTTCTCTCTCACTCTCAATATACTTTATTTATCCTCGGTTAATGTGACTGGCTACAAAGCATAGTGAAGTCATCTGCGCACTGCATGAGCACTGATCTGCTGGGATCATCCATGACAGCAATGAAAGAACATAAGAAGAGGGCAAAGGTCCATCTAGTCCAGCATTCTGTTCTCACAGTGGCCAACCAGATGCCTGTGGGAAGCTTGCAAACAAGACCTGAGCACAACAGCATGCTCCCCACCTGAGGCCCTTAGCAGACAGCATCAGCCGTGGCGTTTTTTGCTTTGCTTTTGGTGGTGGCAGCAGAACAAAATAAAAAAGGCTATTGTTGCCAAAATGATAAGCTTCCCCAAAACTTGGGAATAATTTTGCTCCCCCCAAACTGGTTGAAATGCCTACAAATAGGACAGTAAATCTGTTGTGCTATTTTCATGATGCATATAACATAAGGGGCAATGATAGAGCACAAGCCTTTTATGCAGAAGGTCTCAGGTTCAATCCTCAGCATGTCCAGGTAGGGCCTGGAGAGGCTCCCTGTCTGACGCCCTGGGGAGCTGGTGCCAGACAGACCAACAGCTTCCTATGTTCCTAAGCACAGTGACACAGGACAGAGCTTTTCCAACAACACTATCCCAATTATGAATCTTCCCTCCTCCCTGGTGGCTCTCCAGATGTTAACACAGGAACTTAGGGAACAGCCTTATGCTGAATCAGACCGCCTGTCCATCTAGCTCAGTACTGTCTACACTGACTGGCAGTGGTTTGCCAGAGTTTCAGGCAGGAGTTTCTCCCAGCCCTACCTGGAGTTGCCTGGGATTGAACTTGGAGCCGTCTGTGTGCAGGGCAGATGCTCTGCTACAGCTCTCATCAGCCTCCAGCTAGCATGGCCAACAGCCAGGGATAACTGAAGTTGTAGTCCATCAACATTTGGGGGCTGCAGATTCCCCACCACTGCTATATACTAATAAGAATTTAAGTCTTCCCATGCTTATGTAGCCCAAAACAGCCTGAGGTCTTCACAAGTACAAAAGATCTGCATAAACAAAACGCACTAGAACAGCTTGATGAGAAATTGGGGGGGGGGTGACAAATGGGTGAGAAGGGGGAATAGAAGATTGAATGAGTGAGGAGCCAGGACTGACAACTGAGTGGGCAGGCAAAATTAAATGGGATGGATGGAACAAGTGGACAGAGAATATATACTGTAGAAAAAAATAATCTCATTGTCTGGATGCTCGCTTGTAACAAAACCTCAAAGTGGTTTACAAGAAACATTAAAATTACCAATAAAAACAGTTTTTAAAAGTAATTAAAAACATTTAAAAGACAATTAAAATGAGCAGTAAACTAAAAAGAGGTTGAAACTTATCCGTTTCTATGTGGGCTGGTTCACACGGGAGCTTAATTTCATAGTAAATACACGCCTTTTTCCATCACGATAGCTTTGGAAGGTTTACACTCCCCAGCTTCCAATACGTTTATTTTTACTTTCAGTTCACATGGCATTCCTCTGGAAAGGGTAGTATCGCTGTTTCCTTGTGGCTCCGCCCCCAAATCTGCATGTTTATTCCCTCTGGAGTATTGCCAATGGAGAAGGGGAGGGGGGGTTCATTGTCAATTGCACACTGAAAGCGGGAAGAGCTAGGGGGGGAACCACCCCTTTTCAAAGTATTTATGTTAGTGGAAGTGTCTGTGTGTGCATGCGTTTGTGCCTTCTGCAGCCTCAAGCAACTACCTGGTCCTTATTTACTCAGAAGTAAGCCTCAACAGTGCTTACCCTCTGCTCAGGGCTCATCACTGATAACCATAGAGAGGTTCCTCCTGACAGATAGATAGTCGAAGTTGTTAGTTGTTATGCACTCTGGGCTCCCCTGAAGTCATAACTACCCTTCTCACTCTCTCCCCCACATTGCTACTTCTACAGAGAGAGATCTCTTACATGTTTACTCACTCCAGAGTATCAATTTTGCTACTGAAGAGGGGAAGGGGGTTTTTTTGTCAGTGTCATTGTTTCTTGTCAATTACACGCCTCTCCGAAGAGGGGGAAATTGACATGAAAGTTGGAGGGAGGGAGTGAAAGCAAAGTAGGTCAGCTCTGCAGGCGGCAGAGAGACAGGGAGCCTTCTTTCATCCCTGCTTCTGATAGCGAACTGGAGTATTCCTCTCACATTTGGGTTTTTTTTAATCTACTATTTTGCAATCAAAACATAAAATCAAATGTTAAATGAATAATATTTCCACAACGGCAATTTTGCAATATTACACAAAGAAAGTTTAGAGGAGGCTTTTAACTGAGCTTCCTTGGGCTGAAAAGCCCCTTTTTTTCCTGCCCAACAGCTGATGAGGATGGGAGAGGGAGCTAAAAATCAGAGAACGTAAGGAAGGGGAAATCAGGTTCTCTCCTGCCAGGCAGACAGATCTCTCTCTCTCTCTGTCTCTCTCTGTGTGTGCATGTGTGTGTGAGAGAGAGAGAGCACACGCACTATAAGTTGTGTTCTTTTCCTCCCAGCATGAAACAGCCCAGAAGTTTATTTTGCTTGCACTTGGGGGGCATTAACGTTGCCCTTTTGCACACCCACAAACCTGCATTAACATTGGGGGGGGAGTGAAGGGGCAGAAAGGAAGGCTAGAGCGGCGGAAGTGGCCCGCTTAGCAGATGGAAATGAAATGGAGTTGATGGGGAGTTTAATGGGTGGAGAAAGGGGAGTATGTGCAAGTTATGATCCACCACCACCCCAGCAGGAAACATTGGAATAAGGCGAGTACATGACCAGGATGCAGTGAAGCAGAGGCAGTTTTTTCCTTACTATTCAGATTTTCAGTGGATTGGTTTGATTTGCATTTAAAGGGAAATGCAGCAGCTCGCCTTCCCTTTCCAAAAAAGTCATGTGATCGCTGCAAATTAAAAGGGAATGCAGCCAGCCTCAATCTCACATTAAATTGCCATGTGAACGAGCCCTGTGGCTGGATAGGCTTGCCTAAACAGAAATGTTTTAAGCAAGTGCTGAAAAGAGTACAGCAAAGACACTTGCCTGACGTCAATAGGGAGTTCCAAAGTGTAGGTGCTGCCACGCTAAAAGCTAATTTAGCTAGGATTGGACACAAGTGTGTCCACCCCATCCCAAAAAAACCCCAACAATGGAGAAAACTACATGGTGGGAAAAAAGCATGCTCCACAAAATACTGACTGACGTTTGGAAGGGAAGGAAACTGAGTTGCAAGCAAGTGCTGAAAAGAGTACAGCAAAGACACTTGCCTGACGTCAATAGGGAGTTCCAAAGTGTAGGTGCTGCCACGCTAAAAGCTAATTTAGCTAGGATTGGACACAAGTGTGTCCACCCCATCCCAAAAAAACCCCAACAATGGAGAAAACTACATGGTGGGGAAAAAGCATGCTCCACAAAATACTGACTGACGTTTGGAAGGGAAGGAAACTGAGTTGCAAGCAAGTGCTGAAAAGAGTACAGCAAAGACACTTGCCTGACGTCAATAGGGAGTTCCAAAGTGTAGGTGCTGCCACGCTAAAAGCTAATTTAGCTAGGATTGGACACAAGTGTGTCCACCCCATCCCAAAAAAACCCCAACAATGGAGAAAACTACATGGTGGGGAAAAAGCATGCTCCACAAAATACTGACTGACGTTTGGAAGGGAAGGAAACTGAGTTGCAAGCAAGTGCTGAAAAGAGTACAGCAAAGACACTTGCCTGACATCAATAGGGAGTTCCAAAGTGTAGGTGCTGCCACGCTAAAAGCTAATTTAGCTAGGATTGGACACAAGTGTGTCCACCCCATCCCAAAAAAACCCCAACAATGGAGAAAACTACATGGTGGGAAAAAAGCATGCTCCACAAAATACTGACTGACGTTTGGAAGGGAAGGAAACTGAGTTGCAAGCAAGTGCTGAAAAGAGTACAGCAAAGACACTTGCCTGACGTCAATAGGGAGTTCCAAAGTGTAGGTGCTGCCACGCTAAAAGCTAATTTAGCTAGGATTGGACACAAGTGTGTCCACCCCATCCCAAAAAAACCCCAACAATGGAGAAAACTACATGGTGGGGAAAAAGCATGCTCCACAAAATACTGACTGACGTTTGGAAGGGAAGGAAACTGAGTTGCAAGCAAGTGCTGAAAAGAGTACAGCAAAGACACTTGCCTGACGTCAATAGGGAGTTCCAAAGTGTAGGTGCTGCCACGCTAAAAGCTAATTTAGCTAGGATTGGACACAAGTGTGTCCACCCCATCCCAAAAAAACCCCAACAATGGAGAAAACTACATGGTGGGGAAAAAGCATGCTCCACAAAATACTGACTGACGTTTGGAAGGGAAGGAAACTGAGTTGCAAGCAAGTGCTGAAAAGAGTACAGCAAAGACACTTGCCTGATGTCAATAGGGAGTTCCAAAGTGTAGGTGCTGCCACGCTAAAAGCTAATTTAGCTAGGATTGGACACAAGTGTGTCCACCCCATCCCAAAAAAACCCCAACAATGGAGAAAACTACATGGTGGGGAAAAAGCATGCTCCACAAAATACTGACTGACGTTTGGAAGGGAAGGAAACTGAGTTGCAAGCAAGTGCTGAAAAGAGTACAGCAAAGACACTTGCCTGATGTCAGTAGGGAGTTCCAAAGGGGGAATGAAAATTTATTATTGTTAGGGTTAGGGTTAGGGAGAGTTACAACAATTTGAAAACATATAATTAAAAAAACCCAAACAACATCACAGAAAAAAGGGTGGGTCTTGAAAATATACATCTCAGGTGTTAAAGGCCAGGGGAAAGAGGTGCTTCTTCAGCATTCACCAAAAGTTGTACAATGAAGTTGCCAGATGCACCTTGGTGGGGAGGGAGTTCCATAGCTTAGAGGCTACCACAGAGAAGGCCCTGTCCTGGGCAACCCCCTCCCCCCAAAATGTAGTGATTGGCACCCTAAACAGAAGTATTTCACATGGCACAAGTTTGTTGCAGGGCCCCACTTGTTGCCCTTTCGGATTTTATTTACTTTTTGCTCTATAAATCCCTTTGGAGGGCTTTGGCTAGAAAAGTGGCCCAGAAATATAAATACTGAAGAGAGAGAAAATGTTCTGCTTGTGTTTCCTTTTTCACTTCTCTTCATACTTCTTCTAGAATATGTGTTTCTCTGATAACATTTTTTTCAGTTGAACCAAAGGATGTTTTGGGCCTCCGTCCAATTGATTGTTGAAATGCCTTGCCTTCAAATACTGATAAGAGGACCCAGCTCCTCATTCTCTGTAAGAAACACCTCAAGGCACATATCTATTTTCATATACCTTTTCCAGAACAGATTAGCATTTTAATGAGGGTGGCCATATGACCTACTTTACAGAGCACAGTCCTCTATTTGAAGTGGTGTCAGAGGGCTGGCCTCTATTCGAAGCTGTCCTCTATTTCATGGATAGGCAGAAGATAGATCTCGGTTTATTAGTAGATCCCTGGGTGATTTGCAGCAGTTCAGCAAGGACTTCTGACTCAACAGCAACAATACAATGACTTCTTTTCACCTAAAGTACGCTGCTGAAATAAAGAAAGCTAACAAGGAGTGGATTTTTGGGTTAATAGGACTGTGAGCTCAGTTCAGGTCTAGTATTGACAACAAAACCCCACACTCAGAATATGCTCAGAGGGAGCCTGTACTTTAGTTCTAATTGTATTTCTTTTGTGTCTGGTTCTGGTTGGTAAATCTTGGGGATTTAGTAAAAAAAAAAAAGACATACATAAGAGAAGTCAGAGGTCCGCCCCCGCCCCCCAAGCTTTATTTGACGGGCTCTCTGGTCCATAACCATCTGGTTTAAAGATAAAGGGCCCTAAAGTTGTCCATCAAGATTTTCTAGATGCAATCAGACCTTAGATTTCTATAAAGACATTTGGATACTGGCCATTCTACCACCCCCCTCCTGTTCAGCTACATTTCCACCAGCTGCTGGGCTGTCACATCCATGGAAGGAGATGTTCAGGAGGACAGGTCACTGTGGCATCTACCCCACACACAGGCTGAAAAAGAAAGCCAAATGATCTCTTAAAGTAACTTCTGCTTTGGGCATCTCAGAGTAACAAGCCAAACTAAATATTGATACCCCACCCTCATTCCCACCACCACCACATAAGGAGCACAACTAAGGAAGCAGACTAAGTAGGCATGCTGGTTGCGGTCTTATCCACTATGGTGAGATGGGCTGTATTTTAATTTAAATTATAGCAATTTATAAGTTGCACCTTTATCTATAACTTCACATATATACATTTTATGCAAAGTTACATCTTCTTTTGCTGGTGCATAAGCAGTCAACCTAAATACCTAATTTTGATTCAATGTCTCTCTTCATCCATTGCTTTTCTCCCAGGGTGTGGCACCTCAGGCCTGAGGGTCAAATCTGGCCTCCCAGGCTTCTCTCTCTGACCTCCAGAGCACTCGCCAGGCCACAGACCCTCCCAGCCACCATTGCCCCTCCCCCAGGCCATATTACTCACCAGTCTCAAGTATTTCTGTCTGGCTGAAATTGTGTCCTTAAACGCTGATAATGCCTCTTGCTTGATTGGATTGAGGGTAGAGGGAGGGATGCATGTGTGTAGCCTACTGTACAAAGGCAAACATTTACATTCATTGTTCTGCCCACTTAGCCTCTGATTATGCCCATGACAGGTATATGGCCCCTGGAAGGTTGTGTCCAGAAAGGAAGGTGGCCCTTGGGCCCAAAAATATTCCCCACCCCTGGTTTAGCTTGTCAGCCTATGGCAGAGGAGTTCTGTTTTCATTATTTCTATAAGTTTTCTATTGTACATGTACAAAGTCTTGGGTTTTATCCAACTAAATTCTATTCGGAGTGGACCCATTGATACTAGAACTTAAGTTAGTCATGTTCATTAATTTCAGTGAGCCTACTCTGAGTATGACTGACATAGCCCCCCTTTTAGGTGCCCAAGAAGTAATAAACATTATAGCATTATCAACATGGTAGACTTCTCTACAATGTTAGCACTCTCCTCCTTTTTTTCTCCCTATTGTCCTGTGCTTTGATGCCCTATACCCCCAAACATTGTTCTGTGTGCTTTATTCAACAAAGTTTATTGCATCCTCATCATTCTCTGCCCATCACTTTGCAAGTCTCCCCCTTTCTAACTATGGCCCAGTTGCCTTCCTTCGGAAGTTCCATTTAGTAATGTTAGCCCACATGCTGGTTGTATCTGATCATAGTTTCTTTTACCTTGTGTTGGATGAAGGAAAGGAAAAGTACTCCTTGCCACAATTTCCCAGGGGCCTCCGAAGCTCCAAAGGTAGGTTGGACAATGCAATAAAAAGTGAGTCATTCTTACTTATACAACGTGGTGGTTGAACTGTTCTTCTGTCTCTAAAAATGCACTCTGTTTGTAATTACTTGAAACAAGAAATGTTAAAATTTCACTCTGTTTTTAAGTTTAATTTAAAAAATGTGGCTTGCATACTTTAAGCAGTGCAATAAATCATTTCCCCAAATTATAGTTTGCAGGTAAACTACTTTTTCTTTTTTGTAATCTAAAAATATCTGAGGTTGACAGATTATTAGCATCATATATTATTGTCCAGGTAACTAGGGGAATGCGAAATGATAAAGAAAAAGAAAGAAATAGAAGGCATCCTGGAATGGAAAAGTCACACCATAACACCTTCCAAACATTCATCAAAATACATTAGTCATAAATCCTAATAAACTCTGTGTCACTTTCTATTGAGTAGGAATTCAGCTCCTTTGCTGTTTGCAGCATCTACCATAAAAGCAAGCAGAAAGCTGAGGTAGGGATGGTATCACTGACCTTCCAGTGAAAATCTGCACTTCAGACCCAATCCAGCTAACACCCTGTACAATGCAACTCACTCTGCACAATTAGGCAGCATGCATATAAACTAAAAAAAAATGTGGACAGCTGGATTTGCAAATATTGTTAAAGCTGTCAAGTAAGGAGGAAACCTTTATTCTAGGGTTATGTGTGTGTGTGTGTTTGCATAGCTTATTATGAAATCTCTCTATTTAAAAACAGGCACTGATGGCTAAAAGATGCTTGCTTAAATGAGCATTAGTGACTTACGGCTACTGTCTATTATTCAGATATACAGTACCAACAAGGTGAGTGGTGCTTTAAAAAATGACAGATCTGTGCCCTGAGGAGCTTACTATAAAAATTAAGTGCAGATGAAGCATGAGAAGTAGTAAACAAGGAAAATATCTTGCAACTATTTCAGTTGTAAGGACCACATATTCTGCTACATTTGTATACCTAAGGAGCATATATCGGCACCTTTAACCAATACATTCATGGCACACCAAGGCAAGAACTGGTGTTTCCAGAAAGGATAAACAGAAAGAGGCAACTAACCAGAGTTCAGAGTACTCATACATGTTGTTTATTACAAAAATAAGACAGAATAAATACATGGGCTACATTCAGATTTGACTGACAATTATTTGTTTAAAACTACAGAGGAGATAGAAAATTGGAACACTGAGCAAACTGGAGTAGCATGTTAGTGGCATAAGAAGGATAATACCAGATCAGGGATGGGAGGGTGTTAGAAGCCAGATAGACAAGACATAATTAAATTCACTTTAGAGAAAGGTACCAAAATGAAAATAACACCTTGCCAAGGTGGCATGGGTAATTGTCTTGAGAGTCAGAGAGAAGCAAGACAGGAAACGGGGACCAAAGCACAAAGATTACCTATCTCATAGTGGGGGAGTCGAGAAGGAGCTTCTTCCTCGGGCATCTGCTATGAACCAAGAAATTGTCCCTTGGTAGAGTGTGTGCATCCTAATAATCTTACAATAGCTAGATCATGCTAACTTTTAGAAAACAAACCAGAGTTTGTTGTCCATAACTATTTACAGGATTGGGGATGTGTGGTTTGGATGATGTTTGTGAGTACCCTCCAAACCTATAATTCTGTAGCAGTAGGGGTGACGTTAGAAAGGATTGCTGAACTGGTCAAACTAGTTTCTTTATTAAGCTAATAGATCTGGCCAAAAATGCCACACGCCCCTATTAGCATGTCTAAGGATTTGGTCAAGGACAGATGTGTTGCCATAGGAAGGGGAATTACCTCCTTCCTTACCTGGATGGGGCAGGAAGTAGATTTTGTGTTTTAGTCTGATGTGGAGCTGGGAGCTGCCTCACTCTCTGGGCTGAATCCAAGGCTGTGGCTTTGGGAAGCCTCCACTAGAAGCGTAATGGGGAGGCAAGACCTGCTGGAGTGTTAATGCTGTGAGCCCCTTCCATCTTATGCTCAGGATGTATAAATGTGTAAATAAAACCATATATCATAAAGACACAAGTCTCCAGTCACCTTCATTCCAAGGAAACAGAAACCTGTGTAAGCGCTGAAATTCCTTGAAGTCTCTCACCACTCAGAGACAGTGGTGCTCACAACAATATGTCTTGTGGTGGAAAAACAAAGGCATGGCTGAGCCCCTTCTTTCCTCTAGGACATCACAGAGAATGTGTGAAGGCTGTGGTGGGGGAACATGAATGCTGATAAACCACAAGTTCTCTTGGAGCTGTTGCAAAATGAGTACAAAAAGAAGAAAACCGGTGGGAACAGAATAGTCAAGAGGGGAAGAAACTGAAGAGGCAAAAGCAAAGGAGATCACCTCCATTCCAGCTGAACATTCTTCTTAAAGGCTCAATTTTGCAAGGGACAGGCCTTGCTAAAACAGAGGATGGAAGGGTATCTATACTACTAATGGGATTTTCCTTTTACCACCTTGAGTGGTGTGCAGTTTTGGGGTGTTGGCTCCAAACATTAATGAGTGCTAATCAGGGCCAGCCCTAGGATAAACAGTGTTTAGGGCAAGGAGTGCCTTTGGCTTCCCCCTGGTCAGGTTTGCAGTACCCCCCCCAAAGGTTTGAGAGGTACAGGTCTGATATTGGAGCCCTGCTGTTGCCTCCTCCAAGAACCCATGCAGGTGTGTACAAAGCAGGGGGCCACAAATGAGAATTATTGCATGCACGGACTACATGTAAGAATTCTTGCCTGCAGCTCCTCCTTGCCCTGGAATCAAGCAGAATGATAGATGTGCGTCATTTTTTCTTACATGGGATACGGGAATAGGGATTGGGTTATGCTTCTACCAAGTACTTCCTCTAAATTCCAAACACCCCCTTTCTGCTTCCTGGAGCTCAGGCTGACAGGTTTTCTGGTTCTGGCGTAGGATTGCCAGGTCTCTGGTTTTTGCCCAGAGACTCTGGTTTTGGGGGGTCATCTCCAGGTGAGTCTCCTTAATCTCTGGACTCTTAGTTTTTTTTTAAAAAAAGTTTCTAGGTGGTCTGGTTGAAGAGATATACACCAACACATCAAGCTTCAGTCTTGGATGGAACAGGAAAATATCTTGGAGGAGGAACAAGCTGGCTTCAGGGCAGGTCGCTCCCCCCTGGATCATGTCTTTGTGCTACAACATCTCATAGAATAATACTCTGCCAAGCCAGGGGGATCCCTTTATGCCGCCTTCATCGACTTTAAGGCAGCATTCGACTCCATCCCAAGAGACAAACTCTGGACCAAACTTGAATCTACCTCCATAAATAGACGCCTATTAGCTTTGATCCGCGGCCTTTATCAAAACTCCCAGATTCGGATGCAATCAAGCGGGTAATCTTACTAAACCTATCCCCACTCTTAAGGGAGTCAAACAGGGCTGCATCTTGGCTCCAACTCTTTTCAACCTTTACATAAATTCCCTAATCAAAAGCCTAATGCAAAGCCCTACGCATCACCCCACCTTAGCAAATAGATCCCCTTCGATATTACTGTATGCTGATGATACGGTCCTTCTATCGCTGTCAAGCACTGGCCTCCGCCGCTTACTGAGAGCTCTTTCTATTTATTGCACCAATGATCTGCTGGTGATAAATCACAGCAAATCCAAGGTTGTAGTCTTCACTAGGAAGAGACTGCAACATCAATGGCATGTAAATGGCACTCCCATCGAACAAGTTTCATCGTACAGGTGTTTGGGAATTACCCTTCACTCTTCTGGACTTTGGCACCGGCAGGCAGTGAATACTAGTGCGATTGCTAAGAGGACTACCAAGGCTCTTCTGTCCTTCTATACGAATGGTGGCCAATATGTGCCATCTGCGCTACAAGTGTTCTCCGCTAAAGTGATTTCACAATTGCTATATGCTGCCCAGACAAGTACCTATGGTACCTATACTCCCTTAGAAACTGTACAATCTAAGTTTCTTAGGAGCATCTTTGGCACCGCTTCCTGTGTTTCCAATGCGAAACTACGCCTCGAGGCTGGCCTTCCAACTATCGAGGCTCGCATATGGATAATCAAATTTAGGTATTGGCTCAAATTGATCTTTGCCCCAGTTGGATTGGCCCCACCTGTGTTGCTGGACTTTTACCAGTCAAAATGGAAGAAATCTCTATTTCTTAAACTTGCTCTTCTAGGCTTCTCTCCCCCAAATATTTTAGCCTCCGGACCATCTAAGGCTTTGGCGGATATTACGCAGAGAATCTTTGATGTGGAATTCCAACACCTTTTATCTCTTATTGACTATAATTTTGTTTTTAATCCACTTTTAAAGCCTTTCTCCCCGGCGCAGTATTTAATCTCTCTCCATACTCCTAGGCTCAGAAAGGCATTCGCACTGGCCAAATATAATATTCTTCCATCGGCTCTCTTAGAGGGAAGGTACCGTAAAACTCCCCTTGCTGAACGTTATTGCCCATGCGATACAGGGGCTATTGAGACCGCAAACCATGTTTTACTAGAATGTATATTTTATAATGATCTCCGCAGACGATTTATTACCCCTTTTCTTCAGAATTTGCCGGGTAGGGACGTAACTTCCTATGTGCATTATTTTTTTGCAGACACAGATTCTCGTATTACATATAAGGTCGCAAAATTTTTTGCTGCAGCGATCAACTTACGCAAAGTACTTATAAGCCAGGGACCGCCGCACCTTGTAGCATCTGCCTAAATATCTTGTATATGCATACTTTTCGTGGCTACTGTATAGTTAACCCTGTTTTGTAATACCTATGTCTGTCTATGTCTGTATGATATATCTTTCTGGTCACTGACCATAATAAACTTACTACTACTACACCAGCTCCCCTCCCCACAACTTCTATGAGAAGCCAGCTGCTCCAAAACCCACTCTTTCAGGTTTTAGCCAATAAGTGAAGTCAGGATTGTGAATGACAAGAGATTTGCTGGCCTCCAGGCAAGAGCTAGAACCCCTTGCAAAACTTTTGAAAACAGATTTACTTTTCTGTTTGTCTGCATATCAGAAGTTGAGTGAGTGAATACTCTAAGGGAGTAAAGCTGAAATGCTAATCCCACATACATGGGAGTAAACCCCATTGAATTCAGTATGGCTTACTTTTGAGTAGATATGGTTAGGATTGTGCTGTAAATCAATGGGACTTTTGAGTGAACATAGCAGAGAGTAGTGTTTGTGTTGTTAATCTTTCTACCTTACATCCATAAAAGCAATAACAGTGGTTCCATGTGCTCAGCTCAACCTTCTTAAACCCACTGATGATGAACCCTGTTGTCTTCATGATGGTTTGTTTCTTGCCCAAAAGCGGTAAAAGAGAATTCACATACTGGGAAGAGTGGCTTCAATTGCTGTTGTTCCCAAATTGCTGCCTGTGAAGGTAGACCAAACCATGTGTCTTTCCTCTCTGTCAATTATTATTCACTGTCATGAGCCATGCAAGCACGGGGTGGACTGACACGCAGGAGGGGGGCGAGGAAGACTTGGATTGGGACATTCCCATCAGGGAAAGACCCAGTAAAGGGGGAGACATCAAAGCAGCCCGCACTTTGGATCCTGATGGGTCACCACCAGCCATCCCAAACACCTCCCAGGACAGACCCCCAGACTGGCCACCCACTCCTCTGCCTGATGTGGTGCCTCTCCCCGTGCCTGCACCACTACCAGACAGAGGGTAAGAATGGGACTGAAGCCAATGCCCCACCTTCACCCAGGTCCAGGAGGTGGATGTGGTGGGAGATTAAACAAACCCAGCTCGGGAGGAGTCAGCACTTACATTCATGCTTCCAACCATGACTCAGGATACATGCAAGCAGGGAGCCCGCCCAGCCCTACCAAAGCTGGGGGAGGGGCAAGGGTTAGTTGCTGAGTCAATGTCTTATTGCCACCAAGTTGTGCCTAGTTATTTAGAGAGGGATGGTGAGTTCTGAGTAAGCTGTACATAGATTCATGAAGCACTCTGAACTGAAATTTTCTATTATTTCAATAAAAGAAAAAAAGTACAGCTGTGTCTGAGTCTGAGTTCCTCGAGTTCGGACAGGACACTCACTGGAATTGGGTTGGCTGTCAAAGTGAGTTTATACCGCTGCAGCCTGTGTTCCTCGCTGTAGCTGGTGCACTTCCATCACCGCTGTTGTGGCCTGTGCTATCCGCCGCGGCCCGCGCCTCTCTGCCACCGCTGCCGCCGCTTGATTGCCTCTGAGGGCGGCGTTTTTTGGCAGTTTTGGGGTGCCTTTGTTCGGGCGAGAGAGTGGCTGGCGGCGGGTGTGACGCAATGGGTGTGTTCAGGCTGCCCGTGGTGCTCTCGGCATTCTGGCCATAGTGGAGAGAGGGGAGGGGCCGTGGCAGTAACGACTGGTTTGATGTGTTCTTCATTGGCCATGATAACGAAACAGGACTCAAGACCAAGGAGGATAACAAGGCGTTTTGGCCATTCTAGCCGCGACGGGAGACAAGAGGAAGAGGTCCAGCAACTGCGGGCGAGCCGACCCAACTTTATTTCGGGCCAAGAAAGACGTGGGCAATTTCTAACATTTTTATTAGGGGTGGGGGGCCTGCCTGATCGGCAGACGGGGAGGGGGACATGTGTAGACTGGAAGGGAGCACTGTGAGAGGGGTGGGGAGCCATGGTATTACAAGGCTAGGCGGCAGATCCTGGAGAGGTGTGGGTGGCAGGCCATGCCAGTTTAGGAGAACAAGGGATAGATGCATTATACCCATCCCCTGTTCCGGGCCTGCCCAAAACCAGAAGATATCTGGGGGTTGTAAGACTCCATCCAACCTTCAACTGCTGTTGTGTAATGCCAGGTCTGTAGTTCAGAAAACATCGCTCATCTATGATCTTATCCTGGATGAGAATGCAGACCTGGTGTGTATTACGGAGACCTGGCTAGATGAGGCCTCAGCTCCTATACTTGAGGCCATGTGCCCAGCAGGTTTCCGATACGCACAGCAGCCGAGGATTGGTAGGCGGGGAGGGGGTGTAGCAGTTATCTATCGGGAGTCCTTGGTTTTCACCAGACCTCCTCTCCACAAGACCAAGTTTGTTGATTGTATGTACTGGAGGTTGGGACCAAAGGCAGTTTAGGGATTCTGCTTGTGTACCGCCCACCCCGCTGCATGGCAGACTCCCTGACCGAGGTGCTCGAGGGGGTCTCGGCTGTGCGGTTGTTCTCCCCAAACTTATTGGTTTTGGGGGACTTCAACATGCACGCCGAGACCTCTCTCACTGGAGCCCCTCAGGATTTCATTGAAACCATGACTTCATGGGAACTGCACCTAAGTAATATGGGTCCCACCCATGTAGCCGGTCATACTATTGACCTTGTGTTTGTCTCGGGAGAGAAGGGAAGTGATCTGAAAATGGGGACTGTCTTCTCTAGCCCTGTGTCATGGTCAGATCACTACCTGGTGAATATGGATCTCTCAATGCCGCATACCCTCCGCAGGGGACAAGGACCTATTAGGATGGTCCGCCCCAGACGCCTGATGGAGCCTAAAGGATTCCTGAATGCACTGGGTGATTTGGAGCTGACTGAAGGACGCCCGGTCGAGACCCTGGTGATGGAGTGGAATGGGGAGATCACTAGGGCGATAGACCGGGTGGCCCCAAAATGTCCTCTCCCCCTGAATAGAACTCAGACTGCACCCTGGTATACACCATGGTTATGCGGTCTGAGACAGGAGGTGAGACGACTAGAACGCCGGTGGTGGAAATCTCGCGCTGAAGACGATCGGACACTGGTTAGAGCAGTGATAGCGGCCTACCAGCTGGCAACAAAGGCAGCAAAGAGGCAATTCTTTGCTGGCAACAAAGGCAGCAAAGAGGCAATTCTTTGCTGCCTCTATTGCATCGGCAGAGTGCTGTCCCAGGAGGTTGTTCCAAGTGGTCCGAAGCCTGGTCGGTCCAGTTGCTCAGGAACCTATGGAGCATTCCAAAGCCTCCTGTGACACATTTGCTAAACACTTTGCCGATAAAATCGAGCGCCTGAAGAGCATGATTCCACACGCCGTGGTTACAGGTAGTGGTCCAGAGGCGGCCAGTTGCATTCCGGTCGGCTGGGATCGGTTTCAGCCTCTTCTCTCTGACGAAGTGGACAAGGTGTTTTCTACTGTGAAGCCAACCACTTGCTTGCTTGACCCTTGCCCTTCGTGGCTCGTTATGAGCTGCAAAGAGAGACTGGGCGAAGGGATCAAGGCAGTGGTAAATACGTCCTTGGAAGAGGGTGCAATGCCATCGGCCCTCAAGGAGGCAGTGATAAAGCCCATCTTGAAAAAGTCCTCTTTGGATCCCCAAGAGTTGAACAACTTTCGCTCAGTCTCTAATTTACCATTCTTGGGCAAGGTGATTGAGCGAGTGGTGGCTAAACAGTTACAGACACACTTGGAGGAAACAGATTACTTGGATCCTTTCCAATCGGGCTTCAGGACTGGACATGGAACTGAAACAGCCTTGGTTGCTCTGGTGGATGATATGAGGAGGGCATTGGATAGGGGAGAATACACGTTCCTCGTCCTCCTGGATCTCTCAGCGGCTTTCGATACCGTTGACCACGGTATTCTTTTAAACCACCTGGAAGGATTAGGAATAGGGGGCACTGTTTTACGGTGGTTCCGTTCCTATCTCTCTGGCAGACTTCAACGGGTAGCATTGGGGGATGAGGTCTCAGACCCTTGGCCTCTCACTTGTGGAGTGCCACAGGGTTCTATCTTCTCCCCCATGCTATTCAACATCTATATGAAATCGCTGGGAGCCATCATCAGGAGTTTTGGGCTGCAGTGTCACCAATATGCGGATGACATTCAGCTCTATCTCTCGTTTAAGTCCTCACCAGAGTTGGCTGTGAATACCTTGTCCAACTGCCTGGAGTCCATAAGTGGATGGATGGGAGAGAACAGGCTGAAGCTAAACCCTGACAAGACCGAGGTGTTGCTCATGGGTGATAAGAGAAGGCTGGGAAATTTAGACTTGGTGCTTAATGGGGTGAGATTACCCCTTAAGGACCAGGTCTGCAGCCTGGGGGTCATTCTTGACTCCCAGCTGTCCACGGAGGCTCAGGTTTTGGCAGTGAGCCAGGCAGCTTGGTATCAACTACATCTGGTACAGAGGCTGCGACCCTACCTTCCTGTACATCTGCTCCCACGAGTGATACATGCCCTGGTCTCCTCTCGATTAGACTACTGTAATGTGCTCTATGTGGGGTTACCCTTGAAGACGGTCCGGAAATTGCAGCTGGTACAGAATGCAGTAGCACGCTTGATAAAGCGTAGCCGTCGCCGGGATCATGTCACCCCAGTGTTGACGGATCTACACTGGTTGCCAGTTGTTTACCGGGCCCAATTCAAGGTGTTGGTACTAACCTTTAAAACCCTATATGGTTTCGGCCCAGTTTATCTGAAGGAACGCCTCCAGTATCACCAAGTATGCCGCCAAACAAGATCAGCCTCACAAGACCTTCTCTCGGTCCCACCGGTGAAAACAGCTAGGCTGGTGCGGACCAGAGAGAGGGCATTTTCGATCGTGGCCCCCACCCTCTGGAACTTGCTTCCTTTTGACCTCCGACATGCCTCCTCCCTGATGGCTTTTCGCCGAGCCTTAAAGACCTGGCTATTCAGGCAGGCCTATGGGATTTCTGGGGCAGACTAATTTTTATACTGTATTAATTGAAAGATGGTTTTAGATGAATTGTTGATGTTCTGATTTGTTGATTGTATATTGTATTTTATATTGCTGTACATCGCCCAGAGTATCCGTTAATTCGGACAGATGGGCGACTAACAAATAAAATTTTATTATTATTATTATTATTATTATTATACCAGCCCATAGGATAGGAAGGAAAGGGCACATAATCTTCTTAACTCTTACTCATTTCTCAAACTTCTCTCTGCAGTGAAGGGTCAAGTCTGTAAAGAGGTTTGCAGCAGCCACATTAAAAGGCAGGCAGGGCATTCCAGGCAGAGGGTTGCCAACCCTGCTTTGATATTGATACCTTTGCTGAGGATCCCTAGTCAAACATTACTAACAGCACAATCCTAACAATATCTGCTCAAAAGTAAGTCCTGTTGAGTTCTATGTGGCTTATTTCCTTAATAAGTGGGATTAGAATTGCAGCCTTCAGGGGCTTCCATCTTTACTCCTGAGTGTTCACATCTAACATCTCCACAATGCTAGGCTCCCTTTTTCCTACAATGGCCTTCTGGTGACTGGCCTGGCCTGAGGACACTTAAACCCTTCTTACCAGAAGCAAGTAAACTAGATTAAATGTTCCCTACCCAGGCTCCCTAAACAGGTGAAATTATTGGACCTAACAGATTCTGATGAGATGGATTAATCGAAATGTTTATTTGGACTATGGTTATGACAATAAGATTATTATAATTATTAACGAGATGGATTAATTGACATGTTTATTTGGAGAAAAATTGATAGATATATTTCTTAAAGAATTGAAACCTCTCTTTGACTTTTTGTGGAAAGAATAAAGTAATGTTTATGAGATTTGATGATTAATTAAGATAACTACTGGAGGAAAGTGATTTTATAATATGATTTAAGAGACAGGATTGTTATATATTGTAGACCTATAACTGATTTGATCTGTGACAAATGGGAAGTCAACATTTTATTTTATTTTATTTTTTTGTTTAATCATTTTTGTTTTGTTTTGTTTTTTGTCTTTGAATGTTTTATGATTTTGTTTTCTATGTTTTATGAAAATTTGAATAAAAATTATTGTAAAAAAAAAATAAAATAAAATAAACAGGTAAAAAGGAACAATCCTGTCACTTCAGCTGTACCTGGGAACACCCTCATTTAGCTAAGATTTCTATCTTAATTTCCAATCCGATGGTTTTTGTTTGAGTGGTATGCTCCAAGCAACTATGGTTGATGCTTAACATATCATGTTTAATGACATCACTAGGTCCCCACCCTCATGACATCACTAGGTCCCCACCCTCATGACATCACTAGGGCCCATCCCTAAATTTTCAGGGTTTGGGATGTTTCTGACCTGGCAACCTTATTCTGGTCTGCTGCTGGCTATCTCCACCATTCAGAAAAGATTCCTCCCTCAAGGCCTGGCCTCAAACTACTCCTATGTCTTTCCCTGTAGTAAGTGCCACAGAAAATTATTCTCCAATGGCACCTTGCCTGGAAATCTTAGGTGGTGTTCACTTACTCACTCACTCACTACTTAAACTCTTTCCCTGGTGGGCCTGGCATTCATTCTTTGACCATAACAGGCCACCTACTCCACTACACAATCCCTCCTTAAAGTGTTCTCTCATTACAATAAACTCTGTAACCAGGGCTACTTGACCTGGGCCAGTCATAACCCTGCCTGACCAATCTTATATCTGTTGCTGCCCAGACATAAAGAAAGAGTTTACCTTAGCATCTAATTAGCATCTATTCTGTTTCCTACAAAACTAAGCAAAATAGTTATTTCAACATGGTCAGGGAGAGGTCCCATTGTGTCACAATTAGATGTTGAGATTCAGTGTCATCTTATACTCTAATATACCATTTCTTCTGTTTAGGAAAACTTTAAACAAAATACCAAGATTCTGGCCCACTTGCAGTGGCTGCCTTTATGTTTCTGAGCTCGATTCAAGGTGCTGGTATTAACCTATAAAGCCTTACATGGCTTGGGACCACAATACAATACCTGATGGAACACCTCTCCCGATACAAATCCACCCATACACTACGTTCAAGATCAAAGGCCTTCCTCCGGGTGCCTACTCTGAGGGAAGCTCGGAGAATGGCAACAAGGGAGAGGGCCTTCTCAGTGGTGGCCCCCAAATTATGGAATGACCTGTCTGACGAGGTGCGCCTGGCGCCAACACTGTTATCTCTTCGGCGCCAGGTCAAGACTTTCCTCTTCTCCCAGGCATTTTAGCATGTGTTCTATACTGTTTTAAATTTTTAAATTGTGTTTTAAATTGTTTTTTAAAAGATGTATTTTAAATTGTATTTGTTTTTAGTTATTGTAAACTGCCCAGAGAGCTTAGGCTATGGGGCGGTATACAAGTTTAATAAATAAATAAATACATTCTAGTGAGCAATATGGCAGAGCCAGGGCAGGGGCCAATGGTACACACAGGAAATGAGGCACAAGCACCTTTGCTTTGTGGGGGCCTGGGGTTAATTGCCACAGTTGCTCCCCATTTGGACAGCTCTGCAGATCTGCAGTGTTACCGAGTTGAATGGCTTGTGTAGGACTGCAAAACACAGCACTGTAACTGACCCTACTACTCCCAGACATTCCCCTGCAATGTAAATGAAAAAGGCCCAGAGTAAGCAAGCACTTATTTGCTGCTATGCTTTAAGTGCACTCCTGCTCCAGTTCTGGGATCCCAACGAAGACTGTCAGGTGGTGTGGGTGGCTTTCAGAGGATGACTGTCGTGGAGCTGTAGGCCTATATTTTTTATTATGTTCAGCACATACACAAAATAGCTTCTGCTGCAAGCTCTCCTCCCTGAGTTCCAACCCTCCATCCTCACTGGTTTTACTTTTAATTCTTGCTTTGTTTTGTAGCAGTTCCTATCTTTTGGCATTCTTTATTTTAGAATCGCCATTATTTTTCTCTTTAAAAATAATCAAGAAAAGTTATAAATAAAAAAGGTATCCAGCTGACCTCTTAGGGCTCACAGCTTTAATTTATTATTATTTACTAGGAGATCTGCTCCCCAGCCCTGTCTACTGTCACCAAACCCCCCCTCCCCCGGGTTGTGAAAGCTCCTCTTCCCTCTGGGTTGCTGAAGCTCCCCTCTCTCCCACAGGTTGCCAAAGCTTTCTCCCCTTCCCTCCCCCACGGGTTGCCAAAGCTCCCCACAGGTTGCTGAAGCTCTCCCCCTCCCCCCAGACAGCCAAAGCTCTCTCCCTTTCCTCTGGGTCGCCAAACCTCCCCCCTCCCCCCCCTACAGTCTGCCAAACATGCTGCCCAGCCTCCATGCTGCTGCCACCACCACCGGCTTCTCACTCAGTCTTCTGCCCAGGCTGCACCTGCAACTGCCACCGCCGCCACCACCAGCCTCCCAACTGGTCTCTCGGTCAGGCCATGGCTGCTGAGGCCCAGGCTGTGGCCACTGCATAGCTCACCAGCTCACCCTGTCCCCACTGTCACACTGTGATGCGACGACAGTGTGAGGACTTACATTTATTTATAGAGAGATCGTGCTTATAGTGTTTATAGTAGTTGAAGTGCTAATCGGTCAGTAACATGCCTCAAAGTACAGCTGTGTTCCACTGATTTTAACTTGGCACAAATGACATCAAAGTGGAAACTGAGAAAGAAACATACTTTAAAGCTAACCGAAGGAAGATCATTTTTGTAGTTAATACCTAAACAAAGCTGTAGGACCTTGAAAAAAAAGGTCACATACACTTGCCTTTTGCCACCATAGCTCACTGCAGACTGTACATTAAAAAACACAACCACTGAGCTCAGCTAGGCACCCTGAGCAACTAGGGTTGACAGGTCTCCGGTTATGGCCCAGAGACTCTAGATTTTGGGGGTCTTCTCTAGGTCTCTGGATGAGTCACCCCAATCTCTGGACTCTCAGCTTTCATTTTTTTAAAAAATAATTAAGTTTCTAGGTGGTCCGGTTCAAGAGATATACACCAAAATATTAGCAGCTGCTCCCCTGCAACTGCTGTTAAATGTGCACATAGCTGGCTGCTCCAACCCCTATCTTTTAGGTTTGTAGCCAATAAGTGAAGTCAGGGTTGTGATTGACAAGAGATTGGTTAACCTGCAGGCAACAGCTAGAACCCATTGCAAGGTCAGAAAACGGTTGTCTTTCCCTGGTTTATAGTTTTCTCTCTGCGTGCAGGTCAGGAGATGTAGAATAAAAAGAATCAGATCAGGACCTTGGCAGGCAATTGTTTACTGTAAACAATTTCAGATATAATAAAAGTGTACACGCAGGGTTTTTTAAAATTACTTGCAAAAATAGCATATTATAAACTGGAAACCAAGGGAGCTCACAATAAGAAATACATTTCTTTAAAATCATGCTTATATAAATATTTCATGCATATATAAATATTTCTTCATACTATGTCCCGATAAGTATCTGATTTCACACTATGGTTGTACATTATTATTTCCTCTACATTTTTATTTATTTTATTTATTATTTGATTTATATCCCGCCCTTCCTCCCAGTAGGAGCCCATTTTAAGTGTGCCCTTTTTCCTTGGGGTATTCATGCCCCCCCTCTGTGTTTTCACTCTGAGGGGCAGATTAGTCTGAGAGATGGTGAGCCCATGATCATCCAGTAAACTTTGTAGCTGATTTAATTTTTTAAAATTAAGTAAAATTATTTACATGCAGGTGAGATTTATGAAGTGGATCTACATAATACATTTAAAGCATATCCAACTCGCATTTAAAGCACACGACTTCCCCCAAAGAATCCTAGGAAGTGTTGTTTCCCCCTCACAGTTATAGTTCCCACCACCCTTAACAAACTACAGTTCCCATGATTCTGTGTGGGATTCATTTGTTTCAAGTGTGTGTTGAATGCGCTTTAAATGAATGGTGTGGATCTGCTGTAGATGTGCTCTGCGTTCATTAGTGAATTGAAGAGGACAATTTTAAAACATACTTTTTTAAATAGGGGAAGAGCTACAGCTCAGTGGTAGGGCATATACTTTGCATGCAAAGGTCCAAAATTCAAATTTCTGGAAAAGACTATTACCTGGCGTCCTGGAGAGCCAATGCTAGTCCATGTCACCAGTACTGAGCTAGATGGTACCAAACGGCCTGAGTTGGTATAAGGCAGATTCCTTTGTTCCTAAAAGAGGAAAGAGACCCGGAGGCCACAGTGACTCCAAAAATTATTTACATATTTTATTTACAACATTTATATACCACTTTATTGTAAAAACCTCAAAGCAGTTTATAGAAGGAATTAAAACAATGAAATTATTGGCAAAAGCAGTTAAAGACAGGTATTTGAAAACATTCAAAATAAAACCAACACTGAGTTAAAAATGGATAAAAACAATAGCTTCTATGTGCCTGGGTAGGCTTGCCTAAACAAATATGTTTTTTGCACTTTCCTCATCATTTTCCTTACTGCAAACAGTCTGGGTGTGTGAGTGGGTGTGGGAAGCATGTTTGTTGCACAAGAGCCCAAATCCACTTTAAATGCACAACCTGAATTTATTGTTATGCAACTGAATTCCATTCACAAAATAGCAACAGTCTGAAAGCCCCCTTATTGTGTCTTTGCACATGTAAATTTCAGTGACTGTCAGTTCTGAGTGGCTTTTTAAAAGGTAGTCCTTTTATGTTAGGGAAGCATCCAAACAGGATTTGTTACAAAGAGGGCCACACATTTCCCCTGCATCCAAGCAGATTTTATTAGGAAAGGAACTAAGAATGAAATAGAAAGTATTAAAGCAGCATTATAAAAATGTATAATTTGCCAAGAGGCCTTTAAAAGTGGTCATTTGCTGAGATTTCAGTCTGCACTGCTTGCATCCCTTTGTCTTTCTCAGATTTATTTTGTGTTTCGGGTGCAGGAATTATGTTAATAGGGGATTACCTCCCAACAGAAATAGCACCTTCAAAGAAGGAATTTTCTTCAGGACTGCAGCAGGAAAGGAAGGAGTTAAATTGCCCGCTTCAGCTGTGATCATATTAATGCTCAGCCTCCCCATCCCAATGTGATGCTATTTTCATTTTTAAAACTTTGCATATTAAATGCAAAGAGCTGCATTTAATTTCATGTTTAGTTTGACCCTTATCTCTGCTACATGAATGTTTAAGAATCATGGCTGAGGTACACAAGCTGAGGATCTGCCCCTTTATGCGATATGGGACTCTTGATATTTCAATGGCAAATTATCTGAACCATATCCAAAGCATCACCACTCATTGTCTTTCATGACTTTGGGAAGACAATTTCATTTGAGGATTATTAATTATTAAACTCAAAAGGAAGGATTTCTTAGCTGCAGCCTGCCAAGGAGTCATATGCCTTAAAATTAACAATTACAATATGATCTAAATTACCAGAGACATTATTAATACTAACTCAGCTACTTTCTATCCAGTAGGTTATAAAAACGGTCTTTAAATGACAACCCAATCTAAATTATTTGATTATTGGCAGTTTGGGCACATAATAATAAAAAAGACTGAATTACCAGCATACTTTCACCGTGACATGTTGAGAAGAGAGAGTGCAACAAAGACAGCAGGCACCATCAGCCCAAGATATTTTGCTGCCTGAGACGAAGGACACCCCCTCTGTATTCCACGTACAGATGCTAGCTGGACTGGCATCTGAAACTCATTTCTAATAGCGGCAATGGGATAGCATCCTTCAGCGCACTGGAGAGCAGCAGGCTACGGTTTCTTGGTTTGCTTTTGTTAGGGGGGCTGTGTCAGGCCATGTAGCATATGCAGTTCTCCAATGTTCCTGAATGGCTAGAAGGGTCAGAAGGAACAGCTAGGGGGCTGCCATCACTGCCTGAAGCAGTTGCTTCTCTTTGCCTAATAGTAGGGACTCTGAATATACAATCTATTGGAAGGATAGCATCCAACACCGTAAGTCTCTTCATCTAACTGTAGACTAAGAGCATACTACACCACGGATGTAATATATGTTAAGTCAGTCCTCTTTCTCAAGGAATTGAAACTCTTTGGTGAGCGATAAAGGGGTTCAAGATGAACCTCCCTCATGCGTTGAAGGCATGGTTAAGAGGGTCCATGGCCATGCAGGCTAGCCCCACTCCCTCCTGGCCATGGGTAGGGTAACCATGATTAAGGGTCATTTGCACATAGACCTCCTCCATGGAAGGGAAGATCATGATGGGCCAAGCATCCTTCCATGTGAGGGAGGCAGTATGCACATACAGCCATATGCATATGCAGCCCCTCCTCGCAGCTATGAAATGTGCAGCTGGAGGGTGTGTGTGGCAAGAGTTAGCTTGCATAGCCCATAACCCCTCACATGTGCTTTTCACATGTGATGGGGTTCCTCTGAAATTTCCTTTAGTTGTCTCTAAAGAGACTTCTCAAAGCCTTCATCAAATTATTATTCCACAATTTGTTGGGTAAAGCCATGACAGCAAAAATGGCATTAAAATGATAGAAGTTTGCATTGCTATATACTACCATGCAGTCTTGATCTGTGATCAGCTAGCAGTGTAGACAAATCCTGTATTTTCCACTCTATTGTTACAGTTCTGCCACTTTCTCCTAACTCCATGTACTTTTTAAGGCGAGTTCAGATATGTGTGTAGATCACTTGGTGAGGGCATATAACAGATTATTATTAAAGCACATTTAAACAATAAAATAAAATTAATAGATAGCTAAAAACCTTTTCACACATTTCAAACGGGGAAATAAACACTCTTAAGTTCTTTCTGAATAAGAACAGGATTTAACAATACTATCATTATGAAAAAGAGCAATATCCAAGCAGAAGCACTAGATCAAATGAAATCATATAATGAATAAATTACTAAAGGTAAAGGTGAAGGTGTCCCCGCACTTGTAGTGCGAGTCGTTTCCAACTCTTAGGGTGATGTCTTGCAACATTTACTAGGCAGACCATATATATGGGGTGGGATTGCCAGTTCCTTCCCCGGCCTTTCTTTACCACCCAGCATATGCCAGGTACTCATTTTACCGACCACGGATGGATGGAAGGCTGAGTGGACCTTGACCCCTTTTACCAGAGATTCGACTTCCTCCTTTCATTGGAATCGAACTCCTGCCGTGAGCAGAGCTTCGGCTGCGTTACCACTGCTTACCACTCTGCGCCACGGAGGATCTTGAATAAATTACTAGAAACATGTTTTTCAGTACCTTATTTTTTAATTCATAACATTTTTTCATTCACTCTCAGCCTAACCTACCTCACAGGATTGTTGCAAAGATAAAAGGGGGAGGGAGGACCCAGGAAGAAAAGAGAAGTGCAAATACATCATGTTATATTCACAGACCATGCAGAGACTAAAGAAAAAACATGCACAAAGCCAGCCCCCTGCTGCCAATTGCTTTAACTGCAACATTCCACAGTCCTGATATTTTACAGTAAATACCAACAAAAAGCTTGCCAACCCTGATGCAAAATGCAGTGGCAAGACTGCTCACTGGGGCAGGGTATCATCAACATGTCATCCCGCTGCTGAAGGAATTGCACTGGCTGCCCATTTACTACCGGGCCAAGTTCAAGGTTCTAGTTTTGGTGTACAAAGCCTTATACAGCTCGGGACCAAGATACCTAAAAGACCATCTTATCCCTTATATATCCAGTCGATCACTGTGCTCTGCAGGTGAGGGCCTCCTGCAGATACCAAGTTATCAGGAGGTTCATTCTGCACAACATAGGAAATGGACCTTTAGTGTGGTGGCACCTACACTGTGGAAATGACGCCTCGCTTGCTGCGCAGCTGATGAGGAAGGTATAGTTGCAGATGGGGGCGAAGCTGCTGCCTCCATCTTTCAATGGGGCAATGTCACGCATCGCGACTATTACGCACGTGTGATGTGCAGCATAGAGGGGTGGAGCTTATAGGCCTATTTAAGCCCAGCTGCCCCTCCTACCTTCCTCTTTGCTTGTGCAACGCCCATCCCTCCCTCCCTCTTTTATGGTGTGCCTAGGGGTCGCTTCGGGGCCGAGTAGGAATTTTTATCCTACCCACCCTCGTTGGCAGGCAAGTTTTTCACCTGCTCCACACTATGGGAGTGGGAGGGGATCGGGTTAGGGGGCGTTGTGATCAATAGGTGGTTTTGTCTAATCTGGCTAATTTGACATATTGAAAGTTTAATGCCCTAGTGGGCAGATCATTATATCACTGGTATGGGAAGGTGCGGGAAAGGAAATAGGTAAGGTCAGCTAGGTGGCCCCCTTAGGCACCTTTGGAGGTGATTGGCGGTTCCAGAGGCCTGTCTGTCAGGGCTTTTCCGGCTCGAGGGCAGGATATGGGCTGCCTCTGGGGCCAACTTATCTCATCTACTCAAGGGTTATCCGGTCCCAGGTGGGGATGATGTAGGAAGGCCCCCCTACTCACCTACAAGGTGTGGCCGGGGTAAGGGGTAAGCAACATGGGCTTGCCCTTGCCCCAGTAGGGGCTGGTCGCCCGAGAGCTGTATGGCAAGCTACTTGCTTATAGACAGTTCCCGCACCTAGGTTTCCTTCTGCAGGTCACTTTAAATTGGGTTTTGTTTGCTGTAATTTAATAAAGTGGCCCTTGTTCAACCCAAGCTGATGTCTCTGTGTTTTATTTCGCCCCTCAACAGCAACTCCCTACCCTTCCATGTTAGACAGGCGCCATCTTTGTTATCTTTTCGGCGCCTATTAAAGGTCTTCCTCTTTCAACAAGCCTTTAACTTGAGACCTTATCCCAGTCTTTTTCTGTGTTGGAATTGGTTTTTAATATGCTTTTAAACCTTTTTTTTTTTAATCTGTTTTTAACCTTTTTAAAAAAAAGTCTTCAAAGCTTTTTTTAAAAGTTTTTAAAGTTGTTTTAATCTCTGTTTTTATGATGTTTTAAAGTATTTTTAGTGCTTTTGTTTGCTGCCCTGGGCTCCTGCTGGGAGGAAGGGCGGGATATAAATCAAATAATAAATAAATAAATATAAATAAATAAAATAACACACATTCACACACACACACATAAGGTTCCCAGGTCTCCAGTTTTTGCCCAGAGATTTCTGGGGTCCCCTCCAGGTCTACAGGCGACTCACCTTAATCTCTGGACTCTCATCTTTCATTTTTTAAAAAAAGTTTCTAGGTGGTCTGGTTAAGAACATAAGAACATAAGAACATAAGAACATAAGAACATAAGAACATAAGAACATAAGAAGAGCCTGCTGGATCAGGCCAGTGGCCCATCTAGTCCAGCATCCTGTTCTCACAGTGGCCAACCAGGTGCCTGGGGGAAGCCCGCAAGCAGGACCCGAGTGCAAGAACACTCTCCCCTCCTGAGGCTTCCGGCAACTGGTTTTCAGAAGCATGCTGCCTCTGACTAGGGTGGCACAGCACAGCCATCACGGCTAGTAGCCATTGATAGCCCTGTCCTCCATGAATTTGTCTAATCTTCTTTTAAAGCCATCCAAGCTGGTGGCCACTACTGCATCTTGTGGGAGCAAATTCCATAGTTTAACTATGCGCTGAGTAAAGAAGTACTTCCTTTTGTCTGTCCTGAATCTTCCAACATTCAGCTTCTTTGAATGTCCACGAGTTCTAGTATTATGAGAGAGGGAGAAGCACTTTTCTCTATCCACTTTCTCAATGCCATGCATAATTTTATACACTTCTATCATGTCTCCTCTGACCCGCCTTTTCTCTAAACTAAAAAGCCCCAAATGCTGCAACCTTTCCTCGTAAGGGAGTCACTCCATCCCCTTGATCATTCTGGTTGCCCTCTTCTGAACCTTTTCCAACTCTATAATATCCTTTTTGAGATGAGGCGACCAGAACTGTACACAGTATTCCAAATGCGGCCGCACCATAGATTTATACAACGGCATTATGATATCGGCTGTTTTATTTTCAATACCTTTCCTAATTATCCCAAGCATGGAATTTGCCTTTTTCACAGCTGCCGCACACTGGGTCGACATTTTCATCGTGCTGTCCACTACAACCCCGAGGTCTCCCTCCTGGTCGGTCACCGCCAGTTCAGACCCCATGAGCGTATATGTGAAATTAAGATTTTTTGCTCCAATATGCATAATTTTACACTTGTTTATATTGAATTGCATTTGCCATTTTTCCGCCCATTCACTCAGTTTGGAGAGATCTTTTTGGAGCTCTTCGCAATCCCTTTTTGTTTTAACAACCCTGAACAATTTAGTGTCGTCAGCAAACTTGGCCACTTCACTGCTCACTCCTAATTCTAGGTCATTAATGAACAAGTTGAAAAGTACAGGTCCCAATACCGATCCTTGAGGGACTCCACTTTCTACAGCCCTCCATTGGGAGAACTGTCCATTTATTCCTACTCTCTGCTTTCTGCTTCTTAACCAATTCCTTATCCACAAGAGGACCTCTCCTCTTATTCCATGACTGCTAAGCTTCCTCAGAAGCCTTTGGTGAGGTACCTTGTCAAACGCTTTTTGAAAGTCTAAGTACACCATGTCCACTGGATCACCTCTATCAATATGCTTGTTGACACTCTCAAAGAATTCTAATAGGTTACTGAGACAGGACTTTCCCTTGCAGAAGCCATGCTGGCTCTGCTTCAGCAAGGCTTGTTCTTCTATGTGCTTGGTTAATCTAGCTTTAATAATACTTTCTACCAGTTTTCCAGGGACAGAAGTTAAGCTAACTGGCCTGTAATTTCCGGGATCCCCTCTGGATCCCTTTTTGAAGATTGGTGTTACATTTGCCACTTTCCAGTCCTCAGGCACGGAGGAGGACCCGAGGGACAAGTTACATATTTTAGTTAGCAGATCAGCAATTTCACATTTGAGTTCTTTGAGAACTCTCGGGTGGATGCCATCCGGGCCCAGTGATTTGTCAGTTTTTATATTGTCCATTAAGCTTAGAACTTCCTCTCTCGTTACCACTATTTGTCTTAGTTCCTCAGAATCCCTTCCTGCAAATGTTAGTTCAGGTTCAGGGATCTGCCCTATATCTTCCACTGTGAAGACAGATGCAAAGAATTCATTTAGCTTCTCTGCAATCTCCTTATCGTTCTTTAGTACACCTTTGACTCCCTTATCATCCAAGGGTCCAATTGTCTCCCTAGATGGTCTCCTGCTTTGAATGTATTTATAGAATTTTTTGTTGTTGGTTTTTATGTTCTTAGCAATGTGCTCCTCAAATTCTTTTTTAGCATCCCTTATTGTCTTCTTGCATTTCTTTTGCCAGAGTTTGTGTTCTTTTTTATTTTCTTCATTCGGACAAGACTTCCATTTTCTGAAGGAAGACTTTTTGCCTCTAATAGCTTCCTTGACTTTGCTTGTTAACCATGCTGGCATCTTCTTGGCCCTGGCGGTACCTTTTCTGATCTGCGGTATGCACTCCAGTTGAGCTTCTAATATAGTGTTTTTAAACAACTTCCAAGCATTTTCGAGTGATGTGACCCTCTGGACTTTGTTTTTCAGCTTTCTTTTTACCAATCCCCTCATTTTTGTGAAGTTTCCTCTTTTGAAGTCAAATGTGACCGTGTTGGATTTTCTTGGCAATTGGCCATTTACATGTATGTTTAATTTAATAGCACTGTGGTCACTGCTCCCAATCGGTTCAACAACACTTACATCTCGCACCAGGTCCCGGTCCCCACTGAGGATTAAGTCCAGGGTTGCCGTCCCTCTGGTCGGTTCCATGACCAACTGATCTAGGGAATAGTCATTTAGAATATCTAGAAACTTTGCTTCTTTGTCATGACTGGAACACATATGCAGCCAGTCTATGTCCAGGTAGTTGAAGTCACCCATTACTACCACATTTCCTAGTTTGGATGCTTCCTCAATTTCATATCTCATCTCAAGGTCTCCCTGAGCATTTTGATCAGGGGGACGATAGATCGTTCCCAGTATTAAGTCCCTCCTGGGGCACGGTATCACCACCCACAACGATTCTGTGGAGGAGTCCGCCTCTTTTGGGGTTTCGAGCTTGCTGGATTCAATGCCTTCTTTCACGTATAGAGCGACTCTGCCACCAATACGTCCTTCCCTGTCCTTCCGATATAGTTTATATCCAGGGATAACCGTATCCCACTGGTTTTCTCCATTCCACCAGGTCTCGGTTATGCTCACTATATCAATGCTCTTCTCTAAGACCAAGCACTCCAGTTCTCCCATCTTGGTTCGGAGGCTCCTAGCATTAGTGTACAGGCACTTGTAAGCAGTGTCTCTCTTCAAGTGTCTTTGGCACTTGTGGTTAGGCCTGTGGTAATTTTGCTCTTCTGAATTTATATCCTGTGCCCCTGCTCTCACAATGCCTACTTCTAGGCCTACCCCTTTTAAAATTTCATCATTTCTTTGGTTTTTATCCCAGGGGGGAGATTTATTCCGAACCGGACCTTTCTCAGCTCCTGTCGGGTTTCCCCCCTCAGTCAGTTTAAAAGCTGCTCTGCTACCTTTTTAATTTTAAGTGCCAGCAGTCTGGTTCCATTCTGGTTCAAGTGGAGCCCGTCCCTTTTGTACAGGCCCGGCTTGTCCCAAAATGTTCCCCAGTGCCTAACAAATCCGAACCCTTCCACCCGACACCATCGTCTCATCCACGCATTGAGACTGCGAAGCTGGGCCTGTCTGGCTGGTCCTGCGCGTGGAACTGGTAGCATTTCAGAGAAAGCCACCTTGGAGGTCCTGGCTTTCAGCATCCTACCTAGCAACCTAAATTTTGCTTCCAGGACCTCACGGCTGCATTTCCCCATGTCGTTGGTGCCAACGTGCACCACAACCACTGACTCCTTCCCAGCACTGTCTACCAAACTATCTAAACGACGGGCGATATCCGCAACCTTCGCACCAGGCAGGCAAAACACCTTGCGGTCTACACGCCCATCACACACCCCACTGTCTATGTTCCTAATGATCGAATCACCCACTACAAGGATCCCTCCACCCCCTGGAGATATATCCTCGGCATGAGAGGATAGCTGCTCATCCCCCAAGGAATGGGTCCCTTCTAAGGGATCGTTTCCCTCTTCCTCAGCTGGATGCTCTCCTTCCCCGAGACCATCATTCTCCATGACAGCAGGAGAGCTATCATCGTTGGAGTGGGACACAGCTATAACGTCCCTGAAGGCCTCCTCCACACACCTCTCTGCCTCTCTCAGCTTTTCCAGGTCCGCCACCTTGGCCTCAAGGAAATGAAGTCGTTCCCGGAGAGCCAGGAGCTCATTGCACCAAGAGCACACCCATGACTTCTGTCCAACAGGCAGATAGTCGTACATGCTGCAGGCAGTGCAAAACACTGGAAAGCCCCCACACCCCTGCTGGCTTCTTACCTGCATAGTTTTGTTTAAGGTTTATTACGTCAATGGGTTAACAGGATATACACCAAAATGTCAACTGCTATCCCCCACAACTTCTGTAAAATGAGCTTGCAGCTGACTGCTCTAAGCCTGCTCTTTCAGGTTTGTAGCCAATACGTAAAGTCAGGGTTGTGATTGACAAGGGAATTGTTGACCTCCAGGCAGTAACTAGACCCCATTACAAATCCAGAAAACTGTTGTTTTTTCTTGCTAATCTGAAAATCTCAGAACATATAGTATGAAAAGCAGTGTTGGACCAAGATGAAAGAGGTGTGAAAATTGGAGGGAGAAATATCAATAATTTAAGATATGCAGATACTATACTACTAGAAGAAACCTGTAATGATTTGAAACAAATACTGATTTATTTATTTATTTATTTGTTTCATTTATAGACCGCCCATAGCGAGTGGCTCTCTGGGCAGTGTACAAAAAGGTTAAAATACAAAATATCAACAATAAAATCAGACAACAAACAATAAACACAAGCAGCAACTAAAGAAAAAAAGAAAAAAGAAAAAATTTAAATTATAACATAAACGCTTAAAATGCCTGGGAGCATAGCCAGGTCTTAACCTGGCGCCGAAAAGATAGAAGCGTAGGCGCCAGACGTACTTCTTCGGGGAGGCTGTTCCACAGTTCGGGGGCCACTACAGAAAAGGCCCTAGATCGAGTAACTGTCCTCCGGGCTTCTCGATGGGTTGGTACCCGGAGGAGGGCCTTAGATGCTGAGCGAAGTGACCGGGTAGGTTCATAGCGGGAGAGGCGTTCCACAAGATATTGCAGTCCCACGCCGTGTAAGGCTTTATAGGTCAAAATCAGCACCTTGAATCTGGCTCGGAAACAAATAGGTAGCCAGTGCAAACGGGCCAGAACAGGTGTTATATGTGCTGACCGGCTGGTCCTCGTCAGCAGTCTGGCTGCTGTGTTTTGCACTAGCTGAAGCTTCCGAACTGTCTTCAAGGGCAGCCCTACGTAGAGCGCATTACAGTAATCCAGCCTAGAAGTTATCAGAGCATGAACAACTGAGGCGAGGTCATCCCTGTCCAGATAGGGGCGTAGCTGGGCTACCAACCGAAGGTGATAGAACGCATTCCTTGCCACCGAGGCCACTTGCACCTCAAGAGACAAGGAAGGATCGAAAAGAACTCCCAGACTATGAACAGCCACCATCTGGGCAGGGGAGGCACTCACCAACAGTGTCTCAGTCTTGTCTGGATTGAGTCTCAGTTTATTAGCTCTCATCCAGTCCATTATCGCGGTCAGGCAATGATTCAGCACATCCACAGACTCACCTGTAGAAGATGAAAAGGAGAAATAGAGCTGCGTGTCATCAGCGTACTGGTGGCAACGCACTCCAAAACTCCTGATGACGGCACCCAGAGGCTGCATGTAGATGTTAAAAAGCATGGGGGACAAAATCGACCCCTGAGGGACTCCACAATGGAGAGTCCAAGGTGTCGAGCAATGTTCCCCAAGTACTACCTTCTGGCGACGATCCACCAAGTAGGAGCGGAACCACTGCCAAGCAGTGCCTCCAACTCCCAACTCCGCGAGTCTCCCCAGAAGGATACCATGGTCGATGGTATCAAACGCCGCTGAGAGATCAAGGAGAATCAACAGAGTCACACTCCCTCTGTCCCTCTCCCGACAGAGGTCATCGTACAGGGCGACCAAGGCTGTTTCAGTGCCAAAACCAGGCCTAAAACCGGATTGAAACGGATCCAGATAATCGGTCTCATCCAAGAGCACCTGGAGCTGATTGGCAACCACACGCTCCAGAACCTTGCCCCAAAAGGGGATATTTGCCACCGGTCTATAATTGTTCAAGTTATCTGGGTCTAAGGAAGGTTTCTTCAAAAGAGGTCTCACTACTGCCTCCTTAAGGCTACTAGGGACTACTCCCTCACTCAAGTAGGCATTTATCACTTCCTTGGCCCAGCCGGTGGTACCAGTCCTGCTAGCCTTGACCAGCCAAGATGGACAAGGATCTAGAGCAGACGTGGTCGCCCGCACCATTCCAAGCACCTTGTCCACTTCCTCAAGCTGCACCAACTGAAACTCATCCAATAATGAAAGACAAGACCGTGTTCTGGACACTTCAATGGATTCATCTGTCGTAACATCAGAGTCTAGGTCTCTACGGATGCATGCGATTTTATTTTGGAAGTGCCCTGCAATGTCGTTACAGCAAGCTTCAGATGTTTCAATGGTATCTTGAGGACCAGAATGTAAGAGTCCTCGTACAACCCTAAAAAGCTCTGCTGGGTGGCAGAGAGATGTCTTGATAGATGCAGCGAAGTAGGACTTCTTCGCCGCCCTTACCGCTTTTATGTATGACTTAGTAGAGGCACTTACCAAAGCATAATTGCATCCATCTGGAGTTCGTCTCCATCTGCACTCCAGCCTCCTTCTCTCTTGCTTCATCACTCTCAGCTCCGGGGTATACCACGGAGCTGTATGAGCTCTGCATCGAAGAGGGCGCGCGGGAGCGATCATGTCGATAGCCCGGGCCATCTCTGTATTCCACAGTTCGACCAAGGCCTCGACAGGAGCGCCAGTACTATCAGCTGGAAAAACTCCCAGAACCCTCTGAAAACCCATAGGATCCATAAGCCTCCGGGAGCGGACCAACTTAATAGGTCCCCCACCCTTGCAGAGGGAAAGAGTCGTCGTAAGTCTAAAACTCAGCAGGCGGTGATCTGTCCATGACAATGGAGTAGATGAAAAATACCCCACCTCCAGATCACCATCTCCATGACCAGTGGCGAAGATCAAATCAAGAGTGTGACCCGACACATGCGTTGGGCCAGTAACAAATTGAGACAGCCCCATGGTTGTCATGGAGGCCATGAAGTCCTGAGCCACTCCAGATAAGACAGTCTCGGCATGAACGTTGATATCCCCCAACACCACAAGTTTGGGGGACCTCAACAACACCTCCGAGACTATCTCTGTCAGCTCAGCTAGGGAAGCTGTTGGGCAGCAAGGTGGGCGGTACACCAACAAGATTCCCAGTCTGTCTCCTTGGCCCAGTACAAGGTGGAGACACTCTAGACCAGTCGTCATCTGGACAGGATGCCTGGTGAGAGAGAAAATACTCCTATAGACCACAGCGACCCCGCCTCCCCGGCCCTCAGATCTGCCATAGTGCTGCACCGTATACCCAGGTGGGCAAAGCTGAGAGAGGGCAACTCCTCCCTGCTCACCCACCCAGGTCTCGGTTATACACCGAGATGATGAAAGTTAAAGAGGAAAGCACAAAAGCAGGACTACAGCGGAACATCAAGAAGACCAAAGTAATGACAACAGAAGATTTATGTAACTTTAAAGTTGACAATGAGGACATTGAACTTGTCAAGGATTATCACAGTCATTAACCAAACTGGAGACAATAGTCAATAAATCAGAAGAAGGCTAGGACTGGGGAGAGCAGCTATGAGAGAACTAGAAAAGATCCTCAAATACAAAAATGTATCACTGAACACTAAAGTCAGGATCATTCAGACCATGGTATTCCTGATCGCTATGTATGGATGTGAAAGTTGGACAGTGACAAAGGCGGATAAGAGAAAAATCCATTCATTTGAAATGTGGTGTTGGAGGAGAGCTTTGCAGATACCATGGACTGTGAAAAAGACAAATAATTGGGTGTTAGAACAAGTTAAACCAAAACTATCACTAGAAGCTAAAATGATGAAACTGAGGTTATCATACTTTGGACATGATTCACTAGAAAATACAATAATGCTGGGAAAACCAGAAAGGGAGTAGAAAAAGAGGAAGGCCAAACAAGAAATGGATTGATTCCATAATGGAAACCACAGACCTGAACTTACAAGATCTGAACAGGTTGGTTTATGGCAGATGGTATTGGAGGTCACTGATCCTGTTGGAGGTTGCTGATTCATAGGATCGCTATAAGTTGTAATCATTTGTAGGCACATAACAACAAAACAATATAGCTTTCAGTCTTTTTCTCTCTTGTGTGCAGGAGTCAAACAAGTTTAAATTTTCCTGGGCTGTTGAAGAGGGCAGTGTTTTTGAAAACCTTCCCAGTATGACGTTTTAATCCAATACTTGCTTTTCTGGTAGAGTAGAACTGCAATGCTAATCCCACATATCCAGAGTACCCCATTGAATTCAATAGGACTTACTTTTGAGTAGACATGGTGAGGATTCTCCTGTAAATTAATGGGACTTTTGAGTGAACATTGCAAAGGATTGTGCTTGTGTTGTAAATCTTTCTCTCCCTCCCCAATCCTATTTTTAAAGCGATTAGGCCAGGCTTACTTAGGTATTACTGCTCTTATTCATTAGGAAACTAATACTGAATTTATTTTAAAAAACTGTTCTGCAATGACCAATTGGTTTTGACAATAAACTGTTATATGGGGTGTATGTATTTTTACATCTCTGTGTATGTGTATATGGAGTCTTTCCAACAACCCTGTGAGGTAGGGTTGCCAACTGGAAACCAAGGGAGCTCACAATATGAAATAAATTCCTTTTAAATCCAATAACCATAAAAACAAGTATAAATAGTTGAAAAAAAAGCTTAAAGTGGCATGATTCTGAATTTTAGGTTGGGTGAGTGAAGTTCCTCATCACGAGGTTGCAGTTCTCTGCACGCTTCCCTGTTTGAGTAAGCCCCATTGAATGCATTGGGACTTGCTTCTGAGTAAACAAACATAGGATTGCACTATAAATATCTTTATAAGTTGTGTAAATAATAAACATCTTTGACAGTCATGCTTATATAAATATTTCTTCAAACTATGTCCCGATAAGTATCTGATTTCACATTATGGTTGTACATGATTATTTCCTTTACATTTTCATTGTGCCCTTTTTCCTTGGGGTGGTCATGATTCCCCGCTGTTGTTTTCATCCTGAGGGGCAGGTTAGGAGGAGAGATGGTGAGTAGCCCTTGGTTACCCAGTAAACTTTATAGCTCATTTCCATTTTAAAACAATAATTAAAATGATTTACATGCAGGCAAAGTTTATGAAGTAGACCCACACAATACATTTAAAGCATATCCAACTCGCATTTAAGGCACACTACTTTCCACAAAGAATCCTGGGAAGTGGAATTTCCCCCTCACAGTTATTGTTCCCACCACCCTTAACAAACTACAGTTCCCATGATTCTGGGGTGGGATTCATGTGCTACAAATCTGTGTTTAATGTGTTTTAAATGAATGCTGTGGATCTGCCCAAGGTATGATGTGCATTCATTAGTGAACCATTTTAGAATATACTTTTTTAAACAGCGGAAGGACTGTAGCTCAGTGGCAGGGCAAATGCTTTGCATGCAAAGGTCCAAAATTCAATTTCTGGAAAAAACTATTGCCTGGAATCCTGGAGAGCCAATGCTAGTCCATGTCATCAGAATTAAACTAGATGGTACCAAATGGCCTGAGTCAGCATAAGGCAGATTCCTTTGATCCTACAAGTAGAAAGAGACCCAAGGGCCACAGTGACTCCAAAATTTATTTATGTAGTTTGTTTACAACATTTATCTACTGCTTTATTGTAAAAAATATTAAAGCAGTTTACAGAAGGAATTAAAACAATGAAATTATTGGCAAAAGCAGTTAAAGACAGGTATTTGAAAACATTCAAAATAATAAAACCAACACTGACTTAAAAACAGGTAAAAAACACAACAGTTTCTACATGCCTGGGTAGGCTGGCCTAAATATGTTTAGCAGGTGCTGAAAAGAGTACAATGAAGGCATCTGCCTAATGTCAATAGGCAGTGAGTTCCAAAGCATAGGTGCTGCCAAAGGACTGATTTCTTATAAGAGCAGAACAAGTACTATGCGGCACCCCTAACATGGAAAACAAGTTGAACTTGGCCTGGTAGCAAATCAGCAACCGGTGCAGATTTCAGAGCAGAGATATTATGTCTTGATAGGGTCACACTCATGTCAGCAATCATGCCACAGCATTCAGCACTAACTGCAGCCCCCGGGTCAGGTTGTGCTGCATAGGGATTTCTGTTCCCTTGGCTGACTGGCTGACAGGATTTTTTTAGTTTTGGTTTTTGGTTAGGAATCCTGACTGGTTGTGGGATGATGAGTTTTCTGACTTTTCTGTTGTGGTTGGTATGGTATTGTATTTAGGAAATCATCACTGTCTTTCGTTTTTCTTTTTCTATTTGCATTTCATTTACCTTTAACCTCACTCCCTTACATCCATAGAAGAAACAACAGTGGTTCCATACACTCAGCTCAACTCCCTTAAACCCACTGATGGTGCACCTTGTTGGTTGCATGACAGTTTGTTTCTTGCCCAATAGTGGTAAAAAAGAATTCACATACTGGGAAGTGTGGCTGCAATTGTTGTTTTTCCCAAGCTGCTGCCTGTGAAGGTAGACCAAACCATGTGTGTTTTCTCTCTGTCAATTATTACTCACTGGAATTGGGTTGGCTGACAAAGTGATTTTATAGCAGCCCACTGGGCAGACAGAAAAGGGTAGAAAATCTTCTTACTCTTACTCATTTCACAGCCCTCTTTCTGAAATGAAGGGTCAAATCTGTAAAGAAGTTTGGAGCAGCCATGTTAATAGGTTAGCACAGGGCATTCCAGACAGGGTGTTGCCAACCCTGCTTGGATATGGATATATTTGCTGAGGATCCCTAGTCAAGCTGTACCAACAGCACAATCCAAACTATATCCACTCAGAAGTATGTCCGATTGAGTTCTATGGGGCTTAGTCCCTTAGTAAGTATATTTATAATTGCAGCCTTTGGGGGCATCCATCTTTACTCCCGAGTGCTCTCATCCAACATCTACACAACCCTAGGCTCCTTTCTTCCTACAATGGCCTTCTGGTAACTGGCCTGGCCTAAGGGCACTTAAACCTTTTTTGCCAGAAGCAAGTAGGCTAGATTAAATGTTCCCTACCCAGGCTCTATCTTTTAGCTAAGGTTTCTATCTTAATTTCCAATCAGATAAATGTTTTTGTTTGAATTGTATGCTCCAAGCAGCTGTGGTTGATGCTTTATGTATCATGCTTAATGACATCACTAGGGCACACCCCTGTGACATCACTAGGTTCTGTCCCTGAAATCTCAGGGTTTGGGATATATCTGACCTGGTAACCTTAACACACACACACAAGTTTTCTTAAGCATGTGCAACTTGACTAAACCAACTCTCAGCCTAGCCTACCTCAAAGGGTTGTTGCAAAAATAAAACTGGGAGGGAAGACCCTGGAAGAAAAGAAAAATACAAATATATCATGTCATATCTGTTGGGAGTAAAGCAGCAATGTATGTTACAAGTGACCTGAAGGTGGTGGGCAGACAGAAAGGCCATCTCTTCATGCCTCTGCTGATTCCTCCTCTAAAGTATTTGTTGTTTTTGCAGGCTTTGCTCCTCCCCTTCTCTTCTTGTGTGTTCTCAGTTAGTTAGTAATGGCTGCTTGAGTACAGACCATACAGTGCTACAGCACGTAAGATTTTACCTCTTTGTTGTAATAAACCTTAAGCTTCTTTATTCTCCCAACTACCAGTCTTAACTGGCCAATTATGTCTGCACTTTGCTACAGCATACCAAAAACTCTAACAATATTAATAGATTATGCAGTGAGGGGGAGAAAATGCACAATACCAGCCCCCCATTGCTTTAACAGCAATATTACACAGTTCTGATATTTTACAGCAAAATACCAACAGAAAAAAGCTGACCAACATACACACACACAAATACTCTACACATGTGCAGCTTGACTGAAGCAACTGTCAGCCTAACCTACCTCACGGGATTATTGGAAAGACACCAGACATACACACTTGAGATGTGAAAATACACACACCTCATATAATTTGATTGTCAAAATCAGTTGGTCATTGAACAACATTTTTTAGAAAAATCAATAATAGTTTCCTGCCAAATAACAGGAGTTACACCTAAGTAAACCCTGCCTAATGGGTTAAAAATAGGATTGGAGGGAGAGAAAGAGAGAGAGAGAGAGAAATTAACAACACAATCCTATGTGTGTACTCAGTTGATTTACAGCACAATTCTAACCATGTCTATACAACAAGTAAGTGCTATTGAATTCAATGGAGTGATGACACGCAACAAATAAAAACACACTCACAGCCAGGAAAGCAGGCATCCCCCCCATGCTTTGATTGCTACATGATACTCCTGATTTTATTTTTACAACAAGCAAGCCTCTTTGCAAAGTGTTCAGTTTGCATTTGCCTTTTTTGTGGGGGTGGGGGATTCTTTGACACCCATTCACATTTACTGTGTAGTAGAACCTGCAGAAAACCCTAGGGAGTATGGGATGGTCAAACAGAGATTAGAAAGAGACAAATCACTAGTAAGAGAGGAGAAAACAACAGCTTTTGATAATTTGATGCTCAGTCATCAGTCACAGCTCTGACTTCACCTAGTGGCTAAAACCTTGAAGAGACCAAGACTTGGAGCAGCAGGATAGCTCATTTAGCAGAAATTGCATTTCCTGTCTCTCAGCCAGAGAAGCAGTCTCAGGACTCAGAGACTGGGTTTTACACAAAGCTTTATTCCAGAAGTTAGTACAGGAACACAGCATCAGCTATTCTAGGCATGATTCAGGATACAGAACACTAACAGGCTAGGCATATCTCAGAAACAGGCCAGGCATATCTCATAATACAAACCAGGTATGTAAAGGCAGCAGCAGACTGTTGTCACAATGGGCTAATAATGTCCACCCATCCTAAATATAAGAGAGCATTCTCTAGTACTTTCCAGCTTTTCCTGCAAGGCTAAAGGTTCTCCTAGAAGCAGAGAAGCTGTTGCTGTCTCTTGTATAATCTGTGTGACCTTGGCAAAAGTGTACTCTGACATACTACTTTCACTTTGCTCTCTCTGGAAGACTCCACACTGTTCATTATGTTTTATATGTTCAGCAGCTAGTTCTGGGCTGGGTGTCAATGAGAATTCCTTTCTCTCTGTGTCATAGATGAAGGGGGGTTATGGGCACCATTAGACTTGCTACCAGAGCATTTTTGAAACATTTCTGCCATGTTTTCCCCAGCCCCTCTGTGACATCTGTAACCCACTCTCATCCTCCCAGTCTTGCCCATGACATTGGAGGAGGGGCTCACATTTCAGTGTCTAGTTTTGTTTCCAGAGCAGGTAAAAAGCTGCTGTTTTTTAAAAAAATGGAAGCTAAGAGTCCTATCCTTTCCACCTGTCTGTCAGCAGCCCAGAAATCAGCCATTACTCTTCTTAATTTCAAAGCCACAGGAGACTATTCTTCTGTCTCCCCCATCCATCCTCAGAGCCTGCCTCTTATACAGAAATATATGTTAACCCTAAGCACACCAACACACAACTACATTCGACTTTGTGTTAAACTTATCAGATCATCAATTACTTCTGTGGGCTATGAAGAAAGAAAGAAAGAAAGAAAGAAAGAAAGAAAGAAAGAGAGAGAGAGAGAGAGAGAGAGAGAGAGAGAGGGAGAGAGAGAGAGAAAGAAAGAAAGAAGCACCAGTAATGGCCAAAAGAGAGGATCAAAAGACATGAAATTCCAACTGGTGCTAGCTAGAGAATTTATGGCAAAAATCATTCTTTCCCCTGAGGACAACTGTAAATATCAATAAATGAATCAACATCATCATCACTCAGCAGAAGTCACTGATAGCATTCATAAAAACATCAAAATGCAAGGTGCATAAAAAAGGAACTAACATTATTCAAAACACAACTGCCTTTACTGAAAATCAGTAAAACTACCAACATATTTCAGGGGTGGGGAGCATGGGGAAATAACTTCATAAAATAGCTGTGCTAGTTTATATTCTAACAGACAAACTGGAAACCTATGTATAAACAGTGGGACATCACAGGTTTTGTTTATTTTTTATTTATTTAAGCCCTCCCAAGGCAGCTTATAAAAGCTCATTCGCTTCATATACATAGCAGAATAATTTAACTTTGTATACATAACTGGAACATGATGGTTCAGAATAATTTTGCTTGTAACACTTCTGGTCCAGGCCTCCAATAATGCTTCTATTACTCCTCTACTTGTGATCCATTCTGAAATGCCTATCCACCAGAGCTGGTCCCAGCCCTTATATCTTCCCCCATCCTAGCTCCACCTCTATCCTTGAATGGTCTGTTGCCTCAGTCTGTGAAATCTGAACAGCACACCCTTTTGGTTATGGTTTAAACTGTGTTGGCTTTCTGTTCTCCAAACTTTGGCAGATCAGTCTATTTCTGTTCCATGTCATTTTGCATGCGCTAAAGTCCATTCTAAACTGCATTTTGCAATTTTAAAAAGAAGTATGGAAATGTCACATTTAAACTGCACACATTTTGTATGCATTCTTCCCTTAAAACACACATTTGTGTATGCATTTCAATGCATTTTCCCTAAAAATACATTTTTCCTGTAAGATACATATTTATGTGTGCACTTTTTGAACCAAAATGACATTACAAAATCTGAAGAAGTGTGTAATCTAATTGATTGCGGTGTTTTGCTAAGTTAGGGACTGGTGAATCAGGTTAGTTTGCTTTAAAATGCAGACCAAACAAATTTCTCCTCCATCCCTATGCCCTAGTCCTAGGCAGTAATTCAGCAGGTCATGGATCTGGGTCTAAGCACAAAGGAGGGGCTGCTGCAGATTTTCCCTCTATGAGATATTGTAGGAGAAAGAGAGGAGGAGGAGGAGGAGGCTTTGGGAAGCACCCACACATATTCCAGCACTTCTAGTTCTGGCTAAAAGACACCAAATGAGTTCATGGCAGACATGACATTTGAATCAGGGACTTCCTCATGCAAATCTCAAACCCTGCTCCAGTACCCCAATACTGCTTCTCAGACACCATTGCAGACAGATTGTGTTTTCTCCCTCTATCCCTCCCTCCCTCATCTCATCCATGCATCCTGTTTTTATTATCCCCTCCCCTTCTTTGCAGAGACATTACAAGAAGAAACAGCGCTTGATGTCCTTCAGTATTGCTTCCTTCGTTCTTTTTTTAAAAGTAGCTTTTCCACCTATCAGCATTTTTCCATGATGTTATGTGAGAAGAAGACAATTGACACCAGAAATCTAGGATCTCTCCTAAGTGTGAAAGAAAGACCGAGGGCTTATCCAAACGGAGCGGGATAATCCATGGTTTCCATATTCGGTTTGTCATCTGATAGTCCTCACTTTGCCTTTTTGTTCGCTGTTTCCCAATGGAAAAAAACACTTTTTTGTGGCACAGCGATGATTCCTGATTTCAAACAGCACATCACATTTTTGCCGGTATTGCAAGCAGAGGATTTAACCCGCGAAAATGCGTAACAGTGTGCGACGTCATTTGGATGACCGAAAAATAATAAACACACATAGCGCGCGTGTCACACATTTTGCAGTCATCTGGATGAGCCCTGAGTCTGTGTCTCACTCAGCCACTGAAGTGGAATGCATCTCTGCCTGCATACTGTTTTTTTCCTTTTTTATTATGCCAACTGACATTTTGCATATAGATGGTAGATATCGCTGAGGTAACTGCAGCAACTGCAGTGTTTGTGTATGTGTGGGTGGGTGGGGTTAAATTATGTTGTTAGGCAAAAGTTGCTCAAAAGTATTTTTAATTACTTGGTTGTAATAGGCTGTATACCTTTTAGTGACCCCACACAATAATGACCACAAAAGGAGAATTTCCCACTCTGCTCTTTCCACAGCAGACTTCTGGAAACCTCTCCTGGGGATCAGGAGATTTGCAAGGAGGGCCTAGAACAGGGGCAGACAACTAGATCTAGCCACCAAGTCAGTCCTTAGTTCCCCCCTCCTCCCCTACCCTCCACATGCCAAGTTTGACAGGTGGGCACCTACGCACCTGTCAGTCACCGGACATCACAATGACATCAGGTGGCCTGTTTTCATTTCTGCACCATGTGGGTGCAAGCATGCCATACACTACATTTTGAAGACCGAAGAATCAGCTGCTGCTGCCTGATTTGGAGCACTTCCTCCCACTGAGCACCCCCACATCCCACATGCCAGATGTTTCCTGAAGGCCTCACTATCTGCAGTAAAGGCTTTTTGCAGGGTACACAGAAATGTAGTGGGACAAGGAGAAGGAAAAACCCTTGCATAAAAGTATCCTTGTGCTGCATTAAATGCAACCCAATATTGTACATTGTCTTGAGTATGAAAGACAACTGATAATATATACCTGTTTTGACAAAACCAAAGCTAAAATGGACTTAATTGGTAAGGGTGCCTCTGTAATTATAGCATGTGAGCTTTCAGTTTAATAAGTATCAACTAATGAGGGAGGAGGGGGGACAGAACAGGATGCTTTGCATTGGATACAACCTCTTGGAAGACCACCCAAGGTCTCAGTTGAACCAAATCATTAAAAATGTTAAAGGGTGCTCCCTGGTGGGGCTTGCCAACTCCTCTGCAGCACGACTGAGCAAGCCAGAAGCGCACATGGTCCCAACTCCCCTATAAACCAGCAACATACCAAATAAAAGAGGAAACTGAGCAAGGAGAATAATGCAGAATGAAAAGAGCAAAAAGGGGCAATGTGAGCCTGATTAGGTGCCCACAGATTAGGTGCCTGCTAAGAAACAGAATGGCTGCCAAGAAGTTGGAAGCAATCTTAAAGGTGGCCTTGTGGGTCCCAAGCATCATGCTCTTGGAGGTCTTGTACAGATGGGATGTCAGTTCCAACTTCCAGCACACCGAAAGAAGTAGCCTCAACAACAATTTCCTCTTCCAGTACTTGTACTTGACTCTTGATATGCGTTATGTGGGCAGACATTAGAGCTGCTGATTAAGCACTATCACCAGCAGCATCAATCACAGCGCTTAGGCTAATAAAGGGAGAGTCAGATGCCAGGGAAGCTAAGGCCGGGGCTTACAAGGGGAGAGAGCAAGAGACTCCACACCATCAATCCCCCCCACCCCGTTGTAGCACCTGAGATAAAACTTCCTTTTTGTTTGATTTTTGTTCCATCTTTTTCTGTGAAACTAGATCTTTATTCTATCTTTCTCTACATAACTAGATTTATGTACTTCAGTATTAATATGTGTGTTTCTATAATGGAGATGGTTTTCATCCATTTTTGTCGGACCAAATGGGATGCTCCCTGTGAGATTATGAACATCAGGTGTGTTGGTGCCTGCCCAAGATGCCCTACAGGATGAGGGGAAGATGGGCTTGATCTCCCTGGGGGGGGGGAGAGGGTGTTTGTATTGCCCCAAGTGAGAGATGGGGTGAAATGAATGCTGTTTTATCTCTTCTGTTGCTATTGAATGGTTTTATTCAATGGACTTGTTTTCCTGCACTTGATTATTGTTTAGGTGAACAGTTGTGTGTTTTAGTGACATGACAATAGAGTGGACGAAGTCATGTGGGTGGTTGTAAGGGGAGTGTGAGTGCTGAACGATTGTGTCTGGGGAGGGGAGGTGTATGCTTAGATTTGTTCTGTGTAGGGTGAATGTGAATGATTTTGGTGAATTACTATGATGTGTGTTTCCTACTGCAATGTGATTTTTATGATGATATATACTGTAATGACGTTACATTTTCCTGTAGCTTGCTGCATTTTGATGGTTTTTATATTATTTGCTTTTGTGGTTCTTAGTTGTTTTACGTATGTACATTGTTCAGAGATATTTAATGTTTAATTACATTATTTAAAATGTGGAATTAATAGTAATAGAAAGAGTAGCATTGGTTGGTTTTGGACATAGATTTGTATTGTATTTCTTACACTGATTCCTTTTGTTGGGGTATATAAACCACTTAGAGATTTCTGTTGAACTGTAATCATCATCATCATCCAAGATGCTCACTTTTCCCCCTCTTTTTGTTTTCTGTGTATTGGAAGACGTGACATCATTGGCCACATTCACACCAGACATTTATCCCACTCTTATTCCACTTTAAACAGTCATGGCTTCCTCCAAAGAATGCTGGGGAGTGTAGTTTGTGAAGGTGCTGAGAACTGTGAGGAGACTCCTGTTTCCCTCACAGAGCTACAATTCCCAGGTTCTCTGGGAAGAGGAAGTTTTCTGCGAAGAGGAAATGATAGTTAAACCACTCTGGCAAATTGTATGCTTTTCAGGGTTTTATGTAGCAGAGAATGAAGAAAATGACGGATACATGAGGGTACAATACATATAGCAGTTTAAGAGTTTGACAGCATTTTCCACCAATAGTCTAACCCAGCGTTTGCTAACCTGATGCCTTCCAGATGTTTTGGACTACAATTCCCTGTGCTGGATGGGGCTGATGGCAGCCCAGAACATCTGGAAGGCACCAGGATGGCAAAGGCCGGTCTAACCAAATGAATGCAATTGCTTTGCTTGTTTTTGACATTATTGTACTTATTTTGGTACATTATTGTTAGCTGCTTTGGGCTTCCTTTTGGAAGGAAAAGCAGGGTGCAAATATAAAAATGAAATTAATCTAACAATTGAATGGGGCCCAGTGACATAAAGACAGATAGTGTAAATCTTTAAGGCCTGGTGCTACATGGTCCCACACAGACTTGCCCATTAATACTCTAGCTATTGCATTTTGCTCCAGGTGTAGTCTCTGGACCATATTCAAAGACAGCCCCACACAGAGTAAATTGCAGTAATCCAAACAAGAGGTTACTAGAGCATGGCTCACTGTGGCCAAGCTATCTCTCCAGGGCAGCCATGGCTGTTGAATTAACTGAAAAATGGGAAAAGACATTCAGCACTTCTGAGGCCACTTGGGCCTGCAGTGACAGACAAATTAATTAATACCTCCACATTATGTACCTGAACTGTCAGGGGGAGTGCAACCCCTTCTAGAACAGGCTGTCCTTCTATTTCTTCAACCCAGGAAGCACTAATCCACAGCACCTCCATCTTATCAGGATTCATTTTCAGTTTATTAGCCCACATCCAGCCCATTACTGCCTCCAGACAGTGATCCAGTACCTGCACAGCTTCACCTGATTTTCGTATGATAAGGAGAAATAGAGCTGAGCGTTATCTGCATATTTATTACACTTCACCCCCAAGACCTCTGATGACTCCTCTCAGTGGCTTCACATACATATTAAAGAGCACTGGAAACAAAATAGAACCTTGTGGGACCCCACACCACAGTTGCCATGGGATCAAGCAAATACCTTCCACCGCTATTCTCTGGAACCAGCCCTGCAGGGAGGAGTGAAACCCAACACAATACCATTCCAGCCTGCAGCGTCGGTCCTTCACTCAAGCTGTTTTCCTTCCTGTTTCGTCCTCTGGAGCTTTGTTGCATATCAAGGAGCTTTCTTCTTATCTCACCATGCCACAGGAAGACTAGAACCTTAAGAAGGGCACCAGTCATACAAGCTGGAAAACCCCAAAAAGCATTCAGGAGTCCATAATATTTTATAAGTTTCTGGGAGGCAGACCATCTTAAAGTGTCCACCACCCCTACAGAGGGAAACTGTCATCTTCAACCCAACTGTACTAGGAAATGGTCAGTCCATGGCAATGGGGTCATAATGACTCTGGCCCCCAAAACATCAACCAACCACTCAGTAGAAAAAACTAGTTCTAGAGTATTCCCTGCTTCATGCATCAGGTCAGTAATATGCTGAAACAGCCCTGTGGCTGTCATGGTGGCCATGAAGTCTCAATCTGGCCCTATAGGATAGGCCTTGACATGGACACTGAATTCCCCCAGGACTAATGTTCTGGGGTCCTCCAATACCACTCCAGAGACCACCTCTGCCAGCTTGAGGAGGGAGACTACCAGGCAGTGGGTGGACACTAGAACACCAGCAGTATCCCCACTTTGACTCTCCAGCTCAGCAGAAGGTTTGTTGAGCCCCAGCTCCCCCAGGTAGACCAGGGAGAGCTGTCAAAGGAGGAGGAGGCTTTCGAGGGCATTGAGAGAGGGGGAGATGTTGACAGCCTGCAAGTTCCCACGGATAGCCCTCCCATCAACGCAGATCCCACTCCGTCTACAAGCGCTCCAATAGAGCCATTGGGAAGCGACCTCTCGAGCGCACGCCAACTCCACACACACCCCGGATTCCCTGCCTGGCACTTCAAACGCTTCCCTGCCAATCTGCTCCCCGCCCTCTGAGGTCGAGTTGGCACCTAGCGAGCCTGTGCTGTCAGATGTACAGCCGGAGGATCGTCTCCCCTCGCCCCAGGCGAGACAACGCGAGAAGCAGGACAGTCAGAAGGTGCTACTTTGGAGGAGTCAGAGATTACCTTTCCTATTTAAGGAGGCACCTCCCTGATTGGGGTGCTGAGTCAACTTATTACACACGCTGCAGAGCATGTCTAGGTAGCTCAGGCAGAGACATTAGTGAGTTAGCATAGACAGGTCTATGAAGCACACTGCTTTAGATGTAACCATTACTCTAATAAAACAAAAAGTCCAGCGTCGTCTCTGTCCCGTGATTCACGCTCTGGGCAGGACAGCATACAAACCCATACTTCTGGCTCCAAGGTAAGCTGGTGTCCTGGCAAGGAAAATTAATGCCCTATGGCAATCCTATGGGTGATGGCAACTCCCCCTTCACCCAGCATTCCATTCTGTGATACATTCTGTGCACCAAGTATCCAAGGGGAGAAAGCTGAATGAGATCTAGTCCACCCAGCTCATTTTCTCTAGTCTCAATAATAAATGCTAGGTCAGCCTCCTCATCCATGATCCAGTTATGAATGAATGATAATGGTGCATGACCTAGCATTCATCAATGGCACAATCAGGATGAAGGACTGGCTGACATGGTAATCCAGATCCTGAAAGCTTGCAGGATTATTGCTGCTACTGCCTACCTTCAGTTCATACTGTCCACTGACTTGAACAAAGGTTACACATCATCAGTACTTGGTAGGTTACATGCAGAGCTTGGAAAAATTACTTTTTTGAACTACAACTCCCATCAGCCCCAGCCAGCATGGCCACTGGATTGGGCTGATGGGAGTTGTATTTCAAAAAAGTAACTTTTCCAAGCTCTGGTTACATGTTGGTTTTTAGTCATGCAAAGATTACTTGCCTTCAGCTGCATTCAGACATTTATGGGATATATTGTGTTAGTTTTACTGATTAAAACGGCAGTGCTTCTATCCCGATTTCTAACATTCTTTTCACACTGCAGTACTGTTGCCTTATGGGGGTTTTTTGACCGATATACTGCCGTGTCGTGCTAAATTTCATTCACATCAGTGGGCGTGGTGTGATGTAACAATTAATGTCATTGGACATGTCACTACCCCCCACCCTTTCTGCATATGTGCTCTTCTGCTCCCCCATGATTCCCCCATGAAAATGGCAGGAAAGAATTATATGCCCCAATTTTGTCACTTTACTCCCACCATTTTCTGGGTTAATGGGATTGAGGAAGGAGATCGCTCAAACAGAAGCAATTTTCCTGGAAGCAATTACACATGGAAATAAGCACTAAACTTCCACTATATTTTGCTAGATTTCCAGCAGTGGTTCCTACGCTGTATGAAAGATCAAATAAAATGCAGAAATTATCAGGTAAATTAACATCAGCAAAGCAGAATAAACAGCTGTTTGAATGCAGCATAGGGCTGTGTTGTTCAAACTTATTCAGCAACTCTTTCTGAACTATCTAATGGGCCCTCCCCAGTTTTTATCAGAAGAGCAAAAGGACCTCCAATATCCTTCCAAAGCCACTTGCAAGATCCCTTCCCTTCCTGAACTTTGCACATAAATCCCAAGGGGCCTTCTCCATGAGAACCCAAGACTTAATTGAGATGGATTCTTAAGTAAATGACAGAACGCTGGATCAAATTAGGCCTGTATTTACTCTGGTATATGGAGTATTGCTGCTTGAAGCAAACAAACATTGTGTGATTTCCTTGATTTCCTATATCCCATCGGGATGTGACATCACATTGGATTCAGACATGTTCCCATTTATAAGGACAAATTCTAATTATCAGTATGTGATAATACCTGTGTTTGTTTGAAACACTTTCCATAGACACATTTTTTGCTTCAGTATGAAGGAGAGAAGACTTCATTTTCTAGAGGCATATTCTGTAATTTCTGTGAACTTGGACAAATATTTTGCCTGATTGATGTCATTTAACATTTTCAGCTAGTCAATAAATTAGTGGAGATCTGTTTTATCCTCCTAATATATCTTAATTTGTATTCTGGTTCTCCTAAATAAATGTTACTTTTAAACATTTTCTGCCCTCACATAGTGTTATTCAGAAGTCTAAAATATTTTTTTTTGCTATTTGGACCATTGATACATAGAATTGATACAAAGGAGGATTTGGGCAATGGTTTAAAAGCTTCCCGGGAAACCAAATAAGTTGTCCATAGAACTATATCAGGTCCATTAGTTGTGGAAACTCAGAAACTTCCTTTATGCATGATTCTAAATAAAGAAGTTGGCAGCAACCTTGGGATAGCTGACATTATCCCCTGTGGAGTAATAGGCATGTTTAGCTTTGAGAAGAGAAGATTGAGGGGAGATATGATAGCGCTCTTCAAGTACTTGAGAGGATGTCACACAGAGGAGGGCCAGGATGTCTTCTCAGTCATCCCAGTGTGCAGGACACGGAATAATGGGCTCAAGTTACAGGAAGCCAGACTTCAACTGAACATCAGGAAAAGCTTCCTAACTTGTTACAGTGGTATAAAAATGGAACCAATGACCTAGGGAGGTCGTGGGCTCTCCAACACTGGAGGCATTCAAGAGGCAGCTGAACCTGTTGAGTATGGTTTAAGTTGGATTCTTGCATTGAGAAGAGGGTTGGACTTGATGGCCTTATAGACCCCTTCCAACTCTTCTATTCGATGCTTTTGTTATTCTATGGCCACTTCGTGATAACCTACTCATGATCATGTCACCCCACTGTGGTTCTCTGAAGCACAAGCATATGGATCATCCAGAGCTGACAGTGAGCTGCACTGTATTCGAATGAAAATGTTCAGTAATGGGATCAAGAGATGTACCTTGGACAGGTTTGACCACTAGTGTGGGATATAAAAATATTCACACTGCATTATCTTTTCCCTTCTGTTTACTGACAACCATTTAATTGCTATTTAAATACAACAACGATACAGCAGACATGAACACTTTGAGACCACACACATTCACTTCATCTGAGTTGGAGGCAGCTTACACAGAATTCAGGACCTTTAGTGCTCGGCTATAAATGACGTGCTGTATTTTAATAAGACTGTGCAGCTATGCCTGTGGTAAGGATTTACTTGTCCCCTGCTGGTGATTACACATTCAATAGCCATCCTATATTATGGCTCATATTTTATTTTCAAATGGCCATTAAACACTCCCACTCAGCTCAGCTAGCCTAAGGAACAAGGACCAGAATCATGGGAGCTCTCATTATGAAAGCATTACTAAAGGCAAAAGTAACTAAATGAGGTTGGAAAGAAACTCTGTGGCCTTCAGATGCTAATTTGTAAGAATCCACCGAAGAAAATGGGGATGGAAAGAAAGAACACACAAGAGTACACAAACTCTCAAGTCCACAGTGTGTTCTGGAGATGTTGTGCTAACTTGCCGCACTTCTCACTTCAGATGAATGGTCACCCTATGGAGGAAAGGGAGAAGGGAATGGGTAGCAAGAGGAACTGACCAAAGAGGGAAAAGTTTTGAATACCAGAGAGTGTGCAAGTGGCTAAGAAACAGTGCTATGAATCAGGATGTCCCTGGTTCAGATTTCACCTCAGCATTTTTGCTGACGTGGTGTAAAGAGGAAAAAGCACTGCCCATTTAGCACTGTGATTAGCATTCTAAGCAAACAATGTCCTATGGAAATGGGGAAAATCAGGTGGTAAGTTTAATGTTTAGACCAGTCCCGAGTCCGAGTCATTAAACACCTATCAAATTTCTGAAATCCTTCATGAACTAAAAGCCAACTCTCTATTTTTATTCCTTCACTTTTTTGCTCCTACCATTATTTGCAAACTTATCTGGGACTTTTCTGCTAACACCTTGACAAAGACAGATTTGAGAGTGAAAACTCATCCAGAACAATATACTAAAGGAAGGTCATGCTTTCACAGACTTCCACTGTACAATAAAGAACAAGCACACATATTATAATTCATTCTCCTGACAGAGGTTGTAACAGGAATAAGAAATAGAATAAATTAATTCTTCATATGGGAAACAGTAAAACCTTAATTCATTCTGATTGCAGTCTTAAGATTTTAATTTTGTGGTTCCCTCGGGTTCCACCACACAAGAAACTAAAAGGAGTTCATGGCAGTGGGGTAGGCAAAAAGATCTATATCAAAGAGACAAATTGACTCATAAATGGTGGCAAAATATACTACTAGCTCTTGGGAGAAACACAAAAGCCATATAAAACTTGTACTTTCATCAAGGACATTTTTTAAAAAAATGTGTTAGTTTATATCAAATTATTATGAATCCTGAGCCACTTTTTAAGGCTTGGTGTCCTCTTTCAAGTGGTACACAGGCAGAGCAGCTGAAAATTAACAGGGGCAGTCCCAAAATCACAGTCTTACAACAGTCCAAACAGAGGGGCAATATAAGAAGCAAGGTCAAGAAGCCATCTTGAGCCTAAACACAGGGGCAACACAAGAAGCAAGGCCCAGAAACCATCCAAAGTCCAAACACAGGGACTCCAATATCAGCTAGGTGACAAGGATCCCCCCCCAAGTCAGGATGGTGGTGCAAAGATGTTGTTCTAACACCCTGTGCCTGGACCCAAAGACTTTTAAACCAGAGTCTTTAGAGCCCCACTCAGAACACAGCTGCAAGCCATCCATGTTGCTTTCAGATTTGGTCTGCACGTGAGCAGTAGCTCACAAGTCTTTTTTACTCCTGAAGAATCCTTGTTCCTCAGGTAGGCGCTTCCAGCATCTGGCAGCTGACTGAGCCTGCACCTTTAGGCACCTGTGCTCCCTAGAGTTTGATGGCTGCTTTGAGCCCACCTCTGATTCCAAGAAGGGGCTACCTGTGTCTTGAGGGGAAGGTTGGACTGCCATTTCTCCAGAGGACTCTAGATGCTCCTGGTCTGCTTCACGGTTCCGTCACACAGGGTGCTCCACTGTGATGTTTTGCTCTAGGAACACCAGGTCACCCTCCCTCAGCAGGACCATGACACTTAGTGGTCCCTCCTCCCCTAGAGATAGTTTTTGATATTTTCATCCCACAGCAGCTTTCAAAAACCACAATAATGCTTGTGGGGTTGGCTTGTGAGGGCTGGGAGCATAGATCGTTGAATCTGTCGATTTCAGTTTCTCTCACTTTCTTATTTTTCCAATCCTAAATTCAGTTCACATTTCCACACTAGTTTCCAATTTAAAAAAGTCTTTCTGAAAATTCATCAGCATTTTTGTGTGAATTTCTCCTAATATACACAATTTTGCAGAGCAATCCCCCGAACATAATGCATTTTTGTACATTATTTTCACGAAGATGTGCCTTTATATGAAGACTTTACCCTAGTATATGTATTTTTGTACACATTACTTGGCAGGAGAACTGCACTGCAAAATTTGGAGAAGTACCAATTTCAAAGGATGAAAGTGGTTCGTATATTGTTTTAGAAAGTGTGAATTAAGTACATTTGCCTTTGTGAACTGAACAAGTTTCTCCCCTGTTGCTAATCAAATGTAACCACAGCATCTTCCTGCCTCCTTCAGAGATGGCCTGGGTTGATGGCAAAAGGCTCATGAATGCTTGGGGTTCTGGCTATTGCAAGAGGAGCAGGTAATTTTCATAAAAGACAGAATCTTCTATCCATTGCAAGATCTGGTCATTGAGACTTGGGGCATGCTGCTATCCGTTCTCTTCAGGCAGGCAGGCAACATAACTGACCCCATCCACCATCGATATCAGTGTCACCCTGATAGGTTGTCGCCTTTGGGTGGGGGGGGGGGTTCATGCCATCTTAATTGGCTAGGGATGGGCTTTTTAAAAAAAATCACAGGTGAAACAGTGACAAGGGGAGTAAGATCCCTCTTTGATGAAGTGACACATGTTCTAACACTCTCAGCACAGGGACAAGGGGTCTTTCCAGAGGCTAGGGAGATACTTCCCAAGACCCTGGGGAAAAGAAACTTTTGAAAACTTAACAGGACCTTTACACCTACCACCTGAAAAAAATATGGTTTCATGCTGTTTCCAAAGGTCCCACAGTTTAAAATATGTACCAATGCAAGCAAAGAAGCTGCAAGGTTAGATTATTTTTATGTGTATATGATGCGCATTATTGAGTCTGAGTGAATATGTTTATTTTATTTTATTTCAGGTATTCCTATACCGCTTCAATATTCAGAATTTCTACACAGATATATAGATTAGCCTAAATATTATTTCAAGACAAATATATTTTTAAAAGTTAGTACAAGAAACTATATACACCACTAACTGTTACAATTTGATTGGCCTGTTTATTTCAGACGGTATGAAAGTGTAATTTCATCTTTTTTAATTAAAAAAAACATTTTATGCTGTTCAAAACCCCCCTATTTTTTCCCATGTTTTAATTGTATGCCAATACCCGGGTCCATCTAACAAAATGACTGTCCCTACTTCAAACACTCCTTTGATCTCAGGGCAAGACAAGGGTGTTACCTTAAAGAGTTTGCATAAAATCTCATTACCCTATTGATCTTTTACTTGTGCTTCATCGCCACGCCAAAGAGAGGCAGAGCTTTTGCAGGCAGAGAGAGAAATCTATTGTTTAAGACACACAGGTAGCACATACGATTAATAAAGACCATCAGACAAAAATGTCTGGACACATTTTTAACATTACATTAAGATTACAAATGAAAAGAAATCCACCTTATAAAGAATATAAGCACACACACACACACAGAGTAATAAGAATAGTAATCTGAAGGCAACATACAGAAAAAAGACTGGAATTTTACTTCTCTCTGCTTATTCATGTGAAATGAATTCTGCTTTGTAACAGAGTGAACCAAGACAGCAATAGGATGGAATGTTGGGTTGTGAAGGATCTAAGTAGGCTCAGATAGGAAGGGTGGGAGATTTGCAGTTGCAGCCGGGACATGAGCATAGAGAAAAGTGGAGCACAAATTGGAGGCGCACAGAAATTAATCCAAGAAACAGCCAGTAATTGAGGCAACATGTAAGTAAGTAAGTAAGTAAAATTTAATTTTTGTGTCGCCTGTCAATGTGAACTACCTGAAGTGATGCCCTGAAAACAATATTTCCAAACCTCTAAACTCTGATTATGGTATTGAACATGCATAGGATCAGTCATGGAAACCACCTGACCTGTGTGTTGGTGACTCTTGTGAAGATCTCAAAGCTGCAGGTCCACCTCCCCCCTGGCAGTCCATTGGTTCTTCCTGACCTGGGCTGACTTATACAGTAAATACTTCTGGATCTTCACAGTTAGTCTTTTACTTGTTTTCAGTAGTTTTTCAATTTTGTCACCAACTGGGCTGCCTGTTCCCCTCCCTGTCTGCCAGCTTCCCTGTCCACTGCTGCCTATCTGCATGTTCATCCCAGCCCCTTATCTTTTGGACAGACATTTCAGCTCAGATACCAGGTTACAATTGACTTTGCTCCTCTACTGACCCTCTTGTGGATCTGTCCCAACACTATAGCCAGTTCTGGCCCTGCTCCTGCTGAAAGTTGCACTTGAGTTCACCACAAGCTCGATTGCCTATGGTGAGGCACTGACAGATGTAAACTAAACTCACAGCCTGTGCACACAAAGACACACAAAGTAGCCCATATCTTTTACTAGTGACTGTTTCCTGTCAGCTGAAAAACGCCCAGGTAATTAGTTGAGGCAAGTGTCAAAGAATTTCCTTAATTAAGTGGCATGGAAGGTGCTTACAAAGGAACGATCAATCTCATACAGAAATGATGTGCAGTTTCTATTCCATGCACATACACTGTGTAAAAAAAAAAAAAAAACAGGATAATTTTCTCTAGCAATTGCCTGCTGGGAAAGAAAGGGGAAGATCAGGTTTGCTAAATAATTCAGTTTGATTTAGTTGATACTATTGCCGATTCCCTCCTTCGTCTCCCCAGCCTCAGCCCAGCCCAGAAAAACCTTGTTAAAACAGGCAACTTCCCTTGAGAAGCCGCAAAGACTAGGAAAAAAATCAATTATCTTTAAGGGAGGTATCACAGTAAGTCTAATAATAATAACAAATTTCAGGTCTACTAGGCAGGCATCCCTTTTTCTCCTCACTGAAAAGAAAGTGGCTTTTGCAATTCAAGCAAAATATGCTGTAGTCAAGTGTCTAAAAATGTTTGGGTGGAGGGAAAATAAGCACAATGATAAAAATAAAAATAAAAAGTACTCCATTTTCTTTAAAAAGCCATTCAAATGAATCATAGAAATACACTTGGAGAACTGTTAATAGAACTGCAAAATCTAATTAACCTCTCTGATTAAATAAGACTAGGATTATTTAGTTATTGATATTCCTGTCACAATTTTGCCAATCTAAACTTTTTTCTGTCTGGAAGCAACATAAGACTTTTTATTAACTAAAACTTGATCTGAAACATAGTATTTATTAATCTTTAGGGGCCTAATTTAGAAAGAATCACAGCCATTTCACTGTCAGATATTTTCAGATCCAAATTTAACATGTTGTAGAAAGTGGTTGCGGTCATTTCACTTGCAAATTCAACAGAGCAGATTCTATTTTATTGAGGAATTTGTGTTTGGAAGCCATTGTACTCTACTTGATTCCAGCAAATCAATCCTACATTCCTATTATTATAAAATCAAGTGTTAATTGTTGGATTTTTGAAGTGTTATATTGTAGTGATATTATACTTTTCATTATGCACTCTTATTGTACTACTGTATTTAGACTGCTTATTATGAGAAGCGCTTTGAGCACAGATGCATTTGTGGAAAATGCTTTATATAAATAAATTAGTGGAAAGCACCCAGACCTGCTCTGGAATTCTAAAAAAAATGCTGAGATTTATAAACGGATAATATAACTGGTTAGTTTCTAGAGCTGTTTGCAGCCTCCCTGTCATGATCTGGGGAATGCCCAACAAGGATCCAGCCCCATGCTGTGCCGCCTCCCCGCTGCCCTACCGCACTGCAGAGAGCAGAAGAGTTCAATCCTGCTGGGTGCTGCTTTACCAGGGCATTCCCTGCGGGGAACATGATAGGCAAAACCCACACTGCTGCTGCACATGCTTGACTGCCAGGCCAGGCCAGCTTTCACTCCTCTCTCTGCTGTCCCCCATCACTCACCCTTGCCCCCAATGTATCCGGTTCAGTGTGGTTCAGGCCCCAGCTGTCCCTGCTGCTACCACCACCGGCAATGACAATGCCACCTCCTCCCACTCAGGGATGCCAATTGCATTTCCTGGGCCCAGTACAGACTATGTATATTGCGGGCCCTACATTCCCACCTCCCGACAATCTATTGGCAAGAACTGCTGCTTATGTATATGTATAACCAATCTGAACAGTTATTTTGAATCCACAGTCTTGATTTAAGATGAATGTATTTAACAGATTTTTAACCTGCCTTTCAGAGTTTCTGCCCTCACAAGGCATTTTACAACAGTTATAAATAAAGACCATAATCACAGAATTATCAAATAACATTAAAACATTAAAATAACATTAAAAGAAGATAGAGGCAGCTTCAAAAGCTTGTGCAGGTTGACTGAATCAACCTAACCTAGTTCACAGGACTGTTGCAAATATAAAAGAGTGCAAGACCCAGGAAGAAAAGCAAGGTGCAAATATGTCATATTCACAGACCATGCAGTATGGGGAGAAAACATGTGCAAAGGTAGCCTCCCTCATTGCTTTAAGTGCAACATTGCACAGTCCTGATATTTTACAGCAAATTACCAAAAAAACACACCCCTAAACACTTGCCAACATACACACACACACATGTACAGCTTGACTGAACTAACTCCCAGCCTAACCTAGTTTACACGGTTGTTGCAAAGATAAAAGGGGGCGGGAGGACTCAGGAAGAAAAGTGAGATGAAAATATATCATGTCATATTCATAAGCCATGAAGTGAGACGTGAACACTCACAAAGGCAACCCCCCCATTCCTTTAACTGCAACAGTCAACAGTCTTGACATTTAACAGCAAAATACCAACAACAAAAATTGCCAACCCAGCTAAAAAATACACATACACACAAAAAAACCACGTGCAGCTTGCCTGAACCAACTCTTAGCCTAACCTACCTCGCAGGGTTATTGCAAAGATAAAAGAGGGAGGTACAGCCCAGGAAGAAAAGTGAGGTATAAATATATGACGTCATATTCACAAACCATGTACAAAGGCAGTTCCACCCCATTGCTTTAACTGCAACATTCTACAGTCCTGATATTTTATAGCAAATTAAAAAAAAATCCAACATTCCATATACATACACTGGAGATGTAAAAATACGTACACCCCATATAGTAGTTTATTGTCAAAATCAGATGGTTGTTGGAGAACATCTTTTAAAATCAGTAGTAGTTACCTGCCAAATAACAGCAGTGACACCTAAGAAGCCTTGCCTAATTGTCTTAACAAATAGGATTGGGGGATGAGGAGAAAGAAGGATAAACAACACAGTCCTATGGTATACTGTGTTTACTCAAAAGTCCCATTGATTTACAGCACAATCCTAACCATGTTTACTCAGAAGGAAGTCCTATTGAATTCAATGGGGTTTACTCCCAGGTATATAGGATTAGGACTGCACCATTACTCCCTAAAAAGAGAGCATAGGATTAAATCCTCATGTTGGGAAGGTTTTCAAAACAGGCTATGAATTAGACAAATAAACAGCCCAGGAAAATATAAACTTATATGACTCATAGAATCATAGAAAGTAGAGGTGGAAGGGGCCTATCAAGTCCAACTCCCTGCTCAAGGCAGGAATCCAACTTTAAGCATTCCTGACAGGTGGCTGTCCAGGTGCCTCTTGAATGCCTCCAATGTTGGAGAGCCCACCACCTCCCTAGGTAATTGGTTCCATTGTTGTACCACTCTTAACAGTTAGGAAGTTTTTTCTTAATGTTCAGTCAAAATCTGGCTTCCTGTAACTTGGGCCCATTATTCCATGCCCTGCACTCTGGGATGACTGAGAAGAGATCCCAGCCCTCCTCTGTGTGCCAACCTTTCAAGTACTGGAAGAGTGCTATCGTATCTCCCCTCAGTCTTCTCTTCTCCAGGCTAAACATGCCCAGTTCTTTCAGTCTCTCCTCATAGAGCTTTGTTTCCAGTCCCCTGATCATCTTTGTTGCCCTCCTCTGAACCCGTTCCAGTTTGTCTGCATCCTTCTTGAAGTGCAGAGACCAGAACTGGACACAGTATTCAAGATGAGGCCTAACCAGCGCTGAATAGAGAGGAACTAGTACTTCACACGATTTGGAAACTATACTTCTGTTAATGCAGCCTAATATAGCATTTGTCTTTTTTGCAGCCACATCACACTGTTGACTCATATTCAGCTTGTGATCAACAACAATTCCAAGATCCTTCTCACATGTTGTACTGCTGAGCAAAGTATCCCCATCTTATAACTGTGCATTTGGTTTCTTTTTCCTAAGTGTAGAACTTTGGATTTATCCCTGTTGAATTTCATTCTGTTGTTTTCAGCCCAATGCTCCAGCCTATCAAGGTCCCTTTGAATTTTGTTTCTGTCTTCCATGATATGCCCCCCAATTTTGTATCATCTGCAAATTTGATAAGCATGCTCTGTACCTCCTCACCTTGCTGTGCTCCTCTGAACCTGTTCTAGTTTGTCTGCATCCTTCTTAAAGTGTGCTGTCCAGAACTGGATGCAGTACTCAAGATGAGGCAGCAGTGAAGGAGATGGTGGCAAGAGAGGTGGCAGTGGAGGTCACGCAGGGGGAGGCAGAGGCTGTGCTAGCTGAAAGGGCTGCTGCCTGGGCCTGGGGGTGGGAGACCTGTGACTTTACGTTTGAGAGAAGCATGGTGGGTTTTGCATTTCCGCTTTTCTTTAGGTTTAAAAAATTGTGTGTGTATGTGTGTGTGTCTGGTTGGCTACTGTGAGAAAGAATGCTAGACTAAATGGGCCTTTGCCTGATCCAGCAGGCTCTTCTACAATTGTGATTATAAGATGTAATGTTTATGCAAAGGATACCTGTTGTGGAATCACCTTATTAAATATAAAAAGTGGTTCCTTATTGGTGAAGCAGGTACACTCTGCTCATGCCATTTATTTCTGAAGCTCATAGTGCCTAATCATGTCTCTCCTGCTCAAGTCTGTGATCTGTGAGAAGAGAAAGGGCAGACTACAGAGATTCCAATGAGATGGAAGCAGAAAAAGGGGAAAACAGCAGCCATTGCTGCAACAGACAAATGTGGCCATCTCTCACCCTTCACTCAGATTCTTAGGCTGTAATCCTAAACATACTGACAAGGGTGTAAGCCCTGTTGCACATTGCAGAATGTACTTCTGAGTAAACATGCATTGGATTGTGATGTCAGTGTTGTGCCCTCACCCATTGCCACACTGTGTGGAGCAGATGAGGACATATTTTATTTACTCATCACACTCTTACAGCAATGCTGCTAGTAGGAACTCTGCTATATTCCCTCAGCCCTTGCTATAAACAACCAGGTTTACAGAAAAGCCTCTCTCTCTCTCTCTCTCTCTCTCACACACACACACACACACACACACACACAACCTGTGTATCTTCATGCCGTTTTCAAAAGATCACAGCTATGGGCTGCTCCCTTAACTGGTTACTGTTTCTCTGAGGTAAACTCCACTGCCACCACTGATATTGTTTTAAAACCTTTATGTTTAGCCAACACTTGTTCCCTTTTTGATAGCTGACCAAGAACTAGGCATATTTGAAAGCTAAACAGACTTTATTGCAGAAATAACAAGATTACTTTAACTCAGTTCTTAAGCATGTGGTTACAGTTAGTTGTTGTTTAGTTCAAATATAATACACTTAACAAGTTCCTTAATTACTATGCCTATAACCTATTTCACTGCCCCAAGATAAACCACTCGAGTCCTGTCACATAAACCTTGCCCTCTCTAACTTACAAACTTTTCCCTGCCCGCTCCAAAACTTTCCCTGTCTGATTCACAAACTGACCCTGATTCACTGTCAATTGTCAAAGCTTCAAAATATAAATATTCAACGCTCAGATATTCATCATACAATTCAATAGCCATGGTATGGGAAAATTATAACAAGTTCAACTATATATAGTTCAACTATAAGATAACTTCTAAGCTATACCTTGTAATCGGTGAGTATTGTGGTTGTTATAATTTCCCCATACCATGGCTATTGAATTGTATGATGAAAATGTATAAGAATGCATCATTGAATACATATTTGTATGTTTTAACTTTTAGCCCCTGACGAAGGCCAACTTGACGTGGCCGAAACGCGTTGGGCTTGTTTCCTTTTAATAAACGGATTTGAAATACTTTTACCAGCTACATTTCTTGGCATCTTGGAGTTCCCCCCCCTTTTTTTTCTCTTTCTGATTTGCTACCAGGCAAAGTTCAAGCTGTGCTTTCCATGTTATGGGTGCCACATAGTACTTGTTCTATTCTTGTAAGAAATTAGTCCTGTAAAGTGGCAGCATTTTGGATATTCTGTTCATAGGGTTTTCATGGTAAGAGGTATTCAGAGGTGGTTTACTATTGCCTTCCTCCGACTTTGGACACATATCATACTTTGTACACATAATGAGAAGACATGATTCACTAGAAAAAACAATACAGAAAAACAGAAGGGAGTAGAAAAAGAGGAAGACCAAACAAGAGATGGATTGATTCCATAAAGGGAGCCACAGACCTGAACTTACAAGATCTGAGCAGGGTGGTTCATGACAGATGCTATTGGAAGTCACTGATTCATAGGGTTGCCATAAGTCAAAATTGACTTGAAGGCACATAACAACAACAACAACAAAGTGGCAGCACCTACATTTTGGAACTCCTTGCCTATTGACATTAGGCAGACACCTCTTTTCAGCACCTGCTAAAATCATTTTTGTTTAGGCAAGCCTATCTACGCATGTAGAAGCTATTGTGTTTTTAAATCTGTTTTTAACTCATTGTTGGTTTTATTTATTTGAATGTTTTTCAATACATATCTTTAACTGTTTTTGCCAATAATTTTATTGTTTTAATTCTTTCTGTAAACTGCTTTGAGATTTTTTTTACAATAAAACAGTATATAACTGTTGTAAATAAAATACATAAATAAATTTTGGAGTCACAGATTTTAAAAATGTTTTTAAAGATGTTTTGTTTTAATATATTTTAAAGTCTGTTTTTATGATTTTTAAAGTGTTTTTAGTGCTTTTGTTTGCCACCCTGGGCTCCTACTGAGAGGAAAGACAGGATATAAATCAAATAATAAATAGAAATAAATAAATAAACTTCATTCACCCAACCCAAAATTCAGAATCATGCCACTTTAAGCTGTTTTGCAACTGTTTATACTTGTTTTATGGTTATTGGTTTTTAAATGGATTTATTTCTTATTGTGAGCTGCCTTGGTTTCCACTCACCAACCTTACCTCACAGGGTTGTTGGAAAGAGTCCATACACACACTTGTAAAAATACACCCTATATAATAGTTTGTTGTCAAACCAGTTGGTCATTGCAGAACATTTTTTAAAAAATCAGTATTAGTTTCCTACATAATAAAAAATGTGATACCTAAATAAACCCTGCCTAATTGCTTTAAAAATAGGATTGGAGAGGGAGGGAAAGATTTACAACACAAACACAATTCTTTTTTATGTTTACTCAAAAGTCCCATTAATTTACAGTACAATCCTAACCATGTCTACTCAAAAGTAAGTCCTAATGAATTCAATGGTGTTTACTCCAGGTACATGGGATTAACATTGCTTTACTCCCAGAAAAGCAAGTACTGGAATAAATACTTTCATATTGCCAAGGTTTTCAAAGCACTGCCCTCTCTAGCAGCCCAGGGTCTGACTCTTGCACACAAGAGGAAAAAAACCTTTAAGCCATATTCTTACTTACTCAAACTAAAGATCTGAAAGTCACCGTTTCCTGACGTTGCAATGAAGTCTGGGTCAACAAATCACAACCTGGCTTCAGCAGAGCTTGGAAAAGTTACTTTTTTTTAACTACAACTCCCATCAGCCCCAGCCAGCATGGCCACTGGATTGGGCTGATGGGAGTTGTAGTTCAAAAAAAGTAACTTTTCCAAGCTCTGCTTATTGGCTACAATCCTGAAAGGGCAGTGTTAGAGCTAGGAGCTGCTATACAGATCTGTTAAGAGATTTAACAGTCGTGGGGGGGCAGCTGATGTTTTGGTGTATATCTTGGGAACCAGACCACCTAGAAACTTAATTTTTAAAAAAAATTGAAGCTAGAGTCCGGAGATTAAGGTGAGTTAGCTGGAGACCCAGAGGGGACCCCCAGAAACTGGAAAGTCCGGCTGAAAACCAGACACCTGGTAACCCAACATTTACCACATTTATTTATTTATTTATTTATCTATCTATTAGTCGCCCATCTGGCTGGTTATCCAGCCACTCTGGGCGACGTACAAAATAAAACGTACAAATACATTAAACATTAAAAATCTGAAGCAATAATAGTAAAACCTAGCCCACCCCAAAAGCCTGCCTAAAGAGCCAGGTCTTCAAGGCTCGGCGGAAACTCATCATAAAAGGGGCATGGTGGAGATCATTTGGGAGGGAGTTCCACAGGGTGGGGGCCACAACTGAAAAAGCCCTCTCTCTAGTCCTCACCAGTTTGGCTGTTTTGACTGATGGGATGGAGAAAAGGTCTTTTGAGGCTGATCTTGTTGGGTGGCATAGCTGCACTGTAGGGCTGTGCCACTCACCACCACCACCCTATGTTTAACTTGGCTATGAATGAAATTGGCAAAATAGGAAGCAATACAGCAATCTTGTTGGCCGATCTTGTTGGGCGGCATCGTTGATGATGCCGGAGGCGCTCCTTCAGATAGACTGGGCCGAAACCGTGTAGGGATTTAAAGGTCAAAACGAACACCTTGAATTGGGCCCGGCAAGCAACTGGTTACCAGTGCAACATTTTCAGCACTGGAGTGATATGATCTTGTTGGCGGCTGCCTTTAGTCAGGCGCGCCACCACATTCTGTACCAGTTGCAACTTCCAGACCATTTTCAAGGGTAACCCCACATAGAGCGCATTACAGTAGTCTAGGTGAGAGGAGACCACGGCATGTACCACCGATGGGAGCAGATGATTGGGAAGGTAGGGGCGCAGCCTCCGTATCAGATGGAGTTGATACAGCACTGCCCAGCTTACAACCAAGACCTGAGCTTCCATGGATAGTTGGGAGTCAAGAATGACCCCCAGGCTGCGGACCTGGTCTGTCAGGGGCAATTGTACCCCATTGAGCACCAGCTGCAAATCCCCCAATCTTCCCTTGTGTCCCACAAACAGTACCTCGGTTTTGTTAGGGTTCAGCTTCAGCTTATTCCTTCCCATCCAGCCACTCACCGACTCCAGGCACTTGGACAGGGTTTCTACAGCCACTCTTGGTGAAGATTTAAATGAGAGATAGAGCTGCATGTCATCAGCATATTGGTGACATTGCAGCCCAGATCTCCTGATGATAGCCCCCAGCGGCTTTATATAGATGTTAAATAGTATCGGGGAGAGGATGGAGCCCTGTGGCACCCCATAAGTGAGAGGCCAAGGGTCCGAAACCTCATTCCCCAATGCCACTCTCTGGTGCCTACCAGAGAGGAAGGAATGGAACCACTGCAGTACAGTGCCCCCTATGCCTAACCTCTCCAGGTGGTCCAGAAGGATACCATGGTCAACATACCATATACATTCTCATATAAGCAATTTACCATATTTCCTCTATTATATAAGCAGAAAACATTAACAGAAAATCATGGAACACCATAGTCAGCTTGTCCACACCAGGCTGCTTTGGGTTAAAAAATGTACAAGAAAGAATAACAACTCTAGGTATGGTGTAGTTTGAACTGGTATTAACAAGAATCCTTGGCAAGAATGATGGAATTTTTTTAAAAGGCATACTAATTACAAACAAATTGAATTAATGTGACTTAAAGCTACTAAATCAGGGACAACTCACAGTCACATCAGTCCAAGGATGGGCTGACCTTTAAAAGTTTTTTTTTTCCAAAAAAGATATATACTTTGTTGACTTTCTGAAGAGGAATTGCAAATTAAAAAAGAATAAATAATCATTGGTTCTTGGGTTTAAAAAACATAGAAAAAATATATTGAGACACTTCATAGGACTATAGCAATGTTAATGGCTTGCACAGCCAGAAGAAAACATAGATAAGTTATTAATTCTACTGTAAAATTTACAATCTGATCCTTGTTGATTTAATGGGAGCTGTGTGCATAATTTTAGTATAAGGTGATGGAAAGACAAACTAACAATGCAATGAGCTCACTGGGGCTTAAACTTCTAGTAAGACTGCCTGTACATAGCAGTTTACTGCAAAGTCAGTGCCACACATACATGCAAGTTTTGCATAGCATCCACTTTAAAAATCTAACTTTGCGGAAATGGCATTGGGCAGGGTCCCTAACATAGGAGAGAACCTCATAAGAGGTTCTAGAGTGGCATTCAGACCCAGTTCGACTTCAGGTGGGCCAGGTATGAAGCCCCACATCCCCGGTTGCCAGGAGGACCTCATATGCCTGGTATGCAGCACACTGGGCCCATTTTACTCTGGTCAGCTAGTAAGGGTGCTCCTCAGTGGGCATGCTGAAGTGGTTGTCAAACAGGCATATTTTTTGAAAGTATACTGATCCTGTTCCCAGTGCCATACAAACCCCATTTACCTGCTGTAATCAATAAAGTTGTGGCCTTTTTCAACCCACACCAGGCTTTTGGTTTATTATTTCCTGTACCTTGACTAGAGGAGCAGCACAATGCACATACCCTACAATTTTTCCTTTAATCCAGATATATCATTTTCATTGAAAATCCAATACGCAGAAAGCAAAGCAAACCAAAAAACCCATAGAAATGGTAAATCCAGATTGAATGGGAAAATAATACGTGATGGCATTTTGATGAGGACAAAGTTGTGTGGAAGTTGTGAAAAACCTCCAGGCATGAACAGCACCAGCTCCGCCATAAACTGCCGTGTCGAAACACCCTAAGTGTGCTTAGTCAATGGTATAGTACTGTTTTGCATAAGGTAGGTGTGGGGAATCTTTGCCCCTCCAGATATTGCTGTACTACAACTTCCATCATCCCAGGCCATTGGCCATACTCGCTAGGACTGATGGGAGTTGTAGTTCAGCAACATCTGGTTCCCCATACCCAGAGCTTGGAAGTAACTCGTTATTTTTAACGAGTTACTTTTAATTCGTTACAATTTTAAATAACGAGTGGGTAATTCCATTACATTTGGCAAGTAACGGAACGAATAGTAATTTCCCTACTTTTCAGCTTCAACTTTAACGTTTCCACGTTAGGTTGGACGTTACTTGGGGGCGGGAACAAGGGGAAGTCAGCTCCTGGCTGTGACTGGTTAACACAAGACATGTGCCTCACACTGATTGGACCTCTGCACAGACTGTCTCTTCCCTCGTGATCTGTGTTAGGAGGCACGATAGAAGAGATGAATAGGCAGGGGGAGCCTGCTAGCGTCTGACTCTGAGAGGAAAAAATGGACGCCGGAGGAAAAAGCCAGGGCAAGGAAGGCAGAATGGCGAAGAGCTGTGGAGGTGAGTGATGATGATTTGTGTGTGTGTGTGCCCCGGTGTGTGTATTTTTGGCTGGAGTCTCTGGTTTTGGGGGGGGGGCTCCGGCTCTCTGGCTACCACCCCTTACTCTCTGGACTCTCCGCTTCAATTTTTTTAAAAAAAAAAAGTTTCTAGGTGGTCTAATTCCCGAGATATACACCAAAATGTAAACCCCCCCTGCACAACTTTTTTTTAAACAGATCATGCTCTAGCTACAACTCCCATCAGCCCAATCCAGTGGCCATGCTGGCTGGGGCTGATGGGAGTTGTAGTTTAAAGTAACTTTTCAAAGCTCTGGCTGCAACCCCGCCCTTTCATGATTGTGAGTAAAGTGCAGACTTGTGTTTGTGTTGTAAATCTCTCTCCCTCCAACCCTATTTTTAAAGAAATTAGGCAGGGTTTATCACAGTTTTTATTATGTAGGAAACTAATACTCATTTTTTTAAAAAAATGAATGAAGTTTATTTATTTTTATTATTTTATTTATATCCCACCCTTCCTCCCAGTAGGAGCCCAGGGCAGCAAACAAAAGCACTAAAAACACTTTAAAAATCATAAAAACAGACTTTAAAATATATTAAAACAAAACATCTTTAAAAACATTTTTAAAAGCTTTAAAAACATTTTTTTTAAGAAAAAAATTAAAAACATATTAAAAAGCAATTTCAACACAGACGCAGACTGGGATAAGCTCTCAACTTAAAGGACTTGTTAAAAGAACAAGTTCCTTATCACTTGAGGCTGCAGTTTTCCCTGGTTGAGTAAGCCCCATTGAATACATTGGGACTTGCTTCTGAGTAAACAAACATAGGATTGCACTATAAATATCTTTACAGGTTGTATAAATAAACATATTTGATAGTCATGCTTATATAAATATTTTCATAGAATCATAGAATAGTAGAGTTGGAAGGGGCCTATAAGGCCATCAAGTCCAACCCCCTGCTCAATGCAGGAATCCAAATCAAAGCATTCCCGACAGATGGCTGTCCAGCTGCCTCTTGAATGCCTCCAGTGTCGGAGATCCCACTACCTCTCTAGTAATTAGTTCCATTGTTGTATGGCTCTAACAGTTAGGAAGCTTTTCCTGATGTCCAGTCGAAATCTGGCTTCTTGCAACTTGAGCCCATTATTCTGTGTCCTGCACTCTGGGATCATTGAGAAGAGATCCCGGCCCTCCTCTGTGTGGCAACCTTTCAAATACTTGAAGAGTGCTATCATATCTCCCCTCAGTCTTCTCTTCTCCAGGTTAAATATGCCCAGTTCCTTCAGTCTCTCCTCATAGGGCATTGTTTCCAGTCCCCTGATCATCCTTGTTGCCCTCTTTTGAACCTGTTCCAGTTTGTCTGCATCCTTCTTGAAGTGCAGAGACCAGAACTGGACACAGCACTCAAGATGAGGCCTAACCAGTGCTGAATAGAGGGGAACTAATACTTCACATGATTTGGAAACTATACTTCTGTTAATGCAGCCTGATATAGCATTTGCCTTTTTTGCAGCCACATCACACTGTTGGCTCATATTCAGCTTGTGATCAACAACAATTCCAAGATCCTTCTTGCATGTCGTACTGCTGAGCCAAGTATCCCCCATCTTATAACTGTGCATTTGGTTTCTTTTTCCTAAGTGTAGAACTTTTACTTCCACCCAGTTTTGTCATGCTGTGTCCCTATAAGTATCCAATTGCATACTATGGTTGTACAATACTTCCTTTACATTTTAAGTATGCCTTGGGGTAGTCATGGTTCTCCATTGTTTTCATCCTGAGGGGCAGATAGGCTGAGAAATGGTGAGTAGCCCATGGTCACCCACTACACTTTGTAGCTTATTTTCATTTTGAAAAATTAATTAGAACAATTTACATGCAGGCAAAATTTATTAAGCGGATTCACACAATATGTGTAAAGCACATCCAACTCGCATTTAAAGTGCATGACTTCCCCTAAAGAATTCTGGGAAGTGTCATTTCCCCCTCACAGTTATAGTTCTCACCACTCTTAACAAACTGCAGTTCCCATGATTCTGTGGTGGGATTCATGTGCTTCAAATGGGTGTTGAATGTGCTTTAAAGGAATGGTGTGGATCTGCCCTAGGTATGATGTTCATTCAAGAGTGAATTGAAAAGAACAATTTTAAAAGATCCTTCTTACTCTTACTCATTTTTCAGACCTCTTTCTGAAGTAAAGGGTCAAATCTGTAAAAACATTTGGAGCAGCCACATTAAAAGATAAGGGCAGGGTATTCCAGGCAGGGGGTTGCCAACCCTGCTTGGATATGGATGTCTTTGGAGAAGAACCCTAGTCAAGGTTTACCAACAGCACAGTCCAAACTATATCTACTTAGAAGTCAGTCCTGTTGAGTTCTATGGGGCTTAATCCCTTAGTAAGTGTGTTTAGAATTGCAGCCTTCAGGAGCCTCCATCTTTACTCCCCAAAGCTCCCATCTAACATCTCCACAACAGTAGGCTCCTTTGTCTCTGCTGTGGCCTTCTGGTGACTGCCCTAGCCTGAAGGCACTTAACCCTTCTTGCTGAAAGCAAGTAGGCTAGATTAAATGTTCCCTACCCAGGCTCATATATATAAAATATAAACAGCATTTTGTCAAAAGTATTTTTGTCTACATTTTATACCTCATCCTTGGTTTTCCAAGCTTGGCATGGAATGCTTCTCATACAGAATTAATTTGAAATGCTGCATATTTATTATCATCATCATCATATTCAAAATAAAAAATATATGTACCGCCTTCAAGTTGATTCCAACTTATGGTGACCCTATGAATAGGGTTTTCATGAGGCTGAGAGGCAGTGACTGGCCCAAGGTCACTCAGTGAGCTTCATGGCTATGTGGGGATTTGAACCCTAGTCTCATTTTGTTCTCACAACAACCCTGTGAGATAGTAGGTTAGACTGGCCCAGGCAGGGTTATTCAGTGAGCAAGTAGGATCTCTTTTAATTGTGCTATCGACCTGCTTACTTCCACTCTGACTGGGGGATCTTGCAGCATGGGGAAGAGATGGGGGCACATCACAGCTGAAGTTCACCCATATAGGAGCATTATCTCTTGTTTATTACAGAGACGCCTGTTGCAGGTTTTGCTGCTGAGAGCAGCAGTCAGTTAGTGCGGCCACTTGAGTCACAGCTTGTTGATCCTGAGGAGGCAAAACTAGAAAGTGAGGTTCAGAAAGGAGGCCCTGTGCACGAGGAGGAGGAGGGCATGAAGCAGTGCCAGTTGCCCACAGCCACATCTGCAGAACAGCAAGTACCATGGTTTGGCTTTGAGAAAGCTTGTACATTTGTGAGCCAGAGTGGGAAAAATGTTGTTGTACGATGCAATTACTGCCTTCCAAGGATCAAAAATCTGAGATCAGCTGTTTCCCCCTCATCCAATGTGAAGAAACATTTTGAGGTAACCCTTTGTCATGCTGGTCCTCAAAGAGTGTCCATTGTCTATTTATGTTTAAATTGTGAAGTTCCTCTTCCATTTTTTCTTGGATTCATGCTTTGTTCTTCTTCCTCAGAGGGCACACCCTGAGAAGCTGAGAGCAATTGAAGAAGCGATAAAGGCAAGGAGACGTGGCCTTCCTGAACCAATGCATGACACCCCTCCTCCCAAAATGCTGAAGCAGCAGCAGACAACCCTTGAGAGGTGGGGATCTGGCAGGGATCTGCTTCTTCTGGCAGCCTGCGTACACCCTCGCTTCAAACTAGATTGGCTGGAATCGTGTCAGGCCACCACCCATACCAACAAGTAAGAACATTAGGGAAGCCCTTTGGGTGGATTACTCCAAGGGAAAGGTTGTCTCAAGGGAGGCATCAGAGGGCTTAAGGTGGTAGGCAGGGGCTGGGCCTTTTCTTCCTGGGGCTCCTCATCACAACCTTGGGTTGCTGCAGGTAATCCTTAAGGGTCTGCTGTGCTGCCCCATGAGTGTGGTGACTTGGTCACCTTCCTACCTTCCATGTCATCATCCACAGGCTCAGGCTGGACCCTGAACCAGGGGACATGACAAGCATCAGGAAATGAAGAGCAGATGATGGTTTCCTAACATATATGTGTTAACATATCCTCTCTCTTTCTTAGATACACAATGGAAGCCTTGTTGAAAGCTGAAATAAAGATGGGTGTACTTAATGAGGACAGTGATCAGTCTTCAGATAAAGACCAGGAAGGAGATGACTTAGAAGATGACTTCTTTAACTTTCTGCCCCAGGGCAAGAAGTCAGCAGTGGACACTGCTGAGGAGGAACTGGTGAGGTACCTGAGGTCTCCCAGCAGGGAAGTGTCATCACTCCATGGCTTTCCACGTGTGCTGCGGTGTTTTTTGCAGCACAACACAGGCATGCCTTCAAGCGCCGCAGTAGAACGCCTGTTCAGTACTGGTGGCAACGTAATGACTGTAAAAAGACATTCCTTGTCTGACATGCTCTTTGAGCATCTTGTTCTTTTGAGACATAACAGAAACATTATAAAAGCATTTCAAGTGTAAAATTTGATTTCAAGAGTTGGGGTATCATCATTGCTTGGGGGGATGTGAGATTCTGTTATGCCATTATGTTAATCTTATGGATAAATTTTTTTATTCTACTACCCCCTGTGTGTGTGTGTTTATTTTTAATATTGTTTTAGGCTTCTTAGATGTGCAGCAGCCAAGGCCAGCACCTTGTAGGAGTTTTTTTTAAAAAAGTAACTGAAATGTAATTGTAGTGATTACTTTTGAGAAAAAGTAAAGTAATCAGTTACTTTCAGAGCAATTGTAATTGTAACGGTAATTACTACTTTTTTGGGCCAAGTAATTGTAACTGTAATTTATTACTTTTTAAAAGTAATCTTCCAAGCTCTGCCCATACCTGGTATTAGATACTAGCAACATCCTGGTCCTTCTGCTTCTAATGAAACTATACTGTTCAATATGCACAGTTCTGCTGAGAAAATAATTCAAAGCACAAGATGGGGCACAATGGTGCAGATTAATGATTAGATCTTTGACTGCACAGCAGATTATAGGCTAGAGCGCTAGAATACAGTTGTATTTTGTATTCGGGAGCTGGGTGCCTTCTAGGGGCACTTCCAGGTCACACAGGGTGTGAAAAAGACCTAATAGGCCTGGCCAATATTGTAATGTTAGCCACCCCTGCTATATGTGAAGTGAGTGTGAACCCTAGAATGTAGCCCACTGTAATGCACAGGGATTCTTTAAAGCACTGTTCTTCAACCTTGGGTCCCCAAATGTTGTTGGACTACAACGCCCATCATCCTTGGCCATTGGCTAAGCTGGCTGAGGTGATGGGAATTGTAGTTCAACAACATCTGGGAACCCAAAGTTAAAGAACAGTGCTTTAAAGGGCAAGACAATATGGAAGCGTTTCCCTCAAGGATAGAAAGTTAGGAAAAATACTAGCTTGGGATGGTAAGTTGGGGGGATTCATTTTCCCCCATCTGAAGGTATTTCCCTAACCCTTATCAATATTATTTTTTGTTGTGAGATCTGAATTAAGATCCAGGGGCAGTGACAAATTTTTCAAAGGATGTGAATTTGTTGTTTGGTTTAGTGCCATTATTATTAAAGTACCATTATCTTGTGCTTCCCATAGTTTTAAAGCTTGATTGCTGTTTAATGATGTGTGTAATGGTATGACTTGTTTTGTATTCCATTAGCATCCTTCAATATAAGTTAATGAAGTTTTCTGTGCAGGAATTATTATCTTCCTGTCAAGTTAGGCCTCAGCCTTTCTCCTGAGCGTTTTAACCAATTCACAAATACAAACAAGCCCAGGTTTTTTTGTGCAGGTGCCTTTTCAATACATTTATTATTTAGTTTTAGCATTTGCATCCCACCCTTCCATCTCAAGGTATCTCATATGAAGTATAGTTAAAATCCAGTAAAATATAAATATTAAAGACACAACATGCCAAAAACTACAGTCTGTAAAAATACATCAGCAGCATTAATCATCTCAAATAACTCACCTAAGAGTTCATCACTCTTCCCATTGTCCCACAAAAATTGGGAATATGATTATCATTGAGACAGAATAAGAAAAAGGAGGGTAGGATAATTCCATGAAAATGTCAACTTATGGACCCATTTTTCATTTTCATATATAATTAACATGTTCTGTGTCATTTTAAAGGTAATTTCCAGTATTATTATCTAGCAATAGATTTTCAAAATGGCATTTTACTCATGAGTAAAACAACCAGAAATGTGGCATGCTAGATGACTCAGAATTACTCAATTTCCCCCCTAATTTTCAATTAAAGACCTCTCCAAGAAAACAGACAATAGGTCAATGACCCTTTAATGTATTGTATTGATAGTTTTGCTTTCTCGTTTGGTAAACTAAGAAATTTTATGTTAGGAACAAAATCAGATGAGCTTAGGACAATAAAATGTATGTTGGTTGAGCATGTTATGTTGGTCCCAAAAACACATACTCCCACACACACACACCATCAATAAATGAAAAGAAAAATCTATATGTTTTAACTTTATTATCTTCTTTGAGGTTGTTACTATTCAGAAAATGTAATGAGATATTACCTGAAGTGTGTTTTGCATGGAACAGTTCTTGTGACTAACATAACACCGCAACATGCACCTTACACAGCATACGTGTTTTAACTCTGTTTTTAGGATTGTCATAATTATTTCTTTGAGAATTTAATAATTATTAGGCCTATTATTTGTACCATACCATTAATGTAGGGCATCTAACAGAGTTTTACAAAAAGAGACAGGCCTCTGCTCTCAAGAAGCTTACAATCTGAAAGATTAGTCAGATAAGGGGAGGGTGGACATATGTTATTGCTTTTAGAATAAATATTATATAAGTGTATATTAATATATTTAGTAATTAGATTTTAGGTAAATTTTCAGTAAACTTCAACTTGAGAGAGATTCAGAAATGTATAGAATTGATATTTCTCAATTAGGCCTCCATTTCCTTTCTTTGAAACACGTAGAAGCTTCTACCAGCTTCCCTTCAGGCAGGCTCATCCTGATCGGCTCTCCATAGCTAGGCTGAATAGGTGGCGTCATCTAGAGATACAAAAAGTCACCTCAGGAGCCTGAAGGTCTCTTGCCTCACCTCAGAAAACAGTACAACCCTGTAAAAGTTTGAAAGCATTGAAAGGAAAAATTGTTGGCAAAAATGTGTCGTGAAAATTTGTTTGATGATCATTCATATGAAATCCTCTTCTTAAAAAGGGGGACTTGCATGACATTTGTCTTCCTTGCAAATGATGATAAATGTTGGATTGAAAAGAAACAAATCATCAGGATGTTGCCAAAGCCAAGTGTAAATTTCTGTGGGCATTACAACTTCCTGCCTTGACTTGATGCTGACCTGTAACTTGTGAATGCATAGTAAAGTGTCATATGCACAGGGTCTTGCTTTGGAGGCAATTATTTGTGGGTGTCTGTCAGTGAATTGTCACATTATATTGGCTATGTTACATTGACCACAAGTCATTTTGCCTGAACACCATTTTTTCCAGTTTCCAATAAAGATTACCATAAGTTTGACGCTTGCGCATGAAACATTAGCTCTTTACATATATTCCTAGAGATGCAATTTTTAATGCATACTTTTAGAGAATACAATTTTATCCAATTATCCAAACTACAGATAAATTCTTGAGATTGCAAAACTGTTATGTTGGTCAGATCTTTTAAAACACATTTTTTTAAAAGCATTTAAATTACTTATGGCATACTTGACTGTTTTTGTAGGGAAGATCAATCCAGTTCACAAACAAATAGTTTAATGTTAATTGAAGTTCAAATAATATTAGCTAAACACAAAATATTATATAAAGAAGCTTACAAATGTTGTGTTGGTCACTACACATCCATCTAAGATGATATTGAAAGAGCAGAGACCACTTGCTGCCTTACCCATACTTCAAGTGAAATTATTATTTATGACTCTCTACTGTTACATTAGTCTAGGCACAATTGGACAGCTTTCAGTTACAGAATTGTTGGAGCTTTGAATCCTCACACGGGACTAGTTATTAATGTCAATATCACACTGGGATAAAACTACATTTTTTAATCTTAAGGTATATAAAGTCCCACAGCTGCTAAGAGATTTATGGGCCTCCCGCTGTTCAAGTCTACATTGTCAAAGGAAATTCTGTTTTTAGTTCTTTGGCAAGAATAAGAAATAACATTGATGAAGAAATTGATACAGAACAGCTTTGGCACAAAAAGAAAATTGGATTAGTTCTGTCATAGCACCATGAATAGACCTATTTCCTATATTTTATTATTTCTTTTATTTAAAAATTTATTGCCCACCCTTTATCAATATTGATACCAAAATGTGGTCCAGTATAAATTAAATGATAACCAAATCAATAAGACAAATGACACATTTCTCAAAATAGAGGCAGCTAAAAGCAGCAGAGAACAATCACCTACTACAAAGCCTTAAAAATAGTTAAAACAATTGAACTGCCTGAGCAAAGTACATCTTAACTCGACAGCAAAATGATAGTGATTGTGATAGAGTCACAATTTGTGTCCTCCTATATCCAGAAAGCAGGCAGTGAGGGACACCCCCACAGAGCTCCAGTGGGACCCTCTGGTTCTCTAGCATGCCAATATTTTTGCTGGAATGTGTTTGAGTTGAAAACAGAGCATTTGCAAAGTCAGTTTCCTCTGCTGGCCCCCCCTCCCTCAAACCTCTAGCTGACCTGGCTGCTATTAGGCAGGCAGAAATGAAAATACAAATATGAATGAGAAACAAAAGCACAAATGCCTTGACACTCATTTGTTTCATAACAAATCCAAATGAAATGAATGGCTCCAAAGATAAATGCAAACTCCTACTAGTGAGTGCCCTCCGTGTGTGAATACTTTATTGCTGAAGGCCAAAGGCCACCGCAAAGGCATACCAAAATGAAACATACACCAATACAAAATACAAAATACAAAATACAAAATACAAGCTGTAAAAGATATATAAAACACAGCTATAAATTTAAAATTGCTAAAAACAAACATACCAGCGCATTTCACGAATACCAAGTACAAGAAGCAGCTCGGGACAGTTAGGAGTGTTATTTGCTCCCTTAGGCGCCCTAGCCCGATTCAATTTAAGAGACTGATGAACCTGTAGACTGGGGCTGTTTTCGGGATTTACTTCTAATTTTCGCTGCAGCGAGGGCAAACTTAGCCACTTGCCGAGTGACAAAAATATCATTACCTGCTAATAGAACACAAACTTGTTCTAGGGTTGACCTATTCTCAAGAAGATGTCTTATAAGAGATAGGAACTTTGACCGCGGGTCATTATAAAGACAGCAGCTCAACAAATAATGGGCTATGTCCTCAACATCGCCTGAATTACATATACAGCAACGGAGATGTATTGGAATATGACCATATCTCCCCTCGAGAAGTGCCGAGGGCATTGTTTGAAATTGAACAGCCGTAAATGCAGTTCGCAGCCTGGGTGCTTCTAGAAAGAAGAAATAGGGTTCCAGATTAAAAGAGGTTTTATACATGAGAAACCAATGCGAAAAGGGGGACCGAGTAGAGGCATGAAGATCCCATCTTTTGGCGTAGAAAAATATTCTATCCCTCAGCAATGTTTTTGCTCGTGAAGATACATATGAGGGAGGGGATTCAATACTTATCCCATAATAAGCCAAGATTGATTTGGTCCTGCTTAACCAGTTGTTTTGCCAAGGGTTTTGGAGTTGCTCAAGGAAGCATTTCTTAGGTAACCTTGAATCATCCATAGCCACCAATCTTAACCAAAAGGAGGCGAGGGCAGCATGGGCCCTAGCTTCTAGAGGATGAAGGCCCATTTCTAACCTCAAATGGGAGATTGGTGTGCCTTGTGGTAGTACCAGAATCCTTCGAATGAAGGCATTTTGTAGCTTCTCTAAGCAGGGTATCTTCGCATGGCCCCAGATCTTGGCACCATAAAGTAACATAGGAATAAGCTTCCTTTGAAACACCTCCACAACAGGTGGGACCAGACTGCCTCCCTTAAATTTAAAGAAACGTAAGAGCAAATGAATAGGGTGAGAGGCCTTTAAGTTAGTTACTGTGGCATGTAAATTCCATGAAAGGGTAGCAGCAAAAGTGAGGCCCAAATATCTAAAAGGACGTTGTTGCTAAATAATCCTATCATTTAATTTCCAAATATGGTGTTTGGGTTTCCTTCCGAAAACTACAACCACCGTTTTAGAATAATTAATTGAGAGGTGTTCCTTCCGACAATAGGAGCCCAAACTAAAAAGTCTCCTCATAGACTATGAGTTTATAGCTGGGGCCATTACACTCAGGCAGCAGGTTTCCCCCCACTGCTGTGAAGTCAACCACTTGTAATCGATACTTATTTCATCTGTTTATTAATATATTTATTTATTTATTATTTTTATTTATTTATTAACTTTATTTATACCCCGCCGTTTTTCCAAATTGGAACTCACGGCGGCTTCCAAATAAAAAACAGATACAATTAAAACCTACCAAAGTTAAAAGCATATAATACATAAGTAAATAAATATAGACAGATATAATTAAAAAATGAACTCTAATTTAAAATAGCATTAAACTGTTTCTGATATTAAAAACTATACTCATAAAATCAGAATAATTAAAAAATAAACAAGCAAGAGCAATATGACCTCCTTTTGGGCTTGCTGAAATAAGAAAGTTTTTACCTGTCGATGAAAGGACTGCAGGGAAGAGGCCATTCTTATCTCCTTAGGGAGGGAATTCCAAAGCCTAGGGGCAGCCACCGAGAAGGCCCTATCTCATATCCTCACCAGTTGTACTTCTGCGGATGAAGGTATTGAAAGAAGGGCCTCTCCTGAAGATCTCAGGGCCCGGGCAGGCACATAGAGGGCAATGCGGTCTGACAAATAGCCTGGACCCAAGCCGTGTAGGGCTTTATAGGTCAACACCAGCACTCTGAATTGTGTCCGGAAACAAACTGGCAGCCAGTGGAGCTTTTTTAGCAGGGGAGTTGCATGGTCCCTGTAATCAGCCCCAGTTAGCATTCTGGCTGCAGCACGTTGTACCAGCTGAAGTTTCCGAGCAGTCTTCAGAGGCAGCCCCACGTAGAGCGCGTTATTTGCATCGTGCTCTTCAAGCCTGAAGGGTTCTCACTATGACCAACCATTAAAATTGAAACAATTTAAAACAACCAACTGTCAACCAGCCAAGCATGGATGTTAAAACCATATAAAACCAAAACCAGTAAGATAAACACACATACCAAAAGCAACTAAAAGGCTGGGGGGGGGAGGTGTTCACCTGGAACCCCCCCCCCCCCAAATAGCAAAGTCAACATCAGGTACTGTATAACAAACATAGTCTTATCTCCTTTGCTTATCCAGCTTTTTCCACATTTAACAGCTGATCATACCTTTTATTTAGTTCAGACAGCCTCACAGAGAAAAAAATCCTTGTGTATTCTCTCTTTTCCTTGCTCAATTTCCAATTTAAAAAGTTAATAGACAATATTACCTGAGAGAAGTTTGGTTGCCACCTCCTATGGCTGATGTCACCATGACCTCAATGATCCCAACAGGCCCATTGCACTCTGCGTATTTACCTGGTCTTGGGAGGCATGATCTGTTTACTGAAATGGTAGGTCTTGTGTTTTAAAAGGAGCCAGGACCAGGGCCTCATCCTGATGCCTGCCTAGGAGCACATTCTGTCCAAGAGCAATTCCTACCAAAATTTATTCCTACCAAATTTTCCAACAGCAAATATAGTTACAGGCATATCCCACTTTAACGTTCACAGTGGGATTGGAGAGTATCCTTTAAGCGAAAATAAACTTTAAGTGAAGCAATTGTCTTCACTGGTACTGCACACAATCACCACTAGATGGCAGTGGCGTCATGCCAATAAAGTGCACGTTATTGCGAAGCGTGCAAACATTAATCGGGGTATGGGGACATATGGAGCATGCACGTTATAGCGAGGCGACATTAACCGAAGTGATGTTAAGCGGGGTATGCCTGTATTGTCTTCCTTGTTCCACATCAACATAATAGACTTCTGCTGCTCTAATAATAGGGTTACAATGAAAAGGGAGGAAAGGTGGGTGTTCCACACCCATCTTTCTCATATATAGATGTAGCAGTAGTCAACTTTTTAAGCTCTGTAAGTTTGAAGGGAATGAAAACTCCAGCACATTGAAAGAGCATTTCTTTTGATTTCATCAATCATGAGGAAAGCCTTCTTGGGGCAAAGAGCATAAGCTCACAGAACCTTTTGCATTCCTAACAGAACAGGCCCTGAAGGAGATCAATTAACAATTTCTCATATATGTGCGGCAATTTAAAAATGATCAGCATATGCAGCAGCATGAGGCTTTTAACATTTCCTAAGTATATCTAATCAATCAAGTATATTAACATCTTTAGGTAGAACTACAGGAATATTAGCATGCAGGAGTAATCTAAATGAAAAATGTAACAGCACTCTACTTTGCTCGATATTTTACATACAGTTGCACTCTTGCTGCTGGAAATTCTACCCTAAGAAATATTATATGCTATTTCTAGAATTTGTTTACAACTTAAACTCTCTTGCAATCCATTACAATGATCCTTTATACAACTTCAGATTTTCCAACACCTTGGACTATGTGCTCAGTTGCCAGGGTTGTGAGCCATGACAGGATGCAAGTTACAGACATAGGATGCTACCCTATACTACTAAGTCAAACTATGCTGTTAAATGTCCCAGTAGCAGCCACACACTGGGATAATTCCTAATCTCAAAAATGTAGGGAACCAGTATATTAATTCAACAAATTCTAGAGGTGTGGCCTCATTTGTTTCTTGCAACATTGCCAGCAAAAAGCTTTAAGGCACCGAAAGACTCATGGGTGGGGTTTTTTTGCAATATAAGCTTTCATAGACTAGAACCTTCCTGTTGGTTTTGTATCTCAGGGGTAAACCAAAGGCCTTTCTAATCCAAAGTAGCTTTATAGTTTTGTTTTGATCCACTTCCTCCCACTTGGATTGGTTCTTCCTTGCCCTTTCCTATCCTTACATAAACCTCCCCTCCCCATCAGTAGATTTGCCTATGTTACAGCAAAGTACATCCACTTGCAGCTCACAGACTCTGTTCTTTTCTGTTCCTCTGCCTATAAAGGCTATGTTTCTTTAACTTTGTAAGCTTTTTTCTAGCTCCCCAAACCAGCCATTCTCCACATCTATCTGGACTACTTTCTGGGAATAGACCTCACCCTGCATTTCTGACTTGTTTTTCCCCCTGTGCCCTTTGATTTGAGCTTTTTTAATTTTATTTATTTGTTTGTTTGTTTGTTTGTATCCTGCCCTTCCTCCCAGTGTTGAGAAAATACAGAGTGTGTTATAATGTATAATAGAAATGGAATACAGCCACATCGAAGGTCAAAAGACCTAAGGGAACTGATTACAATGTACTGAGTTAAGGATAAAGAAACTAGCTGGAAGTTCTGGTTTATCATGTGTATGCAGATGTAATGGGCAGATAGCCAAACAGTGGCACATCTTGTCTTTCGTTTCCTGTGTTAAAATGCTTGATTGTAACTTTTATTGCCACATAGTAGTATTGAGATAAAGTATAAAACAAGGCCTGTTCAGTAATATGGCAGACAACTCACTTTGATGCATGAGCATAGTAAGAGCGTCTCTATTCTCGAGAATAAAACTTAGTTGAACCCTTGACTGGCTAACTCTCGTTCTTGGTGGTAATTCAGAGACAGCCTACCAGGGAAACGGACAGCATTTTTGCAACACCAGCAGGAGCCCAGGGCAGCATATATCTCAGCCTGACCCCATCAGAAAGGCAAGGGATCCCTCCAATATATAACATAATTTTATTTTTTACACCTTCACATTCCCAGATGCAGTAGTGGGCAGAGATACAGGCAAACGTAAGAGGAGCAAGAGGTAAAAATGGGTGGAACAATGGGTGGAACTCTTTCCTTTGTACAGTAGGCTACATTGCAGCCACACAACATTCAGGAATATCTAGATCACACAAACATCTCTCTAAGCTCTATCTAAGCAAATAAGAGAAATTATCACAGTCCAAGGGTGCATTCCAGCCAGGAAAAAGCACGTGAGGAATGAGTGGAGCAGAGCCTGGGGTGTGGCCTGCAGAGAGGTAAGGGGTGTGGTCTAGTGAGACTCCTAAGACCCTAATAGAGAGGCCTGAAGGATCATATTTGGTTCTGGGCCTGAGGTTCACCATTCCTGCATTATTGAAAAATGGAAATGGACTGCCTTCAAGCCAATCCCGATTTATGGCGACCTTATGAATAGGGTTTTCATGGTAAACAGTATTCAGAGGGGGTTTACCATTGCCTCCCTCTGAGGTTGAGAGGCAATGATTGGCCCAAGGTCACCCAGTGAGCTTCATGACTATGCAGGGATTGGATCCCTGGTCTCCCAGGTTGTAGTCCAACAAATTATATTCTTAAATCTACTAGTTATTTTGAAACTCTCATGTCTAAAACTTCCAAGATTCATTTTGTTTATAATCCCCAAGGAAGCTCACATGGGTTTTGTGTTAGATAAGCCAATAACCACATAGGACAGAGCCTATGCAAATTGAGGGCCCCAGCAATAGCCACTCCAGTGGAATAATTCCTAATTTCAAAAATGTAGAGATCTGAAAACACGTAAAAGACTTGTATTGATGGACAAGAATTTAGAACCCTTTGTAAGGAACTAAGGTCCCAAGACCATCACTTTCTCATTAGGGCTGGGTGGAGAAATGTGTTAGTGCAATATGCTCTGTTTGTGTGTGTGTGTGTGTGTGTGTGTGTGTGAGAGAGAGAGAGAGAGAGAGAGAGAGAGAGAGAGAGAGAGAGATGTTGGATTGTGCCCCTTTCAGATACTTTCCAATTCCAAGGTATCTGATCCCAACTTTTATACATATTTAACTGTAAACAAAGATATAGCTGTCCCTTGAGGAATTCCCCCCCTCTTTGGGTGTGTGTGCATGAATGGAAGTTGAGGGTGGGAGAGGTGATGTCAAATAAAATCTGGGGATGAGCTCCAATCTCTCACACACATTAAATCCCAAAACTATAGCAGGGCAACATCTTTATTAAGATCAGTCAAAATGGCACAAGATAGTGAGCAAGATCAGAACCCTTCATCAGGCCGGATGTTGAGCAAAATACGGGCAGAAACAAAATGGGAATAACGGGTTGCACTCCTAAACACATAGATTTCAGGTTGCACCAGCAACTATGGGACAAAAACAATCATTGCAAATTCCACATTTTTTGTCCCAGCAGCCTTGGTGCAACCTGAAACCTGTTAGCTTCTAACAAAGTTTAATCCCCTTAACATCAAACTACCTTCCTCTCTCTCTCCCCTCCCCATTTTACTTAACATCCAGCCTGGTGAAAGTTTCTGAAGAACTCAAAAACTTGCTCACTATTTTGTGACACTCTGGGTTGGTCCTAAGAAAAAGACTGCCCTACTGTGGATGTTGGATTCTTTTTGTAAGGACCACCAGGCATTATTCTGTGCCTTAGGCAACATAAAATGGCACTCTAGTGGACCTCCCAACCCTCAGGAGTGGTGTTTGAGGAGTATAAAGGGCTATAGGTAGAAGGGCCTGAAATGATCCAATGTGGGCATGGCAGACTACCATTTCAATCCCAGTCTGTAAAATTTAAAAGGAGAAAAAATTCAAACAGAATTGGAAGAATGGTTTGGCTTAGCTTTTCCATCAGTTGAAGCCTTTATAGATCAATATCTTTGCACAGTAGACAAAGCATAAATAACCATCTCTCAGCTCACTCTGCAATGCAGAAAATAAAAAGCAAGGTGTAAAAGGATTGTGTGATGAAGCAGAAGAGAAAACATTCCAGCCATGTGGCATAAAACAGAGACTTACTTGATTCCCAGGCACATGATATGCATTTCAATTTGGACTACTAAGTACAGTGCCCCCCCCAGATATTCTCAGTCGCAAATCCAGAAGAAATCTCAAGTTTAATGTGGTTTAACATATTTCCTTGACTAATACCCACAGTGCAAGTAAGCTGTCTCCAAGAGATGAAACAATAGCTTACTTACCTAGTGGATGTGTGAGAGCATACACACCACACATTTAAAGCACATGGCTTTCCCCCAAAGAATCCTGGGAACTATAGTTTGTCAAGGGTGCTAGGAATTGTAGCTCCGTGGGACATAAACTGCAGTTCCCAGGAGTCTTTGGGGGAAGCCATGTGCTTTAAATGTATGGTATGAATGCTAGTCATCTGTATTTTAGGTCGCTAGTCTTTAATTTAAAAAGACAGCAGTTTTCCCAAGAATGTGTTAAAAATTAGGCAATGCTCCCTTCTAAAATTGCATGTGTTTTGCTGCTCAGAACAATAGAAGATAAAAACAAGGATGTAGGGCCTGATGCTGCAAAGATCTACAGAAGACTGAGACAACAATCAAGTGATCTCAGAAGTGCAGGTAGGTAAACTGCTGAGGGCCTAGTAGGAAAGAATAGGTATGTTGCAAAAGTTATTATTGTCCAGACTTAGAGGCCTTGGAGAATATATACATTATTTTGATTTTTACATATAAAGTCATATTATACTGAGCTGAGATGGCATTGGTCTTGTATTGTCTGCTATAGTGGTCCCCAAAGTATGTCCTGCAAGAGAGGCTGAAGCATGCCTTGAAAAACTAAGGTGCCATGTTGGGTATACCCACCACCTATGTAGCATTGATCTCTCTGCTAATAAATGGGCAGTAATATCACTCCACCCGATATAGCAAGAATGCTCTGAGATCTCCTGTTCCAGAGCATCCTAAAGCCAACAAACACACAGATCAGTGAAGCATCACCATTTCCCAGAAAGCCCCACTCTCCCCAAAGTGACTAGGTGAGGACAATAGCTGGCCACATACAAGCAATATTAGATGGGGTTCCCTTCAGTTGCATGATAAATGATTCATTATCCATTATTCTGGAGCTGACTGAGGGGGAAAAGTGTATATTTTAAGTACAGAGTAAGGATGCCTCCAATTTTAAGAACATGAAAACTTCGCTTGATCAGATTAAGTGCCTACCTAGTCCCGCAGTTTGTTCTCATGGTGGCCAACCAGATACTTATGTGAAGCCCAAAAGGAGGACAAGAGGGCAGCAGCTATTGTTCCTCAGCAACAAGTATTCAGAGCATGCTGGATCTGATCCTAAAGGTAGTATATAAACATAATGACTAGTAGTCACTGATTGACAAATTCATGGAGGATAAGGCTAATTCCTCTACATTTGTAGTAGCAAATCCCATATGCACTGTGTGAAAAAATACTTCCTTTTGTCTGTTCTGAATCTCCCACCATTCAGTTTCATTGGATGACCCTGGTATGAGATAAGTAGGAAAATCTTTCTCTATATATACTTCTTTCATACCATGCACTAAAAGAAAAAGAAAAAAACCTCTGTCCCAAGTATCAAAAGTTTGCAAAACTCTACCCTGGCAGTTTCTAAGGCACAGATTATTCCTGAGACCCATTTAAGTGAAAATGCAAACAACTGAACTCCAGGTTATACATTTAATGTATAAGACATAGCTTAGGTCCACGACTCAGTTATGGGCCATCCTCATTGTTTGTAAATTATAGTTATAACGTAGGGTAACTCTGTTGAAGGCTACACCAATGTAACCACACCCAATATCGTCATGCTGAATGGGAATTATGCTTTTCCAATCTACATAATTGCTTCTGTTTATTCCTGCTGTTTGGCATCCATCTTAAGTGGACAAGAAAGGTTAGCAGTAGAGCCTAATGTAATTGCAAAATTTAATGCAACTCTAGGAAAATGTCCTTTCCGTTTATCACATTTAACTCTGAGAAATCCCACTGAGCTGGTAATATCTAATTAATCCATTTACAGAAACTCTATTTATTTGTTAAAAATAGTTTACATTTATATTGCTGTAGCATAAATACAAAATTTGTCTGTTATTTCAAATCACACACATACACTGCTACATATGCAGTCCAAGCAAGCAATGTAGAGTACCCCCACCCCCACCCCACACACAAAGGTTTCCTAGAGATTCTTTAGCACAATCTTTTGGTTAAATTGTACATTCAAGTCATTAACCTACATAACTTTCATAGATATGAAAGGAATTGATTAAATTCAAGACCGAGACAGACATGTGTTGCATAGATTAGTGGTTTATGGAGTGGGACACTGCAATACTTGGCAGTGCCTCAGTACTCATTGGGAGGTAATTGGGAATATGCTGATTGTGACTACTGTAGGTGATACAGAAACTTATCTGATAGTGTAAGGAAAGAGAATCATGGGAATCTTTGCTCATCCTGGTTCAGTGGGATCATAGGCCGTTGTAGCTTTTGGATTCATAACAAGGCAGTTATCCACTGCCTTCAACTGTGGATAGTCCTGATATTTCATGAAATGACCATGCATTCTAAACAATGCCGAAAAGGTGAAAGTTCTAAAAAAAAGGCAGTTCCCAGTATCTTTGATGAAGTGGATTTGCCCTACCTCATGCCCAGAGGAAGTCACATGAGACTCTTCTCCTAAGTGATTGGGGTGGGGAAGTGGAGAGAGAGAGACTTCAGTGGCCAGGCTCTAGACAATCAGCAAGAGCTTGTGGTACCTCTATATAAGGGTGGCATTGTCCCAACACAGCCTCTTCAGTCCAGCTTGGCATCCCACCCACCCACTATTTGAGTGGTGTGGGATTAGCTAGTTGCTCTAAATAAATAGGGATTTTCTGCATGCCCCTTTGGAGCACATTTTTTTCACCTACTCCACACTGCTCTTTACTTTGGATGCAGCGATATGTAACCTGGCTAATTGGCTACTATATTTGTCACAACTTAGTAGCATACAGTGTGGGCATGGAGGGAGACTCGCATTGGTGCCCCAGATGAACACTTGGAGGCATCTTTTGGATGAAGGGCACTTGACCAGCCTACATGCCATTGGTGACTGAATTAAGAGGGAAAGGAACAGGAGGGAGGAACAGACTTGTACTTGAGGCAATTTGAGATCACCTGTGTTCAGAAGCTAACAGAACTTTACATGTAAGCAGTGCTTTTTTTGTTGTTAAAAAAATGAGGTGCCAGTACTCCTATCTTGAGAAAAGTGCCATGGCTGCCACCACAATATGGCGGCCATGGGCAGCAAAATAATGCTGGTACTCCAGACCGGTGAGTACTATCACACATACAAAAAGCCCTGCACATAAGAATAAGTAGCTTTATATGTGCTGATTTTTGTTTCGTGTCTTTTTGTTGTAGCTGATAGCTTAATCAAGCATAAAAATCATTGAACTTGTCTGATCTACGACTGCTTGGCTCAGATGATGGGAAGACTCCAATGCACCTTTAAACCGTGTAGTAGGTTTCCTGTTGGAAACTGCTGGGGTCATATTATAAAATATATTAAAAAAATTCCTACACTGGCTAACTCAATAATTGCAGTCTTTTCTGGGTTAGCAATATGAAGTGTTGTGCCTCTTAATGCAATATTCTAGGATCTTGATGGCATAACACCGATCTATGTATTCAGATTGGGACACTATTTTGAATAAAAGCTGCATAAACTTTCATTACCATGTGACTTTACAGAGGAAGATGCATCATGATTTGCCTATGGCAAGGAATGTTATACCTTTCTTAATCTAAAAAAAAAGGTGAAGGTGTCCCCGCACTTGTAGTGTGAGTCGTTTCCGACTCTTAGGGTGACGTCTTGCGACGTTTACTAGGCAGACCGTATATATGGGGTGGGATTGCCAGTTCCTTCCCCAGCCTTTCTTTACCCCCCAGCATAGGCCGGGTACTCATTTTACAGACCACGGATGGATGGAAGGCTGAGTGGACCTTGACCCCTTTTACCGGAGATTTGACTTCCTCCTTCCGTTGGAATCGAACTCCGGCCGTGAGCAGAGCTTCGGCTGCGTTACCACCACTTAGCACTCTGCGCCATGGAGGATCTTTTTCTTAAATCTTTTCTTAATCTACTCCAGGACAATATATTACATGACAGCAGCAATGCTGATGTAATGCCTAATAGAAAAAGAGATGCAGTAACACTTAAAGAGAAATATGTATCATGTGGGTAGATAACATGTATGTACTGAGGTGTTTTTTTAGCTTGCAGCCCTTTACCAATTGCTAACTTATATGACAGTATATATAGTAATTGTGTGTGTGTCTTTATGTAAAATACATTCTGTCCATTTTTTATATATAATGTTTTCCCCACAACCCAACTACCATTCTGTTATTATCATTGTTGTTATGTGGCACTGACAATGTGCATAGAGCTTTGCAAAGCAGAATAAACAAAAGGCAGGTCCCTACTCCAAGGAGCTACTGTATGCAATCTAATTTACTCAGAGGGTGCTCAGAAAGAGAGAACAGAGGTGAAGGGGAAAGGCACAAGGGTAACAAAGGGTAAATGCAAACAAATGTAGTTACACACACATACTTAGAGCTTCATTTCAGTTGGGGATTAGGATTTAGGAGGTTAAGAACTTCAATATGCTTCCCTATTTTTGTGTGTGTGTGGATTAATATACTTGTTATACTAATGTTCAAATGTTTAGAAATCTTCCAAGAATCAAAATGCTAGAATATTGGTTGGCTACATACCACCAAATCATTCAAAAAGACCAGGCATATCTCCTAGAAGAAAATCCATCAAGTCATCTCATTGGCCATCTTCTGTTGTCAGATTAAAGCCTGCCTTATTATCCAAAGCTTTTAATGGATTTTACTTGACGTTGTTGGTTTCATCTGCCATTTTAGGCTGCATTCATTTTTAACAGCTGTCAAGTGACCATCTTTTGTGTTTAATTGCTTGCTGGTGATTGATGGTACACACAAACACTTGGGAGATGTTTTTCCAATGGCCTCTTAAGAGGAATGGGAAACTGATCAATGTATCAATGGCTATCAGCCAAGGTAGCTAATTGGAACTTCCAAGTTCAGAAGCAGCATATCTCTGAGTTCCAGTTGCTGGGTGGGAACAACAGTGGGAGGGCTGTTGACTTCATACCCTGCTTGAGGGCTTCCTTGAAACATCTAGCCCACTCAGCATCGACTTCAGGTTTTAGAAGGTCATTGGGCAAGACACCCTCTATGAGCCTCCTCCATCAGTGAGCCTACATCCTCATTTCAGAAGGTTCAGGGGACTCTTATCAGTGAGTTGAGTTGTGGGCTCTCAGTAGATACCCAACCATCCTTGACACTGGCAATTCCTGTTGTGAACAAGCGGCTGGACTAGACCCTTAGTCTGATCTAGTCATCCTTCTCCTATGTTTTTATAAAAGGAGTTACAAAACAGTCAGTAAAATACTCAGCGAGAACGTGGGTTGTGCAACTAGGGGTTCTAATCATACAGATTATATACATATATTTTGAAGATGTGATAAAATCCAAAGCCTTTGGCAATTAGTGCTGCATTATATTGAACAGATTACAGGACACAATATTCCAAAATAAGCTAGTAAGGGTATTATTCAATTACTTGGATGGATGTGTTGATATAGCTGATGTTGGGATGGCTATATATTTATTAATAGTGGCAAAATGTTGTCATGTATTGGAAGAAGAAAGTAGCACCAACTCTATATGCGTTTATAGGATCTGGGATATAGGTATTATTCTTAAACTTGCATGCTGTGTCTGGAAATCAAAATGTTATGAAAATCAAATGTTATGAAAATCAGTTTGTTAGGAAATGGTTAATAGTGTTTGGAATGATCAGTTTTGGAATAATACATCTGGTGCTGATGTACATCCCTATTCGTTGTTTACAGTGGTACAATGAATTAATCTTCTCCATATTAGCTGTTTTAGAAGAAAAGAAGAAAAACCAAGTAGCCAGCAAGGCAAAGACAAGTACTGGGTTGTGCAACTGGCTGGAAGAAGCCGTGGGGACTCCGATCAGGTGCTGCTTATTTGGGGGAAATTGATGCTGTTTTGAAGACTAGTATTATCCATTTGAATTTATGAAAAATGTGCAGATAGGCAGATACCACAAAAATTCCGTAAGTTCTCTAACAAAAACAAAACAGGCACCAATCCCATAAGGGAGGACAAGCTGCAAAGCACTGTTTAGTGTATTTACACCTGAGTGGCACCATCACCACTTTCCCTTTTAACCTATCCAGGTCCGGGTGGGAAAGATATCATTCAAGCCTTATAGTTGTCCTCTCAGACTTTATCTGAGACGAGGGGACACTTTTCCAGACTCTTGCTTTATTGTTAAAGGCAGCTAGAGTCCCTTGAAAGCTTAGAGCATGGGCAAACTGGTGAGGCAATGGAAGCAACACCAGGGAGATTTTCCCAGCTCGCTGATGGTTCCCTGCTATCTTTCCCAGAAGGATTGTTATCCAATTTTATTCAGATGCTTCATTTAGCTTGAGTATATATGCACTCAACAGGCTAATGTCAGGAACCAGTTCTCTGTTTAAAAGGACGTAGTGACATTTTTTGGAGCTCAGTGGGAGAAAAATACATTTTGCAAATATCATGATTATCAGCTTGGTTAAATGTTTTAATCAGATATTATAATTGCATTCTGATTGGGCACCTTTTATTTCAAGAATAAAGGCTCTTTAACGAGAAGTAGGGAGTGTAGATAAAGTTGACTGGGGTCAAGGGGAGCAGAACTTGCCTACTTCTGAGTGTGAAAGGGGAGCAGTTAGAGAGTGCTGATTACTTAAACTAAAGAGCCAGAAGGATTGAAAGGTCAGACTAAATTAGAATCTGAACTTTAAGTTCTGATTGACTAATGAAAGGAAAAAGCTACATCTCCAGCTCCCTCATATATATTCCATTGGTTACAAAAGACAGAATTTGAACTGGTAGCCAAGGCTAAGTGTGTGCTACACTTTTGTACATGAGCTGAAAAAGTGCAAAATGGAAGCACAGACTAACATTCACCTGCCTAAGAATCTGTTTTCTTTTGCTTTCTTTTTGAAAAGCAAGTTTCTGGTCCTCATGGCTACAAACATAATACGCTTGAAAGAGTGTGGAGAATGCCTGCAGGTTCTAAATCAGACCATTCATCCATCTATGCCAGTGCTCTCTATTCTTGAGATGCAGAAGCATTTCCCAGATCTGTCAGAGACCCTTTAACTGGAAATGTGGGGAACTGAACCTAAATCCTTCTGCATGGAAGGTATGCATTCCTTATGAGCTATGGCCCACCCCATATAGCTCCTTCAGTGCCTTACACCACTTGTCCCTCCCAAAGAGTAGCAGAATAAATTATGCAGATGCCATTTTTATTTTAAAAAACAGAGAATTACACAAAACAAATTAGGTGCATATCACTTATTTTGCATAATTTATACAGCTAGCAGAAGCTAGGTTCCTATCATGAAGAATTCCAAGTGCAGAGTACACGTACCTCTGCCAGTAGCCTTCCCAGATGCAGAACGCACAAAAAAAGCTGCAGTCTCTTCCCCAAGATAACATAATAGAGAGCACTGCAGACCCTCCTCCAAAATAACTTGGAAGCATACTTCCCATCTCTTCTGCAGTGGGGAGTGTGATGTTCCTGTATTAATGTAAATATGGTAAGTGCTGTTTGTATAGAAGATACATGGTAAGTGGAATGAAAGAGGAGGGGGGAGTAGATGAGCAGTAGAATGCTTGATGATTGGCTGAGCGTTTGAATGGCAGGGAGTATAAATGGAAGAATGACAGTTAAATCTGGGTGGGTGTTAGTTGGTGGATGTGAGAGGAAGAAGGTGTTTGGTGGTGGATGTCAGGAGAGTGTGGAGAAAGAGGGAGTGGGAGTTCGAATTAATAATAAGTCAAGTACCACAGGAATAGATGAAACCATACGCTTATGTAGAATTATAAAAGTAATCTTGTTATTTCTGATATTCAATAAATACTATTTTGGTTTACCGAAGGCCTGATCCTTGGCTGGGGAATATACAGACCAGAAGGGGGGGCAAGGTAATTACCAAGGCTGAAGGGCAACAGTAACGAATGGTGGCAGCGGTGAAGAGAAGAAGAATAACATTACAAGTATCCAGAGCAACCCAGAGTTATATGTGTAATCTATATAGATACCAAGGGGTTGGGAACAGCAGATGCACGCAGTCACAAAAGTAACCAGATAGAGAGAGACTCAGGCAAAGTCTCTGGGAATATTGGTTACAGGGCGTGACTGGTGGTGCTGCCTAGCAGGGGGATCTAGTGAGATCTGTGCTAGAGCGGAGAGAGAAACCATATAAAGGACAGTCCGGACTGGTGGAGTCCCTGGTGGTGCCTAGTGAAAGGCAGTAGCCACAAGCAGGTAGGAACCTGACAGGGAGAGCCAGGGAAGGGCGTCACAGGGAGCCCTGAGAATAATCATCTATTTGGCCACTGTAAGAACAGGATGCTGGACTAGATGGACTTGTGTTCTGATTCTGCAAGGCTCTTCTTCAACCCTACTGCTGCTTCCCAGTATTGAGAGAAGTCCTACTGCTGCTTCCTTAATACCAGTATGTTCAGAGCATCCTAAAGTCCTCACAGGAAAGAAGAGCAACAGTTTTTTTAAAAAAGAAAGAACAATGTAGTATTCCCAATGATCCTTAAAAAAGATCCCTGTGTTACTTCTGGGCAACAAAATGATGCATGTAATCTAATCTAGTACTTCAGGTAGTGCTGCTCTATTGACACCTTAAACTGTCTAAAGCTTCCTGTGGATGGATTAAGGCTTCAACCCTTGATGTGTATATACAGGGACATAGGAAGCTGCCTTCTATCCAGTCAGACTATTTGTCCATCTAGTTCAGTATTGTCTACACTGGTTGGCAGCAGCTGGAGACACTAGGGGTTGGACCTGGGACATTTTGCATGCAAAACGTGTGCTGTGCTCTACTACTGTGTTACAGCCATCAGGTACATACATTGACTTTTGTTATCCTGCATTTTGCCTCCATAATTTCCATACTACTGGTACAGGAATATCAGGAGAGGGGAGAGGAGGCAGTGAATAAAGAGCATCCATGCCTTTTCCCTGTCTAGTCAGTGTGACAAGAGGTGGAGAAGGATAAGGTTGCTGTGCCGTTGTTGTTGTGTAGGATGGGAATTTTAGCAAGTGCAGGTGAGAAAAGCAGCTGAAATTCCCTTCTCCACACAGCTTTTCAAGGGATCGGAGGTCTGTTCTCCTTTGCAACTGGTCACCCTCAACAACTGCAAACCTTCCCTCTCCGATAGCTTGCGACTACATGAATAATAAAATCCATACAAAGTGGTGATTTTGAGCACCGCATGCTGACAGCCACCATGTGTAGCCATTTATAGCGGTCTCCACATAGCAGGCTCCACGTGTACATTGGGCCTACAACTTTTGACCCAGTTATTTATAGCATACTGGGCTTGTGGCAGCAAAGTCTGTAGCGTGGGTTAACTGAGCTTGTGTGATGTCACAGAATGTTCATTAACATGCCAATTGCTGAGCTGAATGAGGGAAGGGGAAGCTGTCAGAATGCTTGCACAGTAGCGTCTTGCAGCAAAATTGTCAGATTATGCTGGATTAAATCCTCACAAAAATCCTGGGAACAAATGTTACTTTGGGAGGAAAACAAGCTAAAGATGGTGAAGCCCAGAGTAGAATGATGGCTGAATGAAGAATACAGAATAGGCAAACAGAATGCAATTGTAACCTGAGAGAAAAGCAGATGAAGGAGAAGGTAGTTTGAGGGGGGAAAGGCCAGAGATTAGTTATAGGGGACTGAGGTCAAATTGTAAATGTAAAAGGGCCTCTGCAGAAGCTTCACAGCACAGAAGGTCAGGGATGCCTGTATGTGGGGGCGGGGGGAAAGAGAGAGAGAAAAGAATACTGAAGAGCAGTTGAGCCCAGGCTGCAGGGTGACGGTCCAAGGTCCCTACCAGAGCACAGCGCCTGTAGACCTGCCATGTTTAATTCTGCAGAATGGCTCTGGGCCCAGAGACACTACGAGAAGTGAAAATGATGGGTATGACTGCCTGGAGCTCCACTCTAGCAGCAGCACACCTTCTGTAAAAAAAAAGGGGGGTTGTTGTTTTAAATATATATATTGGAGGGACAACTATCTGGTAAGGAGAGGATGGGGACCTAACCAGGGAATGACTGACCAAGCAGATGGGAATGAATGGGCCCCTTCAAAACTATTTATAGAGGTTGTCAGGAGTGCTGAATAGAGATGTAGTTCACCGTAAGTTTTGTCCCACATGCTATCTGACAGACTGTTTATATTTCCCAGTCCATGGCTATTTGTGATCCACAAAGCTCCATATTTACCAACACACCGAGTTATAATATTATTTATTTATTTATTGTACTTATATACCGCCCTATAGCCGAAGCTCTCTAGGCAGTTTACAGTAACTAAAAACATTAAAACAAATATACAAATTTAAAACCACATCTTTTAAAAACAATTTAAAAATTTAAAACAATTTAAAAATAATAGTGGAATTTAATGTTATTGCAATGTTGTAACTTCTGGTGCTGCTGTTTCCTGATTCTTTCTATTCACGAATTAATGAGCCAGCTGATAGCCCATCAAGTAGCCATCTGCCCACAGGATTATTGTCTGTCTGGGACATGAATGATGAAAGGACAGAACAACATGGCTGGGGGTCCCCTCCCCCAGGACAACAATGATGATGATGAAATGAGCTGAACATAATTATTTTTAAAGTATTTTGCTATGGTGAAACTGAACATACTAGCCTACCTCATAGGTTTATTGTGTGGTACTGAGAAGGGGACACATGGAAAATTTACTTCAACTCCAACTTGTGTTCTTCTGACCTAATTCTTAGACTATGAACAAGTTCCCCATACATCTGATTGTGAGTGACACACTCACTAGTTCTTAAGCATCCACCAGCCACCACATATCATTCAAGGTAGCATGTCACACTTTAATTTGTTTAACCATCAAGGTCACACATTGAGCTTCATGCTTGTATATGCATTTATGCTGATGTATCAAAGGAGATAGTCTTTACTAAACAGTTCCAAAGCATACCTTGATTTGGATTTTGTTCAATCATATAATATACATTATCTAAAAGTAATCATCCCTCAAGGACTAAAAAACAGATTTTTTTCTTGTGTTACGAACAGTCATGTGATGTTGTGAGGACAAGTAGAATGAAAAATCATTTAGGCTGCATTCCTATGTAGACTTACTTGGGAGTAAATGCAAGTTACTAAGTGGGAATTAGTTCTGAGTAAACGTGTACAGGATTGCACTGTTAGCCATTCTGGATGGATACACAATTTCATGTGTATGACTACTAACTAGAATTAAAAGAGCATGCACTTATCCTCTGTTTTACTCTGTATTTTAATTATTTACTTTACTTTATTGATTTGTTTGCAGGACCAAAGGCCAACGCAAATTAAAACAATACATATACAATACTTTAAAATCAAATGGAGACATTTAAAAGGGAAGCATTTAAGCGGGGATCTCATGTAAGAGAACTTGCCTATGTAATATCTCAAAGGGCAATGTAATTGACCCTAAGTTTTCTTGCTGCTATTACAAAAAGAGCTACTTTGTGGGTTACTTCCAAGTTATGATCTGACATTAAAAAAATGATTTTTCCATCAAGTGAATCAAGCTGAGGGATTTCTAACCATTTACTAAGAAATCTATTTCTGGGCTGAGTATAAATTGGGCAGTAGAGCAAAACGTGGGGAAGGTCTTCCGCCGAGGGTGAGCCACAGACACAATTCCTTTGGTCCTTAGGGACACCGGCTAGTCGACCTTCCCTATCCACATTTGGTAAGGAGAAAAAACGTAGGGCTGTAAACGCCCGTCTAAGGACAAGGGGTATTGGTTGAAGGAGATAAGTAGAGCAGTGGGGGTCAAGCTTAAATCGCCAGTACCAGGTAGATACCTTTGAGTTGATGGAGGATAGCCTATCCTGGTTCATAGAGTGGAGGAATATGTATTCACGTAGAGATTTATTATTTGGCATTGCGTTGAAATCCTGCTCTAAATATTATGGACATTTATATTTTAATCCTTGCGTAATTGGTTTTCATAACTGTAAGGACTGGTCACGGAACTGAAACAGCCTTGGTCGCTCTGGTAGATGATTTGAGGAGGGCATTAGATAGGGGAGAATCCACCTTTCTTGTCCTCCTCGATCTCTCAGCGGCTTTTGATACTGTCGACCACAGTATCCTTCTACTTTGCCTGGAGGGATTGGGAATTAGAGGCACTGTATTACAGTGGTTCCATTCCTTTCTCTCCGACAGGTACCAACAGGTAGCATTGGGGGAGGAGGTATCAGACCCTTGGCCTCTCAATTGTGGTGTGCCACAGGGCTCTATCCTCTCTCCCATGCTATTTAACATCTATATGAAGCCACTGGGGGCAATCATCAGGAGATTTGGGCTGCAGTGTCATCAATATGCGGATGACACTCAGCTCTATCTCTCGTTTAAATCTTCACCAGAGTTGGCTGTGGAGACCTTGTCCAAGTGCCTGGAATCCGTGAGTGGATGGATGGGAAGGAACAAGCTGAAGTTGAATCCTGATAAGACTGAGGTACTACTTGTGGGGGACAAGAGAAGGTTGGGCGATATTGACCTGAAGTTCAATGGGGTGAGTGTACCCCTAAAGGACCAGGTCCGCAGCCTTGGGGTTGTGCTTGATTCCAGGCTGTCCATGGAGGCTCAGATTTCGGCAGTGAGCCGGGCAGCCTGGTACCAACTACACCTCATACGAAGGCTGCAACCCTACCTTCCTGTTCATCAGCTCCCACTAGTGGTACACGCCCTGGTCACCTCTCGTTTGGACTACTGTAATGCGCTCTACGTGGGGTTACCCTTGAAAACGGTCCGGAAATTACAACTTACACAAAATGCGGCGGCTCGACTACTTATGAATAGTCGCCGCCGAGATCACATTACACCAGTGTTGTTCGATCTACACTGGCTTCCAGTTGTTTTCCGAGCCCAATTCAAGGTGTTGGTCTTGACCTTTAAATCCCTACACGGTTTCGGCCCAGCTTATCTCACGCCTTCAACGCCACCAATTATGCCTCCCGACAAGATCGGCCACACAGGGCCTTCTCTCAATCCCGCCAACAAAAACAGCCAGATTGGCGGGTACAAGAGAGAGGGCATTCTCAGTGGCGGCCCCCACTCTTTGGAACTCCCTCCCACAAGATCTCCGGCACACCTCTTCCCTAAATGTATTTCAGAAAGCCTTAAAGACCTGGCTCTTTCAACAGGCCTTCGGGGTATCCGGGGAGGGTTAATTGTTATAATTGTAATGCCTCCTGCCCAGTTTTAATATTGTTGTTGCAGATGTATTGTTTCTATATTGTATCACTATATTTTTCAATTGTATCTTAACGATTTTGTTCGTCGCCTAGAGTGGCCATCGGCCAGATAGGCGACAAAGAAATTAAATTTATTATTTATTATTTATTATTATTATTTATTAAACTATTTAGAAGCCTATCTGGTATTAAGCAGCATATAAATTAAATAATTATAATTTTTAAAACTCAAGAAATCTATACTGCATCAGTCCACCAGCACAGATGAATGTTTCACTAACTTTTATACTTCAGCATCTCTCATTCAGATTATGTGAGGGCCCGGGGTTCCCCCCCACCTCACCTCACCTCATTCATTATGCCATTTTGCTTCAGGCATCAGACTTCTAAACAACATCCTTCTTTTGTCATTTCTGTTTCTCCCCCAACCTGTTACTGCTGAGATCATTTATGCTGTGAGCCATTTCATTGATTGGATTTACTTAATTGCCAACATGACAGACACTCAGAGAAGTTAATGTTAGTGGAATAAAAGTGTTGGAATAAACCCAATGTTAAAATTGACCTCATTTCGTTAATGATGTCGTAAAGGTTGCTGACCTTTTTTAAAAAATAAAAAAATCAGTATCTACAAAAGCCACTAGCATTTGTGTGAAAGGCATCCAGTCCTCGTCCAAGGTGAAGGTGCGAACAGTGGCAGAATCTGTGCTTGCATTCAATTAGAGCAGATTTCTCCATCCCTAGTGCTAAACAATAAATTTGTTGTGGATACATGGTATTGAAGCTCCATTATTGTTCAGATTCAAATTTGGGCTAAAATCCAAATTGTTGGACCAGATATCTCAAAACATTAATACAGTTTTTAAAGCAACAACTATAACACAAGAGAAATTCCTCCTAAGGGACTTAATTCCAATTTAAGAAAAAATACCCCCAAACCACTATGTTTTCAGGTATACAAATGATCTGAAAGACATGTCCAGGCTTTTCATTACGGGCAGCATTAATTTTCTTCAGATTAATACAAAAGGAAGGAAGGAAGGTCAGAGATACACATCTATAAACAGAGATGTTCCCACCCACTGTGTTACTGAGAAATCAAGTGTGACCCAGTTGGTTGACCCATGTCTGATTGTATATTAATTGTGTGCATTAATGTGCTCTGAAAATAGCATGTCACTTATGGCTCACCTACTCCCACTGACTAAATTGCCTGAAAATTCAGGGATGTCAGAGGCAATGCTTTAGCCACACAGACCACAGGTGTAGACAAATTTCTGCTGTTTTGCATTTTTAAAAACTGCAATGCAGGTGGTTGTACAAATGAATCCTGAAGGGACTAATTAAAAGCATCCAGTGGCCCTTAGGTTGAACCATATTCTGGTACTGAATATTGGTCAAACCCACTAGCGACCAAACTTCCGCTAAGTCTGATGCAAGTCAAGTCCAAAGTATGAGATACTACTCTGATCTACATTATATACATATAAATACAGCTATACAGCAAAGTATAGATCAGTTTGCATTTAAAAGCAAACTTATCTAATTTGCACTTTCCAAAACAATACGTGAACTAAAACTCAACCATCCTTTAAAATTTGCACTTTTGCGAATGTTGACATGTAGTTCTCCAGCCAAGTAATGCCTATAAAAATGCATATACTAGGGTAAAGTCTGCATACAAGTGTATATAGTCATGAAAACAACATACAAGTAAATGTATCGTATTAGAAAAATGTTTTGCAAAAAATGTGAATATTAGGCAAAATTGCATATAAAATGTGTATATTAAAAGAAATTCACACTAAAAGCGCTGATGAATTTTCATGAGGATTTAAAAAAAACATCAAATTTGTTAGAAATGTGATGAACTGAAGACTGGAAAAATGAGAAACCGAGAGAAACTGAAATGGACAGGTTTGCCCATCCTTATATACAGTCCCTCACCATGTCTTCAAGTTATTTTTCTCCCCTCTACTATACTGAGCAGAGACCCTCCGTGGCGCAGCGTGGTAAGCGGCGGTAACGCAGCCGAAGCTCTGGTCACGGCCGGAGTTCGATTCCAATGGAAGGAGGAAGTCGAATCTCCGGTAAAAGGGGTCGAGGTCCACTCAGCCTTCCATCCATCCGTGGTCGGTAAAATGATGCTGGGGGGTAAAGAAAGGCCAGGGAAGGAAACTGGTAATCCCACCCCATATATATGGTCTGCCTAGTAAACATCGCAAGATGTCACCCTAAGAGTCAGAAACGACTCGCACTACAAGTGCGGGGACACCTTTTCCTTTTTTAGTATACTGAGCTGTGTGAAACAGGCAGGAGTGTACGTCTGATTCCACGCCTAGGCAAGCCCTGTGAGCCTCTGTCCAAATGCACCACAAACTATCACCGCTTGTGGCATCTGTGGTGACTGCACAAGAGATTGATAATCTGTAGTCCAGATGTAACTCATATATCACATTGCTCCCATTCAAATGTGAATCACGTGAAGGGTCCATCACATTTTTATCTGGAAGTAGATATCTGCATTGAAGAAGCATTCACACCAGCACCCCCTTCATACCATTTAAGCCTGAAGAGAACTAATCACTTATTTGCATCTCATACTGTGTTTGAAATCTGCTTACCGCTATTTCAAGTTTCCATTTGAGAACCATAGGGTTACTTTCTTGTTATGTGAGAAGGAATATGTTTTGAGTTTTCTGATGTAATTAAAGTTACATGATGTGTATGGAATGGAGCTCTCCTCTTTAGCTGGAATCCCCATACACACATACACTCTCTCCCTCTTCCTCTCCACTTTGGTTGATCATTGGCTATTAGTCACATTTATTTTTCTCTTTCAACTTCTTTTTTAAGAGTGATCATTAGCGTTTATGACAGAGGTTATTCAGATCAGGACTGGAAGTCCTCTTTCTTGTGAAGAGACAGGGGCAGCTTTGGACCAACAGAAAGAACCTTTTATATCTGAGAGCAACCCTGTGCAGGCAATCAAGGAACCTAGGTGGTAGGGCAGAGAATTAGGGTCTCTGGTTACCAGGTCTCCTGTTTTTGTCCAGAGACTCTGGATTTGGGGGTTCTCTCCAGGTGAGTCACCTCAATCTCCAGACTCTCAGCTTTCATTTAAAAAGAAATTAAGTTTCTAGGTGGTCTGGTTCATGAGATATACACCAAAACATCAGCTGCCACTGCCACCCCTGCAACTTCTGTTAAATTAGCTTGTAGCTGGCTGTTCTAACCCCGCCCTTTCAGGTTTGTAGCCAATAAGTGAAGTCAGGATTGTGATTGACAAGGGATTTGTTAACCTCCAGGCAAGGCCAGAAAACTGTTTTTTCCTGCTTGTCTGAACATCTCGGTAAGTTTACAGTTTTCATCAATAGCAAAAGTTTTTCTCTCTTGTGTGTAGGAGATCTTAATGCCACTGCAGTGTGTTAATGCTTTTCTAATTATGAGAGGTCAAACAAATTTAAATTTTCCAGGACTGTTGAAGAGGGAAGTGTTTTGAAAACCTTCCCAATATGAAGCTTTAGTCCTTTATTCTAAGTTTTTCTTGGGGTAAAGCTGCAATGCTAATCCCACCTACCCATAGTAAACCCCATTGAATTAAGTAGAATTTACTTTTGAGTAGACATGGCTGGACTGTGCTGTAAATTAATGGGACTTCTGAGTGAACATAGCAAAGGATTGTGTTTGTGTTGTAAATCTCTTCTCCTCTAATCCTTTTTTTTAAAGCAATTAGGCAGGGCTTATTTAGGTGTCACTGCTTTTATTACATAGGAAACTAATACTGATTTTATATTTTTTTTAAAAAATGTTCTGCAATGACCAACTGGTTTTGACAATAAACTATTATTTGGGGTGTATGTAGTTTTACAGTGTGTGTGTATGGAGTCTTTCCAACATCCCTGTGAGGTAGGGCTGCTGATTGGAAACCAACACACCTCACAACAAGAAATAAATCCCTTTAAAATCCAATAACCATAAAAACAAATATAAAATGGTTGCAAAACATCTTAAAGTGGCATGATTCTGAATTTTGGGTTGGGTGAGGTTGCAGTTCTGTGCATGCTTCCCTGTTTGAGTAAGCCTCATTGAATACATTGGGACTTGCTTCTGAGTAAACATGCATAGGATTGCACTATAAATATCTTTATAGGTTGTGTAAATAATAAACACCTTTGACAGTCATGCTTATATACATTCACCTATAGGGAAAAAACCTTGTGGTTTAAGAATGTACCTATAGCCAACAGATATTTCTATCAAACTTTAAAAAGCAGGGAAATTGGGCAGCTATAGTGAATGCACCAGGGGAGCAGGAGACCTGACCTCTCTGAGATACTGGACTGCCCTACAAATGTTTTAAAATGCAAACACAATTTGGGTTGGTCTTTCACAGTCCAATCCACTTCCTGTGTAGCTTGGAAAAATGTGGTAACGTACCTCTGAGCATACGGGGAGTGGTGGCAGCACCTGCCATCTACAAAGATGGAAAATTACATTTTTGTATGTTTGTTGGTGTTCTTACTTACTTACTTACAATATCTCAGAGAGGAGGTCTGGTCTCCTGCTCCCCTGGTGCATTCACTACAGCTGCCCAATTTCCCTCCTTTTTAAAGTTTGATAGAAATATCTGTTGGCTATGGGTACGTTCTTAAACCACAAGGTTTATTGCCTATTAGTGAATATATATATATATATATTCATGAAAATTCTCCACCATTTTAGTGTGAATTTCTCCCAATAAACACATTTTGTAGGCAGTTTTGACTAATGTACACATTTCTGTAAGCAATTTCTCATTATATAGTGTATTTTTAATGTTATTTTCTTTCATATATTTATTTTTACGTACACTTTCCCCTAATATATGCATTTTTGTAAAGATGTTTGGTTGGTAAACTGCATTGCAAAATTCAGATAAGTGCAAATTTCAAAGGATCAATGTGTTTTGGTTCTCATATTGTTTCAGAAAGGGCAGATTTGGTAGATTCTGCTTGAAATTCAAACTGAATCCAATTTCTTGCCCATTCCTAACCTGGGATGTTGTGCATGCCGCTACTAGTGTTCTAAGAATGTTGCCTGTTAGAGCAGACATGGAAACAGAATTGGCATCTAGGTTTGCAGTAGTGTCTGGCTCCTTTTGCTTGTGCCTCTGTTATGTCAGTTGTATACCGGGCCCAATTCAAGGTGTTGGTATTAACCTTTAAAACCCTATACGGTTCCGGCCCAGTTTATCTGAAGGAACGCCTCCAGTATCACCAAATATGCCACCAAACGAGATCAGCCTCACAAGACCTTCTCTCGGTCCCACCGGTGAAAACAGCTAGGCTGGTGCGGACCAGGGAGAGGGCTTTTTCGATCGTGGCCCCCATCCTCTGGAACTTGCTTCCCTTTGACCTTCGGCATGCCCCCTCCCTGATGACCTTTCACCGCGCCTTGAAGACCTGGCTTTTCAGGCAGGCCTATGGGATCTCTCGGGTGGGTTAGGTTTTATGCTGTATCAGTGTAGGATGGTTTTTTAGATGATATGATATTAATACTGTGATTGTTATGAATATGTTGATATTGTATTTTATATTGTGTACGTCTGCCAGAGTGTCCGTGAAGTCAGACAGATGGGCGACTAATAAATAAAATGTTGTTGTTGTTGTTGTTGCTGCTGTTGCTGCTGTTGCTGCTGTTGCTGCTGTTGCTGCTGTTGCTGCTGTTGCTGCTGTTGCTGCTGCTGCTGCTGCAGCAGCAGCAGGTGAATTACTGTTTTAGGCTGGGAGGGCTGTCTGTGAGCAAGTACAGGCTAAATCCCTGTGAAAGGGATGTATCATTATGCAGAATGGGCTGAAGAGCATTGATGAAACCTTGGAGCTGTTTTAGCTGGGAGCTATAGGTGACAAGTGGTGTTCTGTCACTTTCTCTTCTAGGTCTAACCTGGAGTAGATTATTCCTGGGTACCAGTCTGGTTTTGTCAATCTGCTTTTTCACTTCATGGAAGAGGAAGAGTATAACCTAGGACATGCAATTTCCTGTGTTTCCTCAGATCTATTTTATCTTGAATCCCTCCCTAGCTTCAGGAACAACCTCATCACAGCATCTCTTTCTTGCAGTGTATCTTTAAGGACAGCCAATGACAATAACTATTCTAGATTTGCTACTATGAAAAAGCCTTTCTGCTAAGAAGCATTCAGAATAAAAATGGGATAAATCTCATCTAATCTACTAGAATATTATTCTCAACATGTTAAAATGAAATCTCACCTTCCTTCCAACACTCTTAATTTTCAGTTGCTCCAGCAACAGTAAAGTGAAAGGATTTAGAGTTAGAGGTACATTCCTGGTGGTGTAGGAAGTAATTCTATTGTGTGGCAAACAAGTACAATCCTGAGAAATGCAAGCTTCCCCTATGCAACTACATTTATTTTGCCAACTGTGGCTACCAATTGCGGTGTAAGTAAAAATGCATAGTAGTGGCAGGCTTTTTCATACAGCCATGCATGGCAGTCATAAGAGCCCCATCCTCCATAGTATGAAAAGTTTATTGTCCGCTTGTGGTTTCTAAGCTTTTCCCACTTATCCACACTAGAAAAATCAGTGTAAAATTATAGCAACTAACTCTTACTTTTAATTTTCTTTAAGGTAAAAAAAAGATCATCTCATTTTATAAGATGATTCACATGCCTACTCCAAGGGAAGCTGGGAGGCTGGCAAGAAGGGAGAGGGCCTTCTCAGTGGTGGTCCCCAAATTATGGAATGATGTCTATGACAAAGTGCACCTGGCGCCAACACTGTTATGTTTTCGGCGCCAGGTCAAGACTTTCCTCTTCTCCCAGGCATTTTAGCATGTGTTTTATACTGTTTAAATTTTTAAATTGTGTTTTAAATTGTATTTGTTTTAATGTTTTTGTTACTGTAAACCGCCCAGAGAGCTTCGGCGATGGGGCAGTATACAAGTATAATAAAACAAAATAAATAAATAAATGACAAACAGCAGCTTTCATTACCAGGGAGTGTGTGTGTGCGTACACAGCAAACAGGGCTGTGATGAGAAATGGACCAAGGATTGTCTATCAAAGAACTTTTAATGGATCAAAGGATAATTATGTGTCCTACTTTATAAAGGACAATTCTCCATTTCAAAGGCTGTCTAAGGACAGCTCTTATTTTGAAAGAGCTCTCTATCTGAAGGGCTGCTTGGTCCAAATAACCATAAGAAGGAAGAGCAGGGACCTTTAAGTCTCTCATCAGCAGTTAGTACCTTGATAACTGAGCACGCATGCAAGTCATCTGGCCATAGTTTTCCTCACTAGAGTGAGATGCATTGTATTTCTGTTTCAATTTCTGTATCAATTAGAGTAATTATTTCTAAATTGGCATCTATACATATAAATTAGCATTAGGGATGGAAAGATCTGTCCATTTCGGTTTTCTCCATTTCTCCTATTCCCCATCTTAAATTCAGTTCTCCATATTTCCTCCATATTTTTTAAAAAAATCTTTATGAAAATTCTTCAGTGTTAGTGGGAATTTCTCCTAATAAATACATTTTTGTAGGCTATGTTGACTAATGTACACATTTTTGCAAGCCATTTCATATAATGCATTTTTGTATGTTACTTTCACTCATATATTCATTTTATGCACACTTTCCCCTCACTTATGCATTTTTGTAAGCATTGTTCGGTTGGCAAACTGCATTGCAAATTTGATTGAATGTGAATTCCTAAGGGTGGATCTGTTTTGGTTCTCATATTGTTTTGGAATTTGATAGATTTGGCTTGAAATGCAGACTGAATCAAATTTCTGACCCATCCCTAATTAGCATGTTCGTTTTTTATACAACTCTCTGTCCTCTTTTGAGGTGATATACAAGTGGCCACTCTAGCTGATTATCTACCTATCTGAAGATGCATTAACTGTTTTACTTTAAATATTAAGTTTAAGTTTATAAGATTAAATTAATGCAGGCCTCTCAGGACTTTAAAATCATCAGAAGAGGCCTTGTTAGTGGTGTCATGTTTTATACAGCATGTCATTTGGTGAGAAGACGGAAATGGGCCTTCTCTGTACTGGCCCCATTCATTTGAATGCTTCTATGTTTTTAGCATTTTAGTGTTGGGAATTTATTCCATAAACCCCTTTGGGATCCTTGATAGGAAAACAGTCTATAACTGATTTTAAATAATAATAATAATAATGGCATTTAGTAGCAGAAAGATACTGTTCTAAGCAACCTTGAAATTATTATCGGTGAGGGATGTGACTATATTTAAATGTTTTAATTGTGTTTTTCTTTTATTTTCAATTGTATTGTTTTACAACTTTGTTGTTGGCCTTTCTGGGTTCCCTTGGAAAGAAGGCCAGTATAAAAAAGCCATAAATAATAAAGTTGCATATTAATGAAATGTCAATGGATACAATTTAAAAATACAGAAAGAATGTGCAATTTTAATAATTACTATCATTCATTATTAAAAGGCAAGACCATCTGTCTTATTTCTATTTATTTCTCTTAGGCTGTTTTGATTCAAGAGTAATATGAGGGAATGAAAAAGTTATGACCTTAATTAGCAGCCCTATTGATGAACCTTTTCCCCCATTGATGAATCAACCAAATATTTAGTTGATTAATCTACTGAGTAGGCTGACACTGAAAAAGAGGTCAGGGTTCCTGCACTTTTAATCATTGTGAAGACAAGGGAATTTCAGCAGATGTAGTTTGTACAGGAGTACTGCTGCCCCTTTTCGCACCCAGTCCCTCTAAGCCTCCATATACTGTTATTCCAGGCCGACTTTTCCTGGTGGCCTGTCCTGTCCTATGTGGTACCACCACATACTACTCTGCACACACAAAGTGTACAGGATTACACCCTAAAAATATTCTTAATACATGTAAACTGGAAATTATTCTATATTTCAACTATTTAGGTAATATAAAGGAATTCAAGAAATTGGACCAATTAAAGAAGTTTTAATAGATCAGTCATTTGCTTCTTAACCAATTGATTAAATTTCAGTAAATGAACATGCCATCAGAACAGTGATGTAAGTGCCTTTTTGAGATGAAGGAAGCATGAAATGTTATGTAATTTAATAAATACAAGCTGCCAACTCCTTGTTAGAAGGAAAGGCCATCTTTGATATTTTATTCACTAACAGACAAAAAAACTTTGCAGTTTAAGAATGTACCTATAGCGAACAGATATTTCTATCAAAGTTTTAAAAGCAGGGAAATTGGGTGACTATAGCGAATGCACCACGGGAGCAGGAGATCTGACCTCCTCTCTGAGACACTGCCGTACAAATTTGTAAAAATGCAAATTTGCATTTTTATATTTTATATTTTTAAATTTAAATCACTATAGCAGTGGTTCACAACCTGGGGGCTGGGATCCCCAGGGGGGCTGCGAAGTAATCCAGAGGCGGCTGTGAACAGTAAAGAAATGAATTATTTATTATTTTTTAAAAAAGTCTTCACTCCCTCTACACTGTCTGCTTTCCACTGCCGCTGCAGTTGACGCCTCCCCCTTGCTCCAAACGAGAGGGGAGGCCTTTTGCTGAAGTGCCAGAGCATCTTTCAGGCGCATCAAGGGCAGGCATCTGCCTATAAAATACATGGCAGATGCCAAATGAGGCTGAGGGTGGAGCTACCAGGAAGAAGAGGGGATTACTATCACTGATTCCCATCTCCTTGCACTGCCGCTACTGACAGCGCCCTTCCTTAGAATGAGAGGAGAGGGCTTTTTGTGAAGCAAAAAGAAGCAAGGCTGCACAGAGAGGCTGCTTTCCCCCTTCCTTCCTGGCAGCCAGCCTGCCTCCCTGGGGGGAGGGGTCACAATAAAATTTCAGCTTATAGAGGGGGTCCCATGCTCATAAAGGTTGGCAACCACTGCACTATAGTTCATGATTGGATACATCTTCCTAAACTGTAAGCTCCCGAGGCTGCAATTCACATACTACTTCCTTTTGCTTAAGTAGCTTACGGATTGCACTTTTACAATGCAAGCTGTGTGTGTGTGTATTCGTCTTCACAACTATCAATGAGACAGTATGCTGTTTTTGCTAATTCAGTGTTATTGAACCTAAATCTGTTCTAAAAATGTAACTCTGTCAATTCTTCCATCCCAACACTTAAATGTGTTTTGCATCAAACTGTCTCTTGCTTTTTCCCTCGCTCTCAAGAGCTGCAACTTCAAAATTTAATTAACCAAGTCAGGAAAATTCATTTCACCATGAACACATAGTACCAAAACCATATTAGAGTCAAGAGTCATAGAGAAATCGTAATTTTAAAAGATTAACTATTCTGCAATGCCATTGTTACATTGTCTTTTTTTCCTTTCTTGATTGAAATAAAAGGTAAATATCTGTATGTGATCAAAGGGATCCATCCTGTTTTTTATGTCTTTTTTTGACTGGAACAAAAAAACATTGAGATCTAAGAATACTTTATACTCCACAGTTCTGCTTTCAGAAGATTGCTTACTGCACGTGACAGAATTCATTTTTTGAAGTGATCTACAAAGGTTTTTTTTCTTTCTTCAGTGGATGTACAGTCTTACTTCATTGTTAACATATATGGATAATCTCATTAATTTGTTTGTAAAGGTAGACTTCATAATACTCATTATACCCATTAAGCTTGTCTGTTTTTAGTGGAAGATTATCAATGGGCAATTACTTGGATTTTATTTAGTTGAAGTCAATCCATAGGTGCACATTTTGGAAGTCATTTTAAGGCTGGGGAGAAGGAGGACCAAAGGTGATTCATCCATTACATTCAGTGCCCAGCCAAGGCTCTCGCCTCCCTGGCAGAATATCAAACCATCCCCTTTTTCTACCATCCTGATGTCAGAGTTCCAAGTTTGGTATGGCAAGGGCCCCAGAAGTTTCTGTGATAGTGGAAAGGGGGGAGTCTGACACTGCATTTTCTCAGAGGTAAAAGTTCTCTCTTTGTCCTGAGAAAGGGAAATCCAGTGTTTCCTATGGCCCCTTGGGCCACAGGAGTTCTGGTTTAACTATCTTTTCACATGGTTCTGCACACGTTCAAGGCTACAATTCAGAGGAGCAACTTACACATGAATAAGGGCACCATACATACAGCCAAGCATACTTTGACATTTTCTTTGGAAAAGATCACTGTCCCTAAGAGATAAGTTGCTGTTCATTTTTTTTAAAAGTCTGCCTATTCAAGAGGTGGAGGAAAACAAAGGATTGCTGCACATATGGTGCTTTTAGCCATGCGTCCATCATGTCCTTGAATTACGGTTGCTTTAACTGGTCGATTAATCAGCTAAAGCTTTTGTGGATCGGACTTCCGGGAAGGGTGACTTCGCTTGTGCCTGCTTTTTGAGATGAGCTCTTGTCTCAGAAGAAGCTTTTTCAGTTTTAAAATCAGTCAGAACGTTCTTTTTGACTGGTAAAGATTTTGTCCCGGGCAGGGAGAAACGTAGAGATTAACCACAGAAGCCTGTTTTTGTTGGGAGGACTGGATTTCATTAATTTATGAGAGAAGGTTCAGCCAGCAAATGCCGGACGGACTTCCAACAAGCTCTAACTGATTAAGCGACACGTTTATCTTTTCTTCAAAGAAAAACAGACTTTAACAGGCAAGCATCCTTCTTTCTATTTTCTTTTTCACTTGGTTTAAATCGTTGCAGCAAAAAGAGATTTGTCAATGAATCAGCTATAAAGAATTTCTGGGTGAGTTATAACTCTTCTCTTTTATTCACGAAATTAAGGAGGAAAGAAATTGAAAAAGCTTATCTTTGTTTTTATTGCAAAAAGCTGGCCTGGAAGTGCATTCTAAAGATACAAACGGAAGAGGGATTTCTATTTCGAGGAGGGAAAAAAAATTGATTTATGAACTTTGGAGTATTATATGTCCGGGACTATTTTCTTTTTGGTCTATTTCATTTTGACAAATCTGCTTGTTCACGACGCCACTAACTGTTTTGAAGCTGGGAACTAAATTTGTTTTGTATTCCTGAACAAATAAGAGATAAGGCAGGCTGTACTGTCTACACTGTGATGTCATCAAGCCTGGAATATTAACCCAATTGTGGCTGAAATAATTTTTTTTTGTGGTTTTAAGAATGGCAATCAGGAAAGTGGCTGAGACCATGGAAGAAATTATGTTTCAGAAAATAATGGATGAGATTGAGATAACGAAACAAACCCTGAGACAGGGTAGACAGGAGATGAAAATTGAATTAGGCAAAATGACGCAGGAGCTTAAAGAAATAGGGGATCTTGTGAGAGAGGAGATTGATGAGATTAGAGATGAGAAAAGAAAAATTAAAGGGAAGATACAAGCCCCGGAGATTGGAACAAATGTGGAATTGGAAAAAGATCTGGAGTTTATGGATATTAGAAACAAAGTTTACTGTTTGGAATTCAACGTTGTCTCTGAAGAAATTAATGAAGATACTAGAGATAAAGTTATCAATGTCTTGGATAATTTTCTGGACTGGAATGATGTGATGGAGCTTGACATAGAAAAAATCTATGGAATTAACTACAGATATGTGACAATAGAAAAATTCTCAAGAGATGAGCCAGTGCATTTTGTAAAAAAGAAGAACAGAGATATGACTTTACAACAATATTTCAGCAACATATTCAGAATTGATGGCAAGGAAATATTTGTGATAAAGGAAATTCCCATCAGACTCTTATTATATGACTATGGCTATGACAGCAAGATTAATATGGGATACTGATAATGGAAGAATGGATACTGAAATTACTGGACTGAACAGGACTATTGAAGATGGAAGATGGAATTAATATTGATAATGGAAGAATGGCTATTGAAATTATTGGATCTAACAGGTTTGATGAGATGGATTAATCGATATGTTTATTTGGACTATGGCTATGACAACAAGATTATTATGGGATACTGATAATGGAAGAATGGCTACTGAAATTACTGGATTTAACAGGATTATTGATAATGGAAGAATGGCTACTGAAATTACTGGACTTAATAGGATTATTGAAGATGGAAGATGGAATTAACATTGATAATGGAAGAATGGCTATTGAAATTATTGGACCTAACAGATTTGAACGAGATGGATTAATCGACATGTTTATTTGGAGAAAAATTGAAAGATATGTCTCTCAAGGAATTGAAACCTCTCTTTGACTTTTTGTGGAAAGAATAAAGTAATGTTTATGAGATTTGATGATTAATTAAGATAACTACTGGAGGAAAGTGATTTTATAATATAATTTAAGAGACAGGATTGTTATATATTGTAGACCTATAACTGATCTGCGACAAATTGGAAGTCAACATTTTATTTTATTGTTTAATTATTTTTGTTTTGTTGTGTTTTTTGTCTTTGAAAATTTGAATAAAAATTAATGATAAAAAAATAAAGCTTTTGTGGATCAATCAAGGGTAGTGAGTCAATGTTAAGGGGGTACATATGTATTTTCAGGCTATTTGGTGCCCCATCTAATGTGTATCAGAAATGAACAAGAAAATATTAAAGATGGCCTTTTATTCTAATAATATGTGGTAGTTTGCTGAAATTGTAATCTCACGTTTTCCTCCATTTCCAAAAACTCTGACACTTTCTTCAATATCTCAAAAAATTTGGTGAGCTATAAAATTATTTAAATTCAGTTGACCAGCCACTTGATTATACAGGTGATTATTCACAAAATGTTCTTTTTTCATTTGACTGCTCTACTTTGGATCACAGGCAAAGAGAAGACAATTTATTACACTGTTGGAATGCCAGAAGACACTGAAAGTTAAATAACAGGAACTCACTAACTAACATTATTTATATCCCTCACCTTCAACAGAAATTTATGTTCCTAAGGCAGCTAACAAGCTAGTAATATAAATAAAAGTGCAATAAAAATTAGAAATAAAATAAGGCAAAAAGCAACAGTCCCCTGAGCAGCAGTCCATTCAAAACAGAATAAAAATAAAAGCTGCTCTAATTAAAACCATTACAATTATCCATTTTTACAAACTGGAAGAACAGAGATGTTTTTGCCTGCTGACTAAAAAACAGTAACAAGGGCACCCCACCTTGGGAATGGCATCCTAAATGCAAGTACCAACCACTGGAAAGTCTCCCTCTTCAGTTGCCACCGCCACAATTCAGTCAGCAGAACACTGAGGGGGAAAAGCTTCAAATGATTATCTCGGTCGGCAGGCAGCTTTCTGTGAGAGAAGCCTGTCCAATAAATATTTGCAGATTAGAAACACTTGGAAACAGATGAAAGCAAACAGACCCTTTATTAGAACCCAATACCCTCAGGCAGCTGCTGGCATCAGTGTCTGCACTGGGCTTCCCTTGGTCCATAGCTACATGCTGCCATTTTAATTTCCCACATTGCCCCAGGGCAATGCAACCATCAGATGCTCTGGGGCATTGTGGAAAACGTTAAGTGGTGGCTCACACCTAGTGGTAGGTGGCTAAGCAAGAAGGGAGTCTACAGAAGTCAGTTTGCCAAGGATCCTTTCAAACGTGGAGCCAGCCCTGGTAACAGAGTTCAGATGTTTGACAGAATAAAAGATACAACATGAAGCAACTGAGGTTTACATCTAATCTCTTTACTGCAGTGTAAACATTCTCTCTTTTTTTAATCTGGAAGACTCTTTTCTTCAATACAGGCTTTAAATACAGGACCTGTACCAATTTTATGATATGGTGCCTCTCTCTGAAAGCTTATCAAAGATCTTTAACAAGAGGGTCAGGAATGATGGATAAGCTTCCTTGAAAGACAGCTTGTTTGCTATTACAGATCTTCCCCTGCAACGGGCAGCAGCAAGGCAGTGAGAAATATATTATGGGGTTCATTTTCATCTGCCTGAAGCAACAGCAAAGCCAAGCTGGTTGGTAGGCTGCAGGAACTCAGACAGCACCCTTGGGGAGGAATCCTCTGTGGCATGCAAGGATTCCATAACAAGCAGACAAGTCAATGTGGAAAGTGTTCCCTCAGGCCAGGAGATTTGGGGGGGAAAAACCACTATAACAGTAAATAACCTATTGCAAAATGTAAATACATCCTCATATATTTCCCTAGTGGAATCAACATTTCCGTTTTGTGCACCTCTTCCCTCCTGATACCAGTATTTCCCACACTTGAGGCCATTGTCTACTTGTATTTGTCATTTTTCATTCTAGTATTAGCTTTATTTGCATAGGTGAATTTGTGGCCTGTGCTCCTAGAACAGAAATTCTATTTCAGTTTCAAAGAAACGAATCCATCTCCTGCAGTAATCATTTAGAATAAATTTTACAAATCTTTTCAAGAACAGCCAAGTATTACTTTCCTAACCAGTTATTTGTATGCATGCCGTTGTATATTGGATTTCTGTCCTGGCCCATCACAAAGTATTGAACCAAGTTTCAACCCCTCTAAGCCACAAGCAAAATCCCAGGGAAATTGGTCACACCCACATTATTCCCTTAAGGCTTTTAGTGAAAAGTCCTCCTGGCTACTGTGTGCCTAAAACACAGCAACAAATAGTCAAACATAGAACGTTGGTTTGAGCTGGCAGAGACAAAAATGCGGTAAACTAAGTCCATAATAAATGACATTAGTATTTGTTACAAGTTTAAATTCAACCACCACCCAACTTCAGAAGCAGGTCCAGACATTCCATTAGACAAACTGAGGCAATTGCCTGAAGTGACTGATGGCAGTATGGTGGCAAGTTTGTTCCTCCAAGCCCCACTCACTTGCCTTGCTAGCTGACCCACCCAGCCAGCCAGCTGCTGCCACTAGCAGCCCAGCTCTGACAGGACTCTCCAGTACACCCAGTCCATCCCCATGCCTCATCTTCCTCAGGGTGAGGCATTCTGGATGAAGTGGTTTGAGAGACTGCCTATGGCAGCACAACGTTTCTTCAGCAGCTGGATGTTCTTTTTAAAAAGAAAAGTTTAAAGTTTTTAAAGTATGCCGAGAAGGGGAAGGTGGAGAGTCCACCAACACTGCCACCACGCTAGGAGCAGCAAATCTCTTTAAAAGTAAGGAGAGGAGAGTGAGAGGCAGCACCATGTCTCATGCTGGACCTGTTCAGAAGCATTTCAGACTTACTACAAAAATGGCAGTTACTGAGTTCACAATTACCACTCTTTATTAACTCCTGTAATCACTCTTAGAGTTGACATGAGAATGGAAGATTCAGCAGAAAAGGGTGGCACCGCACCAAAATCACACAGGAAGGGAAAGAGTTCTTCAAATATACATTTACAGCTGGTGGAAGTGGGCGATGTGAGGCTTTGGATATTTGAACTGGGAGCTATATATGGAGCCCCTCAGGGACATTTCTTCCACCCATTCCAACTACTATTCTCTCCTGCAATTATGCCCATGAGTCTTATGTTCTGTGCTGACTTATCAGCTAAAAAAGAGAATATTTGGTTAGGAAATATTTACTGCACATGGGAACAAGTTATACAACTGGCCTGGGTACAGTTTTTCTGCAATTCTGTGAACAAACAGAACACAGGAAATAAAGTTATCAGGGACTGGTAAATGCCCCAAGAATGGCATCTGCGAACTGGCAACTACTCAAAAATAGGATATATGTTTCCAGAATTGTGAGAGTTACAGGGGACTTGACTTTTGTGGTTCCTTATATCCTTAAAAAGTTACAATCTTGTGAATTCTAGGTAAGGCACCAACAATGGAAAAGCAAATCAATTACTATTTTTGAAGCTGTTGTGGGTGGAAGAACTTGAAGCTAAGGCAAACCATCACACGAAGTTAAAAGCAAAACATAATAATTACATAGGAATAGATTTCTGCATGACTAGAATGACATCTAGTGGCTTTCTTTGAAATTTCCACTTATAGCCATCTAGAATATCCTGGAACCTCAATTTAACTGGCTTAATAAACATCTCGCATGCCATTCCATTAATGTTATATTAGACCTGTTATTTAATTGAATTCAAGTGCAGTCCTACCAAACTGATTTAGTTTTCTTCCTGTTGACAAATGAGACAAAAATATTATTATCTCAGACCTATTAGTATGAAAAAAAAATAAAACAAAAATGGTAAAATGTTGTATTACCCAGTTGCAATGTTAGACTCATCTCCAAATGCTACCTGGAAAGATTGGTATAGAAACATATATATTTCTAGGGCTTTTTTTGTGGCACTACTCACTACAGAGCACCATCACCTCTTTTTTGGCTGCCAATAGGAGTCATTTTGTGCTGGCAGCCACACCACTTTACCAATAGATGAATGCTGACACCTCATTCATTCATTCATTCCCAAAAAAGCACTGTGCATCTCTACTTAATGCTAAGTAGAATACTAAGTGCTTTTGCTCAGCCTGAGCCTGGTGTGCCAACTAGTGCATTTCTAGAGGTATTGGATCTGGGCATAGTGACACATTTTAGTTACATCTAGATTATTGCAACATGCTCAATGCAAGGCTGTCTTTGAAGGCAGGTTCAGAATGCTGTAGCCATGCTGTTGACCAACATCAGTTAATAGCAAAAATGCAACTCCTACATTACAACAGCTACTCTGGCTGCTAATCTGTTTCCAGGCACAATTCAAAATGCCAATTATGATCTTTAAACTCCTAAACAGTTTGGGAGTAGGCTACCTGAAAGACTGAGAAATCATATGAGCGTGCCCAGGTGTTAAGATCTGGAGAAACTCTTCTCTTTGTTCTACCAACATCTGATGTACATTTGGTAGGAGCTCAAGACAGGACTATCTCAGACTCTAGAATTCTCTACAGGGGAGGGGGGCGTCTAGCCCACTTATTGATATCCTTATGCCAGCAGATAAAAACATGATTATTTTAAAGACACTTAGCCTATTGGGCAGATTTATTTTGTTCTAGCTCTCTTGTTGTAATCTTAATATGCTTTTCACTAGCTGATGCCTTATGTTTATTAGTTCTTTCTCAATTATTATATGGGCTAGTTATTTTTAATGCGTATTTATTGTTGTTGGCCCCCCTAGATATAAATTTAACAAAAGAAAACAGGATAGTTAATTCTTCTGGATCCCAGAAAATGTGAAGTTGCCTCATATTGAGTCAGACCATTGATGTAGCTAACCCAGGATTATCTACTGTAACATGTACTAACACCAGAGCTTGGAAGATTACTTTTAAAAAGTAATAAATTACAGTTACAGTTACATGGCCCCCAAAAAGTAGTAATTACAGTTACAATTACAATTGCTCTGAAAGTAACTGATTACTTTACTTTTACTCAAAAGTAATTGCTACAATTACATTTTAGTTACTTTTTTCAAAAACAATTGCCTACAAGCTGCTGGCCTTGGCTGCTGCACATCTAAGTAGCCTAAAACAACATTAAAAATAAGCACACACAAACAGAGGGTAGTAAAATAATCTTTTTTTATCTGTAAGATTAACAGAATGGCATAACAGAATCTCACATCCCCTCACTCCACCCCCAGCAATGATGATACCCCAACACACATATTTTTGTATATATATATTGCCTCCAGCTCTTTTCTCCTTCCACTCCTGTCAATTTTTAAACAATTGTTTTCTCCACGTCGTCTCGCTCTCCACCTCCTCCCTCGTCGCCTCCTAAGCACCCACAGAGCATGAAGGAAGAACAACGCTGCACAGAAGCCCAATTTGAAGCACATGATTTTTATTCACAAATCAGAGGAGCAGAAGACTTCCCCTGCTCCCCCCAAGTAATGCACAAAAGTAATGCTGGAAACATTACAATTACTCCTCAAAAGTAATGAAGTTGCTACTCGTTCTATTACCAGCAAAATGTAATGAAGTTACCCACTCGTTACTCAAAAAAGTAATAAATTACAAGTAATTCGTTACTTGTAACTAGTTACTTCCAAGCTCTAACACCCAAGGTCTTTTCCAGGCCTTGTTCCCGACATCCTTAAACTGAAATGCTGGTGACTAAACCTGAGGAATTCTGCATTCAAAGCATGCACTTTTACCACTGAGCTATAGCCCTCCCCATTCAAGGTATTTTATTAAAATATGTAAAATAAAATCTGTAGATCAAAACATTCCAAAGAGGTGGCCCTATCTGTTGCAGCAAAAACAAGAGAGTCTTGTGGCATCTTATACACCAGCAGATTTATTGTGGCAGAAGCTTTTGTGGACTAGAGCCCACCTCATCAGATGCATTATGTTATTCTCAGTCGGCAGATTGTGTGCTTCTGTGCATGCGCGCATGCATGTGTGTAACTGCCAACTGAAGATAACACTTTGTGCATCTGATGAAGAGGGCTGTAGCCCAAAAAAGAGTAAGTCACAATAAATCTGTTAATATTTAAGGTGCCACAAGATCATTTGCAGTTTGCAATTAATAAACTGTTAAATAAGTACAATGGAATTGTAATTAGAAAAGGCACCCCCTTCCTCCCTTACTGCACCAAATGGTTAGAGCTGCCTCCCACAACATCTGAGTGATGTTCCATCTCTTAATTCCTTAAAATTCCTCTCAAAATCCCACCTTTTCCATGAAGATTTTGGCACAACCTTCTAGTTTCAATGCCCTACTGTAACTCAGCCTGCAGCTAAGCCCAAGCATGTAGAACTGAATCAACCACATGTTGCTTCCCTGTATTCCCCTGCTTCCACTTTCCCCGTTTCCCCTGGGTTAAATTTTAGATGTTAAGATCCTCAGGGCATGAACCTGTTCTTTGGTACTCCATCAAGTTCCATGCACACTGGTGGCATGATATAAACAGAAAAGTCTTGCAAATAATAAATACTACCAATGCACTGAAAATATAATAAATCACTGTGAAACTAATGTAAAAAGGTGATTAAAATATTATTATTACATCCCATATTCCTTTTTAAGTTACTAGATATGACTGTCAAGTATCGACCAGCAGAGGATATAAATACCAGCCCAGATATTTGTGACAAGCATGGGTATCACCATTTCCTATTCTACCACTGTTCACTATGTCATGAACCTGTAATGGTCATGAGTTATTAAAAATCTGATAACAATACTTTGGCTCCAGTAAGGGACTCTGGGAGATGGTTACAGTTAGAAAAGACAAGCCTTTGCTAATTTGTAAAGTTAAGTTTCATTTTCCAGCTGAAGACGGTTAGAAGACGCCTTAACAAGCTGCACCTGGTTATCTTTGCTGATTAGCAAGTGCCTGGCACCCAAGGTCATTCTTGGCCTATGCAGTTGGAAAACACCGTTGGGAGGGGGGCCTGAAGGCGCGAAAATGTGAGAAACATCGAGAAGAAAGTTACATCAGTCAATTCCTGATTGGTCAATTAATCTTGGACCGTTAGGATCCTTTTCCCTTAAGTATAGGGCTAGGGACCTATAGCCTTTGTTCTCTGTTCTCTGCCTATGCTGACTGGCACCAGAGTTCCAAACCTTTTCTGCCTTATGGTTCCTGGGGTTGCTTATGGGAAGGCAACCTAGGTCTGGTTCCATTGCTTTATGTTGAACATCCATCTCTCTTAGGAGAGGTGCAACGCAACCAACTACCTCGTATGTAAGTAGTTAGGTGAGATAGTTTGTTATTTTCTTGTTGTGTGTATGAATTCTCTTGTAAGAACCTAAACCCCTGTTGGGTGAATGGTCTTAAAGGATTACTTGCTGCTATATGGTATGTGCACTTATATATTTTAATAAAGCTACTTCTATTTAACCTGGTGTGTTCATTTGAGAGAAGGGGTGATTCTGAATTCAGTGTTTTGACCCAATCTCAGTCACTCACTACCAAAGAGGGTTAAGAAGTTAAAAGCTTGGATTTTAAGTGTTAAACCAGAGGTGCCTGGCAAGGAGTGTAACTGTGACTCTTGCCTTTTAGGACCTTGGTTTTATATACCTTCTGGGCTCAGAGATCCCCTGGCTCTGAGTGGACCAGTATACAGGGGTGGTGGCAGCCTACATTCTACCTTGCAGGGTTGTTGTGAGCGTACACAGCCTTGGCAAGGGTGAAGTAATAGCTTTTTGGTTCCAGTCTCATTTCCCTAAGGGTGGGGGTCTGAGCCTGATGCATGATCCCGGGACCCTGAGGGTCGGGCGGGCATGGCATGGTGATAGCGGTGGGATCGAAGCCATTCCTGCTCTTAAGTGAACACGCTGTGTGAGATAAGTGCATTGCAGCAAGTTGTAAATTTTAAAGAGACTTCTGACACAATTGTTTGTTACTTTGGGTAGTAAGGTTAGTGCAGAATGTCGCAAAAGATAAAAACTAGATCTCAAAAGAATGGAGCCGAGGATGTGCTCCTGGCAGACACTGCGTTGCCTAGTCAGCTTGTTCAGCTGGAAGAAGGCACTGCTGCTCTGTCGTTTATACCTCAGCCTTCTGTGGATGACAAGGAGTTCGTGTCTAAGCAAACTGAGGATAGCGAAGATGAGGAGGAATCAGATTTGGATGAGGAAGAGCTGCCTAGGAGCATGCAGCGCTACCTGGCTAAGCAAATGAAGCTGTTGTCCCTGCAGTTCAAGGCTATGGAGGAAGATCGCCGGAGTAGGGAAAGCTTTGCTCGTGAGATGCAACAACCGCGAGGAGGAAGACCAGACCTCCATAAAAAATCTTTTCCGACCTTTCGTGAGACAGATGACATCTTTACCTTCTTCCAAGTTTTTGCTCACTCTTGTAGAGATCAAGGTGTGCCTAAAAAGTACTGGATGAGTGCTTTACGCATTAATGCTGAAGGCGAGTTGAGAGAACTGTTGAACTCTTTGCCACTGGAGTATGCAGATGATTTTGACTACTTTTATGCTTTGGCCAAGTCTCACTTTGCGTTAACATCAGAGGATTGTTTTCGGCACTTAGAGGCAGATCAAAAGAAGCCTCGGGAAAGCTTCTCAGCTTTTTCTGCACGGATGGGCAGGAACGTGGAACGTTGGGCAGACACAGCCGAGGCTGTAACCCGAGAGGAGGTTTTAGATCTGTTTGCTAAAGAACTGTTTTACAGACGCCTCCCTCGAGATTTGATGGCTCTGGTCAGAGACCAGCAGCCCCGTTCTCTGACTGAAGCAGGCATGCTAGCAGATCGTATGTTTAAAAACAGAGCTGGAGAAAAGTATACTTTGTTTCGGAGACCGGAGTACGTTCCTGTGAAACCGCCGGGGCGAGAGACTGCAGGTATGCAGAAACCAGGGCAACCGGCGAAGGGAGAGAAAGGGGGGCCTGCTGGCTACTTCAAAGTGCCTTCCGCCCGGCCCGAGGCTGCATTGCAAGAGAAGCCCCGTGGAGAAATAATTTGCTTTAAATGTGGGGAAATCGGACATAAGGCTAATTCCTGTTCTGAAACCTTGCTTAAGCCCAACCCTGCTGGGAGGAAGAATCCAAGGGTTGCTCCAGTTGCGCGTGTAAAAGACTTAGCGTCCCCTGGAGCAGAACTCCCTGAACTTTCTTCTTGGTCGTCAGCAGAGGAGAATGAAGGAGCGGAATCGGACTTTGTATTTTCTGCCTCAAATTCACAAGACTGTCCTGAGACTCCTCATGGATCTGTAGTCAGAGCCCTGCCGGTGAGTGTTGTACAAACTGTGTCAGGGGACAGAGAGGGAGGAGTAAAGAACAGTTTGTTTCCAGAGAAAGACTCCCCAGGACCCCTTTCATTGGAATGTAAAGAATGGGTTCAAACGCAGTTTTCCGAACCCATATATGTTAACTGTATTAAGGTCAAGGGGCGAATAGATTCAGGCTCAGAAATTACCAGTATTGCGGAGCGGCTGGTCAAGCCGGAGCAATATGTTCCAGAGTTACAAGTGGCTGTCACAGCGTATGGACAACAGACAGTGCAAGTGCCCGTAGCTGAGGTGGTGCTTTCATACAGAGGCTGGACTGGACGCCATAGAGTTATAGTTCATTCGGATGACCATTTATGGGATGTTTTAATAGGAGTTGATTTGTTGTTCCTAAGTCATCAAGAGACTGTACGTGAAGCGGAAATAAACGCTCTTACCAGGTCTCAAACTTTGTCACAACCTATAGAAGACTGTGTGGGGAAATGGCCTCTGGATGGCGAGGAAGAGAGGGCTGCCGAGGGGAGAGCTGGGACCCTGCCCGAACAACAGGGAAAAAACTCCTTGCAACCCAGTGTGGGGGAGACAGAGGAATGTAAATTACCGGCAGCCAGCTCTCAAGCCTTTAAGGCAGCTTTATTGAAGGATGAGAGTTTGCAAAACTGCAGAGAAGAGGCCGAGAGAAGCCCTCCTGCCTTATCAGAGACTGTGAAAGTGAGATTTTATTGGGACAAAGGCTTGCTTTATCGAGAACATGTACCTGGGGGGAATTCTACGGACTGGCAACCAGTCAGACAATTAGTTGTGCCAAAACCTTTTCGCCTGGATGTATTGCGGCTGGCCCATGATGTTGTGACTGCGGGGCACCTGGGTGTGAAACGGACTTTGTTTTCTGTTACCCAGCATTTTTATTGGCCCTCAGTGGCTAAGACTGTTAAAGAATATGTAAAATCCTGTGATATTTGTCAACAACTTGGGTATGCGCGTGATCACCCCAAGGCACCCTTACAAGTGTCCCAGATTGTGGCAGAACCTTTTGCTCAAGTGGCTGTGGATGTGATTGGCCCGGTTAATCCAACTAAGACTGGGAGAAGATTTATTTTGACTGTGATTGACTTTGCCACGAGATTTGCTGAAGCTATTCCTTTGAGATCCATCACTGCCCCAGTCATTGCTAAAACCCTGTTGGAGTTATTTTCGCGTTGGGGGTTTCCCAAGACTATTCTGTCAGACCGAGGGCCGAGTTTTGTGGCCAAGTTAACTAAAAAACTTTGGGAACTTGCTGGCATGGAACATCACATTACGACTGCTGGTCACCATTCCTCGAATGGGTTATGTGAGAAAATGAACGCCACTATTAATAAAATGTTAAGGGCGTATGTGTTAGAACATCCTAGAGAGTGGGATGTAGCTTTACCTTTCCTGATGTTCGCCTATAGGGCTACTCCCTCTGCCAGCTTGGGCTATAGCCCCAACCAGCTAGTTTTGGAAGGGATCTGGTGGGGCCTTTGTCATTACTCAAGAATGAGTGGGAAGGAAGGTTGGAAGCTATGCCTGTGTCGGTAGTAACTTACCTCCAGAAGTTACAGAATATTTTAAGAGATGTTTTGGCTGTCGCTCATGAGAATTTGGGGGAGGCTCAACAACAGCAGAAAGCCCATTATGATGCTCAAGCTAAAGAAAGACACTTTGTTGAGGGGTCAGAAGTTTTGGTACTAAAGGCCCAAGTAGACAATAAGTTATCGGTGGCCTGGGAAGGCCCTTTGATTGTCAAGGCCCAGTTGAGTGACACCAATTATCTGTTAATTGACCCTAAATCCCATAAGAAACCTAAAGTATACCATGTGAATATGATGAAGCAATATTTTTCTAGGAAACACCTGGTTTTGACTTGCACTCCTGCTTTGGAGGTTGCTGAAGATGCTTTATCTCGGTTACCTGTTCCAGTTGACTGACATTTGATTCATGCCCATTCCACGGACTGATTTCCCGGCTCTGATGACCTCTGGACTGTTTTTAGACCTTGTTTTACTCTTTTACGCTTTTAACATGTTTTATGGACTTTTATAAGATTTCATGGCTTATGACCTTTTTGAACTCGGACCCGCTTTTGGATCACCCCATTTTTTATTCTATCTCTTTATTTTTTAATAAAGTCTTTTTTGGGGGGGTGTTTTAGGGGTCCCTTAATTTTTTTTCCTTTTGCTGTTACTTTGCAATTTAGTATATATTAAGAAGGCATAAGTCAAGAAGTAGCTCACTTGCTTAAAAATGTATTAACTTGTTCTTTTTTTTTTCTTTTTTTTTAAATATATGCTGTATATAGTGCAATGTTGGTGGAATTTTTTTTATTGTTCTGTTATCCCTGGTTGCTGTGGCGATGACGCAGAACTATCCAGAGTTCTGACATCATCTTCCCAAAAAGGGGCGTGTCATGAACCTGTAATGGTCATGAGTTATTAAAAATCTGATAACAATACTTTGGCTCCAGTAAGGGACTCTGGGAGATGGTTACAGTTAGAAAAGACAAGCCTTTGCTAATTTGTAAAGTTAAGTTTCATTTTCCAGCTGAAGACGGTTAGAAGACGCCTTAACAAGCTGCACCTGGTTATCTTTGCTGATTAGCAAGTGCCTGGCACCCAAGGTCATTCTTGGCCTATGCAGTTGGAAAACACCGTTGGGAGGGGGGCCTGAAGGCGCGAAAATGTGAGAAACATCGAGAAGAAAGTTACATCAGTCAATTCCTGATTGGTCAATTAATCTTGGACCGTTAGGATCCTTTTCCCTTAAGTATAGGGCTAGGGACCTATAGCCTTTGTTCTCTGTTCTCTGCCTATGCTGACTGGCACCAGAGTTCCAAACCTTTTCTGCCTTATGGTTCCTGGGGTTGCTTATGGGAAGGCAACCTAGGTCTGGTTCCATTGCTTTATGTTGAACATCCATCTCTCTTAGGAGAGGTGCCACGCAACCAACTACCTCGTATGTAAGTAGTTAGGTGAGATAGTTTGTTATTTTCTTGTTGTGTGTATGAATTCTCTTGTAAGAACCTAAACCCCTGTTGGGTGAATGGTCTTAAAGGATTACTTGCTGCTATATGGTATGTGCACTTATATATTTTAATAAAGCTACTTCTATTTAACCTGGTGTGTTCATTTGAGAGAAGGGGTGATTCTGAATTCAGTGTTTTGACCCAATCTCAGTCACTCACTACCAAAGAGGGTTAAGAAGTTAAAAGCTTGGATTTTAAGTGTTAAACCAGAGGTGCCTGGCAAGGAGTGTAACTGTGACTCTTGCCTTTTAGGACCTTGGTTTTATATACCTTCTGGGCTCAGAGATCCCCTGGCTCTGAGTGGACCAGTATACAGGGGTGGTGGCAGCCTACATTCTACCTTGCAGGGTTGTTGTGAGCGTACACAGCCTTGGCAAGGGTGAAGTAATAGCTTTTTGGTTCCAGTCTCATTTCCCTAAGGGTGGGGGTCTGAGCCTGATGCATGATCCCGGGACCCTGAGGGTCGGGCGGGCATGACACACTATTCTTCATATTCCATCCTACAGATCATAACTTACAAAAGTCTGAAGTGGTAGAATCCAGCAAGAGCTCCACTTTATATTAGGGATGGGTGAGAATTTTGATTCAGTTCGCATTTCAAGCCGAATCGATCCAATTCGTGCTTTCCAAAACAATATGAGAACCGAAACACAGCCATCTTTTGAAATTTGCACTTACCTGAATTTTGCAATCCACTTAGCCATCCAGTGCTTGCAAAAATGCATACGTTAGGGGCCAGTGTGCATAAAAATGACTATATGAGTGAAAATAACATGCAAAATTGCATTATATGATGAGAAATGGCTTGCAAAAGTGTGTGCATTGGTAAAAACTACCTACAAAAATGTGTTTATTATGATAAATTTGCACATAATGCTGGAGAATTTTCATGAGGCTTTTAAAAAAATCATAAATTGTTGCAGAACTGAATTTTAGACTGGAAAATGAGAAACCAAGCGAACTGAAATTGATAGGCCTTTTCATGAGTCCCCCTTGATACAGAATGCTTTCCTGACCACAGTCAACCACTGTGATAGGGAGAAGGCTATGCTACAGCCCTTCTCCCTACCACTCTAGTTTTCTATTGCTGGGATTTTTTTTATATGGGGTATAAGAGGCCACAGGGGATCACGACAGGTGGCCACTCACCCTCCATCACTAAAAAGCCCTGCATCAGGGTGGGAGTAAGTAGCAACACATGGAGATGACATCATTGGGATGTGTTGTTTGTCTGCTAACTGGTCAGATCACCAGGATAAGCAGCAGCACAAGAGACGAAGGAGGCATAGGGCTGGCAGAGGCAGAAAAACACCTTAAATGGTTTCTATGAAAGGCAGAAGTTAGAGAAATGGAAGCCAGCAGAGGTGACTCAGAAAGTGAGTTGGAACTGGAGTCTGAGCTAGCAGTCCAGGCAAGGCACAGAGAAACAAAGGCAGGCCTCCAGCAGTGAAGGTGGTAAGGCAAGCAGAGAAGAGAAGGGGCTGGGCAGCCAGGCAGGCTAGGCAGGAATACAGTAGCAGCAGGGGCAGGCCACACCATTCCCCTGCAAGGAGGAGGAGGACTTAGCTGGGGAGTGGGGAGAGTGGGAGAGAGCTTGCAAGGATCGGTCCCAGTTACTCCTTACCTTGGAAGCTGAAAAGAAATCTTGTCACTGGAAGAGAGAAGAGGCTGGTCCAGGGGGATGCTGGTCTGTAAAGGAGAGCCAGGAATTATCCTTTCTCACCAGCAGTGTGGTGGCAGGGAGACTGAGCTTGCTCTCTATCACCAGCTATTATCCTATAGTGAAAGGAGCTGGTCTACCATTCCCTGAATGGAGGACATGGCATCCTAGAAGGGACAACAGGAGTAACTTAGATCTCCGTGGGAAGAAGCACAAGCAGGAATCCTCAGAAAAGCAGCACAACTGGTATCCAAGGAGAGTACCCCTCGAGGGGGAAAGTCTCACCTAGAAGCCCTGCCCCCAAAGAGGGAAGGAACAAGTAAAGCTGCATCCCACTGTGATAAAACAGGGGGCATGCTATGTTTACCAATCTGAAAAAAGGAGAATCTGTGTGACTATCTGCCCAACTTGTGAAGGAACAAGCCAGTGAACAAATAAATTGCATACCCTGAACCCTAACTGTTGGGTGTTGTCTAATGGATTCTATGGAGACTGGAGGTTTGACACGCCACCACTCATGGACTGTGTTTCATTCAAGGAAGCATTGAAATACGCTGCCTCCACCACCACCTGCAGCCAGAACGGATCACTTGATTGTCTCTGTCATGTGGCTGAGTTCTTTACTGCCAAGATTGCGCTTCAATATAAAAACTAATGCCCACATTGTGCTATCAGTAGAATGAAGTGATAAAGCTTTTCCTGGGTTGTACCATTTTAGGCTGCAAGTCATTGGACTGAATGTTCCAGAGCTTGGAAAAGTTACTTTTTTGAACTACAACTCCCATCAGCCTGGTTCCCCCACCAAAAAGACTCCATGTACATAGAAAAATAGGAAAAACTAAGGCTGGACTCTTCTCCCTAACATGCAAGAATTTATTGTACAAGGGAGCATTCAAACAGGAAAGCCCTCTATACATACACACACATACACGCACAGCCAAGTTCAAGAGAAGCATTACCACTTTGTTCTGCTGATCCCATAAACTAGGTGTAACCCACAGATCAGGAGGTGCCATCCTTGGGCTGCCCCAACTGCTTTCCCTGCCCCTGTACTGAGAACCACAAGTAATCCTCCCCCGGTGGTACGTCACTCCAATGCATTGTGGGCAATTATAATGATATCCACCTGATGCTCAGGTCATCAAAGGTATACCATTGCTGCCGCCGCCGCCACAACCATCATCTTCTTCCAGTGGGCCTCACCCACTCCCATCTAGTGTCACGAGCCCCACTGAGAACTCCTGGCAAAGCTGGCAAGAGGAAGATACGGGTGGGGATCCAGGGGAGGGGCCCAGTGGGTTATCAAGGGAGTGGTCTGAGACTGGAAAAGAGAGCAGCAGTTAGTCACAGCCCATCCCAGAGGCTTCTGCCACGACTGAAGAGATGCAGCCAATTAAAGAGCCTCTGTCTACTGTACCTCCAGACTGCCCAAACCCCTCTGCCACCTCCTGAGTGACAGCCAGCCCCAGCTGCAAGAGCAGAGGAGTTGGAGGCAAGACCTTAAGTGAGGGAGGAGGACCTGGAAGAGCTGTCTCCACCCCTGTTGCCAAGGCCACACCAGCAGTTACACAGGCACAAACAGACTGAGCCTTCCCCCCTGCAAAGGAGTGCCCATTTGTTTGCCCAGTCCCAATCTGGGAGACAGTTCCTGCACAAGCAGTGAGCCCACCGAGCCTACTTACATGGCCTCAGAGGGTGTGTCAGGTTGATGTGACAATGTCTTTGCTTGGGTAGCCATGCCTAGCAATGCTGTGCAGAGTGGCAGAGACCTATGTGCTCCGTAAACTGTGCTATGAAATGCTCTGAGCTTAGAATTTTATGTAACACAATGGAGAAAAACACACCAGTGTGTCTGAATCGAATGGGGTTGGCCAGGCCATCTAGTGACATACAGGAGGAGGGACTACCCTCTGGCATGGGGGGGCACTGGGATGAAAAAACACCAGTAAGTACATTGCTGAAGGCCACCTCAAACCTGGAATCAGTCCTCAGTTTTCTGGGAGACAGTATGTGAAGCTTCAAAATACTATCCTGTAGCCTCTATATATCCCCTTGCAATTATTTTTCATTGGAGAACTAATCCCCCCTTTAATTCACTTCTTGAACCAAGATACAGATGTTTTTAAACCCTATGTCACTGTTTAGGCAATTCATTTTGCTATTGATCTCCCCTCTGATGGTCTATTTTTCCTTATTCAAGCATTTGAAGTCCAAAAAGGGGAAATGGTATTATGGATTAATCTCCCACACAATTTCAAACATCCATTTTCAGTGTTCTTTTGACACTCGTCACAGAAGCCCATGAACGTGACTAAACACTTACACCCATACTTCCTAAAGATAAGAAAAACCCTCATTAACGTTTCTACAAATATTTTCCCTTGGGGAACAAACCAGAAATGACTTTCTCAAATAAAAATCAACTATGCTAGCAAGGTAGGCTCAGGAGACAAGCAGACTGTCATTTTGATATACTTGCTTAGCCACAGATAACTGGGAATAAACTAAACAAATGTGCTTGGACTCTGGAATGCTTTGAGGCCTGAGGAAGCTAAAAAAAAAAACAGAAGCAGGGCAATAACAGTATTAAAGTCATAAAAAGACCAAGGCTGTGTTAATAAAAAAAATCCATGCTGATTCTAAAGACTACTCCTCAGCTGTATCACTCTGATCCTGAATATAATATGGCCCATTTCAGGTATAGCAGGGCCCCTCCAACAAACCATGGTTTGTTGGCACAGGGAAAGCATGCTCTCTTCTGCCCTGCATTACCATGGTTAGCATCTGTTAACATTGGGATGGGAATGGGTGTTAAAGGTGAGAGTGGGAGGGAGTGTGCAAGCTTGTGGCCTACTTTCAATCTCTTACCCGTGGTCTTTGCGCTAAAGAAACAGAAGGACTCCAAACAAGATGGGGTATCATTAGCCATAACCCGAGGGGGCTAGCTTTATGTGAACGTTTTGCAAAGAAAGTCACATTTTGCAATATCTCTGTCCCAGAACTCAAATAACCTGGATTGCTCACCTAAAAATCTGCTGCTATTTTGTAACAATCCCTGCAAAATTTAAGTTTGTTTTTGGCACCAGCTCATAATCAACTCTGTGTACACACAGCCTTTGAAATGCACAGGGGTCATTTTTTCAGTGTGCTTTTTCCATAGCGGTTTGCAATTGTACATACCGTCACACAATAATGTCATCTAAAGTGGCAGCTAATATTTGTGTTGTCTGCACAAACAGGTGGGTGTGTTTTCAAACTCCCCTCCCCTCAACTGGTGTTTCCACAGACCTTTTTTTAAAAAAAAAATAGATTTTTCAGTCTTTCAAAACAGAGGGACTGGAAAATGGTGTGTTGATATATTGATACACAGGGATATAGATCGGTATATAGAGGTAGCTGAGTTGCTGTATTGCTTCCTATTTTGCCAATTTCATTCATAGCCAAGTTAAACATAGGGTGGTGGTGGTGAGTGGCACAGCCCTACTGTGCAGCTATGCCACCCAACAAGATCAGCCTCAAAAGACCTTTTCTCCATCCCATCAGTCAAAACAGCCAAACTGGTGAGGACTAGAGAGAGGGCTTTTTCAGTTGTGGCCCCCACCCCGTGGAACTCCCTCCCAAATTATCTCCGCCATGCCCCTTCCATGATGAGTTTCCACCAAGCCTTGAAGACCTGGCTCTTCAGGCAGGCTTTTGGGGTTGGCTAGATTTTATCTTCATTGTTTTTAGATTTTTAATGTCTAGGTATTGTATGCCTATTTTGTACGTCGCCCAGAATGGCTGGACAGCCAGCCAGATGGGCGACTAATAAATTCAATAAATAAAATAAATAAAAATACAGTATCAACAGGTCTTCCCCAATAGGATGTGGCCTGAAAAATGCTCTCTGTGTACAACGCTTGAGGAGCACATTCCTAGCACAAAACTGATTATAACCATTCCAGCATAATGTGTTTAAGATCAACAAATAATGTGGGACAGGGAAGACATGGGAATGATGCGTGTACAGCACCACAAAAGGCACTTGCATCAACCATGGAATGCACATTATCATGCAGTGTACATGCTCTAAATCGCAACTTTCTGACCTGTTCCACCCTTTGTTAGAGATGGCTGTTAGAGGCTTGCTTTGTAACGCTGTTCATTCAAAGGCTCACGGAGTCCCAACATTGTCTTGAACCTTAGAAGGACAATCTGCCCTACACAATACATGCCCTCTGGAAGAGTAGCCTAATTTTTATACAGCAATAATCCCTTACTTAGTGTGTTTTAAAATTAAAATGTTGGTTATTTCTTAAAAACTGAAGGAATTGTGTATCACAGAGATGATTAATGACTCTTCTACTTTTCCCTTTTCTGTAACAGAAAACTGAACTCAAACTGATGACCAAAGCAATTTATGTTTATTAAATCCAAAAAGAATTTCTCTTTCTCATCAAATACTGGAATGAATGTTGGCCTATTAGTTATAATGAATCAGAGAATCTATTTACATTAAGCATTCATCTTCTGTCATTATAAATTGAAATGCACTACTCTGGATTGACTTTCCCCCATTTCATTTACCATCAATCCACTGTAAACATTTCTTACCATAACTTTACTTTGAATTTTAATTGTATTTGTTATGAACAGGACAAATGAAAAAACAAACAAACACAACCTAGTCTTTAAAGAAAAGCAATATTAATATTGGTTTCTGTGGTGTTAGGTTAATCCCAGTTTCCAAGCTCTCTCCCCCAATATTTAAGTTAAAAAATGTAAACTGAAATACAGTTATGGAACACAAGAATGAGGCCCATGGCAAAGATCCAGGGAAGAAGGAGAGTTGTATAGGATCTGGTTTAGAAGAGTTCAGAGTCTCGGATAGCCAAATTTTAGGATCAAAAAAGATGGATCAGAAGCAGAATTACCAATGTAACAAACCCAAGATTTTTCAAGAACAGGAATGAGGTTCTACAGCAGTTGTCAAAATTTATTTAGGGTGGTGCTATCGTGTACATGAGAAGAGCAACACGTAACTGATGCTGGTGGAATATGAGAAGCAGGAGAGATTTGCAACTCCTCCAAATCTGATTAGGAGAGGTCAGCATAGCTATGATAAATCCACAAATTACAGCTTCCAGAAGAAGGGGAAATGAACTGAGAACTGAGAATATTTACCTCATCGGACTCAAGGGGCTGAAAAAGTTTTGGCAAAGGAATTTTTGGCATGCTGTGTGTTGATACCTTTGTTGTGACAGCCACCACCCAGCCACTCTGGGCCCCTGAGGAAGAGAGATCCAGCCACAACAGAGTGTACCCCTCTGCTCAGGCCACCGTTACCCCCTTTAAGAGCTTGCAGCCACTAGATCAGGATTAAAATACTTTCACAAGGCCACCCCTTATCAGACAGACTTGCAAATTTCTCTGGGGTCTCTCTGAAGCCTCTTGAGGCAGCATAAATATTACAGCTTTAGATGTGGATGGTGAAAATAAAAAAGGCCATACCAGATTCATGGACAAATGAAGAGTTTGCTAAGATACTTGGGGAAAGATATGCAATCCAGAACAAAATACAGAAAATCAGTATATTGCCCGTTGGAGCAAAAACAAATTAAAATTGGTTAATGCCATCCACTTGCCCTAGTCTAAACAGACCCACCTTGATCTAAACAAACTCCAGAACTGCTACTCCTTGATGAAGACTGTCCTTATCAATGATATGCCTCACCCCAGTAGATCATAGGAAGTCATGAATGCACCAGGTAGATGTGAACTTTACTCGCATATGGACTGGCAGTTTCCCAGTCTTTATATTTGTGTGCCTGGGCCAGTTGTGTGAGCAGCCAGACCAAGTGATCTGGACAGGTTAACCCTATAATCCCTGAGGAACAAATAAATAAAAACATATATCCCCATATAAGATACAGCAAGACACAAGAAAGACATACATTCCCATAATATACACAAGCAGTCCAGGATAGTCAACTCCAATTCCTTCACAACTGTGTGATGAGATTAGATACTTAGACTTTATGTTTCCCCTAATCTAATATAGCCGGTGCTTGCTGTTCACAATAGGCATCTTCAGTATGTGCGCAAGATGCATATTTGTTTGTTGTTGTTTGGACTGCCTTCAAGTCAATTCCGACTTATGGCGACCCTATGAATAGGGTTTTCATACTAAGAGGTATTCAGAGGGGGTTTACCATTGCCTTCCTCTGAGGCTGAGAGGCAGTGACTGGGCAGTGAGCTTCATGGCTGTGTGTGGATTCGAACCCTTGTCTCCCAGGTCATAATCCAACACCTTAACCACTACACCACACTGGCTCTCATATTTGTAAATGATAAGAATTCTAACACTCTTTTCACTAAAGGTAAATGGATCTATAAAAGCTGCCTAGAGGTTCCCACAGCTTAGGGATGGGGTGGGACCTATATCAACAGGATAATTTAAAGGATTCCATATGCATGGTACTTCAAATCATCAAAATGAACATGGGCAAATTTCTACTGAATGTAGCTTCTAATGGTAGATGGGAGTTTGCTCTGAGACTGTCCTTGATCATGCCTTTACGGATGCCAGACCTCTGCTGGAACAGAAACTAGAGTAAAGCTTCAGGATTGACTCTGAATGATCATGGTTTATATCCTGTGCCAATATTCAGTGTAGGTTGTACTATAACTTTCCTTTGGCATCCTTTTAAAAACACCCTTGTTCTCTTGTTTCTTCTTCTGAGGTTACTGTATGAATAGAATGTAAAATCAATTCTGTAGTACCTAAAAATTTCCTCTATTTTCTACTTGACTGGTCACAGCTTAAATTCTTAGGATTCTCATTTTAATGACAAACCTGTATTACAAGCAGAAATGTAAACTACCTGACAAAGTCCCTGTGGGAAGGAGCATAATTAGAGCAACTATATACTCTGCGATCTAGGTTGCAATCCTTAAATAAAGAGTAAGCCTCACTGAAATCAGTGGGACCTGTTTCTGAAAAAATATGGAGAGGGTTGTGCTCTTACTCTTCGTACTAATGTACAGTGTTTAATTTCTATTCCCAGGCTATGGTCTGAAGGCACATAAGGCCAGCTCCTGCTGAAGCTAAGCAGGGTCAGGTCTGGTCAGTGCCTGGATGGGAGACCACCTGGGAACCAGATGTAAGCTGCATTGGGTTTCTATCATGAAAAGAAAGGCAGGGTATAAATGCAATTAATTAATTAATTAATAGAAAGAAAGAAGAGATGACAGAGATCTAGTCTGTCTGAAACCAGCATGCTGTGACTGGAAAGTCCACCCCCCAAATCCCTGGTGCATGTGGACTTTCTATAGTTGCTCAGTAAAGAAGGAAAGCTTCTGCATCTGTCCCAACTTAGACACTTTTGTTTACTCTTATTTCATATGTTCCAGGGTGAAACCTTAGTGTTAAAAACATATACCAGGGCTGATCACTGTCAGGATGTGGCACAAATTTAGACCTTCTTTTGTATCATTGTAAAAGCACAAGTTCATAATACTATATATCCTGCTGCATTCCAGGGAACCCTAGCAGGGCTTGCTCCAAGTTCCAAACCCTCATCCTGAAAAGGGCCACTTGGTGTCCCCCTCCCAATGTCTGCGCCACCCATGGCCTTACAGCAGAAGCAGCAGTAGGACTGTGACCTGGAGCAGGAGGCAGCAAGCCCACCCATCATTCTAAATTCCCCACAATGTCTGATGAAGTGTTGCTCTGGGGCACTATAGGAAATGTAAAATGGTAGGCATCTTCCTGAACTGACCTGAACCCTAGTGCTATTTGGAAGCTTACCAGGGGACCCTCAACGGGTAGGTTAATAATGGCAGATATACATCCCCAAGAGACAGTTTGTCGTCGTCCCCAACAAACTTTGTGCAGTGGAACGGTATCATTGGGTATGTTTTAGGACAAATCTTAGTACACAGCAGGCCACAGTGAAGCCCACCTTGGCCACCCCTCATATGAGCCCAGTATGCACCCAAGAACATTCACAGAAAACTCTACAAAGCATGGAAGTTCCATAAAGATAGAGGGAGGGGGTTCCTTGTGTCAAGGCTGGTAGGCAGGCATGTGCAATCTCCCTCATTGATGTTGCTCTGATGAGAAACTGGACTAGAAACAGTAATTTTATTTGTGACACCTCATTGCTGCTGTGTTAATAGTTGTAATCTCCTCCCACCTTTTCAGGACTGTTTCCCCCCACAAAAGAGAGGGGGGATTTTCAGCTACTTTCAGAAAGGTGAGCAAAATCATGATGGAGTGACATTTTTATGAGCATTCTAGGAAATGTTGTGGGGATGGGAGGTTACAGAGAGCCACAAGGCTGCAACAAGCAACCACAACCTTTTTTTTAAGTGCTAAAGGAAGAAATACCCTTAGCCAACTCAAAATTTGACTAAAGTAAGGCAAACCCCTCCCACATCAAAAACATTACCTCCCCACCTCTCAGTCTTCCAGGGTATTTTATTATCACCACCCCCACCCCCAAGAATTGCCAAAGAAAGCTGGGCTAAAAATGTTGACCTAACAGCAGTGTCACCCTCTGAGCCATCTGTAGCTCTGAAATGCCACAGACAGGCAGACACAGACTGGCAGCCCCTTTCTCTGGCAAACTACCCTGGGGGCATAGACAATGAGATTCCTCCTGGGTCCACTTCTGAAGTCCCTGATGATTCAAGCCTTGCACTCTCGCAGATATGCCAGAAGGGACCTTTACTGTAGGCAGTTTGAAAATCACTGCAATACGCAAAAGTCACAGCTGTGTTTAGAGCCAAAATGAACGGATGGCGAAGAACATTGATTTTGTTTTGACTACATTATAATTAGATTTGTCAACAAAAAAGCCTTACCCCAAATGTGTTTGTTTCAGACTTAAGAAAACAACATTCTCAGTTTGCAATTATTCACATTTAAAAATAAAAAATATATAAAAAATATTTGATAGACTTTACAAGTCTGTATCGTCTCCCAGTCCAGACATCTACTTGATTACTTTTTGTCTCACTTGCCTCAATTCATTATGGTCTTGTCCTTCATGGATCTTCACCAATTGTTAGTGTCTGCTAACAAGAAATGTGAATAGCCATGTTTCTCATTTGTCTACTGCATCAGTTTCCTTCTGGCATTTTGCTGTTGGACTGGCTCAGCTATTCCCTTGAGAACATCACTTGCGATATGTACAAAATTAGACAGGACATTGTATCAAGATTTGGACCAGCCGAGGGATATGAACTTTCCTGCATATATTCAGTTCTGTTTATTTCAAACCCTCATGAGAACTAGAACAGGAATCGTCGGTGAGTGGAAATCAGAGATTGTTAAAAAGTCATTGAAAGGCTGCATCATAAGTCTCCCTTGAGCCATGATTTGTGCCAAGATTATTCAACATTAAAGGATGCTATTTCTTTTAGTGTGCAAGGAGTCTAAGCCCCATGTCAGGATGGTGTCCATCTTCATGATGAGGGGCCTCTTGTCCCCTGCAGATGGTATCGCAGGGATGAACTGCTATGGTTTCTCCAACAGACACGGCACAATGCTGTATTGCTCCTTGGAGCAACCTGTCACAGAGTCCTATAACTGGGCTTCCATGATGACCTGCATAGGGTTTTACAACCTTGTTGTAAATGGAATAAGAGAGTAAACATAAGGGACAGGAAACTAGTACCCAGCAAACACTGGATAGGTCTAGAGAGCAAGGGGAACGATCTGCTTCTTCTCCTACTTATAGCAGTGATGCAGGCCTCTCCAGAACTGCCACTGCGGGGATTAGGTTTCTGTTACACTGGCATTGCTTTATATACAGCAGCCATCTGTTTGGTCAAGGCAATGAAAGTTAGAGGACTATGCCCCTTGCAGGCTTTCAGCCCACTAGAAGGAGCTGGATATGGCTCCTTTTTAAAGAGTGTGATTTCTCTTATCAGGTGAACTGACTGCTTTGCTGAGAGTTCTTTTCTCGCCTCTTTTAAAAAACTTTTTATTTACTAGCCTACCTGGAGGCAAATCATCGCAGGCCACTTCACACACCATATCATCAGGACTGACAATTATACTGATCCCTGTCAGTGTATTCTCATAATGAGGCTGAGCAGCACACTTCTCCATATTTATCTCCATTAGACACACTTGTTAAATGTTTCCGGTGACCTACCCTAGCCCCGGAACTGCCTTGGATAGGAAATCCCACAAGAGTTCCCTTATGAGACACTCCCATTCAAGGTCTTAGTGGTGCCATTAGTACACTATCACATTTCCATCTCTCTCTGAGTCATACACCTCCTTACTCCCCATGATCCTGAAAACATTCATCCTTACCCATATGGCACCATGTTCTTGATCTGCCTCTTCAGGGACCTCAGAATAAGTTAGTATAGACCATACTACTTCCATACATTTTCTAATCTAGCCCTGGAAACTAGCAAGAAGAATGGTCTTCTCGTAAAACTAGTCATAAACTGCTCCACTCAATTTAACATTATAACAATTCTAAAACTTTGAAGGTTAGACTGATCTATTTGGCAGCAAAATTCGGATCAAGCACAAAACCCAACAAAGAGGAAAATAAATTCAGCTTCCCCCGCAGTGACTCTTTACAACCAAGTTGAATTATTCAGCTTCGAAAGAAAGCTTGGTGCATCCAAGTCAGCAGCCATTTACGATATTTCTCTTGCTAGCCCTTTAGAACAAACCCCATGTACAAAGTCACCTTCAGCTATCATTGTGATTTACTTGATACTTTCAGGGCTGCTTCACACATTACATTACCCCCTCTCAACCTGATGAGGAATCACATGTGATGCATGTATACTGTCATTTGCGAACCACATGTACGTATATCAATTTTCATGTTTGTCTGTAGACAGACAGATTCACACGGTGAGAGAGAGGAAAAATGGAACTGCCTATGGCTTCGCTTTCCAACTCATGTGTGCACTGCAAAACATACTATGTGCATTGTTCAAACATGATGGTTGTGTATAATTTTCCCACACAGAAGTAAAGTGTGTAGAAAAAGTCATTCCCTCACTCAGGGAACCGCTGATCAATGAAGGGCTAGAAAATCCTCCTCATGCTCACCACACTACAACTCCCAGAAATGTTCTGGGAGAAGCGTCTGTAGTTTAACTGGTATACAGTCAGACATTTATATGTCTTTAGTATAGACATGTCCACAACTTCACTTCTGCTGCAGTTTGTTTCTGCTTTAGAAATCAATAGTCATCAGAACACTAAGGCTTCAGGGTTTAAATCATAAGTAGTTGTGTTTATGTCAATAATATGATTTGAAGCATTTCTGGCCACTTTATACACTACAGTCACTATGTGAAACACGCTAACCACATGTCAGCAGTTCCTTCAATACCCAAGTTTGTAATTGCAAGACTCACTCACCATGCTTATCAGCTCCAATCCTGAGGAAAATTTTCCACACCTGTGCCTGGCAAAAGGGACGGCACAGGTGTGCAAACTCATTTAAATGATTGCTAAAAATATATATATATGGGCCCATCCAAGATGGTTCCCAACATATAAATTCACAGTAAGAATTTTCACAATATGAAATCAATAACAAATTTAAAACCATAGGGTTGTATGCATCTAAGTTTTATTCAGAGTAGATCCATTGAAATTAATGAACCTAAGTCTGTCATGTCCTTAATTTAAATAGTGTTACTCTGAGTAAGGCACACATTGGATACAATCCACTGAGCACAGTAAAAAAATGCAATGAACAAGAACCAGCAATAACATTCAACCCCCTAAAAGCAATAAAATCAAATAAATAATGATAAACTACAACAACAGCATAAGTATAGCAGTCCAATAAAATTCTAAATTAGGAGAAGGCAGTTGAAACAGATGGGACATTAGAGCCCACTTAAAGGTTGTCATTGATGGGGCCTTACATGTGACTACATGTCTGAGCCGGCAAAGGAGACAAGTTCTGTTTGGACCTGTTCCTAGTAGGGATGTGCACTTAGGGGAAATGATGTTTGTTTGTTTTTCTTTTTTTGATTTAAAATTACCTATATAATTTTTTTTTTTAGTAAACAAAACCCTTTGGGGATTTTTTAAAGTTAATTCATATTTATGTCATTCAGTTTTCAAATTTCAATGTCCGTTCCAAAAATTTGCAATTGAAGTTCCATCCTGTCTTCAGCTGCCTAAAGTGTTCAGAGGCATTGTGTGGTTGGGTGCAAGTCACATTGCTTTCTTTTAAAAGAAAGAGGAGCTGCTCTGACAACTACAGGAAGTGCAGCAACCAACCCTCAAGCAAGAATGCAACAAGGGAAAATGGGTTGGAAGATGTCTTGGCCTCCCCTCTTTATTTTTTACTGCTGTTGGTGATCCAACCATAGACAAATAAGTTTATTTACTTCTTATACTTATACCCTAAAACTAGCTTTTCCCAACCTGGTACCTTCCAGATGTTTTGGATTACAACTCCCATCAGCCCCAGCCAGCATTCCCAATGGTCAGCTATGATGGGAGCTTGTTGGTTTCCTCTAGATGTTGCTGGACTAAGTTGGAAAAGGCTTCCCTAAGTAAAATCCTGAGAGTTGGCAAACCTACTGCTGAACTACTATGCAATCCAATCACCATCCTCTCAATGACAATAAATGAAGACTTTACCGTGAAGCAAAGTATAATATTCTTTTCTTCTAGCAGGAGATTCCAGACAGGATATAATTTTCCTTTCCTTTCCTGTTTCTGAATGTTGTTGAGAATGAGCTTATGCAGAGATAGTCAGCACCCTCATGATTTTTTGAGGTCATTGCTCTATCTTTCTGAAACCCAGCCACACCACTGCCACTTCTTCTTTCCCTTTTTTTTTGTTGACTATCAATTTTGCAGCTACCAGCACCTCTTGGCTCAATAAAATGGCTGAGACAAGAATGAAGCACTACTTCCACAAAAAGTATGTGAGAGTATTTAAAAGTTGAAACAGGAATCTGACGTTACTGAATTCTGTAATTTCCTGACTTGAAATACAAATGTTAGTGACTCACAATGACTACTTCCATCCAAAGTCAACATTCTGACACCAGAGTTCCTCTCTAGTTCAATTTATAATCCAAGATATATAATCCAATTTATAATCCTCCCTTTCATTCGCTCTCAGTTTACTCAGCCTAAGGCAGGAAGCCAGGCAACTGGGGCCCTAGGAAATGTGATTTTCTCCTGGTTCCTGACATTTCCCAGGGTTCTTTGTCCTAGGGGCACTACTCCAGCCGACACCACCATAGCCAGCTAAGGAGCTCCGAGGACCAGAAAGAGAAATGTGACTCACAGGTGGACTGTGGACAGACTGAGGCTCATGGAACAGGGGATTCAGCCCTGGATGTACTCCTAATGACACTGCCTGAGTCATTTCTCATTTTTCAAGCCCTAATATTTTTGACAATTCTAGAGAACCCAAGGAATTTTACCTGCTGTAAGCTAATTATTCATCAGCAGTGAATTGCTGTCACTTCCATTTATAGTATATTGTACATTACTGTTATTTACAGTATATTCTGTGTCACAACTAAAGCAGCTTCTTAGCAACGCCTCTCTCTTACCTCAAGGGTTTGTTGAGCTGTCTTTGCTTGCCTGTTGATAGCCACCGAGGAGTACTTTGCTTATCTGTTTTGTCAAAAGTGTCTGTTCAGTGAAATTGCTGCACAGGCCTTCTGCTCCTGGGAGGAGAGATGATTCTGTAATTGGGGAAATGGCAACAACTGGGATCAGGGAGCACCTAATTAGCTGCAAAGCTCACATTGCTGATTTGGAGAAGCAATCCAGGCCTAGTGAAGGATCTAGCACAGGTAGGCAACTAACAGCAAAACCTATGCATGTTTATTTGCAAGTAAATCCTACTGCATTCAATAGGACTTCCTCCCAACGTGGGCATGGGATTCCTGCCTTAAAGAGAGAGGGAATCAGGCAAAAGGTGGGATTTCTCTGTCAGAAACAGCAATAACTCTTGAGTCTAGTTGAGAATGCTGCTGAGCTAAGATTGCTGGGAACGAATGGAGCAGGTTAAGGCTACTGTAAAATGGTGAGCAATCAAGAGTTATAGTTTAAAGTCTCTCAAGGAAACAATACTACTCAGGGCAATTATATCCCTTCTTATTTAACCAACTGAACAAATGTTGCTTTATTTAAATGACTAAATGTACTGCACGTTTACCTCCACTGTCAGAAACATCGTCATCATTCATTCATTAACACCTTCTACACAAGCAATGTACTGTTGCGCACCTCCCCAATCTCTGAGCTGTGAGATTCGAGTGGTCCCTGCGCTTGTCCAGGGTTTGTTCCTTTGGGAAGAAGGTCAGTGGAGACTGTGATGTCTTTATGAAATATGGTTTGTTTATTTACATACATTCCAGCCTGAGCTTAGGATGGAGGGATTCAAGGCATCAGCACTCCAATACCCAGCTTTTCCATCAGGGTTACAGGAGGCATCCTAAAGCAATGGTGCAGATTGGCAGTCTCTCTGCCTGCCTCCAGTTCCCAGCCTTTCTCAGAGACAACTCTAAACACACTCAAAGCACAAACCTCTGCTAGCCACCAGGAGGGGGGGAAGGCTCTCCAGAAGAGTTTCAGTGACAAAAGGATCTTCCTGGCCCATTCACCAGTTGCTGGGCACCTGAAACACCCATTAGCAAACTGGCCACTCTATTAGCATAACAAAAGAAACTCATCTGGCCAGCAGAGCCAGCCTCTCACCCCAAGGCACAGGATTCCAAATCAGAGGCTGGAAGGGGACACACAGGGATCATCCATTCCAACCCCCAAATTCACAGCACTACCCCCTTCCCTGAAAAGGTCTGTCCCAGACCTGCAAACAACAGAATAACAGCTTTTCCTACAAAGAAATAACAGGTACAGGTTAGTAAGACATTGAAATATGCATCATTAAAAGCATAGTCATATTGCAGTCTCATTTCCACACAAGTACAAAAACAATCGATTCCTTTACAGCAAGTTTTCAAATAACTGCTCTCTCTTTAGGCTTCCTCTTCTTTCTTGGAGCCCCCAGTCACAGTTCTGCATCCAAACAGCTTACTCAATCCTCATAACTTGGCCGTGGCCAATATACTGAGTTCCCGACATGTTTAAGCAATATTACAGCCTCAGTACTGGAGCTCTTTTGTCCTGCCTTGTGCTACTGCAGCACAGCAGCCCTCAAACAGTTGTACATACACCCACAGTCTAACAGACACAAAAATTAAAACCTTATTGCAAAAACCTATCCACATACTTTCTAAAAAATCATTAAATAGCTCATATCCCCACAAGCATGCAAAAAGTACAAATCAACAGCATTTCAAAAGGCAATACCATCAGAAGAATTCCTGCAGCAGATCAGTACACAGCCCCATATGCATAACCACCACCCCCAAACCATGCGGTTGCCCACATGGCCCTTTGTCTTGGGGATTCATGGAGTTCCCAGTCCAAGCTGATCCCTGCTGCTGCCTGCAGGGTCTTGGGACTCATCTCCAGGAACATATTTGTTTCCTCATCAACGCATGGCAGACTGTAGCCATTTTCCTACCACTCTCTGCTCTGGGAAAAGTCTTTAAGCCAGTCCACTTCATCTCCTGCCCCAAACTCCAAATCAAAGTCCTGCCACAAATCTTTATCTGGGGGCATCTTCTTCAGGACTAGCTGGCCTAGCCCACCCAGGTTGGTGGAAAGATATCTCAGTTCTCCCTCGCCATTTCCAGTGTGAAACATGGGCCCAAACAGAGGCAGGTAACCCTCCCAGTGACTCTTGCCCTCCAAACTCACAGGATCGTCCTGGCCCATTCACCAGTTGCTGGGCACCTGAAAGACCCATTAGCAAACTGGCCACTCTATTAGCTTAACATAAGAAATTCATCTGGCCAGCAGAGCCAGCCTCTCACCCCAAGGCACAGGATTCCAAATCAGAGGCTGGAAGGGGACTCACAGGGATCATCCATTCCAACCCCCAAACTCACAACAGTACAATAAAACCAGGAAAAAAAGTTTAAAACACAAAAGGCAGATAGATATTAAAAATACACGACACCCATCTGTCATACATCATTAGAAGTTAAACATTTTAAACTGCTGGGGTGAATCATTTCAGTATATTTTCAGCCCCTGTGCTGTTGCAGCAATTCACGCTGCTCTGATATAGGTTCTCCAGGTCTGAGTCAAGTTTCAGGGACTTGACTGTATTCTAAACCTACATATCTAAGGGGGAAAGCCCCACTGTACTCAGTTGGACTTTCTTCTGCATAGACTTGTAAAGGATCTTGCCGTTTGCCTCCTTCTCAGGGTCTTCCCACAGGCAGCAGTAAAATATCATCATTAGGTGCCAAACCCAAGGGGCAGACTACTTTCTACTTGGTTTTAAGCACTCTGTCTGTCCTCATGTCTATCAGGCTCTACTTCTAAGTCACCAGGCATAGCTAGACACCGCCATTTGCTCCACCAGGTGATGTTCCTTGCCAAATGTTACCAGGCTCCACCCCTAACTCTCAGCATACAGACTTGAGGTACAGACCTCAAGTGACACAGCAAACCTACTCCAGTCATGTCTAGTTGGAGGAACCACGAGAGCCCAGAAAGGTGTAGTTCCCTGACATTTACACATTCCATATGACTACTCTTATCCAAAGGGGCAGGAAAGGTTCAGAACATGGGTTTGTGTATTCTGGACAGAAAAGGAGACTCTTCTGAAGGAACAGCCCTACTGCTGCTCATGCACTCTGCCTTGCAATTTGGGGTTATTGGATGCTTGCTATTTTTCCCTGACGCCCAGCAACCCCCCTTTCTTTTTACCACCACTTCCCCCACCCCGGTCCACTTCCCACAGCCAAGCTGTTCCAGCTTCCTAGGCACGATCATTGACCTCTATAAGGTCATGAAAGCCAAGAAAGTAAGCTAAGAGTTAAACATTTCTGTAACATAACAAAAACCTGGAATAGTGGGATACATTCAGTAGAGTCTATTACAAGCTTGTAGACTGACTTTTGATGCTGACCAGATATCACATATCCCCCGCCACCACACAATTTACATCTAAACGTTCCAACTACTTTACTAAGGCCACAGTTGTTGAGGGTGTTGCTGTTTTTTACTGTATCACTGTCCTGTGATTTCTCACATCAACTCCCTGCTCTGCTTTAGAGCTCTGTTAACTGCTCTCACGCACATAATTTAATACAAAACAGTTACACATAATCTTGCTTTCCATGGTGACAAATACCCTGCAGATTTTTAACGTCATTGTGAGGACAGGAATTATGATGTACAAGAGTCAGTTGATAAACATGGTGGCCCTGAAGTGTCCCCTCCCCTTTGGGAAAATGTATGCTACCCACTCTTTCTCTCCGACAGCTTTGTTTATAAGAACCATGATAAAGTAAGCACCCCCCCCCGCCTCACTGCCTGTGTGTACCATTGGTCCCTAGCCCTGACCTTGCCACATTGCTCATCAGGATTCTGCTCACCAGAATTCTTGGTATCTTGTTTAAAGTTTTCATAAAAACAGGAAATGTTATATCCGAGTATAACATGACACTGAATCTCAACATGTAACTGTATCATAGTGGAACCTCTCCCCAGCAACAATGAAGTAAATACTTTACATAGTTATGTTTGAAAGCGAATAGATGCTAATTTGGGGCTTAAGCTGGCTGTACAATGTATCCCTGGGAGGGCCTGCTTATTAGCTAGGCCTGCAGCCCAACTGTAAGGGAGTCTAAACCAGTCATAGTAAGGTAAAATCTTTATGTATGAGCACTAACAGAGATAAGATTGGTCAGGCAGGCTGATGATTGGCCCAGGTCAAGTCGCCCCACTTTCAGAGTTTGTTCTAAGGAGAGAAGGAAGGCTTTAAGGTGGAATTCTGTATCCGAGAAGATAGCCTGTTCTTGTCATAGAAAGAACTTGGAAACGGTTCAAAGTAGTAAGTGAACACCACCTAAGATTTCCAGGCAAGGTGCCACTGGAGAATAATTTTCTGTGGCAGTTACCACAAGGAAAGATGTAGGAATGGGGTGAGGTGAGGCCTTAAGTGAGATATAATTCCTGAGTGAGTAGTGGAGAAGGCCAGCAGCAGGCCAGAACCAGAAGACCTGTGAGATTGAGCCCCAGGAAGCAGAAAGAAGCTCTGCCAGAAGGGGTTTGGAGAGGATTAGCTCTTACCTTCCTAACTGCAGGAAGTTTCCTGGAGTCATTCGTTGCATGTGTGGTTGAATTTGTGGCACATGCATACATGCATCTGTAATTACAGTGTGTGCATGGCACCCCATGACAGATTTTCCAATTTGCAAATGTATCCAAAAGGTTTATAGCAACACATGTAATAGAGGCAGGTAGCAACCTTAGGGGCACTCCCAGATGCAGCACTAACCTAAGATCAGTCAGACACAAGGGTATAGTCATGCAGGGTCTTGGGGGGTCTTAGACCCTTTACTTTTTTGGGATCAGGGTCCCAGCAGGGTCCCTATGTATTCAGCATCCTACCAGCCAATCAGCATGAAAGGGAAGTATGTTAGCCACTGAAAGAGACTTTAATATGCTTCCTTGTTCTTTCCTGCAGATTGGAGCCAAACAGAATGAAAGGAGGTGAATCAAACACTGAGGAGACTCTTCTCAGTAACTAACACTCTTCTCTTTCATGCTTATTAGTTCCTAGGTATTATTGAGGATCTCATTCTCAATCCCACAGCAAAAAAAAAGAAAACATTGAGGGGACAAGGCAGTGATTAACATGAAGGGACCCTGCACTTTGAATTTGCCACTGCACTACTGGTCAGACACCAACAATGAGGTGAGACCATGCATGCAACAGCACAATAAAAAGTGGATCAAGGGAACTTGGAGGCTCTTGCAAGGCCAGAACTGTGTTCTCCACCTCACTTAACCCCACCTGGGGTGGGTACCATAACATTCAGTAATATCATTTCCACATTCCAAAAGTACTCTGTGAATTAGTCACATAGTTACACTTTGTTTTCTAACGTATGTGGAATTTCTATGATTTACTGTCTTTTCTACTCCTTAGCGTGAGAAAGGCCAAATTTCTGTCTGCTGAATCATCAGATTAAAAATCTGGCTGTTGTGCAATTTAAAAAACAAGAACAAGGGGTGAATTATAAGAGCTTTCGGAAATGTCTACTCGCATCTACCAGGGGGAACTTGTTTATGTAACCTGGGTCAGCTTTAAAACACCCTTTTCCAGGATGAGTCAACACCAGCCATGACCAACAACTGCTGTGTTATTTGGTATTTATGCTGATTTATCTATCTGTAACTCTGATGTACAATTACTACATATTTGTACAGATTAACAGCATTTTAATGAATAGGTAATTGGAACTGTCAACAGATAAAAGATGTATTGGCTAAGTATTAACCCAGCTTAAAATGTATTAAAATTTATGGACAGTTGCACATAAGCTTGAATATGGATACAATTTTGAGAATATTGTAGGAAGGGTAGAGATACCTTAGAATTGAACAAACAAAAGCTATTGTACATTATTAGGGAAGACCAAACTTAATATTTGAATTAAATCTAGCAAAATATAGTCACAATGAAGTTATTTGCAATTTAAGTTAATCATTATAAGCCATTGTTGGATCATGTTGTCAATTTAAAAATCTGGAACAAAGGATATTTCTTTCACATTAACATGAGCCCAAATGCCTCAGAAAACAACCAAGTTTAAATCCCATTAGTCTGTAAAATAGTATCAGCTTCAATTGCCTGTAGTCTTCATTACTGCTAAAATGAAAGCCATAACGGCTTTCCCAAGAAATTTCCACCATCGGACATCTTCAGGTGGATACTGGAATGAGGGGGAAATCATCATTAAGGGGTCCAACTAGACATTATGAGACATTAATCTTGGAATGTTTACATGGATGACACAGGAAGAGGCACAAAGGGGTGGCAGCTCTCCATCTCTCTTAACTTTTTATTAGATCCTTTCCCCCCATCAAAGTTGCAACAAGAAGAAGGGAACAGTGTGGTCTTCAAGCTTAGAGAAACACACGTCCCTTAATTTTTGCCTCAAAACCCCGTTATGTATGTTTCTATAGCGGTCACTTTGGCTTTCAAAGGTACTTTGAGATTGTCCCTATTTTTGGATGGGATTCAGTCACATACCAGCAAATTCAAGTTGCACAATTACAGTTGACTGGAAGGTCTTGCACAACAAATGAATTAATTAAAAACATTAACACAAAGCAACTACATAAAACCCAAACTGGGTTTAAGGATTAAAAGAAAGGCTTTTGCCCAGGGCATTAAATATAAAGTGGGTTACAGGTGCACCTCACTGGATAAGGGAATCCATGGTCAGGGTCCCACCATGGAAATGGCTCTCTTTCTGGTAGCCACCCACCTAACCACCTCTGATTATTATCAAGTGACAGAAGTGGATCTAGGAGAACACATATGTTCTTTCTGAGAGAGTGCAACCTCTGACATAACAGGTTGAACACTAGTTTGGGAAGGCAAGCCCAACAACATCTCCATCTTATCTGGACTGGGCTTCAGGGTTTTTTTACCCTCTTCCAGTCCATCACTGTGACCAGGCTCCCATTCAGAACAACCACTGTTCAGGAAATCACTTTTAGGTGATCATAGCTGTATCTGTAGATGCAGCAAGATGCTACCTACTCATTCCCTGGGTATCAATGCAAACTGCATTTCCCTTGTAAAGCAGAGATTTAAGCCATGGTTTGGTTTGCGCAGCATAGTTAAAATGGAGCCTAATTTGTATTGATTTTTTGTGTCAATGCAGATGTAGTGCAAGACACCATGGGAAGGAAAGGTGAAATCACTCTGGAGAAATGGGGAGGGTCTAAGGCACACATCTTCAAGGCCATCTCTTGATTTGCAAACCATGGTTTCACGGGAGCCTCATGACTGACAATAAAACCCACAAATTTTGAGGGAAATGAAATACACTAAATCTCATATTTTATTGTTTTAAGTACTCAGTAGCGATACTACAATAACAAATATTGGCATCTGACAACATATCCAGAAGATATTCTCTAAGAATCAGAAAATATGCACACAAAATTTCTTTCTATGTCAAGCTGAATAAGCCAGTACTATTGCTTTATGTAAAAAACATTTTAAAAGATATATTTAAAAATATGGTAATACCAGCTTCTTCCTGTTTCACTGCAAATATTTTTAAAACACATCAGTGTAAAATAACTTGTATTTGTTTCCTTTCTTAGTTTTCAACATGTACTAATTAAAACTAACATAAAACTGATCAATCAACGATAAGGCTTTTATTAATTCCTTAGTATTATACATACATTTCTGGGTGGCGGCTGCAATAGTTAATAAAAAGGAAAGCAATTGTAATGGGTTCTTCTAGGTTTCATATATTTTGGACAATTAAAAATGGAATAATAATTCATAATTGATGAAGCTACCATTGGATAAGCATTAATCTCTTTGAAAAGTGAGATGTTGAAAAAATTTACTGCAGATGGGAACATATATTTAGTTTAGTTCCTGCTCATTCATTGTGAAAACTGTTTTTGCTCATTATAGTAATTATTATTTATATAGTTTTGGATGAAATGAAGCAGGCAATTGGAAAGTTGGGACCAGAGCTAAAAACCCAAGAGACAATGCTTCAAAAATTCTGACATAACAGAATTTAATAGAAGACAGGTTGTTATCAAAATTGCTCCCAAAAGGAAGGACCAGAAGTCATCCATCATCAAAGAATCATAGAAGCATTATAAGGGTTTATATGACTTCCAGCTGTGGAAGGCGTAAAGCATTTTGTTTTCTGGATCTAGATTTAAAATTAGAAGGTTGACATTAACAAAGTTGGCTCTATGGCAGCTAGAGAATTAATGGTTTGAAAGCAGTTGAATGGTTATGACTTACCCCAAAGAACTCTGGGAATTATATTTGTGAAGACATTGAGAAACTTATCTCTTACTATTTATTAATTTATGCATTTATTTATTTATTGTATTTATATGCCACCTTTCCTACTCAAGGTGCCATACATGGTTCTTCTCCTCCTAGGTTAATCCCCACAACAACACGTCAGGTAGACTAGGTTGAGAGGCAGTGACTGGCCCAATGTCTCTCAGTGAGCTTCATGCTAAGTGGAGATTTGAACCCTGGTCTCCCAGGTCCTCATCCAACTCTCTAACCACCAGGGCCGGCTCCAGGAATGCCAGGGCCCTTGGGCACCAGCTTGCCCTAGGCCCTGGCATGTGCATGCGTGCGCGTTCGCGTGAGTTGCATTCGCGTACATGTGTGTGTGCGTGCACCCCATGCCCACCTACCTGTCTCCTGTCTTTTACTATTGCCCTTAACCAAGATGGCGGCCGCGGTTTCCCTAAGGGGATGAAGCCTCCACCGCCATCTTTGTTGATGGCATGCAACGGTAAAAGACAGCAGACAGGTAAGTGGGGAGACATGGGGAGACATGGGGAGCCTGCGGATCACAGAAGGGGAGCAGAAGGGCGGTTGAGGAGCCCCATGTAGCTCCAGGGGCCGTCGGGCCAGTGCCCAACCTGGCCGCCCTTTAGAACCGGTGCTGCTAACCACTATGCCATACTCACTGTCTTCATAGCACCATAATCCCCAGAGTTACTTGGTTGGGAGTCTTTGACTGTTATGCACATTTAAAACTGGTTTAAATGTACAGGATTAAGATGCCCCCCCCCAAAGAAACTCCTTTGATGGGGACTTTTATCATTTTACTGACTCTAAAATATTACAGTTCAAAAACATATTCCGGGTAGGTAAAAGTGCTTGAGCAGGGCCAGTGGGAGGGAGGTGGCTTGGGGAGAGTGTCCCGAGGAACATATAAAAAGGCCTGGAGAGCCACATTCAGGTTGTGGTCCTGAGGTTTCCCCACCCCTGACTTACATTAATTTTGCTACCCCTAGTTGCCATGAGATCACATTCAGAAAATCTGAATCTTTGTTCATTTGATAGGATTCTGGGTTTATTTGATCTTCATTCTTTAAAAATGTAAGCCCCACTTTTTGAGGAACTCCACAAAACACCTTACAATCTCCAATAAAGGCCAATTCATATGGTTTCATATATGTTCTACATACTGATATTTTGGCCTTTTGGCCTCATGAAAGTGTCTTCTCTCTGTACACTGGTTACACATATCTATATATACATATCTACACATATTTAAAGGTGGCTACTTTATGCATCTGACAAAGGGACTTCTGGCCATGGAAGCTTATGAGACAATATATATATATTTTTAGATTTAAATTTAACAGTCCTGTTTCACCTTGAAGGCTAACAAAATTATTGGCCATTAGCTGAAATGCTGACAGTAAAATCAAATTAATTAAAAAGACCATGGTTGAACTCAGACAGATCATTAAGAACCTTTATATGATAAAGTCATCGTAAGTAAAATTTCCCCTAACTGACAGAATTTGCTACAGTAAAACCTCATTGGAGTCCATGTTATATATACCTGCAGTTGCTACTGAAAACTTCTTCAGCATGACAAAGGACTCCATGACACTGCCAGAATGCATATCATGCTGCTCCAGCCCAATACCAGCATTGTATCTCCTTACAATATTCCAAGTGGTAACGGCACAACAATTTGGATAACTCTTCAAAGGATCCTGGCAATAGTGCAAAAAGGCTTTCAGCAGCAAGTGTTTCATTGTGAGTACGCATGACTGATGCCTCAGTTGCATGGCTTTGAAACACTAATTAGATAAAAAGAAATCTTGTACACATTGCAACAATGGCATTGGGTTGCATGGAAAAAGGAAGGAGAAGAATCTAGCCCTTTTACCAACCAAGTTAAGGAATAACAGACAATATTCAGCAACATAAAAGATCAGTGTAATAAACATAAAACAGTAACATTTTAACAAGCCGCTTATATTCCCAATGATGCTGATGTAAAAGTGAATCACAGCTTTGGATATAACATTTTAGCACGAATTCATCACCAGACGATGGTATTAATATTTTCTAGCACTGACTGCGACATGTTTGTGTAGCAACATAAGCTACCTGGACGGGTGATTTGTAACATTATCATGACCATAAGACAACATTATTTAAAAAGTCTATAAACCACAGGGAACTTTTTAAACATTGTATTTTGGGTACTGTTCAAACCAGAAGTTACTTTCTTCATCATAAAGGCTGTTTGACCAATCGAGTTACACTCTGTTCCACATAAGGAAGTCTGCAATGTGTTCTCCCTATGTATGGTTATTGCTCTGAGGCTTGTTGAAGTACCTCCTTGCCTCAACACTGCTGAGGGATACTGAGCAGCGCGATGGGTTCTGTCTTCTGTACTCAATGCTGTCTGCTAGTGCTTGCTTGATTATCTGCAAAACAGAAGCAAAACAACATTATATTCAATACTACTGCTTGATGTAGAATGTCTCCAGCTGTTCCCTCTTCCGGTAGGCACCTCATTTTAAAGTGGATATGAAGTGGCGGCTTACTAAGACCAATTTTCGAAGCTTGTAAACATGTTGCGGAAGGAACAAACTATTACAGTTGAAGGTCATCAGATGCAGATGCTATTGCCTATTTTATCTTCATCACACAATCAATAAAAGCAGGTAATAAACATGAACCATAAGTCTTTCTTCAAATGACAGATGGATTAGTACACCTCATATACAATTATATCAATAGAAATTATTTAAATGTAATAAAGTCAGTTTTATCCAAACCTGAATGCTAGCCTCAAATTATTGTCCTCTGGCAGACAGCCAGTTCATAGGACTCCATTATTCCCCAGACAGCAGCCTTACAAGCTGACCACTCCTCACAAGTAAGTAATCAGGCTCTGACGCCATGTAGCAGTAAAGGCTACCCCATTACGGAGGACAGCTATTCAGGCACAACATCATACAGCTATGCCTGTTTTTAGTTCTTGTCATTTTTATCTGCTTTTTAAAAATTGAATTTGTTCACCACTTGGAACGTTTGAGGAAAGGTGGGGTAAAACATATTTTAAATAAAACAATTATACATACACATGAGGACACACAATTTTGCAGTGTAACCCTGTCTCCGAACAGGAGCGCTTCTGTTCAAGACTCCAGCAATCTGGCACAGGAACCTTAAAATAGGGAGTTTTCAGAAAGGGAGGAAGGAAAATGTGCACATTTCCCCCCCATTCCTACTCTCCTGAAACCTCCACTAGTGTTCTATGAAGCACTAAAAGATTTAGATTCTGGGTGGGCTGCCAACATAAATCTGACTGTTTTATTCTGTATTATATGGGGTAAGGTTCAGGGCAAACTCTATCATTAGACAAAATGAGGCAACTGCCTCAAGCGATGGGCATAGGGGTGCATAAATTTGCTCCCCTCCCCCACATTTACTTGCCACACCATCCAGCACCACCTCCCGGCCAACCCCTACCTTTCTCCTCTTGCCAGGAAGGTGATGAATGGGGGAGTTATGGGTTGGAAGTGGCATTGAAGGCGCCCTTTTGGGGCTGCCACCGCCAACCCACAGCTCCCACAACCACCTTGTCCTGCCCTATCCTCTTCCCGATGAGTGTGGCGCCGCAAATGGGAGGATGTCAGTTTCTCCTCACACACACCTCACAAACCACCACTGATTGTATGCAACAGAAAAAAACGTGCAACAGAATAGTCTAATATTGCTATTTCATATTAAAATGTTATCCATTGAAACGTGGAATGTCTCTCTTGCTATTTATGCAACTGTCATAGTTTGAGCCTTCTTTGTTTTTTTACATTGGGAATAAAAAATGAAGTTTGGCCAGTAGGTGGCGGGCTTTGATCACATTCTAACTGTCCATTTGGGCATCTGCAGCAGGACCCCCCCTTTCCTTCAATTAAGGTGCTAGCAAAAATATACATCCAATATTAAATTTTCATCTTTTGCATCACAATGCCATAGCTGTAGTGTAATTCAGGAAGTCAAACATTTAAGTCCTATGACATCATAACAGAAGTACATTAAATATTTGTTGTGCTATTATGTATTAATATGGTTAAGGAGACCTTAAATATTTCTCCTTCCTCTCTTAACTGGACCACAACCATATTTATTATTCCCCCACCCTGAACAATTAATTTTAATATTCTAGATAAGTAATTCACCATATATAGAGTAACTCCGTAAAGGAAAGTGTAGAAGCACTCAGGGCCAGTCTGCTCTTTGAATTCATGGGACCACTGCACTAGGCCTAAGTAGTCATAATATGTTTTTCATCTCATATCCTAGTCTCAGGAAAATGGCTTTCTGGGAATAATGCAATTACAGAGCAGTAATAACAATGGAGGCAGCAGTTCTGGTACAGAATAAGGGGCCTGATGAAAGGCAGGGGAGCAAATCTTGGCCTTTCTAAGATACCTAAAGAAGCACATCATACCCACACGATTAAAATAATACTGTAAACACATGTTGCCTAAAAGTCTATAGAACAGGGAAGATGTAACTATAACACACACAGCTCCATGTGCAGGAACCTGTACTGATAGATTATTGTTAACAAAAACTGGGTGGAAGCACCGCATTGGCTCCACCTTTGCACTCACACTGCACTGTGCCAACTTCACAGGGTGGCAGAACCACCAGCAGGGCCTCCTCTACAGATCTATATAGGAGAATGCGCTCCTTCTGGTATCTAAGCTCAAATTATTTAGAGTGTTCTATGAGAGCCAGTGTGGTGTAGTGATTAAGGTGTTGGACTACAACCTGGGAGACCAGGGTTCGAATCCCCACATAGCCATGAAGTGCACTGGGTGACCTTGGGCCAGTCACTGCCTCTCAGCCTCATGAAAACCCTATTCATAGGGTCGCCATAAGTCGCAATCGACTTGAGGGCAGTACATTTACATGCCAATGTAAGTACCTTGAATTGAGCTCAGCAACCAGTGCAGGTCCTTCAGACTTGGTGTAATACATACCCAGCCAGTAGGGCTCACCAATACCTTGGCTGCTGCATTCTGCACCAGTTGCAGTACCTGAACTATCATGAAGGAAAGTCCCATATAGATTGCATTACAATTGCCCAGTCTGGAGGTTACCAGAGCATGAATGACTGCAGACAAGTTGTTCTGATCAGGAAAGGTCATAGCTGAGGAATCAGCTGGGGAAGGGGGGGAGGCCTAGACACTAAAGCCACTTGAGCCTCAAGTGACAAGGTTGGATGAAACAGTATCCCCACACTATGTACTGATGTCTCCAAGAGAAAACAACTCCATTCAGAACAGATGGTTTGTTCACTTCTAGAAGCGAAAGAGGTACAAGACCAAGCCCTGCAGGCCACTACAGTTCCATTGGTGTCAAGTAACAGGTCCCCATTGCTACCCTCTGGAAATGGCCATGAAGGTAAGAGTGAAACCACTGCAGAGCAGCGCCCCCTACTCCCAATCGATAGTGCCATGTGGCTACTTCTTGTGATTGTTCCATAAATAAATATTGTGTACTGATTTATTAATGTGTTCTGCTTTAGAACACTCTAGGATAGCAGATCTTAGATCTGGCTTTGACTTACATGGCCAAGTAAAAAAAAAGCAAAGTCCCACTGGGCAAAATTTAGGGAAGTCTGCACCCTGTAGACCAGCTGAATGACTACACTTGTGGCCTCCAAGAGCCAAAGCATTATAAGGGACCCCTTGGAATATCTACATGGCCCATGTTTTCTAATACCCATGTCCTTCCTATGGATTCTGTTGCCTCACTGTTACAGTCTCGGATGTTGGAAGCAGTGCAGATGTGGGGTTTTTTTTAATGCCATCAACACCAAAGACAAATTCTGGCCTAAATAGCTTATTTTTGGCAGGAGAACCAAAATGCATCAATTTAAATCTTTCTCATTCCAAAAATATTCTGCTAAGCTTCCCTCTCAATATAAAGCATCTTTAGTTTCAACATCTTGTTTACCCAGCATTTACACAGATGCAAGGAAGGAAAAACGATCTTACACATTCACCTATTTGTTGAAGCTCTCAAATTCCTGGGCTTAACAACCAATAACAATCAAAGCAGGCAATATCCTCAATGCAGAACTTTTTTTTCTTTATTTCTTCCCCTCTAAGTCCCCCACTGGCTGCAGAGAAAAAGGTGCTCACTAGTGCTGAAAAAGAAAAACGATGCCTCCCTTCCCAACTAGCTGAAGAAATCATCAGCCTGTAGCTTGCCTGTATATGTGGGCTATACTTTGGCAGACATTTCCAAGTAACATGCACAGTTACATTGTAGTATAATGTAACAACAGCATGACACATAAGCTTGATTCTTCTCCCATCTTAGCTAACACGACCCCTTTCCAGTAAGGGTATTTATTTTGCTTTCAAAAAGGTAATTAAGCTCTGAAAATGTTGACGTATATGTCAAGTTGTTTCTGTTGTGGATAATATATTTTTTTTGTTTGAAAATGTTAGAATTATTGACTTCCGGGAAGGGTGACTTAGCCTGTGCCTGCTTTTGAGACGGGCTCCTGCCTCAAAAGAAGCTTATTCAGATATATCAGTCAGTTTTTTCTTTTTTTTTTGACTGATTAAACTTCTCCCGGGTAGGGAGAAACGAAGAGATTAACCTCAAAGCCTATTTTTGTTGGGACGACCAGATCTCATTAATTTATGGGACGAGGTCCAGCCGACGAAGGTGGGACGGATTTTCAACAGCAAGCTCTATCTGTTAAAGCGAACGTTCATCTTATCTTCTAAGAGAGAACGCACTAACAGGCAAGCACCCTTCTTTCTATATTTTTCTTTTACTTGACTTAAATTGTTGCTGTTTAAAAGAGATTTGCCAGATTGATCGGTTTTTGACATCTCACTGGGGAGCCGTAACTTCTCTCTGCTACGCACTAATTAATAGCTTATCTCTGTTTTTGTTGCAAAAAGCTGTCCTGGATTTGCATTCTAAAGATATACACAGAAGAGGGATTTCTATTCCAGATTTTTATTTTGAAAAATATTATACTGTTTTGAGACTACTCTCTTTTTGGTCTATTTTATTTTGACGAATCTGTTTCTTGACGATTGCCATTAATTGTTTCGATCCTGGGAACTGCATTTTGTTTACTTAACTATTGGAGAGATAAGGCTGTCTGCTCTGTTTATACTGTGATGTCACCAAGTTTGGAGTATTAACCCAATTGTTGCTGAAATAAGAAGTGGTTTTCCTATATTTTTCTTTTAAAATGGCAATTAAGAAAGTGGCTGAGAATCTGGAAATAACTATGTTTCAGAAAATAATGGATGAGATTGAGATAATGAAAATTGAATTGAGTAAAATGAAGCAGGAGATTAAAGATATAAGGGTCCCTGTGAGAGAGGTGACCCTGGAAGGGGTCCCTGTGAGAGAGGAGACCCCGGAGATTGGAACAGGGGTCCCTGTGAGAGAGGAGACCCTGGAGACTGGAATAGGGGTCCCTGTGAGAGAGGAGATCCCGGAGATTGGAACAAACGTGGAACAGGAACAAGATTTGGAGTCTATGGACTTTAGAAATAAAATCTATTGTTTGGAACTCAATGTTATCTCTGAAGAAATTAATGAAGATTCTAGAGATAAAGTTATCAATGGCATGGACTATCTTCTGGACTGGAATGATGTGATGGAGCCCAATATAGAGAAAATCTATGGACTTAACTGCAGCCATGTGACAATGGAAAAACTTTTAAGAGATGACCCAGTGTATTTTGAAAAAAAGAACAGAGATATGATTTTACAGCAGTATTTCAGCAACCTATTCAGAATGGATGGCAAGAAAATATTTGGGATAGAGGTAATTCCCATCAGACTCTTACTATATGACTATGGCTTTGACAGCAAGATTATTATGGAATACTGATAATGGAAGATTGGATATTGAAATTACTGGACTTAACAAGACTACTGAAGATGGAAGATGGAAAATGGAATTACTAGAGATAATAGAACAATGGCTACTGAAATTACTGAAACTAACAGATTCTGATGTGATGGATTAATTGAAATGTTTATTTTGACTATGGTTATGACAATAAGATTATCATAATTAGTAATGAGATGGATTAATCGATATGCTTATCTGGAAAAAAAAATTGATAGATATATTTCTTAAAGAATTGAAACCTCTCTTTGACTTTTTGTGGAAAGAATAAAGTAATGTTTATGAGATTTGATGATTAAGTAAGATAACTACTGGAGGAAAGTGATTTTATAATATGACTTAAGAGACAGGATTGTTATATATTATAGACTTATAACTGATTTGATCTTTGACAAATGGGAAGTCAATATTTTACTCTTTATTTTTTATTTTTGTTTTTTTTTTTTTTCTTTTTTTCTTTTTGTTTAACTATTTTTGATTTTGTTTTTTGTCTTTGAATGTTTTATGATTTTGTCTTGTATGTTTTATGAAAATCTGAATAAAAATTATTGAAAAAAAAAAAAGAAAATGTTAGAATTATTGGGAAGCACTGGTCAGCGAAAGGAGGGAATGACACCACAGAAATATAAAATAATATACAGTAGGGCCCCGCTTATACGGCGGGTTAGGGACCAGGCCCCCGCCATAAAACAGAAATTGCCGTAAAGTGGAACCCATTGACTATAATGGGCCGCGTCGCGCAAAAATGTTGCAAAATGCCGCAAAAGTGGCTTTGAAACAGGGAATTTCCCCTAACTGAAAGCTGCCGCATCAGCAGAACGCTGCAAAACGGAACGCCGGTAAGCGGGGCCCTACTGTACATATTATATATAAAAATGTACAAATGGGGACCTGCAACAAAATATTGTGTACATGTGTGTGTTTAGTATTACAGCACTACCACCACCTCGACTGGAAAATTTAAAAGTTTCTCCCCTCCCAAACCTCCCCCATGCTCTGTAGTGTGATTGCCACACTACTCGGGATGAATCAGAGCTGCAGCAAGCATGTTTCCCAGCAGCCTAACAAACTACCCAGCACAACGAGGGCTTGTGCCTCCACTCTGCCCTTCTGCTACCAGGGCTCCATGGTAGCAGAAAGTATTGTCAGCCCTCACATTCTAATTTAGTTTTGTCTCCCATCTCTTTTTTAAATAACATTATTTTTCTTTCATAACAGGGCTGTCTTCCATACAATCAGATGTCATCTTTTTCTTTCAGGTCAGTCCCATTTGGCTGCTGTACTGGTTGGTCAGGGTATGGACAACCATACCCACTGTTGGCCTTTCAGCTGCTCTACATGGGGCTGCCACATAGAAGCCTCACAGTTATCCGCTGCACCCAAATCTGTTTGCAGAATGCATCCAATTATACAGAACAACACATTCCGTGAACTCTTCACGGATAACAAAGATACAATCATACTGTTAGAAGTGTATCGGCTCCTCCTTTTACAGGCAATTTTTGTATCATGTTAATTGGCAGTGTTTCCTTTGTGAAATACAAATGAAAAAAACAAAAAATCAGAGCTTTTAACTAAAAGCATTCGTTAAGCATAAACAGACTTCAGAGGGATGTGGTACCGCAACTATAAAAGTCTGTAAACAGAGGATGCAAAAGTCATTAAGAATCATCACTTCACTTCCTCGAAGCAACTAAGAAATTTGTACATCATACATACATCTAAATTGTTGAGAGTATTGAACTCCATTAGATCATGCAGTCTATTGAAAGCCTCATTTGAATATTGGAAGTTGAAGGTGGAGAACGGTGTATCAGGATCATCAAAAATATCAAAGTCAGCAAAGTCTTTTTCTTCCAGAGTTTCCCTTGGAACACCTATAAGCAGACCACAAAGAAATCAGCATTTCACAGGGCAAACTGTATAGTAGATGTACCTAGAACAGTTTAATGTCTATTTAGTAGTAGTATGTTTGTACAAATTAGAATTTATCTTGCAAGCTCATAGGGGCAAGGCACTGTCTCCCCCACCCCCTTCCCTCCCTTTCATTACTCTTTTAAAGAACAGTTTATATTGACAATTCTAACAACTATGCAGTGTCCTAAGTAGTTCCAGTAACGCAAGGACTTCTGGCTGTGAAACACAACTTCCTCTAACTCTCCCCTCCCTCTCTCCCTATGCGCCTCCTAAATCTGTTCTGGGGGTGCAAGGGGATGCGAGATGAAGTTCCATTGCTCAAATGGAAATTCTTATGCTAACAGAACTACTTTGTTGGATACCACCCAATGCTTCGACTGGAATTAGATCAGATTCGAGTTTAGATCAAGAAAGGCAAGGAAATGTCAATGAATATGATGGCAGCTTATTATTGTTTTGCTGGATGTTTTTAATTTTGTTACTTGTCTAGCGCATTCGAGATGGAGCCAGCCACAAATAAATAAACCTGCAGGGGGATTTCCTACAGACCATTTTGGAGTCTTCTTGACAGATTAATTGTTCTACCAATGAAAACACATTTATAACTCATCTTTTAATTTTAAAAATTCTTCAACAGTGGCATCTTCATCAAAGCCAGTGCAGTAGTGTGAAAATCAAGGGCCATAGGCCAGGCTACTAGAAGAGCACTTTTAACTTGAATTTTTTGGGGGGGAAATTAGGCAGCTGCCCCAGAACCATTTTATGAAAATCACAGTCCCTAGCAGAAGGTCTTGCTAGCCTGTTCTATAATCGGGTGTCAATCTCTACCATTTGAAGAAAAAAAATCAAGCCCTGGGCCAAATACAGCTACTCTTAACTGTTCCACAACTTTTCTGTGGACCATTTGAATACCGCTTGTGAGCCACAGTGGTCAAAGGACCATAGTTTGGAAACTTCTGATTTAAACAAATAGGTGATAATGAACAGTTTCTTATTTATGTATGAGGGCATTTGAACTTCACTGTCCATTAAAGAGGTATTTTTTTCAATGAGTTCCAGCAGCTACAAAACAGCTCCTTTCACCCTTTCTCTGCTTCTGTAAGAAGCAGAGACCTCTAGCAGATAGGACAAAAGCATGTACACCGGTATTCAAAAAACATGCACATAATTAAGAGGAAAGACACATGTAGAAAGATGTAGCTGTTTAGATGACACAGGGTTATTTTTTTTTAGTTTTTTACCTACTGACCTGGTGCTTTGTAGTCTCTGAAATTTATATTGGCTAAAACAAAGTGAATAATTGTTGGGCAGTCTATGTCAGAAGCAGGATTCTTGGGCTTGAAGACATAGCACTCCTTTAAGCCTTCACGATCAAAAACGTACGGGTCTATTTTGGGGAAAGGAAGGTTGTTCATTTTGGCCCATTTTTCAGCAAGTAAGATTTCCTAGGAAGAAACCAAAGGTTTATATTTTGACACAAAAACGGATATAATTAAAAAGAAAGTTGGGACCAACAGAAATGACATTTGTGGTCACCTCACTTATGCAGAATGGAGATAAAAAACATGACAGTAATGCATAAGTATGGTGGCAGCAAGATAATGGTCTAGTCCACATGCTTGCCTGGCAGGATTATGTGCTTTGTTGCATTGACACCAAGAAAGGCAGCTCCATGTCAAGTGCATTCCCTCCCCTTTTGTTCACACATCGGCTGAACCCAACAGTCATTGCGTGAATGGAATGATTTCCCCATCCTCTCCTCTGCTCACACCACCCAAATCTGCTCCTGAGGGTTGGAGGGACACCCAGAACAGATTTGGGGGGTTGCAGGGAACATGCAGAGACAGTAAAGAGAGAAGTTCCACTGTGTTGAGTGGAAGTCATTCCGCTTGCACAATGACTTAGTTGGATCCAACTCATCATCATTACAAAACATGCCTTCTGTCTGAAAAAGTTCTTATATAGCACTTCCTCTGTGGAAAGGGATTGATGGAAATGAGGTAGTAGGTAATGGATGCTTCTTACAATATTGGATGGTCTCTCACAGGTTCTTTATGGCAAACTGCCAAAAACTGTGAGATACTAGTCTACTTCATTCTTCAAAACCCAACAGCAGAGAGATTGTTTTATCCTTTTCCCACAGTAACATCAAGACTAGAAGAAACTAACTCCAGGAATTTAGCAGAAGATATCTGACTTTGCATACCACAATGCCAACTTTTTAGTATTAGTGCAATATTAAGAGCCTAACTGGGTCTTTAGGAAAACTGTCACTGAGCTTAGCTTGGCTGCAACTGTGAAAAATCTCAAAAGCAGCTGAGGCTGTTACTGACTGAAAAAGAGTAGAACTTTATAAAATAAAAACAGGTATAAGAGAAATGCCCCTGCATCATGAAAGCAACTGCTCTGCAAGTGCTGGAAATTATATAGAAACTTATGGCTTACTTCCCAGTTTTGACATTCTTCCCATGTTCATAAAGGCCATGCCATTTGTTTTAAGAGTCTGTTGTGTCATCTTTACATCACCCGCTATCTTAAAAGTATTAAGTGAGATCTTCCTTATGCTGTCTTGAAGATGTTAAGAGGCTAGACTGTTGCATAGTAAATTCAATAAGAATCCACATCTCCATTGTTGGAAGTAAAAGAACTGTAAATGATACACCTCCACTTTTTCTCATCCCTCTGTGCCTTCCAAGCAAGATTCATGAAGGACTTGAGAAGAATCCAACAATATGAGGAGAAGAAGAAATAGAGGAGACAAGTATCAATTGAGAGCACTTGTGTTTCATGGAGTATTAAACCTTGTGTGAATACAATGTGGCCCAGTGCTTTGGAGACTGGGAGCATCCTATTGATAGGCACACTTGTTTCTCTCTCTCTTCCCCTCCCACATTTGAATTTCCCCAGTTCCATTATGAAAACTGATTATGGTGCAGCATTACATCTATACCAATATTATTATTAATCATAATTGATGCAAACCAGTTTTCAACCTCATTTCTAACCATGGTTGTCATTGCTTCAGCTAACCATGATTAGCATGACCATTAGTACAGGCTTAATGCTGCACCATGTAGATCTGGAGGGGAGGGGAGGGGAGGGAGGGAGATCTGAGGCTTTCCTGAAGTCGTAATCACTATTATGGGATTGGGAGCATTATGTTTGCATTGGGTTTATGTTTCGTTTTAATTATATTGTACCTCCATTGCACCACCTTAAAAGTCAGAAGAGTTCAACATCTGGAGGGCCACTGATTTGTCACAACTGCTCTAAACTTATGAAAAAAATAACATATTCTTTTCACTTTTAAGCTCATGAAAGGTGTGTAAAATGGGCAAATATAATATGTAACAGTATCTAGTACTTTTGACTATACCTCAGATCTACAACATATACATGTAAGCCAGGAGTGGAGAAGTGGATCTGGTGGGAGGTCTGGATCTGAAACTGGCCCACCCTCTGGGTGAGTGGGCTGCACACCTGTCAGTCACCTGACATCATATCACATCAGGTGATTTAAAGATCAAACCACAGGAAAAATATAACTAAAAGTGGAGATAAGAGAAATGTGGCCTGTGCTTTAATAGCAGGCAGAGGGCTATCTCTGATCTTAGCACTAAACACCTACAGTGCTAAGATGAGCAACAGGTGGGCTTGGTTTGCCTAAAATGACCTTGCGGGCCAAATTCAGATGGCTGTCAGATGTAATGTGGGCTGGAGGCTCCCCACAGCTGGCAAATCTATCAAGGGATATATATATTTTTGGTAGGCAAGATACTTTTTTTTCAATTTATGCAGCAAATGTCCAGTATAGGCCAGTCATTCCCCCGGTCCCCAGTCTTTTTATCACATATTTTATTTAGCAATAAATATATATAATGCTTCCAGAAGTGACTTCAAAACTAAAATTATACGTATGCATTTAATCCAGGCCCATGCATGACCTTGGTCTGGATTACTCACCTTAAAAGGAGGACTGGAATCACTGGGACGTGCAGAAAAATCAAATGAGATTATAAGATCAACCCCTCGTTGTGATCTTAAGATAAGTGGATATGGCAGGTTAAATGTAAGTCCACTATCCACAATGTGAATCTTTTTGCTCTTTACATCCAACGGCTCATCTATCCTGACAAACTCATCAGGATCTAGTAACAGTGAGACAAATGTTTTCAGTTGTTAATGAATATAATCAAAACAGATTTCATATATATAAAATATACTTGAAATGCTAATTTAAATGAATTTAAGTAATTTAAATGTATCTAAGCTATTGTCTGATGTTAAGCAAATACTGTAACTAGTCTATGTTTTCACCATGATGAGCCCAATGTGGTTTGTATTAGATGGTTGACATGTAATACCAAATCATCATTTGGTAATACATCAGCAAGCTTTAGTTTCACATATTCTTGCCTTTCATCTCCCTCATTATGTCCAACCTGGTTATACATATGTGCTCTATATATTCATCAGAAATCCTTTCCTCTCATTATCTAAACTACATAAGAACATAAGAAGAGCCTGCTGGATCAGGCCAGTGGCCCATCTAGGCCAGCATCCTGTTCTCACAGTGGCCAACCAGGTGCCTGGGGGAAGCCCGCAAGCAGGACCCGAGTGCAAGAACACTCTCCCCTCCTGAGGCTTCCGGCAACTGGTTTTCAGAAGCATGCTGCCTCTGACTACTACAGAAGTAGAATATCCATAGGGTTAAAGATTTGTTTCATTCTTGTTTGTTACTTGTATTTTTCTTATTCTGTTTATTACATTTATATCCCACCTTTCCTCAAGGAGCTCAAGGTGGGGTACAAACATGACCCTCCCCCTCCTGATTTTATCCTCACAACAACTCTGTGAGGTAGGTTAGGCTGAAAAGCAATGACTGGCCCAAGGCCATCCAGTGAGCTTTATAGCCAAGCGGGGATTTGAACCCTGGTCTCCCAGGTCCCAGTCGACACTCTAACCACTACACCACACTGGCTCTCAAACAAGCACAACAGAATTCCAGATGCTGTAAAAATATCTCTGCTCCATTAAAGTATTAGGGTATCTTTGCTAATGAGAGCCTGTGTAGAATAGTAGCAAGAGTACTGCACTTGTGCTAGGAAGACCAGAGTTCAAATCCTGGCTTGGCAATGAACTTTGGCCAGCCAGTATTTCTCAGCCTGTAACGCCTCACAGTGTTCTTGTGATAATAAAACCCCATGTATGCCATTATAGGATCATTAGAGAGGGACAGCATACAAATATGACTGCTAACTTTTAAAAATGCACATGTTTCATGCAAGTGCACTACTTTATGTATGTTACCAGCACATTGGAGCATTGGGACAAAACACTGTCAGTCTCAAAGGTCTGCTTGATGAAATCCCATTGCATTTCATAAATAGCAAAAATTGAACTATACCTATGAGTAGAATGATAATTTGTTTAACATTGTAAATATCTTTGAAAAACCGTATTTAGATTTCCATTATACCACATGGTGAAGACATGGGCTAAGCATGCTTAAATACATTAAAACCAATGGGCTTCTGTGTTTCATTCTGTGTTTGCTTGTTGCGACAGGGCATACAAGTATTTCTTTATGTCAATCAACTTGCCAAGAAACCTGGTTAGTACTGTTCCCATTTTGCAGATGGAGAACAGAAACCAAGATGACAAATTCCCCAAGTCCACCCTGTAAACAAACAAAAAACCTGGAATTTAACTCAACGGAATCACACACATTGGCTTGGGTACACACATTTCTTTTAAAAGGCATTTGTATTACAATAGTATGAAATTTAGGAGTTAACTAAAATTCACAGTACATTTTAGGCAACAAACAAGATGATTGTTGAGGAATTTAGAATAGAAACAGTCAAGAAATTATTTTAAAGCAGTTGAGGGATGGGGTATTACTCAATTATACTTTATTTTTAGCTCCTCTTAAATATTTATGACTTAGAATAAGCAACAAATACATTAAATAATAAAGCTACATATTACTGCCAATACTGTCTATTGTAAGTTTAGGTTCTTGTTATTTTTTAAAAAGTAGACCCAGTAGCAGAGAAAGATAATAAGTTCTGTTAGTCTGAAGCACTGGCAGGATCAGATCCTGGGGTATTAACTGACATTAACCCAGAGTCCCTCAGTTCAACATAACAGGAACCTCTGGCTTATTACAAACCAGAAACGAAAAAGCTCTTAAGTGGCACACAAGATAAAGAGAGGAGGGGCAACGGAGGAGTTCATTCCTGGCTGTATAAACCATGGTGAATGAAGCCTTGAATGACTGTCCATAACAGATCACCATGTTTTTATTTCTCTGTGGTTTATGAAGCCTTGAAAGATCATTCGAGCCAGGCCTCTGTACAGTAAATGTATAGTAATAAGTTTAGGTATATTTTATAATCAATGTAAGGAGCTGCATGGTGTTTCTGAAGGAGTACCTTAGCATTCCTTTGAGCAAAGTATAGGTATTTTTATACTAATTAGAAGAAATCTTGTCATGTCACAGAGATCCTGTACTGAATTTATTTATTTACAGCATTTGTATGTTGCCCCATAACATGAAGTTCTCTGAACAGCTTAAAATGAAAATCCTGATCAACATTCTCTAATGCTACAGCTTATTTTTTCTTCTTCCAGGTTAAGGCTCAACTAACCGCATCTTCCTAAGTCATACTTATTTATAAGTCATACTGTGTTCTCTGGTGCAATTACTATTTTGGCATACAAAACCAGACTTTGGGTTAGGATTATTCCATCTTAGTCTCACATCTTATTTCCAGATGCTTCTTGTCACAACATGCTGCTTAAACATGTACAGTGCAGTTGCCAGAAACATTATTTACTTTTTTCCAAGGACACTGAACTAAAGAAACAAAGGATATGAGAGAAGTTTTCCCCTAATGGTTCAATTGCTTGCTGTCTCTTCAAGGGTGAGTTTAAGGAAAGTCACAGAGGGAAACTATTTTGAGAACTTTCAGCACAGCCATACTTAATGCAGAATAGTTCCGTCTGCTTTAACTTTTAACTAAATTGGCACAGGGGAGGCAGTTGTTCAGGGTTGTTAAAACAAAAAGGGATTGCGAAGAACTCCAAAAAGACCGCTCCAAACTGAGTGAATGGGCGGAAAAATGGCAAATGCAATTCAATATAAACAAGTGTAAAATTATGCATATTGGAGCAAAAAATCTTAATTTCACATATACGCTCATGGGGTCTGAACTGGCGGTGACCAACCAGGAGAGAGACCTCGGGGTTGTAGTGGACAGCACGATGGAAATGTGGACCCAGTGTGCGGCAGCTGTGAAAAAGGCAAATTCCATGCTAGCGATAATTAGGAAAGGTATTGAAAATAAAGCAGCTGATATCATAATGCCGTTGTATAAATCTATGGTGCGGCCGCATTTGGAATACTGTGTACAGTTCTGGTCGCCTCATCTCAAAAAGGATATTATAGAGTTGGAAAAGGTTCAGAAGAGGGCAACCAGAATGATCAAGGGGATGGAGCGACTCCTTACGAGGAAAGGTTGCAGCATTTGGGGCTTTTTAGTTTAGAGAAAAGGCGGGTCAGAGGAGACGTGACAGAAGTGTATAAAATTATGCATGGCATTGAGAAAGTGGATAGAGAAAAGTTCTTCTCCCTCTCTCATAATACTAGAACTCGTGGACATTCAAAGAAGCTGAATGTTGGAAGATTCAGGACAGACAAAAGGAAGTACTTCTTTACTCAGCGCATAGTTAAACTATGGAATTTGCTCCCACAAGATGCAGTAATGGCCACCAGCTTGGATGGCTTTAAAAGAAGATTAGACAAATTCATGGAGGACAGGGCTATCAATGGCTACTAGCCATGATGGCTGTGCTGTGCCACCCTAGTCAGAGGCAGCATGCTTCTGAAAACCAGTTGTCAGAAGCCTCAGGAGGGGAGAGTGTTCTTGCACTCGGGTCCTGCTTGCGGGCTTCCCCCAGGCACCTGGTTGGCCACTGTGAGAACAGGATGCTGGACTAGATGGGCCACTGGCCTGATCCAGCAGGCTCTTCTTATGTTCTTAAGTTTCAGATGCAGAAATTAGCCCAGAATCAGCTGTATCCAAGGACCTTGTCATTTCCAGTAGTTGATGTTCCAAAAATAAAATAGTGTTAACACTTTTGAGATTGTTGTCCAAAAAGGGATTACAAAGAAATGAGAGGAGTCACAGTGTTTTTCTTGGTTTTTCCTTTGCATAAGAGGGAAGAGGATATTCTGATCAGCCAAAAGATTTTATAGCCGGATTGACAAACAGAGAAGGGGCCAGCCTCTTTCAAAAGGATTAGCAGACATTCATACCCTTCATGTGATAGCAGCATTATGACGAGATGACTTCCTTTTATAATCAAGCAACCATAGATCTAATTTCCACAGACAGGTTATCAGTCAAGATCACATGCACATCTGTTGATGCCTTGTGATGACTCTACACCAGACGAACAAGCTCCATTACAAAGCATTAAGGACAAGGTGATATGAAAGTTCTGTCTGTGGTACAAGACCTGTCCTGGCCCACTCACACTTGCAAGTCATTGTTCGGTGTTGCAAATACCAAGAGGTGTAGACACACATGAACCAACCCTAGAAAAAGACATGCAAACTGATACCACTGAAAGTGCACTCCTTGTCTAAACCAAGAAAGAAAGAAAGTCTGGGTGGTACCAATGGACCAGAACTGGACAACCAACAGGCCACCCAAAAGCACATATTGTCCTCCTATGACATGATGTGTAGCTGTAAAGTTGTATAAAGATCTACTCAAAACTTAAAACTGTCACCCAATAACTTCCCTCTACCATTTTTCAACATTCTACTGTTTAAGATAGATGTCCACTTTTATTCTTTCTGCAAATATTAGGATTAGATATTTATAAACACCTATAAGCAGATAAAAAATATTTAGCAGAGCACAGATGGAAATGATGAGACAGCCACTCGAAAGAGGCATTTGTATTAACAAATGCTTTTCTAGATGTTTTTGTGTTATTTGAATGTTTAAGCTGCAGTTCTATACTCACCTAAGAGTATGTCCCACTGAACTCAGTGGGGCTTACTTTTGAGTAGACACATTTAAGATTGCACTGTTAAACATAATTTATAATCCCATGATGACAAGCAATTCCATTTTACCTAATGACTTTTAAAATAAGGAATAATTGCTACTTAGAGATCCTGGTTCTAAGCATCAATAGGATAATATGAGATTTTTAACTGCAGGTACATAAACTGTACACTCAAATAATACATGTGAATAACTGTGCAAGTGTACAGCTCAACTGTTTGTTGTACCCAGGTACAGATTGTATACTTGTTGAATGTAATGTGTGAACAGGGCCCTGCTGATAAAACAGCAGTAAGGAAACATCTGGCCTGCAGACGTAATTAGGCCCAACAGGGCTCATAATTTGGCCTGAGAGGCTGTTCTCCCCACCTGCCCTATGCCTGACACCATATATGTCACTTGTTCGCTCAGGCAGTAAAGATGCACCTCCCTGCCAAAAGCAGGGTTTGCTGACACTTTAACTTTGTCCACATGGATCTGGTCCACCAGCTGGAAAAGGTTCCCCGCCCCTATAATAAAGGAACCTAATTACAGGCACTCTCATTAAACGAAAGCTGTGACTATGCCAACTTATTTGGAAGCCAGTCTCACCAAAAGTGACACTTCCTTCTGAATAAACATGCATAGGGTTGTGCTGCATTTAACATTTGCGGTTCACATGATCAGTCTCCTTCATGGGAGGGGCAGCAGAATGAAGGAAGTACGTGTACTGACCTGCCACCGCAGTATCCATTTCATCTTCCTCAACAGATTCTTGTGTACCAAGGCCAGCCAATGGGGAATATGGATAGTACGTGTTGAGATTCAAGCCCAGCATAAAATTATGTACTTTGCCCGCACGCCCTTCTCGGGTGGTGAAAAGGGCACTGTCGCCCACCAGAGCCATAAACATACGCTGCACCCAGCTTTCTTGGCTGCTCTGTTCATGTTCCTCTTGAGCATCCGGGTTTTCTGTGCCTGTACGGAGAAGATCAGCCAAAAAGAACATCAGCACATAATGTAACAAGCCAAAACAGCTCTTCTTGAATTAAAGTTTTAATGAAACTACCACCGTCACAGAAAGTGAAATAAAAGCCTGTGGACTCAGGCAATTTTTCTGATGAACCTAATACCAAACAGAAAAGCCTCCACAAAAACATGTAATTCACAAAGTGACTTCTACTATTTCAAAAGGCAGTCGGCAGTATCCTTTACCTTTCTTCTTGTTCCTTATTCTGTGAGAGCAACACACGCTACACTCTGAGAGGCTATCTATGAGGTGGGGTTACATTGATTTACAATATAAAGAAAGGATACTTTCATAGACCTGAATGGCCTGACATTTTACATATCAAAGTATATCCTAGACACATGAATAAATGCCAGGGAAGATTAAAATCTCTCCTGAGCCTTGACTGGCTCAGAAAGCAAAGGGCCAGATCCACTCCTCAGTCAGGATGCCAAATCTTTCATCACTTCCACTGATTGCCTGTTAAGCTTGTCGCTTTCTAAGAGCTTTCTCTGAGCTTTCTCTGATAGGTCACATAGATCTGCTTGCACCTTTTCTCAATGAATCAACTTTATAGTGGAGTAAAACTAAGATCATAGGCAGCCATACTTGAATCCAGATCTGGGACTGGGTTTTTCCATAACATTACTCTGACAACTTAGCTAAAACAGACGGCCAGATTCCTGACATTTACACTAGATGTAGCCAATACAACATCTCACACTGCCTTCTCACTGTAGGGACCTATATTAGACAATCTTATTTCCTTCATAGCTTAAGCAGAGTTCTGGGGCTGGAGTTTTCTGGTTCACAGCTCAGTATCTGCAAAACTATGTAAGCCTGTCTGTTGCTTAGAGAAAAAAACTAATCAAACTGTCTCTAATCTCTTGTGGTAGTGTATCACAAGTTCAATATCAATCTGATTGAAAACCCAACTCAGCTGAAATGTTCTTGAGTATGGTTTTGGTGTGACAGAGCAGCTAAGAAGACTGAGCTAAGTATCAGGAAGTCCCTGATTCAAACCTCACCTTTGCCTTAAACCCAATATTATTATTATTTATTAAATTTATATCCCCCCTTCCAGAAAGAGCCCAGGGTGACAAAGAACAATCCTAACCTGGCCCAGGGGACAACCAGAGCAGCGCGGATACTGCCACATCCAAAGCTCTACCAGCTTCTGTCAGTCAGAATATAAGGTGGAGAGGTGTTTGGCTGCACCAGCTCTACGCTGGCACAGTAGAGGGGCCAGTTTTGGCCCCTCACCTGGCTATGGATTGGCTTAGGATCCAGTAGATCCTTGGCTGATCTACCCCGACAACTGGAAGCCCATTTCCAGGCCCTATGGTAGCTACTGCCCAATACGGCAGAGGTTAGGGCTCCTCCACAGCAGAGCCCCCCCCCATCAGTAGCCTTCCTCCCTGCCATGGAAAAGGAGCCCACATTTCATCTTAACACCCAAAACACACACACTTTTCCCATCTTCACGAAGCACTTCATCAAAAAGCGGCCTATTCCTTTTGCTACTTCTTAATAACATATGACCTGAAGTCTTCCTTTTTAATAGTCTTGTTTTAGTGGGACACATCAATAAAAATATTTCTAGGTAGTGTCACATTTGGTGACCATTCTTACCTTTTGGTCCCTGTGACTCATCATCGCTATCTGAATCGCTACCTGATATTTTCTGTGGAAAGTGCTGCGACCTGATATTTTCTGTGGAAAGAAGCCAAAAAATACTTTGGTACTTCAAATGGTGAATAGGAACATAGAGAGAATAGCAACTTCAGGTGGTATGCAAGTGTTTGGAAGGAGGCAGTAACACTGTCATAAAGTTAGCTTTAGATTATTTATTATTTTATTCCAAAGGATTTTCCATATCCCTAAAAGCCAACCGAACACTTAGCACAAAGGGTCGTAAAGATATGGGGCTTCCTTATGTTTTTCTCACTTTAAAATATACAATCAGAGAAGAACACTAATTTAAACCTGAGTAGAAAAATCATGGCTAACTGGCATTATATGAAACTAGCCAACCTAATACTCAACCTTTTGACTTTTCAGATTAACACAAATATAAATTAGTAGTTTAGGATTGCCTTGCTTTGTATGATTCCACGGTGATAGAGAGACCATTTTGTTTATTATCCCCTTTTACTCAAAGGGCTTTCTATCTGCATATTTGGCAACAGAGGGATTGGAAGAGAGAGAGGCAGTTATGGAAGCATATATTGCCTAAGTATCATGCTATTAGCAGCAAAAGCAGCTGTTACAAAAGAGCCAATATGCAAAGACTCCCATCTCAATCTCTTCTTGACCCATCCCTGTTGCTGAAGTCTTCAAACCTGCCCATTAGAACCACACCAAGGCTCTGTTCTACATTGCCTAAGTGGTGTGGCTGCTGCCACAAAGCCATTCCATGTCTGGCTCCCACATTACCACCGTAACATATCAAAACTTCCACATGTGTAGCAAGGCTGCATCACAACAGTCTTTTGCCCTTTTGTAGGTACTGCTGATAGAAGATGCAATGTGGGCTGCAACATAAGAAGGTTTTATATCTCACCTTGGCAACAAGAAGCCAGCCATGGAGAGAGCAACCACATTGCTGAGGTAACATATGGACCAAGCTCAAAGCAGCAAGGAAGGGTTTCTGAAACTCTACCTCTGGGTTTGGATCCTTCCCACAGCAGCATCCCCTTTGATAGATGAAGTGGCATATTGTACTGACATCTGATCCTGTGTTAATATTCTGGTTAGTTAATTAACAGATAATAAACCAGAGTTTCCCATTTAGTATGTAATGGGAAACTGTGCTTTAAACCAAGCCAAATGAAGCAGTGATGTCAGCACATGGCAGGGATGGGAGCAGATAGAATCATAGATAAGCAGTGTGTCACCTCAACTGTCACGAGCAGGTTCATAAACCACAGTTTATGTAACCAGAATGTATGGCCGAAATGGGAAATTGCTTTTCACTCGCACTAGAAACATCTCAGCTTGTCTTACAACTCTTGCTACGTTATCTCAACATTTCATTATGAAACTGTCTCAGATTGGGTAGGTTTAATTTTCAATAGTTCTTTTACCTCACAAAACAGTGTTTAAATTGGGAGGGGTTTGCATTTCAGAAAATAAACAGATAGGTTCCTCAAAACTGTATTTGATTACAATGACTTTTACTGGAGTCATGCCCTCAAGTAATTTACATCTGCGTGGCTGTCTCTGTTATCAATATCAGGGTTATGTCATGGCAGATTTACATACAGTACCTTGCAAAAGTAATCAGACCCATGACCAATGCTCTCATATTACTGAATTACAAATGGTACATTGTAATTTCGTTCTGTACAATATTTTATTTTGAAACACTGAAACTCAAAATCAATTATTGTAAGGTGGCATTGGTTTTATGCTGGGAAATGTTTGTAAGAAACATAAAAAACTGAAACATGTTGCTTGCATAAATATTCAACCCCTGTACTGTGGAAGCTCTCAGTTTACACAGATGAAATAAATTGCCCTATCGAGGACACAGTTACCTTACCATTGGCCTCCACCTGTGAACCATTAAAGTTGCCGTCACATTATCAGGATAAAAACCCTACTGTTGAAGGATCACTGGTCGGGCTATGGATCTGAAGGGAAATGAAGACCAAAGAACATTCTACAGAAGTGAGAGATAATGTAATACAAATGTGTAGATTAGGAAAAGGGTACAGAATAATGATCAGGAAATGGAAGCTGCATCACACCACCCAGGCACTGCCAAGAAAAGGCCGTCCCTCAAAACTCAGCACTCAAACAAGAAGGAGACTTGTGAGAAAAGCCACAGAGAGGCCAACAATCACTTTGAAGGGGCTACAGCGTTCAGTGCCTGGGAGTGGAGTAATGGTGCACCAGTCAACCTTATCAAGAGCTCTGCATAACACTGGCTTGTATAAGAGGGTGGCAAGAAAGAAGCCGTTACTCAAAAAGTACCATCTGAAAGCATGTCTGGAGTTTGCCAGAAAGTATGAGAGTGCCCAGGTACGATGTGGGAAAAGGTTTTGTAGTCAGATGAGATTAAGATAGAGCTTTCTGGCCAAAACTCAAAGCACTATGTGTGGCACAAACCTAACACTGCCCATGCCTCAACACACACCATTCCTACAGTGAAATATGGTGGCAGCAGCATCATGCTGTGGGGATGCTTCTCATCGGCAGGGACTGGGCATCTTGTTAAAATTGAAGGAAGAATGGGTGGAGCAAAATACAGGGAAATACTGCGAGAGAACCTGCTTCAGTCCACTAAAAAACTGAAGCTTGGGAGGAAATTCACTTTTCAGCAGGACAATGATCCCAAGCACAAGGCCAAAGCAACCCTGATATGGCTCAAGAACAAAAAGATGAATGTCCTACAGTGGCCCAGTCAAAGTCCTGATCTCAATCCCATTGAGAATCTGTGGTGCTCTTTGAAAATTGCCATCCACGACGTCCAACCAACCTGAACGACCTGGAGTGAATCTGCCAAGAAGAATCAGCCAAAATCCCTCCAACACTGTGCAAAGCTGGTACATACGTATTTCAAAAGTCTTAAAGCTGTTATTGCAGTGAAAGGTGGCTCTACCAACTATTAATGTGTGGAGGCTGAATACTTATGCAAGCAATATGTTTCAGTGTTTTATGTTTCTTACAAACATTTCCCAACATAAAACAAATGATTCTGAGTTTCAGTGTTTCAAAATAAAATATCACACAGAACAAATTTACAATGTACCATTTGTAATTCAGTAATACGAGAGCATTGGTCAGGGGTCTGATTAGTTTTGCAATATAAATTGAAATAATAAATTGAAATAATAAATAATAAATAAATAAGGCACTGTATTTTCCATGTGATTTTCCCAGATTCACAGTTACTCAAACACTCCTCAGACCATTTTCAATGCCATCGTACCTTTACAATAGTAAAGGCAAAGCAACAGACATTTAAGGGGAATGACGGAATGAGAGACAGGACCAAAATTAAAAAAAAACCCAACCCCTATAAAGGAAATATCCAGGATTTTTGTAGTTCCTTGGCTATAATCCAACAAAAGAATTAGGCATGCCTAAGCCCAATGAACTCAATGGACTGAAGTGTGCTTATTTGTTTTTGCAATTGGCTTTTTTTACAAATTTGAGGTCCAATTTCAGTGCCTTTGAAATAAGGTTTATAACTATTGATTTCAATGGAGTCAGGGGTGCTTCCAACAAGGGATTTAGTTTAGAATTGCCATACTTCATTCTTTTTCTCTTTTTATGGGGTGTCCACACACCATTATTGCCATCCAGTCATTGCCATCCTGTATTTTCTCTGTGTTTTTCAGTATTTTCTCAGATCACATTTTCCAGGACAACAGAAGAGTACCACAATCTCCACAGCTGTAGAAGCCTTTAGCACTGCACTTGTCTCTTTAGAAGTGGCAGGCTTTTGACATGGGCAGTAACATGTCATGCTGGTGAACAAATTCCAGTTCAGCAATAACTGTTCACTATAATCTTTGCAAAAAGCGGACTTCCGGGAAGGGTGACTTCGCTTGTGCCTGCTTTTGGGACGGGTTCCCGCCTCAAAAGAAGCTTATTCAGATATAAATCAGTCAGAACATTTTTTTTTTGACTGATGAAATTTCTCCCGGGCAGGGAGAAACGTAGAGATCAACCTCAAAAGCCTGTTTTTGTTGGGAGGACTGGATTTCATTAATTTATGAGATAAGGTCCAGCCAACAATGCCGGACGGACTTCCTAACAAGCTCTATCTGCTTAAGCGATACGTTTATCTTTTCTTTAAAGAGAGAACGGACTAACAGGCAAGCACCCTTCTTTCTATTATTTTTTTTACTTCGTTTAAATTGTTGCAGCGAAAGGAGATTTGTCAGATTGATCGGCTTTGGACAACTTCTGGGTGAGATATAGCTCTTCTCTGTTATTCACGAAATTAACAGCTTATCTCTGTTTCTGTCGCAAAAAGCTGTCCTGGAAGTGCATTCTAAAGATAATAAACAGAAGAGGGATTTCTATTCCTGATTTCTATTCCGAGGAATATTATATTGTCTGGGACTATTCTCTTTTTGGTCTATTTTATTTTGACGAATCTGCTTCTTCACGACGCCACTAACTGTTTTGATGCTGGGAACTAAATTTGTTTTGCATTCTTGAACATAGAGAGATAAGGCAGGTTGCTCTGTTTATACTGTGATGTCATCAAGCCTGGAATATTAACCCAATTGTTGCTGAAATAAGAAGTGGCTCTTTTTTATTTTTGTTTTGCTTTGTTTTCGTGGTTTTAAAAATGGCAATCAAGAAAGTGGCTGAGAATCTGGAAGTAATTATGTTTCAGAAAATAATGGATGAGATTGAGATAACGAAACAAACCCTGCGACAGGGTAGTAAGGAGCTGAAAATTGAACTGAGCAAAATGACGCAGGAGCTTAAAGAAATAGGGGATCCTGTGAGAGAGGAGAATGAGATCAGAGATGAGAAAAGAAAAAATAAAGGGAAGATACAAGCCCTGGAGATTGGAACAAATGTGGAATTGGAAAAAGATCTGGAGTTTATGGATTTTAGAAATAAAATCTACTGTTTGGAATTTAACGTTATCTCTGAAGAAATTAATGAAGATATTAGAGATAAAGTTATCAATGGCTTGGATAATCTTCTGGACTGGAATGACGTGATGGAGCTTGATATAGAGAAAATCTATGGAATTAACTGCAGCCATGTGACAATGGAAAAACTCTTAAGAGATGAGCCAGTGCATTTTGTAAAAAAGAAGAACACAGTATTTCAGCAACTTATTCAGAATGGATGGCAAGAAAATATTTGGGATAGAGGAAATTCCCATCAGACTCTTATTATATGACTATGGCTACAACAGCAAGATTATTATGGAATACTGATAATGGAAGATTGGACACTGAAATTACTGGACTTAACAGGACTATTGAAGAAGGAAGATGGAACTAATAGGGATAATGGAATAATGGCTATTGAAATTATTGGACCTAACAGATTCTGATGAGATGGATTAATCGAAATGTTTATTTGGACTATGGTTATGACAATAAGATTATTATAATTATTAACGAGATGGATTAATTGACATGTTTATTTGGAGAAAAATTGATAGATATATTTCTTAAATAATTGAAACCTCTCTTTGACTTTTTGTGGAAAGAATAAAGTAATGTTTATGAGATTTGATGATTAATTAAGATAACTACTGGAGGAAAGTGATTTTATAATATGATTTAAGAGACAGGATTGTTATATATTGTAGACCTATAACTGATTTGATCTGTGACAAATGGGAAGTCAACATTTTATTTTTTTTTGTTTAATCATTTTTGTTTTGTTTTGTTTTTTGTCTTTGAATGTTTTATGATTTTGTTTTCTATGTTTTATGAAAATTTGAATAAAAATTATTGTAAAAAATATATATATATATAATCTTTGCAAAAAGCATAATTTTATGACCCATTATTTTTAGTCTTTAACCCTTTCTAGTGATCTGTACTAATGAAAGAGAGGTATAGTGCTACAACACCATAATTTATTTATTTGTACAGTTTTTTTAAAAAAAACGTTTCCTCCACCGCTGCCCTTAAATCTTGCCAAAATAGCAATGGCCAGGAAGTGGCTATGAAACTGCCTTCAAGTTGATTGCAACTTATGGCGACCCTAAGAATAGGGTGTTCATGGCAAGCGGTATTCAGAGGGGGTTTACCATTGCCTTCCTCTGAGGCTGAGAGGCAGTGACTGGCCCAAGGTCACCCAGGGAGGTTCATGGCTATGTGGGGATTTGAACTCTGGTCTCCCAGATCATAATCCAACACACAAACCCCTACACCACACTGGCTATAGATAGTGCATTATTGTAGTATAGGGCTATGGCACCATAACATAAACATTAGCATATTTGAGGTAGGGACCTGTCATACCTGTTCTTTGCAAATAAATACAATTTATTGTTATCATCATCATCACCATTATCATTATCATTCCTCTAAACATGAAGGTTGCCTATAGGTCTCATAACTAGTAGCCACTGAGAGATTAACTTTCTGCAGGAGCTACAAAGCTTCCATCTGAAGGAAGTCAGAGGATAAAATGGGATGGGGGAGAACCAGGCATGCCACCTTGAGCTCCTAGGTGGAAATAAACATAACAAATATTAGAATTGTTCTGGAAAGAGCCTCACTACAGCTAAAGGAACAGCTTGTGCTCCTGGATCCACCTATGTTTCTTGATGTTCAGGTGCATCTCTGGCCTTTTTAAAGAACTGTCTTGTGGGCTAGCTGTGCCTTTTATTGGGAAAGGAGGACCTGGCCAGCCATCAGGATACACGTCCTTGTAACCTCTAAGGTGGGTTACTGCAATATACTCTACACAGCAACCAAACTGCTGACAGACATTGGCCACAGTGGCCATATGACAGCAATCTTAAAGAGATGCAATACTTGGCAATGAGTTTACAGGCTCAGCTCAGTGCTGGTTCCAACCTTAGAATTAAAGCCAAAAATGACCACAGGATATGCAAAATGTAAGAGTGGTTCTTGCAGGATATTATGTTTATTATGGCATTACCTAGTTCTTCTTCCATTGTGGGTCCTTTATTTTGAGAATTGGAAACTCCAAGGACTCTGTTGAATAATATAGCAAATGCACTTCCCCAAACACCTGAAAAATTGAAATCTTATTTAATGTTTATTATAAACAACGATAATATTTATTAATTTAAAAGCACCTAATATTGCACTAGACTAGATGTCAGGAATGGGATAAATGAGAGGGGCAATCATCATGAGTGCAACGCAGCTACATGCTTGAAGAATCAGAGGTCAAGCTTTACACTACAGAAACTTCCTGTTGACACTTTTGAGACACTAGGCTTCATCCATTAGACTGGGGAAGTCAAAGACAACCCACACATGATGCTAGTCATCCTTCTCTTGTTGCTGAAACCCACAGAAAGCTTTTTTTTTCATCAACCAAGTGGTCTTACTGCTCCCCTATCTATACAAAATATCCCCAGGAGTTAAGACAAGTAGTTATTTTTGGCCACAGTTCTGATACACAATTGCATCTTCCTAAGTAATACTCAGAGCAGATCCAGTGAAATTAATGAACATGACTAACTTAAGTCTATTAATTCCAATGAGACTACTAGATTGAACACAATCAATTCCAAAAAGTTGCAACCCAGCCTCTAAAGCTTTAACTGACCCCCCCTCCATTCTATTATGTGGGGATAGCACTGGATTATCTTTTCTACAGATTTCCTACTGTTTTGCCATAGTTTGTCCGGGGGGGGGGAAAACACTAGAAAAATTCTAGGGGGAAACCCCCCACTAAAATACAGAACTGGAACTCAAATTACCGACAGATGCTTGGTTATTATTCATTTTCTGACAAAATTTACTCAGTTACTTACCCATTAAGAAATGCAAGGGGTTCTCTTTATATTTTTTCACTACTGTTCCCATAAAAAATTTACTGCCAAACAAATTAGGAGCCATGAAGGTACCATATTTAGCCATCCCAATCTCATAGGGACTGAATTCCACCCAATCTGTAAATAATAATAAAAAATAAAAAGGGCACTGGTTAGCACAGAGAAAACCATTAGGAAGGATTTCATATACTGAAGGAAGAGGACATGTGTGCAAAGGACTCCCAAGGCTCAATGGAATCCTGATTTCCTACCCGCCCACCTTCTCATATGTCAGGAACTGCTAATCACTGCTCTATGTGGTTGTGTGTATAACTGCAGCCTCTCAAAGAATCTCAGGAGCTGCTGGAATCTTTGTGTGGCTACTTTCCCCATGTGGTGAACCACTGAACTCCAGGTGGCAGCTCTCTCTGTGAAGAACCTTCTGGACTGACTGCGCCCTCCCAGGCTGACCCATGAATCTTTCTGGGCAGGAAGGGGTGTACAGGGTTTTTTTTTCCCAGCTGAGCTTTGTTTGAGTAAGAAGGTATTCCTGAACTCAGGTATGCTTGCTTCTTTTTCAGTCCTGCCTTCTGGCTTGCCCCTAAATCTGGTTTGTTCTTCAGCCCTGTCTATTGGCTTGTCCCAGAGCTCCGACCTTACCTCAGATTGCTGCCCATGATCCAACTCTGACAATACACACACGAGAGCACAGGCAACTAAGGGAGCAACTAAGGAGAGGCAGAGAAGCTGTGGTCCTCTCAATGTTACTGAAATCCACCTTCTATCAGCGACAGCCAGCCTGATCATAGTTCAGCAACACGTGGAGGGCTACAGGTTCCTCATTAGAGGAACTGGAGATTGATGTAAGCTTTCCTTATCTTCATCCAGCCCTCTCTCTTACTTTGATACTAGTCAGCCTTTGAGCAAGAGTTACCTGCGCTGATCAAGTGAGAAGGGCTGGGTGGGGATACAAGAGGCATACATAAACCTCTCATTCCTCCAATGGCCACTTTTGCTGTCTGTGTAAGAAGAGGAGGTGGGTGGAAAAACAAGAGCTCTTTTTGGCTTATGGGAATCCTCTGTTTCTAATTGCTATGCCTTTGATGGACTCTGGATTGTGTCCATAATATGAAAACACTTACAGATGACTTGGATCTTTTTGAAAGATGGGGGTGGAGAAATGCTTCAGAAGTACAGCTGCCTAACAGTCATTACAAAAACCAACAAGTAAAAAAGACTGAACATCTTACACTTGATTCAGATGCCATTATACATGCACTCTCGAAGAAAGAAAACCCAACATAAAAATAAACTAAATTGGAGGCAACACTTCATTGAATATGTTCATTAATGAGAATCACGTGAATGTGTTTATCTGGACAAAACAATTTTATAACCAATGTTCTGTTGCCTGCAGCCATTATCTCACACCTTTCAAGGGTCTTTGAACAGTCTTAAGGCACCTTAAAAACAACAACAGCTGTTGTGTAGCACAAGCTTTCATGGACTATAGCCTATTCAGATGCATAAAGCATTATATTCAGTTGAAGTACATATTATTTATGTAACACAGAAAGAGAGAGAGAATACACAGTAATGCTATGGGCCATAAAATGCAAGAGATAGAGTCTGTGATGTTTCTCTAAACATAGGCAAGATAATTACAGTGACCATTCACAACAGCAATAATTGGTAATAACACAATCTTTCTAGCTTCAGTATGCTAATTAATTTAATACCTGTTAAAGTCAATCCTGGCTCCAAACATGAGTCCAAAATAAGTAGAATTTCTAGTCCACAAATTTCACACTAGAGTCTGTCTTTGAGGACTGAGTGGGGAAGGGCAAATGGTGAATGTTTGGTTAGCAAGAGTATCTTGGGAAACTGAAATATTCAACCCGCTAAATGAAGATATTTGGATCTGATGAAATGGGCTCTAGTGCACTGATGCTTTACACCATAATAAATCAGTTAGCCTTGTTTTTGCTGCAACAGACTACCAGGGCTATCCCTCTGGTAGCTGAAGTGTTACATCATCCCATGGAGGCCACTGAAAAATGCTTCCTTCCATCCAGAAGTATTTGCTTTGCAAATGTGGAGACTCTTGGTCAGCTAGGCTTTTCCTGAATGGGGAACAGTTTACAAGTATTATGGCTTCTACAGAGCTTGGAAAAGTTACTTTTTTGAACTACAACTCCCATCAGCCCAATCCAGTGGCCATATTGGTTGGGGCTGATGGGGGTTGTAGTTCAAAAAAGTAACTTTTCCAAGCTCTGCTTCTGCATGAAGGTAGCTGAAACATTCCTTTGGCATTCTTCATGTAGGGCCAGAATCCAGCTTGTGTCAGTTGAAGTTTTAAGAAAGAAGCATCTTGCAGAGTGAGTTGCAATGCAGAAAGAGCAACACTTAACCTGTGCAAGTTCTTATGGATTCAAGCAGTGGCTTTCAAATTGTAAAGCAGGTAAGCACAACCAGCCACAAGAGGCACAATGAAACCCTTTCCAATACTGTGTACCATACAACACAGAGAGTACATGCAGGTAATTATGCAAGATGATCCATTTTTTATTCAAAATCACTGTCAACTTAGGCATCTTATTGTGACAACCATTGTTGGTATCAGTACCAGAATAAGAAACTGTGGAGGTTGGAATGTAAGAATTTTCCTTTCACATATGTATATCCTCCTAGTGACTGTAATGCAGGTGTAAGGCTTAATCAAAGGTCATGGTTTTAATCCTGGGTAAGACCCCAAACATATAAGCAAAGCATACTTCAGCTTGCTTAGATAAGCCATTCCCCCAGAAAGCATATACAGGGAGAGACTAGCAGGGGTATCACCTCCCAACCAGAAAGCCTGGAGATGCGAGGAAACTGTCTTAACAAAAGTTAACCACAGTTAATCTGTACAGAATTACCACGAACCATGGTTTGCAAACTCACTTCAAAATGGCCAATTTGTGACCATTCCTTAAGCAATAGGAAGAAATTCAGAGGTATCGGTTAAAGCATGGTCAAGGAAAACAAACTATGTACTATGCCTGCTTAGAGCTAAAATGGTGCTCCCTCCCTCCTTTCTCGCCACTCTCAAACATTTTCAGCGAGATTCTTGCTTGCACTAGCAAGCAGATACTGCTAATTTTCTCAACTATCCTCAACTACTTACACCTCCTTTTTCATCTTTTTCTGCGCTCTTCCAATGGTTTACAATGCTTTTATGGGAAGCCCTTCAGCAAATTATATATGCCACTTACACAGAGTGGGATAAGGAAAAAAATACCTATGAATTAATAGTGAAAACAGGTCTGTGACCAAGTCTAGCCAAAGCTCTCTCCTGCATCCAATTGCTCCAACAGATACCATTGTAGAGTTTGTTTTGTTCTAGTCAATAGTTCATGTGTTTCCATTTGAAACTCTGTGACTCCATAAAAGCTTTCCAAAAATAATCTAAATTATGTCTGGCTCATAATAATTACTTGCCGTTCTAGGCATGATTAGTGCCCACTCGGAATAAAAGTATTATGGACGATGGGAACTCAAAGAACCAAAATTGTGAAAACTGTTCTCAGCTGGCTGATATCTTGAACCATTGGTTTTTAAAACAATGTTTTTTAAACTAAACTACCAAGAAGGAACACAAGATTTATCCCAAAAATTCACAGATTAGATCATTAAAGGAGAACTAATTACTTCTCTTCCAAGACACACTGTTTAGTCTAATTGACTTTGAGAACAAAGCCACATTCCCTCATGGCCAATGTTCTGGGGACAACAAGCCAGGGCTGGGCAGGGTCAGAGGCAAAATAAAAATAAAAATGGATGGGTGGGGCCAGTGGCAAGAGTGGGTGAAGCAATTGACTATTCTTACTATTGTGTATACAAAACAGGTTTCACAATTCAAGCATGCATTCCAGCCAACCAAAACCATTCAAGGAGAGTGTGGAATAGGGTCAGTAAGGCCAGATAAAGAGGACCGAATGGCCACATTTGGCCCAGGGGCATGAGGTTCTCCCCCTCTGCCTAAACTTCCAAATGGAACATGCAGAAAAATAATCAAGGTGTAGTTTGTTAACACAAAGTCCAGAATTTTTTTAAAAAGATGAAAAAAGGGTAGATTGCTAACACATTGGCCTGCTCCAGAAGCAAGACTAGGTAATCTGGAGTCTCAAAATCTGGAGGGAAATTCAGGTGGGAGAATTTCTTAAGAACCTCTAACAATCTCACCTGTCTGCAGAAAAGCGCTCTTGAAATCTAGTTCTAGCCACCATTTATCAGTGGGATAATGCCTGCATGCATAGGAAGGTACATGAATACCACACTGCCCCAGAGTGTCAGGTAATCTGTTCATATGGGTCTAGGTGACTCAAAATATATAAAAACATTTCCAGAAGCAAAAAAAAATGGTTTGTTTCTATGCAGGTGTGGATATTAACACACTTGCTAGACATAGCATAGCTTAATGTAAATTAAGGTGATAACACTTACCGGCAAACATCAGTTCTGATACATCAGGTTTAACATGGAGGCATGTGAAGAGTGGCAGAGCAGCCTGTGCTTTGTTGACTTTCTCTTTCATATCTGACAAAGTGGTGTCCATTCTCTATAGGAAAAAAGAGAGGAGACAGAATTTACAGATTTAGATTTAATTAATTATGTTTAGTATACGCTGACATTGTTTTAATTTTTAATAATTTTTAACTTTTTATATGTTTTATATTGATACATGTCTTGTACTTTGCTATTTCTTGTCTTGTGAACCGCCCAGAGAGCTTCGGCTATGGGGCGGTCTATAAGCTTAATGAAATAAATAAATAAATAAATTTGGAGATCCAGCTAGTACCTGATAGCTTTTGTAAAATCATTCAAGAAGGCAAATGACACGAGAATTACTTACAGAAAAACTGTGAACTGATAAACTCAAACAAAGCCAAGCCTACCCTCTTCTCAAATGCTTGGCCGAGAATCAATTGTAAAACAATTTATAAACAACAAGAAGCTAGAAAACAGAATATGTAGAATTCTGTCCACCAGGATATACATACGTTCCAATCATGTTATTCCTTGAGAACGTTCTTACTAAGTTTTTACTTCAATTAGCTTTTAATTAACTACTGTGTTGATTAACTGTTAATGCCCTTGCTTAAGGAGAGGAGTGAAGGTTTAGTCATGGTTTTATGTAATATTACATTTTGTTATGGCTTTTACCTTGTGAGGGCAATGTGCCCAGAAAGATGGTTTTAAAATCCTTTAGCAAAATAGAAATAATTGATTAAATCAAAAGTAAAACATTAAAAACAGGGATGGGGAACCTGTGACCCCCCCCCAGACATTGCTGGACTACAGCACCCATCATTCCTGACCATTGGTCATGCTGGTTGGGAGTTGGATTGCAACATCATCTCAAGGGCCACAGGCTTCCCATCTCACATTAAAACAACAATCATACATCAGATCATCATAAAACATTCCATGGCAATAACATAACCAAAACTAAAAGGCCAAGGGCAATAAAAAAAGTCTTCATCCAGTGCCAAGAACTCATAAGGTTCTGCACCAAGCAGAATTCCGTTGTTGGGGCACCTTTCTTCTCCTCATAAATGTTTGCATCACAAACATATGATGTTTTGGAACTGCAGCACAACCAGAATTTTACGCCATACTTTGTGGCTTCTGATGGCATGTACTGCCTCACTGGAAATCTCCCTTGGAGTGGCACTAATTGTTCATCAATAGTAGCATTCTCATATGACACAAACACGGTTGGAGACTCTTGATAAATACATCCCATTAGGTCACACAGAGGCGCCAGCTTCCCTCACACGCTGGGAGATCAATGTTGAAGCTCATAATCAAATATGTGGACTTTATTGATTCTTTTGAAGGCAGTCAGTGACATTATGCCATGAAAATGTCAAGGACAACCCTCAAAGTCATAATATAACTCCATGAACAGAGAAAAGTGGTCATCTAAAGGTCTTTGACTGAGAGTTGCCATTAAGCCTGGCCAGCTGCTTATATGAGAGTGCTGGATGCTTATACACATTTGCAGATACAACTGTGGTCTCAGTGAATCTAAAAGCCAGTTTTTCACAAAATGATAGCTTTGATGAAAAGGAACAGTAAAAAGGAAGGTTCCAACTGGAAAATATAATATTTAAACCATTCAGGTTGCAAAGGGGTTTGGTAAACTCCTTTGGGGGGGGGAGTGGGCTCTTATTGACTCCAATACCATTTGTGATGATGTTAAGGAAAAAGAGTGATTATCTATCATTACAATAGACAAAATAGCAGGGTGTGTTTGGCCCCACCTGTTCGTAGAGAGTTCAGGAAGACGCCCTGGCCTCTCCAACCTCTCTAGCCTCTTCTAAGCGGTATATAGTAGCGGTGAGGGCAGCAAAAAAGAGATATTTTGCTGCCACAATTAAGGCATCTCTCTCCCGCCCGGCAGAGCTCTTTAAAATCGTACGAGGGCTTTTACATTCTGGCCCTCGGGACATCATAGATTCATCTGTAGCCCGCTGTGATGAGTTCACAAGGCACTTCCAGGATAAGATTGCATGCATTCGCCGGGACTTAGACTCCAATATTATGGCAGTGGGATCTAATGAAGCATCCAGAACACGGTCTTGTCCTTGTTTATTGGATGAGTTTCAGTTTGCACAGCTTGAGGATGTTGACAAGATCCTTGGACTGGTGCAGGCGACCACATCTGTGCTGGACCCTTGCCCCTCTTGGCTGGTGAAAGCTGGCAGGACCGGAACCGCTGGCTGGGCCAAGGAGATAATAAACGCCTCTCTGAGAGAGGGAGTGGTCCCTGACTGCCTAAAAGAGGCGGTTGTGAGACCGCTCCTGAAGAAACCCTCTTTGGACCCAGATAACCTGAACAATTATAGACCTGTGGCGAAGGTTCCTGGGCAAGGTGCTAGAACGGGTGGTTGCCGGCCAGCTCCAGGGGCTCTTGGATGACACTGATTATCTTGATCCATTTCAATCCGGTTTCAGGCCCGGTTTTGGCACCGAAACAGCCTTGGTCGCCCTGTATGATGACCTTTGTCGGGAGAGGGACAGGGGGAGTGTGACTCTGTTGATTCTCCTTGATCTCTCAGCTGCTTTTGATACCATCGACCATGGTATCCTTCTGGGAAGACTCATGGAGTTGGGAGTTGGGGGTACTGCTTGGCAGTGGCTCCGCTCCTACTTGGTGGGTCGCCACCAGAAGGTAGTGCTTGGGGAACACTGCTCGATGCCCTGGACTCTCCATTGTGGAGTCCCGCAGGGATCGGTACTGTCCCCCATGCTTTTCAACATCTACATGAAGCCGCTGGGTGCGGTCATCAGGAGTTTTGGGGTGTGTTGCCATCAGTACGCTGATGACACGCAGCTCTATTTCTCCTTTTCATCCTCTTCAGGTGAGGCTGTTAACGTGCTAAACCGCTGCCTGGCCGCGATAATGGACTGGATGGGAGCTAACAGACTGAAGCTCAATCCAGACAAGACCGAGACGCTGTTGTAAAGTGCCTTCTCTGCCCAGATGGAGGATGTTTATCCTGTTCTTGATGGGGTTACACTCCCCTTGAAGGAACAGGTGCGTAGCTTGGGGGTTCTTTTTGATCCTTCCTTGTCACTTGAGGCCCAAGTGGCCTCGGTGACACGGAATGCTTTCTACCATCTTCGCCTGGTAGCCCAGCTACGTCCCTATCTGGACAGTGACGACCTCGCCTCAGTTGTTCATGCTCTGGTAACTTCTAGACTGGACTACTGCAATGCGCTCTATGTTGGGCTGCCCTTGAAGACTGTTCGGAAACTACAACTAGTCCAGAATGCAGCGGCCAGATTGCTGACGCGGACCAGAAGGTCCGCTCATATAACACCTGTTCTGGCCCGTCTGCACTGGCTTCCTGTTTGTTTCCGGGCTAGATTCAAAGTGCTGGTTTTGACCTATAAAGCCCTACACGGCATGGGACCGCAATACCTGGTGGACCGCCTCTCCCAATATGAACCTACCCGGACACTGCGCTCAACATCTAAGGCACTCCTCCGAGTGCCATCCCATCGAGAAGCTCGGAGGGTGGTGACTAGAACCAGGGCCTTTTCTGTGGTGGCCCCGAACTGTGGAACAGCCTTCCCGATGAGGTGCGCCTGGCGCCGACGCTACTATCTTTTCGGCACCAGGTGAAAACCTTTTTATACTCCCAGGCATTTTAATGTGTGTTTTAATGGTATTTTCATCATTATTTGTATTTTTGGATGTTGTTTGGTTCTTTTATTGTTTGTTTTGTTTTCTTGATTTATTGTATTTATTGTATTTATATATTGCTTGTTTTTTATCTTTTTATACACCGCCCAGAGAGCCTTCGGGCTTAGGGCGGTATATAAATTAAATTAAATAAATAAATAAATAAATAGCCATGGTCTCATTGGCATAACTCTATGCACACCTACTGCAGGTGAGGTTAGCTTAGCAAACTATGCTATGTTTTCACAGTATATCAAAGATCTGAATTGGAATTTAGGCAATGCATCATGATTAGCACTAAGCTTGGTTAAGCGTTATACCTGCAACTAGTCACTGTAGTTAACAGGAACATAAGAGGACTGAAAACGTGATTGTTTGTAGTTCTGTGAAGACCAATGGTTCTTATTAGATAAATTTGACACAGACTGAAACAGAGTGAACTCAAGATATCTCTGCAGGTCTCTTTTTTATGGTATTTGAGTACCTTTCTACTTTAAATTAACCCTGTAAAAAAGCCCCCAAATGTTACTAGCTTGCAAACACTTCTTATACGCTTGCAGGGGCTGACTAAAGAAGGTAGAGCACTGTATTTTCTAAGCTAGGTGCAGAGAAGGAGGCTTCTCTCCTCTAGCAGCCTGCTGGATGTCTATACTGGGCATAGACAGAGCACTCCACCCGTCCTCTGACAAACTGTTAATCTGCCCATATGGAATTCCATAAGGAAACAACTAACATTATGCAACAGTCTATGTAAGCTGCAGAGACTGTGTTACACAAGCCATAAATGTCAGTGTTTTTAGATTTTAAGTCCTCTTCATCGCCACTAAAATTCATCTGGAATAACCATGAGTTTGCCTAACAGAGGGAAAAGTGAAACATGGATGATGATGGTTCACTCAGTCATTCAGTCCACGCTCTTGCGAGACAGAATCAAGGAAAAACTGATAATACAATACTTGAAATCACAGTTCCAAACCACAGACAGATTTACTGATGCAAAACAAAAGCAATCTATTAGACGTAGCTACCATAGGATTTTTGACAGCACTACAGTATTGCTCATCTCTCTCTCTAGGATTTATTTCCACAGCTTTCAAAGTCATCTGAATAGAAACTTACATTTTGGACGAGTGTTTCTCCAATCAACATTCCAAAGATATCTGTAAATGTAACAGGCTGCCCAGACCTCTTCTTTTTCCATAATGCTTCAATGTATCGCTTGACTTTCTGAGGAGTAAGCAGCTTTAATGGATTGTGACTGACGCTATTTCTCAACTCTTTGTTTATTTCCTTTGGTCCTTTTACTGGGAAATCTGGATGAGAGAACAATGTTGACATATACCTGTAAGATTAAAAAATAAAAAGTTTCTCAGTAAATATAATTTAGTCCCATGACATTCACAAGATCCTCAACATGTGTGTGTATGCGGGACTGAAATGATAACACACAATGTGTCTATGTTTTATGCTGAAAACTGTTCAGCTTTTTCACTGAGAACATGGGAAATTGCCTTCTACCAGTAAGACAATATGTCCATCTAGCACAGTCTTGTCTACTATGACTGGCAGTGCCTCTCAAAGGTCTTCGACAAAGGACACTTGCTACTGGACCATTTTAATTGATATCACAAGCCTGTTCCATAGTAACTGGGAGCAGAGCTTTCAGCGTGGCTGCCCCTGTTCTATGGAACAACATTCCTGTTGAGATTCAACAGATGCCCACTATCTGCACTTTCCAGAAACAACTGAAGACATTTTTTTTCTTTCAAACAAGCTTTTCCAGCTGGATGAATAGGTCTCTGCCATGGGTGCCCACTTTGTGTTTAACTGTTTTTGGTTGTTAACAGGGCTTTTTTTGTGATAGTACTCAATGGAACGGAGTACCGGCACTCATTTTTTTGCTGTCCGTGGCAGGCATTTTGTACTGGCACACATGAAAGGTAAAGGTAAAGGTGTCCCCACACTTAAAGTGCGAGTCGTTTCCGACTCTTAGGGTGACATCTTGCGACGTTTACTAGGCAGACCGTATATATGGGGTGGGATTGCCAGTTCCTTCCCCAGCCTTTCTTTACCCCCCAGCATATGCTGGGTACTCATTTTACTGACCACGGATAGATGGAAGGCTGAGTGGACCTCGACCCTTTTTACCGGAGATTCGACTTCCTCCTTCCGTTGGAATTGAACTCCGGCCGTGAGCAGAGCTTCAGCTGCGTTACCACTGCTTACTGCTCTGCGCCACGGAGGGTCTTAATATATGAGTACCAGCACCTTATTTTTTATTTTTAAAAAAACTAAATAATAATAATGAGGAGGAGGAGGATCCAGCGATTGAACGTAGGACATTCCACTGAGCTGTGGCTCCTCCAGTTATGTATTTTTGATGATTTGCACCTTGCCATGCTATGCACATGATTATGTGGTTAATCTTAACTATAATTAGTGGGAAAATGCCAACCTTACTTCATGAACCAATTTTGTTTTCATTAACCTTAGTTATGATTAACCACAGTTTAGGGTAAGATCAAATGGTGGTTAATTGAAAATGAAAGTGGAAGCTTCCACTTTCCTTGCAGCTGTAACCAGAGGAAGAGAGCAGAGGTTGTGAACCTCAAAAAAGCTAGGATCTTTCTTGTAACATTAAACCGGTATTTAGTGTTATGTCCAATTGCAGACAAAACATTGGTTCACACATCACACTAAACCAACCCTGGGCTTAGCACAGATGTGCAAGCCCTGGGGAGAACCTCACAGTTGCTTTTCTCTTCCCCAGATCTTTTTGCTGCCATGCTGCACTAAGCCAAGGTTCATCTTAGCATGTTGTTTGCACTGAGGCTCATGGTTAAGCTCTTTCCTCATTGTAACCTCATCTCCAGGTGTCTGCACATTTGCACTAAGCTAAGATTTGGCTTAGCATAACATAAAGCTGGGTCAACAGGTAATGTGCTGTTGCTGTTTAACTTAAGCTAAATTCCAGTGACAAGGACAAATCTAGTAGTGAGGGGGGAGGAGTTGGGGCCTTTTTTTCTCATCGCTGCTTTGCTTATGGAAACCTGCCCCTCAAAACCTACAGCAATCTTTCTCAATATATATGAGCAACCATCCCTAATCCATACTCATCATATCTATATTTACTGAAGAGATCCCAGCAAAATGAATGCAATGGCAACAACAAAGTGCTTTTACAGTTACTAAGCAGAACTTTTGAAAGCATTTTCTGCAGTTGTTTAAGATGTTTTAGAACTAAGAGAAAAATCTGAAATTTTAGCTGCATCCTCTGGATGATTCAAGCTGGTAGGCAAAACCATATACTATAAAATACAGGAATTGGGGCAAACTTAGTTTTGTAGGTTTCAGTTTCATCAGAAAGTGTAATTTGAAAAACCTATGTTGCAAGATTTCATTGATTCTAAAAGCATTTTAGAATCATAGAATCAAAGCACTGGAAGGAGCAAGAAGCACAAGCCAGACACTCCTACGACTATGAACTGAAAGTGGACTTGCTTCTGCATTCCTGCAACCTGAATAACAAAACCAGCAGACAAGGAAGCCAGGTAGTTCTTGTTCAAAACTATTGCACCTTTTTGCACCAAACAAATACACACATCGAGAAAGAATGAAATTTTTATTTTTTTTATTTTAAAATAAAATAAAATGATGATATTGGGATTTGACGATTAACTAAGATAGCCTATGGAGAAAAGTGATCCTGTATGTATATATTAAGGGACAGGTTTGATGTATATTATATACTCATAGCTGATCTGCGACAAATCGGAAGTCAACTATTTTATTTTTATTTTTTTTGTTGTATTGTTATGTTTTTTTACTTTGTTTTGTTTGTCTTTTGAAAAATTTGAATAAAAATTATTTTAAAAAAAGAGAAAGAATGAAATTTGAGGAAAGTTACTATATAAGAAAATTAAGATGACACAAAAAAAACATACCATGTGGATCCAGACAAGCCAGCGACATATGTTGCACAGTCTAAAATTCCAGATTCATACAGTGCTTTCATCACCCCAGCAAACCCTACTGTGGCACGAAACCCACCACCAGACCCCAAGATCGCAATCACTGGTACCTGGGCAAACATAAAATAAGGGTGGATTAAAAAACCTTCACTGCTAGGGGCAAACAACATGCTATATACTCAGATGTGTAACAATGCCTTTATTAAAAAATAAATAAAAAAGAAGCCCCCACAAGAGAAGGAAATTTAGATAAGAGAAACAGCGGAGGAGAGGGGGTGCTTTATCCTTTTTCAGTCTACTGTTCTCCCACTCCAGATCACAATGTGGCTTTGCCCCCACTTCCAGGGTTTGAAAACACAATTTCAAGAGCAAATATGCATTTAAATCTCTTGGGGACATAAGCTGTTTGGAGGGGATTTAGAGCAAGCAAACAGTAGGTTAAGTGTCCCCTCCCTCTCCTGCCACCTTGCCATTCCACATTCCTTATACTGAAGCAGTTAAACAAAGAAAGAGATCAGATCACTGTACATATGTCAGCATATAACGTGCAGTTAACCCCTTCCCCTACATTATTTATGAACATTCAGACATATTAATCTCTTCTGACCTAGTCTGCATTCAGACACGGGCTTATTGGATTTAAATGGTAGCGCTTCTGTCCTGGTTTCTAACATTCCTTTCACACTGCAATACCTGTTGCGTTAAGGAACAGTAGCTTTTTCAGCTGATATACCAGCATTTTGTGCAAGTGTCTTTCACATGGCTGCAAAGAACAGTGTCTTGTTTTGTCCCTCACCCATTATACACATGCACACTGCAGTTCTCCGCTGTGTAGGAGGTCTAAGATCTTGTTCCATTGCCATGCAACCTCTCTCTTCTTAGCGTCTGACTTTTTTTAATGTTAGTTGTATAGACACAGGGGTGTGTGTGGGAAATGCTGCTGCTATCCATGCCTACGCCGGAATACTGGTATAATTTTCATCAGGCAAAAAAAAACCCCACATGGCTAAAGGGTGGGAACACACTGCATGCTGGGATGTCTGTCACATGAGCAGTTGTAGTTAGCGATTTTCCAGGTTCCCAAGTTTGCAAATGGATTATTTATGGTATTATTTATCACAGAAATGAGAGCTAAACTTACACTATATTCCACTAGAATTTCAGAACTAGCTTGTATGTCATGTGAAAGATCAAATATAATGTGATTACCAGGTAAGAAATTATCAGAATAACAAAATAAAGTGCAGTGGGAAAGCAGCCCTTGTTTCTGGATCAGCTAGAAGCAATAAAATCTCCTCTGAGTTACCTAGAAAGATTGTGGCCCAGTGAGAAACTATTTTTCTCAGCTCCAGTCTAGATAGATTGATAAAATAGATGAGAGAGAGAGAGAGAGAGAGAGAGAGAGAGAGAGAAACACACACACACACACACACACACACTCTCACACTCTTTTTTCAAAAGCACTAGGATGGGCAGAACATATTACATTAAACAGAACCATCACCTGCAGGTCCTGCAATATAATTTATGTCATCGAATGCAAAAAAAAAAAGAATGTTATATCCAACACATAGGAAAAACTACAACTGACCTATGCACACACTTCAGAAACCAATCTTGACAAAAAAAAGTGGAGCAACCAGTTGCAAAAAAATTCAGCACCGAGGACCACAGCCTGTTGGATTTTTCCATTACAGCTATAGAGATGCCAACAGATCCAGCAGCATTGACTAAAAGGGAGAATTTTTGGACATACTCTCTGGACACATTGGCACCACATGGCCTGAACCTGGAGGACAGTACCAGCATCACTTAGCTTCTGCAAATGAAGCCCCTCTGAGCATTCCATCCTCAAAGCTCTATAACTGCCACCTTGGTAACAGCATTTGTATATTATGACATTTGTGGATACAAATGACACCAAATGAGTATTCTTAGGAGCAGAAATCCACTCTTGGCTGATGCTAAAATAGGTAGTGGCATGTGTAAGGAGCTTTAAGTCTCTGTATCCGCCCTGAGTTCCTACTGGTTTCTGCCCTGGGCTCCTACTAGGAGGAAGGGTGGGATATAAACCAAATTATAAATAAATAAATAAATAAATATCAACCCTACAATCTGATCCAATCCATGTTTATTAAGATTTCAACTAGTTTCATGGGGCATATTTTCAAGTATAATTTTGTTCTCTCAAAGAGCAAAGGAAGACATGATCTGTATCTTGATTGTATCGCTTTGTATTATTGCTAGCTCATATGAGGGAGTAAGGAATTCAAATGCAAAACTGATCTTCTAACAAAAACGTGTATCCTATTTCTAAGATGCCTCTTTGTACCAGAGGTCTAAAAAGCAATGTAACACCAATTTTTAATAAGAGATCCCAGGGAAATCCAGGAAATTACATGCCAGTTCATTTACTGTCTGTTGGGAGTAAACTGGTAGAAAGCATTATTAAATATAAAATTATTAAGAACAGGTCTTGCTGAAGAAGAATCAACATGGCTTCTGTAACGGTAAGTCCTGTCTCTCTGACAAGCAGCTCTCAGTAAAGGCTCCTAAGTAAAGTGAGCAGTCATAGAACAAAAAGTCAAGGTCTTCTTATGGATTGGTAACTATTTAAAGGACAGAAAACAGAAAATAGGAAGCTTCCTTAAATTACTCTCCCAAGGTCCTTTGTGACCTTTTATGCCTGTAGAGGAATCCCCTCTAAGAACTATTATGTGACGCCTCTTCAGTGTCTCTTTGTTCAAAGGCCTCCTCACAAGCCATGCTTTCCAGAAAGCTTTTAGTTTTACTCCTTAGTCTTCATCCACAACTGAAACAAAGCCTGCCTAACAGGTGTGTCTAGCGTCTTGCTTATACAGCTTCTGTAATATGCTGAGGATGCACTTCTTTACCCCAGTATTTTTGTGGGACCCACCTCTTCTGTTTTATTTAATCTGTACTGTGCTGTTTTTGCTTGGACTTGTTTTCATTGTTTTTATAATTGTATATAAACTGTTTTACTTACTTTGAAAAAAATATGGTTATATTGCTGTAACCTATCCTGGCGCCTAACTATAAAGGGCGGGTAAGACATCTTATAAATAAATAAGCACTTAACTACATTTTCCCACATTATCCTTGCTCTCCCATTCTTCCTTTTTCCTGTTGATTCTTGCCTCACCCTTCCTTTCCTTTGTTGCCCTCCCTGCTGTCAAAATTACATTGCAAGCTTTGTATTGTAAGTTAGATAGACATATGTGCCTGTTCCACCTTATGTTGCTTTGTAAAGCAACTTGCTCATTTACAGTGCTTATAAATAACAACAAAATGCCAATGTTCTTCCTTCTGGTACATCACTGACTACAGTTCAGCTTCTGATTCAAGCTTATCAACCTGATCATCTCAGACACTTGCTTCTCTTCAATTTCCACAGCCCTTTTTGCACTTCTGTGCGTGGCAGGGATTTAAAATCATTTATTCAGTTTTATACAAGAGGTTTGATCCTATGTTAGATTTCATGCCATCTATACTAAGATTCTCAGTTTCCTAGGCCTAAAAGAAAAGAAAAAAGAGGGGAACAGTATAATTGTTTAAAATGAAGATTCAAATCAAAATCCAAAGTCCAAAATCTACAACAACTTCCAGAAAACAAATCCTAACATCTACTCCAGATTTTGCCGGCAGAGACAAAAAAAGAAGTAATGATAAAAGAGCATTGAAACAAGAAACTGCAGAACTATGAGAGTAGGAACAGAGATGAGATCCTGTGCTCAAACAGCAACAAAATCTAATTAGCAGATGCCAGACTGTTAGCATTTTAATATTCTGAGCTCATCTATTTAGTATTTTTATCGCTGAACTTAGTTGTTCTATGAGTATTTAAACAATAAATTAGGAATATGATTCTGAAGACAACAACCGTCTTGGCTACTGACATGAGCCTTCCAAACTTACATCACGGGTGGAGGTTAAGTCTGTCCCCAGGAAACTGTTCAGATGGTGCATTACTCTAGCCTTCCGCTGCTGTCGGAAAGCCTTCTCTTCATCGCACAGGGCCATGCTGAAACGGAGGTCTGTTGAAGAACTGGGCAAAAAACAAACACACTTTATGTCATAAAATAAAAAAACATGAAACAGTCTAGTTTTCTCCATGAATAAGCAAAGTCCTGAAATATTTGCACATGCCATAAATGAAAACACAGAGGCTTAAGTCATAAGCACTATTTGTGTCATGCTCAAACATGGATGCCATTCACTGTGACTCAACTTGAGCAACAGAAACAATCCACTGAGAAATCCTCCTGCGAGGACCGTGCTGAAAATAATGGCACCAAGACTTGCTGTTCTTATGCAATGCCATTTCTTTTAAACAAAGTTGTACAGGCGAGCCCCGCTCATACGGCAGGTTCCGTTCCGGACTGCTGCCGTAAAGCAGAAAACGCCGTAAAGCGAAACCCATTGAAAATAAAGGGGCACGTCGTGTGAAAATGACACAAAAATGTTGCAAAAGAGCAAAAACGGCCTTAAAACGGGGAATTTCCCCTCATTGAAAGTTGCCACATCAGCGGAACGCTGGAAAACGGAACACCGGTAAGCAGAGCGCTACTGTACTAGCTCTGGGCCAAAATATCTAGCCTAGCCATTGTTGTCACTTTTGGGACAGAAGGAGGGGATGACCACTAAAGTTTTTTGCAGTCTTTGAGATTGGACAATATTGTAATATCGTTCTATGGTAAGAAAGGGACAATGGGAACAAAGTTGCAACCTGTGGAATCAACCATCTTTCCCTCCACTTTTTTTTTAAAAAAACAAGAATGCCTCTGGAAATGATACCACATTATGACACAGCGTGGCTCCCATTGGGCAGTTCTGCTTGTAATGAGGAATGCCACCAGGCTATTGCTTATTGTAGCTCCACCACCAACTGAAGCTGAGGCAACCAATTATTGTTGCCGCTGCCACCGTCTCCTTTTTCTTTTTCTTTGCTTTGTAAAAGAAAGATTGTAACCAACTCCATAGACAAATATGGTTTGTATTTCAGGAATGCATTTTGGGCTTTGGAGGGTTATTGTACAGATTTTGAAATTCTGTATCAATGTGTTTTCTAATTTTTTAAAGAATGTCACTACCTTTTTGCAAAGCATTGAAAAAGGACTGGCACTCACATAAAACGGATGAGAATGGGTAAAGGCAAAGAGATAGGAGTGCAAACTATTATAAATTATTATATGGGGTGTGAGTGACAGTTGTTATATTCTACTCTGCGATGAGCAGGAACATAAGAACATAAGAAGAGCCTGCTGGATCAGGCCAGTGCCCCATCTAGTCCAGCATCCTGTTCTCACAGTGGCCAACCAGGTGCCTGGGGGAAGCCCGCAAGCAGGACCCGAGTGCAAGAACACTCTCCCCTCCTGAGGCTTCCGACAACTGGTTTTGAGAAGCATACTGCCTCTAACTAGGGTGGCAGAACACAGCCATCATGGCTAGTAGCCACTGATAGCCCTGTCCTCCATGAATTTGTCTAATCTTCTTTTAAAGCCATCCAAGCTGGTGGCCATTACTGCATCTTGTGGGAGCAAATTCCATAGTTTAACTATGCGCTGAGTAAAGAAGTACTTCCTTTTGTCTGTCCTGAATCTTCCAACATTCAGCTTCTTTGAATGTCCACGAGTTCTAGTATTATGAGAAATAGAGAAGAACTTCTCTCTATCCACTTTCTCAATGCCATGCATAATTTTATACACTTCTATCATGTCTCCTCTGACTCACCTTTACTCTAAACTAAAAAGCCCCAAATGCTGCAACCTTTCCTCATAAGGGAGTCGCTCCATCCCCTTGATCATTCTGGTTGCCCTCTTCTGAACCTTTTCCAACTCTATAATACCCTTTTTGAGATGAGGCGACCAGAACTGTACACAGTATTCCAAATGCGGCCGCACCATAGATTTATACAACGTCATTATGATATCGGCTGTTTTATTTTCAATACCTTTCCTAATTATCCCAAGCATGGAATTTGCCTTTTTCACAGCTGCCGCACACTGGGTCGACATTTTCATCGTGCTGTCCACTACAACCCCGAGGTCTGTCTCCTGGTCGGTCACCGCCAGTTCAGACCCCATGAGCCTATATGTGAAATTCAGATTTTTTGCTCCAATATGCATAATTTTACACTTGTTTATAATAAATTGCATTTGCCATTTTTCCGCCCATTCACTCAGTTTGGAGAAGTCTTTTTGGAGCTCTTCACAATCCCTTTTTGTTTAAACAACCCTGAACAATTTAGTGTCGTCAGCAAACTTGGCCATTTCACTGCTCACTCCTAATTCTAGGTCATTAATGAACAAGTTGAGAAGTACAGGTCCCAATACCGATCCTTGAGGGACTCCACTTTCTACAGCCCTCCATTGGGAGAACTGTCCGTTTATTCCTACTCTCTGCTTTCTGTTTCTCAACCAATTCCTTATCCACAAGAGGACCTCTCCTCTCATTCCATGACTGCTAAGCTTCCTCAGAAGTCTTTGGTGAGGTACCTTGTCAAAAGCTTTTTGAAAGTCTAACTACACTATGTCCACTGGATCACCTCTATCTATATGCTTGTTGACACTCTCAAAGAATTCTAATAGGTTACTGAGACAGGACTTTCCCTTGCAGAAGCCGTGCTGGCTCTGCTTCAGCAAGGCTTGTTCTTCTATGTGCTTAGTTAATCTAGCTTTAATAATACGTTCTACCAGTTTTCCAGGGACAGAAGTTAAGCTAACTGGCCTGTAATTTCCGGGATCCCCTCTGGATCCCTTTTTGAAGATTGGCGTTACATTTGCCACTTTCCAGTCCTCAGGCACGGAAGAGGACCCGAGGGACAAGTTACATATTTTAGTTAGCAGATCAGCAATTTCACATTTGAGTTCTTTGAGAACTCTCGGGTGGATACCATCCGGGCCCGGTGATTTGTCAGTTTTTATATTGTCCATTAAGCTTAGAACTTCCTCTCTCGTTACCACTATTTGTCTCAGTTCCTCAGAATCCCTTCCTGCAAATGTTAGTTCAGGTTCAGAGATCTGCCCTATATCTTCCACTGTGAAGACAGATGCAAAGAATTCATTTAGCTTCTCTGCAATCTCCTTATCGTTCTTTAGTACACCTTTGACTCCCTTATCATCCAAGGGTCCAATCGCCTCCCTAGATGGTCTCCTGCTTTGAATGTATTTATAGAATTTTTTGTTGTTGGTTTTTATGTTCTTAGCAATGTGCTCCTCAAATTCTGTTTTAGCATCCCTTATTGTCTTCTTGCATTTCTTTTGCCAGAGTTTGTGTTCTTTTTTATTTTCTTCATTCGGACAAGACTCCCATTTTCTGAAGGAAGATTTTTGCCTCTAAGAGCTTCCTTGACTTTGCTCGTTAACCATGCTGGCATCTTCTTGGCCCTGGCGGTACCTTTTCTGATCTGCGGTATGTACTCCAGTTGAGCTTCTAATATAGTGTTTTTAAACAACTTCCAAGCATTTTCGAGTGATGTGACCCTCTGGACTTTGTTTTTCAGCTTTCTTTTTACCAATCCCCTCATTTTTGTGAAGTTTCCTCTTTTGAAGTCAAATGTGACCGTGTTGGATTTTCTTGGCAATTGGTCATTTACATGTATGTTTAATTTAATAGCACTATGGTCACTGCTCCCAATCGGTTCAACAACACTTACATCTCGCACCAGGTCCTGGTCCCCACTGAGGATTAAGTCCAGGGTTGCCGTCCCTCTGGTCGGTTCCATGACCAACTGGTCTAGGGAATAGTCATTTAGAATATCTAGAAATTTTGCTTCTTTGTCATGACTGGAACACATATGCGGCCAGTCTATGTCTGGGTAGTTGAAGTCACCCATTACTACCACATTTCCTAGTTTGGATGCTTCCTCAATTTCATATCTCATCTCAAGGTCTCCCTGAGCATTTTGATCAGGGGGACGATAGATCGTTCCCAGAAGTAAATCCCTCCTGGGGCATGGTATCACCACCCACAACGATTCTGTGGAGGAGTCCGCCTCTTTTGGGGTTTCGAGCTTGCTGGATTCAATGCCTTCTTTCACGTATAGAGCAACTCCGCCACCAATACGTCCTGCCCTGTCCTTCTGATATAGTTTATATCCAGGGATAACCATATTCCACTGGTTTTCTCCATTCCACCAGGTCTCCGTTATGCTCACTATATCAATGCTCTCCTCTAAGACCAAGCACTCCAGTTCTCCCATCTTGGTTCGGAGGGTCCTAGCATTAGCGTACAGGCACTTGTAAGCAGTGTCTCTCTTCAAGTGTCTTTGGCACTTGTGGTTTGGCCTGTGGTAATTTTGCTCTTCTGAATTTATATCCTGTGCCCCTGCTCTCACAATGCCTACTTCTAGGCCTACCCCATTTAAAATTTCATCATTTCTTTGGTCTTTATCCCAGGGGGGAGGTTTATTCCGAACCGGACCTTCCTCAGCTCCTGTCGGGTTTCCCCCCTCAGTCAGTTTAAAAGCTGCTCTGCCACCTTTTTAATTTTAAGTGCCAGCAGTCTGGTTCCATTCTGGTTCAAGTGGAGCCCGTCCCTTTTGTACAGGCCTGGCTTGTCCCAAAATGTTCCTCAGTGCCTAACAAATCCGAACCCTTCCACCCAACACCATCGTCTCATCCACGCATTGAGACTGCAAAGCTGGGCCTGTCTGGCTGGTCCTGCGTGTGGAACCGGTAGCATTTCAGAGAAAGCCACCTTGGAGGTCCTGGCTTTCAGCATCCTACCTAGCAACCTAAATTTTGCTTCCAGGACCTCACGGCTGCATTTCCCCATGTCGTTGGTGCCAACGTGCACCACGACCACTGACTCCTCCCCAGCACTGTCTACCAAACTATCTAAATGACGGGCGATATCCGCAACCTTCGCACCAGGCAGGCAAAACACCTTGCGGTCTAAACGCCCATCACACACCCCACTGTCTATGTTCCTAATGATCGAATCACCCACTACAAGGATCCCTCCACCCCCTGGAGATATATCCTCGGCACGAGAGGATAGCTGCTCATCCCCCAAGGAATGGGTCCCTTCTAAGGGATCGTTTCCCTCTTCCTCAGCTGGATGCTCTCCTTCCCTGAGACCGTCGTTCTCCATGATAGCAGAAGAGCTATCATCGTTGGAGTGGGACACAGCTATAACGTCCCTGAAGGCCCCTTCCACACACCTCTCTGCCTCTCTCAGCTTTTCCAGGTCCGCCACCTTGGCCTCAAGGAAATGAAGTCGTTCCCGGAGAGCCAGGAGCTCATTGCACCGAGGGCACACCCACGACTTCTGTCCAACAGGCAGATAGTCGTACGTGCTGCAGGCGGTGCAAAACACTGGAAAGCCCCCACACCCCTGCTGGCTTCTTACCTGCATAGTTTTGTTTAATGTTTATTACGTCAATGGGTTAGAAACTGTGGTTTAGTTGAGGTCAGGGAATAGATGGGCAGAGTGGGGGCCCCTGGCCTCCTCGCCCTGCTGCCGAACTCGCTCTGCTGCTTAACTCGCCTTAACGCTTTGTCAGCTGGGGCCTTGACGCTTCGTCAGCTGGGGCCTTGACGCTTCGTCAGCTGGGGCTCCCTCTAGCTCGTGGAGCAGCAACCTTCATTTAGACTTTATTTTCTCAACAGAATCTAACACAGTTAAGCTTGCTTAATCCTATTACAATCAATGGGCCAAGCCAATTTAACTGTGTTTAATTGTGTTGTCTGCCGTTAAGTAGAAAAAATGATAACCATGTTTTCTGTATTTTCTCTTTCAACATGAAGACTGGAAATTTGCTCTTTAAACTCTGTATAGGACATTAGATGCCATATTCTGTGTTCTAGTGCATTGCTATAGTCAAGCAGATTTCCAGACTTTCTAAAAATTATGTCTAAAAATCCTGCAACACTGATTTTTGTAGAAGCAATAGTTTTATTATAGGATACTGCAAATATTGGGTGTTATGTAGCTGAAATGGAATACATTTGAGTCCCCTTAGTTTAAATAAATGGGAGAATTAGGCAAATGTTAAATATTTTCTCTAGAGATTAATGGGACTTTGGTTGGATCATGCCCACCTCCTAGCTGGTATTTTCAACCCTAACTTATTCCATCAGTTAGATCTTCACACTTAACATTACAAATCGTAACCTACTCTCAAAACCCTAGTGCTTCTGTAATTATTTCCTAAATTTCTTTTCCCAGTGAATCAAAATTACTTACCAAACTTCAAGAGAGACCTCCAAAATAACTTCAATTATCTAAACAAGAAATGTTACAATAGCATCATATTGTGTGAAAAAAAATCATGGACTCTCATTACAGATTAATTATCACAACAGTCTTATCTTACTCAACAATTCAATTATAAACAAAGGAATAATGGAAACTTTCACAATGGATACAGAACGTAAGATTGTTACAGCATAAGATAAGAACCACCTCACAGGATGAGACCAAAAAGTCTATCCTCAGCAGTTAGACAAATGATTCCAGGAAGTTCATAAGCAAGTTTTCTATAAAGAATCAGACTGAAGTTGTACGTTAACTAATATATAACACACATGTGCACACCAGGCTTTTGCTTTTGTGTGTGTGTGTGTGTGTGTGCGTGCGCACGCGCAGCACCAACCTCCCCACTGCCTTGCCCCTTCCCCTCTCCCTCCCAGTAAGCCACAGAGATGCCAATGCCATCGATGCACCTTACTGCTGCCTGCTTCTAAAACAATAATGTGGTGCAATGGCCTTCTAACTTTCAGGACTATCCTTAGCTGCTGCATGTTATAGTATCTATCAGTGTAGATATAGCAGCATTAACCTGCACCATGTTTTTGCCCTTGCCTGATTATTTGTTTACTGCATTTATATACCACCTTTCTGCCAAGACTCTCAAGGCAATTTACAGTTTCAGAATACTACAACAAATAGTCCAAAATATAGATTTTTCTCAGGCTGACTGATGGGTCTGTCCAGAGTAGAGATGTTGGAAAATTCCAACAGAAAAAGAAATGGAAATTGCCAGTGTTCACTTGTTCATCCAGCGTCTGGAAGGGAAATCAATCCAGCAAATACCAATCAGTATTCACTGTTGTTGTTTTCAGTCCACAAATGATATCCTTCCTCCATATAACTTGTGTTTCCTTTGCATTGAAATGAATGGTGTGCAAATAATTGTCATTAATTAATTAGTTAAATTAATAACTGACATAAATTACATTAAATAGCAGATAGTGAGACAAATAAATGTCTTACAGGGTGGAAACCAAACTGCAGCGGAATGGAAACCGTGCTGATTGTGATGCAGACAAGTCAGGATGGAAATAGCTGCCTTCTTACATAGGGATGGATGTAAGAGGGATGTAATCATGAGCTGATGGCATGTGAACTCTGCCCTAGGCTTCCTTACTTATAACTTCCCTTGGGGCACACAGGTCTTTCTTAAGTAGCCTGAGAAGACAGGCAGCTCAACTCAGCTGCCTGTTGAGAATTCTGAAGTCTCTCCTTTGAACAGGCAGAGAAAACTGAAGGGATGGCAGGCAAATGTATAGAGATGGAGTTGCTCCTTGCTGGATTTTCCCCCCTTTGCGTATCTCTACATAAACTTGGCTGTTGGCAAATTAAGGTTGCTGCCCCAGGCACCCAATTCTGGGTGTAATGAAGAGGCAGCAAATTATTATTTATTTAATAATTATTATTATTTTACTGCCAAGGAGGAGAAGAAGCACATGTGCCTTAAGATGCCAAAATAACTTGACTAGCCTTGGGAACTATTCACTTTGACTTGGGTCATTTCATGCCCCAACTTAAGCAGCAGAATGTCTTGGGGTGGCCCCATCCACTTCTCTCTCCCCTTTATGACTAATTTTCCCCAGCTCCCTCCTCCCAAGTCTATGACCATACTACCCTGAACATGCCCAATCTAGTCTGATCTCGGAAGATAAGCAGGGCCAGGCCTGGTTAGTACCTGGATGGGAGACCACCTGGGAATACCGGGTGCCAGAGGCTTAGAGGAAGGCAATGGTAAACCACCTCTGAATACCTCTTACTATGAAAACTATGAATATATCCAAAAAAGATTCATAGGGTCGCCATAAGTCATAATCAGCTTGAAGGCATATAACAACAACAACCTTTATCCCAATTCCTTGGAAATGTTTAGCACTAAGGAAAGAGATATGTGGAGACAAACCATCTGTTTGGTCTGTGACCGTATTCAACTACAGTAGGGCCCCGCTTATACGGCGGGTTAGGGACCAGGCCCCCGCCGTAAAGTGGAAATTGCCGTAAAGCGGAACCCCATTGATTATAATGGGGCGCGTCATGCATAAATGCCACAAAATCGCAAAAACGGCATTAAAATGGGGAATTTTCCACCGCCACATTAGCAGAACGCCAGAATGTGAAGCGCCGGTAAGCGGGGCCCTGCTGTATACTACTACTATAAACCATGGATTAAAAAGGGGAAAAAAGAGCAGCCAGCAACTCTTCACACCCTGGGTGCTTGGTTTAGATCCCCTCTGGCTTTCTTTGTCTGTGCACAGGCTGCCTCTAGAATTCTTGGGAGAGCCAGGCAGAAAGCACAACAAGTAGCCTGGCCCTAGATCAATGATTTCTTCCTGGGTGGCAGGCACAATCCCATAAAGGACCGTGTATATTGAGGGTGCTGTGTGCAAAAATAAGTATCTGCTGTTCTCTTTCATTGGCATTCTAAAAGACCGCCTGCTCCCATATCAACATGCAATTTTATTAAGGTCATCTTTGGAGGTTCTCCTCTGGGTCATTTGAGATGAGGTGGTTAGCAACCAGAGAGAGAGTCCAGCCAGTGGTGATTTCTCATTTGTAGAATTCCCTCCCTATGGAAGCTTGCCTGGTACCAACACTGTGTTGGAAGTAGGCCAAAACATTTTAAATTTTCTCAGGATTTTAAAATTAATTTGTTTTTAATGCCTGCAATGTTTTTATTGTATTTTGCATTACCAAGGAACTGCAACAAGGATCTAATTTTATTCATTTTTGATGCATACCACACTCCTTTCCTATGGATCAGCACATAAAAACATAAGATCATAAGAGCCTGCTGGATCAGGTCAGTGCCCCATTTAGTCCAGCATCCTGTTCTCACAGTGGCAAACCAGATGTGCATGGGAAACCTGTAAGCAGGACCTGAGTGCAAGAACACTCTCCCCTCCTGAGGCTTCTGCCAAGTGGTTTTCAGAAGCATATTGCCTCTGAGTATGGTGGCAGATCACAGCCATCATGGCTAGTAGCCATTGATAGCCTTATCCTCCATGAGTTTATCTAATCCTCTTTTAAACCTATTTAAGTTGATGGCCATCACTGCTTCTTCTGGGAGCAAATTCCATAGTTTTAACTATGCATTGTGTGAAGAAGTACTTTCTTTTGTCTGTCCTGATTCTTCCAACATTCAACTTCATTGAATATCCATAAGTTCTAGTGTTATGTGAGAGGGAGAAAAACTTTTCTTTATCCACTTTCTCCATGCCATAATTTTATACACTTCCATCATGTTGCCTTTTTTCTAAACTAAAAACCCCAAATGCTGCAACCTTTCCTCATAGGGGAGTCACTCCATCCCCTTGATCATTCTGATTGCCCTTGTCTGAACCTTTTCCAACTTTACAATATCCTTTTTGAGGTGAGGCAACCAGAACTGTACACAGTATTCCAAATGCGGCTGCAGCATATATTTATACCATGGCATTATGATATCAGCAGTTTTATTTTCAATACCTTTCCTAATGATCCCTAGCATGGAATTTACCTTTTTTACAGCTGCTGCACATTGGGTCAACATCTTCATCAAGCTATCCACTACGACCCCAAGGTCTCATTCCTAGTCAGTCACTTGCAGTTCAGATCCCATGAGTGTACATGTGAAATTAAGATTTTCTGGTTCCTATAATGTAACTTGACACTTGTTTACCTTGAAATGCATTTGCTATTTTACTGCCCCCAATTCACTCAATTTGGAGAGGTCCTTTTGGAGCTCTTTTCAATCCCTTTTTGTTTTGACAACCCTGAACAATTTAGTACCATCAGCAAACTTGGTCATGTCAAAGCTCACCCCTAATTCTATGTCATTTATAAACATGTTAAAAAGCACGGTCCCAATACTGATCCTTGGGGGACTCCACATTCTACAGCCCTCCATTGGAAGAACTGTCCATTTATTCCTACTCTCTGCTTCCTGCTACTTAACCAATTCATGACCCACATAAGGACCTCTGCTCTTATTCCATGACTGCTAAGCTTATTTAGGAGTCTTTGGTGAGGTATCTTGTCGAAAGCTTTTTGAAAGTCTAAGTACACTATGTCCACTGGATCACCTCTATCTATATGCTTGTTGACACTCTCAAAGAATTCTAATACGTTAATGAGACAGGACTTTCCCTTGCAAGGCTCATTCTTCTATATGCTTGGTTAATCTATATTTAATAGTTTCCTACCAGTTTTCCTGGGACAGACGTTAAGCTAACCGGCCTGTAATTTCTGCGATCGTCCCTGAAACCCTTTTAAAGATTGGCATTACATTGGCCACTTTCCAGTCCTCAGGTATGGAGGCAGATCTGAGGGACAAGTTACAAATTTTTGTTAGATCAACAATTTCACATGTGAGTTCTTTGAGAACTCTCAGGTGGATGCCATCTGGACCTAGCGATTTATCAATTTTTACTTTGTTTTTTAAGCCTATAACTTCATCTCTCGTCACCACCGTTTGCCTCAGTTCCTTCCTGCAAAAGTTAGTTCAGATTCAGGGATCTGCCCTATATCGTCCATTGTGAAGACAGATGCAAAAAATTCATTTAGCTTTCCTGCAATCATCCTTCTTTAGTACATCTTTGACTCCTTTATCATCCAAGGGCCCGATCGCCTCCCTAGATGGTCACCTGTTTGAGTGTATTTAAAGATTTTTTTGTTGGTTTTTATGTTATCAATGTGCTCCTCAAAATCTTTTTTTAGCATCCCTTATTGTCTTCTTGCATTTTTTTTGCAAGAGTTTGTGTTCCTTTTATTTTCCCCATTTGAACAAGATTTCCATTTTTTGAAGGAAGACTTCTTGCCTCTAATAGCTTCTTTGACACTGCTCATTTACCACACTGGCATCCTCTCGGCCCTGGTGGTACCTTTCCTGATCTGCAGTATACACTCCAGTTGAGCTTCTCTTATTGTGTTTTTAAACAACTCCCAAGCATTGGTTTTTCAGCTTTCTCTTTACCAATCCCCTCGTGTGTTTTTCTTAAAGTTTCCTCTTTTGAAGTCAAATGTGACCGTGTTGGATTTTCTTGGCAATCGGCTATTTACATGTATGTTTAATTTCATGGCACTATGGTCACTCTTCCCAGTCCGTTTGACAACACTTACATCTTGCATCAGGACCTGGGCCCCACTTAAGATTAAATTCAGGGTCACCGTCCCTCTGGTAGGTTCCATGGCCATCTCTTCTAGGGCACAGTCATTTAGGGTATCTATAAATTTTGCTTCTTTGTTGTGACTGGAACACATATGTCTATGTCAGGATACTTGAAGTCACCCATTACCACATTTCCTAGTTTGGATGCTTTCTCAATTTCATATCTCATCTCAAGATCTCCTTGAGTATTTTGAACTAAGTTCCTCTTGGGGTGCGGTATCATCACACCCCAGAGTCTGCCTCTTTTGGGATTTCTAGCTTGCTGGATTCAATTCCTTCTTTCATATATATAGCAACACCACCTCCAATATGTCCTTCCCTATCCTTCCAATATAGTTTATATCCAGGGATAACTGTGTCCCACTGGTTTTCTCTACTCCACCAGGTTTCCATTAAGCTTAATATATTAATGTTCTGCTCTAAGACCGATCACTCCAGTTCTCCCATCTTGGTTTGGAGGCTTCTAGCATTAGCGTACAGACACTTGTACGCAGTGTCTCTCTTCAAGTGTCTTTGGCACTTTGGGTTTGGCCTGTGGTAATTTTGCCTTTCTGAAGTGATATCCTATGCCCCTGCTCTCACAATGCCTAGTTCTAGGCCTACCCCATTTAAATTTTCATCCTTTTTTTTGTCTGTTTTACAGATGGGAGGTTTATTCCAAACCAGACCCTTCTCAGCTCCTGTCGGGTTTTCCCCCTCAATCAGTTTAAAAGCTGCTCTGCCACTTTTTTATTTTAAGTGCCAGCAATTTGGTTCCATTCTGGTTCAAGTAGAGCCCATCCCTTTTGTACAGGCCTGGCTTGTCCCAAAATGTTTCCTAAATGTAAATGTACTGCCTTCAAGTCGATTCCAACTTATGGCGACCCTATGAATAGGGTTTTCATGAGGCTGAGAGGCAGTGACTGGCCCAAGGTTACCCAGTGTGCTTCATGGCTATGTGGGGATTCAAACCCTGGTCTCCCAGGTCGTAGTCCAACACCTTAACCACTACACCACACTGGCTCTCTCAAAATGTTTCCTAGTGCCTAACAAATCCAAACCCCTCCTCCCGAAACCAGCGTCTCATCCACGCATTGAAACTACAAAGCTGTGCCTGTCTGGCTTGCCCTGCATGTGAAACAAGTAGCATTTCAGAGAAAGCCACCTTTTGAAAGGCATCATTAGTAACACTGCCTTATCACACAAGTAAATCACGACAGCTCCATAAGGTAAGTTACTATTGTGCCTGGTTTATTTGGATGGTAAACAGAGAGACACTGAAAGTCACATGTACAATCTTCAGCTGAATGAGAGTTTTGCATTCAAACTAATGCCCTTAACTTATACTGGAAATAAAAAATGGTCAGCATTCGAAGAACCACAAAGAAAGAGGAAAAAATCCCAGAATGCTGAGAAAAATGTATTACTTGGGAAAGCCCAATGCGTTTCGGCCTCTAGTATATTGGGCCTTCATCAGGGGCTATACAAAAGACTACTTTTATACATATAAATGGACAATTATAAATCACAACACAAAATACAGCATTAAAACACAAGTAATACATCACTAACTGATGCTAGGAAAATATTTTATAAATACTTACATAAAATAGTCTACAGCGCTCTCTAATACCAAAAATGCTTAAATTTTTAATGGCAAGAGGAAAACTAAATACCTATAGATATATGTATTACAATTCCAGTTTGCCATCATGGGACTGCGTGTGACCATGAACAAAGAATAAAGATCATCTGCAATTGTTAGAAACTACACAAGGGGGGGAAATTCCAGCTCCCCATTAAGCCCACCAGGGGTCAGAGGCTTTTAGTGCTAGTATCCATGCCATCTCTTTACAGTAGGGCCCCGCTTATACGGCGGGTTAGGGACCAGGCCCCAGCCGTAAAGTGGAAATCGCCGTAAAGCAGAACCCATTGACTATAATGGGACGCGTCACACGAAAATGACGCGAAAATGTAGCAAAATCGGCTTTAAAACGGGGAATTTCCCCGAATTGAAAGCCGCCGCATCAGCAGAACGCCGGTAAGCGGGGTCCTACTGTATCAGCAAAACATTATTATTTTCCATATTTAATTTTTCTAAACCCCAAAACTTGAACTCCAAAAGAGAATGATTACATTGCATAAAATGCTCAACCAAAGGGGCCTTTGATCTCTTATTTCTGATATTGCTGAGATGTTCCCCCATGTGTTTCTTAGTATTTCTGGATGTTTTTCCCACATATATTTTTTTACAGCTACATTGAATGGCTTAAATAACACAAGCAGTACTGCAGGCAGAAAAGTGTTTCAAAATGTATCTTTTGCAGTTGACAGAATTTTCAAACTCTGTCATCTTGCATGTGAATCTACAGCAGTGACTCTCAAACAGTGCGCCGGGGCACACTGGTGCGCCACAAGAGGTGGCTAAGTGTGTCGCGAATATTATGAAAGCATATTATTATTGTTATTTTTATTCATAGTTTAAAATATATTAATATATTTTTAATTTTGTACACGAAGTGCGCCAGAAAATGTTTATATGGTTTACAGTGCGCCGCGAACCAAAAAGGTTTGAGAACCATTGATCTACAGTAAACACAATGACCACATGGGTGGTGGCCCTTAGGTTCATTTGAAGCTGGTAGGATGTTGGAACTACTTGGCTTATGATTCCTAAATTCATTTTATAATACATATATCTGTAGGTATTCAGTTTTCCTCTTGTAGTTGCCGTTAAAAATTTAAGCATTTCTGCTATTAGAGATCTGTGCAGACTTTTTTATGTATTTACAAAATATTTTCCTAAGATCAATTTGTGATATATTAAGTACTTGTGTTTTAGTGCTGTATTTTGTGTTGGGCTTTCCTAAGTAGTACATTTTTCTCAGCATTTTGATATTTCTTCCTCTTTCTTTGTGGTCATAACTTAAACTGATCATGTTGATGTTGCCAAAGATGCTATGATCTAAAATGCTGGAGAGAAAGATACTTGAATTCATGCTTACATCCAGAGATGATTTTTCTTCTCTCTTAGGGGCAAAACAACTGTTTCATCAGCCACAGCAAACCTACGGCAGCTAACTAGAATAAACCAAAGCCATGACCCTCATGGCACTAACTCATTGAGTAATTTCTTTAAAATGTATTATACATTCAGGGATTAAGCAGTTTGATAATTGCAGTATCTGAGTGCAAGCCCACCCCATCAACATCAAAGTGAAATGAAAAAATCAGTTCTGGCGTCAATGCACTTGGGAGGCTTATGAACTAAACTGTATTCTGAGGGCCTCCACCTGTCATATGCCTTTCTGCCCACACTTCACCTTTGCCTTACCTGAAACCTGTCATGGGATGAATCACTACTTCATTCTGCTACTCATTCTGAGCATGTGTCTAGTATTAGACACTCTCCATAGCTGATAAGCTGTCCATTATTCCCATGACAAGTGATGCCATGATTATATGATTATATGATTATATGATTATATGAAGAGCTTCACAGGGACACTTTTAATAGTTCAATTTGAAATACTAATCACAGCATGGCACTGTGAGAGGAAAAATCCATGCTAGCTTCAGCTGGTAGCAAGCTTGTTAGGAGAAGACTGTTGTCATTCAACAAACTGCACGCTGATCTGCTTTTGACACCAGAGCACAAATCCTAAAAACGCTGGACTTGCAAGTGGATACTAGAAATTTGTCCATGGTGAACTTCATGACTTTTGATTTCACATGAATGGCCCACCACAGACTGCTTCTGCACCCACAGCTATATGAATTAGACTTCAGGATAATTCCATTTCGACTTTGAGATAACGGCTGTGACAGTGAAGCCGCTATAAATTGATTATGGGCATACAATACTCCAATACATGTTATAATAATTCACCACTTTCTAGAAAACTTGGAACCAGAAGGTTCTCAAGATGTCCACCACAACTCTGCAATTGTCATTAGCAAGGTCCTTGCTTTATAGCATACTTCACATCATACCTAATTCCATCACTGTTAGAAATGATATCACTGTTTGAGAAGGCTACCTGGGATCCATTGTACAAAAGAGCTGCTACTTTATATTAATTGAGTTCATAAATTCTTTATGTTTTACTTGCAACTGATGTCTTTTAACTTGTATTTTTAATTTTGTATTTTTGTTGATTTATACTGGTTTTAGTTTTATTGCTAAATTTGACTTGGAAGTTTATGTATTTCCGCCCTGGGACCTATGGGTCAGGGCAGATTAGAAATATTTTAATACACATATAAATACATTCTTAGCCCTTCATAATGCTGCACATTGCCAGTTGTGCCACTGACATCAATGGAACTGATATTCTACCAGTAGAATTTTGAACTTACTTTATTGATTATGAATGAGACTTCTTTCTTCTCTCCCACCTTCAAAGATGATATGTGAAATTTTGCAGTACCAATTGTCTCATCCATCACATAATTTGCATCCATAAGAGTGATCTACAAAAGACAAACTTTTTAAACAAAAAACACCACATCTTTGCCTGTAGTTTTAATCCATCCCACAACTTATGTAAACAATGTAAACAAAGTCATAGCTTAGCCTCTCAGTCTATATTCAGACTGACATTCAGAAATGAGTTCATGTCTGAGCCACTTGAGAGGGAGCTTACTGTATCACAGTTTTGAGAACACCATTTTACTAACTTCTTTCAACTCATGATATCAAAACAACATTAATGCCACCCTGGGCTCCTGCTGGGAGGAAGGGCGGGATATAAATCAAATCAATAAATAAATAAAATAAAGCCAACATCTATTTCAAGCAGGTAGTACCTCTGTCAGAGATGGCACAGGAATTGCACTGAGTAATTAAACTGGATATAGCTCAGGGTTTTTTTTCTTTGTTTTTGGTCATTTTTTATGTACATTTTGTAGTCTCACCCCTTTGACCACTACCATAGTTATCTGATGTCCACAGAATGAACAGGCCTTATACACCAATCACCTATATTATTCTTATAGTATTTTTAAAAGTATCTTACTAGGAGCCTAGGACATCTTCAAATTTGTGCACCTCATTCCAAAGGCATGATTAAGACCATTTTAAAAATCTAAAAATATCAATATAGAAAAAACATTAATATAGAAAAAACAAAAATTAAGCAGAAAAAACTCCAAGCTCAGCACCAAGTTGAACATGGAGGTAGGAAATAAAATCTTCAAATCTAATAGAAACATGCTCACTGAGGCTTCATCACCACTAAAATCACAGGAGTAGGCAAAAGGGCATCAGGTTCTCCTTGAATTAGTGGCCATAAAGTGCCTGAAGAGATACAACATTGTATCAGAACAGTCACATGCAAGGACAAAGCATGAACTATAGAAGAGATTCTGGGATCAAAACATGCATCTCACAGCCACTTCAAAGATAAATCATCACTACATGATTTTTATTCAGTTGAATCGTTAACTTCACGTTTGTGACTTGTGAGACTTGATTCCCTTGAAAAATTAGTGTATTTTGAGGTGATATGAAAATCCTATCTGCTATGTTTGATCTCTAAGAATTCGTTCATACATACCACTTGGTGCTGCAGCTGCAGTCACTAAAATGATTAACTCACATATGTGAACCAGCTGTCATTCTTGGTGTGACATCCCAACATTATAAAGATGGAGATCTTTAGCCATCACCTGAATTATTTCCCTATGCTTATTATCACATGGCATAAAAACGAAGATGTGGCATCGGTAAGTGGCTCAAAGGCAGGTGAACATCATGGGAGACTCTGCATATGTATATAATTTTGATGACCATATAATTTTGCAGTACTTCGTGTAATTATGCTGTAGTGACACACGCTGAAGTGGTAACTTAATTCCCCCTTCAGTCTGATCCATATGCTAGAGCAGCCTTTCCCAACCAGTGTGCCTCCAGATGTTCTTGGACCACAATTCCCATCTTTCCTGACCATTGGCAATGCTTGCTGAGGCTGATGGGAGTTGTGGTCCAAGAACATCTGGAGGCACACTGGTTCGGAAAGGCTGTGCTAGAGAGACAGGAGAAATAAAATAGCAATTAAATTCAGGATGCAAAGGAAAGTATAAATTCCATGATTCCTGGCACACATGCTCAGAAATATCATTTCCAATTATAGAGAGGTCAGAAAGGCTTTGCCCGTCTCTATTAAGTTCTTCTTGCTGCTGGTCTCCTTCTATCCCTTCTCAAAGGCCAGGCTTCTTTGCTTGGGAATGGGGCTGGAGGCAAAGAGGTCTGGCAGGGAAGGCTGGCAAGCAGTCAAGGCAAAGTCCATTTCAAAATGGATCCAAATTTAATGGTGCCTGGGCCAGGTTCACAATGGACCGAGTGAATTTTTCTGAACTGGGTGAATCTCTATTGCAAACTTCCTCAGTTTTGAATTTCCCTCATCACTAGGTAGTACATAGATGCCATTGGTATAATTACTTGAAAAAGAGAATTTAAGTAGAAAAGGCCTGTAAAATGATACATTTCTAAGCATTTAATTATAAACTAAATTAAGTATTGCATACATCTAGAAATTTGATATTAAGGAAAAGGCACTCTTGCACCAGAAACTGCATTATTTTCAGATATATACTCTCTTGTCCAGCCTATAGACCATTACCAGTTCTTTAGTGTCAGCTTTCAGGCTGTTTGTTGTGTGTTTCCACAACCAGCTTAGCATGTTAATTTTAAGCAAATGTATTACACTGTGGAATCTTATACATGTCTACTCAAAAGTTAAGTCCTTTTCAATGGGGAGGTGGCCAATCCCCTAAATGACCAATCATGAAACAGAAACATCAGCAATTTTGACACACAGCTTTATTTAAATTGTACTGCATAGTGCAAACTGCCTCTGGCCATTATAGATCGAGAACCGGCTCACAAAATAGCATATTTTCTAATAACTTTATGACACCAAATTAAAAAGCAAGGAAAGGCTCATAAAATAAAAGCAGGTTTCTAATACTCGTTTTAGAAACTGTCTGACTTAGCAGGAAATTGCTTCACTTGACCATAGCTGTAACAAGTGAATGACTCAATGGAAATGGGTGATCTAGCCTCTTAAGAAAATAAATGAATCATCATTTCTAATTTCTCCCCAGTCTCCAAGAATAAGGGGAAGTCAACATACTGTGTACTAAGAGAAGTAAAGAGAAGTAAAATAGGATATTATTGGACTGAGAGCACCAATTTAGACCTTACATACACACTGAAGTGACTTAAAATTTGTCAGCATGCATGAAGTTAACACACGTAACAAACTCAAAAAACAGCGATACCATGCACGAGAGTACTGGATTTCCTTGGACCGCAAGCACTAAAGTCTAGCTTCTGCAGGTTCCTTGCTACTCCTCATAATATCCTAGATAATGTTGTGACTGGATGCATTTACATAGTAGTGAGTGAAAAGAAGAGCACTCAGTTATACTCTCAGAGCAGATCACTTACTATTGTTTCATGTGTTCCAGCTGTAGCATTTTAAAAAGACTCAAGGGCTTAGTCCTATTGAGCTGTGGAACCTCTGCCTCACAAGGTTTCTTTATCTTGCTTATCCTCATCATTAAGGTCATTTTACAAATGGGGAACAAGGAGAGGGAGCTAGTTACCTAAGGACTCTCTCCTGGAACCCCCAGCTAACTCCTTCAAACTGCTCAGGAAGCCCCCAGGTTGCTCTCCCTTCTTATGCTCACTGAGGTGGTAAACCTGTGCATGGGTTATATCACTTTAGACCTGCCAATGATGGTTCACATCCTGATCCATACAAACAAACTCCCTCAATATCCACACCATACACGATGGAAGCATTTCATCACGTGAGCTCTCATCTGCAATCTGATGTGGTACAGCCCAAACATAGGTTTCCTACCTCTGTAGGAAATGCCTTGGTCTAGTTATATTTTTTGCAATGTCCTAAACGCAGGAAATCCATATCTAGAAATCCACAGACAGTGTGGACAAGAAGCTTCAGAGTTCTGCAGACAGTGGGTCAAAGCCACAATCAGGCACTCCTAATTCTGCCTCCCTAAGTGACGCAATTCTTCCTGACACCACTTTGCCAATTCAGCAGAAACATGAACTGACTTAAAGGAGGATGGGTGGGGTATAAAATTAACGAACAACAATAATATTAAAGTATGCAAACTTGTATAAATTATTTTGAATACTACACTACAGTAGGGCCCCGCTTCTCGGCGCCCCACTTTTCGGCGTTCCGCTAATACAGCGCCAGTAATCGATCAGCTGGAGGGGGGGCTGGAGCTCCCTGCACTTCAGCTGATCGCGCCGGAGGAGGGGAAGATCAGCTTCTCCTCTTCTGGTGCGATCAGACTCCACTGCTCAAGCTGATTGCGCCGGAGGAAAGGAAGATCAGCTGTAGCGTGCTATAGCTGATCTCCTCTTCTGGTGCGTGATCAGACTTCTCCTCCTCAAGGGCGGTCAGACTCCCGCACTCCAGCTGATTGTGCCGGAGGAGGGGAAGGTCAACTGTAGTGTGCTACAGCTGATCTCCTCTTCTGGTGCGTGATCAGACTCCCCCACTCGACCTGATCGAACCGGAGGAGGGGAAGATCAGCTGTAGCATGCTATAGCTGATCTTCTCCTCAGGGGCAGTCAGACTCCCGCACTCCAGCTGATCGCACCCGAGGACAGGAAGATCAGCTGTAGTGTGCTACAGCTGATCTTCTCTTCTGGAATGATCAGACTCTCGCTCGAGGTGATTGTGCCCGAGGAGGGGAAGTTCTGATCTTCTCCTCCTCTGGTGTGATCAGTGGGTTAGGTTCCAGACCCCTATGCGCTATAGCTGATCTGCATTTCGGTGGTTTTCGCTTTTTGGCAGGAGTCTGGAACCTAACCTGCTGTATGAGTGGGGCCCTACTGTACAGTTTTCCTGGGGTAAGTCTAAATAGCAAAGATACATAGGCAGACAGACAGAAAGAAGAAGCAGCAAAAAGCATAAGCCACCCCCATGCCAATACAATTTGTGTTGGTACCTCCAAAACATTTTCCTGGTTGGGGTCCAGAATTATTTCGAAGGTTTCATTCCACTCAGGGTTCACATTGTTATTGATGTGTTTTGTTCTCTGTCTGCTGTCTGGGGCTGTTGGGATGAACAGCTCCACATAAGGGTCAGGAGTATCAACTGTAACAAAATAAAAGACACACAGGTATCAATGACACCCTCTTCAACAACTTGGAGGTATATCAAATGGCCAGTCAGTTGCTCTCAAAAGAACTGTAACAAACTATTCTGCTGTGAGCATTGGTTCTGCACAGACACATGAAATCCTGGAGTGAACTATTGCCATTTTCCACGTAAGACAACAAGTCAAGGACACAGCCCTGTGTCCCAGATTTAAGATTTAGAAGAAGCACCTCCACTGGTGAATACACCTCCAAGAGTAGCCCTACTCTGGCAGAATTTTAAGCACAGACTGACAAAATGCAATGCTGATAAATCTCAATTGCCAGTAGAGGGGCCAGAACAGGGCAGCATGGAAGGACTAGACGCAACATTTATCCTTCGCTCCCTCAAAGCCTTCTCTGAGCACCTACCTACTATAGCACGTTACACCGATAAAATAAGTTATTTCTCTTCTATTGAACTCCGTGGAGGGAAAAAACATCACTGTCCCCCACCTCCTTCCACCTTTCTCACACCATCATGAAGGAGTTCAGGATTCTGATATTATTTTAAGCTGCTCAGAGAACTTATGGTGTCAGGTAGCTATATGGAAGTAGTAAGTAAATAAAGACGTTTTGTGTGCAAGGAACGCACTAATTTACACCAATAGCCCTCTTTACATGATAGTCGTGTGTAGAGGGCAAGCAGCTGAAAGGGGGCTAAGGGGTGTATGTGCAGATGACAAGTGTATTGAAAGTGAACTTGGGGTTGTGGCTTGAGCCTCACCATTGCTATGGTCACGTTCAGCATATTTGTAGTTGGGAACCTTCTCTATATGCGGAGAATTTAGAATTCTGATTGCCCAGTGTTCTAAATCAGATGGGAAGCCTTCTCACAGAGAAGGCTCCCCAATACAGACATGCTGAACACAGCAAGAGTGGGCGCAGGAAGGGCAGCACAACTTGGAGGCGGGGTCAAATGCATGGCCCAAAGCCCTCTTTCAACACACGCCTTCTGGATGGGAAGGACATGTGAAAAGGGCTAATGCTGTGCTAGATAAGCAAGTCACCAGCACGGTGGGATCATAGGATTGCTTGCCTTGTTTTAGCCAAGGGCCATAGCAAAACAAGAAGTAAGATGAGCAAGGTAAAATGGATCAGCCAATTAAAAGTCTAAAAATACATACAAAGCAGCCCAAGGCAGTTTATAAAACAGCTGTGCAATTTCTTCACTAATGACCTTCAACGGCAAGCACCCCAATTACAATCCACAGTATGGAAGTGAAAACTTTTTTTCTTTTTTTTGCTTCATGGCTGCCAGGGAATCGATGGCCACAGAACTAATATTCTTTAACACTGGCCAAAAGAAATTATATTTTCTATGGATAAGACCAGCATTCTCAATCACGCAGAACTGGATTTAAAGAGCTATTCTGAGAATTCCCACAAATAACACAGTGAAAGAAGTAAAGTGAAAGTGTCTTCTGCTATTACCATCTCTATAAAAGTAAAAATAGAAGGACCTTTACAGTACCAGCCATATTAAATTGTCAAGGGCATTGGTTGGAATGTCAGTAATGTTAGGTCTCTCCATAAATCAAATTTAGACAAATAAATTTAAGTAGTTTTCCAGACTGTGATAACATTTTATCATTGCATGCCAGAGTGCTTGATTTTATATTTATTAGTGGAGACAAGCATCATTGTATAAAAATATCTCTGAATTCCACCTTAGCAGTCTTTTGCTTCACTCCACTAAAATACTTCCCGGAAAAACCATATAATTGGATCAAGTGACTGAATTAAAGGGGCCAAGTGCTGAACTGACAGTTCGTACAAAAAAGGGTTCATATCAAATGTTTAGGAGTCTTAGTACAGAGAAGCATGGGTGATGCCACCCAAATTTCAATGATCATGGGTAGAGGGAAATATAGCCATGGGGAGATGGTGAATTACCATAGAAGACAAGAGCAAGGCTATCTGCGCCTTGTTCCTTGATGCCACTCCTCTCATGGATGGGTTCCTCGTTGCTCTTCTGCTGTGCCCATTGGCCTGTGAGTGTTGTTGTTTAACAACAGATCGGTACACAGTAAGACCACTCTCATCCATGATTTGATCATGCATGAAGGTGCCAATTTGGTGTGCATTACCGAAACTTGGGTGGGGGGCCTGGGAGGAGTTGATCTGACCCAGCTTTGCCCACCTGGATACTCAGTGCAACACCAGCACAGGCTGCAGGGACAGGGGAAAGGAGTTGTTGTGGTCTACAGAACTTCCATCTCTGTCACCAGGAAGGGTGTGAGGGCCTGCACCTGGTGTCGGACCAAGGAGACAGTAAACTAGGGTTGCTGCTGCTGTACTGTGCACCCTGGTGCCTGGCAGCATCTCTGACCGAGCTGGTAGAGGCCATTGTGAGGCGTCCTTCCCTGGCTCTCCCTGTCAGATTCCTACCTGCGCGTGGCTACTGCCTGTCACTAGGCACCACCAGGGACTCCACCAGTCCGGACCGCTCTCTCTTATGGTTTCTCTCCCCGCTCTAGCACAGATCTCAACAGATCCCCCTGCTAGGCAACCACCAGTAACGTCCCAATACTAGTATTCCCAGAGACTCTAAATACTGGTATTGTTATTCTCTTCACCGCTGCCACCATTTCTTACAGTTCCCCTTCAGCCTTGGTCATTACCTTACCCTCCCTTCTGGTCTGTGAAACCCCAGCCAAGGATCAGGCCTTTGGTAAACCAAATTAAGTATTTATTACAGATAACAAAGCTAACAAGATTAACAAGATTTCTTCTTAAGGCACATAAGCATATGGTTTTACTCAATACTAATCCGAACTCCACCTCCCTCCTGGCAAACAACTCTCTAAACCCCACCAAGGAACCCACTCAGTTCTCTTCTCCCCCCCAGATTCCACTCTCACTCTTCCTTTTATACATTCAGCCATTTTAAACACTCAGCCAATCATCTCGCATTCTACTGCCCATTCACTCCCCCTCCTCTTTCACTCCACTTACCATGTATCTTCTAAAACAACAACACTTACCATATATACATTAATATAGGAACATCACATTCCCCCCCCCCCTTAAACAACAGCAAAGTATTATTCCTGTTCCAGGATTTATACGTCGCATTAACAAATAAAAGTCTCAATGGGGAAAATATCTTTCTTTGTTTCTCTGTCTGGTCACGTCACTGCAGTCCCAGCCACTTGCCTGGAAAGTCCATCGGCCAGTACATTGTCCTTGCCTTTTATGAACTGGAAGTCCACTTGATAGTCCTGTACGGCCCAGGACCACCTCTGCAGCATAGTGTTATGGTTTTTCATAGTCTGCAACCATAACAAGGCCCGATGATCCGTAGTCACTGTGAATCTTCGTCCCCACACGTATGGGCGCAACTTGTTCAGTCCCCACACGACCGCCAGGCACTCCTTCTGGACCGACGAATAGTTTTTCTCCCTCGGCGTCAGCTTGCGACTCAGGTACGCCACTGGATGTCTGGTGCCTTCTCTCTCCTGTAGCAAGACGACTCCCAGCGCCAGGTCCGACGCATCTGTAGCCACGATGAATGGTTTCTCATAGTCTGGTGCTATTAATATGGGTCCTTGGCACAAGGCTTGCTTCAGTAGATCAAAAGCCTTCTGACATTCATCCGTCCATACCATACTCAGAACACTTCTTCTTTGTTAATTCATGCAAGGGGGTTGCTATTTCCCCAAAATTTCTCACAAACTTCCTATAAAACCCAGCCACACCCAGAAATGTCCTTACTTGTTTTTTGGTTAAGGGGATCGGCCACGCTTGTATTGCCTCCACCTTGCTCCATAAGGGGGTGATTTTCCCACTCCCCACCTTATGTCCTAAATAGATTACTTCCTTTAGTCCAAACTGGCATTTCTTAGCTTTTATTGTGAGGCCTGCTTTTCTTAAGGCCTCCAATACTGTTGTCAGGTGTTGGACATGCTCAGGCACCGACTTGCTAACAATGGCCACGTCATCGATATAGGCCACTGCAAAATCTGACATGCCTTGCAACACAGTATTGATTAGCCTCTGAAATGAACTTGGTGAGTTCCTTAGTCCCATGGGTAAGGTCACAAACTCATATAACCCATCTGGTGTACTGAAGGCAGTTTTGGCTCTGGATTGCTCGTCTAGTTCCATTTGCCAAAATCCTTTACAGAGATCTAGTGTAGAGATAATGGTTGCTGCCCCCAATAACTCTAACACTGCGTCTACCCTAGGCATAGGATACGCATCTGGGACCGTGATTTTATTGATTAGCCGATAATCAATGCAAAACCTTGTCGTTCCATCTTTTTTCGGAACCAGGACAATACTTGAGGCCCAGGGACTGATGGATTCCCTGATCACTCCTAATTCCAGCATATCTTCCACCTCCTTTTTGATCTCATTCAAAACTTTCCCATTCACACGGTACGGAACAGATCTGATTGGGGCATGATCTCCAGTATCAATGGAATGTATAACTATACTGGTTCGGCCAGGTTTGTTGCTAAAGAGATTCCTATAGGTTTTCAAAACTCTCAGAATCTCCTCCTTTACTTCCTCCTTCACCTCCTCTGACCATTCCACTTGATCTACCCCTCCTTTGTCTTTGCTTCAGGCCCACTTCCCTCAGGGAATAAGGTAACTTGCAACACCTGTGCATCCCTGGTATGGTAAGGCTTCAACATATTTACATGAACCACTTTGCTTTTGTTTAATTGGTCTGTGGTAATTACATACGTCACTGTGTCAAGCCTTTCTCTGATGGTATATGGTCCTTCCCAGTTAGCCTGTAATTTGTCATGTTTCCTGGGTATGAACGCCATAACCATATCTCCCACATCATACACACGTTCCCTGGCTGTTCTGTCATACCAGTAACTTTGCTTCTCCTGTGCTTGACTCAAATTCTTTTCCACCACCTCCATCATTGATGTTAATTTATTGCGGAATTCCAATACAAAATCTACTACAGAAGTTTTGTACTCTCCCAGGGTTCCTTCCCATGAATTTTTTAATAGTTCCAAAGGTCCCCTCACTTTTCTAGTGAACATGAGTTCAAAGGGTGAGAAGCCTGTTGACTCCTGAGGGACTTCTCTGTATGCAAATAAGAAGCATTCCAACCGTTCATCCCAGTCTTGTGGGTGATCTTGAACATAGCTTCTGATCATGCCCTTCAAAACGCCATTGAATCTCTCTGTTAACCCATTAGTGGCGGGATGGTAAGTAGTGGTCTTTAGATGTTTTAGACCACAACATTTCCACATACATTGCATCACTTCTCCCATGAATACACTGCCTTGATCCGTCAGCACTTCATGAGGGAAACCCAGCCTCATAAAGATTTTTAATAAAGCCTCTGCCACTACAGGGGCTTCCACGGATCTTAGTGCTTCTGCGTCTGGGTACCTGGTGGCAAAATCCACCACCACCAATAGATATTTCTTGCCATGCCTTGTGGGTTTGGAAAAAGGGCCCACCAAATCTATTCCCACTCTATAAAAGGGTTGTCCAATTATAGGAAGGGGCTTTAAGGGTGCCTTAGTCTTTACTCCACTTTTTCCCACCTTTTGGCATATTCCACAAGATAGACAATGTTGTTTTACATCTTTGGAGATGTTTGGCCAATAATAGTGTGCAGCCAATCTCCTCTTGGTCTTTTTTATTCCCAGATGTCCTGCACATGGGACATCGTGGGCTACCTCTAGCAATCTGGTTCTGTATTTGCTAGGTACTATCAATTGCTTCACTGGTTCACATTCATCCTTTCTCTCAGCAGGCATCCACAGTCGATATAAAATCCCATTCTCACACACAACTTGATTCCTCAGTTTGTCAGTGAAAGGAATCTGTTGGGTCAGAGCTTGTTCCTTTATCTGCTTCAAACTTATATCTTTTTGTAGCTCTTCCCTGAATTGATCTGCCTCATCATTATCAGAGACCACTTGATATAGTTTGTCTCCTTCAGCAGGCCTGCTAGTGGTTGCTATGGTGACCTGAGGCTGGTTAACAGATTCCACCCTGTTTGTTTCAGCCCCCCTTAATATGGCTTCTTTTTCTCTGCCAATTTGCTGTCTGGTCACTACATAGATCTTTCCTTGGGTGCCGATTACATCCCTTCCCAGTATTACTGGTTCTTGTTGCTGGGCATTAATGCCTACTTTATATCGGCCCTCTCAGCCTCTCCAAGTCATATCCACCAGGGCCACAGGCAAACTTTCTGGTTGACCCCTCACTCCTTGGATAGTCACAGTTTCCTGAGGTAATATTACCTCAGATTTTATTAAATCTGGCCTCAGTAATGTCTGAGCAGCACCAGTATCAAGCAATGCCCAATCATTTGCCCCTTGTACACTCACTTCCTCTCTCAGACTTGAATCAAGGTCTGTTACTTCTGTCCAGTTTATCTGGCAGAACTGAACCTTTTTCGCTGCTTCTAAAGCCTTGGGCTCTGTTTTCACTGCCCTTGTCTGAGCAGGATTACTAATGGGGTTGGCAACCTCACATTGAAAACGTAGGTGCCCCGGTCTACCACATTTGTAGCATAATTTCTCCTCACTTTTAGGGTACACAGATCCACTCGGGGGTGTCCTGTGCCCTTCAGATTTTAATGGAGGACTCACTCGCTGTGGTACCACATCCCTTCTGCCAGCATTATATGGTCTGGGTTTAAAATCTCTTGATGTTTTCCCCACCCAGCCAGTTCTGTTGGAGGCGAAGTGATCCGCCATCTCGGCGGCCTCCTGCACTGATGTAGGGGAACGGTCTTTGACCAGGAGCCTTATTTCTGGTGGTAACTGATGGTATAATTGATCCAATATCATGAGGTTTTTCACCTCCTCCACAGACTGAGCTTTTGCACTTGTCAGCCATTTCCCAAATATGTCCATCAGTTTTGCCCCCAGCTCCACGAAAGACCTCCCTGTCTGTATCTGGCAGTTTCTGAAAAGCTTTCTAAAATAATCAGGCCCCAGTCTGAATCATTTAAACACTGCTTCTTTGAATTCAGCATAGGTGACGGGCCTGTCTGAGGGGAAATATTGGTATACCTCAGCCAATTCCCCTTTAATCAGGTTTGATAAATACTGCATGTATTTATCTTCAGGTAGCCCCCACAACTGAGCTGCTTTTTCAAAGGTGCTGAGGTAAATTTGAGGATCTTGACCAGGCTCATAGACAGCAAAGTCCTTTGGAGTAATTTTTATTTTTGCTCCATCTCTGTCCTTTCTTGTTTCATCAGAATGAAACTTCTCTCTTTCCAATTTTAATCTTTCCCCTTGTATCTCCGCATCCACTCTCATTCTCTCAGTTTCCATCCTCAATCTCTCAGTTTCCAACTCCCTCTGCTTGTCTTTTTCCTCAGCCTCCATCCTCAATCTCTCAGCTTCCAACTCTCTCTGTTTTTCCTTCTCTGCACCTTCCATCCTCAATCTCTCAGTTTCCATCTTCAACTTCTCTCTCAAGTACTCTATATAAGCAGGATTGCTTAAATATCCTTCTGGGGTCTCTTCCGTGACCGGTTGTTTTTGCTGGGCAGTAGCAAATCCTATAAGTGCTACCCTCAATTCATCTACCCCTTTACCCTCGTGAGGTAAATTGAATGTTATGCACTTCTCCACCAGCTCCTCTCTTTTCATTTTTATGTATTCAGCCATGGTGTTTGAGTTCACTCACGCTTTGCCACACACTCTTTGCCAGTCACTCTCACAAGTAATCTTGTTTTGTTATTTCTGTTTGCCACACAACTATTAGGGATTGTGTAGTATTCGTATCTCACTGCTACAGCCAACACCTGTGACATAGTCTCCTTTGTCACCACGTGTCTTTGGGACTCTCTTTGGTTCGTATCTGGATTCTCTGTTGTTCGTATCCCACCGCTACTGCCACCACATGTGATGCGTCCTTCCCTGGCTCTCCCTGTCAGATTCCTACCTGCGCGTGGCTACTGCCTGTCACTAGGCACCACCAGGGACTCCACCAGTCCGGACCGCTCTCTCTTATGGTTTCTCTCCCCGCTCTAGCACAGATCTCAACAGATCCCCTTGCTAGGCAACCACCAGTAACGTCCCAATACTAGTATTCCCAGAGACTCTGAATACTGGTATTGTTATTCTCTTCACCGCTGCCACCATTTCTTACAGTTCCCCTTCAGCCTTGGTCATTACCTTACCCTCCCTTCTGGTCTGTGAAACCCCAGCCAAGGATCAGGCCTTTGGTAAACCAAATTAAGTATTTATTACAGATAACAAAGCTAACAAGATTAACAAGATTTCTTCTTAAGGCACATAAGCATATGGTTTTACTCAATACTAATCCGAACTCCACCTCCCTCCTGGCAAACAACTCTCTAAACCCCACCAAGCAACCCACTCAGTTCTCTTCTCCCCCCCAGATTCCACTCTCACTCTCCCCCTCTTTCACTCCACTTACCATGTATCTTCTAAACAACCAACATTTACCATATATACATTAATATAGGAACATCACAGCCATCTCGGCTGTGGAGCCCAGAACAATAGTGTTGGATGATTTCAATGTCCATGCTGCCTCTAGTGTTCCGGCTCGGGACCAAGGCCTCCATGACGACCATGAGGCTGTCTCAAGTTGTCACTTGCCCAATGCATAGGGCAGGGCACACCCTTGACTTGGTTTCTGCTCCAGATGGAGAATGGGGTGGTCTATAGATAGGGGGGTGGATGTCACCCCATTGTCATGGTCAGACTACCTCCTGGTGAAGTTTAGACTTATGGCTCCGATCCTTCCCTGCAGGGGTGGTGGACAGATGAAGATGGTCCGCCCCTGGAGACAAATGGAATCCACAGGATTCCTGAATGCCCTGGGGGAGTTCCCACTAGATAGAGCAGGTGACCCTGTTGAAGCCCTTGTCACGTTATGAAACAGCGAGGTGCGTCACGCTCTTGACATGGTTGCTCCTGAGCATCCTCTCCATCATTGTGGGGCCCAGGTTGCACCTTGGTACACCAGTGAGCTAAGGGTCATGAAACAGGCTGGACAATGGCCAGAGCACAAGTGATGAAAGACATGCTGTGCGGCTGGTCGGGCACGAGTAAAACTTCATAACCATGCCTATTATGTGGCAATGAGGGCAGCGAAGAAGGCCGACTTCTCTGCCTCCATCACATCCTCAAGTAGCCATCCAGTTGAGCTTTTCCGTATTGTTGGGTCTGTTGACATCAACTCCAGCAAATGTTTTAGACCCTTTGGAAGCCCACTGTGAATTGTTTGCAAGGCACTTTGAGAATGGAGTTGCTCGCCTCCATACAGTCTTGACGCCCCATCCACATCTACTGTAGTCCCCAATGAGGTGTCCAGTGCAATGTCTGCTGCAGCTTCTTGGGAACGGTTTCAATTGATGCAGCCTGATTACATAGATAAGGTGCTTGCGTTGATGCGGCCAGCAACATGTCCTCTCGACCGTTGCCCTTCTTGGCTTATTAAAGCTTGCCAAGGGGGTCTGACCAAGTGGATCCAGGGTGTGGTCAATGCATCATTGTGAGAGGGAGTAGTCCCAGCCGCTTTGAAAGAGGCGGTGATCCGACCACTCCTAAAAAAAGCCCACCCTGGACCCATTGGTTTGTGACAACTACCAACTGGTCGCAAATGTTGGTGCGTGTGTTGGCACGGTCCAGAGAGTCGGCTCTGAAGCAGTTCCGAACAGAAATAATCCAGGCCAGGCAAAGTACTTTGTAAGAGTCTTTTACTGACATTAAGCTTCTCAAACACAGTTCTCATTCCATACAACATTCCCCCACACCAGAGCTGCTGCGAGTCCTGCTCTTATCAGAGCTGTTGCCCTTGCCAACCAGCTGCTGGCCTTGACAGACCTGGCATTCTCTCTTGCTCTGGTTAACCCTTTTTCTTCAGGTTTCCCTTTTCCTCACAAGAACCTCTTTCTGTGAGACACACAGATAGCCACAGGCCAACAGCCCCCACCTGTGACTCACAGAAAGCAAAATACATTTATCTTATTTCATTTTTACAATACAATTTCAATACACATATATATATACATATCATTTTGTTTCTTATTACTTTGATACAGTCTCTATTTCCATTTCAATTCTTGTTTTGTTTCTTTATTCAGACAATTTATACAGCATTTCTGTTGACTTTATTTTTCTCAAATTCATTTATGTTTCGCACGTTGAGCATCTGTACTAGAGATTGGTATTTATCATCACTGAGTGGTTTCGTCATTATGTCTGCCAACATATGTTTTGTGTCACAATATTGTAGCTTGATGACTCCCTGATGTATGCAATCGCGAATATGGAAATATCTAACACTGATATGCTTAATCCTTTTTGTATTAGCTTCCGGTGTTGCTAATGCAATACAGGTCTGGTTATCCTCGAATACTGTTATGGGCAAGACAGTATTCACATGCACTTCCTGAGCAAGTTGTGTAAACCACTGTATTTCGTTACAGGCAACAGACAGGCCCACATATTCAGCCTCAGCACTGGATGTTGCTACAATAGCCTGATTTCTGCTGCACCAATCCAGTACTGAACCGTGTAATCTAATTACAATGCCTGTTGTAGATTTTCGACTGGCTAGGTCTCCAGCATGATCTGCATCTACATAGCAGTCCATGCCACCTTGTTTTTGCGCTGACAGTATTAATCCCTTTGTTCTTGTGCCTTTCAGGTATCTTAGCACTCTTTTGACACCCAGCCAATCATGTTCTGATGGCTTTTCTACTTTCCTACACAATATGCCTACTGCATTGCATATGTCTGGTCAAGATACTTTTACAAGGAATTGCAGTTTCCCTATAATGTGTCTGTAGAACTCTGGCTTTTCATATGCTATGTTGCATTCTTCTTGCTGGAATGAAACTGTCATTGGTGTACTTACTGGATTGCATTCACTCATGCCACACGTCTCTAGCAGACAATCTATTTTCCCCGTCTGTATTAAAGCAAAACCACCATCTGCAGTGCGTATGATTTCTGTTCCTAGATAGTGACTAACTGGCCCCAGGCGCTTTGTATCTACTTGTTGTTGTAGACTGTCAAAAAACTGTCTTTCTTCTGATTCTTCTGAGCAAATATATAAAATGCCATCAACATAAATAGCACAATATGTTTTCTTGCCATTTATGTTTTTCACATACACACATGTATCAGCAACACATCTGGTAAAGCCCATATCCTTTAACACTTCATCCAATCGTAGATTCCAGCATCGCGCACTTTGGCGCAAGCCATATAATGATTTATGTAACTTACAAACTAAACCCGGTGTTTCAACGAACCCTGCTGGCTGTTCCATGTAAATGTCTTCTGTTAACACTCCATGAAGAAAAGCAGTGCTAATATCGTAGTGAAATACCTGCATTTGATTCATTGCAGCAATTTTAAGTAACATCCTGATTGATTCAAACTTCACTACAGGCGCGAACACATTATCATAGTCGGTGCCATAAATCTGTGTGTAGCCCTTGGCCACTAAGCGAGCTCTGTGTCTCGTAACTATACCTGCACTATTTGTCTTTCTCTTAAATATCCATCTACAACCCACAGCCTTTTTCCCCGCTGGTAGTGTACAGTGACCAGGTTTTGTTTTTCGTTATGGCATTCAGTTCTTCTTCCATCGCTGCCTTCCACTTCTCTTGCTCAGCCAGTGGTAACAGAGCAATATCAGCCAAATTAGAGGGATCCCTCTGTGTTCCCTGTGTATTAATTGAGGCTAAGATTTCTACATGGGACTGTTTTGCTACAGAACATTCCTTCACAGCAGGCTGTGCTTTGTTTATGTCATGTACCTGCCTTATGTTTGCATCCTTTGTGGCATGTATATAAGTGGGCGTATTGACATAAAACAGTGAATCCTGCAATATCCCCTGCATACATATTTCATTGCCTTTCTGCACAATGCATCTATTTCTTTCAAAATACACTTTACAACCAAGTTGAGTTAGTTTTCTTACTGAAAGAATATTACATTTTAGATTAGGAACTAAAAGTACATCTGTTACTATTGTTTTAAGATTACTCAACCTGATAGTGCCCCTGGCAATCGCATCCCGTGTCGATCCATCGGCTAGATAAATCTTCTCTTGAACAGGCTTTGAAGTGTAAAACAAACTTGCATCAGTAATCAGGCAATTTGACGCCCCGCTATCCAGAAGCCATTTAGAGCTAAGTGTTTTATTGTCCTCCTCAGTAATAAAGTTCACACTTGCTTTCTGCCATCCATAGTCCCTGTTTCTTCTTTTCTTACTCAATGTTTTTGTATGTGTCCCCGGGACCCACAAAAATAACATATTTTATTTTCTTGCCTGTTTCTTGGATACTTCTGTTGTGCAGCTTCAGCCTCTTTGAACTCAGTCCTTTTACTCTCTTGTCTTCTGTTCCATTCCTGTTGCAGTTTTTGCTCTACAAAGTCCAAATTTAAAGTCCCATCAGGTAATGTTTCCATACTTGTCACCAAACTGTCCCATTGTTGATCAAATGATGATAAAATGATATAAACCATTTGAATGTCACTGTGATTCACTCCTCTATCTTGAAGATCTGCAAACAATCGACGAAATTCAGCAAGATGCTCACTCATAGTCACTTCATCAGTAAAACGCATCTGATAAAGTTTCCGCGCTAAACACAGCCGGCTCCCTGCTGTTTGCTGCACATGAGCAGCCTTTAACGTTTCCCACATTTGATGGGCAGTCGGCTCATTCCTTACGTGTAGCAGTTGAGTATCAGACAGCCCTAGAGTAATAAACGTTTTCGCTTTCTCGTCTTTCTTCGTCCACGCTGCTGATGGAGCGGCCGGAGGGGGATTTTCCACCACGTCATATAAATCTTCTTTGACCAGAACTGCTTTCATTCTCCATTTCCAACTGGCGTAATTAACTGCATTCAATCTCTCCATCGGCATCCCGGATGACAGGTTTATCGCCATGTTGCTCACTCTTTTACTTGCCTCTCTTTTGCTGCTTCCTTTCTCTTCAGCAATGGATCAGAACAGCACCAGAACCTCTTACTTTGGACCATAAGCTGGGCCCATAACCCTAGTTGGTGCGTGTGTTGGCACGGTCCAGAGAGTCGGCTCTGAAGCAGTTCCGAACAGAAATAATCCAGGCCAGGCAAAGTACTTTGTAAGAGTCTTTTACTGACATTAAGCTTCTCAAACACAGTTCTCATTCCATACAACATTCCCCCACACCAGAGCTGCTGCGAGTCCTGCTCTTATCAGAGCTGTTGCCCTTGCCAACCAGCTGCTGGCATTGACAGACCTGGCATTCTCTCTTGCTCTGGTTAACCCTTTTTCTTCAGGTTTCCCTTTTCCTCACAAGAACCTCTTTCTGTGAGACACACAGATAGCCACAGGCCAACAGCAAATACCCCCTTCTTAGGGAAGGTGATTGAGAGGGTTGTAGCACAGCAACTGCAAGTACTCTTGATTGAAACAGATTATCTTGATCCATTCCAGGCTGGGTTCAGGCCTGGTTATGGGACTCAATTGGCCTTGGTTGTCCTCATGGATGACCTTTATCGGGAGAAGGACAGAGGGACTTAAACTCTGTTATTCTTACTTGATCTCACAGCGGCTTTTGATACCATTGACCATGGTATCTTTCTGGGCCAACTTGGTGAGATGGGTATTGAAGGCACTGATTTACAGTGGTTCTAATCCTATCTCCAGGGTCATTTTCAGAGAAGAGCATTGGGTAACTGTCTTTCTGCTCCCTGGCAGCTGTGCCGTGGGGTGCCGCAGGGTACCATCTTGTCCCCCATGCTGTTTAACATCTATATGAAACTCTTGGGAGTGGTCATCAGGAGATTTGAGGCGAGGTGTCAGCAGTATGCTGACGATATCCAGCTCTATTTCTCCATAACATCTGAATTGAGAGAGGCCGTGCAAGCCCTGGATTGCTGCCTGGACTCGGTGGTGGGCTGGATGAGGGCCAATAAACTGACTCTGAATCCTAGCAAGACGGAGGCGTTGTGGGCTGGTGGTTCCCGAGTTCAGATAATTGCAGTAGTGAAACTGCTCATTGAGGCAGGGTATCATCAACATGTCACCCCGCTGCTGAAAGAATTGCACTGGCTGCCCATTTGCTACCGGGACAAGTTCAAGGTTCTAGTTTTGGTGTACAAAGCCCTATACAGCTTGAGACCAGGACACCTAGAACAGCGTCTTATCCCTTATATACCCAGTCAATCACTGCACTCTGCAGGTGAGGGCCTCCTGCAGACACCATCTTATCTGGAGGTCCATTCTGCACAACATAGGAAACGGACCTTTAATGTGGCGGCACCTACTCTGTGGAATTCCCTCCCCTTGAATATTAGACAGGCGCCATCTCCGTTATCTTTTCAGCACCTATTGAAGACCTTCCTCTTTCAACAAGCCTTTTAAGTTGAGACCTATCCCAGTCTGCGTCTGTGTTGGAATTGCTTTTTAATATGTTCTTAAACCTTCTTTTTTTAAATGTTTTTAATCTTAGAAGATGTTTTGAAAGTTTTTTTTAACAAACATTTTTAAAGATGTTTTGTTTTAATGTGTTTTAAAGTTTTTAGTGCTTTTGTTTGCTGCCCTGGGCTCCTGCTGGGAGGAAGGGTGGGATATAAGTCAAACAAATAAATAAATAAATAAAAAGAGCTTTGGCGGCCTGGTTTCCGGTATATTGATTAATTCAAGCCAGAAGCTGAAAAAAGAAGATATTTTGGTGTGGAGGGAGAGGGATTGAAGACTCATCGCTACCAGCAGCATTCATGTCTCTGTTCTCAACATAATAAGGACTGTCCCAGAATTTATTTTAGGATTTTGTTCTGAAAGAATTCCAGTTTTGTTGCTGTATGAAAGTGCCAGGTTTTGGGGGCCTATCTTAGCATATAACTTCAGATTGGTGCAGCTTGCCTTCCCTGTTTAAACAACCAACATTTCAGTATACTGGAGACTAATCCAAGTGTTTTTCCCAACTTCCTATCTGGAGAATAACAGCCCCAGATAATGGATAGGATTTGACCTGCTTGATTCTACAGAAATCAATAGGTCATAGATGCGATGTAAATTTAAGTACAACCATGACTTCTTTGATCTTATTGTAATTTATGATTTAAATATTTTTGTGACAGTAATGGCCCAGGGCAGCTAAAGAGCAACAAAACAATCCTAAGTATGATGCAGAATACCATGTCAGCAACTTCAAGTAAAACTCATTTCTTTTACCAACAACAGGTGAGCAACTGTTTAATTGTTTAATTCAGAAATGATACAACGGGCATAAAATATTACAAAATGGACAAGGATACAACCTTGCTTCACCTTCCATAATGGGAACACCATTTGTCAGCTCCCTATGGGAGCATTTCTGATCTTCACAATGACATCTGAATGCAAGATATCAATCAGTGCCAGTAACCTGTGATCAACAGAAATTTGGTTTTGGAGAACACCTCCCACAATTTCTCCCTATTAAGCTGTATTTAAAATAGCTTTCAAATCAACAAAAGCATCACATAGGTCACACTTTTCAATGGAGTCCTCTTCAGGCATTATCCCCTTAAGAAGCAACATGGGCCGAGCAGAACTGGGGATATATATTTAGCTCTGCTTATGAGATCATGTGAATTCTCCAGCCCCCTTGCATGATTAAAATTAACTTCAGCAGGGAGCCTTGAGTGTCTGTGGGGAGGTGGTCCCCACACAACCGAGAACCCTAGAAAATCAGAATCACATGAATACATAATTCATTGATTCTGCACTGCAGTTTTCTTTAACCATGCAACAGGCCCAGAGAATTCACATGATCTCAGGGGCAAGGCTGAAGGCATGATCCCGCAGCCCCCTCTACCAATATTGCCTCTTAGGGAGATGACGTCTGCAAAGGAAAATGGAAATGGATTGCCTTCAAATTGACTCCGACTTATGGCGACCCTATGAACAGGGTTTTCATGGTAAGCATTATTCAGAGGTGGTTTAACTTTGCCTTCCTCTGAGGCTGGGAGGCAGTGATTGGCCCAATGTCACCTAGTGAGCTTCATGGCTGTGTGGGGATTCGAACCCTGGTCTCCCAGGTTGTAGTCCAACACTCTAACCACTACGCCACACTGGCTCTCAAAGTTATTATTTCAAACTTGTTTGTTATTGTTATGTGCCTCCAAGTCAACTACGACTTATGGCGACCCTATGAATCAGTGACCTCCAAGAACATCTGTCATGAACCACTTGTAGTTATTTATTAATTACACCAATACAAAACAGTTATCTGATGTAGAGTAGCTAGTTCTAAATCCTATTCACTTTTCAGGAAAAACTCCCTCAGCTGATAACTCAACCTTTAAACAGCATATTGCTTGGCTCACAGCTTTGCCAGGATATCTACATGACTCGCAGATCAATAGTTTTGAGAGTAAATTTCTGTCGGACTTCCGGGAAGGGTGACTTCGCTTGTGCCTGCTTTTGAGACGGGCTCCCGCCTCAAAAGAAGCTTATTCAGATATAAATCAGTCAGAACATTTTTTTTTGACTGATGAAATTTCTCCCGGGCAGGGAGAAACGTAGAGATCAACCTCAAAAGCCTGTTTTTGTTGGGAGGACTGGATTTCATTAATTTATGAGAAAAGGTCCAGCCAGCAATGCCGGACGGACTTCCGAACAAGCTCTATCTGATTAATGCGATACGTTTATCTTTTCTTCAAAGAGAAAACGGACTAACAGGCAAGCACCCTTCTTTCTATTATTTTTTTTACTTGGTTTAAATTGTTGCAGCAAAAAGAGATTTGTCAAATGAATCAGCTTTAAAGAACTTCTGGGTGAGCTATAAGAGTTATAGCTCTGTTATTCACGAAATTAACAGCTTATCTCTGTTTCTATTGCAAAAAGCTGTCCTGGAAGTGCATTCTAAAGATATAAACAGAAGAGGGATTTCTATTCCGAGGAACATTATATTGTCTGGGACTATTCTCTTTTTGGTCTATTTTATTTTGACGAATCTGCTTCTTCACGACGCCACTAACTGTTTTGATGCTGGGAACTAAATTTGTTTTGTGTTCTTGAACATAGAGAGATAAGGCAGGCTGCTCTGTTTATACTGTGATGTCATCAAGCCTGGAATATTAACCCAATTGTTGCTGAAATAAGAAGTGGTTCTTCTTTATTTTTGTTTTGTTTTGTTTTGGTGGTTTTAAAAATGGCAATCAAGAAAGTGGCTGAGAATCTGGAAGTAATTATGTTTCAGAAAATAATGGATGAGATTGAGATAACGAAACAAACCCTGCGACAGGGCAGTAAGGAGCTGAAAATTGAACTGAGCAAAATGACGCAGGAGCTTAAAGAAATAGGGGATCCTGTGAGAGAGGAGAATGAGATCAGAGATGAGAAAAGAAAAAATAAAGGGAAGATACAAGCCCTGGAGATTGGAACAAATGTGGAATTGGAAAAAGATCTGGAGTTTATGGATATTAGAAATAAAATCTACTGTTTGGAATTTAACGTTATCTCTGAAGAAATTAATGAAGATATTAGAGATAAAGTTATCAATGGCTTGGATAATCTTCTGGACTGGATTGACGTGATGGAGCTTGATATAGAGAAAATCTATGGAATTAACTGCAGCCATGTGACAATGGAAAAACTCTCAAGAGATGAGCCAGTGCATTTTGTAAAAAAGAAGAACACAGATATGACTTTACAACAATATTTCAGCAACTTATTCAGAATTGATGGCAAGAAAATATTTGGGATAGAGGAAATTCCCATCAGACTCTTATTATATGACTATGGCTATGACAGCAAGATTATTATGGAATACTGATAATGGAAGATTGGACACTGAAATTACTGGACTTAACAGGACTATTGAAGATGGAAGATGGAATTAATATGGATAATGGAATAATGGCTATTGAAATTATTGGACCTAACAGATTTTGATGAGATGGATTAATCAATATGTTTATTTGGACTATGGTTATGACAATAAGATTATTATAATTATTAACGAGATGGATTAATCGACATGTTTATTTGGAGAAAAATTGATAGATATATTTCTTAAAGAATTGAAACCTCTCTTTGACTTTTTGTGGAAAGAATAAAGTAATGTTTATGAGATTTGATGATTAATTAAGATAACTACTGGAGGAAAGTGGTTTTATAATATAATTTAAGAGACAGGATTGTTATATATTGTAGACCTACAACTGATTTGATCTGCGACAAATGGGAAGTCAACATTTTATTTTTTTGTTTAATCATTTTTGTTTTGTTTTGTTTTTTGTCTTTGAATGTTTTATGATTTTGTTTTGTATGTTTTATGAAAATTTGAATAAAAATTATTGTAAAAAAAAAAAGAGAGTAAATTTCTATCACCTTTTTATGGTTCAGATTAGGGCTGATTAGATACCAATCAGAAAGAATAAGGCCCAGAGGATTGATAAAGTAGAAAGGTTTCACTATTAGGCGTACCCACCCCTTCATATTGAAAGCTAAGTATTTCCCTAGGGTTAGCATCCTCTGCCTGTGACTTATCCCGTTCCGCGCCCGGTACCTGCCGGGCTAAGGGGCGAATTTGCAGCCGCAGCCGAAGCCTAGGCCACCATCGTGGGGGATGTGTGTGTGCACGCAACACGCTGGCGCGCCTGCGTGACACGCAATAGGAGGCAGGGCTGCTGAAGGCCATTTAAGGCCACTCGGTGGGATTTTCTCATAAATAAGAATGCATAGAATTGGTCCAAGTCATATTTCTTTGAGTAAATTATTTAAACATAATGAAATTCTTTTCAGTAATCATGTACAGGTTGCACATTTGCTTGCATCTTCTCTTTAGCTAGTTTGCAAACTGGCTGTGGATGAGGTAGCCACCTTTTTGCAGGCCACTAGTCCTGTGCTTTTGGGAGTCGTTTGATCTGCAGACATTGGAGGATGACATTGCTCAGCTCCATGCCATCTAATAACTGCTGAATATGAACCCGCAACTGAAGTCACAAAAACAAGCCAGAAGGATAGCAGAGACTGCTCAAGGAAAGTGTCCCTTTCCAGCTAAGCTCGAGGTGCTATGGACCTTGCTGGCAGACTGCCCAGTATATGGGGAGACTCAATTTATGATGCGGTTTTTTCTTTATTAGGCGGTTCTTCTGGATCCTATACTGTGGCCCCCGGCTTGCCCTTATGGCCGGCAATCTTAAATCAGTCTTAGGTACAGACGCACTGGTCCAGGGGACTATTGATAAAGACATACAGTTGGGCAGGGTTATTGGCCCCTTCCCATCATCCTCTACCTCTGCTCTCACAATGCCCCCCCATAGGGCCCAATGTGGCAGTGGGCGGAGTCTACCTGATTCATCATCCATCATACAAGTGGGGTCAGTCAGTAATGGCTTCATGCCAGATAGACTATGCACAGTGCACTACACTGCATTCCATATGGTGCGCGCCTGTGGCAGAGGTACCTTAGGGGCAAGTGTGGCAGCTAATCTGCCTGCATTGCCAGCTGTTGAGTTTTGCCTTTTAGGTCGACTAGGCAGCAGAGCATTACCTATGGGCTGCTGTATTCTTGTATGGAGCACTTCAGCTCCTTCTTGGAAGGGACAGTCAGGAGACGAGGGGGCTCTGAAGCAGTGGGGCACTATTTTCATGATTTACGGTTCACGGGTAGGGCAGACTTTGGGTGCATGTTAGCACCTGATGGCACCATTTATGGCGTGGCTATGAACGGGGGGGGTTCCTTTGGCAGCAGGGAAAATGGAGGATCTGGCCCCAGGGTTCACCTTCCAGGGTATTAAGATTGACTCTTTGACCCAGGGCTGCAGGCTGCCCGGGAAAAGGGCTTGAACTGTTGCAGATCAAGATCCTGGAGTTGTCAGGGCTGGGAAAGTGTTGGATTTCTGCGCTTCAGGTGTTGGGGGCCTTCTACGGTGGGGTTTATGGTGCCATAACAGGGATGTCACAGCCTTACCACAGCTTCAGGGTTTGTTTTGTTTTTGTTTTTTGGCTGCCTTATGCGCCAACCTGCAGCGTGGCCCCCCCTTTCCGGCAGTGTGTCAATGGTGTTTTTAGTTAGAGGAGGGACCGACTCTGGGGGGGGGAGAACTGCTAGTCCCATACCACACACTGGGTGATGGGGGAGGGGAGTCAGATATGACCATATGCGTATCTGTTGCTCCAGGATGCTCACCAGCTATCAGAGGGCAGGAGGTGATTTCTGGGAGTTAGGGGCTGGCAGGGGCTAGACAAAGTGTGGCCTATTCCTATGAATCACGCGCAGGAATTCATCATGGATGGTAGGAGCAAAGCCCGTCCATCAGCATGTTGCAAGGTAGGCTGGCCTTTGGGACCATCCAGACGGCTTGGGATACGTCATGTGCTGTCCGGCTGGCCCATGCACACCACCGTACCCCTTATCCTCATCCTCCGTGTTCACCTGACCCGCCAGGGATTGTTGGTCAGGGAGGTGCCCTGTGACCAGCAGTTGTGTGCAGCGGCCCTCACACTTAATTTTGGAGCCTTCTGGATGGAGGGCGGGAGTGTTTGGGTCCAGGTCAGACTTCCCTACGAGCCATCCTGCTGTCCGAGGTTTGTTTCCAGGCAGACCAGGGGCACAAGAGGCTCACCATTATTTTATCCTGCCCCAGGACTGGACACTTGTCCCGTGAGGGTGTCATAGTGTTTCTTGGCCTGTAGCTACAGGCCCAGTTGCCTGATACTCAGGGGGAGGGACCTCCCCTCATAAAGTTTCGGTCTAGCGTTGCAGAGCCTGGGAGCAGACACATGGGATTTTGGGGGACATGCTCCTATGGAACTGGGGCTGCATACCCGGCAGGGGAATTGCCTACCTGGGGCGGTCTATTTGGTTTGGTATATGCAGATGTAGGCTGTTGGAAGGTGGAATTATGGAGCACATGGAGTACATTCACCCCTGGGGCGAGTCTGAAGGTCCAGGACCCAACTGTTCATGATTCTTTCTGTTTTTTGGCAGGTTGCTGGATGGGGATGGAGCAGATGCGCAGCCGACTCTGCAGCCATGGCATGATCTCATAGGCTGGCCTTGGGGCCGCAAACGCACATTGGTTCACAGCTGGGCCTCTGATGGTGGGCTACGTTTTGGTGGCTGGGTGTCCTACCCATGTTGTTCCAGCAGAGTTGAGTGCGGAAGGTCCCGCAGGTGGTGGTCATTCCCCTGGGTGGGAATGACCTTGGTTACTCAAGGGCAAGGCCCTCAGTGGCAGGCATGTGAGGACATGCAGTTGAGGCTACAATAGCCTCTGGTCATCTGCTGGAGGGCAAGGCCCTCAGTGGCAGGCATGTGAGGACATGCAGTTGTGAGGCAATGATGGCATCTTCTTGACGGACTGCACAAGATTCTTATCGGGTGTGGGGTAAAGGGAGACTAAGCAGAGGCTTGTCCCCCTTTTGTGGCAAGGAAGTGCGGGGGAAAGATTAAAAGGGAAAGGGCAGCTAGGTGACACCTTTAGGCACCTTTGGGGGTGATTGGCAGTCCGGGGGCCTGCAGCTCAGGGCTATACGGCCTGGGGGCAGAACACGGGCCGCCTTTGGGGCCAACGTGGCTCATCCGCTCGGAGTTTCAGGGCTCCGGGGGGCGGTGATGAGGGTTGGACCCCCTACACATCTTCAGGGTGTGGCTTGAGCTGGGGTCTGGCACAGGGCAGCCCCGGGCTCAGGCAAGGGTCTGGTTGCCCTGTGGCTGCAAGCAGGCTTTGCCTGGATCATCAGAATGCTCCTGCACTTGATTTCCCCTCTGCAGGTTCATTATTCTAATTGATTCCATTTAATAAAGTGGCCCATGATTTAACCCAATGAATGGTGTTTGTGTTTTATTTTGGCAATAGGCCGCAATCCCGTTCCGTGCCCGGTACCTGCCGGGCTAAGGGGCGAGTTTGCGGTCGCAGCCGAAGCCTAGGCTGCCATCGTGGGGGATGTGGGTGTGCACGCAGCGCGCTAGCGTGCCTGCGTGACACGCAATAGGAGGTGGGGCTGCTGAAGGCCATTTAAGGCCGCTCTGCCAGCCTCCCGCCCTCCTTTGAATTTTGGCGGCACCCGCCCAACCCTCCCTCTGCTGCAGTGTGATTCATTTGGTCGCTACGGGGCCGACTAGGAATTTTTGGCCGGCCTGCCTCACTTTGCTGACAGGTTTCTTTTGCCTACTTCACACTGTGGTTGGGGGGAAGGGTCAAGGGTTAGCACGGGTGCCTTTGGGGTCAATAGGCTGATTGGTCTGTTTTGGCTTAACATGTTAATGGTCACTGGTCAAGGAAGTGCAGGGGAAAGGTTAAAAGGGAAAGGGCAGCTAGGTGACACCTTTAGGCACCTTTGGGGGTGATTGGCAGTCCGGGAGCCTGCAGCTCAGGGCTATACGGCCCGGGGGCAGAACACGGGCCGCCTTTGGGGCCAACGTGCCTCACCTGCTCGGAGTTTCAGGGCTCCGGGGGGCGGTGATGCAGGTTGGGCCCCCTACACATCGTCATGGTGTGGCATGAGCTGGGGTCTGGCACAGGGCAGCCCCGGGCTCAGGCAAGGGTCTGGTTGCCCTATGGCTGCAAGCAGGCTTTGCCTGGATCATCAGAATGCTCCCGCACTTGATTTCCCCTCTGCAGGTTCATTATTCTAATTGATTCTGTTTAATAAAGTGGCCCATGATTTAACCCAATGAATGGTGTTTGTGTTTTATTTCGGCAATAGGCCGCAATAACAGAAGAGCTGCTTGATCATTTTCCCAACTTTTTAAAAGTTACTGTGAACTGGGGCAGAGAGAGATTGCAGGTTGAACCTTGAATTAGAGCCATAACCTGATGTGACATTGTTATTTTTTAAAAAGAATAAAAATGCCACTTCCTTTCAGAATTCAACATGTACTCTGAAACATGTAGAAAGTAACAGGGTTACTCTCATTAACCAAGATTAAGCACATTAGTCTGTGCACAAGCGATAGTGATAGTGCCTGCTTTGCTTCTCCCTTCCTCTATTGGGGACACCAACCACAAAGCAGGTGGGCTAGTGTTACATCTGACCCAGCGCTCCTGGTTTGTTTTACTCCAACCTAGAAGCCAAGATTTGTTCATGGATTCCCAGTCATGGGCTGAGAGAATTCCTGACAAAATCTTGAAGTCACTTTTTTATTAGTTGATGGTAACTTAAGCCATACAGCAACACCTTGAAGTCAGTCCGAAGTGTTAGATGGCATCAACCTAATTATAGAGCCTAGGCACTTATATAGGAATATTTTCTTTTTTTAATAGCAAAGTATATTTCCAGTTCCTAGACCACTCTCTTGACAGCTGAATGGTCTTCAAAGATACAGAAATTAGCCATACCTGTTTTGGAGTGTGGCTTGCATATTAAGAAGGAAAAGTAAAATATATTGCATAACGGATGCCAAAACATCGCTCCCTCCTTCTCACTAAAACAACTAGTAAACATGAAAACTCCTTTTTTGTAGTCATTCTATCCTCATCAAACTTCTGGAACTTGCACTACCTCCGGGGCATCTTAGCCCAGCACAAACTATTGGCCAAGCTATACATGACATTAAATGCATCTTTTCATTTAAGGTGCAGATTTTTTTTAATGCAAATTTTGATAGTTATTTGGATCACAGCAGATGCAGAGGGGAAATTTAACTCTTTCGTACCTTGCTGAAATCCTGAGAAAAATCACTTTTCTGAAGCTGGTATTTGCTTTGGGGAGAATCTCCCACTAGCACCAACATATTCAATGTGGATTAGTGAGAGTCCTCTGCCAGTTGCTGTGGGCATTTGACCCATCCTCACCTTCACTGATGGCAAGGAAAAAGTTCCACCTGCCTTAGGATTTTCTTTCTCTCTCTCAAACCATGTCTCTCCCTTCCCTGCCCCCACCGTCCAGATATCCTATAATTCCATAAAGAGGCTACCCCCGTGATTTGAAATCCTAGGCTGTAAGCAGTTCCATGTCACAGATATAAAACTTATTTTAGACAATCTTGCTAAAAATCCAGATAGTCTGCAATCATCCCACAGTCACCCCACATTTTCAAAGTCAGACCGTTGTATATATTAGTCAGCCTTGTGTCATCTGCATAATATATTAAACTTGCTTTGATAATTTCCATTTAACATCAAAAGCACTGAAAAAGCTAGTCATTCATACCAAAGTGACGAGGACAAAACTTTAATCTGAAAGACATGAGTTCAAATCCCACCTCAGTCATAAAATGAAGAGTCATCTATTTAAAACAAATGCCTCCAAATTTAAGGGTCACTGGAAAGAAATTGATATAATGTGGGTAGCCTACCTGTGACACTAATGCCATAAGTGGCACAGTGGCCGGAGTGTGTGGGATTCCTGTAGTGAAGCATGAGTGCTCATAGGCATGCCGTGGCACAAAGTCAGCACTGCACTCCACCTACCTCTCCCATGAAGTACTGCTGCCTGGTACTAAGCTCAGTCTACAGTAAAGACAAAACTAACCCAAGGTATAGGAGACTAAATATGCGTTGTATGCATACTATACTGCCTCCTGGTATGGTCTTCACTAATGGCACATTGACCAAAAATGTTCATCATCACTGGGGGGGGGGGGGGAATGTTGGACTTGGATTACAGAAGCCTTGGGCAAATCACTACCTTGCACAGAGATGTTCAGAGGATAAAATAGGAAAGGATGTATTCATATTAGAAAGAATTGCCCATCGTTAAGATGGGTTGTGGGGAGCAGAAGAAGAGCTTATATATCGAAAGAACTCATGGAAGGAGCACTCTGTGTGTGACTCTGTGTGTTCCATGCACAAAAATATATTGTGCACCCCTCTGTGGGAGCTCTGCCAGTGGAGACCTGGTCATCCCGTGGCAGGGCAAGGGGCAGGATATACCATTTGCCTATAATGGGTAAAATTATGTGCTTCTCTTAGATAAATCGGTGCCCACACACACACATACCAGAAGCCAGTTAGTTCCCATCTGTCACACTTGCCCTTCCAAGTATGACACCAAAAGTGATACGATACTTAGCCCAGAACGTGTTCTGTCCATTTCATGTGAAAAAGGAACATAGAGAGTGCAAAAACATTATTTTGTCTGTTTTCACAATAGACAAATCATTTGCTTCCCTTAACTTTGTTGCAAACAGACTCAGAGGTCAATAGTACCCGACAGGTTTACAAAAGCCCTTTTACAAACCTAATTTTTTAAAACATTTCTTTTCCAGTCAGAACCTTCCTTGTGGTCCAACAAAGCTGGTCTTTTCATCACAGATATTTTTAATTAATATACCACTTAGTTGCCAAAGTAGCTTCTAAGCAGTTTACAATCATAAAACAAATTACAAAAAAAACACATGTAATTAAAATACATAATAAAACAATTCCATCAAACCATTAAAATAAGCGTCCAATAAAACAAGCCCATTAAAACAGGTAAAACAGCAATTAAAACACGAGGTTCAGTTCAGGAGATGAGGACATGCTCGTCTAAACAGGTGGTCTTCAAAGGCTGATGGAATGCCAGTGCTCATGGGGCCGCTCGGATTTGAGCAGGGAGAGCAACACGTGTCAACACAGTGAAAAAGCCCACCTCCATGTTACCACAAGCTGATAATCTCCAGATCACTGCACAACTCATCATATTCCATTTGATGATCTTCATCATCATCATGATCATCATCATGATCATCACCATTAATTTGCATACCACCTTTCCACAGCTGAGCCATGCTCAAGGCGACTTACAACGTCAAAAAATTACACGATTCATTCTAATAGTTACAAAAATAAAACAAAATATAGTCAAACCACAGTCATAAGCAATAAACGAATGATCTTAATGCCTTTACTGCACTATGAGGGGAAGTCAGTCTGTCAAGTAACCCGTTCTAGAGTTGTTTAGTAGCAAGACCTTAAAACTGGTTCAGTAGTGAACAGGCAGCCCGCGAGGATTCCTTATCATTAGCATGATATGCACCCCATACAGGGCACTACTCATTATCCAAGCCATGGCTTTCTGCACCAGTCCCAGCCTCCAGATCAGCCATAAATGAACCCCCACATAGAATGCATTACAATAGTCAACACATGAGGCTACCAACACATGAATCACAGTGAACAAGATATCCCCAACCAGGACAGCGTGCAGTTGGTCAACTAGCCGAAGCTGGTAAGACACACTTTGCCATGGAGGTCACCTGGGCCTCCATGGACAAACATGGTTCCAAGAGCACCTCTAGCCTGCCTACCTGTTCCTTCAGAGGTAGTACAACCCATCTTGTAAGAAATTGATCTTTTAGCATGGCAGCACTTACTCTTTGGAACTTTCTACCTACTGACATCAGGCAGGCACCTTCACTGAACTATTTTCGGTGCCTGCCTGATGACCCCTATCATCACCATACCATTCCTCCCGCGCCCCCCAAGGCAACTTGCAATAAGATGCCCATACTCCTCACCACCACACTTACTCCAAGACATTCCACTGCACATATCCTGTGCTCGCACCACAACTGCTTCCTAATTATTCAAGTGTGTAACCCAACCTTTCCCTAGTGGGCCACCAGATGTTGTTGGACCACAACTCCCATCAGCCTCAGCCAGCATTGCCAATGGTCAGGAAAGATGGGAATTGTGGTCCAACAACATCTGGTGGCCCACTAGTTGGGAAAGGCTGGTGTAACCAGAAAAAAACAACTAATCTAAGCTCTCACCCAAGTGGCTGTTCCCCTCATCACTCCACCTTTCATCAAGAAACCAAGTTGGAAACATACACCACACATACTCTGCCACTCCTGTCTCCATTCAGGAGTGACCCATTATTTCAAAGACTGAAGAAGGTAGTGCCCACGCCCTCATTACTCCCTGAAGGAGCAACCCAAAGGGAAGATTCCCTTTGGTGTCTCACCATTCAGGGTCATCCCTGTCTGGGTGGCCCAACATGGGTTGGTGGTGTATCCTTTATAAGGCTATGGGCAATCAGTCTGATAAGTGCCTGTTTCCAGCTTTCTCCATTTCCTCCGTGGGGGGGGGGGTTGCAGCAGGTGATAACAAGCTAAGGCAAATGAGCTGCTCAGCAACAGGGCGGACCAGGGGTAGCTATCAAACCGTCCCAGTTCTCCTTACCTCCTGACAAAATGCCCCAGCAGCACCTGTCGTGGGAAGAGACCTTAGTGGTGGGTCTTTTATAAGGCTATAAGCCTTATAAAGATATCACTGTTCATCACAGTACATTGCACAAATTTACTAATCCAGCTTTTGGGGTTACTGAGACCCCAATTACATCTGCAAATCTTTGCAGGCAAGCAGCACTCTCACTTCAATAGGTAGCCAAGACTTAATGGCAAGTCTCAATCAAGAATCTTTAGAAGACCACTTTTCTCTCTTTATTGAAGAGGAAAATGCAAATGCCTCAACACCTGCTTGGCACAGTGTCACTGGCCTCAATGTGAGAAACAAACTTGCCCCTGTGCGTAACCTGTAGGATAAGAGACTCTCTCATAAGGTGAGACTCTCTCAAAATGCTTTGTGCCACATGAGAATATTATAATTCATGAAGAATACATAAGCAATATATATATTATATATGCACACCATCCAAACCCACAAAATATGGCGTAAAATTCTGGTTGTATTGTAATTCCAAAACACTGTATGTTTATGATGTCAATATATATGTGGAGAAGGTGTTCAAGCTCAGCTAGGCAATGGTTGAGAAACAAACAACATATTTACAGGGTACTGGGTGGGATATAATTCCCACCCCCGACAGGTCTCTCTCACACACCATTACTTTTGAAAATTCCTCAGTAGTAAAATTAAGAAACATGTGCCAAGAGAATTTTGAAACTTCAGTGTCCATGCTTTGTAATAGCCCCTAATATTGTTGAGCATGGATGGGAATGCATAAGAAAGAGACCCAAACTGATTTATTCAACTATCATGCATTCATTTCTAAACCAGGCTAGCCAGTCTCAGTCAGCATCGCCAATAGCCAGGGGTGATGGGAGCTATAGCCCAAAACATCTAAAGGGCACAACAGTGGCTGCCGCTGTTCTAAAAGTGCATACTATATTGCCTTTGAAACAAAAAGTCCACTTTTGGTCCCTGACTTTACTTTCTATTTTGCCCTGTGACTCAGCAGAATTTCCCCCTCTTTCTCAACCACAGCTAACCTCTGTGTTGTAAGTAGGCTATGCGCTGAAGCTCCTTCTAAATCCGTCTCAGAAGCGTAACTGTAGTTGCCAAAGTTAGCAAACACACTCATTCACCTTTGTTGCTATTTGGAAGCATAAAATAAAAAGGTAAGTCTGCCGTTTTTAAAATTCAGCCAACAAAAATGTTAAAAAACCTGCTGGCTGACTATAAGTGACTGATAATAAGTTAAAAGCCAGAGAAAAATTGCAAGTTTTCTTTAAGATCAGACTTTTTTTCCTATGGTAAGAATCTAGCACATGTTACTGGGGACATATACGAAAAAAAAAAAAAAATCCCACAGACCACAGTGCAAAACTACCCACAGACCCCAACGAAGTTAAAGTTTTAAATTGTGTTTTAAATTGTGTTTTAAATTGTTTTTAAAAGATGTGTTTTTAAATCTGTGTATTTGTTTTTAATGTTCTTACTTATTGTAAACTGCCCAGAGAGCTTCAGCTATGGGGCAGTATATAAGTATGATAAATAAATAAATAAATATGATAGATAAATAAATAAATAAATAAATAAATAAATAAGTAAAGTGATACTCACGCATATCTCCAAAAGACCCTTTGGTGACATTCTTGGCTTGTTTAACTGTCACAGTAAATGTGTGCGAGTACTGGTGTTCCACCTGAATGCCAAAAGAGCAGTTGGTTAAGAAGGAAATAAATGCCACAGAGCAAATCAATCAAACAACTCTCTCCAACCAATTTCCAATTTGTCTAAAATATTCCCAAGTTTGTTTCTCCAAAAGCAAATGAAGCACCTACTGGAAGACACAGCATCTTGAGTCAGAAGTATATCTGTCTTCAGCTTTACTGAATGTTCAGACTACACTGAGCGTAACTGACTGCAACCACTCCTACACAAATGCTTGTTCCACACACACACACACACACACACACACACACTTGTGTTTTTAATTTTAGTTTCAATGATTTAACACTCTTCCCCTCTAAGCGCTGGTACTCTTCAGACACTGCATTAGTCAACAAAAGGACAGCGGCGGCTGGGGAAGCCAAACGTTATTTTACAGGTGCCTTTATTTACTCTGTGCTTGTAATTCCCTCCCACGGAAAGGTACAATTATACCTAACGACTATATTTCACAACAGATATAATATACCTATGTAAATGTAAAAATGGGTCTACATTCAGAATGCTTACATACATTAGAGCAGTTATTTTCTAACTTTCTACCTTCACTTAACTCTTTCCACACTGGCCTGATTCACACATCATGATAAGGCAAACTACGGCTTACCGGGACCATGAAAATGTGTGGACTCCTGGAGAAGAGCTCACGGCTGCTTTGCTCCTCCCCTGTCATTTGGCTTAGTGTGTAATGAGCATGAGCTGTAGCCAAGGTATAAAAATTACTGCAGAAGAGGTAAGCGGCTGCAAGCTCATCTCTGGGAGCCTGCACATTTGCACAGTCCCAGTGAGCCACTGTTTGGCTTATTGTGACATGCAATCCAGGCCGTTGACTCATCTGCCCAAAAACCGTTGCATATCTGCTAGAGAAATCCAGAATGCTACAAATGATTCTGGACCTTTTCTAGACTACCAGTGGCCAAGCAAAAGAGTGAATAGTTGCATTCCTTCTTTAAAGATATGAACTTCCTCCGCCTTGCAAATGCATATAGCTACCAGATAGGCAGCCTTCTATTGGTCCAACCAGTAAATTGTGCTCTGTCAGATAATTAGTGCCAACAGCCTAAGAAAACCCCCAGAAAACCTGTTCTTTTAGATTCCACTCATAGTGCCCTCAAGATTTATTTATTTATTTATTTATTTATTAAATTTATATACCGCCCGACTAGCGATAGCTCTCTGGGCGGTGAACATAAAATAGTATAAAAATACAATGAATAACAAAATAATATTAAAATACAATCAACAATACAATAAACATTTTTAAAATTAGATCAATGTAACTTAAAATGCTTCAGAGAATAGGAAGGTTTTGACCTGGCGCCGGAAGGAAAGCAGAGTCGGCGCCAGGCGTACTTCCTCAGGGAGACTGTTCCATAGTTCGGGGGCCACCACTGAGAAGGCCCTAGATCTTGTCATCACCCTCCGGGCCTCCCTGTGAGTTGGAACCCGGAGGAGGGCCTTCGTAGCAGAACGTAGTGCACGGGCCGGTTCATATCGGAAGAGGCGTTCCGCAAGGTATCGTGGTCCCGCACCGTATAAGGCTTTATAGGTTAATACCAACACTTTGAATCTAGCCCGGAAACATATTGGCAACCAGTGCAAGCTGGCCAGAACAGGTGTTATATGCTCGGACCGCTTGGTCCTTGTCAGCAATCTGGCCGCCGCATTTTGCACTAGTTGTAGCTTCCGAACTGTCTTCAAAGGTAGCCCTACGTAAAGCGCATTACAGTAATCCAAACGTGAGGTTACCAGAGCATGTACCACTGATGTAAGGTCCTCTTTACTCAAATAGGGACGTAGCTGGGCTACCAACCGAAGTTGGTAAAACGCATTCCTAACCACCGAGGCTACTTGAGCCTCAAGTGAGAGGGAAGAGTCTAAAAAGACTCCCAGATAGCTTTGGCACTAGCCCTGGTAGACAGCCCGTGTCTGGAAAGGAAATTGACTTCTACTGCTCCTTCTTCCAGGCCTCTTAGTGGCTTTTGACATAGTGAGTCACATTATCCCACTGGTCTAACTTTGAGATTTAGCAGTGGCAAGTTCAGTTTTATGCCATCAGCATTATTTAATAACCAGGTTTCAAAGAATTGTGTTGGGAGATTCCTCCTTGGACCCTGGCAAGTTATATCCTGCAGTTCGGTAGGATTAACCAGCAGTTGAGAGATTCTTCACAGATCTGGAGTATCTGTGACCAACATACTACAGACACTCAGCACTATCGGGGGGTTTTAACATCCAGCCCAGGAACCATTTTATCAGAAGACTGGTTCAAGTGAGACATGTTTGAGGACCATATGCAAACAATTTAGAAGAAATGCTGGTTCGAAATTCTTTGTTTGTCTACAGTGTCTGCCCAGCTTATTGCTAGTGGCATTTGCCTGCCATTAATCCAGGTCTATAGCCCAGTCACGGTTTCAGACATTATTGATCCAAATGGCTTTTACACTTCACACACTAAACTAGGCTGGGTTTTAATGATACAGTGGTAGCCCTAAACTTGACTTTATTGTCAGAATATTAGTTTATTAATTGTCAACGCATAATACTGGCTCGTAAAAGCACCTTGTTTGTTTGCCTCTGGAAAATAAGAATCATCTCTGGGCAGTAGGCAGACAACCTTTTATAACAGGGGTAGGGAATCTCAAGGCCAAGGCCCAAATGCAGCCCTGCAGCTCTCCCTCTCTGGCTCTCAGAATTCACCCAGGGCATGATCCCTTACCAGGTTGTGCCTTGTATGCTTCTGTGTGGCTCAGATGTGTTCTTCAACCTTGATAATACCTTTTGCTTGCCTGAATGGAGGATATAGAATCCACTGACTTTTGTGTTGCTAGCACGTCATCTACTGTACAAAAGGCAAGTGTCGCACCTGTTGCTCTGCCCACTTGTGCCTCTGGCCCTGTCCACTTTTTGCCTCTTACCCCATCCACCAGCAGCGGGTAGCCCCCAGAAGATTGCCTGTGAAGGAACATAGCCCTCAAATTTAAAGGGGTTTCTACCTCTAAGAGTTGTTTTTCCTTTAAGCCATCGCCATGCCACAGATGTCTTGAGATAGATATGGCTCTCAGTTGGAGCATGGCGAGCCAAAAATATTGGCCATGGGGGTACTTCTTTCTGACATTGCAACCACTGAATGGTAAGAAAGAACCACCAAGCTTGTTTGGTAAAGTAAGCTGCTCTTCATCTTTCTAGGCCTCCTGGGAAACGCCAAAGTTTTCTCTCATCATTCCTATAGAGTCTACAACAAGAATGTTAAATGATGCCATTTTCCTTTTACCTCTTTGGCAGTGGCAAGGAACGTTGAGTAGACATTTAGGAAAAGAGAAGGTTTTTTTATCAACATCTTCCTTCATAAAAGTACATTTCCTTCTTTTCAAAAGGTCAGAGAGAACTAAGATGACAATTAATTAATTATTCAATCATATTGATTGCCTGACCATTATTGTCCATGCACTGGTAACCTCTAGGCTGGATTACTATAATGCGCTCTATGAGGGGCTGCCCTTGAGGTTGGTCTGGAAGCTGCAGCTGGTGCAAAATGCAGCAGCGAGACTGCTCACTGGGGCAGGGTGTTGCCAACATGTCACCCCGCTGCTGAAAGAATTGCACTGGCTGCCCATTAGCTACCGGGGAAAGCTCAAGGTTCTGGTTTTGGTGTACAAAGCCCTATTGTAGCTTGAGACCAGGATACCTGAAAGTATCCTCTTACATACCCAGTCAATCACTGCGCTCTGCAGGTGAGGGCCTCCTGCAGATACCACCTTATCAGGAGGTTCGTGCTACACAACATAGGAAGTAGACCTTTAGAGTTGTTGCAGCTACCCTTCGGAATTCCCTCCCTTTAAATATTAGACAGGCGCCATTTCTGTTACTTTTCAGCACCTACTGAAGTCCTTCCTCTTTCAACAAGCCTTTTAAGTAGAGGCCTTATCTCAGTCTGCATCTGTGTTGGAATTGCTTTTTAAGATGTTTTTAAAGCTTTTTTAAAAATGTTTTTAAAGATGTTTTGTTTTAATATATTTTAAAGCGTTTTTATGATGTTTTAGAGTGTTTTTAGTGTTTTTGTTTGCCTCCCAGGGCTCCTACTGGGAGGAAGGGCAGGATATAATGTAAATAATAAATATTGCATTTATTATACTGCCTTTCTGCCATGGAGCCCAAGACAGTTCCCTGGCTTGGGCTCCACAGCTTCTGCCTTCCCTCAGGTCTTAAGCAGCTCCAGGGAAGATGCAGATGGAGTTGCTCTAACAGTTTTCTCTCAGGGCACTGATGTGTCCTTCTCGAGTTGGTGGTGATATGATCCCAGGTCTGGGCTTTTTCTCCTTGGCCTTCTCTCAGGAATACTTATTATACTTATAAATGTATTATGCTCAGTATATAATACTATGTGTTTAGTGTTCACATAGTACTGTATAAAGCTTTCAAAACCCTTTACATGCCTTTTTTCAGGAATCCTTATAACTATTTTCCAAGGCAAGCTACTATTATTATCCTCATATTGAAAACTGAGGAGAGGAGCTGAGGGTCATAAGCGCAGCTATAAACTGAGACTGCTCTGGCCAAGTTCGACACATCCTCAAGATGAATGTGGCTTACCAGAGAGCCCTACTTCTATCAAATTGCTCAAAAGCCCGGAGAAACTATTGAGTCATTCGTTATGACCTTGAATGAACAATGAGGATTAAAAAAAAAGATGAGCACTTTAGACATAGATTAACACTTGGGATTCTAGACAAATGGCTCTATGAAAGAATGCAGCTTGGTGTTAGTGATAGAGATGACAAGGCCATCAGAGCTGATCAAATCCCCCAAACAAAGAGCAACTTGGAGAAGGCAAACTCAACTTCACAAAACATTAGAAATGGTTACATCAGCCATTTTGTGGGTTTTGGGGGGAACACAAATTCACTTCTCTTATCACTGCAAAAGTAACACAAAATGAAGCCCAGAGAAAGCAGCTAGACATTTTTAAAGCATTCTACAGTGGGGCACCCTTTCAGACTCCAGATGCAAGATGTGGAAAGGTTCAACAACATTACAGGAGTTTGCCCAGCTAAAAGAACACAGTGCAGGAAGCATTCAAAATAAGGGTATTTTGCTGTGATATGGTACAAGTAACTACAGCAATGGATGGCAAATTTTCATATGCTCCATATTTTGCAGACACCAATTCTCCCTGGAAAATAAACAGGGGCTGAAAACATCAACTAACAATATGGCATTGAAACACTGTCCAGGAATAGTGCACTATCTAAGTTGACATTTGCAAGACATCTCAACAGAAACACAGCCACCAAACCTATTACAAAAATCCACTATATCCCAGTTTTGGAAATCAGATCAGGAGACTGCCTTCACAAAGATAAAGGGCGTGATCTCCAATTTCCCAGTCTAATGATGACAACAAGCCCACAATATTTAGCACTCATACAAGCAGCTGGGGGCTAGATGGAGTGTTCTACAACTGCATAGTTCAGAAAGGATGATGATTTGAATTCTCCTCCAGAACTCTTGTTGTTATGTGCCTTCAAGTCAATTTCGACTTATGGCAACCCTAAGAATCAGCCATCTCCAACAGCATCTGTTATAACCCACCCTGTTCAGATCTTGTAAGTTCAGGTCTGTGGCTTCTTTTATGGAATCAATCCATCTCTTATTTGGCCTTCCTCCTTTTCTACTCCTTTTGTTTTTCCTAGCATTATTGTCTTTTCTAGTGAATCATGTCTTCTCATTATGAGTCCAAAGTATGATAACCTCAGTTTCATCATTTTAGCTTCTAGTGACAGTTCTGGTTTAATTTGATGCAACACTCAATTATTTGTCTTTTTCGCAGTCTGTGGTATCTACAAAGTTCTCCTCCAACACCACATTTCAAATAAGTTTATACTTGGCAGCTTTCACACTGCACTTTATTCCGTTATTCTTGACAATTTCTTACCTGGTAATTTGCGCATTATATTTGATCTTTCACACGATGCACAAGCTAGCTCCGGAATTCTAGTGGAATGTAGTGCAAGTTTAGGGCTAATTTCCATGATAAATGAACCAGAAATAATCTGTTAGCAAGACTGGGGACCTGGAAAATTGTGGGAGTTTTTTGCAAGCTGCAGCCACTCACATGACAGGCATCCCAGCATGCAGTGCATTCCCATCCTTTAGTCACGCAGTTGTTGTTGTTTTGCCTGACGAAAATTGTACTGATATTCTGGCATTAGCACAGATAGCAGCACCATTTCCTACACACACCCCTGTGTCGATACAACTAAAATAATTTTAAAAGTCAGATGCTAAAAGGAGAGGACTTGCATGGTGACGGGATGAGATCTTAGACCTCCTACGCAGTGGGGAACAATACACATGTGTATAATGAGTGAGGGACGAAAACAAGAAATTCGCTGCAGCCGTCTGAAAGACCATTGCGTGAAATGCCAGTATATCTGGTGAAAAAACTGCTGTTCCTCAACGTAACAGGTCCTGCAGCGTGAAAGGGATTTTAGAAATCGGAACAGAAGCACTACCTTTTTAAGACATTAACTCAGAGCTTGGAAAAGTTACTTTTTTGAACTACAACTCCCATCAGCCCCAGCCAACATGGCTACTGGATTGGGCTGATGGGAGTTGTGGTTCAAAAAAGTAACTTTTCCAAGCTCTGCATTAACTCAATCAGCTCCATGTGTGGAAGCAGCCAGAGAAAGTGGATAGAGAAAGGTTTTTCTTCCTTTTTCATAACACTAGAACTTGTGGATGTTGAAAGAAGCTGAATGTTGGACGATTCAGGATAGACAAAAGAAAGTACTTCTTCACGCAGAATCACAGGAGGCAGTGATGGCCACCAACTTGGACGGCTTTAAAAGAGGATTAGAAAAATTCATGGAGGATAAAGCTATCAATAGCTACTAGCTATGACGGCTATGTTCTACTTCCACTGTCTGAGGCAATAAGCCTCTGAATACCAGGTGCTGGGAATCGCAGGTGGGAAGGGTGCTATTGCACTCAGGTTTTGCTTGCAGGCTCATCATAAGCATCTGGTTGGCCACTGTGAACACAAGATGCTGGATTAGATGGGCTGTTGGTCTAATCCAGCATGTTCCACTTATGTTCTTAGGTTTTTAATCTTTCAGAGATTACTAGAAAGTATTTTGCAGACACAGTCGAACTGAAGGAACTGTTAACCACTACACCTTACCAACAAATCTTGGAAAAGGCTTGCAGCTTAACTGTGTGAATTGAGAGGCCAGCACTATTTGGTTGTTGGAGAGTACGATTCAAGGTGCATCTCCCTTGCCTGACATTACCCACCATAGCATTGTTACAAAGCTGAAGAACACCTTTGTTTATTTTGGCTTTCCAGAAGAACTTGTGACCAACAATGCAAGCCAATTTATGCCGGTAGGATTCCAGTCATTCTGCACGTTTTACAACTTTTGCCACATTACCCCGAATCCTCACTATGCTCCAGCAAACAGTGACACAGAGACAGCAGTATAGACTGCAAAGAAAATACTGGGATGCAATTATCATAATTACCATCATTTATTTCCTGCTCTTCACCCAAAGATCCCAGAGCAGGTGCATGGGCAAATAGATCCGCAAGACATCTAGGTGTACCAAGGAGGTTTAGAGTGGCATGCCCCATTCCCCCTGTTCCATATTCTTGTCTCACACCCATTTTTACTGATCTTTAGGGTTGTTTGTTGCTTTCTCGGGTTGCTTGCATGGTATAGTAATCTGTGAAGCTCTGTTTAGGATAGTAAGCTCAATTGGCAGGCTTTCTCACTCTGCATATGTTGACAAAAAGCTGGGGAAATTAGCCAAAATTAGCCAAAACAGACAGTGGATGAGCTCATCACATATGCTGACAGGGGCTGGGAATGAGCTTCACAGCTGTATTTCCAGCCCTGGCTAGCACAAATCCAAGACCACTGAGGGATAAACAAAGGGCAGAGGCATGAGATTCAAGTAAACTGGCCACTAGGAAAGATAAAAATCTCACAGGTATAGGTGCCACCTGTGCCCCCTCCCAGGGGCTCTTTTTGGTATAAATAAAGGGCCCTAGATCTGGGAAGATAAGCCTCAACACGGGCCTGAAGCAAGGCGCAGTGTAAATCCAAACGGAACCATAAAGGGGATTGTTTCACTGTTGCTGTCTGAGGCTTCCAACAGGAAAAGGGAGACTGTAAGATAAGATCTATGCTTATCATTAGCTGCTTTGAGTGCTTTAGTGCCTGGCAGCCAAAAAACAACAGCTTTGCTTCAATAAAGCACTAAATTTTCTTTCTTCACAAGTGTGTTTCATAGTTTTTAAGGTCCCAATTTTCTTGCCTCTGGCAAAACTACCTTTGGCAAAACAGCAGGTTACAACAATTTAAAAACGTATACTTAAAAACAGTTGAAAACAATCAAAACAATGTCATGGAAAAAAGGTTGGGTCCTAAAAATATACATCTCAGGTGTCAAAGGCCAGGGTTAAGAGGCTCATCTTCAGCATTCACCAAAAGTTGTACAATGAAGTTGCCAGATGCACCTCGGTGGGGACGGAGTTCCACAGCAAATGCCCTCTCCCAGGCCACCACCACCCAAACTTCTGAGAGTAGCAGAACTTTCAAAAGGGCTTCCTCTGCTGATCTCAACACCAGAGGGGGTCTGTAGGGTAGGAGGCAGTCTTTCAGATATTTACAACCCTAAATGACTTAGGTCCCAAATACTAATGTGAGTACCTTGAACTGAGCCCAGAAACAAACTGGCAGCCAATGCAGCTGTTTTAAAATAGGGGTTATATGAGTTCTACAGGGCACCCCAGCCAGTAATCTGGCGGCTGCATTGTGGACCAGCTGAAGTCTCTGAGTCATCTTCAAGGGCAGCCCCACATAGAGCACACTGCAATAATCCAGTCTGGAACTTACCAGAGCATGTGGCCAAGTCTTCTCTGTCCAAAAGAGGCTGGCAAACCAACCAGAGCTGGAAAAAGACACTCCTAGCCTTTGAGACCACCTGAACCTCCAGTGACAGTGTTGGATCAAGAAGTACCCCCAGGCTGTGGACCTGCTCCTTCAAGGAAAGAGCAACCCCATCCAGAACAGGCCATCTTCCCACCTCCTGGACATGAAAACTCTGACCACAGAACACTTCTGTTTTTTCAGGATTCAGCCTTAATTTATTGGCCCACATCCAGTCTATCACTGCCTCCAAGCATTGGTTCAACACCTCAACAGCCTCTGATTCAGATGGAATAGAGAGGTAGAGCTTGGTGTCATCTGCATATTGATGGCACCTCACTCCAAATCACCTGATGACAGCTCCCAGTGGCTTCATACCGATGTCAAATAGCATGGGGGACAAGGTGAACCCCTGCAGAGCACCACAGAATATCTCCCATGGTGCTGAACAGTAGCCTCCCATAACTACTTTTTGGAATCAGTGTTGGCGGTATGAGCGAAACCACTGAAGCACAGTGCCCCCAACCCCCACCTCCAGGAGACGTTCCAGAAGGACACCACAGTCAACAGTATCAAAAGCTACTCAGACTTTGCCTGAGCTATCTTGTAAGAGGGGCAGCAACGCCACATCATCACCCAATGCAAATGAGTTATCTGGAAGACTTCCAGGTTCAACGTTCTTGTCTAGCTTCCCAACCGGTGCGCACTGGTAAGAGGAAGGGCTGTAGCACCGTGGATGAGCACATGCATTGAATGCAGAAGCTCCCAAATTCAATCGGTGTTTCCAGACAGGGCTGAGAAAAACTGCTGCCGCTGCCAGACAGGGTCAAAAATAGATGGACCAACTGTCTGACTCAGTATAACCAAGCTTCCAATCCTTCTGTATCCCCCAAGCCTTCCATGACAATTCTGCTTCTCATTTTAATCATATCACCTCTCCACCTGGCAGGGGCTTCCTTTTCCTCAGACTGCTTATTTTCAGCTTATTCTTTTGGTCTGCTATAAATATTTATCCCTATTATAATAATAATAAAATTTTATTTGTTAGTTGCCCATCTGTCCGACTTAACGGACACTCTGGGCGACTTACACAATATAAAATACAATATAAAACATATGCATACAACAATCAAAATATTAACATCAGTTCATCTAAACCATCCTTCAATAATACAGCATAATAGCCTAACCCACCCCAGAGATCCCATAGGCCTGCCTGAATAGCCAGGTCTTTAAGGCTCGGCGAAAAGCCATCAGGGAGGAGGCATGTCGGAGGTCAAAAGGAAGCAAGTTCCAGAGGGTGGGGGCCACGATCGAAAAAGCCCTCTCTCTGGTCCGCACCAGCCTAGCTGTTTTTACCGGTGGGACCGAGAGAAGGTCTTGTGAGGCTGATCTTGTTTGGCGGCATATTTGGTGATACTGGAGGCGTTCCTTCAAATAAGCTGGGCCAAAACCGTATAGGGTTTTAAAGGTTAATACCAACACCTTGAATTGGGCCCAGTATACAACTGGCAACCAGTGTAACTCCATCAACACTGGGGTGATATGGTCCCGGTGACGGCTCTGCTTTATTAAGCGTGCCGCCACATTCTGTACCAGCTGCAGTTTCCGGACCGTCTTCAAGGGTAACCCCACGTAGAGCGCATTACAGTAGTCTAATCGAGAGGAGACCAGGGCATGTATCACTCGTGGGAGCAGATGTATAGGAAGGTAGGGTCGCAGCCTCTGTACCAGATGAAGTTGGTACCAGGCTGCCCGGCTTACTGCAGAGACCTGGGCCTCCATGGACAGCTGGGAGTCCAAAATGACCCCCAGGCTGCAGACCTGGTCCTTTAGGGGCAATCTCACCCCATTAAGCACCAAGTCTAAATTTCCCAACCTTCTCTTATCTCCCACCAGTAACACCTCGGTCTTGTCGGGGTTCAGCTTCAGCCTGTTCTCTCCCATCCATCCACTTATGGACTCCAGGCAATTGGACAAGGTTTCCACAGCCAACTCTGGTGAGGATTTAAATGAGAGATAGAGCTGCGTGTCATCCGCATATTGGTGACACTGCAGCCCAAAACTCCTGATGATGGCTCCCAGCGGTTTCATATAAATGTTGAATAGCATGGGGGCAAGGATAGAACCCTGTGAAACACAACAATTAAGGGGCCAAGGGTCTGAAACCTCATCCCCCAACGCTACCCGTTGATATCTGTTGGAGAGATAGGAACGGAACCACCGTAAAACAGTGCCTCCTATTACCAATCCCTCCAAGCGATTTAACAGGATACCGTGGTCGACGGTATCGAAAGCCGCTGAGAGATCCAGGAGGACGAGGAAAGTATGTTCTCCCCTATCCAACGCCCTCCTCATATCATCCACCAGAGCAACCAAGGCTGTTTCAGTTCCATGTCCAGTCCTGAAGCCCGATTGGAAAGGATCTAAATAATCTGCTTCCTCCAAGTGTGTCTGTAACTGTTTAGCCACCACACACTCAATCACCTTGCCCAAGAATGGTAAATTGGAGACTGGGCGGAAGTTGTTTATATCTTGGGGATCCAAGGAGGGCTTTTTCAAAATAGGGCTTATCACTGCCTCCTTGAGGGCTAATGGCATTGCACCCTCCTCCAAGGATGCATTTACCATTGCCTTGATCCCTTTGCCCAGTCTCTCTTTACAGCTCATAACGAGCCATGAAGGGCAAGGATCAAGCAAGCAAGTGGTTGGTTTCACAGTAGAGAGCACCTTGTCCACTTCATCAGAGAGAAGAGGCTGAAACCGATCCCAGCAGACTGGACTGCAACTGGCCGCCTCTGGACCACTACTTGTAACCACGACGCACGGAATCTTGCCCTTTAGGCGCTCGATTTTATCGGCAAAGTGTTTTACAAATGTGTCACAGGAGGCTTTTGAGTGTTCCATAGGTTCCTGCGCAGCTGGACCGACCAGGCTTCGGACCACTTGGAACAACCTCCTGGGACAACACTCTGCCGACGCAATAGAGGCAGCAAAAAATTGCCTCCTTGCTGCCTTTGTTGCCCGCTGTTAGGACGCTATTGCCGCTCTAACCAGTGTCCGATCGCCTTCAGCGCACGACTTCCGCCATCGGCGTTCTAGTCGTCTCACTTCCTGTCTCAGACCGCGTAACCGTGGTGTATACCAGGGTGCAGTCTGAGTTCTATTCAGGGGGAGAGGACGTTTTGGTGCCACCCGGTCTATTGCCCTAGTGATCTCCTTGTTCCACTCCATCACCAGGGTTTCGACCGGGTGTCCTTCAGTCAGCTCCAAGTCACCCAGCGCATTCAGGAAACCTTTGGACTCCATCAGGCGTCTGGGGCGGACCATCCTAATAGGTCCTTGTCCCCTGTGGAGGGTATGCGGCAGTGAGAGATCCATATTCACCAGGTAGTGATCTGACCATGACACAGGGCTAGAGAAGACAGTCCCCATTTTCAGATCACTTCCCTTCTCTCCCGAGACAAACACAAGGTCAATAGTATGGCCGGCTACGTGGGTGGGACCTATATTACTTAGGTGCAGTTCCCACAAAGTCATGGTTTCAATGAAATCCCGAGGGGCTCCAGTGAGAGCGGCCTCAGCATGCACGTTGAAATCCCCCAAAACTAATAAATTTGGGGTAAACAACCGCACAGCCGAGACCACCTCGAGCACCTTAGTCAGGGAGTCTGCTGTGCAGCAGGGTGGGCAGTACACAAGCAGAATTCCTAAACTGCCCTTTGGTCCCAACCTCCAGTACATACTGCTCCAGCTTATCTTATTAGGGACTCATGAACATTTTTTAAAAAGCTACCGTTAGAGTGCAATCCTAACCCGATCCCCACTCTCTCACACGCATGCACGCACAAACACGTTAATGCTTGGCGGAGGGGGCTAGGATGACACATAGTTGCCTCTCCACTAGGGCTCCTGGGAGAACTCCACCACGGCAGAAGTCCCAAGCCATTTGGAGGCAAGAGACCAGAAGTTTTTCAGTCACTGGATCCAGAGATCCCCCACTGACCCACACTTCTGGCACAGCAAAAGAAAAAAGAAAAGAAAGAAATTGTCCCCTTCTTCCACCCTGGCCAGAAGAAGCTGGCAGGGCTTCAGAAGTTACCGTGAATCTGGCACTTTGCATGGCCCCAGACCCAACCCGTAAGCACATATGGAAAGACAGAGGAAATTGCATCCATTTACTACTCTTTAGCCATTACAATGAGCACAAAAGGTGGTTACTGTTCTAGAAGCGTAGCATATGCTTCTGTAAATTCATCATACATGCCAAAGGAGTTGCAAGCAAGATTTAGATAAGTACAGGTTCTGCAGCATGTTAACTGTCAGTTTCCTTCCAGTTACTGTGCAAAATTACACTCCCAAAGGATAAACGAAGAGACCTCAACATTACTCTGAAACTGAAAATAACTTTTCCCTAGTCTTTCCAGACAGCAGTTGCTGAGTGAGAGGAAAGGGGTGTGTTTGAGTTGCCACAAGATCATATTCTTCCAGCCTGAATTCACTTATCCATACACCCCTTGGTTCTTTACCTTGACCTAGGTGAATTTGGATCCTACACTTCTGCATGCCTAGAAAGGGTGAGGAAAACCCACCCACCCTTCTAAAACGTTTGTGTAATAGAATGGTTACATTTATTTATACATTTTTTAAAAGATAACTAAAAAGGTTCCTAGTGTTGCTTAGATAACAACAAACAAGACATCCCTGACCACAGGCTCACAATCTAAAAGACAAAACACAAGAGGAAAAGAGTATGGGGAGGGAAGAGGTAACAAGCAAACTCAGGCACCAGTTCTTAAAGTTGCAAAGTTCTCATAATGAATAGCTTGAATTGAAACCGTTCAGGGAGAGGAGGAGCCAATCACAGCTGGTTTCTCAGCAAAGCCAATTAAGTGGCCCTAAAGTCCATCTCTTCTTCACTGCAGCCAATTGGAATGGATGGTGACAGGTGACAACTGAGGGAGGGAGGAGCCAAAAGGAGCTGATCTCTCAGTTGAGCTGATAGATTGGTAAACCAAGTCCTTTGTATACAGAGAACAGGATAAAATTTCTGAAGCCTTTAAAAAAAAAGATTCCCTTGTTGTCCTTATGCCCCTTTCCCCAACTGCGTATACTATATGTGTGACAGGACTGGTAGCTGAAGTTTCTGCCCTTTGGTGCAGTTTGACTGAGGTGACCAGAACTGTACTTCACCATGGTTGTACTTTTTATCATATTATGTCTCAGTTATTTTTTAATCAATTATGTATCTTCCCTTTCTGCTACATGGATGCAGTCACCGCAGTAGAGTAGAAAGTGCTGATTTAAACATGTTTGATCAGGTTGTAAATATTTCAAATATTCATATATTATTACATACCAAGGGGGACAATCATCCAGGAGGTGGCAGTACCAGCTTATCTCAACCTCTTACAGGCATGATACAAGTTATGCACAATTGCTACATGATAACCTGCAACAGGATAAACTCCTAATACGATCATATTCTCCTTCCATTCCTTACTCCAAATCACACACATTACACTGCCGTCAGTAAAGCTCCTGAGTGGAGAAATACGTGCTTTTAGACACTGTGTAGCAGACTTACTTAAAAGGATGTGACTGTATGAGGAGGGAAACCCAAAGCCACAGAGCAGATAAAGGATCATTTCGAGGAAACACAGAAGGGTATTTTTAGCAGCACACTAGTTCAGCATTATGATGAATAAACTGGTAGCTACCCATGCTGCTTTTCCTGCTGCCGGCGAGTTCCAGAGAATCTGAATTCACTATGATGACCCGCCCTCAGAGACTGATGGAACCTGATGTGTTCCTGAACGGTCTAGGGGATTTCCCGGCACAGAAAGCTGATGATCAGCTACCGCTGATAACTTTCTCCTACAAAAAGTGGGGAAAGGAACTAGAGCAGGGGTTCCCAAACTTTTTCCTCATGGACCACATGAAAATTGCTGATGGTCTTGTCAGACCACTTAATGATTCTTCTACCTGTTGTAGCAATTGCAGCAACTGTGCTAGATTTGTCTGATTTTAAATTGTATTTTGATTGCTTCTTTTATTTCTTATATTGTAATTTACTGTATTACAATTTGCATTCCATTGGATTCAAACTGCAACGCAATAAAATAAAATATAAGAATAAAAATGCAACTAAAATCAATATAAATATTTAATGTGGACATGTCGCAGACTACCTGAATGATGTTTGCGGACTACTGGTGGTCCACAGACCATAATTTGGGAACCACTGAACTAGAAAATCAGCTTTCCTTGACTTGATTCTAACCAATGGAGATGACAGGCTGCAATCCAGTACACACTTACCTGGAATTAAGTCCCATTGAACCCAATGGAGCTTACTTCTAAGTATACATGTAATGGATTGCAGCCTTTGTGGATGAAGGGGTAGTTACGGGAACTCTGGGGGGAAATGATCATGTTATACTTGATTTCTTGATTTTAAAGAAAGCAAAAGCTCAGTGTAGCCACTTGTGTATCCTGGACTACAGGAAAGCCAATTTTAATAAACTCGGAACAATGATAAGTAAGGTCCCATGGTAAGCAACCCTAATGAGAAAAGTAGCCCAAGATGGGCGGGAGTTTCTGCAAAAGGAAATTCTAAAAGCACAATGGCAAACAATTCCAACAAGGAAAAAAGACTGAAGACAGCAGAAGAAGCTGATGTGGCTTCATGAAAAGCTTAAGAGATGACCTGAAAACAAAAAAGGACACATAGAGGAAGTGGAAGGTCCCAGTGCAAGGCCAGGCCACAAAGGAAGAGTACCGACAGGTAGCACGGAATTGCAGGAATGGCATCAGACAGGCTAAAGCTGAAAATAAGCTGAGGTTTGCCAGGGATGCTAAAAGCAACAAAAAAGCTTTCTTCAGGTACATTCACAGTAAAAGACAGAAGAAATAAATGGGGGTTCAGCTACTCAGTGAGGATGGCAAAACGATAACAGATGACAAAGAAAGGAATGAAATGCTCAATTCCTACTTTGACTCAGTCTTATCAGTCTATGACGCTCCTGGCAAACGTGAAGGACAAGTTGAAGGGGCAGGATTGCAGCTTGAGATTGATAAACAAATGGTCAAGGAATAACTAATCACTTTGAATAAGTTCAAATCTGCAGGGCCCGATGAACTGCATCCTAGAGTAATGAAGAAACTGGTTGAAGAACTCTTGGAACCACTATCTATTATCTTTGCAAAATCATGGAGGATGACTGAAGTGCTGGATGAATGAAGGAGGGCTAATGTCCCTATCATCAAAAGAGCAAAAAGGAGGAACTGGGGAACTACAGACCAGTCAGCCTGACATCAATCCCTGGGAAAATTCTGGGGCAAATTATAAAGTGGTGATTCTGTAAGCACCTTGAAAACAATGCAATGATTACTAGAAACCAACATCAATTTGTCAAGAACAAACCCCCCAGACTAATCTTATATCATTTTTTGATCAGGCAGCCTCCCTGGTAGACTGTGATAATGCTATGGACATAATATATCACGACTTCAGCAAAGCTTTTGACAAAGTGTCCCATGATATTCTGATTAGCAAGCTAGCTAAATGTGGGCTGGATAGAACAACTATCAGGTGGATCCACAGTTGGCTCCAGAATCCGACTCAAAGAGTGCTTATCAATGGTTCTTTCTCAAAGTAGTAGGAGCTAATGAGTGGCATACTGCAGGGCTCAGTCCTGGGCCCAGTGCTCCTCAACGTTTTTATTAATGACTTCGATGAGAAGGTGTAGGGAATGCTTATCAAACTTGCAGATAATACAAAATTGGGAAGGACAGCTAATACCCTGGAAGACAGGAACAAAATTTAAAGTGATTTTGATAAGCTGAAGCATTGGGCTGAAAACAACAAAGTGAAATTTAACAGGGATAAGTGCAAAGTTCTACATCTAGGAAAAAGAAACAAATGCACAGTTAGAAAATGGAGGATACTTGGCTCAGCAATGCTACATGCGAGAAGGATCTTGGAATTGTGGTTAATCACAAGCTGAATATGAGCTAACAAATGCTACTTTAGGCTGCATTAACAGAAGTATAATTTCCAAATCACATGAAGTACTAGTTTCCCTCTATTTGGCACTGATTAGGCCTCATCTTGAATACTGCACCCAGTTCTGGACACTGCGCTTTAAGAAGGATGCAGACAAACTGGAACAGGTTCAAAGGAGGGCAACAAGGATGATCAGGGTCCTGGAAACAAAGCCCTGTGAGGACAGACTGAAAGAACTGGGCATGTTTAGCCTTGAGAAGAGAAGACTGAGGGGAGATATGATAGCACACTTCAAGTATGTGAAAGGTTGTCAAACAGAGGGCGAGGATCTCTTCTCGAACATCCCACAGTTCAGGACACAGAATAATGGGCTCAAGTTACAGGAAGCCAGATTTCGGCTGAACATCAGGAAATTAGAGCGGTATGACAATAGAACCAATTACCTAACAAGGTGGTGGGCACTCCAGACTGGGAGACATTCAAGAGACAGCTGGAAAGCCACTTGTCAGAGGAAGAACTCGCAGCCAGGGGGGCCCTGGAGCCCCACAGCGGGAGTCGGGGCCCCAGCAACAGCACCCCCAGCGGCAGCAAGAGCCCCGCTGCCAGCGCCACCAGCAGTGCTGCCGGCACCAGCAGGCCCGCCGACACCGTTCCCCGCGAAACACACCCCCTCCTCTCTCCGGCCCTGCAGCGGCCTTGGCTCGGTCTCAGGCATGCAGGCAAGGCCGGTGGTGGCGAAGGCAGCAGCAGCAGCAGCAGCAGCTCTTCCAGGGATGCAACACCAGCTGCCGGTCAGCGGATACAGTACGCCATCACCAGCCAGAGTGCAGACAGAGGCCCCCCAGAGCCAAGCCACACTATTCCTGGCCTGAGCTGCAAGCCGTTGCCGTCTCGGACTGGTGTGCCACCCCTTGGAATGGCTGAGGGCTCAGGCGAGACGGAGAGCCTTTCCTGGACATTTTTTCCCTTAAATTTATGTTATTTGTTATTTACTTTAATCTCTGTAAACTGTATTGTTTTTATTGATGTATTTTTATTGATGTATTTTTATTGATGTATTTTTATATCTGTGTTTATTTTTCCTTGTAAGCTCCCTTGAGGGCCTTTGGCCAAAAGGCAGGGTATAAATAAATTTAACACAACATAATATAACATAATTTATCTTGGATTCCTGCATTTAACAGGGGGTTGGACTCGATGGCTTTATAGGACCCTTCCAATTCTACTATTCTGTGACTCCATGAAATATCTTCCTATAGATCTGGTGGGAGTAAGATCCCACATGGTAATTTCAGTAAAAGTACATCTGCATCAGAGGGTGTAAAAAAGTATTTGCCCATAATCCAAGCAGACAAAAGTCAACCAAACAATTTCGTTAAAAGCCTTAACTCAAAATTAGTAATGCATAAACAATAATTAATTTGCTGAGTTCCCTCTTCCATCCCACTGAATAAAGGACAAAGGGAGATCCATAGGTATTCCACAAAGGGCTACCAACTTATTTCTTTAAAGATTTTTTTTTAACCAACTGATTACTCAGTGGGCATTCCTCACAAGCTGAAGTGCAGTTTCCTGATCTCTGACTGAAAAATTATGTCTCAGCCATATAGAGCTGTAAAGGCCCAGAATAAAAACACAGACATTTATAAGAAAAAGGGGTGTTTCCATTCCCACCCACCCAAGTTTTTTTCCAATTTTTCCAGAAATTTTGGGGGAGCTTGAAAGAAGCTCCTATGAAATCACTGAAAGGTCAGATTTTCTGTTTATTTTGAGTGCAATATAAAGCAGTGTTTTGCAAAGTTCAGCCCATATAGTTTCATACTATCACGTTTTATGTAATTCATGATTTAATTAGCTTCATACTATTATGTTTTGTGTAATTCATAATTTAATTTCTGTCGCTCTGATACATTCTGAACAAATCACTCTGTAAACAGGTCTGAGATAGAGGATTCACCACCAATATTCTGTATAAACTCTTCAAGGTCTATGTCAGATGTGCATGTATAATATTATTAATTAGGTTTTTCCCACCTCAGCAAAATGGTACACCGATCTTCTAACATGTGGAAGCATTTCCACATTTCATGTCCTTCCCAGGTGAAAGTGTCTGCAGTAATGCACTTTCTTTGTTTATCACAAAATGTATTTATTTATTGTTTTTAACATTAATTTTTTTCTCAAGTGCTGGGTATATTTGCAATTTTGCTTGCACAAAACTAAGCCATTTATACTTTAAATTTCATAAATATGGCAACTAGTACAATTTTATATTTTAAGTTACAAATGATCCAGTAAGTAAGTTCAGCATATATTTCAGTTTTCCCCAGAATTTACACTTCTGCCACAGGCTATTCTTCCATGGTTTCAAAATTTCCAGAGATTTTACTTCTCTAAATCTGAACTGCACCCATTTATTGCAACTGAGCCCCATCAACTTCATCTGTCTTAGGTTTTATTGCCTGAAGGAAGGTCATTTGCTAGTTTTCAATACAAGACTCACAAGTCTCATTCGCAGAAAATCTGAGAAAGCGTATTCCTGAAACATAACAGCAAGATGCTCTTCCAGTACCCTGAAGTCTTTGCTTACTGTCAGCTCACCAACTAATCATTTTAATTTGCAATTAAAGTTTTGGTTACCTAGTTACACTCTAGTACAGAATTTGTCTTTCTTGACTTATCAGCTTTCTTTTTACAGAGTTCTTTCTATACCTTATCTTCAGAAATATGCAAACGGTGGCCAGCTGAGGTATTTTTTCCCCTTTCTCAATATCCTTAAAATACATTTTCATCATTTTTTTTCAGATTGTTCATAGTTCACCCAAAATTCACATTGCAAAATGTTTACATACACAGTTGCTAACTTGGCAAGCCTCATTAAAATAATCTGTTGCAAAACAGCAACAACTTGTTGCACTTTTTCCAAGGCAATGGAAACCAATTTACCATAATTTGCTGATAAGGATCTATACTGGTCATTTTGGTTTCAGTAAGTTGAGCCTGGGACAGAGGATGAGTGATGTTATTGTCTGCTGATGTAATCTTCTTTCACACTGGTCTGCCTCCAACTTGAATTCAAGCAGTCTTCTAAGGGCTGTATAATAAAACAAGCAAAAAAAAAACCTTTTTACATTCTGCAACACATATCTAGATAAATATCATACCCCCATACCCCCCCCTCCAAAAAAGTCCTCCTGTGCCAAACCAAATTGCTTTTGGGTTTAGGGGAAGACAGAAAAGGCACTGAAGGAACAAGGCAAAAAACAGTCCACAGCCAGTAAAGGAGGGGTAAGAGCAAGAGATTACTCATTCAGACTAGCAAACAACCCTAACTCAGAGGTAGGGATGTGCTACAATTCTGCCCAATTCGGTTTTGGTACCAAATATTCCATTAATTCGTTTATTCTCTATTGTTGTGGATTGGATTTTTATGTAGCAATTTTCCACAGCTACTTTCAAAAACAGATTTTTTTTAAAAAAAAATGTGCCTCTAAAAATTGATATTAATAATTTTATTGATATCCCTTTTCATTGATTGATATTTCCTTTAAAATTCTTATTTCCTTTAAAAATATTGATATTAACATCAATTATTTTGCAAGAGAAAGAAATGGATCAGTAGAAGCAACAGCTAGCTGACAAAAAACAAACTCGAATCAACATTGGCCTGTTAGATCAAGAGAATGCTTTCGAACCGGAACCAGCACTGGCGCACGGATCTTATCCCTACCCAAAAGTCTTTAAAACCATCAGAGAGTACACCCCAGCTCCTCCAGCTTAACAGTCTGAAGAAACTTCTTTGATAGTGTGTGGTTCGTCACCCTGCAGTTCCTTCCTCTGTCAAGAGTTGGGCTCAGAAGCTGGATCCTGACCTGCTATCTTTCAGGTTGCTAGTTTAAAAGCCAGGCTGGGCTTCCGTTCCAATGCCTCATTTTCCTCTCTTCCTTGGAAGGAGGCTTTGCACAATTCAAGCTTTAGTTCAACTAATCAGGAAAGAGCCTTCTGGCAATTATGTCCACTTCCTCAAATTTATGGAATTCAGGCTGTAAACCTAACCGTGCTTACTAAGAAGGATTTTTAAAAATTATTTTTAAATGGTTTTGTATAATTTTGTAGTCCTCTGAGGACGGGCCTTGGGGCCCAAACACATAAGATTTGAAAAGGATATTTTGCATTTAAGATTATTTTTAGTGATATTTCCTTTTGCTTTTTTAACAGTACAAGGCAAGGGTAGCCAACATTGTCCCCTCCAGATGTTGGAGTACAACTCCCATCATCTCTGACAATTGGCCGTGCTTGCTGGGACTGATGGGAGATGTGATCTAACAGCATACAGAAGATATAACTTTGGCTACAAAGTTTGGTACAAGGATTCAGCACTCTTTGTTCTGCAAAGTTGCTACAGCAAACACAAAAGCGTGTGCCATGAGAGTTCAAATGATACTCCCAGGTCAGAAACATCCTAAACCCTGAGATTTCAGGAGTGGGCCCGAGTGATGTCTAGGAGGCAGGCCCGAGAGATATGATGGGGGCAGGCCCAAGCAAAGTCATTAAGCATGATACGTTAAGCATCAACCACAGCTGCTTGGAGCATACAATTCAAACAAAAACATTTCTCTGATTGGAAATTAAGATAGAAATCTTAGCTAATAGATGGATCCTGGGTAGGGAACATTAAATCTAGCCTACTTCGGCTATGGGGCGGTATACAAATGCAATAAATAAATAAATACTTCCTTCTGGCAAGAAGGGTTTAAGTGCCCTCAGGCCAGGCCCCAGAAGGCCATTGTAGAAAGAAAGGAGCCTGATGTTGGGGAGATGTTAGATGGGAGCCCTCAGGAGTAGAGGTGGATGCCCCTGAAGGCTGCAATTCTAAACACACTTACTAAGGGACTAAACCCCATAGAACTCAATAGGACTTATTTCTGAGTAGATAAGGTTTGGATTGTGCTGTTGGTAAAGCTTGACTAGGGATCCTCTGCAAAGATATCCATATCCAAGCAGGGTTGCCAACCCCCTGTGTGGAATGCCCTGCCCCTACCTTTTAACATGGCTGCACCAAACTTCTTTACAGATTTGACCCTTCATTTCAGAAAGAGATCTGAGAAATGAGTAAGAGTAAGAAGATTCTCTATTCTTTTCTGCCTACCCTGTGGGCTGCTATAAAATCACTTTGACAGCCAACCCAATTCCAGTGAGTAATAACTGACACAGAGAAAACACACATGGTTTGGTCTACCTTCACAGGCAGCAGCTTGGGAAAAACAACAATTGCAGCCACACTTCCCAGTATGTGAATTCTTTTTTACCACTATTGGGCAAGAAACAAACAGCCATACAACCAACAAGGTGCATTTTCAGGGGGTTGAGCTGAGCACATGGAACCACTGTTGTTGCTTCTATGGATGTAACGGAGTAAAGTTAAAGGTAAATAAAATGCAAATAGAAAAAGAAAAACAAAAGACAGTAATGATTCCTAAACGCACTACCATACCAACCACAGCAAAATTCCTATGAGTAAGTCAGAAAACTCATCATCCCACAACCAGTCAGGATTCCTAACCAAAAACCAAAACTAAAAAAATCCTGGCAGCCAGTCAGGGTCACAACATCCCCATGCAGCACAACCTGACCCAGAGGCTGAAGTTAGTGCAGAAAGCTGTGGCACGATTGCTGACATGATCCTATCAGCACATAATACCTTTGCTCTGAAATCTGCAGTGGTTGCTGATTTGCTACCAGACCAAGTATAAAGTGTGCTTTCCATGTTACGGGTGCCACATAGTACTTGTTCTGCTCTTGTAAGAAATCAGTCCTTTAGTGTGGCAACACCTACACTTTGGAACTCCTTGCCTATTGACATTAGGCAGACACCTTCATTGAACTCTTTTCAGCACCTGCTAAAAGCATGTTTGCTTAGGAAAGCCTACCCAGGCATGTAGAAGCTATTGTGTTTTTTATCTGTTTTTAACTCATTGTTGGTTTTATTATTTTGAATTTTTTAAATACCTGTCTCTAAATATTTTTGCCAATAATTATATTGTTTTAATTCATTCTGTAAACTGCTTTGAGGTTTTACAATAGTGTTTTATTTAAAGCTTTTATATAATACATAAATAAATTTTGTGGCCCTTGAGTCTCTTTCTACTTTTACAAAGGAATCTGCCTTACACCAACTCAGGCCAGTTGGTACCATCTACTCAGTACTGATGACATGAACTAGCATTGGCTTAAACATACACACACAACCCAGGAGCTCCCAAAACACACACAGGATCATGAGCTGCATAAGAACCTCCCTGATGTGTTAATCATCTATTTGCAGAGAGATGTTGCTTTTTTTCTTAATGCAAGAGTCCAATCAAATTGGTATCACAGAGAGAGAGGGGGGGGAAGAGAGGGAGAGAGTCTGAAAATGTACAGTCCTGTTTTCCAACACCAGTTGGATACAGCGTTGGACTTGAACCCAGATTCAAATCCTCACTCAGCCATGAAGCCCACTGGGTGACCTTAGACCAGTCACAGTCTTTTAGCCTGACATGTCTCACAGGGTTGGTGTAAGGATGAAATGGAAAAGGGGAGAGCCATGTGCACCACCTTGAGCTCCTTGGAGGAAAAGAGGAATGTTAATGCAATAATAAATAAATTTCAGCTGCAATGCCTGGACCCCAGCCTGAGCTACCCTGCTGAGCTTTTTTTAAAAAAAAAAAATCAAAAAGCAGCATAGTGGTGGTGGTAGAGATGCTAGATCGTGAAGACAATAGGGTGGATAGATTGAGGAGGGGCGACTAGTGCTGTTAGGCCTTGGGATGATCATCAGAACTAATGCTGTGGCTTGGGTGCCCTAGGGCATGCATGCATTCAGGCACATGGGAGGGGGGACGCCCTCAAATGCCACAGCATCTTAGAGATAGAGATGGGGAAGTGTAGTAGGAAGAGTGGGATGCTGGCAGATGGGGAGCGAGTGTGTCACGAGCTTTGTCAGGCTGGCTAGAGGCAAGATCTGGGCAACAACGCTAATAAGAATAATTTTTTAAAGGAGGTGGCAGCAAAGCAGGAGTGAAGAAAGGCAGATAGGCTGGCTGCCAGCAAGGAAGGAAGGAAGCAAGCAGCCTCGCTTCTTTCTGCAAAAGTGCTCCCCTCTCTTCTGAGCAAGGGGGGGGGTCATCAGCAGTGGCAGTGGGGAGGAGATGGGAGTCAGTGGTAGTGACCCCCTCTTTTTCCTGGTAGCTCCACTCTCAGCCTCCTTCAGCGTCTGCCACATGTTTTATAGGCAACCGCCTGTCCTCGGCGCATCTGAGAGATGCTCTGGCGCTTCAACAAAAGTCCTCCCCTCTAGTTCTGAGCAAGCAGGGGTGCCATCCCCAGCGTCAGTGGGAGCAGACACCATCTACAGAGTAAACACTTTTTTAAAAATAATCATTATTTACAACTCCCTCTGGATTAGTTCCCAGCCCCCACGTTGGGAACCTCTATTCTAGAACACAGAGAGCTTTTTCCTGATAAGTCATGTGAAGTTGTCAACGTGTGGTAAGGGCAGTGATGCCAGAAACATCCAATATAACATTCTTAACAGGAACCTTATTGGGACAAAGCTACATGAAACATTTGTGTCTGAAAGTATCATCAAAGCACAAAATTACTGAATTTGCGAAGCTGTGACAGGAGAAGATCTACGTGTCAGCCACATACTGACCTCAAAGAGACACTTAGGAAGTATGAGATCTCAACTCTCCCAAGATCTCTCTTTACTCTAGATAGAAACAAGCTCTCCTTGCAAGTCAAGTCCCACACGTTCCCAGTTCCGAGGATTTTCTCCCACTCTGTGTAGCCTTCTAAATATGGAATGTGACTCTGAGCAGGAAAGCATATATGCACATTCAAGGAAAATGCACAAGTTCTTTGCGTGTGAATTATAATCACATACCACTGGGCAGTTCTAAATTTTCCTTTAAAAAATCCCTGGTCTGAACCAGAGGGAATCTGTTCCTAGGACAACTCCCTGCCACTTTACATTGGGTTTCAACAGTGCTGCTCCCTGCAGCTTCGTATTTCCATGCTTTTGAAACTTTTATTATTACAGCAAACACAAATAGTGGTACATCATACAATGGTTTTTACTTCCTGGTGTTTTTAAACAGCAAATACTTTGTTTGGTGATGTTGCAAAGAGTCATAAGTTAAAACAATAATGGAAAGGTTAAGGGGAACAAGCAGACACCTTCCGTGTCAGCCGTAAGGCAAGATGCAAAATTATAATAACACATTTCAGGAAACGTCAAAACCCACACAAAATGGATCATGATATTATGCCATCCAAATGGATTCTAGCATCTCTACCACATTTCCAGGTACTAGAGATAATGGCTTATGACCCCACCCCCTATGTCCCATCTGTTCACCCTCCCCAGCAATTTTACCTAGATTCTGGAAAAAATGGAAATGGGCTGCCTTCAAGTCAATCCTGACTTATGGCGACCTACGAATAGGGATTTCATGGTAAGTGGTATTCAGAGGGGGTTTCCCATTGCCTCCCTCTGAGGCAGAGAGACAGTGACTGGCCCAAGGTCACCCAGTGAGCTTCATGGCTGTGTGGGGATTCGAACCCTAGTCTCCCAGGTCGTAGTCCAACACCTTAACCACTATACCACGCTGGCTCTCCATAAACAACTGAAGACATTTCCATTTCAACAAGTCTTTCCAGCTGGATGAAAAGATATCTCCCTTAAATGTTTATTTTGCATTGTTTTTACACCTATCTTCAGTTTTTGCATTGTGTTTGTAAATGAAATAGAAAATAGCCTGGAATGGTATAGACTCTTCCAGCCTTGACATATTCAGCTTTGTTCAAGACTATACTTCCTGGTGTTAGGATGCTGCCTGCCCATGAATCACACACAACTATCACCCGTTAGAATAAGTGATGGTCACCTGGCCTATAATAATTAAACCTCAAATCTAAGGAAGTTATCAAAGCACTTCATGTGTGTTATCATAGCTGTGCTTATGGAAATAGACTGCCTTCAAGTTGATCCCGACTTATGGCGACCCTATGAATAGGGTTTTAACGGTAAGCTGTATTCAGAGGGGGTTTACCAGTGTCTCCCGCTGAGGCTGGTCCTCCTCAGCTGGCCAGGGCCTGCTCAGCTTGCCACAGCTGCACAAGCCAGCCCCTTCCTTGCCCGCAGCTGCCAGCTGGGGGGCAACCAGGCTCCTTGGGACTATGCAGCTTGCCCACAGCTGCACAGGTGGCAGGGAAGCCCTACCAAATTTTAATTACAGCTGCAATTCTAAAACACACATGCTACATAGCAAATCCCACTGAACAGTGGGACTTATTTCCACAGGATTGTGTTGTAAGGCATGGTAAAAAAAAAAAAAAAGGGTTCCCCACAGTTTCACCATAAAGATGAGAAAAATATTAACCAAGCCATACGAAAAACAAATAATCCACATACTTACCATTAAATATTTGTTTTACTATTTACTTATTCAATTTATATCCTGCCTTTCTTTTTTACAAGGCAGGTAACAGCGTCAATAAAATGGTACTTGTTGATGCTTGCAATATCTACTGAAATTTTTTAAAAATTAAATTGTTTATTTATTATTACATTTATCTCTTGCTCCTTGATTTACAACAGAGTGGGGAACCTCTGCCCCTCCCCAGATACTTTTGGACCAATACCTATCATCCCCACCCAGTATGGTTGGGGGGGGAATGGGGACCTGTAGTCCAACAGCATTTGGAAGGCCACACGTTCCTCGTCCCAGCTTATAGAAAACATTTTTTATCAATTCTACTGCTTAGTTTGATACTGTTTAATTCTACTTTTTAGTCTACTTTTGTTTTTAATCATTTTTAATGTTTTAATTACTTGTTTAAATGTCTTGATTATTTTAATTTTTTTTGTAAACCGCTTAGAGGTTTTTCACACAATCAAGTGGTATATAAACATTGTTAAATAAATAAAATGAAATAAATTCCGAGTTACATTCTCCCATCAGCTATGGCTGAAATGCTATTGAGAATTTGATCAGCATGGCTAAGGAATCGGATCAGGAGCTTCATCATTCCCTTTGTACTGCAATCTGTAAAAGAGTGAGAAGAACATAGCTTTCCCCTTCCTCACATTGGTCTTTCCCTAGCAAATGGAAATTGGCCCATTTACATGGGGAACAGCTGAAGCACTGGGGGACTAGAGAAGACCTGCCCTGGGAGTGAGTATCTGAGCATCTGGGTGCTTGCTTGCTCGCTCCTCTGGGTTGCTGTCTCTTGACTGCAAGGACTGGGACCCCCTGCCTGACCATAACTCCAGAGAGAGGGTGCAGTAAATCGTGGAGCCTCTTGCGTCAGCTCTTGGCTGGGTCAGGGGGCATAAAAGCCTCACAGTCCTTGGGTGGCGCGTCTGCGACTGGCGAGGTCACCACCAAAGGGGCAACACCAAAGGGGGTTGACCCTTGCGGATTCCCTTAGGGAGTTCCAAGGGTGAGGGTGCTTCCCCCTTCTATTTCTTTTAACCAATCTAGGGGAGATTGATAGTGGGGAGGTCGTATGGTGCATATGTATTTCCTGCACAAGGTGAGAGAGCCTGTCCAGTGAACTGAACGACAGGAAAAAGTCGCCAGATGCCTTCAGAGTGCGACTGGCAGAAGTTTGGCCCTCCCTGAGTGTGAGACGGGAGGGGAGCAGATGTGCTCTGTGTGAAAGATATTGAATGGGTCTGACTGTCCCCAATTCTCTGGGATAACTGGTTTTGTTGGTGGGCTCCTGTTGGGTTCATATCAGGTATTTAGGAGGAGTCTTAGTAAAGAGGAACATGGGTGATGCCACCCCTATTTCAGTTACCATGGGCAGAGGGAGGTATACCCATGGGGAGGTGGGGAGCTATCATAGAAGTCGAAGACAAGGCCAGCTACACCTTGTTCCTTGCTGCCACTCCTCTCACAGACAAGGGTTCCTCATTGCTCGTCTGCTGTGCCCACTTGCATGTGTGTGCTGTTGTTTAATCAGTACACGATAAGACCACACGAACCCATGATTTGACTGTGGATGAAGGTGCCAATTTGGTGTGCATTACCAAGACCTGGGTGGGTGAGCTGGGAGGAGTTGATCTGACCCAGCTTTGCCCAACTGGATACTCAGTGCAACACCGGCACAGGCTGCAGGGATGGGGGGAGGAGTTGCTGTGATCTACAGAACTTCCATCCCTGTCACCAGGAAACCACTCTGTCTTGGAGCTGGCTGGTGTTTGGCCAAGGAGACAGTAAACTAGAGCTGGTGGTGGTGTACTGTCCATCCTGTTGCCCAGCGGCTTCTCTGACCAAGCTAGCAGAGGTCGTCTCGGGTGTGGTATTGGAAGACCCCGGAACAATAGTCCTGGGTGATTTCAATGTCCATGCTGAGGCTGCCTCCAGTGTTCAAGCTCGGGACTTCATGGCCTCCATGACGACCATGGGGCTGTCTCAAGATGTCACTGGTCCAACGCACAGGGCAGGGCACACCCTCAACTTGGTTTTGTTTGAAATGGAAGAAGGGGCGATCTGGAGATAGGGGGTGGATGTTACCCCACTGTCATGGTCAGATCACTTCCTGATGAAGTGCAGACTTATGGCTCTGATCATCCCCTGGAGGGGTGGTGGACAGATTAATATGGTCCACCCATGGAAACTAATGGAATCCACAGGATTCCTGAATGCCCTGGGGGAGTTCCCACTAGATAGAGCAGGTGACCCTGTTGAAGCCCTTATCACGCTGTGGAACAGTGAGGAGTGTCAGGTTCTTGACACCGTTGCCCCCGAGCGCCCTCTCCAGCATTGTTGAGCCAAGTTGCATCTTGGTACACCACTGAGCTAAGGAGAATGAAACAGGCTGGACGACGGCTAGAGCACAAGTGGTGAAAGACTTGCTGTGTGGCTGATCGGGCACAAGTAAGACATCATAACTGTGCCTGCTGTGTGGTTGTGAGGTCAGCAAAGAAGGCCCACTTCTCTGCCATCATCGCATCCTCAAGTAGCCATTAGGTGGAGCTTTTCCGTATTGTCAGGGGTCTGTTGACATCAACTCCAGCAAATGGAGTTTTAGACCCTTTGCAGACCCATTGTAAATTATTTGCAGGGCACTATGAAGGTAAAGTTGCTTGCCCCCATAGCAATCTTGATGCCCCTCATCTACTGTAGTACCCAATGAGGTGTACAGTGAAATGTCTGCTGCAACTTCTTGGGAATCGTTTCAGTTGATGTGGCCTGATGATGTGAACAAGGTGCATGCAACAATGCAGCCAGCAAAATATCCTCTTGACCCTTGCCGTTCTTGGCTTATTAAAATCGGCCAAAGGGGTTTGACCGAGTGGATTCAGGGTGTGGTCAACACATCATTGTGGGAGGGAGTGGCTCCAGCCACCATGAAAGAGACAGTGATCCAACCGCTCCTGAAAAAGCCCACCCTGGACCCATTGGTTTGTGACAACTACCGACCAGTTGCAAATACCCCCTTTTTAGGGAAGGTGATTGAGTGGGTTGTGGCACAGCAATTGCAAGTACTCTTGCATGAAATAGATTATCTTGACCCATCCCAGTCTGGGTTCAGGCCTGGTTATGGGACTGAATTGGCCTTGGTCGCCCTGATGGATGACCTTTATTGGGAGAAGGACAGGGGGAGTGCGACTGTTATTCTTACTTGATCTCTCTGCAGCTTTTGATACCATTGACCATGGCATCCTTCTGGGCCAACTTGTTGAGATGGGTATTGGAGGAACTGTTTTACAGTGGTTCCGATCCTATCCCCAGGGTCGTTCTCAGAGAATAGCATTGGGCAATTGTCTTTCAGCCCCCTGGCAGTTGTGCTGTGGGGTGCCGCAGGGTACCATCTTGTCCCCCATGCTGTTTAAAATCTATATGAAGCCCTTGGGAGCAGTCATCAGGAGATTTGGGGCAAGGTGTCAGCAGTATGCTGACAATACACAGCTCTATTTCTCTGTAACATCTGAAATAGGAGAGGCCGTGCAAGCCCTGGACCACTGTCTGGACTCTGTGGTGAAGAGCTCCAAAAAGACGTCTCCAAACTGAGTGAATGGGCGGAAAAATGGCAAATGCAATTCAATATAAACAAGTGTAAAATTATGCATATTGGAGCAAAAAATCTTAATTTCACATATACGCTCATGGGATCTGAACTGGCGGTGACCGACCAGAAGAGAGACCTCAGGGTTGTAGTGGACAGCACAATGAAAATGTCGACCCAGTGTGCGGCAGCTGTGAAAAAGGCAAATTCCATGCTAGCGATAATTAGGAAAGGTATTGAAAATAAAACAGCCGATATCATAATGCCGTTGTATAAATCTATGGTGCGGCCGCATTTGGAATACTGTGTACAGTTCTGGTCGCCTCATCTCAAAAAGGATATTATAGAGTTGGAAAAGGTTCAGAAGAGGGCAACCAGAATGATCAAGGGGATGGAGCGACTCCCTTATGAGGAAAGGTTGCAGCATTTGGGGCTTTTTAGTTTAGAGAACAGGCGGGTCAGAGGAGACATGATAGAAGTGTATAAAATTATGCATGGCATTGAGAAAGTGGATAGCAAAAAGTTCTTCTCCCTCTCTCATAATACTAGAACTCGTGGACATTCAAAGAAGCTGAATGTTGGAAGATTCAGGACAGACAAAAGGAAGTACTTCTTTACTCAGCACATAGTTAAACTATGGAATTTGCTCCCACAAGATGCAGTAATGGCCACCAGCTTGGATGGCTTTAAAAGAAGATTAGACAAATTCATGGAGGACAGGGCTATCAATGGCTACTAGCTGTGATGGCTGTGCTCTGCCACCCTAGTCAGAGGCAGCATGCTTCTGAAAACCAGTTGCCAGAAGCCTCAGGAGGGGAGAGTGTTCTTGCACTCGGGTCCTGCTTGCGGGCTTCCCCCAGGCACCTGGTTGGCCACTGTGAGAACAGGATACTGGACTAGATGGGCCACTGGCCTGATCCAGCAGGCTCTTCTTATGTTCTTATGTTCTTATGTGGGCTGGATGAGGGCCAATAAACTGAGTCCGCATCCTAACAAGACAGAGACACTGTGGCTTGGTGGTTCCCGCATTCGGATAATTGGTCAGTTGCCTGCTTTGGATGGGGTCATACTCCCTCTGAAAGAGCAGGTCCGTAGTCTGGGGGTGCTCCTGCATCCATCTGACCTCAGGTGACCCAGGTGACCTCAGTGGCTAGGAGTGCCTTTTACCAGCTTCAGTTGGTAAGACAGCCACAGCCATTTCCGGACCTGAATAGCCTAACCACTGATGTCCATGCACTGGTAACCTCCAGGCTGGATTACTGTATGTGGGGCTACCCTTGAGGTTGGTCCTGAAGCTGCAGCTGGTGCAAAATCCGGCTGCAAGACTGCTCACTGGGACAGGGTATCACCAACATGTCACCCCACTGATGAAAGAATTGCACTGGCTACCTATTAGCTACCGGGCTAAGTTCAAGATCCTAGTTTTTGTGTACAAAGCCCTATACAGTTTGAGACTAGGATACCTGAAAGACCATCTTATCCCTATGAAGGGAAAGAGACTCTGTCATCAGGGAGGGCTGTTTCCACCTGCTTTGCCCCATCCTCCAGCCCTGGAAACCTTCAAATGCAGCTTCTTTCAGAAGACTTTCTGGCCCTTTGGGTTGAGCTATGGGGATCGAGGGGATGGAAGAGATTTTTGTATCAGCTTGGGGGTTAATTTTTAAATATTTTTGCTTTGGCTTTGTTGTTGAGCTTTATGCTCGTTTATACCTTGTTGTCTATTTTTTCTTAATGTTTTAGTGATTATACTTTTTCTTATGGTTTGTGCTTCAGCATTTGGACTGTTTGTGTGAACCACTTTGAGCACATATGTATATGTGGAAAATGCGGTATATAAATAAATTGAATAAGAATAAATAATAATATGCCCAGTCAATCACTGCGCTCTGCAGGTGAGGGCTTCCTGCAGATACCATCTCATCAGGAGGTCCATTCCGCACAACATAGGAAACGGGCCTTCAGGGTAGTGGCACCCACCCTTTGGAATTCCCTCCCCTTAAATATTAGACAGGCACCATCCCTGTTATCTTTTCGGTGCCTACTGAAGATCTTCCTCTGTCAACAAGCCTTTTAAGACCTTCTCCCAGTCTCCACCTGTGTTGGAATTGCTTCTTAAGATGTTTTTAACACTTTTTTAAAAAATGTTTTTAAAGATTTTTGTTTTAATATATTTTAAAGTCTGTTATTATGATGTTTTAGAGTGTTTTTAGTGTTTTTGTTTGCTGCCCTGGGCTCCTACTGGGAAGAAGGGCAGGATATAAATCTAATAAACGATAAATAAATAAACAAGGTGGGGTAAAGAGCAGAGGTTGGACTGATCCTCCCCTCCAACAGCAGCAGAGCCAACTGGCAACATTGTCTGTAGGGTGAGATAATTTGGGTGACATTAGCACTCAAACACAGACGTTGGAGGGACAGTGTTCTAGGAGCTCCGCCCAGGAGAGATTTCTCACTCACCGGTCCTGGAATGTTGGGCCTCTCTTTTGTCTCTTGTTTGTAATATCTCAGGTAGACCAGAGCATGTGTTCCACTGATATGAAGCCTTGCTGCTAGATGTCACCAACTTCAGTATGAAGTCTGACAACTCATTAAGGGGGTCAGCATATGTGTCAAAATGTACTTCAAGCTACTCTGAACTGGCCATCCCTTGGTTAGATCCTTCCAATTCCTTTACTCTGGCTATTCCTTTTTAATTTATATCTGTAACATGTATACATTGAAAATACATTAATCCAAGTGAAGTTGGGGACAACTGAGTCCACATAACCGGGGGGGGGCAAAATAAAACATGGAAAAGGGGGAGCAGGCTAGTTCCTCCAAAAAATAATACAAATGGTGTCTAGTTACTTCATAACTCAGGTTCTATAAATGCTAGAAACTTAGTCTTTATTTTAAAATGAAAGCTAAGAATCTGGGGATTATGATTAATTGAGGGAGAACATCCCCCCCCGATGCACATACTGGGAACTCCAGATAATCTTTTGGCTAGTGTCAAGTGGTTAAGCAAATGCTACTTTTATTACAAGCTAGCTTCATCAGTGGATGATCTTGTACTTATTTCACAGCCATATTCAGATGAAAAAGTGCTTTATACACATGAAGTTCTCAGTATCCTCTGTAAACTTTTTATATGCTTGGCCCATTCCATTTCTATGACATTGTTCCCATGTGGATGCACCATATATTCACATAGATGAAAGCAGCACAAAGACCATTTAATCTGACTCCATTTTATGGGAGGGTCATCTACCTATGCACCAATAGCCACAATCCCAGCTAGCATGCTACAGATAAAGAGCTGATGTATTCCAGAGAGGTGGCTCCAAGTCAAACTTCCTCCAGGCAAATCAGCAAACAAACTTGATGGTTAATATCAACCAGTTCCCAAGATCTCTTTCCCCATCCGTCAGTCCCTATCTGATAACAAAACTGTTTGTTCAGCCAGAAGACATGGCCTTACATGTTTCGTAATGTTGAATTTCATTTCAGGACTCCAGTTCCTGGGGCCACCCATTTCATCCTTTTATGTATTCATAATAAAATGGCTCCTGCATTTGGCCGTCATTCACAGAGTTGACACCCCCCGCAGCAACAGTTTTTCTTCCTTTGACAATTCCCTATATAGTATGATTTATTTATACCATGGCAAGATATATGGTGATACTCCCAAGAAGACTGCAATATAAAATTTGACAGTTGCAAGAGAAGGAGAGGAGGACAAGAGAGAATGTGCAAATGCAGTGACATGTTGTACAGAGTGAACGCATGAACTTACACCCTCCTGTAAAGTAAGAAAGTCTGTAAAGTGCTCTTTGGGTCATTTGCTCTTCAGTTTTACTTCCACCACTTTTCCTTTTAAAACTTCCTGGGTCTTGCCAGAAAAGAGATCCAGAGCTGTGATTTGAAATTTGGGGGAGGGGGAAAGGGGAGAGACTCTCAGCAACTCTCACCATGTTTAGAGGCAGCCAGAATCCATTCTACAATTCCTAGCACCTCTCCTTGAAACTTTAGACTTTGAGCATGGGTGAACTGGCTAGGCAACCAGGTAAAACCAGGGCTGGATTAAGCTGAGGAGGGCCCCTAGGCTGATTGGTGTTTGGGGGGCCCTTCTCCTCTTAGGCACGCATGCGTATCTCCCTACATGAACCTGTCCGGGATTTGAGATCTTCAGGTGAGGCCCTTCTTGTGTTCCCCACACCTTCGCAAGCACATATGACGCGGACACGAGATAGGGCTTTTTCGGTGGCCGCCCCTAGGCTGTGGAACTCCCTTCCGAGTGAGGTGCAATCAGCTCCCTCCCTGCCGTCTTTCCGGCAACAAGTAAAGACTGTTTTATTTCAACGGGCATTTGGGATAGAGAACAACCAGGATTAAGCGTCATAGGTCTGGTGACTACATTATATGATTTTATTATTTTAAATTGTCCGCTGTTTTTAACCTATATTTTATGGTTTTAATTTTTCTCATAGTTTAATTCTTTTTTAATAGTATACTTCTGTATGTTTTAATTGGTGTTGTTTTTAGTTGTAAGCCGCTCTGAGTCCTATTATTATTATTGGAAAAAGGGCGGGGTAGAAATAAAGTTCATTATTATTATTATTATTATTATCATCATCATCATCATCAACCAAGATGGTGGCAGGGGCTTCAGCCCCCTAGGGAAACCTTGGCCGCCATCTTGATTGATGGCAAACCATAAAAACAGCGGAGAAAAGGTAAGTGAAGTGGGGGGATGGCAGGCGGTTCGGAAGCTCTTGTCCCGCGATCCAGAGCTCCTGTCCTGCTTCTGCGGATTGCGGAAGGAGAGTGGAGGGCCCTCTGTAGCTCAAGGGGCCCTCGGGCCAGTGCCCCACGGGCCCCCAAGAGCTTCGGGCCCCTAGGCTTCAGCCTACTAAGCCTAATGGATAATCCAGCCCTGGGTAAGACAGATTCTATGGCTAGACAAAAATGAAATAATCTTCAGGGTTCAAGTCAAAATAACAGATTTATATCAATCAGTATAAGAGAGTGGAGTGGAGAACATAAGAACCTGCATGAAAAGAAAAGGCATATATTTGCTAACTGTGGAAGGCAGACTAAGCAAGTTACAAAGTGTCTTCAGCTGACATACAAAGCAGCCTGAGTCGTCCTAGGCAATTCACAAAATGCATTTAAGGGAAAGAGATAAAGAAAACATACTCTTTTTCTCTCCGGAGATGCGTGGGAGGGCTTGCCAGGTAGAAAGGGGATCAGCAAATCAAGGAAAGCCAGCTCTCCTCTGCATCCCTGAGATTCATCGGTACACAAAGGGAATTTGATCACTAACACTTGCCAACAGCCGGCAAGGCAAGAGAAGAGGTGTGAATGGGGCCAAATTCCCCTTTTGATATTTCCTGTCAGCTGGAGTGGGAACATCCTCTGTGGATCTAAAGAGGATGCTTCAAATGTGATTTGCTGTATCCTAGATATTTATTATTTATTTTATTTATTTATTTCAACAATTAATATACCTCTTAACACTGTAGTTTCTAAGCGGTGTACAGTGAGGTTACAGAAGAGCTACAACAGAGATCAAATCAGTTAAAATTAACCATAAAATCAAGGAAAGTAGGGAATCTTACTTAAAATGCATGCGGAAATAAACAAGCCTTCACCAAGTGCCAGAAGTGCAACAGGGCAGGAGTGGATCATGAAGAGTTTTAGGGTCCCACTGGTTTTCTTCAAGGGACAGAAAGACAGGGGAGTTGTATTTGGTTACGCATATACTTAAGACTTGGTTGGGTTTGAAGATGGTGGGGTTAACCAAGAGCTTTACAGAAACAGTGGGGTGTTTAGCTGGGCACTTCCTTGGCAAAGCAAAAGGTCAAAAGATTGGAGATAGTCCAAAATGGAGGTTACAAATGTTGGAATAAGTAGAACTGCAAAGATCTTTAAAGGTGATGTAGTGACATCAGAAGTAGAAGACCACATCAGGTCTCTCCAGGATGAAGAATAGATTAAATCGACAAGAAAACAACTTTTATTGTACTTGAGCACCATCAGACTGAAAGGAAGTCCAATGCCTGAATAACATTCCTCCAGGCATGGTATCACATGTAATTGCTGAAGTATACAATCCTCATGGCAGTACAAAATCTAAGTGTTTTATATACTGAATATCCATGAAGCTGAATGGCATGATATTCATGACAGACAAAAGGGCAGGCTTTAGTCTGACCCCGCAGGGTTCTTCTTAGGTTCTTACTGTATGGTCCTATGTTCACCTGCAGCAGCTTAGTAAACCTTACAAGCAACCAAGTACAGAAGGTCAATAATGTACTATTCCCTTATCACACATGAGTCTTAGAGAGATGGTTTGCTTAAGGCCACCTACTGAGTTCATGGCAGAGGAGAGAGTTTAACCAAGGATGACTTGATTCATAGCTTCATCTCTTATCATTGCAACACCAACTCTGCATCATAGACAGGGGCGGGTGGAAGATATATCACTAGATGATTTGCATCATATCAGCAAGAATTTCTGATTTTCAGTTGGCAGCAACAAAATGCCTCCCCTGCTCTGCCCTAAACTCTACCGCTGAAATGAAAAAAAAGCTTGCAGTAATCAGGAGTGCAACTGTGTGTGGAAAGGCTGTGACTGCCATTCAGTTTTGGGACTCAAAACAAAATCCTGGGCTCAAGATCCTATGTCTATGTCTTTCGCACTAGGCTCAAGTTGATGGATCTCAGGATCCAGTATAAGACAAAGTAGATCCCACAAAGCTAAAGTTTGCCTGCCCCTACTCTGGCATCATACTCCAGCATATGAACCTGCAGATGGAATAGTGTTTGCTCTCCTCAATTGTTCCCATTATCTTATAAGGCAATCTACACAGGATACAATCGGGACAACTATTAGCGAAGGAAGAAAACCTGCTTCCCCTCGAGAAACATGGGGCACCAGAGGGTTGCCCAAGTATATACCTACACACAAAATACATATGCAGAAAGCTTACAGAGAGTGTGCAGACGTACTGTACTCCCATGAGTCATGCAACATATAGACCTCTCTATTTTCCCCTGTATGTCATAAAGATGGGCATTTTGAGCACTGCAAAATCACAATTAATTCTTAACAACTGGATTAGTGTTATGTTTCACACTCACACCTTGAGTGCGAGTGTCACCTTGGGTGTGAGTGTCACCTTGGGGACCAAACTAGGTGACAATTAAGCAGACACTAGTTGAATTTATTCAATTGTGCAGAACCAATGGGCCACAGAGTGCACTCAGCAGGCCCCAAATTCCTCCCCCTAGGATTGACCTCTCTCCCCTTCTGTGAAGTGGGAACTGCAGTGACATCTCACAGGGTTGCTATGAGAATATAAACAATAGTTGCAAAACTGTAGTTCAAAAGTGTTAGGGTAGGGATAATTAGCCATAACAAGACTAAATGTTTTTCTCCTCACAGCAGAGCTTGACCAAAGACAATAGCAGGAACGCCTTTGTACGTCATGCATCGTTCAGAACTTCTGTTCATTGTGACTCAACACGGACATTACTTTGAAGATATATTTTTGGTTTTATTGAGTATGATGTGATGCCCTTGGCCAGAATCCGTAATTAAAAAATAAGCTAGTCTTATTCCCATTAGGTAGTATTAAACATATGAATATTCTAAATGATGTCTATATGGTTGGAAAGGAAATATATGTCGGTGGGAAAGGTAAACAATAAAGGGAATGCCCTTTATAGTAGTCATTTATTGTGAAGTATTATTACAACTGTTTGGCAACTTCTCAATAATAATCTAAACCCATGGAAATATTTACTTGTATTATTTGAAGTATTCCACCCTAAGCTAGAAACTCAAAACAGGCAATCGTGTTAAAAATAGTAAACGCATTAAGGGACCACAAACCATGTCCTTCCTCTCCCTGCAACACTAACTTATATTCTCAGTTGAAGTAATCAAGCAAGAGCTTGATGGCATTATCTACATTTTGCCTTTGCAGGACAGTTATCGCTGTCATATTGCTCTACCGTGCTTGCTTCCTCACCCCCACCCAGAGTTCTGTTTATGTATGAAAGCATCTGTCCATGTGCTAAGGCTGTATTTATTTAATCCCAACTTTTCTTCAAGGAACTCAAAGTGGTGTACATGATTCTCCCTTCTCCATGTTATCCTCACAACAACCCTGTGAGGCAGGTTAGGCTGAAAGACAGTGATTGGCCCAAGGTCATCCAGTGAGCTTCAGGACTGAGTGGGAATTCAAACCCTGGTCTCCCAGCTCGTAGTCCAACCATTACACCACTCTGGCTCGCTGCATTATTACAGCCATTGGGAAGTGCTGTTGATCTATTTAAGGCAGGATGGAACAATTTGGGAACCAATCACCATGGAGTGCATGGGGGCGCTAGCCACGCTGCTAAACTAGCAAAACTTGACCCTTACATTGCTTCAAAAAAGTGTTCAGAGTAGGGCTCTATCAAACATCCAGAAGAAGGCAATGTTGTAAATATGGACTGGTCTCCACTGATGCCTATTTATTTATTTAAGAATTATTTTGTAGCCTGCCCTTCATCATATGATCCCAAGATGGATTTACAGTTAAAAACATAGAACAAGTCCAACAGTAAAGACCGGGAAAAAATAACACATCCAGAAAGATCTGTCATAAAATGTGCACAAAGGCACCCATGGCTGCTCATGGACAGGTCTTTTACCTGGCACCTTAACACCAAAAGCATTAGCATAAGTTGTGCTTTCAGGAAGAGGGCATTCCATAATCGAGGCACAATCATGGAGAATGTCCTATCCCACATCACCCCCTGCTCCATCTACCTCCCCAGTAGTAGGACAATGAAAAGGGCCTCACCTCTAGATCTAAGGACACAGTCTGGGAGATACTTTGGTTCCAAGCCATTTGGGGTTTTATTGGTCAGCACCAGCACCTTAAATTCAGCTCAGAAGCATATAAGCAACAACAGCAGATCTTTTGGGATTAGTGCCTTCCACTCCAGACCGTACTCCGGCAGTTTTATACTAACTGCACATAACAACACTTATTTTTTTAGGCACCATGAATGTTCACACTTGATCTGAAAAGGGTGCACTCCACGATGATGTAGTATTCCATCATTCCATGATGAGAAGGCCCGTCTTTATGGGCCCAGTCTGAAGGCGGTACAGCAGGTGGCAACATAAGATTGGGCCTTTTCAGGGATGGCTCCCCGACTGTGGAATGCTCTCCCCAGAGAAGAGTGACTAGCACCTTTGCTATCAACCTTTAGGCACCAGGTGAAGATGTTCTTATTCTCCCAAGCATTTTGCTCTTAATTGGTGTTCACCTGTTAGTTGGGTGAGGTAGGATGTTACCTTTTTATGTTATTGCAGGATGAGTACTTTTAGCTAATGTTTTATTTTCTGATGTATTTTAAATTTGGTACTGTATGCTTTTTTTTAAAAAAAAGTCACTTTGAGACCATTTTGAGACCATGAAAAATTCTCAACTGGAAGAACACAAAAGATACTTAACATTATGAAGTACTTCCGGAAGTGAGATAATAGATGAGGGTGAATATACTGAAGCTCAATCCAGATAAAACAGAATTAATGATAGTAAACCACTCAATAGACCAGCTGGCTGGGGATGTGTCTGGATTGAATGGGGTCACACTTCTCTGTAAAGATCAGGTTCACAGCTTGGACTGCAAGGCTCACAATTGTGGCCTGAAGCTGAAATGCCAACTACGCTTGCTTTGGAATCATAGAAACTTGACCACCATTGTTCGTGTTATGGTGATTCAGCACCATGCTCTATATAGGGTTGCCAGTGGCGTCACTAGGGTTGGTGTCACCTGGTGCGGTAACTCATGGTGTCACCCCCATGGACCTCCTCCCGTACCAGACCATACAGAATCCTTAGTAATGTTTTTTGTACTAATGTTACTCATAAATCGTAATTCCCGTATATCACTGAATGTAATGGCAATAGTAGTGACATAAACAACTAGCAAAATTAAAATTACACCTTTAAATTACAATATCATATGCACAGCCCAAATTCTTGCTCTTATCACTAATGGGAGTTAATTATCTTGCATATGCCCATAGTAGATTTTCAGATACTTTCAGACCCTCAGCAATTTTCCAGTGGTCTATGTAGAAGAAAACTTTGGGAACCCCCGGTATAAGACATCTGCTTATGTCCCTATGCTGCTCTCACCCCTCATTTAGGTGTCTGGGATGCATGCGTGTGGACATACCTCCTTACAGTTATGGAAAGTGATTCTTAATAATAAGTCTCCAGACACAAAGTTACATAGGTATTTATCAGTTGTTTAGTAGAAAATTCAGAAGTGCAGAGTCCCTTCATGATAGTTGCAGCCACATACACCCTTTTTTACTCCTGGATTAAGAATGAGATCTTTGTTAATGCATTCTCTCACAACAACAAACATCTCGAGGAGCCAATCAGCATGTAAGTGGAGAGCGTTAGCAATTGAGAAGAGTCTTCTCAGTGGCTGACTCACCTCCTTTCACTCTGATTGGCTCCAATCAGCAGGAAAGGCAAGGAAGCATATTAGAAGACTCTTGTCAGTGACTAACACACTCCCTTTTCATGCTGACTGTAGGATGCTTGGAAACATAGGGACCCTGCTCCCAAAACAGCAGAGGGACTAAGATCCCCTGGGCGACTACCCTCCTGGTGCTTATGGACATGACCGTAATATATTTTGTGACGTGCAAGTTCGACATTATTTATTAAGTGTGCTTAGGATTACACTGATGGCATTCCCAAATATGTACTTTCACACAGACTTTGGTTTTCCATAACACAATGTTTGTCCAAGCCTCCACACTTGGGGGGGGCACTACTTGCACACCCCTTCCATAAGCACATCAAAGTTGGATACACACCTGAACCAAGACCCAGACAAAAGGGCACTCAAAACAAAAAGGTAACTACAGTGGCTGAGTAGATCTTGTACAGTGGTTATACTGACTGGGCAGCCATTGTCCTTCACATTTTACAAAATACTTTTTCCTATACAAAGATTAAATTTCTGTGTATGAAAAAGTAATATATGAAGTGGTCTCAACAGTGAGAAAAGTAAACAAGTGAATGGTGATCCAAATGTTTTTCATTCTCACGTTATGAAGCTAGCTGCAGCGTAGACTGAAAAAACAGCACCCAAGCCACCATTCAATACGTGCACGTGTTCTTTCAGACATTAATCTACAGGTCTCAAAAAGTAATGTGTGACAAAGTCCTCAAACACCTTATAACATGCCTCAGACATGGTCTCTTGTTCTACCAGCATGCCTTCACACCATCACTTTGCCAAAACATAAGGATAGCTAAATTGCTTTTAGGGAGGTTCACAATTATGATTTCCTATTTATTTAATCTAAAAATATTTAAAATACATAAAAACAGCCAGGGGAAGATATTGGAGAAATATAAAATAAATTCAAATTAAAAAGGGGGGGAGGTGAAGAGACCTTAAATGTGCTACTCACCATCTCTCAGCCTATCCTCCACTCAGGATGAAAACAATGGAGAACCATGACCACCCCCAGGAAGAAGGGCACACTTAAAATGTACAGGAAAAAATCGTCTACAACCATAGTGTGAAATCAAATACTTATTGGGACACAGTATGAAGAAATATTTATATAAACATGACTGTCAAATATGTTTATGAATTACACAATCTGTAAATATATTTACAGTGCAATCCGATGTTTGTTTACTCAGAAGCAAGTCCCAATGTATTCAATGGGGCTTACTCAAACTCGGAAGCGTGCAGAGAACTACAGCCTCAAGTGATAAGGAACTTGTTCTTTCAACTTGTTCTTTTAAGTTGAGACCTTATCCCAGTCTGAGTCTGTGTTGGAATTGCTTTTTAATATGTTTTTAAGCCTTTTCTTTTTTTAAAAAAATATGTTTTTTTAAAGCTTTTAAAAAATATTTTCAAAGATGTTTTAATATATTTTAAAGTCTGTTTTTATGAAGTTTTAAAGTGCTTTTAGTGCTTTTGTTTGCCACCCTGGGCTCCTACTGGGAGGAATGGTGGGATATAAATCAAATAATAAATAAATAAACTTCATTCACCCAACCCAAAATTCAGAATCATGCCTCTTTAGGTTGTTTTCCAACTGTTTATTCTTGCTTTATGGTTATTGGATTTTAAATGGCTTTATTTCTTGTTGTGGGCTGCCTGGTTTCCAACCCTACCTCACAGGGTTGTTGGAAAGACTACACACACACACACTGCAGATGTATAAATACATACAGCCCATATAATAGTTTATTGTCAAACCAGTTGGTCATTGCAGAAAAATCAGTATTAGTTTCCTACAAAATAAGAACTGTAATACCTAAGTAAGCCCTGCCTACTTGCTTTAAAATAGGACGGGGGGGGGACAGAAAGAGAACACAAACACAATTATTTTTTACATTCACTCCAAAGTCCCATTGATTTTCAGCACATTCATAACCATGTCTACTCAAAAGTAAGTATTGGGAAGGTTTTCAAAACACTGCCCAGGATCTGACTCCTACACACAAGAGGGGAAAAAACTGAAATGTATATACTTACCCAATTTATGAGATTTTCAGATAAACGGGGGGAAACCACCATTTTCTGGCCTTGAAATGAGGTTTACTAGACACTGTCACAGATCAAACAAACACTTCACTGATTGGCTGCAATCCTGAACGGGAGGGGTTAAAGCTACGAAGTGCTATACAGTAGTTTAAAAAAAGATTTAACAGGTGGGCTGACGTTTTTATGTATATCTCGAGAACCGGACCACCTAGAAACTTAATTTTTTTTTAATTAAAGCTGAGAATCACCCCCCTCTGATGGTGTCACCTGGTGCGGTCCGCACCCCCCGCACCCCCCTCGTGACGCCACTGAGGGTTGCCTTTGAAAAATGTTGGAGAAGTCCTGCTAGCACAAAACGCTCAACTGTTGGTAGGTTTGAGTCAGCATACTCATTTATTACCTATTTTGAAAAATCTGTACTGGCTACCAAGATGTTTCGAGGCTGAGTGCTGCTTTGGACCTTAAAGCCCTAACAACCTTGGGTACTGACTATCTCAGAGAATATCCCCTTCCATACAACCTCCTCAGCAGTTGAATGGAAGTGGGGGTGTCAAACACCTGACAGGCCACAATATACAGTTGGTATTTGGTTTAGTGGGCCACATGTTGTCCAGGCCTGTTTAAAGCCTTTTTTTAAAAAAAAAAAATCCAAATTACCTTTAAGGCTACTTGTCTTCATCTGGGAATGTAATCTAACCAGTCTGACTGGTTGACACAACCACAACTGATGACTTTGAACAATAGCTGATAACCACCTGAGGGGGTCAATAATAAACCCAGATTTCTCACATTCTCCTGGACAGAGTATTGCACAATTACATACTTTGAGAAGGTTTCAAAGTGCTTTCCTCTGATGAATCAGATCTTGGGTCACTCTATGAAATAGATCCCCTGACTAGACAGACCTCCAACTAGACACATTTTACTTTCTGTGCCTTCCCTGAAAACACTAATGGTATAGCAGAGTGACAAAATGTAAAAGAGGAGGGATTTTTGACAACTGCAGTTTTTCTATCCCCTGCACTCCAATCTGAACATACCAGAGCTTTTAAAGATATGTAATTCCTACCTTCCTTTGCATATGGCCGCCCTATGGTAAAACATGGCGATCCATTCAAATCTGAGAAGAGTTATGACAATTTTTATCAGCTTTTCTACACAGAAATGACACATAAGCAGCTAGTAAATTTTACAAGAGTAACAGAACAGCCCATGATGCTGGCTAGGATACAGAGAACTGAGCAACCATTTCCTCACACCCAACAGGACTCTGGGTATGCATTTCTTGGACAGCAGCTTCCACAAACCTCATGCAAATTGTTTTCGAAAGCAATTCACTTTCAGAAAGGACTTTCAAAATGCTGTTTATAATAGGCATAGAAGCTGGTTATTCAAAGTGGGGTGGGGGGAATAAAAAAAACAGCATGACCAAGCTCTCCGACATAACTCAAATTGGGTCTCTCAACCTTATTCTCATCCAAGTCCATATACCATCACATCCACATACTAATTCTCAGGATGGGACAGATCCAACTCCCAACATTTTGTTAAAACCAGCATCGTTTCATTTCTCTAGTCCACAAACTATAGCACTCTGTTTTCTCAAGTTCACAACTGTTAACTTTATGAAACGTGTAAAAACTTGAATCAGATCCCTCTCACATCTGCACTCCTCAAGAAAGAAAGAAAGAAAGAAAGGAAGAAAGAAAGAAAGAAAGAAAGGAAGGAAGAAAGAAAGAAAGAAAGAAAGAAAGAAAGAAAGAAAGAAAGAAAGAAAGAAAGAAAGAAAGAAAGAAAGAAAGGAAGGAAGGAAGGAAGGAAGGAAGGAAGGAAGGAAGGAAGGAAGAAAGAAAGAAAGAAAGAAAGAAAGAAAGAAAGAAAGAAAGAAAGAAAGAAAGAAAGAAAGAAAGAAAGAAAGAAAGAAAGAAAGAAAGAAAGAAAGAAAGAAAGAAAGAAAGAAAGAAAGAAAGATAGAAAGAAAGAAAGATAGAAAGAAAGCGAAGGTTATCTGCTGCTGCTGCCACCTGGTTTTTAAAACGTGCAAACTAGGATGGCTTCAATTATTCCTCTCAGTAATCACAGAGTGCTAGGAAATACTCAGCATGAAAATATATGACAAATGGTGAAAAGGGGCTTCCCCACCCTACCACACAGACGCAAGTTTTAACCTCAAGGTTGAATCATTATTACACTTTGTAGGGAAAGGGTTCATACTGCGTAATTCAGAAACAGAATGACACATCCCTCTGGTCATCCAGCAGACAAGAATGATCCTAGACACATTGGATTATACAGGGCAGGAGGACCTGCTGGAATAGGGTTACCACCATTCACTCTTTCATTTATTTGGATAAAAGATGAAGTCAACAAAGGCTTATTGTTGCCACAAAAATCTCCAAGAAATATAGCAGGGCTGGCTTCAACTTGCCCGTGGCTGCTTGTATCATCAGCCCTACGCAGTGTTTATTGCTTACTTCAGCAAGAGGAAATGAGGAGCCACAGGGCAAACCATTCAACACCCTGATAGAAACCCAGGCCTGTTAATAAATCCCCAGGGACGGCCTGTAGCATTTTGGCACTCTAGATGAAATCTTAAAATACTACACCTTTTACACACACACAGATTTTCATGCATTTAAACCTGACCAATACCTGTCAATTTTTGAAAATGGAAATTGTTGGCATTCGCCTCATACTTCTCAATGCATTCTACAACAAAAATGTCTAAGAAGCTTCTTTATAAAGCCATGTTTCAAGCTGAAAAAAAGATTTAAATCTTACTGTGCTCAGTATATTTTAATTTACCTAAGACCTGCCCATCTTGTTGGTTAAGAAGCCAATTAAAGCTAAAGAATTAAAGTAAACCTGAGCAGAGAAAATCGCAAAAACTAAACTGGAAGCATTCAATATACATCCCAATTCCAAAGAAAGGGGACCTCAGGGAATGCAGTAATTATCAAACTATTGCCTGATGTCCCATGCAATGCTCAAGATTCTACAACAAAGGCTCTTAGCATATATGGAGCGAGAAATGCCAGACATCCAAGCTGGATTTACAAAGGGAAGAGGCACCAGAGATCATATCACAAACATATGTTGGATAATGGAATGGACCAAGGAATTTCAGAAGGAAATCACCCTGTGCTTACAGATTATAGATTACAGCAAAGCCTTTGATTGTGTAGATCATGAAAAATATGGAATGCTTTAAAAGAAATGGGGGTGCTGCAGCATCTGATTGTCCTGATGCACAACCTATACTCTGGACAAGAGGCTACTGCAAGGACAGAATATGGAGAAACCGATGGGTTCCCCATTGGAAAGGGTGTGAGACAGGGGTGTATTTTATCACTGTATTTATTTAATCTATGTGCAGAACATGTCATATGGAAAGCAGGATTGGATCAAGATGAAGGAGGTGTGAAAATTGGAGGGAGAAATATCAACACCATATTACTAGCAGAAACCAGTAATGATTTGAAACGAATGCTGATGAAAGTTAAAGAGGAAAGCACAAAAGCAGGACTACAGCTGAATGTCAAGAAGACTAAAGTAATGACAACAGAAGATTTATGTAACATTAAAGTTGACAACGAGGATTGAATTTGTCAAGGATTATCAATACCTTGGCACAGTCATTAACCAAAAGGGAGACAATGAGAAGGCGGCTAGGACTGGGGAAGGCAGCTATGAAAGAAGTAGAAAAGGTCCTCAAATGGAAAGATGTATCACTGAACACTAAAGTCAGGATCATTCAGACCATGGTATTCCCGATCTCTATTCATGGATGTGAAAGTTGGACAGTGAAAAAAGCAGATACGAGAAAAATCAACTCATTTGAAATGTGGTATTGGAGGAGAGCTTTGCGCATATCATGGACTGCGAAAAAGACAAATAATTGGGTGTTAGAACAAATTAAACCAGAACTGTCACTAGAAGCTAAAATGATCAAACTGAGGTTATCATACTTTGGACACATCATGAGAAGATATGATTCACTAGAAAAGACAATAATGCTGGGAAGAGCAGAAGGGAGTAGAAAAAGAGAAAGACCAAAGAGATGGATTGATTCCATAAAGGAAGTCAAAGGGCCCTACACAGACATACAAGTGCATGTGTACTTATAGGGCGCTTTCTCATGGCCATCAAGCATGCAGCCAACAGGGCACATCCTGTGTGCACATGGTCATGAAAGACAGGACTACACAACCCGACATGTTCTTTCAATGTAAAACCCGCTATTGTTTATGTTGACTAGTTCCTAGTTAGGCGGCAGGGCAGCACACCCTCACTGACCCTCAAAGTCAGCTTCTTACCCATCAGCTGTAAAACTCACACTTCTTCCTCTGACTTTAGTCATTTCTTCAGCCCTCACCCAAGCCAGGAGAAATGCAACACAAATCACAGTGGCTCAGAATTGTCACAAGCCATCAACAGCAATTCACAAAAGCACTTGTCAAGGACACTGAGGTGACTGACTGCCCCTTTCCGCTTTGGCAAGTGTCCCTTTCCTCTTCTCAAGTGAATGAGCTGACAACATGAGGCTAAAACCTGCATTAAAGTTTGGGCAATTAGAACAAATTCTGTAGTGTGGAGAGATACAGGAAGCTGGCCAAGTCACTCTGAAAAAGTGGTTTGGGGAGGTGGAACTAACTCTCTTATCTTTGCTACATGGACTTAGCAGGAGTTCTAAATAAAACCAAAAGAGAGGCAAGCAGCATGCAGACTAAGCCTGATTTCCTACTTTTCTGATCTGCGTTACAGCAAATATTTCAAATTCTATCACTCCAAGGTGAATTGTAAGAGACTGGGTGCGAAAATAAATAAAAGAATGAATGAAGAAAACGATTACATAGAGCAGCTGTATATTTCTCTCCCTTTCTTTAATGGGTTTCCTAGTGCATGCTAGCAGTTTTAACGCTTTAGAAGAGGAAGAACATGCATTTGAAACAGTAACAGCTCTTTGCAAGCTTATTTTGCTTGCCATTAGAGATGTAGATGCTGTTTGCTGTAAAATGCATGCCGGGGGAAACATGCATGTAAGGCAGGGGAACCTTTGGTTTGAAAATGGGGTGGGTGAAATTTGAGGGGAAACTAGGGAACAATTTCAGGAAGACTGAACTATTTGAACATCTTGAAAGGATTATCATGTCAGCAGCACTGGTTTCATTTCTTTTTCACACCATACATCTAAAGCAAACGGCTTCCCCCGCCCCCCTCCAAAGAAGCCTGGAAACTGTTGTTTAAGAGTTCTGGAATTGTAGCTCTGTGCAGGGAAAACTACAGTTCCCAGGACTCTTTTGGGAAAGCCATGTGCTTTCATAGAATAGCAGAGTTGGAAGGGGCCTATAAGGCCATCAAGTCCAACCCCCTGCTCAATGCAGGAATCCAAATCAAAGCATTCCCGACAGATGGTTGTCCAGCTGCCTCTTGAATGCCTCCAGTATCAGAGAGTCCACTACCTCTCTAGGTAATTGATTCCATTGTCATATCGCTCTAACAGTTAGGAAGTATTTCCTGATGTCCAGTCAAAATCTGGCTTCCTGCAACTTGAGCCCATTATTCCGTGTCCTGCACTCTGGGATGATCGAGAAGAGTTCCCAGCCCTCCTCTATGTAACAACCTTTCATGTACTTGAAGAGTGCTATCATATCTCCCCCTCAGTCTTCTCTTCTCCAGGCTAAACATCCCCAGTTCTTTCAGTCTCTCCTCATAGGGCTTTGCTTCCAGTCCCCTGATCATCCTTCTTGCCCTTCTCTGAACCTGTTCCAGTTTGTCTGCATCCTTCTTGAAGTGCGGAGACCAAAACTGGATGCAGTACTCAAGATGAGGCCTAACCAGTGCTGAATAGAGGGGAACTAATACTTCATGCAATTTGGAAACTATACTTCTGTTAATGCAGCCTAATATAGCATTCGCCTTTTTTGCAGCCACATCACACTGTTGGCTCATATTCAGCTTGTGATCAACGACAATTCAAGATCCTTCTCACATGTCGTATGGCTGAGCCAAGTATTCCCCATCTTATAACTGTGCATTTGGTTTCTTTTTCCTAAGTGTAGAACTTTGGGTTTATCCCTGTTGAATTTCATTCTGTTGTTTTCAGTCCAATGCTCCAACCTATCAAGGTCCCTTTGAATTTTCTTTCTGTCTTCCATGGTATTAGCTATGCCCGCCAATTTTGTATCATCTGCAAATTTGATAAGCATGCTCTGTACCTCCTCATCCAAGTCGTTAATAAAAATGTTGAAGACCACTGGGCCCAGGACCGAGCCCTGTGGTACCCCACTCGTTACTTCTGCCCAGTTTGAGAAGGAACCATTGATAAGCACTCTTTGAGTACAATTCTGGAGCCAGCTGTGGATTCACTTGATTGCTGTTCCATCCAGCCCACATTTAGCTAGCTTGCTAAGAATATCATGGGGCACTTTGTCAAAAGCTTTGCTGAAGTCGAGATATATTATGTCCACAGCATTCCCTCAGTCTACAAGGGAGATTGCCTGGTCAAAAAATGAGATAAGATTAGTTTGGCAGGATTTGTTCTTCATAAATCTGTGTTGGCTCCTAGTAATCATTGCATTGTTTTCAAGGTGCTTACAGACTGACTGATTTATAATCTGCTCCAGAGTTTTCCCAGGGATTGATGTTAGGCTGACTGGTCTGTAGTTCCCCAGTTCCTCCTTCTTGCCCTTTGTGAAGATAGGGACAACATTAGCTCTCCTCCAGTCATCCAGCACTTCACTAGTCCTCCATGATTTCGCAAAGATAATAGACAGCAGTTCTGAGAGTTCTTCAGCCAGTTCCTTCAATAGGATGCAGTTTATCGGGTCCTGCCAATTTGAGCTCGTTCAAAGTGATTAGATATTCCTTGACCATTTGTCTATCAATCTCAAACTCCAATCCTGCCCCTTCTACTTCATGTTTCCCAGGAGGGTCATAGACCCTTTTTTGGGAGAAGATTGAGCCAGAGTAGGAATTGAGCACTTCTTTCTTTTCTTTGTCACCTATCATTTTGCCATCCTTATTGAGTAGCTGTGCCATCATTTCTTTTCTGTCTTTTACTATGGACATACCTGAAGAAAGCTTTTCTGTTGCTTTTAGCATCCCTCACTAGCCTCAGCTCATTCTCAGTTTTAGCCTTCCTGACACCATCCCGGCAATTCCATGATACCTGCCTGTACTCTTCCTTTGTGGCCTGGCCTTCTTTCCACTTCCTGTATGTGTCCTTTTTTGTTTTCAGGTCATCTCTTAGCTTTTTGTGAAGCTACATTGGCTTGTTCTGTTGTTTCCCCACTTTTTTCCTTGCTGGAATTGCTTGCCATTGCGCTTTTAGAATTTCCTTTTTTAGAAACTCCCACCCATCTTGGACTCCTTTTCTCATTAGGGTGGCTTGCCATGGAACCGTACTTACAATTGTTCTGAGTTTATTAAAATCAGCTTTCCTGAAGTCCAGGGTGCACGTATGGCTTCTCTCAGCTTTTGCTTCTGTTAAAATCAAGAATTCAAGTATGGTGTGGTCACTTTCCCCCAGAGTTCCCGTAACTGCCATTTCATCCACCAAATCATCTCTATTGGTTAGAATCAAGTCAAGGACAGCAGATCCTCTGGTTGCTTCCTCCACTTTCTGTAGCAGAAAGTTATCCCCAACACAAGTCAGAAATTTCTTGGAAGGGCCGTGTTTGGCAGAATTTGTCTCCCAACAGATATCGGGATAATTGAAATCCCCCATTACTACTACATCATGCCTGCTCAAAACATTGGCAGTTTGCTTGTCAAAAGTTATGTTCTCGTCTTCTCCTTGATTGGGTGGTTGGTAATAGACTCTAAGCACCACATTCCTTTTATTACTTGCCCCATTAATTTTAATCCAGATACTCAAGCTCATCTTCCTGTATTTCTGTGCGGGGATATATATTTTTAACATATAGCGCAACTCCACCTCCTTTTTTATTCCTTCTGTTCTTTTTGAACAAGTTACATCCTTCAATTGCTGTATTCCAGCCATGGGAGTCATCCCACCAAGTTTCAGTTATACCTATCAAGTCGTAATTAACTTCCTATATTAAGAGTTCAAGTTCGTCCTGCTTGTTTCCCATGGTCTGCGTATTGCAATTTATAGCTTGGCTTCCTTACTACATTTTTCTGATGACTGTTACTGGTCCCTATTACAGCCGATCTCTTTTCCCGTTACTGTGCACAAGCCTTTGTCAGTGGTTACCACCAAGTTTACGTTTTCCTCCCCCTTAGGATTCAGTTTAAAGCCCTCCTGATGAACTTCTCCATGCTCTGGCCAAAAACATTCTTCCCAACCCTTGTGAGATGCAACCCATCACTTGCCAGCAATCCATCTTCCAGGAAGCATAGCCCGTGGTCCCAGAATCCAAATCTCTCATGTCGGCACCACCTTCGTAGCCATTCATTCACACGGAGTATTTTTCTTTCCCTTTCTACTCTAAAGTGTTAAATGCACTTTAAATATATTATTATTATTATTATTTACATTTGTATACCGCCCCATAGCCGAAGCTCTCTGGGCGGTTTACAATTAAAAACATTAAAAACAAATATACAAATTTAAAAACACTTTAAAAAAAAAACAATATGGGAGAGATTCCTGCCTGGCCAGCTCTGCACCTTGAACACAAGCCCATCTGTCCGTGCAAGAACATGAAGGACAGTCTAGCAGCAAAAGTGGGTCACTCTCTTCCCTCCACTCTCAAAGGCAGCACTCTTCCTCGTCCATTTCAACGAGAGGCTGGTGGTGAGGCTCCCCCTCAGAGCCTTCCTCGGCAGCCACCTCCTGTGGGGCAGCTGCCTGAAGCAGGGCCACTTTGTAGGAGGCTGAAGAGGGGCCAATTCCACAGAGAGAGAGGGAGGCTATGCAACACCAGGCAGACAAACCGGCTTCCACTGCTGCCATCAACAAGGAAGGAAGCCAGAGGACCAGGGCTGTGTCCAGGTAACGGTGGGAGAAGCTCCGGGACACCAGGATCGCCAGGACGCCGGCAGCAATGCTCAAGAGCCCAGAAGCCACCGCAACGACATTAGCCATGGCGTACTCCAAGGTGATGGTGTGCGCGGGCCAGGCCACGTGGTGCAAGAGAGCACCGTGGACGATGGCCCCCAGCACCAAGGTCAAGTGGCCCAGGACCACCAGCGAGATGCCGCTGCGAGCTAGCCGCTGGGCTCTGCGGCCCGCCTCGGACCCGCCACCGCGCCCCATCCCGCTTCCTGATCCGGACTTGCAGCCGCCCTGGGGTGGGACTGAGGACTCCGCCCAGTGCGGCTTTGCTGTAAGCGGAGCGCGGAGGCAGCCCAGGAGGGAACGGTCGGCTCCCTGGAGAGAAAGGCATGTTGCACCGGAGAACTCAGCCTGGACGAGCGACACGGAAAGCGCAAAGCGGCGCCTGGCATTAGGCAGCAGCGGGGGGAAGGCGGGCGCTGCTTTGGTGTGGATGTGACCTTATTAAAACATTTTGCAATCACAAGTGGTCACAGTTCCTCGCAGTAGACCCATTGCCTTTCCCCACAAAAACACCCACAATGCCCCATGGAACAGCGCTAGCTACATCATGACAGCATGATTCCTACGGCATTGTGGGAGGAAATATTGATGATTGCCAATGGAAGCTGCCATTTTTCCCCTCCACAACGCCCAGGAAAAACACTGCATCCTGATGCAGCATTTTTCTGACCATGCATTGTAGGAAAAAATCAAGGTGGCCACCAAGAGGCTTGCAGAGGTGGCCAAAATATTTTTTTAAAAGAAGAAACCACTATTTCTACTACTGCTGCTGCTAAATGGTATGCCCCCTTTTGAAATGTTAACATAATTCATCCTGCCTTTGAAAAATTGCCAAAAGGTGAGGGCATGGACATAAGTCACTCAGCTCTAGGCCTTGTGGAAGGTGATGCAGGCACAGACCAATTAGTGTGGCAGAACCAATTTTGTCAACTACAGGATAGCTGAGAAGCAACAGCAGCTGCAGGCCTATGTATGGCTGTCACACATGCATAAAGAGATAAGGTTAATGGCTGAGCAACAAGCCTAAAGGAGGCCAGATGATCTGCTGAGCTACCATTGTTTAAGACAGGCTGGAGGCATGCTGTATACTTTGGTGCTCCTCATGAGGCTAGTTGTGTACTTCCCCTTTCCCAGATAAGCTGCATGAGTTCCACGGCAATACATCCCATTGTGCCACAGGAGCAAGTCAGGCAGGCACAGACGAGTGTCACACTCAGAAAGTCGATTTTCATGAAGCTGTAATTTATTACTGTGAGGAACCAACACCCTGGACATAATTGCATGAGCTCTGGCTAGGAAAATCGAGTTATGTTGAACTGCTTGCTTTGCGTATGGATGCAAATATTTGCAAACAAAGAACAAAGACCTTAGCATATGCTTCCAGCTCAAAGCAAAAGCAGCACAACATATTGTGGCCCCCTTGCAGTGGCTGCAGCTCTCCACTGAGCAGATATTTATTATGGGTGGGATCCAACTAAGCTCCCAGCTATGGTCTGAAAGCACATGATGGCACCACCTTGCTGAAGCTATGCAGGTCTGGGTCTGGGCAGCGCCTGGATGGGAGACTGTCTGGGGACTACATGTATGCCGCCTTGGGTTCTATGATGAAAGAAAGGTGGGGTATAAATATAAGAAATAAATAAATCAAACTCAAAAACAGACCTATTGAAATCAGTGGACTTCAGTTAATCATAACTCATGTAAACTATTATTTCAATGGTCTACAACTTAGATAACACCGCATTTATTTAAAACATTTCCTCGCCTTTCTTCTAAAGAGCTCAAGATCGCTAGCAACAAAGATAAAACCGTGCATTGATTATTTAAAATATCCTGTTCAATCAACTGTTAAAACAGCAACACAAAATAACAGAACTACAGCAATAAAAATTACATTAAAAATCCAAACACATGGAGTAGCAAACTCAAGTTAACCTCTGTATAATCTATGAACTGGCCCATAATTAGAATCTGAACACAAGTTCAAGCCAAATGTACAATTCACTGGCACATCCAAGGGTATGTCAAATTATATTTGCTCTTTCCTACAGGATTCATCCCTGAAAAAAGCCTTAATATATCTTGTGCATGTAATTGATTTCACAGTGTGTCCTGCCCAGAGTGAGAGTCGGAAACGGAGGCAAGGCTGGAATTAATTCCTGTTTTATTAGAGTAACATCAAAGGCAATGCGTTTCATAGACTTAACTGTGCTAACTCACTACATTCCCTAACTAAGCTACCTAGGCTTACTCTGCAGCATGTGAAGAAAGTTGACTCAGCAACTGGGTCAGGGGGGCGCCGCCTTAAGTAGGGAAGGTCTTCGCTCGCAATCTCTGACTCCTGCGAAGCCCCACCTTCTCTCGACACCTCGTGCAAGGCGAAGGGGGGCAAGCCTCCGCCGGCTCATCTGACAGTACAGGCTCAACAGATGTCTCAGGAGGCAGGAAAGCATCTGAAGTGCCAGGCTGGGAATCCTGAGAGGGTGGAGCCGGCACGCTCGCTCAGTCATCCGGCTCTGTTGAGGCGTCTGTGGGGGAGCAATGTCTGCTTCGGCGGGAGAACTGTCTGTGGGAACTGGCAGGCAGTCAGCTACTCCCCCTCCCTCATTGTCCTCGAAAGACTCATCTACCTCTGATTGCTCCCCCTGCCCTATCTGAGGAGGCTGGGACTTGACCGGCTCCCCACCCTGATTCCCCTGGGAGAGCTGGGGCTCAACACAGTGTCATAAACAAACAAGTGTGTTGGCCTTCACGAAGAACCAAAGAGTATTGACATCCTTAAAATGAAGACTTTAAAAAAATGTAAATGTACTGCCTTCAAGTCGATTCTGACTTATGGTGACCCTAGGAATAGGGTTTTCATGAGGCTGAGAGGCAGTGACTGGCCCAAGGTCACCCAGCCCGCTTCATGGCTGTGTGGGGATTCGAACCCTGGTCTCCCAGGTCGTAGTCCAGCACCTTAACCACTACACCACACTGGCTCTCCAAAAGGAAGACTTAAGGGATGCTAATTGGGGCCAGATTCAGTGATCCTGATCAGGCTCTGATCTGGGCCAGAGCAATCTGGGCCTCAAACCAAATCAGGGGCTTTGCACAGCCCTAATGTTTAATTGGGGTTTTAAATCCTAATTAAGCATGCAGTCAGCAGCAAGGAAAAGAAGATATTGCAGGAGAGAGTCCCTGCCCACACCATCTCCTTTTCCCTCTGCTCCCCGTGCCACCTGATTGCCACAGTCCCAGTTTTCACTGGGTAGACCTGACCCAGGGTGATACAGTGCTACCTTGTCCCACTCCAGAAAAATCCAGGATTTGCTCAATTCAATTTGGGTTCCAGGATTTGTCCTGACCAGATACTCAGCCTTATCATCCCAATAAAGATATTTTTACCAAGCATCAGCTGAAGATGGGTGATAAACAGAATGTGTGGTACAATTATCATCTTTAACTCACTCCATACAACCTAAAATGCCAAAGGATACATGGCTAGCTGCATCTCCAATGACCTTCCACTGGTGGGCAAAGACATTTTTATTTAGGCAAACCTTTGATCCATCAACTGATGTACATATACGTTGAAACTTACTTAATTGGCTGTTTTTATGGATGTGCCATGTGCCTTGTTCTTATGTTTTAAAATGTTGCATGATTGCTAGGCGATTGTATTTTGCTATATTTCTATTGCTTTACTCTTGTTAGCCACCATGGGCATCATTTGTTGGAAAATAGGGATACAAATTCAACAAACAGCAACATGCTTTAAACATTAATGGAAGCTTTCCTCCCAATGCAAACAGCAGCTTCTTGTTGGGAGAGGCGTACGAGAACCGCAAGACAGAACAAAAGGACAAACTCCCCCTACCTACCTACCACCCAGTTCTGAACCGAGCCTCCTGCTAGTTTGGTTTTCAAAGCATTAAGAGCAAACGGGCCTATAAAATGACATGTAAAGCCCAGAGAAACTAGATGTGCATGTGAGAACTTTGAAAATGAAAGCTTTCCTTGCCATTTTTCACCCCTACCACTAAAGAAGCAAGCCACTATTCAGTCGCAAAAGTGGCTTGTTTCTTTGACTGTTAAAGCTGCTATAGTAACTCAAACAAAACTCTGAGCACATGTGAGGCTGTCGTTCACACCCTTGTATCTTTATGTCTTTAAATTGCAGCTAGAAACTTTGATGCTTGAGAAAAAGAATCTCTAACATAAACCATCTCTGAATTTGAATACGAAGGGCTCCAAAATGTGTGGGGAGCTTCCACTGATAGAAATAGTTCCTCACTTCACACAGTCTCCTTCCACGAAATGAAAGAAAACTGAACCGGTCCTGGAGGCGGGTGGAATCATTTTGTATGTGATATTTATATAACATTATAATATTATTATTATTTTGATAAAATAAATCCTGTTTTAAACAGAGTATGCCAAGAGTGAACTGTCCCACAGCACCCTTTCTTCTGAAATTGATGCTTTTAGCTCCTCAGGCTTATTGGCATGCACTAATCCTGACTGGTAAATCTGGATAAAAATAGAATTCATTTGATTAATAAAACAATCAAGGATAATAATAGATACGCTAGGGAAAATAAGATAGCTGTGTTGAAACAAGTTATTATAACTTGGGGCTACTGCTAAGTGTTCATTCTAAAGTACATTACTAATGATCAAAGCAGCTGCAGCTTCTATTTTCTTCTTCTTTTTCTTTCGCTGAATGAAATGAAATGCATTTTAAACCCTAAAACAGTGGTGGGGAATCTCCAGCTTACGGGCCAGCCTTGGCCTGCCAGGGGTTCCAGTTTGCCCTGTGATGCCATTTTTTCAAAATCATGTTCACGTATCAATCAGGAGATGTCACCCCAAGGGGTCAATGACTTCAGCTGATGGGCAAGGGGTTCAATCCTGTTTGGTTCAGCTGCATGAGCCTGTTCCCCATGGATTCGGAATTGATGAGCGAGTTTGGAATAGGTGGATCCTGGGCTGTCCCAACTGAGCTGGGGCTCTGCTGGGGCTTAGCCAGTGGAACTTAGGCCAGAGTAAGGCCAAAACAGGGTGCATTCTGGGGGCATGACAGAACGGGGTAAAGTGAGACTTATGCCTATTCAAAACCTCCTTCAGGTCAAACACGTAATCTGGCAACCCACTGGAACTCACATGGCAAAAAGGGTGGTATAAGTTAAACCTTTTTTTAAAAAAGGCTTCTTTTCTCTGTTAGACTTAGGCTAGCTCAGCCAGAAGTAGACACGCTTCTGAGGGAGTCTGGAATAGGGATGGGCAAGAAATTCAATTCAGTTTACATTTAAAGCTGAATCTATCAAATTTACACTTTCCGAAATCATATGAGAACCAAACCACATCCATCCTTTGAAATTTACACTTACCTAAATTTTGCAATGCTGTTCTCTAACCAAGCAATGTTTTTTTAAAAAATGCATATATTAGGTGAAAGTGTGCACAAAATGAATATATTGGTGAAAATGACATACAAAAATACCTTACACTGGCATAAATTGCTTGCACAAAATGCATAATTAGTCAAAACTGCCTACACAAATGTATTTATTAGCAGAAATCTGCACTAAAATGAAGAATTTTCAATAGGATTTTTAAAAAAAAACATTGCAAATTGTTGCAGAAATGTGGACAACCGAATTTAATATTAGAAAAATGAGGAACTGAGAGAAATGAAATTTACAGATTATTCATCCTTAGTTTGGAATAACTGTAATTTACACTGGAGTTAAATACCGCTGGCTTCCTATACTTCTGTAATTCTCTAATGTAGTTGTACCCTCCCACACTTATCAGAGAAGGCAATTCCAGAAGGCATAGTAATTTCATGGAGGGAGTTCAAAGCTTGGAAACTACTGCTTTAAGATATACTACCAGGTATCCTTGAGAAAACATCAAGAGTTGCTGCTGAGAGCTTTCTCTCCCTCACAATTTTTTTTTTCACAGCAGGAAATGTTGTAAGATTCTTACGTAATAGAATGGCCCTGTTGCTTCTCTGTTTCACAATAAAATGTTCCAAGTCAATGGTGGAAGGGCTGATTCAGGTCAGGCGACTGAAAGAAATCCCTCTAAGAAAATTAAGAGTTATCAATATTCTTTTTTTATAGATTTTCGTTCAACATAAATCATGTTTTAAAAAATGTACCCACAAATTGTCAAGCCTGGCCTTTTTCTTTTTTAAAAGGATTTTACTGAATTAAGTTAAATGCATTTTAAATACTAGTATAAGTTGTCTACCCCACTTTGCTACTGAACTATTGTATTGTCCTGTTGAACTGTCCTCAAAAGAGAGTAGACCAGGGGAGGGGTAGATTGACACTGACCCACATAAATTGAACATAACTGAACAACTGAACTCGATGCTAACTTTAATCTGCATAACAAGCAGCTACATCTGTTTTTTCCTTTATTTAATTACGGGCACAGGGGGACGGGGTGACTGTCATTGGGACCGTAGGACAGGGGGGTTGGGCTGATTTATCCCATCCCTCCCCAGACACAATCTGGGCAAAAAGTACCTTCTGCATGGCTATGAGGCTTAGTAAAACACTTGTACTTCCCATGTGTGGTGGGTCCAATGACAATCCCCTCCTGCACCTGTAATTAAAGAAAAAAAGCAACAGACATAGCTGTGCACTATGCCTTTAGGAAAATGTGTGCAATTTAGCCCAGACAATAAATCTATGTCAGTATACCTGTATGTTCAGTGGAGGCTGGCCCATTAGGGCAAAAGGGGCATTGCCGAGCCAACCTCATTCCATCCTCAGCCAATCCCCACCTATCTGCCTTCTTTCTTATATCCAGCCCAGGGGCTGCCACTGAGGTCAGCTTCCTCCTCCTTAAGCTCAGCGCCCTGGGAGAACTCAGCAGGCAGATGGGGACAAAAGTAGAATTAGCTGACCCTGCCTGTCATTGGCCTTGCCTCCTTCTACTGTTGGCCTCGCTGCCTTCCAGCGCACCACTCCAATGGGAGCTAGCCACCACTGCTTGTACCAAACAAGGGGGAAACAAAGAGGTTTAAGCAATTTGTGGATCTCATCTGTTGAAGTCTACTAAGCTATAAGACACTGCTTTGTACTGATCCCTAGGAACACCACCTCACAGAACTACCCTTCCAAGGGTTTCATAGGAAGTGGGAATACCTGTCAAACCAGCTGTGTAATGTAGGTATGCCTTTCCATCCAGACACCCCCATGCCCATTCTAGCACTGCCCTGACAATTCTGCCAGCAACAAGTTTCTAATCCAGTTAAGAATGAGATATAATCTCTTTATAAGTGGAGCCTCATGCATTCAAAGCAGGATTCTGCCAAAAAAGCAATTAGGCTTGATCTGTCACTTCCTCTGACTATCAGGAATGCAGTTTTGTTCACCATTATTTAAAAGAATTCTGTACCCTAAAGGAGTTACCTCCATGGCGGAAGATCATCTACAAGAAAGAACTTTATATTGACTCTCAGGGTAGAGGTAGATAACAATTTGGAAGAAATCAATGTTCTCAGCAAAGAGGTATCGCATATGGGTGGATGGGCATGCTTACTTCCTTCTACGTCAATTGTGTGTGTATGCTATGTGCCTTCAAGTCGTGGCGCAGAGTGGTACGCGGCGGTAACGCAGCCGAAGCTCTGCTCACAGCCGGAGTTCGATTCCAACTAAAGGAGGAAGTCGAATCTCTGGTAAAAGGGATTGAGGTCCACTCAGCCTTCCATCCATCCGTGGTCGGTAAAATGAGTACCTGGCATATGCTGGGGGGGTAAAGAAAGGCCAGGGATGGAACTGGCAATCCCACCCCATATATACGGTCTGCCTAGTAAACGTCGCAAGACGTCACCCTAAGAGTCGGAAACAACTCGCACTACAAGTGCAGGGACACCTTTACCTTTTTATGAATCAGTGACCTCCAATAGCACCTGTCATTAACCACTCTGTTCAGATCTTGTAAGTTCAGGTCTGCGGCTTCTTTTGTGGAATCAATCCATATCTTGTTTAGTCTTCCTCTTTTTCTACTCCTTTCTGTTTTTCCCAGCATTATTGCCTTTTCTAGTGAATCATGTCTTCTCATTATGTGTCCAAAGTATGATAGCCTCAGTTTCATCATTTTAGCTTCTAGTGATAGTTCTGGTTTAGTTTGACCTAACACCCAATTATTTGTCTTTTTTGCAGTCCATGGTACCCACAAAGCTCTCCTCGAGGAAAATTCCATTTAAAACATCTGTAAGGGAGAATTGGCAGGTGGAGGAAGGATTAAATTCCCCCTTCTGCACGCCAGTCCTCCCCTTCAAATCCCACACCCACCCCATGCTCTCCACTAGCATTATCAGAGAAACATAGCGGTGGAACACATAACATCTCATTCGACCCTAAGAAACCTGAAGGTGGTATGACAAAAGCATCATTTTGCATAGTGAACACACTTTTTTTGTCCGACTCTCACCTTGCATCAAAGTTCACAGGATTTGCAGATTTTTGAAGCACTGCAAAAACCTGTGAGAAGAAAAGACGATAACGGGATATGAGTAAACTCTACAGGGAACAATGTCTTTAGCATACCATCTTCAACTCTCTGAAAGAAATCATGTCTCCAATTCTCAATTCTACAAGGGTCCACCCATCCCACAGGTAAGTGCCCCCCTTCTCCCCTTTTTAATGTTCATGTGGGTTGGTCACTGCCGGAAGGAGCTGTATTAGATCCACATACTCATGCTTCATTTGTACATAATTTGCCCATGATCTGTTTCAGCAGGGCTGTCAGGGCAGGACTTTGGGGTCAGACATCCAGAATCCTCTCTGCAGAACGAAATCCCGGGGGAGTCAGGCAATTTGGGAAAGGAAACACACACACATCATCATCATCAAACACACTGGAGAGGAGCAGGGCTGTGGAGTCGGAGTTGTGGAGTCGGAAGCAATTTTGGGTGGAGTCAAAGTCGGTAGAAACGTACCGACTCAGACTTCAAAATAAAATTAATAATTTAATTTTTTTGTTTTAATGTATTTTAAGGTCTTTTTATGATGTCTTAAAAGTGTTTTTAGCGTTTCTGTTTGCCGCCCTGGGCTCCTGTTGGGAAGAAGGGCGGGATATAAATCAAATAATAAATTAAATAAATAAATAATATACATTTGCCATTTATGAAGGAGTCGGAGTTGGACAGTAGAAAAATAGAGGAGTCGGAGTCGAAGGTTTGACGTACCAACTCCACAGCCCTGGAGAGGAGGACCTCACTACACCACTGGAAGGGCTGCAGAGCAACCCAGACCCACATCCTGCCTAACCCACAGACAGTCTGGTGATAGGAATGACTCCTCCCCCCTGGAGAAGAGGCAGAAGATTGGCAAGGACCCTGCTTGTCACTCCCAGAGGGAGGATCATCCCAGTCAACAGAGTGTCCTCCACTCCAGTCTGGCAAAGGCCCCAATACTTGCCATACAAGAATCCTGGGGGATCAGACCAAAAGTCCATCTAGCACAGCATATGCTGGCCTCCAAGAAGATCACAAGCAGGTCATGAAGGTAACAATGTTCCTCTGTTATTTGCCCCCAGCATCTGCTCTGTAGAGATATACTGCCTCTCAACAGAGAGGTTCTATTTAGCTGCCAGGACTAATAGCTCTTGGCAAACCTATCCGACTCAAATTTGTCCAGTCTTTTCTTTACAAGACATCTACATTAGTGGTCATCACCACTACATTAAGTAGGGCAATTTTTTGTCTGCACCTGGAGAACAAACTGCCCCAGAGTGCCTACAGACCGTCCTCATTATTAAGCCACCAGCAACTATTTGAGATTGAGGGGCAGGGCTTCCAAGCAATCACAAAGTTCCAACACTACTTGTTTTTATTTATAAGTTAACCACAGTCTCAACGTCATTACAGTAAGAGAAGACAATAAATTGTTAACAATAGAAAAACTAAGCCAGGACAGAGAACCTGTGGTCCTCTAAATGTCATTCGATTCCAGCTCCCATCAGTGCCAGCCAGTATCGCCAATGGTCTGGGATGATGGAAGCTGTAATCGAAGAGTGGCTGGAGGACTACAGGTTCCTCATCCCGGAATTAAGCATACAGTTGTTAATTCCATTCATTATTCCAGCACCCCCCTATGCATTAACGATAGGCGTGCCCTTAAATAAGTAATTAGCATAAAGGTGGTACTAATACAAATGTGGTGTAGTGGTTAGAGCAGTGGTCGGTAGATTTCAGGCTTGCGGGGCCTACTTTGTGTTTTTGCTAGAACTCCAGTGTCTCTCAACCAGGGCCAGGTGCAGAACAGTGGCTTAGGGGATGGAGCCAGTTATCTACTGCATCCCAGAAGACATACAGGCTGGGCAGCCAGTGTGGTGTAATGGTTAGAGTGTTAGACTAGGACCTAGGAGACCAGAGTTCGAATCCTCATTCTGCTATGAAGCCCACTGAGTGACCTTGGGCCAGTCACTGTCTCTCAGCCTAACCTGCTTCACAGGGTTGTTGTAAGGATGAAATGGAAAGGGGGAAACTATCCATGTACACCACTTTGAGCTCCTTGGTATATAAATATAAAAAATAAATAAACATATATGCAGATCAGGTATTTAAACACAAAAGTCTAAAACTGGCCAACAGAACTGCAGAAATAACTGGCCAAAGGCAACTAATTAATATTCACAAATCACACTGAGGTGAGGTACAATAAGAGTCTGGTGAGATAAGCGATTAGCACAAAGCTAATCATGGCAGATTATTTTAAGCTTAATACCAATTTTACTTGGTATTGTTAAATTATTGGGAGTCAGGAACACTTGCTGATCTTTTGTAAATCACTTACAGATCTACCAGTAGATCTACCTTTTGTCCACCCCTGCGTTAGACTGCTTGACAAATCCCCACTCAGCTTTGAAGCTGCCCATCTTGAGTCAATTTCTCTCTCTCAGCCTAACCTATTTCACAGGGCTTGTGAGGATAAAATGGGTGGGGGAAGGAACAACGTACCAAAAAGAAGCCTGGTGAAATGAAAATGAAAACAAATTTATTAATTTAAAATATACTGATATTTTGGATGGGCCTGGTAAAGACATTAGGCTCTAAGACTGTATCGCTTAGATTTAGCCCTGCTCTGAACATATCTTTAAGATCTATTTTCAACATTGAGGCCTTAGGCATTACCCTAGTTTCTCTTCAACATTACTGCTGTCAGTTTTAGAGCACTGTATTCCTAAAATACAAGCTGAACATTTCCTACCATACCCACAACTACAAATATTAATATTAGATTACATGCAGTTTAGATCAAGAGCTGGAAGGAGAAATAAGTAAAGTCTGGAATGTAGTACATCAGGGTCACGGATAAACTGAGGAAAATAACACACAAGCAATCTACAAATTACGTTGATGCTTGAGTAAACAGAAATGGATATCAATCTGTACACACATCCACAGTGCTTTCACACTTCAATCCCTTACGTATATATTCAGAAGCCTCCTATTGTATTCAACAGGGTTTACTCCCTGCTGCTGTTAAGCATGCACAGCAATGCAGCCTCAGTGACAGAAAAGTATCCCTGCAGGGAATCCTTTTAATCCCCGGCTCAAAATCCTGGCTCTCCTTTTTGCATTCGGAAGCGGTGCAGAGCAACTGAAGAAGCTCCCAGCTCATTTGATAAAACGTTTCTGTGTTGTCAAACATTTCACTGCCTGTGTTCTGAGGACTGTGGCAAAATGGGCTTCTACTCAGTCGTTATTTCAACCTATTTCATGTCATATCAGTTACAGAAAAATTACACAAATTTCTTCCCATTTTACAGATGGAGGAACTGGGACCATCATGCAAAGACTTGCATTCACATAGTAAATCAATCACGAAGGCAGGATCTACTCAAACACTTTACACACTCGACCACAAAAGCACGTGGAAACAACAAAACGGGATGATTAACCCCATAATGTGGAGGGCGGGCTCCTGCGCTTTTGGTCCCTAAGAGCGGAAAGATCAGTACATGCAATTTTTTCTCACCCATGCAACGTAAGGGGTACAACAAACAAATCAAAATTTCGTAACTTTCAAGGCAATGTCATGCTGGCTATTCTGCTTTGCAGCTGGCTACCCAAGCATCTCATCTAGTTTTACAAACAGCCCGGTAAATTCACAATCCGCCCAATACGTCTGAATAACAGTTTTGTTTCAACATTGCAAGTCGAAGTGATTTTATTTTCTTTCTTACTTTCTTTTTTAAAATCTCTTTTCCAAGTAGAGACCGAGCAAACGGCTTCCCTATTTCCTTAGCTAATACAGTCACCAGTTCGGATCCATCACCTTGCAAAGAACCCCACTCCAAGTTATCTTTCACATAAAGCCCTCGCCTCCCTCCCAAAATTGGCAGCTTACAGTTGCAGCGCTATAAGTCAGAAAGCCTCCGGGGCTCGCACATCCCGCGATCTTCCCTTTCTAAAACAGGACTTTTCTTGAGGGATTCCTCACCCTCCCTTTCCCAGGCGGGCTGGACTGAAAGAGTTGCCATTCGTGCGCGGAGAGGAGTAGGCGGAGCCTCGGGAGTCAGCTGGTCTGGTTTCTTTAAGGCGGCTTAGAAAGTTAATATCAAGAGCCCCGACTCCCGTCCCCCATTTGCTAACGTCATGCGTTGAGTGACGGACGAAGAACTGACGAAGGAAAGTCTCCCAAGCGAGTCTTTAATGAGGGCCAGTTGAACAGCAGACGCGCAGCGCCTCGGATGTGCCCGTGTTACCACATCTGAGCAATTACTCGCGCTCTCGTCTCACTTTTTGAGCCAGTGAAGCAGCCCCGCTCTTTTCTTTTTCGGAAGTAAGCCCCGCTTCAATCTAAAGTGAGTGAGCAGGCGGCTACAGCCTATTTGACTGCGGGTGTTTGACTCCATGAAGCTCACTGGTGACTCTGGGCTGGTCACGGTCTCTCAGCCTAACCTACCTCATAGGCAGAGCTTGGAAAAGTTATTTTTTTTAACTACAACTCCCGTTAGGCCCAGCCAGCATGGCCACTGGATTGGTCTGATGGGAGTTGTAGTTCAAAAAAATAACTTTTCCAAGCTCTGCTCACAGGGTTGTTGTGAGGATAACAGTAGGAGGGGGAGGACCGTGTTTGTACACCACCTTGAGCTCCTTGGAGGAAAAGTGGGGTATAAATGTAATAAATCAATCAAAGGTGTAAGAGCAAAAAGCAGGGAGGAGAGACGTTTTAAGTGAAAAGAACAGCCGGGCCAGGGGAGTGTTTAATTAATTTATTTATTTTTATTATTTTATTTATACCCCGCCTTTCCTTCCAGCAGGAGCCCACGGTGGCAAACAGACACTAAAAACACTTTAAAACATCATAAAAAGACCTTAAAATACATTAAAAACAAAACAATGTTAAAAACATTTTTAAAAAAACCTTTAAAAACATTTTTTTAAACAAGGGTTAAAGATATTAAAAGACATATTAAAAGCAATACTAACACAGACGCAGACCTTAGCCCCCGATCGGAATCACCCTGCCCGCTCTTCGCGGACGTTCTGCAATATGTCTAAGTTTGGCCCTTCAGGATTGCACTGCAAAGGTGGTGTCGTGTGCACAGAGACTAGGGATTAAGCCCCACTGGGCACAGTTCAGCTTCCTTTTCCAGCCTTTGGGGCCCCAGATGTTGCTGGACTACAATTCCCATCATCCCCATCCAGCATGGCCAATGGTCAGGAATGATGGGAATTGTAGTCCATGAACATCTGGAGACACAAAGGTTGGGAAAGGCTGGAGCTAAACGGTTAGGATGCTGTCATTAATTTGGGAATAAGCAGCAATGAGATCTGCTCGGGCTGCACAGGAGAATAGGCTTCGACACAGGAACACAAAGATGTACCTAACAGAAAACGAAGATGAGGAATAGCGTTTCTAGTCATTCTACTGGGGTTTTCCCCCACCCCGCACAAGGAATGCTCCATTTCTTATGGGGAGTGTGGATTTGCATAGTTATGCACAATCCGTAGGCTGTAATAAGTTAAAAGCAGCTGCGATCCCCACCAGATGGAATGAGATCTCTGTAAGAAAATAACATTTGGCAATAACACAGTTCCAAAAATGCACTTCTAAAAGAAAAGGGAGGCCATATGTCCTACTTTATAGAGGACGGTCCTCTACTGAAGGATGCCAAAGGACATCTTCTATTTGAAGGACTAAAGTCCCTACACCCATTTAAAGATATAGGGTGCTGTTCAATGTTAGGCCTACTCAGAGTACACCCACTGAAGTTAACAGACATAATAACTTAGGTTCATTCATGTCAGTGGGTCTGCTCTGTGTAGAATTTGGTTGAATACAACCCAAAGACGCATAAGAAGGGAGACCAGGGGTCTTGAAGTTACACATCAACAGTTGTCTCCTGGACAGCAGACTGAACAGGTAGGCACAGATATCACAACCTTCCCTACTTTGTGAGATGTATTATATCACTATTTCAATTATAGTAATTATTTCCAAATTTGTATTTGTACATAAATTAGAATATACACATTTTATGCAAAACCGTGTCTCCTTTTGTCCTCTTTTTTGACGATGCATAAGTGGCTAAAAGAATCCATTGCTGCTTACAGAATCCTCATCACTACAGCAAGGTACCACCTGCAAGAGGACCGCCAAGGGAAGAGTATCACAATCCAACGGCACTCCCGATCTGTAACTTCAGCTATTTCAGTACTTATTGTACATGTCATTCTACTGTTTGGATATCTGCCCAGGTCCACCTGACCCAATACTTGAGGAGGAAATTGAATCTAGTTTACTACACTTACACCCAACACTAGCTACAAACTAACCCTTGCTTCTATGTTACAGCCCCCTAAACCCTAATGTAAGGAAAAGCTTGAGAAATTACTTACCTTCAGGTTAGTAAAAAGAGAGTTCAAAATATGTTGAGCATTGTTAAATTGAAAAGCTAAAAGACAGAACAATTCTTCAAGCTATCCAATCAGTAAAAAATAAGAAATAATGGTTTTAAGCAACTGAATGTAGATCTAGGTCTAACATTTGCAGGAAGGGATTCTGAGGAACTGAGACAAATAGTGGTAACAGTTGGCTGGGCCAAGGAACAGTTGGCTGGGCCAAGGAAGTGATTAATGCCTCTTTACGAGAGGGAGTGGTCCCTGGCTGTCTGAAAGAGGCGGCAGTGAGACCACTCCTGAAAAAACCTTCCTTGGACCCAGAGGATGTCAGCAGCTACAGACCAGTAGCCAATGTTCCGTTCCTGGGCAAGATCCTGGAACGTGTGGTTGCTGACCAGCTCCAGGCGCTATTGGATGAAACCGATTATCTAGATCCATTTCAATCGGGGTTCAGGCCTGGTTTTGGCACTGAGACTGCCTTGGTCGCCCTGTTTGATGACCTATGTCGGGAGAGAGACAGAGGGAGTGTAACTCTGTTGATTCTCCTTGACCTCTCAGCGGCTTTTGATACCATTGACCATGGTATCCTTCTGGAGAGGCTTGCGGAATTGGGAGTTGGAGGCACTGCTTGGCAGTGGTTCCGCTCCTACTTAGCGGGTCGTCTCCAGAAGATAGTGATTGGGGAAGATTGCTCGACACCGTGGGTTTCTCCAATGTGGGGTCCCGCAGGGTTCGGTTCTGTCTCCCATGCTTTTTAACATTTATATGAAGCCGCTGGGGGCGGTCATCAGGAGTTTTGGAGTGCGTTGTCATCAGTATGCTGATGACACACAGCTCTACTTCTCCTTCACATCTTCTTCAGGTGAGGCAGTCGACGTGCTGAACCGTTGCCTGGCTGCGACAATGGACTGGATGAGAACTAACAAACTGAGACTCAATCCTGACAAGACTGAGATGCTGTTGGTGGATGGTTTCTCTGATCGGATGGTGGATATATACCCTGTCCTGGATGGGGTTACACTTCCCCTAAAGGAACAGGTGCGTAGTCTGGGAGTCATCTTAGACTCTTCCCTCACACTTGAGGCTCATGTAGCCTCGGTGGCCCGGAATGCGTTCTACCAACTTCGGTTGGTAGCCCAGCTACGTCCCTATCTGAGTAAGGAGGACCTCTCATCAGTGGTACATGCTATGGTAACCTCGCGTCTGGACTACTGCAATGCGCTTTACGTAGGGCTACCTTTGAAGACGATTCGGAAGCTACAGCTAGTGCAAAATGCGGCAGCCAGACTGCTAACAAGAACTAAGCGGTCTGAGCCTATAACACCTGTGCTAGCCCATTTGCACTGGCTTCCAATACGCTTCCGGGCCAGATTCAAAGTGTTGGTACTTACCTATAAAGCCTTATACGGCGCGGGACCACGATATCTGTCGGAACGCCTCTCCCGATATGAACCGGCCCATACACTACGGTCTACTACGAAGGCCCTCCTCCGGGTTCCGACTCATAGGGAAGCCCGGAGAGTGGTGACAAGATCTAGGGCCTTCTCAGTGGTGGCCCCCGAACTATGGAATGGTCTCCCCGAGGAGGTGCGCTTGGCGCCGACACTATCATCTTTTCGGCGCCAGGTTAAAACCTTTCTCTTCTCTGAGGCATTTTAATTCCTGTTAATTGTAAATTATTATATTTTGATTTTAGACTGTACAGTTTTGTGTACAGTTTTGTGTTATTTTTATTGTATTTTTAATGTTCACCGCCCAGAGAGCTGTTGCTAGTCGGGCGGTATATAAGCTTAATTAAATAAATAAATAAATAAAGTAACGAGAGAGGAAGTTCTAGGCTTAATGGACAATATAAAAACTGACAAATCACCAGGCCTGGATGGCATCCACCTGAGAGTTCTTAAAGAACTCAAATGTGAAATTGCTGATCTGCTAACTAAAATATATAACTTGCCCCTCAGGTCGTCCTCCATGCCTGAGGACTGGAAAGTGGCAAATGTAACGCCAATATTCAAAAAGGGATCCAGAGGGGATCCCGGAAATTACAGGCCAGTTAGCTTAACTTCTGTCCCTGGAAAACTGGTAGAAAGTATTATTAAAGCTAGATTAACTAAGCACATAGAAGAACAAGCCTTGCTGAAGCAGAGCCAGCATGGCTTCTGCAAGGGAAAGTCCTGTCTCAGTAACCTGTTAGAATTCTTTGAGAGTGTCAACAAGCATATAGATAGAGGTGATCCAGTGGACATAGTGTACTTAGACTTTCAAAAAGCATTTGACAAGGTACCTCACCAAAGACTTCTGAGGAAGCTTAGCAGTCATGGAATAAGAGGAGAGGTCCTCTTGTGGATAAGGAATTGGTTGAGAAGCAGAAAGCACAGAGTAGGAATAAACGGACAGTTCTCCCAATGGAGGGCTGTAGAAAGTGGAGTCCCTCAAGGATCGGTATTGGGACCTGTACTTTTCAACTTGTTCATTAATGACCTAGAATTAGGAGTGAGCAGTGAAGTGGCCAAGTTTGCTGACGACACTAAATTGTTCAGGGTTGTTAAAACAAAAAGGGATTGCGAAGAGCTCCAAAAAGACCTCTCCAAACTGAGTGAATGGGCAGGAAAATGGCAAATGCAATTCAATATAAACAAGTGTAAAATTATGCATATTGGAGCAAAAAAACTGAATTTCACATATACGCTCATGGGGTCTGAACTGGCGGTGACCGACCAGGAGAGAGACCTTGGGGTTGTAGTGGACAGCACGATGGAAATGTGGACCCAGTGTGCGGCAGCTGTGAAAAAGGCAAATTCCATGCTAGGGATAATTAGGAAAGGTATTGAAAATAAAACAGCCGATATCATAATGCCGTTGTATAAATCTATGATGCGGCCGCATTTGGAATACTGTGTACAGTTCTGGTCGCCTCATCTCAAAAAGGATATTATAGAGTTGGAAAAGGTTCAGAAGAGGGCAACTAGAATGATCAAGGGGATGGAGCGACTCCCTTACGAGGAAAGGTTGCAGCATTTGGGGCTTTTTAGTTTAGAGAAAAGGCGGGTCAGAGGAAACATGATAGAAATGTATAAAATTATGCATGGCATTGAGAAAGTGGATAAAGAAAAGTTTTTCTCCCTCTCTCATAATACTAGAACTCGTGGACATTCAAAGAAGCTGAATGTTGGAAGATTCAGGACAGACAAAAGGAAGTACTTCTTTACTCAACGCATAGTCAAACTATGGAATTTGCTCCCACAAGATGCAGTAATGGCCACCAGCTTGGATGGCCTTAAAAGAAGATTAGACAAATTCATGGAGGACAGGGCTATCAATGGCTACTAGCCATGATGGCTGTGCTCTGCCACCCTAGTCAGAGGCAGCATGCTTCTTAAAACCAGTTGCCGGAAGCCTCAGGAGGGGAGAGTGTTCTTGCACTCGGGTCCTGCTTGCGGGCTTCCCCCAGGCACCTGGTTGGCCACTGTGAGAACAGGATGCTGGACTAGATGGGCCACTGGCCTGATCCAGCAGGCTCTTCTTATGTTCTTATGTTCTTAGGTCAAGCCCTAGAATTGCAGTGGGGAACCTGCAGTCCATGGGCTGGATCCAGCCTACCAGGGCCTCCCTATGCAACTTGCCAAGGACCTGGCAAACCTCGGTCTCATGCCTGAAGCTCCACCCCTTGGAAAAGGCTAGGGAAGCCTGTTCGATCAGAAGCCTCTGCCTCTTCACCACTGCTCAGAAATCCCCAAACGATTCCTCCCTGCTCGCTGCACACAAAGAAAACACAATGAAAGAAAGGGAAGGGAGAGAGAAGTGTGCTGTATGTGTGTGTGTTGTGTGTGTTGTGTATGTGCAAGGCAGTGGAGTGGTCTTGCCCACTGCTAGCTCTGCCCCTGTTTACTTTTATTTTGGACCCACTGCTGGCATGCCCTGCCCCAAAAGGCTGGCCACTAGAGGATGGGATCCTTAGGCTTGAAAAGGTTTCCCAGCACTGTGCTGGAGAGAACATAGTATGGAAGCAGTTCAGTACTGGAACTAGCTGGGAATCTGGAATCATCTTGCATGGAAATTTCCAAGAAGTGGTGACCCTCAGCTCCAGTTCTCCATCACATCTTATTCAGGTGAGGCCGTGCAATTCCTGGACCAATGTCTGAAGGGTTGGATGAGGGCCAATAAATTGAATCTGAATCCTAGTAAAACACAAGCCCTGCAGGTGAGTGATTCCCAAGTTTGGAAATTTGCCAGGAGGCCTGGTTTTGGCAAGGCTGCACTCTCCATGAAAGGGCAGGAACATAGCTTGGGAGTACTAGTAGGTCTATCCCTGTTGGCACAGGTGTCATCAATAGCTAAGTGTGCTTTCTTCAACCTTCAGCTGGTGTACCAGCTACAGACATTCTTGGACAAGAATAGCTTGGCCACAGTAGTGCAGGCCTTGGTAATCTCTAGACTGGACTACTGCAATGCACTCTACATGGGGCTATCCTTAAGGCTGGCTTGGAAACCGCAGGTAGCGCCAAATGTTGTGACCTGGCTTTTGACTGGAGTAGCTCCACATCAGCGTATTACAGCATGCTGAAAGTTCTGCACTGGCTGCCAGTACATTACCAACCTAAGTTGTCCAAGAAATTAATCAATTGCCTATCCTGGATGAAGGGACAGCAACGCAGTCGGGGCGTGCTTCTAGATCCAGCTTTGTTACTGGAGGCCCAGAGAGCCTCAGCGGCTAGAAGCACCTTTCACCAGCTGTGCCTGGTACAGCAGGTATGACCATACCTGGACCAGAGAGACTGACTACAGTAGTTCAGGCAGTGGTGACATCAGGACTGGATTACTGCAATGCACTCTATGTGGGACTTCCCTTGCACTTCATCTGGAAACAGTAGTTAGTGCAGAATGCTACAGCACAGTTGCTGACAAGAGTGAGAGCCTGTCAGCATATAACACCTCTGCTCAGAGATCTGCACTGGTTGCCAATTTGTTACTGGGCCAAGTTCAAGGTGTTACTCTTGGTATATAAAGCCCTTAACAGCTTGGGACCAGTTTACTTCTGGGATCACCTTACCCCATACTCAACCACTTCAATGTGTGAAACTGGCACTGTTACAGGTGTCACATAATAATCAAACAGGAGAGAAAATTTCAGTGAAATTCCTATCAGTGGGGTACATGAATATTTGTGTGTGTGCTTGCCATACTTTCAAGGTGGCCAAGGGGTGTTTCACAATATCCGTTATTTTATTGTATCAATCATCTATCTGTTTTGTACTCTGCAGCCTTCTGGGGTCTCCAAGTTTCTGGGGGGAAACCATGACGTCTTCAGCTGGGCTTTCCTGTATGCATAGGAAAGTGAGGAGGCTACCTGCTATGCACCTGATTGTTCTTTTTTTTTTCCCCCCAAGTGTGGTATTTTTAAATTCAGTGCACCAGTCTCAGGCCCTCATAGCCAGCCCACCTGGCTTCCCATACTTCAGTTAAAGCTCAGGAGGAAACATAGAGAACTTCTCCTATGAAGCTTTTTCAGATCAGAAAGTGCAGGCAGAGAAGGAGGCTGAAGAGCACTGGAGAAATGTTTAGTGGAAAGAAAAACACACACAGCAACAAAAGGAAGCTGAACCCTGCAGCCACAAAAATTATAGAGGGATTCTACAGAAATACTAGGTGCCCCGGGAAAGGCAGAAAAATAGAAGCCTCTTCTGCAATGAAGAAAAGTTTTGGGAAAAAATGGAAGACAGGTTTTGGCACAGTACTAATTTTTTATGGCTTCTATTTTGTAAGTAAAACAACAGTGAGACTTGATATGGAAAGTCACTTTTGTCCACAGGAAACAACACATGGAGACCTGCAGCACTTTATTAATTACAACACAGGTCATTAGTTCTCAGAATATTCTGTTTGGCTTTCCTGGTGCTTGTATTACAGTTAAAGAATAACAGCACACCTTATTTTGCTTCCTAAATAGATGCATTCTTAATTAAAATGACTGGAAGCTTTTTTTCCCCCTTTTTCTTTTTTGTCTACAGCATGTGCCAAACCTAGATCAGAACTCTCTTCACTACACCTGCACAGCTTGTGACAAACCATTGCAACTGCAGATCCCCATATTTTGTGGCCTCCCAAGAGCTTTACAACAGAATTCCCACATCAATCTTCATTTTTAAAGTCTTGGGCAGGCAGCAAAATGTGCAGACCGAGCTCCATGGTGGGGTGCTCTACATCAGGACCGGATTTAAACTTGTTGTGGCCCTAAGCTATAACATGAGTGAGGCCCTTCCCTCTTCAACAAATAATAAAAATTTTAAATGTAAAATACAGGCTGTACAATTAAACGGAATTTGATAGTCGTGTAATATAGGTATTAAAAATGCAAGTTATATGTGTGCACATTCTTTATTTAGAAGTTTGTCAAACACATAACAATTAAACAATATAATATAAGGTTATAATATATAAATCAGATATAATATAATTTATATATACACACGGGCTGTTTTCTGTAAGAATCCAAAAGGCCGCATGTGTACGGCGTTCTATAGAATTGTTTACTGTTTACTGTTGTCTGCAAGCAAGCCACAACAATGATATTCATTACCTACCAAAAATTATCTTCATTTTGTATGATGTTTATGGTTTCCCAGTGGCAATGTTGTAAATGTCTTTCTTTCTTTCTTTCCTACGCAAGGCCACTCATAATGTGAGGCCCTAAACTGTAGCTTGTTTAGCTTGTATGTAAATCCAGCCCTGGTCTGCATGATTGGTGAGTTGTCCTTGCCTTGGTGGGTTGCTAGTTGTACAAACCTGCACTTGATCATAGTTAAGACCTTAGAGTTGCCAGTCTACTGCTATTTTTAAAAAAAGTGGAAGCCCATTTTATCCCACTCCAGTTATCGCTTCCCATTAATCACTCCTTCCAATAGTGAATTCAAATGGTGAGTGCCATTAGGATTGTAGCCAAATCAGGGTCACTGTGAAATAAGAGGTAGTATCAGCATGCTTGCAGAAATACAAAACATATATTTAAATAAACTAAAAGGACTCAACATCTCTAGGAGGACTGAGCATACTCAGTAGCATGGAATGTAGAATGACCACTGCAAAAGGAAAGCTTAATGGGGGAAGAAATAGGATACCCGCTTGGAGGAAATTGCTGCCCGAAAGCCTTAACAGGAATGTTAGGAAAACAATACCCTGCAACTTAAACATAACAAAACCACCACTTTTTATTTTGTGCTTTCATGCATTCTTGAATGCTGGATTGAGTGAGGACTGGAAGCTGTGTGCATGTGCAACATTTAAAATAACTGTAGTGCCCTCTGTCTTCTCAGAGCAAAGTTTCACAGTCCTCAGTAGTAGTGATGAGGAGATGGCTGGCTGGCTGACTTAGCAGCTCATTCCTTTTCTCAGCCTTTCACTGAGGACCAGTGGCCAGTAATGCTGGTGGCCTAGAAGGGGAAAGCAGAGAGCGTTCTGACCAGCCAGTGGCTTCTAATCATGGTTGACAGAGCAGCCAGGCCAGCTTGGCTTCCAGGTCGGGTTGGTGCAGTCACCATGCCTACTATTGGGATGGCAGCAGTCATACATTTTGCACCAACACTTCCTACCTCAGCCCACTATCTACTTGCCTCTTCACTTGTCTGTCTATCAGGAAGGCCCACAGGTTGGTTGTGTATGTATGTTGGTCACTACCTTAGCTAAATGGGTCTCCCATAGGCTAACTAAGCTCCAGTAATGTAATTAGGGGCCTCAGGGATGTGGGAACCCCAATGATGTAACTAGGGGGTGTGAAGAACTGAATGCTCACCTTAAGGCTACCAAGTGCTGGAATCTGGGAGCTAATAAAGGTAAAAGTTCAATTCAGCTCCAGCTTGAGTTTTCCTTGGGGTCAACAGCCCTTCATAGGAAAAAGGTTCCCCATCCTTGCCTTATATTAATAATTTTGTGGGGGCGAGGGCTCTGCCGGGAAATCTGTTCAGCAACCAGAATATTTTATTTCAAGAGCTGACAGGGTGATTTCCTCTTTTTGTCTCCATTTCCTATACAATTTGAAAATACCTCCTTGGGAATGTAATGCATTCCATGAAACCCTGAGGTAGATGAAGTGAAATACTGCTTATACAAGCATCTTTTGCATATTAGGAAAAAAAGCAAATGTGGAATCCTGCTTTTGAGAAGGAGGCAAAACATTATACTGCCCAGAGTATCTCACATGCTCAACATACAGCCTATGGACTAGCAGAAGCTGGAGAGCAAAGTTATTAAAATGAGACATAAAACGCTTTCTTTAGACAACACAACCAGAGGGAAGTGCATTGAGATAATTAAGTGTGAGGAGACACTTAAGTGTTTCCGGACAGTGCTGGCCTTCCTACCCCCTCTCTCACTGCCTGGGACTCCCACTGAGCCATTTGCAAATTTGAGTCACTTCTGGCACATCTAACAGGAGTAGATTTAAAATGTGCACATATGTGAAATGCAGCTTCAAGGGCCAAATTCTAACCCACACTCCCACTTAGAGAGAGAAGGCAGTTACAAACTTTAATAATAATATTTAACACTTGTAATAATAAAACCTTGTAATGTGAATGCTTCTGTTCACTGTTCCAGTCAGTCAGTCATGCCTTCCTCCATAATCTCCATCCCTCCCTCCACCCCATGATGTTCCCACCACCCAGAAATAGACTGGCTGCATCTTGTGGCCACTAATCATTCTCAGTGCCCCCCTTCCTGTTTATGGTTTTTTTCCTAAAAAGATCTTGTACCTTGTCAAATCTTGGGGACCTCCAGAGTCTGATGATAACTCTCTTATGCATGGGTTGTGCTTTTTTAGCAATAAAAGCAACAGGACATATGCCTGAATATGAGCAACAGAGGGAATATTTGACATTTGTATAATGTTTTCAAGTGTTCAACATGCTGCATGTGCATTATCTAGGTGTAATTCTTCCAACAACCCTGTAAAAGTAAGCCAGTAGCAGGGACTGAGGCTGACAGAAAGTGAGTTGCCTAAAGCAACATTTGAACAGATGTCCCTATTTTTAGCTTGTTCTCTTCGCCGCTATGCTCCACCTTTTCTGCATTTTAGCTATTTTATTCAAGATCAGACATAAGTCAGGATCTCAAACTTGTGTGGCTTGTTTGTGGTCTTGGAAATGTGATGTGTTCTGCAAAATTATATACTGTTTAATTTAGAAAGACTTCAGAAAACAGCCTAAAGGTGTGTACTATGAAGCAACCGTTATTATTGTATCACCAACTAGCCAGGGCTGGCCCAAGACATTTTGTTGCCTGAGACAAAGAAAAAAACAGCATCCCCGAACCTGCTGCCACCATGTACAAAAGCTGCCACACAGGCACTTTAATCTACAATGGTGCCAATGGGGCAGCATCCTCCGTTGCATCTGTGAACAGCAAGCTAGCTTAGGGAGTCCAGGGCAGGCCATGGAACACACACAGCTCCGTCCACTCCCCCATCGCTTAATATTTGCCACCTGAGGCAGCTGACTCATGGTAGGCCTGGCCCTGCAACTAGCTATATTACCTAGTTAAAACATTTCTATATGATTTCTGGGGCAGTTCATCCCATTTTACCCTTAGAGCCATCTTGTGAGGGGTGTTAGGCTAAGAACAGTTTCTGCCCCACCTAACAAGGAAGGGTGGCTACTGGGCTGGGCTGTATATTGACATCAGCTTGCATTGTGGTGTATGTATATGCAGCTCAGTGGTATATGTGGCATCAGCAAGCTAAGCTTAGCATCACATCACACCCTCGCACCCCCCCTCCCTCTCTGAAGGAAACAGGAAAAAAATTTGTCTGTAACTTACACAGCAATCCAACTCATGGGAAGCCAGCAGAAGGGGTGCCGGTGGAGGACGAGCTGGTGGGAAGCTCTGTGGCATCCATTTGCCATTCAGGAGCTGCTGAGCTGGCTGAATGTTGGCTCAGCCAGGAGCTGAGAGGAAGAACAGAAAAGAAAAAGGCAGCTCTCGTGAATACCCCTACCAGCAAGTAAGAGCTCCCCACTGACTTACAATAGAATTATTTCAAATTGTTATTTAGTTTGCATAGTTTCTTATTTAAAATAACTGTAATTAATTCCGGGTTTGTTCCACTCTGATAAGGACCTTTCACATTTAAAGTTTACAAATTCCAACTATTTATCAAAGTGATGTTGAATTGCCCTCCCTTAGCAGTCAGCCAAATTGTTCATACTCATGCCTGATATGCTTCATCAACCTCCAAATATTTTATTGGTGTTGGCTGATCTGTACTCATATGCAGTTTTGAGGGCCAGATCAAAAGTGATAATGGGATTCTCATGATTTGCTATATTTCTTTTCTCCTTTGTACCATCACTACTATGATTCCTTGCCTTCGTTACTGCACCATCCATGTGCCACAGATGATGGCTGCCCATATTTGCTGAAGTGCCTTCAGCAAAAGGAACCCTGTCTGTGATTGAATACTGCCTGCAGGAAACATAAAGCCTTTGTTTTAGGACTGACATTTGGCAACCAAGGTGGAGTAAACACAGAAAAACTTTACATTAAATGTATGTTAATGGTATCTGTTTTGTTTCATTTTTAACATACCCTCCCACATTCCAGAGATTAAAATAGGGACGCTCTTGTCATGTATTTGTGATGCCCCAGTTTTCACACCAATGATCCTTGCCTGAGTTACTGCCTCCCACTACGACATGCTGCTGAAGGCTGTTCATGCTGAATGTTGTATTTATTTGGCAGAATGTACTTCCAGCCTCAGTTAGGCACTCACAAGCCCTGCCAATTTACATTGAAGACAGCTTAACTTTTTTCATTAGAAACTGAAAAGTGCTTAACACCAGCTGGATCATGCACATTCTCGATCATAGGCTATCTTGCACTGGTTTCTGAACGAGAGGGTGTTAATAAACTGATCGTAACAGTTTCCTTTAAACAAAACAAAAAACTCTAAGAATGTTTAATCTCACTCCAGATCTGATTGTATTTATGATTGAACAGGGGCAACTGAGAGCCTCACTACATGTTACTTTGTGTGACTTGTAGCAATGGACACCAATGGCAGGGGTTTTTTTCCTAATGCTAACTGCAGAGTGCAGGGGGGATTTTTGTTGGGATTGTAGCTGGAGGGAAGGATTAAAGCCTCCTTCCCCATATGCTGCAGTCCTTAAGGAGATTGCACCCATAATGCCTAGGAATAAAGCCACACAATTAATATAACATGTAGTTAGATCCTTAAATTGTTACATTTACTACCAGGCCAGAGGGTTATGTAATGGAGGGTAGAGGGAAGCAGTCCACTGGCATTTTGAGCCGCGCGTACGTGGACTCATCTATATGCATGTGTGCACTAGTATCAAGATGTGCACATTCCACACTCAGAATTTAACTTCTGAGCTACAGACCTCCGGGACAGTGCTGAAACTTGAGAAAGTGCAACGTTAGGAACTAACATTGGCAATATTTTTAAATGGCATCCCCACAGTTTCTCCAAAAGACAAAATAGAAGCAAACTTATTTACCAGGGACAAGTGCCAGAAAATATGGAGGTTGGAGTTTCTGTGTTAATTACTGCTATTTACTCATTGTTCCTGTGAATGGGTTGGGATGGAAACTGGCGATGACACCAAAGTTTGTAATTGATTTGGAATGTGAACCTCAGTGATTGGTTATACCTTACAAGCCAGGCATTACAGCTCCTGAATTCTTCTCTGAATTTTAATCAGAGACAGAAAATAACTCATTGCTCACTGCTATATGTAAACCATTACTGTGTTTCTAGGTACAGTAGGGCCCCACTCATACGGCAGGTTACGTTCCGGACCCCCGCTGTAAAGCAAAAACAGCTGTAAAGCGGAACCCATTGAATAGAATAGTGCATGATGCCCAGAAAATGCTGTAAAAGCGGAACAAGAGCTGTATAAGTGGGGCTTTCATCTAATTGCATCTAATTGAGACCGCTGTATTAGCGAATCTCTGTAAAGCGAATCTCTGTAAAGCGGGGCCCTACTGTACTTTCCTCATCATGGCCAGTTCCAAAGGATAGCACATTGAGGTACTTGCCAGGGTCCTGATCCCAATAGGGGGATTACTAATGAGATCTGCAAACACTAGATGAACAATTCAAAGCAAAGGCAAGTGCCTATCACACAATCCAATTCCATGTGAAATGTACTAACACACCAAAAATAAATATACCAGTCTGTGGTTGATAAGAGTATATAGGTATAGAATATGGCTGGGCTTGGCAATGAAGATGCTGACAAGAGTGAGTAAAATAAATCATATCTTTACTGAAAGTTAGCTTTTGTAAAGGCTATGCAGAAACTATTTTCTTGGATCACATAGTTTTCACCAAATTTTAACAGCAAAATTATGAAGATCAGCTTCAGTATGAGAAAAATATGGCTTTCCTTGAGAATTCACTGATGGGAAGGGAGAGGAAGGGAGAGGTAGGGTGTGGCTGAGATGATAAGGACTCAAGCTGTCTTTACATTTTTGATTTATTAACTAATGTCCTAAACACAGTGCACCCTCTAGTGCCAACTCAAAGGAAAATCCTTCAATTGTCCACAGCTATCTAGGGCCTTTTGTGATACAATTATTTTTCTTTGTCAGAAAAATACATGTGGAAAATATTGTCTTAGAGTGCAAAAATCTGTGACCAGGATCCAATTCCTGTTTACAGACATTTGTGTTTTTAAAAAAGAAAAAGAATGCTATGCCAGTGGCTCCCAAAATACATGAAAAGTGTTAAGACCACCTGGACATTGGCTTCTATAATAATTCAATAATTGACATTCCTTAAAACACATCTAATTTTTCTTGCAATTTCCTGATTCATATGGCTAATGTTTTTATTTGGGCCAGAGATTTCCAGAGTCTCCCAACATTGCTGTTCACTTTTATTGATAAGTACACCTACATACCAGAAATATTATTTATTATTTTATTTATTGCATTTGCAACCCACCTTTCCTCCAAGGAGCTCAAGGTGGCACACTTTGTTCTGCCCCTCTCCGTTTTATCCTCACTACAACCCTGTGAGGCAGATTAGGCTGAGACACAGTGACTGGCCCAAGATCACTCAGTGAGTTTCATGGTTGAGTGAGGGTCCAACACTCTAACCACTTTGCAGCTTAAGGTCTTCAATACATTTACTTAACAAAGTCTGCCTTATGAAAAGGCAACTTCAGTTTTGTTAAGTTTTAAATTTCAGTTACTATTATTATACAGCCACGAGAATGGCTGTATACTATGGCCAGCATGGATTTTTCACATTCTGCAATGTTAAATTGAAAACATCCCCATGACATTCTGATGCTTCCCATAAGCTCATTTCAATATAAAACCTTACCAAACTTACAGTCCTGAACTCAGGAACGCTTGCTTAACAACCCTCTCAATTTCATGGCGAAACACAAAACAGTCAGAGAGAATCGAGAGTTCAAAGTCTAAAAAGAGAGGGGAAAAACCCAGAGCCCTTTTTGACTTTTTACTGTCAGAGTTCTCCTAATCCGTTGAAATTAATTAAAAATCAGCCATGTTCACAGAGTACCTGTAATCCTAATACTGACCTTGCCCCCATATTCTGACCTTCATCTTCTGCAGTTTAAAAGTTTAAAAAATGCCTGGCTGATTTTAATTAATTTAAGAAATTTTTGCTTGAAGCCAATGATAATACGGCACATGCTCAGTAAGAACCAACTGTCAGTGTTCTAAAAGGCAGACTCCCAGCTGCCTGACTTGGCTAATCAGGGAGCCACACCCACACCAGTCTTTGATTTCCCTTGAGACAATCATGGCTTCCCTCAAAGAAACCTGGGAAGTGTAGTTTGTGAAGGGTGCTGAAAGGAGACTCCTATTCCCCTGAGAGAATGGTTTAACAGTCAGCCACTCTGATTGAAGGTTTGTGAGGGGAACACAGCATCTCCTAGCAACTCTCAGCACCCTTCACTAACTACACTTCCCAGGATTCTTTGAGAGAAGCCATATTGTCCAAAGTGTAATAGAGGCCTGGTGTGGATGTGGCCAGGGAAAGCTTTGTTTTAAATTTGGGTGGGAGGCTACATGTGCCTTCTGTAAAAAAAAGGTGGGGGAAACCCTGAAAAGCAATTATACTGTTCACAATGTTTTCCTTTTGGAAAGGAAAGGGTCTTCCCTTCTGCCCAGTGCCCACCGATCCAACTTCCACTCCTCCCCCCTCCCTCCCCCTCCCCCAGGTCATTGTTGGAGTATGACCTGGGAGGCCAGGGTTCAAATCTCCACATAGCCATGAAGCTCACTGGGTGACCTTGGGCCAGTCACTGCCTCTCAGCCTCAGAGGAAGGCAGTGGTACAACTACCTCTGAATACCATTTAATCCAGTCGACTTGAAGGCAGTCCATTTCCATTTTCAAACATTTGCGCAGAAAATAAACCCATTTAACTCAAAATGTATGCAAATGATCAAACTCACCCTCCCTTCTCCTCCCTCCTATCCCCTCCCTCTTCCCTCACCCCTCCCTCCCCCTTCCCTTCCAATCCCCTCCTTCCCCCCTCCTCCCCCACCCCCTTCCCTTCCAAACCCCCTTCCCCCTCTTCCCCCTCCCCTTCCTCTTCTTCCCATGGTCCGTTTTACTTATCTTAAGCATGATTGCACGGAAGTAAATACCATTGAACTCTATAAGCATGCAAATGATCAAACCTGCCCTCCCCCCTTCTGTTGCCCACCTCCAGTATGCTCCTTCCCCCTCCTCCCCCATGGTCAGTTTTACCTATCCTAATCATGATTGCATAGCAGCAAATCCGATTGAACTCAATAATCATGCAAATGATCAGACTTGCCTTTCCCCTCCTTCCCCTTTCCTCTCCCTTCCTCCTCCCCTCCCCTCTTCTTTCTTCCTCCTCCCCTGCCCACTTCAGCCCTCCTTCCCTCCCCCCTTGTCAGCTTTACCGATCCTAAGCATGATTGCATGGGGTAAATCGCACTGAACTCAATAAACATGCAAATGATCAAATCTGTCCTTCTCCCCTCCCACCTCCTGCCTGCTCCCATTCCAGTCCTCCCCTCTGCCTTTCCTCCCCTCCCTCCTCCTCCTCCTCCCTTCCGCATCCCCTGTGGCCAGTTTCACCTATCCTAAGAATAATTGCTGGGGTCTAAATCCCACTGAACTCAATAAGCATGCAAATGATCAATCCATTCTCAGCAAACTTGCACAGGATCCCATTTCTTACCTCCCGGATTAAAAAGCAGGGAAATTCACTAATAGGCAAAAAAAGCCCTTGCGGTTTTAGAAGCGGCAGAGGCTTCAGTCCCTTACGGAAACCTCGGCCACCATCTTGATTGATGGCAACCTTGTGCACGCAGTGCGTGCAGCCGCAAGGAACAGCAGAGAAACGTAGGTGAAGCAGGTGGCGGGCAGCAGCGGCAGCAGGTGGCTCAGAAGCTGTTGTCTTGCGATCCGCGGTGCGGCTCGTACCACAGATCACGGAAGGGGAGCAGAGGGGCCCGAGGCAGGTTGATGCCCAAGGGCCCCAGGATTCCTGGAGCCGGCCCTGCAAGTAACCACAACAAATGCTCTTAAAATACACTACTTTTTTGTAACTTTCTCTTGTAGATGTTGAAGAGAAGACCTTTGGACTTTGCTACAAATTTTCACATGCACATACCTACATACATTGAAACTGCTCCCTCCTCACACACACATTGAAAAATAATAATTTTTATTATTGGGTTCTAATATTTTAACATTTTATTGTTTAATGTATTTTACTTGTACGTCGCCCAGAGTGGCTGGACAACCAGCCAGATGGGCGACTAATAATAATAATAATAATAATAATAAAAATAAAAATAAAAATGGCAGCCTATTGTCTGTGTAACAAATCCAAGTTGCCTCCACTGAGTGACAGCTGAAGACAGTCTATGAACATACCAGCTGCTATCAACAGGTAGGAGAATAATGGTCCATGATGGACAGGAGAAGCACAACCGTGCTGTGTTTGAACAAAAGTCTATCACCTAAATGAAAACTATGTAAAGAGATTGTATCCCAGTTCTTTAAACTTTTGCAATAACTATTTTTCTCAAGTGGGCATTTAAGGATTTCCCATTATGACTGGTTAGCTTGCTTTACTTTCCCTAATATCTATCCTCAAGGAAAGGAATAATAGAAGTTACAAAGGTTAAACCAGCAGAAGAGTGCTACACGTTCTCATTCAGAAATATGGAATCCTCCGTTTGACTGAATTGTGCCATAACTATACACAAAGCAACTCCTCATAAACACTGTAACTTCACTTGGAAATTCTAAATCTTTATGGGCTTCCTGCGGAAATGTGTACATGTTTAACATTTTGTTGTTCCACTAGATTAGCGAAGGACAATTAGCACTATTATTCACGTTTCACTCTCTGGTGGTATTTAGCACATAATGAATGTAAATAGCTGGAAGCCAAAACTATCGGAAACAATAAATTATGGTTGCAGTATGAGTTTTGCCAGAAAAAGGGGTGGGATCAAATGCTAAACATTTACAGGACATAGGGAAAAATACTGGCCAACTCAAGGAAATGTTTATTGCATCATAGTAATCAACATAAAGTAGCACTAACCACTGACAATTTCCATACTTTTCACCATAGAACTGATTCAAGATGGAACATTCATATCACCTCAAACACAATGCTTTAGCCCTGGCATACACACATCATCAATGGGCCCCTATCCCTTGCCTCTCCCGTGCACATGGCCTCACGTAGGCAGTGGCTGCTCCATGCCAACATTCAACCGTGCATGCTGCTGATTCATGCGATCCAAGGGATGGATGCTAATTAGGATTTTAAAAACTATATATATACCCGATGTTTAGTAAAAATTCTCCTGATCATTTGGTAGGACAATACAGACATGAGAGCTTGTTCCAGACTTCCTTAGAGATTCATGGTCTGTCTTACCTTATCCTCTTGACTGGAAGCAGCTCTCCAAGGATTTAGGCAGAGATCTTTCTCAGTCTTATTTCCCAAGATCCTTTTTAACTGGTCATGCCAGGGACTGAATTCAGAATCTTCCACATGCGAAACAATTGATGTAGCACTGGATTATAGCTCTTACTTGCAAAGTCCATTGGGTGAATGTGTGATTCATCAAGTTCTCCCATGGTGCGAATTAGCTCTTGGTCTGACTGGATCTAATATTGGAAAAACAGAACTACCAAGTATATTGTCTAACTGTAACTTTACACTCCGTAAACAATAAGACGTTAAATTCAGTTCCATATTAGCTCACAATATAGTTAAAACCAGGCATTCTTTTCAATGACTATAGTTAAGGTTGTTGCATAAGCAGGGGATTTAGCAGATATTTCAGTAGCTGAGTCATCTGCACAACAAATATGTGGCTAAAACGTAGAAAATAATTTCTGCATGAAAAAAACAAAGACAAACTGCATAGTATCACTCATGGACTCAAAGGACAGAATTGCCAGGTCAGAAGCATCCCAAAGCCTGAGATTTCAGGGGCGAGCCCTAGTGATGTCACAGGGGCAGGGCTTAGTGATGTCATGGGGTGGGCCTTAGTGATATCATTAAGCATGATACATTAAGCGTCAACCACTGTTGCTTGGAGCATACAATTCAAACAAAAACATTTCTCTGATTGGAAATTAACATAGAAATCTTAGCTAAAAGATAGAGCCTGGGTAAGGAACATTTAATCTCTACCTAGCTGCTTCTGGCAAAAAGGATTTAAGTGCTCTCAGGCCAGGCCAGTCACCAGAAGGCCACTGTAGGAAGAAAGGAGCCTAGTGTTGTGGAGATGTTAGATAGGAGCACTCAGGAGTAAAGGTGGATGCCCCTCAAGGCTGCAATTCTAAACACACTTCCTAAGCCCCATAGAACTCAATAGGACTCACTTCTGAGTAGATAAGGTTTGGATTGTGCTGTTGGTAAAGCGTGACTAGGGATCCTCTGCAAAGATATCCATATCCAAGCAGGGTTGGCAACCCCTTGCCTGAAATGCCTTGCCCCTATCTTTTAACATGGCTGCTCCAAACTTCTTTACAGACTTGACCCTTGACTTCTGAAAGAGGTCTGAGAAACAAATAAGAGTAAGAAGATTCTCTACCCTTTTCTGTCTACCTTGTGGGCTTCTATAAACTTACTTTGACAGGCAACCAAATTCCAGTGAGTAATAACTGACAGAGAGAAAACACACATGGGTTGATCTACCTTCATAGGCAGCAGCTTGGGAACAACAACAATTGCATCCACATTTCCTAGTATATGAATTCTCTTTTACCACTATTGCACAGGAAACAAATCATCATGCAACCAACAAGGTACATCATCAGTGGGTTTAAGGGGATTGAGCTGAGCGCATGGAACCACCGTTCTTGCTTCTGTGGATACAAGGGAGTGAGGTTAAAGGTAAATGAAATGCAAACTGAAAAAGAAAAAAAAAGACAGTGATGATTTCCTAAATGCAATACCATACCAACAGCAACAAAATTCCTATGCGTAAGGCAGAAAACTTAGCATCTCACAACCAGTCAGGATTCCTAACCAAAATCCAAAACTGAAAAAAAATCGCTAAACCCCCAAAAAGACAACTGTACACGTGGACATCACCAAATGGTCAATATAGGAATCAAACTGATAATATAATTGGTATTTGAGATATGCAGGTGATATGATACTCTTAGCAGAAACCAGCAACAATTTGAAACGAATGCTGATGAAAGTTAAAGAGGAAAGCACAAAAACAGGACTACAGCTGAACATCAAAAAGACTAAGGTAATGACAACAGAAGATTCATGTAACATTAAAGTTGACAATGAGGACATTGAACTTGTCAAAGATTATCAATACCTCGGCACAGTCATTAACCAAAATGGAGACAATAGTCAAGAAATCAGAAGAAGGCTAGGACTGGGGAGGGCAGCTATGAGAGAACTAGAAAAGGTCCTCAAATGCAAAGATGTACCACTGAACACCAAAGTCAGGATCATTCAGACCATGGTATTCCCAATCTCTATGTATGGATGTGAAAGTGGACAGTGAAAAAAGCAGATAAGAGAAAAAATCAACTCATTTGAAATGTGGTGTTGGAGGAGAGCTATGCACATATCATGGACTGCAAAAAAAGACAAATAATTGGGTGTTAGAACAAATTAAACCAGAACTGTCACTAGAAGCTAAAATGATGAAACTGAGCCTATCATACTTTGGACACATAATGAGAAGACATGATTCACTAGAAAAGATCATAATGGTGGGAAAAACAGAAGGGAGTAGAAAAAGAGGAAGGGCAAAAAAGAGATGGATTGATTCCATAAAGGAAGCTACACACGTGAACTTACAAGATCTGAACAGGGTGGTTCACAACAGATGCTGTTGGAGGTTGCTGATTCATAGGATTGTCATAAGTCGTAATCAACTTGAAGGCACATAACAACAACAATTCCACAAATGTAATACATGGAAAACGTATCAGCGCAAGAATAAAAAGAGCCCATGTGGATGGGGGAAGTCATAAAGGAGACATGGTATAAAGTGGGAATTGATTTGTTTACCATGGCAGGTAGAGACTATTTGTTAGTTGTAAATTATTTTTCACATTACCCAGAGGTGGCATTGTTAGAAGGTATTACAGCACCACAGGTATATAGTGCATTAAATCGATTTTTCAAGACATGGGTTTCCACATCTGGTCCTGTCAGATCATGGCCCTCAGTTTTCAGGATATGAGTTCAAGAAATTTGGAAAGGACTATGGTTTCAGGCATGTCACATCAAGCCCAGGATACCCTCAGTCTAAAGGGCTGGTGGAAAATGGGGTGAAGGTCATAAAAAGATTATTTAAGAAAGCTACTGCTTCAGGTGAAGACCCACATTTGCCTCTTCTGAACTATTGATCAGCACCTTTGGTACATGATCTGTCACCTGCTGAGATTTTATTTAGCAGAAAGCTGAGAACTAGACTGCCTGGCTTGGTGAAGGATAGTCATAAGGGTGTTACTGATCTCTGCAAATATCGAAGCATGAGTAAACTGCAACAGAAAATGTACTATGATGAGGGGTCTAGGGCTTTACAGCCACTGAAACCCAATGACACAGTTTGTATACATGATGGTGACTCGTGGAGTCAGAAGGCACGTCTTTTGTGGGAGGTAGCTCCACGATCATATGAGTTGCAGACATCTGCAGCTTGTTCCAGGGCCAGAAGACAGGACCTGTAATCAGCAACAAGACATGAACCAGCTGCCTTCAAACAGTGGTACACTGGAAAAGAATTAGATCCTGAGATAGCGACAGAGGAAACTGGAGTAGCACCACGCAGATCAAACAGATTACGCCGAGCACCAGAAAAACTTACTGAGCACAATGCTAGTGTTTGTGTTTCAATGTAACATTACTATATTTTTGTTTTGTTTGAAAAAGGGAGATGTGGGAATAGTTAATTGTCTCTTTAAGAACTGTAGAGGAAATGTTGCTAGTCAGGATTGGTTGAAAGCAGATCACGGAGTGATGGAGCTCAAGGGAGCAAGGCCTTTGTGGGAAGTCTTATGCTCAGCAGTGTTCTACATTTATTACAAAATAATAAACTGTTTTGTTTGTAATCACAAGTCAAGTAATCTTAAGTAAAACAACACAGTATCCAATATAGAAGTCATATTTGGAGTAGACCGGTTGAAATCAATGGAAATGTAAGTCCATTAATTTCATTGGGTCTGCTCTGAGTAAGATTTAGTTAGATATCACCCTACATTTCCAAGAGATTTTACTGCTAAATCTATGCACTATTTTAACCGAAGACAGGTTATTCTGATATTATCACTCCCTAAGTGATTTTGGCCAAATTAGACTTTTCTTTCTTTAAAAATAACTGTGAATGCAGCAAAGAAATGGAAGGTAAATCTAGAAGAGGCCTGCGTACCTATTGTAGTCATCTCCCTAAAAAAGGTGACCCCTGAAAGGAATTTCAGATACCAATTACTTGCAGCCTATTCCCCTTTCTTTATGAAAACACCAATAGTGGAGGTAAGCATGGGAGAATGTCTGGTATTTCTACATCTGCACTGCTTCTCCTCTCTCTTCAGATGTGCTTGGTAAAAGCAGGCAGCTGTTTATCCAGCCTGCTGCCAGGGATGTCAACAGGATTTCCTGGGCCTGGTGCACTGTATGTGGATTGGGCACTCTACATCCCTCCCCCTGAAATCTATTGACAGAAACTGCTGCTTATGTACATATATTAACTTAGCCTAGCCTACTGTTGAGCCTCAGCTCTCCCTGGAAGAGCGGGGAGGGGGGAGGCATGACTTGCAGGCTCCTCAGCTGTCAGAAGGTGCGGAAGACCCAGGACTTGTTGAGTCTGAGCAGGACCTTGGGAGGGGAAGTGAGCCTGAATTTGAGCCAATTCCCACTGATAGCGTGATCTCAGAAGAGGAGAGCAAGCCGCCTCCAGTTGTCGTAGAGGAGCTGTTGGGGGAAGCTCAGGAGAATGTGCCAACTCCTCCCTTGCCAAGCAGTTCTCAGGATGCCGCCAGCATGACGCAGCCTCCTGACCTCGAGTCTGCTACCCAGGAGCAGGTGTCCTCCGATGATCCGTTGGAAACACGCCCCCCTTCACCTCGCTCCTGCCGCCGTGAGAAACAGACAGGGCAGAGACAGGACTTGCAAAGGAGTCAGAAATTACCCTCGAAAACGTTCCCTACTTAAGCTTGCAGCTCACAGTGGGGAGTTGCTGAGTCAACTTCCTTTATTCACCGCACAGCATGTCTAGAGTGTAGTTAGGGACTCTAAGTGAGTTAGTGTAGGTTTTTCTATGAAGAGTAATGCCTTTGATGTATCCATTACTTTAATAAAACGAGATTTAATTGCACCCGCATCTCAGACTCGTGGTTCCAGCTCTGGACGGGACACCTACCTCATAGGACTGTTGCAAAAATAAAAGAGGGGGCAAGGAAGGATCATGTACACAACCTAGAGCATCTGGGAGGAAAAGCAAGATATAGTCATTCACAGATCATATAAAAAAAATAAACATGTACAAAGTCAGAAAGGCAGTCCCTCTACTTGCTTTAGTGGCAACACTTCATTGTCCTGACATTTACAGCAAAATAACAAAAAATAAAGTTGCTTTTTAACTTACCCTAGCCTACCTCACAGGACCGTTGCAAAGATAAAAGGGAGGGAGGGAAGGATAATACACACAACCTGAGCTCCTGGGAGGAAAAGCATGATATAAATATACAATAATAACAACAGCAAATACTCTAAACATGCCCAGTTTCACAACATAGCAACACACACAACATTTTGCCAACTTTGACAATGGAACAGGCACTGTGACACATGCCACGTAGTATTTGTTCCAAGTTTGTAACAAATCATTCTTTTTATGTGGCACTTCCTCCTTGGAACTCCCTACCTATTGACATCAGGCAGGCATCTTGGCAGTACTGTATTCATTTTGGTGCCTGCTTACTTTTTTTTTTGTTTAGGCAAGCCTATCCAGACACACAGATGTTGACGTGTTTCAATTTTTTTAGTTAGTAGCTATTCCATTTGTTTTAAATACTTTAAAGTATTTCTTTTTAACTGTTTTATGGATACGTTTACTATTTTTTGTAAACCACTTACAGGTCTTTACAATCAAGCAGTATATAAATTTTGTTAAATAAAGAAAATAATAAACCAAAAAGTATCCTTGTGTTACGGTACAGTCTACGGGAATTTTAAACTGCCGCAACTGTACAGTATTAGATATTATGGTTGCTTATTGATTTTGTATTTCATATTTCTGTTCAGTAGTGGCTCTACGCGGGACATTTTCACACAGTGGGAAGGAAGATTCATTTGTTTCAAGGGAGTTCCTGTCAAGTGAAGCACACCAAAGCTAGACAATTGTGTTTTACGCTGTAAAGGCAGCATACCTGAGGAGTGAATGACATAACGTGGACACGGATAAAAGTGCTTAAACAAACATATCCCAATAGTACACAGACAGACTATCCTTCTCTGTCCAGCATCAGGCTAGCAGCAACTACTATGAGCCTCTACTGTTTTTTTCCTGCTGTTCTAGAAGGCTCCCCTCCTGAGTCTTAGGTGGGGCTGGTCAGCATTCCTCAATTCAATTGCTTAGCAACAGTAATTAAGCAATCTTAGCAACACAGGTTTTCTGTATCTGCCTCTAATAAGCCTTAGAATATTGCCTCCAAGTTTTACTTTCTAACTTGACAGATGTCCAATTGACTTTAAAAATAAAAAAGCTAAGAGTTAAGGCCCCCAGCTGGCTTGAGGCCTGGTACATGGGTATCACTCTGTCAGTGGCCCTGCCTGCTGTATAAGGAAGTTGCACCCATTGCATGGCCTGCTGGCACCTGAGACTCCCTCAGTACACAAAGTACAGGGAAAGCAGTAAGCCTTGTACTGCAGAGATTACCTGTGGAATTAATGCACGCAGAGAGAGCATGCACTGTGAAAACACAGGACGTTTAACAGAGAGAGGGGTTCTGGGATATTGCAGCATAAGACACTGCTGTGGAACAGAGAGCCAAGGGAAGAGAATGTGTTAAAGATATTGAATTAAACTGGTAACAAAAGTGTCTTCTATGGGTAATATTGCGATTGTAAAGTGGCCTTTAGTTGAATACAACTGAAGTAGAATTAAAAACAGAAGCAGGATATTTTTCTAAACCACAAATCCGATGCATCTCTTCCAAGAATGAAGACCTTATAGCAGCCTGTGAATTATGTGGGCATTTAACCGAAGACTAAATCATCTGCTGAATATTTGCATTCTTTACAGTCCAATCTCATGCATGCCTACTCAGAAGAAAATCCCATTAAGCTTAGTGAGACACTCCCAGGTAAGTGGGTATACGATTGCCGCTTAAATTAGTTGAAAAACAACAGGCACATATTTTCTTTATTAGGGCCAAGCTTCCAAATTCACCAGAATTCTTCAGACTGGATATTACTTCACCAGAAAAGAGTAGGGAGAGAAGAGAAGAAGTGAGTGGCAATGATATTAGATTCTGGAGTTGACACCAGCCTGTGGCTTTTCTATCATACCCATCAACACTCACTCTCTCCCCACCAGCCTGAACGGGTGTTCTGATGAGTTCAAAAGCTTGCATACTGCTTTGTGGCATTTCACTTGATTCTATCATGATTCCTCTTCCTTTTTTTTTTTCCTAATAGACCAACACACCTACCTTCAATTTTTGTCTAGAACTATGTGATATGGGTGTTCCCAAACTGTGCTCCTTGAGCTTGATTCGGGTGCTCCACAGCATGTCTGAATTAAATATTCATATTGATTTTAGTGGCATTTCTATTCTTTCTTTTCTTTTTTATATTTTATTTTACTGTGTACAATTTGAATTCTGTGGTATGCAAATTGTAAAATAAAATACAATATAAGAAACGAAAGAAGCTATAAAAAATCAGATAGCATCTAGCATAGTGCATTACAATTGCTACAACAGGTAGAAAAATCATTATGTGGTCTGTCAAGACCATTAGCAATTTTCAAGTGGTCATTGGGAACAAAAGTTTGGGAACCACTGATGTAATCCATAGCAAGGAAGCTTAACAAACATTGCTTGGTAGTGTGCCAAAATTTTCAGAAGTTTTGTTGATCTAAATTATTATGAAAGAACCTTTTGAAACAATTTCCTCTGCTTCATAAAGATAATAACATCCTCTTACGTTGCTTAGTATAACCAGGAGGGGGGGAAGTACAGTAGCACAAGAGGATTGAGGATGTTTAAAAATGATTTTATTTGACTTAAACATTTAACACACACCAAAGACACTAGGAAAAGAAACAGATTAAGCCCATTAAATAGAGATAAAAGTTACAACTTGTAATTCACAGACATGAGTAGTTCAATTATTTTAGACTTTGGGAGATATTTTTTATTATTTATTTATTTATTTATTTATTTATTTATTATTTGATTTATATCCCACCCTTCCTCCCAGCAGGAGCCCTTGTCTGATATCAATATAGGGCATGATAACAGCCAAATCTATGAACCTATGTCTCACTTATTTCTTTGGAGAGAAATATGCACATGTTTAAGATGAGCCCTGCAGGATCAGACCAAAGATCCATCTGGTTCATTATCCTTTTCTTACAGTTGCCAACGAGCTGGCTGTGGGAAGCCCGTAAGAGAGACATCACTGCAACAGCACTCTCCATACTTACACTTCCCAGTAGCAGAGACATGAGGCTTCTGATACTGGAGAGAGTGTACAGCTAGTAGCCATTGATATCTGTATTCTCCTCCATGAATGTGTTTAACCCCCTTTTAAAGCCACGCAAGTTGATGGCTATTACTACATTTTGTGGCAGCAAATTCCATTGTTCAACCACATGATCAGCTATCCTGGACTTCATTCTAACCAATAGAGATGATTTGGTGGATGAAGTGGCAGTTATGGGAACTCTGGGGGAAAGTGACCACACCATACTTGAATTCTTGATTTTAACAGAAGCAAAAGCTGAGAGTAGCCATATGCGCACCCCGGACTACAGGAAAGCCAATTTTAATAAACTCAGAGCAATGATAAGTAAGGTCCCATGGCAAGCAAACCTAATGAGAAAAGTAGCCCAAGATGGGTGGGAGTTTCTACAAAAGGAAATTCTAAAAGCACAATTGCAAGCAATTCCAACAAGGAAAAAAGACTGAAGACAGCAGAAGAAGCCGATGTGGCTTCACAAAAAGCTTAGAGATGACTTGAAAACAAAAAAAAAGACACATACAGGAAGGGGAAAGAAGGCGACTTCCGGGAAGGGTGACTTAGCCTGTGCCTGCTTTTGAGACGGGCTCCTGCCTCAAAAGAAGCTTATTCAGATATATCAGTCAGTTTTTTCTTTTTTTTTGACTGATTAAACTTCTCCCGGGTAGGGAGAAACGAAGAGATTAACCTCAAAGCCTATTTTTGTTGGGACGACCAGATCTCATTAATTTATGGGACGAGGTCCAGCCGACGAAGGTGGGACGGATTTTCAACAGCAAGCTCTATCTGTTAAAGCGAACGTTCATCTTATCTTCTAAGAGAGAACGCACTAACAGGCAAGCACCCTTCTTTCTATATTTTTCTTTTACTTGACTTAAATTGTTGCTGTTTAAAAGAGATTTGCCAGATTGATCGGTTTTTGACATCTCACTGGGGAGCCGTAACTTCTCTCTGCTACGCACTAATTAATAGCTTATCTCTGTTTTTGTTGCAAAAAGCTGTCCTGGATTTGCATTCTAAAGATACACACAGAAGAGGGATTTCTATTCCAGATTTTTATTTTGAAAAATATTATACTGTTTTGAGACTACTCTCTTTTTGGTCTATTTTATTTTGACGAATCTGTTTCTTGACGATTGCCATTAATTGCTTCGATCCTGGGAACTGCATTTTGTTTACTTAACTATTGGAGAGATAAGGCTGTCTGCTCTGTTTATACTGTGATGTCACCAAGTTTGGAGTATTAACCCAATTGTTGCTGAAATAAGAAGTGGTTTTCCTATATTTTTCTTTTAAAATGGCAATTAAGAAAGTGGCTGAGAATCTGGAAATAACTATGTTTCAGAGAATAATGAATGAGATTGAGATAACGAAAATTGAATTGAGTAAAATGAAGCAGGAGATTAAAGATATAAGGGTCCCTGTGAGAGAGGTGACCCTGGAAGGGGTCCCTGTGAGAGAGGAGACCCCGGAGATTGGAATAGGGGTCCCTGTGAGAGAGGAGACCCTGGAGACTGGAATAGGGGTCCCTGTGAGAGAGGAGATCCCGGAGATTGGAACAAACGTGGAACAGGAACAAGATTTGGAGTCTATGGACTTTAGAAATAAAATCTATTGTTTGGAACTCAATGTTATCTCTGAAGAAATTAATGAAGATTCTAGAGATAAAGTTATCAATGGCATGGATTATCTTCTGGACTGGAATGATGTGATGGAGCCCAATATAGAGAAAATCTATGGAATTAACTGCAGCCATGTGACAATGGAAAAACTTTTAAGAGATGACCCAGTGTATTTTGAAAAAAAGAACAGAGATATGATTTTACAGCAGTATTTCAGCAACTTATTCAGAATGGATGGCAAGAAAATATTTGGGATAGAGGTAATTCCCATCAGACTCTTATTATATGACTATGGCTTTGACAGCAAGATTATTATGGAATACTGATAATGGAAGATTGGATATTGAAATTACTGGACTTAACAAGACTACTGAAGATGGAAGATGGAAAATGGAACTAATAGAGATAATAGAACAATGGCTACTGAAATTACTGAACCTAACAGATTCTGATGTGATGGATTAATTGAAATGTTTATTTTGACTATGGTTATGACAATAAGATTATCATAATTAGTAATGAGATGGATTAATCGATATGCTTATCTGGAAAAAAAAATTGATAGATATATTTCTTAAAGAATTGAAACCTCTCTTTGACTTTTTGTGGAAAGAATAAAGTAATGTTTATGAGATTTGATGATTAAGTAAGATAACTACTGGAGGAAAGTGATTTTATAATATGACTTAAGAGACAGGATTGCTATATATTATAGACTTATAACTGATTTGATCTTTGACAAATGGGAAGTCAATATTTTACTCTTTATTTTTTATTTTTTTTTTTCTTCTTTTCTTTTTTTCTTTTTGTTTAACTATTTTTGATTTTGTTTTTTGTCTTTGAATGTTTTATGATTTTGTCTTGTATGTTTTATGAAAATCTGAATAAAAATTATTGAAAAAAAAAAAAAAGGAAGGGGAAAGAAGGCCAGACCACAAAGGAAGAGTACAGGCAGGTATCACAGAATTGCAGGGATGGTGTCAGGAAGGCTAAAGCTGAGAATGAGCTGAGGTTAGCAAGGGATGCTAAAAGCAACAAAAAAAGCTTTATTCAGGTACATCCATAGTAAAAGACAGAGAAAAGAAATGGTGGCACAGCCACTCAATGAGGAAGGCAAAATGATAACAGATGACAAAGAAAAGGCAGAATTGCTCAATTCCTACTTTGGCTCAGTCTTCTCCCAAAAAAGGGTCTATGACCACCACCACCCGGGAAACATGAAGTAGAAGAGGCAGGATTGGAGCCTGAGGTTGACAGACGAACGGTCAAGGAATACCTAATCACTTTGGATGAGTTCAAATCGGCAGGGTCCGATAAACTGCATCCTAGAGTATTGAAGGAACTGGTTGAAGAACTCTCAGAACCGCTGTCTATTATCTTTGCAAAATTGTGGAGGACTGGTGAAGTGCCGGATGACTGGAGGGAAGCTAATGTTGTCCCTATCTTCACAAAGGGCAAAAAGGAGGAACTGGGGAACTACAGACCAGTCAGCGTAACATCAATCCCTGGAAAAACTCTGGAGCGGATTATAAATCAGTCAATCTGTAAGCACCTTGAAAACAATGCAGTGATTACTAGGAGCCAACACAGATTTATGAAGAACAAATCCTGCCAAACTAATCTTATCTCATTTTTTGACCGGGTAACCTCCCTTATAGACTGTGGGAATGCTGTGGATGTAATATATCACGACTTCAGCAAAGCTTTTGACAAAGTGCCTCATGATATTCTGATTAGCAAGCTAGCTAAATGTGGGCTGGATGGAACAACTATCAGGTGGATCCACAGTTGGCTCCAGAATCTCCAGAATCGTGGCTGCTCCACGAGCTAGAGGGAGCCCCAGCTGACAAAGTGTCAAGGCCCCAGCTGACAAAGTGTCAAGGCGAGTTAAGCAGCAGAGCGAGTTCGGCAGCAGGGCGAGGAGGCCAGGGCCCCCCACTCTGCCCTTCTGTTCCCTGACCTCAACTAAACCACAGTCTCCAACCTATTGACGTAATAAACCTCAAACAAAACTATGCAGGTAAGAAGCCAGCAGGCGTGTGGGGCTTTCCAGTGTTTTGCACAGCCTGCAGCATGTACGACTATCTGCCTGTTGGACAGAAGTCGTGGGTGTGCTCTCGGTGCAATGAGCTCCTGGCTCTCCGGGAATGACTTCATTTCCTTGAGGCCAAGGTGGCTGACCTGGAAAAGCTGAGAGAGGCAGAGAGGTGTGTGGAGGAGGCCTTCAGGGACGTTATAGCTGTGTCCCACTCCAGCGATGATAGCTCTCCTGCTATCATGGAGAACGATGGTCTCGGGGAAGGAGAGCATCCAGCTGAGGAAGAGGGAAACGATCCCTTAGAAGGGACCCATTCCTTGGGGGATGAGCAGCTATTCTCTCGTGCCGAGGATATATCTCCAGGGGGTGGAGGGATCCTTGTAGTGGGTGATTCGATCATTAGGAACATAGACAGTGGGGTGTGTGATGGGCGTGTAGACCGCAAGGTGTTTTGCCTGCCTGGTGCGAAGGTTGCGGATATCGCCCGTCGTTTAGATAGTTTGGTAGACAGTGCTGGGGAGGAGTCAGTGGTCGTGGTGCACGTTGGCACCAACGACATGGGGAAATGCAGCCGTGAGGTCCTGGAAGCAAAATTTAGGTTGCTAGGTAGGTTGCTGAAAGCCAGGACCTCCAAGGTGGCTTTCTCTGAAATGCTACTGGTTCCACGCGCAGGACCAGCCAGACAGGCCCAGCTTTGCAGTCTCAATGCGTGGATGAGACGATGGTGTCGGGTGGAAGGGTTTAGATTTGTTAGGCACTGGGGAACATTTTGGGACAAGCCGGGCCTGTACAAAAGGGACGGGCTCCACTTGAACCAGAATGGAACCAGACTGCTGGCACTTAAAATTAAAAAGGTAGCAGAGCAGCTTTTAAACTGACTGAGGGGGGAAACCCGACAGGAGCTGAGAAAGGTCCGGTTCGGAATAAACCTCCCCCCTGGGATAAAAACCAAAGAAATGTTATGGTTACAGACTATGAAAAACCATAATACTATGCCGCAGAGGTGGTCCTGGGCCCTACAAGACTATCAAGTGGACTTCCAGTTCATCAAAGGCAAGGACAATGTATTGGCCGATGGACTGTCAAGGCAGGTGGCTGGGACTGCAGTGACGTGACCAGACAGAGGAACAAAGAAAGACATTTTCCCCAGAGAGACTTGTTTTATTTGTTAACGCGGCGTATGAATCCTGGAACAGGAATAATACTATGCCGTTATTTTAGGGGGGGGGAAATGTGATGTTCCTGTATTAATGTATATATGGTAAGTGCTGCTTGTATAGAAGATATGTGGTAGGTGGAGTGAAAGAGGAGGGGGGAGTGAATGGGCAGTAGAATGCTGGATGATTGGCTGAGTGTTTAGAATGGCTGAGAGTATAAATGGAAGGATGACAGTTAAATCTGGGTGGACGTGAGTGGGTTGTTTTGGTGGGTTTTTGAGAGGAGATTGTGTGGAGAGTTGGTGGATGTGAGGAGAGTGTGGAGTTCGGATTAATACTAAGACAAGTACCAGAAATAGATGAAACCATATGCTTATGTCCCTTTATAAAGTAATCTTGTTATCTCTGTTATTTAATAAAAACTATATTTGGTTTACCGAAGGCCTGATCCTTGGCTGGGGTTATACAGACCAGAAGGGAGGGCAAGGTGCTTACCAAGGCTGAAGGGAAACTGTAACAATTGGTGGCAGCGGTGAAGGGAAGAATATAACACCACAAGTATTCAGAGCAAACCAGGATCATATGCTTTATATATAAAGATCAAAGGGACTGGGGACAGCTTTAGCACTCAGTCACAGAGGTAACCTGATAGAGAGACTCAGGCAGAGTCTCTGGGAATACTGGTTATAGGACGTGACTGGTATTGCTGCCTAGCAGGGGGATCTGTTGAGATCTGTGCTAGAGCGGGGAGAGAAACCATAAAAAAGGACAGTCCGGACTGGTGGAGTCCCTGGTGGTGCCTAGTGACAGGCAGTAACCACGAGCAGGTAGGAACCTGACAGGGAGAGCCAGGGAAGGGCGTCACATAGGCATCCTCCACCCTATTGAACAAGTTCCTCCAGCATCGAGGGGCAGGACCTTGTAGGCTTTCTCTCCACACAACCAATATAACCCTTCAGTAATTAAGGCAAGATTCCAAAACCTTCGTATCTGCATCCATCGGAGAAGTGAGGTAATGTCATATCCATAGGTTTTGAAATGGTTTTCATAAAGCTGAGTATAATTGATAGTAAAATGCTTACAATTGGCCTTCACCTCAGAATACCAGGTCATGTTGGCTTGACTGGGGCCCCAAATTTCAGAGTTTTGGCACAGCCAGCTGAGATGCATGGCAGAAAGGATAGTATCAGGAATCACCTGCCTTTGGGTAAGATTACAGGTGAGGTTAGTAAAGGAACCGTTCAGCGTATCTGCATTAGTGTTGAAATATATAGTTTGATTAACATTAAGGCTATGAGTCCTTATAACAGCTTTGGTATTCGTTAAGCAAGAGGTGATATTTCCAATAGCCTTATTTTTACCCTTATAATTCAGGAGGCCATCAGTTAAGTTGAAGCTCAGATTCCGAATCTGGCCTAGCCAATTAGTGCCATTTAGTGTGACACATATGGGAAAGTCGTCCTCAGGGTGTATCTTGATTGGCCAGCCCCATGAGGGGCCGAAGTTCCCCCAAGGTCTATCCATCGGTTTCCTCCCTTTGTATAAACAGAGATTACATTGGATACCATTCTGGTAACATTCCATTTTCCAAATCTCAAAGGGTGCTGGGATACCATAGAAATCCAGGAGCCCTTGTTGCTTATGATGCAAATGTTGGCATATAGTCAGGGGATGGGATCCCCAATTTGCCTCCCAAATTTTCTGAGGGTATGTGACAAGGAAGTAACCAACTATATCCGTATCTCAATTATTGTGGGGCTATGGAATTTAATCCTAGCTCCCATAGCGCAGTTTCTGAAGGACCAAATGTCTCCAGGGGGTGTTCAGATACCTGAGCCCATTCAGCAAGCTCCAAGGTCAGTGCCTTAGGTTGCCCGAAAGAGCGACACCACACCTGAGTGTCCTTACATTGGGAGTCTATTTAGCTTGCTCATCCCAGGAGCAGTCTTTGGTTTTGTTGTCAATCTCCCAACGACTTGTCACGGGGTCCTCATAAAGATGAAGCTGTGGAATAGTAAACCTGGGGAACTCATACAGGCTGGAGCTCGCCGGGGGTCCTGCACATTTGCAGTGGGAGGCGTAGATCCACGTCTTCCTCTCAGCAACTCGGATCACTGTTGTGGTCACTAGAAGTATCTGGAAAGGCCTATTCCAACAAGGCGCTAGGCAATGTTTCCTCCGAAACTCACGAATCAGGATCCACTCCCCCGGTTGTAGATTGTGTTTAGGTTCCTCTCCAGGGTCCTTCTGGGCAGCTTCCGCTCACTTTTAAGCCTTCTTAAGAGAAGCAGACAAAATTACAAAATATTTTAACAAATCCTCCTGTCCTTTGGCCACTGACTCCAAAGAGAAGGGGTCACATATTCGGTGTATCTTCATGGGGCAGCCAAATAGTATTTCATAGGGGGTTAGACCATGCTTTTGATTTGAAGAGGATCGAAGATTCATGAGAGCTATAGGCAGGACTTCCCAGGAGGATCCCTCCACCTGTGCTGCCTCTGAGACGGGCTCCCGTCTTGGATGGAACTTTTTCAGTTTAAAATCCAGTCAAAAGGGCTTTTTTGACTGGGGATAATTTCTTCCAGATAAGGAAGAAACGTGAGATTTCCCACACAGCTTTGTTGTGTTTGTTGGAGACTGGAATTCATTAGAATTGTCTGTGAAAGAAGGTCTTCCAACAGCTCGGACGGAGCTAGGATTTCTAACTAGCTCAGCTGAATAGGTGAGCCGTTTTTTTTTCCAAAGAAAAACGGATTAACAGGCAAGCATCCTCCTGTCTATGCTCATTATTTTGTTATCTATACAGTTAAAGAGATTTGTCAAGGAACCAGCAATTAAGAAAACCTGGGTGAGTCAAAACCTTCTCTTTTACTCACGGAACTAAGGGGGAAGAAAATAAAAATAGCCTATCTTTTTTTATTGCAAAAAGCTGGCATATAAATCAGCATTATAAAGATTACAACGGATGAGGGGTTTCTGATTGGGTAATTTTTTGATTTATAAGACTTCTGTGTAATATATGTCTGGGACTATTTTTTCCGGTCTTTTTTTTTTTTGACGAATCTGCTCATTCCTTCTGCAACTAGTTATTTGGATGCTGTGAACTAAAGTTGTTTTTGCACTTCTGGGCATATAAGAGATAAGGAAATCCGTACTGTCTAGAGTGTGACGTCAGTTGGTTTGAAAGATTAACTCCTTTGTAACTGGATAAAGAAATAAACTGCTCTTTGCTTGGGACATTGAAAATTGAAGGAGTTTTGTTCCTTTGGTTTTAAGAATGACAATTAAGAAGATCATGCATGTACAAGAAGGGACTTTATCTTTAGATATGTTTCAGAAAATAATGAATGGGATTAAGTCAATAAAACAAGAACTGAGAATTAATAGACAAGCGTTGAGAATTGAATTTGACGAAATGAGACAGGAGCTGAAAGAAATTCAGGATTCTATGAGAAAGGAGAATAAAGATAGATCTGGAAAACCAAAAAAGGATGAAAGAAAAATTAAAGGCAAGGTTCAAACTATGGAGATTGGATTAAATATGGACTTGGAAAAAGATTTGGATTTCCTGGCTGTGATGGATCCTGGAGACAAATATTATGGTTTGGAACTCAGCGCTGTCCCTGAAGGAATTGATGAAGAGATTGGAGGTAAAGATATTATCGGTTTGAAAAAATTCCTGGACTGGAAGGATTTGATGGAACTTGAAATGGAGAAAGTTAACAGAATTAATTCCTGTTTTGTGTCAATGGAAAAACCTTCAAGAGATGTGCTAGTGTATTCTGTAAAAAAGAGGAACAGAGATGCGGCTTTGCAACAATATTTCAGTGATACGTTCGGAATTGATGGCAAAGAAATATCTGTGATAAAGGAAATTGCTATCAGACTCTTATTATATGACTATGACAGCAAGATTATTGGGTGCGTAAAGATGGAAGAAGATGGAACCAACATGGATAATGGAAGAAGAGCGATTTGAAATTACTGGACTTAATAGACTTGATGAGTTGGATTAATTGACATGTTTATCTAGAAAAAAAAATTGATGGACATATATCTCAAGGATTGGAAACTTCTCTTTGACTTTTTGTGGAAGAATAAAATGATATGATGTTAATGAGATTTGATACCAACTAAGATAACCGCTGGAGGAAGGTGATTTTATAATCTATTAAGAGACAGGCTTGTTATATATTATAGACTTATAGCTGAACTACGACAAATCAGAAGTCAATAGTTTTTATTCTTTTTTTCCTTTTTTTATTGTATTGATCTGTTTTTTTTTTTGTATTGTTTTGGTTTTGAAAATCTGAATAAAAATTAATTGAAAAAAAAGAGAGAGCTATAGGCAGTACTTCTGGCCAGGGAAGGCCAGAATCATATGACAATTTGGCTAATTGCTCTCCACGATTCCAGAAGATTGTGGATGATAAGGGGTATGTAATTTCCAATCTATACCCAACATCCAGCTTAGTTTTTGAATTATTTGGGCCACCAAAGTGCGGCCCCTGATCAGAATCTATTTCCATAGGAAAGCCAAAATGAGGTAAGACATGCTGTATCAGAGCCTTTGCTACTGTAATGGCATCTGCCTTATGTGTATAGTAATCCTCAATCCATCCTGAAAAATGGCAGATTATAACCAGGATGTGATACCAGCGTTGTTTGTGAGGCAAATCTATGAAATCAATTTGGAGATGTTGAAAAAGACCTGGCGCCGGTGGACTGGAGGCCAGAATTGTATGAACCGGTCATCCAGGATTGAAACGCTGGCATGTGAGGCAGGCGGCTGCCACCTGAGCCAAAAGAGGTGTAATTTTGGGTGCAAAATATACTTTCTCCAACTCCATACTTTTTACAATTCCAACTGTATCCCTCCTTTGCACAGGCGGCCCACAGAGTGGGTAGCCTGTGCAAGAGAGAAAAACAAAGAGGCTGGGAGGACGGGGCATCCATCAGAGGAACGCCACATATTATCAGAAGAAAGCAGCCAGAAGAGTGCCATGCGTTATGCTCAGCTTCAGGCGCAGTGAACTGAGCAACACCAAGGTCAGAGAGGGAAGGGGAGGAGTGGGAGGGAGAAGGGAAGCCTGAAGGTGATAATAGGGAAATGGAGGTCTAGAGAGAGCTGCCGCTCAAGAGGCTGCATCAGCAAAGGCATTCCTTTGAGACAGGATCTGTGCCCTGCAGACAGTTAGATACAGGTGAGACATTTGAAACAGTTCATAACTCTTCCCACACACCACTCTTATCTCTACGTGCTAGTACACACTCCCATCATGACAGTAAAGTGGAAAATTTCACTTCAAGTGTAAAGGGAGATTGGATGCCTAAGTGGCATCATGGAACTTTTGAAGATTTGTCTGATACTATAATATTGCAAATGTTCAGCACAGAGATATATAATATGCAGAAACAAAGGTAAGGATCCAACCCTGTTTCGGTATCTGGAAGAATAAAAGGAATACTCTGAAGTCCAGGCTCCACTCAGCAGAATGAAGAGGGCTGCCTTGCCACATTTTGAAATGAGCAGTAACACACATTGCCATCTAAAGAGAGCCCAACCCCAGGTAAAACCATCAAATCCAGAGTCCAAAATTACCAGACTGCTCCACGAAAAATGGCATGTTGAGTGTCTCTTCTCTCCCCTCTCCCAGCACCTGTTATATATCAGTGATGTTTGATTGTGTTACGAGGCTCTGCAGATTTTGTGGCCCATTATAGCCGCGCAGTAATGTGTCTGAAAACTCGTAGCATCCAGTCTTCAAATACATTTACAGGGAAGTAAGTCTATTTATGACAATATTTCCAAGTAAGATTAAATATTTCCAAATAAAGATGTTCATTATTTCTAGAGAAAATGTTGACAGAGCATTATTTCTTTAGTAGTCAGCATTAGAGTATATTAGACTCCATAAAGTCTATATGCATGGTCACTCTGTTCACGTTACTTCTCTTCAAATGCTGGGGGAAGGGGGGGATAAGATAGATGGAAACCTGGGAGAGGATTTTCTATGTTATGGTGTCCTATTTGTAGAATACTGTCTCCCAGGAGGGGCTCTCATGGCGTCAATGCTGAGATCCTTTAGGTGCCAGGTGAAGACTTGTTTAAACTAAAAAAATCCTCAGGCTTTTAATATTTGTTGGCTTTTAACTGTAAATAAAAGTGTTTTAGTTGCTGCTTAAGTGTTGTTTATTGTAGATTTGATTACTGTTGTTTTATTGATATATAAATTGCCCTGAGATATGTTTCCACCTGCATTCTCAGATGGTCGTCTTGGGAGGCTGTAACACATGCTTGATTTCGATGTGTATAATGGCCCTAAAAATGTTTAGTGAAAACATCTTTGCTTCAGCTATTATTTATGTATTTATTTCAGGAAAATATTGGTCCTGTTTTTTCTGTTTGAAATGATCAACTTATGTGGTTCTAAATTCTTCATGTTCCTTTTAGATTGCTTCTAAATTCTTTGTGTTGCACTTTGTTCATTACTGCTTTCTGCTTGCAGCACATTATAATTAGGATGATGCTGTTTACAGTGATAAGTCAGCCCTGGTGTAGTATAGTATCTCTGCAGGACTCATTGCCCCATACATACCATAACTGATTGCTCCATAATCCCTGGTGGCAGCCCTGTAGCCAGAAGGGGGGGGTGATGAGGGCGTTGCCTCTCCAGAGCTGTGCCCCTCCCACTGGATTTTTTTTTACTTATCTTTTTTAATTTGTGCCATGACAGACAATGACAATCTCCATTTAAAGAATGATAGCTTGTTTTAAGAGCAGGAGCAATTTAAGAATAGGACCCTCTGAAAAATTAAGTGAATAGGGACTTCCCGGAAGTGAGTGCCCAGCTGGTGATTGTCTCTGAGAGATCTCTGCCTCAGAGGAAGCTTATTTCAGTTTAAAAGCCAGCCAAGAGGAAACTTTGACTGGCTTAAATGTTCTCCAAGGTATAGGTGAACCGATCAGATTTTCCACAGGACTTTGTTGAGCTGTCGGCTGCTGGAATTGATCAGGAATTCCCTGAGATAAGAAGGCATACCGATCGGCTGAAGACGGAGTCAGGACTTCCAACATGCTGTACTAAAAAAAAAAGCGAAGCGTTTTTTTTTCTTCCTAAAAACGTTCTTAACCAGCGAGCCTCCTTCTGTCTAAATCTTATCATTTGGCTTAAATTACTACAATAAAAGGGATTTGTTTACGAATCAGCAACTGAGAAACCTGGGTGAGTCATACTTTTTCTCATTTAAATATAATTAAGGAAGAAATAAAATGTAAACAATTTATATATATATATTTTTACGACAAAAAGCTGGCCTGAATTTGGAGTTTTAAAGATTAAAAACGGATGAGAGGTAGTTATTATTTGATGGAAATATATTTTGGACTATTTTTCTCCTTGGATTATTTCTTTTTGGACGAATCTGCTGTTCGTATATGTTACTAATCGCTTGGTGTTGTGAACCAGAATTGTTTTGCATTCCTGGACGTAGATAAGAACTGTGCTGGCCGGACTATAATAACAGGCCTGGAATATTAACTCTTTTGTTGGTGGAGGGAAAAAAAAGAAATAGACTGCCTCTAGGTTTTGGAACAGTGGTTAATATCAGAAATTAAAGGCTTCTTTAGAATGACAACTAGAAAAGCAGCTAAGGCTCAGGAGCGAAGAGGTTCAATTGATCCACAGGAAGGGGCTATACCCCCAGATATGTTTCAAAAAATAATGGAAGGGATTAGTGATATAAAACAGGAAATGAAAACTGAATTGATAGATATAAAAGACTATATTAAAACACAAGTGGATGAGATTAAAGGGACAATTGGGCAAATAAAGGAGGATGCAAAAAATACTAAAGAAAAGGTACAAATCTTGGAGAATAGAACAGATATATTAAATCTGGAATTAGAAAAAAAATTGGACTACATGGCTGTGATTGAATGAGAAATAAAGAACATTGTTTGAGATTCCGTGCAATCCCTGAGGAAACAGGTGAAGACATCAGAGATAAAATTGTTAATGCTTTAGTAAAATTTCTGGATTTGAATGAAGATCGGATGAAATTTGAAATAGATAAAGTTTATAGAATTAATTCCAGATATGCAACAATGAAAAAAATTCCAAGAGATGTGCTTGTTCACTTTATAAAAAAGACGACCAGAGATATGGTATTACAACAACACTTCAACAATACCTTTAAAATTGATGGTAAGGAAATACTGGTGATGAAAGAAATTCCTATTAGACTTTTACGTAAGAGAAAAGAATATGCTTTCTTTACAGAAAAAACTTAAGCAATGCAAAATTCAGTTTAGATGGGATGTTCCAGAAGGAGTGATTTTTACATTCAGACAACAGAAATATCGATTGAATACTGTTCAAAAAGCAAGGGATTTCTTGAGAAAAGCTTCAAAAGACATGGAAGAAGATAAACTCAAAGATATGGATACAATTCCTGGGAAACAAAGTCAACAGGAACATGCAGAGGAGGGGAAGGAAGATGATGGATTAAAGGGAGCATCAGGTACATTTTAAAATACACGCTTAAAGATGGATTACAAATTTCTAACTTGGAATATAAATGGAGCCAACACCGCGCAGAAGAGAAAGAAAGTGTTTCATTATTTGAAAAAATTAAAATTGGATATAATTTGTTTACAAGAAACTCATATTAAGAAGAAAGATTCCAAATATTTGATTTGTAAAAATTTGGGTGAACAATTTATTTCAGCTGGATCAAAAAAAAAATGGAGTTGTTCTTTACATTAACCCACAATTGCTTCCTAAATTGATATTACTGGATGATAGTGGTAGATTTGTGGGGGTTGAAATTACTTTACAGGGCATAAAAATTTTGATAGTGGGTATTTATGCCCCCAATGAAGATAAAACAAGGTTTTACACAGGACTTATGGAAAAATTGTCAGAGTTTTCATATGATCATTGGTGTGTCATGGGTGATTGGAATGGGGTAATCTTACCAAAAATTGATAGACTTTCTGAAAAAAATATTAAAGAGACACAGGGTAAATTACCGAAGATTTGCTTTGAACTGATGGAAAATTTAGAATTGGTGGATACCTGGAGATATATAAATGATAACGCAAAGGAATTTACTTATTTTTCAGAAAGACATAAAACATTCTCGAGGATTGATATGATTTGGATGTCTAAAAATCTAGTGAAAGATATTGTTAAAATGGATATATTACCAAAAACTTTTTCGGACCACAATCCTGTGATATTAACTTTAAAAAAAAAAAAATCTTGGATTTAGATGGAGACTAAATGAATCTTTATTACAGAATGACAAAGTAGTACAAGAATGTAAGAAGAAATTAAAAGAGTTTTTTGAACATAATTTACATAAAGGAACAAATGAAAATGTTGTTTGGGATACAAGTAAGGCATTTATGAGGGGATATTTTATTAAATGTAACTCTGAATTAAAAAAAAAGAAACAACAGAAAATGCAATTAATTTTGGAAGAAATAAAACAAAAAGAGGAAGAATTGAAAAAGAATCCAACTAAAGCTTCTATTGTAAATCAAATTAAAATGTTACAGAATCAAGTATCAATGCTGACAGTTAGAGAAATTGAAAGGAAACTAAATTTTGCTAAACAAAGGACTTTTGAATTTGCAAATAAACCGGGGAAATGGTTAGCATATAAATTAAGAAAAGAACGTCAAAAAATATTATTTTAAAGATACAAGAAGGAGATGAGATGCTGACAGATAATGTAAAAATCAAAAAGATTTTTCATCAATATTATTCAACATTGTACAAGTGTCAGGAAATCCCATCTGAAAAAATAGAAGAGTATATATCTAAACAGAATTTGCCTAAAATTACAGACTTCCAGAGACAAGCTATTAATGGCCCTATCACGTCAAGAGAGATATCTGAAGCTATAAACAAAATTAAATCAGGAAAGGCGCCAGGACCAGATGGGTTATCTGCAATGTACTATAAATGTTTGGAGGAAGAACTCTTGCTACCTTTACAGTATACAATGAATTCTATTTTGCAAGAGGGAAAGATACCGGATAGTTGGAAAAATGCTAACATAACATTAATACCTAAAGAGGAGCAAGATTTAACTAAAACAAAAAATTATCGGCCAATATCTCTATTGAATAATGACTATAAAATTTTTACAATGATCTTGGCAGAAAGAATGAAAATAATATTGCAACAATTTATCCAGGAAGATCAATCGGGGTTTTTACCTAAAAGACAATTACGTGATAACGTCAGGAATGTCTTGAATGTGTTGGAATATTTAGAACAACGAAATGATAAACAAGCAGCTTTGATTTTCTTAGATGCTGAGAAAGCATTTGATAATTTGAACTGGAAATTTATGTTTCAGGTTTTGGAGCAAATGGATTTTGGAGACAATTTTATAAAATGGATTAGATCGATTTATACATCTCAGAAGGCTCAGATAATTGTTAATGGAGATTTAACGGATTCATGTGAAATACAAAAGGGTACAAGACAGGGATGTCCATTATCTCCCCTTCTATTTATTCTGGTTTTAGAAGTGCTGCTTAGAGATATAAGGCGAGATAAAAGGATTTCGGGATTAAAGATAAAAAAAGAAGAATATAAACTGAGAGCATTTGCTGATGATTTGATAATTGTACTAGAAAACCCTTTGGAAGGAATTAATGTATTGATGGACAAATTAAAAGAATTTGGACCGTTAGCAGGATTTAAGATCAACAATCAAAAAACAAAGATGTTGGTGAAAAATTTAACTTTAAGGGAACAGAAAGAGTTAATGGACAAGACAGATTTTACAATAGAGAAAAAGTTGAAATATTTAGGTATCATTATGACAAATAAAAATTCAAAGTTGTTTCATAATAATTATGAAAAATTATGGACAGAGATTAAGAAAGATCTGCTAAAATGGGATAAACTACAATTGTCATTAATGGGTAGAATATCTGTGATAAAAATGAATGTATTACCGAGAATGATGTTTTTGTTTCAAACAATACCTGTAATATCCTCTGATTTACCTTTTAAACAATGGCAAAAAGATATCTCTAAATTTGTATGGCAAGGAAAAAAACCAAGAGTTAAATTTAAATTACTACAAGACGCCAAAGAAAGAGGAGGACTGGGATTACCAAATCTGAGACTTTATTATTTTGCTGCCTGCTGTTTAGTCTGGATAAAGGAATGGATTTTATTGAGGAATAAAAGACTATTGGATTTGGAGGGCCATAACCTGAAGTGGGGATGGCATGGATATCTATGGTATGACAAAGTAAAAGTAAATGTAGACTTTAATAATCATTTTATAAGACGTCCTCTGTTGAAAATATGGAATAGATATAAACCAAGGTTCTATTCGAAAATACCATTATGTGTCTCAAGTCAAGAAGCGTTTTACAGAAGAGAAATGGCTGGAAAAGAGAAATGGTTAACTTATCAAGAACTATTAGAAAATGTACATGGAGAATATATAATGAAAGAGAGAGAACAACTGATAAAGGAAGGATATAGTTCTCAATGGATTGCCTATTTACAATTGTTTGAAAGATATAAAAATGGAGGTTTGTGTACAAATGATGAAAACACAATTGCGAAAATGTATAAACTCTTACTGAAAATGGATATGGAAGAAGAACAAGTAAAAGAGTGTATGGTAAAGTGGGCAAAAAATTTTGGTTATAACATACAAATGGATCAATGGGAAAATATGTGGAAAAAAGGCTTGAGATTTACATTATGCTATAATCTTAAAGAAAATTTCTATAAAATGATGTACCGTTGGTACATGACTCCAGAAAAGTTGTCAAAAATGTATAGTAATGTTTCTAATGTTTGTTGGAAATGTAAACAACAAGAAGGATCATTTTATCATATGTGGTGGCTGTGTAAAAAGGCAAAATCATTTTGGGCACAGATAGGTAGGATGATGCAAAAAATTCTAAAGATAAATATTCAGTCAAAACCAGAATTTTTTTATTGGGTTTTATGGATAAACAAATAGAAAAGAAATATGGAAGAATAATATTATATATGATTACGGCAGCAAGATTATTATATGCACAAAAGTGGAAAATGGAATCAACACCAACAACGGAAGAATGGCTATTGAAATTAATGGACTTAGTAGAGATGGATAAATTGACATGTCTACTTAGAGAAAAATCGACAGACACATTTCTTAAGGAATGGAAGCCTCTCTTAGACTTTTTGTTGAAAGATCAAAATAAAATGATGATATTGGGATTTAACGATTAACTAAGATAGCCTATGGAGAAAAGTGATCCTGTATGTATATATTAAGGGACAGGTTTGATGTATATTATATACTCATAGCTGATCTGCGACAAATCGGAAGTCAACTATTTTATTTTTATTTTTTTTTGTTGTATTGTTATGTTTTTTTACTTTGTTTTGTTTGTCTTTTGAAAAATTTGAATAAAAATTAAGTGAATAGGGCAGGGTGAGTGCACAACAAAAGCTTCATCTGGAAGAGCTGCCCAAAGTCTCCTTGCTCAGGATTTTCCCTGGGTAAGCGTGGATTTTTCATAATCACAATCACCCTATAACTACATAAGTGATCCTGACAAAAACAGCCTATATAGTAACATGACCCTTGGAAAATATTAGATCTTGGTATTATGGGCTAGAGTTAGACTCCACCACTTGGACTTTGCTTTGCTTTTCAGTTTCAGTTGTGTTCTCTACCCAGCCAGTAATAAAGAAACATGTTTGTTTGCCTGCCATAAGAAGTAAGAGTTTGCAGTTATGATGATGAGCAAAACAGGATTGGGTGCTTATTGCTAAAGGGTGAAATAAAGAGATAATTTAAAGTCATATGGCTACCCTAAGTTACCCTTTCCTCTTTTAAAGCACTCACTATACTCATCATCATAGTGACTATTTTTTCTTGTTTTTCTTGAATACTTGATGGCAAAGGGTGAAAACAGCCCTAGAGGAATAGGAATATAGCTGTGTACACTACAGTTAGGTGGCTGCTACCCAGCCTGTAACTTAGGCCTAATTTCTGATTTTCCCAATCAGGGTTTCTGGACAGAAAAATCAACCCAGCAAACAGTAAAAAAACCCACAACCAAACCTGTTGTTTTCCACAAGTACTTTCCAATTCCTTAGTTAGTCCTTTATAAAGCAGCCAGTTAAAAAGTTTTTCCTTGATTGTCCAACAGAAAGGAAAATCTAAAGGTCAAGAACAAGACTTGAAGGAGGGACTCTCAAACAGTTTACAAATACACCCTATAGTATTTATTTTCTCTCTGCCGTTTCCTAACTTGTAGCATAAATAAATTTGGGTTTGGGGTGAATCTAAAATGGAGATACCTAATGCAGCATCGTGAGAGCCAGTGTGGTGTAGTGGTTACAGTGCTGGACCTGGGAGACCAGGGTTCGAATCCCCACACAGCCATGAAGCTCACTGGGTGACCTTGGGCCAGTCACTGCCTCTCAGCCTCAGAGGAAGGCAGTGCTAAACCACCTCTGAATACCGCTTACCATGAACACCCTATTCATAGGGTCGCCATAAGTCGGGATCGACTTGAAGGCAGTCCATTTCCATTTTCAATGCAGCATCAAAACCAAGCTCAGGAGTTTACTGTCGTTACCAAAGTAGTTCAGTTCACGAAGAATCAGAACATTGAGATAGACCACAGGTAAAAGAGAGCTGTAGTTATAGATGAAGTAAGCTTTTGAGTCTAGTATTCCTGGGGATCTCTCAAAAATGGGTGAGAAAATTCAACAGATTAAACTTCATCCATGTAATTTCACACTCTCTGGATGGAGGAGAGTAGGGAAGGTCATTGACTTTCCCTTCCCCTGAACTGGCTATCACATCCTCTCCACTAGTGGGAGGGGGATTGGCTGGTGCTATGTGCCTCCCCCCCCCCAGTCGTCACCTAGAAATGTGGCTGTCCCACCTAACAAGGAAGGCTAGCTACAGGGCTGCCTGATGGCACCACCCATCCCACTTGGGTATCGTGAGAGGTCTTCCCCCTCATTGTCGGGGAACTGGAGTGAACAGAGAGGAGCCGCCAATGTCCATGAACCCATCACGTTCCCTGCCTATGGGTGTTCCCAGTGGGGGGGCAAAGAAAATGGTCTCCCCCCAGATGAACCATCATCCCCAGATTCTCAGTTTTCATTAAAAAAATGTTGCTAGCATTCGTAGAACCTGAGTTATTATGAGACAAAATGTCCAGGCACTATTCTAATTTGTTTTGTGAGAAACTAGCCTGCTCCCATCTTTCAGTGTGTTTAGCCAATGAATTAAGTCACAGCGATGGCTGACATTTATTCCTGCCCAGAATAACTAAACAATTAAGAAAGCAGATATAGCCAATTAGACAAAGAGATGGCTAGAGTGAAACACCCATTGGCTACACTCATGGTTTGTTTTTAAGGCTTTTCTTCCCCAGTGAAGAAGTCATTGCTGCCCCATAAAAACAATTTAGGTATTCAGGATTTATTTATTTATTATTTCATTTATATCCTGCCCATCCGCCCAGCTAGGAGCGTAGCTATGATTTGGGAATAGTGTGTCAACCCAAAAACAAAAGTTAACAGCAAAGTATATATTTATCTGGAGTATTTACTCTGACCTCCCTCCATCTCCCTTTCCTGGAAAGCAGACACCCATGCCCCAGCCCACCCAGCCCCTGCTTGAATGCACAATAGGTGTTTATGAAGAGGTGAGAGAGAGAGAGAAGAGTGATTGGTGCCATCTGAGGGTTCACAGAGTCAGTGCTCAGCCTCTAAGCCTCCTTCCCCACCACCACAGCAGGAAAAGAGAGACTAGAGTGACTGTGTGTACGCTTCTGCCTTAGAGGTTCTATTGAAACACAATGTGTAGTGGCTATCTGATCTGCTACATGACAACAGAGAGCTTACCTGCATGTGAGGATGCATGTGGGCAGTAGCGGCACCAGAAAAAAAAAAACTGGAGAGGGGCAAAGTATATTTGGGGGGGTGAGCTCCTTGTTTGGAGGAGGGCACTGCCCCTGCATGTGGGAGATTCAGCTCCCTGTTATGGGGGGACACAAGTAATAAAGTTCAGACAAGACACATATTGCAAAAGTAGAGGGGTACACATGGGAGATAGTCACAGCAGTTGTGCAGCATGTGTTTCCCCTCCCTTCCATTTGTTTTGCGCAAAGCACTTCTTTGTATGCGAAGTGTCTTTTCTCCCTGGTTTCTGTCACCACAGTTCCCCCATGTGAGCTCTAAGCGCGCACAACATGGGCCCATGGAGTTATGGTCTAATGCAGCAATTCCCAACATGGGCCGTAGGGCCCCCCTGGGGGGCTACAGCCTTTCAGGGGAGCATTGGTGTGACTACAAACTTTAGGGGGCCTTGGGGTTCATTAGGGGGCATTGACATTTGGTGGTCTGTTGCGACAGTTGAAGCATTTAAGTTGAAGAAATTCTGAACAGCGGCCAGTGTCATATCAAGGAATGGGGATATTAGCCATGCCCTGGCACAAGGTAATGTTCTGATGCTGTCTTGAGGGATGTTGGAACCAATCACGAGAGAGTATTTGATAAGATGGGCGTATTGGTGGAGGGCGCATTCTTCCAACGGATGAGTGCCGTGTGCAAACGGGTGACACAGACAGTCAGTTATTCACTGGTTTTCTTCAGGAATGGGACACACTCGCTACCTGTTGTTTCTGTGATGTTTAAATGAACTTGTTTAACGAAACAATGCCGGTAAACTGAATGAGTTTGTTGTTAAGTAACACAGTGTATTCTCTTGGTTCATACTGTGTGGACTTTTAACTATGTATGTATATTAATAAATCATACTAAGAATTCAATGTGTAATCTAAGTGCAATAAAAAGGCATGATAAAAATGATCAGTAATAATCATTGAAAATACCTTTTATGCATTACTCATATTTTAAGGGAAGAATAGGAAGCATTGGCATATACTTAATCTGAGGGGGGTGTTGGGCACAGAAATTTTTTGCAAAGGGGCGTTGGGTCGAAAAAGGTTGGGTAACGCTGGTCTAATGCTACACTCACTATCATGAATTATGCTCTTCCTGTGTAAAGTTTATATACTGGTGGTGGCATGCTATAATTGGGTGTTCTTGCACAACATCTTCTGCTCTGTTGTGGTGATGTGAGGGCAGGACAGTCACTGTTGCAGGGAAGGGTTTTTTTTCTCCTCCTCTCATTGAAATCACTGAGTTGAGAATTTTTTGTGCCAGCTCCAGAGCTGGTGTAAGTTGAACTGTTCGTGTGAATGTGGATTGGAGGAATATATTATACTGCATAAGTGTGCTCCTCCCCTGTGCCCCACTCCAAACTCCACCCTGTTTCAACTGTTCCTCCTGCATCTCCACCAGTGGCTTGTCTTCTGCCAGTGTATCTATCATGGCGATGGCTGTTCCATTGGCATAGTGGGGCTTCTGCTGAACTCTGGAGCCCATTAACCACTGGATCACAAATATAGGATTACATCCAGAGATTCATGGACTACCTTGTCATAGAGCGGTAGAATTTTGGGTAAGTTTTAGCCTTCTGACATTGGTGTTTTCCAAACACTCAATATTTGGGCTACGTTTTTTCTGGATTAAAACTAGAGGCACACTGCAATAAAAAAATGTATATGTATGTTCTCTAAGTTCCCAAAGCAACTGGCAGAACCCTCCCTGTAAATTCAGAAGAGCACAGCCCCTGCCCAGGTTCCAAAGTTAAAGTGTGCCTTGGAAATTCCACTGAGCTGTAGCATGAGCTGCGCCAGCACCCTGTTATATATTTACTCCCTGACTTGTGAGATTTTTTTTTAAAAGGTTATTTTAAAAAGCACCAAAAAAACTAACATATTCATTATGGCAGTGGTTCCCAAATCTTTTCCCCCATAGATCACTTGAAAATTGCTGAGGGTCTTGGCAGACCACTTAATTATAACAATTGCAGCGCACTGTGCTAGGTGCTTTTTAATTGTATTTATACTGCTGCTTTTATTTCTTATATTTTATTGTATTTCAATTTGCATTCCATAGCATTCAGCTTGTAACGCAATAAAATACGATATAACAAACAAGATTAAAAAGTCAACATGAATATTTAATGTGGACATGCCACAGAGCTGGTGGTCCATGGACCACAGTTTGGGAACTCTGTACTATGGCATAAGCTTTCATGGACTGGAGTCCACTTCATCAGATGCATGAAGTGTTATCCTGCAATACCAGATATATACACACATATATATACATATATACAAAAGAGAAAAATATGTTAAAAGTGAGGATGAAAGAAAATGAAATGCAAAATATATAGACTGAGATAATTGCATAAAAGCTTAAATATATGTACAGTGACCATTCACACTAAACAGTGTGGGTAATAACACAAACATCTTGGTGCTAGTAAGCTAATTAACACATGTAATGGGATAAAAATCTGTTATCTTGATTCAAGCCACAGATGATATAAATGAACTTTGTGGTAAATTCATTCACACTTGAATTTCCCTTTGAAGTTATTTTGTCCATGAATTCACATTCTTGAACAAAGGAACACTCCAGCATGAAACTGTTGAACTAACCCTTATAAAAAAAACCCTCAGTTTTATACCTGCCAACTGAAGGTCACTTTATCACATGCATGGTGTTGACTCTAGTTCACAAAAGCCAGAATAAAGTTGCTAGTTTTTAAGGCGCCACAAGACTTTGTTTTTGATGTTTTAGGTCCAACGTGGCTACCCTTTATGAAATTTTGAGGGGATGTCACTGTCTACATATCAGCTAGTGTGGGTATTAAGTAGATCCTTAAAAAAAAATCAGACACACAACAAGCACATGCAGCTATGGATATCTAATCTCTGCTCCCCCCTCCCAACTCATATTATTGGAGCCGGGCTGGGAGAAATATGCTTTAAGCAACAGCAACATAACAGAAGCCTGGGACGTGATTTGTTTCTCTCTGGTATGTGCTTCTTTTTGTGTAAAAATGAAATATGAAAGTAGAAAGCTACCAAGTCAGGCTATTTGTGCCCTTTGCACAGTACTGATACCTCCGACTAGTTTTCCAGCCGAGTTCTTTCTTATTACGGGCTAGCTCAGGGTGGGCAGACTTCAAGGCTTGTCGGATCTACTTTAACTAACTAACAAAACCTGGAAATGGGTTTGACGAGACAAAGAGCGATCCAAGAATGTCCTCAACGGCAGAACAGGCGGAGGATAACAAAGTGTATGTTACAACGGATGTGAAGGCTGCAAGCAGATAAAAGACGTGGTACCCATGCCATTGGATCAAAGTCTTTTTCTGTCAAGATTGTGTGTTGATCGTCGTGCACCGATCTCCCCACATAAAACAAATTCATGCACAGGCATCTTCCAACCAAATTATCTTGGAAGAGTCTTACTCGGCCACGAGTGATCGCCAACCAACCAAATCAGGCACGCAGACTAAACCACAAAAAACTTGTCGAAGCCTCCCCCCCCCTTTACAGTGATCCTCAACAGACTTGAGATCCTCACCAAGAAGTCGGCTAATTCATCTATTATACGAATACCTATCATATTTACCGACCTCTATTTAAAGCACATCATCTCAGCACGCTGAAATCGAAAGCGTATGGGTGCGGGTCCGTTGAATTATTCCCAATTCAACGTATTTCGACATTTGTCATAGAAAAAGGGGGGGAACGGTGCGGAGAGGGATTGTCTGCCGGAGGCGGGGGATTTATGGAAACTACTACCTGGGAGAGAAATGCTAGCCCCAAATATTTCCTTAAGCAACATTTCCCTCCAACCGGCCGCCTTTACTTTGCGTATGAATAAGGGGCGGAGCCTGCTTGCTTCCGGAGCGTAATTGAAGGTGAGTCACCAGCGGCAATAAAGGCAGACGGTCGGCTGGCCCTCATCCAGACTTGGAGTTAGCATCAAGAGGAGAAGTTACTTATTCTGCAGGGCTAAACCACTGGTAAAAGGCATTGTGTGGAAACGCCGTAGGAAATTATATTTATATCATAATTTATTATTTATATAATAATTTACTAAGTACCAGAAGCTGCTACGCCTGCTACTTCCTGCTCGAAGTTGGAAAATGATTGTTCCCTGCGTTGTTCTGTTTTCTTTCTTGGCTATCAGCCAAGCAGGTTAGTGTGATGCTTGGTTGTGGTGATCATTCAGCGGATGGGGTTTTTTTTAAAAAGAATATATGCGCTTGGAATACATACGTTTTGCTCGCGCTTGGAAATGTTAAATCCTGAAATGAGAGGTTGTTCTAAAAGTCCGATGAAACTGGAGGATTTCTGACACAGCTATCGCCAAAAGGTTTTTTAAGGACAGGTTAAGTAAATGAAATGTAGGGGAGAAGGCAGCTTGTAACGAGAGACTGACACTTTTGAAGAAGGGACTCTACAGAAAAAGCCTTGTTCTGCTTGTGAGAGCATGAATGAATTGATCTATGAATGGGTTTTATCTGCAGAAAAATGGTTCTAGCATTGTCTCCTGAACCCTTATGTTCTCCGAATTAGAGTTCATTTGCACTGATGAAAGGTAAATGTAAAAGAAATACCAGTAGATGCTTTTACTTTCTGCCTCTTGTGCACTCATTCTGAACAGATGAATGAAGCAGTAAATAAAAATTATATCCAAACTTCTGCCCTTTCTTTAGCATCTCTGGTTGATCTCCGCTTTAGGAGGGAAAGAATATATGAGGAGAGGAGCAAAAAGTTTTGAAAGCATTTGATACTGGTGCTAATAGCAGCTTTTTTTCTGTACATCATATGTCGTGTATGTAAAAGGGGGGAAACATAAGGACTATTTTCTTTTTCACGTTAAACTACTGTATGTTTCAACACACTCTTTAACATCCATATATTTGTATGTTATTTGTATGTGGACAATCCATGCTGCAGAGTTAAAAGTGTGTCAATGATTTCTAGTGATTTTAGAAGTGCATGTTGCTAATTATCCATTTAAGAGGTCATAAACTTTTAGACCAACACCAGAGGTGATAGAGGGACTGTAATGTCACTAATACTCTGAAACTTTGAGAGATGGTGATGCAAGCTTCAAATGCTATACATGTATTGGGGTAACAAAGTCTAAGGAAATGACAGCATCAGATTAAAAGCGGCTGAAATCATTACATTCTCTTTCAGGTGGACTTTCTTAGACACAAGCTGATGCTTGTCTACTTAGAGAAGCAAGCCCCAATGGGGCTTGCTTCTGGATAAGCTGGAATACAATTGCAGCCTTAGCTCCAGAACAGGATGAAATGATTCTGCTAGCATGTTATAGGTATAATTATAATACATAACAGAGACTATTGTCCACGGATTTAAATATTTTGATTACTGAAATTCGTCTTTTAAGATTTGTATGGAAAATGCTATCACTTCCTCTTTCATCTTTGCCCATAATAGATCTCTCCACATCAATTTCAACGACATTTTTTTCTCCCACTAAAAGTTAATTTTGGAAGACTTTTGACTGTTAGTGTGTCGGCAAACACAACACCTACTGCAGTGCTATGGAAGACAGAAACATTTCTAGCAACGTTGCAGGGGTGTTAATAGTGATGTTGCAGGCAGATGAAATTAGAACAATTTTTTAGGATTGGGGTGCTATCTACCCAAGAAAATATACTTGAAATTTCACTCAAATCAGTAGGGTAGTGCCAGCCCAAAACATTTGCTGGCTACTGCAAAGCGCAAGGCACCCTCTGACAGGGCAAGATTTTTGAAAGACGTGCTGCACCACTGATGCACCAATTCCTCTCTTATTTTCTAAGGCTTCAGTCCTATGCACACTTGCAATCTTATTTAAGGTTGTTCTACATATCCCCCACCCCCCACACACATATGTGTCCACTCATGATGTAAAGAGAAAAGGAAGATTAGAAAGGAGAGGTAGGCAAGGGGGAGAAAGAAACAGGAGTGAGGAGGCCAGGAAAGAGGCAACGGAAGAGGAAAATAGGCAGAAAGCAATAGAAAGGGAAATAATTGAGGAAATTATTGTGCTGAAATGGGGGGAAATGGAAAAGAAGGGAAGGCACATGCAGCAAATATTTTTCTAATGTGTGCAGCTGTTAGAATGCTGCTGGCAAAGGAAGTGCCCACTGCTGCCTCTCCATCCTCCTGCAACTATATCGTAACAGCATGTGCAGGATGCAGCAACAAACTAGAAAGGGTGAACATAATCTGAGAGTGAATATAACCTGATGGTATCAAGTGACAATGTATAGGGATTTAATTAATCAGCACTGGTGAGTTCATGTCCGTGGGTCTTAACAGAACTCCAGATCTCCCTTTAATGGCATATCTCTTGATTCTCTTTTAGTTAATCCTTGCTGTTCAAATCCATGCCAAAACAGAGGAGTGTGCATGACAACAGGATTTGACCGATATGAATGTGACTGCACACGGACTGGTTATTATGGGGAAAACTGCACTACACGTACGTATTTCAGAAAGCTATATTTGCATAACTAACATTTAGGAGAAAAGCCATAGTTTAGTGACATGACGAGCATGTGGCTTTGCACATAGAAGTTCCCAGGTTCAGCCACTAGCATCTCCAGGTAGGACTGGGAAAGACTTCTGTCTGAAATTTTGGAGGACGGCTACCAGTCAGTGTAGATAGTACTGATTGTATAGAGCAATGGTCTCACTCACTGTAAGGCTAATTTCTGTCTACTTTTCTTAAGCTCCTATTTGTAAAATGTCTATGGATATTTTTCCTAATTTTCATTGTTTTGTTCCATACAGCGGAATTTTTTACTTGGCTGAGAGTGACACTGAAACCTGCTCCAACCACAGTCCACTACATACTCACTCACTTCAAAGGAGTCTGGGATGTAATCAACAACATCCCTTTTCTCCACAGTACCATCATGAGATACGTACTGATGTGTAAGTATCCATATTTCTTAATACTACTCTTATAGCACAATCCTATACACATCTGCACAGAAGTCAGTCTCGCTGAGTTCAGTGGGGCTTACTCCCAGATGAATAAGATTGGAGACTTAATCTTAAGAGGCCAATTTGTATTGGAGCACTTCAAACTGCAGTACTGTATGTTGGCTACAATAGTTGTCGTCGTCATACTTTTCAGACTAATGCAATAACTAATTTCTGTTCAATAAACTTTCTAATAAATGGCATTAGACAAAGCAATGGCTATTTCAATTTCTTCTTTATAATACCTTGGATGCAATGTGCCTCTTGTTGAAGATGATGGCGAAAGGACAAACTGCTCTTAAGTCTACAGCACAAACTTAAAATTGGTTTAATGGTAATTTTCTCTCTATGGCCATTGTAGTTTTGTGAGGGGAGTTGGGGATCTCTGTCAAAGAGTTCTGAGCACCCTCATTAAACTACAGTGATCATGATTATTTCAGAAAAGCCATGGGGAGTTTACACTGATACATGAATGGGGGAAGATTTCAGTGTAAGAATTTTTTAAGTTGATCTGGCCCAAAAGATACAAATGCAAAGAGGGTAAAATTGAGAGTGGCTTTCAGCATTCCACATCCCTCCTGAATACTGCCTTGTCGTTATCAGATTGTTACTTGGTAGGGTTTACATTGCCTGTGAAATCAGACTGTCTATTGGAAAATATCTCCCTGTTCAGATCACAGTTGTATGATTGTTTAACATGAACATATTCTCTTGTTTTTCTCCCCCAACCCCTTCTTCTAGCAAGGTCCCATTTAATAGAGAGCCCGCCAACGTATAATGGCCATTATGGTTACAAAAGCTGGGAAGCCTATTCAAACCTTTCCTACTATACCAGAGCTCTTCCGCCAGTAGACCACAACTGCCCCACCCCTACGGGTGTGAAAGGTAAGGGAGAAAACCTTTGTGCATGTTACTAAGATTGAAGGAAATATTATTCCCCTTCTGCAGCCATTTCCCTCAAACTGACAGTGTAGGGGAAAGGGTGCCAGTGGGATGTGATGCAGAGTACAGAGCCAGTGGGGGCAACCCTGGTCCCCCCCCTAGTGCAATTGTTAATCATGTTGAGTGAATGCCTGAATAGGGCTTCAGCATTAGAAAGCTTGTCTGAAGAAGAAAAACATATTGAGTGTTTGTTACAACAAAAAACCTCCCACTGAAGAGGCTTGCTTTGCTCTGTCAAAGAAGAAAAGAGAGGCGTTTAGTGGATCTAAATCTGCCAGCAAGGTGTATATCTTGGCAACCAAACTAATAACTAACTGGTTTAAACCAAGAGGACTATATCCACTGTATTATTTAAGAATTATACTTACTCTACTCTACAAAGGAACTATCAACATTGTATATAATACTGCCGTTTAGCATACTTTTTATTGTTCACTTCCTGTGAAAAAGGAAAATGCTGTGACTGTTCTCTTTCCAATGCCTACAAGTGTCACACATTAAATGATTACTCTACGTTCCAGGCAAGAAGGAGCTTCCAGATTCCAAGCTCATTGTGGAGAAATTTCTACTGAGGAGAAAATTTATTCCTGACCCCCAAGGCACAAATGTCATGTTCTCATTCTTTGCTCAGCACTTCACCCACCAGTATTTCAAGACAGATCACCACAAAGGGCCAGCTTTCACAAAAGGCCTTGGGCATGGGGTAAGACTGAAGAACTATGACTTGGCCTGATTAGTTATTGCAAACAAGACTTTTACCAACTTTGTGGTGAGAGAAATATCTTCCAGTGCACGAGGGAGTTGCATAAATATTGTGATAGGCACACTGTAGAGCACGTTTCTCTGAAATCGCCACAGGACCTGATCCCATAATTCCTAGTGCCCTTGCATCCATTGGAGGGGCATGTGGCATTATGTAGTCAGTCCCTAAAATCTGTAGCAATTCCATCCTTTGTGATTTATAGAAAATATTTTGCTAGTACTCATCTTGATGATGAGTCAAACAGAAGAGCTTTTGTCTGACTGGCTTTGTTGAAGTTGTCATTTGAGTGCAATTAGTATATTGCTTTCAAACATCTTTTGGCAGTTAAAGACTCCAAAGATTTTTTATTTCAAAATTTCATCAGTGTGTTTCTTTGAGAAATAACTTTTTTTAATTGAAAGCAAAGAACATTAGGTCCTCTTTTTAAGCATAGTTAGCTATCTGAAATCTTGAATATTCAATCCAGTTTTCATAGACCAGGTATTTTAAAGATATAATCCAGCCAAAATGGAAGCCTTTCTTGGTTTCATAGTGCTTAACTTTGTTTGGAATGTGTCCAGATACTTTGAGGAAGTGTGGGCTGTTGGAGTCCTACTGCTTTGAATGGGCAGAGAACAAGTCTCTGTTCTGTTGTACCCCCACTGTTCCATATGCTTCTCTTGAACATTTAAAAGATGAGTAATTTTACTGGACACTTGTAAAGTGTATTCTCTAGGTGGCAGCCAGTATAGTTAAGCTATGTTCTATTTTTCAAGGGCTTATTCAGAATCTACTGATTTTTCTGTCAAGTTAAAATTAAACTTTCATGTTCTTATTATTATTTGAACAGGTTGATCTAAGTCATATCTATGGAGAGACTCTGGATAGGCAGCTGAAACTCAGGTTGCTTAAGGATGGAAAGCTGAAATTTCAGGTTAGTTTGGGCTCCCTTGGAAGTTCCTGCAGTGTGTTGAGAGGGAGAGAAGGGGGATCATTATGTTAATATCTTTGCACAGTGTACCTGGAAAAAATGATTCAATGTTCTCTCTGATGCAGGGAAGGTCCCTAGGCACTATTTTGTGTAATAGCACCTGGCACCCTGTTTTTTTACTAGATAACTACTTAAATAATAGTGAATGTGCATCTAGATCACAATCCAACTTGAACTAGAAATTCATTGGAAAGTGACAAGTTTAATCTTGTTAACTTTGCACTGGTTTATAACCTTAGGCTGAAATTTAGTATTATAGAACTTGGTATATGTGTTGCATTCTTACTTTTTTTTTTAATTACAGATGATTGGTGGAGAGATGTACCCACCCACTGTGAAAGAAACTCAGGCAGAAATGATATATCCACCTCATATTCCTGAGCACCTGCAATTTTCTGTAGGGCAGGAGGTCTTTGGTTTGGTTCCAGGGCTGATGATGTATGCCACATTATGGCTCCGGGAACACAATCGAGTCTGTGACATTCTTAAGGGAGAGCACCCAGAATGGGATGATGAACAACTATTCCAAACTACCAGGCTGATCTTGATAGGTAATCTTGAAAAATTGTCACTTTTAACACACTATAATTGCTATATGAAATTTTGCTGCCACTACATGTGATGACAGCAACTTGCTAAGATTGCTTTAATAATGGTTTAGACAAAAATCATGGGGAATACATTTAACAGCATCTGTCGGCAATGATGGTTAAGTAGAAAAATCCACATGTTTAAGAGGCAATGCATATTATGGATACTGAATGTTTATGAGGGAAAAAGACAAAGTATGGCTTATCACCCTTTTGCCCAGAGGCATTCAGTTGGCCAGTGTTGGAAATGTAATGCTAAACAAGATGGTTCCTTGGTCTGATCCAGTAAGGCTATAGTTGTATTCCTATATGTTGTTGTGACTCTGAAATGGGTGCATGGAATTTCATTAGTGATGAGTTTCACTTTTGGTTTGCCCGCTATAAGAGGCACATTTGGGTAGGCATTCAATATTGTTTAAGAAACAAGAGAGAGAGACTGACGTCTTCCCCTCCCAAAAACAGGAGAGACCATCAAGATTGTGATTGAAGACTATGTACAGCACTTGAGTGGCTACCACTTCAAGCTGAAGTTTGATCCAGAGCTGCTCTTCAACCAGCGATTCCAGTATCAGAACAGAATAGCAGCAGAGTTCAACACCCTTTACCACTGGCATCCTCTTCTTCCTGATACTTTTCAAATTCAAGACCAAGAGTACACTTACCAGCAATTCATCTATAACAACTCCATCATGTTGGAACATGGCCTTTCCCACATGGTGCAATCATTCTCCAAGCAAAGGGCTGGAAGGGTAAGCCTATTTTTTTTTATCGACTCTTCAACCTGCTAAAAAATTGTGTATCCTCCATCTTGAGGCAACAGAGTACAGCTATCTTGTAAGTCACTCCAGTGTCTGAAAATGCTTGAAACACTGGAAGAATTGTCACAGAAAGGGGTCTTTTGAGATTTGCAAAACAAATGTTTTGCACTGCCCTGGAGCTTTCTCTGTGGTAGCTGCCTGTATTGATCTCCCTTTGTTGTATTTTCAGACAGAGGAGTGACTAGCATGAGCAGTTTCACATTGGAAATCATGACATGGGAAGCCAGTCCTTGAAGTCTATTTGATTTCAAGGGGGTCCGAAGTTTCAAACGATCAGTTGATATATAACTAATGCACAATTGCTTATATTAGGAATGTGATCAGTAAAAGTGTTTCTCTACATGTATCTGCAGAAAAGTAACTTTTATCACTGATAATATACCTGCTTCTGCACTACATCATTTCAGATCATAGGTGGGGGCTCATATGATGGAATGGTTTGTTATTTTTTTTTAAAAAAAAAGTTCCTTCCACATAGAAAACTAGAGGTTGGGGAGAAGAATATTAACCTAGTCTTCTTCCTCCTTTTCCCCCACCCTTGTAGTGAGTACTAAACCTCTGTTGAACGCCTCAATGAAAACATACAGATCCATCTGAAGTAGCTAAATTTAATCCAGTCAACTTTGTTTTCTGAGCAGAAAGCAGTCTACTTCTCCATTCTGCCAGACAGAAGGGAAACTCCAAAAGTTCGCATTCCTGCCAACAGGCCTTTCCTGTCTTGTAGTTATTTTTCTTTGGTACCAAAGTGGCAGTAGTTGGAAGATTATTGCTTAACACCACTCCATCCTTGTGGCAACATATGCAGCATTGAAACTCCATTGCTCATGCTACTTATTTTCTTTGGTAACAGGTAGCTGGGGGTAGGAACGTCCCTGCTGCAGTGCAAAAAGTAGCTAAAGCCTCCATTGATCAGAGCCGGCAGATGAGGTACCGATCCTTGAATGAGTACCGGAAGCACTTCCTGCTGAAGCCTTTTCAGTCATTTGAAGAGCTTACAGGTAAGACCTGGCCTCTACTTATATAAAAGGGTTTTGTGGGCAGGGTTGTGTAGTTTAGAGGTAGCAACTCTACTTTGCATGTGGAAATATCATGCCCAATTCCCGGTATCTCCAGTGAAGGGACTGCAATTACCAGGTCTGGAGAAGACCATAGGAACAACTATCATAGGCAGCAAAAAGTTAGATGGTGGTCCAATTGGGTTGGGTTAGGCTAGCTTAATAGTTTAGTTCTATATTGCTTCTCATCCCAGAAGACCCTCAAGGTGGCTCTCAAAATTTTTAAAATCAAAATCTAAAATTCAGACAATACAACTTGAAACAAACGAATATCAAGAACATATTTTTTAAACAAAATGTTGAGTTCTTGCAGAAAAGTTACATTGTCTTTTGCTTGAGATTTAATAGTTGCACTCTCTCTTGTCAAGATTCTTCACTGTCATTGCCAGCTGCAATGAGAAAAGGTCAAAAGGGAGACAGCTTCTTCTGAGGGATGAATACTGGGTCTGTGGGTGAAGCTTCTAGATGGCAAAGGGTTTTTTCCCTTAAGGAAACTTTGTGTCGCCATAATGTTTTCTGCAGGCTTGTAATGCGATTCATTCATTCTTAGTGCATTGACTTTTTCTTGCTGATATAATCTTTCTCCACGATTGCACAGTTTGGGTCTCTCCCACTGTACTACTACACTTACAGGGCAGCAGCTGCAGCAGCAATAAGTCTGTCTCTCCCTGTCATCTTGTATAAGGCGCCTCCTCTTATTCTCAGGAGTTTCACAGAAAAATCGCTTAATGGTTTACAATCTTATACAAAACAGGGATAGTTGTAAATTATCAAACTCCCCACACTGCAAGCATTGGAAGCTTCCTGTTTACAACTGTTTCTCCTGTTTTTGTTGCAGGAGAAAAAGAAATGGCTGCAGAACTTGAAGAGCTCTATGGAGATATCGATGCTATGGAGCTGTACCCAGCCCTTCTTGTAGAAAAACCACGTCCTGGAGCTATCTTTGGTGAGACCATGATAGAACTCGGGGCACCATTCTCCTTGAAAGGTCTCATGGGAAATGCTATCTGCTCACCAGAGTACTGGAAACCAAGCACTTTTGGGGGCAAAGTGGGCTTTGACATAGTGAAGACAGCCTCCATCCAAAGCCTCATTTGCAACAACGTGGAAGGCTGTCCTCTTGTGGCTTTCCACGTCATAAACCCAGAAACAGCAGCAACAAATAATATCAGCACCTCCAGCACAGCAATAGACGAGATTGGCCCAGCCGTACTACTAAAAGAGCAGTCTGCTGAACTGTAGAGAAAACTATTTGCATATTTATTTATTTATATATCTATAATATTATTATTTATAGTTCAGACAAAACACCATGGATGTTTCTGTGCCTTGGCATCTAACACAGGATGCCTGACTTAAAGGGAAGTTCTGCTTAGATTTGCAGGACAGGATCCCTCGGTTTTTAAGAATATCTTCTGTACCAGAAAGCTGTATTCCAAAATGGATAAGGGCATTAGATTTGCTGCTTAAACTTGAATGTAAGCAATAGCTCTGTCTCAAACTTGACAAGAAATATCCTAAATATGAACCCATGCTAGGTGCCATTATCTGAGAGCTTGGAAGTGCTCTAAATCTGTCATGAAAACTGTCCTTACACTGAAATATTTTCAGTAGTAGCTTACCAATGAATGGGGAACAAAAATCAAAGTTATCTAACCACAGTTAAGCATTTTTAGTCCTATTGTACTCAATAGGATGCAAAAATACTTAATCTGAAAGAGAGCACTGATGCACAGTTGAAAAATGGAAAATTATTCCTCACTACCTCTCCTGTGTGACACAGCATAAGGTTTTACAAATTGGCTAATCTTCATTTTCTGCACTTCCCTTGTATTTCATAAATAGTTTCTTCTTATTCTGGGGGGGGGGACCACAGTATATTGTCCCATGGCTATATAAGACATGACCCAGTGAAACTGTTCACATCCAATTCCCATTGAAATGTATAGGAGCTAGTCGTCTCTGCAGAATGTCAATTGTTTTTCAATGACAAGTTTCCTAGGACTTTTTTCCTAGCTCTAGGTAATCCATCAAGATAATAGGTGACTGGAAGGTGAAACTTTACTCTTGGGGGTTTAATGCTCCAAACATAACTTCATATTGTAGGGCTCTTTTTTAATTAATGAAAGGTATCTAGAAAGAACCTGTTCTCCAAGTTATTAGTTTTCAGCTGTAAAGATTGGGTCCATATCATCTTAATTGTCTTTGCAGAGGCTCAAACAAGGGTGGACAACCTGTAGCCTTTAGAATAACACTAAAATAATTCTCTTTTAACCATGCAATTTGAAATGGTCACTTTCTGAACCCTAAAGCAATTTCAGTTGTTAGAAACTATATAGAGGAAGTAGTGAGGGTTTTGTGCTTCCTTTTTTAAACTTCCTTTGTAACATGCATGGTGCTGATGACACATTTCCCACGGGTGAGAAGTGTGAGTTCTAGATGCCATATAGGCTTCGCAACTGTTACTGAAGTCAGTATGATTTTACATATGGAATACTACTGTAGGGACCAGAATCTCTAACATTGCACTTAATATATACAAAGGTAATTTCAAATTTTAGACACTGACACTACATTTAATATTGTTTGTTTTCAAAAATGTCTATCCCACCTTTCAAGATGGCTAACAGATATAATTCCTAAAATAAACTAAGATGCACTCAGGTCAATAGATTGGATGTTGTTAGTTTCACACTTTCAAGGCATTTGAATGAGATCATAATTTCTCTTAGCAGTCTGGTAACTCAAAAAATAGAGCCTTATTCCTCTATTGTAGGTGTTAAGCAATATGAAAGATTTAAGAAAAATGTCATTAATAGTAAGGTACTGAAACCAGTATATTACTGTCCCTCTTGCCTGAAAAGCCATCTGGTATTTGTACTTTGGTGATTGATGTAAAGATTCTCTGTAGGCCAAAGAATTAAAGTGGGAAGAAATTGTGGGAAAAGAAAGTCTTGGTATAACCTAAGGAAATGTGGACAGAGGGCACTAGTCACCAGGGAACTCTTTTGAGAAAGCCCCATGAGGAGAACATCTGGTGACATGTGACCTTTTTGCTCTGAGAAAATTCCATTGCATTCCTTTTGGTTCTTTGACATAGATGAAGCAACTTTTAGGTTTGTACTGTTTATTATACTCACCACTTCTCTCTTTTAAGTTCCCTTTCTCTTTGACACTAGGATAGCCCTGTACGTAGTGTTAACTGAACTGCCCCCAAAGATCTTCCCATCCTAGTCAGTGTCATCTCCTCTTTTATGTCTCTTGTTACTAGATTGCGAGCCAGTTGTCTGAGCCTGTCATTTTTTTCAAAAAGTACATTGCTTGTAAGTGCTCTGTATATGTGCTAATTAGCCATAGTTCACTGTAAGATGCCAGTCTGTGGAATCGCATCTTCCTCTGCATTGCGTTCAGTGGACATGCATCAAGTGGTCTCATTTTGTTCCTGTAATATTTCCATTTTTTTAAAGTAATATTTATCTCAGCCTGCTGGCTCTGGTTGGGTATTTGGATTATTGCTGAATATGCACGGGACAAAAATGTTTGCTGTGACCCCAATCCAGAGAACGTTAGTCACATTTGTATGTCTGTTAACTTCAAGGGGATTTAAGTAAGTTCCCTGGATTGTGGCCTTATTTATTACGATATGTGTGTAATTTTAAAAATCTATTTTTACATTCCATGTTAGCAGAATGCTAAGATTGTTGAAATAAATTATTTAAAGCTAAGCATTTGGTGTTGTCTGCATTTTAAAAATCTCATAGCAGTGCATAATTAACATCAAATTCACTAGTACAGGCATATGGAACCTTTTTTTAAGATGAAGTAGTGCGCACTCTCATGGGCAAACATCTGGGGCTCAAATACCATTCCAAACATGCAGAAGTCAGATTTCTGTGTATGCACAATTCGTTACAACTTCTGTCCAGGCAGCTAAAAGGTGTTGCAATTTAAGGGCACATGCCAGCCAGGCAAACACACTTGTATTGAACAGCTGCAGCTCTAGGGGACTGAAGAAGACCTGCCCTGGGAGTGAGTATCTGAGCATCTGGATGCTTGCTGCTTGCTCCTTTGGGTTGCTGTCTCTCAACACAGCTGAAGTCCCTGGTAAGTGCTGCAAGGACTTGGACCTCCTGCCTGACCGTTCCTCCAGAGAGAGGCTGCAGTTAATCTTGCAGCCTCTTGCAACAGCTGCTGGCTGGGTCAGGAGGCATAAAAGCCCAGCTGCCCTTGGGCGGCGGATCTGCTGCAGGTGGGGTTGCCACCAAAGGGGAGACACCAGAGGGCATTGCCCCTTGGGGAGCCCTTTAGGGAGTCATGAGGGCGCTACCCCCCTTCTATTACCTTTTTAAAATTTGTTTTCTGTTAAACCTATCTAGAGATTGGTGGTGGGGAGGGTGTGTGGTGCATGTGTACTTCCTGCACAGGGTAGGAGCCTGTGCAGTGAACTGAATGATAAGAGAAAGTCACGAAATCCCTTCAGAGTGAGAGTCTGTAACTGGCAGAAGACTGGCCCTCCCTGCGTGTGAGACAGGAGGGGAGGTAGATGGGCCCTGTGGGGAAAAGTTTGAATGGGTATGACTGTCCCCAATCATTGCAGAGGTCTACTGGGATAATTTGCTCCAGCAGGTTTTGCTGGTGGGCTTGTGTTGGGTTCATATCAGGTGTTTAGCAGGAGTCTTAGTACAGAGAAGCATGGGTGATGCCACCCCAATTTCAGTGATCACGGGTAGAGGGAAATATAGCCATGGGGAGGTGGTGAATTACCACAGAAGACAAGGGCAAGGGTATCTGCGCCTTGTTCCTTGCTGCCACTCCTCTCATGGATGGGTTCCTCGTTGCTCATTGGCTGTGCCCACTGGCCTGTGTGTGTTGTTGTTCAATGCCAGATCGGTAGACAATAAGACCACTGTCATCCATGATTTGATTATGGACAAAAGTGCCGATTTGGTGTGCATTACCGAGACCTGGGTGGGTGAGCTTGGAGAAGTTGATCTGATCCAACTTTGCCCACCTGGATACTCAGTGCAACACCAGGACAGGCTGCAGGGACAGGGAGGAGGAGTTGCTGTGGTCTACAGAACTTTCATCTCTGTCACCAGGAAACCACTCTGTCTCGGAGCTGGCTGGGAGGGCCTGCACCTCGTGTCAGTCCGAGGAGACAGCAAACTAGAATTGCTGCTTGTGTATCATCCACTCTGCTGTCCAGCAGCCTTTCTGACCAAGCTGGCAGAGGTCGTCTCTGCTGTGGTGTTGGAGGAGCCCAGAACGATAGTGCTGGGTGATTTCAATGTGCATGCTGAGGCTATCTCTAGTGTTCGGACTTGGGACTTCATGGCCTCCATGACGACCATGGGGCTGTCTCAAGTTGTCACTTGCCCAATGCATAGAGCAGGGCACACCCTTGACTTGGTTTTTGCTCCAGATGGAGGAAGGGGTGCTCTGGAAATATGGGGGGTGGATGTCACCCCATTGGCATGATCAGATCACTTCCTGGTGAAGTTTAAACTTATGGCTCTGATTCTTCCCTGCAGGGTTGGTGGACAGATTAAAATGGTCTGCCCCTGGAGACTAATGGAATCCACAGGATTCGTGAATGCCCTGGGGGAGTTCCTAGTAGATAGAGCAGGTGACCCTGTTGAAGCCCTTGTCACACTGTGGAACAGCGAGGCATGTCAGGCTCTTTACACAGTTGCCCCCGAGCGCCCTCTCTGGCATTATGGACCCTGGCTTGCACCTTGGTACAGCAGTGAGCTAAGGGCAATGAAACAGACTGGACAACGGCTAGAGCACAAGTGGCGAAAAACATGCTGTGAGGCTGATCGAGCATGAGAAAACAACTCAACCATGCCTACTGTGTGGCGGTGAGGGCAGCGAAGGTGGCCCACTTCTCTGCCTCCATCACATTCTCAAGTAGCTGTCTAGTGGAGCTTTTCCGTATTGTCAGGGATCTGTTGACATCAACTCCAGGAAATGGAGTTTTAGACCCTTCGGAGGCCCCCTATGAATTCTTTGCAAGGCACTTTAAAGTTGCTTGCCTCCGTAGCAGTCTTGATGCTCCCTCCACATCTACTATAGTCCCCAATGAGGTGTCCAGTGCAACATCTGCTGCAACTTCTTGGGAACGGTTTCAGTAGATGCGGCCTGATGACATGGACAAGGTGCTTGCGATGCTGCGGCCAGCAACGTGTCCTCTCAACCCTTGCCCTTCTTGGCTTATTAAAGCTTGCCAAGGGGGTCTGACTGAGTGGATCCAGGGTGTGGTCAATGCTTCATTGCAGAAGGGAGTGGTTCCAGCCACCTGAAGGAGACAGTGATCCAACCACTCTTGAAAATGCCCACCCTGGAACCATTGGTTTGTGAAAACTACCGACCGGTTGCAAATACCCCCTTTTTAGAGAAGGTGATTGAGAGGGTTGTGGTGCAGCAATTGCAAGTACTCTTGGATGAAACAGATTATCTTGACCCATCCCAGTCTGGGTTCAGGCCTGGTTATGGGACTGAATCGGCCGTGGTCACCCTGATGGATGACCTTTATCAGGAGAAGGACAGGCGGAGTGTGACCCTGTTATTCTTACTTGATCTCTCAGTGGCTTTTGATACCACTGACCATGGTATCCTTCTGGGCCGGCTTGGTGAGATGGGTATTGGAGGCACTGTTTTACAGTGGTTCCAATCCTATCTCCAGGGTCGCTCTCAGAGAATAGCATTGGGTGACTGTCTTTTGGCCCCCTGGCAGTTGTGCTGTGGGGTGCCACAGGGTGCCATCTTGTCCCCCATGCTGTTTAACATCTATATGAAGCCCTTGGAAGAAGTCATCAGGAGCTTTGAGGCGAGGTGTCAGCAGTGTGCTGATGATACCCAGCTCTATTTCTCTGTAATATCTGAATCAGGAGAGGCCATGCAAGCCCTGAACCGCTGCCTGGACTTGGTGGTGGGCTGGATGAGGGCCAGTAAACTGAGTCTGAATCCTAGCAAGATGGAGGCACTGTGGCCTAGTGGTTCCCAACTTCGGATAATTGGTCAGTTGCCTGCTTTTGATGGGGTTGTACTCCCTCTGAAAGAGCAGGTCTGTAGCCTGGGGGTTCTCCTGGATCTTTGTCACTAGTGGCCCAGGTGACCTCCATGGCTAGGAGTGCCTTTTACCAGCTGCAGCTGGGAAAACAGCTGTGGCCATTTCTGGACCGGGATAGCCTGACCACTGTTGTCCACGCACTGGTAACCTCTGGGTGGATCACTGTAATGAGCTCTACATTGGTCCGGAAGCTGCAGCTGGTGCAAAATGCAGTGGCGAGATTGCTCACTGGGGCAGGGTATTGCCAACTTGTCACCCTGCTGCTGAAAGAATTGCACTGGCTGCCCATTTACTACCGGGCCAAGTTCAAGGTTCTAGTTTTGGTGTAAGAAGCCCTATACAGCTTGGGGCCAGGATACCTGAAAGACTGTCTTACCCCTTATATACCCAGTCGATCACTGCGCTCTGCAGGTAAGGAACTCCTGCAGATACCATCTGATCAGGAGGTTCGTTCCTCACAATATAGGAAATGGACCTTTAATGTGGCGGCACCTACCCTGTGGAATTCCCTCCCCTTAAATATTAGGCAGGCGCCATCTCTGCTATCTTTTCGGCACCTTTTGAAGACTTTCCTCTTTCAACAAGCCTTTTAAGTTGAGACCCATCCCAGTCTGCGTCTGTGTTAGAGTTGCTTAATATGTTTCTTTATTAATGTTTTTAACCCTTTTAAAAAAAGTTTTTAATGTTGGATTTTTTAATGTATTTTAAGGTCTGTTTTTATGATTTTTAAAGTGTTTTTATTTATTTATTTATATACTGCCCCATAGCTGAATCTCTCTGGGTGGTGTACAGGTTTTTAGCGCTTCTGTTTGCTGCCCTGGACTCCTTCTGGGAGGAAGGGTGGGATGATGATGGACTGCCTTCAAGTCGATTCCGACTTATGGCAACCCTATGAATAGGGTTTCTGTGGTAAGTGGTATTCAGTGGGGGTTTACCATTGCCTTCCTCTGAGGTTGAGAGGCAGTGACTCGCCCAAGGTCACCCAATGAGCTTCATGGCTGTGTGGGGATTTGAACCCTGGTCTCCCAGGTCATAGTCCAACACCTTAACCACTACACCACACTGGGAGGATATAAATCAAATAAATAACGTTTGTGGAACAAGGTTACTCAGGGGTGTGGTCTGGGGATGGGTATAATAGGAGACAATCCTGAAGGTCGGATAGGCCTGGATAACCACATCCAGCCACTGGGCCTGATCCACCATGGGTATACACATACAAATGAAAGAAATCCTGCAGACAAACACTCCAAATAAGCATACATAAGTAGCCTCAGAACAGGTCTACCATCTCTTGGCTAGGTAGAGATTGAAAAATACAGTGGGGAAGTCCGCACACAGGATGCATACCTAACAAGAACTTCAATACAAAGGGTTTGTGGAGGGAAAGCCACGCAACGGACTAGTAGTGCTTGTGATGCGGAACAGCAACTAAAAGCACAGATTTAGGCAGTTCTTAGTGTGGCAAGCGAGGAGGACCAATACACTACAGAACTAGCCTCTGAGAAACTGGTATTTTAGGTCTACCCCTCTGCTGTTCCTCAGTAGGTAGACCTGGCATAAAACATCTCACTCATTGCTGAAACTCCCATTTTTTCCCTCTCTCTGTTTACTCTCTCTGTTTACTTCACTTTACTCTCTGTTGCCCTTAAGTCTATAATCAGCTTCACACACAAACCCCAACTATATCCCCACAAAAATAATTTTTTAAAACCAATGCACCAGGATAACAACAGTGGATTAAACTTTAGGGATATCGTACACTACTCCAGCTCCCCCTTCTAGCACAATGGGTCTAACAACACTGGGTTAACTTTGCAGAATTGGTGTAAGTCAAGTTCTCTCAGCAATAGGGACATAGTTATGATTATCTATGTTAGCAGAGTAATTTTTAAAATGTACAAAGTTAATAGGGGGAACAATTAGATTATTTTTATGAAATAAGACCTGCCCTAGGAAGATCATGAACATGTGTTTGAGTTGACATACTACTTGCCCATCACAGCTGTACTAACCAGAGGCATCGCTAGGCGGGTGCGGGAGGTGCGGACCGCACCCGGGTGACACCATGAGAGGGATGACACCTAGAGCCGCCGTGGGGGCTCCCATCTGGCTGGCGCAGGACCCAGGAGTGCACGAAACCCACGCAAAGGCACCCAGAGCCCAGACCAGAGAGGAAGCAAGGGACGTGTGAAGGGGAAACGGTCCCAGGAGGAGGAGGAGGAGATCTGTCGGGAGGAGGCTCCGCCCGTGGCCGATGCCTGCCCGCCGGCTCCCTTCGTGCCCCGATGTGGCAGGATCCGGGCAAGTGGGTGGGCGAGCCCCTCCCCACGGTGGGCTGGGGCTGGGCGGGGCTCGGGGGAACATCCTTGCCAGCCTGCCGCCAGCTCAGAGCCACCGATCGGGGCATCCCGGCAGACAGCCAGTGCGGCCGTCAGGCCCCGCACTGGGTGACACCAACCCTAGTGACGCCACTGGTGCTAACATCCTGGATATCAGACCGGCTTTCTATGGAGCAGCAATACTTCTTCCACCAGGCAAGACCAGCATAAAACAAAATAAAAATCTTGTCTAGAGCCTAGTTAATGTGTGTGTCCCTTCAGCCTCTCTCTGTATAATTGACTAGATCTGCTTTGCTAATGCCAGTCATTGGTATGACTTCATTCATTGGCTAAAAACACTAAAAAGCATGTGCAGCCTAATTTCTCCCAAAACTGAGGAGACCAGTACCAATGTGTTTTGCCTGATGTCTTGAGTCCCACAAATGCTAGAAACTTACTTAAAAAAAAAAAAAAGCTGGGAATCTAGGCACTCATCTGAAGGGCCAGCCACACACTTGCCTTTATTTATTTTATTTATTTATTATTTGATTTATATCCCACCCTTCCTCCCAGCAGGAGCCCAGGGTGGCAAACAGAAACGCTAAAAACACTTTAAAACATCAAAGAAACAGACCTTAAAATACATTAAAACAACATTAAAAACATTTTAAAAATGCCCTCCAGGCATCCATGTTCCCCATCCTTGCACTAATGGATGGGCTGGAAGCCATTAGCTTAGACAGCTAAAAAGGGATTAGAGATATTTATGGAAAATAGGCTTATCTTACAAGCATGACTGACAAACAGGGACTAGCTATTGCTACTATGCCCTGCTTCTTAGTTTCCAAAGGCAGCTGGTTGGCCTCCCATTGGGGAAAAAAAGGCTTGGGTTGGTGGCCTGGTCTGAACTACCAAGAAGCTTCTGGAAGCAGCTTCCAATGAGTCAGGGAATACATCCTTTCTGATTCTTTGGGGCTCTTTTAATACTGCTCTCAAATATCAGCATAAAAATATTCCTACTAAGCAACTTGTTAGGCCTCTCTCGGTCTTATTTACGCTAAAGCTATGCTAAATCCTCAGTAGAGAGGACTTCTGAAGTAATGGGACTGAGCTCTTGTGTTGGTTGCAAGAGGTAGCGATGGCCACCAACTTGGATGGCTTTAAAAGTGGATTAGACAAATTCATAGAGGATAAACAATGGCTAGTACCCATCATGGCTATGTTCCACCTCCACTATCAGAGGTGGTATGCCTCTGAATATGAGTTGCTGGGAACTGCAGGTGGAGAGAGTGCTGTTGTGCACATGTCCTGCTTGTGGGCTTCCCATAGGCATCTGGTTGGCACTGTGACAGCAGAATGCTGCAGTAGATTGGTCTGACCCAGGAGGGTTGTTCTTAACCTCTTTTATAAAAACCAAATGTAGTCAGTAAGTTTGTCAAAAGGGTCAAATGGAACCCACAAATGGCCAGGGAGTTGGTTTTCAGCCTTTCCCTAGCATTTCAGGGTCCATCGTTTCAAATACCATGTTCCCTGCCTATTTCAATCATAGTGGCAGTTCCAGCTTTCCAGCAGGGTTGCTACACTGCAGCAGGTAGCAACAACCCAGGCATGCAAAAACCAGAGATTTCAATACACCTACCTGTCTCCATCCTCCATGCAGGTAAGCAAGTTCAAGGATACATTCTAGCCAGGCAAAAACACTCAAGCAGAGTGCGGAGCAGGACTGATGAGGAACGCGGCCCGGTGAGGGGGAATGGCCCAGGGAGAGCCTGAACAGCCAGATGGACCTAGAAAGCAGCATATGGCCCCTGAGTCTGAGCTTTCCCCGCCCTGGTCCAACTGGCCCATTGTGTGGGAACAACAGCTAAGGGAATACCAGCTAGGGACTCTCATGCCAACAACTATCTGTTTCAGAGAGATAAAGTCTCGATGCACTGATTTCAGAAGAAGAAGTTAAAGCGACCATTATGGCTCTTAAAGTAAACAAAGCTCCTGGCCCTGATGGGTTCACAGGAAATTTCTATAAACTATATAAAGATACACTGATCCCACATCTTACAAGGCTATTTAACACAATTCTAACAGGCGCTTGTATGCCCCCGCCATGGAGTACTGCACATATAACCTTGTTATTGAAACCAGGCAAAACACCAACCTCCCCAGACTCATATGGGCCATTATCACTTTTAAATATGGATTATAAGATCTTTGCATCGGTCATGGCAAATCATCTAAAACTGGTCATCTCCAAATTAGTTCATCCAGACCAATATGGATTTATTCTGGGTAGATACATAGCAGATCCAGTGAGACGTTTGTTTAGTATAATGAAATTGAGTAAAATAAATGATTCCCATTGCTTTATTGGCTTTAGACATTTATAAGGCCTTTGATAGCATCAACTGGAATTTTTTATTAAAATCATTAGAGAATTTTAAATTTGGCCCTTAATATATCAAAGTTATGGAAAGCATATATACACAATCAACAGCTATAATAAAATTTAATGGAACCAAATCAAGGCAGATACAGGTTAAAGCAGGGACTAAACAAGGGTGCCCATTATCCCCTCTATTATTTACCTTAGTGATGGATTTTTTAGCCAACAGGCTCAAAACTAACAGGGAAATTCATGGAGTTCAGGTGGAGAAGGAAGAGCATTTAATAAGTTTATGTCCAGTTGATATCATACTCATGGTAACAAACCCTATAGAAGCTTTACCGCATATTCAAAAAGAATTACAAATGTTTGGGGAGGCAACAGGATTAACAATAAATTTTTAAAAATCAGATTTCCTTTGTATCAATATACCACCAAACCACCAGCTATATTTCTCTCAAAAGCTGGGAGTTCCGCTAGTACAAACCTCCTTTAGATATTTAGGGGAACAGTATCCAAAAACTGGAAAAAAATCATACATAATAAATTATGTTCCTATATGGAAGCGTATATTTCAGTATGGAGTAAACTGAAGTTGTCCCTTTCCAGCAGAATAACACTAGTAAAGATGATGTTGCTTCCAAAATTCACATATTTGTTTTATGTTTCACCCACTCAAATAAGAAAGAGTAAGATAATATTTTGGCAAAGGAAATTAGAACAATTTATATATGCTTCAAAAAAAACAACCGCCAAAAACCTTAGGTACAGAGGGAATCAAGAGGGAGGATGGGGAATCCCTAATTTCCTTTTATACTATGAGGCCTATCGGATTAGGCATATGATTTCATTTTTAGATCTTAAAACAGAAAGACATTGGGTCCAAATTGAAAGATATCTATTATGTCGTAATAATCCTAAAGGGCCACCATATATTAAAAGAGAAGTAAAAATAAGTATAAAATTAGAACATACAGCAATGACACTGGTATAGAAAGGAGCTGTTTTTACCAGGTCTTTCTCCCTTGATTCCTCTCTGTAATCATCCAGATTTCTATAAGAAAGAAAGATTAATAGATGATAAAGAGTTAATTAAAAATATTTTTAGATTAAAGGATTTTTATGTGAACAATAATCCCATACCTCGAGATACCTGGCACAGGAAGTTGAGGGATATGGGCATTTCTTGGTTGACATGGTACCAAATCAGTACTTTTATAAGGAAAAATTACATTATAACTCGGAACAAAAGAACTAACAAGGAGAAAAATTAATACTGAATGCAGGCAATACTGAAAAAGGTCTAGACTCCTCCTTATACAAGTTTTTATTGGGAAAGGATATGGGCAGTAATCAAATACTTAAAGAAATATGGGGAACTGAATTGAGTTGTAAAATAGAAAATGAGATCTGGACGGGCATGTGGTTAAAATTCCCATTTAAATCAGTGGCCTTTATTTATTTCAGGGAAATGGCTTTAAAAATTGTTCAAAAATGGTACATGACTCCTGCACGTTTAGCATGAATCACTAATTCGGGGGACCCCTCCTGCTGGCGTGAATGTGGGGAACATGGCTCGTTTATGCATATGTGGTGGGAATGTGATAACATAGCCAAATTTTGGTCTCGCATACATACAGAAATTCAAAGAGTAACTGGTCAAAAAATCTTTGCAGCAGAACTGGCTTTACTAAACATTTTTACAGAGGGAAATCAGAATTTACGTTATTAAAAATTGGTTGGCTTCTTGTTGGTGGCTGCCAGAACGGTGATTGCACGGGTCTGGAAAACTCTGGAAGGTCTCACGTTGGACAGATGGCATCTAAAGGTGTGGGAAATTGCCCTATTAGAAAAATTGACTATCAAATTAAGATTAGCAAAAGGAAAGAGAAAAAACAAAGAGGCTTTTGAAGAGGACTGGTGGCCCTTCATATTCTTCTCTGCAAAAGATGAAAGAACGGGTCAAGTACCAACTCCTTTTAAAAAACTATGGCTAAGTTAACATTCTCTAGACTTTATAACTGTGTATATCAATGGAAAATGGAAGATGTTGCATAGGTGGGAAGAGGGGGGGGTAAAGTAGTATTGTTTAGATTGTTGATGAATATATATGTTTTTCAAAACTTCTAAATAAATAAATGAAAAAAAGTGATATATGGCCCCTGAATCTGAAGTTTCCCTGCCCTGGTCTAACTGGCCCATTGTGTGCTCCACCCCAAGACCTGGCTCAGCAGATGACAGCTGTTTATTCATCTATTCATTCCTTTCTCCAGGCCACTCCCACATGCCATTTGCCTGTTATTGACTGATTCCTCCCTGGTTCTCCACAGCAACAGAACATTTGTCTCTACATTTCTCTGTGCGTTTTTTAGTCTGAACGTGAACAGAACCCTGCACACTCAACTCACAAAGAACGGATGCAGAAAAGTGTAGGAGGTGATGATTGTGCATAAATTCACTTCTTGATTCAGGAAGCTAAATTGCAAAAGGCACACCATAATGCTCCTTTCTTGATATTTACTTCCCCATTTTTCATGTGGAGAGTTTTTCCGGAAGATAAATAAAGGAAATACTCTTCTGCAACACAAAGACACTCATTTGTATTAAAAGGTGTGTCATGAAGAAGGTTATTGGTCTTTCTAAAATCCCTAATTAACACATTTTTAGAGCATCATGGCAGAAATGGGAAACTAAAATCCCTTATATCTCATGCTGCAGCAAAAGAGATGATCCCTAAAGAGATGCCCTGTTCTAGATAATGACTATGGCCAACACTAGCTATGTTTGCTGTAATCATAACAATTTGCTATAATTATGGCTGTGTGTTACAAACTTCCCATTTGTAGCACAAAAAATGTAGTTTTTCTTAATACAGAATTGTTCATGCTCATCCTCAATGTTCAACTTTCTAACTAGATTGATTGTAGATTCTGCCATCCAGATTTTTTGGGGGGAGAGGGTGTTACTTGATATGAAAACCTTCTGGCACGAACCCGCCCTTCACCAGGGATTATGTCTCCTGGCACTTTATGCTTGGTTCAGGAAACCCCCACCCAGCAGGACACTTGCCTCAGCCTGGGTCAGATATGTTCTCTGCACCATAAACTTCAGCCCTTCAACCTTTTCTCCCACCCAAAAGGTGATCACTGGTGTACCATGTTAGCACAATAGGATGTAGGTATAGGAACTGAATAGGACCACATGACCAGGCAGACATGCTGGAATTTAAATGAACAAAATAATGTTATTAAAATGCAAGATTGATATATTATTGATGTTTTATTGGTGTATTTTTATATTTTTTGTAAGCCGCCTTGAGGGCCTTTTGGCCGGAAGGCGGGGTAGAAATATTAAAATCAATCAATCAAATCAAGATGTTAAACAGTATATTGATGTATAGTCCCTATCTTCCCTACGGTCCTACCCCCCTCTAATGAATATGTAATCCACCCTTTTCCACCCAGCCCACAACGCAACCTCCCTCCTTCCACTTCAAATCCCAACAACAACAAAACTGTCAAAAGCAAGTGTCTTTTTATTCAAACCTCCCTTAGAACTCTCATTCACACACACCCTCCCACCTGGCAGTCTTACATCACTCATACTCCCAGGCATTCAAACCCATAACACAATTAATAGCAGTTCCCATCGAGTGGTTTCGTTACACCCTCCCTTTGCAATATCGGTATATGCCCACTCACTATGTCAGTGAGTAGGTGGGATCACCTACATCTGTTTTTGAACAGACACACTGTGGGTGGGGTAATGCAGAATCAATCTGCACTGAGTTTTTATTTTCAAAATGAAACCAGATTGTCAGTAAACGTTCAGGGCCCAAAAATACACAACAGGTCTAGACTGTGTGTGGACTACGTACAAAAAACAAGAACTCAGTTCCCATTGATTCTAGAGTAAAATGTCATGTGTATGTATCCTTAAACAGATGCTACACAAAGAGCCCAGTTTTGAATTTGCTCCCTTGAATTTGGGCTGGGCTCCTCTGCGTGCATCCTCTGAATGACGCTGCTAAATGACAGAAGGGATCTTCCTTCTCTTTGAGCATAGGCAAGTCTGGGATGATGCAATGGGCAAACACAGTAGCAATCTGTAACATATTTGCATTCATATTACACACTGGGTACCATGGCACCTCAGAATTGTATCTGTCTCCAAATAAACAAAGAAGCACAGTAGCAATCTGTAAAATATTTGCATTCATATTACACACTGGGTACCATGGCACCTCAGATGCTGTGTGAGCATGGGGGTGAGGGCATTGTTCGATGACGAAGATCTATTGTGCTATGAGAAAGTGGTTTATCACAAAGCCAAAGAATAGTCCAGTACTTCAAAGCCAGATTGTAAACTCAAGTACATAATTGTTACATTGCCTATGGGGAAACTGCATGCCAAGTTTTTCCTTTATTGTCATACTGGGCGAGACCACTGACTCATGTGGCGCAGTAGTCTCTCTTTTGGCCACTGCAAAAGGAATGACTGCACATTTAGTGCAGCAGTTAAAGAAAGGCTACCTTTTACCTTTCTGTTGGATTCATGTAATCAGTTGGCTTTATTCACCAACATGAATTGTATCTGCCTGGAAACAAACAGATGACCATTTAATGCTCTATCCAGGGACTATAAGGGCTACGTCAGGGTCAGATGTGGCACGGAAGACTGCGAGTAGGATCTTTACTTTTTAAAAATGATCAAAGCAGCCTTTTGAGGAGGATCAGATCTGGGAGAAGGAAGATGTAATCCTTTTCCACTACTGCCATTTCCCAATTGAAATTGCCCCTTGAAGCTGCTGTTGTATGATGCCTGCAAGTTTGCCATGCAGAGCACAAAGTTGCTTCACGGAAGGGGACCATTTCAATCAAGAAAAAATGGCAAGGGAATATGATTTAAGACTCCACCCCAGCACTTCAGGCCCAATTTAACCCCCTCCTTGCTGCTTTTAAAAAAAAAACACATAGTAGATCTAGATTTGTAGAATCTGCAAAGATCTACCATACCACCTCTAGTTTGGCCCTCACAAATTCCATTTTTGGTACACATCTTAGTTGTTTCCTGTAACACCTAAAAATATGTTGTGTGAATGCAACAAGTATGTTTGCAAAAAAATTGTTCACATTGATAAAACTCACTAAGGAGCTGGGAGTCTACTGCATCCTGTTGAGTGAATAAAAAGGTAAAGGTGTCCCTGCACTTATAGTGCAAGACGTTTCCGACTCTTAGGGTGACGTCTTGAGACATTTACTAGGCAGACCGTATATGTGGGGTGGGATTGCCAGTTCCTTCCCCGGCCTTTCTTTACCCCCCAGCATATGCAGGGTACTCATTTTACCGACCACGGATGGATGGAAGGCTGAGTGGACCTCGACCCCTTTTACCGGAGATTCGACTTCCTCCTTCCATTGGAATCGAACTCCGGCGGTGAGCAGAGCTTCAGCTGCATTACCGCCGCTTACCACTCTGTACCACGGAGTGAATACTTGGTAGTAAATCTGGGTTTGCCACCACATTGAAGTCTTCTTCAGGAATCCAAACTGACATGTGCATGCAACCTCATGCAAGCTGCAGTGCTGCAAAAACAGCATTCCTGTGATGAATTATATATGACCACTTGGTGATGTATGCACAATACCAGAACTATACCATAGTGTTGTAGGTAACTGCTGCCCAGAGGGTTTGCATTTCTAAGTTGCCCCTGCCGCTTGGCAGCTGTTGCCCCCCATTACCCTCTGTTCAGAAAACATAACTGAAAGGGGACTTAATAAAATAATAAAAACTTAACAAAGCTGCATCCCATGCCATTGCACCTCATGGGAGCTAGAATGGTGCTGGTGTGGTGCTCAGCTGTGCCATGCCACTGACTCCTTGCACATGACCGTGCGGATCCTACCTGACCACAGCAGAGGGGGAAGCAGGTACACTATAGAACTTGTGTAGGATGCACAAGAGGCCGCTAGCCTTGTGTTGACTGATCAACTGTACCCTGCCTACTCTGCATATTCATACTTTGCTTCATATCATTAAATCATGCACCTGGAGAAAAGCAAAACAAAAGAAATCTATTTATTAAAAAAATACCTATCTGCACACATGAGGCTGCTTTATATTGAGCCAAACCATTCATCCAACTAATCCAGTTTGTCTGCTCTGACTGGCAGCAGCTCTCTAGGATAGCAAGTCATGTAATGAAACTCTACATGAGATCCCTTTAACGGGAGGCTGAACCTGGAACCTTTTGCATGCAAAGCTTGTGCTTTTCCACACCTTCTCCCAAGCCCTCCTTATTGAACTAGGAGGAAATCAATATCCAGCCTAGACCAGAAGTGTTCTGTTTGTTTTCCTATGCTGATGTTTGAAGCGTTTTCCCCTTACTGGTAACCAGGCGTATCTCCTTATTTTAGACATCAATAGACATGAGCGTAGGTGTGCCTTCCTTCTTTGTTCAGACCTGTCCTGCTGGCTAATCATTTTTTACACCCATTCATTTTCTTCATTTTATTGTACTTCTTACATTCTTTTGAATGTGCCGTTAACGCGCCACCCTTTCTCACTACCACAAAGGAAGCGGCGTTCCTAGCAACGACTTGCAAAAGTGAAAAAATGACTTCAGTTTGATACCTTATCGCTGAATGAGTTACACAGCACTCGCCCTGCAAGAATTTCACATGGGACCTTGGGAGCAAATCTGCCCTTCCGCCCACCATGACCACAGAAGCAAGGGGTATAGGATGGTATAGGGAATAGCCCAGTTGGCCATGGAACTTGCCAGTGGTCCCTTTGGATGCGGGATCTTGGTCCACTGCAGGATTCTGGCCCTCAATAAAACAAATTGCTCCACAAACCCTTAGGAGCATTGCAGCAGGGCATTTAACAGAGTGAGAATGCCAGGAGGACACATTCCCCCCACCCACCCAGAAACACATATATGCCATAAAAAATAGTAGGGAAATGTTCTCTCCTAAATGTAATAATGGTGTAACAATGGTATGACCCAGTATGATCCCTCTTGCAACAAACAGGGAAGTAGTGATCTTCAGGGGAACAACAGCATGGTAAGAAAGGATTAACACTAACACCACCCTCCTCTGACCCAGTGGTCCCAATCTCTCTCCCCCAACCCCAGATATGTTAGCTCTAGTTTGGCCCTAAATGCCTTTCCTTTTTGCTTCCAGAAACGTCCTAATCTTCCAACTGCTGCTGACACACATGCCTATGCCATAATAAATACGTTCATCTGTAAAGGTGCAACTGGAACTGTCCCTGCACATTATTAAGCAAAGTGAGGCAGCCACCTCAGGCAGTTGGTTTGCGAGTTTCCTGAAAGGGCAGCAAATATTTTCTGTTCGTTGGTTTTTGCTGCATTTTTTTCTGCCAGAGTGGAGTAGAACTGCTTGTGGGGCTTTTTTTGTCTCAGCAGATAAATATGATTATTACAGGGGTTTTTTCCATTTCTTTCCTAACGGCTCCTAGCATGTAATTTGCCTTTTTTTCACTGTTGCCACATACTGAGTTGACATCTTCATCAAGCTCTCCACTATGACCCCAAGGTCGCCTTCCTGGTCACTCACCACCAGTTAAGACCCCATGAGTGTATATGTGAAATTTAGAATTTTTTGCTCCAATGTGCATCACCTTAACATTGCTTTCATTGAATTATTATTATTAAATTTTATTTATACCCTTTGGTCTTCAAGGCGGCTTACAAGAAAAATAAACACAGGTATAAAAATACAGTAATATACAATATAAACAATACAAGATACAAAAATTAAATTAAATAGAAACAACATTATCATTATCGACACCACAAAGAAAGAGGAGGTGGTGTTAGCGGGGACGGCAGTTCTCGAGAGGCAGAAGGGCGACAGGTATTTATTACAGCGAAGCTGTTTGCTGGTTCAATATTGTCTTCCCCCCCATGTTTCCGTTTAGCATTTCACTGCCCATTCACCCAGTTTAGAGATATCCTTTTCAAGTTCTTTGCAAACTCTTTTTGTTTTAACCACCCTATTAAGAAGCAATTCTTTTGCTTCTGGTTCTACCATGCAATTAAGAACGGTGTTTGCTTTGTTTTCTGTTACTGGGGCAACCCTAATTTCCTCTGTTTAGCAACATAGTCTATTTAGCAACAGTCTGTATCTGTGTTGGAATTGCTTTTTAATATATTTTTAAAACAATATTGTTTTTAACCCTTTTTAAAAGATGTTTTAAAAGCTTTTTTAAAAAAATGTTTTTAAAGATGTTTTGTTTTGGTGTAATTTAAGGTCTGTTTTTATGATGTTTTGATGTGTTTTTAGCGCTTCTGTTTGCCGCCCTGGGCTCCTGCTGGGAGGAAGGGTGGGATATAAATCAAATAATAAATAAATAAATAAACATAAGGGAGAGTTGCTAAGTATCTGGAAATGAGTAATCAATTAAGACAAAATAATTATATGATGCTCTGCTAATAAAATTCTAGTTCTTCCATGAATGAAAGGAAAATTGTATTAATTAACAATTTGATCCATAGGTCCATGACATAAAAACAGCAAAAATATAAAATATTAACTCTTTGTAAGCTGTGCAAACTAGAAATGCAATAGCTACCAATTTTCAGTTGTAAAACTTTCAGGCAAAGAACTTGTATATACGTCTCATTATCATATATGAAAAAGTATGTTTTACACCAAGAATGAAAGGTGAACTTGTGGCCCTCCAGATGATGGACTTCAGTACCAGCCAATGTGGCCAATGGCGAGAGATGATGGGAGCTCTTGTCCAACAACAACTGAAGGGCCACAGGTTCACTGTATTTGTTTGAAGTTACTGGATGAGACCTCTGCCTATCTTCTCTCTAGGAAGTTTTTTCAGCAAACGGGCGTGGGGGAGCAGACTTCCTCTGATTTAAGGGGAAGATGGTGGTAGAGCAATTAATGTATTCACTGGATCCACTTATCCTTTTGATCCATTTATCAAATACTGTTAATTGGTCCACTACTTCAAGGACCATTAGTTGATGCAAAATCATTTAGCAGATAAATAATTATATGAATTTTCATTTTTAATAATTAAGGGGCAATTAATTTAATGGAGGTCAACTCCTGATAACAGAGATAAATGTGACAGTGTTTCAACAAAAATGTGAAAATGTTTCAACTAAAGGATCAGACACTATGGCTGCAATCCAGTACATACTTACCTGGGAGTAAGTTCCATTGAACCCAATAGAGCTTACTTCTGAGGAGGCATGTATTGGATTGCAGCCTATAACACTAATAAATGCTAATGACAAAAATAATTATATTGTTTAATAATTGCCACATCCTTGAGCAGTGAGAGGTTCCTAGGAGAGATCACTGGAGATTTATGGTGTTTTCATATTATGATGTTTATTTGCATATATTCAAGTAAAACACATGGCATAGCATTCCTAACAGGCAGTAAAATCCACTCCCCCAAATCACATCCTCTGAGAGTGGTACCTACCCCACAAGATGCTTCCAACTCACTCTTTCTTCTCTCTATGCTTCTGCTCCAGTCCCATTCTGTATTTCTGTATTTGCATTTCAGTTTCAAATGGCAATTTCCACAGAGTTGGAGGAGGGTGGAGGATGAATCACATTGCCCCTTGCCCAGGGATAGAAAACCAGTGGCCCTACAGATGTTGTGGAACTACAACTCCTATCATCCCTGACTAGACCATGCTTCCTGATGCTGGTGGGAGTTGAGTCCAACAACATCTATCCTAATCTCTGCCTTAGCCTCTCCTTACATTTTTGAGAAATCTCCAACTATTTCCTAGACATTGAGTCCCATTAGGAAACATCTCCCTGGCCATCTTGGACTAATTACATGCAATTTCCCTAACAACAGGTGTGGCTGCCACCACTTGGCCATTGACTATTGAGGGGCATGAACCAGTCATTCTGGTCCATTAACATTAACACCCTTTTGATGAATCCTAGACACATACTGAGAAAGCAGATAGCAAATTCACAACAATATGTAAATAACCCCCTCCCAAAAAATTGTATGATATTTAAAATCATTTAATTTTGTTAAGGAAAATTTCATGCTTTAAACCAGTAATTTCAGTAAAGGGTTTGTAGTCCACCAAATCTGGTGTTCAGCATGTTCCAAGTTTTTAGGTTATACCTAGATTGTAACCCGCCCTGGGACCTTTGGGTGAAGGGTAGGTACTACTACTACTACTACTACTACTACTACTACTACTACTACTAATAATAATAATAATAATAATAATAATAATAATAAACTATGATACACATATTAACAGCAGTGCTGCAGGTCAGGAACATTTGCAATTTCCCACAATGCTAATGAGAGGACTGTCAAATTCCATTTTTACAAAGGAAGCTGACAGAAGGCTAAATGTCTGCCTATGATAAATTTGCCAGATAGAGGCTGCGGTGCCTCCTGCACTGACATGATGACATAAGTACAGACCTCTGTGTAAACTCCCAGTTGCATACAACATTGCTGAAGCTTCTGGACTGACCACTCTCTTTAGGTTCTGCATGTACACCAGAAGAACTGGGTAGACAAAATCTGAAATAAGAGACTCTGGAATGCATTCCAGAAGTTTGGAGGAATCTGAATTGCAAGGTTCCATGGATTTCCAAATTTTCTGTGGATTCAGAAATTAGGAAGAGATGGATTATGTCACATGCTTCATCCTCCCACAGAGGGAGGATTGTACCAGTTTGTATAACCTTCATGGTTTGTTCAGTCTAGTAGTAAAGTCACCCAAGCAAAGAGATGTCTTGTATTTCCTTTGGACAATTTCTTTTTTTTACTCCTATGTAAGGGCTCAATCCATTAGCCATTTACATGGCTGTTAAAAATTCCTTTCTTAATTACAATGAATAATTCCTGTTTCTTAATACCCTAGGGTAAGTAAGGGCTTTTTCATACATCACCATAGGTGTGCAGGACCTGCCTTCCCATGGGTTCTTCCCATACCACTAAAGTATGTTTGAAGGGCCAGAACCATGTGGGTGGAGCCAGTCATGCAGACCCTTCCACACAGAATGGTGACAACTGAGTGGAAAGGAGCCATGTGGTTGGCTTCCAAATGTTACAATTGGGGCACAGGAAAAAGTCATGTGGGAGAAGCTTCCACACCACTGAGGTAATGCATGAAGAGGCCCAAAAGATCTTTATTTCTTTGGAATACAAGAGTCAAAATCATGTTGGATTTCTTCAGTTCTACACTAGGTATTGCATTTGGTTCAGCATCTGCCTTCCTGCAAATCTCAGCTCAAACCATGAGATATTATCAATGTGGAGCTTCTGTACCATACTGGCCACTTTTCAAATATATTTCTCCTTATCCATATACCCCTCAAGACATATTTCGCCCACAAGCCTATTTTTACAATCACTCTTCTACTACATGCATCCCCCCCCAAATATTAAACTCCACAATGTTTCAAACATTCAGTTCAGAATTAAAAGAGGGCCATATGAATATATGGGCATGATATTGTATTGATTGCTGTTCTGAGCACAGAATTTGTGTCACCATCCAGAGAAGGACTTCAGGATTATAGCAAATATATATAACCTTTACATGCTTTACAGCCTCATAGCAGTGCCATCAACAAGGTTACCATCTCAAAAGCATAATTTTTTCAAGCCTGTAGCTAAGACATTCCTCAGACACTCATACTACATTTTTTAAAAGGTAGATCGACAGACCAATCTTATGAATGTTTTTTCCTTCAGTGACATTTTCTTCTAAGAAAGTGTATTGCCAAGTGTGCTCAGGTTTGCAGGCTCAGTTGAAAGCTTTTGGGGATACATACATATATATTCCAGGGTTATTCAATATAAATAAACACTTAGCCTGCAATCCTGTACTACCCACTTCCATGGGAGACAGCTTCGTTGAACTCAATGGGACATTTACTTAATTAATTTCTATTCTGCCCTTAATTATAAATGATCCCAGAGCAATTTACATGCATAAAAACATCATTAAATCTATAAAACACAGTATAACAAATGAAAACCAAAACTAAAATCTATACCAAACCAGAACCTCAGTTACAAATGTGCAATACAGAACAAGCCTCAATGACCTTGGTGAAGAGATATATCTTCAGCTGGTGCCAAAACCCATACAAAGTTAGCGTCAGCCATATTTCTGACAGTAGAGAGTTCCATAGCTGAGGTGCCACCACAGAAAAGGTCCTGTCTCAAGTCAAGCAGATCTCAGAGCTTGAGTAGGTTGGTATTGGGAGAGGCAGTCCTTCAAGTATTTGAGTCCCAAGTAGTCTAGCACTGCATATGTCAACAGCCATACCTTGAATTGGGCTCGGTAGTGTACAGGCAACCAATGCAGATCTCATAAAACCAATGTTATGTGGTTAAGATTCTCCACTTCGCTCAACATTCTGGTGGCTGTATTCTGCATGTGTTGCAGCTTCCAGACCATCTACAAGGGTAGTCCCATGAGGAGTGCATTACAATAGTCTAAACTTAATTCTAAGTAGACATGTATAAGATTGTACTCCACACCATTTTAAAATGTTAAGAAATAACAAAGCAAACAAAAGCATACCTTATTTGAGAACAGACATTTTGTTGATTTATCTATCATCTATCCAGAGTTCATTCCCACTTTATCCCAGGGCAGGGTGGTAAAGTGGTCCCCCACCCTCACCCCCTTTCCATAATGTGCTTGACTTTATTTGTCAAAGCATATTTCTCTTCCAAGGGAGATTCCTGCTTTGTTTACATTCTGAATTCCATCCTAGCAACTACTTTGAGACTTCTCCTATTTCAACAACTCCACATTCCACATGTTGAGAACCTTTTTGATGTAAATTAATAACTGAACATATTTTCAAGAAATCATTAGTTGGAACATAAGGGGTTTTGCACTGGCATTGCAAACCTGGGGCCACTTCAGATATGACTTTCGTCTTGCAAAGATTTATGGGGGAAAAGTAGTGTGCACCACAGTGTCATGCCCTGTTGCTTTCCGAGAGAGATTGAAACAAACTGCACACACGATGTGGAAAGGTTCAGAGGATGCTAGCATTTCTGGGGCATGTGTCCATGATTAGCTAACAAGGATTGCCAGTGGTTCCAAGGATTGCCAGTGGACCATCCTCCCACCTCCCTTTCCTTGCAAGAGAACAAGGGTCACCTCAGCAAGGGAGCAAGTATCAATAGCAGAGATGACTGGGCTTGTTGGAGGGGTGCGGAGGGTCGCAGAGCTTGGAAAAGTTACTTTTTTGAACTACAACTCCCATCAGCCCCAGCCAGCACATGCTGGCTGGGGCTGATGGGAGTTGTAGTTCAAAAAAGTAACTTTTCCAAGCTCTGGGAGGGTGCAGTCAATCAAGTCCTGAAGCTAAGAGGTAAGGCACCTGCTTTGCATGCAGTAGGTCCAGGTTCAATCCCCAGCATCTCCAAATAGGGCTGAGAAAGATTTCTGTCTAGACAGCCACTGCCAATCAGTGTAGGCAATACTGAGCTAGACAGACCAGCATAAGGCAGTTTCCTATGTCCCCTAAATCATGCTAGACTCACCATGAGCTTCACTGAGAGAGACACATAGGTGGGCTTCCCTTCACATGGGTATCACGGGGCTTGCTGTGTTTTGCTGTTATATAGCTCAGTTGCACTCTTTAAATCCCAAGGTTTAGTTCTGTCACTAGTCCTCTTCAGGCATTATTAAACTATAAACATGTAGAAGGCATAAGGGCTGTGTGCACTGTCTCTGTCCCCATTCCCTCTATCCTTGACTAGAAATTGAAAGATCTGTCAATTTCAGTTCTCTCCTTTCTCATTCTTTCCATTTTAAACCCAGTTCTCTGCATTTTTGCAGCAATTTGTGGTTTTCTTTTTTAAAAAAAGTTGTATATGAAAATTCTCCAGCACTTTAGTGCAAATTTATCCTAATAAACACACTTTTGTATGCAGTTTGTATGCACACATTTTTGCAAGCAATGTCTCCTCATAATGCATTTTTGTAAGTTATTTTCACTAATATATTTATATTTATGCACACTTTCCCCTAACATATGCATTTTTGTCAACATTGGTTGGAGAACTGCACTGCAAATACAGATAAATTTTGAAGGATGGCTTCATGTTGTTTCAGAAAGTGGAAATTTGATGGATTTGGTTTTAAATGTGAACTGAATCAAATTTTTCCACCATCCCTATCCTTGGTGTTGGCACATTAAGTATACAGAAGCATGAAAGCCATCAATCATACAGTAATTCTAAATGGCTATAATTGATATGCTTCCATTGCACAGGAAACTACATGCTGATAAGTAAGCTGTCTTGCACAGTGCATACAAAACGCACATGTTTTTGCACATAATGATCAAACCATGGTTTTGATCTGAAAGGAAGTACTTCCATTAAATGTAAGGCTGAGGGTGCTTTCACACTGCACTTTATTCCATTATTCTGACTATTTATTTCCTATTAATTTGCACATAAAATTTGAGCTTACACATGACATAACGGGTAGCTCTGGAATTCTGGTAGAATGTAGTGGAAGTTTAGCGCTAAATTCTGCAATAAATGATAACTCAAAAATTCTGATAGCAAGGCCGGGGACACGGAAGATCATGGGAGTTTTGCGCTAACTGCTGCTGCTCACGTGACAGCCATCCTAGCATGCAGTGCGTTCCCGCCCTTACCAACAGCCCTTCCAGCATGCAGTGCATTCCTGCCCTTACCAACGGCCCTCGTCGTGCCTCCCAGCCGATCCCAGCTGCTCCTGAGAGAGGAGCCTGTGCTGCAGAGCCTCTGCTACTGTGCTGCTGCTCCTCTCAGCTGATCGCATTTGCGATTGCGCCTCATTCAACGCCCCCAAGCACCGGAAGAACAGGCCTCAAACCTGCTCATCCGGTGTCACGTGAGGCTGAATTGGGGGGGGGGGAGAGAAAAACTGCTCTGTGTGAACGACTGTTGCGCAAAATGCCGGTATAACAGGTACTGCAGTGTGAAAGGGATTTTTAAAATATGGAACGAAGTGCTACCTTTTTAATCTGGAAAACTAGCGCTATTAGCCCCATGTGTGAAAGCACCCTGAGATGGAAACCTCCAGATGTTGTTGGACTCTTAACTTCCATCAGCCCCAGCCAGCATGGCCATTGGTCAAGGATAATGGGAGTTGTAGCCCAAGTCCAAGAATACATAGAGGGCCACAGGTTCCCTGCCCCTCATATAAGGTGTGATTGAAGAGGCTTCCAAATAGGTGTACATGTGGCAAAGCAGATTGTCATATGATTTTTGTACATGACAGTGTACCATTCAGGGAAGTCACCAGAATTTGTCACAAATAAGTATATGTTGTTTATGTTTCAAAGATATAACATTTATGTTTCAAGGGAGGAATGCATCTCTCCCTTTCAGACCAATAATTAATAGTGATATTCAACTAACTTGTCCCATCAGTGCAAGGATTACTGCTGGCATAACAGGACTTTCCCCCTCTCCTCCCTCCACACACACCCTGTGTCCTCCCCAAATCTACTCTAGAGGGCTGAGGAAACTCCTAGAACACATTTAGGAGGCACAGAGGGAGAATGGAGGCGAAAAAACCCATTGTGCTAGCAGTTATCCTTGCACTGATGGGGCTCTAACTTAGTGCTATATTGGATACAACTCTAAAATAGGAGTTCATAAAATTTGACTCCTTTGAACAAAGATGGCTTAATTATAAGACTGAAACCTTGGCGACCTGGTGCCTATTAGAAAAAGTGATACTTGGACTGATGATCTGACTCCATATGGCAGCTTAATAAGTTCAAATAGGGTATGCAAAATATACTCAACATTTGAATAGATCACAAACTATTCCTGTTCCTAAGGTGCACAAACCATTTCCAGGACTGGTAGGCTATGTTTGACTAGGTGGTTCTGAATTTGTTTACAAGTGTATTGCATTAAGTATTTTGCATGACTGAGGACTTCATTTACTTATTTACTTATACTTACTATATTTGTATGACCACCTGTAATGAAAAGAGAATTATTTATAGGTTTAAAACTGTTTTGAAATTGTGTTCAGGTAAGAAAGTATTAACAGAATGTTAGCAGATGCATATGAGGCATGACTGACAAGTGAGAGAGGGTGTGTGAGTGAGAATTTCAAGGGGAGTTTAAAGAGAAAGACCATTGGGGTTTGACTGTTAGAGTGGGATAGCATTAGAGATCAAGAAGAGAACAGGTAGTGAGAAAGGCTGTGGATTTGGGAGAGGATTTCATTGGGATTAGTGGGGTAAGATAGGTAGGTAAGATAGGGACAATAACAACTTATTCATTTACTATCACACTTAACTTCTTGTATATAATATAGTTTATTTGTTTGATTCAAAACCCCATGTTAGTTTGATCAAGAGTGCTACCATACAACACTCCTATTCTGTACCTACTCCTATACCAATTTTACAGACAGATTATACCAGTGGTCACCTTTTGAGGAAAAGGTGGTGGGGCTCAAGTTTGTGGTTCAGAGGGCATAGCTGACCCAGGCTGAGGCGGACTTCTTGAGAATTTCCTGATCCAGGTGTTTGGGACTCAGGAGGTGGTAATCCAAGAGACACAGGAACGACACACCACCCAACAACACAAATTTGCAAGGTGGCTCACAAAAATTAAAATGATAAAATACAATATTAAAAATACAATATCTTGTAACACAAGCAGCATTAAAAATATCTCTGCCAGACGTTCACATTAAAAACACAAGTAAAAAAAATCCTGGGGGTTGTAACCAGTTAGGTTTTACTCAGAGAAGACCCACTGAAATTAATGGACCTACATTAGTTATATTCATTAATTTCAGTGGGTCTACTTTAAGTAGCATTGGATACAACCATAGATGAATAAAAATAGTCTTCATCTGGTGCCAAAAATACCATAAGGATGGCGACAGCAGAGCCTCTCTGAGGAGGCTGTTCCACAATGAAGGTGCCACCATTGAAAAGACCCTCTCCCTAGTAGCCACCCAATTCAGTTAATTTGGAAGGGGCATTTGGAATAGGACCTCAGATGAGGATCTTAGGAAAACAGGAAGCTGCCTTATATTGAGTCAGACCATTCATCCATTTAGCACAGTATTGTTCACACTGACTGGCAACAGCTCACCAGAGTTTCAGGCAGATTTCTCTCTCAGCCGTACCTCAAAATGCCAGGGATTGAACTTGGACTTTCTGCATGCAAACAAGATGTTCCACAACCGAGTTATGGCCCTTCCCCACAGCTATCAGGTAAGTATATATGGCCTTACCGTTATAGGAATCCCAGGCAAGATTATGTTTTTTTTTTTATTTGAATTTGTTGCTTGGGTTGCTTAGCTCTCCATTTCTCCCATCATCTATTACCATTCACTCCACCAAACCTAGAAGGGTTAGATATATGCTTGGGTCAGCCAATTCACCCCAGTCTCTAACACCAGGCTTTCTCCACCCTGCCTGTCATCATTTTGTAAGAGCTTCTCTTTTCTTGTTGAGGTAGGAAGAGATTCACATTTCCTTTGCATGAAACTTCCTTATATGGCAGGGGCCAGTATATTTGAAACCTAAAAATGAATATGTTATGGTTTCTTAAATGTTAGAGCAGAAGTAAATATTACGAACAACACAGGCAAACCCATATCAAATCCCCCACCCCTGTAACATTTAGTACAGCATATCCCATGTACTGACATCATTACACTGTGTGTACCGGCTACTGCGAGTGAAAGTAGGGAAACACCCAGTATCATGATGTTAAAAGATGAGATAAGTTGTACTAGACCAGGCCTGCTGAATTTGAACTCACCACGTGAAACATAGCCTACTAGTCATGCACTGTAACTTCCCAGATGCTTGACAACTCCATGATTTTGCAGGGCCAGACAAGAATATTGAGCCCCACCATACATGATTGATGGGTTGCATCTAGCTTGGCAAATCAAAAATTCTGCTGGGCCATTACTGGAAGGCTGACAGCTCAGTGGGACAGAATCTACTTTGCAGACAGAAGGTCCCAGGTTCAATCCCTGGAATATCCAGGAGGGCTGGGAAAAACTCCCTCTCTGAAATCCTGGAAAGCTGTTGCCGACAATTGTGCAATACTGAGCTAGATGGACCCTTGGCCTGACTTGATATAAGGTGGCTTCCTATGTTCCTATGAACAGCTCTATATGTTATGAGGGGGAACTCAACACAGGACTGCCCCCTTTGCCAGTGGCTCTGTTCCACTCTTAATTTCTTGCAGTAAGCAGACATCAGAGATTCTGGTGGCACCTCAAGACTGAGATACATCACTCTTATTTCCATTATACAGATATGGTACTTGCTGACCAGAAACTTTGCTTCATTTCCTTGTCTCCTCTGCCTGCCCTTTTCTTCAGGTTTCATTCCAGCTTCTTCATGTATTTTTTCTTTCCCCTCCTCTTTCGGTAATTCCCTACTCTGCATCTTTCTTTTCACCTCCTTACTTCTGTGTTCCCTGTCTCTTGGCAAACCTGCATCCTGGGGCCCCTTGTTAGTCTTCAATGTGCTGCCAGACTTCAAACCACATGAGTCCATCAACAAATGAAGGCAACAAATGAGGCAAGAGGCGTTGCCACCATAAGCACAATACAATATAGATATCAGAGGGAAACTGTAACATTTGTGGTTTATGGTATGACAGCAACCTGCAAATATTCATCTCAAATTCCTTTACATACCCTTTTTCTACGTGATTTGAACAGGTACTTTACTACAACATCAACCAAGATGATATCAGTTTAACTTTGCATTATGAATCTTCAAAGCATGAGCAAGCATTAGCAATGTTAAAAAGAATGTATTTGGTTGCTATATATGGCTGTGAGGCTTTGTCTCTCCTAGACCACCACTATTATATCAAACATGACTCAAGGACTATTCTAATAGTAATCTGGGGGCATAATAGCCACAGAGGAGTCTTTCATATGTTGGTGTCAGGCCACAAGTAGCATGTGACAAGGAAATTGCACACACAGAAGTAAGAGTAACAGTTAGCCGTGTTCCAGTCTCTGGTAGAAACTGTCATTTATGGAATAGGCACACAGCACAGACAGGGAATGCTCTATACCTGTGTCTCCATGCTGCTGTTCCCTATTTGCCTTTCCTTATTTACCCCAGAAATGGGCAATATTCGAGTTGTGACTAGCAGAAACCACTTAGGTGGGGCACTAATATAAGGATGATGGATAAATTTGGGTAAAGTGAACCAGTCTGGTTTACACTTCCCGAACCAATATGCAAACAGGCAGCTATCCTTTGACATTTGCACTTCTGTGAATTTTGCAGATTAGTTTTCTAGCCAAAAATGTATATATTAGGAGAAACTGCACAAAAATGCATGCATTAGAGAAAATAAAATACAAAAATGCATTATAGTAAGGAAATTGCTTATAAAACTGTATATATTAGGCAAACATGAGTAAAAAGCTGCTTTCACACATGGGGCTGATTGTGTTAGTTTAACGATTAGTTTAACGGATAGTTTAACATCTGTCCTGATTTCTAAAATTCCTTTCACACTGCAGTACCTTTTGCGTTAAGGAACAGCAGCTTTTTCAGCCAATATATTGGCATTTTGTGCAACTGTCTTTCACTTGGCTTTTGTCCCTCACCCATTATACTGTTCCCCACTGTGTAGGAGGTCTAAGTTCTCGTCCCATCGCCATGGAAACCCCCTCTCTTTAGGATCTGACTTTTTAAATTATTTTAGTTGTATTGACACAGGGGTGTGTGTTGGAAATGCTACCGCTACATACACCAATGCCGGAATACCGGTACAATTTTTGTCATGCAAAAAAACCCCGCATGACTAAAGGGTGGGAATGCACTGCATGCTGGGATGCCTGTCATATGAGCAGCTACAGCTAGCAAAAAACGTCCACTTTTTTCTGGGTTCCCAGCTTGGCTAACGGATTATTTCTGGTTTCACTTATCATGAACATTTGCGCTAAACTTGCACTACATTCCACTAGAATTCCGAAGCTAGCTTATATGTCGTGTGAGAGATCAAATATAATGTGCAAATTACCAGGTAAGAAATCATCAGGGTAACAGAATAAAGTGTGGTGTAAAAGCAGCCCAAATTGCATCTATTAGAGTAATTTGACTTGGATTTGACTTGGGCAAATTGCGAAACTTCAGAAAACTGCACTTCTTGGCATGTTCCAAAAGCCAAACATGTGCATAGTGGCAGATGACTGTAACATGGATGACTAAGAGTCAACATGGACAGTCTTTCTAAAAGTCTATCACATGCTGAAGTGTCTGTGGGAATCAATTAACTTGGCCAATGCACTCAAGGTGAAGATTTTTTATGTTTGCTTTATTCTATAAACTACTGTGCTGGTAATTAACTGAGTAGGATTGAGTGCCATGATTCCAGATGTGTTATGCTGGCATCACAAGCTGATCCAGGCCTTTGTTGGTATGGCAGTGTGGTTTGACTTGACAGCAGTGTACTCAGCCATTATTGTCAAATGTGCTACAGCAGCTGGAAAGGGATGGAGAAGAGGATAGGATCAAACTGTAAATTACAATCCTAGTTTTCAGACAAACTGTAGTTTGTGCAAACCATAGTTTTCAGGCAAATTGTAGTTTGTGCAAATCATAGTTTGCCAGGTTTGGAAAGTACAACAAAAGGAATGTGTTGCTATCAAACAGAAAAATTTTCAAACATCATGCATGATGGGGAGGAGGAGGAAAAGCAGAAGAGGGGAGGAGGCATGTGTGTGATATTAAACCAAGACAGTGATGGCTAAGTCTCAACTCTGGGGCCTGATCTACACACACATACACACACACCAGATGGCACCTATTTTGGTAGCAGCAGGGGGGTAAAGCACACACAGGTTTAAACTGAGCCTCCCATCACCCTCACAGGGATGCAAATAATTCCCTGCCATCAGATTACACATCCCTCAGTTTATCTGCATGGATCAGCTGAGGGAAGCTGTGTGCATGTGCTGTGTCTTGTATGTGTGTTTGCTCTCTCTCTACGTGTGTTCATGTGTGCATGCAAGACTGTGAGTGTCAGAGTGTAGAGTGATCATATCTACGACGGGTATGTGGCCCCCACAGTGCTGGCTAAAGGTGAAAGTGGCCCTCAGACAAAAAAAAAGCCACTGTTTTAAAAGAAAGAATCTGTAAAATAGTGGCAGGGATGCAAAACTTAGACACTCAATACTGCCTAAAAAAATTGGGTCTGCCACTGGCACCTGGGTTGCTGTCATTAGCGACTTGCAGTTAAGCTGGAGCTTTCTGACACCTCTTAGTTAACCACTGCCTGACAAGAAGACTTCATGTGTGGATGAAAAACCAGAATGCACCAACAAGAACAGGTATGCTCAGGTCCCCATGGCTCCATCCCCCCATCCTGGCTCCTAGAAAACATTGTTGGAAATATTTGCATGGAAACTTAATGGAGTTACATGAGCTTGCGTCAGCTAAGCATTTATCACTATAGGCTTCATTCATTAAAACTACTCATGTGTAGAATTCTGTAACTGTTAAAAAATATCAGGGAGGTGATCAGTTCTCAACTATTAATGTGTAACTTATGGACACAAATATCACACTGTGGTATTTAAATAGCTGTATGAAAAGAATAATGCCTTCCTCAATAAAGTCTACAAATCTCTGCCACTTTTCAAAATTAATGTTACCTGTGTTGACAGTGCCCCCACTTCATCCATATTTTCATTTTGTCATTTAGTATTTTAATTATTATTATTCAATAGGAAATATTCTGTTGGGTTTATTGTGCCATTAAAAAGGAAGTACCTGGAGCATTGGCTTTTCAGAATTCCATACTAACGCCTGGTCTGGCCTTCAGTAGATACTGCTGCTGAATAATTTTAATGCCTCAAGATGTCCAGCATTAAAAAAAAATTCAAGATACACTTTAGGCAAATATTTAGTGAATAGAAAGAATCACCTGCTGTGATGGTAGAATGCCAAAAGGCTTTTTGTGCTTTATTTCATTAAAAAACTAACATGTTCTATAATGCCAAAAGATTTTGTGTGCCCCCTCCACAAATTTTCCTTTTTAACAAAAAAAATCATAGTTAAAAACTTAATTTAATAATGAATCATGAATGATAAAAACATTTTAAAATAGAGTAGAACAGCTGAGAGGAAAGTCTTTTGGAAGGCAGCCTCGTGAACTGCAGTTCTCACCACACTCACTTTCACACTTCAGCCATGCACACTTTAACATGATATGAGCCCCCTAATGGTTGGCCATGGGTCAGCGTGGCCCTCAGACTGAAGAAGTTTCGCTACCCCTGCTTTGGAGGAAAGATCACTGGAGAGTGATGCCATTTTTGTAATGTTTGGCTTGTTTACAAATAGAGAATACATGGAAGCAAGCAGTACATACACTCCAATCAGGTCGCAAATCCACTACCTTAAATAGCTCTTCAGAAGGTGACATTAGCTTGCAGTTCACTCTCTCTGTCTCTGGGTGCTTCCAGACACAGACTGAATATCACAAACCGGTCATTCAGAAATCGCAAACATATTATTGGCAACAGACCTTTTGAATATATTGGAAATGGGTTTTTTTGAGGAAACGGTAAAGGGGGGAATTCTCACTCACCTGTCAATGTTGTGTGGAAAAATATGCCAGCGTAACCAGCACTGCTTCCACAATAATTACCCATTTGAAAGCACCCTTTGTCTCCGTCTCTGACACTTAAGAGAGATCTCCAGATACCTCTCAACCAGTAGTTCCCATTGAGAATACATTGCCAATTACCCTGGGCTATTAACAAGCAATTTCCCTAACCAAAGAATGGTTGGCCAGGAGCCATGACAGTAGACAAACATTAACACAAAGGACACAGTCACGCTTCTTGCAGCATGTGCTTCCATTACAGTATAGCCATCCCCACCACCATGTTGCATCACCTCCTCAGTGTACACCAAAAGGGTGGGCAGACTTCAGGCTTGTTGGATCTTTCACTCACACCTCAGGATCTATCATCTAGAGCCAGGTACAAAGGACATACAGTAAGAATTAAAATACAGGGTGCCTCTGGGCACATTCTGAGCTTAGGAATTTGGTTTCAGTATCAGAACTGAACTGAGCTCATACTCCTTTCACACGAAAGTCCATTCCAGGTTTGCTGTCTTCATTTCAGCAGCCCAGCAGCCGGGATGGGCTAATTACATACTGAATGCCCGTTGTTGTGTACTGCACATGTTGTTATTTTTGTTACTGCTGATTATATTGTATTTTATTGTAATTATTGTATTTTATTGTATTTTATTGTAATTTAATATGTACGTTGCCTAGAGTGGCTTCGGCCAGATAGGCGACCTAAAAATTAAATTTACATTTTTACATTTTACAGTTGAGGTGGGAACATTGCTGCAGTTGTTAAACAACTGGGAGACAGAAACCTGTCCTAATCTCCTGCAAAACACCCAGAGAACGATCAGTAGATCCCGCTCCACCTTCTACCCACCCCAGCACTAGACTGCTCTCAGTGAGCTGTTCTCCGTGTGCACTAGACTGCGCCCAGAGCAAAAGTCACATGTGTAGTTGGAACTAGAGAGAAGGCGACTGAATACTTCAGTGTGAGGTGCAGGAGCACTTGCTGGGCACATTCTAGCCTGTATTAATAACAACAGCTACAGCCAAATTCTGAGATAATATGTTGGGGGAGGTAGGAACTATACTGTCCTCTAGTGAAGCTGCTCTGCATGGAGCCGTTCTCATACTACTGAATCTAATCATTCCTTTAGAGAAAAGCATTTGCTTCCTTAAAAATGTGCTCCAGACCTCTTCCTAAATACTAGACATGGGCTACATTCAACTTCAAATAGGAGGAAGACACAATAAACTTAATCAATGAGGTTCTTCCCCCCCTTTTTTGGTGGCACAACACTGTTATCTCAGAGCCTTCGGGCTTAGGGCGGTATATAAATTAAATTAAATAAATAAATAAATAAATAAACTATGACTTTTGGAATGGGACCATTTACAGAACACTTCTGTTTTGAATGTGTCTCTAGAATATGTCCCCACAGAGGTAGTATTTTGAAGGAACTGACCTGGATTAGTTTCTTAAAGGGCAGCAGTATGTAAACCAGGGTAGCCACATCCTGTATGCAAAACAAAGCATAATTAATGATATGTAGTTTTTAGTGTGGCACTTACCCTCCATCTGAGATCCTCTGTTTTGCTCACCAAAGGGGTGTTAGCTCTTGCTGCAGAAGGATGCCAGGAAATCAAACTGAGATTTCAGTAAATGAATATTATTTTTGTAGGCAATGTGTTCCATTGAGTGAAAGCAGGTCAGCATTTGTTCATTTACATGACATTAAGGAAATGATTGTAGAACAGTCATGGGAAGACCAATGGTCTGACTAAGTATGAGGCAGCTTCCGATGCTATGGGAGTGGGGCTATAGCTCAGTGGTAGAGCACATGCTATACAAAAGGTCTTAGGTTCAATCCCTGGCTAGGTAGGGCTGGGAAAGACTCTTGAAATCCTGTAGAGCCACTGCCAATCAGTGTAGAAAAATAGTACCTAGGTGGAGTAATGGTCCGATTTGGTACAAGGCCGTTTCCTATTGCTCAGAGGCTAAATATAGCTGTTTTAGTAAAAGATTGCATGAGAGTCTTCTTGTGGATTGTTAAAAGGTACACTCCCCCTGGTATGGTCTTTGGAAGGCTGAGCCCAAGACAAAGAACAGGAACCAACAATGCACAGTTTATAGTGTCCATGTCAGTTTAAGAAACCCGTATTGTTTGCTTGCTTACCGTGGATTGTTTGGATTACATTTTGTTGGAATGTGAAGTTCACTAATTAGATCTGCCCCAGACAAGTTTCAGCTCAAGGAAGGGATGTTGCTGCCTTACACACTTTGGTTCCCCTCTTATTTTCTCAAGTCATGATTAGTGCATGAATCAGTACATTTCTTGGCTGGATTCCCCCTCTCCCCAGCAGCAATTGACGTCAACATTGCCAATCATTAATTCAACAGGTTACAAGTTTGTAATCTGCACAAGTTGCAAAAAGCGGAATACAAGACCCATTAATCAAGCATTCCAGAGTCCATTCCTGCTGCATAATTACACCACGGCACTATTTTAAAGTAATGAGGCTAGTTTTAAAAAAAGAATGAAAAAAAATTGGGAAAAGAAGTAAAATGCTCAAGTAATTGATCATGGATTGTGAAAGAAGCATTATTTGGCATAGAGTTTCCTGAAACAGTTTTCTCATCTCTGTGGGTAAATAAGAGATCAGTGAAGGTGCTGGGCATCTTCTGTTACATAGGCCATCAGGATGTATCAATCTGCAAAACTGATGGACCATATCCTTATAGTGCATTGCAGAGCAAGTTATGCATACCTCACATGGAAAACATTTATTTTGACACCACTGTTCCCTGCAGCAAAGATATAAAGTATCAGCAACATTACATGTGTGTATCTCTTTCTTAAAATGCCATTAGTGTAGAGGTATTTGGGAATCCAATTGAGTTGGGGTATTCAAACACATGTAGATGACTATTTCAAGACATAGCATGTGTCTGTCACCCACACTTTGAGTCTGTTGTGTAAAAGACTAATATACATGCATCAACACTGCATGTACTGTGAATTATGGACTCATGGATTTGCTGTCACCCTCCAGAATACAAGAGACATTATATCAGAGGGCAAAGGACAGCTGTCCATCTATAGGCAGGCACAATTAGTTATGAATAACAATTAGTGACCCAAGATAGTGATGCACATCTCCATCCTCATTTAACCAGTTCAATGGGGGCCTAGATGAGTATCATAATTTATTTATTTATTTATTTGATTTATATCTTCCTCCCAGCAGGAGCCCAGGGCAGCAAACAGAAATGCTAAAAACACATTAAAACATCATAAAAACAGACCTTAAAATACATTAAAACAAAACATAGAAAACATTTTTTAAAAAGTTTTAAAATATTTTAAAGGGTTAAAAACATATTATTAAAAAAAATCACATTAATCAGCAATTCTAACACAGACGCAGACTGGGATAGGACTCAACTTAAAAGGCTTGTTGAAAGAGGAAAGATAATGAGAAGGAGTTTACAACCAAACATGGGAAGAAGGGTGGAGAGCCAAGTGTGAGAACAGATGAAACCTCAATCCGGAAGGTTCCAGATCACCACTTTCAGACCTGCGTCTTCTCTGGTGAGCTTAAAAAGCCAGCCTTCTGACCTGGAGTCTAGCTCTGCATCTACTTTCCATTATTTCCCTCCTCTTTCTTGCCTGTGCTGGTGGTGACCCAGCAAAGATCCAGGCAGGGGCACCAGGGGAGGCAGTGGCTGGTTCCTCAGGGGTCTCAGGGTCAGTGTTGTGGTCTCAGTAATACCTGCTCAGGGGGCTCTTGGTGGGACCTTTAATTGGTCATTATAACCTAGCTGGCCACATCTCATTTGATTGAGTCAGAGTTGCTGTCCAAGGTGGGGATCACAACAATGAACAACTACTAATATGCACGCATATACATACATACACCACCCTGTGAACAGGAACATGTAGAATTAAGCTCCTTTTCTATTCCCTCTATGCAACATATTCCAACAGTGGATTCAATTATGTGTTTCAAAGCACTTTATTCTATTAGAATGTCTGCATTCGATTTTTCTCATCTCAGGTTATAGCTGGTGAACATTCTACAGGCTAAGTCTTATTTCTGTTTTGATTCTTTAACATTAAGATTGCAATCCTATGCATATTTACCTGGGAACAAATCCTATTGGACTTACTTCTGAGTAGACATGCATAGATTCGCACTGCAAGTTACTAAGATACTTTGCATGATGTCATGATCAACTACTGATCAATTCATTAGTTACTTTTTAAAGCTGCTGGTACTAGCATCTAATAGGTGTCATCTGACAATACATAATGCAGCAACATTGCGGGAGCAAAGAAGTTCTGGGTCTGGTTAATACCCAGGTGGGCAACCACCTATTGTAGACCTCCTTGAGCTCCATAGAGGAAAGGTGAACACCCTTCAACATTTCACAGATGAAAATAGAGACAGTGTTGTGCATACATGGGTTGGACTAGGAGCAAAGTCTAGCATCTCAATGCCATGACCAGGTGGGCAATGATGGGCAAAAAGAATTAAGACTAAAATTGCCACAACTAGAAAGTAGGAACTCAAACTGCATGCAAACAGGTGTTGTTGCTGTATTAGTTATGTTGCTGCCTATGATACATAAAATCGTTACAAAGTTATTTTAAAAAAGCAGTGGGGCAAGCCACACACTACATACCAAATTTGCACAATACATATATGCACTATGTTGCATTTCTACTAGAAGGGGGGGGGAGAATACCTAGGATGACAACCAGCTGCAGCCTGTTTCAAACTGAAACTTCTTGTCAACTGCCAGCCTGCAGGCTATTATGCAACCTGCTTTGATGTAGGGAAAGCTCATTATTAAGTCATTATCTAACTGAAGCAACTGAAACAGCTGTATTGATCATTATCTCTTCATTTGTGCAATTAAGCTCAAAATTTAGCCTCATACAGTACCTGAACAGATGACAACAAGAATTATCTCCCATATCTGCCTCTCTCAGCAAACTATCATAAAACTGGCAGAATGGAAACATAGTTGCCAACTTTGGAGGCCTTGCTTTTGGGTCCATTTTTGACTGATGTAAAATACTGTGGGATTCAGAGCAAGGTTTTCTTAGTGGTGGCACCACAACTTTACAACCAGCTATCTGGAGAAGCTCATCAGACAGGCTCAGCATCACTATTAGAATTCAAGTATAGAAAGCCATGTTTAAACTAAAATGATGTAATGGGTGCTGCCATCTGTGTCTTTAGGATTTGTTTCATTGCTGTTTTTAGCTTTTTACTTTTAGTAGCCATCTTGGAGGCAGGGGTAGCAAAAGACAATGGGGTAGTTAGGTCAGTTGCATGGCCCACAGCTCTACTCAGCATGGCTACCAGGCTGTCCCCCATCCCTGCTGAACACTGCTGTCTGCAGGCCAGCTAGTGGTGATGGACCTTAATGGAGCAACTGGACCCCAATACTTGCCTTTAGAATCTGCATTAGGCTGGACTGTCAGCCATTCTTTTCAGTAAATAAACGGATTTGCACCTTTGGATCCATGCTCAGTACATTATTATTATTATTATTATTATTATTATTATTATTATTATTATTATTATTCCACCCCATAGCCAAAGCTCTCTGGGCGGTTTACAGCAATTAAAAACATTAAAAACAAATATATCCATTTTAAAACACAAAAAACAATTTAAAAACACAATTTAAAATTTTTAAAAAATGATTTAAAAACACATGCTAGGTCCACTTAACTGTCTATAACAATGCAGAACCAGCAAGCTGGGGAAATACAATCTGAAACACAGCAGGGGCAACACTCTCCTTGCCCTCCATAAATTGCATCTCTGAAACAAACTCACCTGGCTTTTCTATACAGTATAACTAAACAATTCCAAAAACAACCTGAGGCCAGTTTAGCAGGACTGAGGGATACATACTGTTGCCACATTGTGCTGGTTCTTCTCATGTGCCTCTAACAGGAGCCTGAGATGCTGAAATTTTGCAAGTGTTCCCCAACCTTTTTCACGTCAGGAAAAGATTCACCTGCTTAATTTCTACAAAACGGGCTGTTGTTAAAGGTACAGGAGTCAGGCCAGAGAAGAAGAAGAAGAGGGCAACCATAGTAGTGCTGGGTTGGCACATACCTATATTATGGTTTGACATGCTTTAACAGAGGTCAATCTAGTTCAATATTATCTAGGGATGGGGAACCCATGATAACCCTCTAGATGCTGTTGGACTCCAACTCCTACCAGCTCCAAAAGCATGGCCAGTAGCCGGGAATGATGGGTGGTGTAGTCAATCAACATCTGGAGGGCCACAGGTTTCCCACCCCTAGTTTTTACTGAGTGGCAGCAACTCTTCACAGTTTCAAAAAGGAATTGTTCTCAGCCCTACCTATAGATGCTAGGGGTTGAAGTTCAAACCTTCTATATGTCAAACATGTCCTATACTACTGAGCCACATTCATTTTGGTGTGGGATAATTTTACAGTATGTATATATGTATGTATGTATGTATTTTAAAAAATGAACACATTTCCCAGTTATTCCCCAAATAGGTAAAATAAATTAAAACAATTCTGAGAAAAGACAAATAAAAGCAAAACATTATAGATAGAGGGCTGTACAGCAAAGTAGGAAGAAGTGAAGCAGAGACTCCATGATCTACAGTACTGGGGGAGGGGGCAGGAGGAAAGAGAATGACCTCTATGTTAGCATGGTTGAAGTCATTCCCCACTCTGGAAAGAATTTTATAGTGAATGCTCATCGGGAGCCATCTGAGCAACATTTTCCTTTTTGTTTCAAGTGTCAGTACGTGTTCATTGCTGGATAATTCAACTGACTTTTACAACTGTAAACATGTATTAATCCCAGACATTAAAATGTATGCAAATAGTGATGTTCCTTTCTACTTTGCCGTAAAATACAGCAGCTGGAGACCATTTTGTCTGTAAAGAAAATATTTGAGAACCCACCCATGTTTGCCTCACACTGTCATCATAGAAGTAAAGGATAGGAAAATTGCTTTTCATAATAAATATGCAGTGATTATCACATTATAAGTCTAAAAAATATGTTTTTTTCTTTGTCTTCTTCATTTCTACAAATGTCAGTGGTTGAAAAAAATGCTGTCTAGTTTAAGACCTGCAAATGTCTGCCAAATTGAGACTAGACTATTGATGAGTAAGTCCCCAACATCACCACTTACATCAAATTGGCTAAGAAAGAAGCCATGCTTTGTCTCCTAAAATAAGAAATAATCTAAGCTCCTTTTCTCCAAATTGGGAATAAGCTACGTTGTTCCCCACCCCCACAAATCAGAAAGTAGGTTGGTTTATTTGTGAGCAAACCTCAATTTAGTCCCTTAAGCACCCAAATCCCCTCCATAGGAAATTGAGTCCTATGGATCTGGGACAAAGCAGGTTTATTCTGAAAGCACCTTTCCCTCTGCTTTTTTTTCATTCCTCTCAGTAATACCCACATCAATACTTTTCTCACAGCAAGTATGTACATAAAGAAACACCTGTATCTCCCTATGTTAAAAAATGCACCAAATGCAAACAAAAACAATTATTTGCCGTTTAAATATTTACTATATTAAAGATACCGCTAGTTAAAAGATACCTTGCTAGAGGGCAGGGCTATCTTCAATAATTTTCCCTATTTCCTATTCCAATAGTACTCAAGAGGCTCAAAAAAATAGGAAACTGTGTTCTTAATTCACAACTCCACTGAGCCTAACTGACTTGGGATCCGGATACCTAATAGATAGGGATGGGGAGAAATTTGATCCGTTCAAATTTAAAGCCGAATTTATCAAATTCACACTTTCTGAAACGATATGAGAACTGAAGCACAGGCATCCTTCAACATTTGCACTTATCCAGATTTTGTGATGCAGTTCTCCAACCAATCAATATTTACAAAAATGCATATAGTAGATGAAAGTGTGCATAAAAATGACTACATGAGTGAAAATAAATGAAAATAATATACAAAAAATAATTTCATCAGAAGGAATTGCTTGCAAAAATGTGATCATTAGTCAAAACTGCATACAAAAAGGTGTTCATTAGGAGAAATTCACACTAAATGTTGATGAATTTTCATGAGGATTTTTTTTGTAAAACATTTCCCCCGGTACAGATCAAGACGATCTTTACTATCTTCCAAGGAGGCCTTCTGGTTGTTCCATGACTAATGAATTGTCAGTGGGCCTTTGCAATGATAGCACCCATCTTCCTTTGGGTAATACAGGAGGCAGAGACAGTTATGACCTTTAAATGTCTCTGTAATACATGTTTACTCAAGCTTTCCTGGACTCGGACTCTTAATTTTTAATTCTCTGTTTTGATACTGTTCAGTTTTATTGTGATACATAGTTTTGCTTTGCTTGTTTTTTATCTAGTTTTTAGGATATCGTATCAAATTCCATTTTAAAAACTGTTTCTATGTAAACTGCTTTTTTAAAAAAATATATTAAGCAATATATTTTAAAAAACAGATAAATAATAAGTTTCAACTATTAATTAAAATTGTTCTCCAAGGATTAATCAACTAAAGTCTGTTGATTCACCCTGAAATCCAAATGCCCCTGGGAGGATTTCCTCTCCCCACTGGCATGGAAACTTATATGGGTCTTGCCCTACCAACATCAGTAGACCTGTACAGGGAATGTGTCAGAGATGGTTTGGGGGCATGTAAGGAGAGGACCAGGAGAGACTACAGATCCAAAGGATCTATTGCCTCCCCAGTCCCCTGACATGCACTCACACCAGAAGAAAAACTATGTCACCTCAGGAATTGTTTTCTTTCTGTTTTTTCCCTTCCCTTATTTTTAAAGGGTTACATTCAACTAAGTCCTACTCAGAGTAATCCCACAGGAATGAATGAACCTAAATTAGTCATGCCCATTAACTTTAACGGGGGTACTCTGAGTAGGACTAGTGATGAATACCACACACAAAAAATTGAGAAGGATGAAGGAGAGCAAGAGCACTCTTTTATCCTCACTTCCACTCTATTCACTAGGGCTGGGTAGGGTGATAGATAAGATGGATGAAATGCCTTCAGTTTCCACACCTCACCCCGAAGCTTTAGGACTGTAGTCAAAATCGTTTAAAGTTTGTAGCCATAATCCATCCAAAGTTGTGCTCTTTGAAGTGCAACTGAAATCAACAGTTTAGAATGTCTAACCTTGGCTGGATTACTGCTAGATATTAATAGAAATGATAAAAAGAAAAATCTGAACAGAGTATGCACAAGTTAGACTGGAGTAGGTAGGAAAAAAATCCTTCCTCAAAGTGTTCTAAAAATACTTTCTAATTCAAAAAAGTTCCTAATGTAGCAATTAGTGTAATTTATCATGCCATTTTTATTGGTGCAGTAGTATTTTGGTTTTTGCTTTGTTTTTTGCGTTCTTTGGACTCACCTTACAAGATTCAACAAATGCTCTCAAGGTATTTCTTATAAAGATATAATCATCAGGCTTGTTATTTATAGCTTACTTTACAATTATGTTCAGGGGGATTTGGAACAGGCTAATTACAGCTCCTACTGCGACTAGAATGGAAACAGTTTCTTATTAAATCTAAAAATGTGAGATCAAAAAGCAAATGGGTGACATGTTTATACATCATGACATCAAAATTGGTCATTTTTATATCAGCAGGAAAATTATGTCAAGAACAAAATACCAGTTCAAAGGCATTATTCTAATGCCAACCTAATAGATTTGACTATTATGTTAGTATTTGAAAGACTTACAGTGTTAGTTCAAATTTTTTCATTATGATTTTGTCTGCTTATATTATTGTTTCAATAATAAATTAAAATTCAAAATTAAGCCAATTACGCTGTGGTCGTATGGTCCCTGGGAGGGCAGCCTACAGGTAGCTTCAGATCTGCCTTCCTGAGGACAGAGAGAGAGAGAGAGAGAGAGAGAGAGAGAGAGCTCTTATCTTGGAGAATGAAATCAATATAAGTTTCTCTCTCCCTCCCTAATCATTGTGGAAACTTTTGCAGCCCTTTTACTACTGGTATTGGAGGGCCAATGTTTGTAGGCCCAAAAAGGGGCCATGCCAGGGCAATTTTGTGTTCTGCTGTGGTGAACTTCAGGAAGGCTTGCATTCAAATTATCCAATGCCTTCCCAGGACATTGGCATGCCTCCAAACCAGAGGAAAAATGACACCAGCCTGGGAGCTACTGTAATTTATTCGATTTATTTCCCTCCTATTGTTCCTCTGGTCTCATTGCCACTCAGCCAGCATGAATTTGGCTGGGCACTGGATGAGACACATGAGCAGACTACTATTCCCACCTCACCTTGCGTTAGGATTGCATCCTAAGAATCCATTTTCCACAGCCCATTGAGTCTTTTCTCTCTCTTGACCCCTCTCCCCACGACTTCTTTGAACTGTAGCCACTGAAGGGTGTGCATGGCTGGAAAGATCATGTAAACATTCCAGAATACTTTCATAGAGTCTGTTTCCCCAGAGATAACCACCACTGATGTAATTCTAACCTCTGATTTGTTTACCCATTGCAGGGTGAATCACAGGTTGGAGCTGAAAGAATCAGCACCACTTGCAAAACTCAAGAGAGGAGGCCTTCTGCTTCTCAGCTCTAGGACAAGCAATAATGTAATGCTATGTCTATTTATTATATTTTTACTCTGCTTTTCAAGCAAAAATTGTCTCCAAAGAGGCTCACAGCAATTAAAATTAAATACACAATGCTACTGACAGGGGCTGGGCATAAATGAAAATAGACAAAGTCTCTGCCCTTAAACTTAATTTAAAAAATCAACTAACAAACATAACACACAAGGGAAGGAACATGGAACAGAGGAGTGAGATGAGTTTGACAATATCAGAACAAAATCACAAGCATTTATATCTAGTTAGAGACAGGTTGATTTTCCCTTGGTGCATTAATATTTGTATACAAACACCAGCAATGATAGGCCTCCTCAGATATTCAGCCTGACACATGAGGGCAAAAGTGTGTAGAAGGATGGGGATGTGTGTGTCAGGCCTTTGTCCATTGTCTCCAGATGGCCTGGCACTGTCTTGCCCCCAGTCTTTGCATAAAGGTCTTAAGGGGACTTGTGGACAAATTTGCCTGAATATCCTTACAAGCTTCTTTGTGATCAGGAACCATGATGAGGCAGCATTCCTGATTGCGAGGAGGCTTGTAGGTGTGTTCAGGCAAACATGCTTACAAGTGCCCTTCAGACCTTTGCACTAAGCATGCAAAGGTTGAGGTGAAGGGGGCATACCTGGCAATGTTGTTTATTTATCATTTACTTATTTTATAAATTGATATACCATGAATCAAGGAAAAAAATATTATCTAGGCCATGTACAAAATAAGATCAGCAGAACATAAAATAATATCAAGAGTTCAAACCAGCAAAAAAATAATAATCAGATAAACATAAAGATTGGGTCATTTGTCTGAGAAGAGTAAATAAGAACATTTAAAGTTGGTGCCTTTAAAATAGACACAGATGGTGCCTGCCTAATATACATAGGCAAAAAATTTCACCTCCGCCAATCTTGAGGAATGCACAGGAATGCATGGAGAAAGGCAATCCCTCAGGTAGTCTGGTGCCAAGTCGTTTTTGGTTTTGTATGCCAACAATAGTAGCTTAAATTTGTGCCAGGTGCATATTGACAGTCAGATCCTTCAACAATGGTGTCACATGCTGTTGACTATGCAGCCACAAGAGTGGCTGTATAACTAACTACTTCCAGTCAGCAGTCGTGCCGTCACATTCTGCACTAGTAGAAATTTCTGGACCACTATTAAATGTAGTCTAACATACAGCACATTACAATAATTATGAAGTTACCAATGTGTGGATCTCTGTGGCCGTGCTATGTTGGTCCAGGAATGATCATGGCTGACACAGCAGCTAAAGCTGGTAAAATCCTAGCCACCAAGGTCACCTGAGCTTTAACAGACAAAGGTGGAGCAACGAGCACCCTCAGGCTCCATACCTGCTCTTTTAGGTAATTGGCCTGTCTCCTGAACATGGGAAACACCCACAGAACCTTCATCTTGTCAGGATTCAAGATCAGTTTACTGGCCCTCATTCAGCCCACTACTGTATCTAGACACTGGTCCAGGGCTTGCACAGTCACACCTGATTCAGATGCTATGGAGAAATAGAGCTATGTGTGCCCCCATTCCTTTACACACTTTTGTGTCCTCATGTGTCCAGGCTGAAGGCCTGAAGAGAGCTCACATCATGTCACAATTTGCACTAGCTAAACTGTGTTCAATGACATAGGGCCACACTTGGTGTGCACATGCTTAATAAATATTTTGTTGTTATGTTGTTATGTGAAAAGCAGAGCAAAGGAAAGTTCATGTGGTGGAGTCTAACTCTAGCCCATAATTTTGTTGTTGTTATGTGCCTTCAGGCCGATTATGACTTATGATGACCCTATGAATCAGTGACCTCCAACAACATCTGTCATGAACCGCCCTGTTCAGATCTTGTAAGTTCAGGTATGTAGCTTCCTTTATGGAATCAACCCATCTCTTGTTTCGCCTTCCTCTTTTTCTACTCTCTTCTGTTTTTCCCAGCATTATTGTTTTTTCTAGTGAATCATATCTTCTCATCATGTGTCCAAAGTATGACAGCCTCAGTTTCATCATTTTAGCTTCTAGTGACAGTCCTGGTTTAATTTGTTCTAACACCCAATTATTGTCTTTTTCGCAATCCATGGTATGGGCAGAGCTCTCCTCCAACACCACATTTCAAATGAGTTTATCTTTCTCTTATCCACTTTTTTCACTGTCCAACTTTCACATCCATACATAGAAATTGGGAATACAATGATCTGAATGATCCTGACTTTAGTGTTCAGTGATACATCTTTGCATTTGAGGACCTTTTCTAGTTCTTTCATAGCTGCCTTCCCCAGTCCTAGCCTTCTTCTGATTTCTTGACTATTGTCTCCATTTTAGTTAATGACCGTGCCAAGGTATTGTTAATCCTTGACAAGTTCAATGTTGTTGTTGTTTTCGTGGTAAGAGGTATTCAGAGGTGAATTCTGAGTTTGAATACATCTTAGTCTGGTGTCTCAGCTTTGACCATTCCGCCTTGGGTGCCCCTGCTAGGAGTTTAGCCTCTTGGTCTAGACTCCTGACGGTATTGTTCCCAGGTTCTTCAACACTCTCAAACCCCCTCACCATGTTAAGGTGTGCAACCTAGAGGGGGTTAATAAATATACACAGGCCCATTTTACTATAAAGCAAAGAGGAGGATATCTAAATGTAAATGTACTGCCTTCAAGTCGATTCTGACTTATGGCGACCCTATGAATAGGGTTTTCATGAGGCTGAGAGGCAGTGACTGGCCCAAAGTCACCCAGTGAGCTTCATGGCTATGTGGGGATTCAAATCCTGGTCTCCCAGGTTGTAGTCCAACACTAAAACATTAAAACCCACTTCCCCACCCCCACCCATTTTATCTTCCTTTCACTTTTTTCCCCCTCAGCCCAGCTCACTTCTGCTATTGGAGCTGGCTGGGAGAGAATTGTTTCAAGGCAGCTATACATGCTCAAGTTTCACTCCCTTCATCCATGTACTCCATTTAACAAACATGTGCTAGACTATTTGGTTATAAAAAGCACACACTTCTAGTTGGGCCCATATTCCTCAGAAGTACAGATGAGGTGATTTTTTCCTCAAAATTCACCATCACAGATTTTTGTATCAAATACTCACAAGTTTTGTTTATGTATCAGTCAGCCTGCAATGGTGTTTAGTATTTAAAAGATAAGTCAGTATCAAATAGAATTTGGAATCATACTAAATTTGATAGTTTCCATGCAATGGTATTTGACAGTTTATGGGATTTATTTGATACCTGCCAAAATCAAAATAATCAAATCATAAAGACAAGTCAAAAGTACTCTAATTTCAATATTCAGGTAAAATCCCCCATTCTAATTTCATGTTTGAAATCTAAATGGCAAAACTGGAAATGTTGGTGAATTTCAAAGTTTGTGAGGTCATTTGAATTCTAGACTCTTCACAAAGAGACTAGAATTCTGTGAATACTAAAAATAAAAATCACTGTGACCTTAAAAGGTCAATGTTTCCAATCATCCTTTGACCTATTCCGTGACAGTTCATGATGACGTGCCTTTATTTCTGTTTACTCCTTTGTCAGAAAACAGAGAGTGATGTAAGCACCAGACCTAAACCAAAGTTAGGCAATAGACTGCAACTGTGGGTTTCCCTTGTACAGAAGTGGGTGGTCCTATTATCTGCTCTGTCCTGTTTGAATATCTACATGCAACCAACCACTATCAGCTTTCTTGACCAATGAACAACAGCTATTTAAAATTCCAAGGGAATAGTTCATGAATGACAAAGCTAATCAGATATGGTAGGGAGTCATGCGTGGCTTTCCATTCTTTCACAGTAAAAGAACATCACTCACCTTAGTTAAAGTGAAACAAGTTTGACCAGGTTGTCTTGAAGCCCCACAATCCTACTAGTTTCAACTCTGGAGGTAACAAAAGAAAAGAACTTACAGAAACAAATACACAATATCTAAAGTTCCACCGCAAGTGGTTTCTAGTGAACCATACATCTCCCCCCCTTTTTTAATTATTTTTGCCTTTTTCACCCTAGGCACAATTCAAGGATATGGAGCATGGTATCATATGTATGCTGATCACACCCAGCTTTATTTCTGTTTTTTCTTGGCATCAGGATAGCCTGACATCTACTTGTGCAGTTGTGTCCTCAGTGAATGACTGCCTGAGGTCTATAATAGACTGGATAAGGATGAATGCGCTGAAGCTCCATGCAGATAAGACAAAGATGTTGAAGATGGGTCAAAGCTCCATCTAGATAAGACACGGGGTGCTCCGAGACTGTCACTGTTTTGCAGATGGCATTCAAGCGCATACCAGCAGATTGTGCAATTAAAGTGAATAATTGTCTGTGCAACAAACAAATCAGACTTTTTTGGTAAGGAAAGTGTTGTGGAAATGTATTGGGAAGTGTGGGATAACAATTGCGTGATACAACATCATATAACCTCCTTGCAAACAAATCGGAATGAATGCCCAATAAAAGGCCAACACTGTAAAACCTCCCTGAAAACTTTGTGTAAACAAATCAGGATGAATGCTCAGTAAATAGGTCACCTGGAAGCAACCAAAGATATCCACTAATCTGGATATGAGGGACGTGACTGTTCAATGGGGCCACTCTCTCCCCTTTAAGGAACAATATTACAGTTTAGGATTTATCTGGGATCCACAGTTGCTTTTATTTCTTTTGTTTAACAAAATTTGTAAACTGCTTGAATGTAATAAAACCTCTAAGACGTTTACAAAAATATTAAAAGTATCAACAGAAGCAGTTTTTAAAAGTAATTAAAATATTTAAATTTTTTAACCAGCTGACAGCTGGAGTGCATTTTTTCAGCTTCAGCTGATTTGCAACTGCAAATTCACAGTGAAAGAATTTGGCTGTTTTCCTTCATGCTCTAGTATTTTCTCAACTTGATTGCTGTAATATAGTGTAGGTAAGGCTATCCTTGGCCTGCTTCACTTGATCCAGAATGCAGCAGTCCACCTTCTGTCTGAAGATAAGCTCAGAGCACACGCAACATTGATTCTTTATGATCTAACTCAGTGGTTCCCAACCTGGGGGTTGAGATCCCCAGGGGGGGTAGTAAAGTAACCCCGGGGGGTTGCAAAGATGCAAGAGAAAAATTATTTAATTAAAAAAATTAATTAATGGCTGGTCTGTACACCACCAACTGCACATTCAGCCACTTCTACCTTTCCTTTCTTCCTTGCAGACAGCACAGTCAGTTCCCACCCCACAGAGGGCTAAGCAGCACAGCACTGGAGAGTGAGTGCATCAAGAGAAGAAGCCAGCTGGGCTGTCTCTCCCCCCTCTCTTTTGTCAACAGTAGTGACGGAAGATCAACAGAGCTGACTGGCTCTAGCTGTAGATGCAGAGGGACCCTGGGAGGCGGCCCCCTGCCAAAAAAGTCACAGAATAGAGGCCCAGAGCATCCCCCTACAAATGCACACCTGGGCACTCATTAAAAATTCACTGCATAGTTAACTTATAGTACAATGTATTCATGTCTACTCAGAAGGAAGTTTCTTCATACTTAATTGGGCTTACTCCCAAGTAAATCAAACTGCAATAATCAGACCAGACAAAGGCTATAATCCAATACACACTTACCTGGGAAAAGTCCCATTGAACCCAATGGAGCTTACTTCTGAGTAGACATGTATTTGATTGAAGCCTAAGATTCTGTTGAAACTTTTATTTATTTATTTATTTTATTTAATTTATATACCGCCCTAAGCCAAAAAGGCTCTCTGGGCGGTGTACATCAGAAATAAAACAAGCACAATATATAAATACAATAGATATAACAGAATCAAAAAACAGAACAAACAAGCAAAGAACCAAACTACATCAAAATACGACAATAATGAAATACTGTTAAAATACAACTATAAAATACACTTGAAGATACAGTTTAAAATGCCTGGGAGTATAAAAAAGTTTTCACCTGGCGCCGAAAAGATAACAGCGTTGGCGCCAGGCGCACCTCATCAGGGAGAGTATTCCACAGTTCGGGGGCCACCACTGAAAAGGCCCTAGTTCTAGTCATTACCCTCCAAGCTTCTCGATGGGATGGTACTCGGAGGAGGGCCTTAGATGTTGAGCTCAGTGTACGGGTAGGTTCGTATTGGGAGAGGCGTTCCACCAGATATTGCGGTCCCATGCCGTGTAGCGCTTTATAGGTCAAAACCAGCACTTTGAATTTAGCCCGGAAACAAATAGGAAGCCAGTGTAGACGGGCCAGAACAGGTGTTATATGGGCGGGCCTTCTGGTCCGCGTCAATAATCTGGCCGCTGCATTCTGGACTAACTGTAGTTTCCGAACTGTCTTCAAGGGCAGCCCAACGTAGAGCGCATTGCAGTAGTCCAATCTAGAAGTTACCAGAGCATGAACAACTGAGGCGAGGTCGTCATTGTCCAGATAGGGACGTAGCTGGGCTACCAATCGAAGATGGTAAAAAGCATTCCGTGCCACCGAGGCCACCTGGGCCTCGAGAGACAAGGAAGGATCGAAAAGAACTCCCAAGCTACGAACCTGTTCCTTCAAGGGGAGTGTAACCCCATCAAGAACAGGTTGAACATCCACCATCTGGGCAGTGAAGGCACTCACCAGCAGCGTCTCGGTCCTGTCTGGATTGAGCTTCAGTTTGTTCGCTCCCATCCAGTCCATTATCGCGGCCAGGCAACGGTTTAGCACGTTAACAGCCTCACCTGAAGAGGATGAAAAGGAGAAGTAGAGTTGCGTGTCATCAGCGTACTGATGACAACGCACCCCAAAACTCCTGATGACCACACCCAGCAGCTTCATGCAGATGTTAAAAAGCATGGGGGACAGTACCGATCCCTGCGGGACTCCACAATGGAGAGTCCACGGTGTCAAGCAATGTTCCCCAAGCACTACCTTCTGGCGACGACCCACCAAGTAGGAGCGGAGCCACTGCCAAGCAGTACCCCCAACTCCCAACTCCATGAGTCTTCCCAGAAGGATACCATGGTCGATGGTATCAAAAGCCGCTGAGAGATCAAGGAGAATCAACAGAGTCACACTCCCCCTGTCCCTCTCCCGACAAAGGTCATCATACAGGCCGACCAAGGCTGTTTCAGTGCCAAAATTGTTCTACTTGGCGGGAGCACATGAGCCTTTATAGTACATAGATGCATCATTCTGGTTAAAGGACGTAAAAATTTGTGTCTATAATACAAGAACTTAGGCTGAAATCCTAACAAGGTCTACTCAGAAGGAAGTCCTATAGAATTCAATGCAGCTTACTCCCAAGTAAGTGGCATTAGGACTGCAGCCAGTCTCCTTTTGCAGCTATTTTAATTCTGCCGTCTGTATTTTCACAAAAGCCAAGAGGTAGCTTAGGCCGAGATTTAGTGGCTGACCAAAGGCAGTAAGTGAGCAATATGGGTAAAGTAAGTTTTAAAAATGTGAAATTGCATGTGCTCAGTGTATTTTGTTGCTGAGTATGAAGGCTTTGAGTTTGTTTTCATACAGTTGTATATGTTCATTTTAAATACTTTAAAAATAATTTAAGATATCTTTTTACTCTTGAGTTCTTTGCATGGTTTAGGGTTGGCATTGGGGAGAGCAGGGCTCCTTTTCTAGTATGGAAATACAATTATGGGGAAAGCTTCACCTGTTGACATTCTGTCTGTAAGACATATTATTATTATTATCATATGGAGCTTCCTGAGCAGAGTGCTGAAGAGAAGGCATCATTATGCACAGGTGGAATACTTAAAACCAGAGCTTGGAAAAGTTACTTTTTTGAACAACAACTCCCATCAGTCAAATCCAGTGGCCATGCTGGCTGGGGCTGATGGGAGTTGTAGTTCAAAAAAAGTAACTTTTCCAAGCTCAGCTTAAAACCAGAGTCCAAATGCCCTGGCATCAACCAGGCTGTTTATCACTCTGGGTGGTTTACTTTTATCTTCTTTCTTTCATTTCCTTCAAAATGTATTAAAAGTTGTTTATATTGCTATCACCTGCCGTGGGACCTTCTGGTGAAGGGCAGGTAATAAATATCATCATCATATTTGTTTTTGCGATGAATAAAAAGTGACATTGTTTAACCTTCATTATGTATTTTTTCAAGTAACAGACTAAAATTAGAACAATTAGCACGTGGGGCCGCAGAAAGTTTTGAGGTTAAAAGGGACTCCCGTACTCATAAAAGTTGGGAACCACAGACCTAATTGATTGTCAGTTTGTTTCATGAGTATAATTTCAAGGTGCTGGTTTTAACTCTGAAATCCCAAAAATGCTCTGAGTAAAAGTTACCTTAAGGAATGTCCCTACCGCCACTAAATTTTCTGGAGCTTGCTTATTTTTAGTGTGCTTCTGCCGTCTTCTGATTATGTTAATTATAAGAATTGCTTTTGTCTGGGTAGTTTTAATCGGATTTGAACTTATGCATTCTGAAAATTATTATGTCTCCTCCAATCCTCCACAGTATCAAGCAGACATAAACCATATATTTCCATAAAAAGAGCAAAGGAAATGTGGGAACCAAGACTCAGTAAATTGAATCAGTCTCATTCTCTAAGTTATCGCTATCAGTTTGTGCTGTCTGCTCTGTTGTGTTGCTCTGTACCTTCTCCCGCTCCCAATCATTTGAGGCTTAGGGTGCTTTCACACTGCACTTTATTCCGCTATTCTGATGATTTCTAACCTGGCAATTTGCACATTATATTTGAGCTTCCGGTAGCTCCGGAATTCTGGTGGAATGTAGTGCAAGGGTAGCACTATTTTCCTCAATAAATGATACCAGAAATAATCCATTAGCAAGGCTGGGAACCCGGAAGATCACGGGAGTGTTTCCCTAGCTGCTGCGGCTCACGTGAAAGGCATCCCAGCATGTAGTGCATTCCCGCCCTTTAGTCGCACAGGGTTGTTGGGTTTTTTTTGCCTGACGAATGTTGGCATCGGTGCAGATAGCAGCAGCATTTCCCACACACACCCATCTTGATACAACTAAAACAATTTAAAAAGTCAGATCCTAAAGGGAGAGGGCTTGCATGGTGACAGGACAAGATCTTAGACCTCCTACACAGTGGGGAACAGTGTGCATGGGTGAGGGATGAAAACAAGCTATGTGAAAGACAGTTGCGCAAAATGCGGCTATATCAGCTGAAAAATTACTGTTCCTTACCGCAAGAGCTACTGCAGCGTGAAAGGGATTTTAGAAATCGGGACAGAAGCGCTACCTTTTTAATTCATTATACTAGTGCTATTAGCCCCATGTGTGAAAGCAGCCTGTGTCACGTGACAGAAACAGATCCACCCATCATGTCAACAAGAGGAAGCCCACAAGCAAAGACACTTCTTTCTTCTCTTGTGACAACGGCACTGGCCTTTAGATCAGTGGTTCCCACACTGTTTTCCCCACTTGAAAATTGCTGAGAGTCTTCTATCTGTTGTAGAAATTGTAATGTGCTGTGCTAGGTACTGTATGATTTTTGAATTGTATTTTCATTGCTTCTTTTATTTCTTACACACATTATATTGTATTTTATTATATTCCATAGAATTCAAATTGTAATTCAATGAAATACAATATAAGAAATAAAAGAAGCAATAAAATACTATTAAAATCAATATGAATAATTAATAGGATGGATGTGCTGTCTTCCATTTTCAACCGCAAATTGACAGACATGCCATAGACCACATGAATAAACCTTGTGGATCACTGGTGGTCCACAGACCAGTTTGGGAACCCTTGCTCTAGAGGCAGAAATGCATCTTGTGGTTTCATCTCAGTGTACAACTCAGGACTTGTTTGTCCTCACTGTTCAGGAATTGTAATGATCTGATGTTATACATAGTTTATCCTGTTACATAGTTTGTAGAAATCATTTGGCGGGGAACAAAAATATGAACACCTTGTCTTCAACATTATATTCATCATTCTAAAAGGAAATATTTCAAAATCCAAAAATTTCCAATTTGGGGGGAAAAACAAAAACAAAGGCATTGGGGAAAAGTGGGAGGACATGGGTTTTCCCCTAGTTTTTCCTTTCTCCCCAGGCCATCACATCTCTAATTTTGGGTGTCGTGAAATGGCAGCAAATTATTAGTTATTTAACTTAATGTTGTTGCATTCCTACTGCCCAGCAGTGTTGGCTGATGCCCTCTAAAACTGGTGGGGCCGCTATGAGGTCACAGGGGCATGGTCAAAAAGGTCACAGGGGTGTGGCCAAGGTCTGGTTTTCTTCCCAACCTCCTGCACTGAAAGATATTGGGGGTGCTTAAACATTGCAGTTTTACAACAACAGAACCTAAAGAAACTGAAAAGTGCCTTACTTTGGTTTAGAAAAAGGTAAAGGTGTCCCCGCACTTATAGTGCCAGTCGTTTCCGACTCTTAGGGTGATGTCTTGAGACATTTACTAGGCAGACCGTATATATGGGGTGGGATTGCCAGTTCCATCCCCGGCCTTTCTTTACCCCCCAGCGTATGCCGGGTACTCATTTTACCAGCCACGGATGGATGGAAGGCTGAGTGGACCTCGACCCCTTTTACCGGATATTTGACTTCCTCCTTCTGTTGGAATCGAACTCCAGCAGTGAGCAGAGCTTCAGCTGCGTTACCGCCGCTTACCACTCTGCGCCATGGTTTAGAAGGGGTCCACAAAAGCCAATAAAATTATCGGTAAAACAAAATGAGCATTTATATATATATATATAAACGCAATGGTTAGAGAATTGGGCTAGGATCTGGAAGATCTCCACTCAGCCATAAACAACACTAGAAACTCTTTGAAACAACTCTCTCTGCCTGCCTGCCTACACACATGCACACAGACAACACAGTGGCCACTCATTTCTTTCAAGCTACATCTGGTTAGATGCAAAACATCAATCATCCCCCCCACATGCACACTGAGCAATCCATCTGGGTTCTGCTTTCCCTTCCTCCCCCTCCCCCTCCAATAGTCAGCAAAAAAACCATCAGGACCAAGGCCAAGGCCTACCACCCTCTCCCACTGCCATCCTCTTCCTCCTCATCTCCCTCCCTTTCCAATAGTCAGCAAAAGGTCCATGAGGACCAAAGCATACCCCTCCCCCTCGCCACTCTGAAGTTTTTTCCCTTGTTCCCCATTGAGCAACATTCACCAACCCACCTACCCACTCTGCACAATCAAATACTGAATTGAACTAATTTTGTTGCTGCTTTCAGTAGCTGCCTGCAGAGAAAGAATTGTGCTTCCTGGTGCTTTAGCCTGCTTCTTGCAAAAGTGAGGGAGTAGCAACACAAACTCAGAGAGGAGCCAATGTAGATTGCAAATGCATGCATCTGATTGGCTCAGATTGGAATGCTTTGGGGAGGCTCGTCATAGTCCTGCCCTAATGCTATGGAACTTCCAATGCACAGTAATGTAGAAGCATATTCAGAAATGCATGGTTCCTTCATGATAATCACAGCCACATCACTCCCCATTTTTTGCTGCTGGATTGAGAATGAGATCCTTGTTAATGCCTTCTCCCACAACAACAGATGTCTATAATACAAGAACTAGGAGCCAATAAGCATGAAAAGAGAGAGTGTTAGCTACTGAGAAGAGTAGTCTCAGTGGCTGGCTCATCTCCTTTCACTCTATTGGCTCCAATCAGCAGGAAAGGACAAGGAAGCAAATTAGAAGTCTCTTCTTAGTGGCAACACACTCCCTTTTCATGCTGATTGGTTCATAGGGTGCTGGAGACATAGGGACCCTGCTGGGACCCTGCTCCCCCAAAATGAAGGGGACTAAGACCCCCTGAGACCCTGGATAACTACACCCTGGGCCCTGCCAATCCATTTCTGAGGGACTCCTCCTGATCGATTAGAGCTTATTCTATGGAAAATAACATCAAAATGGAGGTACTGAGGGGACTCCTGCCCTCCCTAAGCCACTCCTACTAGAATTTTACCCCTGGAAACAGGGGTGGGACCATAGCAGTGACTGTGATTGGCTGTGCTATCCAGAGGTGATTGGTCAGAACCGAAGATGGACATAAACAAGTACAGAGTATCGCTAAATGTGAGGTACTGTATTGAATATGAATGTAAGGAACAGAGAAATGGCACTGGGCTATAGGTGATGTATTCAATATGAACATAAAGGACAGAGAAGGGACTAGACTATAGGTTTGGAGGTTTAGGGTGGTTAGGATGGGCAATGCCCCACCTGCCCTTAATGAGGGGCCTCCATTACTGCCTGATGTCTAAACAACTCATTTATCAATCACACTCTGACTTCACTCATTGGCTAATAATATTGACAGGTAGGAGAAGCCAGGCTAGCTCATTTTGCATAAATTGCTAAGAATGGTACCTGTACATTTTGCTCTGTAATTTTCTTTCTATGATGCCTAGAGACTTACTTTTTTAAAACATGAAAGCTCAGATTCTGGGCTACCTGCTTGAGGCACGACTAAAATCCTTTTGGGGCACTGTGGTGCCTATGGATGACAGGTTGGCAACTTCTGCTATACAACATAAGACAGGGGTACCATTTGCCTTCCTCTAGCTCTGCCTGAGTGTTCTGTATTGACTTTGACATATATGCTGATGGTGATGTGCATCCATTTGACATTGCCCCCTGGCAATTGTAGCTTGTTTTACCTATCAGCCCCACAGCCCAGCCATGGCAGAGACCCCTGCTAACTCCCTCACTCCCCCCCAAAAAAGCATTTTAGGGGACAAAAAAGCATTTTAGATCTGGATGAGAGTCAACAACCACCTATACATTAGAAAACAGCAATCAGTCAATAAAAGGTTTATTTCTGTCAAAAGGCTGAGCTATTTGGAGGAAGTAAAAAAGGTATATAGTACACATATTTGCTCTAAGCAGCACAAAACGCTAGTTCTCTCTTCACGTTTGCTATGTTTTAATGGAGTAGAACAAATGTTTTGTTTTACATGAACACACTGTTCTAAATAGTGGTGTTTTGTGTGTTGCTGCAAGCTGTATCAGAATCTTGGATCAGATAAAGGGGAAATGTTACAAAAAGCGCAACAAGTCATTCAGATAACACTGACCATATTAGTTGCTTTTCTTTCGAGTGTGTGTGTATGTGTGGGCATGGAGGGAAGGGTTGTTCCATCATGGCAAGATCAGGATCACTCCTCCACTTTGTAAAGAGTAGATATCTCTTATAGACATATACTGGCCACCAAAATGAAAATAATAATAATAATACATTTAATTTATGTGTCGCCTATCTGGCCAATGGCCACTCTAGGCGACGTACATACAATAAATATTGCAGAATACAATATAAAAATACAGTGAAATATATAAATTATAAGAGCAAACAATACATAATAGGAGGCATTTAAAACAGAAGAATATTAAGTCTCCCCAGAAGTCCCGAAAGCCTGCTGAAAAAGCCAGGTCTTTAAGGCCTTGTGGAACATATTCAGGGAAGAGATGTGCCGAAGATCTTGTGGGAGGGAGTTCCAGAGGGTGGGGGCCGCCACTGAAAAGGCCTTCTCTCTAGTGCCCGCCAACCTAGCTGCTTTGGTTGGCGGGACTGAGAGAAGGCCTTGTGTGGCCGATCTTGTCAGGCGGCATGATTGGTGGCGTTGTAGGCGCTCCTTTAGATAAATGAAGGAAAAGGCTGGAGGGTACCCCTGAAAATAGGAGAGATTTCTAAGGTGTATATGAACATCCTTAAAAAAAAAAAAGTTATGTTCTCCCAAGCCCAGCAGAAATCCAGGACTGATCTTGTGCTACCCTCATGTTATCAGTGAACACTGGCACCAGAGAGCAGCCTGCAGGCACAAGTCCTCACCTCCCAGAGCTGGATGTTAGACGGAAGGGAAGTAAGTGGGCTAGTGTCCAAAGAAAGGAGAACTGTGATCAGGGAATGCACACCCCCAGGCCTTAATTTCTCTGAGCCCAATTTTATCAGCACCTCTTTAAATTGTGAGGGGGAATACCACTTAGCAGTTTGAAGGTTTGCTAGCTAGACAGTTTGCCTCAAATAATGCACACACTAAGAAGTCTCTCCTCCAAGGTCAGTTTGACACGCACAACCCAAGGACCCCCCAAAGTTTCCCCATCACTATCTTCATGCCAGTTAAAGGTGCATTAAAGCTAATTGCATCTAATAGCACGTATGTGATGCAGATCATTATTCAATGTTTCCAGGAACTGGGGAAGAGGTCTGCATCTATTATTACTATTACTATTCACACTCCCAGTTACTGAGCGTCCAGTGTGCTCCCACCACTGGTTTGGGAGGCCAGGTATACACAGTGTTAGCCACAACACGCAACAATCCTGTTCATGCAATACTATGTTTTGAGATGTGTTTTCCCCAAATCTAGCTTTGATCCAATTTGAGTACTTAAGCCAAATAAATAAATAAATAAATAAATTCATGCTTTAGTCCTGGTGTGTACACCATGGGAAGAGGGAAATTTCAACGGTAATTAGAAAGGAGGCCTTTTCCAGAATTGAGCAATTGTGGTAAAGTCACATCCGGGGCGGGGGGGGGGAATTAAAAAATTAAAAATTAAATTTAAATTTGAAAAACCGGTGAGCTTACACAGATGACAGCCACACAAAGAGGATTCCAGAAGACGAGGCTGGAGGGGTGGGGAAATTAGCCAGGGATAGCACATTGGGTTAAGACATCCCCACCACATCTCCGCCCACTGGCATGGAAACATAACAGTGACTTTGATACAGATCAAACCGTGCTGATGTGTCACAATATTGGAAATGCACTTTGAAGCGCAGCAGAGAAAAACAGCCTCGTTGCATTTTAAGTTAGTAATGTGTACACAGCCAAAGTCCTAATACATCCATGTACATAGGCTTTCCCACCTCAGACATCTATGCTAATGTGTGGGTAGTAGGGGAAGGGGCAACTGGAGGTGGTAGAGATGTGTCCAATGCCCCCTCAAGTCAGTTTATTGTCACATCTCACAAGTAACAAAGGGGATAATACTGTTTTTAAAAAGGTATCTTAAAACATCAAAAATTCGTCTTGATTCTTATTGCAAAGTACAGCAAGAACGTCCAAAGAGGCAAACATGGATTATCATATCAATACAGATCTCCCATGGGGTGGGAAAGCAATTAACCACCCTATCCTACCCCTACAATATAGCAGCTGGAAGAGGAGGAGGAGCGTGCAAAAGCTAGAGAAAGAACTGTGAGTGGACAGGTGTCCTGTTTGCCATCCTTGGGCCCCTCTAGAAAATACACCACATTAAACATGCTGCATCCTGGAACTGGGTCTGTGCAGTGCAGCTGACTGTTGAGTGGGATGTAGCTGTGGGCAGCCTGAGGAAGCTCCATCCACCTTGCTGCTGCCCATAAAAAGAAGCCTAGAGTGAGAGACTAGGATGATGTCAGCAGTTTCTGGGAACCCTCTTTGTTGTGATAATTTAATGACATTGTGGGGATGAGGCCATGCTTCTGGGCTGCTCTAACTCATGTGCTGCGTTGGAGGTATTTAGTTCCTTCCTCAAATAGGTAGTATGTTGCAAGATGGGCTTCCTTCAAGTTACACACTATCTCAATCATTTCCCATTTGCAAACCCCTCTACCTCAGGAGTTTCTCGATGCTTTCCAGACCCTGGCAATCAACTTGGGATTCCTTGGCACATGAAAAAATGGAAGGGCTCACTAACAAATTAATTTATTTAGGGATCCAATTAGACTCTGTGTTAGCCATTTCCCATCTTCCTACAGACAAGCTATCAGTTCTTAGGGACTTAATCCATCAAATGCCATGCAGACAGAAGTGCAGGCTCAGGGACATGCAGGTTCTGTTGGGCCACCTCAATTTTGCTCGCAGGGTAGTCACACTAGGTAGATCTTTCTATACCAGGTTGGAACATGCCATGTCAGGGGTGCCATTCCCACATCATCATATGCACATATCTAAGGCCATAAAACAGGAGCTGAAGGTCTAGCTGACCTTTCTTTCCACTTATAACAGGGTTTGTTTTTGCAGAACAGGCTGGAGGTGGGTGACAAGCTCCACGTTAAGTCTGATGCCTTGGGTAACATGGCTTTTGTGTTATACTTTTGTGGTGAACCAAGTGGGTCACCTGGGACCTTCCTTTCCTGGAGTTCTTCCACATTTTGGTGGCTCTCTTCATTTGGAAGGAGTATTTCAAGAACAGTAAAGTGCAATTTTGGTGCGACAACCAGGCGGTTCTCAGGGTTACTAATAAACATGCTCCGAGTGGGTCATTGTCTTTTTTTGTGTTCTCCAGATGAATGAATTCACAGCAGCAACTATGGGTGCCAAGTCAGACTGGGTCCTATGCTGGCAGGATGTATCCATCAACAAGGATGGTATTAATATAATACTCTGCTATTATAAGATGGATCAGAAGGCCAGAGATACCACCATTTTCCTGAGGGCTACTCTGGCAAGTGGCCCATGTCCTTTGTAGGACATTCAAGTTTATCAGAAGGTACAACGGACTACATGGGGGCAATTTTTCATTCACCAAGACTCCCCACAATTAACCAGACAACAGTTTGCAGGTGTCTCGAGGTTGTGCCTATCCAATTTGGGCCTACCCCCTGGCAAGTATGGTATTCACTCTATCAGGATTGGGGCAGAAATGTCAGCAGCCAGGACCACCATGCGATGCTGGCAATCCAGGGTATTTAAAAGGTATATCCACCCATCATATTCCTCAAGTCTAATTTGTTTCTTCCAGCCAAAAACTGGTGTAGATATGTGAGTACAACATCATTCACTGGGTGTATCAGCATGTGAGAAGCACACTCTGGGGGTTACATCTAGGCCTACAATCAGCAGCTTGGATGCTGTGGATGGCTAGACGTGGCATAAGATGGGAAAAATAGAAGCCAGTGGTTGAGAAGCAAACTGGGCATGATGGCTGTCTTGATCTTTTGATCATACACTCAGGCAAAGATGATGTTGTGCACCCAAAAGGGCCTCAACCTGGAGCTGGCGGTAAAGGCTGACCGGTGGAAGTATTTCCAAAGAAGACCCTTGGTCAGGATGGTTGCAGAAGTACTGCTGGAAGAGTACAAGGGAGCCGTCTAGGTTCAACAACACCCAGTGGAAAGTCAACAAGGCGCTGGCACATTTTGTCACATCCATGGGCGGCCTAGTTGTCCATCAATCCACCATAATGATGAAGTGGAGCTTTTCCGCCCTCATGGAGTACATCTCTCAGAGGCTGGCTATGATCTTTGGCTTGAAGATTTAAATTCCAGCATGCTAAATTGGTTGCAGTGGTAGGTGGGACTGATGTTGAGTCATCTGCTATGCACCCATTCTAGTTGTGGAAATAACATTGGACAGGATCTGACCCATAGAGGGACCCTCATATGTGGTACAGGGTGGAGCTCAGTTCTCAGCCTGAGCTCGGGTGCGCCAGGTCAGATGTCATGCACCTCAGGTTGCCAGCAGAATTCCAGATGCATGGCCTGCACCACAGTGAGTCCTTTTTGCTGGTCAACTCACAAGGGCACTCCTCAGGGGATGTGCTGGGATAGGTATCAAACTGTAGGATTGCTGTTTAAATCAGTACAGATCTTACCCTCAATGCCATGCCAACCCCACTTACCTTGCTATAATTAATAAAGCTGTGGCCTATTTTCACCCACATATGTGTTTGATTTATTTTATTGTTCCCTGTTCCTTGTCTATAGAGCAGTACCATGTGCACGCTCCATAAATAAATTTGGATACTGTTCATTAGCATTGAAAAGTAGGGGTAAGAAGATAATTCTCCCTATGATTACTGCAATTTTCTTGCATACCATATTCAAGAAGATTTGAATTTGCAGAATTGTAGCTCCTTTACTTAACCTATCCTAAGTAAAGGAAACAGGCAACTGTGGTAAAAGTGAGGAAGGAAGTGGTTATGCTACAGCAGTCAAATTTTCCATTGCAGATGTCTTCATCTTTTTCCTTTGCTAAACATCCAGTTTGCTTTGGAGGAAGGGGAGGAAGGGTAATCAGGAACATCCAAGGTATAAGCCATAATCACACACGCTCATGAAATCAACTTACCTTGTACCAGGGCCGGCTTCAGCAGTGGATTAGATGGGGCATTGCCTAAGGGCCCAGTAACACAGTAGGGCCCCTCACTAGCCCCAACCCAACCCTGCTGACAGATCAAACTTATGGTTGTTGTTATAATATAAAATACTATTAATTTGCATACTTTGCCTGTACACAAATGTTACATTTTTATCTCCAAAAAAGGAAGTTAATTTTAAGATGTTGGGAGTGGTGTATCCATTCAGTGATGAAGAAATGGCACTCATCATTTCAAAAGTTTAAAACGTATTATTTTCATTGACAATAGCGGTTGCCATATTGTTCAAGATTTGTTTTATTTTAAAGGGGTGGGGCCAAGAGGAAGGAGTGTGGTTTGTGGACAAAAACCATTCAGAGCCCCCAGAAACCTGGAGCTGGCCCTGCTCTTTCTGAGACCATAAAATTGATCACAAAGGGATGTAACAATATGTCAGATCTATGCCATTTCATACGCCATAGATTGTAAAGGCTCAGTTCCCACTAGGGTTGCCGGGACTCCAGTTTTCACCCGGAGACTCTGGATTTCTGGGGTCCTGTCTGGGTCTCCAGGTGAGCCACCCCAATCTCTAGACTCTCAGCTTTCATTTTTTAAAAAAGTAAGTTTCTAGGTAAATCTGGTTCAAGAGATATACACAAAACGTCAGCCACACCCCTAGCAACTTCTGTTAAATGAGCTCATAGCTTGCTGCTTTTAACCCCACTCTTTCAGATTTGTAGCCAATAAATGAAGTCATGGTTGTTATTGACAAGGGATTTCTTGACCTCCATGCAATAGCTAGAACCCCTTGCAAGGCCAGAAAAGTGTTGCCTTTTTCTGGTTTCTAGCTTTCTCTCTGTGTGCAGGTCAGGAGATGTAGCACAAAAAAACCACAGCACAATCTTCTTAGGCAATTGTTCATTGTAAACAATTTCAGTTATAACAAAAGTGTACATGCGAGGTTTTTTTAATTACTTGCAAAAATAGCATATCATAAATTTTATCTTTCAAATAATTTTTCAACAGAAATTTAAAGGAAGTGTACATGCACCTTGTTTTCCTGGGCTGTTGAAGAGGGCGGTTTGTTTAATTCATAGCCTGTTTTGAAAACCTTCCTAATATGAAGCTTTAATCCTATACTTGCTTTTCTGGGAGTAAACCTGCAATGCTAATCCCACATACCAGGAATAAACCCCATTGAATTCAGTAGGACTTACTTTAGAGGGGACATGGTTAGGATTGTGCTATAAATGAATGGGACTTTTGAGGGAACATAGCAAAGGATTGTGTTTGTGTTGTAAATCTTTCTCTCTCCCTCCAATCCTATTTTTAAAGCAATTAGGCAGGGCTTACATAGGTGTCACTGCTTTTAGTTTGTAGGAAACTAATACTGATTTTTTTAAAAAAAGTTCTGCAATGACCAACTGGTTTTGACAATAAACTATTATATGGGGTGTATGTATTGTTACATCTCCAGTGTGTGTGTATATGGAATATTTCCAACAAACCTGTGATGTAGGGTTGGAAACCAAGGAAGCCCACAACAAGAACTAAATCCATTTAAAATCCAATAAGCAGAAAACAAGTATGAAACAGTTGCAAAACAGCTTAAAGTGGCATGATTCTGAATTTTGGGTTGGGTGAATGAAGTTCCTTATCACTTGAGGTTACAGTCTTGTGCATGCTACCCTGTTTGAGTAAGCCCAACTGAATACATTGGGGCCTGATTCTAAGTAAACATGAATGGGATTTCACTACAAATATCTTTACAGGTTGTGTAAATAATAAACATCTTTGACAGTCATGCTTATATAAATATTTCTTCATACTGTGTCCCAATAAGTATCTGATTTCACACTACGATTGTACATTAGTATTTCCTCTACATTTAATTGTGCCGTTCTTCCTTGGGGTAGTCATGGTTCCCTCCTCTTGTTTTTACTCTGAGTGGAAGATTAGGCTGAGAGATTGTGAGTAGCCCATGGTCACCCAGTAAACTTCATAGCGCATTTCCATTAAAAAAATATTAATTTAAATGATTTACATGCAGGCAAAGTTTATTAGGTAGATTCACACAATACATTTAAAGCACGTTCAGCTTGCATTTAAAGCACATAACTTCCCCCAAAGAATCCTGGGAAATGTAGTTTCCCCCTCACAGTTACAATTCCCACTACCCTTAACAAACTAGAGTTCCCATGATTCTGTGATGGGAATCATGTGCTTCAAATGTGGGTTAAATGTGCTTTAAATGAATGGTGCGGATCTGCCCTAGGCGTGCTGTGCGTTCATTAGTGAATTGAAAAGAACAATTTTAAAAGATACTTTTTTAAACAGGGGAAGAACTATAGCTCAGTGGGAAGGCACATGCTTTGCATGCAAAGGTCCAAAATTCAATTTCTGGAAAAGACTATTGCCTGGAATCCTGGAGAGCCAATGCTAGTCCATGACACCAGTACTGAGGTAGATGGTACCAAATGACCTGAGTTGGTATAAGGCAGATTCCTTTGTTCCTAAAAGTGGAAACAGACTCAAGGGCCACAGTGACACCAAAATTTATGTATTTTATTTACAACATTTATATACCACTTCATTGTATAAAACCTCAAAGCGGTTTACAGAATGAATTAAATTATTGGTAAAAACAGTTAAAGACAGGTATTTAAAAGCATTCAAACTAATAAAACCAGCAATGAGTTAAAAACAGATAAAAAACATAATAGCTTCTACATGCCTGGGTAGACTTGCCTAAACAAAAGTGTTTTAGCAGTTGCCAAAAAGGGTACAATGAAGGTGTCTGTCTAATGTCAATAGGCAGGAAGTTCCAAAGCATAGGTGCTGGCACCCTAAAGGATCCATTTCTTACAAAAATAGAACAAGTACTATGTGGAACCTGTCATGAAAAGCACACCTTGAACTTGGCCTCATAGCAAATCGGCAACTAGTGCAGATTTCAGAGCAGAGGTATTATGTGCTGATAGGGTCTCAGTCATGTCAGCAATCATGCCACAGCATTCTGCACTAACTGCAGCCCCTGGGTCAGGTTGTGCTGCATGGAGATTTCTGTGACTGTAGCTGACTGGCTGCCAGGATTTTTTTCGTTTTGGTTATAAAACCTGACTGGTTGTGGGATGCTGAGTTTTCTGACTTACTCATAGGAATCTTGTTGTGGTTGGTATAGTATTGCATTTAGGAAATCATCACTGTCCTTTTCTTTTTCTATTTGGATTTCATTTACCTCTGACTTCACTGCCTTAGAATCATAGAAGCAACAACTGTAGTTGCATGTGCTCAGCTCAACCCCCTTAAACCTACTGATGATGCACCTTGTTGCTTGCCTGATGGTTTGTTTCTTGCCCAATAGTGGTAAAAGAGAATTCACATACTGGGAAGTGTGACTTCAACTGCTGTTGTTCCCAAGCTACTGCCTGTGAAGATAGACCAAACCACATGTGCTTTTTCTCTGTCAATTATTCCTCACTGGAATTGTGGTGGCTGTCAAACTGTCCCATCCAGAGCAGGAACCATGAGACGGAGACGAGGGTGCAATTAATTCTTGCTTTATTAAAGTAATGGATACATCAAAGACATTGCGCTTCATATAGAAACCTGCCTTACTCACTAGAAATCCCGATCTGCACTCTAGACATGCTCTGCGGCGTGTAAAGGAAATTGACTCAGCGACTCCCCTCTGTGAGCTGCCAGCTTAAGTAGGGAACGTTGTCTATCGTAATCTCTGACTCCTTCACAAGTCCTGTCTCTGCCCTGTCTGTTTCTCGTGGCGGCGGGCACGAGGCAAAGGGGGGCATGTTTCCAATGGCTCATTGGAAGACACCTGCTCTTGGGCTGCAGGCTCAAGGTCAGGAGGGGGCATCACGCTGGAAGCGTCCTGGGAACTGCTTGGCAAGAGAGGAGTTGGCACGATCTCTGGGGCATCCCCTGACGGGTCCTCGGGAACAACTGGAGGTGGCGCACTCTCCTCTTCAGAGTTTGCGCCACCCGTGGGAACTGGCTGGAGTTCAGGCTCACTGTCCCCCCAAGGTCCCGAGCAGACTCAACAACTCCTGGGCCTTCTGCGCCTTCTGGCAGCTGAGGCGCCTGAAACTCATGCCTGTCCCCTCCCTGCTCCTTCAGGGAGAGCCGAGGCTCAACACAAAGTGAGTTTATAGCAACCCACAGGATAGGCAGAAAAGGGCAGCAAATCTCCTTAACTCTTACTCATTTCTCAAACCCCTCTCTGAAGTGAAGGGTCAAGTCTGCAAGGAAGTTTGGAGCAGCCATGTTAAAAGGAAGGGGCAAGGCATTCCAAGCAAGAGGTTGTCAATGCTGCTTTGATTTGGATATCTTTGCAGAGGATCCCTAGTCAAGCCTTACCAACAACACCATCCTAACCATATCTACTCAGAAGTAAGTCCTGTTGAGTTCTATGTAAGAGTGTTTAGAATTGCAGCCTTCAAGGGCATCCATCTTTACTCCTGAGTACTTCCATTAACTTCTCCACAATACTAGGCTCCCTTTTCGCACAATGGCCTTCTGGTGACTGGACTAGCCTGAGGGTACTTGTTTGAGTGGTATGCTCCAATCAACTGTGGTTGATGCTTAACGTACAGTATCATGCTTAATGACATCAGTAGGGCCCACCCCTGTGATATAACTAGGGTCCGCCCTTGAAATCTCAGGGCTTGGTAACATGTGCCTCTGAGCCTATGGTGAGTGGTGGCAACACCTGCAATCAGCCCAAATAAGAGAAACAAGACATGTGCTGTGCTGATCTTGTTTTAGCAGGGAGGAAGCAACATTATTAAGACAGTTGACATAGTTCAGATGGTCACTTTAAATATGTCTGATTTCCTTTGCAATTTTAGTTTCCTAAAGGAAATCATTTTCTTTTGCTTCTGTTTCTGTGAATATGTGAAGTACAGCAACACTTTGTAAAATTTACACTAAAAAATTCCAAAAATAATTGTGGGATAATGGCACTGACTATTCTGCAGAATAGTCTCCAGTGGACATGAGGAGTGTCTCAGTTTGCACAAGATAAAACAGTGCGAGGTGAAATATATTCTAGTAAAATTATGGGTGTGCTCTGTTTTTAATTGACCATGCCCACCTTGCCTTAAATGAAGTGGTTTACATAGCAGGCTGAAAACATGCATCTTGGGCAGGCTAAGTTTGTTTTTTCCAATAGTAGAGTCATTCCTGAAGTAGCAACATATTGTAATCAGTCTGATTTTACATCAAACTACAGTTTCAGATTCAACTGTTAATGCACCCAAAATAGAAATAGAACATAACCTCCAGTTTGAAACACAAAAGGCTGTCTTCTCCAACATGTGACATTGATCAATAAAAAGATTTTGATATTAATGAAAATAAATTTGACACAGGTTTCTAGGATGAATGAGAGAAATAAAATTTTCTAGATTAGATTCTCTGTAGAAACAATAGTAACACAGGAATGAAGCAAAGTAAGAAGAACACCAACAAATATACAAAAATGTAATTCTCCATCTTTGGAGATGGCCGGTATTGCCACCACTCACCATATGCTCAGAGGCACATGTGACCAAATTCTTCCAAGCTACACAACAAGTGGATTAGACTGTTAAAGACCAACCCAAATTGTGTTTCCATTTTGACAATTTGTAGGACAGTACAATATCTCAGAGAGGCGGTCAGGTCTCCTGCTCCCCTGGTGCATTTACTATAGCTGCCCAATTCCCCTGCTTTTTAAAGTTTGATAGAAATATCTGTGGGCTATAGGTACGTTCTTAAACCGCAAGGTTTTTTGCCTATTCGTGAATAGAACTATAAAATTGTATACCAATGAAGAAAAGTACAAAATCATGCACTACTTAGGGTATTCCATCTAGCATGCAGAATGCAGAGAACACCTTGGGAGTCATAGATTATGATAAACTGAGTCTGCACTTTAGTGTCATTGCAAAAGACAGTTAATAATACACTGGGTTGCATGACTTGAGGAATTTCAAAAAATATGGAAAGTAATCCCTCCACTGACCTCAGCACTCATCAGATCTTTAGTATAGAACTGAATTCATTTCTGGTTACCACAGTTGAAGAAAAGTTTAAACAAGCGGGAGAGGGTGCAGAACCCAAAGTATCCAATGAAGTACAACAAAATTTCAGTCTATAGAGTATGTCCTCTGAGGAAAGACCAAAAGGGTTTGTTTTAGTTTAGAAAAGTGAAGAATGAGGACAGAACTATATATCAAGATAAATCCAGAGCTGCCACTAGAAAGGGCAGCCTGTTACCAAATTCCCCATGTGACATTTAGTAAAATTTATCCATATTGTGGCATCATAACATTTCTCAGACCCATCTGTGAAGTCAGAACATGGGTAAGCTTCATCACACATTATGTATGAGGAGGGGGAGAACTTGTCACAGAGCTGCTCTTTTCAGTAGTAGCTCTGTATTTGTTGTATCATACAGTTCCAATGAACAGGATGCTTCATTCCAGCGATGGAAAGACATTGTGGACCGAAGCTTAGATTCAGAAGAACAAAACACACTTGCATTGCGTCAGTCATGAAAAGTGCACTTATATGCAGGCCCTCTCAGAGGTCTAGAGAGGCCTGAGCTACTTCTTGCTTTTGAGAGCCCAAGCCATGACATAAAAATGACAACACACGAAAACAAAATGAGCCACCAAAAGAGTGAGTGGTTTGTTTATATAAGCAGCTGATCCAAGAGGACCCATTCATTGTGCTATATTGTGTCAGAGCATATATATTATTATTTATGAATATTTTAAACTCTTTACTATAACAAAATCTAAATCTGTTAACCAAAAAAAATTATGTCTTTTGCCATAGTTTGAAGCTATAAGCTGAGAGGATGTATCACATTTTGGTCCAATGCACACACAAAAAAACCTTATCAAATGCCAAAAATGAAGTGTCTAAATCTCAGAGCTTGGAAGAGTTACTTTTTTGAACTACAGCTCCCATCAGCCCAATCCAGTGGCCATGCGCTGAGGCTGATGGGAGTTGTAGTTTAAAAAAGTAACGTTTCCAAGCTCGCTAAATGTGAGGCCACCTTTAAGCTCAAAGCCCAAGGCAAATGTCTCCCCACTCCCCTCCAATTAGTCCTGCTTATATGGCAGCAGGGAACAGAGCTGGAACAGCAAGGCTAGTCCATATATGCTCCCAACTGCTACTTTGATTGTTAAGAATGAAGAAGGGGCTGTCCTAAAGCAGTTGTTCATTAGACCAATGTTCAGTGATAACAGTGCCAACTGCAGCTAGTTGGTTCATCCAAAACTTTATCTTCGTAAGGTATGGTAGTGATGGAAGGATCTGTCAATTTCAGTTCTATCTGTTTCTCATTTTTCCAATATTAAATCCAGAGCTCTGTATTTCTGCAGCAATTTGTGCTTTTTTTAAAAAAAATCTGCATGAGAATTCTTACATATTTTGGTGCAAATTTCTCCGAATAAACACATTTTTGTATGTAATGAATGTACACATTTTTGCAAGCAATTTTTCCTAAAATAATGCATTGTGTATTTTTACTATATACATTTTTATGCACCCTTTCTCCTAATATATGCACTTTTGTAAACATCATTTGGGTGGAGAACTGCACTGCAAAATTCATATAAGTGGAAATTTCATAGGGCAACTGTGGTCTGATTCTCATAGTTTCGGAAAGTGCGGATTTGACAGATTTGGCGTTGAATGGGAACAGAATTAAATTTCTCACCCATCCCTATATGGGGGTCTCCTCTGGATGGCATTCTTCACCCTTGTAGTTACAAATATGCATATATAGGCTTAATACAGTTCCTCAGATATTCATACCCCCAAGCTGAAGCAAATGAGTATTCCCTAAATCTATTGAACCCTCCTCAGCAGTTAAGCCAGGCAAAAGCCAAAATAAAAGTTTCACCACCCTCTTGGAATGTTTTTGGTGGGGAGTACATACTGGGCCCTTTTTTATCTTAACTTCCCGTTCTTGGCACAAAATACTTTCCTTGTACCAGACAACCAAAGCACAGGCTGTACATAATGCTCTTGCTTACATGAAAGGACTGCTTAAGAACAAGAAGGAGTTCTATAGCTTGGCTAAGAGGATCAAGGGTTGCCAGCCTATCATATGGCTAACAGCTCTGTCAAAAACTCGAGGCCATCACACATTGTGCTTTTTTAAGTGTACACCTAAGATTTTTATAAAGATTATTTCAAAAATGTGTATTTTCACAAACATGTATCAAATTTTATTGAAGGTTTATTGAAATAATTTAAACTAGAAATCATCAATAATTGAGATATATGGCATATGATACACTTCCCTGGGCTCCTATGAGTGGAGGATGGTATAGGAACCCAATAAATAACTAACTTCTTACTTCTGCAAAAATCTCTGTACTGGAAAATAAATATGCTCCATTCCTTATCTGATTTGTTTTTCTAGAATATGGGATGTGGCAACCAAGATTAAACTTACATGTTATAAACAATCAAGCAAAAAAAGCTATGATAATAACTTTATTTAAAAATGGATGCGCTTTATTATGATCTGGAATTATTTGGGTTGTAATCCTCTATATACACACTCACCAGGGAGTCAGTCTAACTGAATTCAATGGGATTTACTTCTGAATAGATATGCCTAGGGTTGCACTGTTATTTATTCTATTTATTACTAGATTAATAGGGCCACCCATGAATGCAGGACAGTGTATATACTTTTTCTCTACTTACATTGATCAAATAATTTATAAATTAGGTCTTTGAATAAATAGAATATGAATGGTTTCTCTTTTTTTGCCTCTATATTGCATTCATTTTTGCATTTTGTTACTCTCCTAACAAAAAAATATTAATGCTTTTTTGAGATATTGCAGAAAGTGTACTGAGGCACTCAATGAGAGGTGGGATAACCTGGGAGAGGGAGAGGGCTCTTGGGATGCTGTCCAGCAGGGATGGCCTATCAGGTGAACTAGCAGGATGGGATGAGTTTGGATTGGTAAACCAAATAGGCTATAGGCCCTTGCAGCACTTCTCCTGATTGGTTCGGCCATGTTTGTGTGTGGGAGCCCCTCCCTTTGTGGGACTCAAACTGAGGACCCGTTGTTGATCCCTCAGTTTTTGTGCCAGGCCAGGGCTCCTACTGCAGCACATACACACCTGGTGTATGTGACTGGGGCCTGAGACTGGGGTGCTTGTGAACAATGTGTGATAACTAAGGAAATGAACCTCTCCTCACAGGTGTACAAAGTTCCCCTAAAATCCAGCATTTGCTACACCTAACAGTACCCTGCACCTAAGAAGGAAAGCATGAGTGACAGCCTAAGGAAAATATAGTGAGCCCACAACAGAGTTCATTAAAAAAAAATCAGGAAATTAGTGGGAGGTATACAACTAACTCATCCCATCAGTATAAGGGTTACCACTAGTGCAATGGGACTTTCCCCCCTACATGCCCCACCCCTTCCCCAAATCTGTTCCAGAGAGTTGGGAGAACTCTGAGACCAGATTTAGGGGGTGTGCGGGAAAAGGAGAGGGGGAAATCCTGTTGCACTAGCAGTAATACTTGCACTGACAGGACTTTGACCTAGCACTCTGTTGGATACAACCCAGTGCTTTTTTAAAATGCCCACTATGTTTTGCCCATTAAGTAAGTGCTTCTCAGCATGATATTTTGTATTTGGACTGATGGTCACATTTTCAGTCCCAGTCTGGATGGATTTCAAATTCCATTTAAGACAGATCAGGTTATCTTTTTAAAATTAACTTTAGCTGGCTTTGGATCATATTCTTGTTTTTGAGGATACTGAGGGAAATGTCTAAGAAGGAACAATAAAAACTTCCTTTTCTTTTACAATACAATTTTCTTATAATGTGAAATCATTGGTGGGTTTTGTTTTGTTTCCCGTGAGTCACTATAGAAGGGATAATGGTGGATAAAGCATTACACGCAATTCATACCACACTGGGGAAAAGGTATACATAAGATTTTGAAGGAAGTGCTATCATGACATGTTCATTTCCATTCTTGGGAAACCACTAACAATTTTTTTGCTTACACACCTACTTTTTATAAATATGAGGCAATGGGAATACAATTTGTAGTGTAATCTTGATCCCACAAAAGTCAATAGGAAACACTCACTATGATGTCAATGGCTGTGTAATGTAACGGCTAAGAGACAGGGGCTGCAATTCTGTACCCACTTACCTGGAAGTAAGTCCTGCTGAATTCAAAAAAACTTTTATCTGAGTAGAGATGCACAGGCTTGCACAGGAAACTACTAATCAGGAAGCACCTGCTTCAAATCTCGACTCTCCCATGAATGATTAGGGTCACATCTACATCACACATTTAAAGCACATGGCCCTCCCCTAGAATCCTGGGAACTGTGGTTTATCCCCCACAGACCCAAGATTCTTGTTAACAAACTGCAATTCCCAGGATTCTTTGGTGGAAGCCATGTATTTTAAATGTATGATATGGATGTGACCAAAGTGGCATTCGACAAGCCACTATCTCTCAGCCTCGTCTCCTCATCTGTAATATGGAAGATAATAATATGGGACACTTACCTTATGGGTTTGTTGAAAGGATTACAACTAAATGTAATAATGGATAGCATCATATAAATGTTAACTAGGGTCATTAGAGTGTGTTCCTTTTAACAAAACGATTTCAGATGAATGTTGTGAGGCTTGCATTTCAAATCTAGATATTTATTAGGAATGGTAATTTATATATCTATTTTTATATTTGAAGAGTTTCACTGTTATTATTTTATATCAATGTTTTCCCCTACAGCACCTCTGTGATGTGGGATGTTATCTCGGATGGGACACCAAAGCTGAGTTTTATTTTATTTTTATTTATTTTATTAGATTTTTATACCGCCCGACTAGCATTAGCTCTCTGGGCGATGTACAACAAAATATAAAAATACAAAAACATCTCAAAATCTCATAATAAAATACAGCATAAACATATGTAAAAACAAGAAATCAGAAACAATTACAACAAAATTTAAAACTAAAACAAGTTACATATTAAAATGCCATAGCAAAGAGGAAGGTCTTAACCTGGCGCCGAAAGGACAACAATGTCAGCGCCATACGCACCTCTTCGGACTGTTCCACAATTCGGGGGCCACCACTGAGAAGGCCCTAGATCTTGTCACCACCCTCCGAGCCTCCCTATGAGACAGAACTCGGAGGAGGGCCTTCGATGTAGAGCATAGTGTACGGGCAGGTTCATATCGGGAGAGGTTATGAGGCACATGCCCAGGACCAACCACTGAGATAGAATTTAAGTACAGATACCAGTCCAATTGTCCATTTACAACTTCTCATTAGTTCAGCTTTACAAATATTATGAGTATGGAGGACCCCATTCATGTCAGTGAACAAATAGGAGTTGTAATTTCAAAACAGGAGTTCTACATTTTGTAGGAAGAAAGAGTAATCTAAATAAGGTATCCAATACATCTGCAATGAGTGTGGAGGACATAAATCTAAAGCAGGCCGTAAAAAACAGTTTCTATAATCTCTGCTATAAAGGCTGCATAACCCACTGAATAACAGAAAAATTATATGAATGTTTACCTGACTTGATAATAAACTGTTGCTGGATTGAGGCAGCTAGGGAGCCATTTTCATCTGTTTTAGAAAAGCTAACTAAATTCAAGTGGGGGAGAATGGCATTGTGGTGATAAAGTGGAGGTTGGCCACTAGGTAGGGTTGCCAGGTCAGAAGCATCCCAAACCCTGAGATTTCAGGGGCTGGCCCTAGTGATGTCACTAAGCATGATACAGTAAGCATCAACCACAGTTGCTTGGAGCATACCATTCAAACAAAAACATTTCTCTGATTGGAAGTTAAGTTAGAGATCTTAGCTGAAAGATGGTGTTCCCAAGTTCAGCTGAAGTGATAGGATCATTCCTTCTCACCTGCTTAGGAAGCCTGGGTAGGAAACATTTAATGTAGCCTACTTGCTTCTGGCAAGAAGTGTTTAAGTGCCCTCAGGCCAGGCCAGGCACCAGAAGGCCATTGTAGGAAGAAAGGAGCCTAGTGGTATGGAGATGTTAGATGGGAGTACTCAGGAGTAAAGATGGATGCCCTTGAAGGCTGCAATTCTAAACACTCTTACTAAGGGACTAAGCCCCATAGAATTCAGTGGGACTTACTTCTGAGTAGATATGGTTTGGATTGTGCTGCTGATAAAGTTTTACTAGGGATCCTCTGCAAAGATATCCATATCCAAGCAGGGTTGCCAACTCTCTGCCTGGAATGCCCTGCCCCTTCCTTTTAACATGGCTTTTAACATAAATCCCACCATAGAATCATGGGAACTGTAGTTTGTTAAAAGTGATGGGAAGATAACTGTAAGGGAGAAACTACACTTCCCAGGATTCTGTAGGGGAAATCAGGCACTTTAAATGTATCATGTGGATCTACTTCATAAACTTTGCCTGCATGTAAATCATTTTAATTAATTTTTAAAATGGAAATGAGCTATAAAGTTCAGAGCCGGCTTCAAAGGGCGGCCAGGTGGGGCCCTGGCTGAGGGCCCTGTGGCCCACAGGGGCCCCTAAGGGGCCCCTCATTATCATGGGGGAGCAGCACTCCTTTCAGCAGCAGGCTCCCTGCCACAGATTGCAGGGAGGGAACTGCCTGCCCACTCGCACAGGACTGCAACCTTAGGTGATAAGGAACTTCACTCACCTAACCCAAAATTCAAAATCATGCCACTTTAAGCTGTTTTGCAACTGTTTTACTTGTTTTTATGGTTATTGGATTTTAAAAGGATTTATTTCTTGTTGTGACCTTGGTTTCCAATAGGCAACCCTACCAAATAGGGATGTTGGAAAGACTCCATGTACACACACACTGGAGATGTAAAATACATACACCCCATATAATAGTTTATTGTCAAAACCAGTTAGTAATTACAGAATGTTTTTTTTTTAAAAAAAATCAGTATTACTTTCCTACATAAGAAAAGCAGTGACACCTAAGTAAACCATGCCTAATTGTTTTATAAAATGGGATTAGAGGGGAGAGAAAGATTAACAACACAAACAGTCTTTTGCTATGTTCACGTAAAAGTCCCATTAATTTACAGCACAATCCTAACCATGTCCACTCAAAAGTAAGTCCTATGGAATTCAATGGGGTTTTCTCCCAGTATGTGGGATTAGCATTGCAGGTTTACTCCCAGAAAAGCAAGAATAGGATTAAAGCTTCATGTTGGGTAGGTTTTCAAAACACTGCCGTCTTCAACAGCCCAGGAAAATTTTAACTTGTTTGACTCCTCATAACTACAAAAGCATAACACATTGTAATGGCATTTAGATCTCCTGCACACAAGAGAGAAAGAGACTTTAGCTTACTCAGTTTATGAGATTTTCAGACAAGCAGGAAAAAACATCAGTTTTCTGGACTTACAATAGGTTGAAGCTATTGCATGGAGGCTAACAAATCCCTTGTCAATCACAACCCTGACTTCACTTATTGGCTACAAACCTGAAACGACGGGGTTAGCGCACCCAGCTCTGAGCTTATGTAACAGAAGTTGCGGTGAGAGCTGCTGTTTTGTTGTGTATCTCTTGAACCACCTAGAAACTTTATTTTTTTGAAAAATGAAAGCTGAGTCCGCAGATTGAGGTGACTCACCTGGAGAGGACCCCCAAAATCCAATGTCTCATGGCAAAAACCGGAGAGCTGGCAACCCTACTGCTAGGGCTACTGGGGCACATTGATTTGAATGAGAATATCAAGCAATTTTTTAAAAATCCCCGCCCCCACTTCTCAAAGCCGCACACTGTTTCCTGTCCCATGCACATATTGTACTTCCTCGAAATTACAGAGGCATGTGGAGCCATTTTCTCTGAATTATGGAAAAACCACGTGATACATATTTCATTATTGGGATTGCATGCTTTTCAGCCCTACATGGAAGGCTTCCATTCCATATGTTGTTATGAGGGCTATCGAACACAGCCACTACAGCAAATTAAGGAGAAGTCTGGACCTCTTCAAAAACAGCCCCATGTGGCAGCACTAGCCTATATCGGAATCAGCCATTGGTTCTGAGCCTGCTCAAAGCTGTTTCCTTGAAGGCTAAATCTACCCAGCTAGGTGCATGCTCCCTAAGCAGCCTTGCAATTTTTTTCTTTCACTGCCTTTTGGTGTGAGTGAACGCCACTGGACCCATTGTGAATCTCTTGTTTGTATTTTTTAAAAAAAACGTATATATTTTTTGTTTCATGGATGCAGAAGTCCTGGGAGGACTTAAATTATTATTTTTTAAAACTGTCAATCTGCAGCAGTTTAGCCTCATTCAAAGCTGCTGGAATCAAAAAGTCTTATGCTGAGACTGAGGGGAGATTTTTAGCCTGCCCTACCTTGAATGTTTGGGTAGGCTGACAAAATAAAACAGAAAAAAAACCAGACTATAAATTAAATCACATTGATTGTTATCCCAATTTTTCCTGCCTTAACTCTGAGCCTCAAGGTTGATCCCAAAGAGATTTTTACAATGCTTTCAGAAAGTGGTTAAGATTGAACTTGGGAGAATCTGCAGTGGGAGAAAGTACAAGCAGAACGCAGCCACTATCAATACCTTTCTTTGTGTTTTTGCTTTCTGAACATAAAAACATAAGATCAGACAAAGGCATATCTAGTCCTGCACTCTCTTTTCACAGTGGCCAGCCTGTTGCTCGTGGGAAGCCCACAAACAGGCTATTGAGTCCAATAGCGCTACCCTCCTCATGATCCCCAGCAACTTCTTCAAAAGCATTCTGGAACGTATTTCTTTTTGGCCAACAAAGGATGTTGTGGAGTCTTCTTATTAAATACGAACAAAGATTTCTCATTTGTGAGAGAGGTGGACTTTGTGCATGCTCATGCCATTTATTTCTGGAGCTCATAATTCCTAATCATGACTACACAATTTCCTTCTGGCACAACTGGCACAAACTTTGTCTTTACACTTTTAATGCTAACCCACCAGAAGATCTAGAGAACTAATATAAACTTCCTCCTCTCTGCCACAGGGTTATTCTATGGTATGAGGTATATTACTGTGGTATGCTTTCAATCAACAGGGTAGCAGATACAAAACAATAGTCCAGTAGCACTTTAAAGGCCAGCAAAGGTATTATTACATAAACTTTCATGGATTGCCAAGAATGATGCATCGGATAAAGTGGACTGTAGCCTAAGAAAGCTTTTGCCATAATAAAAATGTTAGTCTTTAAGGTGCTAGTACTATTCTTTTTGTTGTTTTATTACAGTTGCACTACAATCTACTTTACAGGTTTGTTTTGAGGATAAAAACTATAAAACACTTCAGCAAATTTAAAATGCTATTAAGAAGAAAGATTGTTCAAATGAGAATTCGGTGTGGTTGTGTCCCAGATTATTTTTTCTTTGATTTTTAGTGGGGGGTTTTCATGATTCCAAACTTGGCCACATATAAACACCTCCAGTTCAAAATCAGGGACAGGCAGGCTGGAGATAGACTTTTGATCATCATTATTTATCATTCTTGACTTTCTTTCCATTCCACCTTTCCTCCAAGAAGCTCAAGGTGGCATTCATGGGTCTCCTTTTCCCCATGTTGTCCTCACAACAACCCTGGGAGATAGGTTAGGCTGAGAGACAGTGACTGGCCCAATGTCACACAGTGACCTTATTGGCTGATTGATGGTTTTACCTCTGATCTCCCAGGTCCTTGTCCATATAATATCCCTCTATTCCATATTCTGAAAAAAGTCATAGAAGTGAATATTGGGGGAAGGGAATAATATTTTCCCAAAGAATGGGTGTCCTTGTTTATAGTCCTGTGTGACATCTTTAAGATTAACATATTCAGGCTGCAATCTTGTACAGAGGGAGCAATCCCCATGGGATTCAATGGGGCTTACTTCTAAGTAATGTCCATTTTCTTTGGCATGAACCCACTTTAGAAAATGTGGCCACAATTCTGAAACAAGGAATGACACGTATGTGTTAAATATTTATATAACTGCAAATGTTTAAGTGTCCAGATTCAGGTATAGAATTGGAACAGGTGGTGGCCACACAACCTTTCTCCCAGCAGAGAGGCAGCTGTGATATTACGGAGCCCTTTTGAACCCAAGAAAGACACTTTTCAGTTTAGTTAGGTGCTGTTTGTAAAACTGCAATACTTCAGTGTCCACAGTATCTTTGCAAGGGAGAAGGCTGTAAAGAAAAACAGAACTGGCCATGCCTCTGTGACTTATTGGCCACCTCCGTATGACTTATTGGCCACACCCCTGTGACTCCCTAGCAGCCCTACCAGCTCCAGTGGACATCAGCTGCCACTGTGTAAAGAGCCCTGTGCACATGTGTGGGCTCGCTACAGACATTCTCTACATCATGAAGATTGCTGGAAGAGATTGCTGGTTACCAAAATGCATTCACTTAGCCTTCTATAATGGGCTTAGGTCACATCCAAGAAAGTAGAAGATTCTTCCTTGTTGGCTTTTGGCTTTCCCCTGAAGTTTATTGTATGTGTGCAGTTATGACCCGAATGCTCCAGAGGTGTCACCAACTCTTCTCCTGACTGGGAGAAAATTGCTTGCGGGAACAGATGCTAGGAGATACATAGTGGGAAATGTGAGGCTTAATTAACTTTCACCCATGCATTTAAATCAACCCCCTCTCCATATTGCCCCTTATATGCAACTGGGTCAAATCCACATTTAAAGACATAGTTCTGCTAGTATCTTATGTAGTTTGGGCCTTAGGGAAATGTCAAACCGTAAAAGGGAAGTCTGTTTCTATCATGGTCTGAGTGGGTCCCAACTCCTTGCCTCTCAGGTAGGGATAAGCAGATCTGTCAATTTTGTTCCTTTCAGTTTCTCATTTTTCTAGTCATAAATTGTTCTCCATATTTCTGCAGCAATTTTTAAAAAATCCTCAAGAACATTTATCAGCATTTTAGTGTTAATTTATCCTAAGTAAATACATTTATGTACCTAGCTTTGACTTATGTACACATGGTTGCAAGCAATTTCCCCTAACATAATGCATTTCACAAATATATTCATGTTTATGCACACTTCTCCCTAATATATGTGTTTCTGGAAACACTGGTTGGAGTGTTGGAGTTTTGCAAAATTTGTAGAAAGGTAATTTTTGAATAATGGCTGTCTTTTGTTTCTCCTATTGTTTGAGGACGTGCAAATTGGATAGATTCACATTTAAATGCAAAATTAATTGATATTCTTCTCCAGCCCTACTCACAAGATATCAGTGGTAGCTCTATGGAAGCTGAATATGTTTCAGCTGCTCAGCTCCACCCCTTGCCTCAGAGAACAATGGGAGATGTTGACTGGGGAAGAAAACTTCTGTCATGGGTAGAGATGTGAAGGTCCGGGGAAAAAATGGAAAAAATCAGAAAAAAATGGCTTTTTTCCATTTTTTTCCAAAGCCGTTTTTGGTTTTTTTCCAATCAATTGGAAAAATTGAAAAAAAATGAAGAAAAAAATGGATTATGGAATGTTTTGTTTTAGCATGATGAATAAAATGTTTTCATTGAATCTTGGTCCCCCCCTTTTTCTCAGTTCTTTTTATGGGAATGGATGCTTTATGTCTGCTTGACACTGTGGAGGACTAGCAGAGACATAAATAATTTTCTTTGTTATTAATGTTGGTTTCTTCTGTGTGTTTTTAAATTGTTTTTTGCCTACTCCTCATAAACTGGCAAAATGAAAGAGGTTCATTACAGTTCAGGTGTTCCTTACAGTTCAGGATCTTGTTAGATCCATTTGTTACCACAAAAAAGTGAAAATTTTAAAAAGTACATTTAATTTGTAATAATTGTTTTAATAAAATGCATTTTAATATACCAAATGTGATAATTTTATGCCAAACCTGGACATAATTACATTTTATGTTCCTGAAGTAACAAAGTGACTTTCAATCTGTAAAAAGTGCTAATATTGCATTTTTTTCAATTTTTCTGAAAGTTTGCATTTTTTCTGGAAACACCCCCCCCCCGAAAAAATGGGTTTTTTTTCCATGGCTTCAACATTTCTGGAAATTTTACATCTCTAGTCATGGGCTGCATGAATTCCAGTTACTCAGACTCACAGCATCCCAGAAGGAGCTGTTTCCTGGTATGATACCAGCAAAGAGAAAGGACAAGACCAGGAAATGCTGCCTGAATCAACCTGGGTCCACAAGGAGACTGTGTAATGTTTATTTTGTACTAAATTTATGTGTGATTTTATTTTGAGAATCTTTTGCAAGTGACTTTGAAAGACCCTTGGGGCTATAAAGTAGTACAGGCGGGCCCCGCTTATACAGCAGGTTCCATTCCGGACCCCCGCTGTAAAGCGGAAATTGCCGTAAAGCTGAACCCCATTGAGTATAATGGGGCGCATCGTGCGAAAATGCCACAAAATGCTGCAAAAGCGGCTTTAAAATGGGGAATGAAAGCCACCGCATTAGCAGAATGCCAGGAAGCAAAGCGCCGGTAAGCGGGGCCCTACTGTATATAAGTATTATTTTTTTTAAAAAAATGTATTTTATTACGACTAGAGGCCCATTCTTTAGGTGTTTCAGGAAAGGTGTTTACTGTGGCGTTGATGCTTCTCATGCATGCAAGCTGCAGCATCTGCACAATGTCATTTTTATCAAAATGCTAGCCTGTATTCCCCCTCCCTCCCCCCCACCATTGAATCTGGTTGAATCTTTCTGGGGAAAACCTGATGAGTTAAAAGAAACACCTGTTGTCAACACTCCATTGGCAATCTCAATGACAGTTACAATAGTAAATCCTCAAGTGGAAACACAATTCCTTTGGCTTTTTAGTTATGATTTGGAATTTTGTATTCCCCTTTACTTTCTGTGGTGAAACTGCAGATATAATCCTGAAGAAAAGAGCATGATCTAATGCATTTGATAAAACCTGTACTTTGAGTACTGAGGTTTACAGACCACACACAAGCACTGTGGATTATTTCACACCACTTACTGCCAAACTGAAAGGAGTTTTTTTTTTTTGCCTGATAGGAAGGAGGGGGGCTAGCTAGTCAGTCCTTCAGTGTTCATTATTTTTGCTTTCTGAATAAAAACAGCACTTTGGGGGGCAAATAGTAACTAGGAAGGGGCATTTGGGCTGCTGAATATGTTCCAGATCAGGGTCTCATGCTTGCTTTTTCTTCAGAATAAAAATGGTCAGCTCAAGCACTCTTTTTAAAAAGTTTCAATAACCTAATGAGCAGTCTGCTCGCTCATAAGTGCCCTTTCAGATGAATACAGGGGGATCCAAAAGTCTGCACTGTATGATTCTAAATATGAGTTGCAAAATTGCTCATTATTCTGTTAGTCAGTGGTAGCCAATATTGTTTTGGAGCAATTGATTAATGTTCAGTGCTCTGGGGGCCACATGTTAAAGTGGATGTGGTTGAAGTGTGGCCATGAAAAAATTAACGAACAAATTTGGCAGGGTCACAAAAACCTTTTGGCGTCACAGAATCAGAGGGCATCCACGGGAATGGACAGATATATATTCACACACAGAGACACACTAAAAGTGCCTGGTGTTGTTTAGGAATTTTAAGAAGCAAACAAAAACATCAGTGCAGTTTTAAACAGTTCACTCTACCATCTTGATTTAAAATGGTGTCCAATTGTACTCAAATATAGACAGCGACCTGCTACTTGATCTCAGCAGCCATCATGCAAAATTTGCTTACAATATCTTAAGCTGTGTTCAAATACATAGAGATCAGATAGAGACAAACAACTTTCCAGAATATATAGTAGTTTTGTTTTTTTTAATGGACAAATTTGGGAGGGAGTGTTATACAAAAACCTTTGGCATCACAGTGGGGTATCTAAGGAAGCAATCAGTAATGAATAAATAAAAATAAAATGGAAAGCATCTTGGGAGTGACCACAAAAAACTTGTTGGTGTTACAGTGGGAGACCCCTAACAGCAGTCAAAAACAATATTTTTTTAAAAAAACATGTGGAACATGGGGAAACAGAAAAAAAACTTTTAGAGGACTGGATACAGGTTACAGATTAACCACCCTTGCATTAAGTGAATCCATTATGGCTTTGACCCTATGAGCTTTGTTCTATTGAAGGTACTTCCACTCTCTCAGGGAATGACCCTGCTGATCAGAAGGGGAATAAGATTCTTGTCAATGGCAAACCTGTTTCCCTTGAAAGTTGACACCATGTTCCAGAGCTACTGCCCTAACCTCATGAATGTTGAGGAGTCTAACAGGAGTTAGTCCTGAAGGTGCTGCTGGCATTCAAAGAGAAAAGATAATGCACACAGGTTTGCTGGGAAAGGTCCCTGCCCCATTGGTTGAGAATGCCCTTTCATCTCTGCCTTCCCACTAGCCTTAACCTCATTCTCTCAACCATCTCCCACTAAGCTGGAGACAATAAGATTTCTCCACCAAACTGGACATTGTTGTTAATTTTGATTTCTTACCCATTCTTCACCATAAGGTCCCAGGGCAGGTTACAGCAATTTAAAATTAAATATTAAAAACAGTTTAAAACAAATTACAGTCACAGGAACAGGATGGGTCCTGAAAATATATATCTCAGGTATAAAAGGCCAGTGTAAAGAGGTGTGTCTTCATGTGGAGTGATTTCAAATACCTCTTTAGAAACTCCAGATGTATAAAAGTACTAACAACTTTATTTCTAATAATAGATGGGACTGTGAGTCAGAAAGTGGCTAACTTTTCCCCAAAGAATCCCCAACAATAATTTGCAAATCTTAGAAATAATTAAGGCAAGCATGAGCAGGGAGTAACACTCTTCTTGAACAAAGTTTATGCCATAAGTGGCTGCCTCATAGAAGTGTCATAGGTGCAGCTTGTGCAACAAATTGTTGACTAGCATTTGCAGCAGAGTGGAGACAAACTTTGTTGTGTGACCTAATTCTCATACCAAGACACTGATGTACATAGCAAGAAAGATTAGGGTTGCCTCTTATTATCTTGAAAGAGGCTTGGTGTTTGTAACAGCTGGGGCACCATTAATAAATAAAAAAAAGCTTTCCCCATCACTGCATCATTTTGCACATGGCTAGAAAATCTCAACCCATTGAATTTCTACCTGTAACAAGCTGGTAAATGTGCATTGCCTCTGTTAATTAAAACAGTACACATGGGATGAAGAATATTTTTCAGCTCAAGGTCAACATTCTGTGAGAGGTTACTGCATTCACACAGAATGCAACCTTAGAGTACATGAAAACACATAGAGTGAAATCGAAATAATTTTGCATTTAAAACAGCTCCAAGTTTTAAAATTAGGTAACTATGTCAATTTGTTTTTTTCCTAGTTTGCTAGTTTCCATCTTCTGTGGGAAGCAACTACAAAGATGGAAATGAAAGTATTATTTTTCATTGTTTGTAAAGATCCAAGAAAAATCTAGATTCCATCATCCAGGGGTGTGTGTTTCCTTGCTCCCCATTTCTGTACAGTACTACAAAAAAGCTTTTATAAACTTTCTTGTTGCTATTAAATCTAAAACCTTCTGTTTTTTTAAATCTGAAGATGATAGAATTTGAATGCTGTAGTTGTCCAACACAATACAAAATATTTTTATGCAAGCTTTTGTCACAGATTGGCTATATCTGAATACAAAACACTCATATCCCTTTTTCTACGTACTTGAAAATACTCATTTTAATGCCATATTTCCCAAAATTCACTGGGAGTGTATGGCCCATGTAAATGGCTTGTTCGCACAACCTGTTCTCTATCCAGTGATGAGTTAATGTATGCAACATCCATCAGTTTTAAAGGCTTCTGCTTGAGAAGAGATTGTGCGTAATCCAGGGGTGTGTGGATTTTATGAAATAGAATTATTAGTCACCTTTCTATATGATATATATACCCAGAGATTTATAAGCATACAAAATTAGCAAGTACAATAATAAAGCTGAAACAATCACTCAAACACAATAAATCAATACAACAGTGCCGATTCCCGCTACTAAGGGTCCTGCTACTGATCTCATGAGGTAATGAGGGAACACAGAAGGCCACATCATCAAATCTTAAAGGCCATGGTGGGAACATACCAAACTAGGCATTCTCAAGGTACTACACAACACACACACTCAAAGCTTATAAACCTATCAATTCATCATAGTCTCTCTCTCCTTTTATGGGCTACATCAGAAGGAAACAAGCCAGTGGTAAAAGACAGTGAATGGGGCAGACATGTAGATAGGTGCCTCATCATCATAGTTTTCTCTAACTTGAAATGCAAATGATAATGAATGAAAAAACAGCAAAATGTCCAGTGGCCCCTCCAAGTAAACCCAGTTACAGTACCATTAACTTTTTTAGGGTATAACCCACTGATGCAGGAAAAGGTGGGGGAAAGGAAGGAAACATTGAACCCAAAGGCTAAGAAACATAAGGGTAAGTGTGCCACAAATTAGTATACATTCCATTTTGAACTAGGGTTTTAAAAAAACAAATATGTTATTTCAGGCTTTTCTGGTAGATATTTTGCATGCTTTTCTGATATTCTATTTTTGTTTTTTTAGATTCACCTGAAAAACAAACTTGTCCATGCTACATGTTTAGGGAAGGGCAGAGAGAAAATAAATACTTTAGGGTGTGTCTGTTCTCCTCAACAGTCCCTCCTTCTAGTCTTGGTTCCTGACCTTTAGATTTTGCTTCCTGTTGGACAATCAAGAGGAAACCTTTTAACTGGCTGCTATATAAAGGACTAACTAAGCAACTGGAAAATAACTGTGGAAAGCAGTTGGTTGTTTTTTTTTACTGATAGCTGGGTTGATTGTTGCGCCCCAAAACCCTGAAAAAGCCTCATGCTGAGCTGCACACATTGGGAAAATAAAAAATTAGGCCTGAGTTACAGCCTAGGTGGCCAGCAGGGCTGGCATCAGGCATAACTGGGCCCTTTGGCACCAGACTGCCCCAGGCTTGTGCAGTCATGCTCCCCAGCACCCCCTCCTTATGCAGACAGTCAACTCCTTAAGGACACTCTGCCATTATCCTGGGTAATGGTAGGTATGCGTGCACAGCATGCTAGCACACTGATGCAACAATGTGGGAGGTAGGTGGGATGGGCAGGCGTATTTAAGTCCACATTTCCTGTATGGGGGTGTTTCCTGGGAAGGTGGAATTCCTGATCCACAGTGGCATCGGGTCACTGGGCCCCATGACCCAATGCTGGTATGGATCACACAGCAGGAGCTCCACTCTCCCAGCCTAAGGAAGGGCCCTTCAGCAGCCTTTCTGGGGCACAGGGGCCCTCAGCCAGTGACCAACCTGGCCACCCGCTGGCCCCAGACCTGGTGGCCAGCCAGTAAGCTAGCGAACATTAGTATACACAGCAATATTTCTATTCCTCTAGGGCTGTTTTTATTCTCTGCCATCAAGTACTCAAGAAAAACAACAAAAAATAGCCACTATGAGTAAAGGGTTACTTATAGTACCTATTTTTTTCAGATGACTTGAAGTTACCTCTTTATTTCACCCTCTAGAAATAAGCACCCAATCCTACTCTGCTCATTTTAATTGCAGAATAAACAAACTCTTACTGCAGGCAAACATGATTCTTTATTGCTGGCTAGTAGACAACACAAATGAAACTGAAACAGAGCAAAAGAAAGCCCAAGGGGTGGAGTTTAACTCTAACCCATAGTACAAAGTTCTCATATTTAACTCTTCAAGGGTCATGTTACTAGGGCTCTTTCATTCAGGATCACTTAAGCAATTATTACAGGATGGCTGTGATCATGAAAAAATCCAGTAGCATCTTTGTACTTTCTGTTAGCTTGAATGTGCCTGGGGGAGAAATGCGATTCAGTTCACATTTAAAGCTGAATCTATCAAATTCACATGGGAACTAAAACACAGCCATCCTTTGAATTTCTCACATCCCAATTTTGCAGTGCAGTTCTCCAATCAATTATGAGAGAGGGAGAAAAACTTTTCTCTATCCACTTTCTCAATGCCATGCATAATTTTATACACTTCTATCATGTCTCCTCTGACCCGCCTTTTCTCTAAACTAAAAAGCCCCAAATGCTGCAACCTTTCCTCATAAGGGAGTCGCTCCATCCCCTTGATCATTCTGGTTGCCCTCTTCTGAACCTTTTCCAACTCTATAATATCCTTTTTGAGATGAGGTGACCAGAACTGTACACAGTATTCCAAATGCGGCCGCACCATAGATTTATACAACGGCATTATGATATTGGCTGTTTTATTTTCAATACCTGTCGGAAGGCAGAGCTGGGGTCCCAATCCCGGGGAGCTGGATCCCGGAGAGTTGGGAGAAGAGTATTTGGATGGATGGCAGAGGGAAGGGGGAGGAACTTCCCCCCTTTGGAGCGAAGACGAAACAGAGGAACTGCCAGTGATAAGGTCGCTTAGCAACGGGGAGCCTGAGCCCTCCCTGGACATTCTCACGCCTCCCCCTCTTCCAGGCTCAGAGCAAGAGGGGGAAGAGGGAGGGCTGCTCACAGCAGAAAAGCAGGGAGGCAGTTTACCATCAGCCCCTCCCCTATCCCCCATCCTGGAATCGGAAACTTCAGAAGAGGAGGGGGTGATGCTTCCCCCCTCACCACGCACACGCAGACAGCTGAAAAGACAGGAGAGAAGGGGGGGAAGGCGGGAAGTACCTGAGGGGCAGTTAAGGAGGAGCGAAAGATTGCGCGCCTGTTTGGCCCCTTCTTAAAGAACAGGCGGGAAGAAGTCCCTTGCTCTGTCAACTTTCTCCCAATGCCGCAGGACCTGTATCCCTGTATTGCTTCATGAGAAAATGCAGTCTTTGTTTGGACATTACCCTAATAAAACACGAATTAACTACAACCGCTGGTCTGGTTCCTGAGTCACATCCTGGGCCTGACAGCTTGACAAAGCCACCTAAATCACCCTCAACGCTCTCTTCACTTGACTGGGACAAGATGTCAAAGGGAGCAGCGGGGGGGACGAACCCCACTTCTGAGACGGAAGAAGTGAAACTCTTGAGGACTAAGGTAGCTGATTTGCAGACGGATGTTCAAGCCCTGCTAGCAGCAGTCAAGGCGCTGAAGACGGATAATCAAACCTTGAAGGCCACGATAGACCAGATGCAAACAGCCCCTCCAGCTGCCGTAGTAAAGGTTCCCATTGGATTGCCCCCAAAATACGCGGGACAAAGTGATCAGTTGGCAACTTTCGTGGCTCAATGTGAGTTATATCTGGATGTCAGGCACACGGAATTTCCAGACGATGGGGCTAAAGTGGCCTTCGTGATTAGCCTCCTGGAGGGAGAAGCTGCAAAATGGGTGACTCCATATCTCGTGAGAAAGGATACTGTCTTAAGAAGGTACAGAGGATTTATACAGGAGATGACCAAGATGTTCCAAGACCCGCAAAGAGCTGAAACAGTAGCGCGGCAACTAGGCGCTCTGAAGCAAGCTAAAGGGACTGTTTCCGAGTACACTAACGCTTTTAAAATTCTGTCCCAGGAAACTGGTTACAATGACGCCGCCCTGATGTTTATGTACCGGAGTGGATTAAATGCTGAAATCCTGGATGAGTTGGCCAGGACCTCCCCCCCCCGCTGACCTACCAGGGCTCATCCAGCTATGCCTACAGATAGATCACCGGATGGAAGGAAGGCGCCTGGAAAGGAAGCAGGAGGTCCCGAGATACTCAGCCTCGGCATCCCGCAGCAAGACCCTTCCCTCTGCAGGGATGGCAGGTAATGCAACTGAGGGACAGGGAGGGGCTAGGCCAAGATTGTCAGAAGAAGAAAAGGAAAGACAACGTCGAGAACGTTTATGCTTTTATTGTTCAAAGCCGGGCCACGTGGCCAGAGACTGTGGACTGAAAGGGGGGAAAGCTGAGCCATCGGGAAACTAGAACACCCAGTCCACGTGCAGGCCGGTGGACTGGGGGCAGCATTGTATAAAGGCCCCCCAACAATCCAACCTCCCTCAAAGGGGGTGTTGGTCTTGCCTATTCGGATTACAACTTCCAGAGGAGTGGTGTTTAATTCCACTGCCTTAATTGACAGTGGAGCCTCCACAAATTTTATTGATGCAAAGTTAGTCAAGTGTCATGGAATTTCCCGGTGGAAACTGGACTCTCCCCTAGCTGTGGAGACTATCGATGGGAGACCCCTGAAGTCAGGAGGGGTGACACAAGCCACGGAGGAAGTGAAACTTCAAATCCCTGGGCACAAAGAGTTCATTTCGCTATACGTGTCAGATCTCTCAAACTTTGAGGTGATTCTGGGAATGCCCTGGCTAGCAAAGCATGAACCCAAAATAAGTTGGAAGGAGACGGTGGTGTGGTTCACCTCACAGTATTGCCAGGAGAACTGTCAACCTGAAGGAATCAAGAACACCTTAGCGGGGGCAGTGCAAGAGATCGAGCAAGTGACCCTGCCGCCAAAGTATGAAGAATTCAAAGATGTGTTTGATGAAAAAGAGGCAGAGACTTTACCCCCCCTCTGCCCTTACGACTGTGTGATTGATCTAGTGCCAGGAGCCAGCATCCCATCAGGGAGAATCTACTCTCTCACATAGAATGAGAGGGAGGCCCTGAAGGAATTCCTGGATAAAAACCTGAGGCGAGGATTCATACGCCCCTCACAATCCCCTGCTGGAGCGCCACTATTGTTTGTGAAAAAGAAGGGGGGGAACTCAGACCCTGTAATGACTATCGCGCATTGAACCAGATCACCATCCCCAACAGCTACCCGCTGCCCCTGATCTCAGAGTTGCTGGACCGACTGCGCTCTGCAAAAATCTTCACGAAGTTGGATTTGAGAGGAGCGTACAATCTGATCAGAATGAAGGAGGGAGATGAATGGAAAACAGGATTCTTGACCGCTTACGGACAGTATGAATACCTGGTCATGCCGTTCGGGCTTTGTGGAAGTCCAGGAATTTTTCAAAAATTCATGAACGACGTGTTTAGAGACTTGTTGGACACGTATGTAATCTGTTACTTAGATGATATCCTGGTGTTCTCAAAGAACCAGGAAGACCACGACCAGCATGTGAAGACGGTGTTGAAGAGACTGAGAGAAAATCACCTGTATACTAAATTAGAGAAATGTGGATTTGACCTCAAGTCTCTAGACTTCCTTGGATATCGAATCTCAGCAGAAGGCGTGGAGATGGACCCAGGGAAAGTAAGCTGCATATTGGACTGGGGCCAACCTGTCACCAAAAAGGATGTACAACGGTTTTTGGGGTTTGCCAATTATTACAGAAAGTTCATTCCAGGGTTTTCCAAATTAACAGCTCCTCTGACTGACTGTTTAAGGGGGAAGAAGAAGTTTCAATGGACAGAGAACGCCACCGAGGCCTTTGAGGAGCTGAAGAGAAGGTTTGCTACTGAGCCCATTCTGCGCTTTGCTGATCCGAACCACCCTTTCGTAGTGGAAGCAGATGCTTCAGATTTTGCCATCGGGGGGGTCCTGCTACAATTAGACCAAGAAGGGAAGGAGCTGCACCCCTGTGCGTACTTCTCTCGGAAGTTAAAGCCTGCAGAGAAGAACTACACACTTTGGGAGAAGATGCTGCTGGCCATCAAGGACTCTTTTGAAAACTGGAAACAATACCTAGAGGGGGCCTCTCATCGAATTGAAGTGCGCTCCGACCACAAGAATCTTGAAAGCCTCCAAACAGCCAGAAAGCTGAACCAGAGACAGATAAGATGGTCCCAGTTCTTCACTAGGTTTAACTTCCAGATTACTTACCATGCCCAAGCCAAAAACCAGAGAGCGGATGCCTTATCCAGACAGCCACAATACAAAGAAAGTGAATCCGAGGACCAGCCTCAGTACGTAATCCCGCCAGAAAAATTAACGTTGGGAGTATGCCAGCCTTCATGGGAAGAGGAACTCAAAAAGGCACAACAAGAAGATGCAGACATGCTAAAATATCAGCAGGAGACGGGACAAGGTCAAGACTCAGAAGTAACCTTTCACTGGAGAAATGGACTGTTATGGTTCAAAACCGCCAGATATGTGCCAGAAGGGGAATTAAGGCTCAGAATCCTACGCCAGTGTCATGATTCCATCACAGCGGGACACTTTGGGATTTACAAGACCATTCAGAACGTGGCCAAGGACATCTGGTAGCCTAAAATGCGTCGGGATATTGAGAGTTATGTAAAGTCCTGCTCTGTCTGTCTGCGGACAAAAACACAAACAGGGACACCAGCAGGACTGTTACAACCGTTGCCTGTCCCACACGAACCCTGGAAGGACCTCTCCATGGATTTTATAACTGATCTACCCAAGTCCCAAGGAATGACAGCCATCTTAGTAGTGGTGGATCTACTTACCAAAATGGCACACTTTCTTCCTTGTGCAGGGGCCTTAGAGGCTAAAGAAACGGCCAAGTTATTCATAAAAGAAGTCTACCGGCTGCATGGATTGCCAAACAGCGTAGTCTCAGACCGAGGAACTCAGTTCACAGCCAAATTTTGGAGAGCAATGTGGAAACAGTTGCAGACGGAATTAAAACTCTCCTCCGCCCATCACCCCCAGACAGATGGGCAGACGGAACGCTTGAACGCCGTTTTGGAAAGATATTTACGAAGTTATGTGTCCTATCAACAGACTGACTGGGTATCATATTTGCATTTTGCAGAGTTCGCCTACAACAATTCTCTGCACTCCAGCACTCAACAAACCCCGTTCTTCGCTAATTATGGATTCCATCCTAAAGTCTTTCCAAGCAGCTCAGAAGGAATGCTGGTACTGGCAGCTGAGAACTTCCTTAAGGAATTGCAAGCGACGCAACAGACACTGAAACAGCAGTTAAACGAAGCCAAAACGGAGTACAAGCGAGTTGCTGACCTGCACAGGAAGGAGGGGCCCCCCCTTCAACCGGGAGACCAGGTATGGCTGTCCACCCGCTTCCTCCAGATGCCGAGCAAATGTAGAAAATTACATGACAAGAGGGTGGGTCCTTTCGAAATAGAAACTCAAATCAATCCCGTGGCGTACCGACTGAAGCTGCCTGACACGTTTAAAATACATCCTGTGTTCCATCTATCCCTCTTAACGAAAGCCGCCCCTCCCAGTGAGTTACGGCCGGAGGAACCTCCCGGAGCTCCACTCCTGGTAAATGAGCAGCTTGAGTTTGAAGTTGAGGAGATCTTAGATTCCAGGATCAGACGCCACAAGCTGCAGTACTTGATTCACTGGAAAGGCTATGGGGTGGCTGACAGATCATGGAAAGATGCAGCTGATGTGCATGCTCCAGAATTGGTAAAACTTTTCCATCAACGTTTTCCCCACCGTCCCAAGCCAGACAAGGGGAGGGGGGCACAGCCTGGGAGGGGGGATGGTGTCGGAAGGCAGAGCTGGGGTCCCAATCCCGGGGAGCTGGATCCCGGAGAGTTGGGAGAAGAGTATTCGGATGGATGGCAGAGGGAAGGGGGAGGAACTTCCCCCCTTTGGAGCGAAGACGAAACAGAGGAACTGCCAGTGATAAGGTCACTTAGCAACGGGGAGCCTGAGCCCTCCCTGGACATTCTCACGCCTCCCCCTCTTTCAGGCTCAGAGCAAGAGGGGAAAGAGGGAGGGCTGCTCACAGCAGAAAAGCGGGGAGACAGTTTACCATCAGCCCCTCCCCTATCCCCCATCCTGGAATCGGAAACTTCAGAAGAGGAGGGGGTGATGCTTCCCCCCTCACCATGCACACGCAGACAGCTGAAAAGACAGGAGAGAAGGGGAGGAAGGCGGGCAGTACCTGAGGGGCAGTTAAGGAGGAGCGAAAGATTGTGCGCCCGTTTGGCCCCTTCTTAAAGAACAGGTGGGAAGAAGTCCCTTGCTCTGTCAACTTTCTCCCAATGCTGCAGGACCTGTATCCCTGTATTGCTTCATGAGAAAACGCAGTCTTTGTTTGGACATTACCCTAATAAAACACGAATTAACTACAACCGCTGGTCTGGTTCCTGAGTCACATCCTGGGCCTGACAATACCTTTCCTAATTATCCCATTGAACTCAAAAAGTATGCAACTGATCAAACTCACCCTCCATTCTCCTGCCTTCTATCCCCTTCCTTTGCCCCCTCCAATCCCCTCCAATCCCCTCCTTCCCCCCTCCCCATGGTCAGTTTTTCCTAACCTAACCATGACTGCATAGGAGTAAATCCCACTGAGCTCAATAAGCATGCAAATGATCAGACCTGGCTTTCTCCTCCTTCCCCTCCCCTCTCCCTTCCTCTTCCCCTCCCCTCTTCCTTCTTCCTCCTCCCCTGCCCACTCCAGCCCTCTCTCCCTCCCCCTGGTCAGTTTTACTTATCCTAAGCATGATTGCACAGGAGTAAATCCCACTGAACTCAATAAGCATGCAAATGATCAAACCTGTCCTTCTCCTACCCTCCCCCTCCTGCCTGCTCCCTTCCCAATCCTCCCCTCTGCCTTTCCTCCCCTCCCTCCTCCTCTTCCTCCTCCTGCCCTCCCCATCCCCTGTGGTCAGTTTCACCTATCCTAAACATGACTGCAGGGGAGTAAATCCCACTGAACTCAATAAGCATGCAAATGATCGATCCATTCTAGCAGAGAAATTCACTAAGAGGCAAAAAACCTTGTTTTTTAATGACCCTCTGTTGCCCCCTCCCAGCTAAAACAAGATCAGCACAGCACATATCTTGTTTCTGTTATTTGGGCTGATTGTAGGTGTTGCCACCACTCACCATATCCTCAGAGGCACATGTTACCAAATTCTTTACCACACTGAACCATGAGGTTTTGGAGTTGTCTAACCATAGTTTCCTTTATTTGTTTCTTAGATCCTGGTTCCTGTGTATCACAGTTGGAGAGATATTTGTTAAGAACCCCATTACATAAATTACTTTGGGTGGATAATACCAAGTGGACAAACTCTGTAAAAAATCAGTAAAAATAACATTTTTATTATTCATAGGTTAAAGATATGGAACCATTATACAGTAAATTATTATTGAGCACAGATAATCTCCCTTAAAATCTGTACTGGATTTTAAATCCTGATCAGAATTTAGAATCTGGAGAAAGAACAAATTATTCAGATACAAAGACTTCATTAAAATAATAAATAACAATGGGATATTTTGAAATCAGTAACGATGGATAGACCCATTAAAGTCTAATTCATCCCAGTTGTCAGAAGGGATGGAACAATGTTGGTCCTGCCCATTACCAGGTGGATTTTTAAAATGAAAAATCCTTAAAAATCCAGCTGGAAACATATATTATTTATTTTATTTATTTATTTTAAAATATTTCTATCCCGCCCTTCTACCCTATAATAGGGCACTCAGGGCGGCTTACAAAAAGCTTACAAGGTGGTTTTAGGATTACACCACCCAGAGAGCTTCAGGTATGGGGCGGTATACAAATGTAATAAATAAATAAATACTGCCTCCAACCCCCATTTCCTCCCCTTAAAACTTCTGAAAGAGCATTTCCAGGTGCTCACAGCCTAAGCAGGTAGCATATGACTCACTACACTATTTCAGAAGTTTTTAAAGAGGAGGGGAGTGGAGGCTGTGTGCAATCCTCAGATCATCTTGTAACAGAATCCACCAGACTGTGGATTCTGTAGTGGGCCATTGACCCAATCTGGGTCATAATCCACCTGGATCGCATCAGGTGAGCCTACTTTAGAATCCAAGTAGGGCAGTATTCTCCATTCCTAGCACTCAAAACGGAGTCACCAACCTTTTTATGATTTCTTTAGAGAGTATGAATTAAAACTATCTAGACTTTTTCTTTTAAACAAAGCTTTGCTTTCCCTGTGGGCAGTGATGAGTACATAAACTGAGAACTGTATTTCCTCTCCGTACCTAGGACAAGAATTAAATGAAACACTGTAAATCAAATGCAGTCTTGAATTCATGCAAGACGTGCAGTCTTGAATTCATCTACATTAACACAAGACACTTCCCTTTTGGCCTCCTCCCTGGAATCGTTTCATCATGTTTGTAAGACTGAATCATTTAACAAAATAAGCAAGGTCTTACATAAGTGAAGAAAGTCCAAACAGAAAGTTATCGTGACTAGAAAAGCATTCTACTTCCAACTTCCCTATATTACTTCAGTTCAAAAGGAAACTGTTTTTACCCAAAAACCTAAACTTAAGGGTGGCTTTAGTTCCTGAATTAGTTCCAGTTCTGTCCAGCAATCTAATGTGTCATTGTGACAATCTTCAGTTACAGAAATTGACTTTTCTAGGGCTCACCTCCGTGGTGCAGAGTGCTAAGCGGCAGTAACGCAGCCAAAGCTCTGCTCACGGCTGGAGTTCGATTCCAACAGAAGGAGGAAGTTGAATCTCCGGTAAAAGGGGTCGAGGTCCACTCAGCCTTCCATCCATCCGTGGTCAGTAAAATGAGTACTCGGCATATGCTGGGGGGTAAAGAAAGGCCGGGGAAGGAACTGGCAATCCCACCCCATATATACGGTCTGCCTAGTAAACATCGCAAGACATCACCCTAAGAGTCGGAAATGACTCACACTATAAGTGCGGGGACACCTTTACCTTTTTTTAAAAGATTCCATTTATCTGATTCTCTACCTCAATGACAATAGATAGTGGAATGAATATAACACCACAGTCAATGGTTTCCCTCTAATAGCACATTTACCACGCTAGAAAAATATGTTATTTCTCTACCCCTTAGGGTCAAATTAGAAAGATCAACAATGATGTGTGAATGTATCTCTGCCTCTTTAAACTTTTTGGAAACAGCAGCTGGAAGAGAAATCCCCCTTCTTCCAACAGGTGCTGGGGGAATATGATTATCTTTCTCCACAGCAGCTGCTAGTTGCAAAACATTTTAAGAGACACATCTTTTAATGCATCTCCACTGTAATGTTGACTCTTGCCCTTGAGTGAGTCATTCCATTTCTATTGACTTTCCGGCACTTACTCGAAGACCTCCTTTCACAACAAGCCTTTTAAGTAAGTATCTTATCCCAATCTGCATCTGTACTGAAAATATTTTTAAAGATATTTTGTTTTTTAAGATATTTTTAGAGCTTTATCATTTGTTTGCTACCCTGGGTTTCCTTTGGGAGGAAGGGTGAGATATAAATTTTTAAGGATAATAATAATATTTATTATATATATAATTGTCATCATTACATGTAAGCCACAGCCCGCATTTACAATCCTGCACACGTCTACTCAGATGTAAGTTCCATTTAATAAAGCTGTGGTATCTATGAAGGTGCGAATATCGAATTTGGTGTGTGTCCTTCCCCTATCCCACCCACAACTTTGCCCCATTATGGCCTTTCCACCAGTGCATTTTAGACTACATAGCTGATATTCCCTCATATCAAGGTAGCTGCACTGACATATCTGTCAACGCAACAGTATATATTTCATGGTAGTGATGTAACTGGTGTTGCAATGGCATAGCAAGCCTTCCTCCATATCCTATTGCTTTTCTGCCAGTGGTTCTTGAGAGGAGGATTGTGCCCTTGGTGTCTCAATCTAGAATGAGTTTAGTGACTGTCCAGCAGCAACTCACTTGAAGGTACAATTGCTCATGTGAGTACACTGCGCAAGTAGCAAGATCTGCGTAGGAAAACAGCTTGAGGCAGGTTGTTTCATTTGTTGGCTTTTAATTCACAGCAGGCTATTTTCTATCCACTTGCCTCCATCCCAGCTGGGACTGTGCCTGGTGGAATCGCTAGAAAAACAGGAAGTGGGCTGTCAGAATACTTGGAAGGAACACATGGATGTAACAAGGCAGTTGTGTTAAGAGGCACAAGATTTTACTCAATGAAATGTCTTTTCCTGAATACAAATTTGGGACAGTTTTTCATCTCATGTAGTGTGACTCATACAGCTTACTGATTTTAGTTTACTCATTCATGACAAGCTGTTTATCTGTCACAGTGTTTCCCCAACTTTTGACAGTAGCCAGTAATAGTATTTTTTGCCCTGTATCGGAGGGACATGTCACTCTGCACTAATAAATCCCTCCATGCTAAATCTGATGCATAACTATATTGTCTCCCAGCACCCTGTCCTCACCTTTGCTAAGTCCATCATGGCAGAGCTGTGCTTTCTGAGCAATGGTGATCATGGGTGTCTGCGGAGGGAGGCAAAGGGGCATTTGTAGAATCTGAGATATGAGGCAAAATGTATTGGCACAATTATTCACATTTGTTTGGTGGGAAATTATCCTATTCTCCCCTTTCAGTGTTTTACTTTGCCCCTCCCTGGCAAAATTCCTACAGATGCCCATTATAGCAATGCTTCTAAATTCTCCTGTATTTTAGTGCAGGCTGGGGATGGGGGAGATCTGCTAAATTGGACTTAGTACTGGATTTCAACTTAATCTGACAGTCTGCTGTCTTTTTGGACTGGCACTGGTTTCTTGTGGCAGGTCGCGGCTGTCAACAGCATGGATTTTTTTTTAAAAAAAGTTTTATGTTATTATCTTCATAATTGTCTGTCCTCTAAGTTGCATTCTTTATGGATGTCTAGGTGATAACGAACACCATTTACACCCATTAACCCCCCTCCAATTTTTTCTTTGTTTTGTTACTTCTCAGATTTCTTTAGGATCTTGTAAGGAATTTTTTAAAAATACAAGGTAGTGGAGCTGCTGCTACTGATAAAGGAATTCAAGAGATCATACAAGCATAACATTTGCAGGGTTAAAATTTATTATTTAAATACACACTTTTAATTAAAGAAGAAATAAGTGATTTTCAAATATAAAATAACAGTGACAAAATCATAGCAGTAGCAATATTACTTTCTGCTTTCAAAACATATAGCCCTCGCTATTTCTATTCTATAAATGCACAAAATAAATAAATTGCAATTTTTGGTAAAATTGGTATCTGTTACTTTAATTGTTTTAAGATTAAAATTTAGTAATAAAAAATAAGTTAAAATAAGCAGTGCTGGTTGACTTTTCAATAGTAAAAATCAAAAGTACTGCCAACAAGAATAGTGAAAGGGGGGGATCATTTACCAGCACATAAGTTAGCCTGAGGCAAGAGACAGACTCAGTGGGCCATTATCTGCTGAAATGTAAATAGGGAAGAAAACCATGTGGAACATCATAAGCATTTTTATTTAAAAAATATTTTTTCATTTAAAGAAATCAGTGGATCAGCAATTGCGAAAGCAAACAGGAACAAAAAAAAGGGTGGATTGGGAACAACAGCTGAACTCTCAGAATCCAAGTGGATTGGAACTAAACAATGAAGCCCATCCCTACAGCAGGCTACTTTAGAGATGGATGAATCTATCAAATTTAGTTTCTCTCAGTTTCTCATTTTTCCAGTCTTAAATTCAGTTCTGCACATTTCCACAGCAATTAAAATTTGTCAGCAGTCTACAGCAAATTTCTCCTAATATACACATTTTTGTAATTTTCCCAAATATAACACATTTTGTATATTATTTTCAGTAATATATGCATTTATGCATATTTAATATATGCATTTTTGTACACATTGTTTGGAAAACAGCATTGCAAAATTTGGGGAAGTGAAAATTTCAAACGATAGCTGTGGTTTGGTTCACATATTGGTTTAGTATCTCATTAAGATATGAAAAAAATGAATTTCTTCTCCATCCCCTTTTACTTTTTTCCATAGGACTCATGCAATGTTGATCCTCCCTCCAACAATATATGGACAGTGACATAATTCTGAGCAAGGGAGGTTGTAAAGATGCAACAAGATTGTCTTCATAGGGACCATGTCACGTCTGTTCATATAGTGTCAGAGAGCGAGCAGATGCTGCATAACATCTCTTCAATTCAAGGGGCATAGACTCATTTTGACATTAATTGTCAAAGGCTCGCTTCGACCCCTCTGACAGCATATTCATGTGCCTCCCTCACAAATTGGGAATCACTGTTTGACTGCCTTCAGACTTCAGCATGAGGAAGAGTTAAGACTTTCACCAGTGGCCTAAGGAATGAACAAATACACACATCAGATCTCTGAATAAACAGCCTCAAAAAAGAGTGCTATCAAGAGTTCAGTTGCTGACAAAGGAAAACGAGGAAACTGGTCTCATCTGTTTCCTTTGCATCACCACTTTTACCTTCAGCAGCTCAACTGTGCTCATGAGATGAAGAGCTGAGTCTGCTGGAAATGCGTGGGATAGGGGCAGGCTTCCAGTCAGTTTGTCACAGGCTGGACAACACTCATAGCAAAAACAATCAGACAATCTACCTAAAATCAAGGCTAAGGTCAAACCCTCACTCTTCATGACCCCAGTTTTATGTCTTAAATAGAGTAACCCCTTTCAACTAAAGACAATTAATAATTTATTTGGTTTCATTTGGGGAACCCCAAGGTTTGCAGACATACAGTCCTTTTTTTGAAGGGGGACTAAAGGACAGTACCCTCTGAAACAACCTAATGAGTATGAGTGAGGACAGAACGTTGGGGATGTTGGGGAAAACTGGGGGCAGGCAGGAATGGAACGGAGTATCCTGAAAGAAGGCAAGGCATGCTGACTGGCTGGAAAACTGAACAGGAGCACCATCTACTGCAACATGTTTTGGAAATCCCACTTGTTTATTTAGATGTATAGCCTGCCACCATCTTAATGAGTTGGGTACAGGTGGCAGAAAAAAACGTCATCAACCTAAAACATCACTGAAATGTTTCCATCCTTTGCTAATTTAACCCTGAACCTGAAACAGGTAGCTCTTTGAGCATCCAAATGCTAGCTGAGATGTCTGATTTTTAAAAAGTTCTAGGAAATGTTTGAAATCACACAAAACACACAGAAATTGGTCTTCTTAGTGACAAGACAGGGTTTCAAGCCTTGGTAAATAATATAAAGATATTCAGACCCACTAACTAGCAGCGGTAGGCCTTCCCTAAGGGCACAATCCAACTCATATTTATGCAGGCTGAGGGGAGTTGGATGTGGCAGATCTCTGGCTAAGCTGGCGGGGTCCCAGCTCAGCCAGGCTATGCCAGTGTAGGTCTCTCAGCCGGGCTCAGCCAAGACCAGCATAAGTCCCCCAAAAGGGGCATTCTGGGGCTGTAGCTGAGGTGAGAGGACTTAGGCCCCATCCAACTCGTGTTTGGAGCGCTCCTGCAGGTCCCAATTCAGGCAAAGCTTATGCCAGGAAAAAGGTTGGTATAAGAAAATAACTACAATAGAAGTCAATGGAGAGGACTTACTTCTCAGTAGGGGTATTTGGGGGAGCAGACTTTTACTTTCGGGTCCCTGCACACAGCTTCCAGCTCAGCCAGCATACAACCATCCCAGAGGCTCCTGAATGGCAACTGAATGTGGCAGAACTCTACACCAGCTTTTGTTGCTCCAACACCACTTATGCCAGCTTCTCCTGAGTTGGATTGCTCTGTAAGGCACATTTCTTTGTGAACAATAGTTTCCCATTCACAGAGACAGAGACATGCTGGTTGTGTTCCCACCTTTAAGTCCTAAACCAAGCTTTTAACACCTCAAACTGCCTCTTTCTTTCTGTTGTCAAGCTTTCAAATCTCTCATTTAACTCAGTACCATAGCAAAAACTTGCCTGGATTGTAACCGCCAAATAAAGTGCAACAGGGGCCATGTTCTGAGGAGGGTCAGGACGACATGAATGCAAATAATTGGCATTCAAATTTCTCATTGTTAACATTAACTCTGCTTAGATGGTAAGCATTTTCTAATGCTCCTAGCAAACTGATGACACCAAGCAAAAAGTACATAGTAAAATAACAGAATATTAGGTTGTATCCAGTGCTAGTCCTACTCAGTGTAGACCCATTGAAATTAATGGACTTAGCTCAATTAATTTCAGTTGGTCTACTCTGAGTACAACCCATTGTCACAGCAAGTTAACAACACAAATATGACCCATGACATCTAATAATACAATACTTGACTTCATTGTGGTTCATTATAGAGATGGTTAGACTTTTTTATTCAGTGTTTGTGGCAGCTCTAACAGTCTATCATTGGTCTTTTATGTTGACTTTCAGTTTCACACTAATCATAAGTGAGGGTTCAATAAAGCTATTATTAATTAAATAATTATTATTTCATTTATGAATCACTTCCTATGAAGCATCTTGAAGCAATTTCACAATACAATAAACCATATGTAAAACAATTGCATATAGAAAAATATTTACAAACATTGCAAATAGAAAAACAGTTAAAACATATACATATATATGTATATGCTGCTGTAAACCACTATGTTATATTGTAGGAACTGATGGTATATAAATACTTTTATAAAATAATATGAATAAATATATAAAACAATTTCAAATCCAGTACAGATACTGACTGAGTTAACATCTCCACTTAGAAGGCTTCCTGAAAGAGGGAAGTCTTTACTACTTGCCGAAAAGACACATGGACACAGCATTATTTGTCAGATATAACCGTTAATTCAAATGTTGCATGGAATTCATATTCTTTCTACATATCCCATGTTTAACCAGATGAACTGCTATGATCAGTCAGCACCATCTACTGGAGTTAAATAAGTAAATAAGGGTTCCCCATTGACATCTTCCAATAACACTAACATTAAGATTTCATACAAGAGGCGCAGTACATATCAAATGTGGCATTAACACAGAATGGAAGTTGGCTAACTTCATGATACTTCTGGATCAATTCCACGAGTAGTATTAATGGGAGTGATACACTAATTCAAGGAAATCAGCTGGTCACTTAAGATGGCACAATTGAATAGCTGCCAGCTCTTGGTCAAAATTCTGATAGCTGGGTGTGATTTGAGGGTTCGACCAGGCCCAGATCCAGAAGATATACAGAGAGAAGGCCTAAGGTTACATACTGTATGTGCCAGAATGAATCAATGGAGAACATTCAATGGCCAGAACCTAAAAACAGTCTAATCTGTGTAAAGTTATTTAATGTGAATAAACACATTTATATATTTAAAAAAACCTAAGAACCTAGAGCTTGTCAATAAAACCAACACATTTATATTCCTTGACTGGAACACTGGAAATAATTTTGTTCAGAAATTGTTTAGCAAATGACTGGTTAAAATATTTCCTGTGTGTTTTTCTTTATACCTTCACAAGTAAGAGGAGTAAAAACTTTTTTTTTTTAAAGCTAAAAATCAAGCAACGCGGGTGAGCTTTTCCTTGTGGCTGCTGCTGCTTGCCCACAGCAAATCCAAAGGATGGTGCTCCGTGGGATTTTGTCTGAGGGTGGAACAGAAGCAAAATTTGGCGAATCCAGAAATGGACCCTATTGTACACTTTAAGTTGTAAAGTGTACAACTTTTTTAAAAAGCGGATGGGGCAAGATTGCTCTTTCCTTTTCTTCGAGCAGCGCTTTGTATTTGTCTAGCATTGGGTGTCAAGGCAAAACATGGTACCTTGACAGCGCAGGCGAGAGGCATTTTGCTGCTCCATGCTGCATGATCTCAGAGGTGTGCCACAGCATCTCTTGAAATTTACTAAGCACTCTTAAACACAAGGTACATTGACCAATCTGTATAAACACTGACATAATCATTTTAAAGAATAATCTGTCAAATATCTCTTATGTACTTCTTATTGAGTCCCTTCCCCATCTTTATTCAGTGTCCCCTACTGACCCTGGCTGCCAGTAAATACTTCCAGGTTACTTTTAAAACTCCTGCTTGAGAAACAGATGTACTTGTGGCTCTTGGTTCCCATGATTTCTCCCTGTTGCTATCCTTCCTTTCTTTGTCTACTTGCTTCAGGGTGGATTGGATCGTAACTCGAAACGTAGACAAGAACCGGGCCATGAGATCAAAAAACAAATAAATGAATGAAATAGCTGCAACATTGAAAATAATTGCAAAAAAATGTTGTACATCTTCTATTTATCTGATACATCCATTTCCAATAGTGAAAAATGGAAGGCCAGGAGCTTGTCATGTATAGCTCATTAAGGCCACTTTTCCAATACTTTTTGGACTCAAATACAGATACCTAGGTTAAAAATACATGTGTGTTGATTGTGTCAGTTATGAATAGAAGTTAAAATGTTTGTTACATTCCAGGCTTGCATTATAAATTCTGGCAGCTGATAATGTTTGCTTCAAATATGCTAGGCACTTCCAGGATAAAATCTTTAGCATCCGCCAAGACTTAGACTCCAGTGTTCTAGCAGGTGAATCAAGCGAGGTATCCAGAGCACAGCCTTGTCCCGATTTCTTGGATGAGTTTCAGTTGGTACAGCTTGAGGATGTTGACAAAGTGCTTAGACAGGTTCGTGCAACCACATCTGTGCTGGATCCTTGCCCTTCTTGGCTAATAAAAGCTAGCAGGGATGGAACAGCTGGCTGGGCCGGGGAAATGATTAATGCCTCTCTGCGAGAGGGGGTGGTCCCTGGCTGCCTGAAAGAGGCGGTAGTGAGACCACTCCTGAAGAGACTCTCCCTGGACCCAGAAAATCTTAATTACTATAGGCCAGTAGCAAATGTTCCATTCCTGGGCAAGGTGGTGGCAGGCCAGCTCCAGACACTCTTGGATGAGACTGATTATCTGGATCCATTTCAGTCAGGTTTCAGGCCTGGTTTTGGCACGGAAACAGCCTTGGCTGCCCTGTATGATGACCTCTGTCAGGAGAGAGACAGGGGAAGTGTGACTCTGTTGATTCTCCTTGATCTCTCAGCAGCTTTCAATACCATCGACCATGGTATCCTTCTGGGAAGACTGACTGAGTTGGGAGTGGGAGGGACTGCATGGCAGTGGTTCTGCTCCTACTTGGTGGGTCGGCTCCAGAAGGTGGTGCTTGGGGAACATTGCTCGGCACCCTGAACTCTCCAGTATGGGGTTCCACAGGGGTCAGTTCTGTCCCCCATGCTGTTCAACCATTTCTACATGAAACTGTTGGGTTCTGTCATCCGGAGCTTTGGAGTGCATTGCCATCAGTATGCTGATGACATGCAGCTCTATTTCTCCTTTTCATCTTCTTCAGGTGAGGCTGTCAATGTGCTGAACCAGTGCCTGGCTGTGACAATGGACTGGATGAGAGCTAATAAACTGAGGCTCAATTCAGACAAGACTGAGATGCTGTTAGTGGGTGGTTCTTCTGACCGGATGGTGGATGTCCTACCTGCCCGGGATGGGGTTGCACCCCTCCTGAAGGAGCAGATTCATAGCTTGGGGGTTCTTCTAGAACCATCTCTGTCACTTGAGGCTCAGGTAGCCTCAGTGGCACGGAGTGCCTTCTAATAACTTCGATTGGTGGCCCAGCTACGCCCCTATCTGGACAGGGATAACCTGCCTTCAGTTGTCTATGCTCTGGTAACCTCCAAGTTAGATTACAGCAATGCACTCTACGTGGGGCTGCCTTTGAAGATGGTTTGGAAGCTGCAGCTTGTGCAAAATGCAGCGGCCAGATTGGTAACAGGGACCAGACAGTTTGAACATATAAAACTGATTCTGGCCCGCTTGCATTGGCTGCCTGTATGTTTCCGAGCTCGATTCAAGGTGCTGGTTTTAACCTATAAAGCCTTACATGGCTTGGGACCACAATACCTGATGGAATGCCTCTCCCGACACGAACCCACCCATACACTACGCTCCACATCAAAGGCCCTCCTGCGGGTGCCTACTCGGAGGGAAGCTGGGAGTCTGGCAACGAGGGAGAGGGCCTTCTCAGTGGTGGACCCCAAATTATGGAATGATCTTCCTGATGAGGTGCACCTGGTGCCAACACTGTTATATTTTCAGTGCCAGGTCAAGACTTTCACTCTTCTCCCAGGCATTTTAGCATGTGTTTTTAAATTGCTTTTTAAAAGATGTGCTTTTAAATTTGTATATTTGTTTTTAATGTTTTTAATTATTGTAAACCACCCAGAGAGCTTCGGCTATGGGGTGGTATACAAATGCAATAAATAAATATGAAACAAGCATTACAACCCTCCCACACGTTCTCTAGTCCAGACTGTAGTCTGAGACACAGAAGAAATCAACTCCTCTCTCCTTAAGGCCACAAGAAGACCCTCCTGGATCATCAGACCAATGGTCCATCTAGCCTAGCATCCTGGTCTCACAGTTGCCAACCAGATGCCAGTGGGAAGTCCGCAATGAGGTCCTCAGTGCAATAGCACTCTCTCCTCCTGCAGTTTCCAGCAACTGGCATTCAGAAGCATACTGCATCCAGCAGTGGAGGTAGAACATGCTTGTCTCAACCCCTCCCCACCCCAGTCACTCTACGTTCCCATTTCTGCTTCAAAAACAGCAAGAGGGAGGAAGAGAGGGAGGTTTCCCTTCCGCTGCCCCAGAGCTGCTGCAGCAGTAAGCCAAACACCCACAGCACTGAGACAACTTTAATTTCCAGTGCTCCTGACACCTGGCTCGCTGCCATAGCACTGCCAAAGAGACAGGAAGGCAGAGGAGGAGAGAAAGAATGAGATGATTAATACAATTTTTTAATTTGAAACCAACTTACCTTGTAAGCTGCTAAATGCAGAGCTGTAAACTCATTTCTTGTCAACCCGGATGGACGCAGGCCTTTCAGCATAAGAGTCCTAATGTGTGATTTACTACCTGCATAATAAATATTGAAAATAGAAGCAGTTTAAAAGTAAAACATATAGTGGATTAAGTTACAAAAACAAAACACCACTTCAAAGGGACTTTGGAATTTCAACTTAGGTTTTTTATTTGCTGTGATTTGTGTGTGTATTTGAAGTCCTCGCTTTGTCCTCTTCCTTTGTTGTCCACATTCTATTTTATTTAGATTGTAAGCCTTTTGGGGCAGGGACTTGATTTTATTGTTATATTTTATGTTCAGTGCTATATCTGATGGCACTATATAAATAAATGATGGTGATGATAACAACAACAAAGGCATAGTACTTGTTGTAGAATATTTATTTATATCCAGCCCTTCCTCCCAGTAGGAGCCCAGGGCAGCAGAATAGTTATATCCCAACCCTATGCATCATTAGTCGGAAGTAGGTCCCACTGAAGTCAGTTGGACACTCCTATTTATATTATATAAAAATTATTTATTTGTTTGTTTAAAATATTTCTATCCCGCCCTTCTACCCTACAATAGGGCACTCAGGGCGGCTACAATAAAATCGCACACATATATAATAAAATAGACAATAAAACATTAAAAATTACAGTAAATTAAAATGTATAAAATACTATTAAAATACATAAAATGCATTATGCACATACATAAATAAAATGCATTATGCATACACATACAAACATAAAACGTATATATGTGCATACACATATAAGAAGGTGAGAATAAAAGAACTTAAAAGATAAAAATAAAAGATAAAAAACTTTAAACAGTGTCAGGCTGACACATCAGTCCCAACCAAAGGCTCTCCGGAACAAAATCATTTTTACAAGTTTCCGGAAGACCATCAGGGAGGGAGCAAAATGGGCTTCTTGGGGCAGGGAATTCCAAAGTCTGGGAGCCACAATTGAAAAGGCTCTCTCCTGCGTGCCTGACAATCTAACTTCTTTCATTCCAGGCACGCAGAGGAGACAAGAGGTAGATGATCCTAAATCCAGGCTAGGAAGATATGGGCGTAAGCGGTCCCTTAAGTATACTGGTCCAAGGCCATTTAGGGCTTTAAAGGTCAAAACCAGCACTTTGAATTGGGCTCGGAAACAAATTGGGAGCCAGTGGAGTCGATAAAGCACAGGGGTGATATGCTCCCTACGCTGTGCTCCAGTTAACATTCTGGCTGCTGCATTTTGGACCAACTGTAGTTTCTGAATCGTTTTCAAGGGCAGCCCCATGTAAGGTGTGTTACAGTAATCAAGCCTCGATGTCACCAATGCACATGTCACCGTGGCCAAGTCAGCTGCTTCCAGGAACGGATGCAGCTGGTAAACCATTTTGAGATGACCAAAAGCACCCCTGGCTACTGCAGCCACCTGATATTCCAGCAGCAGGGCAGGATCCAGAAGAACTCCCAGACTGCGGACCTGCTCTGTCAAGGGGAGTGCAACCCCATCCAGAACAGGTTGCAACCCTATTCCTGGGGCAGTTTTTCCCTTGGCCAGCAACACTCCCGTCTTGTCTGGATTAAGTTTCAGTTTGTCTGTTCACATCCAGCCCTTCACAGCCTCCAGGCACCGGTTTAGGATGAGCAGTCCCACCTTGCCATCAGATGGAAGGGAGAGATAGAGTTGAGTGTCATCAGTATATTGATGACATTGCACTCCAAATCTCCGGATGACTTCTCCCAGTGGTTTCATATAAATGTTAAAGAGCATGGGAGACAGAAAGGAACCCTGAGGTACCCTGTAGGCCAATGGCCAGGGGGTTGAGCAGTAGTCTCCCAGCACCACTTTCTGGGTCCTGTCCATTAGGTAGGAATGGAGCCACTGTAGAACAGTGCCTCCTAGGCCCATCCCAGCGAGACAGCTCAGAAGGATACCATGATGGAGAGGTCCAGCAGCACCGACATGGATGCACTACCCCTGTCCAATGCCAGGCGTAGGTCATCAAGCAGGGCAACCAGGGCAGTCTCTGTCCCATGACCCGGCCTGAAGCCTGATTGAAAAGGGTCTAGATAACCCGATTCATCCAGGAAAATTTGGAGTTGAGCTGCCACCACCCTCTCAATCACCTTGCCAAGAAAGGGGAGATTAGAGACTGGCCGGAAGTTATGAAGATCCTCAGGATCTAGTGAAGGCTTTTTTAACAAAGGTCTAATCACAGCCTCCTTCAACAATGTTGGCATAGAGCCTTCCCTTAGGGAGGGGTTAATCAGATATGTCAACCAACCAGCCACTCCCTATCTGGTGGATTTAATTAGCCAGGATGGGCAAGGATCAAGTGAGCAGGTAGTGGCCCTCATTTCTCCCAGAATCCTGTCCACATCCTCAGGCTTTACAAGCTGGAAAGTATCCATAGAAAAATGACCAGAGGGAGCAACAGGGACATCTGGCACAACTGTAATTAACGAGGAGTCCAGGTCAATCCAAATGCGAGCAATTTTATCTGCGAAGTGCTTCGCAAACATTTCACAGTCAGCAACTGAAGGTTCCGAGTCTGCTGTCGGGCCAGATCCCAAAAGACCCCGGGCCACCCAAAAAAGCATCACTGGACGGCACTGGGCAGATGCAATGGTGGCAGAGAAGTAAGCTTTTTTCGCCACCAGCACTACCACATGGTAGGCTCGAAAATGAGCTCTAACCAGTGTTCGGTCATTGTCGTTCTAGCCGTCGTCCCTGCCATTTCATCAGGCCCAATGTTTGAGTATCCAAGGTGTATTATGGGCCTTTCCTGGTGGGAGAGGGTACTTTGGAGCTACAGTGTCCACCGCCCAGGTCACCTCTGTATTCCAGAGGTTCACCAGGGCTTCGGCAGTAGTGCCAGCCATGCTGGGAACATCTCCTAGAGCTCTCAGGAAACCATCAGGATCCATAAGTCTCCGGGGGTGGACCATCTTAATCGGCCCATCACTCCTGCAAGGGTTATCCAGGGCACAAAGTCTAAACCTAAACCTAATCAGATGGTGATCTGACCATGACAACAGTCACCGAGAAACCCTCCACCCTCAGATCCCCAGCTTCCTGTCCCGAACAGAACACAAGGTCGAGTGCGTGTCCTGCCACATGAGTTAGTCCAGAAGAAATTAAGGACAGCCCCATGGTTGTCATTGCAGCCAAGAAGTCCTGAGCTCGCCCTATGAGATTAACCTCAGCATGTATGTTGAAATCACCCAGGACTATCAGCCTGGGAAACCGCAACACCAACGTCGAGACCAGCTCCACCAGCTCAGGGAGGGAGACTGTTGGGCAGCGGGGTGGACGGTACACCAACAGAGTCCCAAATCTGTCACCCTGAGCCAACGCCAGGCACACACACTCAAAGCCAGAGGAGTTAGAGACAGGATACCTGACAGGGGAGATAGATTCCCTACAGACAATTGCAATACCACCTCCCCATCCCCTGAATCTGGGCTGCTGCAATGCCACAAAACCTGGGGGGCAGAGTTGGGAAAGTCCCACTCCACCCTGGTCATTTAGCCAGGTTTAAGTAATACACACAATGTCAGCACACTCATCCAGGATTAAATCCTGGATAAAAGTGGTTTTATTAGCCATTCACCTTGCATTCATCAGCAGAACAGTAAAATCCAGGGACTTCCTTGCATGACTGCCAGTGTCCCATGGGTTGGAAGGGGGATCAGGAGGGAAGCAAGCACGAAGATGTATCATAAACATATACAACCGCACACAATAAAGAGCTCCAACCTGAAATGAACATGCCGCCCTGGGCTCCTGCTGGGAGGAAGGGTGGGATATAAATCAAATAATAAATAGATAAAATAAACATTTAGTAGAGGAATCTCTACCATCTCATTATTACTTGATTACAATTACTAGTTAGTATTAACAGGTAGTTATCTAAAAATGGAATCAACATGAGCTTGATTTTCTGGAATTTGATCTGGATGAGTTGCATATTTATTTATTAATTAAATAAGCGTATGGAAAAATAATTCAATAAGAACCTAGCCTAAAACTTATTTGGGGTTTAATTTTGGTTCTTTGCTCAGTATAATGCTATGTGTAAACTAAAAGTGCTATCTATTAAAATGCACTTGACATTTTACTGGAACTAATAGGCCTGTGACAGCAAAGCAATTTGAGCCTAAAATTTTGTTTCATATAAAGTTATATTGTGCTGTATGGACTTTACCATGCTATCTTTGCAGATTTTGTCATTACTAGTGTGGCTGCTTCTAAACAGATGTGTCAGTATGAAAGGCTGTAGCAGACGTAGGTGAGGCAAAGCAAGAGGCTGAACATGCAGAGCAGCTTGCGGGCAGGGTGGCCCTTAGGTGGGGGGGATGCCACCTGCCTGCACCCAGCCCCGGCTGCATCCTGTCAGCCGCCCAGCCACCGCTGCCACCTGGCTTCAAGGCCCGCTGCTGCTGCCACCACCGCCACCCAGGGGGAGCCCTGCATGGCACAGCCGCCCACCTGCCCACATACTGCCCAGGCGATCCTCCGCCTGCTGTCACAGCTGCACGCTGCTTCTTGTGCAAGGGAGTCCCAGGCTAAAGTCTGGTGTTGGGTGCCGAACAGGAGGAGGGGGCAGGGTGAGGCGGGACCAGGAAGGGAGGGATGCGGCAGCAGCGGCTGGTTGCTGAGTGAGTGAGCATGCAGGCAGGGAGGCAGTGGCCTGCCCAGACCCCTTCGCAGCAAGTAGAGAGTGGGGATGGCTCTCCTGGGAAGGGGCGGCTGGAGCTTTCGGTGTATGCATGAAGCACACATGCGTGGCTGGGCGGGAGTCTGGAAAGCCGGAGATCCAGGTATTTGGGGTGATTTGACCGGAAAGGGCCCTCAGTTGCCAGTGTCTCCAGCTGAAAGCCAGAGATCTGGTATCCCTACATTAATGCTGGCTAGGGCTGATGGGAGTTGGAGTACAACAACATCTGGAGGGCACCATGTTGGCTACCCCTGGCTTAGTAGGCCACAAGTTGTGAAGGCCTGATTTATACCTATGTAATGCTGTGCAGTGTAGCCTCCTGTGAAATGTCCCAAACACAGCCATATTTAGCCCTTAGGAGCTGTGGGGGGGGATTGAAGGGCTTGGTCTGAAGAGATTGGAAGAGAGACTGAGGGGAGATGAAGACAGGGGAGAGGAAAGAGAGGCTGTGGAGAATACAGAGAGAGCGAGCAAAAAGGAACCACCCAGGAAAGACTGTGGCGGAGCTAGCAGCTAGAATTTTCTGTTCTCACACAGCAGTATTTAAGCAGCAGCAGCAGCATCAGTGTGTGTGACAGAACCTGAGGTGTATGCTTGCATCCCAGGACTGTGTAGCCAGTGACAAGTCTGAGGAAATGCTCATTGGTCATGTCTAACTCAATTATTAGGCTCCACCTCCTCCTATGTTGTTGTTCAGAGACTTACTTTAAATTGTATACCCATCTAAGTTGTTCCTCCTGCTTCCTCTCCTCTTTCCCTTTTCCTATTAGAAATGCTAGCATTTCCCCCCTATCAGGTTGCCTGCTGGTTGTTTCTCCTTTCAGGAAAAATGGAGCTGGTTAGCTGGAGGCCAACTGCACACAAGTTGGGGGGCTGGTATTCTTCTCATCCATGCTTAGGGATGAGATTTATTGGCTAGTGCCACTTCAAAAGCATCCTGTTGGCCTAACAGACTGGTATTGATTTGAGTTCATTCTACTGCTTTTACCAATACATTTTCCCTCCCCAAAAATATTAATATCTATAAAGGAAATGTTGACAAATGAAATATCGATAAAATTATCATTCTTAATATTGATATTTTAGAGGCAGATTTTTTTTAAAAAAAAGCAGTGTTCAAAAATAGCTGCAGAAAATCACTGTATAAAAATCTGAACTGCAATGATAGAGAATAAGTGACGTTTTAATGGGAAATGTGATACCAAATCCAAATTGGGAGGAGTTCTAGCACATCCTTATCCATGCTACATGTGTTTGAACTGAGATCCCATAGTACTTTCCGCATGGGATTGCTGATAGGGAAAGTGGGGTTACATGTATACCCGCAAACTTAGCACTACATACTGGGAAATAAGCATTGTTGAATTCATTGGGACTTCCAAGTAAACAAATCACAGAATTGGACTGTATGTTATTTACAAGTCATTCTCAGTATAACAAAGGTATCAAACGTTTGTCCTGACCACCATTGTGAGATAAAATAATCCTTTCTTTCATATTGAATCCTCTTACTGCTGAAATGCTAAGCTGAGTTTGATGGTATCAGAAACAGATATAGAACCAGAGCTAAAAATAAAAACATAAAAATAGATGCGAGACACCCTGGGAGCAGGAATTTTATATATATTTCACAAACTCTTTGGCATAACTCAGAACTATGGGTGGTATTCAACTAAATAATTGTGTTAGTACAATAGGACTGCCTCCTTCCTCCACCTGCATGTGCCCTGTGCCATCCCCAAACTGCTCCAGAGATTTGGGGGGGGGAATCCAGAACACATTTAGGGGGCATTCAGGGGCAGGAAAGGGGGAGAATGGCTCCAGCAAGTTAGCGCTACATTGATTTCAACCCTAAGAATTTAGTTGAACAGATGCATAGCACAATTCTATGCATGTCTCCTCAGAAGTAAGTCCTATTATGTTCAATGAGACTTACTCCTAGGTAAGTATGTACAAGAGTGCAGCCTTAACATGGACAACTGCCTCCAGTTTAAAATCAGTGCTTACCTTTGGCTTTTGGCAAATGGTGCCATACAAGTCTAGCTAATTGTATATCAGTATTTAAAAAAAATGCCAATGCCCCAAATTTGAAAGCTAACATATAGTTCACCAGTGTCAGATATTTACCATAACAGCTGAAAATATATATATAAAACATAGGAACTAGCTTAAAAATTCAGGGTTTGGATTTTTTTTTCCTTCCAGAAATCTAGCAAATTCATATTTGAATGAGAATCCAAATGGGCTTTTTCCTCTCAGATTTGCTTCTGCACTATCAACAGTGTCATGAATAGAGTGATTAAATGCTGCATTTGCTCATTATTCCACTGAGCAGTTTCAAAATTTGGTTTTTGAAAGGTGTTCCTAGTTGCTCTTGTTGAAGCAAATGTTGTATGAGATTGTACAATGATTTTTTAGTTTGTTTTGTACTAAGTACTCAGTACAAAATCCAGTGTTATGGTAAGACTAGTGTTAAAGAACCTGCTGTGCTGAGCACACAAGATAAATAAATGCAAAGAATAAAAAATAATAATACCAGAGACAGACTTATCTGGGGTATGCCGATTACTTAGCTATAATATGAGAACTAGATAAATATTTGATAAAAGAAAGCCTCTGGCTAATTTTATAAAATATGTCTGGGATGTGGGCAAATTAGCTGAAAGCACCTACATTAAAGTTTTAGAAATGGAAGTTCAAGGTTTCCAAAAAGAACATCTTGTCTAATCATTTCCTCCATGTCCCTTTTTCGTTTTGTTGCAGGGCCCCACTTGTTATATATTTCATAACCAAGTATTTAAGAGGAGTTATAATGTTTTGTAGCTTCTACCACCTCGCTGGAATTCCCCAAAGGAATTAATTAACTGATGCACTGTGCATGTAAATCTGTAATTAAAGACCGTAGTCAAAATTGGGCATTAGGTTGGATAAGAAAGTACATCTACCTACCAGTATTCATGGCTGCAAAACAATTTAGAGAAATTACAGGTTGCATAATACAACTTTGATGTCTGAAAAGCTTGATTTATGTCATGATTTTTGGCTAGCATAGAAGGCATGCATAATTTTGAGTCAGATGTAAGGGAGAACGCAGGATGTCAGTCATGGTAGTGAGCTGTGCTAGGTGAACAAGTGTACTCAGAAAAGCAATGGAAGGTCCACAACCAAGGAAGATGGTCCAGTCCACAAGGCAGAAGAATGAACAGCATACCCTCCAATATTTTACTGATGAAAAAATGTTTAAAGTGGTGCTACATCAGGCCTGGCCTCCTTACCTTTTGTGACAGTTCCCTTAGGTCAGGGGTGACTGTGATCCTCCAGGTGTTCTTGGACTCCAGCATGGCCAATAGTCTGGGATAATGGGAGGTGTAGTACAGCAGCATTTGGAGAGCCAAAGTTTAGTTACCCTTGCCCTGCCTTACCTACTGATTTGACCTAAAATTAAAGGAGCCAGAAGGTGGGACTTGTGGTTTCATTAAGGGCTATCCTATCTTTCAAGAACTGGATGAAAATAGAGACACAACACACTTAAGCTTGGTTCTAATGTAACAGGGAATGAGCTACACCAAGCCTCAGATACACATGTTCCCCTCTCCTCTCACACTGCAGAGGAGGAGACTGGAAACTTTCACTTCAGATTAAGATTAATTTCACCAAGAGATCCTTGATATATCTGAACTCAGTGGGTTCTTCCAGACTATTGCTATTTTGCAGGTGGGATTCAATTCAAGCACATACCAGAAAAATCAGGTTGCACAATTCAAGTGGATTTGGTGCTCTTGCACAACAAACCTGTTTCCAAAAAAAAAACACAACCCAGACTTTTTGCAATAAGAACAATCACAGGAAAATGCACTGGAAAGTGTGGGATAATAATTGCTTGATACAAATTGTATAACCTACCCACAAACAATTCAGAATGAATGCTTAATAATATCATATAGCCTCTCCATAAACGTTCTGCCAACAAATTGTGCTGTGGGGTGCCACAGGGTACCATCTTGACCCCCATGCTGTTTAACATCTATATGAAGCCCTTGGGAGCAGTCATCAGGAGATTTGGGGCAAAGTGTCAGCAGTATGCTAATACCCAGCTCTATTTCTCCATAACGTCTGAATCCGGAGGGTCTGTGCAAGCCCTGGACCGCTGCCTGGACTCGGTAGTGGGCTGGATGAGGGCCAATAAACTGACTCTGAATCCTAGCAAGACACTATGGGTTGGTGGTTCCTGAGTAAAGATAATTGTGCTATTATATTAAACATACATGTAAATGGCCAATATGAAATTGGATATGAAATTGAGGAAGCATCCAAACTAGGAAATGTGGTAGTAATGGGTGACTTCAACTACCCGGACATAGACTGGCTGCATATGTGTTCCAGTCATGACAAAGAAGCAAAGTTTCTAGATATTCTAAATGACTATGCCCTAGACCAGTTGGTCATGGAACCGACCAGAGGGACGGCAACCCTGGACTTAATCCTCAGTGGGGACCGGGACCTGGTACGAGATGTAAGTGTTGTTGAACCGATTGGGAGCAGTGGCCACAGTGCTATTAAATTAAACATACATGTAAATGGCCAATTGCCTAGAACATCCAACACGGTCACATTTGACTTCAAAAGAGGAAACTTCACAAAAATGAGGGGATTGGTAAAAAGAAAGCTGAAAAACAAAGGTCACAAGGTCACATCACTCGAAAATGCTTGGAAGTTGTTTAAAAACACTATATTAGAAGCTCAACTGGAGTGCATACCGCAGATCAGAAAAGGTACCGCCAGGGCCAAGAAGATGCCAGCATGGTTAACAAGCAAAGTCAAGGAAGCTCTTAGAGGCAAAAAGTCTTCCTTCAGAAAATGGAAGTCTTGTCCAAATGAAGAAAATAAAAAAGAACACAAACTCTGGCAAAAGAAATGCAAGAAGACAATAAGGGATGCTAAAAAAGAATTTGAGGAGCACATTGCTAAGAACATAAAAACCAACAACAAAAAATTCTATAAATACATTCCAAGCAGGAGACCATCTAGGGAGGCGATTGGACCCTTGGATGATAAGGGAGTCAAAGGTGTACTAAAGAACGATAAGGAGATTGCAGAGAAGCTAAATGAATTCTTTGCATCTGTCTTCACAGTGGAAGATATAGGGCAGATCCCTGAACCTGAACTAACATTTGCAGGAAGGGATTCTGAGGAACTGAGGCAAATAGTGGTAACGAGAGAGGAAGTTCTAGGCTTAATGGATAATATAAAAACTGACAAATCACCGGGCCCGGATGGCATCCACCCAAGAGTTCTCAAAGAACTCAAATGTGAAATTGCTGATCTGCTAACTAAAATATGTAACTTGTTCCTCGGGTCCTCCTCCGTGCCTGAGGACTGGAAAGTGGCAAATGTAACACCAATCTTCAAAAAGGGATCCAGAGGGGATCCCAGAAATTACAGGCCAGTTAGCTTAACTTCTGTCCCTGGAAAACTGGTAGAAAGTATTATTAAAGCTAGATTAACTAAGCACATAGAAGAACAAGCTTTACTGAAGCAGAGCCAGCATGGCTTCTGCAAGGGAAAGTCCTGTCTCAGTAACCTATTAGAATTCTTTGAGAGTGTCAACAAGCATATAGATAGAGGTGATCCAGTGGACATAGTGTAGTTAGACTTTCAAAAAGCTTTTGACAAGGTACCTCACCAAAGACTTCTGAGGAAGCTTAGCAGTCATGGAATAAGAGGAGAGGTCCTCTTGTGGATAAGGAATTGGTTGAGAAACAGAAAGCAGAGAGTAGGAATAAACGGACAGTTCTCCCAATGGAGGGCTGTAGAAAGTGGAGTCCCTCAAGGATCGGTATTGGGACCTGTACTTTTCAACTTGTTCATTAATGACCTAGAATTAGGAGTGAGCAGTGAAGTGGCCAAGTTTGCTGACGACACTAAATTGTTCAGGGTTGTTAAAACAAAAAGGGATTGCGAAGAGCTCCAAAAAGACCTCTCCAGACTGAGTGAATGGGCGGAAAAATGGCAAATGCAATTCAATATAAACAAGTGTAAAATTATGCATATTGGAGCAAAAAATCTGAATTTCACATATACGCTCATGGGGTCTGAACTGGCGGTGACCGACCAGGAGAGAGACCTCGGGATTGTAGTGGACAGCACGATGAAAATGTCGACCCAGTGTGCGGCAGCTGTGAAAAAGGCAAATTCCATGCTAGCGATAATTAGGAAAGGTATTGAAAATAAAACAGCCGATATCATAATGCCGTTGTATAAATCTATGGTGCGGCCGCAGTTGGAATACTGTGTACAGTTCTGGTCGCCTCATCTCAAAAAGGATATTATAGAGTTGGAAAAGGTTCAGAGGAGGGCAACCAGAATGATCAAGGGGATGGAGCGACTCCCTTATGAGGAAAGGTTGCAGCATTTGGGGCTTTTTAGTTTAGAGAAAAGGCGGGTCAGAGGAGACATGATAGAAGTGTATAAAATTATGCATGGCATTGAGAAAGTGGATAGAGAAAAGTTCTTCTCCCTCTTTCATAATACTAGAACTTGTGGACATTCAAAGAAGCTCAATGTTGGAAGATTCATGACAGACAAAAGGAAGTACTTCTTTACTCAGCGCATAGTTAAACTATGGAATTTGCTCCCACAAGATGCAGTAATGGCCACCAGCTTGGATGGCTTTAAAAGAAGATTAGACAAATTCATGGAGGACAGGGCTATCAATGGCTACTAGCCATAATGGCTGTGCTCTGCCACCCTAGTCAGAGGCAGCATGCTTCTGAAAACCAGTTGCCGGAAGCCTTGGGAGGGGAGAGTGTTCTTGCACTCGGGTCCTGCTTGCGGGCTTCCCCCAGGCACCTGGTTGGCCACTGTGAGAACAGGATGCTGGACTAGATGGGCCACTGTTCTTATGTTCTTATCATTGGTCAGTTCCCTGCTTTGGATGGGGTCATACTCCCTCTGAAATAGCAGGTCTGTAGTCTGGGGGTGCTCCTGGATCCATCTTTCTCACTAGAGACCCAAGTGACCTCAGTGGCTAGGAGTGCCTCTTACCAGCTTCGGCTAGTACGATAGCTGTGGCCGTTTCTGGACCGGGATAGCCTGACCACAGTTGTCTACGCACTGGTAATCTCCAGGCTGGATTACTGTAATGCGCTCTATGTGGGGCTGCCCTTGAGGTTGGTCTGGAAGCTGCAGCTGGTGCAAAATGCGGCAGCGAGAGTGCTCACTGGGGCAGGGTATCGCCAACATGTCACCCCGTTGCTGAAAGAATTGCACTGGCTGCCCATTTGCTACCAGGCCAAGTTCAAGGTTCTAGTTTTTGTGTACAAAGCCTTACACAGCTTGGGACCAGGATACCTGAAAGACCGTCTTATCCCTTATATGCCCAGTCGATCACTGCACTCTGCAGGTGAGGGCCTCCTACAGATACCATCTTATCAGGAGATCTGTTCTGTACAACATAGGAAATGGACTATTAGTGTGGTTTCACCTACCCTGTGGAACTTCCTACCCCTAAATATTAGACAGATGCCATCTCTGTTATCTTTTCGGTGCTTATTGAACAAGTTCCTCTTTCAATAAGCCTTTTAGGTAGAGACCTTGTCCCAGTCTGCATCTGTGTTGGAATTGCTTTTTAATATGTTTTTAAACTCTTTTTTTTAACAATATGTTTTTAACCTTTTTTTTAAAGGTGTCTTGAAAGCTTTTAAAAAAAATGTTTTAAAGATGTATTGTTTTAATGTATTTTAAAATTTGTTTTTATGATGTTTTAAAGTGTTTTTAGTGCTTTTGTTTGCCACCCTAGGCTCCTGCTGGGAGGAAGGGCAGGATATAAATCAAACGTTGTTGTTATGTGCCTGCAAGTCGATTACAACTTATGGCGACCCTATGAATCAGTGACCTCCAAGAGCATCTGTCATGAACCACCCTGTTCAGATCTTGTAAGTTCAGGTCTGTGGCTTCCTTTATGGAATCAATCCATCTCTTGTTTGGCCTTCCTCTTTTTCTACTCCCTTCTGTTTTTCCCAGCATTATCGTCTTTTCTAGTGTCTTCTCATGATGTGTCCAAAGTATGATAACCTCATCATTTTAGCTTCTAGTGATAGTTCTGGTTTAATTTGTTCTGACACCCAATTATTTGTCTTTTTCGCAGTCCATGGTATGCACAAAGCTCTCCTCCAGCACCACATTTCAAATGAGCTGATTTTTCTCTTACCCACTTTTTTCACTGTTCAACGTTCACATCCACACAAAGAGATTGGGAATACCATGGTCTGAATGATCCTGACTTCAGTGTTCAATGATACATCTTTGCATTTGAGGACCTTTTCTAGTTCTCTCATAGCTGCCCTCCCCAGTCGTAGCCTTCTTCTGATTTCTTGAGTATTGTCTCCATTTTGGTTAATGACCGTGCCAAGGTACTGATAATCCTTGACAAGTTCAAAGTCCTCATTGCCAACTTTAAAGTTACATAAATCTTCTGTTGTCATTACTTTAGTTTTCTTGATGTTCAGCTATAGTCCTGCTTTTGTGCTTTCCTCTTTAACTTTCATCAGCATTCATTTCACATCATTACTGGTTTCTGCTAGTAGTATGGTATCATCTGCATATCTTAATTTATTGATATTTCTCCCTCCAATTTTCACACCTCCTTCATCTTGGTCCAATCCAGCTTTCCATATATGTTCTGTGTATAGATTAAACAAATAGGGTGATAAAATACACCCGTCTCACACGCTTTCCAATGGGGAACCAATCAGTTTCTCCATATTCTGTCCTTACAGTAGCCTCTTGTCCAGAGTATAGGCTGCGCATCAGGACAATCAGATGCTGTGGCACCCCCATTTCTTTTAAAACATTCCATAGTTTTTCATGATCTACACAGTCAAAGGCTTTGCTGTAATCTATAAAGCACAGGGTGATTTTCTTCTGAAATTCCTTGGTCCATTCCATTATCCAACATATGTTTGCAATATGATCTCTGGTGCCTCTTCCCTTTCTAAATGCAGCTTGGATGTCTAGCATTTCTCCCTCCATATATGGTAAGAGCCTTTGTTGTAGAATCTTTACTTGCATGGGATATTAAGGCAATAGTTTGATAATTACTGCATTCCCTGGGATCCCCTTTCTTTGCAATTGGGATATATATGGAACGCTTTCAGTCTGTGGGCCATTGTTTAATTTTCCATATTTCTGATTCAGTCTCAGTAGCTTGTAGCAACTCAGTTGGTATGCCATCTGTTCATTGTGATTTGTTTCTTCCAAGTATTTTAAGAGCAGCTTTCACCTCACATTCTAAAACTTCTGGTTCTTCCTCATACAGTTCCTCCATGAATGAATCTGTTATCCTGTCATTTCTTTTATAGAGTTCTTCAGTGTATTGCTTCCATCTTCCTTTTATTTTTTCTCTGTCAGTCAGTGTGCTCCCCTGTTGGTTATTCAGCATCCCTACTCTTGATTTAAATTTCCCTTTAATTTCTCTAATCTTTTGGAATAGGGCTCTGGTTCTATCCTTTTTGTTGTCCTGTTCTATTTGTATACACTAACTCTTGTAATAGTTCTCTTTGTCCCTACGTACTAGTCGTCGTATTGTTGCATTAGGGTTCTAACCGTGTTCCTATATCCTTTTGCTTTTGCTTTCCTTCTCTCTTTAACCATTTTAAGAGTTTCTTCAGTCTTTTTAACTAGAGGTATTGTCTTTTGCATTCTTCTCTGATAATGTCTCTGACTTCATAGTTCTTCTGGTTCTCTGTCAACTAAGTGTATAGCTTCAAATCTGTTCCTTATTTGATCTTTATATTCTTCTGGGATGTTATTTACATTGTATTTTGGCATTATAATGGCTTTGTTTTTCTGATTTTTTATATTATCAGTTCATGATCTGTACCACAGTCTGCTCCTGGTCTTGTTTTTGCAGAAAGTATGGAACTTCTCCATCTTCTGCTACCAATTATATAATCAATTTGATTCCTATATTGACCATCTGGTGATGTCTACGTGTACAGTTGTCTTTTCGGTTTCTCAAAAAATGTGCTCGCAAGAAATAAATTATTGGCTTCGCAGAATTCAATAAGTCTTTCTCCTGCTTCATTTCTGTCTCCTAAGCCCCATTTCCCCACAATTCCTAATTCTTCTCTGTTCTCTACTATTGCATTCCAGTCCCCCATGATTATCAGCACATCTTGTTTTGGTGTGTGATCAATTTCCTCCTGTACTTCTGCGTAAAATCTCTCCAATTCCTCTTCTTCTGCATTTGCCATTGGAGCATAGACTTGGATGATGGTTATGTTAATAGGTTTCCCATTTAATCTCATTGATATCATTCACTCAGACCTCGCATTGTAGCTCCTAATTGCTTTTGCTACATCACTTATCGCTATTAAAACAACCCCATTTCTTCTTAATTTCTCATTCCCTGCTTAAAATATTTTGTAGTTGCCTGATTGAAAATGTCCCCTTCCCATCCATTTTAATTCACTCACACCAAGTATTGTAATGTTGATATGTTCCATTTCTTGCTTGACAATTTCTAACTTTTCCTGGTTCATGCTTCTCATGTTCCATGTTCCTATTGTGTGCTTTGTACAACTCCAGACTCTTCTTTTGCATCTGTGCGCATCAGCCTCTGGGCTTCCTTTCGGCTTTGACCCAGCTGTGTCATTAGTCACAGTGCTACTCGTCCTTTGTTCTTCCCCAGTAGCCTGGGGGTCTCATCTTCCAGCACCATCTCACGTTGCATTCTGGATGCTCTGTTCATAGGGTTTTCATTATAAGAGGTATTCAGAGGTGGTTTACTAGTGCCTTCCTCTGAGTCTGGATGCATCTTAGCCTGGTGTCTCAGCTTTGACCATTACACCTTGGGTGCACCTGCTAGGAGTCTAGTCTCTTGGTCTAGACTCCTGACGGCATTAGGGTTGCCAGGTTCAGGGCCAGAGACTGATCCTGTATCTTTAGAAGAAGAGAAAGTCAGCCAAGTGCAGGTGTTCTTGCAACACTGTAATGGGAAAAATCACAAGGTGGAATTCTCCCTTCCCCCTGCACAACCTTTAAAGATACAGAAGACTTCTTGGAGGCCAGACCTGAGCCTGGCAACCCTAGACAGCATTGCTCTCTGCTTCTTCAACACTCTCAAAGCCCCTCACCAAGTTAAGGTGTTCACCTTAAAGGGGGCCACAGTTGGATATGAGATGCTTAATATGTAGGTCCCAGAGTCATGTCCTTGCTGGAAGAATCCTCTTTGGAAGATGACTTAGAGCTTCCAGAGTGATACATCACAGAGAAGCAGTGTCAAGGGACTATCAGGCAGACCAGGGGGATCTGGAGCTCTCAGGAGAAATGGCTATGCAACCTTCCTCTCAAGACACAGGTAGTCGCTTCTCAGAATCAGAGGAACCTGCTCTTAAGGAGTGCAGGCACCTAATGCTGCAGGTTCAGCTGGCCACAATACACCTAAGTGCCCACCTGAGGAATAAGGACTTCTCAGGAGTATACTCATGAATAAGCTCCTCCTTACAAGTAGATCAAATCTGCAAACAACATTGATGGCTTGCAGCTGTGTTCTGGGTGGGGCATTGAAGGCTCAGGTTTAAAAACCTTCAGTTGCAGACACAGACTGTTGCTGTCATAGTATCTTTGCTTGAGTTTCTTAATTTGTGGTGGTCTGCTATCCAGCAAGGGCTGTCTGTGTTTAGATCTCAAACTGTTTCTGATTTTTTGTGTGTTGCTCCTGTGATTAGATGACTTTTTGTCCTTGCTATGTGTGGTGTTCTTCTGTTCTGATTCTTAGCTGCTATGCTTGTGTGCTGCCTGAATCACATCAGACAGGTTCTAATCCAGGAATGTTTTTCATGGTTCTTGGAATATTGGAAGTTTAAGAGCCAAGGATTGTTCAAAGGACACATCTAATAGAGAAGGTTGTCAAAATGTCTCACAGCCCCACCCAGAAAAGTGCATAGAACCCTTTAATTTCAGACAGAGCATATCTTTGTGTGTGTAGCACAAAGAGGGCAAAGTATATTTCAGAGGCAGAGAGAGCTTTGTTCTACATGTTATATTTCTGGAAAAGAAACAATCTATTTCGCGTTAATGGTTCCATCAAAACCCTTTTTCCATTGAAGTAAATTCTAGTGAGTTCTGTGGAGTTAATGTTCAAGTAATGTACTTAAGATTGAAGCTGTGTTTAATGATTAGTTTATGATTTGGTTATAATTTGTGAAAACTGCTTGTCCTTCAAGAAGCTAGTTAGGTCCTGTAATGCAAAGTGACTTGCCTGAGGGTGATTGCACCTCCTTGTTCTATTCCCCAAAGCAAACCAGCCAGGCCCTTACTGCTGGAATTCCTGGCCTCCTCTGTTGCTTCATACCGCAAAGAATGAAGGAAATATCCATTCTGCGTGTTAAGAAACCCCACTGTATAGTGAATATGTATGAACTTTTGGAGCTCCCTTGTACTGAGTCAGACCTTCTAGCCCATTCTTATCAAACTGGCAACCGCTGCCTAACAGAGGAAGCCTATACTGTATGTGTATCAGATGAAACTCTCATTCAGTTCAATGGAGCTGATTCCCAGATAAGTGGAGACAGAATTGCAGGGAGGAGGGTCCAGCCCAGCTGCCCAAGATGCTCTTAACAAGAAATATTAAAGACTGAACCTAGGGCCATCTGCATGCATATCCTGGGTTCTGTCACTGAGCTAGGCCCTCTATTGTCATGAAGGATGGGATGGTTTGTAGGAACAGTAAGTGAGCACTTAATACTTGCCTACTAATTTTCACTTCCATATTACCTCATCAGTGCAGTCCAGTCTGTATCCATATTTCCATCACAATACTCTGCTGTTGTTCATCCACCCAAACCTTGCACCCAACTCTAGAGCCATGGCCTTTTTGCCTATTCACTGGTGTTCCTTTTTCAACTCACATTGTCTCATGACGGGTAGTACTCCATTATTTCAACTGAGCAGTGGGAAAGCACTGTTACTTTAAAATGCTATCCAAGATAAATGGGAAAATTGGCTCTCCCAAGTATGTTATAAATACTTCTTAGAGAACAAAAAAACACAAAACACAGTTCAGTAGCTTAGGTGATTTGTATAAATCTGCCTCTTTGTATGATGCACAGAAACAAGAACTCTAAACGTTTGACTACCGATAACTGTTTCCAGTTACAAGATTTGGGAAAGGAAACCACTTATTCCAAGAAAAATTTAGTCAAATAGCTGGGGTGAGAGGAAATTTTTTACGACCTTTGATATTTCCCCCCCCAGAAACTGAGAAGGAAATACTTCCCAAAAGAATGAATCAGTTAAATGGAAGACAAAAACTACAGTGGATTATGATTAACTGCTTTGGGAATTACATATATTTAAAGACACTATAAATATAAAGATATAAAACACTGTATGTATGACGTGTCGGCTGACTAGTACGAGACTTTAGTCAGGCAACTCATGAAGAGCTTTTCTTCCCTTAAAATGAGCTCTGACATTTTTAGAAGCTTTGGAAATGTTCTGGAGTCAGCCAGACTTTCTGAAATGATAGCTTTAACAATTCTCCTTCTTTCTAATTACTGCCCAGAGGAAAAAATGTGTTTCCTTAAGCTGCTACTACTTAGCCTTGTGGATTTGTATGTCCTTATTTAGTGACATAATGGAAAGTAAATTAGCAGATACACCTGCCCCCACCAATGCAGCACAGGGAGACTAGGGAGAAGTCACACTGGCCAATTCTCTCTTTAACATGAAGTTTGGAATCCCCAATCTCTCCTCAGACCAGAGACCCACCTTTAAGTCCAAACTGCAATATGGGACCCATTTATATTTTTACTTTTCTCTTTGTATATTTTGTTCCTTGTATTTCATTTATAAACAGAAAAGAAACAATGGGTGGGAAATCAGAATTAACGACTGTAACATGAAAGGCATACTCTTGCTTAAAAGAGGCTAATATCACTTTAAACACTAGGTCATCTTTGGAAATGGACTGCCTTCAAGCCGATTCTGACTTATGGCTACCCTATGAATAAGGTTTTCATGGTAAGCAATATTTAGAGGGGGTTTACCATTGCCTCCCTCTGAGGCTGAGAAGCAGTGACTAGCCCAAGGTCACCCAGTGAGCTTCATGGCTGTGTGGGGATTTGAACCCTGGTCTCCCAGGTCATAGTCCAGCACCTTAACCACTACACCACACTAGCTCTCTAGGTCTTTGTAAACAGAAGTTAAATAAATTCCATATATGTGGTTTACTTCTCCTTGTTTCATCAGCATCAACAAACGTAATACAATGGGAACTATGTTTTCATGTATCTTTCATGTTTTCTTTCTGGGAAGCCTGTTGTTGTTAGTGGGTCACACAGCAATCAGGGGTTGGCTGCCATCCTTTCTCCAACATACTACATATCTCCACATCAAGGAAAACGTTTCAAAACATAAGCCTAACTTTAGAAAGTTCATCAGCAGTCCCAGGGTATGGTCCAAAGACACATGAGGCCACCACCTTGCAGAAGCTAAGCAGGTCTGGCTCTGGTCAGTGCCTGGACTGGTGATTGGTTGGGAGCCATTTGTACATGGTCTCTTGACTTCCATGGTGGAAGACAGGCAACAGTATATGGGAGAAACCCCCATTCTGCACAATCAAAAGCCTTGAAGGCATCTAAAGTTAAAAGTCTAAGGGGGCCTTTATTTTCTTTGCAGTGGTGGATAATATTTAGGAGTCTTCTGAATGGGTATCTGCTTAGTAGGAAACCTGACTGATCTGTGGAATATGTACCTTCAGTCTGTTAACTAAGTAAAATCATATGGTACTTTACAATCTCAATAAAAGCACAAACATTCACATGAATAAGACAATAGCAGTTATATAAGCTACAATAATCCTTACAGGTGATCCTTGCAATTTCAGGTTGTAAGCTGTTGTCTTGTCCTTGCTGCTGTTGACAGAAACTGAGCAACGCAACTCTCAATAATACCCTTCATGTTTTGTTTTCCATTAAATAACTAACATAAAATTGAACTGACCTTCCAGGTAAAATTGGCCAATAACTGACTGACTGTATGCTGCCAAACCCCAGCATAAAAACTACAAAGCAGAAAGATATGTTAAATGGATTCTACATCCTGATTACAGGGGCATACCTTAAGGGAACAGGGGTGCCTGCAAACCTGCCACATAGCATGTGAGAAGGAAGAACATTAAATCTGGCCAGAGTGGAAGCTCTGCAATATTTAGTTACATACAGGTTCTCACAGTAAGCAGCTAAATGAAAAGGATCAGAATACAAAATACCCAAAGCACAAGATGAACAGGTTGTATGTGAGCAGGCTAGAAGAATTTGAAAGGCAATATCCCAGGTTTTGTGTTTTATTGATGCAAACGGATTATCATATCCCAGCTGAAGGAGAAAAGAGGGTGACAGTTGAATACAGGCAACTTTTGGGGCAACAAATTTGTCCAGTGACTATGGTAAGTATCCCCTGATAAGAATACTAGCAGCCCTGTTCCCATTTTGAAAATAAAGTTCTTGAGCCAAAACTTTAAGGCTGCTAACCAAGCTTTTATCGCAAGTGGGCATTCTCCAGTTTCCAGTACTACAACTGCATTGGGGATGTATATTGGAATCCGGAGAAGAGCATGTAAGAATTTGACCTGAACATTGTTTAACTGTGTGTGATTGGTCGGTTGTCTGCTTTGGATGGGGTCGTACTCCGTCTGAAAGAGCAGGTTCGTAGTCTAGGGGTGCTCCTGGATCCATCTTTGTTGCTAGAGGCCCAGTTGACCTCAGTGGCTATGAGTGCCTTTTACCAGCTTCGGCTGATAAGATAGCTGCGGCCGTTTCTGGACCAGGATAGCCTGACTACTGTTGTCCACACACTGATAACCTCCAGGCTGGATTACTGTAATGTGCTCTATGTGGGGTTGAGGTTGGTCCGGAAGTTGCAGCTGGTGCAAATGTGGTGGCGAGACTGCTCACTGGGGCAGGGTATCACCAACATGTCACCCCGCTGCTGAAAGAATTGCACTGGCTACCCATTTGCTACCGGGCCACGTTTAAGGTTCTAGTTCTAGTGTACAAAGCCCTATACAGCTTGGGACCAGGATACCTGAAAGACCGTCTTACCCTTATATACCCAGTCGATCACTGTGCTCTGCAAGTGAGGGCTTCCTGCAGATACCATCTTATCAGGAGGTCCTTTCTGCACAACATAGGAAACGGACCTTTAGTGTTGTGGCACTTACCCTGTGGAATTCCCTCCCCTTAAATATTAGGCAGGCGCCATCTCTGTTATCTTTTCAGCACCTATTGAAGACTTTTCTCTTTCAACAAGCCTTTTAAGTTAAGACCTATCCCAGTCTGTGTCTGTGTGTTGGAATTCTACTTTGGGGGTTACTCCTAGATCTTTTGCCTCCCAGAAAATTCAAGTTAATCATTCTGCCACATTACACTGTTTCTACACCAAAGGGGATCAGTATATACCTGCAGGTATCAATAATGCTAAAATAACCTCACAATTGCTCCATGGAGTTGTTATCTGGATTAGGGGAGTGTTATCTGAGTTTATTTATTTATTTTATTTATATCCCGCCCTTCCTCCAAGCAGGAGCCCAGGGCGGCAAACAAAAGCAGTAAAAACTCTTTAAAACATCATAACAACAGACCTTAAATTACATTAAAACAAAACAACTTAAAAAAACATTATTTAAAAAAAGCTTTAAAAACATGTTAAATAAAAAGGGTTAAAAACATATTGTACTAACACAATCCTTGGATAATCCTGCTCAAACAAAGATTAATATTTCAGCTGTATTGTACTAGTGAAAATACAAATAATCACACTTCCGGGTTATTGTTTTTAATGAAACTTACTGGGAGAACAGACTGAGCATGCTCAGTTGCCAGGTAACAAGAGCGTGTGGGAATGTTAAATTAGAGGGTGTGGTCTTTAGGAAACTGTGTGATTGATGCTTCCCCTCTAGTGTGACTAGAAAACACCATGTTTGCAGCTGGCATTGATCCCTTACTGTAGACGGTGCAAACAGAAAATGGAGATAAAAACAGCATCTTTAGCACAAAGTTATGCTCCCATGTGGATAAGCCCTAAGGCTTCCTCAACAGAAACTGGATTCCACCCATCTGGGGCCAGGCCTGGAGACTGACAATTTCTGAATTTTTGAATGACATTCTTGAGCTCCTCTACACTGGCTCCTTAATTTTTTAAAAGCCTCTGTTCCTCTGCGTTTGCCTGGATGTTATGATTTCTTAATCATAACATGATTTTTGTGTGGCCTCTTCAAACAGCTTCTGTGAGCTGTAAATATTAGTAAAAAAAAATCACATTGTTGGCTAATCTCTTGGGCTGTATGGAGCTTGTCTCCTGTCATGGATTTCATAGCCATGATTTTCTTCTTGGCTCTTTTCCTTCTTAACCTGGCTGCCAAGAATTTAGAACACTTATTTTAATGCGTATAATATGTTTGCTGAAGCAATTTCCCCCTAATTTTATTGATTTCTAGCATAGCCAATTCTCTTCTCTTTAAACTGAAATTTTAAGGGTTTTTTTAAAAAATCCTCTCTTAGGTTTTTATGTTGAGTTTCTCATTTCCTTTTACCTTCAAATGCTTCCTTTATACAAACCCAACATATAATAGCTTCCTTTTTTATCAGTCCTGTGGTGGTTTTCCTTGAAATAGATTGACAGGGCTTCCTGAATAGTTTGCAAGCTGTGATGCCTTTGTAACAGGAAGGCTCTAGTCTCCAGAGTCACATATGTGACTGTGAATTAGGGGGTGTAAAGGAAAGAGAAATAAGGGCATGGTCTGATGTTGTAATACTACCTGACTTTGATTACCTAGTGGAGGAAGTTACTAGATACTACGAAGTAGTCAGTAGATGTGTGTACTGCATGCCTAGCGAATAGGAAGAGGAGTTACATTCCCTTGGATTAAGAACTCTCCAAGCATCCTTTAGTTGTCTGGACTCCCAAAATTTCCTAATCTGGGAATATCCCTTGTTTTGAGGGTTGCACTCTTCCTTCTTTTCCTTGCAGTTCATTACTTTTTTGTCTATGTTTTCACCCAGAAACCAGTTAAAATCTCCACCCAGTATGACTTTCCCTGTTGGTCAGATTGTTGTGTTTCTAAAAAATGATTTTAAACATAAACATAAATTCCTTCTGGCCTTCATTTGCTGCTGCAAAGGTCTAAGCTTGTGGGTCTAATTGCCCAACTAGGAGAAACACCTACCTTGGGGATCCCTGACTATCTTTTTGCATTGAAAATGGGTCGATGCAGCAAAGATTATAGCAGCACCACTGACCTTTGAGGATCTGGCTCCAAACAGTAATGCTGGCCAAACCCAGCTTGCTTTAAGAGTCCTTCCCCTTTGTCTCTGTGGTGAGTTTCTTGTAGCATTGTAAACTGAGAGGATAATTCTTTTATTTATTTTATTTTATTTAACAAAATTTATATTCCACTTGATTGTAAAAAACACCCCTCTTAAGTGTTTTACAAGAAACAGTTACTGCCTTTCTTTTGATCCAGCCCCCAACACATTAAAGGAACATATTAATATCTGTCATATTCAGGTCTCTAGAACTTTCACCCTTTGCCATGCAAAAATCTAAGAAAATAGACTAACATATTTAAACTCATTTCTGGTGCTACACTCTTCCCCATTCTTCTACAAAATTGGGAGTGTTGTGGCTGAGGGGAGGTGCACACTTGGAAAACAGGGTACAGACCTGGTTACCCTCAACCAATCCAATCTTGTGAAATCCCTGTTAACTGGGGAGACTCCTGTGGCCTCTTTGGCCAGTGCTGTGGACATGAGTGTGGCAGAATTCTCTTAAAGAGAGGCCACTTCTGGGACCAAGAAAGGCAAACTAAAAGCATGATGCAAGCCTGGTTGTGCACAGGTGCACAGGTGAATGCTGTTCTTTGTTTCGCAATAAGGCACTTGATAGTTTTAGCTGTCAACAGTGGGATTGAGGAGCCTGAGAGATTGATGAGTTATGGTAAATGCCCCTTCCCTGTTTCAGAACCTCTTAGCTGATGATCGGCAAGCACTTATTGGGTGATGGCAAAAGTTGTAGTCTGCCTGGAGGCACTGCTTTTTCCTACTACAGGGCATACAGTTAGTATACCAGCAGTCTTCTTTTCCACCAGGATGTGGCCTTTAGGTATCCCATGTATAATATTAATTGACCACAATAGTTTTGCATTTAATTTAATTGTTTCATAGTAGTTAAGTGACTTGCATATTTGTAATTAGCACAAGTCTTTTATGCTAATTTCAGTTCTACTAAATTAATGGTTAACCATATTTGACGAAATACAGTTTGAATGGTCAAATGACCAGGGCTAAAACAGACTTTCCAAATGATGCATCATTTTGGCGCAGACAAACCACATAGAGATGACTGTACAAATATGTGATATAAGTAATTGCTTTTTCTGCTCAAATGTAGAGTGGACAACAGCCATAGGAAAGTATGTTTGGTATTAAACATTATAAATGCTGAGGTTCCAAGTGCGGTTTGTTGGATTTTATTTCAGTCAGCACATTTGAGGTCTAACACCAGCAACGCCTTTCTTATGGTGTGAGTCTCAGCACATAAAGAGATATCCAGCCTATTTTGTGACTTATCTAGTAATTAGATTTTATATTTTTAAACTGTGCTTGAACCTAAAACTCTGCCCAGTTCTCATTAGGGTTTCTGTGAACTACAGAGTGTTTCCTTTGGGGGGGGAGGAAGTTTTGTGCTCTGACTTTGACCTTTGCTTACCTAGCCTTATATATTTATATTAGATCACCATGCACAAATGCATGTATACAAACTATAACCTAGCAATTGTACATGATAGACATTTTTAATCTCTTCCTCAAGAGAACAAGAAGAAACCAGAGAAGGCCGCTGAAAAATGTTCCATTCAAACATATTAATGGTTTATTTATTCTGCTATGGTGGATGGGGATTTGCTATTATTACAGTTTTGAATGAAGTCCTGGAATAGTTTTAGAGAGGTCAAAGAAAGGGCACAAGAAGCATAGAACTTAGCAGCAACAAAAAGCTACCCTTAAGGTAATGTTCAGGTAGCTTGTCAAACCACATTGGTAATCAAGCTGGCACTGCAACATCCCAATGCTAATGCAGCCTGACTTCCTACACTAAGCTCAACAACTGAGAGTTGAGCCAACATTTAAAATGATAGCTTCACCACACGCTTTCCAGCTCACTTTTGGAATTTAAAATAGCAACTTCAATGAGGCAGAAATTCCACTCCTCCCTTTAGATATGTGAATATCGCCTTTTTTTTTTTTTACTATTCCCTTCAAAGGCATGTTTTCCATCTTGGATGCTTCTTTTTCCATCTTGGATGCTTCTTTTTCCATCTTGGATTAAACACAGAAGTGATTCCAGCCAGTCAGGGTTTACATGGTAAACAGGCTGATTTCACAGTGCTACCTAACAACTCAGTTTGGGCCATGAGATGACATCACTAAAGTCAAATAAGGGCAATTAAAAGCATCAGGGCAATCCTTGCTAAATAAGTCATATGGGTGATCACAGACAATTAGAAATCACACAAGTGAACTAGCTCATGTCAGTGCTATGCAGGCACTCAGATTTGACCATGTGATGAAGTTACTGAAGGCAAGTGAAGCTAATTCGGAGTAAATGTATGTGTGGGCAGCACAACCAAACAGCCAATAGGGCTACTGGAAATCTGTTGGAAACTGTAAAGTAACTTTCGACAGCATTGAAAACATTCACCAAAACAATTGCAAATCGGTATGGCTTGCAATTAATTAATACAGAGAAAGCAGCTCACTGTTTGAATTCAGCCTTGGAAATTGCCCCCTCTTGAAAACAAGCATATACATCAGAAGAATAGCTTTGAGCAGCCCTGTAGACAACCTCCCTTGTTAGGTGGGGCAGCCACATTTCTAGGTGGAGCATTTAGGGGGGTGCATAGCACCAGCCATTCTCCCCATTCACTGGTGGAGAGGATTTGAGGACCAGGCCAGGACACGGGAAAGGCAGTGAACTTCCCCCTCACTCTTCCTCCATGCAGAATGTGTTAACTTACATAATGGGCTATGTAAAGGTCAAGTTAACAGAAAATTTAGTATGACATCAGGAATTAAATCTGGCATATTTTTTGTTTTGTAAGAAAAAAAGTATGTTAAGGATACAATGAACATGGTGGCACTAAAAGGTATTATCTCCTTCTTGAGGGTCCCTCCTTCTAGTCTTGTTCCTGACCTTTACATTTCCTTCCTGTTGGATAATCAAGGGGAAACATTTTAATTGGTTGCTATATAAAGGACTAACTAAGAGATTGGAAACTGTGGAAAGCAATTGGGTTTATTTATTTATTTCTGGTTGCTTGGCTGATTTTTCTACCCAAAAACTCTGAAAAGGCCTCACGCTGAGCTTCACAGATTGGGAAGATCAGAAACTAGGCCTGAGTTACAGTCTAGGTGGTCAGCCACCAGCCAGCTATCTAGCTAAATGTAGTATGCACAGCAGTGTTTCTATTTATCTAGGGTTGTTTTCATCCTTTGCCATCAAGAACAAGAAGAAAAAATAGGCACTATGATTGTGAGTAGTGTGAGTGCTTTAAAAGAGTAAAGAGTAACTTTGGGTAGATTTTTTTTTCAGATCACTTTAAGTTATCTTTTTATTTCACCCTTTAGCAATAAGCACCCAATTCTGCTCTACTCATCATAATAACTGCAGAATAAACAAACTCTTACTTTTTACAACAGGCAAATAAACATGCTTCTTTATTGCTGACTGGGTAGAGAACACAAGTGAAACTGAAAAGCAGAGCAAAGGAAAGTCCAGGAGGTGGAGTCTAACTCTAGCCCATAATACCAAGTTCTAATATTTAACTTTTCAAAGGTCATGTTACTATATAGGCTGTTTTTTCAGGATCATTTAAGTAGTTATAGGTTGATTGTGATCAAGAAAAATCCATCCTCAGTCAAAGAAAGTCTTAAGTGAGCAGACTTTTGGGAGCTCTTCCTGATAAGGCTTTTGATGTGCATTTACCCTACCTTATTAACTGAATTTTTCAGAGGGTCCAATTCTTAAATCGCTCCTGTCCTTAAACAAGATATAATTCTTTAAATGGAGTTTGTCATTGTCTGTCTTGTCACAAATTAAAATAATTTTCAACAAAAAAAATCATGAGGGGCAAGAAACATCTAGGGGGTGACCCGTTTGTCCTACCCTAATTACAGAGCTGGCTTTCAGCTTAGCCATCTCTGACATGTAAGGAACTCACAATTCTGAGTTTATGCATCACTCCTTCCTGGGTAGGCCTTTATTGTATCTGTCAATATCTGAACCATACTAACATCTGTTATTAGGGGGGGGGAATCTCCCCTGTAGATTCACCTGGTGCCTTCACTAATATCTTTTAGATGCCAGGCAAAGACCCTTTTATTTTCCCACTTTTTAAACGATTGACGTATTTCCCCCTCCTGTGATTATTCTTAGCACTACCCTTTTAATAGTTATTATAAACTCCCCTGAAAATTTTGAGTTGAAAGTCAATATAGAAATATTGAATGGAAGTATTTTCCCCATCAATGTGACATATGAAAATTAATATCAACCCTCAAATGTATGGTGGAATAGCCCCAGTAATGACATACTTCCTCCTGAACACCGTGCCCTTATTCATCTGAACATTATATGCAACACATTCTCTTTGACTTTTAGCATTAGCAGATTAGAGTTAAAAACCAACAGGTGCAGAATAACATGTGTCTGTGTTACAGTGATGACAGAGGTACTGGGATGAGCAAACAGTTTTTGACAAGATGTCAATGGTGACCTAGAAGGATGAGTTTTGAACAATGTCTCTTCTGCACGCAAAAAGATAAAACAAACAAAATCAATGCCCCAAAGTAACATCCTAGTTTGAGAAATCATAACGGATTAGTGAAGGATGCCTCGCCTTTATTATTTTATTAATCTATCTGGCTAATGGGCAGTTTCTCATCTTCTTTCAGCTCTTCAGCATTAAATTGGAAGCACCCTTTGATAACACAAGGGTACACAATGCTCATTGAACAGGTTTGCACAGGTTGTGCAGATAAATTGCTCATTTCTATTTGTGGTGTAAACTGTGGTGTGTTCTGTGGACAACTGCATGAGCATCTCCATACAGACAGTAGCAGCCTGCAGGGCAGAGCAGGGTGGAGCAGAGTTGCTCACCTGCTCACCTGAGAGGGGAGGGAGGAGTGAAGTTGCAGGGAGGTTGGCACATTAGGAGGGCAGCAGCAGAGTCAACCCAACATTCCCACTGTCACGTCCACAGCACGCTAGCCTCCCCCTGCCAGATCACCCCTCTGCTTCTTGGTTATCAGCAGTGACCTCTGCATTGGGAAGCCCAGTAAGCAAACTTGCTCCACCCCACCAGCCACTGCTGCATACAAGGGTTACAAATATCAGTGCTAAGACAGTCCCTGCCCTCAGCCTCACAATTTTAAGAGACATGACACATGAAGAAAAAGAAATGGGTGGGAGAAGGAAGAAGAAGCAAGCTCAAGCACAAATTCTTAAAGTTCCAGTTCGTGTAGCACAGTTATATAGTCCTGTCGATGCAGAGTCTGGCTGTCTAAAACGGCAGCAGCTACTCTCCCTTGTGTGACCATTTTGCTAACATCTGACAATATCTTCACAATTTAATGAATGTGAAATATATATATCAGTCATGACTCATGAGAAATAAAATAACTGCACTAGTTTTCTGAGGTTTGTCTGTATTATTTTTACGGGGCTCTAAAGAACAAAGGAAATTATGAACAGTTCTATAAGTATTTGAGGTGTCATGATAAAATAATACATCAAGTGCTTAAAGCCAAATCATAGTTGCATCAACCAGAAAGTGGTCAGGATGGAATGCAAAGATCAAAGTCTCATCTTGACAGCATAGCCTACGGCACAGCACCCACGCTGTTAACAGATCCAGTGTACATAGCAGGCCAGTGCAGATCTAAACATAGCATAATGTTGGGCAAACACTAGGCATGGCATGGGTGATACAAGGGTGGGGCTCAGAATGAGTCACTCGTGAGTTGTGAAGCATTGTAGAAGCATTTCTGCTACAACTGACTTAAATGCCCAATATATAGTGCTGAACATGTTGAGAGAATGGTATTTGTCCTCTCATGGAGGGCCCAAGTCATTTTGACAATGTGGCAGAAATTACACATACAGCAAAAATTAAAATTAAGATTAAAATCTTAAAAAATCTTCCTGCTCACCAGTGGCACACTCAAAATCTACTGTCTGGGGCAACTGCCTCACTTTGTGTCATGGTGATAGCTAGATGGGCTTGCCCTTCTTTACTCACACAGGATGCTGTACCTCTATTAGTGCATGCCAATCTAAAAGTCATCAATACAGGATTCGTTGCAGGATTTGTTGCAGGAATCAGCTGGCAACTTGCAGTCCCCAAACTACTTACTCAAAATTCTCAGATCCCCACTTTCAGCTGAAGATATAAACAACAGAATATGGAGTTTGTTAAAAAGTTAAGAAATTGAAGAAAGCATGAACTCTGGAAAAGGAAAGGAAAGGAGATTTATAACAGCAGAGATTTATTTATTTATTGTATTTGTATACCGTCCCATAGCCGAAGCTCTCTGAGCAGTTTACAGTAACTAAAAACATTAAAAACAAATATACTAGGAATGGGAGAGGAATTCAATTCAGATAGCAATTAAACTGAGGTCCTTTCAGAGGAAAGGCAGGATATAATTTTATAAATAAATAAAGGTGAATCTACCTAATTCACACATTCTGAAATGCTAACACCCATCCTTTGAAATTCGCATTCTCCAGATTTGGAATGCACTTCTCTAGCTGAGTGATGTGTTGAAAATGCAGATTCTAAGGTAAAGCATGCATAAAAATTTTTAGTGAAAAATGCACTATATTGAGGAAAATATAAGTATTAGGGAAGTATGCTTTGTAAAATGTATATATTAGTCAACACAGAATACAAAAATGTGTATATTAGGAAACATTCACACTAAAATACTGATGAATTTTCATGAGGACTTAAAAAAGTTTCAAACTGATGTGGAAAGGGGAACTGATCCTCAGACTGGAAAAATAAGAAACTGAAATTATCAGATTTGCCCCTCCCTAGGTTCCTTTCTCCTGTATTCTTCAGTAAATAGGTCAACATGTTCCAAAGCTAATTCACTAATAGGCAAAAAACCTTGAGGTTTAAGAATGCACCTATAGTCAACAGATATTTCTATCAAACTTGAAAAAGCAGGGAAAGAGGCATTGCTTTTTGCATTCTTCCCTGATCATGTCTCTGACTTCACTCCATAGTTCTTCTGGTTCTCTGTCAACTAAGTTTAAAGCCTCAAATCTGTTCCTTATTTGATCTTTATATTCTTCTGGGATGTTATTTACATTGTATTTTGGCATTATAATTGCTTTGTTGTTCTTCTTTAGCTTTACTCTGATTTTCGATACAACCAGTTCATGATCTGTACCGCAGTCTGCTCCTGGTCTTGTTTTTGCAGAAAGTATGGAACTTCTCCATCTTCTGCTACCAATTATATAATCAATTTGATTCCTATATTGACCATTAGGTGATGCCCACGTGTACAGTCATCTTTTCGGTTGCTCAAAAAATGTGTTCGCAAGAAATAAATTATTGGCTTCATAGAATTCAATAAGTCTTTCTCCTGCTTCATTTCTGTCTCCTAAGCCCCATTTCCCCACAATTCCTAATTCTTCTCTGTTCTCTACTTTTGCATTCCAGTCCCCCATGATTATCAGCACATCTTGTTTTGGTGTGTGATCAATTTCCTCCTGTACTTCTGCGTAAAATCTCTCCAACTCCTCTTCTTCTGCATTTGCCATTGGAGCATAGACTTGGATGATGGTTATGTTAATAGGTTTCCCATTTAATCTCATTGATATCTTTCACTCAGACCTTGCGTTGTAGCTCTTAATTGCTTTTACTACATCACTTCTCGCTATTAAAGCAACCCCATTTCTTCTTAATTTCTCATTTCCTGCATAAAATATTTTGTAGTTGCCTGATTGAAAATGTCCCCTTCCCGTCCATTTTAATTCATTCACACCAAGTATTGTAATATTGATACATTCCATTTCTTGCTTCACAATTTCTAACTTTTCCCTGGTTCATGCTTCTCATGTTCCATGGTCCTATTGTGTGCGTCGTACAACTCCAGATTCTCCTTTCACATCTTTGCACATCAGCCTCTGGGCTTCCTTTCGACTTTGACCCAGTTTCATCATTAGTCACTGCACTACTCGTAGTTGTCCTTTGTTCTTCCCCAGTAGCTCAGTGAGTGCCTTCTGACCTGGGGGTCTCATCTTCCAGCACTATCTCGTGTTGCATTTTGGATACTCTGTTCATAGGCTTTTCATGGTAAGAGGTATTCAGAGGTGGTTTACCATTGCCTTCCTCTGAGTTTGGATGCATCTTAGTCTGGTGTCTCAGCTTTGACCATTCTGCCTTGGGTGCCCCTGCTAGGAGTCTAGCCTCTTGGTCTAGGCTCCTGATGGCATTGGTCTCAGCCTCTTCAACACTCTCAAACCCCATCACCATGTTAAGGTGTGCATCCTAGAGGGGGCTTATTAAGTAGATCCACACAATAGGTTTGAAGCACATCCAACTTGCATTTAAAGCACATGACTTCCCCTAAAGAATCCTTGGAAGTGTAGTTTCCAACTCACAGTTATTGTTCCTACCACCCTTAACAAACTACAGTTCCCATGATTCTGTGGTGTGATTCATGTGCTTCAAATATGTGTTGAATATGCTTTAAATGAATGGGGTGGCTCTGCACTATGTATGATGTGCATTCATTAGTGAATTGAAAAGAACAATTCTAAAATATATATTTTTAAATGGGAAGGGTTGTAACTCAGTGGTAGGGCATATGCTTTGCATGCCAAGGTCCAAAATTCAGTTTCTGGAAAAGACTGTTGCCTGGAATCCTGGACAGTCAATGCTAGTCCATGTCATCAGTACTGAGGTAGATGGTACTAAATGACGTGAGTCTGTATAAGGCAGATCTCTTTGTTCCTAAAAGTGGAAAGAGACCCAAGGGCCACAGTGACTCCAAAATTTATTTATGTATTGTATTGCAACATTTATATACCACTTTATTGCAAAAAATCTCAGATTACAGAAAGAATTTTTAAAAAATTGGCAAAAACACTTAGACAGGTATTTAAAAATATTCAAATTAATAAAACCAACAATGAGTTAAAAATAGATAAAAACATAATAGCTTCTCCATGCCTGGGTAGACTTGCCTCAACAAAAATGCTTTTAGCAGGTGCCAAAAAGAGTACAATGAAGACACTTGCTAATGTCAATAGGCAGGGAGTTCCAAAGCATAGGTGCTGCCACACTAAAGGAATGATTAAGGACTTAAGGACTAAAGGACTGACAAGAGCAGAACAAGTGCTATGTGCAACCCGTAACATGGAAAGCACACCTTGAACTTGGCCTGGTAGCAGATCAGCAACCAGTGCAGATTTCAGAGCAGAAGTATTATGCGCTGATAGGGTCTCACTCATGTCAGCAATTGTGCCACAGCATTCTGCACTAACTGCAGCCCCCTGGTAGGTTGTGCTGCATGGGATTTTCTGTGACCTTGGCTAACTGGCTGCCAGGATTGTTTTAGTTTGGATTTTTGGTTAGGTGTCTTGACTGGTTGTGGGATGCTGAGTTTTCTGCCTTACTAATAGGAATCTTGTTGTGGTTCGTACTGTATTGCATTTAGGAAGTCATCACTGTGTTTTGTTTTTGTTTTTCTATTTGCATTTCATTTACCTTTATCCTCACTCTCTTTCATCCATAGAAGCAACAACAGTGATTACATGTGCTTCGCTCAACTCCCTTAAACCCACTGATGATGCACCTTGTTGGTCAGGGTTTTCCTAAAAGACAACAAGGGGTTAATTGTATGCAGCTTACAGCAGGCAGCAGCTGCTGGCTATCAGCCAGTGATTAACAGCCCAAGGCCATATAACCCAGAAGCAAAGAACTGTTGAGTGTGGGGGGTGTTACATTGTTGGATAGCACAGAGGAATGGAATTGTGCTACATATGTTTGTCTTCTGGAGCAATAAAGCATTACTAAACCAGTCTGGACTCTGTGGTGATCGGTCAACTGTTTCTGCATTCAAACGCTGCGCAACAGGGGTTATGGGCCCAGATTGCCCAGATTTATTTATTTATTTATTTATTTAATTACATTTTTAGACCGCCCTATAGCAGGAAGCTCTCAGGGCGCTGTACAACAAATAAAATCACAATTAAAATATGAGCAAGTGTGAAAAATATAGTACAATTATAAAAACATTAAACATGATAAAAATCTGAAATAGAGTTGCCACTGAGTTTATAATTAAGATCCATATTAGGTTTAAAATATTAAATTTAAAATGTTTAAAATGCCTGCGCAAAAAGGTAGGTTTTTACCTGGCGCCGAAAAGATAACAGAGAAGGCGCCAGGCGTATCTCATCTGGGAGGGCATTCCATAGTTCGGGGGCCACCACTGAGAAGGCCCTGGATCTAGTTGTTGATCTCCGGGCCTCTTTATGAGTTGGGACCCGGAGAAGGGCCTTCGACGTCGAGCGTAGTGAACGGGTAGGTACATAGCGAGAGAGGCGTTCCACCAGGTATTGCGGTCCGATGCCGTTTAGGGCTTTATAGGTAAGAACCGACACTTTGAATCTGGCCCGGAAACATATCGGTAGCCAGTGCAGCTGCGCCAGGACAGGTGTTATATGGTCAAATTTCTTTGTCCCAGTGAGAACTCTGGCCGCAGCATTTTGCACTAGCTGAAGTTTCCGAACCGTCTTCACAGGTAGCCCCACGTAGAGTGCATTACAGTAGTCCAATCTAGAGGTTACCATAGCATGGATAACTGAGGTGAGATTCTCCCTGTCCAGATAGGGTCATAGTTGGGCTACCAGCCGAAGCTGGTAGAATGCATTCCGTGCCACCGAGGCTACCTGAGCCTCAAGTGACAGGAGCGGATCTAATAAGACCCCCAAACTACGTACCTGCTCCTTTAGGGGGAGTGTAACCCCATCTAGGGCAGGTCGAACGTCAACCATCTGGGCAGAGGGCCCTCCCACCAACAGCATCTCAGTCTTGTTAGGATTGAGTTTCAGTTTATTAGCTCTCATCCAGCCCATTATCGCGGCCAGGCAGCGGTCTAGTACATCAACAGCCTCACCTGATGAAGATGAAAAGGAGTAGTAGAGCTGCGTATCATCAGCATATTGCTGGAAATGCACTCCAAAACTCCTGATGACCTCACCCAGCGGCTTCATATAGATATTAAAAAGCATGGGGGACAGAACTGAACCCTGCGGGACCCCATATTGGAGTACCCAGGGACTCGAGTAATGTTCCCCCAGCATCACCTTCTGGAGACGATTCCCGAGATAGGAGCAGAGCCACCGCCAAGCAGTGCCTCCCACACTTTTGCCCAGATCGCCCAGACTGCCAGAGTGCCGAAGCAAACCGGGTATCCAGCAGAAGCTAGTTGGAGTCAAGGAGAAAACAGGCTAAGGATGGCAGTTTCGCTTTCGGCTGGAATGCCGCTTGAACACCTGACAGACACTAACTACTCGAGTTGGTGATTGAGAATGCAGGCTTTTCTAACGAAGGAGGATTTATGGCAGGTGGTGGTGAACGACCCCCCATCCGACCCACTGCTGGCTCCATGGCTTCGATTGGAAGAAAGAGCAAGGTCGTTTCTCATTTTGGCTGTAGGTGATTCCCAGTTACTGCATATATGGGATAAGCCGACAGCGAGGCTTATATGGACCGCGTTAAATGAGGTGCACGTAAGAAAGACAGCCAGCAGTAAAATTCATCTAGCACGTAAGCTGTACCAAATGAGGCTGGCTGGTGCTGACACAATGGCAGAACATTTGCTAACAATTAAAAAACACCTTGCAGAGTTGCAAGAACAGGATGTGATTCACACGCAGTTGCAACAAGTATATATTATTCTGTCTTCATTGAATGCTTCCTGGGATCCGGTGATCAGTTCGTTGGAAGCCATGCCAGATGACAACCTCACGGTCGAGTATGTATCAGGAAAGCTGCTACAGGAATGGGAGAGACGGAAGGAAGCAGAAGAGAGAGAGCAAGCAACAGAAACAACAGGCAGGAGAGAAAGAAGATATGAGAAGACGGAAGTGAGTACAAGGGTTTTTGGACTAAAGGCCTGCTATATTTGTGGTTCGCGACAACACCTACAAAAGCACTGTGTAATGAAGAAACAAGGAAGTAAAGAGTCGCACGTGCAGGTGGTGCGAGCTGATGAAGGCGAAATGGACACAGATTGCACTTCTTTTGTAGTTGACTCAGGTGCAACGCATTGCATGGTGAACAGTAAACATTTGTTCCAAACTATACTTTCCACAACAGAAGAGGTGGTGCTAGCTGATGGCACACACAGGCAGGTAATGGGAAGGGGTACAATGGAAATATGTGAGGTTGAACACTGTTATAACCAATGTACTGTTTGTCCCTCAATTGGGAAGTAATATTCTATCTGTAGCTCAGATGAATGCCATGGGATATACTGTAACGTTTGACAAAGGGAAATGTGAAATAAGCAAAAGGAACAAGGTATGCATTAAGGGGTTGCTAAGGCACTCTTTCTTTTATGTACTGCTAAGACATACCAAACATGCAAAGATGATAGGCAATCAAAGGCCCCATGATGGATGTATACATTTATGGCACAGGAAACTAGGGCATGCTAGTTTCAGCACACTGATGAAAACACCCAGTAACAGTAAAGATCTAATCTTTAAAGAATGCACACATTACGTAGACTGTGAGATCTGTAAAGAAACCAAAGCTACCGTGGCTCCCATAAGTAAGGAAGTGGAGAGCCATACCACCAGGCCATATCAAATAGTGCATGTAGATCTCGCAGGCCCATTCCAAAGGTCCCAGGGTGGAGCCCGCTATGTCCTGGTCATAGTAGATGAACATACTCGTTTTTGTACCGTGTATTTACTGAAAGCCAAGAAGGAAGCTGAAGGAAAGCTGAAACAATTCATAAACAGGGTTGAAAGACAACACAGTACATGTATACGACAAATTCATTCTGATCAAGGGGGAAAGTTCACTAGCCAGTCGTTTGAGCGGTACTTAAGCACAGAAGGAATAGAACATGCACTGACGGCCCCATTTTCTCCTCACCAAAACGATTTTGCAGGAAGGAAAAATAGAGCGTTGCAGGATGGCATCAGGGCTATGCTGAACGACACAGACTTGCCACACTCTTTTTGGGGTGAATGTATGCTGTATGCTACATACATACAAAATAGGTTATACCATAGAGCCATACACATGTCACCTTATGAAAATTTGCATGGTGAGAAGCCCAGACTACAGCACATTCTTCGGTTTGGAGCTCAGTGTTGGGTGCATGTACCAAAGGGAAAACGAACAGGAAAGCTGGTTCCCAGGGCACAAAAGGGAGTCATGCTCGGGTTCCAACATGCATATTATCGCGTCTGGCTACCAGGTCAAAGAAAAGTGAGTCTAAGCAGGAGTGTGAGAGCCCAGGAACAAGACTGGAAAACCAGTGTACAAGTGGAACTGGGAAACGCACATGAAGCAAATGAAACAAACACAAACACTGGTGTAGGAATGGAGGGGATAGGAGGACAGACCCCAGAAACAAAACAAGAGGAAAAGGAGGTTACTTTGCAACCCATAGGTGAACCAGTAATAGAAAATCCCCAAGTAACAGTCAGAAGGTCTGAAAGGGTAAACAAGGGCAGACCTCCTGAAAGATTCCAAGTATGCAATAACCAGAGCTTGGAAAAGTTACTTTTTTAAACTACAACTCCCATCATCCCCAGCCAGCATAGCCACTGGATTGGGCTGATGGGAGCTGTAGTTCAAAAAAGTAACCTTTCCAAGCTCTGGCAATAACGTGCAAACAAAAGAAAACACATGGACACCAGAGGAGTCTGTTGTTCGGTTTCAAATGATAGAGGGAATGAATCCGGAGAGAACTGAAGGGGACACGTTGCTGCTTGCATGTGTTCAATAAGATAAGACTAGCACTGTCAGAGGCAAATACCAAGTGTACAAAACATATCAGTGTTAGATACCATCATATCAGGGAGTGCATACAGCAAGGGTTCATAACATTGATATACTGCAACACAAATGACATGTTGGCGGATATAATGACCAAACCAGTCTGTGAAGAAAAATACAGCAGAATGGTCACTATGCTGGGTATGCTTGATATGCCATAAACGAACCTGTATATAATCCGTACCTTGATAAAAAAACAAACAAAAAACAAATGTGTCTTTAAGGAATAGGTGGGGACTGTTGGCATTTACCGGTCAGGGTTTTCCTAAAAGACATCGAGGGGTTAATTGTATGCAGCTTACAGCAGGCAGCAGCTGCTGGCTATCAGCCGGTGATTAAAAGCCCAAGGCCATATAACCCAGAAGCAAAGAACTGTTGAGGGGGGGGGGTGTTACGTTGTTGGATAGCACAGAGGAATGGAATTGTGCTACATGTGTTTGTCTTCTGGAGCAATAAAGCATTACTAAACCAGTCTGGACTCTGTGGTGATCGGTCAACTGTTTCTGCATTCAAACGCTGCGCAACAGGTTTGTTTCTTGCCCAATAGTGGTAAAAGAGAATTCACATACTGGGCAGCGTGGCTGCAATTGTTGTTGTTCCCAAGCTGCTGCATATGAAGGTAGACCAAACCATGTGTGTTTTCTTTCTGTTGCTTGTTATTCACTGGAATTGTGTTGGCTGTCAAAGTGAGTTTATAGCAGCCCACAGTGAGACAGAAAAGAGTAGAGAATCTTCTTACTCCTACTCATTTCTCAGACCTCTCTCTGAAGTGAAGGGTCAAATCTGTAAAGAAGTTTGGAACAGCCATGTTAAAATGAAGGGGCAGGTCATTCCAGGCAGGAGTTTGCCAACCCTGCTTGGATATGGATATCTTTGTAGAGGATCCCTGGTCAAGCTTTACCAACAACACAATCCAAACTGTATCTACTGAGAAGTGAGTCCTATGGATTTCTATGGGGCTTAGTCCCTTAGTAAGTGTGTCTAGAATTGCAGCCTTTGGAGGCATCCATCTTTACTCCTGAGTGCTCCCATCTAACATCTCCACAATACTAGGCTGCTTTCTTTCTACAATGGCCTTCTGGTGACCAGCCTGGCCTGAGGACACTTAAACTCTTCTTGTGTTGAGACCCAGCTACCCCAAGTGCATGAGGGAGAGTGGGAGAGGATGAGACTTCTGAGAGCTTTGAGGAAGGGGGAAGTGTTAGCAGCCCTCCAGTCTCCCTGGACAATCTCCTGGGTGATCTAGACCCTGCTCCACCTGAAGGTGCCTTGCCACCTGCAAGCACTCTGCCAGAGCCATTGGGGAGCAATCTCATGTGTGCACTAACTCCAACCCCCCCAGGACTCCACACCTGGACCTTCAAATGTTTCCCCGCCAACTTGCTGCCTGCCTCTTGAAGGCGAGCCAGCACCTACTGTCCAATGAGCAGGCAGAGGCTTGCCCCCCTCGCCCCGCATGAGACGATGCGAGAAGAGGGACAGTCAGAGGGTGGAACCAAGCAGGAGTTGGAGATTATGAGCGAAGAACTTCCCTACTTAAGGTAGCACCCCCCTAGTTGAGGTGCTGAGTCAATTTACTCCACACACTGCAGAGAATGCTTAGTTAGCATAGTTAGCATCAGCCTAGTTAGGTCTATGAAATGCACTGCTTTTGATGTAACCATGACTCTAATAAAGCAAGAATTATTGCCAGTCTCGCCTCCATCTCCTGTGTCAGGCTCTGGGCAGGACATCTTGCTAGAAGCAAGTTGGCTACATTAAATGTTCCCTACCCAGGCTTCATCATTTAGCTGAGATTTCTATCTTATTTTCCAATCAGAGAAATGTTTTTGTTTTGAGATGCTTCTGAACTGGCAAACCTAGTAGAGGGTGAGTGCAGGACAAAGCCACTTGACCCAACCAGGGTGAGAGCCTGTAGTGGGGAGTGGAAGAGAATCTTCCTGGGTGAGAGACAAGTCTTAATTTCCAGTCAGAGAAATGTTTTTGTTGAACTGTATGCACCAAGCAACTGTGGTTGATGCTTAGGGTATCATGCTTAATGACATCACTTGGGCCCATCCTTGTGACATCACTCAGGCCCCACCCCTCATTGGAGCCTATCCCCAAAATCTCAGGGTCTGGGATGTTTCTGACCTGGCAACCATGTGAGTAAAGCATCCCAAACCCTGAGATTTCAGAGGTGGGCCCCAGTGATGTCATGGGGGCAGGTTGTACAGATGTCACAGGGGCAGGCCAATGCAAGTTGGATGTGGATGACCATGGGCTACTCACCACCTCTCAGCCTAATCTGCCCCTCAGGATGAAAACAGCAGAGGGGAACCATGACCACTCCAAGGAAGAAGGCACACTTAAAATGTAGAGGAAGTAATAATTTACAACCATTGTGTGAAATCAAATACTTATTGGGACATACTATGAAGAAATATTTATATAAGCATGACTGTCAAAGATGTTTATTATTTACACAACCTGTAAAGATATTTGTAGTGCAATCCTGATTGTTTACTCAGAAGCAAGTCCCAATGTATTCAATGGGACTTACTAAAACAGGCAAGTGTGCACTGAACTGCAGCCTCAAGTGATAAGGAACACTCACCCAACCCAAAATTCAGAATCATGCTACTTTAAGCTGTTTTGCAACTGTTTATACTTTTTATGGTTACTGGATTTTAAAGGGATTTATTTCTTGTTGTGAGCTGCCTTGGTTTCCAATTGGCAATCCTACCTCACAGGGTTGTTGGGAAGACTACACACACACACACACACTGGAGATGTAAAATTACATAGACCCCATATAATAGTTTATTGTCAAAATGAGTTGGTCATTGCAGAACATTTTAAAAAACACATCAGTATTAGTTTCCTGCATAATAAAAGCAGTGATACCTATTTAAGACCTGCCTAATTACTTTAAAAATAGGACTCGAGGGGGAGAGAAAGATTTACAACACAAGCACAATCCTTCGCTATGCTCACTCAAAAGTCCCATTAATTTACAGCACAATCCTAACCGTGTCTACTCAAAAGTAGGTCCTACTGAATTCAGTGGGGTTTACTCTGGGTATGTGGGATTAACATTGCGGCTTTACTCCCAGAAGAGCAAGTATTGGACTAAAGCTTCATAGTGGGAAAGTTTTCAAAACAGTGCCACCTTCAACAGCCCAGGAAAATATAAACTTGTTGGACTCCTACATACAACAGAAATAAAGACTTTTGGTACTGCTGAAAGGTATATACTTACTCAATTTATGAGATTTTCAGATAAACAGGAAAAAACAACACTTTCCTACTTTTGCAATGAAGTCTAGGTACTGCCTGGAGGCCCATAAATCCCTTGTCAATCACAACCCTGACTTCACTTATTGGCTACAAACCTGAAAGGGCTGGGTTAGAGCAGGCAGCTAAGAGATCATAACAAGAGAGAAAGACCTCAATGGATGACTGAAGAAACTGTTAAAATGGTTAAAAGAGAGAAGAAAAGCAAAAGCAAAATGAGATAGAAACACAGTCAGAACCCTAAATGCAACAATACAGCAACTAGTATGTAGGGACAAAAAGAACTATAGTTATTGTATAGAAATAGGACAACAAAAAGGGAAGAACAAGAGCCCTATTCCAAAAGATTAGAGAAATTAAAGGGAAATTTAAACCAAGAGTAGGGATGCTGAATAATCAACAGGGGAACACACTGACTGACCGAGATGAAATAAAAGGAAGATGGAAGCAATACACTGAAGAACTCTATAAAAGAGATGCCAGGATGTCAGATTCATTCATGGAGGAACTGTATGGTGAAGAACCAGAAATTTTAGAATGTGAGATGAAAGCTGCTCTTAAAATACTTGGAAGAAACAAATCACCAGGAACAGATGGCATACCAATAGAGTTGCTACAAGCTACGGAGATTGAATCAGTCCAAATTTTGATAAAAATTTGTCAAGAAACATTGAAAACTAAACAATGGCCCACAGACTGGAAGCGTTCAATATATATTCCAATTCCAAAGAAAGGGGATCCCAGGGAATGCAGTAATTATCGAACTATTGCCTTAATATCCCATGCAAGCAGAGTAATGCTCAAGATTCTACAACAAAGGCTCTTACCATATATGGAGCAAGCAATGCCAGACGTCCAAGCTGGATTTAGAAAGGGAAGAGGCACCAGAGATCATATCACAAGCATACGTTGGATAATGGAACGGGCCAAGGAATTTCAGAAGGAAATCGCCCTGTGCTTTATAGATTACAGTAAAGCCTTTGACTATGTAGAACTTGAAAAACTATGGAATGCTTTAAAAGGAATGAGGGTTCCACAGCATCTGATTGTCCTGATGAGCAACCTATACTCTGGACAAGAGGCTACTGTAAGGACAGAATATGCAGAAACCGATTGGTTCCTAATCGGAAAGGATGTGAGACAGGGGTGTATTTTATCACCCTATTTGTTTAATCTATACGCAGAACATATCATACAGAAAGCTGGATTGGACCAAGATGAAGGTGTGAAAATTGGAGGGAGAAATATCAATAATTTAAGATATGCAGACGATACCATACTACTAGCAGAGGCCAGTAATGATTTGAAATGAATGCTGATGAAAGTTAAAGAGGAAAGCACAAAAGCAGGACTACAGCTGAATGTCAAAAAGACAAAAGTAATGACAACAGAAGATTTATGTAACTTTAAAGTTGACAATGAGGACTTTGAACTTGTCAAGGATTATCAATACTTCAGCACAGTCATTAACCAAAATGGAGACAATAGTCAAGAAATCAGAAGACTAGGACTGGGGAGGGCAGCTATGAAAGAACTATAAAAGGTCCTCAAATGCAAAGAGGTCTCACTGAACACTAAAGTCAGGATTATTCAGATCTCTATGTATGGATGTATTCCCGATCTCTATGTATGGATGTGAAAGTTGAACAGTGAAAAGGGCAGATGAGAGAAAAATCAGCTCATTTGAAATGTGGTGTTGGAGGAGAGCTTTGTGCAAACCATGGACTGCGAAAAAGACAAATAATTGAGTGTTAGAACAAATTAAACCAGAACTGTCACTAGAAGCTAAAATGATGAAACTGAGGATATCATACTTTGGACACATAACGAGAAGACCTGATTCACTAGAAAAGACAATAATGCTGGGAAAAACAGAAAGTAGTAGAAAAAGAGGAAGGCCAAATAAGAGATGGATTGATTCCATAAAGGAAGCCACAGACCTGAAATTACAAGATCTGAACAGGGTGGTTCATGACAGATGCTCTTGGAGGTCACTGATTCATAGGGTCGCCATAAGTCGTAATCGACTTGAAGGAACATAACAACAACAACAAACTAAATAAGCTTTGCCTGCATGTAAATCATTCTAATTATTTTTTTAAAATGGAAATGAGCTATGAAGTGGGTAACCATGGGCTACTCACCATCTCTCAGCCTAATCTGCCCCTCAGGGTGAAAACAACAGAGTGCAACCATTAACACCCCAAGGAAAAAGGGCACACTAAAAATGCAGAAGTAATACTGTACAACCATTGTGTGAAATCAGATACTTATCGGGACATGGTATGAAGAAATATTTATATAAGCATGACTGTCAAATAAGTTTATTTACACAACTTGTAAAGATATGTATACTGTAGTGCAATCCTATGCATGTTTACTCAGAAGCAAGTCCCAATGTATTCATTATGGCTTACTCAAACAGGGAAGCGTGCAGGGAACTGCAGCCTCAAGTGATAAGGAACTTCACTCACCCAAGCCAAGATTCAGAATCATGCTACTTTAAGCTGTTTTGCAACTGTTTTATACTTGTTTTCATGGTTATTGGTTTTTAAGGCGATTTATTTCTTCTTGTGAGCTGCCTTGGTTTCCAGTCGGCAACCCTACCACACAGAGATGTTGGAAAGACTCCATATACACACACACTGGAGATGTAAAATACATACACCTTATATAATAGTTTATTGTCAAAACCAGTTGGCCATTGCAGACTTTAAAAAAATAAAAATAAAATCAGTATTAGTTTGCTACCAAATAAATGCAGTGACACCTAGGTAAGCCCTCCCCAATTGCTTTAAAAATAGCACTGGAGGAGAAGAGAAAGATTTACAACACAAACACAATCTTTTGCTATGTTCACTCAAAAGTCCCATTGATTTACAGCACAATCCTAACCATGTCTACTCAGAAGTAAGTCCTATTAAATTCAATGGGCTTTACTTCCAATATGTGACTAACATTGCAGGTTTACTGCCAGAAAAGTGAGTATAGGATTATAGCTTTGTACTGGGACAGTTTTCAAAACAGGCTACGAATTACAACAAATAAACTGCCCTCTTCAACAGCCCAGGAAAATGTAAACTTAATTGACTCATCATAATTAGAAAAGCATGAGACATTGTAATGGCATTTAGATTTCCTGCATGCAAGAGAAAAAGGAGCTTTAGCTTACTCAGTTTATGAAATCTTCAGACAAGTAGGGAAAAAACAAGTTTTCTGAACTTGCAATGGGTTGTACCTATTGCCTGGAGGTCAATAAATTCCTTGTTAATCACAACCCTGACTTCACTTACTGGCTACATACGTGAAAGAGCAGGGTTAGAGCAGCCAGCTATGAGCTCATTTAACAGAAATTTGCAGGGAGGTGGCTGATGTTTTGGTGTATATCTCTTGAACCAGACCACCTAGAGACTTAATTTTTTATATATATGAAAGCTGAGAGTCCCGAGATTGAGGTGAGTCAACCGGAGACCCGGAGAGGACAACAAAACTCTGGACTCTCCAGGTGAAAACCAGAGACCTGGCAACCCTACTTACCATCTAAGAGGGGGGGTGCTTTTCTTCCTGCAAAGCTTGAATTCCCAAAGCAGTTAGGACCAAAACACACATACAAACCATTCGTTCATGCACACACACACACACTACATTCTTTCTATTTCACACCCACCACACATGCACTAGATTCTCACATACATACAAACCTTATTCTCTGTCACACACACACACACCACATTCTCTCTCTCTCTCTGTCACACACACACATACACACCCACACTTTTTTTCAGCTTGGTCTCCTTCCTGCCTGTGTTATAGAATATAGACATACATTCAGCAGCACGGGACAAATAGCACATACAGAATAAGGAAGGATTCTGATTACAGAGTCATGTGCAAATAATATTGAACTGTAAATAGCTTTTAAATCCATTGAGAAAAAGTGGTGTACTTTGGTATGTAAGGGACTGTGTAGAACTATCAAAGGCACCTGTACAAGGATGAAATGATTTCAAACAAGAAAATCTACCTGGGTGCGGATTGATTATTATTCATGTTGCTTCTACTACATAACCTTTGTTCAAGGGTACATATCTGGATTTCTAGGGTGCATGCTTGCGATCAAACTGCAGCAAAAATAAAACTTTTTTGTATCAAATACTGAATTATTCTGTGGCTAATTGCAATTGTCATATATGAACATAAGAGGAGCCTTGCTGGATCAGGACAAAGGCCCATTAAGTCCTGAATCCTGTTCTTATAATGACCAACCTAGTGCCTATGGGGATGCCCACAAACAGAACAGGACTTCAGTAGCCCTCTCCTCACTTGTAATTCCAGCAACTAGCGTTCAGAGGCATTCTGCCTTCCATAGTGGAGGAAGCCATTGATAGCCTTATCCTCCATGAATAAGTCTAATCCTCTTTTAAAGAAATTCAAGTTGGTGGCCATCACTAATTCTTATGTGAGCAAATTCTACACTTTAACTATGCACTGTGTGAAGTACTTCTTTTGTCTGTCCTGCATCTTCTAACGTTCAGCTAGTATTATGAGAGCAGGAGGGAAAAAACCTCCCCCTATCCACTTTCTCCACACCATGCATAATTTTACATACCTTTTTTCTAAACTAAAAAGTCCCAAACCTTTCTTCCTAGGAGAGTCACTCCAACCTTGTAATCGTTTTGGTTGCCCTTTCCTGAACCTTTTCCAGCTCTATAATATCCTTTCTGATGTGTGGCAACCAAAAATGTACCTGTTATTCCAAGTGTGGTCTGATCTTAGATTTGTATAATGGCATCATGATATTTTTAGTCTTATTGTCAATCCCTTTCCTAATGATCCCTAGCATGGAATTTGCATTTTTCACAGCCTCCACGCACTGGAACGACATCTTCATCAAGCTATCCACTATGCCCCCAAGATCTCATTCCTGGTCAGTCACTGCCAGTTCAGACCCCATGAGCCTATATGTGAAATTAAGAAAATTTGTCCCATTGTACATCACTTTACACTAGCTTACTTTAAAGCACATTTGCCTTACAGGATCACAGCCTAGATATGTGGAGCAGACCAAGGAGGCTCAATACCTGACTAGCAGCCGTGCTTGCTAGGGATCGATATTTCAATTTCAATTTATCTCAATTCCTTATTTTCCCAATCTTAAATTCAATTCTCCAGATGGGTTCAGTTGGAAAACATCACTATTAATAGCATCCTGCTTGGAGCCTTATTTATTATTTATTTATTTATTATTTATGAATTCTATTTCTATGCCGCCTTTTGGCCAAAAGGCCCTCAAAGTAGCTCACAAGGTTGTAGATCTGCAGGACACTATGGCTACCTGTTTCCCTGGCACTCCTCCAAAAAGCTCCTTAGAAGTGGTGCAAGTTAATTCCCTCCCATTGGAAGGGCAAAAAAACAAACAACAAAACAAAAGAGAATAAACTACCAACCCCACCACTTCCTGCCCTACTTGCCCCAGATCTCTGCCCCCATCCCTTCTCCCCCAAGTAGGTAGGCTTGCTCCCTGAAAGTGCTCTATGCTTTGCAATCCCCACTCCCTTTTTCTTATATGATATGCCACAAAATTTCACAGCTGGAGCTTAAGCAAATTGCTTATTAGAACTACAAAGGATTTATAGTTTTGAAGCGGTAGTGGTGAGCCTTCTCCTTGATACGCTTGTTTTGTGTGTGCAGAAAGTAGGAAAGGAGAGGAAATCTGCAGAACTTGGATTCTAAACCAGACTCACTCGATTCTATCAGGGTGGCTCAACCCAGTTTGGATCATGAGTCTACTTGTACTCTTAGAATCTGCAGTTCTCATGCTGAGAACCTCTACCCATTTTCTTTTTTTAAAAAATGGTTTTTTAGGAATATCACAAGACAAATAATAAAGAAAATAGAGCAGAATCCTTTCACAGGTGTATTGCTCAAGTGTCAAAAGAAATGGGGACACCAATAATTGACCAGCCCCTGTCCTCTCACTCCATTATTCTTTCATCAGTTCTTTAACAAAAATAGGTACTTCCTTTGGAAGCAATATGAGAGAAAAGATGGTTTGTTTGTTTTGCCACAGAGACTTCTATTTAAGTAACAAACCAATAACAGCACGGAATTCTGCTTGGCTCTTGGTGGTCATAAATTGCAGTGGTTACAATGGAGGAAAATTCGTGACTTCCTTATGGGCATGCAAATTGAAGGTCAGGCCACATCAAACTTAACATTTTAAAAAATAATTCTGGCTTCAAGGGACAAGGAAAAGGGGATAATTTTAAAATTATATATATTAGATTCTGGTGGGGGGAAATTGATGGGACAAACCATTATGGGAAGGTCTGTGGAAATAGAGGAGGAAGACGAGATCAAATTTTGGAATAAATCACTAGTGTCCACATCATCTAATCAAATAAGGCAGACGATACTTAAAATTACACACAGGTGGCATCTCAACCTGATGTGCATATCCAGAATGTGTCATACTCTTTCTCGTAGATGCTTGAGGGGTTGTGCAACAGCTGGCACTTACCGCCATATGTGGTGGTCTTGTGCTCAGGTTCAAATCTTTTGGAATTTAAATTTTGATGAAATTCAACTCATAACTTCAAAAGTGCTGGATAGGACCCCACAACTAGCTATTCTTAAGTGCTTTATAGATGCTAATGAAAATCTGACTAATAAACCAATGATAGGGCATCTCCTAATGGTGACAAGGCTTACATAAGAACATAAGAACATAAGAAGAGCCTGCTGGATCAGGCCAGTGGCCCATCTAGTCCAGCATCCTGTTCTCACAGTGGCCATCCAGGTGCCTGGGGGAAGCCCGCAAGCAGGACCCGAGTGCAAGAACACTCTCCCCTCCTGAGGCTTCCGGCAACTGGTTTTCAGAAGCATGCTGCCTCTGACTAGGGTGGCAGAGCACAGCCATCATGGCTAGTAGCCATTGATAGCCCTGTCCTCCATGAATTTGTCTAATCTTCTTTTAAAGCCATCCAAGCTGGTGGCCATTACTGCATCTTGTGGGAGCAAATTCCATAGTTTAACTATGCGCTGAGTAAAGAAGTACTTCCTTTTGTCTGTCCTGAATCTTCCAACATTCAGCTTCTTTGAATGTCCACGAGTTCTAGTATTATGAGAGAGGGAGAAGAACTTTTCTCTATCCACTTTCTCAATGCCATGCATAATTTTATACACTTCTATCATGTCTCCTCTGACCCGCCTTTTCTCTAAACTAAAAAGCCCCAAATGCTGCAACCTTTCCTCGTACGGGAGTCGCTCCATCCCCTTGATCATTCTGGTTGCCCTCTTCTGAACCTTTTCCAACTCTATAATATCCTTTTTGAGATGAGGCGACCAGAACTGTACACAGTATTCCAAATGGGGCCGCACCATAGATTTATACAACGGCATTATGATATCGGCTGTTTTATTTTCAATACCTTTCCTAATTATCGCTAGCATGGAATTTGCCTTTTTCACAGCTGCCGCACACTGGGTCGACATTTTCATCGTGCTGTCCACTACAACCCCGAGGTCTCTCTCCTGGTCGGTCACCGCCAGTTCAGACCCCATGAGCGTATATGTGAAATTAAGATTTTTTGCTCCAATATGCATAATTTTACACTTGTTTATATTGAATTGCATTTGCCATTTTTCCGCCCATTCACTCAGTTTGGAGAGGTCTTTTTGGAGCTCTTCACAATCCCTTTTTGTTTTAACAACCCTGAACAATTTAGTGTCGTCAGCAAACTTGGCCACTTCACTGCTCACTCCTAATTCTAGGTCATTAATGAACAAGTTGAAAAGTACAGGTCCCAATACCGATCCTTGAGGGACTCCACTTTCTACAGCCCTCCATTGGGAGAACTGTCCGTTTATTCCTACTCTCTGCTTTCTGCTTCTTAACCAATTTCTTATCCACAAGAGGACCTCTCCTCTTATTCCATGACTGCTAAGCTTCCTCAGAAGCCTTTGGTGAGGTACCTTGTCAAATGCTTTTTGAAAGTCTAAGTACACTATGTCCACTGGATCACCTCTATCTATATGCTTGTTGACACTCTCAAAGAATTCTAATAGGTTACTGAGACAGGACTTTCCCTTGCAGAAGCCATGCTGGCTCTGCTTCAGCAAGGCTTGTTCTTCTATGTGCTTAGTTAATCTAGCTTTAATCATACTTTCTACCAGTTTTCCAGGGACAGAAGTTAAGCTAACTGGCCTGTAATTTCTGGGATCCCCTCTGGATCCCTTTTTGAAGATTGGCGTTACATTTGCCACTTTCCAGTCCTCAGGCACGGAGGAGGACCTGAGGGACAAGTTACATATTTTAGTTAGCAGATCAGCAATTTCACATTTGAGTTCTTTGAGAACTCTTGGGTGGATGCCATCCGGGCCCGGTGATTTGTCAGTTTTTATATTGTCCATTAAGCTTAGAACTTCCTCTCTCGTTACCACTATTTGTCTCAGTTCCTCAGAATCCCTTCCTGCAAATGTTAGTTCAGGTTCAGGGATCTGCCCTATATCTTCCACTGTGAAGACAGATGCAAAGAATTCATTTAGCTTCTCTGCAATCTCCTTATCGTTCTTTAGGACACCTTTGACTCCCTTATCATCCAAGGGTCCAATCGTCTCCCTAGATGGTCTCCTGCTTTGAATGTATTTATAGAATTTTTTGTTGTTGGTTTTTATGTTCTTAGCAATGTGCTCCTCAAATTCTTTTTTAGCATCCCTTATTGTCTTCTTGCATTTCTTTTGCCAGAGTTTGTGTTCTTTTTTATTTTCTTCATTCGGACAAGACTTCCATTTTTTGAAGGAAGACTTTTTGCCTCTAAGAGCTTCCTTGACTTTGCTCGTTAACCATGCTGGCATCTTCTTGGCCCTGGCGGTACCTTTTCTGATCTGCGGTATGCACTCCAGTTGAGCTTCTAATATAGTGTTTTTAAACAACTTCCAAGCATTTTCAAGTGATGTGACCCTCTGGACTTTGTTTTTCAGCTTTCTTTTTACCAATCCCCTCATTTTTGTGAAGTTTCCTCTTTTGAAGTCAAATGTGACCGTGTTGGATTTTCTTGGCAATTGGCCAGTTACATGTATGTTTAATTTAATAGCACTGTGGTCACTGCTCCCAATCGGTTCAACAACACTTACATCTCGCACCAGGTCCCGGTCCCCACTGAGGATTAAGTCCAGGGTTGCCGTCCCTCTGGTCGGTTCCATGACCAACTGGTCTAGGGAATAGTCATTTAGAATATCTAGAAACTTTGCTTCTTTGTCATGACTGGAACACATATGCAGCCAGTCTATGTCCGGGTAGTTGAAGTCACCCATTACTACCACATTTCCTAGTTTGGATGCTTCCTCAATTTCATATCTCATCTCAAGGTCTCCCTGAGCATTTTGATCAGGGGGACGATAGATCGTTCCCAGTATTAAGTCCCTCCTGGGGCATGGTATCACCACCCACAACGATTCTGTGGAGGAGTCTGCCTCTTTGGGGGTTTCGAGCTTGCTGGATTCAATGCCTTCTTTCACGTATAGAGCGACTCCGCCACCAATACGTCCTTCCCTGTCCTTCCGATATAGTTTATATCCAGGGATAACCATATCCCACTGGTTTTCTCCATTCCACCAGGTCTCCGTTATGCTCACTATATCAATGCTCTCCTCTAAGACCAAGCACTCCAGTTCTCCCATCTTGGTTCGGAGGCTCCTAGCATTAGCGTACAGGCACTTGTAAGCAGTGTCTCTCTTCGAGTGTCTTTGGCACTTGTGGTTAGGCCTGTGGTAATTTTGCTCTTCTGAATTTATATCCTGTGCCCCTGCTCTCACAATGCCTACTTCTAGGCCTACCCCTTTTAAAATTTCATCATTTCTTTGGTTTTTATCCCAGAGGGGAGGTTTATTCCGAACCGGACCTTTCTCAGCTCCTGTCGGGTTTCCCCCCTCAGTCAGTTTAAAAGCTGCTCTGCCACCTTTTTAATTTTAAGTGCCAGCAGTCTGGTTCCATTCTGGTTCAAGTGGAGCCCGTCCCTTTTGTACAGGCCCGGCTTGTGCCAAAATGTTCCCCAGTGCCTAACAAATCCAAACCCTTCCACCCGACACCATCGTCTCATCCACACATTGAGACTGTGAAGCTGGGCCTGTCTGGCTGGGCCTGCACGTGGAACCGGTAGCATTTCAGAGAAAGCCACCTTGGAGGTCCTGGCTTTCAGCATCCTACCTAGCAACCTAAATTTTGCTTCCAGGACCTCACGGCTGCATTTCCCCATGTCGTTGGTGCCAACGTGCACCACGACCACTGACTCCTTCCCAGCACTGTCTACCAAACTATCTAAACGACGGGCGATATCCGCAACCTTCGCACCAGGCAGGCAAAACACCTTGCGGTCTACACGCCCATCACACACCCCACTGTCTATGTTCCTAATGATCGAATCACCCACTACAAGGATCCCTCCACCCCCTGGAGATATATCCTCGGCACGAGAGGATAGCTGCTCATCCCCCAAGGAATGGGTCCCTTCTAAGGGATCGTTTCCCTCTTCCTCAGCTGGATGCTCTCCTTCCCCGAGACCATCGTTGTCCATGATAGCAGGAGAGCTATCATCGTTGGAGTGGGACACAGCTATAACGTCCCTGAAGGCCTCCTCCACACACCTCTCTGCCTCTCTCAGCTTTTCCAGGTCCGCCACCTTGGCCTCAAGGAAATTAAGTCGTTCCCGGAGAGCCAGGAGCTCATTGCACCGAGAGCATACCCACGACTTCTGTCCAACAGGCAGATAGTCGTACATGCTGCAGGCAGTGCAAAACACTGGAAAGCCCCCACACCCCTGCTGGTTTCTTACCTGCATAGTTTTGTTTAAGGTTTATTACATCAATGGGTTGGAGACTGCAGTTTAGTTGAGGTCAGGGAACAGACGGGCAGAGTGGGGGGCCCTGGCCTCCTCGCCCTGCTGCCGAACTCGCCCTGCTGCCGAACTCGCTCTGCTGCTTAACTCGCCTTGACGCTTCATCAGCTGGGGCTTCCTCTAGCTCGTGGATAGCCAGATACTGGAGAAACCCTAAGGGTGCAATTTTCCGTTACTGGTACCAGAAGGTATGGTTTCTTGTCTTCATGGAGAAACTTACAGGAAAACATAGGGTGGCACAAGGGATTGCTAAAAAGTATAAATTTATTCAGATATGGTATCCTTTTGCTGTGTATGTTAATAAAAAAAAAAAGATGGTTAGGATCCATTGCCCCAGTATGCCCAGATTTGCAATGCATGAAGGTAATTGGTTTTGGGTCATATATATGATTTTTATGGTACTACTGCAGTTGCAAGCTTTACATTTTCCTATTCCACATCTATACATATCCTTGACCTTTATTTTGGTTTACGATAAGTGATGTATGTCTTTGGATTTTGCCATTGCCTTAGAGGGAGAGCGGCTTAGAGGGGGTTGTGTTCATGGTTATGAACTTAAGTTCATGAGTGGATATAATTCAGTCTTGTAGTAGTGGAAAGCTGTACTGTATATCTCTTGAGTTTGGGGTATTATATCATGTATTTCTACATTTGTAAAATCAATTAAAATATTTATGAAAAAAAGTTAAGTTCTCCACATTTCCATAGCAGTTCGCGATTATTATTTTTAAAGTCCTCACAAAAATTCATCAGCATTTTAGTTTTTATTTCTTCTGAAGTACACATTTTGTATGCAGTTCTGCTAATATATCTATATCTGTGTCTATATCTACATAGCAAGTTTCTCCCATTATAATGCATCTTTGTATGATACTTCCATGAATATATGCATTTTTCCGCACGCTTCCCCCTTATATACACATTTTTTTACGCAGTATTTGGTTGGAGAACTGCATGGCAAAATTTGGAGAAGTGTGGATTTTAACAGATAGCTGCAATTTGGTCCACCTCTTGTTTTAGTAAATGTGAATTAAGTAGGTCTGTGTTAAAATGCAAACCAAGCCAAATTTCTCTCCCCTTCCCTCATGCTGCTGTTCCCCTGTGGGTTGCCAGCCTAGATGTTCCAGACTGGTTCCTATACTTTTGCAATCTCCATGATAGATAATTGTGCAACAGGCACAATGGGACCATGAGAGATAAATAGTACACCTGGTACCAGCTGTCATTCAGCTAGCAAAGGCGCAGGAGCCCTGCTTGGATGACTGGTTGGCAACCCCAGACATGTTTCTTTTATACTGCATTCCTGATGTTCAATAAAGGCTGTAACTGTGACACGTGTGTTGCTTCTTTATTGCTAGAATTGTGCTGAGGGGGCTTCATTCCTCAAAGCATGGTCCCAGATATATTGAAGCACGATTTGCTTTTAAGCAACTTATACTCTACCTCTCCAAAATGCAAAAATGAAACAAATAAAATAGCAGCAAAATGAAACAGATATTTAGTGGCTGTATTTGAAGTTAAATAAATTGAATCAGCCATTTTGGGGGAGTTTGAAACTAGAAGCACATTTTATTTTCATTTTAAAAAATCAGAAAAATGATCTAAGGAATATCTGAATCAAAGTATGTTCACAATAAACATCAAAGAGCAACATATGTTCTGCCTTTCATAAAAGCTTGTAAAACAAGTAAAGTAATCCTTTTGCTTAGCCTCCTTCCATAATGTTGGAAGTTATGAAATAGCTTTCATGCTCAATGTTATTTGTTATCAGATGATGCTGACACTCTGTATAATAATTTGATGTCTGAGCATAAAATATGGTTGGGTGGATATTCCCAGCCAATTTTATCATCAAAGACTTGTCATCACAGCCTCATTTTGACTGGCATAGCATCTGTTGAGTCACTGACTGCACATAACTTTGTTTTAGTTTTCAAGTCTGGTTTCAAACTCAATGACCTTTCCTCATTTTTAGGGGTTTTCATCTTATCTTTCATTGCACATTCTCACTTTTTTCCTGTAGAGGGCTTGGAGAATCTCATAATGTGAGATGGCGGTTTAGTTCCACACGTTGTTTAAGCATGAGGGAGACTGTACACCTCTTGCAGACTAAGTGCTTCTTGGCGTATCTATAATCTCACATACTTGGGAAATAACACATTGAAATGTATTCATTTCCCAGAGTTCCCTGGGAAGAGGGATTGGATGTTAAACTACTTTGAAAATTGTATCTCTGTGAGGGGAATGGGAGTCTCCCAACAACTTTCAACAACCTTAACAAACTACAAGGTTCTTTGGGGGAAGCCATGACTGGTTAAGTATGTATCTTAAATGTATCATGCAGGTGGGGCCATTCTGTGTGTACAGAGCCAGCTAACTCAGAGTTAATATACACTGGAGACATTCAAGGACAGAGGTAGCCTCAGTTTATGGTGCTGAAGAGGGAAAGGGTGGAGATAAAGAAATTCTTCCATGGTGCAAGTGAGACAGATGTTAGCAAGCGACTGGAGATTCTTTCCCGGTTCCTAAAGAAATCATATGATCCTGTTTAAAATACCTGTGTGTATTGCTAATTCCTCCTCCCACCCCACTTCTGTTACATGCACTCCTGAAGACTTTGGATCTTAATCACTTCCTGGCGTGGAAGGAAAGCTCCTGTTATATGTCTGCTTTGCTCATTGCACACATTTCCCACAGCTTATTATTTTGTCTGTAGTTAGGTACATTTTTAACTTTGGTTTTCTGTTTAAATAATATTCCTGTCACATGAAACTTGCCTAGTTTTTCAGTCCAATATCCCAGGCACCAAATAGTCAAAGTATTTTTATCTTTTGAAACTGACCAACTGACTGGGCTCCAACCCTTATTTTGTGCCTTTAAAAAATGTTTGTACCCTGCTCTTCAGACAAAAAGCCTCCGAGAGGGGCTTAGATGAGATCAATAACAAGCAAGACTGTGGCACCCTCAGACTTACAGTCCAAAAGGTGTGATGTGAAAAGGAAAATGGATAAAAATTAGGAATGAAGAGGAAACTTTGAGCCAAATGCATTACTCTGACTGCATAGTATGCAGCTATGTGTGATGTTTTTCTTTAATTAATTACAGGGATTTCCTTTGGTTCCTAGCTGTGACCGGGGTGAAATCCCTGTTGGAGTAAACAACCTTTTTAATTAGTAACCACTGCATTGAGGGGGGGAAAGCCACAAAAGAGTTAACATATCTAGGCCCAGGAAGTTAAGTGGCCTTCCAGAGTTGTGAGTCTGCTGTACTTAGTAATGGCTGATTTTAAGTAAAAAGATCCAGTTTTAATCTTACAGATGTAACTGTTTTCCCTGAGGTGAGACAAAGAACGTACTCTGACTTTGAGGGTTACTGGGGAGGTTCCCATGGGCATTATTCAGCATAATGTGTAGTTCAACATTACAAACTTCTTATAAGGACTAGCTTGAATGCAAATAGACTGAGGGAATGGAGAAGCCAAATGGAGCTGGTTTCTTGGTGAGTGGGTACTTCCCACCTCTCTCTCTGTGGCAGTCAGACAGATTGGCTGCCACTAAGATATTCTACATTTTTTATGACCTAATTCGAAGGAAATAGACCCTCCGTGGCGCAGAGTGGTAAGCAGCAGTAACGCAGCTGAAGCTCTGCTCACGGCCGGAGTCCGATTCCAACGGAAGAAGTTGAATCTCCGGTAAAAGGGGTCAAGGTCCACTCAGCCTTCCATCCATCCGTGGTCGGTAAAATGAGTACCCAGCATATGCTGGGGGGTAAAGAAAGGCCGGGGAAGGAACTGGCTATCCCACCCCATATATACGGTCTGCCTAGTAAATGTCACAAGACATCACCCCAAGAGTCGGAAACGACTTGCACTACAAGTGCGGGGACACCTTTACCTTTTTAATTCGAAGGAACTAAGTACAACCTACACACTGTATCCTCTTGATCAGTTGTGATTGGGACGGGGGGGATTCAATTCAGTTTGCATTTAAAGGTGAACCTATCTAATCCAAAACAATAAGCAAACCAAAACATAGCCATACTTTGAAATTAGAACTTCTCCGGATTTTGCAATGCAGTTCTCCAGCCAAGTAATGGGTACAAATATGCTTTATTAAGGAAAGCTGCTTTGCAAAAATATGTATATTAGGCAAAAGTACACACAAAAATGTAGATAGTAAAAAATTCACACTAAAATTCTGATGACATTTCTGTTGGCGCGTGCGTGTTGGTACAGTCATGAGGACATTTTTTTAAAAAAACTGCAAAATGATGTAGAAATGTAGAGAACGGAAGATGAGAAAAATGGTAACCTGAGAAAATCCAAATGATTCACCCAGACCTACTTGTATTTCAGCCTTTTAATCTCCCACTATACTTTGGCACTGGAGTTAATGTGACCATCCTTAAACAAGAAAACTTCAAAAGGAAACTCCAGTGTGAACCCACTGAATGACAATTTATGAAGAAGTTTCACTCTATTATTCCTCGCCTGAGCTGAGATAACAATTTTTATTCCTCTACATGTGTGAATAAGCTTACCATCCATACAGCTTTGTGAATTGCCATTGTAATGGTTTCACATACTTTTAATGGCTACTAGCCATGATGGTTATGCTCTACCTCCACTATTGGAAGCTATCAGCCTCTGAATACCAGTTGCTGGGAATCAGAAGTGGGGAGAGTGCTGTTATGCTAACCCCCTGCTTATGGGCTTCCCATAGGCATCTGGTTGGCTACTGTGAGAACTTAATGTTGAACTAAATGGGCGTTTGGCTTGATCCAGCAGGGCTATTCTGACCCTATCTAGAATCCAGAACTCCAAGCACACTGCTCTATCCATTTGACATCTCACTTCTGCTGTAGATGCATTAATGAAAAGCAACAAATGATGTATGGAATCCTAACAGGTGCACAACAGCAGGTAACAACAGTAACATCTAGTTACTACCTTGTCTGAAATTACTTGGTTCCAGTTTAGTTGCAAATTAAAACCAGCTACAAATGATGTTTGCTCTCTATACCAGATAACCTCAAGAAATGTTTTAAATTAGAGCTAAGCCAAGTATTTTCTAGTTTCAATTTTCAGTTTGAAACTCTCATGTTTTGGGAGAGGGGGCAGAAATATTTTTCAGGCTGGGGGTGGGAATTAATTGTATTCTGTATTCTGTAAACTGTATGTATTTGTCTTTTTTCCTGATTCTGTTTGCTGCCAATAATTAAAAAAAGATCACTGAAATGGAATGTGGCTGAAAATTTCACACAAAGTGAGTTCTTTTGGCACAGCCCTTGTTTGAATATATAAAGAGCTCACTTGTGTAAGAGTGCCCCCTTTTGTCCATAAATGCTGGCTGAACGCAGATTTTCAGAAGATATCTATAAGTTATCCAACCAATAGTCATTAGAAAAGGATACAGTTTTCAAAACAGAAAGAACTGGGGAAGTGAAAGTATGTCAATAATTATTTTTTTAAAATATATATATCTTCCAATGATAGGACCATTATACTTGCACCCAACTATTTTTTCTTTTTCCTTTTTTTAAATACATGCACCCACTTCTAAGCTGAGAGCTTGATAAAAATGTCACTAATTGGCAAATTGACACCATGATCTTCTTGGGATACTTTGACTGTACATGCTGAAAGCAGGGCTAGCCCATTGAGGCAGTAAAGTATGTTATTATTCAACATGACGTTTTGCAAAAGAACTTTGTACAGTGTGCTGCAAGTCAGTGATCTAGTGAAATTCCTTCAGCTCGAATGTATTTCAGTTGCCTGTAGCTGAAGAAGCTTGAGCAAAATATTCAGGGTGAGCATCAAAACACATCTTTGCTGTAACATTTTATAAAGCTGTGTACTTTTACTCATGTACTATAACCAGCTTTATCAAGATGTGCCCACCTATTTCCCTTGCACTTATTCACTTGTGGCAGTCTAAGAATTCTCTTAAGGTTTTTAGTTGATTCAGAACAAATTATGATTATTGTTAAGTGCATGCCAGAGCTAATACTTTGATTGGTGGTGGCAGATTGCAAATGTAAAAAAAACACCTCTAGATCTATTTTGCCGGAACTACCAGACTTTCAAAGTACTCCACATACTGCATAGCATTCACACATGTGAAAGTGTACATGTATCTCCCATGGCTTTAGCCAGCCATGTCTCCCAAATATGCATTTCCATTTCAAATGTCACCACCACTGATAAAAGCATATAGCATGTTATATTGGTATTCTAAGCTTGCTAATGGAGTGTAAGACATGTCCAGACCAGCCTACTTACACCACTGGCTGTCATACAGGGACCTGTCTTTACCTATGCCTAGGGATGGGGAAGAAATTTGATTCAGACCTCATTTAAAGGCAAACCTAATTTGCACTTTCTGGAACAATACGCAAATTGAAACACAGCCATCCTTTGAAATTTGCACCTGTCTGATTTTTGCAATGCAGTTCTCCAGCCAAGGAACGTGTACAAAAATGTGTACAGTGGAATAACGAGTGCATAAAAATGCATATATTTGTGAAAATAACATACAAAATGCTTTATATTAAGGAAAATTGCTTTGAAAAATTGTGTATATCAGGCAAAAGTGCATAGATAAATGTGTATATTGGGAGACATTTGCACTAAAACGCTGGTGAATTTCCATGAGGACTTCTTTTTCAATTGCAAATTGGTGTGGAAACTTAAGTTTGGAAAAATGAGGAACTGAGAGAAATCTAAACTGACAGATTCTCCCATTCCTACCTATACCATATTATTTATTTATTTATAAAAATATTTGTATACTGCCGTTTTGTTAAAAACATCAAACTGGTTTACATGTTTAAAACAACAACCATCGAATTAAAAAACCCATTAAAAATACAGTAAAGACAAAGCTCACTTTTTGCAAAAAAGAGCATGTTCTTAATTGCCCGTGTAAGTAGGCTGAAAGCAAAAACTAAGGTAATTACAACCTCTGTTTTAGAACTTCAATATGCCGATGATGACTTCCCAGGAGGATCCCTACGCCTGTGCAGCCTCTGAGACGGGCTCCCGTCTTGGATGAAACTTATCCAGTTTAAATTCAGTCAGAAGGCTCTTTTCTGACTGGGAATAATTTCTTCCGGTTAAAGAAGAAACGTGAGATTTCCCACATTAGCTTTGTTTTGATTGTTGGAGTCTGGAATTCGTCAGAATTGTCTGTCTTCCAGCAGCTCAGACAGAGCGAGGATTTTTATGCTAGCTCAGCTGGATAAGTGACCCGTTTTTTTTTATACGGATTAACAGGCAAACATCCTCCTGTCTACATTCATCATTTTCTTATCTATACAGCTAAAGAGATTTGTCAAAGTAACAGCAATTGAGATAACCTAGGTGAGGTAAGACTTTCCTTTTTTTGTTCGCGGAGCTAGGGGGGAAGAAAATATAAATAGCTTATCTTTTTTTTTTTATTATTGCAAAAAGCTGACATGGAAAATGGCATTCTAAAGATTACAACGGGCGAGAGATTTCTGATTGGAGGAGATAAGAAATCTTTTTGATCTATGGCTGGGACTATTTTTCCTGATCTACTTTTTTTTTGACGAATCTGCTCATTCTCTCTGCTACTAGCTATTTCGACGCTGTGAACTAAAGCTGTTCTTACACTTTCAGGCAGATAAGAGATAAGGGCTGTCTAGCGTGTGACGTTAGTTTGTTGGAAAAATTAACTCCTTTGTAACTGGTTAAAGAAATAAGCTGCTCTTTGTTTGGGACATTGAAAATTGAAGGAGTTTTGTTCCTTTGGCTTTAAGAATGACAATTAAGAAGACCATGGATGTACAAGAAGGGACTTTATCTCTAGACATGTTTCAGAAAATAATGAATGGGATTAACTCAATAAAACAAGAACTGAGAAATAATAGACAAGCGTGGAGAATTGAATTTTATGAAATGAGACAGGAGCTGAAAGAAACTCAGGATTCTATGAGAAAGGAGAATAAAGATAGATCTGGAAAACAAAAAAAAGATGAAAGAGAAATTAAAGGCAAGGTTCAAACTATGGAGACTGGCTTAATTATGGACATGAAAAAAGATTTGGATTTCCTGGCTGTGATGGATCCTGGAGACAAATATTACAGTTTGGAATTCAGCGCTGTCCCTGAAGGAATTGAAGAGATTGGAGATAAAGATATTATCGGTTCAAAAAAATTCTTGGACTGGAAGGATCTGATGGAACTTGAAATGGAGAAAGTTAACAGAATTAATCCCTGTCTTGTGTCAATGGAAAAACCTTCAAGAGATGTACTAGTGTATCATGTGGAAAAGAGGAACAGAGATGCGGCTTTGCAACAATACTTCAGTGATACGTTTGGATTTGATGGCAAGAAAATATCTGTGATGGAGGAAATTCCTATCAGACTTTTATTATATGACTATGACAGCAAGATTTTTGGGTGCGTAAAGATGGAAGATGGAAGATGGACCCAATATGGATAATGACAGAAGAGCGATTTAAAATCACTGGACTTAGTAGATTTGATGAGTTGGATTAATTGGCATGTTTATTTAGAAAAAAAAATTGATTGACATATATCTCAAGGATTGGAAACTTCTCTTTGACTTTTTGTGGAAGATTAAAATGATATGATGTTAATGAGATTTGAAACCAACTAAGATAACTGTTGGAGGAAGGTGATTTTATAATCTATTAAGAGATAGGTCTGTTACATATTATAGATTTATAGTTGAATTATAGTGTTTTGAAATTACTGGATTTAGTAGATTTGATGAGCTGGATTAATTGGCATGTTTATTTAGAAAAAAATTGATTGATATATATCTCAAGGATTGGAAACTTCTCTTTGACTTTTTGTGGAATATTAAAATGATATGATGTTAATGAGATTTGAAACCAACTAAGATAACCGCTGGAGGAAGGTGATTTTATAATCTATTAAGAGATAGGTTTGTTATATATTATAGATTTATAGCTGAACTATGACAAATCGGAAGTCAATATTTTTATATATATGTATTTTTTTTGTATTGTATTAGTTATTGATTTGTGTTGTTTTCTTTTTGTATTATTTTGGTTTTGAAAATTAGAATAAAAATTAATTGAAAAAATATATATATATGCCGATGATAATGTAGTCTCCGCACATTCAGACTGTATCTTCAAACTATCCTAAATGTCTTTGCAGAAGCATATGGAAAGCTTGGGCTCTCACTTAACATCAAAAAAACCAAAGTGCTTCATCAGCAAGTGCGAACCAATCCCTCTATAACGCCATCAATCCAGCTTAATGGTGCAACACTGGAGAATGACGATCACTTTTCTTATCTTGGCAGCCATCTCTCTGTAAAAGCTGACATCAACACTGAAATTCAGCATCGTCTGAGCTCTGTGAGTGCCGCATTCTCCCGAATGAAGCGTAGAGTGTTCGAGGATCAGGATATTCGCAGGGAGACCAAAATGCTTATATACAAAGCCATTGTACTACTGACCTTACTGTACGCCTGTGAAACATGGACCATCTATAAACACCACTCCCAACTTCTTGAAAGATTCCACAAACGCTGCCTCCGGAAAATTACTTGGGAAGACAGACAGACTAATGTTAGCATATTGGAAGAAGCAAAGACCACCAGTGTTGAAACAATGATCCTCCAACATCAACTTCGCTGGACTGGCCATGTTGTTCGAATGCCTGATCACCGTCTTCCAAAGCAGCTACTTTACTCCCAACTTAAGGATGGAAAATGGAATATCGGTGGACAGCAAAAGAGGTTTAAAGATGCTCTCAAAGCGAATCTAAAAAAATGTAACATGAGCATTGAGAACTAGGAAGCCTTGGCCCATGAGCGTCCCAATTGGAGGTTGGCTATTATCAAAGGTGCTATGGACTTTGAAGAAGCACGAGTACAAGGCAAAAGGGACAGACGAGCTAAGCGGAAGGCACATCAAGCAAATCCTCATCGTGATCACCTTCCATCTGGAAATCTATGTCCTCACTGTGGGAGGCTGTGTGGATCGAGAATTGGCCTCTGTCAGGACCCTTCCTGCAGGATCCCACCTCAGGCGCCACCTACTAGGATCCCGCCTGTGGTCACCGACTTGTCACGGTCCCACCTCTGGATCCTGGTCTTTAAATGGTTCTCACTGGCTCTAGCAAAGATCTCTCAAGATCCCACTGCTAGGCAGCAGCACCAGTCACTCCCTGTAATTCCATATTGCCTTGAGACTGTGCCTTAGTCTCCTCCTGGCCTATTGATACTTTGTGTCTGGGTGCACTTGCAGGCCACAACCTCCCTGTATCTTTGTGCCTATAAAGAATACAGCCCTGGGTTGCTCTGGATACCTGATGATGTTACACTATCTCTTCACCGCTGCCACCATTGATACTGTTTCCCAACCTTGGTATAAACCCTGCCACCCTTCTGGTCTGTGTAAACCCAGCCAAGGATCAGGTGTTAGATAAACCAAGAAATATTTATTTATATACACAGGAATAACAAGATTACTTAAAGGTATAGTTAACAAGCATATGGTTTCATCAGATGCGTTTCTCTTTACGTTTCTAGTTGTCAATAATCTGCCTCACTACCAGCCTAATCCAATCCAACCCACAAAACCAACTCCAACTTCCCTCAGAACTCCCACCAACAGAACTCTCTCCAACTCTAAAACCAACCACCCCTCTCTCAACTGTCATCCTCTCATTTATACCTTCAGACCCTCAAACGCTCAGCCAATCATAATACAACATTCTCCAGCATTCCAGCCTATGTACTCCCCCCTCTCACTCAGTCTACTTACCATATATACTCTAATAAACCCACACTTACCATATTTACAGTATTATAAATACAGGGGCATCACAGCCTCCACAGTCACTTACGGACCCACTGTTAAAGAACTTACCCTGGAAGACAATCTTACTCGGCCACGAGTGATAGCCAATGAATGAAGCCTGGCAAAACAAAGGTTTTCAGCAGGTGCTTAGAAGTTAAAACAGAAAGTGCCTGCTGAATCTCTGTTGGCAGAACATTCCACAGAAAAGGGCCGATAACACTGAAGGCTCGATTTTGTGTCAATGTTAAATGAGCCTCCCCAACTCAGGGAACAACCAAAGCTGTTCCTACAGAAGATCTCAGTGATTGAACAGGTATATAAGGGTTCAGGTGGTCCCTTATATATCTTGAACCTAAGTTGTCTAGGGCTTTGTAAATGAATACAAGGACCTGGAACCTTGCTCGGTAGCAGATGGGCATCCAGTGCAGATGTTTGAAAAGTGGTGTCACATGTTGTCGACCATATGCTGCCATCAGCAATCTGGCCACCTCATTTTGTACCCACTAGGGCTTCCAAGGGCTGCCAAGGACAGCCCCACATAGAGTGCATTGGATATGAAGAGACCCTTAAGTAAGTAAGTGGACGCCATCAAGTCGATTCCGACTTATGGCAACCCTATGAATAGGGTTTTCATGGTAAGCGGTATTCAGAGGTAGTTTACCATTGCCTTCCTCTGGGGCTGAGAGGCAGTGACTGGCCCAAGGTCACCCAGTGAGCTTCATGGCTGTGTGGGGATTCAAACCCTAGTCTCCCAGGTCGTAGTCCATCACCTTAACCACTATACCACACTGGCTCGCAAAGAGACCCTAAGTCAAGTGATTTTTTATAATCTACTCTGAACATTGCTTCTCAAAGGAAAAGAGCAGTCCCTGCTGGCAGGCATGCCATCTAGGAGACATAATGGTCTTTATGCACAAAGGAAAATGCACACAACTGTATTTGCCACATCATGAGGCAATATATTTCATTTATCCCATGGGATTTCTAAAGAACTGGGTTGTGAATTCAACTCTGGAATAGATAAATTCACAAAGGTGGCAAGGCAGAACTCAAGATATTTCCTTTAGCAACTCATGGCAGGTTTTGATCTCACATTAATGTACCACTCATTTTTTCCATCACAAAGCACAAGGAGCCCAAAGGAATGCATTCAAGGGCTAACTTAATATATACACTGTTTATAATAAGCATTGCCTGGATTAAATTACATGTTTCAGAAAGTTGGGTTAAGCTCTGAAAACAGCAATGCAGCTCACTAGGAAGAATACACAGTAAAATGTGCAGCAAGTTGAATTGTTAATAGATAGATCCCTGCACAGAACCATTTTACTAGCAAACTGATCACAGTAAAAAATTCAAAATGAAAGCAAAAGTTCACCAAATAGAGTCAGGTTGCCACAAACTGCAGGCTGCGGTCAGGAGACAAATTTTGCTGTAAAACAAGCATGTAGCTGGTGGCATATCATGGAATACACTGAACAGGAACTTTTATTGCCAAAATTCCATACACAGGATACCTCAATATTCCTCCAATCTGCATCATCTTCAGTGACTATATAAAAAGAATTGAGGTCTTATGGTAAAAATGAGATGAAATCTGTACATGGCTGAAAAGAGCAACAACTCTCTACAGCAGTTTATTATAATGCTGCAAACAAATCTTGCAAACCAGTAATGAGGACATGTCCTCCCCTGGTTCAAAAGGTGATGTTTATGGCTGACCTTTCCTGTAGCTGGAATATATACAGTGCAGGATTGCACATAGCATAAGCTAACTAAAGGAGAAAAAGTCAAAATATTTGTTTATATATATATATATGACAAAACAGAAACAAAGAGTTTTGGTGCCAGACCCTGGTGTAGTTGATGTTAAGCTGCAATAGTAAGTACAAATGCAGCACATGACAGTGACTTTTACTCTGAATGAGAAAACAGTGCTCAACTAACTAAATATTGGTGCAATTGGGAAGATATGCTTAGCTCCTTTTCTTAGAGATAATAGTGGGGACAACACTTCATTTGCTGCCAGTTGTCCATATGACTATTTTGGGCAGTTTAGGGTAGGAAAAAAGAAGAAACATCACTATAGTCAAACTCATGCACTTAATGAGAATTGCTCCTTTAAATGTGACTCCAAAGAAGGATTAATCTGAAATGCGATGGGCTGGTTTTAAACCTTTCTCCAAACACCTGGGGTTTCCCCCTCTAATTTTTCCTCCTAGTGGGGCCTTTCCAGTGTAGGGAAGCACTAACCACAATACTGGGGTGTCATCTGGAACTATGGCTAGCTCTTTTTTTCCTTTCCCAATTATATCTACGTATTAAATCCTTTAAACCCTTGGGAAGTCCGACATTTCATTGGTCCAGGCTAATTAACAGAATCCACTAATTCCTTTATAGTAATCCTCTTACCTGTCCAGTGCTATTTCTGTTAGGGTCATCATGATCCTGAAGCATAAATCTCCTCCTGAGATCTATCTATCCTGAAGTGCAAGGCAGCCAGGAACTCACATTTGCCTCCGCTTCAACCACTCAAGTTACACCAGCAAATATGGAACTGAGCACCTGAGCTTACAAGGTAGCTCTCTTTATATTGTTGCTTTTATTTATTTGTACACTACTTTAAATCTACATAATTTGTATAGAGTTTCTTAACAAGGAAGAAAAAGGCTTTTCCCCACCCTAAGGTATTTACAATTTTTTAAATTGTTTTTACTGAATCTAGGAGCAAGCTATTGCTTGTTTTTATTGTGTTTGCATAGGATAAAAGATGATGGACATAAAATCCAGTCACTTAAAGGAAGCTTAAGTGCCACTTCACACATACCCACAAACACCCACACCAAACCTGTCATCCGTGTTCACAAAACACATCTAGTCATATTTTTCAGTGAAAGCAATTTCTTAGTAAGTGTATCATCCCAGTAGGTGCGCTTAGGATGCCAAATTTACCAATATGTTAAGAACCAGCAGTGCAATCCTGTGCTTGTTAACTTTGGAAGTAAGTCCCACTGTATTCAGCAGGGCTTTCGCTCAAGTAAGTTTCCTTTGGGGAAGGGCAGAGAGAGCGCATATGCTTTGCATGCAGAAGGTCCCAGGTTCAATCCCTGACATCTCCAAGTAGGGCTGGGAAAGACTCCCTCTCTGAAATCCTGGAGAGGCCAATCGATATAGGCAGCACTGAACTACATGGACCAATGGTCTGCTTGGGATAAAGCAACTTCCTGTGTTCCTAAGCATGTTTAGGATTGCATCTTAGGTTGCTAAAGTGTTAGAAACATCAATACTAGAGCTTGTTTATGACATCATACTTACTTACCACCAAGTTAAATACATCTTTGGAAAATATTTTCAAATATTTGTGTATTATGGGCTGTAACAAGATATACATTATAAATTAAGGTGGAATTATTAGCTTTAAAAAAGACTAAGTTATTTCCCCCCTTAAATTTAGGATATGTGTAAGTTCCTAGACTCTACCCTAGTTTTACCCTGACCCAGAAAATTCTGCCCAAGCCTTTATTCTGCCATTTCCCATCCTGCTTCTGGGTGGTATTCAATGCTAATCCTACCCATTGTAGACCTATTTAAGTTAATAGACATGACTAACTTAGGTTCATTAATGTCAATGGGTCTACTCTAAGGAGGATGTAGTTGAATACAACCTTATGTCCCATTCTAGTAAGTTCTTCCCTGGCTCTACCCAGTTAGTATAAAATAGATCATTAAATATATTTACTATTACATTTGTATTTCACCTTTCCTCCAAGAAACTGAGGTAGTGTACCTGGTTCTCCTTTCTCCATTTTATCCTCACAATAACCCAGTGAAGTAGGTTAGGCTGTGAGACTATGACAGCCCATAAGTTATCCAGTGAGGTTTGTGGCTGAGTGGGGATTTGAACCCTGGTCTTCCAGGTCCTAATCCAACAGGGTAGGGTCCATAAAAATGTGAGTGAAATGGCACATGCAATAGGGCTTCCCCCTCCCCTCCTCTTCACTGCAGTCCCTTATGCTTTCTGAAAGTTTACTCTTGAGGATAAGGAAATCCTTCAGAATGGGACAGGATCAGACACAGAGAACTGCAGCAGGAGCGGGGGTTTTTTTGACAGAATTCAGGGAGGTCATGCACCAGCCAAAGTGCCTTTCTACTTGCACAACGCACCTTTGGATTTAACGCACTGTTCACTTTGCAGACATAGCACACTTGTAAATGCCATCCCATTTTAAAATACAGTTTTTGACCTGGTGAGCCATTGATATAAAATGATTTTGATATTATAAAAAGTTTTTTCCTTTATTTGTCTTATATTTATAACAAACCTGACTTACTGTAGCCTAGTTTATATTTGTTATGACAGTGCTACTAATGTTACCTTGAACGGTTCAAAAATACCAGTAACAGCTATTAAAGGCAGCATATGGTCCTCCACTGTATGCAGTAATTAAGAACTTGCCTCGGATGAAATATCTGATCCTGCTCCAGTTAGGTCAGTGACAGATTAACCCTAGAATTTAAGTGCTTTGGGTTCATATCTTTGCTTCTTCCCAGTTATAACTCCTTTAATCTCCAATTTAAAATTTTGGAATTTGTATCCATATGTATACAGATGTCAGTGAATGTCTGAGATTTGCTGGAGATCTAAATCCACAAGTGAATTTTGAAAATCCCAGACAAATTTGGTGAATGTTAGCAGTCACCTTAATATTTCTGACAGTATTCACTGGTATATGTCAAAAACTGGGAAAATAAATCTCTGTTATTGGACAGTCCCAAAGTTTATCGGGTATTGACAGCATCCAAGTGAGAGCATTAAAAATACACAACATTATTCACTGTAACATATAAGATTGTATGAATGTGTACATATGCATTATTTTATTCTATTGCCTTCTCTGTGTAAACTAGTTTTGTAGGTTTTTGAAGCAACCACAAAAACCTGTAGAACCAATGAACAGAGATGACAATGGGATGAGTGTGCGCGGATGTACAATGATATCACCCCCTCCCCTGACCACTTTCAGGTCTCTGGGAATATTTGTATCTGTCTTCAGGAAAATGACCCCCAGAAGAATCACTGTTGCTGCTTGTGACCCAATACAATGCAACAAAGAGCAGTACCATCATCTGAAAAGACGACATGATTAATGTTTGAGAACCTAATAGCTATCTCTTTGCAGAATAACTGTGAAAAATTGATAAGAAATAAAGAATGACAACTTCCATTATTGAAATCTGGTCTATGATGCAGAGGAAGGGAGATGTTCAAACCTCCACACACACAATGTTTGGCTTCCAGAAATTGCCTTTGGGATCAACATTTCCAGATCCTGAAATAAACGCAAGGTTTGAATGTGGTGTATAAAAATCATTATTAAAACACTCCGATTCTGAAAAATATTTGAGATGGCATTCACTATACCCTAGTTATCAACTTAAGATAATTAGATGCCCTACTTTTTGTCAAAGAATTGTCCAACATTTTTTTAAAAAGACATCTTGGAACTTTAACTTACTTCTTTACCTGCCCTCAAAGGTGTTCAAAACTATGTAATCAGTTGACTCTATAAGACCTCATTTAACCCATGCCCTCTGGGACTATTCTTGTGTCTTTCTTATGACTAAATTTAGAAAACAAGATTAATTTTGGAATTAATTAAAAGGGAAACATATGTCCTTGAGCTAGAATTTAAGTCCTGCAGTTTTCCATTCAATGTAAGCACAATGCAGTCTTCGATTCATTTTAACTCTCAGTGTTTAAAAATAAACATAAATCTGGGTGGAGGGTGCACAGAAACCCCAACTTTTGATACAAGTAGAATATCTAGGTTTGCCAGGTTCAATCCCTCAGACTGATCCTGTATCTTTAGGAGAAGAGAAAGTCAGCCAAGTGCAGGTGTTCTTGCAACAATGTAATGGGATAAACCACAAGGTGGAATTCTCCCTCCCCCCTGCACAACTTTTAAAGATACAAAAGACTTCTTGGTTGCCAGGCCCAGCCTCCAAGAGGTCTTTTGTATCTTTAAAAATTGTGCAGGGGGAAGGAAGAATTCCACCTTGTGGTTTATCCCATTACATTGTTGCAAGAACACCTGCACTTGGCTGACTTTCTCTTCTCCTAAAGATACAGGATCAGTCTCAGGGATTGAACCTGGCAAACCTAAGAATATCCCATATGACTCACAATGTATGTATATATTGTACTCTTTTTTAAAACAATGTTCACCAGTACAGAGTACTGGCACTTCTTTTTTTGCTGCCCATGGCTGCCATCTTGCGCTAGTACCCACAACTCTTTTATTATGGTATAAGTTATGACTACTAGCACCTACTTTTTTTTAACCAAAAAGCAAATGTTTATGTTGGTCACTAAGGGCACAACCCTGTTCTTCCTTTGTAGATAACAGCCCAGGTGGCAAGCAAGGAACAAGGACAGGTTTATCAAGGAAAGGTTTATTGGCTGGCCTACTCCTTACTCCTCCTCCTTTTCAACTCTCTTCCCTCCAAGGCCTTCCCAAACACAGAGACAGCAGGAAGGTCAGAAGGCCCAAGCTAACCCCTCTTTTCTGCCCCCACTACATTTGCCATAAGGTTTCCCTTCAGCATTTCACAGATGCAAACAAGAACTGTTTGTAATATCCCCTTTTTATATCAAAGATCCCCTTGCCCAAACCATTGTTATTATACATTGCTGAAGACTCTGTTATTCTGTATTCATCTATACTGCAATAGTCTGCCTTCCACGGATTTAAAAGCCGGGGCAGTATTTGTTCTTTTGGGAAAAAATGTAATTGCTGGAATATATCAGCAGCTGTATTGTTGGAAATGGCAGACTGTGCACTGCATGCTGAAGTGTTCATGTGCTGAACTTAGATGCATATCAATTAAATAAAAGATGAACACAAGGAGCAACATAGACATTTAACTGCTAGAATCTGGGGGAGGGAGCAAAACCCTAAAGAATGGCAACTCCAGAAACACAGTATCAAAGTTTTAACTAGGCATTTCTAACAGGCAAAAAGAAAGAGAATGAAGGCCAAACCAGACGTGACATTAAATTCATTTTTACATTTAATGCACATTTTAAGGGCGAATAGCCATTGAGTTGGGGGAGGGGGAATCAGATTGAAACCACAGCAGTGAACCACAGAAAAATTTTGCTGTCAGTATGTGTCTATGGCAAACCTTGTTGGGGGTCCCGACCCATCCCTTGGCTGCTTGGCAAAATGGTCTCTCTCCCTAGGTGGGTCTTGAACCCTTATCCCAGGAGGGCTCCCTGCCCAGGGAACTATATGGGTGCTGTACTGTATTGTCTTCTCCTTCCTTCCCTTCATGTGTTATGCTCTAAAGCAGTAATGGTGAAGAGCTCAAGGAGATGTGAACCCCTGCTTCTAGGGGCATCTGCATCCTGGCAATACTGGGGCTGTTTCTGGCTGTGCCACTAGGCATGATGGTGCTGGGGGGATTGTGGTGTCATCCTGCGTGGTATGTGTGAGGATGTGCAACAGACATGTCTCAACCATTGTGAGTTCGTTGGCTCCCTCTATATATGGGTAGCATGGTTAGTCATCACCAGCACAACCCCTGATTGGTGGGCACTAGTGGTGTTTCCAAGGTGCTGGGAGCGTTTATAGCTGTTGATTTTCAGCCATTTTTATATTATTGCTTTTGTTGTGTCTTTGTCTCCCCTCCCAGGCTGAGCACTCACTGGATTCAGTGGCCATTCTGCTGGTATATAGCAGCAGCATCTCTTCAGACCTGGCGGAATGTGAGTACAGTATAGGATTGCTTGGCAAAGGGAAAAATGCAAAAAAAAAAAAAAGGAAAAGAAGAGAGAAGAAATATCAAAACAGAATTTAAAAACCATAGAACCATACAGTAAGGGTGTGTGTGTGTAAAAAAAATATAGATTTTGAGGCCCAATAATTATTGTGATTTGTTATTACCCTTTTATGATTTGACATGCCTTATCAAATCTATTTAAATGCTTCTCTTTCATTCTTATTTTCTTTTTTTGCATTTTTACATTATATTTTCCCTTTTGATCTCACATTTTGATAAGAAAGTATTGCCTTTGTTATTATTTGATTTTAAAAATGGTCCAGTAATATGTAACATAGATTTTTGATTTTGGACCAAAAAAGCCTTATTTAGCTTCCATGACTGAGTGCATGGACAGGTGGTGATCTCATCTCAAAATGTTATTTCAAAGTGAAATAAAAGTGTCTTTGTTGTTTGTAGCTAAAGCCCTTATAATTATAATATTTTGTATAATCCAAGTGGAAACAGGGTGCTCTCTGTTTTTAAAAGAATAAAAACCAAAAGGTTGTTATCTAAAATAAGTTTTGATAGATGTAAATCCAGGAGAAAATATTTCATATTTGTTTATCTCAACATTTCTATACTATTTTTCTGCTCAGAGTGAGTCACAAACAGGGCATTATGCTTCAGTCTGTCTTAATTTGAAAGTAAAATGTATTAAGTCTCCTAATTATTTCCTGGGGATCTAATGGTGTCTGATGATGCTAATTTAATTCACATTTGGTAGCACTGTGTCAAAATTCAACCTTACTGGAATATGTAGCAGACCTAATGATAAATATGGTTGATTGTCATGTACATGTACATTCGGCTCTTGTGCCACTGCCCCTCCCTTCTCCTCCTCCGCTGTGGCCACAGGTAAGAAATTAGAAGCGTTCAATTGTGATTTCAATTAACCACAGTTTAGCATTATGTACAAACCCTAGACTTTGGTTAATCTTAATAATGGTTACTTTAAATCAAACCATCTTCATAATCTGTGGCTTGGAGTTGGTTTATTTCACAGCTAACCATAATTAAGACTAACCACAATTTATCCAGGTTCAGACATTGCAACAAGTTGTGGTTAATCTAAAGTGGAAGCAAAAGCTTCAAATCCCTTCTCCCAGACATGCCAGAAGGGAGGGGGTGAATCCAGGGCTAGGCTCATTCTCATAATGTTATATCTTGGTTTGTCATAAGTCTGAATGAGGCCAATTGATTGGATCCAACAGTATCCTTCTGTGCACAGCAAGGCCTTTGATTCAGAAGCTTCTGTGGGAAGGACAGGCAATTGTCCCCTATCTTCCTTTCCTCTGCTGCCCCCTGAATTCCATCTCCTACACTATTCTGGAAGGTCCCCTAATTCTCCAGAGCAGATTTTTCTGGGTGCAGGGGGCTGCAGAGGGAAGAGGAAGAACACCACCCATAGACTATTTGGATCTAGCCATTATGTGTTCAGGAATGGTGCCAATATTCTAGTGAAAATGTGCAGGTCAGTGGAAGAGTTGCCACCATTACACATTACCATTACACATTGATGTTACTGCTCTTGTTTTTTAAATTAAGTTTTGATTCTTATACAATCCATAAGGAATCACTGACATGCTTCCAAGAAATCCCAGGGTTCTGAGAACTGAGTTTGAAAAACGCTGAACTAATTAACAAGGCATCTATTTGCATATCATGTTACAATGGTGGAGAGACACAAAGTTAACTGGGATAATAAGCCAATTAATATTGCCAGGCTGCCGAAGCTGGAGTTTCTGTGTTGTTGCTGTTGCTGTTAATCTGATGCCAAAATAATCACTTTCAACATTGTTGGCAAACCTGACATAACTTTTAATGACTTGAGAAATTTTGACCTGCACCTATTTAAAATGTTGCTATCATTCCAAATAAAGAACTACCTTAATTCTACTAAAGAGGATAAATTGAGTAAATCCACTAACCCTCTTATTAACCCAAGTGAATTAAAGTGAAGCTGACAGTATTCTATGTCAGCCATCCCAGGGTTATTTATCTTCTTTCTGTGACATGACCTCCTTTAATCTGGTATGGATTCTTATGCCATCACATCTTGCAACATTTTCAGAGATGACAGGACACTATGGAATAGCAAGCAGTTTTCAGAAAAGGGAAAGATTTTGTATATGCGATTGCTATGGTTGCCTTTGGTGCTGGGTTTACTAAGATCACTAAGATCACCAAACTGCATCATTCATTCACCATCTACAGAAACAAGCAGTTTAGAGTTTGCTACTTAACTCACATTAAGACGTTTGGTGGTGGCATGTAGAATCCTGTATTCTAGAGTGTTTGCTTGGGGCCATTTTCCTAGGCCAGGGGGTTGGGAACCTCTGGCCACCAGGCCAATCTTGGCCCACCAGGGGGTCCAATTTGGCCTGTGAGGACATTTTCCCCAAACCACAGCCAACTGTCCAGGCAGTAACACATCAATCAGCTGATATAACTTGTGACATCCTCTGATTGGTGGGAAGATGGGGTTTGATTCCCCATTGGCTAGAAGTATCTGTTTCCAGGAGAGAACAGACACCTCTAGCCAACATATCATGATTTTAGCCCTAACCGTCAGCTGATGAGCATGGATTATATTATGCTCAGGGAACAGGTGTGCACAGCCAAAGAAAGAAGTCTACATTTTCCAAGCTTTCTTGCACTTCCTGCTGCAGCAGCCACAGCAGCTGCCGCAGCAGCAGCAGGGAATGAATGTTCCCTTTCCCTGTCACTGTGCTGCTGCCACTTTGCAAAGTGGAGAAAGAAGCCTGCATTTTTAGGCTTTCTTTGGTTCTGCACACCTGTTTCCTGAACAGGATTTAAACCCCACTCATCAGCTGTCAAGCAGGGGTTAAATTCTGCTCAGGAAGCAAGTGCACGGTGTGAAAGAAAACCTGTAAAATGCAGGTTTCTTTCCCCCAGGGAGGGGAGAAAGAAGTCCTGGGATCTGCTCTTCCCAAGAGGGCACAGGGCTAGCAGGACCCCTTGCGCTGCGGTTCCTAAGTGCCCACCAGCCAACTGGCTCTCAGGTGCTTGGGGAACCTTGTGCAAGTGATTTTGACAGATGGGCAAAACAACCCACCTTTCAATTATGTGATGTCATAATTGCATCAGCTGATTGACAGGTGGGAGGCAGCAGCTAGCCTTGACACAGAGAAGGAGACTAAATGTGAGGGAACCAATTTATGCAGCAAAAAATGCTTCAAGTTCCCAGGTCACTGGCTCTTGAGAATACAGATGTTTGTAATTAATGTTACAAACCTAAACCAGTGTCACATACCATATCCATTGTGGTGTTTAGTAACATCTCCAAGATGACAATCAAGGGCCTTGAACAGAAGAGACTTGCAATGGTCAAAACAGGAATATGGCTCAGAGCCAGGATAGCTGGCAGACAATAATATAATATAATAATATATAATATAATAAGAGTGCTGGATAGTTCTCAGGGACAAGCTGAGGCTTGATGCTGTTAAGATAGGAGCAACTAACAGCAGAAGTCAAGATGATGCAGAAGTGACTAAGGCTATTTCAAAGTGCATAGAACTCGAGCAGCGAGCATACAAGCTCTAGTGAAAATGCAAAGGTTTTATAGGCCTTATAGGCCCCTTCCAACTCTACTATTCTAACTAAAGCAAAAGTCAGAGAAGCAACTCCCTTGAGGAGGAAAAGAACATTGGTATATGAAGCAAAGGTGAGGCTAGCCAATCAGGTTGAGGTAGTGCAAGTAAATGATGGCAGACTCATTAAGTCCAGGGGCTACATGAGTATTGCTATGGCCGACTAGAGAAAGGTCAACAAAAAGAAGCTTCATCTAAGGTTAAGGACTGCCAGGTGGCCCTTCATTCACTTTTACTTTGTGTTCACACTGGCACTTAGCCACATGTTTCTAGCTTTCCCATGGTGGTAGTTCTCTCTCCTTCACTCACAATCAGGCTTAGGATAAGGCGGCAAACAAGTCAGACTCAGAGTTTTGGAATATTATTGCACAAAATTATTGGCTATTAGTTTACACTGCAGACAATGTTATAACACCTACACTCCCTTCAGGCCCTGCTGCCTCCATGGCCTCTGCATTGCTAGCCTCCTAGCCCATCAAACAGAGGCTTGTCTTTTGTAAAGTAGGACACATGGCCATCCTACCTGCAAGGTAAGGGTGGAAAGTTTTGTCACTTTTGGTTCTCTCAATTTCTCATTTTTCCAAACCTAAATTCAGTTTTCCACAGTTCATTTTTTTTTAAAAAAAGTCCTCAATGTGATTTTTTTTAAAAAAGTCCTCAAGAAAATTCTCCAACATTTTTGTGCTAATTTCTCCTAATAAACCCATTTTTGTAGACAGTTTTGACCAATGTACACATTTTGCAAGCCATTTCTTGTCATATAATGCATTTTTGTATTTATTTTCACTCATATATTCATTTTTATGCACTTTCCCCTAACATGCATTTTTGTGAACATTGGTTGGTGAACTGCATTGCAAAATTCTAATAAGTGTCAATTTCAAAGGATGGCTGTTTCAGTTCTCATATTGTTTTGGAAAGTGTGAAATTGATACATTTGGCTTGAAATGTGAACTGAATCGACTTTCTCACCCATCCCTACCATGATCAGCTAGGAGAGGCAGCAGAGAAAGGTGCCTGTGGTAGAAACCTGGAAATAATTGAAAAAGAGAAGAATGTCCACAACCCATGGCCAGCACTGCTGCAGCGGTCTGAAGTTTTCAGTCTCTATAGGAAGTTATCTGTCTAATCTATTTTATAACCCACTTTTCTTTCACCAAGAAGCCCTGGTGATACACTGCATATGCATGCAGCCCATTACTCTGACCAAGTATACATATGCCCCATAAATTGCTATAAATTGCATGAGATTTTCTGGGGAAGGGGGACGGGACATGTGTAGGAAAAGCAGTTTTCTTTCTGTGTAGGAAAAGCATAAAGTTTAAAACAGTACCGGCTTGAGGCTGCAAGCAGAAGCTTCTTGCTACCGCAGGTAAAATCCTTGCAAGGATCCTCGCAAATTGCCTCCTACCTATCTCAGAAGATATCCTCCCTGAATCCCAAAATGGTTTCTGCCCTTCCAGGGGGACAGTGGACATGATCTTCACTGCACGACAGCTTCAAGAAAAATGCCGGGAGCAGAATCAACCTTTATATATGGCTTTTATTGAACTGACTAAGGCCTTTGATACTGTGAATCGAACTGCTCTCTGGACCATCCTTCTGAAAAGTGGATGCCCTGATAAATTTGTGAATATTTTCCAACTCCTTCATGACAACATGACAGCAACAATTTTGGATAACAATGGCTTTCAGAGTGATTCATTCAGAGTAGGATCAGGTGTAAAACAGGGATATGTCATTGCTCCAACCTTATTTGGTATCTTCATTGCTATGATTCTATACCTTATTGAAGGGAAACTTCCTACTCATGTGGAAATCACATATCGAACAGATGGAAAGTTTTTTTAATCTCAATAGGCTGAAAGCAAAAAGTAAGGTAATTACAACCTCTGTCATAGAACTTCAATATGCTGGTGTTAATGTAGTCTCCGCACATTCAAGAAAGTTCTTCAAACTATCCTAAATGTCTTTGCAGAAGCATATGGAAAGCTTGGGCTCTCACTTAATATTAAAAAAAAAGTGCTTCATCAACAGGTACAAACTAGTCCCTCTGTAGCACCATAAATCCAGCTTAATGGTGTGATGTTGGAGAACGTTGATCACTTTTCCTATCTTGGCAGCCATCTCTCTGTAAAACCTGACATCAAAGCTGAAATTCATCATCTGAGCTCTGTGAGTGCTGCATTCTCCCGAATCAAGCTGCGTAGAGTGTTGGAGGATCGGGATATTCACAAGGAGACCAAAATGCTTATTTACAAAGCCATTGTACTACCAACCTTACTGTACACCTGTGAAACATGGACCATTTATAAACGCCACTCCCAACTTCTTGAAAGATTCCACTAACGCTGCCTCCGGAAAATTACTTGGGAAGACAGACAGACTAATGTTAGCATTTTGGAAGAAGCAAAGACTACCAGTGATCCTTCAACATCGACTTTGCTGGACTGGCCATGTTGTTCGAATGCCTGATCACCGTCTTCCAAAGCAGCTACTTTACTCCCAACTTAAGGATGGAAAACGGAATATCGGTGGACAGCAAAAGAGGTTTAAAGTTGTTCTTAAAGCTAATCTACAAAAATGTAACATGAGCATTGTGACCTGGGAAGCTTTGGCCCACGAGCGTCCCAATTGGAGGTTGGCTATTATCAAAGGTGCTATGGACTTTGAAGAAGCATGAGTACAGGGTGAAAGGGACAGACGAGCTAAGCAGAAGGCACGTCAAGCAAATCCTCATCGCGACTGTCTTCCATCTGGAAATCTATGTACTCACTGTGGAAGGCTGTATGGATCGAGAATTGGCCTCCACAGTCGCTTACGGACCCACGGTTAAAGACATTATCTTGGAAGACAATCTTACTCGGCCACGAGTAATAGCCAATGAATGGATGAGTTATAGATACAAGTGGTGGAAAATGCTATCACTCGTTCTTGAAATTCTGGGAGGAAGGGCGGCCACTGTATGAGCACTCTAAATGTCTATAAGAAAGAAAAGAAAGGAACTAGAGAAGGGAAAATAAGTCATAGGAATAACACAGTCTCCGCAGCTTTACAAATAGTCCAGCAGCTTGGTAGTTCACCCACTACCCCCCTTTGTCACTTCAGTTGATCTTTCTTTCCGTGGCCTTAAGTTGTGCGGGAGAAAAGTGGGTAAGAGGAAACAGAGTTATTATTTTCACAACTCTCATCCAAGGTGTGCAGCTGCAAAAATATCGGCCAGTCTTGACGCCTGCTCTTCAGGGCTGGAGTCGTCCTCTCGATGCTCAGGGATCTCTCCTGCAGCCCTTACCTGGGCAATTGAGCCTGAGTCAAAGCTTTCCTCAGTTGTCCTGGCATGTCCTCAGCTGTTTCATCAGCCGCAAATCAATCTCCTCTGGTTTGGAGATTGGTGGTGGTACCTCTCTGCTGCTTGGGTCAACTGTTCTGCAGGTGTGGTTTGCATGTATCCATGAGGCTCTTTCCTTGCCACCTGCACTGGATAGAATGGCAGGGTACACCTGTAGAACTGCACCTGAAAGACTGACAGTAGTTTTGGACAAATGTGTAACATAACTAGTTCATCATAGTTGTCAGAAGGTGCATAAGTCTTGACTTTCTGAGGTGACTCAATTCCTAATGATCTACCAAGCACTATTTAATGAGGAGTTAATCCAAGTTTTCTAATATGCATGAGCACCAAAGGCAAAACTTGAGGTTTTTTGAAACCAAAATTTTCCTTTTTGTCTGCACAGGTTTAAATTGCAATGCTGCGCATAATTTCTACATTATTTTTCTGTGTAGTGCCCCCTTTTGTCAGAATTTATCTTACATGGGATACCAATCTATGAACTAGTAACGAACCAATCAATTTGCAGATTTGAAAGAAATTTGCAGAATACAGTTTTGAACAGGCCCATAAAACCACTTGTGAGCGTTCTGGACGGTGGTCTCTTTCTGTTGACAAGTAGCACAGGAGGATGTAACATGTGCTGCCTCCACATGACTACCTGGCACATACCAGTGTTTCATTTGCTCAGCCTATTGGTTCAGCTAAGCTCAACTACCATTGTCCTTCTCCTGCTCTTCGAGTTTCTTGGAGTGCTGCTATGTCACTATTAAAACATCTCAACTCCCTCACAATGGTGGCAGTCCTGCATTCAGGATGTTCACTGTCTGTATTGTCCAGCAATGTCCGTATATTTCATGTTCCAAAATTTAATTGTCTTTTGAGACCGCTGAGTGGTGACTCCACTGGATGCGCTAATCCAGTCAGAGAGAGAGAGGAGGCAGACTATGTTTAGGGCACCTTTTCTAGCCCCCTCCCCATACGGGGTGAGTAAAGTGGATCCTGAATAGGACTGCTCAGTCGTGGATATAGCTGCTGAACTATTCAACTGCCTCGGTCATTGAGCCAGGACAACTGAGTCTGTATCCACCACCCATGTGCCGGTCCATGACTAGGGGCTTCCGGATTTCACAGTCCTGCCCCGTCACCATTTGCCAATCGCAATGGGACTTTTGGTTTGGTTTGGTTGAAAGACGCCTGTGAGTGAATTTGTTTTATGTGAGGCGATCAGTGCACAATGATCAACACACAATCTTGACAGAAAAAGGCTTTGATCCAATGGCATGGATACCATGATGATTGGAAGTATTTTATCTGCTGCAGCCTTCATCCACCTTCACACCGTAGTAACACACACATTGTTATCCTCCATCTGTTCTGCCACTGAGGACATTCTTGGATCATTCTTTGTCTGGTTCCTCTCACTTGATCTTACCACCATGGGTGACCCTGCTGGGAGTACATGACTCCCAACGGCATCGCTCATAGGGTTCATTGGAACATGCAAGCCCACTAACCACTACAAGGTCTGTAATGCACTCTCCCTGGTTGCTGTTCTCAGTGACAGTTAGATCATGAGACAAAAACCAACTGTTAACATAGACTACCGAATTATCAAATGACAAACTAATCAGGGACACCATTTCCGATTTCACTTAGTGTGCCTTCATATGGATACATTTAATTTTAAGAGGATTTAAGTTTTTGTTTTTATAGCTTTTTGAAAGTAAAGGATTTGTGCTTTGGGTATGCATTGATCCAGGACAGACATTATGGGGAATGCATGGCCATTCACGTAACCCAGGTCTCTAACCTTTGGGCAATTCTACAAGGCAGTTTATTGAGTACTCAGTGCATGCAAGTTTTTCACAGCATCCATAAGACAATGTCCTCATCAAAATTCTGCCTGATATTATTTTCCCATTTAATCCTGATTTGTCATTTCCACAGAAAATCAGGTAAGTAAAATCCCCCACAGAAATGGTAAATCTGGATTACATGCTGAGGATGATGTTTTATGGATGCTGCAAAAACCTTGTTTGCATGAACACACCGTGTCATCCGTAAATTGCTGTGGGGCCCAAAGGTTGCAGACATGGAGTCTGTGCAGCCTTTGTTTCCCTAATAACATTTAAGTAACAGACTGTATATGATGTGATATATCAGGCTACGTTGTCCTGGCAGATCAATGAAGTGCAGACAGCGCAATCAGCTTTTTTTTTTACTAGAAGTTACTCGGTCTGACTTGGTCAGATCTGTAATAATAATAATAATAATAATAATAAATTTAATTTTTGTGTCGCCTATCTGGCCGAAGCCACTGTAGGCGACGTACAAACTAAAATTCAGTAAATTACAATACAATACAGATAAAATACAATAAAATCAGAACGATCATTAATCACAGCAGCATAAAATCAGTTAGGGCGATCAATAGATAATAAAATATCCCAAAAAAGTTAGCCCTCCCCGGAATTCCTGAAGGCCTGTCCAAAAAGCCAAGTTTTTAATGCCCGGCGAAATATATCCAGGGAAGGGGCATGGCGAAGATCGAATGGGAGGGAGTTCCAGAGAGTGGGGGCCGCCACTGAAAATGCCCTCTCTCTAGTCCCTACCAACCTAGCTGTTTTCGTTGGTGGGACTGAGAGAAGGCCCTGTGTGGGTGATCTGGTCGGGCGGCTTAATTTGTGGTACTGGAGGCGCTCCTTCAGATAAACTGGGCCGAGACCGTATAGGGATTTAAAGGTTAATACCAACACCTTGAATTGGGCCCGGAAAACAACTGGCAGCCAATGTAGGTGAAATAATACTGGCGTGATGTGATCACGGCGGCGGCTGTTTGTAAGCAACCGAGCCGCCGCATTCTGCACCAGTAGGAGCCATCTATACCTCATGATGTCTACTTTGGGCCTCAGTGTATACATTATAGGTATACAAAAGTGCCTGTGAAATGAATCACATCATATGTGGTCTGAAATGGGAGTGGGTGCAATGGAGCATCTACCTTCCCTAAATGACACCCAGCCACCAACATAAATGAATAGAATTTCTATTAAAACACAGTACCACAATCTTCCTACTTTTCAAATGTTGTGCGGAGGTAGAAGAGAATTCTGAATCCTCTGTTCTGCTTAGTGATCTTACAAGCCCAGATATTTGAAAAGGGTAAAAAGATACAAGCAACATAAGAAGCTGCCTTGCCCTGTGTCCGACCACTGACCCATTTAGCCCAGTAACATCCACACTGACTGGCAGCCACTCTCCAGGGTTTCAGGCAAGGGGTTTCTCTCAGCCCTACCTGGAGATGCCAGGGATTAAAGCTGGGACCTTCTGCATGCAAAGCAGCTGCTCTGCCACTGAACTATACCCCTTTCCTTACTCCGGTTGCCCTATAGTCCCCCAGGCCTTGAAATATTCCAGGAAATAATAAAATACATTTCTGTAATTAATGTTAAACCTTTTGCTTATGGTGTGCAGTCATATAAAGCTGAAAGATATGTGCCTCTTTTGATAGCAGCCAATTTTCCCTGTTCACACTTGCCACTGCTGCTGCTAAAAATATCACTTAATTGGGCAATTTTGCTTCCTTGGAATATTTTTATATACATCTGGAGGCCAAACAGAGGAAAATCCGAATCAAAGAATTTATCTTTCAAACATAGCAAGAGTGTCCGTATCTCCCCACTTTTAGATCCATGCACCAAAGAAGTCCCCCAAACAGTTTTAGGATCACTAGAGATTATTTTTGTTCAGTCCACCTCTAATACCAGTGATGAGCTGGCCTGAGGTTGGAGTGGAGTAGGGACGTCACTTTCACATCACCAAAAATGGGGGCACAGATTTGTATAAAATTTTCATATGCTGATTTATACCTATGGATGCAATTTGAGAAAGAATTACTATAATTTAAATAGAAACCGAATACATCTCCCCATAGCAGGGAATAGTGTGTCCAGGGGATTTGTGTGCCTGCTTAGTCTGCTATCCAGGTATGATCTGGAGTTGATGGGCAGCTTCAAGGCTATGGTTCTCCCATCTTACAGTTCTTTATCTTTAAATCAGACTTGGACCACACAGTCCTTCAAAGAGGTCAAGTAGAGGAATGTCCTCTGTAAACTAGGACACATGGCCATCAGCAGGGGAGAGAGGGCTTGTTAGGTCTAGTTGGCCCCTGAGGAACTATGGTTATATAACAATGGCATGTTTATTATTCAGTGGTACAAAAGCAGGGGTGCTTCAACAAGGACATCCATTCATTCCAATTTTGATAATACAGTATTAATTCTTGTAGGGTGTCTATAGTATTCCTCCCCTCAATCCCTTACTGAAACCCTCTCCCCCCGCACACGTACACCATCTGAAACAGCACCTGAGTACTTGCTTGCTTCACATTTCACCTTTAAACTAGAATGAATGGGAAGGAGTAAAAAAGCAAGACACTGAAGCTTCCCAATGTGAACAGACTCTTCCATCTCCTCCTACAATGCCAAGGGTGGGATCCTGAATCTGCTGTGAGCTCTGTGTTTTAGCCAATTATGTCATGGAGCAGAGAAAGAGTCACTCAGCATCAGCAGCTTGTGGTTCATTCACTATGACCGCTTAAGGTAATACACTTTTCAGTAATAAGATGCTTTTTGAACTCAAAGGGACATTTCAATAAATTCAGGTTGTGTATATTAGTATTTTGAATGCTCCAACACATGTCTGCCTAGGAGGTGCTATTCTTGTTTCCAAAACCTCCATTTTATCTTTATTTTTGAAGACTTAGGTTGGCCCACAATCTAGCTATACAATCAATTAGGACCACAGTACTACCTGCATGTCAAATCAAAGGATCATACAATGTTGTAGGAAAGAACAGGCTCCTACTTTGCAGGCTGAACACAATGTATGTAGAACGTTCACGCATTTCTGAAAAACATGGACACTGTGACTCCTGGAGGCATATACACTACATGAGGTCAACTCATGGTTGAAATACATGAGACCGTTTTTTCTGTAACTTATGAAATGCCACTAAGTGCTGTGGAGAGTGGTGGGAAAGCACCAGATATTGCACTGACCTCCCTCTTCCCTGTACCTATAGATGGCTGCAAGCAGAGGATTGTGTGTATATAACATAGATCAGAATAGTATGGAATATATGAAGTGTATGATGGTCTAGTACTTAGTACATCATACTTCAGGGGGCCCTTGACACAGGATCTGATGCCCCCCAACACCCGGTGCAGACTTAAATAGGCCCAGCTGCCCTGCCTCCCGTGTCATTGTCAGCATGCTAGTGCACTGTGTGTGCATGCCTCCCATCACCCAAGATGATGGTGGAGGTGCCAACCTCTTACCTCAGGCCGCAACTCACACCCTACAACCTGGTGCTGGCACGGATTGTGGAACTCCACCCTCCCAGCTCCAGCCTATTGATTTAGGAGGGCCTTTTTCTGAGCTGCAGGGGCCCTTTTGAGCCTCAGGAGCCATTGGGCCCATGCTCAACCTGGCCACCCATTTGCACCGGGTCTGGACCCTGTGTCTTTTAATCACATTCTACACAGTCTATAGCAAGATTCTTGCTAGATTCCTTTTAATAATCTTTTTTAAAAACTGGATATATTGTTTTTTTCTTTATGAGGTGTTAATAGGAAAGGTGAGCTAAGTAAGCATCCCACCAGTGCAAAGATTTTCAATTGCTCAGTGTGACTTCCCCCCCTCCCAGTGTGTACCTTTCATCCTCCCAAAACTTGTTCTGAAGGGATGGAGAAAACCCAGAACACATTTAGGGGGCACAGAGGAGGAGGGGAGAACTCCCATTGCGCAAGCAGGAATGCTGCACTGGATATAGATCAGCCCAAAATTTCTGGTCTATGCATCATTCAATCCTACTTTCAATCTTGTTTCAGTTTGCTTAGCAGCAACCCAGTGGAATAAGGAAGACCACAGAAAAAACACAAAACTGTAACTAAAATGAACACACCAATTTATTGATGTACAAACCTTAGTTGTATTATGAGACAGAAAATAAAACAAAGATAATATTTGAAACTACAGCAGTGCCCATAATTTAAGAAATATGTTAAAGCAACGTGATATATATACTTGCATAAACTTAATGATGTTATAGGAAAGATGATGTGAAATAAAAAATAATTTAAAAACTTAAAAATATATATTTAAGCCAGCTAATGATTGATAATGAAATGAATGAAGAATAAAAAGTAGGGTTGCCAGGACAGAAACATCCCAAACCCTGAGATTTCAGGGGCATGCCCTAGTGATGTCATAGGGGATAGGCACTAATGATATCATGGAGGCATGCCCTAGTGGTATCATGGTTGGGCCCTAGTGATGTCATTAAGCATGATACATTAAGCATCAACCACAGTTGCTTGCAGCACACCACTCAAACAAAAAAATTCGCTGATTGGAAATTAAGATAGAAATCTTAGCTAAATGAGGGTGTTCCCAGCTGAAGTGACTGGATCATTCCTTCTCACCTGCTTAGAGTCTGAGTAAAGAACATCTGATCTAGCCTACTTGCTTCTGGCAAGAAGGGTTTAAGTGCCCTCAGGCCAGGCCAGTCACCAGATGGCCATTGTAGGAAAAAAGCCTAGTGTTGTGGAGATGTTAGGTGGGAGCACTCAGGAGTAAAGATGGATGCCCCTGAAGGCTGCAGTTCTAAACACGCTTACTAAGGGACTAAGCCCCATAGAACTCAACAGGACTTATTTCTGAGCAGATATTGTTAGGATTGTGCTGTTCATAAGGCTTAACTAGGGATCCTTTGCAATGATATCCATATCAAAGCAGGTTGGCAATGCCCTGCCAGCTTTTTAATGTGGCTGCTCCAAACCTCTTTACAGACTTAACCCTTCACTACAGAGAGAAGTTTGAGAAATGAGTAAGAGTTAAGAAGATTTTATACTCTTTCCTGCCTGCTCTGTGGGCTGCTATAAACTCATTTTGACAGCCAACCCAATTCTAGTAAGTAATAGAGAGAAAACACACATGGTTTGGTCTACCTTCACAGGCATTAGATTGGGAACAGCAGCAATTAAAGTGTGGTGTAGTGGTTAAGGTGTTGGACTACGACCTGGGAGACCAGGGTTCGAATCCCCACATAGCCATGAAGCTCACTGGGTGACCTTGGGCCAGTCACTGCTTCTCACCCTCATGAAAACCCTATTCATAGAGTCACCATAAGTCGGAATCGACTTGAAGGCAGTACATTTACTTTTAGGATCTCACTCATGTCAGCAATCATGCTGCAGCATTCTGCATTAACTGACTGGCTGTGAGAATTTTTTTAGTTTTGTTTTTTGATTATGAATCCTGACTGGTTGTGGGATGCAAAGCATGCAAAAGGAGGGCAGAGCATTTAGCAGCAAAAAAAAAAGAAAAGGTAATCCACAGACACTTCCCCACCTTCACCCCAAGAAGATCTAACTAACTCAAAATTCAAATACAGTTTTTATACCAATGAGCAAACTGGATCAGGAGGTAGGAATTATCCAATGAATTTACATTAATTGCAGTGAGTGTGGGCGGACATAATCATACATAGACTATAATCCATCTGGGCAGGGGACAAAGAGGAGCAACTGAGACCCCTGCATCAGTCATTTTCCATGCAGGCAACTTTGACTCAGTTCAACACTGTCCTGGCAAACAAATATGTTATGCTTGCTCTTTTGTTTTGTCTTCACCCAGCTGTGTACTTAAACGCCCTATCAGATTGCTAAAGTTTCACATTTTTCTGGTTGGCAGCAGTGACAATGCTTTCAGAAATCCAAGCAGTTTGCACTCAGAAATGACACAGACTAAGCACAAGTGTTACCCGTTTTGATTCATCATGGCTGCTGTATTCTGCACATTCACCTACCATAACTGCCATATGCAGGCCTAGCAGACCCCAGTAGGAACCAAACTGACACTGGATATAACCTGTATTCATTATAATTGCATAAGCTTAAGGGCAGAATTAGCTAACAAGCTGTATTAGTGGACTCTAGAAGCCTGCAGCTCATCTGTCTATGTATTTGTCATTTTCTTCTTTGATCCTGCTAGTGTCTGCCAGTCCAGTCACAGCAATGGAAGAGCAAACAGGGCTCAGTTTGGAAGATGATTTTGAAGCACCAGAGTCTACACGTACAGGTAAGAAAGCCATAGTCTGTTATGTACCCCTTGCTTAATAATGCATAGCTACAGTAGCAGTAGCAGTAGACCCTCTGTGGTGCAGAGTGGTAAGCGGCGGTAATGCAGCCGAAGCTCTGGTCACGGCCGCAGTTCGATTCCAACGGAAGGAGGAAGTCGAATCTCCGGTAAAAGGGGTCTAGGTCCACTCAGCCTTCCATCCATCCTTGGTCGGTAAAATGAGTACCCGGCGTATGCTGGGGGGTAAAGAAAGGCCGGGGAAGGAACTGGCAATCCCACCCCATATATACGGTCTGCCTAGTAAACGTTGCAAGACGTCACCCTAAGAGTCGGAAACGACTCGCACTACAAGTGCGGGGACACCTTTACCTTTACCTTTATGCTGTATATGACTGTGTATGTTACGACCTATATTTAATGTATTTCTAAATGCAGTTTTTTATACTGGGTGTTGCTTTTTCAGCATAAAATATTGATTGCTGTGTACTTTGAACTGTTGCTTTCAGTAGGCTCCACCCCTTGAGTCTCTGCCCTGAGCATCAAGAGACTTGGCAAACAAAGAACATGAAGTAACAACCTTTTCTTCTCCTAGGACCTAAAGGGGTGATCAATGACTGGAGAAAGTTTAAATTAGAAGGTAAAGACAGAGATGCCCTTCCTCTAAGCAAGAAAGAGATTCTCATCAGACAAATGTCTTCACCCCATCGCCCTCATAGTAGAGACGTTAAAGACTCCAGAGAACGATTCAGTCGCAAGGTATGAAGGGGCAGGGAGATACAGGATTCGAGTGATTCATTGGGGAGATCAGAAAACCTCTCCACATGTTCATGGGATACATGAGGATGGGGATGTTGCAGGCTAGCCCCACCTCCTGCCTTTAATGCACTGAGCAGCTGTCCTTCCCAAACCCATCGAAGTCAGATGTGGACATGCTTTTCTTTAATAGGTTTAATGGAAAACTTCAGTTCAGAGCGCTGCATGAACCAGCTTAACGGTTACACAGGATTCATCATCTCTACAGGGCATAACTAGGCACGACTACACAGTGCTAAGACATTGTCGTAGCAATTAGACATGCCTCCTTTCAACCCTTAAGTGTGGGCAGGCTCATTCTAGTGTGAGGAAGATGTCACAGATGGCAGCGTGCACTCACATGAGCACTCTCCCTCAGTGGGCCAGTGGGAACCCTTTGACCCTGCCAGCACAGTAGCCTGCATGTCTGAGATGAGGATGGCAGAGCCACTTCAGCAAGGTGGTGGTCCTCAGGAGAAGAGGTGCATGGCGGCAGCAGCAGGGTGACTGAGGAAGTGTGGTGAAGGGAAGGTGAAGAGGCAGCTTCCTGATTGCGCAGCGCCTCATCTGTTGTAATAGGAGCTACGCGACGGGAGCTGTTACTATCAGCAGCACTGAAGCCTTCAACCTCAACCCCCTCTGAATGCAAGTCACTACCCCCCCCAAGTTCCAGTCTGTCTGCTCCTCTTCGTCCTCACTGCTCCAAGACTGTTCTAGGGACTCATGACAGCAGCCATGCTGCTACCATCCGCATGTTCAGTGTGCATGAGAAGAGACTCCATGTGCGTGCCAAACCATTATAAAGATCCTCCATGGAAGAGAGGATCTTGGCCCTTTTGGTATATCCCCTTGTGTTGCGGGTCAGTATGTATTTAGAGCCACTTCTCATGCATTCCAAATGCATGGACAGTGGGAGGCCATGGCGACACCTGCTGCTGCTGGGCACAACGAGGGCTGAAGTTAGCCTGTACAGCCTTGGGACCCTCATCCAGTTTTGTTGCGCACATGGAAGTGGTTGTCTGTATTCGCCTAGCATCAGGTAGGGAATGGCCCCTGTGAAAAATACCTTTCCCTCTTTGGCTTTTCACCCTCCTAGCCCTGGAGACCCTGAGGAGGAACATAAATATCAAGTCAAATACTAAAAGGTAACAACCCTATAATGTTACAGCATTACCGTGTTGAAACTGCCTCAAGCTTGATATAGAAGATGGTATAGAAATGTTTTAACGAACAAATAAATGACTAAATAAATATATGTCCTGGTGTAACTAATCTGTGATTGTTTTTCCTTTATGGTGACTTGGTGAGTGTGACGTCCTTCCCTGGTTCTCCCTGTCAGGTTCCCACCTGCTTGTGGCTACTGCCTTTCACTGGGCACCACCAGGGACACCACCAGTCAGGACCGTCCTTTATATGGTTTCTCACTCCACTCTAGCACAGATCTCACTAGATCCCACTGCTAGGCAGCACCACCAGTCACTTCCTGTAACCAATACTCCCAGAGACTTTGCCTAAGCCTCTCTATAGCTTGTTACTTTGTGACTGTGTGCCTATACTGTTCCCAACCCCCTTGTATCTTTATATATAAAGCATACAACTCTGGGTTGCTCTGGATACTTGACTTGTTACAATATCTCCCTTCACCGCTGCCACCATTAGATACAGTTTCTGTTCAGCCTTGGTAATTACCTTGCCCTCCCCTTCTGGTCTGTATATTCCCCCAGCCAAGGATCAGGCCTTTGGTAAACCAAATAAGTATTTATTTACTAACAACAGGAAATAACAAGATTACTTTAGGAATGTTTCACAAGCGTATGGTTTCATGTATGGTCACTCTTTATGTTTCTGTTCATATATATACTCTTTAAATATCAGCCAAATACAATCCAAACTTCCCTCAGAACTCTGCCAACCAACCCTCACCAAATGACCTCACTCCAACCCACTCAACAACTTCTCTCCCCTCGTCACTCACAAACCTCCATTTATACCTTCAGCCAGCCAGCCACTCAGCCAATCATCATCCATGTACTCCCCCTTTCTCTCTCAGTCAATTACCATACATCACCTAATAGACCTGCACTTACCATATTTACAGATGCTTAACCTACAGGAACATCACAGTGAGTAACAATTTAGACATAGGTCAAAGCATTCACAAAACGAAACTGTGCTGAAAAAAAGCCGGCTCACGCTGACATCTTCATCTATCCAATTTAATCCAATTTATTGTTTTAGGCAAAGACCATGACAAATGCATACTGCAGTAGATCAAAACAGCAGTGCAAATGTTTAAAATCCCAAACCCTGCACCATAGCAGGGATACATAAGAAGCAAATCTTAATTCAGATTAGATCACTGTCTCTCCACAGCAGTTTCCAGCAATCTGATCTAGTTTCTTTTTCTAATCAGTTCTCGCTACTAGAGCAAACAGAGCAACTTGTGTGTTATATAGACATTAATATCACTCAAGAGAAAACAATCTGCTTCTTCAAGGGCATTCATACTCCCACAAGACAAGGGTTTCAAACATTTCTCTCCACAGTCATAAACTGTGACAATTAATCCATCTGTGTATCCTAAGGCTTCTGTATTTATTTGCCTGCCCTGCTTTCTTTATTGATGTGCTTATTTACAGCACATTCCTAACCAAGGCTACTTAGACGTAATTCCTATTGAATTCAATGGGGCTTACTCCCAAGTAAGTGGAGCTTGGGGGCCACAGCTGAAAAGGCTCTCTCTTGCGTGCCTGTCAGTCTAACATCTTTCATTCCAAGTATGCAGAGGAGACCAGAGGCAGATGATCTTAAATCCCGGGCAGGTACATATAGGGATAAGCGGTCCCTCAGGTATATTGGTCCAAGGCCGTTTAGGGCTTTAAAGGTCAGAACCAGTACTTTGAATTGGGCCCAGAAACAAATTGGGAGCCAGTGGAGTCGATAAAGCACAGGGGTGATATGCTCCCTTGCACCGTGCTCCAGTTAACATTCTGGCTGCTGCATTTTGAACCAATTGTAATTTCCAAACCATTTTCAAAGGCAGCCCCACATAGAGTGTGTTATAGTAATCAAGCCTCAATGTCACCAATGCATGTGTCACTGTGGCCAAGTCAACTGCTTCCAGGAATGGGTGCAGCTGGTAAACCAGTTTGAGTTGGCCAAAAGCACTCCTGGCTACCGCAGTCACCTGATGTTCAAGCAGCAGGGCAGGATCCAAGAGGACTCCCAAACTGAGGACCTGCTCCTTCAAGGGGAGTGCAACCCTATCCCTGGTGCAGTTTTCCCCTTGACCAGCAACACTTCCATCTTGTCTGGATTAAGTGTCAGTTTGTTAGCCCACATCCAGCCCTTCACAGCCTCCAGGCACCAGTTTAGGATGAACACTCCCTCCCTGCAATCAGGCAGTAGGGAGAGACAGAGTTGAGTGTCATCAGCATATTGACAACATTGTAATTCAATTCTCCTGATGACCTCTCCCAGCAGTTTCATATAAATGTTAAAGAGCATGGGAGACAGAATGGAACCCTGGGGTACCCCATAGGCCAATGGCCAGGGGGTTGAGCAGTAGTCTTCCAGCACCACTTTCTGGGTCCTGCCCATGAGGCAGGACCGGAGCCACCGTAAAACAGTGCCTCCCAATCCCATCCCAGCTAGACGGCGCAGAAGAATACCATGGGCGATGGTATCAAAGGCCATCAAGACGTCCAGCAGCACCAACAGGGATGCACTCCCCCTGTCTGATGCCTGGCATAGGTCATCAAGCAGGGTGACCAAGGCAGTCTCTGTCCCATTACCTGATTGAAAAGGATCTAGATAGTCTGATTCATTCAGAAAAATTTGGACGATCACAGATACACATTGAAGAAAATATCATTAAAGGTTCAAGACATGGAGTCCAAATGCTCCTCTCTTATCCTTTAGTTTTAAAAAAATCCCGATGTTTCATGAGGTTGCATGAAGTCTTTCAGTTGTGCTTGTTGACTGATCCACTATATTCGGTAATAATCAACTTATTCTTGCACATGTTTTCAGATGAGCGTGCAGGAGTATGAGCTAATTAATGAGGAGAAAGAAGATGAAAGCTGTCTACAGAAATACCGCAAACGCTGTATGCAGGACATGCACCAGCGGCTAAGCTTTGGGCCTAAATATGGTTATCTTTCAGAGCTGCAGAACCGGGAACAGTTCCTGGAAGCTGTTGAGAAGGAATGGAAAACCACCACAGTCATTGTCCACATCTATGAAGATGGCATCAAGGGCTGTGAGGCACTCAACAGCAGCTTGACTTGTCTTGCTGCTGAATACTCCACAGTGAAATTCTGCAAGATCAAGGCTGCAAACACCGGGGCTGAAGACCGTTTCTCCACTGATGTGCTCCCAACACTTCTTGTGTACAAAGGTGGGGAGCTTGTAAGCAATTTCATTAGTGTAACTGAACAGTTCAATGAAGAGTTTTTTGCTGTGGATGTGGAGGCATTCCTAAATGAGTATGGGTTACTACCAGAGAAGGAGATTCCAGCACATGAGAATGGCAGCTTGAATGAGCAAGAGGTTGAATAGCTGACAAGAAATCTAATACTTCAGCATTTCCTATGCTTCTTCAGACAGTACATATTGCAATTGGATCTCAGCTGGACTCATGTTCATTAAGCAGATGTTATATGCCCTTATGCACTGAATGCAAGCAGAATGCATATTTAACTGGCAGTGTGTGAAACTGACAATGCAATCCTATAAATGTTTACTCAGAAGTAAGCCATATTGTTCAATAGAATTTCCTCCTGGGTAAATGTATATGGGATTGCAGCCTAAATAACATACATAATAAGAAGATAAGAAAAGGCCTGCTCAATTGAACTAAAGGCCCATCTAGAATATTTATTTATTTGTGTATTTATTTATTTATGCATTAGATTTATATCCCACCCTTCCTCCCAGTAGGAGCCCAGAATAGCATTCTGTTCTCACAGTGGCCAAACAGATCCCTTCGTAAAGGCCACAAGCAGAACATTTCCTGCTCACGATCTCCAGCTTCAGAGGCGTCAGATGCTGCCATTCATAATTGCTTATAGGAAAAGTGCAGACAGTTGTAAAATTAATAAGAGGTATATGTATGCACACACAGGGCTTAGCTTGATTTTTACAAGGAGTTTCCAACTATAACCTTTAAATCTTCAGGACTCAGTTCTATCTCTTGTTTTGTTTTTCCTTTTATTTTCATTTCGAGAAAAACAAACAGGTTAGGACAGGAAGAGCTTCTTAGAAAGTGAATATAATGTCAACAGATGTAGAACTCCCTTCAGCAGAATGAAGATTTGCAGAGTGGAAGGCTGTCAGAGAGCAATGTGGATTGGCTCTTGATTGTGTAGTTATGATGATCTTCAGGATGGTGGGGGGAGAGGGTATAGAAGACAGAATTGCTTAAGTCTCACAATGAGCAGCTGGTCCAGTGGACATGGAAGTGGCTCAGACTAAGCCTACAGAGGCACTTGGGCAAAGCTGCTGGATATGCCCTAACAATCAGCAAACTGGAGAGTAGTGAGAAAGTTTTGATTAAATGAGCTGTTTTAGAGATGTGAGGCATTCAGCAGGGACGAGGAAGACTTACCTGGTGATCACTGCATATTTATGGCAACTTAGTCTCAACTAGCTATGGATCAGAACAGGACATGGACACTTGCTGCCTAACTCTGGATGCCCTTGGTTTACTTCCATTGATCTAAGTGTCCATTCTTGTGAATGAATGACGTTGGCATAATAATGTAAAGTGGAGATGCATTTTCGGGTATTTCAGTTATTCATCTAACTAATTCATAATTTTCATATAAGATATTGTAAAAATTGGTCTTAAATCCAGGGCGGCACTAAATTCAACTTATGTAGACATTCAGCAGACTGGCAGTTGGAGATAAGGAAATTTGAAATAGACCTATCTTGCTAGTTTCAGAAATAGATCTGTAAAATGGGAATAATAATGAATTGCATCAGATGAGTGCCAACACATGGGGGATTGTAAAAACATTCTTCCAAACTAAAGGCATTGGCACTCTATTATGCACAAAAGAGCAAGAGAACATAAGCACTGCAACCATTAAATAGCATACAACTGAAAGATAGCTAAAAACATTGAGACAGGACTCTGCTAGACATAATAGGCAGGTGACTCTGAAAATTAAGCTTCAAGATATCTCCAGCTGAGCATTCAAATTTTCCAAAGTCTAATTTTCCAAAGTCTAAAATAATTGGGGGGGGGGAAACTATGTCCAAACTGGTCCTTTGTCTAAATGTTTTGTTTGTTTAAATAATTTTATGCCATTTATAGTCAAAGTTCCTGAAGTAACTTCCAGTTGAACCACAATAAAACTATAAAATAAGTTAAAAGCAATTCTCTATACAACCCCCCCCACACACACATGATAATACTCTAAATAGGAAAAGTTTGCCTGAAGAGCCATATGAACTGCATATTGAGCTAGAGCTGGTTGGAAATTATAATGTAATACTGCTAATCAAATAGATCATATTTGCACACCATACAAAACTAATATATTTTAGCTCACCTTTTAAGAATTGTGAAATTATAACAGGTGTTTGCTACAAAAGGTAAAAAGAATTACAAATATATTTTAACACATTTCTTTATTAAATATGATTGGGTAATGTTGCATGCTATATTAAAATGTGTTTGCTCACCAGTGTAAATTATTGACCCTTTATATTTTGTGGTTACGTAATTAATAAAGGATACTAAAAAGCACCTTTTAAAGGGGGGGATATCTTATTAAAACAACACATCAGGAGGATTTAACATTTCGTTGTTGAAGAACAAGCAAACAATAGGCTTGTTGCATTTATTTAAGAGCTATTGTGGGCAGTCAAAATATTGTTGTGATTTAACAGATGTAACAGAACACCAGTTCATACCATAGTGTGTCAACAAGATGACAAATGACTTATTGAAAACTGGTCAGAATTAGAAACCCCACCCCATTATATTTAGCCAACATGATCCCCTCAATATGTTGTTGGACTCCAGCTCCCATCATTCCCAGCCAAGGTGTCCAGAGGTCAGGAAGTTTGGGAGCTGGAGCCCAACAACTTCTGAAGGGCACTCCAAAACTCAAAAGAAAAAAAGGATGTTGAAGGAAGAGAAAAAAGCTAGCAAGTTCTGGCAACAGTTCTTAAAGCAACAACATTCTTAAGATAATCAACCTGAATGGAAACTACTCAGTGAAATGAGGTGCCAACAGCAGAACCAATAGAGTGCATCCTAAGTCCCATCTCTCCCTCTAGACCTGCTTGGGTGTTCCCTTCATGCGTTTAACAATTGTGTTGAGGGGGAGATTACTCAATTACTTGCAAATTACTTGCAAATTGCTTGGGAAGATAGGCGGACTAATGTTAGCGTATTGGAAGAAGCAAAGACCATCAGTGTTGAAACAATGATCCTCCAACATCAACTTCGCTGGACCGGCCATGTTGTTCAAATGCCTGATCACCATCTTCCAAAGCAGCTACTTTACTCCCAATTTAAGGATGGAAAACGGAATATGGGTGGACAGCAAAAGAGGTTTAAAGATGCTCTCAAAGCGAATCTAAAAAAATGTAACATAAGCATAGAGAACTGGGAAGCCTTGGCCCATGAGTGTCCCAATTGGAGGTCGGCCATTATCAAAGGTGCTATGGACTTTGAAGAAGCACGAGTACAGGGCGAAAGGGACAAACGAGCTAAGCGGAAGGCACGTCAAACAAATCCTCATCGTGACCATCTTCCATCTGGAAACCTATGTCCTCACTGTGGGAGGCTGTGTGGATCGAGAATTGGCCTCCACAGTCACTTACAAATTACTGTTAAAGACCTTACCCTGGAAGACAATCTTACTCAGCCATGAGTGATCGCCAGTGAATGAATGAATGAATCAGGACCCCACCTGTTGAACCCGTCCCCGCATTTGGGGGCACATCTGTAGAAGGAAGCCTGATTTCCTCTGCATAGACTCCTCCTGCACAATGAGGGTTCCAAGCTGTATACCACAGGGAGATGCCTATATGCAGCTCCCCATTACATACATGACTGCCCTCATGTGGAGCTTGCAGGGGTGCAGGGGTGCCAAGTCGGGAGGGCTGGCATCAGGGGTCAGCACAATGAGGCACCTGCTGCCAGCCCCAGGGCTCAGAAGGGCCCATTGCCACCCCCACCAGTGCTCCTGTTTAGCATTGCTGCTGCCACCCTCATTGCCTCCATCAGGCCCTTGATGCTGCTGGTGCTACTGCTACCTGTCACTTGTGTCTCCTGTCCCTTTGGACATTTCCCTGACTGGTGGCAGTGCTTTGAAAAGAGAGGCAAGCCAATTCTTGGTTGGCAGTGGCTGGCTGTCATCTACATTGCCCAAAATGCGATACTGAATGTCAGTGTTGATCGTTGCATTTTGGGCAATCTAAGAAGGCAGGCAGTCATCATGGATCAGCCAAGCATCAGTTTAAATCTTCTTGTTCACATTTATATCTCAAAAGGAGCCTAAGGTGGCAAACAACAAGTGATAAAACAATAAAAGCATCCTAAAATATATATTTAAAACAAAACACTTACAAAACATCTTTAAAATAATTCCAATACTGATGCAGACTGGGATAAAGACGTCTTGTTGAAAGGCCCGTTGAAAGAGGAAGGTTTTCAAGTAGATAGGCACTGAAAAGACAAAGGAGACAGTGCCTGTCTAATATTTAAGGGGAGAGAATTCCAAAGGGCCGCTGCTGTGCACCCATCAGGGAGACATGACTGGACTCGGGGAGAGGAGTAGTATGGCTGGCGATGGTTGCACCTTCTGCAACAGTACTGGGGGGGCAAAGGGTTGCAGTAGTGCCCAGCAGAGGTCCAGGATGGTACTGGCCAGGGGCTCTGGCAACATTATGCTGAAGGTCCACTGAAATCTGGCAGTGATCCTGGAAGCAGCTAGTCCCCATTGTCCCCCTCAACACAATTTTTATCTGTGTGGGGAGTATGCTCAAAAAGGCTTTCTGCTGTAGCCTGAAGGAAAAAGGCTGCTTCTAGATGACAGCTGAGGGACAGGAAGAGCCTGATAGGGCTGGTCTTTCATCTGACATTTTCATCTCTCTGTCTGCAGAAACAACAAAGTCCTCTCCAATTAATAGAATCAATTCCAGATCATAATTTAAACTATGGCTCACAGTTCTGTAATCTCAAAAATGCACCACTTGCATATCTCATTCTTCCAGTACTCCAAGTGGCTATTAAACACACTGTCAATAAACTACCTAATAAATAGCAGCCACTTTCTGCATTAGGTAAATTTTACATGCCACATAGAAAGCAGAAACAGAAGAGAAGCTCTGGACTTCACCAAAGAGGTAACCTCACAGCCTCAGGGTATTCGCAAGAAAGTCTGGTAGTCACAATAAAGAGTCTGCTTCTTGCATCTGATGTTGTGTAGCATTCAGGTCAGGCATGTTGAATGTGAACAGCATAAGAAGAGATGGTTTGTGCATGCAGATCACAGGCTAAAAACATTGGGCTCAGCTCACTGCAGCACTAGTTCAATATGTTCACACATCTCAGTATTAACCAAGAGGCAAGCAGTAATATTCTGCAAGTTTTCCATACATTATGCTAGTCATAACGCATGAGCATAACATTTTGGAAGGCTAGTTCTACTAGAAATAAAATGTAGTAATTTGCTGCTGTTGCTGCTGCAGACCTTCAACCAGTATTGGAGTTGATAAAGGTGACTGAACTGTTAGGATATAGGCATTTTGGCCATTAATTCATTTAGCATTGATCATGGATATTGATATTACCACCATTTGTTGCCTTTTTGATGGAACAATGCTCTGCACTTTAGATTATTATCTACTGAGTTCTTCATCTCCCAGATCAAACATGGAACTATTAGATTGACTATCTCCTGGCCTCAGTTTCCCATATGTTAAATGGAAATAGTCAAGTTATGAGGTTTGTTAGGATCAATACCTGGAGTATTAATGAGAAGGGGACCAGTATGAACTTGAGTCCCAGAACATACCCCATATACAAGGAGTACATCTGAACCTCTACAGAAACAAAATCCCATACAGACACTTTATAGACACCACCCAGCGAGCAGGATTAGATTGGCGTTGTTAACTGTGTCTGTTAAGGGCTATATTGATGCGGGACTCTGGTTTGGAAGTTAAGAGGTATGAAACACAAAGATCACTTAAGCCCATCCCACCCTTCCCTAAAAAAAAAAAAGCAGTTTCAGGAGATCCAAGTATACCTGGTTATACAAAAAAAAAAAGAACTGAGATGGCAGGCCAAGCATGCTTAAGCATGACTTCTCAGGGAAAACTAAAAATGGTCAGGAGGCAGCACCCACATGGCGCCAACCAAATGTCCACATATTACCACTCTCCAAGGTAGCAGCCGATCAACATTAAAGCTTTGATCAAAGCATGAATCAGGATTTCTGCAGGAAAGTTAAGAAGGATTTAAAGACATTATTATAAATCCCTGCATGTAAGATTCTGTATATCCCTGCTCCCCCACAATGAAGCACATCTAGAAAGGACTGTGCCCATGTGTTCAGGTATTCCCTCCATGTGTTCTCAGAGGAAGGAGGGAGGCCACACACCCAATACCCCCATCTCTGCCAGCTGCAGCCTCAGTCCTTTGCATTTTGCATGTGAAGGTCTGAAGAGTTTGGTTTTTCTGCTGTTCTAACCAAATTAATTGCCTCATTTTATCATAAACTGAGCAGCACAACAAAATAAAAAATTCTTCAGTATATTGTTTTCTTATATCTTCCGTTTCAGCCTCAGAAACCTATCACACTATTGTGCTGCTCTTACTTAATGTAGATAAAATATCATCCTAGATTGCTGGGCACCATCAGTAATGTAGTCTAAAATCCCCTTTTCATCTATAAGCATGTACTGTACTGAAAAAATGGAAAAACCCGCCTTTTTACTATTCCTTTAACCATCTGGATTACATGTACAAGGTTACACTACAAGGATCTGTTGAATGCCAAATAGGGGCAGCCTTTAATAGATGGTGACATCTGGAAAACAGGCAATTTCACCCACTCAGCAACCTCCCCAATTTGCCTTTGCACACCTCATCAGAGTTATATTCAACAATATTGTCCCATTAGTGCAGGGACTTCCACCTGCACAATGGGGCTTCCTCTGCCCTCTAATCTCTCTATGTGTCCTGTGCCCCCGTCACCGGTTCTGGGGGGGGCCTCCCCAACTGAGCAGATTGCACTCGCTACAGCTGCCCAATTTCCCTGCTTTTTAAGGTTTGAGAGAAATATCTGTGGGCTATAGGTATGTTCTTAAACCGCAAGGTTTTTTGCCTATTAGTGAATTTATTTCAGTTCCATCACTTGTCATGTTCCACCTTGTGACCACCCAGAATGTGACAGATCTTGTTCTGTTTTCCTTTTTTTTTTTACAATAATTTTTATTCAAATTTTCATAAAACATAGAAAACAAAATCATAAAACATTCAAAGACAAAAAACAAAACAAAAATGATTAAACAAAAAAAAATAAAATGTTGACTTCCCATTTGTCACAGATCAAATCAGTTATAGGTCTACAATATATAACAATCCTGTCTCTTAAATCATATTATAAAATCACTTTCCTCCAGTAGTTATCTTAATTAATCATCAAATCTCATAAACATTACTTTATTCTTTCCACAAAAAGTCAAAGAGAGGTTTCAATTCTTTAAGAAATATATCTATCAATTTTTCTCCAAATAAACATGTCAATTAATCCATCTCATTAATAATTATAATAATCTTATTGTCATAACCATAGTCCAAATAAACATTTCGATTAATCCATCTCATCAGAATCTGTTAGGTCCAATAATTTCAATAGCCATTATTCCATTATCCCTATTAATTCCATCTTCCATCTTCAATAGTCCTGTTAAGTCCAGTAATTTCAGTGTCCAATCTTCCATTATCAGTATTCCATAATAATCTTGCTGTTGTAGCCATAGTCATATAATAAGAGTCTGATGGGAATTTCCTCTATCCCAAATATTTTCTTGCCATCCATTCTGAATAAGTTGCTGAAATACTGTTGTAAAGTCATATCTGTGTTCTTCTTTTTTACAAAATGCACTGGCTCATCTCTTAAGAGTTTTTCCATTGTCACATGGCTGCAGTTAATTCCATAGATTTTCTCTATATCAAGCTCCATCACATCATTCCAGTCCAGAAGATTATCCAAGCCATTGATAACTTTATCTCTAATATCTTCATTAATTTCTTCAGAGATAACATTAAATTCCAAACAGTAGATTTTATTTCTAAAATCCATAAACTCCAGATCTTTTTCCAATTCCACATTTGTTCCAATCTCCAGGGCTTGTATCTTCCCTTTATTTTTTCTTTTCTCATCTCTGATCTCATTCTCCTCTCTCACAGGATCCCCTATTTCTTTAAGCTCCTGCGTCATTTTGCTCAGTTCAATTTTCAGCTCCTTACTACCCTGTCGCAGGGTTTGTTTCGTTATCTCAATCTCATCCATTATTTTCTGAAACATAGTTACTTCCAGATTCTCAGCCACTTTCTTGATTGCCATTTTTAAAACCACGAAAACAAAGCAAAACAAAAATAAAGAAGAACCACTTCTTATTTCAGCAACAATTGGGTTAATATTCCAGGCTTGATGACATCACAGTATAAACAGAGCAACCTGCCTTATCTCTCTATGTTCAAGAATGCAAAACAAATTTAGTTCCCAGCATCAAAACAGTTAGTGGCGTCGTGAAGAAGCAGATTCGTCAAAATAAAATAGACCAAAAAGAGAATAGTCCCAGACAATATAATATTCCTCGGAATAGAAATCAGGAATAGAAATCCCTCTTCTGTTTATTATCTTTAGAATGCACTTCCAGGACAGCTTTTTGCGACAGAAACAGAGATAAGCTGTTAATTTCGTGAATAACAGAGAAGAGTTATAGCTCACCCAGAATTTGTCCAAAGCCGATCAATCTGACAAATCTCCTTTTGCTGTAACAATTTAAACCAAGTAAAAAAAATAATAGAAAGAAGGGTGCTTGCCTGTTAGTCCGTTCTCTCTTTAAAGAAAAGATAAACGTATCGCTTAAACAGATAGAGCTTGTTAGAAAGTCCGTCCGGCATTGTTGGCTGGACCTTATCTCATAAATTAATGAAATCCAGTCCTCCCAACAAAAACAGGCTTTTGAGGTTGATCTCTACGTTTGTCCCTGCCCGGGAGAAATTTCATCAGTCAAAAAAAAAAAATGTTCTGGCTGATTTATATCTGAATAAGCTTCTTTTGAGGCGGGAGCCCGTCCCAAAAGCAGGCACAAGCGAAGTCACCCTTCCCGGAAGTCAGATCTTGTTCTGTTTTCCTGACATTTCCTTACCTGTTCATTTTCACATTTTATGTGAAAGCCACTTCTGGTTAATGGAATCAAGTGGAAGTTTAGTGCTCATTTCCACGTTAATTGCTTTCAGAAAAAAATCAATTTGCACCCCATAAATCCAGAAAATCATGTGAGTTTGGCGTTTTATTTTTCTCATGATTATACCACTATTGCTTATGTAACACAATTTGGGGCAGTATTCCAGCATACAGAAGCACACATGCACATAAAGTGTGGGAAGGAGACATGTCTGATGACATCAGCTATTGTGTCACACCACACTCATTTGTGTCACTGTAATTTAGCATGACATGATACTATATTGATGGGGGGGAACAGTTCCACAACACAACAGGTTATGTTAAAACAGTGCGAAAGGAACATTAGAAATCAAGACAGAAGGACCAGCATTATAATAATGAAAAATAAGGCAATAAACCCATCTGAATGCAGCCTTGTTGTATTCCATCTCTGCTCCACCCTCAGCCACAAGGTGTCACCCCATCTGCCACAATTCACCTGGACTCTGCCCTTGCCCTGTGGCATCGCTAGGGAAGGGGGTAGTATTTGTAAAACCAAAAGGTTGTTAATCCTAATCATCCCCCAAACAGAAGTTAAATTGCATGCAGTTTAACAAAAACTTTATTTATTTATTGGATTTATACCCCCCTTCCTCCCCATAGTGGCTGGTATAGCACAGTGGGGAGGAGAGCCTGGCTGGGAGTCCAGAGTCTGTGAATTCAAATCCCTGCTCATGTCTCCTGGGTGTCAAGGGCCACCTAAAGATCACCCCCATAGTGAGTGGCTCAAGGGTTACGTGCCCTGCCCCCTGTGCAGCTGTGGGCAAGCTGCATAGTCCCAAGGAGCCCAGTTGCCCCCCAGCTGGCTGTTGCGGACAAGAAAGGGGCCGGCTTGTGCAGCTGTGGCAAGCTGAGCAGGCCCTAGCCAGCTGGTCAGCACTAGCCTCACAGGGAGGCAATGGTAAACCCCCTCTGAATACCCCTTACCATGAAAACCCTGTTCATAGGGTAGCCATAAGTCGGGATCGACTAGAAGGCAGTCCATTTCCATTTTTTCCTCCCCATAGGAGCCCAGGGCTTTAAAGAGCTTTGGTTCCAATGCCTACAACTGAATAAGTTTCAAACCTAGCAAATTATTTGAATAGGTCTGCATTTCTTTTGAATCATAAGGGTGGCAACTTGCTTGAGCAGCTGAGTGGGCAGTTATATTGTCAAGTAAGGTAGGGAAACCCCTCCTCTACCATTGATAGCAACACTTTCCCAATTAAGTCTACCCAGATGAGTCAGGCAAGGTCTTGTTCTTTCTTCTACCCCACCCATCTTCTCCATGGGGTTCCCTCAAGACACACTTCTGACAGGTGTCTTATTCACTTTACCCTACAGCGCACATGCATATATACACAGAAAGAAGGACTAGGCCTTTCCTGCCCTTTATTAATAAAAGAAGGGGGAAGTCAACTGGACTCCACCAAACTTCAGTTATGTGTTATGGCAGCCTGGGGTGAAACACCTGGTTTATCTAACTTTCTCAATGTCCATTTCCAAGTGCATGTGCTAAGAGCTACCATAAATCCTATTAGGCACAATATTATTCATGCTATTGGTCTTTATACAGCCAACCCCACATGGTGGGCTTTATATGTGAGAGAATGGAGGGGGAAGGAGATCATTAATTGCCTGAGAATTAAACAGCTGGATAAAATTCAAATCAAGTCCTAACTTAATATTACATATGAAGCCTGGCAGACACAATTCAAGGGTGGAGGCAGTGTTATAAACTGAGCCTTCCCTCAAGAGGACACTCCCCTGATGAATACGCCTTTGATGGCTTCAACCACTGCATTCTTGGGCTTTCCCCCGTTTGCTTTTAACTGCTAGTTTCCTAAAATAGCATTGTAAGACATAATTACTTCTGAGGCTTCCTGTCAACACACACATATATCACCCACCTAACATGCATTATCATCCTATAAATTCAGAATCCCTTGAAGATGATATCTTATAGACATTTTTCTGCTGCACGCTGGAAGAAGAGTGATCGTACCATGGACGTTTCTACAAGCCAGAGGGCCAAGTGACAATTGCAGTTCTCACTCACAAAACAGACCTAGATATGTGGATCACTAAATGACAACACAACACCCAACATTGTTTTGCTTTCCTCCCAGTGTATATGGGAGTAATGAGGTTTACGTATCAAAGGTAAAGGGGAAAAGGGCCAAATTGCCTAGGGACAGGACTGGACATTTTCAAATGCTGAGAAATTTATACAAAATACTAAGAACATAAGAACAGCTTGCTGGATCAGGCCAGTGGCCCATCTAGTCCAGCAGTGGCCAACCAGTTGCCCATGGGAAACCTGCAAGCAGGACCTGAGTGCGAAGAGCACTCTCCTCTCCTGCAGTTTCTAGCAACTGGAAGCATACTGCCTCCGACTGTGGAGAGCCATAGCAATCACAGCTAGTAGCCACTGACAGCCTTTCCTCCGTGAATTTGTCTAATCTTCTTTTAAAGCCATCAAAGTTGATGGTCATCACTGCCTCTTGTGGGAGTGAATTCCATAGATCAACTATGCACTGTGTGAAATACTTTCTTTTGTCTGTCCTGAATCTTCCAACATTCAGCTTCATTGGATGTCCATGAGTTCTAGTGTTATGACAGAAGAACTTTTCTCTAGCCACTTTCTCCATGCTATGCATAATTTTATGCATTTCTATATCACCTCTGACTCACTTTTTCTCTAAACTAAAAAGTCCCAAATGCTGCAACTTTTCTTCATAGGGGAGTCGCTCCATTCTCTTCATGATTTTGGTTGTCCTTTTCTGAACCTTTTCCAATTCTACAATATCCTTTTTGAGGTGAGGCAACCAGAACTGTACGCATTATTCCAAATGCGGCCGCACCATAGATTTATACAACGGCATTATGATATTGGCACTTTTATTTTCAGTACCTTTCCAAACGATCCCTAGCATGGAATTTGCCTTTTTAATAGCTGCTGCACACTGGGTCAACATCTTCATTGAACTATCCACTTCAAGTCCACGGTCTCATTCCTGGTCAGTCACTGCCAGTAGGGTCCCGCTTTATGGCGTTCCGCTTTAAGGCATTCCGCTGATGCAGCGACTTTTGTTTTTAATTTAAAAGCTATTTTTTTCTCTTTTGCGCGGTTTTGCAAAGTTTTGCGCCGTTTTCGTGTCATTTTCGCGCAACGTGGCCCATTAAAGTCAATGGGGTTCCACTTTACGGCGGTTTCTGCTTTATGGCGGGGGTCCGGAACGGAACCCGCTGTATAAGAGGGGCCCTACTGTACATGAAATTAATATTTTTTGCTCCAATATGCATAACTTTACACTTGTTTACATTGAATTGCATTTGCCATTTTACCACCCAGTCACACAGTCTGAAGAGGTCCTTTTGGAGCTCTTCACAATCCCTTTTTGTTTTAACAACCCTGAATAATTCAGTATTATCAGCAAACTTGGCTACCTTACTGCTTACCCCTAACTCTAGATCATTTGAGCAAGTTAAAAAGCACAGACCCAAGTACTGATCCTTGGAGGACTCCACTTTCTACATCCCTCCACTGGGAGAACTGTCCAGTTATTCCTGCTCTCTACTTTGTTTCCTAGCCAGCTCCTGTTCACAAGAGGACCTCTCCTCTTATTCCATGACTGCTAAGCTTACTCATGAGTCTTTGGTGAGGTACCTTGTAGAGATTTTTGAAAGTCCAAGAACACTATGTCCACTGGACCACTTCTATCATTATACTGTTTACAAATCCACAGACTTATAAAGCCAATTATAAGTTAACTCTACAAATATAAATTGGCTTTATAATAGTTTAATTGCTATGACTTAGCATTCTTATGTCAGATAACCGCAATTGATGAAGGTGCTGAGAATTTTCTTCCTAACAGACCTGGAGTATTCCCTGGGAAGAGCAAATAAACCAGTTTACGTCTATAGCATATCTGTTTACGTTGTTTATGTTATGTTGTTTAATGGGTTTCATAAGACCACTTGCCACAGGAAAACAGGGAATAAGTAGAATTGCAACAAGTGAGGGCTGATGATTCTTGGCAAATCTTGGCAACTATTGCTAAGGGATTTGGAATCTTGGGAGAGCGAAAATCTTGGGAAAAGAAACTGCTGTGTTTGTGAACACCTACTAATGGGAGACTGTGCTCACGTTCTTGGAATGGCTGTGGTCTGTCTTCACCAGTGACATGGGACAGAACAGCTGTAAGGAGCAAGGGCTCTAGCAGCCTGCAACAGCGTGGGGACTTGGTAAGAGAAAAGTGACTGCAGTGCTGGTTCATCGCTCCAAAAAAAGAGTACACCATTGCATTTATATGCTAGAAAAGTATTCCTTTTCCCATTTCTAATAAACACTGTTTATTTTATCAAGATGTTTGGGGTGGTCTTTCAACCTCCCTTCCCAGATTGCAAATGGGGAATGTGACCTTCCACCTGTCACACATGCCTTAGACGAGGTCTAAGGTTCATAGATGGCCCTGTAGAGTCTAGACCCTCCCCAGGCCTTACCCCATGTTCTCCTCAAGTACTTTTACCTAGCAGGAATATGTATAGCTAGAATGCAGCCTACTGTATACAGGCGAGAGTCATATCATTTTTTCTGCCCGCTTTTGCATCTGGTCCCAACGCACCACTGCCATGAGGTCCCCCAGAAGGTTGCCCATGCAAGGATGTGACCCTAGACCCTCTAGGGATGCTCACTGTAATAGCAGGAAGGAGAGAACTAATGACTGTTCAGCTATTTGTAAAGAAAACATCTGTAGTATCAGGTAATTTAAAGAAACTAACTTCACATAATCTCACACAGCTTCAACATTTTTTGAAAAACAGAAGTAACACCTTTAACAATGGTCCTTTTAATTAGTAAGAGGAAAGTTAAGTAGACATTTGACAAATTCATCTTGAATTCGGAAAAGTATTGTTATATTACAAAAATTGTCTGTCAATTGACAGCGTTTGTTTTCCCTTCTCTTAAAACAAAAGATTCCGCCTGCATTACTGCATGCAGAAATGATCATTATTTAGAATAGCTAATTGGTATTGCTGAGTGACACATTAGGTTGTTAAAGCAGTCAGTTTTGGGAGTTCTTTTGAGGATGTCTGTGGTGGCTCGAGTTTTCAGGATGGTTTTTAATATTTGAAGACTAGTCACTGAAGTAGTTAAAGGAGAAGGCTGCTGCAGATATTGCGACAGCCACTGCTATCACCACTCCTAAAAATGAGAAAGGAAACACAAATTCAGTATGTGAAAAGGAGAACCCGACTGCTAAAAAGCAAGGCATGGAAAACAGATGAACAATGAGAATCCTTGAAGTAAAATATACTAGTTCACCAACAACACTCAAAATATATGACAAGGGGTTCAGAGAGTTATTTCTATTTTATTCAACAAAACATGCAGAATCGACATGAAGCACAATCATACCAATCAACACCAGGCCCCACCTTGCTTGAGTGTGTTGGATGCAACGTAAACTGACAGTTAAGGCATAGAGTCCAATTTGTGTGGGCCTGATAAATACATAAACCTCACCTAGCAGGACTGGAAGGAGAGACAGCGTGTGGTATGTCCCACACAATATAGTTGAATATGCAGCAAGAGAGGTAATCCAAACTGACAGTTCGTACTGGAACTGTTCAATAAAATCTAGAAATATAGAGTGAGGCTCACCAGATCTTTCCTGACTAGGAAAAGGAGAGAATTGGCTGGACCTGGGTTGGAACCACTCCAGATTCAGACCCATTAAAATTACTACAAAATGCAGAACCAGGACCTTTAGAGCTGACTCATAGATACTATAAAAGGTGTTGACATCAACTGTAATTGATACACATCATTTACACATTGCATGCAACACATGAGGCAAGGCAGGCCAAGGGCAGGGCAAGTGCAATCCTGTTGCTTCACTGTTAGTTGGGAACAGTTTACCAGATGTGTGACAAGGCCTACAACACTTTCTTTTTGTACACTTAGGAATCTCTCCTCCCCAAATCATCTATCTCCCCTCCAACATTTTCCTACCCTGGGCTTCTGAGATAAAATATTTACTGTTATAAAATATTTACCTGGATAACTCATTCTATCATTCTGGACTCAGGGTGGCTAATCATATTTCAGACATCGCACATTATTAAACACACACAGACATCAAATATTACAAGGGGCAGCAAATGAGAAAGAATGGGAAAGATGGAAGTCTATAGATTTACACTTCATTTATGCTTTAACCGTTTGTTTTCTCTAGTCACTCCCCCATGTCCATAGCTTAATTTAAACCCTGCCAGCATCCAAAGGGCTATATCAAGATATTGTCTAGCAGTTTGTTCTCCCACCCCACCCCACCCTTGTTCCATATCTGAAGCGGCTCCAAAGTTTCAAAAGTGGCTGACTAAGCATCACGGGAAGACTGATCTTTGGAAAACTGCTCATGTGACTCTGCATCCTGGGATAAGAATGCTGTTCTTTAACTATAGCACAACAAAACATAATTTGCACTGGTGTAGATAAAGAAGTTTCCTTCATTAGCAACTGGAGCAAATAAAACATTTTGAGAGATTAACAAGAAAGCTGAAGTGCTCTGCTGGGGAGTTGAGGTCACCTCATGGCCTTCTGCATCCTGCAAAAGCAGCTACTGCTGCACCAGAGCTGGACTATGGACTGATAGGGATCAGTACAAGGAATTCAGCTATATCCTTGTGCTGGGATCCTTTAGACAACATCCAACTGCCACATTTGTATGTAACACTAAGCTCTAAAAGACATTTTATTAAGCCATGCTATACAGGAGCTGTGTGCTGAAGCATACAGTCTGAGCACTCCCACTTTGCTACTCCTTTCATTAGAACAGGTAAACAAACCATAAAAGGTTTAGATTAGCATGATGCCTGAACCCAGGATTGTGGCTGGTTTTGACTAACAGTCCACAACAGCTAAGCCAACAACAAAACATGGTTTCAGGCTGGCTAGTGAAAATGGTTTTTAAGAGTGAAACAAACCATTGCCCCGAGTTAAGACACTAAGCCTTCTTTGCGGTATATTTACCTGTTCTCATGAAAAGAAAAATGAAATGGGAGCGCTCAGTGCATGCACCAATATGCAGGTCATGCACAATATGGTGTAGTAAACCACATTTTATAGCATAGCATTATGTGCAAATGTGGCCTATGAGTCACCGTGTTTATGCCCAGCTTGCAGAACTAGACCATTGGGCTGGGAGGCAATAGCAGACAGTCCCCCACCTTCTTTTTGTGGATGAAACACTTATACCCAACATGAGTCTCTTAGAAGACAGCAGGCACAACAGAACAGAACAGAAGAACATCACAAAAATGCAATGGAACGTATGGTGCAACACTAGGGGAAAAACTAGCTCATCATGGGATTGCTTTTTAGGAATTTTACAGCACATTCCCAAGCATATCTTCTCAGAAGTAAGTACCACTGATTTCCATGAAACTTACTCCCAAGTAAATAGATACAGGATTGCAGTCTTGGCTAAGTTTTTTCTTTTGAAGGAAAGGTAATAATTAAACAAATGTTCCTGCTAACACAAGCAGCATTTGAATTTGGCTAATATAACAAATAATTATAAATTCTTTTAGGCTGGTATGCAGTATACTGAAGTAATGGCAAAATAAATGCAAATGACATTGGCAAAACAGGTTGTATCTCTGCTCTAGAAGGGCCCTGTCATCCCATTCTTCAGTTCTTTACTCCCAATTAGACATCAAAATGATCTTCCTAATTTGAAAGATTAACAAGATGCATTGTAGAGATGCTCATTTAGGATGTACTATAAACTGCACAGATTTCTCCTTTCACATCTTTGCTTGCATGAATCTGATGATCCCAATCTATTTTTCTAATACCTGGTGATTTTTCCTCAATCACTATTCTGGAAGATTATAGAACAAAGGTTTCATGAAAGGCACCACTGTATCACCCCAATCCCTCTGCTCTTAGAAATCTCAAATTCAGCTTGGAGATCCTATTCTACTTGCCCCCACTTTACCTTTTACCAATGAAAGACTTACAAAAGGAGGGATAGTTTTTAAAAAATGTTGTTGATCGTACCCATAAATGAAATTATTACTTCCAAAAGTGAAAGAGCAATTGCTGGAACCTACATACCTATGTTTTGATGAAATTTCAATAGAAGTGTTTCTTTTGTCAACCGCTTCTGTTGCACATCATCCTGGAATTCCTTTGGTGGGGTTACTTCAACTGGATTAATAAGGAAGATACAAAAAGTCTTTGTATTTACCCTAATTTCATTCTCACTCAGGTTTCTTTCTCCTTGCCCACATCTGTGTCAAAATTCATTGATAAGCCTCCATATCAGAAACTCAGCTGCAAAAAGCAAGGATATGCATGCAAAGTTCATTTGCATAGTGTAGGCTGAATACAGGATATATACTGCCATAGGCCTTATTTACACACCACAGCCACTGAAATGAGGCTTCAAGGCACAAATGTGAACTCGACTGCAATAATTAAAATGCATAATAAAAGATAAAAAATGCTTGGGGCTCCCAGAAGTTGAATCATTTGGAAGTGAATTAATGTATAATATGTAGAACAGACAAAACATGCACAGATTAGTAAACCCCCTTTACATGTAGGCAGATGTCCTTGACTCCTCCCAATTCAGGCTGTGTAAACGTTTCTACCCAATCAGTTATTTTGATGGCATTTAGTACACCACATAAGCAACACATTGGCCCTTGGGGAGGGCACATTGTGTGGCTTACTAATGCAGATAATTTTTTTAGTTAAAAAAAAAGTTTTTAAAGATGTTTTGTTTTTATATATTTTAAAGTCTGTTTCTATGATGCTTTAGAGTGTTTTTAGTGCTTTTGCTACTGGAAGGAAGGGCAGGATATTAATTTAATAAACAAACAACCACGTGGGCAGAAGCTTTTACATAGATCCAAACAATGGAGGCGGCAGTAGCAACCACATCAACACGGGTGCATATCGAAAAGGGTTTAAGAACTACAATCAGGTTTCCAATAAAGGTTTGAGCAGTTGCTCTTACTTAAGCAATTAGCCTCTGGCACACATAACAAGCCTTCCTATCAAGCAACTGCAGGAATGGGCTTCATACCAGGACAGTGCATGCTGACCCTCTTGCTCTTCCAGTAGTTACACTCTTGTGGTAATTGTACTCCATATTACTACCAGTTCTAGGAGCAGATACAAATGAGATGTGGACTGATCAAACTGGCAAGCGATGCCATTCATTTGTGATGACTGTGTATTTATAGTCAGATTAAACAGTTCAATCTCCCCCACCCCAATGAGTCATTAAAAGCAAGTCAACTCTTCAAACAATATTCCATAATGTGATTCCTTTTGGCTGCCTCACACCAAATGAATGTGGTACAAAGCTGATGGCATTTCACCTTAGCAACCAGTGAAAATAATTGCATTACAATGTATAATGAATCAAGGAAACGGATGTGGTGTCATTTTTGTTCATTAAAGCAGAGTCTCCTGGAATATCCAAGTTCAAAACAGTGAGTTGTATCCAATGAAGTTAGGTCAGATTGGGGCGAGGGAATGCAGGGTGAGGAGATGGACAGAAGTTCTGTCGTGCAAGTGGAGGTCTTTGCATTAATGGGACAACTTTGTTGGATACAGCCCACTATCACAACGTTCTTCAGAAGTGAGCAGTAAAAACTCCACATTCTCCTCTGCCCAAAATAGTAGCCAAATTTGATCATCAGACCCTAATTCTGTAATTAAGCAGCCCATAACTCTGCAAATGCAAAACCTAATTAATAGATTTTACAAGTCAGTTTTACTTAACAAAAGTTACCATTTCATGGCTAAAATTGGTCAGAACTGGGGAAAATGCTTAGTCGCAGAAGAGAGATGCATTGACAGTACTGTGACTATTGGAAGATCAACCTGGGCTCTCTTGGATTTCTATGGACTAAAATACCAACAACTATTTTTAAGCTAAGATTTAAGGTGATGTTCTTGGGACAAGGTCTCCCTTACGTTTTTACATGGAAAAAGGCCTTTTAAAAGTATATATATGCAAGAAGTACAAGAATCTCCGTGTAGAAGATGACAATGTGGGATTTTCCTCCTCCTCTTATATCACTAAGTAATCTTTTGCCTTCCGGGTACCATCCCCTTGGAGAGTGTGCACATTATACATTACAGCTTCTCTTAGAGAATGTAAAAGAAATATTTTTTTCAAGAACATTTACATTCCCCCAGTGAAGGGAGTATACAAAATACAGGAAGACCCAATGGCTTCCCCCCCTCCTAAGAAAAGTCTGTTTACTGCACCCAAAATTTATTTGTTATATGCTTCAATCTGGGGTACCATGCTTTCCACCTGGAAAATCAAAGTCCAATTAATGTTTTATTATTGGTTTAAAACATGCACCGCAGTATATTTCTAATAAGACCAAAATGCTATGGATAAATGCATTAGTAAAAAAACACATCAAAGTAAGTCAAGAAGTGCTGCAGGACCATCACAGCATCATAATTTATGACACTGCTCTGGCACTGCAGGCTGCTGAAAAGGACCGTAGTATGCTGCTACACCAGTAATACTACTGTGTTAGGAACAGAGCTTGGAAAAGTTACCTTTTTGAACTACAACTCCCATCAGCCCCAGCCTGCTGGGGCTGATGGGAGTTGTAGTTCAAAAAAGTAACTTTTCCAAGCTCTGGTTAGGAAACACTTCTCAGTTACTTAGCAAACTGTTTCTGGGGAAGAAAAGTGGATGGGCAAAGGATATATTAGGAATAGGTTGGGGAAAGACAGCATGGCCTACTTACATACTGTTCTTACAATCTTTTAGTCACCATGGAAGCGTCCCTTATGCAATCGTATGCATTTGACATACAATACGAACCAGCAGACCCAAAACAAAGATTAGGACACTTACAGAATTCTGTAAGGTTTTACAATTCATCCTTCTAAAATTTTGAACATTTTCAAATTTTGCTTTTCAAATCTGGCTGAAACACAATCATGTTATCCTAATTCTTTTTGTTGATACATTTTAAGCCCACTATATTAATGTGATATTATTTTAACTTGCTCAATACTTTACACCTTTTTATTTCTAATGCCCTAACAAACAGCTAATATAAAAAATGAAATTCCAAATTGGCAAACAAGTGTTGTGAGAATCTACCTCCACCCCAAACTCTTTTAGAAATCCCAATTTTGTGGGATGCAATTGCCCAGCACTACAGAATAGACTAGTCCTGCTTGCTTTGCTTGAATGGCATCTCAACTGTAGTAACAGAAGCTACTCTAATGTAAATCACAGCTACACAACTCTGTAGGGTTATAGCACCCATCACTTGAGTTCATTAGATCTTCACCTAGATAATAAACAAGTACAGGAGATGACCCTCACTAAAATCTTATTTGTGTTTATCTACTCAATAGATTTGATGCTAAAAGCTGGGATTTAGCTAAGAACATAATCTACATTAGGTTGTTTGAAATGTGGCAATTCCATCCTCTGAGTTCCTAAAATTCAGCTTAGCTGTTGTGTCGCCTTCTTCCTTTCCTTTTACCTGCTCGCTCTCAGGCCAAGATCATAGCCACACATTTTTCAGCATTTCAAACAAAGAAAGCAAGTCTTTTCACAGATCCAGTTGGGAATCTCCTTTTCACAGAAAACTGGATCTTGAACATGTTTTTTTTGCTGAAAACAGCCCCATAGAAACCTGATTTGGGCAGGTGCCATGACACCAGGAGAGAGGGGAGTGTAATACTAACCCTTTCCCCGTGCTGTGGTCCTAATCCAAATCATTCTCCCCAAAGTGATATTAGAAGGGAAAACATACTACTTAGGTATAATTTTGATTGGAGCTGCAACACGAATGTGTGTGTATAACGGGAGGGAGATCAGCAGCCCCCTTCTACCTGTACTACAGCCTGGATGTAAACTGGAGGTCCCACAACATTTCTTTTTGCAAAAGATAGGTGTTGGAAGATTCCACTGTGGATCTAGATGTAGATCTTTACATCTAGTTTGGTCCTTAGTTAGATATAACAGTGGGAGAGAAGGTCTAGCTGAAGCTTTTCACTCTCATCCAAATTGATCTAAAGAACCCAGTAGCTAGAAACATGGCAGCCAGGCCATGTGGGTGGTTCTGTCATAGGTCAATGCAAAACAACGAAACTCTAAACGTAAGTATTCTATTATGTTTACATTATTTTTTAAAAAAGAAGTGCCTGGTAACGTTTCTTAATCTCTGCACTTAGTCAGAAAACTAGAAATTCTCTCTGAACATCACTTGCTGAGGCTTCCATTTTTTTTTTGGATTAAAGAAGAATGAATATTTACATGACAGCTGGACATACAATACCTAAACATAACACAGTAATTTCCTTTGTATTCAAAGTCTCTGGGAATCCAGAAAGTATCAGTGTGTTTGAAACCATCTTGAGGTCCAAGCGAGTTTCAAGTCTGACGTACTATACATTTTATGAATCAGGAGTTAAGCTCTGCTTGTTCTACAGGTTCAGCTTTTCAGTAATTCCTGGTAGAGTGCAATCTGGCTCTTAACAGTAGCTATATTTACCTGTATTCATTTCCTCAGCTGTTTGTATATCCTCTGTTTGAACAGCTTGATCCAGCATCTCAAGAAAATGCTCTTGGATTTCCCTAGCTGTCTCATCACCAAACTTATAATCACACAGCAACACATTGGACTCAGCAATGGGGGCAAACACTCTGCAAGGCAAGGCGTGATACTCCCTTTCAGAGTCTAGAACAAAAAATAAAAGGAGTGGGGGAGAAGGAAAGCCTGTATTAAGTACCATTAAGGGACATTAGGATCACCGGCATGCACTCCACCATGTGTACATGTATGGTGTTTGGAGGGTATCAGTGGTATTATACCGATTCCTTATCACTGGACAATCCCTAAACAAAGATGGCACCAATGTTCATGCAGCACCAGGACTATCTTTGTATAGGTGTGCCCCACGTCCTAATTATGTAATCCCAAGATGTCAGCATCCAATTTTATCATTGTATTTTGATTTTACTGCATATATTTTATAACTGCACCGAGAGATGTTGCAAGAAGCCTTTGGATTACTTGGTGAAGTATCAAATGTGAGAAATGAAATGTCCAATACAAGGATGGCACCAACACTGCAGGTAGAGCTGACATTGCGTATATATGTTCTAACCCTCTCCTGAGGGATTGTCTGGTAATAAGGACTAGCAGTGGTACGGTTGGACCAAGGGGCTCTCAAGTTTTTTACCCTGCACTACACAAACTGATCACTCAGAATGGCTGAAAATATCATTCCTCAGTAAAGATGCACAAATTCTTTTAGCCTGTAAGCTTGCTGAACTCATTTGCCTTGCCTTCCAAGTTAGGTTTATTTTTGGGGTGGGGAAGAGATTTTTTTTACAGAATGTGTTGTATCCAACCAAGTTCTACTCAGAATACACCCACTGAAGTTAATTGATCTGTCCACTGATTTCAGTAAGCCTACTCTGAGTATGACCAACACTGGATATAACCCAATGACATACCCTCACCTGCTTTTGATACCAAGGCCAAGTAATGTTCAGGAGAAGGAGCAGCTTGCTGGGGGAAGTGGGAAGCTGCCACCAAAAATGTAGCAAGGATGTATAAGTTGGCCTCAAACAGCCTCCTGGACAGAAGGGGAAAGAACATTGCCCCAAATAACCTCTCCCCCACCCCCATTTTTCTAGGCAATGAGTTTTTTAATGCAATACATTTACACTTATCTGTTACTGTAGTTTGGAAAATTTGGATTTGCTAAAATATGATGAAAAAGCTAACTTGAGGAGCATGTAATATTTAGAAGAAGAAATGATCCTGAACAAGTTGTTTTGATTCTAAGGCAAACTTAGTTGGCACATATTATGTGCACATTGCACATATGTAGACAACCCATGCCACCTAAAGAGGCAACTAAAAATTGCAGGCAATTAATATTACAATTTCTGTGAGGCAGAGGCATCCAAGCCATATGCATTAGATTAAGTTGCAAGCAGTTGTCTATGTTTGCATTCAGTTCAGGCAAACACACATACACAAAATAGTGAGAAACTAGCCAGCATAATTTGCTTGAAGAAAATTGGCTATTACTAGATCAACATAGACAGCAGCTCCCATGTAATAATCTTCTCATGCAATAGTCAAACACATGAACTTACATGACTCCAGCCTTATTTTCACTAATTAATGAACACATCCTTCCACTCAGAAGTATTTTGAAAGTCCAAATTTAGAGTCAAAAGTACACTTTAAAAAAAAAAAGATATAGTTGCACGATTTCTCTCCCCCCCCCTTACTTTTCTTTCCTGGTGTTTCACTGATAAGCAGATCTTCAAATAATATTTCACAACGATGAGAGAGAGTGTTTATTATGTCTCTCTTCAAGGCCTGCAAAGGCAAGAACAAAGATACAAAAACATTCTAGCATTTGCAGCTAGTAGCCTCCTTCCACTTGGCAACAACTCAGGGAATTAATAAAGTCTAAGCCCGCAATACATGAAAGCTCAGCCTGCCTTCAGAGCTGATCTGCTAGTTCAGCTCTGCGTGGAGGACCAAAGAAAGCATGATATAGTCTTGTGACAGAGCATCTTTTAGAAAGCCAAAGAATCACAGAATTGAGACTGACTGCTGGTGAATATGTTGCAAATGCTGCATGATTATAGTCCCTTCAACAGAGGATTATTGTGGCTGCTCGACAGAGTATGCAAATATTGCAAGTGAACCACCCTTAGGACCCTCACTTGCAGAGGCTGGAGACACAGGCAGGAAGCTACACAGCAAGTGGATTGGACTGTGAAAGACCAACCCAAATGGTGTTTGCATTTTGACAAATTTGTAGGGCAGTACAATATCTCTGAGAGGAGGTCAGGTCTCCTGCTCCCCTGATGCATTCACTATAGCCGCCCAATTTCCCTGCTTTTTAAAGTTTGATAGAAATATCTGTGGGCTATAGCTACGTTCTTAAACTGCAAGGTTTTTTGCCTATTAGTGAATTTCTCTGCTTTTTAATCCGGGAGGTAAGAAATGGGATCCTGTGCAAGCTTGCTGAGAATAGATTATCTGCATGCTTATTGAGTTCAGTGGGATGTACTTCCCTGGAATCATGCTTAGGATAGGTGAAACTGACCACAGGGGATGGGGAGGAGAAGGACAGGTTTGATCATTTGCATGTTTACTGAGTTCAGTGGGATTTACTCCCGTGCAATCATGCTTAGGATAGGTAATACTGACTGGGGGGGAGGGAGGGAGGGCTGGAGTGGGCGGGGAGGAGGAAGAAGGAAGAGGGGAGGGGAGAAGGAAGGGAGAGGAGGGGGGAAGGAAAGGCAAGTCTGATCATTTGCAGGCTTACTGAGTTCAACTGGATTTACTCCTATGCAAACATGGTTAGGATAGGTAAAATTGACCAAAGGGAGGAGATGGAGGGAAGGGAAAGGAGCTGATTGGAGTGGGGCAAAGGAAGGGGGAGGGGAGGGCAGGTTTGATCGTTTGCATGCTTATAGAGTTCAATGGCATTTACTTCCGTGCAATCATGCTTAAGACCATGGGGAGGAGGAAAGGGAGGGGGAAGGAGGGGATTGGGAGGAAGGGGAAAAGGAAGGGGGAGGGAAGGGGCAAGAAGGAGGGGATAGGAGGGAGGATGGGTTTGATCATTTGCATACTTTTTGAGTCCAATGGGATTTATTTCTGTGCAATCATGTTTGAAAATGGAAATGGACTGCCTTCAAGTCGACCCCAACTTATGACAACCCTATGAATAGGGTTTTCATGGTAAACGGTATTCAGAGGTGGTTTACCATTGCCTTCCTCTGAGGCTGAGAGGCTGTGACTGGCCCAAGGTCGCCCAGTGAGCTTAATGGTTGTGTGGGGATTCGAACCCCGGTCTCTCAGGACATAGTCCAACACTGACCCAGGGGAGGGGCGGGGAGGGTAGGAGGTAGTGGGAAGGAGATTGGGTGGGTGGGCACTGGGCAGAGGGGAAAACCCTTTCCTTTTCAAAAGGAAAACTTTGTGAACAGTATTTCAGCATTTCCCTCACCTTTTTATTCTACAGCAGGCACATGTAGCCTCCCACCCAAATTTAAACCGAAGCTGTCCCTGGCCACATCCACACCAGGTGTTTAGTTCACTTTGGACAGTCATTGCTTCTCTCAAAGAATCCTGGGAAGTGTAGTTAGTGAAGGGTGCTTAGAGTTGCTTGGAGATGCCCTGTTCCCCTCACGGACCTTCAATGAGAGTGGCTGACTGTTAAACCACTCTGGCCACTGGAGCTCTGTCAGTGGAATAGGAATCACCTCTCAGCACCCTTCACAAACTACACTTCCCAGCTTTCTTTGGGGGAAGCCATGACTGTCTCAAGTGAAACCAAAGTCGGGTGTGGCCCCGATTAGGCAAGCCGAGCAGCTGTGAGTCTGCCTTTAGAACACAGACATTTGGTTCTTACAGAGCGTGCCCAACATCAGTTCAATGCAAAATTTCTTAATTAAAAATCAGCCTGGCATTTTTTAGCTTTCAAACCGCAGAAGATGAAGGTCAGAGTATGGGGCAACGTCAGTAATAGAATTACAGGTCCTCTGTGAACATGGCTGATTTTTAATGAATTTCAACAGATTATGAGAACTCTGACAGAAAAAAGTCCAAAAGGGCTCTGGATTTTTTCTCTCTCTTTTTAGACGTTGAACTCTCTATTCTCTCTGACTGTTTTGTGTATCACCATTAAAACCTAGAGGGTTGTTAAGCAAGTGTTTCTGAGTTCAGGACTATACGTTTTGTAACGTTTTGTTTTGAAATTAGTTTATGGGAAGTATCAGAATGGCATGGGGGGTATTTTCAATTTAAGATTGTGTATGTGAAAAATCCACGCTGGCTATAATATACAGCCACTCTCGTGTCTGTATAATTAAATGGTTAGTCAAGTTCCTCAGCAATTTTCAAGTGGGTCCATGAGAAACAAAGTTTGAGAACCACAGATATAGATGTTTGGTGATATTTGGCAGCATTTTTCATTGACAATTATAGGCCTGTGTGGAAAAGTGACATATTTACATCAACTGCATGTTAACCACCATCTGCCTCAGCATTGTGATTGTTCCTGTACAGGCTCCCTCAATATTTTCAGCACCAAGGGATAAGGGATGCCTTTTCACAACCTTGGTTAAATGTGCTTTTCCTGGCAGATCACACTGGATGGTCAAGCAACATCCCTTAGAGTGTTAAGGTGCAATTCATTAGCTGTGAAGGATCTTGCAAATCTTTTACTGGAGCGTAAAATCTACATGGAACTATGACCTAAACACAATTTTACCATTATTGTTAAAATTCAGAAGGAAATCCAATTATGAGAAATTATTGTATTAGCTATCTGATCAAAGTAGATATGTCACACCCAGAACAGCAAAATCTGTTGTGATGGTTTTGAAAAAGCTGTTAAACTGTAAATAAATCTAGGAAAGGATATACTTGTGAAATTTCTAGATAGGAATTTTCCTTCTGCACTGTATGTAACAGTAGCACATATTATCTAGACTGTTCCATTGTATTCATTTGTATGGTATTGCTTTTCATAACTCTTTTATTGTGTGTAATCTTATTCTGAAGTAATGCTCAGCATGAAGCCAAATTGTTAGAGGACTTCCTCACTGAAATTTTATGGTGGCTGGTTATTAAAAACACAATACTGCTTGCTTGCTTGCTAAGATATCTGGGGGTAAAGAATTAAGTCCAAATCCATTAGTAGACTAATGGGCAGCAAAAGTACCTTAACAGCATCTTTAATTCTGGGCTTGTTATTATGGACGTAAGCTTTGCATTTTAAAGCACCTTTAAGATTTATGGAACCACTGCAGATCTGGACTGTTGCTGTGGACCTGGAGTTTGAATTTCGTGACTGAAAGAAAACACAAAGAAGTCTCAAGCACGCTAGCTTTCATTATTACACAGCCAATTCTGAGTCATTTTTACATTTCCAGCAGAGTTTACAATTTTAGAGTTCTCAAGCTGTCTTACATGCTGCTAGCAATTATCTTCTCTCATCAAAATGTATTTAATATGTCCTTTTGCAACATTAAAATACTGTGTTTTCTAGTGTTCATATTGCTGGTTTTTTCCCTTTCATCTCTGTACAAAGAGTGACAGATGTTGCTGTTATCCTGAAAGTACTATTGATTAGCATTTGGGGGAAGAACTGGCAAGGAAACTCAGTAGGAGACCAGCATACATGCACAACATACTTAAAATGTTTACTGGTAGTATGAATTGCAATTTAATACTCACAAAATCAGTTTCATTCTCAGTTAAAAACAGCTTGTCAAAATTAAATGCCCTGCTTCCCAGCCATCTTAATCTTTTGAGGATTAAACTGAAGCCAGTGAGTAAAAGGCACTCAACTTTTCTATCTGGTCTCTTGGAACAGCTGCATGGACCCTAATGGGTTTGACTTGCAACTTGCTAGAGGCTGGCAACCTATAGCAACTTTTAGTGTAGGTTTCACAACTTAACAGTGTGGTATTACTAAGGGAGATGCAGAATGTAATACTAACACTTGTATAGCTCTTTTAGCATTCAGTGCTGATGCTGAGAGACAGTGGCTATATAAGTGTTAAGTACTACATTCCATATCTCTATTAGAAACTCCACAATTTAGGGGATTTGCCAGCTTCCATCTCTTACCCACTAAGCTCTGAAACATCAAGCTCAAATAAGTTTCCTGTAGATAGCGAAATCAGTATCCAAGAAGCAACCTGTCCTGTATTGGAGCTTTACTGTTTTTGCCATGGAAGAGGGACTGAGGCCAAAAAACAATAGCTTACTTAAGGTCACCTCGTGAATTCAAGGAGGAGGTGAGAGCTGAACAAGGGACTTCACACATCACTCTTTTTACCACTGTGCTGATGAATTTACTTACCAACTGCATTAAAACTCTAACATCAAGGCTCTGAGTAGCTGATGGCATGTTTCCTCTTGTAAACTTTTTCTGTAGGAATAATTAAAGCATAGCAAATAGCTGAGAAGAGAATTCATTGTTTTGTATCCTAAAATAAAATTTGTATATTTTGATAGTTTTGTGTGGTGGATTTTACAACACAAATGTGGGATATATTTTGAAAAAGAAGTAAAATTGCTGCATGTTTTCTCCTAACAGCCTTCAATTTTCAATTGGTTTGAAAAAGTAAGCGAAACCCCAATTTCTACCCCTGGGCTAAGTTTGAAGCAGTTAAAGACTACGGTGGCTACTTGGGACTTACTTAACATACATATGAATAAGTAAACGCCCAAAGCATAAGCAGTGGAGTTTCAGAAAAGAAACACATAGAATTAGGCCTGTCAAAATGATGTTTGATAGTATAACCACTAAATGGAATAGCTTAAAAAGGAATCTGGTGGAGAAGTGGGTTTTAAAGACAGACAAAATTTAATGGCCAGTCATTTATAATGCAATATAATTCCGAACGTGTCGCCCTAGTGGAACATTTCCCTTCCCTCCACAAGACACTACTTCAGACCTATTCAGAGCATTGGTCTATTTAGCTCAGTATTGTCTACACTGACTGGCAGTGGCTCTCCAGGGTTTCAGATGGGGTCTCTCCCATCTGTCAGCTATGCCAAGGACTGAACCTGGGACCATCTGCACACAAAGTATGAGATCTGCTACTGAGCTATGGCTCTTAACTCCTGGAGATACATGAACACTTTCAATGGCTGAACATAGATTACAAATTACCAAGTGTAATCTATCACGGCGCATATTTGGTAAGCCAGTTTTCTGTAACATTCTGCGAACACAAATGTGCTATTTGCTCTTTTCCAAATTTCTTGATCAGGTAATTCCTGAGCAGACATGATGTAAAGTTCTCCTCACCAACTGGCAAAACATTATAGATGACCAGCTAACTACAGTGTGAATACAATTACACTGATAAGATATTGCTTGATCAGAGGAGGCACATAGCTTCAGCATTTAAAGACTCATCTGGCCATCTTTTCTGCAACAGCATTATTATCTCCAACATAAAGCTGTAGGCAACAACTCAAGCTATACAAACCTGATCAGTGAAAACGTATATTTATTTATTTAAAATATTTCTATCCCGCCCTTCTACCCTACAATAGGGCACTCAGGGAGGCTACAATAAAATCACATACATATATAATAAAATACACAATAAAAACACAAAACATTACAGTAAATTAAAATTAAAATATATAAAATGCATTATGCATACACACAGAAACATATATACATGTACCATATATTCCGGCGTATAAGACGACTGGGCATATAAGACGACCCCCAACTTTTCCAGTTAAAATATAGAGTTTGCCCAAGTTCTCCCCAGGAGCCTTTTGTGGCTTCTCCCTCCTGTATCTGGCCGTTTTGAGTCAATTCGTCTCAGGCTCTGCCGAGGCGTCCCTCCTCACGGCAGTAACTCCGTTTCTAGTCAATTTCATCTCAGGCTCTGCCGAGGCTTCCCTCCTCACGGCAGTAACTTCTTGAGCCTCGCTGCGTTGCCTTCCTCGCCGCGACGGTCTCTCTGGACGGCGGCTGCAACTGCTTCCACTCCCGCTGCAGCTTTTTTTTTTACTTAATTTTCCCGCTCTTTTTCAGCACCTGGCGTATAAGACGACCCCCGACTTTTGAAAAGATTTTCCTGGGTTAAAAAGTCGTCTTATACGCCGGAATATACGGTATATATGTGCATACATATATAAGAAAGTGAGAATAAAAGAACTTAAAACATAAAGATAAAAAACTTAAAACAGTGTCACACTGACACTATACCTGTCTAGACATTGTGATCTACACCAGCATTAAGTCTATGTTGTTCAGCACTTACCTGCCCTTCCAACAAGTCAGCATCTTCTTCTTTAACTTGACCATTGATCAAAAAGACAGCTTCCTCTATCTGTTTGGCCCATCGTGCTAATCCATTCTTTAAAGCAGAATCAAAAGAAAAGGAGGCATGTTGAACGAGGCAGGCTTGCTGAATGAAATGGTCTTGCTGAACATTCTACAACTTTTCTGTTCAATGCAGGCTAAACCCTGAAGTATATATTTAAGCAATCGTGGAAGCCAAAACAATAGAGGACTGTTCGTTTGTCAGAAGCCCTAAATTTAATCATCACATTTGTATCCTGCCATTCCTCCAAGGAGTTCAGGGCTGCTTAAATTAGGCCCCATAATGGTGGATTACTCCTCATTTCTTGATTCTAAATTCCAAAATATAAGTAAAATCTCATATGTAAACACATCTACAGAATGCTTATATCAACACCTGACATACTCTTTAAAATGGGGAGGGGGGGCGCAACCGTTTTTGGCCCAAGGGCTATATTCACTGTAGCCAACACTCTGGGGGCCACGTGACAGCAGCGTGTGTGGTCACCTCACACTCTCTCACAACCAGACACACACATACCCTGCAGTTGATCTGTACAAATCAGCTGAGGAAGGGGGTTGTCACCTCCTCTCTATTCAAAAGAATTGAACTGGTAACTGAGGAGGGAACGATTATCATCCCCATCAGGACACTAGGCTCCACTCACCCCAATGCTTTTGTCTATTTTTTTTCCTTTTGCTGCTACTGCTGCCAAAATTGATGAAGCAGAAAAATGTACTTTGGGTGCCAGATTATCTTCCCAAACTCAGGTTAGTCATCACTGCTCTAAAGTTATAGCCCAAGTATAGCAAAACTGATGGTGTTCTCTATGTATTAGTGCGGGTGTAGCCAAAACGGTGCCCTCCAGTTGTTGTTGGACTCCGACTCCTATCAGTCCCAGCCGACATGGCTAGTAGAGGGGGATGATGGGAATTGTATTCCAGCAACATCAGGAGAGCACCACATTGGCTACCCATGTATTAGTGGGTAAGTAAAGCAATTGCTTCTAGTAACACGCTACTGATGTGACCATTACTCACAGTTTAACAATCCTACTTTCCAAAACTGCAGCATTTAAAACCATAGTTATTTGCCACTAAGAGAGATTCACACCTGAATTATGGTCAACATCAAGGGCATAGAACAACTGAAACCTCTATGGAACATAGACACTATTCACTATAGATACCATGAATAGCGTTAAACAACAAAATTAGATAGAATGGCTTCCATGCTCACTTCTCATTTTATACTCCGCAAAGAGAGTGCTGAACAGGTTAAAAGTCCTTGATTTAAATGCCAGGAGGTTACTCTTCGATAATAAATATTATTTCTTCCTATTCCTGACTTTGCTAACTCAAATCAAGAGTAGAATTTGGGCACTGTACAGAGCAGAAAATTAAGTTGATCCCTCATAAGAAGCAAAACAGGACCAAGATAATGACAGATAGGATGTACTGGCAACAGATCAAAGTAAAGTGGTAATACTATGATAATTTGGAATTGGCTCCGACAAAGAAGGTGATTTGGGGGAAAGTTTACTGGAGATAGAGAAAAGTGGCTTAAGGGGCAGAGGCTCAGGAAGCAGGAAGCTAATGGAGCAAAGGTAGAAATCAAAAGAGCTATATACTTCATTCTGTCCAATACACACACACAAGCTTAATTTATAAGTATTAGTACAAGTTGACAGAAATGAATGCATAGCAATTCCTCAGTTACCCTTGTATTTTTCTCTAGGTCGTGGCTGGCCAAGGTCTCTGGTAGTGGGATGTGTATATTAGCATTAATTGTGCATTCTAAAGACAGCCATGAAGTGGAGAGGCCATGCTGATATTTCCAGTCTGCTGGCTTGGCAACACTCTTAAATGAGGGTGGTGGAGAGAAGAGAAGGAGAGACTAAATTATTAAGGTAACAAAAAGAAAGAATACAAGATAAGCCATTTCTTCACAGTTTCTTGCCGAGTTGAAACAATCTATACAGGTTTATCCAGAAGTATGTCCAAATAAGACTAACTTTCAATGTACACAGGATTGCAGTCTAAGGCAGCTTTATTGCTGCATCTGAGGTTAAATATTTTGCACAAGTTTTTAAGACCTGAGAGAGAGAAAAGGGCCAGTTCTACCAACAAATTGTCTTGAGCAAGCTCCCCTAAAGTCCATGGGAGTTTGCTTAAGGGATACAGCAACAGCTTTAGCGAATATTCCATCCACCTGAAGTGGTGCTTGCAAAAAAGTTCCCCACCAAAAGTTAACAACATTCTCTTCTCGCCTACAAACACACAACTTACCTTTGGATCTTGTACATCATAAGTGCGACAAAGTGTTCGTTCTAAATTGAGAAATAATAACTAAATGTGCTTAAAGAATATTATAAGACATACTTGTGAAAATAAATCATTTTCCAACTGTTCCTTTAACAGGGCAGTATCCATATTCCCAGTTGTCCCTCAAGTATATATGCCCATAACTTTTGCCGTGGCAGCACCAGCAGGAGAATGACTAAGTATCCTAGAATGTAACTTAGAATTAGCAGGAAATGTTGCAATCTCTATATGATCAACCAAACACTTTTTTTAGAGGAATATGCCACATTGGTCAGAGAAGGGTCCTAGTGGATTTAAAGCACCCAGGCCCTCTAACCCAGCAAAGCGTGATAGAGCTATGCAAAATAAATTTTAAAAGCAAATGACTCAAATTATTTAACCATACCCGCACAGCCATCAAACCCACCCATCCACCACTATGCCAGGCTGAGAGGTGGGTGGGTTGGAAAGAGTGGTGTCCCCCTGCCCAACTCTCCTAGCTAAGTCATCCTCCTGCTAACTGCTGAATGTGCAAGTGGGAGGGCTGCTGTCAAGATCCCCACTAGTAACAGCCAGAAGAAAGCCCCTGAATGGGACATTTTATTTATTTATTATTTGATTTATATCCCGCCCTTCCTCCCGGCAGGAGCCTAGGGCGGCAAACAAAAGCACTAAAAACATCATAAAAACAAACTTTAAAATACATGAAAACAAAAACATATTTAAAAACGTTTCTTAAAAAAGCTTTCAAAACATCTTCTATGATTAAAAACATTTTTAAAAGGTTTAAGAACATATTAAAAAGCAATTCCAACACAGACGTAGACATTCCAAGGAAGGGGCTGAGCTGGCCCAGGTTCCATTGCACCCTGAGCTGGTTTCAGTGCTGTCACACAACAGCACGGGGCCTGATATGGGACCAATAATTGTTTCTGCTCCAGGCTGATGCAATGGCCTGCCTGCTCCCCTTCCACCCCCTCCCCCGCCATGTTTGGTGCTGATGCGGCAGTGGCACCAGCCTGGAGGTGGGTGGGAACAGAGATTTGGATTACAGCCCAACTGCTCAGTCTTCCCATATTTTACAGTCCACATCTTGAACATCCAGCTAAACCCATAAATGTACAAATACTTATTTTTAGAAATCAAATTGGTGAATCTTGATGTTGGGTTTCTGTTCAGGTTTTGATGCGTACTCATTAGCAGGGCTGGCTTTACCACTGAGCATGGATAAGAAACAGACCACGTCTGCAAACCTATGCAGGTTTACTACAAGATCAACTATGTTTAATGAGGCTTATTCGCAGGGAGGTGCGCACAAGATTGCAGCATGTTATCTAATTAAGGCACATGACAGCATAGACAAGTCCTCTTTTACACATTAAACTGGAGGCCTTAATCTCATTTTTTGTAAAAGGATACTTCTTTGTAGCAGAACAAAAATGAAGAGCCACTCTGTCTGGCACATCTTCTTCCGAGAAGCTCCACAACCTCTTCCTAGCTACAGACTTTTCTACTGAAAAAACAAGCTTGGAATGGGAGAGAGTAAGAACACAGTTAAGGTTGATTTCCATAAAAAATAGGGGTACCTCAAGCTATAACTGCCAAAGTCAAAAGCAGAATGTCATTCCCAAGGCAGAAAGTTTCTAATCGCAAGCAATTCAATGAAAGCTTGGGTACAGGAAGCACTAATGTTCCTGAGTTTAAGATTTTTGTCGTTACTTTTCAGGAGCCCCCTACTGCTGCCCTGGGCTCCTGCTGGAAGGAAGGGCAGGTCATAAATCAAATAAATAAATAAACATGTGTAATAATGTCACCATGTACAGCAGCCTTCCTCAGCTTGGTACCCTTCAGATGTTGCTGGACTCCAACTTCCATTGGCCCCAGCCACCATGGCCAGCAACAATGGGAGTTGGAGTCCAGCAACATCTGAAGGGTGTCAGGTTGGGGAAGACTGAAGAAATCCCGTTTGTTTGAGTTACATTTTAATGCATATTGTGCGCTATATTCTGACATTTCTATTGGAATGTACATTGTGATGTATGTGCCCACTTGGGGGTATCCTGGTGCCCACTGGAGCGTAAGTTAGCTTAACTGTTGTGTGGGCCTTAACTAGCACCTATGAGTTAGAATTCTTAGTACTCAAAAGAAAAATAGAGGGTACACATATTTCAGTTCGTAGGTGCAGGTTTAGAATTCCCAGTTAGACAGTGTGATTAGCTGGGGCTGGATTACGGGGGCCAGAACAAGTGTACATAGTGGCTGGGTGCTGGTCAGCAGGGGGAAGTTGAATTAATGGTGAGCTGATTGAAGAATTGGAGCTTGGTGTTCACAGTCACCCAAAAGAAGAAGACAGCAAAGGAAGAGAATCAGGAAAGAAGAAGGAAGAACTGAGAGGCAAGTGGCATGGCTTGGTGGCTGAAGACTGGGTGGAGTTAGCTGAATCACTTGGCTTAGGCTGAAGAGACAAGATAAGAACATGTCTCCAGCACTTGGGAGAACTGAGAAGTAGCTTGGAATGCTGGTCTCTAGTGACTGGTAGGAGTATCAGAGGGAAGATTTCCAGAGCAGTACAGCAAGCCAAATCTGCACTTCAACAGGACAGTAAAGCGTTAGAAAAAGACTTCTAGCAGAGTCCTCAGTGACAGAGTTGGTGAGGCTTAACTGGGGTGGACAGAATAAAATGGCAATATGGCTAAAGGGTTTTGATAGGGTAACTAACCCTTTCTTAAAGCTATCTTAGTGTAACATTGATAGCTGAATATAAACTGTTGGTACTTAAAGCAACAAATCATCGAAACATATACTCATTTACAGATTTAAAGTAAACAAATCAGCTTGTGTACTTAGTAATCCTGTAACAAATAAAGGTAAATACCTTTGTTAAACATAATATCTGTACCTGACTGGCTTTGTACCACACCTGTACTCCATAGTTACTGGGTCATTGTTAAGTTAAGGGTTCAGAGGGAATACTTTCGATTGAATGGTGGTAGCAGAATGGATTTTGGAGAACCACTGGAATTAGAGTAAGAAAATAAATACCCCCTTTCTCTCTATCTCCTAATCACCTTAGATCCAGGGTACATGAAGGACCACCTTCTCTGATAAAATCTTAAAGCCCAGGCAGATATGTAAAGGGAGGCCTCTCTCTCTGTTTGCTAGTAGCAGAGGCTTCTATAAGGGGAATTTTTGGTGATTGCACCAGGAGCTGGAATTCTCTTCCTGGGAGAAGCCTATCTAGTGCCTTCATTGGGGACTTCATTACACAAGCAATTTCATTTTGCCTGCCAAGGCAAGCATTTTTATCCTGTTGTGAGGCTTTGAATTCTTCCTGTTGGCTACTGCTTTGTTTTTCTAAACTGTTTTATCAAACTGATTTTATCTATTTTCTTTGCTGTATTGTTTCTATACTACTATTGTGACTTTGTAGTTTGATTAGATATATTTTTATGTTGTTGTTAATCACCTTTGGCACTACGTTTAAGAAAGAAATAAAACCAACAAAAGCTGCAAACACAAACTGCTACTCAAGTAGTATCCTCTTGGATAGAGATGAGGAATTGGTAGACTTCCAGCTTTTGCAGGACCACAGCTCCCATTATCCTTGACCATCAGCTGGCTGAGGTTGATAAGAGTTGGAGTGCAACAACTATCTGGAGGGCCACATGTTTCCCACCCCTGTTCTAGAGAGATACTAGGAAGGTTATTTGTATCATTTACCTTCCGTAGTGTATTTTGGATTTCTTTTGACAGCTCTGGGACTGCAACAGTAAAAACACCAAGGACTAGCAGTCCTCCAGGAAGCATTCTTGACACCTACCAAGTAAAACCAACACAAATAACATCATTGTTATTCAATTGCAGTTTCTAAACACGTATAACAAAACATTTCAAGGAACGATGGGAGTTCAACATGTGGCAGCAACCATTTTAGAGAAACGTAGCAGATAAAAGTCAACATTTCTGTAGCATCTACCAAGCTCATGAGAACATCAACATGACGTTTTGGGTGAGGATAGTGACTTTCTCTTGCTATTCAAGGAATACTGCCTCTCATCTGTGCAGCTGCCAAGGACAGGCCCTAACTGCAAGACTCCACTCAAGCAGGATTTTGCTGCCTATAGAGATCCTGTCAATATCTGAGACTTTCTTCAGTTGTAGATTATGTTTTCCCCCCTCTTCATTACTTACAGTGCTATGCCACACTTCCACAATCATAAAGGAAATATTATTTTATTTATTTATTTATCTATTATTTGATTTATATCCCACCCTCCCAGTAGGAGCCCAGGGCAGCAAACAAAAGCGCTAAAAACACATCAAATCATAAAAACAGACCTTAAAATACATTAAAACAAAACACCTTTAAAAACATTTTTTTTATAAAAAAAGCTTTAAGAACATCTTTTAAAAAGGGTTTAAAAACATATTGTTTTAAAAAATATATATTAAAAGCAATTCCAACACAGACGCAGGCTGGGATAGGTTTCAACTTAAAAGGCTTGTTGAAAGAGGAAAGTCTTCAAAAGGCGCTGAAAAGATAACAAAGATGGCGCCTGCCTAATATTTAAGGGGAACAAATTCCACAAGGTAGTGCTGCCACACTAAAGGTCCGTTTCCTATGTTGTGCAGAAAGGACCTCCTGATAAGATGGTATCTGCAGGAGGCCCTCACCTGCAGAGCGCAGTGATTGACTGGGTATATAAGGGAGAAGACGGTCTTTCAGGTATTCTGGTCTCAAGCTGTATAGGGCTTTGTACACAAAAACTAGAACCTTGAACTTGGCCTGGTAGCAAATGGGCAGCCAGTGCAATTCTTTCAGCAGCGGAGTGACATGTTGGCGATACCCTGCCCCAGTGAGCAGTCTCGCTGCTGCATTTTGCAGCTTCCAGACCAACCTCAAGGGCAGTCCCACATAAAGCACATTACAGTAATCCAGCCTGGAGGTTACCAGTGCGTGGACAACAGTGGTCAGGCTATCCCAGTCCGCAGTTGTCTTACCAGCCGAAGCTAGTAAAACGCACTCCTAGCCACGGAGGTCACCTGGGCCTCTAGTGACAAAGATGGATCCAGGAGCACCCCGAGACTATGGACCTATTAAATACTAATGCGGCATAGCAGCCAGCATCCGGGGCATAAAACAGGGAAATCCAGTCTGAAATTGCTCCTCAGGATGGCCTCAGCCACATCTGTCTCTCCACCTAACCTATCCAAGAGGATAGGCTACAAATGAAACAAGCACATATACCTCATGCCTTCCTTAAAACAGGAATTTATAGTTAAGCAAGTAAAAACATTTTTCAATAGCCCTCCAAGTTATGAAATATTTCAGCTATAATTATTAACAAGTTGCCTATCCAATGCATTTGTTATGACTGTTTAACAATTAGGGCCAAAAGCATTCTTGGTACTGTACTGCTGTGGCCACTTCTCAGATGGCTACACACCTACATTAATACAGACATGAGAAAGTGGAGGAAGATGCCAGGAACTGAAATATCAGAAGTCAGGATGAAAAGGGGGATTCAGCTTAGTGTACAGCTATCACGGTCATGTATTATGTTATAGCCTTTGTGAACATTTGCCGTTTAAGCAAATGAACTACCAAAGAACCCCACCAAAAAACAGTAGTGTGCAGTAGCTTAAAAACCAGTAATCTATATAAAAGTGGAACAGGATTACTAGAAAAATATTACTTTTCAAAGCCAAAGCAATTACAACAACTGAATGTGCATGACCTGATTGGCGTGTGCTGTTGTCCATTCCTCATCAATATTAGACAAATCTGATCGGTGAATTGTATTGCTTTTACTTTCCTCTTTTGGAGGTGTTCGAATAGCTAGGACAATGTAGTCTCTTTGCTGGGAGCACTAGACATAGGAAAGAAAGAAAGAAGCTCTAGACAAAGAGAAACAATCCAAATTCAACCTTCAGCACTTTTAAAACAACTCATTTACCCACAACAGAGGAAATTTTTTTGAAGATATTTATTCTTCTAACTCAGAAAGCTAAAAATAAAAAATACAACAAGCATTCTTCAGAAGTTCAATACTGCATCCAACCATTGCAATCCATCGCTGTGCCCTGCAATCTACAAATCTGGCTACTATTCACTGGCACATTAGTGTTATCTGAATTATCTTCATAGATCTGTAGCATTGCTAGAAGGTTAAAACAATGGATTTAGGCATGCCTAATTCAGTCTTTGCATAGGATCAAACTGCAAGTAGTTTTCCTAACTGACCCCTTCACACTTAGCCATCATTGTACACACAGTCTGGTGTCCCTCTCCGAGAAACATAGTAGCAACTAAAAGGCATTAGTGTTTCACAAGATTAATAAAACCCAAACAGCCAAAACAGACTTTGTTTTCAAATCATTTCCTTTTCAACACACTGCTACTAACATACAAGAATAATATAATAAAGCAGTAAATTAAATAATCTAAGCTATTACTATCATGTAAGAAAACAACTACTCTCTGATATTGCAAGAAGAGCCCATTCTAAATACACAAGCAATCTCAAAATGAATCAGTAGAACAGCTCCTAAACAGCAGGTTCCAGCAGGAAATTCACCTGTGTTGTCCATTCATTTCCATGAGGCACGTACAGGAGAGACTCTTCTATTGAACTTTTAGGATGCAATCTTAATTATAGTTACCACTGAACATGGTGGAACTTACATCTGAGAAAATTTGCATCGGACTGCATTATTAATGACCAACTGAAATGCTCAGTAGTAACTTTAGGTGTTATTAAAACTCCATGAGTATTTATTGTCAGAGAAGAGTCTTCTCCTACAATCATAGAGAAAACAGTTGTGTGGGGTGGGTGAGGTGCCCCTTAGTACATTGAAAAACAATAGGACACTTACCTGCCCTACCAAAAGGCCAGTGATAAGTGTCTTTGACTTGGTGGCAAGGTCCAATAGATATTGTCCAACAGCTTCTTCTACAAAGTAGCTTCTTCCCATTGTTGCAAATATTTAATAGCCCTGTAAAAACAAAGGGCAAAATACTGAACACTGGAAATAAAACAAACAAACAAACAAACAGAAAGTAAGTTTCTAAGCTGAGCACGCATATTCTACAGCACACACTCTTACGATAGGTCACATTTCATTAGAAAAGACCAAGCTGGATACAGGCTCATAGTCCCTTTGCCTTTTCCCTCCCACCTCAGCCAATCTTCCCTAACCTGGCGCCCTCTATATGTCTTAAGACTACAATTGCCATAACCCCTGACTATTGCCTGTACTAACTGGAACTGCTGTCCAAAACATATGGAGAGCATCAAACTTGGTGGGGATGCCGCCTCAGTCCCATCAACGTTTCTTTCCGAAGTGATATCTTGGTAAGGTTACCCTTCCACTTTTATTCAAACCAATACAGCCTCTTTTACAGAAAACTACAGCCCAAATGTTTCCCCCCGCTTTGAAGCACCGTCACTCTCACCTCCTCAAGGCTGCTTTACCGTGTCTCCCCGCCAAACCCATCAGCCAGCAACTTCGCTTTGCACAGACTGATGTGTCCCGACACACGTCATCTCTGAGCGCCGCAGCTCTCCTCCCAAATAGGGCACACTTCAATGACGTAACCGAAGCATATAGATCCGAGACAGAACGACACAATGCAAAATCTGCATTTTAGATTCATCATCTTGAGTGTGGCCAAAATATAACTACAGTACCAACCTTTCCCCTTTTTGTCCTTTATATTCCTTTCTACCGCTCCTGTTCCTTACCTTGTGAAGGCAAGCCCCCTTAAACCACCCAGGTAAAAAAAATTCCATTCCATTTCTCCTTCTAAAACGGACACATAGGAAAACGTTAAAGAAAATATGCCACACTCAATAGGACGCCCACTACCTAGTACCCGAAGCGCCTGATGGCGCGGAAAACATTTCCACCATAGAGATAAAAAAACTTTCGGCTAGTGTTTAAACAAGCATTAAAAAGAGATAGACTGACAATTCCCTTGCCTGGGGTGAGAACTTCATAGCTACTTTTGATGCTTTCCTTTTTCTCTCTTGCGGGGTGAAAGTGACAGTTGCGCCTAGGAAGGAATGTGGGCATTTATTTATTGATTGATTAGATTTATATGGCGCTCTTCCTCCCAGTAGGAGCAGGTTTTGCCTGGGCAGCAGCGTGCCCACCTTTGCCACAAGGCATTGCAAAGCAAACGGCAACGTGAAAGTCTTAACTTTTTATCTCTATAGTTGAAGAACTCCGGAAGTGGTGCTTGTTGTTTTCTCATCTTCCCGCTTTGCGCGTGCGCTTTCCAGCATTTACCTTTTACGCATTTCTGCAATTCAATCCAATCTCCCGTTTCCTTTTCCCTCCCTTCCGCCCTTCCCTGGCCTAAAGCGGGATAAGTGGCGGCGCACGGGGTTTTTCCTCCTCCGGCAGCCTGCCCGAGATGGCGGCGGTGCTGCAGCAGGTCCTGGAACGGGCCGAAGTGGCCAAGTTGCCGAAAGCCGTGCTGGGGAAGCTGGAGCGGTTCCTGGCCGACCAGCAGAGCGAGATTGAGGGGCTTCGCACCAAGCATGAGCGCTACAAGGTGGACAGCGGTGAGTGAAGTCAAGTGGGCTTCCCGTGGTGGGGAACTGATGAAGGCGGGGTTGGACCCTGGTTGGATCTTTTGCGAGGCAGTCATTTAAAAAAAAAAGAGATGTAAAGGAGTGGAGCGGGTGAAAGTCGGGAGGGTCGCTGAGCTAGGATGGATTCAGACGAACACGTTTTAATTTGGTGGATATGTAGATGCTCCAGCCATTTGTCGAAGTTTGTGGGGGCTAAAGGAGTAGATCAGTGGTTCCCAGACTTTTTTGCCACCACGGATCACTTGAAATTTGGAGGACCACTTGATGATTTGTCTTCCTGTTGTAGCAATCGTAATGTACTGTGGTGGATGCTGTATGATTTTAATCGTCTTTTTATTGCTTTTTATTTCTTATATATTGTATTTCATTGTCTTGTAATTACAAATCAATATGAATATTTAATGTAACGGATCTGCCATCTCCTGTCTTCAACTTCAAATCCACAGACACCCTTAATGAAGACCACCTTAATGAAGTTTGTGGACTACTAGTGATCTGTGGATCACAGGTTGGGAACCCTCGGAGTAGAGCATCAAGATGTTTGATGCCTCATTGGCAACACTGAAAGCTTATGATGCCATACGCTTGTTTGTCTATATGCTTTTGCCCCAAGACTTTCTTTTTTGCTGCAACAGACTTTGCTATTTGTTATTTCGAGTATCTAGTCACACCATATTTAGCAGAAAGGGGTCACTGGTGCTGTAGTTGTAACCCCACTTACCTGGGAGTAAGTCCAATTAATTCTATAAGACTTATTTCTGAGGAGGCATGGTTAGTATTGCACTGTAAGTGCCTAAAGGTCATTGTATCTATTTATTGTCTTACACATCCATTTTAATTTTCATAGTAGATACGACAAAACACCTGGATGTTGTGTCCTCCTATAAAACAACTTACTGTTCTTTTTCTTAACTGTTGCTTGTTGCTTCTCAAAGCCTAATCTTTTTTTAAATAGTTGTTTATGAAACTGAAGAAAAGGCTCATTTGGACGTGCAGTCCTGTCTTCAGAAAACAAAACCACTAAATACATTTTTTAAAAGAAAACAAAAACCACTATTTGTAATTCACAAAATGGATGTATTAAGCTGCTGTGTATAGGTAGAACAGTTCAAGATACTTCTGAACAAGATTTATATGAAAGTAAAGCTGCTATGTTATTCCACCTTACACATTGCTGTATACTATATGTAATTATGTACTTCTGTGGAATTTCAGATATTAATGGCTAGATATTGTCTATAGAATTAAGAGAAACATGTAGAGTGGGATAACATTACAGTTCTTTGATATATTTTATGAAACTTTGGTGATGTAATGTAGAAATAGGCTACTCTGGGGAAACAGGCATTATTGACCGTAATTTACAAACTGCTTTGTTATAATAGGGATAATGCTGTTCCTTTTAATACAACTGCATTTACGTCCAGATATATAGATTTCAGGGCTCATACAGATTATCAGTTTAGTGAATGCTTGCCCATATTTGAAATAATTATTTTTTTCTTGTGGGTTTTTTAAAAATAATGTTACACTTGAATTTTGTTGCCACATTTTTCTGCTCATATAAACAAAGGCTGCTATGACCTTTGCTTCTCTTTTAACATTTTATTGCAATCAATCTAGGCTGCAGTTCTGTGCACACTTACTGAACATAATGGGGCTAACCTCTGAGTAAGCATGCAAAGGATTGCTCTGCAAGGTTAGTAGAGTCCTAACCAATCACTTTCTCCCTACCTGAAGTGGTCCCTACCTAATGTGAAGATGTAAGGAAGAACTGTAGGTGAGCTGATAATATTTTAGAGCAGTCTTCTACAACGTGGTGCCTTTCAGATGTTTTCCCATTTCCTAACTGCTATCTTTCCTAACCATTGGCTGTCCTGATTAGGGGCTGATGGGAATTGTAGTCCAAAACAACTGGAAGGCACCAGATTGGGGGAGAATGATTTCAGACTCTAGAGCCAGGTGTTTTGTATATTTTGCTTAAAAAAATAATAATAATGTAGGGAGTATAGTAGTTGCCTTTGGTTGGACAGCAGGGTAGAGGATGTAGTCAAGAGTGAACCCTTACAGAAACTTTTCTCTAGCAAACCTGGTTTTCTTTGCTGCCGCCGCACCATTTCAATGAAGCTTCAAAAATCTCCAGTGGTTGGATCAAATAACTAGTTGTTTGGGGACTAATAGGGTAAATTAACAAATAAAATTATTTCATATCTGATATGTATGTGTTTTTCAAGAGGTTCTCTGCAGTTCACAAAACAGTTCTTTGTGAGTGGCACACCTTGACTGGTATAGTTCCACGAAAGGGCAAACTTTGAAGTAGTGTTAATGGGTGTTTTGCAGAGCAACAGTATTTTGAAGTAGAGAAACGATTGGCTCAGAGTCAGGAAAGACTTGTGAATGAGACGCAGGAACATCAGAATCTTCGGCAGGAGCTCGACAAAGTCAGTGAGTATCGCTGTATATTAAGTTGGTTGCTAAATACTGTTAGGTGTATTTATTTGATGATGTTTTAAAATGTATATTGGAACAAGTAAAGGTTATTCAGTTTTCCGGTGAAAAATAGGTTTGTTTCACACTAATCTTTTTTATGGTCTTTCACTCTAAAGGTAAACATTATTATATTATTTATTCATTTGAATATGTCTCCTTAAGAATTAAAAAGACAGACTCATAAAACCAAACTCTAAAAATAAGTACAGTAGTGCCCTGCTTCTCGGCACCCCGCTTTTCAGCGTTCCGTTAATACGGCGCCAGCGGGCAATCAGCTGGAGGGGGGACTGGAGCTCCCCGCACTCCAGCTGATCGGGCTGGAGGAGGGGAAGATCAGCTGTAGCGTGCTACAGCTAATCTTCTCTTCTGGCGCAATCAGACTCCCCCGCTTGAGCTGATCTTCTCCTCCTCGGGGGTGGTCAGACTCGCGCACTCCAGCTGATCGCTCTGGAGGAGGGGAAGATCAGCTGTAGCTTGCTACAGCCGATCTCTTCTGTTGCAATCAGACTCCCCCTTGAGCTGATCGCGCCGGAGGAGGGGAAGATCAGCTGTAGTGTTCTCCTCTTCTGGCGCGATCAGACTCCCTGTCAAGCTGATTGTGCCCGAGGAGGGGAAGATCTGATCTTCTCCTCCTCAGGTGCGATCAGCGGGTTAGGTTCCAGACCCCAGCGCTACAGCTGATCCGGTTTTCGGTGGTTTTCACTTTCTGGCGGGGGTCTGAAACCTAACCTGCCGTATGAGTGGGGCCCTACTGTACAGGAACAAACTCAGGATGGTGTTAATGTGTCCAGCAATACACACACAACCCTGAAGCCTACCTCTGGAAGTCAATGCATACAGGAATGTAGCTTCTAGATGGTGCTAAGACTTGCACTTAAGCAAGCCTACAAGGGGAATGTCATAGTGGAGGTGACCCTGCTGAGAATTCTACATTCTTTCTTATCTGTGCTAGAAACACGTCAGGTGGCTGGTCCTGGTCGGTGTTAGACCCAAGCATCACTCAGGGTTAAGCTTCTGAGGCCAAATCATTTTACTCTCTCATTGAAGAAAAAAGATATTTAGCATTTCTGACAGATGAATTTCTGTAAATATAAAATTGAAAATCTCCTTCATTTTGCCCCCCCCCCTCCAGATGAGCAGTTGAAGTTGCTGACTGCGAGAAACAGAGAACTGGAAGCTGCTCAGGATCACAGTGCAGCTATACAGGTACAGACACCATCAATGATGCAGATGATTGGAAGCTTTCAGAATTCATTGTCAGTGTTATTTAAAAAAAAGATTGGCGTTATGAGAGCCGTGCTGTTGGTGAAAATAAGGTTTTCTTTCTTACAAGCCTTGATTGCCAAGGCTAGTGAATTTTGAGAGCATTGGTTTTAATTGATCACTATAACAATCAGTTTGCTTTATTTTTCATATAAAATTAAATATTTTTATTTGGTATCCAGACAAAACAAAAGAATAACACTGAAAGGCCAAGGTAACATGTTCAGTTTTCTAAGTTAAAGTGCAGCTTTTTGCTTTCTGTGTTATTTTTTGCCACTTGACATTGGGATGGTGACATTTTACATCAGGGATCGCCAACCTTTTTGGATCAATATACACATCTCAAATTTTGAACGTGATATGGGCCCAGTAACAAAATGGCTACCATGGGGGGCATGACATAACACAAAATCAGAGGGTGTAGAGTCACGGTGAAGATTTTCCCACAATTGTGTTTCCGTATTACTTGACGTGCTGATTAATGTGTCTTAAAATCAGTTGAATTGCCAGCTCTTAATACAACATTTTTAGTGTACTGCTGTAACTTTAAAGTACCCCTTTTGTTTTGTTGTAAGAATCAGCTCACTAGAGCAAAAGAAGAATTGGAAGCAGAAAAGCGAGATTTGGTTCGAACAAGTGAACGGAGAGCTCAGGAGCTGGAGCACTTAAATGGTAAACATTTGACGATATGGACAAAAAGGCCTTGCTGATAGGCTCCCTCAATCCTTCAGTGGCATCTGTTAAGAATCTCATGGCACAGAGGGGAAACTAGCAGTGGGAATTTTTTAAAAAATGAAGCAACAGTGAATAAGGTGTTTTATTCTCGCAGAATGTGAAGGGCAAATTGTGTATTGATTTGAATTTCAGTGCTTAACAAAAAAACCCTAAAGCTGCACCCAAAAGTAGCCAATTCTACAAGTAAAGTTAGCAACATTGACTGCTTATGGACCACAGCTTTCTTTTGGTGTTAATTATTGATTTGAATTTTCTGTGTTAAAAAGTGATACTAGGTGAGTTTCCTGCAGTGATTTTTGGTAGCCTTCAAGGCAATGTCATCAAAGACGTCAGGGTGGACACACACATCACCTGCACTTCTACATGAGCTTGAGCACCGATGGGGTTCATTTAGAGATGCTATTAGTGTACTTGTCTACCCTGACTTCTTTATGGGCAGCAGCTTGAGAGCGTGTCATGGCCATAATAGAAATCTCAGAAGCCTTTTTGACATCACCTGCTCAGAGATGCTGGTATGCATAAATGGTGCCTCCCTGTGAGCACTAATCTGTTGAGCTGATTTCTGCATAGATCAGAGACAAGATCAGGTGTTTCAAGCCTGTGTTGCCTCACAGACATGGTGAAAACATCTCCATGTGCGCAGTGATGAGATGAGGCTTGTGAGGGAGACACCTTCCCTCTGTGTTATATAGCAACCAGCTGGCTTGTTCTACCGAAGTGATACTCACACGGGCTCACTTTAATTCTCAAGAATCAGTAGTCTGAGGTTGCTCACCCAGGGATGTAGTCAATGAGAATTTTGCTAGGGACTCTGGTAGAATGGATCATCCATTTATTTATTTGAAACTTTATACCCTGCCCTGCTAGTGTATGCGGCTGCTTGCAACATTTAAAGAGAATTAAAACAGCTAGAATTTATTTATTTATTTATTTATTTTATTAAGCTTATATACCGCCTGACTAGCAACAGCTCTCTGGGCGATGAACATTAAAAATACAGTAAAAATAACACAATACAGTATATCACAATACAAAACTGTACAAAAAACTGTACAGTCTAAAATCAAAATATAATAATTTAGAATTAACAGGAATTAAAATGCCTCAGAGAAGAGAAAGGTTTTAACCTGGCGCCGAAAAGATGATAGTGTCGGCGCCAGGCGCACCTCCTCGGGAAGACCATTCCATAGTTCGGGGGCCACCACTGAGAAGGCCCTAGATCTTGTCACCACTCTCCGGGCTTCCCTATGAGTCGGAACCCGGAGGAGGGCCTTCGTAGTAGACCGTAGTGTACGGGCCGGTTCATATCGGGAGAGGCGTTCCGACAGATATCGTGGTCCCATGCCGTATAAGGCTTTATAGGTAAGTACCAACACTTTGAATCTGGCCCGGAAGCATATTGGAAGCCAGTGCAAACGGGCTAGCACAGGTGTTATATGCTCAGACCGCTTAGTTCTTGTTAGCAGTCTGGCCGCCGCATTTTGCACTAGCTGTAGCTTCCGAATCGTCTTCAAAGGTAGCCCTACGTAAAGCGCATTGCAGTAGTCCAGATGCGAGGTTACCATAGCATGTACCACTGATGAGAGGTCCTCCTTATTCAGATAGGGACGTAGCTGGGCTACCAACCGAAGTTGGTAGAACGCATTCCGGGCCACCGAGGCTACATGAGCCTCAAGTGTGAGGGAAGAGTGACTCCCAGACTACGCACCTGTTCCTTTAGGGGGAGTGTAACCCCATCCAGGACAGGGTATATATCCACCATCCGATCAGAGAAACCATCCACCAACAGCATCTCAGTCTTGTCAGGATTGAGTCTCAGTTTGTTAGTTCTCATCCAGTCCATTGTCGCAGCCAGGCAACGGTTCAGCACGTCAACTGCCTCACCTGAAGAAGATGTAAAGGAGAAGTAGAGCTGCGTGTCATCAGCATACTGATGACAACGCACTCCAAAACTCCTGATGACCGCCCCCAGCGGCTTCATATAAATGTTAAAAAGCATGGGAGACAGAACCGAACCCTGCGGGACCCCACATTGGAGAACCCACGGTGTCGAGCAATGTTCCCCAAGCACTATCTTCTGGAGACGACCCGCTAAGTAGGAGCGGAACCACTGCCAAGCAGTGCCTCCAACTCCCAACTCCGCAAGCCTTTCCAGAAGGATATCATGGTCGATGGTATCAAAAGCCGCTGAGAGGTCAAGGAGAATCAACAGAGTTACACTCCCTCTGTCTCTCTCCCGACATAGGTCATCAAACAGGGCGACCAAGGCAGTCTCAGTGCCAAAACCAGGCCTGAACCCCGATTGAAATGGATCTAGATAATCGGTTTCATCCAATAGCGCCTGGAGCTGATCAGCAACCACACGTTCCAGGATCTTGCCCAGGAATGGAACATTGGCTACTGGTCTGTAGCTGCTGACATCCTCTGGGTCCAAGGAAGGTTTTTTCAGGAGTGGTCTCACTGCCGCCTCTTTCAGACAGCCAGGGACCACTCTCTCTCGTAAAGAGGCATTAATCACTTCCTTGGCCCAGCCAACTGTTCCTTCCTTGCTAGTTTTAATTAGCCAAGAGGGGCAAGGATCCAGTACCGAAGTGGTCGCACGAACCTGTCCAAGCACCTAGAAAAGACAACAAATATGATAGAGCAGACACATTCAGCATATACAAAAAATAGATAAAAACTATGTACTTGATATAACAAAAACCTGGAATAAAGAAGTTTTTGCCATCCAGTGATACACAGCAAGAGATGGGACCAATAAAGCTTCATTGGACAAAAGAACTCCATAGCTTGTGTAAGACCGCTGAGAAGGCCCTTTCTCAAGTCCCCATCAATTGAACCTCCACCTTAGCCATGAAGCAGAGAAGGGCTCCACCGCCCAATTTTTAGGATGTTTTTGTACTATACTGAACTTGTTGTGTCTTGAGAATTGCAACCAGGGGACAGTAAAACGCGTAAAGATTGCAAAAGATAAGTGTGTTCTTATTACAGTAAATTTGATTTAATGTCCACTGTCATAATGGGCATCAAAAATTTTAAAATAGTCTCTGCATTTTGTTTTTGTTTTTCTAGAGGATGTTAAACATCTGAATGAGAAACTTACAGGAGCAAATACTGCAAAAGTAGAGCTACAGTTGAAGCTGGATGAGCTTCAGACATCAGCCCTTTCTGTAAAGGTGAGTACTGAAAGCCTTGCTAGTGCCCAGACCTTTTATAGAATTGTAGAAATAAGATAACATATTGCCTATAATTTTCACTATCCATTTTCAAGGGCCTTGTATTATCTCTCTCAATAAAAAGCTGTCAGTAATCTCTTGGAATAGCTACTCAGGTATTCTCATATACATGATATGGTCTTATTTATGAGGGTTCAAGCAATCTGGGATGCTTACCTACAGATGGTGGACAGATAACTAAATAGTTCAGGATTAGTAATGAAATGGTGATAAACCATGATTTGTTGTGGTTTATTTAGCTTAAGACTGCAATCCTATATGCACTTCAGAGGAAGTCTCGCTGAATGCAGTGGGACTTACTTTTGAGCAAACATGCGTAGGACTGGGTGGTTAGTGCAGCTGACTTTGAGCCTCCGTCCCCTTGTTAACAATATGACAGGAATTCTTACACATGCATGTTTGGTATGAATTGCCCAAGAGCTTTTCTTAACAACTTGTGTTGTCAAACAGAGTGTGTGTGCTCCGGAGGGCACTCCTTTCCTTTAACTGTGAGTTGAATGGATTGTCATATAATATGTCATCTTATTTCATAGTATCGTGAGCAAAGGTGGGAGCAAGAAAAGGAACTGTTACAGAATCAGAACACTTGGCTGAATACAGAGTTGAAAGCAAAAACAGATGAACTCCTGGTTCTTGCTCGGGAAAAAGGAAGTGAAATCTTGGAGCTTAAGTGTAGCTTGGAGAACAAGAAAGAGGAAGTTTCCAGACTGGAAGAGCAAGTCAGTGGGCTAAAACAATCTAATGAAAATCTACAGAAACACGTGGAAGATCTTTTAATGAAACTGAAGGAGGTAAATACAATTTCCTTGGCTTTAGCTTCCATTGTTGACAGCCTCATGCCAATATCTTCCCTCTCATTCTTACCTGTATCCTGTAAAGCGCAGGACTTCCCATATGGTTGTAAACTTTAGTAAGACTTAGATCTGGGGAAGCACGCATGCATACTCAAATGGGAATTCCTTTCAGTATCTTGCTGGAATAGCTACTTAAGAGAAATGTAGTGAAATCTGGCCAAAATATTAATCACGGCATTTCAGTCCAAATACTTCAACATTTGGGAAACACTCAGTAGCATAATTATGGAACTAAATGTTCTGGTTCAAAGTCAGTTTTGAAATCAACTTGGTATACTAAAAGTGAGGATTTTACACTGTCAATGTAATCATTTTTTCATGATGACTTTTTAGTACCAAACTACAGTTGCATTGTAATGAGGGTTTCATTCTTAAAACTTTTTTGTATGTTAACTATATAAATGTATTAATTCAACAGGCAAAAGAACAGCAAGCTAGTATGGAAGAGAGATTCCACAATGAACTAAATGCCCACATCAAGTTATCTAATTTGTACAAGGTATGGTTTTTAATAATAGCTTCGAAAGTTTAGATTTTGGGCTTATAAATATGCACTTGTAAGTCCTTATACTCTGCTTGTAATTATTGCTAAATGTGAACTTGTCATAGGACATGTGAAGACTAAAGCTATTAATGCGCTGTTGAATATATAACTTCTAGATATTAACCTTTTGGTTAGTGACTACGTATGAAAACATGAGCATGGGTAATTGTGTTCTAAGATGATGACAAAAGTATCATGAAGATAATAACACTTGTTTTTTTTACCAGAAAGTGTGTGCATTCAGAACCATTTCAGAGTTGAGGTGCTGATGTCTCCCTAACTCACTCTCCCTTCTCTCTATGTGAATTTCCCTTCCATTCCCTTTGCCACATTAGCCATGACTAACCTTGGTGCACATGGAATACTAACTATCCATTGTTAGTTTCATAAGCTTGATGCTGTAAACCTGCAAGCCAAGTTTGTTCTTTTTAGTATAATTTTTGCACAGTGCTTTCATAAAAATGTTGTTAATAATATTAAGCACTGCAAACCAAATATCTGGTTTCAGATTCTGGTGTAAAGCTAACTGTGATTAGTATTAGCTTTGTACCAATGTGATGTTAATTTGATAATGCTGAAAAGAGGTAGAAATTTGGGCAGGACTGCATGAACCTACAGGATGCTTCTAATCCTTAACTATGGTTGAGAGATTGGGAAATGTTGGGATAGGCACTGGCCTCATCTCATTTTGATTTTGAAATGATTCAGTTAGCCATACCTGTAGCTAGCTGGACAATGGAGACTTAGTATATTTTCTAAACTGTTAGAATGTGTGTTCTCATATGAGATGCAACACAAAGCACAGAATTAAAGGTAAGAGTCTCATGGGGGAGAGAAGGTTGAAGGAAATGGTTACCAGTTTAGGTGACCTGTTATTCATTGATTTTCCTGAAATGTTCTAATCTGGGGGGGAAGGGAATGCTGCTTGGTGATAAATTTGTTGGGCCACATCACAAATTACCCAGTTAGTCTAACCACTTTCATAGAATTGGTACTTTCAGCAGTATAGTTGGCAGAAGCTTGAAATGTATGATACCTGTTCTTTTTTAGTATGTTTAACAGAGGAGTCTAGGTTAGGCTTTGGTAGCTAAAGGTAAGATTTTGCACTCTTTTAAACACTCCCTTCCAGTTACCTACAGTACTCTTATGACAGCCAGCCCACCCTCTCGCCACTTCTTGAGGCTTTAAAAAGCACTGCATATTTTTGCTGCTAGATTTGATTACATTGTCCTTCAATTAAAATATGTTGCATTTAGAGTGCTGCTGATGACTTGGAAGCGAAAAGCAATGAGTTGACTCAAGCTGTAGAGGAGCTGCACAAACTTCTGAAGGAGGCAGGTGAAGGTAAGGAACAAACTATTGAGAACCATGTTTTTAGTAACTTACTTGTGTCTCTTATCTTGTTTAGTACAGCATTAGCATTTGAAAAAAAAATCAAGGCTAGGACTGGAATCCAAAGAGCGCTTTAGGTGTACTGAAAGGTTTAGGCATACCTGGTAGAATTCTTTACCCTTTTCGTTTTAAGATTTGTATCCCACCATAAAATATCTCTATAGCAGGTGTGTGTGGGGAGAGCCTCTTTTCCCTCCAGATGTTGCTGAACTACAACTCCCAAGTGTCCCAACAAACAAGGATGATGGGAGTTGTAGTTCAGCAACATCTGGAGGCCCAAAGGTCCCCCCCCCCCCGCTCTATGCAGTCTTCAGATTGGCTGACAACTTAATGTAAAACGGTAATAAAATGGTATTTTTAAAAACCCAATAAAACACACCAGCAGCAAATAACACACAAATATATCTGGCAGATAAAAAAAACATTAGCTAGTTCATCCGTTAACCTCCATTCCACGTGCCTGCCTTTGACACTTTTCTTTAGCTTCAAAAGAGGTTGGATGGGGTAGGGGTGAAGGCTGCTATTTAAGAAATGCAAATCCCTTTAGTTCTTTGGATCCTGGCTTAGATCTTCCAAATCTTCCTAGCTCACTGATTATGCAAGCTATATTACTAAAGAGGGTATTTCAGCTCTCAGCAGTGTGTGTTTTTTTCCCTCTCTCATTCTCAGCTAACAAAGAAGCGCAGGATCGTTTGGCTGAGATGGAGCAATCAAAGGCTGCAATAGAAAAAGAACTGAAGGAAAAGATTAGCAAGCTGGAGAAAGAGTTGGACAATGCAAACGATTTGGTTTCAGCCACCAAGCGTAAAGGTCTGGTAATACCTAGGGAGTAGACCTTGTAAACTGTGGCATGTCAGCATTAACTCACTACAGTAGTTTGTACAGTTCTCGTACTTCAAAAACCTATCTATAACTCCTCTGAAAAGCAGTTATTTTTGTGTTCCCTTGAGTGCATGAAACAGAATAGTATAATTTTTACCACCTCCTCAAATATCACTTGTAGGATATAGCTATGGTTTTCTAGAGCAATTTCCTTCTTTGCTTTATTTTTGTTTTTCTGTATTCACTTTAGTTTGCAATTTCCTTAAAGGCTTAGAACCTAAGAAGGCTTCCCTTCTTAGGGAAGGCGATTGAGAGGGTTGTGGCGCACCAATTGCAAGTACTCTTGGAGACAGATTGTCTTGATCCATCCCAGTCTGGGTTCAGGCCTGGTTATGGGAGTGAATTGGCCTTGGTCGCCCTGATGGATGACCTTTATTAGGAGAAGGACAGGGGGAGTGCAACCCTGTTGCTCTTACTTGATCTCTCAGTGGCTTTTGATACCATTGACCACGGTATCCTTCTGGACCGACTTGGTGAGATGGGTATTGGAGGCACTGTTTTACAGTGGTTCCAATCCTATCTCCAGGGTCGCTCTCAGAGAATAGCATTGGGCGATTGTCTTTTGGCCCCCTGGCAGTTGTGCTGTGGGGTGCCGCAGGGTACCGTCTTGTCCCCCATGCTGTTTAACATCTATATGAAGCCATTGGGAGCAGTCATCAGGAGATTTGGGGTGAGGTGTCAGGAGTATGCTGATGATACTCAGCTCTATTTCTCTGTAACATCTGAATCGGGAGAGGCCATGCAAGCCCTGGACCAGTGCCTGGACTTGGTGGTGGGCTGGATGAGGGCCAATAAACTGAGTCTGAATCCTAGCAAGACAGAGACGCTGTGGGTTGGTGGTTCCCTAGTTCGGATAATTGGTCAATTGCCTGCTTTGGATGGGGTCGTAGCCTGGGGGGTGCTTTTGGATCCATTTTTGTTGCTAGAGGTCCAGCATCGGCTGGTAAGATAGCTGCAGTCATTTCTGGACCGGAATAGCCTGACCACTGTTGTCCATGCACTGGTAACCTCCAAGTTGGATTACTGTAATGCACTGTATGTGGGGCTACCCTTGAGGTTGATCCGGAAGCTGCAGCTAGTGCAAAATGTGGCGGTGAGACTGCTCACTGGGGCAGGGTATCTCCAACATGTCACCCCACTACTGAAAGAACTGCACTGGCTACTTATTAGGTACTGGGCTAAGTTCAAGGTTCTAGTTTTGGTATACAAAGCTCTATACAGCTTGGGACCAGGATACCTGACAGACCATCTTTCCCTTATACACCCGGTCGATCACTGTGCTTTGCAGGTGAGGGCCTCCTGCAGATACCATCTTATCAGGAGGTCCGTTCTGCACAACATAGGAAACGGACCTTCAGTGTAGTGGCACCTACTCCTTGGAATTCTCTCCCCTTAAATATTAGACAGGCGTCATCTTTGTTATCTTTTTGTCGCCTACTGAAGACCTTCCTCTTGCAACAAACCTTTCATGTTGGGGCCTATCCCAGTCTGCGTCTGTGTTGGAATTGCTTTTTAATATGTTTTTAAACCTTTTTTAAAAAATAGATGTTTTTAAAGCTTTTTTAAAAATGTTTTTATAGATGTTTTGTTCTAATATGTTTTTAATGGTGGTTGTGTTTTAATATATTTTAAAGTCTATTTTTATGAGGTGTCAAAGTGTTTTTAGTGCTTTGGTTGCCACCCTGGGCTCCTACTGGGAGAAAGGGCAGGATATAAATTAAATAAATAAAATAAATAAATAAACCAGACTAAACAAAACTCTAGCGCATAGTTAAGAAATTGGAAGTATTTGAATACTTGAGCTGTTTTGTCAGTGCACTTAATTAAACTCCATCAATTTAAATATGTACATGTAGTTGGAAGCCTTTGTTTGATTTGTTCATTTTTTAAAACCACACATTTTGACATGTTTTTGGCTCTCTTTTCTAGGGGCCATCCTTTCAGAGGAGGAGCTGGCATCTATGTCTCCTACAGCTGCTGCAGTAGCAAAGGTGGTAAAGCCTGGCATGAAATTAACTGAGGTAGGAATGAATTAATGTAGGTGGTACAACAGTGCTTACTAGTTCATGGATCATTGTTTATCTGTAGCCATATCCACTGGGATAATTTAAACTGAATGAATATCATGCTGCACAAAGTTCATCCATTTGGTATTTAAGGTAAACTTAAATTTTGATTTCAGTAGCATTTACTAACATATATTCCAGTGAGTACTCCCCACTGGAAATTTTAATTTATGGCAAGTGAATGGCATGGACTCCTGTGAAAATTGCCCTTTTGTCACAGAGTTGTTTTAGGGGAGTGCACTGACCACAAGATTCAGTTTGGATCCCGATTCAGTTCTTGGTCTGAAGTGCTTTGGAGGCTGCCTTATTTGACTCAGGGTCCAAGTCTGCTTTGGAAAATAGGAGGCTTTATCCCTTGTCTCCCTATTTGCTATTTGGAACTGAGACATCAGCTATTGCCAGGCAAATTTCAGGCAAGCAGGCTGAGAGTTTTTGGGCTAGGCAAGTTTAATGTTTTAAAGATTTCTATAACTTTTTGTGGCACAGTTTGAAGAAATTTGCAGGCATAGTAGACTTTCCGAGGGTGTGAATCCTGCCAAATTTCAGAAGGATGGCTGTAGTTGTTTTCCCACAAGGGGGAAGGTTTTACAGTTTTAGGCTGAAGGAAAAAGGAAGAATTTCATTTCTCTTACTGTTTTGCGGGGAATTGGTTTGAAAATAGCAGACATGAGAGCAGACATGAGAGAAGTCCTGGAGGTAAGAAGCCTGCCAAATTGCAGACTTAATAGGCCCATGGTTTTTTATGCTAAGCACCTTTGTTAATTTTTTGGTGGGGAGGGGGGACGGAAAGGGATCCACTTTCCCCCATGTGATGTTGATTCACTAGCACTAGGTAGGTGTCCATAAGTGGTACTGCACACACAGCAGCTAGCAAACTGTTTTGATTTGAGAAGTATGCTGGAGAGGGCATTGAAAATGCCTCTGTTGAAGACTATCTTGTGGGGGGGGGCTGCTTGAGAGTGTGAAGGGACTTCTCACTCTTGCTGTGCCCTCTGTGCATCTTGCCATTCCTGTCTGACTTCTCTGATTCTGCCTCTCCCTGAGCAAGAGGTATTGGTACTATCTATAAAGATGCATTATTAGGCTGCTGCTGCTGTAGTTCCTACTTAGCTGCTTTCTGCAGTGCAGTTCACTACACACCCCTGATATATTTTCCTTTTGATAGGCAAGTGATTCACCGATGCTAGGAAAACCTTCCAGCCTCCATTCCTCTCTGCTTTGTTTCTGGCCTATCACTGGGCCAAACATGACAAGTCGGCAGGGCTGCCCCCTGTCAATCACCTGATGTCAGGTGATGGCAAACTTAGAAGCACCAATTGTTGGGACTTCAAAGCACAATGTTGGGCTGTTTGAAAGCCCTTTGGAACCAGCTTCATGCCTTGCCCAAGGAGTAGGAAGTGGTTTCCATTCAGTGGAAAACTCCCTGTGCAGCACGTAGCAGCTTGCAAAGCCCTTTGAAAGCAGCTGCTTGCTGCTCCTTTAAACCTGTGAAATAGAAGATTTCAGGAACAATGCTGAGAGGAAGAAGCAGTTTCCACTGAATCTGATGGTCAGTTTGCTTCAGGAAAGAAAAAATCGGGAGCTTACTTTAAAATCCCAATTGTTCCTTTGAAGCCTTGTCCTTATCCTCCTCACACCTGATGTCAAGTATGGTCAGGTATAGAGTGGGTTGGTGCAGCTTCATCAAAACATGGATCAAATGGGGAGACCTGCTAGGCCAAGTTTACAAGATGACGTTGTTAGAGGTGATTCCGAGGCAAATCCCTTAAATGTCATGGTAAAATGGAGATTATTCACATACTGGAAACAGGATACATAATGGTTATGAGTCTAGAAAGTGTGTGGATAAATTGCTTTCTGTGTTTTTTAGATATGATGTTTGATAGGTTTGTTTGTGTGGTTTGGTCTTTCAACACAGCTTTACAATGCATACGTAGAAGCACAGGATCAGCTGCTGCTGGAAAAATTAGAGAATAAGAGGATTAATAAGTACTTGGATGAAATAGTTCAGGAAGTAGAAGCCAAAGCACCTATTTTGAAGCGTCAACGTGAAGAATATGAACGGTCGCAAAAAGCTGTAGCAAGTCTTTCTGCTAAACTTGAGCAAGCTATGAAGGTTGGTATAAAACTGAATTGAAATTCAAATTCAAAACACAGTGTCCTTTATAAGTGCATCAAATTATGTTGGATAGTTTTTTAACTAAAGAGGTTTCTTTCACACACAACTACCCTCTGGAGAATGTTTTAGAATTTATCAGTAACTTCTGGTTTCAAATCTAAATTCAGTGGACAATTTATAAATATTAAACTGCTGTTTATCCCCACAATTCACCAATAAAATGGGAGCAGAGAACTACAGTTGTGTATACTACAGCTGAGCTTCAAGAACAAAATTTCATGGTGCACTTTTTGAACTGACTGTAGGTGAAGATTACATATTTAAATACTTTCCCCCTATATACACACACACATATATGCACACACACACACACATTTCTAAACTTCATGCACATTGAAAGTAACATGCCAGGGTTCTCGCTTATTGTTTTCCCTGCTAGGCTAGTTTCCTATGACCAGTGAGTCATGTCAGCACTGCAGCTGCGCTGGTGCATGGGACTTTGTGCCCACAACGGAACCTCCTCTTCTCCCCCTTTCCCTGAGAATCAGCTGTGGAAGGTTGGAGAACCCTCCAGAGAAGATTTTGGGGAAGGATTGGGGGGGGGAGAGAGGAAATGAAAGTCTTGTTGCATTAGTGGAACTCTGTTGGAGCAGCATAAAACCCAGTGAGTTTTATATGAAGGAGCGCTGAAGCGTGTAACCTGCAGTCTGTAGTGGTATAGTCTTTCAAGAGCTTCATGACATGATTTAGCTGATTGTGCAGGTCGACTCCTTTTGGTTTGGATGTAGGACCCTTCAAAATCGGTCATTGATTTGTCACAAGTGAGATGATATGGGGGGAAGGGTTTCTTTATTGACCATATCAGTATTGGCTTGCTTGGATTGAGGAATAATGTATTGGGGAGCACCCGTTCCCATTTGGGCCTCTGCACTATCCATGATCAGCTGAGGAGATTCAACTTCATGTTCCCAGTTACTTGTAAGTCAGATTGTCCTCCAGAGCATGCTGGCTGTTTTCCTGGAACTATAGAATACCTTTTTTATCTGGGCTGTGTCGGGCTTTTTCCATTCTGGCATTGAGGATAGCCTGCTTCTTTTCATTGTTCCTTTGGTTGCTCTTTCCCTTGTTTGGTCAGCTGTTGTTAGTTTATTGGTTTTGTGAATTGTTTTAAACTTATTTTATTTTGTGAAAAGTGATCTACAAATGGTAAATAAGAATTACAGATTTCACTAATTAATACACATTGGTTGAATGTGTTGTACAACTGTATTTGTAGAAAGCTGACAGAGATTGTTTTGTCTATGCAACCGGTCATACAAATTTGTATGGCTTGCCTGAGCCACAGTTGAAATTCTGGATGTCTGCCTTTTGAGCCTCAACTGTTTCACATTTTTTTAAGTCGACACTTACTCACCTACTGTAATAATAAAGCTATAAGGATTTAGTAGTTTTAGTGTAACTTGGGGAAAGCCTGTTCGATACGTTTGCATTTCCATTCTCTGAAGTTTTTCTTTAGACCTTTTATTATTCCTGCTATTTAAAAAGTATGTTGAACTTGGCTTACAGGAAATTCAGCGCTTGCAAGAAGACGCTGATAAAGCGAACAAGCGAGCTTCTTTGCTTGAAAGAGAGAACCAGAGGCTTGAAATCCAAGTCAAAGATCTTTCACAACAGGTTAGCTTTTCGGACAGCTTAATTGTGTAAGCCTTGAACCTGATCAGCAGTTTCGCGTGGAAGTAAGAGTGAAAGTAAACATTTTGTCAAAGGCCAGGGTCTTGGGATTCTGAGCCTCAGCTCAGGATCTCGGAGGGGGAGGGGGAGGGAAGGAAGAAATGGTGGATGGCGTACTTAGCCTTTTCCTGCTTGTCTCCTTAATTCCCCTTCTGCTTTTCTCTCAGCTGCAGCAGATAAATGTCTGGGATAACCAACTGAAGAAATTGTCTGGAAGAGGGAAGTGCAGGGAACAAGCACTACATGGGCAAATATTTCCAAATCATGCCCTCCATGTAACATTTTAGATGTTTCAACAGAGACCCTGACCTCTGCCAAATGTCTTGTTTGGCATTAAGTGTTAATGATTTCAGTCAGAATTAATTCTCAGTATGCACATTTAAGGTTGCAGCTTTAATATAATGTTTAGGCAATCAAGACATTTGCAGCCCTGTACTAATTTATTTCAAAATATATATAACCTGTATTATCCCATAATAAAACTATGCACCTATAAAACCAAATTGCATTATAAAACCAGAATAACTGCTTTTATGACTTCTTGCATAAAAGTAAATGAGAGCCTTTTAACATTTCACTCTGGTAGGGGCGGGATGGGGAATGCAGTGTTTGTCTTTGCTTTTCCCTGCAGGTTCCTTCTTGTGTGCTGCCTCCTCCTGCAGGAGAGGAGGGTGAATTGCATCAAAAGGGCAGCTTAAATAAGAGACATGCCAACAAAGTAGTATTTTATCTGACATCTTTTTTTAAAAGTATCTACCTGAGAAGTCTTTTCTTTGCGTAAAACAGGGTCAAAACAAATAAAAAGCTGTCTTGCCATTAAATGCTCATTGCCGTAATGGTTGGACAAACTGTTTTGTTCCTTTTTGCTATAGAGTGGAATATAGAATACAAAGCTGAGGATAGGGAACACCCAGAATCCTTCACTGTATAGTTGCATGTCTCTCCTTTGAGGGGGAGAACTCACTGAATCTTTCTTGCCTTTTCTTCTGTAACCTCTGAATACATGCCTAAACAGTTTACCTATTTAAAAACAGAATTGAAATGTCCCTTAAATTATCTTCAAAAAGCATATACAACACAAATGTGCTAAACTGATGCATCTGAAATTTGAATAAAATTTGGAGATTCTGTAATTGTGTGATCAAAGGCTAATAATATCCTGCAGGATTGGAATAATGAAAGGCCTAGGTGTATTTGCATGCATCCGTTTTAAGAACCTAGGTTCTTACAGCGTAGTTGCGGAAGTTTTAGTTCTGGTGTATGAATCATCTCTTTTCCTTTTTAAAGATAAGAGTGCTTTTGATGGAACTTGAGGAAGCCCGTGGCAATCATGTTATCCGTGATGAAGAAGTGAGCTCTGCTGACATCAGCAGCTCTTCTGAAGTAATAAGTCAGCACCTGGTCTCCTACAGGAACATTGAGGAACTTCAACAGCAAAATCAGCGCCTCTTAGTGGCTCTTCGGGAGCTGGGTGAAGCAAAAGAGAAAGAGGAACAGGAAACCACTTCATCAAAGTATGTTCTCCTCTGACAGAAATAAAATTCTGTTCACATGTTTTGTTGTAAATAGAAAGTAGTATTATAAGAAATGTTTGTTTTAAGGCTGCAATCCAAACCTCTTCTATGCCAGACTGGGAGGCGTTTGGATTGGGAGGAGGTCTGTCTGTCAGTCCTACTAGCTTCTGCCTGCGGAATGACACCAGCATCACTCAGCCGGTGTGGAGCTTCCCATCCCCCTGCCAAATGTGCAGGTGGGCAGAAATACCATTGGTGAGATTCCTGCCAGTGGTAGCCCCTGGAAAGCCCCCAAAGCGGGGCATTGCAGGGATAGGGAATGGCTGAGCCAGCCCAGGATCTGCTGGATCCTGAGCTGGCCCCACTGCCATCCCGTGAGGCATCGGCCCAATATGGGCACAAGCTCCACACCAGCACCAAGCCTTCCAGCTGACATGAACAAAAGGACTGCAGCTGCAGTGGTGGTTCTGCCAGGGTTTGAATTATCCTGTCTAATTTTAGTGGCAAAATATGAATGTATGTACAACAAATTGCTTTTTATCTTTGTGCTCTCTATAACTTACTCTGAAGTAGATATATCTGAAATATTCTCTGAAATGTTATTACATCCTAACTTAAAACATATGCTGTAGTTCTTTCAACTCAGCAGATACTAGTGATTTGGATTTTTCACTAACTTTACCATCCATTTTTTGGCCTTCTGCTGCTTCCTTGCCATTTTCTGCATCTACGTTAAGCTTTGAGCTTTTGTTCTTAAAAGCTCCTCAATCTGACAGTGTCATCTTCCCTTATACCTAGAGTTGCCACAGAATTTCATTTGAAGCAATATCTGAGGAAATCTTGAGGATACTCCTCAGGAACATAACAAGAAAAGAATGCAAGAGAAGCTAGAAGTCTGGATATTAATGAAAATTGTAAGGGTATTCTGTGTGGCTTGGCAATCTTCGTAAGAACATTTGTAATAAAGAGGGGAACTAGCTCATAACTGGCTCTTGGAATTCAAGACTCTTGTTCAGTATTCTGTCTGTCAGACCTCACAAGACTTCTTAAAATCCTCTTTGGCTACTTAAATGTTTTTACTTTTTTAAAAAATTGTTTTCTCTCCATGGCAGGATTTCTGAGCTGCAGAGTCAACTTGGTGAGGCTATCAATGAGCTGGAAAAGTTGCGTGAGTCACGGCACCACCAGATGCAGCTTGTAGACTCCATAGTTCGTCAGCGTGACATGTATCGTATCTTGCTGTCACAGACCACTGGAGTTGCCATTCCATTGCAAGGTAGGGTCAGATCAATAATGCAAATGTATCTCTATGCTGTGAGGAAAGCAGGATTTAGGCTGTTGTTGCTGTTGTTGCGTACAGTGAGAAATGGAGGTGTAGTATGGCAAATGTCCCAAAAGTTTGCCTTAACCATGTTTTGGGCTAACATTTTATGATTGGAGCAAATTGCTGAAGTTCTGTCGAGGAACAGCACAGGTGCAATCTTAGCTTTTTTTATTACATATTCTGAAATGTACACCGTTAGCCTTTTCAGCTACAGCCTAAATTCAGCCCATTGTGAAAACAAGTTTACTTTTGATCCATGCATTCATTCGTACATAGGACTTTTTTTAAAAAAATAGTGGAAAGCTTTAGCTGAGCATTTTCTGAGAGACTGCAAGAATTGGGCCCAGATGTGTAACACAACTGAAAATAGGAGCAAAAGACAGTAAGGCTGAGAAGATTATAACTATACTTCAAGCAGTGCCAACTTTTAAGGACATTAGCCGGAGTGATGGCAGCTGCGTTCTTCCTCGGTTGTGCTAGATTTTTGGAGCAGAGTCATCTGCGGCAGGGAGAGAGGAAGTAGGGGCTCTCTGGCTAGAAATCCTCACCAGAACTGACAGTCTCTCTCTGCGACTCGCATTCCTTGTCTTTCTAATCTTCCCTTTGTGGCCCTTCACAAACAAAACTGGAAACTCCCCAAAGTAAGTTGGACAGCTGTGTGCAAATGAACACAGCATGCATGTTTATGCGGATTTGTCCAATTTGCATAATAAATATGCTCCAGTTATTGGAAGTGCCCTGGCATAACAGAAGTGAGGGAGGAGACATTAGCCTTTGCTGTTAGCTGGAGAAGTGGTTGGTTGTAATATACTGTAAGCTGTCTAGGACGTCGTTGGATCAAAATGTGAGACATAAGTGTAAATAAAAATGTGAACTTTGATAATAGATGTTGGGATTTCTAAAGCAGAATTCCAGAGCCCACAAAAATGTCACTATAGGAAAGTGTTAGGTCCAAACCCAACACGCAAGCCGCCCTGTCACCCCAACTCTCTTATTACACCCGGGAAGAGTGCGGAGCTGAGTGCAAATGAAACCCACTATCAGAGATCAAGTAACACGAGACAAAACCTTTGCAAAGGGGACCCAATACTTACAGCCGAAGCAGATCAGCATGGGAACCTCGTTTATTGGAGTTCAAGAGTTTATATAGGCTTACCCCGAAGTTTACAGTATCAGGTTCACGTCATAAAATACAAAAGAAGCAATTGCTAACTATCATAGCTTTGGGGCATATGTAAGGAGGTAAAGGGGTACAGGGGAAAAGACAAAGTGGAAACATCAAGACTATCTCTTAGACTCTATGTCTGCATATTTCGCATGTCCTTGAGATAAGCACTATGCAGGAGCAGACAAAGACAACTATTGAGGGGAGGCTCAGCTGCAACCGGGCGCCCCCTAAACTGGAGACAGACATGATATTATTCTGCTTACATATCAAAGGAGTATTACAAGTCAAGGATAGGAGGGGCATAGGAGCAGCACTTGACATTTCTATGCGAGGTACATTAGTAACAATAAGCGAGGTCATCAGCATGAATGTGTTAAAGGAATGCATAGTAGGGAAGTTTCCAGCTTAAACCGGCTTTTATTATGCGAGCCACTGGAATATAGGTAAGGGTCAGGTCACCAGGAAATAAACCGACATTTTATATCAAAAGTCAAATAAAGGCCACTTTGGTTCTATGTCCCATAAAGCCCAAGCTGGTTTAGATAGGACAAGTGAACTATAGTTTTACTGCAAAATGAAAGTTCAATTTATCCTTAACAAAAGTGTAACCCATGCATGTGAATGAGAACCAGTATGGTGTACTGGGTTCAGTGTCTGAATAGAACTAGGGAGACCCAGGTTCAAATCCCTCTCCACCCATGAAGATCTCTGGGTGACCTTCAGCCAGTCTCACAACTCTCAGCCAAACTTACTTCACAGGGTAGTGAGCATAAAATGAGGAGTAGGCAGTGCCCTGAGCTCCTTAAAGGAAGGGTAGTTGCAGAAAGGTAAGAATTAAATAATGGCTCCTTTGATTTCTTCTCTCTGATTTGGGAATGTTGCTTTTCTGTTGTATACAGCTCCAAGCATCTTGCCTGAAGAAATGTCTCTGGCAGTAACACCGAAGCGTCTGTCAGGAACACCTCAGGCCATGTCAACTCCAGCTCCTGTACCAGTGACAGAATCAACTGAAGCAGCAGAAGCAAAGGCTGCCCTTAAGCAGGTACCAGCTGGTCTTTCTCCAACACATTTTCCTCCCCCTTACAAAAGGAACACCTTTTTCTACTTAGCCTTGTATTTACCTTCATACATATTTGCTAACACTCACAGCTGCAGGAATTTTTTGAGAGCTACAAGAAAGAAAAGGCAGAGAATGACAAACTGCTGAATGAACAAAATGAGAAGCTTCAAGAACGGGTTACAGACTTGAGGTCACAGAATACCAAGATTTCCACCCAACTTGAATTTGCTTCTAAGCGGTGAGACAATATTTATGAATCTAATAAAAGGTTCCTGTACTATTCATGCAGCATGTTGTTATGTGCCTCCAAGTCGACTGCGACTTAGGGCGACCCTATGAATCAGCGACCTCCAAGAGCCTCTGTCATAAACCACCCTGTTCAGATCTTGTAAGGTCAGCTCTGTGGCTTCCTTTGTGGAATCAATCCATCCGTTGTTTGGCCCTCCCCTTTTTCTATTCCCTTCTATTTTTCCCAGCATTATTATCTTTTCTAATGAACCATGTCTTCTCATTGTGTCCAAAGTATGATAACCTCAGTTTCATCATTTTACCTTCTACTGATAGTTCTGGTTTAATTTGTTCTAACACCCAATTATTTGTCTTTTTCGCAGTCCATGGTATGCGCAAAGCTCTCCTCCAACACCACATTTCAAATGAGTTGATCTTTCTTTTCACATCCATACATAGAGATCGGAAATACCATGGTCTGAATGATCCTGAATGATTCAGCGATACATCTTTGCATTTGAGGACCTTTTCTGGTTCTCTCATAGCTGCCCTCCCCAGTCCTAGCCTTCTTCTGATTTCTTGACTATTGTCTCCATTTTGGTTAATGACTGTGCCAAGGTATTGATAATCTTTGACAAGTTCAATGTCCTCATTGTCAACTTTAAAGTTATATAAATCTTCTGTTGTCATTTAGTCCTTTTGATGTTCAGCTGTAGTCCTGCTTTTGTGCTTTCCTCTTTAATTTTCATCAGCATTTGTTTCAAATCATTACTGATTTCTGCTAGTAGTAATCTTCTGCATATCTTCAATTATTGATATTTCTCTGTTACTTCTAATAAGAGGGTTGCAGTCTGTTCCCTGAAACCTGAAGTTCTGTGAAGTAAATTCTTGCAGTAAATTGGACAAATTACTTCAAGGAACAGCACAGGCCTAACGTTGCATGCTCTAACTAAGGTTAGGGCATGGGAGTACTGTACAGGGTCATGCCCTCCTCCCTTTTTTGAGGTAATCATGGTTGACAGTACTTGTGCACTATTGTTTTACGTAACCATGGTTAGTTTAAAAATATTCTTCACAATCTGGAAGACAGATAATAAATATTTTAAGCTTTAAAAAGCTTAAAAATGAAATCCATGGTTTGCAATGACTAGTCAGTAAGGTTATGCTAAATCAGCCACAGCAAAGCCTGTCCAACATTTTTCCAATGTATTTCCTATAGATTTTAGTTAATGTTTTTTGTTAGGATTTTCCTCTCTTGAATTTGTAATACCAGTTTGGTTAAAACACAATCTTCCTTATATTCCTTGTGAAGTTACGAGATGCTGCAGGATAATGTGGAGGGATATCGGCGAGAGATAACATCATTACATGAGAGAATCCAGAAGCTTTCAGCAACCACTCAAAAACAAGAACAGATAATCAACACTATGACTCAAGAGCTGAGAGGCGCTAATGAAAAACTAGTGGTGGCTGAGGTAAGTAGTACACTGTATTCTGCATGATTGAATTATTCCAATTTATTTCATAATTACACTTCTAATCAGTACATTCTTGTTTAACGAGAGACAGTTTGCTGTAGTGCACAGAATTTTTGAATTAGAAGACCCCACGTCCTCATTCCCTAGTCAGCCATGAGCTCCACAATATGTAGGCTACACAACGGGAATGGGAAAGAAATATAACCTCATAAAAGATTATAATAATGGGAAGCTTTTGACATTCTAGAATCATAAGCTTGTCTTCCTTCATAGAGCTGGGTGTTAACTTATTTTTTGTTTATCAGGAAAGCATGAGCCCAGCTAAGCAAAAGTGATCTAGTTTGTTCTGGTTTTATGTACTGACTGAAAACTAATGTGAATTTAGATTTCAACACTTAATTGTATCTGGACTGATTTACCACATAATCAAATGTAATCTCTTTTCAAAGGTGAGAGCAGAGAATTTGAAAAAAGAAAAGGATATTTTGAAAATGGCAGAGGTTCGTCTGACTCAGCAAAAAGAATCTTTAATAGCAGAACAAAGGGGACAAAATCTGCTGCTTACTAACCTGCAATCTATTCAGGTATGTTTGTGTCCTCTTTACTGTGGATTTTTAGTCGCAACAAAGGGTGTTAATGGAGGAAAACCTGTTCAGGGACAATGAGAAGTTCCTCTTGTATATATATCCATAATACTTATGATTACTTTGTGCAAATAAACAGATTCTGAGGGCTTTGCAGAAATATTTTGGAGCTCACTTCCTTTCTTGGTCAGCGGAGGAGTGGAGCAGACAGGAATGGGTTAACTCCTCCTGGAGGCAGAGTCAGCAGTATTAAAAAAAGGTTAGTTGGTGGCCAGCCGGAAGTAAGAGGAAACCTTCTCCCGCTCTGGACTCTGCCTTCAGTGGGCAACAGAGTCAACCTATTCCTCCTGGCTCCTCACAAGCAATTCAGGAAGAGTTTAGTTATTTTTCTCTGCTCTTTTCAGAGAGTTTATCTTCGTCAACTGCTGTTGCAGCACATAGACTTCTGTGTCTCCTTTCACTTCCCGCCCTAAGTGAATAGGCAGATTTGAGGGAGGAAGAGAGGGATTATTTTCTGAGGAGGCGAGGGAAGCACCAGGGCGCAGCTGAGGCCAGGATGTGCCTCCCCCTGCTGTCCTTTATCGGAACACCCTTCTGCAGTCGTAAGGAGATGTCAGGTGGGCTCTTTGGATCTACCTGGACTGTACAGAACCATTCAGGTGGTCTGAGGTCCTAGTCGTGTCTTTTAAACAGGATGTGCAGGGGTTAACGGTATCCAGGTCCACCATCAGCCACTGGGTAAAGGATTGCGTGGTTAAGGCCTATCAGGACAAAGGAGAGCCCCCCCCCTCCAGGGATCACTGCGCACTCAGAGAGGCTGCGACCACAGCAGCATTCCACAAGAATGCCCCGCTGGAGGAAATCTGCAACACCGCAACCTGGGCTCACTCATCCACCTTCATCAAGCACTACAAGGTGGATAAGTTTGCTTCTGCCAAAGCTGCTTTCGGCAGAAGGGTTCTTCAGAGGGTGGTAGCCCAGGTTTGTTCCCACCCAGGGATGTGGGGGGGTGTCACTGCTCAGGTACATCCCATTCCTGTCTGCTCCACTCCTGCACTGACTGACAATGGAAAGTTGGACTTACAGTGAAGTGTCTTTCTGGTCAGCGGAGAGTGGAGTAGACAGCCCCATCCTGGAGCAAAAGCTAGGCTTTAGAGTGGGGAAGGCACCTCTCTGGACACCCTCAGGCAACCACTGGTTGCTCACCCTCTAGGTAGAGTAGTAAGGGCTTCCTACGTCCCTTCCTGGCACTGTCTGCTGATTTGTTAATGTTTGTTCTTATTCTGTCCACTGTTCAAGTTCAAGTTCACGTAGGTGGAGTGGCCGATGGCTCAGTACTTGATTATTTACGGCTGTGTCACAAACTGGAGAGTGGGAGAAGGTCTCCTTCTTCTATCCAGCCACCAACTAAACTTTTATTATATAGCTGACTCTGCCTCCAAGAGGAGTTAACCTGTTCCTGTCTGCTGCACTCTCCACTGTCCAGAAGGACACTTCACAGTTAGTCCAACTTTCTGTTCAGCATCATTCAGCAAAGATGTTCCATGTTAATATCTCTTGTTCTTACTAGGTGATATTGGAAAGGGCTGAGACAGAAACTCAACAGAGGCTTAATAACCAGATAGAGAAGTTAGAACGTGAAATATCCCAACTGAAGAAAAAACTAGAAAATGAGGTGGAGCAAAGGCATGCACTTACCAAAAATCAAGATGTAAGTATTGGAAATGAAAGAAACAAGTCATTCATCTAACACTTCTGCTATATTGATGACATTTGAACAAATGAACAAATCCGTCTTGATTAATTTCTGACTCCAGGCCCCAAAAAGATAACAGAGATGGTGCCTGCCTAATATTCAAGGGGAGGGAATTCCACAGGGTAGGTGCCACAACACTAAAGGTCTGTTTCCTATTTTGTGCCGAACAGACCTGTTGATAAGGTGGTATCTGCAGGAGGCCCTCACCTGCAGAGTGCAGTGATCGATTGAGTATAAAAGCAGTAAGACAATCTTTCAGGTATCCTGGTCCCAACCTGTATAGGGCTTTGTACACCAAGATTAGAATCTTGAACTTTGCCTGGTAGCAAATGGGCAGGCAGTGCAATTCTTTCAGCAGCAGGGTGACATGTTGGCAATACCCTGCCCTGGTGAGCACTCTCACTGCTGCATTTTGCACCACCTGTAACTTCCGGACCAACCTCAAGGGCAGCCCCACATACAGCACATTACAGTAATGGAGCCTGGAGGTTACCAGTGTGTGGACAACAGTGGTCAGGCCATCCCAGTCCAGAAACGGCCACAGCTGTCTTACCAGCCAAAGCTGGTAAAAGGCACTCCTAGCCACAGAGGTCACCTGGGCCTCTAGTGATAAAGTTGGATCCAGGAGCACCCCCAGACTATGGACCTGCTCTTTCAGAGGGAGTACAACCCCATCCAAAGCAGGCAACTGACCAGTTATCCGAAGTTGGGAACCACCAACCCACAGTGCCTCCATCTTGCTAGAATTCAGTCTCAGTTTATTGGCCCTCATCCAGCCCACCACTGAGTCCAGGCCAGGGCTTCCACGACCTTTCCTGATTCAAATATTACAGAGAAATAGAGCTGGGTATCATCAGCATACTGCTGACACCTCGCCTAAATCTCCTGATGACAGCTCCCAAGGGCTTCATATAGATGTTAAACAGCATGGGGGACAAGATGGTACCTTGCGGCACCCCACAGCACAACTGCCAGGGGGCCAAAAGACAATCGCCCAATGCTATTCTCTGAAAACGACCTTGGAGATAGGATCAGAACCACTGTAAAACAGTTCCTCCAATCCCATCTCACCAAGTCAGCCCAGAAGGATACCATGGTCAATGGTATCAAAAGCCACTGAGAGATCAAGTAAGAGCAACAGGGTTGCACTCCCCCTGTCCTTCTCCCAATAAAGGTCATCCATCAGGGTGACCAATTCACTCCAATAACCAGGCCTGAACCCAGACTGAGATGGGTCAAGATAATCTGTTTCTTCCGAGAGCGCTTGCAATTGCTGTGCCACAACCTCTCAATCACCGTCCCTAAGAAGGGGGTATTTGCAACCGATCAGTAATTGTTGCAGACCGATGGGTCCAGGGTGGGGCTTTTTCAGGAGCGGTCGGATCACCGCCTATTTTAGGGCGGCTGGAACAACTCCCTCCCACAATGATGCATTGACCACACCCTGAATCCACTCGGCCAAACCCCCTTCGCAAGCTTTAATAAGCCAAGAAGGGAAGGGTCGAGAGGACATGTTGCTGGCTGCATCATCACAAACACCTTGTCAACATCATCAGGCCGCATCAACTGAAACCATTCCCATGAAGCTGGAGCAGATGTTGCACTGGATACCTCATTGGGGACTACAGTAGATGTGGACCCCTTTAACCAGCAGGATTGCACTCCCTGTTCATCAGCTGAAGAGCAGAGGGTTCAATCCTGCTGGGTGCTGCTTCACCAGCATGTTCCCTGTGGGGAGTGCGCTGGTGAATCAGACCCCTCCCCTCACCCCCATGAGTCAACTTTGACATGTGGGCAGGACTGCCCACCTATCAGTCACCTAACATCAGATGATTGACAGGTGGGTAGCCCCCACCCACCTGTTATTGCTGACCAGGCATGGGGAGATAAAAGTCTAGCCTGCTCAGCCAAAAATTCTCCCAACCCCTGCTCTGTCACAAGCACTGTCTAGTCTTCTAAATGTCATAAGCAGGACGGGATGGTTGGTTTCAGCAGTTAAGCAGGAAGCTTGATAAGTGAAGCTTTCTTATTTGTTCCATAGGTTTTATGTTTAGCAATTAAAACGAGACTTTTACAAATATTTTACAATTAAATGGGTGTTGCTTTTTAAAAAAAAAAAACTTCAGGCTTGATTAAGGTTGAGGTAAACAGTTCTGTTCCAAGGTCGTTATGGTTCCAGTTGAGCTATGTTTTAGTTTCTTTGGCTTTTGAAGTAAGGTGTCCCTGTTCCTTTTCAGATTCATTTACTGGATGCTAAAAGACAACTTGCGACGGAAATGAATCTTCATGCTAGTACAAAGGAATTGCTGAAGAACGCCCAAAAAGATATTGCAACAATGAAACAGCAGCTTCACAATATGGAGGCCCAGTTAGCTTCCCAGTCAACACAAAGAGCTCCTGGTCAAGGTAAGAAAAAAAAATAAACGTTTGCCAGTTTGAACCTGTATCCAGTGTATGTAAATCCAAGTGGCGTAAATCTCGGTCTGAATAGGACCAAACACAGGTAAGGTTGTGCTGTTGTACCTACCATGTAGCAGTGAAGAAAGCCTACTTCTCTTCCACTGTTGCGTCCGCAAGTAGCCATCCACCAGAGCTTTCTGAGTGGTCAGGGGTTTTTCGTCATCTGGTCAAGATAGCATTGCTCTCACAACCTCGGAGGACTGCTGCAATAACTTTGGGAAGCACTTTAGGGATAAAATCAATCATATTCAGACAGAGTTGGATTGCCACAGTTAGAGCAAGTCCAATGGAGGTGTCCAGAGCACTCTGTTCCATCCGTACTGGATCAGTTTAAATGATTGCAGCCTGAGTATGTGGACAAGCTACTTAAAGAGGTGTGGCCAACCACCTGCCCCCTTGACCATCTTGGCTTCTTAAAGCTAGTCATAGAGGGTTGACTGTGTGGGTCCAGGGAGTCATTAATGCTTCACTGAAGAAAGGGGAGGTACCATCTGCCTGAAGGAGGCAATGGTGTGCCCCCTCCTTGAGACGACCTCCCTGGACCTAAAAGTTGCTTAACAGCAACAGCTATTGCTGTTGCCCAGCAGCAAATATCCCCTTTTTGGGCAAAGTGGTCGAGAAGGTGATTGCAATCCAGCTTCAAGCATGTTTGGAGGAAACTGATTGCTTGGACCCATTCCATTCTAGCTTTAGACCTGGCCATGGCACTGAAACTGCCTTAGCCATCATGTTGATGACATCTGTCAGGAGAGAGATAGGGTGAGTGTGACCCTGCTCGTTCTCCTTGATCTGTGGGCAGTTTTTGATACTGTTGACCACGGTATCCTTCCAGAGCATCTCAGGGAGGTGGAGGTTGGGGGCAGTGTGCTTCAGTGGTTCTGCTCATACCTCCCCGGTAGGGTTGCCAGGTTCAGGGCCTGAGACTGATCCTGTATCTTTAGGAGAAGAGAAAGTCAGCCAAGTGCAGGTGTTCTTGCAACACTGTAATGAGAAAAACCACAAGGTGGAATTCTCCCTTCCCCCTGCACAACTTTTAAAGATACAGAAGACCTCTTGGAGGCCGGGCCTGTCAACCAAGAGGTCTTCTGTATCTTTAAAAGTTGTGGTTTTTCCCATTACAGTGTTGCAAGAACACCTGCACTTGGCTGACTTTCTCTTCTCCTAAAGATACAGGATCAGTCTCAGGCCCTGAGCCTGGCAACCCTACTCCAGGGCCATTTCAAAAAAGTAGTTATGGGAAGCTACTGTTTGGCGCCATGAGAGCTGTCCTGTGGTGTTCTGCAGGGTTCCATCTTGTCTCTCATACCACTGTTTAACATCAATATGGAGCCACTGGGAGCTGTCATCGGGAGATTTGAAGTGAGGTGTCATCAATATGTAGATGACACCCAGTTCTGTCTTTCTGTGTCATCTGAATTGAGAAAGGCAGTTGAGGTGCTGGACCAGTGCTTAGAGGTGGTGATAGGCTGGATGTGGGCCAGTAAAATGAGGCTGAATCTTGAAAAGACAGGTGTTGTGTGTCTAGAATTCTCATGTCCGGGAGGTAGGGAGACAGCCTGTTCTGGATGGGGTTACACTCCCCTGAAAGGAATAGGTTCACAGCCTGAGGATACTCCTGGACCCAACTTTGTCACCGGAAGCTTTGGTGACTCCGACTGGTTTGCCAGCTTTGGCCCCTTTGGGACACATACGAATTGGCCACAGTACTCCATGCTCTGGCAACTTTTAGATTGAGTTATTGCAATACTCTGCATGTTGGGCTGCCCTTGAAGACAACTTGGAAACTTCAATTTGCCTAAATGCAGCAGCGAGATTACTGGCTGGGGTTTCTTTAGATCTCATCTAACCTCTGTTTTAAAACAGCTGTGTTGGTTGCCAGTTCATCTCTGGGCACAGCTCAAGGTGCTCACGTTAGCGTTTCCAGCCCTAAACAACTTAAGTTCCAAATATCTGAAAGATCATCTCCTTCCCTATAGACCCTCTTGGGTGTTGAGATCACCAGAGGGGGCTCTTTGGGTGGTTCCACCATCCTTGGAAGCTTGAAGGGGTGGCTCAGGAGAGGGCATTCTCTGCGGCATCCCCTAAGCTATGGAACTCCTTCCCCACTGCAGTATGTCTGGCAACTTTGCTGTAAAGTTTTAGGAGGATGCTGAAGACACAGCTCTTTACCCTGGCATTTGACATCTGAGGCATGTAATTTTAGGACTCTCCCTACTTCGGGATTTTAGGCTGTTTTTAAATTGTTTTTAATGTTGTATTTTAAAATTGATGTAACCTGCCCTGGTACTTTTGCTGAAGGGAGGGTAATAGATGATGATGATAAAACATGGAAAACAGCCTCTTTTTTTGTTAAAATCAGTATAGTGGAATTCAATGTGCCCACAAATTAAGAATGAATTTGAATAACATCTTATTTCATTTAATTATATCTTGGCCCAATTATTTCTTTGAGATACTAGATTGTTTTTATTTATTAAGGGTGTATGTGATATAAAATACACACACAAGCACATATATGGCAGCAAAAACATGGTTGGACCCAGACTGGCAGAGCAATCAAGACTGTAGGAAGCCAGTGTAAATTGTGCCAGTGTAACTTACCCATATCAAACTCTGTTCAGAAGTGGGGCTATGGAGCCAGCCCAAGTGGGCAGAGAGAAAACAAGCCTTCAAAATAGAATTTGACTTACATCACCCGTTTTGCCAGTGTAATTTTCTGCTGGATTGCTAGGTCATGTGACTGAGCTAAATGAAGTTTGGAATGAGGTAAGCCTACCCCTTCTCCACCCTGCTCCTGTCACTCCCCCGGAACACTCCTTTGGGGGACTTGCCAGAGTTAAGCTGGCATTAGCCAGAGATCCACCTGTTCCAAACTCTGTTCATCCTGACAGATCTTGGGTTGGGATTGCTCTGTAAGTTAGCTGCACTAGGTCCCATTGATTTCAGTAGGACTTGTTAGTCATGAGAGTAACTTTTCACACTGGTTTTATATGAGGTCTAGTCTAAATTCATCCCAGTGAGAATAATGTGCAAAAAAACCCCATCTACTTCAGGATACAGATTCAACAATCTACATATTTTAAACTTTGTTTTGAGAATTTTACATTGAAATTTTATAAATAATATGTGCTTCAAAATAGCAGCCTTCTCATAGTATAGTCCCTTCAGTTGATTCTTCCTGAACAATTTAAAAAGCCCCTTTACATCTAATGTGGTCAAAAAAAAATTCTGTGTCCTGGAGGGACTGCAGGATTTTGCTGTAGAGCTTCAAATATATATAGCTAGTACATCTAGAAGCATGTAGTTATGAAGTACATATTAATGCTCCTTTGGTAGGCATTGCCTTTTAGTTACTAATGGATAGGTTACCTTGATTGGATGGGGTGAGTGAAAAATTTGAAGCTTTTTGTGTCCGTCTGTACCCAAATGAATGTACCTGAAGACAGAACATGCACGTGGTATTCCATAAAACCTCATTTAATGTAATGGTACTATATGTACATTTTTAGGCCAGCCAAGCACAAGTGAGAATGTGGATGATCTCATAAGTCGATTGAGGCAGTCTGAGGAGCAAGTTAACGATTTGAAGGAAAGGCTGAAGACTGCCACAAGTAACGTGGAACAATATCGAGCTATGGTTGTAAACCTTGAAGAATCCCTTAACAAAGAGAAGCAGGTAATAGACTATTAATATCACCTGCTATATATAACTTAGTCATGAAGCTGTATTTTCATGACACAACCCATAATATGCCTGTAGTTTTCTCATCACAACTTATGGCAGGAGGGGGAAAAAACAACCCTTGAGTATCAACTTGGGAGTACTTCTGGATCCAGGGCTGCTCCTGGATGCCCAGGTGGCAGTGTTGACCAATGTACTCTTCAGCTGGTGCACCAATTGAGTCTCTTCCTAGACAAATTAGACCTGGCCCCATCGTATATGATGTCAGGTGTAGGGCATGTGGCACGGCTAGGGGAAAACAGCCTTATAGGCATGCACAGCAGGAAGCAAGGGGCTCAGTTGCCCCCCTGGATGACCTATAATCCTCAGATTCCCAGCTTTCCTTTTTAAAAGTAGTTTTCCAACATTTGTAGAACCTGAGAAATGAGGCAACATCTACGTGCACTTTTTGTGTGTGAGAAACTACTCTACTCCCCACTTTCAGTGTTTTAAGTTGCCTTCCTTCCCCCTGAAAAATTCCTGTGGAAGCCCATGCTCACAGGCCAAATTAGGACTACTACCTGACTTAATTAGGCTTGTGGGGCTAAAGTACCCCACTTCTGCCTTAATCAGTACAATCAAATGATAGTGTAGGTTGCTTCCCCCATCCAACTTGAGCGTCCTGGTTTTATAGTCATTTCTTAGAGAACTGGCTCAAAAATATCTCAGACATGCCTTATCCTTAGAGTAAGTTTCCCAAGATAATAACTTGTCCTTTATTCTGTTAGACTAGAATAATTTTTCCTCTTTAAAATGAAAAGTTAGAGTCATTTGGGAGAATTTGTGCATTGGCTTGTATTTCAGATACCACCGCTCAAGCATACTTCCCACTCTCAAGGAAAGTGATGGAATATGAGCAGATCTCTTTTGTGCTTTGCACTGCTTAAGCATATTGTATTTAAAGTTGAGTTGATTGTGCAGGTGACCGAAGAAGTTCGTGCAGCTGTGGAAGCCCGCTTAAAGGAGTCCTCTGAGTATCAGTCCCAACTAGAAAAGAAATTGATGGAAGCAGAGAAGGAAAAACAGGAGCTTCAGGATGAGAAACGTAAAGCTATAGAGAACATGGAACAACAGGTATAGAAGCATGAATGTTCACCACCATGCATTTTTCCTTTCACTTTAGCTAGCGAAAGAACATAGTTAGGCTTCAAAGAGCTGCTTCAGATTCATGCAAGGGCTTGAGTATGTCTAGTGTGTCTGCATTTTTAACGTTGTGAACAGCAGACCTCCATGCCTTTTAAAATTTGCTTGTGCAACTCCTCTCCGTTTCAAAATTTGCTTCCCATGTGACATAGAGGGCATGTATCAGGGCTCCTTTTCTAAACACTCAAAACCAAAACCTTATTGGGCATACAAAGTTAGTTGCCTGACCTAGAGATTTCTGCTTGTTGCTCACCTTCTGATTGTCTGCTACGCATATTGCATTGAACTCGTTTTGGCAGAGCCAGAATTACTGAGCCAGTGGCAATTAAAAAGGTGTACATGGCACTTTACTGTCTGTTTTTAATGGAATTAGAACACTGAAAATTGTGTGAGGGCTTTCTGTAGAATGCTTCCGTTACATATCAATATTATAACAAGATTTTACTACAACAAAATTCCTGTAAAACAATTAAGTGATTAGTACTGAATCCAGACCTGGAAATAAAAAACTAGACTGTTGGATGAAAAACACCCAGTCAGTTAGGACGTTGGTTGTTTCATTCAGATGAAAAGGATGATTATAAGAATCTACCCTAAGGCTATTTAATTGGAGAAGAGTTGTAGTCCTGCAGATATAGTGGCCTTGAATTAAGTCAAATCCAGGATATATATAATTATTTAAGCTTTGGTTGTTTAGCGTACCAATCAAGTGTAACTTTAAAACGTAATGGTCGTCAAACAGCCTCGATTGTTTGATTCTTGATATTTCATGACTAGCTTTCTGAGCTGAAGAAGAACCTCTCCAGTCTGAAGTCTGAAGTCCAGGAAGCTCTTCAGAGAGCAAGTACAGCACTTACCAATGAGCAACAAGCTAAACGGGACTGCCAAGAACAAGTACGTTTTTGCAAGTTCTATCTAGCCAAAGGTCTAGGATTGTTTTTAGGACCCACCTTGTTTAGGGATTTTAGGTTGTTTTAAAATTGTTTTTAATATCATGTTCTAAAATTGTTTTAACCTGCCCTGGGACCTTTGGGTGAAGGGTGGGTAATAGATGAGGAGGAGGATGTTGATATTAATCATTTTATATTCAATTGCTTTTGCATGGCAATGTTTGTCATAAATGTCCAAGTGATGTTTGTGCACTGAAGCACTGCTTTTGTACTAGCCTAATTGGATGTTTGCTTTATTGTGTCATGTTGGTGTATAATCATCAAAAATGGGAACCCTCAGCATTGTATTTCTTTCTGTTAGAATGACACTGTAATGTTATATTGCTTGGGAACTTGCATGTAAACTTAAGTGGGATCCCGTTACAAAAATAAATCTGTCTAAACTAGAATCCAGTGGTGGAAAACACTCTTATCCTAAATTTTAGGGGAACTAGCATGACTATTGGAAATGGTATGGGTTTTGTTTTTCCCACTGATACTTCTGCACATAATGAGGCACAAGGGCTCTGTGTGTGTGGGGGGGTGTGGTGTGTGTGGTGTGGTGTGTGTGGTGTGTGTGGGTGTGTGTGTGTGTGTGTGTGTGTGAGTGAGTGATATGGACCGGCACCTCTTTGTTTGCACCCACAGCACGTGTGCCAAGGTACAAGTACTGGCACCTCTTTAAACAGCACTGTTAGCCATCAAATATAAGCCTATAATTCTGAGGGTGGGCGGGGAATTTTCGAAGGAAATAAAGCTATATGAGCTTCTTAAAGGTTCAGAACCATTGATAGCTGTGTGTTTTACAGGCCAAAATAGCCGCAGAAGCCCAAAATAAATACGAACGGGAGCTGATGCTTCACGCGTCTGATGTTGAAGCTTTACAGGCTGCCAAAGATCAAGTTGCTAAGAATTCCACCGTAAAGCAGCAACTGGAGGATGTAGTCCAGAAAGCAGAATCTGCATTGCGAGAGAGCAAAGCTTCATGGGAAGAGCAAGAGAGAATGTTAAAGGTATTTTTTTTCTGATTCCGGTGACCCATTCCAGGTTTTACAAATGTGCGTAGTCCTCGAATGTGAAAGTTTTATGTTTGTTTTTCAAAAAGCTGTGGTGACCAGCTTTGATACTTTCTTAAAGGACGAAGCTTCTCAGCTTTCGTCTCGCTGCGAAGACTTGGAAAAACAAAACAGACTGTTGCATGAACAGCTGGAAACTCTAAGCGACAAGATGATGTCTTCAGTGAAGGAAGGCGTGCCAGGTGCATTAAACGTGTCTCTCGGTGAAGAAGGAAAATCTCAAGAGCAGATAGTGGAAATTCTCAGGTATGCTGTATTTAGTGTATTGATCTGATGTATTCTTATATTCAGTTTATTTTGCATGGTATGGTAATGTACCCCAGGGATAGCCAACAGGGTGCCCTGCAGATATTATGGACTGCAACACCCCAGAAAGCAAGGCCAGTGGTCAGGGATGATGGGAACTATAGTCCACAACATCTGGAGGATACAACATTAGCCATTTCTGATGTACCTTGTTTCAGGATCATTTCTAATGGGACTTGCAACTACATTGTTTCAATTTCAAAGGGATGTGTGACATGCTCAGTATTTTGAATGGATTTAACAAAATGAAAACATCTTATGACCAGAGCAGTTAAGAAAACCATATTCTAAGGATTAAGAAGGAGTGGCAAGATTGTAGGCTCGTTTTTTTCTTATACTCTGATCCCTACCCTGTGTGTCCTTTACCTTGCTTGGGTATTATGTGTGACCATAGCTGGTTGATGAAGGATGCTCCTAAACTCCCATTCAGAAACCTGGTTTAAACCTTAACCAAGGTTAGCATCGCATACATGCGCTGGTAACCCAGGACAGATAACACAATCAGACAACCTATTCCCAGTTTGTAAACAATGATTCCACATTACGTCTGCGTTTGCCCAAAACAAGTCTTAATATCTATCAGCTAGGGGTCCTGTTTTCTAGCTTCATTTTACTATTCAGCAATTTTTAGCTTTGTGGACTAACAAAAAAAATTATTGAAGCATTTAATCTCAAGTAAAGCTTCATTACAGGTTTATACGCAGAGAAAAGGAGATTGCAGAAACTAGGTTTGAGGTGGCTCAAGTGGAGTGTTTACGCTACCGCCAGAGGGTGGAACATTTGGAAAGGGAGCTTCAGCAGTTGCAGGAGAGTCTGAATGCAGAGAGAGAGAAGGTGCAGGTATGTATGCAGTTAACTGGCATGTTTTCATTTGTATAGACTCTAAGAGTCATCCTAGAAACATTCCATCATATTAGTAGTTTATTGAGAATACTGCTAACATTATTGGTAATATCTGGGCAACATCACTGGCTTGCTTTCAGAAACATTACTATTGTTAAGTAGAAAGAATTTGAGTTGAGTGCCAATGCAAAACATCTGTTTGTAATTAAGTGAAGATAAACACTTAGATTGAGTTGTTTTGGAGGACAATGAGATTCCTCTGAGAAGATTGGTAATGGGTGACCAAGCTTCCCTGGAAGACAGCTTGCCCATCTCTTCTCCTGCCACGCACCCTCACTTCATATGGGACAACAATAAAGCCCAATAGGCCTGGCTGCTGCTCCGTGTGAATTTCATGTGAACTGACTGTGCTCTCTAGATCACAGGCAGCAGAATCTGACAGTGCACAAGGGTTCTGCAGCAGAAAGAGTTCTGTGGGATCTAATGAAGTGCTTCACTAGCACAAGGAGTTTGGGCTGTGCGAATGAACTCCCTCCCTTCCCCACAGGCCTCCTAAATCTGTTCTGAGTTTTCCCCAACCCTCTGGAGCAGATTTGGAGAGGGAACAGGTGGGTGCACAGGGACAGAAAGGGGAAGTTCCATTACAGTGTTTGCACTAGCAGAAGCATTTCGTTGAATGTCACCCTATGCAGGTTGCATCTTACTGAAAACAGATATTTTCATGAATATTTGGATTTTACTTTTGCGTTAGGTGACAGCAAAAACAATTGCTCAGCATGAAGAACTAATGAAGAAGACTGAGACCATGAATGTTTTGATCGAAACCAATAAGATGCTGAGGGAAGAGAAAGAGAGACTGGAACAGGAACTTCAGCAAATGCAGGCAAAGGTCAGTATGCATTTTAAATCTAGCTTTCAGAAGCCTGAAACAATAACCAAACTTATATCAATGTTGTCAGATACAATGAAAATCACAAATTGATATTACTTATATCAGAGCTCTAAAACATTGGTGCTCTCTTACCATATAAAAATGATAGGCTTGTTCTTTCAAGATATTGGGAATTAATGAGATCCAGTTGTTGGCTGACATAAGGAAGTTATACTTGAACAAAATGGGAAATTAGAGACTGGTTAAAATATACATCTAGCTGCTGCTGTGTCATGGAACTCATAATTTACAAACTAGAATAATTTTAGACTTTGGAAGGTTCCAAAGCAAGGAGCTATTTGTTCACTAAGACAAAATGTTAACGTTTGCATATAAGGATTGTGACTATACTGGGGAACAAAGTCACTGAGAGTAACTTCTCAACAATTATGGGTTCAGGTGCGTAAGCTGGAAGCTGATATTTTGCCTTTGCAAGAGTCTAATGCTGAGCTGAGCGAGAAGAGTGGGATGCTCCAGGCAGAGAAGAAGCTTTTGGAAGAAGATGTCAAACGCTGGAAAGCCCGGACCCAGGTGAGCTCATCTTGGATTCTAGGACTATTGCTTTTGCAGTGTCTCAACATGACATTTCTACAGCGTAAAATTAAGGGGTCCCTAACCAAAGATGTTATAGAAGAACAAGAAAAGGGGGGGAAAGCAGAATAAGGCTATAATTATGGTCTAAGATTTTGATCAAATACAATTGTGTATTTGCTTAGATACTAAGGAGTAAGAGTTAGGAAGAAAAGCATTTAAGGCTTTACAGGAAAGGCTTGAGGAGGGAAATCAGAAATAGGTTAAACATTGTGTGTGTTCACAGAAAGATGAGCATGGGGTATGTGCCAGTAGCCATGAGTGTTCCCTTTTTTCTTGGTGTGAATGGGGTCCCTTTGTGTAGCACTCAACTGCAGTCTTGTCCTGTGTTTTTCAAGAGCAGCATCCTGTGCTACAAGGCAAACAGCTTTTGAAATTGCTCAAACGTTATGGTTTAAATCAGTGAATACTTGATTAGAATCACCTGTAATGGGACAGCCCAGATAATGGCTTAAAATATGCATATAATGTGCTGAAATCATTTATGTATGCTTAAGATTTGCTGAAATAGCTTATAAGTCTGCTTCATGCAAAGGGCTTAATAGTATGAAAAGGAGTAGTTTAAAACTACCACCCCTTTTTCCTCTGTCTCCTGACTTAAAGCTGTAATTTCCCTATGAAAATAACTGGAACAGACATAGAGATAAAATGTCTTGGAAGACAGCCAATGCGTCATGTTAACTGTCAAAATAATGTAAGAGAAAATCTTTCTATGGTGAAGTTATGCTAACTAGTTGATGCTAACTAGACTCACCAGGAGCGTCTGGTTAATGACCTCATGAGAGCTTGATGAGAAGTAGCAAAAAGTCAGATAAGGCCAGGGAACACACCTTCCATTAGATAAAGAAGTATATAAAAAGCTAGGTTTTATAGCACTCAGGACCCCTCAGCTCTGCTGAGGTGGGGGATCGAAGAAAGCAGGAGAGAACCATCTATTCCATTCATAACATCTGATGGGTGATGTATCATGACGTGTGTACTTTGTAACTTTGGCTCTGCGATATGACTTAGAGTTTAACTCAGTCCTTCATCTATTGTAACTTGTTTTAACTAAGATGTGCCTTCAGAGTCTTGTACTTTGACGTTAAATTGATATCAAGCAATTTCTTTCATGCTGATACAGATTTCTATTTTTCAGTTTCTGCAATGATGGCTAAGGCCACCCAGAATGCATTTTTATTACTTGTAGTGTGCAAAATATGAATAAATAGCATATATGTTAAAGACTGTTCTTCTGTCTGAAGTCTGACTCCCAAATACAACATTTCTGGTACCTCCCAAGTCTCAAGAGCTCTTGAGTGGGGTCTCCTCCGCCTGCACTAGATGACTGCTGTTGATAACCTGTGAGCTTAGGTGAACTAACATTTGACATACAAGGACTCTATGTAGACACAGGAAGGGAGAAAGCAGGAACCCTCGACCATGTGCAATCACTGGCAAGGGGGCTGGCTTTGCCGATATTGCACCTTTTATGTTCTGCAACAGTTAGAAACACACTTGGGCTGTCAATTGAAATTTAGCCTTCTTACTGTAGGTACCTTTTGAATAGGGAAATTGAGAGTAGATTTGAGACAGAATTGGGTGTGGTATGTATGAGTTGGGGGAATGCTGCATATTGTGAGCCTTGGCAGGAGGGAGGGTGAAGAGGGAAGGGATCGTGCTCCTGTTCAGGAAGTTATGGCTAGGAGGTGGTCCTGAAACTTAAGACGTTTTCAGAAGGTGTTCCTGGTTTTTTGTTTTGTGATTTTTTTAAAATTTGGTGTTACCTTTTCGTTTCATTGTGTGTGTGTGTGTGTAGATATGTATGTTTGTATTATTATGACAACAGAAGATTTACAACAGAAGTTGACAACAACGACATTGAACTTGTCAAGGATTTTCAATACCCTGGCACAGTCATTAACCAAAATGGAGACAATAGTCGAGAAGTCAAAAGGCTAGGACTGGGAAGGACAGCTGTGAGAGAACTAGAAAAGGTCTTCAAATGCAAAGATGCATCGCTGAACACTAAAGTCAGGATCATTCAGACCATGGTATTCCCAATCTCTATGTGTGGATATGAAAGTTGGATAGTGAAAAAAGTGGATAAGAGAAAAATCAACTCATTTGAAATGTGGTGTTGGAGGAGAGCTTTGTGCATTCCATGGACTGCGAAAAAAACCAATAATTGGGTGTTAGAACAAATTAAACCAGAACTATCACTAGAAGCTAAAATGATGAAACTGAGGTTATCCTACTTTGGACACATAATGAGAAGACATGATACGCTAGAAAAGACAATCTACTCCCTTCAAGTCGATTCCAACTTATGGCGACCCTATGAATAGGGTTTTCATGGTAAGCAGTATTCTAAGGGGGTTTACCTTTGGCTTCCTCTGAGGCTGAGAGGCAGTGACTGACCCCAGGTCACCCAGTGAGATAATGCTGGGAAAAACAGAAGGGAGTAGAAAAAGAGGAAGACCAAACAAGATGGATTGATTCCATAAAGGAAGCCACAGACCTGAACTTACAAGATCTGAACAGGGTGGTTTATAACAGATTCTATTGGAGGTCGCTAATTCATAGAGTCGCCATAAGTTGTAATCAACTTGAAGGCATATAACAAGAAATTGTATTTTCTTTTTTATAAACCACTTAGAGACTGTTCTGGTATAAGTGGCATATAAATATATGAAATAAACAAAATACATAAATTGTAATTATCAAGATGGGTAAATTTCTTCTTCCAGCATTTATTGAGCCAACAAAAAGATACAGATGTTGAAGAGTATCGGAAGCTTCTTTCAGAGAAGGAGGTGAACAGCAAACGCATACAGCAGATGAGTGAAGAAATAGGCAGGCTTAAAGCAGAAATCGCAAGGTAAATTATAAAGAATGTCTTACATTCTGGGAAGCATTGAAGACAGTTGTATGCTTGATGGTAGAAGCAATATGTTTTATCCCTTCATGTAAATATCAAGTCTTGTTCAGCAGATAATGTGGACTCCTGTCCTTGTGTCTTTACAACTTTAATCCTGGTAAATTTGCTCTGCCTTTATCCCTGGGGTTGTGGATTCTGTTCCCCTGGTAGCCCTTGCCTAAACAGAGCTATGGCCACACCATAAGCATGGGCCCTTTGTCTATGGTAGAACATATATTTTCCAAGTTTAAGGTCTCAGATTCAATCCCCAGCATTTCCAGCTTTTTAGAAAACCTTAGTGATTCAAGGTTATATTTGAAAGGGATGAAAATGGCACATACCTGGCCTACTTACTATCACTTGAGGCTCAGGTAGCCTCAGTGGCACGGAGTGCCTTCTACCAACTTCGGTTGGTGGCCCAGCTACGCCCCTATCTGGACAGGGATAACCTGGCTTCAGTTGTCCATGCTCTGGTAACCTCCGAGTTAGATTACTGCAATGCGCTGTACGTGGGGCTGCCCTTGAAGACAGTTCGGAAACTGCAGCTTGTGCAAAATGCAGCAGCCAGATTGGTAACAGGGATCAGACGGTTCGAACATATAAAACCAATTCTGGCCCGCTTGCATTGGCTGCCTGTATTTTTCCGAGCTTGATTCAAGGTGCTGGTTTTAACCTATAAAGCCTTACATGGCTTAGGACCGCAATGCCTGATGGAACGCCTCTCCTGACACGAACCCACCCGTACACTATGCTCAACATCTAAGGCCCTCCTCCAGGTGCCTACTTGGAGGGAAGCTGGGAGGGTGGCAACAAGGGAGAGGTCCTTCTCAGTTGTGGCCCCCAAATTATGGAATGATCTCCGTGACGAGGTGTGCCTGGTGCCAACACTGTTATCTTTTTGGCGCCAGGTCAAGACTTTCTTCTTCTCCCAGGCATTTTAGCATGTGTTTTTAAATCGTTTTTTAAAAAAAAATTAATTGTGTTTTTAAATTGTTTTTGTGTTTTAAAATTTGTATATTTGTTTTTAATTGCTGTAAACTGCCCAGAGAGCTTCGGCTATGGGGCAGTATATAAATGTAATAAATAAATAAAAATAAATAAATAAACTTAGGCAACTTAGTGAAGAAGAGCACATGCTTTGTGTGCATAAGGTCCCAAGTTCAGTCCCCAGCATTTCTTGTTAAATGAACTTGGATAGCAGAGTTGGGAAAAACGTCTGGACAGATTTATATCCAATGTATTAGAGACTGCTACCAGTCAAACAATGCATTAACTATGTAAGGGAGTTTACATGCAGGATTTTACAAACATGGCCATAACAGTTATATGCAGCCACTAAGAGATTGGTTTGCTCCTTTGATTTATGTGAAATGCACCTGTAGTCTTCATGTGTAGTCTGTAACCTCTCCTGTGGTTGAAGCTAGAGACCAGTTTGAGAACTGCCAGCATAAAACATGAAAATTATCTTTATAATTGTAACTTTTATAGGATGCAGTTTGAACCAATCAGTATTTTACATAACTTACTCATATGTGTATTCATAGCTACTAACCAGTGAAACTGATGATATTAATAAATAATAATATTTATTCTCAGAGCTTTCTTTTAAACTGTTCAGTTCACATTTTCCATATGAGTCTGGCCATCACTGCGGGTTATAGCTCCACCTATCGTGCGAAGGCAAGAATGTTTTTGAAGTCAAGACTAGGGGCGTCAGGCCCCTCCCACTCTCCAGTTCATTCTTGCCTTCGTACGAACAAGTTTCAAATTCAGATAGCGTAGCTTCTAGCTAAGTTTTTGTACTTTTTCTGTGTATTGTCTGACAGGGTGTGGAGGTCTGTTTATGTGTGTTTCCCACGTTCTTTCCTCCCCTCTGTCTCGTGTTTAACATTGTCTTTGTCCTTATCCCTGGGGGATTTCCTTGCGGGGGCTCTCCCTTCCCAGGCTAATTTCTTTTTCCCCAGGTTGGAGCCTTATGGCTCTTTAACAGACCACGGCTGCGGTTTTTTACCTTTTTCCGGCAAGAGCTTGCGGCTGCAGCTCTCTCCCTTGTACGGGACAAGTTATTTTTTCCAGATTCTTGACTCGGCTCTGTAAAGACCGCGGCTGCGGCTCTTTCGTTTTTTCAGGCGGGAGCTTGCGGCAGCAGCTCCCTGCCCTTCTCTCAGGAGCCTGCTTAGCGGCTATCTTTGCTTTAGTCCCAGACCGGCTGCGTTGCTGCCCGTCTCGATCGGCAGCGGTTTTTTCCCCTCTCTGCCCCTTTTCGGCTGGGAGCCTGCAGCTGCGGCTCCCCCCCCCCGGGCTACTCGACCTCCCTGCCTCGCTCTGCGGCTTTAAAGCCTTGCCGCGACGGGTTTTCAGTCAGCAGCTGTAGCTTATTCCCTATTACCCCCTCAGCCGCTACGGTCCTTCCCCGGCCGCTCTGCTTCCCTGACCAAGTCTTGCCTGTCTGCCTTTTCCAGCCGTGACTTCTTTTTTCCTCGCGGCTGCAGCACGCTTTTCAGACCCTCAGAGCCACCATTGCTCCTTCGTTGTAGCCGCCATTTTTGATTGCATTGTTTACCCGCTCATTGCGGGCGCCATTTTTACCAACTTTTTCCCGCTCTTTCTGTTCACCTCAGTACTAATAATAAAAGTGAGTCTAGCCCTGTATGTGTGCTGCGGATAAGAATCCACAGTTCTACATGCGCTAGTCTCCACAACTACTGCTCCTGTTTCTCTCGGATGCTGCACGTTTGCGTCCGGATTATCAAGGCTGTGGCTGGGCAATAGACTTTTTGATTTATACATTCATCCGTCCGTGCACCAAGACTGCTGAGATTGTGCACGAGTTCTTTGATCTGTACATTCTGCCCCCTCTGTGGCCGTGTACTGAAACCCATAGAGAATATAAGATGGCGGAACAGCCAGAGATGCCTCAGACAGCCAAGCTACAACCATCTAAGACAACTAAGACTAAGCATGTCAAAGCTGCAGCCAAGACTAAACACCTTCCCAGCCACAGCAAACCCAAACGCCCACGCTATGCCTCTGCTCCAACCCACACTAGAGCAGTCCAGGAACAGTTATCAGACGTATTTCATTCTCCTGCTGCTTCCTCTGACGAAGAGGAATTTGCGGGTTTTCCTGCACAGCCAACAACTAGCCAGCCTCCTCCAATGTTGCCGCCCAGGGCTTATCCGATGTCACAGTCCACGGCGCCAACTACTCAAGGGCCTCCATCTGCGGCACCGGGGCTGCAGCTGTCTCATGAGTTCCTTTCACAGTTACAAGGCATGTTGTCATTTTTACAAACGCAGTCACCACAGGTCCCTGCCATACCTCAGCACAGTACGAACCAATATGTATATAATGAGGCAAATTCATCTTGCTCCCCAAATCCTTATAATACTGCCAGAGGCAGAGGTATTGATGACTTCTCGTGTGGGGCGGAGTCACCCTTCGTTGAACAAGACGAAGGTGACGAATGGAGTGATTATTCGGAACATGAGGAGGATACCTCGTACCGCTTGTTCAATGCCTCCGACTATCAGCCTCTTGTTCGCAGGGTAGTTAGCACGCTTGGTCTCCAAGCTATTCCACCTGCAACTACCACTCCAGCTATTAAAGGGGCCAGGGTTCTGAAATCACCTGCACCAGTAGAACATTACCTCCCGGTGCCAGATCCCATCGCAAAACTGGCCGCCGACGAATGGGCTCATCCCTTGCAAGCTCGCCGCTTCAAGAATCTTGTGGACAAGCTTTACTCTCTGGCTCCTGACTTTACCAACAAACTGGCCGTTCCCGGCATAGACGAGCCTATTACTAGTCTTGTTTCTCGCTCTCTTTTGCCACGGGAAGGGGAATCCCAACTAAAGTATGCTACTGAGCGGAGGTTAGACTTCGCTCTACGCAAGAATCATGAGGCCACCGCTTTCTCCATGCGTGCCTCCGCATCGGCTTCTATTTTCTCCAGGGCAGCAATGATGTGGCTGGATGATCTTCTAGAGGATCCTAATCCTGATCCTGCGTCGATGAGAAGGTCACTAATAAAGTTGTGCGAGACAGCGGCGTTTGTAGCTGATGCCACCTTGGACGCCAATCAACTGGGAGCACGAGCCATGACGGCTCAGATAGTCGCTCGGCGAACCCTTTGGCTTCGTCACTGGCAAGCTGATTCCACAGCCAGAGTCAATCTCTCCAGGGCACCTTACTCTGGATCTTTACTCTTCGGCGACGATGCCCTAAAGGCAGTGCTTGTCGATCCGAAGGACGCTCGAAAATCGGTTTTGGACACTGTCAAAAATGTTGAGCACCAGCCTTTCAGGCACTTCCCCTCTTTCTGCACGAACCAGCCCTTTCGAGGAACGCGGCCAGGAGGACGAGACCGCGACTTCCGATCCTATAACACCCGTCCCTTCCGGGGAGCCTGGAACAGACGTTTCCAGGGCAGAGGTCAGTACCAAGGGCGCAGAGGTACTTCATCGTCCTCATATACGGGAGGGTCTCGCCAGAACAAACAGTTCTAATGTACTACCGGTTGGGGGCAGACTGCTTATGTTTGGAGACCATTGGCTGCGTCTGACTAAGGTCGCCTGGATCAGGGACCTTTTTTATTACGGCTATGCAATAGAGTTTTGGGCGATCCCACCAGGCAAGTTCCATCCCTCTCCCTGTCCCAGGGTGCCAGACAGGCATGGCATCATGCAGACAGCTATACATCACCTCTTGGACATAGTGGTGATAGAGCCAGTCCCTACAACAGAGAGGTCGGAAGGGGTGTACTCCCTCCTATTTGCTGTGCCAAAATGAGATTTGTCATGGAGGGCGGTATTGGACCTCAAGTTCGTCAACCGTTTTGTAACATATCGCAGGTTCAAAATGGAATCCCTCCACTCCATTACGGAAAGCCTGCACGAAGAAGACTTCCTGGCTTCTATCGACCTAAAGGAAGCGTATCTCCATGTGCCCATTTGCATAGCCCACAGAAAATTCCTTTGGTTTGCTTTTGGCCCCCAGCACTTCCAATATAGAGCGATGCCGTTCGGCCTCTCCTCTGCCCCGAGAGTATTTACCAAAGTGCTACTCATCTTAGTGGCTTATCTCCGGATTCAGGGGGTCCATCTCTACCCATATCTGGACGATCTGTTAATACGGGCAAGTTCTGAGGAGCTGGCTCATCGTCATATAACGCTCACCCTCAATGTCTTGCAGGCCTACGGCTGGCTTGTCAACTTCGACAAAAGCCATCTTCACCCAACCCAATGCCTACTACATCTAGGGGCGACGTTGGACACCCTGCAGGCAATGGTGTTCCTGTCTCCAGATCGCATCACTGCCATCACAAACATCGCAAGGTCCTTGATGCAACAAACATTCACAGATGTCATGCTTCTAGCCAGGGCACTCGGAATGTTCATCTCTACCATCCATATTGTGCCATGGGCTCGAGCCCACACTCGTCACCTTCAGTGGGCTTTGTTGCCTTTTCAACAGGACATTGCCAGCTCCAATCATCGCAAAGTTCCCTTGAGCCCCGCACTGCGCCTTTCATTCCGCTGGTGGACGAGGGTCCAACATCTTTCCAAGGGCACTCCGTTCAGAGAACCCCGCAGAACTGTTGTCACCACAGATGCCAGTCTCATCGGCTGGGGAGCCCACTGCAACTCCCAGTATGTTCAGGGGGTTTGGTCCACCGCAGAGCAGACTCAGAGCATCAATTGGCTGGAGCTAAAGGCTGTCCACTTAGCTCTACTTCATTTTCAGTCTCTGTTCCCTTTGGACCATGTTATCATTCGAACGGACAACACGTGTGTAAAATCACATTTGAACACACAGGGGGGCACCAGGTCCCGCCCTCTGCAGGACCTAGCCTTCCTCATCTTCGTCTGGGCAGAACAACATCTACAATCCCTGAAAGCAGAACATCTCAGAGGGATTTGGAATGTGACAGCAGACTGGCTCAGCAGACAACAGGTTTTTCCGGGAGAATGGAAGCTTCATCCAACCGTTTTCCATCATCTTCAGTGTCGGTTCGGCACCTTCTCAATCGACCTGTTTGCTTCCAGTCGCAATTGCCAGCTTCCCAGGTACTTTGCCTGATACCTGGACACAACAGCGGAAGCAGTGGATGCTCTGTCAATACCATGGCCAGACGGTCTTTTGTACGCCTTCCCTCCAATACCACTGTTAGCCAAAATCTTGAGGAAGGCGCGGAGCGAGAGGGCACGGCTGGTTCTGATAGCACCATATTGGCCACGCCGACCGTGGTTCTCGGATCTTCTTACAATGTCAGTGATGGATCCTTGGCCACTACCAGTCAGGCCAGACCTTCTATCCCAGGGTCCAATATGGCATCAGGACCCCACTTGGCTCAATCTAACAGCGTGGCTTTTGAACGGGGACATTTGAGGTTGGCTGGCCTGTCTGACGCTGTTATTGATATTATCTTGGCCTCAAGAAGACCATCTACCACTCGTATTTATCAACATACTTGGGTAGCTTTCTCCAAGTGGTGCCAGTCCCACCACCACGATCCTTCCCAGGCCACCATGCAACAGGTGCTGCAATATCTCCATAGTGGCTTTATGATGGGACTTAGACCTAACACCTTACGTCGACATGCCTCGACTTTGTCGTCTATTCTTTCAGTGTCTTCTTCTGGTGCGACTATTGCCTCACATCTGTTCATCAAACGCTTTCTGAGGGGTGTTGCTCTACGATCCCCGGCTGTTGTCCATCGGTTTCCCTCATGGAGTTTGTCAAAGGTTCTGCAGGCTTTGCAATGTCCTCCGTTTGAACCTATCAGGACTGTGCCTCTACGTCTGCTGTCCTTCAAGGTCTTGTTCCTGATCGCAGTCACCTCTGCGAGAAGAGTTTCGGAACTGGGCGCATTGTCTTCTGCTCGCCATCTCTGTGTCTTCCACAAGGACTCTGTTGTACTGAAGACTGAGCCTTCCGTCCCAAGGTCGATTCAGTTTTCCACTGCAACCAGGACATTGTTCTTCCTTCATTTTGTCCGAATCCTTCCCATCCTCTCGAGGAGGCTTGGCATTCGTTGGATGTTCGGAGGGCTCTCAAGACCTACCTGTCTCGGACCCAGGATATACGACGAACTGAGTCTCTATTTGTATCCTTTAATCCAAGGTCTATGGGGTGTAAAGTAGCTAATTCCACCTTATCCCGCTGGTTGCGGGCATGTATTGCCTTAGCTTACGAATCTCTTAAGCTTCCAGTGCCAGCTAGCATAACTGCTCATTCAACCAGGTCAGTGGCTACTACGGCTGCTTTTGCTACCAACGCTCCTGTTGCTGATATTTGCAGGGCTGCCGTTTGGTCTACCCCACACTCATTTATAAGGCATTATAAAATAGATTGCTATGCCTCTGCTGACTCCTCTTTTGGCAGATGAGTGTTGCAACAGGTTCTTAATGAGGATTAGCATGTGGGTGGTCCCTCCCTGTATGGGCTGCTTTGGTACATCCCGCAGTGATGGCAGGACTCATATGGAAAATGGACCATTGGTCTCACCTGAAGGGTGATTTTCATATGAGTATGGCCATCATGACCCTCCCAGTTGGAGGATGACTAGACATTTTCTAATGTGTTATATATTACTGTTACGCTATTATATTTTTAAATTTTCTAGTGAAGTCAAGACTGCTAGTTCTGTTCTCTCGCTATATTGGAGTCACGTTATTATGAATGTTATTGTGTCATTTTACTGCTGGCAGGCCTGTTGGCCTTGTTTTTGTATTTTTATATATTTCTCTTTAGACTCACTGCGAATGAACTGGAGAGTGGGAGGGGCCTGACGCCCCTAGTCTTGACTTCAAAAACATTCTTGCCTTCGCACAATAGGTGGAGCTATAACCCGCAGTGATGGCCGTACTCATATGAAAATCACCCTTCAGGTGAGACCAATGGTCCATTTTCCCCAGAATAAAAGACAGAAGTATGCAGAACATAGCTTCTATGGTTTCTGTTGTGTTGAAAGTTATTTCAAATTGTGTTAAGGGCAAATGCATCACTGATGACAAGTCAGAATCTGGTCCAGACCCTCCGAGAAGATTTGACAAAAACAAAAGCTGAAAAGGAAGCCCTTCAAAAGGATTTAGAAATGAAAGTGGCTGACATCCAAGAGAAAGTTAAAACAATAACACAGGTCAAGAAAATTGGGCGTAGATACAAGACTCAGTATGAAGAGCTGAAAGCACAACATGACAAGGTAGGCTTTCACTTCTGATACTTAAAATTGAGCAGCACTACTTTATCAGTTTTTTAAGACTGCTAGTTATCAAGTTGAAACACAGAGTTACTCTTAACAAGAGTACATATTTTAACAATGCTGTCTGATATTCATGTCTGCATAAGAAAAAGTAAACACTGAAATTCAGTCTGGCTTAATTTTCAGTTACTAAAAAACCTATATAAATACTTGGAAACTAAAGCATTGTTTCACAGTGCTGCATGTTGGTAACATCTTTCTGACTCCTTTAAGAGCTTTCAGCCTGATGATTATTGCTCGGAGGCCCCATCTTCTTTTGCTACTATGCACGTGTTCCCCTTCTTCTCCTTCTGGTCACAGCTCACTGACAGTGGCCTGATAGTACTGATTCCCTAAGGCCAAGAGATAGCCTAGCACTTCCCTGCCCCCCAGTGAATATTCATCCTTCTGAATAGTTAGTTTGCATGGAGGACAGGGCCGGCTCCAGGAATGCCAGGGCTCTTGGGCATCAGCTTGCCCTGGCCCCCGGTGTGTGTGTGCACATGCATGCCCATGCACGCACATGCCCCCCATGCCCCCCACCTGTCTGCTGTCTTTTACCATTGCCCTTAACGAAGATGGCGGCCGAGGTTTCCTTAAGGGGATGACGTCTCCACTGCCATCTTTGTTGATGGCACGCGTGTGTGCTGTGCGTGCGCATCTCTGCCGTCAACTAAGATGGCGGCAGGGGCTTCAGTATCTTAAGGAAACCTCCAGGGCGGCTGAGGGGCCCTGTAGCTCCAGGGGCCATCGGGCCAGTGCCCCACCTGGCCACCCTTTAGAACCAGCCCTGATGGAGGGCTTTGTAATGCTTGATGCCCCTCTAAAAGGAGCAGAGACACTCCGTTTACTATGCTTTGGACTGTTGTGTTGCAGTTCACCTCCATAGCCTTAATGTGGGAGACTGTAAGAGTGCCACAAGGGGTCCACAGCATGCATAATACTGATACCATTCTGTAACACAAATGTTTACATTGCTGTCCAAAATTTTAGGTCATTGCAGAAGCATCAACTCAGTCTTTTGTAGAACAGCAAGAGCAACATGTTTCAGACAAGGAAATTCAAGAGATGAAGGAGGCTCTAAGCCAAGCTGAAACGAAGATAAAATCCTTGGAGGGGCAGATTGAAAACTTACAAAAGGTAAGAGAGACTTTTGTGAGGTCCATATATGCCTATAGTCAATGCCAAAATTGAATGAATGACGAAGCAGGATGTTGTGCTTGTATAGTGGGAGGACAAGTTCAAATCTCTAAATTTGGCCCAGTCATGCTCTTTCAGCTTAACCTGCCTCAAAGATAAAATAGGATATCCCCAGGTAGGCTGTCCTGAGCTGCTTGATATAAATGTAAGTAGTGGTGAAATGGTGCCTTAGAAGTTAGTTTATAAATGTCTTAGAATATATCTTACCACAGGAAGAAACTACCTTGACAAAATATTAATGATAAAATATTTTATCTTAAAAAAATATCTTACAACCCTTGAATTGTCTAGTCTCTTCATGTGAGAAACTCATACTATTGCACTAAAACCCCAGCTATTGAAAATAATTTTGTAAACTTAAAAATTCGATGTCTTGCTTTCTGTAGACTCTAGGTGAGAAGGACATTGAAGTGAAAAATCTTCAGGAACAGGTAACCCAGTTGCAGTTCGAAGCTTCCCACCTTCTTCAAGATTTACAGGAAAAAACAACACAGGAAGAGCAGCTCAGGCAACAGGTTGCTGAGAAGGAGGAGAAGACTAAGAAGACCCTTCTGGCTGCCAAACAGAGGATTGCACAATTAGCAGGTGATTTGCCTCACAATTACGTTCCGAAAGAGTGGCCATGTTTAGTCTATTAACAGTCACAAGGTTTTTTAGGATGCCATGAGGTTCCAACTCCTTGATGAACACACAGGCTTTCATAAGCAAGAGCCCACTTCATCAGATTGATGAATTGACTGTGAAAATTGGGGTAGGGGTAGGGTGCAGACACACACATGCAACATTATAACTAGGGATGTGAAGGCCCAGAAAAAAATTAATTTAAGGGGAAACCATGTGTGTGTGCAATTTTTTCCAGGCCTTCACATCTCTAATCATAGCTCACTTTTTGGTTGTTGTAAACATGGCTTAGCCTTATCCAGATGCTCAAGAGCTACATGTGGTGAGGGGATCTGGAATTGTGCCAGCACACAAGCCGATCTGATATCTGTGCATTGGACACTGCAGTCTTTCACAGTAGAAGGAGAACTGAAATCCCATCCTCACAGCAGGGCTAATAGGCCTGACAGAAGACTATGTTCTGAAAGAAGGAGAAGATAAAAGAGTCTGTGTCAGTTTACTCAGTAGGCCAGAGCTATTTGTAGGCTCTGCTCTCTTAGTAGAGACAGGACCAGAACTAGGAGGCACTCTTGTCCCAGAGACTGAAGATTCGAGTTGGCCCTCACCTCAGGGCTGGAACCCATTACAGGAGCACTTGTGATAAGTACCAGTATTCCTTTAACATAGGCATCTACATATAGTAATAATAAATGTATTCTGGTTGTCCGCCTCTCACCCGGAATGCAGACCCAAAGCGGATTACATAGATTTAAAAATACGAAGCATCCATAAACCATACGGAAATATAATAATAAAAAAGTATATATATAGAGCTCAACACATGTTGGCTGAGCCGTGCAAGCTATGTACTCCGATTTCTGTGGCGTTCTGATTGCATGGTTTGCAGCTGCACGTGTAGGCCCCTGTGCGTATACAATATCCAAGATACGGACACTGGATGAAAGGGGGGGGGTACAGTTTGATCCCAGTCCCCTCAGAATGTAGCCCTTGGGTATTTGCATGTGTTAAAAAGAAGTGTTGGTTATTATGGGACAGGGTTGGAGTGCATGGGAGGAGTTCTTCCTGAAAAATCTGTTTCCAGACTTAATGTCGAGTGCCTTGGTAAGCAGGTTCACAGTGATGAGACTTGCCTTTCTGTTATTTAATTCAGGTGTAAAAGAACAGTTGACAAAAGAAAATGAAGAATGGAAGCAAAAGACCAGTACGCTAGAAGAGCAGAAAACGGAGTTAGAAGTGCGGATGAGTGCACTTAAATCGCAGTATGAAGGCCGCATTTGCCGCCTAGAGAGAGAACTACGAGAGCAGCAAGAGAGGCATCATGAACAGCGAGACGAGCCAGCAGAATCTGCCAATAAGGTAGAGGCAGACAGTGTGTGCAGCTTTAGCCTTGTAGTTGGATATCAAATTCCCAGCTGCTAAAGCTGCTACTAGATTGGTTGTCACTGCTGAAAATCCTGTTGTATTTTTTCACCCTCCTGACATTGTATACCCCTCTCATTGAATGCATGCATTGTTTCAGAAGGCAGAATTCATCTTCTCAATTTGAATTGACTAAAACTGGCTTGAGCCCATGCTGTATCCTGCATTAAGATATGTATAAACAAGTAAAGTGCTGTCCTGCCTGCCTGCACTGATAAACCTGTAATAAAAACACAGACACATATATCCTGATAATAATTCAGTAGAATGCAAGACCTAAATGCTATTTCGTGCGTACACTTGTCCTGAAATTTCTTCTGCAGCTTACTGAAGTGTTTTATCCATTAGGCTCCGGAGCAGCAGAGACAGATTACCCTTAAATCAACCCCTGCTGCAGGTGACAGAGGAATGTGAGTTCTTGTTTTCTTTCTTTGTATGCCTGTTGATCCTTACTTTATAACCTTTTCCTTGTTCAGAGCAGAAACTCTGTCATAGTTTAGAAAAAAAATGCCCCCATTTTGTAATTACTGTCTCATCAAAGTAAAGGCACATAGCTAAAATAATTGACACCCCTCCCCCGGTGTGTGTGCCCAATCTGTTGTCTACAATTTCTTTTTTATCTAAAGACATCTCTTTGTACTAAGAAGCCAACATAAGGAAATATACTAAAGACAAATGAAACCCCCAATCTCAGTTCAGAATGGGGTTGTTCTTTCTGAACTTTTTCAAAGAATATACAGAGAAGGCTTGTGTTGTTTTTCTGAGAGTTCTCTGAAACCTCAGAGAATGAGCCTGTTCTGAATTATACTCTGCTCCTCCACCGCTGTCCCTGCAGCTGCTTGCCCTCATTCTCTAAGTAGTGGCACAGAAACCCTAACAAACTACAGTTCCCAGGGATTTTTGCTCTGAAAGCATCCGGTTGGTAAAGTTTTAGGCTTATCAAGAGACTGAAGAGCAGCCCACCTCTTTCCTGCTAAAAGGGAAGTTGGAATGAAGTAAACAGAGATAGCTCAAATTGGGACTGAATGTAGATACAAGCTGAGCCAAAGTTCAGGGGGATTTTGGCTCGCATCATAAAAACACTTATTTCCAAAAAGGCTGTGGTCCCTTTTCCTAAGCTGTGCAGATTACTCTTCAACTTGTTCTTCTATACCAGCTTTAATAAGGTTTTCCACCAGTTTCCCTGGGACTGAATTTGGACTGACAGATCTGTAATTTCCCAGATCTTCCTGGATTCCTTTTAAAAAATATTTAATGAAGGTGTTACCTGTCTTTACTACAGGTTTTTTTTATTTCCCAGTCTTAATCTTCTTATGTTCATGTCATTGAGGGCACCTCTGTTCTGGACATCCCTCTAGTAAAGACTGGTTGCATTATAGTTATTTTTATATTCTTAAAATAATATCTAACGTATACAATTTTGGCTTATTTCTAGTGCTAGTACTTCAGATCCACCAACAGCCAACATCAAACCCACTCCTGTTGTGTCGACTCCAAGCAAAGTGACAGCTGCTGCAATAGCTGGGAACAAATCGACTCCAAGGGCCAGTATCCGTCCAATGGTTACTCCTGCTACGGTAACAAATCCTACAACTACACCAACAGCCACAGTTATGCCAACAACACAGGTGGAAACTCAGGAAGGTAAGTTTTTGATCAAAGGGCACATCACATACGTCCAAATGCCAAATAGTAAATATTTATTTTAAAATGAATAAGTGATAATTTCTCGGACTATGTATGTCACAGCATCAAAACCAAACTGGTTGATCACCTGTTGCCCTCCTGTACTGTACCATATGATTAGTGAGGCCACTGATTTCTTAGAAGTAGGGAAACTTATATGACACTTGAGGTTGGGATTTGAGACCATGAAGACAAGAATGTCAAGTGCCTTAGTGTGGGCTGCACATGTTACCTATCCCTGGTGCTCAGGATATCCTTAAATCAAGGATTTTGTTTATCCTTGGTACTCGCATCTCTGTCACTTTCTAAAACTTCAGGTATAGTTGCAAAAATCAGTTTGAATGCAATTTTAAAGATTTGAAAGGATAAGAAAGTCAGGAAGAAAAAGGCGAAATTCCTATGTCTGTTTTTCTGCAGTTGGCCAGAACAATTAGAAAATAATAATGTTCGAGTAGGAGTGTAATAGGATTGCCATGTTTGTTAAGCGGTATGCAGATTAACTTCAGTGCAGGTAAAATATGCACGATTGGCTGGTTGGGCAGTTGTGATAAATTGCTCAAGGCTGGGATAGAAGGAAGGGTTAGTTTCTACTCTTGAGTTATATTTAGTGGGTTTGTCTTGATTAGACAGACAGATATCTCTGCTGTTTGGACAGTGGACCGCTTGTTGTGTGGGGGGGGTTCACAACACTTTATGTAAAGGGAGTGAGGGGGAATATCTTTCAGAGATGCATAGTGCCCTTTTTCTGGGTCATAGCTAAAGCTTTCTCGTTTTCAAAACTCTTGAACATTAATCATGTGAATGGAACTAGCTGTTATAACAACTTTGTTTCAGCTATGCAATCAGAAGGACCAGTTGAACACGTTCCAGTGTTTGGAAGCACAAGTGGGTCTGTGCGCTCAACAAGCCCCAATGTCCAGACATCTCTCTCTCAGCCCATCTTAACAGTTCAGCAGCAAACTCAAGCTACAGCTTTTGTGCAGCCCACTCAGCAGAGCCATCCTCAGGTAGAACCAGCCACGCAAGATCCCTCCCCAACAATTTTGGAGGTGGTACAGAGTTCACAAATAGAAAGACCTTCCACATCAACAGCAGTATTTGGCACAGGTTGGTTTAATTTCCTAAATTAAAACACTGAAGAGCATTATCTGGCCAGTTACAGTTCTGTAGACCTAGGAAAACGATTATATACATGTTAGTTTTTATTTAAATATATAATTTCAAATTAGAATTAAAAGAAGTAATTTTTAAGTGCCAACAGTGGTCTTCAAAGTGCTCCTTGTAAAAGAAATCCATAATAATTTCTTTCTTGGTTTATTAAGCAAGATGTGTTTTGAATTTAATTAGATTTTCTCCTTTAGTTTCAGCTACACCAAGTTCTTCTTTACCCAAACGCTTACGGGAGGAAGAAGATGATAGCACAGTTGAAAACTCAGAACAAATTCCTGAGGAAATGGTTGATATGCCTCTTGCAAAGAAAATAAGAAGTGTTCAAAGAGTTGGACCAGAGGTTTGTAAGAAAGAGAATCATACTAATAATTTAGTTGTGTTCCACCATGATTATCGCAGCTAGGCTTAACTTGATGATGATACAAACTGTCCCAGAAAGCTCTGAAGCATTTGGGGAGCAGGGTAGGTAAAGCCGGCAGTATCGCCCTATGTTAAATTTGATGGCAGGTTCTGTTGTCTAGATGTACACACAGTGATGCAAGTCGACAATGCCAGTGTTTGTTAGGGACTGTTCTGCTGGTATTTGACAGCAGGCTTCTTGTTTTTAGTGTGCAAACTTCCATGATATTTGCGTGATATTTATGAGTCATTACAGGCTGAAATAGAAGTGATGTTGTGCATATCATTTTGTTATGCAAATAGCAAATGCATAAGAAAGGCTGAGCAGCCTTAACAAATGAAGAAAAAGACAATGGGAGATGGAGAAGGGCAATTTTATCTCTTTCTCCCTGCCATGGGCTTGACAAAAATTGCCTCTCCAAAGCTGCTGTTTCCTTTTTCAAGACAAACTTGTATTGCCACCAGTGAAGGCTTCACTAGAAATCCTAATAAAACCTTAAGAGACAAGATTTTTGGTCGGCATCTTGACAGTGAGGAAGAGTTAAATTCCTCTTCCACAGCCATCCTCCATGGCGCAGAGTGGTAAGCGGCGGTAATGCAGCCGAAGCTCTGCTCACAACCGGAGTTCAATTCCAACGGAAGGCGGAAGTTGAATCTCCGGTAAAAGGGGTCGCGGTCCACTCAGCCTTCCATCCATCCTTGGTTGGTAAAATGAGTACCCGGCATATGCTGGGGGTTTAGTAAAGAAAGACCGGGGAAGGAACTGGCAATCCCACCCCATATATACGGTCTGCCTTGTAAACGTCGCAAGACGTCACCCTAAGAGTCAGAAACAACTCGCACTATAAGTGCGGGGACACCTTTACCTTTTTACCCGCACAGCCATGAAGCTTCAATGCCCTTTCCTACCTCTGCTATTTACATAACAAAAAACATGTATGTGAATTGCATTTGTGGAACTCACATCTACTTTGATCCACAGATCAAAGACCTGTCATACTTGGTGTCATCTCAAATGTAATTTTTTTCACTAAATTATGACAGATATTCAGCGGCCAGACATCAAATGTTGGGGGTAATCAAGCAGTTGCAGGTTGAGCAATCTACATGCCTGTCAAGCCAGGCCTTAGTGTAAATGTGAAACATGTTACATATGTGCAATAATGAACTGTAGACGAAAAGATGTGAAAATTTCTCTTCTTAACAACACATTGTTTTTTCTGTTCTCTTCATAGTTACATAAAATTAAAAGTTGACTTTAGAGTGAATCTTAGGATAAGGCTGAATAATTATGAGTTAGTTCTTGTAGAATAATTACTCAAGATATGCAACTATTTTTTTGCCTGTATACTGAAGAGACCCAAATAGAGCATTATGCTCATGGCATACATTGTAGGTGACCTCAACATTTCCCCATCATCTGTCGCTTAAATTAGTGTAATGAATTAACGTAATATTTCAGGAGGAAGTAACTGCAGAAGAGAGCACAGATGGAGAAATAGAAGCTCAAGCCTACAATCAGGATTCACAGGATTCCATTGGAGAAGTAAGCAAGTCTTCCTCTAACCAGAGGAACACTTCTGCATCTCATGCATATGTCATGGCAGGATTCAGCAAGGGGATGTTCATGGACTGGGGTGGGATTACCAAGTTTCCCTTCCTTTTACATTTTGTGACATTGCTCCAGAAGGTCCCTGACCTTCAGTGTTGGAGTGATCTGCTGCCAGAAGGGATAGCAAAAAAAAGTGTGTTGGACACACTTCTTCAGGCCCATCCAGTGCCTTTTATATTCAGTAGTAAAGGTCATTTCTGAGCAGTAGAGAGCACTTCTGTTTTTCTAATGGAAGATGCACCCCGCCGTAGTGATACTCAGTAGGAAAGTTTCCATAGAACTTAATTGTGAATGTAATGTGTCCCTACCTATCCAATCCTAATTATTGTGGGGTGCGGTCCTTTTCATTTTGGGGAGATTTGCAGTGCCACATTCTTTTTCCATTATTGGTTGAACCAACAGACCCATAGTTTCACCTGTGATATAAAAATACCCAAGAAACTTGAGGCTACTCATCATAGTAAAATTCTATTTTGTCTTCACTGTGTATTGTCTCAAGAGAAATTCAATGTCAGACATTCTGAAATGATGTGTAACATCTAGCTGTACTTCTGTAATAGCAGAAGTCATTGAAATGCTTCACATTCTGAACCATAAATGTTTTCATGTAACAATACATGCGGCATAATTTCCATTTAACTTAGTAGGATCCACAGACCTGCTGTGCTGTTTGTTGGAAAAGGAGTATGTTTTGTTTTAAAAGCAAGCGTGCAGGCAGACTTAAAGATGGTACAGATACTTGGTTAGTTTATTCAGAGAGCTTCATCCAATAGTGCATACTCTGTGTTCAAATGCCTAAAGGTGAGGTAACCTTTAACCTAATTCAAACAGGCTCTTACAGTTCAGGAAACAAGCATAGCTAAATAACAAGTAAGCACACTCTTGAGCAAGAAGCTAGAACAATGCATTTTCTGACCCAGCTTCTCCAAATATATCTTTGATCAGTGTAAAGTATTCTTGCTGCTTTTGCAAGAAACGGCAAGAGAGAAAACTTCTTATCCCCAGCTAAACTGAACTTTGATTAGGATGAAAGGATCCTGAGTACTGACAAACTCCTGTAAGCCTTGCTGATTGGCAGACTAGAAATTTTAGTTCAGAATCAAGAGGTCACGTAGGCTTTTAACATTATATGAATATACAGCAAATGGATATAAATCTATTTCATAGTCCTTCACTGCTCCCACACTCTGAGCTACAGCAAACCCTAGGCATAGCAGGGGACCTACAGTCTGCTGCTGTGCTTTCCCCAGAATCGTTGTTGGAGCTTCAATCGTTCCTGACAAGGTGTGCAGACCTGTGACATCCTTAATTGCTCCAGCCAGTTGCAGCAACAGACGGAACACAGCCATAGCACCTTGCATATTCCTGGCTGCAGTATATCTCAGGTTTGCTGGGCTTCAGCTGCCTGTACAGGAATATATCATCGGAGACTTTTCTACATAATTGTTTTTCTCCTGTGCATGGGAAGATGATCTCAGGTGAGTAGCTAGATCCACCTAGCGGCTGATGGCAGAAAGAGTACAGTTCAATTTTGCAGGGACTTCCTACTTTCCGTGGCTACTTGCTGCAGTTCTCTTTCTGCCTTCACCAAAGATGGTTGATTCTGCCCTCTGCTTGGCTTTGGTTCAGGCCTGTATTCCTTCATTGTGTCCCTTCCTAGTATGTTCGTTTCTTTCCCTATCTGGCACTAGTGTTTTTCTTTCCCGTTTGTGTTGGGGTGTTTTGTTTTTTTTAAAAAAAGTCCGTTTCCCCCCGCTCCCCCGCCAGGAGGAAACCACAGCATTTTCAGCTGCTTGCAAAGGGCAGCTATGTTACTTACCTCGGGCCCTTTCGTATCTCACCAGTCTTCACCAACCTCTGCGTTAGCGGCCTCACTTTTTCTGCCTCTCCAGACTCAGCTGCCTCAATTAAGCCCCTGTGGCTTTAGCGTCCTCAGCACTGCGCTGACCTCAGCGTTAGCTGGCTCACTGTTTCAGCTTCTCCAGGTACAGCAGCCTCAAATTAAGCCCCAGTAGCCTTGGTGTTAAGGGCCTCAGCATCACATCACTGCCAGGCGCTGCAGCCCCTTCCCCCACCCGCCGCCACTCATACCACCTACCACCAGCAGCTGCTGATCCCAGCAAGCTCAGAAGAGCCGTCTGGAACTGCCATCCGCCATCTTTGCTGCCTGCCCCCGTAAGCCCCGCAGCGTCAGTTGTTTCCAATGGGAAAGGCAACCGAAAAATCAAGCTGCTCCCGCTTCTGCCAAGGCCCATCCTAACATCTGCACCACTACCACCTGCCCCAGTCTGCGAAACGGCAGAGGCAGCCATGAGGGTGAATTCAGTGACAGGCAGTGATAGCTCGCCCCTCCACCAGTAGGCAGAAGGTTGCTGAGGCACATTTATTAGTGGGCAGGGTGGCTTCACAGGATTCAACCTCAGCAAGGAATAGGCAGGAGTGCAGCAGTTTGGATGATGATGGCGATGAGGGTGGGGCTGCATTGGAAGATTCTTGCAGCTCCATCTGTAGATCACAAAGAGACCAGGAACCTCTGCCTAAGGAGGAAGGGGGACAACCTATGTCCTTAAATTGTATTTTTTCCACAGGATCTTCCCCATAGGTTTTTTTCAGGATTTCAAGAAGCCCCCACGGGGAGGGCTACCCAAAACCAGCCTTCTTGTTATGCTCAGCCACTGCAGTTGCAGTTTTCAGCTCAGATGCTATAACAGTTGAAAGAACAACTGAGGGAATCTCTTTTAGAAGACCTAGCCAGAGACCTGACTTCCTCTTCTTCAGTTCCCACGCAACATCTTCAAGAGGACACTGGTGTGGCAGGAGCATCTGCCCAAGCTCCCCTAAGGGCACAACAGACTCAATCTTCCACTCTATCTTGCTCATCTTCAAGCACACAACCCCCACCTACCCGCACATCACCCACCCCACTGCTCATGGTAGACCGCTCATTCGTTGGAAGATCGGGGTAGATCCAGACAGTGAGTTAATCATTCTGGATGAAGAGGGGTGGAGTGGAGACTTGGAATCTGAAGAGATTAGTACCAACTGAATTTTCCAAGAGGCTCACTTTCTTCCCCTTTTGTGCAAGGCGATGGAAGCACTGAGTTTGAATTCTTCGGATCTTCTAGTTCCCTCAGATTCTAGAGTATCAGCAGTGTGTCCAGATCCAAAACCCAAGTCAAGGGTAGTTAAACTTCCGTCATTACCGCCTAAGGTGATCTAATCCAGGTTTGATGTTCCCTTGCAACTTAAGAAGTCGGGACCTGCAGCTAACAAATGTTACATGCTGGAGCAACAGATCATGGATCAGCTAAAAGTTCCTCTAGCAGACGCCCCTATTGTGAATTTACTAAATCAGTCCTTGAACCCAAAGGACTCGGATGCCCATCTTAAGGACCCTACGGAATGCAAAATGGATTAGGACCTCAGAAGAATCCATGAGGCTAGTGCATTATCAATCCCGGTGGTGTCAGCTGCTTCGGTGTTGGCATGGGCTTCCCTTCTCTGTTTGGAAGACTTGCTGGATGGCCCGCAGCAGGACCCAGTGAGAGTTGATACTCAAAGTTGCCTGGGTGCTAATCTTCATGGCAGATGCATCTATGGATGCTATGCAGTTCTCTGCAAGGTCTTTGGCAGCTCATGATTTTACCAGAAGGACCCTTTGGTTGCGCCAGTGGGAGGCTGACCCTATAGCTCACTCTAATTTGGCCTTGGAATCCTACGTAGGGGGTAAACTGTTTGGAGACACCGCCCTGGCAGGAGTCCTGGAATCGAAAGAAAAGAAGTCAAGAAGAGGGGATCCTTTTGGAGATCCTTTCACCCTTTCGGAGCTCCAGACAATCTGGGAGAGCAAATGATGGCCACCGGCCATCCCTTCTGGAATAGACAACGCAACCAGGTCAGGGGCCAGCAGCAGTTCTCTAACAAGTTTGGGTTTGGAGCCCAGGCGGGAGGCAATAAACACCAGTTCTGATACCAGCACCACTTAGGTGGGAGGTTGCCTCCTGCGGTTTGCTCATCAGTGGAGGGAGATATTGGATCGATGGGTCCTGCATATCATACAGCATGGACTTCATCTGGGATTCACATCCCCACCACTTCTGAGGTTTGTACCATCCCCCGTATCGACATCTCCAGACAAAAGGGCAAGGATTCAACAAGCAATCTCTCACCTGTTGCAAATTGCAGCTATAGAACCAGTTCCTCCAGGGGACAGATTTTTGGGAAACTACTCACTATTCTTTACAGTCACAAAGAAAGACGGTTCGTTCAGAGCGGTATTTGACCTGAAGACTCTGAACAAGTATGTCACCGCAGATTTCGCATGGACAACTTGATGGCAATCATGGACTCACTGAGATAGAGAAACTTCCTTGCCTCAATTGATTTAAAGGAGGCTTATCTACATGTACCTATATTTCAGCCCCACAGACGCTACCTCAGGTTTGTGGGTGGAGAAAGACAACTTCCAGTACAGGGCCATGCCATTCAGGCTGTCTTCTGCCCCCAGGGTATTCACAAAGATTGTGGTTGCCTTGGCGGCACACCTCAGGATGCAGGGGGTTCATGTGTATTCCTATCTGGATGAGTTTTTAAATTTGGTCCCCATCGCTACAGAAGTCTTGGGAAGATCTGCATGTCACCCTAGCCTGTCTGAAAGACCACGGCTTTCTAATCAACCACACCAGGAGTCAGTTGTTTCTGTCCCATTGCATCATTCATCTCAGGGCCACAATATACTCGAAATGAGGAATTACAGTGTTGGCATAGGACAGAATAAACAAGATACGCTGTGTGCAATCCTTCTGGTGTTAAGGCATTTCGTGGGATCAAGACAGTTGGAGGCGGTGCTCATCAGAACAGACAACGTAACCACCAAAGCACACATGAACCATCAGGGTGGCACATGCTCGGTTCAGTTCTAACAGGAAGCCTCATACCTGTTCCAATTGGCGGAGATTCATCTGGACTCACTCCAGGCAGAGTACCTGAGAGGGGAGGGCAATGAACCAGCAGACTGGTTGAGTCAGGAGCAAGTCCATCAAGGATAATGAAAGCTTCACCTGATGGCTTTTCAGGAGATTTCGGCTTGCTTCGGGACAGTCAAAGTGGACCTGTTCGCCACTTAACTCAGTTGCCAGGTGAAAAGATTCTTCACCAGATATGCAACTCCAATGGCGGAAGGAACAGATGCTCTAACGTCCCCGTGGCCTCCAGGTCAGTTGTATGCCTTTCCTCCAGTTACAATCGTCCCCAGGCTAATCCAGAAGATCCAAGCCGAGAGGGCAACAGTTCTACTGGTAGCCCTGTTTTGGCCAAGGAGACCCTGGTTCATGGAACTCCTCAAATTATCAGTCGATCCTCCTTAGAAGATACCCCTCAGGAAAGATGTGCTATCGCAAGGGCAACTATACCACCCAGATCCAGGGTGGCCGGCTCTTCAAGTTTGGAAGTTGAGAGGCGACGTTTGCTAAGGAAGGGCATTCTGCCTCCAGTGGTGGAGACCGTGATGGCATCTCGACGTCCATCCACCATTTAGATATACAAGGGTACATGGAAGGCCTTATCTGTTTGGTCACAGAAGAAGATACTTCCTAGGAAGGTGGGCATCAATGAAGCCGTGTCTTTCCTACAAGATGGTTTATCCTTGGGGCTCAGACCTAACACCTTGAGGCATCAGGCTTCAGCTCTGTCCGCAATTCTGTCTAGATCCCCAGAGAATCCACTGGGATCCTATCCCTTCATTAAGCATTTTCTATGTGCACTGCCTACACAGCACTGCTATCCAACTTGGGACCTGCACAAAGTGTTAACTACCCTTCAAAAAACACCTTTTAAACCACTTAGTAAAGTTTTTCTTTGTCTATTGTCCTTTAATGTTTTGTTCCTTGTGGCCATTACTTCAGCCCAAAGAGTGTCTGAGTTGAATGCTTTGTCCGTCGATAAACGTTACTGTGTTTTTCATAAGGATAGGGTCGTTCTCTGCACTGTCCCTTCATTTTGTCCTAAAGTGTTGTCTAACTTTCACAGTCAGCAAGAGCTTGCGCAACCTTCTTTCTGTCCTTCCCCAGTTCATCCCACAGAGAAGGCTTGGCACTCACTGGATGTGCGAAGAGCCCTAAAACTATATATTTCCAAAACAAAATGTTTCTACCAAACAGCCTGTTTGTGTCTTTTCACCCAGCTTCTTTAGGGAAGGTTTCCACCTCAATGCTAGCCAGATGGATTAAAGCATGTATCACCTTGGCATACACTTTCCTGAGGTTGGTTTGACTGGCCAAGATAATAGCCCATTCTACCAGGGTGGCAGCCACAGCAGCCGTATTTTCCTGCAGTGCTTCTCTTCGGGAGATCTGCAGGGTGGCTACATGGGCTAGTCCTAACACGTTTATCAAGCATTACAAAATAAATACTTATGCATCCACTGAGGCTGCCTCTCAGAACACTAAGGTCCTACAGCCCAGCTAATTTTCCACCCTAAGTGGGTCAACTTCGGTATGTCCCACTTGAGATCATCTTTCCACACACAAGAGAAGAGATATTTGGTCTTACCATGAAACAGTCTTCTCTGTGCATGTCAAAGATGATCTCAGGGCCACTCCCTAGGGGGGTGCTGGTCTGCCATCACTGCTTCAGTGTTTTCCCTTTAGCAGAGAATGTGTGATTGCTGTCTGTTTTCCTTCAGATCTTTGTTGTTGCTGTTATGTCATTTACTTGTCTTGTTGGCTTGTCATCAAAGAACTGTAGCAAGTAGCCATGGAGATCAGGAAGTCCCTGCAAAATTGAACAGCGCTCTTTCTGCCTTCAACTGCTAGATGGAACTAGCTACCCACCTGAGATCATCTTTGACATGCACAGAGGACCGTTTCACGGTAAGACCAACCCAAAATACCTGTTGGTGTTTTCTTGGCTTAATCCATTAGTGTTTTTATCTTTCTCTTGACTTAAAGGGTGTAACGCAAGGGGAATATACTCCCATGGAAGATAGTGAGGAAACCTCTCAGTCCCTCCCTATAGATCTTCAATCAGATCAGCAGAATACTGCATCATCCCAGGATGGCCAGGGCAAGAGAGATGACGTCATTGTCATTGACAGTGATGATGAAGAGGATGAGGATGAGGAAAATGATGGGGAAGCAGAAGTATGTATACTTGTTTTTTCTAAAACAAAAAAAGGCATTTCTACACTGAATAAGTTACTACTTGTTTAATGCACATAGGTTCCTTGGGTTTACAGTCTGAGGCTTTTCTTATCTGTACGCACTCAGCATTTAATACTAGTTGTGGGTTTTTTGCATTTACTCTCTAAGTGTCTTGCTCATCTTAGATCAACAAACAAATCTTTTACGTTTCTGAGACCACTAAGACAGTTCATCTTCAACCCTAGCTTTCATGATGCACACCAAGAAAAGTATGGTTGTGTATCTATAGATAATATTCAGCATTTTACTAAGTATTAAGCATTTAATACCTGATTGGGACATAGTTTCGAAATAATTTAGATCTTGATTGATATCAGTACGTAAGAGTCAGAGTTTTACAGCTGTGTAGGTTGAGTGAGTTATGGCTGCTGCATTGTTGATGCCATAATTAAAATGTGTGAATTTGACTGAGACACTTCAAGATTTTGTACACACACACATACCCAACCACCCAATCATATTTATTCATCATGCCCCCTCCCACTTTTCACACAAAAAGCAAATTGGCAATCCAGGTATCAGTGGATGAATGAATGTTTTTTTTAATGCAACTGTTTAGAATGTTTTTACAATTTTGTTGTTGTTAAATTGCTTTATTTGCTGCCTAGGACTCCTTCGGGAGGAAGAGTGCGATATACATTTAATAATAATAATAATCGTTTCACCCAGGCAACCATTTTTGCAGTTTTTATTATTATTTGCAGTAAATCTTACAAATCTCAAAGAAGATTCTAAGCAAAATCAAAATTGGTCTGTCTGATCCCCATGCTTTTCTGAAATAATCATGGTTTCTTAGGAATATGAAGATGAGGAGGAAGATGACGACGACGATGATGATGAAGACACAGGAATGGGAGATGAAGGTGAAGATAGCAATGAAGGCACTGGGAGTGTTGATGGTAACGATGGATACGAAGCAGATGATGCTGAGGTAAAAACAGACTTAAGTTATGTTTGGTGATAACTGAATCTATTGGTTTTCTGTTATGAAGACAGTTTGGGGTTTTTTAATTAAAAATGTATAAAACTAAAAATGATTATAAAGCCTTCCTTGGTGGATAAGTACATCTGGTTTGATCCCGAGGAGAAAATATTCCTCAAAGTGAGTGGAAGATTAGAGTTATTCATGTGAACTGGAATGTAGATTGTATCTAGCCAGTTGGTTTAAAGCACAGCAGATAGTTTGTGAGGTTAAAAAGGATTTTAAAGTCTTAGAAGAAATAATAACAAAGTTGTCAGATCTTCTGTTTGCCTGTTTTAGGGGGCTGATGGAATGGATCCCAGTACAGAAACTGAAGAGAGCGTTGCTGGAGGTGAAAGCAGCCAGAGAGCAGCTGACTCTCAGAATTGTGGTATAGCTAATTTTGCAGTTTTGCTACATGTTCTTTTTGGGGGGGGGGCGAGCAGGAGGAAAGGAAACAATATGTCCTGTTTTAATTCTACTCTGACCAAAAAAAACTTTTTCGCAGTTTTTGTTCTGCTGATAATGTATTGAAATGAAGTTCATTGCAGAGAACTGATGAGTAGGAATTAACAGGGCTGGAAATTGTTGGCTTTGGATTTTAGGGTTACAAATAGCCGTGTCTAAATGTAGATTTCTTTATCGTAAGGTGAAGGGAGCACAGGTGCAGCAGAGTCTACATTCTCTCAGGAAAGCCCAAGGGAACAGCAGCCAACATCTGCTTCAGAGAGACAGGTGCCACGTCCACCTCGGCCCCACCCATTGCCTCCACGACTGACTATTCACGCTATTCCTGCTCCACCACAGGAGCTGGGACCACCAGTACAGGTGTGGAAACCACTTTGAAAGCGGCCTTTAAAAGTTTTTAATCCTGTGCATTTGTTAAATTGCTCTTAGGTGACTCCTTTTCAACTGGAATATAAGTATCTGTGGCAATTCTGAATTGCAATACCTGGATAAGTTTGGTTTTGTCCTTAAATCAGTGGGTAGTTTTGTACAGGAAGAGCACCGCAAGTGTTCAGGAATGTAGTGGTAGGTGTGTGTTTTGACATTATATACACCACCTAGCACAGCGCATTGCAGTTGCTACAGCAAGCAAAAAAACCATTAAGTAGTTCACCAAGACCATTGACATTTTTCAAGTGGTCCATGGGGGAAAAGGTTTGGTAACCACTGGTTTAGATTTATTTTTAATTGTGGTTTGCTGCTGCTCGACACCTTGTTTGCCAACTTGACTCCTTTGGGAGGAAGAGTGGAAGAGTAGTCCATTCAGTGATTCTGTCCACTAGGAGGCAGGTTCTTTGAAGAGATTATGCAGAGGGTTCTACCAGGATGCTCTTTCTGCTCCCTGTTAAGGACACAACTTTCTCCTGCATTCATTCAGTTTCCCTTATCTGTGAAACTTTCAGTGTTTTGGGTCTTTAACTAGATTGAAAGTGGTTAAGTAGGGGGACCCCCCCCCCCAATAAAACATGCTTTCTGTGGCAGGTAAGAACAAGACAGTCAAGAAACCTCATAGCATCTTCTTCAAAGTAGCAAGAGCAAACCTCATGTGGTACTAAATTTCTAACTAGCATTTTTAAAATTGATGTTAATACTTGTTCAAGACAATTGGTTATATTAAGTGGACAATCATAACTGTTCAGGATTGTTGCTATTAATAAAAGCATTTGTTGGAAAAGGAGAGCAGGTAACTTCTGCTGCTATTGCTGCAGTTTAGCCCTGAAGATATTGCCATTGCTGGCTCAGATTGAGGGAGTATCTCTGCCCCACCCTAACTGAAGCCACACTACGTGGCTAGAGCCCAGTGGGCTGTACCAAAATTCATCTGCACACACAGTTGTAGTCACATGCTCAGGAGTCCCAGTTTCTCCTTCCAAATGCATCTGTATTTCTAGGAGAAAGAGGGTCTTTAGGAATGAAAGGGAAAATAAAACATGCCGCTTTCCATGGACTATGGTGACAAACAGTTCTGTTCTGCCACTCCTGTTTATTTTTATATACATAGTGCCTTCAGTATGCTCAATTTAAGGGGGTTGTCACAGGATTTTTAAGGAGCCAGTTGTGAAAGGACTTGGGATGGATTTGATCAGTTGGCCTGAGCTTCTCCACTTACATGTGTGTTAAAGCATTTAAAATTGTCTTTAACATATAGAGAATCCAGATGACACGGAGGCAGTCTGTAGGTCGTGGACTTCAGCTAACCCCTGGCATAGGTGGCATGGTAAGCAGTACTGTTTCTAAACATTCTATTTTGGTTGTGAATCTGTTGACGCTTCAGTGCATTAAGATTGTGTTGTGGGCACTTTGCTTTATTGCCAGGAGCATTGTAGAGGGAAATGTGTAGTTGTTCTGTAGCCTTTTATTCCGAACAGAGCAGGTGTGCCCATTATTCAAATTAATAATCCCATTTTTCCTTGTATTGGTATGACTAAAAAAATCAATGAGGAATTCAGCAAATGCCCCAAAGCAAATGCTGGAAACGGGATGTGTGTTTGTACAATAGAGAGGATGATAATAGAGAAACGTAAGCCAAGCCTTATGCCTTCCCTTGGGAAGAGTGTCCTTGAAAGTGCTTTCCATCTAAGTTCTTTGTTTCTGATATAGCTCTAAATATGGAATGGGCAAATATATAAATATAATTTTTATTCCATTGAGCAAGTTACTATAGGTGATAGTTGTTATTAAAATGTGTAACAATTGGAATAGCCATCGTGCTGATTTGTCATTTTAATGTTCTCTATAGCAGCAACACTTTTTTGATGATGAGGACAGGACTGTTCCAAGCACCCCAACATTGGTGGTACCTCATCGTACAGATGGTTTTGCAGAAGCAATTCAGTAAGTAGATTTTGAGCTGTGACACTGAAGGATTGCATCTTCAATGGTGCAGCAATACTAAGCCCATGTAATGAAATTAAAAGAACAACAATTTCCAGACTGTAGTCTCCAACTATCTTTTACAAGTCACTAAAACAGTTCAAAATAAAAGGCTAGGAGCCTGAAGCCTATAGGAGGTCAGGTAGTCTGTCTTTCTCTCTCCAACAGAATATCTTGTATCAAAAGCGTTCTTCCTCAAAATATCCATAGGCAACTTTCCTCCGTTTGCAAACTGTTTTCACAGCAAATATTTAACCTCTGTGCAGTTTTGAAATAACTGCTGTATGAATTCACCTCAGTGGATAAAAATATCCTTCAAGTATTTTAAAATTCTAGGCATCTCTCCTCTCTTTTGCAGAATATGCAGACTTGGTTTCTTCAGTCAGCATATGTTAACCTTCCCCTATGGGGGGGATCCATATACAATAGGCTTTTAGTTCCAGCCAGTCATTGGTATGCAGCTACATTGTTTGTTCATTTTCTTCCCCAGCTGTCATACTGATGAGAAATTACTAGTGACTTATAAACTGACTACAACCCTTCTTCTAGCTCCCCTCAGGTGGCTGGAGTTCCTAGGTTCCGGTTTGGACCTCCTGAAGATATGCCACAAACCTCCGGCCAGTCAGATCTTGGCCAACTTGCATCACAAGGAGGTACAAATACTCAGCCATGTCTTTCTGTTTTTATATTCAGTGGGGTTTTCAAAACAAAAGTAATTGGAAACAGCTCAAATAGGATGACTTCCTGATGCTGTTCCAGGCAAAATAGTGTTTGGCCTCTCTTAAAAACAAAACGATTGTTTTTATCAAAAATAAAATAAAAATTATAAAGTTTCAAAAATGCTACTTCACTTGGTGTATTTTGATTAGTATATTGGACTGAATGCATTAAAGAGATACCAGTCTACCATATTGCTGATTTTTCCCTTAGCAAAATCAAATAGGTTAGATTAGTTTCATCTTGCGTTCCCTATTCTTTTAAATCCAGTTTCAGTTAAAGGGCCATATAAATCTTTCCATTAATGTACTGATAGGATAGAATTTAACTTTTGTAAGTAACTCTTGACTATTTTACTACTACATTCCTTTATATAACCATTAAGAAAAATATTGAGGAATAAAAGGTAATTTTTTGGCATCCTACATAGGGGTTGTATTTGAAACTGTACTGAAGGTGCAAAGAACTAGTTGTGAGGTTCCTAGCCAGTACCATATAAAAATCAAACTGGTTTGGAGAATTCATTGCTTTGGCAGCTAGATATTCTGCTCCTGAAGCTCTCTCAAATTAACTTCTCCCAAAATTGCTTGTAGGGTTAGGAATGTATGAAACACCACTTTTCCTTGCCCACGAAGAAGAATCAGGAGGTCGTAGTGTCCCAACAACTCCACTGCAGGTTGCAGCACCTGGTGAGTTTTGGAAATTCCCCTAATATCTCAGTTTTATAGTTTGAGCTTGTAATAATTGTTTCTCTGGGTACCCCCTTGTTGAGATGTGTTCCCAGAAATGCATCTGTATCGGAAAACTGATAAAAAAATTAAACTGTAGCTGTTTATTTGAGAAATCTAAATAGGTACTCTTGCAACTTCTCCAAAGAGTGACTTACATGCAGTACTCAGGGCCAGCAATCTTTAGCAAGAAATCAGTTATAAGCAGAGAAGCAAAGAATTCATATTGCAGCAGTCACAATGTAAAGCAGGGATAGCCAGTGTCATGTCCCCCCAGGTGTTGGATTCTCACTTGTGTCCACTAGCATGCCCAGTGGTCAGGGATCTTGGGAATTGTACATCTGGAGAACATCATATTGCCTACACCAGATGTAAAGTATGTCAAACAGTCTTGAATGAGAAGTCCTTCCTTACCCCCTTAGCACTAGGGTAATTTTTTTGAAAACAAACACAATTTGTGGTAACTGAGAAGAATCTGGAAATGTGCTGACAGTTTATGACCACATGCTTGGATGCAAGGACAACATCTTGAGAAATTTCCAAGGATCAAAACCTCCAGTCTTTTCTGAGACTCTTGTCTCTCCCCACCTCCCGATATCTTTCTCTCATATTATTTGTTTCTGTACATTATCCCATAAATCCCCCCAGTGCATAAAGTTCTGCGAAGCCACATGTGCAACACCCAAAACCAAACAGCCCTCCAGCCATGTGCTGTGGCTTAACAGATGCTTCACAGCCACCCTATGTTCTCAGTCATCAAGAAGGCAGTAAAAACAGGCCCTCAGCAGGCGTCCATGCATGACAGACTGTTGGCAGGCTTTGTTGTAAGTTGTTCAGGCCTGTAAAAACCTGAAGTGTACTAGTTTTGAAACACAGCATGTAATTTAATGTATGCGTCTGTGTAAATGCATATTTAATTCATTTCAAAGCAACTGTTTATTTCCCATGTTCAAAATCTTGGGATTCCTGCTTGTAGGGTGGGCATTAGGGGGTTATCATAGAATTCTTACATGGTTATAGCTTATTCTCTGCTTTTGCTATTCTTTGTTTCAAGTGTCTGTGTTTACGGAAAGTTCCACTGCTGATGCTTCAGAACATGCTTCCCAGTCAGTCCCAATGGTTACAACATCCACTGGTAACTTATCAACTACTTCAGAATCTGGAACAGGTGATGATGGTGATGAAGTTTTTGTAGAGGCAGAGTCAGAAGGGTAAGCTCAGCCATTCAATTAGTTAAGACTAGACCCCGCATAGTCACGTCTGGCTTTTATATAATCTTATTAAAATGGCTTTGTTCAGATCCATCCGTTGTCTTTCAAAGGGTTGTATCCAACATAGCACTAAGTCAGGGTCCTATCGACACAAGGTTTTCCAGTGGGACTCCCCCGCTTCCCCTCGCGCACACTTTGATTCTGTTCTAGGGGTTCCCCCAACCCTCCTGAGCAGATTTGGAATACACATGGGGGAAGAAAAGGAAGGGAAGAAATTAAGCCCAAGAATATACCTACTTTCTAAGTTACAAAGATTATAACAGTCCATATCTCCAGGTTTCCAATATAGTCTTAACATCGGTATACTCTGTATCCTAGAGAGCAGTGTGGTTTATTGACTAGGCTGGAGTGTCAAATTAGGACCTGGGAGAGCTGGGCTAAAAGCCCAACTAGCTGTTGTAAGGGTTCCTGAAATAATGTGGGTAAAAAATGTTGAACACTCTAAAAGTGCTATATGCAAAGTGTGTTATCTTTTTCCTCCCATGAGGGAACAGAAAGATCAGTTCATAAAAAGTATGTTTTACCTTCATATTTGATCTGCTTTCAGGCTGCAGTTGTTAAATGGAATTGCCAGGGCTAGAAAGAAACTTGTTCCCATCTGTCTTATATTCCTTAATGGCTGCAGGGTGTGATTCTTAAGGTTTTTTATTGTTATTTATTAAATTTATATCCTGGAGCCCAGGGCAGCAAACGCACACACTAAAAACACTCTAACGCATCTTAAAAATAGACTTTAAAACATATGAAAACAAAACATCTTTTAAAAACATCTTTTTTTCAAAAGTTGAAGTCCACTTGGAGTCAGAAATGGCCTTCAAACTGATCTAGCTTAGATTTGGATATCATTTGGTGTTGGAGGTATCAAAACTTATCAGTGGCTCAAATTGAGAAGTGCAAGTAAACTATTTAGCAGTAATAGTGAGCAGTTGGTAGTGTGCTTTTACAAAACATCACGTTACTCCTTTTAACATTGGCTATAGCTGATAGTTGGCAGCAGACGCTGCTTTCTTTATTGATAATGTTTTGTCTTCAGTGTTGCTGTTGATCAGTGCACTTAATAATTTCACTGCCAAGCTTTCATGCCCAGATGGATTTAATAGAGCTTTTCTTTGGAAACAAAAATATTTTCTAGAGTGACACATAGCTATGTTTTGCTCGGGTGTAATCTGTCTTGAACACCGTAGATATCTCCAAGACCAGCAAAGTAACTGAACACGTATGTGGCTGCAGAAAGGCAGTAATAGAATGTTTTCATGATTTAAAGTTGAATATATCTAAGAGCAGGCCTTTAATTGCTGCTGTGATTCCAGCCACACACACTGAAATCTTCACTCTTCCCATTGAAAACTGGAATGCCACAGTTCCCAACATTCTGTCAAACTCTAGAATGAGCAGGATTTGGGTATGAAAATGAAAGGGTGAGGCTGTATAGATTTGATTCTTAATGTCATGAGCCCCTGTGCAGATGGTGTCCTAAGGTCCTCCCTTCACAATGTACTCACACAAACTTTCATGCATGCACACACTAGTGTGCACCCATGCTCTGGCACACATCCAGTCTCTGTCTCGCCTGCACCCTGTCTGTCTCAGTCTTGTGCCCATGTCCTCTGTCTGGCTCTCGCATCCCCCCCCCCCCATGTAAATAGTACTTAGATACTGAATTTCAAGATGTGGATTTCATTTGCATCTTATACCATTGTGGGAGCATAAGGATTTAACCAAGTGCTTTCAGAGTCGCAGTTAGTATCTTTTATAACTAAGAGATAGAAACAGCGTTCACTTCTGTTTTTAGTCATGTTTAAACTTTAACTATGGGAAGAATTTTGTAGATGGGATAGGAGGATGACCTCTTGCTGTAAACAGTGAACTTTGATAACTTAGCATCCCTGTGACATTTTGATGTTTTGCCTAAAAAATTCATTTCACCATAGTTCTGTATGTCTTCCCTATCCTTTAGAATTACTTCAGAGGTTGGTCTAGAAATAGATAGCCAGCAAGAAGAAGAATCATCTCAAGCTCCTGATGAGTCAGATCTCCCTTCTACCAGTCAAGATCCTCCTTCTAGTTCATCTGCAGGTACAGTTACTTCTGTCAGTGCCGTGGATAATAAATTTGAAGTACTGTTGACATTTCATTGCTCCGGGGCTGCCAAGTTAACATAATTAAGCTCCAAGGTTTGTTCTTTTCAGTTAGAAGATCTTCATATTTCCCTATTACCATTTTGTCTGCATCCATGGAGGAGAGATTATGGTATGTTCAATTTTGGGAAGGAGGACATTCATCAAGTCTAAGTGATAGAAAGAAAGGGGTCCCCGAAAAATCCTTGCAGCTTAAAAGATCTAAATATCTGAGTAGAAAGACCTAGATTCTCAGTCCTCCATACGTTTGACCAAAATAACACATTTTAACATATTGAGCAACAACAGGAGTTTTTTTGTTTTCCATGACTTTTCAGCAAACCTCTCAGTACAGGAACCTGTGTGTGTTGCCACTTGATACTAACATTTTGGTTTTAACTAGATAGCAGCATGTAAAAGGTTGGAAGTCAATTATTTTTTCCAGTTAGAGATTTTATTTGCCCTCACAGGTTTGTAGTACAGAAATCAAAATAACAGCTTGCATATTGAAGATCAGCCATGACTATACTTTCTAGCATCACAAGTCAAACTACAATCATGGCCATACTTTTTTTTTCCCCCGTGCTGTTTCCTTTTCAGACACAAGCAGTAATCATCCCAAGCCTTTCCGGCGAGTTAGACTTCAGCCACCAACCTTAAGAACTGGAGTTCGTGGTCGTCAGTTTAACAGACAGAGGGGTAGGTGTCCTTTAGTGCTAGCACTAGCAAGTCTGGGTTAAACTTTATATGATCCCAAATAAGTTTCCTTACTTGCCGTTAAGAAAAATGAAGTATGTATGTATTGAATAGTATTGCAGCTACCAAAGCATGCATGGGGCTTAGGGACACTGAATAATGTAGGACTCTTTACTACAAAGACTTTATAATATATGTCAGCCTATGTTCTTGTTCAGCTGAAAAAGAAAATAATGTAATTTAAAGATGATCTGATGATGTTATAAAGTGATGTGAGTTGCAGTAGCCAACAAAAAATAAATACAAGTAACTCATCAGCAGAACTTAAAACTTTTTTAAAAAAAACCCTAATGTCAAAGCTCATACTTGGAAAAAAAGAATTAAAGATCTTGTCAGAAGCACTGATCTCTGGAATTGCATTAATTTCCAGTAATTCATTGTTATGAGGCCCAGTTACACCATGGCTCTTGGGAAGAAGGGATACCTGGCCAAACAGAGGGTCCCCCTCTAGTTTGCTCTTCCCTGCTATACTCCAACCCAGTCTCACTTCCTCTCATGGGCCAGGGTGTACCTGGGCTGCGTGACAGTCTAGTTATTATAACTGAAATGAACCAGAAGGTATTTCCAGCACAGCCTGCTGTTTTTGAATTGGTTAAAATGGGTGTAATGGAAAGGAAACTCTGCATACCAAATTAAGCATGCTGTCCTATTAATGCTTCTGGCTATGCTATCCTGCATAAAATGGTGGAATTAATCTCCCGAAAGGCTGGTAGTGGTAGGGGCTTCCAATGAATTCTGTAACAGTGATATGTAATGTAGCAAACAGCTAATAGTAGTTAATTGGCGCAAAAATATATTAACACTCTTCTTTATCCTTACAGGTATAACTCATGCCATGGGTGGCAGAGGAGGCCTGAACAGAGGCAATATTAACTAAGTTATGTACAAATGCTAAACAGTGTGTACTGTCTAGTCTGCTCTTATCCTGTATTAGTGTCATGGCTGCCAAGCTTAAAGCAGTTTTTTAATTTTGAATTTGGATTGGTGTATGAACATTTCATTGTCTTTTATTAATAAAAACTAGAGAAATTGACAGTTGACATTTCTTTCAGCTCTTTGAGTTTCCAAGTCAGTCTACTGGGCACTTGTACCATGCATTGGACACAGTCTGCAGCGTGACTGGTCTTGCTATTCTGCTGCCCATGTCCACATTGTAGTATTGATCTGAAAGAGACAGAAAATGTAGATATGATCTCATAAAGTCCCAGAAGTAGGAAAACGTGACTTATCTGAAACCCTATTGCCCACTATCCTACAGTGTCCTTTGCAAAGACCTCAGAATGACTCGCAGATTGATTCTGTGGCACATTTCCTCAGAAGTCAGTCCTACTGAATTCAAGTGTGGTTAGTATTATAGCCTTAAATCAGGTGGCACCAGCCTTCTTGGTTCTTTGGGTACACTCCTGAAAAAGCCCACCCTGGACCCATTGGTTTGTGACAACTACCGACCGGTTGCAAATACCCCCTTTTTAGGGAAGGTGAATGAGAGGGTTGTGGTGCAGCAATTGCAAGTACTCTTGGATGAAACAAGTTATCTTGACCCATCTCAGTCTGGGTTCAGGCCTGGTTATGGGACTGAATCGGCCTTGGCTGCCCTGAAGGATGACCTTTATCGGGAGAAGGACAGGGGGAGTGCGACCCTGTTATTCTTACTTGATCTCTCAGCGGCTTTTTATACCATTGACCTTGGTATCCTTCTGAACCGACTTGGTGAGATGGGTATTGGAGGAACTGTTTTACAGTGGTTCTGATCCTATCTCCAAGGTCGCTCTCAGAGAACAGCATTGGGTGACTGTCTTTCGGTCCCCTGGCAGTTGTGCTGTGGGGTGCCGTAGGGTACCATCTTGTCCCCCATGCTGTTTAACATCTATATGAAGCCCTTGGGAGCAGTCATCAGGAGCTTTGGGGCCAGGTGTCAGCAGTATGCTAACGATACCCAGCTCTATTTCTCCATAACATCTGAATCAGGAGAGGCCGTGCAAGCCCTGAACTGCTGCCTGGACTTGGTGGTGGGCTGGATGAGGGCCAATAAACTGAGTCTGAATCCTAGCAAGACGGAGGTGCTGTGGATTGGTGGTTCCCGAGTTCGGATAATTGGTCAGTTGCCTGCTTTGGATGGGGTCATACTGCCTCTGAAAGAGCAGGTCCGTAGTCTGGGGGTGCTCCTTGATCCATCTTTGTTGCTAGAGGCCCAGATGACCTCTGTGGCTAGGAGTGCCTTTTACCAGCTTCAGCTGATAAGACAGCTGTGGCCGTTTCTGGACTACTGTAATGCTCTCTATGTGGGGCTGCCCTTGAGATTGGTCCGGAAGCTGCAGCTGGTGCAAAATGCGGCAGCAAGACTGCTCACTGGGGCAGGGTATTGCCAACATGTCACCCTGCTGCTGAAAGAATTGCACTGGCTTCCCATTTGCTACCAGGGAGAGTTCAAGGTTCTAGTTTTGGTGTACAAAGCCCTATACAGGTTGGGACCAGGATACCTGAAAGACCGTCTTCTCCCTTATATACCCAGTTGATCACTGCACTCTGCAGGTGAGGGCCTCCTGCAGATACCATCTGATCAGGAGGTTTGTTCTGCACATTATAGGGTGGTTCTTCAGTAAATTACAAGACTTGCAACAGTGTATCAGAAGAACAACTGATAATCAAAATGACTTCAAAGGGAATTTCTATTCTAGTAAAGGCTCAACATATCATTGGACATGCAATAACACTGCCAGGCTCTGAGTTAGGTGATAATTATTTTTATGTAGTCTTCAATTTAGGTAATGTTAATAGTCTTAACATTGTTAATAAATTTCTTGGGAAGTTTATACTGCCACCTTTCCCCAAGTGCAAATTATTTACTAAGCATTAATATTTGCGATATTTAAAGGTAATAACCAGCACTCTGAATTGGGCCCAGAAGGCATTAATAACTAGTGTTACTGAAACAAAATCAGGGTAACATGCTCTGGCTCACTGTCCCCTGCCAATAATCAGGTGGCTGTGTTCTGTATCAATTAAAGCTTCTGAACAGTCTTTATTTATTATTTATTTATTAAATTTATAGCCTGCCCTTCCTCCTCGAAGGAGCCCAGGGCAGCAAACAAAAAAACTCTAAAAACACTCTAAAACACTCTAAAACATCTTAAAAACAAAATACTTTAAAACATATTAAAATAAAACATCTTTAAAAACATTAAAGCAAAGCCCTATGTAAAATGCATTACAGCAATTCCGACTGGATGTGTGACAAGCGCATGGACAACTGAGGCAAGATCAGACTTGTCTGGATAGGGTCACAGTTGCTGTACCAGTTTAACCTGGTAAAAGGCACTGCTGACTACCATTGCTGCCTGAGCTTCCCCAGTCAGCGATGAGTCCAACAGCACCCCCAAGCTGCAACCCTGAACTTTCAGAGGGAATATAATTCAATTGAGGACAGATTGAACAACTCTATCTAGGATTCTCTCTCTGTTTTATCTAGATTAAGTTTCAGCTTATTCACCCTCATCCAACCATCCAAAATGGCTTCAAATTCCACAGTTCCACTGCAATGAATCCATAGAAAACAGACTTGGATCTTAGTGTTGTCTGCATACTGATGATACTTCAGTCCAAATCTCAGGAAGACTTCTCCAAGCTGTTTGGGATTTGCTTCCTTCCAATGCTATGCATTGTACTTTAAGCACCGCTTCTAGCAAGTAATTTTTGGCTTGAAGTTCATATCCAGATGCAGTGCATGCTTTTTTTTAACCTTTTTATTTTACAGGGCACTGATCCTGTCCGGTTTAGCATTTCCAGTTATTTTAAAGTGGAAAACAAGTAGTATGTGTCCATTTTGTATCTGAACTGAAGTAATAATAATAATAATAATAATAAACTTTATTTCTACCCCGCCCCTTTTCCAATAGGACTCAGAGCGGCTTACAACTAAAAACAACACCAATTAAAACATACAGAGTATATTATTAAAAAAGAATTAAACTATGAGAAAAATTAAAACCATAAAATACAGGTTAAAAACAGCGGACAATTTAAAATAATAAAATCATATAATGTAGTACAGAATTGATTGTGAAAAGCCGCCTTAAATATTTGCCAATTTGAGTAGCGGTGGTTGTGATAATATTGCTGCAGCTTACCTTTAGAAAAAGCATAGTAATCATAACCATCCTGCTTCTGATCATTTGGTACTGATATAAGAGAATTCACTTCTTTGGGAAATCCTCTCCAGTATGATGCAACTTTGATTTCCTGCTGCAGGACTCCTGCAAAAGCAAAATAATCTCTTGAAATTAGGAAGATATAAAAAGTGAAAAGTCATAATCTTGTTGGGCATGTAACACATGAAACAAATGTTTTAAGTAGCTTAAATATATTCAAAGAAATAGCATAGCTGAAGGAAACGCATCCATAGACCATTCTTTTGAAACAGCTGAGCTGCCATCATGTACACAGACAGTTTAATTTTTTATTTAAGCAGCTTCACTGCTGGATTGTACACTATTAACAGTAAGAAGTGGTGAACGTACCAGTTGGCTGAGGGCTGATCCGAACAACTGGGTAATGTTGGACTCTGATGGTACGGAAAATTTGATGAGGTCTTACTGAACGTTCAATGCGCCGCCGCCTCATGCTAATCACAGCTTCTGGTTTGTAAGCTGGATAGTTCACAATCGCAACTTTCTTCTTGCACTTCTTTGCTCCCCCTTGTTTGTAGGTATATTGTTGGACGTTGCCACCTAGAGCAAAAACATTGTATTAAATCTGTTTGGGGTCATAAGGCAGAAACAAAATATATTCCACTGTTATTTCAAAAAATAAAAATAACTGTGATGTTAGTATATAATAAAGTATTGACAGCTAATTTGTAAAATCCGCACTGGCATCACAACTAGTATGTCTCATTCTCAACTGAACTCTTAACTAGGGTAGCAATTTACTCAATCAGTAAAATACTACTTTTTTTACAGCTTAAATCCATTGGATTGTATATAATGTTAGTAATACTCACTACCTTTTTAATGTAAGTAGACCAAACATGATCCCCCCCTTCAAAACTGTTTTTCTCTTGTAAATTTATGTAGATTTAATTGAGAAAAATGTTCTTCGTTTCGATGGATAACAAAGCTAGATATAATGTAACTCCAGCAATCAATCCAAGACCTGCAATGCATATTAAATTTATCATTTAGTTACATTGTGAATGTTCAACATCGGTATTGATTCACCCAAGCCAAAATATCCAAGGACCTTATTTGCCTTGTATATAGGGCTTGTCATGTACCGGATAGGTACCCTAAAGAAAAATCCTACCTTTTTTGAAGAAATATACAGATTCTGGCCTGTTCTTGTGTTTGGCCACAGAGAGAGCCCCTATAATTTTCCCATTTAGTCCTCCAAATCCTTTTATAATCAGCTTGGGATAGCCAATATCCATTTTATCATTGGTGAAACGCCAGTACTGAGAATCCTGACAAAGTGAATGAAAATATGTCAAACGTAAAATGTATATTTCATTGGGTGATAATGCCATTCATGTGGAAATATAACAGCAGGCTAATGTCAAAATAATCCTCTTATTTGGAGAAATTCTGGGAGGGGGGATTGAACTAACTACATGAGGAAAAAATCGTGAGATGCAAATTAGTCTTACAACATTCCAGTAGATTCCATCACAAAAATCCACATTTATTTGTTTTTTATTAGTTGTCTTTCCACTGCAGATTGTGACTTGGAGCAAGACTAAAGTCACAAAAGCACATACAAATTTATTTGAAATAACAGCAATAAAACAAATTATATTAAAACTAGAACTTTCTTTTAAAGACTCTAGGCTCAGAAAGCTGTCAAAAACTGCAAGGCCTTCACTGGCTGTCAGAAGTGGCATTGCCCCACCAACCTTGGCCAGCCCCTGTTTGTCTGCCTTCTTACTTATATGTAACCCAAGGGTTGGCCCTGGCTGTCAGCTTCCTCCTCCTTAGTCTCAGAGTTGTTCTTGTAGAACTCAGCAGGGAGATGGCTAGGGGCAAAACAAGCATTAGTTAGCGTTCTCATTAGTTCCGGTTCCATCCACTATTGGGATCTCTGCCCCACTGGCACCAATGGACACCAGCCTCCACTACTGTCTGTGGAAACTTGTACACAAGAGGGTACTCCCTGTGCTGTTTCTCACTATAGAGGCCACCATTCCATGCCTTAAGAACATAAGAAGGGCCATGCTGGCTCAGGCCAAAGGCCCATCCAATCCAGCATCCTGCTCACAGTGGCCAACCAGATGCCTAAGAGGAGCCCACAAGCAAGACGTGAGTGCAATAGTTGTCCCCCAGCAACTGGTATTCAAAGACATACTGCTTCTTTGATAGTGAAGGCAGAACATAGCCATGGTTAGCCTTACTCCTCCATGAATTTGTCTAACTCTTTTAGAGCCATTCAAGGTGTTGGCCATCACTGCATCTGTGGGAGGGGATTCCATACTTTAACTATGCACTGTGTGTTTTAGGACTTGCCCTAGAATATGGACCGTTTTTATTAGTGTTGTAACTACTGTTTGACATTTTGAATCCAGAGGGTTTTTTATTAATTTTTGGATGTACGCTGTATTAATGATTTTAAATTTCACTGGATGTATGATGAATTAATGTTCTTGTGCATATTTGTGTTATGACCTGTGGACACCATTAAACTTACTTATTATGCGTTGTGAGAAGTATTTTTTTATCCCTCCTGAAGCTAAAAGTAGTGGTATCTCTTGATCAAAGTGCAGAGGGAAGAATATATGCCACCTTGGAGGAAATGCTTGCTGAAATTGGCCCCTTTAAATACCATTTTCTGAGTTAGTTTTCTCTAGCTATGTAACAGCCCAGGGAAGGTATGTGCACATATACTTCTCCATTACCAAGTGCCCTCCGGAGATCTTGCTTTGCAATACAGAAGGAGCAGGTGGGAACTCTTCTCCTGGCACCCTCTCGTCCTCTCAATCCATCCCCACACTACTTTCTCCCACCCAATATTCTGCACCCATGTTTACTTTCAGTAGTCCAGAATCCTGGGGGGGGGAGGAGGAGGAGTTTTAAGAAGCAAGTAACTGGCAAGCAAAAAGAACATGCACCCTGCCTCACAGAATGTCCCATCCTGAGAGTAAGGCCCCATCTGTACTATACATTTAAAGCAGTATTATGCCACTTTAAACAGTCATGGCTTCCCCCAAAGAATTCTTGGAACTGTAGTTTGTTAAGGGTGCTGAGAATTTTTAGGACACCTCAGAATGCGTTAACAGTCCTGCTTCACTGGGAATTGTAGCTCTGTGAGGTTAATAGGGGTCTCCTAACAACTCTGCACCCTTAACACTTTTTTTAATGGAAATTGCTGCAGAAATGTGGAAAACTGAATTTAAGATTGGAAAAATAAGAAACTGAGAACCAAAATTGACAAATCTTTCTATCCCTATCACTGACCCGACAAAGGACTTACTGTGTGTGGTTGGGGATAGATAGGTACATTGTTGATGCCCTCACCATGCATGTGAGGCAGTGTGTAATGTGGAGACACAGGCCCAGTTTACTTCATCCTTGTGTATAAGCAGAAGGGGGGGATGCCTGCATGCTCCAGGATATGTATGGAAAGGATCCAACCATCTTGGATCTTCCTGAACCAGCTCTAGGCAATGGCTCAGCCCTGGACTGCTTTTGGGAGGAAGGGCAAGATATATATTTACATTGGCACCACATGGTCTGAACCTGGAGGACAGTACCACCACTACTCAGCTTCTGCAAATGAAGCCCCTCTGAGCATTCCATCCTCAAAGCTCTATACTGCCACCTTGGTAACAGCATTTGTATGTTGGCAGCTGATGAAGGCGGAAGCTGAAATGTGTAAGTTCAGCAAGCTTCATAAATTAATGTAAATTGTAAACACTTTACTAACATTTAATCAGTTGATGCTCTGTATAGTACATGGACATCAGGTTTGTTTTTAGAAACGCTACTCATGATAATTTCTTGATGTAATGCCACCATCATTAGGTACTTCTCTCAAAGTGATGTCACAGCAGAGTAGGAAGTGGAATAAGATTTATGGGTTTCTGACAAAGGAATTCATGTGAGGCACACAAGAGAAGTACCTTTGTTGGCAACTGGAACTTCAACTCAGATCTGCTCTAGTCTCAGAGCATTTTGCTGTCACTTGAAAGGTTTGGATAGGTTCTTAAGCAAATTCATAAACCATGAGGGCTATAATTTTCTCTCTCCCTCTCCTCATCCCCCATCCCTGGCAATAAAAATGCAATAAATAACTTCACAATTTGCTGCACTTTCATGACACCCAAAATCAACTGATTTTGAATGGAATGTGGAATGGATGCTCCTCATGCATACTTTTTTTTTGCAGCATCCACATGATGTTGGCATCCAGATGCCAGCCAGTACTCCCCCACCCTACCCCATTTAACCCATTTTTATCCTTTCCAAGGAAAATCTGATATATAAAATACAACAAGTTGCCAATGACCCATTTGCAAATTAAGTCCCCATCTGGGAGTAGCTCCATCTAATGGTAGAGCTGACCCTGTTTGCAGCCTTGTTAATTTTCCTGAGATATAACCCAATTTTTTAATAAAAACCTATTTTAACACTTCACTTAAAAAATAAATAAGACAATTCCTTTACAGACCATGCTAATGGTCATGAGCTTATGTGATTAGAGGGAAGGAATTAGCTTAACTAAAAAAAGCCCAGGATATTTTCAATAAAACATCTATGATTTGGCACTCAAAATCTGTCCTATTGAAGCAACCACCAGGTTTGGTTTACTAATGAGATTGGGGGGGTATGCTCTTTCTTAACGCAACAAATTAAAATTAAAATCCTGGCAACATATATGGGAAACATAAGGGTAGGGTGAAAGAAACAGAAGATCTTGTGAAAAGTATTATCTGGAACACAGTTAATTCTTCAGACAAAAGTGAACATGCTCATGTAATATCAATATGCACTTCATTTATTTTTTATTTACTGTACATCCCACCTTCCCTTCAAATTGCTCAAGGAAATATACATGGTTCTCTCCCTGCTCCTTTATTCCCTCACAATCCACCCTGTGAGGTAGGTTGGGTTGTGTGAGGTTTTGAACCTGGGTCCAAAACATCGCACTGTCTGCTACATCTAACTGGCTCTCGCATTTGGCTTAAACAAAAACAAAAAAAATCATACTTAAATTACACATGTAGAAGTTAAATATGGAGGAATCTTAAAGTTAACCTGGTTCCATCTCTCTAAGCAGGACGTGCCCAATCGCCCAAGCCACCCAAAGAGCTGCTTGGTGTGCCAAATTTGGGGGGATCACCAAGAAAGCCACACACAGCCTGAGGTTTCTTCTCAGCAACTTGGCAAGCATGTCTTGGATTGCGTGTAACAGCAAAGTGTCTTGGGCCAGTCCTGTCCATTCCCCAAAATCCTCACCATTAAATCTTGGCATAATGAACACAAGTTGCTGGAATTTCAGGGGTCACTTCTGTTTTTAACACTCTTCCAGCTGAGCAGTAGGAAATATTTAATATGAAGTGTGGTGCAGTGGTCTGGTAGTTCTTGGAAACTACTCTGGTTCTTCAAACTGTTTCCATATTAATTTTTAAGAGAGATGTTTTTACCAGGTGCCTAAACACTGTGGTGGTTTCTCTTCTTCAGAAATATTAATGGTGCACATCAAAAACATTCTGTCTTTCTGCCTGAGAGTTTAGTTTGTAAATGAAGCTTGCTTAAGAGTGCAGTACTTAGTTGATAAATGGAGTAGATCAGCCAATTGAAAACCTGGTGATTAAGTAAAACAGTGTTGCCAATTAATCAGGCATCACTTTTAAAATGTCAAGCAGTTTTTAAATATTCATAAAAACTGCAGATGGCGGGCACCATCTTAGAAGAGGCATTAGAGAAAGGGAGATGTTGCTTCTAAGATGGCACATTCTGTGACATATATGTGCATCATCTGAGGCTGAAAACAAAGAAAATATGTTTTCTTTGAAACTATTACTTTATATCTAAATTTATGTAGCTGTAATTGGTTGAAAATAAAATATTAAGGTGTCTTTAAATGGGTGGTGGCTCTTCTTGTGCTCATTAATTTTCTTACTTCACATTGTATTTAAATGTGAACATAGGAAATGTTGCATCCCTTTGCTGATTTCTAAGATGCTTCCAGACTGTTCCTATTTTATGGGTAGGATTTAATTGACCACCGGCAAATTCACAATTAAAGTGAATTTGGCACTCCTGCACAACAAACCCACTTCCTATAATAAAAAATTAAAAACTCAGTTCTTGCAATAAGGAAAGTGACAGGAAAATCCACTAGAAAATGTGGGATAACAATTGCTTGATGTGATGTTGTATAACCTCCTCACAAACAAGTCAGAATGAATGCTGAATAAACAGTTGACATTGTATAGCCTCCCTACAAACTCTGCAAACAAGTCAGGATGAATGTTTAATAAACTGGTCACCTGGAATCAGCCTTAGTATCAGTGGTCCCAGTCCAACCCATTTGCAACACAGCCCCATGCCTGTTTCACCAGAAGTAAGTCCCTCTGCGTTCAGTTGGGCTTACCTGGGTAAGTGTGTACTGGACTGCAGCCTTAGGCATTCTTAAATCCACTCAGATTGTTTGGATTGTATCCTAGAACACAGATCTAGACATCTGCATAGCTAAGAAAGCACTTTGAGACAAAAGTGACAGCTGTCTTGCAGTGATCAGATTATGTTGGAGGGAAGGCATGTCAGAGGGGAGGTTAGGTTAGAACCTTGCTCCATGACATGGTAGTTTTAGTTTTCTGTGACAAGGAAACTCATTATTTTATGTTATTTTTGCATAGGGAAACATTTGATCATATGAGTTCCAGCCTACAGTCTGAAGTAGTACAGTGCAGATACAAGTTAACCACCTCATTGAAAAAGTAGGCTTCTTTCTAGTATCTGACTAATACATCCACAGAAACAAAACTTTACAAATTCTGCAAAACATATCCAGCCCTAAAAGGAATTGTTTGGTCAGCAATATTTGAATTACGTGGTGCATAATAAGCAAAGATAAGCAATGCAGAATTGAAATATTTGTTTGCAAACTTCAGGTTCTGTTTTTTGTTTTAATTTTGGTGCAACGTTGATGATCTCTGTGTTATAATCAGCATCTACAAATATTAACTTGTCAATGTACCAGCATGCACATTAAGGAAATCAAATGACCCACCTTAAAAAAGAAGGTTTTGCCATCACAGTTACATCTAGAGAAGACGGAGTCAATGGGAGAGGGGATACCCCATACCTCTGTGATTTTACGGGGGAAAGGTGATGGTGGACTTGTTCCGTTCAGCAACCAGTAGTAATGACCTGCAAAATCAAGTAGAGGTTCGGTGTATGGAGAAAGAGGAATGTATTACTCAATCTTACCAATACAGGGGTGTTTACTAGAAGGGGAAAGGCTGATCACCACAAGTTGCCTGGTGCATTGATTTTTGGAATTCTGCACAAATTGTTTTTTGGTGATTTGATGGTGGCAATGACTGCTTTCTGCAAAGAAGCAAATATTTTTATTTCTTGGCCATCAAAACAAAATGGTCCCAGTCCAGCAAGAAAGATTCCTCACTGGAGGCAGGCTTGCTGGGTATACATTTCAGTGCTCATTTAAGTGCCATTGTACTGGCTGGCTGTGTCTTTTTGATGGGGATGAGGATGGAGATAGCTGCACACCCATCAAGAGCCATCAGTTATTGTGTGTGTGTGTGTGTAGCTGCACGCATATTCATTGTTTTTAAAGATTTTAAAAGGTTTTTTAAAATATGTTTTATCATCTGTTTGCTAACAACATGGTCAGTATTTTTATTTTGTGATATTTTGTCAAAAATCATAAGCTCCTTAGCACACTCACCTCTGAATACAGCTAATGATCCATTTTGTAAAGGGACAATCCCCTCTGCCGGCTTCCGATTGCATAAATTCATCTCTTGAGGTACATCTGGTACAAAATAATTAGCCATTTTAATGGTAAAAATCCAAGTTTTATATAGCGAAGGATTCTCTATTAAACAATGTTTACCAAAGGTACATAGCTGAGTTTATGATACTAAAATTCATTGGGCATTAAAACTTAACTTGTCTCCAGGCATAATTCTTACAAAGATACATGCCATTGCCAGATCTTGGGTTAAGGAGTCATTACTAATTGGCTTCTAACACTCTTATCCTAAATATTTGCCCTGACCATTTCTAGAAGGTTTACAAGGATCCAGTGATTTGCTCTGCAGTCAGACCATACACACATATGAAACAAGTCCTATGAAGAAAGATTGGTGCAATTGGGCATTTTTATAATTCTGAAGAGGATCAAGGGACAGAAAGCAAGACTACATCTAACAGGCGTAAGTTACAGGAAGATAGGTTTCAGCTGAACATTAGGAGAAATGTCTTGACAGTAAGAACAGCTTGACAATGAAACAATTTACTTGGGTGTGGGGTAGTTGGCTCTTCTTCACTGGAGGTCTTCAAGAAGAGGCTGAACAGCTATCTGCTGAGGATGATCTACCTGCATTCCCTGCACTGAGCAGGAAAGAGACTAGAATCTAGATGGTTGACGGGGAAAAACAGTTCTATACTTCTATGATACCGTATATATAATATTCAAAGCTTTAGTCTTAACATTTATATCACCTAAAAGGACATCATTTGGTACACTATATTCCATAAAATCAAAGCTTTTTCCATTTAAAAATACAGTTTACGCTACTGATAATTCTACTGGCAGATGATGCTAAATTCCTATACCATTCACCTGCATGAGATTGTTCACCATTATTATATTACAGATGGGGGGACTGGGGGTAGATATGTACATGCATATAGGGTCTTATAGGAATAATTTCTGGTAACATTCAAATTTATTAAAGTTTTATTTCACCCTTTCTCCAAGAAGCTCAAGCTAAGTTCTATGCCCCCACTCATTTCTATCCTCACAACAATAATCCTCGACGTCGAAGGCCCTTCTCCGTGTCCCAACGCATAGGGAGGCACGGAGAACGATAACTAGAGCTAGGGCCTTCTCAGTGGTGGCCCCCGAACTATGGAACGCCCTCCCTGATGAGATACGCCTGGCGCCTTCTTTGTTATCTTTTCGGCGCCAGGTAAAGACCTACCTCTTCGCCCAGGCATTTTAAAAATTTAAAAATTTGAATTTAAAATTGAAATTTTTTAATTATGTTTTATTGTGTATTGTATTTACATCCACTTGTATTTTAACCTGTTTTATTATGCTGTACACCGCCCTGGGAGCTTATTGCTATAGGGCGGTCTAAAAATGTAATAAAATAAATAAATAATAAATAATCCTCTGAGGTAAAGTAAGGCTAAGACAGAATGACTTGAACCTATCTCTCTCCTGCTATCTCAGTCCATTACACTACATGGGAAATGATCCCACAACACTCAAAAGTAGTCATAGGGATGCTTTTTGATGTTGTATTACTGCTAAATGTACTCCTGGGCTACTATATTCTAGAATATAAGATCTATTGACTTTTTCTAGAAACCCATATAGCTCTTAAAAACTCCACACCAGGGAGCAAACACCAATGTCATGCCAGTCATGTCAGTGCAGAATTCCTCCAGAGCATTCTCTAGGACAATATCACCCAGAGTATTTGTTTGCTTGTTTGTGTCTTTGCATACCACTTTTCAGGGTCATACCTCTGTCTTAAGGTGGTTCACATACTAAAAGAAATTAAAATAATAAAATACAGATTTCACAGTAACAATAATAATTCATTCTAAAACCAGCAGTAAATAGTAAGACAATAAAACAGAAAACAAAAATAGCAGCAGCAGATAAATTACAGTAGGGCCCCACTCATACAGCAGGTTAGGTTCCAGATCCCTGCCGAAAAGTGAAAATTGCTGAAAATTGGAACATAGCCTTTTTTCCCACTTGCGAATGCATACAAAAGCCTAATAACATGTTTACACTATCATATATTAAGTGCGCAATAGAGCTAGGCCTAAAAAAATGATAAGAAAGTAAAATGAATATACAGTACTGTACACACATGCCGTACCTTGTTGTCAGCAATAAGGGAGTGCATCAGCGATGAGTATTATCATCCTGCAAGAAATAGGTGAGGCGCATTGCTTTGGTTGCACATAAGAAGCGCTCCGATTTATGCCCAGGGCCCAAACGCTCACCACCCAAGAAGGGGCCGAGGAAAATACGGCCTTGGAAGACCGGGAAAGTGAGTGTTGGCTGCAGCGCTTCTATCCTTGCTGGGTCTCCTTGCATGGCGCTGAGGAGTGGGTTGGGGCTGATGCAGGTGTTATTCCTGTGTGCACAAAGGTTAGCGAAGGAGCTTCCTTGGGCTGTGACTCTCAACACCGCTGCATCCAGCTCCAGCAACTCGGGGAAGGCTGCCCGAGTGAGGAGGGAGTCACTCCGCCGGTGATGGGTATGAAGGAGGCGAAGGAGCCTTCAGTGATCAGCCTCTGGGCAGAGAAGTGCTTGGCGTCGTCTGTCAGGAAGTGTGTCTGGATGAAAAGGCACTCTCTCTTCACAGGGATCAATGATGTCGCGCTTGGACAGCAACCTGCAGCCAGCGGCCAGCAAGCCCGAGAGTACCAAGGGCAGTAGCAGGAAGGGCCACGGGTGGGCACCCACCAAGGTGCCAAGGGCCTGGTGCGTGCATGACAGGAGCCGCTCCATGAAGCTGGTGTTGCAGCTGGGGGGCACCATTGCCTTTCAGCCTTTAGGGCTGCGGGGCCAGCTGGCTCTCCATTGCATGGCAAACCTTCGATGTTGCCCCTGGAGCTGGCACATTTTCATCATCTGACTCATCAACTAATCTTATTTGTTTTGATGATGGAGACTTGGATGAAGCTCTTGCAGGGGTTTGTGTTGCTGTTGCTGTTGAAGATTGGTCAAGGCTAGCTGTTGCTGTCGAAGGTTGCGATGGTACTTTCTTAAAGTAGGAAAGCAATGAACTTTGCCTCATGAATGGCCGTCTCCTTTCCCTTAGAATTTCTTTATAGCATGCAATACCATTTAGAAGGCTTGCATTCACTTTAGAACTTCTTTCGAAATTTGGATCAATCCTCTCAAAAGCTGCCATCCCCGTTTCTATACAGTTGATAGCTTCTTCCAATTCCTTGGTTGTCATTTCTCTAGGCACAGCAGGACTATCATCAGGATGGGACTCCTCTTTGCGAAACATCCTTCTTTGCTCTTCAATCAGAAGATTTTCATCTGTTAGGGTCTCATCATGAGAGACGAGCAATTCTGCCACATCCTCAGGCTTGACTTCCAATTCTAATTCCCTTGCCATTTCCACAACATTTGTAGTGACTTCCTCCACTGAATTCTCAAAGCCTTCACAATCATCCACAAGTGTGGGAATTAGCTTCTTCCAAACACCTTTCAATCTTGTTTCTTTAACTTCCTCCCATGCATCTCTAATAGTTTTTATACCATCCAAAATCGCAAAGCCTTTCCAAAATGCTTTTCATTTATTTTGTCTATGCCCAGGTACTGTATCACTGTCTAAGGCACTTATAACCTTAGCAAAAGTTCTTCTTAGGTAATAGGATTTAAACGCTGCAATTACACCTTGGTCCATAGGCTGCAGCAATGAAGTTGTATTTGCAGGTAGAAAAATAACATTTATCGCCTTGTACAAACCAAATAGAGCTCTAGGATGGCCATGGGCATTGTCTGCAAGAAGTAAAATCTTAAAAGGAATTTTCTTTTCCTTGCAGTAAGCCTCAACTGTAGGATTAAAATAGTCCGTGAATCATTTTGAGAAAAGATCGCCAGTCATCCAAGCTTTTGAATTGGATTTATAATAAACAGGGAGGCTAGCTTTTGCATAGTTCTTTAGGGCCCTAGGATTTTCGATAAATCATCATAGGTTTTAACTTGCAATCACCAGCTGCATTAGGCCCTAACAAGAGAGTTAGCCTGTCTTTTGCAGCTTTGAAGCCAGGCATTGTCTTCTCCTCTTTAGCAATAAAAGTCCTAGACGGCATCTTCTTCCAATATAGGGCCGTTTCGTCCACGTTGAAAATCTGCTGCTTAGTATAGCCATCATCTTTGATGATCTTAGAAAGCTCATGCCGATAACTTTCTGCAGCTTCTGCATCAGCACTAACTGCTTCACCCTGAACTTTGATGTTGTGGAGATGCCTTCTTTCCTTAAACCTATTAAACCAGCCTCTGCTAGCTTCGAATTTATCCTCAGTAGCTTCCTTGCCTCTCTCAGCCTTTATAGCATTGAAGAGACTTAGGGCCTCCCTTGTCCTGGATGATGGCTCGGCTTAAAGGCACGTTGTGACTGGTTTGATCTTCAGTCCACACCAGTAAAAGTTTTTCCATGTCAGCAATAGGGCTATCACGTTTTCTTATAACTTTAGTGTTCACTGGTGTAGCACTTTTCATTTCCTTCAACACTTTCTCCTTAGCATTCACAATTGTACTAACTGTTTGGCGAGCCAAACCTAGCTTACGGCCTATCTCAGCCATAGACATGCCTTGCTCACTTAGTTTAATCATTTCTAACTTGGCATTTAAAGTAAGATGCTTGCGACTCCTTTTTTTATCACTAGTAGTACACTTAGATGCCATTGTAATTAACTCAAAAATATTATATATAATACCTTTTAAAAGTTTAAAAGTTTGGAAAATTGCCAGAATACAGAGAGATGCAGAGCGCACAAATGCTGTAAACAGACTGAATCACCGACAATAAAATGGCGCCCGACGCCCTTCTCGGACTCAGCTGCTGAGTGAGTCATGCCAAAAAACGCCGAAAAAACAGAACAAGCACCAAACATAATGAACATGGATATAATTGAAAACTGCTGTATTAGCAGAATGCCGAGAAGCGGAATGCCGAAAAGCGGGGCCCTATTGTACACTTAAAAGCTCAGATCAGCCTCACATTAATCAGTTAAAAGCAAATTTAAACATCCAGGTCTTTAGATCACTTTTTATAAAATCAAAACTTTAAACATAGGACATTTAATCCTATGTTCTTCAGCTGATCTTGCCATGCACTGTTTGGCATCAAGCCAGTCTGTTGTAGCAGTTAGTGTCAGACTAGGGTTGTGTATACATTACTGACTTAAAATGCAGCTAGGTCGTTCTTTTTCTAAATTTGGATTGAAGATGATTTGGGGGAACGTGCATCAAAATGCAGTATTTCATAAAAAAATAACATGATATCAGCTAGATATGGATCATGGCTAACATCATGTGTATCATTATCATCACTGGCGATCACTCATGGCCGAGTAAGATTGTCTTCCAAGATAAGGTATTTAACAGTGGGTCCGTAAGTGACTGTGGAGGCCAATTCTGGATCCACACAGCCTCCCACAGTGAGGACATAGGTTTCCAGATGGAAGATGGTCGCAATGAGGATTTGTTTGACGTGCCTTCCGCTTAGCTTATTTGTTGCGTTCGCCCTGTATTTGTGCTTCTTCAAAGTCCACAGCATCTTTGATAATGGCTGACCTCTATTTTGGGACGTTCATGGGCCAAGACTTCCCAGTTGTCAATGTTCATGTTACATTTTTTTAGATTTGCTTTAAGAACATCTTTAAACCTCTTTTGCTGTCCACCAATGTTCGGTTTTCCATCCTTAAGTTGAGTAAACTAGCTGCTTTGGAAGTCGGTGATTAGGCATTCGAACAACATGGCCAGTCCAGCGAAGTTGATCTTGAAGGATCATTGTTTCAACACTGGTAGTCTTTGCTTCTTCCAAAACGTTAACATTAGTCCGTCTGTCTTCCCGAGTAATTTGCAGAATTTTCCGGAGGCAGCGTTGGAATCTTTCAAGAAGTTGGGAGTGGCATGTTTCACAGGCTTACAGTAAGGTCAGTAGTACAGTGGCTTTGTAAATAAGCATTTTGGTCTCCTTGCCAATATCCTGATCGCACATTCTACGCTTCATCCGAGAGAATGCAGCACTCGCAGAGCTCAGACGATGTTGAATTTCAGCATCGCTGTCAGCTTTCACAGAGAGATGGCTGCCGAGATAGGAAAAGTGATCAACGTTCTCCAACATCACACCATTAAGCTGGATTTATGGTGCTACAGAGGGACTAGTTCGCACCTGTTGATGAAGCGCTTTGTTTTTTTTAATAATAAGTGAGAGCCCAAGCTTTCCATATGCTTCTGCAAAGACATTTAGGATAGTTTGAAGATCTTTCTCTGAATGTGCGGAGACTACATTATCATCGGCATATTGAAGTTCTACAACAGAGGTTGACATTACCTTACTTTTTGCTTTCAGAACACTGAGATTAAAAAGCTTTCCATCTGTTCGATATATGATTTCCACACCAGTAGGAAGTTTCCTCTCCATAAGGTGTAGAATCATAGCAATAAAGATAGCAAATAAGGTAGGAGCAATGCCACACCCCTCTTTTATGCCTGATCCAACTCTGAAAGGATTGCACTGAAAGCCATTGTTGTCCAAAATTGTTGCTGTCATGTTGTCATGAAGGAGTCGCAAAATAGTCACAAATTTATCAGGGCATCCGGTTTCAGAAGGATGGTTCAGAGAGTGGTTCAATTCACAGTGTCAAAAGACCTTAGTCAGATTAATAAACGCATATATAAAGCTCAATTCTGCTCCCGGCATTTTTCTTGAAGCTGTCGTGCAGTGAAGATCATGTCCACTGTCCCCCTGGAAGGGAAGAAACCATTTTGAGATTCAGGGAGGACATCCTCTGAGATCGGCAGGAGGCGATTTGTGAGGATCCTTGCAAGAATTTTACCTGCGGTAGCAAGAAGAGAGATATCTCGATAGTTCCCGCAATCTGTTCTATCACTTTTCTTAAAAAGGGTGATAATTATGGCGTCCCTAAAGTCTTCTGGGATCTCCTCCCTCATCCAGATTTTTTCAATGAGCTTATGAAATTGTTGTGTAAATTCAGGCCCACCTTCTTTAATGACTTCAGCAGGAATCCCAGGTCCACTAGCTTTGTTGTTCTTCATTTGATTGATGGCTTTACTGACTTCATCCAAATTAGGGGATACTGCAAGCTCGTCTCTAGTTTGTTGTTGTGGAATTTGCGAGAAGACCTCATCAGCCATGATAGAGTTACGATTAAGGAGGTCATGGGAGTGCACTGGATGCAGAGAAGATGGCAGTGTGTACACAGCCTAGGACTGGAGAAATTGGGGGTCAAATCCACTCACATATGAAACTCACTGAGTACCTTTAGGCCAGTCATGATCTTGCAGCTTCATCTACCTCACAAGGTAATTATAAGGTTAAAAATATTGGGGGTGGGAGAGAAAGCCATGTATGCCACCTTGAGCTCCTTGGAGGAAGGTAGATATAAATGTAATATAAATGTAATAAATCAATAAAATCAACATTCGTAGGCTTGTCTAGTTGTATGTGACAAGTGTCACAGGACCATCCTTCTAAACAGCTGAGAAACCAACCACCCAGAAGTCTGCAGTAGGTACAGTTTTACTGCTGGATATATTCAAGATAATCGTCTGCTGTCTGAAAAACACAGTCTCCTATCATCCTCCCTAAATAACACTCTTGTCACATTTATAAAGCAGGGGTGGGAACCTGTGGCCCTCCAGAAGTTTGCTGGACTGCAACCTCCATCATGCCTGCCTGGCTGGAGCTGATGGGAGATGGAGTTCAAACAACATCTGAAGAGCCACAGGTTCTTCACCCTGGTGTGAAAACTATGCATACTCTCCTTCCTCCCCATTATCTCACACCATACACATCCCCTACACTCTCTACATAATTATACTTAGTTCTAGCAATGTTCATCATTATTTAGTCAGTTATTGATATGTCCTATTTTAATGTGATTGAAACCACCCTAAAATCAAATGGTATAAAATCTATTAAAATTAATAAAAAAGTAAGAAGTGTAAAAAAGTAAATATACCTTTGTACAATAGGGGTGTACCTATATTTTCTGGGCGAACATACTCTGTGGTTTTGTTGGTAATCCACTCAGGAAGTCTAGTTGTAGAGATCGTAGAGTATGTTGTAGTGGGATAATAGATCACTTGTCTTCTTTTCGTAGGCGTAAGTGTGGTGGGCAAAATGGAGGTATACTGTGTAGCCTTGTCTACTGTCGAGGATGGGATGTCAGGAGGTTTTGATGTTATCAAGGAAGTTGTAGTCATCTGTGTTATTGTAGTATTTCTATTCTTGGTAGTTGGAGTTTCCTTGGTGAGCTCTCTATCTGAAACGAGATCAATTTTTTGATTAGTTGTAACATCGCATGTGGTTGTTTCTGGATGTTTGGTTGTATTTGACTGGGAGGTGGTTGCAGTTGTAGTAGTTGTTATTATCCATGTAATTTTAGTGATGACTTGTGACTTGCCATTTTTATCATTGTCATCTGGGTTAGGTGATTCTGTTGTGGTAGTTGCAGTTGTTTCTGTGACTGTAGTGATGCTGTCTGGCCTGTCATTTTCATCAGGATTAGGGGAATCACTCAGTGGTTTGGATTCTGTTGTGATGGTGGTAGCTGACTGTATGACTTGAGCTGGTTTGTCTGGCTTGTCACTTTGGCTGGGACTTGGTGTTTCATTTTGTGAGCTGGGTTGTATAATTAATGTTGTCTTGATTACTTTTGTAGTATCATCTGCTCTGTTACCATTCCCATCACCACTGGGAGTCGGCTGATCATTCGGTGCCTTGGGCTGTGATGCTGTTCTTCCTGGAATCTCTGGACTCTTTGCTGAAGGAATGCTTTCATCAGCATCACTAGGACCAGTTGGATTAGCCTCAGTTATTATTGTCTCTGTCACTGTAGTAGTTACTTCAGGCCTGTAATTTTGACCATCAACATCAGAGGTAGGTGTGCCACTTTTGGGGTTAGTCTCTGTAATTACTGTCTCTGTGATTGTACTGCTAATTTCTGGTCTGTCATTTTTATCATCAGCAACAGGGCTGGGTGTACCACTTGCTGGATCAGTCTCTGTGACTGTAGTGGTCACTTCTGGTTTGTCACTTTTATCATCACTGACAGGGTTGGGTGTGCCACTTTGGGGATTAGTCTTTGTTGTTTTAGTCTCTGTGACTGTAGTGATCACTTCTGGCCTGTCACTTTTATTGTTGCTGACAGGGCTGGGTATAGCACTTGCAGGATCAGTCTCTGTGTTTGTAGTACTCTTTTCTGGTTTGTTATTTTTATCATCATGATCAGAAATAGATGAATCATTTGAGGGATCAGTTGTCATTGTCTCTGTGACAATAGTAGTTCTTTCAGGTCTATCTCTTTTGTCAACAACAGGGCTGAGTGTGCCACTTGGGGGATCAGTCTGTGATATTGTCTCTGTGGCTGTGGTGATCACTTCTGGTTTGTCACTTTTATCATCACTGACAGGGTTGGGTGTGCCACTTTGGAGAGTAGTATCTGTAATGATTGTCTCTGTGTCTGTGGTGGTCACTTCTGGCCCATCACGTTTATCATCGCTGACAGGGCTGGGTGTGCCACTTTGAGCATTTGTCTCTGTTATTATTGTCTCTGTGACTGTAGTGGTTGCTTTTGGCCTGTCACTTTTATCATCATCGACAGAACTGGGTGTGCCACTTTGGGGATTAGTCTCTGTTATTATTCTCTCTGTGACTGTAGTGGTCACTTCTGGCCTGTCACTTTTATCATCATCGACAGGGCTGGGTGTGCCACTTTGGGGATTAGTATCTGTTATTATTGCCTTTGTGACTGTAGTGGTCACTTTGGGGGTTGTTTTTGTCTCTGTGCCTGTAGTGGTCACTTCTGGCCTGTCACTTTTATCATCCTCGACAGGGCTGGGTGTGCCACTTCGGGGATTTGTTATTATTGTCTCTGTGAATGTAGTGGTCACTTCTGATCTGTCACTTTTGTCATTGCTGACAGGGCTGGGTGTACCACTTGTTGGATCAGTCTCTATGGTTGTAGTACTCTTTTCAGGTTTGTTATTTTTATCATCATGATCAGAAATAGATGAATCATTTGAGGGATCAGTTGTCATTATCTCTGGGATGGTAGTAGTTCTTTCAGGTCTGTCATTTTTGTCAACAACAATTGGGCTGAGTGTGCCACTTGGGGGATCAGTCTGTGATATTATTGTAGTGACCACTTCTGGTTTGTCACTTTTATCCTCATGGACAGGGTTGGTTGTGCCATTTTGGGGATTAGTATCTATTACTATTGTCTCTGTGACTGTAGTGTTCACTTTGTGGATTGTTTTTGTCTCTGTGACTGTAGTAGTCGCTTTTGGCTTGTCACTGTTATCATCCTCGACTGGGCTCGGTGTGCCACTTTGGGGATTAGTCTCCGTTATTATTGCTTCTGTGACTGTAGTGGTTATCTCTAGCCTGTCACTTTTATCATCACTGACAGGGCTTGGTGTGCCTCTTTGGGGATTAGTATCTGTTATTATTGCTTCTGTGACTGTAGTGGTCACTTCTGGCCTGTCACTTTTATAATCATTGATGGGGCTTCGTGTGCCACTTTGGGGATTATTATCTGTTATTAATTCCTCTGTGACTGTAGTGACCATTTCTGGTTTGTCACTTTTATCATCATGGACAGGGCTGGTTGTGCCACTTTGGGGATTAGTTTCTGTTATTATCGTCTCTGCAACTGTAGTAGTTGCTTTTGGCCTGTCAGTTTTATCATCCTCGACTGGGCTCGGTGCGCCACTTTGGGGATTAGTCTCTGTTATCAATTCCTCTGTGACTGTAGTGGCCACTTCTGGCCTGTCACTTTTATCGTCACTGACAGGGCTCAGTGTGCCACTTTGGGGGTTAGTCTCTGTTATTATTGTCTCTGTGAATGTAGTGGTAACTTCTGGCCTGTCACTTTTATAATTATTGACAGGTCTTGGTGTGCCACTTCGGGGATTAGTCTCTGTTATTAATGCCTCTGTGACTGTAGTGGTCACTTCTGGCCTGTCACTTTTATAATCATTGATGGGGCTTGGTGTGCCACTTCGGGGATTAGTCTCTGTTATTAATGCCTCTGTGACAGTAGTGGTCACTTCTGGCCTGTCACTTTTATAATCATTGATGGGGCTTGGTGTGCCACTTCGGGGATTAGTCTCTGTTATTAATGCCTCTGTGACAGTAGTGGTCACTTCTGGCCTGTCACTTTTATCATCACTGACAGGGCTGGGTGTGCCACTTTGGGGATTAGTATCTGTTATTATTGTTTCTGTGACTGTAGTGGTCACTTCTGGCCTGTCACTTTTATCATCGCTGATTGGGCTCGGTGTGCCACTTCGGGGATTTGTCTCTGTTAACATTGTCTCTGGGACTGTAGTCATCGCTTTGCGTCTGTCACTTTTGTAATCATAGACAGGGCTGGGTGTGCCACTTTGGGGATTAGTATCTGTTATTATTGTCTCTGTGACTGTAATGGTCACTGTGGGGATTGTTCTTATCTCTGTGACTGTAGTAGTCACTTTTGACCTGTCACTTTTATCACCTCTAACAGGGCTGGGTGTGCCACTTTGGGGATTAGTCTCTGTTATTATTGTCTCTGTGACTGTAGTAGTCGCTTTTGGCCTGTCACTTTTATCATCGCTGAAAGGGCTGGGTGTACCACTTGCTGGATCAGTCTCTGTGGTTGTAGCACTCCTTTCTGGTTTGTTATTTTTATCATCATGATCAGGAATAGATGAATCATTTGAGGGATCAGTTGTCATTGTCTCTGTGATGGTAGCAGTTCTTTCAGGTCCATCATTTTTGACAACAACAATTGGGCTGAGTGTGCCACTTCGGGGATCAGTCTGTAATATTATTGTCTCTGTGACTGCAGTGGTCACTTCTGGCCTGTCACTTTTATCATCATTGACAGGGCTTGGTGTGCCACTTTGGGGATTAGTATCTGTTATTGTTGCCTCTGTGACTGTAGTGGTCACTTTGTGGATTGTTTTTGTCTCTGTGACTGTAGTAGTCACTTTTGACCTGTCACTTTTATCATCACTGACAGGGCTTGGTGTGCCACTTTGGGGATTAGTCTCTGTTATTACTGCCTCTGCAACTGTAGTGGTCACTTTTGGCCTGTCACTTTTATCATCATTGACAGGGCTGGGTGTGCCACTTTGGGGATTAGTATCTGTTATTATTGCCTCTGTGACTGTAGTAGTCATTTTTGGCCTGTCACTTTTATCATCACTGACAGGGCTCGGTGTGCCACTTTGGGGATTAATATCTGTTATTATTGTCTCTGTGACTGTAGTGGTCACTTTGGGGATTGTTTTTGTCTCTGTGACTGTAGTAGTAATTTTTGGCCTGTCACTTTTATCATCCTCGACAGGGCTGGGTGTGCCTCTTCGGGGATTAGTATCTGTTTTTATTGTCTCTGTGACTGTAGTTATCTCTTCTGGCCTGTTACTTTTATCATCACTGACAGGGCTGGGTGTACCACTTTGGGGGTCAGTCTGTGTTATTATTGTCTCTGCATCTGTAATAGTACCTTCTGGCTTGTCATTTTTATCTACATAATCAGGACTGGTTGTGTCACCGGGAGCAGTTTGTGTTATAGTTATTTCTGTGACTGTAGATGCCCATTCTGGTTTGTTGCTTCTATCAATAGCATCTGGTTTGGTGGCATCACCTGGATCAGTCTTTGTTATTGTTGTCTCTGTGACTAGAACAGTCTCTTCTGGTTTGTCATTTTTATCAACTCCATCAGGATTGGTTGCACCACCTGGATTACTCTGTGTTATTGATGTCCCTGGGACTCTAGCAACACCATCGAGATTGATTGTGTCACCTGGATGAGTCTGTGTTGTTGTCGTCTCAGTGACACCATCAGGATTATTTGCATCTCCTGGATCAGTCTGTGTTACTGTAGTGCTACTTTCTACTTTGTCATTCTTATCATTAACTTGAAGGCTTGCTGTGTCACTAGAGAGATCAGTCTGTGTTATTAATGTAGCTACAACAGTTGTCTGTTCTGGTTTGTCTTCCTTAATATCACTATTGGGAATAGGTGTGCCACTTGTATCTCTCTGAATTACTGTTTCTGACATGATAGTTGTCTCTTCTGGTCTGTCAACTATATCATTTCCTTCAAGGGTGGGTGTGTAATTTGTTGGATCAGTCTGTGTTATTGCTGCATCTGTGACTGATATACCAATTTCTGGTTTGTTATTTTTATCATCGTGATCAAGATTGTCACTTGGTGGCTCTGTCTGTGTTGTTATTGCCTCTGTGACTGTAGTACTCTTTTCTGTCCTGGCACTTCTATAATTGCCCTCAAACTGAGGTGTATTTGTGAACAAAGTTGCAGTAGTTGAGAACTGGTCCTTTTGTTTGTCAAGAGGACTATCTGATATAACTGGCTCATAAATTGGTTTCTGAGTTGGATAAGATTCCTTGACAGCCCAAGACGTAATTCCTAATTCTAGTGTATCTGTATCTCTAGGTGTTCTACCTGATGGTGAAACAGAGCCATCATCTAAGGTTGCCAGCTCTGTAGTGGACATCCTCTCAGAAAAAGCAGTTGTGCTGGAATCTTTTTTGTTTTCTGAAGTTTTCATTTCATCAGAAGTAAGTATTTCTTTGATAGTAGTAGAACTCTCTTTTTTGGTAACAGATGTCTCTTTTGAGTTTGTTGTTGTTGCCTTATTCTCTGTAGTTGTCTCTTTTATGACTGTAGTTGTTTCTTTATCACCTATACTAGCTTCTTTTATATTAGCTGCAGTTGCATCTGTGAGAAGTGTAGTTACCTTTTTTCTGTCAGAAGTACTAGTATCTTTGGCTTCAACAGTAGTACTGTCTTTTTTATCTTCTAAAGTTGGCTCCTGACTAATTGTAGTGGATTCTGTTCCTTCCACAGATTTTGTTTCCTTATCTGCAGCTGTCAGTGTCAGAGTATTTGTAGTTGTAGTTACTGCAGTTTCACTGCCTGTAAAATTTCCCCTGGTTTTTCTTCTTGTTACAATCTCTCCAGATGGAATAGCAGTGTCTGCCTCATCTGGTGTTGTTGTATCTTTATTACCTGCGGTTGTTACAGTCACTGTGTTTATTATGCTAGTGTTGACTGCATTAAATTTATCAGTTGTTAGAGTCTCTGCATTTCTAGTTGTGTCATTCATGTCTTTTACTACAGTCTCTTTATTTGCAGTAGTTATAACTCTTTTATTAGTTTCATCTGTTGCTTCATTGTTTTCCATTGTTGTTGCAACCTGGCTGTCTACATTAGTTGAATCTCTATCAGCTCTTGATGTTGTTTCCATAGCTACAGTAGTGGTGTCTCTTTTGGATATTGTTGTCATACCTTTAGATGGAGTAATTGTGGTTTTCAGAGCAGCAGAGCTTGTATCTTTGTTCACAGTAACACTAGACACAGTAAACAATACCAGTACCTCACTGATACCAGAAGTTGTGTTAGATGGCAAGCTTAATGGTTTTGTGGTAGTAATTCTGAAGGATGTGGTCACTTTTGGGGGTTGGGGAGATGGGCTTTGGCTAATAAGATCCTCAGAAAAAGGAGTTGCTGCAATACCTTTATTTTCTTCTGTTGTAGTCTCTGTGTCAGGTTGCTTTGTAGTCGTAGAAGGCAACTTCGTTATGGTCGTGGTGGTAGGTGGCTTTGTTGTGGTCGTAGGTGGCTTTGCCGTGGTCGTGGTCGTAGGTGGCTTTGTCGTGGTGGTAGATGGCTTTGTTGTGGTAGTGGTGGTAGGTGGTTTTGTCGTGGTTGTCGTGGTAGGCGGTTTTGTCGTGCTTGTCGTGGTAGGCGGCTTTGTCGTGGTTGTGGTAGGTGGCTTTGTCGTGGTTGTCGTGGTAGGTGGTTTAGTCGTGGTTGTCGTGGTAGGCGGCTTTGTCGTGCTTGTCGTGGTAGGTGGCTTTGTCGTGGTTGTGGTAGGTGGCTTTGTCGTGGTTGTGGTGGTAGGCTGCTTTGTCGTGGTGGTAGGCTGCTTCGTTGTGGTTGTGGTGGTAGGCAGCTTCGTTGTGGTCATGGTCAGGTTTGCTGTGGTTGTGGTAGGCGGCAGCTTTGTTGTGGTAGTAAGATGCCTTGTTGTGGCTGTAGGTGTAGTAGTTGTGGTAGCTTCTGTTGTCACTGCACTGTCTATCCCGCTGCCATCCTCCTCTGAAGTCACTCTCACTGCTTTGGATTTGAAAGATTTTAATGACGACGTTGATGATTCTCTGGCTAAAACAAAAAAAGGAGGTTAAATATTGGGCTGTTGGGTGAAAACATTTTGTCATGCTTTGGAAACTTTTCAGCATGGTTGTCTCAGACTCAATAGATCTTAAATGGTGATTTTACAGACTGCTATTGAATTAAGCTCTTACTTATGGGCCTAGAGGTTTATCTTTTCCTTTCTTTCTTACATTCACGTATAGGCCAATGTAGGACAGTGGCCAGTGTGGATTATGACATGGAAGAAGCAGGTTCACTAACTATGATAAACTTCATTGGGCTATTCTGAAGGTGACTGTGATGTACTTTGCACATTATGTGAAGGAATTTTTAAGTCCTATTAACTTCAGTAGGTGTGATTTGAACAAGAGCTCAGCTCTCTCATTGAAATCAATGTTTGCAGCCTTAGCTGCCTTACAAAAATAAAATTTATTTATAGTGCCTTACAAAAATATACATTTATGATAAACAGTGGGATCTGCAACAAAATGCTGTGGTATGGAGTGTTTCCTGTTTCAGCCATGTCATTCCATTCCCCCAGTTTCCTGTGCCCCCCTACAAAAAAACCCTGCCAGGATTCCATGGCAACTGAGCATGCTCATTCCTCAATGGATGGTTTTGGGGTGTGGAGCTGTCCTCTTTAGAGTTTTCTCAAAATATTTTTTATAATTCTGAAAACATTGAGGTTCCTCCCAACCTGCTGATACCTCCTCTGTGGGTGATGCTGTTTTGGGTATATAAGCAATGAGTGGTATTCAGCTCTAGTTGTACTCAGAGTAGACCCACTGGAGTTAATTGACATGATTCACTTCAATTCATTAATTTCAGTGGGTGTACTGCTCTGAGTAGCATTTCACTGAACAGAATTCAGAGACGCTCTTCTCTTGAAGACTGGAATTAGTGTATATGATTTTAAAATTACTTTTCAAGAAGGAAGAAATATTCATTAGACTACTTTTTTACTATAACATACATTGTTCTGCTACTTTTATCCCCTTTTTTGTGCATGTTTAAAAATTATTACAGAGCATACCTTTCCGTTCTTCTTCTAATTCCTCATTGTTTTTACCATTTTTCTTTTTCTTGCGCTTATCACCAGGATTTATTGATGAAGCCATAGTTCTCCAAATCTTTGACGAGGATGAGGAAGATGAGGAGGACTTTTCAGAATGCTCTACAGTCAAGCACATACCGTCAGCATTAAGAGAAAACTGTACAGAACACAGTTCTGACCTGATTTCTTCATGGATGCAGTCCCTATAGGGCATATGGTGGGCATCCTGATTTCACACAGGTGTGGCAAGGAAGATGGGAAATGAAGAGAAAGGGGTGGAAAAAGAGGGGGAGAAAAGGAGTCCACACACACACACACACACACACTTTTGGTTCTAGCCCCGCCAACCACAGGCATGCAGCCCCGACAGATTATCTCTGAGGGAATGCAGCCCTCAACAGAAAAAGAAGGTTATCTACTCTTGCTATAGGGATTTCTGTTGGGGCAATTGTGCCATGTGCACTATGTCTGGAATACAGGAGACAGCCTTTTTCAAACCATATTATTTTAAAGTCCAAATTATGAGCTGAAGGAGCCTGACAATATTTAGAGCATTTTGCAAAATGAAGTGCAAATGTTAATGTGCAAATCAGCTGTCGCCCTCAAATTCATGGTGTATTTTCATCTTGGCCAGTGGCCTTGAAGAAGTTGCCTGCCCCTAATCTGGAGAAGCCTTAGATGTTGATTTGTGAGCCCACAAACTTGGCCACTTGTTGCACTATTAAATTCACTGGTGGAATTATACTTTCCTCTATATGTGAAAATATAGTCCAGAATCCAAAGAATTACACAGTTAGTTACTCATCCCAGAGTATGATTTGAAGGCACTTCAGGCCACCACTTTACTGAAGCTAAGCAGGTCTAGGTCTGGTCAGTGCCTAGATGGATGACTGCCTGGGAACCATGTGTACAGTGCCTTGGGTTCCATAACAGGAAAAAGGTGGAATATAAAAGTAATAATATATAAATAAAATGTATTTATGATAGAATTATCTATCCTCTCTTCAGTTAAAAAAAAAATTCCCAGAGTGGTATACATATCAGAACACTTTGGACTTGGGTCTCTTAAAATGGTAGTTCTTCCCATATCCCCCAGCCGTGGCAAACTATTTTTGAAACTGAGCGTCTTTCTGAAACAATTTATGATATATGGAGGTTTTATGTTCAGAGAGTGAAAAAGCCCACTGGATATGCCCAATCTCTTGGATACACCTAACATTGTTTTTGTTGTTATTTTTTTCTGGCCATGTGAAAGTAGGGGCACACAAATCACTCAGAAAGCCTTGACATATAATTGGCATGATAAATATCCCAGATTTCCTTTTATACTACTTTATTCTAATCTGCAAGAAATATTTCTATTTTCAAGCTAAGAGTAATATTAAGACCAGTTCTTTATATAGTAAAGTAATGGAAAAACGATAAAAGGTCATGATTAAAACACACAAACACACACCTCTTTATTCTAAATTGCATGCAATCTTTAAAAAAACCCAGGGCAGAGAGGAGTACCCTTTACATAGATAAAGCTCTAGATAACTAAACTTTAGCATCAGTTTCTCAGGGGTCGCACCTGGTAGTACCGTTAGGATGATCATAAAAGGGGCTCTGGAAATCAGTAAAATGATCTACCAATATCTTTAGGTTTGAAAAGTGACAGTCCTGTCCTCCATCCTTTGTCTTTTCTTTTCTGCACCTCCCTCACCCCTTGAGAGTGGCCATCACTCTCAAGACTCACATAACAACCATAAATAGAGCTAAGTGACAAATTAAAAAAATATGAATCTACGCACAACTCCAACAAATCCATATCTTGCAGGCTTTTTCTTACCTTCCATAATTTCATGAGATACTTTCTTTTGCTTCTTTTGCTTCTTTGAAGGGTTTGGATTGGGGTTAGGTTTAAGTTTAGGTTTAAGTTTAGATGTAGGTTTGAGTTTGGGAGAACGTTTGGTTGTTGACTTTGATTTTGGTGTTGTGGTTGATGGTTTAGCTGTGATGGTCCTTGGAAGAGGGGTAATAGTAGTTGTGGTGGTCTTTGTCATCAAAGGTGCTGGAGTAGTTCGAACTGCAACCAGGCATAAAACTCGTGTCTTATTTCAACTTTCTCTTCTAATATCAAACTTAGCGTTGTTGTTTACAATGTTAAACAAAACGTTTGTTAAACAGACTCGCTTTTAAAAAATGGCTACTTTTGCCAAAACTAGTTTCCATAAGTTTTGAGATGCCTTATGTTCCATTTTTAGTCCTCTAGGCTTCACCTCAGCTTTACTCCTAATTTGCCACATTCTGCCTTGCCACCTCACCCAGAGACCCAATACAGTATTTTGAAACTGAGTTGGCAGGTGAGCTCTACCCCCACTCCTTTATATTGCTCTGCTATTATTAACTGCTGTGTCAAGATCATACACTTTCAGGTAATAAATGCAGTACAATCAGAGCAGCAGTGGGTGGACATGAGGCTCCAGCTGAGGTGTTTTGAACCAGCACACCAGGGACTAGCAGGAACATCTGGTTGGACTCAGGCCTAATATTCATTTTGATACTTAATATTTACTTATTTATTTAGATATACCAGATCATGTTTTAAAAGAAAAATCCCTAAGCTGCTCACAAAAATTAAAAGCAGAAAACACCATACATACAATAAAACATTACAAATAAAATTCATTAATATTACAGAAGTTCCATTATTTAAAATAATACAATCCGTAACAGGGTAATTTAATCTCTAGCCGAGACTAATTTAGGTATAATAATATACTGTATATATATTTGAGGAAGGCATCCATTAGAAGAACTGTGAAGAAGGAGTGGTAAACTCACATTCTAATTTTGATAGGCTCAGCCATTGACTGTACTGCAAATCTGTGAACAACTTTTGGGTTATCTGAGTCCATAAATGATCCTAAGCCAAGGAGTTTGCTATTAAATCATTTCTCCTGATTTCTCTTTAATAAGCAAAGTTTTCTTTTTAATAAAAATTGTTTTAGCAGTATTGGAACAGAGACAGTGGCACAGGATGTCTAGAACAGTGGGAAGCAGAAATCTTCTTAGGTGCTGGTCAGTGGTTTTAAGGAAGTAGACAGATGATTGGCAGCTTTAGTTTAGACCTTAACAGTTGTTTCCTGTTTATTTCAGTTTGGTGTTAACATGTTTTCATCCTAGCCCTAATGCTACAAACTGCAATTTCTCTTATATGAACAACACTATTTTTTAAAAAGAGAAAAAGATCAACACTATATAAAAATAAACATTTTAGAGGGTACATTCAAAACAGCTATGCTCCATTTCCTTCTGCTCTGGACAATATAAATCCCTCTCCAGAGAGAAGTCATAAAGGGGGTGGGCTCCTGCCTTCCTATGACTTTAGAAACCTCTGCAAAGTGCCCTTTGGTGGGGCCCCTCCTTCTCTCGTGGGCCCCCACAGCAGGTTTATCTGGTAGCAAGAGCAGGCAGCTATGAGCTTTCTTTTAAAATTCCCCACTATGTTCTCAGCTTAGCAGGACTCCAGAGCAAAATGTAGAAAATTTGGAACGGTAGTTCACAGACATGCCTACTTGGTGCAATAGGTCCAGGGCAGGTCTCACTGCTAGTGAGTAGCCAAATTGTGCTCATGCTCAGCACATACATGCCAGTTACCTAGCCTAAAGGAGTCCAAGGTGCCCAGAGAATACAAATTTATTCATATACTAGCTTCCGGCATGATGAACCAAACTGGACAAATGTCCTGCCATTACCAATATATCTCTGTGCAAGTTTGCTGTACTGTGCAGGACACATCCAACTAAGTTGTCTTGGAGAGACTACAGCTTTAGGGTTGCCACTTTTTTCCTGCCAAAGGCTCTGTTCCTTTAAGATTTGCCAGACAAATTTCTGTCTATGTTATGTTGGTGTTAAAAGGTACAATGTTTATGACATGGGAAAAGATGAGTAGGGGAAAAAATGAGGAGGGCACCTCCAAGAATTGAGGCAAAGTCTCAGAAAGATGCTAAAAGTAAAAAGATTTTTATTTTACAGTGCAGTATGCCCAGTATGTTATGGAAGATTATCATCTTCAGGAGGCAGAAAATCTTATCCCATTTATTGTAGTAATTCTCTTAGAGCCTACCATGCTGGCAGGGGCTGATGGGAGTTGTAGTCCCAAACACTTGGAGGGCACTTGTTTCATAAAAGCTGGTTTACACTGACCATCAGTGGCTCTCCAGGGTTTTAGGCAGGAGTCTTTCCCAATCTTTCCCAGAGATGCTAGTGATTGAATCTGGGACGTTTTGCAGGCAAAGCACTTAAGGATAGGGGAGATATTTGTTTCAATTCACATTTAAAAGCAAACCTATCTAAATCACACTTTCTGAAACAATATGAGGACTGAAACACAGCCATCCTTTGACATTTGCACTGCTCTGAATATTGTGATGCAGTTCTCTAACCAAACAACACTTACAAAAATGCATATATTAAGTAGTGGTAAAGGTGTTGGACTACGACCTGGGAGCCCAGGGTTCGAATCCCCACACAGCCATGAAGCTCACTGGGGGACCTTGGGCCAGTCACTGCCTCTCAGCCTCAGAGGGAGGCAATGGTAAACCCTCTCTGAATACTGCTTACCATGAAAACCCTATTCATAGGGTTGCCATAAGTCAGAGTCGACTTGAAGGCAGTCCAAGGGACAGTCAGCATAAAAATGAATATATTCATGAAAATAACATACATTATTTTAGGGGAAATTGCTTGCAACAATTTGTACATTAATCAAAACTGTATACAAAAATGTGTTTATTGGGAGAAATTCACACTAAAGAGCTGATGAATTTCCATGAGGATTTTTTTTAAATGCAAATTGCTGCAGAAATGTGGAGAACTGAATTTAAGATGGGAAAAATGAAAAACAGAAAGAGCCAAACTGGACAGATCTATCCATCCCTACTACCACTGACCCGGACGCCATGTGTGCAACCTACTACCGTCTTACCCGGACGTCATGTGTGCAATTTACATAGGTGAGTGACTGAGAGGGGCTGTACTCATTTTTTTCTCTGTGACCCTGGCCACATCCAGTAACTTTACAGCAGGGAAAGCAGCTCAGGCAGAAGGGATTGCAAGAGAAAGTTGCACGTGGGGGAAGCACCCAGGCCCTGCCTTCTCTAGTGCTAATTGCCCCCAAACTCCCTGCTTTGCATTTGTTTGAACAAGAGGCCTAGGTCCTGAGAGTATGGTCTGCCACCATATTATCCTTTGTGGGGGCAGAGGGATGGGAGTTTATTCAAAAGAAAGATTTCTGGTTGTTGTTGAATGGAAACTCATGGAGCATTTGTTCCCTTTAGACTACCTTAGGGGCAAATAAGGCAGATTTTCCACAGTATTCTGCCATGTCAGCTCTGTTACCCCTGTATTGTGGTCAGATTCTACCCTGGTATAATTTACTGAAGTCAAATGAGCTATGTCTGCTGAAAATGCAGACTGTATAATTACATAGAAGCAGTAAATGTGGGTTTGGGTGCCCATATAAAGGCATCCATCTAAAGGATAAAAATAATTTAAAATAAATGGAGCTCCACAAACTTGATTCTCTGCTGGGTTTTATTTTTATTGTTTTATAGTAAAACTTGCTGAATGTTCAGCATTACTGGGTGGAGCAGACATGCATGTGGAGGGGAAACTGTATCGCAAAGACTCTTAGGCTGTGGGCACACTAGTCGCTTCAAAAGCAGCGATAATAGTTTTTCTGGGTGTGTTTTGAAGCAACTCTGCCCTCTGCTGGACAAACCTCCCTTCCCCACTGCAGACTTGAGACCTTTCAGGACCACCCACAGCAAAGTGTTAGGCCAATCACTGTCTCTGCCTGAGCCTACAGCAAATCGTTTTCATTGGCCACACCTGGAGGGGCAACAGGTTGATCTACCAATCAGTTGTGAAATCTGTCTGAAGCTGAATTAAAAACAAACGCTGAAGCTGATCTGACCAGATTTTAGAGTAAAAAGAGGTGGAGTTTGACGAGATTCTTGTGCCCCCATTTTCAGAAAAGAGAGGTGGAGACACACTGGAACTGGCACAACAGTAAGTGTGTCTCCACCCTTAGAGATACGGTGCATCTTCCTGCATCACCCCATGACAGTGAGGATAGTTCTACTACCCAGTGCCAGTAGGGGACTGTACACTTTGTCCTCACTGCAACAATGTCTTGAACTTACTCCGATGGAGAAGCAATGACAATCTTTAGGGTTATAGCTCAGTGGCAGTGCACACGCTTTGCATGCAGAAGATCCCAAGTCCAGTCCCTGGCATGTCCAGGTACAGCTAGGAAAGACTCCTGTCTGAAACCTTGGAAAGCCACTGCCAGTCAGTGTAGCCCAATGGCCCTCTAGATGCTGTTGGACTATAGCTCCCATCATCCCTGACCATTGGCCACGCTGGCTGGGGCCAGTGCAAGTTGGAATCTAACAACATCTGGAAAGCCACGGTGTAGTCACCCCTGCTGTAGACAATACTGAGCAAGATAGACCAATTGTGTGATTCAGTATAAGGCAGATTCCTATGTGCCACTTATATGGGCGAAAGCAAAGAGGTGCACTTGGGAATAGCATTGGGTTCCAGGCTTAACCAGCTCCCTGCTCTTTATGACCAGTACCGTAGTGGCAAATTCAGAAGTGCATGCCCTGCTGATAGCCACTTCAGGATTCAATGTCTCTTCTGCAATTACAGAACCAGAATAAAACTCCTGTGTGCATAGGCTCCCCACCCCATCTCTCTCTCTCTCTGGAGACTAAATGTTGCCACAAACCTTCTGATTTTAAGAATTCTGAAATGAAGCCAAGTGTGGGACTAGGATTTGGGAGACCAAAGTACTTTGCCATGAAGCTCACTTCTCACTTACCCTAGCAGCCCATCAGCATGAAAGGGGTGTGTGTGTTTGCTACTGAGAAGAATCCTCTCAGTGATTGACTCACCTACTTTCCCTCTGATTAGCTCCAATCAGCATGAAATGACAAGCAAGCATGTTGTTAGCCAATTGAAAAGACTCTTCTCTGCTAACATTTCATGCTGATTGGCTTGTACATAGGGACCCTGCTGCTACCTACTCCCAAAAAAGTAAGGGGTCTATGACCTCCCATGACTCTGGACAACTACACCCCTGTTTCTGACACCAGTGACTCAGATGGGGTGTTAATGAAGCCCATTTTCTTTGTCCCATAATTGGAGCTATTGAGAATAAAGCCTGTCCCATAATGTACTCAGCACTGTTGTGAATTCTGTTGTTTTCATATGATGGCATTGGTCAGGACCCAGCCAGTTTCTAGCTCCCCCTTTCAATGCAAGAATTCAGCTCATTCTCAAATAAAGTTCTCCAGCTTCTGTTTCTTTATCACATTCTATTTGTCTTTAAACCAAAATTGGACACTAGCTATTACATAGATAAAGATAGGAGTTCTAGTTCTAGTAAATCTTGGCACTGAAAATAGATCCCAAGGTTGATCTCTTGGCTCAAAGTACATACTAATTGTGGGGAAAGAGCTGAAGGACATTGAAGTTGTTAGGGCACTCACCTACTAAACATGCTTGTTTGTAGTCTGAACAACACTTGCCATATTTTTCACATTTGGCATCACAATCACATGGTCTCCCTCTTATAAAACTTTCAGAGCAACGTCCTTGACAGGAGAGTTCTATATAGGATGATGAAAGGAGGTTAGCACTGTCTTCTTTGCATTCAGTAATGAAATCTAGTTTAATTAAGATACTATCTGGATCAGAGCTTGGAAAAGTTACTTTTTTGAACTACAACTCCCATCAGCCCAATCTAGTGGCCATGCTGGCTGGGGTTGATGGGAGTTGTAGTTCAAAAAATTAACTTTTCCAAGCTCTGATCTGGATCATGTAGTGAGGTGGGTTGTATCCAGAGGTATCCCTCCATTTATGGAAGGCACTTTGACCCAGTTGCGTTTTTCATCAGAGGAACAGGAAGGACCTAGGGAAGTTTTACTGATTCCCCCCTTCCTGCTAAGGATTCCTTAAGCATGCTCCAGAGGGTTGGCAGACACTTCAGAACAGTGTGGGAGATGGTGTGAGGGGCTGCGGGGGGGGGCAGCTGGCAAAAATCGCCTCCCTTCCTGTTCTACTGCTGGAAGCCTGCATTAGTCCAAAGAATGCTCTGTCATTGAAGAGACACCACTGGATTCAAGACTGAAAATGTTGATGTAAACTGAGTGATCACTATCATCAGAAATCAAAGTCCTCTGAATTTATTTATGACCTCTGTCTAAGTTGGTAAAAAATTTAAGTTTGTAAATTTGTATGTTAATTTGTGGCACATTGGATATAATTTAGAATTGATGCTGTGGTCCCTTTGAACTCATTTTCATTACCCCAGTAATATTGTATTTTATTAATTTTAATATGTACGTCACCTAGAGTGGCTTCGGCCAGATAGGCGACACAAAAATTAAATTTTACTTACTTTACAGTGTTACTACAATCTTACAAATACAAGAATGTCATTGTTCATCATGTAATGCCACTTGAAAATTAATACTATAGTGCATTATTTACATATTTCTGTGTGTGCACACGTGCAGGAGAAGAGTGTATTGTTCCATTTTTCTTTCCATCAAATGTAACTGCAAGAACTTACATGCCAAATCTCTATATTCTTTGGTTTTATGGTGGAGGTTTGCAAAAAACCAGCAAGTAAAATATGGCACATTATATACTTCTTTGTCCATTTGAATGATAGGCACTTGTGAAACACACACACAAGACATTGTGGTCTGGTCTGGGTATAGATTCTGAATTAGGCCATCTTCAAAGCCCACTGTCACAAAGTATATGACATATATTGGAACACTCACTTGTTTGGATTGCTTCCCATATAACGAACCGGAGAGCTTGCTTGTGTTGATTTAACGCTGGGAAGAGTCGGCCAAATGTGCCTGTTTGCATTAGAATTTAGATAATGTACTAAAAAAATACAGGACACCTGAAAAGTCATGCTTAAAGCTCTTTGAATGTGAGAGGCTCAATTTTTACAACATGATTTTCAGAAACTGAATAATTCCTATTAGCTTATTCCCATGAGTGGATATACTTGAATCATGTTTAGTTAATGGCACGTTGGTTCACTGAGGAGTATTAAACAGGAACAAATTGTATGTAGAAGTCATTCATAAGACATATGTTTCTACCAACACCCACAGGAATTACCTCATGCACGTCTCAAAATTGTGCCAGGAGAACTGACACTAAGTTTGCAAATCACAATACAATATTCACTAAAGACAGACAGACAGAAAGAGACAGAAAAAAGAACATCAAAAACACTGAGACAAGAGTAACAGGTATCAAAGTGAAGGATCTTAAGGCAGTGGCTATACAAACTTCCTACTGGGCCTCCTCTCGCATCAGGTGGCTGGGTCTGCAAGCCACCATTCAAATTTCCCAGAATGCTTTGGAGTGATACCATGTTGGGCAATCTGGGCATTGTGAGAAACTAAAATGACAGGTCCTAGCCTCCATTAGAGCACTGCTTCTGCCGCTGCCAACACTACTAGGTATGCCTGAGGAGGCCCATCAACATTACCCCTTCAATCATAGAGCTGGTCCTGCTTTCTACCATTATGGAATTCTTTCCCATTTCCTCATCAACTTGTTTGTCTGGTAAGGAGCCCCCCAGCATATTCGCTGTGGAATTCGTTTGCCTGGCATAGGTTTGTAGGATGCACAATCTGTTCCTGTGGACTGATGGCCAGGCCTGCTGGGCCTGCTTTTTGCACACACGCAAACTGATAGCACCCCCTAACATGCGCCCAACACTTCCCTGCACCTCCACATGGCAGGAGAAGATCAGTAAGGTCAGACTGGCTGATTTGCAGATAGGGACAGGGGGCAGGATTTGGTTCAATTCACATTTAAAGGTGAAACTCCCTAATTTCCACTATATGAACTAAAACGCAGCCATCCTTTGAAATGCACATTTCTCTGAATTTGCAATGCAGTGCTCCAGCCACGTAGTGTGTACAAAAATGCATCTACTAGGGAAAAGCATGCATAAAAATGCATAAATGAATGAAAAAACCATATAAAAATGCATTCTGTTGGGGAGGATTCCTTGCAAAATATGTATATTAGGTAAAAATTACATCAAATGTATATATTAGAAGAAATTCACACTAAAATGCTGCTGAATTTGCATGAAGACTTTTAAAAAATTTGCAAACAAATGTGGAAATGTGGAGAATTGCATTTCAGACTGGAAAACGGGTAACTGAGAAAAAACAGGATTGTCAGGTTCACCCCTCCCTGCTTGCAGGGCAGCTTGTCTACCATTTCGGATCTTCTTGAGAAACCCCAACAGGCTTCCCAAAAGAAACAGTTTGAAAACCACGGTCTTAATGGAACATAACAGTGCTTAATCGCCTTAAAAAAAAATGACTGCAGTTGAGGACTTACCTCCAATGCAGACTGTCTTGTAATCTGTGCAGCACTCCATGTAGAGATGGCAGTTACTATCACACTGGCAGTCATGCTTCCTAGAATACCCTTCCCCACATCTCCCCGTGCAGCTTGAAAGATCTAAAATCACACAATACCTCTGTAAACATTGCCAAAGCAGAACAATATGCTGGGAAAGAGCGAATGGCAAAGCATTGGGGAGAGGGGGGTAGTGGTAGCTCACCCTCACCTTTTAAAAAAATCGGTAGAACTGTATAGCTTCAACCTAATGCCTGTCAAAGTCACTGAGTTCTTCCAAGCATTAGGGATATTTCCATTGTCAAAGGGCAGGGGTGGCAAAGCTGTGGCCCTCCCATTGTTACTGGACTCCAACTCCTATCAGCCCCAGCCAGCATAGCAAATGCTCAGAGTTGATGGGAGGTGTCATCCAACAACATCTGAAGGGCCACAGCTTTCCCACCAGTATCATAAGTAAACTCTGTCAGGAAATTACCCCATGCAACACTCATGCCAGGAACGGAAGTACTGAGTAGCAGTTATCAATGGATTGCACTCTGTAAGATGTGAAATGGTTGCATGAGGCCATGTAGTGGGCAAAATTATGTTAGCATGATCAAAACATAAGAATATAGGCTGCCATCAAGAAGGCTGTGTACAGAATAACAGGTCTCTTTTTTAGAAGTTCCCCTTTTCATTGAAGCCCCTTGTGCCCCCTGAAAAGCCTCTTGAAGACTGGGGGGACTTCTAGAACAGAAGAAAATGTCCGATGAAAAGACTGCAGCTGGAAGAGAAACTTGGCAATCCTACTGTGCTCACAGGGCGACTTTGCACACAGGCCACTTTGAATCTCATCTCTTTTTTTTACTCCTATTTTTTAAAAAAAGGAATACTATTATTTATTCCTTTTTTTGTAAAAAAGGAGAATACTTTCATATATCTTACAAGCTTAGATGAACTGAATGTAGTTAAATGCTGATAGAAGACAGGACCCTGCTTTATATGGAGCCAGACCATTGCTCCATCTAGCTCAGTATTGTCTACATTGACTAACAATGACTGTCCAAGATTTCAGACAGTGAGTATCTCCCAGGCCTCCCTGGAGATGCCAGGGATTGAACCTGGGACCTTTTGCATGCAAGGCCAATGCTCTACCACTGAGCTGATGTTGGAGATATTTTGTTTTATCTGGAAACACTCTACTCAAGTAACCAATCAATTTGATCTCAGGAGATGTGAGATTGAATTGATTCTTTCTTTTCTTTAACTTGACTGAAAAAAATCTCCTTCACAGTCAGCTGAAACACTAAGAACAGGGAAGGGTTCAGTAATAGAATACAAGGTAGACGTTTGCTCCCATCACGCATTTTATATAATATAATAAAATAATATATTCTTTTGACTCATGTAGATTTTGCATGTTGCACCTGATCAACGCTTACCTCATAGAAAGGCTTGATTACCACAAGAATATTATAGCTGGCTCTGGTGCTTGCACAACACATGCAATTCCTTGGGCAATAAGGCCATTTTGTCCTTGTGAAACTTTAGCCCAGGTGAACTACCCTTCAGCTAAAAACTGTGGTAGCATGGTCATTCTTCATAGTGCCTGAATACATTTCAGTGTTGGTTAACATGACCCTGCTATCTGATTGGACCTAAAGGACTCAGAACTGTGACTCTACAAATATATGGAGTAACTACTGTACTCGTTATTCCATGTATTTGTAGAGTCACAGTTCTGAGTCCTTCAGGCAGCCACCCTTCCTCCAAGGAAGGATTGTCCAATACATAGGATTGTCTGATTTTATCCTTACAACAACCACATCCGTTAGGCCTTAAGCAAAAACTTGAACATAGGAAGCTGTGTTATACTGAGTCAGGCCATTGGCCCATCTTTCTCAGTACTGCCTACACTGACTGGCAGGAGCTCCTTAAGGTCTCAGACAGGAATATTTCCCAGACCTACCTGGAGGTGCTGGTGATTGAACCTAGGGATTTTCTGTGCTCTACCACTGGCAATGAGTGCCATCCCTTCCACTCTGCAATCCAACACTGTGCTTGATTCTTTAAAAGCTTGTGTTGTATAATAGATATAGCTACTATATCACATCGGCTCTTAAAGAATCAAGCACACATAGAACGTTGGGCACGCACTCTACTTTTACAACAGTTCTCCTGTGTAAAGTAGGTTCATTCCAATTGCCATACAGTGCCTATGATATGCTAGAGGTAGATTGCATTTATGCTGTAATATTATCTTCATGATACTAGCTAACATCTGCTCTGGTTGGAGCAAAAATGCTAGTTAACCTCTACCCTAAAAAAAGGGAGTTAAGGCCACAGCTCAGTAGTAGACCATGTGCTTTGCATGCAAAATATCCAGGTTGGGATGGGGGCAGCTGCCTGAATCCCTGGAAGGTCACTGCCAGTCAGTGTGGCCAATTTGGAGCTAAATGGACCAAGGTTCTGACTTAGTATAAGAGAGATTTCTATGCTCCTACGTTGGTCTGGTTTTACGATCATTTGAAAGTGGCCTAGAGGTGCACCTACAAGGATGAAAAGGAAGAATACAGCTTCCATTTAAAGTCAATTCAAGGATAGTTGCACCTCATTTGCCACCTCCAGCATAACTCCCACAGACAATATACTTGTAAAAAAGAAGGATCATCCACAATTTGCTAGGAGATGTTCCCAGGAACTAAACTCTCAAAGAGCCCAGCATCCATTCCCAGGGCCAATCCTGAGCAAAAAAAACATGTATAATCCATCCAGACAAAATATTTTCATTTTCCTTTTTTCCTCTGCCAGATTGAGCAACTATTTAATATTCAATCTCCCTGCATGAAATCCTACTAGGATCACAACAGTTTTGGGAAATAAACATTCAGGGCTAGTACAGAATCAGATAGAGGCTGTGATTCTAGCCAACTGAAGTGAGCATGTGTGGGAAAGTGGACTAAACTTCAGTGCTGTTCAGTGCACCAAGGCATGCTTCCCTTTGAAGAAGGTAGACCAAACATTTCACGGACAAGCCAAATGAAATTACTCAAGTCAAGGAGCTGGAATTTCTAGATGCAACCAGAGACAAGAAACAACATGACTACAATATGGGAGACAATAGTGACACTTTTCCAAACAACACTGATTGGTCACACATATGGCCATAACATTTCAAAGCAAGACTTGAAACAGATAATTATTTTGTAAAGTTTCAGTTTTGTGAAAGCATTGAGTACATGTGCTCTAGTTCCTGCAGAGAGCATAACTAAAGCATAAAAGATAAGTGACTTCTTACAGTTCACTGAAAGCATAAGATTGGGCATACATTAATATAACATGCAATCTTTCATTTCTGTCCTCATGCACAAATTCCCCGTGCAGCACATCTTCCCCAACTTGAATGAAATATGGCAAAAGAAGAAGAAAGAGTTTAGATAGTTACAATGTAGTGAATGGAAACTGATCTACCCAGATGACTAGACATAATCTAGCCAAAGTTACTGTTAAGGCTCATACTTCATTTTTGTCATTAATGGGACTTAAAAGTGCTCAACTTTAACTTCATCATACCCTGAGTTTCTGTATTATGCATATATTATGACTATCACAGAAACTAGTAATAAAATGTGTTGATTTATAATTACAGCAAATATATACTGCTTTTTCACATTACAGTCAACTCGTTGGCTTAATGGTACCAATGTGAGATTTCTCTCCAAAGCAAATGCCAGTGTCATAAGAAGGATTTTCCTTAGGACTAAAGGAGGAGATGAAAAAGTCATAGTCCCCCTTCAAGCTTGCTACAGTCCTGATCAGCACCACACACACACACACCCCAGGGAAGATGCTATTTGCATTTTTAAACACCTTTTAAAAAGTAGATGTGATGTCAAATGTGTTTTTGTATTTTAACTCCAAGATTCTGTGAGCATACATCTGCTCACAAAAAGGGTGATCCAATCACCCACTAATGCAGGTGTGGGGAACTTTTGGCCCTCCAGATGTAGCCAGGTATGATGGGAGTTATAGTTCAGCAACATATGGAGAACCAAAGGATCCCCACACCTGCACTAATGGAAGGGAAAGCAGCAGAATTTTTGTAAAAAATAAATACAAATAAGAATGATTTTCTAGAACATCATGGTGAGTGCTTCCAAACATTACAGTGGGGAGGAAGATCCATCACCATGAGGAACGGTATTTCTTTTCTAATCATAAACATGAGCTCTAGCCATTAGGATTGCCTAGGTATATTTTTATTCATTTTAAATCTTCATACTTTAACTAGGTAATCTCATGCTACTCAAACAACATTGCATTTGCTTGGCATGTTACAATACCTTGCGCAGAAACTTGCTGTGCCAAAAACACTGAAAGCAGAAGTAAGGAGATCCAATATATATTCCATGCCATGGTAATTTTCAGGGATAGCATCCTGCCTTTAAATAAATAAATATTGTTTATTTCTTTATCATCTCCATACAATTATTATTCTAACATCCAAGCATATAACATCAAAACTATATCCAATGTTTATGTTATTTATAAACTCACTGTGCAATCCTATAAATGCCTACTTTGAAGTAAGCTACACCAAGTTCAATGAGACTTTCTCCCAGGAAGGGATGGGCAAGGATTTCGATTCAGTTTACATTTCACTTTCCAAAACAATATGAGAACCGAAACAGACATCCTTCAAAATTCGCACTTATTCAAATTTTGTGATGCAGTTTGCCAACCAAATAATGTTTACAAAAATGCATATATCAGGGGAAAGTGTGCATAAAAATGAATATATGTGGAAATAACATGCCAAATTCACTATATGATGAGAAATGAAAATGTATGCATTAGTCAAAACTGCCTACACAAATGTATTTATTAGGAGAAATTTGCACTAAATTGCTGAAGAATTTTCATGAGGATTTCTTTTTTAAAAAAAAAAATGCAAATTGTTATAGTAACGTGGAGAGCTGGATTTAAGATTGGAAAAGTAAGAAACTGAGAGAAGCAAAACTGACAGATCTTTCCACCGGTAAGTGTGTATAGGATTGCAACCTTAATGTTGACCTGTGAAGATATATTTCTTATAAATTATATATTTCATATCAGCAAAGCATGAAGAATACATAGAACAAGATAAACACATCATAGACTATAACATGATTTGTTCAAGTGCTACATATATGTAGATGTCATATTATGATTTATACCATTGATGCCATTATACTTATATTTTTAAAGGATTTTAAGGATTCTATGGATTTGTTTATGTAGTTTTTGTGTTTTACATTTCTGTATGGTTTTAGGCATGCTGTGTATTTTTAAATCTATGTAATCTAACTCAGGACCCACATTCTGGGTGAGAAGAGGTTAAAAAACATAACATTATTATTAAATCTACTGTTTTATTATTAGTATTATTTATGATTGAAGATGGCAAGTAAAACAGAAAATATAAGCTTAAATATATGAAACATATATAATTTATGTATATATCATTAACCACACTCAGCTCTATAAAATGGACAATGTCTCAAACTCATGAGATCAATTCTTCCCCCTCTTTTTAACAACAGTGTCCTCTGGATTTTCAGCAACATTCTTTGTTTCAAATAATATACACACATCTATCTATCTATCTATCTATCTATCTATCTATCTATCTATCTATCTATCTATCTATCTATCTATCTATCTATCTATCTATCTAGATCCACATACAACCATCTGTCAGTCCCAATATTTTTAAAATAATAACAAAGAGGTTAAGTGTGATAGCCAATGTCAATCATACTCAGATTGCCCCTTTTGAAATAAATGAATTTAAGTCTATTGATTTCAATAGGTCTACTCTGATTATTACTTAGATATCACCCTTATTTATTCTATATTTATAAATTACGCTCTCACATAACATTTTAGTCCTGAATGTTCTCAAAGGGTATGAACCCTTTGAACAAAGTTCTGCACGCAGAACATAGATGTTCCACTTACCCTCCAATGGCTGTGTCTGTTTGCAGTGATTCTTCACATGCTTATATATGTATTGGTGAGAATATATTGGGATGAACTAGTTAAGCAACATGTTAGACAAAACCAGCTGTGACAACCCATGACAGCAAATTTTCCACATCTGTTGGAAATCATCCCAGAAGACTAGACAGCACCAGCTGGAAAACACTCCCATTAAGAAAAATAACTATAAAAAAGAGACTTATTAGTCAACACATTTCTAATATTTTAGTTAAGCGAACAAACTGTCCTAAGAGAAGAGATGTATCTGCCAGGTATTAGCATTAATAGAAGTAGCAGATCATTATGATCAAAGATGTCAAATTAAACAAAAGAGGATCTTTAAAAATGTGAAATATGAGTTGAAACACACAAAATCACAGCGTTGGGTGGAGAGTCTGAAGGAGCACCACTGATTGGTGGGGTGCTGTGCCCCTGTTAAAGTCACTAGGGACTACTACCTTCTATAGCCTGGGGTGGATGGGAAGCTATTCCTCAAATTCAACCTATTGATTTTGCTGGGCTTTGGCAAAGTCCTGTTTTTCTTACACTGTCCATCCAGACTTAAAGGAATTATACTAACAACAGGAGTGTGCATACTCAGCACTATTTAAAACTAAAACTAAAAATCCACACGTAGGCAACCAAGAATTTTGGGCGCACAAAACTAATCTCCGCAACTTGTACAAATTAGATAAATGTGTTCTGATTATTTATTCTCGTAATTTATTCTGATTATGCAAGCTGTGGGGGAAAGGAAAGATGTTACTTTGAGCCCTAAAGCCTAATTCCTGCCATGGGAAATCTTAATTTGCCATCCCTTATGTAAAGGATCACCTTCTCCCAGACTTCGGTAGCCCTGCCTAACAAGATGCAATGGGCAACCACCAGGAAGAGGTCCTTTTTAGTAGCTGTTCTCTAGTTATGCACTCCACAGACAGGCTTGCCAGGCACACTTGGTGTTTTCAGAACCAGGTGAACTCTTCATTTTGAACTCGTTCGGAACCTTTTATTTTTACAGGCATTTATTATTATGTTAAAGATAATATCTGTTAATGAGCCTTCTGTTGACCTTCTTGGAATTCAGTATTTAAAACTTTTCATGATGCTATGAGTGTTATTTTTTTTAATCTTTTGTTGCTGTTTGCTATCCTATATTTAGACTGTAAGCACACTAGTCACCTACAGCAAAGCATTTCCATTGTCTACACCTGGAGGGGGAACAGGTTGATCTGCAGATCAGTTGCAAAATCTCTTTGAAGTGATTTAAAAAAAAAACATACTCAAGCTGATCCCACCAGGTTTTACAGTAAAAAAGGGCGGGGTTTGTTGCCCCCATTTTCAGACAAGAGAGGTGGAGATGCATGGGAACCGGCAGAACAGTTGAGTATGTTTCTACCCTTAGGTGTTATTATACAGCCAGAGTGGATTTTTCACATTCTGCGTTGTTAAATTGAAATACCCCCATGCCATTCTGATGCTTCCCATAAATTCATTTCAAAACAAAACCTTACAAAACTTATAGTCCTGAACTCAGAAACGCCTGCTTAACAACCTTCTAAATTTTCATGGCGATACACAAAACAGAGAGAATTGAGAGTTCAAAGTGTAAAAAGAGAGGCGGAAAAACCAGACCCCTGTTGGACTTTTTTCTGTCAGAGTTCTCATAATTTGTTGAAATTAATTAAAAATCAGCCATGTTCACTGAGTACCTGTAATCTTGTTACTGACCTTGCCTCATACTCTGACCTTCACTTTCTACAGTTTAAAGTTAAAAAACTGCCTGGCTGATTTTTTATTAATTTAAGAAGTTTGGGGTTGGTCTTTCACAATTTGGGTTAGTTTTTCACAGTCCAATCCACCTCCCATGTAGCTTGGAAGAATTTGATAACATGTGCCTCTGAGCAGATGGTGAGTGGTGGCAACACCTGCCATCTCCAAAAATGGAGAATTACATTTTTGTATGTTTGTTGGTGTTCTTATTTTGCTTCTTTTCTGTGTTACTACTGTTTTCTATAGAGAATCTAAACTACAAAATTATATTTCTCTCATTATCCATTGTAGCAATCTGTGTCAAATTTATTTTTATTAATTTCAAAGCCTTTTTATTGTTCGATGTCATATGATGGTGAAGATAGCCTTTTTTGTTTGAAACTGGAGGTTATGCTCTATTTCTATTTGGGGCACATTAACAGTTAAATCTGAAACTTCAATTTGATATAAAATCAGACATTACAATATGTTGCTGTTGGAAAAAACAAACTTGGCCTGCCCAAGATGCATGTTTTCAGCCTCCTATGCTTAAACTACTCTACTTAAGGAAAGTGGGCATGGTCAATTAAAATCATAGACCACACCTAGAATTTTGCTAGAATATATTTCACCTCCCCCTGTTTTGTCTTGTGCAAACTTGAGACACACCTCATGTCCATTGGAAACTCTTCTGCAGAACAGTCAGTGCCATTATTCCACAATTGTTTTTGGAGCTTTTTTTTAGTGTTGCAAAGTGTTGCTGTACTTCACATATTCACAGAAACAGAAGCAAAAGAAAAAAGTCCAAAAGGGGTCTGGTTTTTCTCTCTTTTTACACTTTGAACTCTCAATTCTCTCTGACTGTTTTGTGTATCACCATGAACATTTAAAGGGTTGTTAAGCAAGCCTTTCTGAATTCAGGACTATAAGTTTTGTAAAGTTTTGTTTTGAAATGTGCTTATGGGAAGCATCAGGATGGCATGGGGGTATTTTCAATCTAACATTGCAGAATGTGAAAAATCCACATGGCTGTATATCTGCAGGCAATAGGTACGTTCTTAAACCACAAGGTTTTTTGCCTATTAGTGAATAGCCTTTGGTTTTATGGTTTGATCTTTTAGTAATTGATTCCCTTTGTTTCTCATTGATTGAGTTTTTTGTTAGTGGGTGACACTAACTATCTCTCTGGTTTTGACATTTCAGAAGGTATTGCTTGTCTACTTTCAGGCACTACTTTCACAGCTATAAGGACTAACAGCTTGCTTTTTAAAATGAAAGTCGAGATGGTCAGGAAGCTAAATTCTGTGTGTAATAACATATTCTTTGTTGTTGTTTACTGTGTTCTAACAGAATTACAGCATGCAAATATCCCTGGCAAAAAGGCATTTATAATGATATCCACAGTATGATTTTAAAATATTGGTGGACAATAGCTCTTTATTTATTTAATTGGGGGGAGGGGATAAAATGTTAGAAATACCTATGTTAAAAAAAACCTGTATATAGAAATTCCTGATCAAGGAAAAATTAGGCAAAATACCCCCAATTGCTCCAAGGCAATGAAAGGCATTTTTTACATGGTGGACATGTATCCTTTTTACAAAATCTTGTTATTGCACATATTTTATTCACTCTTATAGTAATGATGTATTGGTTTTGACAAATGCTCAGATTTGTTTTGCCAGGGGCATTGCTAGATACTCAAAGAACTTGGGACACCGACCTATGGTACAAATTTGCATATGTAATTTATATCTGTAATACAGATGCAATTTAAAAAAAACTTTCGGGGAAGGAACAAACTCTAGCTCCTGCTCTCAGGGCTTACTCTGAGGTGCCAACAGGATTTTGTATGTGGATTGGACCCTACCCCCCCAATCTGTTGTCAAGATTTGCTGCATATATAATATTTAAATTAAAACTAAGCATGACTTCTCTCTTACACACACATACACTCTTCTCCTTCTCCATCCATTGCATGTATGTATGTATGTATGTATGTATTTGATTTATATCCCACCCTTCCTCCCAGCAGGAGCCCAGGGCGGCAAGTCCTTTGTCACCGGTCAATACCATTCTCACAAGATATCCAGCAACCACAGATCAAGACAATCTGTGCCACAACTGGAAAGCAGAAAAATGCCTGATCTGTAGAGCAGATAATTCAGATAATTCAAGAAAGTTAGCTAAGTCACATTATGTACATTATGTCATCAAGGAATTAAGTATGCAGAAAATTGTCCACAAAACATCTGCCCATTTTAGAGATGGGAACATCAAGACCAGCCCTACCATTAGGCAGAGTGAGGAAGCTGCCTCAAGCAGCAGTTGCTGAGGATGCAGAAAGTAGTGGTGAGGTGTTGGAAGAGAGATCTCTGTGCACTACACAGCCTGCCTTGCACCCCCTAAGCCAGTCTGCTGCCCCCACGTCCTGTGGCGGATGCTGTTCCACCACCAGTGTTGAAAAAAGAAATAGTTACCAGTTTACCCAGCTTCTGTGAGTGGAATAGGAGTGGGTGCCATCTTGTCCTCCACCTCAGGTAGCAAAACGTTTTGGGCTGGCCCTGGAACATAACACTTAAGCTTGAGGAATTAGAAATATAAATTAACCTTAAAAAATGGAAATGGACTGCCTTCAAATCGATCCTGACTTATGGCTACCCTATGAATAGGGTTTTCATGGTAAGTGAAAGCTATGGACCCCCACAGATAAATAAAAAAATGTATTTCTCCCAAAAAGGGAACAGTGTGCAACCTTCCATCGGTAGCAATCTCAGTAAGGGGTCGGGATTGCAGTTCAAGATTGATAAGGAGATAGTCAGGAAATACGTAGTTAACCTAAATGAGTTCAAATCTCCAGGGCCTGATGAACTGCATCCCAGAGTATTGAAGGAACTTGCTGATGTACTCTCAGAACCTCTTGCCATCATCTTTGAGAAATCCTGGAGGTGCCAGAGGATTGGAGATGGGCAAACGTCATCCCACTCTTTAAAATGGGTAAAAAAAAGAAGATCCGGGGAATTATAGGCCGGTCAGTCTGACTTCAATACTGGGAAAGATATTAGAACAGATAATAAAAGAGTCCATTGGCAACTATCTAGATGACAATGCTGTGATTAGTAGGAGCCAGCATGGGTTTGTCAAGAAAAAATCCTGTCAAACTAATCTCATCTCTTTTTTTGATCGGGTCACTAGCTTAGTAGATGGTGGAAATGCTGTAGATGTCATCTATCTAGATTTCAGCAAAGCGTTTGACAAAGTCCCCCACGACCTTTTGATTAGCAAACTGGTCAAATGTGGACTAGATGGAAATACTGTCAGGTGGATTCACAACTGGTTGGAAAACCGTACTCAAAGAGTGGTCATCAGTGGCTCTGCTTCGGACTGGAAGGAAGTTTCGAGTGGAATGCCACAGGGCTCTGTCCTGGGGCCGATACTCTTCAACATTTTTATCAATGACTTAGATGACGGGGTGGAGGGAAGCCTTGCGGATGATACGAAACTGGGAGGGATAGCTAACACAATGGAAGACAGGAATAAAATCCAAAGGGACCTGGATAGACTAGGAAATTGGGCTGAAATTAATAAAATGACATTCAATAAAGACAAATGCAAGATTCTGCATTTAGGCCACAAAAACAAAATGCACGGGTACAGGATGGGAAATACCCGGCTTAGCAGTAGTGCGTGTGAGAAGGACCTTGGAATTGTAGTGGATCGCAAGTTGAACATGACCCAGCAGTGTGATGCTGCGGCAAAAAAGGCAAACACGGTTTTGGGCTGCATGAACAGAGCTATAGTTTCCAGGTCGAGGGAAGTAATAGTCCCACTATATTCTGCATTAGTCAGGCCTCATCTGGAATACTACGTTCAGTTCTGGGTGCCTCATTTTAAGAAAGATATAGACTAGTTAGAGTGGGTTCAGAAGAGGGCGATGAGGATGATAGCCGGTATGGAGAACAAGTCTTATGAGGAAAGGTTGAAGGAACTTGGCATGTTCAGTCTGGTGAAGAGAAGGCTGAGGGGTGACATGATTGCACTCTTTAAGTACCTGAAGGGCTGTCACATAGAGGAGGGTACAGATTTGTTCTCTGCTGCCCCAGAGGGTAGGACTAGGTCTAATGGTTTTAAGTTGCAGGAGCGTAGATTCAGATTGGACATTAGAAGGAACTTCTTGACAGTAAGGGCAGTTCGGCAATGGAACCGACTGCCTAGGGAGGTGGTGGGATCCCCTTCGCTGGATGTCTTCAAGCAGAGGCTGGACAGCTATCTGTGGGAGATGCTGTAGCTGTGGATTTCCTGCTGTGAGCAGGGGGTTGGACTCGATGGCCAAGGCCCCTTCCAACTCTATGATTCTATGATTTTATTGCATTGGAAGCTGTTATTTTTTGCACCTGGTTCACAGACCCCCTATGGGTCCATGGACCACAGGTTAAGAACCACTGGTGTAGACAGTGTAGACTGAGCAAGATGGACCAATGGTCTGACAATAAGGCAGCTTCCTATGTTGCTATGAGTAAGGCAGGGACCTGATAGAAGTATATGCAATTCTGGAGAATTTTAGAGAGAGTGGCTAGAGACATTTTTTCAGAGCTTGGAAGTAATTCATTACTTTTTTGAGGAACGAGTGGGTAATTCCTTTACATTTTGATTGTAATCGAACTAGGAGTAATTTTATTACTTTTGTGGAGTAACTGTAATGTTTCCAGCATTACGTTTGGGCATTACTTGGTAGGGGGAACAGAGAAAGTCTTCTGCTCCTCTGATTTGTGGATGAAAATCATGTGCCTCAAACTGGGCTTCTGTGCAGCGTCGCTCTTCCCTCATGCTCCGTGGGTGGGTAGGAGATGACGAGGGAGGAGGTGGAGAGTGAGATGGGATGGAGTGGAGAAAACAATTGTTTAAAAAAATGGATGGTGGTGGTGAAGAATGGAGTGGAGGGGGAAAGGATCCGGAGGTCAAGAACATGGATAAACGAAGAGAAGGAGGCAGCAACAGAATGGAGATAAAGAACTGTGGAGGTGAAAGATGACACTGTGTGTGTGTGTGTGTGTGAGTGAGTGTGTGTGAGAGAGACAGTGTGTGTGAGTGTGTGAGTGTGTGTGAGAGAGTGTGTGTGTGAGAGAGAGTGTGTGTGTGAATGTGAGAGAGAGTGTGAGAGAGTGAGAGAGAGAGAGAGAGAGAGAGAGAGAATGCATGCATGCTGTGTTTGGACTTGGCACACAAAGTGGCCTCCACCACCCTCTCTGGATACTGTGCTGCATTTGCAGTATTTTAACTTTTTTGCATCTCATGGGAAAATGTTTGCTTGGGTGAGTGTTCCTTAGTTGGTGGCAGGGCAGGGTCTGGGGGGTGGTTAAGTGAGAGAGATTGTGCTTGCTGGCTGTGTGTGTGTGGGGGGGGTGCACTTGGTTTGATGTGCAAAGATCTGAGTAGTGACCTCTGCCTCCTATCACCACCACCCTTACCAGTGGAGAGACCACCGTTGCTATCTTATGGATAAAAATAATTATTCTACTACCTTTCTATATGTGTGTTTATTTTTAATGTTCTTTTAACCTACTTAGATGTGCAGCAGCCAAGGCCAGCACCTTGTAGGTGTTTTTTTTAAAGTAACTGAAATGTAATTGTAGTGATTATTTTTGAGAAAAAGTAATCAGTTACTTTCAGAGCAATTGTAATTGTAACGGTCATTACTACTTTTTTGGTCCATGTAATTGTAATGGTAATTTATTACTTTTAAAAGTAATCTTCCAAGCTCTGCATTTTTTTTCTCCCTCTGCCATAATACTACAACCCAGGGTCATCCAATGAAGCTGAATGGTGGGAGATTCAGGATAGACAAAAGGAAGTTCTTCACAGGGTGCATAGTTAAACCGGGGAATTTGCTGCCATAATGTGTGATGATGGCCACTAACCTGGGGCAGGATTCAGTTAAATAATTGCGCTACTGCAAGGATTAGTGCCAGTGCAACGCTATTTTCATTCCTCTCCTCCCCTGCACCCAGTGGCGTCACTAGGGTTGGCGTCACCTGGTGCGGTAACTCATGGTGTCACCCCCATGGACCTCCTCCCGTACCAGACCATACAGAATCCTTAGTAATGTTTTTTGTACTAATGTTACTCGTAAATAGTAATTCCCGTATATCACTGAATGTAATGGCAATAGTAGTGACATAAACAACTAGCAAAATTAAAATTACACCTTTAAATTACAATATCATACGCACAGCCCAAATTCTTGCTCTTATCACTAATGGGAGTTAATTATCTTGCATATGCCCATAGTAAATTTCAGACCCTCAGCAATTTTCCAGTGGTCTATGTAGAAGAAAACTTTGGGAACCCCCGGTATAAGACATCTGCTTATGTCCCTATGCTGCCCTCACCCCTCATTTAGGTGTCTGGGATGCATGCGTGTGGACATTACAGTTATGGAAAGTGATTCTTAATAATAAGTCTCCAGACACAAAGTTACATAGGTATTTATCAGTTGTTTAGTAGAAAATTCAGAAGTGCAGAGTCCCTTCATAATAGTTGCAGCCACATACACCCGTTTTTACTCCTGGATTAAGAATGAGATCTTAGTTAATGCATTCTCTCACAACAACAAACATCTCTAGGAGCCAATCAGCATGTAAGTGGAGAGCGTTAGCAATTGAGAAGAGTCTTCCTTTCACTCTGAGTGGCTCCAATCAGCAGGAAAGTCAAGGAAACCTATTAGAAGACTCTTCTCAGTGACTAACACACTCCCTTTTCATGCTGACTGTAGGATGCTTGGAAACATAGGGACCCTGCCCCCCAAACAGCAGAGGGACTAAGATCCCCTGGGCGACTACCCTCCTGGTGCTTATGGACATGACCGTAATATATTTTGTGACGTGCAAGTTCAATATTATTTATTAAGTGTGTTTAGGATTACACTGATGGCATTTCCAAATATGTACTTTCACACAGACTTTGGTTTTCCATAACACAATGTTTGTCCAAGCCTCCACACTTGGGGGGGCACTACTTGCACACCCCTTCCATAAGCACATCAAAGTTGGATACACACCTGAACCAAGACCCAGACAAAAGGGCACTCAAAACAAAAAGGTAATTACAGTGGCTGAGTAGATCTTGTACAGTGGTTATACTGACTGGGCAGCCACTGTCCTTCACATTTTACAAAATACTTTTTCCTATACAAAGATTAAATTTCTGTGTATGAAAAAGTAATATATGAAGTGGTGTCAATAGTGAGAAAAGTAAACAAGTGAATGGTGATCCAAATGTTTTTCATTCTCACGTTATGAAGCTAGCTGCCAGATGATGTATCACCTTCCCTACGCATGCAGCGTAGACTGAAAAAACAGCACCCAAGCCACCATTCAAAACGTGCACGTGTTCTTTCCAACATGAATCTACAGGTCTCAAAAAGTAATGTGTGACAAAGTCCTCAAACACCTTATAACATGCCTCAGACATGGTCTCTTGTTCTACCAGCATGCCTTCACACCATCACTTTGCCAAAACATAAGGATAGGTCAATTGCTTTTAGGGAGGTTCACAATTATGATTTCCTATTTATTTAATCTAAAAATATTTAAAATACATAAAAACAGCCAAGGGAAGATATTGGAGAAATATAAAATAAATACAAATTAAAAAGGGGGGGGGAGGTGAAGAGACCTTAAATGTGCTACTCACCATCTCTCAGCCTATCCTCCCCTCAGGATGAAAACAATGGAGAACCATGACCACCCCCAGGAAGAAGGGCACACTTAAAATGTACAGGAAAAAATCATCTACAACCATAGTGTGAAATCAAATACTTATTGGGACACAGTATGAAGAAATATTTATATAAACATGACTCTCAGATATGTTTATGAATTACACAATCTGTAAATATATTTATAGTGCAATCCGATGTTTGTTTACTCAGAAGCAAGTCCCAATGTATTCAATGGGAAGTGTGCAGAGAACTACAGCCTCAACTGATAAGGAACTTGTTCTTTCAACTTGTTCTTTTAAGTTGAGACCTTATCCAAGTCTGAGTCTGTGTTGAAATTGCTTTTTAATATGTTTTTAAGCCTTTTCTTTTTTTTAAAAAAATGTTTTTTTTAAGCTTTTAAAAATATTTTCAAAGATGTTTTAATATATTTTAAAGTCTGTTTTTATGATGTTTTAAAGTGCTTTTAGTGCTTTTGTTTGCCGCCCTGGGCTCCTACTGGGAGGAAGGGCGGGATATAAACCAAATAATAAATAAATAAACTTCATTCACCCAACCCAAAAGTCAGAATCATGCCTCTTTAGGCTGTTTTCCAACTGTTTATTCTTGCTTTATGGTTATTGGATTTTAAATGGCTTTATTTCTTATCCTATTGAATTCAATGGGATTTACTCTGGAGATATGGGATTAGCAATGTTTTTACCCCCACAAAAGCAAGTATTGGGAAGGTTTGCAAAACACTGCCCAGGATCTGATTCCTACACACAAGAGGGGAAAAAACTGAAATGTATATACTTACCCAATTTATGAGATGTTCAGATAAACAGGGGTAAACCACCATTTTCTGGCCTTGCAATGAGGTTTACTAGACACTGCCACAGGTCAAACAAACACTTCACTGATTGGCTGCAATCCTGAATGGGTGGGGTTAAAGCTACAAAGTGCTATATAGTAGTTTAAAAAAAGATTTAACGGGGCGGCTGACGTTTTTATGTATATTTTGAGAACCGGACCACCTAGAAACTTAATTTTTTTAAAAAATTAAAGTTGAGAATCACCCCCCTCTGATGGTGTCACCTGGTGCGGTCCACACACCCCTCATGATGCCACTGCCTGCACCATCTCCAAATCTGCTCTGGAGGGTTGACGAACCCCAAGGATAAATCTGAGGGGTGGCTGAGGGTGGGCAGAGGTAGAGGACATTCTGTTGCGCACAGAGAAAGTCTTGCACTGATGGAACCAGTGACTTAGTGCTACACTGACTACAACCCTAGATGATCTTTCAAAGGGTATTAGTCACATTAATAGATGGTAAGTTCATCAATGGCTAAGAGTCATCAATGGCTAAGAGTCATGATGGCTGCATACTACTTCTAAGATCAGAAGCACCATGCCTTTGAATACCAGTCACTGAGGTATTGCACTGATGCTAGACTAGATATGTCTTTGGTCTGATCTAACAGATCTGACCTTATGTTCTTATGCTCAAAGAATTTTATTATGTTAATACATATACAGGGCAGGCATATCACCACTGGAACAACTGTATCCTCTCTTATTAAGAGGGAATTAGAATTTGCATACTCAAGGTAATCTGCACACGTGCAGAAAATAATCTGTACATGAATGGCAATCAGGAAAATAATCTGTACAATCATGGCAGAATGACGGCAAAGCATGGGAGCAAACTCTTACTCTGCTGGGTGACTGACAGGCTGAAGGGAAAGGCTCTTTTAGGCCTGCAAAAAGCTTTTTTGCTATAGTGAAAAGAAAAAAGCAATAAAGACCACAGGAAACAGAAGCACCCTGTTAAGAAGCAATTAAGGAACAATCTATCACCAACCTCCAGTGACACTGAACTGGAAGAAATAAAAAGGGCCAGAAGCTGCAAACAGGTAGCTTTTAATTAAAGGCACAATAAAAGTCTCAATAGCACTTTTTTTTACACTGGACAAGCTGGGGAAGCAGTTGCACTTTATTGGGGGGGGGGGAAATGCCACAAATCATGTCTGGGGTAAAATAACTGAGGACAACACAAAGAAGACTGGAATATATCTATTTGGCAGTGACATTGTTTAGATTCTTCGCAGAAGTGAATGAGGAAAGGATAATAATTCCCCCCTCCCCCATGTCTAGAAACAACCTTAAACATTTTGATTCAATATTCTATAGTCCATTCTATTTGAGTGTAACTCTCAGTTTTAACGTTTGCATCCAAGTAGGTGGCTGTCACCCCACAGTAACCATCTGAGCACATGATAGGATGTCTCAGCTACTTCACTGTAGGGAAAATGGAAGCACAAAATAATCTGGATTGACAAACTAAGCAGTCAGAAATGAACAAAGTAAACATACATAAAGCACAGTCATTATTGCTAGTATAGTCTTGTAGAGACAGCAGAAAAGAGGGCACCCAAAGTTTGTTTGCTGTTTAAGTATCCAGTGGCTTCTCACAACGAACAAATCCTCATTTTCCTACTAAGAACTGGAAGAAGTGTTCCTTTTTATTCAGGGTAAAAATATCCTGGAAGTAATGGCTTCCTAGCAGCAGCAAAGCAGCAGCAGCAGCCCCATTCATTTCCTGTATAGATCTACATGTGGCTAGAAAATTTGTGGTATGTGTGCAAGACTGTGCATATGTGTAGATTATAAAATAATATATTGGAAATATGGAAGGGTTAATATTGGCTTACACAGCATGCTGCTCTTGATACAAATGGGTTTTGCAACTGTCCAGGGCAATCCTCCATTGTGATAGCAATAGGCCTCCTGGAAATTAGGGATGGTGAACCTGTGGTCCTCCAGATGTTGCTAAACTACAACTCCCATCCTCCCTGGCCATGCTGGCTGGGGGTGATGGAATCTGGAGTCCAATGAAGGGCCACAGGTCCCCCATCTCTACTGTAAATACTTGAAGGAAAAGGGGCACGGATAATGAGAGCTTCCTATTCTCCCATCTCAGTGACAGCAAGCTAAAACAAATTGCTCCTTTTAAAAAGGAGATGGTACATGAAATCCTATGATGATATCATTTGCTACTGCAGATGGACTGAACGCCTTGTTAGGTGGATTGTAGGGGACATATGTGCATCAAACGTACATCCACCTCCCTTTTAAAAAAAAGTCTAGGAAGGAAAAGACATTGGCTAGGTTGTTCTTAAGGGGTGGCCTATAAACTACATAAAAAGTCTAACTTCCAAGAGATTTGAAGCGCATTTCTGAACTCTTCACTGAATAGAATGCAGAACTAGAAGAAGTGGGAGGCATAATATAGTGCAGGAATGGAAAATTCTCCAAATTAATGATTGTTAATTTAGGACCCTAGCAGAACATTGACACTCATTTATCTGAACCATTGTCTGAACATGTGAGTCTGAACTAGGGTTGCCAGGCTCAGGGCCTGAGACTGATCCTGTATCGTTAGGAGAAGAGAAAGTCAGCCAAGTGCAGGTGTTGTTGCAACACTGTATTGGAAAAAACCACAAGGTGGAATTCTCCCTTCCCCCTACCCAACTTTTGAAGATACAGAAGACCTCTTGGTTGCCAGGCCCAGAAAACATACAATGCTCAAAGATGAGTTAAATGCACATATGAAACACCAAATACAATATAAACATTTAATGCACATATATAGTTAAATCAACAAACTCACTACTAGAATTCTGCATGTGATATTGAATCAATGTCCATGTAAGGTAAAATCCAAACATAGTATATAAAAGCCATAAAATTCTGCAGCTGTAATAAATCAGTGCTAACGCAAGATGAGATACAAAAGCAAAGTGCAGCCAAATGCTTTTCAACAAAGTGTCTTGTCGATGAGGGCCTATTGGAAGGCTACACTGACAAAAAAAACCTCATGGCTTTTTATTAGAAGCAGAAGGCAGAGTACCAGTATTCTACCTTCTACTAAAGATACATACAAGGATAGTCCCAGTGCCAGGTAGACCTAAAATATCAGGATGTGGATCAAATCTGGAACCTATGTCTGGATATGTGGACCATGTTTTGAAACCATTCCACAAATACAATCTTATACAAAAGACACAGGTGATTTTTTAAAATATTTGGAAACAGTCAGCTTGGAGAAGGAGGATACTTTGCTTGTCACAATGGATGTAGCAGCACTATATATACCCAGGAACAAGCTATGGAAGTAATTAAATCAACTCTAAATAGGAGGGAGAATTGTAGAAGTCCACCAACTCGTTTTATCTGCTCTTTAGCAGAAGTGGCATTAAAGAAAAAATTATTTTTATTTCAAACTCAATACTACTGGCAAGTATCTGGAACGGCTATGGGTTGTAAATTTGCCCCTAAAGTGGCAAACCTATTTATGGATTGGATTGGTTTGGGCAAATATATATCTTGAATGTGAATAATGAGTTCTTGAAGTATATAAGCACATATGAAAGATATTTGGATGATTTTTTTAAATTTGGGAGGGATCAGTGGAAAACCTTTTGAAATTTAAAGATTAAATAAACAATAAGCATCATTCCATTAAATTTGACTTGAACTATGATGCATCAAGGATAAATTTCCTGGATATAACAGTTATAAAAAAACAAAACATCAATATATACAGATACATTCAGGAAACCAACTGATGCAAACTCCTTTTTGATGTTTGATAGTTTCTGCCCTGAATATATCAAAATAAATTTGCCATATTCACAAATGCTAAGGCTATGAAGAAATTGCAGTACTTTGGTAGACATTGAAAAACAAGCTAGTATAGTAATGAAGCAATTGCAAGAAAGGGGATATCCCAAAAAGATCCTGAAACAAGCAAGATATAAACCTAGGAAGATAGAAAGGAAGGAGCTGTTGAAATCTAAGGAAAACAATAGGATTGAAACCAGGATGGTAATACCTTTAACGTTTGATGGGTACAATGGACAAATCCAACAAATTATACTGAAATATTGGGATTTACTGTCTGACATTCCTAGATGCAAAGAGAAACCCTTATTTCTATTTAAATGTGCTTTTAACTTGAAAGATCTTTTAGTCCATAGTGACATGAAAAAAAGGATGGATAAAAATGTGTGCAATTATTACATCAAATAAAGTCACTGGGAACTTCCTTTGTAATCAATGTGGTACCTGTATTAATTGTGTTAAAGAGTTTACCAATCAGGTGGATAATAAGAGGCATGTCCTCAGAGGATTTTACAAGTGAACACCAAGGGGGTTGTATATGCTATACAATGCCCTTGTAATCTTATATACGTAGGAATGACAACTAGAAAAATCAAAATGAGAATTAGTGGAAAAAAGAGTTGTATTAAAAATAGATTACATGCCCTTATGGTAAAAAATTATATAAGTTGTGGACATACTGAAAAGAATGTAAGATTTTGGATCCTTGAGAAAGTTACAGGAGAAGGAAGACAACTTGAAGCAAGACTGAAAAGAAGGGAATTTTTCTGGATATTTTCTTTGAAGACAATGGTGCCAAATGGACTAAATGCTTGAACTGGACCCCTGTGCTGCAATAATTGTTTTTGGTTATTATTTTATCTGTTCTTTGTAGAGTATGAGGTTTCATTTTTGTGATTTGTATGTACATTGAATTGTTTTTCTTAAGATATTTAATTAGATCATAGGTGTTATTAATTGTCATGCTATTAACTTCTTTATGGTGAAGTGCCTCTGGTGGATTATCAAGGGTTAATTTAAATTGTTGAGCAACTCCAGCTGAGGCATGACATGTGCCTAGTGGCTGGAGGGGTAAATTTCACAACTGTGCTGCATATTTAGGCCTAGTAATGACTATAATAACTTGGCTGGTAAGGCACTGAAACCATAGTGGGATGGATGCATAATGTTAGTAAAAATCCTTGTCACTATTTTTAAAAATATACCAACAGGAGAAAATGGTATGTACCAATGCTGAAATCTTTGCTTTATTAATTATTATTATTATTATTGCATTTTCTTAAATTCTAATTTTAAATTATTTTTTATGCAGAGATTTTAACATTTTGAACTGCCAATGTATCAGCCCTTATCAATGAGCGTAATGTATAAAGGTAAGTGGGTTTATGGTATCCTCTTCCAACAATCAGCTGTTTGGTTTCTTAAAAAAGCCAGAGACACTCAGTATTGGTAATTAACATCTCAACGTATTTTTTATCTTTTGCCCTTTATAGTGTATGCCTAATAAGTTAGAAGGCTCTTTGTCAAAATGTGTCTGGCTGTACTTTGTTTTTGTATCTCATCTTGCATTAGCATTGATTTATTACAGCTGCAGAATTTTATGGCTTTTATATAATGTTTTTTGTATTTTATCTGATTTGGATATTGATTCAATACCACATGCAGAATTCTAGCAGTGATTTTATGTTGATTTGACTATATATGTGCATTAAATGTTTATATTTTATTTGGTGCTTCATATGTGCATCTTAACTCCTCTTTGAGCATCCATCTTTCTACCTAAGTGCTCCCATCTAACATCTCCACAACACTAGACTCCTTTCTTCCTGCAATGGTCTTCTGGTGACTGGCCTGGCCTGAAGGCACTTAAATCCTTCTGGATATTAGCAAGTAGGCTAGATTAAATGTTCCCTACCAAGGCTCCATTTTTTGCTAAGATTTCTATCTTGATTTCCAATCAGAGAAACGTTTTTGTTTGAATCGTATGCTCCAAGCAACTGTGGTTGACCCTTAATATATCATGCTTAATAACATCACTAGGGCCCACCCCTGAAATCTTAGGGTTTGGGATGCTTCTGACCTGTTAACTCTATCGCACGCACACACAATATTAGTTAATAAGGTCTCATTAGGCTTCCTGGGCTTTGGAGAGCAAGCTCACTTACCTCTGCTTCTTCTCATGTTCTGCTCTGGAGTAGGCTAGGCTGCTGCACTGTTTGTGCCCCAAAGCCTAGGCACACCCACCAGATGCACTAATGGCACCCACCATTTACAGAGGCTGCTACAGGGGAGGGGGATATCACTGTTATCAATAAGATTTTTTTCCCCATCAGACCCACGCTCCAAATCCACCAGAATCTGACCTTGACTCACTAGACCCAGTGTTTGATAACATTTTTGTGTTATTGTGAAACGCTATTACAAGAAATTGCTTAACAAGGTGAATAATAGAATTTAAAAGTACTAGCAACCAAGGGTGTGTTGTTTTTAAGTTTGGAACTGTGGATATAAACATGCGTGTGTCTTTTAGATCTGAGAGAAATGTGGAGGTTTTACATTTCTGGTCTTTTTAGATTTAAAGAATGCTGTGTATGTGTGTTTGGTTGGCTGCTTTGAGAACAGAATGCTGGACTAGATGGGCCTTTGCCTGATCCAGCAAGATCTTCCTGTGATGATTATAAGAAGTACTGTTTATACAAAGGATACACATTGTGGAATCACCTTATTTAAATACAAAGAGATTCCTCATTGGAGAGGCAGGTGCAGTCTGTGCATGCTCAGGCCATTTATTTCTAAGGCTTGTAGTTCCTAATCTTCATGTCGCATTTGGTGGTGCTCAGGCTGCATCGCACTTTGATTGGGTAGAATATTGCCTGCACATTTTCCTTCTTAGTAAGCCAATTGACAAGAACCTCCTTGTCTTTATACCTTTAAAAAATAAGCACACCACAGGATCTGGAGACTTGACTAAAAATCATTCTCTTTGTCAACTGGCTCATTGTGCTGTTTTGGGTAAATTACTCTGGTATCCTTTCAATCAAAGGGATAGCCAACTAGCCATGGCTTACAGCAAAAATGAAACAATAGTCAAGTAGCACTTTGGAGACTGTAAATAGGAACAGAAATGCAAACAATGAAAAATACAAGAATATATCCAAAAGTGTTGTTTTTTTTTAAAGTCTAGATTTTGGCTAGACAGTTTCATGAAATATATAATATAATAGCAGAGGGGGGAGAATTAAATTGAAGTATTTATAAAAACTGCCAGATTCTGACCATAAAATGCTTGACATCCACTAGATTTTCCACTAGACAGTAAAATTTGCCACCAGAAATGCTCCTAAAAACACTAGATTTTAGTGGGAAAATTATTAAATTGGCAACAATGGGAAAGATGCTCTGCAGTGCATCACAATACTGTCCTTCCCGGCTTGCCTTCCTCCAAATGCAACCCTTAGGTTTGCAAACTCCCTCCCTCATCCATCAAGATTTGTGTTCACTTCATTTACACTTTTAACTCTTATATTTGCTGTGTTTGGAATCTACCCCCTTTTATCCACGAGACAAAGATACTGTGGATTATCAAGGAGAACTTTATTGATCACACCCAGTCACATTCTTGGCCTAATCCCTCTTGCCCCCTTTTCCTCTCCTTCCAGCGCCTCCCCTCAACTACTGGGCCCTGCTCAAAACAAACTTCCTAAACTCAAACTTATTAACAGAATACAACACTGTCTTTGTATTTCCTTGGTAACTTTGCCGTACCCCTCTCTTTGGATGCCTAAACTGTATTTCTAAAAGCTCAAGTGAAGTTACTGCAATGCTAGAAATTTGGGGACTGAAGGAAAATTTCATTTGGGGAGGCAGAATACATTTTGGGGGGCAATGCCCTCATTTGCCCCCCATCACTACACTCCTGGGTTGACGTTTCCTTAGTTTAGCCAGAAACTTCATATCTGAGGTGAAATTTGAATGAGGGACTTAATTCCTAACGAATGCTACACCAACTAGGGATGGAAAGGTCTGTTAATTTCCGTTCTCTCAGTTTCTCATTTTTCCAGTCTTAAATGCAGTTCCCCACATTTCTACAGCAATTAGTACTGAGAAACAATTTCAGTGATGACGGGTAGAGGGAAATATAGCCATGGGGAGGTGGTGAAATGCCATAGAGGATTAGGGCAAGGCTATCTGCACCTTGTTCCTTGCTGCCACTCCTCCCATGGATGGGTTCCTTGTTGCTCATCTGCTGTGCCCACTGGCCTGTGTGTGTTGTTGTTTAACGCCAGATTGGTACACAATAAGACCACTCTCATCCATGATTTGATTGTGGATGAAGGTGCCGATTTGGTGTGCGTTACCAAGACCTGGGTGGGTGAGCTGGGAGGAGTTGATCTGACCCAACTTTGCCCACCTGGAAACTCGGTGCAACTCCAGCACAGGCTGCAAGGACTGGGAGGAAGAGTTGCTGTGGTCTACAGAACTTCCATCTCTGTCACCAGGAAACCACTCTGTCTTGGAGCTGGCTGTGAGAGCCTGCACCTGGTGTGGGGCTGAGGAGACAGTAAACTAGGGTTGCTACTGGTGTACTGTCCATCCTGCTGCCCGGCAGCTTCTCTGACTGAGCTGGCGGAGGCCGTCTGGGCTGTGGTGTTGGAGGAGCCCACAACGATAGTGTTGGGTGATTTCAATGTCCATGTGGAGGCTGCCTTTAGTGTTCTGGCTCGGGACTTCATGGCCTCCATGATGACCATAGGTTGTCTCAAGTTGTCAGTGGCAACTTGGTTTTTGCTCCAGATGGAGGAAGGGGTGGTCTCGAGATGGGGGGTTGTGGATGTCACCCCATTGTCATGGTCAGACCACTTCCTGGTGAAGTTTAGACTTATGGTTCCGATCCTTCCATGCAGGGGTGGTGGACAGATTAAGATGGTCCACTCCTGGAGCCTAATGGAATCCACAGGATTCCTGAATACCTTGGGGGAGTTCCAGTAGATACAGCAGATGACCCTGTTGAAGACATTGTCACGCTGTGGAACAGTGAGACGCATCAGGCTCTCAACATGGTTGCCCCTGAGCGCCCTCTCCGACATTGTGGAGCCCGGTTTGCACCTTGGTACACCAGTGAGCTAAGGGCAATGAAACAGGCTGGATGACAGCTAGAGCGCAAGTGGTGAAAGACGTGCTGTGAGGCTGATTGGGCACGCGTAAAACATCATAACCATGTCTACTGTGTGGTGGTGAGGGCAGCAAAGAAGGCCCACTTCTCTGCCTCCATCGCATCCTCATGTAGCCGTCCAGTGGAGCTTTTTCCGTATTGTCAGGGGTCTGTTGACATCAACTCCAGAAAATGGAGTTTTAGACCCTTTGGAGGCCCATTGTGAATTGTTTGCAAGGCACTTTGAGGGTAAAGTTGCTCACCTCCGTAGCACTCTTGATGCCCCATCTACATCTACTGTGGTCCCCAATAAGGTGTCCAGTGCAAAGTCTGCTGCAACTTCGTGGGAACGGTTTCAGTTGATGCGGCCTGATGACGTAGACAAGGTGCTTGCGATGATGTGGCCAACAACATGTCCTCCCGACCCTTGCCCTTCTTGGCTTATTAAAGCTTGCTGAGGGGGTTTGACCGAGTGGCTCCAGGGTGTGGTCAACGCATCATTGCTGGAGGGAGTGCTCCCAGCCGCCTTGAAATAGGCAGTGATCCAACCGCTCCTGAAAAAGCCCACCCTGGACCCATTGGTTTGTGGCAACTACCAACCTGTTGCAAATACCCCCTTTTTAGGGAAGGTGATTGAGAGGGTTGTGGCACAGCAGTTGCAAGTATACTTGGATGAAACAGATTATCTTGATCCATCCCAGTCTGGGTTCAGGCCTGGTTATGGGACTGAATCGGCCTTGGTTGCCCTGATGGATGACCTTTATTGGGAGAAGGACAGGGGGAGTGCAACCCTGTTACTCTTACTTGATCTCTCAGCGGCTTTTGATACCATTGACCAGGGCTGGCTCCAGGCATGCGGGGGCCCTTGGGCATCAGCTTGCCCTGGCCCCCCAGTTGGGGTGTGTGTGTGTGTGTGTGTGCGGCCCCCCGCATGCCCTCCCACGGCCCCCCTACCTGTCTAGTCTTTACCATTGCCCTTAATGAAGATGGCGGCCGCAGTTTCCCTAAGTGGAATGAAGCCTCCGTCGCCATCTTTGTTTATGGCACACGTGCATGCTACGCGCACACATCTCTGCCATCAACTAAGATGGCGGCAGCGGCTTCAGTACCTGGCAGCTTGTGAAAAATGCGGCGGCGGGACTGTTCACTGGGGCAGGGTATCACCAACATGTCACCCCGCTGCTGAAAGAATTGCACTGGCTGCCCATTTGCTACCGGGCCAAGTTCAAGGTTCTAGTTTTGGTGTACAAAGCCCTATACGGCTTGGGACCAGGATACCTGAAAGACTGTCTTATCCCTTATATACCCAGTTGATCACTGTGCTCTGCGCTCCAGAATGGAGGTCCATTCTGCACAACATAGGAAACAGACCTTTAGTGTGGTGGCACCTACCCTGTGGAATTCCCTCCCCTGAAATATTAGGCAGGCACCATCTCTGTTATCTTTTTGGTGCCTTTTGAACACTTTTCTCTTTCAACAAGCCTTTTAAGTTGAGACCTATCCCAGTCTGTGTCTGTGTTGGAATTGCTTTTAATATATATTTTTTATTTTAAACAATATGTTTTTTAACCCTTTTTAAAAGATGTTTTTAAAGCTTTTTTAAAAAGTGTTTTTGAAGTTGTTTTGTTTTAATGTATTTTAAGGTCTGTTTTTATGATGGGGGCAAGATGGCGACCCAGAAGAACGCTTAGTTTGGAGCTCTGCATTCCATCTCGTAAAGCATTATTCTAGGCCAAGCATTTATTTTTTATCTTTTTTTATCTCTGCCGGAGACTCCCGAGATATCTTTATGCTCATTTGAGGCATCTGCTGGCCTTGGGAGTTTACTCTCATTATGCTAGCTAATGCCTGCTGATGACTGCTTTCTTCACTCTTAATAATGCTCAAAGCTGCACTAAGGAAGTTAATAGAATAATTTTTCTTACTTTTCTTTGGACATCGGTAACGTCGGTAAACCCTTCAAGCTGCTGCTGCAGGATATCCACGAGAGGTTACTTATTTTTATTTTACGCTGTTTGCTGCAGAAACGGCTTTTAATTTAGTCTCTGAAGTAACTCTTAAGGGGACAGCGCTGAAATATGGTGCTTACTAGAAATGTTTGTAGGACCTTGGGGATTGTCCCCTCACTTGAACTAACCATTGGGAAGGGACGCTCTAAGCAGACAAAAATCACTCATTTCTATTCTCCTAAGGAGAGTATTGAAAGAATGCATGAAAGAAAGGAAGATAAAGAGCAAGCTGGGGAAGACTCCCAACATCCACTCCCAATACTGGATTGGTCATTGGATAACCTCAGGGGCTTGCAAACTGAAGGTCACACTTCGGTTTCCTTAAATCTGGCTCAAGAAATAGCTAGAGCAGAATGCATGGATCAGCAAGGTTTAGTCAACTTGCCTATGAATGAGGGACCAACTGAAGCAGTTGAAGAAACTGGCCTGAGTTCCAATGTTCCCCCAAAAGCCCCGGAACTTACTTGGAGGGACATTAAATCAAGTACTAATCCGTCTGTTCATAATGAGGTACTTAAGAACCCAATTGCTTTACATAAAGGAACTGCATCTCTAATTGATCCGTGGGCTTGTATGATGGTCAGAGACATAGAGCATATCAAAATGTTCTTAGCAGAAACTAATGAACTACTAACTTTTTTGGCGGAAGTACATATAAAATTTGGGCTAATGCAAGAGGATGTGAATACAGAGGCACTTTCACCTGCTATCCCCTCACATCCTGGACAAATTAAAAATCCATCTCTGAGGGGTACTAAACTGCCCAAGAGGAAAACTGTAATGAACCGGAGGAACCATTTAAAGAACAGTAAAAACATTAGACATCCGAAAATTCGGCATAATACTAACAAATTCTTCTTTCGAAAGTTGTTTAAACTTCTGGACACTGCCATAAAGCGGGATGTGATGCTGTCCACCAAGAAGGCCATCAAGAATACAGCCAAATCTAAACAAATTGAGCCTCAACAAAGCAAGGGGGAAATTAATATTATACGCTGCGAGGACAGCATAACCCCTGCGCTGCTCCCCATTACAGGCTCCAACCTTTCAGTACACGAGGTGGCTCAACAAGATCTTCAACCACCGGAACTGAGAATAACGCCGAAGACACGGAAGTGGCGCCTGGTACTTGATAAACATAAATTGGTTCTATCGAATTTCCCCAGACCTATAGGTTTGTTGTCCCAAAAAGAGCGCAAGGCCCATCTTTAACAGTCCTTGAAGATATTACCACAGCTTCAATCACCAGTGAGGACATATTCCAAATTGAATATTTATTTTACAACTATGTCACCGCCCGGTTGGTGGTGATTTTTAATGAGCCGTGTAAAACCAAGATACTCTATGACAATAGAGATGTGCTACATGCTAGGGGTATATTTATATCTAGAATGTTTGTGAACATTGCGCCACTCAAGCGTTATTATCTCACGCTCCAATTGGTGAGATGGAAAAACTGACATTGACAAAATCCCGACAACAAATCTAATTGATCTTGAAATTGAGGACTGCTGTTCTTCTACCAAAGCCCCCGACTTACGGCCCCTGGTGTCACAAACGGGCAGGGAACCGAAAGGAGTCATTTATCTTTCACTGAAGAGGAGCAAATGCTACTAAATTCTTTCTCCTTCCTATCCCCAGTAGCTCAAACTGAAATTATTACAAGGCTCAATACGTTAAGAACCCTCTTAGAAAGTAGACAGATTTTGTTGGGATTTTTGATAACAATTACCTGAAGTCTCTGCTTTAAGGGAACTGGGTTAGCTGCAATGAACTAGTAGTTGGTAAAGTGTGCTTACTCATAAATGATTTCCTTCCCTTTTGCAGAAGGATATATGCAACAGTGAGATAGGAAACAAGAGCCCTTCAAAGGGGTAAGAAGAAGCCCCCAGCATAAGCTGCTCAAGGACATGTGTCCCTCCCTGGTTAGACTCAAGGTACTATGAACTTTGCTTGCTGGCTACCCGGTTTAAGGGAAGGTTTGTCTGTGTTATGGTGTTTTCCTTTTGGTTTCCTAGTCCCATACTCCAACTCCCAGCAGGCCTTCATGGCCTCCAACTCCAGGCTGGCCTTCATGGCCTACAATCTTTGATCTGTTTTCGTTATGGCAGTAATTTGCCAGGAACAGAGTGTAAAGATGCAAATTACACTTGATTCACCACCAGTCTTATTGAAGGGGTTCGGCTGTAAGTGGTTCATACCTGATAGTCTAGGTACCATGCGCTACACTTCATTTAACCTGGTGCGCGCTTGTGGCAGAGGTGCCTTATGCATTTATGCGGCAGAACATTGCCTATGGACTGCTATATTTCTTACATGGAGTGCTTCAGATTCTTCTGGGAGGAAGCAATCAGGAGACATGTGGGCCCAGAAGTAGTGGGGCACTATCTGTGTGATTGGCTGTTCAGGGTTATGGCAGATTTTGGGATGCATGTTAGCACCTGAGGTCACAGCTTATAGTATGGCTATGTACCTGGGGATTCCCTTGACAGCTGGGAGTAGGGAGGATCTGCCCCAATCGGAGATGGCCATAAGCCTATCCATTGCCCTAATGTGATCACCAGCTATCGGAATGCTGTAGGGGCTGTACAAAGATGGCCTATTCTTGTGAACTACGCGCTGGACTTTCCGTAGATTCCATTGCCCCCAGCACGCTCGCCAGCTACCACAGTGCAGGTGGGGCGATTCAGGAATTCTGGGCCGGCAAGGGCTATGTGCCAGAATGGCCTTTTCCGTTGTGTCACCTGCTAAAATTCCCAGTGGATGGCAGGAGTAGGGGCCTGTAAGTCCAAGCACTTCAAGGTAAGCTGGTGGGACTTTCCTTCATAGCTAGGCTGGTGGTTTTTTCCCTATCCCCGTCGCCCTTTCTCACTGGACATTTTATTGGGTATGGTGAGCCAGTGGGAATACAGTATGCTCCTCCGGCTATGAAGCCAGACTTTCCAGGCAGTAGCCCTTATGCTGGGCTTTTTTGGAGCTTTTAGGATAGGTAAGGTGATGGCTGGATCCAAGTGAGACCTGTCTCGACGTGCCCTCCAGCTATCAGATGTCTCCGTGGATGGGGGGGTTGTGCCCATATACAATTGGGAAGGTCTCAGACGGACCAGAGATGTATGGGGCAGACCGTACATTGGCCAGGGGGATCTGGAGAAGGATATTTATTCCCCAATGCAAGCGAGGACCCCCTCACAAAATACCACTTTTGGGTGCTCACAAAGTGGGCTTTTACAGCTGCTTCTACGGCAGCAGGTCTTGGGTTTTCCCAGGCAAAGGTGCAGGCTGTTGGACGCTGGTACTCAGGTTTATAAGGGCTATATTCACCCCTGTTAGAGGGCCTGGGAATTCAGAAGCCTAACAAGTTATAATTATTTTGACAGGCTGCTGGACGGGGACGGAGCAGACGCGCATCCTAATAGGCGGCCACAGCATGGTCTTCTGGGCAGCCAGGGGGGCCTCGAAATCAAGCATGGGCTCACAGTTGGGCTGCAATACAGTGGCTTGGCCGGAGAGGAATGCGTTTCGATAGGCTCCTACCCACTTTGTTCCAGCATAATTCAGTACAGACAGTTTCACAAGTGGTGGTCCTTCCCCCGGGTAGGAATGACCTCAGTTGCTTGAGGCAAGACCCACAGATCGCTGGCAGGTGACGACATGCAGTTGGAGAGGCTATGACAGCCTCTGTTATTTAAGGGCAAGTCCCTCAGTTGGCAGGCATGGGACAACATGCAGCTTGAGAGGCTATGATGGCCTTGGTTACGTAAGGGAAAGGCCCTCAGTTGGCAAGCATGTGTGACATGCAGCGGAGAGGCTGCGACGGCCTGTTACTTAAAGCCAAGTCCCTCAGTTGGCAAGCATGTGTGACATGCAGCGGAGAGGCTGCGATGGCCTCAGTTACTTAAAGCCAAGTCCCTCAGTTGGCAAGCATGTGTGACATGCAGCGGAGAGGCTACAACAGCCTCAGTTGCGCAGGGCAAGGCCCTCAGTTGGCAGGCATGTGTGACATGCAGCGGAAAGGCTATGACGGCCTCAGTTACTCAGGGCAAGGCCCTCAGTTGGCAGGCATGTGTGACATGCAGCGGAGAGGCTACGATGGCCTCGGTTACTCAGGGCAAGACCCTCAGTTGGCAAGCATGTGTGACATGCAGCAGAGAGGCTACAACGGCCTCAGGTACTTAAGGGCATGCTCCCATGCCGGGTTTGGCGAACGAAGGCTAACTGGCAGATTCGGTTGGCTCTTCTTGGGCATGGGGGGTTAGCCATTCCGCATCCCCACATTCAGCATTAGAAGGGTGAATGATATAGGGCCGATGGCGTTCACCTGTCAGATGCAGGTAACAACATATTTGGGAGACCTGCAGAGGTGTCTGCGAGAGGTGCTTCTCGGCAGTGGGGTAAAGGGGGACTAAATAGAGATTTGTCCCCCTTTTGTGGTGGGAAGGTGTGGGAAGGGAAATGGGTAAGGACAGCTAGGTGGCCCCCTTAGGCACCTTTGGAGGTGATTGGCGGTTCTGGAGGCCTGTCTGTCAGGGCTTTACGGCTCGAGGGCAAGATATGGGCTGCTTCTGGGGCCAACTTATCCTCATCTACCCAGGGGTTATACGGCCCTGGGTGGGGATGATGTGGGAAGGCCCCCCTACTCACCTACAAGGTGTGGCCGGGGTAAGGGGTAAGCAACATGGGCTTGCCCTTGCCCCAGCAGGGGCTGGTCGCCCAAGAGCTGTGTGGCAAGCTACTTGCTTATAGACAGTTCCTGCACCTAGGTTTCCCTCTGCAGGTCACTTTAAATTGGGTTTTGTTTGCTGTAATTTAATAAAGTGGTCCTTGTTCAACCCAAGCTGATGTCTCTGTGTCTTATTTTGCCCCTCGACTGCAAATGATGCCTCACTCGCCGCGCAGCTGACGAGCGGGGCATGGTTGCAGATGGGGGCGAAGCTGCAGCCTCCATCTTTGTTTGGGGCAACATCGCACGTCGCACCTATTGGGTGCATGCGATGTGCAGTGTGGAGGGGCGGGGCTTTTGGGCTTATTTAAGTCCAGCCGCCCCTCCTACCTTCCTCTTTGCTAGCGTGATGCCCACCCCGCCCTCCCTCTTTTATGCAGTGCCTAGGGGTTGCTTTGGGGCCGAGTAGGAATTTTTATCCTGCCCACCCTTGTTGGCGGGCAGATTTTTTGCCTGCTCCACACCATGGGAGTGGGACAAAATTGGGTTAGGGGGCGTTGTGTTTAATAGGTGGTTTTGGCTTATTTGGCTAACTTGAATGTATTTGACAGGTCAGTGCCCTACTGGGCTATGCATCTTGCACTGGTGCGGGAAGGTGTGGGAAGGGAAATGGGTAAGGACAGCTAGGTGGCCCCCTTAGGCACCTTTGGAGGTGATTGGCAGTTCCAGAGGCCTGTCTGTCAGGGCTTTACGGCTCAAGGGCAGGATATGGGCTGCTTCTGGGGCCAACTTATCCTCATCTACCCAGGGGTTATACGGCCCCGGGTGGGGATGATGTGGGAAGGCCCCCCTACTCACCTACAAGGTAAAGGGTAAGCAGATGGGCTTGCCCTTGCCCCAGCAGGGGCTGGTCGCCCAAGAGCTGTGTGGCAAGCTACTTGCTTATAGACAGTTCCCGCACCTAGGTTTCCCTCTGCAGGTCACTTTAAATTGGGTTTTGTTTGCTGTAATTTAATAAAGTGGCCCTTGTTCAACCCAAGCTGATGTCTCTGTGTCTTATTTCGCCCCTCGACTGCAACTGAGAATAATGCCGAAGACACGGAAGTGGTGCCTGGTACTTGATAAACATAAATTGGTTCTATCGAATTTCCCCAAACCTATAGGTTTGTTGTCCCAAAAAGAGCACAAGGCCCATCTTTTAACAGTCCTTGAAGATATTACCACAGCTTCAATCACCAGTGAGGATATATTCCAAATTGAATATTTATTTTACAACTATGTCACCGCCCGGTTGGTGGTGATTTTTAACGAGCCGTGTAAAACCAAGATACTCTATGACAATAGAGATGTGCTACATGCTAGGGGTATATTTATATCTAGAATGTTTGTGAACATTGCGCCACTCAAGCGTTATTATCTCACGCTCCAATTGGTGAGATGGAAAAACTGACATTGACAAAATCCCGACAACAAATCTAATTGATCTTGAAATTGAGGACTGCTGTTCTTCTACCAAAGCCCCCGACTTACAGCCCCTGGTGTCACAAACAGGGGCAGGGAACCGAAAGGAGTCATTTATCTCTCACTGAAGAGGAGCAAATGCTACTAAATTCTTTCTCCTTCCTACCCCCAGTAGCCTAAACTGAAATTATTACAAGGCTCAATACGTTAAGAACCCTCTTAGAAAGTAGACAGATTTTTCCTGCGAAGGAGGATTGCAATGAGATAGTAAGCACCATAGGGGCAGAGCCTGAGATTTTGAACCTTAACCACCATATAGAGCTATGGAACGACACTATTGGATTATTCGAACCCACTAAAACTAGCCACCCTGACCAGATTTCTGCAGAAATGAACTTAATGGCTCCGAATACGCCTCAGTCCTTTAACAACCAGGAACTGCTTCCCTCTTCCAAGCCAGGAGCAGTTCTCTGTGAAACTCCCTAATGGACGGATATGAGATGGCTTAATGAGAATGAGGAGGGGTCTCCACAGAAGATTGGCAGTTTCAAGAACTGTTGGCTAAAACCTTCAAAACCAATAATATCTAATGTCAGCATAATCGACCCAACCTTAGAGAAAATTACCTCTACTGAGCCCTTCACGGAGTTGCCATCTGCCTCAGTGATAATGCAGAACTCTCCACCTCTTCATTTTGTAACAACCTGACACTTATCCAAGCATCCTACGACACAATTGGTAATTCTGTCTTGGAACATTTCTGGTTGGAAGAATAAATCTTCCGATCCGTTCTTTCTGGGCTATCTTAAAAAATACGATATTGTCTTCTCCAGGAGACTTGGGCCTGTGAGGAAATCCACCTGAATGGCTATGCGTCTTACGTGCTGGCTGCAACCCCAAGCACTAAAGGTGGACACCCCAAGGGTGGACTGACCCTGTTTATTACTACCAGATTATGTGCATCAATTATCAATCTTGACCCCCTGGCAGGGTTGGCTACTTCAATAGTAATCAATTTCAAGTGGGCTTGGATTCTGCTCATAAATGTCTATCTACCCCCCTGCCAACAAAATAAATCAGTGAAGGCTGTGATGTTGAGACTTGAGGAGTATATCGCCAAGTTGACAGCTTTATTTCCGGCTGCTGTGGTGATGCTAGTGGGAGATTTCAATGCCAGGATAGGTCCGAGTGATGAAGTCCTTTATTCACATTTTAAAGAACCTCTGCCAGCGACTGAGGGTACTTTCGATATCCCAGTTAGACATTCAAAAGATCAAGGCACCAATTACCTCGGGCTCTACCTGATGCAAATATTGAACAATCTGAGTTTGATATCGGTAAATGGGCGAGTAGGAGATTTTAAGGGAGAATTCACCTACCTATCCGGTACTAGAGCTTCCACTATCGATTTTTTGGTAGTCTCTCGGGAGCTCCTACATGGTGTGTCCTTCTGTCAAGTAGACATTCGCCCTGAAAGCGATCATTTACCACTAGCTCTCACCTTATCTTGTGGCAACCGAATCAGATATGTTGAGCAAGAACTAACTCTGGGTGGGGAAATTGAAAGGCGAGCAACACGTATCAGATGGTGGGCTTATTTAGAAACCGACCTTAAAGACTTGCTTAATTCTGAAAGCTTTCTTCTATTGCGTAAAGCGCTAATTGCTGTAAATTCTGCGGATTCCGCTCTTGATACTCTCCAACAACTGATTCAGGTTCTTCAAAAGAGCTTATTCTCTAAACCCGCGATTAAGACCTCCAGACCTATTTCTCGATTGAAACCCTGGTTTCATCATGAATGCGTAGCCCAGAAGAATCTTCTTATTATAAAGTACAGAGAGTATAGGGATAATAACTCCCCACAACTACTAATAAACTGGTTGGAGGAGAAGAAACGCTATAAACATCTAATTAAAGCTAAAATGTCTCTAGCTCAAAAAGAAGATTGGCAAAACTTACTGAAAGCATCTAGATCCAAGGATTACCGGCCTAATTGCCAAACTGAAATCAGGCAAAGCACCCAGGTCGGATAATATTCCACCGGAGGTATTTAAAACCAACATGGATTGGTGGGCACCAGTTTTAGCTACCTTATTTACATGTATAAATTCTGACGTTTCCATTCCAAAAGACTGGGGCTTGGCAATAATCATCCCCATTTTTAAAATGGGTATCAGATCGAACCCGGCTAACTATAGACCTATCAGTTTGCTAAACATTATCAGCAAGATTTATGCCACCCATTTAAGTGAGAAGCTTTTAACCTGGATGGAACAGGAAAATATCCTGGCTGAAGAGCAGGTGGGATTCAGAGCTGGCCGCTCTACGATGGACCATGGTTTGGTCCTACAGCACTTAATAGAAAAATATACATTATCCACTGGAGGAACTGCATTTATCAACTTTAAATCAGTTTTCGATTCGGTGCCTAGATACAAACTTTGGGAGAAATTGGAGTCTACTAATATAGATAGACGCCTGCTTGCACTAATACGTTGTTTATAAGAATTTACCCATCTACGTATTAGGTACAATGGAGCTGGACATCTATCTAGGTCAATTCCAACTTTTAAGGGTGTCAAACAGGGATGCGTTTTGGCTCCCCTGTTGTTCAATCTATATATTAACACCCTGGTCAAAACTCTTTCACCTATAGGAACTCATTATCCTAGTTTGTGTAATAGGCCTATATCGATTCTCATGTATGCTGACGATGTGGTTTTGCTTTCTTTAACACCTATTGGGCTGAAACGATTGCTGAGTGCCCTTGCTAATTACTGCAAAAAGGAACTCCTGGAAATTAACCATGACAAATCGAAAGTCATGGTTTTTACCAGGAGGAGACTAAAACATCGATGGCAGATTAATGATTATCCAATAGAGCAGGTCACGACCTATAGATACCTTGGGATGATATTTCATTCCTCAGTATCGTGGCAAGTCCAAAGAAAAAATGCTACTGCCAATGCACATAGAACTGCAAGGGCACTCCTCTCCTTCTATTATAATAAAGGAGGCCAACACATCCCCTCTGCTATCCAGATTTTTGTGCCCAAAGTAGTCGCACAGTTACTTTATGGTGTGCAAATTGGTGCCCATGATAACTATGCGCCTTTTGAAACGGTACAGACGAAATTTCTGAGATCGATTTTTGGCATTCCATCTTGTGTCCCCAATGCAATCCTTCATTTAGAAGCAGGGGTTATTACAATAAAAGCTCCCATATGGATGCTTAAAATTAAATTGTGGTTAAAACTGTTGTTTATGCTGATGGGGTTGGCCCCTCTAACGTTATCTGATGTTTTCTGTTCCAAATGGAAAAAGTCTTTAACATCTATATTACAATCTATAGGGTTTTCCCTCCCTATGGTCTTATCGTTGGGTTATTCTAAAGCAAAATCTCACATTTTCCAAAGAATTTATGATATCGAATTACAATCCCATCTAACACGTGCCACAGCTAGCCCTGGACTTAGATATAAGGCCATTTGCCCCTGCTCGCTATTTGGCTGATTTGACGGTCCCCAAACTTAGATTGGCGTTTACCATTGCGAAATTTAATATACTACCCTCTGCACTTTTGGAGGGCAGGTATAAGAAACTTGAAAATGCTAAACGGGTATGCCCTTGCGATAATAGTACAGTGGAGACGGTTGACCATGTTTTACTTCACTGTCTATTTTATTGTAATTTAGGAACTGTCCCAATTACCCCAATTCTCCAAAGATTCCCTAATAGAGATGAAATTTGTTATGTGGATTATCTTTTGTCAGACCGCAACCCCTATGGATCAGCTAAGGTAGCCTGCTTTTGTGCTGCTGCTGTTTGTTGCAGGAAGTCCCTACAAGCTTCTCAACTTTTATAAGATCCATGTGTTTATAGGGTGTAGATACCCTAAGGTGTTGGAGAAACCTACTCTCATATCAATTTTAGGGATACAGTACAACACTTTCTGTTGTTAGCTCAGCAGCCTTGCCTGTTTGTCTTTTTAGTTTGATAATAAATTTTAACACTTGCTGAAATTTTCTGAAGATTTTACAATGAAATTTTTAGGTTTTATCTTGCCTTATTTTAATCTTAATTGGCGATATTTCTTTTAATTTGCATTTTTTAGAATCTTTGGATCTTAAGTCGATTTCTAACGACAACTGATGTTTGTACAGATGTAACATTGTTTTTTTGGTCTATGACGGTAATAAATTTGTTGTTGTTGTTATGATGTTTTGATGTGTTTTTAGCGCTTTTGTTTGCCGCCCTGGGCTCCTGCTGGGAGGAAGGGTGGGATATCAAACAAACAATAAATAAATAAATAAATTTGCAGGTTTTTTTAAGTTCTCATGAAAATTTTCCGGCATTTTAGTGTGAATTTCTCCAAAGAAAACATATTTTGATAGGCAGTTTTGGCTAAGGTACACATTTTTGCAAACAATTTCTTGTCATATAATGCATATATAATATTGGTGGAGCTGTCCCATAGTTTGAAGGAGTCTTGTCAGGGTCTGTGAGGCCTGTTTTCAGAAAGAAGGGATTCAAGAGCTAGCTGTTGTAGCCAGCTCTAATGCACTTATGTGCCCTTGCCATTTTTTTTTTTGATGATGAATAGTCTTCTGACATACAAGTTCATTTTTCCATAACTTTCCCCACATCTGTTATTGAGTTAGAAATGGTTTAGATTTAGGCTGGAAATGTAGAGTCTGATCTGCTTTTCCTGCCACTGACTCACTATATGATTTGGGGCTCTGGGGCAATGGATTAACCCTAAGCAAGATAATGAGAGGGGGAAGGAGAAAATCAAGGACTGAGAAAGAAGTCTGTATTTAAAAGGAAAATAGGTGAGAAGAAAACCCATGCTCATTGGAATCGATTATCAATAATAAGCACATTAAGTTTGTCAAATTTGCAACATTGCTGCTTTAACAGAATATTGGCATTTTATTTTTACAGTTGGTATTGTAGCAAGCAGGACTTGCACTATGTCACAAAGCAGGAGGGGGCCGGCAAAATATCAGGGAAGGAACTGATGAGGGAAGATGAAGCTTCCACATGGCACTTGAATTACAGACACAGAGTGAGCCCAGCATTCCTACCTTTGGTTCTGGTGCCCTGAGGTACTTTTTGTTTTTTAGGTGACAGGAGAGCCATCATTTGTTTAAACTTTGGATGGCAGGGGTCAGGAGAGGGGTTTGTGAATTTCCTCTCTCTCCCCCTTCACCTGCTGCCCCCAATCTGAACCCTATGCCTGCATCTCTTGTCATTTTGTTATTTTTTTTAAGGAATAGAGCAACTCCCTTTCTAAGAAAAGGAGCAAATCTCTAAATTGTGACATGTACATTCTAAGCAAGAGCAACCTGTACATGGAAAAGGAAATGTGACTTTGAAGCATCTGGGGTTTCTCCTGCACTCAGAATATTTTTAAAAAATGCACCAAAACTGCGATGATTGTAAAGAAGGCTCAGTAAAAGTTAAGCATGTGTGACAGGGTTTTTCTTATTCCATTTTAATGTGGTGTAGTAGTTCTACCATCACCACTTTGACTGAGATGAATAAGCATTTCCAGAAATGGTTATGAAAAATAACACCCCTTTTTTGGCAGGACTCTAGTGGGGGGTGGGGAGGAAATTACCAAAAGCATATATGTATGGGATGTAATGCTCTTTGTCTTTATTTAAAATCTTATACTGGATGTGAGGCAACTTCCACATGATGATGTCAAGAACTGATTTACTGGACTGGTATGTGAACTGGTATGTGGTGGTTAAAAAAAAGTATCTGTGCTCCTCAGAAGAGCCCCAAAAGAATTGCAATGTGATGCTCTTAAAAAAAAAAAGACAAATGTATTTCTCAGACATGATTTGCCAGGAGCCAAAGAGCGGATGTCTTGTTTTATATTGGCACTGGAGTAGGGCTGAGTCAAAACATCTGAGAAAAGAATATCTGTTCATATAGGGTTTTCAAAGTCAAATAAAATTTAATATACTTAGCAACTATATAGTGTTCAAAATGCTTCATGTACACTTTACAACAGCTGTAAAGCACACCATTATTATTATTATTATTATTATTATATTGGAGATATGTGTATGACTTGTCTGCAGTTTCTTTTAATCACCTTACTATGCCATCCCTCATTCAAAATAGTGCAAAGCTCCCATTAGGAGCAAAATCTACTGGAGGCACTGTATTATCTGATCTAGTTAATGTCAGCAATCTATTGACTTCTATGGGGCCAGGTAAAGTTGCTGCAATTAGGATTTAGTAGCACTGAGCAAACAGGCTTCCCCCCTTCACAGTGAGGCTCCCTCTCTGCTCTTTTACATTTGAACAGTTACCAATTCTAGATTTGCGTTCTAGAATGAATGCAAAGCTACTGGAATGCTTTATGAAAAAAATGACTCTAACATTTTAATATTAACATTAACTTTTGTTTCATAAATGAGGTAACTTTAGTTGTTTGTTTTCTGTCATTAGAGCAGATCTAGGTTCAAACATGTGCGTTTGCCACTGCCACACTTAATTTGCCCCTTCATTTCTTGCATCAGAGCTGGTAGAACCCTTTGTCTTCTCACTCTTAACTTTCTGCCATTTAACTGTAAGAATTGTCATCATATTGTTCAAAGTACAAGTGTTCAAAATAAATCTTTCTCTATTTTAGCTTAATTCACTTTTGATGTTACTTGAAATGATAATATGTTTTAAAAGTGCAGTGCATACTGGTTTTTGTTTGCTTTTACAGACAAATGGTGCAAAATATGATCATGTATGATATAATTGTATCAGTCGCATTGTAGGACTGTGGAATTTCAACTGTAGAGTAGCTTGTTAAGTGCTGTTATTTCTTAACTACAAAGAAACACTCTGGAAAGGTCCTAGCTGCCATTCACACCTATGGTTCCAGGCATGTATTTTGTAACCAAAAGCAAAAGAAACTAAGCTCAAGATTGTTAAACTAAAAAGACAGATAATAATAACTTTCCAACAGCATGTGGTCAATGGCTGTAAATCATATCTTTGACCTTCAAAAGGGTGTGGTCACACAGGATGTTCTAAATCCTAATTCTTCCTGCTGAGTGTATCACTCTGCTGGATTATCAAGGAAACCAAATAACCATATGATTCTTTACACAAACATGCAGTTCTCAGATTTTCTCCTTCCCCTTTGTTTTACTTAATATCAAGCCTGATAAAATAGCTAGCTATAATTTGAATCTGAGATTATGTTGTATAGTATAGTCCTCTCCCTTTAATTGTCCTTCACAGTAAAGTGATGACTGATGTCAATTTCCACCTGGACGACATAGAACACCTGGTTTTGAATTATCTTAAAATTGGGTACATGAGCAGGATCTCAGTATCATTTGTTCCAACTTCACGTCAAGAGTTGCTGCATTGAAAGTCCTTGATACTGCTTTACAACAAAATGACCTGCTAGAAACTTCTCAGACATATCTGGATTATTAATTGTATGTTGCTACATTTTCTCAGTATACATACTGTAGATTATTTATTTATTTTATTTATTTTATTTAATTACATTTCTAGACCGCCCTATAGCAGAAAGTCGCATACACACAAGACTAAACAAATACCTCACATTATCTGAAGGGGACCTTCCCTATCATCTTCCCTGTCTGAAGCAGTCAGGTTCTTTATAACTCCAAAAGATCAAGAAACTAATCCCAGTAAACAATTGTGATTTCTCCTGGAAAGTTTTCAAAAACCCTTGGAACACATAATAGGTAGGTAGATATGTTATATAGATATCATGTTCTATATCAGGTGTGGGAACCTTTGGCCCTCCAGATGTTGCTGAATTTCAGCCATTGGCCATGCTTGCTGAGGCTGCTGGGAGTTGTGGTTCAACAACATCTGGAGGGCCAAAGGTTCCCCACACCTGTTCTATATCAATAAAATTTCAATGCAATTGTTCCTGACATGAAGATGAAACATGATGCAAAGGTCTTGCTCATGGTGTCTTCCTAATTTTATTTCATTCCAAACAAGGTCTTCTATATCTATGTAGAACATGATACTTATATAGAACATTACATCACATTATTTTGTTCTACATAGGTCTTCATAGGTTAGTAGGGATTAGAGAAACAACACCAAGTTGTGCCTGACATTGATTGTGCATAATTGCTTTCCTCAAATGCCTACTTGCATGAAGAAGATCCATATATTAAGTTCTGTGCTTGAGCCCTCCTTTTCTTCAGAAAAGTAGATTCACTTCTGACACCATGTTTTAATAGTGCTTTCTTTGCTGAGAGAGGACAGAAACCTGCTTGCTATAACTAACGCTTTATTAAGAGAATGCTTACAAGATCTGCTGTGCTTGCTCAGGCTCCTCCCACCTGACCTTTACCCTAGAGCTCAGCCGCCAGATCTCCATGGCAGTCTCCCTGCAGTTCCCTCTGCTGGATAGAGCTGCTACCTGTCATATCGCAAGTCCACACTCCACTACAACAGAAGCCCCTAGGAGCAAGATCAGCACAAAGGGGAGGCTGTATGTTAGCTGCTGAGAAACATATTCCCTTTTCATGCTGATTGGCTCATATACAGGGACCTGGCTGGGACTCTGCTCCCAAAAAAGTCCCAAGTCTGTGACCCCCCTATGACCCTGGACACTACACCTCTGGTCACAACTTGAAAAGGGCTTGCCTTTGAAGTCTGTTCACCAGTGGTTTCAATACAAGCTGCTTGGAAACATACTTGAACAGTGATGTCTCTTGATGCTGATCAGCTGACGGGCACTGAGAAACCACTTTCAAAAGGACATCAAGGATGATCTGCATCAATCACTTATGTTTCCAAGCTGTTTGTACAGAAACTGCTCAGAAACAGACTTCAGACATGGTGTCTATCAGCCCCCATCAGCTGATCTGTTCTGAGAGAAGTCACATCTGAAGTCTATTTCTAAGTTGTATTGATCAGCTGATGGGCATGGAGAGATATCACTTTGAAGTCCCTTTGCAAACATACTTCAAAGTGATGGCAGACATGCCTTTACCTGTCTCACTCCTGATGTCACATCAGAGTGAGGCAGATGAACATGGTTTGGGTAAAATGGCCTTGTGGGTCAAATTAGGCCCCATTGCTAGGCCTAATTAATTCTCTTTTAGTTGCTTAAAAATGCCTTAATGTTCTGGCTCCTTATTTTTGTGTTCTCTTATTTCATTGAATGTGTGCATGTCATGCTAAGCCATAGTTTAGTGTGCTGTTAGTAGGCACAGATGAGCCTTAGACTTGCACATTCCTCCCCTTCCCTTTCCTCTTCTAGCACAGCTGGAAGGAGTTCAGAAGCTTGCAGGAAAATGTGCAGGAGGTTCAAGGAGGGCAGTTGCCACCCTCAGATGAGTCATACTTTTTAGCCAATAAATGTCTAGTAGGGATGGAGGATAAATTCAGTTCAGTTCACATTTATACCTTCTGAAACAATTTGATAATTGAAATGTTGCAATGCAGTTCTCCAACCAACCACTCTTTACCAAAATGTGTATATTAGGGGAAATTAAATTCTGCATACAAATGAACATATTAGTTAAAACAACATACACAAATGCATTATGCTAGGAGAAATTGCTTGCAAAAATGTGTGCCTTAGTTAAAACTGCATACAGAATGTGTTTATCAGGAGAAATTAACTCTAAAATGCTTTAGAATTTTCATTATGAAATGTGAAGAACTGCATTTAAAACTGAAAAAATAACCAGAGAGAACTGAAATTGACAGATCCTTCCATCTCTTTTGGCTAGATCTCCTAAATGATTTCTTAAACAAAGTTTGTTTTTAAGCCTTTCCTGGTAACAAAAAAATGAGGTATCCAGGTATCCAGGGTTTTAGTGCAGCTGTGATTGGTGAGTAGCATGTCAACTCAAAAACAAAAGGTAGCATCAAACATTAGAGTTCATGAAACTTCTAACACTGGCCATATTTCATACCAAAAAAAAGGGAATCCTTCAACTAACCAAGTTTGTAAACATTTAAAAAATGACATACCTGCAAAGGAGCAAAATGAAAGTCTTGGGTTGTTTCCCGATGTGGGATCAGTGTTCCTCATGCATGCAAGTTTTTTGGAGTATCCATATGTTGAAGGAAAAACTTTCCAGACCAAAGATTGTGTTCCAAAAGACAGAGGTTTATTGATCAATAACAAAAATACCAGTATGCATAATGGGAGAGGGAGTTCTTTCGAACCTCACACTCTGCTAATCAAGAAGTGTACATAGTGAAAGGAATTCCTAACATGCCAGAGTGTGTTCTATGAAGAAGCTACATATGCTGATTATATATTGAGTGAGGTTTTGAAAAATGTTTTTCTCAAGCTGTTTTTAAGTGTCTTGTCCTGTACCTTAGGAGATGTCAAAACATGGGCCAGAAAGGAAAAAAGCCCTTCCTCTTTTTATAAAACAGACGAAAACAGTTTTTGAGGCCTAGGCCAAAAGCCTGCCCTCAGGGGAGGATACCAGGGCAGGGATTGGCACCAGGGGGTCATAAGGTGCAATGTATGTATGACATATCAACGCTTATAAAAACTATGTACACTTATTGATTAGCAGAGTGTGAGGTTTGAAAGAACTCCCTCTCCCATTATGCATACTGGTATTTTTGTTATTGATCAATAATTCCTTTCACGCATGTGACATCATTTTCCTGATGCTAACTACTAATTTACAATATCTCAACAAATTGCACCCCCATCTCAAAGCATGCTTACTTCCTGTTGAGATCTGTAGTGGAGATCTGTCCTTTAGATTATTTACACAGAGGCTTTCAACTGAAAAGCGTATTTTTAGTTTGTTTGGCTATTGCTAATAAAATTGCAAGGTTTCTACCTTATTGAAATGTCTCTAGAGGAAATACTTTTTAGGGATTTGGCTTCTTTTTCTTTCTTTCTTTTGATTTTGATTTTTTAGAATGAGTCAAAGATTGTAGACAGTGAGTAAATGCTAGAATAATTATTTATTTAGAAACCTCTCCCATCCTTTCTGAAACTCTTACATTTTATTCCAGTCTAGCCACAAGAAAAGAGCCATGCCAGACAAGCTCAACATATTTCATCTGATAAAGGGAGAGGCTTACAGGCAGAGACACTCATAATTTGCCTGAAAGAACAATATTCATGGTTCTGAATGTCATGATAAAGTGCTTGAGTTAAAGGCTGAAGTTACTGTACCGTCTCAGGTCCAAACTAGACTTGTCCTTAAATGTATCTTTACATTTAAGGTGCTGGTTTAAAAGAAAAATGCAGATAGCATCAGGTGGAGGGGGGGTGCTGATAATTATCACAATCGCAGCAAATGCAAAGGGTTTCTTTTTCACCCTTTCCTCCCCTGTTGTACTCCCTGAAGACGCTATTTGCACTGGAAGGAACTCTCCCACTGGTCTCAATGAGGAATTCACATTCCAGCCTCAGAGAAGGGATTTTCCTCAGGATCACAGCAGGGAAAGAAAAGATTAAATTCCCTCTCTATGACCCCCAATAATCATCACACCTACCCTGCACTGTGCATTACAAAGATACTTTTAACATCGCATCTAGTTTGGCCCTTAGCCAGTCACTCTATTTATGTACAGTCCCAGCTCCAGGTTTTGGTGGTCACTTGAGATGGTCATCTTCCCATTTGTTTGCCCTCTCCCTCTGGGCCCACTCCACAGCCTTACCCAATGGGAAAGGGCAAGGCTGGTGGAAACCGGTCCTCTTTTTCTCTGCTGCTGCTGCTGTCTACTCATGCAGAGCAGGTGAACTGGCAGCCTGGAACCATTCTGTTCTGGTCAACATTACTCTTATTCAGAGGCAGCAGTTCTGGAGTTCTCTTTTTTTCTTGTGTGCCAAACATACGGCTGGATAGTTCTTAAAGTAAGAGTGCAGAAGTTGTTATTACTGGCATGTTATCAAATTCCCTTATGTTAGCTGAATTGTCATACTGTAATTATGGCAAGAAAAATAATAGTGGAGATTAGTAACTTGGGCTTCTTCTGTCCTTGCCATCTCTTTTGAAAGATAATACAAAACTCTTGTCTTTTGAACTTTCATGTTTTTGCAAGAATGTTAATGAAAGAAGGTAGAGTGCTGACAAGCTGCTTGGGAGACATTACCTCATTAGAAATGGATCAGGCCATAATTTGTTTTCGCTTATGAAATCATGAGTATCATGCACATCTGTGGAGGAGTCTTGTTGTCAGGCAGTCAATACTATTTTTCCATGACACAGTTAGCATGGGGAGTCGGCAACACAGTCATTTCCCAGTTTCCAAGTATTGGTGTTTAAATAGTGAGTCCACTGCGGGGAACAAATATAGGACTTTGCCCTGTGAGACTCGAGTTCAGATCTTTAATTCAAGATGATACTTGCATTTGACGCAGGGACTGGCCTATGCCATTTTGACATCTGAGATGCTAAACCCAAGTAACATCTTCCCACAATAAAAATATTTCCTTAGTGGACGGCCCTACTTATTTGTTCTCTTTATGTAATTTATTTATTTATAAATGTTATATATTTATAAGAGTTCTTACCCACCCTTCATCGCAGGTCCCAAGGCATGTTACAACAGCATAATTTACAATTATAAAAACAGATAAATCAGTTCAACTTATAAAAACAAGTAAAACTGTTCCAGACAGAACAGAACACGACAAATTCAGGTGATTAAACATCTCTCTGAGGCTGATTAATTGATTGAGAAAACAATTAAATTTAAATAAGTCTGCATAACATCAAAACCCCAATATTGGTGGCAATACATGGGAGGATATATGGATATAAAGGATATATGGGGGAATTTATAATTTAATACATGGAAGCTGCCATTAATTGTTAGTAAGAAATGCCATCTTTAATACCTTCTTTTTCATTTTTTGTTTCAGAAACATACTAGAAAAAAATAACCTAAAAAAACCCCTTAAGCACTCAGGCCATTGATTAATATGATTCTATATTAAAACTCCCCCCTACTGATTAACCATTTTAACCCTAATAACCATTTAACCCTACTGATTAACCATTTTAACCCATTCCTGGGCAAGGTCCTAAAAAGAGTGGTTGCAGACCAGCTCCAGGCACTCTTGGATGAGACCGATTATCTAGATCCATTTCAATTGGGTTTCAGGCCCGGTTTTGGCACGGAGACGGCCTTGGTCGCCCTGTATGATGACCTCTGTCGGGAGAAAGACAGGGGGAATGTAACTCTGTTGATTCTCCTTGATCTCTCAGCGGCTTTTGATACCATCAACCATGGTATCCTTCTGGGGAGACTCGCTGATTTGGGAGTTGGAGGTACTGTATGGCAGTGGTTCTGCTCCTATTTAGCGGGTCGTCTCCAGAAGGTAGTGCTTGGGAAGTCTTGCTCGGCACCCTGGGTCCTCCAATACAGAGTTCCACAGGGGTCAGTACTATCCCCCATGCTTTTTAACATCTACATGAAGCCGCTGGGTGCGGTCATCAGGAGTTTTGGAGTGCGTTGCCACCAGTATGCTGATGACACGCAGCTCTACTTCTCCTGTTCATCCTTTTCAGGTGAGGCTGTCAAGGTGCTGAACCGATGCCTGGCTGCGGTAATGGACTGGATGCGAGCGAATAAATCCAGATAAGACTGAGATGCTGTTAGTGGGTGGTTCTCCTGACCAGATGGGAGAACCTGTCCTGGATGGGGTTGCACTCCCCCTGAAGGAGCAGGTTCGTAGTTTGGGAGTTCTTTTAGAACCATCCCTGTCACTGGAGGCACAGGTTGCCTCGGTGGCACGGAGTGCTTTCTATCAACTTCGGTTGGTGGCCCAACTACGCCCCTATCTGGACAGGGAAAACCTTGCTTCAGTTGTCCATGCACTGGTAACCTCTAAATTGGACTGCTGCAATGCACTCTACGTGGGGCTGCCTTTGAAGACGGTTCGGAAGCTGCAGCTTGTGCAAAATGCAGCGGCCAGACTGTTAACAGGGACTCGGAGATTCGAGCATATAACACCGATTCTGGCCTGCTTGCACTGGCTGCCTATATGCTTCCGAGCTCAATTCAAGCAGAGCTTGGAAAAGTTACTTTTTTGAACTACAACTCCCATCAGCCCCAGCCAGCATGGCCACTGGATTGGGCTGATGGGAGTTGTAGTTCAAAAAAGTAACTTTTCCAAGCTCTGAATTCAAGGTGCTGGTTTTGACTTATAAAGCCTTACACGGCTTGGGACCACAATACCTGATGGAACGCCTCTCCCGATATGAACCTACCCGTACACTGTGTTCAACATCAAAGGCCCTCCTTCGGGGGCCTACCCAGAGAGAAGTCCGGAAGGTGACAACAAGAAAACAGGCTTTCTCTGTGGTGGCCCCCGAATTATGGAATTCTCTTCCTGATGAGGTACGCCTGGCGCCAACATTGTTATCTTTTCGGCACCAGGTAAAAACCTTCCTGTTCTCCCAGGCATTTTAATATATATAATTTTAAATATTTTAGCAATTTAATATTTACATCTTAACATCTTAATATTCAATCGATTTAATGCATTTTACATTTAATATTTTAGTACTGAGTTTTGTAGTTGTTTATATGTTTAATTATGTTTAGGTATTTTTGGTATAATTTTTAAGTTTAATATATGTTTTAAATTGTATATTGGATGTTATATGTTGTGAACCGCCCAGAGAGCTTCGGCTATGGGGCGGTATAGAAATATAATAAATAAATAAATAAATAAATAAATAATATTGGGATAAGCAGTGACAATTTTCCACATTGTTGTTATGTGCCTGCAAGTCGATTACAACTTATGGCGACCCTATGAATCAGTGACCTCCAACAGCATAAACCACCCTGTTCAGAGCTTGTAAGTTCAGGTCTCTGGCTTCCTTTATGGAATCAATCCACCTCTTGTTGGCCTTCCTATTTTTCTACTCCCTTCTGTTTATCCCAGCATTATTGTCTTTTGATTTGATTTGATTTGATTTTAATATTCCTATCCCGCCTTTCAGCCAAAAGGCCCTCAAGGTGGCTTACAAAAGAGCACAAATATAAAGATACATCAATAAAACATCAATAATACATCAATAGAACACCAGTCTTTTCTAGTGAACCATGTCTTCTCATGATGTGTCCAAAGTGTGACAACCTCAGTTTTATCATTTTAGCTTCTAATGATAGTTCTGGTTTAATTTGTTCTATTTGTCTTTTTCACAGTCCATGGTATCTGCAAAGCTCTCCTCCAACACCACATTTCAAATGAATTGATTCTTCTCTTATCCTCTTTTTTCACTGTCCAACTTTCACATCCATACATAGAGATCGGGAATACCATAGTCTGAATGATCCTGACTTTGGTGTTCAGTGATACATCTTTGCATTTGAGGACCTTTTCTAGTTCTCTCATAGCTGCCCTCCCCAGTCCTAGCCTTCTTCTGATTTCTTCACTATTGTCTCCATTTTGGTTAATGACTGTGCCAAGGTATTGATAATCCTTGACAAGTTCAATGTCCTCATTGTCAACTTTAAAGTTACATAAATCTTCTGTTATTACTTTAGTCTTCTTGATGTTCACCTGTAGTCCTGCTTTTGTGCTTTCCTCTTTAACTTTCAATTGCATTCGTTTCAAATCATTACTGGTTTCTGCTAGTAGTATGGTATATACACACACACACACACACAGAGAGAGTTTGGTAATTACTGCATTCCCTGGGATCCCCTTTCTTTGGAATTGGGATATATAGTGAACGCTTCCAGTCTGTGGGTCACCTCACATTCTAAAATTTCTGGATCTTCATCATACGGTTCCTCCATGAATGAATCTGTCATCCTTGCTCTCTTATATATATATAGTTCTTCAGTGTATTGCTTCCTTCCATCTTCCTTTTGTTTCATCTCGGTCAGTCAGTGTGTTCCCCTGTTGATTATTCAACATCCCTACTCTTGGTTTAAATTTCGCTTTAATTTCTCTAATATTTTGGAATAGGGCTCTTGTTTTACCCTTTTCGTTGTCCTCTTCTATTTCTGTACAATAATTATTGTAGTAGTTTTCTTTGTCCCTATGTACTAGTCATTGCATTTAGGGTTCTGACTGTGTTTCTATCTCCTTTTGCTTTTGCTTTCCTTATTTCATTTTAAGAGTTTCATCAATCCATTGAGGTTTTTCTTTCTTTTTAACTAGAGGTATTGTCTTTTTGCATTCTTCCCTGATCATGTCTCTGACTTCACAGTTCTTCTGGTTCTCTATCAGCTAGGTTTAAAGCCTCAAATTTGTTCCTTATTTGATCTTTATATTCTTCTGGGATGTTATTTAAATTGTATTTTGGCATTATGATTGCTTTGTTTTTCCTTAGCTTTACTCTGATTTTCGATACGACCAGTTCATGATCTGTAGCTCAGTCTGCTTCTGGTCTTGTTTTCACAGAAAACACATTAATTAATCCACATTAATAGCACTCAGAATCTGCCACAGCACATTGTAGGGTCTCGTGTGATCTACCTGAAAATTGTTAATGTAGGTCTGTTTTTCTATGGGATGTTGGTTTTATTTGCGTTTAGACTGTATTATTTGTGCCATTGTTTGTAACCCATCCTGGGACCTTAGGGTGAAAGGTGGGTTGTAGTGGTGGTGGTGGTGATTGTGGCACAGAGCCGCATCTCTTTCTTTGTTCTTGCCTTGTGAAGTGGCCCCAGTAGTGACCTACCATGCACAGTGATATAATTACATTTACATCCCACCTTTCTTCCAAAAAGCTGAAGGTGGAGTTCTTCATTTAATCTTTACAACTGTCCTGTGCAGTAGGGTAGGCTGAGAGAGACTGATTTAGCTCCATGGTTAAGTGAGCACTTGAACCCTGGTTTCCTGGGTCCTAGTGTGACACTCTGACCACTAAACTACACTGGCTCTCTTTAAAGTAAAGCAAACATGAAGTCAAATAGGATTCAGTTTTATTTTGCATTGATATATCTTTCATGAGTCTTTTTTTCCTAGTTGTTTTCTTTTGTTTTTTGCTTGCTCACTTGCTTGTACCAGAATTGTACTTAATCTGTAGCACATGCACACATTATCTGTAACTATGTACTGAATAATCAGTTCAGATCTATATGTGAAAAAAATTGTTCCCTTTTAGTAAACATTTACATTTTTAATAGTCCCTGCATATGGATCAATGTCAAAATACCCTGCAAAAATCATTTTCCACTAACCTTTTCAGAAATGCCTAGCTTACTTAAAAGGAAACATAAATATGGGTCCATTTGTGGATTTCCCCAGATATTTTCATGATAAATGCCTTTATGCCTTTCTTAATGGAATATTAAATTTTGTAGTACATTAAAAATCACTGTTCAGGCCAAATCAGTGAGTGAGATGACTTAACCAAACACTTCTACTTAGTCCCCAAATGTCTCCGTAGAGGCATTTTGACACTTCTCTGACCAGTAAGGCTAATAATGTATAATTGTTAGGAGAAGCTGCACAAACAAGTTTGGAAGAAACACATTGATTAACTTCCTCTGAGCGCATCTGGCAATGGAAGAGATCATTTACTTTGTAAATTACATGAACTTTGTCTCTCTTTTTTTTTTACGAGTCATGAGCCGATTCAGGCAGTCTCAGTAGTATGTACATGTATTGGGATAGCGAGCCCCACATTGGATATAGGTGCTAATAGGTGATGATGACATATGTGCATCCTCTTACCAAGCGTACAAGCAACCTTGATCACATGTCATACATTAACATGCAAGTGTACATATGTCACTAAAGGAGGCATGATTGTCAAGATCTTGGACCTAGAGCTGTGGCACACCATGAGAACATTGCCTCACCAATTATGGGGGGAAATACCAACGGATCCTAGAGTCCAACCTGAGTGAAAGTAGAGGTAGCATTTATTAGAAACAGAAGAGTAGTTACAAAATATAAAAATAGTTAATACATGCATAATTCATGCAAAGAGTTCACAGGCATTGTCCTGCCTGTACACATTCTGTGGAGAGAGAAAGAAATAGATGGAGATGGAGAATATTTATATTGTTTCCAATGGGGGGATGTATTGTTACCAAGGTGCTCTGCTTTGGTGACATCCGCCTAAGCACCCCTTAGCTACTTGATGCCCACAAATTCTAGTGTTATGACAGAGAGGTAGAAAAACTTTTCTCTATCCACTTTTGCCATGCCATGCATAATTTTATACACTTCTATCGTGTCACCTCACCTTTTCTCTAAGCTAAAGAGCCCCAAGTGCTGCAACCTTTCCTCATAGGGGCATCGCTCCATCCCCTTGATCATTGTGGTTGCCCTTTTCTGATTCTTTTTCAGCTCTGCAGTGTCCTCTTTGTTGTATACTGCTTTATTGTAATGGTACAGTAATGTATTAGGAGTTATTGAACAAATGTGTTATTATTATTCATCCGTTATGTTGTTGATAATGATATCATCACCATTGGCCTCCTTAGCTCTGCCCTCCCAGAGCCAGGTGTCGCAAGCCACCGCAGCAGTGTTCTGCTGTCTCGTTTCTACTTGTAGAAAGCCAGTGCATCTGTAGATGTGTGCATGTCATGCTAAGCCATAGTTTAGTGAGCTCAAGGAGTTAAGGGGTATGCTCAGGATGATGGCAAAGCAGAGCACCTTGGTAACAAGCAAGCAATACATGTATGTCCAATTTTTCCACCTCAAAAAGGGTGGAAGGTCATGGAAATTTGTGTAAGGTGCTCCTTAGAATTGATTTAGCTGTAGTATCTCTCTTTGTGATATTTTCCTTCTGACATTTATGTTGTTTCCAATGGGGAGTGGGTCAGGGATTATTTCTCTTTTTCTATATTACATATTACAAACAGGACCTACAATGAAATGTAGAAGTATAACTACACACCCTGCTCCTGCTCTGGGCTTACTTAGGGCTTACTTAGGTGTCACTGCTTTTATTTTGTAGGAAACGAATACTGATTTTTTTTAAAAAAATGTTCTGCAGTGACCGACTCTGGTCCCTCTCTGTTGTTTTCATTCTGAGGGACAGATTAGGCTGAGAGATGGAGAACAGCACATGGTCAGTCAGGAAACCTTGTAGCTGATTTCTATTTTAAAACATTAATTAAAATGGTTTATATGCAGACAAAGTTTACAGAGTAGATCTACACAATACATTTAGAGCACATCCAACTCACATTTAAGCACATAACTTCCCCCAAAGAATCCTGGGAAGTGTAGTTTTCCCCACATAGTTACAGTTCTCACCACCCTTAACAAACTGCAGTTCCCGTTGTTCTGTGGTGGGATTCATGTATTTCAAATGTGTGCTGAATGTGCTTTATGAATGGTGTGGATCTGCCCCAGGTATGCTGTGCATTCATTAGTGAATTGAAAAAGAACAATTTAAAAATATACTTTTTTAAACAGGGGAAGGGTTGTAGCTCATCGATAGGGCACATATTTTGTATCCAAAAGTCCAAAATCCAATCTCTGGGAAAGACTAGCCTGGAATCCTGGAAAGCCATTGCTAGTCCATGTCATCAGTAGTGAGCTAGATGGTCCCAAATGGCCTGACTCAGTACAGGGTAAATTCCTTTGTTCCTAAAAGAGGAAAGAGACCCCAGGGCCACAGTGACTCCAAACTTTATTTATATTTTTTATTTACAACATTTATATGTTGTATTTATATATTGTAAAAAACCTCAAAGCAGTTCACAGGAATTAAAACAATAAGATTGTTGGCAAAAACAGTTAAAGACAGGTATTTAAAAACATTCAAAAATAAAACCAACACTGAGTTAAAAACAGATAGAAATCGTAATAGCGTCTGCAAGCCTGGGTAGGCTTGCCTAAATAAAAATGTTTTTAGCAGGTGCCGAAAAGAGTACAATGAAGGCACCTGCCTAATGTCAATAGGCAGGGAGTTCCAAAGTTAGGTGCTGCCACACTCAAGGATCGATTTCTTACAAGAACAGAACAAGTACTATGTGGCACCTGTAACATGGAAAGCACACCTTTATTTATTTATTTAAGCCATTTCTATACCGCTTAATATATATATATAGGTCTCTAAGCGGTGTACATAAGATAGAACAGCAGCAAATATTATAAAAATATACAATAAAGCCACAAATGTATGCATTATACAAATTAACAAATATTAATTATCTTGCACTTCTCCACTCAACATCTCTCAACCTCCTGGCTCTTACCCAGGACTCCACCCATCTACCCTGGCTCTCACCCAGGGTCCAACACACACACGTCACCACCAAAGTCTCACAAGCTTCGCAGGGGATCCCAAAAATGACAAACAGAAGGATGCAGGGGCAGCTGGAGGCCCGGGTCGCCCCTGCGCTGGAAGCCGCTGTCGACAAGGATGCCGTTCTTGCCAAGGCAGCGTAGGTAGAAGTAGAAGGTGAGCTCCAGGTGGCGGTGCGAGATGAAGCTGGAGTGGCCCATGTTGAAGTCCACCCAGTCCTGCGAGGAGCCATGGCTCATTGTCACCCATGCCAGCCACATCACAAACTCCAGGTCGCAGCTTTGAAGACGCACCAGCGCCTTGAACTTGGCCTGGTAGCTAATTGGCAACCAGTGCAGATTTCAGAGCAGAAGTGTTATGTGCTGATAGGGTCTCATTCATGTCATGTCTGCAATCATGCCACAACATTTTGCACTAACTGCAATCCCTGGGTCAGGTTGTGCTGCATGGGGATTTCTGTGGCTTTGGCTGACTGGATGCTAGGATTTTTTTAGTTTTGGTTAGGAACCCTCACTGCTTTTGGGATTCTGAGTTTTCTGCCTTACTTATAGGAATCTTGTTGTGGTTGGTATAGTATTGCATTTAGGAAATCATCACTGTCTTTTCTTTTTCTTCTTCTCTTGGCATTTCATTTACTTTTGACCTCACCCCCTTACATCCATAGAAGCAACAGCATTGGTTCCATGTGCTCATCTCAACCCCCTTGAACCCACTGATGATGCACCTTGTTATTTGCATGATGGTTTGTTTCTTGCCCAATAGTGGTAAAAGAGAATTCATATACTGGGAAGTGTGGCTTCAATTCCTTTTTTCCCCAAGCTACTGCCTGTGAAGGTAGACCAAATCATGCGTGTTTTCTCTCTGTCAATTATTACTCACTGGAATTGGGTTGGCTGTCAAAGTGAGCTTATAGCACCCCACAGGTAGGCAGGAAAGGGTAGAGAATCTTCTTAACTCTTACTAATTTCTCAAACCTCTCTCTGCAGTGAATGGTCAAGTCTGTAAAGAGATTTGGAGCAGCCACGTTAAAAGGCAGGCAGGGCATTCAAGGCAGGGGATTGCCAACCCTGCTTGGATATGGATATATTTGCAGAGGATCTGTAGTCAAGCTTTATCAGCAGCACAGTCCTAACCATATCTACTCAGAAGTAAGTTTTGTTGAGGTCCTTAGTAAGTGTGATCAGAATTGCTGCTTCAGGGGCATCCATCTTTATTCCTAACATCTCCACAACACTAGGATTCCTTCTTGCTACAATGGCCTTCTAGTGACTGGCCTGCCGTGAGGGCTGTTAAACCCTTCCTGCCAGAAGCAAGTAGGCCAGATTAAATGTTCCCTACCCAGGCTCCCTAAGCAGATGAGAAGGAATGATCCCATCACTTCAGCTGGACCTGAAGTGCTTAATGTATCATGCTTAATGACATCGCTAGGACCTGCCCCTGAAAACTCAGGGTTTGGGATGCTTCTGATCTGTCAACTCTAAAGTCAGCAAACCATGTCCTCTTCTAGGATTCAAGCAGGTGATTTCACCACCACCACCATACCCTAATTTTCTCTTTTTCTTTTCCAATGTAGTCTCAATATTCAGTGGCTCCTTTAGGCCGCCAAGCAAGCTCACTCCTTAAATAACTTTTTTGGGACGGGGAGAGTTTTCATTTCATTTTGTTTAATGCTTTGTACTTTTGTGCACTCTGTAGCTCACCAAGCACTCTGCTACCTCCCTGTGAGGTAGGTCCGTGTTTCATGAGCCTATTTTGGCTCCAATCCTATTGGTACACAACCACCTGAGTTCACTAGTAGAAAGAATGATGATTAGATGCCCATGATTATACAGTAAAAATAACAAAGAATCCTGTAGCACCTTAAAGGCTAACTCATTTATTATGTGACATAAGCTTTCATGGACTTTGAAGAGAACATGATGCATCTGATTCACTCAAGTTCAGAGGTTCCCAAACTGTGGTCCATGGACCATCAGTGGCCCGTGAACTTCGTTCAGGTGGTCTGTGGTGTCTCCACATACAATATTGATGTTAATTTTTAATTGTATTTTATTGCTTCTTTTATTTCTTATATTATATTTTATTTATTACAGTTTGATTTCTATGGAACACAAATTGTAATACTATAAAATACAATATAAGAAATAAAAGAAGCAATCAAAATACAATTAAAAATCATACACCACCTAGAACAGCACATCATAATTGCTACGACAGGCAGAAAAAACATTAAGTGGTGCACCAAGACCCTCAACAATTTTTAAGTGGTCTGTGGGGGAAAAGGTTTGGGAACCATTGCTCTAGTCCATTAAAATCACAGTCACTTTGTTTGGCTTTACATGAAACAAGATGCTTAGTTTTTCTTTCAGCAAAATCAACAAGCATGGCTACTGCTCTGGAAATGATTATACAGTGGTATCAATAAGATATTCTGCTAGTTTTCCTCTACTAGTGCACTAAATGGTTGGATTGATGCCCATAATTTGTGATGTTAAAATGTGCACTGGTAGCAACCTCTCCACCCTGTTTTATTGAAAACCTCCTTCCCCTTGCACAGGTCCCAGATGCTTCCAAAGCTGGTTGTTAATTCTAAGGATACATTCTCAGGACTTATCCAAACGGAGTGGGATAATCCACGGTTTCCATATTCGGTTTGTCATCTGATAGTCCTCACTTTGCCTTTTATTTTGCTCTTTCCCAATTAAAAAAAATGCTTTTTTGCACCCGCACGCGCAGCGGTAAGACCCCTACATTCTTTTCGCTTTTTCCAAGCTCCGCCTCTAAAACCTCCCCCTATCAACCAATTGGTCAGCCAAAAAATTACGTATGCTCCTCTCCCCCTTTGCAACGAAGCACAATATGGCTGTAAAGGAGTTTTCGCCTTGGAAGGAAAGGCTGCTGGTCGGTTTCACGCCTGCCTTCTTTGTATTTGCGATATTACACTTAAATGAATGTATGCTTTTCTGCCTTTATTGATATTTAAGGAGATACACACGCTGGCAATTGCACTTATTTCTCCAAAAAAGCAAGAAACGTGTTACCCCCCCCTCCTTCTCCCTTTCCTTCCCACAGAGAATGAAATTGACAAAGCTTTCTGGAGCAGGCTTGAAACCGACCAGAAGCCCTTTTCTAAGTTTGCATTTGCGATATTACACTTAAATGAATGTATGCTTTTCTGCCTTTATTGATATTTAAGGAGATACACACGCTGGCAATTGCACTTATTTCTCCAAAAAAGCAAGAAACGTGTTACCCCCCCCTCCTTCTCCCTTTCCTTCCCACAGAGAATGAAATTGACAAAGCTTTCTGGAGCAGGCTTGAAACCGACCAGAAGCCCTTTTCTAAGTTTGCATTTGCAATATTACACTTAAATGAATGTATGCTTTTCTGCCTTTATTGATATTTAAGGAGACACACACGCTGGCAATTGCACTTATTTCTCCAAAAAAGCAAGAAATGTGTCACACACACCCTCCTTCTCCCTTTCCTTCCCACTGAGGATGAAATTGACAAAGCTTTCTGGAGCAGGCTTGAAACCGACCAGAAGCCCTTTTCTAAGTTTGTATTTGCGATATTACACTAAATATGGATGCTAAAAAAGAATTTGAGGAGCACATTGCTAAGAACATAAAAACCAACAACAAAAAAATCTATAAATACATTCAAAGCAGGAGACCATCCAGGGAGGCGATTGGACCCTTGGATGATAAGGGAGTCAAAGGTGTACTAAAGAACGATAAGGAGATTGCAGAGAAGCTAAATGAATTCTTTGCATCTGTCTTCACAGTGGAAGATATAGGGCAGATCCCTGAACCTGAACTAACATTTGCAGGAAGGGATTCTGAGGAACTGAGACAAATAGTGATAACGAGAGAGGAAGTTCTAGGCTTAATGGACAATATAAAAACTGACAAATCACCGGGCCCAGATGGCATCCACCTGAGAGTTCTCAAAGAACTCAAATGTGAAATTGCTGATCTGCTAACTAAAATATGTAACTTGTCCCTCAGGTCCTCCTCCGTGCCTGAGGACTGGAAAGTGGCAAATGTAACACCAATCTTCAAAAAGGGATCCAGAGGAGATCCCGGAAATTACAGGCCAGTTAGCTTAACTTCTGTCCCTGGAAAACTGGCAGAAAGTATTATTAAAGCTAGATTAACTAAGCACATAGAAGAACAAGCCTTGCTGAAGCAGAGCCAGCATGGCTTCTGCAAGGGAAAGTCCTGTCTCAGTAACCTACTAGAATTCTTTGAGAGTGTCAACAAGCACATAGATAGAGGTGATCCAGTGGACATAGTGTACTTAGACTTTCAAAAAGCGTTTGACAAGGTACCTCACCAAAGACTTCTGAGGAAGCTTAGCAGTCATGGAATAAGAGGAGAGGTCCTCTTGTGGATAAGGAATTGGTTAAGAAGCAGAAAGCAGAGAGTAGGAATAAACGGACAGTTCTCCCAATGGAGGGCTGTAGAAAGTGGAGTCCCTCAAGGATCAGTATTGGGACCTGTACTTTTCAACTTGTTCATTAATGACCTAGAATTAGGAGTGAGCAGTGAAGTGGCCAAGTTTGCTGACGACACTAAATTGTTCAGGGTTGTTAAAACAAAAAGGGATTGCGAAGAGCTCCAAAAAGACCTCTCCAAACTGAGTGAATGGGCGGAAAAATGGCAAATGCAATTCAATATAAACAAGTGTAAAATTATGCATATTGGAGCAAAAAATCTTAATTTCACATATACGCTCATGGGGTCTGAACTGGCGGTGACCGACCAGGAGAGAGACCTCGGGGTTGTAGTGGGCAGCACGATGAAAATGTCGACCCAGTGTGCGGCAGCTGTGAAAAAGGCAAATTCCATGCTAGCGATAATTAGGAAAGGTATTGAAAATAAAACAGCCAATATCATAATGCCATTGTATAAATCTATGGTGCGGCCGCATTTGGAATACTGTGTACAGTTCTGGTCGCCTCATCTCAAAAAGGATATTATAGAGTTGGAAAAGGTTCAGAGGAGGGCAACCGGAATGATCGAGGAAAGGTTGCAGCATTTGGGGCTTTTTAGTTTAGAGAAAAGGCTGGTCAGAGGAGACATGATAGAAGTGTATAAAATTATGCATGGCATTGAGAAAGTGGATAGAGAAAAGTTCTTCTCCCTCTCTCATAATACTAGAACTTGTGGACATTCAAAGAAGTTGAATGTTGGAAGATTCAGGACAGACAAAAGGAAGTACTTTTTTACTCAGCGCATAGTTAAACTATGGAATTTGCTCCCACAAGATGCAGTGATGGCCACCAGCTTGGATGGCTTTAAAAGAAGATTAGAGAAATTCATGGAGGACAGGGCTATCAATGGCTACTAGCCATGATGGCTGTGCTCTGCCACCCTAGTTAGAGGCAGTATGCTTCTCAAAACCAGTTGTCGGAAGCCTCAGGAGGGGAGAGTGTTCTTGCACTCAGGTCCTGCTTGTGGGCTTCCCCCAGGCACCTGGTTGGCCACTGTGAGAACAGGATGCTGGACTAGATGGGCCACTGGCCTGATCCAGCAGGCTCTTCTTATGTTCTTATGTTCTTAAATGAATGTATGCTTTTCTGATTTGAAGCAAAAACCCCAGCGAGTACAATGAAATTGACAAAGCTTTCCGGAGGCAGGCTGAAACCAACCAGAAGCCCTTGTCTAAGTTTGTATTTGCGATATTACACTTAAACGAATGTATGCTTTTCTGATTTGAAGCAAAACCCCCAGCAAGTACAATGAAATTGACAAAGCTTTCGGAGGCAGGCTGAAACCGACCACCACCCCTTTCTTGCTTGCTGTGCATTGTAGATCTCACCCAGAGCAGCCACCCAGTTTGCAGGCTGGCAAAAATAAAATGCATCTGTGCAGTAGTTGCAGACACCCCCCCCAACACCCCACCATTGCGATGATTGGTGCAATTTTCCCGGGCTTATTCTCGCACATGTGCAAAAGTGCAGATACGTGATTGGCTGGAATGAGGAGAAGGGGCAAGGGGAAACGCCCAAGAACCGCCCATCAGCTGTAAAGTCCACGGTATTGCATCCTAACTCCTGAAGGCACAGCGGATAATTCCCGATTTTAAACAGCAAATCGCATTTTTGCCGGTATTGCAAGGAGCGGATTTAACCCGCAAAAATGCGTAACAGCGAGAGACGTCATTTGGACGACTGAAAAATAATGAACACACATAGCGGGCGTGTCACACATTTTGCAGTCGTCTGGATGAGCCCTCAGTTAGTCACCCACTTTCAGCACTTGCAAATAAGGAAAGTTTCTCTGTGTGGTTACTTGCCAGTGCAATTCGGAGCTAATTATTACCTTTGGAATTATCTTGTCCTGCCACTTCATAAATTTTGATAGTAATTATTATTTTAATATGTGGCACTTCTGATTTAATAAACTGATGGATTTAAAGGAGTGACAAACAGCACTCAGGCGTGCTGTGGCATTGCAATATAGATAGACCGAGAAGGAAAACTGTTTTTTGCCCACTATGAAAATATTATGCCAAATTAAAAATAGTTGTGCAATTCACTGAAGCCAATAGAGTTTGTTTAGTTATTTATGTATTATTTTATTTATATCCTGCCCTTCCTCCCAGCAGGAGGGAGTTGTCACTAAATCCGGTAGAGTTCAATCTGAGCGGATGTTTTCATCACTATGTTTTCCTTTTTTTATTCTAAGCCAGTATAGTTATTTAGAATTATTCCAGATTTCACTTTTCCAGAATGGGGAAATAGATTTGTCATCCATCACCTCCTGAATCTTCATGCCTAAAATTGGAGATTTAGCGCCAAGAGATGGTAATTTGTTTCTTAGAAAATGCCAGACTCTGGCTGCCATCCAAGACAGCATGCATAGCATAACCCACCTAGTCCAGTATCCTGTCCAACCAGATGCCTGTGGAAAGCCACTAAGTAGGACTTGAGTGCAACAGAGCATTCCCCACTTGTGATCCTCAGCAACTGGTGTTTAGGGGCTCAATGCCTCTGACAAAGGAGATAGAATATTACCATTGTGACTAGTAGCTGCTGACAGAAGCTGACCACAGATGTAGACATGATGTTAAATGTGTCTTTGTATTTAGCTTGCAAGTTTTTAAAAATGCAGAGGGGGGGGCAGGTGCTGATAATTATCAGGATACCAGAAGACTCCTTGCTGCAGTCCAGAGAAAAGTCCTTCCTCTGAAGGAGGTGCTAACTATTTGCATTGGGAGGAAAATCCCCTTTGGCAGCCACTGGAGCTTTTTACTATCAGTAACCATGAAATGCAGCTTGCAGAGTTTCAAGGGGATCACATCTAGAAGTGAAGCAGTACATCTCTCCTCCCCGTGCACTGTAGTCCTGATCTGGATCAACACCCCCCCCACACACACACACACACTTTCTTTTGAATAAGAAAAAGCATGTACATAGCCGCAGGCTGTGTATTAAACATAATGTGAAGTTTGACTCCTAGTTGTTATAGTGACAGCCCCTCCCTGGTCTAAAAGTTTTGGTGATGAATGCCATATTAGTGAATTGTAAGACCACCATCCATGGCCTTATCCTGAATGGGTAGGCCGTGCTGGCATGTATCACAGGGTCCAAGTTGGATGAAGCCGGAGGAAGTTATTCATCCCAGCTCTGTCTGCAGTGCTCTTTATGGAGCAGCAGCTTTGAACTGGTGGATGGGGAACTGGGGTTACAGTGGTCCGACATGATTCTCTCCTGCTGTTCAGATGCCCTGGAAAGCCACCACTGAATTTTGGATGTTTGCATCTGGTAATTAGTCCACTTAAGCCAAGTCCCTTTTCCCCCAGGACATATTTTGACTGCAAGCTCAATTTGGGCAGAACAAACTCTACCAGCAATTAGAGACTTAAAACATAACATAGAGTAAGAGAGCCTTCTCTGCCAGAGTGAGTGACCTAGGAATAGCAGCAGAGTGCTTTTCCCATTGCCACATAGCTGACTTTGTGGGGCTTGTCTTGTGCTGTTCTCTTTGCAAAAGTCACACAGTGTTTTAATTGGAGGGTGAACACATGGATTCCAGGCTCATAAGATAATTGGCATTAGAACCAGAGCTTTGCACTCGTAATCATTTTAACTGGAGAAGGCCTTGGAACTGAACAGTAGGAAAGAATCGAATGTGACCTCCTGTTGCTGTTTTATTTTTATTTGTCCTATTCCAAATGTCTGGTTGCTTGCAATAGCTACATTATTGCAAACAAGTTTAAACAGAGAGCAAAAAGGTAGATTAAGAAAAGCCAACTGTAAAGTTTTGGGAGTTAAACCAGCCAAACTAGGGAGATCCTGAAGCAGTTTTAGAAGGTAATGAAACTCAGGGTCAGACTAGGCTTTTTATTTTATTTAAGCTTGATCTCAATGATCTTTAAGCATTGTATATAATAAAACCGTAGATAAAATACAGCTAAAAATCTCAAAACTACTAAAAAATACCTAAAATAATTATTCATGTCTTTAGCTTTTGTGTGGCTGTTTGGTTTTTTTAATTGCTGGCATGGAGGCCTCCAAGCCAGATCAGGATCATTGCCTTGCAGATGGGGCTTGAATCCTTTGCTCTTACTGCAGTCCTAGTCGGAACTGGGCTTCCCTATACGTGCTGTTCACACGGAGAGGAAAGCACCTATTGCCACCAATGGGAGCTTTCCTTTCCCAGCAGGTGTACGGGGAATCTAGTTGGAATTGCAGCACAAGGGTGTTTAAAAACAACTCCCTCCATGCCACTGGCCTGTTTTGGGTCACCCCCCACATCAGCTATTTTTATAATAAAATAAACAGCCATGGACATGACTAACATGACATCTAATTTGGCTCTCAGGCTTTGTAATACTTCCTGAGAACGCAGTTCCTAGTCAGGTAACTACGAAATATTTCTTACAGGTATTCTTGATCTTGAACTTATAGCCCAAGTCCTCTCCTCTACGTCCTCCCATCTGTGGCTGAGCTGCTTGTTATGCATGTTTGTTGCATGCCCCTTATATCTGTTCTAGAGATCCCCCCAACCCTCTGGAACAGATTTGGGGAGGGTGTGGGGCACACACAAGGGAGAGAGAAGGGGAGGAGCAGAGAAGTTCCATTATGCAAACAGAACTCCTTCCACTTGATGCCCAGTGGCAATTCCTTGTTTCAGTGCTTCAGGATCAGTAACTCAGAGGACCAATTAACAGAGAAGCTCTGAGCCTTAATCACACAGAGGTTTGCGGTGGTGTTTGGAATGAATATGAATTCTCATTACGGACTGTATAATCTTTGTGTGTAGTACAGTGAGCTATTCCATGGGGAAGCAGATTCATGCAGCAAACATGACACACCACAGGATGTCACCCACAAACCTCTTCATATGTTCATTCTAGGAAACATTAAACTCAAGCATTTAACAGCCGCATATGGATACCTTTAATAATTGCTCATCTATTTCGCAGACCAATCCTACTTGGAAACAACTCAAACAGAATCCAATGGGACTTTCTTCCAAATAAGCATCAACAGGATTGCAGGCTACAGGTCTAACAAAACATTACATGCACGTGCATGTATTAGAATCTCTGCACCATTGTTGTTACCTGGTAAAGTCCTAACATGCTTTGGACCTGGTTTCCTTAAGGATCTCTTTCTCCCATGTGCACTCCCCATGCACTCCATTCAATATCTGAGGTCTTGCATCATGCATGCTGACCAACTCTACTAATCATAAACAACAAAACTCAGCGGGTTGTATCCAACATTCCACTGTGTGAACATTTTGTCTGCACAAGGATTTCTGCTTGCATAATAGAACATTCTCCCGCTCTCCTCCTCCCGCATGCCCCTTATATCTGTTCTAGAGACGCCAACTCCCATCATCCCCAGCCAGCACAGCCAATGGTCCAACAACATGGCATCGGATCTGGCTGCATTCGATTGGGGAGAGGAGGAAGTTCCGTTTCATACCGCCAGTTGAATGCAGCCACCTCCAACCCCAAAGGGGCATGTCAGTGGGCCTAAATCTCCCTGGGGAAAGGAGGCGTAGGCCCGTTGTTCTGTTCCCTAGCTGACCAGAAACCAGAGATTGGGGTGCCTCGCCCGGAGACGCAGGGAGGACCCAAAAGAACTGGAGTCTCCAGGTGACCTGGCAACACTAGATCAGTATGAAACTAGAAGGTGCATCTCTAGACAATGGGATGTTAGGTTTGTATTTTCGCATTTCTATAGGCTCAGCAGCTATCAACAGTCTGTAAGTCCTAACAGCTCCTAAGTCCACGTCAGGCCAGTTTAGGGTTTTACTGCATAATCCTAAAGTAGAATTGAGGGGAATCAAAGGTGTGCCTCTGCCTTGTTCAGTGCCCAGCTCAGCTTTCTCAGCAGGGCAGAAGAGAGGGCAGAGGAGTGCATGAGCAAAATGCTTTGGTCCATTTATGTTTTAAAAAATTATTAGGATTGGTTTACTCCAGGTCCTGGACTGCAGTAAATTTCTCCTGTTTTGGAACTGAAAATGCATTGGATTCTTAAGTCCTTTCTCACTGTTCTCTTGGACGTACCCCCTTATTTGCCTTCCTGATGTAGGAGCTCTGATACCAGTAGAGCCAGGGCTTTGAAAGTTGCTGTGGTGTCAGGGTTGGGGGGGATTCCACAGTGGATCGTTGAAATTTGAGCGCTCTCTCTGACCTCAGGAAGAGAAATCAATGTATCCTATAGTCATTGGGCGGCATCCTAGGAGCTGTAGTATAGCAGCCTTCGTTTTTCTTCAAATCGGAGGTGGGGAACCTTTTTCAGCCCGAGGGCCACATTCCCTTGAAGGAAATCTTCCAGGAGCTGCATGCAAGGGCAGAGATAAAAGTGGGCAGCCCAGAAGTGTGATTCTTTGTACAGTAGGCTATTTCTTAGCCACATAAATGCCAGAGGTTTCTACACATTCATATACAGTAATACCTCACTTAAGAAAGTACATGCGTTCCTGGACATTACTATTTTAAAAGAAACTTTGGTACCAGAGGTAAGAATAACATGGAAAGAATAGGGATAGGTTCCTGCACTGCCAAAAGGAAGAGCAGGTCAACATGCTTAAGTAAACTTTTTATTCAAAACTAACAATACGCATGTCTGAACTGAAACAACCTGGTCAGTTAAGCCTTGCATACAGACCATTTGAAGGCTTCTTCCAAAATGTATCCAGGGATGCCTGCCTTGTCTTTTTTCCTTTTATCATGGAGCTTCTTGCTATAGCAATCTAAAGCATTGAGCATAGTTCTCTTCTCCATACACTCAAGCAGGCAGGCAAGGGTCAGCCGCCACCACCACCACCCTGTGCTTGCACGTGCTCTCTCTGTGCCATCATCCCCTACACTTGAGCAGATGCATCTGGAGTAAACAGTGCTTTCAGGGCACTCAAAACAATGTTGACTGTGGAGGCGCCTGCACCACCTGGCAAGGAGCGTCATTCCAGCCATGTGTGAGAGAGCTGTCTGCAGCAGCTGCAATCCAGTAGACAATGAGACATATTCTGACTATGTCAGAGTGTATGCACCCCTCACACCCCAAAAGACTTTGTTAAAAGGAGCTTCTTCCCTGCAGGATTTGTTAACTGGGTGTTACTGTACATACTGTACACAGACACAGACAGCTACCTCTCCATCCAGGAAAGCAAGAGGCATCTTCACAGTTCAGAATCACATTCCAGTCATGCAAAAGCACGCAAGGGGGCAGAAGAGGGCCAGAGAGGGGTGTGGCCTAGTGAGAACCATGAGAGATAGCTACAGAGGCCTGGAGGGCTGGCTAGAACCCCTGGGCCTGAGGCCCCCACCCCCCTGCTCTAAATGTACAAGCGTATATGTGTACCCTGGGAGTCCCCCGAGTATGGAGAAACTACTAACTTGTTTTTGGGTGGCCCTGTTTTACTTCCAAACATATAGGCATTCAACTACCCAAGTTTGCTATTAGAGGGAATGCTAGCCACAACTCCAGTACATTCAGCAGCTTTTTCTATCTAGAAAGATGGTTATGAGGAAATGGAAATGGAAAGTTTGTGTTCAAGCACATGTCTGAGGATCTATATGATTCACTCATTCATTCATTTTCATGAAAATACTAATATCCTGCCCTTCAGCAGAAATATTTCTTCTTCTAGTGCAGCTCACAAATGAAAAGCATCACTAGGTTTTTCCTGCTTTTGACAAGGTTGAAGACTATTGAAAGATGTAAGCAGCCCCTGAAAGGAATGTACATACGTAAAAACCATGTATTGTTTAAGATGCATGAACTGATTACTTTCCTGATTTTCACTCTCCTGAGTTTGGATTGGGAAAGGAACACCCTTCACACATTTTGTTTTTCATTATTTATGCCTGTGCACAGAATATAGCACAGGATGCCCATAATCTATCTCACGGTTGTCATTGGCTATACATGCTATTACTTACATCCCCTTATAGTTTGGCCATAGAAGTTATGAGAAAACAGTAAAAAAGGTAAAGGTGTCCCCGCACTTATAGTGCGAGTCGTTTCCGACTCTTAGGGTGACGTCTTGCGACTTTTACAAGGCAGACCGTATATATGGGGTGGGATTGCCAATTCCTTCCCCGGCCTTTCTTTACCCCCCAGCATATTTTACCGACCACGGATGGATGGAAGGCTGAGTGGACCTCGACCCCTTTTACCGGAGATTCGACTTCCTCCTTCCGTTGGAATCGAACTCCGGCTGTGAGCAGAGCTTTTGGCTGCGTTACTGCCGCTTACCACTTTGCACCACGGAGAAAACAGTGGGAAAGGAGAAACAGTTATGGAGACACAATGAGAACAGGAAGAGCAAATAACTTGTGCATCATGACATATACATCCTGTTTTCACACTTTTATCTAGAATGACACATTTGCTCACCCCTGAGTGTGAGTTATTTTAAGTATTATTTAAACTCAGGATGTATGTGCAACCTCTCTCTACAACACTTAAGGCAGCTTACCATCAAGATGCCTCTGCTTGTGGAGCATGTACTTCTCACAGCAAGCACAGCCAGAGGGATGTCATGATGAAAATATTAGTTTCTTGTACGTTAATGCCCCAAACTGCCCTTCATCAACCACTGGCAACCAAACTTGTCACAGGACATCATAAAGGAGAGGGGACTAGCCCCAGCATGAGTGAATGACATCTTTGTATAACATTGGTGGAAGTTTACTGATGAAAGCTGTATCTAAATAAGGAATATTTGTCTTGGCCTTGCCTGTATGGCATGGTGCGATGAATCAGCGTAGCATAGTCTGGATCTAACTGAAAAGGCGATGTATCATGCCTGGCATAGTAGGGGTAGAGACATACTCAACTGTTCTGCCAGTTCCAGTGCATCTCCACCTCTTTTTTCTGAAAATGGGCGCACGATACTAGTCAAATCCCACCCATTTTTACTGTAAAACCTGGTGGGATCAGCTCAAGTGTTGGTTTGTTAAAAAAAACCCAGCTTGAAATAGATTTTGCAAGTGACTGGCAGATCAACCTGTTGCCTCTCCTGGTGTGGCCACTGGAAATGCTTAGTTGTAGGCAGCTAGTGTGCTCGCAGCCTTAAACCAAAAAGCTCTAGCAGTAAAAGCTTCACCTTTTCTTCTCAGTTTTGTAAGAATTTTCTGAAGTTGATGAAGAGGCACAAAGTAGGCATTGAGAAATAAGCAACCCAATGTAGTAAGATGTGCACAGCTCATGCTGTCGCTCCAGCATTTTATGGAAAGGAGGAAAGAGACTGATGCAGGAACAAGGTGCACTAAATCAGCCTTGCATTTAAGAACTCGCCTGGTAGCCATAGGTGACAAGGAACTGCATGCAGGCGAGTGCATTGAATTTTATGCCAGCACAGGAGTGGGTTGGCAGAGGAGGAATGGAATGCTCCATTCCTCCTTTGTGCCCAGCATAGAAATGACATGGGAAGCCCCCTCCTCCACAGCCATCACAAAAATACATAGGGCTGCTGGAAGAGAGGTAGGGCTGTCCACTCTTCTGCTATCTGCCTGTCTCCAGCGGCTAGGTTTTGGTTTTGGGGTTTTTGCAGGCAAGTACTTGGGAGGGGGCTTATTTGCAAGTAACTTTGAAGCAGGGATATCTTGAAGAACTGTCACTTTTTACTCTTTCTATAGTGTTGGGCAAAGGAATTTTCATCATCAGTTATCCTGAGATAACAAACAAGTCCTTTGTTCTTCCATTCCCTCCCCCAGATTATAGTGTGAAAACCCTGAATAATAAACAATGCATAGCAGACTTGCCATATTTAATTTAAAAAAGAATGTGAACCTTTATTTTGGTTATTTCCATGTGTAAACAACACTCTTTAGTAAAAACACTTTTTTTCTTTTTCTGGGGAAAAAACCTCTCCTGATATTGCATAGAAAACACACCCAAGCGAACAAAACTTTATATATATATATATGTACACAGACTTTCATAAAAATAGAATACATCTTGGCAAAAATTACTTCCAGAGTTTGTTACCACCTTATACAGTGTCTTGACACCTAACACATTGCTTGACCAAACTTGCTACACTTTCCTTTTTTTAGAAATCTATTTGGGGGGGTAGGCAAAATTCCATCTAATCTATGCTATTGTTTTACGGAGGAAATTGCATTTTTTTGCTTGCACAGTTCATCACAGATCCCCCATTTTCATGTTCCCAACCTATGCACATTATAAAGTGGACAAATGTTGTATAGAGAAAAGGCGGAGGGAATGTATTCCAGAGTACATAATTAGGAACAGCGGAATACAGAAATCATTAAACAGCTTTAATGCTTATGTAAGAGGGAAGTGACTATGGAGGCCATTTTCTAGGGTATTAAGGGTGAGGGGTAGGATAAACATTTGAAGCAAATGTGCCCAGTTATGCTTGTATCCAACCTCTGCTTGAATTTTGTGAGTAGAATCACTGTGAGCGTGCTATGACTAAGCCTTGATCTGACTCCTGTTTCTCTCCCTGGAGCACCCATTGGTGCCTCCCCCTTTCCAGGCAAAGTTTTCTCATTTGGGAGTACAACTATGATCAGAGGGACTCTTTTTTTTTAGTGTTCTGACTCAAAAAATCCTAAGCACTTTTGGGGTGAGCAGGATGGCAATTGTCCATCCCTACTGAGGGTTTTTTTATTTAAAAAACCATATACTTAAAAAATTAAAGTGTGAGTGTGACAAACAGATGTTTGAAGACATATGTTTCATAAGGGTACACTTGTCAGACAGCTGTGTTCGGTTGTAGCTGCTTGTTGAGTGTATTGTGATGGCAGACCAGGTGTACAACGTGCATATCGGACCTAGTGGCATTCACATGACCCTCCCTGCTGATACCTCTAATTATTGACCTGAGAGTAGGGTCTCAATTTAGGGTTTGTGAATACCAGGAATATGGCATTTTTCACTGTGATGATAAAAAAATACTGCATCACCACCAAATATTAAAAACAAAAATATTAAGATTAAAATGTTTGTTGCAATTTTGCTTTCTTTACATATCAAGGAAAATTAATAACCATTTTTGCCTACCATGTTTAACTACTAAATTACCACCGAGTTAGTTCTTCTATCTAGTTACGAAGAGTCAGCAGAACCATCTTTGGGAAGTGACTGCTCCAGTGTAATAAATAAAGCAAGTGGTTAAGATTCCAAGGAATCATGGATTATGGTCATTTTTGTCAAGATGGAATGATGGCAACAGATTTGCAGCCAGAGGGAAGGAAACAAGGATAGAACATAGCACCATTTCCCCCCAAGTTGCAAGGTCTGCAACTGTTTTAAGATGAGGGACAGTCGTTCTGGAAGTGGTGACACCCAGTGGCACATATGCATGTGATTAACATATTTTGATTACTGTTGGCAGTGCGCTTTTCCTAGTATGGATAGGCAGACACAGCTATATAGACGATGAAGGTTGTCTGATATTCAATGCCTCCATCGACACTATAAGAAAGAGCCCTGACTCTCATTCTATATGTCTCTGGTTCTCGCAGAGGCCTGGTTGTGTACACCACTCCTTTCAAGTTCTCATCTCTGAGTGCAAAAGGGATTGTCGAATCCTCATTTACACTGAGGAAAGTTGTCCTTGGATGCATCACTCCATCTTCAGTGTAGGCAACTAGTCGGATTAAATCCTGATTGGCAGCAATCCCAAACGGAAGGGACACAAGTTTGTATTCCAAGGCATAAGGGCTCAAGGCACACTCCAGATCATTGGGTGGGCAGTTCTTGAGGCAGAACCTAGAATAAACACAACTATGAAGGTCATGATTCCATTGGAACAGTGAAGCAATTGTCTTTTTTATTCATATGCATTACTAAAATAATACATTTTGAGTCATTGGATCCAGCTAGCATGGACTTCTCATGGGTGGGAATTTTTTAGGTAGTTTGCCAAGATGACATTAAGAAGGAATACAATACAGCACACATGGCACTACTCCCAGGTAACTAAAGGCATTTTGTTCTTCAGAAATTGGCACAGTAAATTAGGTCCAAACCGCGTATTATTAGAAAACATATAGGAGTTGTCGACCTGCATTTCCCTGATAACGTGTAAATTAATGATGAGATGTTGCAACATTAGCATTTTTGCTCCACTTCATTTGTCATTGCATGGGAGGGCCAGAGAAAAGCTAATGTGATGATGTCACATCACATATTCATGGTGAGAGCTATATCAGTGGTGTCCATATGCTTCCCCATAACAGGTAGTTTGAGCCTCAGCCAACCCTTTAACTAAAGAAAGGTGGACAGCTTTTTAAGAATTCACTTTCTTTATATGTTAGCCAAAGACATGACACAAAACAAACATTTCAGACTAAACTAAAATCAAAGAATTGTTACCTCTCCCATGAACTCGGACCTAGGCACCAAAGATCAGGCAAAATTAAAAGACCTTTGGTGCTTTCAATGGATACTTCAGTAAATGGAGTTCTCCAACTGTATGGCAACCATGAACACCTCGATATGTGTCATTTTAAGGATTTTCTGGAGGCTTTAAGCTTTGGTAAGCTACTATTTGTGGAGGAAACGCACGGCACACAAATATTTTAAATAATCACAAAATATTACCACTATGTAAACTCGGGTATATTCAGCTTTCCTGTGGGAGACAGAGGAAGGACCACTGAAGGAATGACTCAACCTATTAAATGTTTTCATAAGTAAAAAACAGTCCCTTGACTTATGCCTGGATTGGCATGTCCAATGGTTACAGATGACGGGATTTGTAATCCAGTGCTATCTGGAGGGCTACAGCTTTCCTACACCTGATGTATAGGAAGCTATGCCAACTGAGTCAAGGAGTTCTTTAGGAGGTAACTGGAGCAACCTGTGGCATAATGGGTGGTGGTGGTGTGGTGATCTTCTGCATCAAGTGGTAATGAAAGCATGGGAGAGACTTGGGCAACACAACATTCGAGTCCTTTTGTGCTTGGGGAAAACGTGGGAAGGAAGAAGTTGTGGTCTATATTAGAACATATCAGTGGACTGGCCTCTTCCATTTTGTGCATGGGTGGCGCAGTGGTTACAGTGTCGGACTACGACCTGGGAGACCAGGGTTCAAATCCCCACACAGCCATGAAGCTCACTGGGTGACTTTGGGCCAGCCACTGCCTCTCAGCCTCAGAGGAAGGCAATGGTAAACCCCCTCTGAATACCGCTTGCCATGAAAACCCTGTTCATACGATTGCCGTAAGTTGGAATCGACTTGAAGGCAGTCCATTCCCATTTTTCCAATGTTAACTTTCATCCTATTTAAGTGTGCCCTTCTTCCTTGGGGAGAGCCAGTGTGGTATAGTGGTTAAGGTGTTGGATTACAACCTGGGAGACCAGGGTTCGAATCCCCACACAGCCATGAAGCTCACTGGGTGACCTTGGGCCAGCCACTGCCTCTCAGCCTCAGAGGAAGTCAATGGTAAACCACCTCTGAATACCGCTTACCATGAAAACCCTATTCAGAGGGTCGCCATAAGTCGGGATCGACTTGAAGGCAGTCCATTTCCATTTTTCATTTTTCATATAAAACTTTCCTCTTCTCCCAGGCATTTTAGCATGTTTTTTTTATTGTTTTAATTTTTTTAAAGTGTGTTTTAAATTGTTTTTTAAAAAGATATGTTTTAAACATGTATATTTGTTTGTAATGTTTTTTAGTTACTGTAAACCACGCAGAGAGCTTCGGCTATGGGGCGGTATACAAATACAATAAATAAACTGTCAAGATGGAAAAGAAAAGAAAATCTGGAAAAACTAACAGGTTTGAAAAGAAAACATACCCAGAAACAGGATCTCGCTGATAATTTGGTGGGCAGGGGGTATCTATACATTGATAGCTTCCTCTCATGTTAAAGCACATGCGATTTGGTCCACAGTGGATGTTCTGTTCAAGGCACTCATCGATATCTGATTAAATGCCAAAGGAAAACAACATATAACATCAAACAAATAACTCCTTGATTTCAGGTTATGTTTCAGGTACACAGTAATAAACAAACTCACTCACTCAATCAATCAAAACACTTCCAGGCCATAGGCACCAAGGGGTTTAGGCTGTATATAACTATATCTTGAAATAAGGCTTCCCATTTAATCCAAGAGTGTACAGGCAGAAGTTACATGGTCACAAATTATATTATATAGCATGACTGGGGAACTGAATCTAGTCAGAGGGCTGGATCTAGAAATGGCCAATTCTCCACAAGTCACAAATGGGTGGGTGGGGCCACCGTCTTGTCAATCACCTGACATGATATGGCAGCAGGTGACTGATTCTTCAAGCCATGGGTACAAAGGAACAACTGGGAGTGCGCTCTTTTGAACTTTCCCATACCTGATATCATATGGAGCCAGGTGCAGGAAAGGTGAGTTTGGCTCAAAATGGTCGGGCAAGCCAACTGCTTTGTTAGAATTAGGTCCAAGTGCTGGAGGTTTCTCACCACTGTTCTATAGCCTCCAACAGGCCAACCAGCAATTATTTTAAATTATGTAGCAAGTTGACTGGTAGCCATTTAGCTTAGAGAAAATATTTGCGTATAGATAGGTAACCTTCAGTTGTGCTAGTCCCAAGGGAATGAATGAATCCAATATAGTATTCAGTAGTTTTTATGAGGAATGAACCATTACAAAAAAATTAGAATAACCATGTGAACGTGGAAAAATCAGGCGGGCTATTTCAGAATTCAGTGTGCTTTTAGGGTGGAACAAAAAGCAGGAAAGCTCAAAGGCTATTCTTGCACACATTCAAATACAACTTGCAGACAAAACCCCCCACGCTGTATACTGAGACAAAAGCGGGGCAATCTTTTTCTTGTGGAGGAGGAGAGTATGACCCCATGTGGCACAGAAACCAGCCCTTAAGATCTGCAGGGCAGGCCCTGTTTGTGATTCCGTCTACAACTGTGGCTCATTATGTGGTGACCCAAGACAATGGCTTCTTTGTTGTAGCACCCCAGTTGTAGAAGTCCCTTCAGTTAGACATTTGATTGTCCCTCATTACCACCTTTCATTGCCAAGTGAAATACATTTTTATTCTTTCAGGTACTTGAGAATAGGTGAGCTAAGATATGATGAACAAAACAGATCTCAGCGTAAGACTATATATTTTGAAGTTAGATCCTTTTATGGTTTTATGTGACATGAGATATTGTATTTTATATGTTGCTGTACACTGCCCTGGGATCTCTTGGGATGAAAGGCAGTTTCGTACGTAAGTAAATAAGGGGTTGTAGCTTTTTGGTATGCAAATCTGGCATAAAATCACTTAATTTCTTATTATAAAAATAACCCCTAGATCTCTGGGTGATTTGCAGTAGAGCATCATGTTTCTGACTTCCAACGATTTAAGAACAGCAAAAACAGAAAGGCTTTAAAAATACATTATGCTGTGGAAATGAAGAAAGCTGGAGGAAAAGCAGATTCCTGGGCTCAGCAAGTGCTCAGAGGCACTCCCAGAGCCACTGTTCTTATGCCAGGCTCTGGTTGGTGGACCCACACTGCCTGCCTCTGACTTCAGACAATCCAATAACCTTTTGTATCTTATCCTTACCCCTCCCCGCCCCTCCCCAATGTGCAGTTGACCCATTAGCAGTTAATGGCATGCAGAATGAACTGGTTTGATCACTGGAGAACCAGTGAGCTGACCAATAATATTGGTTCCCCTGAGAATGAAAGATGGGGAGTGTACAGTACAGTACAGTCCTCCCTAAAAGAAAACTCTGAGTGGGTAGGTTACATATGCATAAATAAAGGCCACCATTTAAATAATTCATACTTTACAATAATTTCTACCGACAGCGGTCTCAACATCAGTTGAAGCATGCTAATCTAGTATCTACTACAAGGCTCCTGTCTGCCAAGGCATTTATGAGCTTGATGGTGAAAATGTTATACTTCTCTTATAATGCCTTTGCTACCAACATATTTTCTTACCTTGGCATGTTTTGCCATTGGGCATTACCCGATAACCAGCTGGGCAAAAACACTGGTAACTCCCTAAGGTGTTTCTGCACTCATGCTGACAAGCTTCCCTGTTCTCACATTCATCAATATCTGTTTTTTAAAAAAAGGAAAAGGAAAAAAGAGCATAAAATCAAACATTACAATATTGAGGCTAGGAAACAAACAATGAAAAATCTCTTTGATACATGAGTCCAGACATTAAATTAAATTATTACACACAAAAAATACCGAGTCATATTGAGATTTTATGCACTGTTGCCGTTTTATGCATTTTTCTTAGACCACATCCACACTATACATTTAAAGCACTATTATACCACTTCAATATCCATGGCTTCCCCCCAAAAATCCTGGGAACTGTAGTTTGTTAAGGGTGCTGAGCGGAGGCCCCTATTCCCCTCAGAGAGCAACAATTCCCAGAGTGGTTTAACAATTGATCCCTCTTCCCAGGGAGCTCTGTGAACTGTAGCACTGTAGGGGTTTCGTAACAACTTGCAGCATCCACAACAAACTACAGTTAGCTGGATTCTTTGGGGGAAGCCATGACTGTTAAAGTGGTATTATAGTGCTCTAAATGTATGATGCAGATGTGGCCTTAGATTCTACAGTTTAACAAACCTGAAAATCCCATCCCACTCAAGACTTTTGAGGTTAAGTTACAGGTAACTTTAAAGCCTCTGAACGATTAGATGAGCAATCTCTTGTTGATGCTTTCCAATTACCGAAACAGCCTTCAGGCAACACAGAGTGACTGAAGAAGTTAAAAGGCAAAAGGATAAGGTCAGTGGCTGATAGGCTCTGAATGCTGGCAAGGAAGGGGTTAAATTAAATTGGGGCCAAACGACACATTACCATTGGAGCTCAATGGCTGGAGCTCCTGACCGAACTTCATTTATGAAAAAGCAACTCCCCTCCATCCCAATTTGGATTAGGGCCATCATTCAGGAGGGTGAGGGTCCAAGTCTATACCATAGTCCCGATGTAGATTATCCTCCTGGAGCTGCTATTAGCCACAGAAGATAAAAGTTGCAGACTTATTTTCTTTGTGAACACCCCACCTACCCCCAATGGATGCTTTTAAAAAAGAAAATCGTGGTACAATCCCCAGCATAGTGATCCTAAGACTTCTTAAGAGATAGCTTAATGGAATCCAGCCAGGGAAAGTAAATGCATTAAGGGAGGGGGAAATGAAGGGGGAGGCGTATGTGTGTGTTGTGAGGGAGTTATTTTTATACATTCCCCTACCATCCAGTGTAGAGCAGCGGTTAGAGTGTCAGACTAGGGTCTAGGAGACCAGGGTTGAAATGTAATGTAATGTAATGTTTTATTTCTAGGCCGCCTTTCGGCCAAATAGGCCCCCAAGGCGGCTTACACACAAATAAAAATACAAAATACAAATAAAAACAATACAATTTACAAAAAAAAAATCAAACTAACAAAGTCCTAACATCTCTAAAAAAACAGGAGCAGCAAACCAAAAGCATTCATCTTCCTGGTCAAGGGCAGTCCCCAGAAAAATGTCACTAAGAGCAGGGATGGGGGGGCAAGGCAGGTGGAAAAGCATGCCCCTTGATGGTCCCAGCACAGTCTTATCCTTGCAGCAGCCACACTCAGCCATGAAACTTGCTGGGTGACCTTGGGGCAGCCACTATCTCTCAGCCTAACCTATTTTATAGGGTTGTTGTGAGGATAAAATGGGGGAGGGGAGCTATGTATGCCAGTGGTAGGATATAAATGTAATAAATCAATAACAAATAAGTTGATGGATGAGTATGTGCAATACTACACAGGGTGGCTCATTTGGAAGTTTGGGTTCTATAGAAGATTGCCATCAACAATCTACTTACTTCAGTCTACTCAAGGGGGTAGATTATTAAAAAGCAAATGTGTCAGAGATACTGAAGTATTAGGGCATTGGAATGGTACATTTAGCAAGGGTCAAAAACCTGCTCTTGGATACATTTTTGATGAAGCAGTGTGTTTTGTTTTTAACCTCACAGTAGCTATTGCAAAGTAAACAACTCAGATTGAAGTCACCCTTCTAAACTGAAATGATTTTTGTTGTTAGAATCACACTTCATATACTGAACAATTTAATTGCTTATGCCAATTCAATCTATAGAACCAATGAGCTGGCTATAGATGCATTGTGTTGGGACCCTGGTGAAAGGGGGGCTTGGGGCATGGGGGGAGGTCATATCACTTGCCCTGATGTTTTTAGAGGGGACTGTATCTACAGGGCTAAAGGCTGAGGTAAAAGACAGTAACTGGGTTGCGTGATGACCATAACATTTTAGCCAGTTCATTATATAGATAAGTTACCCTGCTCTCTTATATTGTTTTGCTAACTGATTTATTGCATTTATTGTATCTTTTGTTGAATTAATATGCTGTTCACTGCCCAAAACAGTATATAAATAAGATATGAGATAACATAACAGATGTTCTGGGGTGGTGGGAGCAGAATCATATACATATATTCTGAAACATAGGGCTGGAAAGATGTCTGCTTCCTCTGCACTCCCTAAATGGCACCCCTTGGAAGCAAACCAGGATCATTTCAGTGTTGTGTCTCCTCTAGTTTCTCACCACTGTTTCTGATTCCTGCCTGTGCTTTTAGGGAAAAAGCCTGAGGTCTATGTTGTACTTAATTTTTACCCCAAGATGGAGCAGGAAGAGGCTGAAATACCCATAAAGGGACAGGGAGAAGCTGAAACACATACAACGAATTGAATACACAGCACTGGTGAGATGGACAGGTTCTGCAAAATATCTTGTCAAGTTAATGAAAGTGGCATACATTGGTAAAATTGTCTTGTAGAGCATCTCATAAAATCACACATCATATTGGTGTGTAAAAGCCACCTAACAAAAGTGCATGAACACCTTAATGGCAATATGCCACCTTGGCCTCCTACTGGGAGGAAGGGCAGGATATAAATTTAAATAATAATAATAATAATAATAATAATAATAATAATAATAATAATAATATGCATTATAGATATACACACACACTTGACATTTACCTATACATTTGTTATTTCTTGCCTCATAGCCTTCAGGGCAAGTCTCTCTAACATTCCTTTTAGTCCTGGAGATTGGAACTCTGCTGTTCCTATACTCTGAATAGGAGCTGTAGAGATTGGAGGAGTGACTGATATATTGCTGAGGTCGATAGTTGTCTCTCATGGGGGAGAACTGAGCATAGTTATAGCTATTGTAATAGGTGCCATAATTTGGCAACCGCTCCAATCCGGCGCAAGATTTGCCATCGCCTAATAAATGTTGTCCAGGAGGACAGATACACTTGAAGCTGCCGGGGCTGTTGGCGCATTGATACGCACAAGGTTTAGGCAGTTGTTCACATTCATTAATGTCTGCTCATGTGACACGATTCCAAAGCAACAAACCACGTGAGATTGGGAAGGAGGGGAGGGAAAAAAACAACACAAAACATAAAAGGCACATCAGTCTGTGGAACTAACTGAAATTACAAATGTGATTCTGAAATCACAAAGCTCAAATTTGCTGGGCTACTACACGCAGTGCATGCACTAGTCTTCCTGTGAATTAGCTCACAAAAACCATGTCATTATCTTGGCTGCCCCAATAAACATTTAGAAATCTGCCTTGATGAGCTGAGCAAGGGGACTCTTAAGGCAAATTAAGTAGCTTATAAATATAAGAAATATGGAGAAAAATAGAGGTCTGGGTGGGTTTCTCATTGCTCTGGGTTTTTCCCCAAAGGCAATGCTCCCTAAGTGTGCCAAGTCCCAGGCCGTATGAGGGTTTTCTGAACAGTTAAGATTTGCAAGCACCTGTTTTGTGATATAAGCACTCTCCAATGTAAGATCAAGAGACTTCAGTCTTATGCACACTTACCTGGGAATAGCATAACTGGGCAGAGTAGCATTTTGAGTAAGCATGCATAGGATGGCAATGACAATGTCTTACCTCCCCTGCCATCTAAGAAATTTAGACACTTCTGAACAACTACAACAACAACTATGAAAAATAAATTGAAAGGATAACAAAAGTATAGCAAGCTAGTTTTAAACAAGCAGCACTTTAGTCCAGCCTTTTTCAACCAGTGTGCCTCCAGATGTTGTTGGACCACAACTCCCATCAGCCTCAGCCAGCATTGCCAATGGTCAGGAAAGATGGGAATTGTGGTCCAACAACATCTGGAGGCACACTGGTTGAAAAAGGCTGCTTTAGTCAGTATCTGAACTTTGAAAGATGCCACACTCTTGTACTAAGATGAAACCATGCTTAAAGCAACAGAATGGATGCATAATGGATTTCATGCTAAAGCATTTGTTAGTCTGCTTCTTTAATATTTTTTAAGCTCATGCTTAAAAGACATATGAAGCCTATTTGTTAGCATTCTAAAAGCATTTTGTGTGGAAATTCAGATTTACTTTCTCTGTTGCAGCTGCTTTTAGCGACACTGCAGTACTTTTTCCAAATAAAATTTACTTGTCTAACAATGGCTTGTTTTACCCAACTGGTCATTGGTTCTCAGTTATTTTGAACTAGGGATGTCACAAGAGATCAAATAGGGGCACTTGAAAAATCTTATGCCCCTGCTTGATTTCTGTGAGGAGAATCATCAGGGTGATCAGCCCAGCCCACCTTAACCTGGCCTCTTGCCCCAGTTCCGCTTGCAACTTCTAAAGCACACAAGTTAACTGTTGCCAGGCAGGCTGGACTCACTGGCTCCTTACATGAAAGAGACCAGACTGGCCTCCTCACTCCTACACTGCACTAGCTTTTCTCACAAAAAAAAGGAGATGCAGCCAGCGTTCACTTCCATCAGGGATGGTGGGGATTGGGGTTTAACTATAACTCCCATCATTCCCAGCCACTGGCATTATACATCAGAGATGATTAGAGTTGTTAATCTCCCACAATCCAAGTTGTAAGAAGATGCTGTCAGTGTCAAGATACTTGCTATGCCTTATTTTGACTTATTGAATATATTGACCCACCACTCAATAGGTTTTGATGTTTGACAGCCTTCTCAATGGGACCCAGTTTGTTTTGGGGCCAATCAGCCTCAGTCTCGGCTATACTTATTTTCAAGCAATAATTCTTGGTTACAAAATGTAGGAAGTCCACATACCCTTTTGCTTAATGCTTGAACTTATTGTCAGGAAACTTTGTTCTTAGAGTGAATTTTGATTGTCCCATACCTTGGAAAGGACCCTTATGTGGCCAAGCGTCTCATCTTTGCTTTGTCTTAATTAATCTTGGGGCAGTTCAGACAACATCTCTGCCAACTGTGCGCCAGTGAGCCTTCTTAAATTTTGTAATCCCTGCTGTGTGCTTACTGGTAGATGATTGACTTGGAGCCTACCACATGTATTGACGAGAGCGCTGGCCAATTCACATTAGGATAAAAACACTGGAAGAACCCAGCCAACAGCATTCTGTGGTGCCTTGAAGCTACAAACTATATCTATAATCCAAAGGCAAGGGGGTGGAGAGAAAAAACAAAGCCAGCAGGAATAGTAAGACAAGGAGCACAAGGAGCACACTGAGCCCAAGGCCAAGTGTAAAGCGTGGCTGGGACCTGCAGAGCTAAAGGTCATTTAGAGACACAAAAGGGAGGTGAAGCAACTGTGGAAGTATATGTAGCAAGGCAGAGCAATTTGTATTGCATCCCTGCTCCAATAAACACACGTTGTCTTGCTGCTGCCGCTGCTTCTATTTTTTTTACATTGGCAATAGCCTTGTAAAGACATGAGGGAACACCACTATAAAGAGAAGCTCTGTTAGTGTATACAGTGGCTCAAATGGCTAGCCTGCATGTAAGCTAAATCATCTGACACTTGAGTGCATGCAGTGCACAGAGCTAGCCACTTGTTAAGGAGCTAAATAAAGCAAAGACGCATGCGGAATTAGGATTTGTCCCAAATTCTTCATATTGCAAGATGCGTTTCATAAAATGAATCTCCATTCCTCTGATACATGCAAACTTATTTTTATTTGGTATAATATAAAGTTTTTCAACAGTCACATTCACTGGGAATTCTATGTATTTGTACCTGAAATCTTAAAACTTTTTTCCCCCGGTGGCATAAGCAGCAGCCAGCATCAGGATGTTTGTCTGACTCCTGCTTGTAACTTACCCATACAGGGTCTTCCAATGCCATGGGATCGGTACCCTCTTGGGCACACACACCGGTAGCTTCCTCGTGAGTTTTCACATATCTGGTTGTATCGGCACTGATGTGTACCATCTCTGCATTCATCAATATCTGACAAGGAACACAAAGTCTTAAAAGAAACATTTACAAGCAGATATTTATACTTCTTTACACAGAGCATATCTATAAGACTACTCCAAACCTCTCCTCAACTGTATTTTTTTTAGTCATTCCTCCTTTTTCACAGGTTTATACTTTTCTATTACCACAGTATGTTTCCTATCCAGAATTCTGCCTCCTTGGTTGGACCTTGGTTGTCAGGATATGAGTATACAGGTATCTGATATTTATTCATTTTTTCCTCCTCTTCTTCAAAGATAATACATAGCACAGTATATTTTTGAGAGGGAATGAGGAACACTGAGGTATTAAAAACCAACAGAAAGTAAAAGCTTTCTCTGGGTGTGTGTGAGTGGGTGTTGCGAACATTATTGATGCATGCAGATGTAGCAGCCATCAGCAGAGCCACTTGCCTGGCCTCCTATCACTGGCATCATTGCAGTGTACCAGAAAAGACATTTGGTCTTACCGTGAAACAGCTTTCTCTGTGCATGTCAAAGAATACCTCACGTGAGTAGCTATCTCCACCTAGTGGTTGAAGGCAGAAAGAGCGCTGTTCAAATTTGCAGGGACTTCCTGCTCTGTGGCTCCCTATCACAGTTCTTTATGACAAGCACATTAGATGGCTACAGACTTAACGTATAGAAAATACAACAGAAGAGAAACAAACAGCACTCGCACACTCTCTGTTAAAAACAGGCTTACTGAAAAAATTATGGCAGCCCAGCCCTCAAAGGGAGTGGGCCTGAGGTCATTTTTGGCATGCACAGATAAAACAGTTTCATGGTAAGACCAAATGTCTTTTCTCCTATGCATGGAAAGATGACCTCAGGTGGGATATACCAAAGCTGTCCCATGTAGGGCAGGAATATAGCTGGGCTGTAGCAACATTATAGGTCTGGGACAATGTGGTGTAGCACTCTCCTCCTAAAGGCCACCTCAGCAGAGGCATAATCATTTTGTAATATTTAATAAATGTGTTAGGATTAGCCCATGTAGCCGCTCTGCATATCTCCAGGAGGAAAGCATTGTAGGAAAATGTGGCTGCCACCCTAGTGGCACCTGGTGGGGTGAACCAGCCTCAGGGAGCATATGCCAATGTAATGCATGCTTTAATCCACCTGGCTAGTGTTGATGTGAAAACCTCCCTAATGAAGCTAGGTGAAAAGACACAAACAAGCTATCTGTTTGATGGAAGAGTTTGTTTGCAATGTATACTCTTAAGACTCTTCTCACAACTAGTGAGTGCCACGCCTTCTCTGTGTGGTGGACCGGGTTGGTGCAGAAGGAAGGGTGCACAAGCTCTTGTTGACAGTAGAAGTTAGCCCACATTTAGTACAAAAGGAAGGGACAATGCGGAGAACAGCCCTATCTTTATGCAACACCCAGGAATGGTTGTCAACAGACAGGGCATTCAGCTGAGACACTCTCCGGGCCAAGGTAACAGCCACGAGGAATAACACCTTGAAGGGCAATAGGCGGAGAGGAACTTCACTGAGTGGTTCGATGGGAGGTTTCCAAAGGGCAATTAGCACTCGTGTAGGTCCCATGTTGGGTACTGGTGCTCTGTAGGTGGCGCCGATATTGTTGTTCTGCAAGGGAAATGCTTCAGGAAGGAATGAGATACCCATGGAATCTCTGGGGATCTGGACAGAATTGCTGACCAAGTTGAAGTGTGACACTTCGAGGTGTTGGTACTGAGTCCCAACGCTAACCCATCTTGCAAGGAGGAGGAAGCAGCGAAGGGGCAGTTGGCGGCCGCGAATGGCTCCACTGGGCCTATAGCAGCCTGCTGCTGGTGGCAGAGGAACACTCCAGTAAGTGGTGGTGGTGGGAATAGAAGCCAATGCCTTGGGTTGGAAGGAGGTAAGACTCTTCTGTGCGTCTGAGGGTGTGAAGAAAGCATGGGAGGGGGGCTCCCTCCCTCACAGCCAAAACTCTGCTGATCCCCGTTCCTTTTGAAAAACCTTTATGCCCACGGGGCTAGGGAAGGAAAAGGTTCACCACCCAAACCAAGAGAGACAGATATTCAAAGAAAATACAGACAAACACAGAACAATACAGGCCTGAACCAAGAACAGAGAGTGGAGACAACCGTCTTTGGTGAATGCAGAAAGAGAACTGTGGCAAGAGGAAGTCCCTGCAAAATTGAACAGCGCTCTTTCTTCCTTCAATTGCTAGGTGAAGCTAGCTACCCACCTGAGGTCATCTTTCCATGCTCAAGAGGGAGGGAGAAGGACAAGGCAGTGATGAGGTTGGTACAGTACACCAGGGTCAATCCGCCACTCCCAGTGGTGCATTTGCACTGCACCAGGCTTGCCTCTCCCCCTTTCTCTCCTGGTACACTGCCAGGACACCAGTGATGAGAGGTAAGTAGTGCCACCCCACCCTGCTACTAAGTAGATGTTCCTAAGTAGAACTCATGTTTATTGATGTTTGGGTTATAATAGCCACGAAGTAGTTCATGAATAAAATTCCCAAACAGGGTGGAAAGAGAGGGATTGGTCAGAAACTGCTGGTGATCTCCTGGTTCTCTGCTACAGTCTGAAAAGAATATGGGAAACAAACATACCTACCTATACATGTTCCATTTTCAGCTTTGGTCATTCCATTTGGACACAGATCAATGCATTTATAGCCACCACGTGTGTTCTTGCACAGCTGATCAAGTCTGCATACATTTTGTCTGCATTCATTCACATCTTTAAGAAGATAGACAGTTTGGTAGCTCAAATGACTGTGTTATGCTTTTATTGCTTGAACTAAGAGCAATCCTGCTTTCCTTAACTTCTCTTCCATATATTTTTCTGCCTTTAAAAATCACTTTGAGATAAATTCAGCAATGAAAATGATGGCTGAGGTATCTTCATGCTGCTCAGAAGAAAAGGACTTCTAATTTTCATGTTGCACCAAGACCATATATTATTTGCCCTTTTCCTATTGCCAAGTGAAAGATACCTTCATAGAGATGCACAGCAAAATTTCTTTCTTCAACCTGTCCGCTCTGATTTGTGTTGCGTTTCTGTGTGTTGGGGGGAACAAGTTTTGCCATAAGACGGGGTGGGTAGAGAACTAGATCAAGCCAGTGGGCCAAATCCTTACCTCCTTCAGCCCCCACAGGTCAACCGTGACAGGAGTTTGGGGCTGCCCACCAGACAATCACCTGACATCACAATGACATCAAGGTGACTAATTTTCCTTTCCCCTTATGGTTTGAAATCAAACCATGTGGGTGAAAGCATAGGGCTTTGCAGCTACCGCTGAACAGCTTTCAGCAGGGGATGATGTCTTTACCTCCCCCACACCTGATGCCATGTTTGTTTGTTTATATGTTTATTATTGCATTTATATCCCACCTTTTTCTCCAAGGAGCTCAAGGTAGTGTACTTTGTTCTCCCTCTTCTCATTTAATCCCCACAACAACCTTGTCAGGTAGGTTAGGCTGAGAGGCAGTGACTGGCCCAAAATCACCCAGTGAGCTTCATGGCTGAGTGGGGATTCAAACCCTGGTCTCCCAGGTCCTAATCCAACACCATGACCACTACACCCCTATATGAAGTTACTTTTTATATCATTAGATATATCATGTATCTGTAACCTTTGCGCTGTAACTGCTGTTAATGCACAAATAATTACTAGATAAGTAGACCTGGATGACAGTTAATTCTCAGTTATGTAGAGAGCAAAGTTACTCGATAATATCAGTCTATGTATAAAGTGTGGATGTCCTGAGATGCAAATGGGGGGGCAAGGTAGAGTAGGACCTCTGCTGGCAGTAGAGAGCCCTTATCCTTGCAGAAAAGTAGTGCATAAGGGGAAAGGACTAACAACCACTGCTATTCCTTTTCCCACTAAACCAGGACAAGGGCTGTGTGTGAGTGCTTCACTCGTGCTACAGGGGGAACATCCCTAGCATCACAGGACAGCACTAGTAATGTGCTAGAATTCCACCCAATTCGGATTTAGTAAGTTTTCCATGAATTAGCTTAATCTGTATCGTTGCAGATCGAATTTTTATGTAGCAATTTTCCATGGCTATTTTTGAAGATGGATTTTTTTTAAAAAAAATTGCCTCTAAAATAATGCTACTAAGAATGATAATTTCATGATGTTTTTCATTTATCGATATTTCCTTTCAAAATATTGATATTACTGGCAATATTTTTTGTGAAGGGAAGAACAGGTTGGTAAAAGCAATGTTAGATTGATGGAATGCTTTCAAACTGGCACCAGTCAACAGATCCCATTCCTAGACAGCACACAGATACTAGCCCTGGACTGAGAGGGGCAGAGAAATTAAGTTGTCTGAGCAAGAAACAGCCACTACCAAGAATTGTGGGCAGGACAGCTCTCAGTCTTTCTATCTTACAATTCCTTGCAAAAGGATTGTTCCAATTGTGAAAGCGATTTATCCCTTTATATCTGAAATTATTATGAGTGGAGAAGGCATTAGACCACAAAGACATACTTCCTATGAGCCCCATTCACACACACCCTAGCACTCTCATGAATTTTCACATTTATCCACCTGTATTTATGTATCTCCAAGTAGACAGGAAACCCAATAAAAATGTTTAGCACCAAAAGATCTGTGTGATGGATAGGGTTGGAATCTGCCTTCCTTCAGCCAATTGGAGTTATTGGAATGCCGAGATGGGGAAATTGAAAAAAACAAAACAGTTGGGTCTGTGTTGGGAGTTAGAGAGAGGAGGTTATTTTGGTTAGAGGAGGAAAAGATATTAAAAGGGAGTAAGTGGGAATAGGGTATAAACTGGAAAGAGAGTGGCCCTGAACTGGAAAGGTTTGATAATAAAGTCTAAGTTGAGAATAAGGGTGAAGAGACTTTTGGTGTTACCGTGAAAACAGTCTTCTCTGTGCATGTCAAAAGATGGTATCAGGGGTAGGTTGCTCCACCTAGTGGTTGAAGGCAGAAGAACACTGGTGAATTTTGCAGGGACTTCCTGCTTTGAGTAGGTCCCAGCTCAGTTCTTGACAACAAGCCAACCAATGATGAGAGCAGTGATAGGAAGCACAAAAATAAGACGAAGACAACAGCACTCATACACTCTGCTAGAGGCCTATAAAGTAATGTTGACTGCACCCCAGCCCACCTAGGGACCTTTGGTATGTCCCACCTGATATCATCTTCTGACATGCACAGAGAAGACCATTTTCACAGTAAGTCCAAAAGTCTCTTCTCCTGTGCATGAAAAAGATGATATCAGGTGGGACATACCAAAGCTAACCCATGTAGGGTGGGAATAACACTGGGCTGAGCTCACTAGTGGTTGGAGAGAACATGTCGTAGCACTCTCCTTCCAAAGGCTGCTTCTGTGGACACGTATGTGTTAATCTTATAATGCCTAATAATATAATAGTATTGGGAGTGGCCCAAGTGGCTGCTCTACAGATCTCTGTCAGGGAAGCATTGCGTGAGATTGCTGCCATTGTGACTGCTGCCCCAGTGGAGTGAGCCACTATTTTGGTTGGTTGCGTGATCCGCAGCGAAGCGTATGTCAAGGTAATGCATGTTTTGATCCACCTAGCTAGGTGGAGATTTTGTTCCCCACTGAAGTTGGGTGAAATGGCACAAATAAACTGTCTGTCTTGTGAATAGGTTTAGTTTTGGAGATATATACTTTTAAGGCTCTTCTCACATCCAATGAGTGCCACACCTTTTCTATGAAGTGTATAGGGTTTGGAGAGAAGGAAGGGAGCACTAGCTCTTGTTGACAGTGAAAGATAGACAGTACCTTAGGACGAAAGGAAGGGACAGTGCAGAGTACTACCCTATCCTTATGAAAAACACTGAAATTCTTATCCATAGAGAGTATTTAACTCAGACACTCTACGGGCCTAAGTAATGGCCACAAGGAACAGGACCTTAAAGGATAGCAGATGGAGAGAGACTTGACTTAAGGGTTCAAAGGGAGGGTTTGTAGAGCCAGTAACACTTTGTGTAGGTCCCAAGTTGGGATGGACCATAGGCAGTGCAGATATAGTTGTCCCTCGAAGGAAACGCTTCAGGAATGGGTGATATCGCAGCGGTTTTTCTGGGGACTTAGAATTGATGACAATGTCGAAGCTTGGCGTCTCAGTGTCTTTGGTCTTAGACCCAGTGTTAAGCCATCTTGTAGGAATGAGAGATTCTCTTTAATACCTGCTTTGCTTGGAGTTATACCTTTTTTCTGTGCCCAAGACAAGAAGGCTTTCCATGTGGCCTCATATACCCAAACAGTAGAAGGTCATCTGGAGGCCATCATTGTGTCCACTACTTGGACCGGAATGCCTCTCTTCAAGAGATGTTGCCATTCAATCACCAAACATGAAGTGCCAACCAGCCAGGATCTGTATGGAGAAACTGTCCCTGTGACAACAGATCATCCCGGAGGGGAAATTGCCATAGAGGATCTACCGACAGGTCAATGAGTTCCAGAAACCAATGTCTCCTTGGCCACCAAGGAGCTAACAGTAGAACTGTTGCTCTTTCGGCTCAGAATTTCTGGATTACTTTGGGGAGGATCAGAAGAGATGCAAAGGCATACAACTGACCTGGAGGCCAATGAGCCATCAGAGCATCTATTCCCTCTGCTTCCGGTGTTGCATACCTGGCAAAGAACCTTCTTACTTGGCGGTTGAGACAGGTAGCAAAGAGGTCCACCTTGACTCTGCCAAAGCATGTCCCTATCTCCTGAAAGGCCATAGGGTGTAGCTTCCATTCCCCCTGATGTACTTTCTCCTGACTCAATTGTTGTCCTCCCCTCAGAGGTATTCCGCTGTGACTGAATCCAGATGTTGCTGCACTCACTGAAAGATGAGGGAAGCTTCCCTCTGGAGCAGGAGAGAGCGCATGCCCCCATGACAGTTCAAATGAGATTTGACGGATACATTGTCTGTCCTGACAAGCACTGCCCCAACCATCTGGATCGTGTGAAATGCCTCAATGCCAGATGGATTGCCCAAAGTTCCAGGAAATTGATTGGAAGTGTAGATTCCTGCGGTGTCCATGTTCCTTGTACCATCTGGCCATTGCAAGTGGCACCCCAGCCCGATAGGCTGGCATCTGACATGATCAACGTACGTGGGGGATCCTGGAAAGGCACCCCCTTTAGTAGGTTGGACTCGTGTGTCCACCACCTCAAGGACTGATGGACCTCTGGTGACAGTACTACTCTCCAGTGTCACCTGATTGCTATCTCACTCTGGAAAGGCAGTAATGCTCACGGTAGAGGGCGAGAGTGATGATGCGACCATGGAATCGTTTAGAATGATGCTACCATCAACCCCAGGACAGAAGCTAGCTGCATCAGGTCTGCTGATGGTGAAGCCAGAAGATGTGGCACTGCAGCACGTATCGTGTTGACTCTGTCCTGTGCCAGCTGCGTTATTCCCTGCTGTGAGTCTATCTATAGTGGCCCTGAGATGCAGAATACGATGGGAAGGGACTAACTGGCTCTTGGTCTGGTTGATTAGGAAGCCATGATCCTTCAGGCAAGCCAAGGTGATGTGCAGATCTTCCCAGGCCTTGTTTAGTGATGGGGACCGAATGAAGGAGTCATCTAGGTAGAGAAATACATGGAGTCCCTGCATCCTAAGGTGTGCCACCAAAGCAACCATGATCTCTGTGAATACGCTGAGGGCAGACGACAGGCTGAAGGGCATGGCCCTGTACTGAAAATGGTCATTCCCTACCACAAACCTGAGGTAGCATCTGCGAGGAGGAAAAATAGGGACGTGGAGGTAGGCCTCCTTCAAGTTGATTGAGAAGAGGAAGTCCCCCTTTCTCAGCGCCTCCTTGATTGTGTCCATGCAAAACTTGTGGTATTGTATGCATTTGTTCAGGTTGTTCAGATTGAGTACCACCCTGAATGAACTGTCTTTTTTTGAGTAATATTTGAGTAATATTTTATTTGAGTAACAAAATATTGAGTAATTTCCCAAAAATCTCTCCCCTGTCGGGATGGGTTCTATTGCTGCGATGCCAAAAAAGGAGATGGAACAAATCTGGCGGGGAGGGGTGTAAATTCCAACCTCAAGCCATACTGGAGGGTGTGTAACACCCGTTGGTCTGATGATGTGTCCCCCCACCGCTGAGCGAAGTATTGGAGGCAGACTCCCACCAGAGGGATGTTGGCATCAGAATTGATGTTTATTCCCTCATGCTTGGGCTCTGAATCCCAGTCTATTGGGGAAATGTGGTTGGCCCTTTGTCTGGGTATGTTGTCTATGGCATAGGTGACTGTTCACTGTTTCTCAGGTTCCGTTTTTAGGAATAGGTGACAATGCATACATCCAATCCAGTCCAGCAACATCTGCAGGGGTATAAATTGTAATTGCTGTTTTTTAATAATATTGTAATTGCTGGGGTTTTTTAATAATGATATTTGTTATTTAATTTTTGTAAATTGTATTGCCTTCATTGATGTATTTTTATGCTTGTGCCTATTTTTTTGTAAGTCGCTTTAAGGGCCTTTGGCCAAAAGACAGGGTAGAAATAATTTTAATAATAATTTTAATAATAATGTCCTTCCTGACATTCTACAGCTCCGAAAGGACTGCGACTGTTGATATGGATGAAAGGCTCTTTGAAAGAACCTTCTGTTATCTCTCTTCCTAGTGGAAGGCATAGTTTTTTATTTTTATTAGATTCCAAGACGCCCGCTAGAGCGTCATCACCAAATAACTTACCTCTCACATAGGGTTCTGAAGCAAGGTTAGAGAGAGCTGTGGCATCCGCTTCCCAGTGGTGTAACCACAGGGTCCTATGGGTGAAGACACCCGCTGCTAATGACCTTGCCGAAAATTGCATGGCATCCATGGAGGCGTCTGCCATAATGGTCACCACCCGAGAAATTTTTAACTGGGACTCGTGTGTTCTGACCGGGTCCTGTTGTGGACCATCCAGAAGGTCTTCTAGCCATAGAAGAGATGCTTTTGCGAAGACTGAAGAGGCTGCTGCTGCTGCTCGGATGGAAAGCGCACTAGCCTCATGTACCCTTCTGAGGCCTGGTCCAATTTATGTTCTGCTGCATCCTTGAGGTGAGCATCCGAGTTCTTAGGGTTTGATGATGGATTTAGTAGATTAACTACGGAAACATCTACCAGCAGGACTTTCAGCTGGTCCATGATTTGTTGTTCCAGTGCATAGGATTTGTTAGCGGTAGGCACCGACTTCTTGAACTGCAATGGGACATCAAACTTGGATTTGATCACTTTTGGCAGAAATGAAGGAAGTTTGAACACCCTTGACTTAGGTTTCGGGTCTGGGCACACTATTGAGACCCTGGAAGTTGAAGGAGGCGAAGGGTCTTCTGGGGAGTTTAAACTGAGGGCCTCCATTGCCTTTCACAGGAGGGGAAGGGAATGAGCCTCTTGAAAAATCCTGTTGGTTGAAATCTCTTCTGATTCCAATTCCCCACTCTAGTCTTCTTCGTCTAGGACAATCTGCTCATTGTCTGGGTCGACAGGTGTGTCCTCTGTAGGTTGAAAATATCTACCTTGAGTGGTGGCGTAAGATCAGGTGAACTGTGGGTCAGAGGAGGCCGCAGGTTTGATGGTGAGCGGACTGTGGATGAACCTTGCAATGTACGCATTCCAGATGTGTCCTGAGGGGGGTGCTGTACTGAAGTTGAAGGGACAGAGATATCCCTGGCTAGATCCATTACGAGGGAATCCCTGAGTTGATCCTTTAATTGTTGAAGCATGTGTGCAGACAGATGTAACTGAAAAGGCTGAGCATGCTCACAACAGGGATGGTGTGCCCCCTTGCAATTGGTGTGTGTGAGGAGAGGAGGGGGGCTGAAATCTCCCACCCACCCCGTCTCCTGGAAAGCTTCATGAGATACAAAACATGAAATTCTCAGGAAAGGATCTGGTAGAGAAAACAGAATCCAAATCAGGATGAGTTTGAATGCCTTCTTCCTCAGACAAAGACTCTTGGTCCCTTTGAATCATGTAAGCAGCACTGTGAGAGTACCTCCCCTCATCTTCTTCTGGATTATCAGGCCCTTGCATGGTCTGGCTGGCCTGCCTGTTGGTCATAAGTGCCACACCTTTGGAAGCCACCTGCCCACCACATAACTTGCCTCAGCCACCTCCAGCCTGCTGGAAGAGGGGCAGACCATGGCTGCCTCAGCCTGAACATTCATCACAAATGAAGGCCCTAAGGCCTGCATGGGTAATGGCGGTGGTGTTGGGCCCGATCTGGGTGGAGGTGGGAGTGGTTTGGGCCTCTTCTCTGGCCTTTCTGACATGGGGCAATCAAGCTGTGGGGCTCACAGAGGCTGGAAGCTGCAAAGCAGCTATGCCTCCACACTGATGTTGCTGGTGGGGGGGGCTGGTGTGCCTTATTGCAGCCCTCTGCGGGCGGGGCAGTGAATGCTGATGGAGGAGGAAGGGAGATCGGCTGTTCTGGGCTTTGCACTATAAGTGCTGTTGCTCTGAAGCGGAGATGGTGCGTTAAAGCCCTTAGAATGCTGCTGTTAAAGCTCCATCGCCGAAGGTATCAAAGCTGGCGGGGGGGAACTAGACAGTGGTGGTAGTGAGCTGATCCTGGTGGAAGGGGGGCACGCCGCTTTCCTGAAAGTATTCATGCTGTGGTGGGGTTCTGTTGGAGGAGGGGGCATCCCCTGAGTTGGAAGGCTTCACGCCACGGGGAGGGCTCCAGGATCGGGGAAACAAGCTTTTTTTAAAAAAAAGTAGAAGGAAGATAAAAACCAGTAAACAAGGGGAAAGACAGAGTAACTGGAAATAACACAGAAACACAAGAATACAGACCTGAACCACAGAGCACAGAGAGCGATCAACCATTTGTGGTGAAGGCAGAAGAGAACTGAGGTGGGAGCTACACAGAGCAGGAAGTCCCTGCAAAATTCAACAGTGCTCTTCTGTCTTCAACCGCTAGGTGGAGCAACCTACCCACCTGATATCATCTTCTCCATGCACAGGATAATAGGAGAGTTCAGAGACAGTTCAGGGTCAGCAACAAATGTATCATTTAGGGCTGTGAACAGCTTTTATATTTCAAACCAGGTTAAAAAATGTTTTCCCTTTTGAGTTAATCTGCTGACTGGATCTCGTTTGTGCCTGGGGAGCACTAGGGAAATCTGTATTGAGATTTACCTGGCCTTGGTCAAGCACACAAAGAGACACTAGAACACAATTTACTATTTATTTTACTATTTCTTTAACACTCATCCCACCTCACTCCAGATAATCCTGTTGTGGGCTAGGAGTGGGTAGTTGTGGTGGGACAGGTGGCTCTAGCAATGTGAGGAAAGGAATGGGAAGAAAGAAACCAGCCCTACTCATGTGGAGCATTGGAGGCCTGAAGGAAATGTTTAAGAGTCCTATGGCAGTAGATCTATTGTGTGCCTACTAAATTACACAAAAGGACCCGAGAGTATTAAAAAGGTACCCAACACTGCTTTTTATATATAATGACAATAGCTAGGATACTTTTTGCTAAAACATGGAAACAGAACAGAAGCCAAAGAAAAAGAGAACTAATTAGGAAAATTTTGGAGCTATTGAAGGTTATAAAATTGACTGCAATGCTGCGACCTTATAAAATAAGTAGAGAAAAAATGGCCAATTGGATTCCTGCAATAATGTATATTTAAAAAGAATTGGGTATAGCAGTTTTAAGAATAAGCTGCATGCTGTCATCATAACTTTAAAAATAAGTAAAGAGGATGAATTAAATTGTATATTATATTTAATCATGATGCAATTGAATTGATGTATAACTTTAAACTGTGTTTTTAAATGAGATTGTTATGAGTGTATAGGCATATATTTGTAGAATATGATGATATTTATTGGAGAATAAAAACAAAAATGAAAAACTACAGCTTCAACAGTATGGAATTAGACTGTTTTAATGCTTTCCTCAGAACAGAGTGTACTGATACATTCTGGACTGAGCAGTTGTGGCCACTCTGGGAGAAATGTTTGCCAACAACTGACAGACTATTCTAGTCCATTTCTATATGAATTAATGCAAGAACATTAGAAGTGATCCGTTTTCTGCTTGCATTTTCCTTGCGCTATCACACTGGATAAATCGCATGCAATGAATACTAGGTATACATTTTATTTAGTTATGAATTTCAATTCAATCAATTTATTTCGGTCCGTGACTAGAAAAGTTAGTTATGAATTGTGTATCATCAGAGGCACTAATGAACTGACCCCAGTGTGTTGTAGTGGCTGGAGTATTGGACTAGGACTGGGGAAATCCAGGTTCAGATCGTGATTGGCCCTGAAGTTCACTGGATGACCTTGGTTCAGTCATTATTCCTTAGACCAGCCTTTCCCAACCAGTGTGCCTCCAGATGTTGTTGGACCACAACTCCCATCAGCCTCAGCCAGCATTGCCAATGGTCAGGAAAGATGGGAATTGTAGTCCAGCAACATCTGGAGGCACACTGGGAAAGGCTGTCTTAGACTAACCTACCTCACAGGTTTGTTTTGAAGGTAACATAGGGAAGGCACCAGATACGTTGTCCTGACCTCCTTGGAGGGAGATAAAAGGATTTAATTTATTTATTATTTTATTTATATCCTGCCCTTCCTCCCAGCAGGAGCCCAGGGCGGCAAACAAAAGCACTAAAAACACTTTAAAACATCATAAAAACAGACTTTAAGATACATTAAAACAAAACAACTTTAAAAACATTTTTTTTAAAAAACTTTGAAGACATCTTAATTAAAAAAAGGTTAAAAAACATTGTTTTAAAAAAAGGTTTAAAAACATATTAAAAAGCAATTCCAACACAGAAGCAGACTGGGATAAAGTCTCAACTTAAGGCTTGTTGAAAGAGTTATTTTCTAACTCTTGTTGTTGTTATTTCCTAACATAAATATCTATATTTCAGGGAGACTATTGTAACAACAACAACATGTCTGCAACTCTTGCAGTTTGAGCATGTCACTGCCACATTATTAAACTTTTCAGAAAAAAATAGGTTGGAACTTTCAAGACCTGGAGTTGTATCCAATTAAATTCTACTCAGAGCAGACTCATTGAAATTAATGGAGCTAAGTTAGCCATGTCCATTAGTTTCAGTGAGTCTATTCTGAGATACAACCTTTTAGGTTTTCATCAGACATATCCTATTGACTATACGATGCCCATTACTGGCTTATTTCTCAATGCAAAACTACTCAAGAGATTTTAAAGGTATGTTGTCTCACTAGATCTGCAGAAGATTCTTTATTAGTGTGGCTTAAAAAAAACTTTGTCTCCTGAGAATAATCTTTACGAACAACTTGTGTATACCCCACTGTCCTGAAGTCTTTTTCATACCTATGCATTTTCTGCCTTTTAGCTGATATCCTGGATCACATCCGCAGTGGAAGCTTCCAATGGTATTGAAGCAGTGCTGATGACAAGGGTTAGACTCTTGGCACTCATTAACATCTGTTGAATAGCATAGATGTCATTAAACCTTTCTTACCCTGAAGTCTTGTGGGTTTTGTCATGACATTTGTCACAAAACAGAGTCTGAGGTGGTGGTGGAGAGGAAGAATTGCTTAACCCCTTCCCCTGCCTATTGTTTTTTCCTCAGCCTAACCAATGAGCTTCTGTACTCTGCTAAACAGAGGAACGAAGTGCAGTCACTGATCTAGTCTGGCTGATGATTTTGTAGGCTTGATAAACTATGCTGGGAGCAGCAGGCAACGAGATTAATGCTTAACAATTCAAGTTCATTAGGTGAAACATCAGGGACATTTCACACATTTTCACTAGTTGCAAAACAAAACAAAAACTTCTGAATTCTTACAATTCTTCTGAATTTTGAACTATTACAATTGTTTCAGGGGTTAGATCTGACTCAGAGGCTACCATCCTTGCTCTAAATCGTGTAGTTTAGTAGCAAAAAAGGAAAAGTAACATTACATGACAAAAAAACCACGTTTTAGCACAATTGAGTGAAACAGCACTAATGCAAAACCTCTGCCCTGTTAGGTATTTTGGAAACTGCGGACAGCTTATCAGAAAATCACGAAGCGGATATGCAAAATTTCAAAGACCATTGTAATAAATTCCTTACTACATTCAGGGATCCATCTTGCCCTTATGAAAATGTTATTTAACATAGTCTCAGGTTATGTAATAATAAGTGTTGTCAGATGAGACCAGGGCCAGCACCACAGAGCTGGCAGGTTGGGCCCTGGCTGAGGGCCCCTGAAGGGCCCCTCCTTAGGGTGAGAGGGTAGTGCTTCCGTTCCACAATACACAGCAGCATAGGCTCCCAATCCTGCCACAGATAGCGGAGAGGGAGCTCCCAGGCACATTCTCCCAATACAATCAGCACGAGCTTCAATGAGTATGCATGCACACCCTACCTACCTCTCCCATCCCTGTGAATGACACGCACGCTATGCACACATGCCTGCCATCAACCAAGACTGCAGTGGGGTTTCCCTAAGGAGTTGGCGTCCCCACTGCCATATTGGTTAATGGCAGGCATGCACATGCAGTGCACATGTCATTCACAGGAATGGGAGAGATAGGTAGGACATGCAGGTGGGCTTATTAGCCCCCATGCTGACTGTATGGGGGGGATTGGGCTACAGCACTGTGGGCCCAGGGCAGGCTGGTACCCAAGGACCCAGTAATGTCTGACACCAGCCCTGGATGAGACAAAGCTATCTCTATACCTTGGCAACTTAGTCCATCTGATGTTCTTCTGAAGCCAGTCCCACACCGAACTACACAATGGTAGGAGCCAATAATGTTCTCACAGTCTTGGCCAGCATGGCAAGAATGCCTCCCTAAGGCACACTCATCAATATCTGAAGAAGAAAGAAAGAAAGAAAGAAAGAAAGAAAGAAAGAAAGAAAGAAAGAAAGAAAGAAAGAAAGAAAGAAAGAAAGAAAGAAAGAAAAAGAAAGAAAGAAAGAAAGAAAGAAAGAAAGAAAGAAAGAAAGAATATGTACTCATTCCTCATTCCATCATGGAAGAAATGGTATTCATTTTATCATGAAAGTATTATCCAAGTTAATATCTTAGGGCATGGTCTGAAAGCACACAATGCAACAACCTTATTGAAGCTAAGAAAATTTGGGTATGCCCAGTGCACAAATGGGAGACTGAGCCCCATGCATACCACCTTTAGTTCTCACTTCTCATGTTATGCAAATATTGCCAGAAAATTTGTGTGTGTCCTGTGCAGACCTAACCATACTCAAGTCAAATGATTTCTAAGATTAATTCCCTCTGTGATTTTTTCTCACTGTTTGCAAGTTCTGGGTTTTTATTTTATTTAAAAATCCCTCTTCTCTGGCCACTACATGACATCTAAAAATGGCCCTTACCTTGGCATGCTCTTCCATCTGCTGATATGGTAAGACCTTTCGGACATGAGCAGTAATAGGTTCCTATGGCATTGTGGCAAGTGTGGGAACATGGATTTCGAGCTGTACACTCATCTTCATCTAATGATAAAGGCAAAACAATAAAATTAGGACGCCATTCACACAATACATTTTAATATGTAGGCTGGCAACATGAAACTTATGGGATGAAATTAGGTATCTGTGATTCATTACTTTCATCTTTATCAACAAAACTAAGGAAGAGAGGGAGACTAAGAAGAAAAAGCGCCCATTCCCCAACACATTGTTAATCCTGCTCAAACTGTAGCAACAGGTTGAATGTACTAAAAATATTAAACAATTGAAAACAAGGAGGAAAGAAAAAACAAGCCCAAATTCAGTTGTGTCATTAAAATTCATTTTCCCTATATGCTCATGCAACTATATTATAATTCCACTTTTCACTTTTGAAAATGTAAGACTCTGGCCGTCATGGTTTTAAAAAAGTGTTTGAAAATACAGTAGATGACGATATCTGTTAAAAGTTCAGAATGGAAGCTCAGACTCCTAAATTCAATTTTGGTTCTAAACCCACTTTCAACACTTCTATGTGAATATATGCTGGGATGTTTCCATGGGCAAAGCTGAATATTTCCACAGTTGATAGTAAGGATGGGGAGAAATTCAGTTTTGTTTGCTTTTTAATGCAAAACTATCTAATTTGAACTTAAATCAAAACACAGTTATCCTTCAAAATTCACACTTCTCTGAAATTTTGTAATGCAGTTCTCCAACCAATGTGCACAAAAAGGCCCAAATTAGGGGAAAGTGTACATAAAATTGCATAACATTAGTGAAAACAGCATACAAAAATGTATTATATTTCAGAAAATTGCTTGCAAAATGTGTGTATTACCTGAACAGTAAGGTCCAGTAGAGTCCAAACCAAACCCATTAGGACATTCGTTGCTATGGTCTCCTGTGGATACAGGAAGCAAAAGGATTTCAGACTGACAAAAACGAAGGTCATTATATTTCTTTTCTAAAGTCCTTCATAGGATGAAAAGCTTTCTGTTGTGATTGTGTTTGTTTAACTTATAAAGGGAGGCCAATAAATGGTGTAAGTAGATAAATATTCAAAACGGAACAAACATTTGTGTACAAAAATGTACTATCCTCAAGAAGAATATTACGTTGCTTTTAATGTACAACAATGAGAAAAAAATCAGTCTAAAATAAAAATTGCATTCAAGGTGACTGTAAGAGAAGACCCAAAGCTAAATCAAAGTAAATATCCTTGCTTTCAAAAATATAGTCCACTTCAGAAAAGGAGAAAGCATCTTAGATGCGTTCATTTCTATCTAGTAATCCGACTATCACAAAACAAAAGTTTGACAGTATGAATGCAGCACAAGTTAACACTCATAAAAGTTAAGCCAGACCCGGATAAAAATATATACAACATAAAGTTAAAATGTCACATTTCCCTGGCGGATCATAACAAGCTTCCTTTAAAAATAATTGTCCCTCTTTTAAAAAAAATTAAAATAAAATTTTAAATTAAAATGAATAAATACAAATCTGAATAAAATTTTGTAAAACCTAAATAAAGCAAAGCATAAAGCAAACTTAAAATTCTAAATCTCCCTGACAAGACATTATTTCCTAAGAATGTTCCCATCTTAATCAGTTTCTCATGCAAATAGTAAATGTGCTGTGTTCACAGTTGTATATTTGACTTGTCCATACTGTAGATGTATGGACAAGTAGAAACTTATGATCAGACCCCATTACTCCATAAAATGTGTTCCAAGTATTGTTTTATCAGTTCACTATACAAAGGACATTATATAATAGTATTTAGAAGGTCTTCAACCTAAAGGTCTAAATACATTCAGAATATGGCATATTCTAAAACAGTTAAGGGCATCAGATTTAACCAGCTTTAGTAAAGGCCATCTTTTACTTAAATGGCATCTATTTTTGAAAAACCCTGGGTGTATAATTTCCCCCGAACAATACCTTTTGTAATGGAAGCATGGATTTTAAAAGTTAGAGCTTCTTCAAGTGGTTTGTATTCTGTTTCAACAGAGGAGGCTTGCAGTGTTTCTACCAGGAAGGGCATTCTTCCGCGATTCTGATTATAGGTAATGGTATGGTTCCAAGTATATGGTACACTAACTCCATCTATGGTGAAGAGCCGTGTAGAGAAAGCATAGAGCTGACCAGGGCCTGTCTGAATATAATCTTCTGAATAATCCTGAAATGAACATCACAACTCCAGATTAAGGAGACATTAATGATACACAGTGCCATTCTCCATGCTTCTCACTGACTGTATCAAACAGGCAGGAATGCACACAGTCATCCACACATTTGAAAACAAAAGATGCCTTAGAATTTTTGCAATTTCAGTCCTGTAATGGAACTACATTTATCTCCTTCCATTCCTCCAGTTTGAAAGGAGGATCAATGGATCCCAGAGTGGAAGTAAATACTTTGAATTGTGGGCTGCAATAAGGAACAGAAATAGTTTATATAAAAACTATTGCTTAGTGCTCATATGACCAGCACTGAAGGATAGATTGGCCATGTGTTTCCTTGCCTCTCCCAGGCAGAAGGAGAGATTACCCATAAGTGGATGGATGCCTCCTACACCCCATACAGAGCAAAAACAAAGCCAGGAAAATGGTGCAGAACATCAATTAAAAAAATACATCTGGAGGCAATGAACAGACTATCAAACAGAAAACTTTGCCTACAAGACATTTTAAACATATGTGATGGTGATAATGGTGTCAATTGACACTATGGTTATGATGGCTTTGTGTATTGGGGAGGGGGGAACCTAAAGTGTTATATAGTGTCAGAAGTGTCATTATATGATTTACCTTTACATAAACATCAGCTGATGATGGTAGCTGTAGTAGGTGGCCGCTGAGGACAACATCCAAGAGTAAAGAACCATCTGAATCCAAACCACGGGCAATGTGAGTCATTCGCAAGATCTCCCCTATGAATTTTAATAATTAATAGTTCTAATGCGTGAAAGAGATTTGTGGATGTTTTCCTCTTCAGAAACCTCAAGTGTGAAATTAAAGAACCAATTAAATTTGCACTAACAATTTTAAATCCAGTTCTTGGACTGGATAATTGACAGTGATTACAGGAAGACCTTTATCAAAAATTATTTTTAAAAAACCTCCTATTTATCATCCTGCACTTACCCCTTTATTGGCCAAGGTTAATGGTTCTCAAAGTAAGAGACAGACACAAACTTCTTTCTGCATCTTCCCCAATGTATACCAGGAGGCCAAAATGCCAAAATCTAGCTACGGTAAATTCTTCTAAAGAAAAACCTTTGTTATGCAAAATAGAAACCTGTATCCCATTTTTAACTAACCGGTAGCAAATTCCACTTGTGTCTCTCTCTTGAAAACTGCATTGGTGAGTGAAAAGCCATTCATCGCTTCCCCAATTTCCTGAGCTGTTGTCCAATAAATAGGACTCAGAATAGAAACTACTGCTCTCATCACTGGACCTTTAGGGAGGGAAAAACATTGTCATATGAAAGCAACATTTTTACTTTGTATTTGTATCCTTTGTTTACGGATTCTGTATTATGTCACCTCTTATAATAAACATTTCTCTTAGGTTACTAATTTATGAAAACAGCAGAGCAAATCATCATATCCCCGAGTTTACAAAGAGTGTGACAGTGAAAAGCACAATGGTCTGAATGTGCTTGCCTGGTCTCCGATTTTGTCTTATCATTACTGAAAGACATGGAGGCACTCTTGCGAACCATCATCCTATTTGAAAATTGTGTGCAAACTCATTGGTCTTCTTCCTGAACTAGTTTTATGCCTTTCCATTCATACAGTAGTTTTCCTTGCCATATGTAGACATATAAGCATATGTAGACATATGTAAGCATATATCCAAGTATATATTAAATGCAAGAAATTTAAAAAAAACACCCCAAACACCCCAATGTTGCTGATTGTGAGCCAGTATTTCAACAGAATTAAACTGTGTAAGTTTGATAAACCTAAGGAAAAATTTCTTAAGTGTTAAAGAAACAGATGTACATACCAAGACTCCGAGGAATATTCGTAATTTTAGCTTGTATTCTTCTAGTGTCCAGATCTGGGCTATCGATTATAGTGGCATTCAGGAAAGCTATTCCAAATTCAACATCATTAATATGTCCAGTGACACTTCCTCTAGCTCGTGGAGGCCCACCTATTGCCACGAAAGTGAAAGGGGGGGGAATGGCCATCTGTAAAATCTCGTACTTTGTAATATTTTGAAAAATCAAATACAATGTGAATATTTGTATCCAAGTGCTGATGTTAGACCACACTGCCCTCTCTGTTTAGAAAAATACAAAATGAAATAGCACATCCAAATGTTGATGTTACTAGACTTCTACCAGACCATGTATCCCTAGAGGAATACCCAGAGCCTTTTTATGAGACACGGAGTTCTCCGAGTGAAAAGCAACTGTTGTTTAACACTGCGTGCCAATGTTAACGCAATAGAGTATGGCAGGACAGGAAATATAATAAACTCCTGGAGGAATTCAGGCAGGCTCTCTGAAATTATTTGGTTAGGATTTGAGCCAGAACATCCGAGTATATGAATCTTACTGACATGTAAAACCTCTCTGTGTTCTGATGCCACAACTGAAAAATATACCAGGTGTTGGCAATATGAGAGCCACCTGTATTTATAAAACTGTATTTTCAAAACATTTTTACCAGATTTCTACTTGTGTGTACATATTCAGGTAGGGAAACAGACAAGTAACTTCCTTTGGATTATGCAGCATTGTGAACAACTTTCCAGCATTTCTAGGTATCTTTCTGTGAAGTGGTAATAAGAACTGGTTGGATTCATTTGCAAATATTGGTCTAGTCATTTGAGCAAACAATTTTCAAACTGTTCACTGAGTCTAGCCGAACATATATTAAGTCAGAACATTGGTCCATTTAGCCCAGTGACAGGTGGCAGCTCTCCAGTTGTGAGCTAACAGAAGTAACTAACTGACTGTTTCACAACTTCTCCTCCCAAAAGATGAAGATTAGGAACAAAAGAGCTCGTAATACCAGTATGCCTCACATGTTGCTGCGTCAGCACTGGGAGCTGCAGTACTGCTGAGCTGCCATCTGCACTTGATGTTTCTGACAAATGTTTGAACATTTTCTTTTCTGAGCTCTCATAAACTGTTAGAAAATTTCAGTGAAAATTTGGTGAAATGGACTAATTTTGCCATTCCTGAATTTTGGGTGCAACTGCAGATCCAGTTTAATATTATTTTAATATTGTTGAAGGCATCAGTGGGCATGCCTCCTACTCCTTCCAATTCTCCTCTCTTACCCCATTGCTTCCTTCACCCCCCCCCATGAACTACCAACAGAGTTTCATTCAACATTAAGTGAGCTGAAATTTCTCAGATTTTCTGAGAAAAAAAGTCAGGGAATTTCACCCACACTCCAAGAATATTCATGGAAATGCCCCCATAATGTTGCCACTCACAGTGTTGAGATCTTGGAGAGGCCATTTTAGCTCAATCCCCCCTTCAGCTTCCTTTCCCTGACTCAAACCATTGCTTGATCTAGCCCAATACATTTCACTCTCTCTTAGTAGGTTAGTGTATGGTTTGCATACAAAAGTCTAGTGGGTGAATGTGGCCCAGAAGCCGAAAAAGATAAGCTATCTCAGGATAGCATCTAATACAAACAAGTGACATGCTGTCATATGATGTCCTTCTCCCTGCTTCTGCTCTCAACAATGTCTTGTGGACATGGGAAAATGCACAGTACAATAATGTAATGTTTAGTGTTAAAATGCATAACAAGGAAGAGAAAGCACGGAAACAAAGAATGGCATGGGGCCAAATGAAATTCATTTCAGCAGGACTGGATGGGTGACAAAATTGGGACACAGCAGGCATGGAGGAAGGATTTAATCCTTTCCTCCTGGAGGAAAATCCCTTCCAATGAAGATGTTGTTTGCATTGGGGGGAAATCTCCCATCTGTTTCAGTGGGAGGATTTCCTCCAAATTCAAAGTCCAGTTTCAGAGAGATTCAGAAAGGATTACATTTCACCTGCTTTGCTGCTGTGAATCCCAATATCAGTCTCTCCCTTCACTGACACTATCTCCATTTTTCAAAAAAACCCTCACCACTGCACATTAAATGAAAACTCATTTAACATCATCTCCAGTTTGGCCCTTGACCTAGCCAAAAAAACACTGATGTAAAACTTTTCATTTCTTGGAAAAATGATCAGATCTTATGTACTGGGATTCTGAAAACACCTTTGTTCAGGGCAGAAAATCAAGCATCCAGTGTCCCGAATGTTAAATATTTTGTTTCTCTGCATTTGACACATACTCTTAGATCTGCCTGCTTACCTGGACAAGCTTGAATGTTACACCTGGATAGCTGGGAGTTGTCTCCAGGACAAGGACGCCCACTGTCAGATGGGGATGGACTATTGCACAACCGTGATCTGGTCTGTTGCCCTCCGCCACAAGAAGCTGAACATGTGCTCCAAGGCTGCCATGGCCCCCAGTTTCCATTCACTATAAACCAGTGCAGAAGGTTGAGATAAGAAGGAATAGTTTGTTCTTACCATAAACTCTGTTTCTTCATGGATGACAGGAGGTCTCTACGTGGCTAGTGTAGCACCCCCTACAGCTCACAGACAGGAAACACTTCAGCAAATACTTTGCTCCTCCCCTCTTGCTGAGGCTCAGTTCATTTCTTGGAAAGCTCTAGAAGTCAGCCTCAACAGAAAACTCAAGTATAGAACATGAATAAGAGAACACACTCATCTTACAACAAACTTGATAGAAACAAAGTGTATTAGGAACAAGACCAATGGACAGAATAGAGTGAGTCATGGCACTCAGTGACACAGTCCCAGCCACCAGAAAATACTGTAAGGGTGGGCTTTGGACATCTCTTGTCATCCATGAAGAAACACTGTTTACAGTAAGAACAAACTGTTCCTTCTCTCATGAATGACAGAGGTCTCCAAGTGGGACGTACTAAAGCTGCAGACCTAGGGTGGATCAGAGGAAGGTTGGTCTTGTTGCAGGATCCTGCGACTAAATAAAGCCTCCACCGAGGCATATAGGTCAATTTTGTAGTGCCTCGTGAATGTACTAGGAGTGGACCAGGTTGCTGCTCTACAAATATCTACTATTGGAGCATTTGTGGAAAAAGCCGTTGATGTGGCAGCTCGAAGGGGGGCTTCTGCAGGGCAGAGAGGATGCAATGCACACTCCAGGTCGGAAAACAGTGGTGGACTGGTGGGCTAATAGCTGTAGCTCCCTGGAGAAACCTTTTTATTAACAGATGGGAAGCAAGGGACTCGGACCCCTGCACTTATTTATTATTATTTATTTATTACATTTATACCCTGCCTTTCTTTTTTCATGAAACCCAAGGTGGCTTACATATGATCCCCAGGCGATCTTCCATCCAGGCACTGACCAGACCTGACCCTGTTTAGCTTCAGCAGGGAGCTGGCCTTAGGTGCCTTCAGACCATAGCCTGGGACCAAAATAGACTTGCAAAATAGACGATAAGGCTGACGCCTGCCTCTTCAGAGTATTATGATGCCTACCCATTTGAAGACCGTCTTGTAGAAACAGAAGTACTTCGGCCACCGTAGCTAACTCAGGGTTACTACCATGTCTATTGCACCAAACAGAAAACGCCTTCCATGTCACCTGGTAACTTCAAATAGTTGATGGTTATCTTGCCGCTAAGATGGTTTTCACTACTGCTGAGGAAATTCCTGAGATTAAGAGTCGCTTGCGCTCAATTTCCATGCGGTCAGTTGAAGCCACTGAGGGTCTGGATGGAGGAGAGGGCCATGATGGAGCAAGTCTGGATGCACCAGGAGATGGAACAGTGGTGACGTGGCCAGTTGGATGATATCTGAGAACCAGGGATGTCTTGGCTAATGGAGAGCTATCAGCACTACTCGAGCCTTCTCTGACCGGAACTTCTTGAGCACCCTGGAAAATAGTAAAGCTGGAGGGAACGCATAAAGTAGACCCTTTGGCCAAGGAACCAACAGAGCATCCAGCTGCTCAGCCCTGCAACTCAGGAAGCGAGAGAAGAAGCATTGCTTCTGATGGTTTTCCTCAGACGCAAACAGGTCTGTCTTGAACCTGCCAAATCTTGCCTGGAGAGAGTGGGACACTTTTTTGTTGAGGACCCATTCCCCTGGGAACAGTTGCTGGTGGCTCAACCAGTCTGCTGTTATATTCAAGTGACCCTGAATGTATTCTGCTGTGATTGACGGAGTGTGCTGCTCCACATTGCTTCTGCATGGAGGAACAACGATCAAGTACCTCCTTGCTTGTTTAAATGGGCTCATGTTGTCATGTCGTTGGTGTGTATTAACATGTCCAGATACATCAGGGTATGGGAGAAGTGGCAAAGGGCCAGATGTGCTGCCCACAGTTCCAGCCAGTTGATGCTTCTGCGTGCCTCTATTGGTGACCACAACCCTTGTACATACTGCCCTTGGCAATGCGCTCCCCATTCCGAGACTTGCATCGGTGTGATGAGTGAACAAGGTGGATCATGTAGAGGGATGCCTCTTTGTAGGTATGCTGCTGACACCCACCACAGAAGGGACTTCTTGAACTGTCGAGAAAGAGGTACATAATGGTGTCTGCAGTGTGAGATATCTTCCTGGTAATGGAGGAGTAGCCATTGCAGTAGGCATGACTGCAAGCGAGCCCATTGAGCAATCCCTATTGCTGATGCCATCATGCCTAAGAGCCTGCGAACACCATGATGTCTGCCAAATGCACCTGAGTCAATGAAGCCGCTGTGGTCGTGATTTTTTTAATCCTCTCTGGTGACAGGGAGATGGATTGCTGAACCATGTCCAACTGCGCTCCCAAATGCTGCAGCTGTTGGGTTGGAGTGAGCTGGTTCTTCTGAGTGTTCACCAAGAAGCAGTGGTCCTTCAGGTGAGCTAATGTTATCTGGACATCATCCCGAGCCTGATAGAGAGATTTGGACCGAATCAGAAGATTGTCCAGATAAGGATATATGTGCAGCCCTTGCATCCGAAGACTGGCCACTAATGTCACCATTAATTTGGTAAAAACTCTTGGCACTAAGGCCAGACTGAAAGGTAGGGTTTTGAATTGATAATGGCTCCCGTTGTAATAAAAATGTAGTAGCTGCCGGTGCGCTGGGAATATCGGGATATGTAGATAGGCTTCCTTCAAGTCCACTGATGCTAGAAACTCCTGGGGCTGAAGGGCCTCCCTTATGTAAGTGTCTCCAGCCTGAATTTTCGTTGGGTGACAAATTGGTTGAGGAACTTGAAATTGAGCACAGCGCGCCTTGTTCTGTCCTTCTTCCCCACCAAGAGGAAGACTGAGTAAAGCTCTGAGAAGAACTCCTCGGAAGGAACTTTCTCAATTGCAGAAATGTCTAATAAGTGACAAATCTCATTTGAGGCCACTTGCAACTTCATCGTGGATTTGGAAATGGGCAAAGGAAGAAACCTGGCAGGTGGATACTCCATTGACTCTATCTTGTATCCGTCCTTGATGATCTTTAGCACGCATTTGTCATAAGTGGTAACTTGCCTTTGATGGAAGAAATTGGTCAGTCATCCCCCCACAGGTGGCAGCGCAATTGAGTCAGAATCTCCGCTGATTCTGGCTTCCCTGCCATCCCTGACTGTAAGAACCGCCATCTATTCCAAGAGGGATGGCCACTTCTGAAGTCCATACCTCATCCTGCAGGTCTGGAGCAACAAAAGGACTAGTAGGACTGAAAGGAGGCAAAAGGGCGCTGGTATGAATGCCTATCATCCTGACTTTGCGATGGCATCATCTTCTTTTTGTCTTTAGTTTCTACTAGGATGTCCTTTAGCGCAGCATCACCAAACAACTTTGATCCAGGAAAAGGGGACCAAAGCTAAATTAGAGCGTGAGGAAGAGTCCACCTCCCAGTGGTTCAGCCAGAGGTGCCAACGAGCGACTACTGCCACTGCTATAGCCCTGCAAGAAAATTGAGTTGAGTCCATACTTGCGTCCACTATGAATGTCAAGGATCTGGAAACTTTTAACAGAGTCTTCCTAACCCTAGCAGGATCCAGATTAGCATTATCTAACAGGTCTTCTACCCACAGCAGTGCGGCCCTAGCAAACATGGAGGCTGCAACGGAAGCACATATTGACAGAGCATTAGCATCGTGAGAGTGTTTACTGGCTATATCTGACCTTCGCTCATTTGGATCTTTCAGCTGTGCATCTCCATCCCTGGGCAAAACAGCATGGGAAAATAGAGCACAGGACCATTCACTGCCAGAGTCCTGAGTTGCTCCATGACATCAGCATCTAAAACATAAAACTTATTTGCATAATTAACACCTTTTCTGCACTGAAGCAGTAAATCCCATTCTGATTTCATTAAGGCTTTAAAAGGAGCTGGTAATGGTATACATCTACTTGACATTTTTGGGACAAGTAGAACTACAGCACTTTTGGAGATAGGCTCCTGCTGCTCCTGCTGATGGGCTGGAGATAAATCAAGAGCAGCCACTACTTTGGAAAACAAAGGAATATAATATACATCTAAGAATAGTCTTGTTGAGATTAATTCATCTAGACCCGAACCATCACTCCACTCCCCTTCTTCTAACATATTCAGCCTCAAGATGCGAGTCACACACAGCAGACAACTGCTGCCAAGCCCCTAACTTCGAACTATGCCCTCTAGCAGCTGTGAAAGGACTAAAAGGTAAAGGTGTCCCCGCACTTGTAGTGCGAGTCGTTTCCGACTCTTAAGATGACGTCTTGCGACATTTACTAAGCAGACCGTATATATGGGGTGGGATTGCCAGTTCCTTCCCTGGCCTTTCTTTACCCCCAGCATATGCTGGGTACTCATTTTACCAACCACGGATGGATGGAAGGCTGAGTGGACCTCGACCCCTTTTACCGGAGATTCGACTTCCTCCTTCCGTTAGAATCGAACTCTGGCCGTGAGCAGAGCTTCAGCTGCGTTACCGCCGCTTACCACTTTGCACCACGGAGAAAACAGTGGGAAAGGAGAAACAGTTATGGAGACACAATGAGGATCCTCAGTGAAAGGACTAGGGGATGACAAAATATCTTGCTGCTGTACCCTTGAGTTCCTCTTTAGCTGCGGAGGATCTATATCCATATGGAGGTAGAGATCGCTTTGATGCCCCTCCTTTTGCCAGTTCAGTAGCCAGATCACCAATCATGGCATCCTTAAGTTGTTGGAACATTGCAGGGGGGAAAAGGTCAGACAGCAGGACCTGGGACAGTTGTTGCTGCAGCTGTACCACTGGCGGTTGCTGCTGCTGTAAGCCTGGGGGGGCACTCCGTTGTGGCCCAGGCGGCCTTCTTACATACTGCTGTTCCATGATTTGATTCAGCTGACTCTGTGCCAAATTCACTGCCTCTTCCTCATCCAAAGACAGCAGTTTGAGCTCCGTAGCCTTATTTGGCGAAAGATATGGTGGGTCTGGAGACGGCGGCTGCCGTGCCTCTGACAGGGCAACAACATGTAATCCAGAGGATGCGGGAGGTGCCACAGAGGCGGGTGCTGCTGCTCTGCTACCATTCAAAATCGCGGGGGCTACTGCTGCCCTGCACACTGCCATTGTGGGCACTGTAGCTCCAGAGTGATCCAAAATGGCGGGCACCATCGCTCTGCTGTCCAAAATGGTGCATGCCGCTGCACTGAGCTCTGAAATGGCGGGCGCTGTCACTCTGCTCCTTTCAGGCGCTGCTGTTTCCCTCAACACTGCAGGTAATCAGGCCACTTCTGTGGACTCCCCACCTGGGAATACCTCATGACGATTCCTCACAGAGTTAGGCAGGATGCTGAAATGAGAACCTGATGAAGTTCCCTCCTCAGGGTCATCAGCACCCACACTCCGCTTTCACTGTAAAATGGTGGGAAGCTGTAGCGACTGGGTACTGATCACGGCTACTGTCAAGTGCTGCCCAGGCTTCTTAAGATGTTTTTTCTTTGTTCATTGCCCCTTAGCTTGCCCCTTAGCTTTATCTATGAGCGAAGTAGAAAAAAGGAGATTCAGCAGAAGGTGTGAAAAAGATGCGAAGAGAATCTGACAGGTTTTTTTTAAAACAGAGGTAAGTAAGTATGAGGGGAGGGGAGAGAAATGTATAGAACAGAAAAACAGATAGCCTTCCGTTGTTAGTGAAGAAAGGAAAATTTAAATAGGAGGTTTTGGGTCTTTTTTAACAATAACAACCAGAGGTAAGTATGAGGGAAGGACAGAGACACATACAAAATAGGAAAAATGGAAGCTTATAGTCCTCAGTGAGAAGAACAGAGAAACCAAATAGGAAGTACTCTGAGCTGAGAAAGGACACGAACTGTACCTGAGAAAAAGGGGAGGATCAAAGTATTTGCTGAAGCATTTCCTGTCTCTGAGCTGTAGGGGGAGCTACACCACCCACTTGGAGACCTCTGTTATCCTTGCCCAGTATAAAGTAACAGGGAATAAAACTTGTTTGTTAAGGCCCAAAATACATGTGAAGGCAGCAGCTTTGTCTTTCCAAATGTCAGTCTGTCCCAGACGCCCATAAAATGGGAGTGTGATTTCGAGAGCTGTAGGCGTGAGCAAATTGCAATGTTGACCCTTCCACATTCTGACCCTGCCTTCCAACCCCACAAGGTCCTTTTCCTCCAATCAGACTCCAATACTAGAAGAATGCTTATTTGGAATAAAAGCATGGAGGGCAGCTTCAGACAGAAAGACAGCAAGTGAAAGAAGGGTTTAGCACTCCTGTCCATGCTCCTTTAAACTGTACCCCCACCCCCACTTTAAGATGTGGCTAGTGGCTGGTCTGCATTTGAGGATACAGGTATACGACAGTCTCATGCAGTTTAGGCCTAAAAGAACAGCCAGCTGCCAAGCCATTGGCAGAGCAAATCTGTCAAATCCATCACGGTTGCTGGTGGTGGATTCATGTCCTTGTGAAAAAGCATGTGCATGCACGCACACACTAACCATGTACATACCAGGACATAGCTCTATATTACACCTCTGTATCTGTGTATCAGCCCCTGCACAGGCTCTTCCTCCATTGAGTGGGCGAGGGTTGTCGCAAGTCCGGTATCTCCTCAACTGTCCACTGTTACATGTTCGGCTGCAAGTTCCCCAGTTGCTCCAAGGGCCCCAGTTACCATGCACTGCAGAAACAAATCATTTTCTAAACAGCAATATTTACATTTAAAGGCACTGTGAAGTCCAACAGAATAATTTGACTCAATGCTGGAGGCAAGTTTGTGTGTTAATGAAGGCACACTGTCTCTGAGAATGGCAGGGAAGAGCTCTTAATTGTACCCTTAGTCAGAAGCCCCTTTACATTAAGACTGGGGAGTTTATGGCGTCATTTATGCTGCAGGTGAACAACAGCCACCCCTTTTTGTATCTCAAGGGAGATTGTGTAAGTGATCTACGTGGCTGCCCCGATCAGTTCTACATCTGGTATTTGTGTCTAGCTTTATTGTTACATGCCTCCGCACAGTCTGAGTATATTGTTTCATGGCTCCCCACAATGCGGAACCCTGATAATTCAGGGCTTCTGATCACAGGGAGGCAAGCTCCTGATCACAAAGAAGCAAATTCATCTGCTTAGAATCTCCCCTTTAGACCTTCCTACTCAACGCAGAAAGGTCCGGGATGGAGCAGGTGTACTTAGGGACATGGGGGCAGGGCTGGTGCATGCTGACTGCATGGTCCTACACAAATTGGGATATCCTATTCAGGAATAACATCAGAACAGGGCTGTAGTGTAGATGGATTGTGCTGTTGAAAAGAGGATAGAGTTGTGTGAATTGATAGCAACAGCAGCAACATGGATTTGGGAAGCAAATGCTTTAATTAACCAGCCTCTTGCTTATGAGAGTTGCATAGTCTCTTTTTCGAGGCACTACCAATGTCTTTAAAATGTAGCATACAAAATAGCTTTCAGGTGTACATAAATTAAAGTAGTGAACAATATTTCAATTATATTTTCCTGGCGGATCAAAGTTCTGGATATAGGCAGCAGAGACTTTTGGAGAAATTAGCGCTCAACCCACTTCTCCCCACCTCTTGATCTGGCCTCTGCAGTCGAGCACCAGGTGAAGGAGAAAAGGTCTCCATGGTAAACCCAAGTTTGCCCCATGGTTCAAACCCCACATGCACTTACTGGGGCAAGGGTCGCTATTGCAAAAGTCAACCTGCACATCATTTCCTTCACATTTGCGTCCGCCATACTGTGGGGGAGGGTCTGAGCAGTCTCTTGTCCTCTGTCGGGTACCACCACCACAGGACATGGTACAGGCACTCCAGCTAGACCAGGAAGACCACTTTCCATTCACTGGTTAAAAATGAGATTTTTTATTTTACTTCTTTAGTCACACTTTAAAATACAGCACTGAAATAAAGGTTCTGTATCCATTCAAAATAACACAGGTCTCCAAGAACGATATAAGTCCCATCAGAAACTAAGGGTGAATGTTCTATTGGCCTCACCTGAAGGGTGATTTTCTCAAGTAGACTGCCATCATATTGGGTACTACTGCCATCTAGTGTCCGAAGGCAAGAATGCACTGAAGTCAAGACCTGGGGCATCGAGCCCCTCCCACTTCCAGTTTCATTCGCGACGAGTCTGGAGTGGCATATCTGAGAAGAACAAAAGAGGGCAACGGGCCTACCAGCAAGGAAAATAACAACACAGTCCCACCCCCATAACAAGAAATAACATGTGATGGAACCGAAACATAAAGGTCTTGACTGAATTTAATCAGTGCACAAGGGAAAACTTTGAACGTGAATAATATGACAGTGGAGCGCAACATCCAGATATTCCCCAAAAGGGAGGGCCATGATGGCAGTCTACCTGAGAAAATCACCCTTCAGTTGAGGCCAATGGACCATTTTCCTCAGGTAGACTGCCATCATATTGGGATGTACCAAAGCAGCCCTCAGTAGGGAGGGACCACCACTGATCACTTATCGGAAAGGACCTGCTGCAGCACGCGCCTCCCAAAGGAGGCATCGGTAGAAGCGTAACGGTCAATCTTATGTTTTACGAAAGAGTTTGGAGAAGACCACACCGCAGCTCTACAAATATCTGAAAGGGGTGCGTTGGTTGTGAAGGCAGCCGAGGTGGCTGCTGATCTAGTGGAGTGGGCCGTGATATTGGGTGGCACAGGAAGGTTAAGGGACTCATAAGCTAAAGCAATACAAGCTTGCAACCAACAGGACAAGGTGGACTTGGAGACCTTTTCCCCCAAGGTCCTAGGGTGAAAGGATACAAATAAAGACTCAGTTAGCCTGATGTCCTGGGTGAGAGACGTAAAGTTTGAGGGCCCTCTGAACATCCAGCGAGTGTCAGGTCTTCTCTAATGGGTGGACTGGTTTCGGGCAGAATGACGGAAGAACAATGTCCTGGTTATGGTGAAACATTGAGTCAACTTTAGGACAGAAGGATGGATCTGGCCTCAACACCACTGAGTCCTTATGAAAGATGCAGAGATGACGGGCCGATGACAAGGCTTCCAGCTCTGAGACTCTTCTCGCTGATGTTATAGCGACCAGGAACAAGGCCTTGAAAGACAGCAGTCGAAGGGGAACTGAAGCCGGGGTTCAAATGGAGGGCGCTGTAATGCCTGTAGGACCTTCAAAAGACTCCAGGAGGGAAAATGGTGACGCACAGCCGGAGAGAGGTGGGCGGCCCCTTTCAGAAAGCATTTTATGAGTGGGTGAGAGCCCACAGGAACGGCCGATGAAGAAACGGACAGGATGGAGGAGATAGTGGAAGCATGACGACGCAAAGTGTTCGGTTTCAGTCCCATTCTGAGCCCTCTATTTAGGAACTGCAGAACCTGCTGTATGGTGGCATCAGCAGGCTGGAGTGCACCAGGTGGAAAAAGCAAGCCAAGTACTCTGGTATATGCGAGTTGTTGACGGTCTTCTAGACGCTAAAATTGTGTCAACCACCCCTTGAGGCAATCCTGTGGCACTCAGCTGCCGCCGTTCAAAAGCCAGGCCGTCAGATTCAGCCAGGCTGGGTCTGGGTGCCAGATCGGTCCCTGGGAGAGTAGGTCCAGCCTGGCTGGCAGTGTCCAGGGATCTGTGACTGATAGGGAGAGTAGATCCAAAAACCACGATCGGCGAGGCCAGTATGGGGCTATTAGGAGAAGCTGAGCTCTCTTGTGCTGCAGTTTCTTCAATGTCCTGCCCAGGAGGAATATTGGTGGGAAGGTGTAGAGGAGACCCTCTGGCCAGGATGCTGTCAGCGTGTCCACTGCTTCCGCCGTCGAATCCAGATACCTCAAGAAGTAACGAGGCAGCTGGCAATTGTGGCTTGAGGCAAAGAGGTCCACTGAGAGGGTGCCGAACCATTGCTGAAGAAGGTCGAACACCACCGGATGGAGTTTCCATTCTCCCATGCTGCCTGCTGAGCCAATCGGTGGCCACATTCAGCTCCCCGCTGAGGTGTTCTGCCCTTATAGACAGCAGGTGGGTCTCGGCCCAGTCAAAGAGTTGGGTTGCCTCTGCCTGGAGAGCTCGAGACCTGGTGCTTCCCTGTCTGTTCAGGTGTGATTTTACACATGTGTTGTCTGTTTGGATTAGCACATGCTGCAGGGACAACAGTGGATGGAAGTGTTGAAGGTCCAGGTGGACAGCTCTGAATTCCAGCCAATTTATATTTTGGCATTGCTCCGCTCTGGACCACACACCCTGGATGAAGCTGGAATTGCAGTGGGCTCCCCAGCCAGTCAGACTGGCATCTGTGGTGATTATGGCTCTGTCCGGCTCCTGGAACGGGGTACCCCTGCTGAGATGTGTCTTCATTGCCCACCAGTGGAATGATGCTCTCAGCAATGGTTCCAGCTGAATCACACAATGGTTGGAGTTGGCAATGTCTGCCTGAAAAGGTAGAAGGGCCCATTGAAAAGGTCGAGTGTGGTGTCGGGCCCACAGGATGATGTGGATAGTGGAGACTAACGTCCCAAAGACTCTTGCCAGAAACATGACGTCCGCCTTTGAGCGTTGTATCAGGAAGGTTGCCATGGCACGGATGGTGGAAATACGCTCTGGGGACAGAAAAACCATGGCTCGAGCCGTGTCCAGTATTGATCCCAGATGCTGGAGCCACTGGGTTGGGTCTAGATGACTCTTCTCGATGTTGACTAGCCAGCCATGAGAGCTGAGAACATCTAGGGTGTAATGGAGCTGTCTCCTGGCTTGGTCCTTGGAGCGCGCCCAAAGGAGGAGGTCGTCCAGGTAGGGATGAATATGGACTCCCTGTAGATGGAGGAAGGCCACCAGGGTAACCATCACTTTGGTAAACACTCGTGGGACCGACAGCAGACCGAACGGCATGGCCTGGTATTGAAAGTGGTGTTGGCCTAATGAAAGCCTCAGGAATCGTCTGTGGGCAGGAACGATCGGGATGTGGAGATAAGTGTCTTTCAGGTCGATGGATGCCAGAAAGTCCCCCTGTTGCAGAGCTTCCACAATGGTCGCCAGTGACTCCATTTTCAACAGGCAATACTTGACAAAGCGGTTGACGAATTTGAGGTCCAAGACCGCCCTCCATGAAGAGTCTCGCTTTGGAACTGCGAACAGAACGGAGTAGACGCCTTGCGACCTTTCCGCTGGTGGTACTGGTTCTACTGCGGCTATGTTGAGTAAGTGATGTAAGGCATCCTGCATGACCCTCCCGTGAGATTTGGAGATGGGAGAGGGGCAATATCTGTCTGAAAGTGTCGACCAAACCTCTATGTTGTATCCGTGGGAGAAGATGCTTCTGACCCAGGATACCTGAGTTAAAGGGAGCCAGGAACTTGTGAAGAGAAGTAGCCTGCCCCCAATAGGGATGGCGTCAGAACTGCCTGCGCTGATGAGCTTCTCTGCCGTATAGGGAAGATGTGGCTTGTCGGTTTTGGTACTGGGGTCTGCCCTGGAAGCGCTGGCTAGGCCAGGGTGCCCTGGAGGAGCAGAAATTGGAAGGCTGGGCATCCCAGCCTCGCCCCCCAGGCCACGTCCCCCCCAAAGGGCTGGAAAGGACGGTATGGGGCAAACCGTCAGAAAGGCCTGCGGTCATCTCTCCTGGTTGTGGCTAAGGTAGGTTTTTGGTTGTCCTTGGGGTCAATCAAGACCGCTTTAAGTGCGTCTGCCCCAAATAGCAGAGACCCCGAGTATGAAGTCATGGACAGGTTGGATCTGGCAGTGGCATCAGCCTCCCAGTGGCATCAGCCTCCCAGTGTCGGAGCCAAAGGGTTCTTCGAGCTACTACTTCTGTAGCTAGAGCCCATGCTCACTGGTGGGTTGCATCTAAAGTGGCATCCGCCACGAATGCAGCTGCCTTATGAAGCTTGACTAGGCCCTTTTGTAGCGTGACTGGATCCGGACTGGGATCATCCAAGAGGTCATCAAGCCACATCATCGAAGCCCATGAGAAAATTGAGGCAGCAGCGGAGGCCTGGATAGAAAAGGCAGAAGCCTCGTGATTCTTACATAGTGCGAAATCCAGCCATCTTTCCAAGGGGTCTTTGAACTGTGAGTCGCCTTCTTTCGGAAGGAGGGACCTAGAGACTAAGTTCGAAATTGGTTGGTCTACCCCAGGGACGTTCAGAAAAGACATGAATTCCAGGGCCAAAGTGTAAAGTCTGTTGGCTAGCAGGAAGAAGCGACGTGGGTGCAGTGGGCGGACCCATTCCTCTCTGGCCTGCTTGTTGATGGGGTCTGGCACAGGAATGGAGTGATCCGCTGATCTGGGCAACTTGAGAACCCTGGCGCCCTTAACTGGTGGAGCAACGGGTTGTGGTTGTGCGGATTGGATGCTGAGGGTGTCCAACACTCTGCGACAAAGGGGAAGGTAGTCAGCCGAGTTGAAAAGACGATAAGTCTTCCTCTGCTCCATTCATCAGGATCTGCCTGCATAAGGGAGGAATAGTCTTCCATGCCTGAGGGTTCGCCGCCAAGTCTGCCTCTAGAAATGTCAAATGGGTTAGGCGAGGAAGGATGGATCTCATCGTGAGGGCCAGGTAGCCGTATGGAAGTGTGCTGCCGAGTAGCTGCTAGCTGAGGCAATAGGTGCGCCTGAGGCTGAGCTTGGGAGAGGAACCCAAGTACTTCTTGTAGCTGGGACAGAAACTCTGGGGTCAGTTGCAATCCTGTGGAGGGATCCGAGAGTACAGTATGCTCCTGTGGAGGAAGATGTGGCTGCACCGGTGGCGGCAGAGAAGCAAGAGGAACCTCAGAGCGGCGTGATGATTGGCTGGGAAAACCTTGGAATTCGTCGTCTGATGAGCCGGCAGGAGATTGAAACAGAGCAGGCAATGCCTCCTGAGGAGGCTCATCCAAGATTGGGGCAGAAACATAGCAAGCCTGCTTGGGAGTGCTGTGGGCAGACAGGTGCTTAGTCTTGGCGACAGCTTTAGCATGCTTGTGCTTAGAAGGTTTGTGTGGTGCAGGGGCAATGCGCTGTTGATTTGCCCCTGAGGTCTGCGGTGCTTCTGGTTGGTGATCCGCCATGTAACTATCGAAATGCACACACAGTGTGGAAGGTGCAGTGTCACGCCCGTAGAGTGAGGAAATAAGGAGGTTGGATCACTATAGCACTAAAAAATGGATGGGTACTGGTACTGCACTACTCAAAACAGGGTGCTGAGAATAAATTTTGATATAATATGGGCCACAAGCTAAGTACATGCACACAATGGGGAAGGTGGGAGACCGCTATTGTATGTTGTCCAAATCAGTATGCTAGAAAAGTTTTTTCATGCTATAGTGTGGCCAGAGCTAAATACACACACACAATGGGGAAGGTGCGGTATCGCTACTATGCACTGATCAAAACAGAGTGCCAAGAAAATTTTTATAGTGCAGTGTGACCCAGAGCTAGATACATGCACACAATGGGGAAGGTGCAGTACCGCTAATGTGCACTGTGTAGGCTATGCACAAACAAATAAATTTGCTTCAATATGGCACCCATGCAGCAAGATACACACACACAATGGGGAAGGTGTGGTATCGCTTTAAAGGGCCTGCAAGCTATGCAGCTACTATGTTCAGCATGGAAAGTTCAGTGCAGCTGCTAAGGGAGAAAAGCTTAACTACAAAAAGTGTAATAAATTCACTTAAAATTCTGCCCGGAGGTGAGGGGAAAAGGCAGCAGAGTAAACAAAAGAGGTAACAAACAAAAAAAGGAGTCCGCTAAAAAAGGCGGGAAACCTAAAATTCAAAATGGCGGATGGGAGGGGAAGGAGCAAAGTGGCCTGAAAGGAGCTCCTGCGACCTGGACTGGGCAGCCAGGAGGAACCGCTGCCGTTAGAGAAAAACTGGAGACCTATGCATGCTCTAACCGCCAAAGAGGGAAGTAGATGGAGGCAGCTGTGGACGGGAGGAAAGGCCGCAGGGTGAGTCTGGGGGGGCGAGCCCCCGCCAATCGCAGAGCTCAAAGGCGAGTTACCGTCTAAACAAGTGGTAAGGACCAGCAGGAGCTTCCCAAGCAGAGACGGGAAGCCGGAGGCACAGGCTAGAGAGCACTGTGCCTAAGGGAGAAGGAGGCGCAGCTTCGGGCCCGAAAACGGAGAAAAAAGGAGGCAGCCGCCGCTGCTAACAACCAAGGAGGTGGAAGGGGGAGAACAAACAAAGTTACCCCAAACCCCAGAAAACAGAACACCAAAGATCGCAAACACTCTAAGTAATCTAGAAAGGGAAGGGGAAGCAGGAGAAGAAGAATAGCCAGCAATCCCACCACTCAATTACACACACACACACACACACACCAGTAAAACTTAGCCAAGATGCAGATATCCAAATGCCTCGGACGAAGGCAAGAATGAAACTGGAAGTGGGAGGGGCTCGATGCCCCAGGTATTGACTTCAGTGCATTCTTGCCTTCGGACGCTAGATGGCAGTAGTACCCAATATGATGGCAGTCTACCTGAGGAAAAGAACAGAATCTAAACTAGAGGTGACAGGGATGACATTCCCAAATACACAAGTAAGCAGGTGTGTGTGTATATGTGTGTGTGTGTCTTTACTAGGAAAAGAGGTGCAAGGGAAAGGAGAACTGAACCCTCCCCTCTTTTATAAACTTATCCTCCCCTCCCGTTAGTTGCTCCAGGCACTTTTCTCCTTTCCTACTTCTGATACTGGAAGTGAACCAGGAAGGGATGAAATTGTCAGGCACAGAAAAATAGGGAGAGGTAAAGTATAGGGGGAGGGTTCAGTGCCCCTTTCCCATGTGAATTCTCTTTCTCTGTATGTGTTTCTCTCTCACACATATAATGCTTTGTATGTGAACTGTGCAGACATGTGGAAAAAAATATTACATAGGCAGTAAAGGAATCATGACTAGTTGAATGACTGGCCAAATTGCAATCCACTCAAGTAGAGTCCTATAATAATGCTTTTCCTGGACTTTCATACTTCAGGATCCAGGTGGTGGTGGAGGTGCATTTTTGAACACTCTTCTATAGAAAAACATCCTTGCACATAGAAAAATGACTTATCAGAAAGAAGGCTAGACCAAATCCTTCTCCCCAACATGGCCCTTTACCATACTGGGAGATAGTTTAGAGAAGACATGTTTAAAAATATGGTTCTCCCAACTGAAGCTTGATATGGCCCAGGAAACGTTTTACCACTTGATTATGTTGAATAAATAAACTAGCTCTTAATCTGCACAACTGGAATGACTTGACTTTTCTTTTTTGGTTTAGCGTAGGAACCATACAAATGCAAGCCATGTTCTGAAAATCTGAGGCTCTCTCCCTTGATTATAGTCTCTAATGCAGTGGGCAAAGGGATGATGAGTTGCGCTAGGCGCTGTTTACAGTGTGTGGAGAGGTCACATTTTTTGCCCTACACATGCTCATGTCTAATTGTTGTCCTTTCCCCTAACCCACATTCCCCTAACTTTCCTTCATTCCCCTCTCACCTTCCATCTACAGCCCTGTTCTTTCAAATAAAAAAGAACTAAAAACCTTTACGTCTTTATAAGCCCCAGAAAAAGACAATGCATTCTATTTGTAACTTACCTGGACAGTCTCTCTTGCTGCAAACCTGCATTTGTGCATCAGGTCCATCACAGTAGACACCATCAAATGATGGAGGGGGGTTATTGCATAGCCTTAATCTGGTGTGAGTACCTTTGCCACATGTTTCACTGCAGGGTCCCCATGGTAACCATGAGCCCCAGGCACCATTAACTACAAAACAGACAGAGTTACAATCCAAGCAGGAACTCCATTTTCATTAAAAAAACAAACAAACTAACATTGGGTTGGATCCAAAGGTCGCATGAGTGGAAAGCGACCTGAATTACTGATCTTCCCTCTCCCTTCCTCCCACCTAATTTGAAAGAGAGGGAGGAACAACACTCTAGAGAGGGAGGGGGGAAGAATTCATTTGAAATGTGGTTTATGTGTGGCACTTAACAATCCCTCTGTATTCTCACCTGGACAAGGTCTAATGTTGCACATGATTGACTCCACAGCATTGCCATCACAAGGCCTTCCACTGTGTTGGGCTGGAGGATTGCTACAAGTTCTGGTTCTTGTCTTGTTGCCTTGCCCACAGGTTCTAGAGCACTCTTCCCAAGAGCCCCATTCTGACCAGTTGCCATCCACTAAAAAGAATATATATATATATATTATATGACTTAGTAACAGATGTTGAAATATGTGTTGGACCTCAGGATTATTAGGACAAGCAAAACCTTGTCAGATATATAATGCAACCTGCTTAAACTAGAGCATTCATAAGTGGTAAAATTGCATGTTATTCAGAGTTTTCCCAGAACTTCCTCTTGCTAAAACAAGCAGAATGTAATGTTATTGAAGCTGCTATATTTGCTAATTTAGAAGTAGATTCCACTAACACAAATTAGACTTAATTCCAAGTCACTATGTACAGCAGGAGTGGTTAACCTGCAGCCCAGGAGCCATATGCAACCCACCAAGAGGTATTTGGTGGCGCACAGGAACCCACCCCTGATAATTCTGTGGTAATTCTGTGGCTTTTCATTTTCATTTTTTACTTTTTCCATGGTAATTTACCTTCACCGGGCTTTCCTAAGTGCTCTCAGGTAATTTCAGTGTTTTCAAACTAATTAGGGCTTCTTAACATAACAACACCAAAAATATCTTCCTTGTTTCTCCCTTTTTGCTGTTTCCGGATGCACTATTAATAGTGCTAACAGTCAGCAACTTGTGATGCCTACGGCTGCTGCTAATTAACGACTATTCCCAAGTGCTGCCAAAGGCATCACAGCAACAAAAACAATGCAGCTAGTAGATGAAGTGAGTAGATGTGATGAAGTCTGCAGTCAACATTACCTATTGATTACATTGGCGAGTAAATTAAAGGGGAAAGAGGGACTTGAAGGATTATGACCTCTGACTTCGGAGGAAATAATTAAAAGTAAAAATAAAATAAACATAGAATTTATTTGAGGGAATTTGGGGGGGAGGACTTTGACTAATGAATTTGAAGGAAAAGAAAATCAGTTAAAAATAAAATAAACTGGGGGGAATAGATGAGGGATTAGTTCCACTTTGGCGATGCTCACTTCCCGCCTCAGCCATGCCCACTTTTCTACATTGGCCATGCCTTCTTTACCATGTGGCCCCCAGAGGGTTGGCCATAGCTCAATGTGGCCCTTGGCCCGAAAAAGGTTAGCCACTCCTGGTGTATAGGATCAAGATGTTATGTTGCATCAGAATGTAACATGTGAGCCATCTATGAATACGTGAAACAGCAGCGCTGAATTGCTGTGGGTTATATCCTATTGGCGTCCCTCCACTGATGGAAGACACTTTGATTCGTTGGTGTCTTCCATCAATGGAAAAGGGATCATGGCCATCTTTGGTGATTCCCCCTCCCCAACCAGCTGCCATGCTGTTCCAGAGGGTTGGGACACTCTTCAGGACAGTGTGGGAGGTATTAGGGAGAAGCAGGGTGGAGGTGGAATTGCTGAGACCACCTGTATCCTTGTCCGGCTGATAGAAGGCTCCACTGGATCAAACTGCCTTCTGTCAGTGGAGGGACACCAATAGAATACAACTCCATAACAAAGGGGGTTTAAGCAAAAACTTCACATGAAGAGAAGTGCCTTCTGAGTGTCTGATAGAGCACTCTAGTGTGCATACAAAGAGTGAAAATCAAAATTTACCTGGACACAGTTTATTCTGACAGCTGCGTATTTCGTGATCAGGCTCCGTACAGGGCCGTCCACCATTTGCAGGGAGCGGATTGTTACACAGATGGATCCTTTTTTGAATACCTTGACCACATGTTACACTGCATGGCTGCCAATCAAGCCAGTCAGAAAATCCTCCATGCACTGGAGTAAAACAATTTCATATATTTTAGTCAATATTTCTCTCACCATCAGACATGTGCATGTTATTTCTTTTTGACCTTTTTTTTAAAAAAAACAAAAACCCTAAACATGCACATGATGATGATACTAGCAATAGTAGCCTCAACCACTGGTTTTCAGTTGATGGGTCTTGCTCCACAACTGGATAGGGACTTGACACAAGGTGAATCACAACAGTGAATTATTGCTATTTCTTTGTATTTTTTTCTTAAAAGCATTAATTGCAAGAAGAGTTTCTCATTGTAAGCTAAGTTAATGGCTTGATGATGCTTAATACCATTGAATCTTTACAGCAAAGGAGGTTCAACCTGGACTAGTTGAGGCTGGGAGATTTTCTGGAAACACCCACGTATGGATGATTTTAAGTGCCTTGAAGGAAGCCTGTGATCCACATATCACAATAATAATAATGGATCCTGTATATGAAAAGATGGAAGACCAATGGCCTAGGTAGCATCCTGATGTTGCCATGCTACTTCTAGAGCAATGCTTCCCAAACTTCTTTTCTAAATTGAAACTGGAGGTACAGTTCATCTTAAACTTTTAAAAGTTTGCTTCTAGAGCATGCAAGAGGAAGAATGGCATGCCCTCAAAGAAGCACACCCTGCAAATTGTGTCTGAGGTAATTCTGCACCATCTCTGCTTTGAGAGCACTTGAATGCCCCAGCACTTAATGAAGACATTCAGCAAAAATGGTCTGGAAGAAGGCAAACCCCGTGCAGTCAATCATGCAGGGATGTATGAATTAGAGTGGCTAATTGCCAGATAGGCGACAAACAAATTAACTTAAATATTATTATTATGTAATAGTCAACTATCTCTATGCGTGGAAACTTTTAGATCATAGGAGCCTTTAATGCTTGATTAGTTTCAGTCTAGAAGGACCATAAAAATATTCTCATGGTTCCCTAGGGAGCTCCAACACACATGTGGGGAAGTGCTATTGTACAGAATGAGAGAGATACAAATAGAAAACATGGTCTCTCTCTCTCTTAACTGGCCTACTTCTTTGCTTAAAAGCATGCAAATTGTGAATCACACAGAGTTCCTCAATGAGGAGAATAAAAAGGCAGGTAAGATTCAGCACCCACCTTGGACAATGAATGGCACTTTGACAAGGACAGAGCCCATTAGGTTCCTAGCTACACACTCGTATTCAGAAGTATCCTCTTTATGTGCAACTGCAATACGCAAGGAGCCATTTGTCAAAACAGTCATTCGCTCCTGACTATGGAGAGGCCAGCCTTGGCGAGACCATTCAATGCTTGGAGGAGGTTCCCCTTCTGCTTGGCAGTTCAGCACCACTGTGGTTCCAGCATCAACAATAGTCTCTACTGGTTCAATTGTAATAACAGGCGCACCTGAGATAAAAACAGAATGTTCCCAGTTTGCTGACTTTTGCAATAAATCACTAAGAGCGAAGGAATTCTTCCCTGTTCCCAACACCCTGCAATATTTTTGGTGGTACCATGGAGCAACTGATATAGGTTGAAGGCCCTTTTGTTATTCTGTAAGAGTGTGTGTGTGTGTGTGCGTGCATGTGTGTCCGTGCGTGTGTGTGTGTGTGTGAGAGAGAGAGAGAGAGAGACGGGTGAGATTACAGGCGAAAAGTGACAGGGTGGGGAAGGGTTAAGCACCCACACACACATTCACATGGTTTCCCATATTTGCTGGCATAACATTTAGAAGTGTGCAAGTAGCCGTGGATTCACCTTAGGAATTAATTGGACCCATTGAGTAATCTGCTCAAACATTCTTTAAGGGATATTGAGTGTTCAAAAGGAAGGCTCACAGGCCAGTTTCTCTCTGCCACCTGCTACCCACTGCCCCTCCATCAAGGGGGGTAACTCAGCCTGAAGAACAGGATTGAGGTTCCAGGCTTTGAGGGCTCAAAGATGGCAGATGCCTTCACAGCCTGTCCTGGCCAGCAGCCAAACAATGAGTAAAGCACACTGCCATCATAGTAGGGATGGGCAAGAATTTCAATGCAGTTCACATTTCAAGCTGAATTTATCAAATTCGCACTTTCCAAAACAATATGAGAACTGAAACACAGTCATCCTTTGAAATTCGCACTTATTCGAATTTTGCAATGCAGTTCACCAACCAATGTTCACAAAAATGCATGTTAGGGGAAAGTGCACATAAAAATGAATATATGCGTGAAAATAACATGCAAAAATGCATTGTATGACAAAAATGGCTTGCAGAAATGTGTATATGAGTCAAAACTCCTTAGAAAAAAGGGTTTTTAAGAGAAATTCACACTAAAATGCTGGAGAATTTTCTTTTTTTCTTAAAGCAAATTGCTACAGAAATGTGGAGAACTGAATTTAAGATTGGAAAAATGAGAACCAGAACTGACAGCTCTTTCCATCCCTACAACACAGTGAATTGGCAGCATCATTTTCTACCTGGGATCATCAGGGTTGTCGTAGCTCAGCTTCCATGATCCACAGTGGAAAAAGATGCTGCCAGTTTCACTATGTTGGCAGCACACATTTTAGTGCTCAGCCACCACTGGAGAAGCAGAAGAGGTCCTGTGGGTGTCTCCTATCTTTGATGAAGGCCTTGGCCACCTGGTACCTTGACCCTCTACCTCAAGGTACCTTTTCCTCACTATAGAAAGCATTGGGGGTGAGAGCAGAATTGAGGTAAAGAACACGCAGTTCCAACTTCATTCATGAAGCTCACTAGGTTGCCATTGGCAAGTCACTACTCCTTATGCTAAACAACTTAACTGATAAGACACTATGGGTGACATGCTTAACACGTAGCTAAACCACTTGTTTTTCTTTGATTAATTACAGGTGGAGGGGAGTTCTGACTGTTATCGGGATCGTAGCATGTGGGGGAGGTTAATCCCTCCCCACCATGCAACCCCCCAATCCATTCCCCTCCCACGTAGTTACGAGGCTTGGCAAAAAAGCATAATATGTAGTTTGGCCCTATAGCTACATTGACAGAGGCAAAGAGGGAGAGATTAATGTTTCAAATAAATACGCTTTGTTTTTCTTGAAATCTGCCTACATTAACTCATGCAGCAGATACATCCAAGCATAAAATTTAGAGCTCCCAACACAATCGTATGAATATATTTTTGTGGCTTACTGTGCAAAGTTAGGGTTACACGGTGTTCAACCACACCAGCATCATTTGTAGCTACACATGTATACTCCGCAGCATCTTCATTCTGAAGAAAAATAAGCATGCAGTCAGGTGAGTAATCAAATCCATTATTGTGTTGATTATATATTAACCTCAGCATTGGGTTGGAAACAGTATGGCTGATTTGATCAGATAGATAGATAGATCCATCTCCCCATTTGTGAAGGGAGGAAGGGGGTTGCATCATTAAGCATAATTATGCAGGGGCACTGCCAGGTTAGCTGTCCAGCGCTGCTTGTTGTCCCTGCTCTCACTGCACGAAGGTCATCTGCTGGTACCAAGCCTATAGCCATTATACTGTGTCACCACTTGCCTGGCCTAGGCAACATCCAAGATCCTCTGTGACAAGAACTCTGCCAGGAGGGTGGCCTGTTCAGTTTTCGTGGCAAAAAGAAGAGGCCCCCAATGCTACGTGTTTTCGGGCTGGTTCACGAGAGCATCACTTGATATTTCTACACTGGATTGCTGTCCATTGCTATATATCACATTAGTAGAGATTTGAGTAATGACTCACGACAGTGCCATAGATGGCAAGCGATCCATTGCTGAGTTGTCTGATCCTGTTGCTGATCTGAATGCCAACTCCTTTTTTGCTCCACTGGATAGTTGGAGGTGGGTCTCCTCTGACTTCACAGTTTAGAATAGCATTGCCACCCAAGGGCTCAATCCGACTGGAATGATAATCTCCCATGAATACTGGAGGTTCTGGTGGAGAACAGCAGGAAATAGTTTAGGTTACTTTGTATAAAGTAAGAGTTCAAATGAAACTAGAGCCAATATATCTAGGAAAAGCAACATGAATTAAAAACAGTAAATGCAAGCATTAAAACATTGAAATGTGGCAAAAATGGAATGAAACTGAATCCAGTTTGGTGACTGTCTAGACTGTTCAGCTATTTTTGAATTCAATACTTTTATATGTAGGAAATTTACCTAATTTAAAATGTTTGTGAAAGCTTGATTCAACTTTAATTTGAAAAGAGGTTTCACGTCCAACTGTTGATAGGACTCAATCAATTTTCATTTTCAGAAGATAGACAGTCCATTTCCATTATTTCTCCTTATCACCTATTATATTAGATTCTGCATGAGAGTGTGAACTAGGAGTCAATGAAATAATTCCCAAACTTACCAGGAATACATACCTTTCACATACACAAATCCAAGAGCCTTGATAGAACCAACTAGATTTTCTGCTGTGCAAACGTAGGTTCCCGAGTCCTCTTTCGACACTGTTTCGATAACAAGTCTGCTAAGTCCATTCACATCATCATATTGTGCTGGCAGAACAAGAAGAAAAGAAAAGAGGAAAACAAGTCAACAAACATTAAAGCAGCTTTGGAAAGGCTCAATACAGCATGTGTATTTTACAGGTTAACTTTAGGTGTTCAGCATCCCATACTCTACTAAAAACAGCTTTATGGTAAAAGATTGCAGGTGGAGATAATTGTCAATCACAGCTTTCTGCCTCCCCACCCCGAGTTTTACATACACTGTACCTCATGACTTTTGTGGGTTGCTTTAAAATGACTGAACTCCTCTGCAAAAAGGATATATCTAAACATGGCCATCTTTTGGAAACCAAGGCTTTTGGTGGCTGGAGTAAAGAATATATTCAATTATTTTAAGAGATACTGCAAATTACATGTTGATAGTACGTTTCAATAGTGATTGCAACCTGCTATATAATTTATTTCTTTTTAAGTAAAAAGATTTTTGGTACTCTCAGGAGAGCAAGAGTATCCATCTACCACACATTTGGGACTCTTTTGGTGTGACAACTGTTTAACATAGGAGCAAACCCTGGCTTGATACCAGGTGTACACTCCACAGCAAGCTGTTGCATCCAGATCTCCAGCAAGTGTATCAGAATCATATAAATGTTTTCAAACACCTGGTTGACTCATTCACTCATCACATTTTTAGGTGTGTGTTTTTGAAAGGTAGCATGCACAACTTTGAAGTGGGGAGGAAGAAACAACATGCCGCTGGCCTTTTATTTGTGGGAACCAATGGCTAAAGCATATTGGCATGCTCTTGCCCATAGTCTTTTGCCTTTAGAGTGACTGAACCCTCCCTTGCTTGGGAAAAAGTCTAAGGCACAAAATGCTTCTCCTTCTCAAGGTTGTGAATACCCAGTACAAAATGCACAAGGATATGCATCATTCTTTGGTAGTATTATGAGAATTGTTGTTCCTTAAAATACATGCATGTGGCAATCAAGCCCCCGTGAGTGTGTATTTTAAGGAGAACAGGGCTAACAATACATGCAGGTGCAATTTACGATTTGTTGTATACTGTGTATCACTTGCTGGGGATCCATGAATGGAAGAGTGCTCTGTTTTTGCACTCATACCCAGAGCTTGGAAAAGATACTTTTTTGAACTATAACTCCCATCAGCCCCAGCCAGCATGGCCACTGGATTGGGCTGATGGAAGTTGTAGTTCAAAAAAGTAACTTTTCCAAGCTCTGTTCATACCTTATTAGTGGGCTTCCCATAGGCACCTAGTTGGCCGTTTTGAGAACAGGAGGTTAGGTTAGATGGGTTTTTGGTATGATCCAGCAGGGCTCTTCCTACAGACTTGCATTATGAAACACCTACGAAGTGACCCATATTTTGCTATTTCTAGCTGACATTTTGTCACTTTTCCATTCTGTCTGGTAAAGAGTTCTTTGTAACTCAAAAGGTGATCCAAAATAAAATAATCACCTTACTTTTTTTGTAAGCAACACACTGTATTGTACAAATAAAATAGTTGCCAAATGCATATACTAACTCCATGTCAGGAATCCAATTTTTCTAAAATTCCTGTGTTTTCTAGATATGATCTCACAATATACTGTCAAACTGTCTTTTGCTATACTAACCCACCTGGGATAATATTATTGTTAAAAGTCCACGCGATTCTGGGCACAGGAACTCCAATTGCTTTGCAGGTTAACTGAAGTCGGTCTCCTTTGTTTAAAGCCACATCTCCAGGGAGTTCAGTAAAGGTTGGGAGCACGTGGACTGTTAAGTTGATAGTGTGGGTATCTTCACCAGCAACATTGCTGGCAACACAGGTGTAGCTGCCAGAATCTTCAGGCTGTAGGCAGGGGGGTAAAAGAGAATGGCATGCAAACATTCAGCGGAATACAGTATCCTGTGATAAATAAAATGTACACAGGGGGCATTTCAGAAAGCATTTGTCTGAAGTTTGTATATGGATTTGAATCATGCAATGTGTTAGATTCGAGGGAAGAACTGGTTCCCTGCTTTCCCCGTGTTGCTGGGAATCAGCAAGGGAATTTTTAATATATTTTGTAAAAAGCAGACTATCCAAAACTAGAAATATTATTATTTATAACCATCTATCAAAGTGCTGCCACTAGTTTCATGTCCATGGACTCCCTACAGGTACTTGCATCAGGGGTCTCTGGCCCAATAAACCCACACAATGCACACTTTCAGGTTAGGTACACTGCATGCCCATCAGCTTAGTGGCTGGGTCAGATCCATACTTGGAAATTTCTGGGAATACGTTGGTTGTATGTGCTCATCCCCATCCACCACTAGGTTCAGTCTTTTTCACGGTTTGGCATGTACAGCTATTTTGTGAGGCCAGTTAAGCAGTGTCAGTTCTCCAAGACTCTAGTTCTCTAGACTCCCCCCACACTGAGTCCCAATAAGTCTGAATAGCGTAGTGATCAGTTGGCAACAGGAAAAAAAAAGACCCCCACCCAAGTAGATGGTGCAAGGTTAAGGGCCTGGAGGCTACTGAGCTATTGGCTCCTCCCATGGTCCTATTCCTTATGGCAAGGGGGAAGAAACTCCTAGTTGGCCCCCAAAACAATCTAGGCTTTATGCCTGCAATAGGGAACCTGTGACCCTTCAGATGTTATTGGACTACCGCTCCCATAGTTCCTAAACATTGGCCATGCTGGCTGGGGCTAACGGGAATTGGAGTACAACAATATCTGGAGGGCCATAGAATCTCCATCCCTGTTTTATATGGTGTGGGGCATAGCACACACTCTTTCCAAACACCACATTTTTCACAGCCAAAGCTATTTTGTGAATTAAATGCAATTTCCATAAATGACTAGGAGGAAAAAACAACAACCACTCTTTCCCCTCCCATCTGTTTTGAGTATGTTCTTTAAACTGATGCTTACCACGGCATTGTCCACAATGAGATCTCCATATGGCATAGCCATATATTTTCTCACCATGCTCATTAAAAGCGTGCCATCTTTTTTCCAGTTCATGGATGGTGTTGGCATTCCATCAGCAACACACGGCAGAACTATGCGTGAATTTTCAGCAACTGTGTAATGGGCCTCTGTACTGTGTATCTTAGGTGGGACTGTGTGAAGATTTTTTTTTAAAAAAAATACTATTAATCACATATATTCTTAGGCATCTACAAAGTTAGATACTGCGTAGTACATGGTGTCAGAAATAAAAGTCATAAGCATGTCCCAACACAAGGGTGTTAAAACACCATAGTGTGGATATTTATGTAGGAGGTGATTCAGAGAGCTCGATCTGCTTAATTTGGAGGAGGGAGGGAAGACAGAGCATAGCAGGTGGATGGTGGCATTCTACAAATATATTATTATTTATTATTATTAACTTTATTTATACCCCGCCCTTTTTGCAAACTGGAACTCAAGGCGGCTTCCAGATAAAAATAAGTACATATCATTAAGAACCTATAAAAATATAAAACATATAAACATATAAAATCAGCATTAAAACAGGATTAAACTATTAAGATGTTAAAACCAGTTACTCTTAAGAAACTGCAGCCCAGTTTAGGAGCATACAAGTAAAACAATAACATACAGCATCCTCTTCAGTCACTACCCTTAAAACCTTCAGTTCCAAAGGCCTGCCAGAAGAAAAAAGTCTTTAGCTGTCGGCGGAAAGACTGCACAGAGGAGGCCATTCTTGCCTCCCTAGGGAGGGAGTTCCAAAGCCTAGGGGCAGCCACCGAAAAGGCCCTATCTTGTGTCCCCACCAGTCGCACTTGTGAAGGTGTTGGGATCGTGAGAAGGGTCTCTCCTGAAGATCTCAGGGCCCGGGCAGGTTCATATAGGGAGATACGGCCTGACAAATAGCCTGGACCTAAGCCGTATAGGGCTTTATAGGTCATAACCAGCACTTTGAATTGTGTCCGGAAACAGATTGGCAGCCAGTGGAGCTGTTGCAGCAGGGGAGTTGTATGGTCCCTGTAACCAGCCCCAGTTAACATTCTGGCTGCAGCTCGTTGCACCAACTGAAGTTTCCGAACAGTCTTCAAAGGCAGCCCCACATAGAGCGCGTTACAGTAGTCTAAGCGGGATGTAACTGAGGCATGTGTCACCATAGCCAAATCAGACGACTCCAGGAACGGGCGCAGTTGGCACACTAGTCTTAACTGTGCAAAAGCACAGAGGGGATGTCAAGACTGTGGGAGCAGACTAATTTAAAGTGAGAGAATTCGGGAACAAAAATGCCAAATGGCCATAAAATAATTTAGGCTAAACCAATGCTTTTATTGGAGGCACTTGTTTCAAGGTAGCATTGAGCCAGAAGACTGCAGCCAAAGAACTAGTTGTTGAATTCAAATCAGTATGTGAAAATCATACCAAAACCCAATATGACTTCTTGGTGCTCATCGCTTCCTTAAACTTGCCAGATCACAAGTATGGCAATGAGCAATGATAGCAGAAGATACAACAGAATAATTCCCCTTCTACTGAACCGTTAAGGTAAAAAAGTATAATCAGAGTATAGACTCTAGTCTTAATAATGCTATGTTCAGCTCAGGCAAAGGGACTCACAGCACAGTGAGCATCTCTGTATATTCTTTTTAGAATATCTTTCATTCAGTGTAACATTAATTTATCCCACTAAAATTCTGACTATAGAGATCCTAATAACAGCAGTAAAGTACATTCTTTGTTTTTCCACACCAATAAATCTGGCCCTCCAGATGCTGCAGACTCCAACTCCCATCATCCCTGACTACTGGCCATGCTGACTGTGGCTAATGGGGCTTGAAGTCCAACAACTGGAGGACCACAGGTTAGTCACCCCTAAATTAAAGGTTGCTTAGGGTTTTTCCAATTTGTTGCTGTTGTCCTCTTGGCTGCAGCCACTGCTCAGGGCCAGTTTTAAGTTTAGGCAAAAAGCTCTCTGGAAGCCCCTCTCATCTATCAGTGGGTTCTAGTCGGTTTATCTGGCAGTGGCAGCAGTGCTCTGAGCATCACTGTGCAGCAAAGTCTAGTCACCAGGCATTGTGGGAAATGTAAATGACGACCACCCAGCCACCCCGTACTGTGTAGAGCTCCTTGAATGGGAAATGTATTTAAAAGAGCTTCTCACTCCCCGCCCCAGCAGTTCATAAGTATCCTTATTTCCAGTTTGGAGAAATATATCATTATATATTGAATGAATGAACCCACAATGCAGGGGGAAAATGAACTGACAGGGGCATATCTAACTTTATTTATTTATTTGATGAGAAAGGCCTTCTTTTTCAAAATTGGCTCAGCAATCTCAACTTGAACCAAGATGTCAATGGCAATTATACATTAACCAGATGCTTATGCAATATCTACTCTTCCATATTTTGCATATTTCTTACATTGTATAGCCATCAGTAGGTATACATAAAACTCTGAACACAGTGTACTTAGAACTCCTTCCACCCTCTTTGAAAGAACCTTGGGAAATAGATTTTGGAATGACAATCCAAATGAAGAAACAGGGGGAAAAGTTTTTAAGATCTGTCCCAAAGTCACCTTTAGATATATCAAAGAAAATATTCTGTTTAGGAAATGCTAGGCCCCCATAATGAGCTCAAGTAGGACTCTTGCAAAGAACAGTCTATGCTGGAACTGCAGGGCTTCTGATCCTTCCTTAACATGTATGATATATGACTACTATAGAGCAAAGCAGTCCCATTCTGGCAAGAATTGGCTCTGTAATGCAAAATGGCACTTAGTCACGTTTGCTCATTTTTCATTATATAAAGAATCTTTGGTGTATTCCCTGCCGCTTAGGACCTAGAAGATACACAAGTCTTATGGTTAAATCCTGACACTATTTTTTCTGAGCTCTTAATATGCATAAATCAGGACTTCAATTTTGCAAATATGGATTAATGTTAAATTTCCAGCATTGCTATTTTAGCAACTAAACATTTGTCCAAATTTACAAAATTGAAGTCCTGATTTATGCATATTAAAAGCTCAGAAAAAAATATAGTCTGGTAAGTGCCACAAGATAAGGCAGTTTAACTATTTTTTAAAAAAGATTAAGCCTCCTCAAACAATTTTTGGAAAGGTGGGATAAAAATTAAATAAATAAATAGAACAAAGAAAGTCTGGAATGCTTTTTAACTGTTTTAATATACACTCTTGTATCGTTCCCCCCTTCTTACGTTTGCCCAATTTCTCTTAAATTGAATCTCCAATTAATTATAATTCATTTAAGAAATGGGTCACGATGATAGAGTATTTCTGTCTATTTATTATAGTTGTGATTGTATGATGATATGTAAAAAAAACTAATTAAAATATGAAAAACAGAATGGCTACCATGCTCACTTCTACCATGATTAACAGGCCAATGCATATTCTCCAGTTCTAACCTTACTTACCAAGCACGGTGAGTTCCATGCTTGAACTGCTTGATCCAGCCACATTTGTAGCAGTGCATGTGTAACGTCCAGTGTCACTAGGATGAGCAAATGCAATCTGTAAAGACCCCATGCTGAGAATTCTCTGCCTCACTGATGCTGTGACTTCCTGTCCCTCTTTATGCCATGAGATCTCAGGAGCTGGGTACCCTTCTGCTTCACACAACAGGGTGGCAGGCTTATCCACAACAACCACATATTCTTCAGGATGAGATTTGATAGCTGGAGGAACTGAAAGGTAATCAAGTTTTTTAATCCACAGCCCTAGAAGACAATGGGATAACACCCCCTATTATGTTTTACAAGCTATTAATTCCCCAGGCTCTCTCCATCTTCTAACCCTGTTGATTGGCTCCTCTGTGATCAAGTTCCGTCTTTTCCATCCATCTCTTTTTCTCATGAGCAGGTGACAAAAGCAGGCACTGTCTGGAGAACTAGTTCTCTTTCCCTTAATGATGCATTTCTTAGGGAGTTAAGAAGCTAAAGCTCAGTTAAATAGTTTCATGCAGCTCTTGGCATAGTTTCATGTGAGAAGGAAAATGGAGGAAAGGGGTGGCAGAAAGAGGGATAGCTCTTGGGGGCGGACCCACTTTTGACTCCTGTCCCAGTCACCACCCCCATGTGGCCCCTGACAAATTACATAACATAAGAAGGGCCTGCAGTGGTCAAACAGGAGTCTATGGGAACCCTGCAAGCAGGGCCTTAGTGTAACACTTGTGATTCCCACCAACTGGTATTCAAAGGCATACTGACAGTGGAGGAACACAGCTATTGTAACAATAGCCGTTGATACCCTTTCCCCCATGAATTTGTCTAATCTTCTTCTAAAGCCACCATTATCTCTTATGGGAGTGAATTTCATAGCTTAACTATGCACTGCGTGATTACCCCTAAGGGAATACAGGCTTTGACAGAAAAAAGGTTGTCCTTTCCTTTCCTAGAGGTATACATTAAATGCTTTCTGAGATAATCTCAGATTTTAACAAGTTTTAGTTCACATGTAACACTTACTTTGGATTTTCAGTTTGATCTTTCCAAGGGCAGTGCCTGCTGGATTCTGAGCAACACATATGTAAGTTCCAGCATCTTCAGCAGCAGCTTTTGCAATCTGCAAACTGCCACTGGGGAGAACTGTATAACTATCCTCTAGAACACATGCACAAAATGTATTAAATAAGACACAGTTGTAGGAAGACAAAGTAAGACCAATTTAAATCCTAGACAAGTCAACTAATGAAATTAAATAATGAAATCCGAGACATGTCAAATGAAGAAAGGCTGACGGAACTGTGTATGTGATCACACTAGAGGAGGAAAAGGCTAATGTTGATGGTTTTCAATTATCTACAAACGTATCAAAAAAATAATAGTGAACAGTTGTATACTGTGTGCCTTGAGATCACAAAAGAAACAATGGATTTAAGCCCCAGAAATAGACACTTTATTTATTTAAAATATTTTTGCCACCCTTCATCACAAACAATCTCAAGGTAGGGTAGAATAGCTCAGGTTCAGTACAATATAAAACAAGAGCAGATAAACATATACAGAGCCATTACTTCCTGCTGCCTGGCATCCACAGCTATAGATTCTATAAAAATAGTTCGATGGCAAAGTAAGTTTCCTAGAGAGGTACTGAACTCTTTTTTGTTTGAGTTTTTTTCAAAGAAAAGGTGAACAGGCATGCACATCGGGCGATTTTTCTACATTTGGTAACTGGTAGCCAAATGTGTGGACTGACTCCACTGAAAAATATTGTGTCCACTGAAATCCCTCTGAAGCAGCAGGTACACAGCCCAGTGGTGCTCCTGAACCCAGCTTTATCACTGGAGGCCCATGTGGCCTTGATGGCTAGGGATACCTTTCACCACCTTCTCCTGGTATGATAGCTCTGACTGTTCCTGGACTGAAATAGCTTGGATCACAGTAGTTTAGGCAACAGTGTCTTCAAGACTAGATTACTGCAATGAGGCTTGCCTTGTGATTGATCCAAAAACTGCAGTTAGCACAGAATACTGCATTGTGACTGCTGACAAAAGTGAGATTCTGTCAGCATATTCCACCTGTGCTCAAAGATCTACACTGGCTGCCAATCTGTTATCAGACCAAGTTCAAGGCATTACTCTTGGTATATAAAGCTTTTAAAGTTCACTTAAGGGATCTCCTTGCCCCATGAGTGCCTATTTGATCAATTTATTCTGCAAAACTTGCACTTTTACAAATGACACATAATGACCATTCCACATTTGTGATGAGTTGTTTCTTTACAGAGGCAGCACCCTGTGCTTTGGAACTCCCCGCCTATTGACATTACACGGATGCCTTCACTCTGTTGTTGTAGTCACCTGCTGAAAACCTTTCTGTTTCAGCAAGCCTATCCAGACGCACAATTTAGTTACTTATATTTGTTTTAAAGTTTTATTGATTTTATCTTTATTTTTAGTTTATTTATTTATTTATTTATTGCACTTGTATACCGCCCCATAGCCAAAGCTCTCTGGGCGGTTTACAGCAATCAAAAACATTAAAACAAATACACAATTTAAAAACTTATTTTAAAAACAATTTAAAACACAATTTTAAAATTCAAAACAATATAAAAACAATTTAAAAACAATTTAAAAACAATTTAAAAACACATGCTAAAATGCCTGGGAGAAGAAGAAAGTCTTGACCTGGCGCCGAAAAGGTAATAGTGTTGGCGCCAGGCGCACCTCGTCAGGGAGATTATAGTTATGATGATTTTATTTATATTTGCTTTTGTTTTGTTTTATATGTATATTTGGTTTATGGATTGTAGCCATGTTTTATTTATTTATTCATTTATTTATTGCACTTGTATACCGCCCCATAGCCGAAGCTCTCTGGGCGGTTCACAGCAATCAAAAACATCAAAACAAATATACAATTTAAAACACATATTTTAAAAACAATTTAAAACACAATTTTAAAATTTAAAACAATATAAACACAATTTAAAACACATGCTAAAATGCCTGGGAGAAGAGGAAAGTCTTGACCTGGCACCGAAAAGATAACAGTGTTGGCGCCAGGCACACCTCATCATAAAAATCATTCCATAATTTGGGGGCCACCACTGAGAAGGCCCTCTCCCTTGTTGCCTTTATCTATAATTTGATCTGTTCAATGCTTGGAATTTTACAAACGCTAAATATTAATAAATATTAAAACTACTATTACTGCTACAGTTGCTGCTACTGCTACTGCTACTACTACTACTACTACTACTAATAATAATAATGAAAGATCGATCTACAATGTTCTATTCTCACATGAATTCATCTCTTTATATTGCAACCACACAGTGATAAACATGCATGTGTGAACAAACTCTGAGAGATATTCTATGTATAACCTTTTATAGGATACAGAATTATGGCATTAGTTCCCTTCCAATTGCATGTTGCTAAATGCTCTAAGGAGAACTGAAAATAATAAAGCAAAGCAAGATACCTGTTGTGCTAACACTGGCCCCTTCCTTCTGCCATGTTATTATAGGATGTGGTGTACCTACTGCTTCACATGGTAGGAGAATTGGGTTGTTGAGGATAACATCAAGTGTTCCAGGTTGGACTTGAATAGTTGGTGGTTCTAAGATGCAGAAGATCGCAAAAAAGAGCTGATTACTGATCCACCAAATACTTTTTGCTTTATCACAGTTATTACGCATCCTTACAAGGGTTAAATGGTTACCTAAGCTTAGCATTGAGATATATAATATGTTACATTCCTTACCCATTCTTAAAATAAAAAATGATCTCCTGGAATCCACTTCTCCTAATACCTTCTTTCCTACTTTTCAAAAACTCATGATAAATGTTCAAACAATTATTCACAAAAACTCGCCTTCCCAAGCACCTCCTGGCCGATTAAAATCTAAACCATGGTTTGATGACCAATGTGTTCTAATCAAAAAACAAATGACAAACATCTACCAGAGAGCTATTACTACAGGGTCCCGTGAGGATTTGCAAGAATATTGTGAAACAAAGAAAAACTATAAAATTCTTATTAAGAATAAAAAATAACAAGAAATAGACTCCTTATGGCGGAATCTACTTGAAGCTGCCAAATTAAAAAATTCCAGTAAATTTTGGAGCCTTGTCACATCATACTGGCCAAAATCACAATTTCAAAATACTGTAAGTGTACCAGCTCATATCTGGGAAAAAATTTTCTACAATCTATACTTAGATCGTATAGATCCAAGTCCAATGATATATTTGTTAAATGAGAACATCCAGGAATGGCCTCCGGTTAGTAACCAAGAAATTATGTACCTAATTTCAAATTTGAAACCCAATAAAGCCCCCGGACCAGACAACATTCCACCTGAACGTTTTAAATCCAACGCAAACTGGTGGGCGCCTGTACTTGCCTCATTATTTACACACATAGACTCAACATTGGAAGCGCCAGAAGATTGGGGACTTGCTACAATCGCTCCTATTTATAAAAAAGGACCTGCCAATGACCCGGCCAACTACAGACCGATCAGTCTGATAAATATAATCAGTAAACTGTACGCAGCTCATCTCCATATAAAACTAAATGAATGGCTAGAACAAAATAAGATATTAGCTATTGAACAAGCAGGATTTCGTACCAAACGATCAATTTTTGATCATATTTTGGTATTGCATCACCTAATCGACAAATATGCAGCTAGAAAAAATGGAATCCTTTATGCAGCATTCATAGATCTAAAAGCTGCATTTGATTCCATATCTCGCCCCCGTCTCTGGTCGAAATTAAATTACCTCGACATGGACAGACGCCTCCTGGCTTTAATTCAGGGTCTCTATAGTAATACATCACTACCAATAAGATGCAGTGCTAAGGGCCATTTATCTAAGCCAGTCCCAACATCTAAAGGTGTCAAACAGGGCTGTGTACTTGCGCCTGTTCTATTTAATATTGACATCAATGATATAGTAAAACAGCTAGCATCTGTTCCTGCCCATTCTCCTATTTTAGCTAAGAAATCAAGGAACATTTTGTTATATGCGGACGATGTAGCTCTACTTTCTCGAACTTCTGTCGGTCTGAAACGTCTTTTAAACAGCCTGGTAGATTATTGTTCTAGCGAGCTGTTAACAATAAATGATGAGAAATCTAAAATAATTGCTTTTACTCGCAAAAAGATAAACTATCGCTGGCAGATACAGGGCCATAAAATAGAACAAGTCAATTCATTCAAATATCTGGGATCCGTATTCCAAGCATCAGGTAGCTGTCAGTTCCACCGCCCAGAGAGCTGTCACCGCCCAGAGAGCTGTTGCTAGTCGGGCGGTATATAAGCTTAATTAAATAAAAAAATAAATAAATAAACTTGCGGTCTTAAATGCACGAAGAACGATGAAAACTTTGTTGGCGTTCATCTTCTCCAAAGGTGGACAAGCTTTCCTACCAGCTACAAAAATTTTTAATACCAAAGTAATACCTCAGCTGACCTTTGGTTCCCAAACGAATAAAAATCTGAAATTCAATGAATTTGAATCAATTCAAACTATTTTCTTGAGGTCAATTACGGCAATTCCTTCATGTATCCCAAATAACATATTGAGACTGGAAACGGGAGTATTACTAATTGAAACTAAGATCTGGCTTTTAAGAACCAACGCCTGGTTAAAACTTATCTTTGACCCTATAGGACTTGCTCCTGATATCCTAAGTGATAACTTCCAGTCGCCATGGGCGGATCTTGTAACTGAAAAATTATTAAAAATAGGTTTTTCCACCCAATATGTTCTTTCCCTGGGACATGATGCTGCCTTAGCAAATATTCGCCAGCGCTTGAAAGATTTAGACTTTCAACAACAGCTAGTCCTAGTAAAAAATCAAAGGCATAATGCCAAGTTCTTTATTCCAATGTCCTATTTAACGAATTTAGAAGTGCCAAAATATCTCAAAGCCTTTGCTTGGATTAGAATGAATACTCTCCCTTCAGCTGTTATGGACGGTAGATTCTCTAAAATCCCATATAAAGATAGGTTATGTCCCTGTGGGGAAAATGCCGTGGAAAATAACACACATGTCCTTTTCCATTGCACCATATATAGGAATCTAAGGCACCAATTAATTACTCCTTTACTGTCTGGTCTCCAGCATAAAAATGAACAATTCTGGCTAGAATATTTACTAAATGACACATCACCAAAGATAACCGTACAACTAGCAAAGTTCAGCTTTATTGCACAAAAATTAAGAAATAATTTTATAAAAATTTCCTAGACCAAGTTACTGCGATTTTAACTTTGAAGACATAATGAATGATAAATTGTAATTTTCAGTAAACTTTATAAAAAAATTTGTTTTTATACTCATATAACATTTTATCTATTTTACCTCTATTTTATAACATGTATATGTATAACCAACTAAACTTTGTATCCAATACTATTGGACTATGTTGTTGTCAGAATATGTTGTTTATAATGTTTTCATGCTGACCATATGGTCGTAATAAAATCTATCTATCATCCTTACAAGGTTGCCTACCAAGAGAAAAATATTCCCATTTTATAAACCATATAATGAATAAACATGGATACTTGAAGCCAGATTATATGCAAATGCCTGTCCACTATTGCTTCTGCCTGGCCGCTCACCCACTAGCCACTGCCAACTCCATTCTACTGTGGAGCCAAACTTCCATTCAGCTCCAGAACACTGAATAGCAGGTGGTTGCCACCTTAAATCCCATTTCCCCAAGTGCAATGCCTGATGTGAGGCTGGTGTGACACCAGGCATTGCCTTTGGGGAGGTGAATGGGAGCTCAGATCCTATTTTAAGGAGACACCTTCTTGTCACCATTGGGACCAGGTAAGCTGCTCATTGGGTAGGAAGGGGTGCATCACTCCCAGTCACTTGCACTGTCTCCCCGCCCCCAGCTGATGAGTAGCTTACCTGGTCCTGGAGGAGGTGGTGATATAGCTCCGCATATTTTTTAAGTGGCACGCTGCTGGACTGGGTAAACTTCTCATTGGGCAGGGAAAGAGGGCTTGCCTGCCTCAAATGGCAGCATTTCTTCACCCAGCCTTAGTTGTGGTGGAAATTCATTTTCAGAAAGGCAAGAAATATACACGTTCCCACCTCACCCTGTACATGAAGAGTCATGTGTCTGTGGGCAGAACCAGCAGCATTCTGTGCAGTGCATGTGTACCGTCCTGCATGGTCCAGCTGAGCAGCAGTTATTTCAATAGCACCTATGGGAAGAGGTGAGAAACTGTCAAGAATTATCCTACAGCAGGAAGAGCCAAACAGTAATTATGGACCACTTGGAACTCTCAGGCAGTTCAAGTGCAGCTCCCAGATACTTCAAGAAAGTGAAGTTGGTACATCAACTAGTGGAAACTTCTTCAGCACAAGTTCACAGGGAGAGGAGCAAAAGCACCTTCCTAGAGACATTTTTGGTGTTTGTGCCTTAAATGAAAAGGTTCCAGCATAATAGGAATATTTTCTTCCACCCACCTTCTGCTTCCTCAAAGCTAAATTCCAAGACTGGGGTAGCACAGTTTACTAGAACACTGACTGAAGGAGGATTGAAAGAAGGCAACAGAAATATGCAGATATGGAGATAAGATGTAGCGTGTGGCTCTTAGGGATGTGAGTATTTTGATTTATGGCTGGAGCCTTTGGTTAGAACTATATGTTACTAGTGAACTTATGCATCCAAATTCCTGGCTGTCAATTCTCCACTTCATATGGATGGGCAGGAGGGACAGTACTTTATCCTTTGGCTTTGGAACCTGGTTGGAGAAAAAGCAGCTCGGAGAGGAAGTGCAGCAAGGAAAAGGTGGGTGGGCTCAGGAGCGATTAAGCACCCTCTCCCTCCTGTCCATCATTTTCCCCCTGCAAATCACACCCTCTTGATGCCACTTTTCAGTGATTTGGAATCAGGAGTTGGCCAATACAATAATATGTGGATTCTGCTGCAGGCTCTGGCCCAAACAGAAATGATGGTGCCTTTTAAAGAGCTGAGAGTAGAGATGAGTGAGAATTACAATTCAGTTCGCATTTCAAGCTGAATGTATCAAATTTACAATTTCCAGAACAATATGAGAACTGAAACACAGCCATCCTTCAGAATTTGCACTTATTTGAATTTTGCAATGCAGTTCCCGTGCTTTATATGACCAGAAATGCTTTATATGCTGTGAAATGGCTTGCAAAAAATTGTACAATAGTCAAAGCTCCCTGCAAAAATGTGTTTATTAGGAGAAATTTGCACTAAAATGCTGGAGAATTTTCATGGGGATCCTTTGTTTTTTAAAAAATTGCAAATTGCTGCCGAAATGTGGGGAACTGAATTTAAGACTGGAAAAAATGAGAAACTGAGAGAACTGAAATTGACAGATCTTTCCATCTGAGAGTGAAATTGTCATTGCCATCCCTAAAATGGTTTTGGAATTAATATATTTTAAAGTCTGTTTTTATGATGCGTTAAAGTGTTTTTAGTGCTTTTGTTTGCTGTGTGGGCTCCTACTGGGAGAAAAGGTGGGATATAAATCTAAATCTAAATCTAAATAATAATAATAAAATAATAAAATGAAATAAAATAAAATAAAATGAAATAATAATAATAATAATATAGAATTCCAAAAGTGACTCAGAATCATTATAAACCTGAAGACAGAATTCTGTAGCCATCTCCTCGAGGAAGAAGTCTTATTCCATTCTTGGTCCAGTAGATTGTGGGCAAAGGAACACCTGATGCACTGCAGGGGATCACTACTGGAGACAACTTGGTTACCAATAGATCTGCAGCTTCATCCGCTAAGGATGGTGGCACTAAAGTAAGAAAAATAAAACTACTGATCATTTACATCGTCGTGATGTTATCTTGAATGAACTGTAGTAAATGACCACTATAATAAGCACAAACTGAAGGGCATACAATATACAATACAATGTACACCATACAAGAGCTTGTTTCATTTCCATAAAGCTACAAACTGTAGGCTCATGATCTAGATCAGGACCCTAGAGAGGAGAGCAGAGAGTTTTACATTTTTTGCTTGGAGCCCAGTCTGTATCAGTGGTCCTTAACCTTGCAATTTCTACTGCCAAAAAATATTCCATTCATTTCAGTAGGACACATTTCAGCAACTCAAATTGTAGGCATAGGATCCCTGATCTAGATCGGGCCCATAGTGAGAGGCTTAAAGTCCTTCTACTACTCCCCCCCCCAAACTAGAGTCTCAGTCTGGATTTGTAACACCCACACACTTCACTTCAGGACCATTACATCACTCGACCCTTATTTTGTGCAAAAGACATTTTGACAGTTTCACAATACTGTACCTTGGACAGTAAGGGCAATTGCTCTTTGATCCTTGCCTGCTTCATTTGATACCGTACATTCATAGAGTGCAGTGTCATCTACAGTGGGAGAAATTATTACCAGGGACCCTGAAGACAAAAGCCTGCAGAGAGAGCAAGAGAAGGGGGGAACAGTTATAGTTCAGTTGGACTGTTTGAGGGGAAATGCCATAGTTACTAAACTTATTGTCATAGATGGTAAGATTCAAACGCTGATGGTCAATAGTGAAGTAGAATCAGAGTGGCAAAGGATTTTATGCACCACCTCCTAGTTGTTTTCTGCCTAACCCAGATACTCATGGATTCATTTCAGACTGAACTCCAGAATATTCACAGTCTGTGTCCAAATCTGAATTTGGCCTTTGCCAGTTTCATGTTACTAACTGGCCCCTCCCAGACAAGTGCTCTGCCTGTGGAAAGTCATGAGACAGAGGAATGGGATGGGCCCCAATTTGTGACATGGTGATTGGTATGACTCCAGCATGTTCCAATGCACAACATGATGGCATCACCTCATGTCAGAGCCAGTGGCCTCTGGGAAAGCCTAGATCTGCCTGGGTCCTGGATTGGCTGTAAACTGGACCTAAGAATAATTATTTGTACATTGATTGGTAACCCATATTATTTTGGGGTTGGATCCACCCCTTTCTACCTTTGAAAGGATATCCTATACCTCCTAAAATATTTAAAAAATCCAATCTAAGGAAGAGTCCTGGCCTCTCTTTATCTACCTAGGCAAGATCAACTGTGCCTTGTTCCGGTCCTCCCCACAGCCGCAGGCTTGTTGGTTGCCCTATCAGCCAGCTCTCAAACCTCCATATGCTGCTCCTAAACAACAGATGGGTGCATAATAAGATCTCCCTCATTCACGATTTAATTGTGGATGAGGCAGCAGATCTGGCATGTATAACCAAGACCTGGGTGGGTGAGCAGGGAGGAGTCAGTCTCTCCCATCTATGTCTGCCAGGGTACCTGGTTCAGCATCAGAGTAGACCTGAGGGTCAGAGAGCTGTGGTCTATAGGAGCTCCATCTCCCTCTGCAAACACCCTGTCCATGTGACAACTGGTTTGGAGTGTTTGCACCTTGTATTGGGTCAGTGGGACAGACTGGGGATTCTGTTGGTGTACCGTCCACCCCGCTGCCTAACAGGTTCCCTAGCTGAGCTGACGGAGGTGGTCTCAGGTGTACTGTTAAGATTCCCCTGCTGGTTCTGGAGGATGTCAACATCCATGCCGAGGCCACCTTATCCGGAGCAGCTCAGGATTTTATGGTCTCCATGACAACCATGGGACTGACCCAATATGCGATTGGCCCAACACATGTAGCAGAACATACTCTAGACTTGGTTTTTGCAACTGGACATGGAGATGGTGATCTGAATGGGGGGGGCTTACATCAGTCCCTCTGTCATGGACAGATCACTGCTTGCTGAAGTTTAGACGTAGAGTGGCTTTTCCCCTCTGCAAGGGTGGGGAACCTATTAAGTTGGTCCACCCCCAGAGACTAATGGATCTGGATGGTTTCCAAAGGGCTCTGGGAAGTTTTCCTGATAGGGCTGGCGCTCCTATTGAAACCCTGGTTGAACTGTTGAATACAGAAATGACCCGGGCGGTTGACATGATTGCTCTTGAGCGCCCTCTCCTGTGTAGAGCTTGTACGGCTCCATGGTATACCCTAGAGACAAGACATTTGGTCTTACCATAAAATGGTTTTCTCTGTGCATGTCAAAAGCTGATCTCAGGTGGGTACCTAGCTCCACCTAGCAGTTGAAGGCAGAAGAGTGCTAAAGAGTTTTTTTTTTAACAAGCTCCTTATTTCAGTTTTTGATAACAAGCCAACCAACAGGAGGAAAGAACAAAGAGAAATAATAGGAACCATCGACATGAAACAGATGACAACAGCACTCATATGCTCTCTGCTGTAGGCCTAAGATGAAAAAGACAGTAATGGCAGCCCAGCTGTCCTAGGGAGTGGCCCTGAGATCAGCTTTTGACATGCACTGAGAAAACCATTTTACGGTAAGACCAAATTACTTTTCTCCTGTGCATGGAAAAGCTGATCTCAGGTGGGGCATACCAAAGCTGACCCATGTAGGGTGGGAACATCACTGGGCTGATTACACTAGTGATCTGAGAGAATGTGCTGTAGCACTCTCCTCCCAAAAGCTGCCTCTGCTGATCCATATCTGTTAATCTTATAGTGTTTAATAAATGTATTAGGTGCAGCCCATGTAGCTGCTCTACAAATCTCTGGGATAGATGCATGGCATGAGAATGCTGCCAATGTGGCTGCTGTACTAGTTGAGTGGGATTAGGACAAAAAGAAGGAAGTACCAGCTCTTGCTGACAGTGGAAGGTAGACAGTACTTTAGGATGAAAAGAAGGGACAGTACGTAGGACTACTCTATCCTTATGAAACACACATAAATTCTTGTCAACAGACAGAGCATTCAACTCAGACATTCTCTGGGCCAAAGTAATGGCCACAAGGACCTTAAAGGATAGGAGAAGTAGGGAAATTTGACTTAAAGGGGGCTTTTGTAGGGCCATTAACACCTTGTGTAGATCCCAAGTTGGGTAACAACGGATCGTAGGAGGTGCCGATGCCATTGCCCCACGTAGAAAATGCCTGAGTAATGGATGAGATCCCAGTGGTTTCTCCGGAGATGTAGACAGAACCGCCGTAAGGGCTGAAGCCTGGCATCTGAGAGTGCCTGGCCTAAGACCCAAGGACAAGCCATCCTGTAGGAAGCAGAGAATGTTGTTTATATCTGCTTTCCTTGGAATTAAACCCTTCTTTTGTGACCACGTCAAGAGGGTCTTCCATGTAGTCTCATATATTCTAATTGTGGAAGGGCGTCTTGAGGCTATCATAGTTTCCACCACTTGAGCTGGAATGCCTCATTTTAAGAGGCGTCACCTCTCAATCTCCAGACATGAAGCGCCAGTCATTCTGGGTCTGGGTGAAGAAGATGTCCCTGCGACAATAGGTCTTCCCTGAGGGGAATTTGCCATGGAGGATCAATCAACAGATCGATGAGTTCCGGAAACCATGGTCTCCTTGGCCACCAAGGACCTATCAGTAGAATTGGATCTTTTGAAGTACCCTGGGAATGATTGGAAGAGGTAGGAAGGCATAGAGTTATCCTTGGGGCCACTGGGACGTCAGAGCATCTATGCCTTCCACCTCTGGTGTCACGTATCTGGAGAAAAATCTTTTCACCTGGCGGTTGAGGTGTGTGGCAAATAGGTCCACCTCAACTCTGCCGAAGCATCTCACTATTTTTTGAAAGGCCAACGGGTGAAGCTTCCATTGTCCCTGATGCACCTTCTGTCTGCTGAGCCAATCCGCTTGGCAGTTGTCCTCCCCCTTGAGGTATTCCACAAGGATCGAGTCCACGTGTGCTTCTGCCCACTGGAATAGCAGGGCAGCTTCCTTCTGTTGTTGTGGGGAGAGTGTGCCTTCCTGACGATGCAAATGTAATTTGGCCGATACGTTGTCTGTCCTGACCAGCACCTCGCCCAACTGTTTGATCTCCACAAAGTGCCTCAGGGCTAGCCGAATTGTACAAAGCTCCAGAAGATTGATTGGAAGTACTGACTCCTGTGGTGACCAAATCCCTTATATCATCTGGCCATTGCAAATGGCCCCCCAGTCTATCAGGCTGGCATCTGAGGTGTTCAGGGTCCGTGGAGGGTCCTGGAATGGTACTCCCTTAGTAGATTGGGTTTGTGCGCCCACCATAGTAGGGAGCGACGGACCACTGGTGAAAGTGCTACCTTCTGGTGGCGCCTGGCTGCAATGTCACTTTGAAAAGGCAGTAGCACCCACTGGAGTGGTCAATAGTGGTGATGTGTCCATGGTGTAGTGTGATAGGCTGAGACCATCAACCCCAAGATAACTGCCAGATGCATAAGATCCTCCGAAGGCAAAGATAGGAGCTGTGTGACAGCTGTAATTATCTTGTCTACTCTGTCTTGAGCTAATGTTATGAGTCCCTGCTCCGAGTCTATGGTGGCCCCCAAATGTATTATGTGGTGGGCTGAACAAAGCTGGCTCTTGGTTTGGTTGACAAGGAAGCTGTGATCCTTGAGGCATGCTAGGGTGATGTGCAGATCTTCCCAAGCCTTGTGGAGGGATGGAGACCAGAGCAGAAAGTCATCCAGGTAAGGAAGTCCTGAGGTGTGCCACCAGAGCAACCACGATCTTCATGAATACTCTGGGGGCAGATGCCAGACCGAAGGGCATAGCCCTGTACTGAAAGTGATCCTCCCCCACCGCAAACCAGAGGTAATATCTGTGAGATGGAAAAACAGGGACATGCAAATAGGCCTCCTTCAAATCGATAGATGAGAGGAAGTCTCCCTTTCTCAATGCCTCCTTGATGGACAGTAAAGTTTCCATGCGGAACCTGAGGTATTTTATGAACTCATTTAAGTTCTTCAATTCGAGTACCGCCCTGAAAGTTCCGTCTTTTTTTGTGATGGTGAAGAATACTGAGTAGATTCCTGAAAACCTCTCGACTGTTGGAACGGGCTCTATTGCCGCAATCTGCAGAAGATGGGCAACCACTTGAAGAGTCCTTTCCCGCTTGTCCAGAGATGTTGAGAGGGGGGAGGGGATAAACTTGGTTGGAGGGAGGGAGGTGAATTCCAGCCTCGATCCATATCTGAGAGTGTGCAGTACCCATTGGTCCGAAGACGTGTCCCTCCAGCGGTGGGTAAAGTGTTGAAGGTGTCCTCCCACCTGAGGGACTCTGGCATCAGAATTGATGCTTATTCCCTGTTACGCTGCGGCCAACTCAGAAGGGACAGGAAGGGGGGAGGCATGAATTTCAGGCGCCTCTGCAGTCAGAAGAAGCAGAGTTGGGGATTGTTGTGTCTGAACAGGAGCGTCCGGGAGGGGGGCAGCCTGCTCTTCAGCCATTTCCCACGAGTAACGTCCTTTCCGAGGAGCCGAGCGCACTGCCCCCAATTGAGGCAGAGAACTTGGGGGAGGAAGTTTCAGAGGCAGTGCCAACTCCTTCTTTCCCAAGCAGTTCCCAGGAGGATTCCAATGAGGCACCGCCTCTTGACCTCGAGCCTGTTGCTCGGGAGCAGGTGTCTTCGGATGAGCAAGTGGAGGCGCCGCCCCTGTCTCCTCGTTCCTGCCACCACGAGAAACAGACAGGGCAAAGGCAGGAGTTGCAAAGGAGTCAGAGATTACGTTCAAAAACATGTCCTATATAAGCCTGCTGCTTTCAGGGGGGGGTCGCTGAGTCAACTTCCTTCACAGGCTGCAGAGCATGCCTAGAGTATAGTTAGGGTCTTTATTTATTTATTTAAAACATTTATAACCCGCTCTATCTCCGAGGACTCAGAGCAGCGAACAACAAGCAAAGAACAATCCCATATAAAGATTAAAATTAGCATAATAAAAACAATATTAACTAAGCATATCAGTAGCAGGAGCCTGTCAAGCAATAAAAACATCCTATACATCGCTCAAATTAAATGCTTGACGAAAAAGGAACGTCTTGACCTGGCGAAGGAATATAACAAGAGAAGGAGATAACCGCACCTCTATCGGTAAAGAATTCCAAAGTCTGGGGGCAATAACAGAAAAGGCCTTAGTTCTGGTTCCCATTAGATGTACTTGAGAGGTTGGGGGAATCACAAGAGAAGGATTAGCGGAGGACCTCAAGGGCCGGGAGGGTTCATAGGAAGATATATGCCCAGACAAATAGAGAGGGCCCAAGCCGTGTAGGGCTTTAAAGGTTAAAACCAGCACTTTGAATTGAGCTCGGAAGCAGATCAGCAGCCAGTGTAGTTGTTGTAAAAGGGGAGTTGTATGGGCTCGTAGGCCGGCTCCTGTTAACATTCTAGCTGCTGCTCTCTGAACTAATTTAAGCTTCCGAGCTGTTTTCAGAGGCAGCCCCACGTAGAGCGCGTTGCAGTAGTCTAATCGGGATGTAACTAAGGCATGTGTTACCTTTGACAAGTCAGATATCTCCAGAAACGGGCGCAGTTGGCGGACCAGTCTTAACTGGGCAAAAGCGCTCCTGGATACCGCCGTTCAGAGCCGAATCCAGAAGCACACCCAAACTGCGAACCTGGGTCTTCAGGGGGAGTGCAACCCCGTCCAACATAGGTAAATTCCCAATGTCCAGATCAGTCCTACAACTAACGAGGAGCACTTCTGTTTTGTCTGGATTTAGTGAGTTAGCCTAGGAATTCCTATGAAGCGTAATGCTTTTGATGTATCCATTACTCTAATAAAACAAGATTTACTTGCACACACGCTCCAGCCTCATTCTTTCGGCTCTGGGCTGGACATTCCCCCGAAACTGGGATCCAAAACCCGATCTATTGGGGAAAGGTTGTTGGCTTTTAGACTGGGTACATTGCCTATTCCAGAAGGGACAGCTGGTACAGGACTCCTTTGCTCTTCAGAATGCCCTGGAGCCTCGAAAGGACTGGGAGGGCAAATAAGGATGGAAAGATCTACGGAAGAATCTTTTGTTATCTCGTTTTTTGGCAGAAGGCATAGATTTCTTCTTTTCCTTCGACTCAAAGACCCCAGCTAGGGCGGCGTCGCCAAATAGTTTGCCACCCACATACGGCTCAGATGCGAGATTAGAGTGGGCTGCAGTATCGGCCTTCCAATGGAGTAACCATAGAGACCTTTGAGTGAAAACAATCGCTGCTAATGACCTTGCCGAAAACTGCATGGCGTCCATGGATGCATCTGCCATAAAGGTTACTGCTCTTGAGATTTGCAGAAAAGACTTCCAGATTTGAGCAGGATCCTGCTGCAGGCCGTCCAATAGGTCCGCTAGCCACAGCAGGGATGCTCTTGCAAAGACCAAGGAGGCTGCTGCTGCTTTGATGGAGAGCGCACTGGCCTCATGAATCCTCCTAAGGCCTAGATCCAGCTTGCGCTCTGACGGATCCTTGAGGTGGGCATCCGAGTCTTTTGGGTTCAAGGAAGGATTTAATAAATTGACTATGGGGGCGTCGACCAGAGGAACCTTGAGTTGGTCCATGATGTGTTGTTCCAATATATAGTATTTGTTGGTAGTTGCAACCAATTTCTTGAACTGCAGTGGGGTATCAAATTTGGACTTGATCACTTTAGGTAACAGTGATGGAAGTTTTTGCACCCTTCACTTGGGTTTTGGGTCTGGACACACAGTCGAAATTCTAGATGCTGAGGGAGCTGGAGGATCTTCCGGAGAATTTAGGTTCAGAGCTTCCATTGCCTTGCACAGGAGTGGAAGGAATTGAGCCTCCTGGAAAATTCTATTGGTCACTACTTCCTTTGATACTGAATCTCCACTCCATTCTTCCTCATCGAGGACAATCAGCTTGTTGTCTGGGTCCACTGTTGCCTCCCCCTGAAGTTGAGGATGCCTGCCCTGTGAGGTGGCATAAGGGTCCGGTGATGCCCTGCCCGGTGGTTGGGGTGCGGTTGAAGAAGAGCGGAGTGTAGTGAGGCCCTGCACCACTTGCACTCTTGAAGGTGGCGGACTGGGTGCTGTGGCTGGTGTGCCCTGTGTGGGGTGTCAAGACTCAGCCGGTGATGTGGAAAGATCTCTGGCTAGATCCATTCGGAGAGAATCTCTCAGCTGTTCCTTTAATTGTTGTAGCATGTGCGGCGATAACTGAAACAGTAGAGGTTGAGCATGAGAACAGTGTGGGTTGTGCACCACCCCCTGAACTTGGAGTTCCTGATGTGAAGAGGGTGCAATGAAGGATGCTTCACCCCTCTTCTCCTGTAACGCTTGGTGAGACGTAGCTGTCTCGAGGAAGCCTTCAAACTCCTCAGGAGAAGACGATGTAGAAAAAAATCGCCTCCAGGATGGGCTGGAATTGGGTGCCTTCCTCCTCAGATAGGGATTCCAGGTCCCTTTATGAGCCTCCTTTGGTGCAGCCACCTGTGCATCACCAGGCCGTTGCCTGTTGTGACTGGTTCCCCTACTTCTCTTAAATGCCAGTCATTGTGGAGCCACCCTGCCCGCAACAGTACATGCCTCAGCTACCTCATGGCTGCTGGAAGAGGGGCAGGCTATGGCTACATCCGCCTGGGATTCAATAGAACCTAAAGGCCCTAGGGCCTGGTTGTATAATGGTGGAGGCACGACTTCCATTGTAGTGTGAGGCTGAAGTGTTGTAGGTTTCTTTGGTGGGTGGTCCGATTTGCGTGTTGCCTTCCCCATGGGCAGAAAACCATGCTGCGGGTCTTATGGGGGCTAAGGACTGTGATAATAGCCAGGCCAGGTGCTGATGAGCTGCGGAGCTCCCTGAATATGCTTCCCATGCGGCTGGAGCGTCCCGCCAAGGCCTTCCACGGGCGAGAGGATAAAGGAGGAGGTGGCAGGCACTCAGCGTCCTGGGGAGCATGCTGCAAGAGGTGTCCCTGCTCATGCCGTGAAAGTAGGGGGCCGGTCAGGTGATTGCCAGTAGGCAGGCACAAACATGCCTGAGAAACGAGGCTGGGGGGGCGGAGTCCAACGAAGAAGACAGTGATCTCACAACCGAAGCGGTGGGGTGGCTGCTTCGTGGTCAGCTCAGCACTGCCACAAAGTCTCGGGGGGGGGAGAAACATAAAATGACCAAAAAAACCACCTTTTTTGTTTTAAACAAGACACAAGTAGTAAAACAGTAAAGGAAGGAAAAGGTACAGACACACACTAGGAAAAAAACACCCAACTCTACAGGCCTGAACACAGAGAGGAGCTAGATCAACCATTCTTGGGGGAAGGCAGAAGAAAAACTGAAATAAAAAGCTGCGTAGAGCAGGAAGTCCTTGTAAAAAACAACTCCTTAGCACTCTTCTGCCTTCAACTGCTAGGTGGAGCTAGCTACCCACCTGAGATCAGCTTTTCCATGCACAGGAGAAGGCATGAGTCCAGACGGAGAGGAACTCCTGGTGGATGCAATTACACACTGGTAAGTGCCTATGGTAAGCTGTATCTAGGAGCAGTGATGGCAGCAAAAAGCAGTATTTTGCTGCCACTATCAAATCATCAATCTGCTGCCCAGCGGAGCTCTTCATAATTGTCCGGGGGCTATTACACACTGGTCCCAAGGACATGGTAGGACCATCTGAGGCCCGCTGTAATGAATTTGCTAGGCACTTCCAGGATAAAATCTTCAGCATCTGCCAGGACTTAGACTCCAGTGTTATAGCAGGTGAATCAAGTGAGGTATCCAGAGCACAGCCTTGTCCCAATTTCTTGGATGAGTTTCAGTTGGTACAGCTTGAGGACGTTGACAAGGTGCTTGGACAGGTTCATGTAACCACTTCTGTGCTGGACCCTTGCCCTTCTTGGCTAATAAAAGCTAGCAGGGATGGAACAGCCGGCTGGGCCAGGGAAGTGATTAATGCCTCTCTGGGAGAGAGAGTGGTCCCTGGCCACCTGAAAGAGGCAGTGGCCTGAAAGAGGCCACTCCTGAAGAGACCCTTCCTGGACCCAGAAAATTTTAATAACTATAGGCTGTTGGCAAACGTTCCATTCCCAGACCAGCTCCAGACACTCTTGGATGAGACTGATTATCTGGATCCATTTCAGTCAGGTTTCAGGCCTGGTTTTGGCACGGAAACAACCTTGGTCACCCTGTATGATGACCTCTGTCGGGAGAGAGACAGGGGGAGTGTGACTCTGTTGATTCTCTTTGATCTCTCAGTGGCTTTCCATACCATCGACCTGGTTTCCCAGAAGGATGGCTGAGTTGGGAGTGGGAGGGAGAGCATGGCGATGGTTCCACTCCTACTTGGCGGGCTGGCTCCAGAAGGTGGTGCGTGAGGAACATTGTTCGGTACCCTGGACTCTCCAGTATGGGGTTCTGCAGGGGTCAGTTCTGTCCCCCATGCTGTTCAACATCTACATGAAACTGTTGGGTGTTGTCATCCAGAGTTTTGGAGTACGTTCCCATCAGTATGCTGATGACACACAGCTCTTTTTCTCCTTTTCATCTTCTTCATGTGAGGCTGTCACTGTGCTGAACTGGTGCCTGGCTGCAAAAATGGACTAGATAAGGGCTAATAAACTGAGGCTCAATCCAGACAAGACTGAGATGCTACTAGTGGGTGGTTCTTCTGACCAGAGGGTGGATGTCCAAACTGTCCTGGATGGGGATGCACTCCCCCTGAAGGAGCAGGTTCATAGCTTGGGGGTTCTCCTAGAACCATCTCTGTCACTTGAGGCTCAGGTAGCCTCGGTGGCACGGAGTGCCTTCTACCAGCTTCAGTTGGTGGCCCAGCTACACCCCTATCTGGACAGGGATAATCTGGCTTCAGTTGTCCATGCTCTGGTAACCTCCCAGTTAGATTACTGCAATGCGCTCTACCTGGGCCTGCCTTTGAAGATGGTTCAGAAACTGCAGCTTGTGCAAAATGCAGCGGCCAGATTGGTAACAGGTACCAGACAGTTTGAATATATAAAACCGATTCTGGCCCACTTGCATTGGCTGCATGTATGTTTCTGAGCTCGATTCAAGGTGCTGGTATTAACCTATAAAGCCTTGCACGGCTTAGGACCACAATACCAGTTGGAACGCCTCTCCCGACACGAACCCACCCATACACTATGCTCAACATCCAAGACCCTCCTCCGGATGCCTACTCCATGGGCAGCTGGGAGTCTGGCAACAAGGGAGAGGGCCTTCTCAGTGGTGGCCCCCAAAGGAATGAATGATGTTTTTGATGAGGTGCGCCTGGCGCCAACACTGTTGTCCTTTCGATGCCAGCTCAAGACTCCTCTTCTCCCAGGCATTTTAGCATGTGTTTTTAAATTGTTTTGTAAAATGTGTTTTTAAATTTGTATATATTTTTTAATGTTTTGAATTGTTGTAAACTGCCCAGAGAGCTTTGACTATGGGGCAGTATATAAGTGCAAATAATAATAATAATAATAATAACAACAACAACAACAACAACAACAACAACAACAACAACTTGTCTGGAATTCAGAGCCAGGAATAATTTTTTTTGCATCATATAAGACATAAGCATTTAGGAACTAGAAATGGCTTGTAGTCTTTGTAGTTGGCATCTAAGATTGCAGAGATGTAAGATGTGTTTTCAAAATGAAGTTTTTAATGGAAGTTTTTAATGAAAATGAGTAAAATAGAAAACACTGCCAAAGATGCTATAATGACTGATAACTTCCAAATACCATTTATGAAGGGTTTGTTGCAATTATTTGGGTTAGGTCTAGGCAGTTAGTTCTCATATATAAATATATTAAAAATATAAACTCCCCACTGCCAAAATTCAAATGTATGCACCTCAGGGCATAGACTTGTTTGTTCTCTGTAAAATGCAATGCATACTAATGGCTCTACACAAACAACAACAAATATAGTATAGTTCACCTGAATGTGTTCTGATTCTGATCCACATTAAGGAGGAGTCCATTTCTCTTCCAGGTTATGGCTGGCTTAGGGATTCCTGTGGTCTCGCATGGCAGTGTCGTTTGGACATTCACAGTTACTGTAATGTTGCCAGGCCCAGGAGCAACAGATGGAGGAACTGGATTGGGGGAAACACATACATACAAGAAGCACACAACAGTGTTTATCAAGTTACTGATGCAGACCAATTGTGCAGATGTCATTTTACATTTTGAAAAATAGTACTGGGAGAAACAGCAACACTTTGGGAGAAACAGGAAAACCTGCAGTTTCACTGATTCAGAAGCTGTTAATATGCATTTTCTTCTTTACCATTTTTGTACAATGAACTGAATGATACTGTCAAGTGTGTAGGTCACAGGTCCAAATGCTTTTGCATGTGCTTGTGTATAAAGCAGGAGCGGCCCTCCAATGTTGCTGAACTACAACTCCCATCATTCCTGGCCATGCTGTCCAAGGTTGATGGGCAGTCAACCCATGCCCCACCCCCCGGTTTAAAGCATTAGAGCCTTACTATATAACTTATGTCTATGTTATCAAACATTAAAATACAAACAACAATTAAACAAAATAAAACTAAAAACACAGTATCTGATAAAAGTCTTTGCAGAGAAGTTCATATCTGTCCACTTGAACAAAAGAACACAACACTACAAACACAAATGTATTATCAAACATATGAACTCCATAAAACTAATGAGGAAAATGGGGCACAGTCTATCCCAATCCATCCATGCATAAATAGTATCATACATAGGACTCAATAGAACTCCATTTCCCCTCTCCTTCCTTGGTGGGCTACCACAGATACATGCACACAAAGGAGCATCACAGGGACTAGGAGATCTATGCGCACCTCATGTACCCCAGTCTAGCCTTCTTACCTCCCTGATGCATACTGCTTGAGTTCCAAGTTCCAGGCCATAAGGGAGCTCTCAGTGGGGATGCAGGAAGTATGCAGAACCCCCTGATCCCCACAGTGGCGTAGCATGCCAGCAACAAAAAGGAAACAGGACTCTATTGAGCCATATAGCGATCCCTCCACACACAGGCAATGTGCATGGGCTAGGATGGATTATGCCCACAGTTTTTAGCTTTAGGAATAACCATGTCACTGTGATCCAACCCATTTCCTCTGTGGGGCATGCTTATCTGTAGGGCAGCATAGTTACCATGGACATGTAGATCGATCCGCTTGCGCTCAGTGCCAGCAACATTGGTTGCCATGCAAAGGTAGCGCCCAGTGTCAGTAACATGCACTGAATGTATATGAAGGGATCCATTGTCTGACAGTGAGTATCTAAAACAAGACATAGAGAATTCAAAACACATACAACAGTAATTTCTTTGTTCTCAGTTTTGCCACAATGACTCACCGAGCTAAAATGTTTTAAAAGCTGAAGTAGAAGACCTAATCTGTTCCTGATTGCAGCACAGGAGGGAACAAGAAGTGAATAAAACATGAATATATTCTTCATAAACAGGCATGAGATATCTGTACCTGTGTACAAAAACCCTGCATGAAAATTGAGAAACCACCCTAAAGCCTCAACACAAACAATTACTCTGGATACCTCCTAACTGCAGGGTTCAAACTGATATCTCTAAAAATGACTTGTATTTCTGGTAACAGATACATAGACCAGGGAAAATTAATCCTTCTGCAAGATAATCCTAAGCATATTTTCCCAGGAAATAAGTCCTCCAACTCTCTAGTAAACATGTTTAAGATTACAGCCTTAAAGCTCTTGCAAGCTGAACAGCCAAGCCTATGGGAGAAGCAAAGCTGAAGGCAGTAGTTTGGAAGGTGGAGAAGAAATGGAGACCCTTCTGTGAACTGAGAAAAATCTAACATTTGTTCATGCATTGCTTGTGTAATATAGACCTAAACACTGGATAGTTCTGTCAGCTCTGAGTGCTTGGGTCAAAATATAGTATCTGTTGAAATCAGATTAAATATAAGGGCTTCTGCAGTGGCAGCCAACATGGTACCCTCCAGATGTTGTTGGACTTCAACTCTCATCACCCCGACTATTGGCCATGGTGCCTGGGGCTGAAGGGAGCTGAACATCATCTGGAGGGCACCATGCTGGCTCCCTCTGCCTTACTGAGTGAAACCAAAGGCCCATCCAGACTTCCATCCTGTTTCCAACAGTGGCCAGCCAGATACATTCTGGAGAGTTTGTAAGGAGGGAATGAAAGGAACAATCCTTCCCTCTTTGACCCTGGCAAATGGAAATCTGATTAGCTCTTATTTAAAAAGCATTTTTAATGTACCATGTTCTTCCTACAAGTCTGATTTTAAAAAAAATTCACATACAAAACTAAATGAAATATTACCACTATCTGCAATGAACATCAGCAGCTACATAGTAAGAGTTGTTGCCACTTCGGTCTAGTATGAACATTTGTTTTAACTGTATAGAATTCAATTAAGCTCATCATAATATAAAGATGATGCCAAAATTCAATTTAATCTGAATTTCAGACTCTGCCTTGGTACTATTCTGAATAAACTGAATTTGTTGTTGTTATATGCCTTCAAGTTGATTACGACTTATGGCAACCCTATGAATCAGCGACCTCCAATAGCATCTGTTATAAACCACCCTGTTCAGATCATGTAAGTTCAGGTCTGTGGCTTCCTTTATGGAATCAATCCATCTCTGGTTTGGCTTTCCTTTTTTTCTACTCCCTTCTGTTTCCCCCAGCATTGTTGTCTTTTCTAGTGAATCATGTCTTCTCATTATGTGTCCAAAGTAGGATAACCTCAGTTTCATCATTTTAGCTTCTATTGATAGTTCTGGTTTAATTTGTTCCAATTATTTGTGTGAATAGATACAATGAATAAATATATTGCCTCAAATAGGAATGACTAACCTGTGGCCCTCCAAATCTTGATGAACTATACCTCCCATCATCTCTGGCTACTGGCCAGGCTGGTTGGGGTTCATGGAAGCTGCAGTTCAGCAACACCTGGAGGGCCAATGTTTAGCCACTCCTGGCCTAGAGACTGATTGCATAACGCAACTAATTAGTATAACAAACAAACAAACATAAATCAGCACCAAGACTCAGTGGGTCCAGAGATTTCAGAATACCCTCCTGTGATACTGGGCTTTCCCACACATGCACAGACATCTCTGGCATATTGTGCAGTGAAGTGGGTCAACACTGTTATGAATCAATGAGATTCTCAGTTATCCCTGCACACACATGCCAAAGACTTGCTGCCTTTTCAGTCTCTATATTAGAGCCTAGGATGGATTTTAGCATCCAGGTGAAACACTTCCATGAAACTCACAGCCAACAATCCATTCCCCACACCCTACCCCTAACATTTCTGAACACATTTCCTGTGATTTCATCCAGCTCCAGCAGAATGAGTACCCTCACGAATGTTGGTTTAACCCTCAACATTGCAAACACAGGATTAAATATGTAGAGAGGGGACTACAGAATGTCTGCTTGTTTTGTTAATTTGTCATCACCTGGCATTGTTTCCTGCAAAAAGAGTTCCATCCTTTCTCCATGAAACTCTGGGGGCTGGTATGCCTTCCACGACACATTCCAAGACAGCAGACATATTAATATTCACAGTCACAGTCTGAGGACCATCTTTGATTGTAGGAGCAACTGTATAAAGGGAGAATTCCAGGGAACATCAGAAAGACGGTTTCCCCCATGACTTGTTGAAATGTAGGCTGCTTCCCTTCCATTAGACATCAGATTTTCTGCCATCCCATAACAAGTTGGCTTGAATGTACAAGCATCATCTAAAAATCTGTTTTAGTTCATAGAATTTGGCACTATGTCTATGTGACAGTTAACACACTGCATAAAAATACATTATATCAGTGAATTGGTTTACATGTAATACTAATCTGATGATGTTTTGAAGATTTCCCTGGATTAACTGTAAAGATTGTGTTACTGCTTTCAATATTTGATGGACTGGGGTGACAGGAAGACACAAAAAATTTTCAGTGAGCTGGGCGAGGGCAAGATTCACTGAAATAGCCAAAGATCTGCTCCTGGATATATGCAAAGTTTAATCACAAAAGAAAGCAGTGAATTTTGATAGCATTTGGTTTGGCTATTTGTAACTTCTAACAGGGTGGCTAAACTGGCCTTCCAGAAATTGCTAGACTTAAACTCCCATCAGCCCCAACCAGTATGGCCCATGTACAGGGATGATGGGACTTATAGTCAAGTAACATCTGGAGGTCCACAGGATCCCCATCCCTGACTTATAACCACCAAAGATATATGTGCCTCCGAGAAATAAACATGGCTGGGGATGCCTTGGCTTTGTCCTTAAACATTGTCCGACATTGCTATCTTTTCGGCGCCAAGTTAAAACCTTCCTCTTTTCTAAGGCATTTTAATCTAATTTTAATTTAGTTCTTAAGTTTGCTGTAATTGACTTTAGATTTATTATTTTTATTTATGTTTTTGTTGTATTATATTATGGAATTTTATTGTATGTATTTGTATTTTTGTTGTACACCGCCCAGAGAGCTATGCTAGTGGGGCAGTATAAAAATTTAACAAATAAAATAAAAAATAAATATAAATAAAACAGCAGCTTTTCCTACCGCAAGAAGTACCTTCTAGTCATCACACACATTTTATTCGTGATGGGGAAAATGGACCATTGGTCTCACCTGAAGGGTGATTTTCATAGGAGAATGCCATCATGCTGGATTATAGCTCGTCCTATCGTCCAAAGGCAAGAATGTTTCTGAAGTCAAGACTAGGGCGTCAGGCCCCTCCCACTCTCCAGTTCATTCGCAGCGAGTCCAAAGAGATATATCTAAACATGCAGGAAAAAAGGCCAACGGGCCTAGCAGCAAGAACATAACATAATAATAGTAACATTAATAATATCTGACTCTAACCTAGCGAAAACAGTAATAGAAGTCTTGACTTCACTAGAGAATTAAAATTTAATGTAATATAATATAATATAATGACGAACTGTAATATATAAACCATCCCAAAAATTATGTAGTTATCCTCCAACTGGGAGGGTCATGATGGCATTCTCCTATGAAAATCACCCTTCAGGTGAGACCAATGGTCCATTTTCCATAGGAGGAATGCCATCATGCTGGATGTACCAAAGCAGCCCATAACCGGGAGGGACCACCCACATACTAGTCGTCATTAAGAACCTGTTGCAAAACTCGTCTGCCAAATGAGGCATCGGCAGAGGCATAACGATCTATTTTATAATGCCTTATGAACGAGTGTGGAGTAGACCAAACAGCAGCTCTACAAATATCGGCAACAGGAGCGTTAGTAGCAAAAGCAGCCGAAGTGGCTGCTGATCTAGTGGAATGAGCTGTTATACTAGGCGGAACTGGAATCTTAAGGGACTCATAGGCTAAGGTAATACATGCACGCAACCAGCGGGATAAGGTGGAATTAGCTACTTTATGCCCCATAGACCTTGGATGAAAGGATACAAACAAAGACTCAGTCTGTCGTATATCCTGGGTCCTGGACAGGTAGGTCTTGACAGCCCTCCCAACATCCAACGAATGCCAAGCCTTCTCGAGCGGATGAGTAGGATTCGGACAAAATGAAGGTAGAACAATGTCCTGGTTGCAATGGAAAACTGAATTGACCTTGGGACGGAATGAAGGATCAGTTTTCAGCACAACAGAATCCTTGTGAAAGACACAGAGGTGGAGAGCAGAAGACAATGCGCCCAGTTCCGAGACTCTTCTCGCCGATGTAATCGCAATCAGGAACAGGACCTTGAAAGACAACAGACGTAAAGGCACAGTCCTGAGTGGCTCAAACGGAGGACGTTGTAAGGCCTGTAGAACCTTTGACAAACTCCATGATGGAAAACGGTGAGCTACAGCCGGCGAGCGTAGAGCAGTGCCTCTAAGGAAGCGTTTGATAAACGGATGTGAGGCAATAGGGGCGTCAGTGGAAGATACTGAAAGAATGGACGACAGGGTGGACGCATGTCGACGTAATGTGTTGGGTCTAAGTCCCAACATGAGGCCCCTATGAAGATATAGCAGCACTTGTTGTACTGTAGCCTTGGAAGGATCGATGTGTTGAGACTGACACCACCTGGAGAATGCTACCCAAGTATGCTGATATATACGAGTGGTGGATGGTCTTCTCGAGGCCAAAACAATGTCAATAACAGCGTCTGACAGGCCGGCCGATCTCAAATGTCCCCATTCAAATGTCACGCTGTTAGGTTGAGCCACTTGGGGTCCTGATGCCATACTGGGCCTTGTGATAAGAGATCTGGCCTGACTGGGAGTGGCCAGGGATCCGTCACCGACAGTGCCAGGAGATCCGAGAACCACGGTCGACGGGGCCAATATGGTGCTATCAGAACCAGCTGTGCCCTCTCGCGACGTACCTTCTGCAAGGTTTTGGCTAATAGTGGTATTGGAGGGAAGGCGTATAATAGTCCCTCCGGCCACGGCAATGACAGAGCATCCACCGCTTCCGCTGTCGTGTCCAGGTATCGAGCGAAGTACCTGGGTAGCTGGCAATTGCGACTGGAAGCAAAGAGGTCGACTGAGAAGGGGCCGAATCGATGCTGGAGAAGATGGAACACAGTCGGATGAAGTTTCCATTCTCCCGGAAAGACTTGTTGTCTGCTGAGCCAGTCTGCTGTGAAATTCCAAATTCCTCTGAGATGTTCTGCTTTGAGGGATTGCAGATGTTGTTCTGCCCAGTCGAATATGATGGAAGCTAGGCTCTGTAGAGGTCTGGACCTGGTGCCTCCCTGTCTGTTTAAATGAGATTTGGCACACGTGTTGTCCGTTCGAATGAGGACATGGTCCAAGTGGAAGAGAGACTGAAAATGAAGCAGAGCTAAGTGGACAGCCTTTGGTTCCAGCCAGTTGATGTTTTGAGTTTGTTCTGCTGTGTTCCAAACTCCCTGAACAAACTGGGAGTTGCAGTGGGCTCCCCAACCCAGGAGACTGGCATCGGTGGTAATGACAGTCCGGTGGGGTTCTCTGAACGGAGTGCCTTGGGTGAGATGTTGTACCCTTGTCCACCAGCGGAAAGACAAGCGCAGTGTGGGACTCAGGGGGATTGCTCGATGGTTTGAGTTGGCAATGTCGTGTTGGAATGGCAACAGGGCCCACTGTAGCTGGCGCATATGTGCCTGAGCCCATGGCACAATATGGATGGTGGATACCAACATTCCGAGAGCCCTGGCTAGAAGCATGACATCTGCAGAAGATTTGTGCATCAGAGACCTTGCGATGTCTGTGATAGCGGTGATGCGATTTGGGGACAGGAATACAGTCGCTTGCAGTGTGTCTAACATTGCCCCTAGATGCTGCAGGCGTTGGGTTGGTTGTAGATGGCTTTTGTCGAAGTTGACTAGCCAGCCGTGGGCCTGTAAGATATGGAGCGTGAGTGTTAGATGACGATGAGTAAGCTCCCTAGACCTTGCGCGTATTAGGAGATCGTCCAGATAGGGGTAGATATGGACCCCTTGAAGCCTGAGGTAAGCCACTAGGGTAAGTAGCACCTTGGTAAATACTTTCGGGGCAGACGAGAGTCCGAACGGCATTGCTCGATATTGGAAGTGCTGGGAGCCAAAGGCAAAACGAAGGAATTTCCTGTGGGCTGTGCAAATAGGGACATGGAGATACGCTTCCTTTAGGTCGATAGAGACAAGGAAGTCACCTTCTTGCAGGCTGTCTGTAATGGAGTGGAGGGATTCCATTTTGAACCTGCGATACTTTATGAAACGGTTAATGAACTTGAGGTTCAAAACCGCCCTCCATGAGAGATCGCGTTTGGACACAGCAAATAGGAGGGAGTACACCCCTTCCGACCTCTCTGCATTGGTGACTGGCTCTATCGCCTCTATGTCCAAAAGGTGCTGTATCGCAGTCTGCATGATGCAGCGCCTGTCTAGTGCCCTGGGACAAGGGGAAGGATGAAAATTGTTTGGAGGTATTGCCCAAAACTCAATTGCATATCCATAACAAAAGAGGTCTCTGATCCATGGGACCTGAGTCAGAGGTAGCCAAAGTTCGGCAAATAGAATCAATCTGCCCCCAACTGGTATTGCCTTAGTATTGTCTGCGTTGGCGAGACCCTGTATGAGGATGTTGACTAGCCTCTGCGGCCCTGGTACTGACCTCTACTGGGGAAACGTCTATTCCAGCCTCCTCTGGTGGAGCGGAAGTCAAATGCTGGGAAGTCAAGGCCTTGTCCCCCGGGCCGGGTTCCCCGAAAGGGCTGAGACATGCGATATGAAGTGAAACGCCTAAAGGGTCTGCGCTCAACGTTTTTGACGGTGGCCAAGATAGGCTTTCGAGTGTCCTTAGGGTTGATAAGCACTGCCCTTAATGCCTCTTCCCCGAAAAGTAATGAGCCTGCATAAGGTGCTCGTGAAAGATTAACTCTGGCAGTAGAGTCAGCCTGCCAGTGACGAAGCCAGAGGGTCCGTCTGGCAACGATCTGAGCTGCCAGGGCGCGTGCTGCTAGTTGATTCGCGTCCAAGGTGGCGTCGGCCACGAAAGCAGCTGTTTTACGCAGTTTTAGTAGCGATCTGCGCAGGGAGGCAGGATCTGGATTGTGGTCCTCGATGAGGTCGTCTAACCACATCATCGCTGCCCTGGTGAAAATAGAGGCAGATGTGGATGCACGCATGGAAAAGGCGATGGCCTCATGGGTCTTGCGTAAAGCAAAGTCCAGTCTCCGTTCAGTGGCATCCTTTAGATGAGAGTCCCCTTCCCTCGGCAAAAGAGACCTGGAAACTAAACTGGAAATAGGCTCGTCGATGTTAGGGACAGCCAGTCTGGTAGAAAAGTCCGGGGCCAAAGGATAAAGTCTGTCCGCAATGTTATTAAATCGGCGTGCCTGTAAGGGGTGGGACCATTCGTCCTTGGCCAGTTTAGCGATGGGGTCTGGGACAGGGAGGAAGTTTTCAGCTGGCGTAGGGGATTTCAAGACCCTGGCCCCTTTTAAAGCGGGAGTGGAAGCTGCAGTTGGAGTGGATTGAAGACCAAGGGCGTTCAAGATTCTGCGTGCCAGGGGCTGGTAATCTGAAGAGTCAAAGAGGCGATAGGAGGTTTCTGGCTCTGGTTCCGAATGGTCACTCCACTCGTCCGCTTGGTCTTGCAGCGCGAATGCGGACTCTGCATCAAAAGAGGCGTCATCAACGAACCTGCCCCTGGTAACGTCAAATGGGTCTGGAGAACCTGATGGGTTTGTCTCACTGTGTACACTTTGAACCCCGCTGTGTTGAGGGATAGCGGGAGGTTGTGAAGATGATTGACTCTGAGTAAAAAAGGACAGCATGCCCTGAAGTTGTGTAATGAACTCGTGGGAAAGCTGTAGCCCCGGAGATGTAGATGGTTGCTCTTGGATAGGCGGAACTGTAGACGGCCCCACAGGTAGTGAAGAAGAGCAAGCTCTGGGTTGGCTGGACATTGGCTGTACAGGAAATCCAGGAAAGTCCTCCTCATCAGAGGAAGCCGCAGGAGAATGAAAGAGAGTAGTTAACTGTGCATGATTTGAGTCCTCTGGCACTGGAACAGAGACATAGCGGGGCCGCTTGATTGTGCTGTGGCTAAGATGTTTGGTTTTGGCAACCGCTTTAGAGTGCTTATGTTTGACCGCCTTAGGAGGTTTAGGCTTGGTCATCTGGTTTGTCACAGGCTGTTGTATCGGCTTGGTTGCCTGGGTTGTCTCTGGCTGTTCTGCCATCATATAGATAATAAGGGTAGCTGTACACAGACCCGGGCAGGCACAGTACACGGCACACGACTGGGGCAGAATGCATTGGCAGATGGCAAAGTACACTGCCACGATGGGGCAGAATGTACGCTATGAACAGTCTTAGAACATGCACAGTACACGGCACACGACTGGGGCAGAATGCACTGGCTGATGGTAGGTACACTGTCACGATGGGGCAGAATGTACACTTGGAGGAAAGGTGATATTGCACAACTTGCACAGTATAGTCCAAATAGCTTTGTATATTTTCAATAGTCTTGCGCACTAACAGGTGGCCTGGTGCACTGTTATGGCAGTATTAGTAAATTTGATGAAAAGTCACATGTGCACAGTAGTTGCAGTGATTGTAGAAAGCCACAGTAACCCAGTGGTTGCCAGGGTCAGCCTCAGAGATGGGGTTGGTAAAGGAACTTATGTAGAGGTAAAAATCCTATCTGCAGCACATAAACAGGGAGCAGATCACACAGAGGGAGCTGACAAGAACCTGGGCTCTGCAAACCCCAACCCGTGAAGGAATACTAGTGGGTTCTCAAAAGGGACGGGAAAAAACGGCCACTAAAATGGCGCCCGTAAAAAGAGCGGGAAAATTCGAACAAAAATGACGGATACTTTGCCCAGCAACAACCGTTGTATGAAGAAATGAGCAAGGTGGGAAAAAATTTTAACTGTAAAAATGGAACCGCCCACGGTAGAAATACAGCCGCAGGACTAAGAAGGTAATCGCGGCTGAAAAAATTAGCCTGGAAAAAGACTTCGTGAAGGAGGCAGGACAGCTAGCGGACTTCCCGAAGCCGAAGAGAATCGGCCAACAGGCAAGCCGCAGCCGCGGGCTGAAGGGACTGACTCCGCGAGGAACCAAGCGCCGCAGATGATCGAGAGAGACAAGGCAGCCCAAACAAGAGAAGTCGCTAAAAAAGGGGAAGGCAAAGAGCCGCAGACATCGGCTCCTGACGGGCGAATGAAGCGCCGCCCGTAAAAATGAACGACGAAGGGAGCCGCAGCCGCAGGCTCCCGATCGTCAAGGCACAAGGGGAAATGGCAAAAGGACCGGAGAAAATAAAGTACGAAAGAAGCCGCAGCCGCGGGCTCCTAATTGTCAGGGCACAAAAGGAGGATCGGTAGAACAAAAAAAGGGGGGGGCGGAGGCTGCCGCCGCAGCTCCTGGCCCCGCTGAGGAAAGAGACCGCAGCCGCGGTCTCTGTAGTTTGGGAGTAAAAACACACCCCCGGGAAAACGAGAAATTGACAAGGAAATTGACACACAACACACAAACCGTGGTAAGGGATGAGACAAAGGGAAGGAACGAGACGAAACAACGTACACAAAACTCCACCCTCTATCACACAAAGACAAAAAACTTATCTAGTCACTAGCTAAAGATCTTGCAGGGACGAAAGGCAAGAATGAACTGGAGAGTGGGAGGGGCCTGACGCCCTAGTCTTGACTTCAGAAACATTCTTGCCTTTGGACGATAGGACGAGCTATAATCCAGCATGATGGCATTCCTCCTATGGAAAATGGTGTATTAGAAAAGATTTAATTAGCACCTGGGTCTGCATCTCTAATATGTATCTATGCCTTTCCAACCTGAATGTCCTGAAATAGATGTTAACCTAATACTTAAGAAAATAGTTGTTCTATAGCATAATCAATAAGCTGTATAACATACATTATACAGTAGATGCATGGTTAATTTAGCTTTGTCTTCTATCTCATGTGACTCCTGAGCAAACTAAACTTAAGCCTGTTATCATGGTTTAAAACAATTATGGTTTCATGGTAGGCCACATGATCAACAGAAATATATGGTGCAGTTCTTGTTGGAGTAGCACACTTCTGGCTTCAGGTAGGTAGGGCAGCAGATGACAGCAGGGTAGGGCAGCTGTGGTTTCCTGACCTCCCAGCAGCAGAGTCACTGCTGCTTATTGAAAGGGAGAATGGGAGGAGCAAGACAACAAGGAGGTTGGTGCCGTGCAAACACATCGGCAGAGCCAATAGGGTGCTCCTCCTGGTGTATTTGCATAGCACTGCCATCCCCACCACCTTGCCCTGTCCACTCTCCCTCTCAGTACTGCCAGGAGGTCAGGTAAGCACTGCTGCCCCATCTCACTATCCACTACTGAGGTAGGGGATTGCACATTTCAAAGCTTCTTTGTATGAAATATTCCTCACATACAGAGTAGCAGCACATCATAGAGAAGGAACTCATGCTAATTTCTTATGTGCAAGAAGTTATTTTATATGGAGGAACATTTGAGGCAGCCCCTCCCCATCTTCCCTGGGAATACTTAAGACTCGTCTGCCCAGAGAGAAGGCAGAAGTGAGGAGACCCAGGCCAGAGAGCTTGTGTTATTTATTCAGAAAATTTCTTCATCACTTTATATTCAAAACAATCTCAAGGCAATGTAAAAAAAAAATCAAGTACAATAAGACACAATTTCAAAACAATGTACAAAGTTCAACAGCTCCTGAAGTTAGCCTGAAAATATTTTGTAGCCTTTGTCTATTCTAAATTTTTAAATTGTAAACTGCCTTGGGGGCCTTGGCAGAAAGTGGTACATAAATGCAATAAATAAGTTCAGACATGCAGTTCTTCAGTGTTGTCTGAAGTGATGGGAGTCCAGCAAAAACTCCCCCACATGGTTCTATCGGCTATGCAGCTTTTATTCAAGGGGTATATGAACAACTTTGGAGTCACAAAGCCACTTTAGGTATATACCTGTTCCCACAGGCATTTGTGGCCAAAATGGCTGGGGGATAACCTCCTATGAGAATGTATTTCCACCATGAGATAAAAAGGTTACTGTCCTGATGCATTGTTTCCTTGAGGAGTCTAATATCTTTGACATTCTCCCATCTTATCACCATGCAAAACTTCTATAAGAATTCATCCCTTTTCTTACCATTTACAGCTAATACAAATTCTCTTGTAGTTTGGCCTGCAATATTGCTTGCAACACAGGTGTAACTTGCTGCATCACTCAGGTCAGCATTATTGATTTGCAGGTATCTCCCACTGGATAAGATGCGAAGTCGTGGAGTTGCCTGAGAAGAGAGTTTTCACAAGCTGAAATTATTTTCCACAATATACCTGTTCACAGGACAAGAAGCAGTACAGTGAGAATCTGGTGGTAACGGTGAGGCAAAGTGCACAAATATACTTCTGTTTATTTATTTAGTACATTTGTACCCCCTCTTTCTTCCATCATAGAATTCAAGGGGACTCACACAAGATTCCCAGATGGTTTCTCATCCAGGCACTGACCAGACCAAGATTTGTTGAGCTTCAACAAGGTGGCTTTATCTAGTTGGACATTTTAACCAATGCTCACATTCCATAACGGATTTGAAATTTTGGATCTTAGAAAAAGTATATGGAGAAAGATAAGAGCTTTTATTGAGAAGGGAACTATTCTGGATACTGGAATTAAAAACGATGACACCTAGTGGCTTAAATGAAGATTTTGAACTTCTTCCCTTAATATAATATAAAATTTAATATAAAATTTTCAGAATTTACATCGGCCCCTTTAAGAAGATACTTCTATCCAGGTGCTAATGTTTCCGTCAAGAAAAAGGTCAAATAATTTATCCCCTCCTTAACGAGGGGTCAGGGCTAGTATTTCCATTAAGAAAAGGTCAAATAATTTATCTTCTCCTAAACATGGGATAGGTGGTATTTTTTCATGCATGTAGATATATATGTGCAGGCAATCCCTCTTAGCATTGTATAAGAGGATTGTTATTAGTGCAATACAGGACCAAAATTGTTCGGTTAACCATTGAAAAAGTTTATTATGTAAGTATGGGTTTTGGTTGTTGTTTTAAGAAAAATTGTTTCAAACAAACTTTTTAAGAAAATTGTGTTTAATTTTTTTAAAAAAACATGTAAATACATGTCTATACAATGTATAGTAGTGTCTGTGACTTGTTCCGGTTCTCCTCACATCCTCAGGACTGCTGGTTGTCCTATCAGTCAGCCTTCGGATCTCCATGTGCTGTTGTTAAACGCCAGGTCGGTTCACCATAAGATCTCCCTTGTTCATGATTTAATTGTGGAGGAGGCGGCCGACCTGGCGTGCATAACTGAAACCTGGGTGGGCGATCAGGGAGGAGTTGCTCTTTCCCAGCTCTGCCCACCTGGGTATACGGTTCAGCATCATGGTAGAACCGAAGGACGGGGAGGTGGGGTTGCTGTGGTCTATAGAAGTTCTTTCTCACTCACCAAGCACCCTGTCCAGGTGTCGACTGGTTTGGAGTGTCTCCACCTTGTGCTGGGCCAGAGAGACAGACTGGGAATTTTGTTGGTGTACCGCCCACCCTGCTGCCCAACAAATTCCCTAACTGAGCTGACAGAGGTAGTCTCGGAGGTATTGCTGCGGTCCCCTAGACTATTGGTACTGGGGGACTTCAACATCCATGCCGAGACTGCTCTATCTGGGGCGGCTCAGGACTTCATGGCCTCCATGACAACCATGGGGCTGTCTCAGGTTGTTACTGGCCCAACGCATGTGTCGGGACATACTCTTCGCCACTGGACATGGAGATGGTGATCTGGTGGTTGGGGTTTTTTCATCTACCCCATTGTCATGGACAGATCACCGCTTGCTGAAGTTTAGGCTCACAGCGACCCTTTCCCTCTGCAAGGGTGGGGGACCTATTAAATTGGTCCGCCCCCGGAGACTAATGGATCCTGAGGGTTTCCAAAGGGCTCTGGGGGATTTCCCGACTGAGAAGACTGGCACTCCTGTCGAAGCCCTGGTCGGATTGTGGAATACGGAGATGACCCGGGCGGTTGACACGATCGCTCCCATGCGCCCCCTCCTATGTAGAGCTCATACAGCTCCATGGTATACCGTGGAGCTGAGAGTGATGAAGCAAGAGAGGAGGAGGCTTGAGTGCAGATGGAGGCGGACTCCTGACGAATGCAATTATGCCTTGGTGAGTGCCTCTTCTAAGCGGTATATAGTAGCGGTGAGGGCAGCAAAAAAGAGATATTTTGCTGCCACAATTAAGGCATCTCTCTCCCGCCCGGCGGAGCTCTTTAAAATCGTACGAGGGCTTTTACATTCTGGCCCTCGGGACATCATAGATTCATCTGTAGCCCGATGTGATGAGTTCGCGAGGCACTTCCAGGATAAGATCGCATGCATTCGCCGGGACTTAGACTCCAATATTATGGCAGTGGGATCTAATGAAGCATCCAGAACACGGTCTTGTCCTTGTTTATTGGATGAGTTTCAGTCTATACAGCTTGAGGATGTTGACAAGATCCTTGGACTGGTGCGGGCGACCACATCTGTGCTGGACCCTTGCCCCTCTTGGCTGGTGAAAGCTGGCAGGACCGGAACCGCTGGCTGGGCCAAGGAGATAATAAACGCCTCTCTGAGAGAGGGAGTGGTCCCTGACTGCCTAAAAGAGGCGGTTGTGAGACCGCTCCTGAAGAAACCCTCTTTGGACCCAGATAACCTGAACAACTATAGACCTGTGGCGAATGTTCCGTTCCTGGGCAAGGTGCTAGAACGGGTGGTTGCCGGCCAGCTCCAGGGGCTCTTGGATGACACTGATTATCTTGATCCATTTCAATCCGGTTTCAGGCCCGGTTTTGGCACTGAAACAGCCTTGGTCGCCCTGTATGATGACCTTTGTCGGGAGAGGGACAGGGGGAGTGTGACTCTGTTGATTCTCCTTGATCTCTCAGCTGCTTTTGATACCATCGACCATGGTATCCTTCTGGGAAGACTCACGGAGTTGGGAGTACTGCTTGGCAGTGGCTCCGCTCCTACTTGGTGGGTCGCCACCAGAAGGTAGTGCTTGGGGAACATTGCTCGATGCCCTGGACTCTCCATTGTGGAGTCCCGCAGGGATCGGTACTGTCCCCCATGCTTTTCAACATCTACATGAAGCCGCTGGGTGCGGTCATCAGGAGTTTTGGGGTGCGTTGCCATCAGTACGCTGATGACACGCAGCTCTATTTCTCCTTTTCATCCTCTTCAGGTGAGGCTGTTAACGTGCTAAACCGCTGCCTGGCCGCAATAATGGACTGGATGGGAGGTAACAGACTGAAGCTCAATCCAGACAAGACCGAGACGCTGTTGGTGAGTGCCTTCTCTGCCCAGATGATGTTCATCCTGTTCTTGATGGGGTTACACTCCCCTTGAAGGAACAGGTGCGTAGCTTGGGGGTTCTTTTTGATCCTTCCTTGTCACTTGAGGCCCAGGTGGCCTCGGTGGCACGGAATGCTTTCTACCATCTTCGCCTGGTAGCCCAGCTACGTCCCTATCTGGACAGTGACGACCTCGCCTCAGTTGTTCATGCTCTGGTAACTTCTAGACTGGACTACTGCAATGCGCTCTACGTTGGGCTGCCCTTGAAGACTGTTCGGAAACTACAACTAGTCCAGAATGCAGCGGCCAGATTGCTGACGCGGACCAGAAGGTCCGCTCATATAACACCTGTTCTGGCCCGTCTGCACTGGCTTCCTGTTTGTTTCCGGGCTAGATTCAAAGTGCTGGTTTTGACCTATAAAGCCCTACATGGCATGGGACCGCAATACCTGGTGGAGCGCCTGTCCCAATATGAACCTACCCGGACACTGCGCTCAACATCTATGGCCCTCCTCCGAGTGCCATCCCATCGAGAAGCTCGGAGGGTGGTGACTAGAACCAGGGCCTTTTCTGTGGTGGCCCCCGAACTGTGGAACAGCCTCCCTGATGAGGTGCACCTGGCGCCAACGCTACTATCTTTTCGGCACCAGGTGAAAACCTTTTTCTACTCCCAGGCATTTTAAAGTGTGTTTTAATGGCATTTTCATCATTATTTGTATTTTTGGATGTTGTTTGGTTCTTTTATTGTTTGTTTGTTTTGTTTTCTTGATTTATTGTATTTATATATTGCTTGTTTTTTATCTTTTTGTACACTGCCCAGAGAGCCTTTGGGCTTAGGGCGGTATATAAATTAAATTAATTAAATAAATAATAAATGACATTTGTCCCCACTGTTTTAATATATTATAGCCCCTGATGAAGGCCTGTAATTACAGGCTGAAACGCGTTGGGCTTCTTTGAAAAATATTCTGCAATAAAACCAGTTTGGGCTTTTTTGAAAAAAATCTCGCAATAAAACCAGTTTTCTATAAAATACTTCAGCATTCTGGTCTTTGACCCCCTTTTTCTACATATCGAATTGGATGCTCACCACTCTTTATCTGCTTTATCATATTCCCCCAGACCATGCCCTGGTTTCAGACCAGGGAGATTCAGACAGCACCCCTCCCCCATGGCACCTCTGACCTTCACCTTGATTTCTGCATAGCGGCCTCCACGTGTAGAGCCAAATGTGCATACACACTGTTCATGTAATCTGCACATCATAAAATGTAATTGTAAAAATTAAGTGGTTCAAGCCTACATGCCTTAAATGTGCAACTAGTAGGAAGGAATACATCTGGCTGGTGCAAAGCTCATCCACCACTCTGCATACAGTTTGAGCATCTTCAAAAGCTCAAGACAGATTTAAAATTACAGATCTTAAGGGAAAGACACAAAAACATACCTGCACAATTTCTCCATTTTTGAGCCATGTGATTATAGGAGGAGGCACTGCATCTGATTTGCACTCCAGAATAATCTGCCTATTCTGCAGCACACTGAGATTTTGAGGACTGCTTGTGCCAGCAATATTAGGGGGAACTGTCAGAGAAAAGTCACAACAAAAAAATGGTAAATGAAAATTTAATTTGCTTAGAGGGCCACTATGAAATTTTGCAACCCTCAAGGTAAATTACTTTTATTACAGGCAATACTAAAAGTGAAGCTCATGCTTTGTACAAGAGGTATGCACTGTTGCTTATCTGAGAATCAATTTGCATAAGCATTTCAGCAGTTTCCAGCCACTTCAGCTTCACCAAGCAGTGTGCACACATGGCACACATTGACCCAAATGGAATTCAGCCTGGATCTGGCTTTTGGCACACCATTGCTAATCCACGTATAGTACTAGGCTGCCCGTACTACTGCCACATGCTGAACTGGCCGCGTAGAACAGACTTAATCGACTGGCAAACCTCCTCCTGATGGATTTCCCATTTCCACATGCTGATTATCACTCCAGTATTTTCCTAACCTTTAACAGATCAAGATAATTTGATCCGTATGAATGTTTCCTCTGTAGTTATTTACTAAAGCAATTTTCCCTAACATTGTGCTCTCTGGGTGTTTTGGGTGACATCTCCCATCCCTTACAATTTAGCCATGTTGGTTGGGGGCAATGAGTTTTGAAGTTCAATAACATCTGGAGGGCCCCAGCTTGAAGGTGGTGGCTCTAAAGTGACCATGAATCAGCAAACCATGTAACGCATGTGCATCAATGCCCCTAACACATCTACATAAGGCATAATCCATTTGAACTCATAACCAATCTTTTTTTAAAAAAAAGAAATCAGGGGTGCTTCAGATGGGTTAAAGAGAAGGGAGAGAAAAAGCTCACTCTGGACATATGCATGACTGTCATACATGCAGAGTTCTCGAGTACAGATTATAGGTCAAACTGATGTGCATTTGATATTTGTGCACGATGAAATACTCCTAATGCCCACAAGCTGTGCTGTTACAGGATGGTAATTCTGTTGGTTTAATATTTGTGACCTTTGTCACAATTTGTAAAAAGAGGGACCAATCTTTTAGATTTATATTATTTATATTTATATTGTTATAATTAATATATTTATATTGTTATAAACTTTGTTCTGAAGAGACAGAAAAGAGGCACGGTATAAAGCAAGAAATCCCAGTTGAAAATGGTATTCACTACTCTTCTACCTCATATTCTTTTCCAGGATTCTTCTATCTGTTATGTTCAACAATATCCAGTCTCAAATTTCAAACACAATTACACAGCAAGATTAAATCTTCTAAATTAACCTTACCATGTACTCTTACTAGAAATTCTTTGTCAGCATCTCCTGCAGGGCTAGAAGCCAAACATGTGTATCTCCCTGTGTCTTCCACCTGCAGGACGCCCGAACAGCCTCAGTTAGAAATAAAATTCAAACAAATTCAATTATAGACAAATTTAGTAGTTGTTGGAAAACCGTTTGCCCAGATTGGCCAATAATCACTGCTGTGCCAATACAATCACCTCTGCCTGAATGGAAGAAGAAAGAGTGTACATCTGTGGCTGGGTGTGTATTGGGGGAGGGAGAGAGAAAAGGAAGTAGAGAGGGAGTGGACTTGCAGAACTGATGAAAAATGAAATGCAGGATGCAAAAGGAAAGATAAACTAGAGGTTTAAAAGGATTCTGGTCACCCTTACTTAATTTGGATGAGGTTTTAAACATTTGATTGAATTCCTTTTGGGTTATTTTGAAACCTAAGTCTCATGTTCAAACAAGTGTGATACCACTTTAAACAGTTATGGCTTCCCCAAAGAATCCTGGGAACTATAGTGATCTCCTGACAGCTGTCAGCACCCTTAACAAGCTATAGTTCCCAGGATTCTTTGGGGGAAGCCATGACTGTTTAAAATGATATGATACTCGTTTAAAAGTAAAGTGCAACATGGGGCTTTATTCATATTAAACAAGAAAAAAGCAAGAAAAAATAGACTGGTCATTAATTTAATTATTGTTTTTCAGTCACCTGAGCATTGGATATCCAAAGGACCTCTCCTCCTCTTAGGATACGAATATCATCGGTTTGGGGTACTGGGCGCCCATCCTTCATCCATGTGATTTGAGGGATTGGAATGCCATCAGAAATACAGAAGAGCTCCAGTGGGTTGTTAACCACTATGGAAATTTCTTCAGGATGATCTGATCCATTAATTCGAGGGGGTTCTGCAGAAAAAGACAAAATTGCATATTACCCAAAAAGAATGACTCCAAATGTTAATAGAGGGGTGTAGGGTAGAAATGTAATAATACATTTCTTATCCACTCTTCATCACAGAAGTAATACCAGAGCAGGTTACAGCAGAAAATATAAAATCAAAAGTAAAACAATGAACAAAAACAAGACTGACTAATAATAATAATAATAATAATAATAATAATAATAATAATAATAATAATAATAATAATAATAATAATAATAATAATAAATAATGCTGCAACACAATAAAATCTTCAGAATCAACAAACCTAAACAAGTCAACAGGTTCACACAAAGGCCTGGGCAAGCAGATCTTCAGCTGGCATGGAAAACTCATTCAGAGTCTGTTCCAGCCATACCTGAAGACTGAGGAAGTCCCACAATCAGGGTGTTTGTATCAAGAATGCCCTTTCCAGTATTGGCACATACCAAATACCAGGTAAGTGTGGCACTCTTAGGAGAATCTCCGCCCAGATCTTAGCATGTAGGTAGATCTATATGAGAGACGGTTCTCCATCAAAGTACCTTGAACTTGGCTTGGCAGTATATAGGCAGCCAATGCAGTTCTTTCAAAACTGGCGTAATGTATTCTCAGTGAGCTATCCCTTGTAACAGCCTAGCTGCAGCATTTTGCACCAGCTACAGCTTCTGGGGCAATTTCAAAAGCAGCCCCACACAGAGTGCATTGCAGTAATACAGCCTCAAGATTACCAACAAAGACAATATGAGTGACTATGTGATAGTTATCATAATCTTCTGGGTCCAATCTGTTCTTTGTTGAGGAACAGGTGCACTACCACCACCTGAGTTTATTGGCCAACGTCATTATAGCCTCTGACTGCCCAAGCTATCCCTGTCCAGGAACAGCTGCATTTGGCACACTAGCTGAAGCTGGTAAAAGATGTTCCTTGCTGCAGAGGCCACTTGTGCCTCCAATGATAATCCTGGATCTAGGAGCACCTCCAAACCATCTTCCTGTTCAATCAGAAGGAGTGCAACCTATCCAGAACAGGGAACTTGCCTAATTCCCAGACCTGGGAAATGCCTACTCACAGTCAGGGTTTAGCTTCAGCTTATTGACCCTCATCAAGCCCACCACTGCATCCAGGCACTATTCCAAGACATTCACAGCCTCTCCTAACTCAGATGTTACAGAGAAACAGAGTCAGGTGCCATCAGCATACTAGTGACACTTAAATCTAAATATCCTAATGACCATTCCCAACAGCTTCATATACATAAGAATGTAAGAAGAGCCTACTGGATCAGGCCAATGTTCCTAGCCCATCTAGTTCAGCATCCTGTTCTCATAGCAGCCAACCAGATGCATATGGGAACCCCTCAAGCAGGATCTGAGTGCAAGAGCACTCTAATATAGATGCTGAATAACTTCAAAGACAAGATTGAATACTGCAGAATCCTACAGCATAGCTGCTGTGGGGCCAAACAACAGTTTCCCAGCGCTATTCTCTGGAAATAGCACTATAGGTAGGAGTGGAACCACAGTATATCTGTGCCCCTAACTCCCAGCCCACAGAGATGACACAGCAAGATACTATGGTCAATGGTAACACAAGCCACTGAGAGATCAAAAAGAATTAATAGGGTGGCATTCTCCATGTCCCTCTCCTGATAAACCCCATCTGTCAGGGCAACTAAGGCTGACTTGTTCCCCTAAACCAGGCTTGAACCCATATTGGAATGGGTCCAGATAATCAGTTTGTTCCAATAATGCCTAAACCTGGACAGCTACCACCCTCCCAAGCAGCTTCCCAAGGAAAGGGATATTAGTGACTGGGTAATAGTTGTCATAATCTTCCAGGTCCAATCTGTTTTTTTTGTTTTTTGTTTTTTGTTTTTTGAGGAGCAGGTGCACTACCACTCCTGAGTTGAGTGGACAATGTTATGGGCTTACTGAATTACAAAAAAAATTAAGAATCCTTACCTAGCACTTTAAGAGTAAAGTGCTTGTTGACTTCCCCAGCTTCATTAGATGCTATACAGGTGTATCGGCCTGTGTCATCCGCCTCTGACTTTGCAATGTGAAGACCCATTTCTTGGTTTTCCAAGGACACATGGAGGCCAAGGTCTAAAGGTCGGCCATCTTTAAGCCATGACATACTAGGTGTTGGTGTTCCATCAGCCAAACACATCAAAGAGACTGGATTCCCTTTTACAACAGCTACTTCTGTTCCTCCATCATTGTCTATGCTTGGCGATACTGCCGAGAAACAACACCATGGTGATAAGTATGGCATTCAATGAATAAAGATATTTTTAACACAAAACCTTTGTTAACTAAACAACTACGGTATATTTTTGGCTTGCATCCTAAGAACTGCCAATGGAAGAGCTGGGAGGAAGATGACTTTCCTGCCCCTCCTCCGGCAGCAGGTCCCTCCCCAGCCTCTCTCAAGGGTAACACCTTCTCTCAGGGACATGAAATGTCAATCACATTTCAACATTCATTGTTATACAAACTGTTAACAGGCCCCAGATGAAGGCCCCATAAGAGTGCTTAAATGTGACATTTAAAGTCCATGTGCAGCATTTGTCCACAAACACAGCCAACACCCAAGTTATGCCACTTATTACTTCTTAGCACCGTTTCCCTTTCATTTTCCTCACAGTTCTCATACCTGTATATGCCTACACTGCCCATGCAATGTTATGAGGGGTCCATGTCGTCATTTTAACAGACCCAGTGCCAGGACATCATAGCAGGGCTGACATCAGGACAACAATGGCAATGAGGGGCAGACTCACTGAGGGAGGGGGCCCATGGACGATGTCTTGCCCAAGGGCCCCCAAAAATCTGGAGTGGCAATGCATCATAGTAAAAATCATGTGAGTCGCCACAGCAGCAATGTGGACATTGAGCTGAGTATCATGAGGAACACAAGAAAATAATAATGCCAGAAGAACAGCTTTGAAACTAAAGAAATGTGCTCATTATTAGCATTGGAGCAGAAAGCTGGCAGAAGCTGAACTGTAACAGAATCCCTGTTGGAAGAGCATACTTTACCCTGGATACCCTAAGTGTTTCAATCTAGAAGTCTAGAAAGAAACTCAGTACAGGTTGCAAGGGAAACGACAGTCTAGGAAGCATGGAGGTTCCTCTCTCTGTCCACTTTTCCCCATGCAGACACATCAGCCTTCGGTGCAATCTGAGTTGCACCCCAATCATAGCATATGCCAAAATTGTCAGATGCTTGGAGGTGCCTTTCAACATGAAAACAAACACAAAACAGAGTACATTGTCCTATCTCAGCTCTAAAGTATACAATGAATTGTTCAGAAGGGCCAAAACCTCAATAACTTCAAATGTTTAAAGAAAACAAGAGGTTTTGAGAAAGAATATAATATAAATGTGAGGCACTTGGGGAGATGTATTTTGCTCAGCATTGGGATAGAAATGCAATAAATACATATGTACATAGGAAATAAGCTCATGTGAATGTTACAGTTTCACTTTACAATACAGAAAGAGGCTTACCATAAACCTGAAGGCTATGATGCTTGTTGTCCACACCAGCTCTGTTGGAGGCTACACATGTGTACATGCCAACATCAGCCATCTGTGCTCTTACAATTCTGGAAGAGACACAACCAAAGTAATTTTTCAAAACATCACAACATAGGACACATTATTCTGTCTGATGCTCAGAGCATATTCCAGTTCAGAGAGTCTAATAACACTTTTCTTTAGTACCAGTGGATTGCAAGAACCATATGAACATGTGATATGCCTGTTGTGTGAGAATCTCTCATCGGGGCCTGTTGTAGACTTCAAACAACGTTTCATGAGCAATGAGTTCCAGGGCACATTTACTGAATGGAATACTAATGGAATGCTCTCCTACCATCTACATCCATGTTGTTCTGGTGCCAGGTAAAGACCTCTTCATTTCCCCAGGCCTTTTAAAATGGTTGAGATTATTTTTAATGATTCATTTTATTCTGTTGCTTCACTCTTTTATAGCTGTTTTATTTTATTTTTCTTTCTATTTTCTAAGCCGTTCTAGAAAGATCTGTATCAAAGGGCAGCATTCAGCACCCTCTTTGAATTATAAGGGGACATAGAAATTCTCAGTAGTTGCTCCACAGCCCTCCTTATTAGGGCACTTTAGAGGTTTACCAAAGTATGTCTCAGAATAGTTGGCAGGGCAGCATGGGACCTATTCCCAGCACCAGGGTTGCTGCTGGTTATGGAGGGGGCAAAGCAGCAGAAACAGCAGTGTGGGTATGGCGGTGGAAATGCTGGACTGGTTCCACCACTGTGCCTACATCACACCTACCTCCCCGATCCTCATCTTAGTAACTGACAGCAACCCTGGTATTGGGAACCCAGATAAGCAGCGCACCTTGCCCCACCAACCACTACTGGTAGGCCTTCTACAAATAATGTAAGACCTGTCATGACCAGGATGGTGATTGTGATGGACCTCCTGCAGGCTCTTTGTTATTACGAAGAATCCAACCTATATTATAAAGCAAGGTATTATTCACTAATAGACAAAAAACGGTTTAAGAATGAACCTATAGCCCACAGATATTTCTATCAAACTTTAAAAAGAAGGGAAATTGGGCAGCTATAGTGAATGCAGCAGGGGAGCGGGAGACCTGACCTCCTCTCTGAGATATTGTACTGCCCTACAAATTTGTCAAAATGCAAACACAATTTGGGTTGGTCTTTCACAGTCCAATCCACTTCCTGTGTAGCTTGGAAGAATTTGGTAACATGTCCCTCTGAGCATGGGGGGACCTGGGGGAGGGGAGGAGGAGGGGGAGTGGAGGAGATTGGGTGGGTAGGCACTGGGCAGAGGGGAAGCCACTTTCCTTTCCAAAAGGAAGACATTTTGAACAGTATAATTGCTTTTCAGTGTTTCCCACATCTTTTTATTCTACAGCAGGCACATGTAGCCTCCCACCCAAATTTAAACCAAAGCTGTCCCTGGCCACATCCACACCAGACCTTTAGTTCACTTTAGACGGTCATGGCTTCTCTCAAAGAATCGTGGGAAGTGTAATTAGTGAAGGGTGCTGAGAGTTGCTAGGAGACGCCCTGTTCCCCTCACAGATCTTCAGTCAGAGTGGCTGACTGTTAAACCAGTCTGGCCACTGGAGCTCTGTCAGTGGAATAGGAGTCTCCTCTCAGCACCATTCACAAACTACACTTCCCAGGATTCTTTGGGGAAGCCATGACTGTCTCAAGTGAAATCAAAGTCTGGTGTGGGTGTGGCCCCCTGATTAGCCAAGCCCAGCAGCTGGGAGTCTGGCTTTTAGAACACTGACAGTTGGTTCTTACTGAGCATGCCCGACACTATTATTCAGTTCAATGCAAAATTTCTTAAATTAATTAAAAATCAGCCAGGCATGTTTTTAACTTTTAACCTGCAGAAGATGAAGGGTCAGAGTATGGGGCAAAGTCAGTAATAGGATTACAGGTACTCTGTGAACATGGCTGATTTTTAATGAATTTCAACAATTATGAGAACTCTGGCAGAAAAAAGTCCAAAAGGACTCTGGGTTTTTTCTCTCTCTTTTTACACTTTGAACTCTCTATTCTCTCTGACCGTTTTGTGTATCACCATTGAATTTTAGAGGGTTGTTAAGCAAGCGTTTCTGAGTTCAGGACTATAAGTTTTGTAAAGTTTTGTTTTGAAATGAGCTTATGGGAAGGATCAGAATGGCATGGGGGTATTTTCAATTTAACATTGTGGAATGTGAAAAATCCATGCTGGCTACAGTATACAGCCACTCTTGTGGCTGTATAATGGGGTCTGGAGAAAAAATGGATAGCTTTGACTAAACTTACTTGAGAGCCAGTTAAGCACTATATCCAGCCCTTGTACCCGTCCTGGGAATTTCCAGGAAGCAGAACTGCAGTTAAATTCCACCCTGAAATAAGTGGGTCTGCCATTGGCCAGTATCTGGATGGAAGATTGCCTGGGAGGGAATCATGAAGGGAGTGCAGGATGCAAGTGCAACAAATAATTTTTTTATTGATTCAACTTTCAACTACCTTCTAATTGCTCATTTAGTATGTGCCAGTGATTATGCAAACTAAAAAGATAAGGAGAGCCAGCTGGAGGCAGATGATACCCAAATAAAGACAAAATGACATTCATTCCCTTTGTAAGAGACAGGAGAACTACGAGTTTAAATGGAAGGAAAGTATGGTGAATGATCTCCAAAGAGACTGCAAAATGCCTGTGCATGTGATATCAGTGTTGAGAATTAATGTCAGTACCCAGTGGTGTGACCCCACCCACCTTAGACAAACAACTCCTGCCTCTTGGGATCTTCTTACATCAAAGGGGGAGAACTTTCTGCCGCAGTGGAGTGAAACTGACTACAACCTAAACCACTGACATCTTACCTGAGAATCTGTCCAGCCGAAAGCAACCTGATGTGTGAGGAGATAGAGAGAGGGAGCCCATTCTTCAACCAATTTATCTGTGGTGGTGGAGTGCCCACGGCTTGGCATTCAATATTTATTGAAGTGTCCAATAGGACTGTCAGAGCCTCAGGTTCATCTTTATTGTTGGCTATAGTTGGTGGAACTGAATTTTGTAATCAAATGGGGCAAAAAAAAAAAAGCTGCTTATTGATTTTCAACATTTATACTCAGCCTTTCTAACAAACATTCTAACAAATTCTATACTCAAAATAAAGCAATACAGCAGGGGTGGGGAACCTTATTGGCTCCACAGGCCAGATCCTTATCAGAATCAGCCTTGCGAGCTAATTTGAGAGGTGAGCAAAGCTATCCCCCTGTCAATCAGGTGATATCATTATGACATCATATGATTTACAGGTGCCTATCAAACTCCCGTGCAGGGTTCCCAAATGCCCACCGCTGCTGTGTGAGAAAGCTCTTCTTTCTGACCCTTTGCACAGCAGCAGCAAGTGCTCGAGGATCCCTCTGGCTTTCTACTCTATCTTCCATCACCACCACCAGCAGTGATGGTGGTTGGGAGAATGAAGGAGAGAGAGAAAGCTTCTTTCTCTCCTGTGTCCCCTTGCCATCACCACTGCCAGAAGGAAAAGAAGGAAGACAGCACTTGCTGCTGCTGTGGGAAGCCCCAGAAAAAAAGATATGCAAAAAAAGCTGGCTTTTGGGGGGCACTGGACAGCATCAGCAAGCACTTGGGAACCCTCTTGGCTTCTTTCTCTACCTTCCCTTGTTGCCCAAAGGGAAAGAAGTGCCTTTGCAAGACTTCCCCCCCTTCCCACTTTAAGTTCCCAACATCAGGAACTTGAAGGAAGAGGGGAGGAGACTCACCAAGTATTTGCCATGTCTTTCCCCCTCCCCTTTTGCCTCCAATGTCAGGAAGCTAATGAGGAAAGGGGGAGACTTGGGAAAGGTGCTTTGGGGCTTTAATCTCCAGTAAACTGGTGAGCGAGGATTAAATCCTGCTGCCTTGGCTGCACAATCTTGTTCCCTGCTTGGAACAGCCACTGCAGGATTAAAACTTGTCCTCCCACCCATCAGCCGGGGGTTTGCGTGGTTTGAGGGAAATGGGCTTGGGGGGGGCAAATTGGAACCTCGAGATGCTATGATTGGCCCAGAGGCTGGAGGGTCCCCACTCCTGCAATACAGAGAAATATCGGTATATCTGCAGAACAATCTAGAAAAGGACTTAAATAAAAAATTGAGCGGTAGGAGCAACATAAAAAACAGCTTGAAGATAGTACTCTGCAAAAATCTCACTGGAATAAAACTGTCTTTGCTGTTCAACTCAAAGCGTAGGAACATAGGAAGCCAGCTTATACTGATTAAGACCACTGGTCCATTGAGCTCCACCTGATCAACACTGATTGGCAGTGGCTCTCCAGGGTTTCTCTCTATGTAGCAATGCTGAGGATTGAATCTGGGGCCTTTCGCATGCAAAGCAATTGCTCTGCCACTGAACCATGCCCTAGAGCCAGGTGCATCTCTTTCAGAAGCTAATATAGAGCTTAGGTGCTAAATGTGAAAATAGCCCTGTCTTGGGTCTTTCCTCTGTCCTTCTGATGACTGGGGGGGGGGCTACTGCAAGGCCTCAGAAAATGAATGAAGTTACCGGCCAAGGTCATATGTTAAATAGTGGATGACTGAAATTATTCCTGATGAAGTAGCTGGCCTTATGCTGAACCCCAAGATGGCAGTAATACCACTTTTCCAATCCAAGGAAACATTCTCCACAGTGTTCCAAACTAAATAATATCCAAATGCTGCAATCAGCATCCTCCTTGAGGATGTTATTCCCTTTGCCAGATAGCTGCAAGACCTGCTGAATTTCTTTATACATCTGTTTCAAAATTGTGCCAGTGGCCAGAAAGCAGCTCTTGCTTCATTTATCAAAGGAGGCACAAATGACCACTATTGTGGCTGAACATATGTCAACTGCAATTATATGGTGCAACACTGTCCCACTGAGTTCTGCTATTTTGGAAGTCACCATTCACACACTTCTCAGACATCCCTGTAAGCTGACACTTAAAATGTCCATTCTTTGCACAGCCCTAAGGTGCAAGGAGAGGGGAAAGTGAGGCTGGGAGGAAGAGGGGTAAGGAGAAGAAGGATCTCAGGGACTACTCTGCTCTCCAGACAGTGGTCCAGGATTAGCCAGGTTCCAACATAAAATTGGCAGTAAAGATTCACAGTTGAAAGAGTAACAGAATAACAGTAAACAAAGTAACAGTAAAGAGTTATTCACCATATGTGATTAAGCATAGCATTAAATACAAATAGGTATATCTCTATGTTACATATATGATCCAAAGTGAGATATAATATACAAAATGCTTAATACCCTACAATTATTTCTTATAACTTGAAAACATTTTTGGTAGGGCCACCAGAAGCCAAAGTAGATTGCTTTGGCAACTGCACCAAATGCTCTCCAGTGAACATTTCAACAATGCAGGAAGTTCTACCCTTTCTCTGAAATAGCTTCATTTGCCCTCAGTCATCACATACTTGGCTGTGTTAGTGCTACTAGGAAGAAAAACAAGCAGTATTTTTGAAGCCGAGAACAACAGTGAACTGGTCCAGAAAAGATAAGCTTTAGGAGTCTTCTAGAAAACTTATCTGACTCCACTCTCAGAAAGCCTCTTTTTTGTGTCAAAAATGTTTGCTGGCGAACATTCAGTTCAGCCTTACCTACAGATACTATTAAATTAATATTAATGACATTTCAGGAAACAGCAAAAAGATTGCTCTTTTTTGAAAAGTCTGGCCCAGAAAAGCATCAGTCACTTAAACTTTCTGTAATATTCTGCAGTGGTAGTCAGCAACCATTAAAACTGTCAAGGGCCAAACTGGAAAATATAAGTTGGAAAATATGTCATAAATTGGAAGGCGTAAATTACGGCCAAACTACAACTGTCCTATCATTGTTGCAAAAAGTGTATATATTGATGAGTTCAGTATACCCATATCTCTGAAAGATTGAAAACCTTCAGTAATTTTCAAGTGTCCATTCAATTTCCAGGCAATAGGACATACAAAAAACAAACAAAACCCTCCAGACTCTTTAGGGCTCACTAGATTGCATAGCTGTTTCCCTGGGCTCATCTTCTTGGGGCTTGCTTCAGGACAGGACAGTTCCTTAAACCAAGTCTGCAGAGCATCAACTAGCACATTTTCACAATCTGCCTAGTTTTTCCAAAGGGAAAACATTTATTATGGAAAACTAAAACTGATACATACTTAGCTCAGCCCTAGCTAAGCTAATTTGCACATTTGGGTTGCATGGGAATTAACAGAATCATAGAAGAGATATCCAAAGGTCATCCAATTTAATCCCCACCAGTGGAAGAAATCCACTCCTTCAGCATCTATGACAAGTAGCCATTTGCTCAAAAAAAACGATGAATGGGAGTTCATCATCAAGCATATTGCATCATTGGGAAGGTGTGTACTGGTGTTCAGTCTAAATCTTGTTTTTTTTTCTAATTTGAACCCACTGGTTTGGATTCTACCCTCAGGAGCAACAGAAAACAAGTTTGGTCCATCACCTATGTCACAGCTCTATGTGAAAATGGCTAGCACAGCCCCTCTTTAATCATCTCTTGTCCTGGCTAAACATACCCAGCTCCGTCAACCTTTCCTCACAGGACTCAGGCCTTTCTTGGTCTTTGTCACTGTCCCCTGGAAACATTCCAGTTTTTTTGATATTCTTCTTGAACTTCAGCACCCAGAACTAGACCGAAATGCCAACAACAGTTCTCAGATAGGACACATTTATTTCTACAGTATTTTTACTTCTGGTATTTCTTGTTCATTCTATAAATAGCATCTCAAAAATGTGACTGAGCTTTCAAAATAGAAATTATAGCATTTTTTTAAAAAAAGTTGAATTTGTTTTTGCTTCTGTTAATTCTGATTACGTACTGAATTGCTGTCCCCACACTTTTAAATGTATATTTTCCAATCATAAGGCTTAGAAACAAACAGGGTCTATAGTATCTTATTAAGCACTTATGAGCTACATGAAATTCTCAATGGCCTCTTCTGAGTCACAAAGGTCCTTACATTAGCCATCCACACTTCACAAAATGATTAATTCTCTACACCTACCGAGTTAACAACAGTTATATATTATAAGCAACAATTATGTCCATATAAAATCTACTTCCTTCACATTGTAGAAAATGTGTTACAAGTGAGGTGCCTCTGACTTTATCATGTTAAAACAAAAACACCACCACTTACCATATACATTCACATTAAAAATTCGGTCTTCTTCCCCCGCAGCATTGCTAGCAACACAAGTGTACTTCCCTACATCACTTGTGAGGGCTCCAACAATGTTGAGCAAGCTGCCATCTTGAGCCAGGCTAGAAAAAGGAGTCACAGAAAACTGAATATTTAGAAGTATGTCCTCAAGGATTAACCTTAATACCAAAACAAATATGCTTGAATATAGACCTTACACTGTGGGGATTGTTACACATTGTAACTGTGCCTAGTGATTGTACAGCACTATAAAATGTTCAAAATTCCTCACATACTAATCATTATCTTAGAATTCTTATATCACCGCTGCAATGTAATGCTGAATCATTAGCATTATGTCATAGATTGGGGAGGAGGGGTGAAGACTGAGTGGTTTGTCAAAGACTACATAATGGGTTTATAGCAGAAGCAAGAGTTGGACTGGAGAACTTCCAAGTTCACACTTCAGTGTCTTAATATTACTCTACACACCTCATTTAATGCTCAATTCATTACATGTGTTTGATGTTAGAACAGCTGAAGTGAACAGCAAAAAACTGCATCAGAGATACACCCTTTCTATCAGAAGCTGATCCAAACAATATTATTTCTATACGTATTTTAATTTTTAATACTGCAAATTTTAATCATAGTTAATAGAAGAAAATCTCACCAAAACAGATGGGTGTTATTTCTGAATAAAGATGACTAGAAAGGGACGGATTAGGTAGGTAGGGTCATCACAGATGACCATCTGTGATTTTGTGGACATTCAGTGAGGTGATCAATGCGAAATTCGGTAAGCCAGACCTCAAGGTGCTTTTTAAGCTTTCCAGTGGTATGAAATACAAACTGAGTTATGCACTGGATGCTTGCTGGGAGCGGAGGAAATTTATTATTTATTTGATATATTTGTATGCCGCTTTTCATCACCAGGTGACCTCAAAGTGGCTTTCACAGCAAGAACAATACAATATCATAAAAACAATTCAGAACAATAATTAAAAACTTCATCAATAACACCACAAAATATCACAAAACAGACTCAAATCTGAAATCAATCTAAACATAACCTAGTCACCAAATGCTAGAGAAAACAGTATGTTTTTATCACACAGTAGAGCCCCATCATTGTTAATACCATCCATATCCCCAAGAGTAGAAAGTTCTGCCACTGGGGCACTGTTACAGAGAAGACTCTTCTCCAGATCCTTCTCCAGAGAGAGTGATATAGCCACCCGTCTGGTGATGGAGTTCTTTCATGCATTTTAATGAGCACACAACAGCAACTGTCTTGCTTCATAGTGGCCACCCTGAAAAAACTACTTATAAGCATAAGTTCGTGGCACCAAACGGGCAATGCCCAAGGCCACTGCCTTTGTCTTCTACAGTCAAAGATCTTCGTGCTGGACCACACCTCTGAGAAATCTTCACATAGTTGGTTAAGTATATGCTAAGTCTGAATGGATTTGGTCAACACACATAAACAATATGACAAAATTGGCTAAGCTGGGGTCCAGCCAAGGGAGGCAGACTTTACCATGAAGAGAGATCAAGAACCTCTCTAACATAAGAGGGGACTGAGAACATTCTTGACACCCTTGGACCCGAGGGTGTTCTTGTTTTCTGTTTTGCTTCAGATGCAAAAAAAAGGCTATGGCCAGCATAGATCAAGCTTTCATAAAACTCTGTAAAGAATTCTGAATGGGATTTCTTACCATTTTCACAAGATCTTCTCCCTGTCCTGGCTTTCCCCCATATTTCTTTTGTATTTCCTCATCTCTCTCCCCCTTTTCGGTTTTAATTCATGCTTGGACTCTGGTTTGCTTCAGAATGATAGAATTCAACACTTCACCTTATCCGCTGAGATTCATCACCACTGATTGGTTTTCCATCTTTCAGCCACTGAATTACCGGTGTGGGAATTCCATGGGCCTTGCAGAGAAGCTGGGTGTTTTCCCCAAGAATTACACTGACTTCACTTGGCATTTCAGATCCAGCAATATCTGGAGGAACTTTGGGAGGGGAAAAAAAGTGCATTAGCAAATACCTCTACATAGGTCAGGCACTGTCTTCACTGACAACTAGGTGATTCAGAAACAATTCCAGAGAGTTTAAGAGATTCCAATGGTGGCAAGGTACTATATGAAGGGTAGCCTGTGTGGTGCCCTCCAGATGTCCAACTTTCACCCAGCCAGCATGGACAGCATGGGATGGTGAGAGTTGTAGTCCAACAACACCTGGAAGGCAACAATGTTAGCTACTCCTGTATTAAACACACGTCTGCCACCCGAGAAGTCTGCCAATGTTTGTACAAACACTAATGTCTAGTAGAACTTATCAAAGCCTTTACCATCATCACATTCTGTTTTTTCCAACCCATGCTTCATATTACTGGCTGCTTCTAGAGGGGAGGAATGTGAAATGTCAGGACAGAGCTAAACTGTGCTAGATACTATATAGAGGGAAAGAAGGAACTAGACCATTTTTGCAGCAGTACCTGCTGCTGCGCTTCTAGTGTAGCATCTGGTTTCACCGTAAGAATATACTTCTGTGATCTGAAGGGGCATGATACAACAGCCTTGATGAAGCTAAGCAGGTCCAAGTCTGATCCGTATCCAGATGGAAGACTGCCTGGAAACAGTCTTGTATACAGGCATACCCCGCTTAACGTTGCCCCGCTTAACGTCGCCTCGCTATAACGTACATGCTCCATACGTCCTCATACCCCGCTTAACGTTCGCGCGCTTTGCAATAACGTACATTATATTAGCATGACGCCGCTGCCATCTAGTGGTGATTGCGTGCAGTACAAGTGAAGACAATTGCTTCACTTAAAGTAGATTTTCACTTAAAGTACACTCTCCAGTCCCACTGTGAACGTTAAAGCGGGGTAAGCCTGTACACTCTTAAGTTTCATCATGGAAGAAAAATGAGATATGAATATAAAGCTAAATAAGTTAAATACAGGTCGCCTTGTATGATAGGAGAGAGACAGGGTGTGTATGATTCTGTTGATCCTCCCTGATCTCTTGGCCACTTTTCAATACCATCTACCATGGTATCCTTCTGGGGCAACTGTCTGAGTTGAGCACTGGGGGCACCGCATTGCCGGCTCCAGAAGCTGGTTCCTGGGGAGCACTGCTTGGCTCCTGGGTTCTCTAATATGGGGTCCTGCAGGTTCAGTTCTGTCCCCCATGTCATTTAACATCTACATGAAACTGCTGAGTGGGGTCACACAGAGTTTTGGAATGTGTTGTCATCAGTGTGCTGATGACACACAGCTACTTCTCCTTTTCATCTTCTGCAGGTGAGGCAGTGGAGATGTTGAATCAAGTGCTTGGTTGTGATAATGGACTGGATGAGGGCCAATAAAGTTACGCTTAATCCAGAGATTAAGATGCTGTTAGTGGATCTTTCCTCTGACCAGTTAAGTGGTGTGTGGTCTTCATCGGTAAAACATTGTAAAATACTGATGAAGTTTCGTAGGGACTTTTTAAAAAAACAAACACCAAACTAATGTGGGGAACTGAATTTAAGACTGGAAAAATTAGAAACCAAGAGAACTGAAATTGATAGATTCACAGATCTTTCAGAACGCTTTGCTGTTTAAACCCCAACTTCCCACTGAGATTTAGTAAGTAACGAAAATATCTTTTTCTTGACCAAAAGATTATATTGACCAAAAGATTGTTTGCCTGTCAACTTCCTTAATGCTGCTGCATTTATTGATCAGTGAGGTAAGAAATCCAGCCTGAGATTTCATCACTGGTTTATGGGATCAGGTAACATCACTGGGCAAAACCGTATTTTCTTCTATGGTTCACTATTATTCTCTAATGGCCTCCAACTCAATCAGTCTGCAGGAGCTGGAGAGGCCTTTCCATCTCTGCAATTCAAACCTTTTTGAGACAACGCAAGAGCATAAAGTCTACTCATACATTGTTAAATTGCATTTTGGGGCAAGGTTGAACTCTCTTTCCTATTTTTGTCTGTTATTGTTTTGAAGACGTTAAAAGGAACACTTCATAAACAGACTTCTAACATGAAAACATTGGACATGATTCGTATTAGTGCAGGTGCTGCAGCACCCACATATGGAGAGATTCAGCAGAACTCTGTTGTGTCATTATCTGGGAAAAGAGTGACGTTAAAGCTCATAGCAACACTTGGGCCATTACTGGGAGTGGGAGGCTCCTGAGTTCTTCTATATCCATCCCTCACTCTTACCTGGGTGCAAAACCATCTTCAGTCCTTCTGAAGGAAAAACACAAAGGTGTGGGGGGACAGGGAGTGGAGACAAAACATGCTAGCTCTGACCCTGTCTCCGTCACCCTCCACCTTGTGGACAGCGTGCTTGTGAAGTATGGGGCGCCCTCTACTCGTGGAAGCTGCACATAGGCTTTGGAATTTCCAGGTTCTAAAATGTGCACAGTGCCTCCATAAGCATAGGAGGCTTCCAACTTCAGGAGATCAGTCTTCAACTCATGGAGAGTGATAGTGTGTGCGTGCGGGTGTGAAGCCAGAGTGATCATCCCTGCTGCCCTCCCCCCTTTGTGTGTTTACTTAAATCAGAAAAAGAATGCCTGGAGAAGGCTTAAGCTACTCAAGTCCAGGCTTTGAGAACACAGGGAAGAGTGAGGGTTGGATGAAGATAGGGAGGTCCACACAGGGCTGTCATCCTCAGTGTGCCCCTGCTAGGATGGATCATGCCTACAGCTTTTACATTGAGGTTCTTTCTGTTAAGTGCTCTGGAGTCTACACTTGAAAATAAAGTTATTTCACATCTATCCCGACATATTTTTTTCAACAGGAAAGGCATGAGAGTATATACACCCACACGCACACATACCTTGAACAGAAAGAACATAAACTTTTTGAGCTTTGCCTTCTACATTTGAGGCAATGCAGGAGTAGTTCCCATTATCTGAATGCTGAGACCTGGCAATTTGCAGCTTGCTGCCTCCTGACAAAATATGCATTTCAAGGGAGGCAGAGTTTTCTAAATGCAGAGAAAGAAGAAATCAGCTCATATTGGAAGGATATAGAGGTTTATACCATATGCCTAATGCTCTATTACAGTGGGAACATAAGATCTGTGTGCCCCATTTGGTTCACCTGGCTTTCTTCCCTGCCCAGCCCCCTTAATCTAGGAATTACAGGCTGGTAGGTGAGTCACCAGATTGCAGCAGTACAGGGCTATCCAGGCTGGCTAGAATCACACAGAACCTGTGGCCTTTTTACTAGATCTGGTGCAGATGAGCCAACTGATTTCCAGTTCACTCTCTCTGACACTGAACTGGACACTGGTGATTCAGGCCCCCTAAACGAGAGGTAGTAATCCATTTTTGCTTTCCATCCTATGTCATATTTCCCTCATCTGAGAAACCTGGGTTAGCTGCATCCAGCTTTTGAACAAATGAACAGCATGCACACGTCTTAATTTTGGCACTCAAAGCATATCAATTCTGATTACTTCCACTGACTGCTTTAAGATAGAAGAGGATTAGTATATTGCTAGAGCTAGGGGTTTTCCTCAGTATGGAAAAAGATTATCCAGAAACGTGGGGCAGGGGGAAGCATGTGAGCTCAAGGCTCACAGCAGCTTCTTCTAGTTCATTTATTTTGCATTAAGCTATGGTTTACAGGAATGGCAGAATCACCACATTGTCCTGTAAGATCATCACCACCTCACATTGCCTCTCCTCTCTCTCTCTCTCTCTCACTCACTCACACACACACACACCCCACCCCATCCACGCACGGAATACTCTTCTCTCATACATACAGCTCTCACAATGCTCACTAACAGACAGACACACACACGGGAACATCCTTTGAAGGCACAGAGCCAATTGGATTTCCACCTTTGAAGCACTCCGCTCTCCCTGTTCCAAGGAGTGGTGCTGCCAGGGCAGGGCAGGTTCTTGAAAGCATGGATCCAACTGGAACCATACTTTCAAAAGGCTATTTTCTTCCTGCTCAGGTAGAGATGGTTTTTGGAGGTCTTTTATCTGCTGCCCATCTCTTCCTGAGGCCCCCAGAGTGAGGGAGAGACAGATCAGGGAGGACTTTTGCTAACTGAGTTGCCTCGCCCTACCCTATGGTTTCTCTCTCAAGTATCTTTAGAGGAAAACCACAATGCACAAGGAATAGAGCACTGGAAGATCGCCATGGCCAGTCTCTCTCCCTCCCTCCCTCTCTCACTGCAGCCCAGTAAAAAAAAGGAAAAGATTGAGGGGAGTGCCATATTTAAGAAGGCCAAGGACTGCATGTCCACCCACTTCTACTTTTGCATAATATCCATAGATGATCACATTCTCTGTTTCACATCTTGAAAGAGGGGACAGACAATTTAAAATGACTAATGACTATGTGGGCCACAGAACATGTTACCGAGTGGCTTCCCATTCTTGAGCCATGTTATTGCTGGTGGAGGAATTCCAGTGGCATCGCATGTAAAGGTTACAGGGTTACTGATGGTCTCATTGATCCACTGTAGCTCAGGGCCTTCAATGCTGGGTGGTACTGTGAATGAGGACAGTGGTAAGACACATGCAAATCATTACCAAAAGAACGATTGCTGATTCTGGAGAGCAAGATGCTCTGGATATGGACTCTACTGTTTGACCCTTTCCCTTTCTCCAGCGAACCCCTGCTTCCTATTGTGCAATCCTCAGAAGCGCAAGGAGCACCCCATGCACAGCAGAGCAGGTTGATTAACTAAATCTAATGCAGATCAGTCTGTTGGTTACATCACTGAAAGTTAACACAGCATATGCTTACCATGAACATTAAGATGGAAGTTTTTGTCATCACGTCCTGCAATATTTATGGCTTTACATACATACTGGCCTGTATCAGACACCTGAAAATGGAAGAAGGAAAATGATACGGAAGCACTACTTTTCTAAATAACAGCTCCTTCAGAATTACAAAAAGTAATCTTGCTAAGTGAATGCTGTAATTAGTAAACACCACCATAGTAGATATCAGGGGTCAAGTATCATTTGGAGGGGGCTAGTATGATTTTGTAACATGGGCCCCTCCCACACACATGCAGTGATCCCATCCTATGCATTCAATCTCACAAAGAACAGTTTCCATTTCAATTCTGAAATTACATTTTCTACATATCTGAGGTTACCACCATGGCACACATTGGGGCTTTTCTACCATGTCCACAACTGCCTTCCACCTTTGCTTATTTTGTTTAACGTAACATCCAGCCTGAAGATGACTCCTACAAAATTTGGTGACTATTTTATCATTTATGGCTGGTCCTAATAAAAGTATTATTCTGTAGATGTTGTTGTTGTTGTTACTGTTATTGTATTGTTATTACTATTATCCCACTGTAGATGGAAACATTTTATAAATAGACCAATTTTCTTTAAAAGCTTTATTTTTCTGGCTTTTTTCATTGCAAAATCATGAGTTCTCTGTCCAAAGTCAATTTCTCTTTGCAAGGTCAAAACTCAACAGAAAAATAGCTAGATGGCTTAACTATTCTTGCCGTGTGTGTGTGTGTATTAGATATTTGCTCACATATATTTTGGGTCTTTAAATCCTTCCAGCAAAACTGGATCACTCTGTCCATGGGATCATTGTCCCTGATTATTATGGTACTTTGCCCCTCCCTCCTGCATATACATAGGGAATTCTAAAACCAGAAGTTCTTGAGAGAGAGAGTCACATTTGGAAGAACAAATCTCTCTATTTCTCAGACCACATGTTCTAATTTAACTGCATAATTACACTCCTGTCTCTGTTCTAGAGAAGATACCAGATCCTTCTCTAGAACAGAGACAGGAGTGAAAATTATATATATATAATTTTCCCCCTCATGGCAATGGAGTTGCAGCCTAGACTGGTCCTTCATGGATATCTTTGACCCAAGTTAAATCTACCCTGCCATGCAATGCTTTGGTTCTGATGGATCTAAGACTTTATTTATTTATTTATTTATTATGAGATTTATATCCCGCCCTTCCTCCCAGTAGGGAGTCCTGAGATGCAAAGTCCAACAAAACTGAACCAAAGTTTCACTAAGTACTGGGGGATGGGGGCACTTCTTTTCCAATTCATTTTCTTATTCCTCTATATGAGAACAAGCCAGTTGCAAAACTCAGCTGGTATATAAATGTACAATATGCATAAAATGAGCTATTTATATTTTCCCAGATATGTCATATTGTCAATCATGGCAATTCATTCAAATATCTAATCTGTCATACAAACAATCAATATAGTGGGTAGGAAAAGAGGATCAAATTTAATTTCAGTGATCTGTCAATCAACGGATGCATTAAAAAAAGCTGCTTATAATCCTCAAACTGCAGAAAGGGCTTTGGGGCTAGATGGTTAAATCATTTTTGTAAACCTCTGCTGCTTTTATGTCTCTGCTGTAATTTAAGGATTGTTTTACATAGGCTTGGTATATTTTTGTATTTGACATATGCCACCTTGAATTAATGTTATAAATATGGGTTGCAAATTTAAAAGTAAACAAAGAAACAGAGCAGAATTGTGCACCTCAGTGGTTGTGATATGAAGCATTTGTCCATCTGAGATGGTCTCCAAATTAGATGAGGCCGTGATCATTTGCCCGTTCTTGTACCAGGTGATAACAGGAGGTGGAACAGCATTGGATTCGCACTCTAATGTCACTGGCATTCCCACCCTCACATTCACGACTGCAAGAGCTGTGCCACTGTGGTCTTTAATGCTAGGAGGAACTTTGGGGGTGGGTGGGAAGGAATACAACAAAAAAATATTTATTTGACTTTTATCAGAAGAAAGAATTGCTACCTTAAGAGGAATTATTAGACATTTTTTTTCTCCCCTTGCCAATATTCTTTCATTTCAAAGATGCAGAAACACACCATAAACAGTAAGGAAACTCCTTCTCCTGCTTTCCCCAGCACTGTTTCGGGCTATGCAAACATATTCTCCACCATCAGACAGACGGGCCCTAGGAATCTGCAGCGTGCGACCACCTGAAATTATTCAAAGAGAACAAAGCTGTTCAAATGGGTTACTAGATCACCACGGCTTTAACAGGATTTTACTAAAGTTCCATATTGGGAGGGGGGGAGAGAGAAAATTGCTTTTAAAAGAGAGATGAAGGTGGCATGAAAGATGCAATGTTGCCCATGTGGTGTACACTCATCTTAGTGTTGTCTCAGTTCACAACAATAAAAAAAGATTTGTTACCATGAAAAACAAAATGTTTGCATTAATGCCTTTGCTCTCTTAAAAACTATTGCCAGTCTCCAGTCTGAGACACGTGAAATAGCATACAGTAATTTTGTTTAGAGAACCATTTTTCACAGACTGTGAAATGGGCCTTTCTAGAGAGACATGAGCATCTTCCCAACCTGAACAACTCTAATTTGCATGTTTTTCTTCACAAGGCTATGTTGTCCCTCCTAGGGGTGCTTCCAGATAGCTTTATATTGTGGGATGGGTGTTCCCTATGTATGTAGACTTTTGGCAACATCCACATGACATCACTGGCATCAGAATGCCAGGCCATATTTTCCCCCATTTAATCCAGAATTATTAGTTTCACAGTGGTCTTTTTGCAGTATCTGAATGACCAACATGTAGTATTAAACCCCTGTCTGGAAGCATCCCTGAGTCCTTGGAATGAGTGGAAACCACCTCCTAAAGCACTTGTCTAGTTTAAATTTTGGGAGATTCACATAGAAAGGGCTCCAATGAATACTGGATTCCCACTGGGAGGAAGGGCAGGATATAAATAAATATATAAATAAATTACCGGAATTATCTACCCAGTTTGAATAGATATTCATTCAGCCACTTGCACTTCTAAAATTAGCTAGATTTCCAAGAATAAATGAAAGAAATTGCCACACACACACCAATAGTCATCAGTAGCTTCCTTGTAGTTGTGTTAGTAGGACAGACTGTATTCTAAGAAAAAAACCATTTGCTTTTCTACGGTTGTTTTTAAAAAAAGTAACAGGAAAGTAATATTAACTCCCCAACTGGCTCTTCTAAATAATTACAGAATTTACTTCCAGCTTGATCCAGTTCCTTGAAAGCTTTTAGGAATCTGTGTTTTTCTTTAAAAGGTTTCACTTTAAGCATATATTATGCCAAATTTATTATTGGCACTTAGGGATGGGGGAGAAATTCGATTCAGTTTCCATTTAATTTGCACTTTCTGAAACAATTTGAGAACAAAAACACAGCCACCCTTTAAAATTCACACTTGTTCAAATTTTACAGTGCAGTTCTCCAACCAAACAATGTTTACACTAGCACATACATTAGGGGAGTGTGTGCATAAAATGAATATATTAGTGGAAAAAACATATAAATACCTTCTACTAGGAGAAAATGCTTGCAAAAAATTGTACGTTAGTCAAACCCACATACACAAATCTGTTTATTAGAAGAAATTCACCTTAAAATGCTGCAGAATTTTCATGAGGATTTTTAATAAAAAAATCACTCATTTCTGCAGAAATATGGAGAATTGAAGATTGGAAAAAAGAGAGATTGAGAGAACCAACATTGACAGATTCTTCTATCCCTACTGGCACAACAGTGACTGCTGAGTAGAAGCACACTAAACATAAATTTGGGCCTATATCCTTTTCAGCCTTGTTAGGGTCCTGAGAAAAGAAAAGGAATACCTCAATGAATAAAAATTAACAGTAGCAGAGTTTGCTCACCTGGTATTATAAGAGCATTTGTGTTCAAGTTGATAGGTTTTCCGTTCTTGAGCCAACTAAGATCAGGAGGTGGGAAGCCAGTGACCTCACAGGTCAAGGATATGAAGTTATTCACCACAACAGTCAAATTCTCAGGATTAATGCCAACAATATTCGGAGGAACTGTCAAAAGATATACAAATCTTGCCATTAGAACCACATTAAGTTTCATCAAGCAATTGGAAAGCAAAATATTTACAAGGTCTTTTGCTATTTTAATATTGGGAGCCATTTTGTACAGGAGGATAGCCCAGAATTGTATTCCCTTGTTATAACATGTAATTCCTAAAGCATCCTCCAAAGATTCCTATAGGTAATAAAAGTTGTTTTTCCATATCCAGACATGTTTAAACACAGAATGGATTGCCTGCACATTTAAATATGTACTAACATGTTGCCATGTGTCTATACCAGGGGAGCCTATGAACATCCAGTGAAGTGGTGTATAAATGGCAATTGCCTACATCAGAGTAGTTAGAACCTACCAGATTGACAGGGAAGCCATTATTGCTTTTTTAAAAGTTGCTTTTGTCCAGCTCAGGCAAACCCATGGTTCGATACTTTGCATTTTGTTACATTGAAACAAGAGTTTATTTACCAAGGGAGATGCGCTCGCAAGCTATCTGCACTACAGATTTAAGCAGGTTCTGCAATCATGATCCCCATGGAACCCCTGGGAATTTTCAGTGTGAACTTAGCTCGAGACATCTAATAAATAATTCTCAGCTCACTAAACTACAATTCCCAGGAGTCGGGGAGGGGGGGATCCATCACATTTAAATTGGTATGAAACCAATATGTGTTTGTACAACAGATCACCTCAAACTTTTTAGTGAAATTTGCTGTTGACACCAGTGACCTTATGCCACAGGGATTTTGATCTATTGTTGTTGTTGTTGTTGTTATAAAGAAGAGGGGGAGGGGTTCCATGCACAGTGGAGAGCAATGAAGACTGACAGAGTTATGATTAGAGATGTAAAATTTCCAGAAACTGTGAAGCCATAGAAAAAAAAGTTTTATTTCCGGAAAAGTTTCGGGGCAAATTTCAGAAAAATTGAAAAATGCAATATTAGCACTTTTTACAGATTGAAAGTCACTTTGTTACTTCAGGATCATCAAATGTAATTATGTAGAAGTTGGTTTGGTATAAAAGTATAACATTTGGTTTATTAAAAGTACATTTATTCAAACAATTATTAGAAACTGAATTTACTTTGTTAAAAAATTTTTTTGTAACAAATGGATGTACAAGATCCTGAACTGTAAGGAACACATGGACAGTAAGGAACCTCTTTTGCTAGTTTATGAGGAGCAGGCAAAAAACAATTAAAAAACCAGAAGAAACCATCAACCTTAATAACAAAGAAAATGATTTATGTCTCCGCTAGTCCTCCACAGTGTCAAGCAGACATAAAGCATCCATTCCCATAAAAAAAACTGAGAAAAAGGAGGGGATTCAATGAAACATTTTATTCATCATGCTAAAATAAAACATTCCACAATCCATTTTTTCATCATTTATTTCAATTTTTCCAATTTTTCAGGGAAAAAACAAACAAGGCTTTGGGGAAAAAAGGTTTTTTTTCTTAATTTTTCCAGTTAAGAGCTAAAAAGCAATGGAGATCTTTGAAATGAAGGGGGGGTGCTGGGACCAAAGGGAATGGGATGTTAGCGAAGGCAACAGCAGAGGGGCATTAAACAATGGGAGAGGTGAATATTTTGGCAGCGGAGTTTCAGATGAGCTGTGTAAAAGGAAGACCTAAGAAACAAAGATTGCAATAGTGAAGGCAAGAGATAAACAGAGCATGAGCCAGAGTTTTAAACAGATTTTTGCCATTTTGTACAAGGAGAAGTGACACAACTTGGTAACTGAATGAAAGTGGGGAGCAAAGGAGAGAGAAAAGTCAACGATAAAGCCAGGGTGGGTGGTAAGGTTGTCAAAGGATATGGAGAGGAATCAATGAGAGGAAGATTTGGGAGGAAAGATAAATTGTTCAGACTTGGACATACTGGATTTGAGAAAGTGATAGAACAACCAAATGGAGAAATCAGACATGCTAAACAGAGATGTAGAAGTGGACAGAGGGGAAAATATCTTGGGTAGAGGGATATAGCTGAGTAACAGCAGGATATAACTGGTACTGAAAACAATGGGATTTCATGACGTTTCCCAAGGTAACCAAGATGAGGTACAGAGAAAAAATAGTGGGGGAATCAACAACAGAACCCACAGTGCCTTGGAAATGCATTGCAATTTTATAAACACAGCATGTATTCTGCTTTAATGCTCAAGCAATGTTGCCTTGCTTTATCTCTTATTTAATATTAGGAAAGCAAATATTGTTTTTAAAAGCAGAAATGGCAGGAAATGCTTCATATCTTGGTATTGAATAACTCATGCTAGTGAATGACATTGTTTTTTGCATCAGAACCACAAGCTGGGTGGCCCTTCTTGTGAAGGTTCCCAGGACCATTTTTCAACAGAAGTCCCAGCCAAGGATCAATTTCCTACATAAAAAGTATTTTAAGAGAGAGCTAGAGCTGAACTAACGGGATTGCTTCAATTTGAAATTGGACACAGCCAGGAGTTCACAGTTAACGTGAGGGCAAACTAGATACTATGTTAAATAATTAGCTGGGCTTCTAACTTCCTCCTACCATTCCACAAGGTCTAGTAGAACTTTTTGTGTTCTCCTGATGCCATGACATTCCACATTTCCCCAGTCCTCGTTAGCAGCCACCAGAGATGGAGCAGGCAGGGTGAGGAAATATAATGTAATGACAAGACACTGAGAAATTGTACTGGATGTGACAGAAGGGGATGGCAATGAGATAAACAGTCACTGATTTTGGCAGCAGCTGTCTAACATATCAAATCTAGTTCAAAATGGTTTATTCGGCAAAAAAAGTTCCCTATTTCTAGATTCTCAAAAGATCTCAACATCACTCCTATTGGTAGATCAAACATCTAATGGAATCTGTTTGAAAACTCCCACTGACTCTAACCATCCTTGGTCCAGCTCCTTTCACATACTGAGTTCAGTTTCAGGTCAGACCACCTAAAGAAGTCCCAATGGATCAGTTGCTGGCACATGATAAAATTATATGCATCAATGCTTCTAACCATCTCAGCAGAACTTGGCATTTTGATTTAAAGCCAGAAGCATTAAAATTGTGCCGTTAAAGTAGACAGTAAAGTAGATACCGGGGGGGGGGAGGTTGGAGGTAGTCAACAGTGAACAACTTTGTGTTTCAGTGCAGAAGACCCAAGTTCAAGTTCGTTCAGGCCCATAAAGCTCATTGTGCATGTCACCATCTCATTTCCTAATTCACTCCCCTTTCCCTTTCCTCCGCCAGAGTGGCCATAAGGAGGAGTGCAGAAGCGTTTGTTTCCATTTTTCATAAATTGAAGCTCGTCATGTCGTCCAAACTTGTCAAACTTTATGATTTATTTATTTGTTGCATTTGTATACCGCCCCATAACCGAAGCTCTCTGGGCAGTTTACAGCAATTAAAAACATTAAAAACAAATATACAAATTTAAAAACACATTTTTAGAAAGCAATTTAAAAACATGCTAAAATGCCTGGGAGAAGAGGAAAGTCTTGACCTGGCGCTGAAAAGATAACAGTGTTGGCGCCAGGCGCACCTTGTCATAGAGATCATTCCATAATTTGGGGCCCTCTCCTTTGTTGCCAGATTCCCAGCTGCCCTCAGAGTAGGCACCCGGAGGAGGGACTTGGATGTTGAGTGTAGTGTACAGGTGAGTTCATGTCAGGAGAGGCGGTCCATCAGGTATTGTGGTCCTAAGCCGTGCAAGGCTTTATAGGTTAAAACCAGCACCTTGAATCAAGCTCGGAGACATACAGGCAGCCAATGCAAGTGGGCCAGAATCAGTTTTATATATTCGAACAGTCTGGTCCCTATTACCAACCTGGCCGCTGCACTTTGCACAGGCTGCAGTTTCCAAACCGTCTTCAAAGGCAGCCCCACGTAGAGCACATTGCAGTAATCTAACTGGGAGGTTACCAGAGCATGGACAACTGAAGCCAGGTTATCCCTGTCCAGATAGGGGTGTAGCCAGTGTGGTGTAGTGGTTAAGGTGTTGGACTACAACCTGGGAGACCAGGGTTCGAATCCCCACATAGCCATAAAGCTCACTGGGTGACCTTGGGCCAGTCACTGCCTCTCACCCTATTCATAGGGTCACCATAAGTCGGAATCAACTTGAAGGCAGTACATCCCTGTCCAGATAGGGGTGCAGCTGGGCCACCAACTGAAGTTGGTAGAAGGCACTCCATGCCACCAAGGCTACCTGAGCCTCAAGTGACAGAGATGGTTCTAGGAGAACCCCCAAGCTACGAACCTGCTCCTTCAGGGGGAGTGCAACCCATCCAGGACAGGTTGGACATCCACCATCCGGTCAGAAGAACCACCCACTAGCAGCATCTCAGTCTTGTCTGGATTGAGCCTCAGTTTATTAGCCCTCATCCAGTCTATTGTCGCAGCCAGGCACTGGTTCAGCACATTGACAGCCTCACCTGAAGAAGATGAAAAGGAGAAATAGAGCTGTGTGTCATCAGCATACCGACGGCAACACACTCCAAAGCTCCGGATGACCACACCCAACGGTTTCATGTAGATGTTGAACAGCATGGGGGACAGAACTGACCCCTGCGGAACCCCATACTGGAGAGCCCAAGGTGCCGAGCAATGTTCCCCAAGCACCACCTTCTGGAGCCAACCCGCCAAGTAGGAGCAGAACCACCGCCATGCAGTCCTTCCCACTCCCAACTCAGCCAGTCTCCCCAGTAGGATACCATGATCGATGGTATCAAAAGCCGCTGAGAGATCAAGGAGAATCAACAGAGTCACACTCCCCCATCTCTCTCCCGACAGAGGTCATCATACAGGGTGACCAAGGTTGTTTCCGTGCCAAAACCAGGCCTGAAACCTGACTGAAATGGATCCAGATAATTGGTCTCATCCAAGAGTGTCTGGAGCTTGCCTGCCACCACTCGTTGAGGGATTTGCCCAGGAATGGAACCGGCCTATAGTTATTAAGATTTTCTGGGTCCAGGGAGGGTCTCTTCAGGAGTGGTCTCACTACTGCCTCTTTCAGGCAGCCAGGGACCACCCTCTCTCACAGAAAGGCATCAATTACTTCCCTGGCCCAGCCGGCTGTTCCATCCCTGCTAGCTTTTATTAGCCAAGAAGGGCAAGGATCCAGCACAGAAGTGGTTGCAAGAACCTGTCCAAGCACCTTGTCAACATCCTCAAGCTGTACCAACTGAAACTCATCCAAGAAATCAGGACAAGGCTGTGCTCTGGATACCTCGCTTGATTCACCTGCTATAACACTGGAGTCTAAGTCCTGGTGGATGCTAACTATTTTATCCTGGAAGTGCCTAGCAAACTTTAACTATGGTTTGACTGAAACTTCAAACTGTGGTTTACAAAGGTGGCTACTTTCAAGCAAAACATAGTTAAGATTAACAACAGTTTGGATTTGGGCATAACATTCAACTGTGGTAAATTGAAACTGGAAGCAAGCGTTTCCAAGTCCCTCCTCTCAACAGCAGTGGTGGTGGTGGGGTTCCTTCCAGTCACAACAAGCCATAGTTTATCATGATGTCCAAATATGGCCAATAAGATACAGGAACAGAAATTTTTGCATGAAACTATTCCTTAAAATAGCAATTCTTACCTTGAACATTAAGATTAAAATACTTTTTTGCACTTCCTGCAGTGTTCTCCACAGCACAGGCATACCTGCCGGTATCAATAATTTGGGAATTAAGGATCTAGAGAGAGAGAAGACAAAAATATCAGAACAAGACATTTATCCTAAATGAATAATGCCTGGTCAAATGTCTATACGTGCCCATGCACCCAAACTAAATTATCAGTATTGGTATCCAAGTATTCTTCTTCTCCAGGAACTATACAGTAAAATGCATGTCAATGTTGCAACGCTGATGAGCAACACTGAAAGTACCTCTTCTGCATAGTAATATTACCCTCATTACATGGTCATGCACATGCTGTGGTAAGTCCCTGTTTGGTAAACTATGTTTGTGTTTTTTTACTGTGATGTGCAGATCCTATATTCTATGTATTTTTTATGACTTACAGACTTATCAAAAGAGTCGTTTAAACATATACAGAAACAGAAGCTATGAAACAAGAATGAATAAAATGCAGAGACCACCCCCTTGAGGGGATGACACCATCTCTAAAATGATATAATTGCACTGGACAAAGTATAGTGAAATGGAAAAGGAATTGCCCATACGAATTAAATGCCATCTATATGAGGAGTGCCTAAGGATATTAAGAAATTTTGTCCTACAGTAGGTCAACTTAGGAGCTACCGTGCAATGGAAATCCAAGAAGTACTACTTCAAAAAATGTGCTCTCTGCATAACACAAAGCAAATAGCTTCGGGGTCTGGATCTGGTCCATTGGCTGCTATTTGACCATCCCTGTTTTAAATGAAGTGTCTTCACAGTGTTACCTGAAGTGTTCTTCCATTGGCTAAGAATCTGTGTTGGGAGTCTTCAGATAACAGCTGCCCATCTTTCTGCCAGGTTATGCTTGGAGTAGGGCTGCCATTTGCCATACACTCCATCACTGCCATGTTGTTGATCAGCACGGTCACCTCTTCGGGCATGTCACCATTGGCTCCATTAATAGATGGTGGCACTATGAACATGTTAAGGAGAAAGTGTTTTCTTTATGAAACTTCTAATAATCATGTAAAACAACTCACACATTTACACATGTGATACAGCCTCAGATGAAATTGGTAACGACTGGTTGGACAACTATAAGGGCCAATCAGACTTTACAATCATGGCTTTAAGAAGTATGGTTATCAATCAGTTATAATATAGCATTTGGATATGAGCTACTTTAGTTCCACTGAAACTCTGCCTAAGTGGATTGAAAGCAAAGTGGAATCTGGATTTCATATTAATACCCCAGGATGTTGAATATTCTCACTATGTTCAAAACCACCATTCATAAACATTGGTAAGGACTACATAGCCTTCAATGCATGCATTTTAGAACAGTATTGGAATAAAACCAGCTGCATATTAAAAACAGAATTCAACAGAGGATGATAACATCTATGATATAGTTCCCAATATGAACCTACCTGGACCCTTAGATCTTTCTCTGAGGCCCTTCACCAGGTTCCCCTCTGAGGGAGGCTTGCAGGGCAGTGACAAGGGATAGGGCCTTTTCAGTTCGGCCTCCCCATTTGTGGAATGTTCTCCCCAGTGAGGTCTGCCTGGCACCTTCACTGACATCTTTTCTGCACCAGGTAAAGACTCGTGATATTTCTCAGGCATTTGATAGAATGAGATGACGTTGTTTGTATTAGTGTGCTACCAAAGCTTTCTGTGGTTGCATGGGGGTTGTTGTTGTTTTAATGGTATGGTACATTTACTTTTGTTATTAACAATGCTGTAAGTCACTTGGAGGCCTTTGGGTAACAAGTGATTAACATTAACAACAACAGTAGCACATGGGAATAATAATTTTAATACTCCAACCTGCAGGGGAACAGCTGCAGCACTGGAGGACTGCAGAAGACCTGCCCTGGGAGTGAGTATCTGGGTGCTTGCTTGCTTGCTCCTCTGGGTTGCTGCCTCTTGAGACAACTGAAGTCACTGGTAAGTGCTGCAAGGATTGGGACCACCTGCCTGACTCTTAATCTTGCAGCCTCTTGCATCAGCTCCTGGCTGGGTCAGGGGGCATAAAAGTCCAGATCGCCACAGAAGGGGAGACACCAAAAGAGATTATCCCTTGGGTAGTCCCTTAGGGAGTCCCAAGGGCAAGGGTGTTACCCCCTTCTATTTCTTTTCTTCTTCTTCTTCTTCTTCTTTTAACCAATCTAGAGGAGAGTGGTAGTGGGAAGGGCATATGGCACGTGTGTAGTTCCTGCGCAGGGCGAGAGCATGTGCAGTGAACTGAACTGATAGGAGAAAGTGACCAGATGCCTTCAGAGTGACAGTCTGCAACTGGCAGAAGGCTGGCCCTCCCTGAGTGTGAGATGGGGCCCTGTGTGAGTGGCTCTGACTGTTCCCAATTCTCTCAGAAGCCTACTGGGATAACTGGTTCAGGTAAGTTTTGTTGGTGGGCTCTTATTGGGTCCATATCAGGTGTTTAGAAGGAGGTCTTTCACTAGAAAAGACAATAACGCTGGGAAAAACAGAAGGGAGTAGAAAAAGTGGAAGACCAAACAAGAGATGGATTGATTCCATAAAGGAAGCCACAGACCTGAGCTTACAAGATCTGAACAAGCAGGTTTATAACAGATGCTATTGGAGGTCACTTGATTCATAGGGCGGCCATAAGTTGTAATTGACTTGAAGGCACATAACAACAAAAGGAGAAGTATTAGTAAGGAGGAACATGGGTGATGCCACCCCAAATTCAGTGATCACAAGTAGAGGGAAGTATAGCCATGGGGATGTGGTGAACCACAATAGAAAATGAGGGCAAGGCTATCTACGCCTTGTTCCACTCCTCCCATGGATGGGTTTCTCATTGCTCATCTGCTGTGGGTGTTGTTTAACGCCAGATCGGTACACAATAAGATCACTGTCATTCATGATTTGATTGTGGATGAAGGTGCCAATTTGGTGCATATTACCAAGACCTGGGTGTGTGAGCTGGGAGGAGTTGATCTGATGCAGCTTTGCCCACCTGGATACTCAGTGCAACACCAACACAGGCTACAGGGACAGGGGGAGGAGTTGCTGTGGTCTACAGAACTTCCATCTCTGTCACCAGGAAACCAGTCTGTCTTGGAGCTGGCTGTGAGGGTGTGCACCTGGTGTTGGGCCAAGGAGACAGTAAACTAGGTTGTTGCTGGTGTACTGTCCATCCTGCTGCCTGGCAGCTTCTCTCACTGAGCTGGGGGAGGCCATCTTGGCTGTGGTATTGGAGGAGTCCAGAATGATAGTCCTGGGTGTTTTCAATGTCCGTGCTGAGGCTGCCTCTGGTGTTCCAGCTCAGGACTTCAAGGCCTCCATGATGACCATGGGGCTGTCTCAAGTTGTCATTGGCCCAACGTATAGGGCAGGGCACACCCTCAACTTGGTCTTTGCTCCAGATGGAGGAAGGGGTGGTTTGGAAATAGGGGGGTGGATGTCACCCCATTGTCATGGTCAGACCACTTCCTGGTAAAGTTTAGACTTATGGCTCCGATCTTCCCCTGCAGGTGGACAGATTAAGATGGTCCCCCCGGGAGACTAATGGAATGCACAGGATTCTTGAATGCCCTGGGGGAGTTCCCAGTAGATAGAGTAGATGACCCTGTTAAAGCCCTTGTCATGCTGTGTAACAGCGAGGAGTGTCGGGCTCTTGACACGATTGCCCCCAAGCACCCTCTCTGGCATTGTGGAGCCCAGTTTGCACCTTGGTACACCAGTGACCTAAGGGCAATGAAACAGGCTGGATGACAGCTAGAGCGCAAGTGGTGAAAGACGTGCTATGAGGCTGATCAGGCATGAGTAAAACATCATAACTGTGCCTACTGTGTGGCGGTGAGGGCAGCCAAGAAGGCCCACTTCTCTGCCTCCATCGCATCCTCAAGTAGCCATCCAGTGGACCTTTTCCGTATTGTCAGGGGTCTGTTGACATCAACTCCAGGAAATGGAGACTTAGACCCTTCGGAAGCCCACTGTGAATTGTTTGCAAGGCACTTTGAGGGTAAAGTTGCTCACCTCCACAGCAGTCTTGATGCCTCATTCACATCTGCTGTCCCCAATGAGGTGTCCAGTGCAACGTCTGTTGCAACTTCATGGGAACGGTTTCAGTTGATGCGTCCTGATGACGTAGACAAGGTGCTTGCGATGATGCAGCCAGCAACATGTCCTCTAGACCCTTGCCCTTCTTGGCTTATTAAAGCTTGCCGAGGGGGGTTGACTGAGTGGATCCAGGGTGTGGTCAATGCATCGCTGCAGGAGGGAGTGGTTCCAGCTGCCCTGAAAGAGGTGGTGATCCGACCACTCCTGAAAAAACTTACTCTGGACCCATCGGTCTGCAACCGGTCGCAAATACTCCCTTCTTAGGGAAGGTGATTGAGAGGGTTGTGGCGCAGCAATCGCAAGTACTCTTGGATGAAACAGATTGTCTTGATCCATCCCAGTCTGGGTTCAGGCCTGGTTATGGGAATGAATCGGCCTTGGTCGCCCTGATGGATGACCTTTATTAGGAGAAGGACAGGGGGAGTGCAACCCTGTTACTCTTACTTGATCTCTCAGTGGCTTTTGATACCATTGACCATAGTATCCTTCTGGGCTGACTAGGTGAGATGGATATTGGAGGCACCGTTTTACAGTGGTTCCAATCCTACCTCCAGGGTCATTTTCAGAGAATAGCATTGGGTGGTTGTCTTTCAGCCCCCTGGCAGTTGTGCTGTGGGGTGCCGCAGGAGACCATCTTGTCCCCCATTCGGTTTAACACCTATATGAAGCCGTTGGAAGCAGTCATCAGGAGATTTGGGACAAGGTGTCAGCAGTATGCTGACGATACCCAACTCTATTTCTCTGTAACATCTGATTCAGGAGAGGCCATGCAAGCCCTGAACTGCTGCCTGGACTCAGTGGTGGGCTGGATGAGGGCCAATAAACTGAGTCTGAATCCTAGCAAGACGGAGGTGCTGTGGGTTGGTGGTTCCCAAGTTTAGATAATTGGTCAGTTGCCTGCTTTGGATGGGGTCGTACTCCCTTTGAAAGAGCAGGCCTGTAGTCTGGGGGTGCCCCTACATCCAACTTTGTTGCTAGAGGCCCAGGTGACCTCAGTGACTAGGAGTGCCTTTTACCAGCTTCAGCTGGTAAGACAGCTGCGACCGTTTCTGGATCAGGATAGCCTGACCACTGTTATCCATGCACTGGTAACCTCCAGGCTGGATTACTGTAATGCGCTCTATCTGGGGCTGCCCTTGAGGTTGGTCTGGAAGCTGCAGCTGATGCAAAATGTGGCAGCGAGACTGCTCACTGGGGCAGGTATCGCCAACATGTCACCCTGCTGCTGAAAGAATTGCATTGGCTTCCCATTTGCTACTGGGCCAAGTTCAAGGTTCTAGTTTTGGTGTACAAAGCCCTATACAGCTTGGGACCAGGATACTGAAAGACTGTCTTATCCCTTATATACCCAGTTGATCACTGCACTCTGCAGGTGAGGGCCTCCTGCAGATACCATCTTATCAGGAGGTCCGTTCTGCACAGAATAGGAAACGAACCTTTAGTGTGGCAACCCTTTGGAATTCCCTCCCCTTAAATATTAGGCAGGCTCCATCTCTGTTATCTTTTCAGCTCCTACTGAAGACCTTCCTCTTTCAACGGGCCTTTTAAGTTGAGACCTTATCCCAGTCTGCGTCTGTGTTGGAATTGCGTTTTAATATGTTTTTAAACCTTCTTTTCTTAAAAACAGATGTTTTTAAACCTTTTGTAAAAAATGTTTTTAAAGATGTTTTGTTTATATGTTTTGTTAATATATTTTAAAGTCTGTTTTTATGATGTTTTAAAGTGTTTTTAGTGCTTTCGTTTGCCGCCCTGGCTCCTATTGGGAGGAAGGGCGGGATATAAATCAAACAATAAATAAAATAAAACCTGTACTTTAAAAAATATATTTTTAAATTGTTTCACTGATTAATTTAACAAATTAATCAGTTAAATATTGCAGTCCTAAGTATAACTGACCTTGCTGCTCGTGAAGGCCTAATTAAAACACACACATCTACCTGGAAGGGCACTGGAACATAACAGAACAATAAACCTCTTTATTATAATAGAACACATGGAGTGTCATGTGGCCCAGGACCAACGCCAGCAGGTGGCCAGGCTGGGCACTGGTGGAGGGCCTTGTCGCTGGCTGAGGGCCCTTGCCACTAGCCAACGGCCCCTGCAGCTGGGAGAGTGGATCTCCCACTCTGCAAACTGCGCCAGCATTGGGTCACAGGCTGCAACTGGACAGTGGCACAGATTGGAGAGGAGGAGCTCCGTTCTCCTGGCTAACATCACTGCCACACATGTGTGCAGCCATCAGGTGCTTAAATATGCCCAGTTGCTTCACCTCGTGTGTCAGTGCACATACCTGCCATCACTCAAATGGCGGCAGGGACATGTTGACGTACACAGTGGTGCACATGCACACACACACATGGGGAGGAGGCAGTGGCCTGTGGCAGACTGCTGGCTGAGGGCCTGTGGCAGGCTGGTGCTGGCTCTGATGTGGCTCAGAGTAGGGGGGATAGTTTTACATGCTTTTAAAATCCCTATGGGGTCAGTAATTACCCCAAATGCACATGGACCTAAAAAAATCAAAAGCAATTCTAAAAAATTCTCTCATTCTCTTAATGTTTATAGCATGTCACCTTCACCACATAAAAAGGATTATAAGATTTCTAAAATCAAACAAAATAAGGTCAGCTCACAAAGGACGCGGACATCATACTGGATGGAATCCTCTCCAGCTTCATTTACAGCCACACATGTGTATCGTCCAGCATCTTCACTCTGAGCCCTTGGAATCTGCAGGACACGACCACCTAGAACGAAAACAAAAAGGAACTTTTCATCATTCTAAACACAGATCCCTCTCAAGATCTGAATTAACTGATATAACCTATACATTTTTTTTCTCCATGGCCTATCCTAAGATAAAGATATATCCCTCCCCTTGAATATTAGGCAGGTGCCATCTCTGCTATCTTTTCGACAACTTTTGAAGACTTTCCTCTTTCAACAAGCCTTTTAAGTTGAGACCTATCCCAGTCTGTGTTAGAATTGCTTGTTAATATGTTTTTTTAATGTTTTTAACTTTTTTAAAAAAAAGTTTTTAATGTTGTTTTGTTTCAATGTATTTTAAGGTCTGTTTTTATGATGTTTTAAAGTGTTTTTAGCGCTTCTGTTTGCCGCCCTGGGCTCCTGCTGGGAGGAAGGGGGGGATATAAATCAAATAATAAATAAATAATAAATATGTGCTCAGTTCCATGTGTAGGTCTCTGTTTGCACATGTAAATAAGGGCAACTGGGATGGCCCATCTTCCAAAATGTCTTTCTCCAGACTTAATTTTTTATTTATATTTTGAACCCAACTTATTCTAGGTTTTAGGAAAGATAACAATGCTTGACATTAAAGTAAATCTGGGGGGGGGAGGTAATTTAATACAATGCATATGTATACATTAAATAATAAATACTGCCAGCATTAAAAGCTGACCACAGGAAGAAAAAAGTCCTACAGCAGGCTCCCCTAAATGCTGAGCCGCAGATTCTGCCATGTATTACAACACTTCATGGATTTGGTATATGGATGGTACGACCCAGAGGTACCTTTAAAAGTAAGGGAGGAACTGATCTCTAACGTACGGAGGGGGAAATATTACTCATTTTAATACTAAACCATTACTTTGAATTCTACCTATAAATAAACCAGAAGAACTATGGGCCCTAGAGCACCATGTATTCCTAATGATACCTCCCTTTAGGAAGTAGGCTGTCATATCTTGCACTACCCTGAAATAAATGCCTTACAAGACAGGCGTTCCTATATGTGGCTGTTGTTGGTCTTGTGGCCAATGGTCATATGGAAGAAACAGTGTATGAATTGAAAGTATATGAGCATCTAGCTCATATTGGTTCACATTCAAATTCCGCTACTACAAACCAAGGTGAGGAGGGCACATCAATCCAAGGACATCTGTGGATATGGAGTGGCATCCCCTCTTGCATGAACTCTAAGAGAAGCTCACATTACACCGATTGTGCCAGAGATTTCTAAGAACCCCACAGATTTTGAGAAATGCAAATTAGTGGCATGCATTTCTCATTAGCAGTCATTTCAGAGAAAACTGATAAAGCTGGGGGAGGGAGTGCTGTCCTGATTTTTGCAACAAAAGCAACAAGAGTCATAGAGCAATGTTTCTTTTCTTATAGCACATCTACCCAGCATGCTGCAGCATTCAAAGATTTACCCATAGGATTTCAAATAGTAACCTGAATATAAAATGTCTTTGAAGAAAGAGAGAAATGCTGTTCTTAGGACCGTTGAGCTGACCTATAACTGACTATCTTAATAAACAAATGTTAATTGGTTTAATACAGACCTGGCAGTATCAGTACTTTATCACTGGAACTCAGGGGATAGCCATCCTTATACCATGTAAGTACTGGAGGGGGCACAGCATTAGTCTCACAGTATAAAGAAAGAGGGTTGTTTAAGATCGCATCTTTGGCTCCTCCTCCTTGACCTGCACCCAGCTCATCACCATCTTCCCAGCCTCCAGATGGTTTTCGGAAATTAGGAGGGACTGTGATAGATGACACAAGCAACAGACAGACAAAAAAGAGAATGAGACATTTAATCCTGAACTTCAAAAAAAATTAGTTCAGCCATAGAAAACAATTTTAATGATAAATTAAAAGATTCAGGAAACAAAGAAGCCGTTAAATGTGTAGAAAATACCCCATACCGTTTTTTCTCAGGCACAATCCTTGGAACCACAAAAAGCTCCACACCTTTAACACAGATAATTTTATCCACAAGTGCTTCAGTTTCTCCATCACCTAGTACAAATGTTCAACCCTAAGTAGTGCATGAGGTGCTGTATTTAAACCTTTGGGATTACTAATTCAATTGTAATTAAATTACTCATCATCGTAGGCATTGTACTCAGTGGGGTATTTATCTGAATGCCTCTTTCCCCACCTGCAAGTACACTAACTTCTTCATAGATCGCTTTCAGATAAATAGATGAACAAGCTGCTTGCTGCTCTCTAATCTAATTCCCATCCCAACTATTTTAGAACTCACACCTGTATGCTGCCCCAGGGCACGGCATGTACACACCACAGCCCTCATTCTCCACTAGTTTTGGAAAGGGGGACTTGTGGTGGGAAGGCACTGGGTCCATACAATATTCCAAGACTTTTCAGCACCCCACGGAAGTTGTCTCCAGCCCTGCTTTTGCCTTCCTTCCATTTTTGATCCCAGTGTAATTGCATGCTAGCCACCCACTTTGCTGATTCATAGTATAAGACAAATGATTGCTGTTAACTTTATATTAAGTAAACAGAGACAAATCATTCTTGTGAGTCTCACTTATCACCATAGCTAGCTAGCTAGCTAGCTAGATAGACAGACAGACCCATACACCAAGTTTTACCTTGGATGTTGACATCAAACTCCAACTCATCCTCTCCAGCTATATTTGAGGCTACACAACTATAACGCCCAGTGTCAGATATCTGAGTAGCCTTGATTTGTAGGATGCGCCCGCTGGCTCGGATTGTTATGTGATCATCTGATGTAATAGGCTGTGATTTAATTATCAAAAAGGATACATGAGCATTTCATTTTAAAAAAGGCAATAAAGTGGCACATTACTTGTGACCCAAGGGGTCAAACCCAGTCGTGCAGTTTTTGCAATGGAGTTAGAGACCAAAGACTCAAGTTGCTTGTTAGTGTCTAAGACTGCCCCTGAAGAAAATGTTCAAAATGTGTTGGCCTCAGTAACAATGGGTACCACCCAACTAAGTTCTACACAGAATAGTTCTATTAAAATTAATGGGCCTAAGTAAATCATGCCCATTAATTTCAATGGGCCTATTCTGAGTAGAAACAGCACTGAATACAACCGTATGTTTCTGTGCATCTGGGGACTTCCAGGTGTTTGATACAACTTCCACCAACATCTTTTCTGTTATTGCAGTTCTGGAGACGCCGCAAAAACAGGAGGTTACTCAAGCACCTCACATGACTGGTAGGCTACATTTGAGCCACAAGTAGAACTGAAATAGGTCATGATTTAAAACAGCCTATTTTCCCTACCCTTTCCATTCCAAAATTGAGGGTATTATTATTTCTGGTTGTTTACTTACAAATCATTAAGCAAAAGCAAAATAAGGGGGGGAAGCAATTTTAAAGGGGATTGCATTCTGGTCCCCTCTGCTTTGCCAACAGAAACAAGAATAACATTTCTGTTATTGTGCTTCCTAATACTAGGACATGTAACTCTTGCCAAAAGACCAGTTCTGGGAAAACTTAGAGCATCCAGTTCTCAATTGATTGGATTTGCTCTTATGTCAGGGCCCATAAAATTCTATGAGCCAGGAAAAATATTCCACGTGCCAGTGGATATCAGGGAAGTAAAAATATGGAATAGATTCTAAGTAGGGAGTGCTAAAAGGGAAGAGCAAAGGGGAGCAATATAGAACTGCAAAATACAAGTACAAAGACAGAGTGCAACGGGCTGCTCCTCCTATGCCATCCTGCAGTTCTGAGGTTGTGTGGTGTTGACAGCTTTAGTAATTCTATGGAAAGAAGAGAACACATCTTATGGTGCTGGATTACTATGTTTTTGTGAGATAGGATAGAGGGAAAGGAAGCAGTGCTATAGAGAAACTTATTTATAAAACCACTTGTTGAAAGGAATTAAGTTTGTGACTGGCCTGTCCATCCTTGTACCATCTGATGCCAGCAGCGGGAATCGCATGCGCTTCACATTCCAGTGTAAGGCTGTTGTTCACTCTAATCTTCACTTCTTTAGGAGACAAACCCACTCCTGACAAGTCCCCTCTGTTTATGGTAGGAGGGACTGCACAGAAAGAAAACCCCCGAGAATTAAGGTATCATCTTTTCTCACTGCACATATCTGCTGCATTATCAGAAGCAGAACATACATGGTAGGAGCCATTCAGAGCTGGGTGACTTGCTCTGCATGAAAGCTCACATCAGCAATTAGTCATTTGCCCCAGAGCCATGGATCATTTGCATGTTTAGCTCCATGTCATAATACCTCACAAACTTGACAAGTAGGCTTGCAAGACCCCATACAACCAAACCGCTGCACTGAGAAACATGGATAATGAAGCATTCGGCACATAAGGCATGATTTATTTGGCAAGCATCCTATACTTCACACTACAGGGAGGTGAGAACCAACAAGTGATCAATATTAAATGCAACGAATAAGAGGCAAGTAATACCTAGCAAAACTCAATGTTTGTTTCTAAGGATATTCCATCTTTAAACCATGATGGGATATTCAGAATAACTATGCCATTTTTAGAAGGAAACATGCTGATAGACTACAGCTCCCATCATCCCTGACCATGCTGGCTGAGGTTGATGGGAACTGTAACCCAACACCATTTGGAAGGCCACAGGTTCCTACCCCTCCCCTTAGAGCTTGGCCGAAATATGTCCCAAGATAGCTGTGGTTTTTCAGCAGTGAGTAATAATACATTCACAAGAATTGATTTTGCCAGACATCATTTTAAGTTTTTAAACAATCGTATCCAACTATGCACTGTACACATGGATTTATTGGCTCAAGACAGTCATGTATTAATAGAGGGAGTAACAGGAGAGCATTTAGCTTATACAGAATATGTCTGCACACATAAAAGTTCCATTTCTCATCCCTTGCACTTCCCATTAAAGGATCTTAGGTAAGAGTCCCAGGCCTCTGCTTGAAACTTTGGAGAGGTACATGGAAGCAACCTAAGGTTGAAACTGAAAACCAAATAAGACATTACATGGCAGACACATGAAACAGACTCCTGTTTATTCATTTTTAAATGAAACGTAGCTATAAGAGTCTGCAATCTGGAGAGGAAGTGTGCTTAACCTTTCCTCCTCCAGCAGTCCCCCCAAGTTGCTTTTTGATCTGTACAAAAGGAGGTGATGGAGGCTATTTGGAGTGGAGAAAATGACAGGAAGGGAAAGGTTAAGAAACCTCTCCATCTTCCTAAACATATAGCCTCCTGCTGCTTAAAAAAAAAAACTCCCAGAAGACTGCTCCATGCTCCTCCCCTGGAACTGAATAAAATGAGATAAGGTTGTATCAGATATCCCAATCGCCAATGGAGAGAAAACTGTGAAGAAAAAAGCAGATGGGATAACAAGAACGAATATTAGCATGCTTACTGTAGACTTTGACTTCATAGTGTTTTAATGTTTCCCCTGCTTCGTTTGTAGCTATGCAAGTGTATCTACCAGTGTTGTCCTTCTGTGCATTCAGAATCTGCAGAGTTCGACCACCTGTAATATATATATATATATATATATTTCAAGTTAATGCTTATGCATTTTCTTCTGAAGTGGACAGGAACTCTGTGTGCACTATATGTATCATGGTTAGCTAATGTTTACAGTGAAAAAATGAAGCCACACTTACGTCAGCACATGCTAAAGTTGAAGTATTGAAAGAATTATTGGGAGGTATGCACAAGTTAGAGTGCCTCCAGACTATCACAGTTTTGTGGGAGGGATTTAAGCACATATCGGAACTTTAGGGTTGCACAGTTAAAGTGGATTAAAGAGCTCTGTTACCCTAGCACAAAAAATCCAAACACACACACAGACAGAGAGAGAGACTGATTTGCGGTTAGGAAAGTGACAGGGAAATGCACTGAAAAATGTGAGATGAATGAATGATTAATGGGAAGAAGTGTAAACACCGTGCAAACAATATAGGATGAATGCAGGATGAATGTTCATTGCCATATAACCACCCCATAAACAAATCAGAACAAATATTCAATAAAGACTGGATATAGCCTAATCTCTGCGTAGCTTTGTGCAAGCAAATGAGAATGAATGCTGAATAATAAACAGGCTGTCTGGAGGACCCTTTAGTTAGAAAAAAAGCAGGAGTAAAGGTTTGAACTCTCTTTACCTTCACTAAGCTTCAGTCCTGCATTGATTATCATGCTAATTATATACCACAGTACTGATTATTACTGATAAGATGGAAACCACTAAAGTGTTCTGTACCCAACTCTTCCCTTCTTGTGATAAGGAAGTAAAGCCAACCACCACACACAGGCATGAGAGTTTTGCACACAACCACAAACCTTCATAAATCTGGCATAGCAATGCCAGGAAAAACCAGGACTCTGTAATATGTTGACAGCTACACATGACCAACCCACCACAAACAGGAAGCCAAAACACACAATAAAAATTCCAAGCAGCCACACCCAGTGACCACACATCCAGTGGTCATGCAACTTGGTTCTAGCCAAATTAGAACACTTTCTTGCGATAGAATTACCTTATGATTTTAAAAGCATGCCTGTCCACATCCCTGAACTGCTGTCATATCACAAGACAAAGTAGAGGAGTCCAATTTTCAAGCTACAATTTAATATAGAAGCTGTTTTCCCAGTTTGTGAGGACTCAGAATACAGTTTTCCTAAGTCTTGATGTTTCTTTAAACCTGCACTGAAACATTATTTTAATTCTCTAATCTTAGACTGCGTACACACCATACATTTAAAGCATATGACTTCCCCCAAAGAATCCTGGGAACTGTAGTTTATCCCTCATGGAGCTACACATCCCAGCACTCTTAACAAACTACAGGTCCCAGGTTTCTTTGGGGGAAGTCATGTGCTTTAGTACTTTAAATGTGCTTTCAATGTATGAGGTGTATGCAGCCTTACCACTGAAGCATCAGCTAACGTGAACTGCCTAGCCTGTGGTAATACGCTGCAAGCTGCACAGGGGATACAAACATTGTAATTTCACTGCATGCCCCTCATAAGGCCTCAGTAAGCCCTATAAGGACAGAACCCCCATGCAACCGATGTCTAGCCCTCACTGGAGTGGTCAACGTGTGTCTGGATTTACCACTCCAGAGGGCAGGTGCATATGACTCAATGCTCCTCCAAACGACAAAAAAATCCCTCCATACAGAAACAGCATCATTTTTTATGTGGAGGCAATGTTTTCATTTAGAGGAACATGCAGTCATGGGAGCTCCACACTGTACTCTGGAGGGGTAAACCGAAACACAGGTTTACCACTTGAATGAGAAGCAGGTCTACATTCTCAATAATAAAAACATTCTGATTGTTCCTGAGGCTATCTGGGTAAATAAAATGGTACTACATATAAAAACTGCATTAGTCTTGTCCACAAGGAATAGGACATATTAAAAACTACCCACATGAAGAGTGGCAATTGACTAAAACGGCCATGCATCATTTTATGTTCCACACAGACTTCTCCAAGTGATACGTTCAGTAAAAACAGTTTTACTGTAAGAATAATCAGCAACAAAGCTTTAATCAAAATGATAGATGGATGCAAATAAATTACCTGGCAAAATCCTGATATTCCTATTTGATTCTATAGGAGCTCCATCTTTCAGCCAGGTGATTGTAGCTGGGGGATAGGAGTAAGCCTCACAAACCAGTGATGTGGGGTTATTCAAAATAACTGTCACTTCTTCGGTACCCCCATCGTTATCTGCACCCACAATAGATGGAGACACTGAGCAAGACCAGAAAAAAGAAAAAGAAGCATAAGTGAAAAGCAGAGTGACTGGCCCTTGAGGTTTTCAGCTGCATATTCAATACTGGGACCACATCTGACCATTGGTGGTGGTGGTGAAGTTTATACATTTGCCCCAAGAAGACACATTTGACATATCTGCTACTAAATCCAAGGGCATATCTGGCTTCACTGGTGCACACCCACCACCAAGAAATTCTAAGAGCCATAATTTTGTACAGAGGAAAAGGACCTGTAACAAAATTCTCACCACCACCAATCTACAATTCCCAAAGATCCTCAGGGGAAGCCAATTACATTTACAACATGCACGAAAGGGTATAATGTGGATGCATGCTCAAGGACAAGGGAAAAAATACTTGTTGACTTCAAAGTTCAGGACACTCAGCAAACACCAAATCTATGATCATGGATAGTTACAGCATTTCTCAGTTTAGACAGAAGGTTACATGATTGTGCTCAGTAGTTAACAAAAATGGTTTGTATTCTACTCAGAGAAGACCCATTAAAATCAATGAACCCAAGTTAGCTATGTCTATTAACTTCAATGGGTTCATTCTGAGTTGAACTAGAAGAGACTTTTGGACTTACCATGAAAACGGTCTTCTCTGTGCATGTCAAAGATGATATCAGGTGGGTAGGTAGCTCCACCTAGCGGTTGAAGGCAAAACAGCACTGTTGATTTTTGCAGGAACTTTCTGTTCTGTGTAGCTCCCAGGTCAGTTCTTGATGACAAGCTAACTAATATTGAGAGCAGTGACAGGGAGCATGACATAAAATGTAAAACAACAGCATTCATACACTCTCTGCTATAGGCCTACCAGGCACACATAGTTGCAGCCCAGCCCTCCTAGGGAGTGGCCCTGAAATCATCTTTGACATGCACAGAGAAGACTGTTTTCATGGTAAGACCAAAAGCCTCTTCTCCTGTGCATGGAAAGATGATATCAGGTGGGACATACCAAAGCTGACCCATGTAGGGTGGGAATATTGCTGGGCTGAACTCATTGACAGTCAGAGAGGACATGCTGTAGCACTCTCCTCCTAAAGGCTGCTTCTGCAGACACATATGTGTTAATCTTGTAATGTCTAATAAAAGTATTGGGAGTAGCCCATGTGGCTGCTCTACATATCTCCGTCAGTGAGGCATTTCTGGAGAATGCTGCCATTGTGGCTGCTGCCCTAGTGGAATGAGCCACAATCCTGGCTGGTCGCGCAAGTTGCAACGAAGCATATGCCAAGGTAATACATGCTTTGATCCACCTAGCTAGGGTGGAGGTTGAAACCTTGTTACCCAGTGAAGCTGGATGAAAAGAAACAAACTATCTGTCTTACGAAAAGGCTTAGTCTTGGAGATATATACTTTTAAGGCTCTTCTCACATCCAGTGAGTGCCATGACTTTTCTGTGGGGTGGACAGGCTTAGGGCAGAAGGAAGGAAGTACTAACTCTTGTTGACAGTGAAAGGTAGCTAGAACCTTAGGACGAAAGGAAGGAACAGTGCGAAGTACTATCCTTATGAAAAACACAGAAGTTCTTATCTACGGAGAGGGCATTCAGCTCAGACACATGATGGGCCGAAGTAATGGCCACAAGGAACAGGACTTTAAAGGATAGCAAACGGAGAGGTACTTGGCTTAAGGGCTCGAAAGGAGGTTTCTGCAGGGCCATTGAAACTTTGTACAGGTCCCAAGTTAGGAAGTGATGGACAGTAGGTGGCGCTGATATCGTTGCCCCCCGAAGGAAACACTTCAGGAACTGGTGAGAACCCAATGGTTGTTTGGGAAACTTAGATAGGATTGACAACAAAGTTGAAGCCAGACATCTGAACGAGTTTGGTCTGAGTCCATTGTTAAGCCCTGCTGCAGGAATGAAAGGATCTCTTTAATACCTGTTTTACTTGGATTTATACCTTGTTTTTGTATCTAAGACGAGAAGGCTTTCCATGTGGCCTCATATATTCGAACGGTAGAAGGGCATCTGGAGGCCATTGCTGTCTCTACAACTTGCATCTGAATGAGTTTCTTCAAGAGACGTTGCCAGCTGGGATCTGGATAGAGAAATCATCCCTGCGACAACAGATTGTCCCTGAGGGGAATTCGCCACGGGGGATTGACCGATAGGTTGATGAGTTCCAGAAACAAAGGTCTCCTTGGCCACCAAGGAGCTACCAGCAGGACTGTTGCCCATTCGGCTCGGATTTTCTGGATTACTTTGGGGAGAATCAGAAGAGACTGAAAGGCATATAACTGACCTGGAGGCCATTGGGATCTATTCCCTCGGCCTCTGGCATCTTGTACCTGGCGAAGAACCTCTTTACTCGACGGTTGAGAGTGGTGGCGAAAAGGTCTACACTTTGACTCTCCCGAAGCATGCCAGTATCACCTGAAAGTCCAGAAGATGTAGCTTCCATTCCACCTGATGTATTTTCTCCCAACTCAACCAGTCTGCTTGACTGTTGTCCTCCCCTCTGAGGTATTCCCCCATGAGTGACTCGAGATGTTCTTTTGTCCCCTGGAAGATGAGGGAAGCTTCTCAATGGAGAAGGGGACAGTGCGTGCCCCTGATGGTTCAAATGAGATTTGGCGGGCATGTTGTCTGTCCTGATGAGTACCGCTCCCAAACGTCTGGTGCATGCAAAGTGCGTCAATGCCAGGTGGATCGACCGAAGTTCCAGTAAATTGATTGGAAGCCTGGATTCCTCTGGCGACCATGTTCCTTGCACCATCTGACCATTGCAGATGGCGCCCCAGCCTGATAGGCTGGCATCCAACGTAATCACTATACGTGGGGGGTCCTGGAATGGTACTCCCTTGAGTAGGTTGGGTTCGTGCACCCACCACATCAAGGACTAACAAACCGCAGGTTACAGTAACACTTTCTGGTGCTGCCTGGCTGCTATCTCGCTCTGGAAAGGCAATAATGCCCACTGCAGGGGGCGAGAGTGATGATGTGCCCAAAGAGTTGTTTGGAAAGCTGCTACCATCAACCCCAGCACTGAGGTCAGCAGCATCAGGTCTGCTGATGTGGAAGTCATACGATGTGATATTGCAGCACGTATCTTGTTGATTCTGTCTTGTGCCAGCCGTATTGTCCCCTGTTGCGAGTCTATAGTGGCCCCCAGATGTACCATGCGATGAGAAGGAACTAAGTGGCTTTTGGTTTGGTTGATTAGGAAGCCGTGATCCTTCAAGCAGGCTAAGGTGATGTGTAGATCCTCCCAGGCCTTGCTTTACGATGGGGACCGAATGAGGAAGTCATCTAGGTAAGGAAATATGTGGACTCCATGCATCCTGAGGTGGGCCACCAGGGCAACCACGATCTTCGTGAATACCCTGGGGGCAGACAAAAGGCCGAAGGGCATGGCCCTGTATTGAAAATGATCATTCCCCACTGCGAACCTGAGGTAGCATCTGGGGGGGAAGATGGGGACATGTAGGTAAGCCTCCTTCAAGTCGATTGAGGAGAGGAAGTCCCCTTTTCTCAAAGCCTCCTTGACTGAGAGCAAGGTGTCCATGCAGACCTTGCAGTATTGTATGTTCAGGTTCTTGAGGTTGAGTACTGCCCTGAATGATGCATCTTTTTTTGTGGCTGTAAAGAAAATTGAGTAATTTCCTAAAAATCTCTCCCCTGTCGGGATGGGTTCTATTGCTGATATTTGGAGCAGATGGGAAATCGCTTGGAGGGTTCTTGCTCTTTTGTCTTGAGCCGCCGGGAGAGGAGATGGAACAAATCTCACTGGGGGGGGGATGTAAATTCCAGCCTCGAGCTGTTTCTGAGGGTGCATAATACCCATTGGTCCAATGATGAGTCCCTCCATCGCTGAGCAAAGCGTTGGAGGTGTCCTCCTACCAGAGGGATGCTGGCGTCAGAATTGATGTTTGTTCCCTCATGCCTGGGTTCCAAACCCCGGTCTATTGGGAATGTGTGGTTGGCCCTTTGTCTGTGGACGTTGTCTATACCAGAAGGGGCAATTTGTGTGGGTGTTCCTAGTTTGTCCCTATGACCTAGAATTCCAAAAGCACTGGGACTGTGAATATGGGTGAAAGGCTTTTCGAAACAGCCTTCTATCCTCTCTCTGCCTGGAGGAGGGCATAGATTTTTTCTTGTCCTCGGATTCCAAGACACCTGCTAGAGCTTCGTCACCAAATAACTTACCTCCCACATAGGATTTCAAGGCCATGGTTTATTTCCATGTGTCTGGGCTCCAAACCCCGGTCTATTGGGAATGTGTGGTTGGCCCTTTGTCTGCCGACGTTGTCTATACCAGAAGGGGCGATTGGTGCGTGTGTCTCTATTTCGTCCCGGTGCTCTAGAGTTCTGAAAGAATTGGGACTGTGGATATGGATGGAAGGCTCTTCGAAACAGCCTTCTATCCTCTCTCTTCTTAGAGGATGGCATAGACTTCTTATTGTCCTTAGATTCCAAGATGCCTGTCAGGGTCTCGTCACCAAATAACTTACTTCCCACATAGGATTTCAAGGCCAGATTAGAGCAAGCTGTGGCATCTGCTTCCCAGTGACGCCATAGGGTCCTATGGGTGAAGACGCCCGCTGCTAACGACCGTGCTGCAAATTGCATGGCATCCATGGATACATCTACCATGAAGGTCACTGCCCGAGAGACTTTTATCAAAGACTTACGTGTTCTGGCAGGGTCCTGTTGTGGGCCATCCAGAAGGTCTTCCAGCCATAAAAGAGAAGCTCATGCAGACAGAGGATGCTGCTGCCGCTCTGATAGAAAGCGCACTAGCCTTATGTACCCTTCTCACACCTTGGTCCAGTTTGCGTTCTGTCGCATCCTTGAGATGAACAGCTGAGTCTTTAGGATTCAAGGATGGATTTACAAGATTAACTATGGGCGCTTCCACTAGTGGGACTTTCAGCTGGTCCATAACCTGCTGTTCCAGTGTATAGAATTTGTTAGCGGTTCACACCGACTTCTTGAACTGTAATGGGACATCAAACTTGGATTTGATAACTTTAGGCAATAACGCAGGGAGTTTGAGCACCCTGGATTTAGGTTTTGGGTCTGAACACACTGTCAAGATCCTGGACGTTGACGGAGCTGGAGCGTCGTCAGGGGAGTGTAAGCTGAGGGCCTCCATTGACTTGCATAAGTGGGGAAGGAAATGGGACTCTTGGAAGATTGTTGGTTGAAATTTCCTCTGATTCTGACTCCCCACTCCAGTCCTCATCATCTAAAACAATCAGCTCATTGTCTGGTTCAACAGGAGCCTCCTCTGTACGTTGAAAGTGCCTACCTTGAGTAGCAGCGTAAGGGTCAGGTGAATTATGAAATGTAGTAGGTCGCAGGTATGATGATGGGATGGCTGAGGAAGACCCCTGCGCTCCCTGTGTCCCTGACGTGTCCCTAGGTGAGTGCTGTATAGAGGATGTTGTGCCTGAGAGATCTCTGGCCAAATCCACTAAGACGGAAGCCCTGAGTTGATCCTTCAACTGTTGAAGCATATGAGCCGATAAATGTAGTGGAAGAGGCTGATTGTGTGCACAACAGGGATGATATGCCCCTTCCTGTCAATGGTGTGTAGGGGGAGAAGAGGGAGGGGGCTGGGATCCTTCCCCTTCTGTAACATGGATGGTTTGGTAAGAGACAGATGTGTATGTAAAACCCATGAAATCCTCAGGTGAGGATCTGGTAGAAAAAAAATGATTCTAAGCCAGGATGGGCTTGTATGCCTTCTTCCTCAGACAGTGACTCTTGGTCTCTTCAAGTCCTGAAGGTAGTGCTGTGCGAGTCCCTCCCCTCATCTGCATTATGATCACCAAAACTCTACTTGGCCTAGCTGGTCTGCCTGCAAGCCATGGGTGCCGCGTCATCTGAAGCCACTCTGCCCACTACATTCATTGCCACCTCCAGCCTGCCAGAAGTGGGGAGGGCCATGGCTGTTTCTGTCTGGATGTTTGGCCTGAATGAAGACCCTAAGGCCTGTCTGGGTAACAGTGGTGGCACTACTCCTGGTTTGGGTGGGAGCAGCTTGGGCCTCTTCTGTGGCCTTTCTGATTTGCGGGTTGCTTTCCCCATGGAGCAACCACACAGCAGGTCTTATAGGGGCTGGAAGGCACGAAGCATCTATGTTCCTGCTGATGCTTCAGTGGGGGGGTTGGCGCGCCTTGTTGCAGCCCGTAAGAATGAGGCCGTGCTGCTGGTTTAAGAGGATGGAGAAGGACTCCTCCTAGGGCTTGCACAATGAGCGCTGCTGCTCTGAGGTGGGGAGGGAGCATCAATGTTTTATAAACGCTGCTGGTAAATTCCCATCTCCATGGGTAGTGAGTTCTGCGTGGGGAGGGGCGTACAGCTGACAGCGGCAGTAGCAAGCCAGTCCGGGTGGAAGAGAGGGGGTGTTAAGTCCTCCCATAGGGCGCTCCTTACAAACTTCCCACCCTTGTGTGGTTCTGATGAAGGAAAGGAGGGGAATCCCCTGCTGGCTTGCCTCGCACTGCGGAAGGGCTCTGTGGGGAGGGGGGGGAGGGAAGATATTTATTTTTTTAAAACAGGGATGAGAAAAGTAAGACGGGAAGGAAGAAAAACACAAAAAGGTATAATACAAATACACAGGACAAATATACAGGCCTGAACACAGAGCAGAGAGAGAGATCAACCATTGTGTGTGAAGGCACAGGAAAACCGAGCTGGGAACTACACAGAACAGGAAGTTCCTGCAAAAATCAACAGTGCTCTTCTGCCTTCAACCACTACGTGGAGCTACCTACCCACCTGATATCATCTTTCCATGCACAGGAGAACTGAATACCACCCAACAACTGTACATTATTTTCTATGTATTCTACTCTTAGATCCTCACAGTGATACTTTACAGGCAAAGGTTTCCTACATATGAGCACTTCAATGGCTATTGGGTGGTGATTAACTCTAGCAAAAAAATGATTTCCTATACTGAATGCTTTTCTGGGAGGGGGGAAAAGAGAGCTACCACTCTTACTTGAAGTAGCTATATATATAAGCCATTCCTATGCTATGCTTTTAGAAGGAGAAGTGACAGGAAAGGCAACATTGGAAGAAGCCCCTATGCATCAGTAGACATTTCAAACAGCATTAGCCTTACAAGCTAACAGTTGTATAAGGGAAAGCCCCCATTAGGGGTAGGGACTGGGCTGAAGTCCAGGAGTAAGACCCAAACATATTTTATTATTTGTAACCAATGGCCATTACAACATATATCACCAAAACACAAGAAAGGCAACGCAATCATCCAGTCCAAGAGAAAGTTAAAACAAAATTCTTAAAAATTAAAATGGTAAAGTTTCCCAAATCACTTAGATTTTAAAAAAATCCCCTTGGCATTTGAAATTGCTTTGGGTTAAAAAAGAATCCTGTAGTCATCTCACTGCTGACATACATAAAACTACTTTGTAGGGAACAAACTTGTCTGCATCCAATTTTAAAATGGTTTGATTGACCTTCTAGAAAACTTAAATGAATAATGGAACTTATCCCTAGGTAAACTGTATAAAGGACAATATAATGCACAGTGCCTTTGATCTGGCCTGATCTGCACATGCAAAGACAATTACTGGCCTATTAAAGAATTTATCAACCAGATATTCTATGGGAATTGTTTGAAATTTAAGTTGAGTAACTGATGGGTAGGACTGGGCTTCAGAGAACTGTTAAGTAGGGGCTGTGGAGCATGCCTTTCAGTCTGCATAGTGAGGTAGAGGGCATGCCAGGATGAAAATGGAGTGTTGATACATTATGCACTACCTTCACTGCAGCAGCATCCCTATGCTAAGCGAGCCTGTGACTTCATGCACCCTGTCATTTGCAAATGCTGTAGATGGAAGCCCTGCACTGGAGATTGTGTACTACTTGCAACTCACCCAGAGAGCACTGCTAAAATCTTTATGTTGCACTCTCTCTGTTCATTCTTTCCCTCTGACCTCCCATGATTCCCAGTACCAAGCACCAAAAGCCTTGTGAGCAGTTTTGCAAGTAGCAATACAAATGCAAATACATTTATTTACTGACACATTCAATGCAAACGAGGGATGTAAGGAGGCAGCAATTTCTGTCCCATCCTGTGTTTGTCAGAATCAGCACTGTTTCTGTTCTGCTACAGTTCAGCTTCCACTAAAATCTATGTTATTCATCTGCTATGGCCAAAACTAATTAATTATGTAATTAACTGCAATGAATTTCAAGAGAACAGCATCAAAAACAATGCAGAAAATAATGTTAATTATGTATGTAATATTTGCAGACTAAAAACAGAATGATATTCAATACTGCTCGTGTTTGCTTGCATGATTTCCATTCTTGACATTGGCTCAACATGGAAATTGTGGCAATTTCTGCTCCAGATGGAATTCTCTGACATCCCTAATCCAAACAGGTCTGTCTACCTCCATGGAAAGGATATACTGTCATTTACTAGCACAGAAATCTTACCAAGTACATTAACACTGAAGCTTTTACTCTTGTCTCCAGCTGTATTGGACGCAATGCAGGTGTATCTTCCTGTGTCCGCTACTTGCGTATTTGTGACTTGAAGAAAGCGCCCATTGGACATTAACTGATGGTCATCATCCTGTAGGAAAGGTTGCCCATCTTTTAACCATGTAATCTCTGGGATGGGGCTCCCTTTTTTGACAAAAACAGCAACAGATATTTGTAAAAAATTAATGACTGCACATCTTAAATAAAAGGTGGACCCTTCTAAAACTTTATTGTTCAAGAATCTTTAAAATTAAAATATAAAGTGAAGATCTGCATCAGACTGTAATCTACAATATCAGAAAAAGGAACAAAACAGGGATAACAGTGCAGGTAAAAAGCTTGCTGCAGATTATTTTTTGTTGGTAGATGAGTGCAAGTTTTTTAAAAATTTCACAGAACACTTCTTCTGGCAGCTATTATCTATAAATTTGTCGAGGCAGGTAAAGGTAAGCCCAACATCAAATGAAAGAAAATTATGTTCCGTTAGTTTAGGATTGCAAAAGAGGTCTGTAAAATTTAATAGTTTTATTATATACATTTGCTGTAGCCACTTGAGAAAGTGGTACTATTTGCCTTAATGGCATAATTGTTTCCCACCTGAGTTACTTAATGCTGTGTTGGTCCACTATCCCAATGTGTACCCACAGAACCTTCTTACAATCTAGCAAGTGCAGACATAATGCTATCTCCCCTACAAACCATGCTTTGCAAATCAGAAACCAAGCTCCCTCCCACTCCTTCCTTCCATCTCTAGTGAAAATGTCCCCTCCCTCTTTGCCTTAACCATGGCTTAACTGTATATGTGCATTAATGTTAAACCATAGCTAATGATAGCCAGGGCTGTCCTTGTAACCACAGGCTGAAATAGATTAGTTGACCTAGGAAATTTTACTAGCATTAACCATGATTACCAACAGTCCAACCTGCAGGCCGAATTAGGACTGCCAGGCCTCCCCATTTGGCTTACAAGACCATTTCGGGCAAACTATGACCACCATCATGTGAGGTCATCCAACATCAAAGCCAGTTACTGTAGTAAATCTGAGCCACTTTTGTGCAAAGCCGCACTTTCTGCAGCTTTGCACAACGCCATGGCTTGAGAATTACTCCCTGACTTGGCTAAGGCATTTTATTGCTACAAAATACTGAACCACTTTTGAATCTGGCACAGTCTAAGAAGCAGCAGGAAGTTGCTGTTTCTAAGGATGCTGCTAATGACCTGAAATGTCTTCAGCTCACAGCATTCAAAATCTACATTCCTGGTCCTGGCTTCTTCTCCAGCTGCTGGCTCCAGGAGAAAGGTAAGCCTCACTCGTCCACATCTAATGAAGTCTTTGGTCTGATCATAGTTTTGCTTTGGGACTTCTGCATGTGTGGTTGGATGCAATGGAATGCATGCTTTTAGGAATGTTCGCATTTAAGGTTGGATGGAATGGACGGTTGGTGGGAATGTTTATTTTTTGTTCTGGGGTTATCGGTTTTGCCTTGCCCAACATTGGAATGTGGCCCCTCAAAGGTTGGCTGGGTTCAAATCTGGCCATCGGGCTACTAGTGGTTCCCTTCTTCTGTATTAAATGATGGTTAGGGCAAACAAGGGAAAGGAGGAAGGAGTGGAGTGTGCCTTCCTGAATCTTCTTCACTATTTGCAAATCATGGTTTGCAAGAGTGAGTGTTTTGCCTGCACTGGGACATAAACTGGCATAAACTGGCATGTTGCATTATCTTTTAATTTTTCTTCTTTCACACTTTGGTCCTAACATAGCAATGGCACTTCAGAATATAGTGTTGAAATATAATATAGTTTTAGGTGTATTGGTAGGAAGCAATAAGAGGGAAATCATTTCCACTCACAATATTCTTCTTTATAAATCCCTTGTGGACCCTACTAATTTGACTCCACCTTCCAACTAGTGGTGAAAGCAATATGAAATACAATTTTCTTTTATTCCTCATAACCATTTCCTTCTTGGAGTTGTTCTGCTTTGATCCCAATCAAGCTAGCATGTGGGTATGAATCACACCAGAGTTCACACATGCAGGAGAATACACATTTACGGTTAGCAATGTTTCCCCAATCAGACAAAGCAAACTCTCAAAAGATCCCTAAGCCCTGTAGAATATAGCTAAGAGCCAAAAGTATATATGACAGGAGGCCACCGTTGTTTGCCTGTCCATATATAAAATTACAGGAGATTGTTGTTGTTGTTGTCGTTGTCATTATTATTTAGACTTACTAGTTGCTTGTTACCTAAGAGGTCTCCAAACAACTTACATTTAAACATAAATACATTGTATCATGGCGAGGGGGGAATTCATATAAAACCTACACTTCATTAATAAGCATATAACACACATACACAAACACATGCAAAAAAGAGAGCCACAGGAAGCTCTGGCACCACACTAACAGTAAACCATAAGCAACTCAGTCCATCAAACGCCAGGGAAAAAGGTTAGTCTTGGCCTGGCACTGAAAAGATGTCAGAGAAGGTGCCAGGAGCACTTCACTGGGGAGAGCATTCCACAGCTGAGGAGCCACAACTAAAAAGGCCTCCTCTGTTGTCATCACCCTCCAAGCCTCCCTCAGATTAAAATCTAAAGGTCCAGTTAGGTTCATATCAGAAGGTGTTTAAATTGGTTGCTTCAAGCACTTTCCCCCCCAGCTTAGCTCACTTCCAGTATTGGAACCAATCTGAGAGAAAAGAGCCTGAAAAGAGAGGTAAAGCTACAGATCAGTGGGGGTCATCTCTCCTGCCTTGTGCATTCACTTTGATGTAAAACATTGACACACATACCCAGCCCCACTTTATATATGAAAGGGGCAGACACAGAGATAAACGTGCGGCTGTCCACATCACATCTAATTTGGCCCTAACAAATGCTAATTTAGAAGTCTGTATGCTGTGGCTATGCCATCTGTAATTGGCTTACCTGTCACTTCACATGTCAGCATGACACTCTGCCTCTCTTTCACTTTCACATCTTCCAGTTTATTTTCTCCCACAATGCCAGGAGGAACTTTTATATTGTTAAAAAGAAGCAAACAAATACATAAGCATGAGAACATCAAAAGCATACAAAGACAAAATCTTTTCTTGAAATGAGTTAGCATTAGAAATCAGAAATGCTACTCCATTGTCAGCAGTCATATTCTCAAAATATGCTGAGAGGTGAAAAATACTGCACCAATGCAAGTGCACGATGAAACCTTAAGTACACTATTTCAGGTTTGGGGCAGGCATTTTTTCTGAGACTTTTGAGGGAAATAAGAGACCCACCACTACTCATGGTTTATGCATTCATCCCATTATCATCTCAGGTCCTTGGATGTGATAAAGGCTCTTTTTCTTGCTTTCTTTTTAAGATTATAAAAATAACATTGCTTTTTACAGTTTGCCCAAATATACCCCAAGGTGCCAGGATGATACTAGTTTGAATGGGATGCATATGTTTATGTCAACTAGATAATCTGACCAAGCTTTTGTTGAGGAGCTGAAGTTTTAAAAGAGAACAGTATTTAGAAGCTTTTAGCATTTGCAGAAAGAAGGAATATGTTTTCTCATTTCTGACACTGCTGCTTCTCCCAAAGACATTGTGGGTGGAGACACCCCTATATCCATTATAGAGACCTACTGCCTGCCAAATTCTCCCATTCCAGGTACTACCAAGTGGTTACTCCAGTTTTTCAGCTGGCTAGATTTTATTGCAGGAGAGCTATTCATGAACACTAAGAGGGAAAACTGTGTACTTCATTAACTCTTCCGACAGCACTTGCATACTCACCTAAAACTGAAAGGTCAAAGTTTTTCCTCTCCTCTCCTGCAATGTTAGCCACTACACAGGTGTAACGACCTGCATCCTCTTCATTCACCTGCATGAAACGCAACATCCTGCCACCTGAAGAGAAGTCATATACTTGCATATTAAAATTAATTCTGATGCCTAACATTTAATGCAGACTTGGTCAGAATCATAAAAGGATTGTTTTTTAAAATAAAATAAAAAATAAAAAAGTGTGAAGTCCTCATTGTTGCAAAAAAAAAATCCTTTAAAAGGAAGTGTCTTTGAAATATGTATATTCCCATAAATTGTTGTTATATCAAGTCGATTACGACTTACGGCTTCCCTATGAATCTTTTTGGATATATTCATAGGGTTTTCATGGTAAGAGGTATTCAGAGGTGGTTTACCATTGCCTTCCCCTAAGCCTACTGCACCAGCTATTCCCAGGCGGTCTCCCATCCAAGTACTAACCAGGCCTGACCCTGCTTAGTTTCCGAGAACAGATGAAGATGAGATCATGCGTGTTCAGGGTAGTATGGCCGTAGTCCCATAAATTACATCCAATGAATTATATCAAGAAAAATTCTAGAACCTCCTATATGCAGTTATCCTCCACAGGTAACACAAAAACTGAGTAAGGCTTCCAATGAAGTAGGAGGAGAACTTCTGAAATTCAGAACTTTTCTCTTTTTCAGCAATTCAGGGAGGTATGATGAGGAAATGTGATTGAGAGATAGGAATAAGAAAATAATTCATTACACATTTAAATGCAAACCTACCTAGCTCACATGTGAACAGAAATATAGATATTGTTACAAAAGACTTTTGGTCTTACTGTGAAAACGGTCTTTTCTGTGCATGTCAAAGATGATATCAGGTGGGTAGGTAGCTCCACCTAGCGGTTGAAGGCAGAACAGCACTGTTGATTTTTGCAGGAACTTCCTTTCTGTGTAGCTCCCAGCTCAGTTCTTGATGACAAGCTAACTAGTATTGAGAACAGTGACAGGAAGCATGACATAAAATGTAAAACAACAGCACTCATACACTCTCTGCTATAGGCCTGCCAGGTACACATAGTTGCAGCCCAGCCCTAGTGGCCCTGATATCATCTTTGACATGCACAGAGAAGACTGTTTTCATGGTAAGACCAAAAGCCTCTTCTCCTGTGCATGGAAAGATGATATCAGGTGGGACATACCAAAGCTGACCCATGTAGGGTGGGAAAATTGCTGGACTGAGTTTATTGGTAGTTGGAGAGGACATGCTGTAGCACTCTCCTCCCAAAGGCTGCTTCTGCAGATGCATATGTGTTGATCTTGTAATGTTTAATAAATGTATTGGAAATGGCCCATGTGGCCACTCTACATATCTCTGTTAGTGAAGCATTTCTGGAGAATGCTGCCATTGTGGCTGCTGCCCTAGTGGAATGAGTCACTATCCTGGCTGGCCGTGCAAGTCGCAGCAAAGCATATGCCAAGGTAATATGTGCTTTGATCCACCTAGCTACAATGGAAGTTGAAACCTTGTTACCCACTGAAGTTGGATGAAAAGAAACAAACTATCTGTCTTACGAAAAGGCTTAGTCTTGGAGATATATACTTTTAAGGCTCTTCTCATGTCTAGTGAGTGCCACACCTTCTCAGTGGAGTGAATAGGGTTAGGGCTGAAGGAAGGGAGCACTAACTCTTGTTGACAGTGAAAGGTAGCTAGAACCTTAGGATGAAAGAAAGGGACAGTGCGAAGTACTATCCTATCCTTATGAAAAACACAGAAATTCTCATCTACAGATAGGGCATTCAGCTCAGACACGATGGGCCGAAGTAATGGCCACAAGGAACAGAACTTTAAATGATAGCAAACAGAGAGGAGCTTGACTTAAGGGTTCAAAGGGAGGTTTCTGTAGGGCCATTAAGACTTTGTGCAGGTCCCACATTGGGAAACAATGAATAGCAGGTGGCGCCGATAACGTCGCTCCTCGAAGATAACTCTTCAGTAATGGGTGAGAACCCAATGGTCTTTGGGGGCATTTAGATAGGATTGATGACAAAGTCGAAGCCTGATGTCTCAAAGTGTTTGGTATGAGTCCCATTGCCAAGCCCTGCTGTAGGAATGAGAGAATATATTTAATACCTGCTTTACTTGGATCTACACCTTGTTTCTGTATTAAGACAGAAAGGCTTTCCACGTGGCCTTAGAAGGGCGTCTGGAGGCCAATATTGTCTGTACAATTTGCATCGGAATGCCTTTCTTCAACAGACGTTGCCGTTCAACTTCCATACATGAAGAGCCAGCCATCAGGGATCCCAATGGAGAAATTGTCCCTGCAACAACAGGTCATCCCTGAGAGGAATCCGCCACAGGGAATCTACTGATAGGTCAATGAATTCCGGAAACAAAGGTCTCTGCGGCCACCAAGGGGCCACCAGCAGAACCATTGCACATTTAGCTCGGACTTTCTGGAGTACTTTGGGAAGGATCAGAAGAGGATGAAAGGCATATAACTGACCTGGAGGCCATTGGGCCGTGAGAGCATCTATTCCCTCTGCCTCTGGCGTCTCGTACCTGTCGAAGAACCTCTTTATTTGGCGGGTGCGAGTGGTGGCGAAAAGGTCTACTTTGATCTTGCCAAAGCATGCCAGTATCGCCTGAAAGGCCAGAGGATGTAGCATCCATTCCCCTTGATGTACCTTCTCCCGACTCAACCAGTCTGCTTGACTGTTGTCCTCCCCTCTGAGGTATTCTGCCGTGAGAGATTCCAGATGCTATTCTGCCCACTGGAAGATGAGTGAAGCTTCTCTCTGGAGAAGGGGAGAGTGTGTGCCCCCCTGATGGTTCAAATGAGATTTGGCAGACATGTTATCTGTCCTGACGAGTACCGCCCCCAGTCGTATGGAGAGTGTAAAGTGCGTCAATGCCAGGTGGATCGCCCGAAGTTCCAGTAAATTGATTGGAAGACTGGACTCCTCCGGTGACCATGTGCCTTGCACCATCTGACCGTTGCAGATGGTGCCCCAGCCTGATAGGCTGGCATCCAACGTGATCACTATATGTGGGGGGGCTCTGGAATGGTACTACCTTGAGTAGGTTGGGTTGGTCTGCCCATCACATTAAGGACTGACAAACTGCAAGAGACAGTAATACTTTCTGATGCTGCCTGGCTGCTATCTTGCTCTGGAATGGCAATAACGCCCACTGCAAGGGACGAGAGTGATGATGTGCCCAAGGAGTCATTGGGAAAGCTGCTACCATCAACCCCAGCATTGAGGCAGCTGCATCAAGTCTGCTAATGTGGAGGTCATGAGATGTGATACCGCAGTGTGTATCTTGTTGATTCTGTCTTGTGCCAGCCGTATCATTCCGTGTCGTGTGTCTATGCTGGCCCCCAAATGTACAATGCGACAGCAAGGAACTAAATGGCTCTTGGTTTGGTTATTAGGAAGCAGTGATCCTTCAAGCAGGCTAAGGTGATGTGTATGTCCTCCCAGGCCTTGCTTAGTGATGGGGACTGAATGAGGAAGTCATCCAGATAAGGAAAAATGTGGACTCCTTGCACCCTGAGGTGAGCCACCAGGGCAACCACGATTTTCGTGAAAACTCTGGGGGCAGACAACAGGCCAAAGGGCATGGCCCTGTGTTGAAAGTGGTCATCTCCGACTGCGAACCTGAGATATCATCTTTGGGGGGGAAGATGGGAAAGTGTAGGTAGGCTTCCTTCAAGTCGATTGAAGAGAGGAAGTCCCCTGTTCTCAGCGCCTCCTTCATTGAGAGCAAGGTGCCAGTGAGGAACTTGCGGTATTGTATGTATTTGTTTAGGTTCTTGAGGTCAAGTACTGCCCTGAACAAACCATTTTTTTTCACGACAGTAAAGAAAATTGAGTAATTTCCTAAAAATCTCTCCCCTGTCAGGACAGGTTCTATTGCAGATATTTGGAGCAGATGGGAAATCACTTGGAGGATTCTTGCTCTCGTCTTGAGACGCCAAGACAGGAGATGGAACAAATCTTGCTGGAGCGGGTGATGTAAATTCCAGCCTCAAGCCGTTTCTGAGGGTGTGCAGTACCCATTGGTCCCCTGACGTGTCCCTCCAACACTGGGCAAAGTGTTGGAGGCATCCTTATACCGGAGGAATGCTGGCGTCAGAATTGGTTTATTTCCATGTGTCTGGGCTCCAAACCCCGGTCTATTGGGAATGTGTGGTTGGCCCTTTGTCTGCCGACGTTGTCTATACCAGAAGGGGCGATTGACGCGTGTGTCTCTATTTCGTCCCGGTGCTCTAGAGTTCTGAAAGAATTGGGACTGTGGATATGGATGGAAGGCTCTTCGAAACAGCCTTCTATCCTCTCTCTTCTTAGAGGATGGCATAGACTTCTTATTGTCCTTAGATTCCAAGATGCCTGTCAGGGTCTCGTCACCAAATAACTTACTTCCCACATAGGATTTCAAGGCCAGATTAGAGCAAGCTGTGGCATCTGCTTCCCAGTGACGCCATAGGGTCCTATGGGTGAAGACGCCCGCTGCTAACGACCGTGCTGCAAATTGCATGGCGTCCATGGATACATCTACCATGAAGGTCACTGCCCGAGAGACTTTTATCAAAGACTTACGTGTTCTGGTAGGGTCCTGTTGTGGGCCATCCAGAAGGTCTTCCAGCCATAAAAGAGAAGCTCATGCAGACAGAGGATGCTGCTGCCGCTCTGATAGAAAGCGCACTAGCCTTATGTACCCTTCTCACACCTTGGTCCAGTTTGCGTTCTGTCGCATCCTTGAGATGAACAGCTGAGTCTTTAGGATTCAAGGATGGATTTACAAGATTAACTATGGGCGCTTCCACTAGTGGGACTTTCAGCTGGTCCATAACCTGCTGTTCCAGTGTATAGAATTTGTTAGCGGTTCACACCGACTTCTTGAACTGTAATGGGACATCAAACTTGGATTTGATAACTTTAGGCAATAACGCAGGGAGTTTGAGCACCCTGGATTTAGGTTTTGGGTCTGAACACACTGTCAAGATCCTGGACGTTGATGGAGCTGGAGCGTCGTCAGGGGAGTGTAAGCTGAGGGCCTCCATTGACTTGCATAAGTGGGGAAGGAAATGGGACTCTTGGAAGATTGTTGGTTGAAATTTCCTCTGATTCTGACTCCCCACTCCAGTCCTCATCATCTAAAACAATCAGCTCATTGTCTGGTTCAACAGGAGCCTCCTCTGTACGTTGAAAGTGCCTACCTTGAGTAGCAGCATAAGGATCAGGTGAGTTGTGTGATGCAGAAGGTCACAGGTTTGGTGATGGGATGGCATAAGAAGAACCCTCTGCATCCTGCATGCCCCTAGGGGGGTGCTGCATAGTGGCCGAGAGATCCCTGGCCAAATCCACTAAAAGGGAAACCCTGGGTTGATCTTTCAGCTGCTGAAAGATGTGATCTGATAACTGTAGTGGAGACTGATTGTATCCACAACAGGGATGATATGCCTTTCCTTGCCAATGGTGTGTAGGGGGAGAAGAGGGAGGGAGCTGGCATCCTTCCCCATCTGTAGCCTGAACAGTCTGGTAAGAGGCAGACGTGTCTGTAAACGCATGAAATCCTCAGGTGAGGATTTGGTGGAAAAAAACTAAATCCAAGCCAGAATGGGCATGTATGACTTCTTTCTCAGACAGTGACTCTTGGTCTCTTTGAGTCCTGAAGGCAGTGCTGTGCAAGTCCCTCCCCTCATCTACGTTATGTTCACCAGAGGCCCGCCTGGTCTGGTCTGTCTGTCTGCAAGCCGATGGTGGTACACCATCTGAAGCCACCCTGCCTGCTACATTCAATGCCTCAGCCACCTCCAGCCTGCCGGAAGAGGGGCGGGCCATGGCCATCTCCATCTGGGCGCTCGGCCCAAATGAAGGCCCTGAGGTCTGCTTGGGTAATGGCAGTGGCGTTGGTCCCGGCCTAGGCAGGAGTGGTTTGGGTGGGAGCGGCTTGGGCCTCTTCTCCAGCCTATCGGATTTGCAGGCAGCTTTCCGCATGGAGCAACTGTGCGGCGGGTCTTACGGGGGCTGGACGCCACAGGCATCTATGTTCCCGTTGATGCTGTGGGGTGGGGAGCTGGTGTATCTTGTTGCAGCCAAAAGAGTAATGCCACGCCACTGGTTTAGGTGGGTGGAGGGGGACTCCTCCTGCGGCTTGTGTCCTGGGCGCTGCTGCTCCGGGGCTTGCGGATGTGGGCTGCTGCTCTGAGGCGGGAAGGAAGTGTCGATGACTTAGAAATGCTGCCGCTAGATTCTTGTCTCCACGGGCAATAAGGACCCCGTGAGGGGGGGTGAACAGCTAAGAGAAGCGGTAGTGAGCCCGTTTAGGTGGAGGGGAGAGGTGCTGGGTCCTCCCGTAGGGCATCCCTTACAGACTTCTCACCCTTGTGTGGTTAGGTGGAAGAAGGGAGGGGAATCCCTTTCTTGGCTTGCATCACACCGCAGAAGGGCTCCGGGGGGGGGAAGGGGAAAAGAGGATTTTGTTGTTGTTGTTTAAACGGGGGGAAGGAAAGGTCAGAAGTAAGAAGAATACAAAGATAAAGACAAATACACGTAATGAATATACAGGCCTGAACACAGAGCAGAGAGAGCAATCAACCATTGTGTGTGAAGGCACACTGAGCTGGGAGCTACACAGAACAGGAAGTTCCTGCAAAAATCAACAGTGCTCTTCTGCCTTCAACTGCTAGGTGGAGCTACTTACTGATATCATCTTTCCATACACAGGAGAAATGTGCACTTCTCAGATGTTATGAAGCACTTGTCTGATGCAAACATGCATACAAATATGTTATTAAGAAGTGCACACAAGAATGTGCATATTAGAGAAAATAATGGACAAAATAACACATAGAAAACATGCATAACTGCATATAAATATGTGTATACTTAGAAACATGCATGAAAGTAATAGAATCATCAAACAGCAGAGTCTGAAAGGTCCTATAAGGCCATCGAGTCCAACCCTCTACTCAGTCCAGGAATCCATATTAAAGCAGCTGCCTCCTGAAGGCCTCCAGTGTTGGAGAGCCCACCACCTCCCTAGGTCATTGGTTCCATTGTCGTACCACTCTCAGTTAGGAAGTTTTTCCTGATGTTCAGTCGAAATCTGGCTTCCTGTAACTTGAACCCATTATTTGCTATCCTGCACTCAAGAGTGATTGAGAAGAGACCCTGTGACAACCTTTCAAATACTTGAAGAGTGCTATTATATCTCCCCTCAGTCTTCTCTTCTCAAGGCTAAACATGCCCAGTTCTTTCAGTCTCTCCTTATAGGGCCTTTTTCCCCAGTCCCCTGATCATCCTTGTTGCCCTCCTCTGAACCTGTTCCAGTTTGTCTGCATCCTTCTTAAAGTGTGGTGTCTAGAACTGGATGCAGTATTCAAGATGAGGCCTAACCAGTGCTGAATAGAGAGGAACTAGTACTTCACTTGATTGGGAAACTATACTTCTGTTAATGCAGCCTAAAATGGTATTTGCCTTTTTTCCAGCCACATCATCCTGTTGGCTCAAATGCAGCTTGTGATCAGCAAAACAATTCCAAGATCCATCTCTCATGTAGTACTGCTGAGCCAAATATCCCCCATCTTGTAACTGTGCATTTGGTTTCTTTTTCGTAGGTGTAGAACTTTGCACTGTTAAATTTTATTCTGTTGTTTTCAGTCCAATTCTCCAGCCTATCAAGATCACGTTGAATCTGTCCTCCAGAGTATTAGCTATCCCTCCCAAATGTCTATCATCTGCAGATTTGATAAGCATCCCCTGCACCTCCTTTCCACACACTTGCAGACCTTAAGTAACTCCTTCCACTTCCCCTTACCTGACATGATTCTTACAGAGTTGCTCAAAGAGACAGGCTGCCCATATTTCAGCCATGTTATTGATGGTTGAGGAATTGCTGAAGCTTCACAAACCAGGGTGACAGGATTTTTCTCCACAACACTAATATTTTCAGGCACAGTCAGGTCACCTGCAATACTTGGAGGGACTGTAAAAAAAACCCCACACAAGCAGAAGCAAGACACATAACACATTATGAAATTAGGAATAGCTGAAACCTTTTCCATAATTCGTAAAGGAATAAATAATTAATAGGTCAAAACAATGCTTTTGGCCACATTAAGCAACTAGTGCTTAGAACCATCATCAGTGGGGCAATAAGGTTCTTGATTCAATGTCTGCTCCAAATCTTCAAACCTCTCCCTTTCAATGATGCCAAGAGAGGAGGTGCATGCAGGCTGCAACGCTGGGAACTTGGATGAGCCTGCAGCAGTTTCCCTTCCTTCTCACGGAAAAAAAAAGAACTATGAGACAGCTTCCTTACCTCTGGACACAAACATAGCTGGGAGAGAAATATCCAGCAACAAAGGAGCATTGTAGGAAAAAAGGTGAGTATAGGAGAGGGCAGAATGGGAAGACACCTGTCATTTCTGCTTAGGTACCATCAGCCACTACAAAACCCTTTTGGTTACTAGCTTGGTGGGGGAAACCCGGCTGATGTGCATACTTGTAGCTAGAACATACTTTCCCAGTACTCAATGCAGTCATTCTGAACTTCTAAAAAAATGCAATTTACTCCCTGTAAGCAAGCACTTGCTTTGCGACAATAGTTGCTGTGCAGACGGTAGGTGCACATATGATGTGGGTTCCTATTGGACGGTGCCTAGGATTTCTTCCTTAGGTTTCCTTTACCACAGCATGCCATTTGATGACCTTTTAAAAATTAATTTATGTGAAAATAATATATAGATGGCCAATTCTTATAAATCTGCATTAGCAAATACGAGCAAATCTATTGATGAATAATTGTTGGTGGACAATTGCCCTATCCTCCCTTCCCATCCCCACATCCCCCCATCCCTCCTTCATTTCCACTTCTCTGTTCAAAAAGCTCTTTGCAGGCTGTCGGACCTCCTCTGGTGTAGAAAACAAGACAAAAAGTCCTGTGACTAGGTTATGCCTATTTCTGGTAAATGAGGGCTGATTCCCATTTGCCACAACTCCTGAAATATCTGGAGAAGTCCACCTCCACTTCATATTTTATCATGTTTATATCTTGAATTATTGGTGGCAGAATTCAGCGAAGGAGTTCTGTCAGTGCAAGGACTTCTGGCTGCACAACTGGAACATCTTTGCCCTCTTCTCTCCCTGCACACAACCTAAATCTGTTCTGAGGGTTCTCTCAACCCTCTGGAACAGTTTGGGGAGGGCGCAGAAGGCATGTGGGGAGAGGACAGGGAGGGGAAGTTCTGTTGCACAAATGGAAATCTTTGCACTAACAGAACATTGGATACTACCCTGGAACACAGGAAGTTGCCTTATACTGAGTCAGACCATTGGTCCATCTGGCTCAATATTGTCTACACTGGCAGTGGCTCTCCAGGATTCCAGACAGTATTTTCTCCTAGCCCTTTCTGGAGATGCCAAGGATTGAACCTGGCACCTTCTGCATGCAAGGCAGATGCTCTACCACTAAGCTATGGCCCTTCCCCTAAGGGTGCTTTGGCAGCATAAGTTGCAAATTGGCTTTAGGGATTGCTCCTCCTTTCTACATTAGGTAGGAACAGACTTTACATCAGTAACACAATCCCTGCCGTTGGCACTCTTAGGTTTACACTAAAAACCTGTGTTGTTTTTGTCTTAGAAAGTCCTCAGATAACTGAACTTACTCTCCCAGGCACCCTAATAAATAGTAATTTATCAATATTTTTAAAATATCCAGTTATTTGATTAATTTGCTTGCTATGATCCTGCACATAGTTGTTTAAATCCAATTTACTTAATTGGGATTTAAGGCCCAAGCTACACATTACATTTTAAAATTAATTTCCAGGCATGGACTCCCTGATGTTCATTGGGAGCACAGTTCAAAATGGCATTGTGTTACTTAAAAAAAAAAAACTTATCAGACCAGAAAGTAACACAAAGATCCAACCACTTTCTCAGGAACTGAAATAGTTTTGGCAATATTCTAGTAGTTTATCATATCTTTCTCTTTTTGCTAGGGAAAGGAACATTTCCACATTAGGAGCAAATCTGCATTTTGCATATTTGTAAAGCAAGTTCAGAGTCTTTCATTCAGAACAGATTAAGTTTAACTGCTATATATCTCAATCATGTTATGCTTTTCCCCCTGCTGTCAAATAACCATGCACATTCACCCAGGCAACCTGCTTTATTCAGTTATGGTTATTCCACCTGATGCAAGTAAAACCTCAGTTAGCTGCACATCCCTGGTGCATCTCTACTGATTATTGGGAATACACACCTGCCTTTCACACTGTATGGATTTACTGTAGTAAACACTAGCATACCGTAAGTACCCTCCTGAGATCATCTTACATGCACAGGAGAAAGCAAGTATGATTCACTTCTATTTCCTCTTCCAGCATTAACACAAGGTATCCAAAGGAGGGGAAAACATGTTCTCCTTTAATGTTCTCCCTGCCTCCTGGCAGGAAAATTCATGTTTTGAAAGAAACTCAGAAGTGTGGGGAAAGGAGCCGCAAGACACTAGTACTTGCTCTCTACACCATTTCCTTGAAATATTGGAAGCAGTTCTAAGGAAAACAACATATTTTTTGGCTAATACAGTTTGGGGTGCTGGTACTCTTAGAAGGCAGCCAGTAGGAGGAGCATTTTGGGAAAATTTTGAGATTGGGAAACTCCCAGTTAATTTACACTACAACATGGCACAGAGTAGAATAATTGATTTGGCACCAAACATTCACCACTCTTCTGTTGCCCACATTTTCCTCACTCACCATGAATGCTTAAGTCGTATTTCTTGTCAGTCAGTCCTGCCACATTCACAGCAATGCACACATAGCGGCCAGTGTCCGACACTTGAGTGTTTCTAAGTTGAAGAAGACGTCCTTCATTCAGTATTTCAACTCCTCTCCCATTGACTAACGGCCGTCCATCCTTCATCCAGGTGACAGCTGGCACTGGAATACCTTCGGCCTTGCATTCTAATGAAATATTATTCCCTCGAGTTGTGGTTACATCTAACTCTTGGCTTTCATTGTCCAATATAGTTGGACGAACTGTTCAAAGATAAAACAACATACCAGACTTTAGCATAAAAAGTTCAGCTTCCAAGGGCCACACTAAATCAGAAAAATCCAACACAGCAGTGGGGCCAGGACAAACTTGTTGCACAACAGATTAGGCAATCTATTGTGCAACAAAGTTACCAGCAATATTGCTTATGCATTCTCTTACAGAACAACCTTTCGCTGGTGCAAAATAATTCACCAGCGAAACAAGTATACACCTAAGTGACTTTGACTTAGTGTTACATTGGATACAACCCATGGTGACATAGAAAATCTATGACTGGATTTCCCAAAATGCAGCTCTCAGTGGGGAAGGAATAATTCCTATTATGGACATCGCATGGGGAAAGTAAGAGTTTAAACTGTTTGCCCATGCCAATCTCCCCCTCCAAGTTGCTAGTAACTTCAAAGGGGAAAACATATATGTCCGATGGTTGCACCCCATGGCATGAAGAAAGTGGATAGAGAAAAGTTGTTTCTCCCTCTCTCATAACGCTACAGATCATGGACACCCAATGAAACTGAATGTTGAAAGATTCAGGACAGACAAAAGAAAGTACTTCTTCATGCAGCGCATTGTTAAACTGTGGAACTCACTCCCACAAGAGGCAGTGATGACCACCAACTTGCATGGCTTTAGAAGAGGATTAGACAAATTCATGGAGGATAAGTCTATCCATCGCTACTAGCCATGATGACTATGCTCTGCCTTCGTAGGTGGAGGCAGTATGCTTCCAAATACCAGTTGCTGGAAACTGGAGGGAGCGTACTCTTGAACTCAGTTTTTGTTTGTGGGTTGCCCATGGGCACCTGGTTGGCCACCGTGAGAACAGGATGCTAGACTAGATAAGCCACTGGCCTGATCCAGCTGGCTCTTCTTATGTTCTTAATAGCAGCTCAGGATTAATCATGACAACAGTACTGGGGTACAGGGTCGAAAATCCTCCTCCTGCAACCCCAACCCAAATCCCCTCTGCAGCTGCTTTTAGCAAGAGAAACAAAAGATGGTGGGAGATCCAATCATAGATCTCCCATGATATGTTTAGTTTAGCCCAAAGCTTTAGCAAAATCCTCAATGCTTCTTATGCCTATGGGTAAGCTAAATTGATATTTATGAAGGGGAACTACAAGAGTCCACTTTAGGGTCTTATTCAAAACAGAGGGTTGGATTTGATATAATCGTCTGCTCCGTTCTTGTTCTCTGATTGCAAGCCCTGCCTTAGCCATCACTCTTACACAGTAATTGTTTCCAAACAATAAACACCACAGACAATTTATATGGTGACCTACCATATACTATCAAATTATATTCCTTCTTTGCTATTCCAGCAATGTTTGAAGCCATACACATATAGGAAGCTGTGTCTGATTTGTCAGCAATAGAAATTTGCAGCTGCCTTCCTCCAGATAAGATCCTGACCCTACCTGTAGAATCGGCCAGCAGTGGAGAACCTGCAAGAGAAACACTCTTTCAGATAAAAAATACAGAGCATAGAATATTACACATACTGTAGTTCAGAGTTCTTTGAACCTGACTCTGTTCCAGACATATTTTCTGTTGGTAGGTCAGCCATAATGCAGAAGTAACAAACGTTCAACTCAACCCTCATACAGTCAGTGACGGATGGACACAGGTATCACTGTGGTTATAGAAATCATTGTTGATAAGATGCTAATAAGTACTGCCTAAACTATAGCATTCACCTCCATTTTACTGTGGATTTAGGAGATATACAGTCTTGACATGTAGGCTCCATAAGAACCTGTCCATGTGATCAGAAATCAGGCAGGAAGACTGACAGGTTAGAAGTTGTATTGTTTGTATCCAATATGTGTCCTGGCTGACTGGAGAAGAAGACGGAAGGAGGAAGAAAGAGAAGAGACATTTGGTCTTACCGTGAAATTGGTCTTCTCTGTGCATGTCAAAGATGATATCAGTTGGGTAATTAGCTCCACCTGGTGGTTGAAGGCAAAAGAGTACTGCTGACATTTTACTGTAGATCCGTTCCTGGTCTGCGCCTGCTCCGTCCTCAGTTTTCGATGACAAGCCCACACGAATGAGACCAACCAACATCACAAAGAATGACAAGACAACAGTACTCATACACTCTCTGCTCAAGGTCTAACAGCGCTTGGAAAGGTAGCCCAGCCCTCATAGGGAGCGGCCCTGATATCATCTTTGACATGCACAGAGAAGACCGATTTCACGGTAAGACCAAATGTCTCTTCTCCTGTGCATGGAAAGATGATATCAGGTGGGACATACCAAAGCTGACCCATGTAGGGTGGGAATACCGCTGGGCTGTGGCTACTATTGGTCTGTGAGGACGTGCTGTAGCACTCTCCTCCCAAAGGCTGCCTCAGCTGAAGCATAGGAGTCTATTTTATAATATTTAATGAAAGTATTGGGAGTGGCCCAAGTGGCTGCCCTACAGATCTCCACTAGAGAGGCATTATGGGAAAAGGCTGTTGATGTGGCCGCTGCCCTAGTCGAGTGAGCCACTAGTCCGGCAGGACGGGCTAATCTTAGAGAGGCATATGCCAAGGATATGCACACCTTGATCCACCCGGCTAGTGTAGACGTAGTCACCTTATTTCCCAGGGATTTTGGGTGAAAGGAAACAAACTATCTGTTTTCCGAATTGGCTTTGTCTTGGAAATATAAACTTTAAGGGCTCGTCTCACATCAAGAGAGTGCCAGGCTTTCTCTAAGGGGTGGACAGGATTCGGACAGAAGGATGGCAATACCAGCTCTTGCTGGCAATGGAAGGTAGACAACACTTTGGGATGAAAGGAAGGGACAGTATGTAGGACTACTCTGTCCTTATGAAATACACAAAAGTTTTTATGGACAGACAGGGCATTCAATTCAGACATTCTACGGGCCGAAGTAATGGCCACCAGAAACAAGACCTTTAAGGACAGGAGACGGAGGGAAACTTGACTCAGAGGTTCAAATGGAGGTCTTTGAAGAGCTGACAAAACTTTATATAGGTCCCAAGTTGGGTAGCGATGCACCGTAGGTGGTGCTGTGAACGTTGCTCCCCTGACGAAACGTTTGACGAAAGGGTGAGACCCGATTGGATTATCTGGGGATCTGGAGAGAATTGCTGATAAGGCTGAAACCTGGTGCCTCAGGATGTTAGGTCTGAGACCCAAAGATAAGCCGTCTTGCAGAAAAGACAGGATCTCGTTGACCCCCACTTTCCGAGGAAGAATTCCTTTCTTCCGTGACCAGGATGAGAAGGTCTTCCATGTGCTTTCATAAATTCTGAGTGTGGATGGGCGTCTAGAAGCCATCATGGTTTCCAATACTTGGGGAGAGATGCCTTGTTTCAAGAGTCTCTTCCGTTCAAGTTCCATACATGAAGCGCCCACCACTCTGGGTCCGGGTGCCGGAGCTGTCCCTGAGATAGCAGATCCCTTCTCGCTGGGATTTTCCATGGCGGTTCCACCGACAGGTCGAGGAGGTCTGGAAACCAAGGTTGGCCACCATGGAGCCACGAACAGAACCGCTGACCTCTCGGCACGAAGTTTGTTGATCACCCTGGGGATAACTGGAATTGGAGGAAAGGCATAAAGTCTCCCCGGAGGCCACCGGGAAGTTAATGCATCTATCCCCTCCGTGCCTGGTGTTGCATACTGGGAGAAGAACCTCTTCACTTGCCGTTTGTGACTGGTGGCAAACAGGTCTACCTGCATGCGGCCAAAACGCTCCACTATCTGACAAAATGCCTCTGGGTGAAGTCTTCATTCTCCTTGAATCAGCTTCTCCCGACTGAGCCAGTCCGCTTGGCTGTTGTCCTCCTCCTTGAGATATTCTGCCGCTATCGAGTCGACATTGTTCTCCACCCACTGGAAGAGGAGAAAGGCTTCCTTCTGAAGAAGGAGGGAGCGTGTGCCTCCCTGACGGTTTAAATAGGATTTGGCCGACACGTTGTCTGTTCTGATAAGCACCGCCCTTAACCGTCTGGTGCTCGCAAAGTGTCTGAGGGCCAGACGAACTGCACGTAGTTCGAGTAGGTTGATCGGCAGTGTGGATTCCTGAGACGACCACGTGCCTTGAATCATCTGCCCGTCGCATATGGCTCCCCATCCGGATAGGCTGGCATCTGACGTTATCAGGGTGTGCAGTGGATCCTGGAAAGGAGCGCCTCGCACCAGGTTGGGCTCGTGGGTCCACCAGAACAGCAACTGCTGAACCTGTGGCGACAGAGTTGCCATGCGGTGGTGTCTGGACGCTATGTCGTTTTGGAAGGGTAGGAGCGCCCACTGAAGTGTGTGGGAATGATGACGTGCCCATGGCATCGTTTGGAACGTGGACACCATCAAACTGAGAAGTGCTGCCAACTCCATCAGGTCCGTAGAGGGGGAGGATAGGACCTCCAACGCTACTTTGCGAATCTTGCTGATCCTGTCTTGGGACAACGTAATGAGGCCGTGTTGTGAGTCTATAGTCGCTCCCAAATGTGTAATGCGTCCGGATGGAAAGAGATGCCTCTTGGCTTCGTTGATCAGGAAGCCATGATCCTTTAGACAGGTCAGGGTGACATGGAGGTCCTCCCATGCCTTGTGCAATGATGGTGAGCGGATCAGAAAATCGTCCAGATAAGGAAAGATATGAATCCCCAGTGTCCTGAGGTGTGCCACCAGGGCAACCACGATCTTCGTGAATGTCCTGGGAACAGACGACAGGCCAAAGGGCATAGCCCTGAATTGATAATGGTCTTGTCCCACCGCGAAGCGAAGGTACCTTCTGTGAGGGGGAAAGATTGGTATGTGAAGGTAGGCCTCCCTCAGGTCGATAGAGGAGAGGAAGTCCCCTAGCCTCAGCGCTTCTTTGATCGAAAGTAAGGTGTCCATACGAAATTTGCGGTATTTTATGAAGGAATTTAGACACTTGAGGTCTAACGCCGGCCTGGACGAACCGTCTTTTTTCTCGACAGTGAAGAACAGGGAGTAATTTCCCAGGAATCTCTCTCCTGGTGGGACCTTCTCAATAGCTGCCATGCGTAGGAGATGGGAAACTGACTACAAAACTTTGCCCCTCTTGTGTGGATTCGCTGATAGAGGGGATGGAATGAATCTCGCCGGGGGGTGGAAGAAAATTCCAGTCGAAGGCCATATTGAAGGGTGCGTATGACCCACTGATCGGAGGATAATTCCTTCCATCGGTGAGCAAAACATTGGAGACAGCCTCCCACCGCTGAGGCGCAGGCGTCAGAACTGACTCCTGTTTCCACATGACTGGGATGCAAAGTCGGATCGACCAGGGTGTTGCTGGGACTTAAGCTGGCTGCGCTGTCTGTTCCAGAAGGGACGGCTGGAACAGGCATCCTTCTGTCTTCCAAAGGAACGTGAGCCCCGAAAGGACTGCGACAAGTGATATGGATGGAACGAGCGACAAAAGGCTCTTCCGTCATCCCTTTTTCTGGTGGATGGCATGGACTTTTTCTTTTCCTTAGTTTCCAAGACATCAGCGAGGGCAGTGTCCCCAAATAATTTGCCTCCTACGTAGGGTTCTGAGGCAAGATTCGAATGAGCTGCAGGGTCTGCTTCCCAATGCCAAAGCCAAAGGGTTCTTCACGTGTAGATCCCTGCCGTCAGCGACCTTGCTGCAAACTGCATGGCATCCATAGACGCATCTGCCATGAAGGTAACTGCCTGAGAGACCTTCAGCAGAGATTTGCGTATCCGGGCTGCATCTTGCTGTGGGCCATCCAGCAGGTCTTCCAACCAAAGAAGGGAGGCTCGAGCAAACACCAAAGAGGCTGCTGCTGCCCTGATTGAGAGCGCACTAGCCTCGTGCACTCTTCTAAGCCCCTGGTCCATCTTGCGCTCAGTGGCATCCTTAAGGTGAGCATCTGAGTCTTTTGGATTCAATGATGGGTTCAATAGATTGACTATAGGCACGTCTATGAGCGGGACCTTCAGCTGATCCATGATTGGTTGTTCCAGTGTATAATATTTGTTGGCTACGGAAACCGATTTTTTGAACTGCAAAGGAATGTCGAATTCTGATTTGAGCACCTTTGGGAGAAGAGAAGGAAGCTTCAACACTCTAGACTGAGGCTTTGGATCTGGGCATCCTGCTGATACTCTCGAGATGGATGGAGTAGGAGGATCCTCTGCAGAGGTGAGAGTAAGGGCTTCCATCGCCTTGCATAGCAGAGGAAGGAAATGAGCCTCTTGAAATATCCTAGTAGATAAAACCTCCTCAGATTCCGATTCTCCACTCCATTCCTCTTCATCCAAGACGATCAAGTCATTTTCTGTGTCTATAAGCTCCTGCTCTGGGGGCTGCAGGTGTCTGCCTTGAGATGCCGCGTAGGGGTCTGGGGATGCACGGCTAGGGGAAGGTCGTGGATTTGCCCTCAAGTGATCTGTAGGTGGATGCCGAGAGGGCTGTGAGCCTGATGCAGCTTGAGAAGACAAGTCTCTAGCCAGATCCATTAGGAGGGCATCCCTAAGCTGCTCTTTGAGTTGTTGAATTGAATGTGCTGATAGTTGTAACTGGATAGGGCGAGCCTGAGTGTGAGATGAGTAGAGCCTGTGCCCTTCAGCATCTTGAATCTGTTGGACAGGGATTGGTTCCTCTAAAAAACCTGTAAAGCCCTCGGGAGAGGAGGTGGTAGAAAAAATAGCATCCAAGGAAGGGTGAGACTGGCCGCCTTCCTCATCAGACAGGGGTTCCAGGTCCCTCTGGTCCCTTGTATGGTGGACAGGAGCTTGACTGTCTCTACAGGTCCCCTTATATGGGACCGGTATCCTGCCTTCCGCAGCTACTCTGCCCGCCAGAATCTGAGCCTCAGCCACCTCATGCCTGACGGTAGAGGGGCGGGCCACTGCTATTTTGGAATGATCCCCCGAACAAAGAGACTGCCCTGATCCCAGGGTGGGAAGGGGTTCTGATACTGCGCCTGTTGCTGGCATGCAGGGGAGCGGTTTCAACCCCTTTGAGAGATGTTTCGTTTTGTGTGTGGCTTTCCCCATCGCGGGCACACACTGCGGGACTTATAGGGTTAATGAAGACTTGAATGTAAGGGTCTCGCTGGTGGTGACTGACAATGTTGCCTTGGGCCAACAGCTGGGCGAAGCACGAAGGATTAGCGGCCGCAGCCGTCCTCTCTGCTGCAACTGTGCGTCTGCCCCCCCCGCCCACCACTATACAGCGGGGAAACGAAAGCTGCTCGCAAAGGGAGCACGAAAATCTAAGTGTCGGCCTGGGCACCGAGCCCCGGTGAAGGCCGCCTCCAAGGTTAAAGCTGCCGATGCTGTGGCTTGTAGACCAAGAGGAACGGCAGGGAATTCGGCCGGGGAGGGAGCCTGAAGAGGCCGACGGCTTCAGGAGCCGCGGGGAGGGGAAAGGCCGCGGGAAAGGACACAAGGAATTTAAAAAAAAAAAACTTTTACAGAAGGGGGAGAAATAAGACACACTGAGGGAAAGAAACAACAAGAAACTAACACGCAAGACCTAAAGAACAAAAACGATACAAGCCTGAACACACTGAGGCAGAGAGGATCCAACCACTTTCGGTGAAGGCAAAAGAGAAAACTGAGGACGGAGCAGGCGCAGACCAGGAACGGATCTACAGTAAAACGTCAGCAGTACTCTTTTGCCACTAGGTGGAGCTAATTACCCACCTGATATCATCTTTCCATGCACAGGAGAAAGTAGGGACAGGATGAATTACATCATTAATGGCTCGCTGGCTCCAATAACTGCATGCCTTCACTTGGGTCAGTTTAAATAAAGGAGGAACAAGATTATCAGAAAGCAATGTATGTTAAAGTAAACAAATTTTTAGAAGCGAACAGCCAAATCTATATTAACTACTGCAGGCTATACTAACCATACTCATGTTTAGGAGGCTAAATGAAGGGGTGGTTGTGGAGGGGAGGGTTTGAAATAAGTAGGCACCTATGCTCAAAAAAGGAGTTGAAAGGAATACTTAGCTCTTGCGGGAAAGCCCTCACAAAGAGTGGTGGCTTACCATTCTTTCTCCAGCTGAGGGCTGGTGGTGGAATTCCACTGGACTCGCATATTATACTGATGAGGTTTCCTTCAATTACAGTCAGATGAGCAAGTATATCTGAACTGTAAACATTTGCTGGCACTAGAGCGTGGAAAGATAAAAAATAGCTGATGATCTGTAACTAACAAAATAATACAATAATCAAATGTCTTCAACACTAGGCCACTTAAAGAATCAAGGAGAAGACATCAGAAGCCAATTCCTACACAGACCTTTATTTCAAGTATTGAATTCCTCACAGCCAAAATGTGGTAGTAAACAACATGCGCAAATGAGTATCTTAGTTTACACAAGATATTTCAACAATGTGCACAACAGGAACAAAACATTTCTATTTGACTCTCTTCTTTCGGTGTTTAAAATAGTAAAGAGATACAAAAGCTTCAGTGCTGGCAGCAGTAAGACTTCATAGTGTAATGCACCAATTTCAGCAATTTATTTCAATTTCATCCATTTTAAACCCACAATCTCACTAAGTCTCCAAGAAACAAAGCCTTTAACCTATGCTGCTGAATTCTGCCATCTTCTATATCTGAAGATAGCCCTGGAGAATGGGCTGATAAGGCTGTCCAATATTACTTCTGGTCCCAGCATGCAAGCAAATAATATATTTCTAAACAATCACTCACAGATGATTTTCACAGGCAGATCTATGGCTTCCATGAAAATTGGGAAGAAGAATAATTTTGAAGTAAGAGGAATTGGCTTTTAAGGAGATCTAGGTCAGGGGTAACCAATGTGGTGCCCTCCAGGTCTTGCTGAATTACAATTCCATTCATCCCTATGAAGTCCACATTGTTCCACTTAACTGAATGCCACTAAGTACTTAACGGCTCCAGCATGTAAGCTGCCCTTACAGCAGACCATGGGAGCAAGCCTCAGGCTTGCATATCCTTCCCCACCACAGACAGTTCTTTTGGTAAATCTTAATTGAGTACCCCCCACAAATGAAATCCATCTGTCAATAAAATGTACCATTGGTCTCACCTGAAAGGTGATTTTCATAGGAGTGGGCCATCACTGCGGGTAATAGTTCCACCTATCGTGCGAAGGCAAGAATGTTTTTGAAGTCAAGACTAGGGGCGTCAGGCCCCTCCCACTCTCCAGTTCATTCGTAGCGAGTCTAAAAAGAGATATCTAAAAATACAAGAACCAGGCCAACAGGCCCGCCAGGAAAATAACATAATAGTCACATGCATAACAACACGACTCTAACATAACAACATAACAGAACTAAAAGTCTTGACTTCACTCTTACATTTAAATATAATAGCGTAACAATAACATGTAACCCATTTATAATATCTCTAGTCATCCTCCAACTGGGAGGGTCGTGATGGCCCACTCCTATGAAAATCACCTTTCAGGTGAGACCAATGGTACATTTTCCATAGGAGGTGGGCCATCACTGCGGGATGTACCAAAGCAGCCCATACAGGGAGGGACCACCCACATGTTAATCCTCATTAAGAACCTGTTGCAACACTCGTCTGCCAAAGGGGGCATCGGCAGAGGCATAACGATCAATTTTATAATGCCTTATGAACGAGTGTGGGGTAGACCAGACTGCAGCCCTACAAATATCGGCAACAGGGGCATTAGTGGCAAAAGCAGCCGAAGTGGCAGCTGACCTGGTAGAATGAGCCGTTATACTAGCTGGAACTAACAGCTTCAGGGACTCATATGCTAAAGTAATGCATGCCCTTAACCAACGGGATAAGGTAGAATTGGATACTTTATGCCCTATAGACCTTGGATGAAAGGATACAAACAGAGACTCCGTTCGTCGAATCTCTTGGGTCCTAGACAGGTAGGTCTTGAGAGCCCTCCGGACATCTAACGAATGCCAAGCCTTCTCGAGAGGATGGGTAGGATTCGGGCAAAAGGAAGGCAAAACGATGTCCTGGTTGCAATGAAAAACTGAATCAACCTTGGGACGGAAGGATCAGTCTTCAGCACAACAGAGTCCTTATGGAAGACGCAGAGGTGTCGAGCAGAAGACAATGCGCCCAACTCCAAAACGCGTCTGACAGATGTGATTGCGATCAGAAACAAGACCTTGAAGGACAGTATACGTAGGGGCACAGTCCTGATGGGTTCAAACGGAGGGCGTTGCAAAGCCTGCAGAACTTTCGGCAAACTCCATGAGGGGAATCGATGGACAACAGACGGAGAGCGTAGGGCGACTCCCCTCAAAAAACATTTGATGAACGGATGTGAGGAAATATGATCACCAGGAGAGGACACTGAAAGAATGGACAACAGAGTGGACGCATGTCGACATAGAGTGTTGCGTCGAAGTCCCATCATAAAGCCGCTATGGAGAAATTGCAGCACCTGATGCACAGTGGCCTGGGATGGATCATGGTGGTGGGACTGACACCACTTGGAGAAAGCCACCCAGGTATGTTGATAAATACGAGTGGTAGATGGTCTTCTCGAGGCCAAAATAATATCAATCACAGCGTCAGACAGTCCAGCTGACCTCAAATGTCCCCGTTCAAAAGCCACGCTGTTAGATTGAGCCAAGTAGGGTCCTGGTGCAGTACTGGACCCTGGGATAGGAGGTCTGGCTTGACTGGAAGTGTCCAAGGATCCATCATTGACATTGCCAGAAGATCTGAGAACCACGGTCGGCGTGGCCAAAATGGTGCTATCAGAACCAGCTGTGCCTTCTCGGTTCGCACCTTCCTCAAAGTTTTGGCTAACAATGGTATGGGAGGAAAGGCGTACAATAGACCGTCTGGCCACGGTATTGTCAGAGCATCCACTGCTTCTGCTGTTGAGTCCAGGTATCGGGCAAAGTACCTGGGAAGCTGGCAATTGCGACTGGAAGCAAACAGGTCGATTGAGAGGACGCCGAACCGACACTGGAGACGATGGAAAATGGCTGGATGAAGTTTCCATTCTCCCGGAAAGACCTGTTGTCTGCTGAGCCAGTCTGCTGTCACATTCCAAATCCCTCTGAGATGTTCTGCTTTCAGGGATTGTAGATGTTGTTCTGCCCAGACAAAGATGAGGGAGGCTAAGTCCTGCAGAGGACGAGACCTGGTGCCCCCCTGTCTGTTCAAATGTGATTTTACACACGTGTTGTCTGTTCGAATGAGCACATGGTCCAAAGGGAACAGAGACTGAAAATGACGTAGAGCTAAGTGGACAGCCTTTAGCTCCAGCCAGTTGATGCTTTGAGTCTGCTCTGCGGTGGACGTACTGGGAGTTGCAGTGGGCTCCCCAACCGATGAGGCTGGCATCTGTGGTTACAATGGTTCTGCGGGGTTCTCTGAACGACGTGCCCTTGGAGAGGTTTTGAACCTTGGTCCACCAGCAGAAGGAGAGGCGCAGTGCGGGGCTCAAATGAACTTTGCGATGGTTGGAGCTGGCAATGTCCTGTTGAAATGGCAACAGAGTCCATTGAAGGTGTCAAGTGTGGGCTCAAGCCCATGGCACAATGTGGATTGTAGAGATGAACATCCCGAGCGCTCTGGCGAGAAGCATGACGTCTGCGGATGTTTGTTGCATCAGGGACCTTGCGATGCTTGTGATGGCAGTGATGCGAACTGGAGCCAAGAAGACCATTGCCTGCAGGGTGTCCAACATTGCCCCTAGATGTAGAAGGCGTTGGGTTGGTTGGAGATGGCTTTTGTCGAAGTTGACAAGCCAGCCGTAGGCCTGCAAAACATTGAGGGTGATCGTTAAATGATGATGAGCCAGCTCCTCAGATTTGGCCCGTATTAGCAGATCATCCAGATATGGGTAGAGATGAACCCCTTGAGTCCGGAGATAAGCCACTAGGATGAGTAGCACTTTGGTAAACACTCTTGGAGCAGAAGAGAGGCCAAATGGCATCGCTCTATATTGAAAGTGCTGGTGGCCAAAAGCAAACCGAAGAAACTTTCTGTGGGCTATGCAAATGGGCACATGGAGATACGCTTCCTTAAGGTCGATAGAAGCCAGGAAGTCTCCTTCATGCAGACTCTCCGTAATGGAGTGGAGTGATTCCATTTTGAACCTGCGATATGTTACAAAACGGTTGACAAACTTGAGGTCCAATACCGCCCTCCATGATAAATCTCGTTTTGGCACAGCAAATAGGAGGGAGTACACCCCTTCCGACCTCTCAGTTGTGGGGACTGGCTCTATTGCCGCTATGTCCAAGAGGTGTTGTATAGCTGTCTGCATGATTCTGTGCCTGGCTCGTACCCTTGGGCAAGGGGACAGATGGAATCTGTCTGATGGGATTGCCCAAAACTCTATGGCATAGCCATGACTGAAAAGCTCCCTGATCCGGGAGACCATAGTGAGGCGCAGCCAACGGTCTCCAAAATGAAGTAATCTGCCACCTATGGGCAGTGTGTTAATACTGTTTGCGTTGGCGAGGACCTCCCCTATATGAGGACGATGAGTTGCCCCTGCACCCTTGATACTGACCTCTGCCCTGGAAGCGTTGGTTCCAGGAGCCCCTGAATGAAGTGGGGTCATAGGATCTGAAGTCGCGGCCTCGTCCTCCTGGCCGCGTTCCTCGAAAGGGCTGGTTAGAATGGAAGGAAGGAAATCGCCTGAAAGGCCTGTGGTCGATGTTCTTGACAGTGGCCAGAACCGGTTTGTGGGCGTCCTTTGGATCAACCAGCACTGCCTTTAGAGCTTCCTCGCCGAAGAGTAGAGATCTGGAGTAAGGAGCCCTGGACAGATTCATTCTGGCCGCTGAATCAGCTTGCCAGTGGCGAAGCCAGAGGGTGCGTCGAGAGACTATTTGAGCCGTCATGGCTCGTGCCCCTAATAGAGTGGCATCCAAAGTGGCATCGGCCACAAAAGCTGCTGTCTTACGCAACTTCAATAGTGCTCTTCTGAGGGCGACAAGATCAGGGTTAGTGTCCTCTAGAAGATCATCCAGCCACATCATAGATGCTCTGGAGAAAATGGAGGCTGAAGCGGAGATACGCATGGAGAGGGCAGTGGCCTCGTGATTCTTGCGGAGGGCGAAGTCTATTCGTCGCTCAGTAGTGTCCTTTAGTTGGGATTCCCCTTCCCTGGGCAAAAGAGATCGTGAAACGAGGCAAGCGATTGGTTCATCTATGCCAGGGATGTCTAACTTGGTGGCAAAGTCCGGAGCTAGGGCGTAAAGCCTGTCAGCCAGGTTCTTGAAGCGTCGAGCTTGGAATGGATGAGCCCATTCTTCAGAGGCCAATTTGGCAATTGGGTCCGGCACCGGGATGTAGTGTTCAGTAGGTGCAGGGGATTTGAGGACCTTGGCCCCTTTGATAGCTAGAGCGGAAGAAGTTGAAGGCGCAGTCTGGAGACCAAGAGTATTAACTACCCTGCGTGCTAGCGGCTGATAGTCTGAGGCATTAAACAAACGATACGATGTATCCTCCTCATGATCTGAATAGTCGCTCCAGTCATCTCCTTCAACATGGTCAGTGAAGGTTGACTCCTCCGCATACGAGGCTTCGTCAATACATCTGCCTCTGGCTACGTCAAAGGGATCTGGTGAACAGGAAGGATGAGCTTCATGACACGCACGTTGGTCCATGTTGAGTTGAGGTATGGCAGGAACTTGTGGTAGTGACTGCATTTGGGTGAAAAATGCCAGCATGGCTTGAAGTTGGGAGAGGAAATCAGGAGACAGCTGCAGCCCGGATGTGGCAGATGTTTGTGCCTGAGGAGCTATTGGAACAGATGTTTGAGGCGGTAAAACGGAGGGAGGTTCGTTAGGCGAACACTGAGCGGGAAAGCCAGCAAATTCTTCCTCGTTAGAGGAAGCAGCAGGGGAATGAAGTATATCGCTTATGTGTGCCTGAGGTGCTGTGGTGGTGGTTGGCACAGAGACATAACGTGGGCGCTTTGGTTTGCTATGGCTGGAAAGATGTTTTGTCTTAGCCAGTGCTTTAACATGTCTGGTCTTAGTCGCCTTAGAATGTTGTGGCTTGGCTGTTTGTGACATGCCTGGCTGATCTGGCATCATATTGGATGATTGCGACATGCCTGGCTGTTCTGCCATCTTATATTAACTTGGGTGCAGTACACGGCCACAGAGGGGGCAGGATGTAAAGACCCGAACTGGCACAGCGTACGACCACGGAGGGGGTAGGATACACTGGCAGATGGCTAAGTGCACTGCCACAGAGGGGGCAGGATGCACTAAGGTATCAGCGTTAATATGATATAGGCTGTATTTTAGACTTGGTACACTCAGATTAGTGTTGTAGGCTGGATTTCAGGTGTGGTACACGGCCACAGAGGGGGCAGGATATACCAATATAAATCAAATTTAGTACAAGTGGTACACGGCCACAGAGGGGGCAGGATATACCAATATAATCAGATTTAGTACAAGTCAGCCACTAAGATTAAAGCTCCAGCCTTGATAATACAATCCAGCCACTAGGATTAAAGCTCCAGCCTTGATAATACAATCACAGTAGATTTGTGTGAGTCAGCCACAGAAATTAAAGCTTCAGACTTGGTGATACAGCCACAGTAAATTTGTGTGTAAGTCAGCCCTGTGTAAGTCTGCCTGCAACATGCATACAACACACATACAGATAGATAGCCTGCAGGGAAGGTATCTGTTGGTTAATAAAGGGTAACAAAAAAGGCGGGAAATTTGAATTCAAAAAATGGCACCCGGAAAAAAGAGCGGGAAAAAATGAACAAAAATGGCGGAGAGAGAAGGAGCAATGGCGGCCGTCTGGAAACGAACTGGGGGAAGGGCTGCCCCGCACAGTCTCGCCGGAGGAGCCGCAGGGCCGATAGCCGTACTAGCGGCTCTAAAAAACCCCAAGGAGGAAACAGGCAGAAGGGGAAAGGCAGCCGCCGCCGCCGTCTGCAAAGCTCTTCGCGGTGGGAAAATTAAAGCCACGGAGCGAGGGTGAGCTCAAGTAAAAGCGCTAATGAGAGATCCGCAGCCGCCGGCTTCAGGGGGCGAGACCGGACCCGGGCAGGCTAAAAAAGGTGACGGGGTAACGCCGGGAGCCGCAGCCGCAAGCTCCCGCTGAGATCAGAAGAACCGCAGCCGCGGTTTTTCAGAGAGCATCACGGAGCGCGGCTAAATGCAGCCCAGCAAGGCAAGCCACTAGCAGCCGCAAGCTCCCGAGGGAAGCGGCAGAGCCCAGGAGAAGAAGAAAAGCTTTAAAAAAGGGGTGAAAGGACGAAGAGAATCCGCAGCCGCGGTCTCTCTAAGAGCTGGGGAGTAATCCAACAGAGGAAATAAACTGCCCAGGCAAGGGAAAAAGTTCCCCAAGAAAAGTCCCCAGAAATCGGATAAGCAGTTAAACGCAGTTAAACACAAGACGGAGGGGAGGAGGACACTTGGGAGACACACAAGAAACAATACCTCCGCACCCTGTCAAACAAACACACAAACAAACACCAAAAAGAACTTAGCTAAATGCTACGCTATATAGATCTCAATCTTGTTCGTACGAAGGCAAGAATGAACTGGAGAGTGGGAGGGGCCTGATGCCCCTAGTCTTGACTTCAAAAACATTCTTGCCTTCGCACGATAGGTGGAACTATTACCCGCAGTGATGGCCCACCTCCTATGGAAAATAGTCAGAGCTTGGAAAAGTTACTTTTTTTGAACTACAACTCCCATGAGCCCCAGCCAGCATGGCCACTGGATTGGGCTGATGGGAGTTGTAGTTCAAAAAAAGAAACTTTTCCAAGCTCTGGGGGAGGTGGATGGAAGGATCATAATAGCCAGGCCAACACATAGAAGGATTTATGTGCACAGCTCCTGTCAGAGATGACAGGGGAAAGTGCATTTTTCCTAATGTTATGCTCTGGCACACTGGCAAACTCTAGCCAACTGAAAACCCAAACTGACACAAGATCCATATCAACCACTAGATGCCACCACCTCTTCAACAGGCAATACATTAATCTTCCAGCAATTGGAGCTTGCTTTAACTTGTTTTCGGGGATTGTGTAGCATAATAAGGGACATAGGAGAAATACGTTTGGTTTGCATTATAATGTAAGGCTACCAATTTCACTCTTTCTGAACCAATACATGAATTAAAATGCAGATATTCTTCAAACTTTGCACTTCTCTGAATTTTGTAATGTGCTTCTCTCAGCCAAAAGCACATGCAAAAATGTGATTATTAGGGGAAAGTGCACACAAAAGTGCATATAAAGATGCATGACATCAGGGGAAATCTATCTATTAGGCAAAATTGCACACAGAAAAGTATATTTTGGGGAAAATGTATAGGAATGTTTGGGCATTTTTTTAAAAAAATCACAAAAATTGGGAAAATGAAACTGAAAGAAACCATAATTGTCAGATTCATCCATCCCTGATGGCATTAGATCCTGGGTCCCTGGCAAAATTACCCAAATCCATTCTAGCATCAGAGGCTCAAACCTCTTTGTTTCACATCCAAGAGGCCAGGAAATGAACCAAAATTCTCAGGGTTTAAAGTACAGACACAACATCCAGTATTGGAAAAACAGGTCTCTGGAACTGCAGCACAATTGTGGTTATGCAGATTTCTTAAATCCCTTTCCTAAAATGCACCTAGGTTTCCCAGTAGCACCTGTTTCATTCATGCCTGCAGTTTTGTTCTTTATAAGAATGACTGCAAAGGTTGGAAACCTTACCCCACACATTGACATTGTAGTTCTTTTCTGTTTTCCCAGCCACATTTGTGGCTTCACAAGTGTAGCGTCCAGTGTCTTGAGTTTGCACTTCTTTCATCTAGCAATTTAAAAAAATCAGTTATGTATGCATCACAGTATAGCATTACCTTACTTGCAACTTTACTCACTGCCTTTGAAGCTTATTGGGGAGGCTTACTGAAAAGCATTGTTTTCCACTTTTCCTACCTCAGAAAATATATAAAGTATTCTCTCTACCATCCTGTACAGCAAAAGCTGGTGATCCATCAGCTAGAAAGAAGTTCTTGTGATTACACTTACCACCAAGTTTTGCCTCTAGGAAGCAATTCCTAGAATGGTTTAACGATCAGTGTCTCTTCCCAGGGAACTCTGGGAATTGTAGCTCTGTGAGGGGAATGGGGTCTCCTATCAGCTCTGAGCACCCTTAACAAACTACACTTTCCAGGATTCTTTGGGGAAGTCATGACTATTTGAAGTGGAATAATAGTGGTTTAAATGTATGGTGTGAATGCAGTCCAGGGCTGATCCAAAACACTCTGCTGCCTGAAGTGGAGTAACAAATGGCACTCTCCTAACTCTCTGTTCAAGGGGCACATAGCACCCAAAGCCCGTCACATTATTTTGGCATCTGAGGCAGTAAATCCCACAGTGCCCCCCCCCCGAGCTATACAATTACAACAATAATAAATAAAATAATTGTCTGTCTTTTCATGACACCCAGGTTGCTATCTCATTGTACCTAATGGAAGAGCCAGCTCTGACAATAGCAACCTAGGAGTAGGAAATAAACATCAAGGACAAAAGATGAGGTTTTAATCATTTCTTAAAGCATGACTAAGAGGTGAATAGCCAAATATTTAGGGAGAGACAGTACCATGCATGAGCGATCACAAAGAGAGAATGCTTGGAAATGAGAAACAGCTGAAGAGTGATTTAATAAGAAGATTAGTGTTTGAGCAACGGAGGAACTGAGGGGAAGGGAAAGAGAGGACAACAAAGAGAGATAGGAATGGGCAAGACCATGAAGAAACTTAAAGATTAAAAAAGAAGATTAAACTAGGAAGTCAGTGGAGGGAAACATATACTATATGTGACATAGACTCATGGAGGAATTTTGAGGGAAGCAAAGATTTTCAGTAACATTAGAAAAGTTATTCAACAGGGTTTCAAACTTTCTTAAATTGTCACAGAATTTGACCTGAAATGAAATTCAGTGCAAGCTTGGATGGTCTTAATGAGCCTAAACCTCTGCAGCAATTCTACAGAAGTCAATTAATTTCAGTAAGTTGACAAAATTCCACAGAGGATTTTGCCTATCTCACACCAGAGACTTCTCTCCAACAGGCACAGGGCCTAGAGTGCTGATTCCCTGGGAAAGACCAACAATATCAGCCCTGACTGGCTGGTTGGGTGGGTGATTTAAAACACAGCTTCTAGTCATGTAGAATCTACCTATGGATAAGCTGCCCCCAAGCTGTTTGGTGGACACAAATTATTCTGATTTGTTTGTAGGGAGGTTACTGAGCAGACATCCTGATTTGCTTCTGGTGTTTATACATCTTCCTGTTAATCATTCATTCATTCCACGCTTTTCAGTGTATTTCCCTGTCACTTTCCTAACTGCAGAAAGTTTTTTTAAGTGGATTTGTTGCACTAGGGCAACAGAATGCTTTAACCCACTTTAATTGCACAAACCTCAATTTCCCAGTATGTGCTTGAATCCCTCGTGCGGAAGAGTGACTGTTTGGAGGCACCCTTAGTGTCAAGAGTCAGAGCACCAAGTGGCCCTTGTGTAATTAATGGCAGGGATCATAAGGATGAAAGACCAGTGGTGGCTGGTGCCAATTGGGGCTGGCAGGGCAGAAGGTGAGGAGACCAACAGTAGGCACAGCCAGAGCCGGTGACAGGCAGAGCCAAGTAATTCTCAATTTGCCCCCATCCTCCTTCCTGTTGAGTTCTACAAGGGGCAACACTAAGACTGAGGAGGAAGGGAAAGGTGACAGGCAGAGCCAACCCCTGGATTAGTTGTAAGGAAGAGGGCAGGCAGGTGGGGGTTGGCGGAGGGTAGACTGAGGTTGGTGGGGCAGTGCCCCACTTACCCTGACCAGCCTTCACTGTGAAAGACCTATGAGATGAAAGCTTTTTTTTCTTTTTAACTTACCTTCAACACACTTCCACCTTCCACAATGCTGAGGCCCAGTTTCTTCAGCAATGGCTGACCATCTTTCAGCCACGTTAGGGTGGGTGGGGGGATGGCATCACTCTGGCAGTGGAGTTCTAAATCTTCTCCCATGATCACAGAGACATTCTGTTCCTCTCCCATAATGTTTGGTGGAACTGAAGGAAGAAACGGTTTGAGATTTAATGTCACCTCTTGTTACTGAAGCAAAGGAAGGCAGTACCTTCTACAAAGCAGTGGCCTGTTGTCACTGGTCACAGAACCGAGGATAGGCAAGAACTCTGAAAGCTTATTAGTCTCCCATAAAGAACCTCTAATTAAGGCTGTTTTTCTGTACGAATTCTTTCATTGTACAACTCTCCCTCCCTGCCCCATTTTTCTCCCCAAAACTGTTGCTTCTATTATCTAAGTAATGCTGAATTTTCAACTTCTAATATCCAAATTAACTCAATTGCTTCATGTCTATAAACCCATGACCTGCATGTAAACAATTATGTGAGGGGGAGGGGGGGCACACTGCCAAGCCCCTCACCACCAACAACAGCAGGAGCACATTATTTTAATCCCATTTACTGCTCTCCTTGATTTGCAGGTTATGAAGCTGGGAAGCTCCTCTACTTATGGAGGCTCCCGACATTATTTAGAACCCTGATTATGCTGCAATCGGTTCTGTGTTACTTCACACATGAATTTGACCTTAATACACATGTGGATTTTTCTTTCATCCAATTGCCAGCAGATTTCATTAACCATTTAGTGTGAAACTGTTTCTAAAAAATAAAAACCAGATTCCACACCACTCTTAGCTTTGCCTTTTTGAAGTACTCTGTAACTTGGTAGTATTACCCTTGAACTGTTCATCCAGAAACATGGGCTTTTAAAATTAAATGTGAATACCCTTAACTATGAACAAATGATGTGTCACATTTAAAGAAAACAGAGAAGAAAACAGAGAAGATGGAAACAAGAGGTATACATTCAGAATGTGCAGCGTTTTTTCAGAGATAAATATTTAGTTAATTAGGAAACAGAAGATTAAATTGGCTTCATTTTGTAGTATAATGTATATCAACAATGCTGTTCATTTAAAAAGTCATCAAGATTGCCTTGTTTCTCTTAGCATAGGAAGCATTAAGCAGAACAGTTGATTGCATAGCATGGAAATAATTTAGAGAAAAATATGGCTTCTGTGGATAAAAAGTATTTTAATTGTATGAAACTTCCTGGCTTATCTTACTCCCTTTTTTAGAATTTTTAAAAGGCCATGATTCTTTACACTTGAGGAACAAAACATTGAATGCATTACTCCTAGAAGATGACTTATTTGCAAACATTTTCCTTCAAATTCCATTTCCTCCTCAAATGAACTGAAATGCATTCAAAGACATTCAATCCTGGCTCTTTGATGAGTGCTCCTGTACCCAGTGGAGGCTGGTGGCTCCGATGTCAGTGGAGCAGTAAATCCACTCAGGATTTTAGTCTGAACTACCCAGAGCAGATTCACTGCCCCACTGACAACAGAACCACCAGCCTCCACTGCCTGTACCATAGATGTGTTTGCAAGTATGACATTTAATATTCACACATTAGAGTTTTAGCTGAACAGTCTGAAGTCATGTCTGAAGCCACCACCCCCACACATATACAAGAGTAATGTGCTAACCATCTACAAGTATGTCTCAGCAAACATACCTACATCATCACTTCTTATTTTGAAATGTTGCAATTCATAGCAACCCTAGCAACTAGTGAGTAACGTCTGTATTAACCAGTGCTGTGCTGAACCTCCCCTAAATCTCATTTCACATAACTCTTTGCCTTTTGAGAAATCATGGTGTATTTTTTGCTAATTTCACAGGGGGCAAAAATAAATCAGTGAAGGTTTGTGTGTGGAATTACAGGGGGGTTCCTGTTTGCTCTTATCTTATATTATATGGTGGGTAAGTTCTGCTCATTTTTCCCTCCCCTCCCTTCACTTTTTAAAGTGTTTTGTGCCAGTCTCTGGCACAATGTAGCATACAAGGCTTCCTGGAATGCCCCTGACCTCCCATGCAAGGACCAGAGTTAGCCAAGTGGCTGCCTACAATGTGCCTGAGAGAGGTGGGGGATTTTAAATCCTGTGCTGCTTGCAGATGCTCCATAGGTAACTTCTCGGTTGCCCCCCCACAATATTGGGAGGAACAGAACATGCCCAAAAGTGCTGTTTGCTGAATTGTTCCCATGACTGGTGCAAAGCTTTTGTTAAAAAAAATACCTCTCCACTTTTCCATTTTTGGGGCAGTTTCTTTGTGGCCACTGTGACGCTCCTTCCCTGGCTCTCCCTGTCAGGTTCCTACCTGCTCGTGGTTACTGCCTGTCTCTAGGCACCACCAGGGACTCCACCAGTCCGGACCGCACTCTCTTATGGTTTCTCTCCCCGCTCTAGCACAGATCTCAACAGATCCCCCTGCTAGGCAACCACCAGTAACGTCCCAATACTAGTATTCCCAGAGACTCTGAATACTGGTATTGTTATTCTATTCACCGCTGCCACCATTTGTTACAGTTCCCCTTCAGCCTTGGTCATTACCTTACCCTCCCTTCTGGTCTGTGAAACCCCAGCCAAGGATCAGGCCTTTGGTAAACCAAATTAAGTATTTATTACAGATAACAAAGCTAACAAGATTAACAAGATTTCTTCTTAAGGCACATAAGCATATGGTTTTACTCAATACTAATCCGAACTCCACCTCCCTCCTTCTCCACTCTCTCCTGGCAAACAACTCTCTCAAACCCCACCAAGCAATCCACTCTTTCTCTTCTCCCCCCAGATTCCACAATTCACCACCTCACATCCACCCAGATTTACCTGTCATCCTTTCATTTATACTGTCAGCCATTTTAAACATTCAGCCAATCATCAAGCATTCTATTGCCCATTCACTCCCCCTCCTCTTTCACTATTTACCATGTATACTCTAAACAACCAGCACTTACCATATATACACTAATATATAGGAACATCACAGCCACCTCCTGCCATAACAAATGGTCATGAAATGTATGCCTGCTCCTAAAACTAATCACCTGCAATTGCCACCAAAGATGTCCTTCACCGGCGTGGCACACTAATGTTTAAATGTCTTTTCAATGTACACTACAGAATATGAATAAAACATTTGCATATCTATGTTGCATAGCTCTGGGACAGGTGATGTCAGTTTACAACTCTTAAGATTTTAACAGAGGTTTGTTATGTAGTTACAAAGAGGCCTTTTCTGCGGTAGCACACCAACTTTGGCATGCTGTCCTGAAGGAGACATATCTGATGACAACATTACAATCTTTTCAGCTTCAGGTTAAGACTTTCTTGCTCGACCAGGCATTTCAGACAGAATTTGAATTCAAACTGTTTTTGTTCTTTAGTTTTATATTTTCAGTTTGCTCTTTATTTTGTTTGATGTGTTTGTTTAAATATATGGCATTTATATGAATGTGAATTATTTTCACACCTAGAATCTCATAAAGGACACTTAATAATAGTATTATTATTTAAACATTAATAAAAACAATAGCAGAACAACAACAATAATGTTCTGTATGTTTAATAAGGAGGAAGCACACAACACATTTAAATGCTACTCCCTACTGCAGGGTTGCCAAATCAAAGGAGATGGAGACCCAAATTCTCCACTCTGCAGATACCCTAACACATACTTAGGCCCTGAAAATGTCAATGCCACCTCAGTTAGACAATAAAATCTGAAAAATTAGACACTAAAATGTGAAAAATTAGAAAAAAATGTTGCATTTCTGGCAAGGTGTATGTTCTAAAAATGTGTAATCTGAATATGACAACAAAAGGATATAATGCATCCACAAATCTGCCCCCATGCTGTATGTTCCACAAAAACCAACTATCAAACATGCATATGAGCACAAAACTATGAGCACCATGTATTTCTGAAGAGAGTTCAATAATGTATAGGGTGCAAGAGGGGCATCATAAACCACATTGAAAATTTCTAAAGCAGGGACCCCAACCTTTTAAAGTTTAAGAAAATGAACTAAGACACATTCGTGGGCACCAACTGGCAATGCTCAGAACAGCCCACCCCCCCTTACTGGAAAACACAGGCAAAATACATGCACACATCCCAAAACAAATAAAGCACAGACAAAAAGAGCAAGTTTCCCCCCACAAAAAACAGGCAACTTCTCTAACGAGCCAAAAACAATCCACTAAAAAAGACCAAAATATGGGAGAGGCAGAGGGCCTTGGTGGGTACCAAGAGAGGTGTCTGAGGGCATCATGTTGCCCATGGGCACCACATTGAAGACCTCTACTCTAAACCATCAAGAGACATTATTTCAGGCCTTGGCAATTCTTTCAGTGTTTGCATTTAGGAAAGTTGTCAGGAATCCTCACCATAAACTCTGAGACTAATATCCCTTTGTTTCTCCCCTGCAGCATTTACAGCAACACACGTGTACTTTCCCGAGTCACTGATTTGTGCACTTGTAAGTGCCAGGATGCGACCTCCAGAAAGAATCTAAAAAGTGAGTAAAATTGTCAATAAGTGGCATGAATTCAAACAATTCAGAACATTCTGCAACTGACCAGCATAATTATATCAAGGTGTATTAATCACACAATGCACCTTTCTGGTGCGATATGGTTTTATCTTCACAAGAACCCCACAAACCTCTAAAATTTCTGTCATTGTCTTGCTATTTTGCACTTACTAATATCAGATTATTTTTATTAATGTAATTGTTAACAACTCACTATATCTAACGACAGATGAACCCCTCTAGGCTTGGTTTGAAACTGTACTTGGTTAAACAAGCTATTTCTCTAAACTGCCAGAAAGAACTTGTTTATTTTCATGCCTAATTACAACCCTGATTACAGTTCAGAATCCGATACCATCATGCTCCTCATCATTGGGAGTGTGATGGGTTCCGAAACCCTCCCCCAACTTTAACTTCAGCCTTCAGCCCCACAAAGTTTAAACAGTCCTGGGACACAGAAGTATTAACATTAGCACCAAAGTACCTGGAGTCCATTTGAGAAACTAGAAACAGGGCTACCATCTTTCAGCCAGGTCAGAATGGGAACAGGGATGCCACGGGCTTCACATTCCAATCTAACCGGATTATTCACCACAACAGTTACCATTTCATTGTTGCCAGAAATGGACGGTGAAACTGAAAGGAAGAAAAATATTAAGTATTCAAAACTCTGATCTGTATCTTTTCATTTGTGTGTATCCTTTAATAGTGCGAAGATATGTTTTATGAAGGGGATTTTTTAAAACTATTGGGATGAATGTGCCTCCCCACCTTCGCAGCTTCTCTGGCTGCAAAAATGAAGAGGCACTTTCAGTACTTTTCAGGGGTAGGCTAGTGGATTCTTTAAACCTTCAGGGAAGGGGACTTATGCAGAGGCTTCTATTTATTTTTAAAATATATTTTGCTACTGTGGCAAGTGGCAGTATCACTCTTAGGCTCTCCAGAGCCATGCTGCCATACAATGCAGCAGGGGTCCTCACAACATACAAACTCCACTACACTCACACTGCTGGTCATAATGACAGATATTTGCTAGTTTTGTGTAGTACTTACAAAAACTTCATATGCCCCCCTTTTTAATGGTACTTTTTACACAAGCTTTGGGATTAAACTTTGGTGGTTCTCCCCCCACCGCATTTGTGGCTTAGAACCACAGATAACATCCTTAGCACCAAACATTTCCTGGCAATTAAGAGTTGGGTGGAGTTACCCACTGTTGGCTGTATCTTGAGCCACAGCAGCTTCCAAGGAAATGAACTGCTCCAAGTCATTATAGGTCCATTAATATTAAAGGCAACTGGGCACATAATTTTTTGTTTGGCTCAGTGGGAGAATGTAACTCTTACAAGCCAGCATGCCAAATTTTAGCACTGGACTTGCAGGTTCATCTCTCAAAGACTTTATTGAATATGTACAAATATAACTATCTAAGGTGGCAGTGCATCTGAAGTCTTGAAAAGATCATTGTTTTTTGAGAGTGACTTTCCATTAGTCTATTGTTGTTCTAGCGCTGATGCCACAGAAGTCGCATGGTAAGTGTATAAGCATTACCCCTTTGATTGACAGCTAAATACACATTTTGTTTTTTAAAAAACCTCTCTGGCTGTCTTTTGCTAAATGGTGAATGTATTTTTGTTCTGGAAGGATGAGGTTAAAAGTGGCTCATGGGTATGAAAAGGCTGAAGACCACCTGACTGAAAGAGTAGCGGCAATGAAATAAATACCTTGGTTTGCTGAAACAGATCTATCTTCCAGGCATTATTAGATTGCACAATTCTATTAAGCGAACACTGCAGAATTGAGTATTTTCTCGTTTTAAATTGTTGTCAGTGCTACAAAACTGAGCTTTCCACCCAATTTTCTCTACATTTCCCATGGGAAATGATTTTAACGAGTACAAGGAAGGTATTAAATGGATGCAATAAAACTAGAAAATAACAGATGAAATGCAGAGAGGTATTTTTTCCCCCAAGCTATCTTTCTATGAGAAGCAACATGTACCGTGAACCTGGAGGCTGTAGAACAGCTCAGCTATTCCTGCTACATTCACCACAACGCATTTATAAAGGCCAGTGTCGGAGATGTGGGCAGCATCAATCTGTACAACTTGCCCTCTGTTCAAGAAACTGATGCTGGACGTATGGGTGAGAGGGCGGTTATCTTTGTACCATGTGATAACTGCAAAGTGAAACAAGACAAAAAAGGTTGGGGGGTATAGAACTAGTTGTTCTGCATTAATCTACACAAGAGAATATTGGAAATTGTCTAGTACCTTTTTATTCAAATGTCTCCCATGTCATTATAGTTGCCCCAAAGGTAAAACAGACACTTTTTGTGTGGCTCTGCAGCAGATAACCCATAATGAAAAGCAAAGGATGAAAAGAACCTTTCTGTTATTCCAACCACTGGCATGGGTGGATGAAGATAAAAAGGAATTCTTTCTCACTTTTGAGATGCAAACAAGCTTAGCAGTAGAACACAAATTTTCCATCAGGTTGCATCTTCAAGTAGGCTTGGTGGCCCACCTATTCTTGGTCTCCTCATTTGCCACTTGCTTATTCCCCTTCACAGTATGCTGTGGAATATCACTCGTACAGCAGTCTATACTACTTATGATTTATGATTTAACACTTATAAAGCACCTTAACTTTTCTAAGCACTGCATGTCTAATTCAAAGGTAAGATAGCACCTGCTTGCAGGCTCACAAGACATGTCATGAAAGGAAAAAGGAAAGGGGTGGGAAGAGAACAACAAGCATTGGAGCAGCAGTTCCTTCACTGGCTGATGGGTGGGGCTAGTTTGGTCTCCCCCTTGCCATAAAGTTCCTCCTGAGAGGTACTTCTTTCCATATTATTTAGGATATTTTAAAATTATACAACATGAAAATAGTTTGTTTTGCTCCCCGCTCCAAGGAGTGATGAGAAGTTCAAGGAATCTTTCAGAGAAAGAAATGGCATTAGCTGAGACGTTGACAGGTAGTTGTAGAGTGGGCCAGGGAGAAATGCAGCAGGATGAATTTCATGCAACATGGTTCTCTTTTGTGTTTGTACATCGTAGGGAGGGAAAGGTCTGTCAATTTTGCTTCTCTCAGTTTCTTGTTTTTCCCATCTTAAATGCAGTTCTCCACATTTCTGTAGCAATTTGTTTTTTTTAAAAAAATTCTCCTGAAAGTCCTCCAGTATTTTAGTGCAAATTTCTCCTAATAAACACATTTTTGTAGGCTGTTTTGACTGATGTTCACATTTTTGTAAGCAATGTCTTATTATATAATGTATTTTTGTAATTTTCACTCATATATTTATCTTTATGCACACTTTCCCCTAACATATGCATTTTTGTAAACATTGGTTGGTGAAATACACTGCAAAATTCAGATAACTGTAAATTCTGAAGGATGGCTGTGTGTCACTTCTCATATTGTTTTGGAATGTGTGAATTTGATAGATTTAGCATGAAATGCGAACTGAATCAAATTTCTCACCCAACCCTATTAAATCATCATAAAGAAGAAATACATCCCCCAATTTACCAATACTTTTTTTTGGAGGGATGCATTTGTATAATTTCATAATATTGATTGGCCTTTGCTGTAGCTGTGTTAAACTGATGGGGACACTGACTGCACATACTACTTAGAGACTTGACCCCAATAATTTTTGTTTATTTCTATTTAAGATTTTAAAAAAATTAAAGGAGGGAGGAAGAACATCTGAATCTTATAGCATTAAATAATGGCATGGATGTGGGCATGAGACAGTACAGATCAAGCATCATAGACAAAACTTGTTATTTTCAATAGAGGGCCCCTCCAAGCATCTTTTTTTAATTCATTTTAATTCATTACGATTTCTGCTCATGTTGCTATCGGGGTAGTTATATACTTCATCGCACTTTCAATACCACTTGCACCTGCAAAAGTCTGGAGGTGGTGATACTGCTTTGATTGCAATCAGTGTATGTCCTGTAGCTTTCTGCTAAAATCCCTTAATTTTTTGTGCTATAGTTCTTTTTTCACTCCCGCTTTTAATGCACTATAGTGCAAAAGCACCTTGGCAATGTGTTGAAATGCATCCCTTTTGTTGTGACATAACCATTCCCACATATTTCCTCTTAATGCCAGATACTAGATAAAGTTTTGTGGAAATGAGCAATTGGGGACAGTGGGAACATGGACCATGGAACGGGCAGAGTTAAAGTGTGGACGCAATCATGCAGGAACATTTGGGAAGCATCACAGAACTGATAAAACAGGATGATGAATGGATGGTCCAGTACAAATCCACTTCAAATCCTCTATTAATGTGTTGGTGACATGCTGCTGCATACACCTGCAATAAAGTAGCGGTCTGGATGGGCTCAATGCCAGTTCACAAATCCAAGTGTTGGGTCATCCAGTGACATGCATAATATGTGAACAAGCTCATCCTGCAAATCTGTTTCTACATTTAAAGGGTGAGAAAGAATGATCAAGAAGCAGGAGCCAGCAAAAGCAGAGCAAGCCCCAAGGGAAATTCAGTTCGGTCAAAGTGTTTAGAACGTTACCTCTGCCAAGGCAATCAAGAAAGCTGCTTCAAAAGCAACCCATTTCTTTCTTCAGTCTCACTCCTGCAGCCCATGCATTTGACTGCATAATGTAGGAAGCAGCCCTGTGCATGCCATGTGGTTAATCAGCAAATCTAGTCTGAAGGGTTTCTTGTCACAAGGAAGTGTTCACTTAGTTAAAATGAATCGCTGCTGTTAATGATCCATCCCCAACTCTTAAGAACAAAAACTCTGAGGGAAAACTGACTCTGAAGCCTTATGCACACAGGGTAGAAATACTCCAGACAACACAGACAACACAGCACACTTAATGTAGCACATATTTGCATATGCAGGCATACTGGCTGCACTGCCTGTTTCTGCACCCTCCCCAGGCCCCAGGTTGCATCACAAAACTGCTTCTGTCCCTGGGACGCATGTGTGCTTTTAACCCTGGTCAAACTCACAGCTTTCCCTTTTCCACTGGAATCTGAATTGCAAGCACCCTTAACAGCTTTGCTTTCCAAGCATTTGGAATGTTCGTGAACATTCTGTGCATTCACAGCAGCTCAGTCAACCAGTATCAGAAATTTCACTGCAACAAATACAATATAACATAGATGGGTTTGCAGCACATGAGCTACACAACACATCTACTGCAAGTGTAATCCCACTGTGTTTTATGGAACTGCTCTAGAATAAGATGCAGCAACTGTCCTCCCACTCACCCAAATTTAAAATTTACAATTATGAGAAATAATTGCTAAGAGTATATATACCTGGCAATGGATTTCCAGATGCTTTGCACTCCAGTTGTAATGGATTGTTCACAACCACAGTCTCATTTATCATCTTCCCTGCGTCCTTCAGACTGGGTGGCTCTGGAAAAAAAAATAGAAAATTATGGTCTTAGCTGTTCAGCCACACAACACGAAGGCTTTTTTCTGTGCTTATCCAGTTCACTAGTTTCTGTGACATTATTAACAATTTAAAAAACCATTTTTTTCAGCAGCAGATTCATCTGGATAAAAGTAAGGCCCAGGCATAACATTCAGGCTGAGAACACATTTGTAAGACCTGAGTATTGAGAGAACTGCAGTGGTTTCTCACTTCCTCCCTGGGATGTTTCAGATGTTGTGTTGCCTCATGCTGCACAAATAGGGACAGGGAAAGTACTAGGCATGAGAATGGGAATGCGGTTTCCATAATCTTCCAAGATCAACTCTTACACACTTAGGGAAGCTGCACATCATCAAGAAAAGACCTCTGGACAGACCTAGTGACTCTCAGACCTTTTCTTGACCTTTCTGTATTGGGCCCAAATTCAAACAAAAGGAGACCCACAAAACTCAGTAAAATGAAAACAAAATAGATATTTCCAAAGTTCACTGGAAATTCAACTCCAAGCTAAAAAGATGCCTTCCCATAATTTGAAAGATGGAAGATTCTCTCATAGGGCCAGCCCTCCTATGGGAAAAGAGCAGAGAACATTGCCATTTTTCTGTGACAAGCAGAATATTGGTCACATGATCTGAATATAATTGAGATGTGTGATGCCTGCCATGCCAGGTTGCCACACTATTATGTCCAGAAAACATCACATCAAAGCTGGCCCTGAATCATCATATATGATCATCTTTTTGTAGGCTCATTTACAAAACTAATGTCTGTAAGGAAAGGATGCATCTTAAAACCTACTGGAGGTGTGAGAAGCTAACACGATAACCTAAAACACTTGCAAAATAACAGGGGCTGAGCCAGGAAATGAATATGAGTGCATGCATCTGTGGAGCTAGCACAATCAATAGGCTACTGGCTACTAGTCAGAGTCAGGAAAGCCATTACCGTACACGTGCAGCCGGACATGCTGCTGGGCTTCCCCTGCTGCATTTGTTGCAACACAGGTGTATCTGCCAGCATCTTCCATTAAGGCCTTGGCAATCTGCAGAATGCGCCCAGAGGATTCCAGCTGCTCCAGAGCAAAACAAATTACAAGCAACATTTAGAATGATGAATGCATTCAAGGAGATGTCCAATAGAATATAGATATTATCAGAAAAATCTGTAAAAGGTCCTACTTTCCTTCTTTATATTCAGGGTGGTTACTTTCTGGATTTTTGACTCAAAAATCCAAAATCCTATTACTAAAATTCCAGTTCAACCGTTAGAAAAATGATCATGCATAAATAGATATAATTCATTTGCATGCTTGGTTCTAGGTGGATGAATTAGGGCATAGTTTGTTTTTCAATCTTGGCTTGTTATGAGGATTACCAAAATTAATTACGAAAGACAAGATTCTAATTTGTGTGTATTATTATGACCCACCATGGAGCTTTGCTTCCCTCCCTTTATTCCAACTTACCTAAAAGAAAAACTGGCCTATTAAACATGATCTATAGTACACTGGAAAACAGGTTTTACATTTAAATTATATTAGTAATCAGTAGTGGTGCGTTTGCTGGGGCAGAGCCACAGAGCCACCCTGCTCACACCAGCACCCCTGTTGCTTACCTGAACCAGGCTAGGGCAGGGCCTGAGGGGCTATGTGGAAGCATTGCTGGCCAATCCGGCATTCCTGCCACTGCACATGCACAGCCCCTGCCCTGGTGCTGCCCTGCCCCGCCCCACCCAGGCAAGCAGCAGGGATGTTGGTGATGGGAAGGTGGCTCCACAGATCTTCCCTACCACATGGGCCACGACTGTTAATGATGTTCCATTTTTAAGCCTGACTACACAGTGTGTCATATGTCTTATATCAAGGGGAAAACAACGATTAATAGGAGACTATGAAACTGAGATGTGTAAAACATTTGTGCTGATAACCAGCTTGACTATATAAAAACAAGACTTTTTTTCCCATTCTGTTGAAGAATTCCATGCAACTCAAAAGCTTGTACAGTCCTGCACCTAGAGAGCTCTGTCCAATCACCTGACCTGTTTTGTATCTCTGTTCTCCTAGAACTGGCATAAAAATTGGTATCCACATTTAACACTGTGGATGATCTGACTCTTGATACTTACTCTGATATTTTCTCTAGCTGTATTTACAGGCCGACCATCCTTTAACCACGTGATTGAAGGGATGGGTATACCATTGGCAATGCACTGAAGGGTTACTGGTTTGTGTATCACTACAGATCTCTCAGAAGGCCCAGTCGATTTGATTGTTGGAGGGACTACAAAAGCAATAGAGAACTTTATGCAGGAGCAACACAATCCAGCTATTATAGACCTACATATAGCTATCAGACAGCAGGAAAGAATCTCTTAGAAACAATTACATTATGGGTGAATCAAATTTATATATTAAGCATGCAGCTACCACTGAAAATGGCAACTGGGTGTTTTATTCCCACCCTTCCATCCCATAAGACCTAGGATCACTCAGAACTTGGAGCAAAACAGGTAGACAAAGAGTGGTACTAATGTTAATGACTTCCCCTATATTTTTTTTTGGGGGGGGGACAGCATAAAGTATCTTAATTCAAATTCTGAAATTTAAAATCCTGAAATACTGGTACTATGTATTGTGCAGAACCACAACATATTTAAGGCTGTTTGATAAGAAAATATCTTCAAATAAATTCTCCCCCTCCCGTTTCCTTTCCTGGAGAAACAACGCACCATGCACAGTTACATCAAATTCCTTTTTGTTTTCGCCTGCCTTGTTTGCTGCTATACACTGATAATGGCCAGTATCTGACACTTCAGCCCGTGAGATGAGAAGCTTGCGTCCATTCAGTAAGATCTTATATCCAACTCCTCCTTCAACAGGCTGCCCATTTTTCAACCACCTAGTGAATGGAAAGCAGATCTTTAAAGGATTTGTACAAACTGAGGGATTGTAAGATATGTGCAAAAATATTCACAGACTTATACAGGTTCCAGAGGCTGAACTTCAAAGTCTGAGCCCTAACCTAGTGAGATACCATGGATTGTGTGTGCCCAGGCCACAGAACTCTCTTCAGCTGCATAAACGAGTAAGGCCGTGCTACATCAGTCCCCAACACTGAAAAACAGTATGGTCTCTGAACTGGCGAGGCCTGTAGGGCTGGAAGGATTCTGCCCTCTGCTTTTGCCCAGAGCAGTGCATTCTGCATGCTATACTTCAGACTCTGGGTTCCAGCTCCCCCAGGTTCTCCACCTTCCATCTCGGGCCACTGACCTCAAGTACCTTGAACTGGAGAGAATGCTTAGATATGGCCACAGGAAGCACTGACTTGATCTTGACACATGCATTCTCAAGAGGCCCACCTGTCAAATTTGGCCCATGAAGCTAAGATGTGATAAGGATAAGGATCTGGCCCATGGAGCCAAAAGGGATCCTCATCCCTGCGCTAAAGAAAGAAGGCGACTTCACCACGGTTCTACTCCTTCCTTTTCTACCAATGATCAAATGTTTCTCTATTTAACTTGCACTTCCAGCCAAAATATTTTTCTAAATCATGGGTTTCTTTTTTTGTATTGGCCTACAGCTTCTTACGTGATTGTTGGCACAGGCATTCCTGTTGCTGGACAGTCCAATTCTAGGGGACTGTGGAGAATAGCAATATAATCTGTAGATTCATTTCCCCCCTCCATACTTGGTGGCACTGCAAAGAAAGAAGGTAAAAGCAGAAGCACAAATAGAAGGACTGTCAGAATTAAAACAATTGATTTTAAATACTATTTCGTGGTCCATCCTTTCTTGAGTGGCACAAAGTTTCCTTGGATAAGAGATCATTAAGAGCTTTCTAATATCTGTAATTTCTTTACATGTTCAACAGCTAATACAAAGGCATAGAAATTAGCACTAGTTTCAAAGTAGCAACAGTCCACCGGCCCCAAATGCTAAATCAATTAAATCCAAAACTTTCTACTTTTCAACTTCAATCAACTTTCAAGTAGATTTCAGTATCGCTACAACCTTGAAGGTATCACATGATGATAGACTGATACATGCCAAGGGAACTCTAGACAAAGGCCTGGTTTACATTTTAAGTAATTTACTTAAAGCATGCTGGAGCTCACTCCCAAAATTGCTGGCACTTTGCTCTTTCACTGCTTTTGCTGCTGTTGCACTGCTGGGAGCTAATCCATGGTTTGGCTTAGGGTTATGTCTGAACTCAGGTTTCTGGTTTGTTTCTCTCTGGTTTAAAGTGATGTGTGAATGTGTAGCAGCCAAATTTTTCATTAATGTCTATTGTTTCCAAACAATAACAATATCTGCATGTCACGCAGATTGCCAAGAACAGTTCATTACAAATTTAGCATAAACGGAGGACAGAGAAATTATGTAATGAATAAAACAGTCTTCCAAACCTGGTGCCCTCCAGATGTTTTGGACTACAAATCTTATCACACCTGACCACTTGCTATCCCGGCTGGGACCAACATCTGGAGGGCACAAGGTTGGGGAAAGCGAGTATAAACCAACGACTCTCACTTTTCAGAAATACAGATTTGATAGCACTGGTTAAATAGCTTAAATGCTTTTACACACCTAGGATTTCCACATCATATTTGATTTCCTTCTCTCCTGCTATGCTGGTAGCCACACATACATACTGGCCATCGTCAGCCTCTCCAGCATTCATGATCTCCAGCTTCCTTCCACCTGACACAATGTGGAGGTTGTCACTCACTTTCACAGGAACACCATCCTTGAGCCAGGTCAGCAGGGGAGGTGGGTTGCCAGCAGCGTTACACTCCAGTACCAGAGAACTGCCGGCAACAACCTGCTTGTTCTGGATTGCTTCAGAGTCACCCTCAATAACTGGAGGAACTGAAAGAAAAGGGAGATGAAAGATAGTTTGTGACCACTTAAAAAGTCCAAGCCAGGTATTATGAAAATCCATTGATTTGGTTCCATCCCATGTAACTCAGCCCCAAATAAATTATCTTGTATGGCCAACCATATTTAGTGTGGGGCGTTGTCTTCCTGGACAACACTTTCGGGCTGGCCAACACCACAAAGTGAGGATATCTATTGGTTAAACTGACTTTTGTAGGAAAAACAACTTTTAAAAAATCAGAACTGTCATATGTTACTGGATTTCCCCCCAAAAGCAAAAAAAAAGTAATTTCCAATGAGAAAGCTGAACATTTGCATCATTTAGGGCTGCTTCCCCACTTGTGGCTTTTCCTTGAACAATGCCCAGGAGCAGTTATTGTATATGGACAATCTGGATATTACGGTAGACCCATGTGTAAGAATTGGATTGCCATCAAATTAAAACATAAGAACATAAGAAGAAACCAGCTGGGTGAAGCTAAAAGCCTATCTAGTCCAGCATCCTGCTCTCACAATGGCCAACCAGAATGCCTATTGGTGGCCCACAAGCAGGACATGAGTGTAACAGTACTCCACTGTTTGTGATCCTCAGCAACTGATAGAGACATACTGTTTCTGATACTGGAAGTAATACATAGCTATCATGACTACTACCAATTGATAGCCTTATCCTCTGTGAACGTGTCTAAGCCCTTTATAAAAAGGAAGTAGCATAAGGGGGGCTATCAAGCACAATGTCACGGGCCCCATGGAGAGTTCGTGGGGGAGTGATCAGGAGGAGGATGACTGGGACTGCAGCAGAAGGGAGCAGAAACAGGGGATGGCTTTGGCAGTCTAGACAGTGACAGCTCTGCTCGCTTAGCTCCAGTTACAACTGAAGAAGTGCTCTCTGATAATGATCAGGTCCCTTACTCTTGCCTTGTCACTCAAACCACCACTTGTGCCTCTTCCAGAGGAAGAGGATTTGAAGGCTCAACCAGTGGTGGTGTCAGAGGAGGATCTGGTTGGAGTACCACCACGTCTATGGACATGCTGGCAGATGAGAAGGCATGAGCAGATAGCACCAGCTTTTCAAACTCTTTGTAGGAGTGCTTGTTTGCACAGACAGTCCCGTTCAGAGACACATTCCTGACGCATAAAGACAGCCTGCCCCAAGCCTACTTAAAGGGTCTCAAAGATGTGTCTAATTGCTGTGGCAACGTCTTAGCTTAAGTAGTCATGCCTATTTATGCTGTGCATAATCTGTAGTCTGATCTATGAATCACTCTAAACTGAGTTTTCACATTAAATATAACAGAGAAAAACACACCAGTGAGTCTGAGCATGAATCCAACAGGGTTGGCCAGTACACATAGGTGAACAGAAGGGGGGAATGGAGCTAAACCCCTGTACATACTACATCTAGTGATGCTCCTTGAGACTGAAAGTAATCCCCTCTGAGAGAAAAATGACTGAGAAGCAATTTCGGAGAAAAAGTGCAGGCAAGCAGGGCAGGATTCAACTCCCCCCTCCATCTTACCCACATTATGTTTTAAATAACTCCCTCTCTCCACTGCCCCCTTTAGCTTGTTATATGAATATGGCTCAACCATGAAGCAGCTGAAAGCCTGAGGCAAGGGCAGTCCATACGGTGCCAGGCAGAGGTGGGGTCACTTTCAGGCCCAGTTCAACTGTATATATCAGCTCCAAGCTTCCTGGCAGCACGTATCTGAAAACAACTGACATATTATTTCTCATCTCCTTCCTACCATAAACATCCACTAGGAATATTTTTTCAGCGGTTCCGGCTACGTTGGTTGCCTGGCAGGTATACTTAGCAGAGTCAGAGACTTGAGCACGAGGAATCTGAAGGAATTGTCCCCTTTCCAGATAAAGTGCTTCTGGGCTGGACATAATTGGATGCCCATCTTTATACCACATTATTGTAGGGACTGGGATTCCCCTCGTCTCACACTCCAGCTTTATTACACTGTTCAGCAATGTTGACGCTTCAGTGGTAACATTTCCTCCTTTAATTGCAGGTGGGACTGTTTTCAAGGAAGCAAAAGAAGAAAACAGTAAAATCAAGATGCAAAGAAGAGCAAATATTAAGCCTTGAAAAGCAAAGAAAGCCAGTGCTTAATTACAGCTTGGATTGTAAAAAGCTCCCTCTGTGGACAAATTATTTCCTCCACATCACCACAATAGCAAAAACAAAACAAAAGCCATAATATGCAGGGGTGTGGAGAAAATAGTTCCCTGCGATAGATGTAGCGTGCCTCATCACTTAGGGGCATCAGTTTTCAACACAGCATGTTCAACATTGCATGTTCAGATGCTGTCCTATGAAAAAAATATCCCTGAAACTAGGAAGGTAACATCTCGGGGAGAAAGCTAGGCAAGGACCTATTTCCCTGAAATGCTAATTTTATATGTGCATGGAATGTTTTATATGGGGAAGCCATTTAATGATGCAATTTCCTCTTCCTACCATCCAAAGGCATATTATTGGGGAATAGATTTACCACATTGCAGTTGGGTAAACTAGCTCCTAATGGCAGAAACTAACAATAGATTATAGCCTGGCAGTTCCTCTTTGCTCTAGATCAAGCTGTTTCCTAGGATACTGTCAGTACATGCTTAAAAGAGACAGAGAAATCTAATCAGAGCCCTCAAATATGGAGTGTTTGTGCACACTTTTATTTGCTTGTTGCATTATGGGCTGGCATGGCATGTGCTTCAAAATATATCAACTATTGCAAAATATTTGCTGAGCCACATGGATCCTGCAGTGTAATTCAAATGGAAGGGTCCCAGAGATAAAGAAAAAAGGTCCATAAAAAAATGGGTTGCCTCATTGGCACTCAGCACTGTCAGCCAACTCAGTACATTAAAAACAAAATAAGGGACTCAGACTGGCTAGGGAGGGCCTTAAGTTTTACCCTAGAAATGCCTTCCTCGGGGAACTCAACTCATATTTTGAGAACCACAAGTAATACTTCAACACCCTGTTGGTTTCAACATTCCTTGAAACCCAGAATAATTCCCTGTCCTCTGAAGGCAACAGCTTATATAGTTTTCTAGCCAAAAACAATGTATGTCAACTAATCATTTGCAGATGCTCATATGAGACACTGCAAGAGACACCCACTGCATGCACATATGCTGTAACATGCCAAGGACTAAGTGAGTCGCTTGACTGACAGTGGAGGTAATATGCACCCGCCAAGGTAAGCCCCATCCTGCCAAACAAGTCTGTTGATCCCAACCTGCCAAAAGTTTCCAAGATATCGTCATTAAAAACATTAAAGGGCAAAGGGGGAAAAACTGCTTGGGGGGTTAAATGAATGATAGAAGCCCCCCTGGTTATCAGGGGTTTAAAGCTATTATCCTGTCTAAGATCTCATCAGACAAATATTTTTCTACTTGTTGCAAAAGGGGTTCATTTGAACTAGCAATTTCCTTGGCCCCATTATCCATACCCATTTTGAACAAGACCCTGAGATCTCTCTGAGTGTGCTTTCTATACAGACAGGACTGACGGAGATTCTGGGTAAAGAGGAACCTTGTACTGTGCCAGTTCTAGGAATGGGAAAGAAATTTGGTTCAGTTTGCATTTTAAGGTGAACCTAATCCACACTTCCTGAAACAAATGAAAACACAGCTATCCTTTCAAATTTGCACTATCCCAAATTTTGTGATGCAGTTTTTCAAATGAATAATGTGCACTAAAATGCATATATTATGGCAAAGTGTGTATAATTAGGGATAGATGGACCCATGAAGTGCATCCTGTCCCAGTTCTACAAGGGAAGGGGATTAAGTCTGCCCTGTCCAGTTTCCATGCAGATTTAAATGGGGAAATCCTTTAAAATCCACATGGAAATATAATGTTAAAAAGCTAAACCATAAAAGTATTTACAAGGCCATCTGAGGACTGCAGTGCAGCCTCTATCATCCAGCCATCACATGGCTCCTTGACACTGCGTGTCAAGCCCCTCCTACAGCAATGGGATTTGATGATGCTCCATCGCCCTCAGTGGGAAATGTATAGAAAACATGAATAGCCCTATTGTTGTTGTTGTTATATGCCAAAATGCATTTTACATGGGGACATACAATTCCCTCTGAACCCAATGGATTATCATCAAGTCCCATCACTCCCAGAAGATCTTGCTCTTGTAATTCAAAGAATGCAGTCACCTGGATGATTTATACTGCAGCTTTTTTAAAAGCGGGGGGGGTTACTGTTAAAAGAACAGAGGGAGTGCTGGAGGTCTGCACCGTCTAGATGACCTATACTGAAGCTACGACCACTTTGTAAAGGAATCCACAGGACTGTGAATTCTAAAGTGGACCATGATCCAATCCAGGTCATGATCCACCCAGATCAAATCAGGGGAGTCCATTTTTCAATCTGAGTTTGGCAGATTCTTTCACATCCCCAAAATGTACATGTTGGTGAAAATAACAAACCAAAATGCATTATATTAGAGGGAATTGCTTGCAAAATGTGCATATTAGGCAAAATTGTATAAAATGTGTTTATTAGGAGAACGCAGATGATTTTTAGTAAGGTCTTTAAAAACATTGCAAATTGAAGCAGAAGTGTGGTGACCTGAATGAGATTGCCAAAGTGAGAAATTTAGAAAAACCAAAATTGATAGATTGAGCTTGCTGGGTGACCTTGGAGCAGTCACAGTCTGTCAGCCTAAGCTACCTCACAGGTTGTTGTGAAGATAAAATAGAGAGAGAAGAACCATGTATGCCACCTTGAGCTCCCTGGAGGAAAGGTGGGATAGAAATGTAATATAAATAAATACATTTAAATTTAAAAAGGTATCTTAATGGTTTCATTAAAAAATATTTTACAAATTCATCATTGCCTAGCCAATTCACATATTATTTTGTGCCCAGGAAGAGCTGGGCAAGGAGCGGTTGTGTGTATGAGGCCAAAGCTCACTCCCTTTTAATACCAGAGAGAAAAAATACTGGTCTGAACAAGGCCTAAGTAATTTCTATAGAAATTAAGGGAAATTATTAAGCTTACTAAACGTGATTTTAAAATGCAGCATTTATAAGTTCATGTTTCAGTGAGCACCCACATTTAGAAGTCAAAGGTGGTATTGTTGGGTTAAGAAAATGAAGGTTGATATAAACATGATATCTGTTTATTTCCCCCTGACCTGACCCCACACTCCAGGTGGCTGGGTAAATAAAAGCCTGAATAAACTGGAGATGACTCCCTTCCTTCCTTATGCATTCAATATCAATACCCTATAGATTGTATCATATTGCTGACCCTGAGCACAAAGAAAGCTAATGTTTCTTTTAACATGTCTATAGATTTCTACACGTATCTGTTTGTAAATGCAGAAATGTAACCTGAATGTATCCCCCACTGAAGGGCCTCTCTTGTTTCAATACTCCCCTTTTCCTATCTGTACTTTGTTCTTTTGGCTCCTAGCGCTTATCTCAAGGTTGCACAAACTATGCAAGTGAATGTCTGCAAAAGAAGCAAGATGTTCCTAGCTTTGTTACTTTAAGCACCCCTCTTTACATATCTAAAAGTTACTTTGTCTACAGTTATTTTTCTTGTAGTTTATGACGTCTGCTCCCCATTTTTGTAACCACTGGGGAATCTATATAATCTACTGTATTTCAATAAATGGGGTTCCCACTTCTGAAAGGCAACTTGCTGGCAGGTTTTGGGACCCCTTTGCAAAGGTAATTTTGGCAACTTATTTCCTGATCTCTGGCAGTGGGTTATTGCTCTCAACTCCGCACCTTCCTGGGTGGATGTGAGCTGAGTAGACAGTGACGGATTGCGTGTTGGGTTTGGACCTAACAGTATCTAACTAACATGTCCTGTCACAGCCAGTGCAAGGGCTTCTACTTGCACAAGGATTTCTGCTTGCACAGTGGGCATTTTCCTGCTCCTCCTCCCTCCATGCATGCTCTGTGCCCTCCACAAATCTGCTCCAGAGAGTTGGAAGAACCCCAGAACAGATTTAGGGGGCACACAGGGGGGGGAGAGGGAAGTCCCATTGTGCAAGCGGAAATCCTTGCACTGACAGGACACATTCCTTACCACTGCTTTGGATACAACCCCAAGTGTTGGATATGTGAGAATGATCACAAGTTATGTAAGGCCTGGTTTGTGTTTCTCCTGCTTTTTAAATCTTATTCGTATTCCAATAGTTGTCTTTCTTTCTTTCTTTTTTTGTCAATTCTATCTTACCGCTAGTGCTACCTGATTTCAAGAAAATGCTAATGTCTATTTCTATTACATGGACCATGTGCTACTAAAGTGATAGATTAAAACCAGAGCTTGTGCAAACACAGCTCATCTGCAAGTAAAATCAGAATGAACCTTTTGCAAGAGTTGATTAAGATGAGAACACAGCAGTGGGGAAAAGGTATAAATCTATTGTTTAGCCTTAAGCACTTAGCAATCCAGAGTGCCAACATTTTAAAATTTCAAGGAAATAGATATACTTCTTTTTTGCAACAAGTGCTGCAACAGCACTTTGGCCAAGATTAAGTCCTTATGCTAAGGAATATAAAAAGGCTTTGATTTCTGTTCCATTTTGTGTTTACCATATGCCACATTATTTCCATTCAGCTTCCACTCCATTCCATTCAAGTGCAGTTCAACTTCTGACAAAAATTATTTGTCTCACTGCCCACTGTAGCAGAACTTAATTGTGTAAATAACTGTGTTATTATTACATTATTCCACACTATTCATTTCAGTGCAAAGACCATCCATTTAATTTAAAGGAAACACAATGCAAATGGGGGTGGGTGGGGAAGTGGGGAATCATCAATTACGTATTTGCTAACTAAAAAACAAAATCAGTGAACACCAATCATATTCGCTGGATTTCTGTTTTGGACATGGGACGAATAAGCAAACATTGGCAATATCCACTCCCATTTCCATTGGAGTACTTCAACATCCCTATAGATGCTACAGCATATATACCCATTTCTTAACTGACCTTAACACAGCCTTGGTACCATAACCTTTAAAAAAAAAATTTACCATACCTAATGGCATACGGTGGAGTTAGAAAGTTATAGGCAATTTAGAGGACTCTGACTCTCCCCTTTATATGTATTTGTACTATCCTGGCTGTTACTGCTTCTGTGATCAATACCATGCTGGTCTAAGAACACGTAAAAGCCTTTCTCTGCGTTTACCCTTTTATGCGCAGGGAGGCAGGTTGTTTGCATCATAAACATACGGTCAGATTGAACCATGTTTTTGACATGTATCCAGAATGACATGGAAGCAACTACAGAGTGAAAGGCAACCATATCAGCACAAATTTCTCTAAAAGGGGGGTGCCTTGTTAGTCTAAAAATAAGTCTTCAGTTTCATGAAAAACGAAACGTGGCAGCCAAGGTGATGGCAAATTCTCTTTTTCATTTACTTTCCTTGTAGAAGGTAGGCAACTAAATAATTCAATTAAATTAAGATACTTTTTTGTTTTGGTCTCACATTCACTCTCCGAATGTCTGTCTGCAGTTGGGGTCAAAGAGTCTGGAAAAGGTAATTGGATATAATGTCCATCAAAACCTACATCCTCTGTTCTGTTTTATTCTGAAGCCCTAGAACATGTGGTCAATTTGCATTACACAGGCTCGGCCCACCCCATACAGATTATTGTTTTTTGCCTCCTGTCTGTTTTCGTTCTCTCCCCACTCCAATAAAGCCTTGATATGTAAGATCACTAATGACCTCCTCTTAAGTATTCTGGCAGTCTATCACAAGACTCCTGTCTCAATTACTATATGAGATGGAACCGTTTTACTCACCAGAAAGGTGTTTCTCAGTGGGCGCCAGGACACCGCCAAGTGGGTATTGTGTTCCTTGCTAGTGCTTGAGGCAGGAAATAGTTAACACTCCAAAATGACCGATAATGCGGCCCCTCCCACGGAGTGCTAGTTCGCCATCTGGCCAAGCTTAAATATAAACTTATACATATCGAAAAAACTGTGGCAACATGAACTGTAATTATGAAAACATACATTCTACACTTCAGTGGTAAAAATAACTATACAGTCTCTACTCCGAGCGACTGCCAACTCCACTGAATGATACATGGGACAGGAGTGATCATTGACTCTTCAGTGTCCACCCATTTTATTATCATGTTTCCTGTCGTTTGTATCCCAGGGTGGGCCTTGGCGGTGTCCTGGCGCCCACTGAGAAACACCTTTCTGGTGAGTAAAACGGTTCCTTCTCCAGTGGGCACCAGGACACCCCCAAGTGGGATGTTCCAGAGCTAACGTATTGATTGGGTGGGTACAGAAATATTCAATGATCACTCAGGACCTGCTGAATAACTCACCTCCCAAAAGCTGCTTCAGCTGAAGCATGAAGATCTATTTTATAATGTTTAGTAAAAGTGTTAGGGTTAGCCCAAGTAGCCGCCCTACATATTTCTTGGAGAGATGCATTTGTTGAATAAGCTGCAGTGGCAGCCGCTGCTCTAGTGGAATAAGCAACGATGCCTGAAGGTAATGGTATGTTTAGAGAACTGTATGCTAAGGCAATGCAGCCCTTAATCCATCTCGCCAAAGTAGAGGAGGACACCTTTTTACCGAGAGTAATTGGATGGTAAGAAACAAAGAATCAGTTTGCCTTATTGGCCTAGTCCTATTTATATATACTTTAAGTGCTCTCCTCACATCCAATGAATGCCAAGCGCGCTCTAGAGGATGCTTTGGCGAAGGACAAAATGTTGGCAATACTATTTCCTGCTGACAGTGAAAGGCGGAATTAACTTTTGGAACAAAAGTAGAATCTGTGCGCAAAATAACTCTGTCAGTATGGAAAATACATAGATGTTTTGCCACCGAGAGAGCTCCAAGTTCAGATACTCGTCTAGCTGATGTTATTGCTATGAGGAACAATACTTTGAAGGAAAGGATTCGTAACGTAGACGTTTTCAACGGTTCAAATGGCGGTTTTTGAAGAGCTGCCAAGACCTTGTGAAGATTCCACGTTGGAAAACGATGATGAACAGGTGCTGACAATAGTGAAGCCCCTCTTAGAAATTGTTTCATATAGTGATAAGCTCCCGGTGATGCATAAGAAGACTTAGACAGGACTGTTGACAACGCAGAGGCTTATCATCTCAAAGTACTGGGTCTCAACCCCTTCTGCAAACCAGCATTTAAAAAAGATAACGCCTCTGTAATCCCCGAGGTCCTAGGTGTAACATGATTCCTCTTACACCATTTCAAAAAGGCCGCCAGGGTATACTGGTAGCTTCTTATTGTGGACTGTCTTCTAGCTGCCAATATTGTGGTGACCACTTCCGTTGGTAATCCAGCCCTCAGCAGTTTGCCCCGCTCAATTTCCATGCGGTTAAGCTCAACCATTGAAGATCGGGGTGGCAAAGCGGTCCTTGTAGCAGCAAATCTGGTTGAAGAGGCAGACGCCATGGGGGCTCGACAGATAGGTTGACTAGCTCTGAGAACCATGGCCTCCTTGGCCAATCTGGTGCTAGTAGAACAACATTGGCCCTCTCCATCCTTACCTATTTCACTACCCGAGATAGCAATGGAAAAGGAGGGAAAAGATACAGTGTTGCCTTTGGCCAAGGAGAATGTAGGGCATCTACACCCTCTGCTCTGAGAGATGGATAGCGAGTGTAATACCTCGTCAGTTGATGATTGACATCTGAAGCGAAAAGGTCCACATCCATCCTTCCGAACCTGCTGCGTATCTGGTTGAACACATCTTTGTGTAACTGCCACTCGCCCGGCAATATCTGCTGTCTGCTTAACCAGTCCGCTTGTACATTCTCTACTCCCTTGATATATTCCGCTGTCAATGAATGGAGCGTGTGCTCTGCCCAGGAAATTAGTAGAGATGCCTCCTGATGAAGAACCAGCGACTTCGTCCCTCCCGGACGATTTATGAACGCTTTCACACAGTTGTTGTCTGTTTGCAGCAGCACATGTTTGAGATGGAATAAAGGCACAAAATGTTGCAGCGCCAACCGTGCTGCCTGAAGTTCTAGAAAGTTGATGCTTTGTGTTGATTCGTGAGGGGACCAAGATCCCTGCAGAATTTGACCTCTGCAGTGAGCTCCCCACCCCTGGAGACTCGCATCTGATGTGACAGTCTCCCGTGGTGGGTCCTTTAAGGAAAATCCTCTGCGTAGGTTGCAATCCTGTGTCCACCAACGAAGAGCGGTTTTCAATCGTAACGTCAGAGGAACCTGGAGATGCAGGGAATGCGCGATCTGCCACTGGTATGGTAACAGTGTCCGTGATTGTGGAGAACAGCTAGTATGGTGTGAATGTCCTGATAAGCTGACTGTGCTGTGTGTGAACGAATCAGAATGTCGTCTAAATATGTGTAAAGATTCAACCCATGTTGACGGAGATGGGCAACAAGGGTCACCATAATTTTCAGTGCTGACGCCAAGCCAAAGGGCATTGCCCGGTACTGATAGTGGTGATTGTTGTAAACGAAGCGGAGGAACTTGCGGTGCTGCGGATGGATGGCACATGTAAATATGCGTCGGTTAGATCTATGGAAGCGAGGAAGTCTTGAGGCTGAATAGCTCCTTTTATGGACACCAATGTTTCCATGCGAAATTTCCGGTATCTGACAAATCCGTTCAAAAATATTAGAGCGAGTACGGCTCTCCAATTGTTTCCTGTTTTGGGCACAAGAAAGAGAATAGAATAATCCCCTTGAAATTTCTGGTGCTGCGGAACCGGTTCTATGGCTGCTATCTGCAACAGATGTTGTATTGCCTGTTGTAGCAGCCTGCGCTTCTCGGGATGTGCTGAAACAGGGGACGGGAGAAATCTGTTTGGAGGCGTAGCCTGAAACTCTATCAGATACCCATACTGAAGAGCATTCTGTACCCAGCGGTCTGATGTTGTCATCTGCCAAATGTGAGCAAATTTCAGCAGGCGGCCCCCGACCAGGATCTGCAATAAGTCAGAATTGTCTTTGTTGCCGTCCACATCTGTGGGTAGCTGAGAATGTATTTCACGCTGCTGATTGTGGTTGGTTGCACAACTGGACTCTTGGACGACCCCAAACTTGTCTGTTAACACGGAAATCGCACCCCCTTCCTCCAAACCTAGAGGGACGAAAGGACTGGTATGGCTGAAAACGGCGAAAAGGACGCCTGTCATCTCGTCTTTTACTTGTTACTGGCATTGCCTTCTTCTTGTCTCTTGTTTCAACTAGTACTTCACTTAGCACATTGTCACCAAATAACTTCTTGCCTGCATATGGTTGTGTCGCCAACACCATGCGAGAAGAAACATCCGTCTCCCAATGGCGAAGCCACAGAATACGCCTAGCTACGACTTCAGCAGCCATGGCTCTAGCTGCGAATTGAGTAGCATCCATTGTAGCATCTGCAATGAAAGCCTGTGTCCTTGATACCTTCAAAATTGTTTTCCTAAGTCTGTCTTGGTCTTGATCTGGATTTTCCAAAACTTCATCTAACCACAATAATGCAGCTCTTGAAAACACAGATGGTGCTTAATAAAGCAGAGCAGTCACCAGGACCATGTTACCCCAGTGTTGATGGAGTTACACTGGTTGCCAGTTGTGTACCGGGCCCAATTCAAGGTGTTGGTACTAACCTTTAAAACCCTATATGGTTCCGGCCCAGTCTATCTGAAGGAACGCCTCCAGTATCACCAAATATGCCGCCAAACAAGATCAGCCTCACAAGACCTTCTCTCGGTCCCGCCGGTGAAAACAGCTAGACTGGTGCGGACCAGAGAGAGGGCCTTTTCGATCGTGGCCCCCACCCTCTGGAACCTGCTTCCTTTTGACCTTCGTCACGCCTCCTCCCTGATGGCTTTTCGCCAAGCTTTAAAGACCTGGCTGTTCAGGCAGGCCTATGGGATTTCTGGGGTGGGTTAGGTTTTTATATTGTATTACTGAAGGATGGTTAGATGAATTGCTGTTAATATTGTAATTTGCTGTAGGTATATGTTTTTATACTGTTTTCATATTGTGTACGTCGCCCAGAGTGTCCGTTTAGGCGGACAGATGGGCGACTAATTAAATAAAATTTTATTTATTATTATAGATGCACGTACCGACGATGCTGACGCTTCATGGACCTTTTTAAGTGCCATACCTAACTTGCGTTCTGTAAGATCTTTCAATTGATCATCCCCTTCTCTTAAAAGGAAGTTTCTAGAAACTAAGGCAGAAATTGGAGAATCAATGTCCGGAGTTTTCAGTTGCTCCATAAACTCTGGCTCCAATAAGTATAGTTTCTTAGCATACGTCATTGACTTGTAGACTGAACTGGTGAGTCCCATTCAGATTTCACTATTTGTCTGAGCAGTGATGGTACCTTAATGACCTTATCGGTAGACTTCGTTTCCGGAAGGACAGATGCTCCTCTGGAGGTAGAAGGTGCCTGGTCTGTAACAACATCATTCAAATCTAAAGCCGCCATAGCCTTGCATAGCAGAGGCATATAGTAAGTGCTGTGAAACAACCTATTGGAGTGGGGCTCTTCTGGTCGTGAAGTATCACTCCATTCATCTGATTCGGCTTCGAAATCAAGCACTGAATCATCATGCATAAACTGTTGCCTAGCAAACCTTGATCTGTCTGGTCTGTCAGCTAATAAGCCCTGTGCTCTACCTCTGGCCACATCATGTGGATCTGGTGATCTATTTGCAAATTCAGTGTGGAGCTCAGGTTGCTCAACGTCAGGGAAACCTGCCTGCTTCATCTGATCACTGCACTGTCGTATATGGTGTTGCCAGTGACTTTGTCCTGGTGTATGACTGCGCTGTTGTGCCTGTACAGGATTCACTTGAAAAGATTGGCGAAACGCAGCTAGTTCTGCTGATATATCACCCATGAGAGCCTTTCTAACATAATTTAATTCTGCAGCTCCTAAATGAAAAGACTTCACCGGCTGAAGTTCCTGATCTGAACACAAGGTGGCAAGAGAGGGCAGGTGTGTAGAGGTAAATTGATGTTGATTATGATTAGTTCTCTCACGCAAAACTCTGTGCTGCTGATTATGACTGTGCCCATTAGGCGCAATATCACTTGTAGGCTCTAACGCCCCAGTGCCCTGCGGAATCTCAGGGTGATGAGTTTTAAAACCGGTAAATTCCTCATCATTGTCGTCAGAATCCGAGCAAAAAAGGACTGAAGGATCTGGAATTCCCTCCTGCTGTGAGGGAAATTCAGCATTAACTGTACTCAACTGCTGTGAGTGCTGTCCTAGATACAGCGCCCTTCTGCTTTGTAAGGAAGCATTTTTCTTATATTCCGTGGCTCCCTCAGCAGCAACCCTTCCTGACTGCTCAGCTGTATGGCTAACTGTATGTTTTGTTTTAGACATATGCTTGCGTCCTGATTGCTCTGCTACTGCAGTGCTGACAGGCTGTTCTGCACCTTTAACTGCTTCCATACTTTTACGTCCTGATTGCAGTGCTACCGCACCAGCTACAGGGAATGCAGTATCATTAAATGCATTTAAAGTTTTCCACCCTGATTGCTCTGATACCTCAGCGCTTGCAGGGGAAACAGGTGCAGGTTGATTAACGGCCGTTCTCTGTGCTACCGTAAGAGAGACTGGGCCGCGCGGTGCCTGTGAGGCTGTTTGCTTAAAATGGCGACCGCCTTCGAGAGTCTTTTTAACTGCTGGTGTATGCAAGCGAGCTGTAGGTGCTACCGCACCAAGTGCTGCAACCGTTTGTTTAGAAAGCCGTGAAGAGACACTTTTTTGCTCCTTAGGCATTTCACTGCTAGCAGGAAGGACCAATTTATAAAGGAAATAAAACTACTGTGCCAATCATTAAACGAAGAAAAATCACCCCGGAATTCATTAAGAGAGGGAAATATCAGTAACAGAAAAATCCACAAAGAAAGTTATTACTGAGGGAAACCTCCCCGGAAATTCATTAAATGAGGGAAATATTAACGGAATGTAGAGAGGGAAAATCACAGAGAAATTCATTAGTGAGGAAAATCTACCCAGGAAACCATTAAGTGAGGGAGAAAATCACTAAGGGAATGCATTAATCAGAAAAATCACAGAGAAATTCATTTTGAGGAGAAAACATTGTACTAATTAATCTTAGGACGAACACCTATATACAACACTGAGTTAAGTGAACATTGACTGCTAATAAATAACATAAATAGAGAAGAAGATAAAGATATAACTCGGCCAGACTGAAGAGCAAGGCGAAAATCAGTACTGCTCAAGCGAGGCAGGAAGACGAACTAGCACTCCGTGGGAGGGGCCACATTATCGGTCGTTTTGGAGTGTTAACTCTTTCCTGCCTCAAGCACTAGCAAGGAACACAATACCCACTTGGGGGTGTCCTGGTGCCCACTGGAGAATCAAGTTGTTCTGCCTGGCTTCTGTCAAGGCTAGACAATAATTATAACCCCCACATAAATCTCCACTCTGCTTTTCTGCCAACCTTCCTTCCTTAGGTTAGGCTCACAATCAGTGACCTTGAAAATGTCTGCAAATTCTCTATTTATCCTGAAATTAACTACGTTTTGCTGACAAAGATGCCCATTAACTCCCTTTGAAATAAATTGGTTCAATAAAAAGAATTCTTAACCAATTTAGCAGTCTTTGGGCACTTTTAACAACTTGTTTTTATATATGAAATTGTTTTGTTTTATATATGTTTTATTGGGGATGTTTTTATTGTCCTTACTGTTAAATCACTTCAAGATGCTTCATAGGAAGTGATTCATAAATGAAATACACAAATATACTTTTTTAAAGGTTGTTTTCCACTCCTACCAAAAATTTTCTTTCACGTTAGCTTGTCTGCCTTTAGGCCAGTTCAAGGAGATTTTTTTCTGCCTGTAGAAATCCCACATCCGGAGAAAGCACAATCAAAGCCTTGCCTATGTCCATGCGCAGGTATAACATTTGCTTCAGTGCCTTTGCATATCAGATACAAATGTCTAGGCCTGAGCTGCATGATCAAGAGCCCACATTTTATTTTATTTTTTAATTATTATTACATTTATATCCTGCCCTTCCTCCCAGAAGGAGCCTACATGTGGGGAGGCCCTGGTGGGCAACAGAGGAAGGCATGATCTTGCTTCCATAACACACATAGCTTCCACTTGTGAAGAAGCTCAGTGAAGGTTGCAGTTCCTATGGTCAGCTGCAGCAGGGCTTAATGGAGTGGCATAGCCACCACTGCATCCACAAAAATATGTACATTAGCCAAAACTGTATACAAAAATGTGCTTATTAAGAGAAATTCACACTAAAATGCTGGAAAATTTTCATGAAGATTTTTTTTAAAAAAGTGCAAATTGCTGTAGAAATGTGGAGAACTGAATTTAAAATTGGAAAAATGAGAAACTGAGAGAACTGAAATGGACAGATCTTTCCATCTCCTGCACTACCTTGCCCAGACTTCTATAGGTTCAAAATCTAGCCAGGGGACCTTGTTAGAATCTTGGAAGAACTAAATATGAGAAAGATTTCTTTTTACTGTCTCTGCTGCTGTTGAGATATTGAGCTATGTCCTGGGAAGAAATGTTATAAAATAAAAAGAATTTTCTGCAAGAGAACTCTGTGTGTGTGTGTGCACATGTGCACACACTTGTGTATGTGCATGAGCTAGCACAACAAACAAGGTTTCAAGAGCTTCCCCTATTTTTTTACTATAACAAACAAAAAAGATTTGCTAAGATGATATATTTGTAGTTACTTACCATGGATGATGAGTTTGAGTTCCCTAAGTTGTTTGCCAGCAGAATTGGCTGCACTGCATTGATAGCGCCCTTTGTCTATTCTCCGAGCACTCTTGATGTGCAGGATCTGGCCTTTGTCCAAAACCTTAATATTAGGATCACCTAAGAAGAGGGGCCTGCAGGAAAAAGAAAATTGTATTTGTGATACTGTGGCTGCTATTGTGTGCACACTCCAGCCACATTGAATAAAATGGGACTTACTTCTGAATAAACATGCAAAAGTTTGCACTATGTGTCTCTCTCAGCCCATCAGCAGTGGGCTGTATCCAATTGGTGTCCATCCACTGACTGGAGACTCTTTGGTCAAGAAGAACGTCCTTTCAATGAAAAAGGGTTCAAGGTGATCTTCAGCAGTTTTCCTCTCCCCCCTACTGTTCTGAAGGGTCCATAACTTCCAAACAGGGGTGCAGGGGACTGCAGGGGGGAAAGGGGAATTGCCAAGTAGTGCCTTGATCCTTATCCAACTGACATAAACCTCCAATGGGTCAAAGAAATGACTGTTAGCAAAGGGACACCAATTGGATACAACCAATCGAATTTAATTGATATTCCCATTAACATACACTACAAGGTCACTTCCAGATGACTTGTTTCTTGAGCATTCACCCTGATTTGGTTGCACAAAGCTTGTGGGGATGTTTTACAGGGTTAGTAGTTTATTGAGCATTCATTCTGGTTTGCTTGCAGGAAGAGATAGAAAGATCTGACAATTTTAGTTCTCTCTTTTTTTTCAATCTTAAATTCAGTTCTCCACATTTCTGCATCAATTTGCAATTTTTTAAAAATCCTCATGAAAATTCTCCAGCATTTTAGTGCAAATTTCTCTTAATAAACACATTTTTGTAAGCAGTTTTGACTAATGTACACAGTTTTGCAAGCAATTTCTCATCATGTAATGCATTTTTGTATTGTATTTTCACTCATGTATTCATTTTTATATACACTTTCCCCCAACATATGTATTTTGTAAACACTGTTTGTTTGGGTGAACTGCTTTGTAAAATCCAAATAAATGCAAATTTCGAAGTGTGTTAATTGTGTGTTAATTGTGAATTTGATACATTCAACTTGAAATGTGAACTGAATCGAATTTCTCGCCCATCCCTATTGCAGGGAGGTTATACAGTGTTGTGTCATAGTAATTGTTACCCCAGGCCTTCCAGTGCATTTTCCTGTTATTTTCCTTACACCAAAAAGCCCATTTTTAAAACTGGTTTTGCTACGTGAGCACCAAATCAACATTAAATTGTGCCACCTGGGTTTATCAGTATGCAACTGAAACCCACCTGGAAAATAGTGATTGTCTGGAAGCAGCCCAATTTAAAAATATACGTCCGAGTTAGTATTTTCCTCTTGGAAAAAAGGTCTTCATTCAAAGTTAATTTATTTTGAACTAACATAGCACTACTCAAATTGGAAAAAAATCAAATTCAAAACCATCTGCAGGTATGAATTATCCAGTTGAAATTCATGCATCTAAAATTCATGAAATTCGTTGGGGTTTTTTTTCCAAATATTTGTTTCTAGTATCATTATCTTTATAGCACAGAAAGCCAGTGCACATGGAGCAGAAATAGTTGTACCAGGATCATACTGAAGGCCACAAATAATGTTCTTCCTTCCCCAGGATGTAGATCAGGTATGGAAGACCTTTAGCCCTCCAAATGTTGCTGAACTACAATTCCCATAATCTCTGGCCATTTGCCATGCTTGCTAGGGCTGATGTGAGTTGTAGTTCAGTAACATCTGGAAGCCAAAGGTTCTTCACTAGGGATCTGTCCATCTGGATTTGATTGCGGCAAGCTACGATGAGTCCACTACAAATGATTCCAGTATATCTACTATAACTAGAGATGGACCAATCAGTTTATGTCCAGTCAATATCACTTCTGTCCCATCTTCTATTTAATGGTGATTTTCCCCCTTTAAAAATCCACAAGAAAATTTGCATTATGTATATATTTCTAAATGTATTTTCTCTCAAAATACACATTCTCTAAATGTATGTTGATATATTTTCCATACAGATAACAGCACTAGAACATTCTGGAAACATGAAAGCTAGTGGATACATTAGTCTAGGAGATATCAATCAAGTCAGTTCATTTTGGACTTCACAAAGATCAAATTCTCCAGGCACCCTAATGTGTCAGACGGCTACATATAAATGGTGCATCTGCACTACAAAATTTAAAAGAACGTCAAATTATTTCATTGTCATGGCTTCAACAAACTAAGGAATTGTGGGAGCTGCACTAAAAAGTAATTTCCAGCACGCTCAACAAAAATATAGTCCCTGGGTTCCACTGAACAAAATCACATTGTTTAACACTTGAACTCATTTCAGAACAGTTTGTTATGTAGAGATAGCTGAACAATTAGAAGAAGAAGCTTTACAGCACTTATTCAATTATTAAGGATCCTAACCATGTAAGCCTGTATGCAAATCAGCTCAAAGTGGTACTAAAATATCCGATAAACATAAAACATCAGGTAACAGCTCCCAGCAGAGTTTTACACTGCAGGTTACAGTCAGGGCTGGCTCCAGGGCAGGTTACAGTCCAGGGCGGCCCCCCACGGCCCCCCTACCTGTCTAGTCTTTACCATTGCCCTTAATGAAGATGGTGGCCAAGGTTTCCCTAAGTGGAATGAAGCCTCCGCCCCATCTTTGTTGATGGCACACGTGCGTGCTACGCGCGCACATCTCTGCCATCAACTAAGATGGCGGCAGCGGCTTCAGTACCTTAGGGAAGCTGCAGCCGCCATCTTCATTAAGGGCAATGCTAAAAAGCCGGCTGACAGGTAAGTGGGGTGTGTGTGAGGCGCGCATCGCGGAAGGGGAGCGGAGGGCTTCTCAGGGTCCCCCCAGGGGCTCCTGTAGCTCCGGGGCCATCGGACCAGTGCCCAACCTGGCCGCCCTTTAGAACCGGCCCTGGTTACAGTTACCACTGGAATATCCACTCTGGCTACTGGCTTGCATTACTAAATGCTAATGTAATTTGTCTAAGAATATTCATATACTCATTTTTGTTGTCCAGCTAAGATTTGTACCGCCAAAATTCATTCCCTTAATGGGCTTTTCCTGGAAGATGTTTAGTTCAGAGGCCCAAATCTCAATTTTGCAGTACACTGTGCTGGAATGTAACACTGTGCATCTGTAAAAATGTTTCATGTCTTGTCTAACAAATGAAATAATAGGAATAATCTATCTCAAATGTCTTGTGCAAGCCCCATTAAAAGGTTCCCGTCACAAAAGTTTTCAATCCACTGCTATTCATGTGGTACCATTTGAAAAACATGAAAGTGATATATAAAGACTGGTCTCAAAGCCATGGGAATCGGCTGCCTCGATTCACACAAGTCCTCGTTTCACCTGGGCTGAATTTGGCATCAAGCAATCAGTACTGAACTACAAATGTCACAAGTAGTTATGCTCTAGTACCTGACTTCAACAGAATGTGACATTCCTAAAAGCCTTAATGGCACTCATTTTAATGAATATGAATAACAAAAAATAATGCTTTAGGAATACAGCATATATACTGTGCATGTTGCCGGATCAGTAGACTGTAGGTAGAACAAGACGTTCCCCTGGCCTTGTGAGATTTTGAGAAAGCGTGAGTAACTGGTTAGCTAGGGATTACTGGACTGGGCAGAGAAGGGACTTTAGCTTTCATCAGCAACTTAGAGATTGTCCACACAGGAGTTGTACGTGAATTTGAAGCCGTTTGTGTCTCTACTTTTGTTGCAGGAGCCGCATGATTCATCCAACTGGCAAACTACACTTCCCCCCCCCCCCCAAATTCATGTCTTCCCAATCTATGGATAATCTGATACAGGAAGAAAATCCAATGTAAACTTGCCTGTGACCCAACTGCAGATACTCTGAAGCATGTTGCGTGGGTGGGGTGTTTTTTTACATATGTGGTGGCATTTCACTGAGTGCCTTCTGTCATCACACACTATATTTCTTTTTTACTTCCAATAGCCCAAAAAAGAAAGGAGGCAGCCTGCCTTTTCTCACCAGTTGTTGAAGGCACATCTGCAGGGTTCGTTTGTTTAAAACAGCTCTTCTGTGCAGAAGCGTTCTTGCACAAACCAGCTGTATTAAAAATTAAAAATTGCCTTTCTAGGTACAGGAGGTGGGAAGGAAAGAAAGTGGCAGCCTTTACATGTGTCACTTTTTGGCTGGCTGGCTTGCAGAATTTTTAACTGCTCTTTTGAGCAAATCTGGGGTATCAGAAAACTTGTATTTCATGATTTTTTTATTTATTAAAAGGGGTCACAGACAAATTCCAGAAGGAACCTTTGGTTTCCTGGGTTGGAATGACACACGCATATATATTCAATTTCTTATTGCTCTTTTGTGCAAATCTGGTATATCAGAAAACTTGCACTTAAAAAATAAAGAAAACATAGAAATTATTTTATTTATTTACTTATTTAAAACATTTCTGTCCTGCCCTTCTGCCTACAATAGGGCACCCAGGGTGGCTCACAATGAAATCATCCACAGTAAAAATGCAAAAATACATTAAAAATAGATAAAAATACATAAAATACAGTTAAGAAATCTAGGGGAGTGATATTAAAAGGTGACTAAAGAGGTAAAAGTAAAAAGAGGGGAAATAAAATCAGTTTCAGGCTATATCTTCAGTCCCTCCCAAAGACTCTCTGGAACAAGATGGTTTTCAGAAGTCTCCGGAACACCATCAGGGAGTGAGCAGAGTGGGCTTCTTAGGGTAAGGTATTCCACAGCTTGGAGGCCACAGCTGAAAAGGCTCTCTCCTGCCTGCCTGTCAATCTAACATCTTTCATTCCAGGCTCATGAGACCAGAGCCAGCTGATCTTAAATCAAGAGCATGCACATGTGGGCATAAGTGGTCCCTCAGATACACTGGTCCGAGGCTGTTTAGGGCTTTAAAGGTCAAAAGCAGTACTTTGAATTGGGCCTGGAAACAAATTGGGAGCCAGTGGAGTCGATAAAGCACAAGGGTGATATGATCCCCACACCACGATCTAATTAACATTCTGACTGCCACATTTTGAACCAACTGCAATTTCCAAACTGTTTTCAAAAGCAGCCCCATGTAGAGGGCGTTACAGTAATCAAGCCTCGCAGTCACCAATGCATGTGCCACTGTGGCCAAGTCAAGGGCTTCCTAGAATGGGCACAGCTGATAGACGAGTGAGTTAGCCAAAAACACTCCTAGCTACCACAGTATTCGAGCAGCAGGGCAGGATCCAAGAGTACTTCCAGAATGCAGACCTGCTCCTTCAAAGGGAGTGCAACCCCGTCCAGAACAGGTTACAGCCCTATCCCTGGTGTAGATTTTCCCTTGACCAGCAACACTTTCATCTTGCCTGGATTACATTTCAGTTTGTTAGCCCACATCCAGCCCTTCACAGCCTCCAGGCACCAGTTTAGGATGAGCAATCAGGTGGCAGAGAAACATAAGAGTTGTGTGTCATCAGCACACTGATGACATTGTACTCTGTATCTCCGGATGACCTCTCCCAGTGGTTTTATATAGATATTAAAGAACATGGGAGACAGAATGGGAGACATAGGCCAGCTGCCAGGGGGTCGAGCAGTGGTCCTCCAGCACCACTATCTGGTACCTGCCCACCAGGTAGGATCAGAGTCACTGTAAAACAGTGCCTCCCAGTCCCATCCCAGCAAGACAGCCCACAAGGATACCATGGTTGATGGTATCAGAAACTGCCAAGAGGTCCAGCAGCACCAACAGATGACCTGGTGTAGTTCAACAAGCAAGGCGACCAAGGCAGTTTCTGTCCCATGACCAGGCCTGAAGCCTGATTGGAAAGTGGTCTAGATGATGCAATTCATCCAGGAAAACTTGGAGGTTGCCCCAAAAGGGAAGATTAGAGACTGGGCGGAAGTTGTTAAGATCTGCAGGGTCTAACAAAGGCTTCTTTAACAAAGGTTTTATCAAAACCTCCTTCAACAATGTTGGCACAGAACCTCCCCTTAGGGAGGTGTTAATTAAATATGCCAACCAGCCAGCCACTCCCATTCTGGCAGATTTAATTAACCAGGATGGGTAAGGGTCAAGACAGCAAGTAGTGGCCCTCATTTCTCCCTGTCTGTCTACATCCTCAGGCTTTACAAGTTGAAAAGTATCCATAAAAAAATGACCAAAGGAAGCCTTGGGGTCATCTGGAAGCACTGCAGTTAATGAGAAGTCCAAGTCAGTCCAAATGTGGGCAATTTTATCTGCCAAGTGCCTCACAAACATGTCACAGCAAGTGTAGGGCCAAAGCCCAAAATTAAAAACAAATACCTGCATGCATGGCCACAGGGGCCCTCCGGTTTTTTAAACTTATGTTGGGGGCATTAACTGAGGGGAGAAGACAACAGCGCACAGCACAAATACATCCCATCAAGTGCTGCCCACTAGTGTGAATCCAACACTGAGTTGGATTTTGGAGTCATAACATTGGAACTACACATGTATGGATGATGGTGTATAAATGCACACACAGAAACAGCAAGCCATGTGCACATTAACATCCTAGTGTACAAACAACCACTGCCAGATGTGCAGAACACTCCACAAAGTGTACGAGGTACAGTCAAACTGTGGCTGTGTACACCCATTTAGTATATCAAGAGGAATACAATAGTTCCTCACATCTCTTTATTATCTTGCATCATTGTAAGGGCTGGCACTTACTTTCCATCTTTGAACCACTGGATGATGGGAAAAGGAGAACCGCTGACTCTACATTCCAAAGTGGCATTTTGGCTCAGGATGACTGAAACTTCTTTGGGTGTATCGGCACCTCTTATGGTGGGTGGGACTAGGTGAAAAAGAAAACCATGAGAATCAATAATTAAAACAGGAATGGCATGTTTAAATAAAATGCATCATGCTCCATTATCCTTACAGAAGGGACTGGATCACATCAAAATGATAAATAAGGGCCACAAGACACATAAAAGGTATTGTAAAAAGGTGAGCAGAAAGCCTGATTTGGCATCAGGTCACCCACCTATAAGATGTGCTTGTATTAAATGTCAGGTATACTTGAAATACCAAAGGCTACTTTTTCAGATTACTATATTTCATTGTACCAACCTCGCACATCTATAATGAAGAATTTCTCTGAGCTCCCTGCTATATTGGTGGCTTTACAGGAATACTGGCCAGTATCGTGAGTTGAAGCTTTAAGAAGCTTCAGCAACTTCCCATTGTTCAAAATCTGCAGAGTGCTGCTCTCCACCACCTGAAAAGGATCCAAGAATAACTATCAACATCCGCCAAATATAGCATCTGAATTGTATAACTTACCCACTCAGTTTCCTCAGCCTAATGAGGCTACTCATGCTTTTAAAGGATTCCTGATGGTTATAAGCATGGCCTGCAATTAGGAGCGATGGCGGATGGTAATAAAGTTATCACCACGATCCTTCAAATATAATGAGGCACATTCTTCCTGAAGCACCACTGAGTGGAAAGGAGCAATGTCTAACTTGTGCCTCTGAACTAGTTTTCTAATAAGGCGATGCAGGGAGCAGGAAGTTACTACAGTCCAGAGTTTATTTATTATTCATTATTATTTGATCAATATCCCACCCTTCCTCCCAGCAGAAGCCCAGGGCGGCAAACGAAAGCACTAAAAACACTTTAAAACATCATAAAAACAGACTTTAAAATACATTAAAAGAAAACATCTTTAAAAACATTTTAAAAGCTTTCAAGACCTCTTTTAAAAAAGGTTAAAATGTATTGGTTTTTTTTAAAAAAAGTTTAAAAACATATTAAAAAGCAATTCCAACACAGAAGCAGACTGAGATAAAGTCTCAACTTAAAAGGCTTGTTGAAAGAGGAAGGTCTTCAATAGGCGCCGAAAAGATAATAGAGACGGCGCCTGTCTAATATTTAAGGGGAGGGAATTCCACAGGGTAGGTGCCACCACACTAAAGGTCCATTTCCTATGTTGTGCGGAATGGACCTCCTGATAAGATGGTGTCTGCAGGAGGCCCTCACCCGCAGACCACAGTGATCAACTGGGAGAAGACGGTCTTTCAGGTATCCTGGTCCCAAGCTGTATAGCAGTCCAGGGCTTGCATGGCCTCTCCTGATTCAGATGTTACAGAGAAATAGATCTGGGTATCATCAACTTACTGCTGACACCTCGCTCTAAATCTCCTGATGACCACTCCCAAGGGCTTCATATAGATGTTAAACAGCATGGGAGACAAGATGGTACCCTGTGGCACCCCACAGCGCAATTGACAGGGGGCCGAAAGACAGTTATCCAATAGTATTCTCTGAATATGACCTTGGAGATAGGATCAGAATCACTGTAAAACAGTGCCTCCAATACCAATCTCACCAAGTCAGCCCAGAAGGATACCATGGTCAATAGTATCAAAAGCCACTGAGAGATCAAATAAGAGTAACAGGGTCGCATTCTCCCTGTCCTTCTCTGGATAAAGGTCATCCATCAGGGTGACCAAGGCTGATTCAGTCCCATAACCAGGCCTGAACACAGACTGGAATGGGTCAAGATAATCTGTTTCATCCAAGAGTACTTGCAATTGCTGCACCACAACTCTATAGTAAAAGTCAACAGGGAGATCCATTCGGTACTCTCAGACCTGGGGGATATGGTGGTACATCACCACACCATAAAGCATGGCGGGGTTGAACTATAAAGGCCGAACATCATTCACCCATCTGATGTAAACATCTTTCTGGCAGACCTGCAGGGGTGCTCACAAGAGTTGGTTCTTGGCAACAGGCTAAAGGTGGACTAGAATAAGATCTGTCCCCCTTCTGTGGCTTGAAAGTGATGGAAGGGAAGCAGGTAAGAACAGCTAGGCAACCCCCTTAGGCACTTTTTTGGGGTGATTGGCAGATCTGGAGACTTGCAGCTCAGGCTATAGGATGTAGGAGTGGGATATGGACTGCCTTTGGGGCGAATGTGCCTCATCTGCCCAGACTTTTGGCACCCCAGGGGGTGGTGACTCAGGAAGGTGTCCCTACTCACCTTCTAGATGTGGAAGGTGTAGGGAGTAGGCAGAATGACTTGCCCTTCTCCCAGTAGGGTTTGATCCCCCTAATAGCCACAGGCTTGGCCTGATATTTGACCCCTAGCTCCCACACCTAAGGTTTCTCTCTGCAGGTTTATCTAATTATTCAGTAAAGTGGGCCATAGTTCAACCTAGCATTTGTGTCTGTGTTTTGTTTTCAGCCCTTGACCATAATCCCCACTCCGCACCACAGCAGCAGTGCCATGGCAAGGCGCATGTTTGCAGCTAAGAACTGAAGTCTCTGCTGCAATCTTGGGGCTGGTACAGTGTGCAGGCATATGTGACTACCCTTGGGGGGGCTGGAGTCAGGATCCACCTGTTTAGGACCTTGAGCCTTATTATACACACAACAACCAAGATGACTTTCCCTTGCCCGATTGCCCTGCTGCGGTGCTTATGGCTGAAGGAACGGAGCCAGCAAGGGCCCCAGATGTGGGTAAGATGATCGGATGGTGACTAGGAGGAAGAAGGAAGGCACCTTAACCCTGATTTCACCAGAGTACAAGTCCTTGCAGGAGGCTGCACTATAATCACTAAGCCACATGGCTACCTACCATTTCTGATATTAAGCAATGCTTAAACATATACAATACCCAGTTCAATCTATCTGAAGGAGACCCACCACCACCAAAGAGCAATTAGGAAAATAAAAAACCCTTTCAGGATTCGTAATGGAAACTTTCAAATTGATTTTATTTGGAACTTGAGAAAACAATTGCCCATGCCTATACATACCTGGACATCATCTTTATACCAAGTGATAATAGGAAATGGGTTGCCAGATACCTCACAGAACAGACTTATGGGCTGATTAATAGTCACAGATCCATTTGTCACCTTGTCCTGATCCCTGATTTCAGGTGGAACTGTAATCAAATAAGCTGAATAAATATTTATCTGAACACACATACTTGGGTGCTTGATTTTGCTTTTTTAAATGTATTATTATCCTTTTGATTATTTGGCTTTCACTCACAATGAAAGGTCCTCCCGCCCAATATTTATGCAACTAATATCTAAACTCTAGTCAAGCATCAATTAGCAAGCAGGGCCTTGGTTTAAAACATTTTAATGGTTATTGAAATATCTTCAAAAATCTATAATAACATAAAAGATGCCCATTTGTAAATATTGCATTAAATAAATATCTGCTGTTTGTTTACCATGAACCTTCAGGTTATACGTTTTTTCTGTGCTTCCAGCTTCATTGACAGCAACGCAGATATACTCTCCATTGTTATATGGCGTGACTGAAGCAATGACCAGCAGCGTGCCATCTTCCAAGATTGAAATACCAGGTTCGTTGCCTGTAAGCTCCCTGTTATTATATAACCATTTTATAAGAGGCTTTGGGGTACCTGTGGAGAAGCACAGAAGGTCCTATACATGCCTTCTAAATTTTCACTTCAAAAAGGAAAGACTTTTAAGAATAAGTTCTTTGGGAGTCTTCAATGAAACATAGGCCAATAATTTAACTGTCCCCCATGGCCTGCCCCCAAGAAAACAGGAACAAAGTACTCAGAGGTCTCTAACAATGTGCTCCTAGGTTGAAGTACTGTATGTCTGCACATCCAGCGAATATTTAAAAGAGTCAACTTTGTTGGGTTTTCTTCCAATCTTTCAGGGAGATCAACTGGAAATGCAGCAGAGAAGATACTTCAGGTCCCCAAAAACAATTGACAAGAAGCTTTAGGTGCACTTTGCTCAACTGTATGGGTTGGCATGTGCAAGCTAGAGTGAAGATTTATTTGATCAGAGACATCTGAGGTCTAGAGCAGATTCCAAATAAGATCTCAATATCCTTTAAATATCATTGTTCATTGAGAGATCCTAAAAGACTGAGCCTCTCATTCCTAGAGACAGGCTTCCTCCCCTAGGTGATTATCTCCCTAAGTCCAAACCCAATGCTCTACGCCACCCCCAATAAAGAGCATGGCTTTCAAGTGCTTTCAAGGAACAACAGAGCGAGGCATTTTCTTCTTCCCCTCCTCCCTTCCTTTGGAGCTTGATAGTGACATGATATTCTGTAAGTCAGATAAACAAGGTATCAGCTCTTTTACTGGAGAATTTCAAACAATGGATTAAAAAGGTAACAGATTCCTTTCAACTTGCCCAGATGTGCCTGGGACTGAAGTAGCAGGACCACTTGGTAGGGTGAGTCTTTAGGCTTATGTTATCCCTGTGTATGGGCTGTACCTCTTTAAACTGTAGGCAAGAGATCTTACGATGAAATGTTCCCCCGTGGGGGAGAGGTGGGGTTGGAGAGAGAAAATTCCTACATATAGAAAACGAGTATATCAGGAAGAAGACAAGGCTAGAACTCTGCGCTCTCACATTTAGTTTTCAACATGCATGGATTTTTATTTTTTTATATGAAGGAGCGTTCAGTCACATGAGACCCAACTTGACATCTGAAGTGGTACAGCCCAGACACAGGTTTACCACCTCAGGGAAAACTAGACCTCAAACAATTCCCAAACAAAGTGCTTATACTTCCTCTCCAGTCTTCTTCAAAATTATCAAGTTGGGGTTAATAAAATCAGCAGCAGCATATATCCTATTGTGCCAAATGTGGTACTCTTTCAAGAAGAAAAACCCATGGGGGGGAAATGTTTATATCTTGCCCATCCCATGACAAAATTGGGTATTACAGAGTTGGTCAATCATATTCCAGTACGTGCTAAACAAAGAAAGCTTACCTAGAGAGCAGAGACAAAAAACGCCCAAAGAAACTACCTTGAGACCTGCTTCTCACAGTCACTGTTGAAGACTTTCATTATCAAGGGGGATTGTATGTCATAATTAATGTTAAGATACAGATAATACTGCAAACTTAGTCTCCTATCATTTTAAATTTTATCAGAGATTTTTCATCTAACATGATTTCATCATGATACAGAACAACAAAATATGAAACTCAATACAGAGCTTCCAAAAGATGGAATGAACAGCAGTACATAATATGAAATTTCCAACCTTTGACTGGGCATGGGAAGGCAATTCGCTCATTTGCTACTCTTTCTTGAAGCGGAGTGTTGTATGGTGGATCAAGTGCACCTACAGTAGGAGGTTCTAAAGCAGAGTAAAAAAACAGAATTTGAATTTTGCAAAAATGTTCAATTTCCCAAAATGTGTTTAAATAGAATTTTAAATCTAAAAAATAGTAATCAATCCCTCAAAATCTCAAATTCAGATTACAGAGTTTTGTTTTTAAATACAATTTTAAAACATGGAAATATGATTTCATATTCTGGCTTACGTATTTGTTTCTTCACAGGGTGACAAGGGTGCACTATAATTTGTCAATGGCATTATGAGAAAAAAACCACATTCTCTGAATACAAACCATAAGAATGGACACATTAGATTCATATCAGATCAGTCCAGATTAATCACCACTCCCCAGTATATACATGTACTTGAGTGAAGTTCTGTTTGTTCGTTTCAAAATTGTCTTATCTGTACATATATGTATATGTACATACATATACATAAATGTGTTTGGAGATACGTGTCTCCAGTTAACACAGTTTTACTACCGCAAACACCAGTGTACAAATGGCATGCGTGCTTGATGCTTAAATTAGAAACTGGTCCACAAGCATGGCTTTTTACCTGAAACTTGAAATACACCTTCATGTTTATTAGCGAATGGGCCAGTAGAGGAGCAACACTGCCATCTACAGGGCCATGTCAACTTCTAGATATTGTACACAACTGTAGAGATTATTGCAGCCCTAAACTCCTTACTTCCCTACTCAAGTTTAACGGCAATTTCTTTCTTATGTTTTTAGACTTTTATCCATTCATAGATCCTCCGTGGCGCAGAGTGGTAAGCGGCGGTAATGCAGCTGAAGCTCTGGTCACAGCCGGAGTTCGATTCCAACGGAAGGAGGAAGTCGAATCTCCGGTAAAAGGGGTCGAGGTCCACTCAGCCTTCCATCCATCCGTGGTCGGTAAAATGAGTACCCGGCATTTGCTGGGGGGTAAAGAAAGGCCGTGGAAGGAACTGGCAATCCCACCCCATATAAACGGACTGCCTAGTAAACGTCGCAAGACGTCACCCTAAGAGTCGGAAACGACTCGCACTACAAGTGGGGACACCTTTACCTTTTATCCTTTCATCTCTTTCCATATGGCATCATTAAGTAAGGAAAATTTTCTTGGCAAAATATACCTGATAATAAGTGTTTTCCTTCCCAAAAAATGCACCCATTAATTACTAGTTTGGTTTGATTTCTTTACTATGAAAATGCATGTGTAGCAACAGTCTCTCATATTTTTGCAAAGGATGCAGAGTGGATGTTGCCTCTAGTCATAAATGAATTGGCCTTGGATACAATAAACTCTAGATATTTTTATTTACGTTTACCTTGATGTCTAATGCTGTTTTAAGATTATTTTTATCCATTCTTGGATTAGAGTGAGGTAGAAATCAAAATAAAGGAAGACAAAATAACCTCTAGAAAGTGGCCACTGTTTGAAAACTAGGGTGAAATAGCCCACGGCTGAGGTTACAGGGAGAAGGATCACTGTAGCAGTAAGGGTGCATCTTATTTACTAGATATATAGATCAGAGAATTCTAAAATAAATGATTGCGTGCTTGTTTGAAGCTATGTTGGTAGCTTACATTAAGTATATTGCACATATTGGAAGCTTCAGGCCAGTCTCTCGCACATTCTTTACTACTGTAAATCAGGGGATTACAGCATGTATTCTAGTAGCTAACAGAATTATCCTGAGAAAGTGGAAGTCTGCAACATCCCTATCATACACATCATGGCTAAACAAGCTATCTACCACTTCATCAGCAGAGAAAATGATCTTACTGTAAAGAACAGCCTGAACAAGATACCTGGATGTCGGGACTCATGTTAAAAAGTTGAATTCCATTCAAATTTAATGCGTATTTCCTCACACACGATTCTTGCTATCAATTTATTCATTTTAGCCGTATTTATTAAATTTATGGACCAGAGCCAGTGTAGTGTAGTGGTTAAGGTGCTGGACTACGACCTGGGAGACTAGGGTTCGAATCCCCACACAGCCATGAAGCTCACTGGGTGAGCTTGGGCCAGTCACTTCCTGTCAGACTCAGAGGACCGCAATGGTAAACCACCTCTGAATACCGCTTACTATGAAAACCCTATTCATAGGGTCGCCATAAGTCGGAATCGACTTGAAGGCAGTCCATGTCCATTTTTCCAATGTTAACTTTCATCCCATTTAAGTGTGCCCTTCTTCCTTGGGGAGAGCCAGTGTGGTGTAGTGGTTAAGGTGCTGGACTATGACCTTGGAGACCAGGGTTCGAATCCCCACACAGCCATGAAGCTCCCTGAGTGACCTTGGGCCAGTCACTGCCTCTCAGCCTCAGAGGAAGGCAATGGTAAACCACCTCTGAATACCGCTTACCATGAAAACCCTATTCATAGGGTCACCATAAGTTGGGAGCGACTTGAAGGCAGTCCAGGCATACTAAATTTATATCCCACCCTTTCTCCCAAAGGAGCCCAGTAGTTGACTTACATAGACTCACACACCACCACCACCACCTCAAACATTGAATTTTGTTCCATCAGATGCCTGGTTTGTGTGTGGCTGTGTAGATATATAGTAGATCCCCTCTGCCATATTTATGTGTATTTATATGAACTTTTAAATTAGAAAAAATCATAATCACTCAAACAGCTCTCCACTGCAAATGAAAATATCCCTTTCTTGTTATTAAGGGAATCAATTATTCTACTAACACTTTTAATCCAATGTTATAGTTACCTTGTACATGGATCATTATTTCAGCTTCATCGTGGCCGGCAATGTTACTTGCCACACATTTATATAATCCAGAGTCTGAAAGCAAGATTTTGCTGATACTAAGTGCCCCATCTGGAGAGATACCATACTGCCTGTTGTCTACCAAAATGGGATTTTGGTCTTTAAACCAAGTGATCATTGGAGGTGGGATCCCTTGAGCATTGCAAGGTATATCAATTCTGTAACCAACTTTTGCTTTCATCATTCTAGGCCCACGTTGTATCTTTGGAGGAACTAGATAAAGAAAATTAGTTAGTGCTAATATAAAAAGATTTACCAGATAATTCAATAAAATATGACCAACAAAGTGTTGCATTTGATTCCACATATGTGAAAGACTGCCCAATGCAGTCTTTTAAAATCGGCTTTTTAACCAGAGCTTGGGAAACCTGTAGACTTCAACTCCCATCAACCCCAGCTAGCATGGCCAATGGTCAGAGCTGTAGTCCAGCAACATCTGGAGAGCCCTACGATCCCCATCCCCATTCTTAACAATGTCATCTGTGCACCAAATTCCAGTTAGTAAAGCACATAAAGAGGGACACCTAAAGTTTATTTGTATTTTTTATGGGAGAGCCACCAATTGAGTGGCCTGTGCGCTGTGTGAAATCAGCAAAAAACCTGCTATTTGATTACTTGAAATTACACCAAAGTTGTTAAAATAATTATTTTAAAATGTTCACTTTTTGACAAAGGGTTGCCATTTAAGAAGAGTGAAGAGAAAGCAGGACACACCACTTTTTCAGTTCATACATTTTTATTCCTTGGAAATATCTGTATCTCTAGAGAAATCACTGCTTCTATAATGAGTAGCTAATGTTTTAAATTAATAAATGCAACTATATACTATATATGAAACCCAGGAGTTGCGTTATTCCAAGTCACACTATTTCAAATCAATCAATCCAAACTATTTGCCCATCTGGCCCAGTATTGTCCATTATGAGCAGCAGCAGCAGCAGGTCTCCAGGGTCTCAGGTGGCAATCTTAGCCATCACTTGCTACCTGATTCTTTTTTTAAATTGGACAAAACAGGGATTGAACCTAGACCTTCTCCATGCAAAGGACATGCTCTGCCACTGAGCTAAAGTCCTTTCCCAATGAATGCATGCCAAAGGCACAAATCCTTTTACTTAAAGTAGGGCTGAGGAGACAACAATCTTATGTTGGTAATGTTGCTTCCATTATCATTAGCTATTTAAGAAATAATGTAAAACTTACTGCTATTTTGTTGTTTATCTTTGAATATACTCAAAAGCTCACTTGGAGCCTTACTGGCACTTGCCTACTTCATACTGAACTCTGTTTGTTCCCCACACCACAGAAATCTGAAACTGAGCCCTAGTTGATCTATTTATACTACTCACCCTAATCCACATTATACTACTCAACCCTAATCACATTACAAATGTAAATGCATGGGCTCCCTTTGGGAGGAAAGGTGGGATATAAATTTAATAATAATAAAATAATCTGTTCACTGAAGAAAGTGCAATTTAATTTCTCTAAAGTTGCAATCCTAAAAACTATTAAGAGAGAATAAGCCCCACTGAACATAATAGGACTTGCTTCCAAGTAAACATGCATAGGATTGCACTGTAAATAACAAAGCAAAACAAAATCTCAAAATCCTAGAACTGAATGCTTCCAGCTATGAAGACTTTCAAAATGTCTTTGTTGATTAAACACTGCAAGTCTAGACTGGAAATCCTTGTGCTTTTATATTTTCCATTCGCACCCACTCAAGCAAACTCTGGTTACTTGCTATTCACAGGATGAAGCAATCCAAATGTTTTGCTGTGAAGGTTCATTACAAATCCTCTGACAGTCTAAATGCCTCCCTTTTATATCCCCAGCTGCCAACATAACATTCAGCCAGAAAGATAATACAGGGACACAACAGAGATTGCTGGTCCCATAGAGGAAATTAGTAACTACCCCTCTAATCAGTACAGGGATGGTCCAAATCAGTAGATTTCGAACTGTTCTCTTCCAGACAACACTGGCATTCCTCAGAAAATGGCAGACAAGCTTCCCTGAAAGACAACTTGCTCACTACTACCCATCTCCCGCTGCCATGCAGTGTAACAGGGAAGGGCTAGGGATGTTATACACTCAAGTAATCCAAGTTAATGGTGAGGCCCGATGGGGTGTGCACCACATAACATCATCATCATTTAATTTATACCACTTACATGCCAGAAGAGCTTCAAAGTGGTTTACAAGCATAAAATCACTTATAAAATGTATACATAATTAAAATACACAATAAAACAATTCCATCAAAACATTAAAAACACCCATTTGTAAAATATACAATAGAACAACAAGCCCATTAAAAGCATAACAATTAAAACAATTAAAAGAGTAGTTAAAACAGGTTGGATCAGAAAGTTCTGTTTCAGGGGAATTCTTTCTGAAACAGGTGTGCCTTCAAGAGCCAGAGGAATGCCAATATGGATGGGGCCTCTCATATTTCAACAGAGAGGGCATTCTACAATACTGGTGCTACCAGTGAAAAAGCCCACCTCCACTTTACCACAAGCTAGTATCAGCCTGTGGCAAATCTAAGCAGGTTTCATTTGCTGATATTTATGAGCTTACCGGGCAGTGGAGAGGAAGATGTTATTTCAGGTAACATGGTCCACAGTTATTTAGGCCTTTATATGTAAGTAGCAGGACTTTAATTCCTTGGTGGTTAATTGGTAGCCAGTGCAGATCTCTTAGCCCTGGCGAGATATGTACTTGATAAAAAGCACCACTCAGTATCTAGGCCATGACATTCTGCACCAGCTGCAGCCTCCAGATCAGATGCAAAGGAAGCCTCATGTAAAGTGCATTACAACAGTCCAAATGTAAGGTTATCAATGCATGTATCACACTGGCCAAATTATCCCTGTCCAGGAAAGGACATAGTTGGCATGCCAGCTGAAACTTGTGATAGGTGTTCTTCACCACAGAGGCCACCTGGGCCTCCATCAACAAGATGGTTCCAAGAGCACCCCTAAGCTGTGTTTCTTCTGAGAGAGTGCCAGAACATTCCATCCAGAACAGGCAAACCCCCCAATTCTCCAACCTGAGAATCACTTGCCCACAATGTCTCTTGTCTTAGCAGGATTCAGCTTCAGTCTACTGGCCTTCATCCACCACTGCATCCAAGCACTGGTTCAGCTTATGCATGGCCTCTCCTGACTCAGATTTAATAGAAAAATTGAGCTGGGTGTCATCACTCCCAACGAAGATGGCCTTGGAGGATACCATGGTCAATGGCATCAAAGGCTGCTGAGAGATCCAAGCAACAGAGTTGCTCTCCCCCTGTCTCTCCCTCAGAGGAGGTTATGTGTTAGGGCAACCAGGGCTGATTTGGTGCCGGTCCCAGGCCTGGGATGGGTCCAGATAGTCTGTATCCTCCAAAAATGTCTGCAGCTGAGCTGCCACTAAAGCACCTTGCCCTAAAAAGGACTATTGGTAGTTGTCAAACACTTCAAGGTCCAGAAGGGCTGTTTCAGTAGCAGGCATGCCACAACCCCCTTCAAAGCAGTTGGAACCACTTCATTACACAAAGATTTATTTATTTATTTATTTATTTATTTATTTATTTATTTATATCCCGCCCTTCCTCCCAGCAGGAGCCCAGGGTGGCAAACAAGGCGCTAAAAACACTTTAAAACATCATAAAAACAGATCTTAAAATACATCAAAACAAAACAGTGTTAAAAAAATTTAAAAAAAAAACTTTAAAAAAGGGTTAAAACATTATTAAAAAACATATTAAGCAATTCTAACACAGACGCAAAGATGTGTTAAGCATCCCCTGGACCCACTGTCTCAGCCTCCCCCCCCCCCCATGTGCACGAACAAGCCAGGATGGGCAAAGATTGAAAGGGCAAGTGGTGGTATGGACAGCCAGAAGCAACTTGTCCATGTCTTCAGGCCTCAATAGTTGGAACTGATCCCACAGAACTGGATAAGACTGGATACACCACTGGATACTGTATCTGAAGTTGCATTAAGATCAGTATGAAGATGAACTATTTTTTTCTTCAGAGTGCCTAGCAAACGTATGGCAGGCCTTTCTTGGTTCCAATTCCCCATTAACTGGGGCAGGTAACAGCAGTTTGAGGGCGTCACACAGGCAAAAAATGAGTCTTTTTCACTGCCATCAACATTATATACCATCTTATCCCCAATGCTTTTGAATATCTATATGATGCCGCTAGGAGTGGTCATTAAGAGTTTCAGCTCTACTTCTCCATAACATCCGAATCAGAAGAGGGTGCCTGGACATAGTGGTGGGATGGTTGAAGGAAAATAAGCTGAGCTTGAATCCTGGCAAGATGGAAGCACTGTGGGTGAATGGTTCCCATGTCTGAAAAACTGACCAATTGCCTGCCCTGGACAGGGTTGCACTCCCCCTGAAGGAGCAGGTACACTGTCTGGGGGTACTTATGGATTCAACTCTGTTACTGGATGCCCAAGTAGCCTCAGTGCCAAGTGCCTTTTATCAGCTGCACCTGGTGAGATAACTACGACCATTCCTGAATCAGGAGAGCTTAGCCACAGAAATTCAAGACTCAATTACTCTAATGCACTCTATGTGGGGCTGCATTTGACCTGGAAACTGCAATTAGTGCAGAATGCTGCAGCCAGACTGCTGACGGGAGTGAGATCCTGTCAGCATATAACATCTCTGCTCAGAGATGTCCGCTGGTTATCAATTTGTTACTGGGCCAAGTTCAAGGTGTTAATATTGGTATATGAAGCCCTTAACAGATTGGGACTAGTTTACTTGCATGACTGCCTTATTCCATATGTGCCCACTCAAGCACTTTGCTCTGCAGAACAGGGACTGTTTCAGGTGCCACATAATACTTGTTCTGCACTTATAAGAAATTGTCCCTTTAATGTGGCAGCACCTACTCTTTGGAACTCTCTGCTCTGGGGAACACCAAGGACCACAACAAGCTCTGCAGTGTCACACCAGGCACTCTGAGGCAATCATGTAATTCCCTGAAGGAATTAATCTTTGCTTAACATTTCTTATTTTTAAACCAAGTGAATCTGGTATATCTAGAAGAGTCTGTTGCATAAGAAGAAGATAAAAGAGAATGGCAAGGTGGGAATGTGGTTTGATGACAAAAATTGCACTGCTGACCAACATGTTAGTGCTTTTTTGTGTTATCTTTAGGGCTAAACTAATGATATGGGCTTGTTGATTTCTTTGGTGTCTAGAATGGTCCTAAGAAATATGCTGCAGTGTGTTCCCTTTCATTAAATGGGGCCTGTGCAAGAAAAATCCCAAAATGCTGTGCCCAACAAGTCTTATTGAGGGTGCCAAGATCAAGGGGTACCTATTATGCTATATAAGAGTATACTAGTGCCAGTGACCTAAGCAGTTCATCTGCATTTACGTCATGCACAAAAGGACTCTTAATGCACTTTAAACAGCTTACCATGTACAGTTAGTTTCACAGTCTGAGTCGCATTCCCAGCAATGTTTGTGGCTACACAGATATACATGCCACTGTCTGAAACCCGTGTCTCAGTGATCTTCATTGACCCTGAGGGGAGGAAGGTGTGTCTGGAAAAAATAGGAAACAGATATGACTGTATAAATATTTACCATGAGGAGAATGAGCATTACTTTGACATTAGTAATGAATACCACACGCTAAACAGCATCTGTTCAGTATTATTTTTGCTCAATTGGCCGTTTTTACTTAAATGCGTTTGTGATCTGTCTGACTTTTTCTTCATTCTACATATCTCCTGAATGAAGTAAGCGATTCCGAACAACAACAACAACACTTCTTTAACATGCCATGCTGTAGATCCAATCTATGGAGAAATTGGCAGAGTTTCCTATTATGTTTTTACATTTGAGGAAGTGTTTTTACCCCATATGCCCCACCTGGCTTGCGCATTGAGATCAGGAACGGAGGATCTCCATCAGAAGTAAAACTTACTTGGTCTAGAATAGGGACGGAGGGAAACTCAATTCAGTTCACATTAATGGTGAATCTATCAAATCCACACATTCTGAAACAATATGGGAACCAAAACACAGCCATCCTTCAAAATTTGCACTTATCCAAATTTTGCAATGCAGTTATCCAACCAAACAATGTTTACAAAAATGCATAGGGGAAAGTATGCATAACAATAAGTATATTGGTGAAAATAACACCCAAAATGCTTGCAAAAATACATTCGTGTACCGTAATAAAAACTGCATACAAAATGTATTAATTATGAGAAATTCACACTAAAATGCTGATGAATTCTCATGAGAATTTCCTTTTTAAAAATTTGCAAACTGCTGCAGAAATGAGGAAACCTGAATATAAGAATGAAGAAATGAGAAACTGAGAAAACTGAAATGAACAGATCCTCCCATCCCTAGTCTAGAAACAGGTAATTTTTAATGGTGGCCTCTGATCTGCAGAATGTACTCAAGAACTACCGGATCCATTCCACTGTTCCTTTAAAGGAGACAATGCAAACGTTTCCAGTAGCAGATGGCATGGTGTGGGGAGGGTGAGTGCCTGACTTCCCAACAGCTGAGTCACTCCTGCTTACCAGGAAAGAGAGAGGGAAGGGTGGTTGACATCTGCAAATGCACCAGCAGAGTACCAACTTTCCTGTTGCCAGTACTGAAGTGGCAAATTCAGTAGAGGTGCTCTTCATGATAGTCATACCACACACCCTCACAGCCACTCCTTCTTCTAAGATTATACAGCCTCCTAAACTTATACAATAAAATGAGCTTTCAGTCTCTTATCTTGTTTGGAATACTTTCCCTTAGTGATGCATTGCAACTATCAATGCAGATCACCATGTGTTGCCTTTCAGCTAGATCAACTGTTCTCTGTGCACGTACATGGGCAAATGTACTAAGATGCTGTAAGGCAAGGTCCTTTGTTAGTTTCCCTTCTTGGTTGCAATACTAAGACTAAAGGGCAGTTGGCTACTGAGAAGAGTCTTCTCAGTGGCTGACTCACCTCCTTTCATTCTGATTGGCTCCAATCAGCAGGAAATGCCACAGAAGACATATGGTCCCTGCTGGGACCCTGCTCCCCCAAAAAGTAAGGGGTCTCAGATATCCTGGGACCCTGGATGACTACACCCCTGCCTGTCACCTCACCTTTCACCCTCTCCTCCAGTAACTCAATTGTCGGAGAACAGCTGAGCACTGCTGAACCACCATGCTGTCTACTGCTGAACATTTCTTTTTGTCAGGCTTTTGAAACAAAAGGGCATTGCTTTTTGACACTGTTCTGAAATGTTTTTTCTCCTTTTATGTTGCTTGTTTTATTTACTGATTGCTATGGTATTCTGTGTACACCTTTGCTGTATTTAGTTATTTTATTTAAAATATTTATGAACTGCCCTTCCTCCAAAGTAGTGCAGGGCGATGTACAGCAAACTAACAAACATCATAACAGAAACAGTAAAAACAAAAGGCTAAAAAGAAGTATTAACAACTCATTAAACCACTGGTTCAAATAAAGCTGCTGAGGATCCCATTATCAAGCTACAAAAGCCTGGGTAAATAAAAATGCCTCAACATCTGAAGACCAACAATGAGGGAAACAGACATTCCTTTAGGAGGAGACCATGATGCCACAGTTGGGGCCCAGCACAGAGAAGGCCCTTCTACACATCCCCTCCCTCCAAATCCTGATGGGAACCACAAGAGCCTCCCCTACCCCAATCTTAAGGATCAAGTTGCCTGGTAATGGAGGAGGTACTCCTGCAGATATTTGGGTCCTGGGCTGTTCAGGGATTTTTAAAACCACTTACGATGTTTTATATTTAAAAGTACCAAAGCTGTGTATAAAAAAAAAAATCATACACTAAAAACAGTATAAAAAATAATACACAATTTAAGGTAATGTGAAATTCACTATCATACAGTAATGACAGTTGGCTGTATGCACCAACCAATATTAATTTATTGAACCAATAGTGAAAAAGCAGGATATAAATCTAACAAATAAATAGCCTGAATGTGAGTGCCCCAGTGTATACAGACAGATACATTTGTCCAAATCTAACCTGAAGGAACCAACCAGTCCTCAGAAAAAAGTAGTAAGAAAGCCAAGCCATAAATCACATGGTCTTTGATGTCTGTAGAAGGGGCAGGATTGGAGCTTGAGCTTGACAGACAAACGGTCAGGGAATACCTAATCACTTTGAATGAGTTCAAATCGGCAGGGCCCGATAAACTGCATCCTAGAGTATTGAAGGAACTGGCTGAAGAAGTCTCAGAACCGCTCTCTATTATCTTTGCGAAATAGTGGAGGACTGGTGAAGTGCCGGATGATTGGAGGAGAGCTAATGTTGTCCCTATCTTCAAAAAGGGCAAAAAGGAGGAACAGGGGAACTACAGACCAGTCAGCCTAACATCAATCCCTGGGAAAACTCTGGAGCAGATTATAAAGCAGTCAATCTGTAAGCACCTTGAAACCAATGCAGTGATTACTAGGAGCCAACATGGATTTATGAAGAACAAATCCTGCCAAACTAATCTCATCTCATTTTTTTGATTTGATAACCTCCCTTGTAGACTGTGGGGATGCTGTGGACATAATATATCTCGACTTCACCAAAGTTTTTGACAAAGTGCCCCATGATATTCTGATTAGCAAGCTAGAAAAATGTGGGCTGGATGGAACAACTATCAGGTTTATCCACAGTTGGCTCCAAAATCATACTCAAAGAGTGCTTATCAATGGTTCCTTCTCAAACTGGGCAGATGTAACGAGTGGGGTACCACAGGGCTCGGTCCTGGGCCCAGTGCTCTTCAACATTTTTATTAATGACTTGGATGAGGAGGTACAGAGCATGCTTATCAAATTTGCAGATGATACAAAATTGGGGGGCAGCTAATACTGTGGAAGACAGAAACAAAATTCAAAGGGACCTTGATAGGCTGGAGCATTGGGCTGAAAACAACAGAATGAAATTCAACAGGGATAAATGCAAAGTTCTACACTTAGGAAAAAGAAACCAAATGCACAGTTATAAGACGGGGGATACTTGGCTCAGCCATACGACATGTGAGAAGAAACTTGGAATTGTTGTTGATCACAAGCTGAATATGAGTCAACAGTGTGATGCGGCTGCAAAAAAGGCAAACGCTATATTAGGCTGCATTAACAGAAGTATAGTTGCCAAATCGTGTGAAGTACTAGTTTCCCTCAATTCAGCACTGGTTAGGCCTCATCTTGAATACTGCGTCCAGTTCTAGTCTCCGCACTTCAAGAAGGATGCAGACAAACTGGAACAGGTTCAGAGGAGGGCAACAAGGATGACCAGGGGACTTGAAACCAAGCCCTATGAGGAGAGACTGAAAGAACTGGCCATGTTTAGCCTGGAGAAGAGAAGACTGAGGGGAGATATGATAGCACTCTTCAAGTACATGAAAGGTTGTCACACAGAGGAGGGCCGGGATCTCTTCTCAAACATCCCAGGGTGCAGGAATGGGCTCAAGTTGCAGGAAGCCAGATTTCAACTGGACATCAGGAAAAACTTCCTAACTGTTAGAGCCATATGACAATGGAACCAATTACCTAGAGAGGCAGTGGGCTCTCCAACACTGGAGGCAGGGCCGGTTCTAAAGGGCGGCCAGGTGGGGCACTGGCCCAAGGGCCTCTGGAGCTACAGAGGGCCCTCCGCTCTCCTTCCACAATCTGCGGAAGCATCCATGGACTGCTATCCCCCCGCTTTACCTACCTTTCCGTTGTTTTTTGTGGCGCGCAGATTTGCCATCAATCAAGATGGCGGCCGAGGTTTCCTTAAGGGGCTGAAGCCTCTGCCACCATCTTGGTTGATGGCACGCATGCGTGCTACACATGCACGTTGCTGCCATCAACCAAGATGGCGGCAGAGGCTTCAGCCCCTTAGGGAAACCTTGGCCGCCATCTTGATTGATGGCAAATCTGCGTGCACCACAAAAAACAATGGAAAGGTAGGTGAAGCGGGGGGATAGCGGGGGGATGGCGGGCAGCGCGGAAGCTCCTGTCTCGCGGAGGAGGACCGGAGGGGCGCCGGGCAGGCTGGTACCCAAGGGCCCCGGCATGCCTGGGGCTGGCCCTGACTGAAGGTATTCAGTAGTTCTTCCGATCAAGCAAGAGAAATATTAAAGAAATTGTAAAAACTGTATTCATACTGCAAACTCTATCACAAATATATATCCTTCCTGCCCAGAGTTTATAATAATAGATTTCTGATGGCTTCAAGTGTATTGTCACTCTGCTCGCAGGTGTTCATGGAGTGGTGGGGCATTGCTGCATTTGCAGCCATGCCACTCACAGTGGCCAGGGTGAAAGATGGGAGGGCAGGATGATTTGTGCACCAGCCTGGAGCTAGTGAAGCAATCGGGCCCCATGCCATCACACAACAGCAGTGAGACAGGCTTGGGATCCAACAGATCGTGGGCTAGCTCAGCCCCATACCCTCCCCACCTCTGGAATTCCCCATTTCAGGGTCTTCCAATGGCTACACCTGCTGGCCCACACATTTGGTGGGCAGAAGAGGGAGTTGGACGGAGAGACACCTCTGATCATTCCAACATCCCTGCCCCTCGGCAGCCTGGCATACAGGGCCGGCACCAGCCTGCCCCAGGCCTGTGGCACTGTAGCCCACAACACACTCATCCCCAGTATAGGCAGCCGTGGCTAATAAGCCTGCCCACGCACCCCACCTGCCTCTCATGTCATGTGAATAACATGCATATGTATTGCATATGCCTGCCATCAACTAAGATGGCTGTGGAGGCGTCAGTCCATTAGGAAGGCCCTGCCATCATCTTGAGTGATGGCAGGCATTTGTACATAGCACACAGCATTCACATTGATGGGAGCGATAGGTGGGGCATGCAGGCAAGCTTACTGAAGCCCTTGCTGTCTGTATTGGAGGTGCCAACGAACTCCCTCTCCATTATCCGCAACAAGGTCAGGTTGCAGGACCTGACCCTGCTACAGAACACAGAACAGGAATGCCACCCTCCCACCCTAAGCAGGGACCTTCAGGGGCCCTCAGCCAGGGCCCAACCTGGCTACTCTCTAGTGCCAGCAATGCTGGCATAAGAGTGGTTTGAATTGTTCTGTAAGCAATAGATTACAACAGAGAATTGCATGAACTGACAGCTATAGAGGTTCAAGATTCAAGTCAGAAGTAGATGAATCTGTTAATTCTGGTTCCTTCTCTCAGTTTCTCACTTCCCCAACTTTAAGTTCAGTTTCCAAACTTTCTGCAACAGTTTGCATTTTAAAAAAACAAACTCGTGAAAAATGGTAAGCATTTTACTGCACATTCTCCTAGCACACATATTTTGCAAGTGATCTTCCCTAATACAATGCTTTTTGTATGTTATTTTCACGAATATATGCATTTTTATGTATCCTTTCACCTAATGTGTGCATGTTTTACACTTGTTTTGGCTAGAGAACTGAAACATTTTGAGATGTGCAAATTTCGAAGGATTGCTGTATTTTGATTCGCACATTGTTTGGGGAAATGCAAATTAGGTAGCTTCACATTAAAATGCAAACTGAACCAAGTCTTCCTCCCATCCCTAGTCAGACCTTATCAGATAAGCTGTCAATGGTTAACATGTATTCAATATGGTATTTGAAAAGGAGAGATTCTTTATGTTAGTCTCCTTACTGTTAAACATGCCAAAACAAAGGCAGACAGGTTAGCCAGCAGAACTGCTGGCTGTTGTCCTGAATAGATAGGATTAGAAAGCACAGCAAAAACAGGATTAGATCTCTCTGCGCTACAGACCCAGTTCCCAACGGTATATTCTGACACTATATCTGAGCCACATAATCCGAGCCAGGTGAGGAATAAGACGATCAAAGCCATTAAAGGGGGGGAGGGAGTGTAGCCAAGCTAAACAGCAGCCAGACAAAGCGAAGACAGGAATGAGAGCTGGAAATGGGAAAAGGCTGGGAGACAGGAAAAGGGCATGGACAAATGCCAAGTACAAAAATACACAATCAACAGCCGCCCATGATGTATCTTGTGCTGGGACTTTAAGCTGTACTTGGGAACAGGACATTGACGGTTGGTCCATGTTTGAAAAGCCCCAATATAAGCATGCCTGCGAGAAGGTCCTAGGCCAGGGAGATGGAACTAGATCTGTCCGGCAGGCTGGATCCTGACTTTCTCTTATCCCCACAGACCACTATAACATGATGTCAGATGAGGAGTTTTCCTTCAAAATCAAACTGTATGAGCAAAGGCAAAGGGGCTTGCTGGCTTCACCTGCTCTGAATGCTAATGTTGGGACTTTAAAACAAAAACAAATCCAGCAGAACCAGTGCTGACAGCAGCTATTTCAAAGCTTGAGAGGCAGACCCTCTCCCTCAGGAAGATTTACTTCTAGATCACTTTGGAGAGGGACTGGGGAAAACTGGGGAACATTTTTTTATGTCTTCCCTCCCCAACAGCACTTAGAGGATGAACATGCTTTTCCTGTGCAGAACTACGGGTCAACCACACTGCTCTTGCCTGGCCTGATGCCCTCATTAAGCCTCTGAGCAAGCTAATATCATGCTTTTTATCTACCATCTTAAAAACAGTTACAATCATTCCAAAATAAAGAGAAAACACAACCTAATTTAATACCACTGTAATAATGTAAATATATTTTGAAGCCTTTGAGACCCATTTTGTGCCTCTGCTCTAGGCAAAACCTTGATAGATACCCAGGGCTGGCACCAGACATGACTGGACCATTGGGCACCAGCCTGACCCAGGCCCGCAGCAGTGTAGCCCAATACCCCCCCAATATAGGCAGTGCAGTGCTAATAAGCCCACCTGCATGCCCCATCTACCTCTCATGTTATGTGAACGACATGCATGCACAGCACACATGCCTGCCATCAACTAAGACGTTGATGGGCATGTCAGCCTCTTAGGGAAGCCCACCACCACCATCTTAGGTAATGGCAGGCATGCGCACACAGTGTGCATGGCATTCACACTGACTGGAGAGGTAGGTGGAGCATGCAGGCTCTGAAGCCCGTGCTGCCTGTATTGGCAGGGTGCCTGGAAGCTCCTCTCAGCAATCCATGGCAGGGTCAGGTTGCAGGACCCAACACCGCTGCGGATCAGGGAACCCTTCAATGGTCCCTTTGGACTGTAAGGGCCCTCGGCCACAGCCCAACCTGGCCACCCTCTAGCTCCAACCTTGCAGATACCCCTATATCCTTACTCAAATTATACTACTGAGGGGAGCATTCAAAGACATAATCCCCTACCGGCCATGTGAAATGGTACATCTGTGCCATATGACTACTCTGAGCATGTGTTTTGGCTTTGGGTTTGGAATCAACAAACAAATACAAAAGATATGAACCTCTTAAAATGGGGAGACTACAATGCTGTAACTTAGTTTACAGGCAATTGTGTTATTACAGGGAACTTTGTGTGTGCATCACTGTACCCAATCCAATGCAGAGTAGCGGGACAAATATAACCAGAAAAGTTCTGGGAATTGGGTACACATACAACAGAGGTTGCATCCAATAGCCAAGAGGTAAGGCTATATTTCAGCTTGTCTACAATACCTCGCCTTAGTGCAGCTGATCACGAATTTGAGACTCAGTAGAGTTCTTAAAACATAACTTCCACAGCTCATCTTAGAGGGAGCAATTAATCACATAAGACATTTTAACTCTGAAACATTTCAAGTCTAGTACAGATGAGTTGGCACTTTCTTGTTGCTATCCCTGTAATAAATGATGCTTTGCAAAGTTACCCATGGCCTGAAAAATGAAGCATTTCAGAAAGTTTGAAACTTGTTTTGTTCTTGTAACCACATATTAGAATAGAGTACATAGCATTACTAATATATAAGCAAAAAAAAGCAGCCAGAAAGGATGGAAACAGCATTAAAATTCTATTCGATTGTCTAATATGTACAAAGTGTATTTTGCAATACAATTTACAATGCTGAATGGTATTCAGCATGGAAAACCACAAAAAAGCATAGTGGGATTCAGAAGGATCTGTTAATCCTGATGCAAACTCTCCAGTGTAAACTTAAGAATTTCAGTAAATGAGCTAGAGAAATTGAAATCAGAATTTTGGACCAAAAAGTCAAAGGACAGCCAATAATCATTTGCACACAGCCCAGGAAAGTGTATTAAAAGACCAGAAAGATTTTTTGTACAATTGTATAAACTTCTTAGCTTTATTAACTAAAAAAGCAGACAGCCATGCAAATACACAAGTAATTAATAAAGCATATTTAAAATAGTGAACCTCATATCTACATACAAGTTTTTATACTGGAGTTATATAATTAAACATTCATGGCTTCACCCAAAGAATCCTGGTAACTGTAAATTGGTGAGGTTGTTAAGAATTCTTTGTCAGAGATCCTGCTGCCTCCTTCCCCTTCCTTCCCAAGATTCCCCACGAATTACTGATAAACCAGTTTGAAAACGGCACCAAGAATCTTTTCTTGGGTTGTGAGCACACTAGTCACCTACAGCAAAGCATTTCCATTGCCCACATCTGGAGGAGCAATGGGTTGATATGCCCATCAGTTGCAAAATCTGTTCGAAGCTGAATTTTTTAAAAAACTCGCTCAAGCTGATCCCACCAGGGTTTACAGTAAAAAGGGACAGGATTTGACTAGCAGCGTGTGCTCCCGTTTTCAGAAAAGAGAGGTCTAGGTGCACTGGAACTGGCAGAAGAGTGTGTCTCTACCCTTAGAGAAAATTACAAAGGACAGGCATGGTACAGTGCAGATAATGTGTTTCCATTGATAAGATGGGTGGGGACTGAAATATAAAGGTAGGATAAAACACTGAACTTTTGAGATATATTTATTTAGGCAAGGCATTTGTGTAACTTTTCAGACACAAAAGAGAATCTAGCAGAGTATCTAGCAGGCTTCAATTCACATCAATGGGACAAATTCAAAATAAAAACCAACAAATGGAACAACTGTTACCTTGGAGAGTATGGAGATATAAGTTGCATTTCTTTAGCCCAGGTTATTATAGGGGGTGGCAAACTTTTCACCTCACAGGGAAGTGTGACATCTTTCCCTGCAATCACTGATATCACCAGTGGGTTGTCCAGTGAAAGTCCTTGCTGATCTCCAAGTCTGGATACTCTTGGTTTCACTACAACAGAACATTCATATCATCAAAACACATCCAGGTATCAAAGTGGAATATATATAAAAATATTTCACTTCAGATTAGCATACATTGCATTCTGCATCTGCTGAATTCTACAATCACAATTACAAAAAAAAATACGTAGTCAAACAATGAAACTGAAGGACAGAGGCAAAGAACTAGTGACTATCTCAAAACCACCCAAGTGAATCCAAACCCAAAATTGGGTTTCAGTTCAGGCGACCCAACAGCCTATCCACTAGACCGCTCAAGCTCTCCATGTGGGCTAGCATACCAGAAGAGGATATTCAGGTGTCAGTTGACAAGCATCTTGAAAGATTCAGTAGTGGACAGCATGGTGGGGCAGTGGCACTTACATAACTAACCTCTGGTCAGTTGAGTCATTGCTGCTCACGGAGACACAGAGGGGGAGAGGTGGCAAGGTTGCCATGGTGCAAACGCAGCAGTGGAAGTTACAGATTGGCTCTGCTGGTGCATTTGCACCATGTCAACTACACTGCTGTCTCGAACCTCCCTCTCTACCTCCTGGTAAGCAGCAGCAACACAACCGACTGGAGGTCAGATGAGTGCCAATGCCCCTCCACACCATCCAGATAAATTTAAGATGGAGAAATTTAAGTTGAATGATACATATATCCAATTTTATGATACTCCAAGGGATCCTATTTTACACCAATAGAATAATCTGTAAAAATGCTTCTAGAAATTGCACCTTTGGGGGACAGGGTCAGCACTCTGACTTTGACTATTGGTCACTGCAGCCCATATGTTATGGGTGGCAAACTCCATGCCCACTGCAGCTAGGTTATATGGACTGGCAGAATTAGCATAGGAGGCAGAACTAGTATCATGCCAAAATAGCAACAGTCTCTCTAAATCCCCAAAACAGGAAGTTCCTTTGTCACATTTCACCCCTGCTCTGTCGTTGCTCCTGACCGCACTGTGTGGAAGCTCCCTTAGAGATTTTACACATGTTCACTTTTATTGATTTAGGTATTTAAAATTAGTACCCTATTTTATCTTAAAGAAATAAGTCAAAGTAACAAACCATTAAAAACAAGAAAAATATTGGAAATACAGATTTTTTAAAAATAAAAATCAGCAATACCACAACAAAACAACTAACAAGGAACACATTTCATACAGGTTTTCTGGATTTAGCCTCTCCATCCACCTCACCCCATCCTTGCTGCTCTGTCCAGAGCAGCCTTTTTCAGCCCAGAGATCACACCCTGAATATGGGTGAACCAGTTCCGCTAAACTTTAGGCAATGCTCCAACTGAGTTATGCTAGAACATGTGACATTTACCTGGTGCACTGCCACGGCTTTTCTGAGATTTCCTTTTTTTCTTTTTAAACCCAACAAGCCAAATTCTCAAACAAAACTGAAGTAAACATTATCTGAAAATGCAGGTGTTCGACTTTTTACGTACCATAGACAGTCAGATGAACTTTTCGTGTTGCATAGCCTGCCACATTTGTTGCAGTGCAGATGTATTCCCCAGACTCCTCACCTCCTGGAGAAACTACATACAGACTCCCATCAGACCCTGCTGAAAATTTTGGATTGCTGGGAGAAATCATTTCTCCTCTCTGGGAAAGACAGGAAATTACTAATAAGATGTACTTATTCAGATGAAAAAACAATGCAATAATAGCCAAGCTACGTCAGAACAACAATCCATCTAATACAGTATTCTGTCTTCCCGAGGTAGACTTCTCTGCTTGATTATTGGTTTATATTTTTGAATTTGATTGTTTTGTCATTTAATTGCTTTATTGGTGTGTGGTTTTTGCATCTATTATTGTTGTTTGCTGCCTTGGCTGTGACTTATGGGAAGATGGGATGTGAATAGTTGTAATGAATAAAAACTCCAAGGGACATTCACAAGAGGACATGGTCATCAATACAGTAGGGCCCCGCTTTACGGTGTTCCGCTTTACGGCGCTTCGTTCATGCGGCAGTTTTCAATTAGGGAAAGGCCCCGCTCTTACAACGCTTGTTCCGCTAATACGGCGGGTTTTTGACGTCATTTTTGCGCGACGCAGCCCATTATAGTCTATGGGGCCCCGCTTTATGGCAATTTCCGCTTTACGGTGGGGGCCTGGTCCCTAACCTGCCGTATTAGCGGGGCCCTACTGTATCTATTCCCTATTAATCTCTACCTTCTGGACTTAACATTGAGACTCCAATTCAAGCTGGATGTGTACCTAAAAAACCATGTACTTATAGACAAACTCACAAAACTATGAAGGTCTGTATTAGAGGCCCTGCTCAGAATACCCCCAACTTTGGAAGTCAGGGGACAGAAACAACAGACAGGGCTTTCTTGGCTGTGGCATTACATTTGTAGAACCTCACCCACCCAGCCATTCCATTCACTAACTCAGTGCCTTCCTTGATCCTTTGTTGTTGTTATATGCCTTCAAGTCGATTACGACTTATGGCAACCCTATGAATCAGTGACCTCCAACAGCATCTGTCATGAACCACCCTGTTCAGATCTTGTAAGTTCAGGTCTGTGGCTTACTTTATGGAATCAATCCATCTCTTATTTATTTATTTTTTATTTTATTTCATTTATATACCGCCCTAAGCCTGACGGCTCTCTGGTTTTCCTCTTTTTTTACTGTTTTTCCGAGCATCATTGTCTTTTCTAGTGACTCATGTCTTCTCATTACGTTTCCGAAGTATGATAACCTCAGTTTCATAATTTTAGCTTCTAGTGAGAGTTCTGGTTTAATTTGTTCTAACACCCAATTATTTGTCTTTTTCATGGTCCATGGTATCCGCAAAGCTCTCCTCCAACACCACATTTCAAATGAGTTGATTTTTGTCTTATTCACTTTTTTCACTGTCCAACTTTCACATCCATACATAGAGATTGGGAATACCATGGTCTGCGTGATCCTAACTTTAGCGTTCAGTGATACATCTGTGCATTTGAGGACCTTTTCTAGTTCTCTCATAGTTGCCCTCCCCAGTCCTAGTCTCCTTCTCATATCTTGACTATTGTCTCCATTTTGGGTAATGACTGTGCCTAGGTATCAATAATCCTTGACAAGTTCAATGTCCTTAGATACCAATTAAAAACACTACTATTTATACTAGGGCCATTTGGACATTTTCTTACTGATATTTAAGTTGTTGATGTATGCCCCTGAGGATGTCCCTAATGTTGCTCTTTTGGTTTCTGTTGATATTCATTGCTGTTTCAGTTGTACTGCTTTTATTTCTTACATGGAATTTTTAAAAAAAAACTATTGTTGCAAGTCACCTTGGGAACTAAGAGTGAGAGGCAGAATATAAATCCTTTAAGTAAATAAATGTATGCATTTATTTAATCCTTCTCAAAAAGGATTAAGATTGCAAGTGTCAGTTTTAGCAGAGTAATTACCAATCTGAATGACTAAGGCTGCAACCCAATACAAACTTAACTGAGATTAAGTCTCATTGAACCCAATGGAGCTTACTTCTGAATAGACATGTATTGGATTGCACTGTACGGCTGAGGGTAAAGACTTACTTTTTTATGTTGCTTGGATTTTGGCTTGTTACTTTATTAGGAAATTAAAAAGAAACTATTTAAAAGGGCATGTCTTTCTAACAGCGATTGGCTTTTGGAAATATGTATACTGATTCATTAATTTCTACATGTTCAGTTGATCTTTCACTATAAACAACTCAAGATAAAATGAGATAATTACCTTGGACCAGACTATAGATGGCTTAGGAACTCCACTGGATTTGCAGGGCAGTGTAACCGGGATCCCTTCTATAGTACTGAATATCTGCTGTCCATGTTGAATTATGGGTAGAACTGAAAACACACACATAGGCACTTTGCAAATTATTTCAGTTACACAATGTTTTCCTTTATGCATATAAAAACTGACAACCTATTGACAATAGGCCTAATGCTGTCTTGTAAGGACATACATAAGCCCCTCCTGTTTTATCGTTTATGGCAGGGAAAGGCAACCAGCAGCTTCTCCATCAAGCCCTCAACATCCCCTCTTCCACCATCCCCTTACTGTGCAAGTTTTGGGCTTTAAAAAAGTCCCCTTGCTAGAGAGCACACCTGGGGAGGGGGAGGGTAACTGAGTGTGATCCTTGAAGGTTCCATCACCACCCAGCAAGCAATCAAGCTTCAAAAAAGGTAAAATGCTTTTAAATCAAATTTTAAAACATTTTAATATGCGATTCATTTTAAAAAAATAAAACTTCAATGAAGCCTACATATTTTGCAGGCTTTTATCATCAATAGAGGACTTCTATAATGCAGGCTCTTTAAAATGTCTGACAGGTAACGGTAATGAAGTGGATCTGTAAACACACCTTAAAAATGGTTAAGCATAACGTAGACTATATACCTTCAAAAAGCATGAAAAATTCTTCTTCTTCTTCATTTTCCCTAAATGGTACAACAGTTTTACATACTTTCTTGCATTAGTCATACAAAATTCCACGTTACAGCAATTTGCCCAACTACACCTAATGAATCTACAACTGGGGTAAGTTTTGAACATGTGACTTCCTGACTCATAACTGATTCTCTGCACTAACTCAAGTGAGCATACAGAGCATCTCTTTACCTTCGAGAAGGGGAATGTTCCATATATGGAGTGAAAAATCTACATGTGCAAATGGAACATCACTGCTTCACAGAATAGAATAGGAAACCCTTGCATGCACAGCATTTCCTGTTTGCACTGGAACCATTGGATCATGGCCATATTTGCAATCATGAATGAGAGAAACCTCTTGAAAGATGATGTTTTTATAACAGTGGCTAAGAAAAGTGCCAGCAAGACAGTACAATGAATTTTGGACTTCTGGGAAATGTGGAATTGGAAAAAGATCTGGAGTTTATGGATATTAGAAATAAAATCTACTGTTTGGAATTTAACGTTATCTCTGAAGAAATTAATGAAGATATTAGAGATAAAGTTATCAATGGCTTGGATAATCTTCTGGACTGGAATGATGTGATGGAGCTTGATATAGAGAAAATCTATGGAATTAACTGCAGCCATGTGACAATGGAAAAACTCTCAAGAGATGAGCCAGTGCATTCTGTAAAAAAGGAGAACAGAGATATGACTTTACAACAATATTTCAGCAACTTATTCAGAATTGATGGCAAGAAAATATTTGGGATAGAGGAAATTCCCATCAGACGCTTATTATATGACTATGGCTATGACAGCAAGATTATTATGGAATACTGATAATGGAAGATTGGACACTGAAATTACTGGACTTAACAGGACTATTGAAGATGGAAGATGGAATTAATATGGATAATGGAATAATGGCTATTGAAATTATTGGACCTAACAGATTTTGATGAGATGGATTAATCGATATGTTTATTTGGACTATGGTTATGACAATAAGATTATTATTATTATTAACGAGATGGATTAATCGACATGTTTATTTGGAGAAAAATTGATAGATATATTTCTTAAAGAATTGAAACCTCTCTTTGACTTTTTGTGGAAAGAATAAAGTAATGTTTATGAGATTTGATGATTAATTAAGATAACTACTGGAGGAAAGTGATTTTATAATATAATTTAAGAGACAGGATTGTTATATATTGTAGACCTATAACTGATTTGATATGTGACAAATGGGAAGTCAACATTTTATTTTTTTTTGTTTAATCATTTTTGTTTTGTTTTGTTTTTTGTCTTTGAATGTTTTATGATTTTGTTTTGTATGTTTTATGAAAATTTGAATAAAAATTATTGTAAAAAAAAAAAAGACAGTACAATGAATTTTAAACCTTTGCCTTGTGAGCAGTTACTAGTCACAGAGAAATTGATGTGACTCTCTGGTTTCTTCTAAGCCATTCCCATACCACACTGCGACATCATTATCATGTGAGCAAGGCTTGCTGTATGGATACGACCAATGCCATCATTTTATTTTTATCCCTTTATCCATATAAACTTGAACAGCTAATCATATGCATGTCATAGAATCATAGAATAGTAGAGTTGGATAAGGCCATCAAGTCCAACCCCCTGCTCGATGCAGGAATCCAAATCAAAGCATTCCCAACAAATGGCTGTCCAGCTGCCTCTTAAATACCTCCAGTGTCAGAGAGCCCACTACCTCTCTAGGTCATTGGTTCCATTGTCATATGGCTCTAACAGTTAGGAAGTTTTTCCTGATGTTCAGTCGAAATCTGGCTTCCTGCAACTTGACCCATTATTCTGTGTCCTGCACTCTGGGATGATTGAGAAGAGATCCCTGCCCTCCTCTATGCGACAACCTTTCATGTACTTGAAGAGTGCTATCATATCTTCCCTCAGTCTTCTCTTCTCCAGGCTAAACATGCCCAGTTCTTTGTATGAAATTAGTTCTTAGTTGTATGAAATGGCTGGTCAGGTCAACATTCCTCTATGGCAGAAACAATAAACACTTGGAGCATTTATTCCCCCATCCATGCAATATTAAATCTGAAAATGTCATATGGCTTGTTAACTTGTGCACTTTTACTACCTATGACAGCATGCGTTGAATGTGAGGAAGTTTTGCCTGGAAGTGAACCAGCTGTTGGTCTGTGCTATTCATAAAAATGTAAAGGACAGTTGAAGATGATTTCCAAAATTTGCTCCAAGAAAATCTAAAAGTGTATCAAGAACACATGCTCTGATCTCAAAATAATATCTGTAATTAGGTAATGTGCATACTTGGGGAAATACTGCTTTAATTGCATGGTTACTTCCGATTTCCATGGTTCGAAATTAGAGTTTTTCTAAAAACTTTTAGGGCTGGAAATGAGATAGGATAAGAATTAGTTGTTGGTAAATGACTAGGAGAAGGAGGGATGGGGAAGGTATTAGCAGAACAGAATGACTGGAAAGACAAGATGTAGAAGCTTCAACCAGTATATGGAGCCCATATTCTGACACTCTCTGTACATTTTCCAACATAATTCTGCAATGATAAGGGGCAGTATTCAATTAAATAATTGTGTGAATGCTGTTGGCAGTAAAGCACCAACATATAGACTTACAGAATAGTAGAGTTGGAAGGGGTCTATAGGGCCATCAAGTCCAACCCCCTGCTCAATGCAGGAATCCAAATCAAACCATTCCCAACAGATGGCTGTCCAACAGCCTCTTGAATGCCTCCAGTGTAAGAGAACCCACTCTAGGTCATTGGTTCCATTGTCATATGGCTCTAACAGAGGTTTTTCCTGATGTTCAGTCAAAATCTGGCTTCCTGCAACTTGAGCCCATTATTCCATGTCCTGCACTTTGGAACAATCGAGAAGAGATCCCGGCCCTCTGTGTGACAATCTTTCATGTACTTGAAGAGTGCTATCATATCTCCCGTCAGTCTTCCAGTGTTGAATAGAGGGGAACTAATACTTCACACGATTTGGAAACTATACTTCTGTTAATATAGCATTTGTCTTTTTTGCAGCCACATCGCACTGTTGGCTCATATTCAGCTTGTGATCTACGACAATTCTAAGATCCTTCTCACATATCATATGGCTGAGCCAAGTATCCCCCATCTTATAACTGTGCATTTGGTTTCTTTTTCCTAAGTGTAGAACTTTGCATTTATCCCTGTTGAATTTCTTTCTGTTGTTTTCAGCCCAATGCTCCAGCCTATCAAGGTCCCTCTGAATTTTGTTTCTGTCTTCCACAGTATTAGCTATGCCCCCCAATTTTGTATCATCTGCAAATTTGATAAGCATGCTCTGTACCTCCTCATCCAAGTCATTAATAAAAATGGTGAAGAGCACTGGGCCCAGGACCAAGCCCTGTGGTACCCCACTTGATACTTCCACCCAGTTTGAGAAGGAACCATTGATAAGCACTCTTTGAGTATGATTCTGGAGCCAACTGTGGATTCACCTGACAGTTGTTCTATCCAGCCCACATTTAGCTAGCTTGCTAATCAGAATACCATGGGGCACTTTGGTGAAGTCGAGATATATTATGTCCACAGCATTCCCACAGTCTACAAGGGAGGTTACTCGATCAAAAAACGAGATTAGTTTGGCAGGATTTGTTCTTCATAAATCCATGTTGGCTCCTAGTAATCACTGCATTAAGAACATAAGAACATAAGAAGAGCCTGCTGGATCAGCCCAGTGGCCCATCTAGTCCAGCATCCTGTTCTCACAGTGGCCAACCAGGTGCCTGGGGGAAGCCCGCAAGCAGGACCCGAGTGCAAGAACACTCTCCCCTCCTGAGGCTTCCGGCAACTGGTTTTCAGAAGCATGCTGCCTCTGACTAGGGTGGCAGAGCACAGCCATCATGGCTAGTAGCCATTGATAGCCCTGTCCTCCATGAATTTGTCTAATCTTCTTTTAACGCCATCCAAGCTGGTGGCCATTACTGCATCTTGTGGGAGCAAATTCCATAGTTTAACTATGCGCTGAGTAAAGAAGTACTTCCTTTTGTCTGTCCTGAATCTTCCAACATTCAGCTTCTTTGAATGTCCACAAGTTCTAGTATTATGAGAGAGGGAGAAGAAATTTTCTCTATCCACTTTCTCAATGCCATGCATAATTTTATACACTTCTATCATGTCTCCTCTGACCCGCCTTTTCTCTAAACTAAAAAGCCCCAAATGCTGCAACCTTTCCTCGTAAGGGAGTCGCTCCATCCCCTTGATCATTCTGGTTGCCCTCTTCTGAACCTTTTCCAACTCTAGAATATCCTTTCTGAGATGAGGCGACCAGAACTGTACACAGTATTCCAAATGCGGCCGCACCATAGATTTATACAACGGCATTATGATATCGGCTGTTTTATTTTCAATACCTTTCCTAATTATTGCTAGCATGGAATTTGCCTTTTTCACAGCTGCCGCACACTGGGTTGACATTTTCATCGTGCTGTCCACTACAACCCCGAGGTCTCTCTCCTGGTCGGTCACCGCCAGTTCAGACCCCATGAGCGTATATGTGAAATTCAGATTTTTTGCTCCAATATGCATAATTTTACACTTGTTTATATTGAATTGCATTTGCCATTTTTCTGCCCATTCACTCAGTTTGGAGAGGTCTTTTTGGAGCTCTTCGCAATCCCTTTTTGTTTTAACAACCCTGAACAATTTAGTGTCGTCAGCAAACTTGGCCACTTCACTGCTCACTCCTAATTCTAGGTCATTAATGAACAAGTTGAAAAGTACAGGTCCCAATACCGATCCTTGAGGGACTCCACTTTCTACTGCCCTCCATTGGGAGAACTGTCCGTTTATTCCTACTCTCTGCTTTCTGCTTCTTAACCAATTCCTTATCCACAAGAGGACCTCTCCTCTTATTCCATGACTGCTAAACTTCCTCAGAAGCCTTTGGAGAGGTACCTTGTCAAACGCTTTTTGAAAGTCTAAGTACACTATGTCCACTGGATCACCTCTATCTATATGCTTGTTGACACTCTCAAAGAATTCTAATAGGTTACTGAGACAGGACTTTCCCTTGCAGAAGCCATGCTGGCTCTGCTTCAGCAAGGCTTGTTCTTCTATGTGCTTAGTTAATCTAGCTTTAATCATACTTTCTACCAGTTTTCCAGGGACAGAAGTTAAGCTAACTGGCCTGTAATTTCCGGGATCCCCTCTGGATCCCTTTTTGAAGATTGGCGTTACATTTGCCACTTTCCAGTCCTCAGGCACGGAGGAGGACCCGAGGGACAAGTTACATATTTTAGTTAGCAGATCAGCAATTTCACATTTGAGTTCTTTGAGAACTCTCGGGTGGATGCCATCTGGGCCCGGTGATTTGTCAGTTTTTATATTATCCATTAAGCTTAGAACTTCCTCTCTCGTTACCACTATTTGTCTTAGTTCCTCAGAATCCCTTCCTGCAAATGTTAGTTCAGGTTCAGGGATCTGCCCTATATCTTCCACTGTGAAGACAGATGCAAAGAATTCATTTAGCTTCTCTGCAATCTCCTTATCGTTCTTTAGTACACCTTTGACTCCCTTATCATCCAAGGGTCCAATTGTCTCCCTAGATGGTCTCCTGCTTTGAATGTATTTATAGAATTTTTTGTTGTTGGTTTTTATGTTCTTAGCAATGTGCTCCTCAAATTCTTTTTTAGCATCCCTTATTGTCTTCTTGCATTTCTTTTGCCAGAGTTTGTGTTCTTTTTTATTTTCTTCATTCGGACAAGACTTCCATTTTCTGAAGGAAGACTTTTTGCCTCTAAGAGCTTCCTTGACTTTGCTCGTTAACCATGCTGGTATCTTCTTGGCCCTGGTGGTACCTTTTCTGATCTGCGGTATGCACTCCAGTTGAGCTTCTAATATAGTGTTTTTAAACAACTTCCAAGTATTTTCGAGTGATGTGACCCTCTGGACTTTGTTTTTCAGCTTTCTTTTTACCAATCCCCTCATTTTTGTGAAGTTTCCTCTTTTGAAGTCAAATGTGACCGTGTTGGATTTTCTTGGCAATTGGCCAGTTACATGTATGTTTAATTTAATAGCACTGTGGTCACTGCTCCCAATCGGTTCAACAACACTTACATCTCGCACCAGGTCCCGGTCCCCACTGAGGATTAAGTCCAGGGTTGCCATCCCTCTGGTCGGTTCCATGACCAACTGATCTAGGGAATAGTCATTGAGAATATCTAGAAACTTTGCTTCTTTGTCATGACTGGAACACATATGCAGCCAGTCTATGTCCGGGTAGTTGAAGTCACCCATTACTACCACATTTCCTAGTTTGGATGCTTCCTCAATTTCATATCTCATCTCAAGGTCTCCCTGAGCATTTTGATCAGGGGGATGATAGATCGTTCCCAGTATTAAGTCCCTCCTGGGGCACGGTATCACCACCCACAACAATTCTGTGGAGGAGTCTGCCTCTTTTGGGGTTTCGAGCTTGCTGGATTCAATGCCTTCTTTCACGTATAGAGCAACTCCGCCACCAATACGTCCTTCCCTGTCCTTCCGATATAGTTTATATCCAGGGATAACCGTATCCCACTGGTTTTCTCCATTCCACCAGGTCTCGGTTATGCTCACTATATCAATGCTCTTCTCTAAGACCAAGCACTCCAGTTCTCCCATCTTGGTTCGGAGGCTCCTAGCATTAGCGTACAGGCACTTGTAAGCAGTGTCTCTCTTCAAGTGTCTTTGGCACTTGTGGTTAGGCCTGTGGTAATTTTGCTCTTCTGAATTTATATCCTGTGCCCCTGCTCTCACAATGCCTACTTCTAGGCCTACCCCTTTTAAAATTTCATCGTATCTTTGGTTTTTATCCCAGGGGGGAGGTTTATTCCGAACCGGACCTTTCTCAGCTCCTGTCAGGTTTCCCCCCTCAGTCAGTTTAAAGCTGCTCTGCTACCTTTTTAATTTTAAGTGCCAGCAGTCTGGTTCCATTCTGGTTCAAGTGGAGCCCGTCCCTTTTGTACAGGCCCGGCTTGTCCCAAAATGTTCCTCAGTGCCTAACAAATCCGAACCCTTCCACCCGACACCATCGTCTCATCCACGCATTGAGACTGCGAAGCTGGGCCTGTCTGGCTGGTCCTGCGCGTGAAACCGGTAGCATTTCAGAGAAAGCCACCTTGGAGGTCCTGGCTTTCAGCATCCTACCTAGCAACCTAAATTTTGCTTCCAGGACCTCACGGCTGCATTTCCCCATGTCGTTGGTGCCAACGTGCACCACGACCACTGACTCCTTCCCAGCACTGTCTACCAAACTATCTAAACGACGGGCGATATCCGCAACCTTCGCACCAGGCAGGCAAAACACCTTGCGGTCTACACGTCCATCACACACCCCACTGTCTATGTTCCTAATGATCGAATCACCCACTACAAGGATCCCTCCACCCCCTGGAGATATATCCTCGGCACGAGAGGGTAGCTGCTCATCCCCCAAGGAATGGGTCCCTTCTAAGGGATCGTTTCCCTCTTCCTCAGCTGGATGCTCTCCTTCCCCGAGACCATCGTTCTCCATGATAGCAGGAGAGCTATCATCGTTGGAGTGGGACACAGCTATAACGTCCCTGAAGGCCTCCTCCACACACCTCTCTGCCTCTCTCAGCTTTTCCAGGTCCGCCACCTTGGCCTCAAGGAAATGAAGTCGTTCCCGGAGAGCCAGGAGCTCATTGCACCGAGAGCACACCCACGACTTCTGTCCAACAGGCAGATAGTCGTACACGCTGCAGGCAGTGCAAAACACTGGAAAGCCACCACACCCCTGCTGGCTTCTTACCTGCATAGTTTTGTTTAAGGTTTATTATGTCAATGGGTTGGAGACTGCGGTTTAGTTGAGGTCAGGGAACAGACGGGCAGAGTGGGGGGCCCTGGTCTCCTCGCCCTGCTGCCGAACTCGCTCTGCTGCTTAACTCGCCTTGACGCTTTGTCAGCTGGGGCCTTGATGCTTCATCAGCTGGGGCTCCCTCTAGCTCGTGGAGCAGGCTCCCTCGCTAGGGTGCTCTGACTTTGTTTTCAAGGTGCTTACAGATTGACTGCTTTATAATCTGCTCCAGAGTTTTTCCAGGGATTGATGTTAGGCTCACTGGTCTGTAGTTCCCTGGTTCCTCCATTTTACCTTTTTTGAAGATAGGGACAACATTAGCTCTCCTCTTTAGCTGTTTTACCCCTTTTTTCCTTGTTGGAATTGCTTGCCAGTGCGCTTTTAGAATTTCCTTTTTTAGAAACTCCCACCCATCTTGGACTTACAATTGGTCTGGGTTTATTAAAATCAGCTTTCCTGAAGTCCAGGGTGCATGTATGGCTACTCTCAGCTTTTGCTTCTGTTAAAATCAAGAATTCAGGTATGGTGTGGTCATTTTCCCCCAGAGTTCTCGTTGCAAGCCTAAATAATGGCTGTATTTCCACATAACACTAAATCATTGTTTAGTGGTAACATGGATGAGCAGCAGTCTGCTCTCCCATCTTCTCACCTCCTCTTGCACAGCCAGGAGGATGTCGTTTGTGAAGATTTGTTTGACTGGCAATGAATGTTGGTTTATTGCGTCATCCAAACCAGGAATCCTGGCTTACAAAAAACACTGGTGTGTTTCAAAACAATCCAACTTCAAATCATAGATAAAGAATCTGCCTTGTTTAACAGAGCTTGTTTTACGCCAGGATTCCTGGTTCATACAAAACAAAAAGGCAACATTCATTGAAAGTCAAACTGATCTCCACAGAGGTTCTCTAAGAGGCACAACACTACACATTTTTGTTGAGCATGCATTTTATCTCACATTTCTGCCTCTAAATCTCCTTGCCCTTATAAGTCTTGGATCATTTCAAAGGCTACCACATTTTCATCCTTTATTTTCATCCATTCTTGATGACCAACATCGGTTCTTCATAATGTGATAAAAACCCATGTGTTTCTGAAGAGAGTACCTTCACTTGCAAAAATACTAATGAATACCAACTTGCACAAGGCCTCTTTTGTAAAGCAGAAAAAAATGTTTCAGCTGTTTTTAGAGAAGCTTCAAGATATCTTTCTCAATTAAGTTTGCACAGAAAAGAAATTTCAGTTCATGAAGAATAAAGCCACCATGGCCTCACACAAAGTTGAGGCTGCTAAAGCACAGATGAATCACTACAAAACATATCCTCTGTTTGCCTTCTGTGAACAGGAATGCTTCTCTTGGTGATATTAAAAACTGAGATACCCACTAATTTGCCAAATGCATAATTTCTTCTAAACTCCTGCTCCCCTTAGTGTCAGTTTCCTTTTATCTGTTATCTAACCTCTTACACAGCATTTGGAGAACTCCCACTTGTCTCTGTTTTGTTAATAACACAAGTAAATCTGCAAAAGCTATCATTGCTTGAAAACATTTGTACACGGAAGAATATTTTTGGATACCATGTAATAATAATAATAATAATAATAATAATAATAATAATAATAATAATAATAATGCTTTTTTAAAATCCATGTCAGTTTTGTTCACATGCTCTGCTGCCCAGACCACCCTATAACCAGAACACCTTGCAAATCTCAGTAGATCTTGGCTGGGATTCAGAGATCCTCTTCCACACATGTCAAGCAGTTGCTCTTCTTACCCAACAAGTTCATACAATGGATTGTTACATGAGAAAAATCCAAACTGCAAGAGATCTTTTCAATATACAGAAGCATCTTTTGCATAGCTAATTAGCACAAGTAGCTTTCATGAGGGCTTATATATCTACATGCACATCTGCACGTGTGATGGATTTTACTCCCCTTGTGAGCCTCTGGCATCTGGCTTGTATCTTCAGAATACTCCACCAAGCTTCCTTAGCCATACGGATCCCACAAAATGGTAAGCATACAAGATATATGGATATACTTGGAAATGGAAATGTAGAAAATGTGTTTGGACTACACAGAACATAAAACTGACTTTCATTTCTTTATTATGCAAAATTCCCATTATTATGACAGAGGGACATAATGGGGGTGGCCTTGTACAATGCATCTCAGCCTGCTCTTCACACATCGATGTATTGAGGCACCCTGTTGTATTCATGTAAACTGTGGCCAGACCACCTGATACTGGGAGCAGAGTTAGGTTTTGCTCCCCAGACTAATTTTATTTGAGTAAAATGACGTCCACCAAAGAGTGGACTATTATTTCATATGAATGAAAGTCAAGGGTTGCACTGGGCCCTGGTGACCCCAGCATCTAGAGTGAGTGGTAGCTTTTCCTTCACACGCAACCCTTTTGCCAACTGGAGATCACTTAATTTGTCTCTTCCTACAATGGTGTTGAGCCTCAGCTCTCCCTGAAGGAGCAGGGAGGGGAGAGGCATGAGTTTCAGGCACCTCAGCTGGTAGAAGGTGCGGAAGACCCAGGAGTTGTTGAGTCTGCTCGGGGCCTTGGGGGGAGCAGTGAACTTGAACTCCAGCCAATTCCCACGGGTGGCCCAAGCTCTGTAGAGGAGAGTGTGCTGCCCCCAGTTGTTCCCAAGGGCCCATCAGGGGACACCCCAGAGGTTGTACCAACTCCTCTCTTGCCAAGCAGTTCCCAGGACGCTTCCAGCGTGACGCCACCTCCTGACCTCGAGCCTGCAGCCCAAGAGCAGGTGTCTTCCGACGAGCCATTGGAAACACCCCCCCTTGCCTTATGCCCGCCGCCGTGAGAAACGGACAGGGCAGAGACAGGACTTACGAAGGAGTCAGAGATTACGATCAAAAACGTTCCCTACATAAGCTGCCCTCTCAAAGAGGGGAGTCGCTGAGTCAACTTCCTTCACGCGCCACAGAGCATGTCTAGCGTGTAGTTAGGGGTTTCTAGTGAGTAAGGCAGGTTTCTATATGAAGCGCAATGTCCTAGATGTATCCATTACTTTAATAAAGCAAGATTTAATTGCACCCGCGTCTCCGTCTCGTGGTTCCAGCTCTGGACAGAACAAATGGGAGAAAATAGGCATATTGCAATAGGGATACAACTCCAAAAACCAGAGATTTTATTTCGATTGCCCACCAACTGCATCTCACATTGCACCTGTTTTCTTTTTCCCATGAACTCTATGGGAAGCATGAAGAACTACCTTAGATTGTGTGTGTGTGTGTGTGTGTGTGTGTTTTGCAAGAAAGAGGCATCCAGACCATCTTTTTATGCATGTAAATGTACGGCATAAAAAGAAATAAGGCGACACCAGGAACTTCTCCCTCTCCTGGGCTCCTGCAGGAGGAAGGATGGGATAAAAATTCAAACAATAGCAACAGCAGCAAGAGCAACTTCTTCACAAGCCCTCATTCTTTTCAATGAGAACATGCAAGTCTTGTTGAAATGAATGATTCTCAAACAAGAGAATTACTAGGTGGATTATGACACGTATCTTTTTATATGCAACACAAATGTCTGTTCAATATTTTCTAGTGCATTAAAAACTGAGGAAAACACTGAAGATTCCTCTCACCGAAGACACTGACGGCAGTCGTTTTGTTGTTCGTCCCGGCAACATTGCTTGCCATGCAGGTATAGTCTCCAGTATCCTGCGGTCGAACCCTTTCAAGGTGAAGACTCCCATCACTACGAACACTGACATAGGGATTCTGGACCACCTGAGGAAAGGAAATCAGATGGATTTATTTGTCTTCTAGATTTAACTTGGGAATTAACAACAACCCGGATTTTGCTTTAAAAAATAAGATCTAAATATTGTCCCAAAGTAACCCAAATTCTGTGGCAAAGCAGCCTCCAAAGGGAAACAAATAGACAGTATTTCAGTGGCAACCTCTTACACACATACACCAGGAACTAATTTTACACAACCTTTGATTGCATGGTAGATGAAGTTTAGCAGGAAACGACTACATCAAACTGCAAACCAGACCATACTGTAGTTGGGTACCATTTCCTATTTTAGGCTTTTTAGCCCCATCTTGAACATATTGTTTCTAGATTCCTGTGTTCTTCTAAGTACCCTTTTTAAAAAATTAGTTCACAGATTACAGCTTTTGTTTCATGCTTTACCTATCTTTTTTGGTGGCACCTTATCATTGGAACTCACAGAGGAACAGAGAAGCTGCTTCATACCAAGTCATGCCATTGATCCATCCAGCTCAGTATCATCTAAACTGACTGGCAGCAGCTTTCGAGGATTTCAAGCAGGGATATTCCCAGTCCTACTTGGAGATGCCAGGGACTGAACATGGTGCCTTCTGTATGCAAAACAGATCTGTACCACTGAGCCCCTTCAGCTATCAGCTATTCCCACTCATTAAGAAGAACCTGAATATTTATTTTTTTCCACATACTTTCCACAATTAATAGGTGCATTTTAATTTAGTGCAATCCTTCCTCCATTCTCTTCCTTTATCCTTTTCCTCTTTTGTTTTCCTCATGTGTCTGTTTATTTAGGCTGAAATCCTGTGGGCAGGATTTCAACTTCTTGTTTTTGTTCAATTTCATTCTATGGATTTTTATATTATATTGTACAGTGCCTTGTATTTTTGGAATGTAAGAAACAGAACATGCTGAAGAATTACCATGACAGCAGTCAGCATGTCTATAGGCCTTCCTCCCCTTGATGGGCTGGCACAGTTGCAAACCAACTCGGGATGACGTCAGGAGGTAGTTGGGCTGAGCCCTGATTGCTGACCCTTGCTAGATCCAGCATAGCTGAGTGTTAACATGAGCAGACTGAAAGGGATGTGGTGTGGCTGTGGGAGCAGCCTGAAGATACCAACTCAGCCCCTGACTGTATATAAGGTCATGGGCAAGACATGGAGAGAGAGGCAAGCAGTAGCGGCACCATACTAGGTGATAACATAAGAGATACCCAGACTCAGACAATAGCATATGACCTCAGAGGCAGCAAAGAAAACACAGAAGAGGCAGACTTAATTTTGGGGCAACTAAAATAGAGGTCTGTGAGTGTAGAGACTCTGGAGATACCCTATGGGCAGGGAAAAATGGCTAGCCATATGAACAAATGGAGTCAAACTGTATGCAAATCAGAAATTAATTAGAACTTCTCCAAATAAAATTGGATGAGAGCTCAAGGAGATGCACACATGTCCCCAGGAACCGCTGTAGCAAAAAGCATCCCTCAGAGCCCTATTTCTTACCTCTTACTCCAGAGGAGGTATGGCGGGTCCTTCTTGCTCTTTAAGACAGTCAACAAAGGCATCTGTGACAGACTAGAGCTCTACTCTCAGCCTCCCCCAGTACTTTGTGCACGACCACCTTTTGTCCACCATTCCCCCATAGAACATATTGTCATGAAATTGTAGCATGGTTCAGAATGGTTTAATGTAACATGGCTCTGATGCAGGGAATTGTGGGGATTTCTTCTTCTGTAGAGATGGGCCTCTGAGTGACTGGAAAACTCCCAAGTTTCATTTCTCAGCTGCAGCTAATCAGGAGGTTTGAGAAGAAGCACCTGAATATCTCTGCTATCTGATGAGAGCCTGGTACCAAGGTCAAGCAGGCCTGAGAACAGTTGAGATCGGGGGGGGGGGGCTGTTAGGCGCAAAAACTGGAGAAGCTTCTGGAAGCATTACCTCATTAGAAAGCCCCAATTGGCTAAAATAGTATGGACTGTTGCTGGGGATTTTTCCTTAAGTAAAGGGGGTGAAACCTATAGCCTTTGTTCCCTTGGGTTCCATCTTGACAGGTGGTTACCTGAGTGGGGTTCCACCACCTTCACTACCCAACTTATGCCTCTGTGGGGGGAGGTGAGATTGGCAACAACTACCTCTTCAAATAAGTAGAATAGGCTAGTTAGTTTTGTTATTTTGGCTTGTGTCTGAACTCTCTTGTATGTTCTACCTAAACCCCTGTTTGGGTATGGGTTTAAAGAAATTGTTTTGCTGCTATTAATTGTGCACTTATATTTTATTCAATAAAGCTACTTCTTATTTACCCATGTGTGTTCTTTGCAGGAGGAGAAATTTGGCTCTGAACCTGGTACCTTGGCCACTGACCACTGACTACCATGTTTTTTGGGTTGCTTGGGGCTTCAGGACGAGGAGCGCCTGTTTGGCTTTTGTCCTTGGAAATCCCTGGCAGAATTATTTCTGGGCTCTGGGTTTCCCCTGACTCAAAGTGGTTATTTAGATTAAGGGGTGGTAGCAGCCTACATACTACCTTGCAGGATTGGTGTTGGTTTGCACAACCTTGGCAAGGGGAAAACGGTTTGTCAGGATCAATTGCCCAGCGTTGGGAATTGGGTCCTGGAAATGCACCTGGCACCTGTGGGTTGGCGCTAGAGCATGACACTTATTGTCTCTCCTTTTGTCTCAGTTTGCTACTGAGCTTTCCGAACTCAGAACTCTGTGGTCCATTCCTCGGGGGGGGGTGATATATGGAGGAAGGAATATGGACAGTTCCAGAGTCCCTGGAGGATCTGTTCAATCTTTCCCACTGCCTCCACTAATCCCAGTCTTGCCACCCTAGGGATGGGATCCATTGGCCAATGCCAGTTCAAAAGCATTCCGTTGACCTAAAAGGCTGGCATCCATTTGAATTCGTTCTTTATTTGCTAGCCGTTGCTTTTACTGATCTGTATTTTTTTTCACTCAGAAAAAAGACTGATATTAATATTGATATTTTTAAAGGAAATACTGATATTTTGAAGATATCAATATTTTTAAGGTTAATATTGATAAATTATCATCCTTACAATCGATGTTTTGAGAGGCGGATTTGTTTCAAAAAAAAGTCTATTTTCACAATTAGCTGCTGAAATTTGCTACATTAAAATTCGATTCTCAACTATTGAGAATAAGCAAATTAATGGAAAATTTAGTACCAAATCTGAACCGGGTAGAATTCTAGCACATCCCTATGCCACCCTTATTGCTGCCACCCTCATTCTTGCCATTCTTCCTCCCCTGCCGGTTGGGTTGCTCTGCTCTTTATGCAGCTGCAGAGAGTGTTAGTTGTTAGATGCCAGCTGAGCCTGATCTCCCACAAACCTTATTTAACCATTTAAAATCACATTTGTAATGTCTTCCCCCTTCTAGGAGCCCAGGGCAGTATTCATGGAGGTATTTCATCCTTGCAAGAACCCTGTGAGGCTGGGTTAGGCTGAGAGATTGCAACCGTGTTCACATGATAATATCTCAGTTTAATGATGCATGATATGAACACACTCTCTGGTCGTGCACACAGCTCCTTTCCTTCTGCATTTCCCCAAGCCAGCAAACAAGCCAGGAAGTCTTCCATTAACCATAGTATTCCATTTTATCCAAACTTGAGAAAGTATAATTGACGGCTTTGGAATAAGCCATCATTTGACTTTGGCCTGATATCCTGGTTTGTTTCAAAGCTGTTAATCTTAAACTATTAACCACCTATTAAACCAAACGATGATAATCTGAATTCTCTCAATGACTTGCCCCATCATCTAGCAGATCCCCTAGCTGTGTGCAGAAGTAAACTGAAGTTGCCATAGTTCATAATGTGCTGCTTCATGTTGGTTCGCTTGAAACTCTATTTGCATTTTTTTTAAAAGGATGTTGCCACAATTTTATGTCTTTCCCAGTTGTTCCTCCACCAATAAGCAGAACACTTACCACCATACTATTTTTAATCCATTTTCTCTCTGGGATAGGGTTCCCTGCCAGCAGCACGCATGACAAAGTCAGCTGCTGACCTTCAATTACATTTACTGCTGCTGGGCTCATTCCAATTAGAGGTGCAACTGTATCAAAGAGAAAGAAAAAAAGGAGAAACAATAATTGTGCATGTTCCCATGAAAATGCAAAAAAAAAAAAACTCAGCTACAAAAAGGACATAAATCTCTCCAGTGGTTTAGAAGAATCTGGCGTATATAGCACTTATCTCAAAATTAGTTAATTTTATGAAGAATCATTCTAGATTACAACAAATTTATTGAAACATGTTTACATAATTAATTGTTAAAAGGTTTAATACAATGTCTCATAATCTCTTCCATTTTTATCCTAAAAATTATTACTAAGAAGAATGCTCAGCTAGAACTGCAACCCATGCTGCAAACCAAAGCAACCATGAAATTACTTAGCATTAAGTTATTCCATTTTATGAATCAAGACTACTCTTTCTGATACAGAATATTTTAACTTGATACTTTATTTAGGTTTTACTTTATTTTAAGGGTTTTTTAAATGCTTTTAAGATTAGTGCTTTAACACTAAGGAGATGACAGGTGGGAAATCTAAATGTGACACTGTTTTTTGGTCTCTTTTCCCAATGGTTTTAACATTGGATAAGTATTTAACACAGATGTTCTTCATTTCAGAGTAATTGTTCAACACACATTGGCCTGGTTCGCACTTAATGCTAAGCCATGGTTTTTAAACCATGATTTATTTGATCATCTGAATCCAGCCCAGCAGCTTAACCATAGTTTGTTAACCACAAGCAAACAATGCTCTTAAGTCATGGTTTGTAGTTGGTTTATAAACCTTGACTTACGTTAACCTGCATGTGACCCTAGCCTATACGTGGAAAGCCCATGAGGAAAATGATTCTGTTCTGGATATGGTATTGGCATTGGACTGAAGCCAGGTAAGTCAACTATTACAAATCCCATGTTATCAGTTAATTACCAAGTCCTGTCACTGTAAGTGTAGCCGGCCGTGAGACAATCTTCCCAAACTGGTTTTCAGCTTCACAGATATAGGTTCCCTCATCATTAACCCATAAATCTAAAATTAGATAAAAGATTTTAAAAAGAAAATGAATTAGCACTTAACTGTAATAAAAATCAAAATACTTATAAACAAATATGATCAGTGCAAACATATATTACATAAATATATTATCACATATCACATTGAATATCATCTTATCACTTTAATAACATGCCATGAAACTGGGCACAGTCTACCAGGCAATACAAGTTACTTCAATTCATGACAAAGAGGATCATTTGACTCTTTGAAATTAAAAGAGGCTGCAGCACAGAGATACTTGGTGATTTGGTTCAGCATATGAAATAATGTTTATTAATGAATTAATAGTAAACACAGCAAGGTCAAGAGGCAATGAAGCAATGACATTTACTTTCTCCTATAAAAGACAGAATAAAAGGAATGCAACAGAGGATTCAGAGATGGGGCAATCCTGCTCCCCTGATACTGGTAACAGGAGGGACATAGGTGAGGCATGTTTTTTTGCAGCCATCCAAACTATGACTTCCAGCTGAAGTCAGTTTACTCTCTCAGAATGAAGTAAATGGTTCCCATTTACTACTAAGAGATAAATACAGTCCATCATTCTGATGGGGCCAGAAAAGATCTAACATACCCTATTATGCAGTCTTTCCCAGGCCGCCCTTCTGAGTTTCTTCTGACTGTTCTACTTGAGGGTTCTGATAAGGCAACCACTGAACTGCTTTGCTGTCTGCCATAGCTTCTGTTACCAAGTCTTATTTTTAATACTTAATACTATGGTTGTAACTGTGGTCAGTTGACTGAAAATAAAGATTGACTGACATTCTGATGGGTATTTTCTTAGTATAACATAATGGTTGCTTCCCATGTTTATGACTTTAAGTCACAAGAATGTCGATACAAGTCACTCCTTCCTGAGGCTAAAATCATAATGAGGGAAGATTTTGTAAATGTATTTTCTAAGAATTTTGTACATTATGCCAAATACTTCCTAGATTCTTAGCATACTATCATGTGCTTCTCTTGAACAGAAACTCTTTCTATTTTATGATTTTTGACATGTGTGATTGTGGGAACATTTCTGTGAACTGCAATATGCAAAATGGCTCAGGGGCTCTTCCACCTAGCAGTTTATTGTGTTTTTGGAATTGCTCATGCATGCAACTTGTTTACAGCAGTCATATCATCCTCATCTAAATGCTATCCCATATTTGTTTTCCCATTTAATCCAGATTTAATATTTCTGCGGGGTTTTTTTTATTTATTGGATTGTCCATGCAAATGGTAAATCCAGATTAAATGGAAAAATATTATGAGGCATCATTCTGATGAGGAAGATGTTGTGTGGCCCGTGACCATGTCCACAATAAAAGTGCCATATGTAAGCCCCCTAGATTCAATAATGTGGGGTATATTACGCATTATTTTTCTTTGCCTTTTATATATACAAGTTTCGTCTACCTACTGTTAAAAGAAAGGCCGCCTGTTCTGAGCTGACTGATGGAACTAACTGCAAAATGTCTTGAGAAAAGTGGAGCACCGTCCAGTCGTTGCCACTTCACCTTTGGTTCTGGGTAACCTTGAACATGGCAAGCCAATGTCACATTTGAGCCAATATCCACAGATTCATCACTGGGCTCTTGTGTGAAAACTGGAGGAGCTGTGTACACAGGAAAACAATCATCAGAGAATGAGTAATAGTAATAGAACTTTAGTATTTATTTTGAAATGACATATGCGTGACTCAAGATTTATATCTTGCAATGTGCAAGCGCTGTGTCCTTCAGTGTCATTCTACGAATGAAATGCTGTTAGAAAAGACCTTGGTTCAAAACCTTGCTCATCCATGAACTTGTTAAATAGTCTTGGATATGCAGAGCACTAGATCTCAGGCAAAACACCCCACTGGTAAAACAGGAACAATAGTTATCCACCTCACAGACTGGCTGAAAGGACAAACATTTTAACTCAAGTACTTTTTCACACTGAAAATATTGTGTAAACCACATATAAAATTGTAATAAACTTAGCCCAATGGCGCCAGAGTGGAGCCCAGAGTGTCCCTAACTCTGCTAACTTCGTTTGATTCCAGGAAGTAACAGAAAATAGTATTTGAGATCCCAATATTTTTTTCAACCATAGCTATATATATTTCTCCTTCTATAAAATTATTGAGAATGGCAGGGAACCAAAGATCCATGCATAGTGTTCTCACTTGCTCTCAGCCCATTATACCCCCAAAAAGGATCAGGTCAGAGGATCCTCTGGAACAGAATTCAATACAGCACATGGGACAACAGTTGCATAGGAAAACTAGGAATTAGCACACACCCAAGAGAAAGGAATCCCTTTCCATTCACACACAAATCTCTTTGGATCCCAGACCATGTGAACAATATCAATATACAAAAAGCATGAGCTTATTTTAAACAGCCTTGCACAATTTGCATGCCTTTATTCTGAAGCCATTATGCTTACAGCCAACATCCAGAGTTATTTGGCCAGATGCATGTCCTGCAATATTGGTTGCAACGCACATATAGTCCCCAGCATCCAGGTCCTGCGTTTCCTGAATCTTCAGAAGGCCCCGATGGAAGTCAATAATAAGAAATTCTGATGCCCTCAACTCTAGGTCACCTAGATCCAAGCAAAAAGTAACAATAGTCAGTAGTTAATTTTAAAAACCTTGACCCATTTCAGTAAGCCAAATAACCTTTTCATTTCTTTTTGAGACACCAAAATGATACTGCTTCATTATAAGCATCTAGATGAATATCATGGCAAGAACATAAAATGGAACAAGGAATTGTATACACGATGGATGCTGTGCCAACTCAAGAACTATTTGCTGCAACACTACAGGATTTTGTTGTTGTTATGTGCCTTGAAGTCTTACAATATTTGAATTTGGGCTCATCCACATAATCATTTGACGTGGTAATTTGAGTAGATGAGCTTCTCACTTCTTGCCTCCTATTCATGACGTTTTATTCACTGCAGTGGCTGCATACTTGGCTACAAGAATATTGTATGCTAAATATAGAAGAGTATGTGAGATACCAAGAATAAAGAATGGAGAAGAAAAGCTTGGGAGTATATTGCCATAGCTAAAGTGACAGATTTCTTGAGGTTACAAGAAGGAAGAGTGAGAAATGATAGTTTTTTGGATAAGTGTCAAAGGCTTGTTGAATATATTCAATATTACGGTTCCACATCTGGTATGTACTCGGGATTTATGAGTTTTGAATAAGCTGCACTTAAAAATAGTTTGATTTAATAATTCGTAAGATATTTGATGGGTAATTTTCTTCTATTTTGATCATTTTATATTTTTTGCTTTTTTCTGGTATGCATCATGGTCATATTCTTTTATGTATATCTTTGGTTCTTAATTAATGAAAAAAATAAGTTCTGCAATTTTATCTCATGGGGGGAAATTAGCCATGCAGTCAGGTAAAGTACCTTTAAACCATTTAACCTGTGGAGGTGGGACTCCAGTGCTTTTGCATTCCATTACAGTGGTGCCTCCAAGAGCAATCAGAAGTTCGCTTTGGACTACTATCAGTTTCGGAACTTCTGCAATGGAACAAGAGAAGAGACACTAAAAACATGCAAGTCTGGGTTATTCAGCAATTTCTTTGACAGACTGGACAGAGTATATTCCAATCCTTAGCAAACTATTCCAAAATATGGTTGTTAAAATGAATAGACCAGAGGCTCCCAAACTGTGGTCCACAAGGTTCGTTAAGATGGTCCGTGGCATGTCTGCATTAAATATTCACATTGGTTTTTAATTGTATTTTTATTGCTGCTTTTATTTCTCACATTGTATTTTATTGTATTACAATTTAAATCCTATGGAATGCAATAAAATATAATAAAAGAAGCAATAGAAATACAGTTTAAAAACATGCAGCATCTAGCACAGTGCATTATAATTGCTACAACAGGCAGAAAAATCAAAAGCGGTCCACCAAAAGCAGTTTTCAAGTAGTCTGTCCGGAGAAAAGGCTGGGAGCCCCTGGCCTAGACAAATATATTAAATTGAGGGAGGTACACTGACTCTTTCTAATCCATTCTTCTCTAATCCGCTAGTAAAGCCAACTAAACTACTGGCCATCACCATATTTTGTGCTCCTGAATTCCATGAGAAAAGAGTCACATTTTCTTTTATCCAAACATCTTCTGGACATTCCACTTATTTGGCAAGGAAATCTAATCGGAATCTGAAACACGCAAAAGATTCTTCTATCTGTCAGTTCACAAAGGAATGAATGACAAAGAGCGACAGCTCAGCAACAAAGTAAATAACACACACGTTGAAGGTCCCAAGTTTGATCTGTGGCATCTCCAGTTTAGAAAAAGAGGTCTCAGGTAACAAAACTGGGAAAGATCTCTGCCTTGAAAAGTCATTGGCAGTCAAAGTGGACAAAAGGGGACCAATACTCTGATTCAATGTAAGGTTTATTTTTATGATCAAATATTCACGAATTGATCTTCAATACTCACACACTGATCTTCAACTTTCTGCTTAATTATGATTAGCAACTATTAAAAGGAAGGAGTCAGCTAAATTCTGTTTCTTATTATACTTGCCGGTGTATGTGAGGATAGACGTCTCCTTGACTGTTCCGGCTGCATTACTAGCCAAACAGCCATATAGTCCCGCATCTTTGGGGATTGCATTTTTTATAGTTAATGTGCCTTCACGAGTTAACCTGTACCTGTGGGAGGAAAAAGCATCCACAGAAACTAGAAGTGACTACAGCAGTGATGTTACGAAGGTTCAAATGTCAGAGCAGCGTAACGAGGGGGATTTTCACATATGTACACAATTTCTATGGGCACAGAATATGTGCACCTCATGTTTTCACTTCATAATTATAAACTTATAAACGGCTTACAGAAATTATCAAAATATTAGCGGGGCGGAACTCAGTGTATTTGCTATTTAGTGAACTACCATCACCATCATTCCATGCATAACAAAAGAAGAAATTAAATTCACAAGGAGCCTCTAAAGCTATCTTTTGTTTCCTTTGACTTTCAGCCTAGACCTCAGAAAGCACAGGGTTTGTTCTAAAAGTATTCTATCACTTGGTAGCCTACTGTGCTGGGAAAAAAGAAAACCCTTCTATCAGCATGGGAAACTTCTTCCATGTCTCTGGACAATCTTCTTTGTTCTTCTCTGTATTTACCAGCAGTGACTGGAACATTAGTACATGAGGAGAGACTAGTCAAAATGCTGAGGGAACACCCTTCATATAATTCAGTGGTCTTTATGTAGGCAGTGGCAGCCCAGAATTACCTGAAATTGTGAAGTGAGGGTCTTAGCTTGTTCAATCTCCCAACACATTTTCAGTGAAGGATATTTCATGATTTCCCCCCCCTCCCCCCTGGTCAGAAGACGAGGATAGAGGTAAAGAGGTCTACATGTACCTGTGGGATCCCATAAGAAACATATCATTGTGCGTCCACACTACTGTTGGCTTTGGATAGCCACTTGCAGAACAACTGATGGACACTTCGGATCCTTCAGTAAATGACTGATTCTTGGGTGAGACAATTGCTTTGGGTGGTTCTGTTAAATATAACAAAACAAATTATTATGGTTTCCAAATATTATCTAAGTAATATACATCTGTTTTTCTATATGTAGAGAGCTGTTGCATGACTTCCCCATCTACATTCTAAAGTGGCACAAATCCAAAAATAGCTTGATCCTATTAGGGGCTCTAAGTCAAACCAGTAGCCCAGCTAAACTCTCCTTAACAGCAACAAATCACTAGTGTCACATGACTGAGATCTGAAGGGTTGAACCGGGGATTTTACACACGCAAGACACATGGGACTTCACAACAGGATTACCACCTACAAGGCAGTCATCTTTAAAACTCAAAACAAAATAGGATTTTTGAAATTTGTATATTGAATTATTTTTTCCATCATGAGATTCATTTGAGAATCCCCTCTGCACCTGTAAACATCAGTTAGACCAAAGCTCCAGCTAATCTAGTAAGAAAGCAGTTTAATTTAAAGAAATGTCATCAAGCAAATGATTGACATAAGTAAATAAAAGACTAACATTGCTTAATTGTTTTATCTTTCATGTACACAGTATCCCCACAGTCATCAACTTTGGGGATGTTACCTTTCATGAGGGTACAGATCTGAACTTCCAGATACGGAAATAATGCTGGATGATCTTGTAAGAGTGCGTCACTAAAGCTAAAATGCTGAATGACTAGCTTTCTAGCATGCACATTCAGATACGGATGTCTTTATCTGGAACAAAATAAACTAAGAAGCTGCCCTGGCCTTAGTATTATCAAGGGGATTTTGTCTTTCTCAGTAAGGAATTTTCAAAAGGTTAGGATGGCACTTTTAATTAACAAAAAAAAATTATCAGGAAATTAATGTAAAAGATCATCAACTCATGCTTATCTATAAGGGGAGATCATCAACTTATCTAATAAAGGAAGACAATAATACAGATGAAGAGAGGGAACTGCATATATGCATAATCCAAAAGTAATTATAGACCTTCCTCCCACCCAAAAAAAGGGAAGAAAGGCAGAAGGAAAAGGGAGATCACCAATCCATAGGAGAGAAATCAGTCCACCCTCATTTTCAGCTTCCTTTTCAACATTGAGCTACACAGGTATTTCCCACAGCAAAACAGCATGAAGGGAAAACATGTTTGTGTGTATACACACACGCTGAATCCATGTCAGGGACTCACTAATTCCCAGCTCAACTATTCATGCATCCAGGTGTTTAGGAGGGTGCATCTGAGCGTGTAACATCAAAATAGCTGCAGAAACATGTTTCATACACTGTGCAAAGCACGAAGTAGCTTTAAATTGCTCTAAAAATTGTGACAGGAAAGACATAACTGACAGACTAAGCAACTTAGACTGGATAGAATCAAATTGACATATAGGGGGGGCACACATGCATTTCAGTGTATATGACAGATTTGTTCTGAAGTTATTTGCCATGTGGACAGCTGCCTGGGCTATTTTTATTCCATTTTAAACATTGCCAAAACAGATGGGGGGATGTTTTAAAAGCTTTGTGGGTTTGAGGAAGATCTACTCTTCTGTTGACATTGGGAAACTGAGATTGGCTCAAGTGGGAGTACACAGTGTGCCTGAACACCACCTCTTCTGACAGTACCATGTTATTCTGTTACATAGTGAAGGAGGTGCTCAGAAATAATGGTCTTTGATTAAGATACACACTTTGCTCATTATAGCAGTTTGCCCTGTGGAAAGTCAACAAAGCATGCTGCAAGATCCAGCACAGCTACATCTGGCAGCAATTATTAGCTTTGTTTTCTGTCCCAGCAGTAGCCAGCAACACAAGGACAAAGAACCAATGGGGATGTTTTTCTCCCATGGCAAGTTTGTTTTTTCCATGGGAAAAAAACCCCTCACATTCCATGAACAACATCCAAAATTTTCCCAAAATTTTAACATGCCTGTGGGGTAATATTTTTTTGCACGTCAGGTGCATCCATGTGAAGGGCAGGCTCTGGGAGCAATAATGAGTCAGAGACAAGAGTGTGGGTTAAATGTGGCCACAGCTTTATGGTTAACAGTACATCCTTGGTTTGGCTCAGCACAGGGCAAGGATCCATCCATTGGGCAGAATGCCTACAGGCTGCTGTCATTGCCCAGTCCACCTGCTGGAATAGCCAGAGGATGTGGCAAGCTGCAAGGTAACACCGTAGTACAGGCCAGGTGTCTGGGCCCTTAAGCAACCAGGAAGCGTGGTTGACACAAAGACACACAATATGATCTTCATTGTGCTCTTGAGGATCCTACCAAAAACTATTTCCCAAAGTCCAATATTCTGGAATGGAGGGAGGAGATAGATGAACCAAAGATATAATTGCCCTTTGATTTTCCACTTGAAGTAAACATATCTTGGCTTGATAAATACCTTTGCAGTTTTGGTACTGAGTGAACAAAAGACAAACAGGAAATGCGTGGGGAGCTGTTTACATGAAATAGTATTCATGTTGCCATTTGAAACTTCCCTTACGGTAAAGCAATTGTCCCAAATGGCCATTGCTATTGCCTTACATAAAGAGCTTCCCACAGCGTTAAGCACCTATGTAGTTACTGGATTTCAAAGGCATCCACACTGGTCTGGTAACATCTCAGCAGGCTTCATTTGGGAGTGCTTGCTCAAAACGGTAACAAGTAGTGCTATCCACCTGCACTGGGATGGAGGGTTGGTGAGAAGCTATTATTTTATGCTCTCCCGTTCTTTAGTGGTTAGAAGTTCAGGCCAGCTTTTCAGATTCAGCTGTTGAGTGAGAAGACATACCATGCAGTTGTAATATCTGTTTAGAGCAAGCAGGACAAAAGCAGGCCCATAGGCAGGCAGGAAGAGCTAATCCTTCATCTGAAGATCCTAAGAGCAGTTTTGTGGCCCATAAACCTCTTAGCAAATTCCTTTCAGCAACCCCCAACTCAAATTGCTCTCTTGCTTAGACCAGTTCAAAACTGCACGAAATGTTCCTTTCAGGCTGAACCCTGCAGATATTCATAGTGCAGATTTAAGATGAGGCAGGGGCTGGTTTAAATTTGCAGCCAAAAATTCCCTCCAGAAAAGAAAATATCCTCCCTCAGGTTGCAGCAAAATTAATCACCTTAAACTGCCCGCTTAGAACCCCCATTCCGGCCCAAATTCAGCTCTCAGTTGCATGGAGGCATGAAGGCATGTTGCACTTTTAAATGCTTAAACTCTAAAACAAAAAAACTAACCCACAGCCCCTTGCACTTTCCCTACAACATAAAACTCTGACTAGAAAGAAAATGAACCCATCTTTGCTGCTACTTTTTTTTTTTTTAAGTATATGCACATATTGGTCACAGTTATAGTAAAATTCTGGATCTCCCCACTGACTTCTCACAGAGCAAAATATGCAAGAGTCTGCATCAAACCTGCAAGTTTTGCCCTGCAGGACAAATTGAGATGTCAGGTTAGCAGGGGATTTCATTTGGGGAAATAGCACAGAAGGGCAAGTTTAAAAAAAATTGGCCATAATCCCAATCTGAATCCCTCTTACTGACATTTTTAAAAAAACCTATAGGAGATACCCTTCCCAGATCTCCTGCATCTTGTTTTTTTGTCTCTTAGCTAAATATTTATTTATTTATTTTATTAAATTTATTAGTCGCCCATCTGGCTCGTTATGCAGCCACTCTGGGCAACGTACAACATAAAAACATACAAATTACATTAGAGCATTAAAAAATCTCAAACAATGATAATAAAACCTAACCCACCCCTAAAGCCTGCCTGAAGAGCCAGGTCTTCAAGGCCCGGCGGAAGCTCATCATAGAGGGGGCATGGCGGAGATCATCTGGGAGGGAATTCCACAGAGTGGGGGCCACAGTTGAAAAAGCCCTCCCCCAAGTCCTCACCAGTCTAGCTGTTTTAACTGGTGGGATGGAGAGAAGGTCTTTTGAGGCTGAACTTGTTGAGCCGCATCGCTGATGATGCTGGAGGAGCTCTTTCAGATAGACTGGGCCGGAACCGTGCAGGATTTTAAAGGTCAAAACCAACACCTTGAATTGGGACCGGAAAGCAACTGGTAACTAGTGCAACTCCTTCAGCACTGGAGTAATGTGATCTCGCCGGAGGCTGCCTTTAATCAGGCGAGCCACCGCATTCTATACCAGTTGCAGCTTCCAGACTGTTTTCAAGGGTAACCCCACGTAAAGCGCATTACAGTAGTCTAGGCAAGAGAAGACCAGGGCATGTACCACCACTGGGAGCAGATGGTTGGGAAGGTAAGGGTGCAGCCTCCATATCAGATGGAGTTGATACAGCACTGCCCCGCTCACAGCCAGGATCTGAGCCTCCAAGGACAGCTGGGAGTCAAGAATGACCCCCAGGCTGCAGACCTGGTCTTTCAGGGGCACTTGTACCCCATTGAGCACCAGGTCAACATCCCCCAGCTTCCTCTTGTCTCCCACGAACAGTACCTCGGTTTTGTCAGAGATCAGCTTCAGCTTATTCCTTCCCATCCAGCCACTCACTGACTCCAGGCACTTGGACAGGGTTTCTACAGCCAACCTCAGTACTAGCCTGACTGGTCAGTAGTGGTTATTAACCATCAACTTGACACAACAGAATACCCTGGCATATACATTATCCTTCTTCAGAAGGGCTGATATAAATGCAATGGAATGCACATTACTGGCCAGTCATTGCAACCTAACCCGCAACTTGCATTGCTATTGATCTTCAAGGACACAGTGAATACCTCCTTTAAAGAAATGGCTATTATGCTCATCACAGCAGCTCGCTTGGTACTGGCTAAATACTGGAAAAAATCTCATCTCAATCTGACAGATATCTGGTATCAAGAAGTTTGGAAAACATCCTTGATGGACCTATTAACTTGTAGAATTAAAGTTCTGAGAAAAGGCACAGAGGCCGACAATTTCCATAATGTGTTATTTAAGTATTGAATATGCATCTTCCACAAATAATACTTGCATCCCACCATCATCACATAGTAACCTATGGAAAGCAGTGCCTGGTTAAAGGGGGAGGAACAAAGGGGAAATTACATACCTACTTTTATATTTGCTTTAACATCTTCAACATTAAGCTAATCACTCATGATTCCAAATGCTTATGCCTCTCATGGTTGTGACATTGGTCTTTGGTGTATAGTGTGCAGAACTGGCCAAAGATGTAGGTGCTCAGGAAGCATAATTATATACATTCTGAAATAACAGCAGGGTGACTGTGCTGCACTCCAAATGACACTCCTCTTTTAAAAGTACATACACATACACATGTTTTGTTTAGTTTCCTTCCCTGTTCCTTTCAAACAGGTAGGTGATTGACCCCCAGAAAAGAAGGATTACTAGAGTTGATTACAAATCTCCCCTGGTCCTGTGAAAATCTTTGACTCTTCCTCTTCAATCCTGTATTTTCTGAGCAAGAGGCAAACTTCAGTCAGCTAATGATTACTATTGAAACCTGCTGTGAACGATAATTAGCAACCACAGGGCATCCGGACATCTTTGTATATCTACTAATTTAGGTGTGAGTTTATTCCAAGGACATAAACTTTTAAATGAGAAAGCACTGCTTTGAGTATTTCCTGTGCTAAGAAGGATGATAGTACTAAAGGAAAATAAAAGAACGACAGATTTTGAACACAGAGTTTTAAAATATGCAGTTTGGCAAAGGATTCTCTTCTCCCTTGACTACTTTCAGTTAATAAGAAGAGCTTTGCTATCAAGATCATCTCTTTTTTACAGCCAAATATTATTCTTTTTCAATTCCTTCTAAGCTTCCAACTGAAAAAGTCAACTGTATTCTATTTTGATTGCTTGGTCTTTTACTTAGTTAAAATAAAATGGATAAAAGCAGATAACTCCAGTTACACCATCTTGAGCTTCTTGGAGTAATTGTAGAATGCACATGTGATAAAGGAAAAATATAGCACTGAATTATATCTCTCTTACAACCCATCACATTTTTAAAAGACATCTACAATGAATCCTGGGTAATCACATTAAGGGAATGGAAGGAATAAATGTAATCATTCATTTTATAAAACACCTCAATTTTCTTGCCATGTTCTTTCATATCACAGCTACTTTCAAACTGTGTAAGAGAAGGCTATATACCATTATGGGGTTGGAGGTTAAGATGGATAGTGTCTTTGGGTCCCCTTTCCAGCCTCTGATTTTGAATCTGTATAGATGGAGTTAGCAGAGACACCTGCTGAACCAGTCAAACAAGTTCCTTTCATCAGCTAATGGTTCCAGCCAGGTCTGTCAAGTGCTCCATTAACTTGTGAAAGGATTTGGCCAGGAGAGCAATGTGCTGACATAGTAACAAGGGCATACCCTCCCCTCATCCGGCTGGGGTAGGAGGTAGATTTTGAGCTAGTCTGTTGTAGAGCTGGGAACTGGAAAGACACAGAGAGGGGCCTCGCCCTCTGCGCTGAACCCCAAGCTATAGCTCCTAGGAACCTGATGGGGAACCAAGATCTGTTGGACAGTTAATGCTATGAGCCCCTTCATCTTACACTCAGGTCGTTTCAATGTGTAAATAAACCATATATTTTAAAGACACCACAGTCTCCTCTGACATTCATTCCAAGAAAACCAAACCCTAGGTAAGTGCAGGAACCCCTGAATCTCACACCACTCATAGATTGGGGTGTGTACAACCTTACTTTACATTACCCTCAGCACCTGGAAAAGTGGAAAGGTAGTATACATATATTTGTAAGGGTGTGTTGTGTGTGTCTGCGTAAAATAAATAAATCACACAGATAAACTGGAGTTATGCAGAAAAGCACTTGAGCTTCTATAAGTGCACAAAAAGTCAAACTCTCATGTGGAAGAAAAGAAGACAAAAGAAAGATAAAATAAATTGCATGTTGCCTTTTAAAATATGAACATTATCTTTTTGTGTTACCTTGCACTGTAAGGAATACAGATGCCACAGTGGAGCCACCTTCATTGGAAGCCACACAACTGTATTCGCCAGCATCTGAGAGCTTTACCATCTTGACTTCAAGTGAGAGATTGCTCATCATCCGCATCCGGGAGGGATCCATGAGATTCAGGTCTCTATTGTTTCTCTGCCAAGTGAGATTGTACCGCACTGTGCTCATAGTTAAACATGTCAATATGGCTCGATCACCAGGAGTGACAGTAACATTATTAGGAACCTGTACAGTCGGTGGAGGTTCTGTAGAGAATAAATCGAGAATAGAAAAAAAATATTCAGAAGATCAACTCACCAGGAAAAAGAAACCTCAATTAATGGCTTCTTCATGGAGAAACTGCTCTCTTTCATCTCAACATGTTCATGTGAGGTTCCTAAAGTTGGATTAACTAGAATGCTAAGTGTGCCATGCAGAAGGCCCCCTAAATGGGTCCAGCTATAGTGTAATTACTTGAGAACATTTTTCCCCACATGGAATATAAACCAATACCTTGAGCAGAAAATGGATTCTTGCAAAAGTCACCATTATTTGTTCTCCCTCTGAAAAGGAAAACATGGTTCTTGTCCTAGGTTGTATTCAACACAGCATCAGTCTCTGGTTCTATCAGCACAAGGATTGTCCTTGCACAATGCAACATTCTCCCCTTCTGCCCCCTGGCATGCCTTTTAAAACTGTTTTGGGCTTTCCTCCAACTCGTTGGAGCAGATTTGGGAATGGCATGGGGCACATATGGGGGGGGAGAGAAAAGGAAAGTCCTGTTGCACTAGCACTAACCCTTGCATTTGTTAGAATTTTTGGTACATCAGAAAAAATGCCTGATAGAGCCATACGACAATGGAACCAATGATCTAGAGAGGTAGTGGGATCTTCTACACTGGAGGCATTCAAGAGGCTGCTGGACAGCCATCTGTGGGGAATGGTTTGAGTTGGATTCCTGCATTGAGCAGGGGGTTGGACTTGATGGCCTTATAGGCCCCTTCCAACTCTACTATATGAGTCTATGTGTTGGTGCTTTACTGCCAACAGCATTCACACAATTATTTAATTGAATACTGCCCCTTATCATTGCAGAAATATGTTGGAAAATGTACAGAGAGTGTCAGAATATGGGCTCCATATACTGGTTGAAGCTTCTACATCCTGTCTTTCCAGTCATTCTGTTCTGCTAATACCTTCCCCATCCCTCCTTCTCCTAGTCATTTACCAACAACTAATTCTTATCCTATCTCATTTCCAGCCCTAAAAGTTTTTAGAAAAACTCTAATTTCGAACCATGGAAATCGGAAGTAACCATGCAATTAAAGCAGTATTTCCCCAAGTATGCACATTACCTAATTACAGATATTATTTTGAGATCAGAGCATGTGTTCTTGATACACTTTTAGATTTTCTTGGAGCAAATTTTGGAAATCATCTTCAACTGTCCTTTACATTTTTATGAATAGCACAGACCAACAGCTGGTTCACTTCCAGGCAAAACTTCCTCACATTCAACGCATGCTGTCATAGGTAGTAAAAGTGCACAAGTTAACAAGCCATATGACATTTTCAGATTTAATATTGCATGGATGGGGGAATAAATGCTCCAAGTGTTTATTGTTTCTGCCATAGAGGAATGTTGACCTGAATTCAGCCATTTCATACAACTAAGAACAAGAATAATTTCTGCTCCACTGTGTCAGAAAGCCCAATAAAATGGAAACGCTTGAGATATTATCTTCAGGCGAAAAGGGGGATGGTGGCATGAGGAGAAAGGCCCTGGGAGAGCGGCAAGGGTGTAACTAGCTCTTAATTTCTAGTTAGAAGTATGAAAAAAAGGGAAAATGTGTAAAATGTTTATTATTTCACATCCATTATTATTACCATTCCTAAAGCTAAACCCTATAATGACATTCATGTCAGCATTGATTTACAAGTCCACATTTATCTTTGCATAACAGAGTTTCTTTTACTTTGAACTCTTTCAAGATCTTAGGGAGAGGTTAGTGAGATGTTAGTGAGGTTAACGAGAGATGCAAAAAGCAGCAAAAAAGCTTTCTTCAGGTATGTCCATAGTAAAAGACAGAGAAAAGAAATGGTGGCACAGCTACTCAATGAGGATGGCAAAATGACAACAGATAACAAAGAAAAGGCAGAAGTGCTCAATTCCTACTTTGGCTCAGTCTTCTCCCAAAAAAGGGTCCATGACCCTCCTGGGAAACATGAAGTGGAAGGGGCAGGGCTGGACCTTGAGACTGACAAACGGTCAGGGAATACCTAATCACTTTGAAAGAGTTCAAATCGACAGGGCCCGATAAACTGCATCCTAGAGTATTGAAGGAACTGGCTGAAGAAGTCTCAGAACCGCTGTCTATTATCTTTGCAAAATCATGGAGGACTGGTGAAGTGCCGGATGATTGGAGGAGAGCTAATGTTGTCCCTATCTTCAAAAAGGGCAAAAAGGAGGAACCGAGGAACTACAGACCAGTCAGCCTAACATCAATCCCTGGAAAAACTCTGGAGCAGATTATAAAGCAGTCGATCTGTAAGCACCTTGAAAACAATGCAGTGATTACTAGGAGCCAACATGGATTTATGAAGAACAAATCCTGCCAAACTAATCTCGTTTTTTGATCGGGTAACCTCCCTTGTAGACTGTGGGAATGCTGTGGATATAATGAATCTCAACTTCAGCAAAGCTTTTCACAAAGTGCCCCATGATATTCTGATTAGCAAGCTAGCTAAATGTGGGCTGGATAGAACAACTATCAGGTGGATCCACAGTTGGCTCCAGAATCGTACTCAAAGAGTGCTTATCAATGGTTCCTTCTCAAACAGGGTGGAAGTAACGAGTGGGGTACCACAGGGCTCTGTCCTGGGCCCAGTACTCTTCAACATTTTTATTAATGACTCGGATGAGAAGGTACAGAGCATGCTTATCAAATTTGCAGATGATACAAAATTGGAGGGCAGCTAATACTGTGGAAGACAGAAACAAAATTCAAAGGGACCTTGATAGGCTGGAGCATTGGGCTGAAAACAACAGAATGAAATTCAACAGGGATAAATGCAAAGTTCTACACTTAGGAAAAAGAAACAAAATGCACAGTTAGAAGATGGGGGATACTTGGCTCAGCAATACAACATGTGAGAAGGATCTTGGAATTGTCATTGATCACAAGCTGAATATGAGCCCACAGTGTGATGTGGCTGCAAAAAAAGGCAAATGCCATATTAGGCTGCATTAACAGAAGTATAGTTTCCAAATCATGTGAAGTATTAGTTTCCCTCTATTCAGCACTGGTTAGGCCTCATCTTGAATACTGCATCCAGTTCTGGTCTCCACACTTCAAGAAGGATGCAGACAAATGGGTTCAGAGGAGGGCAACAATGATGATCAACAGACTGGAAACAAAGCCCAATGAGGAGAGACTGAAAGAACTGGGCATGTGTAACCTGGAGAAGAGAAGACTGAGTGGAGATATGATAGCACTCTTCAAGTACATGAAAGGTTGCCACACAGAGGAGGGTCGGGATCTCTTCTAGGTCGTCCCAGAGTGCAGGACATGGTATAATGGGCTCAAGTTGCAGGAAGCCAGATTTTGACTGAACATCAGGAAAAACAGCTGTTAGAGCCATACGACAATGGAACCAATTACCTAGAGAGGTAGTGGGCTCTCTGACACTGGAGGCATTCAAGAGGCAGATGGACAGCCATCTGTTGGCAATGCTTTGATTTGGATTCCTGCATTGAGCAGGGGGTTGGACTTGATGGCCTTATAGGTCCCTTCCAATTCTACTATTCTATGATTCTTTGATTCTATGTTTATAGAAATTTTGACCGTATGTTAAAACTCCTGTTGAACAATATTCAGCTGACCTTGCCTCTTTGACTATTATACTGGCAGTAAAAGTGTTTTCTTAAACTGTTTTTGAATCTGTTTTCTTTGTCTGTTGAGTAACCATATATCACATGATGAAATCCTCAATCCTGTAGCTGCTTTCAGATCATTTCTCTCTTTTTACGGGACAATACCTTATTTTTCGTCATGTTCATTTAATTATTTGCTGTTGTTTGTGAAATAAGAAAAATGGCCTTCACTGAGATAAGGTTAATTAATTATTATGAAGTGATTAAACTTCTGAATGTTGAAGAAATATCCTTCAAAACAATTATTGTACCTTCTGTCAAACAGATTGGGTTTGTACCAAGGGAGTCCAGCTGTACAGACACTTGAGGAATTTGATCTTTGCAAATTCCTATATGAACTGACATGATCCAGAATGTGTGAACTGGAATATAACTATCTATCGGAATTCACCCCTCTCTAAATATTGCAATATAGTTGGCCAAAACAAAATGCATATTTTGAGAAACAATTTTAAAATGTAGAAAGGGCTTTTAAGAGAAAACACATATTTAAAATACCTATTTAAATAAACATTTTTATGCAGATTTTTTAAAAATTGCTGATTACTATCGGAAGAGGACAAAACAGACTTATGTTGAACACACACAAAAGAAACAAAGGAGGGATCCACCATCCCTATCTACTGCCCCTCTTCATTATGCACACACAGATCCAAATTCTGACAGGGTCAAGAAATGGTTTCTCATCCTGCCCCCTTCCAATGGGTATAATGCATATGGCTGGATTGGTACTCATTGATGCTGCTTCCTCACAGGAACATTTCAACTTCATCCAAGAGAAAGATTCCAGTGAGGTGGCCAGAAATATAGCTGCTCTGGAGGAATATCACATATGATCTGAAACAGCAGTCAAAGATAGTTATCCCTTTGGTATCGTGCCTTTGAACAAGGTTGCATGCAGCTAACAGCTATTGTATTTGTAAGCTCCTTTTGGGGTGAAGTGTTGGTAATTGTTAATTTATGTTGAGATCTGCAGGGATGTCCACCATCAAGGACAGATGATATCTCAAGCAAGGGGAGCCAAGACATGTGTCAGCACCTTGGACAGAAATCAAGGTGTACGTTGAGAGCCTCAGCTGATAGGCCAAACAGCCAAGTGGTCTTAGCAGAGTCCTGGAGCAAGAGGCTGGGTTTTATAGCACGGCTAAGTAGTCACTGATGGAAGCCCCCCCCCGAGTGCTACCTCCTGGGCAGTTAAAGAATCAGTGCCTTCCTCCACAGCCTTAGGCTTCTTGGAGATAATAGGGTTTCCAGGGGCAGATCTGTCCTCAGGGCTCTCTTGATCCCCCAGAGGAGTCTGAAGACTAGCCATCCAAGTCTGGCAGCAAAGGTGCCTCCTTGAGTCTCAGGGGATGGCAGGGAGGCTCTGGGGCCCATAGACCCACAGAGACAGACCAGGGTACGGATCCATCTCCTCCTGGAGGACTCTGCTTCCAAGGAGTCCTGGTCCAAAGCCATGACAATTTATTCCTAGAAACATCATAACATTTCAAAGAAACACATGTTTTACTAAATCACATCCCTTCTATTTGGAATTTACCGACAGGCCATGAACTATGCGGTATGAGTGCACTAGGATCACCCAAACACACAGTGTTTCAAACACTGGAAAAGAAGTCATTGCCTTCCATACAACAATGGATTAACAACTTTCTCTCCCTGATCTTGTTTCAACTGGCAATGTATAGATGTGAGCACAAAGACAAGAAATACAGGGTTTGGACAGCTTTTCTTAGACCTATGGATTGCAGTCAACAGCCCAGCATTTTTGTATTTCCAGTTTACAAAGACAGAAATACCTTAATCAATGTCCTTCTCTTTTATAACTTTCCCTTTCTGTTTTTTTGTTTGTAAGTTTTATACAAAAAAACTTGGCTTTGTGAAAGACTGCACTGAAACTATTAAATCTATGTCATCAATGTCTACTTGCCATGGTGGCTATGTGCTCCCTCCACTGTCGGAGGCAGCATGCCTCTGTATGCCACTTGCTGGGAACCACAAGTAGAGGTAGTGCTATTGCACTCAGGTCCTGCTTTCAGGCTTCCCATAGGCATGCGGTAGGCCCCTGTGAGACAAGGATGGTGGATTCAATGGGCCTTTCATCTGATCGAGCAGGACTCTTGTGTTCTTAATTGTACTGTTCAAAACTTGTAATTATATAAAAAAAACACCATTCAATTAAAAAAGCCAGATGGCCAATTGCTGTTCATAGATGTATATCTATATCCATAGATTTGTCTAACCCTGTTTTTAAAAGCCATCTAATGTAGTGGCCATGATGGTGTATTGTGGTAGTGAGTTTCATAAGTATGCAGCGGGTGATCCTTTAACTTTTATAGTGTTGCATAATTGCTACACAGCCTAGAAAGTGTTAAAACGTGTTATCATATTTATTTTCCAGAATCAAATTTCCACACAGCTGAGTAAAACAGACCCCCCTTTGGAAAGGAGATAGTAAACAGGACGAACCTGACACGTCCAGAAACGTCTCTGCGTGGCCAATTCCTGCACGGCTGCTGGCAATACATTCATAGTAACCCTCATCCAACAGAGACACCTTGGCAATCTCCCACTTCACACTAGTGGAGTCTCTGAAACAATCATATATAAAAAAGGAAATGCTCTATACAAGGTTTGCGGTGAAAGGTTAAGAAGGTATGCTGTAGACTCCATTTGGCTTATAAACCTCTGTCCCCTTCCCACTCCTTTTACAGTGTCGGTCTGAGGCTGTGGGCATCTGTGCCCAAATCTAGCCCAGGAGAACCTGGAGAGTGAAGCCAGAGCCCAAAGTGCTGCTGGAGAAGCAACTGATCTATAGACCAGACACAGGTAGAAGGAGGTCAGGCTCCTGGCATTTATACTTAGGCTTGGACAACCACAAGCTCCATCCCATCCGCCAGTCCTATGCTAAACACTCCTGACCACCCACAGTCCTAAACTGTTCACTAGACAAGTCCTACCCACATGGAATGAGGTCCCCAGTTTAAAACCTGGCAACAGCAACCAGTGATAACTGCAGAGAGAGAAATATGCAAAGTTTTCTTTATAGAATAAAATAGCTTTGGTTCCAATGGAAAGAAGAAGTGGGGGGAAACTATGGTTCATAAGACTATCATCACATTATAATGTATTCCATTTACAGCACTGGAAATATCTAAATATACCAATATAAAATGTGGCCGCTTGATGCTGTGCTAATGATTTGTGCTAAAACATTGATTAGCTATTTTCGTGGAATTCAGTCTGGTCCAACTGAAAAAGTCCTTTCAATCTAGTATTATGGCTACATTGATTGAGAAACAAACACCAAAATTTAAAATAATCTCTTCCAGACAATAAAGGTGCTAATTAATCACAATCAGTAAATATGATCAAGTAATGTGGACCCACTTGGGGGCATAGCAAAAGTAAACCTCTGTCATGCTAAATGTAATTTCTTACACGACACTGCATGATTACCACAGTATATCTAACCACATTATATGCTTTGTAAAGGACTTACTGTGACCACAGTATTTAAATGTTATGTCTGCCTCTATCCTAAATCAAGCAAAACTAGTGTATTATGGAACTTGATCAATCCTTTTAAAACACATACGTAACTGCAAACTCGCCATGCAACAGGAGAGAAGCCAAGGTAAATCTCATTACTTAAGATGGGGGTCTTAGGCGGTAACCCCTTGGCTTGAAGATTATTTTGTGAAAGCATCAACATGTTCTGCTCTGTTCAACAGTCATGTAACAAGATATGAGGAAAATTAAGAAAACAAGCAATTTGATCATTAAAGTTTGAGACAAGAATTACAGAACTGGTGAAGTATGTGCCTACAATGATTTAATGGAACTTCATAAAAAGAGATTATGTGATAAATTGACAGCAGTTTATAGGGCAGGATTACAGAATTCAGCTTGTTAATTGATTAATTATATAGCCACTACAATGTGGGCCACACACTTTCTGCATTTTGGAAGTATAAAGAGAACTACACAATCTGTTTTCTCATTCCTGTTGTTCTTCAGTTTTAAATAATGGAAAATATTAAAAGGATTTGGGGAGTTATCAGTTACAGGGCCTTTAATCATCATCATAATCATGCTGCCCTGGGCTAGTACCTGAAGAAAGGGCAGGATATAAATCTAATAAATAAAATAAAAATAAAATCATTACCACCACCGTTTCTTAAACCACACGTTCACTTTTACAGAAATTTAATATATTAGCCCAATGGTTTTCAAAATGTCATGTTTCAATGAACTTTTTCCGCAGCTGCTTCTCTTTGGATGTTGCACAGGATGTTAGGAAGTGTTGTAGACGGTACACTCAACTTATGCAGAGTGCTGGTGGCCAAATCATCCTTGCTTTCAGCAAGCTGTGTGCATCCTAGTACACAACCAACAGCCACCTGCATCTGTGGATAAGCTGTCTTTCAGCAAAGCTTATCAACTATTACTGCTCTTCTCGTTGAAGAACCCCTAATAAAACTTCTGAGGAATTCCAGAGTCCCCAGAACACAGTCTGAAAACCATCATGATAGAACTTTGTTATCAGGCACTCCAATACCTAGTAATTTTTTTAAAAAGAGAGATTAATTGCCTTGAAACAAGTAAGTTTCAAGAAAAAACAGATGACACCGAAAAAATAATTTTTCACTTAATTGGGTTTATAGCAGTGTGGAAGTGGTTGTGATTTTTTAAAGTATTTTTACATTTATCACTGACTGCATTAATATCATTAGATTATTTTAAACATGAAGGACCTAAAAATATATTTTCCTCCCACAATCCACAATTTCAGCTCCAGGGAAATAGCCATTGTCCTTCCTTACAACATATAACACATAGAGTTGCCTTTATGGACTACCAGAGCATTGTACTATAACCCTAATTTTATGCTTATAAAGTTGAATGTACGCTCTCTCCCGCGCGCGCTCTCTCTCTCTCTCTCTCTCACACACACACACACAGAGAGAGAGAGAGAGAGAGAGAGAGGAAAACCTCTACAATGATATTTTGAAATGAAAACTTACTTGAAAAACTGATCCATTCCCAGCTTAATTCCATTTCTGCTAAAACGCACAGTAAAGGGTATGAGGCTGGCTACATAACAAGGAATGTGACCTGGCTGAAGATAATATCCTGGGGTTTTCTTGGGCATGCTTACTTTTGGAGCATCTAGAATAAAGCAAAGTTACAATCCTTGCAAATCCAACAGAGTAGTAGACAGCAGGAGGTGGATGGCATGGCAGTGGTGCCCTCCCAATGACAGCACTATCACTCACTAGGACAGGGCTGGACAGGGCTGAACTGGGCTGAAGAGGGCTGAAGCTGCGGTGAGGCGGAGGAGCTCTGAATTGTCAGTGGTGGGGGGCCCACAGGTTTGTGCACACCTGCGAGACACAGATGCTACCAATCCTGCCGTTGTCACCACCTCACCCACTAGATTAGTTCTACCACCTCTCCCCACCACACACACACACACCCTGCACTGTAATTTTTCTTCCATCATGCTAAAGGTTTGGATATATCAGACACAGGAATTGAGGGTGGAGGCACTGGAAGATCTCATCCCCAAATCATTGTTACCAAATAGAGAATGAAAATTCAAATAAGGAACAAATTTTTTTAAAAAAATTACCAGGAATAATGTTAGAAAATGATACACTTGAGACTCTCTGGAAGAGGTAATCATCTTTGTCATAACCAGTTATTTTAAGAAAAAAGGCTTCATTTGGTGGAATAAACTCAGTAATATTCCAGATTCCATAAGGTTTTCTGTCAGGGAAGTATTTCACAGGAATGGTCTTCAGAAGGTCTCCAGAGATGCTTAGCAGTTCTAGACGGTCCACTCTAGCAGGAAGATGGATCCCTGTAGTATTTAGCAGAATGTAGGTTGGTATCCCTGTTGACAAAATACAAATAAGAAGGGCCACTATTTTTTATCTTACATCTTATATTCCAATATTGTGCAAATTTACTTAGTCAGTGGTTTGTAGTTAGTTAGTGGATTTATTAGCCGGCCTTCACTGGAATGATTCCAGGGTAGGATACAATAGCTACAAATACAGTGGCCATATATAGAGCAGCTATATAAAAGTACAATCAGGTAGAATAATAAAAAGACAGCATTAAAATCAGAACATTAAAGTCACTAAAAGGCATACTTGTAACAGATTTCATGCATCAGTCTATCAGGACCTAATCAATCCACTCACTTCCAGATACTTGCCCAAAGAGATGAGTCTTCAGATTGTGGCAAAAACTACCCAATGAGGAGCCAAGCCAAACCTGGGGGGAGAGTATTCCATAGCTGGACACAGCCACCAAGAAGGCCCTGCCATAAGTCATGACACCATAAACTTCATTTGGGGCAGGTGGACTATCAGCAAGGCTCCCCTGCCTAGTGCTAGCAGTTAGCCAAGATGGGCATTTGCCAGGAGCTCAGGGCTCAAAAGGGCCCCTCACTGGCCCAACATACTGCCCACTCACCTACCACTGACCCCAGGTAGAGGTGCGCAGACACTGCTTGGGACCAAATGTGATTCCCATCCTCAGTGGATACCTAGTCACCTGCTTCCATCAGCCATCCTGCTGCATCCCTATGGCTCTTTGATGGTCTGTCTTCTCAGGCATTCTGGGTGAGGTGGCCCAGGAAAAAACCAGACCACTGCTGCTGTGGTTTGCTGTGGCAGCTGGAAAGTCTGGAGAATGCACCCGGATCAGGCACTCCATAATGCAGCCAGTTCCTGCAGTTATAGGAAGCCCTGCAGGAAACCCTTTGCTAGCGTAGTTCAATTTCAAACCACATGGGCAAAAGGGAAACAGCACATACAGCTGTTTAAAAAAAAACTCCAAGCAAAATGTATAAAATTGGAACCAATGGAACCAATTACCTAGAGAGGTAGTGGGCTCTCCGACACTGGAGGCATTCAAGAAGCAGCTGGACAGCCATCTGTCGGGAATGTTTTGATTTGGATTCCTGCATTGAGCAGGGGGTTGGACTTGATGGCCTGATAGGCCTCTTCCAACTCTACTATTCTAAGATTCTATGAATTTATTGCATTCCATCTTTCTCTGTGCTATTAAAAAAACCTGCTCTATATGTTTTCCTATATGTTGGACTAATTTCAGCCTGTTTCTTATAAAATTAACAAGCCTAATTTTCAATTTGTTTCTTAACTCCAAGACTCTATTATTTTGGAGTTTTTGAGTCAATATATGAATAAAGATTTTTGAAATGTTTATGCACAAAATCCACCAACACGCAATTTCATCAAAATACACCACCCTTCCATTTTTTTGCCATCATCCATACAAAAATTTGGGGGCAATATCCATTAAAGAGCAGTTGCCACACAATGTTGCATCTGAAAAAGAAAAGTGATACTCTCAAACATTGGTGGCTGAAAAATAGCAAAGACTCATTATACAAGATCTAGGTCTGGTTCGCATGTTACATTAAACTATAGTTAAAATCAAACTATAGTTAAAAATAATGAAGCAGCAAGCGAAGAACAAGCCTTGGTTTCTGCTCATGGTTTGTTTGGAGAAAAACAAACCATAAACACTGGTCCACATGTAATGAGAAGCCAGACTCTGGTTTGCTTCCTGCCCATCGGGGCAATAGCAGGAATGGGGGAGGAGCAAAGCAGTAACATTTGAACAGCATGCACCAGCACACTGCTCATTCAGATTAACAAATTTAAAAAAATCTATGGCTTAATGTGACATCTGAAGCAATCCATTGGCCAACACACACGTTTTTTTCCTAAGGTTTTCCAAGTTTGTTGAAGGTCAATACCAGTTGAAAAATCTTTGGGGGAAAATTAAAAGCAAACATTTATTAGCAGAAGTCAGCATCAATTATGGGTTGTGGGCTTTCCACAAGTGCATGTATGTGTGATATGGAGGGTGTCATTTAATTACCACTTAAACAAGAGATATCTCCCAAAAGGTATAGATGATTCAACTGTATGGATTACACCCGAAAACAGGAGAAATTAAAACAAAGCTAGGTGACATACATATTAATTGGCTGCTAACATACCAGATATTACATTTTATTAATAACCAAATAATATCTGAAATCAACAAACCTTTAACAGAATTGGAAATCCCAATAACATTACCATATCTGAAGAAAATTGTATCAACTCCATCCAAAATTCTAAACTACTAATGCATTAGACTCCAAAATAATCTGGGAAGGGAACTTCAAATCTAGAAATCACAGATACCCAATGGAAACAACTTTGGTCAAAAAACTCCCATTAAAATCTGTCTCAGCTAAAATTATGGAAAATACTTTCAAAAATTATACATCACTGGCACCTAAAACCAATCAAATTAAGTAATGTAAGTAAATCTCTAAGCAAGAAATGTTGGAGCGGATCCAACACATTTGGTACCTTTCTACATCTTTGGTGGGACTGTCCCAAAATCCAAAGTTTTTGGCAAGGAATATTTTTGGAAAGTTTAAGAATTATAAGTAAACATATTACAGCTACTCCCCAATTAGCCCTATTGGAGACTTAATAAAGACATAACAACATACTTTATGGTAACAGAAAAACAATAAATGAGTAGGCACTGGAAAACTGGAACTGGACTAATCCTTGGCAGATGGTATCACAACTTCTGGTAAATAGCATTGGCAGAAAAACGCACTAATTGACTAAAAACTGCCAGAGGACAAAAAAAGTGACTTTAAAGCAATGTGGTTCATTTTCATTTCATTCATAAAAACTTCACACTCAACTCCAAAAACACCAACCATCCATGGGTCCCTGTGGAAGGACTCAATCAATTAACAAAATGAATATACCAAAAGAAAGACTCTATGTGGGCTTCTATATACCTCTGTTTGTGTTTTACTGGTTATTGTTTATTTGCTTGTTATAAAAATATGAATAAAAATATTTTTAAAAAAGATTATGCAAATGTGAATTATAGCAGCAACGAACCTTGCACTGGTCTGCTGGAAGTCATTTTGAAGTCTAATGTTGGATTTCTGGAAAACCCAGCCCGGAAGTCAATAGTACTGAGACCGGTGATACGAACAGAGTGTCGCCCACTACTTGATATCTGAAAAAAGTTTGCAAAATATTTCAGAGATCAGCATTTGAAGTTTTGTAGTCCACAACAGCTGTTAAGGATGCGATCCTAGTATACAAACAAGTTCAGTGAAATATTGGAGTTACTGTCTGTGTAAACAAGGTGAGGATCGGGCTATAACCAACATACAGTAAAAATATTAAAACCAAAGACTTAAATTCAGAAATTCAAAGTGTATTGGTTTTCAGGGCTGGCACCAGATTTCAGGAAGCCCTCAACACAGTGCCGCTAATGGCATCATCACCACTCTCACACACAACAACCATGAAGTATCCGGCATGAGTAAAACATCTTAACCGTGCCTACTGTGTGGAGGTGAGGGCAGCGAAGAAGGCCCACTTCTCTGCTTCCATCGCATCCTCAAGTAGCCATCCAGTGGACCTTTTCCGTATTGTCAGGGGTTTGTTGACATCAACTCCAGGAAATGGAGTTTTAGACCCTTCGGAGGCCCACTGTGAATTATTTGCAAGGCACTTTGAGGGTAAAGTTGCTCGCCTCAGTAGCAGTCTTGATGCCCCATCCACATCTACTGTAGTCCCCAATGAGGTGTCCAATGCAACGTCTGTTGCAATTTCTTGGGAACAGTTTCAGATGATGCGGCCTGATGACGTAGACAAGGTGCTTGTGATGATGCGGCCAGCAATGTGTCCTCTCGACCCTTGCCCTTCTTGGCTTATTAAAGCTTGCCGAGGGGGTTTGACTGAGTGGATGCAGGGTGTGGTCAATGCATCATTGTGGGAGGGAGTGGTTCCAGCCGCCCTGAAAGAGGCAGTGATCTGACCACTCCTGAAAAAGCCCACCCTGGACCCATTGGTTTGTGACAACTACCAACCGGTTGCAAATACCCCTTTTTAGGGAAGGTGATTGAGAGGGTTGTGGTGCAGCAGTTGCAAGTACTCTTGGATGAAACAGATTATCTTGACCATTCCAGTCTGGGTTCAGGCCTGGTTATGGGACTGAATCGGCCTTGGTTGCCCTGATAGATGACCTTTATTGGGAGAAGGACAGGGGGAGTGCAACCCTGTTATTCTTACTTCATCTCTCAGTGGCTTTTGATACCATTGACCATGGTATCCTTCTGGGCCAACTTGGTGAGATGGGTATTGGAGGCACTGTTTTACAGTGGTTCCGATCCTACCTCCAGGGTCATTTTCATAGAATAGCATTGGGTGGTTGTCTTTCGGCCCCCTGGCAGCATCTTGTCCCCCATGCTGTCATCAGGAACTTTGGGGCGAGGGGTCAGCAGTATGCTGACGATACTCAGCTCTATTTCTCCATAACATCTGAATCGGGAGAGGCCATGCAAGCAATGGACCGCTGCCTGGACTCGGTGGTGGGCAGGATGAGGGCCAATAAACTGAGTCTGAATCCTAGTAAGACAGAGGCACTGTGGGTTGGCGGTTCCCGAGTTCAGATAATTGGTCAGTTGCCTGCTTTGGATGGGGTTGTACTCCCTTTGAAAGAGCAGGTCCGCAGTCTGGGGGTGCTCCTGGATCCATCTTTGTCGCTAGAGGCCCAGGTGACCTCAGTGGCTAGGAGTGCCTTTTACCAGCCTCAGCTGGTAAGACAGTTGCAGACATTTCTGGACCGGGATAGCCTGACCACTGTTGTCCACACACTGCTAACCTCCAGGCTGGATTACTGTAATGCGCTCTATGTGGGGCTGCCCTTGAGGTTGGTCCGGAAGCTGCAGCTGGTGCAAAATGCAGCAGCGAGACTGCTCACTGGGGCAGGGTATCGCCAACATGTCACCCAGCTGCTGAAAGAATTGCACTGGCTGCCCATTTGCTACTGGGCCAAGTTCAAGGTTCTAGTTATGGCCCTATACAGCTTGGGACCAGGATACCTGAAAGACCGTCTTACCCTTATATACCCAGTCGATCACTGCGCTCTGCAGGTGAGGGCCTCCTGCAGATACCATCTTATCAGGAGGTCCATTCTGCATAACATAGGAAACAGACCTTTAGGGTGGCGGCACCTACCCTGTGGAATTCCCTCCCCTTAAATATTAGGCAGGCATCATCTCTGTGATCTTTTCGGTGCCTTTTGAAGACTTTCCTCTTTCAACAAGCCTTTTAAGTAGAGACCTATCCCAGTCTGTGTCTGTATTGGAATTGCTTTTTAATATGTTTATTTTTAAAAAACAATATGTTTTTAACCCTTTTTAAAAGATCTTTTAAAAGCTTTTTTTAAAAATGTCTTTAAACTTGTTTTGTTTTGGTGTATTTTAAGGTCTGTTTTTATGATGTTTTGATGTGTTTTTAGCACTTCTGTTTGTTGCCCTGGGCTCCTGCTGGGAGGAAGGGCAGGATATACATTAAATAATAAATAAATAGTTTTCATCTTCAGTTGCTACCCTAGTGGCAGCAGTCCACCGCTCCCTGTCCTCCCAAGCTCGAATCTCATCTGAAGTGACCACCCACCACCTTAATTTATCTTAAATGCAATGCCCTAGCCTATAGATCTGTGAACTCTACAGATTTTATAGACTTATAATTTCAAAGATCTATAGGCTGGTTTTTTTAGATCTATAGGCTCAGGCACTGCATTTTGGGTAAAAAAAATGGTGGGCCAACACCATGGATGAAAGTCAAGTTTGGTTCCCAATCAAAAGTAGCACTGCCACCCACTCACTACTAAAACTGTGTAGGGACTCAGTAGGGGGGGATATATGGCTGGGTCAGGCTGGTGGGGGGAGGAGTCCCTGGGCCCCTGAGCCAGTGCCTGACCAAGCCGACTGCTGGCACTAGGCCTGTTGGTTTTAGTAACATATTTAGATTTGGTTCTTCAGAAACATAACCAATGGGAAGTGACTTGCGTGGTGCAGCTGTAATGTTTCCCAATTTATTTAATTACAGTTGAGAAATCAGGAAATGTTACATCTCCTCTGCCCTTGATTGTATATAATTTGATATCCTGTTACAAGATGACGAGAGAGTGACATCCTTAATGGAGAGGTATTAAGAGATGTGAAACAGTCTCAAAATGAAGATATTTATACACTGACACAATAGTATTACCCAGTTTGAATTAAGGCAGCTTTGTCCTCACTCTCAGTCAGCATCAGTTGCCCTGAGTGACTTCAGTAGATATAACCATTGGGCTAACATGAAAAAAGGAAATATTCTCAGAGGCAAAGGTTTTCTGCAAAAAAAAATCAGAGCCTGGAAAGCATTGTTTTTTCAACCCCAAAACTGAGATGAACAAGCTCTTGGTACAACCTTCCATAAGAACCTCTTTCAGCCTTGCAAAAGATATGCATCTCCTCTCTGCTCTGCAAGTCCTATGTCTGAGAGCCATATGTACTAACCATGGTTAGCAAAAGAGCTTTGATCCATTTTTAGGAGGGATGGGGGGAAAATTCAATTCAGTTCGCATTTATAGACAGATCTACCAAATTCACACTTTCTGAAACAATATATAAACCAAAACATAGAAATCCTTCAAACTTCACACTTCTTTGCATTTTGCAATACTGTTCTCCAGTCAAGTAATGTGTACTAAAATTGATGTACTAGAGCAGAGGTCACCAACCTTTTTGGACCAGTGCTCTCTCAAATTTTGTTTGCCGCCCTGGGCTCATACTGGGAGAAAGAGTGGGATATGAATCAAATAAATAATTTTTGAGAGAATGCTGAGGGAGCCAGTCACAAAATGGCTACCGTGGGAGTATGGCTGTCATGGAAGGCATGGCATAACACAAAATCATGTTTACTCTAGGAAGGCAGCTATGACCTACTGGTCCTGATTGTGGAGATATAGCTGCTAAAGGCACAAGAACCATGTTTTTCCCATTGCCAACTCTAAACTAAAGCCTAGGCTATCACCCTGTACCCACTTATCTGGGAGTAAGCCCCATTAAACCAAAGAGACTTACTTCTAAAGTAGGCAGTGAATTCTTAATGTGTCCCTGCATATGAGCTCCTACACAGAGGAGGCATGCCTAAGTATCTTTGCAAAGTTTTCACATTTTGCATTTGCCATTTGGGAAGGGGGTTCTTTAACATCCACCTGCACTTATTTCATAGCAATATTTACAAAATAACTTCTGGGGAGTGTCTGATCTTAGACAAACCCACCAGAGGAAATATGCATCTGGGTTGCTAGGAAAAAGGGAAGAGCAAACTACAGAGATTCCAAGGACTATTAGAAAATAACAAGAGAAACAGAAAAATTGCAATAAAGAGAGTGGGGACAAAAACTGTTTATGACTTCAGGGATTCCTGTTGCCTGATGTCCGAACAACTCACTTATCAATCACAGCTCTGATTTTAGTCATTGGTTTTAAAAAACTGATAGGTAGGAGCAACCAGAGTGGCTCATATCACAGAAATTGCTTAGAAGGGTTCCTGCACATTGTCCATTATAACTTTCTTCTTGGAGGGCTAGAGACTTTAAAAAAAACGAAAGCTCAGAGTCTGTGCCCCTGAGTGAGGGCCCCAATGAAGGACTTTGTGAGTGCTATGACACCTGTGGGCCCTGGGCTGGTGACCCCTGTCCTAGGGTAAAGGGCACATAAAAATCCATATATTGGTGAAAATAATAGGCAAAAGTGCATGCAAAGACGCATATATTAGGAGGAATCAACACCAAAATGAATTTTCAGAAGACTTTAAAAAAATTGCAAACTGAACTTAAGTGTGGAAAAATGAGAAACTGAGAGAAACTAAAATTGATAGATTCGTCCATCCCTAAATTCTAGTGATGATTTTTAAAAGGTATTTTCATGTGACTTGATACACCAGAATGAGGAAAGCCATGTGCATTCTAATGTACACCCAACTGAAAGCTATTATGCGCAGACAGAGAGCATAACACTTGGATTTGCATTTGAATGCACATCAGATTTATGCCTGCAGTTCCTGGTCCATTAAACCATACAGGTGCAGAAGCCTGCTTATGTACATGGATTTCAATAGCTGGGTTTATTTATTTATTTTGTATAGCATAGTATTAATAAGCCTCCCTACCATAGCGCAGCATTTTCAGAATAAAAGCAAACTCTAAAAACAGACAAAAATAGAATTTACCAAAGCACAGGGTTGTTTTCTAGAACACCGAATTTTGCTCACTCTCTACCACTCTCCACAGAACTCCAAATATTGTGCCCATCTTTAGTACTATAAACACTATGGCAATACACTATAAAATCAAATCTATGCCCTATTTGAGAGTTTGTGCTAAAACATTTAAACACACACACACATATACAGGGAGAGAGACAGACAGAGAGAGAGAGAGAGAGAGAGAGAGAAGGAAGGAAGGAATAGAAAAGTCAACACATATTGGTTTGCACATCACACTAAGCCAAACCATAACTCAGCACAAACATGTGAGTTCTCAGGCAGGAGATCACAACTGCTTTGCTCTGCTCCAGTGTGTTGCTGTTGAGTCATGTTGACCTAAGGCTACAATCCTAACCCCACTTACTTGGGAGTAAGCCCCACTAAATTTTAACAGGACTTATTTCTGAATTCACATGGCTCGGATTGTGCTGCAAAGTGTGTCATCCGAAATCAGGCTAACGATTTAGCTCTCTCCAAACCTTGGTTATACCTTGTGGTTAGCCTGGAAAGAGCAAAACCGCAAGCCTGGGTTCAGACAACATGGTAAGTCAAGCCATGACCTAGTTCAGCATGATTCAGTAGCAAAACAGCTGGTGAGGAGTGAAGCAGCTCTGATCTCCTCCCTGGGAGTCCATACACTTGCACATTCATGCTAAGCCATGGTTTGGCTTACCGCGATATGTGAACTAACTGCATGCAAAGGAAAAAGGAGAGACAGATATACTACAATTAATTTTGAATCCACAGATTCCTATTTAATCCTCACACAAGGAGGAAGCACTGTTCACTGTATTATTAAATCACATCAAGTTAGAAAAGAACACATGGATCCATAAATATGTAAGTTGTTTTGTCTAGCAAAAATTATGCTTAGCAAATATCAAAAGAAACAGTTGTTTTCCATAAAATTACTGCTTAAACTATCCATTTCTTCTAGGCATCTTGACAGATCAGTGTTTCTTTATTGGAAAGGCCACTATTTATTTCTACTGTTTAGCCTTTCACCTCTGTAAAATCACCACCCAGAGGGTTTTCTGGCATAGGCCAGCTGCTGTCAAGATCAATGGATTAAAGAAAACTATTTCTTTTTTCAAGAGAGTGCCAAAAAGACTTCTGTTATCAAGTGATAATTGGCTGTTAAGTGTTAGTTGGGCAAACTCAGTGACAACATATCCCTTTTATAGTTTTACGCAACATCTGTACAGGAAATTTATAATGGGATGAAACATTTTAAGGAACTTTCCTTTTTCTTCATCAGCAATTCCCAAGCTTGAATACAAACCAAACAAGGAAAGAATATACCATATATAATTATTGGATCCAAATGAATTCCACAAGTATTTCCACATGCTCAAGGGGGGCTCTGAACCTGCATTCTCCAAAACCCATGAGTTAAAGTAAGCCACTTTTGAAACTGAGATTCCTCTCAAAAGCAGTTTGTGATACAGTATGGAGGAGGGGCAGCATGGCGTACAATTCGAACAACAATTTTTAAAACTCACTGGGCATGTCCAGGCGCTTGGATGTACCTGAGGCAGCTCTCTGGATCCTGACTGAGACTCCTGTGTTATACACTTAGGCCTGCCTACTGTACACACAGCAGCAGAATGAGATGGAAATTAGTAGAATCCCAAGATGGTAAACTAAACTACACTATTTAAAGTGGGAGGTCACATTTGAATGCCTCTCTTTTATTTTCTTCTTTTAAAAAAACTAATTGCAAGCAGAAAACTAGCACAGCAAAGAGTGGGCTGGTCTAGAAACTTTTTGCCTACTGTGCTTGTTTTCTTTACTTGAGGGTAGGGATGCAGCCTCTGGTGAGACTGAAAACCTCAGGCTCCCCACCACCACCACCACCGAGCTATCCCTTATCTAACCCCAAAGCTGGAAGAAAACTTTGGATTTGCTTTGTCTCTGCCCCTGCCATGAGTCACAGACTCCAAGCTGGCAGAGAGAGGTGGAAATGTGTTTGCTTGTCCCTGCTCTTGTCGGGTGCTCAGAATGCCCAGTGAGCACATAGGCAACCCAAGCCTCTTCTTCCACCATCCAAGTCTGAGCTGGATTTTTAAAAAATCTAACATCTAATATACCACTATTAGGTTTCTTTAATTTTATCAAAGTGGGTTTAATCTTGAGAACTGCAAGCTGAAGTAAATTTGTGGGAGGTAACTTTCCTGTCACTCCTTCTCCCTTCAGCCACCTGTGCCCTCCAAAAAGATGGAGGGGCAAGGAACTCTCCTGAATGGTTGGAATGTGGTGTGTAGAGGCTGCTGAGGAACTGGCAAAGATCATATGCTCTTGTGCAAAGTGGCAGAGTCCAGTTTTGGTCCTACTATAGCCCCCTCATGCCACAGCCTACACTTTGACCCTCAAGTGAGGCTTTTCAGGAGGTGCATGGGGGAGGAAGGAACCAAAAACAAACCCTCCAGGGATTTCCTTCCAACCCATTTTTATTCCTATAGCTCAAAAAAACATGGCTCAATTCAGATACTATGCCAACCATAGTGTAGAACCCAAACCAAAGCTTGAGCTTTCAAGCACACAAGAAATAACTGGATTATTATCTGACAGTTTTTGTTTTCAGACCTTTCATCACTTCTGTCTCTGTGATCTCTGTGGTACAACAGCCTCTACAGACTATGATTTGTTGACAACACAACAACCACATTTCAGTTTCTTTAACCATAGCTTACGTGATGCCTGAATTGAGCCAATGTGGAACATTGGATACAGATTTGAGCTATTCAGACTTCATGTGAACAATGTTATTTTAGCCTACGCCATGCTAATTTTAGTTTAGCACAAACTTGATTGCAACAGACAGAGAGAAATATGCATGGCTTAAAACTAAATCCTTTCAAACCTCTATCCAACCAAAGTTTTAACAATGCCTAAAAGCTCTCATAAGCATTTTCACAAATAAACAACCCATCTCCTCACAATTAAATCAATTTAAATTAATGTACAATGAAGTAAGTAAAGTCATAGGAATTTGATTCTTCTAAAAAATTTAAAAGTCCACTGGATTTCATGCATATTTGTTATATGTGAAAATGTAGCCTGACTTAGGGTGCTGTTTAGTTTTAAGAAATAATTATATTTTGCTTATATGTTTCTATGGCTACAGATGGCTTTACCTTACAAGAGCTTCCAACAGTGTAACTCATTAAGCTGGATTGATTCTGTCTCTTATTGTTACTCTTCAGTTCACCGGCTGGAATTGGCTTGGGAAGCTATGTGTGAATAACAGCGATAGCTATCACAGTTACCTTCTCAATAAATACAACATTCAACAGAGGACTCTTTTATTCTCAATGGATGCAATCCTGCACATAGTCACAACTGCATAGCTCTCACTGAAATCAGTGGGACATAGGCACATTACCATGTGTGGGACTGTTGCCAATAACTGCAAATACATCCTGTTGATTTCAGATTCATCTCTTTCCCCCACTTTCTCTTCTTAAACAAATGCTCCATTTAAACCTAACTGGCCTGAAAGTTTTTGCACCACCTTCCAATAGAAAGATGAAATAAAACCTTTCTGATGTACTCCTTCTGCCCTTTGGAGGCTGAGAATATACGCAATTGCATGTTTTTTCAACGTGGTGACAAGCTTATTTTCTATCTCCAGGTCTGCAGTTTCTTTCCTTGTTCTACGTAACAAGGGTGAATATGATGAATAATTAGATAGAATGGGTTATGTCCAGTTCTGTTTTGCTCAGCGTAGACCTATTGAAATTAATAGTCATGACTAACTTAGGCGTTTTATTTTTAATGGGTCTACAGTGAACAGAATTTAGCTGGATACAACCCAAAATATTTACTAAAGCCGATATGATCCCACTGCAAATATCAGAATCATTTATTAATTCAAAGTTTGACTATTTAGAGTAATGGGCACTAAGCTTTTAAACATAGACTTCTAGCAGCCCACTAGTATTGCATGCACTTTTTGCAGTCCAGCTACAAGTTTAATACAAATAATAAATGTTCATACTTTTGATCTTGACCAATCTAGGTTTATGGAGTGCAGCGATTCTCTAGCGTGGAGACTCTAGCCAGCTTGCTACTTGCACATTACTGGGACCAAAGTGCTTTACAGCTCAGCAAAATAAATGAGTAAAGGCTATAATGCCAATCAGAAAAATTTAGAAAGTGGCTGTGAAGGATGGGTGTCATAACTGGATCCATGCCTGAACTGTCAATTCTCTACCCTGGGGCAGTAGTGTAGTGGCAAATTCAGAAGTGCAGGGTCCCTTCATGTTAGTCACAGCCATGCCCCTCCCCTTTTTTGCTGCTGAATTGGGAATAAGATCCTTGTTAATGCCTTCTCCCACAACAGACATATCTAGGAGCCAATAAGCATGAAAGGGGAGTGTTAGCTGCTGAGAAGAGTCTTCTCAGTGACTGACTCACCTCCTTTCATTTAGATTGGCTCCAATCTGCAGGAAAGATCTAGGAAGCATGTTAGAAGATTCTTCTCAGTGGCTAACACACTCCCCTTTCATGCCGATTGGCTTACAGGATGCTAGAGACATAGGGACCCTGCTGGGACACTGGTCCCAAAAAAGTGAAGAGTCTAAGACCTCCCAAGACCCTGGACAACTACACCCCTGCCCTGGGGTCCCTGAAGAAAATCATCTCCTGCTGGGAGGAAAGGCGGGATATAAATCAAATAATAATAATAATAATAATCTCACTCTTTTGCAGAACTATTCTTCCTTCTCCTGCAAAAAAGCAGGGTGAGGGGTGAAATTTCCCAGAACATTTTTGGAGGGATGTGGGGTGATTTGCCTTAATTGCTTTTAAAATGAGGCAGTTGGGAGAGGGGTGCTTCTTTTTTTAAAATATATATATATATAAGTATGACAGCACCTTCCAAGTTGCCACCCAGGCCCAGCACTAGCAGTGAACCAGCCGGGCACTGGCTGAGAGCCCCAGGGCTTAGAAAGGTCCCCCACCAGCCAAACCTCTGGTACCACCAATCCAAGCCTCCCCACCAGGGCATGGTATTGCATTAAGACAGTAGGCGGCCATCAAAGATGGGAGCCATGCTTTGCTTCCATTCAAAAGGAGTACTACCACCCACCCATCACTAAAATGCCACCCAGAGGTGGAGGCAGGAAGAACAGTGAGTTGTGTTGACGCTGGCATGGCAGCAACAGCAGAAGGAAAAAAATATTGTGCAGATGCACTCGGGGAATGGAGTGTGAGCGTGTTGAGGGACCACCAGTAGCACCATGCCAAGGGCCCTCTGAAGTCTGGAATTGGCCCTGCTGCCAACTCCATGATACTCTCCTGGCTTGTTGCCTGCCAGTCATGTAGCGATGGGGAGGTTTCTTTTAAAAAAAAAAGTTTTAAAAGTATGTCATGTAACAAGTCCCTCAGAGCCTCTGCAATATGTTCCCTGCCTCTTCCAATTCTCACAGAATCGAGATGCAGAAGCAGAGCAGGTTCAGAGGGAACTACTGCACAAGCCAATTTTAAAGCTTCAAAAGAAGAAGTCACCACCACCCTTTGGCCACTTTGATGAAATGTGGCAGAGAGGCAAGATGCAAGCAAACAGGGAGAACATCAGGGTTACCATTCAGGAGCAGGCACAATGCTTTTTAAAAAGAGAAAAGAGAAGAAGCTCGCACATCTCTCAGCTAACTTGTATTTTAAAAGAAAACTAGGGCAGGCCACCACTGCTCACTGCCACTACCCCTAAAACACTGGGGAAGTTTCATCTTCGTCTCCCTTCATCTTTGGGTGCATTTCTCTCCACCCCACACTGCAGGAATGGTTGAAATCAAATGGGCCAAGAAAAATGGCAGAACACTAGGAACAGTAGTGGTCAGGAGGGGGGGCAGCTGCTCCTCTGCCTTCCCAACAAGGCAGTTGCTGCTGGTAACAGAGGGGCAGTGGCAAGGTAGCAGGGAGGTGAGCAGAGTGCAGATACAGTAGCAGAGCCAATCCAGTGCTCCTGCCACTGTACCCACACCGTGCCAACCTCCCTGCCACCTCACCCCTCTCCCTCTCAGTTGCTGGCAGTGACCCCCGCACTCGGAGGTCAGATGAACGTCACTGTCCCGCTGCTACTGGCTAGAAGGCAATGCTCTGTAAAGGTAATGCATGGCAGGGGTGTCAGGATAATGAAAAATAATGTATAATGAACAAATAAAAGTGCGCTTGAAATTCAGAAGGGAATTAAGTAATATAATAGTTGATAAACTAACATTAACTTGACTTGTTGGAAAGGAAGGCCATCTTTCATGTTTTCTTTTGCATACCCCATTACAGTAACACACCAGAAACAAAATAGCATTTAAGGTTACATTTTAAAGGGTTCAATGGTATTTTGAGTTTTATATACAGGCTGCCATGAGAGTCCCTTTTGGACAGAAGGGCAAAATACATCTTTAAATAAATTAAAATCCGCATGTCCATCAATTAAAACTTACCCTTAGTTAAGAGTGACTCCTACCAATAAAAGTTTTCATTGATTAAACCTTAAAGCTCTACCTTTTGCTGTTGTCATTACAGATTGCAAGTCTAATTTATCCTGCTCTCCTCTTTTTTAGTGCTGGTGCAGATGTAGAATCAGTGTTCTCCTAATGGTTAACTGACTGACAAAGGTTTATAGGATCCTTCTCTCCAGAGTGAATTCACCCTTCACTTAACCACTGTGTATCTTCATAGTTAACGCCTACCTCTGCTGGCATCTTGGACTCCCCCCCCCCCATTAGACCATGGACCCACTTTCCACTTAACACTAAGTGAGCCAATCACAACCCATCACACTATCTCACCAGCCACCATTGACTTTAACTATGGTTAAGAGATACAGCTGAACCAAATTTAATTGTAGTTGAGGTTAACTATGTTACCCACTTAACGAGGACCCTAAATCAGCTTCATAAGGGAACCACATTAGACTTAACTATGCTTAATGTTGGTGGTGGCAGACCCTGGGGCCACAGTTAAGGTGGGAAGACAAGGGATGTAGGGGCAATATATCCAAACAGAAAACCCACTACCAAGTCTACCTGTCCTCCAGATGGCTAAAGACAGCATCAGCAAGTAGTCAACAGTCTTACTGCCCACCTATGTTACATTTTCATTTACTTCAGAGAAGCTCAGTTTTTTCTTCCCTTTTGAGAAACTCAAACAGTTGAGATCCTCCAGATCCACATTTTATTGTACTGCAGAGCTGGCTGTGATATTTAAAGGAGTGTTTCCTACAGTAAGACTGATGTATGTGGGAAGAGGGGAATGTTAGGAGGCACAGCTCAGCAATAGGAGCCTTTAAATAATTACAGCTTACAGGAGTTGGCTTGGGAGGCTATGCATCCTAATAGCACAAAGTAGCAATGGAGTGTGGAATAATTTTGTCATGCTTGTACCTCACTTTTGGAACATTGGCACTAGCCATAATTATGATCTAGAGAGGACTTCACACTATACAGAAGCACACTGCAGACATCTTGTTTGCAAATTATACATATATTTGCTTAATATGCACATCACGGCATTTCTTCTGCTTCACTGGGGTGGTGACAGACCACACTTATGCTTCAGTTTGTCCAAAAGAAGCTAAAAGAAGTGGAATCAAAATTCCTACTCTAGGGCTTCATTTGCTTGAATTCAATCTCCTGTCCTCCTTGCCAGACACATAAATGTTGCAACAGCTTTGATCCCCTGTGGTTTAGCCCCTTTCTGTAAAGAAAGCAGCCAATTCTGGGTTGGCTACCACTCTTCAGAGCCAGGACATGATGGCTTTTGCCCTGTAAGGATTCAAAAACCACAAAGAACCTGAGCCTACTTTCTGGAGTGTCAATATGGTCACAGAATTGTCCAAATGAAGAACTAAAATGATGGGGTTAAATATTCATTAAGTACAAAGGCCCAACTTTAAGACTGTGCCCTAAATGGTAAGAAGGATTATTGAGATAAAATGTTACTACAGGAACCCTGTTACACAACTTTTATATAAAAATGTATCATTCATGTAGGAAATTAACTCCATCATTTCTACAGGAAAATGTACCTTAATTGTCCACATTCCAAGCTCTGGATCTTTGATGTTCACTACCTTTGCAGAATTTTCAATACTAAGTAACTCGTTCAAGCCAGATCCTTTCATTATGGGCTTACCTACGACACAGGTAAAGAAGGAATACGCATTTTATTATTGCCGGTTACCTCAGTGATGCTCAAACCTTTAGCACTTGCCCCCACCTCCACACACATGTTGAAAATCTGGAGCATGATTTATCATCATGGGGCTCAATAGTATGAGATTTCTGTCAATGATAATTGCGGAGAGATTCAGCATATCACAAGCCAGCCTAATCTACCTGTTCTGGCTTTGCCCCAACTTTTAAACATTCTGGCAAAAAGTGGAATTACACATAAACCTGATTCTGTCAACTCATATACATTTCACATTAAACCATCTTGCATAAGACTAAGCTCCTACAATCAGGGCCCTTCCAAAACAAAATGGAGAATGGATTCCTTGAGCTTCAGTGGCTAAGTATGTAATTTTACAACATTGGAAGTCTCTGTTAACTCCAACAATAGACGACATTAGGAACAGGAAAGGGGGGGGGATGCATGCAGCTGACATGAAACTCTGGATAAGCATGATTTCATTTGAAAACACCTCTGGAATTGTCCTAAGAGATAGAAGTACTCTATCTGCAACAGCCATAGTCTTAATCACAATTTCCTGGCATAACATGGAATTTAGCCCTTATTCTGCTACAGTAATCACTAATGTGGTGCCCTCCAGATTGTTGGAAGTAAAGCACCAACTAGCCAGTGTAGTATAGTGGTTAAGGTGTTGGACTATGACCTGGGAGACCAAGGTTCAAATCCCCACACAGCCATGAACCTCACTGGGTGACCTTGGGCCAGTCACTGCCTCTTAGCCTCAGAAGAAGGCAATGGTAAACCCCCTCTGAATACCGCTTACCATGAAAACTCTATTCCTAGGGTCACCATAAGTCGGAGTCAACTTGAAGGCAGTCTATAACCAGAACCAGTGGGGGAGGGGTGATAGGCAATCTATTCTTCCCTCCTGATTCCTTAAGTAACTACTTGCTTGTTTTTCCTCAGGCTACTTCCTCCATTCTCTCTCTTTCTTTGTCAGAGATGCAAGCCTCATGGCTCTACAATGGCCACATGTATGCCTGTAGTCAGAATGACTTTCTTTCCAGTGCACTGTAATGGTTAGGTGTTGGGCTATGATCTGGGAGACCAGGGTTTGAATCCCCACTCAGCCATGACGCTCACTGGGTGACCTTGGGCCAGTCACTGCCTCTCAGCCTAACCTACCTCAAAGAGTTGCTGTGAGAATAAAATGAGGAGGGGAGAACCATGAACACCACCTTGAGCTCCTTGAAGGAAAAGTGGGATATAAATGTAACAAATAAATAATAGTCATAAACCTTACATTTATTTATTCTTTCAGCTACCACTCTTGCCAGACTATTTATTTCTGCACTCAACTGCAATAAATACCAAACTCCAACACAGATGTTGTTGGACTCCAACTCCCATCAGCCCCACCCAGCATGGCCAATGGCCGGGTATTGTGAGAACTGTAGTCCAACAACATCTGGAGGGCCACACTTTCTTCACTCATGCTTTTTAGTCTACAATAGACTCCTGTGGCGATGAGGGACAAGCTAGATGTGACATTATTTACATAGTTTGACCTTCCATTATATATATTTTTTTCAAATAGCCAGCCAGGAGTAAGGAGAGCTGGATCAGAATGATGGTATGGAGGGGAGTTTTAAGCCTTTGCCTCTGCTGTGCTCCCAGTCAGTGTCACCCCCATGTCTGCTTTTTGTGATGAGGAGAAAACTCCCTTTAACATCTGTGGGAGCTTTACTAACATTGTGAATATCTGGTACCAGGGGAGGGGATTCTGATTAGGACAGTGGTGTGGGCAAAAATGCCATGGTCCTGACCTGGTTTGCCCCACTCCCTCCCTGCTGGCTATTAGCAAAACACATAACACAAGGATAAATGACGTGAATAATTTCACATCTGCTTGGGTTGCTTAATTACCTATGCACTGTGTATTTTCATTTAATTGTCTTAAACGTGCTGCCCATTGACTGCAAGATACAATTTTCTGCTTCAGAGAAAAGAGGGCAAGATTCCACAGAATGTTGGCATTACGTTGCTCCTGTGAGCAAGAGTGAGTGCCCTGAAATATCATCTGAACTGGATCAGAGTCGGATTTGACACAAGGAGTTAGCATGGAAAAGTACAAACCACACAACACTGATTCCCAAACTTTTGATAGCTGAGGAACACCTTTTCTTCTAAAATGAAACTGGAGGTGTGCTGTTAAGATTGCCCTGCCTAAGATCTCAATACAGCCTCAGGTCGGTCTCCAGGTGGTCTCTCATCTTCAGCAATGCTCAGGGAAGGACCTTGCTCAGAGAGTTTGGTTACCCCATTTCATCATGGGATCTCTTTCTAAAATAAACTAAAACACAGTCTCCCTATGTATTTCTTCCTTCTTCTTACCCCTTTATCTGCTCCCGGGTCACCACTAGGGTTAACAGCACCAGACCCTTCCCTCTTTCTTCCCTTTCTGTCTTTGTTTTCCAATTCCACAGCCCTCTCTGTGTGGGGATTCGAATCCTTCCCTTACTCCCCTGTCTACATTTCTTTCTTCCTCCTTTAGTGTCCTTCTGTAAGCTTTCCTTGCTTTTCTCACTCCCCTTACGCTCCTGGCTTCAGTGTCTGCAATCCCCTTGCTCCATATCATCACCAATGGGACCTGTCTCTAAAAGCTTCCAGACCTCTCACTTTATCCAGAAGCTGTGCGTGCACTGTTACATCCTTGGGGGCATTGCCCTCACGCAATCCCACTTCCAGTCTGGATACTGCTACATTCCTTCAGACTGGCCAGGGGGTCACATGGAGGCAGCCCACACAAGCACTTTCATTCAAAATATTTACGTTTAGCATGTTTAAGAGTTAAGAACTGCCTGCCCACAGAGGAGCATATTCTGTGGATCCCTGGTATAAGTCATTGCAGCATCTTTTCATTAGTAATGAGTGAACGATGAAGAAACAGAGCAGAATTATCAAAAGGAGGCAAAGCCAGAGCAACAAATCATACAGAGACACAGAAGCAAGAACCTTTCTTGTGGATAGGACCATTGGCCTTGCAGAGGCCTTTCTCTAATTTGTCCCTGCATGATAGAAGATCTCTTGCGTGCCCCAGTACACAGTTTGGAGATTACTGACCAACAGCAGAGGGGGCTAACCTGTGGCCATACACTGTCGGACTCCAACTTCCATCAACCCCAGCCAGTACAGCCAATAGTCAGGGCTGAGGAAGTTGTAGTCCAGCAATATCTGGAGGGTCAATGGTTAGCCACCCCAACCTACAGTAAAAAGGATGGTCCCAAGGTAGTTATAATAATAATAATAATAAAATTTTATTTTTAGGCCGCCTATCTGGCTGAATGAACAGCCACTCTAGGCAGCGTACATAATTAAATTTAAAATACACATATAAATACAATCATAACATATTCAATTTACCCATATTTATACACTATAAAATTAAAATTAACTAGGGATTCTATATGCCCGCTGAAACAGCCATGTTTTTAGTCCTTGGCAAAAACCTGCCAAGGAGGGGACATGGCGTAGGTCGTATGGCAGAGAGTTCCAGAGGGCGGGGGCCACAACCGAAAACGCCCTCTCTCTGGTCCGCACCAGTCTAGCTGTTCTAACTGGTGGGACCGAGAGAAGGTCTTGAGAGGCTGATCTCGTCAGGCGGCATACTTGGTGATGCTGGAGGCGCTCCTTCAGATACCCTGGACCGAAACCGTGTAGGGCTTTAAAGGTTAACACCAACACCTTGAATTGGGCTCGGTAAACAACTAGTAACCAATGCAGATCTTCAAGCACTGGGGTGATGTGATCCCGCCGGCGGCTATTCTTAATCAACCGTGCCGCCGCATTCTGCACCAGCTGTAATTTCAAGGGTAGTCCCACGTAGAGCCCATTACAGTAGTCTAGGCGAGAGGAGACCAGGGCATGCACTACCCGTGGGAGCAGATGAACCGGAAGATAGGGTCGCAGCCTCTGTATCAGATGTAATTGATACCAAGCTGTCCGGCTCACTGCTGATACCTGAGCCTCCATGGACAGCTGGGAGTCAAGAATGACCCCGAGGCTATGAACCTGGTCCTTCAGGGACAAACTAACCCCATTCAGTTCCAGCAGCAAACTAATATTTAAGATGCTAATGGAGACACATGGTCCATTTATAGTATCCAGGATTTCTGTAGGATAATTACTTTATATAAACAAGAATGTTAAAACAGATTTTTTTTACAGAAGGTAGAAGGGCCAGGCCAAGGCAATGCTGCCTGGGGCAAAGGACAAGCTGACACCCTCTCCCAATATGTGGATACAGAAGGCAGCTGTTGAATCTTACTGGCAACAGGAGAGTATCCTCCACGGCATTTGAGAGCAGTAGGGTAGCTTAGGGAGCGTGGGGCAAGCTGTGCATGGCATACTTAGGTCTGTCCTCCAGTCCCTTGACACCACTCCCTGCCCCCACCTCCAGCATCTGCTGCCTAAGGCAGCTATCTCACAATGCCTGATGGTAGGGCTGGTCCAAAGGTGGGGCTGGCTCTATAAGGCACTGGGATTTAAACCTTGAAGACTCTGTGTAGAGAGGGTTACAAATTACTTTGTCTTCTCCAGATTTCTCTTTATGAAGTCTCTATAAAATACTCTGCTGCCTGCCACAATGTTTCTGGGAGGCAGCATGGTCAAGTATTCCATCTGAGTCATTTTTCTCTCTCTCTCCTCTTTTTTAATGGTAAGGAGAATTTTCCTTAGAGAGTGTCTCTGGAGACTAATGCAAGATGGTATTTGCCTGCCATTAAGCCCAAGCTCTGCCAGATGTGCTTTGCTTACTTTGAACATGGATATTGGCTTCAGGTTTTCACATTTTTCTTTTCTTTTTTGCTTGGACTGAGGCAAATCTAGTGGGATTAGGAGAAGAAAGAGGGCCTGTGCTTCTATGTGTTAAAACAAAACAAAGTGGTGTTGCAAAATTACCTCAGGACTTTTGTAGTGGAAGAGCACCCGATCACACATTATGTGGCAAAGCATGTTTGCTGCCTGTAGATTGATATTTGGAGCAGAAAATACCATAAATCCCTGGTTGGCAATTTTTAAATAGCTTTGAAGCAAGTAAGGGATGAGAGACCTTGACAGCATTGGGGCACTCCACCAACACTCCTGTGGGTGCTGAAAAACAGACAAAGTGCTTCAAAAAGGGGTAGAAGCTCTGGCAGAATCCCCTTCTTTTTAAATATTTCAGCATCTTGCTTGGGGAGAGTGTCAAACTACATATTAATTGTGAGGCTAGCAGCATTAGGGGATTTCTGTGCGATATCAGAGGGCTGGTGGAAGGAGGGAGCTAGGATTATAATGGGTTCCTTGAAGGGGTGAGGGAGACAAAACGAGGCAGCATGGGAATGGGGGGGTGAAGGTAAAAGATGGGATACAAAGGGGGCTACAGAATAGGAATGGGTGGTTGCTTCAGAATTGGGAAGAAGGTAAAAAGGGATCTTAGTAGTTGCAATGCGTGGGGGTGGTCTGTATACAAGGGAGTGGCAGGAAAGGGGGCACGAAGAGGCATGGAAATGGGGGTGAAGGTAAATATGGGTGTACAAGGGGGTTGCAGAATAGAAAAGCAGATTCAGAAATGGGGTTGGGAAGGTGAAAATCTAGGGCACTGTTCTTCAACCTTGTTGATTTTGATAGACTATAATTCTCATCATCACTGACAGCAGCCATGGGAGTTGTAGTCCAACAACATCTGGGGACCCAAGGCTGAAGAACAGTGGTCTAGGGAGTTACCATGGGAGGAGTGTTGGGGGGATGGTGAGTGAAGCGAGAAAGCAGGCAGAGCCTCCCGACCAGTAAAGACATATATACTCCACAAACCTGTATTGCTTTCAAGTCACCTAAATCATCATGATTTCCCCAAAACAATCTTGGGAATTGCAATTTGTTGAGATGCTGAGAACATAGATTCAACACCGGCTCTCCTTAGAGAAAGTGATATATTAATATCTCACCTAAAGGATCATAGACTTCAACTGCTGGGGAAGGACCACTCAGTGACACCGTAACCTCTTTCAAGCTAGGATCAAAAGGGATTTGCCACGCATTTACTGCTGACGTCAGGTGGTCCGTAGATAAGAGATGAACTTTGGAAGCTTGCACTGCTTCTTCTACCCATTTCAGCACCTGCAAGAGAAGATAATATCAGTGACAGCTTCCATATTGTAATTTGTTGGATCCGTGTCTTCCTTTGCCAAAACAAGCAAAGCCTTTCCCTTCCACTTTGGGGCTGTTCAGCGTTGATATCAGAGGTCCAACTTGCCTTGGGAGCAGATGGCCCATCATAGGCCTTGTCACAGGATTCTGACCCCTGATTGGTGCCTGAACCAGGGCTGGGTTCAAGACCGGAGCCTCCTGGTCTTTCTCTGATGAGGACTCGTCTGGCTGGAAACTGACAGTTGGGAAGACAAGTGAGCAACATGGCTCTGCCTGTGCTGCCCTGCCAACCACTAGTGCTGTACAAGAACCCAGCTTGCTACCATAAATGCACTTCAACAGGCTTGTGAGAGTTGCCATGTTTGAAACAATCAAGGTATTCAGAAGAGACACATTAGCTACATCTCATAAATCAGGAAAGGAAGGAAGGAACTAGAATGAAAACAATCAATTCAAAGGCACAAGGCAGTTTCCAGGGGAGGTCCATGGCTGGAGGTCTACAACTGTCATAAGCTGAACTTTTTCTGCATATTTATGGACCCCAAAGCAGCCTACTGAATCATCTACCCCTAGGGTTGCTGACCAGTCATTTTCTGGTCCAATCAGTAAAATAATTTTCCATCAGCTAACCAGCATTGCAATGCAATCCTAGGCACTTGTTCTCGGGAGCAAGTCCCACAATATGTTCAGTGGGGCTTTCTCCCAGATAAGTGTGTATCAGATAGCAGCCTTAAGGCCTCAAAAGCCACTGCACACCAGATTATTTCAAGCTTTACTTTGATCCTTCCCTGCTGGACAACTAGCTCTCAACATACTGGTCCACATTGTTTGGTTCTGTCCCTCCAATCCATAGATTCCTCTGAATTTGCCCCTGGACTCCCAGGTTTTGCTCAAGCCTGCCTTAGTGCTGCTTGCCCTGGCTCTGGGTCTTGGCTCTGCTCAAGAGGCCAGTGTTTTTACAGTCCATCTCATGGTTTCATATTTTCCTTGCAGCTGCCAGTGCACTCATTGCTAAAAAGTCTGTGCAAAAGTTGGCAGATTCCAGTGCACAGAGGTTTGTACAAAGTGTTTTTTCAGTTTGGGTTCACGTCTCCTGGGTTTGCAACTCAAGGCTTGAGGGCTAAAAACTTTATCAAACATGCTAGATGTGAAGTCAAAAACCACACTGGCCCAAACCTTTAAAAATAGACTGGAATTCAAGTTCATAAACTTTGGCATGTTACATGCAGCTTTAGATTTCTTTGGTTTTGGACAGGTCTTAGCACATGTGACAGAAAGCAAAGAGGAGTCCTCTCTCATGCTTCTTTGAATGTGCTTAATGATATTAGCTTGAGGAGAGGATGAAATGAATCAAAGAGAACTGGCTCGAGGTCTGAGAAGACCCTGGGAAAAGTGTCCTCTGGTGGGTCTTCTTCTCTATTGGTGCACTTTTCTGGCAACATTGGTAGGCAACACCAGCACTCCAAGCAGCACAGATGCACAATAAACTCCACATCATGAGGACATAGTGCTTCAATGTTGATACAATGTAGTATAAGGAACAATTCATAATAAAAATGGACAGATTCCTCATCTCTACCCATTAAATTCAAAAAGGGCTATATTATCATATGCTTTATTTACTTACTACATTTCTATCCCACCTTTCCTCCAAACCGCAAACTTTTTAGTTCCCGGAGCACCTAACCAATTAGGATCTGTGACTTCGCCGCTATAGGCACGATACATTAGGTGGTTACTACTACTACTACTACTACTACCACTACCAATAATAATAATAATAATAATAATAATAATAATAATAATAATAATAATAATAATAATAATAATTTGTTTACTATGGTGTCATGAGCCAACCCCGGACCCTGTGGAGGCTGGTCCATTAAGGCCAACAGGGCACTGTCCCACCAATCTCAGTCTGCCCTCACCCAGCCCCCTTCTTACTTACATCCAGTCCAGGGGGTGGCATGACTGTCAGCTTCCTCCTCCTTCATAGACTCCATGTTGCCCCTTGTATTACTCATCAGGGGGGAGGATGGGGGCAAACCTAGGATTAGCTGCCTCTGTCTCTCATTGGCTCCAGCTCCACCTACTCTTTGGGCTCCCTGCCTTCCACCCTACCAGAAAAGGCACCAGCCACCACTGTCCAGATCCCACATCTCTCTGAGGAAGAAGAGGACCAATTGCCAATGGGAATGGGAATTCTCAGGACAGTCGTCTCAATTAGCCCAACCACACACCCATGGCTGATACCTTTCCTTGAGGATCTGGTGGGACAAGGCAAAAGGCACTATTTGAGGCCATCTACGAGCACTAGAGTACATAGTTCCAAGACAGAGTATTGTTCCTTTAAATACCTTATAGATCTCCAGCAATCATATGGCATCTCACTACTGATTGCCCTTTGCTTCAGGTCAGTTCTCCCCAAACCGTGCCCAGGGTCCTGTGAGCTCTAAGCATGCCTGGAACAGCATTACTATTAATGTTACTTAGTTTGCCCATGCTGATCTCCCAAGCTGATGTCACTACCAGCAACCTTACTCAAACAGGGCCTGCTTTCTGTGACTCACTGCAATTCACATTATCCGATTAGATTCTAGAGAAGTGACACTGTTGCTATGGGGGATTGAACTCTCACCATTAAAGACTGTTATTCCTAAATGGCAGCAAGACTGTCTTTGATGCAAAAAGGTGTTATCCCATTCAAGGGGGTGGGGGAAAGCATAAAGTATGCAAAAGGTTGACCATGAATCATGCACTTCTCTTGCAAAGAACCAAAGCATTTCCATGATGTTCAAATAGTCTGCAAAGAGACAGGTGATGAGGTAACATCAAGATGAAGAAAGACATTATAATTTGAAATAAAGAAGGAAAATCAAAATAGGTTGCAGCTGATTATTTCTCAGACAAACATGCAATGGACTGCCTTCAAGTCGATCCCGAATATGGATACCCTATGAATAGGGTTTTCATGGTAAGCAGTATTCAGAGGGGTTTACCATTGCCTCCCTCTGAGGCTAGTCCTCCCCAGCTGGCTAGGGCTTGCTCAGCTTGCCACAGCTGCACAAGCAAGCCCCTTCCTTGTCCGCAGCTGCCCACTGGGGGGCAACTGGGCTCCTTGGGACTATGCAGCTCGCCCACAGCTGCACAGGTGGCAGGGCATGTAATCCCTGACCCACTCACTGTGGAGGTGATCTTTAGCTGGTCCTTTACACCCAGGAGAGGGCTTTTTCGATTGTGGCCCCCACCCTCTGGAACTTACTTCCCTTTGACCTTCGGCATGCCCCCTCCCTGCTGACTTTTCGCCGAGCCTTGAAGACCTGGCTCTTCAGGCAGGCCTATGGGATCTCTGGGGTGGGTTAGGTTTTACACTCTATTAATGTAAGATGGTCTTCAGAGGAGATGTTATGATATTAATACTGTGATGATTATGTATATGTTGAGATTGTATTTTATATTGTACGTCGCCCAGAGTGTCCGTTCAGTCGGACAGATGGGCGTCTGATAAATAAAATTTTATTATTATTATTATAGGAGACACGAGCAGGGATTTGAACTCACAGACTCTGGTCTCCCATCCAGGCCCTCCTCCCCACTGTGCTATAACATGCAATACTGAAGTATGGAATTTAAAATGTATTTGACATATGTTTTCAGTTTAAAAGCATGCGACAAATTTTGCTCACTTCCCCTACTCCCATAATAAATGGACTACATTTGCATTCAACTTGCAGAGTTAAAAATGACAGGGGAGAAAGGAGAGTTTATCATGCTACCTACACAAAGGAACAAATTTCATCCAACAAGTTTGAGCCCTTAGATACTATAAATGGTGAATTAATTAGGACCAGTATTAAATAAAGAAAAGTTTAACATGGTTGCAGATCCCCATTTTTTAAAAATAATGGGAAAGGGTTAATCTTCTTGGCTGGAATACAGGAATGCATTATAGGTGGGGCTACCTTTGAAGATCGTCTAGCCAGAAATTCCAGTTGGCCCCCAATAGGGCAGTGAGGTTACTAATGGATATTGGTAGTTAACAGCATATTACATCAGTTTATCATCTGCACTGGCTTCCAGTCTATTTCCAGGACCAATTCAAAGTGCTGGCATTCACATTTAAAGCCCTAAACAGCTTGGAGGATTGTATATTGTTGGTGTTGACTTTTATTTAGATTTCAAGGCAATTTTGTTGTTGCTATGTGCCTTCAAGTCGATTACGACTTATGGTGACCCTATGAATCAGCGACCTCCAAGAGCATCTGTCATGAACCACCCTGTTCAGATCTTGTAAGTTCAGGTCTGTGGCTTCCTTTATGGAATCAATCCATCTCTTGTTTGGCCTTCCTCTTTTTCTACTCCCTTTCTGTTTTTCCCAGCATTATGGTCTTTTCTAGTGAATCATGTCTTCTCATGATGTGTCCAAAGTATGATAACCTCAGTTTCATCATTTTAGCTTCTAGTGATAGTTCTGGTTTAATTTGTTCTGACACCCAATTATTTGTCTTTTTCGCAGTCCATGGTATCTGCAAAGCTCTCTTCCAGCACCACATTTCAAATGAGTGGATTTTTCTCTTAACCGCTTTTTTCACTGTCCAACTTTCACATCCATACATAGAGATCGAAAATACCATGGTCTGAATGATCCTGACTTTGGTGTTCAGTGATACATCTTTGCATTTGAGGACCTTTTCTAGTTCTCTCACAGCTGCCCTCCCCAGTCCTAGCCTTCTTCTGATTTCTTGACTATTGTCTCCATTTTGATTAATGACTGTGCCAAGCTATTGATAATCCTTAACAAGTTCAATGTCCTCATTGTCAACTTTAAAGTTACATAAATTTCTGTTGCCATTACTTTCGTATTTTTGACATTCAGCTGTAGTCCTGCTTTTGTGCTTTCCTCTTGAACTTTCATCAGCATTCGTTTCAAATCATTACTGGTTTCTGCTAGTAGTATGGTATCATCAGCATATCTTAAATTATTGATATTTCTCCCTCCAATTTTCACACCTTCATCTTGGTCCAATCCCACTTTCCGTATGATATGCTCTGCGTATAGATTAAACAAATCTCAACCTGGATGCTATTCCACAAAAGGAGGAAACAATACTGAAAGCCTTGCTCCACTTTGCTGATATTTTAAGGACTTCAAGGAGACTCTCCTACTACAAGGAGTAAAGCGCTCTCTGGAGTAACCTTGTCCCAAGCTGTCTGGGGTCTTATATGTTAGTACCAAAGCCTTGACCTTGGCATGGTAACAAATTGGGAGCCAGTGCACATCCCACAGGCAAGGTGTTAAATGCTAGTAGTCGTTTGCCACCACAAACGGTCTAGTTAGCACATTCTATGCTACCTGCAGTCTCTGGACCAACCTCAAGAGTAGCCCTGAAGGATTAACTACTCTTGGATACACCTGCCAAGACCTGCCTAGTGAGATGAGGTGGGTGGTCATCAGAGAAATTGCTTTTTTGGTGGTCACACCTATGTTAGGATTTTTCCAGCACTAGGTAAAGGCCCTTCTGTTTTCCCAGGCCATTTAATAATGGTGGTTTCAGGCCACTTTAGTTTCTTGAATTATTTTGTTTTTCTCCTTTGCAAGGTTTTAGTGCAGTTTTATTGGTTTTGATTTTATGCTACATTGGGATGGTTTTATTCTGGTTTTTGTTATTGTCTGCTTTCCCCCCCTCCTTGTAGTATTTGCATTGATTGTTCTTAGCTGTATTTTAAATTTGTAAACTGCCCATAGTTGATTGGGTAATATATAAATGCCCCAAACAAAAATTTATTCCAGGACCCAAAGGGCTGTACAACTACTTCTATGTACCCAGTAGGATTAGTGCTTATCAAAACACCAACTCTTCTTTGTCAAATGACAAACTGCTTTTGAAATTCTTGCACAGTGTAAATGCCTTCTGTCCTATGAATGAAGACTAAATTATTGTCTGCATGTCTTCAAACCTCTCTCTCTCTACCCATGAGGGCTAGAAATATGTCAGAACAACATCAAACTCAAAGGTAGGCAAGTTTCCCTGAAGAGGGAATTCTATATGGAGGAGTCCCCTCACTGGATCATCACCTTGTAGTGGTGAGTGGGCTTGCGTGTTCCAATGAACCCTGCAAGCAATGCCGTCAGGAGTCATGTACTCCCACCAGGGTCACCCATGGCTGTAAGGTCAAGCGAGATGAGCTAGACAAAGAACAATCCAAGAAAGTCCTCAACGGCAGAACAGGCAGAGGATAACAATGTGTACATTACAACGGCTGTGAAGGCAGATGAAGGCTGCAGCAGATAAAAGGCTTCCAATCGTCCTGGTATCCATGCCATTGGATCAAAGCCTTTTTCTGTCAAGATTGTGTGTTGATCGTCATGCCAATCTCCCCACATAAAACAAATTCACGCACAGGCGTCTTCCAAACAAAGACCTTATCTTGGAAGACTATCTTACTCGGCCACGAGTGATCGCCAATGAATATGCAGGACTGAACAGGTCCTATCTCCAGTTACAAATATCTGAATCTCAGAAGACGGGGAGTCTCAAAGGAGACCTCTTATAAATATAATGTGTAAGGCAGGCTCATAATGGAAAAGGCAGGCCTTTTCGGTACCCCAGTCCCAAGCAGGTGTGAGAGAATGAATGGAGTCTGCATGCCTCTCAGGATTGCAATGTAAATGTGCATCCACACCACCAAGAAATCACAATGTGCAGCTGCATCTAATTTATACACATAGAAAGCCTGCTATGCAGAGATTTGCCTCGCTAGAACCAGTAACAACATCCATACAGACCAAAGAGCTTGGAAAAGTTATTTTTTGAACTACAACTCCCATCAGCCCCAGCCAGCATAATGCTGGCTGGGGCTGATGGGAGTTGTAGTTCAAAAAAGTAACTTTTCCAAGCTCTGGACGCTTACATAATGTTGATAAAGGAGTTAGCCAACCACAAGCATGATAAAAATGCATCTGCATCAACTAAAAACCACCTCATATTGCCTGCTGAGAGTTTTTTTTAATCTTGAAAATTCACAACACATTTGAGAATTTTAATTTTAAAACAAACACTCCGTCTTGGCCTGACACATTTTATTATCAAGTCAAAGCCAGCTGTGTTAGCATGTGGTCTCCTTAGAACACATGTTTATAAAAGCAAAGGGCAAATTAGCACTTTTGCAATCCTGTCTAGAGACAAACAACGCAGAGGCAAAAGAAGAAACCTGGCAGGGAAATGTCATTTGCAACAACTTCAAAAGTTAACTTCAAGTGTATGTCTGTGTTTATGTGTGTTACAAATATTTACAAGATGAGTATTTAATTTTGACAATCTACACTCACAATTTACCCACCCAAATTTACACACCGCTTAGAGATTTTTTGAAATTTTAAGTGTTATATAAATGCTTTTAAATAAATAAACAAAATTGTGAAAGGTGACTTAATTTCATGCATTTGATTGATTTAGTTATCTGGCGGTCCAAGAAAAAGAAAAGGTATGTTTGTAAAGCTTCACCTAGTGGCCTGGAAGGAATTCTTGCGTGAAAGGGAATTCTTGATTGTTCACAGAAAATCTTTTGCACATGTGTTGTTGAGGGTTGCCCTCAGCACTTCCAGGCCTCAGTGTTACTGGCCTCCTTCAAAAAAATCAGTGAAGTTCTGGTATTTGATTATTGGCTTCAGAGTCAAACTACCAATATGATAGACAACCTTTCCACTGTTCATGGCCTGTGGGTTACATTTACCCCCTCAGGTGACCTGTTAGCCCTACCAAGGTGCTGTGACTAGTTCATTGTACATAATGGATGCTTGTCTCAAAGCAATGTAAACGTATGAAGCTGCCTCATTCTAAGTCAGACCATTGGCCTACATAGGCAGAGCTTGGAAAAGTTACTTTTTTGAACTACAACTCCCAACAGCCCAATCCAGTGGCCATGCTGGCTGGGGCTGATGGGAGTTGTAGTTCAAAAAAAGTAACTTTTCCAAGCTCTGTACATAGGTCAGATTGTCAACCTTCTCTAAGGTCTCACAAATGGGCCTCTCCCAGCCCTACACTGAGGCTCTTTTTAACAGGAAATGCCAGAGATTTAATCCAGGACCTCATGCATGCAAAGATTGTGCTCTACCACACATTTTAAGCCTTCCCAAATTTTCTAGGGCACAGGAGGTCTCAGGTTCTCCTCAGCCATAACCCAGTCAATCCATATCTAGTCATAATGGCATATCTAAACCAATTTAATCTTTGGGGGGTATAAATTTGAATTAGGAGAATTACCTTGACATATTGGCTGCATACACAACCATACCTTTAAAGCACATTCAAAGCAATCCCCTCCCCAAAGTATCCCAGGAAGCTTGTTAAGGGCGCTGGGTAATGTACCTCTGTGAGGTATAAACTACAGTTCCCAGAATTTGGGGAAGGGGTACTTTGAATATGGCTTAAAGATATGGTGTGTAGACAGCCAATGGCTGTTTTCCAGCTCTGGCAATCAATTGCACCTCACAGGACAAGTGCACAAGCTCTTCAGATCCAGACACAAGAAGTGATAACTGATTGGCCATCAGGGAAAATTTGTATTTTTAAAAGAAAGGAGTACGTGGACAATCTTTGTGATGCAAGGGGCTATTGAGTAACGGCTTCTCTCTAAATTATAGCTTCCAAATTAAACCCCCAAATGGTTTCATTTCCTCATGCTCCTCCAAAAGAACACCTGAAGATCTCTTCAGAGAACCTGCAAAAACTATAACTTTCATCAGCCCTTGGCCAGGGATGATGGGAATTGTACATTAGCAACACCGGGAGGAGCAAAGGTTCCCCACTCCTGTTTTATGCACTGGATCATGTTGGCCAAAAGGAAATAACTGAACGGACAGCGGTGGAAATACATAAGAACATGAGTGGCATAGAGAAAATCCATTCTTTTCAATGAATAACATACTTGCATTCTCATGTTCACGAAGAAAATATTTACACAGGCCAGAGCAACAGTGTGAAATTTCATCAATTCCACAGAAACATGCATACTATGTGCTATCTCTCACATCACATCTGTGAATAGCTGACAGAATGTACAGCTCCACTGGACGCCTCAGCAGTTCTATGAAAAATGCTGAACAACTTCAGCTTCCACTGATAATAGCAAAGAATCCTCTGTACCCTAGAGTTACAAGTGGAAAGTACTACAGAGCCTCACTCTGTTACTAACCCTTAGGAACATTTAAAATTATCCATATCTGCATGGTGGTTATCCAAAACTATTCAGAATTTCAGATGCAAGGGTCTGGGAACAGTGGGTATTAGTGGGATTATTTGTTATAACAAAAAAATCCTTGAGCCCAGCCCCAGAAGTAAAGTAACAAACCTTTAGGTGGACTTTTCCAATCTCTTTCTCCTGGTTTGAACAATCTTTACCCTTTGACAAACTGAAGGAAACAGGCTAAAAGTAGTAGACCTTTGTAGCTTTATAGGTTAGAGCTGTCATTAGCATATAATGCCTTGGCAGGCTTAACATGACGAAAAAACAGTTCGCAAAGTATAACATAAAACTTGTCTCAAGGAGAAACTGTCACTATGGTGTGCATGTGCTATCTTTCTGCAATGTCCCTTTCATACAAGTCTCATGCCTAATTCCCAAACCGCTTTTTGGACTCAGGGGGATTTAACGAACAGTTTAAGAGTTCTAGGGAGGAACAATGGGGTGGGGAGAATCAGGTACATAAATTCCATGCACACACTCCTCTGGATTCCAGCCTGTGCCTATAGACCAGAGCTTGGAAAAGTTACTTTTTTGAACTACAACTCCCATCAGCCCAATCCAGTGGCCATGCTGGCTGGGGCTGATGGGAGTTGTAGTTCAAAAAAGTAACTTTTCCAAGCTCTGCTATAGACACACTACAGACTAGATGCATACACTTCCACCAAGACTTCCTTCAGAAGACACGTATTGCAGCAGGCAGTGGAACAAGAGGGACAAAGCACAGTGGAACCCACTTGGCTAGGGACTCCCATCCATGATTCCCCACCTCCTCTGCAGAAAAAGTGAATGTTGGACTTACCATGATAAGTTCCTTTTTTTCTACAGGAGAGGAGGGGAGGGACCCCACTGTGTGATTATTCTTTCTGCTGCGGGGTACAAAGTATTTGGACCTGAGGAGAAGTATGTAGATGTATATAGATAGGACATAGGTCAACCCCCTAGGCCAGGTAGCAATCTCAGCCTTCAGGCCCCAGAGGACCATTCTTCCTCTATGCCTTCACCTTTATTTTCAGCATTTCTTCTTGCCTCTGTTTTAAACTATGTCTTGTTATTTCCAGGTTGCTACAAGAAGTACATCAAAGTTTGGCTTTAGCACAAGAGAACTGGCACAAAGTGGCCCAGTCCACTCGGGTATCATCACACAAAACTGGTGCTTGGAAACCAGTAGGGAACCAATCGTAGACCAGATAGGTGCTTAGCGTACAAATGAGAATAAAATCAGTGTGATAGAATCATTGGTGCCTATAACAGCCGGTGTGCTCATTTTCTCTGTCCTGCAATGGTTTCTGTTCAATCATATTAAACATTTTTTTAAAAAGCTGTGCAAAAATCTGTTTGACCAACAAATGGCAGGGCCTGATAAAGCAGAGTCCCTGATCACATGAGGTGTTATATTCATATTCAAACAAATGTGAGTAAAAGCCCCCTGTTTTTAACTCACATTTTAGCAAGTTTTCATATACCACTTTTTAAAAAAAATTAAGACTGGAAAGTTCAGTGTCTAAGCGGGGCCACATGCGCTGGAGGTGGGGCTTGCATATGCTCTCCTCTCCACCTACAGTTTTCGCTCACATGTATTTATCAAAACTGCATTGAGTCCAGTTTTATTAGATAGTGGGGACAACAAAGGATTCTCCTCATCTTCACACGAACTTCCCAGAGGCATCTGACCTGCCAATTGCAGTCTAAGACTGAAGTCCTACATTTGCTAAGGAGTATGCCCCATCGTACCCAGTGGAATTACTTCTGAGTAAATATGCCTAGGATTGCATTGTAACTAGGTCTTGATCTGATCCAGCAGCCAATATAATCTGTCTTGTGTTCAAATCACAGCTGAGAAGGACTCACTGCAGAGCCTCAACAAATTCCCAATCTCCCATCTACATTTCATTTATCTAAAATAGCAAGATCTCATTTACCTCTTTTTTTAAAAAAAAATAAGACAGCTTTTGTTAATTTTCTTGTATTAGTATTTCCAACTGGAAAACTTAACTTTAAAAAAATAAAGAAAATGTAATAGTATGCCAGATGGTTTCCTCCAATTTTTACAAAAAAGGAACTGTGAAGTTTGTTCTAAGTAGGTAACAGACTCCATCACTCTTTTTTATTCATACTGTTCAAATTTGTTGCAGGCAACTATACAATTGAAAATATGTTATTAGAACTCCTCAACAGAGGATAGCGGATGCTGCAGATGGCAGCTAGCTTCCTCTCCCCCATTATGCCAAACTACGATTCCCAGGCTACCTTGGGAAAAGGAAATTACTGTTAAATCAGTTTAAGTGTGTACAGTAGGCCCCCGCTTTATGGTGCTTTGCTTTACGGTGCTTCGCTAATACGGCAGTCTCAATTAGACGAAATTAGACTAAAGCCCCACTCATATGGCGCTTGTTCCACTTTTATGGCAGTTTTCGGGTGTCGCACACCATTCTATTAAATGAGTTCCACTTTTCAGCAGTTTTCGCTTTTCAGCGGGGGTCCAGAACGTAACCCGCCATATGAGTGGGACCCTACTGTAATAAGAATCCTAAAATGAGTTAGAGTGCTCATAAATAACATGGTGAATTCCAATAATGTAAACAAAGTAGATTCACTGTAACACCATTTTCTCTCTTGCTATGGTAAGAGTTGTGTGGGCAATTTTACTCACGATGGACCATCATGAGGTTATAAATCTGTTTCTTGTGGTTAGCAGACACTTTACCTCCATATCCAAGTTTTTCCAAATCCCTCACACAGCCCAGTGTGTTTGAATGCAATAATGACTTGAATAAAGAGGAGGTAAGCACAGTTGTTACGATCTATTTTAGCAGTATCTTAAACTCCATGTTCTATAGCATAAGTAAGCTCCATCAATCTCCATCTACCACATATAGATATACTTCCTGTTGAAGGGCCAGCCATGTAATTTCCTAGTTTCAATTTATTTAACAAGAACTTGTTATAAGACATTACACTTGTAAGTACAACATATACAGATCTACAACAAGAAAAACAAACAGCATCCCAACATTTCATAATTAGCATGTCCTTAAACTTCACATGTGTGGGACAATAAAGCAGTCAAAACTCTGACTACATAAACCAAAACTCCATATTTATATTTTTTTCTGAAGAGTACCACAAAGCAGCTGATGGAATACTGTGTATATTGGGAAGTCCAAGAGAATGTTTACAACTGTGGCAGATGATTCAGATTACCTAAATTAACAACATGTGACTTTTTTGATTCATCAAATTCAATCATGAGAGCTTACAAAATAGCTATTGTCCATAACAACATTGTGGAACCTGAAAGTCCCTGGAAGAGTTCCAGGTTTATAGTCCTTTTATAACACCTTTATCATGCTTTTCTTAGGAATGGTTTTAATATAGGAAACTAAAAATAAAATTGTGTCTTTCACCCAAGTAGTGAAATTCTGCCCAGTTGTGAATGCTCAGAGAATAAGCAAATCAGTAGGACTAACTCAGAAATTCACAAACAGTGTGTCAAGCATGTTATTGTGCCAGGAAAGAACTGCTAATGTGCCATGAGAAAATAATTAGTTAAATATGAGCCCAAAATGACCCATCCACAGAAGAGATTGCCTGCTGCATTTCTGCATGCATATTCCTCCTAAACTGAGCAACAATCAGGGGTATAGTATATTCAGTGCATAATGAAACTAAGAATCAAAGTAGACACAGCAATGGAAATGTGTGCATAGTTCACAAGGACAGCAGTGCAAGGAAGAGGATTTACACTTTTTCCCATGAAGCTGCTACTTGCCCTAGTAAGAAAAGTACGGGCAGGGGGTGATTTACATTGAGAAAACAACATGGGGGGGGAGGATTAAACCCCTTCTCCTCCATGCCACAGTTCCAGTCACCTACACAAGCACAGCTGTTATTTGTTTAAACAAAAGACATGCAGCTCCATCATTGAATTTGCATTGGCCATAAGCAATATTTATAGTTAGACACTATGCAAGATAGGTGGTTTGAAGAACAGTATGCCTCTGTTCCATTGAACTTTACAGTGCTGGCTTTGTTGTATAAACCCTGTACAGCTTGGGGACTAGGATACCTGAATGATCGTCTAACCCAGCCTTTCCCAACCAGTGTGCCTCCAGATGTTGTTGGACCACAACTCCCATCTTCCCTGACCATTGGCAATGCTGGCTGAGGCTGATGGGAGTTGTGGTCCAACAACATCTAAAGGCACACTGGTTGGGAAAGGCTGGTCTAACCCCTTATATACCCAGTTGATCACCGCGCTCTGCAGGTGAGGGCCTCCTGCAGATACCATCTTATCAGGAGGTCCATTCTGCACAACATAGGAAGTGGACCTTTAGTGATATGGTGCCTACTCTTTGGAATTCCCTCCCGTTAAATAAGCACCATATCATCTCTGTTATCTTTTCCTCTTTCCACAAGTCTTTTAAGCAGAGACCTTATCCCGGCCTGCATCTGTTTTGGAATTGTTTTCAACATGTTTTTAAAGATGTTTTTAAGATATTTTGTTTTTAAGATGTTGTTTAAGATGTTTTGTTTTTAAGATGTTTTTAATGTTTTATAGCTTATTTGACGCCCTGGACTTCTTCTGGAAGGGCAGGATCTAATTTATTATTGTTGTTGTTGTTGTTGTTAAGAGCTAACAAAGCCTCTTTGAACACAAATGAAACAAGGTTACACTTCTTATTGTTCATGCCACAGGAAGATAGAATATCATGATCAGTTCTGTAGAGTTTCATAAAAGGAACAAAGTATCTTTGAAAGATCAAGAACTGCAGCACTGATAGCGATGATTAGTTGCACCATAAAGAAATGAGGGGCCTGGTACCTGTTGATGGGGCTCAGTGCTGTAGCTCTAATATCTTCCATCGAGGATTCATTATGGGTTCAAATGCCATGCTCTCCCACAGTTGGAAACTGTATCTACAATAGTTCACATTTCTGAAGATGTGATGGGCCACCAGTCCTTGCTGATCCCATGCTGGCTCCTGGCTCCTGGCCCCTTAGGTAGACCCCAGTCTGCCCCATCAGGCAACACCACAGGGCCAGCACCAAGTCAGGGTGGGCTCTTGGACACCAACACCCTCCTGTGGCTGCCCCCCCACCAGTGTTGTATGTCAGCACACTGCATGTGCAAGCCATGACATGACAATCTGGAAGCCCGCACTGGCCACAGGGGAGGAGTATTGTCTGGGAGGGAGGTGGACCACCCGCTCCAAGATCAGCACTGCAAACCACAGTTGCAAATCAGATTCCTTAACCCAATGCCGTTGCAGATCACTGAGCTCTACCTTCCCAGCCCCAGCTTGTAGATCTAGGGAGGGGCCCTCTGGAGCAGCTGGGGCCCTCAGCCCATGCCCACTTGGCCATGACTCCTGAGATCTCATCTGGACATTTCCTGAAGACTCCACCTGTGGGACAAGATGAGTGGGGCACTTTTCCTCAGCTGCCTGATGGCAGGGAAGCAGCCCAGCTGTTGTGGCTTAGGCAGAGGGAAGTGAGGGAAGGCAGTGAAGATATTAAAGGCCTCAGAGAGCATGGGGGGCAGACCTGTAGAAACACAGAGAAGAGGCTAGGCAAGCTGGACCTCTGCTGAAGTTGGGGAAAGCTGGTCTTTACTTCCTTGGGGGATACCCCTATCAGGCTGCCCCCCTAAGATCTATTGGGTATGGCCTGAGCAGGGATAATGGTATCCCAGACTTATCTAGCCCCCTTGGACAATGGAAGACATAGGAACCGTTGACCGAAGTTTGTCCAAGGCACTAAGGCGGAAGACATTTGTTGGGGTTGGGGAAGAACATCCACTGGAACACTGAGAAGGTGAGGTTAGATAAGGAAGTGGGACTGGGAGGAATTAGGCTTTAGCAGATAATGTGAAGTAACATTTCTATAGCAAATCCAGATCTCCAACTGAATAGATGTGAGTTGGTGCTGTTATTTTGACCTCCTTACCAGGTGGGGCCCATAGGAAGCATGGAACAGGGCCCCTATAATGTGCCTCTTTCCCAGGGATGTGGGACAGAAGGGAACCAGTGTTTTCTAGTAGATATAAAGTTCTGGACTTGAACCAGGAAAACCTGGGTTCAAACCTCTGCTAATCTATGAAACTGACTGAATAGCCTTGAGCAAATCTCTAAATCTAATTTACCTCGTGGGGTTGTTATAAGGATAAAATGGAACAGCTCCATCTATGTTAGCTCACTGGAGGAAGGACAAATGTAATCAATACATTAATAGAAATACAGAGTTTCTTCTCTCAAATTCTTTGCCTCTATGGTCAGCTTCACTGGTTAAAATTTTAGCAAGAGATATGCTGTTCAAAACTAAGGGTATTAGACAAAAGATCACATTCCATAAATACCCATATTAGACTGCCATGAATTTAAACTCCATTCATTCATACCTCATTAACTTGCTTTTTGTCCAAGTGAAAAATCTGGCCAGAACTTGTGGATGCAATTTCTTCATAGGCTTTGTAACCAATGTGTGCTCTATCATCACAGTCTCCTGTCAGAACAAATACAACCTATATGGTTTTTTTTAAAAAAAGAAAAAAGGATATTTAAATAGTCGTCATATGCAAAAGAATGGGGAAAGCAAAGCATCAGAAATCAATTAGCTGAGGGAAATATACATTATGTCATTAAAGGGATACACTCTAATATATTCAGTTGCAAGTAATTAGCATAATAACTTTCAGAAGAACAAGACCATATTGGTAAGTAGGATGATAGGCCACATTATTTCATAACATTCATTAGTGCCTCATGTAATTACAAGTTTTATTAGTCATAGCATAACTTTTTTTAAAGCTAAAATAGCTGCTGGAATTGCTGGATTCCAATTAAATAGAAAGATAAAAACTTGAAAGCTGTAATTACTTTTTCCCTCCTATCCAACTGCAGACTCTGGGTCAATGCAAATCTTCCAATGGGTCTTTCACCTCTGCTCAATAACAGGAAGAGCTGGTGGACACATGCTGAAGGGTACCATTTCCCCCACCAGGCTTTTTGCCCTTTTGCCCTTCTGCAAACTTCAGCGCTCTGTTGTGCCTGCTGATATCTCCCTCTTGTGCACAAATGGTATATTTTAAGCTACCTAACCATTGGCACTCACTCCTGAACATCCGAAACAAAGGGAATGAGCTGGCAGTGGGGGTGGGGACCTCATGCTTTGCTTAATTCTGTCTAGAATATCATGGAAATTAACAAAACTATGTATTGGATAAGGTGTTATAAGATAGGTAGAAGAAACTATATCAATATTGTATGGACTTAGTTCTTGTTTATTGAAATTGATTACATCCAAATTGGATAATTCAGGCAGCAGTGCTAAACACAATTACCTGAACATAAGTCCCTCTGAACGTAATAAAACTCACTTCTGGATAGACATGCTTAGGATTGAACTGTTGGTTACATATTTTATCCAAGATGGTATTCGATAGAAAAACACTTCATAAAAATGATTGAGAATTTTATTTTTTTTAAAATTAATTGCAATAGTCAGATTTGGAATTTGTTTCCTACTTGTGACTGCTTCTGCTGAATCAGCTGCAAGACTTCATGGGTCAGCTTGTAGTCTTTGGACCGTGCATCCGTAAAAACATAGATGAATGAACCAGGAAGAGAAATTTCTAGAGCAATTTTGATTGCCCCAATGCTCATCTCTGGACAGTCACCACCACCCTGTTCATAATTGGGAAATAAGGGAATAACATAAAAATCTGTGCTAAAGTTGCAGAAGTCACACAAATTCTGATTACATTTAACCTCAAACATTTTTTATTTATTTATTTATTTATTTATTAAATTTATATACCGCCCGACTAGCGATAGCTCTCTGGGCGGTGAACATAAAATAGTATAAAAATACAATGAATAACAAAATAATATTAAAATACAATCAACAATACAATAAACATTTTTAAAATTAGATCAATGTAACTTAAAACTAAAACATGAAAAATGTCACTGTTTTGGGGGGGTTCTTCTTAAGTAGTCGTCTGAAAATCAAAACCTTCAGCAAACGTCTAGTAGCAAAGTCAAGCAATAGCCATGGGTGGCCACATCTAAATCCAAAGTTCAGAGCATGTATCCTCCATCTCAGGATCCCTGACTTCAGGAGCTGGAGACCTGAGATGGAGCTGTGGTCACAGCAAAGTCTTGAATTGAAATCTGAAGTGCTCTAGCTGTTGATAAGGCAAAGCAGGATAGGCTTTTTCTCTACCGGGACTGGACAATTCAGAGATTTCATACTGCCTACCATGCAGTGGCTGATGTTACACATTCCTATTCCTTTCTCTGCTTGAAGAGAGTTCTAAAGCACAAGAGGTCTCAAGTTGCTTCCAGGGGCAGATTTACTATTGCAAATGAGTTGTTGAGATATTCATAAACAGGTTGTAGGCAACAAGATTTTAAAATTATTTAATTTTCCACAGAAAAGATCAATCCAGATTTAAAAAGGAAAAATGTGGGCTGACATTTTTATGCCAATGTCGTGTGGATGCTGCAAACTTTTTGCATGCATGAGGAGCACCCATTCCACAGTAAACCCCCTGTAGAAGCAGTGTCAGATAGTTCACTAGCCTAGGTCCTGACCAGGGCATGAACTGCTGAATTCAAGTCCAGAGTTCCTAACTTGGAAACAAAACAAAATAAAAATTATTTGTGTGGTGGTGTAAATTTTACATTATACAATTTTAGGTGCAAATCTGAATCCATTTTTTTGTATTTCTTCAACCCTGATTAAAATAAAATCCATAATTCTGTTTAAGATGGTATGTCATTAATCCCTGTTTATGCCTCAAGCTCAGCTGTGTACATATTATGAAACTACACTCTTGTTAAGATCTGCAGTTGAAACCTAGCTCTATGCATCCCCATCTCATGAGGCTTGATCAGGGCCAGATTAAGGATATGAGAGACCTAAGGCTAACAGGAAGGAAGGGCCTATGTAATATGTACCACCTATTCTCCCTCTACCCACACACACCCAAAAAACATAGTCATCACCCAGATTATATTTGCTATGGCAAAATTATGAATGATGTCATTTTTATAAGGGGCTCACAAAAGCCCTCCAAGAAAGGTAAGGCTAAGAGACAGTGACTAACCCAAGGTCACCCAGTGAGCTTAATAGCTGAGCTGAGAAACTGAGTGCCTAGATAATATGAGGGTCCAGCACTGATAAATTGCTAGTAGGGGCAGGGCCCTTTCTGTGGTGGCATCCTAGTTGTACAATGCCCTCCAAATATATTCACCAGTCCAAGTATATTCACCACCATGCCTACTTTATTATGTTTTAGGTAGCAAGTAAAAACTATTATGTTCTCCTAGGTCTTTGGCCAGATTTAATGAAGAAGTATTTTAGCTATGATTTTATCTGCCCCTTTACTGAGGTTGCCATTGTGATTTTTCTTCTGGCTGCAGTTTGTTGGTCGGTTTTAATTCCTTCAAATATTATTTAAAGCTGCCTTGAAGATCAGGTGGAGAAAAAGCAGAAATAAATTATGACCAATATATAAAAACTATTTGTTAACTAAACAGAAATATGTTCTTAAATCATTAATCTGCTCAGAAGTCTCTTCAAAATGTAGCTTCTGACTTGAGAATGGAAGACCAAGTGGAAAAAATCTATTAATCAGAAAGAAAATGGAGAAAGAGCATTTTTAAAAGGGAAAAAATCTTTATGATTTATGCAAACTGGCAATGTTTTTCTGTCTTTGGGGACAAATCAGTATAGCTGATTTGTTGCCCCCCCCCTCTGCTGCTATATGTATACTGTACATGGCCATTAAGGAAGCACTCTCTTTGGGTGGTATTCAATGCTAGTCCTATTCAAAACGAATAGACATGACTAAGATTCATTCATTTCAATGGGTCTATGAGAAGGACTGCATTGAATACAACCCTTTGTCTTTGGGTTCAGTCCAAAGATTACACAAGCAGAAAGTCACTCATGCAACCAAACTTTTCACGGCCCTCTGCAGAGCACACACACACCCCAGCATCTCTAAGAATCAGGGACAGCTCCTGAACATCATGCTGGGTTGGCTCTATCATAAGACAGGGTGAGGCGGTTGCCTTAGGCAACAGATACTGAGAATCTTGGAGCAGGCAGAGTTGTGTGTGTCACACGGCTAGTGCTGACCCCCTAAGCTGGCCTGCTGAACTCAGGTATGATGGAAGGTGCTCTCCATCACATGAGTTGAAATAATATCAACTTCAGTCTTGTTGGCTTCTAAACAGGGACTGGAGGATGCACCATCTTGCTCTTTGCTCCAGGCAACAAAACGTCTTATGCCAGTCCTGATAGTATGGGCTGTGTCATGGACTCATGGGGGCTACAACAGGAGGAGGAATTGTTCAAAATCAGATGAAGAAACCTTGTGGCAGTGGTGATCTGCTCACACAAGGTTACTCCACCCAATTTGGGGCAATTCGCCCTCCCTATTACAGCCCTATGCAACACAGCCCAGGTTGTTCATGAGAGCCCCACCACTTCTCTAGAAAGGCTTTTCAGGGGCTACAGGTAGAGGAGATAGGTCACTTGAGTATTATGTTCATACTGCATTCAGATCCACCCCATTGTTTTCAATATCCCCTGATGAACAGCATCCCAACTCAAAACACATTTGTATTTTCTAATAAATGAATATTTGAACCCACTTCCTGAACTTTTTCACTAATCCTGCCTAGAACTACAAACAATGCCCAGGATTCCAAGTCTGAATACCATGGCTGTTTAAAACTAGTTTACACAGATTTACATTTGTAGTATAGATTCACCCATTGAGTAGACGTTTATCTGGAATACTGAACTAGCTTGTTTATATTCTTCTCTTTCTCAAACAGAGAGTTTGGAATGCTAAATTTCTGCCATGGTATTATAAGCTCTCTTTTTTGCCAGACACATGTATTATCCCTAAACGACCCTGTTCAACAGGTCTGTCAAATTCAATCGCCATGATTTCTGTAGTGAAGACCATTCAAACACCACCTTTGGAAATTTATTCCACTGCTTCAGTATTCTTACGATATTATATTGTGACATTAATTCTTCTTCTTAACTAATGAAAAACATGCTTTTTTCTCCTTCCCTGCAGCAGAAATCTGTCTTGGTGCCATGAAAATTCTGTTGCTATGCCTTTCTATTAAGCTATGTTTGTCTTTTGTTCTTGCCCTCTCCCACTTCAATTTCCCATATGTCTGGAGCAGGCAAGCCTTTCTTCCAGTGCCACACAAATGACTCTTGGAGCAAAAGATTCCCGCAACTTCTTACGTCACAAGGGTTGCTTCCAGATAACTTGTTTACTGATTTGTTTGCACAAAGTTTGGAGGAAGTTAGAGAACAGCTGTTTACTGAGCATTCATTCTGATTTGTTTGCAGGGAGGTAATATGACGTTGCTTCAAGTAATTGTTATCCTATAGTTTCTCGTGCTTTTTCCCATTATTGCAAAAGTCTGATTGAGGGGAGGCAGGGGGTTTGTTGTGCAATAGCACCAAATCAGCTTTAACTGGACGACCTGAATTTACCTCTATGTGATTGAATCCTACTTGAAAATAGCAACAGTCTGGAAGCTCCCTAAGTTTAATGTTGGAATTCTAAACTTTATGGTAGTGTGGTTAAATGTAATGTCAATTGCAATCATTAAGTTAATTAGATAGTAGAGTCTTTATATAAATGAACTGACTTTCTACATACACCCTTCAGCGTCTGCACACAAGCCAATCCCCTCCTCCCCACCACCACAATAGTGCAGTGAGAATGTACACCACTCTCGTGTCACCAAGGAAGCCGAGGGCAGTCAAACAAGCAGCCCCTTGTTTTCCCTTAAGCTAGCAAGTCTGGTAATCAGTCTGGGCACCTTGACTGGCTGAGACCCTTCAGCTGATCTCAGGTGCCCTGCCAATAGCCCATGTCCCACCTCCTCCGAGACAAACCCTTTCCCAACTATCATTTTGGGGATGGGGTGGAGCTGGGTGGGTTCAGCTTCCCTTTCCACAAAGAGCAATTGTAGCAGGGAGACAGAACTAGGGTTGGGCTTTGAGGAAGCTTTCTCTCCCTCCAAGAATTAAGTCTTTGTGCAAGCAAAGGAAGAAAGAAAAAGTCCTTTGCTCTCCTTTCTTCCTTCCCCCTGCAATTCCTTGCAGGTTCTCACCTACTGCTAATCATGATAAACTTCGTATTCATGTTGTGCTTTGAGTATCCAAAGAACTTCAAGTGAGTAATTATTAAAACAACCCTGTATTACCAGCCCCATATTTCAAATGTGGGTGGAGCAAAGAGACTGACATACCCAAGGCCATCTAGTGAGTACATGGCTGAAGGGTTATTAAAACCTTGGGATCTCCCAGCTTCCGAGCTGAAAGTGTGCTATGAACACCTATATATGCTCCCATTTCTTTGGCATGTAGCTATGGGGGAGGGGATGCTGTTCCACAATCCCATGCCTAAAGTCCCCTCCTGAGGCTCATGGGACCAGCTGCATGGTTCTTTGGATTCCAGACATGCTTTTTCCTTAAAGCTGACTCCATTAATTATACAATTTCTTAAGTCACTTTTAAAAGGTCAAAAAAGTAAGGAACAGGAGAATGACATGAGAAACTAACAAGGTAGAATTTGCGACTGTGTCACTTCAGACTACAGGTGGAGGACTAGTGCAGCCTTTCCCAACCAGTGTGCCTCCAGATGTTGTTGGACCACAATTCCCACCTTTCCTGACCATTGGCAATGCTGGCTGAGGCTGATGGGAGTTGTGGTCCAACAACATCTGGAGGCACACTGGTTGGGAAAGGCTGGACTATTGAGTTGTATTTTTGAATGCTCCTTTATATTCAATACTACCTTCACATAGTAAACCAGAACACTGAAGAGATAAAGTAGTGCTAACTCTTTCTCTTTGATATGCTAGTTTGATGCATATATACCCAGATATACTTCCCAAGGATCATTCAAAATTACTCCCTGCCCACTCTGTGAAGTTGAACAGAATTCCACCACCTCAGCACTTTAAGACTGCCCAGAAATTTGAGCTTATGCAGCAAGGGACCCACTCACCTGAACATATAGCTCCCTGAGTTCATACTGAAATTTCTTGGGGTCTGTGGTAATTGTTACAGGACCAATTTCTGAAAGGAAAACAAAAAAAATCAATGTTAGGGAAAATCTGCAGAAAATCAATAGCTTTACAGTCCTGGGTTTTGTCATTAGAAACAAGGTCATCTACATATTATTTTCTAAAAATGATGAAATATCATATTTCCTTTATGTGCAATGCTGTCCCATTTGGGCAGCTCTACAAGAACAGTTCCACAACTGTGAGAAAATATGTACAAACAGTGCTGCACTCCCCCCCCCCACATTACTTCCGTTTACCCAGCCAAATCCCTGAAAAGCAAAACACCGTTCACTAATGTAATAATGTAAATGTACTGCCTCCAAGTCGATTCCGACTTATGGCAACCCTATGAATAGGGTTTTCATGAGGCTGAGAGGTAGTGACTGGTCCAAGGTCACCCAGTGAGCTTCATGGCTATGTGGGGATTTGATCCCTGGTCTCCCAGGTCGTAGTCCAACCCCTTAACCACTGCGCCACACTGGCTGGCTGCCGTTCTCTACAATCACTTATTTTGTTTACAAGCTGCATCAGATACCTCAGGCTATACTATGACCCTCGACAAATAACTGGCAAAGATCCCATAAGGTCAAGAATTCTCGCTTTGGACATAGCTTTGTGGGAAACAGCTGTTTAAAACTATAAAATTAAACAAGAACCAGTAGGATATACACTAACTCTGTCAAACAATTATATTGATGGGGTTTGGACAATTTATTCTATTTTAAAAAGTAATATTGGCTATCTTTTGTTAAAGCAGTGTTTTTTGGGCTTCACCTGGTTTGACAATTTCCTAGGGAAATTAATTCAGATAAGAAACTACTAATTGCCAGTTGTAACCACTTTTTCCCTGGTATATTTACTAGGGAAATGGAAAAACTAAATTATGAATATAATAAGGAAAAGAGCTGCTTCTTATTTAAAACATTTTAAAAGAGGTGGTTAAAAAGGGTGGCTTTTTAGGTCATTTCTAGTATTTAGAAGGGGTGTATTGACCACAAGATTTGGTTCAAACTCTAATTCAGCACGTCAGAAAACAGACTGCCTCAGTTCTTTGTAGGCTGCCCAATTAGATGAATCTGAGTCTTCTTCAAACCCCCATACACACTACTGGGAAATCAAAAACAGGCATAACATTTTCCTTTTTACAGAAGTGAAGGAAATATGCAGGCATACTTACCCTCCAGAGTGGACAAAATTTGCCAAACTACAGGCAAATAGGTCTAGAGGCTATTGTGCTAGGCATCTTTAACATTTGGGGTTTTTTCTTTTTAAAAAGACATCTATTACTTTTTATTATCGGATGAAATTTGCTGGCAAGATTGCCCCTTCTGACAGCATAAATCCTGCTAAATTTCAGAACAGTTGCTGGGGCTTTCCCACAAGGGCAACTGTTACCGTTTTAGGGTAGGTTTTAAAAAAGGTATTACTTAATTTCCCCTAGTGTAGGGGACCTTTAGTGTAGTGGCACCTACCCTTTGGAATTCCCTCCCCTTAAATATTAGACAGGCGCCATCTCTGTTATCTTTTCGGCACCTACTGAAGATCTTCCTCTTTCAATAAGCCTTTTCTGTTGAGACCTTATCCCAGTCTGTGTCTGTGTTAGAATGGCTTTTTAATATGTTTTTAAACCTTTTTAAAATATGTGTGTTTTTAAACTTTTTTAAAGATGTTTTTAAAGCTTTTAAAAATGTTTTTAAAGATGTTTTGTTTAAATATATTTTAAAGCTTGTTTTTATACTGTTTTAAAGTGTTTTTAGTGTTTTTGTTTGCGCCCTGAGCTCCTACTGAGAGAAAGGGCAGGATATAAATCAAGTGATAAAATAAATAAATAAACAATATAATAAATAGTGTTTTTTGGTCTAAAAAATTGCAGACATGAGGGCCCCCTTGGTTAAAAAAAAACAACCACCACCAAATTGCAGACAAATGAGTCCAGAGGCATTTCTACTAGGCACCTTAAAGTTGGTGGGGGGGGCAGCAGCGGAGAACTAAAAGGGATTTACTTTCCAAATAAAATAATTCCCTCTGATTACATTTCTGACTTGTCAGTGACAACAGAGTTATCTCTGCCCTCTCTCCACTTTGGTGTTTGCTCTTCCTTCCCCCATCACCCCACCCTAGGATTAAGGTAAGTAGAGACATTGCATTCCTAGTCAGCAGTATATTTATTTTATTTTTGACATTTTGATTGCCACAGTGCTACGAAGCACTTGAGAGAGCTCTGCTTTGACTTGTGCTCCCTTGTAGGAATTCCACTTTCCCTCCAAGACACCCTGCTTTGAGATTCATCTGAATCTGATGCACATCACAGTATTGTACAAAATGAACATGATCCAAGTACAAAAACGAACATGCATCTGGCACAATGTGTCATTTAAGAAAGGCACAGACATATAAACCACTTTTTCCCATTGAAACTCATGTTAAGTAGTGAATGCAAAACAACTGGACTACTGCTTGCATGCATGATAAAAGACATTTTACACACACATGCCCTTCATATCCAATGGAGCTCATATACCTATTTTTACTTGGATATTTATTTACTTACAAGTGGTACCTGCAGCAGAACGTTGCAATGTGGAATGCTCCTGTTCAATGTTCTAATCAACCAACCATGCCCTTTTCTATAATACTCTATCCCACTTCTTCTCCCTCTCAGTTTTCCATTTCTTTTATCCAACAGACAAAACATCCCAAGCCCACTGAGCATGCTCATTCCTCATTCACCTTCAGGGTATTTTTCTAAAGTAGCTTTACTTTTGCAAACCTTGCAGCTCCTCCAACCCTGCTGTTATCTCTCCCTTGTGACAGTATGGTACCATTCTGGCTGCATAAGGAAAAGCATTCAGATAATTAATTCTTCTACTCGAATCCCTGGCCCCTAACATGCGGGGTTCCTCAGGATTCAGTGTTGTCTCCAATGTTATTTAACATTTATATGAAGCCGCTGGGTGAGGTCATCCGGAGGTTTGGAGTGCGTTACCACCAATATGCAGATGACACCCAACTTTACTTCTCCTTCCCTCCAGATACTAAGGAAGCCGTCCGGCCTCTGAACCAGTGCCTGATCTCAGTGATGGACTGGATGAATATGAACAAGCTGAAATTAAATCCGGATAAAACAGAGGTGCTCCTCGTTAGCCGTAAGATTGACCTAGAAATAGGAATTTACCAATGTTGAATGGGGTTGCACTCCCCCTGAAGACTCAGGTTCGCAGTTTGGGAGTACTCTTGGATTCAGCTTTAAGCCTGGATGCCCAGGTTTCGGCGGTCTCCAGGAGCGCTTTTGCCCAGTTAAGACTGGTTCGCCAACTGCGCCCGTTTCTGGAAACATCTGATCTAGCGAAGGTAACACACGCCTTAGTTACTTCCTGACTGGACTATTACAATGCGCTTTATGTAGGGCTGCCGTTGAAGACAGCCTGGAAGCTTAAACTAGTTCAGAGAGCGGCAGCCAGAATGCTAACAGGAGCTGGCTTATGGGCCCATACAACTCCACTTCTGCAACAATTGTATTGGCTGCCGATCCGCTTCTGGGCTCAATTCAAGGTACTGGTCCTAACCTTTAAAGCTCTGCATGGCCTGGGCCCTGGTTATCTATCTGATTGCATGTCCTCTTATGAACCTGCTCGGCCTTTGAGGTCTTCTACTGACCCCCGCCTTGTGATTCCATCAACATCTCAAGTTCGTCTAATGGGGACCAGAAATAGGGCCTTTTCTGTTGTTGCCCCTGATCTCTGGAACTCTTTGCCAGTGGAGGTGTGGTTGTCCACTTCCCTTGGCATATTTTGTTCCCAGGTCAAAACATTTCTATTTTGCCAAGCGTTCAATTAATTAATATATAGGATGCCTCATAATTTTACTATGTTGATTATATGTATTTTAATATTTTAATATAGTTATTATTTTGCCAATTTTATTTTTTATAATTGTTCTTTGTACGCCACTCTGAGTTCTCTGAAAATAGAGCGGGTTATAAATGTTTTAAATAAATAATAAAATAAATAATTCACTGAGCTATATCCAACATTAGTCCCACTCAGAGCAGACCCACTGGAATTAATGGTCATGGCTATCTTAGGTCCAGTAATTTGAATAGGTTTACTCTAAGTACAATTATTAGTATATAAGTATGTTACAGCAGGGGTAGCCAATGTGATGCCCTCCAGATGTGGAACTACAACTCCCATCATCCCCTACCACTGGCCATTCTGACTGGGGCTGATGGGAACTATAGTTGGCAGTATTTGGAGGGCATCATGTTCACTACACCTGTATTACAACTATGTCTTGCCTTTCCTTCAAGAAGCTCAGGGTAGTGTATATGGTTCTTCCCTTCCACCCATTTAGCCTCACAATAATCCAATGAGGTGGGGTAGGTTGAGAGGTAATAATTTGACCAAAGTTGCCCAGTGAGTTTTAGGCTGAGTACAGATATCAACCTATGTCTACCCAAACCTAGTCCATGACACCATATAGGCTCACAGATCCAAATACCAATCAATAAGGAGGAGCCCAGAGATGCAGATATTGCAAAAGAAAGAAATGGATGTGAAGGCATGCCATACAAGGAAGTATTTTGCAAAATGCAGAGGAACGTTACACCGATGGCTTTTCGCAAGCTTAGGTGTATAAGTACACATTTGTCCTTCTCTAGTTCCCCTCCCGTCTTCTCATCCCATTCCCATCCACTAGGGTTGGCAGATTTTTCTTTTAAAAGCATCACCCAGATACCTCAACCCCTGAATTAAAGGGGCAGGACAAGTGCCTAACCTTCATTGTTGTCATAACATTGTTCCTGGGAGAGCACATATGCAGCAGAAGGAGATGGTAGAATTGACTGTATCATTTCAGATTGCAGGATGGAAATGCCATTTTGGAATATACCTACACATACAAATCCTCCTATAAGCAGGAAACTTAACACATCAGGGAGAAATGTTCTAGCTCTATCATTTCCCTGATGTTCTAGTTTTCTTGTTGCAGTTTGCTGATGTTCTTCATGTGGGAGACCGCTAAAAATTTATTACACATATAGATCTAGTCATAAGAAGTTGTGAAGAAAATTCTAAAATGCAAATAAACATATAAATCAAAAAGTTAGGCTGATGTCATTGGTTCCCTTAGACCCAAACTGCTCTTTCCACGCATAATTTCAATATATCATGAAACATGGTGCAATGACAAGTCAGAAACATCACAGTTATTATCCCTATAACTTTATTGTTTGGTCTGAACACAAAAGTACACATATCAAACTTAGCTCTGAGAATTTCAAAACTTCTTTGAAAACGCATTATATTGATGACATACGCAATGAATTTTTTTCTAAGTTATGCTTGTACGTTACTTAAAATGTTACTGAAAAAGGTCTTGTCTTCCTAAAGTGGAAAACCACAAAATTGTAGTTAACACAACCACGATGGTATTTAGACTGGTCCCTAAGCAACTGACCAAACATCACTACACAAAGCTCTCTGCCAATAGATTTGACAGGCAGTAAGAATGTTGATTACCTCCCACCCAAAAATAAATTTGAAACCAACACCCCTCAGTAATAAACAATCAGGAAACCATCTCATTAAATACATTTCTATCTCAGTAAACTGACAATAATAGCACACCCACTTTGAAGCATCCCAGTACATTTTGAGGGCTTTGTGTCTCATTTGGGAACAAGTTTACACAACAGTTTTGACAGAAATTATCCTGATTTTTTAAAATATATATATTGTTATTTCATATGTAACTCACAAATGCTGTTGTGGCATTTGTAGTGTTTGCAAATGACCCGCTGCTAATAACCACAATGACGCACAAGGCATCAACAAAATAAATTTCACTTGAAGTAGATTATCTAAGGAACTAATATTTAATTATTACTGTGGTTTTACTGGTTTTTATGATGAGATCTAACCTGAGGATTATTTTATATTTTGAAATGTTTTGTGTTGTGACTTATTAGCTGACTTGGACTCACTGGAAAATAGGCAGCATATAACTTTTTCAAATGAATGCATTTATTCTTTAAACATACTTCATGCAGAGTGAAATGTGGGGGAAACAAACTCACAAAACAATAATTGATTGAGTCACATGAAATTTGTCCATCCTTTCAAAGCATTTCCGATGCTTACACAGCTACATCTAAAAGGTGTTACCTCAAAGCAAGAAGAAACAGAAGAGGCAGCAGTGATTGTCACTTCCCCGGATATATCTGAAGTAAAGCACTACCAACATTTTGAGAAATTTTCTTTTTCAGCCATTCATTGGGTGGGTGGGGGAGAAACAAAATTTTCAGGAGGGTGTTGCCACTTATACTTAGCTGTATAAAGTGGGTAAGGGTTTTCCTTTTTCCCCCTTCTTGTTCTTTCAACCTAAAAACCCCCACACCGTTCATAACATTGCAAGGCTCTCTTTGACACTTCCTGCTGGCAGGGCCAGTCCCAAAGGGCGGCCAGGTTGGGCCCTGGCTGAGGGCCCCTGGAGCCACAGAAGCCCCTGGGGGCCTCTCAAGAGGGTGGGGGAGGAGTAGTGCTCCTTTTCTGTGATCCGCAGCAGAGTAGCTGCTGCAGATGACAGGGAGGGAGCTTCTCCTGCCCACCCATTTGCTGGCTCCACCTACCCATCTCTCCTGTCTTTTGCAGCTGTGCAGGCTGCGCGCGCAGGACTGCCATTAACCAGGATGGCAACCAAGGTTTCCCTATGCGGCTGTAGCCTCTGCCGCTATCTTGGTTGATGGCAGCGATGTGCATGGGTAGCAACCTGCACAGCCGCAAAAGACAGGAGAGACAGAGACAGCGAACAGGCGGGCGGAAGAGGCTCCCTCCCGGTGAGAGAAAGGTAGCCATGCACTCGTGTGTGTGTGTGTGTGTGTGTGTGTGTGTGTGCGCACGCGCACACATGCACATGTGCGTGCCAGGGCCCAGGGCAAGCTGGTGCCCGGCATGTCTGGTGCCAACCCTGCCTGCTGGTCATGCTTCCTGGAATTCCATCACAGTGACACCATGTCACTCAGCATCACATTGCTCCCAAGGCATTATGGGAAGTAGAGCCAGCAGGAAGCATGGGGCTCTTTCCATAGTATCCCACAGGCCACACTTCCTGGTGAGGCCCAATAGGTTAAAGTAGAAACCACCTCCCAAAAAATTTTGGAGAAGTATCTATCACACACATAAGAAAGCAGCAGAAAAGCAGGCCCATTGTTGCAGGAGGGGAATATCTTTAGGAAACAAGGAGGGATTTGAGCCCAGCCCGAGTCTGAAGCATTTCATTCTTAATGACAAAACATAACAATACACCCGGTGAATCACACATTGGTGATTGGAGTCCAATTTCATATTGTTGTGAACCTTCAAAATTTAGGCTGCAATCCTAAAAACACTTACTCAGGGTATACATTTCATTAAACTCATAGAGACTTAATCAACACATTTTGTAACTGTCTGAAACTTCAGAGACACTGGTGAATGTTGACAGTAGGGTTGCCAGGTATCCAGTTTTTGCCCAGAGACTCCAGATTTTGAGGGTTCTCTCTGGGCCTCCGGGTGAGTCACCTTAATCTTAAGCCTCAGCTTTCATTTAAAAAAACATTTACATTTCTAGGTTGTTTGGTTCACAAGAGATAAACCAAAATGTCAGCTACCACCACCTGCAACTTCTGTTAGTATTGGCTGCTCTAATCTCTGCCCTTTCAGGGTTTTAGCCAATGTGAAGTCAGGGTTGTGATTGACAAGATTTGTTGACCCTCAGGCAATAGCTAAACCCCATGTCAAGTTCAGAGAACAGTTTCCTTTTCCTGCTTGTCTCACATCAGGAATTCAGTGAAGATATAGCTTTCAGCAGCATAAAGAGTACTTTCTCTTTACAGGATGGGGACTTGCTTCTGAATAAACATGGATAAGATTGCACTACAACAGAAGATCACAGCACAATCTTAGTAGGCATAAAAGTGTACATACAGGGGTTTTTTAATTACTTGCAAAAATGGCATATTATACATTTTATGTTTCAAATAATTTTTGAACAGAAGTTTCAAAAAGTGTAAATGCTGCAGTGTTATACTTTTCTAATTAAGGAGTCAAACCAATTTAAATTTTACTGGACCATTGAAGAGGGCAGTTGACTTTGTCTTATTCATAACCTGTTTTGAAAACCTTCCAAATATGAAGCTTTTCTGGGAGTAAAGCTGCAATGCTAATTCCAAATACCTGGGAGCTAACCCCATTGAATTCAGTAGTACTTTTTAGTAGACATGGTTAGGATTGTGCTGAAAATCAATGGGACTTTTGCGTGAACATAGAAAAGGGTTGTGTTATAAATCTTTCTCTCCCCCTCCAATCCTTTTTTAAGCAGTTTGGCAGGGCTCACTTAGGTGTCACTGCTTTTATTTGGCAGAAAGCTACTACTTATTTTTTAAAAAACAAGTTCTGCAATGTTCAACTGGTTTTGACAATAAACTATTATATGGAGTGTATATATATTTACATCTCCAGTGTGTGTGCATATGGAATATTTCCTACAACCCTATGAGGTAGGGTTGGAAACCAAGGCAGTTCAGAACAAGAAATAAAGCCATTTAAAATCCAATAACCATAAAACAAGTATAAAGCAGTCGCAAAACAGCTTAAAGTGGCATGATTCTGAATTGTGTATCAGGTGAGTGAAGTTCCTTATCACTGAATTGCTGTCCCGTGCATGCTTCCCTGTCTGAGTAAGCCCCATCATTGATTGATTGATTGCATTTGTATACCGCCCCATAGCCAAAGCTCTCTGGGCTGTTTACAACAATTAAAAACATTAAAAACAAATATACAAATTTAAAAACACATTTTTAAAAAGCAATTTAAAGACACATGCTAAAATGCCTGGAAGAAGAGGAAAGTCTTGACCTGGTGCCAAAAAGATAACAGTGTTGGCGCCAGGCGCACCTCGTCAAAAGTATATAATTCCATAATTTGGGGACCACCACTGAGAAGGCCCTCTCCCTTGTTACCAGGCTCCCAGCTTCCCTCCGAGTAGGAACCCGGAGGAGGGCTTTTGATGTGGAGCCGAGTGTACGGGTGGGTTCATGTTGGGAGAGGTGTTCCATCAGGTATTGTGGTCCTAAGCCGTGTAAGGCTTTATAGGTTAAAACCAGCACCCTGAATCGAGCTCGGAAACATACAGGCAGCCAATGCAAGCGGGCCAGAATCAGTTTTATATGTTCAAACCGTCTGGTCCCTGTTACCAATCTGGCCGCTGCATTTTGCACAAGCTGCAGTTTCTGAACCGTCTTCAAGGGCATTGCAGTAACCTAACTGGGAGATTACCAGAACATGGACAACTGAAGCCAGGTTATCCCTGTCCAGATAGGGGCGTAGCTGGGCCACCCACCGAAGTTGGTAGAAGGCACTCCATGCCACCGAGGCTACCTGAGCCTCAAGTGACAGAGATGTTTCAGGAGAAACCCCAAGCTACGAACCTGCTCCTTCAGGAGGAGTGCAACCCCATCCAGGACAAGTTAGACATCCACCATCTGGTCAGAAGAACCACCCACTAGCAGCATCTCAGTCTTGTCTGGATTGAGCCTCAGTTTATTAAGCCCTCATCCAGTTCATTGTCGCAGCCAGGAACTGGTTCAGCACATTGACAGCCTCACCTGAAGAAGATGAAAAGGAGAAACGGAGCTGCGTGTCATCAGCATATTGATGGCAACACACTCCAAAGCTCCGGATGACCGCACCCAATGGTTTCATGTAGATGTTGAACAGCATGGGGGACAGAACTGACCTCTGCGGAACCCCATACTGGAGTGTCCAGGGTGCTGAGCAATGTTCTCCAAGCACCATCTTCTGGAGCTGATCTGCCAAGTAGGAGCGGAACCACTGCCATGCACTCCCTCCCACTCCCAACTCAGCCAGTCTTCCCAGAAGGATACAATGATCGATGGTATCGAAAGCCGCTGAGAAATCAAGGAGCATGAACACACTCCCCCTGTCTCCCGACAGAGGTCATCATACAGGGCGACCAAGGCTGTTTCCATGCCAAAACCAGGCCTGAAACCCAACTGAAATGGATTGAATACATGGGGACTTGCGTCTGAGTAAACATGCATAAGATTGCACTATAAATATCTTTACAGGTTGTGTAAATAATAAACATCTTTGACATTCATGTTTATATAAATATTTCTTCATACTATGTCTTGATATGTATCCGATTTCACACTATGGTTGTAAATTATTATTTACAAATTATTATTTCCTCTGCATTTTAAGTGTGCCCTTCTTCCTTGGGGTGATCATGGTTCCCCTCTGTTGTTTTCACCCTGAGGGGCAGATTAGGTTGAGAGATGGTGCGTAGCCCATGGTCACCCAGTAAACATTATAGCTTATTTCTATTTTAAAATGTAATTAAATTATTTATATGCAGGCAAAGTTTATGAAGTAATGCAGATCCACATAATACATTTGAAGCACATCCAACTCACATTTAAAGTGCATGACTTTCCCCAAAGAATCCTGAGAAGTGTAGTTTTGCCCCTCAGTTATAGTTCTCACCACCCTTAACAAACCACAGTTCTCAAGATTCTGTGGTGGGATTCATGTGCTTCAAATGTGTGTTGAATGTGCTTTAAATGCATGGTGTGGATCTGCTCTAGAATGCTGTGCATTCATTAGTGAATTGAAAATAACAATTTTAAAATATACTTTTTCAAACAGGGCTATAGTTCAGTGGTAGGGCACATGCTTTGCAAGCAAAGGTCCAAAATTCAATCTCTGAAAAAGACTATTGCCTGGAAAGGCAATCCTAGTCCATGTCATCAGTACTGAGGTAAATAGTACCAAATGGCCTGACTCAGTACAAAAGAGGAAAGAGACCCAAGGGCCACAGTGACTCTGATAATTTATTTATGCATTTTATAACATTTATATACTGCTTTACTGTAAAGAGAGCCAGTGTGGTGTAGTGGTTAGACTGTTGGACTACGACCTGGGAGACCAGGGTTCAAATCCCCACACAGCCATAAAGTTCACTGGGTGACCCTGGGCCAATCACTGCTTCTCAGCTTCAGAGAAAGGCAATGGTAAACCCCCTCTGAATACCGCTTACCTTGGAAACCCTATTCATAGGGTCACCATAAGTCAGAATCAACTTGAAGGTAGTCCATTTCCATTTTTTATTGTAAAAAAACTCAAAGCGGTTTATAGAAGGAATTAAAACAATAAAATTATTGGCAAAAACAGTTAAAGACAGGAATTTAAAAACATTCAAACTAATAAAACCAACAATGAGTTAAAAACATAATAGCTCCTACATGTCTGGGTAGGCTTGCCTAAACAAAAATGTTTTTAGCAGGTGCCAACATGAGTACAATGACAGCACCTGCTAACGTCAATTGGCAGGGAGTTCCAAAGCATAGCTACTGCCACACTAAAGGACTGATTTCTTACAAGAGAGCAAGTACTATGTGGAACCCGTAAAATGGAAAGCATACCTTGAACTTGGCCTGGTAGCAAATCAGCAAACAGTGCAGATTTCAAAGCATAGGTATAATGTGCTGATAGGGTCTCACTCCTGTCAGCAAAAGTGCTGCAGCATTCTGCACTAACTGCAGCCCCCAGGTCATAGGAATCTTGTTGTGGTTGGTATAGTATTGCATTTAGGAAATCATCACCTTTTGTTTTTCTTTTTCTATTTGCATTTCATTTACCTCTGACCTTACTCCCTTACATCCATAGAAGCCACAACAGTGGTTCCATGTGGTCAGCTCAACAAACCCACTGATGATGCACCTTGTTATTTGTATGATGGTTTGTTTCTTGCCCAATAGCGGTAAAAGAGAATTCACATTCTGGCTTCAATTGCTATTGTTCCCAAGTTACTGCCTGTGAAAGTAGACCAAACCATGTATGTTTTCTCTCTGGCAATTATTACTGGAATTGGGTTGGCTGTCAAAGTAAATTTATAGTAGCCCACAGAGTAGACAGGAAAGAGTAGAAAATCTTCTTAATTCTTACTCGTTTCTCAAACCTCTCTCTCCAGTGAAGGGTCAAGGGTGTAAAGAAGTTTGGAGCAGCCACATTAAAAGGCAGGCAGAGCATTCCAAGCAGGAGGTTGCCAACCCTGCTTTGATATGGATATTGTTGCAAAGGATCCCTAGTCAAGCCTTACCAACAGCACAATCCTAACAATATCTACTCAGAAGTAAATCCTGTTGAGTTCTATGGGGCTTAGTCCCTTAATAAGTGTGTTTAGAATTTACTCCTGAGTGCTCCCATCTAACATTTCCACGACACTAGGGTTTCTTCCTACAATGGCCTTCTGGTGACTGACCTGCCCTGAGGGCATTTGCCCAGGCTCTCTGAGCAGATCAGAAGGAATGATCCTGTCACTTCAGCTGGACCTGAGAACACCTCACTTAGCTAAGATTTCTATCTTAATTTCCAATCAGAGAAATGTTTTTGTTCGAGTGGTATGCTGCAAGCAACTGTGGTTGATGCTTAATGTATCATCACTAGGGACCACCCCATGACATCACTAGGGCATGCCCCCTTGACATCACTAGGGTTTGGGTGCTTCTAACGTGGCAACCTTAGTTGACAGTCACTCAAATGTGCCAGTCAAAAGTTTGTGTGTGTGTGTGTATATCACATGCATATTTGAACATTCATAAAATTCAATCTGATATCAAAATTCACCAAATCATTTTCTATAACATATCTTACTAAATATACAGCATTTTAAATAATTGCCCATTTAGTACCCAACCCACTATACACAGGCACAGATCTTCTATTCTTCAGGGAAGAAAGCCCGCCAGTATGCAGCCAAGACAGCAGTACCCAGATGTAAGTACTGGGAGGCTTGGAGCAACAGTACAAAAAAGTGTGTGAAAAAATCCCAAAACAGCCCAATAACATGGAACAGTGAGTGAGTGAGAGAGAAAAAACTGACAACCCAGTGGGAGGCGGGGTCACTTCTTGGTTTACACTGAGAAACTATTTTAAATGTCCCCAGGGACATAAGTAACAGCTGCCCATAGAATCAATGCAGAAAACCCTGATTTTAATGTAGTTGTGACTGGGCATTACTGCAATTCCGTTCAGACTTTATAAGTATCATGGAGCAACATAGGAGTGGACTGTACTTATAGCAGTCTTGCAGTGTAATCCATTGTTAATACTGCAGGCTACAGGTACTGTAAGGCTGAGATTAGTTTGAATTCCTAGTCAAAATTATTCAATTTCTCTTAGATTGCAATAAAGGTCTATCTACACAGCCCTCGATCGCCCCTCACTTGCATGCAGAAGCTTCATGCCCCACTGAGTTGAATGCAGCGTGGTTATAATTTTAAATGTTCAAAAATGGGGTGGGAATTAGGGTTGCCACGTTCAGGGCCTGAGACCGATCCTGTATCTTTAGAAGAGAAAATCAGCCAAGTGCAGGTGTTCTTGCAACACTGTAATAGGAAAAACCACAAGGCCGGGCCTGGCAACCAAGCAGTCTTCTGTATCTTTAAAAGTTGTTCGGGGGGGAAGGGAGAATTCCACCTTGTGGTTTTTCCCATTACAGGGTTGCAAGAACACCTGCACTTGGCTGACTTTCTCTTCTCCTAAAGATACAGGATCAGTCTCAGGCCATGAACCTGGCAACCGTACAACCATCAGATATTTGCAGCTGGGGATTTTTTCTAGGTTAGCTAGGTTACTCATATACAAAGGGTTGGATAATAAATTGTCCTTTATTCACATTAGGGAGAGCAATTGCTAGCTCACTCTCCATCTGCCACCACACACCCACAACCTGCCACAATATCTAAGGGTCCTCCCAAACCTCAGGAGCAGAGTGGCAGAGGGACACAGGAAATGCAGGGGGAAAGAAGAGAGCAGGAAGTCTCCATTCCATGAATCTTACATTTAAGATCCTGGTTAGAAAAGTGATATTAAATCACATAGCCATTTTTGACATAGTGACTATGTTTTAATAACACCAGAATTAAGGGCAAGGAGGAAGATGCAGTCTCATTGCTTGTTCTAGGCTACTAATAAGGCTCCATCTTCACTACATATTTAAAGCAGTATCATATCACTTTAAACAGTCATGGCTGTGAGGGGAATAGGGGTCTCTTAACAACTCTCAACACCCGTAACAAACTACACTTCTCGGGATTCTTTGGGGAAACCATGTTTAAGATGTCATGATGCTCTTTTAAATGTATAGTGCAAATAGGGCCTAAATTAAGATCGAGTAAGCGAGGAGTTCAGCATTCCAACTCATCCACTGTGTAGATGTCAGTTATTACAACTGCATTTAAAATTTGACATTTGGTTTCTAATTGTTGCTGTTATTTTATTTGTTTTTAATTCTAAAAAAAAAAAAGCTTTTCTAACTAAAGGCTGCCCTGACGTTCCTGGATAAAAAGGACAAAGAATTGCTGATTGAATAATTAATATTTATACAAAACTTGCTTAAAATTGTTGAAAATTGTATTTCATCAATTACATTGTTTTCTAAAACTTAATTTTATTGCTTCACAGCAACACTTTGCTAATTTCTTATTGCAATTAGCATAAGTAGCAACCTGTTCATAATTAAAATACTTTTTTTGTTGTTCTAATGAAATTAACGCTTTAAAAATACTTAACCATTATTGACAATTTTTGACGAGTCAGTTGACAGAATCTTTTGGTCAAATGCCCAACCCTAGTCTGTCTAAAAATGCTTAACAGATTTCCCCCCCTAGGAAATTCAAAATAAATTAAATTTAAATACACACATGCAAATATAATTGGTCAACATAAGTGATACATAACGCATAATTGCTTTCTTAGCACAAAAATATGGGATAACTTTGCACTGAAAATAAACAAAAATCTGTACTGAATACCCACAACCTTGGCAGTGGGGTTGGGTTTTGTTTTTCTTTCTTTCCAGCTTTAGCCACAACAACATACATACCACACAAAGTTTGAAGGACAAATACAATTTAGAAGTGCTATACACTACCTGAAGTAACAAAAATATATAATGCTTCAACTCTTCTTGCAAACCGTTTTCTCTGAAGTCTGCTCAAAGTTCATTAAATATTAAATAGCATCAATTGACCTGAATCAGGCCTTGCTGCCAAGTGGTTCAGAGTTAGAAATGTGTCATGAGCTATTAAATTCTTCCTACATAACATTATGATTATCCAGATGTTTTTTGCTCCAATTTTGAAGCTGGGTTCAATTATACTGCTTTTTCAAGAAAGCGAGGGGACAGCTTGCAACAGAAAAAGCAAATAAAACTAAAGCATATCTATGTTTGCTTCATTTCAACAATAAAACCTTAAGTTGCAATCCTATTAGTGCTCGTTTCCAAAGTCCCAGTAACAATTTCAAAAGAAGGATCATGCATGCTGAACCCCCCCTTTTTTTTAGCCCAATGCTCTAGAACCTTCTGTCAAAAACACCCCAAGGGAGCGTCTATGAAAACTGGTGGAGAACTTCAGGCTCAGGATCTGAAAGCAGCCCTGCGGAGAAGTAGAACAGTGAATTAATTGGTGCTGGCTAAGACTGCTCCACTTCAGTCTTGCTGGATTTGCTGTACTACATAAACAACACTTGGTGACATTCAGATGAAAAGCAGAATTGAGATCCGTAACTTCTGTCTTTCTGATTCTATGGGGCACAGACACTCACCGACATTGTGCTTGACCAAAGGCTTTACAAAAAACAACACCAAATTTTGTTGAGAGCGGCTCTGCACAACCCAGTGGAGTCAGGTGTCACTCCATTTGTGGGTCATGACACATCAGTTGAAGATCACAGGCTAGTATACACTCAACAACATGAGCAAAAAGATTAAGGCATTGATGTGGGGCAATATATGATTAGTTTGAATCCTCACACAATATTCATCAGAAGGCACATGGCTTGTTAAACAAGATGTTAGCTTTATTAGCAAACAAAAAAACCATATGATTGCAGTCAAGGAAATAAAAAGAGGATAATGACTCCAATTTAATTTACCTGTCCCAGCAAGCAAGTCATATCTTACACAGCCACAGAAGATCCATACCAAAAGGAAGCAGTAGTGAGTCAGAAATCAAAGTCCCTCTCTACTTTCTAGACATGAAAACTAAGAGGAAACATAGCTTTTGCTGAGTCCAAACTGAAGACCCCTACTTTTATATATATATATATTTTAGGAAACTTGGCTGTAAAATGAAAGTGAGGTCATAACTTGATTTAAAAAGGGTTTCCTGGTAGAAGAATGTGATGAAAGAGCCTTTGCTGAGGTAAAAACATAGTCTTCTTTAATAGCCAAATCTGATGAACCTAACGTCTTATACAGTAAAAGCATCTAACTCCACAAGGATTCAGTCCACTGAATTTTGAATATTTTGAACCAGAACACAGCATGCGTGTTCAGGTGCAAAATATGCATGGTCTCATAAGGACTCCCAAGAAAATTCCTGTGTGGCCTGAATAGATGACGTTTCCTCCTGAATGATGGAAATATCTTATTATTTGTCCTTTTTATGTGTTAACTGACCAGCCCTATTCAGGCATTCTTAAATTGAATCCATAAAGGAGGCATGGAGATGAGTGGGTGCAATGGTCCTGCCTCTTCCATCCCCTTTCCCATGTTCAGTGGGAATGTCTGAAGAATGATTGTAAACGCATTAGGTTGAATGTGCTCACAGTCCCTCTTCAGACCTTACTGCACAGCATGGCAAGGCCAGGGGTGGTACATGTGTGTCCCCTCCAACAGAATCCATATAAGAACACCTGAATAGGGCTTTAGACAATATAAGAGCTATGTGATCCCAACATCAAAGAGTAAGCTTAGGACTGCTACCTGACCACCCTCTACCATGCATATTGACCCAGAATTAAGTAAGTCTGTATTGGATTGCAGCCCTAGGCTGAATAAGCAACTGTAACTGTTGCTGTTGGGTTTAAGCAAGCTTGCATGCTGCCCCTTTGATAGGGAGAAGTTCCCTCTAACTAATGTTTGGGGAATATCTCTATGTAACTGTTTACCATGATGTAACTACCTAAAGGGTGGGGTTATCTAGCCTCTTCCTCTTTCCTTTGTAAAAGGGATTAGTAGATTCCTGCATATCCACCACTATTGAGCTTAACCTCTAGCAGAGGCAGCATGGCAGATGCTCTTCCAGAAGCATCATCACCAACGCCTAAATGGACTAAGATTCCTACTTTTTCCATCTAAGCTAGAGCCTATGTTTCCTGAACATATGAAAGGTCGTGAGTAAATATTCTTTATCTCTTTTTACCTAAGAAGACTGTGTCTGTTGTTATTTGTGTCTGAGGGAAAGGTGGGCTGGTTGATTCTCAAAATCTGCTGTTGTTACTAAATACTTCTGCTAAGAAATAGGACTATATACAGTTCCTATTTCATTTTTTTAAACCAAACAGTTGCAAGTTTAGTTTTTCAACCCTTGTAGTTCTTGACATTGTTTGCAACTGGTTTCAGTAAGCCAAAGGTTGGAGAGAACTGGGGAAACTTCTCGTAGGTTGCAGTTGCTGCTGAGCTTTTCATCAATAGATTACAAATGAAATCCTTCCATGCCTCCTTAAAGCTCCTTACTAAGTGTTCATTACAAGAACAATCCCAGTTCTCCAAAATATATGCCTGTATAAACAAGCCTTTGTTCCTGTTAGAAACATACTGTTATATCTAATTAATATTATTTGAGAATATAATACTCCAAGCGTAACAGAAGTTATCTGAAAGATGTTAAAATACTTGTATACAACTACTAATACTCTACTTATCGTCACTTCATAAAGGATTTGCAGAGCTGGAAAAGAGTCAGAAAAGGCCAACCAAGGGCCCATCCAGATGTCCTTTTTATTGTGCATTCATGCTGATTTGTGCTCATTATGATATCGAGGTGGTTATTCACAATTTCACATTCATTACTACTTGCTCCTGCAAAAATTTCCTGGGGAACATACTGCCATTTCCAATCCATGCAAGTCCCATAGCTTCCCGCTGAAATTCTGTAACTTTTTATTCCACAAATGTTATGGGAGAGGGATTCTCTATTGTTACACCATAGTGCAAGAATGCCCCTCCAGCTAGGGAAGTATTGCAGAATAATTAATAAAGTAGAATGGTGTGTGGATGGTTCAGTGCAAATCCACCATAAATGCATGATTATTGCATCAATGACATGTTGTACTGTACATCTACAAAAAAAACCCCACAACACCAGTCTGGAAAGCCCCCCAAATGATCAAGTGGCTGGAGCAACTCCCCTATCAGGAAAGGTGGCAACACTTGGAGCTTCTTAGTTTAGGGGAGGAAAGGCAAATACAGGGAAACATAACAGAAGTATATGAAATTATGTACAATGTGGAAAAAGTGGTTTGAAGTTTTTCTCCCTCTCTCAGAATACAAAAACTAGGGTAGGAAAGACTATTGCCAGTATAAGTTGAGACTCAAACCAGGAGCCTCCTAGTTAATGTATTAGTATGTTTATATGTTTATGCACTTTCATTATTATATTTTTACATTGTAAAACTACTTCAGGACTTTTTGTAGCAGGAACAATATATACATTTAATAAACCTAATCTATCCTATTGGTGTGGTGAGAGTCCGTGCACTGATGTCCCTTGTGGTGAATTAGGGATGCAGGGAAGCAGCAATTTCCATCCCATCGTGTACTCAGCACAATCAGCTCTGTTTCTGTTTCACTACAATTTGGCTTCCTAAAGCCTATGTTGTTTTTCTTGCTATCTGCTATGGCTGAAAATAATTGAATTAATTATGTAATTAATTTCAATGGAAAAGTCCAAACAAGGCAGAAAATAATGTAATTATGTAACATTTGCAAACTAAAAAAAAAGATAGTGAATGCCACTCATATTCACTTGCATGATGTCAGTTCCTGACCTTGGACAAACATGCAGATTGTAGCACTTCCTGTTTTCATTTCTGATGATATCCTCTGATATCCCTATGGTGAACTACTCAAGGTTACCAAGTTGAAGAAGGGAGAATATTCTCCTTCCAGGATTCAACATAGCTCCATCTCTCGCGCAGCCTTTTATTTACTCTTCTTGATTGGCCTTACCAATAAAAAATGGTCATGTCTTAGCAATAGCCAGACTTTGACATTGATTTTATAGCTCCCTACTTTGCTCCAGGTGTCTCTTCCTACCTTTTGCGCCTCTGTTTTCTGGCTTACCTGCTTTATTCCCTTTCTGCCAGCCCTGCTTGCCTGTCCTGATTCCTGCTACATCCTGATTCAACTCCCCCTTCCAATGGATTTCTTGCCTCGGACCAGGCTTGCACACATCTCAGCCTTTAGAGTAACCATTGGGTGGATCTGCCCCATTCTGTTTGAGTCCAGGGCCAATCCTGCCAGAACTCATTCTTCAGCTCCACATGGGCTCCGCTGCCTAGGGGCCGGCACTGACAACCTGACGCCCTGGAGCACTGCAGCTCATCAAGAGTACTGAGCTAGATAATAGAACAAAATCAGGATGCAGATGTTTATTATATTATAAAACATGTATATATTATAAAACCATGCAAATATTAAAAGGTTGCCAGAAAAATAATCATGAACAGAAAGAATATACTACATTTTCCCATCAAAATCTCCATGTTTCTGCAAGTAATGTTGATGAAATCAGCTTCTTTAGCAACCCTACATAAGTTAAATTATAAATCCCAGATCTCCAGTATTCATCATCTCATTGTGCAATAAACATGATTTCTGCTTGAACTTGGGTTTGGAAAGAGTCTGTCATTATTTATTTTCCCACTCTTAGGACATACACCAGTGAACAATGGTTATTTAAGTCACTAGCAACATGCACTGATGTATCTCATTCACAACATTTGTTTGGATTGTTAGCATCTATATGTGAATATTGCCATTATCAAATTTCAGATGATCACTGTCACACACACACAAATATATGGTTTTGTGTTGAGAGTTTCCTTTGCTTACAAAAGACTCTATGTCCAATCCCTAACATCTCCAGCTGAAAACCTCTCTCAAAGATCATTCAAACACACATCTATGTTACTGCACAACTTATTTTTAATCCTGCATAAGCCACCGCAAACCTGGGCACACTTGCCCTGGGCCCCCGATCCAGTCCTTCGGAATCAGGCCGACCTGACCCAGGCCAACCCAGGAAGCATCTACTTCATCCCAGATCTGATCCTGAATTAGTTCAGGCCTGGGGCTAATGTTTAATTAGGTGATTTTTAAAAAACATATGATCCAGAGGGAGGCGGAGAAAGGAGATGCTGCTTCTCCTTTCCCCCCTCCATCCTGACCAAGAGCAGGGGAGTTCAGTTCTACAGGGTGCTCCTTCACAAGAAACTTCTGTAGAAGCAGCAAGGACTGCTCTCTAGTTTTCTGTCATGCCCCCCACGACAACCATTTTGTGTTATGCCATGCTTTTTAAAGTTGTGGGGGGGCTTTTACACTCTGGCCCTCACGATATTATAGAAACATCTGAAGCCCGCTGCAACGAAATTGCTGGACACTTTCAAAATAAGATTGCTTGCATCCGTAGGGACTTAGACTCCGATGTTGTGACAGATGAATCCAGTGAAGTGTCCGGAGCACGGCCTTGTCCTTTATTATTGGATGAGTTTCAGTTGGTGCAGCTCGAGGAAGTGGACAAGGTGCTTGGAATGGTCCGGGCAACCACGTCTGTTCTGGATCCTTGCCCATCTTGGCTAGTGAAAGCTAGCAGGGCTGGAACCACCGGCTGGGCCAAGGAAGTGGTTAATGCCTCCTTGAGAGAGGGAGTAGTCCCTAGTAGCCTCAAGGAGGCAATAGTGAGACCTCTTCTAAAGAAACCTTCCCTGGACCCAGATAATTTGAACTACAGACCGGTGGCGAATGTCCCCTTTTGGGGCAAGGTTTTGGAGCGGGTGGTTGCTAACCAGCTCCAGGTGCTCTTGGATGAAACCGATTATCTGGATCCGTTTCAATCCGGTTTTAGGCCCGGTTTCGGCACTGAAACAGCCTTGGTCGCCCTGTATGATGACCTTTGTCGGGAGAGGGACAGGGGGAGTGTGACTTTGTTGATTCTCCTTGATCTCTCAGCGGCGTTTGATACCATCGACCGTGGTATCCTTCTGGGGAGACTCGCGGAGTTGGGAGTTGGGGGTACTGCTTGGCAGTGGTTCCGCTCCTACTTCGCGCATCGTCGCCAGAAGGTAGTGCTTGGGGAACATTACTCGACACCCTGGACTCTCCATTGTGGAGTCCCTCAGGGGTCGGTTTTGTCCCCCATGCTTTTTAACATCTACATGAAGCCTCTGGGTGCAGTGATCAGGAGTTTTGGAGTGCGTTGTCATCAGTATGCTGATGACACGCAACTCTATTTCTCCTTTTCATCTTCTTCAGGTGAGTCTGTTGATGTGCTGAACCGTTGCCTGACCGCGATAATGGATGAGAGCTAATAAACTGAGAATCCAGACAAGACTGAGACACTGTTGGTGAACGCCTTCCCTGCTCAGATGGTGGATGTGCATCCTGTTCTGGATGGGGTTACACTCCCCCTGAAAGAACAGGTCCATAGTTTGGGGGTCCTTTTTGACCCTTCCTTGTCTCTTGAGGCTCAAGTGGCCTCGGTGGCACGGAACGCGTTTTACCATCTCTGTTTGGTAGCCCAACTACGCCCCTATCTGGATGGCGACGACCTCGCCTCAGTTGTTCATGCTCTGGTAACTTCGAGATTGGATTACTGTAATGCGCTCTACATAGGGCTGTCCTTGAAGACAGTTCGGAAGCTTCAGCTAGTGCAGAATGCGGCAGCTAGACTATTGACGAGGACCAGTCGGTCTTCGCACATAACTCCTGTTCTGGCTTGCCTGCACTGGCTACCTATTTGCTTCCGGGTGAGATTCAAGGTGCTGGTTATGACCTATAAAGCCTCACATGGCGTGGGACTGCAATACCTGGTGGAACGCCTCTCCCGCTATAAACCTACCTGCTCACTTCGTTCAGCATCTAAGGCCCTCCTCCGGGTACCAACCCATCGTGAAGCCCGGAGGGTGGTTACTAGATCTAGGGCCTTTTCTGTGGTGGCCCCCGAGTTGTGGAATAGCCTCCCCAAAGAGGTACGTCTGGCGCCTACATTATTATCTTTCCGGCGCCAGGTAAAGACCTTCTTATGCTCCCAGGCATTTTAATCATTTTAATATTTTTATCTTTTTAATCTTGTAATACTAATCCTTTTATCATCTTATATTTTAATTGTATTTTGTTTTCATTGTGTCTTATATGTTTTGTGATTTTATTATTATGATGTATGTATTTTATCCTATTCTGTTTACCGCCCTAAGAGCTACTTGCTATGGGCGGTATATAAATGCAACAAAATAAATAAATAAATAAATAAATTTTGTGACTGATGCCCACAGCACTTTCTCAAAATTCAACCTGTGCCCAATGATCCAAAAGGGTTGGCAATCCCTGCCCTAGCTGATATAACAGGCAGGCAAGCTGTATCTTAGGTGGTTACAAGCTGTTTAACAAAAAACAATAGAGGCAACATCAACATCCCCCTCTAGCCTCTTAGCAGAAGATGCAACAGGGAATGCAGGCAGGGTAGCTTCAGCTAGCACCAGACTGAGGACCACAACAGAAAGACTTAGCTGTATATTTATAGGAAACTGTGAAATGGACAGAAGAACATAACATGAATTAGGAATGGTTCCTTGATATATGGAACCACAAGACTAGCCTTGTGCTGACCGATGCACACTCTGTGTCTAGCTAAAACAAAGATAACAAGGAGTAGCCACATGCAACCTTTCCCCTTAAACGTGGACAGGGGCTGGTCCATTCAGATACATATGCACAGAAAAATATTACTATTATTTAACAGTTTTATATCTAACTCTCTTGGACAAAAGTGCACTCTGCTTTACTTTCTCTCATTGGAAAGGCTTTCATTTAGTGATAGTCAGAAGAGTAGTGGCAAATTCAGAAGTGCAGGGTCCCTTTATGATAGTCACACCACACGCCCTCTTTTCCACTTTCCCTCATCTCCCTTGCTCTCATTGTCATCTCATGGGTCCGCACTCCACTACGTCCATAGGAGCCAATCGGCATGAAAGAGGAGGCTATGTGTTAGCTACTGAAAAGAGTCTTCTCAGTGGCTCTTACATCTTTTCACTCTGATTGGCTCCAATCAGCATGAAAGGACAAGGACTCTTTTCAGTGGCTAACACACTCCCTTTTCATGCTGATTGGCTCATACATAGGGACCTGCCTGGGACCCTGCTTCCTAAAACATAACGGATCTACAACTCCCACAACCCTGGATGACTGGAACTCTGGTGATCATCCAGATCAGTTACAATAAAGTATTCCATTAGCAAATCTTCCAACCATTAAAACCTTGTAAATTGCATATTTTGATGTAACTGATCTGGAATATCACTAGATCAAATCCTTTCCAATGAGAGAGAGAGACAGAGAGATGGAATGCATAACATTATTAATATTACTCTATCAACCAGAGGACCCTTGCATCCCACAAAAATATATGAGGTGTGGGGAAATGTCCTTTATTTTTCTCAACCTTGAATAATTAACATTCACATCTCTATAGGGGCTGACCATTACACTGTTTAACACATTAAGGCATTGGGTGTGGAACTTTATGTTAGAGTAGCAAGGGGACTGATGTGCATTAGAGGTTACATGACATCATGCTTCCCTTCAACAAGTCCAAAAAGGTGCAGCTGCTACAAACTCGGCTTCTTCCCTCTCAGGAAGGGAGAGGTGTGGGAGAAAGAAGCTGTTCTGAATCATCAGATATCCCCTGGTCCTCCTTCACCTTGAGATCATGTTGTGGAAAGGTAGGAAAAGGGCACAAACTCAGCTCAGCTCCAAATGTTGTTCAGAAACTCTGAACACTAATCCCACCGTGTAAATCAAAACTTGGGAAATCTCCTAGATTAGAACGCAGAAAACCATGGAAGGTTTGATGAGCTATAAATTATACCCCAAATGGGCTCCTGCTGGGAGGAAGGGCAGGACATAAATAAAATAATAAATCAATAAATCAATACTAAACAAAGAAGTAAGGAGGGACGGAGGGAGGGAGAAGGAAGGACCATCCAAACTCATGGCACATTCCCAATCTCCAAACCATAGTTCAGAATGCAGGAACATTGTGATCAACTGTATCCTGCTATTGTAAACAGGAGAGGAAGAACTAGATCATCAGTAGAACTGCAGCAGTGATGGCAAACAGTGCAGTCTTGGGTCATGCACATTCCTCAACAAAAGCAAATCTTCACGCTTGCTTTGTAGCTATAGAGGTGTTGGTACAATCCAGAAAAAGTTAGGAACTCTACTCCCATTGAAATCAGTAGGTCTATGAATATGTCTGGCAAAGTCAGTACATAGATGAAATATGCTCACCCTGCCTCCAAAACTGCCTGCCCTACCATTATATATTTATATTTTAGTAATGCATATGCCACTTAATACCGCAGTTTCTAAACAGTGTACAAACAGGATACAAATGAGGTACAATAGAGAGGCAGCATAAAATCAGTTGAAATTAACTATAAAATCAGAAAAACTCACTTGAAATACCTGTTGAAATTTATTTGTTTGATTGTTAAATTTATATCCTGCCCTTCCTCCCAGTTTGTTTGTTTGTTAAATTTATATTCTGCCCTTCCTCCCAAGGCAACAAAAACACTAAAAACACTCTAAAACATCTTAAAAACAGACTTTAACATATATTAAAAAAAACATATTTAAAAACATATTAAAAACATTGTTAAAAACATCTTTTTAAAAAAGGTTTAAAAACATCTTAAAAAGCAGTTCCAACAAAGACACAGATTGGGATAAGGTCTCTACTTAAAAGGCTTGTTGAAAGAGGAAGATCTTCAGTAGGCACTGAAAAGATAAGTGATCAATCAGGTAGGGATATAAGACATCAGATGTAAGGTATCCTGAACTCAAGTTGTTAAGGGCCTTGTAAATTAATACATTAACCTTGAACTTGGCCTAGTAAGAGAGTGCAAGCTTTTAAGCATCAGAGTTGTGTGCTGGCGGAAGTCTACCTCTACTAGCAGTCTAGCTGCATCATTGTGCCCCAGCCGGAGCTGCTGAATCAGGCCCAAGGATAGGGCTACACAGAGTGATCTCCACATGCTTGACGATCAACATGGTGTGTGCATGTGAAGAGTCCCACGCATGCCCTATTGCCATGTTTTTCACAGCCATGTTGTCTGTTTACACCAAGGGGAGGGAACTAATGACATCAGCTATTGGGTGGGTGGGCGTGATTTGAAGGAAATGGCCTCATGGGCCAAAATGGACCTCTTGAGGAGCCATGACTGGCCCGGAGGCCTGAGGTTCTCCACCCCTGGTTTACTCACATCCATGTGCTCTCACTCGCTCTCTCCCCCCCCTCGCTACCCCTTACAGACACAAAGATATACATGCATTTGGCACAATTTCTCCTCCATCGTGATTACCTGAGCATCTTTAGAGATGAAATAAAAAACAATTGAGGAGGAATTGTGTATGAGATTAGTGCAAGCCCTATATTTATAGCATATTTAAATTCTTTAATATGCCGTTAAGTCCAGCCTGGGCTTTTAAGAACTTTCTTATCCAAATGTGTACATTTGCCCTATAAATCTCACAAAGGAAAAGCAATTGCCTCATCACTGTGTACGTTCAGTACCAAAAAGAAGAGAAAATACTTTAATTGGAGATGGAGCCTCCAGGCACTAGATTTATGCCAATACTAATATTACTAATAAACCCACTATGGCTAAGAAAACACATATGGGTGAGACTCCAGATGTTCCTTGCACATGTTAAGTGAACACATCCTGCTACACAGGCGAATTCTACAAACCTAAGATAATATCAGAAAAATACATTAACCCTTTGGGCCCTCACAGCTATTGAGAAGTGGCAGTTATATAGCCCTTTCCTTAAGGCAATAACCCCAAAAGAAATATTTCATTTTGATGCCTCAAAAGTGTGATTCCATTTGCTACTTCTGTTCCCGGCTACAGCTAGAGTTTCTTTGAAAGATGACTATTGTAGATTATATTTGGCCAATGACCCTGACCATAAACACTCCATATTTTACATGCATACATTTTAATAGACAAAAATGGAGACATAAGAAAGGCCCAGTGAAATAAAGTTAACCTTATAACTGCAGCTGAACCTGTAGCCGCTGGGTAGGGTTGCCAGGTTCATGGCCTGAGACTGATCCTGTATCTTTAGAAGAAGAGAAAGTCAGCCAAGTGCAGGTGTTCTTGCAACTCTGTAATGGGAATAACCACATGGTGGAATTCTCCCTTCCCTCTCTACAACTTTTAAAGATACAGAAGACCTCTTGGAGACCGGGCCTAGCAACCAAGAGGTTTCTGTATCTTTAAAAGTTGTGCAATGGGAAGGGAGAATTCTACCTTGTGGTTTTTCCCATTACTGAGTTGCAAGAACAGCTGCACTTGGCTGACTTTATCTTCTCCTAAAGATACAGGATCAGTCTCAGGCCAAGAACCTGGCAACCCTACCGCTGGGCCAGGTGTGACTTTGTTCTCTAGGTGGCATAGAGAGTAGCAATTGCAAAGGCAGAGGCTTTCTTAAATAAAGTGTAAACGAAAAACAGGAGAATGGGTTTATTTGTGACATCATGCTCTCCTTTTTTGTAAAGCTCTCTTTCCACGTTTAGGCCATCAGCTTGCTAGGCCATAAAGATGTCACAAATCTAAATAATTTATTCTTACTATGATTATTCTTTCATTACTTCACAATGCTGTTTATATAAAACTATTAAAAACGGTAAGTATGAAAAACTATATAAAAAGAGTAAAGATAAACTACAGGGGAAAAACACCTTTTTTGAAACCAAATCTCCCCTCCAGGCAAAATGACCTTTGAGCAGCCCTGGGGTAGCAGCTGAGGGCAGGAGGCTATCAGTGACTACTAGCCATGATGGCTATGCTCTGCCTCCATAGTCGGAGGCAGTATGCTTCCAAATACCAGTTGCTGGAAACCGCAGCATATCTGCTTACAGAGTTGCCGTGGAGAACTGGTTAGCCACTGTGAGAACAGGATGGTGGATCAGATGGGCCATTGGCCTAATCCAGTAGGCTCTTCTTATGTTCTTATGACAAGTGCAACACCACCATAGGTGGAAATATCTGTAGTGGCAAAACTGATATCCCAAATCAGCCACTGGTTTTACCTGAGGACTACTTTGAGGAGGTGGGTTTCTGGCTTGTCTGGCTTGTCTTCATGTCACAGCAACTGCTTCTACCATCCTTTCATGCACCTCACTTCTGCATTAAAAACTTGATAGGCCACGTAGCAATCCTCAGAAATTGTCAGCCAGAGATTTGTACTGATTAACATCCACCCCAAAACCCTATTAATCAGTGTGAAAAGCTGTACACAGGTCAATGCATCCATCACTTAAAATCACAATAGTTTCCCTACCACCAACAAGCTAAACTGGGACTTGCTCCAATTCATTACCCTTTTTAAATTTGATTCTAAGACTTGATATGAATTACCTCATACTGTGATGCAATTATAAAATACTGTAGAACTGTTTAATGGAGCATACTGTAACAATTACACATTTGCTTTCTTGTAATGAACAACAGGGTTCAAGGGATAGCATTTTTGCCAGCCAAAGAAGTGTGTGTGCGTGTGTGATCCTATGTGTGTGCATTTCCCCTTTCCACATTACTTGTAACTGCCATTCACTGTAATAAAATAGGCGAGCATGAAATCTGAAATATTTACTGATGTATGTATACAAATCCAGCTTTATAGGGATTCCCACAGTGAGGAAGCGGGAAATTTCCCTAAGAATGGTACCCAGGGGGATCCAAGAGCAGGAATTCACATTATCCAGTACACAAAGGGCTGCTGCCCAAAATGACAGTTCTGTGTCAAGTTCTCCTCCTTTCCATGTAATATTAATTTTATTTATTAACTGAATGTATAGACTGCCCTTCATTATATAGTAATCATCGGGCAGTCTCCAACATAACACAATGAGTCCAAGATAGATGGGAATTTCTAAAAAAGAAAATTCTAAAGGCACAATGGCAAAGAATTCTATCAAGAAAAAGAGGGGGAAGACAGCAGATGCCAATATGGCTTCACAAAAAGCTTAAGATGACCGGACAGCAATGGGAATGCTGTGGACATAACACATCTCAACTTCAGCAAAGCTTTTGACAAAGTGCCTCATGATCTGATTAGCAAGCTAGCCAAATGTGAGCTGGATGGAACAATTATCAGGTGGATCCACAGTTGGCTACAGAATCATATTCAACGCATGCTCATCAATGGTTCCTTCTCAAACTAGGGGGAGGTAATGAGCAGGGTACTGCAGGGCTCGGTCCTGGGCCTAGCACTCTTCAACATTTTTATAAATGACTTGGATGGGGATAGGGATAAGTGCAAAGTTCTGCATCTAGAAAAAAAAACCAAATGCGCAGTTATCAGATGGGGGATACTTGGCTCAGCAATATTACATGTGAGAAGGATCTTGGGATTGTTGTTGATCACAAGCTGAATATGAGCCAATAGTGTGATGTGACTGCAAAAAAGGCAAATGCTATTTTAGGCTGCATTAACAGAAGTATAGTATTCAAATCACATGAAATATTGGTTCCCCTATATTCAGCACTGGCCTCATCTTGATACTGTGTGCAGTTCTGGACACCACACTTTTAGAAGGATCCAGACAAACTGGAATGGGGAGGAAAGCAACAAGGATGATCAGGGGGCTAGAAAGAAAGCCCTATGAGGAGAAATTGAAAGTACTAGGCATGTTTAGCCTTGAGAAGAGAAGACTGAGGGGAGATATGATAGCACTCTTCAAGTACTTGAAAGGTTGCCACACAGAGGAGGGCCAGGATCTCTTCTTGATCATCCCAGCGTATAGGACATGAAATAATGGGCTCAAGCTACAGGAAGCCAGATTTCGACTGAACACCAGGAAAAACATCCTGACTGTTAGAGTGGTACTACAATGGAACCAAAAGGGAGATGGTGGGCTCTCCAACACTGGAGCCCTTCAAGAGGCAGCTAGACAGCCACCCATTGGGTATGCTTTAAGTTGGATTCCTGCATGGAGCCGGGGCTTGGACTTGATGGCCTGATAGGTCCCTTCCAACTCTACGATTCTATGACTCTATGATTCTATGATAACATAAAATAAAACAAAGAATACAATGCAATAAGAGATTATCAAATATAAAACCCTTATAGATGAAAGACCAGCAGATCAAGCAAAACAAAAACCTTAGTTAAAACCAGGATAACTACTTAAATTCATCCAAAAGCTTCAGAGAACAGATATTTTTGGATGTAGTGTCAGAAATTTTAATAAAGGTGCAGCCATCTGTGCCACCAGGGCAAGTGAGTTCTAAGCCTGGGGCAAATTTGGGAACCACTCCCCTAACCATGACTGACTCACCTTCTTTCACTCTAATTGGCTCCAATCAGCATGAATGGGCAAGGAAGCATGTTGTTAGTCAAGTGAGGAGACTTCTCAGGGGCTAACACATGCCCCTTTCATGCTGACAGTAGGGCCCCACTAATACGGCGGGTTAGGGACCAGGCCCCTGCCATAAAGCGGAAATCGCTGTGAAGCGGGTCCCCATAGACTATAATGGGCCGCATCGCACAAGAATGACATCAAAATGACGTCAAAATGGCACGCAATGGAAAAAAACCGCCGTATTAGCGGAACAAGCGCTGTAAGAGTGGGGCCTTTCCCTAATTGAAAACTGCCGCACGAACAAAGCGCCGTAAAGCAGAGCGCCATAAAGCAGGGCCCTACTGTATCTCTAGTCACTCTCTCCCTGCCAAATTTCCCAAACAGGCTGGATAGCAGTGGGAGCTGGGGGGGAACAAGCCTAGAGATTGGTGGAGAGTTTAGATTTGCTAAAGGCAGGGGGGGTAAAAATTGTCCCTGAATAGGAGACACCCCCACACACTACTGTCCAGAACATCGGGAACCAACCTGACCCAACTGTTTGCTGTGGAACTTACTTCCAAGTTACCATGCTCCAGGTTGTGCTTCTGTAAAGCAAAGCAGTGGCAAGCCGTCCCAACAATCTCACCCTCCTCCATGGCAGCATCAGGTAGCTACTTGCATGTGTGAGTGAGGCATCAAAGATCTAACATCACAGATAGAACTGTCACATCTCTTTCAGAACAAAAGGCTTTTCATTAGAATCCATTCAACCAAGTCATCAAAGGTCAAGCAATCAAGGTATGAGAAAAAGAGCTAAGGAATATGCATGTGTGAACTGGCTGTTAAAAGGCCACTATTTTAAAATGTGTCTATTAATGACTTCTAAGCTCTAGTCTATTTGGTCCTGGTGTTGCAAAAAAACAGGCTATATTACTCTTCACAAATGACTTCTTTCCCCTTTCTTTTCCAAAAACAATTAATAGTGCAACAATTGGGCCAGTTGAATGAGCTACACTGCAACCTAGCTAGCCATACAAAAGAGCAGAGTTCTCTTGCAAAAACAATTTTCGACATACCATTGTGCAGCTTTAGGAAACTCAGGAAATGTTTCAGTGATATTCAGTTTCCCCAGAGACAAGTTAAAACTACAGCTCATGAAAATGGACTAGTGTCCGAGGCATGAAAATTACAATGGGCTTCCTGCTTACATTTAACCCTCCCCCTGCCCCGCCAAGATTCTAATTTGAACAGCATGGCAGGATTCCAGTTGCAAAGTTTCTCTCCCAGGCAAAGCCAGACTAAAAGGGAGGGCGGACTGAGCTCAGCCACATTCTAGGGGCTCTGCATTTCTCTGACCCATAAGCTTTGCTTTCTTTGCAGCCACCCTTCATGTACAAAGGCAAGCCCAGGCAACGAGCCAACAACATACCTAAAGCCTCCATCCCTCCTGTTCATCTTAGGGCTGCTATACACATTTTTTTAAAAAAATTGTATCTAATTTTCCTGCAGGATCAGACAAAAAATCCATTTAGTCTAGTGTTGTGTTTAGAACAGTGGTATGAATGTGGCCTGCCTTCCTTGACTGTTCCCAAGTGTCTGACACGCTGAAATGTATGCGCCTCTGAATGAGCCATTTCTATTTAGCTATTGTGGCTAATAGCCACTGAAGCACTACGCAATCCTTTTTTTAAACTGATACGTGGCCCATCTATTTCTGTGACAAACTTGCACTTGTACACATACATGTTATACAGGTACACATGGGAGAAAGCCAGGGTTGACTGTAACACTGCCCCTCCCATGACATGCATTTACAACAGCGCATCATAGAGTGTTAAAATGGCCTTTTGCCTCTCTAGCCTTTGAAAATCCGTACATTTCAAACAACATTCTACTCCTCATGCTGGATGAGAAATCTAACTTTCCCTACAGAAGGAAACTGCTCTGCTTTACTATCTTGTGATGATGAGGCATCTAAGTACTAAAGGGTACTAGAGGGTAGCCAATGTGATGCCCTCTAGAAGTTGTTGGACTGCAATACCACACTAGCTAGTCCTGTCCTAAACCATCTCCTCTACTGTCAAGAGCCGCTTCGTTGAGAAACTCTTCAGGGTTAGGCAGTATCCACACCAGCATGGAGATTTTTTATTTCTTTCCAAGCCATGAAGGGCCAAACAATGGCTATGTACCCAATGCTATCCAGGTTTACATGGAAACTAAGTCCCACTGATTTCAGTGGGTCTCAGTACCTCAAGACAGCATAAATAGAATTACAGCCTTAAAAGGTTAGCTTTTAAAGGAAGAGGCACGATCTCTCAGCTGGCCGCTGGTAACACTAGGAACAGAACATAAAGCCTAGTACAATGGTAGTTACAGAGAAAAGTTAAACAATAATAGGATAAATTGCTCCCCAAGTTTTAAAGCTTTTTCTCTTAGTTCAGCATAGCTGGATTCTTTAAGGACTAGAGCTTTTTTTCATACTTGATGCACAGGCCTGAGTGTAGCATACCAAGGGCTCACTCACACTATAGTTTAATGTGGATTTGAAACTGCTTCTCTCTCTCTCTCTGTGGCATCCACATGATGTCCTCCTCTTCCAAGTGGCAGCCCGCAGTTTCCCTCCACTAAAATGTGTTTTTTCCCGATCTGTGGATAATCTGATCAGGGAAGAAAGTCTACTATAAAATTGCATATTGCCCAACTGTGGACATACTGAAGGCATTGTGCAATCAGGGTTTTTTTACATGTGTGGTCATATTTCGCTGGCAGCTATCACCACAACTCCATTTGTTTCCATCAGCCCAAAGGAAAGGATGCAGCCTGCCTTTTTCCACCGGTTGTTGCTGAAGGCACATTCATGGCATTTTTATTTTTAAAACAGCTCTTTTGCACAGAACTACTCTTTAACACATGTATTAAAAAAAAATTACCCTTGCAGGTACAGGAGACAGGGAAGGAAAAAGGGGAGAAAAGGAAGTAGTAACCTTTCATGGAAGTGACTCCAAATTCTTGCCGGGCCTGGAGGAGACACAGGGTTGTATTCAATTAAGCCCTACTCAGAGTAGAGTCACTGAAATTAATGAACCTAAGTTAGTCATGTCTGTTAACTTCAACGGTTCTACTCTGAGTAGGACTAGCATGGAAGATCATCTCACCATATATAAAATACCATATTTTATTTTGTTGACTGCTCTTTCGTGCAAATCTGGTATATTGGAAAACCTGCATTTCAAAAATAAAAACAAATGTTTAAACATGCACACACAGAAAAGTAAATAGTGTCTGCGTGCCCACAACAGACCTCAGGTTTCTAAAATTTATGATGCGTGGAGAAGTACTAATTGAGGGGAAGGGACAACACCACACAGCACAAATATATCCCATCAAGCAGTGTTCACTAGTGTAGATGGGAAAGATACATTTCAAAGACATAAAATTGAAAGCGCTCATGAGCAGATGAAGATGCACAACCATGCAACTGAAAACAGTGACCCACATATGCAAGAATGCCCTAGTGTGGCAGACTAAGAAAACAATGATTTTTAAAGCTGTTCACACAGTAGCTAATCTATCACAATAAGGAAAATTACGGAATGATCTCACTGGCGAGGTGTGCCTGGCACCAACACTGTTATCTTTTCAGTGCCAGGTCAAGACTTTCCTCTTCTCCCCGGCATTTTAGCATGTGTTTTAAATTGTGTTTTAAATTGTTTTTAAAATATGTGTTTTTAAATTTGTATATTTGTTTTTAATGTTTTTAGTTATTGTAAACAGCCCAGAGAGCTTTGGCTATGGGGCGGTATATAAATATAATAAATAAATAAGGAGTTATAGATGTCCACATACATTCTACACTTGGGATGTTGCAGGAGGAGACTATTCTGCTTTAATGTAATCCAGTGTTGTCATCAACAAAGCCCATATATGGTACTTGCAATAAATTATGAAAAGTATATTTTGTATAAATTTGCTCTTTCAGGAAACCTGGAATTTGGGTAGAATGAGCTGAATTAAAACAGATGGAGAGATATGGAAAGAGATGGATTGTGGGTGGAATACTTAGCTAATTGGATGAATATATACTTTAGTAGGGGCTGGGCCCTTGCTCATTCTGCTCATCAACCTCCCCCACATTAACCCGCTAGAGCTTCCCCTTCCTACCCCTTGCAACTACTAAGTTTCCTCTTCACCTTCCCAACCCTATTTCCGAAGCCACTTCTCTTCTATTCTGCAGTCTAGTTTGCATCCCCATGCTCCCCATTGTCCCTAAATTTATCTTTTGCATCTGGTAAACTCGCCCCCTATTTATATTTTCTTACTTTTCCCAAATTACGTTCAGCCTTTACAAAAGCCAGATTCAACGCCAAACTCAGCAATAATGGAAGGGAGATTCCAACGAACCCCTTATGAGCATCGTGTATGCCCTTGCGGTCATGAACAGATCGAAACCCTTTCCCATTCCATTTTGGATTGCCCCCTTTATTCACAAATCCGAACTAAATTCCTTAACCCTATCTTGTCGAACCAGAAATTTAAAAGCTTTTCCCCCGAAGATATGATTGCTCTGCTCCTCACAGGCTCTGACAAAGATATCACCATACAAGTATCAAAATTCGTATCTGCTGCCCAATCAATACGTGCCTCTTTCTAATGCTTGTATCATGAATCTTGCTTTTGTTCTGTATCATATGTCAATTTCTTTTATTCTGTTTTAATTTTTGGGCCCTTGACCACAAATAAACTACTACTAGTTTGCATCCCTGTTTTCACCTTCACCATGTTTATGCCACCTCCTCCTCCTCCTCTTCTACAACTCCCTTTTGCACACAGATCACCCCTATGGTAACCTCCTGCACCTTCCTCCTGCCACACATTGCAACTACTAAGCACCCTTTTCACCTTCCACCTAATTATGAAGCACCATCCCCTCCTGTTCTGCAGCCCCTTTCATACTTCCTTTCATCTTCACCCCCATTTCTATGCCTCCTACTTCCTCCTTTTTTGCAACCTCTATCTGCACCCCATTTTCATCTTCATCCTTTTTCTTCCCTTCCTCCTCCTCCCTTTTCTCAACTCCCCTTTGCACACAGACCACCTCCATTTCCATGCCTCCTTCCCTCTCTCCTATTCTGCAATCCCCTTTGAGCGCACACACCTGTGACAATATATGTTGCTGTAACTGTAAGATTAATAGAATCTTAAGAGCAAGCCTGTCACTTACCTTTTTCAGTTAGAGAACGTTACATTCAATTTATGGATGTTGTACATATATGGGTGTTCACTTGTTAATAAAATTAATAAATTACTACACTGAATCTGAAACATCATGTTGAAGACAACACATGGTACTAGGAGTGAAATACATTGTGTGAAGCTACTAGGGAATATTTGCGGGCTCTGCATCCTTTATCTCTCTCATATGCGCCAAATGAAGAATGGAAGAGGGAGACATTGCTCATACATTGAGAAAGGAGGACCACAAAAAGGGGAAGTGGGGGTTTTAAACAATGGCAGAGGTTTGAGGGAAGCAGGGATTGAGAGACACACAGGTGGTTTTAAAGAATGGCAATGGTTTGAGTAAAGTGATCAGAGGTTTGAGTATAGCAAGAAAGGAGTTGGGAAAGGCTCTATTGTGTTACCTGCTGTGTTGTACTCATCTCTGCTATTTCTCCTTTTATTTTTTTTTAAAGAAAACAACAACCCCTCAATGTTCCTCCCTTGCCAAACTACTCAGACCTGTTGTTTTAAACCACCACTTTCCCCCTGCCGGTGTCCCTCCCTTCTTACCCCCATGCCATGGCAACTGTTGTGCAACCTGCCTTTACTTTTCCTCCCCTCCCCTCCCCTCCCCTAAATTCATGCAAATCCCAGGACTTTGATGAGGCATTACAAGTCCCCCAATGGGAGCTGTGCTCTGACTTCCTGCAAATCCAGGATTGCGATGCAGCACTACAAATCCTCCAATAGGGGCTGAGTGATGACATTTAATGTTTTTTATTATATGTAAGAAATAACACATATGTAAGGGAACTGGAATGGATGCTATGAAAGAGTGTCCATTCAGGAGACCAATTCTCCCACTCTTGAATAATTGACCATTTGTAAATGCTGCCTGAGCATGAAAATGAGAAACCTAGTATTTTTAAGAAGGAAATTTCTAAAGCTTTCAGGAGCCCAACTTTTGCATAAAATATTAACAGCACCAAGCCAGCCAAAAGTATCAAAATGCAAATATTTATGTTCATTCCTATTATAATCATAGTAGGCCACTTTTGCACATAATGGTAAGCCATGGTTCTTGGCTTAATCAACAATACCATGCACAAACTGCACACTGACACACACAGCCCACTCTCCTGAATGGGTAAACAAAGCAGGATGGGGTAGCTTAGCATTACATTTGAAGCCAGGATCGTGATTTCTTCCATTGTAACAAGCCATGATTGGTAAGACAACAAACCATGGTTTCAGACTACCTACCTTCCTGATTTGTTAGAGCAAAACAAGCCATGATTCCAGACTCAGATGTAGCATTAAAATTTCCCTTTTTTGGTTTGCTTCCTCTTTTGCATCAGAGGAGGTCCAAAGCAGGAGTCATTGGACTGTGTGCATCACTAGGCAGCTCATGCACAGAATGGTTTAATGGTTTGCTATCTATTATGTGCAAATGTGGCCTATATGTCAAGGGAACTAACATAAGCAATTTCAATCAACATTACTCTAAGAGAGCCCTATTAGGCTAAACAGAGCCCAAGTCCCTTCCCCTAAATATTTCCACTATTGTAGGAGCACTTGTGCCTAAAAGAATTTTTCTTTTTTCTTTTCTTGCCAAAGCCTTCAGTACCTGAATCATTTTCCTTCACTTCAACTCAGGTTTCATACTACTTCCTGGAATACTGCCAGCACCAGTTTAAAGAGAGAGGATGACAAACTGAGAGGGACTTTTAAGGAGACCAAGTAGTTTAAAGCAGTATCCATCAGTGCAATGTCAACCCTTAAGTCATAAATGGATCAAATGACAAATGCATTCCATACTGCATTATTGCATTATGTCAGCCTTCCCGAACCTGGTGCCTTCCAGCTGTTTTTAACAACTCCCATCTTCCCTGGCCTTTGGCCACACTGGCGGACATCAATGTAGTCCAAAATATTTAGAGGGCACCTGGCTCGGAAAGCCTGAATTATGGACTCATGCCTGAAGATGGAGTCAGGTTGCCTAGTTTCCTAAGCCTGAAACTCTCAAACGTGGGGCACACAGCCTTGGTGCTAGGGTGTAACACCTTGAGAGGAAAGGGGAAAAGCAAAGAGAGCTGTTGTGGTCTTCAGCATAGCAGTGCCTGCATACAACAGAGTAGAAGCAAGGCTTTGTGTTCTTCACTATAATAGTGCCTGTACACAACAGGGTAGAAACACTAGCTGCAGTCTAACAGCCTTGAAAACAGGAAGTAAGAGGAGGATTGGCCTGGGCCTAGAATAAGTTAACAGGAGATAGTAGCACCTGGTAGGAAACTGGAGTTGTTAACTGCACAAGACAGTGTCCACTTTGGTGTTAAGCTATCACCCCCAGCCTCACGACATCTGCAGATCTGATAAACATCCCCATTATCCCCCTCACACTCAAGCCATTTATTAAAATGTTGAGACAGGGCCAAGGACAGAGCACTATGGCACTCCGCTTGAGTTGAGACCTCTCTCCAGGTTGACACAGAGTCATTAATGAAAACTCACTAGGTTGTTCCACCAGCTGTAGATGCACTGAACAGTGATATCGTCCAGCCTACATTTCATCATCTGATCAACAAGGATATCATGGAAGACTTAGTCATACGTTTTGCTGAAATAGATAAATAATACCAAGAGCATTCCCATTATCTACCAAACAAATAACTATAAAAAAGGAAAGAAGATTTACTGATAAATCCATGCTGCATTTATCTTGTAATCAACATATTATTTTCTAAATGCTCACAAACCAACCCACTTAATGTATTCTAAACTTTTGCCCAGTATCAAGGTCAGGGTGACCAGTCTGTAGTTCCTCGGAACCACCACCACCACCTTTTTTTAAAGATAGGGACAACATTTGCTCTTCTCCAATCTTCTGGCATTTCACCCATTCTCCAGAAATTCTCAAATGTTACAGAAAGTGGTTCTGAAAAAACATCTGCAAGCTCCTTCAGCATCCTAGGATGTAATTCATCTGGCCCTGGAGGCTTGAACTAATTTAAACTAGCTAGGCATTATCTAACCATCTCCTTTCCTATTTTGGGCTGCAAGTCCTCCTTATATCATTTGTTCTACCTTTCCCTGGTCAAACACAATTCCCCTGATGGGACAATACCAAGGCAAAATAGGAATTCAAAAATTCTACCTTCTCTCAGTCATCTGTTAACACTTCCCCACCTTCTCCAGGCAGTGAACCTACCCCTTCCTTGGTCTTTTTGCTTTGAACACAGCCAAATAAGCCCTTTTATTGGTTTCAGCATACTTCACAAGCCTTGGCTCATTTGACACCATCCTCACAAGTTCAGGCTACTCTGTTGTGCTCAGTGATATTTATGCATGAACTTTTAAAGTCTCTGCTCGTCAGAGAGCTCCCTGCACAGCTACGATTACATATTTAGATGTCTTGCATTTTTCCTTCTAATTTGAATAGCTTGTGACTGTGCCTTCAATATTTTGCTCTTCCTTCAGCGTTTCACTTGCTGTTCAAAGTTTCACATCCTTCTTGAACTCTGTTCTCTTTCAGAATTTCTTCCTATGGGATCCCTAATCTATTTTAGGGAGCTTTTGCAATCAGCTTCTCTAAAGTCCAGAGTATACTCCAACTATGCTCTGTTATATCTCTTGCTGTCTTAAATACCAAGATGACCAGAGGCGCTTCCAGCTTACCTGTTTATTGAGCATTCATTCTGATTTGTTTGCAGGGAGATTAGATGATGTTGGCTATTTAATGAGGTTAGATGATGTTGTGTCAGAGAAAGTGTTATCCCACACTTTCCAGTGCATTTCCCTCTCCCTTTTCCTATAACAAAAAGTTTGATATTTTGGGAGAAGCAGGTTTGTTGCACAAGAGCTCTCAATCAACTATAATTGCTCAACCTGAATTTGCTGGTATTTGATTGAATCCCACCCCAAAATGGTGACAGTCTGGAAACACCCACTTTCTCGCAAGGTGCTCAGCACTTTCGCTTGATCACTCTATCAAAATGAAACCAGGATAGTAGATTCCCCTTCTTCCTTCACCATCTGAGATGACACTTTCAGCAAGGTAAGGCAAGCATTTATTGGAGATTCTATTGTTAGCAAAATTAGACTTCTAGAAATATCTCAGTCGTTGAAACCACCCATTTCTACGATGGCTCATGTCTGTGAAACGTTTGTAATCTATTTCAGGAAAGCATCACCCATGTCTTCCAATTGGTTGGGCAGTCTGTAATATACTGCCACAAAAATATCACTTTTGTTTCTTTTTTTTACCCATCCCCATGTGCTTTCAGCACTCTCACATTCATGAATTTCCATGCAAGTATGCATACGAATGGGAGGAGCATGAACTGGGGAAAGTTAGAAATTGTCAAGCAGAAATGGAACGTATCAACATTACAATACTTGGCGTGAGTGAATTAAAATGCCAAAATCAAAATGCCAAAATACAATTTAAATAACATCCCAGAAAAATATAAAGATCAAGGAACAGATTTGAAGCTTTAAACTTAGTTGACAGAGAACCAGAAGAACTATGGAGTGAAGTCAAAGACATTATCAGGAAAGAATGCAAAAAGACAATACCTCTAGTTAAAAAGAGAGAAAGACCTCAATGGATGACTGAAGAAACTCTTAAAATGGTTAGGGACAGAAGGAAAGCAAAAGCAAAGAGAAACACGGTCAGAACCCTAAATGCAACTATACAGCGACTAGTACGTAGGGACAAAAAGAACTATTACAATAGTTATTGTATAGAGATAGAAGAGGACAACAAAAAGGGAAGAACAAGAGCCCTATTCCAAAAGATTAGAGAAATGAAAGGGAAATTTAAACCAAGAGCAGGGATGTTGAATAATCAACAGGGGAACACACTGACTGACTGAGATGAAATAAAAGGAAGATGGAAGCAATACACTGAAGAACTCTATAAAAGAGATGCCAGGATGACAATCAATCAATCAATCAATCAAATTTATTAGGGTCATAGACCAGCAAGTGCCAGGATGACAGATTCATTCATGGAGGGACCGTATGATGAAGAACCAGAAATTTTAGAATGTGAGGTGAAAGCTGCTCTTAAAATACGTGAAAGAAACAAATCACCAGGAACAGATGGCATACCAGTAGAGTTGCTACAAGCTACAGAGACTGAATCTGTCCAAATTTTGACAAAGATTTGTCAACAAATATGGGAAACTAAACAATGGCCCACAGACTGGAAGCGTTCAATATATATCCCAATTCTAAAGAAAGAGGATCCCAGGGAATGCAGTAATTATCGAACTATTGCCTTAATATCCCATGCAAGTAAAGTAATGCTCAAGATTCTACAACAAAGGCTCTTACCATATATGGAGCAAGAAATGCCAGATTTCCAAGCTGGATTTAGAAAGGGAAGAGGCACCAGAGATCATATCACAAACATACATTGGATAATGGAACAGACCAAGGAATTTCAGAAGAAAATCACCCTGTGCTTTATAGATTACAGCAAAGCCTTTGACTTTGTAGATCATGAAAAACTATAGAATGCTTTAAAAGAAATGGGGGTGCCACAGCATCTGATTGTCCTGATGCGCAACCTATACTCTGCACAAGAGGCCACTGTAAGGACAGAATATGGAGAAACCAATTGGTTCCCAATCGGAAAGAGTGTGAGACAGGGGAGTATTTTATCACCCTAGTAGGATTGGAAAAAGATGAAGGAGGTATGAAAATTGGAGGGAGAAATATCAATAATTTAAGATATGCAGACAATATCATACTACTAGCAGAAACCAGTAATGATTTGAAACGAATGCTGATGAAAATTAGAGAGGAAAGCACAAAAGCAGGACTACAGTTGAATGTCAAAAAGACTAAAGTAATGACAACAGAAGAGTTATGTAACTTTAAAGTTGGCAATGAGGACACTGAACTTGTCAAGGATTATCAATACCTCAGCATAGTCATTAACCAAAATGGAGACAATAGTGAAGAAATCAGAAGAAGGCTAGGACTGCAGAGGGCAGCTATGAGAGAACTAGAAAAGGTCCTTAAATGCAAAGATGTATCACTGGACACTAAAGTCAGGATCATTCCTGATCTCTATGTATGGATGTGAAAGTTGGACAGTGAAAAAAGCAGATGAGAGAAAAATCAACTCATTTGAAATGTGGTGTTGGATGAGAGCTTTGTGCATACCATGGACTGCAGAAAAGACAAACAATTGGGTGTTAGAACAAATTAAACCAGAACTGTCACTAGAAGCTAAAATGATGAAACTGAGGTTATCATACTTTGGACACATCATGAGAAGACCTGATTCACTAGAAAAGACAATAATGCTGGGGAAAACAGAAGGGAGTAGAAAAAAAGGAAGGCCAAATAAAAGATAGATTGATTCCATAAAGGAAGCCACAGACCTGAACTTACAAGATCTGAACAGAGTGGTTCATGACAGATGCTCTTGGAGGTCACTGATTCATAGGGTCGCCATAAGTTGTAATTGACTTGAAGGCACATAACAACAACATGCATACATATAACACTACTCCACTCTCTTTCTGTTGGGCGTACTGCTTCTTGAACAAGGTATACATTTAAATTGCTATATTCCAATCGTGAGTCTCATTTGAGCAACAAGTAAGGACAAACTTATTTTTGCAAGCATATGCACCATAGACTTAGGGCAGGGATATGGAACCTGTGGCCCTCCAGATGCTGCTGGACTATAGCTCTCATTCTTAACTACTGGGCATGCTGGCTGGGGCTGATGGGAGTGGAATCAAACAATATCTGAAGGGCCAGAATTTCCCCATTCCTGACTTATGGCAAGCTACACTTTATTTACTGAATTTCTATCCTGCGCTTCCTTCCAAAGGAGCCCAGGGCAGCAAAAAAACAAAATAGCAAAACAATACAATACAATTAAAAATAAAACGAACTAAAACATTTCAAAGTATTAAGAATATCTAAAAACATTACACACAAGGCTTTTTTAAAAATGAAAAACAGCTTCAGGGAGCTGCAATTTTCAGTGGAGGAGTAGCAAGGAGGAAGGAATGCTCAGCCCTGTCACACACACACACACCAGTTGCTTCCCCTCCATCCTCCAGGGTGCCAATACACATCTGCAAAGGTAAAATTACATCTGGAAGGGGGGGTTCAGCACCTTGGGGGGGACAACTGGTTGAGCGGCAAAACGACTAGTGGAGAGTTAGGCAGCCCTTTGTCTCTCCTTCTGTCACTCTGCTTAAAATTGCAACTTCTGAAGGCTGCTTTTGATTAAAAACAAAGTTGGGTCTTTGTTACACACATTTGACAACCAGGATCAGTTGTTACTCCCTGATACATGTTCAACCCAGGTTTGCTACTGCATAATGTGTGAAAGGTCCAAAGTAATTGAACAGAACAGCCCTGTGCATGTTATGCTCCCATTGTTTGTTTGTTTTTTAACGATACAGCAATAGATGTTTCCTCCAGTTACAAAATCCAGAACCTGGACAAGCAACTCACAAAATGGGAGTTTATCGAATAACTAAGCTAGCAGAGAGCCAGTGCCCAATCCATTAAAAGAAAAAAAACTATATAATCAGCTAGATTAAACAATAATAAATTTAAACAGGAAATTCCAGCCACTGCCACCAGTTGTCAATTAACCTTACAGTGGACTGTAAACTCAGGGATAAGAGGCATCCTCTTCTGCAAGGCAAATCCACAGAGGAGTCACACCAAATTAAAAGGAGAAAGCACAGAGCTTCAGACTACTACACTAAGTCTCATAACAAATATAGCCAATTATCAGAGCATGCTGAGGAGGCTCAAGTAACACCAAAGCCCTCTTTCAACAACTGCAGCCTTTACCATTTGGGCCCTAATAAACATGTGTTCCCAATATTTTCCCTCATGAATATGTCTCCTTCAAAACCAAAACACTTCACGCTTGCCAATACCAAAGCCTTGATTGGAAAATGCATACCAGTTGACCTCTGAGCTTTTTTTCATTTTCCTCCTGGCTGCAAGTCTCTCTCCACCCACCCCCCAGCATTTTTCAGGCCTCACTTATATGTCAACACACACACACTCCCTATCTTACTTACCTCCTATGCTGTCAGTAGCACATGTGAAGAGGGTCCATGTCTTCAACCAGTGAGTCTGGTAACTAGACCCAGGTGCTGTATTCTGGCCTACCATAGGGGTTATAACTGGTATATTTGTTTTATAATTGTATATTTTACTGTTGTTACCCGTCCTGGGGCCTTGTGGTGAAGGGCGGGTAAGAAATGTAATAAATAAAATAAAATTCAAAACGGACAAATGATCCTTTTTCTCAATAGTGAAAAGCAGTATGCATTTGAGCCCTTTGCACATGTTCAAAGTGTGTAGGCTGAACACATATGTGAGGCAAATGGAATAGTAAGAGCAGATCCTGCCCACAGCTCTGGGCATTCACTGTTAGGGTTGACAGATCAGAAGCACCCCAAACCCTGAGATTTGAGGGGTGGGCCCGAGTGATGTCATTGTGGAACGCCTCTCCCGCTATGAACCGACCCGGTCACTTCGCTCAGCATCTAAGGCCCTCCTCTGGGTACCAACCCATCAGGAAGCCCGGAGGACAGTTACTCGATCTTTTCTGTAGTGGCCCCCGAACTGTGGAACAGCCTCCCCGAAGAAGTACGCCTGGCGCCAACGTTTCTATCTTTTCGGCGCCAGGTTAAGACCTGGCTATGCTCCCAGGCATTTTAATGCGTTTAATGTTACAATTTTAAATCTCTTTGTTTACTGTTTATTTATTGTGATATTTTGTATTTCTGTATTTTAATCTTTTGTACACCGCCCAGAGAGCTACTCGCTATGGGCGGTTTAAAAATGAAACAAATAAAATAAATAAATAAATAAAGCATGATACATTAGGCATCAACCACAGTTGCTTGGAGTACGCAACTCAAACAAAAAAAATTATCTGACTGGAAATTAAGATAGAAATCTTAGGTAAAAGATGGAACCTGTGGAGGGAACTTTAATCTAGCCAACTTGCTTCTAGCAAGAAGGGTTTAAGTGCCCTCAGGCCAGTCACCATAAGGCCACTGCAGAAAGAAAGGTGCATCATCAGTGGATTTAAGGAGGTTGAGCTGAGCGCATGGAACCATTGTTGTTGCTTCTATGGATGTAAGGGAGTGAGGTTAAAGGTAAATGAAATGCAAATAGAAAAACAAAAACAAAAGACAGTGATGATTTCCTAAATGCAATACTATACCAACCACAAGATTCCTATGAGTAAGGCACAAAACTCAGCATCCCACAACCAGTCAGGATTCCTAACCAAAAATCAAAACTAAAAACAACCTGGCAGCCAGTCAGCCAAGGTCACAGAAATCCCCACGCAGCACAACCTGGCCCAGGGGCTGCAGTTAATGCAGAACGCTGTGGCACGATTTCTGATATGAGTGAGACCCTGTCAGCACATAATACCTCTGCTCTGAAATCTGCACTGATTCCTGATTTGCTACCAGGCCAAGTTCAAGGTGCGCTTTCCACATTACACGTGCCACATAGTACTTGTTCTGCTCTTGTAAGAAATTGGTGCTATAGTGTGGCAGCACCTACATTTTGCAACTCCTTGCCTATGGAGGTGCCTTCATTGTACACTTTTTGGCACCAGCTAAAAACATTTTTGTTAGGTCTCTTTTCACTTTTAGGAACAAAGAAATGTGCATTATACCGACTCAAGCCATTTGATACCATCTAGCTCAGTACTGATGACATGGACTAGCATTGGCTCTCCAGGATTCCAGGCAATAGTTTTTTCCAGAAATTGAATTTTGGACCTTTGCATGCAAAGCGTATACCCTACCACTGAGCTACAGCCCTTCCCCTATTTAAGCAAAGTATCTTTTAAAATTGTTCTTTTCAATTCACTAATGAATGCACATCATATCTAGGGCAGATCCACACCATTCATTCAAAGCACATTCAACACAAATCAAAGCATATGAATCACACCACGGAATCATGGGAACTGTAGTTTGTTAAGGATGGTGGGAACTATAACTGTGAGGAGGAAACTATACTTCCCAGGATTCTTTAGGGAAATTCATGCACTTTAAATGGGAGTTGGTTGTGCTTTAAATGTATTGTGTGGATCTACGTAATAAACTTTGTCTGCATGTAAATCATTTTAATTAACTTTTTAAAATGGAAATGAGCTAGGTGACCATGGGTTACTCACCATCTCTCAGCCTAATCTGCCCCTCATGGTGAAAACAACAGAGAGGGACCACAACCACCCCAAGGAAGAAAGGCACACTTAAAATGCAGAGGAAATAATAATGTACAACCATAGTGTGAAATCAGATGCATATTGAGACATATTGAGTATGAAGAAGTATTTATAGAAATATGACTGACAAAGATGTTTATTATTTGTACAACCTGTAAAGATATTTATAGTGCAATCCTATGTTTGTTTACTCAGAAGCAGGCCCCAATGTATTAAATGGGCCTTACTCAAACAGGGAAGCGTGCACAGAACTGCAACCTCAAGTGATAGGGAACTTCACTCACCCAACCCAAAATTCAGGATCATGTCACTTTAAGCTGTTTGGAATCATGTCACTTTAAGCTCTTTTGTACCTGTTTAGGAAAGCCAATGTGGCATAGTGGTTTGGACTTTGGGAGACCAGGGTTCGAATCCCCACACAGCCATGAAGCTCACTGGGTGACCATGGGCCAGTCACTGCCTCTCAGCCTCAGATGAAGGCAATGGTAAACCACCTCTGAATACCGCTTACCATGAATACCCTATTCATAGGGTCACCATAAGTTGGGATCGACTTGAAGGCAGTCCATTTCCATTTTCACCTATTTATACTTGTTTTTATGGTTATTGGATTTTAAAGGGATTTATTTCTTGTTCTGAGCCGCCTTAGTTTCCAATCACCAATCCTACTGCACAAACACTTGTTGAGAAGAGGTGTTGGAAGTGGGGCAAGAGCAACTCCTGTTTTGTTCTTTTGTTTATGTTCCAGAAGGGAGATAGAGTTAGGGTCCTCCAGATGGATAGGCTTGACTACTTTTACCTGTGATGCTCTGACTGACTTCCTTCCGTCGTTAGACTGATATGCTTAGGGAAGCTTATCTGCCCCTCATCCTTCCGCCCTTTCCCCTCTTCTCTTCGACTGTCCGAGAGAGAGGAGGCACCTTTGTCTCTGCTCTCTCTCTCCTGAGCCATGAGGGCAACTCCCAAACCTGGGTGTTGCACCTCCAACTTAGTTAGTTAATTAGAACTAGGTACGCCTTTCTATCTACTATGTATTTCTATAAATAAAGTAGATTTTCTTATTTTACTAAGTCTCCAGTCTCAGTGATCCTGATGCAGGGTAAAAGCCTGCTTTCTTAGGTAAACGCACACACACGCTGGCACACTCGCATTTCAACATCCGCTGTTACTCTCTGCTGCTGTTGTGCTGCTTTAAACTAAATTAAGCACACAAACACAAAGAAATATGTATTTCTATAAATAAAGTAGATTTTCTTATTTTACTAAGTCTCCAGTCTCAATGATCTCAATGCAGGGTAAAAGCCTGCTACTTAGGTAAACGCACCCACTGGCACACATGCATCTCAGACCGTTGACAATCTCTGCTAATATCTAAACAAATTTACACAACAAAGGGTTATGCCAGCCCAGTAAACTAAGTTGAATTGCAAGTTGTACCTAAAAGCTAAAAAGGCTAAATACTGTGTGTGATTTACAAAGAGATCAACAAAAGGAAACTTTAAGTTAGAGAAAGAAAAGCAGAACAAAAGATAGAAAAGGATGGCTGAAGAATCAACACTTAAAAGAAACATCCCGAGGCTGAAGAAGGACAATTATGCAGTTTGGAGTCTTCGAATGACTGCACTCCTGGAAGGAGAGGATCTGTATGAAATGCTGACCGATCCTGAACCCTAGGCAGAGGATGAAACTGCTACAGAATCCTGGAGACGTAAGCATGCAAAAGTGAAATCTCTTCTTATTTCTGCATTATCAGATGAAGCACTAAATGTTTGCATAGGAAGTAAGAATGTGAAGGAAATGTGGCAGACGCTAGAAGAAATATATGACAGAAAGTCTAAAAATCATGTAATGTACCTTCACAAGGAATTGTTTACTCTGAGGGAGAAAGACAATCTGAAGAAACATCTTGAGAGGTTCACAAGTCTGCTCCAAGAACTTCAAAGATGTGGGCGGGAACTAGAGGAAGATGCAAAAAGCATTGCTCCTGAGCTGTCTCCACGAGCGTCATAAATTAACTGCTTGTGTGCTACAACAGACAGACCAGGGTATGAATCAGATTATATCATATTTGAAGGACCAGGATTTTAAAGTCAGACAGGAACAAATTCTGTCTGAGGAGGCAAACCTTACTACGGGCAGAGATGGAAAGGACAGAGGGATGAGTCATCACCTGAATCCACAAAAGTGCATAGACAAACACAGCAAAAGGGGTTTCATATGCAAATCTCCAACTCATCTTCAAAGAGATTGCAATAGGTGTCAGACAGGAGCAAAGCCTGACTTTAAACAAAGACAGATTGAAAAGGCCAAAACAAAGGCTTCTAGTTACCATGTGTCTAATGAAACAAAAGATGATTATAAAAACAGATTTTTAATTGATTCAGGATATACAACCCACCTAATAAAAGATAAAAATTTGTTTAAGTATTTAAAAAACTTTACACAGGAAGAAAAAACCACCTCTGGAGATACATTCTTTTCTCAAGGAATAGGCACGGTCCAACTGCTTTGCAAAATGCCAGAAGGCAAAAGGCAGCTTGAACTTAAAAATTGCCTATATGTTCCAGATTTCAAAGACAACTTAATAAGAGCTACTAAGATAACGGAATTGGGGGGGTGAACTTTATATGAGTGGAGAATTTTGCCACATTCTAGATGGAGAAATACGCTGCACTGCAATACTGAAAAATGGACTTTTACATTTAGAATACCTTGAAGCTATGCATGCAAAAATGGTCAAGGAAACCTGTAATTGTGAATGTTTGCATATTTGGCATAGAAGAATAGGACATGCCAGCTTAGCCAGAGTAAGTGCTCTAGAGAAAGAGAATTTGGCTGGAGGTATTAAAATGGGACAATGAAAAACCAAAAAGCCTCTAGAATTAATTCACACAGATCTTTGTGGACCAATGAAAGTGCCATCCCAAGGTGGAAATTTATACATGCTGACTTTTATAGATGACTACTCGAGGTATACTACAATGTTCCTGCTGAGAGAGAAAAGTCAAGTACTTCAAAAATTGAAGGACTATATCAGGATTGTGTCCAACAAATTTAGCAGAAAGCCACAGATCATAAGATCGGACAATGGAGGAGAATATGTGACCAGGGCTATGCAAGACTTTCTCTGTGAGGAAGGCATAGAGCACCAGACTACAGCTGTCTACAACCCAGAACAAAATGGGGTTGCGGGACACATGAACTGGACTCTTGGACAGTTGATTCGTTCCTTGTTGGAAGATGCACAGTTACCACAAAAGTACTGGGGAGAAGCTGTGGTTACTGCCACCTATCTGCAGAACCACCTTCCTGCATCTGCAACCAACAAAACGCCATTTGAGCTATGGCATGATAGCACACCAAGCGTGTCTCACCTTCATGTATTCAGGTGCAAGGCGTTTGTGCACAACCCAAAACCAAAGAGGTCAAAACTTGACAACACTGCCAGGGAAGTAATGTTCATTGGATATTCTTCAACACAGAAGGGATACTGAGTAATAGATCCCAAAACTGGCGAAGTTGGAGTATTCAGAGCTGTACACTTTGATGAAGGAAAGTGCTCACACCGACCAGAAGGGGCGCCACACCAAACAGATGACAGCAAAATGGAAGAAGCAGCTGAGTTATTCTTCCACCACAGAAGGTATAACAATAATATACCTGCAGTGGAAGGCGATGGAGTCTGAGATTCTCAGATAAGCAGGAAAAAACAACCATTTTCTGGCCAGACCACCTAGACACTTTTTTTAATGAAAGCTGGGAGTCCAGAGATTAAGGTGCCTCACCTGGAGACCCAGAGAGGACCCCAGAAATCTGGAGTTTCTGGACAAAAAATGGAGACCTGGCAACCCTAGTCCTAATGCATATGAATGCACATTGGCTTGCCCATGTGATCAGAGACCCTGATTTTTCAGGGTCCCACATAAAGCATATAGAGCCCACACACATAGGCTGAGATGGTACCTGCTTTCCCTTCCACTCTCTCTCCCACACACATTAACTGTACATGTGTGGGTTGTGCAAGCATGGCTCTGGTCACCACTTACGTAGTAATGCTTATACTCTCTTTCGGTGTAATCCTGTCTCCCCCCATGTAAAACAGGGTATGGACATGGGTGTCCACATGGCAAAGCAAATACACCAGACAAACAGAACCTGCATCAGAGAACAGGTCTACCATTTGATATGGATTGAGCTGACCTCTGAGAAACTTATATTCCAGATCTGTTCCTCCATTGGTCCAATGGATAGACCTGATTTCCATCTACAGGTGGACCTGTATCTTTCCACTCATACCTCAAACCCTGTTCTTTCTCTGGCTTCCTTCACCTTTTCCGGCTCTTAATTAATTGCACTGCTGCTATGATCAACTTCACAGCCCCCCTCCCCAATGCATTTCACTAAAAAAATAAATAATAAAAAAATGCCAGGTTAACAACACTGGACTACACTTCCAGGTTATTATACACCACCTGCCCCCTCCCTTGCCATACAGCAGTATATTGGCAAATACAGCCACTGATCTAAGTCATTTTCTTGCATCTAATCCCAAGTATAGGTAACCCTCTGTAACCATGAAGTAGTGCCTGGGTTTCCTTTCCTTTTCTTTCCTTTCCTCCTAAATCTGTTTTCCTTTTATGTCGTGTCTTCTAGTTTATAACCCTGAGGGCAGGAACTGTCATTTTTGGTGATATAAGCTGCCATGGGAGCCTTTTTTTGGTTGAAGAGTGGGGTAAAAACACTTTAAATGAATAATAATAATGACTAATCAATAATGAATAATGTCTGGAAAGAAGGAACTTTTCTTTTACTCTCCTATCCATGATATTGAGCAGCAGAGATGCCATTCTTTCCGGGACATTTCCAGCCAGAGATTTCCAGCCACAGCAGAGCTCTCGACACACTGTGACTGACACAACAGTATCTTGTAGAGTGGGCTGCCTATACTTTAATGTCCTTTGCATAATTCTTCCTCCCCCTGACATGAATGTGAGCTAATTAGTGGGAGGTCAGAAAGCAAAGTAAAAAATCAAAACAAAAAATCCAGCAACAGCAGTCTTTGATCTCAAACCATTGCTGGGATGCAAAGTTTCCCTTTGCCAGCACTCTTTAATTTGCAGGGAGACACGAACATTTTGCAAGGAATGTCTTTGTCCTTAAGTAACACCCACTCACACACACACCCTAGCCAGAAGAATACTAGGAGCTACACTCACTTTATGGCAGAGGTGGGGAACCTCTGGCCCTCCAGATGTTCTTGGACTACAACTCCCATCATCCCTGTCTAACAATATCTGGAGGCCACAGGTTCCCCACAACTGCTTTATGGCAATGATTATGGTTACATACTGTATATATTACAGAATAAGACAAGCAAAACAACAACAACAACAATGCAAGTCTCTGCCTAAGGGGCCTGCAATCTAAATTGTGACAGTGAAGGAGATAAAAAGAGGGAGGTGGAGGAGGGGAGAAAGGCAAGAAAGGGAGAGGCAAGCATAACAAAGATGGTGACCCACCAAGCTTCCTAGCTCTCTCCCATCTATTCACTACGCCCAAGGCTGGCACAAGACATTCTGATGCCTGAGAGAGTCATTGGTGCTGCTGCCCCATACACTGCTATCGCCCCACACACCACCCTTGTGCACTGACTTGCTGCACTGGTGTGCCAGGGCTCCAGGGCCTCCTCACTCTGTTGAAGGATCCTAAGGAACATAAAGCAAGGCATTATGGGTGAGGTGGCCCTAAAGAGCACCTGAACCACTGCCGTTTTGCCACAGATGGAGCAAATACTATTTAAAGTTGAAAAGCTTCCAGCGTATCATTGTTAAACAGCATTTGCTACAGCAAAGCGGCAACAGGGCAAGCCAATCTCTGGGAATGCTTCATTCCAAGAACCCTTTCTTAGAGCAAAGGTATGGATGACCCAACACCACTGGGAAGCCCTGTAGGAGCACTGCTGACTTTGGCAGCAGTGGCAAAGCAGCAGGGGCATTCCTAGAGTGCAAAATGATCATGCTTGAGCGACCAGGCCAGGGGAGGGCAAACAAATCTGCTACACTTCCCAATCCACTTCCTGAAGCAAGGGCCTCAGTGTGGCTAATGGGAGGACAGGCCCTCACTACACCAAGGGTGGAGTACCTGTGGCCACACCCGATACTGCTGAGCTTCAACTTCCATCTTCCATAACCACTGGCTGTGTTGGCTGAGGCTATTAGGGGTTGGAGACCAAAAACATCGCACAGGCCACACAGGTTCCCCACCCCTGCACTTCACCACACTAGCTTTCAGAGTACATGTTTGTTTATTTGTACATGCACAAAGGGTAAGATGCACAGAAGTACATCTGGGGCAAAGCAAAGTCATGGGCACATGCACTTGCATCCAGAACAAGAGTGTGTATCCTGCAACCAGGAGTCCCTGATCTCAGTTTCAGGCACTGGGGCCAGGGAATGGCATGCAGACAGGCAGAAGATACCTGCTCTGTCATGACCAGGTAAGAATAGAAAACCAAGCTCCCAGAACTTATATCAGGTCTGCTTTGTATTCTATGCCAATCATAGAGACGGTGATATTTGTGTGCTGCCAACACTTGAATTAAAAAAAATAAAATTCTGATAGCTGGGTAGGGGCAGGTAGAAGTTACCAAGAAGCTTGGTTCAGTTGGAACTCTGTATGTGCCCTGAAGCTACTTGTACAATCCGGTTCTGATTTGGGTCTGATCTGACCAATAAATATGAATGCTGTTGTAGCCCGTATGTTGCAGCCAATACTAAAAGAGTCTGTGTTGGAGCCAACTCAGATACCAATACATTGCCACAAATAGGAATTGGTTACATATGCCTAATTAAATCTCTGGAACCCAGTACCATATCTAACACAGAATTAACATATTATTCAGCCATTAATCTTCCCTTGCAAGTAACTGAATTCTCTCCAGCAAGTATTCTGCCTTGATTAAAACAAATACCCTCTTTTGCACTTCGTGAGAAATCTAAGCCTGTCCCTTTCAGCAAGAACAGAATCACCTTCCTAAAGGTCACCTTGTGACTTTGCGTTATTCTGTGGTGGGAAATTTAACTGAGGTGACTCATGACAACCCATGATAATACTTTACCTATGCCCTGTTGTTAGGTAATTACTTTCATGCCAATTTCAGACCTCAGTGAAAGGTCATTTTCAAATTCAGGCCAATGTCTGCTGTTAGCCCATTCCTAATAACTGGATGCCCCTAGCATTCCAAATTGTTCAGTATTTGGGGACACTTTCACAAGGTTGTTCCACACTGCTGTTTTTCAGGTGCCCAACACCCACACATTGCTGCAGGAGCCCAACTTCTTCTTTAACTCTTTCTTGCACCCTGTTTCTCTGTCCCTAGCCTCTGCACCATGTTTGTTATTTTCTTTTTCAGGATTAGTCAGGCCTTCAGTGTGGAGAGGCACCAACCAGAGTCTTTCAAGCAGAAGATTTTTGGTTTTCCTTCCTTCTTTCACTAGAAAGAAGTATTCACAGGAACCCAAAATAATATCTAAAAGGAAAATAAAAACTTGTAAAAAGAGGGAAACCTGAGAGATGTTTGAGAGAGACCCTGAGTCTGGTAACATCCCAAAATAATTGCGACTGACGGATGCAGACTCTAGCCCATTTGTGGCAAAGTACCAACATGATAACAGTTTTTCGGTTCTCTGTATTCTTTCCATGGGAGGACAGGTAATTTTGCATTTCAGCCGTCTCACTTCTTTGTATCTTTTGTGAGGTTGGCTAGTGTTTTGCATGTGAGCTTATCCCTTTCCTGGTTTCTTTCAGTTTCTTCATAGCTAAACTGGGTCTCCAAGACTACTTCATTTTCCTGTGCAAGATTCTCCACTTCCAAGCATCTTCCCTCTATCTCTGCAATATATGGTTCAGGCAACGTAGGGGGGGGTAGTCTGTGTAATATGTAACCATTAATAATTATGCTTTTATACTTCTTTACTGACACTTTAAAGCTGCAACATTTTTTCTAATTCTAACAAAGGTGTGATAATTCCCACATTGACCATCGTCAGCTAGGTAATTGAGTCCATTGCAGTAACATCAATGATATGCACTCATCTCTAATAAATATCAGTTCATAGGTTCATAGGAAGCTGTCTTAGATCAAGTCAGACCATTGGTCCATCCAGCTCAGAACTGTCTACAATGACTAGCAACAACTCTCCAGGGTTTCCGGCAGGGGTCTTTCCAAGTCCTAACTGGAGATGCCAGGGACTGAACTTTGAGCCTGAGACCTTTTGCATGAATAGGATACACTCTACTACTGAGCCACCCAAGAATAGTATTGTTAATTCCCCCAGATTAGCATTTCCATAAAAAGGTGGGCAAGATATAGTTTCACGGGCATCTGTGCCCTGCTACATGAGCGGTTCTGGTAAGACAGAGGAGGTCTGAGAATGGAGCCCAGAGTTTTTGCCAGTTGGAGCATGGTACAAAAGCCATCTATTCACATCACAGGTGGGCAGCTAAAGAAAGAAAACTGGCCAAGGGGAAGAGATAAATGGCATTGGTCCATAAGAAAACAGAACAAAGAAAGTCAATCCATTTTTTTCAAGATGAGCCGGCAACCATATTGCACACTCATATTCCTTCTTGTCCCTGAAGAGAGCTCTGAAGCTCACACAATTTCAGTCCCAGATAGCCCGCTAGGCTAACTTCCAGCCTAAGGCCCTCAGGCTCCTGGTTTGAAATGCCTGGCGTACATATGATTGAACATTTCCAAAAGGGTAGTTGTGTTAGTCTGTGTTGCACCAAAAGCAGCAAAGAGTCTTGTAGTATCTTAAAGGTTACCACATTTATTATGGCTTTCATGGGCTAAATGGCCTCTAGTCCATTAACACTTATGACACAATGAATGTGTTAGCTTTTAAGGTACCCCAAGACTCATTTTATAAGATAAGAACAAATGAAGTATCCTGCTGAATCAGGCCAGTGGCCCATCTAGTCCAGCATCCTGTTCTCACAGTGGCTAACCAGACGCCTACAGGAAGCACACAAGCAGGCCATGAGCAGAAGAGTATTCTGCCTCTGACAGTGGAGGCAGAGCATAGCCATCAGCCACAGATAGTCTTAACAGATTTAAAGTTACACAGAATAAAGATTAAATGCTGGAAGAATCATTGATGTAGTTTAGAACATATTATCGATTTTGTGTTGTAGGACAATGGTCATTCTCATACCAGCTAGTAAAAATCCTGGGCACACATCTTAGTTAGTTCGCACTGTTTGTATTTTAGTTAATTAATGTGGGTTTCAGCATTAAGGGCTTGCCCATTTATTTTTTTATGCTATTTTTGGTCAGGGTGGGGAAGGAAGCATATTAATGCTGACCTCTCCTTTTTATTTATTTATTCTGTTTTATTTATTATTACACGTATAGAACATCTTTCCTCTAAGAAGCTCAAGGTGGCATACGTGCTCCCTCCCTCACAACAACCCTGTGAGGTAGGTTAGGCTGAGAGACACTAGCTGACCCCAGATCACCCAGTGAGCTGCATGGCTAAGTGGGGATTTGAGCCCTGATCTCCCAGGTCCTAATCCAACATTCTAACCACTACACACTGACTCTGGCTCCTTCTGACTATGAGTGGTAGGTTTTGTTTATTGAATTGTACATTAGCTCACTTCAGTGCCTCAAAAGGGCACTTACGATGATAAGCAAATTACTTTAAATATGATCAGTTACAGAGTTAAAAGGCTGGTGGCTAATCAACTATGCATTTAGCAATTGGTTGGAAACCCTAATAAATATCAGATAACGTAATTGGCATTAAAATAGCCAGTTACCTAAAGTGGCACAATAGAGTTTCAGGCTGCAATCCAGTGCATCCTTACAATGAGACTTACTTCTGAATAAACATGCATAGGATTGTGCTGTCAGTCTTCTACCCTTCAGGCCCTCTGCTGGTCTGTTCTGCACTGCAAGGATAGTTTCTCCCTTTAAATATGTTGGTGCCTTTCATGAAGAAACAGAAGAACACCAGGGAGTATTCTAACCCACCCTTCTCCTTTTGTGACCTAATCCCTTCAGTGAGGAATGGCTTTGCAAACTCTTTTGCGAGATTTTTTTTTTTATGGAACACAAACAGGAAATGTTTGCAATATGTCACTGTTAATTATCCCTGTTGTTATCTCACCAATCACAGATAAGCATTTTTCCTGGGATTGTTTTTTAAAAAAACCTTTTCCTTAAAAAAAAAAAGTAATAGCTGGAAACAACTGGATTTATCAATCCCCCCCCCCAATGCAACTGAATTCCAGATGTTTGCATGCTGGAGCGGATCAGGTGAAACAAAGTAACAGGAATGACAGATTTTTAAACAGACTTTTAAAAGTGTTTAGTTTGAATTGATCTCTGTACTTAAAATGCCACATGTCCCAGCCTAGGGCATCCAGGTTTCTCTTTCCTGTTGGGGTCACCCAGAGACATTTGACAATGGAAGAGGAGAAAGTCCTAGGAAAGGGGATAGAAAACAGATGCTTGGGAGTGGGAGAGGAAACAGGAAGAATATGTATATAAACAGCAGAGGGAATGAGGAATGCAGGGAGGAAAATGAGAAGGAAAAACCTGAAGCCCACTGCAATAAAATCTGTATTGTAGCCCAGGGTCTTTTTATTGGAAATCCAACAAAACAGCAAACATGGGGGTCAAAGGTTGTGATTTTTGGAGGATGTGCACATAGGTCCCCTGCAGGGTCCCTGCAGGTTATTTCCTTTCGTAAACAGGAATGTATATCCGGCTTTCAGTGAGAAATTAAAACTTCAGAAACTATTGAAAATGTGCTGTATAATCTATATGCGCCTCATTAATATCATGTATTATCTATAAGAACAGCTAGCAGTTAACGACTCTGTGTATTGAATGAATTCAATAAGACAGTGTGAAACTCACCATTACAGCATAAAAGTCTATGTAAATGGAGCAGCAGATGTTTAGCAGCATTTTTATTTTGCTCTAACCTTCTACAACAATCATTCCTGTGTGGGGTGGCGTGTTTAGGCACACTGCTGTGCTGAAATAAATATATTAATTAAATAATTAAGGCTCCGTTTGATCAGCCTCTGGTTAAGAGCAGGTAATTCTGTGATGTCTCTACATTACGAGTGATCTACAGTGCAATCATATAAAGGACTACTCAGAATAAAGTCCATTGAGTTCAATGGGTCTTACTACCTGGTAAGTGTATATAGAGCTGCACCCCCAATCACAATCAATACAGTGATGTTCTAAAATTATCTGTCCTCAGATGAGTTCACCCATTTATCCCTCCTGCTCCTTTTGATCTCTCTGGGTGTAAGTGCCAAGTATTCCCCCCTCCCATTTTAATTCAGAAAAAAACTTCTGTGCTATTGTTATATGCCACTTTATGACACAGTTGCTATATGATCCTAAAAAAGACATTCTTGTCTTAAATTTGTATATATCTCAGTATGTGCACAAGTGCGCCTTTGCATGCAATACCTAATTCAAGAGGGCTCAAAAGCATAGTCTTACCTGGATCATGGAAAGGAACCAGTGCAAAGTTGTAAAGCGGTCTCTTGGGTCTCTTCAAAGAGGTCTCCAAAATTTTGGATGCTCCCTCAATTACCTGAACTAAGTCATCATACATTGAGCCAGTCACATCAAACACAAAAGCCAAGGTAGATGCTCCCTCTGGGATTTCTTCAGCTGTGGGTTGAGGCTCGAGTCCTACAACATCAGCATCTTGCGCACATCCAGGAGAAAAAAGAAGAGCAAAAACGAAGGATATAGAGAATCCCGCTGCCCGCAGGGGGACATTGTTGTGGGAATTCATTTTTCTTCCTCCTCCTTCGGTACCTAACAACGTGCTTACTTCCCCACACTAAGCATCACAAAGGATCCAGTCTGTTGGGGGGAGAAATGCATTTGATCTTTCCTTTTGCAAAGCAACAAGAGAAGTCCTTTTCTTTTTTTGCGCAAAGCACTTTTCACAAACTCAAGGGAGGTGGAGAGAGAAGCAGCGGAATGTCGCAGCTTTTGCTTGCAAGTTGCTGGTCCTGCTTCCCTTCCCTAGTCTACTTGTCTGCAAGAGTTTTGGCAGCCTCTCACCAAGGGAAGGGAGAGAGAGTCCCATTCATGTCCCCTGTGCAGCTGCTGCTACTTCTGCTGCCGCCTCTGGATTCTTTGGCAAGAGGCAGAGGCTCTCAAAAGTTCGGCTGCTGTTGGGAGTCTTTGGCTACAGACTGAGGCTTCTCACTGCTGCTGCTGTTGCTGCTGAGGCAACAAGGAGTGGATGCTCAGATCACCTCGCCTTCTCATTGGTCAGCCCCACTTCCCCACCTTTGCCTTCGAGGCCCCTTTTTAGGGTGACTTGTTAGAAAAGGTATTTAGGGTCACTAGAGTGCCACAAAATCACTCAAGGCAAATCTCTTTCTTATGCAGCAATGAAAATACAGGCACAATTGCGATGGAGGGAATATTTGTGAGAAGTACCTTTCTCTGGTTCCTTTTATCAAGATTGTTTAAATATACTTAAAGCAATGGTTCTCCTTTCAGTAACAATAAGATCTAGCCCCTTCTGCTTCCAGTAATTTGAGCTCAACCAGGCATAGATCAGGCATAGATGCTTTGGTAGGAAACTCACACTCCAAAAGGCACACGGATTCTCCTCCTGCTGCCTATATTGTGGTGTTTCACAGTGAGAGTAATTTCTGCTGAGATCAGTGGCCACAGTTGCCCTCCATCATCACATTGGGTTAGTCTGGCAAAATTTTGGTGGGCCATAGATCAGTGCTCGTATTGTGTTGGTACCCACTGAATGCAAATTTACATGGACAGATTCAAAGGCTAGAAAATGTTAGGAGCATACCAGCCTGCTTCTGCTTTGCAAATGCCAAATGTGGCATTCATAACCCCCCCTTTTCAGATTCACTTGGTGTTAGTGGGTGCAATGTTCCCTCCTTACTATCTGCAGCTATACTAAAGGTTTCCCCCCACTGCTGAACTTAGGAAACATCCTTGTCCCAAGTCAAACCACTGATCCATCTAGACCTGTGTGGTCCAGGGGTGGGAAACCTGTGACTGTCAATATGTTGCTGGACTCTACTTCCCATCAGCCCCAGGCAGCAGAGCCATTGTCAAGGATGATAGGAGTTGCCCTTCAGATGTTGTTGGACTACCATAGCTTCCTCATCCCTTGTCTAGACCCCAGGCTCACACACTTTGACTTCCACTCTTCTAACCATGAAATTATTACAACTGATAGACCCAACATGAACCAGAAGCCCACTCCCAATATTTCAGAAATGTAATGTCAGGGAAATAATGTTGCTTTTATTGCCTCCTGATCTAAGGATCTTTAGGGGTTCAGTGCAGAATCTACAAAAGAGTCTATTATAGTTAGCATGTAATAACCACTTGGATAGCCAGTCATTTCTATCTGTCAAGTGTGAGAAGCATTTTCCATGCATCATGTTTGCAAGTGCAGCAAATGAAACATCACATATTTATGCTTGTATACATGATGGAACTTTGTATTGTTAGCATGGCCAAGAGCTGGCTGGATAAGGCACCCAGAGCTTGCCCAGTTGATTCTGACACAGTACAGCATCAGTCAACAACTGGTGGAGGCTGTGATCTATGAAATTCTTTGGTTGAAGTTATCTAATATGCCAGATTTGTCTGATGAAAGATGTTCCTGGAAGTGCCCCAAATTTCACGGCTGAACATATTGCAGAAAACGTCTTTCTGTGAACAAGTTTCTCATGGTATTCAGCAGGAATGGGATAATTCAATTCTGGCAGTATGTTTGTGGGTTTTATGAAATTTGCATATTAATGTTGCAACCTAGATTGAGGTAGGTGTTGCTACCCTGAGCCCTTGGTAGTAGAGGTGGTGGACAGGAATCCAAATACATTTAAACAAAAGATAAAGCCAAATTATATATGACTTATAAAATTCCCCCACACAGTCCAAGGAGGCAAGTTCCTTCCCATCCACATCCACTAATGAACTTGGCAGCACTTCAAAGGCTGCCTGATGTATCGCTCTGCCCAAACGATCATCCTCTCTCATCCAATAATATCTAGAACCCAGAGCGGAGAGCTTTTATGCCCCCTCATTAATGCAAGACCAAGATTGCCACATAGGTTGGGAAAGAGATACAGCTCTAACACGTGGGCAATGCCATGTTCCATTGTGAGCAGGATTGCACTTTTAGCCCACCCTCAGTATTGCATTTGTCTCCTGTGACAACCATGAGACATTCAGGGACTTCGGGAACATTTTAGCTGTGTCCCACTCCCAGGATGATAGCTCCCCTCCTATCACAGAGAATGAGGGCCTCAGGGAAGGAGAGTGTCATTCTTAGGAAGAGGGAAACAATCTCTTAGAAGGGACCCATTCCTTGGGGCACAAGCAGATATCCTCTCGAACATTCTCCACGAGGTGAAGAGAGCCTAGTAATGGTTGATTCAATAATTAATTAGGAAGATAGATAGTGGGATGTGTGATGGGTGTGCAGACTGCAAGGTGATTTGCCTGCCTGGTGCAGAAGTTGCAGATGTCGCCCATCGTCTAGATAGCCTGTTAGATAGTGCTGGGGAGGAATCTGTCATCGTGGTGCACGTTGGCACCAATGACATGGGGAAATTTAGTCATGAGGTCCTAGAAGCAAAATTTAGGTTGCTAGGCAGAAATCTGAAAGCCAGGATCTATAAGGCAGTTTTCTCTGAAATGCTACTGGTTCAGGGCCAGGTAGACAGGCGCAGCTTTGTAGTCTCAATGTGTGGATGAGATGATGGTGTCAGGAGGAGGGGTTTGGATTTGTTAGGCACTGGGGAACATTTTGGGACAAGCTAGGCCTATACAAAAGGGATGGGCTCCACTTGAACTGGGATGGAACCAGACTGCTAGCGCTTAAAACCAAAAAGGTGGCACAGCAGCTTTTAAACTGATTGAGGGGGGGGGAAGCCAACAGGAGCTGAGGAGGGTCCGATTCAGAACAGATCTTCCCCCCAGGATGAAGGCAAAAAAAGGGATGAACATTTAAATGGGGTAGTAGAACTAGGCACTGTAAGAGCAGGGTAGGGATGGCTGAGAATTTTGATTCAGTTCGCATTTCAGGCTGAATCTATCAAATTTATCAAATTCACACTTTCCAAAGCAATATGAAAGCCAAAAAATAGCCATCCTTTGAAATTTGCACTTATTTTAATTTTGTAATGCAGTTCACCAAACGACGTTTGCAAAAATGTATATGTTAGGGGAACGTGTGCAAAAAAAGAATACATGAGTAAAAATAACATGAAAAATGCATTGTATGACGAGAAATGGCTTGCAAAACTGTGTACCTTGGTCAAAACTGCCTACAAAAATGTGCTTATTAGGAGAAATGTGCACCAAAATGCTGGATAATTTTCATTAGATTTTTTTTTAAATTGCAAATTGTTGCAGAAAAGTGGAAAACTGTATTTAAGATGGAAAAACGACAATCTGAGAGAACTGAAATTGGCAGATCTTTCCATCCTTCACCTCGTTGCCGCGCTGTAACACAATTCTACAAATCTATGGTGCAGCCACATTTGGAATACTGTGTACAGTTCTGGTCACCTCATCTCAAAAAGGATATTATAGAGTTGGAAAAAGTTCAGAAGAGGGAAACCAGAACCATCAAGGGGATGGAGCAACTCCCCTATGAGAAAGGGTTGCAGCGTTTCGGGCTTTTTAGTTTAGATAAAAGGTGAGTAAGAGGTTATATGATAGAAATGTATAACATTATGCATGGCATGGAGAAAGTGGATGGAGAAAAGTTTTTCTCCCCCTCTCATAACACAAGAACTTGTGGATATCCAATGAAGCTCAACGCTGGAAGATTCAGGACAGACAAAATAAAGTAGTTCTTCACGCAGCGCATGGAATTTGCTCCCACAAGAGGCAGTGATAGCCACAAATTGGGATTTTAGAGGATTAGGCAAACTCATGGAGGATAAGGCTATCAATGGCTACTAGCCATAATGGCTCATGTTCTGCCTCCATAGTCAGAGGTAGTATGCTTCCAAATACCAGTTGCTGGAAACCGCAGGAGGGAGAATGCTCTTGCGCTCAGGCATTGCTTATGGGCTTCCCATGGGCATCTGGTAGGCCACTGTGAGAACAGGATCTAGCAGGCACTTATGTTCTTATGTGGCTGTCTGTGCAGGCATCCCAACTGAGCACATCCCTTACATGCAAGCAGGAGCTCAAATGTTGGAGATCCTTTATAGACAACCATTCACAATTTGGAGTTGTTGCCAGAAGCAGATATAGCATCAGGGATAGGGCTAAAAGTGCAGCTCTACCATGAATTGCAGCAGATAGATAGCACACAGTGCCAGATATAGGAACAAGCCAAGTAAGCCACAGCTTAGGGCCTCACGTTCTGAGGGGTCTCTAAATATGTTGAAGATAACAAAGGAGTTTTATTATAATTGAAATCGCTTGGGCTTAAATAACCTTTCATATAAAATCCTCCACCAAAACTTGGAACCCTGACCTCCCCATCCCAATCCCACCAACTTCCCTCCCAGGTCTGCTGGACCACTGGAATCATTCACAGGCTATCCAGACTCACCTTAGACTTCAAGAGGAGAAAACGGGAGATAGACTATCCAGTAGTGTAGTGGCAAATTCCAAAGTGCATGGGCTCTTCATGATAGGCACACAACACCCCCTCACAGCCATGCCTCCTCACTTGCTTGCTCTCTGTTGACCTTAGGAGCCAATCAGCATGAAAGAGGGGAGTGTTAGCTACTGAAAAGAGTATTCTCAGTGGCTGACTCACCTCGTTTCATTCTAATTGGCTTCAGTCAGCAAGAAAGGACAAAGAAGCATGTTAGAAGATTCTTCTGAGTGACAAACACATTCTTCTTTCATGCTGATTGGCTCATAGGATGCTGGAGACATAGGGATCCAGCTGGGACACTGCTCCCAAAAAAGTAAGGAGTCTAAGACACCTACACCCCAGAGCCTACCAACACATTCTAAAGTCTTGTTGCACACCTAATCCCCTCTTGCCACTTTCCCACTCCACTCCCTCCATATACCATTGCACAGGCCTATAGCCAGTCTCAATGTTCTAGGGAGGCACAAAAATATAGGGGTGTTGTGCGGTGGGGTAATGGCAAATTCAGAAGTGCGGGGTCCCTTCATGACAGTCACATCACGCTCCCTCACAGCCACAACCCCAGGATTCACCATCGCTTCTGCAATTATAGAACCAGAATAAGTGCTGTGTATATATATAATAATAATAATAATAAAATTTTATTTGTTAGTTGCCTATCTGTCCGAGCTAACAGACACTCTAGGCGACTTACAGCAATGCAAAATACAATATATAAATCAATATACAATCAACAAACCATAACATCAATTCATCTAAAACCATCCTTCAATTAATACACCATAAAAACTAGTCCACCAAACTAAGCTCCCCCCCCTCCCTCTTTTTCTGGACAAAATGTTGCCAGCCCAGAACCCTTTTGATTTTAATAATTCTGAAATGAACCCAAGTGTGGAACTAGAATTTGGGAGATCAAGGCTCTTTGCCATGAAGCCCACTTCTCACTCACCCTACAAGCCAAGCAGTATGAAAAGAGGATGCTTGTGTTACCTACTGAGAAGAGTCTTCTCAGTGACTGATTCATCTCCTTTCACTCTGACTGGCTTCAATCAGCACAAAAGGACAAGGAAGCATGTTGTTAGCCAAGTGAAAAGATTCTTCTCTGTGGCTAACATGCTCCCTTTTCATGCTGATTGGCTTGTACATAGGGACCTTGCTGGGACCCTGCTCCCTAAAATGTAAGGGGTCTATGACCCTGTGACCCTGGACAATTACAAACTCCCAGAGATAAGGACTCGAAGCTTCTTTATTTTAGGAGCTCAGCAAAACTGAAAACGAACCCATCAAGCCACACTCCAACAACTCTGGCTCCATCCTTTCACTCCTTTCACTCCTTTTCCTCCCAGCTCTCTTCCAGGCCTCCAGCTACAACTCCCAGCATGCAATTAACCCATGACAACACCACAGGGAGGCAGGGGCCTATTTATCTAATCTGAAGATTATTTTAAAGACATCTTTTGCAGTATCTTTGGCTAAGCAAAAAAAATTAACAATGAAGAGAACTTTTGAAAGTGGATGTCAGAAGAGAAAAAAGCAGCGGCAGCTTGAAGGGCAGTTAAATTTTTTAATCAAAACTTCATTATAGCTACAGAGAAGGGATCTCATACTCAGGGTTCCTCTGTGCTTCCAATTGCTAAGCCCTAATTGGTGTAATGTTCTTGTGTTTCTTTACATTTGAAGCCTTCAATTTCATATATGCTAAGTAAGAAATCATAAGGTATTTTCATGTAAAGGCATACAATAATAATGAATATACGGTTACTGCAAATCTGTAAATGTTTTGTTTAGAATACCAGTATTAATTTTTCGTTACAAGGTACTTTGTAATTTCATTAACTAAGTTCTATTCTCTGTCACTGCTCTTGTGTTTCTATAAAAGTCTTCATTTTAATATATGCTAATTAAGAAATCATAAGGTGTTTGATAATACAAATGAAGTTTTTTGCAAGGTATGTTTTATTTAGTTGCGTTTCATTGCATCTTTGCCTATGTATATATGCAAATATAATGGTTTGCCATTTATCTTTTTATTACCCTTTCTGTTATAATGTAGTAAACTTTTTCTCTCTTTATTTTTATGGCATGGGGCCTCTGAATATTGATGTGGCTTAGGGCCTCAGACTGTCTTAATCCAGCCCTGGTGGTACAACATGTAATAAGATATTAACTCCCTAGACCCAGATGTGTTAAAAAACTATCGCCCAGTGGCAAATATCCCCCTTTTGGGCAGGGTGCTCAAGAGATTGATGGCATTCCAGATTTAGGCATGCTTGGATGAAACTGATTACTTGGATCTATTCTGGTCTGGCATTAGATCCAGTCATTGCACTGAAACCACCATGGTCACCCTGGTTGATGACATTTGTCAGGAGATAGATGATGGAGTGTGGTCCTGCTTCTTCTCCTTGATCTCTCAGCGGCTTTCTATGCTGTTAAACACAGTATCCTTCTGAAGCATCTCAGGGAGGTGGGGTTTGCGGGCACTGCACTTCAGTGGTTTCACTCCAGACTCCTGGGCTGTTGCCAGAAAGTAGTTATGGGAGGCTACTGTTCGGCAACATAGGAGTTGTCCTGTGGTGTCCCACAGGGTTCCATTTTGTCCTCCATGCTATATGAAGCTGCTGGGAGCTGTCATCAGCAGATTTGGAGTGAGGTGTCACCAATGTGTGGGTGACACCCAGCTCTATCTCTCTGTTCCATCTGAATCAGGAGAGGCAATTGAGGTGTTAGACCAATTCTTAGAGGCAGCAATGGGCTGGATGTGGGTCAATAAATTGAAGCTGAATCTTGAAAAGAAAAAAGATGTCGTGTGTCCTCCTGAGTTACAATGTCCAGGAGGTGGGGAGACAGCCTGTTCTGGACAAGGTTGCACTTCCCTGGAAGGATCAGCTCCATGGTTTGGAGGTACTCCTGGGTTCAACCTTGTTACTGGAGGCTTAGGTGGTCTCAATGGCTAAGAGTGCCATTTTCCAGCTCAGACTAGTACTCCAGCTATGTGAACAGAGATTATTTTACCACAGTACTCCATGCTCTGGTAACTTCCAGACTGGATTATTGCAATGCACTCTACATGGGCTGCCATTGAAGACAACACAGAAACTTCAACTGGTCCAAAAGGCAGCTGCCAGATTATTGGCCGAGATTCCATCTAGATCTCATATAATGCCTGCTTTAAAACTGCTGCATTGGTTGCCAGTTCATTTCCAGGCCTAATTAGCAGTGCTCTCATGCTAGTGTTTAAAGCCGTAAACAAATTAGGCCCCAAATATCTGACAGACCACCTCCTTCCTTACAATCCTCTCAGGCAGTAAGATCAGGAGAGGGGGGCCCTCTTGGTAGTTCCACCACCCTCAAAAGTTCTGAGGGTGGTGGCCCAGATGAAGCCATTCTCACTGGTAGCCTCTAAGCTGTGGAATTCCCTCCACAAACAGAAGCATTTGGCACCTTCATTTTTCAGCTTTTGACATATGCTGAAGATGCACCACCCTGGCCTTTAAAGCTTAAGATATATATGTTTTAGGACCCTCTCTAGTTGTGAATGTGATTGTTTTAAACAGTTTTTAAATTCATATTTTATATTGTGGCCTGCCCAGGACCTTCTGGTACAACAACAGCAACAACTTTACCTGTATGGACTCTATACAGAATCATGGTGTATGAGACAGCAAAATGTAACACTTTTAACTTATAATGCTTTCAAATAGGAAAGGAATAAACATGTGCTTAAACTCCCATTTAAATTAAAGGGAGTCAGATTGCCTAACATTGTTGTATTTTGTTCTCAGACTGTGGGGCACTCATCCATAAGCAGTTACAGGCAGCAGGCACAGGGGAGGAAAGGGGGGAAATCCCTTTGTGCTTGCAATAATCCTTGCACTAGTGCAAGTATTTTGTTGAATCCTGCCCTGGAGCCAGTGTCCCCCTATGATGCTTTACAGACCAGTTTTTGCCGGTATTCCAGCAGCAAATGCTCTCAGATCCAATCCCATTTTTCTCAAAGCAATACAGGCAACTGTGTGGGCTGTGTGAATAGCCCTGTAATGTTGATTCCATCTAGCAATGCCCATCTTCTAGTTCACACATACTTCTGGCTTCCCTGGAGCTTGGATGGCCACCAACTGCTAGTGAAGGACTGTCATATGCATTGACATCAGCAGAGGCCTGCAGTATTGCTTCTATACAGAGCAGTGGAGGCTAACCTCTGGCCCTCCAGATGTTGTCACAATCCAGTTTCCATCAGCTCCGGCCAGAGTGGCCAAAGGACAGGGACAATAGTAGACAGGATGATGGGAGGGCCACAGGTTAGCCATACAGAAAGTACAAGCCGACACTCCTGCCTTTATCTTCGGTGCTGAGTGCTGCCTGCTCTACAATTCAGTAGATCAGAGGCAAGCAGGGAGTTGCATGTTTCCTACAGTGAGTACGAGAGTGGGACTGGCTCATACTTTGGACTTGTCTCACTTAAAACTAAGGACCCATGTAACAGGCAGGTCACATGGGTCCTCCATGGCTTGATTTAAAACTCATATATTGTTTTAATCAACCATCTTTCATGTTTCATAGCTGAATCCAGAAGTCAGACGGGAAGCGTTTTTGTTTTCCCATCAAATTATGGATGTAGCAAGAGGGCTGCAGTATTATTTTCATCAAATAACATTATGAAAATTTGTGTTTTTTGTTTTTTTACTTGAATTCACAATAATTTATTTTCAGTCCCATGCTTTACATGCCTTAAAACAAGTAATTAGCTCCAGCACTCCAAGCCTCATCACATTGTGACTGGAAAATTAATCATGAAGAAACCTTTCATTCTGATCAAGTTATAAAGCTTGGGATTGGTTTATAAAAAACAGATGTTTACATTCTGCTTTCCACTTCTTTCACCAATGACATCATGAGAAGCAAGTATTTAACCAGAGCCATGCAAAATGTGCACAGCAAAACTCCTAAACCATAGAAAACTAGCCTCCTCTGCAAATCTTTGCAGCTGGAAAATTCAGCTCAGATTCGCCGAAACCTTCACAAAGCTTTAGAGTGGAGACCCTGAAGGTTCTATTCAGTGATTGTCCCACGAAAAGTAGACCTACTGAAGTTAATGCACATGACCACCTTAGATTCATTAATTTCAATTAGTCTACTTTGAGGAGGCCTAGCAGTGGATACAATCCTCAGGCTGTGTTCTAGTTTTGTTTTTTGAAGGACAGAATGTACACCTTTGGGCTTTTGTAAGATTGTTATGTTTAGCAGCTTACACAAATATCGACCATCCCCTCAACAATGCTGGCTCTTACATTTTTGTTCCTTTTAACAATCTGAAAAAAGAAAATAAAAGGACCCAAATCCTATGATGCATGTGTCAGCCTTCCCCAACCTAGTGCACTCCAGATGTTTTTTGACTACAACTCCCGAAAGCCCCAGCCAGCATGACTAGTGATCGAGGATAATGGGAGTTGTAGTATGAAAACGTGGAGGATACCAGGTTATGAAAGACTACTTTGTAGTTAACAGAATATAGGATAAAGCCATAGGGCTTCCAGTGCCTGGTTCCAGTGCTGGGAGCCAGGAGAACAGCATGTTCAGCCCCTCTAGTTCAGGGCTTCTTTGCTGAATCAGACCCATCAGATGGGTCCAGATGGCTGGCCTAAATTAGCTCAGCATCCAAGAAATTAGTGTTTTCCAATCACTTAGAGATCACTTAAAGGAATACAATGAATGAAAGTATACACAGAAAAGTGTTTTTTCATACTGTTCTGCAAGTGCAGTATTATGATCCTAACTTTGCTTCAGATTACATGCACTAGTACACAGCAGGATACATCCACAAATGCTCATTTCTCACAAAGCTTCTGTTATGATATGACAGTCTCTGCACGTATCCCACATACTTGTAGCCACAGATATTCAAACAATTTCCTTTCTCATAAACAACTGAGCTTTCCCTCACACCTTCTCTATGATTCCTTCTCTTTGCATTGATATTGACCATTCTCTTTGTTTTTTTAAAAAAATATTTAACTTAGTTTCAAGGTATCATTATTACTATGTTGATATTTCCATCTGCCTTTCCTACTGTGTTGTTACTCTTTTGCTAAGTGTGTTCATAGTTTGGGGCAGAGTGATGTAGCCCAGTTTTCACTCTATACAGTAGGGCCCCGCTTTACGGCGTTCCGCTTTAAGGCGTTCTGCTGATGCGGCGCCTTTCGTTTTCAATTTTAAAGGGGTTTTCCCCCTTTTGTGACGTTTTGCGATGTTTTGGCATCATTTTCACGCGACGCAGTCCATTAAACTCAATAGGGTTCCGCTTTACGGCTTCTTCCGCTTTATGGCGGGGGTCCGGAACCCGCCGTATAAGCGGGGACCTACTGTATTTCTAGTGCTTGCAGATGCTGTGTTCTGATGCTTTTAGGTGGGTGTGTCAATCGTTTCCCTCTCCACGGCCACTCCCCCCTCCTCCCTTCATTTATTTTATTTCCTGTAGGCTGACAAGCAAATTCGGGCTGCTCTCCCCCATTCTGCTAGCATTTTTATGTTGCTGCAAACAGTGCCTTTATTTTCTCCCCCCCCAACTTGTGCACAAAAGCATAACACTGCTCAAACAAAGATTTGTATTTCAGCTGTATTGTACCAGTGAAAATACAAACAATTGCACTTCCAGATTGTTTTTTTTAAATGAAATGTATTGGTAGAACAAACTGAGCATGCTCGGTTGCCAGGTAACCAGAGGGAGTGGAAATGTTAAATTAGAGGGTGTGGTCATTAGGAAACTGTGTGATTTATCCTTCCCCTCAGTGTGAATAGAAGATACTGTGTTTGCAGCTGGTATTGAGCCCTTACGGTGAATGGTACAAATAGAAAATAGAGGTGAAAACAGCATTTTTAGTACAAAGTGATGCTCCCGTGTGGATAAGTCCTAAGTCTTTGTGTAAGATAAAAACAAAAGGAGAGACTACAGTTTGAATCAGCAAGGGGTAATAGAGTGGAGGCTTAGATTCTGAAAAGCTAGTATTATCTTGGGCATTTGGCAGTCTTCTTAGAAGAGACTGCCTTAGAAGATCTGATGCAGGAGCAGTGAACTTTGGGCATCTGTTGGAGTGCTCAAGTTGTACCTCCACATATGCTTAATGTGTAAATAAAAGTAAATATTACTACATCCTCCTTTTCTCCCAGGCATTTTAGCATGTTTTATATTGTTTTTATATTGTTTTAAATTTTAAAATTGTGTTTTAAATTGTTTTTAAAATATGTGTTTTAAATTGTATATTTGTTTTAATGTTTTTGATTGCTTGTAAACCGCCCAGACAGCTTCGGCTATGGGGCGGTATACAAGTGCAATAAATAAATAAATAAATACCAAGAAGCCTCCAGTTTCCCCTTTCCAAAGGAGACCAAACCCAGGTAAGTGTTATGCCCCTGAATGTCTCAGAACTTTCAAAGTAGGGCATGCATAACAATACTGGTAGACCAACAGGCTGATTTGATATTAAGCAGCTTCCCTATGTCCTTTCCCTGTCCCTATTTGTTTCTTGATATATAAGCTGTGTTCCATTTGTGGGGTTTATATATTTCTGATGTTCTGCTGCAATTGATTCCTCAAATAGCCAGAACTGTGTCCTCCAATGTGGTGGTGGAGACTGTTTTCCTATGCTCTCCTAAGGAAGTGACTCCTCTTTTCTTGGTGTAGCTTTTTACTGGTACAGGAGATGAGAATGACCTCTGAATAAATAGAGGATTGTGACTAAGCCCTGTTCCTCTCCTGCAATATCCCCAAATGTGTTCATCTTCCCCAGTTTAAGAGTACACCAATGGTACATGCTGTAGGCCAGTAGAGGACCTTCATTAAAGGCAGGTGGGGCACTACCCACCCTAACCACCCTAAAACTCCAAACGTATAGGCAATTCCCTTCTTTATTCTTTACATTCATATTCAATACAGTACCTCACATTTGAGACACTCTGAACTTGTTTCTAGGCATCTTCTGTTCTGGCCTATCATCTCTGGATAGCATAGCCAATCACAATCATTGCTATGGTCCCACCCCTGCCTCCAGGGGTAGAATTAAGTAAGAGTGATTTAGACAGGGCAGGAGTTCCCTCAGTACCTCCATTTTGATTTTATTTCCCATAGAATAAGCTCTAACCAATCAGGAGTCTCTCAGAAACTGGAAGTTCCATAGGATTAGTGCAGGACTATGAAGAGCCTGGCTAATGCATTTCAGTGTGAGCCAACCAGATGCATACACTTGCAATCTGCATTGGTTCCTCTCTGTGTTTCTATTGCTGTTTCCTCACTTTTGCAAGCAGCAGGCTAAAGCAGCAGGATGCACGATTCTTTCTCTACAGCCAGCCCTTGAAAGCAACAGCAAAATTTCTGTGTGAGTTCAGTTCAGTATTTGATTGTCCAGAGTAGGTGGGTGGGATGTATGGGGTACTGAGAGTTGTTAGGAGACCCCTATTCCCCTCACAGAGCTACGGATTTTAGGACTGTTTAACAGTCAGTCCCTCTTCAAAGGAAATTCTGAGAATTGTAGCTCTGTTAGGGGTTACCTAACAACTCTCAGTACCTTTCACAAACTACACTTCCCAGGATTCTTTGGAGGAAGAAATGACTGTTTCAAGTGGAATAATAGTGGAATAAATGTATGGTGTGAATGTGGTCATGGACAGAGCAGGTGGAATGCTGGACTTTGAAGTAGGCATGTTTAATAAAGGACTTTTGTTTATACAACTCCTGCCTGATTCTTTAGAAGTTGGAATCACCACTTGAAAGAAGTCCCTAATGGTTTCATTGACACTTACTACTTTGTGCATTCATTTCTGAAATGAATGGAAAAGTAATAGATTCTGCTCCACTTGGTTCAGTTTTTATTTTGTTCTGAAATGCAACTTCATTGTGAAATGAAATTTATAACCCACCTTCTTCCACCACGGGACACAAGGTGGCATTCCATAGGACAGATTTTATCCCAGATGTTGTTGGATTCTTACCCCCATCATTCCCAGCCAGCTTTGCCAATGTTTAGCAATGATGGGAGTAGTAATCCAACAACGGCTGGGGGACCCAAGATTGGGGAAGGCTTCTAAGTGGTCTTCCATCCAGGTATTGACCAGACCCATACCACCTTAGCTCCAGCACAGTTGCTGCATCATGTTTCTTCAGACTGTGTCCTCATACCAGTTATTAGCAGCGCTATCCCACCCAGGGGGCACAGTAGGATAGCAGTACACTGTTAGTGAAAAATTATGCAGATATTTTTTCTTAAATTAACTACTAAAGATGTAAGGAGCTAAAATGGTTTTCTTAATTTAAAAGGCTTATGAGCAGCAATTATATTTCGTTTAGCAAAGATGTAGTATACATCTCTTTGCTTTCCCCAGTTATTCCTTTTAACCTAGCTTCTAACTTACAAACTGCATGATGTACAGTTCAGCAAAACTTTTAACACTCTTAATATAAGAGTGGGTGGGGGTGAATCAAGGAAATTTATGCTGTTTTTCAGAGACCTGATAAACATCTGTTAGGGTGGTTTAGGTGTAATGCATTCTGCCTCAATACAAGGAAGTTGAGCTATTAGACTCTTGGGGGTGCTTTTCAGTTCTGTGGTTCTAGGCTTTGAATCACTCCTTCCTGCAGTTTGGAAAAACAGTGATTCCTTCCTAGAGCTTGCTTGAACTATGGGTTCAGAAAAGCTAAAGGCCTCACACTACTTCATATGTTTGGCACTTAGAACATTGCAGCATTAGTACAGTAGGAAGACTACATAGCATTGGAATTGCTGAGCCTCCATCAGAAGAGCTTACTAAAGGCCCATCTTGAAAAACCATTAAAGTACATTGTAAAAAGAAAAACTAGACATTTCTCGTAGCAAAATATTCCATGCTGAAGTGGCCCAAAAATCACATGGATTTATTTTTACTGTTTTCCACTTCCTCTCCTCTTTGCCCCACAGAAGTTTCATATAAGTGTCACTGTGATTCACAGCTGAAAAACTTGGGAAATATTTCCACATGTGGTATAAAAGAAAGATAGCACATTGTTCAAAAAAAACATTATCCTGAATGTCAATCTACCTTTTATAGACATATAGTTTCTAGCACATGGGGCTTTGATTAATTGTTTGTTACTTTTTTCAGTGTGAAATTGATTCCTTACACTTAAAAGCATTGATCACTGATGTGTTTCAGAACATCAGGTTTATTTCACATTGAAAACATTGATACTTAAACTATAAAATATGAAGAATGGAGCAGGATGTCCTCAATATATTTGAGGCAATAAAAAAGTCAAAGGAATGTGAGACTCTCAACGCTCCAACTCTGTTTAAGGAACCCAGGATAAAGTGAGAGATCCTGTCTCCCTGCCCCACTCCCTTGTGATGTGCAGACATTGGCAGGGACAGATGTCTCACTTTGCACTGGGATTCTGGCCCCTGTAGGTGACCACCTTATGCTGCTTAAAATCTTCCTAGAAGCCTCACACAAATATCCGTCCCATGCCCAAGTCCTCCATGTGCAGGACTGAGCATCTGGACATCTGAGAAGGTCAGAGCAGTAAAAGGGAGACTTGTACTCCCCAGAAGAACAGCAATATGCAGAGGACTTGGCATGCTGAATGAGAGGCTTTTAGATGATGAGGGTGATTTCAGACTGGGGGAGAGAGGAGTTGGGCCAGGTAACGAATAGAGTGTGAGAGAGAGAAGAAAGAGAGGAAGAGGGCGAGGGGGGTGGAGGCATTGAAGGGTGGGTGAGTGCTTCAGGGAGTGGAAAAGCATGACATCAGCTCAGGGGTTGCCAGTGTGGCACTCATGAGTGTCCATGTGCTGACAGAGAACTTTCTCCTGTCACTGACAGGTTCTTCTGCCACCGAAATTAGGCTTGAAAGAAGTATTCTATTTTAGCAAATAGATTAGGTTGTGGTGTGTGCTTGGTTGCAGCATGTGTGGTACCTACAACAGTTCCTCCAATTGCAAATGGGCCCACAGGCTGCAAAAAGTTGGCAACACCTGCCTTAGCTTGTGTGCTGTACTCCATCAACCCCTTGCTAATCAAGAGGGCTCACTGATGGGTCACTTACCCAACTATCTCCCGTGCAGAAAAAAAAATCATGAAAATGTGTTCAGGCTGTGGTCAAATATGGCTTCCATTGAAAATCAACTATCAATTTTAAGTATCTAACAAAAGAGTTGGTGGAAGGATGAAGCAGGGTGCAAGTCTAATTAGTCGTGCTCCCTCTTTTTTCCCACAATATCCTAAACTGGCACTAAATGAAGATGTTTCAAGGGGGCCTTTATTACAGCATTCAGCACTGGGTTCACATTTATGTAGAAAGTACAAAGTGGCCATATCCAAATGGAAGGAGCCATACATGGTGCTCTGTATGGCTTCCTGTTCTTTGCCTTTGGTTGACCTCACATAATTAATGAAGAGGTCATTCTGAAATCCTCTAGTCCCAGGAAAATAGTGTCTTTTTATCATAAAGTGCATGTGGTGTCTTTTCCTTTGGATGATCTGCATTATGGCACAGGGATGACAAGATAAAATGCAGCGGTCATTTGAAGAAAGTACATCTGGGAATCTCATTTAGGTATAGGACAATCTGATCCCTCTGAAAAGATGGTGAGAAAGACTGAGCAGACAAGACTCCCAGCTCCAAAACTCTCCTGCCATGGTAATAACTCTTGAAAAGGCTATCTTCAGATTTAAGAATTAACAAGTGGGTCATGCAACAAAACATTTCAGTGCAGAGTGCTCCTGCTCAGGGTTCCAGCTAGTACTCTTCAAGCATTTGAAAGGATGTCACACAGAGGAGGGCCAGGGTCTCTTCTTGATCATCCCAGAGTGCAGGACACAGAATAATGGGCTCAAGGTACAGGAAGTCAGATTTCAGCTAAACATCAGGAAAAACCTCTTAACTGTTACAGCACTGTGACAATGGAACAATTTCCTAGGGAGATGGTGGGCTCTCCAACACTGGAGGCATTCAAGAGGCAGCTGGACCTGTCGGGTATGCTTTAAGTTGGATTCCTATACTGCTCAGGGGGTTGGACTCAATGGTCTTATAGCCTCAACTCTACTATACTAAGATTCTGTGACAGCAGACTGCCAGCCAGGCCTTCTTTTCAGACTATTCCATTCCATTCTCTCTCACACACACATATGCTTTCCATTTTCTTCCTTTTTACTGTCACTCAGCATTCTATAGCCACTGAGTATGTTGAGTCATCACTGGGCTTTGCTTAACATTTTTTGTACTTCTAAAAGCTTTGGAGATCCCTAAGTCTGCTGATATGTCCCTCTCTTATGTAAGTGGGACCATTTTGGCCACATAAGGAATTGCACTCTGATAACAGTGCACCAACTTGATGGCTTTAAAAGATTAGACAAATTCATGGAGGATGAGGCTATGAATGGCTACTAGCCATGATGGCTGTGATCTGCCTCCATAGAGGCAGTATGCTTCTGCAAATCAGTTGCCAGAAACCGCTCAGGTCTTGCTTGTAGGCTTCCCAAGGGCAACTGGTTGGCCACTATGAGAATAGCATGCCAGACTAGACGGGCCATTGGCCTGATGCAGCAGGCTCGCCTAATGTTCTTATGTTCTTATAATGCTAATAGTATATAGGATGGGCACAGGGTAGAAAGGTCCAAAGGGGGCATTGGTTACACAGCTCTCAAGGCTAGATTAACATTTCTGTAAAGAAGCAGCGGACTGCAGGAGAGAGAAGCAAGCACCCACTGGGAAAACTGAAGATGCACAAGTGAGTTGCTATCCTCTTTCACTTGACACCCACAGTAAAGTTGATACCTGCTGCTTAAAGGTGTTGAATTTTAAACCAATTGCTTAGTCCCCACTGGAGGAATTCCAGTATCGTTTTCTCCTGTGCTACATTTCAGACATACCAGGCTACAAGCCTGGCCTGGCAACCAAGAGATCTTCTGTATCTTTAAAAGTTGTGCAGGGGGAAGGGAGAATTCGACCTTGTGGTTTTTCCCATTACGGCGTTGCAAGAACACCTGCTCTTGGCTGACTTTCTCTTCTCCTAAAGATACAGGATCAGTCTCAGGCCCTGAGCCTGGCAACCCTAGTCTGTACCATTTACCCAGAACAAAAAAATTCCCTGCTTTAGTTTGCACCACAGCTACCTCAGATTAGAATTCCCAAACCTATGTAGGTCAGCTCAGAAGAAACTCACACTGGGTTTGATGGATTTACTCTGAAATAAGTATGAATAGATTTTTTTTTAGTACAGCAGACCAATACAGCTACTTTTCTAGAAAGCAAGTGAAAGGAATTCCTTTCTGACTCTAGTGTACTATACATACATACATAGCAGTAGCTATGTATGTAGCTACATAGTGATAGTGGGGTGTGTGTGTGTGTGACCTCTGATCCCCAAGACATAGACATACATCCCCAAGAGAAAGTTTTTTAAAAAAATATTTTTATCAATAAAATTCTGCCCCTTCAAATGTTCTGAAACTATATTGTGGTGGTAAAAAAAACAGGGAAAATAACGAGGAAAGTTGCAGATAGAGAGGACCTGATAGAATGGAAAAATGGGGCAGCTTCAGGAGGTGTTGAGAACCATATGATTTTTTAAAAAAAATATAAAAGATAGAAATAAAAACATAAAATATATATAAACAGAGATAACAATACAACAAAATCAATCACCACCACCCCAGAACGAACTATGTATCTCACATGACTCAAGTGCATTGGGGGGGGAAAGAGAGAGAGAAAGAAAGGAACACAGAAATTCTAGAGTCGTATAAAGTGAGATCCTAGTCTGTATGTGGTTCCTGGGCCACAGGTTGTCCCCCTGTACCAGAACATGCAGTAAACTTGTTCCCTGCCTGACCTTTCTAAATTCCATTGCTTCAAGCACTTTTCTTCTCAGCCCAACTGAGACATTCAGAGGACTTCCTAGTTTTTTACACTTGAAGGATTATAGCCCCCCCACACACACTATAGCTTTCACTGTCTAGAATCCATCTTGGAAAATGTTGTCTTTACTCTCCCATGCCTCAACAAACAACTCTTAGCTTTGACAAACATCTCTACACACAACTCTTCATTCCTTTATGTGTTTTAATGTTTCATAGCTGTGATTTAAAGCACCACTGTTTTGTACTGTTTCCAGTAAAAGGAATTATCTGTATTTTACTGACGTTTCCCCATTAAAATACTAGTTTCAGGGCAGAGGGGAGTCCAAAGACACCGGTACACTGCAGATGCTCAGATTATTTGTGCCACTGAAGAATGAACATCTGCTCAACGTATGGCACAAAATTGTTTGAAGAGCTCAGGCATGTAAGATCTATTGTCATGGTATCCATAAACACAGTCTTAGCACCAGAATGTTGATGACCTAGACGGTAGCTTTCAATTCTCTCCATTCAAGCCATCTGACAATACAAAAATGATGCAGTGTGATATTAATCTGATTTTTAAAATGAAGTTAATTTTAGAATGTTGCGTTGTTACAGAATTAATTATTAACATAGGAAAGAGCATTAATGTTGTACTTTTCCATAAAAACCTTTGCCTATATTTTTCTAAAATTCCAGTAGGTTTAGTAAAAGCCACTATCACCCTCTACTGGTATATTAGAACAAATCTCTTGCTACAAAGGGCAGAATACAGACAAAGTCAAACACTTTAAAGCCCCATTGATTTCAGTATGAAACATTGGATGGCTAGCACGGCTGGCCCTCCCTTGAGTAAGGCGGTTGCCTCAGGTGGCAGAAGGTGGTGAACAGGGAGCAGCTGCAAGGTGTTGGAGGACAATGCTAGTTGTGCCATACCATGTGCCCTGTCTGCCCCTAAGTTAGCATGCTGCTCTCAGGTACAGTGGATAACTCTGTCCAGTTGCTAGTGTTGAAGTCATATTCTGTTGCCAGTCCAGTTATCTCTTATACATGGAATGGTGAGGCACCATTTTGTCCTTCATCTCAGGTGGCAAAGGGTCTTGAGCCAGCCCTGGTGGACAGAATGTTACAGACAAGGATTCTTTACTCTCCATTTGCTTCCTAAAGCTACTACAAGGGCAAGGAGCATTTTCAAGGGAGAATAAAGGGGTGCTTAAACTTTCTATCACTCCACGCTGTTCTTCCCTCTAGCCAGCACTGAGAACAGAAATAACCCCAGCACAGTCTCTCTCCAAAACTAATTGCCTGCTTTTTTGTTGATACATACAGAGCATAACAATATTTTTTTAAAACACTAGCTTGAGGAAATGAGAAATTAAGAAGAAACGGGGTTGCTAATAGTGAGAAGTGATGTAGCAAAACCAATTAGGAGCTATAACGCAAGGTCTGAGTGAGTTATATCAATGAGATGTAACAGGAAACCTATTAGTATAACCATTATCCAAGTCTACACTCCAACGGCAAACACAGAAGAAGAGGAACTGGAAAGACTTTACACAGAAGTACAGGAAGAAATTGATCACACACCAAAACAAGATGTGATGATAATCATGGGGGACTGGAATGCAAAAGTAGGGAACAGAGAAGAACTAGGAATTGTGGGAAATGGGGCTTAGGAGACAGAAATGAAGCAGGAGAAACACTTACTGAATTCTGTGAAGCCAGTAATTTGTTTGTTGCAAACACATTTTTTGAGCAACCAAAAAGATGATTGTACGCATGGACATCACCAAATGGTCAGTATAGGAATCAAATTGATTACATAAGTGGTAGCAGAAAATAGAGAAGTTCCATACTTCCTCGAAAACAAGACCAAGAGCAGACTGCGGTACAGATCAGGAACTGGTCACATCGAAACTCAGAGTAAATCTAAAGAAGAACAAGAAAGCAATCAAAATGCCGAAATATAATTTAAATAACATACCAGAAGAATATAAAGATCAAATAAGTAACAGGTTTGAGGCTTTAAACTTAGTTGACAGAGAACCAGAAGAACTATGGAGTGAAGTCAGAGACATGATCAGGGAAGAATGCAAAAAGACAATACCTCTAGTTAAAAAGAGAGAAAGACCTCAATGTATGACTGAAGAAACTTTTTAAATGGTTAACGAAAGAAGGAAAGCAAAAGCAAAAGGAGAGAGAAACATGGCCAGAACCCCAAATGCAACAATACAGCGACTAGTACGTAGGGACAAAGAACTATCACAATAGTTATTGTACAGAAATAGAAGAGGACAACAAAAAGGGAAGAACCAGAGCCCTACTCCAAAAGATTAGAGAAATGAAAGGGAAATTTAAACCAAGAGTAGGGATGCTGAATAATCAACAGGTGAATACACTTACTGACCGAGATGAAATAAAAGGAAGATGGAAGCAATACACTGAAGAACTCTATAAAAGAGATGCCAGAATGACAGATTCATTCATTCATGGAGGAACCGTATGATGAAGAACCAGAAATTTTAGAATGTGAGGTGAAAGCTACTCTTAAAATAGTTGGAAGAAACAAATCACCGGGAACAGATGGCATACCAATAGAGTTGCTACAAGCTACTGAGACTGAATCTGTCCAAATTGTGACAAAATTTTGTCAAGAAATATGGGAAACTAAACAATGGCCCACAGACTGGAAGGGTTCAATATACATCCCAATTCCAAAGAAAGGGGATCCCAGGGAATGCAGTAGTTATTGCACTATTGCCTTAATATCCCATGCAAGTAAAGTAATGCTCAAGATTCTACAACAAAGGCTCTTACCATATATGGAGCAAGAAATGCCAGATTTCCAAGCTGGATTTAGAAAGGGAAGAGGCACCAGAGATCATATCGCAAACATATGTTGGATAATGGAATGGACCAAGGAATTTCAGAAGAAAATGACCCTGTGCTTTATAGATTACAGCAAACCGTTTGACTTTGTAGATCATGAAAAACTATAGAATGCTTTAAAAGAAATGGGGGTGCCACAGCATCCAATTGTCCTGATGCACAACCTATACTCTGGACAAGAGGCCACTGTAAGGACAGAATATGGAGAAACCGATTGGTTCACCGATCAGAAAGGGTGTGAGACAGGTGTATTTTATCACCCTGTTTATTTAATCTATACGCAGAACATATCATACAGAAAGCAGGATTGGACCGAGATGAAGGAGGTATGAAAATTGGAGAGAGAAATATCAATAATTTAAGATATGCAGACGATACCATACTACTAGCAGAAACCAGTAACGATTTGAAACGAATGCTCATGAAAGTTCAAGAGGAAAGCACAAAAGCAGGACTACAGCTGAACGTCAAAAAGACTAAAGTAATGACAACAGAAGAGTTATGTAACTTTAAAGTTGACAATGAGGACACTGAACTTGTGAAGGATTATCAATAGCTTGGCGCGGTCATTAACCAAAATGGAGACAATAGTCAAGAAATCAGAAGAAGGCTAGGATTGGGGAGGGCAGCTATGAGAGAACTAGAAAAGGTCCTCAAATGCAAAGATGTATCACTGAACACTAAAGTCAGGATCATTCAGACCATGGTATTTTTGATCTCTATGTATGGATGTGAAAGTTGGACAATGAAAAAAGCGGAAAAGAGAAAAATCAACTCATTTGAAATGTGGTGTTGGATGAGAGCTTTCTGCATACCGTGGACTGCAAAAGAGAGAAATAATTGGGTGTTAGAACAAATTAAACCAGAACTATCACTAGAAGCTAAAATGATGAAATTGAGGTTATCATACTTTGGACACATCATGAGAAGACATGATTCACTAGAAAAGACAATAATGCTGGGAAAAACAGAAGGGACAGAGAAAAAGAGGAAGGCCAAACCAGAGATGGAGTGATTCAATAAAGGAAGCCACAGACCTGAACTTACAAGATCTGAACAGGGTGGTTTATAACAGATACTATTGGAGGTTGCTGATTCATAGGGTCACCATAAGTCATAATCAACTTGAAAGTATATAACCAACAAAAGCTTGAGGCCAGATGGGCAGAAGTAGGGAGAGGGGAATATGTGTATGAATTGTTAAAATTAAATGGCAATGCTGTATTAACACAAACTATAAAAGAAAATGTGAAATTATAATTCTTTTCTGGATAGAGACCTGGTATTGTCTGGATGAGCTATAGTCTCAGTTGCAGGATTCAAAATGTGAACACAAAAGATGATTTTAAAGTAGCATAAATAAAACTTGAATGTTCTTTTATAAGAGATGAAAGCGATGAGAAATCAAGCAAGGTTTAGCTAATTCACATCCTATCAAACACTTAGTAACATTCTAATTTCAACATGATTCTGTTAATAGGTAATCCAAGATCAATCAGTTGGAACTAGTCAAAGGGTACACTTCCTGTTGTGCTGGTTCCAGTGCATCTCCACCTCTCTTTTCTGAGAACAGGGGCACATGACACCAGTCAAACTCTGCCCGTTTTTACTATAAACCCCTAATCAAATCAGTTTGAGGGTTTTTTAAAAAAAATTCAGCTTCAGAGATTTCACAACTGATTGGTAGATCGACCTATTTGTCTTCCAGGTGTGGCCAATGGAAACACTTTGCTATAGGCTCAGGCAGAGACAGGGATTAGCCCAACACTTTGTTGTGGGCAGTCCTGAAAGGTCTGAAGTGGGGAAGGGAGGTGTGTCTAGCAGAGGGCAGAGTCGCTTCAAAACGCAGCCAGAAAAACAATTCTTACTGCTTTTGAAGCGACTAGTGTGCCCACAGCCCAAGTTAACTGAATTATGTCCCACAGTTCAATAGGACAAGTTAATCATGATAACGCAAATTCCATTGTTGTTAATAGGAACTTAATGCAACTTAACTTGATATTCATCCAACCCTGTTGCCCCCTTTCAGCACCAGCACCAGAAAAAAAGGGGGGCGCATAGATACAGAAAAGGAATGTCAGGAAAGTACAGAAGGGGCAAAGTATATTTCTAGGTAGAAATATACTAGGTGAGGGGCAAGCTCCTTGTTTGGGGGGTGCTTCACCCCTTTCCCCCCCTTTGGTGCTTCCCCATTCCCTTTTTCCATGCTATGCATATTCCAATGGGGTAGCTTTCAGGAATAATAAAAATGATATTCACTAATAGACAAAAAACCTTGTGGTTTAAGAACGTACTTATAGCTAACAAATATTTCTATCAAACTTTTAAAAGCAGGGAAATTGGGCAGTTATAGTGAATGCACCAGGGGAGCAGGAGACCTGACCTCCTCTCTGAGATCATACTGCTCTACAAATTTGTCAAAATGCAAACACAATTTAGGTTGGTCTTTCACAGTCCAATCCACTTCCTGTGTAGCTTGGAAGAATTTGGTAACAAGTGCCTCTGACACACTGAATCCTAAAGACCAGGATCCAAAACCATCACTCTCCCTGCCTTCACTCCACCAATCTGGGTCCTTTTTCCTTTGGATGAAGGCAGCTAAGAATCCATTGATTGACATCTGCTGGAAGGTCCACAAAAGCTGTGGTTAGGGAATGATATCATCAGCATTTTTGTACATCTTCTTTGAAATTATAAACTGCTTCAGGCAGGGATCCTTTTTTAAAATCAATTTACTGTACAAGACCCATAGACAATGATTCTGCTATATAAGTAACAATGAACCCCAACAGGTAACATCAGATAAGAGTACAACTTTTCTAGGGCTACATTTGAAATAAAAATATAATTCCCAGACAAGAACTCTTTCATATTTATGTAAATTTATACCAGACACACACACATACATACCTGTCGCCTTCCTCTTCCCTTGCTTCCCCCTCCCCCACTGCAAAATATTCTACACTTAATTTTGGAAAGGATAACAAGCCAGGTATTTCTCTTGTAAAATGATCCAGCAAAGTGTGTACGAAAGCATACAAAAACACAGCACTCCTCAAATCCTCGTCATATGGAGCCATTTCCTGCAGCCTCTGCTGAAAAGATGGAATGTCTCTCTGAAATATTTGGCCTATAGCCCTGGTCTCAAATAGAACACAGCAGCTTGCCGACCCAACAAGTCTCTATGGAATTGGCTGGTTTTACTTTTTTTTTTTTTTAACGCACTTTAAAAAATGATTTAAACCTGTTCACCGATGCAGTGCAAAATAACCAACATTAAAATGTTCCTCGCTCTCTTTTAAAGAAACCAGGATCAGAGGTTATATTACCTACTTCTTGAAAAGGGGTCTTTTAAAAGTATGCATTTTCCATCAACACTGGCTGTCATCTTTGAAGCTCTGTAAGGCTATAAGCACTTTATGCCCCAGTGAAATTTTCCAAAAAAGGACAACATGGGTGGAGGAATACAATTATATTACCAACTAGGGTTGCCAGGTCCATGGCCTGAGACTGATCCTGTATCTTTAGGAGAAGAGAAGGTGAGCCAAGTGCAGGTGTTCTTGCAACTCTGTAATGGGAAAAACCACAAGGTGGAATTCACCCTTCCCCCTCCACAACTTTTAAAGATACAGAAGATGTCTTGGAGGCTGGGCCTCCCCACTGTGCTATACTTGCTGTACTGTGCTATACCAGCTGTGCATTCGCTATAGCTGCCCAATTTTCCTGCTTTTTAAAGTTTGATAGAAATATCTGTTGGCTATAAGTATGTTCTTAAACTGCAAGGGGCTTTTTGCCTATTAGTGAATTTATTTATTAGATTTGTTAATCACCCGAAAGTCTCCAAGGGACTTGCAACTTTGTTAAAAGCACAAATAAATATACAATAAAAACCAAACAATAAAACAACACATGCCACACAGCTCCCATACTTGTCCAACAACCTCTCTAATCTTTCCACTACTTGTTTCAAGAGATAAAAGCTATTTGGAGACTTCCTCTAATTTTTGATGAGATCAAAGAGAATATGAAGTTGGACCCATTGAGGACATCTTGTCAAAAGACCATCCAAAACTTGTAGATGCATTTGTTGTGATTATGCCCACAAAGGAAAAGACAAGCCATTTCATCTGAAGCGTTTAAATTAGACTAAGAATAATCTTTTGAGAATAATCTAGACATGACTGAGGAAGGATGGCCCCTTAGGTTCTAAACCTTCATTGATAAAACCAGAATACAGAACCCACCAAGAAATCCTACTTACATTTTAAAAGATGAAATCCTGACTGTATCACTTTCCCTCCCTCTCTAATACTGTAACTCTAATGCTATAGCTCTTTAACACTTTGTAATGCTATTACTCTCTAAGTGATTCTCAAACGGTGCGCCGTGGCACACTGGTGCACCGCAAGAGGTGTCGAGGTGTGCCGCGAATATTATGAAAGTATATTTTAAAAATGAGAAGAAACCCATTTGTATAGTCATTTTTATTCATAGTTTAAAATATATTATACTTTTAATTTTGTACACGAAGTGCGCCAGAAAATTTGTATATGTTTTACAGTGAGCCGCAAACCAAAAGAGTTTGAGAACCACTGCTCTAACTAATAAAATGACTCTTAAGGCAGTATCTAACTCACTCAGCAACTCTCTAACCTCTCTCTCTCTCTCTCGCACGCTCGCTCGCCTTACTCCTCTTGAAGGCTTGCTTTTTTCAAAGTTCTCTTGCCAAGTCATCCAGCAGGAAGACGTGTCACAATGGAGCCACTGTAACAACCTTGCTCAACAACTGCCATTGTTCCTCTTAATACTAGTTTTTTATAGCTTTCAATTGATTGAGCCATTTTATTTTATTTATTTATTTAAAAGTCTAGACCACTCTTCTTCTAGCGGATTCCAATGCCATGTCCAAACATAAAAGTACAACATAATACCAATCATAGTCACTGGATTCATTCTGCATTGATTCCATTCTGCACATGGAAAGAATCAGTGAACATCAGCAATTTCTTCTCCTATTTTGCTTTTCATTGGAATTCTCCAAAATCCCTAGCTGTGACCAGGTAGAGCTCCACCCTGATACAAGTTTCATACCCCAAGCGAACTCTGTTTTTAATCGGAGACAGAAAATTGTGCTCCTAGATTTCTACCCTAACGCCAGCCATCCTAGGGAGAAACCTTAACATGTTGGATGTAAGTTGCATGTACACAGGGCCATTCAGGTTTATCTTAGCTGTACTTAGGATGTCAGGTGTACCAAGTACCTTTTTGTTTCTTACAAGATAGGGGTCTGAGGAGGAAAGTATCTCCCTCTACTCTCAGCCAATGGGTGTGGGAATGCATATGGTTGGCCTATAGGACCATGCACAAGGAGCCCACTACAGGCATCACAGACCATTCAGTTAGGGGTACAGGGGTCCAACCAGCTCTGGACTTCACCATTCCCCTTGAGAACATATGCAGAGCTACACACGGGCTGGCCTTTGCACCTTTTGTTGGACGTTACAGAACTGATAAGCTTGCATTGGCCAAGGCTGCTTTCTATAGGCACATTCAGCAAGTTCTGTAAGATGTTTGTTCCCACCCAGATCTTTTTTCTTCTTTTGGACAACTCCTTCCTGTCCACTCCATTCCCCATTGACTAAAAACATTATGTTGGACTTATTGTGAAATGTTTGGTCAGTGCAGATTAAAGCAGACAACACCAACTGCCGCCTGGGCTCCTGCTGGGAGGAAGGGCGGGATATAAATCAAATAATAAATAAATAAACTAACACTATCCAAGAACATCTTGTGTTTGGGGGGTGGAGAGAGGTGTTTCACTTCTCTTGTGTTGCTTTTGCATTTGTGCAGGTTGCCCCCTTTAGCTAGTTAGTGGGGGTCTCCCATGAGAACCCTTCTTACATGCTTTTGTTTAGGTTATTCTTTCATTTTTACAGTTCTTTCAACGTGTAAGTCTTTTGTCTTGCTCGTCCTTGCTTCATCAGTAGACTTCTCTCCTGCATGTGCAAGAATTCCTTTCGAGTTTGGCCCTGACTTCAACGGCAAGTGGAGTTAACCCATTCCTCTTCACTGCTGTCCCCACTGACCTATAGTTCACGGTAAGTCCAACTAAATGTCTCTCCTGAATCAGAATTACATGACAAGGTACTTTATTAAACGTATATTTTTCGTTTGCTTTCTGCTCAGTTCACATTTTCAGTCAGTCAAATAATATCATGTTGACCTTTAAGCAATCTCGCTGACAAGCCAAAATGGTGGTGCAACAATAATAAGCACAGCAAGGGGCTGGGAAATGTTACTACAAATTACTGCTATGCTTTTTGAGACTAGAGATCAAGCATATATAAACCTTGCTACTGCATGGATGTGGCAGGCGATTGCATTAATCCTTATTGCTGAACTTCACTGTTTTCCTGTATAGATACTTCACATAAATCAGTGGCATTCATTCTGTCGTGCAAAGCTCTTGTAGCTTCACAGTCAACAAGTAGACATGCATAACTTAAGACCCACTCCCTTCAAGTGACTCCGTTCACCACAATGCAGCCTGCTGTAAATACATTAGGAGTCTCAAGCCAGCACCTCCTCTGTGTCTTGCGGCACAGCTGCATGTTGCAAACCGGGAAGACAGGGTTCACAATACCCGTGTTTTTCCCTTTTAATGTGAATGCAGGATAAAATTGGCAAGTGAGTTCAGAGGTGCTTCACCCATCCCCTGCCCTGTCACTTCTCCCTCTACATTGTTTTAAAAAACAAATCATTATTTACTATTTTTCCCCCAGCCAGCCCCCAATACTGGCAGAAATCTGGCTGCTTGTAACTGGGATGATTGTAATTATTTATTGATTCTGCCTGTTTGGATTTGGATCTTAATGCTTCTGTAGTTGTTGTTTCATATATTGATTTTATGTTGTCTTCATTTGGTGTTTTATGTTTTTGTTGTTTCTGTACTTTACCGTGAGAACCTTTGGGGAGTGCTGTCAGGGGGATTTAATACTTCTCCCACCCATCTCCCAGTTCCTCCCTTCAAGTGACTCCGTTCCCACACAATCATATTATCTCAGCAGACATTTTGGAGAATGTGTATTTGCTCAGCTTATGCTTTCCTGTGTCACCATGGGAGCTGCATAGAGAGCGGTGTTCCCCTGTTCTCTCTCGTGCTTCAGTACCACTAATACAGATGGCCAGAGGATTACACTGTACCTACCATCTCAAGAGAAGTCAGGTGACTCTGCTTCTGTCATGGCTCCTTAGAGATACTTCCACACTAGGTTTTTAGTGTGGAATGATAGTACCGTAATTTACATACTGTTTACAGGGCTTCCACATGATGTCATCATCCAGTTGTCATCCACCTGTTTTTCTATTGCTTTGTCTTTTATCACACTGCAGAAAATCTGACTTTTTTGAGAAGGAAGTAAAATGGAAATGGACTGCCTTCAAGTCGACTCCTACTTATGGTGACCCTATGAATAGGCTTTTCATGGCAAGCAGTATTCAGAGGGGGTTTACCATTGCCCTTGCGAGGCGTCCTTCCCTGGCTCTCCCTATCAGGTTCCTACCTGCTCGTGATTACTGCCTGTCTCTAGGCACCACCAGGGACTCCACCAGTCTGGACCGCACTCTCTTATGGTTTACCTATCCCCTCTAGCACAGATCTCAACAGATCCCCCTGCTAGGCAACCACCAGTCACGTCCTAATACTAGTATTCCCAGAGACTCTGAATACTGGTATTGTTATTCTCTTCACCGCTGCCACCATTTGTTACAGTTCCCCTTCAGCCTTGGTCATTACCTTACCCTCCCTTCTGGTCTGTGAAACCCCAGCCAAGGATCAGGCCTTTGGTAAACCAAATTAAGTATTTATTACAGATAACAAAGCTAACAAGATTAACAAGATTTCTTCTTAAGGCACATAAGCATATGGTTTTACTCAATACTAATCCGAACTCCACCTCCCTCCTTCTCCGCTCTCTCCTGGTAAAACACTCTCTCCAACCCCACCAAGCAACCCACTCAGTTCTCTTCTCCCCCCTAGATTCCACTCTCACTCTTCCTTTTATACATTCAGCCATTTTAAACACTCAGCCAATCATCTTGCTTTCTACTGCCCATTCACTCCCCCTCTTTCACTCCACTTACCCTGTATCTTCTAAACAACCAACACTTACCATATATACATTAATATAGGAACATCACATTTCCCCCCCCCCTTAAACAACAGCAGAGTATTATTCCTGTTCCAGGATTTATACGTCGCGTTAACAAATAAAAGTCTCTATGGGGAAAATGTCTTTCTTTGTTCCTCTGTCTGGTCACGTCACTGCAGTCTCAGCCACTTGCCTGGAAAGTCCATCGGCCAGTACATTGTCCTTGCCTTTTATGAACTGGAAGTCCACTTGATAGTCCTGTAGGGCCCAGGACCACCTCTGCAGCATAGTGTTATGGTTTTTCATAGTCTGCAACCATAACAAGACCCTATGATCCGTAGTCACTGTGAATCTTCGTCCCCACACGTATGGGCGCAACTTGTTCAGTCCCCACACGACCGCTAGGCACTCCTTCTGGACCGACAAATAGTTTTTCTCCCTCGGCGTCAGCTTGCGACTCAGGTACGCCACTGGATGTCTGGTGCCTTCTCTCTCCTGTAGCAAGACGACTCCCAGCGCCAGGTCCGACGCATCTGTAGCCACGATGAATGGTTTCTCATAGTCTGGTGCTATCAATATGGGTCCTTGGCACAAGGCTTGCTTCAGTAGATCAAAAGCCTTCTGACATTCATCCGTCCATACCACACGCTCAGAACACTTCTTCTTGGTTAATTCATGCAAGGGGGTTGCTATTTCCCCAAAATTTCTCACAAACTTCCTATAAAATCCAGCCACACCCAGAAATGCCCTTACTTGTTTTTTGGTTAAGGGAATCGGCCACGCTTGTATTGCCTCCACCTTGCTCCATAAGGGGGTGATTTTCCCACTCCCCACCTTATGTCCTAAATAGATTACTTCCTTTAGTCCAAACTGGCATTTCTTAGCTTTTATTGTGAGGCCTGCTTTTCTTAAGGCCTCCAATACTGTTGTCAGGTGTTGGACATGCTCAGGCACCGACTTGCTAAAAATGGCCACGTCATCGATATAGGCCACTGCAAAATCTGACATGCCTCGCAACACAGTATTGATTAGCCTCTGAAATGAACTTGGTGAGTTCCTTAGTCCCATGGGTAAGGTCACAAACTCATATAACCCATCTGGTGTACTGAAGGCAGTTTTGGCTCTGGATTGCTCGTCTAGTTCCATTTGCCAAAATCCTTTACAGAGATCTAGTGTAGAGATAATGGTTGCTGCCCCCAATAACTCTAACATTGCATCTACCCTAGGCATAGGATACGCATCTGGGACAGTAATTTTATTGATTAGCCGATAATCAATGGAAAACCTTGTCGTTCCATCTTTTTTCGGAACCAGGACAATACTTGAGGCCCAGGGACTGATGGATTCCCTGATCACTCCTAATTCCAGCATCTCTTCCACCTCCTTTTTGATCTCATTCAAAACTTTCCCATTCACACGATACGGAACAGATCTGATTGGGGCATGATCTCCAGTATCAATGGAATGTATAACTATACTGGTTCGGCCAGGTTTGTTGCTAAAGAGATTCCTATAGGTTTTCAAAACTCTCAGAATCTCCTCTTTTACTTCCTCCTTCACCTCCTCTGACCATTCCACTTGATCTACCCCTCCTTTGTCTTTGCTTTCCTGTACCAAATCTGGAAGTTCAGGCCCACTTCCCTCAGGGAATAAGGTAACTTGCAACACCTGTACATCCCTGGTATGGTAAGGCTTCAACATATTTACATGAACCACTTTGCTTTTGTTTAATTGGTCTGTGGTGATTACATACGTCACTGTGTCAAGCCTTTCTCTGATGGTATATGGTCCTTCCCAGTATTTGTCATGTTTCCTGGGTATGAATGCCATAACCATATCTCCCACATCATACACACGTTCCCTGGCTGTTCTGTCATACCAGTAACGTTGCTTCTCCTGTGCTTGACTCAAATTCTTTTCCACCACCTCCATCATTGATGTTAATTTATTGCGGAATTCCAATACAAAATCTACTACAGATGTTTTGTACTCTCCCAGGGTTCCTTCCCATGAATTTTTTAATAGTTCCAAAGGTCCCCTCACTTTTCTAGTGAACATGAGTTCAAAGGGTGAGAAGCCTGTTGACTCCTGAGGGACTTCTCTGTATGCAAATAAGAAGCATCCCAACCATTCATCCCAGTCTTGTGGGTGATCTTGTACATAGCTTCTGATCATGCCCTTCAAAACGCCATTGAATCTCTCTGTTAACCCATTAGTGGCGGGATGGTAAGTAGTGGTCTTTAGATGTTTTAGACCACAACATTTCCACATACATTGCATCACTTCTCCCATGAATACACTGCCTTGATCCGTCAGCACTTCATGAGGGAAACCCAGCCTCATAAAGATTTTTAATAAAGCCTCTGCCACTACAGGGGCTTCCATGGATCTTAGTGCTTCTGTGTCTGGGTACCTGGTGGCAAAATCCACCACCACCACTAGATATTTCTTGCCATGCCTTGTGGGTTTGGAAAAAGGGCCCACCAAATCTATTCCCACTCTATAAAAGGGTTGTCCAATTATAGAAAGGGGCTTTAAGGGTGCCTTAGTCTTTACTTCACTTTTTCCCACCTTTTGGCATATTCCACAAGATAGACAATGTTGTTTTACATCTTTGGAGATGTTTGGCCAATAATAGTGTGCAGCCAATCTCCTCTTGGTCTTTTTTATTCCCAGATGTCCTGCACATGGGACATCGTGGGCTACCTCTAGCAATCTGGTTCTGTATTTGCTAGGTACTATTAATTGCTTCACTGGTTCACATTCATCCTTTCTCTCAGCAGGCATCCAGTCTATATAAAATCCCATTCTCACACACAACTTGATTCCTCAGTTTGTCAGTGAAAGGAATCTGTTGGGTCAGAGCTTGTTCCTTTATCTGCTTCAAACTTATATCTTTTTGCAGCTCTTCCCTGAATTGATCTGCCTCATCATTATCAGAGACCACTTGATACAGTTTGTCTCCTTCAGCAGGCCTGCTAGTGGTTGCTATGGTGACCTGAGGCTGGTTAACAGATTCCACCCTGTTTGTTTCAGCCCCCCTAAATATGGCTTCTTTTTCTCTGCCAATTTGCTGTCTGGTCAGTACATAGATCTTTCCTTGGGCGCCCATTACATCTCTTCCCAGTATTATTGGTTCTTGTTGCTGGGCATTAATGCCTACTTTATATCGGCCCTCTCGGCCTCTCCAAGTCATATCCACCAGGGCCACAGGCAAACTTTCTGGTTGACCCCTCACTCCTTGGATAGTCACAGTTTCCTGAGGTAATATTACCTCAGATTTTATTAAATCTGGCCTCAGTAATGTCTGAGCGGCACCAGTATCAAGCAATGCCCAATAATTTGCCCCTTGTACACTCACTTCCTCTCTCAGACTTGAATCAAGGTCTGTTACTTCTGTCCAGTTTATCTGGCAGAACTGAACCTTTTTCGCTGTCTCTAAAGCCTTGGGCTCTGTTTTCACTGCCCTTGTCTGAGCAGGATTACTAATGGGGTTGGCAACCTCACATTGAAAACGTAGGTGCCCCGGTCTACCACATTTGTAGCATAATTTCTCCTCACTTTTAGGGTACACAGATCCACTCTGGGGTGTCCTGTGCCCTTCAGATTTTACTGGAGGACTCACTCTCTGTGGTACCACATCCCTTCTGCCAGCGTTATATGGTCTGGGTTTAAACTCTCTTGATGTTTTCCCCACCCAGCCAGTTCTGTTGGAGGCGAAGTGATCCGCCATCTCTGCGGCCTCCTGCACCGATGTAGGGGAACGGTCTTTGACCAGGAGCCTTATTTCTGGTGGTAACTGATGGTATAATTGATCCAATATCATGAGGTTTTTCACCTCCTCCACAGACTGAGCTTTTGCACTTGTCAGCCATTTCCCAAATATGTCCATCAGTTTTGCCCCTAGCTCCACGAAAGACCTCCCTGTCTATATCTGGCAGTTTCTGAAAAGCTTTCTAAAATGATCAGGCCCCAGTCTGAATCTTTTAAACACTGCTTCTTTGAATTCAGCATAGGTGACGGGCCTGTCTGAGGGGAAATATTGGTATACCTCAGCCAATTCCCCTTTAATCAGGTTTGATAAATACTGCATGTATTTATCTTCAGGTAGCCCCCACAACTGAGCTGCTTTTTCAAAGGTGCTGAGGTAAATTTGAGGATCTTGACCAGGCTCATAGACAGCAAAGTCCTTTGGAGTAATTTTTATTTTTGCTCCATCTCTGTCCTTTCTTGTTTCATCAGAATGAAACTTCTCTCTTTCCAATTTTAATCTTTCCCCTTGTATCTCCGCATCCACTCTCATTCTCTCAGTTTCCACCCTCAATCTCTCTGTTTCCAACTCTCTCTGTTTGCCTTTTTCCTCAGCCTCCATCCTCAATCTCTCAGCTTCCAACTCTCTCTGCTTGCCTTTTTCCTCAGCCTCCATCCTCAATCTCTCAGCTTCCAACTCTCTCTGTTTTTCCTTCTCTGCACCTTCCATCCTCAATCTCTCAGTTTCCATCTTCAACTTCTCTCTCAAGTACTCTATATAAGCGGGATTGCTTAAATATCCTTCTGGGGTCTCTTCCCTGACCGGTTGTTTTTGCTGGGCAGTAGCAAATCCTATAAGTGCTACCCTCAATTCATCTACCCCTTTACCCTCGTGAGGTAAATTGAATGTTATGCACTTCTCCACCAGCTCCTCTCTTTTCATTTTTATGTATTCAGCCATGGTGTTTGAGTTCACTCACTCTTTGCCACACACTCTTTGCCAGTCACTCTCACAAGTAATCTTGTTTTGTTATTTCTGTTTGCCACACAACTATTAGGGATTGTCTAGTATTCGTATCTCACTTCTACAGCCAACACCTGTGACGTAGTCTCCTTTGTCACCACGTGTCTTTGGGACTCTCTTTGGTTCGTATCTGGATTCTCTGTTGTTCGTATCCCACCGCTACTGCCACCACATGTGAGACGTCCTTCCCTGGCTCTCCCTATCAGGTTCCTACCTGCTCGTGGTTACTGCCTGTCTCTAGGCACCACCAGGGACTCCACCAGTCCAGACCGCACTCTCTTATGGTTTACCTATCCCCTCTAGCACAGATCTCAACAGATCCCCCTGCTAGGCAACCACCAGTCACGTCCTAATACTAGTATTCCCAGAGACTCTGAATACTGGTATTGTTATTCTCTTCACCGCTGCCACCATTTGTTACAGTTCCCCTTCAGCCTTGGTCATTACCTTACCCTCCCTTCTGGTCTGTGAAACCCCAGCCAAGGATCAGGCCTTTGGTAAACCAAATTAAGTATTTATTACAGATAACAAAGCTAACAAGATTAACAAGATTTCTTCTTAAGGCACATAAGCATATGGTTTTACTCAATACTAATCCGAACTCCACCTCCCTCCTTCTCCACTCTCTCCTGGTAAAACACTCTCTCCAACCCCACCAAGCAACCCACTCAGTTCTCTTCTCCCCCCTAGATTCCACTCTCACTCTTCCTTTTATACATTCAGCCATTTTAAACACTCAGCCAATCATCTCGCATTCTACTGCCCATTCACTCCCCCTCTTTCACTCCACTTACCCTGTATCTTCTAAACAACCAACACTTACCATATATACATTAATACAGGAACATCACAGCCCTCCTCTGAGGCTAAGAGGCAGTGACTTGCCCAAGGTCACCCAGTGAGCTTCATGGCTGTGTGGGGATTTGAACCCTGGTCTCCCAGGTCATAGTCCAACACCTTAACCACTATAACACACACTGGCTCTCAAGAAGAAAGTAACAGTAGCATAATCATCATAGGGTGCATCATTCTTAGTGTTGTTTGTTTAGGCTGTGCCTGTCCAGTCAGAAACACATATCCAATCCACAGCTTCATGCAAATCAGTCTTCAACTTTATTGATAACACAACTTGAACAGCAAACAACTTATAAATGCAGCTGATAAAATACTTAGTCGTAGAAGAAGGATTAATGTTGGTTGACTCCAATGGTGATAAAAGTGATGGTTATGGATGGGGTAAAAAGACAAGGCAAGGCAAGAACCTCCAGCCTTCAACTCAGTGTGGCAGAGGGAGGCTGTTTTTCTTCTGAGGAGTGCTGGTCCCAACCAGATTAGATACACTATATAGGAACAACCAACCTATGCATGATACTAAGACTTAATCAACTGCTGACAAATCAACAATGGGGAAAAATTAAAGTAGTTCCTCCAACTATGCCTCAATTGATAAAGCATTACAACCCAACAAACCTGCAAACTATCTTTTCACACTCCAGGTTCAAGAGCCTTCACAATGGCATGTTTTAATGCCCTTCCCTCTGCAGTTCTGGAGGGTAGATACCAAAAAATCCCTTACCAAGATCGTAAGTGCCCTTGTGATGCTGGAGAGGTGGAAACAGTGACTCATGTCCTTCTATACTGTACATTTTATTGCGATCTACGAAGAACTCTAATTGAACCACTCCTATTGGAAACCTTAGGACGATCAGATGCATATTACGTCCTTCTACTCTTCTCTGATCAAAATATTTACACTATTCTCAGTGTTGCTAAATTTTGTGCTGCAGCGATTAAAATTAGCCACGAACTGACTAGCGATCTCGTAACTCCTGTCGTTGGCTGGGATTTCATAATTATATCTTTGACAACTCTATTTTATAATATCATGTTTTAATGTAACATAACATAATTCTGTTCTACAATGTTTAAGTTTTTAACAACCTTATTTGATTTTATTCTATCCCATTTTATTGTATTCTGCCTTTGTGTATATATATATATATATATATATATATATATATACACACACACACACACACACACACACACACACACACGAGAAGGATCAGTGAACTTAAAGAACACCTTCTTCTGAGAGGATATTCTCCACATATTATCAATTGCAACATCCACTGAGCCTCCATTCTGTCCAGAGAAAACCTTCTCCATCATACTGAGGTGTCAAAGAGCAGAGAGCAACGGATTCCATTTGTGGTAGATTTCCATCCAGCATCTCCTAACTATCACTGAGCAATCAGGGAGAGCTACCCATTGCTGGCAAACTCTGAACATCTTCCTAGAGTCATCAGCAGGCCTCCTGTTGTAGCATTTCGCCAACCTCCTAATTTGCGCAGACTGTTGGTGAGAGCTGTGCTTAAGCTACCTATCACCAATCCAGGGTCTCATCCTTGTCACTCCAAACGCTGTATCACCTGTGTGTACCTCAGGGAGACAGCCACTTTTACAAGCACTAGGACAGGCAGGACATATTACATCAAACAGAACATCACCTGCAGGTCCTGCAATATAGTTTACATCATCGAGTGCAAAAGACCAGGATGTCATATCCAATATGTAGGAAAGACCACAACTGACCTACGCACGCGCTTCAGGAACCACAAGTCGGCAATTTTGACAAAAAAAAGTGGAGCAACCAGTTGCAAAGCATTTTAACATTGAGGGTCACAGCCTGTTGGACTTTTCCATAAAAGCGATAGAGATGCCAGCAGCTCCAGCAGCATTGACTAAAAGGGAGAACTTTTGGATATACTCTCTGGACACATTGGCACCACATGGCCTGAACCTGGAGGACAGTACCACCACTACTTAGCTTCTGCAAATGAAGCCCCTCTGAGCATTCCATCCTCAAAGCTCTATAACTGCCACCTTGCTAACAGCATTTGTATGCTGGCAGCTGATGAAGGCGGAAGCTGAAACGTTTTGTTAATATAATAAAAACCTCTGTTTGGTTAATCACAATTACATTTATATATATATATAAACGCAACTGTGATTAACCAAACAGAGGTTTTTATAAGTAGTTCTAAATGCAGGCACTAGGGAACAATATAACAACATAGTGCCCAAATGGGGCAGAACGCTCTCTACTTGGAACCTGTAGATTCAGCTGTCCACATCATTTGTTGACCTTATGTTATATTATGTTGCAGTTCATTTTTTTTACCGTTTTTTGGCCCAAAGGCCCCAAAGCAGTGAATGACATGTTAGTACAAAAGAAAGATACAATAAAAGTACATTAACTACAATAAATAAAACAATATAAAATTGCAAAATCCCCAAACACTTATCAATCACAGTGAGTATGTCTTTATGAGCTACATTCATGCTGTCACTACATATGCAGCATCCCATTGCACTTCTCACTTGGAAGCCAGGTTAACTTGCAGTATCACCACCAGTGATCTGTCACCTAAGAGCAAGCTTGCCTTCATCACACCCCAAAGGAATGACCCAAAGGGTGTCTTTCTCTTCAGGACTGACTCTCTGGTAATAACCCACCAATAACAGGGGTCTCTAAATATATAGGCTCCCCTCCTGGAAAACAGCTACAGCTGTGGCAAAGTTGTTGCTATTCATGAATGGGGCTTGCTAGCTCCTTCAACAGCCTGCTGTTTTTTGGATGCAGCAGAAAAGGGCTAGGGAGGCTAAGGCTGGTATTCACCTCATAGCCAGCAATAGTTCTTCAGCTGCTACCTGCGTCAGTATTTTAGCTACGTCATTAATTGGAGTGTCTGTATGTGTGCCTATCACATTAGCCTTATTACCTCAACAATGGTCTAATAAATGTTTTATTGTACTTGCTTTGCTGTCTTTACTTAAAATCTGCCAAAGAAAGTTATCTTGCTTGAGATAGGTCTTCTACCTATGTAGCCAAACACAGAGAGATGCCAATGATGACTCCGCTCGGTAGGTATGCTAGCAACTGGTGAACGGAGCATGCAGTGTGGATGAGATGTGCTCACAGGAGTGCTGTCCACCTCAATAATCAGTTGAAATGATGAGCACCTCAATAACCTTTGTGTATGATGCTGGTTCCAAAGGTGGTCACCTGTGGACAGGTTTCTACATCTGCCTCTGGGTTCACAAGTGCCTTTGTGTACCAGTTGCTGGGAATCACAAGTGGAGAGAGTGCTGTAGCACTCAGGTCCTTCTCGCAAATGAACGTCCCATATGTATCTGGTTGGTCATTTTAAGAACAGGATGCTGGACTAGATAGGCCTTTGGTGTGATCAAGCAGGCCTCCTCTTATGTTCTTATGAATCTTATCTTCACCTGCAATAACTGTGCTGTCATCTATATCCTGTTCTGTCTTATCCTACGCCCTTTTCTGACTTCTCCTGGTACTGGTTTGCCTTGGCTTCGTATGCTTTCTCTGTCTTTTGGGTCAATACTGCTGTCCTTTTGGGTGTCTCCCTTTCTGGTACTTGAAGGGTTTGGGCTCTGTTTTCTGTATCTTAACTGATAGGCCACAGTTCTGCCATAATACTGAAGGAGTAGAAGAATTGGGAGTTTGTACTCTCATTCTCACCACGGATGTAGGCCTCAAGCATGGCTAACTCCGTGCAGTTCAGAGAGCATAAAAAGGTAGTAACGACAGTGCTGAGTTTGCATGTTTTATGACCACAACCAAGAAACTACCTTTTATTTAGATGTTGCTTGAGATAGCTAAACCCATGCATTTTTCAACACTCCTAACCACTTGGGCCATAATCTATCTGAAGATAAACATTTTATGTCCTCTTGATTTCAGTGGGAGAATTAAGCATGTATTTAACTCCTTCCAGTTTAAATCAATCAGATTTTTAAACCTTGGATGGATTGTACCCTTACTTTTTCGCCATGAACAGATGTGCCCTGAAAAGAGATGACAAGCCCTTTGATCAGACTTGTACCTGTTGCCTTCTTTTCTGCTAACCATAATATCAGCACACCTGGCTCTGTTGTAATTGCACTGTGTTGTTGCCAAGTTGTGTTGTGTCTTTTTATCGTTTATGTAGTTCTATTGCTTCCATACTACTTTTTTCAGGGTAGAAATTGTGTGTGTGTGTGTGTGTGTATTTCACAAAATAATCTTGACACAGATTGCAGAAGCACAATAATTTATGGAATAAACACATGAAAGTTTTCTTGATAGGTATAACATATAATCTGCCATCCCTAGCTTCTCTAAAGTCCTCTGCTCAGCAACAGGACCAGGAAAAAATATGGAACCACAGAAGCAGAAAAGTGCATTGGGGGGCATTCTCCCCCCGATTAGATTTCTGAAAGAAAAATAAGAGTATGTTTCAGTTTAATGTTGCTGTCCGAAACATATTTTCTCTGATGTAAGTCCTATTGATTTTAATGAAATTAACTTTCAAGTAAGCATGCTTGAGACTGCAGTGTTGTTTTAATTTCCAAATTATGATCCAGTTATAATTTGTGTTTAAAAATGTATTTTCTTCAAGTAACCACTGAGATCCATCAATGGGGGGGGTTGCCCCCTCTTGCCCCCTGGCTTCACTTATGCCTCTGCTCTCTTGAATTAATTTTGCAAGTTCCCTCTTGCTATCCTGCATGCCTGGAATCCCTCACAGAATACTCAAGGGGTGACACCTTCTCTCTTTAAATTCTTCCTCAAAACCCACCTTTTTTTGTGAAGCCTATGCCTCAGCTGAAATAAAGTACTGCTGATATTTATTATTATTATTATTATTAAAAATTTAATAATAATAATAATAATAATAATCTGATATACAACTTAGGTTTGCTTTGCACTAAATGTTAGTTTTAGGACCCAGTGGCCCTTGTTTATATTCTACCATGAATTCCTGTGGATATGTTTTTGTTCCTGAGCTGACATTTCCATTTTTCTGATAAAGCAAGAAAAATGGACCCAGTATTCACTTGCCATTCCAGCTCCATACAGTTGCACAGCATTATTTTAGAAGCCAAATAATTCCCCACAAGCAAAACTGTCACTTTTGACTCCCTACTCATTGACACAAAACCTGGATTACCTTTTTTCCCCTTCTCCAGGTGCATCATTCTGCTCAGGCAAAACTCAGCCATAACTATTTGAGGATGTTATTCTTCTGCCGTTTGCTATTTCTCAGCATACAAACAAATCCCAAATGAACTGTAGAGGCATATAAAGGCAGGTAACATTGTAACTGGGGGAGAGTCTTCCAGAAACACAATTTTAGATATCCTGACAAAGAGATACTGTCTGGGAACACACTGGATGCGGTTATTTTTTTATAAGTACAGGCGGGCCCCGCTTTACGGCACTTTGCCTTTCGGCATTCCACTAATGCAGCGGCTTTCAGTTAGGGAAAGTCCCAGCTTTAAGGTGCTTGTTCCACTTTTACGGCGGTTTTTCTCGCCGCGCGCCATTTTTGCATCATTTTTGCGCAACACGCACCATTATCTTCAATGGGTTCCGCTTTTCGGTGGTTTCCACTTTTTGGTGGCAGTCCGGAATAGAACCTGCCATATAAGCGGGGCCCGCCTGTAGTAGTAGTATAGTTTTTTTCCTGATGGATTAAGGAATTGTTATTTAGTGATGCAGAGAGAGCGCACCAGTAGCACCTAAAAAACTAAACCAATTGATCATAGCATGAGCTTTCTATAGTCAGATGTGTTCAGGGCCATTTGCGTTCATCTATGGTGAAAAAGAGCCACATCCAGGGGGTCAAACGAGGAAGCTTTTATAAATGGGAAGACAGTAGATATGGTGGGGGGTCAGGCTGTCAATGAAGCACAAATTATTAATCTAAGTATATGTGGATATGCTGGCTCTTTTTGGTGATCTAGTAATAATTGTGGAGTTGCAAGTCTGAGTGTAGTCGAGACCCTGTTCATCAAACACAGATCATTTAAAAAATATTTTTCTTCAGGGCTCCAGATTAATCACTCTTGTTTCTACATAGTGATATGTTTCTCATAGTAACACAACCACTTCTGTTCTGCTATAGCATAACTGAACAGGGTAGAGAAAAACCAATAAATGCAAAGCTTTTACTCTAAATTCTTGCTGTAGGGCACATTCTTAGATTATAATTGCTAAATATTAGTGCAGTAACATGTTAAGCAATTTCAAAACTGCAAGTGAAGAATTGCTTCCTTCTCTAAATTCTGTCACTCTCATTTTGACTGCTTTTTCCAGACTGTTACAAAAGACTAAAAGGGTAGTTAACTGTTGCAGGGGAGCGTGGATGCTTGACACAGATGAAGGAAGGGGCCCTTTTCTTGTATGACCCTTCCTGTAAGACATTCCCAGCCATCCCTGAGCTCTCAGGTCCCCTGGTGAGGCCCTACTTCAAGTGCCTCATTCAAGTGGTGGTGGTGGTGGTGGTGATTTAGGCTGCAATCCAATACACACCTACCTGAGAGTAAGTCCCATTGAATCCAATGGAGCTTACTTCTGAGTAGACATGTATTGGATTGCAGCCTTAAATTTATATCCTGCCCTTCCTCCCAAAGGGAGCCAAGGGTGTCAAATAGATTATAAAGCACTAAAACCATCTTAAAAACAAAGCATCTTAAAAAACAATTCCAATACAGATGCACACTGGAATAAGGTATCTACTTAACAGGTTTGATTGAAAGAGAAAGATCTTCAATAGGCAGCGAAAAGACAATAGAGCTGGCTGATAACGCAGGGCCTTTTTACCCCCAGTCATAGCAACTTTTTTGGGAGACATATTCCTGCAAGAAGTTTCTATGGCCTCCTGTTCTCTGAAAAGTTTTAGGAAACTATGTAGGCCTTCTTGTTTCAGAAGGCATTTGATAGATCAGGGTTCATGCAATTTTTATCTATTTATTTAATTATTTATATCCTTCCCTTCCTCCCAGTAGGAGCCCAGGGCGGCAAACAAAAGCACTAAAAACACTCTAAAACATCATAAAAACAAACATTAAAATATATTAAAACAAAATATCCCTAAAAACATATTAAAACAAAACATCTTGGTTAAAGCTCTAAAAACATATTAAAAAGCAATTCCAGCACAGACACAGACTGGGATAAGGTCTCTACTTGAAACGCTTGTTGAAAGAGGAAGGTCTTCAATAGGCACCAAAAATATAACAGACGCCTGTCTAATATTTAAGGGGAGGGAGTTCCAAAGGGTAGATGCCGCTGCACTAAAGGTCCGTTTCCTATGTTGTGCAGAATGAACCTCCTGATAAGATAGTATCTGCAGGAGGCCCTCACCTGCAGAGCGCAGTGATTGACTGGGCATATAAGGGGTAAGACGGTCTTTCAGGTATCTGGTCCCAAGCTGTATAGGGCTTGGTACACCAAAACCAGCACCTTGAACTTAACCAAGTAGCTAATAGGCAGCCAGTGCAACTCAATCAGCAGTGGGGTGTCATGTTGGTGGTACCTTGCCCCAGTCTTGCCACTGCATTTTGCACCAGCTGCTGCTTCTGTACCAACCTCAAAGGCAGCCCCACATGGAGCGCATTACAATAATGCAGCCTGAATGTTACCAGTGTGTGGACAACAGTGATCAGGCTATCCCAGTCCAGAAATGGCAGCAGCTATCTTATCAACTAAAGCTGGTAAAAGGCACTCCTAGCCACTGAGGTCAGCTGAGCCTCTAGCAACAAAGATGGATCCAGAAGCACCCCAGACTACTGACCTGCTCTTTCAGGGGAGTATGACCCCATCCAAAGCAGGCAACTAACCAATTATCCAAACTTGGGAACCACCAACTCACAGCATCTCTGTCTTGCTAAGATACACACTCAGTTTATTGGCCCTCATCCAGCCCACCATCGAGTCCAGGCAGCGGTCCAGGGCTTGCATGGCCTCTCCCGATTCAAATGTTACAGAGAAATAGAGCTGGGTATCATCAGCGTACTACTGACATCTCATCCCAAATCTCCTGATGATTGTTCCCAATGGCTTCATATAGATGTTAAACAGCATTGGGGACAAGATGGTACCAACGGGCTGAAAGACAATCACCCAATGCTATTCTCTGAAAACGACCCTGGAGATAGGAACGGAATCATTGTAAAACAGTGCCTCCAATACCCATCTCACCAAGTTGGCCCAGAAGGATACCATGGTCAATGGCAGTTATTGTGCTGCTGCTGGACAGGGTTGCCTTTATATCTTATTGTCTTGAATGGTTTAAATTTTCAGTTTAACCATATTGGAATTTATTTTCATAGTTATTAGCTAATCTGAGAGCCTATTTTTTGTGATTGAAAGTTGGATAAAAATGATTAAATCTTAAAGTAGTACATGCATCTTTTTTTAAAAGATAAAACACCACTTTCAGATGACCTGTTTATTGAAGCATCAACCAGATTTGTTTGCTTAGAGATTAGATTTTGTTGGTTATTTAATGAGCATTCACTCTGATCTGTTAACAGAGAGATTAGATGAGGTTGCATCAAAGAAGTCTTATCCTATAATAATAATAATAATAATAATAAATTTAATTTTTGTGTCGCCTATCTGGCCGAAGCCACTCTAGGCGACGTACATATTAAAATTCAATAAAATACAATATAATTACAGAATAAAATACAATGCAGTCAACACTAATGCAGGCGTAAAACTATGTAGGACAATCAGAAACAATAAACAATCACAGAAAAATTAGCCCACCCCGGAGATCCCAAAGGCCTGTCCAAAGAGCCAAGTTTTTAAGGCTCGGCGAAATGTATCCAGGGAAGGGGCATGGCGAAGATCAAACGGGAGGGAGTTCCAGAGAGTGGGGGCCGCCACTGAAAATGCCCTCTCTCTAGTCCCCACCAACCTAGCTGTTTTCGTTGGTGGGACTGAGAGAAAGCCCTGCGTGGCTGATCTAGTCGGGCGGCTTAATTTGTGGTACTGGAGGTGCTCCTTCAGGTAAACTGGGCCGAGACCGTATAGGGATTTAAAGGTTAACACCAACACCTTGAATTGGGCCCGGAAAACAACTGGAAGCCAATGTAGATGAAATAACACTGGTGTGATGTGATCGCGGCGGCGGCTGTTTGTAAGCAACCGAGCCGCCGCATTCTGCACCAGTTGTAGTTTCCGGACCGTTTTCAAGGGTAACCCCACGTAGAGCGCATTGCAGTAGTCTAATCGAGAGGTGACCAGGGCATGTACTACCAGTGGGAGCTGATGAATAGGGAGGTAGGGTTGCAGCCTCCGTATGAGGTGTAGTTGATACCAAGCTGCCCGGCTCACTGCCAAAATTTGAGCCTCCATGGACAGCTTGGAATCAAGAACAACCCCGAGGCTGCGGACCTGATCCTTCAGGGGTAAACTCACCCCATTAAGCCTCAGGTCAACAACACCCAACCTTCCCCTGTCACCCACAAGCAGCACCTCGGTCTTATCAGGATTAAGCTTCAGCCTGTTCCTTCCCATCCACCCACTCACGGATTCCAGGCACTTGGACAAGGTCTCCACAGCCAACTCCGGTGAGGATTTAAAAGAGAGGTAGAGCTGCGTGTCATCAGCATATTGGTGACACCACAGCCCAAAACTCCTGATGATAGCTCCCAGCGGTTTTATATAGATGTTAAATAGCATGGGAGAGAGGATAGAACCCTGTGGCACTCCACAAGTGAGGGGCCAAGGGTCTGAAACCTCATCCCCCAATGCTACCTGTTGATGCCTGTCAGAGAGAAAGGAACGGAACCACTGTAAAACAGTGCCTCCTATTCCCAATCCTTCCAGGCGATCTAACAGGATACCGTGGTCGACAGTATCAAAAGCCGCTGAGAGATCCAGGAGGACAAGAAAGGTGAATTCTCCCCTGTCTAATGCCCTCCTCATATCATCCACCAGAGCGACCAAGGCTGTTTCAGTACCATGTCCAGTCCTGAAACCCGATTGGTATGGATCCAAATAATCCGTTTCATCCAAGTGTGCTGACAACTGGTTAGCCACCACTCGCTCAATGATCTTGCCCAAAAATGGCAAATTCGAAATGGGGCAAAAGTTGTTCAAGACTTGGGGATCCAAGAAGGGTTTTTTCAAAATGGGTTTTATAATTGTCTCCTTGAGGGCCGGTGGCAGTACACCCTCTTTCAAGGATGCATTTACCACCGCCCTGATCCCTTCGCCCAATTTCTCCTTGCAATTCATAAGGAACCATGATGGGCAAGGATCAGTCAGACAGGTGGTAGGCTTCACCGTTGAAAGTACCTTGTCCACATCCTCAGAAGGAAGAGGCCGGAACCGATCCCACTGAACCGGATTGCAACTGGTCAACTCTGGATCTTCTACTGCATCCACAGCGTACGGAATTGAGTTCTTCAGGTGTTCGATTTTATCATCAAAGTGCCTTGCCAATTTGTCACAGGAAGCCTTAGAGTGCTCCAAGGGTTCCTGAGCAACTGGACCGACCAGGCTTCGGACCACTTGGAACAGCTTCCTGGGACAGCACTCTGCAGATGCAATACAGGCAGCAAAGAAATCCTTCTTTGTTGCCTTTATTGCCACCTGGTAGGCAGCTATTGCTACTCTAACCTGTGTCCGAACATCTTCAGAGCGGGATTTCCGCCACCGACGTTCTAGTCGTCTCACCTCCTGTCTCAGACTTTGCAACTGGGGTGTGTACCATGGTGCGGTCTGAGTTCTGTTCAGGGGGAGAGGACGTTTCAGAGCCACCCGGTCTAATGCCCTGGTGATTCCCTCGTTCCACTCCATCACCAGGGTTTCGACCGGGCAACCTTCAGCAGGTTCCAATTCCCCCAGCGCAGTCAGGAATCCATCCGGATCCATCAGGCGCCTGGGGCGGACCATTCTAATAGGTCCTTTACCCCTGCAGAGGGTGTGTGGCAACGAGAGGTCGAAGTTCACCAGATAGTGATCTGACCATGACACGGGGGTAAAAGAAATAGCCCTCAACTTCAGAACACTCCCCGCCACTCCCAAGACAAATACAAGGTCAAGGGCATGACCGGCTACATGGGTGGGCTCAGTGTTACTAAGGTGCAGTTCCCAGGAAGCCATGGTTTCGAGGAAATCCCGAGGGGCTCCGAAGAGAGTGGAGTTATCCTACACTTTCCAGTACATTTTCTGTCGCTTTCCTTGTCACAAAAAAGTCCAATTTTTTGGGAAGCAGCTTTGTAGCACAAGAGCCCCAAGTAAAATTTAACTATGAGACCTGAATTTGCTGGTATGTAATGGAATCCCACCTGACAAGAGCAACAGTCTGGAAGCGCCCTAAGGCTGCAGTCCTGTACACACTTACTTTGAGGCAAGATTATTCAAATTAATTTTTACTTTGAACACAGAGGGCCTTACTTATTAGTAAATGTGTGTAGGTTTGGAAGGCATAACTGCAATCCTAAATGAATGAATTTCTAAGAAGACCCACTGAACTGAATTGTACAATACTACAAGGAAAAAAGTTATATTCTATCAAAGTCAAATTGCTAATATATACCAGAGTTGATAAGCCCATAAAACAAAAGAATCAGTTACCCAATTGGTGACCCACCATAGGACCTTGTGGTAAAGGGTGGGTAGTTGTAATTATTATCATCATCATCATCATCATCCTGAAGCTTATCTTCTTCCCTATATGGCTCTGCTAACTTATATGGGAATGGTTAATGGCACCCAATCTGGAAGTGTTGTGCGTCAAATAATCTACTCCCCAACTGCAGTTTGTAAAAATTATAATCCAAATCAACAGGACTTTATTTATTTATATTTATTTATTTGTTAAATTTCTATACCGCCCGACTAGCATAGCTCTCTGGGCAGTGTACAACAGAGAAATAATACAACAAAGAAATATAAATATACACAGTATATAAGTAGCCAAACAATAATAATAAACAACAAACTAATGAAAACATCTCAATAAATATACAATTAAGCAATCCCCACACACTTCACAACAGTGTCTAACAAAAATATGCTGTAGTCCAAATAACAACAAAAATGAATCTCCAAAATTAAATCTTGACCCCAAAAACAACTAAAAAACAACTAACCCCAGTAGTCTATAGACATCCCGAGCAGCAGGTTCATGCGCTCATGCGCACATACACACACACACACGGTCTCTGGCCCCTTCAGCAGTTGCTGCTTTTGTAGCTGGAGAGAGACAGGGCCCCACCCTTCCAGGCCAGGTGGAAATTAGCCAGAAATGCAGGGAGCAGGTCTTGCAGAAACTCACACAGGTAGATGGTCTCTGGCCCCTTCAGCAGTTGCTACTTTTGTAGCTGGAGAGGAACAGGGCCCCACCCCTCCAGGCCAGGTGGAAATTAGCCAGAAATGCAGGGAGCAGGTCTTGCAGAAACTCACACAGGTAGATGGTCTCTGGCCCCTTCAGCAGTTGCTGCTTTTGTAGCTGGAGAGAGACAGGGCCCCACCCCTCCAGGCCAGGTGGAAATCAGCCAGAAATGCAGGGAGCAGGTCTTGCAGAAACACACAGGTAGATGGTCTCTGGCCCCTTCAGCAGTTGCTGCTTTTGTAGCTGGAGAGAGACAGGGCCCCACCCCTCCAGGCCAGGTGGAAATTAGCCAGAAATGCAGGGAGCAGGTCTTGCAGAAACTCACACAGGTAGATGGTCTTTGAAACGAATGCTGATGAAAGTTAAAAAGGAAAGCACAAAAGCAGGACTACAGCTGAACGTCAAGAAGAGTAAAGTAATGATAACAGAAGATTTATGTAACTTTAAAGTTGACAACGAGGACACTGAATTTAGGATTATCAAAACCTTGGCACAGTCATTAACCAAAATGGAGACAATAGTCAAGAAATCAGACGAAGGCTAGGACTGGGGAGGGCAGCTATGAGAGAACTAGAAAAGGTCCTCAAATGCAAAGATGTATCACTGAACACTAAAGTCAGGATCATTCAGACCATGGTATTCCTGATCTCTATGTATGGATGTGAAAGTTGGACAGTGAAAAAAGCGGGTAAGAGAAAAATCAACTCATTTCAAATGTGGTGTTGGAGGAGAGCTTTGCACATACTATGAACTGCGAAAAAGAGAAATAATTGGGCGTTAGAACAAATTAAACCAGAACCATCACTAAAAGCTAAAACGATGAAACTGAGGTTATCATACTTTGGACACATAATAATAAGACATGATTCACTAGAAAAGACAATACTGCTGGGGAAAACAGAAGGGAGTAGAAAAAGAGGAAGGCCAAACAAGGGATGGATTGATTCCATAAAGGAAGCCACAGACCTGAACTTACAAGATCTGAACAGGGTGGTTTATGCTGTTGGAGGTGGCTGATTCATAGGGTCACCATAATTTGTAATCGACTTGAAGGCATGTAACAATAACAGGTCAGTGGACATATAAAAATCAGTGTTGTACATATTCCAGCCACTTGGTGGAGCAATATACAAAGATTATTTTTTTGAATATGTTCCTCATGACCATGACAACTGGCTCTGAAAAGCTGTGATTTGGGGGTGTTAACTTGTAATCAAAATATCAGGCATTCCTATGGCAAGTTTACTCAGAAGCAGGTCCCGCTGTGTTCAATAGGATGTAGTTCCACATATGTGTGTGTATGGCTGATGCCTGAGATTGCTCAAATCCCTCTGAAGCAGTTAACTATTATACTGTATGTTGGACAGAATTTTCATTTATGTAACTGGAAAATATGCTACAAGATCTGTCCAATATTATCATGCACACAACTGTTAGTATATTGAGTTTATTGTGTATCTCAAATTAGTGATACATACAAATGCGTCTCTAAACAAGACTTGCCATTCTCCACCCGCCGGGGAGCAAGGCCAGAAGATTTGACAAATGTAATCATAATTATGGTTTCAATACTTAATAAGATAGATTTCAGTCCTCTATCTTCTTCCTCTCTTCAACCCCTTGACCCCCCCCCAAAAAACAACTTCAGGAAGGATGTCTTTTTTATTTCTTTATTTGCAGGATTTTAAAAAAAACCAAAATGTTCATTCCTCAATTTCACTATGCTTGACCTGGGAGGTAAAACTGCCTGGCAACAAAATGGCTTACTTCCACTGCTCAAGTGATGCGCACACCCTCAGCCTAACCAGCCTCTCAGGGTTATTGTGAATGGAACAACACGTATACTACTGTTAGCCCCCAGGGGGAAGGGCAGCATACAAACGTAATTATAAACATAGCCACCAGTGTTTTCTCCAAGTTAAATGCATAGACCATATTTTTTTAGAATGTCTTTCTAAAGTAAATCCCTTTCAGTCCCAATGTCAGGTTTAAACAGAAGAGGTCATGTTGCAGCACTAGGATAGATTATTGTATTGACACAGCACAAACATTAATTCAGTCGAATTTGTGCCTGAAGCATATTCTTACTACTTCACTTGAGCATGGCAGATTATTTTTAATCCTCTTCCTGATAAAGTTGCATAACGGGAGAAAACTGCATACTAAACATATTTAAGTGCAACTTTATTTTCAAGAGCATGGATTCTTTACTGCTATTCCAGAGATCAGGCAGGATAAGTGTGCGGTGTATGTGGAACAGGTGTTGGATGCACACAGATTCGCAGCTCCCACAGATTCTCCATCAGAAGGAGTAAGATTTGGTTTATTTCAAAGCACAGGATTTTCTTGCTTTAAAATTTAGTTGCATCTATTAGATTTGGACAAAATGACCCCATTCTCTTGCCCTCTGGCTCAGAGCTGAAAACAGACTGTATCACTTTCAAGCACAGGGAAGTGTTCCATTTCTTCACGCCATTTGATTTTGGCCACTGGCATTTCAGAAAGGCCACTGCAATGGCTAGACCATGGACTGACCTTCCACATTGTTTCTGTTTCCCTTTCTGGATTGGCCAATACAAAAAGATTTCACACCCTATATGAAGGTTCATGATTGTATCATGTGGACAAGAATTCTTGTGTGTCCAGCCACAAGACAGAAAAAAGCAGGGTACTGTTATGGTTGGAAAGAGTTGAAGGAGGCAAAGAGCAGGTAAAGCTATTTGCATGGTTTTCATGGTTTTCAAGGGAGCAGGGCTCTGAATCCGGCCCATAGAAGATCTCCACTTTGAGCCCACCGGCAGCTATCTTGAGAAACCTGACAACTGCAATGGTGTGAAAATTCTTGCACAGGCATTCTTTGTCATATGTAATGCTTTACAAACTGCTCCCAGTCAGGACATTATGATGTGTCCACACATGCTAAACTAGACATATATATGGTCTTCATACATCTTTTCCTGCACAACTATGAATAACAGTGTAGCTAAGTATAATTCAAGTGTCCTCCGGCATCTAAAATTAGGGCTTAAATAGAGCCTACTGCCCAGAGACATTTTCTCAGTGGTAAAAACATCTGCATTATCAGTTTCAGGATGTTTACACAGTCATTGTCTACCTCTTTTTTTCCCCACAGGCATCATGGTTTATTTGCTTCAATGTTCTTGAGCAGAAAAGCATCACTCTTCAGTCAGTCTTTGCAGACTTGTAGCTGTACATTTTATTGGTCAATAAATATACCATTGATTGACACTTAATGTGCTTTCTCCTCCTTACTTTCTCAAATGGATATAAGATCAGGGACGTAAATCTTGAGGTAGTTCTTGGCATGAGTGAAGGAGCTGGCTTTTCCAGTTTCCATGTTTTGTTCTGCATGGAAGTATGTGGTCTGACAACCAATTCAAGATCTTTTAGTGAATTATCTGTTTTCAGATAAATTTGCACATTTAGAAAACCAAAATGTAGGTGGCAGCCAGCAGTGAGGTGGTTCACTAGCGTAGCAAAACTATTGGTGGTCAGAGTGCAATGATAGAGGACAAGAGGACGTCCCCTATTACCTTTCTCACCAGGAGATGCCAATGCAGGTGGGGGGGGTACTACAGCCACTGTGGGCACAGACTTATGACATCATCAGAGGCAACCCTTTATTTAGAAACCATGTGCTTGAAGTTGCTGGCTGTATCACTCAATGAGAAGGATGAGACAGTCCTTCCCTCTATTGTTGCATCATGGCCATTGTCAGTTTCGTTAAGTAAACAACTTTTACTTACATTTGCCACTGAATATAGGCATTTTAAATATATACTGTATACTGAAGAAAGTGTTGAGGCCTTGAGTACTGAGGTGACACAGAGTGGTAAGCGGTGGTAAGGCAGCCGAAAGCTCTGCTCACAGCCGGAGGAAGTCAAATCTCCGGTAAAAGGGGTCAAGGTCAACTCAGCCTTCCATCCATCCGTGGTCGGTAAAATGAGTACCCGGCACATGCTGGGGGGTAAAGAAAGGCCAGGGAAGGAACTGGCAATCCTACCCCATATATACGGTCTGCTTAGTAAACGTCGCAAGACATCACCCTAAGAGTTGGAAACGACTCGCACAACAAGTGCAGGGACACCTTTACCTTTACAATGTAACAAAGACAACCATCAAAATATCTTCGTTACTATTGTTATTTTCATTCCCTATGACAGTAACATACCAAAACCAAAATAGCGTAAAAATATGCATATTCAAATTGGCCATCAACAGTGTAAGCAGCCAAAGTTAGCTGATTAATGTACTCATTAAACCAACTCAAGTTCACAATTCTTAACTAGCATGACTTTCAAACAGTGTCCAAATGGCCTCTCTGGTGTGAGTTATTGCAGCTATGAGGAAGGAATTTGACCTTAGACCCTGATTTTTATCTTAGACCTGATTTTATCTGAAGTCATGGGTAAATGTGGATAACAACTGGTTGCACATTCCTTGATTGCATCAAACAATGCCTCCAGGTAGTTCAAGGGGGGTTGCATGAGCATTGTAATGCAGGTAGGTTTTAAAAGATTAAATGAGGCAAATGTCTTTGATTCCATAGTGCTCCTCTGCCACCTTGGGCTCCTGCGGGGAAGAAGGGCTTGATATAAATCAAATAGATAAATAAATAAATGTACGCTTATTTGCTCATTTTATCTTCTGTATTTTGAATGATGGTGGCATTTCAACAGGATCTTTAGAAAAGAGCAGAATGCCAATAGCAGAAACAGCAGAAACAACTCTGGTTTCTGAAGCTTTTAGAAGTAGTATAATAATAGCTATTTGGCAAGAGCAGGCTTAACACTCTTCTTATGAGTGTTAAGCCTACTTTTGCCAAATAGCTTATCATCATATATTTAAAGCAAAAACAAAAAACAGCCCCTGGATTGTATAACTTCACATTGCAGATTTGACGTTTCCCTGTGTGTGATAGAATCACTGCACATAAAACAGCATATGTCAGGTTCATTTCTTCTTTGGGGCATCAAGTTTTCAATAAGCTGCACAAGCCAGCCCCTTCCTTGTCCGCAACTGCCAGCTGGGGGGCAACTGGACTCCTTGGGACTATGCAGCTTGCCCACGGCTGCACAGGGGGCAGGGCACATAACCCCTGAGCCACTCACTGTCGGGTGATCTTTAGCTGGCCCTTGACACCCAGGAGACATGAGTGGGGATTTGAACTCACAGACTCTGGACTCCCAGCCAAGCTCTCCTCCCCACTGTGCTATACCAGCTGTATTTGTCCCCAAATGTAGTACCCATTCAGAAGCAAACAGTGGTGTGTGCCTGCATGGGTGGGTGTGAGTATGACTTTCATCAGGAAACTGGCACAGGCCCCAATCCACAACAGTGCATATTCAAGAATGGGTTCTGCAGCAGTTATTTCTTCAAAATAGTGGTGCCCAATTTAAGCATGTTCATTTTTTAAAAAAATGAATCATGCGACATGTTATTTAGCCCGTTTTAGTATATTCCCTTCAACAGCGCACATACTAAAATTTGGCCCTTTCTACTTTCCAATCTGCTGTTTTCCATTCATACTGAAGGGAATGGATCAATTATGCAGCTTCCTAATGACCACGCCCTCTTAAGGTCAAACTACCACTTCCTCTGGTTAACTTGGCAACCGAGCATGCTCAGTTTGTTCCAGAGTAAGTTTCATAAAAAAAAAATCCTGAAGTGCAATTATTTGTATTTGCACAATCCAGCTGAAATACAAATATTTGTTTGAACAGTGTTATGCTTTTTTGCACAAGTTAGGGGGGAAAGAAAAATAAAGCACTTTTTGCAGCAGACATGCAGAACAGGAGCCAGCAGGAAATGATATGAACAAAGGGAGGAGGAGGGAGTGGGCATGGAGAGGGGAATGATTGACACACCCACCCAAATGCATTGAGCAAAGCGTCTGCAAGCCCCAAAAATACGAACTGGAGATGCTTTTTCCTTCCCTTTTCAGATTATAAATGGATTGGTTTGATATGGGGAAACTGTGTGATAGCTGCTGATTGCTTTCAACGTCATGTGAACCATCCAAATTAAATGGGGATGCAAATAGCACCTATCTCACAGTAAGTTGCTGTGTGAACCAGCCCTGTCTCATCTGATGTAAACAATTACAATAGTTTTTTCACATGGATGTTGTTGATGTGCTTATCCCTGGAAACATGCAACTGGAAGGGTTTTAAAAAATTTAAAGGTTTTGACCTTCTTTAAAATAAATAAAAATAAGTACTGAGCATTAACATAAACAATAATTAACCATTTGGATATAACTACTAGGGGGAAACAGTCAAATCGCACGATAATTATTAAAGACCTTTAAGAAACAAAAAGTATGTGAAGTTTCCTAATACTACCTTTTAACTAAACATGATGAGGGTATGAATCATGAAAATTAACATAAAGACAGATTATAACACTGGTGAGGTCTGGGACCTTCAGGAAGATTTTCTGTGGGTTGACCTACACACATGCAGCAGAATGAAGCAGGAGAATGGACTGTGCCACTATAAACTGCATGATCACATCTTTGAATGCTCCCTTACATAAAAACTCCATGCAAGCAGAAAACTAGGAAAGCAGGATAGTGACTTTGTAAGAATTGCTTTATATACAAGGAGTATACCAGAGAGTAAGAAGAGGCAAGCAGACACTCGTACAGAGGGCAGAAGGTTCCCCAGAGATCAGCTTGGTAGGTCTCCAGCTAGATACTGTACTGTCAACTCTTTCTCTGCCTATTCCAACTGCAGCCAGCTTCGTCACCAAGCACTGGCTTCTGCCCCACCCTTGCAGATGAATTGCCTACTCAGGAAAACACAGGCTCCCGGAGAAGAAATTGCGGCTGCTTTGCTCTTCCACCAGTCCTCAGCAAATCATCTATACTTGGGTTTCTGATTTGTCTCATCCCGACAAACTAGAAGCTGTAGCCAAGGTTTGTTCTATGACAGTGGTTCCCAACTTTTATGAGTACGGGACCCCCTTTATAAGCTTAAAACTTTTTGTGACCCCCTCCCCCCAGGGAGGCAGGCTGGCTGCCAGGAAGGAAGGGGAAAAGCAGCCTTTCCTTGCAGCCTTGCTTCTTTTTGCTTCACAAAAAAAGCCCTCTCCTCTCGTTCTGAGTAAGGGCGTCGTCAGCAGTGCAAGGAGATGGGAGTCAGTGATAGTATTCCCCTCTTCTTCCTGGTAGCTCCACCCTCAGCCTCCTTTGGCATCTGCCATGTGTTCTATAGGCAGATGCCTGCCCTTGGTGTGCCTCAAAGACACTCTGGCACTTCAGCAAAAATCCTCCCCTCTTGTTTGGGGCAAGGGGGAGGTGTCATCTGCAGCTGCAGTGGGAAGCAGAAAGTGTCAAGGGAGTGAAGACTAAAAAAAAAATCATTTCTTTACTATTCGTGGCCCCCTCTGATTACTTCGTGCCCCCCCTGGGGGTCACGGCCCCCAGGTTGGGAACCACTGTTCTATGATTTGTTTGGAGGAGACAAACCACAAGCCCATGCGCACAGCAGCACAGCAACAGCAGAACTGGAGGAGAAGCAAAGCAACTGCGATCTCCAGGAACCCATACCTTTGTGCTAAGCCATGGTTTGGCACAGTGTTAAGTGCAAACTGGGCCTCTATTTTCACACCATGAATGGTCAATATGCATAGTCTCCAAATGGCTATGCATAATAACCAGTCAATGTATTCAGTCCCCTGTTTATGCTGTCCAGTTGTACAACACATTCTCCAAAATCATTTGGAGAATATGCACACTGAGCAGGCAGACAATGTCTGGTGAATGTGCACCATGGCTGGTGTTTATGCACATCTGCCATTCAACTCACATTCACCACTATTTATAAATGCATGGCATGCATTGTATGTTTTTAAATTCCATTTTTTAAAGTGCTACTGCCCTCAGCTTCTCTCTCATCCCTGCAAACACTAAGCGAGTTAATTCAACAGATCCTTCCGATTTATGCTCTAGGCATTCATGGTACCACATATTATGTAAAAATAATTAGCATGCTATGTAATCCCTGTGCACATTACCAGAATACATCCCTTATGTAACACAAAGTCTGCAAATAAAATCTGCGGTGTAGCTGAAATGAATGATATGCAGTTTCATTGTTCAAACTTTAATAATCCCTTTCCAATTTCTCTTTTGTTTTTTTCTGCTTTGTCATTTGAGCCACGCTGCTGCACAGAGGCTGCTAAATCCATAAAGCTCCCAGATTCCATACAGAACCCGCCTTACGTACTACAAAAAGCTTATTATACAACATTATAATTCTTTGCATACCACACATTGATTAGGAATGGATACACCGTTGCTCCCTCTTTCAAACAGACCGATAAACCTCAGTGCCAGAGTTAACAAAACATCCACAAATTAGTGCCACTTGTCAGCTCAGCAAGTTCCCTCACTTCTGATTGCTAAGAACAAAAACCATGTTTAATAATTAAAAATAAAGGAGTAAGGCAATGAGACACCCATGATTATTATGTGATGCCAACAAGTCCATTCACTGATAAGCTCCAGGCTGGATTACTGTAATGTGTTCTATGGGGGGCTGCCCTTGAGGTTGGTCTGGAAGCTGCAGCTGGTACAAAATGTGGTAGCACAACTACTCACTGGGGCAGGATATCGCCAACATGTCAACCTGCTGCTGGAACAATTGCATTGGCTGCCCATTAGCTACCAGGCTGAGTTCAAGGTTAACAGAGCTTGGAAAAGTTACTTTTTTGAACTACAACTCCCATCAGCCCAATCCAGTGGCCATGCTGGCTGGGGTTGATGGGAGTTGTAGTTCAAAAAAGTAACTTTTCCAAGCTCTGGTTATGGTTTTGGTGTACAAAGCCCTATGCAGCTTGGGACCAGGATCCCTGAAAGATCTTCTTACCCCTTATATACCCAGCCGATCACTGCGCTCTGCAGGCGAGGGCCTCCTGCAGGAACCATTTGATCAGGAGGTCTGTTTCACACAATTTAGGAAGTGGACCTTTAGTGTTGTGACACCTTCCCTTTGGAATTCCCTCCCCTTAAACAATAGACAAGCACCATCTCTGTTATCTTTTTGACACCTACTGAAGACTTTCCTCTTCCAACAAGCCTTTTAAGTAGAGACCTTATTCCAGTCTGCGTCTGTGTTGGAATTGCTTTTTAAGATGTTTTTAAAGATGTTTTTAAAAAAAGATGTTTTTACATATGTTTAATTTTAATATGTTTTAGAGTGTTTTTAGTATTTTTGTTTGCTGCCCTGGGCTCCTTCTGGGAGGAAAGGAGGGATATAAATGTAAATAACATCATCATTTCAGGAATTTTGGAATAGTGAACAGGCAATGATTAATTACAACCCTTTTGCAATTTTATGAGAATGTATAGCTAGGATTTTACCAATTTTCTGAAGATTTGACAATTTCAAAAGGTTTAAAATGATCAAAATTCCTAAACTTCTAAACATTGTCAAAGTGTCCAGGAACTGTCAGAAATCGTTACTTTTTAAAAAAATCATGTTTATTAAAATGGTCCTCCCACTCTTTATTATTTTCTGAATGTTGCTCATATTACTAATAATCTTATTTTTTTAACCTATAGTTATTTTATTCATTTCTCTATGAATCTTAAATTATTATTATTTTAACCTGGAAGGCATTCACTGCTTTTTGTTAATTTATATTAAATGAATTTAACTAGTTTTTATTAATATGGTATTATATTAAAATATGTTACTATGTATAGCTTTAGTTTCCAAATAAAATAATGTTAAAACTAAAAAAAAAAACACCTTGCTGATCTACCATAGATTTCCCAGAGATCTACTAGTAGATTTTGAGTTTATCTTCTGCCCACCCTGCTGTAAGTGTGCTTCCAAATGAGTCTTTATTGTGGGATTGGCACTCTTCATGCATGCAAGGTTTTTTTTGCTGGGTCCACATGACATCATTGTCAAACACCAACCCATATATTCTCCCCATTTAATCCAGATTTAACATTTCTGGTGAAAGTCTGAGAAGTTAAAGTTACCAATGTCCCATTTGCAATATCTCAACAAAAATATTTAATCCCCCATTGGGAAACACCCTAAGTCAGACAACAAGAGTTAGTGTTGGTTCACACTGATAACAGATATACTGAAAGGTCCTTTTGTTCCCAAGCTGAGAGAGATTTCTCAAGAAAGCATCATCTCATGGGCCTGGGAAAGAAAAAAAAAAGTTCTGGCCTGGATAACGTTATACCGATTGACGTATTTATTTCTTCCTGTTGGCGTCAGGTGCCTTAAATATGAGCCAAGGAAAAAAACAAGTAGCTTTGGAAAGGAATTTTCTTCACTGTGCTTACTGTAAAGGCAGCTGCTTTCTCAGAGATCCATGCCTTGGGTCATAGGAAATTTGTGCATGCATGTACACACACACATTGATAACCCAAGTTTATGAGATATTTTCTTGTACATGCGTGCAAGCTATCTTGAGCCACCCTGCCTGGAGAGGCAGCCATGGAGAAACATTGTTTTGCCCTCCCCAGTTCCCAGAGCAGTAGGAAATGCCAGGGGCAGTCTTCTTCAAGGTCAGTTTATTTGCAAGGAAAGAGTACTGGAGGCTTATGATGTCTTATGTAATTAACTATTTATTTACAAATAGGCATGCTGAGCTGGTAAAAGTCAATCACATGCATAAGCAGCACTATTTCTAAAGCAACATTAGTTTCCAAATCCTAGGTTGTGTGCATATTCCTATTTACTCTGCATCCAGTATGTTCCCACCACTGGTTTGGGAAGCAGCATACACAAAACATTAGCCACAATCCATATCTATCCTGTCATTTCTTATGAAATACTGCGTTTTTATGCATTTTCCCCCAAACCAGCTTTGATGTGAATAGAGAAAAAGGACAACCCAGCTAGGTTTTAAGCCAGTAATGAGCATGCAGCCTTAGAAACACCTTTTGCAGCACCAAACCTCTTAATGACTGTTTCAGACAAACTTCAAACTCAGGATGTTTTTCTCTTTTTCTGTCTACCTTCAAACAGAAAATTGTTACTTCCAGCCCCACCTCAGAAGGTGGGGTGCAACATAAACTCTATAGTGTCTTTTGAGTAGCCATCAGCCATCCACTTCTTTGTACTTTACTCAGTTGAACTATGGAATTCACTGCCACGAAGGGCTCATCTACACGGTGGTTTACTGTGTGTTTGGTGCTACTCACATCTCCCTTTAATTCACATGGTTCACATGATGTTACCGGCAAACAGAAGGTATGCAGTTTTCCCCCTGTAAATCTGTACTAACCCTACCCACTGATAATTCAAAAAGGGGAGGGAAACCCATCTCCACTGTGCTGCGCTCCTCCTTGCAGATGCTTTACTCCAATGCTTTTAGGTGGGTGTGTCAATCGTTCCCTTCTCCATGCCTACTATCTCCTCCTCCCTTCTTTCATTTCATTTCCTATGGGCTGGCAAGCAACTTCCAGCTGCTCTCCTCCATTCTGCTGGCCTTTTTTATGTTGCTGCAAATGGTGCCATTTATATTATTCTTTTCCCCCTAACTTGTGCGCAAAAGCATAACACTGCTCAAACAAAGATTTGTATTTCAGCTGTATTGTACCAGTGAAAATACAAATAATCACACTTCTGTGTTGTTGTTGTTGTTTTTAAATGGAACCTACTGCAGCCGGTAGAACAAACTAAGCATGCTCAGTTGCCAAGCAACCAGAGGAAGTAGAAATGTTAAATTGGAGGGTGTGGTTATTAGGAAACTGTGTGATTGATCCTTCCCCTCAGTGTGTATAGAAAACACTATCTTTGAAGCTGGCATTGAGCCCTTACTGTGGACAGTGCAAACAGAAAACAAAGGTAAAAACAGCATCTTTAGGATGAAGTTATGCTACCGTGTGGATAAGCCCAAAATGTGGGGCTGGCCACCAACTTAGACTGCTTTAAAATAAGATTTTTTATTTATTTCATTTATAGACTGCCTTCTGTCAAAAGACTACAGGGCAGCTTACAGTACATAACAAAGCAATGAAAAACAATATCACAACCAAATTCATTATAGTTATACAACAGCAGATAAATTAATACAGATGGCCTGGTACAAATGAATAAATAAGTCTGTAGCTGATGACAAAAGCTCAAATCTTTTTTTAAAAGGACGGGTTAAGTCTGAGGGAACTTGGTGCACCTCCACAGCCAAGGAATTCCACAAGTGGGACATCACAATAGAGAAGTCCCTATCCCAGGTCATGGCACAAGGGGAAATGTTCATCAACAGGATCACAAGAAGGGCCTCCCCTGCAACTTCTCAAAGACCAGGTCAGCAGATACAAGGAGAGGTGCTCCCTTAAATATTTGGGTCCCTATCCATTTAGAGCTTTATAAGTCAGTGTCAACATCCTGGGAGATTACAGCCTGGCAACCAGTGCGGATCACGGAGAATAGGTGTAATATGGCCCCAGTTCGATGCATTGCTCAGCATCCTGGTGACAGCATTCTGTACCAGCTGCAGCCTCCAGTCTGTCCACAATGGTAGCCCCATGTAAAGAACATTACAGTAATTCCAATGTGAGGTTACCAAAGCATGAGTCATTTGACAAGGCTATCCTGGCACAGAAAAGGCCATCATTGGTGAACCAGCTATACCTGGAAATAGGCACTCCTAGCCACCTGGACAGCTGAGCCTCCAATGGCAATGATGGATCCAAGAGTATTTAAAAGTGATGCACATCAACTAGAACTGGCTGTCTTTCTACTTTCCAAACATGGAAATCACATACTAACAGTACCTCTATCTTGTCAGGATTCTATCTCAGGTTAGACAAATTAGTGAAGGATAAGTCTATTAATGACTCCTAGTCATGACAGCACAACACTACCCCCAGGATCAGAGGCAACATATTTCTGAATACTAGTCATTGCTGGGAAACAACAGTGGGAAAAGGCTATTGTCCTCATGTCATACTTGTGGGATACAGGATGCTAAATTAGATAAGATGCTTTGGTCTGATCCAACAGGGCTCTTCTAATATTCCCCAAAGCCCTTTAAGCAAATCCCAAGAGGTCATTTTGCAGAATTAAAGAGCATGTTGATAACAATGGTATATGAAATGGGTATGAAAAGGGCAATCATAAACATGGCAAGCAGCAATTTCTGCATTTGTGGTTGCTACATAATGTGCTGTTGCAGTGACAGAGAGGAACTGCTGCTAGATTGGCAATAGCTATGTCGTTAGCTTCGCAGAGAGGGGGTGGAGAGGCATGAACAAGGAGGAAGAGAAGGACTTTGAATGGGATGACAGTTCCAGTGATGGGCCTACAGGTGCACCGGATTCTGAAAGCCCTCACACCATGGACAGTGACACCTCTGCCCCATAGCTCCAGTTACCTGCAAGGAGGCTGAGCCTAGTCAGGCAGTTGCCTCTCTGTCCAATGTTCATATCCTTTCAATGCCTGCTTCGTCCGCCACCACAGCGCAGCCCCCCTCCCTCTGATGGGGAGGATCTTGCTGAGGCAGAGCAGCCACCCTCGCCTCACACATGGAGGCACTTGCACTGGCAAAGTCAACACACCTCCACAGCCCCTCTGAGGAGGAGAGCTTGTGTGCAGGTGCATTCTCTACAGTGCCACTCAATTCACGTAAGTAGGGTGCCTGTCCATCCTTACTTAAGCATGGTGAGGGGGTGTGACTAGTTACTGTTACAACATCTTAGCACAGTATAGTCGGTTCTAGTTACTCCTAGTAAAGTTGCTGAATTTTGTGTAACCTGTAAGCTGATTCATGAAGCGCTCTGAACTGAAACGTTCTATTAAATCTAGTAAAGAAAAGCACACCTCCACGTTCGCGTCTGACTTCAGTGGGTTCAGGCAGGACAATCTACAACTGGATGGTTCACACAATACATTTTTCCATCAGCTTGCATGCCTGGGGACAGATGAGTGAACATAAACACATTACTTTGTGAACAGGTTCCTAATCCACACAAGTGTACGCCATTACAAACAAGCCAGATCTTTAGCAAGATATTGGTGGCAACATCGCTTTCTCTTATTTTTAATGGCTCTGGGAGTGAATAAATCCCAAACCAAGGAGCAGATAACACAGAGCTGAGTAAACATTCAGCTGTGGGTCTGTGACTTCATCACAAATGCAATGACAAGCCATACTTTTGAATGCCACAAATAAGCCACTTATAAAGTGTAATAAATGGCAAAGGAAAAGAAACTAAAGGATGCTTTCAGCTCAGCCACATGTATATTACAGTTGCACAGAAGCACACAAAAATAACTGCTGAATTTGGGATTCTTCTCCCAATCCCCCACTGCAGCCATTCTACTGCATGGTGAGCCCTTGTTTTTAGTATACCACTCAACTGATCTTATATGCTGATATGCCAGCTGATTTTATATGCTACTAGAGAGAGTCAGTGAAATTTGTAGAGCTCAGTCCCAAAACCAAACATCAAGAGATCAATAAGACTCACTTCAAAGGAGAGGTGACAGCCTCAGAATTCTTCTCTTGCTTGGATTAACATTTGAACCCCCATCCAACCCCAAACTAGCTGATGAATACAAACAACAACCCTCAGACCTAGGGCAAGAGGGTCTTCAGCAGTGCGTCCTTTTTTGACCCCCCCAACCACCTGTTTTTTGGGGGCTGCAGCATCTTGAAAACTCCATATTGAACTCAATGGAGAGTTCAGTGAATTTGGGATGGCTCAGAAATAATCCAAGCTAATTTTTGATTCTCTAGAAAGCATCTGGGCTTATTTCTAAACCAATGCAGTATGAGCCATGGGGAGCTTGTCCATCCACACACACAAATTCCCAGAACAAAGACTGCATAGTCACAGCAGATTTAAGAAAGGTGTATTTGGGATTATGCCTTTATTGGACTGTGTAGGAAGCTTTCGAGTTGCACACACTGTTCTGTTAAGAGAAAAATTGGTTAAAACTTTTAGGGTTTGCGAGAGAAAGATATGTAATCTGTATGGTACCATAGGCTTCACGCTGCCTGTCAGTAATACGTGAGTTGATGCTGCCCACCTCTGTTCCTTTGTGAACCTGCAGTGGGCTCTAAGACTTGAATTTGTTCTAGCTAACTCTAGACCAGGGGTTCCCAAACTGTGGGCCATGGGCCACTGGTGCTCTGCGAGCGTCATTCAGGAGGTCCACACTGTGTCTGTGGACTTATGGTTGACGATGGGAGATTGCACATCCATCGTACTGAATATTCATACTGATTTTTAATTGCATTTTTGCTGCTTCTTTTATTACTTATCTTGTATTTTATTGTATTACAATTTGAATTATATGGAATTACAGTTGCTACAACAGACAGAAAAATCTTTAAGTGGACTGTGATGATCCTGTATTAGTGTAAATAGGGTAAGTGTTGTTTGTTTAGAAGATACATGGTAAGTGGAGTGAAAGAGGAGGGGGAGTGAATGGGCAATAGAATGCTGGATGATTGGCTGAATGTTTAAAATGGCTGAGAGTATAAAAGGAAGAATGTCAGGTAAATCTGGGTGGATGTGGTGTGGATGTGAGGTGGACGTTGGTGGACTTGAGAGGGTTGTTTTGGTGGGTTTTGAGAGGAGAGGGTGGAGTTCGGATTAATACTAAGACCAGTACCTCAGGAATAGATGTAACCATATGCTTAAGTGCCTTTTAAAGAAATCTTGTTATCTCGGTTATATAATAAAATACTTATTTGGTTTACCAAAGGCCTGATCCTTGGCTGGGGTTTCACAGACCAGAAGGGAGGGTGAGGTAAATAACCAAGGCTGAAGAGTGACAAATGGTGGCAGCGGGTGAAGGGAAGAATATAACACCACAAGTATTCAGAGCAAACCAGAATTATAAGCAGTCTGAGTAAATCAAAGGGATTGGGACAGCTTTAGCACTCAGTCACACAGGTAACCAGATAGAGAGACTCAGGCAGAGTCTCTGGGACTACTGGTTATAGGACATGACTGGTGGTGCTGCCTGGCAGGGGGATCTGTTGAGATCTGTGCTAGAGCGGGGAGAGAAACCATAAGAAAGGACAGTCCGGACTGGTGGAGTCCCTGGTGGTGCCTAGAGACAGGCAGTAACCACGAGCAGGTAGGAACCTGACAGGAAGAGCCAGGGAAGGGCGTCACAGGTGGTGACAGTAGCTGTGGGATACGAACACAGGAGAATACGTCACAGGTGTTGGCTGTAGCGGTGGTACGAATACTAGAGAATCCCTAACAGTGGTGTGGCAAACAGAAATAACAAAACAAGATTACTTGTGAGAGTGACTGGCAAAGAGTGTGTGGCAAAGAGTGAGTGAACTCAAACACCATGGCTGAATATATAAAAATGAAAAGAGAAGAGCTGGTGGAGAAGTGTGTAACATTCAATTTACCTCACGAGGGTAAAGGGGTAGATGAATTGAGGGTAGCACTTATAGGATTTGCAACTGTCCAGCAAAAACAACCTGTCAGGGAAGAGACCCCAGAAGGATATTTAAGCAATCCCGCTTATATAGAGTACTTGAGAAAGAAGTTAAGATGGGAGGCTGAGGAAAAAGACAAGCAGAGGGAGTTGGAATTTGAGAGAATGAGAGTGGATGCGGAATTACAGGCAGAAAAGTTAAAATTTGAAAGAGAGAAGTTTCATTCTGATGAAACAAGGAAAGACAGAGATGGAGCAAAAATAAAAATTACTCCAAAGGACTTTGCTGTCTATGAGCCTGGTCAAGATCCTCAAATTTATCTCACAACCTTTGAAAAGGCAGCTCAGTTGTGGGGGCTACCTGAAGATAAATACATGCAGTATTTATCAAACCTGATCAAAGGGGAATTGGCTGAGGTATACCAATATTTCCCCTCAGACAAGCCCGTCACCTATGCTGAGTTTAAAGAGGCAGTCTACAAAAGATTCAGACTGGGGCCTGATTATTTTAGAAAGCTTTTCAGAAACTGCCAGATACAGACAGGGAGGTCTTTCGTGGAGCTAGGGGCAAAACTGATGGACATATTTGGGAAATGGCTGACAAGTGCAAAAGCTCAGTCTGTGGAGGAGGTGAAAAACCTCATGATACTGGATCAATTATACCATCAGTTACCACCAGAAATAAGGCTCCTTGTCAAGGACCGTTCCCCTACATCAGTGCAGGAGGCCGCCGAGATGGCGGATCACTTTGCCTCCAATAGAACTGGCTGGGTGGGGAAAACATCAAGAGATTTTAAACCCAGACCATATAATGCTGGCAGAAAGGATGTGGTACCACAGCGAGTGAGTCCTCCAGTAAAATCCGAAGGGCACAGGACACCCCAGAGTGGATCTGTGCACCCTAAAACAGAGGAGAAATTATGCTACAAATGTGGTAGACCGGGGCACCTACGTTTTCAATGTGAGGTTGCCAACCCCATTAGTAATCCTGCTCAGACAAGGGCAGTGAAAACAGAGCCCAAGGCTTTAGAAACAGCGAAAAAGGTTCAGTTCTGCCAGATAAACTGGACAGAAGTAACAGACCTTGATTCAAGTCTGAGAGAGGAAGTGAGTGTACAAGGGGCAAATTATTGGGCATTGCTTGACACTGGTGCCGCTCAGACGTTACTGAGGCCAGATTTAATAAAATCTGAAGAAATATTACCTCAGGAAACGGTGAATATCCAAGGAGTGAGGGGTCAACCAGAAAGCTTGCCTGTGGCCCTGGTGAAAATGGCGTGGAGAGGCCGAGAGGGCAGATATAAAGTAGGCATTAATGCCCAACAACAAGAACCAGTGATATTGGGAAGAGATGTTATGGGAGCCCAAGGGAAAATATATGTGGTGACCAGACAGCAACTTATTTATTTTATTTATTTATTTAATTTAATTTATATACCGCCCGAAGCCCGAAGGCTCTCTGGGCGGTGTACATAAAAGGTAAAAGCAAGGACAATATATAAATACAATAAATACCATAACTCAAAAAACAAAAACATACAAACAATACAAGAACCAAACAACATCCTGAATACAACATAGTAATAAAATACTATAAAAATACACTTTAAAATGCCTGGGAGTATAAAAAGGTTTTCACCTGGCGCCGAAAAGATAGCAGCGTCGGCGCCAGGCGCACCTCATCGGGGAGACCATTCCACAGTTCGGGAGCCACAACCGAAAAGGCCCTATTTCTAGTCACCATCCTCCGAGCTTCTTGATGGGATGGTACTCGGAGGAGGCCCTTAGATGTTGAGCGCAGTGTACAGGTAGTTTCATATTGGGAGAGGCGCTCCACCAGGTATTGCGGTCCCATGCTGTGTAAGGCTTTATAGGTCAAAACCAGCACTTTGAATTTAGCCCGGAAACAAATAGGAAGCCAGTGCAGACGGGCCAAAACAGGTGTTATATGAGCGGACCTTCTGGTCCGCGTCAACAATCTGGCCGCTGCATTCTGGACTAACTGTAGTTTCCGAACTGTCTTCAAGGGCAGCCCAACGTAGAGCGCATTGCAGTAGTCCAATCTAGAAGTTACCAGAGCATGAACGACTGAGGCGAGGTCGTCACTGTCCAGATAGGGACGTAGCTGGGCTACCAATCAGAGATGGTAGAAAGCATTCCGTGCTACTGAGGCTACCTGAGACTCAAGAGACAGGGAAGGGTCGAAAAGAACTCCCAAGCTACGAACCTGTTCTTTCAAGGGGAGTGTAACCCCATCCAGAACAGGGTAAACATCCACCATCTGGGCAGAGAAGGCACTCACTAACAGCGTCTCGGTCTTGTCTGGATTAAGCTTCAGTCTGTTAGCTCCCATCCAATCCATTATTGCGGCCAGGCAACGGTTTAGTACGTTAACAGCCTCACCTGAGGAAGATGCAAAGGAGAAGTAGAGTTGCGTGTCATCAGCGTACTGGTGACAACGCACTCCAAAACTCCTGATGACCGCACCCAGCGGCTTCATATAGATGTTGAAAAGCATGGGGGACAGTACCGATCCCTGTGGGACTCCACAATGGAGAGTCCAGGGTGTCGAGCAGTGTTCCCCAAGCACTACCTTCTGGTGACGACCCACCAAGTAGGAGCGGAGCCACCGCCAAGCAGTACCCCCAACTCCCAACTCCGTGAGCCATCCCAGAAGGATACCATGGTCGATGGTATCAAAAGCAGCTGAGAGATCAAGGAGAATCAACAGGGTCACACTCCCCCTGTCCCTCTCCCGACAAAGGTCATCATACAGGGCGACCAAGGCTGTTTCGGTACCAAACCCAGGCCTAAAACCGGATTGAAACGGATCAAGATAATCAGTGTCATCCAAGAGTCCCTGGAGCTGGCCGGCCACCACCCGTTCCAGAACCTTGCCCAGGAACAGAACATTCGCCACAGGTCTATAGTTGTTCAAGTTATCTGGGTCCAAGGAGGGTTTCTTCAGGAGCGGTCTCACTTCTCTTGGCAGAGAAAAAGAAGCCATGTTAAGGGGGGCTGAAGCAAACAGGGTGGAAACTGTTAGCGAGCCTCAGGTCCCCATAACAACCACTAGCAGGCCTGCTGAAGGAGACAAACTGTATCAGCTGGTCTCTGGGAAGAAGAGAAGAACTGAATAAGGATACCAGTTTGAATCAAATAAAGGAGCAAGCCCTGACCAAATAGATTCCTTTCACTGACAAACTGAGGAATCAAGTTGTGTGTGAGAATGGGATTTTATATAGACTGTGGATGCCTGCTGAGAGAAAGGATGAATGTGAACCAGTGAAGCAATTGATAGTACCTAGCAAATACAGAACCAGATTGCTAGAGGTAGCCCACGATGTCCCATGTGCAGGACATCTGGGAATAAAAAAGACCAAGAGGAGATTGGCTGCACACTATTATTGGCCAAACATCTCCAAAGATGTAAAACAACATTGTCTATCTTGTGGTATCTGCCAAAAGGTGGGAAAAAGTGGAGTAAAGAAAGCCCCTTCCTATAATTGGACAACCCTTTTATAGAGTGGGAATAGATTTGGTGGGCCCTTTTTCCAAACCCACAAGGCATGGCAAGAAATATCTAGTGGTGGTGGTGGATTTTGCCACCAGGTACCCAGACGCAGAAGCACTAAGATCTGTAGAAGCCCCTGTAGTGGCAGAGGCTTTATTAAAAATCTTTATGAGGCTGGGTTTCCCTCATGAAGTGCTGACGGATCAAGGCAGTGTATTCATGGGAGAAGTGATGCAATGTATGTGGAAATGTTGTGGTCTAAAACATCTAAAGACCACTACTTACCATCCCGCCACTAATGGGCTAACAGAGAGATTCAATGGCGTTTTGAAGGGCATGATAAGAAGCTATGTACAAGATCACCCACAAGACTGGGATGAACGTTTGGGATGCTTCTTATTTGCATACAGAGAAGTCCCTCAAGAGTCAACAGGCTTCTCACCCTTTGAACTCATGTTCACTAGAAAAGTGAGGGGACCTTTGGAACTGTTAAAAAATTCATGGGAAGGAACCCTGGGAGAGTACAAAACTTCTGTAGTAGATTTTGTATTGGAATTCCGCAATAAATTAACATCAATGATGGAGGCGGTGAAAAAGAATTTGAGTCAAGCACAGCAGAAGCAAAGTTACTGGTATGACAGAACAGCCAGGGAACGTGTGTATGATGTGGGAGATATGGTTATGGCGTTCATACCCAGGAAACATGACAAATTACAGGCTAACTGGGAAGGACCATATACCATCAGAGAAAGGCTTGACACAGTGACGTATGTAATCACCACAGACCAATTAAACAAAAGCAAAGTGGTTCATGTAAATATGTTAAAGCCTTACCATACCAGGGATGCACAGGTGTTGCAAGTTACCTTATTCCCTGAGGGAAGTGGGCCTGAACTTCCGGATTTGGTACAGGAAAGCAAAGACAAAGGAGGGGTAGATCAAGTGGAATGGTCAGAAGAGGTGAAGGAGGAAGTAAAAGAAGAGATTCTGAGAGTTTTGAAAACTTATAGGAATCTCTTTAGTAATAAACCTGGCCGAACCAGTATAGTTATACATTCCATTGATACTGGAGATCATGCCCCAATCAGATCTGTACCGTGCTGTGTGAATGGGAAAGTTGTGAGTGAAGTAATCTGTGTAGGACATGGGGTGGGGAGTGGGAAAGTCACCCCCTTATGGAGCAAGGTAGAGGCAGTGCAATTGTGGCCTATCCCCTTGCATGAATTGACAAAGAAAAAGTGTTCTGAGCGTGTGGTATGGACGGATGAATGTCAGAAGGCTTTTGATCTGCTGAAGCAAGCCTTGTGCCAAGGACCCATATTAATAGCACCAGACTATGAGAAACCATTCATCGTGGCTACAGATGCGTCGGACCTCGCGCTGGGAGTCGTCTTGCTGCAGGAGAGAGAAGGCACCAGACATCCAGTGGCGTATCTGAGTCGCAAGCTGATGCCGAGGGAGAAAAACTATTCGTCGGTCCAAAAGGAGTGCCTAGCGGTCGTGTGGGGACTGAACAAGTTGCGCCCATACGTGTGGGGACGAAGATTCACGGTAACAACGGATCATCGGGCCTTGTTATGGTTGCAGACTATGAAAAACCATAACACTATGCTGCAGAGGTGGTCCTGGGCCCTACAGGACTATCAAGTGGACTTCCAGTTCATAAAAGGCAAGGACAATGTACTGGCCGATGGACTTTCCAGGCAAGTGGCTGGGACTGCAGTGATGTGACCAGATGGAGGAACAAAGAAAGACATTTTCCCCAGAGAGACTTGTTTATATTGTTAACGCAACGTATAAATCCTGGAACAGGAATAATACTCTGCCGTTGTTTTAAGGGGGGGGGGAAATGTGATGATTCTGTATTAGTGTAAATAGGGTAAGTGCTGTTTGTTTAGAAGATACATGGTAAGTGGAGTGAAAGAGGAGGGGGAGTGAATGGGCAATAGAATGCTGGATGATTGGCTGAATGTTTAAAATGGCTGAGAGTATAAAAGGAAGAATGTCAGGTAAATCTGGGTGGATGTGGTGTGGATGTGAGGTGGACGTTGGTGGACTTGAGAGGGTTGTTTTGGTGGGTTTTGAGAGGAGAGGGTGGAGTTCGGATTAATACTAAGACCAGTACCTCAGGAATAGATGTAACCATATGCTTAAGTGCCTTTTAAAGAAATCTTGTTATCTCGGTTATATAATAAAATACTTATTTGGTTTACCAAAGGCCTGATCCTTGGCTGGGGTTTCACAGACCAGAAGGGAGGGTGAGGTAAATAACCAAGGCTGAAGAGTGACAAATGGTGGCAGCGGGTGAAGGGAAGAATATAACACCACAAGTATTCAGAGCAAACCAGAATTATAAGCAGTCTGAGTAAATCAAAGGGATTGGGACAGCTTTAGCACTCAGTCACACAGGTAACCAGATAGAGAGACTCAGGCAGAGTCTCTGGGACTACTGGTTATAGGACGTGACTGGTGGTGCTGCCTAGCAGGGGGATCTGTTGAGATCTGTGCTAGAGCGGGGAGAGAAACCATAAGAAAGGACAGTCCGGACTGGTGGAGTCCCTGGTGGTGCCTAGAGACAGGCAGTAACCACGAGCAGGTAGGAACCTGACAGGGAGAGCCAGGGAAGGGCGTCACATGGACCACCAAGATTCTTAGCAATTTTCATGTAGTCCATAGGGGGGAGGTTTGTGAACCACTGATCTAGACTGTCCCAGCTTTGGGCTGTGATGTTCCCAGTTCAAATCCTGGAGTCTGTGACCTGTTATTATTTATTACATTTCTGTCTCTCCTTCTGTGCTGGGACTCAGGATGGTATTAATAGGGCTCCTCAACCTAGACCCATTTAGCTTCAGCAAGATTAGTCCATCATATCCCCTTCAGACCATAACTCTGTGTGTGTGTGTGTTATGTGCCTTCACATCAACTAAGACTTATGGCGACCCTATGAATCAGCGACCTCCAACAGCATCTGTTATAAACCACCCTGCTCAAATCTTGTAAGTTCAGGTCTGTGGCTTACTATATGGAATCAATCCATCTCTTGTTTGGCCTTCCTCTTTTTCTACTCCCTTCTGTTTTTTCCAACATTATTGTCTTTTCTAGTGAATCATGTCTTCTCATTAGAGGTGTCCAGAGTATGATAACCTCAATTTCATCAATTTAGCTTCTAGTGATAATTCTGGTTTAATTTGTTCTGACACCCAATTATTTGTCTTTTTCGCGGTCCATGGTACCTGCAAAGCTCTCCTCCAACACTACATTTCAAATGAGTTGATTTTTCTCTTATCCACTTTTTTCACTGTCCAACTTTCACATCCATACATAGAGATCAGGAATACCATGGTCTGAATGATCCTGACTCTAGTGTTCAGTCATACATCTTTGCATTTGAGGATCTTTTCTAGTTCTCTCATGGCTGCCCTCCCCAGTCCTAGCCTTCTTCTGATTTCTTGACTATTGTCTCCATTTTGGTTAAGGACTGTGCCAAGGTATTGATAATCCTTGACAAGTTCAATGTCCTCATTGTCAACATTCGATTCAAATCATTACTGGTTTCTGCTAGTAGTATGGTATTGTCTGCATATCTTAAATTATATTGATTTTCTCCCTCCAATTTTCACACCTCCTTCATCTTGGTCCAATCCCACTTTCCGTATGATATGTTCTGTGTATAGATTAAATAAACAGGGTAGGTAAAAGTAGGGTGATAAAATATACCCGTCTCACATTCTTTCCAATTGGGAGCCAATCGGTATCTCCATATTCTGTCCTTACAGTAGCCTCTTGTACAGAGTGTAGGTTGCGTATAAGAACAATCAGATGCTGTGGCATCCCCATTTCTTTTAAAGCATTTCATAGTTTTTCGTGATCTACACAGTCAAAGTCTTTGCTGTACTCTAAAAAGCACAGGGTGATTTTCTTCTGAAATTCATTGGTCCATTCCATTATCCAATATATATATGCAATATGATCTCTGGTGCCTCTTCCCTTTGTAAATCCAGCTTGGACGTCTGGCATTTCTCATTCGGGTCCAAGGCCAAGGTCTGAAGGCACATAAGGCTAGCTCCCTGCTAAAGCTAAGCATGATCAGGTCTGGTCAGTGCCCGGATGGGAGACCGCAAGCTGCCTTGGGTTTCATGAAAAAAGAAAGGTGGGGTATAAATGTAATAAATAAATAAAAGCCTTTGTTGTAGAATCATGAGCATTACTTTACTTGCATGGGATATTAAGGCAATAGTTCAATAATTACTGCACTCCCTAGGATCCCTTTTCTTTGGAATTGGGATGTATATTGAACACTTCCAGTCTGTGGGCCATTGTTTTCTTTTCCATAGTTGTTGACAAATTTTTGTCAAAATTTGGACAGATTCAGTCTTAGTAACTTGTAGCAATTCAATTGGTATGCCATCTATTCCTGGTGATTTGTTTCCTCCAGGAATATTAATAGCAGCTTCAACCTCACATTCTAAAATTTCTGATTCTTCATGATAAGGTTCCTCCATGAATGAATCTGTCATCCTTTCTCTTTAATTTCTTTAATATTTTGGAATAGGGCTACCTTTTTTATTATCCTCTTCTATTTCTATACAATAACTATTGTAATAGTTCTCTTTGTCCCTACGTAGTAGTCACTGTGTTGTTGTATTTAGGGCTGTGACTGTGTTTCTATCTCCTTTTGCTTTCCTTCACTCTTTAACCATTTTAAGAGTTTCTTCAGTCATCCATTAAGGTCTTTCTCTCTTTTTAATGAGAGGTATTGTCTTTTTGCATTCTTCCCTGATCATGTCTCTGACTTCACTCCATAGTTCTTCTGGTTCTGTGTCAACTAAGTTTAAAGCCTCAAATCTGTTCCTTATTTGATCTTTATATTTTTCTGGGATTTTATTTAAATTGTATTTTGGCATTATGATTGCTTTGTTGTTCTTCTTTAGCTCTACCGTGATTTGTGATATTACCAGTTTATGATCTGTACTGCAGTCTGCTCCTGGTCTTGTTTTCACTGAAAGTATGGAACGTCTCCATCTTCTGCTACCAATTATATAATTGATTTGATTCCTGTATTGACCATTTGGTGATGTCCACATGTACAGTCATCTTTTCGGTTGCTCAAAAAATGTGTTTGCAAGCTTCACAGAATTCGATAAGCCTTTCTCCTGCTTCATTTCTATCTCCTAAGCCCCATTTCCCCACAATTCCTAGTTCTTCTCTGGTCCCTACTTTAGCATTCCAGTCCCCCATGATTATCAGAACATTTCGTTTTGGTGTGTACGTCTGCATAAATTCTCTCAAATTCCTCTTCTTCTGTGTTTGCTGTTGGAGAGTAGACTTGGAGGATGATTATGTGAATAGGTTTCCTGTTAAATCTCATTGATATCACTCGCTCAGACTTTGTGTTATAGTTCCTAATTGCGTTTGCTACATCACTTCTCACTATTAAAGCAACTCCATTTCTTCTTAATTTATCATTTCCTGCATAAAATATTTTGTAGTTGCCTAATTGAAAATGTCCCATTCCCGTCCATTTTAATTCACTCATGCGAAGTATTGTAATGTTGATACATTCCATTTCTTGCTTCACAATTTCTAACTTTCCCTGGTTCATGCTTCTTACATTCCATATTCCAGCTGTGTACATCATACAACTCTGGACTCTCCTTTCGCATCTGTGTGCATCAGTCTCCGGGCTTCCATTCAGCTTTGTCCCATTAGTCACAGTGCTACTCATACTTGTCCTTTGTTCTTCCCCAGTAGCTCGATGAGTGCCTTCTGACCTGGGGGTCTCATCTTCCAGCACTATCTCGTGTTGCATTTTGGATACTCTGTTCATAGGGTTTTCGTGGTAAGAGGTATTCAGAGGTGGCTTACCATTTCCTTCCTTTGAGTTTGGATGCATCTTAGTCTGGTGTCTCAGCTTTGACCATTCCGCCTTGGGTGCCCCTGCTAGGAGTCTAGCCTCTTGGTCTAGACTCCTGACGGTATTGCTCTCAACTTCTTCAACACTCTCAAATCCCCTTACCACGTTAAGGTGTGCATTCTAGAGGGGGCCATAACTTTGTCCCAGGGCTTAAACTGGATTAGAATTAAAGGATCTAAAGCAGTCAAATAATTACATATTACAAGTTTCTTTCCCAGTCAACCTAAGCCTTGATTTGCTTGCCCAATCAAATCAATGTCCATTTAGCCTAATATTCTGTTTCCATCCGTGGACAGAACTGTCTGTCCATTGACCACATTCACATGTCACTGTAAGCCAGAAACTATGGCTAGTCATGAACTTGCAGCATGCTAATGAACACTGTGGAATCACTCCTGATGTACTCCTCCCTTCATGGAGCTGGGAACAACCAAATATGAGCCTTGGCTTAGCATGATGTGTGAACTAACCCTCAAGGTTTGTTTTCCTCCAAACAAAACACAATCAGTCAGAACAAACTTGCAGTGTGTGTGGCTTTGGTGGCACATGTGCCAGAGGTTAATTGCAGTGCAGTGGCACCTGCTTTGTGGAACACCTTCCCCACTTAAGTTACCTTTGACATCATACATATTTTGTCAGATGCTAAACATTATTTCTACAGGCTTTCCCAGAAGAATGAATTGACTCATAGCAGTATCAGATTTCTTTTGGACAACTCTTTTTAGCTATCTTATTTATTGTATTTTTGTTGTTGTACACCACTAATGTTTAGCGGTGTATACATTTTCCATTTAAAAAAAATCTAAATAAATAAATAAAAACTTGGTTTAACATCACAATTTGTTGGTACACCAGGAATGGTGAACTTATGACCCCACTTCTGTGGCCCTCCAGATGGCATTGGACTCCAACTCCCATTAGCCCCAGCCAGCATGACCAATGACCATAGCCAGTGATGACGGGAGTTATGGTCCAGCAACATTTGGAGGGCCACTGGCGAACCACCTCCTCTAAGAATAAAATGGCTGCTGGAGAGAAGCAGGTTGTTGCAGGTCATCTTAAATTTATGACCCACTGTCATTTTTTCTTTGGGGCAACTCTGGCTATCTTGACAGCAGTTTCCCTATCATTCCCATCGCTCAACCAAAAGGAAGTGAAACAGTAACTTCCCGTTCCTAGCAGCCTGCAAAGAACAGTGAGTAAATATCTACTGGTAAATTATTTCCTGCTTTGAAAAAAACAAAGCTCTAGCAGAAGGTTTTTAGTCCCCTGCATGTGCAAAAAGGGCATATTATGATCTATTGTTTTCACGACATTGGCTGCACTCCAGTGCTCCATTATGCACTCAAAAGGGAGAAGAAAAGCAAAATGTGCATAGACCACTGAGGTTGTTTTAGAAGCAGGGACTTCAGGCCAAATGTACCCGTTCCTCTCTAGGACTGAACTTGGGGTGGTCAGGTGGTGTGAAGGGGATACTTACTTTTTAAAAGTATCTTTTTAAAATTAATGAAGTGATGAATGAATGGACAAGCACATGAATGTTCATTTGGTGCTATCTCCAGGTATGGCAGGGAAAAGGCCCTATCTGGAACCTTGGAGAGCTGCTGTCAGTCAGTGTAGACCTGGGTTTTTCAACACAGCACTCACAGGCACCACTGCAACTATTAGGCCATGCTGAGGTGCCTGCCTAGCTTTTATTGCTTCTCACCCCCTCACCTGCCAATCAGATGTGCAGTTCCTCTATTGACTTGCATTGACAAGATGCACCTCCAAAAACTGCTGCTGCAGGGATATTACAGCCCCCAAGAGCCCTTGGGGCAACGGTGTGCTTGGAGTAAGGGTGTGCTTCCTGTCCCCCCAATCCATTTTTTGGCAGTGCAGCTTCCTCCCCATGCAGGTCAGTGGAGAAATCACCCCATTGACTTGACTGGGAAAAGTGCTCAATATATTCTCTCTCTCTGTCTCTCTCTGTCTCTCTGTCTCTGTCTCTGTGTGTGTGTGTGTGAGAGAGAGAGAGAGGGGGGGGAGAGAGGTGCTCCCTTTATTTTTGCAACTACACACACCCCTCCACAGCAGTCATTTGGTGGTCATGATGACCATAATGCCTTTTTTAAAATACCAGATGTGTCCACAGGTCCAAAAGGGGCCCTGGTGTAGCCAATACCAAACTCGATGGACCTGTAGTCAGATACTCTGTGTAAGGCAGCTTTCCTGTATCACAATGATTTGAAAACAATCACCACCACTGACAGCCCACCTGAATGATGGGGAGGGCAAGACTGATTGCTGAGCAACAGCTCTGTTTGCTGGTATGCACTGCTGTAATTGAATTGCAAAATCAAGAGGACACTGAGCTCATCCTGCAGCTGAAGGATGTGCTTTGACTCCGAGTTCTCTTTTGATATTTCATCTCCCTTCACTTCCAAGTGTTATGTGGGAACAGCTCACACACTATATACCCAGAAAACCAATAGCACAGAGAGAGAACAAAAGAAACAGTGTTATTGTGTCTCCTATATAGAGATAATTGGGGGGGGGAATCCTAAACTTAATTTGAAGCTGTACATGCACACAGACTATAGACTGGATCAGATTATCAGAGAGGAGGGCATTATGAGACTTGGTGAGGAGGGAAGGTGCACAGACCCCACCTCTCTTCTCTGCCCACCCAACACACCTGCCTTGCCTCCAATATCTCCAGTCCAGACTATCACATAGGGACATCATTTTCTAACATTATACGCACACACACATCTCCAATATAGGCAGGCTTGGATTGTGTGAGTGATTTCCTGCACATTATCTGGGAAACAGACTGCACAGTCTGGGACGTTGCATGCTGGAGTGGATGTGCTTTTACCTTATTTGAATATTACCCACTTGCATAGGGGTCCGGAGACATCAGAAGCAGGAGAGACACACCAGGTGAGCCTGGAAGGAAGGCATCACCATGCACAGGGGAGCAATCAGAAAAGATGCTGTCCACTCTGGCCCTCGATGACCATCTCAACCTGTTCCTCCCCAATGCATACACATAAAGAAAGCAGGTGGCAGAGCTGCTGCTCACAAAAGCCAAGCAGACTCCTTCATGCCGGGGTTGTTGACAGGCAAGTAGCCACAGTGCAGAAAAGCAATTTACTACAAACAGAGTAAATTCCTCATCTCACATGGATGATCTTGCACCTCCCTGGATCCTGCTGACATACAGCCGGGCATTTGAAAGGAATTGTTACCAGGCATCCATTTTTTTTTTCATTCAAATGGCTCGCACATGGAAGTCTATGTACCATGTAAAAGCCCTGACATTTGGATTGAAACAAAAGTAGTTCATACTAAAAAACAACAACAGGGAACACAACCTTGAAACAGCATTTACACCAGTTACTAGCATAGCAAAGTTCTTACTACCCTGCCCATCTACTACTAAATACATGAATCATCATCATCTCCAAAATGCTAATTCAGAACTTACAAAAAATTGTTTTAAAACACAACTGTTCTGGTATTATGAAATTATATCTGGGGATCATTTTTATTTTTGCCTTGCAGTAACTTACAGGACCCTCTGTGGCGCGGAGTGGTAAATGGCGGTAACGCAGCCGAAGCTCTGCTCATGGCCGGAGTTCGATTCCAACAGGAGGAGGAAGTCGAATCTCTGGTAAAAAGGGTCGAGGTCCACTCAGCCTTCCATCCATCCGTGGTCGGTAAAATGAGTACTTGGCATATGCTGGGGGGTAAAGAAAGGCCGGGGAAGGAACTGGCAATCCCACCCCATATATATGGTCTGCCTAGTAAACGTCGCAAGACGTCACCCTAAGACTCGGAAACGACTCGCACTAAGTGCAGGGACACCTTTACCTTTACCTTAACTTACAGAAGGTATTTAGAAAACTGCATAGGACACAGTGACAGCTAGTGCCTCCATGTCAGTGGGACAATGGAATCCGCTCCGGGTTTTAGTGCAAACTTTCAAGGTGCTTAACACCTTGGACATCTCCTTGAAAGTTCAGACTAAAAACCTGGTGCAGATTCCACTGCCACCAGCGGCCACTGATAGCACACAATAAAAAATAAAAACACTGAATCCTCTAATGCCAGGATCTTAAAGTACTTATGATCACAGAATAATTGTTCTAGGATTAGACAAGACTGAAAATAAAATATCTGTTCTTTCATTTTTATATTTTGTAGTAAAAGAGCAATGCTTTACCTTTCTACAACATCTGTTTAGAAGAGCAAGGCTTTGCAGTTGAAGCTGGACATACACACACAGACTATATCACTTTCTCAGGACATATATGAGTTTAATTTGTGCCGTATTTCAGTCCTGGAACTATGTAATTTCAATGCCAAACTGAGTAATAATAATAACTAATAATAAAATTCCTCTGGACCTTCTAAGCATATTCAGAGGGGCAGGCCCTCCCCACCCCCCCAGGTAAGTAGCCATAGACCTATGCCTTAGATCAGGGTTTCCAGAGCAGTTGGCATGGTCTTCAGGCAGCTTTCAACTTTTGAGCCCTAACACTTTTCTTAGAAATCACAGCCTGGCCTCTGAACATATACAGAATTCCTTTCCCATATCACAGAAAATAACCCTAACCAAAAATGAAAAAGCAACAACACAGGGAGTGAGGTGGAATACTTTTTTTTCTGGCCCACTTTTCACAGATCAGAGACTCACCCATTAGTCAAACAAACAATACCTTACAACTTGGGACAGTGATCATCCAAGAGACTTCTGACCAAGAGACCCACTGCCATAAGAGAGTTATATCTTCTGGTCTGTGGCCGTAATAAATGATTCATTCATTCATAAGAGAATTATAGGCCCAGTTTACTGCTGCTCAACCAAGTTAAGCCTCTAGTTTTTGCGTCTAGTTTGCCCCAAGGATGAAAGAGGTATTGATTCTTCTCTTCTGACTCCTATGGCTCCCTCTTTGGGAAAAACATCCCTTTCCCCCCAAGAATCCACAGGGCAGACTTAGCTTGTAAGGTACAAGTGCATTCTGCATCTAAACAACAGTACTGACAACATGAAGCATTCACATTTGAGTGACTTGGACACTTGGTTCTTTGATTAAATTTTATGTGTCCATGTACGTCCACTGGGTGTCCAAAAGCTAGGACTGGGTGTCCATTTGGGCACACAACTGTTACTTTAAAAATGCCTTGACACAACAGGCTATTCTTAGCAGAAACAATAGCTGGGTTATGTATGGGAAAAGAGGGCAAAGAGCAAGTTGCTAGATACTGCTGTATGGGGCATGGGAGGGTACCTGCTTCAAGTAATTTGCTTGGCTCAGAAACTATATTAACAGACCCTTGTCACCTTTTTTTTTTCCAAAAAAGAAAAGCAGCTTGAGGAGGAGGAAACTGAGAATGGAGAAGCTGTGTAGGGAGGGGGCGTTTAACATTTCATATTGCCTAGCCATGTTACACACATACACACAATTCCAAACAAACATTTGTAGGGGGGGACACTTTTAGAAGTTGGAACCCAGCAGAAAGAAAAGCACTTGGAACAGGCAATTTCGAGCTTAAGGAACAGACAGGAGAAGGGTAAGCATCCCTGTTCCTGTCACCTTCCAACCCAGTCACCTACCCACAGCTGGTGCTTCTCTGCTTCAAATCATCCTCCACTGAAGAGGAACTTCTTTCTGAAAAAACAAACACAAACACAAATGAACTGGTGTCAAACTAACCCAAAAAACAACCCAAACGCATCGTTGTGAGCATTGGAAGGAATACCCTGCTACCATGGCAGCAGGTGAGAGGAAGGAGGGGGACAGACCTGCTTGTCTCCCACTAGGAGTGACTCTGTCACCTGCTTTTGGCAAGCAGTGGGGGTCAGGAAGACGGCTACCGGCTTTTCAAAGACAGGCAAGTAGTACTGTAGACCTAGCATTGCCTGCAATACACTTTTATTTTATATTCCTTTAGTCCTATCATGGTCTTCTTTGGCCAAACTGGTTTTGTGGGCTTCTGAAGCACTTCAGACAATTCCAGGGGCCGGGGGAGCCAAAACGAGGGCCTGCAGTGTCCTCCGCTGCAATAGGGATGAGTTAATTTTGGTGTGCATGAAGACAGGCACCTATTGGACAGCATTCGTGACAAAGTAACATGCTTTCCCCACCACCACCACCCTGCTGGCAATCTCATAATTGTTTTTGGGAGCTGTTTTGTTTTGTTTTAAGTAGATGAAAGGAGGAAGAGTGCTTCTCTGCGCATGCAGCCCTTAGGAAAAAAAAAAAAAGCACAAGGCTGCTGTCTTCCTCCCTTACAATAGTCCCACCATCCCACAGATCAATTTCCAAACAAACAAAAAGATTCTCTAGAACTTTTTGAGAAGCAGCCATAAATGAGAAAAGATGAATAGGAGCAGAAAATAGAAGCAGTAAAATAGCAGCTGGCTGAGCAGCGATCCAAAAGAGAAGGGAGATCACTGGAAGGAAGGAAGATGTGGGAGACAAGAAGGCAGGAAAAAGCCTCAGGTGGTAGGTGTGATCTCTAAACTGTAAAATCACTGAGTTAAAAAAAATCATTTAAAAAAAACTGGCAAGCCTTTCAAGTCCCTGTCCAAAACTGGTAATTTCCATAAAGCCTGTAGCTCAAGGATAGGGTATCTGTGGTCCTCCAGGTGTTGTTAAACTACAGCTCTCATCATCCCTGATCATTTTCCATGCTGGCTGAGGTTGATGGAAGTTGGAAACTTGAGTTCAAGAGGTTCACCAGTACCTGGTGTAGTATTCATCGTCTCTGAGTGAAATTAAGGATGAAACACTAGGCAATATATTTAATGCATTCACCCATTTCACTTTTAAATTTTATATAGAAACAATGGGGGAGTGGCAATCAGGATTTGCTGCTCCATGCAGAGAGGAGAGTTAAATGCTTTCATCCTTCGCTGCAGTCCTGATGAAAATCGCAGCCCTCACAAGCTGCTATTTGCCCCAGAAAAACACACCTTAACTGGCATCAGAGGAAATAGTTACTCCTCCCTCCTCATGCAGCATAGTCCCAATTCCAATTTTCCTCACTAGGAGCTATTTTAATTGTTTTAACACAGATACATGAAATCAATTCACATTTCATGTATTTTCAAGTTCAGCGCTAAATTTGTGTCATTGTATTTACTTACATTTATCTGTTGCTATCCTTGCCCCTTTCCCCCCTATTGTGTCTTCCTCATTGTTCAAATGCAGGTTGTGCAAAGTGTATACTGATAATAAAGCAAGGCTACAGGACCTGGGACATAAATGGTATTCTTCCACTGGATGAGATGGAGCCAGCTATCCTTGGACTGCCATCTCTTACTTTGCCATTTACTTCGCAGAAGATGCATTGCTAAAAGCTGCTATAACAGTAAAATGCAGCTAGAAGTTGTCACAAGTAGGAATTAACAGGAGAAATTTAATTTGCTAGCTTCAAGGACAAAGATGAAATATACTTCCAATATATAGATATTTAATGTGTGCGCATGCACATGCACATTTATACAAATGTATACAAATATTTATACATTTGCTGAAAACCTGTTGCTTGCCAAAATACTTTTGCAGTTCATTTTGTACTCTAGAGCACAGGTGGGGAACTGTTTTCATCCCAAGGGCCACATTCCTTCATGGGCAACCAATGGTGGTTAGGACCAGAGGTAAAAGTGGATGTGGTGGCTATAAGCAAAAGTGACGAGAGCAACACATTTGATTCTTGTCATTGTACAGTAGGCTGCATTCCAGCTAAGAAAGGTACCCATGTAATCACATAGGCCTCACCATCCTCCATCCCAAGAAGCAAGAGGCATCGTCATAGGTCAAGAACACATTCCAGCCAACAAAGGTGCTCCAGGCAAGTGCAGATCAGGGCTCATAAGGAAGGCAGAGGAAGGTGGGGAGAGGGAGCAGTATGGGAACAGTTCCAAGGGTCAGATAGAGAGGCCTCAGAGGCTACATTCAGCCCCTGGGCTTGTGATTCCACACCTCTGCTCTAGAGTCCAGAAAGTCCATCATGGCTATAGCTCTATCTGTTGTGTTTCCAAATTGTCCATCACTGACCCCCCCCATCACTTTGTGTGGGGGGGAAAGTACTGCCTTCAAGTCGATTCCAACTTATGGCGACCCTATGAACAGGGTTTCATGTTAAGCGATGTTCAGAGGGGGTTTACCATTGCCTTCCTCTGAGGCTGAGAGGCAGTGACTGGCCCAAGGTCACCCAGTGAGCTTCATGGCTATGTGGGGATTCGAACCCTGGTCCAGCACCTTAACCACTACACCACATTGGCTCTCACCCCAATCACTTTAATAGTAGTTAATTTAGTTCTTGGAACTTGTGAAAGGAAAATTCCCTGCTGAATTGGTCACTTGCAGCTTTTGAATGTGGAAACTGTCCTGGCCGGCACAGAGGCTGAGTTTGCATAGACACACTTGGTCTCCCCACCCCGTGTTTTTCTTACAAAGAGACAAGACTTGAGTACTGTGAAACTCAAAAGGGAAACAGAAAGAGGAAGGCAAAAGCATGTAAGATAAGGAACAGAAAATAGAATGACTTGGGTGCGTGGTGGTGGGGGAACAAGGGTGGTCAGTAAAAACATAGAGCCAAGAAGGGGGGAAAGTATATGTGAAGCATATTGATGTGCAGCTAGGATCCAAGCATAGTGGGATCAAGAAGACAGGGGCCTTTTTCCCTGGGCTCAGAGGCCAAAGGTTAACCTGGCCTGGGCTGCAAGCCTATTACCATAGATGTTGTAAGGTTAGCTGGAGCCAATCAGAATCAGGCAACACAGTGAGCTGCTCATCCAGACCCTCCTCTAGAAAAAGAGAGATCTTGTACAGAAATTCAAAGGTTTCTATTTCCACATGAGCAACCATGTTAGTCTGTAGCAGTGAAAACAACAAAGGTTGCATACACATCATACATTTAAAGCACAAGACTTTCCCTAAAGAATCCTGGGAACTGTAATTTGTGAAGGGTGCCAGGAATTGTAGCTCTGTGAGGGGTAAACTACAATTCCCAGGATTCTTTGGGGGAAGCCATATGATTTAATTTCTAATTTTTAGGATTTTGATTATGCTTATATGAAATGTACTTGTGTTTGGTTGTAAGTTGCCCAGAGTGGCAGATTAACCTCTGCAAAGACAGACTACCGATTCTCTCCAGTATATAAGCGAGTGTGGGTTTATCCAACGTACACACAAAGAACAAAAAAAAGAGATTAGAGAGGGAACTACAAGACTTAGTTGCTCGTTATAAAGCAACAGGTTCGCAAAGAATCAGACAAGAGATGGAAAAGAAACGATCAGAGATTGATTTAGCTGAAATAGATAAAACCAATGGTAAACATGATTTATTTGTAAGCAAAAATATTACGAACACGAAGGCAAAGGAACAAAACATTTAGCTAAGAGAGTTAAAGAAAGGAGGACAGAAAAACGTATCCACTGTTTAAAACTAAGAGAATCTAATGCCCTAACAAATAACAATACACAAATAGGAGAGGAACTAGCTAAATTCTATAAGGAGCTATATTGCAAAAGAAAAGTGGAGGAGCAGACTATACAAGACTACATGGACAGGGTCAGACTTCCAACATTAACAGAGACAGACAGAGTAATGCTTGAAGATCCAATCTCAGAAGAAGAGGTAGGGGCAGCAATAAAGGCATTAAAAGTAAACAAAGCACCAGGACCCAATGGATTCACCAATAATTTTTATAAACTTTATGGTACCATTCTCATCCCTCATATGACTAGATTATACAATACAATAATGACAGGGGCAAGGATGCCCCCAACTTGCTCTGATCACACACTGGTAAAAATCCAACTCTTCCAGAATCATACCATCCAATATCTTTATTAAACACTGATTACAAAAATTTTGCATCGGTTCTGGCTAATAGATTGAAAGCAATGATTACCAAATTGGTTCATGCAGATCAATACTGTTCTATATTATGTATGGAAGATACATAGCAGACCCAGTACGCTGTCTATTTAATATAATAAAAATATGCCGACTCAAGGGGGCCCCTTTGGCCATAGCGGCACTGGATATTTATAAAGCATTTGACAGTGTGAATTGGAAATTCTTATTAAAAGCACTGAAAAAAAATCAATTTGGCCCTAAATTCATCTCAGCAATGCAAGCCATCTACACTCTGTCCACCACATATATAAAATATAATGGGATGGAATCTAGAACTATAGAGTTACAAGCAGGTACAAAACAAGGCTGCCCACTGTCTCCTTTGCTTTTTACCACTGTGATAAAATTTCTGGCTAGTAGACTTAGGGAGAATAACAAAATAGTTGGAATTAGAGTGGCTCAAGAAGAACATCTTATCAGCTTATATGCTGATGATATGTTGCTTATGCTATCCAATCCAAAAGAAGCTCTGCCAAACCTTCAGAAAGAACTGGAGGATTTTGGGGGATTGGAAAGTCTAAAGAAAAATTTTATAAAATCAGACCTCATGTGTTATAATATCCCACCTAAGGCACAAATTCAAATATCTCAGGTTTTAGGAATTCCATAGGTACAGTCCCACCTTCGCTACCTGGGAGTGAACATACCCAGAAACAAAAAAATAAATAAATTCCAAATTAATTGTACAAAAATATGGCAACGGGTAAAGGAACATCTTAAAAAATGGGCAAAACTGAATATGTCACTATCCAGCAAAATAGCAGTTGTCAAAATGATGATAGTCCCATTTACATATCTTTTCTATGTTCTCCCAACGCAAATTCAAAAAAAAAGATTGACAATCTGGCAGCACAAAATTGAACAATTTATTTTTAAATCAAAAAAGCCCAGAACAGCAAAAAAATATATAGATACAAGGGAATAAGAGAGGGAGGGTGGGGAATCCCAAATTTATTTCTTTATTATGAAGCATTTCAGATTCGTCACTTAATCTCTTTTATGGATCTCAAATCTGAAAAACATTGGGTACACATAGAGAGATATTTACCAAAACTTCACAATCCTAAAGGCTTGCCTTTTATTAAACAGGAAATAAGAAAAAGCACCAAAAACATAAATACAACTATGACACCAATTTTGGGGGTATGGAGATACAGGAAAGAGATCTTACTTCCGGGAATTTCCCCCGTAATCCCTATTTGCAATCACCCTGAGTTTTACAGGTCAGACAGAGATATAGAGGATAAAAGCCTAATTGACAATAATATATACAGATTGAAGGATTTTTATACGAATGGACTACCTTTATCACGAGATGAATGGAAAAATAAATTTAAGGAGATGGGTGTGTCATGGATTTGCTGGTATCAATTTAGTACTTTTATTAGGAAACATCATATTATAATGCAGGGTACTAGACAATTAACAGAAGGGGAGAAACTAATGTTAAGTATGGAGGGAATGGAAAAGGGGGTGATTTCAAAATTATATAGATTTTTGGTAAATAAGGATATGGGTTCCAACTCAATTTTAAAACCAGTATGGGAATCAGACCTGAAATGCCAGATTGAAGAAGAGGACCGGAATGATATGTGGACAAAATTCCCATATAGAGCTATTTCGACTTCCTATAGAGAAACAGCTCTAAAAGTAATACAAAAATGTTATTTAACCCCCCTATATTTAGCACGGATCCCTAAAAATAGCACACAAAAGTGTTGGAAAGGATGCGAAGTACAAGGCTCATATTTACACATGTGGTGGGAATGTGATAAACTCAAGAGTTTTTGGCAGGAGGTGTGGGAAGGAATACAGAAATTGACAAAACAACATTACTTCAGGCCTGAATTAGCTTTATTGAACATTTTTATGGGACAAAACACAAATCTACAATATAAAAGACTTACAGGATTTATGCTGGCAGCAGTCAGATTGACGATTGCCAAATATTGGAAATCACTGGAAGGTTTAACGCTACAAAACTGGCAAAAGAAACTATGGGAAATCACTCTATTATAGAAAATAAGAATGGCGGAGGGGAAAAAGAAAAGTAAGGACTCTTTTGAAGTGGATTGGTAGCCTTTTATCTTGGCTGCTACATCGGACACTAATTTGGGACCAGTGCCTTACCCTTTCAGATCGTTGTGGATATCTTAAGAATGGAAGTTTCTCAGAGAAGAAAACTATAAAATAAAATCTTGAAATAGTCAGTAGGGGAAATTTATAGGGGTTGGGGAAAGGGAGGGAAAGGGAGTTACTAGGGTTTTTTATTATTTTGTAACTAAATACATGTTAATGCAAAATGGAAATAAAAATAAATTAAACAGAAAAACTTCAAAAAAAATAGAGAAGCCAACAGAATGTGGCATACAGCTGGTAGGAGGAAGAATAAGCACCATAACGACGGGCATTAAAATCCCAGGGGCAGCTGAAGCCATTGTTGCTCTTAGAATTTACATGCCCCAGAAGAATATACATGAGCAAATGGATTAAGCCTCTGGACTCTAGAATACATAGAACTATTGCTGCCTCCCAGGGACTGGAGAGCATGAAGTGTCTAAATGGCATTTTTCACTCATGTAAAATTAATTAACATTCATATGCCATACTGCCATTTCTAGCTATAAATACCAATCAGGAATCTAGAAATGTAAAGAACTTAAAGAGACAAAGAAACTAAACAACACCAATCAATTGCCATTCTTTTCCAAATACAGCCTTTCTTGGGGAAGGGATGTTTGCCTCAAAAAAATGTTGGCATAGGCACTGTGTGCAGCCTAATCAGATGCATCTTCCCATCACCGTCACCACCACCACTGCCGCCACCTGAAGTGTTCAGGGGGGCTTCTCTTATTTTTATGTTATGGCTTAACACTAAAGTCAAGAGAATCTGAACAGAAGCATTGCAAAGAGTTTTGCTTTAAGCTCTTTGGTTATTAAAGGAAATTGATAGCACAAGTGCAACATTAGGAAAAGAATCTGAGTGTCTCCTTAAACCTGATGCCATCCCCAGTTCTCCACCTCAGTTGCTAGGACTGCAACTTGAAATTTGAGCTGGGTCTGGAAGCTAAAGCTAGGACTGAAGTACAACCAACAGGAGGTGCTGATCAGATCAGGACATGAGGTCAGGCACCAAGCTTCATCCAAAAGCTTCATACTGCCTGTTGACTTTGGGGAGGTGAGTGGAAGAAAGAGAGAAAGATGTTGCATATTCCTGACCTGTTACTGAGATTGCTCACTAGTCCCAGGCATGTATCATATAGCGCAGAATTCAAATTCCCAAGGCCCTGTCAGTTCTGATTTTTTCCTCTGCCAAGAGGTGATCCCCAATAGTCAAGTAAGGTCATTAAGATGGCAACCTGCATCCCTGTAGTAAGGTCAACAAGGCAATTTAATAATAGACGCAGAAAGGGCTGGCAGAACCTTTTTTTGAGGTGTTCATGTTTTTCTCAGCATTAATTAATGAACCTTAAGGTGGCCAAATTCTGTGGAATGCAGATGCACTTTTCTTGATATGATTAGCAACATCCCCATTAATTTTAATGAAACAGGATTGCACTCTAAGCTGTGTCAGTATGAGGGTACCACCTTTTTTTCAGAATCTGGTACCACTGTTACAGCTGCTGCCCAGAGATACTTTAATTATATTAATTAGCGACATTATACCAAGGAACTGATGAGAAATGAAGATACAGGAAGCAGAGTGTGACTCATGAGAGACAGGATCAAATGTTAACACTGGGAGCCCATGATTTTCCCCCACCATGATAATCAAGAACTCCCCAATAATTTAATAAAGATTGTTTTAGGATGACCAAACCGCCACATGCACGCAGGCACGCACCAAAGGGCACTGTCAGGACTTCAAAAGTGTGCATTACTTAAAATTAAAAAGAAGAGATTTAGCAGAAAAGTAAACTCCTGAGTGCTATTACATTCTAGCATTAACAGTCTAGGATGCCCAAGGACATGGAACCTGAAAAGGAATTTGGATTACAGAACCAGTCTTGGTTGTCAATAGCTCCCATTCTATTGAGTTGTTCAGAAGACATTAAACAGCTGCAGTCATCATGGGATGGTAAAACCTGTTCCCCCAAAGAAACTGGGGTCACAATGTGAAAAGGGGCAGTTTTAGCCCTCCCTAAGTTGAGTTCCCAGCACACACAACTGTATGTTCACCCTTATAACATACAGTCAGTCTTAAGGGAAGAAGTATGTTCACTTGGAGACATACCTGTAAAAACTTAAAGGGCAGGAATAATAAGCCTAATTTTTGAAATGTTTTGAAAACGGTGTATGTGTGTGTAGGAGAGCTGAATGAAGGACTTTCCCAAGTGATGCTTATTTTAAAAAAATTAAATGTAAATACATGTTAGAAAAAAATACATCCAATTTTAAATTTACTCTGTCATTAGCCCATATTAACAGCTTTTACAACTGACAAGCAAAATTGTGTTGGCAGCATCATCTGAAGGCTCCCACAGTGTTTTACAGCACAATCCTAAACATACCTACTCAGGAATAAATCCCATTAATAATAATAATAATAATAATAATAGAATAGTTTATTGTTACGGTCATAGACCAGCATTAAAAAAACACACAGCATATAAAAGATACAGCATAAAAACTAGTAAATACAGGAATTCAGAGGTTCAGGTAAGCCTGTTCCATTACAAACCAGGATGCAATACTTAAAAGGTTCAATTTTAAAACCAGGACTAGGTCTTGGATTAATTATTCATTTGTCAGGTACCTTCTACAGTGTATGGCAGCGGCACAAAAGCTGGCTACCTTGGCTGATGTTTGGGGAGTATGATCAGATAAAAGAAATTTCACATAAAACGCCTCATCCTTACCCGGAATGTTTTGTAAAATAGGGATAATTAAAGCAGAGCGAAGGTCACAATAAAACATACGGTGCAACAAAACGTGGCCCACAGTCTCAACTGCCCCTTGATCACAGGGACAGAGCCGCTCAGCATATGGGATTTTTTTAAACCTACCCTCCAAAAGTGCCAAGGGTAGGATATTAAACTTAGCACGGGTAAAAGCTTTCCTAAGCTTAGGAATAGTCAGAGTAGCCAGGTAATGGGCAGGGGCAAATGGCCTAGAGTTAAAGCTAAGGTCACGATAAAGTGCGGCCACAGCTAAATGATTTTGAAAATCTACATCTAAGATTCGTTGGATAATACATGCTTTAGCTTTGGTGTGACCTAGTGTAAGAATAAAAGAAGTGGAAAAGCCTAAAGTTGATAATTTCGTATTTAATGATCGTTTCCACTTGGACTGGAAGGTATCGAGCAGCGTTAGGGGGGCCAGTCCCACCAGAACGAACATCATTTTTAACCAGAATTTTATTCTGGCCATCCACATGCGGGTTTCTATTTTAGTGACCCCTGCTTCTAGTCGCACGATGGAATTGTGCATGCAGGCCGGGATACTAAGAATGGATCGTAAGAATTTCGTTTGGACAGATTCTAGAGGGGCGTAGTTGTCATAGGCACATATTTGAGACCCATAAAGCATCTGGGCAGTGGCTTTGGCTGCAGATATTTGGATTGCTGATGGAATGTGTTGACCCCCTTTAGAATAGAAAAAAGAAAGAAGCGCCTTCGAGCTTTTCTGAGCATTTACGATGGCGCACTTCGCTTGGGGACGCCAAAATCCAGATGAGTGAAATGTTATCCCGAGGTATTTAAAGGAAGCTACCTGCTCTATTGGGTGCCCATCTATCTGCCAGCGGTGCTTAGCTCTTTTTCTGGAGAAAACTAAAACCTTTGATTTGTCGTAATTAATTGTCAAAAGTTCTTTTTTACAAAAACCAGCAAGAGCACTTAGCAGCCGTCTTAACCCAATGCATGTTAATGATAGAAGAACTACATCGTCAGCGTACAAAAGGATGGACAAAGACCTCCGGGAGAATCTAGGCTGGTGAAAACAGGATGAGGTCAAGCTTTCAACCAGGGAGTTGATATAAAAGGTAAACAAAGTGGGCACTAATATGCACCCTTGCTTGACTCCCCTAAAGGTAGGAATGGAATTGGATAACTGACCAGCGCTGTTGCATCTTATTCGGACGTAGGTGTTATCATATAATAATAAATTCAATCCACATTCCATGTTCCTATTGTGTGTGTCGTACAACTCCAGACTCTCCTTTCGCATCTGTGCGCATTAGCCTCTGGACTTCCTTTTGGCTTTGATGCAGCTGCGTCATTAGTCACAGCGCTACTCGTACTTGTCCTTTGTTCTTCCCCAGTAGTTCAGTGAGTGCCTTCTGACCTGGGGGTCTCATCTTCCAGCACTATCTCGTGTTGCATTTTGGATACTCTGTTCATAGGGTTTTCATGGAAAGAGGTATTCAGAGGTGGTTTACCATTGCCATTGTTAGAACAAATTAAACCAGAACTGTCACTAGAAGCTAAAATGATGAAACTGAGGTTATCATACTTTGGACACATCATGAGAAGACATGATTCACTAGAAAAGACAATAATACTGGGGAAAACAGAAGGGAGTAGAAAAAGAGGAAGGCCAAACAAGAGATGGATTGATTCCATAAAGGAAGCCACAGGCCTGAACTTACAAGATCTGAACAGGGCGGTTCACGACAGATGCTCTTGGAGGTCGCTGATTCATAGGGTCGCCATAAGTCATAATCAACTTGAAGGCACATAACAATAACAACAACGTGGATATAGGATTGCAGTCGTAAACATTTAGCCTAATCTTAAATTCTATTGAATTCAATTGGATTCACTCTCAAGTGCGGTTAGGACTGCAAGCTCAGCTTGGTGTTCTTGATTGTTTTATTTATTTATATCTTATTCCCCCTCTAGGATGCACACTTTAACGAGGTGAGGGGGTTTGAGAGTAAGAAGCTGATTAAGGTGAGCTATGCAGGCTGTTCAGCTTGAACTCTAAAATACTCTGTTGAATTTCTGCTATGACTAATATGGATAAAATGAAATTTGCCAAGATGCTAAGTAAAAGAATAAAGATAACCACCCTTTGAGAAAAAGCAAACAATAAATGTTGGCATCTGTTTTTAGAAGATCTAATTTAGAATTCTGGCTCAGTACAGAACACAAGTTATTTTCTCCTACAGGACTGTGAAAACCTTGTCTTAAATTGAATTTTTTTAAAAAAAACCTTCATCTCATATTTTCCAGTTGTCCCTATTTACCGGAAACAGTCATTATTTTCTGGTACCTGTCCCTAGTAAATTACTGTTCCTGTTTTTGCCTTTGGAGAAAGCCTTCTTAAAAAAATTAGTGTGAGTTGCAAGTGTTGTTATTCTTTGGGGTTTAATACCCTTCCCAGAGTCTTTAGAAATCACCTCTCTAAAGGAATGGAATCTCTCTTCTCTCTACCAGAGCTTGGAAAAGTTCCTTTTTTGAACTACAACTCCCATCAGCCCTAGGCAACATGGCCACTGGATTAGGCTGATGGGAGCTGTAGTTCAAAAAAGTAACTTTTCCAAGCTCTGCTCTACTACACAAGCGTGTCAATCCCTGGGCATGAGCACTAAGGCACCATGCAGCGTGCAGCCTACTGTTTCACACACCAAAGTGCTATGACAATACAGGCCCAAGACATTTAGTTTCCTGAAGCAAAGGACACAATGATGCTACCCCCCCCCCCCAATTCCATGTACAGAAACTGATTGGACTGGCAATTTAATCTTACTTCAATACTGGCAATGGGATGGTTCACCTGAGGTTCGTGGCTGAACTCTTGGAATTATGGGAAATGTAGTTCCCATGTGTCAAGCTGCAGCACAAGGCTTGGAATGAATTCTGGCTTGAATTAGTCCTCGCTGCCATTGTACTACGCATAATTCAAGAAGAGACGAGATGCCAGAAACAGTCAGCTCTGTTGTTCAGGAAGCAAACTGAGTTAATTTGTGGCATATGGAAGGTCTGGAGCTGCCCATTGACATATGGAAACCATGTTTTCCAGGATGCTGAAAGGCACTGGCAACCCAAAAGCACTTCAAAATTTAGAATATGCATCATCCTAACAATAGGATTGGGCCTTCCCTGCAGTTCCTTTCCTCCACAGATTATTTTATCGTGCCAGGACAGGCACTGGGGAGGCAGCAATCATCACTGTTGTTTGGGCCAGAGCTTGGGTATCTCTTATGAAGCATAGTTCCCACCTGCAATGATGCCAAGGTGTTGAGCATGCCCAGAAGCACACCAGAGATATTAGGGTAGGCTGTAGCCTAAACAGCAGGTTTCATGGCCTCCTTACCATTCTGGTTGCTATTGTCGAGGTCATGTAATGGAGTGGGGACAGCAGGGATGTGTGATCCACACTGTTCAGGCCTGAGCCTGCTAAGATATTTATATGTCCTATGCACCTAGTGACATCGTTGTGTATGACATCATGAGCAGGCTCAGGCTCTTTATCAGATTCATTATTTTGTATTTATTTTTGCAAATTTCAGCAAGTGGAGGCCCAATCCAAAATGGATCCAGAGACACACAACTGGTAAACATCTGCATATCTACAAAAGCACCAGATTATTTTGATTAAAGAATAATGGTTGCATCAAGTTGGGGTTCTATCTTCCATGTGTTCATTCTATCAACATCAGATAACAGCCACCAGTAATCACTGAGATCATCCCAAGTTTTATCCAAACTATGCTATTCCCAAGCAAACTAACCTCATGGCCATGTTGACACATAACGGTAAGTCAAAAACCCTGATTTAATAAGCCAGGGTATGCACAGCAGCCCACAGCCCCTTTACAGCTGCTTCACTCCTTCGTGTGAGCAGCTGAACAAGCACTCCACCATTCCTTCCTGTTACATGCAAACCTGGAAACTATGGTTAAAAACTTTAAAACAAGGCAACAAATTAAACCATCTTCACAGCATGGCTGCATACCGTATATTGGCTTGTTTTGAAGCCATTAACTATAGTTCCTGGGTTTACACAGGAAGCATAGTTATGTGCTGAATCTTGTCTTGTTCAGCCACACTCCAGCCACTAATGCTGAACACCAGCGGAAAAAGCTACCAACAAGTTGTGCATGCATACAAGGACAGCATTGAAGGAACTGAGGATTTTTACCTTGAGCAGTGAAAATGCTGTGGCTGACCTTTATGGTTGTGCCTTCCTACTAATTTTCATGATTTCCCCCCAAAACATATTTATGCAGCTGGCCAAGTTTCAGAAAGTTTCAGAAATTGCCCCAGGCAACAGCAGGAATAACTGGGGGCTCATGATTCCTAAAGAAACATCACATGACCAAACAGGGTGGTAAAATAAATATGAAGGGAGGGGGAATCAAAAAAATGGACAACAAAGGTGAACAAAGGACAACAATGGCATTTTAACAGAAGATTTCTTTTAAGGAACTTACAATTGGCTAAATCTATCGACAGAAGGACGACAATTGAAGTGCTAAGCAATAACAGAACAAATGCCAGATTTTGGAATTACAGGATTACAATACTGCACACAACAAGAGGACTGGTGATCATATGCTTGTTTTCAAATGCTTATCAGTAACCACATTCTCTCTCTCTCTCATTTTGCTGAACTATTGAAATGTAGAGGGAAATGTATTGCCTGGAAGGCTGCTTAGACCAGCACATACCAGATCTTATGGGCTGATCTCTGAACTCTGCTGGAATCCAGCTCATGAATTCCACAGAGAGGAGGGACATCCTGTCTTCCCACGTGATGCCATTCCATCAACCATATGATCCAAAGGTCATTCATATGAGCCTTTCTGAGGAATATACTTTGGTTGTTAACATGACTTTGAAATGCGCCTAAAATGAAAATCCCTTCACAGACTTTTGCACTTCCAAGGACAAAAGGGTAAAGTTCAATGTGGTTTCCAGAATGAGAGGTATTAAGGACATAACATAGCTTAAAGTCATATGTCTTAGAACTTCCACCCTCTCCTGTTATTCCCAGACATGGTGAGACAGCTGGCTCTGCCGTGCCAGAAAAAGGTGCCTGCCATGACCCAGATGTTAATAGCAGATTCCAGAAAATTAGAGTTGGATCAGCAGGGCTGTAGTCATCCAGGGTCACTGGGGAGGAGGTCTCAGACCCATTACATTTCGGGGAGCAGAGTCCCAGCCAGGTCCCTATGTATGAGCCAATCAGCATGAAAAGGGAGCATGTTAGCTACTGAGAAAAGTCCTTGTCCTTTCATACTGATTGGAGCCAATCAGAGTGAAAGGAAGTGAGCCAGCCATTGAGAAGACTCTTCTCAGTAGCCCTTTCATGCTGATTGGCTCCTAGGGATGTCTGTTGTAACGGTGTGGACTTGCAAGACAATAGGGAGAGCAAGGGAGATAAGGAAAAGTGAAAAAGGGAGCATGGCTGTGATGGGGCGTCGCATGATTATCATGAAGTGAACCTGCACTTCTGAATTTGTCACTGCACTACTGAGGATCAGCACTAAATGGTTCCCCAGTCAAGGAGCATATTTAGTATTCCCATCCTCTTGTTCAACTTTTGAACACTTTAATTATTGTTGCATATATAGCCCATTTCACAACTTTGATGCATGACTGGCATGCATGATTTATCCCTGTCATGTAAGATGCATGCTAGGATCTCTAAACCTGTATTCATTTGTGTGAATACCTGCGTGAGTAAAATGAATCATTTTACTGTTTGCTTCAGCTGTTGAGTTGTGTTTATAGACCATGACAAGTATATCCTAAGCCTAGCATCCCCACCCCATCCCACCCCACCCAGCCTTGTGCCTCAGGTGGCCACCCTATTGTTGCATCCAGTCCAGAATCAAAGGGCTGGAAAAGAGGCCAATCTAAGCTTGAGAAAAGGCTACTGCAGAAGTTGAACCAAGTAAGCTATTCGAGGCAAGGATGCTTCATTCAGAAAATGTCCAAATGAGTGTCACCTTTTTCAAACGAGGAGAACAAAATGGAACACAATGTTTGGCAAACAAAACACAAGCAGACAACAAGGGATGCAAAAAGAAAAAAGAATTTGAGGAGCACATCACTAACAACGTTAAGAAGCATGAAGGCTGTGAACTGCCTCCAATATGTGGAGACGCTATGCATCTGCATACCAGTTATTGGGACTCACAAGTGGGAAGAGTGCAGCTGCATTCATGATCCGCTTGCTGGCTTCCCATAGGTATTTGATTGGCCATAGTGAGAACAGGATGCTGAACTATATAGGCTTTTGGTCTGTGTCATCAGCCCCGTGGAGCGTTCCTGGTCAGGAGAAGGAAGAGATCGAATGGGATCTGGGGGAGGGGCGTAGTGGCTTATAACAGGGGTGCTGAAGCAGAGGGCTTTAGCACTTTTGACAGTGACAGCTCCACCCCCTTAGCTCCAGTGACAACAGAATAAACACTGTCTGACTATGAGCCAGTCACCACCACCCCCTCTTTGCTTGAGCCACCGCCATTGCACATGCCTTCTCTAGAGGAGGAGGATTCAGAGACTCAACCTGAGTTGACGCCCAAGGTGGATCTCGATGAAGTGCTGCCACCACCACCCAGGACACACAGACAGATGCTCAGGCATGCACAGATACCCCTAGTTTTCAACTCAGGAGGAGTGCTCACTATCTCATGCGGTCCCGTTCAGTGAAACCTTTCCCACGCAAGTAGAAAGAGCCCATCCAGAACCTACTTAAAGGACCTCTAGGGATGTGTCTAATTGTTGTGACAAAGTCTTACCTTTGAGTAGTCCTGCCTAGTTATGTTATGTAGAGATGTAGAATCCTGTGTAATCTGATCTATGAAATGTTTGAAGATGAAATTCCTCATTAAACATAATGGAGAAAAACATACCAGTGAGTTGCCAGGACAGTCTGGTTCAGCAGGGCTCTTCATATGTTCTTATATTAAGTGAATCTACATCTACATTCAACAGGTAAAGTTTACATCTCATGCCCTCTGATATTTCATAGATGAAAAGGGGACACTAATGAATTTGTCACACTGCAACTTCTCATTAGAAGGATCCTTGCCTGATCATGCCCCAACTCACTATTACATGTTATGGCTGTGCAATTCTACCTGCTCTTTAGCCAACCAAGATTGTTAATGGCTTACAAAGATTGTAGCAAGGCCTTACTCTTTCTCTGTGTTTACTCTGCTACAGTCTGGTCTTCCCTGCCCTGATTTAAACATGAAAAAGAGTGCTTCCTTTTTCTGGTAAATATATACTGCCGACACATACTAGTATCCCATAATAGGTTACTGATACTTCAAAATGAACCTCACCAGCAGCAGCATGTGAAATGGTCTGGCACTAAAGTGAAGCCACAATTATCCGGTGCACAGACTGACATGCAAGTACACTAGAAACAAGATGCAACTACCCTCCCGTCCACAGATTTAATTTCTAAAGAAGTGGGAAAGGGAGCTAGAAGCTGAGAAATGACAGCAAACACAGTTAACAGCATTTTAAAAAATTATCCCCAAAACCTCCTCAAAACATGGCCAGGGTGCCAGAAAAACAGGACAGCTTCTGGTAAATATGGACCCATGTGGAGTAAATGAAATCTCTGATGGAAAATTGAGGATAAAACTAGACATTAGAAGCATACAGAGATCTGAGAACTCTTGTCACTGAACTAGTGCAAAGTGGATATGGGTAGGTGAGATTTGCAGGAGAGGAGTTGTAGAGAAGAAGTGCTTAACCTTTCACTGCCTGCTTTTTCCCCCTTGGAGCCTCCTCCCTTATCTGGGGTTCTCAGATATCTGTTTGATATATCATGCAGACAAACGTAAGGCAGAGAAAGGTTTAAGAGACACACATACCCATCCTTCACTTTACCCCTGAAAATTGCACCCCTCCTCAGACACCCGTCTATGATCAATCATCTAGTTCCCCCCAGTGAAATTATTATTGACACTTGAGGCTTTCTTGCATCACAGGAGATGAAGTGATAATGGCTAGAACTTCAGTGATGGCATCCTGCTTGTTTATAGAAAAAGATTTGATGATCTTACAAAATACTTGTTTCTAGCATTCTAAATAATGATAATGGGGGGAAATAATCAAACATTGACAAACAGCAAATACCCAAACTCATTTTCCCCTTAGAAATCCAACAAAGGAAAAAATGTTACTGGTCCCATCCCACTGGACACCAAAACAATGGCATGGAAATCTGGGGAAAGGCTGTAGTTCAGTGGCAGAGCACGTGTTTTGAATGCAGAAGTTCACAGGTTCAATCCCTGGCATCTCCAGGTAGGGCTGGGAATTGCTTCACCTGAAACCCTGAAAAGCTGCTGCCTGTCACAGTAGACAATACTGAGCTAGATGGACCAATGATCTGACTCTGCCCTGCTCCATGATCATTGCGTTAAGGGGACTGATGATGCCGTGTCATGCTGCTCCCGGGAGGCAGGATGTGGTTTGGGGCTGCTGTTTTCAGCCACAGCCACACATCCTCCCTAAAATCTAGTTCATACTTTACATGGACATGTTTGTGCTTTATACGAGTGGTACTGGCAACACTGCCAATTGTGAACAGTGTTCACACGTATTCAGATGTTGAGTATCTTTGGATGCAACACAGAAGCAGCTATCAGGAAACATTTTATTTCCAGTTTTAGTGCTGGTTGCAGAGAAACTTGGCACCATACATCTATTTTGACATTTAAAAACACCAGCACTTTTAAACAAATTTTAATAAGCAAAAGGTGAATTCAGTCCTAAAGTACTGCACATATCAAACCTCCTCCCTTAATGTGTAGAGAGGTGCTTGGAATGAACTAATTCAGATTAGCTAATTCACTGAATTAATTCAAACATTTCTTTTTTCCCCCATAAACTTTTTATTTTTAATTCAAAAATTTCTGAGTTACACCTATAATTTCTGAGTGAACTGAACATTAATTAAGTCCCTTTTGTGGTGGAACTTTGGGCAATTTTTAATTCAATTCAATTTTAATTGTAATTCAATAATTTCTATATACAGGGGTTTCACTGCACTTAGCTTTGTGTTTGTAGCTATTGCATTTGCCTTTTTTTACCTTACTGAAATATAGGGTTGCCAGGTCTCTGTTTTTCGCCCAGAGACTCTGGATTTTTGGGTCCTCTCCAGGTCTCCAGGTGAGTCATCCCAATCTCCGCACACTCAGCTTTCCTTTCTTTAAAAATTAATTTCCTAGGTGGTCTGATTCAAGAGATGTACACCAAAATGTCAGCCACACACACACACACACACACAACTTCTGTCAAATGAACTCAGAGCTGGCTGCTCTAACCCCACCCTTTCAGGTTTGTAGTCAGTAAGTAAAGTCAGGGTTGTGATTGACAAGGGATTTCTTGACCAACAAGCAATAGCTAGAACCTATTCCAAATCCAGAAAACGGTTGCCTTTTCCTGCTTGTCTGAAAATCTCATAAATTAAGTTTATAGCTTTTAGTAGTAACAAAAGTCCCTTTCCCTCTGTGTGCAGATCTAGAACAAAAGATCAGAGCAGGATCTTGGTAGGCATACACAGTAAACAATTTCAGTTGTGATAATAATAAAAGTGCACATGCAGGTTTTTTAAATTACTTGCAAAAATAGCATATTATACATTTTATCTTTCAAATAATTTTTGAACAGACATTTTTAAAAAGTGTACATGCAGTTTATGATACCATTACAATATGTATACTTCTCTAATTATGAGGAGTCAAACAAGATTAAATTTTCCTGGGCTGTTGAAGAGGGCAGTTTGTTTGTCTGATTCATAGCCTGTTTTGAAAACCTTCCCAATATGAAGTTTTAATACTATACTTCCTTTTCTGGCAGTAAACTGCAATGCTAATCCCACATACCTGGAGTAAATCCCATTGAATTCAATAGGGCTTACTTTTGAGTAGACATTATTATGATTGTGCTGTAAATCAATGGGGCTTTTGAGTGAACATAGCAAAAGATTGTGTTTGTGTTGTAAATCTTTCTCTCCCCCTCCAATCCTATCTTTAAAGCAATTAGGGAGGGCTTACTTAGGTGTCACTGTTTTTATTATGTAGGAAACTAATACTGATTTTTTTTAAAAAGTTCTGCAATGACTAACTGGTTTTGACAATAAACTATTATATGGGGTATATGCATTTTTACATCTCCATTGTGTGTGTATATGGAGTCTTTCCAACAACGCTGTGAGGCAGGGTTTCACAACAACAACAAAAATTCATTTAAATCCAATAACCATCACAAGGAAGACCAATCACTATCCAACAACTGAAAATAGATATTCCATCATGGAACTTAGATTGGCTACACACATTTCAACTAAACTCTGTATTGAAAGACCCTCAGATTAAAACATACGCTACTAAAAATATCACACAATTTGAAAAGGTATTATTGGAAAATGGTCATAATGGAAAAGGATTGGTATCCAAAGTGTATAAAATATTACTAGAAAATGACATGGGAAATCTAGCAGGATTAAAAAATGAAGTGAAGGGTGCTGAGAGGAGACTCCTATTCTACTGAGAGAGCTCCAGCGACCAGACTGGTTTAACAGTCAGCCACTCTGACCGAAGGTCTGTGAGGGGAACAGGGCATCTCCTAGCAATTCTTGGCACCCTTCACTAACTACATTTCCCAGGATTCTTTGAGAAAAGACATGACTGTCCAAAGTGAAATAAAGGCCTGGTGTAGATGTGGCCAGGAAAAGCTTTGGTTTAAATTTGGGTGGGAGGCTACATGTGCCTGCTGTAGAATAAAAAGGTGGGGGAAACCCTGAAAAGCAATTATACTGTTCACAATGTTTTCCTTTTGGAAAGGAAAGGAGCTTCCCTTCTGCCCAGTGCTCACCCACTCAATCTCCTCCCCCTCCCATCCCTGCCCCTTCCCTGGGTTACCGTTGGACTATGACCTGGGAGATCAGGGTTTGAGTCCCCACACAGCTATGAAGCTGACTGGGTGACCTTGGGCCGGTCACTGCCTCAGCCTCAGAGGAAGGCAATGGTGAAACCACCTCTGAATACCGTTTCCCATGAAAACCCTATTCAAAGGGTCACCATAGGTGGGGACTGACTTGAAGGCAGTCCATTTCCATTTTCAAACATGATTGCATAGAAATAAATCCCATTGAACTCAAAAAGCATGCAAATGATCAAACCCTCCCTCCCTTCTCATCCCTCCTATCCCCTCCCTCTTGCCCCTTCCCTCCCCATCCCCATCCCTTTCCAATCCCCTCCTTCCCCTTCCCCCTCCTCTTCCTCCTCCCCATGGTCAGTTTTACCTATCTTAAGCATGATTGCACAGAAGTAAATACCAAGCATGCAAATAATCAAACCTGCCCTCCCCTCCCCCTTCCTTTGCCCCCCTCCAATATACTCCTTCCCACTCCCACTCCTCCTCCCCCATGGTCAGTTTTTCCTATCCTAACCAAGATTGCATAGGAGTAAATCCCATTGAACTCAATAAGCATGCAAATTATCAGACCTGCTTTTCCCCTCCTTCCCGTCTCCTCTTCCTTCTTCCTCCTCCCCTGCCCACTCCAGCCCTCCCTCCCTCCAGTCAGTTTTACCTATCCTAAGCATGATTGCACAGGAGTAAATTGCACTGAATTCAATAAACATGCAAATGATCAAACCTGTCCTCCACCCCTTCCCCTCCTGCCTGCTCCCCTCCCAGTCCTCCCCTCTGTGTTTCCTCCCCTCCCTCCTCCTCCTCCCCTCCCCATCCTCTGTGGTCAGTTTCACCTAACCTAAGCATGATTGCAGGGGAGTAAATCCCATTGAACTCAACAAGCATGCAAATGATCAATCCATTCTCAACAAACTTGCACAGGATCCCATCTCTTACCTCCCGGTTTAAAAAGCATGGAAATTCACTAATAGGCAAAAAACCTTGCGGTTTAAGAATGTACCTATAGCCCACAGCTATTTCTATCAAACTTTAAAAAGCAGGGAAATTGGGCAGCTATACTGAATGCACCAGGGGAGCAGGAGACCTGAACTCCTCTCTGAGATATTGGACTGCCCTACAAATTGGTCAAAATGGAAACACCATTTGGGTTGGTCTTTCACAGTCCAATCCACTTCCTGTGTAGCTTGGAAGAATTTGGTAACATGCGCCTCTGGTTTGAAATACCCAGTAACTGAGACAAATCCTTTGTAATTCAGCACATGCACTCACACACTATATGAACACACAATCAGAAGACAAGCCAAGGTAATGTCAGGCTCCCGGCACCCTCCTCCCATCACGAGAGTTTCTGTATATCAGAAGAACACATAAAGGTGCACTGGAGCAAAGGCAGCAAAAGCTCCTGCAGCCCAAATATAAAATGCTGTCACATATTTTGCTAGCATTGTAATTTACTCTATCATGTGTAAAGGATACTCAGGCTTTGCTCTGGATTTGAAAGGTCTCAAAGCAAAGCCTTATTTGATCACTCGCTGAAGATACTCTCGTGTCAGCACCCCAAAAGGCAGCTGTGACTGAGACTGAGTAGCCACTTCTATTTTCTAATTACAATGCACATACCACAGATAAGTGCTATCTCTGCATACAATAACAAACAATCATTTGCTGTATGTGGCAATGTGTGGGCTGTTACTCAGGCCCAAACTACATCTGACACTAAATGCATCAGAATAAATCAGAAAGCACATCAGGATTTTGTATATTTAGATATAGGCACTGGAAGGGGGAATTTTCAGTTGAATAGCAATTTATGGGGAGGGGAGGTCACAATCCTGATTAAAGTCCCCTCCCCATGCTGCTATTAACCAGGGGGGGGCTTCAATTGGTTCCACTAAACCTTACCTCCCCGTGTGCTGTGGTCAAGATTAAAAATGAGGGTATGTATGTGCTGCCCTTGATGCATTCAGTGAAGTCATGTATGATGTCATTCCTCAAAAGAACTCAAGATGACATACATGGATTTCCCTTCCTCCCTGTTCTTGCAACAACCACACTATATGGAAGATAAGGCTAAGATAGAGTGACTGGCCCAAGGTCATCCAGCGTTTTTCATGACTGAATTGGGAAACTGAGGGCCTAAAATATATGGGGACCTATAGCCTTCTTAACATAATTGTTAATCCGGTCATGGAAATGCCACAAAATTGGCTCTCTGAGACTAACTGACCCGGAGGGCAAGCAGGATTCTGGGATGTGGTGTTAGCATCATGGCTTGCATTGCCTGAAATTCCCTCCCCTAGTCAGTAGGGTTCAACTGGGGGACCTCTGCCATTCCCCTATGAAGCAGGTGCCATGCTGACCAAAGCCATAGTTTTGGAGGGGAGAACAACTAGCAGATCAAAAGCAGTAAAAGGGTATGCAGGATGATTGCCCCTTGGCTGGAGATGGGTGCTTCAAAAATGCCCTTGAAGAGAACAGGAAGGAGAGAAACAAATTAAAAGGATCTCCCTTTGGTTCCTGTTACAACCTCATGTTTACAAGTTATAAATATCACTTTTTGTATTTTTGACAGATTGCTTAGATTAAAATTTAAAAGTGTAAGATGAGTGAATGTCTTCTTCCCGCTCAGGCACTATGTGGGATGATGCAAAATGCTGGGTAATCTCTCATGTTAGTCAAAGGGAAATTAAAGGCCCTAAGCCCATTGTTTTTAATCGGTCTACCCTGAGTATGATTTAGTGGGATATAAGCCGCAGTATGCCTATTTGGGGGTTAGTAGTGAGAATTATAAATGGAAGATGCCTTCGGATGGAAAGAAATGTGGAATTGAGGAGAGGAGGGCAGACACTGGCTTTTCGCTGTAAGACGGAAGAGGAAAGCAAGCAAATTCAAATATTCCCCCTTTTTCATAATGCTAGAACTTTGGGTCACAAAATTATATTGATGAGCAGAAGATTCAGTTCAAATAAAAGGAAATGTTATTTTATGTAACACACAGAATTAACTTATAGAATTCATTACCATGAGATGTGAGTATGGCCAATAGGCTCAATGGCTTTTTATTGAAAATTAATGGAAGACAGCTGCTTATGAATCTATGACAGGGAAGTGAACACTCATAGGCAGAGGCAGTATGCTTCTGAATATCCAAGCCCTGGTGAAAAACAAGAAAGAGCATTATTGCCTGCATACTCTGCTTATGCACTTCCCAAACACATCTGGCTGTCTCCTGTTAGAAACAGGATGGGTCTAAATGGATCCTTTGTCTGATCAAGAAGAGTTCTTCTTCTTATGATTCTGCCTCCAAAGACTGCTCAAAAAAAAGCTAGGGAGGAGGAAATTAATCTAAAGAGAACAAAGTGCAAAGAACAAAAGTGCAAGGCATTGCTGAAGAGATGTTCCTGGATTTTATTATTATTAATCCTTGTGATGGTCTCAAGGAATCTGATGGTTTAAGCAATCTCCTGTACCATCAGCAAATAGTTTCAGACCATGTTTTTACTTGCATACCTTGAGACTCTACTTGGCCCTGTATGCCATTTGTAAAGTTGTGAAGAAATTTCAGAAGAAAATTCACCTTGGTAAAGGTATATTATCATTGTTGTTTTTGTTGTTTGTTATTATTATCCCAAGGTGAATTTCCTTCTGAAATTTCTCCACAACTGTACAAATGGCATACATGGCCAGGTAGAATCTCAAGGTATGCAAGTAAGAACATGGCCTGAAACTATTTGCTGATGGTGCAGGAGATTGCTTGCAGCATCAGATTCTCTGAGACCATCACAAGGATTAAAAGCAAATCCAGAAATTGTGGACCTTGCCAGTAAAATTCATTGCAAGTAGAAACTTGTATAGGAAGTATCTTGAGAAGTAAAAAAAAAAAAAAGTAAAAACAAAACACCAGGAAACTGTATTCAGCACTTACTTATAAATGATCTCATAGTAAAAGTCACACATTGTTGGGAATGTTGACTCAGATAATGAAAGAATCTACTTCCCCCAAATGTACTACACATCCTCACCTCTGTTCTTGTTAACAGGCAGCTTCTCTGCATAGGACCCTGTATATGAGATGAGAAGCCTCCAGGTGACTTTGGCAGTTTGCTAGTCTTCTCTTATTACTGCCCCCACTCAGTTATTCACCTCTTCTCCAGTACTGCCTCACTTTTTCTTAGAGTCAGAACATCAGACAGGAAGAAGGAAGTTGATTCTGCTCCACATCCAAAAAGAAAACAGGTGCAGTTGAGAGGTGAGCAAGCAAATGAATGGGCAAGCAGCATCAATGACTTCTAGAAAGCTGGAATCATTGTTAATTGCTAGTCACCTGGAAGCCTCTCACCATGTAGGGCAGCCTTTCCCAACCGGTGTGCCTCCAGATGTTGTTGGACCACAACTCCCATCAGCCTCAGCCATTGGAAATGGTGGCTGAGGATGATGGGAGTTGTGGTCCAACAACATCTGGAGACACACTGGTTGGGAAAGGCTGATGTAGAGCCTTCTTAATAGGTGAACCTGTTAGTTCTGTATGCAAAGTACCATAAACATTCCATGTCCTTTGGAGACATTTGAAGTGGATACGGTTCAATTGGGGAGGAGGCATTTCATTTTTTTTCATAATAAAACTGTACTCAACACAATCTTTAGTACTATAAAATAACAACAAGTCTTGTGGCACCTTAAAGACTTTGGCACCATCCACACTATGCATTTAAAGCAGTATCATACAAATGTAAACAGCCGTAGCTTCCCCCAAAGGATCTTGGGAACCGTAGTTAAAGGTGATGAGCTTTCTAGACCAGGGCAGCCCTGCTGGATCAACCAGAGACCTATTTAGTCCAGTATCCTGAACCAAACTGATGCGTATGGGAAGCCCACAAGCAGAACATGAAAGCAATAACCTTTTCCCAGGTTCTGGTATTATGAGAGAAGGAGAAAAATGTCTTTCTATCTCATTTCTCCACATCATGCACATTCTTTATTCAGTTGCAGGTATATATAAACACGGGGGAATGAAATGCATACAATACAGCATCCAGTAACAATTCAATTAGAGCCTGAATGTATGCAAAATAAACAGAGTGACCATTCACAACAGCAGTGACAGGTGATATAATTAACTCAGCTATGAATTAGTTAACATTTGTAGTGGGACAGGAAATCATTGTCTCTGCTCAGGTTATAATTGCACTTCTTGATTACTTGTACTTCACATTGAAACCTTCATTTGAAAAATTCCTTTGTTTAAGAATGGCCACCTTAAGGTGATAATAATTTCCCTACCCCTACCCCAATTTGTATAAATTTGCAATTGCTGATGATGTGGATTCTAGTCCATAAAAGCTAATGCCATAATAAATTTGTTAAGTCTGTAACAAGACTTTTCCCCAGGATTTTAATTTTCCAGGGTTCTTAAAAAGGTGGAGAACCACCAAGATTACAGGTGGCTTCAAAAAGTTACCTTCCACAAGTTGGAAGGCAACTAGAAAGAGACAGAGCAAGTGCACTTGTCCCCATGCATGTTAACATAACACACTTTCCGAAGAGGGCTATAATTTCCCTATTCTGTGCTAGTCAGACAGCATCTGGAGTACTGTGTCCAGTTCTGGGTACCATGTTTTAAGAAAGATATTGACCAACTAGAGCAATGTTTAGAAGAAGGTTACCCAGATGGTAAGGGATCTGCAAACTAAATCCTATGAGGAATGGTTGAGAGTTGGGCTTGTTTTACCTGGATAAGAGAAGATTAAGGGGATACATGATAGCCATCTTTAAATATCTGAAGAGTTGTCTGAAGATAAAGCAAACTTGTCCTCCGCTGCTCAAATGGGCAGAACTAATGGGTAGAAATGGCAGGGAAGCAGACTTCAGCTAAACATTAAGAAAAACTTCCTAACTCTAAGAGTTGTTTGACAATGGAACAGTCCTGTCTTGGGAAATGGTTGGCTCTCTTCCGCTGGAGGTATTTAAGCAGAGGCTACTAGACAACTGTCTGTCAGGGATGCTGTAGTTGCATCCTGCATTGCAGATCCTGCACTGAACAAGGAGTTGGATTAGACTACCTCCAAAGTCCCTTCTAACTCTTATGATTCTAGTTTTTTTTCAGTGCTCTTTAATATTGTTCACTGATAGTGCAGTGTTGCGCCCATTATGGCTGGGCACTCTGAAAAAGATCTCTTATTCTTTAGAAACTGTCCACTTTCTCTTTATCAGGTTAATTTGCAGGTGCAGTTTAATTTCAAAACCAATAAGAATCCATTGTATCCATTTGCCAGAGCTCCAATCCTGTGCACATCTTAGGTGCACGTAAGCTCTCTGTGTTGGAATGCAGCCTTTACGTTTAGCTACATGAGCTACATTCTGTGGTTGGCTGCTAAGCTTTGCGCCACCCCATCTTTGAGAGCAACAGGGAATGTAAAGCTAAAGAGCATTTTCAGAACAATTGACTGCTGTTTCTTCCTGGGAATTAAATTCTCCAAAGAAAGGCCTTCCAGGTGAATAGGACATTTATACTAAGACTCTGAAACTATTTTTCACCCCAAAATAACTTACATTTACAAGCAAGTTAATATCTATTTGATTCAGTTTCTCCAGTTCATAGTGGACAGTTGCATGCAAATCAAGTACCAATTCACTGAGGTCTTCTTCAAGTCACAATGTAAACTGAGCTTCTGAGCATGTATGTGCTCTTGGAGAAGGGGTGACGAGGTGCGCCTGGCGCCAACACTGTTATCTTTTCGGCGCCAGGTCAAGACTTTCCTCTTCTCCCAGGCATTTTAGCATGTGTTTTTAAATTGGTTTTATATTGTTTTAAATTTAAAATTGTGTTTTAAATTGTTTTTAAAATACGTGTTTTAAATTGTATATTTGTTTTTAATGTTTTTGATTGCTGTAAACCGCCCAGAGAGCTTTGGCTATGGGGCGGTATATAAATGTAATAAATAAATAAATAAATACAAGGTGCAGCAAGTTTAGAAAATGGAGCACCAGTTGAAATCTGTGTCTGAGAAACACAGAATTAAGGTACGAGCAAGCTGTTCTTAAGAAGCAGATTGTGACTGTACAGTACTCTTCTCTGAATAAAATACAAAACAAGCCATGACCCACCCACCCTGACTTTCCGTATGTAACATACACTATTTTGCTTCTTTTAAATTTTTCAGTTAGATGTGTTTTAGAACAGGGCCATTTCTCATATTACCTTTTTAAAGTCATGGGGACACTTTTGCAAGGCACACCATATCTTCCTACAGTAAAAACTAAGTATAGTATGGCAGGTTGGAGAGCAAACTAATTAATAAATCTTGCAGCAGCCATGAACTCACTTGAGTGACTACTAATCTAGCCTTGATCTGCAGTGTGGAGATTATAACAAGTACTCCATAAGGCAGTTTGAAGGCTTACTGTGATAACACACATGAAATACTCTCTATGTGAATGCTAAACTTGATTACTACAGCTTCCTGGGACTAACACGCCATCTCCCAGTTCAAGAACATGAAAGAGAAAGTAGACTGAGGATACAGAGTGTCAACAAGTAACAGATTAAGGTTACCACAAAGGCCACAACCTGACACAACCTTTTTATCATGCAGGTAATACTATCTCCTGAAAGCCGTTCCCTTGACATCAGCCATCTGAATGGTGAGAGTAAAGATTACCTGTTCAGCAAAAATCTTTGCATGATTAGAGTGACCTATTTTGGAAAGTCTTCAAGATATAGCCATGTTTACTGTAATTAGACTGTAGCATCTATGTTACACATTCATTAAAAAATAGCTTCTCTTGAGTCATTCTTTCTCCTAGCAGGATTTTGTTTTTCCCTTTCCACAAAGCTTTAGAATTCTAAAACATAAATATACTGCTTCATTCAGTCATCCTGCTCACTCATCATTTCATTACATCAGTCTTACCAATGTATCAGTACACACTCTAATGATTGATGGATTGACAGAGCCTAAGTATATACAGTTATTCCAAAGCACAGGGCTTTTCCATTCTGGCAAAATATAAAGGGCATATGCCAAACTTGATTAAGAGCAAAGCAGCCTCCTCTCACTTGCCCTTAACATTTGATGTAAAAAATTGGTAAATATTATCTTGTCATTGTTAGTGCAGAAACTTGGGTTGGGGAACCTCAGGCCCAGGGGCCAAATGTGGCCCTTCAGTCTTTTCTATCTGGCCGTTGGGACTCCCCCCAGGCCACACAAACCTCCACAGTCGCACACTCTTTCTCTAGGCCGCACTCCTCACCAACTGTGCTTCACATCCTTGAGTGGTTTTGCCTGGCAGAAATGTGTAAAAAAAATCCAGCCTACTGTACAAAAGTAAAATATATACTCATTGCTCTGCCCACTTTTGCCTCTTACCCTCCCCACCACTTGGACGTGGTCTCCAGAATGTTTTCCAAAAAGGAATGTGGCCCTCAGTCTGAAAAGGGTTCCTCACCCCTGCTCTAGAGGGCTGCGAAAAAGAAAATGATGATAATGTTGTAAACTATATTTAAGACTAGGGAATTTAACAGAGGAAGAAAGTCTTTACCATTAATATCTTGGTTCTACGAAAGCAAAAGGACAGCAGAATTATTTTATATTACTTATTTATCTGATTTATATCTGCCTTTCCCCATAAGGTCCCAGGGTGGGTCACAGCAGTTTAAAAATACAGTATTAAAAACGGTTAAGAAGAAATAACTGCAAAAGTTGGTAAAATATGGCATGAAAACTTGACTGTTCCAGTCAAATGTGATACTTGTTATACTTCGAAAGTAGGAAAAGGTAGCGCTTCAAATATGTTGATAATGCAGATTATTGTAAGAAACATGAAATGTAAATGAAGTCAAGCCATTCTTTATCCAGACAATTCTGTTTTAATCCTTGCCAAAATAATTTAGTGAATGATTCCTTGTCATTAACCATTATATGCAATCTTAATCTTATGTACAGTCACACTGTGCAATATTAATGGAGGTGTGCATGTGGGTGTAGGGCTTTGGGGCTATAACTCAGTGACAGAGTACATGCTTTGCATGCAGAAGGTACCAGGTCTCCAGTAATGCCACTTAAAAGGAACAGATGCAGGGCTAAATAAGAGTGTTACCTGACACCTTGGAGAGGTACTGTCAGTACATCAGAGATTACGGACCTATACTCTCACTCAGTATAAAGTACATGCACATGGGTTGGGCAGTGCATATACAGCCATGCAGCTGCATGGATAACAAGTGGGCCAAAGTCCCTAAACTAAATGAAAAGCAAGCTCAGGCCTGTGCTTCACATCTGAACGCACAAAACTGGAGACCCTCCTAGTTGAATTTGGAGTTTGAGGCAGGCTGGCAGGGAGCATTAGAAAGTAACTTAATTCTAACCACTGCTGGAAAAAAGGTGGCGTAAACCAGAGAAGAGAAACTTTAAATGACTCCCCCAGGGTTTATCAGGGTGACTCCATCATTATGGACAAAATTATATAAACTGTAACCCAACCTGTGGTCAGTGTTGTGAGAATCAGCTCTAAAATGCCTAACGAAAAGACCTGCAGGGGCTGAGGTGGCATTCAAACTCCCAACAGAGAATCATGTTGTGAATGTACATATGAAGTATCAACCTAATATTTTAATCTTCAAGGCAGTTATGCAGTATGTTTTACATTCCCTTCTCCCTTCCATGAAACAAGCACAGAGTTGATACTGGTATTCAAAGCTGAAGTGTACAATGATGTACTAAACATGCTCACCAGCTTTCATTCTGCTATTTCAGTTTTCAAGGCAGATAAGCAAAATAATATATATTGCATTTTTCTCCCCCCTTTGAAAAAGAAGTGTGATAGGTGGATTAAGCTAGGGGTTGAACTTGAAACACAGACTTGCCTCCTGAATGTTTGTACCAAATTTCATTCTGATATCTCAGTATGTATGTATGTATTAGATTTATATCCCGCCCTTCCTCCCAGGGCAGCAAACAGATGCACTAAGAACACTTTAAAACATCATAAAAACAGACTTTAAAATATATTTAAACAAAACATCCTCTAAAACATAATAAAACAAAACATCTTTAAAAACATTTTTAAAAGCTTTAAAAACATTTTTTAAAAAGCTTTAAAAACATATTAAAAAGCAGTTCCAGCACAGATGCAGACTGGGATAAGTTCTCTACTTAAAAGGCTTGTTGAAAGAGGAAGGTCTTCAGTAGGTGCTGAAAAGATAACAGAGATGGCGCCTGTCTAATATTTAAGGGGAGGGAATTCCAAAGGGCAGGTGCCACTACACTAAAGGTCCGTTTCCTATGTTGTGCAGAATGGTATCTGATAAAATGGTATCTGCAGGAGGCCCTCACCTGCATAGTGAAATTATCAACTGGGTATATAAGGAGAAAGATGGTCTTTCAGGTATCCTGGTACCAAGTTGCGTAGGGCTTTGTACACCAAAACTAGAATCTTGTACTTAGCCCGGAACCAAATAGGTTTGTTGTTGTTGTTATGTGCCTTCTTGTTTGGCCTTCCTCTTTTTCTACTCCCTTCTGTTTTTCCCAGCATTATGGTCTTTTCTAGTGAATCATGTCATGATGTGTCCAAGGTATGATAACTTCAGTTGCATCATTTTAGCTTCTAATGGTGTAGTTCTGGTTTAATTTGTTCTAACACCCAATTATTTGTCTTTTTTGCAGTCCATGGTATGCACAAAGCTCTTCTCCACCACATTTCAAATGATTTTTCTCTTTTCCGCTTTTTTCACTGTCCAACTTTCACAGCCATACATAGAGATCGGGAATACCATGGTCTGAATGATCCTGACTTTAGTGTTCAGTGATGCATCTTTGCATTTGAGGATCTTTTCTAGTTCTCTCACAGCTGCCGTCCCTAGTCCTAGCCTTCTTCTGATTACTTCACTATTGTCCCCATTTTGGTTAATGACTATGCCAAGGTATTGATAATCCTTGACAAGTTCAATGTCCTCATTGTCAACTTTAAAGTTGCATAAATCTTCTGTTGACATTACTTTAGTCTTTTTGATGTTCAGCTATAGTCCTGCTTTTGTGCTTTCCTCTCTAACTTTCATCAGCATTCATTTTAAATCATTACTGGTTTCTGCTAGTAGTATGGTATCGTCTGCACATCTTAAATTATTCATATCTCACCCTCCAATTTTCACACCTCCTTCGTCTTGGTCCAATCCCGCTTTCCGTATGATATGTTCTGCATATAGATTAAAATAGGGTGATAAAATACACCCCTGTCTCACGCCTTTTCCAATAATAGGTAGCCAGTGCAATTCTTTCAGCAGCAGCATGACATGTTGGCGATGCCCTACCCAAGTCCGCATTTTGCACCAGCTGCAGCTTCCAGACCAACCTCAAGGTAGCCCCATATACAGCGCATTACAGTAATCCAGCCTGGAGGTTACCAGTGCATGGACAACAGTGGTCAAGCTATTCCAGTCCAGAAATGGCCGCAGCTGTCCAGCCCAGAGCCGAAAGAATGAGGCTGGAGTGTGTGTGCAAGTAAATCTCGTTTTATTAGAGTAATGGATACATCAAAAGCATTGCGCTTCATAGGAAATCCTAGGCTAACTCACTAAAGTCCCTAACTATACTCTAGACATGCTCTGCAGCGTGTGAAGGAAGTTGACTCAGCGAACCCCCCTGAGCGCAGCAGGCTTATATAGGAAATGTTTTCGAACGTAATCTCTGACTCCTTAATAACTCCTGTCTTTGCCCTGTCCGTTTCTCGCAGCGGCGGGAACGGGGAGACAGGGGCGGTGCCTCCTCTTGCTCATCCGAAGACACCTGCTCCCGAGCAACAGGCTCAAGGTCAAGGCGCGATGCCTCATTGGAATCCTCCTGGGAACTGCTTGGGAAAGGAGGAGTTGGCACTGTCTTTGAAACTTCCTCCCCCAAGATCTCTGCATCAACTGGGGGCGGTGTGCTCAGCTCCTCGGAAAGGACGTTACTCGTGGGAAATGGCTGAAGAGCAGGCTGCCCCCCTCCCGGACGCTCCTGTTCAGACACAACAATCCCCAACTCTGCTTCTTCTGACTGCGGAGGCACCTGAAATTCATGCCTCCCCCCTTCCTGTCCCTTCTGAGTTGGCTGCAGTGTAACAGCAGCTGTCTTACCAGCCGAAGCTGGTAAAAGGAACTCCTAGCCACTAAGGTCACCTGGGCCTCTAGAGACAAAGACAGATCCAAGAGCACCCCCAGATTACGGACCTGCTCTTTTAGGGAGTACGACCTCATCCAAAGCAGGCAACTGACCAATTATCCAAACACAGGGACCACCAACCCATAGCACCTCCATCGTGCTAGGATTCAGACTCAGTTTACTGGCCCTCATCCAGCCCACCACTGAGTCCAGGCAGCGGTCCAGGGCTTGCATGGCCTCTCCTGATTCAGATGTTACAGAGAAATAGAGCTGGGTATCATCAGCGTACTACTGACACCTCACCCCAAATCTCCCGATGACTGCTCCCAAGGGCTTCATATAGATGTTAAACAGCATGGGAGACAAGATGGTACCCTGCAGCAGCCCACAGCACAACTGCCAGGGGGCCGAAAGACAATCACCCAATGCGATTCTCTGAAAATGACCTTGGTGATAGGATCAGAACCACTCTAAAACAGTGCCTCCAATACCCATCTCATCAAGTCAGACCAGAAGGATACCATGGTCAATGGTATCAAAAGCTGCTGAAAGATCAAGTAAGAGTAACAGGGTTGTACTCCCCCTGTTCTTTTCCTGATAAATGTCATCCATCAGGGCGACCAAGGCCTGAACCCAGAGTGGAACAGGTCAAGATAATCTGTTTCATCCAAGAGTACTTGCAATTGCTGCACCACAACCCTCTCAATCACCTTCCCTAAGAAGGGGGTATTTACGACTGGGCAGTAGTTGTAGCAAAGCAATGGGTCCAAGGTGGGCTTTTTCAGGAGCGGTTGGATCACCGCCTCTTTCATGGTGGCTGGAACCACTCCCTTCCACAATGATGTGTTGACCACACCCTGGATCCACTTGGTTGAACCCCCTTGGCATGCTTTAATAAGCCAAGAAGGGCAAGGGTCGAGAGGACACATTGCTGGCCACATCGTCACAAGCACCTCGTCCACTTCATCAGGCCAACTGAAACCATTCCCAAGAAGTTGCAGATGTTGCACTGGACACCTCACTGGGGACCACAGTAGATATGGATGGGGCATCAAGATTGCTACAGAGACTAGTAACTTTACCCTCAAAGTGCCTTGCAAACAACTCACAGTGGGCCTCCAAATGGTCTAAAACTCCATTTCCTGGAGTTGATGTCAACAGACCCCTGACAATACGGAAAAGCTCCACTTCTTTGCCGCCCTCACCGCCACACAGTGGGCACAGTTATGATGTTTTACTCATGCCCAATCAGCCTCACAGCACATCTTTTGCCACTTGCACTCTAGCCATCATCCAGCCTGTTTCATTGTCCTTAGCTCATTGGTATACAAAGCAGCCCTCTTCATGCATTACTTATGTGAAAGGGCAAATCCTGTAGAAAAAGGATATATGCATCTGGCCTCATCATGACAATATACAGCTATCCCACCCCATCCTGCTGTCCACACACATGTAGGATTCCCAGAATCCTGTGCAGGGTTTCTAGACTCAGGGATGGCTACATTCAAAGGCTCTCCTGTCTCAGGCAACTGTGGTAATGCACGGACAGCCGGGGCAGGGCTGGGAGGATAAAGCCAAAGGCATTGCCTCACAGTCCCTTTCCACACACTTTGCCCCTTCAAGTAAGTGAGCTGTGGAGGAGGCTAATGTCCATATATTGCAAACCAATAGAATGTCCAAAAGTGTCGTTAAACCCAAAGCTTCATTCCAGTCAGCCAACAAGCACAACTGCAAAGTAGTTTGAAAACAACATATTTGAAGGAGACCAGCTTCAAAGAAACTAACTACCCCCTCACGCTGTTAAATAGATGGCATTTTTTAAAAAAATAAAGCTTTCTTGATGCAGTTCTGAGGCTCAATTTGTGTGGTGCTCAGAGATAAACATTACGTAAAATGTTGTTAACCACTGTCAATGAATATTTTTTTGTGGTGCTTTTTCAGGCCTACACAGTGTCCTTCAGCTGTGTGGGCTGTGGGTAGTTATTTGACCTTCGGTACACTGACTGGTTAGGATTCTCACTGTATAAATAGAAAAGTTTGAAAATATTGATTTATGTGGAAAGAAAGGGGAAAGAATCTATGAACCTGTCATTAACATTAAGTGACCTCTGTGTAAACCCTTTGACTCCAACCGTCTGCAGTTTATTTATTTCATCCCATTAAGAGTCTTTGTTCAAAGAATGTTCATATAGTAGATTGGTCCCAGCTATATTTGTGATGCCACATACAAAAAGTATTCACAAATAGTGAAGCAGCTCAGCACCAAACTAGACATGATAGGAGCAACCACAGTTGTTATATATGCATCTGCTCCATTCACATGTGTAGTTGGGTATGTGTAAAATCTTAATATCAAAAAGGGTGTGTGGGTGAGGCAAACTGAAGCCTTTACTCTGCTCTTGGGCACCTTGCCCTTCCCCCCATTGTCCACCATCATTCCAGTCATGTTTCTACCAGCCTGGCTCCAACACTGGAAATGATCCAAGCTAGAACAGAAGCTTGGAGCTTCTGGAGGATGACAATGAGAGGATGGGCATTTCAGTGGTGACTTAACAGCAATGCTCAGAAGATTCAGGAAAGTACAAAAGGAAGTACTTCTTCACATAGTGCTCCCACAGGAAGTAGTGATGGCCACCAACTTGGATGGCTTTAAAAGATTAGACAAATTCTTGGAGGATAAGGCTATCAGTGGTTAATAGCCACGATGGCTATGTTCTAGCTCCTCTGTTGGAGGCGGTATGCTCCGTATACAAGTTGCTGAGAATCACAAGTGGAGAGAATGCTGTTGCACTCAGGTCCTGTTAGTGGGCTTCCCACAGGCTTCTGGTTGGCCACTGTGAGAACAGGATACACGTATAGATATTCTTCTTATGTTCTGATGTGTCATGGTCTCTCCAAGGAGTTTCATCTGGAGCCAACTTTATCGTCTTTCCAGTGCCAGGCAAAGACATTTTTATTCTCTCAGGCATTTGGTCTTTAAGCTAGTTTGGTTTTAGTAGCCATTTGGTATTAGGTGTTTATTTTGTAGTTGGGTGGGGTAGGATATTTTTTCTTGTGAATTGGTTATTGTGGATGAACAAGTTTAGCATTTATACTGTTTTAACTGGTTTTTTATGTATTATATTTTCATATTTCTACTTGTTATGTATTATATTTTCATATTTAAACTTCTCCAGAAGTTGCTTTGGCACTCTTTGTGCTGTAAAAATTGTCTAATCAATCAATCAATCAATTATGAATTGCTTGGTGTGATGGGGAGGTAATAGTAGGGGATCTCAGCTTTCATTCCCCCCTCTCATTTTGATGTTAAAATTAGTCATACATACCTGCTATACGCGTGACTGGAGCTGATGCATATAGAACCAAGATGGTTGCTTCTATCATCTCCTATTAGCTTTACATGTGGATGGGGCAGACAGATGAGGCTGCCACTGCGACAGCTAGTTTGGCCTTGGTATCAAGTGGAAGCACAAAAGTGGGCAGCAGCGCCAGAAGACAACAGAAACATGAATGAAGGCAAGCCTGGACTGAAGGGAGAGCACTGAACATGCAGAGAAAAGAGGGAGAGATTATAGCAGCACAAGCAATGTGAGATATGGGAGGGAAAGTGTCATGGAATCATTGGGTAAGTTTCAGAGAGCAGTAGCAGTTTGTCCCAAACCCTAAGGATTTTCCTGATTGTTCCCCTTAATGTAAGGCCTGGCACTATCTTGCTATGTTTCCCCTCTGCTTTCCACTCCTATTCACAGGTAGCTCTCAAATTATAGGTGGGCCACTGCACAAATGACATCAGTACACACCAGGCATTTGCATGTACAAGTTTATGGGTGATTCAGCCTTTTGAGCAGAAGAATGCATAAATCAGATAAGCTGAATGACTGGCTTCAGAAGTGATACTAGTGATATTACCAAACCCACACCTTCCATTTAGCAACAAAACTCCAGGGCAAGTGTTTAAACCTAATGACAATCAGCCTGAGGTATACTGGTGTCACTAAAAAGCCACTAAAATTTGAGGTGATGTCAGGCTTTGTGAAAGCACCAGCTGTCCTGTTAAATCTGTGGTGGCTCATTCACACATGCAAGTTGCCATATCATGCTGCCATCATCAAGGAGTGGACGTGCGTACCTGGGACCTCTTATATACCACCCCTATTCCCACATTCTGTAGCACCGACACATTACAGACATCGGTGTGAGGTATTAAATGCATTGTGAGAGTGGGGAATAAAGAATACATTTCACTGCCACCCAGAGATAGATAAATCTGTCCATTTCCCTTTTGCTCAGTTTCTCAATCTTTTTTGCCACATTTATGCATCACATTGTGACTTTAAAGGAAAATCCTCAGTAACATTAGTCAATACTTTGGTGCGCATTTCTCAATTTTGCCTAATATACACAGGTTTGTAAGCAGTGAAAAATATTTTGTGCTGAAACACGTGAGGAAAGTCAGATTCCTCCCAAAACGTTGCACAACGTGTCAGTGAAAATCTAACCAAGAGCCTTGATCCTCGCTTTATTCTATAAAGAATGCAGCAGTGTTCAAGCAAACATCCGCATTGATATAACAAAGGAAATGTTTGCTTTTAGAAAAGCTTTTACTGTTATGAATATAGCTTTGGAGTGGGATGCTTGGGCTCTTTTTTTCTTCTTGTGATCACAAACATCTAACTTAATTTCCGTGTGAACTTGGACTATTTGTTCCTTCCTCAAGGACATCACAAGAGGCAAAACAAAAGCAGTACAACAATGAGCACTTCCTAAATGGAGGCAATTATTTGTAGTATATTTATAATGGAGAAGAGCAAAACCATGCCATTCCATATTTAGACTGCTATCCCCCAAATTTGAAACTTTATTTATTTTTAAAGTATCCTCATCTGGGAAATAGGCTCACATCATCACAAAAATTGAGTATGGATGCTTTTGTGGGGAAATGAAATTATAAAAACTCTTGACCAATTTTAAGGCAATAATGTTAAGTATTAATTTGCCCACTTTGACATACTTAGGTTTGGACCTGTAATTCCCAAGTTGTATAAATTCCAGGGCACATCAGTGTGCTTTGAGAAATAAATGAGAATTGTTTAATTAGAAATGCCTGGGAACCCAATGTAGCCACCTACAGAGGAGGCTGCCTGCTGCATCTCATCACAATTTCCAGTTCAAGCCATGCCTTTCAGTCAGTCTTCACTAGGAAATGGGAAATTCACACCCATATCAATGACTCCTGCAAAACATAAGGTATGAGCTGATCTGAAGGCAAGGAGCTCTTTGTCCTGCATACGTCAAAAGGAAATATTTTTCACTGTAGCAGAAGAACATCCCTCAATTTTAAATTCAGAAGTCAGATGTGCTTCAACTACCAGGAGTTCAAGAAATGCTGCTTGAGACCAGGGGCAGGGAACATAGTGCCTTCCAGGTGTTGCTAGATTCCATCTTGCATCAGTCCCAGCCAACACAGCCAACTTCATATAATAATGAGTGTTGTAGTACAACATCTGGAGGACACCACATTGGCTACTCTCACTCTAGACCTTGCATGTATGTCTACTGAAAAGTAAGTCCCATTGAGTTCAGTGGGGCTTACTCCCAGGAAACTAGGTTTAGGATTGCAGCCCAAAGTGCCCAAATTGAAAAGAATCCATAATTGGAAATTGGAAATGTGGTTTTTAAAAATTGTATTAGGAGAACATAAATGCAGATTTTAGCATCTCATTTTCAGTTAGGAACATTGTGTTGGCAAGTAAAAAGTTCCTAAGAGTATTTTTCCATGGCAGAGTTACAAGGCCAGGTAGCTCACAAGGCTGGAGTGGACGTGCACTCCTCAAGGACACGTTGCCAGGACAACCAGCTGTCTTATCAGTATATAGCTGGAAACTCAAACTGGCAGGGTGTGGGGGTCGAGGAGTTTGTATAGAGAGAGCTTGTGATATATTGTCAGTAAAGTAACTCTTAAAACTTATTGCTTGTCCGGCTCATTGCTTCAACTGGCATCTAGCCTGTCACTATACTGTTCTGCATCCGGGGCATCTGCTTGCACCAGATACAACATCCAACAAGTGGTAGCAGAGGATGGTTACCTGGTGCTGATGGTTACCTGGTGCTGATGGTTACCTGGTGCTGAGGATTACCTGGAGCGGAGGATTGCAGAAAAGCGGCAGAGAAAAGCCAGAACTGCAGACCAGCGAGAAAAACAGCAGAGAGACGGAGAAACCGAAAGCTGAGCTGAAAGCTGTGAGAGAGCTGTGGGAAAAAAAAACTAACTGAAGGACAGAGGTGAGAAGCTCTAATTACAAAGGCGGTGAACTGTGAAAAGTGAAAGTATGTCTGTTACGTTATCGGCCGGGATTCCCTTGGAAAGGCTGACAGGGAAAAATTATGGCACTTGGAAACAGAGAATGCAGGCTTTTCTAGTGAAAGAAGACCTGTGGAAAGCTATCGCAGAAGACCCACCCGCCGGGGTGCCTATTCCAGCAGATTGGAGAAGGCTGGATGAGAGGGCAAAGGCGTTAATTGTTCTTGCTATTGATGATTCTCAATTACTGCACGTGCGTGATGCAACAACGGCAAAGGAAACCTGGGAAACTTTAAGAAATATTCATGTGAAAAAGACTGCCAGTTCTAAAATATATCTTGCCAGAAGATTGTATCAGATGCGCTTATCTGGAGATACAACCATGTCAGAGCATTTGTTGGAAATAAACAGACTGTTTACTGAGTTGTCAGAACGTGAAATTGAACATTCTCAAACGCAAAAAGTGTATATCACATTAGCTTCACTAGATTCAAGTTATGATAGTCTGGTGAGCTCTTTGGAAGCAATGGACGATGCAAATCTCAATATGGATTATATAGAAGGCAAACTTTTACAAGAATTCCAAAGGAGGCAGGAAATGGCAAAGCAGGAAAAGACTGAGTCTAAACACAACGTGGAAAAACAGAACAACAAAGCTGCACAAGAGAGACTGTATGGACAAAAGGCATGTTATTTTTGTGGTTCCAAGCAACATCTTCAAAGGAATTGTGAAGCAAGAAGAAGAGAAAGAGGAAGAAAACCATGTGTACAGGTGATCTATGCTAGTAAGAATAAGCAATGTATTAACAATGAGCAGGGAAATAACTGTAAAGATTTATGGGCAATTGACAGTGGGGCAACAAATAGTATAATCAAAGATAAATCTATGTTTCATACATTTTGTGACGTAGAGGATCATGTAATAATGGCTGATGGATCTAAGAAACAGATCAAAAGTAGGGGTACAGTGAAATTAGCAGGTTTTAATACGATTATGACAGATGTGCTGTTTATTCCAGATGTTGAAAGTAACATAATGTCAGTTTCTAAACTTAATGGAATGGGGTTCAATGTGTTGTTTCAAAGGGGCTCATGTCAAGTCATGAAAGGGAACAAAATATTCATGAAAGGGATAGTAAAGAACTCATTGTTCTACCTACACTTGAAACAAACAAATCATGTGCTTATGTGTGCCAATGAGAAACCCCACAATAATTGTGTACATTTATGGCACAGAAAATTGGGACATATAGGATATCAAAATGTGGTGAAAGCAACTGAAAATAGTAAAGATGTGACATTAAGAAATTGTGGTAAATATGTAGCCTGTAACGTGTGTCAGCAAACCAAAGCAATTGTGTCAGCAAGAAACACTGAAGCCAAGTCTAGTACAAATGCACCCACAGTACATGACAGAGAAACAGGGGTAAAAGAATACCTTGGTAAAAGTGACAAGCAAATGTTGAGACGTTCTGGAAGGGCAAATGTGAGTGTGCTGCCTGACAGATTTAGGATTGCCACAGTAAAGGGGATTGAAGCACAAACACACAGGGTAATGGATGCTGACACATTATACTTGGAGTGTGTAAAACCCAAAGAGATAAACTGATGATGTTTGTAAAACCTCTGAAAAATAAAGGAACAAAGAAATGTAGAAGTACACTGAACTGAACATGTAAACTGAAAAAAAAGATGATGTATCATGTGGAAGAAAATGATATAAGTAAATGCAGAAATGAATGTAATAAAAATAATGAAACAGAACTGATGTTAATGTAAACAGGATAATATATCATGCAAGAAATGTAAATGTAATGACAAACGGAAGCAAAAATGTGAACAAATGTAAAAGGTGCTGCTTATGGAAAAATAGGTGGGGGTTGTTGGCAAGTAAAAAGTTCCTAAGAGTATTTTTCCATGGCAGAGTTACAAGGCCAAGTAGCTCACAAGGCTGGAGTGGACGTGCACTCCTCAAGGACACGTTGCCAGGACAACCAGCTGTCTTATCAGTATATAGCTGGAAACTCAAACTGGCAGGGTGTGGGGGTCGAGGAGTTTGTATAGAGAGAGCTTGTGATATATTGTCAGTAAAGTAACTCTTAAAACTTATTGCTTGTCCGGCTCATTGCTTCAACTGGCATCTAGCCTGTCACTATACTGTTCTGCATCCGGGGCATCTGCTTGCGCCAGATACAACATCCAACACATTGCCTCAAGAGAGTTTTCTCCTCCCCATCGCTGCTCCAATACGATTCAACTCTGGTTCCACTTCAATTTCCAGGATGTTCTTTTTTCAGAAGAAATTAAGGTGGTTAAGAATCAAAAACAACAGTTATAAAATATATTAAAAAATAAACAATTAAACCACATCATAAATCAAACATTAGCATAAAAACCAAGACTACAATAACAATTACAAAATAAAACATCAAAATTAGTAGTAGAGGTCATGCTGGATCAGCCAATCGGGCACTCCTGCCGGTGTGTTTGCACCACCCTCGCTCTCTCCTTTCAGGTAAGCAGCAGCAACTCAACTGCTGGAAAGTCAGGTGAGCATTACCACCCCACCATGCCATCCACTACAGATCAAAATACTAGCAAGGTAAAGCCAAAGGCCTTTTAAACATGTATGTCTTTACTAGCTATCTAAAAATATACTGAAGGGGCCTGACGGCTCCCTTGGTAAGCCATTTCATATGATGAGTGCAACTATAGAAAAAGTCCTAGTCCTAGTCTCCACCAATCATACCTCAAGGAATCTGGAGCAGGGCCTCAGATGATAATTGGAGCACATGGGAAGGCTCGTATGGAGGAGGGCAGTCCTTAAGGTATCCAGCTCCCAAGCCTTTAGGAGCTATAAAGGGTAACACCAGCACCTTGAATTGCCACAAGAAACAAACTGGCAGCCAGTGCAGAATGCATAGAACTGACATGATACATTAAACACCTGTCAGGTCTATAAAATAATCCATTCACTTACATACCAAAAAGTATCAGAAACAAACACAGATTTTCACTAATTACACAAAGGTAGACAGTGATTGCGAGAGCCAGTGTGGTGTAGTGATTAAAGTGTTGGACTACGACCTGGAAGACCAGGGTTCAAATCCCCACATAGCCATGAAGCTCACTGGGTGACCTTGGGACAGTCACTGCCTTTCAGCCTCATGAAAACCCTATTTATAGGGTCGCCATAAGTCAGAATTGACTTGAAGGCAGTACATTTACATTTAGACAGTGACTGGTTCGGTTTGGGTGACCACTTGTACTCTTGACCCTTGCCCTTCATGGCTGAAAAACCCAACAAGGAAGAGATGGATGGCTGGGCCAGAGAAGTAATTAATGCCTCCTTGTGAGAGAGGGTGGTCCCTGCCTGTCTAAAAGAGGCAGTGATAATACCATTTCTTAAGAAACCCACCCTGGATCTGGAAGATCTAAATAATTACTGAGCAGTCACTAATGTTCATTCTTGGGCAAGGTTCGTGAGCACGTGGTCACAGGCCAGATCCAGGCTGTCTTGGATGAAACCAATTTTCTAGATCCATTTCAATTGGGGTTCAGACCCGGGTTTGGCACAGAAACTGCCTTGGTCACCCTGTATGAGGACCTATGTCATGAGAGAGATAGGAGGCGTGTGTCCCTATTTGATCCTCCTTGATCTCTCAGCAGCTTTTGATACCATCGACCATGGTATTCTCCTGGAACAACTATCCGAGTTGGGGGTGGATGGCACTGCTTTACAGTGGTTCCAGTCCTATTTGGATAGTCGCTCTTAGAGGATAATGCTTGGAGGGGTATCGTTTGGCTCCATGGAACCTCCAATGTGGAGTTCCGCAGAGTTCGATTTTATCTTGCATGCTATTTAATGTCTACATGAAACCACTAAGTGGGGTCATCCAGAGATGTGGAATACGTTGTCAGCAATATGCTGATGATACACAACTCTATCTCTCCTTTACATCTGCAGGTGTGGCAGTAGACGTGCTAGATGTCTTGCCTTGGTAATGTAGTGGATGAGAGACAATAAACTGAAGCTGAATCCAGACAAGACTGAGGCACTGTTAACGTAGGTGGTTCCCTAGATCAGATGGAGTGGTGGCCTGCTCTTATTGGGGTTACTCCCTCTGAAGGAACAGGTAAGTAGACTGGGAGTACTTCTGGATCCACTACTGTCACCTGAGGCTCAAGTGGCCTCAGTGGTGAGGACTGCCTTCTATCAGCTTCAGCTGGTGGCCCAGCTACAATCCTATCTGAGCAGGGATAGCCTGAGTTCTGTTGTCTATGCTCTGGTAACCTCTAAGTTAGATTATTGCAATGTGTTATACATGGGGCTGCCTTTGAAGACAGTTTGGAAACTGCAGCTGGTGCAGAATTCAGCAGCCAGACTGCTCACTGGCACAAGATGGTTTGAGCACACAACATCAGTTTTGGCGCAACTGCACTGGCTACCAATTAGCTTCTGAGCTCAATTCAAAGTGCTGTTTTTGATCTATAAAGCCTTATATGGCTCAGGACTCCAATGCCTCAAGGACCGCCTCTCCCTATATGTACCAACCCGCACCCTGTGCTTGGCATCGAAGGCCTTTCTTCATATGCCCCCTCCAGGCGGGGAGTGGCAACACAAGAACAGGTCTTCTCATTGGTGGCCCCCTATTTGTGGAACACTCTCCCCAGGAAGGTATGCCTGGCACCATCATTATCCATCTTTAGGTGCTAGACAAAAACATTTCTCCCAGGCATTTGCTATTTAACTTTGGAAGGCTTTCGGAGGGCTTCTGTTGTGTAGCCTTCCAAAGAAGGAGTGCTCCACTGCCTTATATACTGTTTTTGTGTGTGTGTGTGTCTTAACATTAATCTGTAAATTTTGATTTTTATTAACTGTAAGCCAATTTGAGTGCACACATTTGTGTAGAAAAGTGGCTAACAAATTTAATAAAGAAATAAATGGTGAGAGGGCCAAGAAGGCTTTCCTGGAGACAGCATTCCACAACCTCACCATGCATAAAAAGGCCCCGTCACGTTTCCACCCACTGAACCTTTGATGACTGTGGGGCACAAAAGAGAATTTGGAGCACTATAGAATGCTTGGGTAAGCTGGCATAGGAGGAGCATGTTATTCTTATGATATCCTGGCCTCAAGACCACTTTGGGCTCTCAGGACAAAGCCACTGCTTTGCACTGAGTTAGGAAACAAACTGATAGCCATTGAAGGGACATCATATTTGAGTTATATGACTATATGGCAAGCTCCAGTTAATATTCTGAAAGCTGCACACTTTGAACCTGCAGCAGTTTCTGAACATTCTTCAGAGAGAATTCCACATAAAGTACATTGCAGTAGTCTAATCTGGAAGTTACTAAAGCATGAGTGACAGCAGCCAGGTCCAGTTTCTCCAGCAAAGGGTGCAGCTGGCTATCAGCCTCATATTGGAAATAAGTGCTCCTAGCCACCATCACCACCAACTAGGCATCCAGAAACTGCACAGGAACACCGCCAAGCTATGTACCTGATTTATAAAAGCCAGCATATTCATCCAAAACAGGGTTTACACCTAAACCCTACGGTAAACTCATCTCTCAACCCACCATATTTCTATCTTGCCTGGGTTAAGCTTCTGTTTGTTCATCCACATCCAGTCAATTACAACTGATCAGGACCTTCATTGCCACCCTGGAGTCAGATGGAAATGAGAGAGAGAGAGAGGGAGGGAGAGAGAGAGGGAGAGAGAGAGAGATCTTTCACAAATTGGTAACCTCTCAGCCTAAATCTCAGGGTGAGCCGTTTTATGCAGATGTCAATTAGCATGAAACCCAAAGTAGAATGTTTTGGTAATCCACAAGCCAGTGGACATTAAGTGAAGCTATAGTTCCCTCAGCACCACCTTCTGAAACATATCCTCCAGTAATGATTGGAGCCACCAAAATGCAGTGCTCAACAAGGGGCCCTGAAGAATACTACAATCAATGTTATTGAATATTGCTGAGAAATCTAGGAAAATCTAGCACTGAGCAAATGATTGGACTCGATAGCCTTATAGGCCCCTTCCAACTTCCGATTCTATGATTCTGTTCACTAATAGGCAAAAAACCTTGCAGTTTAAGTACGTACCTATAGCCCACAGATATTTCTATCAAACTTTAAAAAGCAGGGAAATTGGGCAGCTATAGTAAATACACCAGTGGAGCAGGAGACCTGACCTCCTCTCTGAGATACTGTACTGCCCTACAAATTTGTCAAAATGCAAACACAATTTGGGTTGGTCTTTCACAGTCCAATTCACTTCCTGTGTAGCTTGGAAGAATTTGGTAAGATGTGCCAGTATTCTTTGGGGCGAGCCATGCCTGTCTAAAGTGAAATAAAGGTCTGGTGTGGAAGTGGCCCCCTGATTAGCCAACCCCAGAAGCTGTGAGTCTGACAGTTGGCTCTTACTGAGCATGCCCGGCCTGACTTTGAGTTCAATGCTAAATTTCTTATATTAATTAAAAATCAGCCAGGCATTTTTTAAACTTTTAACTGCAGAAGATGGTCAGAGTATGGGGCAAGGTCAGTAATAGGATTACAGGTACTCTGTGAACATGGCTGATTTTCATTAATTTCAACAAATTATGAGAACTCTGACAGAAACAAGTCCAAAAGGGGTCAGGTTTTTTCTCTCTCTTTTTACACTTTGAACTCTCGAATCTCTCTGACTGTTTTGTATATCGCCATGAATATTTACAATTATTAAGCAAGCAGTTCTGAGTTCAGGACTATAAGTTTTGTAAGGTTTTGTTTTTAAACGAGCTTATGGGAAGCATCAGAATGGCATGGGGGGGTATTTTCAATTTAACATTGCGGAATGCGAAAAATCCACACTGAGTATAGTATACAGCCACTCTTATGGCTGTATAATGAGAATTAACAGGATAGTATTCCCCATTTCCCAGCATATAATTCACCAGTATGACTGTTTTGTGTGGTAATGTCAGTGAATAAAAGTATTAGAATTAAATTTGTGGTGAATGAAGAGCGTATGGGAATGGGCACAGAAATAATATTACAAAAAACAATACATCTGTACATTGCACTTGCGTCCTGCCAATATCAATCTTTAAACTGAATTTTAGGTCTTTTTATTAAGATGATTATTGTAAACCTTAAAATGAAATTGCACACAAATGACACATTTTTGAATATTTCACAATTCAGATTTGACAACTTAAATTAAGAATCAAAATGTACCATCAAGATTTGACGAGTTTTGATATGAACATTTGAATATGAAATTTTACTAAATCTCTTGCAAGTCTTCTACGTGCCTTCTACGTTAAATTTCACCCTTGTAGTCCCCTTTAGTACCACTCCCTATATATATGTATATACGCATGTATATATATATGTATATATGTGTGTGTATAGTATTTTATGTATTTTAATTGTATTTTATGTATTTTAATTTATTTTAATGTTTTGTGATTTTATTTTTTACAATTTTATTATGTACGTGTTTGATTTTATTTTTGTAAGCCACCCTGAGTGCCCTATTACAGGGTAGAAGGGCGGGATAGAAATATTTTAAATAAATTTAAGTAAATAAATAGCTGTCGAATACTGTCAAATATTATATTGTTTCTTGGCCAATATTGTCAAAGGCTTACTGCTAACGTATGCCTGCTATTACAGACTAAAGATGAATATAAAATATTTCCTGAATATTTGCATAGGCAGATAATAGTTGAAGAATACTCATTATCAGAATTCAGTGTAGAGAATCTGATGTCGGCATATCAATTGCTGCTCTACCTGTTGCTACCAGGATATGCTGGTTTGTTTTATATTCCTTGCTCTCCAAGGCCTTCCTTAAGTTCTCCCTAAGTACAAGAGACTCTGATAAGGTTTACAAGCCTGCCTTGTACAATTAGTTTCAATGTCTTATCTGGCCCAAGACATGTGGCCTCTATAACATACTGGGCAGCATGACAAAAGCATATTATTGACTGCTTTATTGCCAGCCTCCTCTGGCACGTTGAAAGTCCAGTCACAGCTCAGCTTATTTATTAATAGGTCACACTCAGCACGAGAATGGAAATATACTGTTTCACCTTTGTCAATGTGAATTCTGACACTACTGCCAACAACTGATTCGCAATTAAATCACATTAAGCAAGTTAGCAAACGCTTTTCAACTGAGAAACAGTGCAGAAGACTGAGTACTGATTATGCTAAATGAAAGTCATTTATGTACCCAACTTCTCACTGTCCAGTCCTTTATGTCCAAGAAGCAACGGTAAATAAACATATTACTCGTGCCCCAGGGATGCGGCAAAAAAAAATTGTATCCCTGTGGTGAGTCTCCATCTCCCCACCGAAAAGTTTACAGGAATGGAGATTAGTCATCATGTAGCAAATATCCCCGTTCCATGTTACCGGCAGCAACTGATACCCCCCCCCGCCTCACTGACATTTCCTCCTGGATATCCCACTGGCATGTTTAATTTGAGATGAGTTTCTCATTTTCCTTCCCAAAGACATGAATTAGGCAAATTCATGGAGGATTGTTTTACCAGCAGCTATTAAGCATGGCAGCCAAATGGAACCTCTGCATGCCAACTAGAGAAGAATGGCTGTAAGAACATAAGAACAGCCTGCTGGATCAGGCCAGTGGCCCATCTAGTCCAGCATCCTGTTCACACAGTGGCCAACCAGGTGCCTGTGGGAAGCCCACCAGAAGGACCTGAGTGCAAAGAGCGCTTTCCCCTCCTGCACTTTCCAGCACCTGGGTATTCAGAAGCATACCGCCTTCAATTATGGAGGGAGAGCATAGCCATCATGGCTAGTAGCCACTGATAGCCTTATACCCCATGAATTTGTCTAATCCTCTTTTAAAACCATCCACGTTGGTGGCCATCACTGCCTCTTGTGGGAGTGAATTCCATAGTTTAACATGTACTGTGTGAAATTTTTTTTGTCTGTCCTGAATCTTCCAACATTCAGCTTTAATGAAGGTCCATGAGTTCTAATTTTATGAGAAAGGGAGAAGAACTTTCCTCTATCCACTATCTCCATGCCATGCATAATTTTATTAATTTTTATCATGTCACCTCTTGCTCGCCTTTTCTCTAAATTAAAAGGCCCCAAATGCTGCAAATTTCCTCATGGGGGAGTCGCTCTACCCCCTGATCATTTTGGTTGCCCTTTTCTGAACCTTTTCCATCTCTACAATATCCTTTTTGAGGTGAGGCGACCAGAACTGTACACAGTATTCCAAATAATATCAGCAGTTTTATTTTCAATACCTTTCCTAATGATCCCTAGCATTGAATTTGCCTTATTCACAGCCACCACACACTAGATCGACATTTTCATTGAGCTATCCACTATAACCCCAAGGTCTCATTCCTAATCAGTCACCAACAGTTCATAGGAGCATATATGTGAAATTAAGATATTTTTTGCTCCAATATGTGTAAAATTACACTTGTTTACATTTAATTGAATCTGCAATTTTACCACGCATTCACTCAATTTGGAAAGGTCCTTTGCAATCCCTTTTTGGTTTAACCACCCTGAACAATTTAGTATCATCAGCAGACTTGGCCATCTTACTGCTCACCCCTAACTCTAGACAGTTTATGAACAAGTTGTCCTGCTTCTGTGCTTCTGGTTCTGTGTTGGAATTGCTTTTTAATATGTTTTTAAACTTTTTAAAAAAACAATATGTTTTTAAATCTTTTTTTAAAGATGTCTTCAAAGCTTTTAAAAAAAATGTTTTTAAAGCAGTTTTGTTTTAATGTATTTTAAAGTCTGTTTTTATGATATTTTAAAGTATTTTTAGTGCTTTTGCTTGCCGCCCTGGGCTCCTGCTGGGAGGAAGGGCGGGATATAAACCAAACAATAATAATAATTAGTTAAGCACAGCTTCCAATTCCAATCCACTTTCTACATCCCTCCATTGGGAGAACTGTCTGTTTATTCCTATTCTCTGCTTTCTGTTTCAGCTCCTGATCCACGAGAGAACCTTTCCTCTTATTCCATGACTGTTAAGCTCACTCATGAGTCTTTGGTGAGGTACCTTGTCAAAAGCTTGTTGAAAGTCGAAGTACACTGTGTCCACTGGATCACCACTATCCATATTTGATTGAATTTAGTATTTGTACCCTGCTTTTCTATTATAAAAATACTCAAAGGAGATTACAATGTAGAACAAAAATACAATATAAAGTATAATATACAATATAGGACATTAAATTACATATATAATATAGGACATTGAAATACAATAACTAATTGTTTGTTTGTTTATATCCTGCCTTTTCCCCAGAAAAGGCAGCTTACAAAGATTAAACAATTAAAACAAGTACAATTAAAAACACAGAATCATACAATCAAAGAATAGTAGAGTTAGAAGGGGCCTACAAGGCCATCAAGTCTTGGCTCAATGCAGGAATCCAAATCAAAGCATCCCCGACAGATGGCGGTCCAGCTGCCTCTTGAATGCCTCCAGTGTCGGAGAGCCCACTACCTCTCTACGTAATTGGTTCCATTGTCGTATGGCTCTAACAGTTAGGAAGTTTTTCCTGATGTTCAGTTGAAATCTGGCTTCCTGCAACTTGAGCCCATTATTCCATGTCCTGCACTCTGGGACAATCGAAAAGAGATCCTGGCCCTCCTCTGTGTGACAACCTTTCATGTACTTACGATACGATTTATTAATTGTGGTCAAGGACCCATATCTTTCATGTACTTGAACAGTGCTATGATATCTCCCCTCAGTCTTCTCTTCTCCAAGCTAAACATGCCCAGTTCTTCATGTTTCCTGGGTCATAGACCCGTTTTTGGGAGAAGACTGAACCAAAGTAGGAATTGAGCACTTCTGCCTTTTCTTTGTCATCTGTTATCATTTTCCCATCCTCATTCAGTAGCTGTGCCACCGTTTCTTTTCTCTGTCTTTTACTATGGACGTGCCTGAAGAAAGCTTTTTTGTTGCTTTTAGCATCTCTCGCTAACCTCAGCTCATTCTCAGCTTTAGCCTTCCTGACGCCATCCCAGCAATTCCGTGATACTTGCCTGTAGTCTTCCTTTGTGGCCTGGCCTTCTTTCCACTTCCTGTATGTGTCCTTTTTTGTTTTCAGGTCAGCTCCAAGCATTTTATGAAGCCACATTGGCTTCTTCTGCTATTTCCCCCCTTTTTTCCTTGTTGGAATTGCTTGCCATTGCGCTTTTAGAATTTCCTTTTTTAAAAACTCCCACCCATCTTGGACTCCTTTTCTCATTAGGGTCGCTTGCCATGGAACGGTACTTATAATTGTTCTGAGTTTATTAAAATCAGCTTTCCTGAAGTCCAGGGTGCACACATGGCTACTCTCAGCTTTTGCTTCTGTTAAAAGCAAGAATTCAAGTATGGTGTGGTCACTTTTCCCCAGAGTTCCTGTAACTGCCACTTCATCCACCAAATCATCTCTATTGGTTAGAATCAAGTCCAGGATAGCTGATCCTCTGGTTGCTTCCTCTACTTTCTGTAGGAGAAAGTTATCCCCAACACAAGTCAGAAATTTCTTGGCAGAATTTGTCTCCCAACAGATATCGGGACAATTGAATTCCCCCATTACTACTACATCATGCCTCTTCGAAATATTGGCAATTTGCTTTGCAAAAGTTACATTCTCGTCTTCTCCTTGACTGGGTGGTCGGTAGTAGACTCCAAGCACCACATTCCTTTTATTACTTGCCCCATTAATTTTAATCTAGATACTCTCGGTGGAGCTACCAAGCTCATCTTCCTGTATTTCTGTGCAGGGATATATATTTTTAACATATAGCGCGACTCCACCTACCTTTTTATTCCTTCTGTTCTTTTTGAACAAGTTATATCCTTCAATTGCTGTATTCTAGTCATGGGAGTCATCCCACCAAGTTTCAGTTATACCTATCAAGTCGTAATTACTCTCCTGTATTAAGAGTTCAAGATCGTCCTGTTTGTTTCCCATGCTCTACGCATTAGTATACAGACACTGAAGACCATGTGATTTGTGACCTGGCTTCCTTACTACATTTTTCTGAGGACTGTTACTGGGCCCTATTAGAGCCGATCTTTCTGTTCCCATTACTGTGTACAAGCCTTCATCAGTCATTACCACCAAGTTTACGTCTCCCTCCCCCTTAGGATTCAGTTTAAAGCCCTCCTGATGAACTTCACCATGCTGTGGCCAAACACATTCTTCCCAGTCCTTGTGAGATGTAACCCATCACTTGCCAGCAGTCCATCTTCCAGGAACCATAGCCCATGGTCCCAGAATCCAAATCTCTCACGTCAGCACCACCTTCGTAGCCATTCATTCACACGGAGTATTTTTCTTTCCCTTTCTACTTCTCTTCTAAGTACTGGAAGGATGGATTAAAAAACTATCTGGGGCCCAAAGTCCTTGAGTTTCCTTCCCAGAGCTTCAAAGTCTGATGTGATTTCTTCATAGCTCCATTTGGCAGTATCATTTGTTCCCACATGGATGAGGAGAAAAGGATATATGTCGGTGGGCTTGATGAGTTATGGCAACCCTTCCCTCACATCTCTAATCTGTCTTCCTGGTAGACAGCATACCTGGCGAGTCCACAGATCTTCTCGGCATACTTGGGTTTCAATCCCACGCAGTAGGGAGTCTCTCACTATTAGTACTCTTCTCTTCTTGTTGTGGGGCGTGGTTTCCTTGCCCCTGCTTGACTGAGCTTTAGCCTTTTGCTCGTTGTCACATGGGGTCTCCTGTAATTCTTCCACCACAGGCTGTTGTCTCATCCTCAAGTGGTTAAAAGCAGTTCCATAGTTCCACTGGGGGTGTCTTCTAGCTCTTCTGCTCCTGTTACCCTTTCCCACGGAGTTTCCTCTACTTCGTTGTTCCTCTCCAAAGCAGTCTCCTCTTCTGCTACCACATGCTGTTGTTCTTCCACCTCCACTTCTCTTTGCTGCTGTTGTTCCAGCATTCTGTCTAAGAACTCCTCATCTTCTCTTATAGTCCTCAGTGGGGCCACCCGCCGTTCCAGGACTCTCACTTTTTCTTCCAACAGTGCCACGAGCTTACACTTGTTGCACATGTACGCCATCTTGATCTCAGGCAAGAAAACATACATGACATACACCTTGCAGGTCACAACCACTGGAGTATCCTTCCCATTTATACTCTCTTCTACCTTTTGTTTCTTTCTAACTACTTGTTTTGGAGTGGCCTGTGCTTTGTCCTGTTCTACTTCAGGGTTAACTTGAGAGTCCCACTGGTATGTGGTGCACTGTACAAGAAGAATTAGTAATTTGTTTTTTTTAGGGACTTCCCCCTTGACCTCCCCTGTCAAACTCCTTTGTCAAACTCCTATTTGCTGCCCATGTTTGCTCGCTCTGTTCGCTCGCTCTCTGAAAGCTGGTTTGTTTATATTTCCTCTCCTGTGGACCAGCTGAGACAGCTCCAGCTGTTCTACTAAGTTAGGAGTCAGGAAACAGAATGGAAAAGCCAGGAAACATATAAATAAAACATACAGAAGTTACAATTAAAATGTAATTAAATTATAATATTAAAAACATTTAAAAATAGCAATTTAAAAAACACAAAATACAAATCAGTAAAAACAGCACCCTGTTTAATAGCCCTTGCAGTCCCAAAAGCCTGTCAGAACAGAAAAGTGTTCACCTGCTGACGGAAGGACAGCAGGGAAGGAGCCAGTCTAGCCTCCCTAGGAAAGGAGTTCCAGAGCCTGGGGGCAGCCACTGAGAATGCTCTTTTCCTTGTTTACTGATCCATCAAGGCAATTCTTTATTTTCTCCCCCCCCCCATATGTATGTCATACTTAGAGAGACTGCTATCTCTCACAGGCTCACAAGCTTCAGGTTGAGTGAGGGAGTGGGGGGGAGGGCAAGTGTGTGGGGGAGGGCGAGGGAGCGGGTGTGGGGGAGAGCGATCGGGCAGGCATGGGCAGGCTGGCGGGCAGCTTGCTCCCTGCAATCCGCGGCAGGGAGTCTGCCACGGAAGGGGAGCGCTACTCCCCCACCATAACGAGGGGCCCTTCAGGGGGCCCTGTGGGCCACGGGGTCCTCATCCAGGGCCCCACCTGGCCACCCTTTGGAGCCGGCCCTGGCCTTACCCTCAAAGCTCTTGTAAATAGAGTGGCCCATGTCTCCTGCATGGCAGGGAACAGTCCGCTGTTTGAAAGGCTGTCTGGTCCAAGTCCAGTTTAAAGATAAAGAACTATAACAAGAGAGAGCAAGTTACCCATCAGCAGTTAGCACCTGGGCTGAAGACCGAGCAGGCACACTCTTCTCTTGCTGTGGTGACATATATTGTATTTGTATTTAAATTATAGTAATTGTTTCTAAATGTGCATCTATACATATGAACTAGTATATGCACTTTTTTGCCAATTTGTGTCTTCTTTGTAGGTGGCATGTTCCCTCTTTTTCGCTGAAGTATAAGTGGCCACCGTACTCCCAAACTCAATCTTATGTGCCTAAAAAGCAAAACAGATGCGAAATGGGGATAATGGATTAATAGAGGGAAATAACAGAAAAAAGCACGGTCCCTGCTAATGACCGACCATCGGAGAATCTATTTTTGCTGTAGAATACTTCCGTTGAGTACTTCCAGAACAACGATCCTCATGTTTCTGTCCTTTGGCAAGACCTGCCAGGTGTGGGTGGCCACTGAGCAACCACAGAAGGGAAATTACTTTGCTCACCTATACATAAGCTTTTAAAATTGATCTGTAACGGAGTGCAAATTATATACTCTGAGTGGGGACTTTGGGTAATTTGAAGTCTGTCCTTTGCCTGACCCCAAAACCTACTGACATTGGGATCAAAAGAATTTATGACCTGTTCAAAACTATCTAGTTTAATCTGAATAATTCTCTAGGCTCCCATGGTAAGAGGCAATTTACAAACATCAGTTAACATGGCCGGCTGAAGCAGATCTAAATACCTTTTCTCTCAGCAAATGGAAAAATACAGAGAACCATTTCCTTGGAGAAGGGGAGTGCCAGAATAGCCTCACACTGACTGTGGCACATAAAACATAACTGCTTCTGCTCCCATAGCAACTCCTCCAGCCTGTAATATTTCTCCCCTGGGTGCAAAACAAGCTTGTGGTAATTAGGCTTTTGTTCAGCTTGCTGTAAGGTCCAACTGAGTCCATCCAACTTAATTGCGCCTTTTTAAACATCTCATTACACATGCAAAGCATTCCCAGCAGCTCATAAATAAGGTGGGAACAATTATTTCAAAGCTTCTATTCCTTTCTTTCCTTTCCTTTTCCATTCCTTATTATTGCCTGCTACTCAGAGCACATTGCCAACCAACATCCGAAGCAATCTCCACTCTGTCGAACTGGATATTCTCTTCAAAGCAAGCTCAAGTATACAAACATCCCCTCTTCATTTGTTTTGTATCTAGTGGAGGGATGAGACCAATTCCCAGAACTGGTAATGAGGTGTCCCAGTTGTGTTTTTGTGTGGCTGAAATGTCTATAGGAAGTGTACATTAATGATGCCCCAATAGTTTTGTGTAATTATGTGTGCATACGGTAAAGTTCTCCACCATGGCTTGTGATGGACCAAGAAATGCCCATGTGACCAATGCCCCAGGAAATTGTCAGGTCTGGTAAAAGAGAGCAATTGCATCAAAGACTGGTGCTTGATGTTGGGTTGCCAACTTTTACTTAAAAAAATAATAATACTTGGCCCTGTGGCTAAAGCCAGGTGATAGGGCCAATGATATGAGGAACTTGGGACTGGATCAGATGGATCAAGCATGAACCCAGAGAAGAACATCACAAGCTGTGGGTGGGGCCTGGCAGAATCAGGTAGGTTGGGGGTGGAGTTTCTTAGAATCTGGCCTTTCAAACCCCATATTAATTACATGACAGAACACAATTTACTGATTAGAGTAGTAAAATACTATATTGTTATAACGTTATGGGAAAGGTCGCAGATCCTTTAGATCAGATATGAACAATGATAAGTGGCTTGGGACCACAATACCTGATGGAACGCCTCTCCCGGTATGAACCCACCCGTACACTACGGTCAAGATCAAAGGCCCTCCTCCGGGTGCCTACTCCAAGGGAAGCTCAGAGGGTGGCAACAAGGGGGAGGGCCTGCTCAGTGGTGGCCCCCAAATTATGGAATGACCTTTTTGACGAGGTGCGCCTGGCGCCAACACTGTTATCTTTTCGGCGCCAGGACAAGACTTTCCTCTTCTCCCAGGCATTTTTGCATGTGTTTTAAATTGTTTTTATATTGTTTTAAATTTTAAAATTGTGTTTTAAATTGTTTTTAAAATATGTGTTTTAAATTGTATATTTGTTTTAATGTTTTTGATTGCTGTAAACCGCCCAGAGAGCTTCGGCTATGGGGCGGTATACAAGTGCAATAAATAAATAAATAAATACATACATACATACATACATACATACATACATACATACATACTAAAGGCAGGTACACAATTCAGGGAATGTTACAGGCACAGCTGCAGGCCCACAAGACTCAGTAGAACAGGAGTAGCCAACATACTACCCTCCAGATGTTGTGTGGGACTACAATTCCCATCAACCCCAGCTAGCATGACCAATCAACAGGGAATATGGGAGGTGTAGTCCAACAACATTTGGAAGGCACCACATTGGCCAGCCCTGCGGTGAAAGATGATATGGGTGTTAGAGAGATGCTCATGGAACTTGGTCCATTCACATTTCAAAGTGAATCCGACCTGATCCACACTTTCCAGACTAATAGGTACATCAGAATATACTCTGTCCCTAGATTTAGTGTTTACTCTAAACTTAACTATGCTACATGGAGTCTGACTTAAGTTTTCCATTTGTCTTCCTTAAAAAAAAAAGATAACCATTCCAAGCAGCAAGAAACCTCTATTTCTGGCACATTCATTCCAAATCGGGTCACAACCCTCTCTGAGAGTGATAGGATGTCTATATGGGATAGACATATTTTTTCCCTGTACAATGTGCCTGTGAGGGATGGGCCATCATCAAGTCTGATCACCCACCAGAGGCTTCTGCAATCCCATTTGGAATGCATATGGCAGAAGTCCAGGTTTCCTGCCACTTGGAGCAGCTATTTTTTTTCTTTTTCAAACAGAGAGAAAAACCTAAAGGCAACCCCTTCATACCACCTTATAACCCAGCAAGGTATGGTGTTTAATGTAAGCGTAACTTGTTTTTTTTTAAAAAGCCATAGAAATGGAAATGGGATGGAATGGACTTTGGAGAAACTGTCTGAGACAGACAGACTGATCCCTCCATAGTGACAGCAGATGTATTTGCTTAAATAAGATATTTGATGGTTTGGACAGAAACACCACAAAACCTGGAATGGTTTATGTACTATGCTAAGAATACCCACCCAGACAAGAGGGGTTTAAGAAAAATGAAAGCCTGAAAAAACAAACTATAAGAATATGTATGCTGTAATCCTATCAAAGCACAGATTGTGGTACCGAGTGCAGATTCAGTTTGCTGAGGATCTCAGCTTTCATTAAAACACAATAACCATGTTTCTAGCGCTTATGATTGTGGATATACCTGAAAATAAGCAGGAAATGCCTGACGACACTGCAGAAACCAGAGGAAATCCTGAACAATTCTGGTGTGAGGTTTTAATGCCCTGCATTGTTTCTTGCCAATCCCAATGCCTAGCAGAAGAAAGATTAACTCCAAAATACATTATGCAAAATACATGTTTGTATAATTTATTGATATTCTAGAATTTGAGTCAATTTTGGCAAGAATTTTTGGTTCATTCTTTTTTAAAAACACATATTTCTGGTTTTAATTCTTACCAAAACCAGCTACTAGGTATCCCACATGTAAAAGCCAGCACTTTCTTGTGGAAATAAATGTTCCTCCAATTCCAGATGAACAGTGGCTTTGGCCGCCATCTCCTCTTTTCCACCCTTCTGCTGTTGACGGGGATCACTTTCACCCATTGCCAACTTGGCAGTCCTATAAAACAAAGTAAAATCATCCCTATCCATTTGTTCCTACATGGCTACTTTGAAACCACTCAGTTTGCTGCATGCTAGAATCAAGTGGGACAAATGGGGGTTGCTATGAAAGACAGTCTCATAGGATGTGGCAGTTTTAATCATTTTCAGAGAAGCTGGCATTCTATCAATGGATGGCTAAGCTTTATTCCTGATAGTTATTACTGGAATTGTCTCAGATCTTTTTCATGCATTACAAGAGTGAGAAAACCCCACCATGTCATTCTGACACCTCATCCCAATCACCGGGTCAAGCACTTAACTCTGCCACACAACAGGCAATGTGCGTTTGATGAAGTAGACTATTAGACCAGGGTGGAGAATCTTTTTGACCCAGCAGGCCAGCTCTGTGGATCAACTTTTCCAGGTGGGCGGGATCACCCATCTATCAGTTACCTGATGACAAAGCTGATCCACGGGGATGAGAGGAGAGGTCTGCTTCACCAGGGAACATGCTGGCAAAGCAGCACCAAGCAGGACTGACCTCTCTGCTCATCAGTCCTGTGCTCTGCAAGTGTCTGAAAAGGATTTAAGCCCCGTCCATCATCAGCTGAATGAGTGGGGAGGGGGATTTAAATCCTGCTGCTTTGGCTGCATGCATCAGTTCCCTGTGGGGAACTGGCAGGCACAGCCAATGCAGAATTGAACTGTGCCTGTACCGCTTAAGCTGATATCACCCACACATGAGAGTGACATCAGCTATTTGACAGGTGGGCATGGTTTGGGGAAAATGGCCCCACAGGCCAAATTGCACCCCTTGGCAGGCTGGAGTTTCCCCACCGCAGCTCTAGCCATGAGAGCTTATTGTTAGGCCTTTAAACTGTCACAAGACTGTTGTTTTGGGCTTTTAGTTGCACTAACATGCCACTCCTCTGGAAATTGTTTCCTAATGGGGTGTGAAGTTCCAGGGACAAAATTGAAAAGGTTCAGTTCCCTTTAGATGAGAGAACATTGGAGCTTGACTGGGGGAAGGGGTATCATTTCACTTTATTTACATATAATACAAGCAGACGCATATACAAATAGGCACTCCTGCAGCCGGCAGCAGATCAGATGACCTTTACATCAGATTTCCAGAGCAGCAGCATACGCAGCTCTCCTGGTTCCATCTAATCCCAGCCAGAAACTCTCCACTCAGTCTCAGCCATACATCTAACTGCTGTTTTACTCACCTCCTGCAGAGCACCAATCACCAATCCACCCTGCCCCCAACTGCAGGAAATACCCATTGGGGACAGTTCTACAGCTATTAAAGGAACAGTACTTTTGCCAAGTCCCTAGCTCCTATCAAGAGACACTTAGGAAATACCACAGCGATAGATCCACTCGGAGTAATCAGATGGCCAAACTCACAACATTATATATTCAATCACAAGTCTGTGTCCTTGCATAGCAAAAGACTAGGTAGGGTGGAATCAGGGATGGGCAAATCCATCAGTTTTGATCTACCTCCATTTCTCATTTTCCCAATCTTAAGCTCAGTTCTCCACATTTCTAACTTTGTGAATTTTTGTTAAAGTCCTCATGAAAATTCATCAGCATTTTAGTGCAATTTTATCCTAATATACGTATTTTTGTATTCAATGTTCCCTGATAGACATGTTTTTGCATTTGTTGTTGTTATGTGCCTCCAAGTCGACTACGACTTATGGCGACCCTATGAATCAGTGACTTCCAAGAGCATCTGTCATGAACCACCCTGTTCAGAGCTTGTATGTTCAGGTCTGTGGCTTACTTTATGGAATCAATCCATCTCTTGTTTGGCCTTCCTCTTTTTCTACTCCTTTCTGTTTTTCCCAGCATTATTATCTTTTCTAATGAATCATGTCTTCTCATGATGTGTCCAAAGTATGATAACCTCAGTTTCATCATTTTAGCTTCTAGTGATAGTTCTGGTTTAATTTGTTCTAACGCCCAATTATTTCTCTTTTTCGCAGTCCATGGTATGTGCAAAGCTCTCCTCCAACACCACATTTCAAATGAGTTGATTTTTCTCTTACCCGCTTTTTTCACTGTCCAACTTTCACATCCATACATAGAGATCGGGAATACCATGGTCTGAATGATCCTGACTTTAGTGTTCAGTGATACATCTTTGCATTTGAGGACCTTTTCTAGTTCTCTCATGGCTGCCTTCCCCAGTCCTAGCCTTCTTCTGATTTCTTCACTATTGTCTCCATTTTGGTTAATGACTGTGCCGAGGTATTGATAATCCTTGGCAAGTTCAATGTCCTCATTGTCAACTGTAAAGTTGCATAAATCTTCTGTTGTCATTACTTTATAATTTTCCCTAATATAATGCACATCTGTATGTTAGTTTCACTAATATTTTCACTAACATATCTGTTTCTATGCACACTTTACCTTATGTACTTGTGCACACATTAACTTGGCAGGAGAACTGCAAAATTTAGAGAAGTGCAAATTTTGAAGGATGGCCGCATTTCAATTCACATGATGTTTCAGAAAGTGCAAATTAGGTAGGTTTGCTCTGAAATGCGAACTAAGTTGAATTTCCCCCTCATCTCTACTAGGAATGCACCACTGTTAAGAGGCTTCTACATCATTAAGAAGGCACTCTGGTGTGATGTTCTGGCAGACAGCGTGTGCTGTGCTTGCAGTTCAAATCCCACCTCAGCCATTGACTCATGAGATGGTCTTAGGCAAGAGCCACATTCCAGCGATAGCAAAAAACAAACAGATCAGGAATAAAACTATACGCTTCACTTTAATAAAATGAACAGTCAGAGAAAATGGAAATCATGTTACACTTTGCTAGAGTGAATTAACAGTGAGCCACCATCCGTAACACTATTCTACCCCATTTAGGAGTAGCAACACAACTCAGAGAGCAAATCTCATATAAACAAATTTGTTCCTCAAGGCATTTTCAGTACTCTAATAGAAAGCGTTAATCAAGGTTAATCATCAATGTTTTTTTAAAAGGCTTTTTTTTTTACTGTCCGAGTCACAAAATAGCAGCCACTGAAAGAAGAAGAAACATTTTGAAAGAGGAACAAATTATGGTTATATCCTTGACTCAGAAAGGAAGTTTTAAGTCATTCTTACTGCTAGCTTCTTGGTACACAAGTTTATTTTAGAAAATTACCAGAGGTAACTGGAGGGCGGAACGTATGCTATGATTATTCCTGCTGTGCAGACTTACCAAATATTTTGACAGGGAGAGAACATCAGCACAGATTATCCACAGCTCTTATCTGAATGTAGAATGAATCTTAGGAAGTCACGAGAACAATAATTTAATTTCTCTTTTAAACCCAACATTTAATTAGCATGATTTCTAATATCGTTAGCAGCAACCTATGCCTTGGATGGGCTTCCTGTGGTGGAGTCACCTTCCCTATGCTAAGCTTTGAGCACAGGCAATGTGAGCAAGGCTAACTGAACATAAACCAGCCGTCCCAAGACCAGGGATGCCAGTTGCTCTCGTGCAGGAATGGGATTACCTAGGACAGGAACTAGAGACTGAGAGTCCAACTGCATGTTTTTCAATTGTTTTAATTTTTTTAAATTGTGTTTTAAATTGTTTTTAAAAGATGTATTTTAAATTTGTATATTTGTTTTTAATGTTTTTTAGTTACTGTAAACCGCCCAGAGAGCTTCGGCTATGGGGCGGTATACAAATACAATCAATAAATAAATGTTAAGTTAAGCCTTTTAAAAAACTGTGCTTAACACTGCCACTTTTACTTTGACAGAAAATCACCTGTTCCTGCAGAGAGGCGATCAAACAGTAAATAGCAACCTCTCCTCCATTCCCCTTCCTTAATATAACACAACGTACTTTATATTACATGCTCTTTTGATCCTGAGGCAGTGCAATTGACTGCAGAAAGGCAGGGGGTGTTGCTAGGGGGTGGCCCAGTGGGCCTGAGCTCCGGATCTTTAGTGCCAGACTTAGGAACTCCTGCCCCCATTCCCCCCTTAAAAAATACTACTTTGCTTACAGCGAGGATGAGGGCCACATATGTTCTTGGGCATGCTTCCAATGGCCACATGCCAGTGGCAGGCAGGGCCAGAGGCAAAAGTGGGCAGAGCAACTAATTTACTATTGCACCATGGGCTACTTTCTACACACACCCTCACACACCCCTCTCTGTCCTCCAACCTGAGCTCAAGGGTACCTTCCAGCCAAGCAAAAACACTCAAGGAGGGTAGGAAGCAGGACTAGTGAAAGGTATTGCCTGAGGGGAGGGGAGGCGGTGTGGCTTGGGGACAGGACCAGATAGACTTGGAGGATCCCATTTGGCCCCCGGGCCTGACCTTCCCCACCTCTGCCTTACAGGGTGGCTAGGCACATTAGCAAGTGCAGTGCAGGTGAGACCCAAGCCACCCACTATTTAAGAGATATGTATGTACGTATATATGTATATGCAAACTGTATGCAAGTTTGTGTCGTTGGCCTTTGCCCTGAGTCTGTTAATTACCTAGCAACACTCTACAGGAGGGGTTGGCAAGGGATGGGATGGCTCATCGTGGTTGTGTTCCACAGCAACTGTAATGAGAAGCACAGGATCAGGATCCATCCAGTAGTCCTCCAGTTTCTTCTCTGTTTTAGAACTTGGCTCCACCTGACTGTTTAAACCTGACTGATAACTACAGGGCAGTTTCCTTTTGTTAAAGTATTACCAAGGGCAAAAGGGGGGGAAAGCAACCCTGCAATTTGCTCACATCAGATTATTTGTAATGGGACTGCACAGTGATTTGCAAATATATTTCAAGCATGACTGCCATTCATCAACGTATTCCTGCATCTCCAGCGTAATGAAAAGTCAATGGCAAAGTAGTGATGTGTAGATATGAAACCTGTGTTTATGTAGCCCAGTGGGTTTAATACTTAGCCAAGCAATCAAAGAGAAGTCACCTTTGTGGTTCACAGAGCAAAAGCTGCAATAAAACTCAGCCCGTATGTTAATGAGACAAAACATGGCAACTCACCATGAGCCAGTTCCAGCAGTGCAATTTCATACAGTGTCCCTACTGGTCAGATTACAATAATTTCCATACAATTAGTTTGATCAGCCAGTTGTGCCTGTTAAGTACAGCCATTACGTCCTATAACCTGAAGCGGCAGTGTGTCACAGCTGGCAATTATTGCCAGAATGTCGTTCTGAACATGCACAGAGTCTCAAGACAGATATCATGCTATAATATACTTTGCATTTTTCCTCCCCCCCCCCCTTTGAAACCAGATGTGGGGGTTAAGGTAGCAGTTGAAGCTGAAATGCAGAATTGTATCCTAAACACGTACGTAAAATTTCATTCCCATATCTCAATGTCCCAGGGAGAAATGTGTTACAAACAAATACTGAACAAGTGAAGTAAAGTGAAGCGCTCAGCCGATTTATAGTAGCACTTACCATATTTACTGTGGCAATGCTGCAAGCTTTTTAACTGGCAGAAGCAACATTTTAAGATCATGGAATGCTGGACTGACACTGCTGCTGCCAAGAAAATGGGGAGCCCTCTTTTTCCAAGTTCTGTTTTCTTTCTTGGCCTTTCAGACAAGTCTTTATCACAAAAACACAAGGTTAGAGGTGGCTGAAACCATAGCTTTCTGCACGCTGGGGGCTAAAGAGACCAACGTGTCATTTTGATTTTTCCAAAGAAAAAGAGGAAACTTCAGGTTTCTGCTGACAGAAGTAGTGTTTTAGAATCCTGGGGTTCAGGATGACTCTGCTGTCAGACTAGCACTGTCTGTCTACTTGCCATCAGGACCAGCCTTGGGGTGGACAAGTTTGGCAGTCATCTGGAGCACCAAGCTGAGCTGAGGGAGTGCCAAGCTGAGCTCAGGGATTGTGTGTGTGTGTTTAATATACTGTATGCTGTGAGCTAAGGTGGCAAAAAAACAAGTGTCTGTAAACTTTTTTTCAAGGTTCTACATGTTGTTTGGTATTAACTACAAAAATGATCTTCCTTCAACTAGCTTTAAATTTTGTTTCTTTTTCAGTTTCCACTTCGATATCATTTGCACTAGGTAAAAATCAGTGGAACACAGTTTTACTTTGAGGCAATGTTACCAAGCACTTGGCACTTCAAATATGTTACACACTATAAGCACTACATATAATATTAATAAAATAAAGCAGTAAGGTCTAAGAGGTCAGTGGGTTGTTTATAATAACAACAACAACAATAATAATAACAATAATAATAACAATAATAATAATAATAATAAAATAGTAAGCTGTAAGAGGTCAGCTGTAAGCAGTCACTTATGTTTTGAAATCCTGCACAAGCCATACAACTTGAAAAGACTGCAAAGCTGCAGGGCTGCCCACGGGGGTGGAGAAGAACTGTGGCAATTTGCCCCTGGACCCCTGCCTCAGTTCCTGTGTGTACCATTGGCCCCTGACCTGGCCCTGCCACATTGCTCAACAGAACTCTTGGTATTTTGTTTAAACTTTTCATAACATGAGACTGGAATGGAGGCACATGCTTATTAGCTAGGCCTGCAGCCAAACCGTAAGGGAGTCTAAACCAATCACGGGTAAGATAAAATCTTTCTTCATATCTGAGCACTAACAGAGATAAGATTGGTCAGGCGAGCTTATGATTGGCCCACGTCAAGTAGCCCCAGTTCCAGAGTTTGTTCTAAGGAGAGAAGGAAGGCTTAAAGGTGGAATTCTGTAGCAGAGCAGGCAGCCTATCCTTGTCACAGAAAGAACTCTAGGCCCACCGGGAAAAGACTTCAAGTAGTGAGTGAGCAAGTGATTGAACGCCAAAGGGAAAGGAATAGGAGAGGTGTGTGGTAGGGTTGCCAGGTCAGAAGCATCCCAAAGCCTGAGATTTCAGGGGTGGGCCCTAGGGATGTCATGGGGGCAGATCATAGTGATGTCATGGGGGCAGGTCCAAGTGATGTCATGGGGGCAGGTCCAAGTGATGTCATGGGGCGGGTCCTAGTGATGGTCCCTAGCGATGTTATTAAGCATGATACATTAAGCATCAACCACAGTTCCTTGGAGCATACAATTCAAACAAAAACATTTCTCTGACTGGAAATTAAAATAGAAATCCTAACTAAAAGATAGAGCCTGGGTAGGGAACATTTAATCTAGCCTACTTGCTTCAGGAAAGAAGGATTTAAGTGCCCTCAGGCCAGTCCAGTCACCAGAAGGCCATTGTACGAAGAAAGGAGCCTAATGTTGTGGAGATGTTAGATAGGAGCACTCAGGAGTAAAGATGGATGCCCCTGAAGGCTGCAATTCTACACACTCTTACTAAGCTCCATATAACTCAAGAGGGCTTACTTCTGAGTAGATATGGTTTGGATTGTGCTGTTGGTAAAGCTTGACTAGAGATCCTCTGCAAAGATATCCATATCCAAGCAGGATTGGCAACCCCGTCTGCAATGCCCTGCCTATACCTTTCAACATGGCTGCTCAAAACTTCTTTACAGATTTGACCCTTCACTTCCAAAAGAGGTATGAGAAATGAATAAGAGTAAGAAGATTCTCTACCCTTTTCTGTCTACCTTGTGGGCTGCTATAAACTCACTTTGACAGCCAATCCAATTCCAGTGAGAAATAATTGACAGAGAGAAAACACACATGCTTTGATCTACCTTCACAGACAGCAGCTTGGGAACAACAAGAATTGCAGCCACACTTCCGAGTATGTGAATTCTCTTTTGCCACTCTTGGGCAAGAAACAAACCATCATGCAACCAACAAAGTGCATCATCAGTGGGTTTAAGAGGGTTGAGCTGAGTGCATGGAACCACTGCTGTTGCTTCTATGGATGTAAGGGAGTGAGGTTAAAGGTAAATGAAATGAAAACAGAAAAATAAAAATAAAAGATAGCGATGATTTCCTAAATGCAATACCATACCAACCACAACAGGATTCCTATGAGAAAGGCAGAAAACTCAGCATCCCACAACCAGTCAGGATTCCTAACCAAAAACCAATACTAAAAAAATCCTGGCAGCTAGTCAGCCAAGGTCACAGAAATCCTCATGCAGCACAACCTGACCTGGACGCTGCTGTTAGTGTAGAATGCTGTGGCACGATTGCTGACATAAGTGAGACCCTGTCAGCACATAATATCTCTGCTCTGAAATCGGCATTGGTTGCTGATTTGCTACCAGGCCAAGTTCAAGGTGTGCTTTCCATGTTATGGGTTCCACATAGTACTTGTTCTGCTCTTGTAAGAAATCAGTCCTTTAGTGTGGCAGCACCTATGCGTTGGGACACCCTGCCTATTGATATTAGGCAGACACCTTCATTGTATTGCTTTCAGCACCTGCTAAAAACATTCTTATTTAGGCAAACCTATCCCGGCACATAGAAGCGATTGTGTTGTAGCTGGGGCAGATTCACACCATTCATTTAAAGCACATTCAGCACACATTTGAAGCACATGAATCACACCACAGAATCATGGGAACGGTCGTTAGTTAAGGGTGGTGGGAACTATAACTGTAAGGGGGAAATTATACTTCCCAGGATTCTTTAGGGGAAGTCATGTGCTTTAAATGAAGAAATATTTATATAAGCATGACTGTCAAATATGTTTATTATTTACACAACCTATAAAAATATTTGTAGTGCAATCCTATGTTTGTTTACTCAGAAGCAAGTCACAATGTATTCAATGGGGCTTACTCAAACAGGGAAGCGTGCACAGACCTGTAGCCTCAAGTGATAAGGAACACTCACCCAACCCAAAATTCAGAATCATGCCACTTCAAGCTATTTTGCAACTGTTTATACTTGTTTTTATGGTTACTGGATTTTAAAGGGATTTATTTCTTGTTGTGGGCTGCCTTGGTTTCCAATCAGCAATCCTACCTCATAGGTCTGTTGGGAAGACTCCATACACACACACACACACACTGGAGATGTAAAAATACATAGACCCCATATAATAGTTTATTGTCCAAATGAGTTGGTCATTGCAGAACATTTTTTGGAAAAAAATAAAATCAGTATTAGTACATAATAAAAGCAGTGATATCTATGCAAACCCTGCCTAATTGTTTTAAAAAACAGGATTGGAGAGGGTGAGAAAGATTTACAACACAAACACAGTTCTTTACTATGTTCACTCAGCACAATCCTAACCAGTTGTCTACTCAAAAGTAAGTCCTATTGAGTAAGCCCAGAAAAATTTAAAATTGTTTGACTTGTGATCATAAGAGGAAAAAAAGACTTGGTACTTACACAGGAACAAACAACAGTTTTCTACCTTTCCAACGGAGTCTGCCTACAGGCCCAGAAATCCCTTGTCAATCACAACCCTGACTTCACTTACTGGCTAAAAACCTGAAAGAGCAGGGTTAGAGCACCAGCAAAGAGATCATTTCATGTAAGTTGGGGGGCGCTGACGTTTTGGTGTATATCTCGAGAACCAGTCCACCTAGAAACTTAATTTTTTTTTAAATTGAAGTGGAGAGTCCGGAGATTAAGCTGACCTACCCAGAGACCCTCCAAAAAACACTTTTTTTGTGACAGTGATGGGAAAATGATTGGAAAGGGTAGGATAACAATTCCTTGATGCAACATCTTATAACCTCCCTGCAAACAAATCAGAATCAATGGTCAATCATCCAGACGACTGCAAAATGTGTGACACGCCCGCTATGTGTGTTCATTATTTTTCGGTCGTCCAAATAACGTCTCGCGCTGTTACGCATTTTCGTGGGTTAAATCCGCTCCTTGCAATACCGGCAAAAATGCGATTTGCTGTTTAAAATCGGGAATCATCTGCTGTGCCTTCAGGAGTTAGGATGCAATACTGCGGACTTTACAGCTGATGGGTGGTTCTTGGGCGTTTCCCCTTGCCCCTTCTCCTCATTCCAGCCAATCACGTATCTGCACTTTTGCGCAAGTGCGAGAATAAGCCCGGGAAAATTGAACCAGTCATCGCAATGGTGGGGTGTTGGGGGGGGGGTCTGCAACTACTGAGCAGATATGTTTTATTTTTTGCCAGCCTGCAAACTGGGCAGCTGCTCTGGGTGAGATCTGCAATGCACAGCAAGTGAGAAAGGGGGAATGGTCGGTTTCAGCCTGCCTCCAAAACCTTTGTCAATTTCATTGTACTTGCTGGGGTTTTTGCTTCAAATCAGAAAAGCATACATTCCTTTAAGTGTAATATCGCAAATGCAAACAAGAAAAGGGCTTCTGGTGGGTTTCAAGCCTGCTCTGAAAGCTTTGTCAATTTCATTCTCCATGGGAAGGAAAGGGAGGAGGGGGGGACACGTTTCTTGCTTTTTTGGAGAAATAAGTGCAAATAAGTGCAAAAAAAGTGTGTATCTCCTTAAATATCAATAAAGGCAGAAAAGCATACAAAGTGTAATATCGCAAATGCAAACAAGAAAAGGGCTTCTGCTGGGTTTCAAGCCGGCTCCAGAAAGCTTTGTCAATTTCATTCTTGTGGGAAGGTAGGCCTGAAACTGACCAGCAGCCTTTCCTTCAGAGGAGAGAACTCCTTTACAGCCATATTGTGCTTCGTTGCAAAGGGGGAGAGGAGCATACGTCATTTTTTTGCTGACCAATTGGTTGATAGGGGGAGGTTTTAGAGGCGGAGCTTGGAAAAAGCGAAAAGAATGTAGGGGTCTTACTGCTGTGGGTGCGGGTGCAAAAAAGCGTTTTTTTTTAATTGGGAAAGAGCGAACTGAAAGGCAAAGTGAGGACTATCAGATGACAAACCGAATATGGAAACCGTGGATTATCCCGCTCCGTTTGGATAAGCCCATCTAACCGCCCCACAAACTCTGTGCAAATGCTCAACAAACAGGTCTTCTGGAAGTGACATTTGTCCTCTAAAGTAATCACCTGTGGAAGGGGAAAGCAGTGAATGCAGTTACCCCCTTTATGAACAGCCAATCATCATCTCCATTTCTTACCTGTCCATCACCATAAGGTCCCAGGGAGGGTTACAGCAATTTAAAAATACAATATTAAAAATAATTTAAAACAAATTACAGACACAAGAATAGGGTGGGTCCTAAAGGTCAGGGTAAAGAGATGTGTCTTCAGTATATGATGGAAACTATATAATGAAGGTGCCAGGTACACCTTTGTAGGGAGGGAATAAATTAGGGGCTGCCACAGAGAATGTCCTCTCCTTGGCCAATACCACCCCTGAGCTTCTGAAAGCGATGAAACTACCTTAGTCCTCTCTGCTGATCTTACCAGAGTCCCCTTTGCTGATCTCAACACCCAAGAGGATCTATAAGGAAGGAAGCAGATTGCAGATATGCAGGGAGATGATTGGTTGTGTGGGGTCTTTTGTCAGGATTCCCTCCAGCCCAGTTGTGCTGTTAGGGCCAGACCATGGGGCACTAGTCCAGGGCCTCACAACCCAGAAGGGCCCCCAAATGATGCCAGACCCATCCCAGCACTAGAGCAGCAGCAAATAATGACAGCACATGCTAGGAAGAACAGCATTGTGCCAGCAGCTGAGGCTCTAGCAAGCTGTCCACCATTGCAGTTTAAATCTTTTCACCCAGAATAAAACTGGCAGCAAACTGAACCAATGAGATGCCACCTTTAGAGTTGCAGGGCCAACATGGGTACCAGAACAACGAAGGAGCAGGTCTGGAATAAATTTCATTTCAAGCACTTGGAATTCTTTCCTCTTTTTCCTGCCACCAGTGCTTTCCTGGTTTTGTGGCTGGTTAAAATAAAACTGTAAACCGCCCAGAGAGCTTTGGCTATGGGGCAATATATAAATGTAATAAATAAATAAATAAAACAAGGCAGAAGTGGGGAGGGAAAACAAAGAGCAGTGAAGGTCGCACCCTCACACCTGGAAAGGTACCTCACCCATGGCCTCCTAAAGCTTGTCTGTGAATCAGCTCCAGCAGTGACGCAGGAGTAGCTCCCAGGGCTAGTGCAGAGACATAGTGCTACCTGGGAAAGATGGATCAGCGGTTGCTGCCGCCGCCTCACCCTGTGCACCAACCTCCTCCAGCTGCTTTAAATAGTTTTCTGCTTTTGCTTCAGTGGTAGCAGCACAGTCTGTCTTAGGCTCTCCTTTGCCATCATGCCTGACAAAGATGTAAGAGCCTTCCTCAGAGTGAGGCACTGTGGGCAGGGGGGCCTGGGGAGCACTCACACCGCTGTTGCCTTGCTGCAGCAGTTAAACAAAGGTTTATTTCACAGGAGTGAACTGTGAATTGTTAAAGAGGCACTCTCTAGGACTATCTCACTCGCAGTGCTTCACTCTGAGGAAGGAACCCTCAGACTGAGACATGTGTGATCCTTTCTGAGCAAGACTGGCCACTTTGCTAAAGTGGTAAAGCAGTGGCAATGCTCCTAAGGTTTTAGGCAGTGTGGCAGCTGGGCCCGAGGAGAGAGCGTGGCGGGTAATGGCGGCAGCAGCCAGGGAGTGAGTGAGTGGAACAGTGGTTGGCTACTCTCTGTGGGTGGGAGGAGCAGACGGACCAGCGAGCCCCATTCTGCCACCCCTCCCAATCAGCCACCTGAGGAGACAAGGCTCCCACCTTGGCTAATGGGATGTTTGGCTCTGTCAGGCAGGCTCTGGCCTTTTTGCCTCAAGTAGTGAAAAAAGCATAGAAAATAACTGGGCCAGTCCTGGTGAATAATACAAACTCTCCATTTGATTTTCAGCTGTGAAATATGCATTTTAAGTTACAGGCCAGACTCTTTTAGTGGCAGAATATATGTGCAAACATACTATAATTTTATTCCTAATCTTCCACATCCTCATTGTTCACTACAGAGTTGGGAAAATCATCCCATGTGCCTACTTGTTTCTTTTCCTAATATTACTTAATTATTTCATTTTCCACATGCTTTTTATTTTTGTTATAGACCTACAGTAGGTCTCAATCTTATGAGTCATCTGTATTACTCATCCTGTCAGCTAGATACCAGCTGTTCTCTCAGGGATAATTTGCTAGACAAGACATGCCCTCAGACTGGCAATTCGTGGCCTCCTCTCAAGCTCAAAATGGGGAGGGCAAAGAGGGGAATAGTAGGCTTCAGACATCAAAAACATTGTTATTTTGTGGTGGAAGCAACGTGGAACATAAGGTAGACAGAACTAGAGAACTCGCAAAATACTGAGATTGAGCAACTGATTAATAAGGCTAGAAAAAGATGTAAGGCACATGGTTGTCACTGAAAACAGCAATTCCACACCTCCTTTTCCCTAATCATATCTAGTACTATGAAACACATGACCTGATATCACCTCAATACAAGTTTCATCAAACCCACTTCACATCACTGAATGCTGCTTGTGGGAGTAAGGAGATAGGGGCTACTGTTTTTCATGGCAGCCAAGACCTGACGTCACATACAGTTCTAGGGTTCTGGTCACGAGCACGGCAAGTAACATTTACATTCCCTCTCTCCTCCCTCGACCAAATGCCTTGATTAAATACCTTAAGTTTTAGTGATTTACAGTTCATCGACTTCCAAAATCACTAAAACCTTTCCAGTGATAAGGATAGGACATATGTGTAAACAATCTTACAGCGTTTATCTTCCACACTGCTGAGCCGCCCAGCACGTTGGCATACTTTGATTTATGTTCGGGGGGAGCAATAAAAACTTACTATCTCTCCTCTGATAAAGACTCGCTGTAGCTGCAGATTTAAACCCTGCAACAACTAAAGCCTTTACTGGCTCCAGATACGACCTCCAGAACACCTATTCCTTCGACCGTACACCTCAGTAAAATGGTGCTCACAAGAAGGAGGTGCAAGGACCTAGGACTAGACCCTGGAACCCAAGTAACTCAGGAAACACTTACCTCATCTTCCCAAGCTAAAATTACTCAATTTTTCCCTATTAAACAGAGCAGCACTCAGTCTGGAGAGCCACCCCAGGGCTTCTCCGTGACGTCAGAACCGGTATGGGACTGGTCTTTGGACTATAAGAGTCCTTACTGGGGCCAAACGGAGAGCCCCTCCCCGACTAATCTAGCAGAGGAAATAGAGATGGCTGAGCATTGTACTGCCACCCCAGCTGGAGAACTTCCTTACAGCGATGTGGCAGAAATGCCAAATGACACTATCGGACAGGGAAATGCTGGAGTAGTCAAGGCTCAGGGGAGGGAATATTACCCCCACAAGTAAGGATGCCTCCTTGGTGGGCTGGACCTTTTTGTTGTTGGAAGAAGTAGATCGTATCAAATCCTACTTGGAGGAAACAAATAACCTATTAACCACCCTGGTAACTGCAAGTGGACTAAAAATTGGAGTAAATAAAGGAGCGCCCTCCCAGCAGCCGACTGTTCCTACCAATTTTGGATACAGGAGGGAAACGCCTGTCTGCTGCACTACCACCACAGGAGCGCCTAAAAAGACCAGCCCCTTGGAACCACGGGGCAAAAAAGTCCAGGGGAACAAAACTAAGAAGTCCAAAAACTTTAAAAACCTTAAATTCCCCCACTATAAAAAATGGACTACAGACCACTTTTTAAACTCCTATCTATGATGACCCAGCAAATTCAAAAATTGCAAGCCTCTCAAACAACAAAGTTAATGCAAGACTCGGCTCCGCTGGAGATAACAAAAGGAATAAAAGAAGCCCCTTCAGTCTTGGATTCCGTACCAACTCTCACGTCGAGCTCCTCTCTTTCCAGTCAAAACCAAAGCAGAGAACATAAGGCGCCAATGCTCCCCTCAACAAAAACCAAACAGACGGGCACAGCAAGCTCGACTTGGAGTCTCTCCTTAACTCCAGATAAGATGGTGTTTGAGTATCCTGCGAAACAACTCGACACTAAAGCCCAGCTTGACCAAAAGTATCCTCTTGTGATCCTGATGAAATCCATCTTCCCAGGATGGTTCCATCCAGATTATATAACTCACGTCACCCCTCTAGCTATAAATTACTTTAAAACGCTCAATAATCTCCTTCTCAGACTTGACACACGTCAAAAGAATATATGCCAACAGAGAGAGTCTCCTTAAATATGGCATTACAGTTAGGTGTTTACAAATAACGCTCCCCCACAGCAGTTGTTGCAATGTCTACCAAGGACAAACATCTCTAAAGCCCATGAGAATGGGATAGATCGCTCACCCCCGTTGGAAACACCTGCAATTTCTCCACGAGAGCAGAGAGTGCCAGAATGCCCATTATCTTCTGTGATAACTGAATTCGCCCCTGAAGAAGCCCGGCTAATCGAGGTTTTCAAAGAATTACCTAATAACGAGCAGGAAGATATAATAATACGACTTGAACGCCTCAAATTTCTGTTGAGCAACCTGCAGAAGGAGTCCCACCTACAAGTCATCGTAGACAAACCATCGTCCCCGGCGGCCAGAGAGCTTCCTAGCCCCCCTCGGGAGGGTTCAAATATTGCCGGGGAGTCCTGGATAATGGTGGATACATTGGACTGTGAGGATCCACATTCACCAGGTGACCGGGCAACGCAGCATTCAAACTTGAGCTCCCGTCTCGACACCTCACCAACTGATGCGAATGTTTGGCCTACACCCCTGATGCGGTCTCCTCCCGAGACTGGCACTGCTATGTGACCAAATGAGGCCCCTGAGCATTCAAAACTAGACCTCGCCCCCACGGCCTTTACAACTTGCTCCCCGAAGGATGTAGTTCATCACTCATCCTCTTTTGTGAGCCTTTTGTCATGGAACATAGCCGGATGGAGGAACAAGATAAACGATCAAGAGTTTCTTGACTATCTCCAACTTTTCCAAATTATTTGCCTACAAGAAACCTGGCTCTTAGACCCCGCTGCCCTCTCTCTACAGGGATATAAAGTGTGGGAGAAACCTGCAAAAAAGACCTTTGCCAAGGGCTGGGGGAGTGGGGGCCTGGCAACTCTGGTCACTACAGCTATGAATATTCATGCAGCTACTCCATCGGGCACTTCCCCAGATATTTGCCTAACATTAACCTTTTCCATTCCGGGCTTACCTCCCATCATTTGCCTCAATGTATATTTTCCCCCTATGTCACATGGCCGTTCATCGCCCATGTGGTGGGAAATGGAGGCTTACATCGAAGGCTTGTTAAGCCAATATCCTTCTCACCAGCTGCTTATCTGTGGTGATTTCAACGCTCGAATAGGCCCCATTAAGACTCTTGGCATCGATCCCTGGCCTGCCACAGTACCTGTAACTCAGTTTGAGAGACAATCATGGGACAAAACAGTTAATAGAAATGGGCAAGCACTGGTAAAATGGCTAGCCAATTTTCAGCTCTTGTGCCTAAATGGCTCAGCGCTCGACTCCTCTGGGGGCTTCTTCACCTACATCACAGATAAAGGGGCGAGTGTTGTGGATTATTTCCTGGGCTCTCTAACCTTGGGCCTCTTGGTCAAGGAAGTCTCTGTTGATTTCTCAGCTGACAGTGACCATCTTCCACTTAGGCTATTGTTAAATACAACTCACCAGATATCACACCCGCCCCCAAACTCCCTTGTGGGCTGCCTTTTCAGCTTTACCCCGACCCAAATGGTCGATTTCTATAGGCTTTAACGTTTCCCAGCACTTGCGGACTCAGCCTATGTTAGATGTTCGCCAGTTAGCTGTGGCTAGCCTGTCAACCGTTCATAACTTTTACAGACAGATCGTAGAAGGTTTGAAATCCCTGGTAACCACCCATGGTCATAAAAAACAGCTAGCAAACCCAAGGTCATGGTATGATGTAGAGTGCAGAGCTAAGAAAAAAGAAATACAGGCCCATATGAGGTTGGTACAACGTGATCCATCACCTGAGACGATTGAGCCTTTGATCCAAATTAAAAAGCAATATAAGGCCCTGTTAAGGGATAAGAAGCAGGCCATTGCCGAAAATTGGCGTGCACTCGGCCTTGCCTCATCTCAAAATAAGGATGCAGAATTTTGGAGAATAGTTCACGAGGGGCTTTCACAGAATCCTTATGTTAATATCTCCCCCATCCTTCCGGATACCTGGGTGGAGCATTTTCGCGCCATCTTTGAGTCCCTTACCCCTCCCCCCCAGCCCCCAGGAAGGCCTGCCCCCTGCTTCCTTACCAATCTGGCCCCCCGTTTCTTGTCTTGAGATTGAGGAGTTAATAGCAACTCTTAGCCCGGGTAAGGCTCCCGGGGAGGACATGCTTCCACCGGAGATTTATCTGGTGGAAGCCTCTTGGTGGACTCCTATTTTAGCAACTCTTTTCTCAGCGATTAATTCTACTGCCAACATCCCAAGGGGATGGCGTACTAGTATCATAGTTCCGATATATAAAAAGGGGGATCCTACCGATCCCAGAAACTACAGGCCGATCAGCCTTCTAAATGTAGCCTCTAAACTGTATGCCCACTACCTATTGAACAAACTTTTGCAATGGGACGCCCACAACAAGATAATCCATCAAGAGCAAGCAGGCTTCCAGAAAGGAAGAAGCACCATAGATCAGGTGTTTATCTTACACCACTTAATTAGGAAGGCAACCACCGCCCCATCAAACTCACTCTATGTGGCATTTGTGAACCTCTCAATGGCGTTTGATTCAATAGATAGAAATCTCCTCTGGTCCAAGCTGGACCAATCAAACTTGGACAAAAGGCTTCTCTGGTTAATCAAGTCACTCCATCAGGATAACTTCCTCCAGGTACGCTTAGGTCTAAATGGTGCACTGTCACATCCAATCCCTGTGGGTAGGGGAGTAAAACAGGGCTGTGTGCTGGCCTCTTTCCTATTTAATTTCTATCTGAACGGGTTAGTTCCAGCCCTTTCCTCCCCAGTCTTCTTCCCCCTAGCCGTTGGAGCAAGGAAGATTTCCATCCTCCTTTATGCAGATGACCTTGTGTTATTATCAATAACTGAAATCAGCCTGAAAAGAATGTTGGCAAGGCTGTCTGAGTACTGCAAGGAACACTCCTTGGCAATAAACCATCTCAAAACCAAAATTATGGTTTGTGGGAAAAATAGGAGATCAACCCACAGATGGTCTATAAACGGGCAGCCATTAGAAAAAGTACACTCCTTTAAATATCTAGGCCTACATCTCAGCAATAATGCCATCTGGAAGCAGCATTTTGAGGAAACTAAGCTGATAAACGCCAGAATCTCTGGCCAAATTCGCCGTTTCTTCTATTCACGTGGGGGCCAACTGGTAAATCCCATGCTGAAAATTTACCAGGCCAAGGTTTTACCGATGATCTTGTATGGCGCAGAATTATGGGCCTCGACGATTAAGCCAAGGTTAGAGGTGTTTCAAAACTCCTTAATGGGACAGATCACCGGACTTTCCCCCGGTGTCCCCTCGGCCCATCTGAGAGCTGAATTAGGACAGCCCTCTCTGGCGGCCAAAGTTGACCTGGCACAAATGAGATTCTGGAGGAGAATCCTCCAAATGGAGGAATCCTCTCTGGTTCGACTTTGTTGGCAAGAACAGATCCAATTAGAGAGCCGAGCGCAATGGTATCAAGCCCTATTGTCTTCATATGAGCTTAATTGGGAGAACCTACTATCTCTTCCTCCCAATACGCTCCGAAATAGAGTCCTTGATTTTGACGTGAACCAAGACAGGGCTGCAATAGCAGCCTCTGACTTTTCCCCATGGTTCCCGGCCCTTAAACCCAACCACGCCACTTCTAAATATTTTGAAACACTTACACATGCCCCCCTTCAGAAAGCCTTTACAGAACTCCGTTTTCAAACAATGCCATCTGCTTTCTTGGAGGGGAGATATTCCCAGACCCCTTATTCCCAGCGATTGTGCATTCGAGGTTGCGGGGTGGTCGAAGAAGTAACCCATTACTTATTGACCTGCCCTTTATACGATGACCCAAGGAGGAAATTTCTAGCCCCAATCATAAACTTCTATAGGGACTTGACTACAGAGCAGCAAATGCTTCTTCTCCTGGCAGATTTAGATAGATCTACCACGCAGGCAGCAGCCAACTTTGCTTTGGCTGCAAGAAAATTGAGAGTTATATACCTCAAGGCCCTTAAGGGATAAGCCAGGGGGAAAAAATTATTGTATTGAGCTATTTTATGCATTTTAACAATTTTATGCATGTTTGTATGTTTTTTCCTTTTAAATTGTATGTTTTGCAGTGGCTTATGGCCGAAATGCAATAAACTAACTACTACATACAGTTCTGAATTTAGAGTATGAAAAGCTTAGCATATTTAAGAGGATAGGAAGGGTGCCAGCAACTTAGCAATTATTCTAGAACAGGGGTTCCCAAACTGTGGCCTGCATACCACCTCTGGTCCACAAGCTTCATTCAGACGGTCCATGGCATGTCTGTGAAGAATGGCGGGAACAACCGCTGTGAATGGTGGGTGCAGTTGCTGTTCTGTCATTCTTAGAGCCCGGAAGGTGAGTGTGATGGACCAGAAGTGATGGAGAGAAGAGACACTTGAAAGTAGTAGAGAGGATTAGCAGCAAAGTTAATGGGAGGCTAGAATTTAAAAAGTTTAATCTTGATCCACAGAAAGCCAGTGTGGTGTAGTGGTTAGAGTGTTGGACTACGACCTGGGAGACCAGGGTTTGAATCCCCGCACAGCCATTAAGCACTCTGGGTGACCTTGGACCAGTCACTGCCTCTCAGCCTCAGAGGAAGGCAATGGTAAACCACCTGTGAATACCGCTTACCATGAAAACCCTATTCATAGGGTCGCCATAAGTCAGAATCGACTTGAAGGCAGTCCATTTCCATTTCCAATCTTGATCCAATTAAAAATCATACTGCATGAAGTGGTCTGCCAAGACACTCAGCAATTTTCAAGTGGTCCATGAAGGAAAAACATTTAGGAACCGCTGTTCTAGAAGATGGAACCTCTGAGATCCCCTCTTTTACACAACTATTTAAGACACAGGAACCCTGTCTCTCCCTGCCCTTAGCATCTGATCACGTACACCTCTGTAGTGTAGCATATCCCACAGCATAGCAATTATTACATGTAGCCGTCTCTCCCCACCCCTACCCCGGCCCTGTGGTTCAGGTTTCTTGTACCTTTTGCTTATTAACCATCCTTCTCCATAACCCTTCTGGGTTATTTTTAATTGGTCTACAACCACTTTTATTTCTGAGGCTCATGTAGGAACCTATGCTGTTAATGTGATAAGCCTTTATAAAATGGAAATCTTCTGAATTAAGGGCTATAACTGCATCTGTACTCTTGCATTTGACAAGGTACCTCACCAAAGACTTCTGAGGAAGCTTAGCAGTCATGGAATAAGAGGAGAAGTCCTCTTGTGGATAAGGGATTGGTTAAGAAGCAGAAAGCAGAGAGTAGGAATAAATGGACAGTTCTCCCAATGGAGGGCTGTAGAAAGTGGAGTCCCTCAAGGATCGGTATTGGGACCTGTACTTTTCAACTTGTTCATTAATGACCTAGAATTAGGAGTGAGCAGTGAAGTGGCCAAGTTTGCTGACGACACTAAATTGTTCAGGGTTGTTAAAACAAAAAGGGATTGCGAAGAGTTTCAAAAAGACCTCTCCAAACTGAGTGAATGGGCGGAAAAATGGCAAATGCAATTCAATATAAACAAGTGTAAAATTATGCATATTGGAGCAAAAAATCTGAATTTCACATATACGCTCATGGGGTCTGAACTGGCGGTGACCGACCAGGAGAGAGACCTCGGGGTTGTAGTGGACAGCACAATGAAAATGTCGACCCAGTGTGAGGCAGCTGTGAAAAAGGCAAATTCCATGCTAGCGATAATTAGGAAAGGTATTGAAAATAAAACAGCTGATATCATAATGCCATTGTATAAATCTATGATGCGGCCACATTTGGAATACTGTGTACAGTTCTGGTCGCCTCATCTCAAAAAGGATATTATAGAGTTGGAAAAGGTTCAGAGGAGGGCAACCAGAATGATCAAGGGGATGGAGCGACTCCCTTATGAGGAAAGGTTGCAGCATTTGGGGCTTTTTAGTTTAGAGAAAAGGCTGGTCAGAGGAGACATGATAGAAGTGTATAAAATTATGCATGGCATTGAGAAAGTGGATAGAGAAAAGTTCTTCTCCCTCTCTCATAATACTAGAACTCGTGGACATTCAAAGAAGCTGAATGTTGGAAGATTCAGGACAGACAAAAGGAAGTACTTCTTTACTCAGCGCATAGTTAAACTATGGAATTGGCTCCCACAAGATGCAGTAATGGCCACCAGCTTGGATGGCTTTAAAAGAAGATTAGACAAATTCATGGAGGACAGGGCTATCAATGGCTACTAGCCGTGATGGCTGTGCTCTGCCACCCTAGTCAGAGGCAGCATGCTTCTGAAAACCAGTTGCCAGAAGCCTCAGGAGGGGAGAGTGTTCTTGCACTCGGGTCCTGCTTGCGGGCTTCCCCCAAGCACCTGGTTGGCCACTGTGAGAACAGGATGCTGGACTAGATGGGCCACTGGCCTGATCCAGCAGGCTCTTCTTATGTTCTTATGACCTCAGATCATATGACTCTGCATAACTCCACTGGTCCTTAGATTTTGAGTGGGCAAATGTCCCCGGGCCTCTGTTTACACCACCCGCTGCAAATAACAGCTTGGGGTGTGCTGCTTTGTAAGCCCTATTAATTTGGAGGAAGAACAGGTGCCTGAGGTTATTATGGAAACAGAGCATGCGACACAACCATCTACCTGTGAACAGGCCTTGACTGGAGCCATAGCTGGGTCAGAGATATGTGTAACTGTGTTTGGTGTTAGGGGTACAAAGGATTCAGTTCCTCCTGTCCTGATCCAACCAGTTCAGGAGGGAGATTGAGGCAAAGGACAGCCAAGCAGAGAGTCTGCTCTGGTCTCATCTGGGAATCTGCAGTATAGCCTCTAACAAATAAATCTTTAGGTGAGCCAAGCCACATGCTGTTGCCTGGGGAAAAGGGGTGGGGGGGGAGTCAGGCTCACTAGCCCAAAATACCCAGTGGAAGATTCTTTTTAACCCCTAAGAAATACTAAAACCCAATATCAAAGGGCAAACTTTTAATGAGGTAGAACTTTCCAGTATCTGGCACCTTCTCTCTATTCAGGGTTAGGCAACTTCTGTATTCTTAGGGGCAATTTTATTCTCCAGTCCAGGAACCTTTGCCCCCACTTGGACTTGGACTTCAATGTTATAACAGTTGAATCAAAGGAGGTATCCGGAACACAGCCTTGTCCTGATTTATTGGATGAATTTCAGTTGGTCCAGCTTGAGGACGTTGACAAGGTGCTTGGACAGGTGCGTCTAACCACTTCTGTATTGGATCCTTGCCCCTCTTGGCTAATAAAAGCTAGCAGGGATGGAACAGCCGGCTGGGCCAAGGAAGTGATTAATGCCTCATTGCGAGAGGGAAGGGTTCCTGACTGCCTAAAAGAGGCGGTAGTAAGACCGCTTCTGAAGAAATCTTCCCTGGACCCAGAAAACTTTAACAATTATAGGCCAGTAGCAAATGTTCCATTCTTGGGCAAGATCCTGGAACGAGTGGTTGCGGATCAGCTCCAGACACTCTTGGATGAGACCGATTATCTGGATCCATTTCAATCGGGTTTCAGGCCCGGGTTCGGCACAGAGACAGCCTTGGTTGCCCTGTACGATGACCTTTGTCGGGAGAAAGACAGGGGGAGTGTAACTCTGTTGATTCTCCTTGATTTATCTGCGGCTTTTGATACCATCGACCATGGTATCCTTCTGGGGAGACTCGCTGATCTGTGAGTTGGAGGTACTGCTTGGCAGTGGTTCTGCTCCTACTTGGCGGGTCGGCTCCAGAAGGTAGTGCATGGGGAATATCGCTTGGCACCCTGGGCTCTCCAGTATGGAGTTCCGCAGGGGTCAGTTCTATCCCCCATGCTTTTTAACATCTACATGAAGCCACTAGGTGCAGTCATCAGGAGTTTTGCAGTGCGTTGTCATCAGTATGCTGATGACACGCAGCTCTACTTCTCCTTTTCGTCCTTTTCAGGTGAGGCTGTCAATGTGCTGAACCGGTGCCTGATCGCGACAATGGACTGGATGAGAGCTAACAAACTGAGGCTTAATCCAGACACGACTGAAATGCTGTTAGTGGGTAGTTCTTCTGACCAGATGGTGGATGTTTATCCTGTCCTGGATGGGGTTGTACTCCCCCTGAAGGAGCAGGTTCGTAGCTTGGGCGTTCTTTTAGAACCGTCCTTGTCACTTGAGGCTCAGGTAGCCTCGGTGGCACGGAACTCTTTCTACCAACTTCGGTTGGTGGCCCAGCTACGTCCCTATCTGGATAGAGACAATCTCGCTTCAGTTGTTCATGCTCTGGTAACCTCTAAATTAGATTACTGTAATGCGCTCTACGTGGGGCTGCCTTTGAAGACGGTTCGGAAACTGCAGCTTGTGCAAAATGCAGCGGCCAGATTGTTAACAGGGGCCAGGCGGTCCGAACATATAACACCGATTCTGGCCCGCTTGCACTGGCTGCCTATATGTTTCCAGGCCCGATTCAAGGTACTGGTTTTAACCTATAAAGCCTTACACGGACTGGGACCACAATACCTGATGGAACATCTCTCCCGATACGAACCTACCCGTACACTTCGTTCAACATCGAAGGCCCTCCTCCGGGTGCCTACTCAGAGGGAAGCGTGGAGGATGGTAACCAGAAAAAGGGCTTTCTCAGTGGTGGCCCCCAAATTATGGAATGATCTCCCTGTGGAGGTACGCCTGGTGCCAACATTATTATCTTTTCGACGCCAGGTTAAAACATTCCTTTTCTCCCAGGCATTTTAATAAATTTAATAATTTAATAATTTTAATTTTAACATTTTTAACATTTTAACACCTCACCTTATTTTTAGCATCTTAGTATGCTAGTATATTTGTATTTTAGTATGTTTAAATTGTTCTATAAATGGTTTTAATTGTATTTTGCTGTCTTGTTTGTTGTGAACCGCCCAGAGAGCTTCGGCTATGGGGCGGTGTAGAAATTTAATAAATAAATAAATATAAATTGACTAACAGGTCCCCACTGTCTTATACAATGTGATCATTTATGTGTTGCCAAAAACAAAAGAAAACAGCAACAGAAAATCCATTAGCACAAAGAAAGAAAATGTAGACATTACAGCTATAATTTAAACTGAAACACAGTACGTCTCACCGTGGTGGGGAAGACTGTGGCCAAGTCAGTGCCTGCTCAGTCTGCTGTTCACATGCTGCTAACTGTTGATGGGCAACTTCAAGGCTTCTGCTCTCCTTTCTTATGGCTGTCTGTTGTTAAGCTCAATTTGGATCATTCAAATACAGGATTCTTTCAAATGGAGGGCTGCCTTCTGTAAAATAGAAAAAATAGCCACCCTAATATTTTACAGTGCTTGGTGCAAGACATTTTGCTGCTTGAAACAGCCCAAATTGTGTTTCCACCTACATTGCCTGACTAAGGTCTACACTTTAAAAAGTCTTGCTTGCACCATTCCAACTCCAGTCATTTCTATCATCTGTTCTCCCTGTCTCCCGTGGTGCTGCTCAGTAATGGCTGGTGTAGTAGGGCAGATACCAGCATCACTACAGATTACCTGGATGGGCTGGGGTAAGGCAGGACAATGGTGAGATCAGGGTTGCACAGATGCACCAGCAGAGCCAATTCAACATTTCTGCTGAACTTTCTCCATTGCACGTGAGATGATGCAAGAGTTCTGTGTTGAGGAGTGGGTAGATCTATGATGGCTCATTCATACAATTGTCACCACTTGAAGTTGCAGTCAATGGATGTCATGTGAGAACTGAGCTTTAGTGTGTCAAAGATTATTCCAAAATTGGAAAGCATGGAGAATGGCAATCTTGGAGCAAAAAATCAAAAACAGTATTTCTGCATGATTACATGTACAAACGCTTCATTCCAGTGAAATGACACTTACTATATCTAATTGGGGTTCCTGCAAAACAAGAGGGCAAATTAGAGCAAAGAGACAATATTTTCTCTTCATGATATCCCACTTCTCTTTCCACCAGATGGCTTAGTTTAACTAAGGAAGGCTTAAACAGATTGACTAAAATCCCTATAGTTGTCATCAGCTAAGTGTTAACAGCCTGACACTGCTCAAATCCTGCACAATTCATGTCCCCTCTGTAGGTTTCTTTGAAAGGGAAAGGGCATTCTGCCCCGAGTGCCATTTGCTTTCTGCATGTGTAATCTGATAGAGACAAATTGCACCATGACTCTCCGTGTACCTGGAGGGTGGTACCAAGTAGCACACTAAAGGTTCAGGATCACCTTCCTTGATTGTGGTGACGTTTTGACTCTCATTGCTCACAATGTATTTACATTTGGTTATCTGCTCCCAAATTTGCATAATGCACTTTATTTTTCTGCTGTGTTAGCACATATCAGCTTATGTTGTGTAATAATGGTCAGTCAAGAAAAAGAGAGAGAGAGAGAGAGAGAGAGAGAGAGAGAGAGAGAGAGCTCTACATGCCAGACGTGTAGCTTATTTTGGAAAATTTCTTCTTCCAGGGCACTTTTAGAAGCAATTCTTACATCCCAGGTATAATGCAGGAGCTACTGAAGAAAACTGAATATGACAATTGTTTCTAAGAATGTCCCCTTGAAAAAGAAAATTTCCAGAATGTGTTGGTTATACAATGACCTACATTTCTCTTCCCTTTGTTTTGGTTTGTTTTTTGGTTTGTCTGTGGTGATGTCCCAGTGTTGTGGTGTTTTTCTGATAATGGCCAGAGACAGAAGATGCACCAGTAGGCTTGGCCCTGGACCCAGGCAGGCAGGAGAGGCAAACTCAATGTGGTAGGACAAGAGTCTTTTAAAAAGTAAAGCAGAGAAGATTTGGTGGTATTTAAATACCTCTCCCCACCCACCTACTCACACAGCACAAAGCTCAAGATGAAGAGGAAAGAAGTGATTCCATAGAAAGAAGGGGGTCAGCACCTTCCCTGTCTTGTGGGGGGTGTCCGTCTCTGTCAGCTAAACAGTAATCCTCACAAAACAAAGAACAGGGGGACTACTGTACACAGTCCAACTGTTCCTATTTTTCATGGAGAGTCCCTATTTTCTTGTACCTATTCAGAGTACAGTACTGTCTATATTTTTGGTGCCTAGTTTGCATTTTGGGAGAATATGTGATCTCTCCCCCTTTACGATGCACACATTAACGTGGTGAGTGTTGAAGAAGCTAAGAGCAGTGCCGTCAGGAGTCTAGACCAAAAGGCTAAACTCCTAGCAGGGGTACCCAAGGCGGAATGGTCAAAGGTGAGACACCAGACTAAAAACTCAGGGGAAGGCAATGGTAAACCACCTCTGAATACCTCTTACCACGAAAACCCTATGAACAGAGTACGAGTAGCACTGTGACTAATGACGCACCTGGGTCAAAGTCAAAAGGAAGCGCAGAGGCTGATGCGCACAGATGCGAAAGGAGAGTCTGGAGTTGTACAACTTACACAATAGGAACATGGAATGTGAGAAGCACAAACCAGGGAAAGTTAGAAATTGTCAAGCAAGATTAGAACGTATCAACATTACGTACAATACTTGGCATGAGTCAATTAAAATGGATGGGAATGGGATATTTTCAATCAGACAACTACAAAATATTTTATGCAGGAAATGAGAAATTAAGAAGAAACGGGGTTGCTTTAATAGTGAGAAGTGATGTAGCAAAAGCAATTAGGAGCTACAATGCAAGGTCTGAGCGAGTGATATCAATAAGATTAAATGGGAAACCTATTAACATAACCATCATTCAAGTCTACAGTCCAACGGCAAACACAGAAGAAGGAGAGATTTTACAGGAGGAAATTGATCACACACCAAAACAAGATATGATGATAATCATGGGGGACTGGAATGCAAAAGTGGGGAACAGAGAAGAACTAGGGATTCTTAAACTCTTAAAATGGTTAAAGAGAGAAGGAAAGCAAAAGCAAGAGGCAATAGAAACACGGTCGGAACCCTAACTGCAACAATATAGCCACTAGTACGTAGGAACAAAGAGAACTATTACAATAGTGATTGTATAGAAATAGAAGAGGACAACAAAAAGGGAAGAACAAGAGCCAAAAGATTCCAAAAGATTAGAGAAATGAAAGGGAAATTTAAACCAAGAGTAGAGATGTTGAATAATCAACACTGACTGATCAAGATGAAATAAAAGGAAGATGGAAGCAATACACTGAAGAACTCTATAAAAGAGAAGCCAGGATGACAGATTCATTCACGGAGGAATCATATGATGAAGAACCAGAAATTTTAGAATGTGAGGTAAAAGCTACTCTGAAAATACTTGGAAGAAACAAATCACCAGGAACAGATGGCATGATGTCGAGCCCCAGCTCCCTCAGGAGGATCAAGGATGGGGGCTGGATGAGCATCAGTTCCGGCAGCCAGGGCAAGGGGAAGAATCAGAGAGTGTTGAGACTTTCAAGGACGAGGCGGGAGGGGGTGTGGTTGACACTGTGACAGTTCCCACAGACAGTTCTCCTGCCGAAGAAGACCACGCTCAACTTCCAGACACCCCCATAGAGCCGTTGGGGGATGTCTTGGCACGCATGCCAACTCCACCCCCCTGAGCTCCCCTGTTGGCACTTCAAGTGCTTCCCCGCCTCCTGAAGCCAAGTCAGCACCTATCGAGACTGTATTGTCAGATGAGCCAGTGGAGGCACACCCCCTTTCACCCCACGCTGGGAGAAGCGCTTCCGTCAGAGGGAGGGTCTTCGAAGGAGTCAGAGATTACGGGCAAAGACCTTTCCTACTTAAGCCTGCTCCCCCCTGACCTGGGTGCTGAGTCAACTTTCTTCACACGCTGCAGAGTGTACTTAGGTAGCCTAGTTAGGGATTGCAGTGGATTAGCATAGTGTGCCTATGAAATGTATTGCCTTCAATGTTACTTTAATGAAACAAGAATTAATTCCATCCTCGTCTCCGTCTCGTGAGTGTCACTCTGGGCAGGACACATACCAATAGAATTGCTACAAGCTACTGAGACTTAATCTGTCCAAATTTTGACAAAAATTCGTCAAGAAATATGGAAAACTAAACAATGGCCCACAGACTGGAAGCATTCAATATATATCCCAATTCCAAAGAAAGGGGATCCCAGGAAATGCAGTAATTAACGAACTATTGCCTTAATATCCCATGCAGGTAAAGTAATGCTCAAGATTTTACAACAAAGGCTCTTACCATATATGGAGCGAGAAATGCCAGACATCCAAGCTGCATTTAGAAAGGGAAGAGGCACTAGAGATCATATCGTAAACATACGTTAGATAATGGAACAGAGCAAGGAATTTCAGAAGAAAATCATGCTGTGCTTTATAGATTGCAGCAAAGCCTTTGACTGTATAGATCATGAAAAACTATGGAATGCTTTAGAAGAAATGGGGGTACCACAGCATCTGATTGTCCTGATGCGCAACCTATACTCTGGACAAGAGGCTACTGCAAGGACAGAATATGGAGAAACCGATTGGTTTCCAATCGGAAAGGGTGTGAGACGGGTGTATTTTATCACCCTATTTGTTTAATCTATACGCAGAACATATCATACCAAAAGCGGGATTGGACCAAAATGAAGGAGGTGTGAAAATTGGATGGAGAAATATCAATAATTTAAGATATGCAGACGAATCCATACTACCAGCAGAAACCAGTAACAAATGCTGATGAAAGTTAAAGAGGAAAGCACAAAAGCAGGACTACAGTTGAACGTCAAAAAGACTAAAGTAACGATAACAGAAGATTTATGTAACTTTAAAGTTGACAATGAGGACATTGAACTTGTCAAGGATTATCAATACCTCGGCACAGTCATTAACCAAAATGGAGACAATAGTCAAGAAATCAGAAGAAGGCTGGGACTGGGGAGGGCAGCTGTGAGAAAACTAGAAAAGGTCCTCAAATGCAAGATCAGCTCATTTGAAATGTGGTGTCGGAGGACAGCTTTGTGCATACCATGGACTGCGAAAATAATTAGGTGTTAGAACAAATTAAATCAGAACTGTCACTAGAATCTACAATGATGAAACTGAGGTTATCATACTTTGGACCAGCCTTTCCCAACCAGTGTGCCTCCAGATGTTGTTGGACCACAACTCCCATCAGCCTCAGCCAGCATTGCCAATGGTCAGGAAAGATGGGAATTGTGGTCCAACAATATCTGGAGGCACACTGGTTGGGAAAGGCTGCTTCGGACACATCATGAGAAGACATGATTCACTAGCAAAGACAATAATGCTGGGGAAAACAGAAGGGAGTAGAAAAAGAGGAAGGCCAAACAAGAGATGGATTAATTCCATAAAGGAAGCCACAGACCTGAACTTACAAGATCTGAACAGGGTGGTCCATCACAGATGCTATTGGAGGTTGCTGATTCATAGGGTCGCCATAAGTCGTAATCGACTTGAAGGCACGTAACAACAACAACAAATGTGATCTCTAGAGATTATATCTCTGAGGGCTCCTACGGACATACTTGTTATTGTTCATTCATGATTATTTGTGGTCAGGAGCAGTTATATGTGATCCTGCTTTCAATACTGTCTGCACCTGCAAAAGTTTCAGGGCGGACACACTGCTTTGCTTTCAATTGGCCCATGTCCCATAGCTTCCTGCTGGTAACTTTTCATACCACAAATGCTCCAGTTTGTTTGTTTGTTTCTCTGTCCACTTTTGTTGCTTTGCAGCACAAGAATGCCCCTCCAGATGGTAACACCCTGGAAGCATCCCACAAATAAAGTGGACTGATGTGTGGGCAGTTCTAAATCCAGCACTAATGCACTATTATGATAACAATGACATGTTGCAGAATTCACCTGCAAGAGACAAAAAAACAGTCATCTTTACCCTAATGCCCGCTGTACTGTACTCAAAATGTGGATTTGCTGAGCACAGAACAGAACTGGCGGGGTGGGGGGGAGAGAGTGCCTGGCTAGATAAATATTTTTCCTTTTGTGCGACAGGGAAGAAGGCTGACAAGAATGAGTGACATCTGGTAGTGACTTCAGTGTGGAGGCTTCAGGTAGTTAGTTAGATATCCATTCTATCTGTCATATCTATTTCACCTCTGAACTAACTGACCTGTGCTAAGCTAGTCATAACAATGTGCCCTCAGTGCTTTTTCAGGATAAAAATAAAGAGATGGAAGAGCTTTCTGTACCAAAGGTTGAAACAGGCTTTCAAATGACACCCTCCCTCCCTCTCTTGTGTGTGCAGACACACACGCGCACAAGAAATAAACTTGTACAAATATTTGCAGCGTCTGCCTTACTATTCTGGACTCTTGTGTAGCCTTCTCTCATACACATTCTGTTTCCACCTTTATAGTATTTCTCCCTTGAAATGCTTTCTGGTGGCCTTGTAGTGCTCTCTTAACAGCAAGCCAAGACAGCATGCAACTAGAGATGTGAAGCCTGGGAGGGGGGGAAGCAGAAAAAAATGGGGGGGGGACTTTCCCCCATTATTTTCTCCCATTTTCTTCAGGGAGGGACACGGGGAAAAAACACATTTCCCCCAATGTTCCTGTCCCCCCCCCTTCACATCTCTACATGTGACTTGTGTAGTGATCAAAAGACATCCAGTCCCCAAACAATCATCCACTCAAAATGCCCTCTCTGGGCTATAAAACACCATGCAGATAACTGTCATATGGAAGCAGTAGGAACAGGGCTGCAGTAATGTCAGAGTCTGGTCTTAATGGTCTTTCATGGGTGGGCTCTTTAGATAATAATGTGTATTACTTCCAGTGGTCCTTCAGTTAAGTAATTTTAGACTCTGGCCTTAGTAGTGTTACTGGTGGTGGGAAAGGGGTTCTTTTCAGATGGTAATATGTATTACTTCACTTACTTAAAAATGTGGCAAGCCAGTCCTCCTGCATTTGAGGCCCTCCTGCTCAGTGGGACCCTGGATTTCGGCCTCACAGTTTAGCCCCCCTGACAGTACCTGCCCTGACAGCACCAGGAAGAGAAAGGACATAGTTTAAGTATTCTGATGGGGCACTCCATGTTTTCTTAGGTATTTTGTCCTGGCAGATGTGGCAAAGGGATTGAATTTTAATTATTATCTTGCCATAAATGTAACTTGGTAATACTTTGAGGATTCCCTGATATTTGTCAGCTTTAATACAGGGTGCATAAGGGATCCTTATGTATCCTAGGTCCCTAGTTCCCTCCCTCAGAATGATGTAACTGGCCATATTTTGACCAAGAGGAATGGATGAACACAGTACAAGACTTTCCAACTCTGTGGACACAGAGTGGTGAATTCAACCAAAATCTTAGCTTAGTTTTTCAAAACATATTTCAGCATCTCAGAAAGCACATAGTTTGGGAGCCAATTCATTATTGGGTCCCAAATTAGCTACTGCCATTCAAGACACAATCTTTGCGCTATTGTGGATAACTCTTCTAAAAGAGTGTAATGAGTGAGTTACATCAAACAGGTACACAGAATGCTTTGGGAAACAACATCCCTATATGAAAAGTGTCCATCTTTTGTGAACTACATATATCATCAAGGGCACATCCATGCAAAAACAAAACAAACACACACACACCCCCAAAAAACCTCATTGACGGATGTGGTAATGATGGTGGAGCTTAGGCAAGCTTCCCATGGCTGCTTGCATTAAAAACAAAAACTAAAATCTGGCAAGACATGGTTCACACTACTTCTGTATAACCTCTAGCTGAGGCAGGGACTCTGAGTACAGTTGTTTTATGAGGAGAGTCTCCTTAGCTGCTCATCAGACTACAATTTCCAATTTTCTTGAGAGAAGCCATGACAGTTTAAGTCAGCATAAAGCCAGTTTATTTGCTTTTTTGGTGTAATGCAGATAACCAGCGAAACTGCTTCTTCTTAAGGTCTAAAAAAAGATGCAGAAAAGGCTAAGATATAAGATATGGTTAAGATATTCCAGCCTATAGGAAGCTAAAAGTGCAGTCCTGTACATGTCTGCTCAAAAGTAAGCCCCAGGGATCTCAATGGGGCTTACTCTCAGATAAGTATATATAGGATTGCAGCCTAAAAGGATTAGGGCTTGTCAGCTCTGGTTATGATTGAGCAATATGATTGAGCAATATGATTGATTTAAGTTGCAGAAAGCTAAGTTTTGACTTCCAATCATTATTCTATAACCAGGAAGTGCAAAACTTTATAGAATGTAGAGCTGCAGTCTGATGGACGCTCACCTGTGAATAGGGTTCATATGAATTCTAAGTTCATGCGCATATGAATGGGATGCACATCAAATTCTACTCCAACAATGCCCTTCAAAAGCTGATTTTTTTTTATTTAATGCTTTTATATACTGCTTTTCAAGGTGACCTAAAAGTGGTTTACACAAATTATTAAAATAAACATCATTTAGAAAATTGCAACTAATCAGGATGGACCAACAACTGTTTATCCTGAAGCTTCTTCATCTCCTCCTTCTCTTCCTCTCCCCTCCCCCTCAGGGCAGAGCTTGGAAAAGTTACTTTTTTTAACTACAACTCCCATCAGCCCCAGCCAGCATGGCCACTGGACTGGGCTGATGGGAGTTGTAGTTCAAAAAAAGTAACTTTGCCAAGCTCTGCCTCAGGGCAAGTTGCTTCTTCAGAAGCCCTTGTGGTGGCAGTTGGAAAACAGCAGCTACCATCGCGAGTTGTATAGTAGCAGCTAACCAAGCCTTTTTTACTTCTCCTCTTTCCTCGGGGCAAGACGGTTCCTCAGAAGCTCCCATGGTGGTAGTTGAGAGAAGTAACTGTGACCTGCTAACAAATGATGGGTGTAACCCTAAAAATTAATCTAGATTTAGTCACTGAAGATTTTGTTGCTCTGAACAGCTTAATTTTAATAATCTGTGAGGTCATACTAGCCTAGTCTGTGATGGGAATTTGTGAGGACTGCAGCTTTTGGATGGCTTAGTTGGACTAAAAGGGAAAAGAGCAGCTAGCTGTCAAACAGGAGTGTTGTTACAGGGTCGACCAGATCCCCAGGTGGCCCTTGGATCTTCTGCTCCCTCCTTTATTTGAACTTAAAATAAAAAATAAAATAAATCTTTGCTTACAGGGTGTCTTGGCACATTGTAAAGCACTGAGCTTCTAATACTTCAGCCAGCTACCACCTTAATTTTTCCAGGGGCAATTATACATATGCATTAGACTATGTAAATTTGTGTCATGGGCCTGTGTCATGGGTGGAAGATAGCAGGTAGTGGAAGAGGAAGGATTGGCTATAATGTATGCTGAGTGAGGAATTAGGAAGGTCACTTCCTGAGCTGGAAATAGTTAATGGGATAACTGTAAAAGAGGGCACACTTTAAAAGTTCTTATTAAATAAATCAGACTGTCTATATGTTTACAAAACTGCATCCTAAAAGCCAGGGCCGGCACCAAAGGGCGGCCAGGTCAGGCTCTGGCCAAGGGCCCCTATGTCCCAGAGGGGGCCCTGAAGGGCCCCTCGTACAGATGGGAGAGAGAGCAGTAGGAGACAGGTGAGAAGTAGTGGAAGAGGCAGAAGCCGCACACCCAGGCAAGCTGGTGCCCAAGGGCCCAGTAATGCCTGGTGCCCGCCCTGCTAAAAGCAAAAGTAGGTATAAAAATGGATTGAATAAAAATGCTCATGTTGTATATGCCAAGGTTTTGTGTTCTGTATTGCTTTGCATGCTAGATGTTGTTGTTATCAAAAATAATAGTAATAGTAATCATTTGATGTCTAATACAAAAATAATCTCCAGACCAGCAACTTAAAAACAGAATAAAAAATACAGAGTTAAAAACAACAGCCAGTGCATTAACAAAACAACAACCTCAAGAATCATATCAACAACATAAACTGCAAAACATCAACAGTCTGTGGGCCATGATCACCTGTTGCAATCCACCAAATCTTGTGAAAAGAGGAAGGACAACCTGGCTCCAGAAATGTGCAGCTGCATGTCAGATTTCAGCAGTTGTAATGGGTATTTGTGTAGCTCTGAATCACTAGTCCAATTAAGAAAGAAGATGGAAACAAATTTATTTATTCAACAAACATGTTGCAACACACATCATTTGTGTTTTGTTCTGGTATTATCATAATCCCCAAATATCTTTGCTTTCCTCTTAGCTTGGAGCTTTGCTGGCCTCGCCCTTGAAAGTTGTGAATACAAATTCTAAACATTTCCTTTTAGATAAAGACACAGTAGAATTTATTTATCAAACACAATTGATAGACTGCTTAATTTAAAAAATCTCTAAGCATTTTCCATAAAACAGTATAAGATAGCTATAAGAAAATATGAATAAAATCAGCAAGCATTAAAAACAGAACAAATTTATAAAATTATCAAACTATAGATAAAATCAATATGACTATTTCTTGCCTTCTGACTTGTCAGTTACTTAATGAGATTGATCCGGAAGAATACAACTAACAAGGATCCCACAAGTACAAAATGTAATCCATGTTACCTAGCATCTTAATATACTGACACTTAAAGATTAGAGAGAAAATGGAGTCATGGAAAATATTGAGGGGAGTGACTGTTACCCCTTACTATCCCTTGCAGTCACTTCTCAGCCCACCAGAAGCAGGAAGAATAACACTATGAGCACACTAGTCACCTACAGCAAAGCGTTTCCATTGGCCATAACTGGAAGGGAAATGGGTTGATCTGATGATCTCTTTGAAGCTAATTTTAGAAAAAAACACTCAAGCTGATCCCACCAGGTTTTACAGTAGAAAGGGGCAGGATTTGACTTGCATCATGTGCCCCCATTTTCAGAAAAGAGAGATAGAGATGCACTGGAACCGGCAGAACAGTGAGTGTGCCTTAGGGTTGCCAGGTCCATGGCCTGAGACTGATCCTGTATCTTTAGGAGAAGAGAAAGTCAGCCAAGTGCAGGTGTTCTTGCAACACTGTAATGGGAAAACCACAAGGTGGGATTCTCCCTTCTCCCTGCACAACTTTTAAAGATACAGAAGACCTCTTGGTTGCCAAGAGGTCTTCTGTATCTTTAAAAGTTGTGCAGGGGGAAGGGAGAATCCCACCTTGTGGTTTTCCCATTACAGTGTTGCAAGAACATCTGCACTTGGCTGACTTTCTCTTCTCCTAAAGATACAGGATCAGTCTCAGGCCTTGAACCTGGCAACACTAGTGTGCCTCTACCCCAGGTTAGATCAGAAACAAGCAAAACTCCATTTGCTTAAGATCCTTTATTCTATTCTGCATTAGAAGCAATTAGAATTTGCTGTCAAATTTCCAGTTCTGCAGGTTTTCTCTCACTCTGTGTGAAAGGTGTGCTTTAGTGGCATGTGCTGTGTGTGCAAATAAAAATCACATCTCGCTGAGCAGTTCTAAATTTACCTTAGGAAACTCCTGCTTAGGGCTAAGCTTTGAGGGAAGAAAATGGATTTACTACGGGGATCCAAATCAGTCTGGTCTGGTCTGCAAATCTATTGCCATGAGGAAAATTTGAAGATAAAACTTGCCTCCAAGCTTCTGTTTATGGGGATCAGATCTTATGAAATGTTCTGCAAGTAGTCAGAAGCAGGTTTAGATCAAAGATCAAAACCAGCATCATTCCAAATAGTGGGGTGCTAGCCTAGAGAGTACAGATTTGTATTGGAAACTGTAGGACTATTAGTTTAAGAGAGTCCTTTACACGTATTACTCATGTGGATGGCAATCACAAATATAAAAGGGAGCAGAACACACCACTGGCCTGGCCCCCCATTGTTGCTTCCTCCTTTGACCCTGCCCCTTGCCATCCGTGCATTCAGTGTGGATGTCTGCAAAGGGGGGTCTATGTATGAGGTGTTCACACAGAGAAGTAATTAGGAATCCTGATCATGAGGAGCACCTTTCCATGAGCTGCTCACACACAGATGCTCCTTTGCAGGCATTCACACTGAAATCATGTGGAGGGCCTGACAACAGGGATAGGGGAGGGTAATCCCACCCACAGTATCCATGGGTGCCCTATACGCAAGTAACTTGTGAAATGGACTAGGGAGAAGTGTGCAATTCTTTCTGTACTATTTCTAGAACTACAAATCCCAGTGTTCCTTAGTTTCTACAGGCATTCTCTGTACACAGGCAGGAGAAGCCACAAGAGTGTGGCAGCTGACTGACAGCAGGATGGAGGGACAAACATTACAATAATCAGGAAGCCTGAGATCCTAAGGGCAGTAAGAGACTCTGCTGCTGTGCTGATAGGGTATACAGACCCTTGGCCTATGTGTGAGTAAATAAGTTAGGCCTTTGATCTCTAGAGTACATAGAACTGATACAAGATCTCAGGAACCGGAAGAATATTTGCATACAGTTAATATAAAGATGTGCTATCGTGCCATGTGTGACTAAACATACAAATCAGGCAGCCAGAAACACATGGAGCTTAAACAAGGGGAATTAAACAATGGCAACCAATCCTCCAGTTTGTCAAAATATGCAAAGGATTGGGGGGGTAGTGAAATATGTTTGGGCACTGGCTTCACTGGAACCAACCCCAAAGTCTGTCTAGTCCAATATTTTGTTTCCAACTGTGGCCAGTCCAATGTCTCTGGAAAGATACCTCTCAGCATTTGGTATTCAGAGCCATGGTACCCCTGAACTTGGAAGTCCCATTTAGCTGATGGCTGTTGATCTCTCGTCCTGCATTAATTTTTCAAATTCCTTTTAAAAGTCACCTAAGGCTAGCTAGTGAGCATTGCCACATTTTATAATAGTGAACTTTATAAGTTAAATTATGCACTCTGTGAAGAATAAAAAACACTTTGTTTTTTCTGCATTGAAGCTACTGCCAATAAACCTATTGTCAGAATTTAGCGGTACTCCAAACTTTAATTATTTTAATTATTTGATTTAATAAGCTAAATCAGTTGTAGCTGATTAATCTGGGGAGGGTGCAAGGTAAGAATAAATTCCTTTATTTTGTTGGCAGTTTTTATTCTGCTGTATCAGGGAATGAGAAATACAATGTTAAAAATGGTCTCTCTAATAATGAGTGACAGCTTTTGTTGTCAGCTGAGTTGTACTTTCTTCAATATCTCGAAAAGGGCACCTATATTGATATGGTAATATGTAAGTGTGGTTAAATCCAATTAATTGATCAGTCAGTTAAAAGGCAGGAAAATGATGCAGTAAATATTCCTTAATTGATGGGCATGGTTAAAAAGTATGGGCACAATTCAACCAAAATTAAGCAGTTTTAAGATCCTATTTATTTCAGTGGGAGAGATTTAAGCACAGGCTTAACTCTACCACTGAAATCTGTTTTCCTTTGTCTGGTATATGACTTATTCCCAACACTGCAATACTTAAGCACACATCCTTAAACCATCATAGTAAGAATCAATCAAGCTGTTCCAAGTATTTTTACACTGCACTGTTAACTTTAGCCTCAATGTGCTAGGTTCTCCACCTAATACTATGCCCATTAATAACTTGCTGAGGAATCTTCTTTTGCAGTTCCAAAGAAATAAATTCTGCTCCTTTTCTGGAGAAAATGCTATCCAGGAACCAGGATACAGCACAAAACCTATTGCAGCACTGCTTATTTGGATGCCTTATTTGGATCTCATATTGTGAAACAAACTCATTTTCCTGGACATACACTGAGCAGGGAACCTTAAGATAGTTGAATGTTTGCACACAATACATTTTTACATGTAAATCAACTTTACATAGGAACATAAGAAGTTGCCTCATACCGAGTGACACCACTGGTCTGTCTAGCTCAGTATTCACTGGCAGTGGCTCTCCAAGGTTTCAGAGATGATTCTCTCCTAGCCCTACCTGGAGATCCTGGGGATTGAATCTGGGACCTTCTGCATGCAAGGCAGATGCTCTACCACTGAGCTACAGCCCGTCCCTAACATTAGGCTCGATGTTAAGGAAATTGGGGTGAGGGCCCACCCATACCTCCTTTTAATCTGCAGTCTAACCCTCTTGTGTGTCCATTAATTCGCTGGCGTCCATATGACATCCCCGCCATTTCGGACTTTCTCTAGTGAAATCCACACTTCCTGTACCCTGCTATAAACCGATTATTATTTCTGTCCTGATTATTAACCACTCTAACCTCTGTAGTGAGGATGTCTTTCTCCACTTTGTTTTTATTATGGGCAGATGACTGGATTAGATCCTACCCTCTGTACATGCCCCCTCCTTCTTTCTTACAGTTCATTCCTGCTTCCGGTACTGGATCGGGGTACTTCCTCCTACTGGCTTCTGTAACTGTATCACATTGCCCTTTTTTTTCAAAGTACTATTTTGCAATCAAACATAAAATCGAATGTTTAATGAATAATATTTCCACTCAAAAGCTATTTTGCAATATTATGCAATGGAAAACACGGAATGCACCTTTGTATTAGTAAATGTTAAGTAGCATGTACTATGTTATATGTAACAGCCCAGACAAGGGCATTTTATTTTTTAAAAGTTTCAATAAAGTTTGTTAATAATAATAAATAATAATTTGTGCCTTCTGCAGTCAAAGGAATGTCTATTTAAACACAAACCTGGCAATGCGCGTTAATTAAAAAAAAGTTATATGCTTTTGCGCTTTTCTGGAAAAATGTGTGAAAAGCAAACTACCCTTAAAGACCAATCACCATAAAGAGGTTGACTTAGGAGTGTGACAAAATGAAAAAGTGAATTAGACCCCCCCCCAAAAAAAAGTCCACAGGTATGGATGCTTGAAAACCGTGTTTTAACAAATAAATCCAACCACAAACAAGACATGGTATGAATCTCGAGGCCACCAACTGAATATGGAAAATGTATTTTTTGAAGTTAGGTATGGATGGGCCTTGAGGAGAGAGGAAGAAAACCTGGCTTGATGGAAGAGCCACATTCAGCCCATTGCATGAGGGAGAGAGCAGGGCTGCACTCTGGTCAGCTAAGCCCGCCAGCTTCACAACCTATGGTTTGGCTTGCTTAGAGTTTGTTGTAAGCCAGAATTCCTGGTTTGTTCAACAAGCCAGGCCAATATTTTTTGAAGGTGAAACTGATCTGAGCAAAAGAGCTCCTCCATGTAGTGCACAAGGAGGGGAGGGGGGAGGGATTATGCAAACCCAATACCTTGCTAGTGCTTGCTGTAGTTTGTCCTTATAGCACTAAATTATGTCTTAGCGTTACAAGCAAACACAACAAAGGAACTCATGGAGGAAATTGTATTTTCCCAGCAACAAACTACTCTTATCCTGCCCACCCATACCACAAACAAAGCAGCTGCGTAATAGAGGGCCAGAGCTCCTCTTACCAATGTGCAGCTTGGGGTGTGTACATGAAATTACATATTATTTTGGTTTCCTGAGTGGTATGACAACTTGTTCAGGCCCTGGGGCTTTAAGGGCACTCATCATATCCTTCCTCGTCATTTGATAGAAGAGAAAGTCACATTGCTGTGTTAGGTACTGACTGAACTTTTGCGGCTTGTAGCCAGAAAGCAATGGTGCTGCTTATGGCTGACTCATCACATTATTTTTTCATCTAATGTATTTCCAGTGTGCACACCCCACAGACCTGACATAATTTGTGTGGTAATATGCCACACCCTTCTTGAGAAAATCACTTGGGTGTGAGGCACATCCTTACAGCTAAGCCTGATTCCTAGATAACCTGAAGGATGGCCATGCCGCACATCCTTTTTGATTTACAGTAGTTGTTATGCAATACACGCAGTATTCTAGTTCTCACTTGCATTTATTTGAGTAACTTTATTAATCATTAGCTATAATATAATTAAGTAAATGTAGGAACAACCTGTTTGGTTGCGAGTTCTTTTTTACCTGGAAAACCATGTCAAACATCACTCAGTGATTAGTAACGGGGGGGCGGGGGGGAGGCAAAGTGCCAGTTCGCTTTAGGCAAAACTGCCTCTCCCTTTTCAATATAAAGTGGATTTTATTGCTGCCTTCCCTCATATTTGGTACTATGTTGAAAAATGGAATCTTACGTAATAATATCAGTGACTCTTGCTGTCTGCTTTCTGCTCCTGAACTGGTGTGGGTGAAAGGCACTCTCTGAAAATTGAAAGAAACAGGGAAGTCATGGATTGCTCTTTGAGAACTTGTGGTGGTAGGCGGCTCCTCCCTTGTCTCTTACCCCCTAACAGAGCTTGGAAAAGTTACTTTTTTGAACTACAACTCCCATCAGCCCCAGCCAGCATGGCCACTGGATTGGGCTGATGGGAGTTGTAGTTCAAAAAAGTAACTTTTCCAAGCTCTGCCCCCTAAGAGTTGCTAGGATTTTCCAAACGAAATGTCATTACCCCCGTTTAAGGAAACCAGCGGAAATTAACACAATCCCCATTATACGTTTCAAATCTATTTGCTGCCTAGCAATAACCCAGCACACCTCACACTACCAAAAGGAGCAAGGGCTGCTCTGCTTAACAGACCTGGAAAAAAGGGTGAAGACTAAATGTGGACCTAGAAAGAGATTAGCAAAAAGCAGCACAGCTACTTCATAGTTCTTGATGGGCATTTTTCTGGTGCCATTTAATGTTGCATCTCAGCATAATTATGATGGCTTATTCCTACATTGTACTTCGTTTTCTCTGGCTTGGGGCTTTCTGCTAAGATGAGGATAAAGCAAAAAAAGAGAGAGACTATTTTTAATTAATAGTTTTAATTTTAATCATTTGGTGTAACATACATCTGAGTGGAAATGTTCTAGAAAGAGAATTTCTAACTATGTGGAGGGAAATTTGATGAAGAAAATCTATAAATACTGGCATGTGAAATGGAGCAGTAGGGTAGGCAGTACTGGCCATATGAATCTTTCCAAATGAAGGAGCCAAACTGAGGGATCTAAGTTAGGGATGACATGGAGGTATAACCAGGAAGCCAAGCTAAGGTCAGTTCAAGAAAGCAACTTGAGCGGGCAGGGTAGGGCAAAGAAGCAAACAGAGTTGGCAGGGCCAAAGAACAAAGGGCGGGACCCAGCAAAGCAAGAACAGACAAGACAAGGTATTTCTCAACAGTGTGCAGAGGACACTGCATTGGTTTTGAGCAAATAAAGGATTATGATAATATAACCAAACATTAGAAGGAATTTGCAAAGTCTTGCTCACTGTGAAGTTACAGCAGTTGGCTTTTCCATATGCATCATTCTGTTTTTAAAATTTGCTGTAAACTAAAGCCTGTTCACATGCTGTCATGTTATAAATCGCTTACTACAACCGATGTTTGCTCTATAGTCAAACGCTTCTGGGACAAGTTTGAATCAATCCATTTCAGCAAGACATGAGGGAGAGGCACATGGTCAGGAAAGTAATAAATAAGTAAGCTAGAAGGACATATGCCAGAGGTGCTGGATCAGGCATTAATCTGAGGCTCTGGCCTGTGGCGTATGTTCTAATGCTATTATTGACTGCTGTCTCTTCCCATCTCTTTCCTCTGCAGCAGTGGATGGATTCAAGCATGTTTCAGAAGTATCTGACTAGAAGAACAAATCAGCTGTATTAAGAGTTTTGTTATACATCAGTTACCAGTATGTAAACAGACTTTATGAGGGAAGAGCGACGCTGCACAGAAGCCCAGTTTGAGGCACATGATTTTCATCCACAAATCAGAGGAGCAGAAGACTTCCCCTGCTTCCCCCCCCCCAGGTAATGCCCAAAGGTAATCTGGAAACATTACAATTACTCCACAAAAGTAATAAAATTACTCCTAGTTCTATTACAATCAAACTGCAAAGGAATTACCCACTCGTTCCTCAAACAAGTAATTAATTACAAGTAATTTGTTACTTGTAACAAATTATTTCCAAGCTCTGGTTAGACCTCATCTTGAGTACTGCATCCAGTTCTGGATACCACACTTTAAAAAGGATACAGGTAAACTAGAATGGGTTCAAAGGAGGGCAACAAGGATGATCAGGGGACTGGAAACAAAGCCCTAGTAGCCTTGAGAAGAGAAGACTGAGGGGAGATATGATAGCACTCTTCAAGTACTTGAAAAGCTGTCAGACAGAGGAGGGCTAGGATCTCTTCTTAATCACCCCAGAGTGCAGGACATGGAATAATGGGCTCAGGTTACAGGAAGCCAGATTTTGGCTGAACATCAGGAAAAGTATCCTGTTAGAGCGGTACAACAATGGAACCAATTACCTAGGAAGGTGATGGGCTGTCCAAAAGTGAATGCATTCAAGAGACAGCTGGACAGACACCTGATGGGTGTACTTTAATTTGCATTCCTACATTGAGCAGGGGGTTGCACTCAATGGCTTTATAGGCCCCTTCCAACCCTACTATTCTATGATTCTATGAAATACCTTTGCTTACAGGTATTATGATGTGGTTAAGGTGTTGGACTATGACCTGGGAGACCAAGGTTCGAATCCCCACATAGCCATTGAAGCTCATTGGGTGACCTTGGGCCGGTCACTGCCTCTCAGCCTCATGAAAACCCTATTCATAGGGTCGCCATAAGTCGGAATCAACTTGAAGACAGTACAGGTGGTGGTGGTGGTGAGGTATAAAAAAAGTAAACATAGCTACTGCTCTTAAAATAAACTGCATTATCGAGTAACTTTTGAAACTGTGGTAAGAATCTACCTCCTGCTGAAATCTCTTTGCCTCTCCAGACGGTGCCCTTACTCAGACTCCCACTTATAATATATCTTTATTACAGCTCTGCCTTACGGGCTGTTATAAGGATTGCTGAGATAATGAATGTCCAGTAGTTTGTGAACACCCCACAAAACTGATCACTCCATCTAAGTGCAAACTGAGATGCTTAGCACTGATCGTTATGTAGACCAAATGGCCAGTATGGCAGAGGAACCATCTATCAAAAATATTTTGTTAAAACCTGGCAGCGGTGGGGATGGGAGAAAAGGTCAAAACACCCAATAAAGAGTAGTCATGGAATGTCGAGTATTAGTTGGAAACAAAACAAAACCAGGAAACGGGGTGGCAGGAGGGGGAGAGGGACAGAGAGAGAGAGAGAAATGTAGAATGCGCTAATTGGAAGGAATCACTGGCTTGGATCCTGAACCTACTGCTGGGAGGGATACTGCAACATTTTGCTGCAGTTCCCACTTGTATGAATTATTATTAGACTAATAATCTATTGAATTAGTGTGGTCTTGAGCTTTCCATTGGTAGTCCCTCTTCTAAAAACAATACAAAATTAATTCCATATATTTGAATTGGAGGTTAATTTTCAAACCGTTCAAGCTGAATAATTACTTCAAGACAGTTCAAAACTTGTCTGAGACTGAACTATGACCACTCATGAAAGTGCAAGATGTTCCCTTCTTTGAAAACATGTTTGCAGAATAAAGAATGAAGGGTGGCATTCATTCACACACTCTGCATTTTTATTTTGGTTTGAGACTGTACCGTGTGGGTTATGCATACAAGATTATGCTTGTTTTTAAATCTATTGAGGGGGTGAGAAATGAGCAATTTCTGTCTGATCCTTCTTTCTCTTTATCTGGCCAAATGCTTTAACAGCATGTTACGGGAATGTGTTTAATAGCATTGCTGGATAAATAATTGGTTAGTCTTGTGTGGGTATGTAGGAGGATGCGGATGATGGTAACAGTTATGAGCATTGAAATTTGACAGGTGCCCCTTCAGAAGACTCTGTGCCTTTGGGTTTCTTTCATGTATCTCTTGAAAAAGGTAATTTGGCTTCAAAGGTATGCATCAGGGATGACCAGATGACATCTGATGTGCCAAGTAGTTAATCAAATTTTAACTAAAATGTTAATCTGTAGGTTAACTTGTAAGAGAAAGAAAGTTATTTTCAAAGGTTTAATGTGTTTGAGAGAATGAGAGACAGAAATGGACTATTAACATCCATTCTTTGGAATTTTGGGAGCACACTCTACTAATAGCAACCGAATGCTGAAAACTGATGCCATGTGTATTTCATATATATTTTAGCATGGTCTCATGGCAATTTCCCCCCTGGCTCCTTTGTTTTTGATTTTACTTCTGTTTTGGTTTAATTACAGCTGTTTGTTGAAAACGTTATAAAATGATGCATGAGGAATTCCCTCTGAACTTGACTCTAATCAACATAAAAATGTCTTCTTGCAGTGTTTTCTCAAACTGCTTCCTCCTATACAAACATTAATTTATATCCCTGCTCTTTATTATAGGAACTGGTATCTGTCCTTTATTACTATCACTACAGTTGTATTGCTCCTGGTGCAGTAAAGTATACTGACTGGCATGAGCTGATACAATCCCAGGAGCAATAATTATAGCCAAATTTTGTGAGATCAGGCTCTTAGGATTTCCAGCATCCCATCAGCCCAGGCGCCCTTGGTGGCTGCCATGTTTTCATGGCAGAAATCACTTTTTTTACTCACAATGCTGCAGAACTTCTGTGGCATTGCATTTTGGGAAAACTAAGTTGGCAGTCACAACTATGTTGGCAAGCACAACTATGGTTGCTGGGAGTCATCAGAGAGTGCTCTGCTGGTGGCCCCTTCACCCTAGAGCTGGCCCTCTTTGCTGTAGTTGGTTTCAATGATGAGTGGTATTCAAAACTAATCCTACTCTGAGTAGACCCACTGGAGTTAATGGATGCCACTAACTTAGGTTTATTAATTTCAGTGGGTCTACTCTGAGTAGGACTTAGTTGACTACAACCCTATGTTTTTAAGATAAGAAAGGCTACAATCCTATAAAATGAGACATATTTCTGAATAAAAATGCTTAGAGTTGGGCTGTATGTCTCTTTACTAGGAGTATAACAGCTTTTAGACTCTGGGTAGAAACACACTCACTGTTCTGTGGGTTTCAGTGCGTCTCCACCTCTCTCTTCTGAAAACAGGGGCACACAATGCTAGTCAAACCCTGCCACTTTTTAATGTAAAACCTAGTGGGATCAGCTTGAGTGCATTTAAAAAAAAATCCGTTTCAAAAAGATTTGGCAACTGATCAGCAGATCAACCTGTTCCCCTTCCAGGTGTGGCTATGCTTTGCTATAAGTAACCAGTGTGTACACAGCCTATATTTATTTGTTTTGATGGAATCTTGAATTATTCTACTTACATAATGGTCTCTCTTAAATCATTTAAACACTTGGTGCAGTCATTATGTGTACCATGTACTGTGGTATATAACTCTGTTATTCTCCCTTCATCTTCAAGGTTTTCCACTCTGTCTGGTATGATGAAGAAGCAGAAATTTTAGAATGTGAGGTGAAAGCTGCTCTTAAAATACTTGGAAGAAACAAATCACGAGGAACAGATGGCATACCAATAGAGTTGCTGTAAGTTACTGAGACTGAATCTGTCCAAATTTTGACAAACATTTGTCAAGAAATATGGGAACCTAAACAACGGCCCACAGACTGGAAGCGTTCAATATATATCCCAATTCCAAAGAAAGGGGATCCCAGAGAATGCAGTAATTATCGAACTATTGCCTTAATATCCCATGCAAGTAAAGTAATGCTCAAGATTCTACAATGAAGGCTCTTACCATATATGGAGCGAGAAATGCCAGATGTCCAAGCTGGATTTAGAAAAGAAAGAGGTACCAGAGATCATATCGCAAACATACGGTAGATAATTGAAAGGACCAAGGAATTTCAGAAGAAAATCACCCTATGCTTTATAGATTATAGCAAAGCTTTTGATTGTGTAGATCATGAAAAAATATGGAATGCTTTAAAAGAAATGGGGTTGGCAGAGCATCTGATTGTCCTGATGCGCAACCTATACTCTGGGCAAGAGGCTACTGTAAGGACAGAATATGGAGAAACCACAAGAAACAAATTATTGGCTTCACAGAATTCAGTAAGTCTTTCTCCTGCTTCATTTGTCTCCTAAGCCCCATTTTTTCACAATTCCTAGTTCTTCTCTGTTCCCTACTTTTGCATTCCAGTCCCCCATGATTAATCAGCATATCTTGTTTTGGTGTGTGATCAATTTCCTCTTGTACTTATGTGTAAAATCTCTCCAGTTCCTCTTCTTCTGCATTTGCTGTTGGAGCATAGACTTGGATGATGGTTATGTTAATAGGTTTCCCATTTAATCTCATTGATATCACTCGCTCAGACCTTGCGTTGTAGCTCCTAATTGCTTTTGCTACATCACTTCTCACTATTAAAGCAACCTTGTTTCTTCTTGATTTCTCATTTCCTGCATAAAATATTTTGTAGTTGTCTGATTGAAAATGTCCCATTCACATCCATTTTAATTCACTCACACTAAGTACTGTAATGTTGATAGGTTCCATTTCTTGCTTCACAATTTCTAACTTTTCCTGGTTCATGCTTCTCACATTCCATGTTCCCATTGTGTGCACTGTACAACTCCGGAGTCTCCTTTCACATCTGTGCGCATCAGCCTCTGAGCTTCCTTTCGGCTTTGCCCAGCTGTGTCATTAGTCACAGCACTACTCGTACTTGTCCTTTGTTCTTCTCCAATAGCTCAGTGAGTGCCTTCTGACCTGGGGGTCTCATCTTCCAGCACTATCTCGTGTTGCATTTTGGATTTGGTTTTCATGGTAAGTGGTATTCAGAGGTGGTTTACCATTTCCTTCCTTTTAGTTTGGATGCATCTTAGTCTGGTGTCTCAGCTTTGACCATTCCGCCTTGGGTGCCCCTGCTAGGAGTCTAGACTCTTGGTCTAGACTCCTGACGGCATTGCTCTCAGCTTCTTCGACACTCTCAAACCCCCTCACCACGTTAAGGTGTGCATCCTAAAGCGGGACTGACACATTCATTCAACCATATTAAAAACAACACTTGCAGTAAGAATAGATGTGTTAAGCGAGGGATTCATTGGATTTTCCCAGTTACAAAATATTCTCCCTTGAACTCTGGGAATGCATTCTGTTACCATCAGAGAAGTGCTTCACTGAAGGAAACTTGTCTATTCCACAACTGAACAGTAACAATTGTATCTTCAATGTGCAAAAGCAAAACTTGGAAAGCCAGTAGAAATCATTGGCACTTGTGCCACAATAAAACTTTCCCATTCCCTGGCCAGGAAAATCCATACAAGTTCTTCTAATTTCAAAAACCCCGGGAGGAAAAAAACCTTGGGGAACCAGGAAGACTAGAAATTAGCCTGTTAATCTTGATTAATCTTGCACTCGGGTCCTGCTTGCGGGCTTCCCCCAGGCACCTGGTTGGCCACTGTGAGAACAGGATGCTGGACTAGATGGGCCACTGGCCTGATCCAGCAGGCTCTTCTTATGTTCTTATGAATGTATGTTCCCAAGCGTATTTTTGCTGAGTACTGCTAACAAGGGGCTGGAAGTTATTTACTGGGAAGAAACAGTGGGAAGGAGGTATGACGTTTAACCCTTCCCTCACTTGGCTCTTTTCTTGCAGATAAGCTATTTTGGGTCTTGGAGCCTAGCAAGGAGAAAAATGGGGCAGGGGAAGAGGTAGTAGCAAGGTGAACGCTATAGTCAGGAGAAAAGGTTAAACACCCCCTTCCTGATCCTTCTCTGACATCATTTCCCTTACCTCTGCATTAGCATCATCTGGCAAACATGGGTACATAAGAACCAGTAGTGGATAGCTTGGTGGAGTGTCAGTGCTTACCTGACTTCCTGACAGCTAAGACATTGCTGTTTACTGGGAGAGGAAAGGAGGGAGAGGTGGCAGAGAGATTGGTGTGTGACTAACACACCAGGAATGCCAGGTTGGTTCTGCAGGTGCATTTGTGTGCCGACCTCCTTGCCATCTTATCCCTCTCCTGCCAGTTAAGCAGCAGTGACTCGGCTGTCAGGTAGGCACCACTGCCTTACCACTCTGTCTGCAACCGGTAGGAACACAGGAAGCTGCCTCATACTATGTCAGGCCATTGGTCCATCTAGCTCAGTATTGTCTACACTGACTGGCAGTGGCTTGCTAGGGTTTCAAACAGGGGTCTCCGCTTGACGAAGTAAGTTGTTGTGCAAGACCTCCAAAATCAATTCAAATTGTGCCACCTGAATTTGCCAGTATGTGATTGAATCCCACTCAAAAACTGCCACAGTCTGAGGGCTTATCCACACAGCAATTTACTGTGTGTCTGGTGCTACTTGCATCCCCTTTTAATCTGCATGATTCACATGACATTGCAGGCAAGCAGAAGCTATCACAGTTTTCCCCTTTAAATCCATATTAACCCAATCTGCTGATAATGCAAAAAGGGAAGGAAACACCATCTCAGCTGCACTGCACTCCTTCTTGTAGGCACTTTGCTTTGATGTTTTTTAGTGGGCAGGTGAATCCTTATTTCAGCAGTTCCCAGCTGCTGCAGCTGCTGCTTACTTTGCCTTGCATTCCCTCTCCCATCTGCCTTTTATTCAGGCTTGGTCAATGGAGAAGGGGGGGTTTGGTCAGTTTCATTGTTTTTTGTCAATTGCATGCAGAGGAGCTCTCCCATTTCAGCCTTGAAGCCGGAACAGTCATGGGGATTGCAACAGAGGGAATTGTTGCCTTCCATAAAATATTGATACTCTGCAAAGAGTAAACATGTAAAATTAGGGGCAGGGCCACAAGGGAACAGTGATGCTAATCCTTCCCAGAGGAATGCCTACTTGTGTGAATGGAGAACAGCAGATTGGAAGCTACCATTGAGCAAGAAATGTGGACCTTGAAAATGTATTACAATGGTAAAAGCAGCGTCTTTAGTATGAAGTAAGGCTCCTGTGTGGATAAGCCCTGAAAGTACCCAAAGTAAGCACAACAACTTACTCTGGTTTAAACTCAACAACTGCAGTGTATTGTTCTTTTCACACACAGGCACTTAGATAAACTCATCATTAATGTGGGGGGGAGGAGAGACATATGCACCCATTCAGGCATTAACAAGCCATTTATGCAGGAATCTCCCTAACAAGAGATACTTGGCCACTTTACCAGGGCCATTAAAAGGCATCTCCAGCAGTATTTCTAGCTCCATTTTCCTTCTGCTGACGAAACCCACAATATTATAACTTTGCTAAGAGGGACTGGGTGATGGCAGCACATCTCACCAGTGTTTAAAGAGCTCCAATGGCTTTCAGTTTGTTTCTGAGTACAATCCAAAGTGCTGATGCTTACCTTGAAAGCCTTACATGACTTTGGACCTGGATACCTGATTTTACACCTCCTCCACACACCCACACACACCTGCAGCCTGGATTCAGACAACCCACTCTACCTTTCATATGTCTCCACGCATAGGTCCAGCCGTAATTTCATTGGCTATCTAGGACTGTATGTTTTCATGCCACAGTCCCAGGTAGCATAACTCAAAAGTAGTCTTTGAGCACAGAAGCAAGACCAGATGAAGAAATGCTGTGGCCCTAAACCATGTCAATATTCACAGGCCCCGTACCATAAAAAGCATATATGGGGAAATTTAGGGTTGCCAGGTTCATGAGACTGATCCTATATCTTTAGGAGAAGAGAAAGTCAGCAAGTGCAGGTGTTCTTGCAACCCTGTAATGGGAAAAACCACAAGGTGGAATTCTCCCTTCCCTCTGCACAATTTTTAAAGATACAGAAGACCTCTTGGAGGCTGAATTCCACCTTGTGGTTTTTCTCATTACAGGATTGCAAGAACACCTGCACTTGGCTGACTTTCTCTTCTCCTAAAGATACAGGATCAGGATCAGGCCATGAAACTGGCAACCCTAGGAATAGTGTACATTATAATATGTAAAGGAAGATGGCGACTGAGGCGGATGCTCAGCAGGGAGCTCCGCGCTTCAACTTTAAAAACATCTTTTAAAAACTTCAATGTCATCAATACCATCATTATCATCTGCCGGTTTGTCTGCCTGTCACTACGGGCTGGTTATTGCTGCATACCTGGGGCCGTTGTCGCCGCCGTTGCCCGCTGTTGTCGTCGTTGCGGGCTGTGCTGCCTGGGGCTTTGCTGCTGCTGCCCGCTTGTGCGCGGGCGTCGTTGCTGGGTTGTGCCGCTACCTGCCCGCTGCCGCTGTCGTGGTCGTGCTGCTGCCTGGACGTTGCGGCTCTGTTTCACCGCCACCGCTGCAGGCCGTGCCGTGCCGCCGGGGTGCCGTCGCGACGGCTGGGCCGTTGCTTTTCGTCACGGCCTGTGCTGCTGTTGCCGTTGCTTGCCTGCCCGTGTGCCGCTGCGGGCTGTGTCGCCGCCCGGGGCGCTGTTGCTGCGGCTGGTGCTGTCGCCGCCGTTGTTGCGGGTCCGCCCGTGCGCGGGCGTTGTGGCCGCCGCCTCTGCCGCTGCGGGCTGTGCTCCCGCCCGGGTCGTCATCACTGCGGCTTGTGCTGCCGCCGCCGTCGCCGCCCCCGCCGCTGTGGGCCGTGTCGCCGCTGGAATACCATCGTGGCGGCCGGGCCCATTGCTTTTCCACTACTGCCGGGGCCTTTGTGCCGCTGTTGCCCGGACATTCTTCGGCTGCTTCTGCCTGCTCCTTGTTGTTGTTTCATCGCTGGATCGTTGCTGCTGGGTTCCGCTGCTTCTGCCTGCTCCTATGTCCTTGCTTCATCGTGGCTTTCTGCCTGCTTGCCGCCACTCCATTCAAGTTCGCTGCTTGGGGCGTGTTCTGTCCTTTTGGCTTGCTTACTTGTTTGTTTATTGGGTCGTGGGCAGATATTTTACAACTTTATTTGAAGACATTATTTACGGACGAAGCTTGATGCGGAGGAGTATTTTTAATACCGGCTGCTATTGTTGTTGTTTGGGTGCATTTTAATTTGTTAGTTTGTTTGTTTATTGTGTGTGTGTGAATGAGATTGTGTGGATGTGTTTGTATGCGTTTATGTGTATTTTATGTGTTGTTGTGTGAATGTGCCTGTTGTGTTTCAGTATTTTTAAATATGTGCCTGGGAGAGCATATTTTGCATTTAACGGGGGGGCTTTCGGGGGGCCCAATTAGCGTAGTGACTGGTTATGGGAGGTATGGCGCTATGAGGAGAACGTGCCAGGTAAGGGGAACTCGCCCCAGACAAGTTGTGTCTGTGCCTTGTTCCGGTTCTCCTCAAGGCCACAGAACTGCTGGTTGTTCTATCAGCCAGCCCTTAGATCTCCAGGTGCTGCTTTTGAATGCCAGGTCGGTATATAATAAAACCTCCCTTGTCCACGATTTAATTGTGGATGAGGGTGCTGACCTGGCATGTATAACCGAGACCTGGGTGGGTGAGCAGGGAGGAGTTGCTCTCTCTCAGCTTTGTCCACCTGGGTATACAGTGCAGCACTATGGTAGACCTGAGGGTCGGGGAGGCGGGGTCGCTGTGGTCTATAGGAGTACTTTCTCTCTCACCAGGCATCCTGTCCAGATGGCGACTGGTCTAGAGTGCCTCCACCTTGTGCTGGGTCAAGGAGACAGACTGGGAATCCTGTTGGTGTACCGCCCACCTTGCTGCCCAACAGCTTCCCTAGCTGAGCTGACAGAGATAGTCTCGGAGGTATTGCTGAGGTCCCCCGAACTTGTGGTGTTGGGGGACATCAACATTCATGCCGAGACGGTTTTATCTGGGGTGGCTCAGGACTTCATGGCCTCCATGACAACCATGGGGCTGTCTCAGTTCGTTACTGGCCCAACGCATGTGTCGGGTCACACTCTTGATTTGATCTTCGCCACTGGTCATGGAAATGGTGATCTGGAGGTGGGGTGTTTTTCATCTACTCCATTGTCATGGACAGATCACCGCCTGCTGAGTTTTAGACTTACGACGACTCTTTCCCTCTGCAAGGGTGGGGGACCTATTAAGTTGGTCCGCTCTCGGAGGCTTATGGATCCTATTGGTTTTCAGACGGCTCTGGGAGTTTTTCCAGCTGATAGTACTGGCGCTCCTGTCGAGGCCTTGGTCGAACTGTGGAATACGGAGATGGCCCGGGCTATCGACACGATTGCTCCCGCGCACCCTCTTCGATGCAGAGCTTATACAGCTCTGTGGTATAACGCGGAGCTGAGAGTGATGAAGCAAGAGAGAAGGAGGCTGGAGTGCAGATGGAGACGAACTCCAGACGGATGCAGTTATGCTTTGGTAAGTGCCTCTACTAAGTCGTATATAAAAGCGGTAAGGGCGGCGAAGAAGTTCCACTTCGCTGCCTCTATCAGGACATCTCTCTGCCGCCCTGCAGAGCTTTTTAGGGTTGTACGAGGACTCTTACATTCTGGTCCTCGAGATACTATTGAAACATCTGAAGCTCGCTGTAACGACATCGCAGGGCACTTCCAAAATAAAATCGCATGCATCCGTAGGGACCTAGACTCCGATGTTATGACAGACGAATCCATTGAAGTGTCCAGAACACGGTCTTGTCTTTCATTATTGGATGAGTTTCAGTTGGTGCAGCTTGAGGAAGTGGACAAGGTGCTTGGATTGGTGCGGGCGACCATGTCTGCTCTAGATCCTTGTCCATCTTGGCTAGTGAAGGCTAGCAGGACTACTACCACCGGCTGGGCCAAGGAAGTGATAAATGCCTCCTTGAGTGAGGGAGTAGTCCCTAGTAGTCTCAAGGAGGCAGTACTGAGACCTCTTTTAAAGAAACCTTCCTTAGACCCAGATAACTTGAACAATTATAGACCGGTGGCGAATGTCCCCTTTTTGGGCAAGGTTCTGGAGCGGGTGGTCGCCGGTCAACTCCAGGTGCTCTTGGATGAGACCGATTATCTGGATCCGTTTCAATCCGGTTTTAGGCCTGGTTTTGGCACTGAAACAGCCCTGGTCGCCCTGTACGATGACCTCTGTCGGGAGAGGAACAGAGGGAGTGTGACTGTGTTGATTCTCCTTGATCTCTCAGTGGCGTTTGATACCATCGACCGTGGTATCCTTCTGGGGAGACTTGCGGAGTTGGGAGTTGGAGGCACTGCTTGGCAGTGGTTCCGCTCCTACTTGGCGGATCGTCGCCAGAAGGTAGTACTTGGGAAACATTGCTCGACACCTTGGACTCTCCATTGTGGAGTCCCTCAGGGGTCAGTTTTGTCCCCCATTTTTAACATCTACATGCAGCCTCTGGGTGCCGTCATTAGGAGTTTTGGAGTGCATTGCCACCAGTACGCTGATGACACGCAGCTCTATTTCTCCTTTTCATCTTCTACAGGTGAGTCTGTGGATGTGCTGAATCACTGCCTGACCGCGATAATGGACTGGATGAGAGCTAATAAACTGAGACTCAATCCAGACAAGACTGAGACACTGTTGGTGAATGCCTTCCCTGCCCAGATGGTGGATGTTTACCCTGTTCTAGATGGGGTTACACTCCCCTTGAAGGAACAGGTTCGTAGTCTTGGGGTTCTTTTCGATCCTTCCTTGTCTCTTGAGGCGCAAGTGGCCACGGTGGCAAGGAATGCGTTCTACCACCTTCGGTTGGTAGCCTAGCTACGCCCCTATCTGGACAGGGATGACCTCGCCTCAGTTGTTCATGCTCTGGTAACTTCTAGGTTGGATTACTGTAATGCGCTCTACGTAGGGCTGCCCTTGAAGACAGTTCGGAAGCTTCAGCTAGTGCAAAACGCAGCAGCCAGACTGCTGACGAGGACCAGCCGGTCAGCGCATATAACACCTGTTCTGGCCCGTTTGCACTGGCTACCCATTTGCTTCCGAGCCAGATTCAAGGTGCTGGTTTTGACCTATAAAGCCTTACACGGCGTGGGACCGCAGTATCTTGTGGAACGCCTCTCCCGCTATGAACCGACCCGGTCACTTCGCTCAGCATCTAAGGCCCTCCTCCGGGTACCAACCCATCAGGAAGCCCGGAGGACAGTTACTCGATCTAGGGCCTTTTCTGTAGTGGCCCCCGAACTGTGGAATAGCCTCCCCGAAGAAGTACGCCTGGCGCCGACGCTTCTATCTTTTCGGCGCCAGGTTAAGACCTGGCTATGCTCCCAGGCATTTTAATGCGTTTAATGTTACAATTTTAAATCTCTTCGTTTACTGTTTATTTATTGTGATATTTTGTATTTTTGTATTTTTAATCTTTTGTACACCGCCCAGAGAGCTACTCGCTATGGGCGGTTTAAAAATGAAACAAACAAATAAATAAATAAATAACAGAAAGGGTAATAAAAAGATAAATGGCAAACCATTGTATTTGCATATATACATAGGCAAAGATGCAATGAAAAGCAACTAAATAAAACATACCTTGCAAAAAACTTCATTTGTATTATCAAACACCTTATGATTTCTTAATTAGCATATATTAAAATGAAGACTTGTATAGAAACGCAAGAGCAGTGACAGAGAATAGAACTTAGTTAATGAAATTACAAAGTACCTTGTAACGAAAAATTAATACTGGTATTCTAAACAAAACATTTACAGATTTGCAGTAACCGTATATTCATTATTATTGTATGCCTTTACATGAAAATACCTTATCATTTCTTACTTAGCATATATGAAATTGAAGGCTTCAAATGTAAAGAAACACAAGAACATTACACCAATTAGGGCTTAGCAATTGGAAGCACAGAGGAACCCTGAGTATGAGATCCCTTCTCTGTAGCTGTAATGAAGTTTTGATTAAAAAATTTAACTGCCCTTCAAGCTGCCGCTGCTTTTTTCTCTTCTGACATCCACTTTCAAAAGTTCTCTTCATTGTTAATTTTTTTGCTTAGCCAAAGATACTGCACAAGATGTCTTTAAAATAATCTTCAGATTAGATAAATAGGCCCCTGCCTCCCTGTGGTGTTGTCATGGGTTAATTGCATGCTGGGAGTTGTAGCTGGAGGCCTGGAAGAGAGCTGGGAGGAAAAGGAGTGAAAGGATGGAGCCAGAGTTGTTGGAGTGTGGCTTGATGGGTTCGTTTTCAGTTTTGCTGAGCTCCTAAAATAAAGAAGCTTCGAGTCCTTATCTCTGGGAGTTTGTAATTCCAACAATACAGCACAACATCCCTATATTTTTGTGGGGCCCCAGAACATTGAAGCTGGCTACAGGCCTGTGGAGAGGGTGGGGTTGGAAAGTGGCAAGAAGGGATTAGGTGTAGAACAGGATTTTAGAATGTGTTAGTAGACTCAGGGATCTCGGGTTAGATCCCTTACTTTTTTGGGAGCAGGGTCCCAGCTGGGTCCCTATGCTTTCAGCGTCCTATGAGAAAAACAGCATGAAAGAAGTTTTTGCCATTGAGAAGAATCTTCTAACATGCTTCTTTGCCCTTTCCTGCTGATTGGAGACAATTAGAATGAAAGGAGGTGAGACTCTTTTCAGTAGTTAACACTCCCCTCTTTCATGCTGATTGGCTCCTAGGGTCAATGGAGACCAAGCAAGCGAGGAGAAGTGGCTGTGACGGGGTGTGGCATGACTATCATGAAGGGACCCTGCACTTCTGGATTGGCCACTACCTTATTGGGTAGGCTAGCTCCTGTTGTCTTCTCTTGAGATCTAAGGTGAGGTTGGGCAGTCTATGGATGATGCAATTGGTCCACCAGATGTAGAAGGGAAGTTGATGGGATTCGGATAGGGAGCTCAAGGTTCCAACTTTTGATGGAGGATTTTATATGAAAGGTTATTTAGGCCACAGTGATTTCAATTATAATAAAACTTCTTAGGTATCTCCAACATATTTAGAGGCCCACAGAATGTGAGGACCTAAGCCCATGGCTTACTTAGCTTGTTCTTAAATCCGGCACTGCACAGCAGGTAATGAGATATGCAACACTGGCTCCTATTATTGGCTGTCAGGATGATACTTTGGGATTGGTCAGGCCTAGTGTACATGAGTATCAGGGACCTGACTTTTTGCCCTTGCCTGGTCAACAAGGTGGTACCTTCGGCTTGCTGTACTCCATCCTCAACTGGGCTTCTTCAGGAGGAAGGGCTGGATTTTAATTAATTTAAGAAAATTAATATTGGAATCAATGATAAGCACAGGCATGCTCAGTAAGAACCACCTGTCAATGTTCTAAAAACCTAACAGTTGTTTGGCTTGGCAATGGCCAGAGTGGTTTAACAGTCAGCCCCTCTTCCCAGAGAATTCTGAGTATTGGAGCTCTTTGAGGGGAATAATGGTCTCCTAAACAACTCTCAGCTACACTTCCCAGGATTCTTTGAGGGAAGTCATGACTGTTTATCAATCAATCAATCAATCAAATCTTTATTTGCTTATGGCCATAGGCCGTTGCAACATAAAACTATAAAAGCAGTACAATATAACATTTGTTCAGGAGTACATTAGGCATGGATAGGTAATTCAACAATTTATTTACACTGCGAGGTAACATATCTCTCTCTAATCTTTTTGGCGGCCAGAGCGAAATTTGCCACCGCAATGGTAATTTGATTATTGCTATCCAACAAAAGAGTGGTTATCAGTTCATTATGGGAAAAACCACTGGTGTAACATGGAAGGGAAGCCAGAAATTTTTCTCTAGGGTGGGTATAAAGAGGACACAGTAGCATGTAATGTACTAGGTCCTCGGGGACCTTACAGCCAAAAATACAAAGGCGATTTGCGAATGGGACTCCCTTGTAAAGGCCTTCCAGAACAGCAGTAGGCATGACTTGGAACCTCAACTCCGTAAAAGCCTTGCGTAAAGGTGCACGGGTCAAGGTAGTAAAATAAAGTGGGGAAGCATGATTGAGTTTTATTTGGGGGAACCAAGAGGAATAAGTGGCTGTCACAATTGAGGCTCTATCCTGATATGCATCTTGGTCAAAGATCCAGTTTTTGAGATCGGAGGGAGTGAAGCTTAAAAATCTAGCTAGAGTGAGATCATAAAGTGTTAGTAACTCCATGATTTTTCTCTCCCAGTCAGGCATTCCCTGAAGATCATTCCAGCAGAGTTTTATAAGGGAGGAATCGTCCAAGGATCTAGATCTTTTCCAAAATCTTAGGAGGGCCAAATCAGTCCTGGCAGCCATGGATGGAAGGCCCAATTCTGCCCTTAAATGGGCTGAAGGAGTATTCTTGGGGAGCCCCAAAATTTGTTTCATGAATTGATTTTGGAGGGCTTCAAGTCGGTTTTTCATCGACTGTCCCCAAAGCTCTGCGCCATATAAGATTTTTGGAAGCAATTTGGCTGTATAGATTTTTAACATTGGGCCTAAGAGTTGACCGCCACGAGAGTAAAAAAAATTCTTCAGTTGGCCGTTTGATCTTAATGTTGTCAGCTTAGTCATTTCAAATTGAGGGGTCCAAGAAAGATTTTTGTTAATACAGATACCTAGATATTTAAAGGTATTAACTTGTTCTAATTGGTGACCGTTCAGGGACCAGGTGGATTTCGTCCTACTATACCTCCCGCAAACCATTATTTTAGTTTTAACATAATTTACTTGGAGATGGCAAGCCTCACAATATTCTTCCAATCGGGAGAGCATCCTCTTCAATCCCACTTTATTTTGAGACAACAGTACCAAGTCATCCGCATATAGCAGAGACGCTATCTTTCTATTTCCCACCAAAGGGGGGAAAAATTTGGGAGAGGCCATTATGGGGACTAGGTCATTGATAAAAAAGTTAAACAAGAATGGGGCCAAAATGCACCCTTGTTTAACGCCCCGGCCGACTGGGATTTCATGAGAGAGTGCACCGTTTTTACCAAGTCGGACCCTCAGCCTATTACCTTGGTGTAAAGATTGAATCTGATGTAATAACCTTAAATCTATATTTGTGCGGGATAGTTTTTGCCACAGTAGGTCTCTATCAATTAAGTCAAAGGCCGATGAGAAATCTATAAAAGCCAGGTAGAGGGATTTGTAAGCCCTGGATTTAACTTTGTTTATGAGATGGAGTAACACAAAGACATGATCAAGGGTATTCCTGCCTTTCCTGAAGCCCGCTTGTTCGACATGGATGAAGGAGTGATTTATGTCCCAATCTGTTAATTTATTCAAAAGAGAACGACCATATAATTTAGATGTTACGTCTAATAAGCTAATTGGTCTGTAGTTTGATGGATTAGCAGGGTCTCCTTTCTTATGAATTGGCACCACAATACTGGTACACCAGCCCAAAGGAATGATGCCTGTGGTATTTATTTTAGAAAATAAAGCAGCCAGAATGGGACTCCACCAATCGGGGTCAGCCAGAAATAATTCTGGAGGTAACAAGTCCTCCCCGGAAGCTTTGCCAGGGCGGAGAGTAGATATTAGTTCTTTAACTTCCGCGCAGCTAACAGGTGGCCAAACTGGAAGGGGAGAGGAATCAATGGCTAGATTAGGGTTTTCTTTTTTCCCAAAGATTTTACGGAAGTGAGAGACCCAAGATGCCGAGGGAATTGGAGAATTTAAGGCAATAGGACTGCAAATCATGCCACTTTGTACCAGTCTCCAGAACTCTGGGTCATTTTTCTGAAGAACCGCCAATCCCAATTCACACCAGCTGTTGGCAAAAAAAGAGTTCTTTTTCTCCTTAATTAGATTTTTATGAGATTTTTTTTGAAGAAGCAAACGGGACAGAGCAGTTGCGGAGTGGTCACGCTTTAAGGCCCTAATCTGAACAGAAAGGGCCTTTTTACTGTTTAAAGTGGAATAAATGTCTGGTGTAAATGTGGCCACGATCAGCTTTGGTTTACATTTGGGTGGGAGACTATATGTGTCTGCTGTAGAATAAAAATGTGGGGAAAACACTGAAAAATAATGATACTGTTCACAATGTTTTCCTTTTGGAAAGGAAAGGGGCGTTTTCTTTATCCAGTGCCCACCCTCCCAATGTCCTCCCCTCCCTACCCCTACCCCTAACCCCCTCTCCCTTTCACATTCTTCCCCCTCACTGTTCATCCCCCACATCAGTTTCACATATCCTAAGCAGGAGTAAATTCCATTGAACTCAATAAGCATGCAAATGATCAAACCTGTCCTCCCCCTTCTCAGCCCTCCTATCCCCTCCCCTTCTCCTGGTGTTGCCACACCCACCATATGCTCAGAAGCACATGGTACCAAATTCTTCCAAGCTACAAAGGAAGTTGATTGGATTGTGAAAGACCAACCCAAATTGCGTTTGCATTTTTACAAATTTGGAAGGCAGTACAATATCTCAGAGAGGAGGTCTGGTCTCCTCCTCCCTTTGTGCATTCACTATAGCTGGCCAATTCCCGTTTTTTAAAGTTTGATAGAAATATCTGTTGGCTATAGGTACATTCTTAACCCGCAAGGTTTTTTGGCCTGTTAGTGAATAATAGCTCTAAATTCCCATGACAGAAAGTCCATCTTTGATTAAATATTTCCTGTTTCATATCTTAGTAGCGTTGCTAGTGGACGTGGTGGAGAAACCCTAAAACAAAGAGTTCCTCCTGATCTTGTTAGTTCCCATAAAGTTGACTTTACTGTGAAGCTGTCATTTCAGGTAATGAATTCTAGAAGAGGTTTTGTTTTTCTGCTTCCAACCTCCATGTCCATTAAAATAGGAAAGGACACGTAGCTTTGACTTTGTAAAAATATCTTCAACCAACTCCGCATCCTATTACAAGGATGGAATTTGCTGCATGGTGCCAATCCAAAGTTCGATAGTCCGTCGTTTCTTTACCAGTCCATCCTTTTTTTGTTTTCGCTTTCTCTGGTGCTTGCTGATTTGATCTGCAGTTTTTTGGGGGGGGTGTGAAAATTACGTAATTATTTTCATAAATATTTATGTAAATGACAGCATTCTACATAGTTTTCTGGTGGCAGAGAAAAACATTGCATAATTTTCAGGTCACTGACATGAATGAATGATCACAGCGTTCCACATGGGGTTTTGGCAGCAGGGTAAACACTGTGTAATTTTTAGGTCGCTTATGTGAATGAATTGATCACAGCATTCCAGATGGTGTTTTTTCCTATTTTTACATGTCAATGAGGTAGATAATCGTCTTTTAGTCTGTCTTGCCTCAGGCTTACTCTCTTTTGGATATGGTCTGTGCCAGTTTGGAAGCACTGATATCACCCTCCCCTTTCCCAGGGTGAATGATTGATTGCACCAAACTGAGTGGTTGGTGGGCAGCACAGTGTCTATGTGTGTTGTTCATAATTATCTATTTTTTACAAAAGAAAGGGGGAGTCCTGAAGAACCCTTTGGGAGAAGAGATAATAACAAGAATGCGATAATAACTATTTTTTTCCATAATATATAATGGCCAAATGTAAATCCTGTGGTTGACACAACATCTTAATTACGAAAAAAAAATGTAAAATAGGGGGAGGATTTTAAAAAAAACAATTCTTGCAGATTGCACTTGGGGCCGTAAAATCCATGCTGATTACAGCAGCCGCGACCCACCACAAGAGATCGGTGCCGCTCCAAAGGAATGGCAAACTAGCAAATTCAGTCAGGATCTGGTACCAGGTTTGATTTTTTCAAATATTCTCCCCCATCCCTATCCTCTTATACAGAAGCTGCTGCATGACTGTGACTGTGCTTTATTCATATGGCTCTAATTTTTCATATTTTCTAGTTCTGCTGAAACACTGTGTTTGAGATAACTCTTAAGGCCTGGAACTCCCAGCAAATCTCAGACATCAGGAGAGACTTGCCGTTGATTATCTTCTGTGCACAGTATAAACCTAAAGGAATTACCAATCTCCTGTTTGAGAACACTGTCTGATAATCAATCTGAATTACAACAGATGTTGTGCAAATGAGATTACTCAGGCAGCAGTGGGGGTTATCTCTGAGTAGACATGCACTGTCAGGCTGCTAAATCCTTTCACTGTAACCCAACAAGTGGATATTGGGGTTTTTTTTCTGAAAGTGCTACATGGAATAACTAAATTCTTAATCCCAATTTTAATGCATTGTTGTGTCATTCCCTAAATTCCATAAAAGCAGCAGCCCCATTGTAAATTGTTGAGAGTGGAGCAGAGAACCCTTTCATACATAGGAAATATACAAGTTACAAAACGTCAAGAGAGCTTCAGTTGCATTTCAGCTTCCAGCAGGTTGCTTACACAGGACTGTCCAAATACTGTTTTTAAATATGTGGTGATGGTTCATATTGGCCTCTTGAGGAATGTCAAATTAATAGCCCACCTTCAGATATTGGGGGTAGTGGATTATGTATCATATATGGTGGCAAATTTAGGTTTGCCGCTGACACTGCACTACACATGACTGATTCTTCCTCCCAAAGCAATGCACCCACACTCTTCCTGTAGCCTGGAATTTATACAGCCCAGAACAAAAGCTTCCCCTACTTGATTCTGCCGATTGTGTAAACTGGCCAGCTCACTTGTTGGAATCAGAATGTGTTACTCACATGTGATTGTACTGTCTTAACATACAGTACTTCACTGCTGTGTTTGTTAATTCAGGGTCTTCTGCATATGAGTCATAGATATCATAACACTGTGCTGTCCTACTCGTTCTGGACTTTTCTACACTTTTACAAAAGCCCACAGTTACTCAGTGTTATTTACTGGCATTAGTTCAACAATGTGGGATAGGGCTCACTTTGTTCTTCCAGTCAATTACGATGCATTGCGTTTATGATCTGACCACATCTTTAGTAGTCTTGCAAAGATAAATTCCTATATATGAAAATGTAAGAATAGAGGATCAGTATACGATAAGAATATGACATTAGTATTGCCTGCTGTCTTGAACTACAGAATTAAAGACATTTTTAGTATGAAACACACACACACCCCATGGATTATGCTTTCATACTGTGCCCAGAATCAGCAAATTCTATGTCACAGAAACCTGAATACTGAGTTCTCAAACAGTTATTAAAGATCAGCCTCAATCAGTCTCTGAAAAAACTCTGCCCTTTAGCCCTTGCCTGGAGCTCCCTCCCAGAAAATCAGTATCCTACCACCTCTCCTTTCAAATACCACTTTACTGTCTGTTTTAACAGCTTAAATCCATGCCCAACTGAGATAAAGGTGTCACTAGGTGCTGCAGCATCTGTGATCCAACCCTGATCCTGATGATTCCCTATAAAGTGTGGGATTCATTTAAAGGGAAGGATGGGCAGGTGGCAGGAAGAAGGTAGACTCTTCCTGTCCTCATACTTTTCCACCTCAAAACTACCTTTTAAAGCTTTGTTGTCTCCCAGAGAAATAAAAGTTTTTGGGGGACGGGCATCATGGATTAGGCTTCACTCTCCAGCTCCTACTGTCCTTTAAATAGCACCCCATCCTGCCATTTTATAGAGATTTGGTGGCAGACACAATGCTGTCTATGGGGGAAGGCGACAAGGGATTAATGTGAACTGTCTGTTAAAATTTATGTCTTGTTACCTTTGCGTTTCTTTCCCCTGTGGTCTTCACACTGACAACATTTAATTGAGATTCCAAGCTCCTTGGGGCAGGGATCTGTCATTCTGTTTATGGTTCTCTGTATTATGGCCACTGATAGCTCTGTAAAGAGTAGCAGTAATTATGATGATACAAAAGTCTACATACATAATTTGTTGTTTTAAATATGTTTTTATGGTTTGCTGCCATGGGCTCCTTTTGAGAGGAAGGGTCAGATATAAATTTAATTAATAGATAAATAATAAATAAATTGAACACTGACTTCTCCCAAAACCAGAATTCAAGCATAGAGTTTGATTCCAAACTTTCATCAGAATCCACATACAGTGTATATATTTCTCCCCTAGATTTCACTGAAAGCCTATACATTTTGTTGTTGTTATGTGCCTTCAAAAGTCTATTACGACATATGGCGACCCTATGAATCAGTGACCTCCAAGAGCATCTGTCATGAACCACCCTGTTCAGATCTTGTAAGTTCAGGTCTGTGGCTTCCTTTATGACTCGATCCATCTCTTGTTTGGCCTTCCTCTTTTTCTATTCCTTTCTGTATTTCCCAGCATTATTGTCTTTTCTAGTGAATCATGTCTTCTCAATAAGTGTCCAAAGTATGATAATCTCAGTTTCATCATTTTAGCTTCTAGTGACAGTTCTGGTTTAATTTGCTCTAACACCCAATTATTTTTCTTTTTCGTAGTCCATGGTATGCGCAAAGCTCTCCTCCAGCACCACATTTCAAATGAGTTGGTTTTTCTCTTATCTGCTTTTTTCACTGTCCAACTTTCACATCCATACATAGAGATCGGGAATACCATGGTCTGAATGATCCTGACTTTGGTGTTCAGTGATACATCTTTGCATTTGAGGATCTTTTCTAGTTCTCTCACAGCTGCCCTCCCCAGTCCTAGCCTTCTTCTGATTTCTTGACTATTGTCTCCATTTTGGTTAATGACTGTGCCAAGGTACTGATAATCCTTGACAAGTTCAATGTCCTCATTTTCAACTTTAAAATTACATAACTCTTCTGTTGTCATTACTTTAGTCTTTTTGATGTTCAGCTGTAGTCCTGCTTTTGTGCTTTCCTCTTTAACTTTCATCAGCATTCATTTCAAATTATTACTGGTTTCTGCTAGTAGTATGGTATCTGCATATCTTAAATTATTGATATTTCTCCTTCCAATTTTCACACCTCCTTCATCTTGGTGCAATCACGCTTTTTGTATGATATGTTCTGCGTACAGATTAAACAAATAGGGTGATAAAATACAACCCTGTCTCACACCCTTTCCGATTGGGAACCAATCGGTTTCTCCATATTCTGTCCTTGCAGTAGCCTCTTGTCCAGAGTATAGGTTGCGCATCAGGACAATCAGATGCTGTGGAACTCCCATTTCTTTTAATGCATTCCATAGTTTTTCATGATCTATACAGTCAAAGGCTTTGCTGTAATCTATAAAGCACAGGGTGATTTTCTTCTGAAATTCCTTCGTCCGTTCCATTATTCAACACATGTTTGCGATATGATCTCTAGTGCCTCTTCCCTTTCTAAATGCAGCTTGGATGTCTGGCATTTCTTGCTCCATATATGGTAAGAGCCTTTGTTGTAGAATCTTGAGCATTACTTTACTTGCATGGGATATTAAGGCAATAGTTCGATAATTACTGCATTCTCTGGGATCCCCTTTCTTTGGAATTGGGATATATATTGAATGCTTCCAGTCTGTGGGCCATTGTTTAGTTTCCCATATTTCTTGACAAATGTTTGTCAAAATTTGGACAGATTCAGTCTCAGTAGCTTGCAGCAACTCTATTGGTATGCCATCTGTTCCTCGTTATTTGTTTCTTCCAAGTATTTTAAGAGCAGCTTTTACCTCACATTCTAAAATTTCTGCTTCTTCATCATATGGTTCCTCTGTGAATGAATCTGTCATTCTGGCATCTCTTTTAGAGGCGGGCCCCGCTTATATGGCAGGTTCCGTTCCAGACCCCCGCCGTAAAGCGGAAATCGCTGTAAAGCGGAACCCCATTGAGTATAATGGGGCGCATCACGCGAAAATGCCGCAAAATGCTGCAAAAGCGCAAAATCGGCTTTAAAATGGGGAATGAAAGCCGCTGCATTAGCAGAATGCCGGGAAGCGAAGCGCTGGGAAGCGGGGCCCTACTGTATAGACTTCTTCACTGTATTGCTTCCATCTTCCTTTTATTTCATCTCAGTCAGTCAGTCAGTGTGTTCCTCTGTTGATTATTCAACATCCCTAGTTGTGGTTTACTGGAAGCCAGTGTGGTGTCGTGGTTAAGGTGTTGGACTACGGCCTGGGAGACCAGGGTTCAAATCCCCACACAGCCATGAAGCTCACTGGGTGACCTTGGGCCAGTCCCTGCCTCTCAGCCTCAGAGGGAGGCAATGGTAAACCCTCTCTGAATATAACGCTTACCATGAAAACCCTATTCACAGGGTCGCCGTAAGTCGGGATTGACTTGAAGGCAGTTTCCATTCATTCATTCAGTCGTGGTTTAAATTTCCCTTTAATTTCTCTAATTTTTTGGAATAGGGCTCTTGTTCTTCCCTTTTCGTTGTCCTCTTCTATTTCTATACAATAACTCTTGTAATAGTTCTCTTTGTCCCTAAGTACTAGTCGCTGTATTGTTGCATTTAGGGTTCTGACCGTGTTTCTATCTCCTTTTGCTCTTGCTTTTCTCCTCTCTTTAACCATTTTAAGAGTTTCTTCAGTCATCCATTGAGGTCTTTCTCTCTTTTTAACTAGAGGTATTGTCCTTTGCATTCTTCCCTGATAATGTCTCTGACTTCACTCCATAGTTCTTCTGGTTCTCTGTCAACTAAGTTTAAAGCCTCAAATCTGTTCCTTATTTGATCTTTATATTCTTCTGGGATGTTATTTAAATTGTATTTTGGCATTATGATTGCTTTGTTGTTCTTTAGCTTTACTCTGATTTTCAATACGACCAGTTCTTGATCTGTACCACAGTCTGCTCCTGGTCTTGTTTTCACAGAAAGTATGGAACTTCTCCATCTTCTTTTACCAATTATATAATTGATTTGATTCCTATGTTGACGATCTGGTGATGTCCACGTTTACAGTCGTCTTTTCTGTTGCTCAAAAAATGTGTTCGCAAGAAACAAGTTATTGGCTTCACGGAATTCAATAAGTCTTTCTCCTGCTTTATTTCTGTCTCCTAAGCCCCATTTCCCCACAATTCCTAGTTCTTCTCTGTTCCCTACTTTTGCATTCCAGTCCCCCATGATTATCAGCATATCTTGTTTTGGTGTGTGATCAATTTCCTCTTGTACTTATGTGTAAAATCTCTCCAGTTCCTCTTCTTCTGCATTTGCTGTTGGAGCATAGACTTGGATGATGGTTATGTTAATAGGTTTCCCATTTAATCTCATTGATATCACTCGCTCAGACCTTGCGTTGTAGCTCCTAATTGCTTTTGCTACATCACTTCTCACTATTAAAGCAATCCCATTTCTTCCTGATTTCTCATTTCCTGTATAAAATATTTTGTAGTTGCCTAATTGAAAATGTCCCATTCCCGTCCAGTTTAATTTATTTCTTGCTTACAATTTCTAACTTTCCCTGGTTCATGCTTCTCACATTCCATGTTCCTATTGTGTGTATCGTACAACTCCAGACTCTCCTTTCACATCTGTGCGTATCAGCCTCTGGGCTTCCTTTCGGCTTTGACCCAGCTGCATCATTAGTCACAGCGCTACTCGTACTTGTCCTTTGTTCTTCCCCAGTAGCTCGGTGAGTGCCTTCTGACCTGGGGGTCTCATCTTCCAGCACTATCTCATGTTGCATTTTGAATACACTGTTCATAGGGTTTTCGTGGTAAGAGGTATTCAGAGGTGGTTTACCATTGCCTTCCTCTGAGTTTGGAAGCATCTTAGTCTGGTGTCTCAGCTTTGACCATTCCGCCTTGGGTGCCCCTGCTAGGAGTCTAGCCTCTTGGTCTAGACTCCTGACGGCTTTACTCTCAGCTTCTTCAATACTCTCAAACCCCCTCACCACGTTAAGGTGTGCATCCTAAAGGGGGTTATGTAGAGGACATTTGATCTCCCACTTGACATCTGAAATGGCATTTCCCAGCAACAGATACATTGCATGTTGTTTTTGTTTTGTTTCATATTGCATGTTACCTAGAGAACTCTATGAACCAATGGACATATGCAAATAATAAACAAACAAACCACATGGTGTTTTTGTTCATATATACCTTTCAGCTCTCCATCATGCTGTTTTCTTCTTATGCAGCCCTGAACTTTCATTATTGCTTCAACACATCCCAGCACACAGCATCATCTGAACTAAAAAGACTTCTAAAACTCTGGTTCAAGCTTGCAGCAGATGAAACTACGTGTGCTTTAACTGACTGTCAAGGCAAAATGCAACAGTACAACCACTTTCTGAAAGAAAAGGAAGCACTTTCATTTCAAAATGTTGGCTGATGTATGTATGAATGAATTCATTTTCATATGTTCTGGAGGCCTTGCTTTTATTTGTTTTTTTCCATGGTGGTTTAAGTTTTCCTGTGAGTCAGTATTTGTTTCCTGTGTCCTGCTCCCATGGAAATTTTTACTAGCTAAAAGAATGCTCAGTCTTTCTAAGGTGGAAGGGGGAGAATTTTACTCCTATTCTCTGCTTGTAGCTAGCTATCATTTGAATTATGTGAGTTAATATGCATGGATATAATGTGTAGGAGGATCCTGTCTAAGGACAGGGAGTTAGCTGACCCTGACCTTTGAGTCCTTCCAGCCCTGTTAACAAAGGCTCTCAGTGTAGTAAGTATCTGCATACCTCCCAGTGCTATAGGGACAATTTTGGAGGAATGGGAATGTTGGTTGCTTAGCAGCATAACTTTTTGAGAAAAGGCATATTAACATATTCATGTGAACTGCTGCAAAATTAACAAAAAAGAACCATTTGGTACAGCAGATGGGGGGGGGATATTCCCTGAAAGGTCTGGTATTTAGTTGGTGGCTTTATAGACTACCCTTCAGACTAACTACCTCAAACGAATGTTGTCAGAGTAAAATGTGGGGGGGGGGAGTCCATGAGCTCCTTGGAGGAATACATTTATTAACAGCAAGTTGGAGCCTGAAATGAACTCAGAAGAATTTTGGTAAGACTGGACAAAAAGAGGAAGATTTTTCATACACACACACACAAGCAAAGGGGGCCATGGGTGGACAGCACCACATGCTTAAGAGTCCTGGTGGCTTTGTGCCTGGGAGAGAAAGCTTTAATTACTGATTTCATCCTTATTCCCTTATGTTTTTCTTTTCCTTTTTTAAATTACAAATCAGCAGTATTTTACTACATAAAAGTTGTATACACACCAATGCTCATGTGGGTCACACAGATCCATTTTTTCTGTGTGCTTTTGTGCATTTCCATTCACATATGAGTGCTCTCAATTTAAATTTGTCTCAATATCTCTCATCCACACATTTGGATGGTGCTTGACAGGATATATTTACGTTGTGTATTGTTGTCCGCTCCCCTCAGTTACTACTTTCCCACCTTCCAGAAGTTCTGGAAACTTGAGATTCATTGTGGGCATGCATGCACAAAGGTATTTGTTACATACAACATTTTAAAATAAATAGTTTTGTCCATTGTTTAGCTCAGTAACAAAATTTCACCAAAGGCAACATTTCAAGCGTGTTTCAGAGTGGGGAAATTACCATTTTTAAAATTTATTATTTAAATAGATGAGGTGGTATTCAACTAAGCCCTATTCAGAGGAGACCTATTTAAATTAATGAATCTAAGTTAGCCATGTCTAGTAACTTCTGTTTGTCTCCCCTGAGTAAGACTAGCACTGAATACCACCCAAGGTTTTTTATTTACCAGATTTGCACAAAACAGCAATTAAAAAAAAATGTTTGTGAATCACTGGGCCCAGCCCTGCCAGCAGCCCACCTGCATTGCCAGGGCAAAGGACAGCCAGGCAGGAGTAAACAGAGGCTCTTCGGATCCTCCCCAGCAACACAGAAAGCCAAAGTGCATCGTAGAGAAGAGCACATTTCACACTAAAGCACAAGTAGCCAAGGCAGGACAAGGAGAGAGACTGGAGACAATGGTTTTCTTTTTCCTTCCCCTTTTCCTTTCCCGCCTCCAATACCTGCAAGCTCCAAGTTTATTTTTATTTTGAATACAGCTGTGTTGTGCAGGAGAAGTTCAGCATAAAACAGCTGGTTTAAAAAAAGAAAAGAAAAAAGAAATACTGTGACTGTGCCTTCAGCAACAACCAGTGGAAATGGACACACTGCTATAAAAAATTACCCAGAATTAAAAAAAACATTATTATACCAACAATCCATAAAGGGGGGGGTGGGGAATTCCACACTTAAAACACTATTTTGATGCCAACCAATTATATCATCTTATTTTTATAATATTGGATAATAAAACAAAAAGATGGGTTCAACTAGAAAATATTTTAGTGAAAGGTATTCCATTAGGGGTAATACTCTTCAGAAAACCCTCAAAAACTTTGTTATAATTAAAAGAAAATCCATTTACTAATACTTCACTACAAAGCTGGCAAAGATGGGGAAAATACTTTTATCTAAGACATCATCTATGACCACTCTTTTTTCACCCAGAATTTTATAATACCAAATACTTACCTTGGCAGCAGTGGAGAGGGAAGGGGTTTTACCATCTTCGTGATTTTTATGTTAATGGTTCCCCAATAACACAGCAGGCCTTTACAACAGCACTGGAGGGACATGCACCTAAGAACACTAGATTTTAGTGGGAAAATCATTAAACTGGCAACAGTGGGACAGGTGCCTTTCAGTACATCACAATACTGTCCTTCCTGCCTTGCCTTCCTCTAATTGCAAACCCTTAGGCTGGCCATCCATCAAGATTTGTGTTCACTTACTTTACACTTTTAACTCTTATATTTGCTGTGTTTGGAATCTACCCCCTTTTATCCAACAGCCAAAAATCCTGTGGATTATCAAGGAGAACTTTATTGATCACACCCAGTCACATTCTTGGCCTAATCCCTCCTGCCCCTTTTCCCTCTCCTCCCAGCACTTCCCCTCAGCTACTGGGCCCTGCTCAAGACAAACTTCCTAAACTCAAATTTATTATTACCAGAATACAACACTGTCTTTGTATTTCCTTGGTAACTGCTGTAACTCTTTGGGTGCCTAAACTGTATTCCTAAAAGCTCAAGTGAAGTTTTCATGCTAGAAATTGGGGGACTGAAGAAAATTCTAATTGGGGCAGCAGAATAATCATTGGGGGGCAATGACCTCATTTACCCCCCCATCGCTATACCCTTGCCCTCTTCCCAGAGAACTCTGGGAACTTTAGCTCTGTGAGGGGAATAAAGGTCTTCAAACAATTCAAAGCACTCTTAAACTACAGTTCGCAAAATTCTTTGAGGGAGCCATCATTGTTTAAAGTGCTAAGATACTGCTTTAAACGTATAGTACAGATGGGGCGTGAGATTGTTCTTAATTTGATAGCAGGTATGTAGAAGGCCCAAAAAGATAGAACTAGGTAGGAAGGAGCTGTTATTGGTTATGTTATATAGAAGAAAATCTACAAATGTTAAAAAGCAGCACTGTGTTAAGGCCTACAGTTTATTTATTTATTTATTTATTTATTTATTAAATTTATATACCGCCCGACTAGCAATAGCTCTCTGGGCGGTGAACATAAAATAGCATAAAAATACAATGAATAACAAAATAATACTAAAATACAATCATCAATCCAATACAATAAACATTTTAAAAAGTAAATCAGTGTAACTTAAAATGCTTCAGAGAATAGGAAGGTTTTGACCTGGCGCCGGAAGGAGAGCAGAGTCGGCGCCAGGCGTACTTCCTCGGGGAGACTGTTCCATAGTTCGGGGGCCACCACTGAGAAGGCCCTAGATCTTGTTATCACCCTCCGGGCCTCCCTGTGAGTTGGAACCCGGAGGAGGGCCTTCGTAGCAGAACGTAGTGCACGGGCCGGTTCAGTTAACTTTTATTTAAGGTATACACTGTGATGGATGTTGTTTTTATTGTGTGAGGGAGGGAATTTCTCATTCGGTATATCCAGTGGCACTGAGAATTCCACAGAAGGAAGAAGGTATGTGGTATTGACTGGGATTGTTCTTAATTTGATTGTAAGCCCAACCTGCAAGTGAATGCACCACAGTTTCCCAACACCAGCCAGAGGTGCCACAAAGTGCCTGGGGAGAAAAAGAGAATCTATACTGTGGTTTAAAGGCTTGAACTGAACTTCTGTTATACTGAGTATTCCTCTTTATGGGATTTTCTGTGTGCGAGTGTCATGGGCCCAGCAGAATGGGTGTGGAGCGACGAGACAGCAGAGGAAGAGGAATTTGAACGGACTGATGCTCTCCAGGTTGAGCCGCCAGGTGTGCAGGACACTGAGAACTCTCTTGCTCTGGACAGTGACAGTTCCACCCCTGAAGCTTCGGTTACCCACGAGGAGGCTCAGCCCAGTCAGGCAGTTGCCACCCCGCCTGACGCACCTCCCCTGCCTGCACCCACTCTGCCACCTCCCCAGCACATCACCCCTCCCTCTGAGGAGGAGGGTCCTGCTGAGGCAGAGTGGCTGCCCTCACCATGCTCACGGAGGTGCCTGCGCCTGCAAGAGCAATCCGCCCCAACAGCTCCCCTGAGGCGGAGCACTCGGGTACACGCACTTGATGCAAGGACACTCAGTTCACGCAAGTAAGGTGCCCGGCCAACCTTACTTAAGCTGGGTGAGGGGGCGTGTCTAATTGCTGCAACAATGTCAGTGCAATATAGTTTAGTCTAGTTTAGTAATGATGCTGAATCCTGTGTAACCTGTAAGTTGATTCATGAAGCGCTCTGAACCGAAATATTTTAATAAACTTATTAAAGAAAAGCACAGCTCCTTGTTTGTGACTGACTTCAGAGTGTTCGGGCAGGACAGTGGGCTACCCTCTTCACAGGGGTACTGAAGAAACTAAATTCAACCAGTTGTTATATATTATAATGCTGCATTTATAAATGGTTGAGTTGGAAGGATATTTCTTTCTTTAAAAATTTGATTAATCATACTGTGTTTGAGCATTTGATGTGTTTGTAGACCTCTTGAAGCAACTTCACTGCTAGGCAAAGCTGTCAAAGAGATCTTAGGGCCTAAGAGGTAGGTGGCAGCAAATAATCATCTTCTGCCTACACTGCATCAGCAGCTAAAGGTGGATCCTCCAGAGGATGAGGCGCTTAAAGATTGCTGTGACTAATTTTTCTTGCTTTTGTGTGTGTGTGTGTGGTGTGTGTATTGATAAAAATAGGACCTGTTTAACTTAGTTGTGACAGAGTCAAGACCAGAAGTGTCAGAAGCTCCCTCTTGTCACAACTGTGTGGATTCTTTCAGTTCTATTTCCCTCAAGGATGGTGACAGGGTACTTGAGGTTGCAAAGCCCACCATGCGCACCTTAGAGCATGCTCCATCTTGGCTTGTTTAAGGCTGTGCAACCTGTTTTTCACTTCCTTGAGCTGCTAAGATGACACAGATAAAATAAAAGTCTGTGCAAACAGATATGGCCTCTTTATATGTGGAATATAAAGCTATAGGGAAGAGAGAGGCATCAAGAGTTGTAATTGAGACACTGAGGAAACTGAGATAAGAGCATTGTTGCTTGGAGGTGGGGATGTCTGCCGTCTTTACTGAGGATAAAGTTCCTATACTGCGAAGGATAATGTTCCTGTGTTTGCCAGATACCGCTGAAGTAGCGTTCACCATATTGTTCTTGATTTTGTTTGGAAAATAAAGGTGTTTTTTAAAATATAACAATTTAGAATGCACAATTTGATAGCATGAAATTGAAAGCTGGGAATAATACCTAGCACTTATATCACATTTCAAACATTCAGAGCACTTCACATTAATTATATTAATCATCCCAACAGCCCTCCAAGACAGGCATGTATATTTTCCATATTGCAAGCTGGGGTTCATGCTGCGAGAGTACCAGTGCATAGTTAAGGAGTTGGGAAGAGGTTAAGAAATAATATGCTTTCTCCTCCAGAGTCCAGACCCTCCTTCCCTCAAACAAACTTTTCCCTGCTGTTTTCTTGACATACTAAACCTCTGATAAAGATCATGGTTGCATCATGGTCAATGTTAACAATTAACCAAATTCCCTTTTAACCACCCCTGGCTTCAAATTCTGGGTAAAACAAGAACTGTATTCAGCATTAAACATGGTTAGCATCTGTGCAGATTTAACTTTCATTTTGACTGAGACAGCAAAGAGGAGAATCACAGATGAGACACCTACACCAGTTATGAATAATAGCTCACTTAAGGAGTTTGTGGCTGATTCAGTTGGGGATTTCCACTTTTTTTTCAACTCTTGCTCTTAGCTAAATGCTGCTCCAGTTCTGTTCCACTAGCACTTAGCCTGATCAATAATCTCTAGTAAACACCTTGCAAAACTCAAGGTAAGGAGTACAAAAACCCATTACAGTATTTGGAGAGCTCCACTTACATTCTATGAACTAGGCAAGGATTTATCAAGACATGACACTCGGAGAACAAGCATCAGCGGGTGGAGAAAATACTCTAGTTTGGTAGTTTTTATCTTAATCTGGACAGTACTGATAGCATTCCCATTTGAGGTGCTTGGAAGACAAAGAGGCCCCAACAAGGAGAAGGTATGAATAGTGTATTCTAAAGACTAGTGCTTTCAGTTATTTTATTTATCACATTTCTATTCTGTCTGTCCTCCTAGGAGATTAGGGAAGAATATATGAGTTTATCCCATTTTATCCTAATAATAAGTTAATAAAATAGGTTAGGCTAAGAGGATGACATGCCCAAGTCATCTAGTGAACTTCATGGCTGAGCTGGAATTTAGACTTGTGTTTCTGGTCCAAGTCTAAGGTCCAATTCAGACATAATAATCACTACAGGTGGGCCCTGCTTATACGGCAGGTTCTGTTCCGGATCCCCGCCGTAAAGCGGAAATCGCCGTAAAGCAGAACCCCATTGAGTATAATGGGGCGCGTCGCACGAAAATGATGCAAAAATGCCGCAAAAGTGGCAAAATCGGCTTTAAAATGGGGAATGAAAGCCGCCGCACTAGCAGAACGCCGGTAAGCGGAGCGCCAGTAAGCGGGGCCCTACTGTACCATAATGGAAGATTACTTAAGATACCTTATTTAAGCAGCTCTGAGATCCTTGGAGGATGAACCAGGTGTAAGTGTAATAAATAATATATCTTCGTAATACTGTTTGCAGTTTTGCATGTCTCATTCGTCAAATGGCTGTCATATTCCAGGAATGATCATTGTACAATAGGGCCCTGCTTAACGGCGCTCCGCTTAACAGCATTCCACTAATGCGGCGGCTTTCATTCCCCGTTTTAAAGCTGATTTTGCCGATTTTGTGGCATTTTCATGTCATTTTCACACAACACGCCCCATTATACTCAATGATTTCTGCTTTACAGTGGGGTTCTGGAACAGAATCTGCAGTATAAGCAGGGCCTGCCTGTATCTAGAACACATCTCCTAACTATCTGCTTCCATAAAGGAAACAAATATTAGCCATCCTGACTCATTACCTAATAATTTCCCTAACAGAGGAGACCTCTCCTATGATTTGGCTGCCATCCATCACACTGGTACTGTGCAGAATGTTGTACAGGTTCAAGGAGGGCAAGTTTCCCTGGATCAACTTGTTCCACTCACACCAAAAAATTATGGATGGAAATCTTGCAAGTCTTGAACTTGTAACTGCAGCCTGTGCATGGGGTGTGTGTGTGTGAAGCTCTTTTGCATGTTTATACTCCATATTGCCTATTCTGCATTACAATTGCCAAGATTAAACAGTCAGAGCTATACAGTAGGGCCCTGCTTCCCGGCATTCCGCTAATGCGGCGGCTTTCATTCCCCGTTTTAAAGCTGATTTTGCCAATTTTCCGGCATTTTCACATCATTTTCGTGCAATGCGCCCCATTATACTCAATGGTGTTCTACTTTATGGCGATTTCCGCTTTACAGTGGGGGTCCGGAACAGAACCTGCCGTATAAGCGGGGCCTGCCTGTAGAGAGAAAAACAGTAGTCTTTAAGCTAGGGGGAAAGTATGAACAAATGCAAAATGTGATTAATTAAAATCAGATATGAACTTATGAAGCTGCCAAATACTTACATTGTTGACACTCCAGACACTGTCTTTTCCACTACTGACTTCAGAAATCTTTTGTACCTGGAAATACTGGGGATTGAACCTGGAACCTTACACATGCAAACCATGAGTTCTACTACAGATATATTTAAACAAACAAATAAAAAGGAAATGACCTGGGAGGATAATAATATTGAAATCATGCCCAGGTATTTCTAAGCACAGTTGCTGTGGACAGAATGTCCTACTAACATGGAACCCTAGAAAGTAAAGACAGCAAATACAAATCCCTCTCAAAACCAAGTGAAACCAAAATAAGTTGCAATGCGTATGAGAGGCTGGACTGCAATCTGGGAAATATGTGATTCAAATAATGTGTCTGCCATGAACTAACTAGGGAGTCTTGGACAAGGCAAAACAGTGAGTCTTGGTCCCACACATCTGTGATACCTGCCTATCTTACAGACTTGTTCTGTTAGTGAGCATGTGTGTAAAGCTCTTTGGACTCTGTCTGCATTGTTACCAAGTTAAAAAAAAATTATATACAGTATATAATTTGTTATTAACTCTTCCGTATTGTTTTATTTACTGCATTGATCTTGTAAGGAAAAGCGGTCTCAAACTACAGTAAACAAAATAAATATTATCATTGAAGAAGATGGTGATGTGTTGTTTTCAGACCTTCAAGATATGGTAGACAAGATAGCTAAAAATATTCAGCAAACAGAAAACTGCTGCCAAAAAAATTGTTTAGGCTATCTTCTGGCTTCACATTTGAAAATATTTGTAGTTGTACACTGTTTCCTTTGTTTGGATAGACAAACAGCACAAGATAAATATTCTGCAAGAAACTTTTGGCTTAAAAAGATGGCAAAGCTGAAACACCTATTTTATTTTTGTGAGGCAAAGTGAGACTTGAAAAAAATATAGTATGGGTTTCGAAACAACACTCTTGATCCACATGTGGTGTAGTGGTTAGAGTGTTGGACTACAACCTGGGAGACCAGAGTTCGAATCCCCAGGTGACCTTGGGCCAGTCACTGCCTCTCAGCCTCAGAGGAAGGCAATGGTAAACCCCCTCTGAATACAGCTTACCATGAAAACCCTATTCATAGGGTTATCCATAAGTCGGAATCAACTTGAAGGCAGTCCATTTCCATTTTTATTCAGAGCACCTGTCTACAAGTGTGTTCACATCATGTTAAGGTTTGTAGATTGCTTTGCCTCAGGAAAATGGTAGGGTAAATGTATTTGGTTTATGAGACTACCCAGGGGCAACTGCAGTGGTATTCCCTAGCTCAGATTCTAAACAGAAAAATCCAGCTGTCAGTTCTGCTGTGAAAACGCTAATGTTGCTATTTAAAAGCCAGTATTATCTGGGTGAAGATAAGGTTTCCAGCAACAACACAGTTTCACTGATCTTATAGGCCTCATTTAGACACACACACAAAGAGTTTTATGGGGAGTTTCTTTTCCCATGCTGTGATCCCATACCACTGCCATATATGTGTGGATACCAGAATTGGGGTGGGGAATTGAAGAGAATAATCTGGCCAGAAAGGAGACAGGTGTGCATGGGGGAACAGTACCAACATAGCTCCACTACTTACACACATACTTCCAGTCACATGAGGAGGGTTCAGAGGAACCCACATGCTGAAAAATGCAAGGGAGGGTGTTCACATAGTTAGACAAGATAATCCAACTGCTGATGCATGCAGTAGCCACGCCTCTACCATGTGTGTACTAATGTACTCCACATGTGGAAGAGCTCTATGCAGGTGCATCAATACACATGTATCAGAACATGGTAGATCCCTTTCACATATCAGCCAAACACATGGACAGTGGGGCATATGGCTGCTCCAAGTGTTTGAACACCTGTTATGGAATTGCAGCCTTGGAAGTAGCTCCTGCACAGCTGAAGTTGCATGTGAATGGGCCCATAGAAAGGAAGTTATTTCAAAACTGCATATATGTCACATACAAACACATATCTCATATAAAAGCAGGGAAATAAATTACTTTTTATTATGCTGTTGCTAACTGGGAATGCCTTGGGACTGCAGTTCAGAAGGGAAGCATGTTCTGTCCCCATCCATTAACTAGGGGACCAAGGGCCACTGGGAGGCTTCACTTCCTACTTTCTAGGAAGAGCACAGCAAGGGGACGAATGGCCTCAGCCATCAGTAGAGAAGGAGCAGCTACAGAGAGTTTGCTTTCCTTCTCCACCACCAGTTGCCCTGGGACTGCAGAACTGAAAGGAAGCATACCTGGCCACAGGACTAAGGACTTCTGGGTTGTTGGGGGATAGAGGTTGTATTGTTACAACCTGTTGCAAGCTGCCTTGAGACTTGTTGATTGAAAGGTGGGGTAACTTCAAAATAAAGTAGTGGTTAGAGTGTTGGACTACAACCTGTGAGATCAGGGTTCAAATCCCCACACAGCCATGAAGCTCACTGGGTGACCTTGGGGCAGTCACTGCCTCTCAGCCTCAGAGGAAGGCAATGGTAAACCCCCTCTGAATACCGCTTACCATGAAAACCCTATTCGTAGGGTCGCCATAAGTCGGGATCGACTTGAAGACAGTACTTTTACATTTACTTTTTCTGAATACTCACATGGTACCATATTTCCCCCTCCCCATTAAAATGAACTGAAAATTATAATGTATAATTATGAAAGAAAACATGACCCACAAAAATCAAACTGGAACAAAAAAGAAGAAACAGTGGCTCTTCAGTACAATTCCTTATGCAAGCAGCAAGTCCAGATTGTCTGAGATGTCACTAAGACTTAATAGAGACCAATATTTATGCAACCAACCAAATATTTCTGAAGACTGTTGGAAATCCACAGTTGTAGTTATCGCTCATAAATGCATTAAAGCAAAACCAGTCAACAGTATTGCATTTTTCCCTTGTGCAATTCTTAGTTGACACGTTAATTTTCCTGCCAGAGCAAGCCACCACACCTTGTCATACCACACTGTTAAATTAACCTCCAAAGGGTTCTTCCAGTGTCCAGCAATTATCAGCCTTGCTGCCATTAATAAAAAATGGATTAGGGGTTTAAAGTGCACATCTAAGTTCTCCCCTTGAAATAAATTTAATAATGCCAGCTCCAGGGTCTTAACCTGGTGTTGTCCTGTAATTTTATGAATCTCTTGAAATGCTGCATCTCAAAAGTCAGCAACTTTGACACATGCCCACCACATATGGTGGAATGAGCCATTAACATTACATCCTCTCCAACATTTAGGGGTCTGTGATGAACTGATACAGGAGAGCCTCCACATGGTACCATATTGAGCCAGCCTTCTTGGCAGAATTGCAAGCAATGCCAAGTCTGCCACCTGAACGTTACAGTCCTTTTAAAAAATGCTCATATGAACTATTTTCCATCACATGATTTTACTTGCTCTTACAACTCTCCTCTAAACAATTTGTTAATTGCAGAACTAAAAGACTGTTTTAAATTACAAAGATGAATGATCCAGAATCATAGATCCTGAATATACTCTGACATTATGATTTACATGTTTCTTTTGGGGTTTGGCTACAGGCTGGCTTAGCATCAAAACACCATTATCTAAGGATAGCAGGCCTCCATTATCTGTAGGGAAGACTCTGTTAATTCTGGGAATTGGCTCAGTTAAGGAATCTCATGTCACCTAAAAATTACCTTTACAGGCTAATCCTCGTCATGTTTTTACTTGGAAGTCAGTGTCAATGAGTTCAGTGTGGCCTAATTCCAAGTAGTTATGCTTAGGTTTGCAGTCATTAAGAGTAAAATTATTATTATTATTATTATTATCTTTATTTATACCCCGCCCTTTTTGCAAACTGGAACTCAAGGCGGCTTCCAGATAAAAACAAGTACACATCATTAAGAACCTATAAAAATATAAAACATATAAACATATAAAATCAGCATTAAAACAGGATTAAACTATTAAGATGTTAAAACCAATTACTCTTAAAATACTGCAACCCAGTTTAGGAGCATACAGGCAAAACAATAACATACAGCATCCTCTTCAGTCACTACCCTTAAAACCTTCAGTTCCAAAGGCCTGCCGGAAGAAAAAAGTCTTTAGCTGTCGGCAGAAAGACTGCACAGAGGAGGCCATTCTTGCCTCCCTAGGGAGGGAGTTCCAGAGCCTAGGGGCAGCCACCGAAAAGGCCCTATCTCGTGTCCCCACCAGTCGCACTTGTGAAGGTGTTGGGATCGTGAGAAGGGTCTCTCCTGAAGATCTCAGGGCCTGGGCAGGTTCATATAGGGAGATACAGTCTGACAGATAGCCTGACCTAAGCCATATAGGGCTTTATAGGTCATAACCAGCACTTTGAATTGTGTCCGGAAACAGACTGGCAGCCAGTGGAGCTGTTGCAGCAGGGGAGTTGTATGGTCCCTGTAACCAGCCCCAGTTAACATTCTGGCTGCAGCTCGTTGCACCAGCTGAAGTTTCCAAACAGTCTTCAAAGGCAGCCCCATGTAGAGTGCGTTACAGTAGTCTAAGCGGGATGTAACTAAGGCATGTGTCACCATAGCCAGATCAGACGACTCCAGGAACGGGCGCAGTTGGCGCACTAATCTTAACTGTGCAAAAGCATTCCTGGCCACCGCAGAAACCTGGGCCTCCAGGTTTAAGGCTGAGTCCAGGAACACACCCAAACTGCGAACCTGCATCTTCAGGGGGAGTGTAACCCCATCCAGCACAGGCTGAACCCCTATTCCCTGATCTGCCTTTCGACTGACTAGGAGCACCTCTGTCTTGTCTGGATTAAGCTTCAGCTTGTTCACCCTCATCCAGTCCACCACTGCTGTCAGAGACTGGTTTAGAACCGAGACAGTTTCCTTGGAATTAGGTGGAAAAGAGAAGTAGAGTTGGGTGTCATCTGCATACTGGTGGCACCGAACCCCAAATCTCCGGACAACCTCTCCCAGCGGTTTCATGTTGATATTATATATCATGGGGGACAGAACTGAACCCTGAGGGACCCCACAGGCCAACGGCCAAGGAGTCGAACAGGAATCCCCCAGCACTACCTTCTGGGTTCGACCCTCCAGGAAGGAACGGAGCCATCATAAAAAACGGTGCCCCCAAGTCCCATCCCGGTAAGGCGACCCAGAAGGATACCATGGTCGATGGTATCGAAAGCCACTGAGAGGTCCAACAGAACCAACAGGGACACACTCCCCCTGTCCAGTTCTCTGCGTAGGTCATCTACCAAGGCAACCAAAGCCGTCTCCGTCCCATACCAGGTCTGAAACCAGACTGAAATAGATCTAGATAATCCGTTTCATCCAGGAATCCCTGTAGTTGGGAGGCCACCACACGCTCTATTACCTTAGTGATACCTTCTGAAACATTACATTGAGAAATTTTTACAGTATGACCATGATCACATCTATTTCATACATTTAAAGTACATTTATAGCACTTTAACAGTCATGGCTTCCCCTAAAAAATACTGGGAACTAGAGACGTGGCCAGAAAAAAATGGGAAAAACATTTTTTCGCCCCTATTTGTTTTAGTGTTTTTCCAGGCCTTCACATCTCTACTGGGAATGACAGTTTACCTCTCACAGAGCTACAATTCTCAGCTCTCTTAAAAAACTACGGTTTCCAGGATTCTTTGGGAGAAACCATGTACTTTTAAATAGTGTGGCTGTGACTCATTGCTTGCTTTTCAGTAGACTAGTGAGGAAGAAAGCAACATGCTATGTTTAAAATGTGCCTCCTATTGCTGACTTTCATGTTGCTTCAATTTTTTTAATCCAGTGACCATGGCAGGTTGTGTATTTTTCATGCTGTTCTTGTGCATAGCATTGCACATTTAATTTCAGAAGCACATAGTTTATGCAAGTGGCAAAAAAGAAAAGAAGCTCATTCAACCATCTTTCCATATACTTCTGAAACATCGTTGCCTTTCAATAAAAGAGGAGAACAGGGAGAGTGCTAAGGTATATACGTGTGTGTATCTAATTCTTGGTAGAGCAATTTCATTTAAATTTAACAGTCCCATTATCACAATTGAACAATACATGGTAGGAAAAACATATTTTCTAATTGTATCTTCTGTGGATATTTGCAGCAGGCCAGACTCAAAAGAAAATAACATAGTTACAGGGAAAAAATACCCAACATTACTGTTAACATTTTATATTACATTTTATGCTACAACTTTTTATACTAAAGATGTATTGGATCAATACTGTGAGCTAATTATCATACATGATTTCTAGCTGTGCCAAATATTAGAATAATAGAATTGTACCATTGGAAGGGGCCTATAAGGCCACCGGGTCCAACCCCCTGCTCAATGCAGGAATCCAAATTAAAGCATACCCGACAGATGGCTGTCCAGCTGCCTCTTGAAGGGCTCCAGTATTGGAGAGCCCACCACCTCCCTAGGTAATTGGTTCCATTGTTATACCACGCTCACAGTTAAGTTTTTCCTGATGTTCAATTGAAATCTGGCTTCCTGTAAGTTGTGCCCATTATTCTGTGTCCTGCACTCTGGGATGATCGAGAAGAGATCCTGGCCCTCCGTGTGACAACCTTTCAAGTACTTGAAGAGTGCTATCATATCTCTCCTCAGTCTTCTCTTCTCAAGGCTAAGCATGACCAGTTCTTTCAGTCTTTCCTCACAGGGCTTTGTTTCCAGTCCCCTGATCATCCTTGTTGCCCTCCTCTGAACCCGTTCCAGTTTGTCTGCATCCTTCTTAAAGAGTGGTGTCCAGAACTGCATGTAGTACTCAAGATGAGGCCTAACCAGTACCGAATAGAGGGGAACCAATACTTCAGTGATTTGGAAACTATACTTCTGTTAATGCAGCCTAAAATAGCTTTTGCCTTTTTTGCAGCCCCATCGCACTGTTGGCTCCTGTTCAGCTTGTGATCAACAATCCCAAGATCCTTCTTCATGTAGTATTGCTGAGCCAAGTATCACCCATCTTATAACTATGCATTTGGTTTCTTTTTCCTAAGTGTAGAACTTTGCGCTTTTCTTTGTTAAATTTTATTCTGTTATTGGAAGGTAGTTAGCTCCCTATGTTCCTGAATTGGAAAACGTTTACGAATACAGTAAATTAAGTATATAGAAGATGACAAAATGAAGACAGCATTGTGATAAATTTACTCAAAACTGGAGTGCTATAAATAATTATTCATATCTAATTTGTTGTGATTAATTGTTGTACTGAGAGCCAGTGTGGTATAGTGGTTAAGGTGTTGGACTATCACCTGGGAGACCAGGAGTCGAATCCCCACACAGCCATGAAGCTCACTGAGTGACCTTGGGCCAGTCACTGCCTCTCAGCCTCAGAGGGAGGCAATGGTAAACCCCCTCTGAATACCACTTACCATGAAAATTCTATTTATAGGGTCGCCATAAGTTGTGATCGACTTGAAGGCAGTCCATTTCCATTTCCATTTCTTGTATTGTAGTATTGTATTGTAACTAGTATTGTAACACATTACAATGTCATGCTTATTTGTTGTACAACTATTGTGGTATGTTATAATGCCATTATTATAAAATAATATTGGAAACGGAGCTCATAGAATCCAGGGGCTGTTTCTTCTTTGACTGTCTAATACAGCCATCCCTGACTGACCTGGACCTCAAGACATTCCTGCCTATAATGTGGATAAAGGGGAGAGGGGTGCATGTGTTCCTCCTCTCCTTGCAAACTGGGTAAACATGTCAACACACCTTGCATAGCAATGCGTACAATCCCTTGGATATGGAAACATAAGCGGCCACATTCACCTTTTGCCATTGAGTTCCCCATGTATGAGTTTCTCTTTGTAGCAGTTAGTCAGGTAAACTCTTTAACTGTAAAATAACTGTTACTAAAATAGTTTTCCCTACTGGTCTTGAAAGACACAGCTAATTGGCAGTGTTCTCCCACTGACAATTCGAATGTTTTAGGCTGCAAACCTATGATGAAGCAACGTATTGAATCAATTTGGGTTTTCCTTTTTTATGAAAAGGTAAGAGTATAAATACCAAAATAAACCATATTTACAGGGACCTTTGAAAGTCTAAAATTGGTTCTATAAAAAGGTCTACAGCAATAGTTAACAATGAAAGCAAATATTTGAATAACTCTCAGCACCTAGTTTTACTGGATGCCCACTTTGAATGGAAGAATATGTGTCAGCCCCCCGCTACCACTCCCCAAAGGGAACTTCTGGAAAGTATGGTGGTCACGGTCACTGCTTCCTCCAGGCACTCCTCTTGAATCCAGGCTATTAACCAAGAGCTACCAGCTGCTTATATAAAAGAACCTATGCTGAAAAAGAAGCAAGATTGCTGCACCACCCTGAAATTGCTAACCAGCGCCTTGTACTCAGGTTTTTTCCCCTTGCTATCTTACTATTCCCACTCTCTTATTTGATTTCAAGGTGTTTGATGAGTTTCTTTAAACCTTCAAAATAACAGGAGAGCAGGAAAAATGTAGTAGAAGAGGAGATAAATACAAAAACTGAGGAGGTAAAGGTGTCCCTGCACTTGTAGTGCGAGTCGTTTCTGACTCTTAGGGTGACATCTTGTGACGTTTACTAGGCAGACCGTATATATGGGGTGGGATTGCCAGTTCCTTCCCCGGCCTTTCTTTACCCCCCCAGCATATGCCGGGTACTCATTTTACCGACCACGGATGGATGGAAGGCTGAGTGGACCTCAACCCCTTTTACTGGAGATTCGACTTCCTCCTTTCGTTGGAATCGAACTCCAGCCATGAGCAGAGCTTCAGCTGCATTACCACCGCTTACCACTCTGTGCCACGGAGGATCTTGCGCTATGGAGAATCTTGAGGAGGAGAGTATCATCTAAACTGAGGAGAGTATCATCTAAATGCTGGAGAGAACAGAAGACACACAACACGGTTGGGGGGAAAAGCTAGCTTTGTTGTGAGCATACTAATGTGGCTTTTTAAAAAGCAACTTGTTTTCTGCAATTTGCTTACTGTACATCTGTGCTCTAGTCTGTGACATAAGCTGTAATAAAAATTTTGTTTGCAAATCCTATCAGTGAGGATCCCTATGTGTAAAAGGATAACATGCAATGAAGCTAACAGAGCACAAAGAGTTAGTAGCAAGTTCAAGAAAAAGATTTTATCTCTGAGGGGAAAACTGTCACATGGGTTTTTACAATAGCATGTCAAGCTGAGGTAGTCAACCACCATGTCTTTTAAACATCCTCAAAATTTCTGCTGGTTATAAGATGTACAGAGATTCTTTGTCAGCCCTTTCTGCCCAGAGTAAAACAGAAAGAAATTAATGGTTTGGGTACATATCCAGTTCTGATGTAGGTATTATCTGTTTGCTCTGAGGACAAAAGATATTGAATGGGCAGCATAACTGGTCAGTTGAACTGTTGTGTTTGTTACGCTGAGCAATATGAATAGCTTTGGTTTCAAGTGCTTAAAGGCTGATACTTGCAAAGAAAACAGAAAAATTCTTATGGGCATCTTTCCATAACTATCAACATTGAACTGTTGTAAGATGAGTACAGATACGTCTAAAACAAAATCTGTCAACAGAGTTGTTTCTGGTCCAGTAGATAGAACACTCCAAATTTCATTGGAATGAAGGAACCATGAGGTCTGGCAAGTTAGTGGCTCCTACGTGACAATCTGCAGCCTAGTGCCTGGAGGGAGGACAAAAGAAAAGACAGAAAACTGTGTAATTGTAGATAATGCTAATCTTTTTCACAGGGTTAATTATTTTAGTCTCTTGTAGTAAAAATAAGTCTTGTGGCATCTTAAAAACTACCAAATTACTATGGCACAAGCTTTCATGCATTACAGTTGACTTCATCAGGTGCATGAAGTCACAGATATATACATAATTGGGGGAGGGTGGGAAATGTGAACAGTGAGGAAAATTGTCATTCACAAAAAACAGTTGTGTTGATAAACACAGGCATCCTGGCATTGGTAAACCAATTAACACATGTAGTGTGATAAAAATCCATTGTGCACATTCACTCCATGAGATATAGCACTGAATCTGTTTATGTATTGTTATTCAGCAATTTCAGGTTGCAGTCTTCCTTTCAAGTTCCTTTGTTCAAGAATGGCATTTAGGAATGGCCAGAGGACTGTGTCCTCGAAAGCTTATGCTATAATAAATGAGTTAGATTTAAATGCTAATCTTGTTTCTGCAGAAATCCAATTGGTCTTGTGTTCCCAAATGTGTATAATGCTTAGCCAGTTTAGTCTAGAAAATATTAAATATTAGGCAGGCGCCATCTCTTATCTTTTTGATGCCTTTTCTCTTTCACCAAGCCTTTTGAGACCTATCCCAGTCTGTGTCTGTGTTGGAATTGCTTAATATTAAAAAAAAAAGTATGTTTTTCAACCCTTTTTTAAAGATGTTTTTAAAGCTTTAAAAAAAATGTTTTTAAAGTTTTGGTGTATTTTAAGGTCTGTTTTGATGTGTTTTTAGCGCTTTTGTTTGTCGCCCTGGACTCCTGCTGGAAGGGCGGGATAGAAATCAAATAATTAATACATAAATAAAATAAATAAAAGGAAAAGGGTTTACTGTGGTGTTCTGGATAGTATTAGATTCAGCTGTTGGATATATAGGTTAAAATCCCTGTGTAACTATTGCTAAAGTCACACAGGTAGTCTGTCAGGCCAATAACTCAAAATCTGAGGTAAAGCATGGTAGAAATGTTGCAAAGCACCTGTGTCCTTGGACAGTAAACGTCATTCATGAACAAAATCTCTGCATTCAGCGGGGCTTATTACGCCTACGTAGGTATACATAAAATCGTCACCTAAGTATTACAGAAAATGAAATCATAAAAATCCTTATGTGAGTTTCCTTTCTTCACTTTTCGTTACTAACTAAAGAAAAATATTAGTTAAATGACAATTCAGTTAATCCCTTAGTTGCTCCAAAACAAAACGCACAACAGGTAGAAGCAACATCCTTTCTTTTTCCCTGCAAAAAGATGAAAAGGAGAGACTTCCTTCCCCCCCCATTTCTTCGACAAAAAAATATAGCAACATGCAGCTCTTAGTATCAGAGGCAGCAGCTCCCTTCCCCCATCACCTTCTACTGACCCACTTTGCAGCAAGCGGCAACGGAGAAGCAAAAAGGGAGGGAGGGAGGGGCTCTAGCGCTTTGCACTCTAGGCTGTCGCGAAGTGGAACTCGTTTTCCATCCTCCTTCGCGGCTACCAGAGCAATCCGCATTCTCTTTATCTCTCGCTTCCTTCCTCAAATCTACTTCATTTTGGAGGCGCGGAAGGTCACTAGTTGTGAAAAGTCTCCGCCAGGAGGGGGAGGGGTAGCAACGGTGTTTTTTTTAACCCATCCCTCCAACCGCAGCTGCAGTAGCCGCAGAAGGCGGGCAGTCGGCGTTCGAAGAGGGTGCTGCGTTTGTTCTCTCTCTCGTCGCGATTGACGTCGGTTCTGGTAGCCCTTCCCGCCCTTTCTCTCTTTCTGTGTTTGTTGCCTGCGCGCCAAGGCTCTGTTCGGTCGCGGACTCGGTTAGACGAGCGAAGGTTTAGGAAGCAGCGCTCTTCAGTTTCTACGCAGTTGCTGTCGTTCCTTTCTTACTCTCCACGCTTCCTTTTCTCTTCTTCTCTTTCTCTCCCCCCCCCATTTTGTAGTCCCCTTTAAACTACCACGGCGCCCCCCACACCTTTGAAGCGGAAGTCTCTTTTCCTCCTCAACAGCCTGGACATTCTCAATATGAGCGGTGTCGTCTGCGTTGAGAGACACCAGGTAAGCAGGGCTGAACCCAATGGCGCCTTTTAAAGCTGCGAGCCATGAAGCTTACTTGTGAGTAAGCGTCCTAGAACTCTGTTAGACTTCCAGCTAACGATTCAGCGTGGGATCGGCTTCTAAGGGTGCAAGCCTCTATCTGCCCATGTGCCATTGATCTCGGTGGGCTTACTTCTGAGTAAGCGTGGATGGGATCGGCTGCATAGTAAGGTTTGGGGGCCGGAAGAAAAAGAGACGAAACGGCGAATATATTTGGGAGGGGAGGAGAAGGGGAAATACAGGTTTTGAGGGATTTTTGTAGATAGCTGAAATCGCGTCTGTGAAGGGCTGATTTGTAATACGCTGTAGAAATTGTTTGATGAGGTTAGCGAATGATGTAAGAGAAATGTTTGCGGGAAGAGTGGCCAATAAACCTTTTGTAGCGTATGCATGTGCTTTTAAGAAGTAGTGAAGAATTCCCCTGCTTTTTTTTTTAAACCAGTGGCATACCAATGCCACTCTTACCCAGAGAGGTGGGTAAGAATGTCTGAGGAAGAAAGGTTTGTGCTTTCTTTTCCCCCCTTTTATTGCTGCTAATTTTGGCAGCCTGGTGATCTAACACAGCCGAGTGTGTTAGAATTAGGGTTATCTTTTTTTTGTGCAGGCTTGCACCTCTCTCCTGAGAAAGAAATTTATGACACCACTAAATGTTATAACCCACAATAGGGTAACGCCCACCACTGGAATAATCTGGGTATAAAATTGAGGACATAGTGGCACCTCCTCAATTTTTATGTGGATTTTTCCAGTGGTGGGCGTTACCCTATTCAGTGGGAGATAACATTTAGTGGTGGCATAAATTGTCATGTTAGAAAGTAGATGTATGCTTCTCTTCTTGTTTATATGGGCTCTTAATATCGGCATAGTATATTATTGGATCTAGCTGTGCTGTGCCAGCAAATAGGATAACTACTTTTGTACAGTCAAGGAGAATCGGTGACTTAAAAGGAGAGAACGTTTAAAACAAAATTGCTAGATTTTCTGTATTTTTCAATGAATCTGTTGTTCTTAAACAGAGGTTGGGAGCTCTAATCTATCCCGACAGTTTGGAAGGTTACAGCACAATTGCCCCATAGTACATCTTGTTCCTCTTGATGGCTATTTCTGAAAGGGTTGACTTTGTAAAGCTTACAGGAAGCCAGTGCGTGTTTCTTCCTGTTGTTTCGTCTGGGGTGAGGAACCATTTTTTCCAATTATCTCTTCTCTTTCAGACCACGATGCTGGAATATTGGTGCTAGGATCACTAGGAAACAGGGAAAATAACTACAAATTTTGAATTGTTCTGTATTTGAGGGGAGATTTTTCTTTTCCCCCTTTGCCTTTGTTCCTTCTCCAAGTTGCCACATCCTGTTGCCAAGCACATGGAAGTGAAAAGCGTTTGCTCCTATATGCTTGCTGTAGTTGGAAGTATGATTGGGTGGAAGGAGAAACCACGCTAGCCAATCAAGAGGCAGATATGTGGTTTTTCTGTGTTTTCCAGTTAAAAAGGAAAAAGACAAGGCCTTTATTAGAGGGGCCAATATAGTCCTTTGGTTTCCTTCAGGACAGGAAGTCCATGTTTTGTATTAGTATTGCTTATTAAATACATGGCTGGGACTTTGTTTTAAATCCTTTCTTTGTCTACCTTGCACATGGACAACTATGCATTTATTTTAGTCCAGCCCTTTGTTTTAGTTAATTCTGTGGATAACCAACTGAAATTGTTTGTCCTGTGAATTTTCCTCATTTGATTATTAGAGCAGAATTGAAGCAGACTGTCCTTTCAGGATAGGAAGGTATAGTGTTGTTATAAGAAGGATTTGACTGCTGGGTGGTGGAGGTAGCTAGCTTCTGTAGCATCTACTCTTAATGGAATTGCACAAATAAGAAGCAGTAGCAGAATTACGTCTAAACCAGCTTAGGGGTAAACTACACATTGCATGTGAATGTATGTACTGAATCCCTCTAGGCTATGATGTTGAGCAGGAGGAGAGGGAGAGAAAGGTGCTTATAATCCATCAGCAATTTTTGCACCCCAAATCCCTGCCTCCAGACTGCTTCTTCCTGCCCTGTGATATTCCCAGTGCATTGTTTGTGAAAGTTAGTTGCACACCTGGAACTCCATTTGTGGAAATTTTTAGTGGGGAAGCAGCCAGCAGGGAAAGACATAAGCACCCATCCACCAGCCGTTCCTCTGCTTAAAATGGCAGTCTCATGGAGGTTTGTAGCACTGATTAGCATGTAAGGTGTGTTTTGCCCCTAAAAATAGTATGTTTAGTAGTATCCAGTATAAAGATGCAGAACATTTTCTAAAACTTTAACTATATGTGATTTGGGAGGTCTGTGATCTTGCCATCTTTATGGGTTTTTTTAAGCCAGCTATGAGGGGTTTTGACTTTGATTTGTCACCCCTCCCTCACACCATTTCCCAATTTAAATCCCGTGTGTGTACACACAAATCTGCTATTCGCCTTGCAAGAGGAATATGCAGGTACAGTATATATAGCTGTATTCTCCTCCCACCCCAGGTCTATGAGCAACTTCAGCGGGAAGATTAGAAAAACATTGTGCAGGGTAGGAAAGGGTTAGCATCCCTCCCTTACTGCTGTTCTCTGATCAAAATCTGCTTCAAAGATGTAGGACAGTCCTTCTCATGCATCATGTATAGCTTGATCCTGATACATAATGGAACTTGTGATGGCTAAACTTTTCTCCACATATGATGCAAGGCAGATGAGCTGTCTTCTGAATGAATGATGGTGGCATTGTTAACAAAGGAATCTTTGCAGGATGCATTTTTAGCAGTAGCTTTGCGTTTGCTTCTGTGCCTATCACTTAGAACAAGTTTGCATTTAAGTTGTAAAACTATTTGATAGCAATTTGAAAACCGGTGTTTTGGACAATGGTTGTCTGATTTTCTTTTTTTGTGCATGTATACCATGAAGCTCCTGAAAACTACATCATAAGGGTTTGCTTTTAAAAACATGAAATTAACAAGAAGCCAATCAGTTACGACTTCTCCCATTGATGATGCAGGAAAAACAATGGATTATTGGTGTCCTCCTCAAATAAAGCAGGCCTTATATGGGAAATGCCATATATAAAACAAAAATTCACTAACAAAGGGCTGCTGCCGCTGCTCACTTTGCTTGCCAACCCCATCTACTGCTGCTGCCAAAACCCACCCCCTTCCCCCCACAGGTTGCCAGGGCCCCACCCCATTTGCTTGCCAGGCCTCTCCCGCCGCCAGTCATTCACACCCAGCCATTCCAGTCTTCTCCCGCCCTTCTGCAGCCTCCAGCCTTTTATGCCCTGATCTGACCATGTTGGGCCTCTCCTACCTCTGCCGCTGCCAGCCTCTCACACCCGACCTTCCCGGGCCTCGCCCACCATTGCATAACCTACCCATTTCCCAGGTAAGCTGTCTTTGCTGCCGTGCCCTGCCCCTGACATCACACTGCATGACAGCTTGCTATTATACAGTAAGACATACATCTGCTTGACAAATAAATTTACTATGTCTCTGCTGAACATTTGGAAAAGCAAGAAAGAAAACTTAAACTCAGGATGGGAGGCCATTGGAATTGCTGATGAAATGCCAGGCATTGCTAATAAAAATAAGCACTGTAGTTTTGCGGGATTATAGAGAGAAGGATACCATAACCTTAAATACTCTTACAACTGTATATGCCCCTTAACAGAAACAGAATGGGAGGAGATTTTGCAGGGAACTAACTGTCCTGGATATAAAAACTACAGTTACAATCTTTTCTGACAAAAGCTAAAACAAATGTAGCTAAAATAAGAACAATTCCCACGTCCTTTAACTACTTTGGAATGTATATTGGACAGCTATGAAATCAGCGAAAGTGGTTTGGTCTCTAATGTACATGGGGTGTCACTAGATTTGGATAAGGGGGCAACAGAGAATCTCAGGAAACTAGGAAATTGATTGTAGAAGAGACTGCCTGGAACTTACTGTGGGAACAGCCATCCTTAAAATCAGTTTTCATACATACTGAAGAAACTATGTTAAAGGTAACACATAGTCACCTTCTAAAACTCTCCAAAACCAACCTCCAGCTTTCTCCTAATTGCTGGTGTGGCTATGTGACAAAAGGGATGTGCCACCATATATGGTGGGTATGCCCACAGACAGAAGTCTTCTAGTCACTGCTTTTCCAGGAATTAAAGGATATAACTAATCAACATATATAGATTTGGAGCACCAATCAGCACTATTTCATATCTTTTTTCAAAAAACAACATAGATCTAAAAAGTGAAGCCACTTATCTGACAATTGCACAGTTCTGGAAAGAGACCATGAAAGGCTACTGGTATATAAAAAAATATGGAGTATTGTGCTACTTATGGCCATAGGAAACATGTGGCCAGGGAAAATACAATGGAGGACAAGTTTACTCAGAAGTTTTATTTTATTATATATGTTAACAAAAAGAACGTCTCAGTATGCTAACATTCAGAACTTTTTGATTACTTGTTCATACTGAACCAATACATTCAACTGAGTCAGAAATAATCAGAAATAGATTAAGAAGAAATCCTGGTGAAATTATGATTGACAGACTCTTTAACTAATTATGTGCCCAATTGTGTCTGAAACACTTATCAGTTTTGCAATGTTTGTGTATATATGAAGCCAGTAACTAATTTTAAAAAAAAATCAAGTTATACATGTATCCAATTTGAAACTTTTTGCTTCAGTCTCATTTGGCCCAGCCTTCAGAACTATTACCTAGAATTTTTGTGGGGAGGATTCTGCACAATCTCAGAGAAACTAATCTGTTTATTTTGTGTTTTAAATAGACCTTCCACTGAGTTTGGAAAGGTGGGATAAAATAAATCTCTAAAATGTGAAATCTAGCAGCTGAAACATTAGATGGAGGTGGATGTTCCTTAGGTAAGAGATAGGATAGAATCTAGATCAGAGATGGGCAACTTTTCTGCCTGAAGGCTGCATTCCTTTGTGAGCAGCAACCTTTATTTATTTATTTATTTATTTACACCCCACCTTTCTTTCCATGATAGAAACCCAAGGCGGCTTACATATGGTTCCCTGGTGGTCTCCCATGCAGGCACTGACCACACCTGACCCTGCTTACCTTCAGGGTACTGGCCTTATGTGACTTCAGACCATAATTTAGGACCACATGTCAGTGGTGGGCAGAGCTAGACAAAGTGGCTAGAGCAACAGATGTAACTTACCTTTGTGTAGGAAGCCTTGAAAAGGTGGAATTAAAACATGCAGTATATTTTATAGACTGAAGGACATCTTAAGTTCTGTTAAAGTCTGTTCAAACTTTCTACAGAATCAAGGATCATGTAACTGATCATCTATGGGAAACCGCCCCCCCAAACCAGTTGAATATTGATACAATTTAAACTTACAAATACAAAAGCCAAAGCAAAGATGAAATAAAATCTTATGACTATTGAAAATAGTACTGACACATTGAACAACAAATTAGTACAATTTTCAGTTCAGCTACTAATTAAGATTCCCACTAATAAAAAGTTTTGTTGCAAGAATATGATGAGTTTTATTTTTGCAGCACATAAAATGTTTGAGTCTGAACAGAGGCAGTATTGGGAATGGAATGGAACTAGTGGCGTCCATGCTCTAAATCTTTAGATGCTCTGGATTCCAGTCTCCCACTTTAAACCGGGGATGCTTGGGAATACTGGATTAGCAGTGCAGGTTCACATCCGAAAGGGACTTATAGGCTAGCCTTCTCCAACCTTGATTCCCCAGATGTTACTGGATTACAGATCCCATCATCCCTGGCTGTTGGGCGTGCCGCCTGGAGATAATGGGACCCAAGGTTGGAGAAAGCTGCTGTAGGCCCAGCACACTTAATGGAGTGTCTAGTGAGCAGACATTTTCAAGGGCTGCTGGCTGGGCATTTTTGCCCTATGCTAAATATGTATGAAGTTGTAATTGTTTTATTACAGTGTAAATGTAGTTTTTTCCTAAGTTATCTTCTTTTGACAGCACTTTTTGATATTTTGAAAGCTGCTGTAATGTCTTAAACTTTTTTTTTTTTACATATTCCTTCTTAGGTCATGCTATCTATTCAGAATCTTACAATTTTTGCTCTCCTTTGAATGTCATACCTTTAAAACATTATGTCCAAAAGTAGATGCAGTTCTCCCAACTGAACTTTTAACCAGCACAGAATAGGGCAGTGTCCAAATAAAATTGCATGCACGATGATTGCATTTAGTTTGTAATCCAGCAACCAACTGCAAGGCCATGTGAAGCAGTATCAGTCTATCCAGTATTTATGCTTTCTCTTTACCTTGGTCTTGGAGTTATTTATGTATTCTGGAATTTCTATCTTCCTGCCTTTCTAAATACAATCAAAGCAGTTTACAACAGTTTGAACAATAATTAAACCATGGCAAATAACAAAAAAAATCTGAAGACTAAAAACAGCAGCAATACATCCTTGAAAGCAATATCCTCTAAAATATCCCACTGAGAATAAACCAGTTTTGCTGCTTGATTTAACCAGGGATGGGGCTCTGGCATACCTGCCTAGGGAGACTACTCCCAGTTGTGGGCATTACAACCCAAAATGCCCAACATCTGGTGCCTGTCTAGCATGCACTAGAAAGTGAAAGAGTTCCTGGAGAAGGGTTTCTGAACAGCAATAGAGTTCCTGGGCATGGTCATATTGGGATTGTAAAACTAAAGCGGTTTTAGTTTCAAAACAGGTTGGAAACAGCATTTTTGAAAGGATTTAACAAGGACTTGCAGATACCTCCTATAGGTTTCTTGTCTTGCAGAAATCTCACCTCCAGCTGCCTTGACCCTGAAAATCTCCCATCATGTAATCTCTGCCCCTTTTGTTAATCCCAATCCTTCAAACGTACATTCGCTAGCAGTTGCTTACCTTAAATAACATAGTCAAATATTCCTTAATTTCCCATTTTGTGGCCATTTCGTGTGTGAGTGAGAGAATGAATGAATGAATATGTTGGTGGGGGAACACTGCTTTCTTTTCAGAGTGGGTAGAAAAGAAGTAGTTTTTGAGATTATTTGAAAAATGTACCATCCAAGGATTAAAATATGAATGCAAGTTTACATATTAATTACTTTTGATATTTGGTCCAAAATGTTTAAAATTATCAAAGTTCTGAGTTGGGAACAATAGCAGTTATAAGAGATAAGGCAGTGAATGGTTCTGAGGACAGAGGAGATTTAAAATCGATGGAGTTGTATTAGCAACTCTGATTCAAAGAACTGCTGGTGTTTTATTACATTCTGATAATTATATCTGCACCCACAGGTGTTAGTTATTACTTAAGGCCTCTGAGACATTTATTTAGTACTGTTTCTTTTAGATAATAGGTCTGTCCAATAAGTGCTGACATGCAGTCTCTGTTCAAGTTTGTTGGGTCAGCTATTATAAGACATATGCTGTAATAGAAGTACTGTGGGATATAGCTAAATGCTTGAAACAGATCTAAACAAGATGCAGTCTTTTCTATACAGTTGGTTACATTTTTAGTAAATATATTTTATGTAAAATTGTAAGTTTAAAAACTAAATAGGTACATGTGTCCATTAACACTTCTTAATTCTAGAAAAGATTTGCCTCGGTTTTCATAATCTTTCTGTTGTGAAAAGTTCACAATGAGCATAGTGGGAAGTTCTAAATGGACTCTAAATATACAAAACTCCCATATTAATCTGTTGAATTTAATTTTTGTTTTCTATTGCAGGGTATGATGCATGACTATCACAGAAGAAATTCGTGTCTATAGCTTTTAAGGACTTGATTACATCATTTTAAAGCCTGGTAGTTTTGGAGTCATCTGTTTTAAAGACACAACTGCCTGCATTTTTTCCAAGCTGCTGTTTACCTAAGAAGGGGGGGGGAAATTGACGTATTAACACACAGCAGGACTTCGGATTATTTAAGGTCTCTTTATAACTTGGATTTTATAAATTACAGCATACATTTATCTGATAAACTCTTATTCAAATCTATGTATATATAATGTCATGTCTTGTGGTGCTAGGTATAAATATTAGTCTATTGTACAGTACTTAAGTATGTAGACTTTGCTCTGATTCTATAAATCCAAGGGACAAAATGAAAAATTGTCATTCAGGCAAGCTGACAACTACTTGCCTAACATTGCATCATTGTGTTTTGATGTAAACTGTTTACTGGAAAACAGAGTAAAAATCACTTTCAAACAGACTGGTGAATCTCCACTACTGTTTCCTTACAGTTGTCGCATCACAGTGTGATGCACAACTACATACATATTTTTAGTTCCCTGAAGTCTTTTTTAAAAGTGAGGTGCCTAGCTTTACAATTTGTGCTTAACAAATGGCTGTACGATAGAAGTTGTTCATGGGATCCTCTTTCCCCATCATGTCCTTAGAGTAATGGGCCTTCATTTTTCAAGCATGAATAGCCACCTTAGTGCTAGGCTTTAGGGTGCCCTATGGCAGTTCTTCTGCCAGCACTAGGCTTATATATGGAAGGGCCATCCCTTGGGTTCTCATACTGAAGTTTTTGAGTTGGATGGCAAGTGAAATTATCACTTAAACTACTGATGCAGTTACCACAGAACTACTCAGGACAGACTTGGAGTTATAATAATGGATTTCTTTCCTGTCACTTACTTACATTGATTTAGCAAAAGACTGGGTTCTGTATTTTTCTAATATTGCTCCCTAGGTTTAAATATCCTGTTAAAGAACAAAATACACTTACTGTGCAGTTCTATGCATTTTATTCATAAGGAAGTCGCAGTATTTTCATTGGGACTTACTCCCAGGTAGTATACATAGGATTTCAGCATAAGATTGTGGTGTGCATAGGATTATAGCCTCAAGAATGCTTTGCATAAAGGAAGTAACCTTACACTTGATTAATATCGTAAATTCTTCCTCCTTTTCAGCCACAGAAACAGCAAAATGATTCCTAATGGCTATTTGATGTTTGAAGATGAAAACTTCATTGAGTCATCTGTTGCCAAGCTAAATGCTTTGCGAAAAAGTGGCCAATTCTGTGATGTGAGGCTCCAGGTAATTTAACAATATTATAACTGTTGTGTTTTGAGCTTGGCAAAGTGAAGATTCTAGAAATATTCAGAAATAATATTTCAAATGCAGACATTTGATTTATGATGGTAATTTAATTTTCCAAGTGCGTATAACATGAAGTGGCCATTGGCTGTTCATATTCTCATGTACTGTACACATTCTGAGATCCCACCACACCATTATGTGAAATTCTCATTTTCTTTCTCCTTTTTAAAAATTATTAGAATGATCCAGCCAAAATTAAGTACTCTTCACTGAAATCAGTGGCAGAGATGTACTTAACTCTTTCACAAATTAAAGATACTATTTTTTTTACCAGTCTTACGGCTTTGTAGTGTATTAAATCCATTTATTTTAGTCGTCTACTCTATAACATTGGATATCACCCATTGGGGTGAATAATTTAGGTCTAACACAGTCCTGTTTTATTTTCATAAAGGTGTGTGGACATGAGATGTTGGCACACAGAGCAGTACTAGCTTGCTGCAGTCCTTATCTGTTTGAAATCTTCAATAATGACAGCGACTCGCATGGAGTTTCCCATGTAAAATTTGACGATCTTAATCCGGAAGCTGTTGAAGTCTTGTTAAATTATGCCTACACTGCTCAGTAAGTGACTGTTTTTATATATAACAGACATTTTATCTTGTGCTGTGTTAAGAACAAATTCTGAAATAACTGTATAACTTTAATAGATTGAAGGCTGATAAAGAACTGGTCAAAGATGTATACTCCGCAGCAAAGAAGCTGAAGATGGAGAGAGTCAAGCAGGTACAAATTTTGGACACTAGAAAATAAAGTGGAGGAGTTACTATAGTTTGAGAAAGAGCTTTGTTTTTAATTTTAATGAGTGGCTAAAGTGCCTGAATAGGCACGTTGATTCATATACAGTAGGGCCCTGCTTTTCTGCGGCCCGCTGATACGGCAGCTAATACTAGAGTAAGGCCCCACTCATATGGTGCTTATTCCGCTTTTACGGCGTTTTTTGGGCATCGGGCACCATTCTGTTGAAGGAGTTCCGCTTTTTAGCAGGTTTTGCTTTTAGGTGGGGGTCTGGAACGTAACCTGCCGTATGAGTGGGGCCCTACTGTATCTGCATTTTGCCTACTAAAACCCCATTTTCATTTTGGACCATTTCATATACAGATGATGATCGATGACAATTGTAAAAGATACCCTAAGGAAATTCATTTGAATAGTTGTTGGCCATCTATATGGATTTCAGAATTCTTGGGGCCTGTTTCACACAGTACATTTTTTTGCCAATCAGTGTAAGCAGTTCAGACAGTACGCTTACACAGACTAATGCAATGTGTGAACTGGGCATTCATAGATAGCATCAGTTCCCATAATTGTGGCAGGTAGTGCTTGCTCAATCAAATGCATAAGCTGTGTGTTCCCACATGTTGCCCTTTTTTGCTTCTGTTTTTGCCTGAGCAGCATCAAAACTGGTGCGTGCAGGTGATTCATATCCTGGCTTATTAAGTCAGGATTTGATCATGTGAACAGACCCAGGATGTATTGTGTGAACTGAACAGTAGCAAGAAGTGTGTGTGAGAGTAGGATCTCTGCTTTTTTTAAAAAAAACCCCTTGCAATTAAATGTTACTGAAGATCTGAGTATGCGTGGAGGACATTTTCTCAAGTACACACAAAATTAACATGAAGGGATGCTTCCCCATGTGGACAAAAACTTTTTTCTCAGCAGAGCCGCATATCTATTTAAAAATGTTTAATGTTTATTACAAAATATAAAACAAAGAATTGATGGTATTTTTGTCCTGTACTAACAATGCCATTCTCCATTAGTAGCCTAAAAGAACAGGCAATACTTCTCAATTTCTGTTAGTTATTTTAGCATTGTCATTGCTGAGTAGTAACAGTAAGAGTTTCTGGTACTTTGAGTTTTCTCAGAAAAAATTGTTCAACAGTAAAACTGCTTTTTTTAAATTAAAAGAAACAATATTTTATAGTCAAGAGAAGATGTAAATATGTAAAATTAATTTGCTTATATGTTTGTCTTGGCAGATTGTGGAGTATAAAATGTCAGTAATAGAAAATGTCGCATTAGTGTGCTGAACCTCTTTAAAAAAAATAACATACTTTATTATATGCCTTTCTAAAAGGTTTGTGGAGATTATTTGCTCTCCAGAATGAATGTTGAAACCTGCATCTCATATCGAAACTTTGCAAGCAACATGTGTGATTCACGCTTATTGAACAAGATTGATAGTTACATTCAGGAGCACTTGTTACAGATCTCTGAGCAGGAAGAATTTCTTAAACTGCCACGTTTAAAGGTAAGTAATACCATGCTATTTTTCATTTAGTTAGTCATATTCACATTTTAAAGCTAGCAGGAAATAATAAACTAAACTGTGTTGCACATTTTGAATTGCTCAGGTTGGTATTGTTACTCTTCTCATGACCTTTTGCATGATAGCAAGTGTTTCCTAGTAGATACTGCAAGGATCTCTGGGATACAATACACTTATGCAGTGCACGCTTTGTAGCTCGTGGGGGGGAAGGGGGGCAACTGACAGTGAAGGGTAGTTTTACCACAGCTCTCTTGAAGTGCAGTGTTTATAACTTTTCTCCCCATATGAAGTCACTCTTCTAAGAGAAGGAAAAGAGTACACATATGAACGCTACTTGGTGGAAACTAAACCTACTTGTTGAGTCCTTGATATATCTAAGTGTCTGCAGTGGTGTGAGTTTAACCCCCCTCAACTGTGTCCTGAATTGCAGGCATTTTAATTTGTCCCATAGAATAGTGGTTCTCAAACTTTCTCCCCTGGCACCCACTTGAGACAGCTGAAAATTACTGAGGCCCACTAGTCAAAAAATGGTGGTAGATGGAGGCAGTGTTTGTCCTAGTTGTAATTAGCCTCCCCATGTTAGGCAGAATTTATTGATCCATGGGCTCAAGGAGAAGGCTTTTTCTTTCATATTTTCCCCTTTCCACCCTCACATGCCCCCATTCTCCTTTTACACTTAACTTGTACCTTCTTTCCCACCCCCAAACTGCCACTTCCTTTCATCCCTCCTCCCTGATCCTTTACACATGTGTTCCCTGTACAGCAGCTTTCTTACCCTTTTCTTTCTATTACTAATTAACTAATAATATTATGAACTTTTTACCTCACTTCATAGCTTCCTTCAACACCAACTCTGACCCTTTCCTCTCAGAGGAGGGAGACCTTCCCTTCCTGTGCTTGCCCACCACCAAAACCCTTTCTTATCTCCCGGCCACTTTTTACTCGGCATGCAAAGAGGTGCTGGTGCTGAGACTGATCCAGCCGAAAGGCCGTGGCACGGCTAGGGGCCAGGGCAGGCAAGTGAGGGGGCACTGGGCAAACAAGGCCTACTGTTGAGTCCTGGCCCACTGTTTGAGAAACAGTGCCATAGAACTTAATGGGAGCCTCTGAGAATTAAACCTGCTCTTATCTGCATGGCCACACTGGGGAGAGTCTGTTTCTTGGTTACACGAGAGTGTGAGTGTACCTTTATATTTTGTGTACTCTCTATTCTGGGTTCTATCTAGGTATAGAGATGTTTGACTGTAAGTATTTAATGTTATGTATTGTCTGTGACTGTATCTTATAAGTGTGTTCATAATAGCCACTAAACCTTTTGTTTTCCCCAGCTGGAGGTCATGCTTGAAGACAATGTTAGCTTGCCCAGCAATGGCAAACTATACACAAAGGTAATCAACTGGGTGCAACGAAGCATCTGGGAGAATGGAGACAGTCTGGAAGATCTGATGGAAGAGGTTAGTCTTTGCTAAATCTCATTTTTTAATTTTTCAACACTTAAGCTTTTCTGAAACTAAGGATGAACCCGTTTTCTTTTTTTCTTAAAAAAAACTATGAAAAATTTAAATTTTACTGTAGGTATCCCTAAGCTGAGAAACTAGGGGGGTTCCAGGTGAGCTGCATAAACTGTTTGAGTTTTTGTTTTTACTCTTTAATAACTTCACTTTAAAAATGGGGAGGTGGTTTGAAAGCTCACTGTATGTCTTCAATATGTTCCTTTTTACAGGGTTTTGCTTAAAGAGAGACAATAGGTAAAAGGTTCTAATGGTTGTTCCTCCCCATTGATTTATCTCCCCATAGGTTTATTAACAAAACTAGGATACCCAACGCTGAAGAACCATAGAAGAAAACTTCAAGTATAATGACACGTAAAGAAGCAGCAGTCCTGCCCCAGTTCTCCTAAGAAAATCCGCTGTGGGCAGAAAACGATGATGATGATTAATGGTGTTTACTTCTTTACAGGATGCCTTAACGTTTGACAAATTTTGTGTAATTTAAATAGCCTTACTCATAAACACAATTTTTACAGTTAGTGTGGTCTTACTCAGAAATGGGAGCATCTTAAGAATAGCAGTGAAGATATAAATTTCAAATTGTTTGAAAAAGCTTATCTAGTTTGTCATCAAACTAGTAGACTTTGAGAACAGTTGTGTTTGCTATACTCTGCCTTTTATTAGAAGCCCAGTCAAATGGTCAAATTTCCCTTGCAGTTCTGATGCATTTCATATCGTATCTAGTAATGGGCAATAGATTTTACTGAATTGAAAAGTAGCCCTATTGGGTTTCATTTAGCTAAGTCATACTCATGAGTACACCTACTGAAATCAATGGATTTGACTAACAAATCCATTGATTTCAGTGGGTGTACTCCAAGTATGACTTGGTTGGATACAACTCATCTTTAATATGACTCTTGTTATAATCCACTTGTGCTTCGTTTACATGCTTTATTTACATACTGAACAAGGAAAAATTCTGTACTTTGCAAATAAGAAACTTGTTCATAGGGTACAACAGACGTTCTTGCTTGAGATTGTTAACCTGTACGGTTTATTTCTGCAAAATAATGTACGTTGCCGCACATCTTAATGTTATGGCACAGGGAAAATAAAAGTCCAGGAAACTGAAGATTTCTTTTGAGCTGTGAAAAGCAAGGATGCTTCATCTCATACTTCAAGATTTGTCATCATGAGAGCAACTTTCTTTCTTTCTTTCTTTGTTTTTTGTTTTTTCCATTCTGCTAGATGGAAAGAAGAGAAACTGAACTATACTGGAATCCTTACAGAGTTTGTGTGCAACATACCAATAGTTAAATAGCAATGGAGACTGTAGCCACATGGCTGTTCTGTTGTTTTGCAGGTTCAAACCTTGTACTACTCAGCTGATCACAAGCTGCTTGATGGAAATCTGCTAGATGGACAGGCTGAGGTGTATGGCAGTGATGATGACCACATTCAGTTTGTGCAGGTACAAATTGCACATAGTCGGAGGTAACCTCAGGTAAAACTGGTTAGAGTAGTAAAGGGAAGAAACAATCTCAATTAATAGCTATCTTATATGGCTTGTGTGGTCTTAGTTTCATCATTCTGGGGTGGCAAACATGTGGCCCTCCAGATGTTAATGAACTGCAGCTTTCATCAGCCCCAGCTGGCATGACCAATTGATAGGAATGGTGGGAGATGTAGTTCTGCAATGTGGTGGGCCATAGGTTAACCATTCCTGATGTAGTTATTTCCAGCTGTAACTCAACAAAAATAACTTACACTAAATGTGGGGGGTAATAAACAAACATAAGTCTAGTTAATGGAGTTTTAAATAAGCTTGTAGAATACTGAGAAGTGTGCTTGCTAAAGAAGTAAGAAGCCCCCCTGCACAAGAGCTTACAGACTAAATTTAAGTAATCTGTCTTAAATAAGGGACACTGGGGAAGTTTATGTATGCAGAGCTTCAGTGTATAAGTGCAGATGTCCAAATGAAATAGTTCATATTCAGTGTGTGTCTAGGGGTGGGCATTATGAAGTAGCTTTGGAGAGTTCCTTTTGGAAATCTAGCGAAAGCCACAGCCTGAACTGAATTTGGCATTGCAAGGATAATTACATATCTCAGATAACCTGCCATTCCTGCCAGGAAGCAGTGGAAAAACTGGAGTACTGTAGTATAGTATATTGCTAACCTCATGAAAAACTTGTTTGGTTTCTGGATCTAATTTTGGATACTATGTCATTTTCAGTTGGGGCCTTTGAATTGCAGTAGCCTAGAAGAGAATTGATTTGAACTAGAAACAAAGCTTTGATAAAGCAGAACTCAATTCATATTGAAGTTTAAATGTAGTTAGGTGGTAGTTTACAAGAACTGGAAAGAGATGATGTTATAAAGTTTGTTAATAGGCTTTAACGGTTGAAGAAGTTTAAATATTTCCTGAGATCTACTACTTGGAAAATGTCAGCTGAATTTTTCTATACAGATATCAGTAGAACTAGGATGTAAACCAATCTTTCAGGGGTGAGCAAGAATTTTCAAGCTTCCGTTAAATGATTTGTATCTTTAAGACCAAAGTGTTCAAGAAGCTTCCTACAAATCAGCTATGTTGGGCAAGACCAGGGGTCCCCAACCTTCTTGGACTCATAGGCATATTTCAAAATTTGAAAACTACCATGCCTACCACCACAAATGGCTTCCATGGGCCTAGCTAGTCACAAAAGACAAGCCAGTTCCCCAAGAAATTGAGTTCAAAGCAAAGGCTAAATCTAAGCTCAAATGTCTAACCTCATGTTTGACTCCCATATATCAAAACAAAATAGTTTTCCAGAAGAAAAGCCCCACCCCAAACACCCCACAAAACCTGTGTTACACAGTCAGGCAATACCTGTACATCACCAAAAACTGATAAAATCACATCCTGAACAAAACTGGTACCCTTAGGTGTACCTCACTGCCCTCACCAGCCTCCATGAGCTTATCAAACAGTATCAGTCCCCTCCCCCTTTTCTTTAAAAAACAAAAAGGCAACTTGGTTTGGCTTGCTAGAAAGCAAAGCACCAGCCTCCATCTGCCTTGCCCTCTTACTTTCCTTTTCTAAAAATGTCTCTGGGCCGAAGAAAAACAGATGGCTTCAACGTTAAATTCTTTTTGAAAAAATTAAAAATATTGGAAGGAGCAATGGTCCTTGCACAGTTAGGGAGGTATCTTGGAGACCACAAGACTAGACTGAAGAAATGTGGAGTTTTTAAATTTAATTTGTAAAGATGCTTTTATTTTAAACAATGGAGAAGGCACATATCACCTGCCCAAGCCTATTCCAGAGAGGGTTGGAAAAAGTTCTAGACTACTAGAACAAGCACCCGTTTCTTCCATCTGTTACTATGACAGAATGCTAAGTACAGAAGAATAAAAGGGGAAATGAAGTATGCTAAAGAGACAAAGAGGAAATACAGTGGAAGATCCTAGTGTTTAATGATTTTGAAAGAACAAATAGCTCTCAAATGATTTGCAGTACATGACGTGTTCCATAGACTAGGGGTACATAATAGCAGTGACAAAACTATTCCACCTAAATAAGGCAGCCAAAATAAAGCCAAGCCAGAGTGGATTTTTATGTGAAAGGATAGTGAACTCTCTTCACTTCTGATACCAAAAACAAATTCCTAGACTCAGAATATAGGCACGCTTTTAAAAAATTTTTGACTTTATGTCTTTTGCACCTACCTCTGGTTGGTAGATCTTAGAGTTCTAGTAAAAACCAAACTGATCCATTAAGCCTGCCCATCTGTGCCATAGTTCAAAATATGTTTTTAAGATGTTTTAGAGTGTTTTTTAGTATTTTTGTTTGCAGCCCTGTTCTCCTGGGAGGAAGGGTGGGATATAAATTTAATAAATAATAAAATATGTATTGACAATAGCTTGCTACAGATGGGGCTCATACTCCTAAAATAGGAAAAATACTAAACATAGACGTAATATATGCAATTTTGTAGAAGATAGTACATAATATCTGGAATTTATATAGGGCTTTGAAGATTTGGTATGTAGGCATAATCCCCGAAGGCTGTGCACACTTGAAAATAGTGTACTAGTCATAGTTATCATTTCAAAGTACCTGTATGATGTGACGAGTTAAATTCTTTCCACTAGAAAGCATACCTCACATGAAGCTAAGTCAGTCATTTGATTCAGAAGATAGGGATAGTGAGCCGAGTACTGAGATGAAATGTTTTTTTGTGAGTAAGTGGTGCATTACACGTTTCATCATGCTGCTAAAATGTTCATCAAGTTGCCTGTGTAGATGTGCTTATAAAGAAGGCTACACAGAGGTGAAAAATAGTTCTGAAACAAAGGCAGAACAAAGTGTGCACTCTGGCTAGGTTTCTGTAGCTGCCTTTTGATTTTGCAGAAAAAGCCACCCCGTGAGAATGATCTCAAGCAGATAAGTAGCAGTTCCTCTGGAAGTCTTTCTCCAAATTCAGCAGTGCAGACTCCTAAACACGAGTGGAAAATTGTTGCTTCAGAAAAGACCTCAAGTAAGCAGGATTTGGCGGTATTATTCCCAAACATTGTACATGCATGTTAATAGTGGGAGGAAAAGTGTCTGTCTTTTGTAAAATGTGTAGTGGTTCATAAATAGAACTACTTCATTCCTTCAAATATTGGGACAAAGTTATTTAAATTTCAGCCCGCCTAGAGGGTAAGGGTACAGCTTTAGTAAAAGGAAACAAGTTCATATTTTGCAATTAAATGCACTCTCTCTCCTCCCCCCCTTGTTTCCCCCCCCACCCTCAGATAATACCTACCTATGTCTTGCTGTCCTGGATGGTGTGTTTTGTGTGATTTTCCTTCATGGACGTAACAGTCCCCAGAGTTCTCCATCCAGCACTCCAAGATTGATGAAAAGTTTGAATTTTGAGATTCGATCAGGTGACCTTATAGAAAAGCCGATGTCTCCTATGCAGTATGCTCGGTCTGGATTGGGAACAGCAGAACTTGGCAGCAAGCTCATAGCTGCAGGTAATAGTATTACTAGTGCTGCATGGATCTCAACGTGTCTTCTGTTTTTGAGCTAACTGTTCTATCAAATATTTTGCAGAGTAATTGCTAACTTGAGTGGGTTTCACTGAAAGATTTTGTATCTAAATACATCTTGCATACTTTGTACTTCTGCTAGGTGGCTATAACAGAGAAGAATGTTTGCGCACTGTAGAATGTTATGACCCCCGAAAGGATTACTGGACTTTTACTGCCCCAATGAGAACACCAAGAGCTCGGTTTCAAATGGCAGTTTTAATGGTATGTGTGGCCTGAAGAGCCATGCCCTCATTCTGTGTCAAAGTCTCCACTTACCTGCCAAATCCTGTCCAGATTTGTGGCAATTTTAATATTTAAACTTGCAGTAATGTAACCTAGAGGTTACTAGAGCATAGATGACTGAAGCTAAGCTATCCCTATCCAGGCAGGGCTGCTGGGCTACCAACTGAAGCTGGTAAAAGGTACTGTGCATCACTAAGGCCACTGTGCCTTCCAAGCTGCATATCTGCTCCTTTAGGGGGGAGGACAACCCCTTCCAGAACAGGTTGAGACCCACCCATCCAGTTAATCGCCCACCAACAGTGCCTTAGTCTTATCTGGATGGAGCATCACTTTTTTGGCTCTCATCCAGTCCATTACCAAAGCCAGATATCGATCCAGCACATCAACTGCCACACATGCAGATGCAGAAGCAGAGATGTATGTCATCAGCTTATCGATGCTAACATATTCCGAATGTCCTAACTTGGTAGTTTCATATAGCAGTTAAACAGCATGGGGGATTAGATTGACCTTTGTGGAATTCCACACTGAAGGTTCCACAAGGCTGAGGAGTATCTCCCAAGCGCCACTCTTTGGAGGCAGCCATCCAACTAGGATCAGAACTATTGCAAAGCAGTGCCACCCAGTTCCAGCTTGGACAGCTGCTCCAGGAGGATACCGTGGTTGATGGTATTAAAAGCTTTTGGGAGATCAAGGAGAATCAACAGGGTCACACTCCTCTCTCCCAACAAGAGATCATTATACAGGAAGACCAAGAGTGGCTAATTTAAAGCACTTTAATATCAAGGTGATAGCACATGTTCCCCTAATCTGTTTGATAAGACACACAGTTTCATAGCAGCTGCTTGCTTGTAATAACAAGACCCTTTTTCTTAGAGGCCATATCTGTGATTTAAAAGCTATTCACTACTAATATACAAGTCCCAGGCATATTTATTTAACCAACATACTTTAATGAATCTTGGTTATAATATCTATCACTTCTCCAACTTAGGGGCAACTATACGTTGTTGGTGGGTCAAATGGCCATTCAGACGACTTGAGCTGTGGGGAAATGTATGATCCAGAGATCGATGATTGGACTCCTGTTCCAGAACTCAGAACCAACCGTTGCAATGCAGGTAAAAGTCTATCATGCACCATAAAGGTTATTTATTTTTAAGCATTCAGAGAATAAGTTGGTTTGTTTATCTCCTACCACCCCCCGTTTCTGGACAAACAGGAGTATGTGCCCTGAATGGAAAGCTGTTTGTTCTTGGTGGCTCAGATCCTTATGGTCAGAAGGGACTGAAAAACTGTGACGTCTTTGATCCTATAACAAAATCTTGGGCAAGCTGTGCTTCACTCAATATTCGTAAGTCTCTATTGCATTTTTCAGAATGGGATGGCTTTATTTAATTTATTTAAAATATTTTTATCCTGCCCTTCTACCCCACTCAGGGCGGCTTACAATAATCTCTCTCGCACGCACGCACGCACGCACACTAAAATCATACAGAATAAAAACACAAGACAAAATAAGTTCAAATACATAAATACAATTATATAAAATACAATAAGCATATATATGCAAACCAAGAAACCTACATGTATATATACGAGTACAAATATGGGGAGATAATAGTAAAAAACACAAGACAAAAATTTTAAAAAGAGAAAATAAAAAATAAACAGAGACAGTGTCAGACTCACCCGTCAGACCCTCTCAAAGGCTCTCCGGAACAGGATAATTTTTACAAATTTCTGGAAAACCATCAGGGAGGGAGCAGAACGGGCTTCTTGAGGCAGTGAATTCCAAAGCCTAGGAGCCACAACTGAAAAGGTTCTTCCGCGGCTGCCTGTCAGTCTGACATCTTTAATTCCAGGCACGCAGAGGAGACCAGAGGTAGATGATCTTCAATCCAGAGCAGGAGCATATGGACACAAGCGGTCCCTCAGACTTTAAGAATTCAAGGTCTATAGGAGATGGAAATGTCTTAGGCAGGTCAGGTTACAGTGTGTCACAGGCAGAGGTCTGCTACTGCCAGTCTTTAAATGAAATTTGGTGAGGATTAAGTAACTCCTTGACATTTTGAGAGAGAAACTGCAACCTTTGCTGCAGGAATAAAAGAAGTACTCAGCCTTGTGGGTTTTTTTTTTTTTTAGATTGCATTAGTGAGAGTGGCAATATGTGGAATCGCCTTCTGAGTCCTTTTAGACTAGTTGGTCCTTTTGAATGTATTAGCTTTAACTGGCAAGGGTTGACTCCTACCATTTAAAATGTCTACCAGTTTTTATAGTGCTGCTGCTGTTAAGAGTTTAAAGCACCCCTTCCCTTCTGTTTGTAAGCTTCTGTTGACTTTTCATTTATAGGTAGGCATCAGTCTGCTGTATGTGAGCTTGGTGGACATTTGTACATCATTGGAGGAGCTGAATCTTGGAACTGCCTTAATAGTGTGGAGCGTTACAATCCAGAAAACAATACCTGGACACTAATAGCTCCTATGAATGTGGCTAGGCGTGGAGCTGGTGTTGCTGTACTTGATGGTAGGTTTGTGCAAATGGGGAAAAATGTGAAAAGTCCCTTGCCTCTGCAGTTCATAGCATCCCTTTGGGGGCTATAGATTTTCCTGAGCATCTAGCAGCACTTACATATTTTCTTTACTAGCACTTAGATATTTTCTTTACCTTACACAACCTCCATTAAGTGTGTTTGAGACTCACCTGAATTTGAAAAAGTGGCTAATGGTGTTCAGGGAGGAATTGAGGACTTAAGAATGAAAAACATTTATTTGTGTGGTAATCTATAGGGAAGATGTCAATTACCCTATTATAGAGTAGGGCAGACATAACGTGAGAATTGCCACCCCATCTTCTGACATTGTGACATGCCAAATGGGCACTATTTGATTATATGTTGTAAAGCAGGGATAGCCAGTGTAGTGCCTTCCAATTCCCAGTAGCCCCAATTCCCAAGTGTGGCTAGGTCAACAGTGATGGAAGTTTTAGTCCCAAAACATCTGGAGGGCACCATGTTGGCTACCCCTGTTGTAAAGGATGAGGTATCCCATAGCTAGCACATTGCTAAATTCTGCTTTAAGCAGCACTTCTCTGAACCAGTATTTTTGATGTCCTTGTATATTTATAGTAAGATGTATCCAGTTATTACTCCAGTTACTAAAACGTAACTTCTGTATCTAACTCTTATCTGTCCCTTGAAACAGGCATCTACTGAAACCTCTGAGAAGTAGGGCCCTTTTTATTGGCGAAAAGTTAAATGGCAAAATAAAGTTTGCTTCTGACTTGTTGCATGTTCCTGTACTGTGCCCTGCCAAGATTGTACACAGGGCAGAATACAGGAAATTGTACCCATCTCCTCAGTCAGTCATTTATTTCTCCCATAGTGACAGAGGTGGAAAGCAACCCTGAGGCTCATTTCTGAGTTCCTTTTGGTTACAAAAATAATCTTTAAAAAGCAGCTTGTTTTCCCTATTTGTTGTCACTCAGTGGTCCATACATATAAAATAGGTTGGGTTTAACCAGGGAGGGGTTTTATTTTTTACTGCTTATGGCCTAGAAACAGCTACACTTGAGTTTCCCAAAGTGTGGGGCATAGTCCATCAGGATAAATGATAGAGAAAAATTGGGAACACAGGTCTCTTGATGTTTGCAGACCCACCTCACTGGCTGAAGTTACAGTTGTGTAGCAAGAGGTGGTGTGTAGGAGCTGTGTTAGGGGGAGAGCCTAAGTCAGAGTACGCAGTGAAGAGGCAAAAAATACCATCATTGAGGTTCCTAGATTGGAGAAACCAGAAGAACTAGAAAATACTGAAGTAGCTGTAGTGTAGCTTTTTCATCTAGAAAGTGTTTTTCTTTTTCTTTGCTTCTGTGTGTGCTGCTTGGACTGCACAGTGACTGTCTTCTAAATATTGACTCCTATTCACTTCACAGGAAAGCTCTTTGTTGGTGGTGGCTTTGATGGTTCACATGCAGTTAGCTGTGTGGAGATGTATGACCCTGCTAAGAATGAGTGGAAGATGATGGGCAGTATGACCGTTCCAAGAAGCAATGCCGGTTTTGCAACAGTTGCCAACACTATCTATGCAGTGGGAGGATTTGATGGCAATGAATTTCTGAACACAGTTGAAGTCTACAATCCAGGGTCAAATGAATGGAGTCCATACACGAAGGTCTACAAATTTTGACTGACGCAAGTCTCTTTAAAACTAACAGGCTTAGTGATGTAATTGTTAGTAGAGGTACACATGTGAATTGGGGGGGGGGGGTTAAGTTGCCATCAGCAACACAAAGCTTTTGCATATTGCATACTATTAATATGCTGTACATATTTTTATTTAGACTACATGAAGGGTGTTCTGTGTTTTAGAATTTGTTACTTTAGACTCTGGAAGATAATTCAGAGAGAATAAGAATGAAAGCTGATGGCCTATCATTTCAAGAGCTTCCCCCAATGTTTGTTTTGCCAATTTGCACACACAAATACTCTTACATTAGAATTTGTTTCTGGTGCAGGAAAGATAGGATGTTCAGTGTGAGCAATTGCTTTTTAGGCCTTGTTCCAGTTTTTTATCTTAACTGGAACAATCTAATAAGCCTTATTTAAATAGATTCTGGCTTTATACAAAAAAGCTGACACACCTGCCAATTTGACTGCTTTTTATAACTTTTTATATATAAGTATAGTCAGTTGTTATATTCTGAAGTGACATGAGATGTGCGTTGAAGCAGAGTTGATCTCAAAGTTCAAAGACTGGAGTGAGACGTCATTTTTCATGTGTGAGAGCCTTTTTTTTTCCTGCTACAATGTTGTATGAAATCAAGTACACAGTACTGATTTTCATTGCATCTGACTGGAGTTTCTGAACATGGATGTAATGTAAGGAAAAATCTGGCTCCGAAATTCAACTAATGTAGAGGGGGTGCTTTTTTGTATGGTGGTTCAGTTAAGCGGTTGTAACAAACATGCAAAGCTGCAAAATGCTAACAATGTGTAATGTGTTAGCTAGCAAGCTTATCAATCTGAAAATTATTGTAAAAGTTTGTATCTTTCTACTGCAACCTGAAAACATGCTATAATAAAAAATCTGTGCTTAATTGTTTAACAGAGGCTGTTTATTATCCTATCTTGGACTTAACGTTTTCTACAATTCTGCATATCTTACTGTGTGCTAAGTTAGCACTCTGTTTGCATCAGCCCAGAAGCATTGGCTGTGTAAATTCAAACTACCAGCGGAAGAAAAATTAGGATCTTGCTCTTAAGTGCCTGTACATATTTAACCTTACAGGATTATGAAATTTTATTGTTCCTATATTACACCCTTCTCCAGTTTACTATTGGCAAAACTTCAGCTCCTGGGAGTCACACTGGCTAAATACATTTTCCTATTTTTATAAGCCACTGAACTTTCTAAAAGGTGGAGTATAAATCTACAAATAAAAAACAAAAATACAAGAAAAAATGGGTTTCATTTCCTTCCTCTGGACTCATTTGTGAAGCATTGCATCACAGGGATGTTCAGGTTGCAGAAACCAAAACCACACAGGTGGGGTTTTTGGAAACATCTGGGTATATGATTATTTCAATATGAATAAGTTAAAGTTGTTTAAACAAATCCTCCTTTCTTAAAGAACCTGTTTGCTAGATATTGTTAAGTAAAGCTTTCCCTTAAGTGACAAGGCTATTTTCTTCAATAGGTATACATTGTGGCTTGAGGCAGGAGCAGGGAACGCTTTGCCTCCAGATGTTGCTGGCTGCCTATTGGCTGCACTGGGTTCATCTTGCATACATTATGACATTTGACAAGACATCCTGTTGTTCTTGGCATAAATTTTACTTAAAGTGTAATCTGGGAGGCTGGTGTTGTGTAAACTAGCTTCACAGCATGAATGGTGCTAATCAGGACTGTACACTTTCACTGCCTGTGCGCCAAATACAGTTTACCATACCTTGTAACTGCTGTTCTGTGAACTACAATTCATTCAGTCTGAGGGGACATGCCTTGCAGAGGGTTTTAACTATTCTATCAAGTTTGCTCCCTTCCTCCTTAGCACAAATTTATGAAGTTGCAGTTCTAGAGGGACCACTATTTTCCTTCAGTTTCTGCAAAAATTCAAGATTAATTTCAACAAAATGCAGCATGGGTCACTTCTTTATTTTAAAAGAAAAAAATGCTTCCTGAGATGCATTAGCATGGTTGAGAGTTATTTTCTTATTAGCTTTGCTGCTTCAGAATAGGAGATGTTGATGTTAGATACCCTAAGCTCTTAGAACAGGACAGCATAGGCCTGTAGCCAATGGGGGCACCCCCCTAGAGCTGTACTCCCCCCGAGTTTGGGGGGAAATTGTCTCTTTAATTTGTGACATGACAATGACAACTTCTCTCATGGATGACAGAGGTCTCCAAGCACGTAATGTAGCTTCCCCCTACAGCTCAGAGACAGGAAACGCTTCAGCAAATACTTTTGCTCCTCCCCTCTTGTTGAGGCTCAGTTTCATTTCCTGTCTCAGCTCGGAGCACATCCTACTGAGTTGTCTCCTCTCCGAAGGGTAATAGTTTCTTCTCCCTTAGTGTTTTATCTCTTTATTTGTTTCTTGCCCTTCTTTTGTCGTTACTTTTTAAAACAAATCTGTCACATTTGTCTCCTTCCCTCTATCAGTTTTCCTCGCCTTCTGTCAGCTGTCTTTCTTGTCTTTCTCCCTGCGAGACATGGAGAAAGCAAAAGGTCATGCAACAAGAAAGAAGAAATATTCTAAGAAGCCTGGGCATCGGCAGTGGCCGCAGTCAGTTCCTGCCCGCTCCTGCTTCCTGCCAATTTTCAGCAAGGGCTGCTTATTGGCTGCAATGACCCGCTTGAAGGGATGTCTTCAGGGCTTAGCTTTGCAGCCCCCATTAGCCTACACACGATTACCGAGGCCTCAGCACCCAGCTGCAGGCAGCCTTCAAAGAAAAGGCATTCTAAGAGCCTTGGGCAGCACTCGGCAGTAGCTGCACTCAGCACCCAGCCACTACAGATTCATGCCATTATGCAGCAGGCACCAAAATTTCATCAAGGGGCTCTGCTATCCCCGGTAGGGAAGTCCACGGAGGTGTCACTAAGATCGCTGGGGTTCAGGGAAGCACCGGTCGGTGCCTGCCATTGCGGGAAGGAGTGGAGCAGCAGCACCCATCTGTCTGGAGCAGCCCACCATTTCTGAGCACAACAGAGGTGCCCGCCATTTTGGAGCACAGTGGAGCTGCTACACCTGATGAATTGCATGTCCCAGATCCCTGTATTTAATGACAAGTGTGTATGGGGAGCAAGAACCCTATCCTCTGATGAAGAGGTGGTAGTAATGAGGCATGGCCAGTCAAGCCATGCTTCAGTTGTAGAACAGCCTGTTCACAGATCAGGCCAGTTGCAACAGGTTATCCCCATCCAGCAACAGCCCAACAGGTCTTGCTGCCCAACCTTTTGTCACCTGAGGTGTGATTTTTGCTCCTGGCTGCTTTTATGGCTCAAAGTGCTCTGTACTGGGTGTGGTGATTTTGGCCTCACTATTTTTGCCCTTGGCTGCATTTAGGTCAGACCGCTCCCCTCTACTGTGTGTGGTTGTTTTTGACTTCGCTAATCCACTGCACCCCTCTGTGTGTGTTGATTAATCAGGAATTTATCCATATAATGCGCTTTCACTGTGTGTAACCTGGGCTGTTTTTATGGATATCATTGAGGCACAGCGCAGTGATATGCAACTGCAGCCATCTCAATGGCCATCAGTTTTATACATTTCACGGCCCATCTCAGAAGGAATTTAACTGGGAGGAATGTTGACCTGCAATTTGGGCTTCACCTTGTGTGCACAGTACTTGGTTACCTCAGGCCCTATGGTAAGCAAGGCAGCCAATACCTTCCAAGTATTCCTTAGAAGTTGCACCAGAGCAGCAACATGTGGTGTGGACGCTGCTTGGGGTGAAATAAATGGGCAGCTCTTTATCACTCTCCACTGCGGTTTGAGTCCTAGCCTGTCTAGTGACTATGGAAAGGGCTTAGCTTTTCCACTCAGAACGTTGAGAAAATCCAGATTGTGTTATAATGTGTATAACGGAACTACAGTACAGCTACTTTGATAGTCTCAGGGAACTGATTACAATGTACTGCGTTAAGGATAAAGAAACTAGCTGGAAGGTCTGGTTTATCTTGTGTATGCAGATGTAATGGGCAGATAGCCAAACGGTGGCACATCTTGTCTTACGTTTCCTGTGTTAAAATGCTTGAGCTGTGTAACTTTTTATTGCCACGTAGCATTACTGAGATAAAGTATAAAAACAAGACCTGCTCAGTAATATGGCAGGCAACTTACATGAGTGGTGAGTGTGTCTCTATTCTGCAGAATAAATTTGGGTTGAACCCTCGACTGACTGACTTCTCATTCTTGGTGGTAAATCAGAAAAAGCCTACCAAGGGGAACGAACAGCAATATTTGCAACAAAAACCCTTAGGAAAGGGCCTAGCTTTGCTACGCAGAATCCTTGGACAGAAATATGGTGTAGGCCTCTGCTGAGGAGGTTTCCCGCAGTTTTTATGGTCCTAGTCTGTCCAGAGACTGGAAAGGGCCCAACTTTACCGTGAAGAGCTCTTGGACAGAGATATGGCACAGCCCTTTGCTGAGGAGTTTTCCCGCCATTTTTATGGTCCTAGTCTGTCCAGTGATATTTATTTATTTAATTAATTAATTAAGCTTATATACCGCCCGACTAGCAACAGCTCACTGGGCGGTGAACATTAAAAATACAATCAAAATAACACAAAACTGTACACAAAACTGTACAGCCTAAAATCAAAATATAATAATTTAGAATTAACAGGAATTAAAATGCCTCAGAGAAGAGAAAGGTTTTAACCTGGCGCCGAAAAGATGATAGTGTCGGCGCCAGGCGCACCTCCTCAGGAAGACCATTCCATAGTTCGGGGGCCACCACTGAGAAGGCCCTAGATCTTGTCACCACTCTCCGGGCTTCCCTATGAGTCGGAACCCGGAGGAGGGCCTTCGTAGTAGACCGTAGTGTACGGGCCGGTTCATATCGGGAGAGGCATTCGGACAGATATCGTGGTCCCACGCCGTATAAGGCTTTATAGGTAAGTACCAACACTTTGAATCTGGCCCGGAAGCATATTGGAAGCCAGTGCAAACGGGCTAGCACAGGTGTTATATGCTCAGACCGCTTAGTTCTTGTTAGCAGTCTGGCCGCCGCATTTTGCACTAGCTGTAGCTTCCGAATCGTCTTCAAAGGTAGCCCTACGTAAAACGCATTGCAGTAGCCCAGACGCGAGGTTACCATAGCATGTACCACTGATGAGAGGTCCTCCTTACTCAGGGACGTAGCTGGGCTACCAACCGAAGTTGGTAGAATGCATTCCGGGCCACCAAGGCTACATGAGCCTCAAGTGTGAGGGAAGAGTCTAAGATGACTCCCAGACTACGCACCTGTTCCTTTAGGGGGAGTGTAACCCCATCCAGGACAGGGTATATATCCACATCCGATCAGAGAAACCATCCACCAACAGCATCTCAGTCTTGTCAGGATTGAGTCTCAGTTTGTTAGTTCTCATCCAGTCCATTGTCGCAGCCAGGCAACGGTTCAGCACGTTGACTGCCTCACCTGAAGAAGATGTAAAGGAGAAGTAGAGCTGCGTGTCATCAGCATACTGATGACAACGCACTCCAAAACTCCTGATGACCGCCCCCAGCGGCTTCATATAAATGTTAAAAAGCATGGGAGACAGAACCGAACCCTGCGGGACCCCACATTGGAGAACCCACAGTGTCGAGCAATGTTCCCCAAGCACTATCTTCTGGAGACGACTCGCTAAGTAGGAGCGGAACCACTGCCAAGCAGTGCCTCCAACTCCCAATTCCGCAAGCCTCTCCAGAAGGATACCATGGTCGATGGTATCAAAAGCCGCTGAGAGGTCAAGGAGAATCAACAGAGTTACACTCCCTCTGTCTCTCTCCCGACATAGGTCATCAAACAGGGCGACCAAGGCAGTCTCAGTGCCAAAACCAGGCCTGAACCCCGATTGAAATGGATCTAGATAATCGGTTTCATCCAATAGCGCCTGGAGCTGGTCAGCAACCACACGTTCCAGGATCTTGCCCAGGAACGGAACATTGGCTACTGGTCTGTAGCTGCTGACATCCTCTGGGTCCAAGGAAGGTTTTTTCAGGAGTGGTCTCACTGCCACCTCTTTCAGACAGCCAGGGACCACTCCCTCTCGTAAAGAGGCATTAATCACTTCCTTGATAGTGGGCCTAGCTTTCCATTCACAGCCCTTGGGCAGGGATATGGGATAGTCCTTTGCTGAGGGGTTTCCCACCATTTTTATGGTACCTGAGGTTGTTTCCTGCCATTTTTATGGTCCTTGTCTGTCCAGTGATGGTGGAAAGGGCCTAGCTTTCCATTCAGAGCCCTTGGGCAGGGATATGGGATAGTCCTTTGCTGAGGAGTTTTTCCCTGCCTTTTTATGGTACCTCTGTTCCCACTTGATCCTAGTGTGCGTAGTGACTGTGGAAGGGGCCTAGCTTTCTGGTCAGAACTGTTGGGCAAAGATGTCATTGTCATGGCTGGAAAGCTTTTCCCCCTTTCTTTATGAGAGACATTAGAACCAGGGCCGGCTCCAGGCATGCGGGGGCCCTTGGGCATCAGCTTGCCCTGGCCACCCGGTGTGTGTGCGCATGCATGCACGCACGTGTGTGCATGTGCCCCCCGCACCCCCCACACCCCTTACCTGTCTAGTCTTTACCATTGCCCTTATTGAAGATGGCGGCCATGGTTTCCCTAAGGAGAATGAAGCCTCCGGTGCCATCTTTGTTGATGGCACACATGCGTGCTATGCGCGCACATCTCTGACATCAACTATGATGGCGGCAGTGGCTTCAGTACCTTTGGGAAGCTGCGGCAGCCATCTTCATTAAGGGCAATGCTAAAAAGCCGGCTAACAGGTAAGTGGGGGGCGTGGGGGGACGTGGATCGCGGAAGGGGAGCAGAGGGCCCCTCAGGGGCTCCTGTAGCTCTGGCCAACAGCTGTCTTAAAGGGGTTGTTACTGTTGCCAAATTTGGGATAAACTTTGCTAGGTAAGTCACCATTCCTAGAAATCTATGAAGATCAGCTTTGGAGGTTGGGCCTGGCAAACAAGAGGTCTTCTGTATCTTTAAAAGTTGGACAGGGGGAAGGGAGAATTGCACCTTGTGTTTTTTCTCATTGCAGAGTTGCAAGAACACCTGCACTTGGCTGACTTTCTCTTCTCCTAAAGATACAGGATCAGTCTCAGGCCAAGAACCTGGCAACCCTAACCTGGAGTGAGGGAATGCTTTGGTCCAGTAGTATAGTTGATTATTGTTATATAGGTAACAAAGACAAGACAATTAATTCAGCAAAGAACTAATTCTTATTTAATGAAATAGCTCAAATTATTAAGCTTTTATAAAAAAAAATTAAGACATCAAAAATAAAAGTTTACTTCAATACAAATGAATACAAGTCAATCCAGTTTAAAAGGTGGACCACCCTGTTATCTAGGTAACAGCTGTAAACTGGACTGGGAAAATAAGTACTAGGTATGCGAGAATATGTTCTGTTGTTAGCTGGGTTTTTGTGGACATAGAAATATCAGACGACTAGTTTGGTCATATTGCCTTTTGTTACAAGAACCAATCCCTTTCCCTCGCTACTCTCTCCTTCAGTTGCCAACATTCAGCTTTAGTGGCCACAGTAACGATGTGACCAGCACCGAGAGACAGGATGAAATACAACATTTATTAACAAATATAAATAAAAAGCTTCTCTATGATTCCTTCCACGCTAGGTCCATTACGTGCAGGTGAGACATTGCTCTTCCACAATCAGTTAGAAGCAGAATGAAAGCAGTGGTTCCACCTGTCACTCATTATAGCACTATGTTCCCCATAACCACTGACAATATCTTTATACCATTACGAAAGTCCCTTTAATGAGAATTTGCTAAGGGTGCAATCCAACTACTGTTTACATTGGGCTGAGGGGAGTTGGATAAGGTGGACCTCGGGCTGAACGGTCTGGGTCCCGCCTACACAGGCATAAGTCCTTTATCCCAGCTCAGCCAGAGGTCCACTGGAGAAGCCCAGCCCTGCGGAAGGGGAGCTGGCGGAAGGCCTGCAAAACAGGTGTTCTGGGAGCATGTTGGAGGAGGGGCCAAGGGGGTGGACTTATGTGATGTCCAGTTCCCTTTTGGCTCCCTCCCAGCAGCTGGTACACTGGGAAAAGGGGTTGTGGAAGGAAATGTATTTTGTTTTCTTCCACTGTGCCCTGCTGGTGCAGTCAGCGTCCTTCTCTCCAAGAGGCCTCTGAGCAGCAGCTGGATGTGGCCACCACTCCTGCTGGCCTCTGATAAGTTGGATTGCTCTGTAAGACTCATAGCTCCTGCTTCTGCTCGCACCTCCCAGTCACAGGTATTATTAGCTCTTTAATTTGCCTTTTACTGTTTGCATACAGCCACAAGTGACCCTGTACTTAATAATTTGCACATTCATTTTTATTTGTGCAATTGCACTTTTTCAAAAAGACAAGTATTTATTTGTGCACTGGCCCTATAATTTCATTATTGTGATCATTTTTAAAAGCCAAAGGCAATAGGGAGAAGTACCCCAGCAGGTCATCAACACCACTGTTCAAAGTTGAAAAACTGCCACAATTGAGTTCTGAAAAAGGTGGGAAGAGGGGGAAAAGGAAAAAGGAAAGAAAAAAGATGGGAGGGCAACAAGGGAAACACTGAAATATAATGATTGGGCAGCAAAGTCATCTGGATTCTTTTGATGGTTCTCCCCAGATGTTGGGCAACTTCTCAGACTGTGTGTGTGTGGGAAATTCCATCCCTCACTGGCTGTGTCTACACACAGCACATTAAAAGAGTTAGGTCTAGTTTAATATGTCTGCAATGTTTTCCTATATAATATTATTGTGTCATGCTACCATGCTTCTGGACACCCTACAAAAATCCAGAAGATACTTCACAACCAAACAGCTGCCTCAGAAGAGTGGGGCTGGATGTCTCTCTCACACTGGACAGAGGTGTAGTTGTGGGAGGTCACAGACCCCTTTCTTTTGGGTAGGGTTGCCAGGTTCAATCCCTGAGCCTGAGCCTGTATCTTTAGGAGAAGAGAAACTCAGCCAAGTGCAAATGTTCTTGCAACTCTGTAATGGGAAAAACCACAAGGTGGAATCCTCCCTCCCCCCTGCACAACTTTTAAAGATACAGAAGACTTCTTGGTTGCCAGGCCTGGCCTCCAAGAGGTCTTCTGTATCTTTAAAAGTTGTAGAGAGGGAAGGGAGGATTCCACCTTGTGGTTTTTCCCATTACAGAGTTGCAAGAACACCTGCACTTGGTTGACTTTATCTTCTAAAGATACAGGATCAGTCTCAGGCCCTGAGCCTGGCAACCCTAGGGAGCAGGGTCCCTAGGTACAAGCAAATCAGCATCAATAGGGAGCATGTTAGCCACTGAAAAGTGTCTTGCCACTTGACTGACATGCTTCCTTGTCCTTTTGTGCTGATTGAAGCCAACCAGAGTGAAAGGGGGTGAGTCAGTCACTGAGAAGTCTCTTTTCAGTAGCTAACACACACCTCCCCTTTTCATGCTGCTTGGCTTCTAGAGCAATTGAGAAGTCAGCTTCATGGCAAAGAAGCTTGGTCTCCCAAATCCTAGTCCCACACTTGGCTTCATTTCAGAATTATTAAAATCAAAAAGTTTCTGCCAACATTTAGCCCCTAGGGAAAGAGAGATTGGGGGGGGGGAACCTGTGCACATCAGTTTATTCTAGTTCTTTAATTCTGTAATTACAGAAGAGATGGTAAATCCTGGGGGTGTGGCTGTGAGGGGGTGTGGTGCGACTATCACAAAGGGACCCTGCACTTCTAAATTTGCCACTACACCACTGCACTAGACAAGAATAGACATCCATAGTAAGTAACAAGTCTTCCATTTTCAGTCCAGTGGAAGGGAAACATCCACACATGGAACACGTTGAAACTTAGTCCCTTGAATGGTAAAATTAAAAGGTGGCTGTGAAGTTACAATGGTGGGAGAATATGCTCCCGAGGCTGGAAAATGACTGGAAAGCTAGACACACAGCTTGCAATTTCAGCCAGTTTATGCTGTGGGAGGCTTCTGATGGGAGACCAGAATTCCTTTATCACCTGGTCCTGACAGGGAGCCTCCCCACCTCACACCTGCTGAGATGGGCCAGGCTGATTCACCATGAAAGGTCTTTTGCATATGCTCCAGGACCTGCATCATCTAGTGGTTCTTGAGCGCAATGTCTGATTGAAAAGGCAACAGGAGTCACTGGAGAGAACTATGGAAGCAAACTGTCAGGACTGTGGTGGAAATAATCACTTCAAGAAGATAAGTATTTGCACTAAGTCCTGGTACGTCTCAAAATGTGATCACAGCTTCTTCCCTGAGCTTGATCCTTTTGTCCTTGGAGAAGCTGACCACACCTGCTGGTGTCTAAATGAGCATCAAGGTGTTACTGGACTGGGAAAAACAAATATGGCCTTTGTCCATGTTCACTACAAACCCATGGAGCTGCAGATTCCAGAGTAGGTTTAGGTATTTACTTTGCCCTAATGAGTGAGGATGTCCTGAGCAATAGGTTGTCCAGGTAAGGATACACATACACTCCCTAGACATAGGCTGGCTACTATACCGATAATCAGCTTGGTAAATATATGTGAGGCTGAAGCAAGGCCAAAGGGGAGCACCTGGTACTGGTAGTGTTGTTCAGATAGCAGAACTGGAAAAAAAAATCCTGTCCAGTTCTGCAAGCATAAATTATATGCTTCAGAGGCCTATGGATCAGAAGAAGTTCCCCATGTGAAGGGCTTCCCAGAAAATTGTCATGGTCTCCATCCTGAACCATATCCCAAATTTGTTGACATACTTCAGTTTCAAACTAGCCCACCAGGTTCCACCTTTCTTCAGTAGTACAAAAAAGGTAAAATACACCCTCTGACTGAAGAACAGACTTGATTGACCTTATGCCCAGGAGGTGATTGATCATTTTCTCCACTAATGCCTGCTTCGGTGGTAACTTGCAGACTCGAGAAGTTAGGAACCTGTCCCTGGGTATTGAGAACTCCACCGAGTATCCCTGTCTGATTATCCTCAACACCCAGATGAAAAAGTTGCAGATGCCGTCCTGTTGGGAGTCAGGATGGTGTCAGAACTGTTGTCTTATAGGTTTATTTCCCTGGGAGAAACTGCCCTTGAAGGTCCCTGCACGCTGGTCCTTGCCTTGGAACCTTAGGCAAGTCTATGGAGGGCTAGATGAAATTCCCAAAATGGAAGGGAATTCTGTAAGGTCAAAAGGAAGGAGGGGCTCTGTTCTGCGGCTGCTTCCTTTCATCCCTTTTCTGAGTGAATGGCATTGCCTTTTTCTTTTATTTAGTTTCAGTTAATATGTCCTTACGTACCTCTTCTAAAAACAAATACAATATCTTAAAGGAGTGAGGTTTCATTTTGAGGCAGGATTAACAGACCCGTGGCAAAGTCACAGAGCTCTGCATGCCATGGCAGGTGCCACAATATCCCTAGCCAAGAATTGGTTTGAATCAAACATGTCATCCAATACAAATCCTTAAGACAATTTAAGGTGACTCTGTTAAGATCTGGTCATTTTAGTTGCTCATCAGCTAATCAGATCCTGTAGTCAGAGCAATAATGCTCATGGAGAAAAGGAGGCTGCCGTTGCTGCTGCTGCCCAGGGCTAGCACCTATGCCTCATGGGCTTTTGAATATGGTCAGTTCTGAATGACTTTCTTCCTGATTTTTCAGCATTGAACCTCCATCCTTGGGCACAAACACACTAGAAACCTACCCTGCCACCTTTGGAAACACATAGAAACACTGCAACATTAGCCTGCTTTGCCATGCAAGTGTAAGCACACTGCTTTAATAAAGAGAAAAAAGGGATCTCTTAGAAGAAGGCTTGGATGACAGACATACTGAGGCAGCTCTGACATAAAAGCTGAGATAGTTCAAGCTGAGTATTCCGTATGCCAAGCGCAGATCTGGCTTTTGTTACAGTGCACACAAATCCTCATTCCTCCTCGTGCTACCTTGATCAAGAATAGTTTTAGATTGACTGTTTGCTTCATCCTTGTTTGTTTCTTACTGGACTGCTTTTGTTTGGGAGCGGGAGAAGGACCCTGATGCTGAATGGTTTCTCTCATTGTTTAGAGGCAACCTCACGTCCCCTTTTAAGGCTATTCTCGCTGCAGTGGCTCTGGATTCTTTGCCAACCCCTCAATCACAACTGTCTCCTGGGAAATTTGCTGTCAGAACCCTGAAGCAGTAAAAGTGCTTGCTACAGCTACTTCTAACACCACAGAACCATTGGGGGTACCTCAAAATTTGCCAAGGGGGTGGGAGTAAGCTTAAGGTACTCACATTCCCACTAAATGTACATGCAGAAGAAGAGGTGTTTAGGAGGATTCTTAGTAAGGAGGGACATGGGTGATGCCACCCCAATTTCAGTGATCACGGGTAGAGGAAAGTATAGCCATGGGGGGATGGTGAATTACCATAGAAGATGAGGGCAACACTATCTATGCCTTGTTCCTCCCTCCCACTCCTCTCATGGATGGGTTCCTTGTTGCGCATCTGCTGTGCCCACTGGCCTGTTGGTGTTGTTGTTTAACACCAGATCAGTACACAATAAGACCATACTCATCCATTATTTAATTGTGGATGAAGGTGCCGATTTGGTGTGCATTACTGAGATATGGGTGGGTGAGCTGGGAGGAGTTGATCTGATGCAGTTTTGCCCACCTGGAAACTCAGTGCAACACCAGTACAGGCTGCAGGGATGGGGTGGGGGGAGTTGCTGTGGTCTACAGAACTGTTACCTCTGTTACCAGGAAACCACTTTGTCTTGGAGCTGGCTGCGAGGGCCTGCACCTGGTGTCGGGCCCAGGAGACAGGAAACTAGGGTTGCTGCTGGTGTACTGCCCACCCTGCTGCCCGGCAGCTTCTCTGACTGAGCTGGCGGAGGCAATTTCAGCTGTGGCATTGGAGGAGCCCAGAACGATAGTCCTGGGTGATTTCATCCATGCTGAAGCTGCCTCTAGTGTTCTGGCTTGGGACTTCATGGCGACCATGGGGCTGTCTCAAGTTGTCACCGGCCCAACACATAGGGCAGGGCACACCTTCGACTTGGCTTTTGCTCCAGATGGAGGAAAGGATGGTCTGAGGATGGGGGGGTGGATGTTACCCCATTGTCATGGTCAGACCACTTCCTAATGAAGTTTAGACTTGTAGCTCTGATCCTTCGCTGCAGGGGTGGTGGACAGATTAAGATGGTCCGCCCCCAGAGACTAATGTAATCCACTGGATTCCTGAAAGCCCTGGGGGAGTTCCCAGTAGATAGAGCAGGTGACCCTGTTGAAGCCCTTGTCACGCTGTGGAACAGCAAGGCACGTCTTGCTCGTGACACAGTTGCCCCCGAGCACACTCTCTGGCATTGTGGAGCCTGGTTTGCACCTTGGTACACCAGTGAGCTAAGGGCAACGAAACAGGCTGGACGATGGCTAGAGTGCAATTGGCAAAAGATGTGCTGTGAGGCTAATCGGGCACGAGTAAAACATCGTAACTGTGCCTACTATGTGGCGGTGAGGGCAGTGAAAAAGGCCCACTTCTCTGCTTCCATTGCATTCTCAAGTAGCTGTCCAGTGCAGCTTTTCCGTATTGTTGGGTCTGTTGACATCAACTCCAGGAAATGGAGTCTTAGACCCTTCGGAAGCCCACTGTGAACTGTTTGCAAGGCACTTTGAGGGTAAAGTTGCTCGCCTCCGTAGCAGTCTTGATGCCCCATCCACATCTACTGTAGTCCCCACTGAGGTGTCCAGTGCAACATCTGCTACAACCTATTGGGAACGGTTTCAGTTGATGCGGCCTGATGACATTCACAAGGTGCTTGCAATGATGCGGCCAGCAACGTGTCCTCTCGACCCTTGCCCTTCTTGGCTTATTAAAGCTTGCTGAGGGGGTTTGACCGAGTGGATCCAAGGTGTGGTCAATGCATCATTGGGGGAGGGAGTGGCTCCAGCCCTCCTGAAAGAGGCAGTGATCTGACCACTCCTGAAAAGCAACCCTGGACCCATTGGTCTTTGACAATTACCAACCGGTCGCAAATACCCCTTTTAGGGAAGGTGACTGGGAGGGTTGTGGCGCAGCAATTGCAAGTACTCTTGGATGAAACATATTATCTTTACCCGTTCCAGTCTGGGTTCAGGGCTGGTTATGGGACTGAATCAGCCTTGGTCGCCCTGCCGGATGACCTTTATCAGAAGGACTGGGAGAGTGCGACCCTGTTACTCTTACTTGATCTCTCAGTGGCTTTTGCTACCATTGACCATGGTATCCTTCTGGTCTGACTTGGCGAGATGGGTATTGGAGGCACTGTTTTACAGTGGTTCTGAACCTATCTTCAAGGTCGTTTTCACAGAAAGCATTGGGTGATTGTCTTTCGGCGCCCTGGCAGTTGTGTTGTGAGGTGCCACAGGGTACCATCTTGTCTCCCATTCTGTTTAACATCTATATGAAGCCCTTGGGAGTGAGATTTGGGACAAGGTGTCAGCAGTACACTGATGATATCCAGCTCTATTTCTCTGTAACATCTGAATCAGGAGAGGCCGTGCAAGCCCTGGTCTGCTGCCTGGACTCAGTAGTGGGCTGGAGGAGGGTCAATAAACTGTGTCTGAATCCTAACATGATGGAGGTGTTGTGGGCTGGTGGTTGCAGAGTTCAGATAATTGGTCAGTTGCCTGCTTTGGATGGGGTTGTACTCGCTCTGAAAGAGCAGGTCCGCAGTCTGGGGGTGCTCCTGGATCCATCTTTGTTGCTAGAGGCCCAGGTGACCTCAGTGGCTAGGAGTGCCTTTTATCATCTTCAGCTGGTAGTCAGCTGTTACCGTTTCTGGACCGGGATAGCCTGACCACTGTTGTCCACGCACTGCTAACCTCCAGGCTGGATTACTGTAATGCACTCTATGTGGGGCTGCCCTTGAGGTTGGTCCAGAAGTTGCAGCTGGTGTAAAATGCGGCAGTGAGACTGCTCACTGGGGCAGGGTATCGCCAACATGTCACCCCGCTGCTGAAATAATTGCACTGGCTGCCCATTTGCTACTGGGCCATGTTCAAGGTTCTAGTTTTGGTGTACAAAGCCCTATACAGCTTGGGAGCAGGATACATGAAAGACCATCTTATCCCTTATATACCCAGTTGATCACTGCGCTCTGCAGATGAGGGCCTCCTGCAGATGCCATTTTATCAGTAGGTCCGTTCTGCACAACATAGGAAACGGACCTTCAGTGTGGCAGCACCTACCCTGTGGAACTCCCTACCCTTAAATATTAGACGGGCGCCATCTCTGTTATCTGATCCGCTCCTCACAACATAGTGAGATTTAGCCTTGTTTTTAATTCTGTCTTCCGCAGAATGACGTTTCCAACCTGAATCCATGGTCAAGCAGGGAGGGCAAAAGAGTGAAGAGAACAATAGGAAATGTAGAAGTTTATTATCATCATCATCATCAGAAGAGGCTGGAAAAGATAAAATGTCAAGAAATTAATATTGAGATGAAGATGTAAAACACCCTTTGCCAACCTGGTGGCCTCCAGCTGTTCTGGACTACAACGTCCATCAGCCCTAGCCAGCTAGGGTGGTAAGGAACTGGAGCAAAACGTCCTCTGCCTACCTAGATCATCAGAGCTGATCACATGAACTTGTCTTTCCTGGGTAGTGGCTGGAGGCTACCCATGTATGAATGCCTCCATCCTGTTGACTTAGAATGTAGTAGGCCAATAGCCTTGGGTAGATCTCTTCCCAGCCTTCTCTCCTAGAAGTCTGTGGCCAGGGACTGATCCTAGGGCCTCCTGTGTGCTCCATGCCTGTGCTATTCCACTAAATACTGCTCTATCTGGAGATCCTTTGGTACCATCTGTATGAATGGAATCACTGAGGGTAGAAGAGGTATGTTATGGATTGTGGAGTACAATGGCTCCATCACAAACTTCTTGTCAAGTCTGCTCAGTCTGGCTGTGTAATTTGATCTATGGAATGGGAGATACAGAGATTCTCACTGCCTTTACAAATGTTATTGGTCATAAGCAAACTTATCCCCAAGGTATGCTTTGTTTCACAGCAGTTGCTTTCCCATCTCCTAGGGTGGAATTTGAATTATCTCCCCTTCTCCTCTCCACTGAGCTATTATACAGCTCAGTTTTGGTTCCTATGAGTTTGCTATTCTAGCTTCTGTTGGTGCCCTACCCATGGAGCTCTTTTCCCTCTTGCTAGCAAAAGCTTGTTCCTGTCCCAAAAACATTGTTCCCACAGTGGGACATGAGCCTTCTCCCAGTGAGCCCACGGATACTTCATGCATACCTCTTTCCCACATGGCTATGGAGCTGTCTGCCTGCTATGATTGAAATGGCATGCCTTCTATTCCTGTTAACCTTTGAATTCACACTAGCAAAAAGATTGTTGTCCTTACTCAGGCTGCCAGAGGATTCAAATTCCTGTTTGTAGGCATAGCATTCTCCTGGCCTAATGCTGTAGTTAGCACTGTGATGAGGAACCTCCGACTTGCAAGGCTGTTTCCCCCAAATCATGGCCACCTGATGCAATGCAGCTGCAAAGGACACTGCTGTAAAGAAACAATTGGGAGCTTTAAATGTTGCATCCAATTGTTCCTTGGCAAAAGCAAGGCCTTACAGCAAGCCCTGCTGGTATCAGCTGTGCTATGGAGTTCCCAATCAGAAACTCCATAGTCCAGTCGATCCCTGCCTTAAACATGGCTTGCTGTAAGCACTCTTCATAGAATCTAGTGGTCTATAAGGCCATCAACTCCAACCCCCTGCTCAATGCAGGAATCCAAATTAAAGCATACCCAACAGGTGGCTGCCCAACTGCCTCTTTAATGCCTCCAGTGTTGGAGAGCTCACCACATCCTTAGGTATTTGGTTCATTGTTATACCACTCTAACAGTTAAGTTTTTCCTGATGTTCAGTTGAAATCTGGTTTCCTACAACTTGAGCCCATTATTCTGTGTCGTGCACTCTGGGATGACCAAGAAGAGCTCCTGGCCTTCCTCTGTGTGGCAACTTTTTAAGTACATGAACAGTGCTATCATATCTCCCCTCAGTCTTCTCTTCTCAAGGCTAAACATGCCCAATTCTTTCAATCTCTCCTCATAGGGCTTTGTTTTCAGTCCTGATCTTCCTCATTGCCCTCCTCTGAACCTAATCAGTTAGTTGCTGCTTACACCAAGCCCTGTTGAGTCACCTGATGTCACTGACATCAGATGACTGACAGGTGGATAGTCCCACCCATCAAAGTGCCCCGTAGTAGATGGGTAGAGCTCAGGATCCAGGCCACTGGCCAGATCCTGTTCCCATTCCTTAGTGTATTCATGGAGGTTCTATGAACCACTTTTTTGGGGCAGCATGATTGTTCTGTGTTACACAGAGGGCATGGCGTAGGATAAGTGATGTCAACAAGTTGCTCCCATTTGTTGCTGTATGGTGCCTTACAAATGTGAGAAAAGTGGGGACACTGTTGTCTGGGAGGCTGGTGTTGCACTCATGTCCTGCTTTTGGGCTTACCGTAGGCATCTTGTTGGTCACCATGAGAACAGGATGCTGGACTAGATGGGCTACTGGCCTGGTCCAGCAGTCTTTTCTAATGTTCTTAGGTGATGACCGATGGGTGACAACAGTGTTGGTAGGGACCCTGTCGAAGTAGCTGTCATAACTGTGATGCTAACTCTCTTTTCTACTACTACTCTTACGCTTTAGAGAAATTACACGTTGCATTAACATGCATTGTTTGGTCTTGCAGGTTAATTTTTTTTATTTGTACATAAAAATCAGGATTGTGGGGAAGGGGCTTCACTCTTTACTTCCACACTACAGTCCTGGTTAAAATTGTTCCACCCAACTTGCTATTCAGCTTCACATACACACGTGCATGTCTAATGCAAATACCAGCTTTGGGGAGACTTTAAAAGTTCTCCCCCCTAGCTGAGAGTCCCAATTCTAAATCTCTTCCCCCTCCCCAGCAGCTGCTATTTACACACAAAAACATGCAAAGCCAAACTATACATTTAATGTAATGTACAGTTTGGGCCCTTAAACATGACTGCTGACAAAGCAAATAATACTGTTTAGTTACACTGGTCTAAGGTCCAGTATAATGGTGGCCATCTTTGACTGGTCGACAAGATTGCTGCATTCAGCTAAAAGGAAAAAACACTGTTTCTTCAAAAGCTGCAGTTGACTGCACAATTAGAGCCATCCCCTGTTCTTGATCTCCAGACAGACAGATTCATAGCACTGTTTAATATTGTATTCCAGTTGAGCTAGTTGGCCACATCCAATTGATAACCGATCCCTGGGAGGAGGGGGAAGGGGAGGAGACAAGAAAAGATGTAAGTTTTATTAAAATCTGACCCAATGCTATCACTTATTCCTTTAGCAGTTTTTCAACTGCTTTGTTGCAACGGTTACATTGGCTTCCAGTTCAGTTCTGGGCCCAATTCAAAGTCCTGGCTATGGCTTTTAAAGCCATAAACAGCTGAAGACCAGGCTCCTTGAAAGATTGTCTTCTCCAATATGAACCTGCCCATATACTGAGATTAGGAGAGACTCTCCTCTGCATTCCTCAGTACGACTGGTGGCTGCACCCAGGCTCTGGAACTCCCTATGAAGGGAGGCCTTTCACTTTTTGAGTTGATCTTAGTCTAGTCTAGGTCATTAATTTTGTTATGCTACACAGCTTATTGGCCTTCAGTGAAAACTGGCTGCTGGTTGTTGTTTTTACCTCTTGGGTTTTAAAAAATATTTATGATGCATTTTTATGGTGGTTAGTTGCCTTGGGCAATGACACCTGGGAAAAACAATAAGTGAGATACCTGGGCTCCTTTGGGAGGGAGGGCAGAATAAACATTTAATAATAAATAAAACAAATTTCTAAAATCAATAAATGGTTTGATATCAGTTTGATCCTTTTTTATTGTTTGAAACAACATACTCCTGTTAGAAAAGAAGTTTATTTAAAATCAGGTAGCATTCAGAATGCTAACTGGGCCAGTCTTGGCACAGCTTCTTTCTAAATCAGGTTTGGGGAACGGCAGGCCTGTAGCCAAATGTGGCCTTCCTTGGCTCTTTAACTGTCCCTTGGGAGTCTGCCCAGGCCCTGCCTGCTCCCCAGGTGCCACACCCCTTCTCGGCCCTGCTCCATTGCATGTGCTTGATGTGCGATGTCTCTCGCTACCCTGGGTGGAGAGTTGCGTGTGTGGAAATGTGCATAGAAACATCTGACTGAAAGAAGGCTACTATAGAAGGAGAGAATCACATTGGTTGCTCTGCCCATTTCTGTCTCTGGCCCCCCACCACTGGCATGAAGCTCCTGGAAAGTTGCCTATAAATGAATCAACCCTTGGACTTGTATTTAAGTCCTACTTAGAGTAGACCCCCTGAAATTAATGATCTTAAGTTAATCATGTCTATTAATTTCAATGGGTCTCCTCTCAGTAGGACTAGCACTGAATACCACCCATGGGCTGAAAAAGGTTCCCCACCCCTGGTCTCAATTAAGACAAAATTGCTAGACAAGAGCGAGTATCTTTAAAAGCACCAATATAATACACAGGACTGGCATAGGTACACTTGCAGGTCTGTTGCACTGGACTTACAACTTCATCCCCTCCTCTGCCCACACCCATGTAGCACCACCCCCTCATATTATGTAGAAATAGTACATCCAGACATGTACAAAATGCCATACCCTCACCACTAAGCAACTGCATCTGATCCCCACATATTGAGAATTGACAAACTTCTCTTTAAAAAGTAAGACACTTCCACCTCTTTAGGACTGTAAGGTAGCCTTTTTTTTGTTTTTTGTTTTGCTTTTTCAATACTTTTAAAACTTATAGCTTAGGGTGGTGCTCCTATACCACTGTTAAAACATTATGCCAGTACTTTGAACATATGCACCCACACAAGGATCAAACTGTATTGCCCAAAATTAAATAACACAGGAAAATTAAGCTAATCAACATCATGTTTAGGAGCTATGTGATTTAATTTCTATGTGATAATTTAATTACATACCACAGTTGAAACTACACAGAAGCATAAAGGTTTTGGCTTACATAAGTATTCTTCCTCCCTAATACATATGTTTTCTTCAAACTGCAAATGTAATGTTTTCTCCAGTTTTGTATATGACATCCAAACATTCTCCTGTTTAGAGCAGCCTGTACTGAAAGGACAAGCTACTGTTTTGTGTTTGATGCTAATGCAGATTCTGAACTTGGAAAGCAATCAATTTTTTTGACAACACAACAACAGACTGCCTCTGAAACAATCTCAAGGAACTTATACGCAACATATAAGGGCATGATATTAAATGTCTTTCCTGCTTAATTATAACATCTTTCCAATATAGTAACACTGCTTGATGTCAGGATAAAAAGCAAGGTTCAAAATAGTGTATGTTTCATAAATTTCATTCATTCATGTTTCATTGGGAGATCTTCAAATTATTAATTGGTATCACATGAGATTTTTTACTCTAATAAATACATGTCAAGAGATTCAAATAACACATTTTTGCGCTGAAATTATTCTGTTCTGAAAGGAGTGGGGTTGCTGCCACACAGAACATGTTTTCAACATAATGAAGAGGCAAATGAGAAAGGATTATTGCCAGTAAAAGCAGAAGTTTAAAATGGCTTACCTGTACATGTCCTGTGAAATGCAGTCATAAAGTTCCTCAGCAGTAAATGCTGTATTATTATGCATCTATGGAGGGGAAAAAACACACTAAAATGTCTAGGAAGACTCAGAAATTTTCACATACTGATTATTACCTGTTAAAAATGATTCATTTCTGTAAATGCCTCCTGCCCAGTTTTAATATTGTTGCTGCAGATGTATTGTTTTTATATTGTATTATTATATTTTATCAATTGTATTCTAACAAATTTGTAAGTCGCCTAGAGTGGCCATCGGCCAGATAGGCGACGAAGAAATTAAATTTATTATTATTATTATTATTAAATGTACTAAAGTATATATTTTTAATTGACAAGAGTCCTTAAAGTAAGAGTTGTCACCTAGCCAATAGACCAAATCAAGCCATGGCTCTTGCACTTGCCAGCCTGGTGGGCAAAATAGCTGTGAAAAAAGTAGCATTTGTGGCAAAAGAATTTGCTGACAGACTACTTTAGGGGGGTTGAGATGCTGGCCCATCACCCCAGAGCAGTTGGCAGATATACTTATTGATGCAGACTAGCACAGCCATTAGTTCAACACACATAAGGCAAATCTTCTAAAGTAATCTTCTATTGGTTTTACACCACTTAACTCTTATGGCTTCTCCAAAGACTCTTGGAAACTGATGTTTGGTGAGATGGTCAGATGATGCAAATTCTTTGCAAGAGCTCCTTTGCCCCCTCACAGTTCCCAGGATTCCATGGAAAGAGAAAGTGACCACTAAATCAATTTGAGTCGGTAGAGAAAACATGCCCATAATTTAAAGGCTAACAAAGTTAGTCAGTGAGGTTGTTGGTTCAATTGCATTATCTGAATCCAATACCACAAGGCTGAAATTTGGTGGCCAACCAATAATTTGCCAGCCCTACTAACCATTTTTCTCTCCTACAAATGCTTTGTCCACCTTACTTGTGAGAATCTGCTTTGAAATACGTATCTTTATCCTATCAATGTGAAACAAGAAAGAAAAATAACCAGATTTTTTGTCCCTTAATATTTGTAGATTCTGACAGCAAATGGAACTGCTTATTCAGTAAAGCCGTGTTGCCAAATTAATTCTGGAACAGCACTATAAGGAAGTTCAGGGAAAAATTAGTCAAGAGGAAGCAAGTAGTACTCTGACATATTCCTAAAAGGCACCAAGCCTCTTTTCTATGGTTACAGGCCTGGTTCAATTTCTATGGAAGCACATGCAATGATTAACCAGGCAATAAGATACCAACCCCCTTGTAAATGGATGTCTCTCTTGCCTGTCTCAAACAAAGTTCTGCTTCTGCCTTAATGAAATGAACCACTTAAATCATGGAACTACAGTAGTCCTTTAAAAGGCTGAATTGTGTAATTTGTAATACAAGGTCATGTCATAGGCAACATAAACATGAAAGGTATCATGTTATGTTGGCTGTTGATATTAAGATAGTGCCAGCCAGTAAGTCAGTTTGCTAGGCAGTGAATGGCCAAGGAGCAGCTTTCCACCCTTATCTTTCATTACTACAAGGCAGAGGGAAGGACATACCGCATCCTGTGCCATACAGTAGCATAGCTGCTGAGTGGAGACTCACCCATCAGCAGCTAATGCCTCTGCCAGGCCAATCCCCCACACCCAACGGCTGTACAACTGCATCATGCTGACTGTGACACCCTTCATGGAATAAAAGGTAAGGGTGGGAAGGCATCTCCCCCTTTATCACCTTTCCATGGTGGTGATGGTTTCACCCAGCAAACCACCTTGCCAGCTGCCAGAGTATTACGGTGGCATTAAGTTCTATTAACAGGGAACTTTGCTCTCAACCTTATCTTGAAATCTTCTACCAAGAACATTCCATCTCATGTTTGTGGGCTGGTTCAAACAGCCAGCAGCCCCAAGTAATGGTTTCTGGAATGTGCTGGGGCATCAACTACAGGAACTGGCCCGATTATCCAGTAGTGGTTTTTTCCTATGCTGCTCACTAAACATTGATCACAGAAGAAGAGTTCATGCCATGGCTCCTTTCCACACCAGCATTTATGGAGGAGCTGCAGTGTAGAATTCTTCCCATGTGACTTTAGACTTTCAACATTACTGAGTGGCAGAGAAAAGTGCCACAGTGCTGATTACCAACAACGAACAAGTATCAAGTTAATGGCTTTAGAAACCTCAGTGAGAATCCAGAAATAAGAATGTGTTGCTTGACAACGTTGTTATGATGGATTCAAAAAATTATATACTATTTAGTTGCAGAGGCGGCCACAAACATACTTCTAGACTTGCACAAAGCAAATCCACCCCTCCCCCTCCACCGACTGATGTATGTGAAGAGGAAACAGAACTCCCGCAGATCAACATTCTGTCCCATGCTAACATCTTTGGAGAGGCAATAGTGGAGGAATTATTTTTCTTGGCTGTCAATTTAATCATCCATCCCAATATGAGCTGACTTGATTTAGACAGACCTTGGGGTTGGTGTGCAGAATTACTGTTGTAAGGTAAACCTATGAGGTTTAGCTTCCCAAACAGTGTGAATATACCTTAAGTATTTGGGGGTGGGGCACTTCGTGTCTCCCTTTTTAAGGAAGATACAAAAAAATTGCTCACATTATTAGACATGTTTAGTAATCCGTCTGTCCTGGACTACATGCATAACAAATTTCAGGGATTTTGATCATGCAGAAGTATCCTAACACCTATACAATACTTTAAAGGGTAAATCAAACCTACCTCATTATTCATTAAGAAGCTATAGAGGGCCCAAACATCTTGAAAGCTACTGTTCGGCACTAAAACTCTGAGAAAGATAAAAACAAATAGCAGAAAACTCATTAAAGGCTTTTTAACATGGATGGCCAGATGAAGCAAACAGGTTGCATCACTACTTACACTGATCATCACAAATGAGGTTCCTAATGGGTAAATAAAAGAATATGGTTGGGGAAGCAAGAGAATGAAAACCGACTGTAAATGAATGCATAATATTTCATCAGCTATTAGAATAAAGAGAATCTCAATTTATGTTGTTGTTTTAAGTAACAACACTAATGCAGCTGGTAATGCCTTCAATCTTACCCATATTTGAGTTTGCATGTTATTTTGCAAACAAAGTCGCTCAGATTCATTCTGACTTAGACGCCAAGATTAATACAGAATCTATGGATGTAACTTCGGCTCCTGCTTGCTTAATTAGAATGGATTCTTTTCAGCTTGTTCAACCCGAGGATGTGGACAGAATCCTTGGAGAAGTACGCCCTACCACATGCATGTTAGATCCTTGCCCTTCCTGTCTTATAAAAACTGCCAGAGAGGGACTGGTTAAGTGGGTCATGGAAGTGATTAATGCCTCTTTGGGACAGGGCAGAATACTGTCCTGTGTAAAGGAGGCAGTAATAAGACCTTTGTTCAAAAAACCTTCCTTGGACCCCCTATTATTAGGTAATTACCGCCCAGTATCCAATATTCCTTTCCTTGGCAAGATAATAGAGCGAGTGGTAGCTGCTCAGCTCCAGGGATTTATGGATGAGACGGATTATCTAGATCCAGCTCAATCTGGTTTCAGGCCAGGTTGTGGAACTGAGACGGCCTTGGTCGCCTTGGTGGATGACCTTCGCAGGGAGCTGGACAGGGGGAGTGTGTCCCTGTTGGTTTTACTGGATCTCTCAGCTGCTTTCGATACCATCGACCATGGTATCCTTCTGGGCCGCCTCGCTGGGATGGGACTTGGAGGCATGGTAATACGGTGGCTCCAGTCCTTCCTAGAGGAACGAACCCAGAAGATGGTTATGGGGGATTCCTGTTCGACCACTTGGGCATTGACCTATGGGGTCCCACAGGGTTCAGTTCTGTCCCCCATGTTATTTAATATCTACATGAAACCGCTGGGAGAGGTTATCTGGAGTTTTGGGGTTCGGTGCCACCAATATGCAGATGACACCCAACTCTATCTCTCCTTTCCACCTGATGAAACCAAGGAAGCCGTCCAGGTTCTCAACCGATGCCTGGTATCAGTGATGGACTGGATGGGAGCGAACAAGCCGAGATTAAATCCTGACAAGACAAAGGTGCTCCTCGTCAGTCGGAAGGCAGATCAGGGAATAGGGATTCAACTTGTGCTGGATGGGGTTACACTCCCCCTGAAATCACAGGTTCGCAGTTTGGGAGTGCTCCTGGACTCGGCTCTGACCCTGGAGGCACAGGTCTCTGCTGTGTCTGGGAGTGCTTTCGCTCAATTAAGATTGGTGCACCAACTGCGCCCGTTCCTTGATCAGTCAGACTTGACCACGGTGACACATGCCTTAGTTACATCCCGATTAGACTACTGTAACATGCTCTACGTGGGGCTGCCCTTGAAGACTGCTCGGAAACTGAAATTGGTACAAAGAGCTGCAGACAGGATGCTAATTGGGGCAGGATATAGAGAACATACAACCCCTCTGCTGTATCAGCTCCACTGGTTGCCCATTTGGTTCCGGGCACAATTCAAGGTGCTGGTTTTGACCTATAAAGCCTTATACGGCTTAGGTCCAGGCTATCTGTCAGAGCGCCTCTCCCTCTATGAACCTGCTCGGACTCTAAGATCCTCCAGCGAGATCCTTCTCATTACCCCTTCTATTCCTGCAAGTTCATCTTGCAGAGACACAGAATAGGGCTTTTTCGGTGGCCGCCCCTGGACTGTGGAATTCTCTCCCTAGTGAGGGTCGGTTGGCTTCCTCATTATCAATTTTTCGTGCGCAGGTGAAGACTGTTCTATTTAGACGGGCTTTTAACTAATGTAGTTAGTTTTAACTTATGTTCATTTAATTTATTTTTAAATTGTTTAAAATGAATATCATGTTTATTAATCATTTCTGGTTTTTACTGTAGGCCGCCCTGAGTTTCTTGGAAAAAGGGCGGGGTATAAACTTTTAAAATAAATAAATTAAATAAATATTTCTTTTTTGACACCTTGTAGAAAAATTCCAAATCCCCCCAAAATACCTGGTTTACATGACAATACAATTTTAATTTAAATCAATTTACATCCATATGTAAATAAGCATGTGGATGTTTTCGGAAATCAGTGTGTTCTTTTGGCCTCATAGTTCATTTCTTTTGGCCTCATAGTTCATTAAAGGAGTTCCAAGAGCCACTGTCAATAGAACTCAAAAGATCTTGTTCTAGTTGCATAAGGTTTTCTACACACTCTCCAACAAACCCTCAGAATCTAATATAAAGATTATTTTCATTTGATTATAATGCACAAACTACACTCAAGTCTGTTAATACATATCCTGCTATCTCCTAAACAGCCATTAGATGGCAGAAGACATTTGTGCACCATTAAATTAAACCAGTGTTTCTCAAACAGTGGGCCAGAGTCTTGGCCCAATTTTTAGGTGGGCCTCAGTGGCCTTCCTAGTACCTCCTCACTTTGCCTGCTCAACTCCCGACACAGGCAATAGTCTTTGGGTTGGATCAATGTCAGTACCAGGATTTGCATGCTAAGTAAAAGGTTGATGGGAGGCACAGAAGTTCGGCCAGCATGGGGAGGGGGGAGGAAGGTCTCCCTTGTCTGAGGCAAAAGTGCCAGAGGTGGTCTTGAAGGAAAATAGAAAGTGAGTTAAAATGAAAAATTTCAGTGGTGGCCCCTGAATTATGGAATGCCCTCCCAGATGAGATACGCCTGGCGCCTTCTTTGTTATCCTTTCGGCGCCAGGTAAAAACCTACCTCTTTGCCCAGGCATTTTAACCTTAATTTAATGTTAATTTTAAATTTAATTTTATTGTATTTTTATTTTTAAGTTGTATTTTAATTTTGTTTTTAATATGTTTTATAATCTACACTTGCTTGTATTTTAATTGTGGTTTTATCTTGTTGTACACTGCCCTGAGAGCTTGTTGCTATACGGCAGTTTAGAAATGTAATTAAATAAATAAATAATAAATAAATAAAATGAACTGGTAATAGAAAGGAAGAGGATAACAGAGGAAGAAAAAGTGAACGTAAAAGGACCCTGGGGGGGGAGGAGGGATGACCAGTTTGACCGGGGGGGGGGAATAAGATCCAAGTTGCACGTGAAAGAAAAATGGGAGAAGAAATTACAGGAAATGTGTAAAAATACTTTAAGAGGCATTGGGGGGAAGAGACAAATATACAAAAGATAAAGCCTTTTAGAGCCCCTGGATCAGCAAATTCTGCCTAAAATGGAGAGGCTGAGTTACAATACCTTCAGAGCAAAATGTCTGTACTGAACTTTGGGAAAGCTGAGCTATGGAATGCCTTGTCACAAGCGAAACACTGTGGTAAAGAATTTAGCCATTTCCAAAGATTGATTAGTTATTAGTATAATATTATGTTTTGTTATTTTCTACCATTTTGTGATTCTGCCCCTACACCACCTTTTTGACTGGTCGGCCTCAGTAATTTTCAGTCATCTCAAGTGTGCTCTGGCGGTTGAAAGGCTGAGAACACCTGAACTACACTGAACCTACATCTTCCTCTTCACTGATGAAAAGCTCAATATCCAGCCAGGTAAATATTTTTTCTAATATCTCACTGTTTCCTGAACCACTTTCCCCCCTAGGCACCACCAACTTACATAAAACAAAGTCACTGGGTAGGATGTCCGTATTCCACTTCACTTCTAAACACCCTGCTTTCCCAAGGATGAAATTCCAGAAGAACGATGACACATGAAAACAAGCACTTCATTTATTTCAGCATCCCTCCTCCAAATCACTATGATTGGAGTGCCCCGGGAAAATAATTTGTGATTGAAATCTAGATCTGTCAATCAAAATAAAAGATCTCCCCCCCCACACACACACACACATCCATCTCTACCCCTTCCTTCTCAAGCTCAGGACATCTCCTTAATCAGCTTGTCTTGTTTTTCTTTTTTTAATGCACTGGTCACTTCATATGAGAAAATGCAGTGTTTTTTTGTGCAGTCCAACTCAGGACTTTAGGGAGACCATGCTCCAACTAGAGATGCCTCGTTAATGGTGCAACCTGGCTCTGGAATGTGAAAACCTCACTCAGACCACCCATATTTTCTTTGTAATTCGGGTTGCACATGACGCTGATGCACACCCACAGTACTGACCAGAACACATGAGATCTTTTCAAAGCCATGTGGAAACAAAGCAGCTGAAGACGAACAGCATCAGTAGGAACTGGTTCAAACACATCTTATTATGCATATTCATTTGTTTAGAGAGGATTTTTATTTATTCACTTACTTTCACATGCATGGCTGGCAGTTGGCTAATGGCTTCATTTTTTAAAAGAAATTATTTGCAGAACTCAAATATAAATGTCTACAAATTCACAGCACCAAACCCAAGTTGAATAATTGAAAAGATTCACACACCAAAAAAGATTGGTTTCTTTCAATACAGGGAATCAGAAAGACTGGAATCCTGTATCTATTTGTATGTAATAAATTAAAAAATAAAGTTTTATACAAATTTCCATACCATCCTTGGTTTGCCCCCCTCTTTTTTTTTTTACAATAATTTTTATTCAAATTTCCATAAAACAAACAAAACAAAATCATAAAACATTCAAAGCCAAAAAACAAAACAAAAATGATTAAACAAAAAAATAAAATGTTGACTTCCCATTTGTCGCAGATCAGTTATAGGTCTACAATATATAACAATCCTGTCTCTTAAATTATATTATAAAATCACTTTCCTCCAGTAGTTATCTTAATTAATCATCAAATCTCATAGACATTACTTTATTCTTTCCACAAAAAGTCAAAGAGAGGTTTCAATTCTTTAAGAAATATATCTATCAATTTTTCTCCAAATAAACATGTCGATTAATCCATCTCGTTAATAATAATAATAATCTTATTGTCATAACCATAGTCCAAATAAACATATCGATTAATCCATCTCATCAAATCTGTTGTCCAATAATTTCAATAGCCATTATTCCATTATCCATATTAATTCCATCTTCCATCTTCAGTAGTCCTGTTAAGTCCAGTAATTTCAGTGTCCAATCTTCCATTATCAGTATTCCATAATAATCTTGCTGTCATAGCCATAGTCATATAATAAGAGTCTGATGGGAATTTCCTCTATCCCAAATATTTTCTTGCCATCGATTCTGAATAAGTTGCTGAAATATTGTTGTAAAGTCATATCTCTGTTCTTTTTTACAAAATGCACTGGCTCATCTCTTGAGAGTTTTTCCATTGTCACATGGCTGCAGTTAATTCCATAGATTTTCTCTATATCAAGCTCCATCACGTCATTCCAGTCCAGAAAATTATCCAAGCCATTGATAACTTTATCTCTAATATCTTCATTAATTTCTTCAGAGATAACGTTAAATTCCAAACAGTAGATTTTATTTCTAATATCCATAAACTCCAGATCTTTTTCCAATTCCACATTTGTTCCAATCTCCAGGGCTTGTATCTTCCCTTTATTTTTTCTTTTCTCATCTCTGATCTCATTCTCCTCTCTCACAGGATCCCCTATTTCTTTAAGCTCCTGCGTCATTTTGCTCAGTTCAATTTTCAGCTCCTTACTGCCCTGTCGCAGGGCTTGTTTCGTTATCTCAATCTCATCCATTATTTTCTGAAACATAATTACTTCCAGATTCTCAGCCACTTTCTTGATTGCCATTTTTAAAACCACGAAAACAAAACAAAACAAAAATAAAGAAGAACCACTTCTTATTTCAGCAACAATTGGGTTAATATTCCAGGCTTGATGACATCACAGTATAAACAGAGCAGCCTGCCTTATCTCTCTATGTTCAAGAATACAAAACAAATTTAGTTCCCAGCATCAAAACAGTTAGTGGCGTCGTGAAGAAGCAGATTCGTCAAAATAAAATAGACCAAAAAGAGAATAGTCCCAGACAATATAATGTTCCTCGGAATAGAAATCCCTCTTCTGTTTATATCTTTAGAATGCACTTCCAGGACAGCTTTTTGCAATAGAAACAGAGATAAGCTGTTAATTTCGTGAATAACAGAGAAGAGTTATAGCTCACCCAGAAGTTCTTTAAAGCTGATTCATTTGACAAATCTCTTTTTGCTGCAACAATTTAAACCAAGTAAAAAAAAAAAATAGAAAGAAGGGTGCTTGCCTGTTAGTCCGTTTTCTCTTTGAAGAAAAGATAAACGTATCGCATTAATCAGATAGAGCTTGTTCAGAAGTCCGTCCGGCATTGCTGGCTGGACCTTTTCTCATAAATTAATGAAATCCAGTCCTCCCAACAAAAACAGGCTTTTGAGGTTGATCTCTACGTTTCTCCCTGCCCGGGAGAAATTTCATCAGTCAAAAAAAAAAATGTTCTGACTGATTTATATCTGAATAAGCTTCTTCTGAGGCGGGAGCCCGTCTCAAAAGCAGGCACAAGCGAAGTCACCCTTCCCAGAAGTCGGTTTGCCCCCCTCTTTTAGCAGGCAAGCTTTTTTATTACACCAAACTTTTAGTATCAGTGGTTCCCAAACTCTTCCCCATGGACCTCTTGAAACCTGCTGAGAGTCTTGGCGGACCATTTAATGATTTTTTGCCTATTGTAACAGTTGTAATGCGCTGTGCCATATGCTTTTTAATTCTGTTTTAATTCTTTTTATCTTATATATTTTAATGTATTACATAGAATTCAAATTGTAATACAATAAAAATACAATATAAGAAATAAAAGAGCAATTAAAATAGAATTAAAAATCAATATGAATATTTAATGCGATGAATGTGCTGTCTCCCATTTCCAATCACAAATCCAAAGACTTGCTGCAGCCCATCTGAATGAAGTTTGCAGATCACTGATGGTGTGTGCACCAGTTTGGGAACCACCAACCTAGAATAAAAGCTGAACCAGTCTTTATAACTTCTTTATACCCTGCTTTTCTTTATAAAACAAACTCAAAGCAGCATACAAAAATATCATGTAAAAAACATAACAAAAGTTCAAGTATTATACAGCCACAAGAGTGACTATATACTGTAGCCAGCATAGATTTTTCACATTCCGCAATGTTAAATTGAAAATACCCCCATGCCATTCCACTGCTTCTTATAAGATCATTTCAAAACAAAACCTTACAAAATGTATAGTTCTGAACTCAGAAATACTTGCTTAACAACCTTCTATGTTTTCATGAGAAGCTGGTATAGCACAGTGGGGAGGAGAGCCTGGCTGGGAGTCCAGTCTGTGAGTTCAAATCCCTGCTCATGTCTCCTGGGTGTAAAGGGTCAGCTAAAGATCACCCCCACAGTGAGTGGCTCAGGGGTTACGTGCCCTGCCCCCTGTGCAGTCGTGGGCAAGCTGCATAGTCCCAAGGAGCCCAGTTGCCCCCAGCTGGCTGTTGTGGACAAGAAAGGGGCTGGCTTGTGCAGCTGTGGCAAGCTGAGCAGGCCCTAGCCAGCTGGGCAGGACTAGCCTCAGAGAGAGGCAATGGTAAACCCCCTCTGAATACCGCTTACCATGAACACCCTATTCATAGGGTATCCATAAGTTGGGATAGACTTGAAGGCAGTCCATTTCCATTCCATGTTTTCATGAAGATACACAAAACACTCAGAGAGAATAGAGTTCAAAGTGTAAAACAAGAGGGGGGGAAATCCAGACCACTGTTGGGACTTTTTTCTGTCAGTGGTCTCATAATTTGTTGAAATTAATTAATAATCAGCCAAGTTCAGAGTACCAGTAATCCTATTACTGACCTTGCCCCATGCTCCGACCCTCACTTTCTCCCATTTAAAAGTTAAGAGAATACCTGGCTGATTTTTAATTAATTTAAGAAATTGAACACTGAAATCAATGACAAGCATGGGCATGCTCAGTAAGAACCAACTGGCAGTGTTCTAAAAGCCAGACTCACAGCTGTTTGGCTTGGCTAGTCAGACGGCCACACCCATGCCAGACATTTATTCCACAGTCATGGCTTCCCCCAAAGAATCCTGGGTAGTGCAGTTTGTGAAGGGTGCTGAGAGTTGCTAGGAGATGCCCTATTACCCTGAAGGAGCTCCTGTGGCAGAGTGGTTTAACAGTCAGTCTCTCTTCTGGGGATTGTATCTCTGTGAGGGAAATAGGGTGTGTCCTACTGTTGTACCCCAGATGCAAGACGAGTTAGCTCAGGGAGAGGAGTCAGATGAGGACGAGGTCCCTGCCAGTGTTGAAAGAAGGGGGAGCGCACTCAGCCCACAGACTCCATCGGCCAGCCCCCCCATTGAGGCAGTTCTCGCTCCACCTGCGAGTCCCCACCTGTTGGGAAGTGACCCCTCATGTGTGCCAACCATGCCGCCGCAGGAATCCCCACCTGGCACTTCAAACTCTTCCCCGCCAACCAGCTTCCCGCTCCCTGAACCTGAGCAGTCACCTAGCGAAGCCCCACTGTCAGATGGGCCGTAGGAGGCTCACCCCCCTCACCCCCCATGAGAAAAGTGACCTTGAGAGGGTGGAACTTCAGAGGAGCCATTGTTTACGGGCAAAGACCTTCTCTACTTAAGCAGGTGCCAGCCCAGGCTCTAGTGCTGATTCAACTCTCCCCACACACTGCAGAGACTGTTTAGGTAGCTTAGCTAGGGAAAGTAGTGAGCTAGAGTAGACAGGTTTATGAAGCGCACTGCTTTGGATGTAACACCCTAACAAAACAGAATTGAACCAAGCCTTGCCTCCGTCTTGTGTCTCAGGCTTTGGGCAGGACAGCTTGACTCAACCATCACCTCCCTTCACCAACGCTCACATGACCGACACCATGGAGGCTAGTGGCGCCGCCGAAGGGGAACTTCAAGGAACCGTCCAAGCCTTGTATGCCAAAGTCCAGAATCTCCAGGCAGTAACCCAGAATCTCCAACTTGAGAATCAAAACCTTCGAGCCCTGATTGCCCAAGGAGGCACGGCACCGGCAGCTGTATCACCCATCCAAATCAAGGCGCCAGTGGGACTACCTCCTCGCTATGGTGGCCAGAGTGACCAGTTTGCTACATTCTTTGCCCAGTGTGAATTACACATAAGCATATGTCAAGCCAAGTTTCCAAATGATGAAGTGAAGGTGGTGTTTATCATCAGCCTCTTGGAAGGAGAAGCCAAGTGGGCTACCCTGTATCTCATAAGAAATGACCCTGTCCTGGGTCAATATACTGCCTTCGTCGCAGCCATGACCGAGATGTTTTGTGATCCTCAGCGTAAAGAGAAGGTCGCCCACCAGCTAGGGACCTTGAAGCAGGGGAAGGGCTCCATGGCAACCTATACTAACACATTTTGCGTCTTAGCCCAGGAGGTGGAATACAATGACCCGGCTTTGATGTACATCTACCGGAATGGGCTTAGCCCAGAGGTGCTGGACAAATTGGCGCACGCCTCCCTGCCCGGCAGCCTGGCAGGGCTGATTCAGTTATGTTTGCAGATAAACAGTTGGACTGAAGGTTGCCGCTTGGAGTGCCGGGCGGAATTTCCACGTTCTCAGGCTCCCACACATCTCCCCTGCTTCCGTTTCTTGCCTACTGTGGGAACCTCAACTTCGTTGGGGGTGGAGCCCATGCAAATCGGAGGGGCTATATCTGTACTGTGGGAAAGGGGGGCACCAGGCCCAAGGATGCCCCTCCAAGGGAGAAAGAGATGCGGTGCAGGAAAATGTCAAATCCCAACTCTTATAGAGGTGAAAGAGTTGGGAGCAATGCAGACACCGTGGCCTCACCAGCAACCCCTCCCGTAACAGCCCGCACTTCACCTGCCAGTTCGACTGTCTCTTCCTTTGGGGTGAAGTCTTCAGGTCAGCGCCATGATCGACAGTGGGGCTTCATCAAGTTTTATGGACTGGAATTTCGCTCACCTTGTCTGTCAAGACCATTGATGGGCGGTCCTTAAAGTCAGGAACTGTTACCAGGGCTACAGAGATGCTAGAAATGGAAATCCCAGGACACGTGGAGAGACTGTAATTCTACGTGGCTTCCTTGCCTCACTTACCAGTGGTGTTGGGAATGCCCTGGTTGGTTCAGCACAACCCCACAATTTTCTGGGACGAAGCAGTGGTGGGGTTTACTTCGGGATATTGCCATCAGCATGGCCGACCGTGGCAGAAGCCCCCCTGATGTTATGGCTAGAGTCACACTTGCAGGAGGAAGTCATCCTGCCAGGCAAGTATGAGGAGTACCGGGATGCGTTTGACAAAAAGGAAGCCGATCAGTCCCCCCCCCGACCATACGACTGCGCAATAAATCTGATACCGGGGGCACACATCACCGCAGGGTGGATTTACTCCTTGTCAGAACTGGAGCTGGTGGCGCTAAGGGACTAACCTAAAGAGGGGCTTCATTTGACCCTCCCAGTCTCCGGCCGGGCCCCCTTTGCTATTTGTTAAGAAGGGAGAGCTACACCCGTGTAACGACTACCGAGAGTTGAATAAGATCACCAGTCCCAACAGCTACTCCCTGCCACTCATCATGGAGATGCTGGAGCGACTGCGGTCGGCCAAGATTTATACCAAGCTGGATTTGAGGGGAACTTTCTATCTGGTATGAATCAAGGAGGGGGATGAGTGGGAGACGGCATTCAAGACATGTTATGGACAGTTTGAGTACTTGGTCATACCTTTCGGACTATCCCAGTCACCAGGGGTCTTCCACGGCTTCATGGATGACATATTTAGGGACTATTTGGACCGGTTCATGATTGTGTATCTGGCTGATATCCTCATCTATTTGGACTCCCCAGCAGAACACGAGGAACACGTGCGGACAGTGCTACAACATCTCAGGGAACATTGTCTTTATGCCAAGCTGGAGAAGTGCGGCTTTGACCTGACCACGCTGGACTTTTTGGGGTATCACATTTCCCCCACCGGAGTGGAGATGGACCCAGGCAAGGTTCACTGCGTCCTCATGTGGTAGCCACCGAAAACAAAGAAAGACCTTCAGCGGTTCCTGGAGTTCACCAACTACTACCATCGGTTCATTGCTAACTACTCTGACAAGACTGCGCCCCTCATGGACTGCCTGAAAGGGCTGGGTCCCTTTCATTGGACTAACTCTGTGCAAGGAGTCTTCGAGGAGCTGAAGGTGTGGTTCATCTCAGAACCCACACTGCAACATGTGAACCCAGCACGCCCCTTTGTGATGGAGATGAATGCGTCAGACGTGGCCATTGGCATGGTGCTTTCACAACCAGCACAGAGGGGTGTGTGTCTGAGACCATGTGATTACTTTTCGCAGAAGTTGACAAGTTCAGGGCAAAACTACACAGCGTGGGAAAAGGAGTTGCTGGCCATCCAGGATGCTTTTGAAACATGGCGACACCTTTTGGAAGGAGCACAGGACAATATTGAGGTGCACACCAACCATCGGAACCTGGGGAGCCTCCACGCTGCCTGTAAGTTGAACTAGAGACAGGTGCACTGGGCGTAGTTTTTCACTTGCTTCCACTTCAAGACCCATTACATTCCTCAGGGACAGAATAAGCGGGCAGATGCTGTCCCACAAACCAGAATACTTGGAGAGCCCAACTCCGAGACCGCCACAACTGACCATACCCCTTGAGAAGATGGTGGCAGGGGTGTGCCAGGACTCCTGGGTGGAGGATCTGCGGTTGGCACAAGAACAAGATATTTTTCTCCAGGAAAAGCGCTCAGAGTTAGAGCAGCCTACTGGGAGTGCAGAGGGCTATATGCTGAAGGGGGGTGCTGTATCATCACGACGCTATGTACATGCCGCCCGGGAAGTGAGAGCCAAGGTCCTGCATCAGTGTCATGACTCCCCCACTGCTGGGCACTTTGGAGTCTTCAAAACTTTGCAATCAGTCACCAGGGAGTTTTGGTGGCCCCAGATGAAGGGGGAGGTGGAACGCTTTGTCCAGTCCTGCCCCACCTGTGCCAGAGCTAAACACGTCACGGGATGGCCAGCAGGACTCTTAGAGCCACTCCCTACCCCCCAAGGTCCTTGGCAGGGGAAAACAACAGTGTTGGTGGTGGGATGCTTTTACTAAAATGGCTCATTTCATTCTGTGCATGGGACTCCCAAACGCATGAGACATGGCTCAACTGTATGTGCAGCACGTGTACAGGTTGCACGGCCTCCCAGACAGTTTAGTTTGGGACCGAGGAACAGTTTACAGCTCGGTTTTGGCACGCCTTGTGGCACCTGCTGCAGAGCGAACTGAGACTGTCGTCGTCTCATCACCCACAGATGGATGGTCAGACTGAGAGAGTAAATGCCACATTGGAGCATTATCTCCGCTGTTAACTACCAGCAGGACAACTGGGTGTCCTTTTTGCCCTTAGCAGAGTTAGCTTACAACAACGCAGTGCACGCTACCATGTAACAGACTCCATTCTTCGCCAATATGGGATATCACCCCGAGTGTTCGTCGCCCCACACGGCAGCCCCTCCATTCCGGCAGCCGAGGACTTTGTGCAAGAGCTCCAGGCAACGCGGCAGCTGTTAAAGGAACAGCTATAGAGGGTGAAGGAAGACTATAAGAGAGCTACAGATCAGTATCAACAGGAAGGGCCGTAATCCATGTGGGAGACAGGATGTACCTGTTCACACGTTACCTGCCTACACGGGCACTGCCATAAGTTAGAAGATCGAAAGGTGGGCCTCTCTGAGGTGGAGGCTCAGATCAATCTAATGGCTTTTCATCTGACGCTGCCTCCTTCCCTCAGGATACACCCAGTTTTTCATCACTCCCTGCTTACTCTGGAACACCCTCAGGATCCCCACAGAATGCCAGAGGTGCCTCCGCCCCCCATCGTGGTGAATGGGCAAGAGGAACATGAAGTGGAGCAGATTTTGGACTTACGGAACTGCCGAGGGCGGCTTCAATATTTGATTCACTGGAAGGGATACGACCAGATGGAGCGTTCTTGAGAATCAGCCACCGACGTTCATGTGCCGGACTTGGTGAGGGATTCCATGACACTTACCTGGACAAGCCCAAGCCCAGGGGGTGGGGGGAGATGGTGCATAGAAGGGGGGATGATATTGTGCCCCAGGCGCAAGAGGAGTTAGCTCAGGGAGAGGAGTCAGATGAGGATGAGGTCCCTGCCAACGTTGAAGGAAGGGGGAGCGCACTCAGCCCGCAGACTCCATCGGCCAGCCCCCCCACTGAGGCAGTTCTCACTCTGCCTGTGAGCCCCCACCTGAGCCATTGGGAAGTGACCCCTCACATGTGCCAACCACGCCTCCAGAGGAATCCCCGCCTGACACTTCAAACTCTTCCCTGCCAACCAGCTTCCCACTCCCTGAAGCTGAGCCATCACCTAGCGAAGCCCCACTGTCAGATGGGCTATCGGAGGCTCGCCCCCCCTTCACTCCACTTGAGACGGCGTGAGAAAAGGGACCTTGAGAGGGTGGAACTTCAAACGAGCCATTGTTTACCTTCCCTACTTAAGCAGGTGCCCGACCAGGCTCTAGTGCTGATTCAACTCTCCCCACACGCTGCAGAGACTGTTTAGGTAGCTTAGCTAGGGAAAGTAGTGAGCTAGATGTCATGGCCCCGTCAGAGGACTCCTCAGATGAGGACGACTCGGGAGTAACAGCAGCAGACCCAGGAGCAGCAGGAGACACGGAGGAGCCTCCTGAGAATCCAGCTCCTTCTGCCCCTCAGCTGCAGAGCACCCCAGGGACAGCAGCGGCCCTGCAGCCAGACACAGACAGTGAACAGGATACTCCCCCCTCACCTGCAGAACGTAGACAGCAGAAGGTCAGGCAGAAGAGAGGCAGGCCTGTCTCCTTCAGGCCCAAACGCTGAGGACTCACACCTGCTGTCAACCTTGCTCTTTATAAGGGACACCTTGGCTGCAGCTTGTTGCTGGCTGCAACGTCAGGCGTGGCTTGTGTGTTCCTAGTTTCCTGGCACCCTCTTTCGGACTGACCCCTTGGCACTTGATCCCGGACCTCTACTGACCTCACTTCCGGACTCCTGACTCGGCAAGTACGCTTCGGACAAGCCTGGCCCTTATCAGCTCCCCTCCTCCTAGACCTGGCAGATTTATGACCAGACTGCCAGCTAAGGACTTTGCTTCCCTGCCAACCACCCAGGAATTTCCAGCCCCCCACCGGCACTGCTGACGCAGTGTAGAGCTGACACTAGAGTAGACAGGTTGATGAAGCACACTGCTTTAGATGTAACCATCACCCTAATACAACGTGAATTGAACAAAGCCTTGCCTCCGTCTCGTGTCTTGGGCTCTGGGCAGGACACCTAGCAACTCTCAGCACCCTTTACAAACTACACTTCCCAGGATTCAATGGGGGAAGCCATGACTGTCTAAAGTGCAATAAGATCTGGTTTGGATGTGGCCAGGGATAGCTTTGGTTTAAATTTCAGTGGGAGACTACATGTGCCTGCTATAGAATAAAAAGGTGGTGAAAGTTTGAAAAACAACGATACTGTTCACAATGTTTTCCTTCTGGAAAGGAAAGGGGTTTTTCCGCTGCCCAGTGCCAACCCACCCAGTTTCCTCCCCTCCTCCTCCTCCTCCTTCCCTTCCTCCCTACCCCTACCCTTCCTCCCCTTCTCTCCCCCTTCCCCTTCCTTCCCCCTTTGCTTTCTCCCACCCTCCCTGCTCCTTTCCTCTCCTCTCCTCTCCCCTTCCCCCATTCCCCTATGGTCAGTTTTACTGATTCTATGCATGACTGCATGGGAGTAAATCCCATTCAACTCAATAAGCATAAAAATGATTGGATTTGTCTTTCCCCTCCCCCTTCTTCCACTTCCCCCACCCACTCCAGTCCTCCCTCCCTCTTCTCCTCCTTCCCCTGGGCAGTTTCACCTATCCTAAGCATGATTGCAGGAGAGTAAATCCCACTGAACTCAATAAGCATGCAAATGATCAATCCATTCTTACATACTTGTAAGGGAACCCATTTCTTACCTCCCAGATTAAAAAGCAGAGAAATTACTAATAGGAAAAAAAAGCCTTGCAATTTGAGAACATACCTATAGCCAACAGATATTTCTATCAAACTTTAAAAAGCAGGGAAATTGGGCAACTATAGAGAACACACCAAGGGAGCAGGAGACCAGACCTCTCTGAGATATTGTACTGCCCTATAAATTTGTAAAAATGCAAACACAATTTGGATTGGTCTTTCACAGTCCAATCCACTTTCTGTGTAGCTTGGAAGAATTTGGTAACATGTGCCTCTGGGCATATGGGGAGTGGTGGCAACACCTGCAATCAGCCCAAATAACAGAAACAAACATGTGCTGTGCTGATCTTGTTTTAGCAGGGAAGAAGCCACAAAATTAACTGTGAAAGACCAACTCAATTGAGTCTGCATTTTTACAAATGTATAGGGCAGTACAGTATCTCAGAGAGGAGGTCAGGTTTCTTTTTCCCCTGGTGCATTTACTATAGCTGCCCAATTTCCCTACTTTTTAAAGTTTGATAGAAATATCTGTTGGCTATAGGTACGTTCTTAAACCGCAAAGGTTTTTTTTTGCCTATTAAGGAATATTAAAAATTATTTAAATTGCTAAAATCAGTATCTACATAAACACCAAGTGCTTGATAAAACAATTCAAATACAGTCACTGGTCTCTGGCACCTTTACTTGTGTAATACTAGTATCAATATAGGATAGTGGAGGTTTTTTGGCAAGTATCAAGAGCCAATGTTGTAAAGAAGGTAGTTGCTAATGGAAAGTTCACTCTATAAAGGCCAATGGCTGTTGTTGTTATTTTAATTTGTTACCTGCCTTTACTATTTTAGATGCCTGGGATTAATATCTAATCACAGGGTAATAACAATAAGAAACTTATTTCACCACAATAGGCACCAACAAGTGAGAGGACACTAGATGCTATCCCATTTAGCTCACATATACTTACTGCCGAATTCCTGCAAGGATTTCATTCACTGCTGCCGTTAACTTTTGCAGACCTATGAAAGCATCTTTGAATGAGGACATATTCTGAGTGGTATTTACTGTACTGAGGTCCAGCTTCTGAAATAGTTCCAGACTAAGAAAAATAAGGGAATTACATTTTAAAACTAGCAAAAAATTACATATTGTCCTAGGGAGGGAATGGGGGTGGGAAGAGAGAAAGAATAAGAGACAAAGCACAGTTGCATGTATATCAGCATTTTTTCAAAGGGGGTCACTGAAGCACAGGCATTCCCTCTGCTCTGATATCTCATTAACTCTTCACAGCAAACAGGTATATAACTGCAGTCACAATAGGACTATTTCTTCAGCAAGACACACAATCTTTTGCTTTAGTTTTTCACTGCAGATATTTTTAATCAATTAGTTGTTTAACAATTTGCTTGTTGCATTTATCTCTTAAAACCAGAGGTGATAAATTTGTGCATTGGTATCTTTCAGTAAAGTCCTTTTTTAAAAAACAACAACTTTTTTTGGCCATCAAATTTGTACTTCATAAATTTTAAGGTTTTCACTAAGGTCTTGTTCACGTGCGTACTTCCACCACTCACTGACTGTATCATGAAGGGGTGACATGCACATATGAATGTACAATCACTGGTGAATTACTACAGAGAGAACTTCCATATCATCTCATATCTCCTCAGAACAGCCTTTCCCAACCAGTGTGCCTCCAGATGTTGTTGGACCACAACTCCCATCAGCCTCAGCCAGCATTGCCAATGGTCAGGAAAGATGGGAATTGTGGTCCAACAACATCTGGAGGCACACTGGCTGGGAAAGGCTACCTCAGAACATAATGTTTTTCAGTGGATTCATCTGCCAGTCATCAATTGGTATGCACTTGTGTACTAACTCTTGGATGTTTTACATTTCACCTAAAAAAATAAGACATCACCATTTATTACCTGAATAGGTTTATTGTGTTCCAGACGCTTTCAAGGACAGACCAGATTTCCATATGCCTGTTTCCTTGGACTAGAGGCATAGGTGACAGTGACTCATCTATATCCCGAGTTTGTTCGGTCAAAGCCACATCTTCCACTTGTTCACAAACAGTGTTTTCTGAAGTAGATTTGAAGGTATCTGAAGAATCTGGTCCAGTACCTGACTGAATCTTATGAAAATATAGTAGTAAATTGTTCACAAACAGTGTTTTCTGAAGTAGATTTGAAGGTATCTGAAGAATCTGGTCCAGTACCTGACTGAATCTTATGAAAATATAGTAGTAAATGTACTGGATCCGATGTGTTAAACCTGCAAACTACCTAATTTTTTAAGGAATGTCAGATGAAGATTGGCAATATTACCATAGTAAAATTAATGGCAGAAAGAGATGTATTTGGAATATTTTTGCTGACTTAAATGCCTTTATGCCTCTCAGCCTCAGAGGAAGGCAAAGGTAAACCACCTCTGAATTCCGCTTACCATGAAAACCCTATTCATAGGGTCGCCATAAGTTGGGAGCGACTTGAAGGCAGTCCATTTACATTTCATATACCACCCTTCATAAATATTTGACCCAAAAGATTCTGCAAGAGTGGAAGGAGTCTGTTCAGGACTCTGTTGCATCAGTGCAGTAGGTGTGGCTTGCTTGGCTTTATATGCCACTTTTCGCTATTGCAAAGGTGAGCAGATCAGAGCTCTTTGGAAGACAGCAGGAGTGGATGCCCGGGAGAAATCTATACCTAAGAGCTCCCCCTTTCTTATTACTTTAGATGAGGTTTTGGGGGACTCAATCCTAACCAAGTACTGAGGGGATTATTTTATTTATTTTAGAAATTTTAATTTCATTTTCCTTGTAAAAACTCAAGTGACTCACAGTAAAAATAATTCTCCTCCATTTTTCTGCTAGAGAAGGGTGTCCCAACATAAAGCAAACATATTTTGTTCAAAAGTTTTATCTGGGATTTCTTTTGACCATCTATTTTACAGATGACATTAAAAGTACAATACTCAAGTTGCCATTAAAAATAAGTTTTCAAATACAAGTAGCTTTTTGCCCTGGATGATGATAAACAAAGAGAAGCAACATTGTGACTGCAATCAGATGTGTGCACGTGCATGTAAAAGGAATTATGTCTGTAAAAACTAAACATCTCTTACCTTCTCAAGAGTCTGAAGCAGTTTATTCACCTGAGCTAAGGTCTGGGAAAGGATACCACCATATTTTGATCTTGAGCTGAACATCTCCAACAGCATTTTGGATTCCTGGAGCACCATCTTCATTGTTGAGGGGTTAATCACAGTAGCTGAGAGAGAAATTGTAAATAAGGAGTAGAAACAGTTGAAAGAGAAGTTAAGACTTAAAGATAAACAGGCAACAAAACACAACCATAAGTAATTCTCATATGAAACACATCATATTCACCATTCAGACTATTCAGGAACAACGGATAATAAAAGCAAGGCATTCAAATGTTGCCTTACTACCATGTACCAATGGCCCACATCTCTGGTGATCCTGGATCTAGCAGGAATTCACCAGCATTTTGAGCCTAGATAGGATCTGATTTGTTATCCTAGTCTACATCTATATTTGCCAGATGCTCGGTGCCCCATCACCCTCACAAATGCCTCTCACAGATCCCTGCTTCCACTCCAAATATTTGAACGGGCTTCTGATAGTCTATCCAAGCAACCCCTCACTGCTGGCCATTACTACTATTAAAATCTCTTTTCTGAGGATTTCTTGTAGACCTATACCATTTATTATTAGGCCCTTCTCGTAACTACTCCTGAGCACCAGAAGAAGATGCACCAAGATGGAATGCACAAAGTCCTCTTCCAGTTGCTGCTTCAAGAAAAATGCTACACCAGCAAATCTAGCGTGCCTAGTGGTAAGGGTAGCTTTGGGCTATAGCTTTAAATGTGTAACTGTGTTCAGGATTGTAAGAATACATTTCAGAACATGATACCATATCAAAAAACGAAGGCTATTAAATGTAAGCATCAGCAGGCCTCTGAGCTTTGTGATAGTAAAGCAAAAAATATTAGGATGCCTGGTTCACACATGACGCTAAGCTAAGCCATTGCCAAGTGTGAACATGCAAAACACACCACTAGCTGTAATCAAAGTTTGTTCTTGGCTACTGCACATGTTTTGTCTAGGGAAGACAATCCATAAGCCTGCTTCACATATACTGTTGTGACAAATGATGACTTAGTTCCAGATAGCAGAGAATTAGCAGAACCGGGGGTGGAGTGATTTTTACTGTGAGTACCTGGATGCTTGTGCGTTCACACTTAGCCATAGTTTGGCTTAGCATTATGTGTAAACTGGGCCAGTGTGATAGATAAAGCAGTGGACTTAAGATTTAAGTTCTTAGCCATGAAGCAAATTGGATGGCTTTGGTAAAGTCACTATATTTCCGTTCAACCTACCTCACAGGCTTATTGGAAGGATAAAACGGGACAGCAACATGTATGTTGCCCAGAAGAAGGGGAGGTTAAACATTATAACAAACATAACACCGTAACTGGAAATTATGATATTTACAAGCCAATGTTAGAAATGCAAGGTGAGCAAAATTTTCACAGGTGGAATTTATATGATTTTTCTGTGTTGCAGAAATGCAGTAACCAAAGGTGCCTCCAGGTTTAACTCTGGAATGCCTACACTACCAGCTTGAACTTAGATTAGGCTGAAAACCTATACACCAGGGGCGGCTAACCTTTTTTAGGTTGATGACTGCAACTGACTCATGGTCAACCCTCCAGAAGGCTACATGTAGAAGTAGGTGGGGCCAGAGTATCAACCGGGAATAACAATTTTTTTTTAAAAAAAAGGATAGTTTTGGGTATCTTGGAGGTCACGAAACTGTATGGCATGACAAAATCACAGCAGGAGACACACAAGGGGTCTTTTTTTTAATAGTTAAATTACTTTGGGGGGCGCAAAAAACTTTTGGTATCACAGTCTCAGTGGGAAATCCATAGGTGCAGAAAAAACTCTTGGGGAGGTGGTATGGTCCCATGGGCTAACCACCCCTACTAAACACACTTACCTCAGAGTAAGTCCCATTGAACATGAATAGACATGTATTATACAGCCATGACAGTGGCTATATACTATAGCCAGCATGGATTTTTCACATTCTGCTATGTTAAATTGAAAATACCCCCATGCCATTCTGCTGCTTCCATAAGCTCATTTCAAAACAAAACCTTACAAAACTGAACTCAGAAACGCTTGCTTAACAACCCTCTACATTTTCAAGGCAATACACAAAATACTAAGAGAGAATCCAGAGTTCAAATCTAAAACAAGAGTAAAACAATCCAGACCCCGGTTGACTTTTTTCTGTAGGTGGTCTCATAATTTGTTGAAATTAATTAAAAATCAGCCATGTTCAGAGTACCTGTAATCCTGTTACTGACCTTGCCCCGCACAATGACCTTCATCTTCTGCAGTTTAAAAGTAAAAAAAAAATGCATAGCTGATTTTTAATTAATTTAAGAAAATTAACATTGGAGTCTTTGATAGCGCACGCATGCTCAGTAAGAACCAGCTGGCAGCGTTCTAAATGTCAGACTCACAGCTGTTTGGCTTGGCTAATCAGGAGGCCACACCAGACATTTATTCCACTTGAAACAGTCATAGCTTCCCCCAAAGGATCCTGGGAAGTGTAGTTTGTGAAGGGTGCTGAGAGGTGTTAGGAGACTCCTATTCCCTTGATGGAGCTGCAGTGGCCAGAGTGGTTTAACAGTCAGCCCTTCTTCCCAGAGAATTCTGAGGATTGTAGCTCTATGAGGGGAATAGAGTGGAACAAATGTCTGGTGTAGATGTGGGCAGGGACAGCTTGGGTTTGGGTGTGAGAATAAAAAGGTGGGGGGAAACCTGAAAAATAATAATACTGTTAACAATGTTTCCCTTTTGTAAAGGAGAGAGGCTTTGCCTCTGCCCAGTGCCCACCCACCCAAGCTACTCCCCTCCCCCACTCCTCCCCTCCCCTCCCCCACTCCTCCCCCTCCCCCACTCCCCCCCAGTCAGTTTCACTTATCCTAAGCATGATTGCACAGGCAGAACTCAATAAGCATGCAAATGATCAAACCTGTCCTCCTCTCCCACTTGCCTATTAGTGAATAAGATTGCACTATTGCATGCTCAGTAAGAACCAACTTCTTACTGAGCATGCAATCTTACCCTTCCTCCCCCCCCCCTCCAGGTCAGTTTCACTTATCCTAAGCATGATTGCACAGGAGTAAATCCCACTGAACTCAATAAGCATGCAAATTATCAAACCTGCCCTCCTCTGCCACTTGCCTGTTAGTGAATAAGATTGCACTCTTACTCTATGGCTTCTGCAAAGGAATCCTAGGACATTTTAGTATTTGGATTGCTAGAAACCTGTAGCCCCATCACAGTTCTGAATGTTTCTTGGAAGAAGCCATGATGATTAAACACATTTCAAGTTTTCAGTATTGACATGTGCTTTGGCTCAGTTTTTGGCTTTGAAATTTCAAGAGTTAACACAAATGTTCTTACCTTTACCAAGATGTTCATATAAAACTTCAACGGTTGAAAGAAAACTTCTTGGTATAACCATTCCAAAAACAGCCACCCAGTGTCTTTTGTAACATTCCAACACCTTTGCTAAAGTCCACGGGGGTTTATGATAGACTACCTAAAAAAGAAAAAAAAGGTTAAATGTTTACATCTCTTCAGGGTAATTCAGTGGTCAGGTTTGCATTTCTTGCAATGCAAATTGTGTCAGACTTGTGGTGTGCGTGCTCTCATTATGCAAGCAGGTGCCATCACTGCTGCATTTGTCTGAGGAGGCAGCAAGCAGACCTGAAGTAGAGCAGTGTTGAGGACAGAGCTGTGCATGTCACATGCCCTACTCTGTACCCCAAAGGTAGCTTGCTGCACTCAGGTCTGGTGGAAGACACTGTCCCCTCAGCAGTGCTGAAGTAAAATTCAACTACCAGTCTGGTCCGCTTTTCCATATGGAATGTTCAGGAGGGGGATGCCATCTTTTCCTTTGCTGCAAATGTTAGGCAGCAAAATGTCTTGAGCCAGCCCTGTACACGTGTCCATTATATACATACGAAAGGATGTAGTTTGACAGCATTTTCCCAAGATTTTTTGGCAATCAGGAGAGTTAGAAACTTAAACAGTGGCTGATTGCCACTGTTACTCAAAATGAGAAAATGTGTTCTATTACCCTTGCAATTTTTTTAAAAAAATTTAAATTCCTTCCTCCACAGAGCATGAACTCAGTACATAAATAAAGGATTAACTATTAAGCTGTGTCCAATCTGCAACACCTGACTTATTTAAAGAGGGCTGCAGAGTCCTCTGCTTCTGGGATATGCTGACCTGTTTGCTGACTGGCACTGACGAGTTTGGGAAGCGAGAAGAGGTTACCTACACCATCTGCCCATCCATCCCCTGGCAACCCTGCTGACCTGGGCATTTCCTCATCCTGGCTGACCTCAGAGTGGAAAAACTGCAGCAAGCTGTTGCCAATTTGCAACATCTGGCCTACAGATTTTTCACCCACTGTCAGTAGTATTTTGATTTGTAGGGTTTTTTCTCCCCCCCCTTCTGTGTTGGGTTGTTTTGCTTCTGTCTTTGTGTTGTTTTACTCTCCCCTTCTCCCCCCCCTCCCAGCCCTTCAGTGCACTGTTTGCTGTTTGTTTTGAAAGGTATGGACGTTAAACTGGTTGGTCTGATTGGTGGTTGGGCAGTGGTGTTTATAGCTCAGGGTGAGAGCCTGAGTGGTTGGAATGATGACATAAAGCAGCTCACTGCCGTTCAGAGTGAGAGTCTCACAGACATAGAGCTGTCCCCCACCCGTAAGGATGGAGTGAATATACCACCGATTTATCTTCACTTCCAAGGCTGTATGAGTGGTTATCTGGTTAGCTGTCTGTGTTGTACAAGGTGATTAGTTGGGATCCTGGAAATGTATGGATTTGATAGTATAATGTTATTTTAAAAGGTTGTGTTTGAATATTAATGTTCTTTACCATACCTGATGGTTGTTGTGTATAACATTTTGAGATTTATTTATTGGTTTTGAGTTCTGTTTTGTATATTGTTTTGACATCTTTGTATTGTATTTGATCCCTTGTTTGCATACTGCTTGAGATTCTTTTGTGTTATATATGATTTTCATATGTTATATTATATACTGATTTTCTTTCCTTTGTGGGTATTGATTCGTATTTTTGTACATGGTTCTTATTCTTTTGTATGGTATAGAACCTTTACATTGTACAATGTCTTGAAATTATGTTTTACTGTACTTGATTTGTTTTGTACCTCACTTTTGAGATTCTTTGAATATAAAGCGAATAAGAAATTTTCTAACTAAATAATTAATAAAGGATACAATCCTATACACACGTACCTGAGAATAAGTCCCATCAAACCCAGTAAATGGTAAATAAGCATTGGATGGGGCTACAAGTTGTTTCTTTTTGTTTTACAAATAAAGTGTTCCAGAGCATAATGCCTTTTGCTCCACCTTGCAAACCATAAGACTAAAATTGATGCTGGCCACTTGATAAGCCATCCCCTTTCACAGAATACTCCATTCCATAACTCACCCCCTTTTCCATTCCTGTCCAACAGACTCAGCATTCTGTGATGGCTAGCTGGTTCAGTTTTCACTGGGCTGTTTTTGAGGTTCCCGCCACAAGTTTTTTTCCTAAAGTTTGTTTTGTACATCTGAAAACCATGGGGTTCTGCTGATACCTCCACTCTTGTGCATGGATGGTGTGAGTTTGGCTACATAAGGATTGGCACTCAGTAAGTTCATCGTTAGTATCATAGGATGGTTAGCTATAACTAAAACTGAAATTAGAGTCATATTCAATGTTACATTAATGTACATTCATATGTGCATGAGTACGAGTCGCGCTCTGCAACACTATAGATGTGTGCCTTTGAAGCAGGGATGGGGAACATTTTGTCTGACAAGCCAGATCAAAAAGTGGTCAGTCCTCTGTGGGCCACATTTGACAGATGGGTTCAATGGAAGACAGTGAGGCTTATGTTAGGCGATACATTTACAAAGACATCTATTCCTGACTGTTTCTTGGCAGCTGTGGCTTTACCTGTCCCACACCTGATGCCATGTAATTTCTGGTGGGTGTGGCCTACCAACAATGGCTGCAGACTGGAGGTTCCTTAGCCTCGTTAAAGCATGTACTAGAAGGTAATCACCTCTCTCCAAAGATCTCCAAAAGCAATATTCATTTCTGTTTCCAGTATAGATGATAAAACTTGTTGCAAGCTTTGTTTTGCGTGAAGAATAATTCTTGAAAGAGTATCAGCAAAATTATCCTCAGCCTTCTTGGATATCATATCTGTTAAGCAAGCACAATGGATCTTAAACTTATTGTTCACCTGAAGCTATAAAAGATCCAAAAATTAACAATTAAGTCCCATTAATAGTCTCTGTTTAAAATTACACTGTGATTTGCTTGTTTCAGAAGTTCTCCCTTTCCTATTTTAGGAATTACTTCTGTTTGTATCAGTTTCCAGAGGAGTAGCCATATTAATGTCTTTCAGCAAAAAACAACAATAGTCTTGTCGCATCTTAAAGATTAACATTTTTTTATGGCATAAGCTTTCATGGACCACAGTCCACTTTATCAAATGTATGAAGTGTTATTCTGAGTTCATTTATTTGCACACCACTCCACAGAGAAAGGTTCAGGTATTTTTAGTTGCAGGTAGTATATTGGCATGCACTGCTGTTATGAAGAAGACAGAACCAGAACTGGGTGGGGTCTCTCCCAGTCAAACCTTAACAATCTGCATTGATTGTCATTGGACCTGACGGTGAGGCAAGGAGGAAGAATCATCCATCTCAGGATAGCCACTGCCACTGAGATAAAACACTCTATTTTCACTTTTCTGGTGCCTGTATTTCAATTGTGCTAGAGGAGTTTAAATGACTTCTACCACTGCAGATTAAGTTGACCCATAGGATTGTGTTGGCACAGCCTGGAGAGCATGTAGAGGGTTACATGGTCCAGCCTATAGTATACAGTGTCTTCTAAAAGACACGGTCTTCTAAAAAGAAGATACCCCAGCTTCCCTGAAGGGTTTAGCCTGAACAATCTTTCATCCAAAATCTACCTGTTGCTGTTTACTCCTCCTTTTAACTGGCCCAGAAAAGGGCTTCCCCACTCCCCACTTTTCTGCAGTTCTGTGGTTGAGAACTTACAGCATGTCCTCTCCTTTAATCTTATAAAAACCTTTAGGAAACACAATGGATGTCAACAAAGTCCAAGTATTTCAATCCTTCATACATCAGCTAGGCTTAGTATGTTTGTTAGAAGATTACTAGGACTATGTAAAATAGTAAAGATTATTGGAAAATGTCATCATATAAATCAGGTTCTCAGAGAGTGTAAAATGTTTTGCAAATTAATATTTGTCAGCTTTAGTCTGCAATACACAGCTTCCCTGAAAGTAAGCTCTGCTGAATTCAGTGGGGCTTACTTCTGAGTAGATATGATGTACAAGACTGCACTGTTATTTAGCTTCTGTGGCCACTACAGTAACCCAAACACACCAAGAAAAACAAACCTTTTTCTGATTGTGACTGGCCACTGGAAACATCTTGGCTTAAAATTACAGTATTTATAGTCAGCTTCTGGAGTGCAATAACCAACTCTGTTTTACTAAATGCCTTTACTTCACTCACCAGGGCTTTGTTGCACAAGTTTTTATCATCCCTGTGAAAAGAAATTTGCTTTTATTTTGAATTCCTAAAGTGGAAAGTTGGACAGGATTATTGCGCTTTCCCCTGTGGCAAAAGAGAGTCTATGTCTGATGCAGTTCATTTATCTATGTCTGTTTGGGGCCATTTTAAAATCAAACCTCCACAAAACTAACATGAGCTATTGTTTGTTGTCATATAGTTAGCAAAAATCTGTTATCAAAGATAACTCTATTACACCCAATTGGAGAGACATTGCTTTCCAGACAGAGCTCACCTATTTGTTCAGATTCCACAGAATTGATGTATGAGCAACCGAAACATATAGCTCTTTTCTAAATACATTTAATTTGTGTGGTTTGACTACTGCCCTCATTCCTTCATAGTTAAGTTACATATAGTTTGCTCTTTGAAAATACAAATGTTTGCACAATCCCTTCTAAAAACAGAGGACAGTATCCAATTAACATGTCCCATCAGCACAAGCATTTCCACTCGTGCAATAGAATTTCATACACACACACACATGCCCTGCACCCTTCCCAAACCTGTTCCAGAGGATAGGAGGAACCCTGTAGAACAGATTTAAGGGGAGGAGGGAGGTAGTTCCCATTGTACAAGCAGAAGCCCTTGTGCTGACAGGACCATGACTTAGCACTACTTTGGATGCAACCCAGACTGCCAACTTCTTGGGTTGGTGTTATGAAAAGAGCTGTTTTCAGTTTAGCAGAGAATACAAAATTCAATGTACAGACAGAAGAATCAAGGCCTTGAGGTCCTCCCTAAAGACAGAAGTTTACATAATCACAAACGTTTTTTAAAAAGACATGTAGCTGGGAAGATTTTTCCTACATTCTTTGTTTTTAAAACTGAAGTGTGATGGTTGTGGATTTAGCTCTGTATTTGTACAGAACTTACGTCAACAGTACAACTTCTGCTTGAGGAAAGAGGTTCTGGTACTGCAGGCAGCATTGTAACACACGATCATCATTGTTCTCAACACAGAAACCATCTGTAAATTTAGGAGAAGCAAGTCAGCATATCATGTTATAAAATAACTGCATGTTGAACAATGGCATTTACAGACAATTGTTCATGCAGATAAGGAAGACACCTGGCAGCTTAAAAGTTCACAGCTGTCACTTGTTTGCTTTCTAAGCAGAGGCAATATATTTTTACAGCCAGCATGGATTTTTCACATTCTGCAATGTTAAACTGAGAATACCACCCATGCCATTTTGATGCTTCCCATAAGCTCATTTCAAAACAAAACCTTACAAAACTTATAGTCCTGAACTCAGAAACACTTGCTTAACAACCCTCTCAATTTTCATGGCGATACACAAAACAGTCAGAGAGAATAGAGTTCAAGGTCTAAAAACAGAGGGAGGGGGGAACCCAGAACTCTTTTGGACTTTTTTCTGTCAGTTCTCATAATCACTGACCTTCATCTTCTGTAGTTTAAAAGTTCAAAACATGCCTGGCTGATTTTTAATTAATTTATTAAATTTTGCATTGAACTGAATGATAGTGTCGGGCATGCTCAGTAAGAACCAACTGTGTTCTAAAAGTGTTCTAAAAGCCAGACTCACAACTGCTTGGCTTGGCTAATGAGGGGGCCACACCCACACTAGACTTTGATTTCACTTGAGACAGTCATGCCTTCCCCCAAAGAATCCTGGGAAGTGTAGTTTGTGAAGGGTGCTGAGAGGAGACTCCTATTCCACTTACACAGCTCCAGTGGCCAGACTGGTTTAACAGTCAGCCACTCTGACTGAAGCTCTGTGAGGGGAACAGGGTGTCTGTCATCTAGCAACTCTCAGCACCCTTCACTAAATACACTTCCCAGGATTCTTTGAGAGAAGCCATGACTGTCCAAAGTGAAATAAAGGCCTTGTGACGATGTGGCCAGGGACAGCTTTGGTGGGAGGCTACATGTGCCTGCTGTAGAATAAAAAGGTGGGAGAAACCCTGAAAAGCAATTATACTGTTCACAATGTTTTCCTTTTGGAAAAGGGGCTTCCCCTCTGCCCAGTACCCACCCACCCAATCTCTTCCCTTCCCCCTCCTCCTACCCTCCCTGCCCCTCCCCCAGGTCAGTGTTGGACTACGACCTGGGAGACCAGGGTTCGAATCCCCACACTGCCATGAAGCTGACTGGGTGACCTTGGGCCAGTCACTGCCTCTCAGCCTCAGAGGAAGGCAATGGTAAACCACCTCTGAATACCGCTTACCATAAAAACCCTATTCACAGGGTCGCCGTAACTTGGGATCGACTTGAAGGCAGTCCATTTCCACTTTCAAACATGTTTGCATAGAAATAAATCCCATTGAACTCAAAAAGTATGCAAATAATCAAACCCACCCTCCTATCCCCTCCCTCTTGCCCCACCGTCCCTATCCCCATCCCCTTCAAATCCCCTCTTTCCCCTTCCTCCTCCCTCCCCTTCCTCCTCCCCATGGTCAGTTTTACCTATCTTAAGCATGATTGCACGGGAGTAAACACCACTGAACTCTATAAGCATGCAAATGATCAAACATGCCCTCCCCTCCCTCTTCCTTTGCCCCCCTACAATACGCTCTTTCTCCTTCCCCCTCCCCCTCTGTCAGTTTTACCTATTCTAACCATGATTGCATAGGAGTAAATCCCATTGAATTCAATAAGCATGCAAATGATCAGACCTGCCTTTCCCCTCTCCTCTCCCTTCCTTCTCCCCTCCCCTCTTCCGTCTTCCTCCTCCCCTGTCCACTCCAGCCCTCCCTCCCTCCCCACCATGGTCAGTTTTACCTATCCTAACCATGATTGCATAGGAGTAAATCCTACTGAACTCAATAAGCATGCAAATGATCAGAACTGCCTTTCCCCTCCTTCCCCTTCCTCTACCCCTCTCCGCTTCCTTCTTCCTCCTCCCCTGCCCACTCCAGCCCTCCCTCCCTCCCCCACAGTCAGTTTTACCTATCCTAAGCATGATTGCACGGGAGTAAATCCCACTGAACTGAATAAAAATGCAAATGATCAAACCTGTCCTTCTCCTCCCCCTCCTGCCTGCTCCCCTCCCCCTCCCCCTCCTTCCCTCTGCCCTTCCTCCCCTCCCCATCCCCTGTGGTCAGTTTCATCTATCCTAAGCATGATTGCAGGGAGTAAATCCCACTGAACTCAATAAGCATGCAAATGATCAATCCATTCTCAGCAAACTTGCACAGGATCCCATTTCTTACCTCCCAGATTAAAAAGCAGAGAAATTCACTCATAGGCAAAAACCTTGTGGCTTAAGAACATACCTATAGCCCAAAGATATTTCTATCAAATTTTCAAAAGTAGGGAAATTGGGCAGCTATAGTGAATGCACCAGGGGAGCAGGAGACCTGACCTCTTCTCTGAGATATTGTATTGCCCTACAAATTTGGCAAAATAGGTTTTTGCCTATCAGCGAATTAACTTGCTCTAGAAATGAGGGATGTGTTCAAACACTATTCATCCTTGGGTTCTCTCCCACAGGATTAGGCAGATCCTATCCAGCTAATTATGCTTTGGCTGCACCTTCCCTGGGGGACCCTCCAGAGCAAATGTTTGGGGTGCGTGGGAGGAAGAGAAGTCCTGTTGCACCACATGGACTTATACACATGGATACAAAACCTTTATTTTGTCATTCAGAAACATGAAAAGGTAGAAATATCCCCCCCCCCGAGTAACAGTACTTTCTTCCCTTCCTCCATGAAACAATTATTTGGATTCTTCCATTTTGGTTTTTTAAAGTCACATGGTAACCACAAATAGAGTTCATTAATGAGTGATATCTAAAAATGGCTGTTACCCAAAGACGTACAGCTGAAAAAGGCACGAGTGTACATTGGTTTCTTTGAAGTTTTCACTGTAGCTGTTCCATCCAAGATGCAATTTTAAAAACTGTGTTGTTTCCTTAGTTATTGGAGCTGCTACAGTAATAAAACCCCCACACACACCCCTCTGGTAGTGTATGAATCTTAACATGTGCACAAAAATCCTACTGAAACAATGTACCACTTTACTAACACAAGGCAAAAGCTTTCACAAATCCAAATGTAAAGAGACCTGGAGGATTCATGCAAACTGCATGGCCATCTTAACTCTTAGCAAGTAGGCAATTTCACTATGTAACAGAGAAGGCCATCCTAAATATTTTCATTCCCCGCTAGAGTTCCAAGGAAATGTACTTACCATTGCTGCCAAAATGTTTCAGAGGTGTAGGATTGGCACAGGAATTAAATTATAAATATTTTCAGTTCTCTAAAAGGCTACAGAATGATTTCTACTAGAACCTACCGCTCTGTTACAACTTACGTGTTTGCTGAGAAGCAAGTTGCATGGATTGTCCCCGCAACTTTGGATCTTGGTTTTTCAGGCAAGTATAGATGAAGTGAACTGCAGGGATCGCTTTTTGACTAACATTTGCCAATATTTTCCCTCTTTTTAAATTATCCAGTTCTTGCAAAACCACCCAGGGAATTACAAGCACAAATCTGCCAATTCCTAAACAGGAGAAAAACAGTATATGTGTAATAAACTTACTGTAGTTATTCAAAGTACTGTATAGCTTTTAATTGCATTTTAAAAAATTAATGCAGCTCACTATTGGATATTCTGCCAGAGGATCTGTATAGCGTGATCACATTAAGCAGAATTAATACATATATAGCTCATAGCTATATAACATAACAAAAGGTAATGTTGGATTCTAAATTTCAAGATGGCGACTGAGGCGGATGCTCAGCAGGGAGCTCCGCGTTTTATCTTTTAAAATATTTAATACCATCAAATACCATCATTCCATCTGCCTGCCTGCATGTCTGTCAACTACGGGTTGGTTGCTGCTGTGTACCTGGGATGCCTGGGGCTGCTGTCGCCTGTTGCTGTCGTTGTGGACCGCTGCTGCCTTGTTGCTCCTCGGGGTGCCGTTGTTGTGGCTGGGTCGTTCTCTCCGTTGCCTGTCTGCCGCTATGGACTCTGTCATCGCCCGTCATTGCAGCTGGTGTTGTTGCCGCCGCTGGCCCATTCGTTTTTGTCGCTGCAGGCTGTGTCACCGGGATATCATCATTGCGGCTTGTGCTGCCGCCACCGTCGCTCCCCACCGCTGCGGGCCGTTGGAATTCTGTCGTGGCGGCCAGGCCTGCTGGTCTGAGCCGCTGCTCGCCCGGCCGTGGGCCGCGGGGAGCGCCGGCCTGCCGTCAGTGGTGTGAGCGCTGACGAGCCGGATGGGATCGGCGCGTTGCGTGCGGAGCTCGGGGCCTCGCGGCGAGCCTGGCCTCTGTGATGGTGAGAGCATCGCGAAAAGGGTCCAGGCTCACGGCGCAGAGGACGTCGCGTGGAGCGGCACGGGAGACGGAGAGAGACTCGGCTGGGGCGTGGAGGACACCGCGTGGAGTGACGTTGGAGGAGCGAGACGGCCGGGGTGTGGAGAACGGCGTGGATGCCCGAGTGAACGCCCAGGGGCCGTGTAGCAGCCCATTGGTGGTGAGAGCACTGACGAGGCTGGTTGGGCTCTGGGCGCGATTTGGGACGGCCCGGTGTGGAGTGGTGACGGCGAGAGAGCGTCACACGGAACGGTTCTATCATAGACATCCTAGCCTGGCGGTGGTGAGAGCACCGCAGGAGAAGGCCAGGTTGTCGTTGTGGTCCGGCTGGCGGCGACGGCGGATGCAGGAGAACGTTATGAGGGACACTTTCCAGCACCGTTGACAATATCTCCTGTAGACAAGGCTTGTTATGGAGGAGGGCTTTTAATGTTGTTGTTATTGTTGTTTGGTTGTATTTAATTTGTTGTTGTTTGTTGGTTGGTTGTTGTGTGAATGAGATTGAGTGGATGTGTGTGAGTATTTGTGTTGTGTGTTGTTTTTAGTGTTTTGTTGTGTTAGATCTATTTTAAGATGTGCCTGGGAGAACATACTCTGGCCTTAACAAGGGGATTTTCGGGGGGCCCAATTAACGTAGTGACGGGAAATGGGAGGTACGGTGTTGGGAGGAGAACGTGCCAGGTAAGGGGAACTCGTCCCAGACAAGTTGTGTCTGTGCCTTGTTCCGGTTCTCCTCATATCCACAGGACTGTTGGTTGTACTGTCAGCCAGCTCTCAGATCTCCAGGTGCTGCTTTTAAATGCCAGGTCGGTCGCTAATAAAACCCCCCTTATACACGATTTGATCGTGGAGAAAGGTGCCGATCTTGCGTGTATTACCGAGACCTGGGTGGGTGAGCAGGGAGGAGTTGCTCTTTCCCAGCTCTGCCCACCTGAGTATTCGGTGCAGCACTGTGGTAGATCTGAGGGCCGGGGAGGTGGGGTTGCTGTGGTCTATAGGAGTTCTTTCTCTCTCACCAAGCACCCTGTCCAGATGGCGACTGGTTTGGAGTGTCTTCATCTTGTGCTGGGCCAAGGAGACAGACTGGGAATACTGTTGGTGTGCCGCCCACCTTGCTGCCCAACGGCTTCCCTAGCTGAGCTGACAGAGATAGTCTCGGAGGTATTGTTGAGGTCCCCCAGACTCGTGGTACTGGGGGATTTCAACTTCCATGCCGAGGCTGTCTTGTTCGGGGCGGCTCAGGACTTCATGGCCTCCATGACAACCATGAGGCTGTCTCAAATTGTTACTGGCCCGACACATGTATCAGGACATACTCTTGATTTGATCTTCGCCACTGGTCATGGAGATGGTGATCTGAGGGTGGGGTATTTTTCATCTACTCCATTGTCATGGACAGATCATCGCTTGCTGAGTTTTAGACTCACGACAGCCCTTTCCCTCTGCAGAGGTGGGGGACCTATTAAGTTGGTCCGCTCCCGGAGGCTTATGGATCCTGTAGCTTTCCAGAGGGCTCTGGGAGTTTTTCCAGCTGATAGCACTGGCGCTCCTGTCGAGGCCATGGTTGACCTGTGGAATACGGAGATGACCCGGGCCACTGACATGATCGCTCCCGCGTGCCCCCTTCGGTGCAGAACTCATACAGCACCGTGGTATACCCCGGAGCTGAGAGTGATGAAGCAAGAGAGAAGGAGGCTAGAGTGCAGGTGAAGGCGAACTCCTGACGGATGTAATCATTCCTTGCTTCCACTAAGTTGTACATAAAAGCGGTTAGGGCGGCGAAAAAGTCTTATTTTGTTACCACCATTAGATCATCTCTTTGCCGCCCAGCGGAGCTTTTTAGGGTGGTACGAGGGCTTCTACATTCTGGCCCTCATGATACTAAAGAAACATCGGAAGCCCGCTGCAACGAATTTGCGGAGCACTTCCAGGACAAGATTGCATGAATCCGTCGGGACTTAGACTCTGATGTTATGACAGATGAATCCATTGAAGTGTCCAGAGCGCGGCCTTGTCCTGTATTATTGGATGAATTTCAGTTGGTGCAGCTCGAGGAAGTGGACAAGGTGCTTGGAATGGTGCGGGCGACCACGTCTGCTCTGGACCCCTGCCCATCTTGGCTGGTGAAGAATGGCAAGGCTATAACCACCGGCTGGGCCAAAGAGGTAATAAATGCCTCGAGAGAGGGAGTAGTCCCTGGCAGTCTCAAGGAGGCAGTAGTAAGACCTCTTTTAAAGAAACCTTATTTGGACCCAGATGTTTTGAACAACTATAGACCGGTGGCGAATGTCCCTTTTTTGGGCAAGGTTTTGGAGCGGGTGGTCGCTGGCCAGCTCCAGGCGCTTTTGGATGAAACCGATTATCTGGATCCGTTTCAATCCGGTTTTACGTCCGGTTTTGGCACAGAAACAGCCTTGGTCGCCCTGTATGATGACCTTTGTCGGGAGAGGGACAGGGGGAGTGTGACTCTGTTGATTCTCCTTGATCTCTCAGCGGCGTTTGATACCATCGACCATGGTATCCTTCTGGGGAGGCTCGCGGAGTTGGGAGTTGGTGGCACTGCTTGGCAGTGGCTCTGCTCCTACTTAGCGGATCATCACCAGAAGGTAGTGCTTGGGAAACATTGCTCGACACCCTGGACTCTCCATTGTGGAGTCCCTCAGGGGTCGGTTTTGTCCCCCATGCTCTTTAACATCTACATGCAGCCTCTGGGTGCGGTGATCAGGAGTTTTGGAGTGCGTTGCCATCAGTACACTGATGACACGCAGCTCTACTTCTCCTTTTCACCTTCTTCAGGTGAGGCTGTTGATGTCCTGAACCGTTGCCTGACCGCGATAATGGACTGGATGAGAGCTAATAAACTGAAACTCAATCCAGACAAGACTGAGACACTGTTGGTGAGCTCTTTCCCTGCCCAGATGGTGGATGTTCATCCTGTTCTAGATGGGGTTACACTCCCCTTGAAGGAACAGGTTCGTAGTTTGGGGGTCCTTTTTGACCCTTCCTTGTCGCTTGAGGCTCAAGTGGCCTCGGTGGCATGGAATGCGTTTTACCATCTTCGCTTAGTAGCCCAACTACGCCCCTATCTGGACAGTGATGATCTCGCCTCAGTTGTTCACGCTCTGGTAACTTCTAGACTGGATTACTGTAATGCGCTTTACATAGGGCTGCCCTTGAAGACTGTTCGGAAACTTCAGCTAGTGCAAAATGCGGCAGCCAGGTTGTTGACGAGGACCAATCGGTCCGCGCATATAACACCTGTCCTGGCTCGCTTGCACTGGCTACCTATTTGTTTCCGAGCCAGATTCAAGGTGCTGGTTTTGACCTATAAAGCCTTACATGGTGTGGGACCGCAATACCTTGTGGAACGCCTCTCCCGCTATGAACCTACCCGTTCACTTTGTTCAGTATCTAAGGCCCTCCTCTGGGTACCAACTCACCAGGATGCCCGGAGGATTGTTACTAGATCTAGGGCCTTTTCTGTGGTGGCCCCCGAATTGTGGAACAGCTTACCTGAGGAGATACACCTGGCGCCTACGGTACTTTCTTTTAGGCACCAGGTTAAGACCTGGCTATACTCCCAGGCATTTTAATGTTCAATGTTTTATGCTTAATGTTTTAGTTTAATTTTGTTGTTATTTGTTACTGATTTTATCCTAATATTGTATTTTAATCTTGTTTTGTACACCGCCCAGAGAGCTATTAGCTATGGGCGGTTTAGAAATGAAATAAATAAAATAAATAAATAGCGAAACAGCAGCATTTGGGCAAGATAAAATTTGATCCATATCTTCCAGACTTACTATACAGCTAAATCCACACATACCTGGGACATCTCTATTCTTCAAAGATTTGATGAATTCTAGATGGCTGATCATTATATTAGTGTCAATCACAATCAAGCTATTCAGGCCAGACAGAGTTTCTGTTTACAAAAGAAGAAACACAGTGAGAGCACTTATTCCCTGCTGCTTACTGTTCTGTTATGAAGAAATCAGAAAATATGCCGATAAACTTACTAGCAGACATATTTGATTCATCATCTGGAAGATCTATCTCCATGCTGGTCAGCTCTCCACAGGTCTGAACCACAGGCAAAGCCATCTTTTTGTCAATGCGAGCAGCATGCAATTCTTCTACAATCTGCATCTATGAAAATAGCAACATAAAGGTGAAATCAAGGCTGGTACTAGTTCACATTAATGGGCATCAGCCAAGGATCACACCCCACTCCCAGACCTCCTGGCTCTGCTGCTCCTTCTCTTCTCTATCCAGGGTTCAAGCCAGTCAGCCATGTCCTCTTACACATTCCATGGCCACTGAGCTGTTTCCCTCCCTTATGTACCATGGCCCAAGCCTGCATTGTTGTGCATGGATGGTGCTATTTTGGCTACATAAGGATCCACACTTGGAGAATGCTATCAGTATACATCAGGGATGGAAAACCTGAGGCCCAAATGTAGCCCTCTATGCTACTCTGTCTCACCATTGGGACATCCCTTCTTGTGCACAGGTTTCTCCAGCCACAGCTTTTCTCTTCAGACCACTTCCCTCACCAGCCCTGCTTTGCTCCCTGCCTGCCTGGAATCTGTCCTTGAACTCTGATAGTATCCTTGACGGAGAATATAGATGGATGTATAAGTGTCTATAGAAACTAGACTACTGTACAAAGACAAAATCCTATTTGTGGTTCCACCTGCTTTTGCCTCTGGCTTTGCCCACCACTGGCATTTAGTCCCTGGAAGGCCACCCAGAAGGGAATGTGAGCCTCTGGCTGAAAAGGGTTCTCCATTTCTGGTATACAGGATGAGCCTCCTTATGCCTCTCAATAACTTACAGAACGATTAGGAATGGAAAAGCCAAGATGTGGCAAGTGTGATTCAAGCACTGCAGTTAGGGGATGCTGATCTGTACCTGATAATGAAGTTATAGTGCCTAATGAACCGGTGCCTGGCTGCGACAATGGACTGGATGAGGGCTAATAAACTGAGGCTCAATCCAGACAAGACTGAGATGCTGCTAGTGGGTGGTTCTTCTGACCGGATGGTGGATGTCCAACCTGTCCTGGATGGGGTTGCACTCCCCCTGAAGGAGCAGGTTTGTAGCTTGGGGGTTCTCCTAGAACCATCTCTGTCACTTGAGGCTCAGGTAGACTCGGTGGCACGGAGTCCCTTCTACCAACTTTGGTTGGTGGCCCAACTACGTCCCTATCTGGACAGGGATAATCTGGCTTCAGTTGTCCATGCTCTGGTAACCTGCAAATTAGATTACTGCAATGCGCTCTACATGGGGCTGCCTTTGAAGACAGTTTGGAAACTGCAGCTTGTGCAAAATGCAGCAGCCAGATTGGTAACAGGGACCAGACAGTCCGAACATATAAAACCAATTCTGGACCGCTTGCATTAGCTGCCTGTATGTTTCTGAGCTCGATTCAAGGTGCTGGTTTTGACCTATAAAGCCTTACATGGCTTGGGACCACAATACCTGATGGAACGCCTCTTCCGACACGAACCGACCCGTATACTACGTTCATGATCAAAGGCCCTCCTCCAGGTGCCTACTCCGAGGGAAGCTGGGAGGATGGCAACAAGGGAGAGGGCCTTCTCAGTGGTGGCCCCCAAATTATGGAATGATTTGTTTGACGAGGTGCGCCTGGCGCCAACACTGTTATCCTTTCGGCGCCAGGTAAAGACTTTCCTCTTCTCCCAGGCATTTTAGCATGTGTTTTAAATTGTTTTAAATTTTTTAATTGTGTTTTAAATTGTTTTTAAAAGATGCGTTTTAAATTTGTATATTTGTTTTAATGCTTGTAGTTACTGTAAACCGCCCAGAGAGCTTCGGCTATGGGGCGGTATATAAGTACAATAAATAAATAAATAAATAAATAAAATATAGAACCACTAACCTTTTGGTCTTCATCAGTACTTTGAATAGCTTCACCAGAAGAAAAGTGACATGAGGCATCAGAGCTCTGTAAAAAAAAAAATCACTACAAATATTTGTGTCATATCAAAAGTGTTGTGCTAAAGAAAAATGTTCTGAGTACTTACAATTTGCAGGGTTGGAATTTTAGTGGGAGATGCAATTTCAAGAGAGGAGGAGAAGTGAAATAAAGTGCAAGAAAGCCATACGCTTAAAGGGGCTTCTGGTGTATGTCTGTGTATGCACATGTATATGTACACAAATACACATACACACGTGCATGGACAAACACACACAGTTTCTAGAGAACACAGAAAATGCTGAACAAAATTTCATGAGACTCTCAAGAAATGTCTACCAACGGAACTCCCTAAAAATGTTGAGGAACACTGGATTAAACTGAAGACATCCATTATTGCAGCATGTGAACAAACTATTGGATACCAAACGAAGAAACATCAGGATTGGTTTGATGAGAATGATAGTGAGATTGAACATATCATCGACAAGAAAAAGAAAGCCTTCCAGATATGGCAGAGAGACATTAACTGTGCTGCTAAGAAAAAAATCTATGCCACTGCAAAGGCTGAGGTCCAAAGAAGAACTAGAGAACTTAAGAAAGCCTGGTGGATAAAGAAAGTTCAAGAAATGCAGCACTTTGCAGATGCTCACAATGCATGGGGCTTTTTTAATGCCACAAAGGCCATCTATGGACAAACCAATTACGGTATAAATCCCTTATGTTCAATGGATGGTAGCAAACTTCTTAAGGATAAAGAGTCTATTGCACTGCGCTGGAAAGAGCATTACCACAACCTCCTTAATTGTAACTCTATCATGGCTGATGAGGTCTTCTCACAAATTCCACAAGAACAAACTAGAGACGAGCTTGCAGTATCCCCTAATTTGGATGATGTCAGTAAAGCCATCAATGAAATGAAGAACAATAAAACTAGTGGACCTGATGGGATTCCTGCTGAAGTCTTTAAAGAAGGTGGGCCTGAATTTACACAACTTCATAAGCTCATCAAAAAAATCTGGATGAGGGAGAAGATCCCGGAAGACTTTAGGGACGCCATAATTATCACCCTTTTTAAGAAGAGTGATAGAACAGATTGCGGGAACTATCGAGGTATCTTTTTTCTTGCTACTGCAAGTAAAATCCTTGCAAGGATCCTCACAAATTGCCTCCTGCTGATCTCAGAGGGTGTCCTCCCCAAATCTCAAAATAGTTTCCGCCCTTCCATGGGGACAGTGGACATGATCTTCACTGCACGACAGCTTCAAGAAAAATGCCGGGAGCCTTTGAAAAATTTGAATAAAAATTATTAAAAAAAAAAAAAGAAAAATGCCGGGAGCAGAACTGACCTTTATATATGGCGTTTATTGATCTGTCTAAGGCCTTTGACACTGTGAATCGAACCGTTCTCTGGACCATCCTTCTGAAAACCAGATGCCCTAATCACTTTGTGAATATTTTGTGACTCCTCCATGACAACACAACAGCAACAATTTTGGACAACAATGGCTTTCAGAGCAATCCATTCAGAGTCGTTTCAGGCGTAAAACAGGGATGTGTCATTGCTCCTATCTTATTTGCTATCTCATTGCTATGATTCTACACCTTATTGGGGGGAAACTTCCTACTGGTGTGGACATCGTATATTGAACAGATGCAAAGCTTTTTAATCTCAGTAGGCTGAAAGCAAAAAGTAAGGTAATGTCAACCTCTGTCGTAGAACTTCAATATGCCGATGATAATGTAGTCTCTGCACATTTAGAGAAAGATCTTCAAACTATCCTAAATGTCTTTGCAGAAGCATATGGAAAGCTTGGGCTCTCACTTAATATTTAAAAAACCAAAGTGCTTCATCAATAGATGCAAACTAGTCCCTCTGTAGCACCATCAATCCAGCTTAATGGTGTGACACTGGAGAACATTGATCACTTCCCCTATCTCAGCAGCCATCTCTCTGTAAAAGCTGACATCGATGCTGAAATTCAACATCATCTGAGCTCTTCGAGTGCCGCATTCTCCCAAATGAAGCGTAGAATGTTCGAGGATTAGGATATTTGCAGGGAGACCAAAATGTTTATTTACAAAGCCATTGTACTACCGACCTTACTGTATGCCTGTGAAACATGGACCGTTTATAAACGCCACTCCCAACTTCTTGAAAAATTCCACCAACGCTGCCTCCGGAATATTCTGCAAATTACTTGGGAAGACAGACGGACTAATGTTAGCATTGTGGAAGAAGCAAAGACTACCAGTGTTGAAACAATGATCCTTCAACATCAACTTTGCTGGACCGGCCATGTTGTTCAAATGCCTAATCACCGTCTTCCAAAGCAGCTACTTTACTCCCAACTTAAGGATAGAAAATGGAACATCGGTGGACAGCAAAAGAGGTTTAAAGATGCTCTTAAAGCGAATCTAAAAAAATGTAACATGAACATCAACAACTGGGAAGTCTTGGCCCATAAATGTCCCAAATGGAGGTTGGCTATTATCAAAGGTGCTGTGGACTTTGAAGAAGCATGAATACAGGGCGAACCCTTAAAAAACAGGTACCCTACTTGGAGGTACAACTGCTTGATCCAGCATTGTCAGAATGTATTTTACCAACTATCACCAGTTTTCTAGCTGTGACCATTGTTGGATAGGCCAGTCGTGGTGATTCAAGTTCTGGTAACTTTCCAGCTGGATTGCTATAATGCGTTATGAACTCATGCAGCTATGGAGATTACAAACAGTGTTGGTATCAGCCTCATGCTTCCTTGGTTTTATGGCATTAGTTTCCATTGGAACAATCACAAGAATTTGATCATTTGCAAACCTGACAGCTGGATCATCACAGCTGGATGGTCTGCAGGCTGAAACTGAGACTGGCAGGACTCTGGGCCAGACTGTCAACAAACAATAATCAAGTCCAGTGTGGCAACAGAGGCAGGTGGCACAAAATACAGCTGATGGTACACAACCATACCCAATCAAATTTACAGTCATGCCTGGGTCACACAATGGACACTCTGGGGCCACATCTGTGGAGGCTATAGCACTGGGATTGGACTTGGCATACAGAGGCATCAGTTCAATGAAGGTGCCACCAGGAGATGATGAGAGGAATGCACCCTGAGGCCTGATTTCAGCATGTCTGGTTGAGACTACCCAAACTGTGTGGGCACAGTGACAGCAGAGAATGCAGTTAAAAACTGAGCTAAAAAATTCTTATATGGAATACTCATCAGTGACATCACAGGCTCAGTCCACCTGTAGCCCCCTTCTACTTTCTCTTCTTATCTTTTTTGAAGAAAAAAATTAATGTAGGGATGGATCACACAAAATCTGAGGTAAAACATCTTTCAAGGAATAGATATGAGAGAACATTTGAAGCATTAAAAAGTTCCCTTATGCTGCTATTCAACCAGTGGTCACTAAGCCCTGCCCCTGATCCATGCAATGTCATGGGATTTCCTTGCTCACAGGTAGGGGCTGCAGGCACTGCTAAGCTCTCGAAATTTCCAGAATGCTACTCTGCGAAAGTGCAGATTTCATGCAGGTGACAGCACAGAGACCACAAAGAAGAATTGTGGATTTGTTTCTCTTCATGTTTTAAACTAAATGACAATTTTGGTCCATTCTCTCTTGCTGCCCCTTCTGCCTGGAACTCTTTCCCCACACATGAATATGGTGCCATCAGTCTATTTCCTCAAATGCCCCTTTTCTGTGAAGCTTCAGGCCTAACTACTTAATTCTTATCCCCAACTGTAACAATGCACAAGTGCATGCAATATGCTCAAACATACTTTGATACTATTATCTTCAACACTGTAAAATTGAAGACGTTTAGGGTATAAGACCCTTCAGGTTAGGGCCCTGTCTTTTTTCTTCATGAAGTGATGAAACACACCACATACGCTGATGGCAATGGTTGTGTTCAGATGAAATCAAGGAGAGCAGAAACATTTGCTTGACCTTAAGTTTAATCACAGTTTAGTGTTCTGTCCAAACCCTAAACTGTGGCTAATCTTAATTATAGTTAGTAAAAACAAGACTTCATAAGTTGTGGTTTGATTGGCCATAGTTTGCTCACATTTGGATGACATAACAAGCTGCGGTTAATAAAAAAACAGAGCAAAAAGCATCTGAATAGCTGCACTGAAAGAGAAGGAGATGCGAGCCCAAGTGGCTCACTCTTGTAATGATAAACTATGGTTCAGGTTGCATCAGAACCAGCCCAGTGCAACAATAACTCAACCGCTTAATTAGTCTATTTGCTACTGTTCCTGCATAACTAAGCTGGGAGAATTATAAAAACCACCACTATTACTGCTCCACGAAGCAAAATTACCATCCCACTTTTCCTAGTAAAATGTTAACTTTACCTGACGCATCTGAAGGGCTACAGGCTCAAGTCTATTTCCTTGGGTCCTTTTATTACCAATATTCTTGGTGGAATCAGTATACAATTGTTCTTTCTTTTTATATTCAGTCAAGTGATACAAGGGTACACATTTCATCTCTTTGTCATTTTTGCTAGGCAGCTCTAATGAAGAATGTTTGGCTCTTTGAAGACGGTGCACACAGGCTTGCTGAAGAGATAATTTAGGACCTGATAAATTAAAGGCTGAAAAGATGGGATGTCGCTTTTTTGAATTGTGATGTGAACTTTCTTGGAACTCCGCCAGCACACGTTTCACCATTATGTCTTTTCGTTTGGCGCGCTCCATTTCAGACTTCTTTTTGTTCTTCTCTTTGCTGTTCAGAATTCTCAAATCTTGTGATTTCATTTTCCTTCTTTTCACATCAGGATCACTGCACATATTTGTGATGGAGCCTCCCTTTCGAGGGAAGGCTGCTGCAGAATCCACACTACTTGCCTTTCCCACACATTCAGCTTTATTTTTAAAATGCATAGTGATCCTTCCACGCTCTTCAATAGGCATTAAAGTACCACAGACAAGATGGATATCTTTGGAAACCTCTTTTTGGAAACCTTTAGTGGTATCTTTGAGATCCAGATTCCTTTTTTTGGGGGGGTATCCCGTACTATCACATGACCTGCAGAAGCATCACAAAGAGAAAACTATTACAAAGAAAAATGACAGTGGAGATTATAGCTGAACTGCAGTTTCTTAAGGAACAAATTAAGAGTTGTGGTCAATGGAAAAATGATGAAGGAAAATTCTACATTATTACAAGTGTACTAGAAAATGCAACAGACAATTAAAAAGGTTAAACCTATCGTTACTCAGTTCAAACACAGATGCTGGTCCCTTCTCCAGCTCTAGTTGAGAACAAATAGCAGCTCTGGATAGGAATGGGCATCCACTTCCAAAGGTAAATTATACAGCCATGAGAGTGGCTGAATACTATAGCCACCATGGATTTTTCATATTCCACCATGTTAAATTGAAAATACCCCCATGCCATTCTGCTGCTTTCCATAAGCTCATTTCAAAACAAAACCTTACAAAACATATAGCCCCGAACTCAGAAACACTTGCTTAACAACCCTCTACATTTTCATAATGATACACAAAATACTAAGAGAGAATCCAGAGTTCAAAGCCTAAAACAAGAATAAAATAATCCAGACCCCTGTTGGTCTTTTTTCTGTCAGTGACCTCATAATTTGTTGAAAATTAATTAAAACTCAGCCACGTTCACAAGGTACCTATAATCCTATTACTGACCTTGCCCCATACTCTGACCTTCATCTTCTGCAGTTTAAAAGTTTAAAAAATGCATGGCTGATTTTTCATTAATTTAAGAAAATTAACAATGGAATCTATGATAGCGCAGGCATACTCAGTAAGAACCAACTGTCAGTGTTCTAAAAGCCAGACTCACAGCTACTTGGCTTGGCTAATCAGGGGCTCCACACCCATACCAGACATTTATTCCACTTTAGACAGTCTTGGCTTCTCCAAAGAATTCTGGGAAGTGTATTTTTTAAAAGGTGCTGAGAGTTGTTAGGAGACTGCTATTTCCCTGACAGAGCTCCAGTGGCCAGAGGGGTTTAACAGTCAGCTCCTCTTCCCAAAGAATACTGGGGATTGTATCTCTGTGAGAGGAATAGGGCATCTCCTAGAAACTCTCAGCACCCTTCACAAGATACACTTCTTGGATTCTTTGGGGGAGGCCATGACTGTTTAAAGTGAAATAAATATCTTGTGTGGATGTGGCCAGGGACAGCTTTGATTTGGGTGAGAAACTAGATGTGTCTGCTGTAAAATGAAAAGATGGGGGAAACCCTGAGGAATAACAATACTGTTAACAATGTTTTCCTTTTGGAAAGGGCTTTCCCTCTGCCCAGTGCCTACCTACCCAGGCTGTTAACACACTAGTCGCCAGATCAAAGCGTTTCCATTAGCCGCACCTGGAGGGGGAATGGGTTAATCTGCCAATCAGTTGTGAAGTTTCTTTCAAACCGAATTTTAAAAAACACACTTGAGTTGATCCCACTAGGTTTTATAGTAAAAAGGTGCAGCATTTGACTAGCATCGTGTGACCGTTTTCAGAAGAGATACGTGGAAGCATACTGGAACCGGCAGAACAGTGAGTGTGTTTCTATCCTCAATCTCTTCCCCTCCTCCTCCCCCTCCCTGCCCCTGCCCCTCCCCCAGGTCAGTTTCAGCTATCCTAAGTATGACTGCACAGGAGCAAATCCTAATGAACTCAAAAGCATGCAAATGATCAAACCTGCCCTCCTCTCCCACTTGCTTGTTAGTGAATAAGGTTGCACTCTTACTCTATGGCTTCTGCAAAGGAATCCTGGGACATTTTAGTATTTTGGGAGTGCCTGCCTTTCCCCTCTTCCTCCTCCCTCCTTTACCCTCCCCCTTCCCCTCTCCCTCCTTCTTCCTCTCCTCTTCCCCTCCCCCTCTCCCCTCCCTCATTCTCCCCTGAACCTCCTCCCCCCTTCCTCCCCACCTACTCCAGCCCCCTTCCTCCTCTTCTCCTCCTCTGTGGTCAGTTTTACCTAAGCATGATTGCACATGAGTAAATCCCACAGAACTCAATAAGCATGCAAATGATCAAACCTGCCCTCCTCCTGCCCTCCCACTCCAGCCTGCTGCCCTGCCCCCTCCTCTCCCCTTCTCCTTCCCCTCCCTCCTCCTCCCCTCCCCCATGGTCAGTTTCACCTATTCTAAGCATGATTGAACGGGATTAAATCCCATTTAACTCAATAAGCATGCAAGTGATCAATCCATTCTCAGCAAACTTGCATATGATTTCTTACCTCCTGGATTAAAAAGCAGAGAAATTCACTAATAGGAAAAAACCATTGCAGTTTAAGAACATATCTATAGCCATTTCTATCAAACTTTTAAAAGCAGGGAAATTGGGCAGCTATAATGAACACACCAGGGGAGCAGGAGACCTGGCCTCCTCTCTGAGATATTGTACTGCCCTACAAATTGGTCAAAATGCAAACACCATTTGGGTTGGTCTTTCACAGTCCAATCCACTTCCTGTGTAGCTTGGAAGAATTTGGTAACATGTGCCTCTGAGCATTTGGTAAGGGGTAGCACCACCTGCAATCAGAACTGCATCTCCAAAGATGGAGAATTACATTTTTTGTATGTTTATTGGTGTTCTTCTTACTTTGCTTCTTACCTGCGTTACTATTATTTCTACAGAGAATCTAACCTAGAAAATTATCTTTCATTCATTACTCATCCTAGAAATCTATATCAAATTTATTTTTATTATTTTTAATACCTTTTTATTGGCTAATGTCAAATGATGGTGAAGGCAGCCTTTAGTGTTTCAAACTGAAGGTTATATTCTATTTTGGGTGCATAAAGAGTTGAATCTGAAACTGCAGCTTTGATTAAAAGCTAATCAATAGACTAGACTGATTACAATATGCTATGTCAGCAATGAATCCAGCTGTTGGAAAAAAACAAACTGGGCCTGCCCAAGATGCATGTGTTCAGCCTGCTATGCTTAAACCACTCCACTTAAGCAAGGGTGGGCAATGTAAATTAAAAACACAGAGCACAGCTAGAAATTTGCTATAATATGTTTCACCTCTTGTGCAAACTGAGACAATCCTCATGTCCACTGGAGAGTTTTCTGTAGAATAGTCAGTGCCATTATTCCACAATTGTTTTTGGAGGGTTTTTTTAGTGTAAATTATGCAAAGTGTTGCTGTACTTCACATATTCACAGAAAGAAAAGAAAATAATTTAGCATAGGTAACTTCACTAAAATATTAAAGTAAATCAAACATATTTAAAGTTATTACCTGAACTATAGCAGCTATCTTAATATTGTTGCTTCTTCCCTGCTAAAACAAGATCAGCACAGCACGTCTTTTTTGTTATTTAGGCTGATTGGTGTTGCCATCCCTCACCATATGCTCATAGGCATGTTACCAAATTCTTCCAAGCTACAGCAATTGGAAGCTACAGTGGTTAAGGTACATAACCAGCCATTATAACATTCACCAGGCCTTCCATGAAGAGGGAACTGTGCACATTTCCAGGTCAATATACATAATTGCTGACAGGCCCTGGAAATGTGCATATATCACCTGAATTCTGTACGTTCTCTGGCCATTATGCGTAATCCCCAAAAGGCCTGGTCAATGTGCACAATGGCACATTATTATTATGCACATTAACTGCTCATTTCCTTTTACGTAGCCATGTCATAGGTTTGACTGATATCTTGGATTTGCACCTGCAACTCCTACAGCCATATGGAAATTGTCACTTTCATCTATAGTTACACAAATGCATTATTGAAGAAGTTGCCCACCAAGAGCAACAAGGCTATTGCACCTTACATTCTATGTGTAAGAAACATGGACGTTTCGTCCATGCAGGCATTTAAATTCTGTTGGGATTATGAGTCAGACAGTTATATCTCAGTTCTTTCAGCATTAACCTTGTTGAACATTTAAATCATGGTGAAAGAGTAACAGCTGATTGAAAATGGTAGGATTCTGTTTCAGAAATCAAAACTTAAACCTAAAAATCTAGTATGCAAATAGAAGGGTTTTTTTCTATAAACTGAGTGACAGCTTTTAAAATAATATTTAAATTTGAAGTTAAGCTGTTTTCTCTCTTTTTGAAGCCCTCTTTAGCTGCTACAGCGTGTAAATTTAATTGTGGAAAAGTCAAACAATATGCTCCAATTTTTAACTTACTGACCTTAAATTAATGAACAATTATCCCTCAGTGTTTTTCCCCAGTATAGATCATTTATGTTCCTGAACCTGCAATTCAACGCAAACTTACCGGGGAGCAAGTCCCATTGAACTCAATTGGGCTTACTTCTGAGAAGATATGTATAGGATTGCACTGTGAATCCTTAAGAGCAAGCAATCATTTGGTTAGAATAAGCATTACACATTTAAGTGAATGGCTTTCATTGCAAATAACAATTTACCCTTTACTTGTTGGTTGCTCTCTTGCATGAGTCCTAATTTCTGCCTTTTCATGATTCTGAAAGAATTAAAAAAAATTGATCTGCATGATTATTAGCCTCCCATTAAATACAAAGCAGCCCCAATCTTTCATAAAACTTATTTTATACACCATCAACTACACTTCATGAGCATTCCCTGAATGAACCAGCATTGCTTCCAAGGTCCAGATTTGTACCAGTATTTTCATTGTGGTTTAATAATTCAGACAACAATTACAAAATTTGGAGTAAAAAAATATATTAACCTATTGGAGAATATGTGATGTCCCTGTGTATATACAATACTGTAAATATGGTAAGTGCGGGTTTATTAGAGTATATGTGGTAAGCAGACTGAGTGATCAGGGGGGGGAGTACATGCGTTGGAATGTTGATGAGTGTTGTATTATGATTGGCTGAGCGTTTGAGTGTCTCAAGGTATAAATGAGAGGATGACAGTTCTGTTGGTTCGGTTGGTTGGGTTTTTGTGAGGCTTTGAGAGGGTTGTTGGGTGGAGTGGATTAGGCGGGTAGTGAGGCAGGTTACTGATGACTAAGAAACATAAAGAGTAACACATCTTATGAAACCACACGCTTTTTGACTGAACCTTTAAGTAATCTTGTTATTCCCTGTGTATATAAATAAATATTTCTTGGTTTACCAAAATGCCTGATCCTTGGCTGGGTTTACACAGACCAGAAGGGTGGGCAGGGCATATACCAAGGTTGGGAAACAGTATCAATGGTGGCAGCGGTGAAGAGATAGTGTAACATCATCAGGTATCCAGAGCAACCCAGGGCTGTAATCTTTACAGGCACAAAGATACAGGGGGCTTGAGGCCTGTAAGTGCACCCAGACACAACGTAGCAATAAGCCAGGAGGAGATGACTGCACAGTCTCAAGGCAATATTGTTTACAGAGAGTGTCTGGTGGTGCTGCCTAGCAGGGGGATCTTGAGAGACCTTTGCTAGAGCCGGTGAGAGAACCATTTTGAGAGCAGGACCCTGAGGTGGGACCGTGACAAGGCGGTGACCACCGGAAGGGGCCTGACAGTGGGTGGCAGTAGGTGGGATACAACAGTATACATCTACTCATCTTATATTTAATATGATAAATACAAGTGAACAGAGGCTGTGGTCAGAGAACAATTAAATTACTTAAATCGAGCATAATTTAAACTAATCTGAAAGTAACTAGTGCACATAAATGTAGTCAAAAACCAGACATAATTCTCTAATATACCACTCTACTTATGTGTTATTATATGGTTTTCTTCCCATTCTTAGTAACAGAGCACACAGCTCACCTTTTTACTCCTCCGTGAGGAAGAAAAGCTAGACAACTGGTGTGAACTTTTATCACTGGAAGACTTGGAATAAGAAAGCTAACACACAAAATGAAATAGAAAGCCACTGTTAGTCACAGTATTATGATTACAAGAATTTTATTCTATGAAGATCAAGGCAGCAATAAAATAATACAGCTAACTCATAGAAATTTAAAATACAGAGCCCTTCAAATCAGCCAAGCAACCAATGAGGGATGCTCTCCTATGTGGCTATCTTCAGGGAAGGCTAATAAACCTAAGCCTATGATGCTGGATATGAATCATCAATTAATCAGATACTGGGTAAAACTTCCTTTTAAAGAACACAAACCACAAGATAACCTCATAAATTTTGTCCTGAGCAAAATCCCTTGGCTGGTCTAAATATAAGACCAGTATCTAATAATAACTACACAGCATTCACAACTTTCTGTAGTAACAGATGAGAGTAAGCTATGTAAGATTTATTTATTTAATTAATTTACTAAATTTATATCCCACCCTTCCTCCCAGTAGGAGCCCATAGATATATATCTCTTAGGGGCTGCTATCCCTGCTTGCTCCACTCACCAACCCTGCCTACCATCACCACAGCTTCCCCATCCCCCAGCAGGTTGCCAAAGCTACCCCCTCCCCCCATGGGTTGCCAGAGCAACCCCTGACCTCCCCACCCATGGGGTTGCCACAGTCGCTTCCGCAACCACAACTCCATCTACCCACAGGGGCGCTAAACCCTCCCCTCTGACCCCACCCACCCACAGGGGTTGTCAGAACCACCCCCCGACCCTCACCCCACCCACAGGGGATGCCAGAGCCCTCCCACCCACAGGGGATGCCAGATAATCAAGAGCTTTGGATACAGCTAAAGGCATTGTACTCTACAGCTTCAGCTAAAGGCATTATAATCTGTATCCTAGTATGGGGTTCTCAAACTTTCTAACCCCAGGGCTCACTTGAGGTCCACCAGTCACAAAATGATGGGGCAGGGCTTACAAAATGGTGACAGATGGAGGCAGGGTTTGGCACAATTAGCTGGCAAGTGCAGACATCATTTTTTACTGATAACGAATTCCTCTTTGGAAATTGCTAAATTCTTTTCCACACTGTTTTCCTTCTGACAAAGAGTTCCATAGCTCAGCTTTCCTCAAATTCAGGACAGATATTTGCTCTGGAGGTATTGTGACAGCCTTCCCATTTTAGATAGAACTTTCTGATCCAGAAGTGGAGAAGGCATGTTACATTTCCAAGCAAGATCTTCCCCCCCTTAAAAAGTAAGGACATTGCTTTTTAAACATCACATACAGACACATACTGAATCATCAAATATGATTCAAGTATGAAGACTCCTCATCAAGGAGACATACGTCCTCCTACATGTCTTTTTTCACCAGCCAGCTCCTGAAGGCACACAGTGTGGACAAGAATCAAGGCCAGAAAGGGGGAGTTATGCCAGGATATACATTGTTTCCTCTCTCTGTCTCTGTCTATCTCTCACACACACATATGCAGTCATGCACATTTTAGCTACAGATCATGGTTAAGCACGAGAGAACGTAACAACAATCCCAGGTTTGGATGACACACTAAGCCAAACCTTAGCTTAGCTGCCGTTCCACACTGAGCTAAAAAGCACAGGGTGGAGCAAAGCCAATACTTGGCCTTACCATGATGTGCAAGCTAGGCCATTATGTGTCTGCAAACCTGTTTACAGTACCATTCTCTACATTCACATCAATACCTTCCTACCTTGTTGTCTGAAGTGTCATCCTCTTTGCTAGATTTCTTTCTGTGTTTTTTGGACATGTTCAAGTTTCAAAACCTAAAAAGGAAAAGAGGTGTTAGAATTTTATTTCCAAATGCATTTTACAATTTTTTTCAAGGGGCTTATTATTTAAATAATGACTAAGTGGATCTACACAAACTGTCAGTTCTCTGAATTCAGAATCAATTTTAAATTAAAATCTCTTGCAGGCCTGTTTTTATCATATTAAATTTTTAAACTAAAATAAAAACAGGCCTGTGAGAGATTTTGATTGTGAAGAAGTGAACAGGTAAGAGAGAAACTGACACTGCAATCCCACACATAGATACTCAGATGTCTACTCAGAAGTAAGTCACATTGAATTCAACAGGCTTGCTCTCAAGTAAGTGGGTATAAGACTCGATATAAAGTGGTTTCCTGGAAATCAACACCAAGTCTGCAATCCTATACTCACTTACCTGGGAATACATCCCACTGAACTCAATGAATCTTACCTCTGAATAGTCACGTATAGGATTGCACTGTTAAGCAGCTCAACAGTTCTCATTCATCAATACTATTGCTATGGGATCTGCTGCTTTCAGTCCTAAAATTTATTTAACATTATGGTCATTGGGCCCCATGTTCCCTGAAGGCATGCTCTTCCCCTGTGTCTATTACAATGTCCAAGACAAACTAAGAATGACCATTTCTACATCCATACACACAATATGTAAAAAGGGCACATATGAATGGCCCAATACTAACATCATCAAGTATGCATATTGAGCACAATTGGCTGACTTGAACTGACTGAAGGGGATGCAAAGTGGTGGATAGTAGGCCACATCTCATGGTCCTCCGTGTATCTGAAAACAATGAGTGGGTCAATGAGGAATGTGCGTCTCTAGAAACATCACTGTGCCTCTTTAGGCAGGCTTAACTCATGTTATTAGATGTGTAGTAGTTTTTATTAAAGTATTTTTCAATATACCAAGAAAAACCCTTCCCCACAAATACAACAATTATAAAAATAAACAATGGCTCTTTGTGGCAAATATTCTAACTCAGCCTTTCCCAGCCTTTGGGTTCCCAGATGTTGGTAGATTACAACTCCCATCAGCTCTGGCCAGCATGGCCAACAGTCAGGAATTATGAGAACTGTAGTCCATAACATTTGGGGGCCCAAAGGGTGGGAAAAGTTATCCTAACTCATGCTTTTCGCTTATTTATTTACAGTATTTATATCCCACCCTTTCGCCAAAAAGGCAGTGCAGCATACAACAATCAGTATTAAGATTGTAAGCCTGTGGGCAGGAATTGTCTTAATGAGTCATGGCACACAAGGAAAGAGGAATGGAAGGGAGGAGGGAAAAGCCAGCTCAAGCATAAGTTCTTAAAGTTTCATTTCTTATAATAATAAATAATAATAAACCAGTTAAACGCAGCAACCACTCGCCAATATCAGTGGTGATTCTGGGTATCTTGCCCTTGATAAAGAGCATTCCCTCCCACCCCAAGAAGCAATCTTCCTCATCCAGATTAGATCCAGCAACAGAACTGGTGAAAATGTCTGGGCCAGGAGGACAGGGCAGCTCCTGCTACAGTTCTTCCTGTTAAGTTGACATGATGGCACTTAACTCTCTTTCCTCTATGCATGTAAGAAGAAAGCAACTTGGGCTGTATCAGCACTTTTCCTGTGGTCCGCCCACCAATTACTTGAAGAGGACTAACCAATAGCTCACCAGTGATGGCACAAGACATTTTGCTGCCCTCCTGTCATGGTACATAATACCTAAGGGTGATCAAATTATTTTGGCACCAAAGGCACAAAATACCACAATTCTCTTTCCCTCCCAGGCAGCAAAAATGGAATAATAATATATTAAACTACAGTATTTGCTAACCTTTCTAGACACTCAAAATCTGCTGTCTGAGGCAGCCACCTCCCTCTGCCTAATGACAGAGCCTGCCTAGGCTGGCCATGTCAATGTTGTGGCAGTTAGAGAAGATATGGGTTAAAGGTCTACATCTGGATACATTTAATGGTAACACTACAAACAGCAATGCATTTGTTGGGGTTAGGTTTTTATATGTTCTAATAGCCAGATACACAGGCATTTCTGAAGAATAATCACACATCTGAAACATGGAGCAGGAAAAATGTCCCCATCCCATTCATATGGTGGTGCCCTTCTTGTCAAACTGAACCTTTGGGCCTCTCACATGGGGTGGTACACACACACTTCCTGATTATGGAGGAGGAGAGGCAAATCAGCAGTCACAGGAGTCCAATTAATATGAACAATATTTATTTATCTGATAGTGTTAACTATTTTTTTACCTGTTAAAAATAACAATGAACAGATGGCCCCAAAACAACAACTGATGACCCATCCCCAAACTCCTCAGTTGTGTGTCGCTAGTTAAGAGAGCAATCAATCCCTGTCAGAAAACTGGGCCTTACAGTCTATTACAGACCCTCCGTGGCGCAGAGTGGTAAGCAGCGGTAACGCAGCCGAAGCTCTGCTCACGGCCGGAGTTCGATTCCAACGGAAGGAGGAAGTCGAATCTCCGGTAAAAGGGGTCGAGGTCCACTCAGCCTTCCATCCATCCGTGGTCGGTAAAATAATAATAATAATAATAATATTTAATTTGTGTGTCGCCTATCTGGCAGATAGCCACTCTAGGCGACATACATTAAAATGGGATAAAATACAATACATATACAGCATATAATAGATGACAAAATCATGGAGATTAACCCATCCCAAAGATCTCAAAGGCCTGTTGAAATAGCCACGTCTTCAGGGCCTTGCGGAATACATCCAGGGAAGGGGCATGACGGAGATCAAACAGGAGGGAGTTCCAGAGAGTGGGTGCCACCACAGAAAAAGCCCTCTCCCTAGTACCCACCAACCTAGCTGTTTTGGTTGGTGGGATTGAGAGAAGGCCTTGCGTGGCTGATCTGGTCGGGCGGCATAATTGGTGGCGGTGGAGGTGCTCTTTCAGGTAAACTGGGCCGAAACCGTACAGGGTTTTAAAGGCTAATACCAACACCTTGAATCAGGCCTGGAAAACAACTGGCAGCCAGTGTAGATCAAATAACACCGGCGTAATGTAATGAGTACCCAGCATACGCTGGGGGGTAAAGAAAGGCCGGGGAAGGAACTGGCAATCCCACCCTATATATACGGTCTGCCTAGTAAACGTCGCAAGACGTCACCCTAAGAGTCAGAAACGACTCGCACTACAAGTGAGGGGACACCTTTACCTTTACAGTCTATTATATCTGTTTGCTTTGGCAGAGAGGGTCAGTTGGGAAATGAGAGTTTGTGGCTGTGTAAGAGACAGAAAAGGACTTGTGGGAGAGGACATAAGAGAGATGTGAAAGTATTATTTATTTGTTCTATTTTTGTATTCCATTCTGGGTCATATGGCAGCCCTGTCAAATCCCACTCAGCTATGATGCTCACTAGGTGATATTGAGCCAGTTACTGTCTCTTAGCCTAATCTACCACACAGGGCTGTAGTGAAGATAAAATAGGGAGGGGGAGAATCAGAAGGGGGGTGCAGTATCATATCACATGACTACACTTCTGGAAGGTTCAGTTCCACACAGGCTCTTCAGGAGGTAACATCTCAGAGAGGCTTCCAGACTGTGACAAGGGCTCATAAGGGCTTGAAGGGTTTACAGACTGAATTAGGTAGCCCAAGAGGCTCAAGGCCTCCAGATAAATTTAAATACAGTGAGGTATTTTGATATTATTAAATTTATGCCCAGGCTCTTATTCCAGAGTGTTGTAAATACATGAGTTTCTTATTAGAGTGAACAACTATGCAATTTTTGAGCAAGAGCATTACGAAGAGTCCCCATTAACCTCTAATATACCATAACAGAAAACATAAATAGAACCTTAAAATGGACAATAACTGTCTTGTCACAGAGGGCAAATCCTAGTCGCTGCTATTATAATGGGAGTGGGATTGGCCCCTTAGTTATGCTTTCTGTGGGAAGAATTTAAAAACTCCCTTTGGCATCTTCATGAGATTTCTCGACTCTTTATTTTGCACTTAATAAATTAGCCACTTATTAGGAATAGATAAATTGGATGTGGCATCTTATCCTTTTAAATGGCATTTGATTTTTTATATTTTATATTTTATATATTTCTTCCTTTATTTTTCCATTGAGTTTCTCATTTACAATTGCAAATTTGCCTGATCAGAGAGTTGTAGACATAGCCTTCCCAATATGTAATCAAATTTGACCTAACAAAAAACATTTCAGTTTACTATATTGTGTGAAGGGCTTTCTATGTTCACTCAAGTTTCAAAATAACAGAATATTGCAACTGTTAAGGGACACACCCTTAACAGATGCATTCCTTAGGCAATATGGTATGGATTAGCATCCTATGTTGTTGTTAGTTCAAGCTTTGATCCCTTGGTGTAAGATGGCTGTCAGATGCAGAGCTTTATGTCCCAGATGTGCCTCTCTGCTAGAACAGATACATGGAGACTATGAACTAGCGTGGCCACTCTGTGGCTTTCCAGATGCTGCTGAACTACAGCTCTCATTAGTCTCAGCCAACACAGCTCGTGGTCAGGGATGATGGGAGCTGTAGTCCAGCAGCATCTGGAGAGCCACAGAGTGGCCTCCCCTAATGCTACCACTCCACATTACAAGAACCCAACAGGCAATGTGGAATATCCCATATCACATAACTCCATGGCTTGGGAACTATGCCCTTCATAAGAATAGCCTGCTGAATCAGGCCAGTGGCCCATCTGGTCCCAGGCTATGGCCTGAAGGCACATGTGGCCACCACCTTGCTGAGGCTTAGCAGGTCTGGGTCTGGTCAGGTCAGTGCCTGGATTCCCAGGCTGAAAGAAAGGCAGGGTATAAATTTAACAAATAAATAAATAAAAAATAGTCCAGCTTCTTGTTCACACAGTGACCAACCAGATGCCTGTGGAAAGCCTGCAAGCAGGACCTGAGTGCAAGAGCACTCTCTCCTCCTGCAAGTTCCAGCAACTGGTATTCAGAAGCACGCTGCCTCCAACACTGGATGCAGAGCACAGCCATCATGGCTAGTAGCCACTGATAGCCTTCAAGATGCACAATATTAGTCTCCAATCAAAATTGCTGTATTTATGCTAGGAATATGTGATTACCTCAGCTGACAACAAATATAGAACCAGGACTATGCACCCTAAAACAAGCTTTGGGCCACCATAATCATACATCCAGGACAGATTCCTCTACAAGATGAAGCTGAATTGCATCTGGCTCAAAGGTTTTCTTTGGCACAAGACACTGTAAAATTTGATACCCCCACACTAAACATAAACAAAGCATGCAAAAATGAATAAGTAGGGGTGCTCACCTTAAAATAAGCTTTGGACCATCACAAATAATACACCCACTCATCTAGGACAGAGGTCTCTATGAAATTATGTTGACTTGAACCATCCTGGATATGGTGATGTACGATTTCTGGTGGCCCAAATTTTATTTGTACATCCCCAGTTCCTTATTCATTTTTACATATTTTGACTATGCTTGGCATGGAGGTGACAAATTTGACAGTGTCTTGTGCTGAATAAAAGCTTTGGGGCAGACGCAATTCAATGTCATCTCATAGAAAAAGTTCTCCTGGAGGCGTGGATTTCATCATTTGTGGTGGCCCAAAGCTTATTTCGAGGTGCACACCACTAGTTTTTTATCTGTTATTGTCATTTGAGGTCACCACACTCTTATGAGCCTAGCACAACCACAACCAATTTGGTTGGGAAAAAGTATTGTGCCTCTCAAAAGGGACAGTCCCCCAGTCATGGACATATAGAATATGAGGTATTTCAGAACTTAATTTGAGGTTCAGGGACATAAAAACGTTATTTCTTTTTAAGTTTTCTAATTGACCGATGTTGCAAACTTTCATGTAAATAAGTAACTGGGAACTAGTACCCAACTTCAGCATCATGGTCAGAATTATGCTGTTTACAGTTGTTCCAGAACAAGCCATGATGATATCCTCAGTCTGGAGAGGGGGGTGCTAATCTTGCAGTCCAAGAATCAACACTGCCATGGTTGAGTAATTTACAAACAAAATTGTAAGATCATGCAGCTGAGCTCAGGAGATGGTCAACACAAAGATCCCAGAGAGCAATTTGTAAAGCGGGGGGGGGGGAGAGAGGAGAGAGAGAGAGTGAGAAAGGGGGGGAGCTCAAAATGACTTGGGATGGGAAGAAGATATTTGTAACTTTTCATATCACTAATTGCTGATTGTTACACTAATACTGTACAGCTGCCTTCAGTAGCCATGCATAATTTATCTGGGCCTAGTACAAACTTGTAACATGAGAGTCCTCCTCCCCTCTCAATCCATTGCCTGTTTTGAAAAATAGACAAGAATGGCCTTGACTGTTTTGAAAAGTTGGAAGACTGGTTGGTATTCATTTAGTTTCCTTTGTTTAAGCGCCTTATGTTTTGAGTTTCCCAATTTGTGGTCCCCCTCCTCAATTCAATTTTTTATTGCTTTTTCAAAAAATATCCTAAAATAAACCCAGATAATAAAACCTAATTTGTAAGAAAAATTACAATTGAACATTAATTGGCAGAATGACACAGAGACCAGGTAAGTATGGGTAAGACAAGCATTTTTTCCTTTTCCTTATGACAAACATGACATATCAATAAAAAAATGAGATTATCTATATATTTAACCTCTAACCTTTTTTTCCTTCACAGGTGGAAGACTCAAGTCTATCAATTACCTGATCTGTATTGAAAACCAGGCATGGCAATATAGCATGCATGTCTCCTAATTTACACATGTGTGTACTGGTAAATGTTCTCTAGTAGAAGTATGTTGAACTGGAATTGGGGGGTGTTCTTTCAACTTTCTTGTTATGGTCAGAGCATCTCCTGGTGAAATTTATGTTTGCAGTGACCATTCTGTTTCACAGGGCTGAAGGACTCGTTCTTTATGGTTAATGCAGACCTTGGAGAAACTATCTTATCTTTTCCATTGAGACACAGAGGCGAGACAGCAGAGTGGGAGAGGAACAGCTGAAAGATTAAAGGTAAGACATGCCAACTCCAAAGCTGATCTACTATCGAATTAAAATTTTAACACAGTTGGGCATGCTAGACCTCAAGCTGTAATCATACTGGAATGAGTAGCAAGTACTAAAATAACAATTTAAGATGGAGAAACTCTGGTTTCATACACCCCAAGCAATAATCAATTCAATAAATATTACTGTTAAAAACATGCCAAGGGGAGGGTTGGGAAGAAAGAAAAATGTTTTATGGCTGTGGTTTCAAACTGTGTTCTGGAGAAACCTGAGATTTCACAGAAACGTATTATGAAGTGTAGGGTAACTTTCCCACATTTACCACAATGCCCTTACAATATTCAGCTGCAGAGCAGTTCTGCATGTATTCTATGGCACATTTCCAGTTTTTATGCAAGGCAGTAATGATGCCTAACAAGACTTGTTTATCCCCTGCATGAAACTGAGTGCAAGCCTCTCTCCCAAATTTGCTGAAAAGGTAATGTAGGAAAAGCTCCTTGACAGTTTGAAAAGGACTGGTGGAAACTGTGCAGTGAGGGGGTGGGGATGGGGAGTCTACTTTGAGAAATGGAGGACTGAGAACAAGAATAAAACTTTTAGTTATAACACATTCTTAGCACTGATATAGTAATTTGGATTTTTTTCTGGTGACTTAATATAACTTTTTAATATTTTCCAGAAAAAAAATAAGAGAAAAATACAAACACAAGAAGAATACAAAAAGAGACAATACAGAAGTACAAAACCAACTTTACCCCCAAACTAGGAACTACAGAAGGGAATCATTCACAACATCTCAGAAGGAAAAGCAAAATATCATCTTAAAACTGGATGCAGGTAAGTATAGCCCAATAAACTAAGAGAGCGCCTCCAACCTGAGTAGGGGTATGTTCAAGCAAAGCAATGAAATGAAATGGACTGCCTTCAAGTTGATTCCGACTTATGGGCAACCCTATGAATAGGGTTTTCAAGGTAAGCGGTATTCAGAGGGGGTTTACCATTGCCTCCCTCTGAGGCTGAGAGGCAGTGACTGGCCCAAGGTCACCCAGTGAGCTTCATGGCTGTGTGGGGATTTGAACCCTGGTCTCCCAGGTCGTAGTCCAACACCTTAACCACTACACCACACTGGCTCTCTACACCACACTGGCAATACCTCCTATTGAATGCATTGATTTCTGGTTCCTTTCACAGTAATCTTTGCCATTCTTGCTTATCACTTGTAAATGTAAACAAAAGAGGATCAGACTCCTCCTGGAAATGTTAAGTCAGGAAGCGATCACCTAAAATATCCCTCATAAGAACATAAAAAGAGCGTGCAGGATCAAGCAAATGGCCCATCTAGTCCAGCATCTTGTTCTCACAGTGGCCAACCAAATGCCTATGGGAAGCCCACAAGCAAGACCTGAGCACAAGAACACTCTTCCTTCCTGTTATGTTCCAGCAACTGGAGGTAATAATTGAATGGCACCAATGGAAAGCATTTCCCCCTATTTCTAACAGCAACACACAGGGTGCAATTTTTGTATCAATGGTGGCAGGTGGGGGAGGGATATTGTGATGCAGATAGAAATCCTCCATACCTAGGATTAAAGTTGGGGAAATCCCCAGACTTCACTGCAAGGCATGCATTATCGCAGAGGCTACCAACCTTTTGGAGCCAGAAGGCACATTTCAAATTGTGAGAGTGTGCTGGGAGCTGCCATGGAGGGGGAGCACATGGCAAAACATAAAATTATAGGGTAGTCATGGTGCAGCTTTTCCCATAATTGTAATTCCATTATGGGAATTTCCCCAATGCCAACAACCCTAAACCCCATTAAACACAAAGCGACTTACTTCTGAGTAGACATGCATACCATTCTTAATGAGTCCCTGGTCTTTAGCTACTGAAAAGCAGGAGACATGCCTAACCCTCGTTGCAGTTTTCACATTTGCATTTTGGGGGCAGGGGAATTCTTTAACTTTCACCCATTCTTCTTGTGTAGCAGTATATAAAGAAAATACTTCCCAGGCACTACCTGAGCTCAGGCAAACCCAGTACAGGAAAGATGCATTTTGGTCGCTTGGGGAAAAAATGGAAATAGACTTCCTTCAAGTCAATTCCGACTTATGACGACCCTATGAATAGGGTTTTTATGGTAAGCGGTATTCAGAGGGGCCTTCCCCTGAGGCCGAGAGGCAGTGACTGGCCCAAGGTCACCCAGTGAGCTTCATGGCTGTGTGGGGATTCAAACCCTGGTCTCCCAGGTCGTAGTCCACTCTAACCACTATACCACACTGTCTCTCTCGCTAGGGAAAAAGAAAGGGCAAATTATAGAGATTCCAAGGACTGGGGGGGGGGGAAACAGAAGCAGGAAAAGTGCACTAAAAAAGAGGGTGAAACAGCAGGTGTTTAGGATCCCAGGAATTCCTATTGCCAATCACAGCGCTGACTTTACTCTTTGACTAATAACACTGATAGGCAGATGCAGCCAGGCTGGCTCATTTCACATAAATTTCTTAGAAAGTGACTTGCACATTTTGCTCTATACCTTTCTTTCCATGAGAGCTAGAATTTACTATATTGTTTTGATAATACTACTGGATTGGTTTGGTGATATTACTACAAATGGTCTGAATATTGCAGGAGAGCATAGGAAGTGGCTTGCATTTATGTATATTGGTCTTACAGAAAACAGTATAACAGGAACAGCTAGCAGAGGGTCACTTCTAAGTTACCTCTAACATAACTAGCTCCAGTTTTGTTGATGAAGCCAAGGTAACACTAAGGGTGCAATCCAACTTGTTTTTGTGCTGGGCTGGGGGAAGTTGGATGTGGCGGACCCCTGGCTGAGCTGGCAGGCTCCCAGCGCCACCGGGCTGTGCCGGAAGAAGTCCCCCATCCTGGCTGAGACACAGCAATGCTGGAAGCCAGCCAGCTCAGCTAGGGGTCCGCCAAGGACAGCTAGCCCGGTAGACAGAGCCAGTAGTAGCCCCGAAAATAGGACGTTCAGGGGGTTTGGTGGGGGAGGAGCCATGGGGGGGACTTATGTGGCATCCAAGCCCCCCTCGGAGTGCTCCCACAGGTCCCGAGGAAAATTCTGCCAGCAAAAGGGTCATGGAGGGAAAGGATTGCTATGGTCATCTATGGGGAGCATTTACTCTCTGGTAGTTTTACTCATGGGAGCTGGCTCTTCCTTTCCAGCTCCCGTGCGCAGCTCCCGATGGACCCTATGTTCAGCTGGGCTGGTAGCTCCTGAGCAGCAAGTGGATGCTGTGGAGCTTCCTGGTGGCTCCTCCTTTGCTTACCCCCCTCCCACCGGCTTCCTCTCATTTGGATTGCTCTCCAGACAAAATTCACCCCACACTGGAATTTATAAATATATTTGTACACTGCTACTTCATTTAAAAACCATCAAAGAGGTTTACAAGTTAAAAAAAATGTTTTACAAATACAGTAAAAACAAAGGTTAGCTATTTGTCTGGAGTCATTGATGCCCTAGCTGGAAAGACAAAACTGCTGAGGATAGTGGCACTCATGCGCATCTCCAAGACACTTACTGGAGATGGAAGTAGTTTATGATGCTCCTACAAGAGGAAGAAGATGGATACAGGAAAAGAGTAATGCAGGCGTTCTCACCCTCCATCAGTCACTTGAGCAAAATTTAAGAATTGAGCTTCTGGGAGGAGGATTCCAAACAAAAAAAGCTGGCAATACCTGCGTTGACAACTCTGTGTTCCCCACCTTCATAATGCACCTCTGATATTAATTTAGCATTAATGTGTAGAACAACAGTGTAGCCACACACATTGCTGATTGAACATATCTACATTACCCTTTGGGGACAGCAGTATTTTTTTTCTCCTACAACAAAAGTTCTCTACTGCAGTGCTATTCACACCTCAAAGACTGACAAATATTGTTCTTGTTTTACCATCAGCCCTGCTTCCATAACAAACAGCAGTCTCACATACAGAAATTTAGCAGGCAGTTTTCTTCATTATTGTGGGTGCTTCCAGACAGTTATTTTTGGGTGGGATTCAATCACATACTGGAAAATTGAGGTTGTACAGTTAAAGAGTTGATTTGGTGCTCTTGAACAACAAATCCACTTCACCCCAAAAAGTAGAACTTTTTTTGCTAAGGACAGTGATGGGAAAATGTACTGGAAAGTGTGGGATACCTATTGCTTGATGCAATGTCATATAACCTACCCAAAAACAAACCAGAATGAATGCTCAATAAATAGCCAGTACTGTCAAACCTCTCTGCAGACTTTGTGCAAACATATCCGGATGAATGCTCAATAAACAGGTTGTCTGGAAGGGAAAATATAAGGGCCCCTCTAGACTTTTTTTCCCCCAGGTATATTCTGCAATCTGTCATTGATGTAATAACAGGACGTTAGTGATGAATTTATAATGGACCATCCATACATCATTCCACTTTATTAGTAGTTCTGCAATGCTTCCAAAATTTTACATGATTGCCATCTGGAGGGCCACTATTCCACTATAGCACAATAAAAGTAAGACCATAAAACCTGTAACATTTGTGATATGAAAAGTTACACGATTTCACAGGAAACTATGGAACACACACCTAGCGTTTATTATTTATTTATTTATTAGATTGATATCCCACCCTTCCTCCCAGTAAGAGCCCCGGGTGGCATATTGTAAATGAAGCAGTATGACTAACCCATAAATTTTGCAGGCACAAATGATACTGAAAGTGAGATCACATATAACCAACCACCTCAATAACATCAATAGCACAAATCATGATTTAAGCTCATTAAAAAGAATGTCAGGAGGAGCCCTAAAGTTCTGTGCATCAGACTGCTGATAAAATACAGAACCAGTCTCAGGAGCAAAGACAGTATTTTTTTTTTTTTAATGCTTAATCAAAAGCATCTCTATGTATGGATGTGAAAGTTGGACAGTGAAAAAGGCAGATAAGAGAAAAATCAACTCATTCTGCTCTGGATCCTTGCCCCTCATGGCTAATAAAAGCTAGCAGGAATGGAACAGCCGGCTGGGCCAAGGAGGTGATTAATGCCTCTTTACGAGAGGGAGTGGTCCCACCCTGCCTGAAACAGGCGGTGGTGAGACCGCTCCTAAAAAAACCCTCCTTGGACCCTGATAATTTGGACAACTATAGGCCGGTAGCAAATTCCTGGGCAAGGTCCTAGAGCGTGTGGTCGCTCGCCAACTCCAGGCTCTCTTGGATGAAACTGATTATCTGGACCCATTTCAATCGGGCTTTCAGCCGGGGTTTGGTACAGAAACGGCCTTGGTCGCCCTGTATGATGACCTCTGTCGGGAGAAAGACAGAGGGAGTGTAACTCTGTTGGTTCTCCTTGATCTCTCAGCGGCGTTTGATACCATCGACCATGGTATCCTTCTGGAGCGACTTACGGATTTAGGAGTGGGAGGCACTGCTTGGCGGTGGCTCTGCTCCTATCTCGGGAATCGTCTCCAGAAGGTGATGCTGGGGGAACATTACTCGAGTCCCTGGGTACTCCAATATGGAGTCCCGCAGGGTTCAGTTCTGTCCCCCATGCTTTTCAATATCTATATGAAGCCGCTGGGTGAGGTCATCAGGAGTTTTGGAGTGCGTTTCCAGCAATATGCTGATGATACGCAGCTCTACTACTCCTTTTCATCTTCGTCAGGTGAGGCTGTTGATGTACTAGACCGCTGCCTGGCCACGATAATGGGCTGGATGAGAGCTAATAAACTGAAACTCAATCCTAACAAGACTGAGATGCTGTTGGTGGGAGGGCCCTCTGCCCAGATGGTTGACGTTCGACCTGCCCTAGATGGGGTTACACTCCCCCTAAAGGAGCAGGTATGTAGTTTGGGGGTCTTATTAGATCCTCTCCTGTCACTTGAGGCTCAGGTAGCCTTGGTGGCACGGAATGCATTCTACCAGCTTCGGCTGGTAGCCCAACTACGACCCTATCTGGACAGGGAGAATCTCGCCTCAGTTATCCATGCTATGGTAACCTCTAGATTGGACTACTGTAATGCACTCTACGTGGGGCTACCTGTGAAGACGGTTCGGAAACTTCAGCTAGTGCAAAATGCTGCGGCCAGAGTTCTCACTGGGACAAAGAAATTTGACCATATAACACCTGTCCTGGCGCAGCTGCACTGGCTACCGATATGTTTCCGGGCCAGATTCAAAGTGTTGGTTCTTACCTATAAAGCCCTAAACGGCATCGGACCGCAATACCTGGTGGAACGCCTCTCTCACTATGTACCTACCCGTTCACTACGCTCGACGTCGAAGGCCCTTCTCCGGGTCCCAACTCATAAAGAGGCCCGGAGATCAACAACTAGATCTAGGGCTTTCTCGGTGGTGGCCCCCGAACTATGGAATGCCCTCCCAGACGAGATACGCCTGGCGCCTTCTTTGTTATCTTTTCGGCGCCAGGTAAAAACCTACCTTTTCGCCCAGGCTTTTTAAACATTTTAAATTTAATTTTAAACCTAATATGGATTTTAATTTATAAACTCAATGGCAATTCTATTTTGGATTTTTATCATGTTTAATGTTTTTATAATTGTATTATATTTTTCACACTTGCTCATATTTTAATTGTGATTTTATTTGTTGTACACCGCCCTGAGAGCTTTCTGCTATAGGGCGGTCTAGAAATGTAATTAAATAAATAAAATAAATAAATAAAATTTGAAATGTGGTGCTGGAGGAGAGCTTTGCGCATACCATGGACTGCGAAAAAGACAAATAATTGGGTGTTAGAACAAATTAAACCAGAACTGTCACTAGAAGCTAAAATGATGAAACTGAGGTTATCATACTTTGGACCCATAATGAGAAGACATGACTCACCAGAAAAGACAATAATGCTGGGAAAAACCAGCAGGGAGTAGAAAAAGAGGAAGGCCAAACAAGAGATGGATTGATTCCACAAAGGAAGCCACAGACCTGAACTTACAAGATCTGAGCAGGGTGGTTCATGACAGACGCTCTTGGAGGTCGCTGATTCATAGGGTCGCCATAAGTCGTAATCGACTTGAAGGCACATAACAACAACAACAATCAAACGCATGGCTATCATGAAATAAAAGTGCAAATATTTACAGCAATCAAGTAATAAAATAGACAAATAAGTACAACTAGTGTCACTATAATTAACTTTTGAAAAGATCAGAAACAAATACCTTAAAAATCATCAATTTTACTAATAAAGAGAAGTCAGTCAGTACAGCGCAGATATGAAATTTCTACACATCTTTACAGATCACTGTATTTGTTTCAATATATTCCTCTCTCAGTCACTGTATGCAGACATGATGAACTCTAACAGCACAGCAAGAAAAGAAAAAAAGCAGACACAACACAAGGGTAAACGAGTGCCTACTTATTGTACCAACCTTACCCACGCTCCAGCCCTGATACTCCCTAACAAGAGACCATTCTAAGAAAACATGGAGTACATTCCTACAAACTGATACATACCTCCAAACTGTGCATAAAAAGCACAAGATAGCCGCAGTACACCGTAAGAAAAAACACCAAAATCCACAGCTGGACAATAATTTTTTTGGTAATGCCCAACTGTGGACTCCAAATAGTACTTTGTCATAGAACAGTCCTTGAATCTTCCCTCCGTCTCAGCCAATCAAACCCCTCAGGTACTGATCTTTTCCCCCTAGGTTTCTTTTCTGGTAAATGCTGTAAGATTCTAGACTTAGAACTAGGCGACCTCTTTCTCCACTCCGTTCTGTTTCCTTTCGTTGCATCACAGAGGCCAGTGTATTGTTTTTTTAACCGAGAGAACCTTTGCCGAGATGCATGTTGGGTACTGTAATTTCCCTTCACATCGCTTAGTCTGCACCATAGAGATGTAAAAGTATAGAATACACTAACTATACCCGACCCCCAGCCTCCTCCCACGGATCTGCCATAGGGGGAATTACACTAGTCAGCCCATTTATTTTTTCGTAGAACAGATCATTAGCAGGGCATTTTTTATTTTTTAAAAAACATTTTAGAACTGCCACATTTTTCACACGATAGAGTATAAAAAATTTTCTCTGCTTCTACATTTTTTGGGGGGAGGTGATACGCGCTACTGCCAATTCAGATATGATAAAACAGTGTTTTCCCGTTTTCAGCAATTTTAGCCCTCTAACAAAGAGTAAAAAAGTAATCAAACAGAAAATCTGAACTTCAGACGGAGGAATTACCATGCCAATACTCCCCCTTAAAATAAAAAGGTCTATAAGCGTGCACCACAAACATAAGGAAGTATTTTTGTGGTATACACCAACCTTGCTCCAAGACTATAGAACCTTTCCTATATCCTATTACCTGAGAGTAAGTCCCACTGAACTCGATGGACTTACTGCAGAGTAGACATGTTTATGACCGCTCTGCAAGAAAATGCATACGTTTCTGTAACAATGTGGCACCCATAGATTAATAAAAAGTTGGGCGTGACTTTTGCATGTACACTTTTTTTAAAGTCTGACGCTATGAAGGTTTGCCTGTTACCCACAACATCCGGCGCTATATTTTTGCATATTGTCGTGTGGCATCTTGGGTAACGTAGTTCTTAGATGCCTGAGGCGTTTCAGAACGAGTGTGTAGTATGATTACGATAGCCACAAGTCGGATTCAGCTGAGGGAAGGTTCCGTGAAGAAGGGAAGAGTGAGGGAGAGGGGGGAAGGAGTAGTTTCCCTTCATCTTTGCTGTTGTGGGGGAAATGGCGGCCGAGGAAGCGGTGCTGCTGCCGTCGTCGTTCCCCAAAGAGGGGGGACGCACGGAAGACGGAGAGCGTGAGGAGGAATCTGAGGCCCTCAGTAAGAAAGGGGACGGGGTCAGGAACTGTCAGACGTGCGATTTCTTGCTTCTTTTTCCGGGGAGGGGACGTATTGTATTTGTGGTCGGTTCTCCTGCTCCACATTCCGTCTATGTTAGGGAAGCGTTTCCTTGAGGAATCAAAGAGAGCGCGTTCAGACATTACGTACCCAGATCAGTGTTTTCTCTCACGCCTGATAGATGAGGCACGCTTTTTGTATGTGTCCTGAATTAAAACTGAGGCATCTTTCATTCTTTTACACCCCAAGATGATTTACTTTTGGAGTTTATAACAGTAAATGAACGTATCACCAATTTTCATTAGTATTAAAATAATCGCTGTTGTGTTCGTGTGGTTGGGAGGAGGCAAACCCAGAGTAGCGACTGTCCCAGAGACTCCTCTGAGGGGAAGTAATTCTGCTGTGCCTGGGGGCGGATTAGAATTATTGAATGAACCAATCCGACCATTTCTTTGCTTTCATTGGTGGCTGATTGGAAGAGGAGGAAATTCGGACAGTAAATCGTATGTAGATGCAGTAGGAAGCTTCCTCTGTGGTTGAGTGCTTGGTCATCCCAAGAGCCTTTGGTTGATGGTCTTAGTTTCTTCTGCCACACGAAAAGTGCCCAGGTTTACAGAACTGAGGATTACAGGCCTCAGGCAAATACCTAAGTAGTAGGTTCTCAAGGAGAAATGCACCAAAAACATGAAAGAAAAAAAGAGATTAGCCTCAAAGTTGATGCTGAGATGATGAATGAATGAGTATCAATGGGAGTCCAACCTATTCTGATTTTTAAAGTTCCTCTGATGCTAACCATGAAAAAAATGGAAATGGACTGCCTTCAAGTCGATCCCGACTTATGGCAACCCTATGAATAGGGTTTTCATGGTAAGCAGTATTCAGAGGGGCTTTATCATTGCCTCCCTCTGAGGCTGAGAGGCAGTGACTGCCCCAAGGTCACCCAGTGAGCTTCATGGCTGTGTGGGGATTCGAACCCTGGTCTCCCAGGTCGTAGTCCAACACCTTAACCACTACACCACATTGGCTCTTGATGCTAACCATAGTAATGAAAAATACTCTAGAGCTAAAATAATGGAGAAGACTGGCATCCCTATCTTCTCTATAGAAAATACCCCAGAGGTAGATTTTGAGAGTAACCTCTATATCATTGGTTCCTATACTTCTGACAGACCACTTGAAAATTGCTGAGTGCCTTGGCAAACCACTTAATTATTTATTTTTGCCTATTGTAGTAATTGTAATTCCATAAAACTTAAATTGTAATACAATAAAATATAAGAAATAAAGGGAACAATAAACACAATTAAGTATCAATATGAATATTCAATGCAATGGTTGTACTGTCTCCCATTTTCAACCACAAATCCACAGACACACCACAAACCACCTGAATGAAGCTCACAGACCACAGTTTAAGAACACCGTTATACCTTGCCTCCTATGGTGAAAGAAAAGTACTTGGTGCTGCCTTCTCTAAGCGCTTTCTTCCTCCTCATGTAACAATGTAACCCAAGACTCTTTCCCTATAGGCAAAATGGTTGTGGCTTCATATGGCAGTCAGCTGTGAGCGTGTAGTGTGGTGTAGTGGTTAAGGTGTTGGACTACCACCTAGGAGACCAGGGTTCAAATCCCCACACAGCCATGAAGCTCACTGGGTGACCTTGGGCCAGTCACTGCCTCTCAGCCTCAGAGGGAGGCAATGGTAAACCCCCTCTGAATACCGCTTACCATGAAAACTCTATTCACAGGGTGTCCATAAGTCGGGATCGACTTGAAGGCAGTATATTTACATTTTGTGAGCGTTTAAAAAACAAACAAACTGAATGCTTCTGAGCATGTATTTAGTTATTTGCTGCACTCTTCATAGAAGTACATCAAGGCAGCTTACAACATATTGTGTACATTTTATTGTACCTTTGTGACTTCCCTCTTTCTGGGATAACAGGTGTTGAAGGAGCCTAAGGATAAAGTCATCTGAACATTTACAGAGTAGTTTTCTTCACAAAAAGAACTAGCTTTTAGAAAATGGGCATAAGGATACCGTGCATTTAAATGTATGCAGGGTGCACTGCCAGCCTCCCCCCCCCCCAAGTGGACAGCAAGCAGCTTTTCAGATAAATCAGGTTAAGGACAGAATTCCTTTGAGACTATGCAGAGTCTGTCCTCTGGAGGATAATATTTTCTTTTTAAATGTGCGCTATAGAAAGTAATAATAAAAACAAAAAGACCATAAATTAAAAATACATCTTTTTTTTTTGCATACCTTTCTCCTGGCAACTTGCCAGGAAGATAACCAAAACCAAAATTCTGGTAGGGTATACCTGACAAAGGAATTTCTGCCAAAGGGTGCCAACTGTTATTTGACCCCTCAATATTGCACATTATTGGACAAGGTGCATCATGTAAGGAGGCAGCGAAAGAGCTTTCACAAAATAATTGCTGTTCATTGGAATAGGGAATAAACCAAACACCAAATGCTGAACTTCCCAAATAATGTTTCACAGGTGAGTACTGTGAGAAGCAACTATGCTTCTGCCTGTTGGTCTGTATTCCATACAGAAATTGCATATGTACAAAATACCACCATTCTGTGTTACCCTTTTGTGGTTAATAATGGGTCTATCTAGAATCACAGTCTTCTAGATCAGAGAACATTTCTATAACCATTCATGTAGTAGAGCAAGCAGAGTGCTTACAAAAGACCAGGTACAGATGTCACGTTACAGATCTCTAACCATGCTAAAAAGAGCAAGGGCAAGCAATGGAATAATGCATTCCCTCCCCAATATCTGTCCCCTCTTGCATGCAAATTTCCCTTCTCCTCCTCCTAGCTATTGTTACGAATCACATCTATGCTGATCTTAACAATGTGGTTAAAGCCGATCGGATTCCATCTTAACTAGGGTTTGCAAACTAGTTTCAAATCCTAGTTATGATGGTAACTAGAACCCTGGTTAAGGGTAACTATGCTAATCGTTGCTAATATAAAGGTAAATAAAGGAAATGGTAATAAGGGAAATGGTACTTTTTAAAAAAAAATTGCATTGTATATAGCTATAATAATGCATTTGAAACTGCTACTAATGCAGCTAATTAAAATGCATTATAAACACAGTTTTCATCTTTCTCTAGATGGCATGGATATCTCCAGAAAAATGGAAGGTCCAAAGCCAGATGTTGCAATTAGTAGAGAAGAAGTAAAAGGCAAAAAGGAAGAAATAGATCCAGAGTCTGTACAAGAGACTAACAGCAGTAACCTACTGGATGCATCATCTGACTCTCCAAGAGGTTTGCTAACATAAAACTGAGATCTTTGTAGTATGTTTACATGCTCAGAATATCAGCTAGCAACTCCATCCTTCCAAGCTTTCCTCAGATATAAATGAATCAAAACAATTACTGTTTTTCTTCTTAGATTCTTTGGATACATCCTCCAGGTGGGAATATTGAGAGATGTTATACTTCAAAAGTGCCACTTTCTCTTCTGTCAATTCTTATACGGCTCTTCCAAGACTTATAGCCAAAACACCAAAAAAGAAGTTCAGTTATCACTTAAAAATAATGTAGTCCCACTCCCCAAACACAGTGGGATTTACTTCAAGTAAACATGCATAGGATTGTACAGTAAACTAATGTGTTCAACACCAAATATTCCAAATTCTGAAAGAAAGGGCATCACTAGTTCAGTGCCAAAAGACGTTTAATCATTTGTTTCTGGCATTTGTAAAATGTTCTTTCTATTAGAAATACTCAAAAAGTTGCACAAAATATGCAATATAAACAGCATGCAAATTAGTACTGAATCATGCAGATCTATGCTATTTTGTGAACATTTTGAAAACAGTCTTTTAAAAAAAATATTTCATTGGTAAGAAGATTAAAAAAGTGAAAATTAACAGTGAAGGAATTTTGTAGGAATAGCCATGGCACTGACATTCTTTTTTGTTTTGTACAGAAGCAAAAAAAAGTTTGCACAGAGAACTTTCTGTAGTCAGAATAAACCAAAGCACATGTGCTGTTGACCTTATTTTGTATAAATGTTCTCAATTAGTGTTGTTAAGGAAGTGAAGAATGGGCGTAGGGATATGGGGCAGATAAGTTCCACACAGTAATATAGTTCCATGAAGGAATGGTTAAGTAACAACTTGACTGTAAATTTCTGTCTTCCTATAACTGTAATTTGTCCATGGCGGTGGGTGGGCAAGGCAAGGCATGGCAGGCGAGTGAGTGAGTGAGTGAGTGAGCAAGGCATGGGGGGGGGAAGCAAGTGAGAAAGGGGGTGAGTGAGCAGGCGTGTGGGGGCTGTGAGGCAGACAAGTGAGGCTGGCAGCCCAGCAAGTGAATGTTGTGGTAGCAATGCTGCAGGGCCGTGGCAGATGCAGTGGCTACTGGGGAGGCCCAGGCGAGCCACAGCGGAACAGTCAGGTTAGGCTCGGGCCGCTGTTCCTGTGCATGGGGGATAAGGCTATCAGTGGCTACTAGCCATGATGGCTATGCTGTGCCTCCCTTGTCGGAGGCAGTACGTGTCTGAATACCAGTTGCTAGAAACCGCAGGAGGGGAGAATACTGTTTGCACTCAGATCCTGGTTGTAGGCTTCCCAAGAGCAATTGGTTGACTACTGTGAGAAAAGGATGCTGGAATAGGTGAGCCATTGGCTTTATTCAGCAGGCTTCTCTTATGTTGGCTGCTCTTCTTCTGCTTCCTTCCTCCTCGTGCAAGGTCTAAAGAAGGGAAGGCTTGGAGACCTGTGAGGGCAAGGAGAGGAGGCGGCTTGGCAACCTGTAGAGGGGTTGGAGGAAGGAGGCTTGGCCCATATCTATGGGAAGGGGGAGTTTGTCAAGTGGGGTGGGAGTAGGTAGGGTTGGCTTTCCTAGGATTAGGTGGTGGGATGGGTAAGCGAAGCGAGCAGGGGCAGCAACTCCTAGTATAACAAAAATATTTACTGAAATATAAATGTATTTTTTTTGTAGACAAGCATATTTCAATTCAAAGGACACTTGCTGATTTAGAAAAATTGGCAGGCCTGAAGGAAAGTTGCCTAATCTCAACTATTTCCCAGAATGCAGACCATCATGTGGCAGGTATTTAAAGTAGCTTCAGAGCTGGGTATTGTACGCCTGAAAGATAATGCTTCTGGTATTAGACTCTAGAAAGCGTACTTGACCTGGCAATTATAGCAAAGAAACTGGTTAGGGAAACTTCTAGTTGAACTTAATCTGGCAGCCCAATAAGGAGCCATGCATTGTAGTGGATTGTGAGTTTTAATTAGTGATATATATGGCATATTGTTCAAAGATTTTATGAAAGAGCAAGATACCTGAATATAATTCCATGCACAGTACTTTGCATGGAGGGGGTTACACCTGCAGCTCTGTCCTTGCTGTCCAGGGCTGATGCCAGAGTGCGGCCAGGTTGGGCCCTGGCCAAGGGCCCCTGCAGCCCAGAGGGGCCCCCAAAGGGCCCCTCCTTAGGGTGGGAATGTAGTGCTCCCGTTCTGCGATCTGCAGCAGCTCCCGACCCTGCTGTAGATCGAGGAGAGGGAGATCACAGGCACCCCTTCCATACAGACAGTGCGGGTTTCAATAAGCCCCCACACACGCCTCACCTACCGCTTCCATCGCTGTAAATGTCAGTGCACATGCCTACCATCAATCAAGATGGTGGTGGGGGCTTCCCTAAGGGGCTGATGTTCCTATTGTCATCTTGGTTGATGGTAGGCATGCACATGTAGCGCACATGGCATTCACAACAATAGGAGACGCAGGTGGGATCTGCAGGTGGGTGCCCCGGGCCTGGGGCAAGCTAGTGCCCAAGGGCCCAGCCATGCCTGGCAACAGCCTTATTTCTATCGGTCCCTAGCCAAGAGATACACTCAAGCTAGCTTCACAGAGGAAGGTAACTGCCAGAGGCACCCAAAAGCATAAGGAGGAGGAATAGTAGAGTAGTGGTTGGGGATCCTAGTTATTTCTGTAGTCATCTTTAAATTTAGCAAAGTTTATCATAATTAAACTTGTGAAGGAGGTAAGGTTTGTTAAGAGTTCTGCTTTGGTTCAGCAGTTCAGATACCGCAAGGTTGTCAGATTGTCTGCCCCAAAGCAGAACTTACAAGATCAAACCAAAGGTATCCCAAACATATTTCAGCTCTTTTATAGTCTAAATTGATTGCAAGGGTGCTGAGCTGTGTTGCAGAGTGACTTCTTTTGTTCCAAGCAATTATTTAGCAGCATCTTTGAAAGCCGATAACATTTCCTATCATGATTTCAAAGCAAGGAGTGGATTATTGCATCTCTTTTTATTTTTATTTTCATCTAATTTGAATCAGCACCTGGCAAGAAGTCTTGTCTGTTGTGCCCTGAAGAGAAGTTCAAAGCTTGTTATGGTCACAAGCTCCATCGCCACCTACAGAATCTCCACTGGAAAGTGTCTGTTGAATTTGAAGGTAAAGCTGGCTGAAATGCTATTGTTGATGCCAACACAACTCACTGTCTTAGTGGCAGCTTTTCATTTTTTGTTTAGGCCTTGCCCAGTGCTTCAAGTTCCAATACAAAGTGCACAGGCACAGGACACCGCATTATAAATTACGTCATAGTAAGGTTTAAGCTTAACAAATGAAACTGGTTCATGTTGCTAAAAAATACGTGGTTATAGAAGCAGTGGGTAGTTTAAAATGAAGGTGCATGTACCAGCAGAACTTACTGTCTTTGCCTTATTTGTTCTGTGTATATAGCCAATTGTGAGATGACCAATCTCCTCTCTGCATTCCAGGCTACAGAATGTGCATCTGTCACTTACCTTGTCGCCCTGTGAAACCAAATGTTGCTGGAGACCAGGTAATAGATAGCTATTTTTTTTCAAAAGCAGAAAAAGTTATGAATTGTTCACTTTTTGTCTTCTGTGTGATACAATTTTCTCTTTTTTGATGTTTAAACTTGAACTCAATAGTTAACCAAGGGTTATAAGCTCTCATTTCAGACCCTTCTGGTCCATCTTCTCTTCCATTCTTACCTCTGAAATTGAGGAATATGGGGCAAGGGAGAGAATGCACTGAATATGCACAACCTTAAATATAATATTTATAATTTTGCTGTGTTTCTTTTGGTCCAGCAGCATGCTCAGTTATTATTTGACATTTTGTAAGAACAAGCTTAAATTTAAATGTTACATAAAGGCTGCCTTCAAGTATCAGAACTTCAGTTTAGCGAATTGTGAATGAGTCTAGCCCTCTCCCAGGCTCACATGTGCCTGTTTCCCTCTCTGCCTACCTTGTACCAGGAGGAAGAGTTTTGAAGTTCCACTTTTTGTTAACTGCAGTTTCTTGTGTCATCCTGAACAAGAAACTGTGTTTAATATTAATTATGGTTAGTTTCAAACAAGCCAACTTCAAACAATGGTTTCTGAAGCTGGCTTGTTTAACTATAGTTAATGTTAATCAAAGTTCTGTGCCCAGATAACATGGGAAGGTGTAGTTAGCCAGAAGTGGAAACCTCTGAATTCCTACTGGAAATGCCAGAGGAGCAGAGGGGACGATATGAACCCAGGAGGATACCAGATATGTCTTGCTAGACAATATTTTAGTATGACGTCCAAACACAGCCATTGATGTAATTAATCTACAAAATGTAGAATAAATGTAAATGTCTTGTGTACAGTGCAGATTAGCCTGCCTCTGTAGATTATACTCCAGTCCTGACTGACAAGGTCAACTTTTGGTATTGTATAGGAAATTAAATCAAAAGTAAGTTTACCGCAGGCTGTGAAAAAACTCATAACATGCTAAAAAGAAAAGTTTGGAATGAATTTACTTTTACCTTGTAGAGTTGTTATAGTTTGGCGAGGATGATTGGGAGTCAACGAACAGAGCCAATTCTGCTTCATGTCATTCTAATTGTGTCCAAATCATTGGTGCCAAAAAGATGAACTGAAACCCTGCTACTGGGTCACAGAATGTTATCGGTAAACCACCAGACAGACAACACAAGGTCTAATAACACTTCAGTTTTGGAATTGAAGTTGGAACTGATATATGACTCCTGAGGGAAGGCACTTAATTGTTAATTTTTGTTTTTATTTATTCTATCAATATGGCTCTTTAGAACTCTAAAGAACAGTTTACAAGCGATTACAAATCAACATCTAAAGCAATAGTAAACTATATCATATTCCAGTTTAAAATCAAAGCCATCCATAGCCTCTTCCACCCTCCCCACAGTCAAAGCATGCTGAAATTTAAAAGGTTTTCACCATCTTCTTGATGATAGTTTGATAATGAGGGCACCACCACTGAAATCACCTTGGCCCTCATCCCTGCCAACCTACTTTATGAAAAAGGGGTCTCTCAACAATGCATCATTTGATTATCTCCATGCACAGAGAGGTTTATACAGAAGTGCTCTTTAATGTATTTTCGTCCCAGGTTATTTATGGCTATAAATATTATAATCAGCACATTTAATTGCGTATAGAAACAAACAAAACCAGTGCAGTTCTTTCAGTACAGTTGTGATGTATTTGCACAAGCTTGCACTCACCAGAATGTGGGAGGTGGCATTTCGAACTGCCCTGTCCCGCCCACCTCTCAAAAGCAGCCCCACACAGTTGTAATAGTCTACATTTAGCAAAAGCTAATTGGTAAGTCATCGTACCAAAATGTGTAGGGCATCAATAAGATTATTGTTTAAACATAAACGCTGATAAAATGATCAAAAGACAGTTTAACTCTTATTAAGCTTTGTTACTCTAGCATTAAAATTCAGTGTTCTTGGTGGTATCAACTATGATTTGTTTATTAGGGGTTTTTGTCATAAGTATGATAAGATGTGGTATAATGTTAATGTTGAAATGCTTTTCTGTTAAACGTTACATCTGCATGCATTGTGCATTGAAGATATCCATAAAGATGGGAGCCCATTATCACTGCATTATCTGTTCAGCAACCATTACTCGAAGGACTGATATGATAGGGCATATTAAACGTCATGTGAACAAAGGAGAAACTGAATCAAGGTTTACACCAGGTAAGTATTTAAACATCTCTGTTGTTTCTCCATGAAGATCTTGTATTTTGATCATTAGATATTATAGATGGGACATGTGATGAAATTAGAATAGTTGATAATGTATTTGTGCGAATTTGTATTCCTGTCTACCCTACAAGCTACTTAAAGCTACTCTAAAGGACTTAAACCTACAAGGTTTGTGTCTCATACCATTTTAGAGGATTTCCCCCCGATCTTTCCTGATGAACTCATTTGTCTAAACTAGCCTTACCCAACTAGTGTGCCTCCAGATGTTGTTGGACCACAACTCCCATCAGCCTCAGCCGGCATTGCCAATGGTCAGGAAAGATGGGAATTGTGGTCCAACAACATCTGGAGGCACACTGGTTGGGAAAGGCTGCTCTAAACTGTCATGAATTTTTGACAATGGCACATGCTTAAGTGTGCTAATAGCAGAATTTGTTTTAACATGTAGAGCAGAGCAAAAAACCTCTATATGTAAACAAGAATATGTATATTTAGATTTAGTAACCATGGTGAAAACAAATATCATACCAAGATAATATTTTCTAGCCAATTTCCTATCTGCAGATAAAGTTTATGTCCCTAGGTCATGGATGGGGAATTTATTTTGGCCTGGCAAGCTAGATTCTTATCTGATCCTACCCCGCTGGCCAACTTTGACAGGTGGGCAGGACAACCCATTTGTCAGTCATCTGATGTCAGCTGGCTATTGGGCTTTTGGGAAGTGCTATAGAAAGTACTTGAAGCCCTGTGTTCGGTGTGTCCTAAGTGCTGAGCATAAGGCTAGCAAAGCTGCTTTCTACAAGGATCAGCTGTGCAATTACGTTTCCCATGAGGAACTTGGTCCCACAGTCGATCCAGCAGGCTTGAACTCATTGCCCATCAGCTGATGTACTGTGACTTCAGCTCTGCTTTCTGCAGGGACTGGCTGCATGATTGAGTTTCCCACAGGAAACTCAGTTGCACAGCTAATCTAGCCATATCTCTACCTGCCCTATACCTGACATCGCATATGTTGTCAGATGTGAGGCAGGTGGCCATGGTTTAGGGGAAATTGTTTTGCAGACCAAATTGGGGCCTGTGCCAGGCCAGATTTGGCCAATAGGATGCAGGTCCCCCACCCCCGCCCTAAGTAGTCATCCTAGATCTTTTTCTTGCAGGAGGCAAACTGATATTCAGGATCCAAAATAGGTTTGATAATCTCAGATAAGTGATTGTATTCAGACAATCATATCCCTGTTTAATAAGCCAAGATAAGCCAAGTATGTTTTTTACTTTTGTGCAGTCCCTTCATGTGAGCTAGCAAACAAACCAGGAAATCTTCAATTCACTATTTGCTATTTTGTTCAAACTGGGAAACTGTGGTAAACAGCTTCAGAACAAGCTAGGATATTAAACAATGGTTTGAAGTTGCTTTAATACGCTGGCTTGTTCTACAGCTGTTAACCATTGTTTCCTGGTTCAAACGAAACAGGAAACTATAGTTAGCTGAAGATTTCCTACTTTGTTTGGCAGCTCACACAAAAGGAGGAGCGTAGAGTTCTGTTCATAAGCAAAAGGCTAATTCATGTCGTAGCTTACTTAAACTAATAGATGTTTGTCCAAATCAGGCCAGTTTCTTGGATGTCTTCAAAAGCTCAGTTGAATCTTTTGCCTTATGATTAGATCTCTTTCTGATGAGTTGCTGAAGGAATGTGATTGAATTCAAGTACAAATTTCAATCCTGTTTAATACAATGTACTGTGACAATTTCTCAGCATAAATTGGATTTTGCAAGTGTTCTGAAAATGCATTCTTACTGCCAAGATGTCTCTTGTTTAATGACCAGCATATTTTATGTTAAAGTACTGTGGATCTAATGATCTTGATAGCTCCTGATTACAGAACATGCTAAGATATATAGGCCCAATGCAGACATTGTCTGAGACTTCATTAACCATGGTTTACGAAGTCAAGAAAAAGCATTGGGGCCAAACAATTGGGTGCAGATTCAAAGCTTAGTTTCTGGCTTGTATTAAGTCAGAATTCCCCATTACATCCAAACTGGAAAACCCTAACAATGTCTGTCAATAAGCTGGGATTTGATCCATGGTTTATGAAGCCTCAAACAACTGTCTAAATTAAGCTTTCTAATGTTCCCTTTCATTCTGGCAACAATTCTTAGCACCTGCTCCCAAATCTACATATGAAGTACTGAAAGAAGCAGATACAGATGTGCAAGTCCTTCCTAATTATTCTACGCCACAGAAAACTGATTCTTATTTTAATCCTAAAATGAAACTTAACAGGTAAGAATTTATGGGATTATTTGGGGAAGAATTTAAAAAATATTTTTATTACCTTATATACTTGCTTACAAAAAGAGGGAGCTCTGGCGCCCCCTGGGGGGGTAGTTCTGGCAACCCCTGTGGGGTTGGTGGAGCTTTGGTGACAGTAGGTGGGGTTGGTGAACAAAGTGAGCTGGGGTGGCAGCCCTAGAATTTTTTCATGTTAACAGAAACCAGTGCTTGGTGGATATTTCTATTGTACAGGTGAGGTAGAAGGATTAGCCAAACCAAGTAAGGTAGCCCATGGTGATGGGATTTGAACCAAGATAAAAAATCTATCATGATTCATTGGGCACAGACTTGTTGGGGAATGTAAAATATTATGTGTTGGGCATTATAATACCAGGAAGTTTAAGTCTATCCAAAATCTCAAGTTTATGCAACTTCCAGACTTACAAAACCAATAAGAATTACCGAATTACCAAAAAACTACCATTTGACGTCATGTACTGTTCTGCAAGTTATTTAATTTGCAGAAACTACCCTTAAACTGGATAGAGCAAGAATAAGTAATATGTGTGGAGTTTACATCTGTTTTCATTAAGATAACTTTTTTCTTCTTTTAGGCAACTTGTAGTCTGTGCTTTAGCTGTCCTTGCTGAAGAAAGGAAACCTTTGGAATGTCTGGATGCATTTGGAGCTACTGGTAGTGTGCTGTTCTGTGCTTTGATTCACTGTGTATTCCTTGTAAAGGGAAATTGTGTACTTAGGCACACTTTCTAGGGAGTAAATCCCATTGAGGTCAGTGAGATTTACATCTAAATAAACATGCTTAGGTTTACACTTTTCTTCTCTTAGCTGCTCTGGCATTCTATGAAGGAGAAGGGGAGGATGTAAATTTAACAAATAACTATATGCCTGGAATAGAATTTGTAAACAATCCTGTTGATTTGATAATCTTAATGAAGGCATTTTTGTGTATATCTTGGAGAAGAAGAATTTAATTCATGTTGTGTGTATTGAGAACACTGTCTTGTTTCTATGTAACAAGATCCACAGGAACGAGTTCTTACCTTATCTAACTGTATATACTTCTTGCCCTCAAGGTATAATGGGTTTACAGTGGGCGAAGCATCTTGGAAATTCTGTGAAGGTCACAATTAATGACTACAATGAAAATTCTGTGACAATGATACAGGAAAATTGTCATTTAAATAAGATGAAAGTGATTATGAACATCAAAGAGGATGAAGACTGTGATGACACAACGGAAGAAGGGGAAGAAAACTTGCCTACAATTGAAGTGACAAAAATGGATGCCAATGTCATCATGCACTTGAGAGCATTTGATTTTATGTAAGTGGTATTTGTCTGTTGGCTCAGCATCCACCCCTGTCCCCGATACTTAGGGTTTGGTAAGTGGAGAATAGTTTAGGTGTGATGCATCTAAATAGCAACACTGTGCAATGTACAAGATTTGTCAATATAAAATCAACCTAAATTGTTGTTTCATGGAATATCCTTTTCACCCTTCAGCGCTGATGAAACTTCATATATAATTATTTATTTTCATACATTTATATTCCACCTTCTTCCATCATGGAACCCATATGTGGTTTCCAGGCAGTCTCCCATCCAGGCACTGACTAGACCTAGACCTGCTTAGCTTCAGCGGTATGGTGGCTTCAGGTGTTTTCAGACTGGTGAACTAATCTCAGCTACGCATGTTGCAACACCTCAACAGAGCATTAAGATGTATTTTAAACACTCTAAACATTAAATGAGCAAAACGTTATAAGCCTTCCTAATATTTAAAAATGAAAACAACTTTGTTACCCAGTTAACACTGGATCTGATCCTTAATGGAATTCCAGTGCAACTAGAGTGTTGCTTCATTACACCATTATTATTATTGTGCACCTATGTTTGTAGTAAAAAGAAGCGGGGGCTCTTAAAAGAGCAAGTGGCTAGCAAAGTATCAGTTCACAGTACTGAGTGGTTGCCATTTCCATATAGGCAAAGGAAAGATTATTTTGTTTAATAGTATTAGCATTTACCTGCAACTTTAAGGCTTACAGAACCATACATGAACTCCTGATTTTTATTAGTGAGTTACTGTAGAGTGATTCTTTTGGCTCAACTCTATGTTTACACACTTATCTCATGATACTCTACCCTTTACCAGTGCTGTCATCATTGCATAACATAAAGTGGTTAGTAAAACCATGCCAATGCCCCAGCAGAGTGTCACCACAGAACGTTGTTGGAGTTTCATCGTTTTGCTGGAGAGCTCTTGTTATGCTGAACATTTAGCAATAACTGCAGTATTATTGTGGCTTCTTCATAAGAACCCTGACTGTCATGTATATCAGGCATGAGCACAGTTACAAAAATCTCAATGCCCAGAAGCCACTGGAACCTTAAAAATTGGACTTGACAAATGTTAAAAATGCAGCAGCTAAGGTTGCAGCCTACTGAACTCAATGAAACCATTTTTTGAGTAAAAAAAATAATGTATCTCTCCCACACACACACCAGTAATTTTAATATGTTTTTTTCTTTGTTCTGTCTCCTATCCCATTCTATAGACATCTGGACCCATTTGGGTCATCGGTGAACTATCTAGATGCAGCTTTCAGAAATGTAAGAAACCTTGGAATTGTGTCGGTGACATCAACAGATACCAGTTCTCTCTATTCAAAAGCTCAGCATGTCGCCCAGCGTCACTATGGCTGCAACATTGTCAGGACAGAGTACTACAAGGAACTGGCTGCTAGGATGGTAGTTGCTGCTGTGGCAAGGTATAACTACAGTTTCTGAATTGTGGTTGTCTCAGATTTAATTATGGGGAGGTTGCCATGTTTTTTCTCCTAGCTGCTAACTGAAACGTGTAGCAGGGGCTGTGGAAAGGTGATCCTCTGCATCTTACTTTCCCTTCCTAGCAGAGAGACCACCACTGCTATCTTATGGATAAAAAGAATTATTCTGCTACCTCTGTATGTGTGTGTTTATTTTTAATGTTGTTTTAGGCGACTTAGGTGTGCAGCAGCCAAGGCCAGCACCCTGTAGGCACTCTAGTTTTTTAAAAAAGTAACTGAAGTGTAATTGCAGTGATTACTTTTGAGTAACGGTAAAGTAATCAATTCCTTTCAGAACAATTGTGATGGTAATTTATTCCTTTTTGGGGCCATGTAACAGTAATTGTAATTTATTCCTTCTTCCAAGCTCTCTGAAGGCAGAGAGCCCAAACAGAGTCAGCGTTTTCAGAAAGATCTTTAAACCGCTTAGTCAAAGAGTTCTTCAAGCAGTGTACAGAATAAAACTGTAGATAACACACAGCTAAAATCCACAAAACTATATATATATATTTAAAAAACCTTAAATACCCCTAAAGCAATTGTATTAAAACACAATCAGAAACTTTTTAAAATGAATATAGAGTCCAAACGGAAGCTTGTCTGTCTTGCCAACAACCCTTTGATTTTGTCAGTATCGTTTTTTCTACCATACTCTGAGCATTCAAAGTGATTTGACAATGTATTATCTCATGCAACAGCCCTGTAAGGCAGGGCCAATATTATCATCTCTATATTGCACATTTAGTCAAAGCAGGCGCCTGGTGTCCTGAGTTTTAGGTTGGTAAGAGGTATGATTATAATGTTTTAATTGTTGTAAACCGCACAGAGAGCTTCGGCTATGGGGCGGTATGCAAATTCAATAAATAGATAAATAAATTATATGTCTAGGTAGGCTTGCCGAGGCATACAGCTTGCTGAAATAAAAAAAGTTCACATAAAAAGTCAAAATCAACCCAGTGTAAAGGCAGATTTAAGTAGTCCAAGGCAGTCCTGCAAAATATGTGACTTGCCCTGCTGAATGCAGACCACCAGCCATGTATTTTGTCCTGCCAGATGTTCTATGATCTCAACATGCAACCAAATGAGGCCCATTTGAACCTCTTGTGAGGGGTAGTTGGGCTCTGGTTGCCTGAGTACAGTTTATTGGCTTGCACATTATGTAGACCTAGGGTACAAGTATGCATAAGCTTGGGCAACATCTCTGCTTTTGACTTAACTTTGTTTAGATGATCTGTGTGAACTTCTTCAAGAAAACAGCTAGCTCCTAAGTGCTAGTAAAGAGATGTTTCAGTTAATAGGGAGCAGATAGAACACAGCATGATCTTTAGAGTATTTACTCCATTGCTAGCCAGGAACTGAAATGGGTTACTGGAATGGCTTCCTATTGGAACTAGATTGTAAATCTATGCTCTTCAGAAGCAGATCATATAAGTGGGCATTGTTTTGATAGATTTTTAGTCATGGGTATAATTCCAAAAAGGTAGTAACATGAATACTTTAGCATTTTGGTTTTATGTTTGGTTTTATGTTTGGTTTTATGTTTATCAATAGCATTGTGATAACAAACGGTATTGGCTTTGAAAGAAGAAATTAAAGTATAGGAGCCATGCCAGGAAATTAGTGGAATCAATGTGCTGGGATCAATTGGCTGTAAGAGGTACTCAGAAGTTAGAGGACTTTCCAGTTCAGTTAAACATATGCATAAAGTAGGAAGAGTTTAGCTGTGTTCAAGCATTTACCTGAACATGTGAGCTGCTGTACTGGGGATGGGAATATGCAAATCCCAATCCCACTTAAGGCCTGAAGAATGTTTTATTTATTTTATTTTATTTTATTTATTTATTCAGCTTATATCCCGCCCGACTAGCAAACAGCTCTCTGGGCAGCAAACATAGCAACATATACTTTTAAGAGTGTTCAAGTGAATACACTTAATCTCTCTGTGCAGTCGGGAACCTTGATACGGCAGAAATCCTCTCATGAGCGGGAACCCTAAGTGTGGCCAATTGAACATGCTTAAAAACCCTTTAAAAAAACTTCAGACCTTCATGTTAATTACACATGGGTAAGAGCAGCCTGCATGCCCAGGGATGCTGGGGGAAAGGATTGCATTTTTGCCCCTGCCTGAACACTGCGCTTTAGTCTTGCATTCTTTTAGTCATGGTGTGTCTTTTGCAGAGCTGCTGCTCGATGCAACAAAGGCATTGAGGTTTTGCTTGCAGTGGCTCTTGAACATTTTGTATTAGTGGAGGTGAGAGTACTGAGGGGGCCGTCTCCTGCAGATGATACTGTCAAGAAAATCCGGTACCTAATCCACTGCCAGTGGTGCGAAGAGAGGATATTCAAGAAAGAGGGCAACATGATAGAAGGTAATTGTATGTTGGAACTTTACGTAATCACTGAGGTTCAATTAATGAAAACAAAACCTCTAAAATCCAATGGTGGTTTAAAAAAGAACCTTTTCTCTGTTTAACCTCTTTGTTATGGCATTTTTTGGCACTGTGATTGGGAAGATAGACTAGTCCAGGATAAACTTTATTTCAAATATTGGTACCCTGCCTCTGCTTGTACAGTCCAAGGCAGCTAACAATGGGAATCATAGAATCAACAAACAACAACAAGCCAGCAAGTAAAAACAAAGAACTAAATGTGGATTCAGAATTGTGGATGATCTTAATGCACCGGAAGGCAAAGAGAGTGATCAAAGTCATCCAGTGAGCTTTTTGGGTATCCAAGTCCAAAACTATCCACCACATAACTCTCCCTCTGTAGCTAAAAATCAACTTCCTGACATCCTTATTAAAGTTCTAGGAAGTACAGTATAAACATAGAAAATAAACCAAACCATTTTTTTCCACAACTTAATCTTGGATCTTAGTGACTGACGTTCCCCCCACCCTCCTCATTCTGAAACTGCAGAGTGTTCTAACTCATTCTGGATCTAATCACAACTAAGATGACGAATTACTTAGAGCACTATGAAAAGCAGATGTCAAGCTTTATTTTTTAATTAACATACCCCATGAAATGTCAAATTTCCACTGTGTTCATTTTTTCAATATAAAAATATCTGAGACGTCTTCAGAAATCAAAAGCCAGTACTGTTTTCTGCAGAGAACCCTTATCGCCAGCTCCTGTGCGACTGCCACAGCCATATGACAGGCAAGACAGCAGTGGAACTTGGTCCTCTGTGGTATGTATTCTTCTTGATCCATCGGTTAGGTGTGGGCATTGCTAAGGACACACTGGCAATTGTGAGCTACTCTCTGGCGTTTTCTGTATGTGTGCCTTAACAGAATGAAGACACTTTCAAAAATCAATAAAATACAGGTGTCTATGAAAGCAGCAATAAGATCACATGATCTCCCCCCCCCCCGATCTGGTGCTAGGAAGAATCATACTGTTCTCTTTTCACTTTTAGGAAGGTTCACTGTGGCAAATATTAAGATGGAGGGGTAAGAAATTAACAAACCATCTAATTTCTATATCCTATTGCATCTAAGCCTGCAGTCCTAGTCCTAGTTTAGATTACTGTAACGCACTGTACATGGGGCTGCCTTTGAAGACTGTTTGGAAACTTAAACTGGTACAAAGAGCTGCAGCCAGAGTGCTAACTGGGGCTGGTAACCCCCTTGTTACGACAGCTCCACTGGCTGCCAGTTTGTTTCCGGTCACAATTCAAAGTGCTGGTTTTGACCTATAAAGCTCTATACGGCCTAGGTCCAGGCTATTTGTCAGACCGTATCTCCCCATATGAGCCTGCCTGGGCGTTGAGATCCTCAGGAGAGGCCCTTCTCTCAGTCCCAACACCTTCGCAAGCGCGATTGGTGGGGATGCAAGATAGGGCCTTCTCGGTGGCTGCCCCCAGGTTCTGGAACTCTCTTCCTAGGGAAGCACGAATGGCCCCTTCCTTGCTATCCTTCCGTTGGCAGGCAAAGACTTTTTTATTCTGACAGGCTTTTGGACTAGAAGATGTTTAAGATAGGGCCTCATAAGGTCTGTTGTATTGTTCTATGGTCCTATTCTTAATGTTTTAAATTGTTTTAGTATCTTAAGTGTATGTTTCATGGTTTTAATGTCACAAATAGTTTAATTCTATTTTAATTGTATATTTTTGTATGGTTTTTTTACCTATGTGTAGTTTTTATTTGTAAGCCGCCCTGAGTTCCAGTTTTGGAAAAAGGGCGGGGTAAAAATAAAGATTCATTCATTCACTTACCTGGGAGTAAGCCCACTGAACTTAGTAGGGCTTACTTCTGAATAGCTAGATATGGGATGGAATCCTGGTATATGTGTGTGGGAGGGGGCCCAGAGTGTGAGTGTGTATTGAGCCCTAAAAATATGCTTGGTCCCAGTCTGGATTTTTTTTATTTAAGTCATTTCTATATCACTTTATATTTTTGGAAAAAATCTCAAAGGGTTTACAACCTAAATTAAAGCATCAAACAAAACATTACAAAATATTAAAACAGATGTAGTTTGCCAAAGCACTTTGGCTTTTAGAAAAGGCTTAGGGGGAATGACAGCACCAAATACAAATGAGGAAAAAAGATGGCAAGAGTCAATTTTTATTATTTTTTATTTAACAAAGTTATATACTGCTTGAACGTAAAGACCTCTAAGCAGTTTACAAAAAACATTAAAATTATCAATAAAACATTTAAAAAAAAGAAATTAAAAACATATTTAAAACAATTAAAATAGCTACTAACTAAAAAGATTAACACAGATCAACAACTAAGTGGAAAGGCTTGCCTAAACAGAAAAGTTATAAGCAGGTGCGAAAAGGAATGCAGCGAAGGCACCTGCCTGATGTCAATATGCAGGGAGTTCCAAAGAGTAGGTGCTGCCATACTAAAAGAATGATTTCTTACAAGTGTGGAACAAGTATTATGTGGCACCTGTAACATTGCCTGTTCCACAAAGTGCTTGAGTGGGCACATATGGGGTAAGGCAGTCTCGCAAGTAAACTGGTCTCAAGCTGTTAAGGACTTTATATACTAGCAGTAACACCTTGATCTTGGCCCAGTAACACATTGGCAACCAGTGCATAGATGCGATATGATGACATGGTCTCTCCCCCCCCCAAAAAAATCAGCAATCTGGCTGCAGCATTCTGCACTAATTGCAGTTTCTGGGTCAAGTGCAAGGGAAGCCCCACATAGACTGCATTGCAGTAATCCAGTCTTGAAGTCACCAGTGCCTGAACTATTGTGGTCAAGCTCTCCTGGTCCAGGAATAGTTATAGTTGTCTCTCCAGGTACAGCTGATAAAAGGCACTTCTAGCCACTGAGACGATCTGAGCCTCCAGTAACAGAGATGGATCCAGAAGCACCACCAGACTGCGTACCTGCTTCTTCAGGGGGAGTGCAACCCCGTCCAGGGCAGGCAATCAATGGTACTGAAAAATTATAGGGAACTTTTTAATCAAATAAATTGCCTAATATATTTCGGCAGAAACCTTTTTCAAGGGCCCTGAAATAAGCCAACTATAATTCAAACTATATAAACATATTCATAACAAATATAGAAAATATACATAGTAATTATAATCAGAAAGAACAAACATTCAATTAGTATTATGAATATTTTTATATTGTTTGGGTTATTGTTCTCTCAGTGCCCCAAAGAAAACCTCCACCAAAATTCACTGGGAAATTTACAGTTTTATTAAAGTTCCCTCAGTTCCATTTTCAGCAGGGATTGCCAGCCTTTTTGGCCTCACCAGCACATTTGCAGACTGTCGGTGTTGCACACACATATTGCAATTTCTTCTATTTGTTACAATAGAATGCTTATTTGAAACCTAATTTCAGCAAGGGGAGGGACCCTGTGGGCACTGCAGAAGACCTCTGCAGGCACATGGTGACCCCTGATTTTGAGACTTGCCTCTGTTTTTGCTCCTTAGAAAAGGCTATACAATCCTATATAAAGGCTATACAATTAAGGAGGGCATTTTGGAAGCTGAAGCCCAATTATTTATTAATGCCTGATGCTTTTTGATAGTGAAATGTGTGTTTTATTTTTTATCTGGGCTGTGATTTTAACTACTGTTGTGAGCCAGTGTAGGATGAAAAGAGAAAAAAGTTCTTAAGTAAACAAACTGTAGCCTTTGCCTGCTAAAGTCTCAGGTGCCAGAATTTTCAGTCGCTATTCGAGAGGAATTCACTGTCTTGCACAGGTCATTAGATGATTAGAAGCAAAATATGCAAATTTGTGCAGACTTGCACAATTGATATAAGTTACAAAATCCAGCTTTCCGCACTTAATTAAACAAAAAACACTGCAGATTATATATGTCCCTGATAACTGCCTTCACCTACTTGATGTCCTCTAAATGTTTTTGTGCTACAACTCCCATCAGCCCCAGCTAGCACAACCATGTTAGTTGGGACTCATGGGAATTGTGGTCCAAAACATCTGAAAGGCACCAAGTTGATGAAGGCTGATACAGGATGCCCATTATGGAATCTTCTGGCATAGGAGATCTCACTCTTCTTGAGATTTAACAAGGAAAGTGTAGGCTAAGGTACTCACAAAGCATTCTGCTTAGCAAGTCATCATGCCTTCTTAAACTAGAGATTGAAACCATTATCCTAGATTGTACATCAGTGCTTATAGTGCAGAACCATGGATAACACTTGGAAAGAAAGGTGAGGGAAGAAATTCAACTTGAAGGTAAAGAAGCACACCTCCTTAAAGCAAATGTCTGGTTTGCAAACCATGGTTTGCAGTGAGCCAGTGTATTCTTTACACCAGCTGTGAGAATTTTATAATGTAGTTTTTACTTGAATCCATTTTTATCACCACAGACAACTTGCCCTTTTGTGTACTTTTAAAAAGTAATTGTTCAGTTACTTCTGACCAGGTTGATACTTTCCTCACAGACATTTTATAATCATACCAAGGCTCTTTAAATTCCCTCAAAACACAGCAATATACACCTGTCAGGTTTTTATTATTTTATTGAAATACATATGTAGATTATTACAATATTTTGTAGGAACTTCTCTCCATGGAATTTGATATTTTTCCACAATGCTATCTTATTTTCTTTTGCATGTAATGCCTAAACCCTTCTGATTTTTGCTATTTATTTTGTAACCTGAGATCTGCCCAAATTCCTTAAGTAAATTTAAGACTGGCTCAAATGCTTTCTCAGGAGCATTTAAGATTAATGACATGGAACCGGAAGTTCCTGCAAGCCCAGCTGATTTTTGGCCTGAGTCTAACTCTCCTGGGGCTTTGGGAAAAGGGAAAAAAACAAAAAGCAACTAACAAACCCATGTGTTGCTCCCACCATGGTCTTGCTCTCCTATTGTTAAAGGAACAGAAGCTCCAGTTTTAAAATTTATCTGAGTAGATTCTGCAATTCTGTTATCTTCCAGGTCAGGACCCCTTTTCAACACTGGATTTCTCAGAAGAATGTTGTTTGAAGCAGTCCAGTATGGTTTAGAAGACATCCAGACACTTCTAAAAACACTAATATGTGAAGCAGAGTGCACAACTCTCAAGCAGTTTTCAATCCATGGGCCTACCAGCCAGAACAAACAAGGTGAGAAGACACGACAGTGAAAAGTTTTACAAAACCTTGCTAGGTAAAAGAGCACTCCGAGAAGCAATAGTGAATTGTAGCGGTGATTTACCTTTTCAGTTTGTATACTTGAAAGGGTTTGACTTGCATGTGGTTATTACAGTACAATCTTCATCTGCAGCACGGTCATGATCTTCACATACTGGAATGCATCTTGCCACCTTTAATATTGTCAACATGGCTTTAACTATTTAGGAATTCTTTAAGTATAGTTTTTCTTCTTGAGACAATATGCTGCAATCACTCTAGCCCCTTATTCCTGCAAATATTTCCTGTTCCGTAACCCTCTATTCTCCCTGATGGCTGACCTTCCCCGAGTAGAAAAAACAAGCTTTCCAAGCTTCTGTGGAAAGGTACCTAAGTAAGGCAAATTTGCAAATTGCTTAATAGACTACTAGAGCAGTGGTAGCCAACATGTTGTTATTGGACTACAACCACCATCATTCCTTGGTGGCTGGGGCTGATGGGAGTTGGAGTCCAACATTTAGAGGACACAATGTTAGCTATCTATGCACTAGATTACTATTAAATATTAATAGCAGCCATGGTCTTGTCATAAGATGACATAACCCTCTTTATACAACCCTCAAACAAAGAGGGTGGATTTATTCTCATTAGCACCTTCATTCTCAGAGAGTTGAATCAGAGTTTGCAGTGACCTTTCCCACAAATGTGGCTTCTCAATGGATTCAAGAATAGCAACAGTGCCCTGACCATAGCAGAAGGAAAACTGTAACAGCAAATCACGTATACTAACTCAGAGTGTCAGAATGCCTGGTGGGTGACAGTGATAGGCAATGCATTAATGGATGGATGGACTGCCTTCAAGTCGATCCCGACTTATGGCGACCCTATGAATAGGGTTTTCATGGTAAGCGGTATTCAAAGGGGGTTTACCATTGCCTTCCTCTGACGCTGAGAGGCAGTGACTGGCCCAAGGTCACCCAGTGAGCTTCATGGCTGTGTGGGGATTCAAACCCTGGTCTCCCAGGTCATAGTCCAGTACCTTAACCACTACACCACACGTGGTATATAACCAGACAACTCAAGTGTCAGAAAAGTGTGTGAAAGCCATAAAAATGGATATATCCCCCAAGGCCCAAGATTTCAGTATGTGCCATACTACTCAAATGAGAGCATCAAAGGCATCGTGACCATGAACACAAGCTAAACTAGATGTGTTAACTGCACTCTTTTGCTACATAGGTGTCATTCCACTTATTCAGCTTTTGCCTTGGATAGCTATTTATTTCAAGGATAAGCTTGCTTTCCTGTAATGACTGAAATGTAATTCTGATTTTCTTGTTTTTTAGAAGAATGTGGTGTGTTTATTAAGACACCAGATACTGCAACTGATTACTACGTTGTACATGGTAGGTTGCTGTCAATCTAGCATAGTACCTAGAACCAAACTGCTTACAAGGAAATGTTACTATAGAAGTTCATGTAACAAACTAAGACTGCAATCCAGTACACATTTATCTGAGAGTAAGTCCCAGTGAACCCAATGGAGCTTACTTGTGAGTAGACATGTATTGGATTGCAGCGTAAGTCTAAAACTTAAATTTATGAAATGTGAAGATTTTCCACCGTAGGATAAAGCTAAGTCACACAGTTCAGGTTATCTGGATCTTATTCTTTGGTGTGACTGGTACAGCGTTCTTAAGCTCCTCTTTTATACCAGGAAAAAGAAAAAATGAAATCGGCCAAAATGGAACAAAGCGCCAGAAGTTAGAGAGTAATGCTGAACATCCTGTCTTTTATTACAATATTCACAGACACAGCATTAAAGGAATGAACATGCCAAAGTAAGTAACATGTTATGTTTTAAACATAACTATGATCAAATGGAGAAAAAGGCATTTATTTTGTGTATTTAATTTCTTCCCAGGTTAAATAAGTTTTTGCATTATCTCTCTCAAGCTGGCTATCGAGTAAGTCGAACTCATTTTGATCCCATGGGTGTTCGCACCAACGCCCCCCTGGTGCAGTTTAAATCTATCCTTGTGAAGTACAGTACTCCTACATATACAGGAGGGCAATCTGAAGGCTCTCTGCAGGCTTCTGAGGATTCTCAGGTAGGAGTTGAAGGCGACTTTGCAGAAGAAAGCATATAAAATAACGCCTCTGGCCAAAATTGTCCTTTTTATTGAAGATTGTGTTGTAACTGAACCAACAGTCTCTCAAGATACAGAATTTTATGTGTGACTGCTCAGGTAACTGTTATCAGGACACTTTCAGAAAACCATTGAAGAACAGTCACCTATGCTCCAAGTAACATCACAGTTCAGCTACAAGCTGTTATTTACATTTTACTGCTTGCTTTAATGGATTTACAACTACCATGAGCTTCCTTACCCTTTTAATTCCTTGTTCAGATGTATGATATTTCCTAAGAGAAGAACATAAGCAAGGAGTTGAGGAGCACCAACTGTGTGTAGGTATGTGCATGTATTACTAGCACCTACTAATAAAGTATTCTATCTTTGTTGAAGTTCAATTTATTAGAATTCAGCTGTGGCTAAGAGCCCCATATATGACACTTCATTTATAAGCGCAAGGCTAAGAAATGAAAGATAATTCAGTAAGCCTGGATTTGGGTGTTTGCTAGAGAGAGATGTTGAAAATTTCACTCGGAGTGATACTACAAACCGACATTACATCTAAACACTTTTCACTACCATACAAACTCATCACAAGATCATTAGGTTGCCAGTCTTTTAATCATTTATATGAATAACTCCCTAAAAAATTATAATTGACGGGGGGGGGGGCTCTGCCTCCCTGCTTGCTCAGAACGGGCAGGGGGAGCAGGCACAAACCTGAGATTGTTTTGCATTTACACTGCTGGCAATAGTTCACCCCCCATCCTTTCAATGCCACTGTGGCAACCCTCTTAAGCAATCTTTGTTTGCCCTTCCCTTTACTTTCCCCACACTTGTCATTCTAGCATTCAGCCTTCCCACTCTCTCTCAGCTTATATATGTTGTTTTCTCCAAAAACCATGAATTAAGAGGAATGTTCCAACACCATGACACCTCTTGCTTCCCCTCCCTGGCCATTTTCGCCATACCCACCATTTGCAGCTCTCTTCCACCAAGCTTTCATGTTGTGGGGCTGTCACTAAGTGGCTGCTTCACTTCCAAGTCCCTACCCTCAAGAACCCAGATCTGGACTGCAAGCATCTCAGTGCAGGGACTTCGTTTTGGCTCATATCCCCAAAGCTCCCTATGCACTAACGATGCTGTACCTGTCATGATGATTAGCCATTGCCATCTGTTGATTTATGATCTCTCAACACTCTTCTCTGCCACGAGGGGGAAAAGGAGTCAGCAGAGACTAACCACAGAAGACAATCCAGCCCCATTTGCAGACCTCTTTAAATCTCATTCTCCTCCAATTTCCAGGACCCAGAAGCCTCCAGTGTGTACTGGTGGGGGCAAGGACACCAGATGGCCTGAGGAAGGGGCAAATTGGCCTAGCCTCACCCAGGTGCCAGACCCTCCTCATAGCTCTGCGGGGCACAACACCCTTTCCCTTGCCCAGCCCCTCCTTCAGGGCCTACTAGGCCAGAGCAAGCTGAGGACTGAAAGCTCAGCCTCGAACTTGGCTATTTTATTGGCTGTGCAGCTCCCCCCCCCCCCCGGCAGCAGACATCCTGGCAACAGAGAATATTTGAGCCAGAAGTAGGGGAAGAATTGTGCCAACTTACTGTTTGCTTTCTGCAACCTGGCTATAGCATCCCCCACTTTTTTGCTCTCTCCTGCATGTGTATGTGCAATGCAACAAGAGTGATGACAGACCAGTGCCAATATTGTAGTGAGACATATTTTGAGGGTTCATGGAGGGCTGAAGAGGAAAGTGAAGTCATTCCCACTAATGCATGCACAACGTTGGATACAATTGACCTTTCTGATTTATAAAAAAGGGAGGTATTGAAGATGAAGGGACAAACTTTACTACAAATAATATAAGCCACTTCTAATGCACATAAACAACTTATTGGAACACTAAAATATTGTACACTTAACAAAGACTAGTTCTTTAGTAAGGCAACATGAAAGTAACCTGCCAGATTAGTTATTAAAGCGCTGAAATTAAATTGCAATACAAAAGTAACAATCTTTTGTTGAAATTCCTTCAATTTTTAAATTCCCTTCCTCTTTTATTTATATAAAGAGGGCCAATAGATTATATTTATTGTCAATTTGTAACTTTTAAGAATTTGTACATATAAAGGTATTTTATACTGAAAAGTATGTTAGATGTGACTGATGCTGGTTATTATTAGTTGAGGTTTAAGGCTTGAATTCTTCACTTTTTATATATATAAATCTGTATAGCGGTTTTATTTTATTTATAAGATTCAGTACTCCTGAAGTTGGACTTCACCAAAATATGTTGGACACATTATTTTATAAGAGTCACATTTTTTCAGTACCATTTTGAAGCTTTGCCTTGTTTGGTACTGCCTCCTTTTTAACTGTAAATACTCAAATCTGGATTACTTTTCAATGTTTATATTTAAACAATGTTTATATTTAAACTGCAGCACCTTTGCCTGCCTGCTTCCTTTGGTTAAAGTTTTTAAGTGCTTAACTTCTTCTATCATTCAATGGGATTAGCTCTGGAAAAGTTATAAATTTACTGAGGTTACTGATTTTCAGTGGAAACAGCAGTTGACTTTAAACCAATCATTCTAGGAAGCCCAAGTAGGTCATGACTAATTCTATTTGAGGGTACCAGCTAATATAGCATCAGACTACTTGTAAATACACCAATATAAACAGAAGTTAATGTGCAGTTACTCATGGCTTCCTTTATGAAGGGGGGAATACAACAGTACCTGTTTTCAGTTTGTGAAAGTAGATTTTATTGCAAAGAGGCAATCATCTGTTTCTCATGTGAACAGGCAGATAACCTTGCATGTACTTGTGTAAATACAGGCAGCTGCTGCAGAGTAGTCATACCCCACACTGGTAGTTGAAGCAGAATAGAACAGGTTCTTTAACTTTCTCCTAAAAGGCACACCCAAGGAAACTCCCAAATTACAATCCCATCTTTCCAATGTTAATTTAAAGGGTGCAGTTAGCCACACAAATCCCTAGAGATCACCAGGAGTCCACTGCAAGGGATGATTACTTGGCCAGTCAAGAAATAGGTACTCCCTGCTTCAAAATTTTATTCTTTTCTGGAATTTCTAACACCTCCCTGGAGATGCTTAGGGGAGAGGGTGCCTTTTAGTTTGAGAATCACACCCATTCCAAATACTCTGCTTATGAAAGTGATAGCAACAGGCACACATAAGCAACTGGAAACAGGGTGTTGGAGCAAATGGACCCTTCTTCTGGACCAGCAGGGTTCTTCTTGAGGGAATAAATTACTTTTAAAAATGCTAGCATAATTTCCTTGGAACTGGAGAGAATAGATTCCTAAGATACCACTGAATTTCAGTTATATTGGCATCTTAGGTGCATCTGGGTAACAGTTACAGCACTAGGGGGACTGAAGAAGACCTGCCCTGGGAGTGTCTGAGCATCTGGGTGCTTCCTCCTCTGGGCTGCTGTCTTTTGAGACAGATGACGACCCTGGTAAGTGCTGCAAGGACTGGGACCCCCTGCCTGCCTCTGGCTCTAGAGAGAGGCTGCAGTTAATCTTGCAACCTCTTGCATCAGCTCCTGGCTGAGTCAGGAGGCATATAAGCCCGGCTGCCCTTGGGCAGTGGATCTGCCACCAGCGGGGTCACCACCAAAGGGGGTAGCCTCTTGGGGAGTCACAAGGGTGCTGCCCTCTTCTATTTCTTTCATATGGCTCATGTAGTTCCTGCGCAGGGTGAGAGCCTGTACAGTGAACTGAATGATAGGAGAAAGTTGCCAGATGCCTTCAGAGTGAGAGTCTGTAACTGGCAGAAGGCTGGCCCTCTCTGGGTGTGAGACAGTAGATGTGCCCTGTGTGGAAAATATTGGGTGGGTCTGACTGTTCCCAATTCCTGCAGAGGCCGACTGGGATAATTGGCTCAGATAGGTTTGTTGATGGGCTCTTCGGTCCATACCAGGTGTTTAGGAGGAGTCTTAGTAAGGAGGGACATGGGTGATGCCACCCCAGTTTCAGTGATCATGGGTAGAGGAAAGTATAGCCATGGAAGAAGTGAATTACTACAGAAGATGAGGGCAGTGCTATCTACGCCTTGTTCTTCTCTCCCACTCCTCATGGAATGGGTTCCTCATTGCGCATCTGCTGTGCCCACTGGCCTGTGGGTATTGTTGTTTAACGTGAGATCAGTACACAATAAGACCATACTCATCCATGATTTGATTGTGGATGAAGGCACCGATTTGGTGTGCATTACTGAGACCTGGGTGGGTGAGCTGGGAGGAGTTGATCTGACCCAGTTTTGCCCACCTGGAAACTCAGTGCAACACCAGCACAGACTGCAGGGATGGGGAGGGGGAGTTACTGTAGTCTACAGGACTTCCATCTCTGACACCAGGAAACCATTCTGTCTTGGAGCTGGCTGCGAGGGCCTGCACCTGATGTCTGGCCAAGGAGACAGTAAACTAGGGTTGCTGATGGTGTACTGTCCACCCTGCTGCCCGGCAGCTTCTCTGACTGAGCTGGTGGAGGCAATCTCTGCTATGGTATTGGAGGAGCCCAGAACGATAGTCCTGGGTGATTTCAATGTCCATGCTGAGGCTGCCTCTAGGGTTCCGGCTTGGGACTTCATGGCTTCCATGGCGACCATGGGGTTGTCACCGGCCCACCCTTGACTTGGTTTTTGCTCCAGATGGAGGGATAGTCTGGAGATAGGGAGTGGATGTCATCCCATTGTCATGGTCGGACCACTTCCTAATGAAGTTTAGACTTGTAGCTCTGATCCTTCCCTGCAGGGGTGGTGGACAGATTAAGATGGTCCGCCCCCAGAGACTAATGTAATCCACTGGATTCCTGAAAGCCCTGGGGGAGTTCCCAGTAGATAGAGCAGGTGACCCTGTTGAAGCCCTTGTCACACTGTGGAACAGCAAGGCACGTCTTGCTCGTGACACAGTTGCCCCCGAGCACACTCTCTGGCATTGTGGAGCCCGGTTTGCACCTTGGTACACCAGTGAGCTAAGGGCAACGAAACAGGCTGGACCATGGCTAGAGTGCAATTGGCAAAAGATGTGCTGTGAGGCTGATCGAGCACGAGTAAAACATCGTAACTGTGCCTACTATGCGGCGGTGAGGGCAGTGAAAAAGGCCCACTTCTCTGCTTCCATTGCACCCTCAAGTAGCTGTCCAGTGCAGCTTTTCCTTATTGTTGGGTCTGATGACATCAACTCCAGGAAATGGAGTCTTAGACCCTTCGGAAGCCCACTGTGAATTGTTTGCAAGGCACTTTGAGGGTAAAGTTGCTTGCCTCCGTAGCAGTCTTGATGCCCTATCCACATCTACTGTAGTCCCCACTGAGGTGTCCAGTGCAACATCTGCTACAACTTCTTGGGAACAGTTTCAGTTGATGCGGCCTGATGATGTTGACAAGGTGTTTGTGATGATGCAGCCAGCAACATGTCCTCTCGACCCTTCCCTTCTTGGCTTATTAAAGCTTGCCGAGGGGGTCTGACCGAGTGGATCCAGGGCGTGGTCAATGCATCATTGGGGGAGGGAATGGTACCAGCCGCCCTGAAAGAGGCGGTGATCCAGCCGCTCCTAAAAAAGCCCACCCTAGACTCATTGATCTGCAACAATTGCCAACCGGTCGCAAATACCCCCTTTTAGGGAAGGTGACTGAAAGGGTTGTGGTACAGCAATTGCAAGTACTCTTGGATGAAACAGATTATCTTGACCTGTTCCAGTTTGGGTTCAGGCCTTGGTCGCCCTGATGGATGAACTTTATCAGGAGAAGGACTGGGGGAGTTCAACCCTGCTACTCTTACTTGATCTGTCAGCAGCTTTTGATACCACTGACCATGGTGTCCTTCTAGACTGACTTGGTGAGATGGGTATCGGAGGCACTGTTTTATAGTAGTTCCAATCTTATCTCCAGGGTCATTTTCAGAGAATAGCATTGGGTGATTGTCTTTCAGCCCCCTGGCAAATGTGCTGTGGGCTGCTGCAGGGTACCATCTTGTCTCCCATGCTGTTTAACATCTATATGAAGCCCTTGGGAGCAGTCATCAGGAGATTTAGGATGAGGTGTCAGCAGTACACTGATGCTATCCAGCTCTATTCTCTGTAACATCTGAATTGGGAGAGGCTGTGCAAGCCCTGGATTGCTGCCTGGGCTCGGTGGTAGGCTGGATGAGGGCCAATAAACTGAGTCTGAATCCTAGCAAGATGGAGGTGTTGTGGGTTAGTGGTTCCCAACTTCGGATAATTGGTCAGTGGCGTGCTTTGGATGGTGGTGTACTCCCTTTGAAAGAGCAGGTCTGTAGTCTGGGGACGCACCTTGATCCATCTTTGTCTCTAGAGGCCCAAGTGACCTCAGTGGCTAGGTGTGCCTTTTACCTCCTTCAGCTGGCAAGACAGCTGCGGCCGTTTCTGGACTGGGATAGCCTGACCACGGTTGTCCACACACTGCTAACCTCCAGGCTGGATTACTGTAATACGCTCTATGTGGGGCGGCCCTTGAGGTTGGTCCGGAAGCTGCAGCTGGTGCAAAATGCAGTGGCAAGACTGCTCACTGGGGCAGGCTATCGCCAACATGTCACCCTGCTGCTGAAATAATTGCACTGGGCCAAGTTCAAGTTTCTAGTTTTGGTGTACAAAGCCCTATACAGCTTGGGACCAGGATACCTGAAATACAGTCTTATCCCTTATATACCCAGTCAATCACTGTGCTGTGCAGGTGAGGGCTTCCTGGCGATACCATCTTATCAGGAGATCTGTTCTGCACAACATAGGAAACGGACCTTTAGTGTGGCACCTACCCTGTGGAATTCCCTCCCCTTAAATATTAGACAGGCACCATCTTTTCAGCGCCTATTGAGACCTTCTTCTTTCAACAAACCTTTTAATTAGAGACCTTATCCCAGTCTGCTTCTGTGTTGGAATTGTTTTTAATATGTTTTTAACCTTTTTTTGAAGATTTCTTCAAAGCTTTTTTTAAAAAGTGTTTAAAGTTGCTTTGTTCTAATGTATTTTAATGTCTGTTTTTATGATGTTTTAAAGTGTTTTTAGTGCTTTTGTTTGCCACCCTGGGCTCCTGCTTGGAGGAAGGGAGGGATATAAATCAAATAATAAATAAATAAATAAATCTGAAGGATTCTGCCCAAGCAAATCCCAAGCGCTTTGAGAGGAACATAAAGGAAGGATCCTAGAATCCTGCCTCTTCTGTAGGGCTAGCAGTTACGTCTAGAATATAGAGTTTTTTGTCATAGTACTAAAAAGTCACAGTGCAATAAATGGTTTGATTAAAACAGCTACTTTATGTATTAAAGTAAATATACTTAGTGAATTCAATGTAACATGGAAGTAAAAATTCACATTCTCCCACACTAAGCTGGAAATACCGTATATCCCCTAGGTAGATAAGCTTTCAGAATTTTACAGACACTTTATGTGGGCTGAACATTATTTTGGGTAAATCACAATGCAAATTTGTTCTGCTGCAGCTGATATTTGCCCATACAAAAGCATTTTTTCACATAAAAAGAAACCTGATTATATTTAGTGGACATGCACTAGCAATCTATCTAAATTGTACATTACATCAAAAGTACTGAAGAAAACCAAAACAGTACATCTTCCCTTCCCACCCCCGACTTTTAGTAATTGTAAGTTTCATGGCACAAACCACTAGCATAATTTAGGAATGTCTGATATTGGAGTGGTCTTCAAAAAGGGAATATTTAGTAATAAATAGCTTTCTTTTCCAGCAAGGCTAAAAAGAAGTTAAGAGCAGAAAGCCATCTGCTTCTTCCTAGGCTCTGTAATGGCCAATGTTTTAAGGGACAGCAAGACACTCAAGTGCATAATTTAGAATTTTAACCCTAATGAGAAACATTAAAGTTTGACCATTCTTTCCTGTCTCCACTCAGTTCCCCTTCCCAATACAACAGGCAAACACCCATATACTGCAATGGGAGTGGGATGATTACAGTGGAAGGAAGTCCTTTTCTAGAACTTCAGTCTTACAAACTGGTGGCAGCCTCAATATGTGACCTTTATGCCAAAGATGATAAACTACGGATTGACCAAAATCATTGTAGTGCCTGAGTACACAACACAAACTGATAAATGCAGAGTTCTGACCCAGATGAAATTTAAAAACAAAAACATTTTTAAGTCAATAAGTGCCAAGTGTTGTTAATATGGCAAAGGGGTAGTATTTTTAAAGAAATTTCTCATTTAACATTTGCTGTGCAAAATGTATGGTGCAAGCACTTTTTGTGCCTTTCATTTCAGCACACTGAAGATTCTACATCAAGAATTCCACAAATTTCAAAAGTGTGCAGGTATAGAGGGATGTTTGCCCAGAAATATTGGTTGGCCTTCATTTAGTTTCTAGTTTCATTTCGTTTCTGCTCCAAGCGAGTAGCAAGGATCACTATTTACGATGTATCAATACTAATATTTTTATCCCTAATAGATCAATACATATGTTACAGTAGCTCCACTCACCAGAGTTAAATTGTGAGCCAGCTTTGAAAACATATACTCCCGCCTTATATTCCCTCCTCAGAGCGTATTGCTTCTCACTCTTGAACTGTTGTTAAGCAGTACATTGACACCAATATCAACCTTGGTTAAAGTTAATTAGGGTTCTCTTAGCTACAATTTGAAGTGGATTTCAGGTTCTTAGCCAAGAGAACCCCAATTACCTTAACACGATGAAGGCAGAGGAAAAAGAAGTGCACCAGGGCTGCAGGGAAAGTATGCATTCTCCAGAGGGCTGGGGCCTATTTGGGAACAAAGCCAGTATTACAAGTAAGCAACCTTTTTAATTTAACAAAACAGAATAACTTGTTACATTGGCAATGTAAAAGAGTTCACTTACTGCTGTGAATATCCCCTCTGGCCCCCCAGCATCACAAATAGCCAGTTACTAGCAAACCTACTCTGGCCACATATGCTCTAACATTGCTGTAACAAAATAGTACTTTAGCTTACAACCATCTCTATTGCCCCTTGTCAACACTTATCAAGGTGCTAGCACAAGTCTGCCATTGTGAGGCCCATCAGCATGAAGACATGCCCCAAATAAGATTGCACGTAAGATCATGCACATGAAACAAGAGCTACCAAATCAAAAAGTAGATTGGACAGCAATGGTGGGCTGTACAGATCATTCAGTCCTCCAGAGGAGAAAAATATAAGTTAAATATCACACCAAATACTGTCTAATAAGAATATTCATCAAGGAATCCACATCTCAACAATTGTCCATGATGCAGAGGATGGTGCATTGCTTATTTAAAGCAAACCAAAGCTATAAAAGCAATTACAGTTCCAACTCAAAGACTTTGTTAGTCTTATTTGTGTTCCTTTGTTGGTGCATAGTAGAGCTCCATGGGTTTATTCACTTTCCAGTACTTTTCACTGACCAGCTCCAAGGAAAAGGAGCCATTTAAAACCTAAAGACAAAGTCAAAATTAGTGCCAAAACTGGAAATGGAACCAGTGTTACTGCCATTTGAAAACAAACAGAATAAGGGAAATCACAAAACAGTGACATGCCACGATCTGTAAACAGTATTAAGGAGACATAGTGTTTAGGCACAGCAATCTATAAATAGTCTAATATAAACCAGATGTCAACTCCGCTCCCAGTTCTGAAGCAAGAAGCAGCTACAAATACAGTTAGGATGCTTTACTATATTTCCACACAAGTCTAGAGATCTTTTCCCAAAACTATTCTTGCTAGCAGAGTATGGCACGTACTACATCAGTAGTAAGGTGTCCATTTACTTATGGATAGCTGTCAACTCAGCACTCAGGATGAATGCTAAACTTACTCATTTAAATATGGAAGAGTAACAGAACTCCAGAGCTCTTCTGACTGAACAGCAGCCCAAGTGCAGAGCTATTATATCACTTCTGATCTTTGAATATTTTGATTATGCTAGACACTTAAAGGAGCTTTCATCAATGGAAGGGGCTACAGGGCCCGTAGCTCTTGGGGTTACTTGATGTTTGTTGTGCTTTTTTTGGAGAGGAATGGTTTCACATTTTATCTCTGCTTAATATTTTACACACAAATGTGTCCTCCCAGGATACCCTGACAACTACGGCCAGAAGACATTTACATCTTGAGCAGGAATTAAGTCATAAAGCAAACTAGGCAACTTCAGTGGCTTGGGTCTACCAGTCTGAGGACAGACCAGTTTGTATAAATATGCTATATAGGACAATTACCATGTCATGTATTTCCTCTCAACTAGATCTGCATTTGCTATTGTTTTCAATTTCCATATAAACCCTAAATCTTACAAGCCTTATGCCATAAGTCTCAAAACCTTACATTATGAATAAATTGTGTCAGTGAAGTCCAGGAGTGAGAATTGCTTTAGTCACTAAGCATACACCTTAAGATGTGCTAGTGTGATAAATGCATGCATTATCAGGAAGCTAGGACAGGCTGAAGCTCCCCATTGAGCTAGATTTGCTACTTGCATAGCATGCAACAAGGGACAGGTTATTTTCTCACACAAAATGTAAGATAAATAAGGATTTCAGAAAGATTAACAGAATCTGGTTTTCTAGCATAGATCTATTATATTTGCCCTTCCTTCAAACAGTTCAGAATATCATGGGGGAGGGGGACAGAATGTGTGCTATATGTAGGCATGTCAATCTGTGTATATGATGGTTATCACCCCCACTTTGTCCACAGCTGTCACTGACATGCAGCCCCAGCATATTGGCCAAGAGGGAATACAGCCCTAAGGTTCAAATAAGTACTGCACCTCAGCTTAAAAACAATTACGTGAATAGGAGAGGCTCAAAGAGAGACATCTGCCAATGACCACTGAGAAGGCTTGCAGATGAGCAGATGCCTGAAGCTGCGTTTCCCTCAAATTTAAGTCCAACACTCTAGCTGCTATACCTCCCTCCCTCCCTCCCTCTCTCTCTCTCTCTCTCTCTCTCTAGCAGTGAGACCACATATTTACACACATTTTACAATAATTGTGTGCTTCTTTTTCCTAGTTAACAGGCCAATGCATACAAGTTAACAAGATCAGCCTCAGCAGAAACTGAAGTTCATCAAAGCCATATTCAGACATTCTCCACAAATATTGCTAAACACAAGGAAGGGCAGCATATGCCCTAGCAGGTCCATCTCTGACATCCATAGGCGAAGTGTGTGTTCACCTGAACACAAGCAGGTACTCGTGTGGATGTTGTGGGGGACTGTGCAGGACTTTGCAAGCAGTTCCAAGATATGTGGTCCTGCTCCCCCTCCATGCATTTAGTCCTAAGCATGGAGAAGGATTTCTGAATAGGACTCAAGTGTATCTTTAAAATGGTAGCACTTTAATTTTTCCCAATTATGTTTTTAGCTCAATTAGCTACTCACAGTAAACTGGCCATTAGCTGTAGCAATATAAATTGTGTACTGCTTCTCACTGGCTGTTTCAAGATTCATCTGATTTGACTCTCCTTTGCTTCGGAGTTCTTCCAAGGCCAATCTCACAGCTAGGTACTTGGACAAGTGATCAACTGTGGCATTGCCAGAGGTCTTTATGTACCTGCACCAGGAGCAAAGACAAGCCATGTGGTTACTTATCTGTACCAGAAAAAGTTCCAGCTGCAGTTATAACATTCACAAGCACAACAATCCCAGACATATTTGAAGGGCAGCAACTGAGCACTTCCAAGTGGTTATCCTGAACAAACCACCATATAGCACTCCCCACCCAAAGCCTAGGTCACTTACGCTTCAGCTTCTAAAATAAGACCACAAAGCACCATTTACCTTGTCTGTGCACTATCATCATTTTCCATTAGTGTAGGATGGGGTCTGAAAACTAGTTCTATTTCACTTGCACCATCCAATACTGGGTCTATGGCAACTGTTGTATTATTATTATCCAGTTCTAGCCCAGAATCATCAGATGTTTTTGTCCTTTTGTTACTTGGTCCAGCTTCTTGATTACTGTGAGTTGAAGCATTACTACAATGTGAGCTGTCACCATTGTCTTCTGCTCCACTGCCATTTTCTATCTGTTGCTTCTTGCCTCTCTGTAACCTAATAAGCATACATAAAAAGTCATGCAACCTTTTTAGTGAGTCATTTTCAGCATCCTTGCACCAGCTATCAAATACTGGTTCAGCCTTTTTTAAAGACTTTCACTAAATACAAATATCCAAAGTATAACATACCCAGAACACACTTTAGTAAGACTCCCACAATCTCAAAACATACCACTAGCTGATACAATCAACATAGACCCACCATCTAGCATGTCCCATTATTAATGGGTAAACATGGTGTTTTCTCAACTTCCAAAATGTTCAGATGGGACTAAAGCACAGTGTCAGAATGCCAAACGTAGAAGAGGCACAAATGGGCAAGTCCTGGTGCAGTGGTGGACTCTAGAACCCCAGACATTGCTAAAGCAAGTTTCTATTTTCCCAGTAAAAGTACATTAAATGAAGCAAATGTATTAAATGTATTAAAGACAAAAATGAGCAGGGCCATGTTTAAAAGTTATGCCTTTCACACACTTCAAATTCACAAACACATGAACCTGCCTTACACAGTAAGGTAAGTTGTCCATCTAGCCCAGTACCATCTACAGTAACAGCAGCTCTCTAAACCTAGGCAAGGATCTCTCAAAATCCTGGTATCGGACATTTTAAAACTGGAAACACTGGAGTTTGAACATTGGTCCTTCAACACACAAAGCAAGTGCTCTACGACTAAGCTACAACCCCCATCCCCCATTTCTATCTTCTGACTATTCAGAATCTCTTACCTGTTCAGAGCCTGGATTTTCAGGCCCTCCTCAATGCTGTGACTCAGGGCTTGCTGGTTATTGTGCTTGCTGATCCTTGCTAAAACCCTCTCCTGGTGGGCCTCATATTCATCACGACTTGGATAAATTTTACTGATAAGGGCATCAAAGTTTGGGTCTGGTCTCAGTGACCTCTTAGAAACAAGCTTTTTACGACAAGTAGGGCATTCTTTGTTTCTAAGAAGAGAAGAGGAGAGATGAAACCAATTCCACAAGTACGCTCTTCTTATCATGTTTTGTTAACAGTTTGCTGTCTGGAATAGGGCCTTGGCAGCTTCTTGAAATAAGAAATACCTAAGCCTCGCAATATTGGATATAGTCACAAGCCAATTTTGCACATCTCAGAATCCAAGCACCTGATGCAAACAGATTTGTAACACTCACTTCACTGTTGACATCACGAGTTACACATTGGTGACAAAGGCACAAAAGGTAGAAGCATGAAACTGTGGAGCAGGGGTTACTAATCTCCAGTCCACTAGATTGATGGAGCCGTCCATGCAAATTTTTCTGGGCGGTCCCCCAAGACCCCACCAATTTCAATGGCGGCCAAAAAGTAGACAATGTTGAGGTAGGGTTTGAACCTCTCCATGCAGTCCAGCACCCTGATAAAGATGCTGATCATCCCATTCCCTTATCTCTCATTGCCATTACTCCTACATACTGCTTGGTGATTTGGAGGGGAAGGAGGATAATAGGGAAGAGACACAACTCCTTTTGTGGTCCTCTTCTCTGCAGTCAGAAAAAAGCACCAAGTTTGTTGCCAGTATAGTGTCATCAAATAGTGGGTTTGCCTTGAGCGAGAAAATCCTGGGTTCAGATCCCTGCTATGAAGTTATCTGGGTGACTGTGAGTCAATCATTATCAAACTAATCTACACTACAAGTTGACTGTGGGGATAAAATGGGGATGGAGGAGCCACGCCTCCATGAACTCCTTGGAGGCAGAAAGGGATAAAAATGTAATAACTGCAATTGCTTCTTTATCCTCTTTTGCTAAAGATTTTAAGATTTGGAGGTCTTCGCTGGCTGTTAAGTAGTATAAAGATAATTTTGGAGGCATGAAGGAGAAAAAAGTAAAGTAAAAACTATTTTTGCAGTTCTTTATGATGTACCCAGAATCCCAAGGTACTGTAACCAATGCAGACGGAGGGTTTTTGTTTTTGTATCTACCATCTCACCATACTTACCCACTTCTGAGGGCTGTGATGATACAATCTGCGCAAAACCGATGTAGACATTCTTTAGTAGTCATGGTGTTTTTCAACATATCCAAACAAATGGGACACATCAGCTCACTGTGGAGGCTTCGGGGTGACACCACAATTTCCAGGCCATCTGTTATTGCTTCCTAATGAGCAAGTAAAATAGAATTTTCAGGCAATTATTTCCTGGCCACACTGAAGTTGCTATTTTTATAAATGCCATAAAAAATTCCGTTACAAATCCATCAGCTTTATTTATTTCTGGCAAGTACAAATCAGATTTGAGTTCTGTTTCACCATTCTAGCTGGCAAAATAGAATTTAACTGAATTTGGGGGATGGGGGAATGCATATTCATAATAAAGCTACGTCTTCTGTAACTTATGCAAAGATGTAAACAAAAAAGCAACTCTCTAGTACCTGTGGTGTTCTTTGCAGTTCATACAAGCTGAGCTCCCATGTTTTGCTCAAAGGCTGTGTTCCATTCGTCTGCACAGCCTGAGACATGGCTAAAAGAAAAAGCACACACATCAAAATCAGGCATTTTAATAGGCCATGCTGGTTGTGGCATATTCACAAATGGATTCATACTTCAGGAGGAAAAGACTGATCACCTCACTACATCCCTCAGACTATTTCCAGTTCTAACGTGTATTCTCAATCATTTCCATTTCACATAATAAGTTCCCATAGCACAGGGATATCCACCAATATGCTGCAGCGTCACTCCAGTGAACATGTGGAATCTTTGGCTGAACATAATGGAGCATGTGTCACAGCTTTCAACTTGTTGATAGTTCTGCCCCCATTTAAAAAACAATGCAGACAGAGTCTTGGCCTAGTCTACTGACTAAAGCTATTCACTCACTGTTTTGGAGAGGCTGAGGCAGAGGAACACAAGGTGCAGGGGGAGAGATGAAGAAAGATCCAGAGATCCCACATATGGAACTTTCTCGTTCCTTTTACAGAGAATCAGTCTCATGTGTATAACAAGCCCCAACTTTTTCTGTTTTACTTCCTCATGGGAAGATGAAAGATTACCTAATTCAACATCATTCATACCCAGCAGCTTTTATAGGCTTATAACTTTATTCCATCATTAAAACCCGCCAAAAGTATATCTGACTGCACCTGTGTGACAACTACTTGCGTACATTTGTATGCTTATAGCATGTTCAGGTACAGGTCCACTCAAATTTTGATTACATCTTTATTTTGATGCTGTAATGCAAGCTAAGTACTCAGCCTGAGGATAAGGGGCAGATGCAGTACAGAGAGGAACGCTGGAGTGTAAAGGTACAAAATAGTGTGATTAATTTTGTAATCTACAACTTTAAATTGGATATCTTGTAACTTTTTAAGCAGTCTACAGCTGCTTAACCCCTTTTAGTATTTTACTCCTATAACCATGCCATGCGCTAATATTTTTCCACTAACTTTCTATTGAAGATAATTTTGAAATCTGCTAACTGCATCAATAAACTTCAAGGCAGCTAATTTGCAGAGCCTGCCACAAACACTGAGAAATACAAATAGATTTTCACTGCTTCCGAATATCTACATAGCCCTGCAAGGAGTGAGTGATCAACCCTGGCCCTTTTATTCTCTTCCAGAGGACTCGGGAAGGTGTGGGATCGTTGTCTCACTTCATCCTGAAAGCTTGGCCCTATCAAAAGCAGTAATATAACTCTCTCGCCACTTCTGACCCAAAGCAATAGCAATCCCTTTAGGAATAGCCTTCCTAAAGATCTCGACACTTCTGACCGCCCTCAAAACCCATAATTAAGTGAAAGAATGATTCCCACATGTCCTACAGGTGCAGGAATCAACTGACTTTGGCCGTTCTTAGTATTTGCCAATTGAGGGTCTGGGTTGTGAGCAACAGGTCTCTCCCCTCCCCCAGTTCTTTTGCACATTTAGAGGACTTGTGGCTGACTACCAAGTCCAGCCAAAACTTGTGGACCCCTGCTCACAGATATTAAGAAATCAATAAGCCTAAGTTAATCAAAAGTGTTCTAAGACATAGTCCTTATCTTGCCCCCAGGCTTCACATGAAAAGACAGTAGGATTGTCTCTTTATTATTATATTTATTTATTATTTATTAATTATTAAATTTATATCCTGCCCTTCCTCCCAAAGGAAGCCCAGGGCAGCAAACAGATTAAGCACTAAAAAAATCTTTACAACATCTTTATTATTATTATTAGTTATTAAATTTATATGATTTTTATTAGGAAGACCTGCACCAGCCAACTAACAAATTTTACAAACTGGTAACACCGTAGGGTTTTTTTTTTTAATCTGTCAGTTCTATTAAAATGGCTTAGAGTCTAAAACACTGCATATGGTTTCCTTCTCAAATTCCCTTTCATTCTTTATTAGCCCCTGTTTTCTATCAATGTTAAGCACTGATTATCTACAGAAAATGCATCTACCTCCAAAATTATCATTAACAGGAATGGCAAAATTCCTTATGGCAAGGCAGAAAATTAGGAGCACGATTATGGCAATCTTAATTAAGTCATAAAAATATTATTATATTTCTCAGCAGAAACTAGTAAGTTTTAACAAGGTGAATGGAGTTTCACATTTCCCCATGTCTCCATCATACAAATATGCAAGCATTTGTAATGACAAAGTACTCACTTATAAGAAATTTCTCAGCTAAGATGACAATGTTTAACAATATATATAAATGCCCCTTAAACTGCAATGTCCAAAAAATGCAGTCTTGTGACCACCACTAATTAAAAATACTGCTATTATCTACGCCCAGGGCTCCAGGGGATCACCTGCTCCCACTTCAATGAACTGTCATTGTATTGTTTAGAGTAGTCTAAGGTTGTACACTTTCCCCTAACCTTTTGGTTTTGGGGGACTTTAACCTGCATGCCGAGACGGATCTCATAGGAGCCCCTCGGGATTTCATGGAAACCATGACTTCCTGGGAACTGCACCTTAGTAATTTTGGGCCCACCCATGTAGCCCTTCATGCTCTCGACCTTGTATTTGTCTCGGGAGGGGGAGGCAGTGCTCTGAAAATGGGGGCTATTTCTTCGAACCCCGTGTCATGGTCAGATCACTATCTGGTGAACATGGACCTCTTATTGCCGCACACCCTCCGCAGGGGACAGGGACCTATTAGGATGGTCCACCCCAGACGCCTGATGGAGCCAGAAGGATTCCTGACTGCGCTGGGAGACTTGGAGCTGTCTGAAGGTCGCCCGGTCGAAACCCTGGTGACAGAGTGGAATAGGGAGATCACCGGGGCGATAGACCGGGTGGCTCCGAAACGTCCTCTCCCCCCGAATAGAACTCAAACCGCACCTTGGTATACACCACGTTTGCGGGGTCTGAGGCAGGAGGTGAGACGACTAGAACGCCGGTGGCGGAAATCTCGCTCCGAAGACGATCGGACACTGGTTAGAGTTGCGATAGCGGCCTACCAAGTGGCAACAAAGACAGCAAAGAGAGGTTTCTTTGCTGCCTCTATTGCATCCGCAGAATGTTGTCCCAGGAGGTTGTTCCAAGTGGTCCGTAGCCTGGTCAGTCCAGTTGCGCAGGAACCCATGGAGCACTCTAAAGCCTCCTGTGACGCATTTGCAAAACATTTTGCTGATAAAATCGATTGCCTAAAGAGCTCGATTCCGTACGCCGTAGATAGAGGAAGCAGGCCAGAGACGGCCAGTTGCTATCCAGTCCGGTGGGATCGGTTTCAGCCTCTTCCCTCTGAGGATGTGGACAAGGTGCTCTCTACTGTGAGACCGACCACCTGTTTGTTTGACCCTTGCCCCACGTGGCTCATTGTGGGCTGCAAAGAGAGACTGAGTGAAGGGATCAAGGCGGTGGTAAATGCTTCCTTGGAAGAGGGTGCATTGCCATCTGCCCTCAAGGAGGCGGTAATAAAGCCCATCTTGAAAAAGCCCTCCCTGGATCCCCAAGATCTGAACAACTTTCGCCCAGTCTCTAATCTACCATTTTTGGGCAAGGTGATCGAACCTGTGGTGGCCAAACAGTTACAGACACACTTGGAGGAAGCAGATTATTTAGATCCATTCCAATCGGGCTTCAGGACTGGTCATGGAACTGAGGTCATGGAACTGAAACAGCCTTGGTCGCTCTGGTGGATGATTTGAGGAGGGCGTTGGATAGGGGAGAACACTCATTCCTCGTCCTCCTGGATCTCTCAGCGGCTTTCGATACCGTTGACCACGGTATCCTCTTGGATTGCCTGGAGAGAATGGGAATTGGAGGCACTGTTCTATGGTGGTTCCGTTCCTATCTCTCTGACAGGCACCAACGGGTGGCATTGGGAGAGGAGGTTTCAGACCCTTGGCCTCTTAATTGTGGTGTGCCACAGGGTTCTATCCTCTCTCCCATGCTGTTTAACATCTATGTAAAGCCGCTGGGGGCCATCATCAGGAGATTTGGGTTGCAGTGCCACCAATATGCAGATGACACTCAGCTCTATCTCTCATTTAAGTCCTCACCAGAGTTGGCTGTGGATACTATTTCCAAGTGCCTAGAGTCCGTAAGTGAATGGATGGGAGGAAACAGGCTGAAACTGAACCCTGACAAGACCGAGGTACTGCTTGTGGGAGACAAGAGAAGATTAGGAGACATTGACCTGGTGTTGAATGGGGTAAAATTGCCCCTAAAGAACCAGGTTCGCAGCCTCGGGGTCATTCTTGACTCCCAGCTGTCCATGGAGGCTCAGGTGTCAGCAGTGAGCCGGGCAGCTTGGTATCAATTACATCTGATACAGAGGCTGTGACCCTACCTTCCGGTCCATCTGCTTCTGCGGGTGGTGCATGCCCTGGTCTCCTCTCACTTAGACTACTGTAATGCGCTCTACGCTGGGCTACCCTTGAAGACGGTTCAGAAATTACAAGTGGTACAGAATGCGGCGGCACGGTTGATCAAGAACGGCCGCCACCGGGATCATATCACTCCAGTGCTAGAAGATCTACACTGGCTACCAGTTGTCTACCGAGCCCAATTCAAGGTGTTGGTGTTAACCTTTAAAGCCCTACATGGTTTCGGTCCAGTTTATCTAAAGGAGCGTCTCCAGCATCACCAAATATGCCGCCTGACGAGATCAGCCTCACAAGACCTTCTCTCGGTCCCACCAGTGAAAACAGCTAGGCTGGTACGGACCAGAGAGAGGGCATTCTCGATTGTGGCCCCCACCCTCTGGAACTCTCTCCCATATGACCTTCGCCATGCCCCCTCCCTGGTAGGTTTTCGCCAAGGATTAAAAACGTGGCTGTTTCAGCGGGCATACAGGATTCCTAGGTAATTTTAGTTTTATAACGTACAGATGTGGGTGGGCTGATTAACTGAAGACTGATGTTATAATTGTATTTATATGTTGTATCTTATTTTAATCTATGTACGCCGCCTAGAGTGGCCGTTGATTCGGCCAGATAGGCGGCCTAAAAATAAAATTTTATTATTTATTATTATTATTATTATTAAGGCAACAGTCATCATAGAGGCTTCACTTATTTCAAGTAATGGCAGGATGAAGATCCTCATGTTATTAGCAACTAGCAGCCTTGCACCTGGTGTTGCTCAGGAATTCTAAGAAACCAAAAGTTGGTAAATCAGTGGTTAACATCAATGCAGTTTTGAAAGGTTCACTCTGCATTCTTGATTCAAAATGGCATCCAGTTATTTTGAAACACAGACAAAAACCTGCTTCTTGATCTCAGGAACCATCATGCAAAATTTAATTAGGGTATTTTAAGAGGTGTCCAAATTCATAGCAAACACACAAACAACTTTCCAAAATATATAATAAATTAAGGGAAAGTCCAATATGAGGCACTCACAGCAATAGAAGAGCATGCAGAACGATCCTATGAGCCCAGGGGCAAGAAGCCAAGGAATATTTTCATGAAGAAGCACAAAGGTATATGGGAGGAGGGCCTGTAAGGATCTTTGCTGAGTAAGTATTATAGCATCCCAAATATTCATCTGAAGTCTGACCCCTTCCTCTTCCCAAAATGCTCCATCACTAAACTGAGTACAGTAGGGCCCCACTTATACGATGGGTTCTGTTCCGGACCCCCGCCATAAAGCGGAAAACACCGTAAAGCGGAACCCCATCGACTTTAAAGGGCCGTGTCGCACAAAAATGACGCGAAAACGGCGCAAAACATTGCAAAAGAGAAAAAAATAGCTTTTAAATTAAAAACAAAAGCCGCCGCATCAGCGGAACGCCTTAAAGCGGAACGCCGTAAAGCGGGGCCCTACCGTACAGTATCAGCTCAATAAAATTAAGAACTGCTAGCAGTTACAGAGGACCTGTGTACAGATGAGCCCAAGTGTTGCAGTTCAAGCCAAGATTTACAAACAGGTTTTCATTTTTCCTAAAAGGTTGCACTAGGCCAGCTTTCACCAACCTGGTACCCTCCAGATGTTTTGGATTACAACTCCCATCAACCTCAGTCAGCATGGTCATAGTCCAAAACATCTGGCGGTCATCAGGTCAGCAAAGACTGTATTAGGCTATCACACATAACAAAAATAACCTGAATCTACAAGTGTTTCATGCAACAAACATGTTGCAATGTGGAGCATTCTTGTTCAGGGTTCCAGCCACCCCATTCCTCCTGGTTAGCAATTCCACCCCCACTAACCAAACAGCATTTCATGTCCACTGAGAATGCTCCATCATTACTGGGCTGTTTTGGGGTTCCCCCCAAAGGTTATTTTTCTAAAACTTTGTCTTCTTCTGGAAACCTTGGGGTTTCCTCAACCCTGCTGATACTTCTTCCTTGTATGTGGATGGTGCCGTTTTGACAGCATAAGGACAGGCATTCAGAGAATTGAGTTTGTTGTTACAGTATATAAGTGATGCCCTGCAACAAAATGTTGTTTGTATGCTTTGGGAGCCTTCACGCCCCCACTTCTCAGGGTGAGAGACTGTGTGAGTTAGGTTGCCTTATCCATGCCTTCAAAGGTATCCAGCTTCTGGTGGGAGGCTTTCAACAGGTACAAAAAATACTCGGGCAACAAAATTCCTATAACAGTGTGATATATAAAATTTTCTAAACAGCGTGGAGGCATTACATTAAGGAAAAATAAATAAATCTTACATTATAAAAACAACCAACCATATTCCATACATGTGAAATTTGTTAAGCAAATATCTGCCAAAAATAATCTTGTACATTTTCGATTCCCTTTTTCCCACAACACATATCTTTGCTGCAGTGTACTGTACAGAATATAGCATTTTCGTGATCAGGCATAGACCAACTCTCTGAAAACTTACTGTCTCTTATTTCATTTCTCTTTTTCCAAATTCTTCAAACTGTAGAAAAAAATTTTACTACTCACAGGTGGGGTACTGTGGGGGGGATATAACTCCTTCCACACTGTAACACATTCCAAAAGCATTAAAACATGCTGACATGCCTCTAGAAAGCTTGCAAGCAGGATATGACGGTAACGACCCTTCCCAATTTCTCTCCAGCATTTGGGGAGAGGTATACCACCTCTGAAAAGGAAGGTTGCATATGGCCATCCTGGCTAATAATCATCATAAAGCAATCTCCTTAATATAATAGGTCCAGGATCCTGATGTTTCCCAGTATTGGGAACATAGGATATGAAGCCTAATCTAAGGTAAGTTGCCACAATTAAAACACTGTGCTGCTAGTTTAGCAACTGCTCCCATGAGCTCAGTGCAAAACATGGCTTTAGGGGTGGGGGGTGATGTGCTGAATGAATGACTTTGACTGGGTCTGAAAAGCCCACTGCAGACATGTATTTCACTGTACTGACTGGTGCTAGGAACTCAAGGAGAAATGCTATGGTGTCGCAGGATTTTGTTTTCTTCCCACATTCCTTTCTTGATGCTCATGAAGCACACACATTTTTAATTGCATTTGAATAGTTGTTAATTTTATTATTTTGTGCAAGCTGCCCTGCAAGTGGAAAGACTGGATGGTTGGAATATAAACAACTTAAATAACATAAATAATGCTCTCTTCATATTCCATCCATCTAGTTAGCCCGTGCCTGGAGAAATTATATTTTCTTTGTTAGGACCAATTCATATACTGCACAGAACTCTGAAAGCAATTCCCAGTATAAAATATGCAAACAACAGTCATTATTAAGAGCATCCCCATATTGTTTATTTATTGAATTTGTATCCCGCCCTTCCTCCCAAAGGAGCCGAAGGTGACAAACATCAAAAAAACACAGTACCATTTAAAAATCAAATAATAACATATTTAAAACAATTAGAAACAATTAAAAACATTTGAAAGCATTTAAAAGCAATCACCTACCCCCACAGTTATTGGGGTATTTCCAGTAATCAAATGCCTGGATAAACAGGAACGTTTTTAAATGTTTCCTGAAAATCAATGAGGGAGACAGGCACACCTCACCAGGGAGGGCATTCCACAGATGAGGAACCATCACCAAAAAAGGCTCTGTCTCAGGTCAACACCAACTGGGCAGCAGCCAGAGAGGTGGCACCACCGACAAGGCCCCCCCCTGCGATCATAGGACTTGAGATGGTTGATACTGGGGGAGTCACTCCTTTAGGTACTTGGGTCCCAAACCATTTATGGCATTGTATGCTGGCACTGACATCTTGATTTGGGTTCAGTAGCTTACCAGCAGCCAATGCGGAGCTTTCAGGATTGGCGACATATGGTCCTATCAGGCTGCCCTGCTTACCAACCTAGCAGCCACACTCTGCATTAGGTGCAGCCTCCAGACCATCTTCAACAGCAGCCCCACACAGAGTGCATTACAAGCAGCAGGTCACTAATGTATGGGCAACTGAAGCCAGGCTATCTTGGTTTAGGAATGGCCATAACTGGTGCACCAGCTTAAGCTGGGCATAAGCACTCCTAGCCACAGAAGCCATTGAGACTCCAGTGACAAGCTGGAATCCAGGAGTACTCCCCAACTCCCACATGTAAGTTGCACTCTTTGCTTTCAAGTATAAGCAATGCCTGGGAAGGGACCAAGCTTTAAATTTTTGCAGATTTTGAAGTGGGGGGAGGGAAGCTATAATTTATATTATGGAAACTACAGTTAAAGCTTTATTTGTACGCACTTACTCTGTATGTGGAAACTAACTACCAAAGTACAAAATGCATTGCATGAAGTGACCCTTAGCTTTTATTTATTACATTTTATCCTGCCCTTTGTACAAGGAGCAAACAAGGTTCCTTCTTATCCATTTCACCTTCACAGAAACCCTGAGAGAGAGGTCAGATGGACAGACAGTGACGCTTGCTGGGGAGCCTCAAGATGCTTGTTTTTCACGTGACAAAGTTTGAGAAAGAAGTCTTTCCCCAAATATACTAAAGCCACCTACCTCCACTCCCACCCAAAACACCAGACACATAAGAGTTTACAGGATTGCATCATGGAGGTATTTCATTAGTAGCATTGAAAGGATTCCCCCCCCCAAAAAAAAACATTCACCCAAGCATGATTCCTGTGAATTTCATTTCAATGGCAACTTTAGTCACCATGCTCTAGTTGCTGGAATACTCCTGTGCCTTCACTCATGACACAGCTATCCTTAAGCAGCTGTCCTACTGACACAGTCTTTTCTTTTTCTAGTGATTATAGGAGCCAAATGTGAACAGAAGCCAGACCATTCAATACTGATTCATATATTTCTCCTAATTAGTTCATAATGGTTGCACAGGTGAATAGGTGTCTATTTTGGGTACAGGCTATTTCATCAACATATCCCACTCCTATTTTTGCTGTTTGATATGGAGATGGAGTTGCATCATGGATTGTTTGAGTCTGGGGGCAAGGGAAGATCTTGAAACTTTTCAGACAAATTATTCTCGATTTATTGCACCTAAATAAAGTGCATCAGCAAACTTCTCCCCACTTAAGTTATGATGCATCAGTGTTTACAGAATAGTACACAAAAAGGGAAGAGCAAAGTCATACCAAATTGTTTCACCAGCCTATCACATAATCAAAGGAACAAAAACTTTTATACCATTTTTATTGTTCATTACCTTAAATAGAAACAACTACTTTTTTAAAAAAATCCAGAAAAAAAACACAATTTTACCCATTTAAACCAATAAATCAGTAAAATTAGACCACAGAACAAATAGCAGCAATTTTGAAAAATTAAACTTTGAATACTATACTGAAGCTTTCTCTGTAACTTTTTAGAATCACCTAACTGGATGAATAAGTTATAGCTGAAAATGGTTTTCTTTAGAAGGAAATGCAAGAATGCAGCATTGATCAGTTATGATTTGTTTACAAAAGTGTCACTCTCATTTCCAATAGGTGAGGCACTTCTGAATTAAGTTTGGAGATGCACTTTACTCTTGCACGTAAAATGTGTTAACTTTTAAGAACGATAAACCCTCCAAGAAACTCACCTGCTATTTCTCCATAAGTCACTTATCTGGGTGTATTGCCTGATGGGGCGTAGCAATTCATGTAAAGCAGTGATGGAGATACTTAGGCTTGGCAATCAAATGTGGCCCTCCGGGCTTCTCTTTCTGTCCTTGGGGCTCTTCATAGCCCATGCCTCCTCCCCAGACTACACCTCTAACTGGCCCTGTTCCATGCTTGCCTCAAGTGCTTTTGTCTGCCTCCAATATGTCCTTGAACTGTCATAATGCCTTTTGCTTGCCTGTATGATGGATGTGTATGGGGGGCAAGTGTGTAGAAAGTCTGACTTTTGCATAGCTAAAATGTAGGCTACTGTACAAAGGCAGGGAACAAATCCATTGCTCCACCCTCTTATTGGGTCTGTGGTCGTACAATAAAATTTGTACTGTATTGCTCCACCCAGTTTTGTGTCTGACTTCACCCAACACTGGTATGTGGCCCCCAGAAGTTTGCCAATGCTCTCAAGATGAAAATGGTTCCCCATTCCTGATATAAAGACAGCAAACAAGGCCCTTTAAGGAGTAGTTAAAGTAGTAAGGAGGTGGACTCCTGACGAATGCAATTATGCCTTGGTAAGTGCCTGCTCTAAGCGATATACAGCAGCGGTGAGGGCAGCAAAAAAGAGATATTTTGCTGCCAGTATTAAGGCATCACTCTCCCGCCCAGCGGAGCTTTTTAAAACTGTAGGAGGGCTTTTACATCTTGGCCCTTGGGATACTATAGATTCATCTGTAGCCCGCTGTGAAGAGTTCGCTGGACACTTCCAAGATAAGATCGCTTGCATTCGTCGGAACTTAGACTCCAATATTATAGCAGTTGGATTCAATGAAGCATCCAAACCACGGTCTTGTCCTCATTTATTGGATGAGTTTCAGTTGGTGCAGCTTGAGGATGTTGACAAGATCCTTGGACTGGTGCGGGCGACCACGTTTGTGCTGGATCCTTGCCCCTCTTGGCTGGTGAAAGCTGGTAGGACCGGAACCGCCGGCTGGGCCAAGGAGGTAATCAATGCCTCTTTGCGAGAGGGAGTGGTCCCTGACTGCCTAAAAGCGGCAGTAGTGAGACCACTCCTGAAGAAACCCTCCTTGGACCCAGATAACTTGAACAACTATAGACCTGTGGCGAATGTTCCGTTCCTGTGCAAGGTTCTGGAGCGGGTGGTGGCCGGCCAGCTCCAGGGGCTCTTGGATGACACTGATTATCTTGATCCGTTTCAATCCGGTTTTAGGCCTGGGGTTGGTACCGAAACAGCCTTGGTCGCCCTGTATGATGACCTTTGTCGGGAGAGGGACAGGGGGAGTGTGACCCTGTTGATTCTCCTCGATCTCTCAGCTGCTTTTGATACCATCGACCATGGTATCCTTCTGGGGAGACTCACAGAGTTGGGAGTTGGGGGTACTGCTTGGCAGTGGCTCCGCTCCTACTTGGTGGGTCATCAACAGAAGGTAGTGCTTGGGGAACACTGTTCAACACCCTGGACTCTCCATTGTGGAGTCCCACAGGGATCGGTACTGTCCCCCATGCTTTTCAACATCTATATGAAGCCGCTGGGTACGGTCATCAGGAGTTTTGGAGTGCGTTGTCACCAGTACGCTGATGACACGCAACTCTATTTCTCCTTTTCATCTTCTTCAGGTGAGGCTGTTAACGTACTAAACCATTGCCTGGCCGCAATAATGGATTGGATGGGAGCTAACAGACTGAAGCTTAATCCAGACAAGACCGAGACGCTGTTAGTGAGTGCCTTCTCTGCCCATATGGTGGATGTTCACCCTGTTCTGGATGGGGTTACACTCCCCTTGAAAGAACAGGTTCGTAGCTTGGGAGTTCTTTTCGACTCTTCCTTGTCTCTTGAGGCTCAGGTAGCCTCAGTGGCAAGGAATGCTTTTTACCATCTCCAATTGGTAGCCCAGCTACGTCCCTATCTGGACAGTGACGACCTCGCCTCAGTCGTTCATGCTCTGGTAACTTCTAGATTGGACTACTGCAATGCGCTCTACGTTGGGCTGCCCTTGAAGACAGTTCGGAAACTACAGTTAGTCCAGAATGCAGCGGCCAGATTGTTGACGCGGACAAGAAGGTCCGCTCATATCACACCTGTTCTGGCTCGTCTGCACTGGCTTTCTATTTGTTTCCGGGCTAAATTCAAAGTGCTGGTTTTGACCTATAAAGCCTTACACGGCATGGGACCGCAACACCTGGTGGAGCGCCTCTCCCAATATGAAACTACCCGTACACTGCGCTCAACATCTAAGGCCCTCCTCCGAGTACCATCCCATCGAGAAGCTCGGAGGGTGGTGACTAGAAATAGGGCCTTTTCGGTTGTGGCTCCCGAACTGTGGAACGGTCTCACTGATGAGGTGCGCCTGGCGCCGACGCTGCTATCTTTTCGGCGCCAGGTGAAACCCTTTTTATATTCCCAGGCATTTTAATGCGTAATAGTATATGTATTTGATGTATTTTGCTACTGTTTGATTATTTTGTTTACCTTTGTTGGTTTGATTTTATTGTATTATTGTATTTATATATTTTGATTGCTTTATTGTATGTACACCGCCCAGAGAGCCCTTGGGCTTAGGGCGGTATATAAATTAAATTAAATAAATAAATAAATAGTTCTGCATTTTTGCATCATGGACATGTTTCCCCCTTGGGACAAATACTAGTCTGAGGATATTTAGATTGGAGAAGATGGCATGGGGTGAGGAGGGTTAATTCCCCCCATCTGATTCTTTCCACAGATCTTTTAAGTAGGGATAGCATTTTGTTCAATTGAGTGATCAGATATTGTCAGTTGGCCACTGTTATTTGACCACAGTCAAATATTCCATTAAGTTAATTATGCCTGAAGAACTGTCTCACTACCTGCTTAGCACAAGTCCCTTTTAAAGTGATACTTCTTGTTTTTATTAGTAGACATTATTACTTTGCTTTATTTGTTGCAATTTTTTTGGGAGATATCCAACATTGTGCACATGGAGGACAAGTTCACACAAGCAATCTTTTCCTCTCCCTTCAGTCCCAAGCACCCCAAAAAAGCCTCTCTAGAGGGTCGAGATGAGATTTACCAACATTGTGGGATGTACTTTTAAAGTGCTGCAGTTGGAGAATTGCCCGAAATGAGACAGAATAATCCTGTGCTGGTGGACCACAAAAATCTACTACCCAGTTTGGAAGATTCCCCCTCCTACTGCAACCCCATGTAACTCAGCCAACATTTGATACATTCCCCATTCCTCTGAAGGGACTTTATGAAGGTGGTGTAGTGGGAACTTCAGTGGGGGACTTGCTTGAGTACACGCACTACTGTACTTGCAAATACTATACTTACATGAGCAGGATATAAGTTCATGCAATGTTGAATACAATTTCCCAACTTTTTAAAAGATTGAACTGTGGGATGGTCCTGCTGTTGCAGGGTAAAAGCCAATTATCAGGGAGGACAGGAATAGTAGTCCAAAACCATGTGGACAGGTTCCCCACTGGGTTACAGTATCTTTTTTGTTTGTTATTATTTGTTCAACTAAGCAAATGTTTTTTGACCAAACACTTAACCATTTAAAGGATTTATATTTTTAAAAACTACAAGACATCTAATCACAGATCTCCCATCTCATCCAGTTTAACCATGAATCAATTTGTTTGAGTATTCTAAAGAAAAACACACCAATACCACTTTAAACATACACATAATCACAGAGCCATTTTACTCTTCCGATAAGCCTAGAGACACATAAATGAAATGACATCCTTGTCGTATTGAAACACTTCAGAGAGTCTCCTATTCTAGGAGCTCTAGAGAGGCTCTGAGCTGGGACATCCCACATCTTCCTTGGGATTCTGTGAGAGCTCAGAACTCACAGGAGACATCCCTTTAAATTATGGGGCCTCTAAGCAACTATAGTTCCAGCACATCACGGGAAACAAGGCTCAGTCAGGCTATGTTCATATTAACAGTTATTCTATAAACTACAGATACCAAGCTAGAAACTCTAACTCTTCCTACATTTCCACTAACACAGTAGATACTCTGAAGGCATCCTTAGCATACTGTTCACAGAAGAGAGAAGTGACAAGCCACAATGAAGTACAGCTTTCTCTTTAAAAGAGATCGCGGACTCTTACTCAACCCGTCCATCCGCAAGCACGCGTACTGCTGCACTTGCAAACAGCACTGTACAAGAGAACTGAATAATTCCTCTAGTCTCGAGCTTTGTGCACGTGAATGCAACCACGGGAACTGCGGAAGAGAGTAAGGAGAGGCGCTGACATCTTGAGGTACCTTTCCCAAGTACAATCAGCTCACCATCATCTTCCCAGCCCGAATCGTGTCACCTATAAGACAAGATAAGGACGGGAGAAAGAAAACCACCACCGCTCTCATGGCAGCCTTTCGTTCCCCAGAGTGCGGGGGAGGGGAGGGCGCGTGGGCTGAACCGTCAGAAGAAAAAAGGTCGTGGGAAAGGAGGCGAAAGAGACTGTACGCCTCGACCTCAGGAATGCCTACTTGGAAGCAACTCCACTGAGTTCAATGGGGCTTACTCCTAAGTAAACGTGCACAGGATTTACAGCTCCAAAGGAGCGCCAGGGTGACCAGCTCCGAGGTGGGAGGAAGAAAGCCTCCACCCTCCCAGCCATCCCCCACAGCTGAGCACCCTCTCCCCCGCCTACTCACCGGCCCCGTTGCTCGCTACGTCTCGCTGGCTCGCCCGCTCTCTTCCCACAGCTCGGTTTTCTTGTCCGTCGTTGTCACCTCCCCCACCGTCGGCACCGCCACCTCTTCCTGCAGCCAGGGCTGAGGCGGGTCGACAGCGGCTGCCCCAGCCCCCTTTCCCCCCTAAGCAACACAATATGGCGAGCAGCAGACAGCCGCCGCCGCAAAGGACTCCGGGAAAAATACGAGAGTTGTATTATGCTTGGCTGGGGGAAAGAGCGCCAATGAAATCCCGCCCATCGGCCACGCCTCCTCTCCTTTTCCGCAGGTACAGCCTTGAGCTCGACTGAAGGTTGTTTCTTCTCAACCGTCGACTACCCAGCGCCAATCTTTTTCTCTCTAGCTACCTACTAGGTCCATTATGAGACCCAGAATGTAATGCTTCAGTGTAGAATAAAACCCTTCTTCTGTTAACTACCTCGACTTAAGCTCCTTTCCCCATAACCTATTGTAAATGAACACTCGGATTCCACTTAGGTTTTTCAAATATCTTTGTTCCCTTTTTCACGCTTTGCCCCCATTTTAACTAATATTACATTCCTCTTCTGGGGCAACTTTGGTATAACGTTTTCTGTCCCCCGTCCCCCCTGCAAAGTTTTAGGCCCTTTTCTTGAATTAGGGTCACATTCGAATGCATTAGTCTGCATTCAGACGTCTTTCAAATCCTGTGTGTAAGTAGAGCTAACTACTTACTAGCCCCACCTTCCCCAATAAGAGAGAGTTTCCATAATAACCTGCTTTTTCTATAAATACTAATGATCTGCTTAGTATCCCAGCTTTCTTTAGTTGAAATTTTAATTGAAAAGCTATTTTAATAATGTATACAAAGTTATAAATATACAAATGAATAAGCACTGCAGCCCTCCTTTATGTTTAATTTACTGATCTCTGGCATCTTAAAATATTTACACTAATTCATTAACTAATTTACTAAAAAAAAGCTTCAAAACATCCTGTTTTCTAGTACTTCCATTTAAGATTATATTAGGAGACTTCAGGGGAATCTCATCCAGACTGCAAATATCATGCTGGTTCAATCTGCAAGCACTTGGACCATACAGATTAAACTATTCTGTAGTTCTGGACTGTAAAGATTTTTTTACCACATCTACTCCAGGCGACGTACATTACGTGATCCCATGTTATGTTCACCCTATGAGGTAGATTTGATGAGATAAAGAGACAGTCAATTGCCCAAGAACACTAGTCAAGGAATCATGTCTCATACATCCAAGTGAAGTCTAAGGCTATGAGTACTAGTCGCCTACAGCAAAGCGTTTCCATTGGCCACACCTGGAGGAAGAACGGGTTGCTCTGGATCAGTTGTGAAATCTCTTTGAAGCAATTTTTTTAAAAAATGCACTTAAGCTGATCCTACCAAGTTTTACAGTAAAAAGGGTGGGATTTGACTAGTGTCATGTGCCCCCATTTTCAGAAAAGAAAAGTGGAGATGCATTGGAACCAGCAGAACAGTAAGCATGTCTCTACCCTAATACTGTTCATTATGCCATATGTCTCTTCTACAGTCATTTGAAAAATGTTGAAACATAGCATTGCTGCCTCAAAATATAGTTACCCAAACACATCAGTATAGTATATATGGTCGTGGTGGTTGTTAAAATGTTGTGTTGATGCATTTCCTGCCCTAGACTCCTTTGGGAGGAAGGGCAGGATATGACTTCAATAAATAAATAATAAATAACACTATGTAATGTGTTGTTAAGGTTAAGGTGTTCGACTACGACCTGGGAGACCAGGGTTTGAATCCTCACACAGCCATGAAGCTCCCTGGGTGACCTTGGGCCAGTCACTGCCTCTGAGCCTCAGAGGGAGGCAATGGTAAACCCCCTCTGAATACCGCTTACCATGGGTCGCCATAAGTCAGAATCAGCTTGAAGGCAGTCCATTTCCATTTCAAAATTATCCAAATAGTTTTGGACCCACAAAGTGTTTAAAGGTTGCATACTTTTGTTGAAACTTATTATTAGTTCAAGCATAGAGGTTAAGAGCAAAAATAAAGTTGACTGAAGTACTTGCACAGATGCCATCCAACTGCTCTGACAACAAGAGAGACTGAATATATTCTAGAGACAAGTCTGTGAGATCATTTTTATTTTTATTGTTATAGAATTGGTGGTCAAAAAATGAAAAGAAGTCCAGCAGGCAGTGGTGTATCTCTCTAGCACCTTCTGAGAGAACTATCATAAGACTGCAACTGTCTATGAGAACTATCGTAAGGCTGCAGCTGTCATAGAGCTGTGTGGCAGGAGCTGCCCTGTCCTCTTGGCCTGGGCATTGTCACCAGCTCTGCTCCTGGACCTGATGTGTGTGTGTGGGGGGGGAGTTCTTCCAGGGTGGGCAAGGTAGTGCCAGAAGCACCACTGACATCAGCAAGGAAGGAGGGCAATTCTATCAAGCCCCCATCCTGTGAGGATTCCAATGGTGTTCACAGCCCAACTGCCATCAAGTCAGCTGTGTAAGAGAAGGACTGTGCAGCAGCAGCTGTTCTGTCCTCATTACTGCCACTCTGTGCTCCTAGTTCTGATATGAGAGGAAGAGTGCTGCAAGGGAGAGACTGCTTTGTATCAAGGGCAAGACAGCCAGAATCACCACTGACATTGGCTGTAACTTTAATAACTGAAAATTTCAGAATTTGAACTTGCTTTTCCCTCCTCCTCGCCGTTCTTTTTTCTTTGTGTGCCATGTCTTTTTCAGTTGTGAGCCTGAGGGCAGGGACAATCATAAAACTGATTTTTATAAGCTTCTCTCGGAGCCTTTTTGGCTAAAAGGGCAAGATATAGGTGCTATAAATAAATAAGGCAGATCAAGAAGCAGTAAAATGACCTTATTTGCTGTGTAAAGAAATTGCTATTCCCTATAATTGTGCAATGACTTCAACTGCCATAGCTAAGGGAATAGAGGGGGTAGAGTGCAAGCCAAAGGCCTGTCCCCCTCCAATGCCTGCTTAGTTCCACTTCCAAAAATACCATTCTTCCACACCTTCCTTTGGGCTGGGAACTGGGATTGTGAGATTAGACACATTGGCCTCCAGTTGCTGATTCTTATCCTATTGTGTTGCTGCAAAAGTTTAGCAGAAGCTAGCATATTCCTTTGCACCTTTTGAGCTCCTCTTTCTCTTCTTCTGGAAATGGGCTGAAGAAACTGTGGCCCTAACTATGGGCACTACCCACTATTAAAGAATGTGCACTAAGTGCATGCTACAATTTTGAATGGATATTAGATCTTAACCTGTTCAACCAAGGGGATAAGCCCCCACCATCATCAGGAGGGAGAATGTGGGACAGGAGTTAGAACATTCTCCTGCACAGCTCTGGTTTGTACTTTTCTCTAAATAGAACTAACTTTTCTGTAGGCCCATTGTTGTGCACTGTGCAGCTGGTGGGCTTGAGGGATTAGTGGTTGTTGGAGGTGATTGCCTGTCAGCCATAGTTAGACAGTAAACCCTATTATGTTCTATGCAGCTGAATGGTAATGGTGAGGGGGAGGTGCTAACAAAAGTGGCCAGGCTGAGATATGTTCTGTGTACAGTTGAAAAGTGGCGGACAGAGGCAGGGACAGATATTTTCAACACACTTTGATAGAGTGAAGCAAGCAGAAGTGAATCCCTGGTTAGCAGAAACTGGTTCTCAACAAGCCTAGCAGCTAAAGGTATTGGGCAATTTTGTAATCAGGACACACAAAACTGAATTAATACCGTTTCCCCCTTTCATATACATACCTTGATGACATCACTCCACCGGGCGGGGGGAGGGGGAGCTCAACCCCAGTTCCTAAACAGAAGCAAGGTTGTTGACCATTGTGCCAGAGCCATGAAGATAAACTCCAGCAATCCTGCTGGTTCTGTTAACTTTTTTCTGACCAAACCCAAACCTTACAACCAAGAATCACAGGGCTGTGAGAGAAGAAAAACAGAGTTGAGTATCATCAGTGTATTGATGACACCTTGCTCCAAATCTCCTAGTGACCACTCCCAATGACTTCATATAATGTTAAATAGCACTGGAGACAATATAATGTCCTGCAGTGCCCTATGGCTCCAGAGCCAGGGGGCCAAGAAACACTTAACCAGTTCTATCTTCTGGAACTGTCATTGAAGATAAGGACAGAGCAACTGCAGAACAGTACCCCTAATACCCATCTCCTTGATACCATTGACAAAGATATCAAAAGCCAATGAGAGATGGAGCAGAAGCAGTAGGGTTACATTCCCCCTGTCCCTCTCCCAATAAAGGTCATCTACCAGGGCAACCATAATTGATTCAGTCCCAAAGCTAGATTGAAATTGGTCTGGACAATCGTCTTCACCGAGAATGCCTGCAACTGCACCGCCATGACCCTCTCAAATGCCTTGCCAAAAAAAGGGGTATTTATGAATGGGCAGTAGGTGTTAAATACCATAGGGTCCAGTGGGGTTTTTCAAGAGTGGAAACCAAAAACTACAACGAAATAGAAAAAAATCCCAAAATACTGAAGGAAAATTTATTTCTTGGGACAGGCCAATGTGTTTTGGCCTCTGATATATTGAGCCTTCATCAGGGGATAAGATTGTCTACAGAGATCTCTAGTAGCAAAAATGTGCAAACATTTTTTTAAAAATGTGCAAACATTTTAAACATTTTTGCTATCCCCTGACAAAGGTCCAATATATCAGAAGCTGAAACAAGTGGATTTCCCTAGATATAAATTTTCCTTCAGCATTTTGGGATTTTTGTTCTCTGTGGTTTTTCAGGAGTGGCCACACTACCACTTCCTTCAAGGTGGCAGGCACCAACAGAGCTGTACTGAACACCTGGAATCCTTGTAATCATGATCCCCCCCACTAATTTTAATCAGCCATGAAGGGGAGCATTGAGAGGGCACATGGAAGGGCATGCACAACATCAGCCAAGTTATTATAGTCACTGCTGGACAGAGCTTGGAAAAGTTACTTTTTTGAACTACAACTCCCATCAGCCCCAGCCAGCATGGCCACTGGATTGGGCTGATGGGAGTTGTAGTTCAAAAAAGTAACTTTTCCAAGCTCTGCTGCTGGGCCTGAAGATGTGGCACCGCTGAGGAATTTACTCCTCCAGCCGCTAGGAGCAGGACATACCTCAACTGGGAGTTGTTCAACAATTTATATTAACCCTTGATAATCCAGAAAAGTTCCCTTCTTTTCACTCTTGCTTCCAGTTACCTTCCTTCTGTAACTTTCTCAAGGGTCCAAAATCTTACAAGACTGAAAAGAAGGGAACTTTTCTGGATATTCTCTTTGAAGGCAATGGTGCCAAATAGACTAAATGATGACCTGAACTAGACCCCTGTGCTGCAGTAATTGTTTTGGATTACTATTTTATCTGTTCTTTGTAGAATATGAAGCTCCATTTTTGTGATTTGTGTTTTTCAAATATGTATATTGAACTATTTTTCTTCTGATATTCACTTGGTTCATAGGTGGTATTAATTGACATGTTATTGTCTTCTTTATGGTGAAGTGCCTCTGGTGGATTATCAAGGGTTAATATAAATCATTGAGCAACTCCAGTTGAGTTATGTCATGTGCCTAGCGGCTGATAAGGCATTATAACCACAGTGGGATGGATACATAATGTTGGTGAAACCTTGTTACTTTTTTATAAATATATCAACAGGAGAAAATGGTATGTAGCAATGACAAAATCTTTGCTTTATTAATTATTATTATTATTGCATTTTATTAAATTCTAATTTTAAATTATTTTTATGCAGAGATTTTGACTTTTTGAATTGCCAATGTATCAGCCTTTATCAATGAGAGTAATATATAAGGGAAAGTGGGTTTACGGTATCATCTTCCAACAATCAGCTGTTTGTTTGTTTTTTTAAACATCCACTCCCTTGGATGATAAGGGAGTCAAAGGTGTACTAAAGAACGATAAGGAGATTGCAGAGAAGCTAAATGAATTCTTTGCATCTGTCTTCACAGTGGAAGATATAGGGCAGATCCCTGAACCTGAACTAACATTTGCAGGAAGGGATTCTGAGGAACTGAGACAAATAGTGGTAACGAGAGAGGAAGTTCTAAGCTTAATGGACAATATAAAAACTGACAAATCACCGGGCCCGGATGGCATCCATCCGACAGTTCTCAAAGAACTCAAATGTGAAATTGCTGATCTGCTAACTCAAATATGTAACTTGTCCCTTGGGTCCTCCTCCGTGCCTGAGGACTGGAAAGTGGCAAATGTAACGCCAATCTTCAAAAAGGGATCCAGAGGGGATCCCGGAAATTACAGGCCAGTTAGCTTAACTTCTGTCCCTGGAAAACTGGTAGAAAGTATTATTAAAGCTAGATTAACTAAGCACATAGAAGAACAAGCCTTGCTGAAGCAGAGCCAGCATGGCTTCTGCAAGGGAAAGTCCTGTCTCAGTAACCTATTAGAATTCTTTGAGAGTGTCAACAAGCATATAGATAGAGGTGATCCAGTGGACATAGTGTACTTAGACTTTCAAAAAGCGTTTGACAAGGTACCTCACCAAAGGCTTCTGAGGAAGCTTAGCAGTCATGGAATAAGAGGAGAGGTCCTCTTGTGGATAAGAAATTGGTTAAGAAGCAGAAAGCAGAGAGTAGGAATAAACGGACAGTTCTCCCAATGGAGGGCAGTAGAAAGTGGAGTCCCTCAAGGATCGGTATTGGGACCTGTACTTTTCAACTTGTTCATTAATGACCTAGAATTAGGAGTGAGCAGTGAAGTGGCCAAGTTTGCTGATGACACTAAATTGTTCAGGGTTGTTAAAACAAAAAGGGATTGCGAAGAGCTCCAAAAAGACCTCTCCAAACTGAGTGAATGGGCAGAAAAATGGCAAATGCAATTCAATATAAACAAGTGTAAAATTATGCATATTGGAGCAAAAAATCTTAATTTCACATATACGCTCATGGGGTCTGAACTGGCGGTGACCGACCAGGAGAGAGACCTCGGGGTTGTAGTGGACAGCACAATGAAAATGTCGACCCAGTGTGCGGCAGCTGTGAAAAAGGCAAATTCCATGCTAGGGATAATTAGGAAAGGTATTGAAAATAAAACAGCCGATATCATAATGCCGTTGTATAAATCTATGGTGTGGCCGCATTTGGAATACTGTGTACAGTTCTGGTCGCCTCATCTCAAAAAGGATATTATAGAGTTGGAAAAGGTTCAGAAGAGGGCAACCAGAATGATCAAGGGGATGGAGCGACTCCCTTACGAGGAAAGGTTGCAGCATTTGGGGCTTTTTAGTTTAGAGAAAAGGCGGGTCAGAGGAGACATGATAGAAGTGTATAAAATTATGCATGGCATTGAGAAAGTGGATAGAGAAAAGTTCTTCTCCCTCTCTCATAATACTAGAACTCGTGGACATTCAAAGAAGCTGAATGTTGGAAGATTCAGGACAGACAAAAGGAAGTACTTCTTTACTCAGCGCATAGTTAAACTATGGAATTTGCTCCCACAAGATGCAGTAATGGCCACCAGCTTGGACGGCTTTAAAAGAAGATTAGACAAATTCATGGAGGACAGGGCTATCAATGGCTACTAGCCATGATGGCTGTGCTCTGCCACCCTAGTCAGAGGCAGCATGCTTCTGAAAACCAGTTGCCAGAAGCCTCAGGAGGGGAGAGTGTTCTTGCACTCGGGTCCTGCTTGCGGGCTTCCCCCAGGCACCTGGTTGGCCACTGTGAGAACAGGATGCTGGACTAGATGGGCCACTGGCCTGATCCAGCAGGCTCTTCTTATGTTCTTATGTTCTTATGTTCACTCACCATTAGTAATTATTGTCAACATATTTTTCTTTTGCCCTTTATAGTGTATGCTTAATAAGTCAGAAGGCCACTGAAGAAGAAAACACGTTTGGCTGCATTTTGTTTTTGTACCTTGCACAAGCATTGATTTATTATAGCTGCAGAATTTTATGGCTTTTATATATATTTTTTGTACTTTACCTTATATGGGTATTGATTCTATACTACATGCAGAACTTTGCAGTGATTTTATATTGGTTTAACAATATATGTGTATTAAATTTTTATATTTAATTTGTGTTTCATATGTGCACCTTAACTCCTCTTTGAGCATTGTGTGTTTTCTGTTAAGGTACATTTTAACTTTCCAGTCCTTGCTGCTGTTTTTGTCCTCAAGGTGCCTAGCACATAAATCACAGTGGTTCTCTGAGGTGTCCTGGGCTTTATTCACTGGAATAAGTGTCAAACAGTCCATGGATCACCCTCAAGATCTCTACTGGGTATTACCTGAGGATACAAAGGAGGCAGCAAAGTAGGCCCTCTGCACTGCTTTTATTGTAGGCATGATTATGTGATCTAAAGTGTGTTTGGGTGACTTTGCAGCAGGACTTTTGCTGCCTGCATTGTAATCATTATCTAGCCTGTTTCAAAGCATGTAGCTCCCTAGTGTACCAGGGGGCCAAGCATGCTCTGCAGTGTTGGACAGGGTGCTCAGAAGTGACCCTATAAATAGCCTTCTGCATCTCACCATTCACAATGAGATAAGTACCTCGGTAGGATCACCAGCTCTATCCATCAAAAGATCCCCCAGAGCATTCAGGTATTCATAAATCTCTGGTGTGAACCACCCTAATCTGTCTCCCATTCCTACTGGGGGACATTGGTGCCGTTTGTCTAAACATCACTAGGAAATGGTTTGACCATGACTAATGAGGGCCACAGAATCCGCCTCTATTTCAAGACCACTAACCTCACCATGAAGGGTAAAACCCTAACTGAGAGTGTATCCTGCAGTATGCATTGGGCTAATGAACACTTGAGATAGCCACATGGAGACCATGAAGTTCTGAGCCGCACCAGTGCGAGTAGCCTTGGTATGAGCATCTGTCCCCTAGGAAAATAGTCTAGGGTTCTCCAGCATTGTGCCAGAGATCACTGCCACTAGCTCAGTCACTGAGGCTGCTAGGCAGCAGGGTAGGTGAACCACTAGTAACATCCCCAACTTTTTTATTTATCCCAACATCAGGTGCCTGCCAGAAGATGAGTTTAGCTGTGCAGCAGAAGAAATTTCAGCAGGTGTAAGAGCCCTGTCTTGTTTTTGCCTAGCCACCCGAATTACTTCACAATTATAGTGTACGAGTGCCTATTAATGATGAAAAATAACCTTCAGTTGAGCTGAAATGTCTGTTTCAAATCTTCTCAAGACAGCTTTTGTGTGTTACTACCCACTGCCACCTTGTGGAGATTTTTCATTAAAACCATGTGGCGAGCTGTTGCTAGATCTCCCAGGGGTTTTAGACAGATGATATACAACAGGTTATGGCAAGTTATGACAGGGGAATATAGCAAGATATAGAAAAATGTTTGCAGGGAGGTAACCAGATTTCTTTGCTTGGTCAATTTATGTTACATGAACACAGTGAGTGCTCATTAATGACTCTGTGTCAACCGGGGGGGGGGGAGAGAAGGTCTCAGGTGGAGTGTCATAGGGCTCTGTCCAAAGTCCTGTGCTGTTCAATATTTTTATAAACAACATGGACAAATGAGCAGAAGGTATGCTTTTCAAGTATGTGGACAACATTAAGCTGGGAGGGGGAGCTACTACCAAAAAAGACAGAATTAACATTCAAAATGATCTTGAGGGACTGACACGCTGGTCTGAAACTAACCAGATGAAATCCAACAGCTATAAATGTCAAGTCCTGCACTTGCATGCAAATAATAAAAAGGGCACAAGTATAGGATGGGGGAGACCTGCCTCGACAGCAGTACATAGGAACAGGATCTAGGTGCCTCAGTTGACCATATGGGCTCCTGGGAGGAAGGGCAGGATATACATTTAACAAACAAACATGCTGAACATGAGCCAGCAGTGCGGTGTGACTGCTAAAAAAAATCTAATGCAGTCTTTTGCTGCATACACAGGAGCATAGTGTTCAGATCTTGGGAAGTTATATATTTGACTGTTCTGTGCTGGCCAGTAATACCTCAGCTAACAAAGTAGATGTGTTACCGGGTACCAGAGGTAGGAATAACATGGAAATAATAGGGATAGATTCCTACACCAGCTCATAGATAGTAAGGACAGCTTCAACAGGGGCTTTAAAGGGTGCCTACCCAGCACCCACCCACTCCCTTCCTCCTCCTCCTCCACATCCTATTGGATCCTTCCCTCCCCAGCCCTGGGAGAAAGCAAGAGTTCTCTTTAATGCGGAGCAAACACACAGATGTCAGTTTCACCCTAGGAAAGCAGAGGCACAGGCTTATCAGTTAATGAATAGCAAAGCAAAAACACAGGCTGATCAGTTTCACCTTAAAGCAAAGGCACAGGCTTGAACCTTTATAGCAAAGCAAAGCTGGTCAGTTTCACCTTTGTAAACAAGTCTTCTTTAAAATGAGCGTTTCCTCCAGGATTTGTTAACGGATATATTTTATTATTTATTTATTTATTAGTTGATTTATATATCACCCTTCCTGCCAGCAGGAGCCCAGATATTGCTACTTTTCTAGAGGCCACATTTTAACAATGACATCAACAAACTGGAGCATGTCCTGAGCAGGGCAACCAGGATGGTGAGGGGTCTGCAAACCTAACCCATGATGTAGAGTTGAAAGAGTGGGGTATGTTTAGCCTGAATATGTTTATAAGGTGAGACGTAATAAAGGTGTTCCAATATCTGAAGGGCTCTCATGCAGAGGATGGAGCAGACTTGTTCTCGGTTGCTCCAGAAGGCAAGACTAGAACTATGGGGTGGAAATGAAAGGGAAACAGATTTTGACTAAACATTATGAGAAATGTCCTTCCAATAAAGGCTGTCAGGCAATGGGGGGGGGAAACTGCCTTGGGAAGTGGTGGGCTCTCCTTTGCTGCGGGTAGTTAAGCAGATGCTAGATGGCCATCTGTCAAAGATCCTGCATTGTTGGGAGGGTTGAACTAGACAGCTTCCAAGATCCCTTCGAACTGTATGGTATTCCACCCTTAAGTGTAAATAAAAACTCCCAGGGAGACTTGCAACATAAATCTAAATAAAAAACGATAAGATACCAAAATAAAACAGCAGCAGTTTACAAAATAATCCCATCACCAACTAAAAGTTTGAGGAAAGGACCAGGTATTTGGTGCTGAAAAAATAGCAAAGTAGGCACCAGGCAAGTCTTATTGGAAGAGCAAGAATGCTCTTTCCAGTCACCGTCCATCTGCCTCACTTCAGATAGTGGAAGCATCTAGAGAAGAGCCCCTATCATGCTGTACAAGCAAACTCATATTGATGTAGCAGTCCTTTAGGTAACCATATCCCTACCACTTTAGGCTTTGAAGGTAAGTACCAGCACTTTCGACTGAGTCCAGTAACAGACAATGGTTGTGTCCTGGAGGGGTATTTGTTTATTATTTTTAAAATCGCTCTTACAATTAAATACATAATTAGAACCATAAAACACATTAAAAAATCTTTAAGAGTACAACAGCAAATAGTTCAGCAGAGAACATCCGGCCATCATATCAGTGACCTCGAAAGGCCTGAAGGAATAAAACTGTTTTCAGTTTGATGTCTGAAGGCCAACAGTGAGGTATTAATATCATAGAGGAGATGACAAAAGCTTGCTTCTCTCCTGTGTTGCCGCCATCATACACACAACTCTGCCCTGTTTTGGCTGTTCTTGATGACACATTTTCATCAGTACAGAAGATGTGCCAGTGAAGCATTCCACCAGCATATCCAGGGAATTATACTGGTTATCTGTCATGGAGGCGTTATCTGGTGTTGCTACCTCCATATCCTGTTGCTCTTCAGCCAGCATATCCCAAGGTAGGAGTGTGTCCTTAATGAAACAGCTATGCCAGAGAAGCCCATTAAGTTTGCTTTCTACAGCTTGGTTAAAAGTTGTTTTTTAATTACTAACACCTCTAATAGACTTTTTGTTTATTGGTCTTTTCTGCCTACGCTTTCTATTTACGCTGCACTGTTTTGATTTATAGTCTGTGTGCGTGTGTTTACCTTGGACACCCATCTTTATAGAGTTCCCAAATCTTACATGGAATTATTCAGGAGTATAGTCACCTGGGATTGCGGGGGGTCATAGACCCCTACCTTTTTTAGGAGCAGGGTCCCAGCCAGGTCCATATGTATGAGCCAATCAGTAAGAAAAGGGAGTGTGTTAGCCACTGAGAAGTCCTTGTCCTTTTGTGCTGATTCAAGCCAATCAGAGTAAAAGGAGGTGACTCAGCCACTGAGAAGACTCTTCTCAGTAGCTAACACATTGCCTCTTTCATGGTGACTGGCTCCTAGGGACATCTGTTGTAGTGGAGTGTGGACTCACAAGATGACAAGGAGAGCAAGGAAGACAGTAGAAAAGGGAGCATGGCTGTGAGGGGTGTGGCATGACTATCATAAAGAGACCTTGTGATGGGGAATTTTTATTTTCAAAAACTAAGCAAAACATATTCTTTTATAAAGCTATAAAAGTTTATATTTTAATAAGTTTAGTAGCCAGACAGAACCCTTTCCTTCTTGGAGTTGTCTTCCCTGACTGTTTTGGTTTGTATGGAACAGCTAGAACTCTACAAGATAACACTGAACTTCTCTGTACTCTCCAAAACGTAGGAAGGATTGCATTAACTAAAATGCTTAGGTCATTAGCTGGAGTAAGTAAAAGTAAGTAAGTAAAATTTAATTTTTGTGTCGCCTATCTGGCCGAAGCCACTCTAGGTGACGTACACACTGAAATTCAATAAAATACAATATAAATACAGCATAAAATACAATGCAGTCAACAATAACCATTTTAAGTAGCAGCAGATAGAACAATGTAGGGCAATCAATAAACAATTATAAACAGTCACAAAAAAATTTAGCCCACCCTGGAGATCCTGAAGGCCTGTCCAAAGAGCCAAGTTTTTAAGGCTCGGCGAAATATATCCAGGGAAGGGGCATGGCGAAGATCGAACGGGAGGGAATTCCACAGAGTGGGGGCCGCCACTGAAAATGCCCTCACTCTAGTCCCCACCAACCTAGCTGTTTTCGTTGGTGGGACTGAGAGGAGGCCCTGCGTGGCTGATCTAGTCGGGCAGCTTAATTGGTGGTACTGGAAGTGCTTCTTCAGGTAAACTGGGCCGAGACCGTATAGGGATTTGAAGGTTAACACCAACACCTTGAATTGGGCTCGGAAAACAACTGGAAGCCAATGTAGATGAAATAACACTGGCGTAATATGATCACGGCGATGGCTGTTTGTAAGCAGACGAGCCGCCGCATTCTCCACCAGTTGTAGTTTCCGGACCGTTTTCAAGGGTAACCCCACGTAGAGTGCATTGCAGTAGTCTAATCGAGAGGTGACCAGGGCGTGTACTACCAGTGGGAGCTGATGAATAGGGAGGTAGGGTTGCAGCCTCCGTATAAGGTGTAGCCGATACCAAGCTGCCTGGCTCCCTGCCGAAATCTGAGCCTCCATGGACAGCTTGGAATCAAGAACAACCCCGAGGCTGCAGACCTGATCCTTCAGGGGTAGACTCACCCCATTAAGCTTCAGGTCGACAACACCCAACCTTCCCCTGTCACCCACAAGCAGCACCTCGGTTTTATCAGGATTAAGCTTCAGCCTGTTCCTTCCCATCCACCCACTCACGGATTCCAGGCACTTGGACAAGGTCTCCACAGCCAACTCCGGTGAGGATTTAAAAGAGAGATAGAGCTGCGTGTCATCAGCATATTGGTGACACCGCAGCCCAAAACTCCTCATGATGGCTCCCAGCGGTTTTACATAGATGTTAAATAGCATGGGAGACAGGATAGAACCCTGTGGCACTCCACAAGTGAGGGGCTGAGGGTCTGAAACCTCATCCCCCAATGCTACCTGTTGATGCCTGTCAGAGAGAAAGGAATGGAACCACTGTAAAACAGTGCCTCCTATTCCCAATCCCTCCAGGCGATCTAACAGGATACCGTGGTCGACGGTATCAAAAGCCGCTGAGAGATCCAGGAGGACAAGAAAGGTGAATTTTCCCCTGTCTAATGCCCTCCTCATATCATCCACCAGAGCGACCAAGGCTGTTTCAGTAGCATGTCCAGTCCTGAAACCCGATTGGTATGGATCCAAATAATCCGTTTCATCCAAGTGTGCTGACAACTGGTTAGCCACCACTCGCTCAATGATCTTGCCCAAAAACGGCAAATTCGAAATGGGGCGAAAGTTGTTCAAGACTTGGGGATCCAAGGAGGACTTTTTAAGGATGGGTTTTATAATTGCCTCCTTGAGGGCTGGTGGCATTACACCCTCCTTCAAGGATGCATTTACCACCGCCCTGATCCCTTCACCCAATTTCTCCTTGCAGTTCATAAGGAACCATGATGGGCAAGGATCAATCAGACAGGTGGTAGGCTTTACCGTTGAAAGTACCTTGTCCACATCCTCAGAAGGAAGAGGCCGAAACCAATCCCACTGAACCGGATTGCAACTGGTCAACTCTGGATCCTCTACTGCATCCACAGCATACGGAATCGAGTTCTTCAGGTGTTCGACTTTATCATCAAAGTGCCTTGCCAATTTGTCACAGGAAGCCTTAGAATGCTCCAAGGGTTCCTGAGCAACTGGACCGACCAGGCTTCGGACCACTTGGAACAGCTTCCTGGGACAGCACTCTGCAGATGCAATAGAGGCAGCAAAGAAATCCTTCTTTGTTGCCCTTATTGCCACCTGGTAGGCAGCTATTGCTGCTCTAACCTGTGTCCGAACATCTTCAGAGCGGGATTTCCGCCACCGGCGTTCTAGTCGTCTCACCTCCTGTCTCAGACTTCGCAACCGGGGTGTGTACCACGGTGCTGTCTGAGTTCTGTTCAGGGGGAGAGGACGTTTCGGAGCCACCCGGTCTAATGTCCTGGTGATTCCCTCGTTCCACTCCATCACCAGGGTTTCGACCGGGCGACCTTCAGCAGGTTCCAATTCCCCCAGCGCAGTCAGGAATCCATCCGGATCCATCAGGCGCCTGGGGCGGACCATTCTAATAGGTCCTTTGCCCTTGCGGAGGGTGTGTGGCAATGAGAGGTCAAGGTTCACCAGGTAGTGATCTGACCATGACATGGGGGTGAAAGAAATAACCCCCAACTTCAGAACACTCCCCGCCACTCCCAGGACAAATACAAGGTCGAGAGCATGACCGGCTACATGGGTGGGCTCAGTGTTACTAAGGTGCAGTTCCCAGGAAGTCATGGTTTCCAGGAAATCCCGAGGGGCTCCAATGAGAGTGGTCTCAGCATGCACGTTAAAGTCCCCCAACACTAACAGTTCTGGGGTCAGTGTTCGTACATCCGAGACCACCTCCAGCACCTCGGTCAGGGAGTCTGCCATGCAGCAGGGCGGGCGGTACACAAGCAGGATCCCCAAATTGCCCTTCGGGTCCAACCTCCAGTACATGCAGTCAACAAACTTGGTCCTTGGGAGCAGAGGCCTGGTGAAAATCAAGGACTCCCGATAGATGACTGCCACCCCCCCTCCCCGCCTTCCTACCCTCGGCTGCTGCGCATAATGGAAACCTGGCGGACACATGGCCTCAAGAATGGGAGCTGAGGCCTCGTCCAGCCAGGTCTCCGTAATACACGCCAGGTCTGCGCACTCATCCAATATCATATCTTGGATGACAGATGTTTTTTGTGTCACAGACCTGGCATTACACAGCAGCAGTCGAAGGTCGGTAGGAATCCTGCGTCCCCCAGTTGACTTCTGGTTTTGGGCAGACCCGGAACAGTGGATGGGTATTACGCATCTATCTCCTGTTCCTCTAAATTGGCGTGGTCTGCCTCTAGCATCAGTCCAGCGCCTGCCGCCCAATCTTGGTATAACTTGGCCCCCATCCTTCTCTGTTCCATCCCCCCTTGGTTTACACATGCCCCTATCCCTGCTGCCAATTGGACAGGCCTATCCTAGAACAGTAACCAAAGCAAGGACCCACCCCGTACACCCCGGAGACTGCCAGCCACTCCTTTCAGACCGCAGTAAAGATAAAAACAATTTAAATCATAAACTATCACACTCATACATTCCAACACACAATATAATTTTAAATGAAATCATAACTATGCACACTCATATATTCAAACATGCATTTAATACTACACTATCACACAATCAATCTAACACACAACAACAACAATCCAATTGATGGCTGTAAAGTGAAAGTGGAGTAATAAAGATGATATCAGATGGTATTAGATGGCATGCCAGCAAGCCAACGTAGTAACAAAAACACGGCAGTGTCCAGTAACAATGCCAGTGCAGAGATGGTATTCGCATCCAAGCCAACTGACAGGGAACACCCTGATGGTCAGCCAGAGGCAGCAACAGCACTGATGGCAACATCGGCAGTGTAAAGCCGTAATGGTGGAGACCTGGGCGGCAGCACGGTTCACAATGGCGGGAGCGGCGACAACAACTGTAGCACAGGCCGGGATAGTAATAATGGCGCCCGAGCGCCCCGAACAGCAACAACCCAGCACACAGGCGGGCAGGCAACGGCACAACGGCGATGCAAAGCCGCAACGGCGACGGTGAATCCCAGCAGCGGCACAACCCGCAACGGCACCCGCACACAAGCGGGCAAGCAGCAGCAGCAGTGGCAGCACAGGGCCAAGAGTGGCGCCCTGGGCAGCGACACAGCGCGCAAGTGGACAGGCAGCAGCAACGGCCATACAAGGCCGAGAGACGCCAGCAGGCGACAGCAGGCAGGACCCACACAAGCCGCAGCAGAGGCGACGTCAGCAGGCGACAGCAAGGAGGCAGGACCCACACAAGCCACGGCAGGGAGCACTCAGCTCATGGCAAAAATGTACTGGAATGTGAAGTTTTAAACATTGCCAAATTGACTAGAACATAATGCAATGCCAATGCAATTCTAATGCAATTTCTATGCAATGCCTATGTAATACTGTAATGCCTAGGTAATACTGATGTGTATTTTATTTTATTTATTTATTTATTTCATTAAACTTATAGACCGCCCCATAGCCGAAGCTCTCTGGGCGGTTCACAAGAACAAGAACAACATTAGAAAGTAAGCTCCTGATTTGTTAATGCTAATTTCTTTGTCCTGAAGTGTATAAAAACTCAAGGCAACCGGTGCCATGGGGCAGTTCTCCACTCACTCAGAGGGAGACTGACCAAGTATACGCTTGCCATCCAATAAAGGCCTACCTTTTTGCTGCAAGCCTGTGTCTTCAATTCCCTCAAGGACCCCCAGTCCAACGAACTACAAAATTCCGCCTCACCTGCACTTCTGAATTTGCCACTATACTACTGGAATTATCAGCTGACCAGGGAAAAATGGTTTGTCCTGTGCCTTTACAGCAGCTTGACTGTAGAAATTAGCAGGTGAGGCTTTTCATGGAACAGTGGTAGGGATTATTACCTGCTAATGTCTGCAGATCAGTCTGCAGGAATCAGTAAAATAACACAACCCTACTCTCTTCTGGACACTAGAGAGAGACTGTTACACCTCCAGATTCATTAGGAGGGAAGACCACTATGGCTGTTCCTGCCTATTGGTCCAAGGTCCTACCACTCACCACTCCCTTCTCTCTACTGCAGTGACAAGCAAGTCTCTGGGTATGAGGTACAGCAGGTGAAGGAGAGGTGAGCAAATGCCAGGATGAGGGAATCAACAGGTAGAAGCAGCTATGACTGCCTTGTTTTCTATTACATTGGGAAATCTTTAAGGCTGCAATCCTATGCCTGTCTACTCAGAAGTATGTCCTAGTGAATTAAGTGGAACTTACTCAAATGTATGTAGGATTGCAGCCTTAAAGGTCTCTGTCCAAGAGAAAGGGTAGCAAATTTTCCCTTTACATTGGGCAAATGTAATTGAATTAGCCATTTATAAATATTGCAAATAAATAAATGATAAATTTATTTATTTATTTCATTTAAATCCCACCTTTTCTTCAAGGAGCTCAAGGTGATGTACAAACATGGCTCTCCCATCCCCATTTTATCCTCACAACAGCCCTGTGAGGTAGGTTAGGCTGAGAGACAGTGACTGGCCCAAGGTCACCCAGCAAGCTTCATGGCTGAGTGGGGATTTGAACCCTGGTTTCCTAGGTCCCAGTCTGACACTCTAACCACTGCACCACACTGGCACTAAATTATAATAAATTATTCAGTGTAAAAGCATGTGTGACCCAACCTGGGAATTAATTATTGTTAGGTAATATGTAACATCAAAACAATGTTACATTCTGCATGGCTGTAACAAGCTAGCACTGCAAGTTATTATATATAATAAATTCTGATATATGAATTATGGAATGCAGTAGTAGTTCAAATTCACTGTGGTTTTCAAGCTGAAAATTAATTAGCATATTTTAAAAAAACACCCAGCTCTTTAAGATTAATTATTCTGTTTGTGTCAGCTCAGTTCTTTATCTGAACTAATTTGAGCTCTTTGAGTAGAGAGTAGAGATGATAATCATCATCACTCACATTATTTACAAAGTTTCATATTAGTAACAGTTGCTATCTAGGAAAAAAGCATTCTGTCAGCTTGTTGAAGTGTTTCTCAAACTTTTTGAAATTGGGTCCCCTTTCTAAACATATTCTGTCTTAATGTGCAATCCCAATGCGGTACCAACAATGTATTCCCCAGAAAAGTTTCTCCTTCTCCGAGTTTATTGGTGTTACAAGGCAATAGCAGGGGCCCTAATACTGCTACCTCCCAGCAGTGCTCCTTACACAGTTATGTTCATGAAGCTGGCTGCTGTATACAAAGGTCTGTAGATCAAGGTGTTAAGATGATTGCCATTGACAACTGGTGGTGATGGTGGGGCTGCTGCTGGAAAAAAGCAGCATTCCGGGACAAAGCTTTGCTCCCTTGTAGGATTTGCCAGGTGAAAATTAGGATACTGTTCCTGCACACTTAATATGTTTTCTTTCATAAGGCATGCCTATTTATATCTCAAAATGTTCATCTGAGAAACTCAGGGCAGTATACCATTTTAACTTCACAAGAGTCCTGTAAGATAAGTTGTGCTAAGTGACAGCACTATTGTAGTAACTTGCTTTATACGTGGTCCAGTTATTTGTCCATGTAGCTCAGTCTTGTTCATTCTCCCTGCTGGTGGCTCTCCAATGGCTCAGGCAGAGATCTTTTACATAACCTGCTGCTTGATCCTTTTAACTAGAGATACAAGGGACATTCTACATGCAAAGCATATTCTCTCACCCAGCTGTGGTTTCTTTCTGAAGCATCCCCGTGATAGTGGGCTTATCCAAACGGAGCGGGATAATCCACGGTTTCCATATTCAGTTTGTCATCTGATAGTCCTCACTTTGCCTTTTAGTTCACTCTTTCCCAATTAAAAAAAATGTTTTTTTGCACCCGCACCCGCAGCGGTAAGACCCCTACATTCTTTTCACTTTTTCCAAGCTCCACCTCTAAAACCTCCCCCTATCAACCAATTGGTCAGCAAAAAATGATGTATGCTCCTCTTCCCCTTTGCAACGAAGCACAATATGGCTGTAAAGGAGTTCTCCCCTTGAAGGAAAGGCTGCTAGTCGGTTTCAGGCCTGCCTTGTTTGTATTCTCCCTTTCCTTCTCACCCCTTTCCTTCCCAGGATAATGAAATTGACAAAGCATTCAGGAGCAGGCTTGAAACCGACCAGAAGCCCTTTTCTTATTACACTTAAATGAATGTATGTTTTTCTGCGTTTATTGATATTTAAGGAGATACACACGCTGGCAATTGCACTTATTTTTCCAAAAAAGCAAGAAACGTGTCACACACACCCCTTCTCCCTTTCCTTCCCACTAGAATGAAATTGACAAAGCTTTCCGGAGCAGGCTTGAAACCCACCAGAAGCCCTTTTCTTGTTTGCATTTGCGATATTACACTTAAACAAATGTATGCTTTTCTGATTTGAAGCAAAAACCCCAGCAAGTACAATGAAATTGACAAAGCTTTCCGGAGGCAGGTTGAAACCGACTACCACCCCTGTCTGGCTTGCTGTGCATTGCAGATCTCACCCAGAGCAGCCGCCCAGTTTGCAGGCTGGCAAAAAATAAAATGCATCTGCGCAGTAGTTGCAGATCCCCCCCCCCCAACACCCCACCATTGTGATGATTGGTTCAATTTTCCTGGGCTTATTCTCGCACATGCGCAAAAGTGCAGATACGTGATTGGCTGGAATGAGGAGAAGGGGCAAGGGGAAATGCCAAAAAATCGCCCATCAGCTGTAAAGTCTGCGGTATTGCATCCTAACTCCTGAAGGCACAGCAGATGATTCCCGATTTTAAACAGCAAATCGCATTTTTGCCGGTATTGCAAGGTGCGGATTTAACCTGCAAAAATGCGTAATAGCACGAGACGTCATTTGGACGACCGAAAAATAATGAACACACATAGCGGGCGTGTTACACATTTTACAGTCGTCCAGATGAGCCCAGTGTTGGAAGTGGGGCAAGAGCAACTCCTGTTTTGTTCTTTTGTCTATGTTCCAGAAGGGAGATAGAGCTAGGGTCCGCCAGATGAATAGGCTTGTTTACCTTTACCTGTGATGCTCTGACTGACTTCCTTCTGTCGCTTTAGGGAAGCTTACCTGCCCCTCCTCCTTCTGCCCTTTCCACTCCTTCCTTCTCTGACTGACGGGAGAGAGGAGACATCCCTCTGTCTCTACTCTCTCCTAGCATGGGGCTAACTCCTGCACCTGGGCGTTACGCCTCCAACTTAGCTAGTTCTATTTCTATTTCTAGTTTATTTATAAAAATACATAGTAGATAGAAAGACAAACCTAGTTCTAACTGCCTTTCTATCTGCTATGTATTTCTATAAATAAAGAAACTTTTCTTATTTTACTAAGTCTCAAGTCTCAGTGATCCTGATGCAGGGTAAAAGCCTGCTTTCTTAGGTAAACGCACGCACACACTGGTACACTCGCATTTCAACATCTGCTGTTACTCTGCTGCTGTGGTGTTGCTTTAAAAAGAAATTAAGCACACATAAATACACACAGCGCAACAGGTAGCACTTTGCCCAAAGTCTTGCTTCATGACTGAATAGGGGCTGAAACCCACATCTCCCCTGTTCCGGTCCATCTCTAGCACTGTATCTACTACACCAGTGATTCCCAAACTCTTCCCCACCCAGGAACAACTTGAAACTTGCTGAGGATATTTGTGGACCACTTAATGATTTTTCTGTATGTTGTAGCAATTGCATTGTGCTGTGCTAGATGCTGTATGATTTTTAACTATATTTTTATAAGCATACTGTTAGGGATAAATTGAAACCCCCAGTGCTTGTAAAACTATAATTCACTTGTCCTACCTAAACCAGCTTGGGCTTCACGGGAAATAGAACCAAAGTGGCCTTTATTTGACTTTTGATATAAAATGTCGGTTTATTTCCTTGTGACCTGACCCTTACCTACATTCCAGTGGCTCGCATAATAAAAGCTGGTTTAAGCTGGAAACTTCCCTACTATGCATTTCTGTATCACATTTATGCTTATGGCCTTGCTTATTGTTACAAATGAATCTTGCATAGAAATGTCAAACGCTATTCCAATGTCCCACAAACCTTGACTTGTAATACTCCTTTGATATGTAAGCAAAGTAATATCATGTCTGTCTCCAGTTTAGGGGGCGCCCGGTTGCAGCTGGGCCTCCCCTTGAATGTTGCCTTTGTCTGTTTCTGCATAGTGCTTAACTCAAGGACATGCGAAGTATGCAGACATAGAGTCTGGGAGATAGTCTTAATGTTTCCACTCTTGTCCTTCCCCCTGTACCCCTTTACCTCCTTTCATATGCCCCAAAGCTATAACAGTTAGCAATTGCTTCTTTTGTACTTTATGACGTGAACCCGATATCGTAAACTTCGGGGTATGCCTATATAAACTCTTGGACACCAATAAACGAGGTTCCCATGCTGGCCTGCTTCGGCTTGTAAGTATTGGGTCCCCTTTGCAAAGGTTTTTGTCTCGTGTTACTTGATCTCTGATAGTGGGTTCATTTGCACTCGACTCCGCACTCTTCCCGGGTGTAATAAGCGAGTTGGGGTTGACAGGGCGACTTGCGTGTTGGGTTTGGACCTAACAATTGGGGGCTTGTCCGGGATCCCTTGTGCGGACCCCCTTTTTGCCATTGCACCCCTTAATTTGATAACAGGCGCCACGAGAGAATTTTCTCGGTTATCAATAAAAGCGGGCAGCTTTGACACTTTGGGGATAAAGCACAGTTGAGGAAAAACCCGTTATCAGACGTCATGGGAAATAAAGGGAGTGTGCCGGTAAAGGACAGCCCTTTGGGAATCATGTGTATGCTGTGGCAAGAGGAGGAATTGCCTGTGCGAAGGAGAGGCCTGAAAAAGAAAAAGATGATAGAGCTCTGTGAGGAGGAGTGGCCGCGGATGACTGCAGTGTCAGTGCCGGGTGAACGGTGGCCGAGGGGTGGGTCCTTTGAAACCGCTCCGCTACTGGGAGTGCGGAGACGGATTGGGGATACCCACCCGGATCAATTGGAATTTTGGCTCCTATGGAAAATAGGGTCGCAAAAATGGGATAGTCTTACTTTGATGGCAGTGAGAACTTTGTCCATTGAGGAACCCCCTCCTCATTATTTTAATGACGATACGTCAAGTAAAAGAACGGTCTTGAATCGTTCTATAATACCCTCTGCTCCGGATCCGCTACCAGCTCCCGGGGGCGGGGATCCCAATCCGGAGGAAGGGGCCTTTTCATTTGTATCAGATGATGAGACAGACGAAAAGGGGAAAGAGAAGGGGGCCTCAGGGGGCATGGACACGCGCAAGCGAAAAAAGGAAAAGAAAAGAAAAGAGGCAGAAGCGTTGGAGATGCCTTTGCTTGTACATGATCAGCCGTACGTGGATGGCCACGGGGGTATCCAGCGTACTGAGGTGGTTGAACTAAAGAGTTGGTTGGAATGGGACTTAAAAGAATGGAGTAGAATGGCTGGAACTTTCGGGGAACAGCCAAGGAGAATCAGAGAACTGTTAGGCAGGTTGTTTGAAAGCCACAATCCGACGTACTCGGATGTGGAGCATTTGTTGAGAAGAGTACTGACAGGTGAAGAACGTAGCAGGTTGTGGACAATGGAGACTGCTTGGGCTGCGGAAGCGGCAACAAATAGAGCTTGGTCGGACCGAGCGCAAACGGCTGCAGCTTGGGCAGCGGGAGACTGGACACAGCCTCGCCGCACTCAGCTGGAGACCGATAGGGATAGGATTTTGACACACTTGGAGCGAATGTCACAGAAACCCCCCAACCAAGCTAAATTTATGGTGATCAAACAAGAAGCCAGCGAACCTCCCAGAAAATTCTGGTCGCGCTTGTTAGAGGGAGCATGTAGTTATACTAATTTGAACCCAGAAAACGTGCTGGACCATCCGACCCTCATTGCCAATTTTGTTCACCAAGCGCAGCCAGCGGTGAGGGATTATTTTCTGAATTTCAGACCTGGATGGGGGGGGGAGGCTGTGACTGTGATTTTAGAAGTAGCGGATTTTGTGTGGGACAAAGATAAGGAGAAAAGCAGAAAGAAGGAGAAGAAGGAGGATTTTGAAATGCTGGCTCTTGCAATAAGAGGCCAGCCACCAAATAGAGGATTTCGAGGCAGGGGAAGAGGTTTTCCGAGGGGGCTGAGAGCCGGAAACCAGAGAGGAAGGGGACAGATGAGGCATTCATGGCAGGGAGATAGGGCTTGTTTCCAATGTGGAGAGTACACTCATTTCAAGAAAGACTGTCCGTGGAGGACAGGGGACGCGCAGTACACCCCTAACAACCCTTCTTACCCAGATTTTACAGGTACGAACGCAGATTTTCCGCCCCCACCTGCCGCTCAACAGACACCGGCTTCATGGGACCAGTACGGCGGACGCCCAGTGAACCAGCAATGACTAAATGTGGATAGGGAGGGGCTGGGAGCAGGGCTAATGAATCTTATGTCTCTGGCAGGTTTCTTTCTCTCTCTCTCTCTCTCTCCCAATCCAAGAACCCAGACTGTCCTTAAACGTGCAGGGGCAAACGGTGACTTTTCTGGTGGATACTGGAGCCACATATTCCCTGATAAATGTTGCATCTGATAGTTGGTTAAGTAAGGAAGTGAAAATGACAATGGGGGTAGATGGAAACCCCACACCTATGTGCATAACGTTACCATTGCAAGTAAAATACAATGATAAAATGTTTAACCATGTTTTTCTTTATTCTGCTTCATGCCCCATTTCTTTAATGGGCCGTGATATGTTATGTAAACTGGAGGCTACCTTAACCTGCACCCCTGATGGGGTGGGTTTGTTGATGAGTGTATTGGGGGTGCCTGTGGGGAACACAATTAAACACAAACATATAGGTCACAGCTTACCAGAAGATCTCGTTGACCTGCCACCCGACTTGTGGGGCACAGAGGATACGGATGTGGGATTGTTGCGATCGGTAAGCCCTGTCAGAATTCAGGTAAAGCCATTCCTTCCGCCACCAAACGTTGCCCAGTATCCTCTGTCATTAGAAGCAAGAGAAGGCATACGCCCCATAATTGAAGGTTTTATCGCAAAAGGAGTCATCCGGCCGCAGCGAACCCCCTGCAACACGCCCATTTTACCTATAAAGAAACCCCCAAAGAAACCCGGAGATCCAGTCCGGTGGAGATTTTGTCAGGACCTGAGGGCGGTAAACAGGTATGTGATCCCTTTACACACTGTTGTTCCAGACCCGGTGACAATCATCAGTCAGATTCCGTGGGACGCGAAGTGGTTTACCGTCATTGATCTAAAAAATGCCTTTTTCAGCATCCCTCTCCACCCAGATTCGCAGCATTTGTTCGGGTTCGAATGGGACCAGCGCTCTTTCGTTTGGACCCGAATTCCTCAGGGATACTGCGATAGTCCCGGGGTGTTTAGCCAGTGTCTACGGGACGACCTCGAGGGGTTCACCCCAAAAGGGGGTTCAGTTCTTGTTTTGTACGTCAATGATATCTTGATTGCGAACGGACACCAGGGGGCGCTGCGAGAAGACGGTAAGGCTTTCCTACTATACTTGCATTCAAGGGGTCATAAAATCGATCAGAAGAAAATTCAGTGGCTATCAGAGAAAGTTAAATACTTGGGGTTCATTTTAACGCCAGAGGGGCGACAAATGGACCCCGGGAGCGTCTCCACCATACAAAATTGTCCGCTCCCAAAGACAAAGAGACAGTTAAGAGGGTTCCTGGGACTGATTGGGTTTTGCAGACCGTGGCTGCCATCCTGTGGAGAATTAAGCAAACTGCTACACGCGCTAACTGCAAGTAAAGCTCCTGATTTGATACAATGGAGCCGGGACAATGAAAAGGCGTTTGAATTACTAAAACAGAGTGTAGCCACGTCTATGTCTTTGAAACCGCCGAATTACGGTAAACCCTTTCATCTGTTTGTTCATGAAAGATCGAGGGTAGCTAGCGGAGTTCTGACGCAACTGTACGGTCACTTCCCAGTGGCGTTTTATTCGCAGCAAATTGACAGTGTGGCTCGTGGGACCCCCACATGCACACGCACGCTGACAGCGGCGGCTTTACTTTTGACCAAGGTGAAAGGATTGACCCTCGGTCATTCCACTACTGTCTGGACTTCGCATGCACTTTCGGCTTTGTTGCGAAAAGGTACCACGCAAGTGTTTTCTGCGCAGAGGCAGCAACAGCTGGAAGCAGAGCTGTTAGAGGATCCTAATGTGCGGTTTGAACGTTGCGGACCGTTAAACCCAGCTACCCTCCTACCCGAGTTGCCGCCGCCCTTCCCAGACCATGACTGCGTAGAAGTTTTGCAATCCACCTTGCAGATCAGACCTGATCTGTCTGATGAACCGCTACCGGAATCAGATGTCATTCTCTTCACGGACGGCAGTTCCTACTACCAGAATGGGGTAAGATACACAGGTTTTGCAATAACAACACAATGGGATGTGGTAGAGGCGGCAGCACTCCCAGGACGGTGGGGAGCGCAAGCAGCAGAAATCTACGCGCTGGCCAGAGCGTGTCAATTGTCAGCAGGTAAAAAGGTGACCATCTTCACAGATAGCAGGTATGCTTTCGGGATTATACATTGTCACATTCATTTGTGGAAATACAGGGGGTTTACAACTGCAGGGGGTAAACCAATCCAACATCTGGAACTCGTGCAAAAGTTGTTACAAACTATTCTTGAACCTTTACAGCTAGCAGTGGTGCATTGCAAAGCACACACCAAGAAGCAGGATCCTGTGACACTAGGAAATGCCCTGGCAGACCAAACTGCGCGCCAAGCGGCATTGCTTCCTATAAGTATGCCAACCTTGGCGCTGGCAACCACTGCTTTTGTCCCGCCTGTATCTGTTTCAATACCCCCACAGGAACTGAAGCGATGGACCGAGCTAGGAGCGATCCTGAAACAGCAGTTATGGACTATGCCTGACGGTCGAGCATGCCTTCCCAGAGCTTTGTACCACACAGCAGTGAAATGGTTCCACGACCATGGGGGCCATTATGGTAAACATCCGCTAGTGGATTCGATAACGTGCTTCTGGTATGCTCCCGGAATTCAACCAGTATGTGGTGCAATAGTGAAAGCATGTCACATTTGCCAAGCAAACGGCCCAGCTTTACCAAACAGGGCCCCGCAAGGGGGCAGACCCGTACCGGCTGCACCATTTTTACATCTTCAAATTGACTTTGTTGATCTCCCTAAAGCAGAAGGAAAGAAACATCTTTTGGTCATGGTATGTCCTTTAACAGCATGGGTAGAGGCATTCCCAACCACAAATGCCACTGCCACAACGGTGGCCAAATTGCTGCTGAAAGAAATAATACCGCGGTTCGGGGTTCCAGAGGTAATAGACTCAGACCGAGGAACACACTTTACAGGACAGATTTTGGCAAAAGTTGAAGAAGGTCTGGGAATCAAACATCTATTTCACACTGTTTATCATCCACAATCGTCCGGGGCGACGGAGAGACAGAACCGGGAAATTAAGACGGCATTGGCTAAGTATACTCAGGAAACAGGTTTAAGGTGGCCTCAGGTACTCCCTCTCGTTCTTTTCCATTTGCGCACCCGCCCTACCCGAGCCTTAGGGCTCTCGCCGTTTGAATTAATGTATGGCAGGCCTCCCACAAAAGGGGGGAGCTTGCCAAATGTGGATGTTTCACTATTGGGGGGGATCACATAACTGTATCCCAGTATCTTTCTCTGCAGAATAGACTCCGTGAACTGTGGAAAGCTGCCGGATCCACCAAGACGGTGCCCCTTGAGGACCAGGTGCATCCATACTGTCCTGGGGACTTTGTCTGGGCAAAGAAATTCATGAGGGGCGATTCTTTGCAGCCAAGATACACAGGACCACATCAAGTCCTTTTAACCACACAAGCAGCCATCTTCCTGGAAGGACGGAAGTCGTGGATACATCATTCCCATGTAAAGCCTGCTGTGGTAGCGGCACCACCACCCCCCAGGTCCCCAAAATACGTTTGCAGAGGAACGAAGAAACAGGCCAGTGGCAGGCGGCCCAACTCCCTTTCCAGGACGCAGACATCGAGTAAACATCAACGCAGAAATGCCCCGGCAAGGATGGAGGATGTCTGTCTACTTGTGGGTTGTGGGTGTTTTGATTCATCATGCCTGGCCCCTATGTTGCCCCCCCAATGTGAAAATATGCAGTGACAATGACTATTACTATCTGAAAGATTTTGGATGAACAATTCCGAAAACACAGGACTGTCCAGATCCCTTCCTGTATGATGTGGACCAGATAAAGGAAGGAATGGTGAAGGCTGACATAGCGGGACGGTTATGTCATAAAGCGGCTGTTATATTGCAACACAATTATACAGGCAGCTGGGTAGTACATTGTATCCGTGTGGAAATTGAATGGCCCATCAGACTCGCACTTCGGTGCAGACAATATCGCCCCATGCCTAACTATGGTTGCCCCCCTAATGTGGATGTAAAGTCCATAAGAGCAGAGTATAACATGCTTACCTTTCAGACACAAGATAATAGAATTACTTTTCAGCTCAGGACAACAGAAAAACAGAAGTTTTGTGTGGGTATCGGTATACCATCTTGCTATGCGTGGCTGAATGAAAAACTGAGCGCTCAGAAACCCGTACAGAAGCAGGTAACACAGGCTACACATAACATAAAGACATTAGGCGGGTTTAAACAAAGAAATACTAAAATAGGCGATGGGTGGGATGGAAATACGTTTGTTGCCTTAATGAAAGAAACAGCTCCGAAGAAGGGCACTTGTTATGTCTGTGCACACACACCACCACATGGACAGGCTGGAGTCCCCTTGACTGGGGCCCCTTTGCCGTTGAAAGAATATATTTCCTTTGCCTCACATTCCAGCTCACAGGAACTAGAAGGGGGGCTGGTTCTAAGCGGGCCCATCGCCAGATCAGTCTGTGTAGGCAGCGGAAGCCAGCCGACGGGTGGGATGATGTGTGATGGCTTGATTTACTCTACAAACCCGGGTAATTGGACATTTTTAAATGGAACACACAGAGCAGAGGGCTTGACTTGGTTATCCATCTGGCAGCATCTGTTGCGGCTGACTTTTGCAGACCATCATCTGGTGCCTTTCCTCACGGACTTAGTGGACCACCAAACCCCAGCTGGACTCTGGTGGCTTTGTGGACACTCAGTGGTAAGGAAACTACCAGTATCAGGCTCTTGGACCTGCACTCTGGGAAGGGTGGTGCCAGGGCTCCGGGTTTCCCCCACACTGCCCACTCTGCGCCGCGCAACAAGAGAGGCACAGGGGAGGCAGTGCTGAGAGGATTTTTTCCAATGTATGGCACAGCCAAAACGTACCAGGAACTCATAGAACTTTCTCAAGCCTTTGAGCGTTTTATGAATGATTCGGCTATTTCCTTTTCAGATCTTACAAATGAACAAGGACAAATTAGAACTGTAGTTTTGCAAAACCGGCTCGCCTTGGACTTTTTATTGAGCTCTCACGGGGGGGTCTGTTCGTTAATAGGGAGCGAATGTTGTACCCATATCACGGACAGCAAAGCTGACGTCATTAAACACATTAATGATATTGGAAACATTTATCATGGACTTCCGGGAAGGGTGACTTAGCCTGTGCCTGCTTTTGAGACGGGCTCCTGCCTCAAAAGAAGCTTATTCAGATATATCAGTCAGATTTTTTTTTTTTTTTTGACTGATTAAACTTCTCCCGGGTAGGGAGAAACGAAGAGATTAACCTCAAAGCCTATTTTTGTTGGGACGACCAGATCTCATTAATTTATGGGACGAGGTCCAGCCGACGAAGGTGGGACGGATTTTCAACAACAAGCTCTATCTGATAAAGCGAACGTTAATCTTATCTTCTAAGAGAGAACGCACTAACAGGCAAGCACCCTTCTTTCTATATTTTTCTTTTACTTGACTTAAATTGTTGCTGTTTAAAAGAGATTTGCCAGATTGATCGGTTTTTGACATCTCACTGGGGAGCCATAACTTCTCTCTGCTACTCACTAATTAATAGCTTATCTCTGTTTTTGTTGCAAAAAGCTGTCCTGGATTTGCATTCTAAAGATATACACAGAAGAGGGATTTCTATTCCAGATTTTTATTTTGAAGAATATTATATTGTCTGAGACTACTCTCTTTTTGGTCTATTTTATTTTGTCGAATCTGTTTCCTGACGACCGCCATTAATTGTTTCGAGCCTGGGAACTGCATTTTGTTTACTTAAGCATGGAGAGATAAGGCTGTCTGCTCTGTTTATACTGTGATGTCACCAAGTTTGGAGTATTAACCCAATTGTTGCTGAAATAAGAAGTGGTTTTCCTATATTTTTCTTTTAAAATGGCAATTAAGAAAGTGGCTGAGAATCTGGAAATAACTATGTTTCAGAAAATAATGGATGAGATTGAGATAACGAAACAAAACCTGCGACAGGGTTGTAAGGAGCTGAAAATTGAATTGAGTAAAATGAAGCAGGAGATTAAAGATATAGGGGTCCCTGTGAGAGAGGTGACCCTGGAAGGGGTCCCTGTGAGAGAGGAGACCCCGGAGATTGGAACAAACGTGGAACAGGAAAAAGATTTGGAGTCTATGGACTTTAGAAACAAAATCTATTGTTTGGAGACACAGGAGATTAAAGACATAGGGGTCCTTGTGAGAGAGGAGACCCTGGAGACTGGAACAGGGGTCCCTGTGAGAGAGGAGACCCTGGAGACTGGAACAGGGGTCCCTGTGAGAGAGGAGATCCCGGAGATTGGAACAAACGTGGAACAGGAACAAGATTTGGAGTCTATGGACTTTAGAAATAAAATCTATTGTTTGGAACTCAATGTTATCTCTGAAGAAATTAATGAAGATTCTAGAGATAAAGTTATCAATGGCATGGATAATCTTCTGGACTGGAATGATGTGATGGAGCCCAATATAGAGAAAATCTATGGAATTAACTGCAGCCATGTGACAATGGAAAAACTTTCAAGAGATGACCCAGTGTATTTTGAAAAAAAGAACAGAGATATGATTTTACAGCAGTATTTCAGCAACCTATTCAGAATGGATGGCAAGAAAATATTTGGGATAGAGGTAATTCCCATCAGACTCTTACTATATGACTATGGCTTTGACAGCAAGATTATTATGGAATACTGATAATGGAAGATTGGATACTGAAATTACTGGACTTAACAAGACTACTGAAGATGGAAGATGGAAAATGGAACTAATAGGGATAATAGAACAATGGCTACTGAAATTACTGAACCTAACAGATTCTGATGTGATGGATTAATTGAAATGTTTATTTTGACTATGGTTATGACAATAAGATTATCATAATTAGTAATGAGATGGATTAATCGATATGCTTATCTGGAAAAAAAAATTGATAGATATATTTCTTAAAGAATTGAAACCTCTCTTTGACTTTTTGTGGAAAGAATAAAGTAATGTTTATGAGATTTGATGATTAAGTAAGATAACTACTGGAGGAAAGTGATTTTATAATATGACTTAAGAGACAGGATTGTTATATATTATAGACTTATAACTGATTTGATCTTTGACAAATGGGAAGTCAATATTTTACTCTTTATTTTTTATTTTTGTTTTTTTTTTCTTTTTTTTCTTTTTGTTTAACTATTTTTGATTTTGTTTTTTGTCTTTGAATGTTTTATGATTTCGTCTTGTATGTTTTATGAAAATCTGAATAAAAATTATTGGAAAAAAAAAAAAAAAAAAAAAAGAAACATTTATCATGAGGTAGAGCGCATTGGGAATTTCTCTTTGTTCTCTGGGTTTTCTGACTGGTTTTCTGCATGGCCTGACTGGCACAACATTTTATTTTACATTGTTATGGTACTTGCTTTGTTGATTTCTGTTTGCTGTTGTTTGCAATGTATTCCTAATTTGATGCAATTGGCCTCGGTCTGTTTGGGCAAGCTCACACTGTCCTTTTCCCGAAAACCACAACCGACTTACATGGAAATGGCTTTGAGACCGATTTGGCAACCCAAGCAAGGAAATACAGATACCTGAGAGACTAGTCAGTCTCTCAGGACTGAAAGGGGGGACTGTTAGGGATAAATTGAAACCCCCAGTGCTTGTAAAACTATAATTCACTTGTCCTACCTAAACCAGCTTGGGCTTCACGGGAAATAGAACCAAAGTGGCCTTTATTTGACTTTTGATATAAAATGTCGGTTTATTTCCTGGTGACCTGACCCTTACCTACATTCCAGTGGCTCGCATAATAAAAGCCGGTTTAAGCTGGAAACTTCCCTGCTATGCATTTCTGTATCACATTTATGCTTATGGCCTTGCTTATTGTTACAAATGAATCTTGCATAGAAATGTCAAACGCTATTCCAATGTCCCACAAACCTTGACTTGTAATACTCCTTTGATATGTAAGCAAAGTAATATCATGTCTGTCTCCAGTTTAGGGGGCGCCCGGTTGCAGCTGGGCCTCCCCTTGAATGTTGCCTTTGTCTGTTTCTGCATAGTGCTTAACTCAAGGACATGCGAAGTATGCAGACATAGAGTCTGGGAGATAGTCTTAATGTTTCCACTCTTGTCCTTCCCCCTGTACCCCTTTACCTCCTTTCATATGCCCCAAAGCTATAACAGTTAGCAATTGCTTCTTTTGTACTTTATGACGTGAACCCGATATTGTAAACTTCGGGGTAAGCCTATATAAACTCTTGGACACCAATAAACGAGGATCCCATGCTGGCCTGCTTCGGCTTGTAAGTATTGGGTCCCCTTTGCAAAGGTTTTTGTCTCGTGTTACTTGATCTCTGATAGTGGGTTCATTTGCACTCAACTCCGCACTCTTCCCGGGTGTAATAAGCGAGTTGGGGTTGACATGGCGACTTGCGTGTTGGGTTTGGACCTAACAATACCACGGACCACCTGAATGAAGCTTGAGGACCACCAGTTTGGGAACCCCTGTACCACACCATGGACCACAGTTTGGGAACCCCTGTACCACACTATACCTTCATATATATACATTTTCCTTTTGAAAGCTGGTTAGTGTGTCAGAGTCACATTCTATGGCCATGATCCACAGAACTATTTTAAAGTTTGGGCATGTCCAATAGGACTATTTATTTATCATTTAAACAGCAGGTGCCTGTGGCATATCACAACCTATTTTTGATAGTGACTTCCGTTTCAAAAGCAGTTTGCCTTATGGCATGGAGAGCTACAGTTCAATAAACAGAAGCCAAAATCACTGTTGGACATGTGGAACTTGTTCAGCAGTAAATTTAATTTCAGCCTGCGGTAGGAGAGGGTTTGTCAGAGTTATGTGGAAATTAGACAGGAGAGGGAGAAGTGGAAAAAGAGGCTGTTTCTTTTTTTTTTAATGTTATGATCTTTTAAGGAAAAATTGTAATTAAGAAATGATATAAATTATTATGACTGAATTTGATCTGAAGGTATTTTTATTAAGATTTTAAAAAATAATTTCAGGAATAGATGCTATCTTGAGGATTATATGGTTGATTCCTTCTTATCCCTCTTATCATGTATTATAATAATAAATTTATTTATTGTATTTACTGTTGTTCAGAGCTCATTAATGTGGGGGATCTTTGGCAATGCTAGAGTACAGTCATTTGGTCTCCATTTATGTTCCCAAGGATCCATTTGTATGGAGAATGTTTTGTATGAACCAGGTTTTCCACAGATATACAGATGCCATTATTTTTGGGGTGTGTGTGAGAAATGATATATCTTCCCCCTGATCAAAATGCTCAGGGAGACCTTGAGATGAGATATGAAGTTGAGGAAGCATCCAAACTAGGAAATGTGGTAGTAATGGGTGACTTCAACTACCCAGACATAGACTGGCCGCATATGTGCTCCAGTCATGACAAAGAAGCAAAATTTCTAGATATTCTAAATAACTATGCCCTAGACCAGTTGGTCATGGAACCGACCAGAGGGACGGCAACCCTGGACTTAATCCTCAGTGGGGACCGGGACCTGGTGCGTGATGTAAGTGTTGTCGAACCAGTTGGGAGCAGTGACCATAGTGCTGTTAAATTAAACATACATGTAAATGGCCAATTGCCAAGAAAATCCAACATGGTCACATTTGACTTCAAAAGAGGAAACTTCACAAAAATGAGGGGATTGGTAAAAAGAAAGCTGAAAAACAAAGTCCAGAGGGTCACATCACTCAAAAATACTTGGAAGTTGTTTAAAAACACTGTATTAGAAGCTCAACTGGAGTGCATACCGCAGATCAGAAAAGGTACCACCAGGGCCAAGAAGATGCCAGCATGGTTAATGAGCAAAGTCAAGGAAGCTCTTAGAGGCAAAAAGTCTTCCTTCAGAAAATGAAAGTCTTGTCCGAATGAAGAAAATAAAAAGGAACGCAAACTCTATTAAAAGAAATGCAAGAAGACAATAAGGGATTCTAAAAAAGAATTTGAGGAGCACATTGCTAAGAACATAAAAACCAACAACAAAAAATTCTATACATACATTCAAAGCAGGAGACCATCTAGGGAGGCAATTGGACCCTTGGATGATAAGGGAATCAAAGGTGTACTAAAGAACGATAAGGAGATTGCAGAGAAGCTAAATGAATTTTTTGCATCTGTCTTCACAGTGGAAGATATAGGGCAGATCCCTGAACCTGAACTAACATTTGCAGGAAGGGATTCTGGGGAACTGAGACAAATAGTGGCAACGAGAGAGGAAGTTCTAGGCTTAATGGACAATATAAAAACTGACAAATCACCGGGCCCGGATGGCATCCATCTGACAGTTCTCAAAGAACTCAAATGTGAAATTGCTGATCTGCTTACTAAAATATGTAACTTGTCCCTCGGGTCCTCCTCCGTGCCTGAGGACTGGAAAGTGGCAAATGTAACGCCAATATTCAAAAAGGGACCCAGGAGGGATCCCGGAAATTACAGGCCAGTTAGCTTAACTTCTGTCCCTGGAAAACTGGTAGAAAGTATTATTAAAGCTAGATTAACTAAGCACATAGAAGAACAAGCCTTGCTGAAGGGAAAGTCCTGTCTCAGTAACCTATTAGAATTCTTTGAGAGTGTCAACAAGCATATAGATAGAGGTGATCCAGTGGACATAGTGTACTGAGACTTTCAAAAAGCGTTTGACAAGGTACCTCACCAAAGACTTCTGAGGAAGCTTAGCAGTCATGGAATAAGAGGAGAGGTCCTCTTGTGGATAAGGAATTAGTTAAGAAGCAGAAAGCAGAGAGTAGGAATAAACGGACAGTTCTCCCAATGGAGGGCTGTAGAAAGTGGAGTCCCTCAAGGATCGGTATTGGGACCTGTACTTTTCAACTTGTTCATTAATGACCTAGAATTAGGAGTGAGCAGTGAAGTGGCCAAGTTTGCTGACAATACTAAATTGTTCAGGGTTGTTAAAGCAAAAAGGGATTGCGAAGAGCTCCAAAAAGACCTCTCCAAACTGAGTGAATGGGCGGAAAAATGGCAAATGCAATTCAATATAAACAAGTGTAAAATTATGCATATTGGAGCAAAAAATCTGAATTTCACATATATGCTCATGGGGTCTGAACTGGCGGTGACTTACCAGGAGAGAGACCTCGGGGTTGTAGTGGACAGCACGATGAAAATGTCGACCCAGTGTGCGGCAGCTGTGAAAAAGGCAAATTCCATGCTAGCGATAATTAGGAAAGGTATGGAAATTAAAACAGCCAATATCACAATGCCATTGTATAAATCTATGGTGTGGCCGCATTTGGAATACTGTGTACAGTTCTGATCGCCTCATCTCAAAAAGGATATTATAGAGTTGGAAAAGGTTCAGAAGAGGGCAACCAGAATGATCAAGGGGATGGAGCGACTCCCTTACGAGGAAAGATTGCAGCATTTGGGGCTTTTTAGTTTAGAGAAAAGGCTGGTCAGAGGAGACATGATAGAAATGTATAAAATTATGCATGGCGTTGAGAAAGTGGATAGAGAAAAGGTTTTCTCCCTCTCTCATAATACTGGAACTCGTGGACATTCAAAGAAGCTGAATGTTGGAAGATTCAGGACAGACAAAAGGAAGTACTTCTTTACTCAGCGCATAGTTAAACTATGGAATTTGCTCCCACAAGATGCAGTAATGGCCACCAGCTTGGATGGCTTTAAAAGAAGATTAGACAAATTCATGGAGGACAGGGCTATCAATGGCTACTAGCCATGATGGCTGTGCTCTGCCACCCTAGTCAGAGGCAGCATGCTTCCAAAGACCAGTTGTCGGAAGCCTCAGGAGGGGAGAGTGTTCTTGCACTTGGGTCCTGCTTGCGGGCTTCCCCCAGGCACCTGGTTGGCCACTGTGAGAACAGGATGCTGGACTAGATGGGCCACTGGCCTGATCCAGCAGGCTCTTCTTATGTTCTTATCACAACAGCTAAATGTGTCATCATGAATGTGAGACTTGTGTCTGAGAAGAAGCAGCTCTCCATGTGGGACGCATTGTCTGAGCAGTGTGTCTGGAAACATTGCTTGAGGACAACTGAGGAACATTGCATGACAGAGGAAAAATCTATTATATCATTTAACTAGTACTATGGGCTGGTTCATGTGTCACACTACAGTTTTTAAACACTATGGTTTAATCACAACTGTGACTCCCCTGCACTGCACAGGTCCCCACATGGGATTAACAAACCATAGTGTGATTTGTGTTGGAATGTATGAGGTTCAACTCCAACTTGGTGGGTTGAGACTGCATGGGGTTAATAAGGGTAGCTAGAGAGCTAGACCTCTTGCTGGTTGAGGCTATACCTATCCCTTTGATCCTGCCCTGATAAGCAAAGGAATGTTGATCTCAGTTCCTTCCCACTTTCTCTGTGTTCTCTTTCTCTCGAGAGGGGAGCAGACATCTTCTCTTTGTCTCTCCTCTCAACCAGGATGAGGGTAAGTACTGGGATCAGTGCTCGTTGCTCCAGCATAGCCAGTTAAGCTAGATATAGAACTCTTTCCTATCAAGCATGTACTTCGAGAATAAAGTAGTAGTTTCTTATTTTAAAGCTTAAAGTCTCTGTCTGACTAATGGAAGGTAGAATCTTAGCAAAGATTCAAACACACACACACAGCTCGCTCAATACTCTCCGTTCCACAGCGCTACGCAACTTTGCTACGCATCTCAATAGAGAGAAATTCCGACAATTTGTTGTGTCATGTGAATCCAGATTGTGGCTTGTTTCAAACAAACCATGAGCAGTAAACCAGAAATAAGTAATACTAGACTTGCTCATGCTACTCAAGCGTCACATGGAGAGGGGGAGCCATGAGGGGACCCGTGTGGCATGGAGGGCACTTAATGATTAAACCATAGTTTAAAACAAACTATGGTTCCGTGTGCCATATGAACTAGTCCAATGTGTAACCTTGGGTGGTAATGTAGAGTGCAGGGCTGGGTTGTGGGAATTCTAATGTAAAACAACAACTCAGAAAAGTGAGTGGCCCTGCACAAGTCTTTTGCTGTGTCAGCCAACTCTGTGAAATAAATTTAATTCCACGTGTGCTTTGCTTTGTTTCTGGAAACAGGATAAACAGGTGGCAAATGTTGCTAAGGAGGAATCATTTTGTATCCTGAGTTAGGGTCCACAGCTCAGTGGATATACAAATGCTCCACGTGTAGAACGTTCCAGGTTAGGTCCCTGTCATCTCTAGTCAAAAGGACCTCAAGGTAAAAATCCCTGTCTGGGCCCTGGGAAGCCACTGCCTGGCACAATAGACAACACTGGGCTATTGACCAACAGTTTGGCTCAGTCTAAGGCAGCTTCTTTATCTGTTAATTTCAAGTGCCTAAAACAGTGATTCTCAAACGGTGCGCCCAGGCACACTGGTGCGCCCTAAGAGGTGGCTAGGTGTGCCTCAAATATTATGAAAGTATGTTTTAAAAATGAGAAGAAACCCATTTGTATAGGGTAAGTAATAGTTTTCTATAGTTTATTTTTATTCATAGTTTAAAATATATTAATATATTTTTAGTTTTGTACACGAAGTGCGCCAGAAAATTTTTATGTTTTACAGTGCGCCGCGAACCAAAAGAGTTTGAGAACCACTGACCTAAAAGGTAAAACTCTAGCTTTAATTTACATTATCTGAGTAATCCTCACAACCACCCTGTAAGGCAGGGGTCGGAAGCCTGGGGGCCAGGTGCAGCACTCCATGGCTATCTGGTCTTCCAGGCTCTCCACAGGCCATGCTTCCTTCCCAGGCAACTTTCCACAAAGCCCTGCTCCACATCCCCTCGGGTGCATTTGCCTAGGTGGCATGTGCCCTTGAACTGTGAAAAGTATCTCTTGCTCGCCTGGATGGGATTTAGAAACTTCTGACTTTTGCATGATTGGAATGTAGTCTCCAGTTTTGACCCCATCATCAGTTCTCCTAGCTCTGTCCATTCCCAGCATCCCACCTGAAAGATTACCCCTGAGAGAACGCAGCCCTCAAAAAGAGGTTGGAGATTGCTCACCCCTAGTCTAGTGTAAAGGTGGGGCAACTTTAGGTGGGATCTTCTTAATTTCCTTCTACCACTTCTTCTACTACTACTACTTCTTTCAACCAAGCAAAGCCAGGTGCAAAACAAGTATACACTTAGAATTTAAGAATTTTCAGTTCAGGATTTTTTTGAGTACCAAACCAAACTGAGTTTACAGTCCTTTTGCACAAAAGTCCACTGCTGGTACTCCCCAGCTTTCATAATTTCAGCAGTATAATTTAGGAGGGGGTTTTGTTGTTGCCACTGCTAAATAATTAGAAATCCTACTTCTAATCACCCAAAGATCAACCAGTAAATTCTGATCTGATCTGGTATAGGGCCACCAAGTAAAGTTGGAATTGTTACCCAAAATGTGCACCTCTAAGGCAGAAAACAGCAGCCACATGACTCATGTATGCAAACATTGCATCTTCTTTAATTTTCAGTAGAATTTACCTCATGATGTGGCTTTCTCTTGCAATCCACAATTGTCTGGTGATGGTAAGAAAATGCACAGAACACCTTTTTCACCCTTGACCTGAACACAACGGAGAGGACTAATTCATTTTTCAGGTAACCTGAGCTTCACATGGCTTGAAGGTAAAAGTTGAACCATGAAATTTGACTTCTGTGAGGTAAAACTACACCATACCAGTTTGCCCATTAGCACTACTGTAGCCTTTAATGTGTGGTTGCCACATGTGCATTGGAGGGAGGGAACTACCTATGAAGAGAATCATCCGTTAGTTTCTGGGTGCTTCCAGATAGGTGTTTATCCTGGGATGGGTAATCCTCACGCATGCACATTTTTCACAGCCGCCATTGACATCAAAATGCCAGCCTGTAATTCCCCCTCCCCTCTTCAGATTTACCAGTCCCCTCCGGGGCCTCAGCCTTCCATCCATCCTTGGTCGGTAAAATGAGTACCTGGCATATGCTGGGGGGTAAAGAAAGGCTGGGGAAGGAACTGGCAATCCCCCCCCATATATACAGTCTGCCTTGTAAACGTCGCAAGACGTCACCCTAGGAGTCGGAAACGACTCGCACTACAACTGCGGGGACACCTTTACGCCGGGGAAAGCCCTGTTAAGTGTTTTTTTAAAAAGTTCCCAACGTCCGTTTGCGGTATCTTAACGACCCGTTTCCAGTATGAATCCGGGGAGCACCCATTCGAACAATGCATTTTAGTCAAGCATCTGTGAAGAACGCAGACAAAGGAAAAGTAAAAAAAAGTGAGAAGTGGCGGTGGTGGAGAAGACGAGATAAAGGAAGAACGAGGCTGTAATCAGACTAGGTTCCGATAAGAGTGTGCTGTGGTTGCACCGGGCGAGCGACCAGCCGCCGGTCCAGAGCGGGACGTTTTCCTCAGCCCGCCTGCCCCTTTGCCAGAAGGACTGGGGAAGGAGGCGCCTGAGAGGGCGGCGCCCTTGGGCTGGAGGAAGTTTTTGCACTTGGGCGGCAGAAGGGGAAAGAGAAGAAAAGCGCTTGGGGCTGAGCGGCAGCCTGAGAGCGCGAGAGTGGCAAGGAGGAGCTTGCCGAGTCCATCACCTCTTCCACTCCAGCAGCAGCTCCCTCTGGGGGATTTTACAGTCATTGGACAGCCCTGCGTCTCTTTCTCCCTCTAGCTCCCGGCTGTAGCAGCTGCCCGCCGCCGCCGCTGCCTCGACTAGCAGCACGATGGGCGGATCTGGCTCCACTTTGCTGGACGAGAGCAAGTGCACCTACATCCGAGGTATATAGTTCAGGCGTGACTCGGCTTGGGAGGGTATCTCTGCAAGGGAAACGTGCAAAAGGAATTCTGCGAAAGATTTTCCCGTTCCTGGCTTGGGAAAGTGTGTGTGTGATGTATCTGTGTACGCGCTTGCTTGGGATGTGTGAGGTTGCGTGAAGGCTGGTATTAAAGCATCGAGAAACTTCGCAAGTGTGTTTATTCTTAAGTCTGGGAAGGCGGCCTTTTGTGGCCATGCGTTGGGGTTAGTTGCAAGCGCTTGAAGTGCCTAAGTTGCACTTCAACTTAGTGCCTTCGAAAGAAGGAGCGTCACATTTTATATTCCTTAAACATCCCAATCCCTAAAAAAGAATTAGGGTTTTTTTTTAGCATGTGTGCTGTTTCATTGCCAATTCAGGGCTCCTTCAGGCTAGTCGCCGCAGTCGTCGCCACCGCTTGGAGCTCGTATGAAAGGGTGACTCGAATAACGACTTTATATGCACGCAATCCTTAGCTCCTCACGTGCGAAGGAGCCCTTCCGATGATCCGACAGGAGGACACGTGAATGCTGAATCCTATGAACGTTTACTTCGCGTTTGGGCTGCAACCCCCGTATTGAGAGTAAGCGCCACTGAACTTGATGAGACTTCCTTCCGAATAAACACGGAAAGGGTCGGGGTTCCGTCAAGGGCTGTGTGATGAACATACACTTGCAGGGCGATCCTATGCATTTTTACCAGTGAGCAAAGCAGGACTTATTCCCAGTAACGCTAACTCTTCTTAACTGGGAGTAAGCCCCATTGAATTTATTTGGACTTTCTTTTGAGTAGACACAGTTAAGATTGCACTGTAGTGTTGTAGTCTTAGTTCCGGGCAGCCAATAGATTTTTAAGGATGTTGGTTCCGCTGGAGGAGATCCAGGCATAAACGAGCTAGAAGTATACATAGCAGAAAATGTTAGGTGAATGAATTGGAAAGAGAGATGCTCTTTACAGTCTGCAAAATGGAGAAGAACTGTACATTCGTGGCGGCTGTGGCAACTATCCAAAAACAGGTGGACATGGAATTCTGATACTTGGAGGTACATATAGAGCTTACCTGTTATAATCACCTCTAGGGAGGAACAGGCAGTTCTTGGCTCCCTGAATAATTACAACAGGCTGTTGCTTAACCCTATAGTGCGTTTTCTCACTGCTACTCAAATATCCTGAAGGAGATTTTAAAAATTGTTTTCTTGATTTCAGCATGATATGGGTGCAGCTGCAGCCATTTGCCAATCAGTTAGATGAACCTATTAATAACATTTTGATAACTAGTAACAAAAAGGTGCCCCCAATTAAAAAAAAAGATATTTGTAGGGCAAGTGCTTATAAAAATTTCAGATGGAAAGCAAAAGAGGCATCCCCTCTTACACAAGACAGAAGGGGAAATGCTTGTTCTAATATAATGCTTGCTGTTTTCTTTTTCTTTTTTCTTATATGTGGATTTATGCAATTGGGTGGCAGCTTTTCAAAATATGTATTCTACTGGTGGAATCCCTAAACAGACTCTTGCTGAGTAATTGATTCAACAAGCAATAAAATATGAATAAAATCAATTCAATTACAAGAAAACAAAACAGACATCAGGACAACATACTAAACTCAAAAAGCCAGTTAACAGCCAACTACTGTGGCAAAACATTTCTGAATAGTTATGCCTTAACTAGCCTTCTAAAAGAGATCAGTGAGTGAGTTAGGTGCACCTCCCTGGGCATCCCACAAAGCTTCTGTTGCTGCTAGGAGACTCTTGTTCCTTTGTGCCACCTGCCTAGCTGCTTAAAGCAGAGGAACTTGAAGCAGGTACTCTACAGAATATCTGAGCTTGTGGGGATACGTAGGAGAGGAAGCACTCCTTATAATCATTTCTATATTCTGTCATTTTTGTCACATCTTTGAGTACATATACATGGTGCTTTACAACCCTGACTTGTTTGCCCACAAGCAACCCTTTGAAACATGGATCTGGCTAGTCCTTTGGATGGAAGACCACTGGGGTGTTATGTAAGAGCAGAGCAGAAGTCTAATCTCTATTTAAAAATGTTAAGAAGAGAGGTGTGTGGACTGACAGTAGGTCCATGTCTCTAAAAGTGTTTAATTAGTTAAGCCTAAAAAGGTTCAAAGAACTGCATCATGCTCTAACAGGACTTTACAGGTGGCTCACTCTGGTGTCACTATAGCCTCTACTAACTAATCTGGAAAGCAGAGACAGGGTGATAAAATCCACAGGGCAATAGAGTTGATGTTGCATATCATGTAGTGATGAGAATCCTTCTGTCATCTGGGGCCCTCACTTTTTTGCTTTTGGTCTCCCTAGAAAAAAAGAATTTGAGGAGCTTATTGCTGAAAACATCAATACAGTAGGGCCCCACTTTATGGCTCTTCGCTAATGCAGTGGTCTCAGTTAGATGCAATTAGACTTAAGTCCCACTCATACGGTGCTTGTTCCACTTTTACGGCAGTTTTCGGGCGTTGGGCCCCATTCTATTAAATGAGTTCCGCTTTTCAGAGGTTTTTGCTTTTCAGCGGGGGTCTGGAACGTAACCCGCCATATGAATGGGGCCCTACTGTACAAATAAAAAATTAAATACATAACATGAGGAAAAGTTGCTGAAGAAGCTTAGAATGGTCAAAAGAGGAAACGTCTCAAAAATGAGTATATTAGTTAAAAGGATGTTGAAAAAGAGAATCAAGAGTGTCAAATCTGTTCAAGAGACTGGGAGGTTATTTAAAACCACAATAATAGATGCTGAGCTGGAATGTGCATCACAGATTAGGAATAGAACAAGTCCAGGAGGATGCCACATTGGCTAATAATCAGAGTAGAGGAAGTTATAAAAGGAAGGAGTCTGCTTTTAAGAAGTTTAAAGTGCTCACAGGAGGAACACAGAAAGCAGCACAAACTGGCAAAACAAGTTGACCATCTCATAGGCAAGGAAAACAAAATTGACATCAAAATTGATAATGAAACTTCCTTTAAATACATTGGAAGCAGAAGACCAGCCATGGCAGTGGTTGAACCATTAGATGAGAAAGGAGTGAAAGAACGATAAAAGGAGTACAGGGAAATTTCAGAGAGTATAATTATTATTTACTTAAATCTTTGCTGTGGAAGACGATGGATAGATACTCATGCCTGAACTGCTTTTTCAGGGTGTGTTTGAATTGAATAGAGGTGAAAAGAAAGAAAGTTCTAGGGCTCATTGGCATTAAAGTGATCAAGTCACTGGATCCAGATGGCATAGATCTGAGAGCTCAGAGAACTGAAATATGGAATTGCTGATGCTGCCCTGGGTCCTGCTGGGAAGAAGGGCGGAATATAAATCAAATAATAAATAAATAAATCTCCTTCAAATAAAATGCAATGTCACTAACATCAGCCTTCTTACTGGAGGACTGGACATTAGCCAACCTGATGTTGATTTTTAAAAAGGGGTTTCAGGAAATTACAGACCAGTTAGACGAATGCCTGTTCTATATAAATTTGTGAAAATCATTATTAAAGATAGAATCATTTACAGAAGAACAAGCCTTGCTGAGGAAGAATCAGCATGGTTTATGCAAAAGAAAATATTGTCTCGCCTATCTTGGAGTTGAGTGTGTCAACAAGAATGTCAATAGGGATGCTGTCATAGGCATCATCAAGGGTCAAGACTTCCACAATGCTTTTTACAAAGTCCCTCACCAACGGCTCCTGAGCATTAGCAGTCTTGGTGTGTAAGAATGGGTGTTCTTATGGATCAGTAAGTGGTTAAATAATGGAAAGCTGAGAATAGGAGTAAACAGACAGTTCTCACAATGGAGAGTAGTGGGTGATCCCCAAAGATCTCTGTTGGGATTTATACTATTTCATTTTTTAAAAATGATCTGGAGTCAAGGATGAACAGTGAAGTGCCTAAATTTGTAGATGACAAGGATGGTGAAAACCTATGCAGATTGTGAAGAGCTCCAAAAGGGTCTCTCTAAACTGGGTGAATGAAAGACCAAATGAGGTCCAATGCTGGTAAGTGTGAAATGATGCAGGTTGGGGTGCAGGTAGATATAAACAGATGAGGTCTGAATTGACAGCAACTCACCAAGAAGGAGATCTTGGAGTTGTGGCAGATATCTCAATAAGAACATCAGCCTAGAATGCCAATGTTTAAGGTAAATTTCATACTAGAGATTATTAGGAATGGGAATGAGATTAATATGAAGGCTCTTATTTTATCAAAATGCCTTTCTATAAATCTATAGTAGGTCTGCATTTGGAGTATTGTGTTCAGTTCTGGTGGTTCCAGCAAGATGGATATTGTAGAGCTGAAAAGGATGACCAAAATGATCCTGCTGCTGGTGGTGGTGGTGGTGGTGGTTGGAACACAACTTCTGCTACAAGGGTAGGCTAAGGGGTTTCTTCATTTAGAAAGAAAGAAAAAGATGACCAAGAGGGAACATGGTAATTTGTAAAATTATGCATGATGTGGAGAAAGTGGAAAGACGTCTTTAAACACAACAAGTAATTAACCTAATGGAATTCACTGCCACAAGACATGGTGGTGGTCAATGGCTTGGACGGCTCTAGAAGGGGATTAGACAAGATAATGGAGGATAGGTCTGACAACTATTTGCCACAATACAATGGAAATGAACTGCCTTCAAGTCGATCCTGATTTATGGTGACTCTATGAATAGGGATTTCATGCTAAGCGGTATTCAGAGGGGGTTTACCATTGCCTTCCTCTGAGGCTAGTCCTCCCCAGCTGGCTAGGGCCTGCTCATCTTGCCACAGCTGCACAAGCCGGCCCCTTCCTTGTCCACAACTGCCAGCTGGGGCGCAACTGGGCTCCTTGGGACTATGCAGCTTGCCCACGGCTGCACAGGTGGCAGGGCACGTAACCCCTGAGCCACTCACTGTGGGGGTGATCTTTAGCTGGCCCTTGACACACTGTAGACATGAGCAGGGATTTGAACTCGCAGACTCTGGACTCCCAGCCAGGCTCTCCTCCCCCCTGTGCTATACCAGCTGTGTATTATAGCTGCATAAAAACCCCATGTTCAGAGACAGTATTCCTCTGAATGTACCAGTTGCTGGGGGCAGTAATGGGGGAGGGCTATTGCTTTTATGGACTCTCTTCCGGGCTTCTCAGCAGTATTTGGTTTGCCACAGTGGGAAACAGGATTCTGGACAAGATGGGCTTTCAATCTGACCTAGCCTGTCACTTTTATGTTATGAATTATATAAACTGTGTAGATTTTGCATAATTCTACAGAAAAATTAATTAGAATTTATACTGCTTCTGATAGTCCTTTGGAGAGGCAAAGGACTATGAGCACTGATAACACTGCCGCAGATACTGGAAATTAGTAGCCTGTCTACAAAAATGTTTATGTTTGTGATATTTCACTTTCAAGAGTAACTTTGACCAGAAAATATTTTAAAAGAAACCTATTCCTGGAAAACTGATTTTTGTATTTAGTGCCAAAATTTGTCTGTAAAATTGTGGAATAAACATACCTCTGCCCTAGACAAAGAGTTCTTGAGAGGGTGTTGCTCTATGCTGGCAATCAAATGACTTTCAGAAACTTACCAGTCTCTTGCTTTTAGTTTTTCATTGAGCTTTTTGTTCCTGTGCTGCTGTTTACAGCACACAAACATAAATCAATATAGGAGAAATGAGGGACAATCATAAAATGGGAAATAAATGTGCTTTACTGCTAAGGTGACACTCATTAGAGAGTAGATCTGTTTTGGCCAGTGCGCCATCACATAATCTTTGGCAGCTCTAAAGAAGTGCAACAATTTTGGAATAATTCTTAGTATAAATTAAGATCTGCCTCAAAGACTGAAGTCCCATAGGGCTAACTCAGGTCACAATCCAGCTACAGTTAAGCTCTTTCCTGTACCATTATTTTAAATGGTCAAATTAAACACATGCTTATTCTGCCCTATTTGTCCAGTCTCATTAAATTAATAGACAAAAAGATGTGACCATATTACTTTTTCTGTGCATAAAGAGCCTTTCATGTGTGATTTAGCCTCACTGAACTGAGTAGTTGTCCATGAGCCAACTATCAGTGCATAACCTCAAATAGTCTAGTAGCAACCATGATGAAATCATGTTGGGAATAGCCTTTCTTTATGTGTAACTGATTCTGGTTCTGGCAGAATTTGTTCCATTAGAGATGAATGTGGGATCGGGATTGGATGCCTATGCAATAGTTATTAATGCTTGCTCTATGCGTTGGAGGCTATCCAGCACAAGTCAAAGTCTTTGGGTGCATGAGGATTGCAGGGGTCAGATTATCTTTTAATTCCCAAAACAATATAATGCAGAAGAGGTCAAATAACACATTCTTTCCTTAAGTGTGGTCCTGACTGCTCATATTGGGAATAGTATTAAGTACCCAAGTATTAAATAGTGTAATGTGGAAAAGATTTGCATGACATAAATAAGAAAGGTGGTTATTGGTGATAAATTATATAGCAATAAGATACCAACTTTATGTTAATCAAGGTACACACAGCTCAGCTTTGAGTGATGTAACTTGGAATATAAAGGATGCCTGAATTAAGTATATTCTGCATAGGGTCCACAGGTTGTCACCTGCCCAGAGATGGCTTCTGTTTCTTTAAAATACACACAGTGCCAGAAGGTCAAGTGGGCACTGCACCTCTTATCCTGCTGCTTGGCCAGTCCTTTTGCTTACCCTTTCTTTCTGCTGTTCACACTCTCTTAGTGCTGCACAGCTTTTAAGAAGACGGGCTTCGTCTCTACAACCTGGGAAACTTATTTGTATGCAAGGTTTATGCAAGAGATGCAGTAGCCAGTGAGAATGCAGTTTCTCTTGGTCGTTTCATCCGACTGAAAGGGGGAAACTTACACAAAATAAAAATTAAGATAAGGTATTCTGTTGGTTACTTTGCCCTTAAGCAAAGATCTTACATTGCATCATGCTGGCAAAAATACAAAGCTGATCCTTGTTGGACCAGTTGAAGAAAATGTCAAGAACGTGTTTCCAGCCACCCGGTGTAGAATTTCATTATATTGCAACACCATTTTAACAAATGTTTGTAGAAGTACAGGTCGGCAGATGCTCCAGATTTAATATAACTTACGCTGCAATCCAAACCATGCCCATTCAGAAGGAAATTCTATTGAATTCAGTTGGGCTTACTCCCAGGAAAAGTGGTTAGGATGGTAGCCTTACTGCATGATACAATACATACACTCTGAAGTAAGCTCCACTGCTCCAGTAAATTCAACTGGAATCACTCTGAAATATATGCATAGAATTGCAGCTGAAATCAGTGCAACTTAATTTTGCACAAAACTACTTAGGGTCCCCGTGTGTGAGAATGCTTTCATCCACCTGATCATCTGGTCTGTGAAATAGCGTGTTGATCCATAGTCTGTGTGAGTCTTCAGCCATTCTCCTGGTGAGAATCCATATGGAGCACTGCTGGGAAGCAGCTTGGAAAGATCACTTACCTGAATTCACCCTAAATCTAAGAGGCATAGTTTGATAGATGAAGACATTTTGAACATTTCAGGTCTTAAATATAGCTGCTGCTATCGTTTAGGTCCCCGCTATGTTATCTCAGTTTTGTATCGGGGCTAGAAACTCATTCAAAATGAATAATTAGCAACATGGGTTTTAAAACCACTTAAATATGAAATAACAATACTGCAAATGGGCATCCATTAATTACAGCTGGCCTTATCAAGTCAATTTCCTCCAAAGGACTGAATGAAGAGGTACATCTTCAGGTGGTACCAAAAGCCAAATAGTGACAGCAAGCCATACCTGCATTGGAAGGGAATTCCATAAACCATCACTATTTTGCGTGATTTTGCTATGGGTGTCACCCACCAAGAAAACATAAAGTAGAGTCTCCCCTGCTGATATCAGTGCATTGAAGAAAGTAGGTCCTAAGTCATTTAACTTTATACATTAACATGAACACTTTTTGAATTGGGCTTGGTAGGATCTAATATGAAACCCTTTCTTTCAGGTCTCTTTATGATATTTCCCCCACCCTGCTTTTATTGCTACATTGTTGGTTTTTGCTTTCTCTGCCTTTTCACTCCTTTATTTAAAGAGTTCAGTCAAATCTACCTATTTGATTGCTTGTTAAACTTGCTTGAAGGAAAGGTGAGGCTTGTCTTAAAAAATACTGTCAACAGCTATCTTTCAAGAGCTATCTGAAATTTACTTCCATAAAGACCTTTGCCTCCTTCCCTTGTTCATGCAACTTGCATTGACTCACAATATTTGTGCAATCCTTATTCTTCCTTCCTCCTTTTTGCCTGCGAGATAATTTAAATTCTAAGATTTTCAGAATAGAGACCTTTTTACCTTATAAAGCAGTAAACATATCAATGGTGCTTTGCAAATTTTTTATATATAAAAGCCAGAATTCTCAAGATTCTGTCACACTCTAATGTGACCAAGAAATATAATCCAGGACGAAGCTATGGAGATGAAGGGGTGGGGCTCTGAGGGTAGGACTTGATTATCAATGACTGAGGTCACTGGAATCTCTAGGGAGAAGTGGCTGGTTTAACCCCCACCTTATGCTTCCCCGCCCCCTTTATTTTTCCCTTGTAAGTGCTTGGTTACCATTCACTCCTGTGGGACTGTACTTGGAGGTATTGTTGCAGTGACCTCATACCTGTCTTCAATCTCTGAACAGCCCTTGCAATAAGATCAGTTTCCCCCAACTTGGAGCCCTCCAGATTTTCGTGGACTACAGCTTCCTTCAGCCCTGGTCAGTGTGGCCAATAGTCAGATATGATGGGAGTTGAAGTCCAGAACATCTGGAAAGTACCAGGTTGCAGAAAACTGCAATGGACAATCCTTTCCTTGACACCTCCTCCCATCATAATGATGAGGATTTTGCCAGAGAATTTGCTATTTTGGAACTTCTGTGTTGTACAGATGGAAATTCTGTTTTCTAACAGAAAAGCAGTGTACTTAGCCCATTGCTTTCTGAAAACCTGTCCTTTTGGGTGAAAGCTGCAGCCAGGGGTGTAGTCATACAGGTCATGGGGAGTTGTAGAATCCTTACATTTTTGGGAGCAGGGTCTCAGCAGGTTCCCTGTGTATGAGCCAATTAACATGAAAGGGGAGCATGTTAGCCCCGAGAAGAGTCTTTTCACTTGGCTAACAACATGCTTCCTTGTCTTTTCATGCTAATTGGAGCCAATCAGAGTGAAAGAAGGTGAGTCAGTCACTGAGGAGAGTCTTCTCAGCAGCTAACACACACATCCCTTTCTGCTGATGGGCTCCTAGGGTAAGTGAGAAGCGTGCTTCATGGCAAAGTACCTTAGTTTCCCCAATCCTAGTCCCACACTTGGCTTCACTTCAGAATTCTAAAAACCAAACAATTCTGGCAATGTTTAGCCCTCAGAGAGGGAGATTGAATGGTGGAGGAGGAAGTCTATGCACACAACAGTTTTATTCTGGTTCTATAATTTTGTAATTGCAGGAGATGGTGAATCCCGCAGTATGACTATGAGGGGGCGTGGTGTGACTATCATGAAGGGACTGTGCACTTCTGTATTTGCTGCTACTCTGTTGGCTGCAGCTGTCCTATAAAATGAGCCTGCACTTTATTGTGGGTTAAGCACTTGAAACCACAAAACCATAAATTGTAACAGCAAATGAAATATTTGGTCAGGTGAGAAGCAACTGTCTGTTGCTTTGGGGGCACATCCCATTTCAGGTTTATGCCTGTAGAACCTAAAATCTATTGTTGGAAGAAACTCTCTAGCACAAATCTGTTGGTTTTATTTTACATTTTCCTTTGCTGAATTCTGACAAGATGTTTTTCTGGATATATATTGGACAGGGGCTGTAAAAGAAGGTTCACAGGTTCTTTTTAGATGTGCTATGAATCCATGATATCTGGCTGAAGAAATTTCATGTGTAATTTGAGGCATATTAAAGAGAATTATTTATTTATTTATTAGATTTATATCCCACTCTTTCTCCTAGGAATCTATAGGACTATAGGATCACAATTTTTCTTTGTGCCCAGAACACAGAGAACCTGTCCTGAGCAGGTGCAGAGTACATTTTTCTTGCCACTGTGTAAATTACAAAGAGTCCCCACACAGGGAAAAAGGAAGGGCCTCGTGATCAGAGGAAGATTCCAGGGAACTGAGCACTGGGGTCAAGCTTTGGATTATCAAATTATCAAGGCAGGAGTGCAAACACAGGAGCATTCGCAGAAGAAATTCAAAGGGCTAGAGGGGCTGGTTTATATCAAAATTGTCACACGGATGTTTCAGTCTGCTTGACTCAGCATAACTACAATTAGGTGTGCTCATATCATTTAATAGGTGTGGTGTTAAACCAGAATAAGAACAATTTAGGGTGGTACAATGAAGTACTGACAAAACAGGGCAAAATTAACACACACACGAAAAGGTTGAATGACAGGAAAAACAGCCTTGGCAATTAGATCTAAAAGACTTAAAAAGAGGCATGAGCCTCTTTTTACAGCATGAGCCATGTCGTATTGAAGCAAAAAATAAAATAAGTGAACCTTGTTCTTTCTGTGATTACAGGAGAGAGGGGAAATGATTGTGCAGAGCTTGCAAGACTGCATAATGTTATTTTTTTTTCTACAGGTTTTGGGCTGAGGGCTTGGTCTGTGCTAATTAGTTTCACAACCGTTATCTCCAAAGAAGGTTACTTCCCAGTTTTGCTTTGGGGCAAGGCAAAGGTTACCAATGTGGTGCCCACAGGCGAACATGTGTCTGCAGAGTTCTTTGCTAGTGCCCACAGGGTTCCCCTTACCCTGCTGAAGTTTGGCTTGGAAGAAGCATCTTATTGCAGTCAGTAAAATAGGTTGTCATGTGCGCTTGGTTGTGGGGTGTATGCGGTACCCACAACAGTTTCTTCGGTTTGCAAATGTACCTATAGGCCTAAAATGGTTGGCAACCCCTGAGATAAGGGATGGCCAGACTTCAAAAGAGGAAGAGTCAAAGCAGCAAAGCAGGTCTGTATATTCCCAGAGATAATGTGTAAATTAGAGCTCTGGATAAGTGCAGTGGTCTCTGTTGACTTCTTTTTAATAAACCAATGAACCCACCATGTGGTTGATGCTGACCGTTTTAACATTGTGAACTTGAGATATTGTCAGCTCTACACTGCATCAGCAGTGCCAGGGGGGGCTGGAAATTCCTGGGTCTTTGGCAGGGAAGGAAAGTCCTTAGCCAGCAGTCGGGTTGTAAATCTGCCAGGCCTATCCGAAGCGTACTTGCCGAGTCAGAAGTCCAGAAGCGAGGTCAGTGGAGGTCCGGGATCAATTGCCAAGGAGGTCAGTCAAAGAGATGCTGCAGGGAAACTAGGTCTACACAAAGCCACGCCTGACGTTGCAGTCAACAACAAGCTGCAGCCAAGGTGTGCCTTATAAAGAGCAGGATGGACAGCAGGTGTGAGCCCTCAGCGTTTGGGCCTGAAGGAGACAGGCCTGCCCCTCTTCTGCCTGACCTTCTGCTGTCTACGTTCTGCAGGTGAGGGGGGAGTATCCTGTTCACTGGCTGCAGGGCCTCTGCTGTCCCTGGGGTGCTCTGCAGCTGAGGGGCAGAAGGAGCTGGATTCTCAGGAGGCTCCTCCGTGTCTCCTGCTGCTCCTGGGTCTGCTGCTGTTACTCCCGAGTCATCCTCATCTGAGGAGTCCTCTGACGGGGCCATGACACTATCCCCCGCCCCACGACCAACCCTCCGCCTCCCGCCGGGGCCCGGCTTATCCGGGTAGCGCTGGTGGAAGCGCCGGACCAGACGAGGGGCATGCACCCGCGCCGCATCTTCCCATGAGCGTTCCTCAGGGCCGTACCCCTGCCAGTCTATGAGGTACTGGAGGCAGCCCCGATGCCTCCGGGAGTCCAGGATCTGGGCCACTTCGAATTCCTCTTCCCCGTTGACTTGTATCGGTGGTGGGGGCCGTGGTTGACTACCCAAGGGGTGAGGCGGGAGAGCGGGAGTCAGCAGTGATCTATGGAAGACAGGGTGAATGCGGAAGGAGGCAGGGAGTTGGAGCCGGAACGCCACCGGGTTAATCTACTGGGTGATCCGGAAGGGACCTGCATTCCGAGCCTCCAGCTTGTGAGACGGCCGTTGCGACCGCAGGAATTTGGTTGAGAGCCATACCCGGTCGCCTACCTTCAGCGGCGGGCCTGGTTGGCGGTGGCGGTCAGCAAAGTGCTTATACGCGTCCTTGGCCTGCTCCAGCTGCTCCTTCAGGACTGCCTGCAGGGCTTGCAACTCCTGCAGCATGACATCTGCAGTGGGGACTGGCGACGGGGGTCGCACTGAGGGGAAGAATCGGGGGTGGTAGCCGTAAGAGGCAAAGAACGGGGTCTGACGCATGGAGGCATGCACGGAGTTATTATACGCGAACTCCGCCAGCGGTAACAGATCCACCCAATTGTCCTGTTGGAAGCAGGTGTAACACCGCAGGTATTGTTCGACGGTGGCGTTGGTACGTTCTGTTTGTCCATCTGATTGAGGGTGGTGGGCGGAGGACAAGTGGATCTGGACGTTCAGGGCCCGAAACAGGGCCTGCCAGAACCGGGCGGTGAACTGGGCTCCTCGGTCAGAGATCAGGTGGTCGGGGAGGCCGTGTAACCGGAAAACCTGGGTCAAGAACAGTTGCGCAGTTTCTGGGGCAGAGGGTAGGCCGGCACAGGGGAGGAAATGGGCCATCTTGGTGAACAGGTCTACGACTACGAGGATGGTGGTCATTCCCCGGGAGGCCGGTAAGTCCGTCATAAAATCCAGGGAGACCGAGCGCCAGGGACTGGGGTGGTAGGCAGTGGGAGCAGGAGCCCCGGGGGCTTGCCGGGGTGGCTCTTGGCTCGCTGGCAGGTATCACAGGCTGCTACATAGTCCTTGACGTCCACTTGGACCCGGGGCCACCAGAAATCCCGTAGGACCAGGTGGAGGGTTTTATACGTTCCAAAATGCCCTGCCGGCTGGCTGTCATGGCAGAGGTGGAGCACCTCTCCCCGCAGAGCTCCCGGGGGAACGTACAACCGGTTCTGGTGATACAAGAGGCCCTGCTGCAAGGAAAAGGGGCTGTCCCGGGTGGGCATCCCTGACTGGAGCTCTCGCTGCTGGGCCAGGGCGTAGGGGTCCTTTTGCTGCTGTTCCTGCACCCGGTCCAGGAGGGGTTGCGGCTGGTGGGTAGCGGCGAAGTTCTCTGGGCGAAGAATTGGGCGAAGGGGGCGATCGACCTGCTCGGCTCAGTATTCTGGCTTGCGAGAGAGCGCGTCTGCTAGGGTGTTTCGGCGGCCAGGGAGGTAGGTGACCGTGAACTGGAACCGGGAGAAAAACAGGGACCACCGGATCTGGCGTTGGTTCAGCCGTCGGGCGCTTTGCAGGTGCTCCAGGTTTCGGTGGTCTGTTCATACCTGGACCGGATGGCGTGCCCCTTCCAGGAGATGACGCCAGGTCTCGACGGCTACTTTGATGGCCAGTAACTCCTTCTCCCAAATGGTGTAGTTTTGTTCCGAAGCGTTGAGTTTCCGGGAGTGGAACGCACAGGGGAGCAGGGACTGCTTGCTCCCCACCGGCTGAAGTAGGACCGCTGCCACTGCCTTATCCGATGCATCAGCCTCCACTATGTAAGGTCGGGTAGGGTCAGGTTGCTGGAGGATGGGTTCAGATGTAAAGGCGTGTTGGAGGCGCCGGAAGGCCTGTTGAGCGGCCTCGGTCCAAACAAACTTCTCTTTGCCTCGAAGCAGGTCTGATATGGGCGTGGTGAGTTCGGAGAAGTGGGAGATGAACCGGCGGTAATAGTTGGCGAAGCCCAAGAAGCGCTGCACATCTTTGGGGCTTCGCGGAGCTGCCCAGTGGAGGATGGTCTCAATTTTGGCGGGGTCCATCTGGATACCCGAGGGCGAGATCCGATGGCCTAGGAAATCCATGGTCGTGAGGTCAAAGGCGCATTTTTCGAGCTTGGCGAAGAGGCGGTGCTCCCGCAGGCGCTGCAGCACCGCTCGAACGTGCTCCTTATGTTCCAAGGGGTTCCGCAAGTAGATCAGGATGTCATCCAAGTAGATCACCAGGAAGCGGTCTAGGAGGTCCCGGAAGATGTCGTTCATGAAGTGCTGGAAGACGGCAGGAGCGTTGCACAAGCCAAACAGCATCACGGTGTACTCAAAGTGCCCATAACGGGTGCGGAAGGCCGTCTTCCACTCATCGCCCTCCCGCATACGCACCAGGTTGTAGGTCCCTCTCAGGTCTAGTTTGGTGAAAATGCGAGCGTCCCGCAGCCGCTCTAACAGTTCTGGGATCAGGGGCAAAGGGTAGCGATTCCAAACTGTAATCTGGTTGAGGGCGCGGTAGTCATTGCACAGCCGGAGTTCCCCACATTTCTTTTTGACAAAGAGGACAGGGGCGGCTGCAGGGGACGTGGAAGGGCGAATGAACCCTCGGCGCAGGTTCTTGTCGAGGAACTCTCTGAGGGCTGCCAGTTCGGGTTCTGACAGGGAATAAAGCCGGCCCACGGGAATCTTGGCTCCGGGGAGCAGGTCAATGGGACAGTCGTAAGGACGATGGGGCGGCAACTGGTCTGCCTCTTGCTTCCCAAACACATCCGCGAACTCCCGGTACTGTTCCGGTAAGGCCTCGGGCACGGAGCTTGCCTCCTGGGTCATCAGGATGCGCTCCTTCGGCCTCCAGCAGTTGGCTTGGCAATAGGGGGATCCGAGGGTCAGTCGGCCCGTGGACCACTGGATGATGGGGTTATGCCGCTGGAGCCATGCCAGGCCCAGCATGACCGGGAAGTGGGGTGCGGCAGCCAGGTAGAACTGGAGGCTTTCCTCGTGCTCCCCCAGGGCCATGTCGAGCGGCACTGTCTCCTGTACTACAGGGCCCGAGGCGAGAAGCCGGCCATCAATAGTCTCCACCAGGAGGGGGCGGTGAATGGGTTGACTAGGAACCCGGTGGAGCTTGGCAAAGGACACGTCCATAAAATTGCTGGTGGATCCTGAGTCCAGCATGGCGGGTACTTGTAGGGTCCCCCTTCTGGGGACTGTCAGTGCGATCAACATGGTCAGATGCTTGGGCGGTGAGGAACTGAGGTGGCAGGCCCCTTGAACCATGAGGGTGCCCCGGCTCAGGGGCCTGTGAAGGCCGGGGCATGGGCGTTTCCCGAGGCAGGGGCTGTGGGTCGTTTCGCGGAACACTGGGCTGCAAAATGTCCCGGGGTCCCGCAATACAGGCAGAGGCCCTGTTGCCGGCGTAGCAGCTTTTCGGCCGCAGAGAGACGTGGCCGAGCCCCTCCCAGCTGCATCGGTTCTGCCGGGGGTGTAGGGTCCTTGCCGACAGGCTCCAAGGGCCCAGCCACTGGGGCTGATGCTCTGTAGACTGGCCGGGGTCGGTTGGCAGCACGCCTGCTTTCCAGCCTCCCGTCAATCTGGAGACACAGGCGTATGAGGGCTTGCAGGGTTCCAGGGCGCTCCACCCTAGCTAGCTCATCCAGAAGCTCATCCGACAGCCCCTCCTGAAACTGGTCCATGAGAGCGGCTTCGTTCCAGCCCAGGGTTTGTTGCAATAGACGAAAGTCTGTTACATATTCCCCCAAGGGGCGTCAGCCTTGCCGCAGCCTGCGTATCCGGCGGTTGGCTGTGGCAGATTGGACTGGGTCCTCGAACATAGCCTTCAGTTCTCTGGTGAAGGCGGCTAGGTCGTTGAGCATGGGGCTCCGCTTGAGGAGCAGGGGCGTGGCCCATCTAGCTGCCGCCCCGGTGCAGAGGTTAATCAAGCATCCCACCCGGGTCTTATCATCTGGGAAGGCCTCTGGGCGTAACTCCATGAAGAGCTGGGCCTGGGCCAAGAAGGCTGAGAGCTGGTCGGAAGCCCCAGTAAATTTCTCTGGGAGAGTCACAGGGCACTTGGCTCTCCCTGTAGGGAGAGGGGGTGGGGCTGCTGCTAGCTGGGTTTGCAAGCCTTGGACAGCCAACAGCAGCTGGTCTACTTGTGAGCACAGGAGCAAGTTTTCCTGCTGGAGTTGCTCCATGGTCAGCACTTCCCCCACTCCTTTGTTGCCTGCTTTGTTTGGGCTGACTGCAAACTGTCAGCTCTACACTGCATCAGCAGTGCCAGAGGGGGCTGGAAATTCCTGGGTCTTTGGCAGGGAAGGAAAGTCCTTAGCCAGCAGTCGGGTTGTAAATCTGCCAGGCCTATCCGAAGCGTACTTGCCGAGTCAGAAGTCCAGAAGCGAGGTCAGTGGAGGTCCGGGATCAATTGCCAAGGAGGTCAGTCAAAGAGATGCTGCAGGGAAACTAGGTCTACACAAAGCCACGCCTGACGTTGCAGTCAACAACAAGCTGCAGCCAAGGTGTGCCTTATAAAGAGCAGGATGGACAGCAGGTGTGAGCCCTCAGCGTTTGGGCCTGAAGGAGACAGGCCTGCCCCTCTTCTGCCTGACCTTCTGCTGTCTACGTTCTGCAGGTGAGGGGGGAGTATCCTGTTCACTGTCTGTGTCTGGCTGCAGGGCCTCTGCTGTCCCTGGGGTGCTCTGCAGCTGAGGGGCAGAAGGAGCTGGATTCTCAGGAGGCTCCTCCGTGTCTCCTGCTGCTCCTGGGTCTGCTGCTGTTACTCCCGAGTTGTCCTCATCTGAGAAGTCCTGACGGGGCCATGACAGATATGATGGTATTGCGGGGAAGTCACATGAGGAGTCTAATGAACAAGCTGTTTCTTGATTTTGCATCCCCATCCACCTGGATGGGGATGCCATACCACAACAGTACAGCATCTGATTTACATGCAGAAGGTCCCAGGCATCTCCAGGTAAGGCTGGCAACATCCCCAATCTGAAACCCTAGAGAGCTTCCAGAATACCTGTTTATTGAGTATTCATTCTGATTTGTTTCTGGGGAGGTGAGAAGATGTTGTGTCAAAGCAAGTGTTATCCCACACTTCCCTGTACATTTCCCCCTCGCTTTCCTTATCACAACAAGCCCAATAGCTGGGGAAGCAGGTTTGTTGCACAAGATCTCCAAATTAATTATAAGTGTGCAACCTGAATGACTGAATCCCACCTGAAAATAGCGACAGTCTACAATAGCCTTGTGTCTAGTCTCCCAGGGGCTATCCACATACATGCAGGATCCCAAATTCAATCCACATTTTTCCATTTTGAGTATGATCAAAGGTAGCACACAAAAACACATTTGATCTTGAAGCTACTTGTGCGAAATCACTGTTTCCTGACCATACCTGTAGTCATTCCGAAGTAGGCTGTATCTGCTTTGTCTTGCTTTGCCCCACTTTCTCATTAGTTAATTCCATCCTCTCCATTCTACCAGCGACTGAGCATGCACACAGGTATCAGCTTACACCTCCCAATGCATTGTGGGAGTAACTCTTCAAGTTCTCAGACAATGCTTAGTTTTATTTTTCAAAATCTTGTCTCAAGCGATCACTTTTTCACTTGCGTGAAATTGCGCCTTTTTTTAATAGTAAAAACAGCTGCTTCTTTAGCCTGGCCACCAGAGGCTGTTGCAGTGTGACTGGAGCACATAAGAAACACAGAGGAAATGGGGGTATGGAAAGGGGAGGGGGGACATTCTCGCAGCCGCATAACAAAACACCCCACTGCAATAGCAATGGTTTGGTGTTAGCTTATTTTCCCAATGCAGATTATCCCAGAAGAGGGGAAATCCTAATCTACTGTTGAAAAGAAGTGAGATGGGTGGTGACTGAGGCCAATGTCTCATGGATAAAGTCAATTTAATAAATGTAATGTACTGCCTTCAAGTCGATTCCGACTTACGGCGACCCTATGAATAGGGTTTTCATGAGTCTGAGAGGCAGTGACTGGCCCAAGGTCACCCAGTGAGCTTCATGGCTATGTGGGGATTCGAACCCTGGTCTCCCAGGTCGTAGTCCAACACCTTAACCACTATGCCACACTTTTGCCTATCTCTAACATAGGGTAATACATCAGTCAAATCACAAAAACAAAATGTGCCTTCCTTTTTATGAATGATCACATCTGTTGCTGTGCTATGATTCCACTATAAGGAAAGAAACAAGATGGTGGTCTGTCGATGCAGTGTTGAAAAGATCTTACAGTATGTACTAGCCTGATGAGGATACTCTCCACAAAATGTTTAATGTAATTAAAAGCTGGCTGGCACACATGGCAAGATAATTGCAGACATTATTGTCTGCTCATGGAATACCACCATTCAGAAGTAGGTTAGAGCATCCTTCTTGTGGAGGCTCTAACGTAGGGAGCAGTCCTGAGGTATGATGCTTGGAGGGCTTGGATTTCTTTCTGCAGCAAACTAGTTCTGAACATCTTCTTGAACATTGGAACATCAGATCCCAATCCTCAGCATTACAAAGAAGGCAGGGAGAAAGATGGAAACAGTTTTTATATTAGCATAATGGTTTATATCACTGAATAAAGAAGTTATGATACTTAAATATTAGGGCACTCCAGCATAGCTCTCATAATCAGCAGATGAGCTGGTAAATGTGTCTCTCCACTGCACCATTTCAGATTGCAAGTAGGGCTTACATGACTTAAGTATTGCTCCATACAAAATAACTCCTTGGGCATAGAAAACTAGCATGTCAACAGGAGAATGGTTCTAACCTAGCCTTCTCCCTGAAGGTTTCCATATGCCGGAATGCTTTTATTATAGGGAAACATTCTAATGTGTGAGCCTATTCCTGCAGTCTGAAGTTACACAGCTGAGAAGCAGACTTACCTTCTCACCTGCTGTGTGAGATCCTGGGCTTAGTTGTGGATCACAAAATCACCACCCCCTATTTTCGACAACCCCTGCTTTAGCTATAATGAGCCTCTTTTTGTGGGGGTGGGCAGCAGTTCAGGAATATTTATAAGAAGAGTGTGTCAAAGCAATCAAACTTCCGTTCCAAGAAAAGTTGAATTCTGCAACTGGTATAAATTGTGCAATAAAAGCAACTTTGTATTAATTTTGTAAAACATTGCCAGTAAATTGCCTGGTTTGCACACAACGATATAGTTTAGTGTAATGTGCACAAGCCCCTCAGCTTGTGTGCTCCCCTCTCCTCTGGTCTGGCCATGAGGAGGCAATTTTACTTATGTCCAAACCTAGACGATGATCAGTGTTAATTATGTTTTAGAGAAACAAGCCAACTTCAAAATATGTTTAATTATCCTGGTTAGTTTTCCTAACCACATAAACAATTAATTGTGGTTAGCTGAAAACAGAAGCAATTGCTGAGCCCCGGGGGTGTTGCTAGGTAGTTAAAGGTCTCTGAGCACAAGCCCATAATACAAATTCACATAAAAATTTCATAGGCTAATTTATATTTATAGATGCCTCTGGGCAAATCAAGGTGGTGGGTAGCTGGGGTCTTACCAGCTTTGCTTTTTGCTGTATTCCTAGTTGCCTTGGAAGCAACGTTTTGAAAAATTAAAATATAAAAAAGAGGGAAAGAGACAAATGAACCAGGCCTTGGCACACACACACCTGGGGCTTGGGGTCCTCTGCACCACTCCCTGACAACGCCCATGGCTCTGCCAGAGGAGGAAGCACATGAGCCCGGGTCTCACCCACGCTCGTCTCTATAGTGCTAAACTATGGTTTTGCATCATGCCTGAATGCAGCTATTGAAAAATCTATGCAAGTCATTCATGTAACCTCTACTCCAGGAAGTAGCCAAAATGCCCTCCAGATATTGTTAACTACAACTCCAATCAGCAGAAATCCCAGTTAGTCATGATTTCAGTGGGAACTAAGAGCACAGGATTCTCTGTGTATGTTTACTCAAAGACAAGTCCCACTGTGTTAAAATGAAGTTATCTCCCTCCACTAATAAAGGTGCTTAGGAATGCAGCTTCAGTCTGGATCCAACTCTTAGCTGCATGGACTAGAAAATCAGCAAAAAGAAATCCCTGAGATTCTCAACATGCTGAATTCTATTCCTAATACCAATTTCTCCATGTCATGCAGTGTAAATCACAGAATACATATGTCCTTGTTCATATGCCCCTCCTGGGTCCAATTTGAAGATAATGTTGCATTCAGTGTTAAATTTGATTTTTTTGAATGGTGATGCAGAATGATGTGTCATTGCTTTAATAATTGTTGCCCCCTTGGTTGAAGGAAAGGAGATGCAACAGTGATTTATTGCTAAGCTTAATATAACTGATTTTAAAGAGGAAGTGAGGAGTATCACTTCAACAAATACCATCCAATTTATTAAAACATCTGAAAGGGAACTCCCAACTAAAAAAAAAAATACAACCCCTTCAAGTCTGTGGGTGGATGTTGATACTAGAAGATGAAAAGGACTAAAGATTAAACTTTTCATTACTCTTCTTTGCAGAGCTTCATAAAAGCTAAATCCTCATATGCTATCCCAAAGAATGTTATTGCCATGGGTATTACATAACAGAAAGTGGAAAACATGGCTGAAGAAACACAGTTTAGGGCTAGTGTGCACAATGTGCGTGCTGCAGGGACACTACTAAAAATGATCCCTCTGTGGCAGTGGAATCCCTGTCTGGTATGGCTCATTGCACTGAGAATCTTCTCTGTGTTGTCCATGCTGAACCTCACTGGGGCAAAGAGACTCTTAATGGGACAGCTGTGATCCATCTAAATATTACTGCTGGGGTTTCGATAGGTTGTTTTCAGTGGCATCCCTATGTCAGTGTAACTTGCGCCTAGGCTGGAGGCTGCAGGGAGGACTGGGAACTGCACATATAAATTCTATTCTGGATATTACATTAGAATGTTAGGTACAACATAGTGGCTTGGTACATTCATCCCTGTAGACTTGCCATTGAAGCTGTCTGATTTCTTTAATGCCATGGGGCTGGTTCACATGGCGATTTAATGTGAGATAGGCGCTACTTGCATCCCAGTTTAATTCGCAGGGTTTACATGATGTTGCAAGCAAAGGGAAGGTGTGTCACTGCTTTTCCCTTTAAATACGAATTAAACCAATCTGCTGAAAATGTGAAAAGTGATGGAAAAACCGTTTCCGCTTTGCTGCGCTCCTCCCATGTAGGTGCTTTGCTGTGATGCTTTTTGCTAGGGAATGGATTGTCACTTTCAGATACTCCCCTTTCTCCGCCCACTAAACTCTTCATTTTATTTCCAGTGTCTCAACAAGCAACTGCTGACTGGCTGCTCCTGATCTGCTGCAGCCCTCCTTACTTTTGCCCCTTTCTTGCCCAGTAAACTGCCTTCCTTCACACCTGTTCTTTCTCTCTTTTTTTTTTAACTTTGGCACAGTTTGAATTCTTTCCACGAAAACTCCCTCGGGCTTTGCAAAAGCGAAGCTGAACTACCTCCATGACTTTCCCGCACAGCGCTGCCAATCTGCAGGAAGGAAGGGAATGTTGGGCTGTGAAGCGTGTGAGGACAGCTTCAGCGTCTACTTTTCATTGCAGCATTGTTAGTCTCTCTCTCTCTCTCTCTCTCTCTCTCTCACTCACTCACTCACTCACTCTCACTCTCTCTCTCTCTGTCACTCACACACACACACACACATGCACCTGTCTCTGACTACCTAATTTTTAAAAAGGAAAAGGAAGAAAGGGTTTTACTGGGAATAGGAGGAGGGGTCTAGTCAGTGTCATGTCAATTTCACACTGAGGCACTCTCCTGGCTTCAGCCTTGAAGCCTGAATAGTCATGAGGATTGCACCCCCCTCCATTCTGAGTTCCATAGTTTCTTATTCTGACCACATCATGAGTGTATATACGTGTGTTATTTAACTATCCTCTGCATGATGGTCGATGGATCCCCCCAGTATCATTGTATCCCCCAATTACTGATGTGACAGAAGGTGCATGCATGCGCACACGCACACACACACACTTCCACTAAAAATTGCATTTCATAAGTACTTAATAAAAAAGGGGGGTTGCTATAAATATGTCAGGAGGAAATGAAACTGACAGAAAAAGTTTTTCGTGTCATTTGCACCCCCACACTCTCCTAGCTTCAGCGTGCAATTGACAAGAAACAATGAAACAAAAACCCTCCGCTTCTCCATTAGCAATGCTCCAGAGGGAGTACACTTAAATTTGGGGGCAGTGCCACAAGGAAACAGCAATACTAAATGTGAATCGAGAACAGCGGATTGGAAGGGAATGCAAATCTTGCAAATCTATCGCGAAGGGGAAAGCTGTGTCTTTAATCCGAAGTTTACCTCCTGTGTGAATCAGCCCATGGTCCTCAAAGTGAGAGGGAAGAGGGGAGGGACTGCTCTATGTGTTAAGGAAGAAATCCCTCCATATCTTTTCCATTTCTCATTGTGGATGTGTACATATTATAACTGGGTCAACAGGAGGTAGAGTCATATTCCGTCAGTGCCCAATAACTGCTATGTGTTTAGTTGCATAGCTTCACTTTCTTTGTGCTTGTCTTCAGCACTGTCAGTAAAACAGTGCACTGTTTCAGGATTCTTGCCTCAGTCTCAAGAGTGTGTGACACAACGATCTCAAGGTTTTTGTTTTGCTAATGTGACCTTGTTGTACTCTTTTCTGATGGTGTTTCCTGTGTCAAAGCTAATGGAATAGAATATCAGTTTGGCTGATGTACATTTGTGGAGTTAAAATATATTTCCTGTGGGGTTGTCCAGGTCTTGACACTTTCTGTGAAGAAAGTTGTTTCCTGAACAGGAACACTGGAAAACACATCTATCTCTTTTTACTTTTGTTCTTAACTGTTCAAGAATTTCATTCATGGTTTGATAGCTTATTTACACTTAAGTTAGCCTTAAGGGCCTACAATAGGCAAATTCATTTAATGAAGTCCTGACTTTTTTAAAAAAAGGGAAAGCAGACTTGGGAGGATGTTTTCAGAGGAGGAACACTGGGGGCAAGGGGATTTTTAAAAATTATTTCCCTACTGTTTTTCACCTCAAAATCCCCCTAAACTGCTTCTCCACCATGGGGTTTCAGATAACCTTGTAAACATGAGATCTCTGGAGTAGGAATGGGTTTCATTGGTTGGTGCTGGTGCGAAAGCATTCTGTCGACCTAACAGGTTGGTATCGATTTGAGTTCATTTTTTGTCTGCAAGTCACTGTTTGTACCAATCCCCTTTTTCCCCTTGGAAAAAATGTTGATTATTAATATAAATATTGTGAAAGGAAATATCAATGTTTTGAAAGGGAAATATTGATGTTTTGAAAGGGAAATATTGATAAATTGAAGGAACTATCACTAAAATATAAACATTAATTATATATATATTTACTATAACTATAAATAATTAATATCAATATAAATATTTTAGATGTGGATTTTAAAAAAAAATCTGTTTCTGAAAATAGCTGTGAAAAATCACTATATAAAAATCTGATCCACAATGATAGTGAATAAGCAAATTAATGGAAAATATGGTACCAAATCCAAATTGGTCAGAATTCTAGCACAATCCTACCCTGGAGTCACTAATGTGGCACCCATTAGGGCAATGGCACCCTTGAGAACTTCTCCTGGCACCCACAAAGCCCCCTCCGCTCCAGTTCTGTTGTCATGAGGTGGCAAAAGTGATCATCTCTCCCACACCCTTGAAAAATCTCCCCCTCCTTTTTTCCTTTAGCTCTATGTGCTTTTCAAGGCTCATATTGGCACATGAACAGCAAGTGGAGAACATGAGAGGGAAAAGGAAGCAGTCTGAGAGACTGGGGAGGAAAATGGAGCGACTGAAAGGAGGCCTGGGGAAGAAAGTGGGCTGCAGGAGTCAGAAGAGAGGGGGAGAGAGAATGGGGTGTTGGAGGGGGAGGAAATGAGGAGAGAGAGAATATGTATACATGCACAAGTAATTGAAACTGCATAATATCCGCTACCAAATCACAAATCGTATCTCCACTGAAATGAAAATCACAAATCTTGTGCTTTCCAGTGCTGCCACTATGCAAAAAGATGGATTCAAAGGATGGATCCTTAATGGAGTCTCATAGATTTACAGGTGTTTCCCTCAAAACCACCATGAAATTATAGGTCACTATTGTGTCCATGCAATCCCACCCCATATATACGGTCTGCCTTGTAAATGTCGCAAGACGTCACCCTAAGAGTCGGAAACAACTTGCACTATAAGTGCGGGGACACCTTTACCTTTATTGTGTCCACACGGGTTCTGTGATTTGTTGGTGAATTTGTTATCATACTATGGCCCAGTTCATAGGTAATGCTAAGCCAAACCATGAGCCAATGTACAGTCCCCCTCCCCAGCCAGGTTTGCAGCTATAGCACTCCTCCTCCAGTACTCCAGTGACAACTAACAAGTGGTAAACCTTGGTTACACAGCTCATTGTTTGTCTGTAGTGAGACAAACCATGAGCCCCGGTTTGCATGCAACACGTTAAACCAAACTATGGCTTAGCCTTGGTAGCACACCAGCAACAGGACCGAGGAAGGAGCATTGTGACTGTGATCTTTGCTATGGGGACCAGCACAATTGGTCATTCACCCTAAGCCATGATTTGGTTTAGAATTACATGCAAACCGGGTTTCTGTAAAAAACAAACAAATCATAAGGATCCATGCCTTCGATCAATTTTTGTTTTATGCTGGCAATTACAGCCTACGAAAGTAAGCTTTAATTTGCTAATGGTTTTAGAGAGGGGGATTCTGTGTACAATCAAGCAAATACAAGAGGATCTGTTCTAATTCTATTGCATCTGACTTTTACCCAGAGCCCATAAGAAAGCAGAGTGTATTTGTGTTTGCATGTGTGTACAATCTGTCTCTTTCTGTCTGTAAGTGATTGGGTGGGGACAGTGACCCAGGGGAGTGGTGGTGGTGGGAAGAGAGAAAAAACTTGAGGAGGTAGTGTCCAGTGACACTCTCTCAAAATTGCAGGTGTACCTATTTGCATTAAAAGGTTGGTGGCCCCTGATATATCTAGATTTCTGTGGAAAGAAAAGCAACTGGGGAAGGGGGAAGGAGATGAGTGGGGAAATGGCAGGTGGGGAAAGGGTCAAGTATCGAATATCCCCAGGTCCTCCTCCATTCAATATCGCAACCTCTGAAGTCTGCTTTTCATTTAAGAAGAAAAAGAAAGTTGGGGTTTTGTTGTATGTAACATGCTGTTTGCCTGTTAAGTAGAGCTGAAGAAAGTCCTCTTTGGTGCCTCTGGTGGAAAATCCAAATGGCACTGCCCTCTAACAATATTTAACATGGGCACATTCCATTCAGAAGTTTTCCTGTGCAAGCGCCATTTAAAACCTATGAAAACTGGGCAGAAGACTGTTGTGCTCTTGGGCAGCTGTTTCTGTTCATTTCATTACTGATTTTAATTGTATTTTTATTGCTGCTTTTATTTCTTAAATTGTATTTTATTGTATTACACTCTGACTTATATGGACTACAGTTAAATACAATATATAAAAATAAAAGAAGCAATACAAATACAAGTCAAAACCATACAACAACTGACACAGCGTATTACAATTGCTACAACAATCAGAAAAATCATTAAGTGGTCCGCCAAGACTCTGAGCAATATTCAAGTGGTCCATGGGGAAAAAGGTTTGGGAGCCACTGTGCTATACATTTTTATTATATGGCCTCTTGATCACTTTTTTTGATCTGCTCTCACATTGGAGATCCTGGAAGAGGAGATGCAAATATTACCCCTGCTCCTGGACCAGCTACAATCTCGTGCTTGCTTACCTTGCTGAGTATTGTAGGACTTGCCTCTGAGTAAACATACATAAGATAACAGAGAGGCTTACTGAGGATATATCTGCACAATAGATTGAAACTGGTGTAATAATCATTCCTTCTTATGGAACCGTGGGAACAGTGGTTCTAAGAGAGAGGCTAGCTAAGGATCTTTATCAGCAACTTTTCAGCATAATTGCCAAACTACATTTCCTAAGATTCTTCGGGGAAAGCCATTTTAATTAGGCTGGTATAAGTCCGGCATAGATATCCCCAAATATTGCTATAAACCATGCTTTAGGTGGTACAGCACTTTGGCTTTCATGACAGTCTACTATTTATTTAGGATGTTGGAGAATTTCATCGGAAATGCAAATGGAATGGAGATTGCCAGTGTTAGCTTATTCATCTCATGTCTGTAATGGAAATAAATCCAGTGAACATGATCTGTATTCGCTGTTGTTGCTTTCAGTCTGCAAATGAAATGTAATTTATTATGCTTTTCCCCATTTCACTGTGTTTCCTGTGCATTGGAATGAATGGAGTGGAATAATGTAATGATAATGTAATTTACAAAATAATGCAATTCCACAGTAGTGGACAGTAAACCAAATAGCATACTTTTGGCAGAAGACAAATTGCAGCAGAATAGAAACAGTGCTGCATGTGACGAATATGGGGCAGGAGGGGAAACGATGCCTTCTTACATCTCTGCTATCAATTCCCTTTCCTGTTTTCCCATGTTTAGAAATTCACTTCATCACTTGCATTTTTCCCAAGGCTGGCAATATGGGGGCTAGAGAGGAGAAACTGAAACTTGGAAGAAATTCAGCAACAAGCCCTCCCTCCATAAAAGATCAGATCACCTGGTTGCTTCCCCACTTAAGGAATTGGGATCGAATCAGGGTACACTTTCCTCTTGGCTGATCAGGCACTGGAGGAAGGCTATTGTAGACAACCATTCCCTCTATATGGTTTGCCATTTTCTTCATGCTTTAACTCATTTGGGTTCTTGCCTGGCTTCCTCCTAGCCATTGGAGACTGCAAAACACACCACATTTTACTTGACATTCATGTTTATGGGTACGCCAGCATTTCATGTAGCAAACTCATGGATCGTGAACAACAGATTCATCCTTGAACATCCATATCCTCTGGGACCCTTGATTAGGCTGCAGATCTCTGATGGTGCTCATGGGAATTTAAGGATGTGGGTATCATTCTCAAAACTAGCATGCAACATGTGAAACACTCGTGCAGTATTGGTACATCCACAGCAAATAAGATTGTTTGATAAAGTGTGGAGAGATTACTTTTGACTTTGTCCTCTAGATGTATACCATGTTACTCTTATAGTGACCCACCATCTGGAGTCTTTGACTATGCATTTTGTTTTGCTCTTGTTACTTGTTGCCTGGTTACAAAGGGAAAATGTGAAGCTGCTTCATGTATGCTATATCAGATTTATCATAATTAATCATCTCATGGGTTGCACTTGGATACAAGTGGGTTCCTTGGTGTAAACAAATACGCTAAAGTGTATCTACATGAGTTAAAATATTATGCAGTAACTTGACTAAGATCTTGCAGCCTGAGAGTTATTAAGCTTTTACCCTCCCCCCCCATTGCATGCCTGATATTTTAGTAACAGGAAATGTGGTCAACTGAAATATTCTGCTTTTCCTGTAAGATTCAGCACTAGCAGGTGTTGATTTTATTAATTTAAAAGCAGCTGATTGTTTCAGGGCCATACCCTAAGGAACAGCATTCATCAGATTAAAATCTTCAAGGATTCAAAGGATCTTAAATCGCACTGAATCCAGCCTTCTGTAGTGAAAACTGGCTGTAACACAATCCAATAAAAATGTGCCGTCTGTAATCAGGTAGCTGAGGAGCAAACTAGAAGTTACCTCAGCAAATGTGCATCCCTACTCCAGTATTTGCCAGGGGGATGGGAGGGGGGTGGCAAGGATACATACCAGAAAAGACAGGTGGGTAGGAGGAGAGGATGTGTTCTTAACATTTTCTCATCCGGCAAGTCTCTCTGTTGCAAGTGCTTCTTTCAGGTGGGTTCTGGAACCTGGCTGAGGGGGACAACAAAAACCTGTTCTGGGGAGAGGGGACATTTTCAATGGGAAAGTCAGTGACCCACCCCCAATGTTCCCTTGTAAATGTTACCTCCATAGCATTGCAAAGCAAAGAAAAAAGAAATGAAAAGGAGACATTGGCAACCCTTTCGTAACATTTAGCTTGTTCCTCCTAAACCAGATAATGGTGCTGGCACTGAAAACAGGGAGCAGGAGAGACCAGAAGTGGTTGGTGGGGAGGGTGGCCCTGTGGCCCTGGCCTCCAGACAGCAGCATTGCTGTCACATACTGGGTTGGTGAGGAGGCAGAGCAGTGGTGAGGTCAGGGTAGTTTGGGCACATGGCAGAAGTGCCGGATTGGCTGTGTCTGTGTTGCTGAACCAACCTGACCTTGCCACCCCCCTGCACCGCCCCCTCATTGGCCTGGTACATGGCAGCAAAGCTGCTGCTGGGAGGTCAGGTTTGCAGATCCGCCCCTTCCTCCCCAGGTGCTCCTGAAATTCTCAGGGCTGGGCTGTGGGCAGCAGTCTGAGGTAAGCCAGAAGGCAGGAACCATAGGGCCAGCTGGCAATCAGGACCGAAGAGTAAGAGCCGCAGGGCAAATCAGGAGGCAAGATTGAAGACCAAGCCAGAAATCAGGGCCAGTGAGCAAGTCACGGCTGAAGGACAAACCCGGAGGCAGGGTAAAGAATCAAGCTAGAAATCAGAAAGTGTAGCAGGGTACACCTAAGCTCAGGAAGACCATGTTAATGAAACAAGTTTTAACCAGAACAGGAAGCCTTTTTATACTCCTTCCTGCCCAGGAATATCCAATAGTCAGTCCGAGTGAGTGGAGTCAGTACAGAGCCTGAAGGTACTTTACTGAGAAGTTGCCAGGGGCACTTCAAAGATTTACCACATGGGAGGGAGCTGCCCATAGATCCAGCAGATCCTGATGCCATGGCCAAATTTATGCCAAAGATGTAACTATTGTTGCATGCACTCCAATCTCTGAGCAGTGCTACAACTCCCCCTGTACAGATTCCAAATTAGAGGCTGTAAAGGGCCCCCAAAGATATAATCCGTACCAACCCCCAGTCTTATAACACTATTTTAAAAGTCATTTCTTCTTCCAAGGAACCCTGCTGGATAGGGACACCATACAGAGAATTCTCAGTGCCTAGTTTCCAGGATGCTTTAGAGGAAGTCATGACAGTTAAAATTTGCAAACATCTTTTGTAAACCACTTAGAGATGTTCTTTCTTTCTTTACAATTTGTCAATATATACAATTTGTTAAATAAAATAAATACATATTTTTTAAAAAGTACATGAAACTGATCTAAGATTGAAGTGTGGAAATGTCCCAGAGTGCACCATTGCACTGTGGACTAGAAAGTGAACTAGTGAACAAGGTAGTTAGAACCAGATTACTCGAGCAAACTATACATGAAGAATAGATTCACATCTTTTAATGGAAAAGCTGTGTAATTTTACATCGCATTTACCACAAGTACTCTGACAAGACATAGTGTTTGTTTTCCAGAACATTCAGGATAACTGGAGCTCTTGAAAGGTTTTGCCCCTTTCAAATCAGTTTTCAAAACAACCAGATTCTCTGTTCTTGCAGCTAATCTTGAGTTAGAAATTCACTGTTTTTTAAACTGATGATTTCCAGTCTGATCACTGAGAGTTGAACAACTTCTAGGGACTCATTTTGTCTAGTCTAGAAATGTTCCAGCTCTCCACTAGAAATGTGATAAAAGTATATTCTTGAGTGAGCTGTTTTGCACTCCTAAAATAAGAGACAAGAAGATCCTTTGCTCCTGAGGAAGACTTGTGGTTGAAACACATTAAACATTCTCTTATTTTTAAAAAATATATATATTTAAAAATTCATTTACTTGGAACAAAGCATCATATGCAATAAGTGAAAATGGAGACATTAATAGTAGATGGTCTTCACTTACAAGTAAATTATGATGAAGATTTTGCTAAGACTGTGATAATTGAGCAAAATGCATGTTAAATAGTTTGCATAATCCAGGACTGAACATTCTTAATTTTTTTTAAAAAGCTACTGTTTTCTACCACCAGTTGCTTCACCTGTTAATTTAAACAGTTCTGTGCAGCAGGGCTTGCAGCTAGAAATGTTAGACAGTATTTCCTGGTTTATGCATGTATTCTTAGCCCAGGATCCAAAGCATGTGTCTGCTTTTGCAAACTAATAGGGCTTTGGACTTCTGAGTTTCTTGAACAATAACACAGGACCAAACTAGACATGACGATAAATGCATCTTTGCATTTAATGTGCACATTTAAAAAATAGGAACGGTGACGGCCAGACCGGGGGGGGGCGGCTGATAATTATTGGGATTGCAGCAGGTGGGAGAGTTTTACCCTTTTCTGATCTGCTGCAGCCCTTCAAGTTTAATCCTTCAAGTCGCTATTTGCCTTGGTAGGAAGTTCACTCCCATCAGTGCCAATGGGAGCTTTCTTCCCAATATAAATAGTGGCACCACTACAAGAAAAACTTCTGGAGAGAAGCAGTTCGGGGGTGAGGTAGTCAAATGGTGTAGCAGTTCCTCCAGTCCACTCCTGTTGTGCTTTTAAATTGCCCCCATGCCCTACTTTAAAGGAAATCAGTGATGATGACCCAGTTCTGATACACAGGTCTCCTGCTGTTAACAGAGGGGTTCTCAAACATTCTACTCTCAGGACCCGCTTGAGACAGCTGCATGTTACTGAGGCCCACCATTCACAAATTGTTGGGGCAGGGGCAGAGCCAGTCACAAAATGGTGGCAGGTGCATAATCAGCTGGCAATTACTGACATCATTTTCTGTTGATAGCAAATCCCTCTTTGGAAATCGCTAGATTCCTTTCCACAGTGTTTTCCTTCTGACAAGGAGTTCCATAGCTCAGCTTTCCTCAAACTAAGTACAAATATTTGCTCTGATGTATATTGTGACAGCCTCCCCATTTCAGGTAGATTTGTTGATCTCGAGACTCTAGAGCATCCTTTCCCAACCAGTGTGCCTCCAGATGTTGTTGGACCACAACTTCCATCAGCCTCAGCCGGCATTGCCAATGGTCAGGAAAGATGGGAGTTGTGGTCCAACAACATCTGGAGGCACACTGGTTGGGAAAGGCTGTTCTAGAGAGTGGAGAAGGATTTTTATTTTATATTTTTACCTTCCCACACCCACATGCCTCTCTAAATATTTTTATCCATCTTCTGTAATTTCTTCTCCCATTCTCCTTTCATGCTAATCTTGTACTCTATTCCTCCCCCACCCCACCTTTGCAAATTGCTAGTTTCATTTACTTGTTTTTTTATTTATTACATTTATACCCCACCTTTCCTTAAAGGAGCTCAAGGTGGTATATCTCTCCACTTTATCTTCACAACAACTCCGTGAGGTAGTTTAAGCTGAGAGACTGTGACTGGCCCAAGGTCACCCAGCAAGGTTCATAGCAGAGTGGGGATTTGAACTCTGGTCTCCCAGGTCCCAGTCTGACACTCTAACCACTATACAACACTGGCTGTCTTTCCTTTTTACATTCACTTCTTCCTCCTATAGAAGTTTACCTTTTTTATCCCCTTCCTTTCGATCCCAGTTTATTTATTATTAATATGCTGTAGCAGCAGTAGTAGCAGTAGTAGCAGCAGCAGCAGCAGTAGCAGTAGTAGTAGTAGCAGCAGCAGCAGCAGTAGCAGTAGTAGTAGTAGCAGCAGTAGTAGCAGCAGTAGTAGTAGCAGTAGTAGTAGTAATACAACATTTTATTTCACTTTCTAATTTCCTTCATCACCTCCCCTGCCCCCTTTCCCCTCAGAGGAGAAAGATCTTCCCTGCCTCCCCAAACTTCTCTGTCTCCCACCCACCTTTACCCATTGTGGTCTTGGCATTGGTTCAACCAAAAGGCTTTGGCACAGCTAGGAGATGGGGCAGGCAAGTCAGGTGGCACTGGGCAGGCTATGGCACTGAGGCTCATCTGAAAGTGGCACAAAGCTCACTAGTAGGCCCTGGCCTGCTGTTTGAGAAACACTCAAATATATATTTGCCTCTGAAACTAAGATGAATTTAAAAGCAGTCTGATATGTCAGCAAATCTATTCCAAGAAATCGCAGAGTACATACAAGCCCATGCATATCGCTTTGGAGTAGCTCCATGGTTCCCAGTCCTCATCTGCCCTGACATCTCCAAAAGGTATTATTTTTGTTTCAGGTCCTTCACTCTTTGGACCCAGCACATTCAGATAATAATAATAATAATAATAATAATAATATTTTATTTCTAGGCCACCTATCTGGCCGCACAAGCGGCCACTCTAGGCGGCGTACAAGATAAAGTAAAATACAACATACAAACTACATAAAAACCCAAGAACTACAATATAAAACGAAACCGAACCCACCCATAGCTAAAACCAATGGCACCCAAAAGAAAAAAGAAAAAAAAAAGCAGCAAAACAAAAACAAAATAAAAGACAAAACCCCAGGCCACCTCAGCCAGCCGGCTTATGTATCCCTCCAAAGAGGGACAGGTGATGGAAATTAGTCACAGCTGGCTGGGTGCCTGGGACCTGGTCCTGCAGGAGGCACGTCTGCCAGGCAGCAGTCCCACTGGGAAGGGTGGTGGAGGTGATGTTCCAACAGCAGCAGCAACAGCAGGCTCTCCTTCCCTGGGTGGCGATGTTCTCCTTCTTCCTGCAGGCACTGGGTCTCCCAGGCCACCTCTGTGGCTCTCATTGCTGTAAAGAATATGAAACAATACCAGATTGAACTCTGCTTTGATTCTATGCAAAATAAGAACCTGGACCCAAATTTTAGCTCTGTAAGAGGTTTGCTTAAAATGTTTCTAGTGTTAAGGATGTAAAATCCGGATTTAGAACAGCAGGTTCCATCTGCAATCAGCAATTTAATTTACTTAGAAAGATGAGAATGGAGACATCTGTAAAACCAATGTAGTTCTTCTCCTAGGATCAGCCAATGACTTTTCCGGCTGTTGGCTAAGACCGTTTTCCTGTTACAATAACTGTGGAATGTTAAAAGTCTAAAGCTATCATTATGGTGATTAGAAATATTTTTCCTATAATATATTTTCTTATGCCAAATAGTGATCTAGAATTGGGGGGAAATGGCTTGGGAAACTGAGCTGCAATTTAGGTCCTTGGAGTGTAGTATGAGACATAATTTTATATTTATGTGCTATGAGGACTTACTAAGCTTTATTCCTAAATTTGTGGATAATAGATTTTAGCATTTCAACATTGTTGCCCTTTGATGGACACTACCAATGGGAGTTGCTTGCTAAGCATTTTGAAAGATCCTGAAGCAAGTGCTATTGTATTTTTTTTATCTCCCGAAACATCACTTCTCCTGTGTTCTTTTGGTGGCATATCAAAAGCTAAATTATGTGCATGGTAGAAGATGCACTTATCTGACTGATTATGGGCTGGGAGCCAAAATGTGTGGCATCCTTACTCAGTGCTTTTCTCCTGTCTACCTTTTCCTGAAATGATACTGTGAATTTGGTCAGTTAATGTTGGACAGCAGCCACCAAAGTTATATTGAACTCCACCTATCCCTTCCCTGGGTGGGAACTACCATGCTAATTGCCCCCAGATGGGCAAACCAAACTCTGAGATAGAGGCTGTGTGCACACTTTCATTCCACCAACTCCATCCCCCTGGAAATCATCTTCTTGTTATTTCTCCTGGTGTTGACACTTTAAATAATCAAAGTGAGTGAGTGGAGACAGATCCCCCCTTCTTGTTTACAGAGACTGATGGACAGAGATGAGCATGGATCTCCCACCACCACCATCTCTTGTTTTAAAATTAATGAGACTTGTAATCCTAACCCACGTACTGGGAGTAAAACCCATTGAATTCAACATGGCTTACATCTGAGTAGACATGAGTAGGATTGCAGTGGGCAGGCAATGGGCGCATGGGTGGGAAATGGGATGCTTCTCCACGATACACACATACAGAGAAAGAGAGAGAGAGATGAATCAGGCAAGTAGGACCACCCTCAGGAAACATTTCAACAGTATAAATTTGGGATTCACCACTCAAGCTGTTTTAAAGTAGGAGTGAAACAGGTTTTGGGGATACCGGATCAAAATGCAGTATTTCAGAAGAAACCAGCAGATTGTGGGTAATTTTTGGTAATGTCATGTGTACCCAGATTCCAAGAAGAGAGCTGAGTGTGTTTTAAGTGAGTAATGTGTTCCTGTCCTTAGTTTTAAGAGAGCCTAGGTAATGGCACTGCTAGTCATCAGTTGGGAAAGCCAAGATGACCAAAGGTTTCCACTGGTAGTTTCCCATATCTTTATTCTAGGTCTGGACAACCTGTGACCTTCCAGATGTTGTTGGACTACAACTCCCTGACTACTGGCCATGATGGCTAGAGCTGATGGGAACTGTAGTCCAACATTATCTGAAGGATCACAGGGAGGACAGCCTTGCCTTATGCAATGAGCTTCAGCAACAAACTAAGACCCCCCATTTTAATCCAAAAACTGGCCCAGGAGCTGTCGGATGCAGGACTTCTCGCTAAACGTGTTAGGAAGTAGTAGCTTTGACTAATTACAGATTATTACATGCTGCTTCATATATCACTTGACAGCTTGTAAGTGAATGAATGCATGAACAGAATCCATTTAGATGCCTTTATGTGTGTTTTGAGGTGATGTGACATGAAGACATTAACATTCTCTGTGGTGGTTGACCTGGGATGGCACACTGATATATACAAGTCATCATGTCATCACTTGATGCTACAGTCATCAACTGATGACCATGCATGCTTGAAATGGCCCTTAAAGTTAACAATTTCCGAATACTCTTATAAGGGCAAAAGGCCCAGCACCTTATAGCTTGCTATTCCCATTAAAGATAGAAATGTTTTAAATAAAATTATAGTATGTACATAGAACAATGATGTACAATTCCTAAGTGGCAGTTTCTAAGACCCACAAAATATTTTTCAATATGACTGGTAGTGTGGAACAGCCCACATTTCCTCTCCTCCAGCAGGATATCACACATCCCACTTTAGGAAACACTGTTGTAGCAACAATACAACCACAAGCACTGCCCTTCTGTGTCAACTTGCTGTGATGAGCATCTGAGGAAAAAGGGAAGGAAACCGAATAGAACTAAGATGAACTGAATTAGCTCAATGCTAAGTTAATTGTTGTGGCAAACATTTTCTTTGGCAACAGGACTTTGAATGTAAACAGGTTTATTTCAATCTGGATGACTAAAGGATTTCAAAATGTGCCTGATGCACAACTTAATAGTTTTCATACAGAGTTTGCTTTCCTTCACCAATGCACTCCAGTTTAGCTTCCCTGTTCTATGTGCTACTCAGCATCAGATAAATCTTATCCCTTTTTCTAGACCACTAGTCCAAGGAGTTACTTTATATGGAGCCTGATCATTGGTGCCTCGTGCCCAGCAATGTCCATTCTTACTGGCTGAAGCTGTCAAAACTCCCAGGCAGAGGTTTTTCCCTGGGAAAATGGAATATTTCAAATAATGATGCCAGGAACTGAACTTAATATTTGCAAGTCATGTGGTCTGCCACTGATCTATGTCCCCTTCTCTATTTCTTTAATGGACATTCTAAGGGTTCTTTTATATACTGAGCAGAATCAAGGGCTAAAAAAACCAGATGGGCCTTCTGGACTGTCCCACTTCAGGCTCCAGGTATGGAGCTGGATATTGGAAAGTTTTTTTTGCATCCTGCCTCCCTCCCCAGTTTGCTTCTGTCTCAGAATGGTTAATAGTTGCTTGCTTTACTGGCTTAAGTCCCGGTGCTTTGACAATACATGTTTTTGAAAAATAGTCTGCAGAGCCAAATTTGCTGTTTGGCTCTTTTTGCTCCAGCTAAAGCTGTGCTATTGTTACTATTACAGAGCTATATTTATACAATTCTCTCTTGTGTGTGTAATTCTCATTATTTGGCAAATAGGCGACCAATCTGTCTTCTATAGGACAAGGAAACACAGATGGCCTGAGATGAGGGAATTTTACATGCATAAGGAGCTCTGGTGGGAGGGAGCACTGTCAAATTCATTCAGAGGAATTCAGATAGGGAGAATCCATCTGAAGCTGGCTTTTCACTGAAAGGGGTGAATCCCTGGCCCAGTCTCCTAAAACGCCAGTCTCTTAAAAGACATAGGAGTACATAAAAAGAGCCCTGCTGGATCAGACCCGAGACCCATCTAGTACAGCATTCTGTTCTCCTAGTGGCCAACCAGATCACATCTAGATTCCTTAGTACTTTTTTTTTTTTACATACATGTGATAAGTTTAAGGACAACACACATACACAAAAGGAATCCAGTCTAAGTCATTTGAAAAGCTAGAGATCTTTTTGTGACTTTTCAGGGCCTGGTCTCACAGGAATGTTAATCACTGTGTGTCTCATCCCTCAATGACTTGTAGGCAGCTAAACATGTGAGCTTACTCCATTGGAAGGACCAATCTATACAAACAATGGATGATGTGGTAAAAGTGTTCCTGGACTGTACTACTTCAGATTGCAATGGGGGAATGACTGCATGTTTGAATCCTCACATGTGGAAAAAAAAGAATCTTTGCACACAAGACTTTAGAATTTTAGAGATAAAAGTTTAGAGATAAAAGGTCACAGCCCTTCCTTCTGATATCTAATTCTTTGTGTGCAAGGAATTGGTGGTGGCATTGTTTTAATATGGGAGAGCATGTATTCATGTGAGCCCCCACATGCAGTCTGAACTGCTGCTGTTTCCGAAGATCCCCACATGATGAAAATAAAATTCACACTGCTTCTGTATAATTGTGGGTAAAAATTAAACATATGATAGATATACGCCACATTAATCCAGATCATTGGTCTGTTTAGCTCAGTACAATCTACTCTGACAACAATTCTCCAGGACCTAAAAAAAAAAGCTACCTGCAAGCTTCTTTTTTTGACACTAGAGATGCCACAGGCAGAATGTGTGATCTTATATATGAATAGGATGTGCTCTGCTGTTCCCTATAGCAAGGATACCCCACTGGTCCTTTCTACTAACCAGGCTGAAATATTTGCTTGTTACATTTATACCCATAAAAGATGCGCAATGTGGCAAACAATACAATCCACAATAAAAATGACTAATCCTCAAACAAGCAAGCAATATGACAGTAAAATCAGATAAGAGCAGATAAAAATAGCAGCAGCTAATTAAAAATATAATTAAATTATAAATACACATTAAAAACACAGAGCAGCAGAGCCAAATAAAACAAATCAGCCTAGTATGTCAAACACCTGTTTTAATAATAATACATTTAAAAAAAAAATCAATAAAGGGCACCAATAAGAAAGTAGACAAGCCTCCTGCAACAGGTCATTTAAGAAAGCCCTTTTCTTGAGTTCCCACCAAACACATTGACATGACTGGCAGAGAGAAGGTCCTCTCTGGAGGATCTCAAAACCCAGGAAAGCTCATATGAGAGAAGGTGGTCTTTCAAGTAGTCCTAAGCCACTTAACAGGTCATGGTCAGCAGCCTGGATCAAACGAGATGCAAGTAAGATATGTATCACCATGGCTAGATCTGGCACCTCAAGGAATGAGCACACCAGCTTTAGCTGAGCAAAAACTGAGAAAAGTGCTGTTGGCTAGCACCGAAACTTGGGCACGCAAAACTAGGAGATAATACAGGAGAACTTCCACTCAAGGAATCTCAGTTCTCTGATTTGCTTTTCTGCTGGCCAGGAACACCTCTGTCTTGATGTACATATGTATTTATAAAAACATAGGAACTGGCCAGTTTGTCCTATGTAGGGTGCAGAAGGACATTGCTGGCAGATTATAGCATATATTACTTTGGAAGATGAGCCTGTTAATGAACCTTTGATATTGTGACTGACCTTCTAAGAAACTATGATGGGGTGCTGCCTGAGTGAATATATGGGGAAAGACTTAGCTTATATATGGGTTTATGGCAGGGTCTGGCCCTGTGTTTGTGTCTTTGTTCTGTGGTCTGTTGCTGATGAGCAGCTGTTTTGGGTTAGAGAGCAGTCTGTAAGAAAGGACTGACCCAAGGCCTGTGGGAAGGGATGGACTGAAGATGCTAATGATACACTGTAGTAGTTTTAGCTGGGAGCTATAAGAATAACTGGGTGCTTTCTCTTCTGGATCTGTCCTGCAGTAGATTTTTCCAGGGCTTTGTTCACCTGCTTTTTTACTTCATTGGGAGTTGTCTAAGAAATTTGGTGTAACTCCTTGAATTATGAGTCTCTGTCCAACAGGTCAAAAAGGATGTGGTTGTATCACAGGGCTTAGCTATAGGTAATGTATTTTGTGTTGTATTCTAGGTGGAAGCCTATGTAGATACGTGTAGTGGTCAATAGGTTTCTAACATAAGGTCATGTTTATATGTTCATTATGTAGTTGCATATTAGTGTTCAAAAAGTAAACATGCTGCATGGTCTGGTCTATGCCCATATTGATGGTGGGGTGAAAGATGTTGAAGACTGGTGGAACTTCTCAAGTATCTCTGGTCTATGGGCCCAGAAGATACAGTATTGTCAATGTATTTCAGGTTGAGATACCTTGTATTCTCTAGTTGTCACCTATAACTCACAGCTAAAACCACTATAAACATACAACCAAGAATCTACTGCGCATCCTGGGCAAGGATACGTCCCCTTCACAGGCCTTCACCGGTCCTTGTACTGTCTGCTGTGTAATCTGAAACATCTACTTATAAGAAACCAACTTCAAACCATGGGTTATGAAGCTGACTCATTAAACTAACCAGAGTTAGGGCTTATCCACATGGGAGCATATCTTTGTAGCAAATACACTGCTTTTACCATTGTAATTGATTTACAAGGTCCACACTTCAGGCTCAATGATAGGTTCAAATCCATTGTTTTCCATCTACACAAGTAGGGAGGATTAGTGCCACTGTTTCCTTGTGGCCCTACCCTCTAATTTTACATTTTTACTCTCTTTGGTTGCAAATAGTTTTGACCTGCGCAGTATTTCCACTCCCTCCTGCCCCCACTGCTTCCTGAAGTTTGGCAGTTGAGAAGAAGTGGGGTCATCTGTCCCCCCTTTCTCCACTGACCCTTGCTTTTTCTGAGTTAATTTTCCCAACTGGAAAAACAAATATATTGATATTTTTAAGAAAATATCAATATTTTAAGAAAATATCAATAGCAATACTGATATTTTCTTTAAAATATTGATATTAATATCAATATTTTTGAGGCAACCTTTAAAAAATCCACTTAGAGTTTTTAGGGGGGGAATTGGAAACCAGGCGCAGAGAGATGTTACTTCAAAATTCTCTTTGCAAAGATTGAGAATATGAGAAAGAATGATAAAATCCAATGACAATTCCCATCACTTGTTGCAAGAAGTGAAGGACGTTTACTTGGGGAGAAAGGGAGGAAAGAAGGGAGGGTGCAGCAAATGGTGAAGGGGGGAGGACAGAGCAGTCAGAAGTTGCTAGATAAGCCACTGGAAACAAAATGGAATTCATGGGAGAGTTAGTGGGCAGAGAAAGGGGAAGAGCTGAAAGTGATGATTCACCCGCCCACTAAAAACTATTGAAGCAAACCATCTGCAAAGACATGTGGGTCGGAGTGGAGCCATATTGTTCTAAACTTTCCACATTATCATAGGATTGGGTTAGTATGGATTTACGGGGGGAAACTGCATGATAGCTTCTGTTTGCCAGTAACGTCATGTGAACCATGCAAATTAAAAAGAGATGCGAGTAGCACCAAATGCACACTAAATCACCGTGTAGATGAGCCCTTAGTTCCAAACCATGTAATACAACACCAGGATTAAGTAAAAGTGAAACTAAACTCTACCGAAGTCATCCTCCTGGTCACATGGGATGAGAAGAACGGAAGCACACAAACCTTATGCTTTCCTTGTGCTTGTTTAGAGTAATCCATGTACCACTAAATCATGTTTTGGCATTGTGTGTGAATGTGGCCAACGCTGTGCTTGTTTGCCTCATGCCTAGTCATTCAGATAACCCCTTTACCCTTTCACCTTTTTTTCTTTGGATTGGTATGTATGCGTTGCCCAAGAGTACTTTTGCTGCTAGGAGGAGGAGTGACACAGTTCAATTTCTACCAATTTTGGTATATTTTCACTTAAGCCGTGTCTGTAAGACTTGGTCTCTAATTATAGCAATGTGGGCTTGGCTTTTTGCCTAGGGTACAGCAACGATTCTCACCCTTGTGGGACATTCCTAAGGCTGGGGAGTTTCCAATCTAGCAAGCATAACAAAAATGAAAGGGTGATGAGACTGCATGCAACATGAATTAGAGCTCAGGCTTGCATTCTATAACGCCCTTGTGAGTAAGTGTGGAGGAGTGTGAGTCCATTTAGAATTTCAGTTTAAGAGTAATGAAGCACCTAACTAGAAGATCAGCAAGAAACTGAAACCTACACATTGAAAGAAAAAAGCTTATAGTATTCTCCCCTTATAAATACTCAAATTGAAGATTATACACCTATAGCATTGTAGTGATTTGTTTAGAATTAAATTCACATTATTAGAGGAGGTAAGCAAAGAGGTTTGCTTTGAGCAAGCAGGACCCTTTGTGTAAGGACTTTCAGAAAAGCTTTTGGATTTCGTTTAGTGCTGGAAACGAAAAGAAAAACATCTTGTTCCTCTGATTTATACACACTGCTTTAACATTAGTTCAAGAATTTCCCTATTATAGTAGGAGAGGGGATATAATTTGGACTTCGCTCTCATTATTTTGATGGATTTTCCACAGAAGTATTCAGATGCATACCCATAATGGTATGTTCACGCATAAGAATAAGCCAGACTTTCTGGCTTAAGGGGTTTGTCTAGATTCTAGAATAAGCAGTGTGTTAGCGTGTGCTGCCTGATCACTCCCACTTCACTCTTCCTTTGGCACAAAAGGGGTAAATGTGGCATAAATTGTTTTCATCCTGATAAATAATCATCCAAACTATGGATCATGGTTTGTTACTTCCTAATAAGCCATTATTGCTAGCCATCCTTAAGCCATGGTTTGTTATTGGCTTATAGTTTGTAAGGGAGCAAGAAACCATGATCCCTGGTTCAGACGTCACAGGAAGCCAAAGAAGAGTGAAGCAGAAGTGAGCTTGCAGCTTTCGCAAGCGCACGGCTTGTTCCAGATAAAACATGATATGCAAGAAAGTATGGCTTAATGATAAGCAAGAAAGTATAGCTTAATGTTTCATGCAAAAGTAAGATAGTCAGCAGATACAGCTACAGTATATATGTATGGGCTTGGATGGGGGTGGGGTGAAGATGGCCTGGGCCTTCTAATGAGGTTCTTTATCTTCCCTCTCCCCCCAGGTAATAAAAGTTCAGTGCCAGGACAAAAAGCTCTTAGCCTGTGCGACAAAGCTTGCGGAATCTGTTACACCTAGTTATGTCATTATACTAGCCTGCTGATTACTGATTGATTTAATCTTAATAAATTAGACTGTTTGGGTGTGGATGAAATAGATTTACAAGAAACAATTGCTGACTTGCTGGGACAAGATGGCGGTGGACTGAGCGGCAGCCTGAACTGGTTCCTGCGAGGTTTCAAGAAGACAGGGGAGAGAGAGCAGCGGGCAAGCTGCTGGTGCTTTATTTTGAACACCTTCGCCACTCGGGACCTGTGCAGAGCAGAGTTACCGGCAGAGGTGCAGTTGTGCCACCTTTATTTTCGAAAAGCTCCGGAGCTATAGAAGGTGGCCTGCTCATCTCCACTGCCGCTTCTTCCTTGCTGCCGCCCTCCCTGCTGGGCTTTTTATTGTCCAGTTTAGTGGAGGGGCAGCTGTGCCACCTTCGCCTTTGAAAGCCTCAGAGCCACCAAGCGCTGCCTGCTTGACTTCACCACCGTCTTTTTTTGTCGCTGCCCTCCCTGCTGGGCCTCCTGTCGTCCCACCCGGCCGTGATGGCGGACCTGTACCAACTCTCCAAAGATACGAACTCTGGCACCAGGGCATCCCCTGCGGGCAGATCCATCTAAGCCAAGCAGGCCTCCACCCCTTTACTCTCCGAGCCCGTTGTTTCCATCTCTCCCATGGGCAGACCCACCCACGCCGAGCAGGCTTCTACTTCTTTCCTCTCTTTTCTTGCTGAGCTTGTCATTTCCACCTTTGCAACGACCTACAACAGCCAGAATGTCAACTGCTTCATCTTCATGATCAAGTTGATACACTGCTTACCATGGACATCGTCTATGCTGGCAAAAAGTTGGACTGCTCCTTTTCCTGTATTAGGACTGGCAGATGCAGTACCAGCAGGACACCTCAGTGGTATTATGCTTTGATGTCAACATAGAATCATAGAATAGTAGAGTTGGAAGGGGCCTATAAGGCTATCAAGTCCAACCCCCTGCTCAATGCAGGAATCCAAATCAAAGCATTCCCGACAGATGGCTGTCCAGCTGCCTCTTGAATGCTTCCAGTGCCGGAGAGCCCACTACCTCTCTAGGTAATTGGTTCTATTGTCGTATGGCTCTAACAGTTAGGAGGTTTTTCCTGATGTCCAGGCGAAATCTGGCTTCCTGCAGCTTGAGCCCATTATTCTGTGTCCTGCACTCTGGGACGATCGAGAAGAGATCCCGGCCCTCCTCTATGTGACAACCTTTCATGTACTTGAAGAGTGCTATCATATCGCCACTCAGTCTTCTCTTCTCCAGGCTAAACATGCCCAGTTCTTTCAGTCTCTCCGCATAGGGCTTTGCTTCCAGTCCCCTGATCATCCTTGTTGCCCTCCTCTGAACCTGTTCCAGTTTGTCTGCATCCTTCTTGAAGTGGGGAGACCAGAACTGGACGCAGTATTCAAGATGAGGCCCAACCAGTGCTGAATAGAGGGGAACTAGTACTTCACGTGATTTGGAAGCTATACTTCTGTTAATGCAGCCTAATATAGCATTTGCCTTTTTTGCAGCCACATCACACTGTTGACTCATATTCAGCTTGTGATCAACAACAATTCCAAGATCCTTCTTACATGTCGTATTGCTGAGCCAAGTATCCCCCATCTTATAACTGTGCATTTGGTTTCTTTTTCCTAAGTGTAGAACTTTGCATTTATCCCTGTTGAATTTCATTCTGTTGTTTTCAGCCCAATGCTCCAGCCTATCAAGGTCCTTTTGAATTTTCCTTCTGTCTTCCACGGTATTAGCTATGCCTCCCCAATTTTGTATCATCTGCAAATTTGATAAGCATGCTCTGTACCTCCTCATCCGAGTTGTTAATAAAAATGTTGAAGAGCACTGGGCCCAGGACCGATCCCTGTGGTACCCCACTCGTTACTTCCACCCAGTTTGAGAAGGAACCATTGATAAGCAGTCTTTCAGTAGGATTCTGGAGCCAACTGTGGATCCATCTGATAGTTGTTCCATCCAGCCCACATTTAGCTAGCTTGCTAATCAGAATATCATGGGGCACTTTGTCAAAAGCTTTGCTGAAGTCGAGATATATTATGTCCACAGCATTCCCACAGTCTACAAGGGAGGTTACCTGATCAAAAAATGAGATAAGATTAGCTTGGCAGGATTTGTTCTTCATAAATCCATGTTGGCTTCTAGTAATCACTGCATTGCTGTCAAGGTGCTTACAGATTGACTGCTTTATAATCTGCTCCAGAATTTTTCCAGGGATTGATGTTTGGCTGACTGGTCTGTAGTTCCCCGGTTCCTCCTTCTTGCCTTTTTTGAAGATAGGGACAACATTAGCTCTCCTCCAGTCATCCGGTACTTCACCAGTCCTCCACGATTTTGCAAAGATAATAGAGAGCGGTTCTGAGAGTTCTTCAGCCAGTTCCTTCAATACTCTAGGATGCAGTTTATCAGGCCCTGCCGATTTGAACTCATTCAAAGTTATTAGGTATTCCTTGACCATTTGTCTATCAATCTCAAGCTCTAATCCTGTCCCTTCTACTTCATGTTTCCCAGGAGGGTCATAAACCCTTTTTTGGGAGAAGACTGAGCCAAAGTAGGAATTGAGCACTTACATATTGATGTAAGAACTAGTAGACATTGTCTAATTGTTAGGAATTTATTAGGAAATGTTAGGAAAGTGTGATTTGTTATTGTATTTTCATTGAAAGTTGTTATTGTTGCTTTTGAATAATGTTATTACCTTGTTACTTAATTTTTGTAAATTGTACTGTTTTTATTGATATGTATTTCTATATTTGTGTTTTATTTTTTGTAAGCTGCCTTGAGGGTCTTTTGGCCAAAAGGCAGGACAGAAATTAACAAGAACAACAACAACAATAATAACACTCACACACCCATTTCTTACGTGGCCATATAGTGTACAACAGTAATGGAGAACTCCCCACACTGAGCATTTATTACTGCATATTTTTCATTAGAAAACACAGACAGACAGACACAGTTGAAAATGGGGCATAATCTATATTTCAAAATAAAGGGCAGAAATGAGCCTCCCTATAATTTTAGGTTGCAGCAGTGCTTCCAGTTCAGCCGCGTAAAGCAAGTATACTCCCAGCAGCCAGCATGTTGCAGTTTTCTACATTTATTTATTTTATCATTAAATTTATATCCCATCCTTCCTCCTAAAAGGAGCCCAGGGCGGCAAACAAAAACACTAAAAAAAACCTAAAACAGCTGAAAAACAAAAATCTTCAAAAACATATTAAAACAAAGCATCTTTTAAAATATATTTCTTTAAAAAAACCTTTAATAACATATAAAAATGTAATTCCAACACAGATGCAGACTGAGTTAAAGTCTCTACTTAAAAGGCTTATTGAAAGAGATAGTCTTCAGTTGGTACTGAAAAGATAACAGAGATGGTGCCTGTCTAATATTTAAGGGGAGTGAATTCCAAAGGGTAAGTGCCACAACACTAAAGGTCCGTTTCCTATGTTGTGCGGAACGGTTCTCCTTTAGATAAGATGGAATCTTCAGGAGGCTCTTACCTGCAGAGCGCAGTGATTGACTGGGAATGTAAGGGATAAGATGCTCTTTCAGGTAACTTGGTACCAAGCTGCATAGAGCTTTGTACACTAAAACCAGAACCTTGAACTTAGCCTGGTAGCTAATAAGCAGCCAATGCAATTTTTTCAGCAGTGGGGTAACATGTTGGTGATACCCTGTCCAGAGCTTGGAAAAGTTACTTTTTTGAACTACAACTCCCATCAGCCCAATCCAGTGCCCATGCTGGCTGGGGCTGATGGGAGTTGTAGTTCAAAAAAGTAACTTTTCCAAGCTCTGACCCTGTCCCAGTGAGCAGTCTTGCAGCCACATTTTGCACCAGCTGCAGCTTCTGGACCAGTCTTTCCCAACCAGTGTGCCTCCAGATGTTGTTGCACCACAACTCCCATCAGCCTCAGCCAGCATTGCCAGTGGTCAGGAAGATGGGAGTTGTGGTCCAACAACATCTGGAGGCACACTGGTTGGGAAAGGCTGTTCTGGACCAACTTCAAGGGCAGCCGCACATAGAGCGCATTACAGTAATACAACCTGGAGGTTACCAGTGCATGGGCAACAGAGGACAGGCTATCCTGGTCCAGAAATGGCTGCAGCTGTCTTGCCAGCCAAAACTAGTAAAAGGCATTCCTAGCCACTGAGGCCACTTGGACGTCTAGCAACAAAGATCCAGGAGCACCCCCAGACTATGAATCTGCTCTTTCAGAGGGAGTACGACACCATCCAAAGCAGGCAATTGACCAGTTGTCTGAACTCAGGAACCACCAACCCACAGTGCCTGCATCTTGCTAGGATTCAGACTCAGTTTATTGGCCCTCATACAGCCCACCACTGAGTCCAGGCACTGGTTCAGGGCTTGCATCGCCTCTCCTGATTCAGATGTTACAGAGAAATAGAGCTGGGTATCATCAGCATACTGCTGACACCTTGCTCCAAATCTCTTGATGACTGCTCCTAAGGGCTTCATATAGATGTTAAACTCCATGGGGGACAAGATGGTACCCTGCGGCACCCACAGCACAACTGCCAGGGGGCCGAAAGACAAGCTGAAGACGACCCTGGAGATAGGATCAGAACCGCTGTAAAGCAGTGTCTCCAATACCCAGCTCAGCAAGCCGGCTTAGAAGAATACCATGGTCAATGGTATCAAAAGCCACTGAGAGATCAAGTAAGAATAACAGGGTTGCACTCCCCCTGTTCTCCTGATAAAGGTCATCCATCAGGGCGACCAAGGCTGATTCAGTCCCATAACCAGGCCTGAATGGATCCTGGAAGGGATCAAGATAATCTGTTTCATCCAAGTGTACTTGCAATTGCTATGCCAGCACCCTCTTAATCACCTTCCCTAAAAAGGGGTATTTGTAACTGGGCAGTAGTTGTCACAAACCAATGGGTCCAGGGTGGGCTTTTTCAGGAGCGGTCAGATCACCACCTCTTTCAGGGTGGCTGGGACCACTCCCTCCCACAAAGATGTGTTGACCACACCCTGGATCCACTCAGTCATACCCCCTCAGCAAGCTTTAATAAGCCAAGAAGTTCCCAATAAGTTGCAGCAGATGTTGCACTGGACACCTCACTGGGGACTACTGTAGATGTGGATGGGGCATGCAAATTGCTATGTAGGCAAGCAACTTTACCCTCGAAGTTCCTTGCAAACAATTCACAGTGGACCTCTGAAGGGTCTAAAGCTCCATTTCCTGGAGTTGACGTCAACAGACCCCGTCAATATGAAAAAGCTCCACTGGACAGCTACTTGAGGACATGATGGAAGCAGAGAAGTGGACCTTCTTCACAGCCCTCATCGCCACACCGTAGGCACAGTGATGATGTTTTACTCATGCCCGATCAGCCTCACATCTCTAAGAGCAGCAGCAGCAAGAAATGGTGGTAAAGATGGGATTTTGTTTCTTCTACATGTTTTACGCTCCTCTTTCTCTAAACAGTGGAAATACTTGGGGAAACTTTTTGAAGCTTGGAGATAAAAGAGATAGAAAAAGCTTTGTATGTTGTCTGAGATGTTAAACGCTGGAGAGTAGAAGCAGAAAAAGAGGAGGCAACCCTATTCGTCTTGTCAGTCAAAAGGGATTGAAATTGATCTGGGAGGGGGACAAATTCCATGAATGCAACTTTTGCCCCAGTTTTGTATTGTAGGTGACTGATGCAAGCAATCAGCCCATGTGACTCATGCCTCAACTATTTATCAATTTAACAACAGCAACAGCAGCAACAACAACAAAAAGAGCAAAGAGGAAGAGGTTGGGAAATTGGAATAAAGAGAGGCAAGGTTGTAGAAGTTCAGCCCAGTCTAACAATATGCTGCTGTGCATGTGTGATGAATGAGATAAATATTTATGTGCATTTAGAGAAAGGAAGAACTTTAAAAAGAGAGGGAGAAAAATAATAATCACAGGACCATATCACATGAACTGCTTACAAAGTCCCACCCATATGGCTCTCTGCTCATGTCAGGCTTGCTTTCATGGGCCTGTTTTTGACGCGTGTAACACATGCTATTTGCCATCAAAAAGAGGTCTTAGAGCTTATTTTCAATGTATGCTGACGTGTGTGTTTTAAATCAAGATCCTGTGTCAGGGCTTTGCACATTTTAAGGTAGAGGTTCTTTCTCTGGGAACCCTTTCATAGGAAACAGCCTTATACTGAGTCAGACTATTGGTCCATCTACCTCGGTGTTGTCAGCAATGACTGGCAAGTGGCTCTCCAGGATTTCAGACAGAGGGCTTATCCACATGGGAGCATAACTTCATGCTAAAGATGCTGTTTTTACCTCCGTTTTCTGTTTGCACTGTCTACAGTAAGGGACCAATGCCAGCTGCAAACATGGTGTTTTCTAGTCACACTTGAGGGGAAGCATCAATTACACAGTTTCCTAAAGACCACAGCCTCTAATTTAACATTTCCACTCCCTCTATTTACATGACAACCGAGCATAATAATAATAATAATAAATTTAATTTCTTCGTCGCCTATCTGGCCAATGGCCACTCTAGGCGACTTACAAAATTATTAAAATACAATTAATAAAATACAGTAATACAATAAAAACAATAGATCTACAACAACAATATTAAAACTGGGTAGGAGGCATTACAATTATATCGATTAACCCTCCCCGGATACCCCGAAGGCCTGCTGAAAAAGCCAGGTCTTTAAGGCTTTCCGAAATACATTTAGGGAAGAGGCATGCCGGAGATCTTGTGGGAGGGAGTTCCAAAGAGTGGGGGCCGCCACTGAGAATGCCCTCTCTCTTGTACCCGCCAATCTGGCTGTTTTTGTTGGCGGGATTGAGAGAAGGCCCTGTGTGGCCGATCTTGTCGGGCGGCATAATTGGTGGCGTTGAAGGCGCTCCGTGAGATAAACTGGGCCGAAACCGTATAGGGATTTAAAGGTCAATACCAACACCTTGAATTGGGCTCGGAAAACAACTGGAAGCCAGTGTAGGTCGAACAACACTGGTGTGATGTGATCTCGGCGGCGACTATTCGTAAGTAGTCGAGCCGCCGCATTTTGTATCAGTTGTAATTTCCGGACCGTTTTCAAGGGTAACCCCACGTAGAGCGCATTACAGTAGTCCAAACGAGAGGTGATCAGGGCGTGTACCACCAGTGGGAGCTGATGAACAGGAAGGTAGGGTTGCAGCCTTCGTATGAGGTGTAGTTGGTACCAGGCTGCCTGGCTCACTGCCGAAATCTGAGCCTCCATGGACAGCCTGGAATCAAGCACAACCCCAAGGCTGCGGACCTGGTCCTTTAGGGGTAAACTCACCCCATTGAACTTCAGGTCAATGTCACCCAACCTTCTCTTGTCCCCCACAAGTAGTACCTCGGTTTTATCAGGGTTCAACTTCAGCTTGTTCCTTCCCATCCATCCACTCACGGATTCCAGGCAGTTGGACAAGGTCTCCACAGCCAACTCTGGTGAAGATTTAAACGAGAGATAGAGCTGAGTGTCATCCGCATATTGATGACACTGCAGCCCAAATCTCCTGATGATTGCTCCCAGCAGCTTCATATAGATGTTAAATAGCATGGGAGAGAGGATAGAGCCCTGTGGCACACCACAATTGAGAGGCCAAGGGTCTGATACCTCCTCCCCCAATGCTACCTGTTGGTACCTGTCAGAGAGAAAGGAATGGAACCACTGTAATACAGTGCCTCCAATTCCCAATCCCTCCAGGCGAAGCAGAAGGATACTGTGGTCGACAGTATCAAAAGCCGCTGAGAGATCGAGGAGGACAAGAAAGGTGGATTCTCCCCTATCTAATGCCCTCCTCAAATCATCAACCAGAGCGACCAAGGCTGTTTCAGTTCCGTGACCAGTCCTGAAACCCGATTGGTATGGATCCAAATAATCCGTTTCATCCAAGTGTGCTGAGTTTGTTCCAAGCATGCTCAGTTTGTTCTGTCAGTAAGTTTTATTTAAAAACAACAACCTGGAAATGTGATTTTTTATTTTCACTTGTACGATGCAGCTGAAATACAAATCTTTGTTTGAGCAGTGTTATGCTGTTGTGCACAAGGTAGGGGGGGAAAGAAAATAAAGGCAGTGTTTGCAGCAACATAAAAGAAGCTTGCAGAATGGGAGAAAGAAGCGGAACAGCTCACAGGAAATGAAATGAAAGAAGGGAGGAGGAGGGAGTGGGAGTGGAGAGGGAAACTATTGACACACCCACCTTTTTTTTTTCAATTAATTTTTATTCAAATTTTCAAAACCAAAACAATACAAAAAACAAACAAACACAAATCAATAACTAATACAATAAAAAAAAGAAAAGAAGAGATAAAAAATATAAAAATATTGACTTCCGATTTGTCATAGTTCAGCTATAAATCTATAATATATAACAAACCTATCTCTTAATCACCTTCCTCCAGCGGTTATCTTAATTGGTTTCAAATCTCATTAACATCATATCATTTTAATCTTCCACAAAAAGTCAAAGAGAAGTTTCCAATCCTTGAGATATATGTCAATCAATTTTTTTTCCTAAATAAACATGTCAATTAATCCAACTCCTCAAGTCTACTAAGTCCAGTAATTTCAAATTGCTCTTCTGTCTTTATCCGTATTAGGTCCATCTTCCATCTTCCATCTCCATGCATCCAAAAATCTTGCTGTCATAGTCATATAATAAAAGTCTGATAGGAATTTCCTCCATCACAGATATTTTCTTGCCATGAATTCCGAACATATCACTGAAGTATTGCTGCAAAGCCGCATCTCTGTTCCTCTTTTCCACATGATACACTAGTACATCTCTTGAAGATTTTTCCATTGACACAAAACAGGGATTAATTCTGTTAACTTTCTCCATTTCAAATTCCATCAAATCCTTCCAGTCCAGGAATTTTTTTGAACCGATAATATCTTTATCTCCAATCTCTTCAATTCCTTCAGGGACAGCGCTGAATTCCAAACTATAATATTTGTCTCCAGGATCCGTCAGAGCCAGGAAATCCAAATCTTTTTTCATGTCCATATTTAATCCAATCTCCAAAGTTTGAACCTTGCCTTTAATTTCTCTTTCATCTTTTTTTGGTTTTCCAGATCTATCTTTATTCTCCTTTCTCATAGAATCCTGAATTTCTTTCAGCTCCTGTCTCATTTCGTGAAATTCAATTTTCCACGCTTGTCTATTATTTCTCAGTTCTTGTTTTATTGACTTAATCTCATTCATTATTTTCTGAAACATGTCTAAAGATAAAGTCCCTTCTTGTACATCCATAATCTTCTTAATTGTCATTCTTAAAGCCAAAGGAACAAAACTCCTTCAATTTTCAATGTCCCAAGCAAAGAGCAGTTTATTTCTTTATCCAGTTACAAAGGAGTTAATCTTTCCAACCAACTGACGTCACACGCTAGACAGTCCTTATCTCTTATATGCCCAGAAGTGCAAAAACAGCTTTAGTTCACAGCGTCCAAATAACTAGTAGCAGAGAGAATGAGCAGATTCGTCAAAAAAAAAAGTAGATCAGGAAAAATAGTCCCATGCATATATTACACAAAAGTCTTATAAATCAAAAAGATTTTTCTTATCTCTTCCAATCAGAAATCCCTCATCTGTTGTAATCTTTAAAATGCTATTTTCCATATCAGCTTTTTGCAATAAAAGAAAGATAGGCTATTTTTGTTTTCTTCCCCCTTAGTTCCGTGAGTAAAGAAGGAAAGTCGTAACTCACCTAGGTTATCTTAATTGCTGTTACTTTGACAAATCTCTTTAGCTGTATAGATAAGAAAATGATAAGCATAGACAGGAGGATGTTTGCCTGCTAGTCCGTTGTTCTTTAAAGAAAAAAAATGGGTCACTTATTCAGCTGAGCTAGCATAGAAATCCTCGCTCTGTCTGTGCAGCTGGAAGCCTTTCTTTCGCAGATAATTCTGACGAATTCCAGACTCCCACAGTCACGACAAAGCTATGTGGGAAATCTCACGTTTCTTCCTTATCCAGAAGAAATTATCCCCAGTCAGAAAAGACCCTTCTGACTGAATTTATAGCTGAAAAAGTTTCATCTAAGACGGGAGCCCGTCTCAGAGCTACACAGGCGGAGGGATCCTCCTGGGAAAGTCGACACCCACCTAAAAGCATTGGAGCAAAGCATCTGCAAGCCCTAGAGATACAGAGTGGAGACGTTCTTTCCTTCCCTTTTTGGACTATCAGAGGATTGGGTTAGTATGGATTTACAGGGGAGAAACTGCATTATAGCTTCTGCTTGCCAGTAACGTCATATGAACCATGCGAATTAAAAGGGAATGCAAGTAGCACCAGACAAACAGTAAAACCCTGTGTAGATGAGCCCAGAGCAGCCTTTCCCAACCAGTGTGCCTCCAGATGTTGTTGGACCACAACTCCCATCAGCCTCAGCCAGCATTGCCAATGGTCAGGAAAGATGGGAATTGTGGTCCAACAACATCTGGAGTCACACTGGTTGGGAAGGGCTGGCCCAAAGGGTTCTTTATCAGCACTATTTTGAGATGTTGGGGGTTGAACCTGGAATTTGCATGAAAAGCAGATGCTCTGCCATTGAGGTATGGCCAGTCTTCCCCAATAAGATATTTTTGCCTCCTTTAGCTCTTGGCTTTGCTTTTCCCTCCCTAGGCTGGATACAAGCTATCTAACCAAGCAGACTAATTGAAAAACTTGGCTGTGCTTCACCTTAAACAACTCTTAACATCCATCCCAAAGAATCAGTACTAAATTTGGAAATGGGCTAAGGAGGAAGCTCATTTCTCAAGTATTTGGAAATCTTAAGGAAAAACAAGAATTGGTAACACTCTAATTTCCCAGGCCATATTCACTTGGAAAGTTACTTCAGTTTAATAAGTCCTTGATGGGCTGTGAATCCTTTTCTGTTCTCACAGATAACAGGACTTCATTCCTTTTACCCATATTTCCAATGCACAGAGGGGCATTATGACTGTAGATGCCTGCCCTGGTGCGACTCATCTGTGTTTCTTGAACATAACATATAATCCCAAAGCTCAGAATCAAAGGACAGATATCAAGCAGGAATTCTGGTCATGTGCCATTATCCAGTTCTAGCTAAGTAGGCAATGACAAGAGACCTAACTACAGATTGCCAGAGAGATAACATGGTATTCCCTGACTCCTGTAAAAGCTTTCAGTTCAGGCTTGCTTGCTGGCTTCAGTAACCATGGGATTCTCTTCCTGACATCACCACCATGCCACAGTTTTACAAGAGAAGCATCTGACAATATTTTCAATAACCAGTGATGCTTGCTCTAATTTTGCAAGGTAAGGATTTTATGCTATTAAGTCTATGGCAGCCTTTCCCAATCTTTGAGTCCCCAGATGTTGCTGTACTACAATTCCCATCATTCCTGACCACTGGCCATGCTGGCTGGTGCTGATGGGAGCTGTCGTCCAATAACATCTGGAAACCCAAAGGTTGGGAAAGGCTGGCTATGCCTACCTCTTATCCAGCGAAAACAGGGGCAGTAAAGACTATCAGGCCTATGCACATTTGAATATGTGCACATAGGCAGCACTGGTTGTTCCATCTATCATGCATAGCAAATTTGGGTCTCACATCTAGATGTTGAGTACTGTATTTTATTGAAAATTATTGTATTTTATGTGCACTACTTTTTTGGATGAAGTGTTTTGTAAAATTTCTTAAATAAGTAAATGAAATCCAATGTGTGTGTTAATAAATATTTAAAAACTGAGGTTAGGGCCAGAGTGCAGGCTCCTCCTGAGTAAGTCCTATTGCGTAACTCCTACTTCTGGACAGAGACCTTATCATATACTATAACAGAGTCTCTTCTCAGGCCTCCCTGCTCACTACAAATGGATTGCCTCTTCACTGGCAGGCAAAAGTATAACAGAGAACTCTGCATTATTCTCTTATTACTTTATTCACTGTTGTTTTCATTCTGAAGGAAAAATTGGAGTCTTGCTCCTATACATCAATAGTGTTTAGGACAAAAGCTGGGAACTCGGTAAAACTAAGGGCTCATCCAGATGACTGCAAAATGTGTGACACGCCAGCTATGTGTGTTCATTATTTTTTGGTCGTCCAAATGACGTCTCGCGCTGTTACGCATTTTCGCGGGTTAAATCCGCTCCTTGCAATACCGGCAAAAATGCGATTTGCTGTTTAAAATTGGGAATCATCCACTGTGCCTTCAGGAGTTAGGATGCAATACCGCGGACTTTACAGCTGATGGGCGATTTTTGGGCGTTTCCCCTTGCCCCTTCTCCTCATTCCAGCCAATCACGTATCTGCACTTTTGCGCATGTGCGAGAATAAGCCCGGGAATATTGAACCAATCATCGCAATGGTGGGGTGTTGGGGGGGGTCTGCAACTACTGCACAGATGCATTTTATTTTTTGCCAGCCTGCAAACTGGGCGGCCGCTCTGGGTGAGATCTGCAATGCACAGCAAGCGAGAAAGGGGGGATGGTCGGTTTCAGCCTGCCTCTGGAAAGCTTTGTCAATTTCATTGTACTTGCTGGGGTTTTTGCTTCAAATCAGAAAAGCATACATTTGTTTAAGTGTAATATCGCAAATGCAAACAAGAAAAGGGCTTCTGGTGGGTTTTAAGCCTGCTCCAGAAAGCTTTGACAATTTCATTCTCCCTGGGAAGGAAAGGGAGAAGGGGTGTGTGTGACACGTTTCTTGCTTTTTTTTGGAGAAATAAGTGCAATTGCCAGCGTGTGTATCTCCTTAAATATCAATAAAGGCAGAAAAGCATACATTCATTTAAGAATAATATCGTAAATACAAACAAGGCAGGCGTGAAACCGACCAGCAGCCTTTCCTTCCCAGGCGAGAACTCCTTTACAGCCATATTGTGCTTCGTTACAAAGGGGGAGAGGAGCATACGTAAGTTTTTTGCTGACCAATTGGTTGATAGGGGGAGGTTTTAGAGGTGGAGCTTGAAAAAACAAAAAGAATGTAGGGGTCTTACCGCTGCGTGTGCAGGTGCAAAAAAGTGTTTTTTTTAATTGGGAAAGAGCGAACTAAAAGGCAAAGTGAGGACTGTCAGATGACAAACCGAATATGGAAACCGTGGATTATCCTGCTCCGTTTGGATAAGCCCTAAGTCAGCATAAGATGTGCGTAATGTTGTTTACTTTTGTTCATGTGGGCAAGGGAACTGCTTCAGGCAACAGATTCTTGTAAATGGACTGCCTTCAAGTTGATTCCGACATATGGCAACCCTATGAATAGAGTTTTCATGGTAAGCGGTATTCAGAAGTGGTTTACCATTGCCTTCCTCTGAGGCTGAGAGGCAGTGACTGGCCCAAGGTCACCCAGTGAGCTTCATGGCTGTGTGGGGATTTGAACCCTGGTCTCCCAGGTTGTAGCCAAATACTCTAACCACTGGCTCTCAACTGATTCTAGAGGGGATGCTATTTTCCAGTCTCCATGCTTCCTATGTCTTTAATTAAAACTCAGCCCCATTTTAGAACACAGAGGTGTCATTTTAACCTTTTGTTTCTGAAGCAAAAATGTTTAAAGGCCAGCACTGCATGCTGATGTCATGGTGCTCTTTATTTTACAATATATATAAATTAAAATATAAATTAAATAATAAATAAATAATAAATAATATTAAACGTTTAAGTAATAAAGACTGACAGGAGGGAGGAAGCGTTTTTTTCCTTTTGCCACCCAAATTGCTTATTTCAGCAATCTACTGTACATGGAAACTATCTCTCTTGTCCTTGTAAAGTAGACATCAGGGTGATTAGAAATAAGAGTTGTGTGTGCAATTAAAATCTAGTGCCTATAGAATGAGATTCAAACTGCTGGGGGAACCTGTTTTATAAATGAAAGGTGAAATCCTGGTATTCTGGTCTAAGGAAAAGTAGTACCATAGGTTGTCAATTAAGACAGTGACAATTTAAGTACAAGGTCTCATTTCTATGTGCATTATGTGTAAGAGGCACAGCTAGGGTTGCCAGGTCAGAAGCATCCCAAAGATTTTAGGGGCGGGCCCGAGTGATGTGATTAAGCATGATACATTAAGCATCAATCACAGTTGCTTGGCACGTACAATTAAAAATATATCTGACTGGAAATTAAGTTAGACATCTTAGCTAAAAGATGAAGCCTGGGTAGGGAACATTTAATCTAGCCTCCTTGCTTTCGGCAAGAAGGGTTTAAGTGCCTTCAGGCCAGGCCAGTCACCAGAAGGTCACTGTAGGAAGAAAGGAGCCTAGTTTTGTGGAGATGTTAGATGGGAGCATTCGGGAGTAAAGATGGATGCCTCTGAAGGCTGCAATTCTAAACACATGTACTAAGGGACTAAGCCGCCATAGAACTCAACAGGACTTACTTCTGAGTAGATATAGTTTGGATTGTGCTGTTGGTAAAGCTTGACTAGGGATCCTCTGCAAAGAGATCCATATCCAAGCAGGGTTGGCAACCCCCTGCCTGGAATGCCCTGCCCTTATCTTTTAATGTGGCTGCTGCAAACGTCTTTACAGATTTGACCCTTCTCTTCAGAAAGAGGTCTGAGAAATTAGTAAGAGTAAGAAGATTCTCTACCCTTTCTGTCGGCATAGATGCAATCATCCTTCCCCTGCGCCCAGCAGGAGCTCTGGGCCGGAAGGGATGCACTGGCATCTCATAGAGGACACCCTCCCCTTTCATGGGGTGTATGGTTTGTCCTGGCCCAGAGCAGATTTTGGGGTGGGCACCCCCAGTTACTTATTTTTTCCTGTATGTTTTGGTCTGCTTTGATTTTGCATAGATGCTTGCTTCCGTGCCCTGCGCCCAGCAGAAGCTCTGGGCCAGGCGGGACGCAGTGGCATCTCATAGAGGACACCCTCCCCTTTCCTGGGGTATATGATTTGTCCTGTCCCAGAGCAGAGTTTGGGGTGGGCATCCCCAGTTACTTATTTTTTATGATTTTATGACATCATTATGTATTTATGATAATATCAGAAGCCTGATGATTTTGATTGCATAAATGTATTGTTATTCCTGATGGGGAGAGTCCCCCAATCACAGTGATATATCATACAGGGTACCCCAACATATATTTTGGGGTTCAGAGACATGTTAAGTTTGGTTTGAAGTTGCTGTAGTTGTCAACTCTTCTTTTTTAGTGTTTTGAACTTTCAAGCAAATAAGGAACTGGGAACTAGGAACCAACTTCAGCGTCGTATCAGTTAAATAGATTAAACAGTTGCGGGGGGGGCGGCTGATGTTTTGGTGTATATCTCAGGAACCAGACCACCTAGAAACTTAATTTTAAAAAAATTGAAGCTGAGAGTTTGGAGATTAAGGGGTGCTAGCTGGAGAGCCGGAGGCCCCCAAAAAACCGGAGACTCCAGCCAAAAACCGGAGACCTGGTAACTCTAGGCACAGCTGGTATAGCATGGTGGGGAGGAGAGCCTGGCTGGGAGTCCAGAGTCTGTGAGTTCAAATCCCTGCTTGTGTCTCCTGGGTGTAAAGGGCCAGCTAAAGATCACCCCCACAGTGAGTGGCTCAGGGGTTACGTGCCCTGCCCCCTGTGCAGCCGTGGGCAAGCTGCATAGTCCCAAGGAGCCCAGTTGCCCCCCCAGCTGGCAGCTGCGGACAAGGAAGGGGCTGGCTTGTGCAGCTGTGGCAAGCTGAGCAGGCCCTGGCCAGCTGGGGAGGACTAGCCTCAGAGGGAGGCAATGGTAAACCCCCTCTGAATACTGCTTACCATGAAAACCCTATTCATAGGGTAGCCATAAGTTGGGATCGACTTGAAGGCAGTCCATTTCCATTTTTTCATGTGTAAGAGGTCTAAAAAATTAGGAGAGATCTTTGAAAGACGACATGTTGCAGACTTGTTCTGTTCTGCAAAGAGACATGGCCCTTCCTCAGGGTTTTTGTATAAACTAGCTGTTGATGGTGATAAATATTTGTTTATTCAGCAAACTTAGCTACTCTTTATCTAAAGACACCTTGGAATGTCTCTTGAAAATAATTCACCTGCAGTGTGGGAGAAGATTTTGTCTACAAGGAGGGTTTGGGGGGATCTTTTTTGGGGGGTGACGTGGCAACCGGACAGTTTGTTTAGAATTTCAGAGTTCCAGACATATGTTGCTTTGGGACTAACCACTGACTGATTGTGAATCCCTTCTGCCATCTCATCCTGCATGTTTGGGAATAAACAGACAACTACACAGACCATAAGTCTCCCAAGTGCTCTCTGCTCCAAAGGAAAACATAGGGACTGCTCTGAACTTCCCACTGCTCAGAAAGGGGCAAATATAAAGCATGGATATGAGATTCAAAGTGACTTGAGACCTATTCTACCAAATGAAAGCTGAGATTATTATGTTGCATCAAAATCATCTTGTCTAAGTAAAATACAGTAGTAACACATTTACCATTGTGGCAGAGCAAAGCTCATCCTAAGTAATGGAGCTTCTTGTTGGAAAGTGGTATAAAAATATAATTAATAATAATGAATAATTGCTAATAATAAAGAGATCCTTGTAAGGCTACCAAAGAGGCTAGCATAGCTAAGAGAATGGCAAAAATTTATTGTTGTTGTTATGTGCCTTCAAGTCAATTATGACTTATGGCGATCCTATGAATCAGCGACCTCCAATAGCATCTGTCATGAACCACCTTGTTCAGATCTTGTAAGTTCAGGTCTGTGGCTTCCTTTATGGAATCAATCCATCTCTTGTTTGGCCTTCCTCTTTTTCTACTCCCTTCTGTTTTCCCCAGCATTATTATCTTTTCTAGTGAATCGTCTTCTCATGATGTGTCCAAAGTACGATAACCTCAGTTTCATTATTTCAGCTTCTAGTGATAGTTCTGGTTTAATTTGTTCTGACACCCAATTATTTTTCTTTTTTGCAGGCCATGGTATGCGCAAAGCTGTCCTCCAACACCACATTTCAAATGAGTTGATTTTTCCCTTATCCACTTTTTTCACTGTTCAACTTTCACATCCATACATAGAGATCGGGAATACCGTGGTCTGAATGATCCTGACTTTAGTGTTCAGTGATACATCTTTGCATTTGAGGACCTTTTCTAGTTCTCTCATAGCTGCCCTCCCCAGTCCTAGCCTTCTTCTGATTTCTTCACTATTGTCTCCATTTTGGTTAATGACTGTGCTAAGGTATTGATCATCCTTGACAAGTTCAATGTCCTCGTTGTCAACTTTAAAGTTATATAAATCTTCTGTTGTTATTACTGTAGTCTTTTTGACGTTCAGCTGTAGTCCTGCTTTTGTACTTTCCTCTTTAACTTTCATCATTCGTTTCAAATCATTACTGTTTTCTGCTGCTAGTATAGTATCATCTGCATATATTAAATTATTGATATTTCTCCTTCCAATTTTCACACCTCCTTCATCTTGGTCCAATCCCGCTTTCCATATGATATGTTCTGCATACAGATTAAACAAATAGGGTGATAATGTACACCCCTGTCTCACACCCTTTCCTATTGGGAACCAACCAGTGTCTGCATATTCTGTCCTTACAGTAGCCTCTTGTCCAGCGTATAGGTTGCGCATCAGGACAATCAGATGCTGTGGCACCTCCATTTCTGTCCATAGTTTTTCACGATCTACACAGTCAAAGGCTTTGCTGTAATATAAAGCACAGGGTGATTTCCTTCTGAAATTCCTTGGTCCGTTCCATTATCCAGAGTATGTTTGCGATATGATCTCTGGTGCCTCTTCCCTTTCTAAATCTAGCTTGGACAGCTGGCATTTCTTGCTCCATATATGGCAAGAGATTTTGTTGTAGAATCTTGAGCATTACTTTACTTGCATAGGATATTTAGGCAATAGTTCGATAATTACTGCGTTCCCTGGGATCCTCTTTCTTTGGAATTGGGATGTATATTGAACGCTTCCAGTCTGTGGGCCATTGTTTAGTTTTCCATATTTGTTGACAAATGGCAAAAATGCATTCATTTAAAACTACTTTCCCATGTGCTGAAATGCTGAGGTTATCATAGGAATGGCCTGCAACCAAAACCAGATGGGAATATTTCAATGCAACTGAGCCACAGATAGGGAGAGAGACTTGAGGTGCATAATGTACTATGAATGTCTGTGAGACCTTCAATTTTCTCTGCTGTAAAATGCAAGGATGTGGACCCTTCCCAACAAGAGGAGAAAATACAATGGAAGTGTTTAAAAAAATTGAAACAGCTGCAAGGAAGCAATATTGTAAACAGCGGCCAGATGGAGTTATGTCTCTTAAACAACAACCATAAACTCTGTAACTTCATACTTTCCATATGTAAGAAGACCAAGACCTCTTGCAGAAGGCTGATGGAAAGGGCTGACAATGTGTATATGTAAGCATATTTAGAGACGTTTAGATACATGAAGATTATTGCTTCGTATGTGTAGCTTTCAAAAACGTTCAAGGATTTGCTAGTAAACCCCTAAATTTTACTTCTGGAACCCTTTCATCGACCAAGATGGCGGCAGGGGCGTTGGCGCCTTGGGGAGGCTTCGGCCGCCATCTTGGTTGATGGCAGCCCTGAGCGGAAGCACACAAAGCCACAAAAAACAGGAGAGGTAGGTAGGTGGAGCAAGGGAACCAGCAGGCGGCTTGGAAGCGTCCCCCCCTGTGATTCGCAGCAGCAATCCTGCCGCAGATCGCAGAAGTGGAGAGCTACTCTCCTTTCCTATTGAGGGGCCTCTCAGGGGCCCATGGCCAGGGCCCAACCTGGCCCCCCTTTGGCACTGGCCCCGCAGACCTTGCATTATAGCTCCTAATTCCTTTTGCTACATCACTTCTCACTATTAAAGCAACCCCGTTTACTTATGGAACCCTAAATACACTGATCATATCAACTGATCTTTAGCTGATTGCACAGAAGGATTTCATTTATTAATATGAATTATTAATTTAAGCTACAAAAATAAGCATTTTGTATGGCACCTTAGGGTGCTCAAATAAACCTTCACATACAATTCTGTAAGGCAGATCAGTTATTATTCTAGATCCCTGTGGGTGGGACTATTCCATGTGAGTTTATGGCAGAAGTGAGTTTTCTGATCTAGGAACTCATTGATCCAAAGCTTTGGAAACTATCTGTTACTCGCAGATGTGTGCAATGCAGTCCTTGTATGGAGAGCTTTATTATATATATTTGTATGTGACATGTACTTTGCTACATCAACTCTTGAAGTATGGTAACAGGTTACTTTAATTTTTGTTTTGGTAACTCAACAGCACATTCTATATATGCCTACTCAGAAGTAAGATTTCTGGGGCTTATTCTCAGGTAAGTGGTATAAGACCATAGTCTAAATTGCTTTATGTAATCACATATTGTACATCAAAATTAAAAAATATATAGTTAATGATTCTAGATAGCTGGTTTGCTAAATGACAGAAAAGTTAGATGCTTCTGTGAATGTTTTTATACCACAGTTTCCATCCTATTCTTCTTCAGCAATCTGAATGGGAATTGACAGATAAGAGCCTGTTTGGATTGCAAATACTGGGTACCCTGATCGTGCACACTTGACACTCACCTTTGCTATCTATGACTTTTTTCCAATGGTACACTGCCCCACTATAGGCGTTAATACATTCACCTGAGTAGTAACCGCTACTGTAAAAGGTGTGCCAATTTTGTATATATTTAAGCTCTAATCACTGCCTATATTTTTTGCATCTCATTGGCATTCAATTCTGGTCTTACAATTTTCTCCTTTATATACCTACCAGCTAAGGTTTCACTTCATGCATTTGACATGAAGCTTGGGCCCACAAAAGTTGATGCTATAACAAATTTAAGATCTTTGAGGTTCCCCAAGACTCTTTGATTTTGTTTCCCTCTGGAAAGTATTTGTAAGAAACTTATTTTGCCCTTCGCACTCCTGCATGGGGTACCACTGACTGATTTAAAGGTACAGAGGCAGCATGTGGCACAGTCTGCAAGTTTAAATGGCTGCTTCTCCCATAGGAAAAAAATACCCTCTCAGCATGTGAAGAGTTGCCATACATGTCAGATCATACGGGTGGGGCTATCTCCGTTGAAAAAGCTGGAGGACATAATGCCTGAAGTGGCACTTACGTGTATAAAAGTATGGGGCCTTAGACCTCATCTACAGCTCCATATACAGTTGACCCAGAAATTCACTCCCACACCTTATTACATGTAGGCCATTAATATGGGGCCCATGTGTGAGCTGGCCCTTTGGTTTGTTGTTGTTATGTGCCTCCAAGTTGACTACGACTTATGGTGACCTCCAGTGACCTCCAAGAGCATCTGTCATGAACCACCCTGTTCAGATCTTGTAAGTTCAGGTCTGTGGCTTCCTTTATGGAATCAATCCATCTCTTGTTTGGCCTTCCTCTTTTTCTACTCCTTTCTGTTTTTCCCAGCATTATTATCTTTTCTAATGAATCATGTCTTCTCATTATGTGTCCAAAGTATGATAACCCCAGTTTCATCATTTTAGCTTCTAGTGATAGTTCTGGTTTAATTTGTTCTAACACCCAATTATTTTTCTTTTTCACAGTCCCTGGTATCCGCAAAGCTCTTCTCCAACACCACATTTCAAATGAGTTGATTTTTCTCTTATCCGCTTTTTTCACTGTCCAACTTTCACATCCATACATAGAAATCGGAAATACCATGGTCTGAATGATCCTGGCTTTAGTGTTCAGTGATACATCTTTATATTTGAGGACCTTTTCTAGTTCTCTCAAAGCTGCCCTCCCCAATCCTAGCCTTCTTCTGATTTCTTGACTATTGTCTCCATTTTGGTTAATGACTGTGTCGAGGTATTGATAATCCTTGACAAGTTCAATGTCCTCTTTGTCAACATTAAAGTTGCTTAAATCTTCTGTTGTCATTACTTTAGTCTTTTTGACATTCAGCTGTAGTCCTGCTTTTGTGCTTTCCTCTTTAACTTTCATCAGCATTCATTTCAAATCATTACTGGTTTCTGCTAGTAGTATGGTATCGTCTGCATATCTTAAATTATTGATATTTCTCCCTCCAATTATCACACCTCCTCCATCTTGGTCCAATCCTGCTTTCCGTATATGTTCTGCGTATAGATTAAATAAATAGGGTGACAAAATACACCCCTGTCTCACACCCTTTCCCATGGGGAACCCATTGGTTGCTGTTATTAGTAAAATCTAAGAAGGCCCTGAGAAGGTGGCCAGGGGGCAAATAGACACATCCTCTTTAAGGGACTTAGCAGGAAGGTCTTGGAAACTGACACATGCAATCTGGAATCAGATATCTTAAAACATTGTGCTTGAGGACTTTATCTTTTGCTGCAGCCCATCAGATAGGCTGGAATCAGAACAAGGAAAAGAGTTCTTTAGAAGATAAGAGATCCTATTTCATATACTTTTCAGAAAGTGCTAGAAACAGTGCTATGTCAGATATAACAAAAGGCTCTTAGCTCTATCCAGGTCACGGAATGTTGTTGTGTCAACAGGTGTCAAGTTGAAAGTTCCATTGTCTTACAGTATCATCCATTGTATGCAGTCATGTTGTTCTTTCACAGAATTAGGTGCTGAAAGCAGTTTTGAGAACTTTACTATTATGAAGCCTAAAGGCTAAATGTATTATATATAAATATTTCATTTCAGGAAAGACAGAAGCTGTGATCAAGAACTTCAGTCCACATTATAAACGCCAATATGCAGTGTCCTTTTGCAAGCACATCGAGAATGAACTGGAACAAAACAGAGACCTGCAGTCCCAGTTCTTAAAAACAAAGGTAATAACAACAAGAATTGTTTATTAAAGGCCAGACCGAACCTGCACTACACATTTTGAAACCCTTTTATTGAATGCAGTGGTTTGGTTTGTATGCAGGGGCAAAGCCTCTCTTTTTTTTGATGCTCCTACCTTTCCCCCTCTCCTCTCCTCTCCTCCCCTCCCCTCCCTCATATGTGCCTATTCCCTCTGTTATTCACTTCCTGGTTTAGGCAAACTGCAATTGCTGCTATGTCCAAGTTGCTGACTGAGTTCAAGTCCCCAAGCAGCTATAAAGTCTACTAGGTGACCTTGGGCCAGCCACTCCTTCGCAACCATACCTACCTCACAGGAATTCAGAGTTGCCTTGTCTTGTCTCCCACCCGCCTTCCCATTTTATCCTCCCTAAGAGCCTGGTAAAAACCACAAAACATGCAAGAGCCCTGTTCCCAACACCCAATGCAATAAGTGCCACAAAACATTTTGAGCTACAAGGGTTCTGGGGGATGGAGGGGAGGGAATCTAGGGCGCTCACAAGCAGGCTGTAGTATGAAATGGTTGGTCTCCTTCCTTCCTATTCCCGTTTCTCAGTTTCAAAGAGAGGGCAGAGAACATCACTCTTGCTAATACACCTTTGCAAGACATTGTAAAAGCAGGAAACTCAAATGTTAATTTGAAGCTGGAGAAAGGTGAGCCCACAGATTGGGGGCTAATTGCTGCCCTGGGCTCCTGCTGGGAGGAAGGGCAGGATATAAATCAAATAACAAATAAATAAATAAATAATAGTGTCTCTAAGCAAGTACAGGGTGCTTTTAATTTTTATTTATTAATAGCACGTTTTTACTCTTGAAACAGCTCGCAGCAAAATTAATAAAACTAATTAAACATTAAAGCAACAGCATAAAACAGAATAATAGCTCCCCCCCTGAGCCATACAGAATTAGCTAGCCGGTATTATTATCATACTATGCTATCATTGCCAGCTACCAAATATCAGAGGCTCTAGGGCAGGGCTTTCAGTTTCCAGAACACATCTTCCAGACAGGTTTATGACCCCCCCCCCAAAAAAAACCTTTCTTCTTATAGATGAAGAAATGGGAAGCCTTTCAAGATATTATTTCTACTTCTCTGTAACTTTTTCAAATTTTGGCTTTTCTGTAGCCTCCTGCAGAATCCAGCGTGGTCATTTATGAAGGGGAGCTGTCACATTTTGCTGAAGAATTGAAGAAATGGAAAGACAGATATATAGTGGTTAATAACAACTATGCTGTGGAGAGCTTTGAAAGCAAAGAGGTAAATTATCAATTGATCAAGTGCTGAGGGTTGGAAATTAGGTGCATTAATTGGTCATGCTAAGCTTGGAGTTCCTATCTGTTTCTTCAACAGCACTAGCAAATGGTGATAGTAGAATATATGTAGCACATTGAAGTGTTTGCTTTTTATCCAGTGTGCTCTGATCGTTTCATGCATAGAGTGATTCTCATTTGATGCTTCAAGGAAACACAGCTGAATATTGCCCTCCCAAATATTATTTACGTTATGAATTCTCTCTCCACCTCCATTTTTTGCTTTGCTCATTTTAGTTTGCAGCTTCCCCTACCTTCAATATCTCATTACAAAATTTTGCTTACAAGGCAAAATCCTGAAATTACAGCTCTGTTTGTGAGTGTTTTGTTGCAAAGATCTGCTTGTGGGTGGCATGAATGTGGCCAATCTGGTAAGCAAACTTTTGTAGAAAAACTGTGTCAGGGCAGGCTGTCTGCCATGCTAAAAAATTAATCCAAATACTGTGCTGAGAAAAGCTGGATCCCATAACCTGCATAAAATATGCATATTGAGAATATTTGCATAATTTGTTGTATTTTAAATAATTATTTTTTATTTGTTCTTTGTTCTATGTGATTTTTGACTTCTTGTAAGCTCCCCTGGGAACCTACTGAAGTGAAGGGCAGGGTGCAAGTCAAATAAATAAATATATTTAGTTATTTAACAAGTCATGATGGAGTCAAGGAACTATTTCGGTTTCTGCAAATCTTACCCAGCTGCTGCTTTTGCTTCTGAAATTTCAGCAGGCATAGCCCACATTCCCTCAAGCATCTTTTTGAAACCATAGGGGCCAGAAAACTGCTTTAAAAAAGGAAAGGCAAAAATCCTCAGAAAGCTGAATTCTGTGACCAGTACCACCACTTGTGTTTTTTGTACACCCTTAAGAAAACACAGCATGCAGACGACAGCCCTTCTCTCATATCTGTACTCCCATTTAAACTTAAATAAGTTGAAGAAATATCTTAGGCTTATTTTCTTAACTTTATTTTTCATTCTGAATCCCAGGCTTTCCAGAAGGGCATTAGTCCTAAAAGCTGCATTCTACCGGTTGGAGGCAAAGTTCTGACGACAGAAGAAGAATATAACTCATTATCTGATAAACATTTTACAGACCCAAACAGTAAGGCATGGCAAGCTAAAGTTGAGTGGGCTGTATCTCCGTGTTTCTTTTTCTGTTTGATTATTGGTAAGCCTAAGACAGCCTTTCCCAACTAGTGGGCCACCATATGTTGTTGGACCACAATTCCCATCTTTCCTGACCATTGGCAATGCTGGCAGAGGCTGATGGGAGTTGTGGTCCAACAAAATATGGTGGCCCACTAGTTGGGAAAGGCTGTCCTAAGAGATGCAGTATTGTGGTATATGAGTCATCAGTCTTTCTAACAGCGAACTCAGGTGGTTTAGTGATGATAGAATTGGAGCCAAAATTGGGCTACTGAGGAACAATCTGCATGCTCAAGGGAATCCTGAGATTTGCAACAGTATTTTAAAAAACTTGTAAAAAACTTTTTAAAACCCTAAACCTTAAAGAGCAATGCCCCACTCCTAATTGAAAATAGGAAGATGGTGCACGCACTGAAGAAAGTGGGAAAGAGAAGAAGCAAGGAATGGTAAATACACACACAACTCAGGAAGGCAGTTTTCTGAGGGCTCATCTATGTGGGAGTTTAAATGTGGATTTGACGTGGTGTGTGCCTTGATTTTTGGATGTCATCCACATGATGTTATCCCCATCTAACTGGCAGCCTGCAATTTTTCAACAATAACTTGGATTTTCCTGATCCGGGGAATATCCAAAAGGTGCCATAGAACAACTGATAGCAGAGTGTTGGCACAACTTCAGGGTAGCCTTTGGGCTGCCAGTCGGAGTAGAGAGCACTGGGTTAGATGGACCAATGACCTGATGGTATAAGGCAAATCCCTATGTTCCTTCCCCCAACCCTCATAAAGCCCCCCCCCAACGTTCAACATAGGAAGGTTCAGGGCTAAGCAAGCTGTGCGGCAAACTTTGAACCTGAGTGGTATAGCACTGGGGGGGGGGAGAGAAAGAAATAAGGTATTCAATGAAGGGGTACGGTTAAACAATAGTAATAACGGTGGCAGGGGAATCGGACCCTACCAAACTAAATTACAATTTACAAAGAACCCCAAAGATTATGCTTACATAATTTAGTATACAGCACAACATTTTGTTGTGTGGGCCCACTTCCCAGGACGCATCAAGGCTCAGCCTCTGTGGGGAGCTGGCTTTCAGAGTAGCAAACAAGACTCAGAGGAGGCCAGAAACAGGTGCATAATCAAAACCAGACTGAAGTCAGATCCAGTGCAGCAGTAGAAGCTCAAGAGGACCAAAAGAAGATGCTTGGTAAAAGCCAGGCAACGGTGAAGATAGGCAGTAAATCAAGGAAGGAAGCTGGAGCTTAGAATGTGTCCTGACACCAGACACAAGTTGCTCTGGAACAAGTTCTGAGTCTAGGGAATTTATAGGATCCAGTGAACCAGGATTGGCTGTTGGGGGTCAGGTGATGGAATGCTCAGACAGGTTTGGTGCTTCAACCTAGATGGTGCTCTCAAAATACAAAGCTCACTCTGCTATGCTTTGTAGAAACTGAGCAGTGGAAATACATGCTGAGCTGACTGCTGGGAGTTGTGGTTTCAGAGCTTCTACTGCCTGGTGGCTTACACCACTTGTATAAAAACTGGGTGCAAGTCCTGAAACTTGCAAGTTTTTAACATGTCTATTTTTCTTAAAGGTTCAAATGAAAAAGAAAATGCCCAGGCTTTTGTTGTCCTCCCAAAGGAATTTCCAGTCTATCTGTGGCAACCTTTCCTCAGACACAGTTACTTCTGCTTTCCAAATCCAGAGTCTCAGAAGCAATTCAGCACAGTATTGAATGATTGCATCAGACACTTAAACCATGGCAAGTACAGCAGGCTAAGTTCAATATCCTTGCTATTGTGTTGACATGTGTTTGATTATCACTGGCTATCCAACCAATATACCTTAGCAAAATTAATATGTAACTCCCTTGTATGGAGTTGGAGTGGAACTACAAGTTAGGGGTGACATGGAGATGCCATGATCATGTTAGGCGTTTCCTTTTCCTGTTCAGCAACAGGGAAGGCAAAGGAACCATGATGACATCATGAAACGAGTGAAGTTCTAGGGGAATGCAGGCTGATTTGTCAGACTTGGGGAAGCTGGAAATAGGGTTTGCACTTTGCAATCCTATTATTTGTTTCTGGGGATGATGGGAATTGTAGTTCAGCAACATCTGGAGGGTGCCAGGTTCCCCACACCTGCTTTAGTGCAAATGTACAAGTGTGAGGGTTCCTGGAGAGGAGATTTGGGCTGCTAGGCTTCTTCCCAGTCCTCCTGCTGCTGCACAGCCATGAACATGTTTGTCTCTTTCCAGAAAATCCATGAGCTGTAGACGTCAAGAGGACCATGTTTGCTAAGCTATGGTTTCACTTAGCACTACATGTGAATGGAGCCATAGTGTGATAAAAATCCATTGTGGCAATTCAATTCAATGATAGTATTGAACGTCTTGATGTTTTGTAGTTTAGCTGTTTCACATTTATCCATAGTAGTCTCATGATTGCATCCTGTGGAATATAGAGGATATTATCTAGCCACTGAGCTTATAAACCATATTGGCGCAGCTTCTCCAAAAGTGGAGGCAGGTGTATCTTGAAAACAAATAATAGCTGAGGCAGGCACCCTCAGGCTTAGGGTGGCTTGATGGATGATTAGCTCTTGACAAAATAAATTCAGCCAGCTTCCTTAATATACTACAGTCAATGTTTTTTCTTTGTTTTTAACTCATTGTTCTGAGCACAAGGGTGCTTCCTTCCAGATGGGGGCTTAATTTACAAATGAGCCGTTGAGATATTGCAAACAGGTCATTGGTCACAGCTTTTTTTTAACCTATTGGATTTCTTCCAGAGAGGGTAAATCTGAATTAAAGGGGGGTAGAATCCAGGCTGGCATTTTGATGCCATTGACATCATGTGGATACTGCAAAAAACTTACATGCATGCAGAGGACCCATCTCACCAATAAACACCCATCTGGAAGCACTCTAAGACTTCCCTAGAATTGATAATACTGAAAAAGCTTTTTGAGCTGAAAGACATTTTCTCCATTTGCCTCAGATTTTTCATGACAAATATTTTCTGGATATCTTATGAATGTTTGAGGCAGTGAGCATATCTAGTCCCCATTGGGTTGCTTTTTGTGGGGTTGTTGCTCTCATAGGTTTTTTCCCCCTAAATATTTTTTGTACTTCTTCAAACCTTGGCGTTTCCCTGAGCATGCTAATACCCCCCTTTCTTTTTGCTTCAGTCCTGCACTCACCAGCTGCGTTTGCTATTGGGAGAGTGTTTTTGTTCAAGAGTATACTTTTATATCATTATATGTCAATAGCTTGAGATATATTTGACACCTACAACATGTAAATAATCAATCAAAATATGACAAAAAAGGTAAGGCAGCTAAGTTTCAGTTTCGAAGCAAACTATTACCTTCAAGATTCAACATTTGCATTTCAGATGCAAAACTTGGCAAATTTTGAATGTTTTTCAAGATGCCATTTCAATTGTAGACAAATGGGACTGTTGTAATAAGGGGTAATGCCCAGCCAGTTAAAGACTGCAAATGACCATTGTGGGCCCAAACTAGGGATAGAATCCTCACCTTTTCTTTTTTAAGTGTGGCCCCCTAGTGGTTGTTAAGGATCCAATTTCTTTTTCCCTGGATATCTTTTCATTTTTCCGATCATCTCTGCTTTTTTTTTTGCTTTGCAGAGAATTATCAACATTATAATTGCTATTTATTCATGGATCTCCACTGGTATAGTTCTTTATTCTGAACTCTGTAATTCTTGCCTGTTTACATTCCTTTTCAAGTGCATTGCAGAACAGATTAAGGCAGATAAATTGGTGTCTTCCCCCCTGCTGCTTACAATCAGCACCTCATTCCCCTCTGCCGCTTTCTGTCTGTCTGTTACAATCAACATTTCATTCACATCAGTGAAAGGGAATACACATTTGAAGAGCTTATGTAGATCGATAAAAGTATCACTCACACTATCGATGATTTCAAAGTGAATTTAAAAAACAAATGAATTGGGGGGAAAAGATTGAATCAGAAACCACACATGGAGAGTTACTACTTCAAAATTCTCTCCGCAAAGATAGAGAATATCAGAAATAATAATTAATCTGATAGCAAATCTGATTATTGCAGAAATGGAGCCCATCGCTAGTCCAAACCTATTCTAGCAGCCACAAGTCCTGTGATTCAAGAGGACCCCAGGAATGGTTTTCCATATCTTTATGATGTGTTATGAGCAAGGACAACTCATCTCTTCTTTCAAAACATAGATGTACAGCCGTTGGCATATATTGTAATTAGCACCCAGACAATAAGTCACATTAAGGCAAGATTTATGTATGGGAAGGCTTCTGCCTTGGGAAGAGCACACATATCTTTGGCATGTCACAGAATCTTGAATCTATATAAGCTTCAGTGAATGTGCTTTGTAAAACAGCCAGCTGAAGTCAATTTCCTCTGATGCATTCTTAAAAGGAAAGTCTTTCACATAGTTTATAATCCCCATTATTCATCTCTTGAAACTTTCGTCACACAGTGATCTATGCTAAATACAATCCCTTTTGTTCTATACTGGGTCAGTAATAGAATGGATCAACTTTTCCTGGCATGCCAAAAATCTTCTGTGACTCAAAATCTGCATCATGGATTTAGTTTGGTCAATGTCTGTTTGCAGAAATGTTAGTGGACTCACTGTGCTCTTGGCAGTCTCTATTCCTAACTGAATTTAGGCCCATCGCACCAGGGGACGCAATGATGTGCTACAAAAGTATGGAATAAATTACCTAATAAGCCTTTTGTATCTTTACCATTCTGGATTTATTTCCTGCTCTTCATGATTGCTGCTTCTTCATTTTTTATTTTTGTCACATGGAATTACTATGTTCTGGATGGATCTTTCACACATTAAATATCTGGATGTTTAATTAAAAACTTACAATAGTGGATTTGCTTTTGGAAGGGAGGTGCAACTGTTGCACAAACTGAGATTTCTATATGGGTGACTACATTGTGCTCTTTTAAGGGGAAGAAAAAACATTGCAACACATGCTAAATTAAAGGCTGGTGGAGACGAAAGCAACTCTCTTACTGATTTTACCAGGTTCTGTCTCACCCCTCCCTACTTCAGGGTGGGGTACCCCAGTAAAATAACTAACAACATTAAAATTACTACTGTTTAGGAGGTTAAACCCTAAAACCCACAACGTCACTAAGTAAAGTCAGAAATAAATTTTCAAAGAAACACTGGACTGCTGTCATTATGTACTGTGTTCTTGACTGTGTTCATTCCAGGTGTGATAAGTTTATGGTGACCTTGTTTCTGAAATTAAAGGCAGAACTACTTAAGCCTATAGGAAGGGTAAGGCAGGGCTGTGGAGTTGGAGTCGGAGTCATGGAGTCAGAAGCAATTTTGGGTGGAGTCGGAGTCTGAGTTGGTAGAAATGTACCAACTCCGACTCTGGCTTCAAAATAAATTTTGATTGACATTTTTAAAAAAATATAAATTCACAATGTCAAAGAAGCTTCCCATGAAGTCAGCTGTAGTTGAGCATTTCACCATAACTCAAGATGGAAAACATTTTGTGTGTCGGAGTATGACACAGGACCCAGATGAAGACAAATGCTGTGATGCCAAGATCAGCGCATATTCAGGCAGCGATAAAAATGCTCCTATGAGAGCTTCCAATTTCAAAAGACATTTACAGCTCTTTCCAGGGCTGTGGAGTTGGAGGCAATTTTGGGTGGAGTCGGAGTCGGACAGTAGAAAAATAGAGGAGTCGGAGTCAGAGTCGAAGGTTTGGCATACCGACTCCACAGCCCTGGTGTAAGCCTGAAATGGAAGGGTTATACTTCTGCCTGATGACTTCTGTTGGTGATGGAGTCATGTTCCCTGTGGATATAGTGTTATTTGTCCACAGTAATATATGCTGTATTCGCACAGACCCCCAATATGTGATGTGTATGCACAGTAGGGGAGATGGACTCACCCTTCTTCAAACCTGCCTCTCCTTGGTGTGTTGGGCTTGTTGATGGAAAGGGCTTGTGCACACAGCCCCAATCCATAAAAATCATATATTGGAAAATCACAGGGAAGTAATGGTGTGGTGTGGATTGGACCTGTCTGGACTTAGTGGCATTGTACTTGCCCACTGCATGTAGATACAGGCTTCTATTAATGTTATGGTGTGTGCTTCCTGGTAAGCTTGGCTGTCTGTCCTCAGCATTCTATATGGAATCTTAACATTTTGCATAAAATTCAGACTTGTATCAATGGGTTGTATCCACCTAAGTTCTACTCAGAGTAGATTCATTGAAATGAATGGTCCTACGTTAGTTGTGTCCATTCATTTCAATGGGTCTACTCTGAGTAGATCTAACATTGGATACAACCCATAGTTTTCACCTTTGATGCAGGTTCTGACTTTCATGATTGTGGAGACACATTGGAAAACAAAGCAGAAATGTTTATAGAAGTCTCCAGAGTTAGAACTTGCATACCCTTCATCTTTCTCCTTTATGGTGTCTGGTCATATTGCACATGCTGATAATGCTACACTTAGCCATAGGTATTTCTCCACTTGTCACCGCAGTGCGGCCCGCCTCAACTCTTCTTTTAGTTCTGCAGAAACACATTCGCTATTTAATTTATACGTTTGGCAAATATACATTACTTTTGTGCTGAGTTTCTTTTTTCCCTGCTGAATTCAGGTTACTGAGGGCTCAAACAGTCCGACAAGTAGTCTAGTGCAGTGGTTCCCAACTTTTATGAGTATGGGGACCCCTTTGTAAGCTCAAAAAATGTCACGACCCCCCCTCAAAATCACTTCTGCAAATATCCCTTTCCATAAAATGTTCCCTGCAGACAGGAAGGTGTTGCTTTCTTTTCTTCATGCAAAGGTCCAATCAAATTGGTTCCCCACCTAGACAGTCTGAAGACATACAGCCCTATCTCCTAACACCAGTGGGTTACAGTGTTGGACTAAGATCCCGGTTCAAATCCCCATCTAGCCATGAAGCCCACTAGGACCCGACACAGTTTCTCAGCCTGACCTATCCCATAGGGTTGGTGTAAGGATAAAATGGAAAGGAGGGGGGGGGAACCATGTGCACCACTTTGAGCAACTTGGAGGAATGGTGGGATATAAATGCAATAATAAATAAATTTCTGCTGCAATGCCAGGACCCCAGCCTCAGCCAACCTGCTGAGCTTTTTTTTTTTTTTTAAAGTAAGAAGCAGCAATGTGGTGGTGATGGGGATGCTAGATTGTGCACTGCAGACAATAGGGTGGACAGATTAAGGAGGGCGGTTAGTGCTTTTAGGCCTTGGGATGATTATCAGAACTGATGACTTGGTTAGCGTGCATTTGGGGAATGAGAGTGGAGCAGACGACAGATCAGTGCACACACATACACAAACACACCTGCCCCTCCTGCACGCATCCGCAGGCGTGCATGCATTTGTGCACATGGGAGGGGGAAAACCTTCAACTGCCACAGCATCATGGAGAGAGAGATGGGGGGGTGGAATGTGGGTGGAAGAAAGGGGTGCTGGCACACACACTTAGCCTCAGACATGGGGGGGTGAGCAAGTCCTGAGCTTCCTCACTGCTCCTGCTTCTGTCTGGGCTGAAGGTAAGATCTGGGCAGCCTCGCAAATAAGAGTAATTTTTAAAAGGAGGTGGCAGTGAAGCAGGAGCCAAGAAAGGCAGGCAGGCAGGCTGCCAGGAAGGAAGGGGGAAAACAGCCTTTACTTGTAGCCTTGCTTCTTTTTGCTTCACAAAAAGTCCTCTCCTCTTGTTCTGTGTAAGGGCATCGTCATCAGAGGAGTGCTAGGAGACGGGAGTCAGCGATAGTAATCCCCTCTTCTTCCTGGTAGCTCCACCCTCAGCCGTTTTTTTTTAATCTACCATGTTTTTTATAGGCAGATGCCTGCCTTTGGCACGCCTGAAAGATGCTCTGCAGCTTCAACAAAAGGCCTCCCCTCTCGTTTGGAACAAGGGGGAGGTGTTGTCTGCGGGGCAGTGGGGAGCAGACAGCGTCCAGGAAGTGAAGACTTTTTAAAAAAAGTTAATAAATAATTCATTTCTCTACTGTTCGCAGCCCCCTCTGGATTTCTTCTCGCCCCCCTTGGTGGGGATCACAGCCCCCAGGTTGGGAACCACTGGTGTAGTGTCTTATTCTGCAGGTGGCTGCTACATCCTGCATACTTACTGAGCTTCCATTTGTTATGAGAGTTTACTTTTTTCTTTGTGGTTCATACTATATAGTTGGGGTTTACGTAGTTTTTTAAAGATGTTTGTAATAGATTTCTGCAAATGTTCCTAAACTCTATTCTCTGTCGGAAATGATGGTAGGAATGTATTTTCGCAATGAAAAATTTTGCTCAGCTCATCAGACCTTTTTCAACTTCCCTCAGATTCCTCGGATGTTTTGCTGGAAGAGAAAACTAAATACTCAGTTCGCATTTTGCTTTAGATGAAATTTCTATGGCAGCTCTGGCTGTCATCCTTGACTCTTTGTGATAGAGCAAGCTAGAAAAAATAAACATGTCTTAATAGTCAACCCCACCCCCTGTGCTCCATGCTTCTAGAAGCTGTAGTTTTGCAACTGAGCAACGCTTATTGGAATTCATTAAGAAGTGACAATCCAGTCATCAAATCCTGCAAGGTGAGGACAGCTAAATTCTACGATATGCAAGTTTGTACATGATGCTTGCAAGTTTTCAGTTGCTATAAATACAGCACATGATTGTAGGCTTGTATCCTGTTTGGAAGTGACCTCATCTAGTTTCTGTTGGTGGTTAGCAACTCTTGTACCGCATGATCTGGCTAAGGAAGCCTCACAGTCCTAGTTCTTTGTGTACCTAGACAATTCAGCTCTCATTACAATGGATGGTGCTCGGTAAAATCTGTGTTTTTTATCCCAGCTCTGCAAAGATCAGCTCATAATTATTCTTCTAGGCTTACAAACCACGGTCAAATGTTGGATCATAAAGCTGCTATTGCATGAAATTAAAAACTCCGTTCAGTACAGTTTCTCCTTTTAAAAAATGGGAAGAATTTCCCAACTCTATGTAATGACTCCTATAATGCGCCTGTATCCTCTGCTAGTATTGCCTTTTTAAAATGTTCAAGAGCCAACAGAGCATGCATGTGCCCAGAGAACTGTATGTTGCCTTCTTCTGCCAAGACAACATTTTTCTTGCAGTAACATCGCTATAGAATAACTATTTGAGTTGAAGTTCCAAAGTCCACAGTTGGGTAATGCCTTCATTAGGACCGCTTTGCTGGGTTTTTTTAATGGACCAACATGGCTAAGTCTGCTTTTTATATTCAAGTTGAATGATGTTTTTACTTCCCACACTAGCACTGTATGCAGACATTAGTGGTGTGAAGTGGGGCTTGATGATGGCATGTATGAATCAGCCCTTAGAAGCATCTTGTTAAATGGTGTTTAATTTTGCTTTAAAGAACTATCTTATGATTATGTTAGCCGCCCTGGGATTTCTGTTGAAGTGAAGCATGTATATACCCTAAACAAACAAACAGCAAACCATGTATTACCTGCTCTTGTAACTGGTCCTTATTCTACTTGTAAGGGGCAAGTAGCAACCTGCCTCCCTGGATGAGCACCGGGACACCAAACTCTGTGTGAAGCTCTTGAAGCTGAAAAGCATGGATGGTTGCTCTGTGGTTTGGGTACCACAAGAGACACAGGTGGGAGAGTTTTTTGGTCTGAATCAACAGGAGCAGGGGAGCCTGTGGATCTGGCTATGATGTCATAGAGGTAGGCCTCCACTCCTGCCTGTATTCTCAGTGCTGTACTGCTGCCTCTTCGCTGTTATAGTGGGGAGGCTGCATGAGTTATAGGGCCTAGTCCCTTATCTAGCCCATTTTATCTCATGTCTGTAGTCTCACTACCTCATATCTTCATCTGTGTGCCTTTTTTTTTTTAAAGTTGGCCACCACGTCCATGGCTGTAATGGGAAGGATACTGTAGTTTCGCAGGCTGGTGTAGCATGGTGACTGAGCGCTGGGTTAGGAGGTTTTTGGTTCAAATTTTGTCTTCCCCACAAACTCATTATGTGGCCTTAGGCAAGTCAATCTGTCTGTGCTCAGCTGCAATATAGGGATAGTACTGACCTACTTTACAGGGCTGTTGTAAAACCTTGCAACTTTAAAAAACATTTTGGACATTCTAAAGCACTGTATACATGCTAAAATTATTGTTCAGTACTGAGCAGCACTGATTCAGCTGCATAGGCATATTGAGAGGGAAGGAGGGAGGGGGAGAGAGCCAGGGTTAGCTGCCACACTGTCCAGCTGGATATCCAACAGTCTGCCTCCTTTGACACAAGAGGTTATGACACTAATCTCTGATTCAAAATGGACTATTAGAAGTGCACAGAAGACTTATTGAATCACTATCATATCACCAATGTTGATGTTTCCCATTTAAGAATAATCTGTTTTTCATTTAAGATGGAGATTCCAAGCTGAATATTTGCATGAAGCTATATGGGACTGTGAATGTTTTGTGATTAATTAAATCTGTCAGTCTCTAACAGAGCATGTTTGGTTCTCTTGCCTTAAGAGTAATAAACCTTTAAGCAGTGGAATGAAAAGAAACAAACAATTGCCACTACCCATTTTATTTTACTTTATTCTGAACACACGGAATCAGACATGTCTGAATTCCCAAGCAGAAGGGTAAATCTGAGCCAGTTTTCTTCTATTGAGAGCCAGTGTGGTGTAGTGGTTATCGTGTTGGACTATGACCTGGGAGACCAGGGTTCGAATCCCCACATAGCCATGAAGCTCACTGGGTAACCCTGGGCCAGTCACTGCCTCTCAGCCTCAGAGGAAGGCAATGGTAAACCACCTCTGAATACCGTTTACCATGAAAACCCTATTCATATGATCGCCATAAGTCGGAATTGACTTGAAGGAAGTTCATTTTATTTTTTCTTCTTCTATTAACCAAATAGCTTTAAACATGTCAGCCAACATGTGGGTGAGACCAACCCTATCAGCTAGCAAGTACTCAGTCAACTCTAGACTTCTAATTCAAGATTTATTAAAGGATTCGAAATAAGCCATTAAGGAGATAATAAGAAACTGCACCAAAAGCAAATAGATAGTAATTTCTATCTAATACTTATTCTTATTTCCATTTACAGACCACTTACTTTCTAAAATATCTCAAAGCGGAGGAGTTAACAATAGAAGGAGGAGTTAACAATAGAATGAAATTTAACAGGGATAAGTGCAAAGTTCTATACCTAGGAAAAATAAACCAAACGCATAGTTACAAGATGGGGGTACTTGGCTCAGCAATACTACATGTGAAAAGGATCTTGGAATCATTGATCACAAGCTGAATATGAGCCAGCAATGTGATGTGGCTGCAAAAAAGGCAAATGCTATTTTAGGCTGCATTAACAGAAGTATAGCTTCCAAATCATGTGAAGTACTAGCTCCCCTCTGTTCGGCACTAGTAAGACCACATCCTGAGTACTGCATCCTGTTCTGGACACCGCACTTTAAGAAGAATGCAGATAAACTGGAACAGGTTCAGAGGAGGGCAACAAGGATGATCAGGGGACTGGAAACAAAGCTCTATGAGGAGAGCAGACAAAGGGGAGATATGATAGCACTCTTCAAGTACTTGTCGTGCAGAGGAGGGCCAGGATCTCTTCTCAATCATCCAGGACACAGAATAATGAGCTCAAGTTACAGGAAGCCAGATATCAGCTGAACATCAGAAAAACTTTCTACCTGTCCCGTCCAGAGCCAAAAGAATGAGGCAGGTGCGTGTGTGCGAGTAAATCTCGTTTTATTAGAGTAATAGATACATCAAAAGCATTGCGCTTCATAGGAAAACCTACACTACTTCACTAAAGTCCCTAACTATACTTTAGACATGCTCTGAAATGTGTGAAGGAAGTTGACGCAACGACCCCCCACTGCCGACGGCTGGCTTATAAAGGAAATGTCTTTGAATGTAATCTCTGACTCCTTCGTAATTCCTGTCTCTGCCCTGCCCGTTTCTCGCGGCGGCGGGAACGGGGGAAGAGGGGGCGCGCCTCCAACTGCTCATCGGAAGACAATTGCTCTCGAGCAACAGGCTCGAGGTCAGCGGGCGGCGCCACACTGGATTCCTCATGGGAACTGCTTGGGAAAGGAGGAGCTGGTTCTAACTCTGAAGCTTCCTCCCACTGATCCTGTGCATCGACTGGGGGCGGCGCGCTCTGCTCCTCTGCAAGAACGTTACTCATGGGAACTGGCTGAAAAGCAGGCTGTTCCCCTCCTCCTCTATCCTGCTCAGACACAACAATCTCCAACTCTGCTCCTTCTGACTGCGGAGGTGCTTGAAACTCATGCCTCCCCCTTTCCTGTTCCTTCTGAGTTGACTGTCTCACAACACTACCTGTTAGAGCAGTAAAACAATGGAACCAATTACCTAGGTAATAGGGAGGTGGTGAGCTGTCCAGCACTGGAAGCCGTCTGTCAGGTATGCTTTACATTGGATTCCTGCATTGAACGGGTTGGACTTGGGGCCAAGTCCCACAACAAGAAGAGTACTAGTAGTGGGAGACTCCCTACTGGGAGAGATCGAAACCCAAGTATGCCGAGAAGATCTGTAGATTCGCCAGGTATGCTATCTACCAGTAGGACGGATTACAGATGTGATGGAAGGGTTGCCATCACTCATCAAGCCCACCGACAGGTATCCCTTTCTCCTCATCCATGTGGGAACAAATGATACTGCCAAACGGAGCTATGAAGAAATCACATCAGACTATGAAGATCTGGGAAGGAAACTCAAGGACTTTTGTGGCCCAGATAGTTTTTTCATCCATCCTTCCAGTACTTAGAAGAGGAGTAGAAAGGGAAAGGGAAATACTCTGTGTGAATGAATGGCTACAAAGGTGGTACCAATGTGAGAGATTTGGATTCTGGGACCACGGGCTATACTTCCTGGGAGATGGACTGCTGGCAAGTGATGGGTCTCACAAGGACTGGGAAGAATGTGTTTGGCCACAGCATGGAGAAGTTCATCAGGAGGGCTTTAAACTGAATCCTAAGGGGGAGGGAGATGTAAACTTGGTGGTAACGACCAGAGCTTGGAAAAGTTACTTTTTTGAACTACAACTCCCATCAGCTTCAGCCAGCATGGCCACTGGATTGGGCTGATGGGAGTTGTAGTTCAAAAAAGTAACTTTTCCAAGCTCTGGTAACGACTGATAAAGGCTTGTGCACAGTAATGAGAACAGAGAGATCAGCTCTAATAGGGCCCAGTAACAGTCCTCAGAAAAAAGTAGTAAGGAAGCCAAGTCATAAATCACATGGTCTTCGATGTCTGTATACTAATGCACAGAGCATGGGAAACAAGCAGGACGAACTTGAACTCTTAATACATGAGGGCAATTACGACTTGATAGGTATAACTGAAACTTGGTGGGATGACTCCCATGACTGGAATACAGCAATTGAAGGATATAACTTGTTCAAAAAGAACAGAAGGAATGAAAAGGGAGGTGGAGTCACGCTATATGTTAAAAATATATATCCCTGCACAGAAAAATCAGGAAGATGAGCTTGGTAGCTCCACAGAGAGTATCTGGATTAAAATTAATGGGGCAAGTAATAAAAGGAATGTGGTGCTTGGAGTCTACTACCGACCACCCAGTCAAGGAGAAGACGAGAATGTAACTTTTGAAAAGCAAATTGCCAATGTTTCTTTTTTTTTTTTTTTTTTTTTTTTTTTTCAATAATTTTATTCAGATTTTCATAAAACATACAAGACAAAATCATAAAGCATTCAAAGACAAAAAACAAAATCAAAAATAGTTAAACAAAAAGAAAAAAAGAAAAGAAGAAAAAAAAAAAACAAAAATAAAAAATAAAGAGTAAAATATTGACTTCCCATTTGTCAAAGATCAAATCAGTTATAAGTCTATAATATATAGCAATCCTGTCTCTTAAGTCATATTATAAAATCACTTTCCTCCAGTAGTTATCTTACTTAATCATCAAATCTCATAAACATTACTTTATTCTTTCCACAAAAAGTCAAAGAGAGGTTTCAATTCTTTAAGAAATATATCTATCAATTTTTTTTTTCCAGATAAGCATATCGATTAATCCATCTCATTACTAATTATGATAATCTTATTGTCATAACCATAGTCAAAATAAACATTTCAATTAATCCATCACATCAGAATCTGTTAGGTTCAGTAATTTCAGTAGCCATTGTTCTATTATCTCTATTAGTTCCATTTTCCATCTTCCATCTTGAGTAGTCTTGTTAAGTCCAGTAATTTCAATATCCAATCTTCCATTATCAGTATTCCATAATAATCTTGCTGTCAAAGCCATAGTCATATAATAAGAGTCTGATGGGAATTACCTCTATCCCAAATATTTTCTTGCCATCCATTCTGAATAAGTTGCTGAAATACTGCTGTAAAATCATATCTCTGTTCTTTTTTTCAAAATACACTGGGTCATCTCTTAAAAGTTTTTCCATTGTCACATGGCTGCAGTTAATTCCATAGATTTTCTCTATATTGGGCTCCATCACATCATTCCAGTCCAGAAGATAATCCATGCCATTGATAACTTTATCTCTAGAATCTTCATTAATTTCTTCAGAGATAACATTGAGTTCCAAACAATAGATTTTATTTCTAAAGTCCATAGACTCCAAATCTTGTTCCTGTTCCACGTTTGTTCCAATCTCCGGGATCTCCTCTCTCACAGGGACCCCTATTCCAGTCTCCAGGGTCTCCTCTCTCACAGGGACCCCTATTCCAATCTCCGGGGTCTCCTCTCTCACAGGGACCCCTTCCAGGGTCACCTCTCTCACAGGGACCCTTATATCTTTAATCTCCTGCTTCATTTTACTCAATTCAATTTTCGTTATCTCAATCTCATTCATTATTCTCTGAAACATAGTTATTTCCAGATTCTCAGCCACTTTCTTAATTGCCATTTTAAAAGAAAAATATAGGAAAACCACTTCTTATTTCAGCAACAATTGGGTTAATACTCCAAACTTGGTGACATCACAGTATAAACAGAGCAGACAGCCTTATCTCTCCAATAGTTAAGTAAACAAAATGCAGTTCCCAGGATCGAAGCAATTAATGGCAATCGTCAAGAAACAGATTCGTCAAAATAAAATAGACCAAAAAGAGAGTAGTCTCAAAACAGTATAATATTTTTCAAAATAAAAATCTGGAATAGAAATCCCTCTTCTGTGTGTATCTTTAGAATGCAAATCCAGGACAGCTTTTTGCAACAAAAACAGAGATAAGCTATTAATTAGTGCGTAGCAGAGAGAAGTTACGGCTCCCCAGTGAGATGTCAAAAACCGATCAATCTGGCAAATCTCTTTTAAACAGCAACAATTTAAGTCAAGTAAAAGAAAAATATAGAAAGAAGGGTGCTTGCCTGTTAGTGCGTTCTCTCTTAGAAGATAAGGTGAACGTTCGCTTTATCAGATAGAGCTTGCTGTTGAAAATCCGTCCCACCTTCGTCGGCTGGACCTCGTCCCATAAATTAATGAGATCTGGTCGTCCCAACAAAAATAGGCTTTGAGGTTAATCTCTTCGTTTCTCCCTACCCGGGAGAAGTTTAATCAGTCAAAAAAAAAAGAAAAAACTGACTGATATATCTGAATAAGCTTCTTTTGAGGCAGGAGCCCGTCTCAAAAGCAGGCACAGGCTAAGTCACCCTTCCCGGAAGTCAGCAAATTGCCAATGTTTCGAAGAGGCATGATGTAATAATCAATTATCCTGGTTTCTGTTGGGAGACAAATTCTGCCAAACACGGGCCCTCCAATAAATTTCTGACTTGTGTTGGAGATAACTTTCTCCTACAGAAAGTGGAGGAAGCAACTAGAATCCTAGACTTGATTCTAACCAACAGAGATGATTTGATGGATGAAGTGGCAGTTATGGGAACTCTGGGGGAAAGTGACCACACCATACTTGAATTCTTGATTTTAACAGAAGCAAAAGCTGAGAGTAGCACACCCTAGACTTCAGGAAAGCTGATTTTAATAAACTCGGAACAATTGTAAGTATGACTCCTTGGCAAGCGACCCTAATGAGAAAAGGAGTCCAAGATGGGTGGGAGTTTCTAAAAAAGGAATTCTAAAAGCGCAATAGCAAGCAATTCCAGCAAGGAAAAAAGGGGGGAAACAGCAGAAGAAGCCAATGTGGCTTCACAAAAAGCTTAGAGAAGACTTGAAAACCAAAAAGGACACATACCGGAAGTGGAAAGAAGGCCAGGCCACAAAGGAAGAGTACAGGCAGGTATCACAGAATTGCAGGGATGGTGTCAGGAAGGCTAAAGCTGAGAATGGGCTGAGGCTAGCGAGGGATGCTAAAAGCAACAAAATAGCTTTCTTCAGGTACATCCATAGTAAAAGACTAGAGAGAAAAGAAATGGTGGCACAGCTACTCAGTGAGGATGGCAAAATGATAACAGATGAGAAAAAAAAGGCAGAAGTGCTCAATTCCTCCTTTGGCTCAGTCTTCTCCCAGAAAAGGGTCTAGGACCCTCCCAGAAAACATGAAGTAGAAGGGACAGAATTGGAGCTTGAGCTTGACAGACAAACGGTCAGGGAATACCTAATCACTTTGAATGAGTTCAAATCGGCAGGGCCCGATAAACTGCATCCTAGAGTATTGAAGGAACTGGCTGAAGAACTCTCAGAACCGCTCTCTATTATCTTTGCGAAATAGTGGAGGACTAGTGAAGTGCCGGATGACTGGAGGAGAGCTAATGTTGTCCCTATCTTCAAAAAAGGCAAGAAGGAGGAACCGGGGAACTACAGACCAGTCAGCCTAACATCAATCCCTGGGAAAACTCTGGAGCAGATTATAAAGCAGTCAATCTGTAAGCACCTTGAAACCAATGCAGTGATTACTAGGAACCAACATGGATTTATGAAGAACAAATCCTGCCAAGCTAATCTTATCTCATTTTTTGATCAGGTAACCTCCCTTGTAGACTGTGGGAATGTTGTGGACATAATATATCTTGACTTCAGCAAAGCTTTTGACAAAGTGCCCCATGATATTCTGATTAGCAAGCTAGCTAAATGTGGGCTGGATGGAACAACTATCAGATGGATCCACAGTTGGCTCCAGAATCCTACTGAAAGACTGCTTATCAATGGTTCCTTCTCAAACTGGGTGGAAGTAACAAGTGGGGTATCACAGGGCTCGGTCCTGGGCCCAGTGCTCTTCAACATTTTTATTAACAACTCGGATGAGGAGGTACAGAGCATGCTTATCAAATTTGCAGATGATACAAAATTGGGGGGGGCATAGCTAATACTGTGGAAGACAGAAGGAAAATTCAAAAGGACCTTGATAGGCTGGAACATTGGGCTGAAAACAACAGAATGAAATTCAACAGGGATAAATGCAAAGTTCTACACTTAGGAAAAAGAAACCAAATGCACAGTTATAAGATGGGGGATACTTGGCTCAGCCATATGATATGTGAGAAGGATCTTGGAATTGTCGTTGATCACAAGCTGAATATGAGTCAACAGTGTGATGTGGCTGCAAAAAAGGCAAATGCTATATTAGGCTGCATTAACAGAAGTATAGTTTCCAAATCACGTGAAGTATTAGTTCCCTTCTATTCAGCACTGGTTAGGCCTCATCTTGAGTACTGCGTCCAGTTCTGGTCTCCGCACTTCAAGAAGGATGCAGACAAACTGGAACAGGTTCAGAGCAGGGCAACAAGGATGATCAGGGGACTGGAAGCAAAGCCCTATGAGGAGAGACTGAAAGAACTGGGCATGTTTAGCCTGGAGAAGAGAAGACTGAGGGGAGATATGATAGCACTCTTCAAGTACATGAAAGGTTGTCACACAGAGAAGGGCTGGGATCTCTTCTTGATCATCCCAGAGTGCAGGACATGGAATAATGGGCTCAAGTTGCAGGAAGCCAGATTTCGCCTGGACATCAGGAAAAACTTCCTAACTGTTAGAGCCATACGACAATGGAACCAACTACCGAGAGAGGTAGTGGGCTCAACGACACTGGAGCCATTCACGAGGCAGCTGGACAGCCATCTGTCGGGAATGCTTGATTTGGATTCCTGCATTGAGCAGGGGGTTGGACTTGATGGCCTTATAGGCCCCTTCCAACTCTACTATTCTATGATTCTTACATTTCTCCTGCTCTTCCAACAAGCTGTTTTCTTTAAATGGAGGCTTTCATTGTCTGTCATGTCACAAATTAAAAGGACAATTTTACCAAAACAAATCGCGGGGAGTGCACCCGTTTGCCCAAACCTGACTACAGGGGTGAGCCAGAGAACAGAGCCAGACCCTACTCCTCCTTCCCTAGTGACAGTGGGGAGGGGCATGCACATATACTCATAGCCTGTCATCTAGTTCCTTGGGACCGGTAAAGGGAAGGAAAGAGCATTATTCTTCAGGCTTGGGTCTATTTCTTCACACAGGGTGGCAGTGGGTTAACTGTCTGGCTACATTGTAGGGCGGAGGGCCAGACAGTTAAGCCACTGTTCTCTAAGTTGGATATTTGTTTCAAGGATTTACCTTGTGTAAACATGGATGAACGACTTTCTTTTTTGCTTGCAAATTACTTAGCTGGTTTGTGCTATTTGCTTCTCTATAACTTAATTCTGTGGCTTATGGAAGGTGCAAAATTGGAAAACATTGATTTGACTGGGTTGTCCTTAATTACATTTGAAGATGTTGTGCTTAATGCTTTTGTGCTGTTGAATAAATTGACTGAAGACAAAAACCTTATGGATCTCCCTGCCTTCCAAATACTTAACCCTGAAATGTTGATAGATGGAGCATTAGTAAGACATGAACCTCTTAACTTAAGATAGAACCAAGACAAAGGAAGATCAGATTTCTGCACTTCCCGTAGATCAGAGAAAGAGAAAGGGAAATATAGGAATAACCTTCGTTTACATACCTTCTCTTAGGTCGTCTCTGCCACTTCTTTCTCAGGCCTGCCTGCTCTGTCACCTAACACAAATAACCTGCACCTGGTTGGCCTTAATATGGCTGGTGGTGCACAGTAGAAGAAATTCCATGCTGGACATGTGCATTTTGCACAGAGTTTTTAGAGCAATTGCTACAAGGTAGATGGAATCCGTTTGCTTAGGACCAGGAGCAGTCTACCTCTGAAAAACATTTCCCAAAATTTACCACCTTTAAGCTGCATTTAAATTTTACCGTCTGAGGCTCAAGAAACTACACATGACATAAAAGACATTTTTGTGTTTCTGTCTGTGTCTGTTTTTTAAAAAAACTTAATGAATGATTTATTTATTGTACTGCTTTTCACCTAAAAAGTACCAAACCAAAGTTTTCTCGCTCTCGTTCTTTCTCTCAAACTGCATAAATACACCAAAAATAAAATAAAATTTAAAAAATTAGCATAGGACAATGAAGCCAGTATTAATGTCCAGTAAATAGCAGCTGCAGGGGCCATCAATCCGCATCAGGACCAAAGTGTATGATGAGGCAGGTATACACCTTTCCCCCCCCATGCCACAGTCCCATTGATTCCTCCTGCCAGCTGATTCCTGCCCCCGGAGGGAAACTACTACAGATGCAAATAGCAGCCCCCGGGAGGATTTCCTTTGGGACATTGGCATGGGAGTTAGGGTTAACCCCCATCCCCTGTACCACAGTCCCAATAGCACAGAGACAAAAATGCCAAAACTCATTGTAACATCATCTGTAGTTTGACCCTCAGCTGGAGCCTTCAGTCTGCCTCAGGATTAGCTTGGCCTTGAACAGTTTGAGACATCTGGATGCTGTAAATTCCCTTAAAGAGATGCTCTTGGCAGCAAAAAGCCTGAGGCTAGAAGTTTTTTCTCGAAGAGTTAACAGACACCAGGGTCACCAATGCGCTCTCACTTTCTTCAGCTTTTCTCTACAGTGACAAAGTCACAAATACCAGTTTCTCCTGTCTGAATGCTGAAACCAGTGGACACAAAATACACCTGACTGTTAAGGTTTCTGGCTTTTTATTCTCGCCTCTAATCCATTTTCTTTCCTGGGTGATACTGAGAAAGAAATGGATTACACCAACTGAGTATTGTCCCCAGTTACAGTACTTCATTTTGTAGCTTGTTAGATTTTAAAAATTTGGCCTGGTCTGAAGACAAGCCTGCATATATACAGAAATATACTTCAATACAGTTTTAGGCTTCAGTCAGTGGAGGCTGGTGGCTCTGATGTCAGTGGGACAATGAATCTACTTCAGGTTTTAGTCTGAACTTTAAAGGAGTTCAGAAAGTTCTCATTGAAAGTTCAGACTAAAACCCGGAGCAGATTCACTGCCCCACTAACATAAGGGCCACCAGCCTCCAATGGCTGCAGTCCTATCTATGCTTACCTGGGAATATGTCCCATAGAACTCAATGGGACTTGCTTTTGAGTAGACATGCATAGGGTTGTTGCACTGTTAGCCACACATGAGCATCTTTTACAACTGTCTGTGTCCAAATAGGTGTCAGGAGGTATGGATCTTCAATGTCTGTGAGTGAACCAAACTCAGTTATTATACCTTAATATATTTTTGTATGTTTGAATACAGGCACTGGAAATACTTCAAAGCTCTGATCTTGGGAGGACTTTCATGTACTGTGAAGGAAATTCCTCAGACTGCACACACAGATTCTCCCTTGTGTAGGTAGGTAGAGCAGGGATGGTGAACCTGTGGCCCTCTGTGTGTTGCTGGAGTTCAACTTCAGTTGTGACTGACTGTTGACGATGCTGACTGGGGCTGATTGGATTTGGAGGTCAACCTCACCTGGAGGGCCATAGGTTCCCCTTCCCTCAAGCAGAGTATTCTCAGGCTCACAGAAACAGGTGAGGAAGGTGCTGCATGAATCGCTCTCTGTGAGAGACAATTCACCTATCAATTGGGTACTTGTGTGTGACTGAGTAATCACAGATAAGCCATCACTACAAAGATGAAGAAATGAATCATCAAAATGCCATAGAGAGAACTTTAATATCAACTCAGATGCCATGTTTTTCAGTGGAGACAGTTCACACATTCAGCTATGAGTCGAGTGTCAGGTAATCCAGGCAAGAAATCAAGTGTATCTCTGTAATATATATTTGTGAGGTCACTGTATACTGTTTGGTATGTTGAGACCAAACACTGATCATAGTCAATAACATCAGGATCTTATTTTCTCAGTATTTTCTTAATCTTGTCTCAATAGCTCTGTACTATCCCAGTCCCACACCACTTTCTCACACACACTCAACTGAACCAAATGGGACAAGGTGTAAATTAACTGAATATATGGTGAAAATAGGATCCTAATGAAAAGTATATTTATTAGCACATTCGCATCATGTTTGGAGAGAAAAAAAGCATTTACTATCCTATTAAAAATAATGTTTTAGTTTGGCTGTGTTCAGCTTTCACATCTCACAAAATACTCCCTCCCCCTTTCTTTTTTGCTAGCTAACATAGCAAACTAATCCTTTGCTTCCAAAAAGTGAGTCATTGTGTCTCTGCCCTGTGGAATGAATCAAGATGTAATTACGTTGCGCTACAGAGCTACCTCATAAATTTTAGTAGTGGTCTAATTTTTGAATCTAACTAATGAAACATCACAAGATAAAATATTTTTGGTAGGACTTCTCTTAGGAAGCCCTCATCTTTATAAATGGTATTTCCCCCCACCCCATTCTGCAGAAGAGGCACTAAGAGGAAGCTTGGACAGATCTAAACGGATTCTATTTAAACTCAATGGTGATAGAAGGAACACTCAGTTGGTAAGGATTGTGCCAAATAATGCTGGAGTGCCAAATGCTTATTGCAGTGTTGCTTTGACTGCTTTTTTCCAGTGTTTGAAAAATCTTTAGTAGTGTAGTAATGGATATTTTGAATGCCTTTATTCATTCTGATTACTCCCAGAGACATCATCACGTTAATCCAACTAATGTATAACTTGTTCTCCTAGATGTTTTGTGCATTGTTGCTATGTCCCCCATAACATTTTAGGCCAAATAGTTCAGTCTGATTCCTTCATGGTCTTTAAGGGGGGAAAATAGCCTTTGGGTAAATTGATGATCCCAATGTTCCCAGCCTGCCCAGAAAAATGACTAATAGCCCCAAACTGCATTCAAAGTTGGTTTACTGTCAAAGAATTGAACTGTTCCAATACTTAAAGGAATGGTATCAATTATGTAAGATTTTGAATAAGTTACAGTTATCCATTTTGGAAGGATCTGATCTCTTGATGAGCTGAGATCCTGTGAATCCAGCTGCAATGAATATTATTTATTTGCTTGCTTGCTTATTTGTTTATTGGAAAAAAACCCTTTCTATCTCACAGGACCCCCACAGCTCACAATCACAGTATGATACAACAGAAACAACAATAAAACAGACACAAGCTAAAAATCAGAGTAAGCTAAAAACACAATTCACAATAGCAGGGGAGAAAAAACTTAACTCACCCCAGAAGCTTGGGGGGGGGAAAGTGGTTTTAACAAACACCAAAAAACATGCAGAGGAGTCAGACAATGAGATATTGGGCCCAGATTTGTGTACAGCTGGAGAAGGTGCCCGGTACTTTGATTACTTGGAGGAATTAGCAAGAACAAGTCCCAGTTTGGGTTCAAGAAATTTATTTATTATTACAAGTAGCAAAATGGCATTGAAGAATAAAATGGTTGTGCGGTTCAAATTGTCAAAATGTAATTACAGAAGAGCAAAATACTTCCAAGTAAAACTTTTAGAAGCTTCACAAACCCACTTTGCCTGGGCCAACAGCTTATGCTTACACGTGTTCCTGTGACTTGTTTGTATGACTGAAGGGAATCTTACTGTTGCTGTATAAGGAGCAGGGAGTGGTGCTAGAGATATTGGTAGGCTGTAGTGGAGGACTAGATGCACCAGGAGAAGCATGAATGCAAATGACGTGTTTGGGCCATTTTGTTGTTATATGCCTTCAAGTCGGTTACAACTTATGGCAACCTTATGAATCAGCGACCTCCAGTAGCATAAACCACCCTGTTCAGATCCTATAAGTTCAGGTCTGTGGCTTCCTTTATGGAATCAATCCATCTCTTGTTTGGCCTTCCTCTTTTTCTACTCCCTTCTGTTTTTCCCAGCATTTTTGTCTTTTCTAGTGAATCATGTCTTCTCATGATGTGTCCAAAGTATGATAACCTCAGTTTCATCACTTTAGCTTCTAGTGATAATTCGGGCCATACAAAGGCCAAAACAATACATGGGAGAGTGGGGGAAAGGAAGGGTTGGAATACTAATAATTCCAAGGAGAGAAAAAAAAGGTGACCTGTAAGTTTATTTATTTATTTGTTTACCTTGTATACCACTTTATATTTTTAAAAAAATCTCAAAGTGGTTTACATTTCAACAAAAATCAATATAAATTCTACATTCAGTACAATTGCTAATAAAAGGAACAATGATCCACATTTTAAGTAACATAATTGAGCAATAAATCTCTAAACAATGTACACAAAATGAAAACAAAGTGAATCGTGAGAAACAAAAAAATTATAAAACTTCTAAAAATTCACTTGAAGATTACAAAAAAGCATTCTTACATATAATAATGCAGATCATCTCCTGTTAGTTGTCTTGCATTGTATTTTTAACATGGCTGTAAACCACTTACAGGGAGTGGTCTATTCTGGCCGGGGGGGGGGGCTTAAGGGCTTGGACAGGATACCAAAGCTCACACTGTAGCTAGGCACAAGTTCTTTAGACAGAAGTCACAGCCTACAGATACTGAAAGCGGATGATGGTTTGTCTGGGGTAATGGTGATTGTGGGGGTCCTGAAGGTAGGCACACCTTTGCAGTCTACCCTTGAGTCCTGCACGGTACAGCACCCGAACAACTGCCTGGACCCTCCCAGTTATGGACCCATCCAATATGGTTCCAAAACCAGAGAAGTCTCCTTGAAGGCTTCATTTCCCCATAAGGTTCCCAACTAACTTACTTGAATTACAGGGGGAGCAGAGAGGGGCTGGTAGGATGGACAGATATTAGGGTTGCCAGGTTCTTGGCCTGAGACTGATCCTGTATCTTTAGGAGAAGAGAAAGTCAGCCAAGTGCAGGTGTTCTTGCAACACTGTAATGAGAAAAACCACAAGGTGGAATTCTCCCTTTCCCCTCCACAACTTTTAAAGATACAGAAGACCTCTTGGAGGCTGGCAACCAAGAGGTCTTCTGTATCTTTAAAAGTTGTGCAAGGGGAAGGGAGAATTCCACCTTGTGGCTTTTCCCATTACAGGGTTGCAAGAACACCTGCACTTGACTGACTTTCTCTTCTCCTAAAGATACAGGATCAGTCTCAGGCCATGAACCTGGCAACCCTAACAGATATAAAAGAGGACAGGGGGTGTATTCCCCTCTGCACATCCCACACCGTCTCCAAATCTGCTTTGGAGGGTTGAGGGAAACTCCAAGAGAGATTTAGGGGGCACACGGGAGAAGGAGAGGGGGAGAAATCCTTGTGCTGATGGAATGCTCTCCTTAGCTTTGAATATAACCCAGTGGCTCCTGCATCTTTAAAGTTGTGTACAGGAATACCCCGCATTAACGTGTGCAATGGGTCCAGAGCAAGTACGTAAACAGAAAATGTACTTAAAGTGAAGCACTACCTTTTTTCACTTATCAATGTATGTACTGCACTGCAATCGTCATATATGGGCATAACTGATGTAAATAACGCATTTATAACTAAAATAAACACAGTAGGCCTTATTTTAACAGTATGTACTGTACGCAAGTTTGTAGTTGGAAACTGATGGGGCGGTGGCGTCATGCCGTTAAGTGTCCGTTCTTGCGAAGCGAACGTATGTAAACAGGGGAAGGGTGCTACTGTAAATATGTCCGTACTCGTGAGTGTCCGTAAAGTGAAGGTCCGTATAGTGGGGTATTCCTGTAGAAGAGAGAATTTCAGTGTAGCTTGCATAAGAAGCGACACTTGCTGAATTTCTCTCTTTTGCACAACTTTTAAAGATGCCTTTGTCTTTTCCACCTGGCCACCTTAGAGACTGGCCTTCTTACTTTGGTGACAGCTCTTTTTGCTAATGTTTTTAGGAGGTTATGAGGCAAGGATGACTTGGCTAAAATTGGGGAGAGTTGGGATAGGGGCTTGTGGATGTTATTAAAGGTTCTTCTACTTTTCCCTTCTCTGTTTGAGAATTGGGCATGAGTGGTTTTTGATGTAAGCTGAGGTTAAATTTAACTTGACTGACTCATTTCCCTAAGATGGCTTGAAGAAACTGGGAGCAGTATATGGAACACAAACTTTTTATTTTAATACTTGTACACATCTCAGAGCAGCTGTCTTCAGGATCTGGCATACTGTCTCTAAACATGGAGTTCCATGTAGCTATCATGATTGATAGGATGCGTTTCCATGGATGAAGTTGGGGTAAAGTCACTAGGAAGTGTGGTGCAAAAAAGGCTTAGAGTATCCCTTTTTTGAAGGAACCAGCTGCCACTGACTCCCTTGCAGCTTTTATAGACTTAATTAGATATTGCCTTCCCTTCCATAGACACTGGAAGTGTGTGTGTGCACGCGTGCGTGCATGCGCACGCACACATATGCTGGGTTGGTGGTTTCATCTTTGTTTACATCCAAATGCCAGCCCTCTTGTTGTCCCTGTCTGGTTAGGGATGAGCACAGCTGTTAAATATGAAAATACATGACTCAGAGTCCCCATCACTGCAATAATTACAGCTTTTGTGTCTTCATCTGGCCAAACCCCTGCACAGGCTGGAAGTTTCCAGCAGCTGCCCCCTGGTGGTTAAAATCGGTTTTACAGGCACTTTTGCATGCAGAAAAGCAGATGATGGCAGTAATAACCTTGTACTTCTTGCAGCACAGAATAAATACCTAGTGATTGCTGTGCCAGCACAATATCCGACCTACCATATAGAAAAGGGGTTTAAGGCTAATGTTCACTTGGTGGTTCAGCTGAAGTCCTAGTTCTCCTAGTTCTTGCTAGGCAAGCATCGAGCTCCTTTTTTTCTCTTCTTTACCTGGCTTTGGACAGTGCATGTATATCCTAGATTGTTTTTTGACCAACTGATGGTGCTGGTTGGGCTATCCTTTGGAGGCACTGAGCTATCTCCAAAATGGGACAAAACAAACGAATAATGAATGCTGTGGGATGCTGGTGGTATCTAGTCATTGCTGCCTGTGTTGGACATCAGGAAAGAGCGCTTTTGCTGGCAGAATAGGACATAATTACGTATTTCCTCATTAGGAAGATAATTAGTAGATCAACCCTGTGAGTGAGTTTAAAAGCTCATTTTTACTGAGGTTTCTGATCACAACATGAAGACTACAGTGACTGATGTTTGCATCACTATATCCCCTTGAGGTGAAAGATGAGTACAAATCTGCCTTTGTTTTCTAATGAAAATCCTTAGCGTAAGAAATGTGCAAATGTACCTTTGTGGCCCCCACAAATCCTTCTGTTGCTGCTATATATCTGTTTTACTACATGAAGGCCAGTGTAGTGGCAAATTCAGAAGTGCAGGGTCCCTTCATAATAGTCACAGCCACACCCTTCCCCCGTTTTTACTGCTGGGTTGAGAATGAGATCCTTGTTAATGCTATGTTAATGTTATTGTTAATGTTAATGAGATCCTTGTTAATGATCCTTGTTAATGCTTTATCCCACAACATCCCGAGGAGCTAAGGAGCATGGAAGGAGACAGTGTTTGCTACTGAAAAGAGTCTTCTCAGTGGCTGACTCATCTCCTTTCACTCTGATGGGCTCTAATCAGCAGGAAAGGACAAGGAAGCAGGTTAAACTCTTCTCGGTGGCTAACATACTCCCCTTTCATGCTGATTGGCTCACAGGATGCTAGAGACATTGGGACCCTGCTCCCCAAAAAGTGAAGGGTCTAAGACCCCCCAAGACCCTGGACAACTACACTCCTGATGAAGGCACATTTATAAAAATGTTATGGAAAAATTATAGCTGTTTCTAACTATATTGGCTTGGAAATCTTTGCGAATTGAATGGTGATATCTTACTGAGTAGTGCTGTAGCTTCATTTTTCCAGGAATCCACAGACTCTTTAATATGTTCATGTAAACTGTTTAGCAAGTAACTTACAGAAACAGTGTTCTTGGGCTGGTGGTTGCATTAATTATTATTGTTTTTCGTTCTGTGATTGACTTTGCCTAATATCCTTTCTAGAGGATGTTAGGAAAAAGTTGCTGCAGTAAATTGAAGGAAAAAATAATGTGAATAAGCATCCAAACAAGTAAGTGAGTAAACATCAATGTTTTCCCTTTTTTGTTTTGGAGGGAGAAAAGAAACCCAGTATCAGTAGAATCAATCTGGATACAGTAATGAGAAAGATATCAGCATTGGTTAGTCCAAATCAACAATTCCTATTCATTGTTTCTTTCAGATTTTTTCAAGCAAATGTCATTTGAAGCTCAAGCATTTCTAGAAGCTGTCCAGTTTTTCCGTCAGGAGAAAGGCCACTATGGGTCATGGGAAATGATGACTGGCAATGAAATTCAGGTACTTTCCTTCTTTTGGTTTTGTGGACTACCCGGGATACTTGTGGAGACAGTAGGGGAAGAAGTGTTCAGAAAGTTTGGGACAAGAAAAGCTACCTCGAATTTAGTCAAATTTCATTAAATCGCCATTGAGCCACGCACCAAACACTTTGGTGTATTACTTTCCACTACAAATAACATGCCTTTTTGCACTGGAAAACAGACAATAAAAGACAAGGTAAGGGTTGTGTCCTATAAAGGCTAATTGCTGAATTTAAGACATAAATCCACTTAGATTTGCTGTCGGTCATTTACAATTTCAGGCAACCTTCCGCAACCAGATGTGTTGGATTATGGCTGCCATCAACCCCAGGAAGCACATCGGTGTTGGTTGGGGCTCATTGTAATCCAGAATATATCTGGAGGGCATCAGGCTGGGGAAGCCTCAATTCAGGGGAGCTGTTGACATCCCCCCCATTTTTTTTCTTCAGCTGTTCTAGCAAAGAACACTTGTTATTGGAATAATTTTACCTCCTAGAATGGATCTGATTGGTTGTATATGATGACAAGTGGTCAGCATGGTCATCGGGTTTTTGTTGTTGTTAGTGACTTTTGGCTTATTTTGTAGAGGGGGGCAGGGGAGAGGGTCATTTTTTATTTTGTTAAGGGAAACTTAAGAGTTGGTGAGAAAATTACAAGCAAAAAGTATTTTAAAACCCTAAGAATCTTTACAAGGGCTGAACTACACATTCAGAAACCTCAGAGGCCAACATGGGTGGTATCCAGTTCAACCTCAGCCTCCTCGTTGCCTGGAATGTGGGGATAATGATCCTTACGGTAAGGATTACTGTGACAATCATGTATGTGAAGTAGTCTGAATATTTGAAAGGCACTATATAAATACTGTTATGGCCCTTAATGATAAAATGTTAAGAGTGTACACGGAGAGGGGCAGGATAGGTGTTTAAGCAGAAATCATATGCAGGCCTGCATGTAGCTACATTTATTAAAAGTTTAGCTTCTCATACTTTGAAAGCCACACTTTCCATGCTTCCCTGTTTTGGGTTAAATGATGCTACAAGGTGTCTCCATTAACCTCAAATTTATGTCTCAGGGGATTAAAGATTAAAGTATTATTTGAAACTTGCACATCTTCACATGTAACTGAAAATCCTACATCTCATTTGCTGATTTGGCAGGCATTGGAAATTACTCACAGCTCATATCTCCCCTGAGAGCTATTGTAACAGAGCTTAAATGAACTGCGTTATTATCTCCTTAGTTCATGCTGTAACAAGTGTACACTCTTACGCATAAAGTGTGTCCTCATATTGGCTTTGATCATGTATACTTTTAAGACGATTTTCCAGCCTAGGAGAACAGTTTGCAATGGTTTGTGTACAAGTATTTCAGGAAAGTTTATTTCAAAACCTCATAAATATCAGCATGGATATGTAAATTGTACATAATGTCCTAATTGTACCAACATAGATTTGGCAACATCCTTTAACTGTTCCGGTTTATCTTTGGTATAGAGCAGGGGTGGGAAGCTTTCTAGCCCAGCAGGCCAGATTGTTATCTCCCCCATCTCTTGCAGGCCAAATTTAACAAGGGGGCAGAGGCTTTTTGCCCGCTATTTTGTGTGTCAGTTTGAACTGGGCTCTGAAGATCCAACAATCAGCTATTTGAGAGGGCTTTAAGAGGAGCTTCTGAAGACATCTTGCTCTGCATTTTGAAAGTGGCTTTGCAAGGCACCGCTGATTGGTCATGCCTACAAACATCCTTTTGGCTGAATCCCACCCTTATCTGCCCCCATACCTGATATATATGATGTCAGGTATAGGACAGGTGGGCGTGGCTTGGCCATTATGGATTTGTGGAAATGGGGAGGTCTGACAGACCTAATTAAGCCAATGTCCAGAGGATCCCCATCCCTGAGGGCCCTAGCTCAGTGACAGAGCATCTGCCTTGCATGCAGAAGGCCTAAGTTCAGTTCTTGGCACCTTCAGGTAGTTCATGCAACCAACAGGTACAAATTACAAGAAAAAGGTTTTAGAGTAGGGGTGGGAAACCTGCGGCTCTCCAGATGTTGCTGAACTACAGTTCTCATCATCTCCGACTATTGGCTAGGCTGGCTGGTTTTGATGGAAATTGGAGTCCAAGGACATCTGGAGGACCATACGTTTCCCATCCCTGATTTAGAGGATTAAACATTAGGAAGAACTTCTGATGGTGCAAGTTGTTTGACAATAGAACAGCCTGCCTTGGAAGATAGTGGGCTGTCCTTCGTTAGAGGTTTTTAAACAGAGGCTGGATGGCCACTTATCAGAGATGCTGTTGTAGTACATTTCTTGGATTGGTAGGAGGTTGAGCTAGATTACCTTTGAGGTCCCTTCCAACTCTATGATTTGTTGGGTTATGCAGAAGGGATGAGTGAAAATCCCGCTGAATTCAGATTTAGCACTGGATTTTTCAGTGGTCCACATATTCTCCATCTTTGCGAAACAATCCTGTTTGCTCTGAACTTCAGTGGCTTTCCCCCAATACTGGATTCCCCCCCCTCGATTATATTACATCTCTCTCTCTGTCTCCCTCTCTGCCACTCCAATAATCCAAACTCCAAACAGGAGGAAAAAAGCTAAGCCTCAACCACATTGACTCTAGGAGGAGGTGGAGGGGGGCACTGAAAGTTGCTTTCCTCCTCAGCCAGTCTCTGCTTGCTTGCTAATGTGAAAACTGACCAGCTTCAGTCACAGCAAAGAAGGAGGAAGCGGCAAAACTGCATTCCTTTCCTTTATCAATATTTTCTTTCAAATTATCAGTATTTTCTTTCTTTTAAAATATTGGTATTTTCTTTAATTTATCAATATTTCCTTTCAAAATGTCAATATTTTGAAACATCAATATTTTGAAAGAAAACATTAATATTAATGTCAACATTTTTGGAAGAAAATATCAGTATTAATAGCAATGCTTTTGGAGAGGGGAAAAATTGGACAAGTAAAAGCAGCAGAAAGTGGCCAGAGAACAAACTCCAATCAATACTGCCTGTTAGGGTGACAGAATGCTTTCGAAGCAGCACTAGATAGTGAATCCCATCCCTATTATGCAGTGATGTGCCTGCATGAACCAGTTCCTTAGTCTCCGAGTTTATGCTGGGGTAGCCTCACTCACAGTGTTCAGGTACTTGTTTGGGGGGCTGAAAACAAAATTATTTTATTTTGTCCCCTTGTAGATTCTCAGCAACCTTGTGATGGAGGAACTCTTACCTAGCCTTCAGAGCATGGTACTTCCTAAAATGAAAGGGAAGAGGAATGACAGAAAGAGGGCATGGTTTGGTGTAAGTATTGTTTTGCATTCCTTAATTTCTTAAGCAGTAGAAAGTTTCAGGGCAGCCTTTTACAAGATGAATAGTGTGGACTGGAGACTTATAGTGCCTTTTGTAATAAATTGTATAGGCTGAGCAAAAGGAAGCAAACAGGCCTTCAATCAGACAAATAATACTAGTACTGAAATCAGTTCCTCAAAGGTACCAGCATATCCTGGCAGTGCCCCAAGGCTGCTTCTTGCTAGCAAGCTATAATACTAACACCTCTTCTTCTTTCATTAGATATATTTAAAACTGTTTGTTTCATTTCCAACCCAGGCAGCTGGGGGTGCTTCAAAAATTCCAGTAGCTTGGAATAGCCACCAGCAATCAAAGACTATGAAGCAAGCTTTCTCAACTGTCCAGCTATGTACAACAGCCTTCAGTGACAGTAATCTTTTTAATCCAAAGAATGTGCTTACAACAATATGGTTAATTCATGGAATAGCTGGCTTTCATGAAAGTTGATGACTAACTCCATTCATGCTTTCTGTTGTTGTAGATACTAGAAGACACCTACCATTTGGTCCAAGAGCAGGTTTCTGAAGGATTACGTTCACTGAAAGAGGAATGTAAAGAAGTCACCACAGGTCTTGAAGGAACTATCCGTTCAAACATGGATCAAATTGTGACCTCCAAGAACCACTTAGTTGGAAAAATAAAAGGTAAATAGAATTAAGGAGAGACAAAAGAAGGTGCTTCTTCACACAACACACAGTTAAGTTATGGAATTTGCTCCCATAAGATGTAGTAAAGGCTATTAAAGGCATAGAAGCATGATTAGTAAAATGAGTTTGCAACCCCAAGTTTTACACTCTGGGCAAAAGCTTGGCCCCAAATTTCCACAAGTTTGAACTGGTTAAGGATTGCTCCATCTTCATGCTTTGAGACTTAAGGAATTGACAAAAGTGGTTCAGAGGCTTGCTCATAGAAAACGGTGCTTGGCAGAAGGCATGTTTAAGTGTAAACTTTTTTTTTTGTCTTGATTGACCTGGAAGCAAGTAACTCTGCTGGCAGCAAAGTGATGCAACAAGCCTGTTATTAATATTACAGAAGCTCCTAGTCCTATAAAGCAAAACAATGTAAACACCAATGCAGGGCACATCAAGGTGAACAATAGAACTCCTAGACTAAGGTGCAGTCCTGTGCACACTTAGCTGGGGGTAAACCCCATCATATTGATATTTCTTAATAAACAGATATAGGATTATCATGGGTCTGGAAAACCTAAACTTGAGCATTTACAAATCAATTCTACTGAATAAACGTTCTCCATTTTAGTTAGAAATTATGAATTCTTATCATATAATGCTACATTGGTTAAGGTGTTGGACTGCAACCTGGGAGACCAGGGTTCAAATCCTCACACAGCCATGAAGCGCACTGGGTGACCCTGGGCCAGTCACTGCCTCTCAGCCTCAGAGGAAGGCAATGGTAACCCCCCTCTGAATACCGCTTACCATGAAAACCCTATTCATAGGGTTGCCATAAGTCGGGATCGACTTGAAGGCAGTACATCATCATCAATGCTACATCTTAAATGATCAATAAATAATGCACATTGATTGCCTTCCAGATCAGGTTTGGGGAGACTGTGGCCCTTCAGATCAGCTTCAGCCAACATAGACAATGGTCAGGTATGATGGAAGTTGTAGCCCAAGAAATGTCTGGAGGGCCCTCATCCCTGCTCTAGATCCTCCACAACACTCTAGTTCCTGCCTGATATCTAGGGCTTTCCCAGGGCACATTTTAATTTTTCGGGATACCATTCCTGCAAGAGAGGGCAAAGGATCCTGTGCTCATTTCATCAACATGAACTAACTTTAGGAAAATATGTCTCTTAACTTCTTGACCCTGAACTTTAGCTAAATTGGTTAAATCCAAATTGGTTAAATGCAAGTTGGTGGTTTCTTCCTTGTACTCTAGAAAGATGGAGTAGACCCATCTTTGTGCTTTTCAGTCAAAGGGCACTCTTCTCAAGTTTTGTCTGGTACATTGGATGGACTATACTTTTCATTTCCATCATTTAATGGGTGTGAGTGCACAAAACTCAGAATTCCCAGTCCTGCAGCCAACTGGTGATGGGTGTTGCCTATGTTACTATTGATACTAAAAATGGATTATAACCTCATCCTGCAGCTTCCTTCTGTTACCATTAGCCATTTCCTTGTTGGAAGAAATTCCTCTGGAATACAGTTTACATTAGGGTTGCCAGGTTGCCAGGCCCAGCCTCCAAAAGGTCTTCTGTATCTTTAAAAGTTGTGCAGGGGGAAGGGAGAATTCCACCTTGTGGTTTTTCCCATTACAGAGTTGCAAGAACACCTGCACTTGGCTGACTTTCTCTTCTCCTAAAGATACAGGATCAGTCTCAGGCCCTGAACCTGGCAACCCTAGTTTACATGGTGTTGCCCAGAAGTATCTTTTATCTTCATAGAACAAGTCACTAATACTTATATGAGCCTCTTTATCTTGGGCTGTGAATATTTGCGGCTGAGGGGCGAAATCAGACACAGACACATCAGCTTGGGTTGAACAAGGGCCACTTTATTAAAATTATAGCAAACAAAAACCCCTTGTAAAGTGACCTGCAGAGGGAAAACCTAGGTGTGGGAACTGTCTATAAGCAAGCAGTTTGCCATACAGCTCTCGGGCGACAGCCCCTGCTGGGGCAAGGGCAAGCCCATCTGCTTACCCCTTACCCCAGCCACACCCTGTAGGTGAGTAGGGGGGCCTTCCCACATCACCACCGCCCAGGGTGGGGACTGTACAACCCTCGGGTAGATGAGGTAAGTTGGCCCCAAAAGCAGCCCATATCCTGCCCTTGAGCCGTAAAGCCCTGACAGACAGGCCTCTGGAACCGCCAATCACCTCCAAAGGTGCCTAAGGGGGCCACCTAGCTGCCCTTACCTACTTCCCTTCCCGCACTTTGCTGCACCCGTGCGCTAACAAAAACTGCCCCACTCAGGGTATTAACATTTAGACCATGCCCAATTAGCCGAATTAGACAAAACCACCTATTAATTGTGACACCCCCTAACCCGATTCCCTCCCACCCTCACAGTGTGGAGTAGGCAAAAAAAAACCCGCCAACCAGGGTGGGCAGGATAAAAATTCCTACTCAGCCCCGAAGCGACCCAGAACACACCATGAACAAGGGAGGGTAGGGTGGGCGTCGGCCACCAAGAGGAGGAATAGGAGGGGAGGTGCGGGCTTAAATAAGCCCTTGATGCTCCGCCCCTCCCACGCTGCACGTGACGCATGCATATTACGTGCAATGCTGCCCTCCTTGAAGATGGCGACTGTGGCTTTGTCCCCAGCCGCAACTATGCTCCGCCCGTCCAGGCTGTGCGCAGGCGAGCGGAGCGGCATGTCTTGTTTTTCTTTGAGTGCCTGTGCATCAGAAGAAACTTATGTAGTTTTAAAACTTACAACACTTTATTTAAATTGGGTTGACCAATAAAAGATAAAAGCCGCAATCCTGTTCATCAAAAAGATCTGAAAAGCCTAGATATGCATAGGAATTACCATAAATATCTAAGTCTAAATTACCTTTTCTAAGTCTAATACTCTGAGGAACTGATACAGCAATAAGGCACCAATAACACACTGATCTAAGGAATAGGATACTCTATTTTGTGTTTCTAAGAAATTAACTGCTGCCAACTTTCAGATCCAGAAAAAGATATGTTAATGAATTTTGCTTACAGAATGAAGTCACAAGCTTATTGTCAAGCCTCGTCACACTGACATTGCTATTTTGCTAATAGCCATCCAACTTGCAGGTTTCCCAAAATTACACATATATAAAAACTCTATTTATACTTTTTCCTTGACATGATAACTAAAACATTGTAACAAGTGTATCAGTCTAAATGAAAAGATCTGGGAGATATTACAAGTGTTTCCCTTTCCTGTCTATTGTCATATAGTACACTAGTAAAATGCGTATATGTATGATGGGCAATATGTGTGTTGCAGTCTGACTTGGTGTGTGTAATAGATTAGCATATTCTTTGGTCAGAAGGTATAAAGATGCATTGTGCCAATAACTGAGCCAGATGCTATTTGCATATTCTCACCATGGGTACAATAAATAAAAATGTGTGTATCTATTTATCTTTCATTGAAAAATGTCATTAGGTGTCATTTAGACTTTGATTTGTGTCCTTAGTCTGTTTTGTCCTTGGAGTCGTCCTCTTGGTGATCTAAGTCAATGCCTGTCTTAAACTTTCAGAGAGTATATCTGAGCCTATCCAGATATGTTGTGGTGAGAGCATCCAGCCCTTTCTAGCTTCCATACTGGAGGAACTCATGGGCCCAGTGAGCTCTGGATTTAGTGAAGTCCGTCTCCTCTTTGAAAAAGAAGTCAATGAGATCAGTCAGAACTTCCAATCAACAAAAGATACTGCAAAGCTGAAAGAGGTAAGATAGACATGAGATGCACCATTTATGTGACTGGAGTCTGCTTAGATCAACATCCTTCACCTTACCTCCCGGACCATGTTATGCTTATATCCTGATTCCTGACCAGCTTCTAGTTTCCCAGCTTAGATGAACTCACAGTGTGGCCTTCGGTTCAGTCCCCATTGGTATATAATCATAATAATGACATAATATAAATAATAAAAAATAATAGTGGCATGTCTCACAGGATAGTTTTAAGGATTAATAAAATAAGGAAATATTGCTACCTGTCCCAGAGTCTATAGAACAGGATTTTAACAGCTAAATAAACTACATTCCATAAATTGTAACTGCCACCTGTTTGTCTGCAGCCAATGTCTTCCCACTCAGATCTGCACAAAAAGTTGCCATTCAGAAGACTATATCCTTAGAATTGCAATTTTTAGATCAACTAAAGGTCAAACTATTTGTCATATAGTTTGTCCTTACGTAAGTTTATATTTTAAAAATTCAAATAGCTAACTAGCTAAAAAATAAATAGCTAGCAGGGGGAAGCTGGATTAAGAGTGGCAGGTGGGTGCAGCAGCTTTTATTCATTGCCTCTGCTTGAGTTGCCACCACCCTTACTCCATGCCAACTATTCACAGTGGGAGGAAAGCTGCCGAGAGAGACAAACCTAATGCCAAGTTTGGCACTATGATCCTCTTAGCATTCAGCTACTTAGCACAAGTTTGTTCTACCCTTACCACATCAAGACAACTAACCCAATATCTGCTAGGCCAATATTGAATCAATCACATTTTATTGGATGACCTATTCCATGGGGCTGCCATCCTCAGAAGCCCAACTCTGTCTCCCTTTTCTTCTACTAGCTGCTAGGTCATTCCATCGTCACTACTGGATTTTCAGGGCTTCCAAACCCTCAGTTCTTTACCTAGGATAACACTTATAGCCACTGTGCTTTAGCAGATAGTTTGATTGCAAAATGGTTGTGTAAACCTATTTAGTGAACACTTATGGATACTGTCTTTCTGATAGAATGTGAACTACTTGACAAGCCTGCCATATAATTCTGTAAAAATGGAACCTTGTTATCTGAAAGTCAACCTTCTTCAAGAACATCTCCAGGACCTCAACAGCCGCTTCAAATTTCACAATATTGGCTTGGTTATTCAGAGGACACAGAATGTAATGCAGGAGGTACTGTAGAAGTCACACTTACTTTCACCATCAGCCTAGTTTTGGTCTTGCCACGTGCACCCTGATCTTGTGAGTGGTTCCACACACAGTCTGATGACTGAGCAATTTCCACTGGGGTAGGCTTGGTTTGTAAGGATTAAAGACTCCCGAGTGCAATGCGATCTGAAACACTGTTGACCCAGTTAGGGCCAAACCAGCATTCTGACCAGCCATATCAGAACCTAGACCTGGAATGTGTGTTTTCCAACACAGGGTCCATGAGCTGTGAGTTTAATCACTGGAGCAGAAAGTAAAGCATGGGGAAGGCACTGTTCTATTGATCAGGCAAGGGGAGAAACCCAAGCTGCTAGTATCTCCACCAGATCAGTCCAAAGACTTTATGTTGCCAGCCAATTGCAGGGGCTGATGTTGCACATTCCTGTTCCTTTTTGGGGCTTAAGAGGTCTGAGCACATGTCATCAGGCTAGATCCCATCCTTAGAGCATGAGGCTCCTGATTTAAGCTGTGGAGTCTCTGATAGAACCAAGATAATAATCCCTGATATAAAGGGTAAGGGATGGGAAAGAGATTAATGATGCTGGAGATGGATGTTGACTGATAGGCTCATCTTCGTGTCTCCTGGACTTTTAGTAGCTAATAAATATGGCATCTATTTTTCAACGTGTTTCTAGCTTATGGAAAATGCGGTGTATACCTTTGAGCAGCTGCTGGGCCTAAGTCATGATAGAGATATGGCCAAAATGTCGACAGCCATTGAAAAAGTCAAACTTCGTGTCCTTAAGGTATTTTATTTATTTATTACTGTCACCTGCAGTAGAAATCTAGGGGTATAACTTCTGTTATCACTTTGTTGTTACTATTTATGTAACTGATTTGTGAGTCGCTTGTTATCCAGCGGTCTCCAAGTGACTTACAACATGACTATAAAAACCTAAAAATTGAAATAGGAATGCATTCTTACAAAAACACAGTTCATAAAAATATACAAAACACACACACCCCCCAATAAAGGCTGCAGGAAACTTTGGTAGCACACTAACAGTAGAAATATCATCATCCCTAGTCTATCAAAAGCCTAGGAGGAAAAAGGTGCATTTTCTTTGTGAATTTCTATTAATACGTAATATGAACACATACAGTGTTTCTATTTCTTAGCATTGGGGAGGAGTGGCTGGTATACTGTGACACTGCCACTGAGATGCCTTCCTAATAAGGCATTGTTGCAGCTTACCTGGACGGTGTGGGGCTGGAGGTCAGGGCTGTGTGGGTTATACCATTGGAGCCAATCTGGCACTGGCTCTGATGCACCCACGCAGCCCCAACTTCACTGTTGTCATGCCCTGCACTGGCCAGATAAGCTGCAGTGATGCTGGTGCTGGGAGGGCGACCCTGCGGCATCTCTCCACCACACCAGCTGCTCCTGCTCTTGGGTGTCCAACTCTGAAAAGCCCTTGCAACAGCTCTAGCCTAGTTGCAAAAGAGGACACGACTTCTGTGCTTTTAATAGCTGTTATTGACTCTGTGTGACAAGTTGTACATTCTTTTTTCAACATGACTATTCAAAGGTACAGAAGCCCTCTCTTCTTTTCCGTCAGTCACCCTGCTGTAGTCATTTTTATAAATGTGTGAAGCTGGTGTACATCCTGTTGCTGGTTAGTATGAACAATTCTAACTTAAGGCTTGATATTCTATCAGTATAATCTTCTACATTTTTAATGCTTTTTCACTGCTGAGATGAGTAGGATAAGAAATTCAGACTTTTGAATGTCAGAATGTTAGAAAATAATCTGAAGATATAATATATAATATAATATGTTTCTTATAATATATATTATGACAAGTGGCCATGAATGATCGAGCAAGCAATCTTCTGGGAATATGTATGTGTGAACGATAATGATATACTAACACACAAATTTACATGTGAATATATTGTGTGTATTTTATAGACGGTATGCCTTATATTTTGTGATAATATACAAAAGAAACTTTGTAAAGCAGCTATTCCTAGAGACAACTAGAACAGGGGTTTCCAAACTGTGGTCTGCAGACCACTGGGCTTCATTCAGGTGGTCCCCAGTGTGTCTATAAAAATATAATTAGAAATCATGCAGCACCTTGCACAACACTATAATTGCTACAACAGGCAGAAAAAACATTTAGTGGTCCACCAAGGCCTTCAGCAATTTTCAGGTGGTCAATGGGGAAAAAAGTTTGGGAACCACTGGTCTAGAGATAGAAACAAGTTTTAAGGGAAAAAATGATTACTTCTGCCCACTGACTTACTGGTTTGGTGTATGAAGGTGGGAGAGGGTTGCCATTACTTAAAAGACTTCACAGCCAATTCTTTTTATTTATTTATTTATTTTAAATTGTCAGCAATATGACTATGACAGCAGCACTGCTCGGAAAAAGATTTTTCAGGATGCCTTGGTCCAGATCTCTTTGCCCACACTGCAGCGGACATTGGCCTCAACATGTAAGCCGGTAAGTTACAGTTCTGAAGTATCTGAAGAAAGGAGAGTAAGGGTTTGCATGCTGACATTAACGTGCTAATCACTGCAAATGGGAATAAAAAAAATCTTGACTATTTTAGACTGCTGAAATAAATAAATGATTGATGTGGGCATAGGGACAAGAAAACCCATAGGGACCTTTTTAAGTCCCAGAATAGGCGTATGAAACCTCGATCGTATGTCTTTGCTACAAGTTGGACCCAAGGAAATTCTCAAATGCACTCACTGCACCCTTTCCCCTTCTTGTTCTGTACAATGCGGTAGAGGAAGTCACTGGAGTGTCATTGTGGGCGGGATGCTTGACACAACGTGGCTGGGATACTAGCTACCTTTGAACTGCTCTAACTGCTGCTTCACATATTTTCCCTGCACAGATAATTTTTTTGTGAAGGAGAATGTGTATGCTGCTCTGCACTGCGGGAGTGTTTTAGTTTGCAGCAAGTGCATGACTCCATATCCCTTTATGGAGCCAAACTGAATTCTGGCAGTATTGGTCTTTACAGCAAGAACTTTAAAAAATACATACATACATACATACATATAGTGTAGCCGCAAGTGTGAGAGGGAAACAGAAGTGGTCAGTACAGCAGTCCTTGCAGATGTAACTCCAGGTTCGTTGCACTTCTGAGCTAGTCTGGGGATTCCTGTTGCTTTGTGTACACCCTGATTGCCTTTGCAGTATTCCCTCCCATGCTAGAGCCAGTGTTGTGGGTTTCCTGCTTTATTGGAAGGAACTATTCCTTTGATCTGCTTGATGTTTACTGCAGGCATCCTGCTGCTCCCCCTGAAATTTATTTTGATGGAGAGTTGGGTTGAGATTCCTTCACACTCAAGAGCTCCAATTAGCTGTAGTTGGAGAAGGTCCTTTTATTTTCTTAAATTGTCTCTCATTATATAGGAGCTTCAGAAATATGAGCAGTTCATTTTTGCTGAGCATAACAACGTGATACAAGTTGAAAATGTCTATGAAGAAATTTTACTGCAAACTTTGCTCGATGAAGCCCTAAAAGGTAACTTTGCTTCTTGTGACAAATGATAATATTGAAAAGTAAGAAACTTGCAGCGGATCTCTTGAGAGAGCATGTTTGTTTAGATCCATTTCATTTTTCTTGGATAGTCCTATTAGATGGCCCTTGTGTCTGTTGGTTCCAGAAAAAAACAACCTCAGAGCTTTCAGACTCATAAGAGTTGGAAGGCACCTTGGAGGTCATCTAGTCCAACCCCCTGCTGCATGCAGGATGCAGATACAGCATCCCTGACAAATGGCCATCCGGTCTCTGCTTAAATACCTCCAGTGAACTAGAGCAAAACATGTCCTGAGGTGGTCTGTTCTTACCATTAAGAGGTTTACTCCTAATGTTTACCTGGAATCTGCTTTCCTGTGATTTCTACCCTCTGGAACAAGTATGCTTCATCTGATAGCCCTTCAGATATTTGAAGATCACTGTGATGCCCTGTCACCTTAATTGTCTTTTCTGCAGGCTGAACTTTTCAGGGGGTGGAAACAGTCTAGACTGCTAAAGCCACACCCTATCACCCACCCAATCTCTGGCCCCTTGTCTCACCCACCCAACTCTTGATGCCATTAAGCCCACATCCATGTCCTACTTCTGTTAACAACATCCAGCAGGAACCTTTGTCCCTTTACCTCAAGTCAAGCCCTTTCTCACCCCTCCTTCCTCAACACTTGGCCAAGCTTACACCAAATTTAATCAAGAGTGAAATTTGGGGGGGAAAGTTCCAAAAAATTTGTAATCGATTTGGGAAGGAACAGTTCCCTTTACCTGGATTTCCCAGGACTGTGTGTTCATTTTCCTGCTCTTCTGACCATTCTTACTCTCTTATGGCTGAATCTTTTCCTTTTTAAATTTTTTTATCTCCTGCGCAGTGATAAAAGAGGCTGCCCACTTGAAGAAACACAACCTCTATGAGGAAATGAACCTGCCTTCTGAAAGTGTATCCAGTTTGAGTGATCTAAAGACCCCTTCGGGATCAGCACAAGCCAGTCCAGCAAGGAAGCCATCCACCAACTTAGAGATATTGGCCACTGACACTCAAAGTAATGAAGTGTTCACACCAGAAAAAATGGCTCAGGATGGATGCCATGAGGCTACAAAGGTGCTGGGCAATAAAGAAGGGTTTTCTGCTCCAGCATCTAGTATTGCTACTGAAGCAAGGGAAGAGGGGACGGTTTCAGATCTTGGAGGCAACTGGGAGTCACCCTCTGTGATACTTGGAGCTGCAGATGAAAAGAGAATTCCTCAGCTTCCTATTGTGGTAGAAACAAGTTTGGGTGGAAGTGCAGGAACTTTAAATAAGGAACCTGTGGAAGAGGAAAAGCTTCCAGTGACTGATGGTGTGAATGAAATAAGAAAATTACTGACACTGATAGTTGAACTGCCAGCAGATGTTCCATCTGAGAAGAATGAACAAGTTGTACATGAATGTGGGGTTATAAAGCCACAGGAATATGCAGAAGAAACGGATAAGGAAGACAAAATGAATACAAAGGAATGTCAAACATGTGAGATGCATGAACCTTCCGAAGTACCTTTTCCTCTCAGCATAGAAGCGGCCGATATAAACAAAGCGGGTATTTCTTTTCTACCCATTGTAGAAGCTGACTATATAAATGTGACAGGCATCTGTGGGGAAGGAGGCAACATCACTCACATGGATCCCTTCAAGTTGCCAGAAGAACTAGGTCTTTGTCAAACCTCAAGGGCAGAGTCTGAGACAAAGACAAGCATATGGTATACTGATGTGAAGAGTGGCAGTCCTGATCACCAGTCTCAAACAAAGCCATCTGTTGAAAGTGGTCAGTCTGGCCAGACAGAAGAAGGCCTTTCCCCTTTTCATTTTGTCCCCATAGATGAAAACTCACAATTGGAACAACATGCTGAAAGTAGAAAGCTTAACCTGGGAAAAGAAGAGTTTCCTTCCCTTCAGTCAGTTCCAGTGGATGACAATTCCCAAACATGGCAATATGTTGAAGATTCAAGATCTGACTTACAGAGAGCAGGACACTCCCCTCCTCATCTTGTCCTGACAGAAGTGGATGCTGCATTCTTCCGAGGCTGTCCTGATGAAACACAAGAGTCCATTTTGAATATTGCAAACTTAGCAATAGAACCAATTGATCGGCCAGTTTCTTCAACAGTAAAAGAGACTGAAGGTAGCAATCTGGGGGAGTCAGTGCATTTAGACTCCAAAAACTTCACCTTTGCTCAGAGGGATGAATTTAAGCAAGCAGGTGTGACCTTGCCAAGTGCAGATGTTGGAAATACAACAGGTGAAACAGACAGATGGGAAAATGCTGAGGGAAGCTGTCCTGAGTCACAATCTGAGAAATAAAAAAGGTTATTTTGGATATCTAAAGCCTAGCCCTGCCTTAAAATGAGAAAAGATTTCTCCTATTTGAGAGCACTCATACATTTTGAATCTGCAAGTCTTTGAGAATGTTGATTGTTTGAACCATCCAATTTTTATCAGTTACTGCTTCTTGTTACTCAATTCATTCACACAACTTGGAAGTGGACTACCAAAGACTAATGACTGTCACTGAAGTGGTGAAGACTCGAACAACTTATCTCTGATATGCTGACAGAAGTTTTTAAACCTTTGAAATTGCTTTAAAACTGAGAATATTTACAATTAATGACCCATTCATGTGGATGAGATTAGAATAATGAGTCAGTAAAATTTAGAAGGACTGGATCAAATCAAGTATTATTAAGGGAGAGTAAAAATCTGCATGAAGCAAGCTAAGAAGAAAATGCAGGGAAATCTTCAATGAAGAGGTAAAACGATTTCTTGTTGGAGTCTTGCACAGCATAATTGTGCATATAGGTTTGACCTTTGATAGCTGGATAATTGCTTCTGTATTTAAAAGCTTTTGACAATGGAGGGGTCTGATTCCCTTCCTCTTTTTGTTGTTGCTGTATTTAAAACTGCCAGAATAATTGAAGCAGGTTTCTCTGTGCCATTCTTCTGCACCTATTGCAGAGCACTTTATATCTTATTTTCAAAGAAAATTAACAGATATTTACAGTATCTTGTATCTATGCCAAGGTGCTTTAGCCAGGGCTGTAAAAAACCAAAAACAAATCAAATTCTGTGTCAACAGTCTAAGTTCCCTACCAAGAAGGATTGTGCAGCCTGTATATGCTATGCCAGTTATCAGGATCTGCATATTTCTTACTTTACATAATTTATTCTGATCCTTCTAGTCATGGAGCTGTGCAGGTTCTCAGATCATCCCAGTACCTTTTTACTTATTGGACACAATGCTGGAAGCTAGAAGCAGGCTTACTTATTACGGAGCAATTGAGTAACATTGCGCACTAATGTTTTCTTGTATCTCTGTAAGTAAAAGGGCTAGAGGTTTACCTAGACACAAGCATATGGAGCAGATTTGGGGAGGGCGGGACAGGAGGGTGGGACATCCCATTGTGCAACTGGAAATTGTTGGATAAGGGGCTTGGATTGCATACACCTATAGTTTCATTTTTGCAGTCACTACTGTGATGATAAGCCATCATTTTACTATTTCTAATTTATACATTTCTAATGTTGGAATATTGAATGGTTGGCATATCATGGCAGTAATGACTGCAGCAATATCCTACAGGTTACATGCTGAATGGGTTTTTGAAGATATTTTAATCTATAGCTAAACTCTTCCATTTCCCCACATGTGCAGAGCTCAAAAAGTTTTCATATAGATGTGTGCTAGGAACACTGAATTATGGCAGCTGGGCATACTTATAGGACCCTTATTTGCAATTAGCTTTACAGCTGCCATGGTCAGCATTTTCTCTCTCATACTCTCTGTCTTGCCCCTGGTTTGGCAACTGGGAGAAGGCAACTGGTATTACTCAGATTTAGCTCTGCAGTCTCCAGTTGCTGATCCCTGTTTTTGGAATACACCAGGGGTGCCTAACCCACACCTGATATACCCTCTAAGCAATTTTTTCTCCTCCCCAAGACCCAACTGGTCTTGGTGATAGCAGTACAAAAGGAAAAATTAAAGTAGGCACAGTACTGGAGTGGTTGGAATGCAGTGCCCTGATGAGGATGCAAATTGCCCACACACGGGTCATTGGATCAATCATTTGACCAAAGAGGGGTGATAACCCCCCTCTTCAGTTGAGCTGCACAGATCAGCTGAGGAGGTGGGGCTGTCTGCTTTTGTGTGTGTGTGTGGTCTGTGAGCGCATACGAGTGTGTGTGATGGCTACACGCACTGCTGGCATATGCCCCTGGAGAGTTGGCCAAGGGTGAATGCGGCCCTCAGCCAAAAATATTGGCCACCTGTGGTGTACAATAAATTGTGAAATTCAGTTGAGGTGTGTTTTTAAATTTTAGAATCAGAAATACCAAAAATATTTTAACTTGTAAATTTTTGTCTAACTTTGGAATGCAAATTATTCATGCCTTCAGAAATATGTCTTTTCAAATATACTTTTTGTTTTTCTAAATAGGAAGTCAGAAAATAATTTTTGCTTTAACAAAAACATGTTCTATACAGATTAAAACAAGCACTAACCACTATTTCATGGAAAGTTGTCTCATAGACAAGGCATACATTCATTTACACATTCCAGTATTTTTTTGTGTGTAGTATAACTTTCCTTTGGGGGGAAACCCTTAGAGCAACCATATTTTTCAATAAATGATTGACTGGGGGGAAAAAGTTGTTTTCTCCATGTCAGCATAACATCAGAAATTTAATGACAAAGCTTCATCTCTATGCCTGCAAAGCAGTCACACATATCTGGAGACTTCCAAAAATGGCAAAGCTGCCATGAGCAAATATGGTGAAGTTTTAAGTAGAACTCTTTATACAAAACAAGAGGCAACTACAGAAAATGATGACCTATGCTGGGTTCCCCCATTCTGTAACATCTAGTATAACTTACCTTACGCCCTGACAGCATTATGCTATGCTTTTGCCCACCTCGGCTCCACACCGTTGGCAATGGGGACAGGAAAATGATCAGTGTGATGATGTCAGAACATGAGGTAGGCTGTGCTAGACTTTGTGGGAGAGAGGTAGAATTGATACAAGTCTGTTGGCAAGTAAAGGGTTCCTGAGAGTATTTTTTCCATGGCAGAGTTACAAGGCCAAGACGCTCAGAGTCCGTGCAGATCTCAAGGACAAGTATCCAAGGCAACCAGCTGGCCTTATCTATAAGACTTGGCAGATCTGGCCAGTTGGTGTGGGGGTCGAGGAGTTTGTACAGAGAGAGAGCTTGTGATATATTCTATTGTCAGTAAAGTGACTCTTAAAACTTATTACTTGTCTGGCTCATTGCATCAACTGGAATCTAGCCTGTCACTATTCTGTTCTGCATCCTGGGCACCTGCTTGCGCCAGATACAACATCCAACAAAGTCTACCATTTTCATCAACAGTTTTGTCCCATGTTTCTTACGTTGGCTGCTGCCTTCACACATAATGGTAAACCATAAACTTATTGTGCACAATCAGCTAGTGCACCCTGCTTGATCATTCCAGCTTCTCTCCTCCTCTTGCACAAATGGGAGCAACAGAGCACAATCTTTGGCTTCCTGTAATGTCCAAAACTGGGATCATGGTTTGTTTCACCCTAAACAAATCAGTTCCAGGTTCGTGCATCATGGTAAGCCAAAAACCATGGTTTATAGCTTATGCTAGCGGAGGAGCAAGACAGGAGTGATCATGCAGTATGCACTAGCATACCGCTTGTTCACTATAACCTGCAGATTCTGGTTTACCATGATGCGTACATGCTGTAGTTTTGCCTTCAGTTTCTGGAGCTCTAATAAGCTTATTTGCAATCAAATCCTAACTGTTTTCTTGGAAACCAGTCCCTTTGGTTTTGGTTGAGCATGCTTTTCACTTCAAAAGAAATGTGTCTAGCACTGTAATCTTACAACAGGCAAATCCTTAATTTTTCTGTTTATTTTTTCTTGTTAAGGGCTTGTTGGGTATTTGACTAACAAACTCAGATTTTAAGTTGTGTTCCCTGCCTGCCCCCTTTCCTTAATTCAAAAATTAACTTTAAGAAGCAGCCAATATGTAACAACTTCATGTGTAAATAATAAATTTCCTAAGGCGGTATGTTCCAGGCATCAGTTAGTGTTCTTATGTGGGTTCTTTATTTCATCTAATTAACTAGTATGCGCATGGAAATTATAAAACAGTGTAATGCTCTTAACCTTTTTCAAGTGCTTATGCCAAAATAAAATATTGTATCTCCTAGCGTGTGTTTCTTTGAAAGATGATTTGTTACATATGAGAAATTGTAGATACCTCAGCCTTTCTTCATGCTTTCTAGCGAGGTCATATTCTAAAAGTCTTAATATTTCTGGATAAAAATTAAATAATGTTAGCCCTGAGACATGGTCAAAATTGACTCAGTTTGATCTACCCAGAGCAATCTACAAATGCATACATACCCACAATCATTCAGAGAATATAATGGTTGAGCTAACCCATTAGTACTTTTTTCTCCAGCTGCTCTGATTGGTGAAATGGCTGTCAAATTACTACAACCAGACGGGTTCATACCTTACATTTTCTGCATAAATGTTTTCTCTGGGAATGTGAGGATACTTTGTGTACAGCAAATATGACCATGTAAATAAGTCACATGTTGAAAGTCACATTATTGGATTGATTCACATATTGCATTCTTCATATGAATTATCTGGGGACGGTCAGGGTCCTTTGTGTGGAGACAAATTTTATAAACTAGTCCTTAAAATTTTACAAAAATGACTGGACTTTACTATATTTGTTCAATGACCCAAATAATTTCTCAGGATTTGAAGTGAGACAGTTCATTCATTCAAACCATCTTCAAGTGATATGGCAGGAACCAACTGTGATAACATGAAGAATGCAATGTATGAATTGGCTGATCTACACATGCTACCACATCTCCCACAGCAGATTGTTCCAGCAGAAATGTCTAGGATTTCTACAATTTATATTTTTCTTTTCAGTCCTTACAATACGGATGGGAAATCTGTGGCCCTGGAGATGTTCTTGGACTCCCATCAGCTTCAGCTAATATGGCCAATGGTCATGGAGGATGGAAGCTGTAGTTCAACAAGAGAGGGCCCACAGATTCTCCATTTCTGCATCTGCATCAGCATTGTCTATTACCCACCCTTCACCCAAAGATCCTGGGGCAAGCTGCAATAGCTTTAAAATACAACATTAATTTAACAAACAAACAAACCTAAAATCCCAAAATAGGGTGGGTCCTAAAAATACATATCTCGGGTGTCAACGGTCAAGGTAAAGAGATGCATCTTCAGCATTCACCTAAAACTTGTCAGTGAAGTTACCAGATGAACCTCAATAGGGAGGAAGTTTCACAACTTAACAGGCTGCCACCATCTGAACTTCTGAGGGTGGCAGAACTACCAAAAGGGCCCCCTCTGCTGATCTCAACACCTGAGAGGGTCTGTAGAGAAGGAGGCAGTCTTTCAGATGTTTAAGATCTAAGTAGTTTAGGTCTTTAAACACTAGCGTGAGCACCTTCAATTACACCCAAAAACTAACTGACATCCAATGCAGCTGTTTTAAAACAAGGGTTATATGGGATCTAAAGGGAACCCCAGCCAGTAATCTGGCTACTACATTTTGGACCAGTTGAAGATTCTGAGTTGTCTGCAAGGGCAGCCCCACAAAGAGCACATCACAATAATCCAGTCTGGAAGTTACCAGAGCGTGGAGTACTGTGGCCAAGTCATCTGTGTCAAAAGGGGCTGAAGCTGGTGAACTAGCTGGAGCTGGAAAAAAGCACTTCTAGCTACTGAGGCCTCCAGTGACAATGTTGGATCAAAGAGTACCCCCAATCTGCAAACCTGTTTCTTCAAGGGGAGTGCAATCCCATCCAGAACAGACCATCCCCCACCTCCACATATGAGAATTCTGGACACATAACACCTCTATCTTTTCAGGATTCAGCCTCAGTTTATAGACCCATATCTATCCCTCACCACCTTCAAACACCGGTCCAGCACCTCAACTGCCTCTCCCAATTCAAATGGAACAGGGAGATGGATTTGGGTGTCATCTGTGTATTGATAATGTCTCACACCAAATCTCCTAATGGCAGCTCCCAGCGGCTTCATATAGATGTTGGGACAAAATGGAACTGAGGAGGACGTGAGGGTCAGACCAGAGGAAGGGAAATCTTCCCCCTCGCTACTCCTTCATCCAGAGTGTCAACTTACATGAATGAAATTTAATCTGTTGAATTGTCTCATCCTTTTTTGAGAGATCGCCAGGAATACCAGACTCAAAAGCTTGCCTTTGCCTGTAGTTACAGCCTCTTTCACTTGTGGTCTGTCCTTATGTTCTGATTCATCATGAATTGAACTTCTTTGCTAATGACAGTAAGCTCCTAAGCTCGGCTTTGATGCTGCATTAGGTATCTCAGTTTTAGATTCCACCCAGAAAACAAACTTGTCCATACTACAAGTTTAGGGAAGGGCAGAGAGAAAATAAATATTTTAGGGTGTGTTCCTTTATTCCTTCTCGAGAGTCCCTCTTTCTAGTCTTGTTCCTGACCTTTAGATTTTCCTTCCTGTTGAACAATCAAGGGAGAACTTATTAACTGGCTGCTATATAAAGGGCTAACTAAGCACTTGGAAACTAACTGTGGAAAGCAATTTTGATTTATTTTTTTTTACTGTTGCTGGGTTGATTTTTCTGTACAGAAACCTGAAAAGGCCTCATGCTGAGCTGCATGTATTGGGAAAATCAGAAATTAGCCTTGAGTTACAGCCTAGGTGGCCAGCCAGCTAGCTGTAGTGTACACAGCAATATTTCTATCTCTCTAGGGCTATTTTTATCCTTTGCCATCAAGTACTCAAGAAAAAAAACAAAAATAGCCACCATAATTGTGAATATAGTGCGTGCTTTGAAAGAGTAAAGGGCAACTTATGGAAGCTATTTTTTCCAGCTCACTTTATGTTCTCATGGTATTTCATCCTTTAGCAATAAGCATCTAGTCCTGCTGTACTCATTATATTAACTGCAGAATAAACACTTTTTACTGCAGGCAAACATGTTTCTTTATTGCTGGCTGGATAGAGAATACAATTTAAACTAAACCTGAAAAGCAAAGGAGAGTCCAAGGCACGGAGACTAACTCTAACCCATAATACTAACCTGGGCTCCTACTGGGAGGAAGGGCGGAATATAAATCTAATAAATAAATACATTCAAAGGTCTAATATTTAACTCTTCAAGGATCATGTTACTATACAGGCTGTTTTGTTCCTCCCAGGATCATTTAAGTAGTTATAGGGCGATTGTGATCATGAGAAATCCACCCTTAGTCAGGGAAAGTATTGGGTGAGCAGACTTTTGGGAGCTTTTCCAGATGAAGCTTTTGTTGTGCGGTCACCCTGCCTTATTCATTGAATTTTTCAGAGGGTCCTATTCTCATCCTGCCCTCTGGGACCCATTTGGATCAAGGTGCACTTTCTTTGTGTAATTTACACATACGTAGACCTACAGGGATGTCTTTATAGGACACTGTCACAACTTTTAGCCAGTACAAGGTTGCAAATTTCAGCCAGTTACCACTTACAATTTCCTTCTGGGGAAAAACCCAGCGGGGGCCAAATACCCTAGAAGTCCTGGGGACAAACTTCTGCCTTCTCTTGTGTAATTTACACATGAGTAGGCAGGGTTGTTCTTCAAGGACATTGTCACAAACTGTCACCCGTACAACGTCCCCAAATTTCAGCAAGTTACCACTTACCGTTTTACTTCTGAAAACAAAAAATCCCACCGGCATCCAAAAATAGCCCAGTTTACTGACTATGCATGGAGAAGGAGCCAACGTATACTGCTCAGAAAAATTTACCTCCTCTGAATAAGTGTTTTTTGGCTTAAGGTGCTTTGGTAGTGCCAAGCACACTTGTGGTGACTCCCCCCAAAAATGAGGGGATACATCCTATTATTGGAAATGTAATTGGGGTTCAAATATACCCCCAAGTCAGGCAAGTGTGATTTTTTAACAGTATGGATTAAGGTTTAAATTGCTCCTGCTGCTAAAACAGCCTATCATTCTTTAAATGGAGGTTGTCATTATCTGTCATGTCACAAATTAAAAAGTTAATTCCCCCCCAAAATCCTAGGGAGGCAAACCACAGCTCTAGGGGGGCAGTGCCCACATTTGCTTTTCTCTGGCTACAGGACTGACCCTGCAGAACACCACAGGACAGCTCCCATGGTGCTGAACAGTAGCCTCCCATAACTACTTTTTGGAAGTGGCCCTGGAGGTATGAGAAGAGCTACAGTGCCCCCAACCTTCCTGAGGCGCTTTAGAAGGATACCACGGTCAACAGTATCAAAAGCCACAGAGAGATGAAGAACAAGCAGGGTCACATTCCCCCTGTCTCTCTCCTGGCAGATGTCATCAACCAGGGCAACCAAGGCAGTTTCGGTGTCTTCCATTGCAACAGTGGAAGGTGCATCTTGTGTTGGCGTTCTCTTACCTGGACAAACAAAAAACAATTCTAATACATCTTTAATGACTATTTAATATTATCAAGACATTCAAACTGTTGACTCAGAACTCTTACGTTTGCATATTGGCAGTTTTAGCACCTGAAATGTATTAATTTGGACTTCAATTTTAGTTTGCAAAATTCAAAACCTTAATTCTAAAACGCAATTCCTACCCATTTTCTTCCCTTTTTTTTAAGGTGATAAAGCTCTTGCCCTATCCACCCCCTTATATTGTAGTTAAAACACTACTGTTACCTGGGAAGCGCATAATACTATGAGGCAGCTGCTCCCATTATTCTCCATCCTTTGGGGTGGGTGGGGAAAAATCTGTACATGAGGTTGTTATATTTAACCCTCACAAGAATTTTTTGTTACACTGAACAAGAATGCTCCGCAACCAGCCCAGGGCGGTCTGACCAATCCAAGCACACTTTTTCGCGGAGTGCCTTTCTTTATGTAGCCAAAACTGCGCCCCCAAACAAGCGGGAGGTAGCAGTAAGTTTGAGGGAACCTCAAAACAAGAAACAGCTTCAGACCAAAACGCTAAAAAGGGGAGTGGCGAGAGGAGCCCAACGAGAAATAAGCACGATTGGTGCCATGTAATATTATCTGTACGGAGAAAAAGAAAAAAAGTAAAAGTTTTTGTGGCTTTTTGCAGGGTGGGGTAATATTTAGGAAGAGGACATAGCTGGCTGGAACACTGAACCAGAGCACTCCACCCTGAAAAGTTTTGTTACAGATCAGTTTCTACTTTTTCTGGTGACGATGCAGAGAACGTAAAAAAAAACATCTCCCGCTTCCTTCGGCAAGGGCATGCATCTGATTTGCATGAAGAAGGTCCCAGGTTTAGTCTCTGGTGCCGCCAGGTAGGCCCAGGAATGTCCCGCTAAAATCCTGGAGATCCGCTGCCAGTCCGTGTGGGCAACGCTGAGCTAAAGGATCTGACTTCCAGTGTCCTACATTCCCCCTTTAGCAGGTAACCTCTTTTCGCAGGGGTGGGTGGGAAGGAAGAGAGAGGAACTCTACTAACGATCTCTTCCTATAGGGACATCAATCCAGACCAGGACTCTCTATTAAACTTCAATTCCCAGCATTCTGAGCTAACGACCGGAAATCCTTGACGCGTTGTATGTTGGGGTTTGTGGCTTACAGTTTAAGAACACAGAAAAAATGTGAGAGCCTGTCTCATCTTCCAGTTTCCATATGCTCCTTTTAAAAAACCGCAAACAAACTGTTCCTTCTCCGGGATGGAGGTGAGAGCTGCCTGTGGAAATAATGGAGAAAAAATGTAGTTGTGACCGAGTAGCAGGTGCTGCTCTCCAAAAGATGGTAATAAACACCGGAGTTTGTAGTCACTCTCAGTGGTGTAAAAATATTTTTATGTGTGTTAGTTTTGAAGCATTTTACAGTGCTACGTGCCTGTATGAATGCGAGGTTTCTGCTTGCAACTGAACACTGGATTGGGGCTAGGAGAGCGACTGAAGAGGCAAGGTTACAAAACAGCATTGCAGGAACTTGACAGTGGTTTTGTATGAGGGGTTGGAAGTTCAAACCAGCCTGCCCCTCCGTGTGCAATACCAACAGTGGACTACATCTCAGGGCTTTTGTAAACCATTCTCTCCCAGTCACACCACTCCTACCTGCAATATGAGAATAAAAGACTGTAGCTACGAACTGGTACCTGAAGGTACCTGGTACCTGAAGGCTAGTTTTTAAATCTTTGAAAAGTAAAATAAGAATAATATCAACAGGAAATAAGACCTGAGTCTTCCTAGAACATGAACTCCTCTTTTTGCACTTACGATGTTTTGGGGCGGCCGCACGAGTGCATAAAATCCTGAATTCCTCTATTGGTTTTTATTGGCCGCTCACATTTCCGCCCTGGCGAAAAACACTATAACTAACATGACCCCGAAATTTCCAATTGGACGGTGAGATCGGGTTCTTTTCCTTGTTAACCCTACCTAGTCAGTGCATGACAGCCACGTCCAATGTCGTCTTTTTTTGGGGGGGGGGAGGTGTCTATTTGTGCGCGCGCACATGTGTGTTCGGGCCACGTATCCCTGTATCCGGAATCGTGTAACGTAAAATCAGGTGACACAAGCCCTTAATTCCCATTGGCTCTAAGGTAGCATTTCTGTCACGTGACCGGGAAAAACCCGGAAGTGTCCTAGCGGCCAGATCACGGTTTCCTTGGCTACGCAAGAGAAAGGGGGAAAAAGAGCAAGAGCGAAGGGCTGGTCCTTTCTTATGTCTCGGCGGTAGCGTTGAAGGGATGGAACAGAGCCGGGCCTAGCAGGGCAGCTGCCGCCGCCATGAGCGGAGTAGCCGTTGGCAGTGACGGAAGGAGCGGCGAATTCCCACCAGGCCGCTGGGCTGGCTGGAAACTGCTGGCCTTGGGTCTCCTCTCTGCTTCTTCTGTGCTGGCGGCAGCCCCCACCGTGCAGGCAATGGGCAGGGAGGAGAAGCGTCGCCTCGGGTAAGAGCGGGAGAGGTAGGGTTGGGCCGACGATGGCGGCGGCTTTCCCCCCAACGCCAGACTTACTCTACTTCCTGGCTAAGGCCTCCCTGTCACGGTCAAAGAAGGAAGTGGGGGTGCCGTCCTTTAACCTCACATTAGAGACCTTCATGCCGTCAGTGGAGCAAAGAGGGAAGTACATTAATTGTGTGAATTTGGAAAGCAGGTCAGTAAATATGACGCTGTCTATCCAGAGAGGATGCCTTAACCTTGCAAATAAGCCCTCACCTTGGTTATTCTTAGATCACTTCTCCAGCTCCTTTCATCAGCACATCCTTTGAAAAATTTCACTGCCTGGAGGCATTTCTTGCTTGTCTCAGATTATTAGGCATGTATGTATTTGGAGGTCTGGGATATAGCAGTTCTGTCAATCAAAGTGACAGATGCAACATCTGTGTGTCATGTTCTGTGTCAAATCTGCCCATTTCCTAAAGAAGTGCCATTCTTGAGGAAAAGCTCAGAATTGTTGGGGTAGGGGACAAGACAGTTGCCTTTTATAAGTTCTCTATTTATTATGCAAAAGTCTCTAGCTCTAAACAGTCCAGACTATAAGTATGTTGTGGCTCTTTTGCTATCTTGGTTGGGGTTTGGAGGAATGGCACTATGCATATGTTAGGGTTAAGTCTGAGCCTAAAGTATCAGTGACACCTACACATGTTTGTTTCCACTATTTATAAAAGAGAAGTTAGCAATTCCAAGGGGATTAAAAGTTTTATATTAGTAGGCATATCCCTGTACACATTAATCTTATATGAACAGTCAGTTATTAGCTATTTGAGACTTGTTTGCATATCTCTGATCTTTTATGATTGGAAGAACTGCTTAGATCTGATCTGTGCACTTTTTCCATACAAGAAAGTGGCTTCCTGTTCCATGGATAAATGTGCACCCAGATTATGTAAACAGCAAGAGTTGAAGCCTCTCCTGGCAGAACTCTTTCACTTCTGCTTGTGGTGTTTGGTTTTATTATTTATTTTTTAGTGTATTTTACCCATATTTTCAGTCAAAAAGGCTCTTAACAGTAGTTTACTCAGTATCAGTAAGTGCAAGTCCCTGCCTTCAGGTTTACAATCTTAAAGGCATGACACGCAAGGAAAAAAGCCTGGGAAAAGAAGAGGGAAAAGCAAGCTCAGGCACCAATTCTTAAATTTACAAGTCTTGTAGAGGCATAGCTGTGGAGAGAAATTGACTGTAGACTCTTTTGCAGAATCATGGAGTCATCATAAGAAGGAACTTCTATGGCTCTTGGGACAGCCTCACAGGGAACAAAGGATTATAATCTTAGCTATTTATGATATTTGCTGCCCAATAACAAAAGTTCTCTGGGTAGTTTGCAATGAAAATAAAACCATTCCAATCAAAATTAAAAACATAAAATCTGAATCTAGCATAAAATTATCAGCAGAGTATAAAACAACATAATCAAACTTACAGGAGCACCAAAATGTAGTAACATATTTTTTTCATTGCGTGGTATCCAACTAATGCATTCTGTCAGTGCAAGGATATCTCCTAGCACAATAAAATCTTCTCCCCCCATGTGTATCCCCTAAATCTGTCCTGGGGGATCCCCCAACTTTCTGGAGCAAATTTGGGGAGGGTGCACGAAGTGCACGGTACTAGGAGTGTGACATCCCTTTGCGCAAGCAGTTATCTTTGTGATGATGGAACCAAGTTACTTAGTGCTTCAGCGGATACAACCCATTACATTTACTAATATTTTGTAAGACTGATTCATATTGTTGCTTGCCTTCAGCTTTCAAGGTAGCTTGTGCTAGAAATCTACTAAATAAATAGAAGCTGTGTTGCTTTGATTATGCTAATTTCAAAACACATCATTAAATCAGATTCGTAGCTGTGACAGTTCTGGTTAATGAATATATGGAATTGTTCTTTTCTGGCAAAGTATGTGAAGGTGCAAAGCTCAAGCCTATGTAAAGATGACACACAGGAACTCGTCTGAATCAAACTTTGGTGATTTTGTGCTCTCTCACATACGTGCATGTACAGGTGATACCAGCATAGTACAAGGCACTACATAAAGCCTGTAAACACCATTTATTGGATACAGAATTTAATTTGACATTTTTTTGTGGGTAACGTTTATAGATTCAGGTGCATATCGATGATCACTTAATTGGCCATCAAAATACTCAAATGACTTAAGGGATAAAAGGAGATATGGGAGGTGTGTTTTATGGTCTTAAGTGTAGTGTATATGTGGAGAGGTGATTCAAATTGCATGAACTGTAAGTACCAGTGGAAAGATACTATTTCCGTCTTCACTAGGGATTGGACAAATGTACACGGCAGGCAGATGCTCTTGTAAGAATGTTGAAAAGCCCAACTTTCACAAAGAAAGAAAAATAAGAATTAGAAGTGAGACAGTTTTGAATATGTGATAAGAAAAACGTTTCATTCTAATAACATGCTAACTTTCTGGATTAATCTGGGGATATTAGGATCGGTATAGTCGACTTGCTGAAATCTGAAGTCATCAGAGCTTGCTATGGTCATAGGATTTCTTTCTGGACTGCATAAGTTACAATGATAGTTTACCATGATACCTTGCTTTTCGGCTGCTCTTACAATGAGTTCATTTCCCCCCCCAAAACTAAAAAGGCTTAGCATTTATAAAGAGCATTTCCCATTGATCATTTCAGATTTGTGGTAGAACAGGCCACCTGTCTGGGAAGAGGATAGGGTTTAGTAAGTTGGTGGTAGAGGTGCAGTTTGAAGCAGTTGCAGGGAGCAACAGAGGGCTATTGCCTTCATGTGCTGGACTTCCTGGAGGTATCTGGTTGGCTGCTGTGGGAAATGAAATGCTGGACCATGTGGACCTTAAGTCTGATTTAGCAGGACTTTTGTTATGAACTGGGTTTTTCCTGGTTCATAGCTTGGCCTCTTAGACTGAGGAGTAGAGCTAGCAATGCAGCTGAGTTGGCATGTGGTATGAAAATCCATCTGTATTCATCTTGCTGGTAGAGATCAGAATCATTTATTAATACTGTGCAGCACAAGTCTGTTACTGTGTGAGTTGCATAGGATTACAACCTAAAGGTATAACCTTACCCAAACTTGGCAGTAAATCTCATTGAACTCATTGAGACTTACTTCTGAATAAACATGCATATGATTAGGGTGTAAATTGGTTAAAATATTGCATGGTTAAATACACACCAACAGTACCCTGTAGTGTCTGTGAAATAATGAACTGAAAGCTCCTGTGAAGTTTTATGTTCCATTTAGCCACTAAATAAAATGCTGCAACTTTTATATTTTAATTGGTGTTTAGAACATTTTCAATCTATTGCTTTTAAGATATCTGCCAAAAAGTTGATAACATATGGTTGTGTTTTAGATGAAGGGGACAGGACAGATTCTTAAAGAAAGAGAATGTGCTACAGTATGTGATCATATCATATTTGCAAGCACACACAGACAAACAAACATTTACAGAGCCACTCCGTGCATGTTTCCTGCATTCTGTTAAAACTCTTCTCTGAAAGCAAAAGATGGAAGCACTGACAAAAGTTTGAGGGATTTTCTGAAATCGTCAGTGTTGGATGTTCCACTCATCACACCTCCTGCTTTGGACAAGTATTGCAAAATATACAGCACTAATCTACAGTGTAGGAGGCCTTCCTGAAAAATAGCTAGGGCAAAAGAAAGCTAACATTGTTGAGCTTATGCTACTTGTTCTTAGATGTAAGGGACACAGGAAAATGAAATGGAGAAAAGTGCCCCACTAGGCTATAGGCATGCTCTAGGAAATGAAAACCCTGTGAATAACCCCTGATGGGCTCTTTAAGCTATGTTAGTCCAAGTGGGACAGGATATGAACCTTTCTGACTTATTTATGCCTCCTTCAGAAATTAGAGGACATAAGTAAGGATCTTTTCCTCACATTTGCAAACCATAGACTTATGTCACAATTCTAGCTGAACTAAGAGGATGACGGTATCATGCAAGAATAGATGGGGATGCACATCATCCCCCAGTAATGTAAAGTGCAGATAAAAGTGCAAATCTGGAACTAATTGGAATTTGTGTTGCAATGTGATGGCACATGGAAAGCATACTGAGTGGGTAGATCTCGCAAGCTGGCATGAGAAGTTTGAGTCTTCTGTATAGTTCCTTTCATTCACAGGGCAGGTTTCCTGAGAAATCCCAGGATAGGAACAGCACAGTTTTTGTAGAACTAGTCAGCCTTCCCCAGCCTGGCTCTCTCTAGGTATTGTGGACTGCAACTCCTACCCTCCCTGCTAATTGACCATGTTGGGTCTGAACTGAGCATCCTTTGCTTTTTATGTTATAGCTTGAGGTTTTACTGTTTTTCTTTCACATCCCAAACTGACAAATATATTACTGGCATCTTTTCTCTAGGCAGATTGTTTACTAGGCCACTGTAGATGTTTATTATAATTTTAATCTCTTGGGGCAGTGGTGGCTGATGCCAACTGAGGCTGGTAAAGAGGAAGGCGGGGAGTCCAGGCGGTAGGTAGAGCCAGAGCTAACGACAGGCAGAGCCAACTAATTCTAGTTTGTCCCTATCCTCCTCCCCGCTGAGATCTGCAAGAACAAAACTAAGGAGGAGGAAGGTGATGGGTAGTGCCACTTACTTGGAAGTAAGAAAGGCAGGCAGGTGAGGGCTGACTGAGGGTAGACTGAGGTTGGTGAGCAGCACTTCACTTGCCCTAAAGGATCAGCCTCGACTATTTGGTGTTTTCTTAAACTTGTGAAATCTCATGTCCAGAGGAGTTTTCAACTGACTGGCTAAATCATTCTGTTTTCATCTTTTTTGCAGGAATCAAGTCGTGGAAATGTTTGATCATGCCTATAGTAATTACATGGTGAGTAAAATGGCCACGTATAATTTTTAATATTAGGTTCCTTCTAACTGACTCAATGGCCCAGTTCATACATCACATTAAACAATGGTTTAAAACAAACTATGGTTTAATGTGAATGAGCAATGTGCTGGTGCATGGTGCTAAAAGTTCCGGTTGCTGCTTTAAGAACATAAGAAGAGCCTGCTGGATCAGGCCAGTGGCCCATCTAGTCCAGCATCCTGTTCTCACAGTGGCCAGCCAGGTGCCTGGGGGAAGCCCGCAAGCAGAACCCGAGTGCAAGGACACTCTCCCCTCCTGAGGCTTCCGGCAACTGGTCTTCAGAAGCATGCTGCCTCTGACTAGGGTGGCAGAGCACAGCCATCATGGCTAGTAGCCATTGATAGCCCTGTCCTCCATGAATTTGTCTAATCTTCTTTTAAAGCCATCCAAGCTGGTGGCCTTTACTGCATCTTGTGGGAGCAAATTCCATAGTTTGACTGTGCGCTGAGTAAAGAAGTACTTCCTTTTGTGTGTCCTGAATCTTCCAACATTCAGCTTCTTTGAATGTCCACGAGTTCTAGTATTATGAGAGAGGGAGAAGAACTTTTCTCTATCCACTTTCTCAATGTCATGCATAATTTTATACACTTCTATCATGTGTCCTCTGACCCGCCTTTTCTCTAAACTGAAAAGCCCCAAATGCTGCAACCTTTCCTCGTAAGGGAGTCGCTCCATCCCCTTGATCATTCTGGTTGCCCTCTTCTGAACCTTTTCCAACTCTATAATATCCTTTTTGAGATGAGGCAACCAGAACTGTACACAGTAGAACATAGACAATCAAGCCATAGCCCAAATCTAGGCTTGTGGTTTGTTTCTCTCCAGACAAGAGGTAACCAAAGTTTGTTCTTGGTTTGCCACTTGTGATTTGTTTGGAGGAAATGAACCACAAACCCACGTTCATATGACACAACAAGTCAGACTCAGGCTTGTTTTCTGGTCACAGTAGCTTGAACATTGCTCATGCACATTAAACCATAGTTTGTTTTAAACTATGGTTTAATGTGACATGTGAACTAGGCCATTCTGAGATAAATACCTAAAGTATGAACATGCAGTCAGTAGATTGGTGAACTTCATTATTATTTTTTGGTTGATTATAACCTCGTAATCTAATCCTAAATATATTTAGAAGCAAGTTCTAGTGATCTGAAGTGACACTTTTAGTTCTGAGCATAGTTAAATAGAATTAAACTCTATTTAGAAGTTTCATTGTTTTTAATGTAATTTCTTCAGTTGATCTCTCTTTAGTTGATTTCTGTTGAACCTCATAACTTTTCTTAAAAGCACTGTATATCCTTAAAAATTAAAAACAAATACAACTAGTTTTAAATAGTGGAATCTGGGTCCTTTTTTCTTTATTGTGCAATAAGAATTCAACCATTTAATATTCTATATTTGGAATCTTGTAATTTAATGCTTTCGATAAATGCTTGTTAGACAGTTATGTATACTTAACATTTCCTATATATGTTCTTTTGATATTTTTGTTGTACACTAGTTCAGAAACATCTGTTGGAAAGCAGTTTATAAATCTTTAAAATGAAATTATAACAACCAGTCTTTCTTTAGGCTAGTGCTTTGGTTTTCTCACTAGCTGACAAAAAATATACAAATTATTAGGGAGAATATGGCTGTAATCCTGTGTATTCTTAATGGATTTCCTTCTGAGTAAACTTGTGCAGGTTTGATCTGTAAGATTACAGCTTTCAACTCTCATAGACCTTATTCAGTCATTGCACTAAACCATAGCTGAGGAAGTAAAATTATGGTTTGGTGTAATGTCTGTATTAGCCTATTGCAAGGCATGGTTTGTTAACAGACTTAAACTGGAAACCATAGTTTGGAGTGGATTAGTATGTTCTTACAGTTTGGCATGATGTCTGAATTAAATTATAGTTGTGAATGTTGCACCACAGTTGGGAGGAAAATGAAAGCAAAAAAGCAGCTCTGAACCTTAATTTGTAAATATTAGGAAACTCAAATACAGTTTTAATCCATGGTTGGCATAAACCATGGTTTCGTGTGATGTTGAAACTGAGCCATAGAACACAACAATTTTTTATGAATTTGTCCAAGTGTGATCACCTCAGGTTTTTTATTTGCCTTCTGATGAAACTTGCACCTGCTTTACCCATATATGTAATATACACTAAAACTTATAATTAAAGTCAATAGCAATTTTTTAAAAAAACCCAGTAGAACATTTAACACATTACGAATACTATTTTATCCCCTCGAAATCCTTGTGATGCAGATGATTACTCCTCATTTTACAGATGAGAACTGTGAAGGGAAAAACCTGCCTAGTCAACGAGGGTTCTTGCCATGACAAGAACTAGCATAGCACTGGTGCCTGGGACTGCAGATTGTGAGCCAGGAAGTTCCTGGTTGAATCTCATCACTCCACAAATTCTCTGGTTGCTTGGGCAAAACACTACTCTGCCTCTGTCCAGTGAGGGTAATAATAATAATCTTCTTAACAGGGTTGTGATGAGAGTTATTGACATAATGCATGAAAAGCACTTTGAGTATGTAGTTAGTACAGGTGGATGCCTGCCACAACAAAATGTTGTAGTGTTGAGTGCTACTGTTCAAGTTTCCAGCCCACTGAGCATGGAATGGATGCACTGGTTCCTCATCCCAGCTACATTAAAATCTTGGATCTATACTTTGATTTCTCTGGATAAATTTCACTTTTGTTCTTGGGGGCATATAAATATCTCAGTGGGTTCCCAAGTGGTGTTGGACTACAACTCCCATCATTCTTGGCCATTAGCTAAGCTGGCTAGGGTTGATGGGAGTTGTAGTCCAACAACATCTGTTCTCTACCCTTTCATCTGTTTCTCTCTTCCTCTGTCTTCCTTTTCCATCCACTCAGTTTCACTCCCCCTAAAAAAAACCCCTCTGGTTGTTAGTTTAGTGTTCTCAACAGTCAGTATTCTGTGGGTACCTTTTTTTCTAAACATGATTTTTACTTAAAAAAAAATTCACCAGACCCCAAGGTTCTCCTAAGTTTGCTGATACCACTTCTTTGAGTTGAGTTCATTTCAATTTGACTGCCGTTGGTTATGTAGCCCAAGTATTGAATATGAATTAGAATATAGCATTATTATTATTAAGAAGCAGCATAGTACAAATTTACATTATCTGGTGTGAAATACAAGTACATATTGTCACTTCCTTTATCTAGGTATTGTGTGTTGCACACTGATATTAGCTGCAATGCACAAGCAAGAGCTTGATCCTTCCTTGCTTATTGACCTGCTTGTGCATATTTTGTAGACGCCAGCAGCACTTTTTGCCCACGTGTAATATGCATAAGTAACACTATGTGGTTGTGTGTTTGGGAATAAGATGTACATAAAATGCAGTCTGTGAGACGATGGTGGGAATTTGTATCCTAGTTGATGTCTGTTATTTATAAGGTGTTGGGAAAAGTTCTTCATTATATTTTAAAACTGAACCTCTATTGTGGAAGGGAAACACCAGTGTCAGCTGGGATTGTTCTCTTTGAATGGAAACAGTGGATTTCTTGTCTACATTTGTAGCATGAAATGTTTGGGTTATGAGGAAGTGTGACTTGGCATATCCGGGAAACTTTAAAGTCAAAAGGACATTTATTTGTCACGTGTACTAGCGTGTTAAATAAACAAATTGTATTTCTTGGCAAGCAAGATAAGGGATTTAAACTTTGCCTGATACAGGCTGCTAGAAAGTGCCGATTTTTACTGCTGCTTTAACATTTTTTTATTTTGAAGGTATATTGGTATGATTTGCTGGATGGGAGTATCCGTTATATTTTGCTATATAACAGAAAGCTTTTCTGCCAGTAATTAACAGTGCAAACCTATTCAGCCAACTTGGATGTAAGGCTTGCTGAGTTCTTTGGGGCTTATTCACTGGTTAGGATTGCAGCATAAAAATAGCCGTTTTCCACTGGGGTTTCATAAAGAAATGTACTGGGCTCATAATCTTGCACCAGTGTAAACTGTACTGTTGAGTTTTCCACACTTCAGGTTGCTCAGGCTGCTGCAGAGGACGCTGTTGATGGCTTCTGCCCATTTTCTTGTTGCCTTTGCCTTGTCTGCAAGCTTTGTTTAGGCTGTGGCTTATGACTTTTGCCTTTTGCATTTCTGTGTATATTCCATGTGGAAAGCGTTTTTGTTAGCTCATCAAGATATTAATTGAGTCTGCTAAAGGAGCAGAACTCACTGCTGCATTTTTCTTGCAAAGGCAGGCTGCCATGATTGTATACGCAAAGTGTGTACATTTTCAGATCTCTTGTATGCAACATTGTGTGGGGCAATATGGCCTACTTGCCACTGTGCAATTAATTTCAGCATACTCGCTTTCCTTTTTTGCCAAAAACAGGAACATGCGTACCCAGCTGATGAGCTCATGCCTTTAACTTGTCGTGGAAGAGTTCGAGGTCAAGAACCAAGTCGTGGAGATGTGGATGATGCCTTGGGAAAGTTAGTACTTCAAAATAATTATGTTTCTGTGAAATAATAAAATTTTCTTTACAAAGTGATGCTGTAGTTATGTGCTTAGAAACAGACTTAAATGTAGATATTGGATGAATAACCACAGAAATGAATTTGACTGAATGGAAGACGTTCTGTTGTGCAAACTGAAATCCTTTGTGCCATTGGAGCTACAGTGTTGGAGATGGCCCTGTGTACTTCATAAACATGCAAACAAATTTATTTTATTTAACAAAATTTATATACCGCTTGATTGTAAAAAACCTCTCAGCAGTTGGTTTCTACACTCTAAGGATATAATAGTGTGAAACGAGCCCAGTTTCTCTCCTCCACCACTCATGGAATCTTTGGTGTGAATTGGAACCATGTATGGGGGCCCTGCTCATGCAATCCTTCAGGCCTTTTTTTCCCCCTTTTTCTTTTTTGGCCGTGGAAAGATTGCACAAACAGGATCTGCTTGGGAAGTCTTTTGTGCATGGAGGTCCTTGCTTATACCAAGGGTTTTATGCATGGTAGAGCAAGGCTTTCCTCCCATTATCACACAGCTTGTAATGCCCACATTGTGGAGCCATGGGCGAGTGCCACTTCCTCCTTCACTACAAAGATTCTGCTTATATTGCCTGATGGCTGGAATAAATTACCATCAGTTTCTTCCCCTGTTGAACTTATTCAGATAAATTTATATATACTTAATGCACAGTGAACTCTTGTGTATTTGGCCTAGAAAATGTATACCTTGAATTGTGGAATTCTGATATTTTTGGTGGAGAAGCAAGGAACTGTCAGTCAGCATATGTCTGGAAGTGGGTAAGAACACATGCACATGGCATTGGAAGTTAAAAGGAAAATGTAAGAACTACAAACAGCAGCTTGTTTCATTAGCTGTGAGGACTGCAAAGAACCCTGATTTGGTACATGCCACACCTCTGGACCAGAGCTTCTCAGTTCAGTCTAATGTCTTCTTAGTAATCGATATGTCATACTGTTTCTAAGATTTTTTTTAATGCTTGCTACAAATAAAATCTATTGGGTTCTAATGTTTTCTTGTTGCCCCTCCCCACTCAGGTTTTCACTGACACTAATTGATACTTTGGACACTCTTGTGGTAAGCTTCGTCTCCATTGGCATGTTTTTTTCCCCTTGGGCTTTCATTTTTACACTTTTAAAAATAAATTCTTTAATGTTTGTGTAACTTCTGATTTAAAATGACTTTAATCAAATGGCTTTAGAGACGTTTCCTTAGAAAAGCAGTTTGAGTGTTACATTGCTGATGTGCTACAAAAAAAGGGGTTCCCTAGTAGTCAGAGCTAGGGTTACTCCTGGATGATTCAAGAGCATTTCCTCAGTGAGTCTGTGACCTGGCCAGCCTGCTTCCTGTGTTCAGCCCTCTCCACTTGCATAGCATCAACTCCGCTGAACTAGAACCCATCTCCTATCATCTTGTACTTGATCTCTTCCTGCTTGCATCATCTCCTTGCTTCTGTATCCCATTTCTTTTTGCCCAACCAGACCAGTCAGTAGGGACTGTGGATGCTCTCCAAATATGTGGGTCTGATGCTCTCTCTCTCTCTCCCCTCCCATACACCTGACTTGCAATTCAACCCATACTTATTGTGGCGTTACAAAATTGCTAAATAGGCTTGAGCAGTGAGTGACGTCGTAAATATGCATTGAATTGCCAGGTAGGTATTGGATAATGAATTGATCATGCACCTATCTTTGCATTTAGCACCCATGTTCTTAATGTGCTAATTTAGCCATACAAGTTGACACTTGGAAGTCAATTTCAATTTCTCATCGTGTGCTTAGTGTTCCTTGCTAATAGGAAAAGGGCAGCTTTTTCATGTGCAGAGTATTTTACATACATTATGTAATAGATGTTCAACACAACTCGCTGGTTCTCTTTACTCAGGCTTATTGCTGCAAGTTGATCATAAAACCATTGTCCAACTGCTAGCGTTATTAATTTGCATGTACACTTGGAAGTCTGGAGTTGCACTATGTGTTCCTTATTTTATTTATGAGCGTTTATAAATTGCCTAATACTAAAAAAAAACACCAACCAATAAACAAAAATAACAAAGACAATAAAATAGTATCATAAAGACAGCATTATATAAATGGGAACATATAAAAACAGGAATTCAGAAATAACAGGGTCCAACCTTATGGTCAGGAAAACCTTGGGTAAAAAAATATGTCTTTGCACAATGTCTGAAGCAACTAATAGATGATGCTTCATGTATGGCAGATGGAAGGGCATTCCACAGTGCAGGAGCAATGGTCATTTAGAGGACCCCGCCATGTAGGGTGCAGTGTTATGAATAAAATTTCCCCAGATGATCTAAGTGATCTTACAGACCTATACAGGGGCCTGTATATTATATTGGAAATTAGAAGCTTCCTGCCAAAAAATTGGTTGACTGGTTCTGATTGATGTATGTAATTACCCTTTCAATAATATGATTTTGAAAACTCTGGAAGGCACTTCTTAAGTTATTCTTCAGGTGAAACACCATATTTTTTATTTTATTTATTATTTAATTTATATCCTGCCCTTCCTCCCAAGCAGGAGCCCAGGGCGGCATATGTTCCTTAATGTGGTGCAGTGTCTGGGAGATGCTTTAGCCTCTTTCTTTTTTCTCACCAGAGCAGTTGTTTTGAGTATTAACATACATACTTGGTGACTCTGCATCAGTATACATCTTGAGATGGATGGGTCATCTAGTCTAACCCCTGCCCAAGACAGGACAGGATAACCTACTTATCCCAGCAAATTTCTGTCCAGATTTTTCTTGAATATCTCCAAAGGGGTTCCCCTTTGATTGCTTGGTAGTTTGATGGGAGCTGGTTGAGTTTAGTGACTGAGCAGTATGAGTTGGGAAGTCCCCAGTTAATATCTCGCCTCAGTTATTAACTAACGAGGTAGCTTTAGGCAAGTTGCTGTTTCTCAGCCTTAGTTCTCCACCTGCAATAAAAGAGATCATAATAATGATCTACTTTATGGACTGACCTGCTGAAATCACGACTGAAAGGGGCAATACACAGTTCTTAAGACTCCAGTCCACTTTCAAAGATCATTTTAGAGTAACATACCTAAAGGGATTTCCTTTAAAAAAAAAAAATCACATCTCATTGTCTCTGAAGATTTTCTAATTGAAATACATTGGATAATCAGTCGTCTTTCTGACGGAATAAAATTTCTCTAGTTTGAGAATTGCACGCTTATTTTTGAGTTTCCAGATATACAGCCCACGGGGCATCCCTTGGTAAATTCCAAGCCTGACCTGTGCCAGACTTCAAAGAAGCTACTCTGACATGTCCTTGGGGCTACTGCACCATTATAACCCTTAATCTGCCTACATACATAATACTTTGTTTCATTTTGAATTTATCGTGTTTTAATATGGGGTCACATTGTTTACAACTAATCTTTTTTTTGCAGGTGTTAAATAAAACCAAAGAGTTTGAAGATGCTGTTAAAAAAGTGATCAGAGATGTTAATTTAGACAACGACATTGTAGTATCAGTGTTTGAAACTAACATAAGAGTCCTTGGGTAAGTTTTGTGCCAGAGGAAAAGGCATCACATTTCAGTCTATCCGGTAGTTATTTTTGTATATGCTAATTGGAGGTTAATATGCCTGTTCTGGTAGTATTTTTGCAGAGGTAGGGAGCTTTTTCTGGCTGGAGGACCAGACCCTTACCTCCCCACCCGTTGGCCAAATTTGACAGGTGAGCAACCCCAGTTGTCAGGACGTCAATGCACAGGGCTGTTTGAAAGCCATGTGCAAACAGCCCTGCACTGCTCTTTAAACTTCTGAAACCCAGAGGTTCAAAGAGCAATGAGAAGCTGCTTGCAAAAGGGCTTTAAAACAGCCCTGCACTGCTTTTTGAACCTCTGGTTTGGGGCTGATGGACGGCGGGAGCATGCCTTGCGTGAGCAAAGGGACAAATGAGTGGTCACTTTAGACTCCTGATTGTTCCTTTGAAATCCTCCCCTTACATACCCAGCACAAGTGTAGGGTGGGTGGGCATGGCTTGCCCAAAACAGCCTCATGGGTCAAATGTGGAGGCCTGGTGGGCCAAGTTCCCCACCCCTGCCTCATGGTAAGTTTAGTGTTACATTTACCTGTGTTAGTTTTTAGTTTGCTGCACCCTTGTGTGCTCAATTCCTTAGAAGTATCCTCTGGTGAAAGTGTGTTAGCTAGAAATGATAACAACAATGTATTATTACTGTTATTATTGAATCACTTCCCATAAAGCACGCCAATGTGATTTTTGATTTAACGCATATAAAACAGCTATATATATATATATATATAAACAGTTAAAGCATTTGCATGTATAAAAACAAATTTAAAAACCAATTATAAATATAAAAACAGTTTAAAGAAACAACACATACAGAAAATCAATTAAAATCCAAGACAGATACCAACTGAGATAAAGATTTTATAAGACTTGTTGAAAGAGAAACGTCTTACCAAAAAGACAAAATGGGTTGTATCCAACATGGCACTAAGTCAAGGTCCCATTAGCGAAAGGATAGAACAATGGGACTTATCCCACCATGTGCATCCCACACCCTCCCCAAATCTTGGCTGTAGGGTTGGAAGAACTCCTTGAACAGTTTTGGGGGGCACACAGGAAGGAGAGGAGGAAGTCTCATTGCACTAGTAGTAATCCTTTTGCTGATGGGATCCTGACGTAGCACTGTGTTGGATACAACCTTTTAAAATAATTTGTGTGTGTTTACGCACACAAAATTTCCCAAATTTGGATTTTGCTCCTTATGACAAGGAGCTGTGCCCATATTCTGGCTTCTGATATTTCAGCAGGCATTGCTCAACACTTTTAACATATCTTTGCATAAGGACTAGAAACTCTTTTACGTTAATGTTGAGATTTGGTGGTGGCCCCAACTTGGATGGCTTTAAAGAGGGATTAGGCAAATTCCTGTAGGAGTTGCTGGAGAATCACACCAGGAGAGGGCTTTGTTCTGCTTGTGCATTTCTTTCAGTCGTCTGGCTGGACACTGGGGGAGACTGGTTGCTGGACTTACCTAGGGTTTTTGTCTAATCAGACAGGGCTCTTCTTAGGTTCTTATAATAATCTCAGGAAGTTATGTTCTGTGCTTTGTGCTATGCTTTGCAGGTTTTCTGCATTCCTGTGAAGTAGCAGTATATACATAGCCCTGCTTTAAGCTACACTTCTCCAGAAGTGAAGAGCATTTAAATGTCTATGAACCTCATTTTCAGTTTCTCAGCTTATATGCATTTGGGGCTGATACAGACATATCTGCTATACTTTAGAGATTGGAAGCAGTTTGCAGGATCGTATAGTCCCTCTTCCTCTATCCTGCTGCAGTGATGTTAAATCAGATCATTGCCAGCCCCAGCTGAGGAAGTGCTGATACCTGAATGCTTTGTACCAGCCCTTAAGCATTTCCATGTTTGAGCTCAATAGTTTTAAAAGCTGAATATAGCAACAGAATTTTATTCTCTTTTTGTGTGTGTGTTTAGAGGTCTCTTAGGTGGGCACTCAGTAGCAATCATGCTGAAAGAGAAAGGTGAAGATATGCAGTGGTACAATGGAGAACTTCTGCACATGGCAAAACAGTTGGGCTACAAGCTTTTGCCAGCTTTTAACACCACCAGTGGTCTCCCATATCCAAGAGTGAGTATATAGTGTGAGCTAATACTGAGGGTATAGTTGATGGTTTTGTTCTGTGTAGATTTAGATATAAATTCATATATTTTCATATCTCCAATTGCAAGACATAAATCTCTTAAAACACATATGAATCCAGCCAGCCCTCTTGTGGCTTATTTAAAATAACCATTTACAACCATTTTTCTCTTGTGCCTTTTATTAAATAATTTTCAGTCACTATGTTTTAAGCAAGCTATATATGTGAAAGCCAGGAATACTGCCAGAGGTTACTGTGAACTTGATGTTCTCTACATTCAAAATGGCAAGCTGTTCTTGAAGTCAAAGCAGCAGAGATTTTAGCACTGGGAACTGTTGTGGCCAACTTCAGAAACTGTTTTGGCTACATGCACAGTTCCCAGTTGCTTGGAATTATGGCCATAGTCTGTAGGTGTGAGCAACCTGTTCAGCCCTAAAGTCACTTTAAAATAGATAATCTGGAAGTGTACTGTTCATATCCATATTTTAATCTAGATGCCACAGAACGCATGCAAGCATGCCCATTTCTAGAAGCTGTTAGTGGGCATAACACACATTATGTGATGACAATAAATATAAATGTTTTTTATTATGACACTAGTGCTCTTGTTATGATGTCTTGGTGTCTTCAGGTAATGGACATCTAATTTTTTAAGGATCTGTGTTAACTTTGGCAGCTTGTATTAACTCAATTTATGTATATATAAATTATATAAACTAGGACAGGCAGGACATGTTATATCAAACAGAACATCACCTGCAGGTCCTTCAATATAATTTGTCTCGAATGCAAAAGACCAGGATGTCATATCCAATATGTAGGAAAAACCACAACTGACCTATGCATATGCTTCAGAAACCACAAATCGGCAATCTTAACAAAAAAAGTGGAGCAACCAGTTGCAAAACATTTCAACATTGAGGGCCGCAGCCTGTTGGACTTTTCTATAACAGCTATAGAGATGCCAACAGATCCAGCAGCATTGACTAAAAGGGAGAAAGAACTTTTGGACATACTCTCTGGACACATTGGCACCACATGGCCTGAACCTGGAGGACAGTACCAGCACTACTTAGCTTCTGCAAATGAAGCCCTTCTGAGCATTCCATCCTCAAAGCTCTATAACTGCCACCTTGGTAACAGCATCTGTATGTTAGCAGCTGATGAAGACGGAAGCTGAAACGTTTTGTTAATACAATAAACTCTGTTTTAATCACAATTACGTTCACACACACACACACACACACACACACACACACACACACACACACACACATGGCATCAGGTTTTGAAGTTTGTCTCAAAACCAGCTTGCCAACTTTTTATTGTGCCTCATGTACTTCATTTTTAAACTCTACTAGAACTCAACTAGCTTATTTTTCTTGCCTTAGTTCAGTATAAGCTTAATTTTCATAGTTTGTGTTTATCTAGTGTCAGTGGTCTACTTAATCCACATTCACAGGTAACATTACTGTAGCAGTAAAAGGTTGTGCCCCCTTTTCTTCTAGGTTAACTTAAAATTTGGTGTAAGGGGTCCAGAAGCCCGAACAGGAACAGAGACCGACACTTGTACAGCTTGTGCAGGTACCTTGATCTTGGAGTTTGCTGCTCTGAGCCGCTTCACAGGAGCATCAATATTTGAGGTTTGAATAGGCTATTCATTATTTTTTGTTGAATTTGTAACTTTAGTTAGTGTCTTTTATATATGATTGCCTGATAGAATTTTAATGACGGTATATCAGTGGCTGAAATGCAATCTTTGGTACAAGAATTTAGTAAACTGTATATTTGGAGGTTTTGTAATAATCCAGGAATTATCTATTTATAACTTGGATTACTTCGTAACAAACAGCTGTACATTTTCTTAAGTGACTTTGTTGCTGATCTGTGTTAGACAAGAACTCCATTTGTTCCTATCTACAGATGGTATAAGCAGCAGCCCTCTGTGACACTCCAACTGTTTAACGTCTGTCTGCCATAGGCATTTATTTGTATAAATGATGTGCGTTGAACTTCTGTCACGGAGGAAACCAACTTTTTTTCTCTTATAGTGCACTGATTATGGTGCTAGTGATTCTCAACAGTAGCAATTGCAGTAACCTGTAGCTTTGCTCCGTAGCAGAGTGACTAAGTCCCCAGTTCAGATTTCACCAAAAAAATGGTGCCTTAAGCTAGTTTGTCTCACTCTTTCCCCCCATTATTAACTTTGCCTGCCGAATTGTTTGTTATTTAACACCAGTAAGGTATCCAACTTGTATATGAGGCCTCGGGCAGCCTTGTAATTTGGCACTTTCCTAAAAGTCTTTGGCAGTAGCAATTTACATAAGATAATGCTGAGAGGCTCTGTGTGTGGCACTTCAGTACTCCCCTTCCAGACCTAAAGAATGACTGGTTCTTAGGTGGAAAAGACAGTTGTTGCAGCCGATGGCTAACCTCTCCATTAACATATGTGGAGATAGGAAAGAATCCATTATTGGTAGCAAAGAGTGGACTGATTGTTCAAGTAGAGAACTGCTTTTGGCTGATATCCAATGCTAGTCATACTCATAGTAGACCCACTGAAATCAATTGATAACTTACGCAAGCGCATGATTTCAATGAGTCTGCTCCGAGTATGACTTAACGTTGGCTATCACCCTTTGTTTAATGTATTTCTCTGTACCTTAATTTTGGTATGCAAAATAATTAAGTTCTTTAATTTTAAAAGTAGAATGAATGAATACACCAATTATTTGCATCGGTTTTTCATCTTCACTGTTGCATCAAAATTGCATTTAAATAGAAACGTTGACTTTGTTTGCTACAGGAATATGCACGGAAGGCCCTTGATTTTCTTTGGGAGAAGAGGCAACGCAGCAGCAATTTAGTGGGGGTCACTATTAATATTCATACAGGTGACTGGGTCCGTAAAGGTATGAAGCTTTCCAAATATGTGGTCCCTGTGGCTCTTGCAGGAATCGGACAATGTTAAGCATTCATAAGATATTAGACGTATTTCATGCTGGAATGTCCATGGGAGACCCTCTCTGCCTGACCCTCGCATGAGAGATCTAGGATTTGCCAGGTTGCAGCCTGACAAATGAGTGTTATTTTTGGTTTGTGGGTTAAGAATAAGATGTGCTATTTGTGACAGCTCCCATCTGTTGCCCCATTTAGTCTTTTTTGGTCAACCTTCTCCACCTGAAGGAGGCCTGCAAGTAGAAGAACAAATAAAAGGCATTGTATATGCAGATTGATAGAGGTGTTGAATGTGGAGGAACGAGAGCAAACCGCATGCCAGAAAAGTATTTCCTTCAACTGTGTTGGGGATAATGAACCTGTGAACTGGGTCAGGCCTGTGAAGCTGTGGGAAGTGGCCCACCGGTCCCCATTTGCTTCCCCATTGCAGTGCTGGGCAACCTCTCATCCACCCCTAGCGGTGATGGGGAAATAGTCCCATTGCAGCATGGAACTGAGGAGAGGGTTAAATCTTTCCTTTCAGTCCAGCCCTGTGATGGGAGTGGTGAGTGTCTGACTGTGTGTGCACGCTTTATGCCTGCATGTTTTTATTCACGTATGCGTGCTGGCATGCAACCCCTAGGGTTGCCCAACATGAATGTGGCCATTAGGCAGAAACAAGTTAACTGTCCCTGAATTATTTTGCTTTTAAAAAATAAAATAGAAAATACTTGTGCCGAGTGCAGCTCCCCACCGCTTCTTTTATTTCTTTCTGGTTGTACTTGTAACGAAACTGTCACTGTCACAGAGAACTTGTTTCACAGGGATGAAAACTAATTGTAAAATTAATCTTCAGTATATAATGGCATTTTCATCTTGTTCCTAGATAGTGGAGTTGGAGCAGGAATAGATTCTTATTATGAATATTTATTAAAGGCTTATGTTTTGCTTGGAGATGACAGTTTTCTGGAAAGATTTAACACGGTAAGTCTCACCATGAGACTTCAGAGCCTTGCTATGCATTTCATGATGTATAAGGAGATGTATAGACCTTTGCTTTATCTGTTGCTCTTCTTCCCTCTGTAATGTACTATTGCAGAACCCAAGATGCCTTTTCCATAGTACCTCTCCATGCCCTAACAAAGTACACTTGTTCAATGTGTCAATTGGCATTAAAGTATCTCCAGACTTGAATAGTTTCACAGTAGTAAAGGCCTGTAAAAGGATTCCCTTGGTGTGTTTGGGCTACTAATTTTAAAGTAGCTTATTAGTGAAACATCAGCTAAATTTCTGACTTGAGTATTAGAAGCAGACGTTATAAACATAATAAGTAGCATTTAGCCAACAAACATTTGTGACACTATATATTTGCCAGTCTGTAACATAAAGTTTGGGATGTGTTGGTTTTTGCTGAAGCCAGTCTCTGTGGACAAAACCTTTTTCACCTGAAAGGCTACTTCCTTACATTAACTATGGATGCAGCAGTTTAAAATACTTGAACAAATTCCAACATAAAATGAATGGCTTTAACATTAGATGTCATCCTGGTGAAAAGATTGAGGGAATTTATTCAGCAGCTATGTGCTAAAGACAGATCAGCTTATTTCATCCACTTGTGGCACAGTCTTGCACAAACATGAATGGAAGGCAAAACAATTAACATGTATGATACGGAGCATTGTTATACAGCAGGGCCATGGGAAGTCATAAATTAAACCATTCAAAGAGGAGTAAAAAATCCCTGATATCAGCCTCCACCCCCCACTGCTTGCCTCACACTAACCTGCTGTTGTGGTAAAGGTTGAAAGTGTGGCCCCATGGGATAAGGGCCAATTGCATAGGTCCTTCTCACTCTCCTTTCCCTGCTGGGCACTAGTTGATTGGAAAGGAACTCTGTCGTTTTCCCAGCTCACATTTTTACAACCTTTAAAATGTTACTGTGTCAGGGTCAGATGAAACCCTAGAAAAGCAGTGCCTACACTCCTGCAGTAAGACATTAAGGTTTCTAACTTTATAGGGATATGAATCGGGAAACCTGGTTAGCCTGAACCACAGTTAACGGCAGTGGTGTGTATCTCTTCATTGTGATTAAGGGTGTGTGGGGGGGAGAGGGGGAGAGGGAGAGGGGGGGGAGAGGGGGGGAGAGAGGGAGAGGGGGAGAGAGAGAGATCCTGTGGCCAGCAACCTCCTCCTTACAACTATTATATCTATACTAGCCCATAGTCTTTTAAAGATTTGTTCTGCTTTATTGTGGAATTTAAATACGGTTTAATACTTTGTGTTCGTAAATTTAAATAAGCTAATATCAAAATTGTATTCTTGTGTAATTCAATGTCCAGTTGTTTTTCAAGATGGTAAGCAGAGTGCAACATACAATTTAGTGTGTTTATATCTAACTTTGCAAATGAATTTGGTGTGAAAAGTGAATGTAGGCTTACAAGGGTCTGATGTTTTCTAGCATTATGATGCCATAATGAGATACATTAGCCAGCCACCTCTCCTACTTGATGTGCACATACACAAACCAATGCTCAATGCCCGGACCTGGATGGACTCTTTACTTGCGTTTTTTCCGGGTTTACAGGTAAGTTTTTCAAATGTGCAGAAGTATTTAACTTTTCAGTCCAATAATGACTGTTTGGTTGTGGGGTTGAGGGTGATAAGTATTTATTTTAAAGTGTGGTAGTTGTATAAAATAGCAAAGGATAATCGATGTAAGCTTTTGATCTTAAAATATGATGCCATTGTCAAATGTGTTAGGGACGAATCATCTTTTACAATTGCCATCTCTAGTTGTATTAGCATTATGTACTAAATACTTGGTGGCAGTGTTCTGCAGATTAAATCAGATTTTTGGAAAATAAATTTCTTTCAAGCCCTCACTAACTTTGGAGCACATCTGTCCCATTTTCATATAAGGCGTATCAACTATCTAATTCATAGTAGCATAAGAAGAGGAATAGCCTAACAATTGCCGTATTGCCACATTTGTTAAGGACATTTTTAAGGATTTTATATTTTGTTATATATCCTTAAATTAATTCTTTTTATATGCTATTAACTGCTGCTTCCTTTTCTTGCCTGTAATAATCACACTACACAGTGTTCCAAAATTAAATTACTCTTGAATGAAATATTTAAGTACTCAGTATTTAGATCTTTATCTATGTCCCTGCCCTTCCTTCCTTCATCAATGGTCACTTCTAAATTTCTGAAATTTGATATCCTCTTTTTCCTCATTATTCTGTTCATAAGGTACTTAAAATTACTTGGCATTATGCAATAAATGAAGATACCTTTTTGATTATACATACAATCTGGGTCACCTATATGGTTTTTAAATGGATGTGCTTCAAAAAATTAGCCTTATTCAAAAATTGTTTAATTCACAGGTTCCTCTGTATATCTGAATGGTCCTGGAAATAGCTGGTTTGGCATTTAAAATGTCCTGCAAATCACTCTCATAGCAAAATCTGAATTTGTCCTAATAACTTTTAACACTAAGAATATGAACATATGGCCAGTTTGACAGATCAAGCCAAAATCACCCATCTGTCGGGAATGCTTTGATTTGGATTCCTGCATTGCACAGGAGGTTGGACTTGATGGCCTTATAGGCCCCTTCCAACTCTACTATTCTATGATTCTATTTAAGTACTGGAATTGTCTGGTTTTTTCCAGCAGATGCATGCACATGGCATCTCAGGTTGGAGTACTCTGTCTTTTGCTTGATTATCCAAGTGTCATTTTGTGCTCTCAGGTTTCCTCCTCTTATGATCTGGTCTGTGTAGGAAAAAAAATAACCATTGTTAACCGTAGGAAGCTGACATATCTAAATGTTCTTACCTGGGTACAATGCAGATGCAGTCTTTTCTGTTTGGATTCTAGGTGTTAAAAGGTGATATTAGACCAGCTATAGAAACTCATGAAATGCTGTATCAAGTGATAAAAAAACATAACTTCCTTCCAGAGGTAAGGCAGTAGTCTTGTTTTATGAATGCGTTATTATTGTGGGGATATTAATACTGGACAGTGGAGAGAAATACTGATTTCTATTCATGATTCATGCTTTTATGCCAGTATCTGTTTCCATATTTAAACTCCCCCCCCTGTTTATTGTGCCCGCTATAGAAATGTGAACTGGAGTTGAGTTCATTCCTTATTCACTTGCTCGGCTTTTACCTTTACGGGCGTCATAGCATCTCCCTGCAGTTCCTTCCTTTTCATATCTATGCTCATTTGTTCACACAATGGCTGCATATGGATGTGGAGCAGCTGGTTTAATGATGTGCCCGAACCAGCGCTCGTGGTTTGTTGCTCCCAAGCAAAAGGCAATGGGGAAGCCAAGGGTTGGCTAACTATCATTTATAGCCAACGTTGTGTCCAAACCCAGTCACTGTGGTGTTGAGATATAACTGGCTCCGGAGAAACATCGTGGGTATTGTTTTGTTCATTGCTGTCCTGGTAATGTTGCGGTAGGGTTTAATAAGTTTACAGCCTTATGGACTTATATTCTGTTTGGTAGAAGAAATGTATGACTTGGTATCATGTGACCATTTTATATGGGGAGTACCTGTGCTATATCAAATGGTATTTTGCCATGAACATTTTGCGTAATGCCTCCGGACTTAAAGGCTCATTCTGTGATTGCCTGGTTAGTGTGTGGCCCAATATAGCTGATCTGCTGCTGTGTCTCAAACTTCAATATACCTACCTACCTATTGATTACCTAAATTCTGCATCCATGGGAGTATATTCTCTCTACTTAAATCATTGACAGAAATTAAATGTATAGCTTTTATTTTTGCAGTTTATAGCTCGGATAGCAGATGCATATCTACCCTTTCAAAGTGCAGTAGTTATTCTCTCTTTAGATCTGTAAATGATGGCTTCTTACTGTGTTCTGTTGTGAATTTATGGAGGAGTACCAGTGATCTGCTGGTGGCCTCTCTTGACAGTAAGCTTGGTCCTTGAACAAGAATATGCTTGTTTTGCGAGATGTAGCTTGCTGGGTACCCAAAGTACATATAGTAAATTTTGATTTTGAGAAAATTCCACATGGCCTGAACCGTCACATGGATTGTATTCCACTTTTGATAGTTTTTTTCAATTATTTTGTAAAATGCTTGGACATACTGTATCTTCCTAAATAGAAGGGAGTTTCTAACTGCAGTTGGAATTCATTTTCTCCCTTTTAAAAAAAAATTTTTAATCTCACAGTGAACCTGTGAGATAGGTTAGGCTGAGAGATGGTGACTTGTGCAATGTCAGGAGATCCATGACTGAGAATGATCCAAAACCAGCTCTTCAACAATTGTATCCACTGCATCATACTCAAAAGCCATTCATTTTTGAATCCAGTTTTATGGGTAGTATCTAAGTAAGTCATATTCTGAGTAGCTCCTCTGAAATCATTGGACTTAAGTTAGGCATGTATAAAGTCTATTAATTTTAGTAGGTCTACTCTGAATAGGACTTACTGGATACCACTCTATATCTTAGGATGTACTTTCTATACTCCTGTATTTGAGAATGTGTGGTGCAGCAGATAATATCAGAGAAAGGCCCTGGAGACTTTGGTCCAGCCCTAGAATTATGTGTGAGTGAACTGTGCAAATTATACTGTATGGTATTCAATGCTGGCCCTATTCAAAGTAGACCCATTGAAGTGAATAGACATGACTAATTTAGGTTCATTAATTTCAGTGGGTCTACTCTGAGTGAGACTTAGTTTAATACAACTCATTGATTCCTAAAGTTATGTTCGATTAAGGCCTACTCATACTAGACCTACTGGAGCTAATAAACCTAATTTAGTCATGTCTATTCACTTCAGTGGGTCTACTCTCAATAGGACTAGCATTGAATGTCACTCCTAATCTGCAAGGGTAATTAAAGCATTTGTGTCCAAACTACTGTAGAGTGGGTAATAGTTCAGTATTTACCTCTGTCTTTCTCCTTGTCTCCTTCAGGCCTTCACAACAGATTTCCGTGTTCATTGGGCTCAGCATCCTTTACGGCCAGAATTTGCAGAGAGTACTTATTTCTTGTATAAAGTAAGGTTTTGTTCTTCCCAGTGAGAGCATATTAAATCCTAGAAAATATTAGAAAAGGGATTAAAAATAAAACCATAAATGTTAAACGCTCATTAAAATATTTTGTACTTTGCAGCCTCATTAAAATATTTGTACTAATCTGACTGCCTCATCTCAAGATGCATGTTGTAGAGGTGGGAAAGGTACAGAAAAGGGCAACTAAAATGTTCAAGGATTTGCAGCATCTACCCTATAAGGAAAGACTAAAGAGAATTTTCACCTTAAAAATTAATTAATTGGGAATTGCAGGATATGAAAGCCTCTTAAACTCATGAATTGTATGATGAGAAGAAAGAGAAAAAGTCTTTCACATGTACTCAAATTATATCATGGAATGAACTGACTTCCAGTAGGGTTAGACTGACAAAACTGTGTGCGCTACTGCACATAATGTGTTTACTGTATGGAATTTGGTACCACAGGAGGTACCTAGACGGCTTTGAAAAAGGAAGTCTGTTGATTGCTGTGAGCCATGATAACTAAGTGCAGCCTCCACATTGAGAGATAATGTCTGATGGTTACCAGATGCTGGGGGCAAGCAGCAGGGAATGGCTATTTCCAGCTGAATTTCCCTGGGCATCTCATTGGTCCCTGTTGGGAGTGGGGAAGAGTGCTGTGCTTCAGAGACCCTTGGTCTTATCCAGCATAGGTGAGTTTGTTCTGGAGTTTTAGCCTCATGTCAGAGGATTGAGACCTTCTTTACGCATTGCAAGGAGCAATACTCATGCAAAAGATATAAGCTCATCTTTTGGTTAGAAATACTTTTGAGACTTTTTTCACTCCTTTGGCAAGACACAGGAGCTGTTTTGTACAAAGCTTGATGAAATTCAGACTCACTGGAATTGTGTACTTGAAGCCCCTCCCCCTTGGACCACCTTGAATTGCTTAGTGCAAAACTTCTGCCAACTCTATTTTCCCTCTGAGACTGCATGCTGTGAGAATGTTCTTCCTTCCAAGCTAGTATGTTTTAGCAGTGCAATTTGATTTTAAATCAAAGACTTTAAAATGTGCCCAGAGAACAAATCTCAAAGTAATATTTAACAATTAAATATAATGTATTAATATGCAGTATATCTCCAGGAGTAAATTCAAAACATCTCCCTTTAAAAATAGGCTACTGGAGATCCTTACTACCTTGAAGTAGGAAAAACACTGATTGAGAACTTAAATAAATATGCACGTGTACCTTGTGGATTTGCTGCTATGAAGGATGTACGTACTGGAAGCCATGAAGACAGGTAATTAACTGAAAAGTGTTGATTTTTTTTAAAACTGAATTTTGAAACAGACATTCATTCCAAGGCTTTTAAAGACTGATTTTGGTGCTGGTCAGCCAAGGAATAGACAGATATGATTTGATGCTAATGGGATTTCTTTGTACATTTAACTTCACTGGTTTAATAGAATTCATAGAATCATAGAGTTGGAAGGGGCCTTGTAGGCCATCGAGTCCAACCCCCTGCTCACAGCAGGAAATCCACAGCTAGAGCATCTCCCGCAGATAGCTGTCCAGCCTCTGCTTGAAGACATCCAGCGAAGGGGATCCCACCACCTCCGTCGGTTCCATTGCTGAATGCCCCTACTGTCAAGAAGTTACTTACTGCTTACTTTAGTAAAAGTTAACAAGCATCTCATGTTTTTTATATCATTAACATATTTATAAAGTGTGACCACAATGGCTTGTAACAATTTGAACACAATAATAATTTAAATACTAAAAAATAGAAATTTCAACAGCATGAAAACAAGGATTTTGATCCAAAGAACCATAAGTGGAAGGAGAATCTATATTATAGCTGTTCTGTTAACTTTTGTGAAATCCTAGTAGATGTAGGTTTGTATTACATTGAATTGGAGTGCATAAACATCATGAAAATCCTGGTAAATAATGAAGATACAAGATATGGCTCAGGCATGGGGAACCTCTGACCTATCGGCCAAAATCAGCCTGGAAGTGGTCTTCATTTGATTCATGAGCTGTTTTTCCCCAAACCATACCCATCAGGAACTCCCTATTGTAGCTGAGGGGGCTTGACCACACACCTTCATAGGGTTCACTATGACGCTACTTTGTCCATTTGAAAGCAAGGTGTGAATACAAACCATACTTGCAATTGGACAAAATGGGGCTCACAGCAAGCCCTTAGCACTGAAAGTGTACCTACATAGAAATTCTCTTTCAGTGCCCAGCTGACCATTGAAGTTATCACCTGATGTCAGGTGATTGACAGGTGGGTGGTCCCACTCATCTGACAAAATGGCTGTGGGGGAGGTTGGGATGTGGCCCACTTGCCAGAAAAGGTGCCCCACCCCTGTTGTAGTGTATATAGTGGGGCATAAAAAGGGAGTTTGTACAAACTGAAGAACATGGGTTTTGGGGTCACTTTTCTCTCAGCAGAAATGGTCCTTCCATGATCAGAAATCACTTTCTGCAAGTGAAAAGGCACCTTTTTGGATCCAAGCCCTTGTCAGCAGCACAAAACAAAGCAGCAATATCAAGGTAGCATAGAAATAATTGAAGGCCCATCAAAACAAGGCTGTCTTCAGTAGATGTTGAAATGTCAGTAAGCAGGCCAGATTAGTCTTTTGGAGTGAGAAGTTCCGCTATTAGTCACAGCATCTCAGAAGGCCCTTAAGGTGGTGGCGCAGTGCATGACCTCTATCAAAGACGTAAGGATCATTCATGTGGGAGAATAGGTGGTCCTTTATGCATGATTATTAATGTTTAGTTTATATCTTGTATGCTTTCTCTGGAAAAATTGAGACAGGAAGCTTATTTGTCTTGACATCCTTAGATTCTACCACTAACTTTAGTTGTCATTATGACTTCCCTCAAAGGGGGTATCACTACAGCAAAATGAAAAATGAGATACACAAGTGGGGGAAAAGTGATATCCAGCATCTATTTTTTCCTTTTTCTAGGATGGATTCTTTCTTTCTGGCTGAAATGTTTAAATATTTATATCTGCTCTTCACTGATAAGGAAGACCTGACTTTTGATATAGAAGACTATATCTTTACTACAGAAGCTCATCTGCTACCTCTCTGGCTGTCTACCACAAACCAAACAGCCCCTAGGAAAAATATTGTGAGTGTTGCTTTACAATTTTGAATTAATTTAATTGTAGTTTAGGTTTCATTTTCCTAAATAAAGTATCTCTTAGAGTATTAGATTATTCTTAAGATGTCACACAGTGTGAGTGGCTTTGCTATTTCTGAAAATACGAATTCTATTATGAGTAGGTACATGAAAACCTAATTAACTGTAATGAATTCCTTCCATGTCTAAAGTAAAACTATATTGATTAACATTGTAACTCTACATATTCCTTTTTGTGATTAGAAGGTCTGTTTGTAATTGTGCCTTCATTATAATTGCATTTGGATATTGTGATGGCTTGCAGTTAACGGAAAAAACACACACACAATTTAAATACCATCATTTTTTTCCTTTACAGACTACAGAATACATAGAGCTGGATGATAGTAACTTTGACTGGACATGCCCCAATACTCAGATCCTCTTTCCTAATGACCCTATGTATGCTCAGAGTATCAGAGAACCTCTGAAAAATGTGGTGGACAAGAGTTGTCCTAGGAGTATTTCCAGAGTGTAAGATAATTATACCTTCCATACCTGGGTGATACTTTAAAAAGTACAGCAAACTGTTTATGTTCAGCTGATCTACCTTTTGTACATATACTAACAATATATATGCAGATATAATTATAAAATCATTCAGTAGATCAAGTTTGTGTAAGGAAGAAAGTACTTGTGTTCATTTTAAAAAATAATACATTCTATTTATTTCCTCAGAGGATGATTCCTTGTAGTTTCATATGGTTAAGGTTCTTTCACCAGTTACCTTCAATATGATTGCAAGTACCATCAGTCCCAGCCATCTTGGCTGTTGGTTGGGGATGGTGGAAGTTGTAGTCAAAAACCTCTGGAGGACACTAGGTTGGGAAAGGTTGTTCCTATGCCAAAGAATCTTCATAGTAGGAAAATGGAAAGAATAACAGCCAGAGGAGGGAAAATGTAAACTTGTTGCTGTGCATGCAAGAGAACATACTAATATAGCATTCTGTGGTCTGGCCATGTTTAAACTGGACTCTGTTAAACATGGGACATCAGCATGTCATCATAGTGCCCCCTGGGCCACAAATTCTGGATATGCTATTGCTACATGCACAAGTGAGAAAACACCTGTGTAAGTGAGACATCTGGCACATGGAATGGTATATGGGCATGTTTGCTTGCTGACCTAGCATCTTGCTTATCCTGTTTAAATCTAACCTAAGGTCAAGGAGAGTCCAGAGTTGTATGACGCACACAATAAGAACATGGAATGTGAGAAGCATGAACCAGGGAAAGTTAGAAATTGTCAAGAAAGAAATGGAACATATCAATATTACAATACTTGGCGTGAGTGAATTAAAATGGACGGGAATGGGACATTTTTAGTCGGGCAACTACAAAATATTTTATGCAGGAAATGAGAAATTAAGAAGAAATGGGGTTGCTTTAATAGTGAGAAGTGATGTAGTAAGAGCAATTAGGAGCTGCATCATCCATGTCTATGCTCCAACGGCAAATGCAGAAGAAGAGGAATTGGAGAGATTTTACACAGAAGTACAGGAGGAAATTGATCAAACACCAAAACAATATGTGCTGATAATCATGGGGGACTGGAATGCGAAAGTAGGGAACAGAGAAGAACTAGGAATTGTGGGGAAATGGGGCTTAGGAGACAGAAATGAAGCAGGAGAAAGACTTACTGAATTCTGTGAAGCCAATAACTTGTTTCTTGCAAACGCATTTTTTGAGCAACCGAGAAGATGACTGTACATGTTGACATCACCAAATGGTCAATATAGGAATCAAATTTATTCTATAATTGGTAGCAGAAGATGGAGAAGTTCCATACTTTCTGCGAAAACAAGACCAGGAGCAGACTGTGGTACAGATCATGAACTGGTTGTATCGAAGATCAGAGTAATGCTAAAGAAGAACAACAAACCAATCATAATGCCAGAATTCCATTTAAATAACATCCCAGAAGAATATAAAGATCAAATAAGGAACAGATTTGAGGCTTTAAACTTAGTTGACAGAGAACCAGAAGAACTATGGAGTGAAGTCAGAGACATTATCAGGGAAGAATGCAAAAAGACAATACCTCTAGTTAAAAAGGGAGAAAGACCCCAATGGATGACTGAAGAAACTCTTAAAATGGTTCAGGAGAGAAGGAAAGCAAAAGCAAAAGGAATAGAAACACAGTCAGAACCCTAAATGCAACAATACAGCAACTAGTATGTAGGGTCAAAGAGAACTATTACAATAGTTACTGTATAGAAATAGAAGAGGACAACAAAAAGGGTAGAACAAGAGCCCTGTTCCAAAAGATTAGAGAAATTAAAGGGAAATTTAAACCCAAGAATAGGGATGTTGAATAATCAACAGGGGAACACACTGACTGACCGAAATGAAATAAGAGGAAGATGGGAAACAATACACTGAAGAACTCTATAAAAGAGATGCCAGGACGACAGATTCATTCATGGAGGAACTGTATGATGAAGAACCAGAAATTTTAGAATGCTAGGTGAAAGCTGCTCTTAAAATACTTGGAAGAAACAAATCACCGGAAATAGAAGGCATACCAAAAGAGTTGCTACAAGCCACAAAGACTGAATCTGTCCAAATGTTGACAAAAAATTGTCAAGAAATATGGAAAAGTAAACAATGGCCCACAGACTGGAAGCATTCAATATATATCCCAATTTTAAAGAAAGGGGATCCCAAGGAATGCAGTAATTATCGAACGATTGCCTTAATATCCCATGCAAGTAAAGTAATGCTCAAGATTCTACAACAAAGGCTCTTACCATATATGGAGCGAGAAATGCCAGACATCCCAGCTGGATTTAGAAAGGGAAGAGGCACCAGAGATCATATCGCAAACATATGTTGGATAATGGAACGGACCAAGGAATTTCAGAAGAAAATCACCCTGTGCTTTATAGATTACAGCAAAGCCTTTGACTGTGTAGATCATGAAAAACTATGGAATGCTTTAAACCCCCCGTGCCACAGCATCTGGAGAAGAGGATACTGTAAGGACAGAATATGGAGAAACTGATTGGTTCCCAGTCGGAAAGGGTGTGTATTTTATCACCTTATTTGTTTAATCTATACATAGAACATATCATATGGAAAGCGGGATTGGACCAAGATGAAGGTGTGAAAATGGGAGGGAGAAATATCGATCAGTATTGATTTTAAACGAATGCTGATGAACATTAAAGAGGAAAGCACAAAAGCAGGACTACAGCTGAACATCAAAAAGGCTAAAGTAATAACAACAGAAGATTTATATAATTTTAAAGTTGACAACGAGGACATTGAACTTGTCAAGGATTATCAATACCTCGTCACAGTCATTAATCAAAATGGAGACAATAGTCAAGAAATCAGAAGAAGGCTAGGACTGGGGAAGGCAGCTATGAGAGAACTAGAAAAGGTCCTCAAATGCAAAGATATATCACTGAACACTAAAGTCAAGATCATTCAGATCATGGTATTCCCATTCTCTGTGTATGGATGTGAAAAGAAAGATCATCATTTGAAATGTGGTGTTGGAGGAGAGCTTTGCACATACCTTGGACTGCGAAAAAGACAAATAATTGGGTGTTAGAACAAATTAAACCAGAACTGTCACTAGAAGCTAAAATGTTGAAACTGAAGTTATCATACTTTGGACACTTAATGAGAAGACATGATTCATTAGAAAAGACAATAATGCTGGGAAAAACAGAAGGGAGTAGAAAAAGAGGAAGGCCAAACAAGAGATGGATTGATTCCATAAAGGAAGCCACAGATCTGAACATACAAGGTCTGAACAGGGTGGTTCATGACAGCTGCTCTTGGAGGTCACTGATTCATAGTGTTGCCATCCGTCAAAATCGAGTTGAAGGCACATAACAACAAGAAGAAGGAGAAGATCAGGGATTAAAAACAGAAAGATAGATATGGGAGTTTGGCATGATGGAGACACAAGAGTGAAAAGTGGAGGCTAGAGAGAAGCCAAAGCAAAGCAAGACTATGAAATACTCTGTTAGAAATAATTTGTATTGAATTCAAAGCAAGATGGGAAGCTGGTGGAGGGAGTAGAATAAGCAAGATGGGCATTCCTGCTAACTGTATACATGCATAAGGTGGAGGCGAGGAGGAGGAACGCAATCATCAAGGCAAGAGTATGAAAACAGAATTTTGGCTGGGGTGGAGCAGAGTAGGTGGGTTTTAGCAACATTTAGGGAAGAGAAAATGGTGTGACAAGGGATTTGGTGACACAGCAAGTGAAAGATAAAATTTAAGCCCTCACTTAGTACTTTTGCAACAGATTATACAATAACAGAAAACTACATGCGAGAAGGATCTGGGAAGATGGAGAATTTCAAAACTTACTCTCTTGAAACTAGACACAAACAGAAGAACAGAATGCGACCTATCTCTATATAATGAATTAGAGAGAAATGCAGCTTGGATTCTGGATACATCTGGATGTATCCAAGCAACCACTGTTCTATTTCTATTCCTGGCGGAAGGCAACGGACAACAGAGTGTGGTCGAGCACGGGTTAGTTTGCCAATGTTGCGGCCTTCGTCTCTGGGACGCCGCGGCTTCGGGTTGCTTTGATCCCACGGCCGTTGTGCTGTGGCCCGTACTGTTGTGTTGCGCTCGAGCCGTTATCGCCGCTTGCTGCTTGGCGCTGCTTGCTGTCGCTGCGGGGGCGTCTTCGCCGTTGGAGTTGCTGCTCCTTCGGGCCGCTGACTTTTGGTCGCTGTGGCGTTGCTGCTTCAGGCCGTTGGTGTTGTGGGTGCCGTTGTTGCCGCTTACGCTCTGCTCTGTCCTGCCGTTGTTCGTCTGCTCTCCGCCTTGCTGCGTTGTTGATCATCGTTGCTGTTCGTTGGTTGCTTGGACGTCTTTCACCATCATTGTCTTCGCTATTCTGTTATTGGAGGCGGAGCGGATCGCCGTTTGTTTGGGACACGAACGTCGATTTTTGTTGTTTTGGGATATTGCTGCGGTTTTGTACCTTTTGTCCCATCGCCATCGTGTCATCATTGTGTTGCTGCTATTACGGCCTCTTTAAGAACGGCCAGTGTTGTTAACATAGCTGCGGCTCTGAGATTGCAACATTTTAACTCATTGCTGCCACCTGGGTGTAATGAATATGTTTGAATGAGTATTATGTTTTGTGAATGATTGAGCTGTTAGTGTATGAGTTTTTAGTTGGAATGTGTTGTAGTTATTTTAATATTGTCTGAGTATACTATGTGTATGTTTATTGTATTGTATTATTGATTAAGTGTGTGTATATGTGTGAATTCTTTGTGTGTTTTGCTGTAAATGTGTATCATTTGGTATGAATGTGATCAGGTGTGTGTGTATTGGTGTTTTTATCTTTTTTAATATGTGCCTGGGAGAGTGTATTATACATCAACCGGGGAGACCTTCGGGGGCCCCAATTAGCGTAGTGACGGGTAATGGGAGGTATGGTGTTGTGAGGAGAACATGCCAGGTAAGGGGAACCCGTCCCAGACAAGTAGTGTCTGTGACCCGTTCCGGTTCTCCTCACATCCCCAGGACTGCTGGGTGTCCTATCAGTCAGCCTTCGGATCTCCATATGCTGTTGTTAAACGCCAGGTCAGTACAGCATAAGATCTCCCTTGTTCATGATTTAATTGTGGAGGAGGCGGCTGACCTGGCGTGCATAACCGAGACCTGGGTGGGTGATATGGGAGGAGTTGCTCTTACCCAGCTCTGCCCACCTGGGTATGCGGTTCAGCATCATGGTAGAGCCGAAGGTTGGGGAGGCAGGGTTGCCGTGGTCTATAGGAGTTCTTTCTCACTCACCGAGCACCCTGTACAGGTGACGACTGGTTTGGAGTGTCTCCACCTTGTGCTGGGCCAGAGAGACAGGCTGGGAATTTTGTTGGTGTACCGCCCGCCCTGCTGCTTAACAAATTCCCTAACTGAGCTGACAGAGGTAGTCTCGGAGGTACTGTTGCAGTCCCCTAGACTGTTGGTACTGGGGGACTTCAACGTCCATGCCGAGACTGCTTTATCTGGGGCGGCTCAGGACTTCATGGCGTCCATGACAACCATGGGGCTGTCTCAGTTTGTTACTGGCCCAACGCATGTGTCGGGACATACCCTTGATTTGATCTTCGCCACTGGACAGGGAGATGGTGATCTGGAGGTTGGGGGTTTTTCATCTACCCCATTGTCATGGACAGATCACTGCTTTCTGAGGTTTAGGCTTACGGCGACCCTTTCCCTCTGCAAGGGTGGGGGACCTATTAAATTGGTCCGCCCCCGGAGACTAATGGATCCTGAGGGTTTCCAAAGGGCTCTGGGGGATTTCCCGACTGAGAAGACTGGCGCTCCTGTTGAAGCCCTGGTCAGATTGTGGAATACGGAGATGACCCGGGCGGTTGACACGATCGCTCCCATGCGCCCCCTCCTATGTAGAGCTCATACAGCTCCATGGTATACCGTGGAGCTGAGAGTGATGAAGCAAGAGAGGAGGAGGCTTGAGTGCAGATGGAGGCGAACTCCTGACGAATGCAATTATGCCTTGGTAAGTGCCTGCTCTAAGCGATATACAGCAGCGGTGAGGGCAGCAAAAAAGAGATATTTTGCTGCCAGTATTAAGGCATCACTCTCCCGCCCAGCGGAGCTTTTTAAAACTGTACGAGGGCTTTTACATCTTGGCCCTCGGGATACTATAGATTCATCTGTAGCCTGCTGTGATGAGTTCGCTGGACACTTCCAAGATAAGATCACTTGCATTCGTCGGAACTTAGACTCCAATATTATAGCAGTTGGATTCAATGAAGCATCCAGATCACGGTCTTGTCCTCATTTATTGGATGAGTTTCAGTTGGTGCAGCTTGAGGATGTTGACAAGATCCTTGGACTGGTGCGGGCGACCACGTCTGTGCTGGATCCTTGCCCCTCCTGGCTGGTGAAAGCTGGCAGGACTGGAACCGCTGGCTGGGCCAAGGAGGTAATCAATGCCTCTTTGCGAGAGGGAGTGGTCCCTGACTGCCTAAAAGCGGCGGTAGTGAGACCGCTCCTGAAGAAACCCTCCTTGGACCCAGATAACTTGAACAACTACAGACCTGTGGCGAATGTTCCGTTCCTGGGCAAGGTTCTGGAACGGGTGGTGGCCGGCCAGCTCCAGGGGCTCTTGGATGACACTGATTATCTCGATCCGTTTCAATCCGGTTTTAGGCCTGGGTTTGGTACCGAAACAGCCTTGGTCGCCCTGTATGATGACCTTTGTAGGGAGAGGGACATGGGGAGTGTGACCCTGTTGATTCTCCTTGATCTCTCAGCTGCTTTTGATACCATCGACCATGGTATGCTTCTGGGAAGGCTCACGGAGTTGGGAGTTGGGGGTAGTGCTTGGCACTGGCTCCGCTCCTACTTGGTGAGTCGTCAACAGAAGATAGTGCTTGGGGAACACTGCTCGACACCCTGGACTCTCCATTGTGGAGTCCCACAGGGATCGGTACTGTCCCCCATGCTTTTTAACATCTATATGAAGCCGCTGGGTACGGTCATCAGGAGTTTTGGAGTGCGTTGTCACCAGTACGCTGATGACACGCAACTTTATTTCTCCTTTTCATCTTCTTCAGGTGAGGCTGTTAACGTGCTAAACCGTTGCCTGGCCGCGATAATGGATTGGATGGGAGCTAACAGACTGAAGCTTAATCCAGACAAGACCGAGACGCTGTTAGTGAGTGCCTTCTCTGCCCAGATGGTGGATGTTCACCCTGTTCTGGATGGGGTTACACTCCCCTTGAAAGAACAGGTTCGTAGCTTGGGAGTTCTTTTCGACTCTTCCCTGTCTCTTGAGGCTCAGGTAGCCTCAGTGGCACGGAATGCTTTTTACCATCTTCGATTGGTAGCCCAGCTACGTCCCTATCTGGACAGTGATGACCTCGCCTCAGTCGTTCATGCTCTGGTAACTTCTAGATTGGACTACTGCAATGCGCTCTACGTTGGGCTGCCCTTGAAGACAGTTCGGAAACTACAGTTAGTCCAGAATGCAGCGGCCAGATTGTTGACGCGGACCAGAAGGTCCGCTCATATAACACCTGTTCTGGCCCGTCTGCACTGGCTTCCTATTTGTTTCCGGGCTAAATTCAAAGTGCTGGTTTTGACCTATAAAGCCTTACACGGCGTGGGACCGCAATACCTGGTGGAGCGCCTCTCCCAATATGAAACTACCCTTACACTGCGCTCAACATCTAAGGCCCTCCTCCGAGTACCATCCCATCGAGAAGCTCGGAGGGTGGTGACTAGAAATAGGGCCTTTTCGGTTGTGGCTCCCGAACTGTGGAATGGTCTACCCGATGAGGTGCGCCTGGCACCGACGCTGCAATCTTTTCGGCGCCAGGTGAAAACCTTTTTATATCCCCAGGCATTTTAATGTGTACTATTAATATTTATTGATGTATTTTGCTGCTATTTTGATTATTTTTGTTTGATTTCATTGTATTATTGTATTTATATATTCTCTGATTGTTTTATTATTATGTACACCGCCCAGAGAGCCCTTGGGCTTAGGGCGGTATATAAATTAAATTAAATAAATAAATAAATAAAATAAGTCTTTAAAGATTATGGGGAGATGATGAGAAATTTTAGAGTGTATTTTCAGCCAGCCAGCTTCCAAAAGCCATTCAGTGGCTTCTGATGTAGAGATGTGAAGACCGGGGCGGGGGGGGGGAGAAAATCAGATCCCCCCCCTTTTCCCCCAAATCCTTAAACAAAAAAAAAATTGAAAAAACAAAAAACTTTGTGACATGTGAAAGAGTGTAGAATCTTGTTTCAATCCAGGCAAACTTTTGATTTTTAGACTATGATGAATTTAATAACAAACAAGAATCAGAAGTTGATAGTCATAGTTCAGAAACTGATACTTGGTCCCCCCCTTTCTCGGCTTTTTTATGGAAATGGGTATATCTACTTGGAGAACTGGAGGAGACAATTTCAGAATACATAGTTTCTTCTTTACTATAATGTTGATGGCTTCTGTGTTTTTTTATGTGCATAAACTGGCAGAATGAGAGAGATGCTGGGTTCTTTACAGTTCAACAGCTTGTAGCTCCATTTGTAATCATTTTTTAAAAAGAATTAAATTCGATAATTATTGTCTGAATAAACTGTAATTTTAGTATACCAAACATAATTTAATGGCAAACCAAGTTATACATAGTACATATTATGTTCCTTAAGTAACAAAGTGACTTTTGATCTATAAAGGACGCTAAAAAATAAGTACTGCGTATTTTCCCGTTTCCCCAAATTTTCCCCAAAAAACAAAACAGGAACAAACATTTTTCCATGGCTTCAACATTGCCAGAAATTTTAATCTCTACTCTGATGATAATGCATTGTATGCTTCAGTAACCTCATGTATATTTTTCAGGCACTAACAGATCTGTTTTTAAAATTTAGTAGTATTCTTTCTCTTTCAGAGAAGAAAGTTTGGGTACTGGACCAAAGCCCCCACTGAGAGCCAGGGATTTCATGGCCAGTAATCCTGAGCATTTAGAGATCCTAAAGAAGATGGGAGTCAGCTTGATTCATCTCAAAGATGGAAGAGTCCAGTTGGTACAACATGCTATCCAAGTAAGATTTTTGTCCTGCCCAGAATTAGCCCCTCCATCTATGCTTCTCATTTATGTAGCATTAGTCTTGGATAACTAGGAAGAGTTCATCCAGACCTTCTTAAATTTAAGCATACATGCTCTAACTTCTGTGAAGCAGGTGGACAACCAATCTTCTGATGCTATATAAACTCTAGGTAACACAGTAGTACTGTCTAGTGGTCCATTCCATCATGTTTGGATGTTTTTTGGAATACCTTTTTTTTAGAATTGTTAGTATATTATGAAGCCGAATTCCATAGGTTTAAAATCTTGAAGTCCAGTAGGGTATTAGCATGAAGGGGCTTCTTCAGTGGCGGCACCCCTTTGCTGGTGGCTTTCTGGCAGTAAACTGGGGTTGGTTTATTCCAGAGAGCATTTGGGGTCCTCTGAACTGTTTGTTTTACTGAGGAGTGTTGTGTGTTGCTGCTGGGCAGTATGGGGTTTTATGCTCTTTATGTTTACGTTCTTTAGTATGCATGAGAATTTTTACCCTGAAAACTCCCTTGGAACCGCATTAGCACAAAAAAAGGGATATTATCTTAATAAATGAATGTATTAAGATATTTATAGCTTGTCCTTTTAAAACTAATTCTAAAGCGCCTTTGGCTATCACTGTATCCATAAAGGTTCATAACATTAATTATCAAATTTCCTTATGGAAAGAATGTTGCATTTTTTGTCTGCAGTGCTAAAATGAAAAAAAAATGCTAGATAAGAGAAATTACTTGCTTGACTTTTTCATTAGGCAGCAAGTTCACTTGATGCTGAAGATGGTTTACGGTTCATGCAAGAAATGATTGAGCTATCCAGTCAACAACAAAAAGAGCAGCAGCTACCTCCTCGTGCTGTTCAAATAGTTTCCCACCCATTCTTCGGCAGAGTGGTTTTGACAGCTGGGCCTGCTCAATTTGGAATGGATCTCTCCAAACACAAATCAGGGGTGTGTTTTGTCGTTGTAGCGTTATATTTTTTTTTACCTTTTATGGTTTATGTGGATGTTCTGGGAAATTGTTCATATACAGGGCTTGGTGCATCTAAAGCAGGAGTCCTCCTACAAGTCTCCCTAAACCAAGAAAGCAAAGCAACTCAGTGTAACTAAGGCCAAAACCAGATGGCTAACTCAGAAAGGGAAAGACGTCCAAAGAAAACTTCAGTATCTCTGGGCTATTAAACCACTTGCATGGGGGGGAGGAAGTCTGGAGAATCTAGCAGATTCTGATTATCATGAGGCATACAAATGATGCCACAAGAAATGCTAAAAGCATAGAGGTTCTTTTGCAGGCCTTTAAATCTTGCTGTAAATATGATCCCCAACCTAAAGAAACCTTAAATGATGCTCCTACATTGCGAGGAGGGGACAGGTGTTTAAGAAAACTAAAGAACTGGAAAAGCTGATGAGAAAAAGTTTGTCGCTCCAGTGTGTCTTTAGGTTTTAAGAGGGATGCAGTGGTAAGATCTGACAATGGGCCCTGGCTCACAAAACCTGAGACTACAATCATTTGTTAATCTTTAAGGTTCTACGGAGCATTCTGCTGTGTTTGCTGCAGCAGGCTAACAGCACTACCCATCTGGAAGTGGTAGGATAACCTAAGAGAGACTTCATTAGATGTATAATGTAGATTGTAACTAAGATGAATTAGAACATAAGGAAGAGTACGTCTTTCCAATTTCTTAAAAGCATTCTAAGGTCTCTGGCTCCAACACATATGGAGTCATCTTTAAAAACAACAACTGAAATCTCTCATTAATGAGCCTTTAGTCAGGAACCAGGGAGTAGAGCAGAACAACCTGAATAGGCGCTTGGCAAGATTCAGTTTTACATATAAAGCAGGGTGGGAAACTTCTGGCCAGTGGGCCAAATTTGGCTTGCCAGACCCAAACCAAGCCCATCTGTCCCACACCTGATGGCACACACAGTGATCTGTTTGGTCACTGTCTCCCCCAATCTCCACGGGCCAGCTTTGACAGGTGAGTGGGACCTGGTGTTATCTGGACTACCAGGCCAAAAAGATTCCTCAGCACTGGTAAAAAGGGTTGTGCCTATGCAGATCTGGCTGCTGGATTGGGCTGAGAAATCTCATGTCACACCTCTTTACATATGCAGTTGCCATCCAGCTAATGATATGAATGGCAGAGTGTGCTTAAATTACTCATACAGCTTTTAACTGAAATGGGATGAATGTGTCCATCCTCACAATGTTTTCAGAAACGAGCATTTAAAGCATTTGTTACCAAGCTGTCACTTGCCTGTATTGTGTTACTACTTTAAATGTTCTGCAAAATAAAAATCAGACTATTTCCCTTGAGTCATCTGATCCATTCCTCTGTTTAAAGCCAGGTAAACAGGTGAATGATGCAAGGAAGGACCTAGGCACCTCCGTAGGCAGCTAGTGATGCGTGGCAGTTTTACAAAAGATTCCCCATTCTCCCCAACCTTTCTGTTTTTATTTATAAATATATTTACTACATTCATACCCTACCTTCTCAAGTGTTATGTATACAAGGTGGCCGCCAACTGTGTAGTACCATATCTGACATCTACCTGTGGAAGTTAGGAGAGGAGCTACTACAGTGCAATGCCTCCAGTTCCCAACCCCACAGGCACTCCAGAAGGATGCCGTGATCAATGGAATGTAAGGCAGTAGAGGTGCCCAGGAGAATTAATAGGGTCACACTCTCCCTGCTTTCTCCCACGGTAACTTGTCAACCAGCATGAACAAGACCATTTCAGTGCCATAACCAGTCCAAAATCCAGGTCAAAAGAGATCTAGACAACTTGAAGTACAATCCTGATTTCCTGATGGCTAGAGTTGGTTAACCTTTGTTCCTTTTCCACTGGCAGAGAGGAGCACCGCTGGTGGAACTGGTGTAGCAAAAAAGCCCCCCCCCCTCCGGATGAGCCAGCAGGGCGTGGGATGTGGCTGTTGATCTGCCACTCTGCTCCTCCCCAATTCCACTTTGGATTGCTCTGGTGTAATCCATGAGGAAAGTTTGTGACATGTTAGGCTGGCTAGTTCAACATTATCAGATCTGAGTAAATAGTTGTCATAATACATGCTAGATGAGCCATTGCTTATGTGGAGATTTCCCAAAGCTGAAATAAAAACATACTGTATTTGCATCCTTTCTTCTTCCAAGATGCAGACCTGCTTGTTGTCAGAAACTGGTAGAGCTAGCCTTTAGTTATTCCAAATTTGTGGAAAGTTTTATAAAGTGAAATACCTTTACAGTTTCCCTAAGTTCATGCCACTATTGTTTAATATGGGAAGAATGAATTCTATAATCTGTCTGGACTAAAGTTACTGGCCACAATCCAGTGCAGTGTGCTGAATCTTTTTGATTTCGATGGGCTTAGGAGCACTTCAGCTCTTGGCTAGACTGTGGTAACTGTATTTCCAAGTATGCTGTTTAGATGTTTTAGTGGGAAGAATGCAAATGTTCTTCATGCTTGAATATTGTATACTAAAGCCTTTCATCTCTTGAACAGGCAAGAGGATTTGTTGTAGTCAGTAAACCATATAATGGCTGCTCTGAGATCACTAATCCAGAGGCACTGAAGGAGAAAATTGCTTTGATGCAAAGAGGGCAGTGCATGTTTGCTGAAAAGGCACGGAATATCCAGAAAGCTGGGGCCATAGGAGGCATCGTTATTGGTAAATAAAACAGAAGTTATTTTGGTTAATAGTGTGACGCATGAAGTCAGGTATGAATCATACACCCAAATAGCTTAAAGTGGAATGATTTAGATGCTTATCCCAGCCTGTATAGGTTTCTGTTTTATTTATTTAAAGCCTTTGTATACCACCCTTCTTCCAATTCAGATTCCGTGAGTGTGTGTGTGTAGTGAGTGAGTGTGAGAGAATTCGTGTGAGTGAGTGTGAAAGAATTCATACAATAATACAAAAACAATTTTTAAACATTGAAAAAAGGAGATATTAGAACAATTGCACAGATAAACTGTCTCAGTAAATAAAAATGTTTTAGTATAGCATTTAAAGAGAGCCAGTGTGGTGTAGTGGTTAAGGCAGTCTTTCCCAACCAGTGTGCCTCCAGATGTTGTTGGACCACAATTCCCATCTTTCCTGACCATCGGCAAAGCTGGCTGAGGCTGATGGGAGTTGTGGTCCAACAACATCTGGAGGCACACTGGTTGGGAAAGGCTGGGTTAAGGTGTTGGACTACGACCTGGGAGACCAGGGTTCGAATCCCCACACAGCCATGAAGCTCACTGGGCAAGTCAGTCCCTCTCAGCCTCAGAGGAAGCGAATGGTAAACCCCCCTCTGAATATTGCTTACCATGAAAACCCTATTCATAGGGTCGCCATAAGTTGGGATCAACTTGAAGGCAGTCCATTTCCATTTCCATACCATTTAAAGGATCACAATGTGGATGTTAGGCAAGTCACTTTAGTGAGCATTTTCCAAAACCAGGGTACCCTTTGCTGAAAAAGCCCTCTCTCTTGTGGAATGATGCACTTCTGATAAAGAAGGCAATTGGAAAGGGGCTTCTGTAGAAGATTCTAAGACAGTTGGGCTGGTACATGAGGTGATGCTGTTTCAAGTATTTGGGTCCTGAGCTGTTCAGGGTTTTTAAAGGTAAGTACCAGAACCGTGAAGTGGGCCTGGAGGCAAACTGGCACTGTTGACGTTATTTTAAAATTGGTGTGTGATATAAATGAACCTGGTTCTAATTGTCAGAACTCCATGTTTTGTACTAACTGAAGGCTGCAAGTAGGCTTCAGGGCAGCTCCACATAAAATGCATTACAGTAATTCAACTGGGAGGTTATCACAGCATGAATCATTGTGGCCAGAGTCTCTGTGTTTTTATGAATATGTTAAGGGGAATGTAAGTTGAGCGATTTAATGTGCATAATAACTTACCATTGTGCACATTCACTTGGTCTCATGGAGAACAGGCACATAATCCATTCATGAAGAGGGAATTGTGCACGTTTCCCAGTCAATATACATAATCTCTAAAAGGCCTTGGGGAATGTGCATATAGTGATGAAATTTTGAACATTCTCCAGCCAATATGCATAATCTCCAAGAAACGTCTCTTTTTCTATCTCTTCAAAAATGTACAATTTGTGCTCCCTGGACTGCTTCTGACCTGCTGCCTAATCTTACATGGCCCACAGCTTGCCCTCCCACTGATCAGCTGGAACCAGGGGAGCTCTAGATAAAGATTAACTTTTTTGCTGCAGTCACTTTTCACTGTTCTTACCAGTTCCCAGTCAGCTGAGGAGCACAAGGGGGGTTGCAGGAAGAGGAAAGTTTTAAACCTCCCCTCCCCTGATTCTGATGAAAATTGCCCCCTTCTATTAAAGTAATGAAAAAGCTTAACAGCAGCATTGGGTCAATTATCATAGGGATCACAGGGGAGGGAAGATTTAACCAGCTGAGGAAGGGTTACCCGGCAGGGAAAAGATGGTTGGGAGGGAGAGGGTGTAGAGCACCTCAAAACCTATTCGCTGTCATTTGTGGTCCCACACACTGCTAGCAGATTACCTGCCCACTCTGCCTTTCACCACAGCATGAAATGTTCTCAGTTGTGCTAACATTTTTTTGGGGAAACCCTATACTGTTGTGTCTGTTACAGTTTTTCACAATTGGATTGAAACAAAACTATAATGCTACTTTGTTTTGAAATGGAAAATTATGGCAAGCTAGAAATATTCACACCTTGACTGGAAGATGAATTCACATTCATCTTCATAAATTATACAGCCACAAGAGTGGTTGTACACTGTAGCCAGCATGGATTTTCGCATTCTGCTGTGTTAAATTGAAAATACCTCCATGCCATTTGGCTGCTTCCCAGAAGCTCATTTCAATACAAAATCTTACAAAACATATAGTTCTGTACACAGAAACGCTTGCTTAGCAACCCTCTAGGTTTTTATGACAACACACAAAATACTCAGAGAATCCAGCGTTCAAAGTCTAAAGCAGGAGTAAACAAATCCAGACCCTGTTGGACCTTTTTCTGTCAGTGGTCTCATAATTTGTTGAAATTAATTAAAAATCAGTCACGTTCAGAGAACCTGTAATCATATTACTGACCTAGCCCCATACTCAATGACTGCAGAAGATGGTCAGTGTTAAAAAAAATGCATGGCTGATTTTCAGTTAATTTAAGAAAATTAACATTGGAATCTATGATAGTGCAGGCATGATCAGTAAGAACCAACTGTCAGTGTTCTAAAATCCAGACTTACATGTACTTGGCTTGGCTAATCAGGAGGCCACACCCATGTCAGACCTTTATTCCACTTGAAACAGTCATGGCTTCTCCTGAAGAATCCTGAGAAGAGTAGTTTGTGAAGGGTGCTGAGAGTTAGGAGACTCCTATTCCCTGACAGAGCTCCAGTGGCCAGAGTGGTTTAACAGTCAGTCCCTCTTCCCAGAGAATTTTGGGGATTGTAACTCTGAGGAGAATAGGGCGTCTCCTAGCAATTCTCAGCTCCATTTTAACATTAAATTGTTTTTAATGTTATATTTTAAAATAGTCGTAACCTATCCTGGGACCTTTGAGTGAAGGGCTGGTAATAGTTGATGCTGATGAATTAAATTCACCTGAATTAAATGAAAGTAAAAGGTCTTATGTAGTCCAGAGAAACTTGCTTTTAAACACACAAATATCCAGTTGTAGACCCAAATCTTTTTCTATAGTAAGAAACGCTTTAAAATTTTAAGTGATGTCTATACAGCAAACACCTCTCAATAGTTTGGCTAAAATGATATTGTTAATGAGTTTAAGCTGTTGCTGCTTTGGAAAGTTGATACTTAGCATTGGAAAAGACTGATCAGTTACGTGGGATGTAATATCAGTGAGAATTCAGTGGGTAAAAGTGATATTAATGGAAACACTGCTTATTCCAACTAGATGACAATGAAGGCAGCAGTAGCGACACAGCCCCTCTCTTCCAGATGGCAGGGGACGGCAAGAATACAGATGACATCACTCTACCCATGCTGTTCCTGTTCAGCAAGGAAGGCAGTATTATTCTTGATGCCATCCAGGAATATGAAGCTGTAGAAGTGCTGCTATCTGATAAAGCAAAAGACAGAGGTAAGGCCAAACTCTGTACCATGTGAAAAGTAGTCTCTGCCCCAGTTAGCTTACAATCTAAATTTTAGCACTCATGGAGAGTATAGAACGAGATAGGCAAAAGTAATGGGATGGTTGTAGGTCCTGGGAAAATTAGCAATAAATAGTCCAGCTTGCTTTCAAATTGGTATTATCTAAAAATGACTATGAAATGGATTGATTCCATAAAGGAAGCCACAGACCTGAACTTACAAGATCTGAACAGGGTGATTCATGATATATGCTATTGAAGGTCGCTGATTGATTGGGTCACCATAAGTCGTAACCGACTTGAAGGCACACAACAACAAAATGACTATATATACTGCAAAAAAAAGTACATTAAGTATTTTGAGTATACTAGAGTAAATTTGGATGATGATATTTTGGCTTAATAAACCAAAGGATCAGCCCCTTTAGTTGTCCCTTCAAGCTAACAAACAAAAAAGGAAGGTCTTCTATTAATTTTATATAGTTTTCTGTTCTGTCTAAACCAGGAAACCGGTTAGCAGCTTAGTAACAAACCCAGATATTCAGCCAACTTCAAATCATGGCTTTCACTTCCATTTTTGGTTAACAGCAGTTGTTTTGTCCAAACCCAGCAAAGTGCAATTAATCTTAATTATAGACTATGAAGCTGTTCCAAACAAACCTGAGTTAAGGTTAACCACATTATGACTAACTTTTGCTTTGTCATGAATGGGTGGGATTGCTGTAATCAAAATGAATTTATTACCAATTTTTTTTAAAAAAAATATTACTTTGCATCACAATGAGAATATATCGGTATCATTCAGTTTGTGTGGAAGAATTGCAGAAAGAGTTGCTTAAACTAAATTGAAGTGGGGAAGGGCTCTCTCCCTGTATTAACAGTCTTTAATGTCAATACAAGATTAGATAAAGTCTCTAGATGGGGAGAAGACCAAGCAAGAATGCCATTAAAATGTTTATTCTGTGGTAAAATAAATCCATCAAACGCTTCTGGTTATTTTGTACCGGTGACAGTGCAAAAAATATTACAATAAAAATAATAGATCTTCATATCTCCCCACCCCTCCATGGGCCACCTTTGACAGGTGAATGGGAACACCTGTCTGTCAATCATCTGACATAATAAAGTCAGGTGAAAATTCAGATGTGGTTACTGTACCTGCTGATTGGCAGTTACAGCACCACCTTCGAAGACATTCTCCTGGCTCCAAAGAGAGGCTCCCTATAACTGCTGATCATTGGCTGCAGGGACCCCCTTTTAAGTCTCTGCGGAAGGCAAAAAGCCCCTAAAAGCAGCATCTTCCCCTCTGCAGAGAAAGCAATTTGTATTCAGCGCACTTCCTCCAGTGCTTTGAATACAAACTGCTTCCTTTGGAAAGAAAAATTTGCTTTCCTCAGAGCCTCCTTGGCTGCAATAAGGTGTTCCTGACAGGAACTCCCCAGTGCAGCTGATCCCAGCCAGTTGTTGGGGCTTTGGCTGTGCAGTGCTCTCTTCAGGCACTAACAGTCAGCTGAGAGTTAAGGCTTCAAAGCACCTGCAAGCCTGTTTCTGGCTGAGCCGTGACTTTATCTGCCCCACCCCTGATGTCATATATCATGTAAGGTCTAGGGCAGGTGGGCCAACTAGGCACTGCAAGCCTCCCCAATTAAGACCATGAGCTGGAAGTTCTCAACCCCTGTGATGAACGATGGTTTATTGTGTTGTCCAAACCGGTCCATTACAATGCGCTGTTGGCAGAAGTAGTTTTAAGTCTTCCAGATCTTTTAAGCATGCTTTTCTTAAATCAGTTAAATCAACCTAGCATGCTTTTCTTAAATCAAGTATTGCAACATAACTTGGGCACAACCCCCAATGTGGGAAATCTAGAACTAGCCAAATTATTTCCTTCTCAAGCATTTGGTGTCACATTATTTTAACATTTCTGAAAAACAATAGGCCTGTCATAATAGTCTATAGGACTTAGCTTTTGATATATTGACTGAAAGGCTCAGAACTTTTTTTGGTCACTTGGAAAAATCTTGATATAGAAAGTTGGTACAGACATGACACCAAACTATGGTGTATAGGATAGTCTCCAAATTGTGATTTGTACGCTAAATGTATGGACAAAACCATTTTCTGTGGATTCTCTTTTCCTCCTTGTCTTCCCTGAGAGTTTTGGATTTTAGCCGAAACATCAGTCTATGGGGTAAATCGGTGTCCCAAAACATGTTTTGTTGATTCACATGTAATGTCAAACCACAGTTCGTCCAAACTATAGCTTTCAAACTACTTTCAGACCATGTTTCAGGTCTAACCTGACAACAACTTGCAAATCGTAGTTTGTTAGATTCAAGAGCACAGCAAACTATGGGCTGGCTTTGCAGCTGAACAATCTTAGCATCTGTGCTCAAACTTACATATCCCCACTTCCCCGTTGTTTGCTCTGATTTTCCTTGTTTGCAAAACCCATTGATTCCTCTCTCTCACTGCCTAGTTTGACCAAATTGAAGTATAGTTTTCAAATTGTTTGCTCAGTTCAGATGGAATGGCAACATGCAAGAATATTAAGGGAGGAGGAGCCTTAGGCCTGAGCATAAATGGCCAAACCATAATTAGCTGCTAGGTGTGAATGAAGCCTGTGTGGTGCTTTAGTCACTGCTGAGAAAACTTTCAGTCTTCCTGTTAAGACCAGTAATACTTCCTGCCCTTATTTGGCAGAGATCATGTTGTTAAAGAGTGTGAAGATTTCTGTGGTAGCAGCTTACTGTGCTGATAGTTCAACACAGGACAATGAAGCAGAGAGCAAATGGATGTTTTAGTAACGGGTCATCAAGGCCAAATGTCATTTTCGCAGTCTGAGTTATTTCAGACATCCTGGGTAACAGTTAAAGATCAATGTATAACAGTACTAAGGTCAGTCTTGATAGGGGATTGAGAAAGTAGCCAATGGAACTCCAATTTAAGTAAAAATCATGGAAATTATAGACTTGTCAGCCTAACGTCTGTTTTCAGGTACATTGCTGGAAAATATGAAAGCTACAGTTTAACACACACACATGCCATGATACAAACCAGCTTGAGCACTATCCAGCCCAAATTAAGCACTTTGAAATTCTGTTGGTTCCCATGGGGTGCTGTAGCATTAACCTAATTCTGCACAATTGAAATCAGTGGGATTTAAAATTTTAACTTCATCTGAAGTGCAGCCTTGTCATATCATTTTCAGGGTTTAAGTGGCTATGATGTTTGAGATACATGTTCTTGATTAGGGCTGAGTTGGCATTCTCTTTAAATCTGGCTGGATTTCTTCCTCGTGTTTCTAATGGCAAATTTCTGAATTCTTTATCACATTTCAAAGTATTGTTAGTGTGGGCCCCTCATTTTTTTTTTAAAGCTGCTGCTATGCTAATGAATGAATTACCATTGTAAGTTAGAAGATTTGTGGTTTTAAAATGTGTATGTGCTTTTTCCCTTCCTCCTGTGCTATCCTTGGAATGTCAGCAACTATATTTAAAGATAAAATGATTCCAAACTACATTATTGATAGCAGTAAGTACAAAACATCTGTGCATTTTTGCCAAGAATTCTTAAAGCCGTTCCCCTTTGATTGGTAATGTTTGTTTTTACAACATTTAATTTAAGATAATTTAAAATGATCTAGAATTACCTAAACCTTGATTTGTGAGCAGTGTGTGTTTAAAACAATCCGGGTGCTGTTGGCATGCTGTGCAGGTGGTGTACAAAGACGAATATTGCCTAGGAACTTTGGGATCCCTCACAGACAAGATCGATAATGCTAGATAAGCCATTTGAAAAGACCAGCCACTTGTTTCCGATGGAAGGGGTCTTTTGAGCAAAGTATATGAATTGATTCTTGTAGACCTTGGATACTTGCAACATTGCTCCACAGATGTTACAGGCTCAAACTGAAAAACGCCAAACATATGTCGTTAGGGAGTTAACTATGATGTTTATTTTTTATAAAAGCTAGAAAACAGACATAAATTGCAGATGTTTTAAAAATACTGTGTTTCCTCCCCTGCCTCTCTCTTAAGATTTGGAGATGGAAAGCATGGATCAAAAGTCATCTGAAAATGATTCACATAACCAGAGATCAGAAGAGATCTCAGCAGATTTGAACTTGGTCAGTCAAGAGCCAGAACGAGAAGGTGGCTTGGATTCTTCTGCAGAGTCAGGCAGCAATAGCATTTCTCTTACAGACCAAGATTCCTGTTTGCTCAGTCTCCAGGAAACTAGTAGCAGTCAAGCATCAGAACTGGAAAATCACCTTGAGGAACAATCAAAGGCTGAAACTGACTCGAGTCCATCTAACAGCTGGGATAATAAAGGCCAGTCGATGGAATCAATATTAGCTGATTGGAATGAAGACATAGAAGCATTTGAAATGATGGAAAAGGATGAACTATAACTTCTAATAACGTGCTTGTGAGATGACAAAATAGTGAACTTTATGGAGGATGGTAAGGCCCTGATACCTGAAAATTAAAAAGAATTGTTCAGTATTGTGATGAGCAGCCAGGTTTTATCGGCAAAAGCCAGCATGTGTTAAAATTTGTATTGTTTTTGTTTTCCTTGTTTTTGAAAATGGGAATGTGCAATTGACCCATTTGCAGGGTTCCTTTGCATGGTGCTGTAACACAGGAGGTTCATTCAGGGAATGGCTTGGATTCCTCCTATGTTCCAGCTTGCCATGAGTAAGCTTGTCTTAGCCTTGGGTGGCAAAGAATGAATGCAGTGGGATTAATGTACCACTGAGTCTGGATGGCTAGTTGGGGCATGACATCTTGGCACATGAAGGCCACAGGCTGGCTGTTGGGATGATGCTGTTTCAAGGGTCAATACTGTATCTCAAAAGCCTTTTGCAGAGACATGGTAGAAGGTGCTTCAGGCTGTTGTGCCTTTATAACTAGGGCAGAACAACAGGCAGCTGTGATTTGTCCTGTGTCACTTAATATAGTAAGTGTGCTGTACCTCCTTATCACTTCTTCCATTTATTATTTGAAGAATGACCAAGATAACTTGGATTTTTTTTAAGTTCATAGTCAAGAAAGTCTATAAACCAAAGGCAATGTGCTCCATTAGCAAAAATAAAAAATAAAAAAAACAAATTCACAGTTAATTTTGAAACTTGAATCTGGGTAATGGGGCATGGTCTTTTCTCTACACTCCCATTACTTTGATTTTGAACCTTCCACATTAAATGGTGAGCTAAAAATAAGCCAAAACTAGCATCCTTGCTGGGGGTTTTTTTCTGAAAAAGGTACTAAATCAGACTTTATTTCATTTTGCAACTTTAAATCAGCCTTACATCAATACCATCTTTATTTCTGTATACAACTTAAATGTAGTTGCTGTTTTTCCTTTAGGCAAAAAGGCCAGTATGTCCATAGTCTAGTATGAAGTCAAGGAAAGACTGGTATCATGTATAGATTTTTTTCAAAAAAAATTGTAGTAAAAATCCTAGTGTGCTTGAGAGCAATCATGTTTCACAAATGTCTTAAAATGAGCATTTTTTACAAACCCAAATGTAGTTAAAAGGCAAATAAGAATACCGTTGCACCTACACAAGATTGCCAGGCATTGTTTATATATCCAGTCTTCATTACTTCCATTTTTATTGCTTTCATTTCTGATTATCTTTTCTGTAGAAAACTGATTTGACACAGCACAGTGTGTGCTGTGTCCTGTTCTGCCGCTTTGTGGATAAATGTTTTTTTAAATGGAGAACTAGGAAAATGCCTGTTCTGATGCTGTGCAGTGTGTGGGGAAGGGAAGGCTTATATGTTGCAAGGACACCTAATTCCACCACAGGTTCCTTGTCAATGAAGGCCAGACCATTCATTGTTGGAGTGGAAGGCAGGTTTTTGGAGGGCACCAGCAGCATTTCCTAAGGCAGCACTTTCCTTTCTCCATAGAAGTAAATAGTAACCGTTGGGTTTTTTATGTGGGAAAAAGTAAACGTGTGTATATGGGGCACCACTGGTATATGGGCTAAGCCTACTCTCTGCTTTGTACCCAGTGAACCCAGCTGCTGTGGTGTGGGGCAGGTATGCCTTTCTCTCCCATTTCAGACTGTGTCACATAGTGTGGTGCAAATTGTTAGAAATTGGCTGGATATCAGTTATGTATGACCATTTGAAGTCTAAAGTGAGGAAGGATCCTTGTTCAAAAAGGTACAAAGTGAATCTTTCTAAAAGTATGCTAGCCAGGTGGAAACCAGGGTGGAAAATTTTAGCAGACTAATGAATAAAGTGTCCTTTCACTCTTTTCAAATATTTTCATTTATTTGCACATATGTTAGACTTGGGAGGTCTTCAGCATTTTTGTGAAGTACCCAGAGTTTAATTATGTTTAGACTTGAGGCTTGATTTTTAGTGGGTGGGATATTCCTTCAGGGAATTTGAATAGAGGTGTCTCTAAAGTGTCCTTTAGTAACTTAGGCCCAGATTTAGTGGAGAGTGTGTTTTTGGCCATGCCCATAAAACATCTCTATCAGTTTGGGGCCAAATGCACTAAATTTTAAGTTCGACCTGTAAAAAGCGAATGGGTTGTTCTGCATGGCTGAGTTACTAGTGCCATTAGTAAAAACTCCTTAATATTAACTCTGATCTAGGCTAACTTACCCCATCGAACTGCGGTTTTTGTTAGACCTTCAGTAGAAAAAATTCATTTGGTGTTCCTTATAAAGTGATTCTCTAGTCATATTTTTACAAAGCATTTTAGACAGAATACCTGTTTCTTACAGCAGCCACTACATCTTCATTACTTTCTACAAATAATTTATTGAGTATGCTACTTACTTGTACATAGTCCATAATGTGGGTTTTAAGTTGGTGTCTGACGTCTAATATCTGCAAATGGTTTGAATTTTCCTCATTAATTCAGGGATTATTGAAAGATTCCTTTGCCGTTAGAAAGGAGCATCTGGAAGGTGGTAAAGTCTACCTCAGATTTAGGTTGACTTTTTTTATATTTTAATTTTTCTTCATTGCCATAAGCCTGTTTGACAATAACAAGAGGTTTACATGTTTTCAACGAAATTTGGAAACTGTTTTTGGAGTGGTCACCTAATTATGAGTTAATATCTTCATATCACAACAAGCCCTTTTTGGACAAGCATTCCTGTATGTGGTTAAGAGGTGGCCCTTGAGAAAATAACATGAGCTGGCACAATAACAGGGTTCATTTCTAATCAGGATCTTCCTAAACCTGCTGTCTTATACTTCTTTCAGTGTGGTTATTTATAGCAGGTTCATAGAGATTCCAGAGAAGATACTACCCTACAGTTAGGACAACAGAGGAAACATTCTATGAATGCATACCGTACATCCAGATTTTGTAAGACTTTTTACCAGCCCAATTTACAGCCATATATTTTCGTATGATGTAATTTATGAAAAGTCTAATAAGGGGTGCTGTAACACTACTGTTGTTGGGTTTTACTGTCTGGTGATTTTAAGCGTGTACAATATTCTTAAGGGCAACTATGTACTGTGATGTAAAAGTCTGAGCTCAAAGTGTACATAATCCTTGTATATAAAAATGTGTACTTGATTATAATTGCAGATTGTAAAAATTTAATAAAATATGTAAATATTCTGGTCCAAGTGCTAACTTGATTTGTATATTGAAGTGAGTGACAGATGAGCAAGTTCCTCACGATGCACTTTTTCAGGGCCAAATGTGGCATTACCCAAAATGTATGACAGCTGTGTACAGTTTTCCACTCCTCCATATCATTCTCATTTGTCTTGTCCCAGATGTGGGCATGCAGAGTGCGTTTTGGGAAATAGGTATAAAGAAAGGAGACTAGGGGAAAAACAAAATTCCAAAAACCTCTCAAGGCTCAGTAAGCTGCTAGAGTCTTAACGCTGGGGCTCTTTTTAATGAAAGAGTATTGCTTAGGTTTCAGTTTGGGGCAAATGTGCCAGAGCAGCAAATTGTATGAATTCAGTTCTCGATACCAGATTTTAAGGAGGATTCTGGATGATGCCCAGAGGAGGGAAATCAAGTCCTATGAGGAACAGTTAAATATGTTTCGCCTGGAGGAGAGAAGATTAAAGGCAGGGGGTGTGGGCATGGTAGCAGTCTTCAAATTGCTGAATGGCTGTTACACAGAAGATAGAACAGATTGATGGTGTCGGTAGCTCCAGAGGGCAACACTAGAATTTGGTAGAAATTGGAGGGAAACAGATTTCAGCTAAGCCTAAGAGGAAACTTGCAAATGGAAAGGCCATTTGACAATGGAATACACTGCCATATGAATTGGTGAATTCTCCTTTTCAGGAGGAAGTTGCATGAAATGGCTTCCCAGTTCTACGAACAGACATGTGGTTGAAATCCCCTCTTGCCTCCCCCCCATTTTAAAATTAAGCTTCATTTTTTAGGGCTTCAAATGGCATTTAAATATAAAAGTAAATATTTCTAAAACTGTCAAATGCGTAAGTAGAGTGCTTCAAGAGGGATGGAGGACTCGGTGGCCCTCCAAATGTTGCTGAACTACAACTATCTTCCTGACCATTGGCCATGCTTTGTCTAATGGCAATTGGAGTCCAACATAATCTGGAGACCCACAGGTTCCTCAGCCCTGCAATACAAGATTCCTTAGGTAAATGGCTTTCTACGCTGCCAAAAGAGGACCAAAAGTTTCTTGTTATCAAGGCATTTCAAAAAGTTTTAGACTGCTGTGAGATACAGACTTCAACAACAAAAAAGGGAAAGGGAGAAGGCACAGATAATGCTGAGATATTCATAAGCCTTCCCTCTGAAAAGGGTATCCACAGAAGGGCAGGTGCGAACAGGACCTTCTCTGTTATGGCACCCTGCTTATAGAATTCATTCCCCAGAGGGTCTCACCTGGTGCCTATCTGAATGCATTTTTGGTACCAGTTGAAAACTATTTTTGCAACCATTTAGACTGAGATATGTTTGCTGCTGTCTTTTATGTACTATGTGAGCTGCCCTGGAAATACCTTCTGAAGTTCCTTACAACTTCTTACGTAAATATATATAACAGGATTGTTTACTGGGCTTTAATAAGGGCAGTGCAACACATGCATCTAGACATCTTACCTCATGATCTAGGCAGTGTTGATCATAGACCAACTCTCCACTGGATGAGGTAAACAAAAATAAAAACGCCTCACATATGGGAGGGAGGTGAAGCATTCAAGTGCTCAGAATTAAGTTTATTGAGCTCAGCACATTGTGAAAGTTTTCTATGTTTGGACACAACCTACTTGAGTCTTTTTTCTCCAACTCATTTGCAAGAAAGTTAGCTTCCTCCTCTTTTGTTCTTATTCAATGAGGTACTACATAAAAACCAAACACATGGATTGTTAATGACACATCCACAGATGGGTTTAGTAATTTTTAAAATGCTTTGGAAGGAAATTTATCCTTTCTCTCATTCCCTCCAAATTGGCCCTTCCTTGGTATGAGGTAGTTGCTATAATGAAACAATGCACCCAAAATTTATATGCCTGTTGTGAAATGAAATGAGAAAGGAACTATTTCAATGGAAGCAAGGATGGTCTTTGCATATATACTTACTTTTCTAATTTAATTCCAGCATCTAATCTACCCTCATATTAGAGAATCATAAAAGATTACTGAGCTGCTATTTCAGGCAGCAGCTCTCTCTGACACACTGAATAACTGCATCTCCCTGTGACTCATTCAAATGAGTTATTAATAGATGGGCTATCATGATGCTGTTTGGAAGGGTATGTTTTATCCAAGTACCCACATATCTGGTTTCTCTCAGCAATGAATTTTCCCTTAAACCTTGTATTTAAAGGTTTTGATCAGACTGAGGGGGGCAGGACAAGATGGCGGCAGGTATGCAGTCCGTTTACTGTTCTAATTGTTTGTTTTAATTGTTCGAACAAGGGCCATAATACTAACTAGCCTGCTGGAAGCCCACTCATTTGGCTGTTCCCTCGGCTTTTCCCTTTTGGAATTTGTGCTTGCTGGTCAGCTTCTTATCTTCATAAGGGTGTAAATCTGCCATCGTTAATCACAGCGTCTGGGGAGCTGCCAAAGTTTTCATACTACTACAAGCAGAAGCAGAAGCCCAATGCTTGAAACTTCCCCTATCACTTTTTTAACAGCATACCCTCCCTGCTGCTTTTGTGAAATGGTTTTAACAAGGAAAAAGTGTAAAGAACTAGAGGGGAACCCCCAGTCAGATGAAGTGCTCCAGCTCGACCAGCAACCGAAGATTACTCAATTCTTTCCTCCCACGACACTGGATACTCACCTCCCTATAGAGGAATCGCAGACTCCATCTTGCCTACCCCCTCCGATTCTGGATTGGTCTCTAGATCATGTAAATGACATTTATGAGCTGAAAGGAGACCCTTCCTCACAATCTCTTGCCAAGGAACTTGCACTTGCTGACCGTCATCTCTCCCCAGAACCCAAGCAGTCTGATTCAGAGCTGGCACAAGAGAGTTCACACCTTACAGACACAGAGCGTCCTGCTAGACTTTCTACAACCTCTTGTATGGGAGTAAACTTAAATAACACCTCTTTGACAGGTTGGACACTCCTGATTCTAGATGAACTAGAGTGTATTAAAACCTTTCTTTCTGAGTGCAACGCTCTCTTGAACACCCTGGCGTCAGTTGCCAAGACGTTACACCCCAACACGGCACCCTCAATTGGAGAAGTAGGTGCTTGTTACTTTCGGAAGAAGAAATCTAAGGCGAAGTCCTCTTCCCTGCCCTCTCAACTTCGGGCAGGAAGGACCAAGCATCATCCTTACCCAAGCGCCGAAGGAACACTTTTCTAAAGAAATCAAAGAACGTTAAGAACTTCAAATTACCTCCCTACAAGAGATTAAATTACAAGCCGCTCTTTGCCTTGCTGAAAACTCCATCTGAAGAGCCTCCCCTTTCCTCCAGAGGGAAGCTCCTTCCAGTGAACTCTATGGAATCGGGGAGGGCAAAGGAGAAAGAACTTGTTGATTCCGCTACTAACACTCTGACTATATGTACGGCCATCCAGTCTCCCCCCTTAACAGTGCGGGTCCCATCTTGCATCCCGGTTCCTTGCCCTAACCTCTGCATGCCTACGCAGAATGGTTTGACTCTTAGTCCTCCACCCAGAGGGCATTGGAACTTGATTTGGATTCAGAACAAAATGGCTTTTCTCAATTATCCCAAACCCCCCCCCCCAATACCATCCGCAACACCTCTCTAAACTTCGGTTCTGGGAAACCCTGAAGCCTTTTCTCCCAACCCAACTTTATTTATCTGACATTTTACACATCGATTTTCTTTTTAACAGTCTCAATACGGCGAGTGCAATTGTTACTTTTAAGAAATCTGCCACCGCAAAAATGGTATATGGCCTAAAGGAGCGCTTAGGAAATTCCGGCATCTACATTCGGAGATATTTTGAAAATATGGCCCCTCCCCAGCCCCTTTATCCTTCATCATCTACCTACATGAAGAGACCCACTTTACCTAACTCTGCGCCAAGTCCGTCAATCTACTCTCCATCTATTCCTCTCCCCACCAATCCATCAGAAATCCAAGTTTCATTAAATGCCTCTCTTGAAGACCCTCGAGAACCAGAAGACCTCCAGTTGTTGGAAGTTTTTGAAGACTTACCTAGAGAGGAGCAGCTGGCTATAATTCACAGAGTGGACCGCCTTAGAATGGCCCTGTCAGCGCTGCAAATTAACAACTCCACTCATTCTACACACAGAAGGGCAACAAGCCATCATGACCTCGCAGACGAGAAGCGGGAACCTTTTGACTGGATAGGGGCTCAATACCTCCAACCTCATGAACTTGGTTCCCCATCAGCAATGAATGGAACCCCAGATGCACCCGTGCAAATTTTGCCTAACTGTGATCGTACCCCGAACTGCTGTGTCATGACTTCCCCTTTGTCAGTCTCGACACTTACCAAAGAGCCTAACTGACTTCATTCAGGGATCAAGTCTTTGCCTATTACAAATATCAAACACAGCTCTTCCCAGCTCACTTTACTATCCTGGAATGTGGCTGGGTGAGCCAACATTGTTGATAATCAATGTGTATATTCCCCCTTTAACTAAGAAATATGAAATCAGAGCCGTATGGTCTAAACTGGAGAAGTTTATCGAAAAACTCCTAAATGAGCACCCCAAAGCCCTAGCATTGATTGCTGGCGATTTTAATGCTAGGTTAGGAGCTAATAATAATGAGTTATATGCCCATTTTCATTTATTGCCACCTGAAGAAGAGTCGGAGCACCCTCTTCCGCAGAGACAATCAAAAGATCATAAATGCAATTTTGCAGGGCTCTGTCTTACCCATCTGAGTCATTCTTTAGATCTTATAGTTCTTAATGGCTCTACAGGGGGTGACTATCAGGGCGAATTTACCTTCCTATCCAACCGTGGCACTTCAACGATTGATTACGCCATGTTGTCTTACAAGCTTTTTAATTGTGTGGACTTTTTTGAGGTAGGCGCGAGGGGGGACAGTGATCACCTCCCATTGCACCTGGTTTTAAACCTGAGCGACCATGTATTTCTCAAAAAGAATGAACCGATGTTGAATCTTTTGGCGGAGTTTAGATGTGCTCGATTAAAATGGTCCCCGAGTCTGGGTTCTAATATGAAAATTTTGTTTACAGTCTGAGCTGGCCCAATCGTACCGTAATGATGTAATATCCACTCAGTCTTCCGTTTCGGCAATTGATTGTTTCCAAAAATTTATTCTTTCTATCCGCCAATTTTTAGCTCCAAAATGGCTCAACAGTTCAAGGTCCCTCCCAGATCACTCCAAACCCTGGTTTGATAAAGAATGCATTATGTTAAGGAAAGTATTAAGGGACAAATATCGGGAGTACAGATCTTTAAAAACTCCTCTTCTGTCTGAGGATTACTTTGAGACTAAAAGAAGTTATAAAGCTTTAGTCAAAAAAAAGAAATTAAATGCTAAAAGGGAGGATTGGGAAAACCTGCTGAAAGCAGTCAGAACGGGTGATCAATGCAGATTTTGGAAATTGGTGGCCAGGGGTGGCCAAGCAGTCGCTGGGAACAGGAATTTTCACATTCCCCCTAAGGTCTGGGAAGCTCATTTTGGCTCAATATTTGCTAAGTCATCGCCCAAAGATCAGGTAAAGGATGATTTGTCTTATTTAGATTCACTTCCAGAGTGGCTCCCGGTCTCAGTTGCAGAAATTGTGTCTCTTATTGACAAACTTAAAGCAGGTAAGGCCCCCAGAAGCGATAATGTGCCTCCTGAACACCTTAAAGAGAATGCAGATTGGTGGGCCCCACTACTGGCTGCACTTTTTACCCATATTGACAGAACAGCATATATACCAGTAGACTGGAAACAGGCGATTGTTATTCCCCTTTTTAAAAAAGGGAACCACCAGGACCCTGCTAACTATCGCCTGATTAGCCTATTAAGCATAATTACCAAGCTCTATTCTGCCCATCTTCTTGATAAATTTCATGACTGGCTCGAGGCGAACAAGATTTTAGTAGAGGAGCAAGCTGGCTTCAGGATGGGCCATTCCACCCTTGATCATGGACTGGTGCTGCAGCATCTAGTGGAAAAATACATGTTCCCCCCCCCCCCCGGAGGTGCACTGTTTGTGGCTTTCATTGACTTCAAAGCTGCGTTTGATCTGATTCCCAGAGACAGACTTTGGGAAAGATTGAGGGACTATGGTATGGAAAGCCGGCTTCTCATCTTGATCCAAGGTCTGTATAAATGTACCTCTCTTAGAGTCAGATGTAACCAGGGAGGAGGGTTATCTGCTTCAATCCCCACCATTAACTGTGTTAAACAGGGTTGCGTTCCTGCGCCGTCCCTGTTCAACTGTTACATCAATCCACTAATTTCCCATTTGGCTGGAGAGAATGTCCATCCCCCTAACTTAGCCGGTAGACCTTTGCCAGCACTTCTGTATGCTGATGACGTGGCTCTCCTGTCCCTTTCTTGCGTGGGTTTGCGCCGGCAACTATGGGCACTTGGAGCTTTTTGTGATCTAGAACATCTTACAATCAACCACGATAAATCCAAGATTGTAATATTCTCTCACAGGAGAGTTAAACATCAATGGCGTTTGAATAATCGCCCGATTGAACAAGTTTCATTCTATAAATATTTGGGCATTATTTTTCATTCATCCGGCCTTTGGTCTACGCACTTTAAAAATATCAGCGATAGTGCCCAGAGAAGTATCAGGGCAATTGTCTCATTTTATTTTGCAAGTGGAGGCCAATATGTCCCGGCAGCTATGGCGATCTTTAACGCCAAAGTTTTACCCCAAATGCTTTATGGCACACAGTTGTGCCCTTTGGCTAATTATGCCTTGTTTGAAAGTGTTCAGTCAAAATTCATCAGGTGTATTTTGGCCCTGCCTACTTGTGTTCCAAATGTGGCACTTCGCCGTGAGGTTGATACTCTGCTGATTGAGTCGAGGGCTTGGATCTATAGAATAAATTTGTGGCTCAGATTGAACTTTGCTCCCCAGGGGCTTGCCCCTTTAATCTTTCAGGATCCGTTTCAATCACTGTGGAAGAGGGCGGTGTTCCACAAGCTTCAGTCCCTAGGATTTTCCCAATCTGTTATTTCCCATTTGGGCTTCTATAAAACCAAAGAACTACTTGCACAGCGTATAAGAGACACAGAATTTCAGCACAACATGTCTTTATTGCCAGCCTTTCCATATATTTGGCCCAGAATAAAAGTGCCTGCTTTAGCCTCTTATTTGTCATCATTAAGTCTTCCTAAATATAGGAAGGCTTTTTCTTGGGCCAGATTTAATGTCTTGCCTTCTGCAGTCCTAGAGGGTAGGTATAAGAAAGTTCCCCACCTAGAGAGATTTTGCATTTGTAACACGGGGGCGGTAGAGGAGGTGGAACATGTTATTCTTCATTGTCACCTCTACTCCAACCTCCGATCACGATTCATCTCCCCTTGTCTCTCCAACATAGGGGCCAGCACCCATGGTAAAAACAAGTTGTACCTTTTACTGGAAGATCGTGTCCCTTATATCTCTGACATGGTTGCAAGATTTTGTGTTGCTGCAATAGCCCGCAGGAAAAGTCTGATCTCAACTTTAAATTGTTAATACTCTGTTTATGGAAGTATGTTTACTGTGCAAAGCCGGTCTTCGACCGAATAGTATTAGTATAGTTCTATAAATTTTAAGGCTGTATTGTATGTTTTTTCTTTTTTCTTTTTTTAATGTATATATATATATATTTTAATTGGTCTTTGACCGTAATAAATTGTTGTTGTTTGATCAGACTGTCATGAAAAGGGTGCAATGCATTTTTACCTTAATTCTTTAACGCAGTGGAAATCCACTCTGTCCTTAGTATTATGCTAATTTCAAGCTTTAATCCATTTATTTAAATGCCATTCAATCACTCACATTGTGGATTAAAAGGAACCAGATTTGAGAAATCACTTTTAAAAAAAAGGATTTGAACCTGAACGCTGAGACAAGCGCACTTGGAACTTGCACTACAGGTTTCAGAACTATAAAGGACAGCTAAGCACATGGCTGTACAACACCACAGGGAATCAGGTCAATCTCAGAAAAGATGGACAAGGTAGCAATCATGCTGGAGCTTTTAGAATCTGCATCAAAATCAGATATGGCTAGCGTCCTCCAACATGGAATCAATATTAAATAAGAGTTTTCTTCCAGAAGAGCCGAACTAGTGTATGGAGTAGCATACTGTACTTCCAGTATTTCATTTTCCAGAATATTTAAAAAACAGTGTTTAAGATTATATTGCTTAATGTTTAATGGGTTGTTTTCTATGGCTGCTTCATTTTCTCTGAGCTGCTCTAGGTGATGGCAAAAAATATCATCTGCTGACAAATGAAGAAAGATTTGAATCCAAGCTATCTTGGCCCATATACTTTTTTCCTACATCAAAATCAGGACTGTTTCCTTTCAAAGGAGAGCATGTACAGTAATCACATGCTGAATTACAAGGTTCTCATACAACAGAATCCTTGCCCATAAACATGTCATCTTTTGGCCCTTCATCTGATGAACTCTAGTCCACAAAATTTTATATACCATAATAAACATGTCAGTCTTTAAGGTGCCACAAGAATCTGTGGTTTTTGCTGCGACAGAGTAACACATCAGCTATCCCTCTGGAAATATTTGCACTAGTCTTTATTGTGTGAAGAGCTATTGAAAACTGGCAGTAGATGGCACTAAACACTAAGAAAAATTGTTACATACCTTAAAAAACAAGAATTGCCTTGCTGAATAGACCTAAGTCCCTACTCAGTACTTGTTGTTTCAAACTGTAGCCATCCAGGTGCCTCTAAATGTTCACATGCAGATTATACATAGCAATGGCCATCTCCTCACCTGCTCTCCCCAGCATCTGGTACCGATGACTATCCCACTTCTGTACATGGAGGTTTAATTTTGCTATCAAGGGTAACAGGAGGAAATCTCCCACCCTCTCTGAATTCGTCCAGTCCTTTTAACCATAAAAACTACAGACCAATATCCCACTTTGTCACAGTGAATCCTACATATTTGTTAAGTGAAGGACTCTTCTACTGCTTCCATGCCCAACCCCTCTGTTAATCAACTTCATTGGGTGATCTCAAGTTCTAGGAGAGAGAGAGAGAGGTGTCAAATGAAGTTGTTTGGCTGGGCAAAAGGGCTCCACCTTGGAACTGTTTATCCAGAGCTTATAACAAACGCAAAATATAATTGCATTGACACAACACAACACGGAGTTCAGAATTTCTTCCAGGTTAACAAATCATAGAAGTAAATAGCTCATTCCTTTCATGAAGCCAAACATATCCAACTCTTGCAACAGTTCACCATCCCAGAACTGTACAGTATATGATTTGGACTTTGAATTATTCTCATATCAATGCTTGCATAAGAAACCTTTTTTTTTTAAAGGTAGATATGGCATCTACCACATTACTACAGGTTTTTTTGCGGTGGAAATGATGGAGTTAAAAGACCCTTCCTAGGGTAATCAGCTTTCAAGCCTCTGTCTCTCAAGTGCTCTGAGGCAGGCAGCACACACCACCTGCTCTAGGAGCATCTTTGCATCGCCTCCTCTCCTGTCTAACAAGGAGACTAGGACAAGGCTGTGTTTGCCACATGGAATGGGCAGGAAGACTAGAATATGGAAAGGGGAGAATGGCAGACGAGAGTGTAAAGGGAAAGACAAAAGAACCAGCTAGAAGGGCACTGAGTTGGAAGTGAGTATCTACAACATTGGTGTTAGAGTCACATCAGAGAACAAGAGTGTGGACAGAAAAGACAATCTTTATGGAAACGCCAGCATCCAGATGAAGCCACAGTTCCATTGGAAATACATTGGCTGGCGATGTGTTTAAAATCTTTTTCTGATAGGGTGGTGCGAGAAGAAATGGTTGTGTTTCTTTGCATATAAATAATATTGTACCTGCAGCAGTACATCTTGGTGTGGAGTGTTCCTGTTCATGGTTCCAGCCAGCTGCTTCTAGACTACTCCCTTCTCCCCTACTTTCTGTAAGTCAGTGTTCCATGCCTTCTCGCGGAGCTCCTCCCACCCCTGAATGGTTTTCTACATTTCTCTTCCGGGTACTGCTACAAATGTTGGGATTCCCTGAGTCTGCCAACAGTACGTGGATGGTGCTGTTTTTGGCTAGCTAAGGATAGAATGAGTTCACTGTGAGTATAAAGAGGATTTTTCTGAGCTTTTCTCTTGCTCATAGATCCCAACTATTTGGATTGTTCTGAACTGTTTTGATTTAGATAGCGCAGAGTCCGTGCTTAAGCCTCCCCTGTTGTCATTGCTGCTTTTCCTCCCATCCGCCACAAGAGACCTCCATTCACAACACTGTGCTGCACAGCAGGCAGGGAGCCAAGTGGCAAGAGGGTAAAGAGGAGGTGCAGGAGGTGGTGGTGCAGCCGCAGCTGCTGCTGCTATGGAAGCCCCTTCCCTCTGAAGTGACAGGCGGCGTTTCTGGACTCAGACCTATTTCTGCCTTCATGACTTAGGGCTCCTTTATACATTACAAACATTATGAAGGCAAAGTTCATCACTTTTATGCTGCAGGGATAGTGGGAAATTCAAGCATGTGCTTCACACGCTACCCAATCCAGTCCTTCATGTAGAATTCATGTGCATAAAGGGGGGGGAGTATGTGGCAATCCAGAGCTATGAAATAGGGCATCATCCATATGCAGCCAACTCTTATTTCTCCATTCCACTGGTGTTCAAGGAGCCAGTGGAAACCCTCCAACTGTGTATGGTGGGCTGTGTGGGAGCAATCAAAGCAAGTCTTACCTCAGACAGGGCAGAAGTGCTGTTGGTCAGTAGGGACCCTGAGCCGAGTTCTCTTGTTCTTGATGGGGTTGCACTCCCGCTGAAGGATCAAGTTAGTTAGGGGTGCTTCCGGAGGCAATATCCTCAGGACCATTACATCTCTTTTTAACTGGACAGCTAAGATAAGAACATTTTCCCCTCAGGCCTTTTATAATGACCGAGGCTGTGAGCACACTAGTGGCCTACAGCAAAGCGTTTCCATTTGGCCACATGTGGACGGGGAATGGGTTGATCTGCTGATCAGTTGCAAAATCTCTTTGAAGTGAATTTTTTTTAAAAAGGAACTTGAGCCACTCCCACCAGATTTTACAGTAAAAAGTGGCAGCGTTTGACTAATGTCGTGTGTCCCCGTTTTCAGGAAAAAAGAACTGGAGATGTGCTAGAAGCAGCAGAATAGTGAGTGTTTTTCTACCCTGAGTCTCTCTCTCTCTCCTTCCCACCCTCCTCACCCCCGATTTCTGCCAGCATAGATTGCTTACATTTATAGATTATGGTGTTACTGGACTTTTGTACTCTTGGATTATGATTTTAATAAAGCTATTTTTATTATGTATTTTTTGAACTCCTTGCATCTGGGTTGGGGGACTTGGCTTGAAGCCAGACAGAAATAAATATTGACAGAGCAGGAAAGGAACATTTTTGCACCTACACTCATTCATTACAACTTCTCAAGAGAGATCCTGCTTGCATAGCACAGGGGCTCCCTACAGGCCTTCTAATTATAGCACATCATTTGCAGGATGGAGTTTGCTGTGCCCCAGTGCCATTCCGCCCCCCCCCCCGCCACCTCTACTCAAGGTGAACAACAGATAGGGATTCTGTCTGAAATCAAAGGTGCTTATCTTTGGCTGGATCATTTGCTATTCCCTCCCTCCCCATACCAACATCTGACACACACAGGCCTGCACTCAATGTTAGAGCAGACCCACTGAAAATAAAGAACATCCCTAGTTTAGGTTCATTAATTCCAATTACTCTACTTTGAGTTCATCTCAGCTGAATACAACCCAAAGGCTTAGAGGTGTATTCAGCTGAGATTAACTCAAAGTAGACCCATTGAAATTAATGAACCTAAGTTAGTTATGTCTATTAGTTTCAAAGGATCTACTCTGAGTAGAACTAGCATTGAAGGCTACCCCCTTAACACCTAACATTCAGTAGTTGCAACAAGCTTAAATCATGAATGATAGAGGTGGATGTAATAAGATATACTAATATCCCTATTCAAACATATCCAACATGTTTTAGTCAACTGATCCCTGTAGCACAGGGACAAGAAAGCTGTGGCCCTCCAAGTTGTGGACTACAACTCCACAGGCAGCATTTCTGATGGTCAAAGCATCTTTCAGGTGGAAGAGTGAGGAGCCCCAATCCTGTGTCTGTATCTTGGCTGTCTACACAATGGTGGGGAAGATCTAAAGAGGTTAGCTTGCTTTAGGCTCATTGGCTCCTCTGTGATTTAGAACCCAGAGTGCTGAATGGGGGGGGGGGGAGAAGCTTACACATGCAGAGCAGGCACTCCACTACAGATCTCCCTACCAATACAGACGGAACAGGATAGAGGCAGGAGGCGTAGTGCAGAGACCTGATGGGCACTTTAGTGGACTCAAATTCTCTCACACACAAATTTCAGCAAATAAGTCATCAACTGGAGGAGACATTCTGCTAAAACCTATGTATATTTTATAAACAGCAAGCGAGCATGGAATCAATTATTCACTGTCCCTTCCAACAGAATGTATTAGTCTCAGATAATTCTCTACCTCTGCCCATGTCTCAGCCACAACTGAAATCATCAAGACATTTTCTGACCCAGACTGCCTTATAAAATAAAGGATGCAGTACTCACTTCTTCAGGAGCAGAGAAAAATATACTTCTCACATTTCTATGCTGCCCTTTCTCTATAATGAGCTCAGAGCAGCTGGCATGGGATTCTCTTCATTTTTTCCCCTCACAACAACCCTGTAAGGAAACCTTGAGAGACAGTGTCTTGCCCGTTATTTTAGGGCTCAGTTTAGTGAGGGCAGGGATATCAATGTATCAATCAGAGGGTAGGTAACAGTGCATGGAGTGACCATCTAGGCTACTGAAAAGGCCTCAAACACAATCAAAGGGAGCAGATAGAATTAAAAACTCTTGTACAAAGAAGTAGCAATTTAATTAAGCAGCAATGCAATTAAGAGTCTCTCTGTCCTCTTCTTCTCCACAGCGGCAAGAAGATAAGTTTATGGGAAGGTAGTTTCCTCTTTGCTTTGCAATGAAGAACTCCCTGGATCCAGAAGTGTTAAATAACTATTGCCCAGTGGCTAATATCCCCTTTTTGGGCACCGTGACTGAGAAGGTGGTGGCGGTCCAACTTCAAGCATGCTTGGAGGAAACATTACTTGGATCTGTTCCAGTCTGGCTTCAGGCCTGGCTATGACACAGAAACTGCCCTATGACATATGTAAGGAGAGAGATGGGGGAATGAGACCCTGCTCGTTCTCCTGGATTTCTCTGTGGCTTTATTGTTTATGCGTTGTTCTAATTAGCAACTTGTGCAAATCGTTGTACATGATCTGACTTTCTACATGATCTGCCCCTGATGAAGGCAGGAGTATTTCCAGCCGAAACGCATTGGGCATACCTTTTAAAAATATTTTTACAATAAATCTCCAGACTTTGATTCACCCACATTTGCCTCTTCTCTTGACATCCTAGTTTTTCTCCCCCTTATTCCTGCTTTTGATGCTGCTGACCATGGTATCCTTCAGGAACGTCTCCTGGAGGTGGGGGTTGGGGGCACTGTGCTTCAGTGGTTCCGCTCATACCTCCAGAGCCACTTCAAAAAAGTATTTATGGAAGGCTACTGTTCAGCATCATGGGAATTTGCCTGTGGTGTTCCATCTTGTCTCCCATGCTATTTAACATTGGTATGAAGCCACTGGGAGCTGTCATCAGGAGATCTGAAGTGAGGTGCCATCCATATGCAGAGCACACCCAGTTCTATCTCTCTATTCCATATGAATCAGGAGAGGCAGTTGAGGTGTTGATCTCGTGCTTGGAGGCATTGATGGACTGGATGTTGGCCAATAAATTGAGGCCGAGTCCTGAGAAGACAGAGATGTTATGTGCCCAGAGTTCTCATGTCCAGGAGGTGAGAAGATGGCCTGTTCTGGATGGGGTTGCTCTTTCCTTGAAGGAGCAGGTCTGCGGCCTGGGGGGTGCTCCTTGATCCAACACGGTCACTGGAGGTTCAGGTGGCCTCAGTGACCAGGAGTGCCTTTTTACAGCTCTGCCTGGTTTGCTAGCTTTGGCCCCTTTGGGGCAGAGATTATTTTACCACAATACTCCATGCTCTGGTAACTTCCAGACTGGATTATTGCAATGCACTCTACATGGGGCTGACCTTGAAGATATTTCAGAATCTTCAACTGGTCCAAAATGCAGCAGCCAGATTACAGGCGGGGGTTAATTTTACAGCTCATATGACCCTTCTTTTAAAACAGCTGCATTGGTTGCCAGTTTGTTTCCAGGCCTAGTCTAAGGTGCTCGTGTTAGTGTTTAAAGCCCTAAGCAACTTAGGTCCCAAATATCTGAAAGACTGCCTCCTTCCTTACAGATCCTCTTGGGTGTTGAGATCAGCAGAAGGGGCCCTTTACCCTCAGAAGCTCAGGGTGGTGGTGGCCCAGGAGACGGCATTCTCTGTGGCTACCTCTAAGCTATGGAGCTTCCTCCCCACTGAGGTGCGTCTCGCAACTTTATTGTACAACTTTCAGCAAATGCTGGACTCACCTCTTTACCCTGGCCTTCAATGCTTGAGATGTATATTTTTAGGACCACCCTATTTTCTGTGATGTTGTTTAGGTTGTTTTTAAGTGTTTTAATTATGTGTTTTAAAGTTGTTGTAACCTGCCCTGGGACCTTGGTTGAAATACAGGTAATAACAGTTAACAACAGCAACAATAAATACCAAGAGACAGAATTCTGACTGTTGAAGGGAAGGAATACCTCCTATTCCTGGCAGAGATCTAGAAGGCCCAAACTGTGGCCTGTGATCCTGGTGTTCTTAAACCTAGAGCCCTGCAGCTCTGGGCGGATTGGCTTGTTTAAATGCCAAGATTCCATCTCTGGAAACCACTGAAGTGGGCTGAGGGAGTGTTGGAGCAGCAACAGCAGTTCTGTAGAAAACGGTGTAAATCGTTGTAAAGAAACGTTTTTGTTAATGTGAAGGAGTCAGGAAGGGGCCAGCCCTGTGTGGTACCCGACTAGAAGTTTCAAGCGTCATTCTCTAGGATCTCCAGGTAAAGGATCTCAGGTAGCAATCTGGGAAATAACCTTGGAGAGTTGTTGGCTATCCCCATAAACAATATTGGGTTAGATGGACCAATGGTCCGAGTCTGCATTAGACATCTTCACATGTTCCTGAATTCATCATCTACCCACATAACATGAGATTACACAAGGACCATGTTTTTTATCTTGGTACTCAAGCCTCTTCATTTTTTTTTTTTTTTAAAAGAGCACCTACATCAGCTATTAAATTCCATCAATGCATTTGCTACATTTTCCACATTAAGATATTTTTAAAATGTGGAACATTGCCATAAGACATAGATGTGGAGATCAGAGAGCGTGCACATAGGTATGCACCCACACGAAATCTGATCTTAAGTATGATTTTTAGACTGGTGTACTTGGGGAATGCACTGTGTGTGTATTGCCTTCAAGTCGATTCCAACTTATGGCGACCCCATGAATGGGGTTTTCATAAGGAGCTGCGAGGCTATGTGGGGATTTGAACCCGGGTCTCCCAGGCCAAAAAGCAACATAATTATAATTTTTGTTTTCATTCATATGCACTGTAAACATCTTGTAGTTAGATCCAATTAGACTTGCAGCACGTGAGCCCCATGTTCATTAGTACTTACTCCCAACAATGTGTATAGGCCAGCAGCCTCGATGTGGTAGGATTTTAATTCCAATGAAAGTGATAATGAAAAGTATGTTGATTTGGATGATCAGTTTTTATTTTATTTCTTTGATGTATCCTCAAGGAAAGTAAAATTAAAATAAAAGAATTTGGTTGTTGGCTCACTTGGTAAGCTTTAAAGTTTCAGGTCCTAGATTCTCATATGCTTTGTGGCAGCTGGAGCTGAATGCAATTTTAAAACATTTTTATAAATTAACTCTGAAACCTCTTCACTTCTCACAACACTTCTTTTTTTTCTGGAAAAAACCCTGAAATGGGCAATGCAATCCCCTCCACCCAAATATTTCTCCACATGCTTGCAAATATACAAATATGCAAGCTGAATTATAATATCCACAAAATTTAGGAAGTTTTATTACTGACTGGCAAAGCTAAGGAGATAAGTGAAATATTTTCCCATGCTATTTTAGTATACCCAACCACCATCCAAGCTTTTTTACATTTCCTACTTATTTGATTAACTCCACAGAAAAATAACAGGTGCAGAGATTTCCAAAGATTTGAGGGCAGTTTGAAAGCAAGATCTCTGCTGATGGTACGTGTACACTCATTCCACTTGGTGGTAGAGAGGTTTTGTATGCTTTTGCTTGGTTTCAAAAGCCTGCTTGATCAGAGGAGACAGCGGGACAAAAGATGTGTATGCACACATAGTCGTATTTGTAATTTTTTGGTTCATTTTTATTTGCTTATGTCTGCTGTAAAAAATGTTTAATAAAAATCTGAAAAAAGGAAAAGATGTGTACATACATTGCATTTTAATTTTATTGTAATTTTTAAAAGAATTGTAAAACACCCTGGGAACCTGTTGAAGGGTGGAGCATAAACCAAGTGAGTAACAGAAATAAAGCCTCTTCGCAAACCACTTTCAACTCTTTAACATTTTGCCACTAATCTAAGCAGTGCCATAATTACTTCTTACTAAAAGTGACTACCAGTTTGGAAGTGAAGCAAGGCCACTCCACCCCCAAAATAAAGTACCGGTTTCTATATAATTGAGGGACAAAGGATGATTATTTCTTAAATCCCTGTGAACATCCACAACAGAATGTTGACGGCAGCGGAATCTATATAGATAAGAAATTGAGTAACTCAGTCCACTTTCTAGAGGTGGAATTCCCTGGTTCCTATGAATGGCGACCAGCCACAATGACTCTGAACGCCAGGTGCTGGAAATCACAGGTGGGGAGAGTGCTGTCACACTTAGGTCCTGCTTTTGGGCTTCCCCTAGGTATCTGATTGGCCACTGTGAGAACAGGATGCTGGCCTAGGTTCTAGGTCACTGGCCTGATCCAATAGCTCTTGTTATATTCTTCTGTTCCTTAGACCCTGTTTTTTCCTTCCTTGGGGCAGAACTGAGAATTGCCTATAGAAGGATACATCCAAAATTTTAATATTGCTGTAATTGGGAAGACGCATGCCCATCCAGAAAGAGCAAAATGTAGCAGCAAAAGTTGGATTTTTCAATATGAAAAAAAATTGGACACTGAAAAATGCAGTATGGCTGCATGCAAGTCAATGGAGCAGAAGCTTTTGCATTCTACTGCAGCCTCCCAGACCTCTCTAGCTGTCCCTCAGAACTCTCCCCAGATCAGATCCCTTACTGGACCTGCCTTCCATTCCAACTGGAATGTGTCCATGAGTTCCGATAATGCTTCTTGAGTACCTGGATGGAGAATAGGGTGTGTGTGTAGAAACTAGCATACTGTACAAAAGGAAGAACTTACATTTGTTGTTTCACTTTGCTGATATATGGGCCTCAGAAAGCTGCTTAGAAGGAAAAGTGGCCATCAAACTGATAAAGGTCTCCTGTGTCCGCTATACAGCAATAAAGTCATCAGGATAAAGTCTGGCAGCAAAGCCCCCAAATTGAGCCTTGTAGGACTTTATAGCACCGTGAGGGAAAGTTTCAGGAGAATGAGAAAGAAAAGCCTCCCCTCCTTTTCAGAACCTTGAACAGCACTACAAGGTTCCTCTTCCAGGCTAGCTGCCTCGGGAACTGGTCTCCCCTCTTCAGGGATGGGAATACACTGCAACATGCTGGTGCAGGTCCCCACTTCTTCTACATGTTATTTAACTTGTAAGTCATGTAAATAAATAGATCCCGCATATGTGGATCCTACTCTTCTTTTGGGTTCAGGGGGATAGACTCATCTGACTTGTAATTCCTTAAGATTGCGAAACCTGTCATACGTTTTTGCCTACAGATAAAGATGATCATTTGTAATGGGAAACTGCCTCATTAAAAATGGCATCACTTGTGAAATAAAATCAACACCAGATAGGAGAACAGAAGCCTCTCTTTTAATTCTAGAGAAAAGCCAGGATAAGTTAGACTCTGATCAAACAAGACGCAGGGAACCCAGAAAAGCAACTTCCAGTAAATGTGGAGAAATTAGTACTGATATGAGACTATACAAATATTCAGTAATGTATAGTATAATTCATGTGAATTTATTTCACACCCAGTTATCTTTCCCCTTTAGGGCATTCCCCCTCCCCACAAAAACTGGAGAAAATGGGAGGTGAAAGCAGCTTGAGCAGGTTGCCATGGCTAGGGTATTCAACATTTGTGCAGTATGAATGTGACTTCTAAGTGTAAGTTTTGCTTGCCCCTATTTTGTATATTGGCTTGTTGTTGCAGAAAATAATTTCACAACGTGATCAAGTCCCCCAACATATTGTGCTCCAGGAGGGAGTAGTCTCTCTTCCACTGGGGATTGTTACAGATGGCAGGGGCGAAGATATTACCTTGCCCTATATTCTGACCTCTCTTTTGGAAAGGCTAATACCATAGGGAAAGGGGCTTCAGGTCCATACAATTCCTTATTAATACTAATAAATGCATACATCATATAGTTCCAGTTAGAAAAAAGTTACACTGGTATGTTTACAATCTGAGGTAGACATGACAAACAGAGGGAAGTAAGGGGCAGAAGGTAAGGGAAATTAAGAACAAGGTGCCAAGCTAAAGAGCAAGTGGGCCGTCAGAAAAAAACATAAGAGAAAAGGTCAATTTTAAGCAGTTTAAAATAGAGATGAAGCAAGGTGAGTATCAAGAGGACCAGAATTATTCTAGCAAGAAGATGCCACAACAGGAAATGAAGAGACATGGAAAAGAACAGGAAGAATATGCAGTGAAAGAAGATGATTAGAACCAGTGGAACCAAGACAGCAGGAAGGAACACAAAGACAGAGGACACCAGTGAAGAAAGTCGAGTGGGATCAATGAATATGGAAAAGGTGAGAAGTCAGTGAATGTAGAGAACAAGAGGGCAATAGGTGAATCAATCCCATCTTAAACAATTGTTTTGTGACATGTTTTTGAAGACAGGCATCTCTTATCTTAAGCAGAAACTGCTGTTACCCTTTCCTGTGAAAAACTTCAAAACCACTCAACTGATGAGCACCCAAATGTGACCATACAAAAGCCCACAGCATGCAGGCAATATTTCCATGGTTTAGTTCAGCCTTCTGGTTCCATGGTTTAGTTCAGCCTTAGTTGAAAATATCTGTAGGACGTCAGGTTAGAGAAAGCTTCTTTACTTTTATAAGGAGGGGGACCTACCTCAGAATCAAAATGTTCATGAATCAAATGGCCCTCTGTGACATCAGCAAACCTCGATATATCAGAGCAGTTTACGCAATGGCAACCAGAGGGATGGGACCTCTATACCTAATCAGGGTCACTGTGACATCGGAATAGATAACTCTCCGGTTGGAGGCAAAAGAGATCAGAGCTTTCATGATGCTCATGGCTCATGGCACTGATAGATTTTATTACCTACAAAAGGACTTAATTCAACTAGTTGGACACATGAAGACAAAATAAAATAAATGCTATCTATCTTGATCCAGGGTAAACCTTAACTTTATTACAAATTCCACAGACTAATCTAAAATGTGCTTTTTCAATTTGTACACTTTTATTGATGGGCTGCCACCTTGATATCTGATAAGGCAAATGAGGGATAAAAAAATGAGCTTCCATTACTGAAAGAAGCAATTTTTTATGGTTATCCCCTCAAAGACAAAGAATAAAATCTGTCATACTTGTTTAAAGAATAAATGCAAAAGTTTTTAAAAACCTTAGGCTTATTTTTTACTCATGACAATATTTGTTAAAAATATTACATCTGCCCTTGACAAGAGAGAGTATCATCTTTTTATAATCTGGAAAAATAAACTATACAGACATCCCAAATTGGTACATAGGTGCTTTAAAATAACATCCTTTCCCAGTTATAATTCCAAACGGGTACTTCACTCCCCCCTCTGTTTACCCAATGATTCTTTAAACACATTGGACTGTATAATGGGTATAAGACAAGAATACCTAAAAACAGTAAAATGTTTTATTTTCTTAGAAAAAAAGAGGGATTCAAACTGATTGTGATCACAACTTCCATCTGCGGTCAGCAAAGCCAATACTGCAAGTTTATTCCTCGACTGAAATACCTAGTTAAAGAAACTGTTTTGTTTGTTAATTTTTTTTTTTTTACAGATTTCTGCTCCTGTATCACCATGTCGGCATTTGTGTGACAACATGCTTTTAAATTGGCAACTTCTTCCTAGCAGAGAAACGAGGTCGGTCATGGCAAAGCATCCCATCTCCAAAGCTCTAAATTGTCAGTGTTAATAAGAACTCCACAATCCATTGGTGGGTTGGCAAACAGAATGAACGTGAAGGTTCAACTGCTCAGTTATGGAAGGTTTTGTATAATACTACTTCAGCCAATAGAAAACAGGCCAACAGCTCAAGTGAAATCTACAGTGTCACTTAGATTTTATGTCAAAAGATTTGCTGTGTCCCTGGACACAGATAAGTGAAAACCTGGAACAACAAGTTTCACCAAGCAGCAGCAAAGGGAGTTCCATATAAGCTGTTCTTCTTTCTCTTCTCGGCGTTCATTGTATGGTCATTAAGAAACACTGGAACTGAATGGAGCATACAATGTGGAAATGATCTTTTGTTATGTAGTGCTGTTCACTTGAGAAGACTTCCAAAAAGGATCTTGACTGGACCGTAATCTATTTACACAGTAGTATTCCCATTTTGATCAGCAGAATTGGCACTATGTGATATCCTCCTCTTCTGAACAGTAATCACGACCCTTTAAAGAGAGAAATATTTTAAAAATAAAATATATTAAAACAGAGAAAGAAAACCAAAAACATACAGTAGAAACCACGACTTAGATTTATTATTTAACATATCTTCTTTTGAGAATACTGATATACAACAACATTCTAGGAAATTCTATGCCGCAGCTACGGTGAAGTGAGCAGTTTGCTGCAAATCCCTCTGCATTTGTTGTATGGTGTTTTCAGTAGTACCTACATCATCATCCTATCTGGTCATGTCAGAGTTTTACCCTAGACATTACTGGAAGTAGCATGGGAGCAATCATAAAATAGTAAATGTACTGCTCCAGGTCACCTAGAAACAGGGGTTAAACATTTGCAAAAATACATCTTAAGGCCTAAAGTTTATGTATCGCTGTTTTGCTCAATTTTGTTGCCCTGGGAGGAAGGGCAGGATATAAATTAAATGAATGAATGAATGTATAGCGGCACAGTCTCTTATTGATGTGTTAGATCCCAAACAAAGGCATTCCCTCACAACCCAGAGAATCTACCACAGACATAAAGTGCTGCTAATGTGTCAGCTAGGGTGACAAATCCCACAGATCCCTCTGTGATTCATTTGTCTCCTCCCCATCCCTGTGTTGTGGGGTATATATCTATATCATCTATTCTGGGATCTCTGTGCTCTGTGGCATATCTTTTCATCTACTTAGGGTCTCTCTCTGTCTTCTATAGCTGTCATTTGTTTTGCTGTGCTCTTGTTCATGTGGTTTCTGGACAGCGGTAGCAGTGGGGTCACTATTTTGTGTGATCCTTGTTTGGACGTCAGTAGTTTTGTGATTTTTTTTGTTTTGTCTTGTCAAAATACATTGAGATACATGTGTCAGGCTTGATGTTCCCCAGCTATAAAATGGATGTTTTTGACAATGTCTTCTGTATATTAAACTCCTTAACCATACTCTTATGTATATACAGTATTTTATTTATTTATTTATTTAAGTATTTATAAGCCACACTTTTCATAAAGTACATCAAGCCGGCTTACAACATGCAACGTATATACTGACCTGGACTCTGTGGCTTGGCTCACTTTCTTGATTTTCTGTTCTGAATGTGTTTTGCATTTTCTGCCACTGTCATTGGAACCAGGCTCAGCCGCGGAGTTCCCCATGTATACAATGTTTTCTAGAATGTCATCTATATACATCCCTGATTGTATATTGATTGTTCTACAGCTGTGACTGGATTGCGTTGGGATATATGGATGTATATCCTCTTTCCTATCTTTATCTAACATTAAGGTTCACTCTAGACTCACTGGATTAGCTGCTTGTATGAGAATTAATGTTGTATAGAGGCTAGGACTGTGAGCTGGGAAGTCCATAACTGAAATTTTGTTGGTACTATTATTCCCATGTTGTTAAATGTGGGGCTGAGGCTGAGAGGAATTTGCCTATGGTACCTAGGGAATTCATGGCACAGAGTTCCTGTAAGGATTAATGTGATAATGCGAGTAATCTTCAGAGATAATTCCATGTACAACGCATTACAATGATCTAAACAAGATGCTACCAGAGCATGGATCACTGTGGTCAGGCAATCTCTGTCCGGAAGGAATCACAGGTGATGCTCAGTGCCACCAAAGTCTTCTGAGCCTCTAAAGATAAAGCTAGATCTAAGAGTCTCTAGGTTGAGAAAACTGAACATTTGGGGGGAATGCAACCCCATCCATAAAAGTGTGACCACCCACCTCTTAAGACGAAGTACCTCACAGCAATCCTGTCTTGTCTAGACTGAGTTTCAGTTTATTGGCCCTCATCCAATCCATTACTGATCTGACACAAGTTCAGTACCTCTATTCTCACTTTAATCTGATGAAAAGAAGAATTACTGGAGTTGGGTGTCATCATCAGCAAACTGATGAAACTTCACCCCCAATCTCCAGGTGATGTCACATAGCGGTTTCATGCATATGTTCAATAGCACTGGTGGTAGTGGGGGCAACAATATAGCAACATGGTGGCACACCACCGCATAACTGCTAGGGGGCAGGACAATAGTCTCCCAGAACTACCTTTTGAAAATAGCAACTGAAACAGGTGTGGAGCCACGAAAGGATAGTGCCCTGATCCCTATACCAGACAGCTGGTCTAAAAAGATTTCATGGTCATTGGTATCAAAAGCCATGGAGTGATCCAGAATTAATAGTCACACTCCTCCTGTCTGTCTCCCAACATACACAATTCATCAGGACAACTAAGATCGCCTTAGTACCAAGCCCAGGCCTGAACCCAGACAGAAACAGATCTAGATAATGGGCATCATCCAAAAATGCCCAGAACTGCACAGCAATGACTTGCTTAAGCGCCTGGCCTTAAAGGCTCTATATTTGTGAACAGCTGATGGCTGACACAATTGTGGGGGTCCAGAGAAGGCTTCTTTAGGAGTCTCATTACTGCTCCCCTCAACTACTTCCTTTAGGAATTATGGAAGAGGCAACAGGCAGGTCCTTCATACAGCAGCTCTTGTGGGAGGAGGAGAAACCTGCTTCCTGCCCTCTTCAGCAACCCAGACACCAGGGAATTTTTGTACCCCCCATAATTATTATTCCTCCGTTTGGAATTCAGATGAAGTACTTGCTCTACTTTTTAAGCATCTTGTCAGCTTTCTGATTACTTTGCGTAGGCTGCTGCAGCAGCACTTGAAAAAGGGAGAGGAGAGAAAGAGAACATACACACTGGTTAAGAAATGAGGGAGACAGCCCACGTCTTCCTGAAGCGTGACAAGCAGTTCTTCACCATAGCCAATCTCTGAAAGCAACTACCACGGGAGGGGAGCAGAGATCATGGCTGACAGAATTAATTGAATTAAGAAGCCAGCATAATGTCATATTTGAATATAGCTCACTTGAATTCAGCATACAAGCTACATACTGATCCGTTTCACTTTGAAATTTTCTAAGTTTCAATATAGATTCATTTTTCCACTTCTGCTTCACAGCATACGAAAAACAAGCAGACTTTAACCAATTCACTAAAAAAGAAGGTGATGGTACCTCTAGAAGATTTTATATACACAGGTTTATTAAACATGATCTCCAACATGTTGAAGGGAGTAAAACCTCCCTTTTGAATAAATGTTTCAAACCCCAAAAGAGGAGGCTGTGAATAAGGCAGCTGCTTTGAGGTGGCGGCTTTGAGGTGGCAGCTGCTTTGAGGTGGCGGCCAGAGTGAGAGGAAGCTGTGGATGAGAAGGTCTAGCTCAGGGGTGGGGAACCTCCAGCTCACCAGGCCATTTCCCCCCAACATGTCCATCTGCCCCACACCTGACATCATATGTGACATCAAGTGTGAGCAGACAGAGACACAGCTTCCCCTGCAGAAAGCAAGAATGAACCCTTCAAACATCAGCTGGTGTGCAGGGAGTTCAATCCTGTTTGGTTTGGATATGTAAGAGAGTATCCCATGGGGAACTCTCTTGGGCACCCAAATCCTACAGAAAGCAGGACTGAACCCCCACCCATCAGCTTCCAGAAAACAATCCTGTCATAGAAAACCTGTAACAATAACATCTGAATGGCCACAACGTCCATCATCCCCAGTTATCGGCTGTGCTGCCTGGGGCTGCTTGGAGTTGGCGTCCAACAACACCAGGGTTCCCCACTCCTGCTGTAAGGCATGAACAGACAATATGTAGCCAACCAACTACCTGTTCCATAAAGTTCCATGCCATGGAAATGGTCATCACAGCTAAAGCTAAACACTTTTTATTCCCTTGTTTAGAATTCAGCTTAAAGTCTTGTTCTGAGTTTTACCAATCTTGTCAGCCTCTAGACTGCTTTGCGTAGGCAGCATTAGAATCCTAAAACCCACACTCTTTAATAAACAAATAAATAAATGTAGCTCTCTGAGTTGGAAAGAAATTTGAAAAATGCAGTAATAAAAATTAAAAAGCAGAATGACTGAAAACAAGGAAGGATGCAGGACAGTGGCCAAACTCAATCCATACCTAGATATTTTAGGGTTGAAAGTTGTTCAGGGACCGACCCAGGCTTTTTTCACATTTAAGGAAAATCATTTCAAGATAGAAACATTGTAAAGTAAGCAAACAATGAGTCATCAACTATAGTTTAGCTCTGGCCAGGTCCATGAAAGTGATGCCCACATTATGTCAATTACATAAGACTCAATTGCAAATTAGATTGAGCTGGGCAAGGGCACGCAAGTCACAATGTATTTTCTACATGACCCTAAGCAGCACATGAATAATATAAAGGAACGACCTGCATCTCAGACAGTATCAGACAAGCACTTTTTAGAGTACTGTTTGCGTATTTAACTGTATCTTTAAAAGTTTGTAAACACACAGACTAGAATTATTTTGTAATTTGCCATCCCATTATAACAAATATAGTCTAACTTTCAATAGTTATTTCCCTGTTTGCCCTCTCATGCTCTCATATTTATGTTAATTTTATCATGCATGACACTGAGAGCCAGTGTGGTGGTGTTAGAGTGCTGGACTGGAACCAGAGAGATCCAGGATCAAATCCTTACTGATCCATGAAGCTTGCTAGGTGACCTTGGGCCAGTCAGTTTCTCTCAGCCTAAACTACCTCACAGAGTCGCTGGGAAGGATACAAACTTTGTAAGCTACCCTGAGCTCCCTGGAAGAGGCAAAGAGTCCACATTCTCCTAATCATTCCGAAAATACACATGTATTTTCAGAAGTTACTAAAAGAACATAAGAAGAGCCTGCTGGATCAGGCCAGTGGCCCATCTAGTCCAGCATCCTGTTCTCACAGTGGCCAACCAGGTGCCTGGGGGAAGCCCGCAAGCAGGACCCGAGTGCAAGAACACTCTCCCCTCCTGAGGCTTCCGGCAACTGGTTTTCAGAAGCATGCTGCCTCTGACTAGGGTGGCACAGCACAGCCATCACGGCTAGTAGCCATTGATAGCCCTGTCCTCCATGAATTTGTCTAATCTTCTTTTAAAGCCATCCAAGCTGGTGGCCATTACTGCATCTTGTGGGAGCAAATTCCATAGTTTAACTATGCGCTGAGTAAAGAAGTACTTCCTTTTGTCTGTCCTGAATCTTCCAACATTCAGCTTCTTTGAATGTCCATGAGTTCTAGTATTATGAGAGAGGGAGAAGAACTTTTCTCTATCCACTTTCTCAATGCCATGCATAATTTTATACACTTCTATTATGTCTCCTCTGACCCGCCTTTTCTCTAAACTAAAAAGCCCCAAATGCTGCAACCTTTCCTCATAAGGGAGTCGCTCCATCCCCTTGATCATTCTGGTTGCCCTCTTCTGAACCTTTTCCAACTCTATAATATCCTTTTTGAGATGAGGCAACCAGAACTGTACACAGTATTCCAAATGCGGCCGCACCATAGATTTATACAACGGCATTATGATATCGGCTGTTTTATATTATCCCTAGCATGGAAATTGCCTTTTTCACAGCTGCCGCACACTGGGTCGACATTTTCATTGTGCTGTCCACTACAACCCCGAGGTCTCTCTCCTGGTCGGTCACCGCCAGTTCAGACCCCATGAGCGTATATGTGAAATTCAGATTATTTGCTCCAATATGCATAATTTTACACTTGTTTATATTGAATTGCATTTGCCATTTTCCCACCCATTCACTCAGTTTGGAGAGGTCTTTTTGGAGCTCTTCACAATCCCTTTTTGTTTTAACAACCCTGAACAATTCAGTGTCGTCAGCAAACTTGGCCATTTCACTGCTCATTCCTAATTCTAGGTCATTAATGAACAAGTTGAAAAGTACAGGCCCCAATACCGATCCTTGAGGGACTCCACTTTCTACAGCTCTCCATTGGGAGAACTGTCCGTTTATTCCTGCTCTCTGCTTTCTGCTTCTTAACCAATTCCTTATCCACAAGAGAACCTCTCCTCTTATTCCATGACTGCTAAGCTTCCTCAGAAGTCTTTGGTGAGGTACCTTGTCAAATGCTTTTTGAAAGTCTAAGTACACTATGTCCACTGGATCACCTCTATCTATATGCTTGTTGACACTCTCAAAGAATTCTAGTAGGTTACTGAGACAGGACTTTCCCTTGCAGAAGCCATGCTGGCTCTGCTTCAGCAAGGTTTGTTCTTCTATGTGCTTAGTTAATTTAGCTTTAATCATACTTCTACCAGTTTTCCAGGGACACAAGTTAAGCTAACTGGCCTGTAATTTCCGGGATCCCCTCTGGATCCCTTTTTGAATATTGGCGTTACATTTGCCACTTTCCAGTCCTCAGCACGGAGGAGGACCCGAGGGAAAAGTTACATATTTTAGTTAGCAGATCAGCAATTTCATATTTGAGTTCTTTGAGAACTCTTGGGTGGATGCCATCCGGGCCTGGTGATTTGTCAGTTTTTATATTGTCCATTAAGCCTAGAACTTCCTCTCTCATTACCACTATTTGTCTCAGTTCCTCAGAATCCCTTTCTGCAAATGTTAGTTCAGGTTCAGGGATCTGCCCTATATCTTCCACTGTGAAGACAGATGCAAAGAATTCATTTAGCTTCTCTGCAATCTCCTTATTGTTCTTTAGTACACCTTTGACTCCCTTATCATCCAAGGGTCCAATCACCTCCCTAGATGGTCTCCTGCTTTGAATGTATTTATAGAATTTTTTGTTGTTGGTTTTTATGTTCTTGGCAATGTGCTCCTCAAATTCTTTTTTAGCATCCCACATTGTCTTCTTGCATTTCTTTTGCCAGAGTTTGTGTTCTTTTTTATTTTCTTCATTCGGACAAGACTTTCATTTTCTGAAGGAAGACTTTTTGCCTCTAAGAACTTCCTTGACTTTGCTTGTTAACCATGCTGGCATCTTCTTGGCCCTGGCGGTACCTTTTCTGATCTGCGGTATGCACTCCAGTTGAGCTTCTAATATAGTTTTAAACAACTTTCAAGCATTTTCGAGTGATGTGACCCTCTGGACTTTGTTTTTCAGCTTTCTTTTTACCAATCCCTTCATTTTTGTGAAGTTTCCTCTTTTGAAGTCAAATGTGACCGTGTTGGATTTTCTTGGCAATTGGCCATTTACATGTATGTTTAATTTATAATAATAATAATAATAATAATAATATTGAATTTGTTTGTCGCCTATCTGGCAATTAGCCACTCTAGGTGACGTACATTAAAAGAGATAAAATACAATAATAACAGATGTAATCACATTAATAACAATAGGTAAAATACTGGACAGTCATCAATACATATAAAAGCAATTATAATAACAACATACGATAAATGACAGAATCATGGTGATTTACCCAATGACCTGAAAGGCTTGCTGGAATAGCCACGTCTTCAGGGCCTTGCGGAATACATCTAGGGAAGGGGCATGTCGAAGATCATATGGGAGGGAGTTCCAGAGAGTGGGGGCCACCACAGAAAAGGCCCTCTCCCTAGTACCCACCAACCTAGCTGTTTTGGTTGGAGGGATTGAGAGAAGGCCTTGTGTGGCTGATCTAGTTGGGCGGCATAATTGGTGGCGGTGGAGGCGCTCTTTCAGGTAAGCTGGGCCGAAACCATACAGGGTTTTAAAGGTTAAAACCAACACCTTGAATCGGGCCCGGAAAACAACCGGCAGCCAGTGTAGGTCAAACAACACTGGCGTGATGTGATCCCGTCGGCGGCTGTTGGTAAGTAAGCGCGCTGCCGCATTCTGTATAAGCTGTAATTTCCGGGTCATTTTCAAGGGTAACCCCACGTAGAGCGCATTACAGTAGTCCAATTGAGAGGTGACCAGGGCATACACCACGAGCGGGAGCTGTTTAACAGGGAGGTAGGGTTGCAGCCTACGTATAAGGTGTAATTGATACCAAGCTGCCCGGCTCACAGCCGAAATCTGAGCCTCCATGGACAGCTTGGAATCAAGAACAACCCCGAGGCTGCGGACCTGGTCCTGTAGGGGCAACTTCACCCCACCAAACACCAGGTCAACATCCCTAACCCTCCCTTGTCTCCCACAAGTAGTACCTCGGTCTTATCAGGGTTCAACTTCAACCTGTTCCTGCCCATCCATCCACTCACGGATTCCAGGCACTTGGACATGGTCTCCACAGCCCTCTCTGGTGAAGATTTAAATGAGAGATAGAGCTGAGTGTCATCCGCATATTGGTGACACTGCAGCCCAAATCTCCTGATGATCTCTTCCAGCGGCTTTACATAGATGTTAAATAGCATGGGAGAGAGGATAGAACCCTGTGGCACACCACAATTGAGAGGCCAAGGGTCTGAAACCTCGTCACCCAATGCTACCTGTTGGCGCCTATCAGAGAGAAAGGACTGGAACCACCGTAAAACCGTGCCTCCCAATCCCAAACTCTCCAGGCGATCTAAAAGGATACCGTGGTCGACGGTATCAAAAGTCACTGAGAGATCCAGGAGGACAAGGAAGGTGAATTCTCCCCTATCCAGTGCCCTCCTCATATCATCTACCAGAGCGACCAAGGCTGTTTCAGTTCCATGTCCAGTCCTGAAACCCGATTGGTATGGATCTAGATAATCCGTTTCATCCAAGTGTGTCTGCAACTGATTTGCCACCACTCTCTCAATAATAATAATAATAATAATAAATTTAATTTTTGTGTCGCCTATCTGGCCGAAACCACTCTAGGCGACGTACAACATTAAATTCAACAATACATAATAATACAATACATAATAAAATACAATGCAGTCAACAATAACCATTTAAAAAAGCGGGAGTACAGGGCCATCAATAGACAATTTTAAACCAATATAAAGAAATTAGCCTACCCCGGGGACCCCAAAGGCCTGTCCAAAGAGCCAGGTTTTTAAGGCTCGGCGAAATGTATCTAGGGAAGGGGCATGGCGAAGATCGAACGGGAGGGAGTTCCAGAGAGTGGGGGCCGCCACTGAGAATGCCCTCTCTCTAGTCCCCACCAACCTAGCTGTTTTCATTGGTGGGACGGAGAGAAGGCCCTGTGTGGCTGATCTGGTCGGGCGGTTTAGTTGGTGGTACTGGAGGTGCTCCTTCAGGTAAACTGGGCCGAGACCGTATAGGGATTTAAAGGTTAAGACCAACACCTTGAATTGGGCCCGGAAAACAACTGGAAGCCAATGTAGATGAAATAACACCGGCGTGATGTGATCACGGCAGCGGCTGTTTGTAAGCAGGCGTGCCGCCGCATTCTGCACCAGTTGTAGTTTCCAGACCGTTTTCAAGGGTAACCCCACGTAGAGCGCGTTGCAGTAGTCTAATCGAGAGGTGACCAGGGCATGTACCACCAGTGGGAGCTGATGAATAGGAAGGTAGGGTTGCAACCTCCGTATGAGGTGTAGTTGATACCAAGCTGCCCGGCTCACTGCCGAAATCTGAGCCTCCATGGACAGCTTGGAATCAAGAACAACCCCGAGGCTGCGGACCTGATCCTTCAGGGGCAATTTTACCCCATTAAGATTCAGGTCAGCAACACCCAACCTTCCCCTGTCACCCACAAGTAGCACCTCGGTCTTATCAGGTTTGAGCTTCAGCCTGTTTCTTCCCATCCACCCACTCACGGATTCCAGGCACTTGGACAAGGTCTCTACAGCCAACTCCGGTGAAGATTTAAAGGAGAGATAGAGCTGCGTGTCATCAGCATATTGGTGACACCGCAGCCCAAAACCCCTGATGATAGCTCCCAGCGGTTTTACATAGATGTTAAATAGCATGGGAGAGAGGATAGAACCCTGTGGTACTCCACAAGTGAGGGGCCAAGGGTCTGAAACTTGCCCAAGAATGGTAAGTTTGAAATTGGGCGGAAGTTGTTTAAAAGTTGTTTAATAGCACTATGGTCACTGCTCCCAATCGGTTCAACAACACTTACATCTCGCACCAGGTCCCGGTCCCCACTGAGGATTAAGTCCAGGGTTGCCGTCCCTCTGGTCGGTTCCATGACCAACTGGTCTAGGGAATAGTCATTGAGAATATCTAGAAATTTTGCTTCTTTGTCATGACTGGAACACATATGCAGCCAGTCTATGTCCGGGTAGTTGAAGTCACCCATTACTACCACATTTCCTAGTTTGGATGCTTCCTCAATTTCATATCTCATCTCCAGGTATCCCTGAGCATTTTGATCAGGGGCACGAAAGAAGAGACAATGTAAAAAATTCTGAATATTACAAAGAGAACTATTACAATAGTTATTGTACAGAAATAGAAAAGGAAAACAAAAAAGGTAGAACAAGAGCCCTATTCTAAAAGAATAGAGAAATTAAAGGGAAATTTAAACCAAGAGTAGGTTGTTGAATAATCAACAGGGGAACACACTGAGTGACCGAGATGAAATAAAAGGAAAATGGAAACAATACACTGAAGAACTCTATAAAAGAGATGCCAGGATGACAGATTCATTCATGAAGGAATCGTATGATGAAGAACCAGAAATTTTAGAATGCTAGGTGAAAGCTGCTCTTAAAATACTTGGAAGAAACAAATCACCAGGAACAAATGGCATACCAATAGAGTTGCTACAGGTTACTGAGACTGAATCTGTCCAAATTTTGACAAAAATGTGTCAAGAAATATGGAAAACTAAACAATGGCCCACAGACTGGAAGCATTCAATATATATCCCAATTCCAAAGAAAGGGGATCACAGGGAATGCAGTAATTATCGAACTATTGCCTTAATATCCCATGGAAGTAATGCTCAAGATTCTACAACAAAGGCTCTTACCATATATGGAGCGAGAAATGTCAGACGTCCAAGCTGGGTTTAGAAAAGGAAGAGGTACCAGAGATCATATAGCAAACAAAAGTTGGATAATGGAACGGAGCAAGGAATTTCAGAAGGAAATCACCCTGTGCTTTATAGATTACAGCAAAGCCTTTGATTGTGTAGATCATGAAAAACCATGGAATGCTTTAAAAGAAATGCGGGTGCCACAGCATCTGATTGTCCTGATGCGCAACCTATACTCTGGACAAGAGGCTACTGTAAGGACAGAATATGGAGAAACTGATTTTGAGACAGGGTGTATTTTATCATTGTTTAATCTATATGCAGAACATATCATACAGAAAGAGGGACTGGACCAAGATGAAGGAGGTGTGAAAATTGGAGGGAGAAATATTAATAATTTAAGATACAGAGATGATATACTACTAGCAGAAACCAGTAATGATTTGAAACGAAAGCTGTTGAAAGTTAAAGAGGAAAGCACAAAAGTAAAGAGCTGAATGTCAAGAAGACTAAAGTAATGACAACAGAAGAGTTATGTAACTTTAAAGCGACAATGAGGACATTGAACTTCTCAAGGATTATCAATACTTCAGCACAGTCATTAACCAAAATGGAAGACAAAAGAAATTAGAAGAAGGCTAGGACTGGAGAAGGTAGCTATGAGAGAACTAGAAAAGGTCCTCAAATGCAAAGATGTATCACTGAACACTAAAGTCAGGATCATTCAGATCATGGTATTCCTGATCTCTATGTATGGATGTGAAATTTGGACAGTGAAAAAAGTGGGTAAGAGAAAAATCCACTCATTTGAAATGTGGTGTTGAAGGAGAGCTTTGCGGATACCATGGACTGTGAAAAAGACAAATAATTGGGTGCTGGAACAAATTAAACCAGAACTATCATTAGAAGCTGATGAAACTGAGGTTACCATACTTTAGACACATAATGAGAAGACATGATTCACTAGAAAAGATAATAATGCTGGGAAAAACAAAAGGCAGTAGAAAAAGAGGAAGGCCAAACAAGAGATGGATTGATTCTATAAAGGAAGCCACAGACCTGAACGTACAAGATCTGAACAGGGTGGTTTGTAACAGATACTATTGGAGGTCGCTGATTCAGAGTCGCCATAAGTTGTAATCGACTTGAAGGCACATAACAACAACAACAATATAGATTTATGCCTGTAAATAAAGGCATAGGTGTGGCATATATGCTCCTCACAGCAGTACAAACACAGGGACCAATTTGAATTTTAAAACAGCAGACTCATCTCTTCTTTTCATTTCCAACAGTTAAAGAACTACAATCACTCTCATGTTCTTACCAGGATCCTGTATGTGCTCCACAATATCTTTCTATTAGCTGCTTTATTGTTTTAAAATAACAGCCTGACACCACAGGAATACAGAAGCTAAATGACTCTTTCATGTTGCTCCAACGTTTTCCACAGTGTGAGGTTGGGGAGAGCAGCATGTATCTAGGGCAACACAGCCTCTTCTATTGCTCTTGCATTTAACAACAGGATTCTGCTTTAGCTGGCATTCAAAGCAAGCAAAGGAAGAGGTTGGGTGGCCTGGTGGGGTGAAAGTAACTGTGCCAAACTACCTCTCCTTCAGCGATTGCACAGAGGGCTGGCAAGACACAGTGGTCTTTTTCATGAATAATTCCCCAAAGCAATAAAGAAATGGCTCACGGCTATAGGAACTTTTTAAATTATTATTACTGCATTCTCAGAAAGGATGTAACGAAAATGTTTGCAAGTGTGCATGAATGGATGAACACGGTGTTAACTGCCACTTTTAGCAAAGAAATGAATGGATGCATCCAAAGCACATCTATTTTTTTTGTAGTGAAATAGAACCTGCCCTGGCAGTAAAGGTCACATCTCACAGGGCCCCTTGTATGTTGCACAGAAAGGTCACGCTGTACCTCCCGATCACAGGCCCCATTCATGATTTCAAAACTAACATGGTTTATTGTGGCACTGTCATGAGATGGCTTATGCTGGCATTAGCCAATGGTCTCAGATGTATGTATGTAAGAAAAATAATTTAACAGGCACAGACAGCTACATTATAAATGACAATCCAGTTTTCAAGACTTGCCATGCTGGTGGTACACACACAGACCCCTCCTATAATATATGCCCTTGTTTTGATCCTCAGTTTTAAAGTGATGTCTCACTATCATGTTGCTTCCATCTCCTCTCCTGGATTTCATTGCCAGGAAGGCCTCTAAATTGTAAAGAAGTACCAGAGTGACAGTCTCAACCTTTAAGCCATTCACCCGGGCCTGCTGCATTTCACATTCTCCCTTCCATAGGCTGGGGGAGTCAGCTGTTGTTAGCGTTGCACTGTGCTGCTATAGAGCAACACTAATGGCCCAGGGTATGGTCTGAAGGCACATGAAGCCACCACCTTGTTGAAGCTAAGCAGGTTTGGGTCTGGTCAGTGCCTGGATGGGAGATCAGCTGGGAACCACATGTATCCTGCCTTGGGTTCTATGATGAAAGAAAGGCAGGATATAAGTGTAATAAAATTAATTAAATAAATAATAAAACGCTTCTCTTCCCTCTAAACTTTTAGTTACCAGCTCTAAGACAGATTTATGTGCCCCCCTGCAGCTGCCATAGAAGCATTAGATTGTACAGGTTAGATTGTACTGCCCTTTCATCACCAAAATGTCAAATTCACAGAAGTGCCAAAGTAGTGCATGACATGCATCACTGGAAGCCAGGATGTGTAGCAGCTATCAGAAATAGGTTCAAAGTTTGAATCAATTATTGTATTTGATAGGAAAAACCTTGTTTATCCTTCTACAACAAAGCCTTGGTGGTTGCAAAAAATAAATAAAGCTGAAGTTTAGACACCCATGGCATAAGTGATATTGTCACAATTTACCATTCTGCTTAGGGCCAAACTGGACAAGTTGGCAGCAGGTCCATCTGTCCTTTCTGGTTGCAACTCAACCCCAATAAACCATGGGGGTTGAGGTGAGATTTACAGCATAACTTGGAGCAGGTAGGAGGGGAAAGCTGGACTCTTATTTCATTCACGTTATCCCCCTCCCCAGCAAATTACTTCTGTGCATCTCTTCCCCCTTCTACCCATTGGAACTACCTGACTAGGACAGCACTGGGAGTGGGAAGAGGAATGACACAGATGCAGAGAAATTACTTTGGAGGAAAAGCACGGCTGGAGGAAAGATTCAGCTCCCCCCCTCCGCATCCTCCAGCTCATGCATGCTGAACTTTAAATCTCTGAACCTTCATGCTGTATAGAAAATCTGTCAATACAAACTGGATTGTGCCGTTCACACATCTAGTCACACTCTGTAGAGTAGAGATCTGTAAGTGGCAGCCTTGGAGCCAAATCTGGCCCCAAAGGCTTTCCATCTGACCCTCAGCATAGTACCTAATATCAAATACACCCCCTCCCCTATACCGACTGCATTACATACAATCACTTTATGTGAAGGTGAGACACAAGCAATGGACTCTAGTGCCATCTCCTGCAACATAAAATGTGAGGGACTCAGGCAGAGACCTCCCTTCCTTATACACTTCAGAGGCTCACTACACAAAACACAAGAGCTAATAGGTTCTGCCAAAGTCTCTGCCACTGGTTCATGCAGAGGGAGCAAAAGCCAAAGAGCTCTTGCTCCAGGGATGGGGAAGCTCTGGCCTGCGAGACAAAATTGACTTGGTACAGGTCTCAGTTCTTTGGTGAGTGCTACACAAGGGACTGATACGTAGGCAGGATAACCCATCTGTCAATCATCTGATGGCATGTCAACATCTGGTGACTGACAGGTGGGTTGTCTCACCCAACAGTCAAAGTTGGTCTGTGGAGCTGGGAACCAACAAGGGTCCGGCTTGCTGCACTGAAAAGATGCCCCACCCCTGCCTTACTCCATACATCAGTGGGTAGCGTCAACACTGACAACCCTTCAGTTCCGTTGAAAATTAGTTGTCAATCAGGGATTTAGACTTTGTCTGGAAGAGCCACTGGTCAACTTAAATCTTTTCTAAATGGTCCTTTTCTAGGACTACCCCAAGAGCAAGTTTCACACTGCACTGCCTGAATTCAGTAAAATTCTTTCTGAGGCTAATTAACTTGCTTTAGAGAAGTGTCAGCTGTGATGACTCTTGTAAGAATCCTCAATATTTTCTTCTCATTGTTTTGTTGCAGCTCATACCCACAGCTTCTGAAGACAATATTCATGCCTTGATTTCTAAGGTCAAGCTAATTACTTGTCCTTCTGACCCAGTCCCCTTCTAATTGCCTCCTGGGACTCATTCCTTGGGTTTAATTGATGGCATTATAAATTCTCCATTCTCCGCTGGGAAGCTTCCCTTGTGATTTTTGCTACGCTTTGATGAGTCCTTCTAGGATTCCTATTTTAATAAGTTAGTTGTATGAAGCAATTCTAGGAAACAGACAGCACTCATATACTTTGGCGAGTTAAAGATTTAAAATCAATCTTTAAGCTTATTCAACTTTCCTTAAATATCTATCTACCTGATTATCTTGGCTTCTTCTCATTTGTACAGCCCTGTTGTTTATTTTGGATTATATATTAACAGCAGGATTATGCTTCGATGTGAAGCCCAAGACTCCAATACTGTAGCAGGATACTGGATCCAGCTTCCTGTATCCCACACAAAGGGAAGAAGAGGGAGGAGACTGAAGTTTCAGCCATATCTGAAGGTAGCTAACTGTGCCAAGGTCCAGGTGGGGGGGGGGAGTTGATGATTTCAGAAACGAAACTGGGGATTGAGGATATGAACCTAGGACCTTAGCTGGCACACAAAGTGTGAGACTCTCTTAACTCTCCTTGATATCTGAGTGACTTTTGATATAATCTTACTTGGTTATCTTGCTGGAGCAGCTAGCTGAGTTGGGAATGTGTGGCAGTGCTTTGTGGTGTTTTCCCATCCTACTTGGGTAGTTGACTCCAGAATGTAGGTGTTGAGGGGGAGGGGATTGCTGTTAAGCCCTATGGAGCCTTCAGTGCAGATTTTCATAGAATTCAATTTTATTCCCCATGCTATTTAACATCTACATGAAACTGCTGAGTGGGGTCATCTGTTTTTTGGAGTGTGTTGTCATCAATACGCTGATGACATGCAACTCTAGTTCTCCTTTCCATTGCAAGCAGCAGGGGTGCTGAACTGCGGCCTCTTCTTGGTAATGGACAGAATGAGGGCCAATAACCTGAAGCTCAGTCCAGACAAAAAAGTGCTGTTAAGGGCGGTTTGCTGTCTGGATAAGTGGGGTTTAACCTTTTCTGTATAGTTAACTAAGTTGCTGCTATTGTGTATTAATTTATAATTCTGCTATTTTACTCTGTTGGCAAGTGTTTTTTTTTTTTTTAAATAAAGTATTGATGGATAGCCACCACCAAACCCAAACCAAGAGAACTAGAATTTCTCAAATAAAGAAAAAACAAAACAGAATGGGTTCATTTGCCAATTATCCTCTACCAATCACTGGCTTTAAATGTAGGAGATGGGTATCCTGGCTTACAGCAGGTAAAATGGAAATGTTTACCTTGGTAAGTGAGTTCCTGACCTTTGGAAGATTTTAAAATGTGCTAGAAACCACCAACAAGGTTGTATTCAGCCATATGAGAACAGAAGGTTCCTTTTAGGATTCCTATTTTAATGTTAGTTGTATGTAGCAATTCTAGGAAACAGACAACACTCTTATTTACTTAGGGGATTTAAAGAACACTTCACATACTATGTCAAGAAAGTAATGTTTTTCCATACAGGTACATAAAACTGTTGTAGAGTCATGGCAAAATCAGGAGTTCTTCATGCCATATACATGCATCACATACAAGTTTTAAAGCACACACTTTAATACTTGTTCAGTAAAGGTCTATTTTAATTTGCAAGGGCAAATTTTAATGGGTAGGGCTGCATGTTAAGGGCACATCTTTTGAGGGTCTACACTAGTTATGATGTGCTTAGGGAAGGGGAAGGAATTCATTTTGTCTGCTTTTTTCAGTGGACCAACCTGATTCAGCCCCAGCAATCATGGCCAATGATCAGGGATTATGGGAGTTGTTGTCTAGCAACATCTGAAGGGCCACAATTTTCCTATCCCTGCTCCAGGTATTCTGTGTGTCCTTGTATCTGAGCAGCCCAGCCAATGATAGTAAAAGACACTTCCTCCTGATACACCCTTTTGTGACATTAAGATAGCTCAGCCAGTCATTGCCTGGGACTTTACTATCGCTATAAAATCCTTAAATGTATTATAATCAAGTTTTCACCACTGCAAATATATATGTGAAATAAAAGCAGTGTGCTTATTTTCAGTACAGGCATCTCAAATGACAGCTGTTTGGATGCAGACATATGCACTGAAAGGTGTGATGAGGTATCATACGTTAACCTAAAAACAGAGTCCTCTATGAATTAACTGTGCAAAACTGTCCTGATGGAGGAGTAGCTTTTTCTCAAATGTTGCCTGTTATCAAGCCCCAAACAGGAAAAACAGCCAACAGCTAAGATAATGCATTAAAAGGCTTTCCAAACCAAGGCAGACAAGACACTGGGTTGGTTTGGATGTTACACTAGCTAAACCATAGTTAAGCACTATGAGAATAAGCTTAGTCTTCCCCCAGGCTTGTGCACTCCCCACACTTCCTCTAGTGTGGAATGAGGATGAATTTGCAAGCTTCTGTTTCCATTTTAAATTAACTAGTTTGCTGTGCCATCCAAACCCAGACAAACTATGGCTAATCTTATGATTAGTGGAAACAAGCCAACTTCATAAATTAACAATAATTAAGACCTGCCACAAATTCAGGGTTTGGATGACTCACTAAACTGTGGTTAATCTCAAACATGCTGGAGGAGGAGAGAGGAGTGGGTAAACCTGGAAAGGAGCCCAGAGGCTAGGCTAGGCTTATTCTCTGCATCTGAAATGACGTATGGAAACACTTGTATTAAAGGGAACACACACAAAATACTCTTACAAAATGCTTCTATGACAACCAATCCCCCTTTTTAAAAAAAGAAAAAATCTAGTTCTGAGGGTCATGGCTGGCTCAAGGATAAATAATGCCCTGGTTGAGGAGTGGTCAGTTTTGCAGGGCCACTGACAGAGTTTATGGGACATGGTGCAGTTGTGATGTTGAGGGCCCTGCTGCTACTCCCTACAAGAGCCCATGGTTGCGTGGACATGCTAGGGGCCACATGTGAGAATTATTTTTTTTTTTTCAATAATTTTTATTCAGATTTTCATAAAACATACAAGACAAAATCATAAAACATTCAAAGACAAAAAACAAAATCAAAAATAGTTAAACAAAAAGAAAAAAAGAAAAAAAAAACAAAAATAAAAAATAAAGAGTAAAATATTGACTTCCCATTTGTCAAAGATCAAATCAGTTATAAGTCTATAATATATAACAATCCTGTCTCTTAAGTCATATTATAAAATCACTTTCCTCCAGTAGTTATCTTACTTAATCATCAAATCTCATAAACATTACTTTATTCTTTCCACAAAAAGTCAAAGAGAGGTTTCAATTCTTTAAGAAATATATCTATCAATTTTTTTTTCCAGATAAGCATATCGATTAATCCATCTCATTACTAATTATGATAATCTTATTGTCATAACCATAGTCAAAATAAACATTTCAATTAATCCATCACATCAGAATCTGTTAGGTTCAATAATTTCAGTAACCATTGTTCTATTATCTCTATTAGTTCCATTTTCCATCTTCCATCTTCAGTAGTCTTGTTAAGTCCAGTAATTTCAATATCCAATCTTCCATTATCAGTATTCCATAATAATCTTGCTGTCAAAGCCATAGTCATATAGTAAGAGTCTGATGGGGATTACCTCTATCCCAAATATTTTCTTGCCATCCATTCTGAATAGGTTGCTGAAATACTGCTGTAAAATCATATCTCTGTTCTTTTTTTCAAAATACACTGGGTCATCTCTTAAAAGTTTTTCCATTGTCACATGGCTGCAGTTAATTCCATAGATTTTCTCTATATTGGGCTCCATCACATCATTCCAGTCCAGAAGGTTATCCATGCCATTGATAACTTTATCTCTAGAATCTTCATTCATTTCTTCAGAGATAACATTGAGTTCCAAACAATAGATTTTATTTCTAAAGTCCATAGACTCCAAATCTTGTTCCTGTTCCACGTTGGTTCCAATCTCCGGGATCTCCTCTCTCACAGGGACCCCTATTCCAGTCTCCAGGGTCACCTCTCTCACAGGGACCCCTGTTCCAATCTCCGGGGTCTCCTCTCTCACAGGGACCCCTTCCAGGGTCACCTCTCTCACAGGGACCCTTATATCTTTAATCTCCTGCTTCATTTTACTCAATTCAATTTTCATTATCTCAATCTCATCCATTATTTTCTGAAACATAGTTATTTCCAGATTTTCAGCCACTTTCTTAATTGCCATTTTAAAAGAAAAATATAGGAAAACCACTTCTTATTTCAGCAACAATTGGGTTAATACTCCAAACTTGGTGACATCACAGTATAAACAGAGCAGACAGCCTTATCTCTCCAATAGTTAAGTAAACAAAATGCAGTTCCCAGGATCGAAACAATTAATGGCAATCGTCAAAAAACAGATTCGTCAAAATAAAATAGACCAAAAAGAGAGTAGTCTCAAAACAGTATAATATTTTTCAAAATAAAAATCTGGAATAGAAATCCCTCTTCTGTGTATATCTTTAGAATGCAAATCCAGGACAGCTTTTTGCAACAAAAACAGAGATAAGCTATTAATTAGTGCGTAGCAGAGAGAAGTTATGGCTCCCCAGTGAGATGTCAAAAACTGATCAATCTGGCAAATCTCTTTTAAACAGCAACAATTTAAGTCAAGTAAAAGAAAAATATAGAAAGAAGGGTGCTTGCCTGTTAGTGCGTTCTCTCTTAGAAGATAAGGTGAACGTTCGCTTTATCAGATAGAGCTTGCTGTTAAAAATCCGTCCCACCTTCGTCGGCTGGACCTCGTCCCATAAATTAATGAGATCTGGTCGTCCCAACAAAAATAGGCTTTGAGGTTAATCTCTTCGTTTCTCCCTACCCGGGAGAAGTTTAATCAGTCAAAAAAAAAAGAAAAAACTGACTGATATATCTGAATAAGCTTCTTTTGAGGCAGGAGCCCGTCTCAAAAGCAGGCACAGGCTAAGTCACCCTTCCCGGAAGTCCACATGTGAGAATTATTGCATGCACAGACTACGTGTGAGAATTCTCATCTGTAGCTCCTCCTTACCCTGGGATCAAGCAGAATGATAGATGTGCTTAATTTGTTCTCACATGGGGATAAGGGAATAGGAATTGGGTAGCATTTCTTTGCTGTCTCCTCCAAATTCCAAACCCTTTCTGGCAGAGCTTTTTTCTGCTTCCGAGGGCTCAATCTCATAGGTCTTCTGATTGTGGCCTGCTGCTGGCCTTCCCCACTACACTCTCAGGAAAAATTCCTCCCTTAAGGCCTGGCCTCACACCACTCCTATGACTTTCTTCATGGTAACTGCCACAAAAAAATATATCCTTGGGTGGTGGGAATGGAGGGACATGTTTATTAGCTAGGCCTGCAGCCCAACCCTAAGGGAGTCTAAATCAATCATGGTAAAGTAACATCTTTCTTTATGTCTGGGCAGCAATAGAGGTAAGATTGGTCAGGCAGGCTTAAGACTGGCCCAGGTGAAGTAGCTCCGGTTACAGATTTTATTGTAAGGAGAAAAGAAACAGGGAAAGCTTTAAGGAGAGATTCTGTGGCAGAACAAGCAGCCTGTTCTCATAGAAAAAACTCCAGACCCACCAGTTCAGAGAGTGACTGAATGCCACCTAAGACTTCCAGGCAAGGTGCCACTTAAGACTAATTTTATAGCCAATTATACAGCCACAAGAGTGGCTGTATACCAGAGCTTGGAAAAGTTACTTTTTTGAACTACAACTCCCATCAGCGCAATCCAGTGGCCATGCTGGCTGAGGCTGATGGGAGTTGTAGTTCAAAAAAAGTAACTTTTCCAAGCTCTGCTGTATACTATAGCCAGTGTGGATTTTTCACATTCTTTCTTTATTCTTTCTTTATTTGAGGTCAAAGACCCGTTTTGACAGTACAAAACAAACAATTTAAAAACAGCTGCAAGGAATATACAGTATGCTGGAATAAACCATAACAATTTCATTTAAATATTAGCACGGATTAATTGGGTCGCATAAACGAATTTGGCAACTTGAATAGTAATTCCTTTGTCTAAACCAGAAAGAGCGGAAACAATCATATCTTCGGGAGATTGGTAGTAAGGAATTGAGAATGTAGAATTAAGAAATTTATGTCTAATCTGAGTATAAAAGGTACATTCAAATAAACAGTGATAAGGAGTTTCAATACTGTTAGTTCCGCAGGGACAAATGCGGAGATCATATGGAGTTCCATTGAATCTTCCCTCAAGGATTGCAGAATTTAAACAATTAAACCTTGTTTTAGAGAAGGCTAATCTAAGTTTAGGAATGGTAAGAAAATGCAGATATGGGGCAATCTTACCATATTCAAACGCTAAATTTAGATATAAAGGGGAGCATGTTTTCGTGGCCCTAGAGATTGAGTTCTGGTAGTCAATGTGATTTTTCACATTCCACAATGTTAAATTGAAAATACCCCCATGCCATTCTGATGCTTCCCATAAGCTCGTTTCAAAACAAAACTATACAAAGCTTATAGTCCTGATCTCAGAAACGCTTGCTTTAACAACCATCTACATTTTCATGGCGATACACAAAACAGTCAGAGAGAACAGAGAGTTCAAAGTCTAAAAACAGGAAAAAAACCCAGAGCCCTTTTGGACTTTTTTCTGTCAGAGTTCTCATAATCTATTGAAATTCATTAAAAATCAGCCATGTTCACAGAGTACCTGTAATCCTATTACTAACCTTGCTCCATACTTACTGTAAACCGCCCAGAGAGTTTCGGCTATGGGGCGGTATACAATAAATAAAAAAATATAATAAATAAATAAATAATAAATACTCTAACCTTCATCTTCTGCAGTTTAAAAGTTAAAAACATGCCTGGATGATATTTAATTAATTTAATATATTTTGCCTTGAACTCAATGATAGTGTCGGGCATGCTCAGTAAGAACCAACTGTCAGTGTTCTAAAAGCTAAGCCACATTCACACCATACATTTATTCCATTATTATTCCACTTTAAACAGTCATGGCTTCCCTCTAATAATCCTGGGAAGTGTAGTTTGTGAAGGGTGCTGAGAGTAGTTAGGGGACCGTTATTTCACTCACAGAGCTCCAATTCCCATAATTTTCTGGGAAGAGAGGTTGACTGTTAAACCACTCAGGGAATTGTAACTCTGTGAGAAGAAGAGGAGTCTCCTAACAGCTCTCAGCATCCTTCACAAACTACACTTCCCAGGATTCTTTGGGGGAAGCCATGACTGTTTAAAGCAGAATAATAGTGGCATAAATATGTAGTGTGAATATGGCCCCAGACTCACAGCTGCTGGGCTTACCTAATCAGGGGGCCACACCCACACCAGACCTTTATTTCACTTGAGACAGTCATGGTTTCCCCCAGAGAATCCTGGAAAGTGTAGTTTGTGAAGAGTGCTGAGAGGAGACTCCTATTCCACTGACAGAGCTCCAGTGGCCAGACTGGTTTAACAGTCAGCCACTCTGATTGAAGTCTGTGAGGGGAACAGGGCATCTCCTAGCAACTCTCAGCACCCTTCACTAACTACACTTCCCAGGATTCTTTGAGAGAAGCCATGACTGTCTAAAGTGAAATAAAGGCCTGGTGTGGATATGGCCAGGGTGCTCTTTGGTTTAAATTTGGGTGGGAGGCTACATGTGCCTGCTGTAGAATAAAAAGGTGAGGGAAACCCTGAAAAGCAATTATACTGTTTACAGTGTTTTTCTTTTGGAAAGGAAAGGGGCTTAAAAGAAAACTTAAAAGAAAAAACCAAGAATTCTGGTGAGCAATATGGCAGGGTCAGAGCAGGGGTCAATAGTGCACACAGGAATTGAGATGAGAGGGGGACTTGCTTTGTGGGGGCCTGGGACAAATACCCCCAGGTGCCCCACCCAGCAGCCCTGCAATATCAGTGAGTTGTATGACTTGTGCAGTATTAAAAAACATAGCAGTGTAACAGACCCTGCTACTCTCAGGCTTTTCCCTAGCAATGTCTATAAAAAGGGCCAGAGTGAGCCACCTCTTACATGCCACTCTACTTTCAGTGCACTCCTAGGATCCCAGTGAAGGCTCTGTCATTTGGTATAGAGGGCTCTCAAAGGATGACTCATGGAGTTGCAGGCCTACATTCTTTATTATGTTGGGCACACACACAACATGGCTCCTGCTGCAAGTTCTCCTCCTGGAGCTCCAACACTCCCTCATCAGCTACAAGAAGTAGACCCTCTGTCTTAAAGGGACAGTATCACCATATATGACAGTCTCCCAGTCTTCTTCCCTTGCTTTTTTTTAAAAAAACTTTGAAAATTACCTTTACCTCAAAATACAGAGCTGTAGTAATTACGTGACTGAGCTTTGTATGCTAATCAGTTTTGTAGCACAAGTGAGGCTGATACCACCTATCCTCTCTCTCTCTCTCACTGTGTGTGTGTGTGTGTGTGTGAGAGAGAGAGAGAGAGAGAGAATGAGAATATAACCTTGAAAAAAGACTAAAGACACTTGTGTTTTGCCACCCTAGCTCACTGCAGACAGAACATTAAAAAAACACAGCCACTGAACTCAGCTTGTCACCCCCTTCACCTCAGCGCCCTGGGTGACCGCCCAGCTCGCCCACTCATAAGGCATGCCCTGTTGAAGGTTAAAATTAATTTCCATGTGCTGGTATCACAGAATGAATTATTTGAAGTTATTACCATGTTCCTTCCACTAATCGTCAAAACTGATTTTGTTATTTGGGATAATGACAATATCTCTCACTTGGGATGAATATGTGGTGTGCTCAGAACAACTTTAAAAAATCATTTTTTAAAAAAACTATAGACAGGGAGCACCAATATAAACAAAAAGTAAAAAAAATGCAGTTGCTGTCAGAACTCAGGCTTGTTCTGACTAAAGAAAAAATTGCAAGGAGAACCATAGCAACCAAGAAGTCTCCTTACACTAATATGCTATGTCAGGTCAGGTGATATACTTTTAATTCAGGGATGGGGAATCTTTTTAGCCTGGTGGCCAGATCTTTATTTGGCCCCACCCCTGTGGGCCAACTTTAACAGGTAGGTGGAGCAACCTACCAGACAATCACATTATGTCATTATGACATCACATGACTGACAGGTGGGCTGTCGTGCCCACCTGTTAAAATCCCTTGTGTGGGATCCCCAAGTTTTGGAGCTACAGCACAAGAAGGTTTGCTCACCCATTGCTTTGCAAGCCTACCCCTCACTGCTCCTCTCCTTTCCACCTGTAATGTCAGAGGGACAATTGGAAGCACAGGGATGCTTGCAAAGGGCTTTGAAGCTTGCAAAGGGCTTCAAAAAGCAGCTCTGGGAGCAAGAAGTGGGTTCCATTGAATGGAAACTGCTTCCCCCTCCTTAAGCAAGGAGCGCTCCTATTGCCCATCAACTGATGGGTGCCCATGTTAAGTTCCTGATTGTTTCTTTTGATTGTTTCTTCTAAGTGCCAACTTTACATGATGTTAGGTGTGTGGTGGGTATGATGTCAGATATAGGGCAGGTGGGCGTGGCTTCCCCAAAATGGTTTTGTAGGCCAAACATGGAAGACTGTCAGGCTCAAGTCTGGCTTGCAGGCCGGTGGTTCTCCACCCCTGCCTTAACTGCTACAAAAGCTTCTGGGGGTCAAGGTTGCTTTCCATTCTGAGCAACTAAGAGAACTGCTTTTGCTTGCTGCAGACTGGCCTTTGTCTTACCCTGCCCTCTGGAACTGCATCTGATATCAAGAGGCATCCAATGGGGGGACATCAAGCATGACACCAATACCACAGCTCCTACTGGAACAGAATGCTCCCCCCAAAGTTAGTGCTTCCTCCACACCTGCCTTGAGCTGCCTTTCACTGTTAAATACTCACCTTGGTCCTTGCCTGCCCCCACTTACAAGGTGGTAATTAAGTATGAGTTTTCACATCCCATTCAAAATAATGGCAGATGAACAAAAAAGGTGGTTTAGCACTCACAATCCTATTCTCGCTTTTGCAATAAACTATAAAGACTGAGTAACCAGAATGTGTGAAACTCCAATTATTTAGATGTGGGAATATCATAAAATGAACACTTGCCCTATGATAACCAATAAACCTCAAATGGATTCTTGTCTCTGTGTCTCAACAGGTCACATTCCATGGTTGCTCCATGGAAATATTTCCTTCGTTATTCTTACCTTTTCAATTTTCTCATCCAGCATTCTGAAGAATTCCTGTTGGCTTTCAGAGATGTGCATGCTGAAATACACAAAAGAACTGTGATCATTTCTGTCTTTGTTTGCATTCCACTGGCAATTGAAAACATTCCTTTTTAAACAACTTTTTGGTTCTGTTGCTGTTTAAGGAATTGAACGTGAGTGCTGTTCGTTGAGCCTTGTTTTTTGCTGCTGCCTTTAGTTTGATAATATGTGTTTTAATGGCTGAAGTATTGTTGTTTGCATTTCTAGTTCGAGCAACTGCTTTGGTGGAGGGGAAAACAGAATATAAATTTTCAAAATAAACAAACAAAATACTGAGAGGCTCAGGGAGATTTACAAATTCATCCGTTTTGCTAGACCCATACAGGCTGCGCCGAGCTCGCTTCAGGGTGCCACTTTCAAAATAGAAGAGAAAGCACAATAATCATTTCTGTTGCACTCAGGTCCTGCCTGTGCGCTTCCCACAGGGCTTTCTGGTTGGCCAATGTGAGGACAGGATGCTGGCCTATGTGAGCCATAGGCTCTTCTTGCCTGGGACAACAAGTTATTACACGGGACAGTCACTACAAACACGGGGAACAGGAGTTTGTGAAATGCACAGACAAGAGCAGAAGGGGGGCAGTGATTTGCCTATGACAGCATCATGGTGCATATATGCTGTAATGTGGCACTCTTTCAGATTTTAGATCGAATTGTGCCACCCTTGTCACTCATCCCCTCCAGCATGTTCCAGATGAAAATAGGGACTTCTATGTTCTTTTAGAAACTCCACCTTACTGCCTGTGATCTCCCCATGCATTCATACACATTGCTGAAGGCAGGCTGTATTCTGTATTTCTTTACAGTGAACTCTCCTGCACTGATTTGAAGTACATTTTAAAATCCTGTAATTCTTCACCGGTAGTTCAAAATCAACTGTGGCAGCTGCAGCATGTGAAATGGCAGGCTGCACACTACAGGGTGCTTTCAGTTTCACGTGCCCTCATTTACTTGCATGCACACTAGACTCAAGGTACCTATGCACAAAATAAAACTTCAAAGAGTTTTCCTTGGAGATCTGCAGGAATGAAGCTGAAACCTCACAATGGCATTCCTCAGAAACTCATACAACCAATATTCTTAAAAGATGCCCCGCTTCCACAAGAATAGGGAAAAAGTGATATACCAAAGATGGATACCAGAAAAACACAGAACATAAGAGCAGCCCTGCTGGATCAGACCAAAGGCGTGTTTAGTTCAGTATCTGATTTCCACAGCGGCCAGCAAGATGCCTTTGACATCTGCAATTAGGACCTGAGTGCAACAGCCCTCTCCCCACTTGTGATTCCCAGCAACTGATACACAAAGGCTGCCTCTGACAGAGGAGGTAGTGTAATGGCTAGTAGCCACTGATGGCATTATCAATTGTCCCTGTTGCATAGAGGCCACTAATGCATACACCAAGAGCTGGATTATGGCAGATTTGAATATAAGGTAAAGAATCCTGCATACATCTCTGCCATGGTAGAGAAGTAGCTCAAGCAGAAGGCTGATAACTATCCTGGGCTTGAATTACAGGGGAGCTTAGCCCCCTTACCTACTTTTGTAACAGCTACAGGGGACATGATATGGCTAATCATTGCCTCAGCCACGGGGTGGGAGCTTGTTGATTTGATGAAGCCCCCTCTCTCATAATTTGAGAGTTACAAGCACCACAAGTCATAATCGACTTGAAGGCAGATAACTCACATAACACACACACATGTTGAATGCAAGGATTTTACAAAGCTCCCCATAGAACCACATGATTTACAGCTTTTTCCTGAAAGGTCCTTCTGTAGAGTTAAGATGTAGCACAGTAAGTAATTCTTTACATTACAGTCATTAGAAATCTCTAGTATACAGTGACATTTCCTAGGATACCCCACCCCAGCTGCCCAATCACTTCTCTCCAGGAAGAAGGTCAGATACTTTACTTCCATTAACCTCATAGTAACATGAGGCCCAAATTGGTAAGACTATGTTTCACAGTAGTGTGCAGGATTGGAAAAAATACTATTATTAGTTGTCGGCAAAGTGCAGTCACTGCATTTGTGTGGTACAGGACACAAGCAGACAGACCCTGCCCCAGGGGAGCATAAAAGCTGAACACACAGAGTAAGGTCAGATGCTCTTACAAAACCAGAGGACATGGGGGGCTCAAGGGATGTGTTCTGAGCATTTTGTGTGTATATATTAGATGAGATGGCCTAGTTATGAAAGTCACAGAAAGATTTAGGTTTTTGTTTTAAAAAAAGACATTCTGAACATAGGAAAACCTTAACTCTGGAATGAGAGACTCTTAGGTAGTAATGGCACAGGATCAGTTTATATGACCACTCTGCAGAGTCAGCATCATCATTTAGACATAAAATTACCATCCCTCTGCTTTTTTCATTCTATTTTTTTAAAAACCCTTGGGCTACCAGGACTGGTGTATTCTGCAACTTTGTATGAGAACACAAAAAACATAGAAGGTAGGGCTGGGCACAGAATTCTACCTCCTGAGAATTTTCACTTGCTTAACAACCCTCTCAATTTCCATGGCAATACACAAAACAGTCAGAGAGAATAGAGAGTTCAAAGTCTAAAAAGGGAGGGAAAAAACCCAGAGCCCTTTTGGACTTTTTTCTGCCAGAGTTCTCATATTCTGTTGAAATTCATTAAAAATCAGCCATGTTCACAGAGTACCTGTAATCCTAATACTGACGTTGCATTGAACTGAATGATAATGTCGGGCATGCTCAGTAAGAACCAACTGTCAGCGCAGACTCACAGCTGCTGGGCTTGCCTAATCAGGGGGCCATACCCACACCAGACTTTGATTTCACGTGAGACAGTCATGGCTTCCCTCAAAGAATCCTGGGAAGTGTAGTTTGTGAAGGGTGCTGAGAGGAGACTCCAATTCCCCTGAGAGAGCTCCAGTGGCCAGACTGGTTTAACAGTCAGCCACTCTGATTGAAGGTCTGTGAGGGGAACAGGGCGTCTCCTAGCAACTCTCAGCACCCTTCACTAACTACACTTCTCAGGATTCTTTGAAAGAAGCCATGACTGTCCAAAGTGAAATAAAGGCCTGGTGTGGATGTGGCCAGGTAGAGTTTTGGTTTAAATTTGGGTGGGAGGCTACATGTGCCTGCTGTAGAATAAAAAGGTGGGGGAAAGCCTGAAAAGCAATGAACTGTTCACAATGTTTTCCTTTTGGAAAGGAAAGTGGCTTCTCCTCTGCCCAGTGCCCACCAGCCCAATCTCCGACCCTCCCCCCTCCGACCCTCCCTGCCCCTCCCCCGGGGTCAGTCTTGGACTACGAGTTGGGAGACCAGGGTTTGAATCCCCACACAGCCATGAAGCTCACTGGGTGACCTTGGGCCAGTCACTGCCTCTCAGCCTCAGAGGAAGGCAATTGTAAAGCCACCTCTGAATACTGTTTACCATGAAAACCCTATTCATAGGGTTACCATAAGTTGGGATTGACTTGAAGGCAGTCCATTTCCATTTTCAAACATGACTGCACAGAAATAAATCCCACTGAACTCAAAAAGTATGCAAATTATCAAACCCACTCTCCCTTCTGTTCCCTCCTATCCCCTCCCTCTTGCCCCTTCCCTCCCCCTCCTTCCCATGGTCAGTTTTACCTAAGCATGATTGCACAGGAGTACATCCCACTGAACTCAATAAGCATGCAAATGATCAAACCTTCCCTCCCCTCCCCCTTCCTTTGCCCTCTCCAGTCTGCTCCTTCCCCTTCCCCCTCCCCCTCCTCCTCCCCCATGGTCAGCTTTACCTATCCTAACCATGATTGCATAGGAGTAAATCCCACTGAATTCAGTAAGCATGTAAATGATCAGACCTGCCTTTCGCTTCCTTCCTTCCCCCTCCCTCCTCCCCTGTCCAATTCCAGGCCTCCCTCCCTCCCCCCCCACTCAGTTTTACCTATCCTAAGCATGATTGCATAGGACTAAATCCCACTGAACTCAATAAGCATGCAAATGATCAATCCATTCTCAGCAAACTTGCACAGAATCCCGGATTAATGCGAATTCATTAATAGGCAAAAAACCTTGTGGTTTAAATGTACCTATAGCCCACAGATATTTCTATCAAACTTTAAAAAGTAGGGAAATTGGACAGCTATAGTGAATGCACCAGGGGAGCAGGAGACCTGACCCCCTCTCTGAGATATTGTACCACCCAACAAATTTGTCAAAATGCAAACACAATTTGGGTTGGTCTTTCACAGTCCAATCCACTTCCTGTGTAGCTTGGAAGAATTTGGTAACGTGTGCCTCTGAGTTTGATAGAAATATCTGTGGGCTATAGGTACGTTCTTAAACCGCAAGGCTTTTTGCCTATTAATGAATCAATTAAAAATCAGCCAGGCATTTTTTAAAACTTTTACACTGCAGAAGATGAAGGTCAGAGTATGGGGCAAAGTCAGTACAGTAGGGCCCCACTCATACGGCGGGTTACGTTCTGGACCCCTGCCGAAAAACGAAACTCATTGAATAGAATGGCGTGCGATGCCCGAAAACCGCTGTAAAAGCGGAACAAGCGCCGTATGAGTGAGGCTTTAGTCTAATTGCATCTAATTGAGACCGCCGCATTAGTGAAGCGCCGTAAAGCAGGACCCTGCTGTAACAGGATTACAGGTACTCTGTGAACATGACTGATTTTTAATTAATTTCAATAAATTATGAGAACACTGACAGAAAAAAAATCCAACAGGGGTCTGTTTCCCCTCTTTTTACATTTTGAAACTCTGACTGTTTTGTATGTCACCATGAAAACTTAGAGGGTTGTTAAGCAAGCGTTTCTGAGTTCAGGACTATAAGTTTCGTAAGCTTTTGTTTTGAAATGATCTTATGGGAATCATCAGAACGGCATGGGGGTATTTTCAATTTAACATTGTGGAATGCAAAAAATCCATGCTGGCTATAGTATACAGCCACTCTTGTGGCTGTATAGTAAGTGACATATTATCAGCACTCTCTCTTGGTACCAACAAAGCAGAGATTCATTAACATTAGTTCTTTTACATCAACATATGTAAGGGGAAATAAAACCCTATTACATTTAGTGTCCAATAAACAGGATGTAGAAGAGGAGATCAGGAGAGGAAGGGCCATGTGCAAGGCCAGTATGAGTATACCTGTTGCGTCTCCTTATGGTGCTCAGGTATTAATTGAAGGTAGGTTACTGTAGGGTTGAAGGACAGTGGGGCAAATATATACTAAATGGGCTTCCATGGAAAAGCCTAACTGTGAGATGCAACTCGGTCTGCTTTAAAATACGAAAGTACTGAACCACAATGAATACTGAACCAAGTACTGAACCACAATGCAAGATATTAACTGGCTATAACATTGATATTGCGGTATGCAGAAGAACAATGACTATTCTGGGGGGAAAGCGAATTGTTCTCTTCTTTCTAGGAAAGTAGGAAGCTGCCCAAAATGGAGTCAGACCATTTGTCCATTTTGCTCCATGACTGGCAGCGGCTCTCCAGGGTTTCAGGTAGGAAGTTTCTTCCAGCACTACCCAGAGATGCCAGAGATTGAATTGGGACCTTCTGCATGCAAAGCAGCTGCTCTACCCTTGAGCCACAGCACTTCCCCTCTAAAGCAGCAGTGGGGAACCTGTGGTCCAAACAGATCATGAAATGCCAGGTAGTCACTTCTGTACTCAGTAAAGATGAACACTCTTGGGTACCATCAAGACCCGCTGTGCATTGGGTAATTAATGAACAATCTTGGCCAGGTTGAAAAACATTTATATTAACTTAGCCATCATTTTTGCTAGTCTTTTTATTACAAGTAAGCCTGCAATAAATGTTGCAGTATATCTACACTAGTTTTCCTCAAACTAGTACCCACCAGATGTTTTGGACTACAATTCCCATGAGCCTCAGCTAAGACTATGTAGCTGGGGCTCATGGGAGTTGTAGTTCAAAACATCTGAAGGGGACCACATGGAGGAAGGCTGATCTACATCTAGCCAGCCCACCCAAGCTGCCCTTCTTCAGGAGATTCCATTCCATCTCCCCTTCACCAGTTTCAATTTTTCCTTTTCCATCTGACATTCAAAATCCCATGGCTACTGATCATTCATCTGTTTGTTTTATGTTTGTTTGTTTTGAGGGGGAGTTGCCCCATTAGTTTTTCCCCCTTAATTATTTACTTCTCCAAACTTCAGGTTTCCCCAAGTATGCAGTTATTTCCCTCTTGTTTCTCAGTGGCCCTGCTTTGGCTCCATTTCTTTTGGCACCTATCACATGGGTTTGCTATTAGAGGGAGTGATTAGGTTAAACTAGTTTATCAATAACCCTAATTGCTGATGATTTCTTTGCCATTACTGTGTAACTTATTTTATTTTTAACCAATAATTTCACACTGAGTTATAGTCATCTGGTCTTTTAGAAATAGTAAGTTTTCTGTTTGGCTTGATTGCTTACTTAAATGGTTCTGAGAACAATTTATATGCTGGGAAATGGGGACAAGTTCTGAGCCTAAAGGTGGTGTCCCACACTGTTTTCAGTCCAATTGTACTCTTTATCTGGAGTGAAGATAATCCAAACCAGCCCTGAAGTTTTTATGGAAAGGGAATTTACAAATTACACTTTGCACACAGAATGTATATTAATCAGTATCCTAATATCATAATCAAAGAATAATCCAAGTAAGCTATTATTCAGTGGCTTAGAAAGCAACATCTTTTCACGTCACTGTTGAAGTACCAAGTCTCTGCCCCTATAAAGCCTTTGACTTTTAATACAGAGGGTGCTTTAGATATGGAACTAGGGATGGGATTCACCCCCCACCACCAATCTACTCTGCCCCACTCACCCCCAATAACATGGACAAGGAGGAAGCAGGAGAGAAGGGTCCCTCCCTGGGTGGAAGGATAGAGCAGCAACAGCTGCAAAAGCCTCCCCAGTAGGGCCAGACCACAGAAAGGGAAGAACAAGAAGAGGCGCCACATCATGGGGCAAGCGGCAGGCTGCAGGCTGCATTGCCTTTTGGCACCCATTGGAATCAAGCAGATTTTTTGCCCACCCTGACCTGCAGCCTGTCATCACTTGCCCCATGCTGTAGTACCTCCTCTGTGGTCTGGCCCTGCTCCAGGGGGCTTTTGCTGTGGCAGCTGCTCTATCCTTCCACCCTGAGAGGGCCCTTTCTCTTCTGTCTGCTCCTTCTCTGTGATGCCAGAGATGAGCAGGATGGATGGATGGATGGGGGGGGGGGAAGCCCATCCCTATATGGAACTAATAAGAAATCATCTCTTTTACAACTAAGTAGTGGCAGAAGATGTAAACATACTTATTAAAGGTAGAGAAGGCTACAAAATTGATCTGTTGGCCGGTACCACTCTGAAAGCATTCCATCGACCGAACTGGCGGTATCTATTAAAATTCATCCTTTGTCTGCTATTTGTTGTTTTTACCGGTCAGATTTCCCCCCCCCAATCTATATTAATATCAGTATTTTGAAAGGAAAGCTGTTTTGCCGCCTCCTCCACTGTGACTGAGGCCAGTCCGATTTCATGATAGCAAACAGAGACAAGTTGTTTTCCTTTTGGAAAGGAAAACAGCTTTTAGTGCTACCCCATCCCCCACCTACTCCTTGGCAAGCCTAGAAACCATTAACATGGGCGAGACTCTCTGGTCTCTAGGCTTGCCTTTTAATCATTTAACATTAAGAGATTAGAAGGCAAGTGTAGAGAATCTTGCCCACATTAAGGACTCTCTAGGGCTAGGCTTGCCTTTTAATCTCTATTATAGGTTTGGCTTGCTTCCTGCCTGCTTGGAACTTGGATTATTTGAGTGGAGGGGGGTAGCAGAAAAAGAGAGACTTTTACTGTGCTGTGCATAAAATCAATAAAAGAACAATATATTTGAGGGGATATTCAAGGGGAAAAATGTGGTGTTGGGGGAAAGCTCCTGAAGTTTGGAGCAAACAGGATTGGTGTGCAAAGATGGAGAATATGTGCACCACTGAAAATTCTGGTGCTAAATCTGAATTCAGCAGAATTCTCTCCCATCCGTAATCAAGATCATCACTTTGACAATGACAGCTTGGGGCATGCATCTATAGCCTAGTTTTTACTGAGGTAAACCTGTGTCTGGGCTGTACCAATTCAGACTGCAGGAGGGCACTCGTAGGATTACAAAACATCCCTGAACACAGGAAGGCTAGGCTAGAAACCTTCTCTTGAAATGACAAAAGAGAATGCTAGGGATGCATGAACAGCCCTAAAATGATCATTGCCTTCTTGTGCATTCCACTCAAACCTTTTCGTTGTTGTTTTAAGATTTGAAAATAATGCTCAATGAAGCCCTTTTCTCAGAGGACTGGCAGAGAAAGGACAGGACATTCTATCCCTTCTTTGCCAGCACACTGTGTGCCTGTGCTCTCCACTGAGCAGTGGGTTTCCCATCCTCCATAGCCACACAGAGATTGCTTTCTGTTCCCAGTGCAGAGAACCCCCCCCACCCCGTACCCTAAGCCAGCAGCAGAAAGTAAGGGTATGCTGCCCAGAAAGGGACACTATTAATAGCATTCTATCCTAGGCAAGAGTATCTTTTTTTCCTGCCACTTTGCACAGAAGAACAGGTTGGCAGAAAGCAGAGGTAGGTAGCATGAGTGAGAGAATACACACACAGAGAAGCACAACTGGGATGGGACACTTGCTCACAGTGAACCACACTTCCTATCCCAATTTTAATCACTGAAAGGAAGCAGGCCTATTCGCTTATTCCATTGCAACCTAACTTGATTCCTCACAACTCTCATAGAGAACCACAGGAACTGAGCAACATCTGTACTGCCTTCAAGTCGATTCTGACTTATGGTGACCCTATGAATAGGGTTTTCATGAGGCTGAGAGGCAGTGACTGGCCCAAGGTCACCCAGTGAGCTTCATGGCTTTGTGAGGATTTGAAACCTGGTCCAACACCTTAACCACTACACCACACTGGCTCTCTCCGAACAACATACCTGTCTTTTATCAGCAGTGTTTATATCTGAAAGAGGCAATAGGAGACTGCTCAAATTTTCATGGGAATCTTTGCCCAAATATTATGCCCCATAGTTCCAGATTTGGATCATAGAATCATAGAATAGTAGAGTTGGAAGGGACCTATAAGGCAATCAAGTCCAACCCCCTGCTCAATGCAGGAATCCAAATCAAAGTATTCCCGACAGATGGCTGTCCAGCTGCCTCTTGAATGCCTCCAGTGTTGGAGGGCCCACTACCTCTCTAGGTCATTGGTTCCATTGTCGTATGGCTCTAACAGTTAGGAAGTGTTTCCTGATGCTCAGTCAAAATTTGACTTTCTGCAACTTGAGCCCATTATTTCGTGTCCTGCAATCTGGGACGATCGAGAAGAGATCCTGGCCCTCCTCTGTGTAACAACCTTTCATGTACTTGAAGAGTGCTATCATATCTCCCCTCAGTCTTCTCTTCTCCAGGCTAAACATGCCCAGTTCTTTCAGTCTCTCCTCATAGGGCTTGGTTTCCAGTCCCCTAATCATCCTTGTTGCCCTCCTCTGAACCTGGTCCAGTTTGTCTGCTTCCTTCTTGAAGTGTGGAGACCAGAACTGGACGCAGTACTCAAGATGAGGCCTAACCAGTGCTGAATAGAGGGGAACTAATACTTCATACGATTTGGAAACTATACTTCTGTTAATGCAGCCTGATATAGCTGTTGGCTCATATTCAGCTTGTGATCAATGACAATTCCAAGATCCTTCTCACATGTTGTATTGCTGAGCCAAGTATCCCCCATCTTATAACTGTGCATTTGGTTTCTTTTTCCTAAGTGTAGAACTTTGCATTTATCCCTATTGAATTTCATTCTGTTGTTTTCAGCCCAATGTTCCAGCCTATCAAGGTCCCTTTGAATTTTGTTTCTGTCTTCCACAGTATTAGCTATGCCCCCCAATTTTGTACCATCTCCAAATTTGATAAGCATGCTCTGTACCTCCTCATCCAAGTCGTTAATAAAAATGTTGAAGGGCACTTGGCCCAGGACTGAGCCCTGTGGTATCCCACTCATTACTTCCACCTAGTTTGAAAAGGAACCATTGATAAGCACTCTTTCAGTACGATTCTGGAGCCAACTGTGGATCCACCTGATAGTTGTTCCATCCAGCCCACATTTAGCTAGTTTGCTAATCAGAGTATCATGGGGCACTTTGTCAAAAGCTTTGTTGAAGTCGAGATATATTATGTCCATAGCATTTCCACAGTCTACAAAGGAGGAGCCCCAATCAAAAAATGAGATATGATTAGTTTGGCAGGATTTGTTCTTCATAAATCCATGTTGGCTCCTAGTAATCACTACATTGCTTTCAAGGTGCTTACAGATTGACTGCTTTATAATCTGCTCTAGAGTTTTTCCAGGGATTGGTGTTAGGCTGACTGGTCTGTAGTTCCTCGGTTCCTCCATTTCACCTTTTATGAAGATAGGGACAACATTAGCTCTCCTCCAGTCATCTGGCACTTCACCAGTCCTCCATGATTTAGCAAAGATAATAGGCAGTGGTTCTGAGAGTTGTTCAGCCAGTTCCTTCAATACTCTAGGATGCAGTTTATTGGGCCCTGGAGATTTGAACTTGTTCAAAGTGATTAGGCATTCCTTGACCGTTTGTCTATCAATCTCAAGCTCCAATTCTGCCCCTTCTACTTCATGTTTCCCAGGAGGGTCATAAACCCTTTTTGGGGAGAAGACTGAGCCAAAGTAGAGATTGAGCATTTCTGCCTTTTCTTTGTCATCTGTAATCATTTTGCCATCCTCATTGAGTAGCTGTCCACCATTTCTTTTCTCTGTCTTTTACTATGGATGTACCTGAAGAAAGCTTTTTTGTTGCTTTTAGCATCTCTCGCTAACCTCAGCTCATTCTCAGCTTTAGCCTTCCTGACGCCATCCCAGCAATTCCGTGATACTTGCCTGTAGTCTTCCTTTGTGGCCTGGCCTTCTTTCCACTTACTGTATGTGCCCTTTTTTGTTTTCAGGTCATCTCTAAGCTTTTTGTGAAGCCACATTGGCTTCATCTGCTGATTCCCCCCTTTTTTCCTTGTTCGAATTTCTTGCCACTGAGTTTTTACAATTTCCTTTTTTAGGTGCTGGCTATGGCAGCCCCTACAGCAGGAGTGGGGAACTCTGGCCCTAGTAAGCACAACCAATGGTCATGGATTATGAGAGCTGTAGCTCGGCAATGTCTGGAGCACCAAAGATTCCCCAGACCTGTCCTATAGACATCCCACTTTTCTCTAAGCAGACTATGCATGTACCAACACATAGGTCCAACATCTATAGAAGATATTCTGATTCTGGGGCCTGAAATAATATTTTCACACAGATTTCAGTACTCAATGCTATGGCTCAAATTCAGATATCATATGGCTTGAACTAAACCCAAACCACAGCCTGAGCCATATTGACAAACCAGAATTTAGAGATGATTCTCTGCTTTGTTTCTCAGTGGCTCAGCACTTCTGTGCAGTAGCACACTTAGCACAATCCATGGTTTGCAAGCCTGCTTCAAACTACGGCTACCAGTTGTGATTTGCTGATTATTTATCTCACAATACCTTTTCCTACTTTTTCATTTTTTAAAAAAAAAATAGTCAAAGTGACCAACAAAATAACTCATAACACCTGATAACAACATAAAGGAGTAGCCAACCTGGTGACCTCCGAATGTTGTTGGATTTCAACTTCCATCAGCTCCAGTGAGTGATCAGGGATGATGGGAACTGTAGTCCAACAACATCTGTAGGGCATCTGGTTGGCTATTCCTTTTTTTTTTACAATAATTTTTATTCAAATTTTCATAAAACATAGAAAACAAAATCATAAAACATTCAAAGACAAAAAACAAAACAAAACAAAAATGATTAAACAAAAAATAAAATAAAATGTTGACTTCCCATTTGTCACATATCAAATCAGTTATAGGTCTACAATATATAACAATCCTGTCTCTTAAATCATATTATAAAATCACTTTCCTCCAGTAGTTATCTTAATTAATCATCAAATCTCATAAACATTACTTTATTCTTTCCACAAAAAGTCAAAGAGAGGTTTCAATTCTTTAAGAAATATATCTATCAATTTTTCTCCAAATAAACATGTCAATTAATCCATCTCGTTAATAATTATAATAATCTTATTGTCATAATCATAGTCCAAATAAACATTTCGATTAATCCATCTCATCAGAATCTGTTAGGTCCAATAATTTCAATAGCCATTATTCCATTATCCCTATTAGTTCCATCTTCCATCTTCAATAGTCCTGTTAAGTCCAGTAATTTCAGTGTCCAATCTTCCATTATCAGTATTCCATAATAATCTTGCTGTTGTAGCCATAGTCATATAATAAGAGTCTGATGGGAATTTCCTCTATCCCAAATATTTTCTTGCCATCCATTCTGAATAAGTTGCTGAAACATTGTTGTAAATTCATATCTGTGTTCTTCTTTTTTAGAAAATGCACTGGCTCATCTCTTAAGAGTTTTTCCATTGTCACATGACTGCAGTTAATTCCATAGATTTTCTCTATATCAAGCTCCATCACATCATTCCAGTCCAGAAGATTATCCAAGCCATTGATAACTTTATCTCTAATATCTTCATTAATTTCTTCAGAGATAACGTTAAATTCCAAACAGTAGATTTTATTTCTAAAATCCATAAACTCCAGATCTTTTTCCAATTCCACATTTGTTCCAATCTCCAGGGCTTGTATCTTCCCTTTATTTTTTCTTTTCTCATCTCTGATCTCATTCTCCTCTCTCACAGGGTCCCCTATTTCTTTAAACTCCTGCGTCATTTTGCTCAGTTCAATTTTCAGCTCCTTACTACCCTGTCGCAGGGTTTGTTTCGTTATCTCAATCTCATCCATTATTTTCTGAAACATAATTACTTCCAGATTCTCAGCCACTTTCTTGATTGCCATTTTTAAAACCACGAAAACAAAGCAAAACAAAAATAAAGAAGAACCACTTCTTATTTCAGCAACAGTTGGGTTAATATTCCAGGCTTGATGACATCACAGTATAAACAGAGCAACCTGCCTTATCTCTCTATCAGGCTATTCCTGATATAAAGTAACAAATTAACTATTTAAAATATCAAACAGACATCCAAAATGAAATAAAACAGGAAGTCAGTATTTAAGAATGCCCAGAAGGTAGCTGGAATAGATGTCCCACTAGATCTTTGGGGGAGGGGAAGAGAAAAGGGCAGCCCCCCCCCAGAAGTGCCTCCCTTGGTTAGAAATATTTTATTAACATTTCACTTTATATAATTAAAAGCACGCACACAAAAAACCTCTGAGAAGACTTACTTTGCTCTAGGTTGATGTACTAATCCTGGAAGCTCTTTGTTAGGCTTAAGCCTTACATGTGAACTGGCACTTTTTTCCTGAAAGAGAGGGGAGGGGGGAGAAAGACCAGCTTATTAGGGTTTCTTTCAAAGATATGCAATATTTATTTGCCATCAGATTGCAAATGAATGATAAAAGAGACCATGCATAAATATAGCTGTATAAAAAATACAGGAGGAGGAGTGGCCAAGTATTATAATGCTGAACTATGATGAACCAGCTCATAGATCAACATCCTGCTTGAAAATCTTGTTTGAACACCGTTTTCAAAGTGTTACACGTTAAGCTTTCATACGGCTCAAAAGTGTTATATTCCCAGTCGAGCAAGAAATGCTAATCTTATGTCCTTACATGATCACATATAAACACACAGAATATATTTATTCTAGAATTCACAAGGCGGATGGGTGGATCATGAATAGGGGGAGAGAGAGCTTTAGAGCTATAAAAAGACTGGGATGTGGTAATGGAAAGGAGTGTCACTGAAGAAGCTACTTTGGGCAGAATATCCCACCCTTAAAAATCAGCCTGGCAGATGAGCAGAGCAGCTGGGCAGAAAAAACAATGGGGGGTGGGGGAGGAAAAAAACTTTGCTATAAACGTCATAGGGCCTCCTCAGAACACATATAAGAAAATTCAGATGAAGGTAGGTTATGATACCAGGTTAGTAATGCTCCCTTTATTCATTCTCCTATCTTTTATAGTCTTAGGAGCTTCCCAAAGTCTTCCATGAAAGCAGTGAGGAAGAGGTCAACTTCCTACACTCACTGTGCCCTAAAGTGATGACTGGCCTCATAGGCCCAGTTCTCACTGAGACAGTAGATCTGTTTCTCAATGCTAACTCTGTTGTCAACAATGGGGGTGTTTGAATGATGGAACATTTCCTCATGGAAAAAAATTCTTACAATTCTTATAGTGTAATCAGGGAAAAGCTGGAAAGATTTTCTTTGTGCAGGGAAGTTTTTTTTTTAATGGATGAACATTTGTTTTTGTGTGCCCCCATCTGCAGACACACTTACCACCTCAGTGAGAACCAGGCCACTGTTTCATCCGTTTGGACTGCTTAAAAGCTTAGCACTTTTCATTAAAAAAAAAGCTTTTGAATTTGTGGATTTGGAAGCTTAGCACAGCTAATGGGTAATTTCACAACAACAGTGATTGTTATAGGCTTCTTGTTGGTGCCCGATACTTTCTAGAGATACAGAATTACAGGCTGAAAATAAGGGACTGAGATTCAGCTAAGCAATATCACTATGGGTTGGCGTTAGTTCAAAGCTGTCAGTCTTGCCAGACCTTTCCACCCATTCTTCAGTAGTACAATATAGAGCTTCAGAATAAAGAGTGCAGCCCATCTGCTGAGTCGATCCCATGAGATAACTTTTAATCTAGCCTTGCTATCAAAATGGGGGGGGCACGCAGGGAAGAGAAAGAAGGGGAGCAAAATGTGCTAATGAAATGAGATCAGAAGGGATAAATTACACTGGAAACGTATAAAGCCAGTAGCATAAAGATCAGAAGGGGAAAGCTATACTAGAAGTATATAAAGCCAGAGATATAAAGTTAACATTTAGTCACACATATGCATGTGGTGTCTTTTTCTCTTCTCATGGACTGGTTGTGAGATTTTTAAAAAGCTACTATACCAATTATCTGAAATTTCCCACTATTAGCTTACAAATATTAGATAACATACATATATTAGAAAATGTTATGTGAATTTGTATCTGATTGTATGGCTACAACTGGGAATAGGCTGCAAGACTCCATCCTCCTTTCCCACTTCGCTCCTGTAGCATAAGTTTCCCTTACTGGCTCTAATAGCAAGTAGCCACAGTAAGAGCAAACAATGGTTTCCCTTTAAACCAGATTCTGAAATCCTGGTTTAGTATTGGTTTCAGATCCTGAGTTAAGCATTTAATATCACTGCAGATGGAACAATTAACCATGATTAGACCAAGTTAAGGGAGGGGGATTAACATTCAAGAAGGGTTTCCATGGTCTGTTCGTGAATACATAATAGAAACATTGAAGCTGCACTGGCTCCAAAGAATTCAGGATGGTTTACAAGGGGTTCTCTTATTTTATCCTCATAACAACCCTGTGAGGTTAAACTGAAAGAGGCCAGTGACTTGCTCAAAGCCTGCCACTAAGTTTTAAGAGCAGGAATTTTAATCCATCTCTCTCTTATAGGGTGGCCAGAACGATCAGGGAGGAGCGAAGTGGCGGTGATTTCGTTCTGTGTGTTAATCAGGCCAGTAAAAGGCAGTTCCTATATTCCTATCTAGAGGCTGCCGTGGACAGAATTAAAGAAAACACATTAGTAGCTAAGTGCATCTAAATTTATCTAGCGACTTAAAGTTGTTGTCCAGTAGCGAACAGCCAACCCTGTTTATTTTCCATCGGTTACTCAGCAGGATTAATAGGTAGCAGGAAAGGAATTTAACAGCACAAATAAAGCCGAGCCCAATTCAGACTTGGGCCACACATTTTTAAGTTGGCAGGTCACACTGTTTATTGAAAGTGTGTATTCATGGAAATTTCAAAGACTCCCTCAAGACAGATTTTTTTCCAGAAAATATTATTCCCAAGTATCAACAAATTAATTCCCAAGTATCAACAAATTAAGGCAGATTAATTACAACTTCTGTCTCCAAGTAGCCAACATGGTGCCCTCCAGATGTTATGGACTACAACTCCCATCATCCCTGATCACTGGCCATGCTGGCTGGGGCTAATGGGAGTAAGGAGTTCACAACTTCCACAAGACAACCCTTGCTGTATCTGCTTCTAGTGCCAAACAGTATTTGCCCTTTGTCCTAAAATGTTATGAGTGCTTTAGAAAACACAATCAAGAACTATTCCTAGGGTTGCTAGGACTTAACAGGACTATTGAAGATGGAAGATGGAATTAATATGGATAATGGAATAATGGCTATTGAAATTATTGGACCTAACAGATTTTGATGAGATGGATTAATCGATATGTTTATTTGGACTATGGTTATGACAATAAGATTATTATTATTATTAACGAGATGGATTAATCGACATGTTTATTTGGAGAAAAATTGATAGATACATTTCTTAAAGAATTGAAACCTCTCTTTGACTTTTTGTGGAAAGAATAAAGTAATGTTTATGAGATTTGATGATTAATTAAGATAACTACTGGAGGAAAGTGATTTTATAATATAATTTAAGAGACAGGATTGTTATATACTGTAGACCTATAACTGATCTGCGACAAATGGGAAGTCAACATTTTATTTTTTTGTTTAATCATTTTTGTTTTGTTTTGTTTTTTGTCTTTGAATGTTTTATGATTTTGTTTTGTTTGTTTTATGAAAATTTGAATAAAAATTATTGTAAAAAAAAAAAAAGAACTATTCCTAGGGTTGCTGACTTTTGCTGATTTCAGTCTCAACTCTTAAGAGATTCTACAAGATTAAAATTAAAATGCTTCGTAATTAAAAATGACAATGTATTTTATAGCCTATGGGAGGGCTTGTCGGGTTCTCAGTGATAGTGACCTTTTGGAAGTGGGCACCTTTTGCCAATAGTGACTGTTCTCTCTGTAAAAAGGTGAGACTATTCAGACAAATCAAATTCTATCTAGTTAGAGTCTATTCTTGATACTTAGGTAAAAATGTGTGGGTTGCCTGGAGTATGCCCAGAGGCCAAGGAACACAAGCAGCGAATTCTAGTTTGAACAAAAGGACTCTTTGAACAATCCAAGTGTTAGGGAACCTGCCTGGCATCCCACCTTTATCAGGCTACATTCAAAGCCATTTGCCTATGTAACATTGCATTTTTCTATTTTTTTGTACTCTAGACAGATTTGCTATTACTTTCTTTTCTTGTATATGCCATGTGATCTCTGATAAAGTAACTTTCTGTTTCACTGCAATACTGTGCCTTTTGGATTTCTACTCTAAAGCCCCCACTCATTTGCTTTATTTAACAGAATTTGCATCCTCCTTAACTGTAAAAACCCCTAAGTGGTTTACATAAAAGATACTGTCAAGAACACCTGGTTTGTAAGGTTGTCAGCTAATATGGTTCTGTGGCAAGGAATTGTGGGGAAAACATCTTGCCTGAACTAGGGCCTCTGGGAGGCCATGAGACTGTCAGTTCTCACAGCTGAACTCAGTTAATTAAGCAGTAAGCAAGAACACCTGCTTATCAGCCGAGACTGGTACCTCAAGGCCACAGGCCTGGGAAGATTGGAGAAGCATGTGACTGTTAGGCACGAAAGCTCCCTGATTGGCTAATTAATTCCTGGCTGTTGCTGAGCTTTTGCCCATAAAAATAGAACTGTAATTCTGGGTCTTTGTTCCCCAATGTTCCTTTGTGCTACCTGATGTTGGGGTTCCATCATCCATCTGCTATCCAGACTATACATCTCTGGGGAGATGTGGAACCATGAAGTTACTCTGTTGGTTTATCTATATTGTGTGAGTATAGATTAGGCTAGACAGCTTTGTCATTTTTTACCTGTGAGTTGAACTCTTTGCCTTTTGTATTTTACCTAACCCTAGGGGTGTTTGGTTTAAGGAAATATTTTGCTGAACTATGATCTGGAAGACCAGGGTTCAAATCCCCACACAGACATGAAGCTCACTGGGTGACCTTGGGCCAGTCACTGCCTCTCAGCCTCAGAGGAAGGCAATGGTAAACCATCTCTGAATACCGTTTACCATGAAAACCCTATTCATAGGGTCACCATAAGTTGGAATCGACTTGAAGGCAGTCTATTTCCATTTTTTGCACTTATATTTTAATAAAGCTGCCTCTTATTTACCAGTGTGTGTTCATTTCAGGGGGAAATTGGCTCTGAATCCAGCACCTTGGCCAATTAACCACAGACTACCATATAGTTGGGTATTTTGCCTTAAGGCTCCAGGACAAGGAGTGCATCTTTGGCTCTTGTCTTTTGGAATCCATGGCAGGTCTATTTCTGGCAGTTTGGGTTTCCCCTTCGCCCAGAGTGACTGACCAGGTTTAAGGGGTGGTGGCAGTCTACCTCCCTTGCACGGTTGTTGTTGGTTTAACTCAGCCCTGGTAAGGGAGGCACGGGTTGTGCGTGGCCGGGATCAATTGCCCTGGGCTTGGGAGTTGACCCCGGTGGGAACTTGCGAGTTCTTGACAGATACAATATACATTAAATTTCAAAATATAAAAGAAATAAACAGACATATACATCATAAAAATTGCATATTAAAATACATGCCAACTTTATGACTCTTACTAGGCTTGCCTAAACAAAAATGTTTTAGCAGGCACTGAAAACAATACAGCGAAAGCACATGCCTAATGCAAATGGGCAGGGAGTTCCACAATATAGGTGCTGCCATATGAACTTCTTTACTTCCAGAACTGATAATATGTGTGCATGCGTGTGCGTTTATGTATATTTATGTATCTACACACATATATTCTGTTTAGAGAAGTGGAGGCAACAGAGTTGGTTCCCAAACAAATCTGATGGTGACGGTGAGAGCTTTATTTTTGTGATATATTTGAATGTTTTAGGGAAACTGCCTAACATGCAAGAAAAGGATAATCACCATCATCATCCCCAAACACTTGTCAGTCAAGCAGAGCTTAGGGTACAACACCATAAAGGACAATCCCAAATCTGACTAATAAAATGGATTATAAATAATGGTTTAAAAAGTTTACCCATTTGTAACATATAGAACAGCATTGAATGCTTTAGCTGCAAGGCTTCCCAGGGTGAGGCTCATCCACTGCACGCTGGGTGTGCTGACCCCTGTGATTTCCCCAAGTGTGGCGCATGCATGCAAGGTAGGGGAGATCTCATTGCACCAGTGCTAGTGCTTGCATTAGCACAACTTTTTAGTTGAACACTGACCTGTATTTTAGTGTTAGGTGTAGATGCAGTCATCAACAATGACTGCACTCCAATCCTAACCAGGTTTACTCAGAAACAAGTTCAAGTACATTCAATAGACTGACATCCTAGTAAGCGTGCTAAGGATTGCAACTATATCCGTAATAGGCAACACAGTATGAGAAAGATAAAAATATTCTTAATTTAACCTTTATTCTCAGAGCAATTACCTTAAAAAACCCAAATGTTTTCCTGACTTTATAGTCAGGGGAAAAGTTCAAGAATGGTATGTCCCTAGAGATTAACTCTGGGCAAGTTGCAGTGAGGGTGGTACTCCGGGCTAATAAGAACACATGTTTCCTTGTAGATTTTGAGCAATGTTCTTCTAGTCCAGCATTCTGTTTCCAGATGCCACTGGATGATCACAAACAATGCATAAAAGTGATGGCAGCCCTGCTTGTTTCCAGCACCAGACAATTAAAGCTAGTACATCTCTGGGGATTCCCACGTAATAGCCATTTACTAAAGCTGCACTAAATGTTCTCCTATTTCAACTTTCAGCTTGAAAACAATGAGTCTGGGCGGTATCAGAGCAGAAATATTTCCCTAAAAAGTCCTTGTGAGCATGTTAATCTTTTTTTAAAAAATTGCCACCATTGTTTTTCTTCTCTGCTTCTTCTTCTGTGCCACCATTATTTACTAATCCCCCCCCGAATTTAGTCCTATCAACAGTGCTAGCCAAATCAGGAATCACACAGTAAATATGAAGATGTCACAGAACTGCATAGACTACTAGATTTTCCAGGTGATGTTATTGAGAACAAAGACAAATGAGAGTGAGGCCAATGCTTTCTGGTTGTCACCCTGGTGATCCTACCCAAATCAATGATCACATAGTAAATAAGCACACATCACAATACTACAGAACCAAATGAATGTAGTTGTGATGACATACCAATGTAGCCAAATGAAGGCATTTGGGAGTGATGGCAATGCTTCCTATAAAGATGAACACTTTCAAAACAATTATCAAAAAACTGCTTGAGTGCCTTTTGACCCTGCTGAAAATATTCATGAAAAGCATTTGGCTCTATCCCACCACTGATTGACTGATACTTCATGAATTTGTCTAATCCTGTGGCAAATTTTAAAACCATTACCACATCCTGACAGTGGATTCCTTAAGCTATACATTGTGCAAAGTACCTTCTTCTGCTTGTCCTGTAAGCATTGCCAATCAGCTCCATTGGATAACTCAAGATCCTTCACAGCAACTACCAACACCTCCCACACTGAGAATTTTCCTTTGTGTGTACTAAAATGCAGCTTAAAGAGATTTAGGGCTCATTCATAAGTTTTAAAGATGAGGCTTTTTCCATTGTGATGGGAGTTTAAAGATCACACTTCCTACCTTCCAATCACTGTTTTCTGTTCATACTGAAGGGAAAGAGTCAAGCATGCAGCTCCCTAATGACCACACCCTCTTAAGGTCGAACTACCACTTCCTCTGGTTACCTTGGCAACTGAGTATGCTCAGTTTGTTCCAGAGTAAGTTTCATAAAAAAAATCCTCAAGTTTGATTATTTGTGTTTTCAGAATCCAGCAGAAATACAAATATTTGTTTGAACAATGTTATGCTTTTTTGCACAAGTTAGGAGGGAAAGAAATGCATAATTTGCAGCAGGCTTGCACAGGACCCAGCAGGAAATGACATAACAAAGGGAAGAGGAGGAAGTGGCCGTGGACACACAAAAGCATTGGAGCTAAGCGTCTACAAGCCCTTAGAGATGCGGAGCACAGACGTTTCTTCCTTCCCTTTTTGAATTAAAATTGGATCGATTTGCTGTGGATTAAAAGCTAAAAGCACCAGGATGCCTTCCCTTTGCCTCCTACGTCATGTGATTGCTGTGAATTAAACGGGCAAGCAAGTAGAACCCATCTCGGATTAAATCACCATGTGAACTGGCTTTTTGATACATGCTGTTCCAGGGAAGACATAATTCTGAGTTTATTATTTGGATATTCCACTTGCTTGTTTGATTAGATAAATGGTTCCTATGATCATTTCTCCCCTTTTAGGATGCAAACCTTAACGTGGTGAGGGGGGGTTGAGAGTGCTGAAGAAGCGGAGAGCAATGACATCAGGAGTCTAGACCAAAAGGCTAGACTCCTAGCAGGGGCACCCAAGGCGGAATGGTCAAAGCTGAGACACCAGACTAAGATGCATTCAAACCCAGAGGAAAGCAATGGTAAACCATTTCTGAATACCTCTTACCATGAAAACCCTATGAACACCGTATCCAAAAAGCAACATGAGATACTGCTGGAAGATGAGACCCCCAGGTCAGAAGGCACTCATCGAGCTACTGGGGAAGAACAAAGGACAAGTACGAGTAGCGCTGTGAGTAATGACGCAACTGGGTCAAAGCCGAAAGGAAGCCCAGAAGCTGATGCGCACAGATGCAAGAGTCCAGAGTTGTACAACGCACACAATAGGAACATGGAATGTGAGAAGCATGAGCCAGGGAAAGTTAGAAATTGTCAAGCAAGAAATGGAATGTATCAACATTACAATACTTGGCATGAGTGAATTAAAATGGACGGGAATGGGACATTTTCAATTAGGCAACTACAAACTATTTTATGCAGGAAATAGTGAGAAGTGATGTAGCGAAAGCAATTAGGAGCTGTAACGCAAGGTCTGAGAGAGTGATATCAATGAGATTAAATGGGAAACCTATTAACATAACCATCATCCAAGTCTATGCTTCAATGGCAAATGCAGAAGAAGGAGAATTGGAGAGACTTTACGCAGAAGTACAGGAGGAAATTGATCACACACCAAAACAAGATGTGCTGATAATCATGGGGGACTGGAATGCAAAAGTAGGGAACAGAGAAGAACTAGGAATTGTGGGGAAATGGGGCTTAGGAGACAGAAATGAAGCAGGAGAAAGACTTATTGAATTCTGTGAAGCCAATAATTTATTTCTTGCAAACACATTTTTTGAGCAACCGAAAAGATGACTGTGCACGTGGACATCACCAGATGGTCAATATAGGAATCAAATTGATTATATAATTGGCAGCAGAAGATGAAGAACTTCCATACTTTCTGCAAAAACAAGACCAGGAGCAGACTGCGGAAAGATCATGAACTGGTCATATCGAAAATCAGAGTAAAGCTAAAGAACAACAACAAAGCAATCATAATGCCAAAATACCATTTCAATAACATCCCAGAAGAATATAAAGATCAAATAAGGAACAGATTTGAGGCTTTAAACTTAGTTGACAGAGAACCAGAAGAACTATGGAGTGAAGACAGAGACATTATCAGGGAAGAATGCAAAAAGACAATACCTCTAGTTAAAAGACCTCAATGGATGATGGAGGAAGCTCTTAAAATGATTAAAGAGAAGGAAAGCAAAAGGAGATAGAAACACTATCAGAACCCTAAATGCAACAATACAGCGACCAGTACATAGGGACAAAGAGAACTATTACAATAGTTATTGTATAGAAATAGAAGAGGATAACAAAAAGATTAGAGAAATGAAAGGGAAATTTAAACCAAGAGTAGGGATGTTGAATAATTAACAGGGGAACACACTGACTGATCGAGATGAAATAAAAGGAAGATGGAAGCAATACACTGAAGAACTCTATAAAAGAGATGCAAGGATGACAGATGGAGGAATCATATGATGAAGAACCAGAAATTTTAGAATGTGAGGTGAAAGCTGCTCTTAAAATACTTGGAAGAAACAAATCACCAGGAACAAATGGCATACCAATAGAGTTGCTGCAAGCTACTGAGACTGAATCTGTCCACATTTTGACAAAAATTTGTCAAGAAATATGGAAAACTAAACAATGGCCCACAGACTGGAACCATTCAATATATATCCCAATTCCAAAGAAAGGGGATCCCAGGGAATGCAGTAATTATCAAACTATTTCCTTAATATCCCATGCTAGTAAAGTAAAGGTCAAGATTCTACAACAAAGGCTCTTACCATACATGGAGCGAGAAATACCAGACGTCCAAGCTGGATTTAGAAAGGGAAGAGGCACCAGAGTATTGCAAACATACGTTGGATAATGGAACGCAGCAAGGAATTTCAGAAGGAAATCACCCTGTTTTATAGATTACAGCAAAACCTTTGACTGTGTAGATCATGAAAAACTATGGAATGCTTTGAAAGAAATGGGGGTGCCACAGCATCTGATTGTCCTGATGCGCAACCTATACTCTGGACAAGAGGCTACTGTAAGGACAGAATATGGAGAAACCAACTGGTTCCCAATCGGAAAGGGTGTGAAACGGGTGTATTTAATCACCCTATTTGTTTAATCTGCATGCAGGAACTGCGGTATCATACGGAAAGCACGACTGCACCAAGATGAAGGAGGTGTGAAAATAGGAGGGAGAAATATCAATAATTTAAGATATGCAGACGATACCATACTACTAGTAGAAACCAGTAATGATTTGAAACGAATGCTGATGAAAGTTAAAGCAGGACTACAGCTGAATGTCAAAAAGACTAAAGTAATGACCAGAGCTTGGAAAAGTTACTTTTTTGAACTACAACTCCCATCAGCCCAATCCAGTGGCCATGCTGGCTGGGGCTGATGGTAGTTGTAGTTCAAAAAAGTAACTTTTCCAAGCTCTGGTAATGACAACAGAAGAGTTATGTAACTTTAAAGTTGACAATGAGGACATTGAACTTGTCAAGGATTATCAATACCTTGGCACAGTCATTAACCAAAATGGAGACAATAGTGAAGAAATCAGAAGAAGACTAGGACTGGGGAAGGCAGCTATGAGAGAACTAGAAAAGGTCCTCAAATGCAATGACGTATCACTGAACACCAAAGTCAGGATCATTCAGACCATGGTATTCCCGATCTCTATGTATGGATGTGAAAGTTGGACAGTGAAAAAAGCAGATAAGAGAAAAATCAACTCATTTGAAATGTGGTGTTGGAAGACAGCTTTGCGCATACCATGGACTGCGAAAAAGACAAATAATTGGGTGTTAGAACAAATTAAACCAGAACTGTTACTAGAAGTGAAAATGATGAAACTGAGGTTATCATACTTTGGACACTTATTGAGAAGACATGATTCACTATAAAAGACCATAATGCTGGGAAAAACAGAAGGGAGTAGGAAAAGAGAAAGGCCAAACAAGAAATGGATTGATTCCATAAAGGAAACCACAGACCTGAACTTACAAGCTCTGAACAGGGTGGTTCATGACAGATGCTCTTGGAGGTCGCTGATTCATAGTGTCGCCATAATAGTGTTGCACATAACAACAACATGATCATTTCACCACACATGCACCTCTGTTATTTGAAGATTATTAGTGTACAGGCTGAAGCCAATATCAGAGCCAAAGTGATTATGTTTGCTAGATGGGTTAATTACCTTTTCACTTCACTATGGTAAACTTTACCCGGCAAGAATTTCAGGGCATTAACAGACAGGAGCAACCATGCTCTTAAGAAGACATCTAATAAAGCCTCTAGTTTGCTTCCTACTGCTCTTGAGTCACCTATAACACCTCTTATAGCTTCGCCTTCCGTGGGTGCTAATAATCAGCCGGTTTCTCCCACCAGGACCTCCTTAAGAAAAGATGATGCAGAGTATTACTCCCTACGACTCAGTCGGAATAAGATAGTTCTATCCCATTTCCCATGCTATAATAACAGTGATCAATATTTAAATTGGAAAATTTATATTTTCGAGGTCTTACGATCTCTGAAAGTAGTTCCAATTAAATTTGAAGATATAGTTAAGGCAGTTATTCTTACCAAGAATTCTTTTGATATGGTGGTATTATTAACTTTTAGATCTTATGGAATGGTTAATACTTTTTTAGCAAATAGACCTTTTTTGTTGAGGTTTGGAATCCAAGTGCGTAGACACTTTGTTAATATAGGAAGACCACACCCTCTTTGTGTAAATTGGCATCGGCCTGACCTAATAGCCCAAACCCAATTATCAGTTATGGGGAAGTATCCTCAGGATAATTATACATCTACAGCATACCCCCATTTTAACCTCACCAGTAGCGACTTTGTTGTGCTGGATAGCTATAATGATTCCACCAGCTCCTTACTTACGAGTAGTCCAGTTCAATCTCGATTACAGTCACCCATTCAGGGAGACCATGAGGATAAACTGACTGCCTCCTTCTGTGATGGATCAGATGAGCTATTATCCAACTTCACTAGTTTCTCTGACAACGCCCAACAGGCTATTATTAATAACTTACATAAACTTCTTCAAAACCTACTGAGTAAGAGATTATCCTCTAGTTCCCATAAGGATCTTGATTTGGATTCGCGCTATAAAGTCCAGACCTTAAAAATACCGTCAAGTCTTGTTCTGCCAGTCTTACCAGAATCGGATGTTATGTGTGACACTTTACAAAGTATAGCCTTAGTCCCGCAAGAGGAATTAAAATTCCCTTGATGCTATACGACCCAGCCAACTAATCTATCCTTCTTACCTGCTACGATACCATTTAATGCCGAGGTGGGTATGCAAAAACCCTTAAAGGACCTTATTTTCGGAGAACCTATAATAACTTTATGTGGGGGTGGGAGATATGATTTGAGAAAACCTTCCTACCACATCAAGAGAAGTCGACCTCATCGTTGGTTATCAACTCCTATACGACGACCTCGGCCAAATAGACAGGTGTACTTGGATGACAATTCCCCCGGATTACTAGTCTTGCTTTTTAACCCCAGGTCGGTAAATCAGAAAACCACGATCATTCAGGACCTTATCCTGGATGAACATGCCGACTTGACGTGTATTACAGAAACCTGGTTGGATGAGTTAAGCGGGGTTAACCTCGCTGGTCTTTGTCCTCCAGGTTTCTGTGTACATCAGCAGGCTAGACCGGGGGGACGGGGTGGGGAAGTCACAGTAGTCTATTGTGATTCCATCTCTATGACCAGGTGCCCTCTACCGCAAATTGCAGGATTCGAGTGTCTTTATTTAAAGCTCTGCGGGCGGGACAAAATAGCGATTCTGCTGGTGTATCGTCCTCCCCGCTGCCCAGCAGTCCCCTTATCCGGGCTCTCCAAGTTGATCTCTGGGCTGATATTGGAGTCCCCCAGGCTGTTAGTTTTGGGTGACTTCAATATCCACGCGGAGTCCCCACTTTATGGAGATGCCCGAGACTTTATGGCGGCCATGACAACTATGGGGCTGTCTCAACTAATAACAGGCCCTACTCATGCAGCTGGTCACACCCTCGATCTTGCTTTCTATGCGGCACAGGATGATAACGATCCAGGAGTGGTAGATTTTTCTATAGCTCCGTTGTCATGGACGGATCATTACCTGATCAGCTTTAGACTAACTGCGACTCATACCCACCGCGGGGAGAAGGGATCCATTAGAATGGTCCGCCCCAGGAGACTGATGGATCCAGTTGGTTTCCTGTCAGCTCTTGGGGAATTCCCTGTCTCCCAAGTAAGTGATTCTGTCGACACACTGGTCAAGTTCTGGAACAGTTCAATGACCAGGGCCGTTGACACAATCGCTCCTGAGCGTCCCCTTGTGCGTTCCAGAGCAAAATCGGCCCTATCGTTTTCCAATGAACTGATGGTGATGAAACGCACTTGTCGGGGTCTAGAGCGAAGATGGCGGAAAACTTGGAACGAATCTGACCGACTTGTCGTTAAAGAATTCTCGAAAACTTATTCGACTACAAGACGATCTACGCAAAAGGCCTTTTTTACGGCTTCTATCTCATCAGCCGTTAACCAGCCAGCTGAACTATTCCGAGTGGTTAAAAATTTGCTTAACCCTGTTCATCCTGAGGACAACACGGATTTGTCTCCAACCCGTTGTCAAGAATTTGCCTTTTATTTTGCGAATAAGGTTGATCAGATCCGCTCTGACTTAGAAGCCAATTTTAATGCAGTCTCTAAGGATGTACCTTCGGCCTCTGTCTGTCCAATTAAGATGGATTCCTTTCAACTTGCTCAACCTGGAGATATAGACAGCCTCCTTGGAGGAATGAGACCTACCACCTGTCCGCTTGATCCTTGTCCCTCCTGGATCATTAAACAAGCCAGAGGGGGGCTGGCTGAATGGGTCTGTGGAGTAGTCAATGCCTCTCTTCAACAAGGCTCCCTGCCGGGATGTCTGAAAGAAGCGTTTGTGAGACCATTACTGAAAAAACCCTCCTTAGACCCATTATGTTTGGGTAATTATCGACCAGTATCCAACTTACCTTTCTTAAGTAAAATAGTGGAGCGGGTGGTGACTAGTCAACTTCAACGGTTCCTAGTGGATACGGATTATCTTGATCCATTCCAATCTGGTTTCAGACCTGGCCACGGGACCGAAACGGCTTTGGTCGCCTTGGTGGATGACCTTCGAAGGGAATTAGACAGGGGGAGTGTGTCCCTGTTGGTTCTCCTGGATCTCTCGGTGGCCTTTGATACCATCAACCATGGTATCCTTCTGGATCGCCTATCCAGGATGGGGCTTCAGGGTACTGTTTTATGTTGGCTCCGCTCCTTCCTGGAGGGTCGAACCCAGAAGGTAATACTCGGAGACTCCTGCTCAGCCCCCTGGCCTTTGACCTGCGGGGTTCCACAGGGCTCTATTTTGTCTCCTTTGTTATTTAACATCTATATGAAGCCGCTGGGTGAGGTCATCCGGAGGTTTGGAGTTCGTTACCATCAATATGCAGATGACACCCAGCTTTATTTCTCCTTTCCCCCTGATGCCAAGGAAGCCGTTCGACCCCTGAACCAGTGCCTGTCCTCAGTGATGGATTGGATGAAGGTGAACAAGTTGAAATTAAATCCAGACAAGACAAAAATGCTCTTCGTCAGTCGTAGAGCTAAACTAGAAACGTGGAATGTACCTGTGTTAGACGGGGTTACACTCCCCCTGAAGACTCAAGTCCGCAGCTTGGGTGTGCTTCTGGACTCGGCTTTGAACCTGGAAGCTCAGGTTTCTGCTGTGTCCAGGAGCGCTTTTGCCCAGTTAAGACTGGTTCGCCAGCTGCGCCCGTTTTTAGAGATGTCTGATCTGACGAAGGTAACTCACGCCTTAGTTACATCCCGGCTTGACTACTGCAACGCACTCTACGTGGGGCTGCCTTTGAAGACAGTTTGGAAGCTTAAATTAGTTCAACGTGCAGCAGTAAGAATGCTGACAGGGGCTGACATTCGTGCTCATACAATCCCCGTTGCAACAGCTTCACTGGTTGCCGATTTGCTTCCGGACTCAATTCAAGGTGCTGGTGTTGGCCTTTAAAGCCCTTCACGGCCTGGGCCCTGTCTATCTGTCCGATCAGTTGTCTTCTTATGAAACCCCCCGTTCTCTCAGGTCCTCCAATAATTCGTTCCTTAGGATACCTTCATCCACACAAGTTCATCTTTCAGGAACCAGAGACAGAGCGTTCTCTGTTATCGCCCCTAGACTCTGGAATTCCTTGCCAATAGAGGTCCGGTCGGCCTCCTCGCTTCCGGCATTCTGTTGCCAGGTCAAGATGTTCCTTTTCCGTCTCGCATTTAACCTGGACTGAGGAATAGGAAATCTCTTGACCATGAGAGACTATGGAGTAATGATGTTGTTTATTTTACTGTATATAGTTTTACTATTATAATCTTATCTTATAAGTTTGTATTTATGGTTGTATGTCTTGTTTTTATAAAGTATTTTTTGTCTATGTTCTTTTATTATAGAGTTGTTTGCCGCTCTGAGCTTTCCAGGAAGATAGAGCGGCATAGAAATGTTTTAAATAAATAAATGTAGCCAGATGCTATTAGTAAAGTAGCAATCACTAGGATCACTATAATTAAAAGCCTGTCAGTGTTTTCACTACCAGCCAAAGAAGGCTACGGAATTCTATTTTAAATAATTCTCTGTCTAAAAGTACTTTGGAATACATTACCTTCCATTTTTTCTCCACTTAAGTTCCACATAATAGGCAGAACCAAACATAACAATCTTGGCTTAATAAACCTTGCTCCCATCACCACATTCCTATATGGAAGGCCTTTTATGTAGGAAACTTGTCTATAGACCATCACATTAAATGGTCCTATATGAAGGTTTTCAGCTGCATGTAGGTGTGTGTGGAAGCTGTCAGTGGACTTGTCTTCCAAATACTTGCAGTCACAAACCTGAGAGTAAGATTAATATTTGGCATTGTACCTGAGGGGTTTCATGTCAATTGTAGGAATCTTAACATGTGAAGGAATCCTAGGTTTCTCTGTATTGCACTCAAGGACGTCTGAGGTTGCAATCCAATACATTTCTAATCAGAAGTAAGCTCCACTGGGTTCAATGGAACTTACTCCTAGGTAAGTGTGTACTGGATTGCAGCCTTACGCTCTTAAGGAAGAACAGCTATTTCCTATAGAGCTCTTTCTTATGTCCCTGCATCTGTGTTAACAATGGGAACACCTCTAAACAATTACTCTAAACTAGAGATGAGGAACCTGTGGCCGTGCAACTCCCATAATTCCTGACCATTGGCCATGCTGTATGGGGCTGATAGGAGCTGGAGTCCAAAAACATCTGGAGGGTCACAGTTCCCTATCCTCACCCTAAATCGACAGTGGCAATCTTGGATGACAGTTATAATACTAGACAACAAAATATGTTGTGATCGCAATTGTCTCCCCAGAAGGGCAACAGCCTATCAAGTGTATCTTATAAATATTTCAACTGTGATAAAAGTATTATCAATAATTTACATACTAGTATCTTTAGTGTGGCAGAACTCTTCAAACGTTACACCATTCTGAAAATATAGCCACTGTTTAGTTTACTGTAGAACACTGGTTCCCAAACTCCCCACACACACACAACCCTTGAAAACTGCTGTGGGCCTTGGTGAACCACTTAGTTCTTTTTCTGCCTGTTGTAGCAACTGCAGTGCGCTGTGCTAGATGCTGCATAATTTTAATATTATTTTTATTGCTGCTTTTATTTCTTATATATTGTATGTTATTGTATTACACTTTGAACATCATAGAATTCAAATTGCAATACAATAAAATCCAACATATAAGAAATAAAAGAAACATTAAAATACAATTAAAATCAACACATTTAATGCGATGGATGTGTCATCTCCTGCCTTCAACCACAAATCCAGAGACACACTGTGGACCACCTAAAAGAAGCTCGTGGACCACTGGTGGCCCTGAAGACCACAGTTTGGGAATCTCTGGTGTAGAAAGTTAGCTCCCCTTAAATTAGCCAGCACTGATCAGGTAAAGAACACATGAAATGGTGTTATATCAAGTCAGATTATTAGCTCATTGTGGTGAGTACTTCTACATTAACTGGCAGCAGTTCTCTGAAGTCTTAGGCAAGGATCTTTTCCAAATTTGCTATCTGAAATCCTTTTTTCTGGGGATGCCAGAGATAGAGTGTGAATGCAAAGCACACACTCTTTCACTGATCTCTGGCCCCTCCATCTCAAACAAAACAGAAACATTATTGTCGGACAAACTTCTAACAGACCAAACCCCTTAATCGTTTTTCTTGCAACTTTGGCATTACATAAAAACTAGTGACAACAGGATGATCTAAATATAGATTTCTGGTCTTATTAGATTCCATTTCCACTTCCTTCTCTTAATGTTTATACGAGCAATTATTTTGTTCTAATATTTAAGTTGTCACCCTGCCAGAAACATATTCATGTTATGCAGGGGCCACATCCTTCATTTCCTACAATCACAAGCAGCACAAAACAGCTGGAGACCATCGATTATGCTGTAAACTTACAACAAAGTGGTATTTAGAGGCATATGGTGGTGGGAGAATGAATTCAGGTTATCATGTGGTTTTACAATTTAGTACCGGAATTACACAGTTTCCCAAACTGGCAGGCACATAGATACAAACGCACATAACCAGGTTCACTATTAAAATATTCAAATGTCCTTTTACCAACACAGACAGAGCTACTGAAAAAGAGTGGCACTCTAACAAGGAGTATGAGCCTCTTTTCAATGTAAACATGATATGTAATGATTATTTTACAGTATGGATAGAAGCCTGTACACACACAACAGTGAGTCGATAGACTCTGGCTATTATTGATGCACATTTTGCCCTGGGCATTTCATGAAATGAAATGAAAATACATTTCATGATCTGCCACTGGAGTGAGGCTTTTTAAAAAAAAGAATACCTCGTAATTGAGGCACTTCAGGCAATAATGGAGACTGGCCCGTTCATTTTACTAGATGTTGCACAGCTATTGCCTGGAGCATCTCAGTCCTGCAAAACACAAAAAGCACTTTAAAATATGGTTTATGGTTGTATTCTATATATTGGAGAAACAAACAATTCTCCTAAATCCCTCTCATGCCAGACCAAGGTTTCCATTACAAGCAAAACAAAGGATCACTTACTGATTTCAAAAACAGGAAACAGATTGGTAATGTTTGTGAGACTGAGGTCTTGTGCGTCTTTTATGCACCTAAAATATCAATATGCCTGAAAGCATAAAAGGGGAAACAATAAAAACAGAAGTGCTTCTGAATCAAGAAGTCAGAAAATCCCTACAATGTTAGCTTCTTTTCTTAAAAGAAGAATCGGGCTACATATTATTTGCAGACTGCAAAGCTTTACTCAAGCCACATCTTCCAAATTAATCTTTTAGAGCCGGGGAAGGAACTGGCAATCCCACCCCATATATACGGTCTGCCTAGTAAACGTCGCAAGACGTCACCCTAAGAGTCAGAAACGACTCGCACTACAAGTGCAGGGACACCTTTCCCTTTTAATATTTATCAGATCCTTTGGGTGAATAACAGATAATGACAGAAGGCCAAATCATTTGTGTTCTTGAAGAATCAAGTTCTCTTCAGAGGGAAAAAGTCAAGAGATAACAGGGGTCCCACAGAGAATTTCCATGAGCAAGGAATGAACAATATGTGTTCCACAACACTTTACACTTCATTAGCACATTTTCTCCCAGTAGTCTCTGAGGAATTTCCCAACAGTAATGAACTGAGCCTCTTACTTGCAGGAAGTTTTAAGTTGCAATTGTTCATCAGCTGTAGACTGCACTAACTGCAGTCTGGAGCTGTTAATAAGTTTGGAGCAGCACACTAACAACTTAGCAATTGGTGGTATTTCTGGGCTCACAAAGAAGAGCTGTCATATTAAAGATGTATTTCCTGTTAAGACAGTGTCTATATCTATTGCATGGATGAGCTTGAGAAAGGATCTCTTAAGGCTGCTTTAAACACTTTTTTTAAAAAAAACTATAGGACCTTTAGCGTGTGTAGCAAATGATTTAAAATGTAAACCAACCAGCGCACACAAACTTGTCTACCATATATATGAACTCAATTTGGGAGCTGAACTGGTTGTGCTCTTCTTTTTAGTCTACTTCACCGATGTATGAAATGAGCCCTGAGCTTTCTCCTCCCACAATCTGACCAGGAAAGGGGAGGAGAGGCTCAGAGACATGCTTCCTTTATGGATCTGCCCCAAAGCCTCCCAAACTATGAGCTAATCGAGATGTTGCTAGCTCCTGGAGGGCTAAAGGAGAAGGTGCAATATGCCCCTATAAAAGGTGCTTCTCTTGTGTTCTTACTTTTGGCAGAAGGTCCTAGGATGAATTCCCAAGAGTTAAGTTTGAACATATTAAAATTACAACTTCAAATTTCCAACCATACCACACACAAAAAAGCAGGTTAAATTAACTGTCCTAGACTACACAGCAGGCAATATGTAAAAAGCTGAGCTAAGAGTCCTGTATGCAGTCTACCTGGCTAGACATCCTCAAACTGACCTTGTATATTTTCCAGTTAACATAAAACCTTCCCCTTTACTTTCAGAATTGCAGTTTACATTTAATACCTTGTTTGTTATTTACAGCTTTTATAAGGCAAGCTGCCACCTTGACAAATCACAAGCAAGCAGTTCACAGTTAACTCTGCAGTTTCTTTAGCAAGGCCCTCCTGCGTACCCCTCCAGCATTTCACAGATGAAATAGGCACACATAAATTTGTAACACTTATTCTCACACCAAGGATGATTACCTGGGCCCTTTCTTCCTATTATACAGTGCTAAAGGCTCCTCTCTGCCTGCTGTATGTTGTATTCATTTACTTAGCTATAGCATGATCTGCACAGGCTTCTGAAGCTGAGGTATTGGCAAACTTGTCATATCAATTAATTTTATTAGAAACTGAAGAATGTTTAATCTCATAGTGGATCTGGTTGAACTTACTACAGAACAGCAGCAATTCACAAACACATTCAGTAACAATACCTGAATAGGAAGCAGTACATAGTAAGTGTGTGCCCAGGTGCGTGCATTGCTATACATGAGTGCGATGCAAAAGCCCCCTCCACTGCTAAAAGATTTAAGCTTCATACATTTGGGAACAGGTGCGGAAAGCAGCACCTACACTTAATATTTTTAATAAGCATACTCAACATCTACCTAAAAAGCAAAATAGGGACAGCAGTACCAGGAACAAAAAAGAGAGAGCTTGCCCAGGGGGTTTGACCGAGTGAATCCAGTGTGTGGTCAACGCATCACTGTGCGGAAGAGTGGTTCCAGGTGCCTTGAAAGAGGCCGTGATCTGACCACTCCTCAAAAAGCCCACTCTGGACCCATTGGTTTGTGACAACTACAGACCGGTCCCAAATACCCCCTTCTTAGGGAAAGTGATTGAGAGGGTTGTGGTGCAGCAACTGCAAGTACTCTTGGATGAAACAGATTATCTTGACCCATCCCAGTCTGGGTTCAGGCCTGGTTATGGGACTGAATCGGCCTTGGTTGCCCTGATGGATGACCTTTATTGGGAGAAGGACAGGGGGAGTACGACCCTGTTATTCTTACTTGATCTCTCCACGGCTTTTGATACCATTGACCATGGTATCCTTCTGAGCCGACTTGGTGAGATGGGTATTGGAGGCACTGTTTTACAGTGGTTCCAATCCTATCTCCAGGGTCGCTCTCAGAGAATAGCATTGGGTGATTGTCTTTCGGCCCTCTGGCAGTTGTGCTGTGGGGTGCCGCAGGAGACCATCTTGTTCCCCATGCTGTTTAACATCTATATGAAGCCCTTAGGAGCGGTCATCAGGAGATTGGGGGCAAGGTGTCAGCAGTACACTGATGATACCCAGCTCTATTTCTCTGTAACATCTTAATCGGGGGAGGCCGTGCAAGCCCTGGACTGCTGCCTGGACTCGGTGGTGGGCTGGATGAGGGCCAATAAACTAAATCTGAATCCTAGGAAGACGGAGGCACTGTGGGTTGATGGTTCCCACGTTCGGATTATTGGTCAGTTGCCTGCTTTGGATGGGATTGTACTCCCTCTGAAAGAGCAGGTTCGTAGTCTGGGGGTGCTTTTGGATCCATCTTTGTTGCTAGAGGCCCAGGTGACCTCAGTGGCTAGGAGTACCTATTACCAGCTTCAGCTGGTAAGACAGCTGTGGCTATCTCTGGACCGGGATAGCCTGACCACTGTTGTCCACACACTGCTAACCTCCAGGCTAGATTACTGTAATGCGCTCTATGTGGAGGTGCCCTTGAGGTTGGTCCAGAAGCTGCAGCTGGTGCAAAATGCGGCCATGAGACTGGGGCAGGGTATTGTCAACATGTCACCCTGCTGCTGAAAGAATTGCACTGGCTGCCCATTTGCTACCAGGCCAAGTTCAAGGTTCTAGTTTTGGTACAAAGCTCTTTACAGCTTGGGACCAGGATACCTGAAAGACCATCTTATTTCTTATGTCTTATATACCCAGTCAATCGCTGCACTCTGCAGTGAGGGCCTCCTGCAGATACCATTTTATCAGGAGGTCCGTTCCCCACAACATAGGAAATGGACCTTAAGTGTAGTGGCACCTACCCTGTGGAATTCCCTCCCCTTAAATATTAGACAGGCACCATACCATCTCTGTTATCTTTTTGGCGCCTATTCTCTTTCAACAAACTTTTTAAGTTGAGACCTATCCAAGTCTGAGTCTGTGTTGGAATTGCTTTTTAATATGTTCTTAAACCTTTTTAAACATGTTTTTAATCTTAGACAATGTTTTGAAAGCTTTTTTAAGAAATGTTTTAAAAGATATTTTGTTTTAATGTGTTTTATAGTTTGTTTTTATGATGTTTTAAAGTTTGTAGTGCTTTTGTTTGCCGCCCTGGGCTCCTGCCGGGAGGAAGGGCGGGATATAAATCAAATAATAAATAAATAAGGAAGAGAGCTAGGCTTGTAGATCTCAAACTGTAGACACAGACATGCCTAATTAGTTGTATTCTAGTTCTACCTAGCTCAGGAAATGGGCTATTGCCAAACACTGATCTATATTACCAATTGTTATCCCAATACGATGAAGTGGTAGGGTAAGCTCCCGCTCGGCATGCCACCTTTCCACAGCACACACAAAGAAGGAGTAGCAGCCAGTTATGGAATGCCCTCTCACATTCACTTTTCAAACACATTTAAGACAATTTTCATAGAATCATAGAGTTGGAAGGCGCTTATAAGGTCATCAAGTCCAACCCCCTGCTCAATGCAGCAATCCAAATTAAAGCACATCAACAGGTGGCTGTCCAGTTGCCTCTTGAATGCCTCCAGTATTGGAGAGTCCACCACCTCCCTAGGTAATTGGTTCATCTGTCATACTGCTCTAACAGTTAGGAAGTTTTTCCTGGTGTTCAGTCGAAATCTGGTTTCCTGTAACTTGAGCCCATTATTCTGTGACCTTGATCTGGGATGATCAAGAAGAGATCCTGGCCCTCCTCTGTGTGACAACCGTTTAAGTACTTGAAAAGTCTCTTCTCAGAACTAAACATGCCCAGTTCTTTCAGTCTTTCCTCAAAGAACTTTGTTTCTAGTCCCCTAATCATTGTAGTTCCACTCCATTAACCCGTTCCAGTTTGTCTGCATCCTTCTTAAAGTGTGGTGTCCAGAACTGAACAAAGTACTCAAAATGAGGCCTAACCAGTGCCGAATAGAGGGGAACCAATACTTCACACAATTTGGAAACTATACTGTTAATGCAGCCTAAAATAGCATTTGCCTTTTTTGCAGCCACATCACACTGTTGGCTCATATTCAGCTTGTGATCAACAACAATCTCAAGATCCTTTTCGCAGGCAGTATTGCTGAGCCAAGTATCCCCCATCTTATAACTGTGCATTTGGTTTCTTTTTCCTGAGTGTAGAACTTCGCATTTATCCCTGTTAAATTTCATTCTATTGTTTTCAGCCCAATGCTCCAGTCTGTCAAGATCCCTTTCAATTTTGTTTCTGTCTTCCAAGATATTAGCTATCCCTCCCTATTTTGTATCATCTGCAAATTTGATAAGCATTCCCTGCACCTCCTCATGCAAGTTGTTAATAAAAATGTTGAACAGCACTGGGTCCAGGACTGAGCCCTGTGGTACTCTGCTTGTTACCTCCCCCACAGTTTAAGAAGAAACCATTGATAAGTACTCGTTGAATATGATTCTGTAGCCCACTGTGGATCCACCTGACAGTTGTTCCATCCAGCCCACATTTAGCTAGCTTGCTAAATCAGAATATCATGGGGCACTTTGTCAAAATGCTTTGGTGGAGTTGAGATATATTATGTCCGCAGCATTCCCACAGTCTATCAGGGAAGTTACCCAATCAAAAAATGAGATAAGATTAGTATGGCAGGATTTGTTCTTGATAAAGCCAAGTTGGCTTCTAAAATCACTGTATTGTTTTCAAGATGCTTAAAGACTGACTGCTTTATATCTGCTCCAGAATTTTCCCAGGGATTGATATCAGGCTAACCAGTCTGTAGTTCCCAGGTTTCTCCTTTTTGCCCTTTTCGAAGATTGGGACAACATTAGCCCTCCTCCTGTCATCCGGTACTTCACCAATCCTCCACGATTTCACAAACATAATAGACAGTGGTTCCGAGAGTTCTTAAGCCAATTCCTTCAAAAATCTAGGATGCAGTTAATCGGGTCATGCAGATTTGTACTTATTCAAAGTGATTATGTATTCCTTGACCATTTATCTATCAAACTCAAGCTGCAATCCTGCCCCTTCAGTTTCATGTTTCCCAGGAGGGTCTTAGACCCTCTTCTGGGAGAAGACAGAGCCAAAGAAGGAATTGAGCACTTTGGAATTTGGAATTTGAGCACTTTATCATTTTGCCATCCTCATTAAGTAGCTGTACTATCATTTCTTTTCTCTGTCTTTTACTATGGATGTACCCGAAGAAAGCTTTTTTGTTGCTTTTGGAATCTCTCGCTAACCTCAGCTCATTCTCAGCTTTAGCCTTCCTGATGCCATCCCTGCAATTCTATGCTACCTGTCTGTACTCGTCGGCCTTCCTTCCACCTCCTGTTAGGTGTCTTTTTTTGTTTTCAAGTCATCTCTCTGAGCTTTCTATGAAGCAGCATTGGCTTCTTCTGCTGACTTTCCCCTTTTTCTCCTTGACGGAATTGTTTGCCATTGTGCCTTTAGAATTTCCTCTTTTAGAAACTCCCACCCATCTTGGACTCCTTTTCTGATTAGGGTCACTTGCCATGGAACCTTACTTGCCATTGTTTTTATTAAACTCGGCTTTCCTGAAGTCCAGGGTACACACATGGCTATCAGCTTTTCCTTCCTTTAAAATAAAGAACTCAAGTATAGCGTGGTCACTTTCCCCCAGAGTTCCCTTAACTGCCACTTCATCCACCAATTGCTGTATTGTGTTGAAACATGCCTTGTGTTGGGACTACCCAATCATTTTATTCTACAATTTTATGGTCTTCTGTGTATGTTTTTTTTAGATATTTTAACGGTAGCTGCTTTTCTGTGTCTATTTAGACAAGGTAAGTTGAGGCATAAATTATGCCTTCATCCCCCCCGCCCCATTCAATTCAGTCCTTGTTGCAGCCAAGACACCAAGAGCTACAATGCATACATACTTATCAATCTGCAGGATGGCATCAGCTACCCTGCTAGCTTCCTTGTTTTGTCCCACCAGTATGCCACCTTTAACCACCGCAGTTCTGAGCTCATTTGGTTTCTGTTAAAGTTGCCACCTGGCCAGGTTTCCACTTTAGTCATTTGAACTTTTTGCTGGAAGGCATACTGAACACTAATAAGTAGCAGCTCATTTCAAACAGGACCATGTAAAAAATGTTTTACAAGCTATGCTGACCCCCTACTATTCCCAAATGTGTAATTAGCCTTGTGAATCTGCAACGACAATATTGGACCATAGCAAGACAAAGCAACATTTATTTATTTAAAATATTTCTCTCCTGCCCTTCTACCCTATAATAGGGCACTCAGGGCAGCTTACAGTAAAATCAAACATGTACATAATAAAAATTGTACACAATAAAGATCACAAAAACATTAAAATAAATTAAAATACATAAAATACTATACACACACACACATATATAGGGAGCGGTACTGAAGGGACTACAGAGGCAATAATTAACATAGAAGGCATAAAATCAGTGTCAGCCTCTACACTCAGTCCCTCATTAGCTGCTGTTACACAATTAATGCATTTCTATCCCCTAAGCCTTCAGCATCCCAGTGTATGATTGCAGCCTACTGCCAAAATAAGACACGGACACCATTCCTTGGGTTAAATCATGGGCCACTTTATTAAACACAATCCAATTCAAATAATGAACCTGCAGAGGGGAAATTAAGTGCAGGAGCATCCTGATGAGCCAGGCAAAGCCTGCTTGCAGCTATAGGGCAACCAAACCCTGTGCCAGACCCCAGCTCAGGCCATGCCCTGAAGATGTGTAGGGGGTCCAACCCGCATCACCGCACCTCGGAGCCCTGAAACTCCAAGCGGATGAGGCACATTGGCCCCAAAGGCGGCCCATATTCTGCCCCCGGGCTGTATAGCCCTGAGCTGCACGCCTCTGGACTGCCTATCACCCCCAAAGGTGCCTAAAGGTGTCATCTAGCTGCCCTTCCCTTTTAACCTTTTCCCACACTTCTTTGCCACAGAAGGGGGACAAGCCTCTGCTTAGTCTCCCTTTACCCCACACCCGACAAGAATCTCATGAAGGCCCCTCTGCAGGTCCATCAGGAGGATATCGTTGCCCATGTCTGCCAGATGCACACTGTCTGGCCAAAACAGCTCCAACCTATCGTGTCTTATCTCTGGGTGGTGGATGACTGAACCCCCAGAGTCCTTCAGAGCCCTCCAGATTTGCCTGTACAATTTTTGTGGGCCCTTTCCATCCCCTGTGGGTCACCAGTGCAATTCCATTTCCTGCGTGGCAGTGCAACCCCGGCCAACGACGTGCAATGGCCCAGAGGTCACTACAGGCTTGCTCGATTAGGGCCTTGCACTTCAACAGACCCAAGTCATTACCCCCCAGGTGGATAACAAGAAACTGGGGCATTGCCCGCTCCACAGCCAGCTGGAACAATGTGGGGAGGAGCCCATCCCAACGCATCCCACGGTGGCCGAGCCACTGCACTGAGGCCCATTGACTAAGCATCAGCTGCATGCCAAAGTGAGACTTCACCACTCTGTGGAGTGCCCAGAAAACCATGCTGTGGCCGCAGAGGAGGATGTGTGCCTGCTCCATTCCTTTCCAGCAGCTTGTTAAAACAACAACAACCAACATCAGGAGGAAGGGTAATAATTAGCAGCTGGCCTTCTGTGTCCCTGCCAGTGGCCTAATATAAGTTTTGTACATGTCCAAACACCATCTGCCCATTGCCTGTAGCCTTTCCCTTAAAAAGCCCAGGTGGGCAGCGGTGGAGGCCGCACCTATCCGGAAGGAGTGTGTCCCGAACTTACGAGGGTCCACACCCAAGTTGTGCAGCGCGGCCTTCGCCACTGTCCAAAACTGATACTTGGTGAGGGGAAAAACATCCCCGTGTATGAATAGGTAACCCGACTGCAGTCCCCGAACTGCCACAAAGCGCTGCAGGGCTGTTACCAGGCAGAGCTCCTCCTGCTGACAGGGGGCTAACACAATCAGGCGTCCCTTACAATGTTGGTCAGTCTTGGACCGTCTGAGTCGCAGGACGGCACACTCTGCCTTCCAGCTGAGGTCTGAAACCATAAGGGCCCGAAGGGAGTTGTCTGTCTTAGACCCCGCCACCACCTCCCTGATTCTAAAGGCCCCCAAAAATAGTGTGAGGGCAGCCGCATGATATAGCAGTGCCTCAAAAGGGGAAGAACATAAGTCCTTTCACTGTCCCTACAGGCTGAACAGTAGTTCTGGGGAAAGGGGGAGGCGGGCATCCAGGGGGCATGGGCACTCACGGGATCAACCCTCTAGCATACGGCAGACTCTAAATTCGCCAGTGTAGTCCTGAAAGCCCTGTGCCTTTGCCAGGAAAGAGAGACCTGAGTGCTTACCTCTGATGGTCCTAACTGAGAGGCCCCTCAGTTTGCCCTCCACGCAGAACTCCATAAGATGCTCCACGGGGATGGGCCACTCCTGGGTGTAGCATCTGGCTTCCCTGAAGTTTGACAGCTCCCTACCTGCTCCCTGGTAGCTGGCCATGGTGCTGGGTGCTACGGACAGGCTTACAGCCCTTTCTGATTTGTTCCTCCAATCTCCCATAGCGCTGGGGGGACCACGTCCGGTTGAGCCCTTGCCCACGGCGCCAGCTGGCAAAACCTCTCCATCTGGTTCCATGACAGAGCATTGGCAATACCGTTATCGATACCCGGCACATGGTGTGCCATGAACAGGATATTATAGCTAAGGCACTGCACGAATGCTTGCACCAGGCGCATAATGTTGGGGGTTTTTAGAAGACAGGGTGTTGATGACATGCATCGTAGGGAGGTTGTCGCACCAAAAGTGGACTACGGAATTACACAACTTGTCGGGCCAGAGGTGCACAGCTACAACAATGGGAAAGAACTCCAGGAACATAAGGTCCCGGGTTAATCCAGCCTGTGCTCAGCCCTGTGACCAGCTGTCATGGCACCATATGTCATGGAAAATAACCCCAAAACCGCAGGAACCTGAGGCATCAGAGTGCACCTATAGCTCGGCCTCCATAGTGATCCCTCCTCCATAGGGAGATCCCACTGAATTCCCGCAAAAAGTTAGACCACACTGCAAGGTCAGCTCTAAGAGCGGCTGTAACCCGCGTGTGGTGTTGGGGTCATGATAAGCCAGACATGGTGTCATATATGCACCGCAGGAATGCGCGCCCGGGCGCTACCACTCTACATGAGAAGTTCATGTGGCCTGCCAGCTCCTGAAGAGTGGACAGTGTCACCTTCTTAGACATAACTTCAGAGATTTTCTTCCTAAGGGCCATCAGCTTGTCCTGAGGGAGCCTACAGCACTGGGCCACAGTATCAATCTCGATGCCCAGAAAAGTGAGAGCAGTGGATGGGTCCTCAGTTTTCTCGGCTGCGAAGGGGACCCTGAGCTCCTCTGCCAGCACCGCGAAATGGGCCATAAAAGCCTTACAGACATCAGAGTCTGCAGGGCCTGCAAAACAAGTTGTCCAAACAGTGCACCACTGACTGCAGGCCTGCCAGTCTCCTGACTGCCCACTCAAGCAAACAGCTGCAGCGCTCGAAAACCGAACATGAGATTGAGCAGCCCATAGGCAATGCCCTATCCGCATAATATTCACCTGCAAAAGTAAAGCCCAACAGTTCAAAATCCTGTGGGTGAACAGGGAAGAGACAGAAAGCTGACTTGATGTCACACTTTCCCATGAGGGCCCCAATTCCACAGTCCCTGACCATCTGCACCGCACAGTCAAATGATGTGTAGCGGACAGAACACAGGTCCGATGGGATGAAGTTATTGACAGACTCATCCTGAGGGGACGACAGGTGGTGTATGAGGCGAAATTCGCCTCATGCTTTCTTGGGAACGAAGCCCTGCAGGAAAACTCTGAGGGAGGGGATGGGTGACACCAGAAAGGGTCCCAACACTCTACCTGCCTTGATTTCTTTGTCTATTTTTTCCCGTACAACCGATCCCATGCGCACCACCGACTTAAGACTACGGGACATAAAGGCCCGCCTGGGACCCGAGTAGGGGATTTGAAAGCCCATTGTGAAGTGTTCCAGCAAAAACTGTGCATCCTGGACTTGGGGGTAAAGACTGAGGAAGTGTTGGAGCTTTGTGAGCTTAACTGGGCTGGGGCCCTTTTCCGAGCTGTGCTTGCAGCTCCTGGCTTTCTCGGGCCACTGGCATCCCTGCTCCCACTCCTGAAGGGGCAGCCCCTGGGACAGTTCATGCAGGCGTGCCCCCCCCACATATCGCACACTTGTCTCTAAATCTGCAGAGGCTCCGACCGCAGAAGCTGCGGGAGTTGAACTCCCAGCAAAGCAAACAGGGTTGAACTCCCTGCCCCAAGGGGAGGAGCTGCTGCTACCTGCCAAGCTAAGACGTGGCCGCTGTCTGTCCTGTCGCCGGCCACGGGCTTGGAGTGTGACATAAACCACAGCCACAGGTCAGCCTCCTTTTTGTGCCAGGGGAGGAAAGTATCAAAAGCCGCCCTCACACGGAATGCCTCATCATAAGCGAGCCAGGCAGCCCCCTGGAACTCAGAATAACCTCGATATATGATACTGAGTACTGAGCCCCCTGTGGGTGTTTTTGCATCACCACCCCCATGTATGTTAGGAATGCGGGCAACCAGTTAGCCCAAGTGCCCTCTATGCGTCGCCACTTGGGTTTATCTGGTTCCACGTTGTCACCCTTGTCCTTGTCCTTTTTGACTGGTTCCCTGTATTAAAGTGAGAATAGGTCTACGTACTCCCCTTTCCATATTTTTTCTTTGGTAGTGGGTAGTAGGTGAAAGCCTAGTGGGACTGACGTCTCCCCAAAAGATATAGCCCCATCTCTCACAGAGCTAAGAGGGTCAGCAGCCTCTGCAAGAGGGGTGGCAAATGCGGAGTATGGAGCCCCCTCTTTGTCAACGTCCCCACACCTGTTCACAGGCCTCTCCTAGCTGGTGCATACTATCCCTGCCCCCCGTGGGCATCCCTGATTGCACATACCGCTCCGTCCCAGCTGGTGGAGAAAAGGGCCAGCAGGGAAACCCCCATGGGGGCCAGCTCCACTGCGGCTGATCCTGTTGGTGTGCTGCAAAAAGGGAACTCACCCAATGCGCCATCTGGTGTGGGCCCTCAGGAGGCCTGCGAAGTGGGAGCTGTTCCTGTTTCTGTGCTGTTCGTCTTTGGAGTTGGCCCTGCTGGCCTTGAGTGCATCCAGCCGAGCTAAGATGACATCAATGGCAGCCTTGTTAGCCCTGTTCACTGTGTGCTGTGTTTTCCCGCGGGATCACTTTGCCGGTGGCTCCTTTGCCCTCCCTTGTGCAGATTGAGCCTGAAGTGCATCAGGCTGGCGTGAAACATGCTCTAGTGCTTCCAACCTGGCCAGGATGGCTGCTCATGGTGGCCCATCCTCCTTCCCCCCCATCTAAAGCCACAGGAAGCAGGCGTCCACTCCTTGCCTTGGGGGCCCGCCTGTCCTGTGTGGCATCTTTACCTGTCTGAAGCAATCAGAGGCCACCCCCTGCCTCTCAGAAGAGAGAGGTGGAAACACACTAAAGCTGGCTTGGGAAGGGTAGCGGGTTTTTTTTTTTACTGGCACTACTATGGCCTAAGGAACCTAGGCCAATGTAAGCGCTGAGAGCTAACCTCGCCTGCAAGCTGAGAGCCCTCCCGGGCCACCCAGCAGCCAGGGGCAAAAGGCCTGCCACCTGAAGATGATGCTGGGTGCTGGCTCTCTCCAAGTGTGTCAGTGTGCCAGCCACAGTGAGGGGGAAGGCCCGCCATGCCTGGATGGTGCTGGCTCCTCGTGCTTTAGTGTACTTGCCACGAAGGTGGCACTGGGTGCTGGCCCCCTCTCCATGCGCTAGTGCACCCGCTGCAGCAGGGGGGGGAAGGCCCACCACATTGAGATTGTGCTTGGTGCTGGCTCCCTCCCCGTGTGTTAGTGCGCTCACCGCAAACAATCCGGGGGGGAAGCAAGTCCGCCTCCAAAGCACAGCCGCAACTACCTGGAGGGGAAGGATTAGCCCTTCCCCGGCCCCGGCCCTCCCAGGCTGCAAAAGACCAGAGAAGAGCCCCCCACTCACAGATGGCACCGTGCGCAAGCCTCCCGCCCACACAGGCACAGAAAGGGAAATCTAGCCAGAAGGCTGCCTAGCTGTGCTTCCTGCTGCGCGCTCCCACCCCCCGCCGCCGAGAACCAAGAGGGAAGGTGGAGGATCAAGCTCACCGCAGCTGAGGGTTGATGCTCGCTGCTTCAGCCGCAAAGTTCAAAGCTGCAGCTGCAAAATTCAAAGGAGGGTGGGAAGCTGGCAATGTGGGTTTAAATACCTGCAGTGTGCTGCAACGGCGCCCAGCATGCACACTCCCCTAAGATGGTGGCTCGTGCTTCAGCTGCAGAACTCACCCCGCGGTCCAGTAAGTTCTGGGCACGGAGCAGGCCTGCCTCAAACATGAAATACACAGTGGTTTTCAAACAGAAATAGACAGTGGTTGCTCTAGGGAACCCTGGGGTTCTCCTCAGAAGCTTATCAGACTGGTTCCTCCCATTCTCTAAGTTCTCTGGCTCAGGGGAGGTTGTGTAGCCTCTCTCCCCTACCCAGAATAACCAAGCATCACAGAGACTCTTCTCTCTGGAGTTCTCTGCTATACAGAGACAACTTGGGGAAGGAGAGGGGTTTCACTTTGTGCCAGAATGAATGTGTGTTTTTCTGGTGGCCAGATATCTGCAGGTCCCTGTTTCTAAACTTCTAACAGCTGAGATGCATTTATTTTTTGAATCAAAACAAGTGGTACGTACTTCATACTTACTCCTTAAAAGTTTTACTTTTAAAATATCCAAGATCAAAAATTGCCCAATTTCAGAGGACTCGTCACCTCCAGCTCTCCAGGTTCAGAAGCAGTGTCCCTCCAATTACTAGATGACAAGGACAACCAACAGGGGGGTTGCTACAATCAAGATGTCCTGCTTGTGGGCTTCTCAAGAGGCATTTGGCTGGCTGCTTTTGGAATGAAAAATGTTTCAAACTAGATGAACCTTGGTCTGATTCAGAAATGCAGTTCTTATTTTATATAGGTGTCATGGGTGCAATATGTACTTATTAGTGCAAATGTTTAGGTTGGGGACCAGAAAAAGTAGAAAGGAAAATCTGAGCAAGTTTACAGTATATTATTAATCATGTTCTCTAAATCTCTTTAATATACCAGATTATATATGGTCTATGAATGTCAACACACCCAAATGATTTATTAGCAAATTATATACACATTTGGATGGGCAAAGATTGAAGACTGCATCATCTGTAGGTCTATAAATGCTTGACTCATTTTTGGAGTTAATGTTATACCTGCAAAACCCTTAAAAGGTTTTAAAAAACTCTACACTTAACATCTCATTTCTAATGCATCACTTTGACTATTCATTCTATGCACATCTGAAAATAATTAGTGTGTTTGTCTTCTATGCTAGATTTAATCTCTCCCCCCTCCCCACCTTCCACATCAAATTGGCAAAGAATACTTACAGTACTCATGAATGCCTCTCAAAACAAAAATCAACATTACATAAAAATCTAGCAACCTGTTTAAACATGACATTCAACATGGAAAACCATTATTAACTGGAGCTACCAACACACTTGCATTCAGGCATAACTAAACTGTGTAGGCTGATCACGTGGTGGCTAGTGGCAGATAAACACCACCACTATGCTATCAAGCAGGGAAGCCACACATTTCTAACACAGGTAAATAACGTATTTTTTTCAGCCAGTAATTTTGTGGATGGGATTGGATGTGGCCTGTACTAGCCTTACAAAGTAAGTCTTGAACAACATGCTGTCCATTACAGTCACACTTCTGTAAAGATGACAATGGCGCTAATATTTCCTTTAGTCTCTTCTTTATCCTATTTTTCTTAGCAAAACGTACAACAGAAAACTTCCTCCCCAAAACTTGTCACCATCAGGATACAAAAGGTAAGTATTATAAAGCCTCAGAGCTCTACATAGATGCAATAATAATGAAAAGAAATGGAACAATGTAGAATGCCAAAGGGAGGGGGGAGTATATACATGTGTCTGTTTTATCCAAAGTTCTAGTTCAATGTTGCTGTTTGTTGATTAACAGCTGACCCATGCCATATAATAATATGCTTCTGCTCACTGGAGATCATGGAACTTCATTTTTGGAGGGTTCAATTTTCAGCACAAAAATTGTCTTTTCAAGGGGAGGCAAAGGGCCTGCTGAAAGACAAACCACCCTTGCAAAAAATACCTTTTGTGCTAATCAGTGCCTGATTTCCCCTTTCCCTCTTATTAATTAAAAAAAGGACACTTGTCTTACTGTGAATTTCTGTTTACTGGGGATGATGGATGACATTCCTGATAGGGATGACGCCTCCTACTGGAAGGAACAGGCAGGGTCTACTAAAGCGTTTTGCATCCTCTCCAGGAGGATGAGTCATCCCTCGCACCAGACCGACTGGCAGAGCAGACAGCTCCTTGACCCCATGCTGACATTCCAACTTCAACTTTGTTGATCACTGAACCTAACTTTTAAGAAACTGGATGAAACAGAAAAACAAAAACCAACAGGGAACAGAGAAGCATAGCAAAAAAGGGCTTAACCACACCAAAGGAGAACAGCTACCTTAAAACCCAATAGAGCACACACATTTGGAAAGGATAGAAAAAATGCCTAACCATATGTACAGTAACAGCAGAAGCCATAAGCCACACCCCTCAGGTTGCCAGAAGAGGTGGGTGGAATGTCATCCATCATCCCCAGTAAACAGAAATCCATGGTAAGACAAATTTCCGTTTTTATCTGAGGATGACGGATGACATTCCTGATAGGGATATAACAGAGTAGTTTCCAAGACCTGGGTGGGGTTCCTCTGCCCCTCTCCTCACTGTCTTACAGCCTTCTGAAGGATCTTCCTATCAAAGACTACAACTGATTAAAAAAAATGTACCCAGTTTGTAGCCTCTCAACGAAGTGTGAGGGGAAGCCCAAATTGCTGTTCTAGAAATTTCAAGCCTAGGAAAGTTACCCTTAAACATAGCTGAAGACACTGAAACCCTATGGGCCATGATACCACTTGGCGGTTGTCTGTACAATGCCACACAGCCCTGGGCTATAAATCCCTGGAACCACCTAGAAAAGGAAAAGGAAGGGACCTTCTTCCCAGCAGGAGGGTTGGCAAAAACCACAAACCAAGACTCAGAATTCCCCAAGTCCTGGTTCTCTATAGATAAAACCATAGCATCCCACTGACATCCAAGGTGTGCCACCTGCACTTGTGTGAGCATGAAGGGTTCTTACACAATAAGGTAGCCCTACCTCCTGGGACCTATAGAACACTGTGTTGACCTTACACATGAAAGGTGCATCTGATCGCAACACCACCTTTGCAGGATGGAAAAACAAAACAAAATGCAAGGTATGGATAGGAAGACATGCCCTCTAACCTTCTGGCTGACGTTACTGCCATCAGAAATACCATCTTAACAGACAAAAAATCTACTAAATAAGTGGCCATCAGTACAGTAAGGACACAATTCAAACCCCAAGTAAGAAACTGGTTCACCCCTGGAGAGGAACCACGGCCAAACCTTTCATGAGATGTTTGTGATGAGATGTGAGGACAAGGTCAGATCACCCAACTGGTAGAACACTGCTTCAAAACAGCAGCATGTATTTTAATGGTGCTGTAGCCCAGCCGCTTATTCACCTCCTCCTGGAGGGACAATGACAACGACAATAACCCAGCATATCCTTAACCTCTGGACCTGCTGGATCAGCCCCAGAAGAGAAAACACCTCCAGGTGGAGCTGGACATCCCATTGCTTGGGCCCACTTTGAGGCAGGGAGTGTGTCTCAAACCTTGGGTCAACTGATGGGCACCTTGAACATTCAAAGCCAAGGACTTCAGGTCCAGGCAAATGACCCAAAACCCTGGGACACCATCCCCAGGGTGACTACGTGGATGGGAAGAGCGCCCCAACTGAACAGACTGGCATCTGTGGTCAGGATCAGTCTCTGCAGCGCCTCCCACTCACTCCCTCCATTACCACTGTAGCTCCCTCTATGCCAAGTCTGGAATGGGCACCTGAATTCTCACCTTTGCTGGAATGGGATCTTGGAATGGAAGCAGAAGCTGCTGAAAAGACCGGGAGACAAACCACAACCATCAGACCAGTTTATAGCCCAACACCATCCTGTGATGAGATGAGAAAGAACATACCTAATGGACACCAGTAAAGTTAGCTAGCTATACTTCAAAATGGTTTGCCATTAGCCAAAACTCTGAGAAAGAAGCTTCTTCAGCTAGATGAAGCTTCTCAAACTTATGTGTGCTGGCAGACCTGTGCAGCGCCAACCATTCCCATAAGCAAATGTTTGTTTAAAGGGACATAAAGAGCTAGAAAGATTGGGGCTGCTTTTCCTCTTAATTAGACAATATAGAAACAAGCATCTTCTTCTCCTTGACTCTATTAAACCTATCCTCAGAACAGGATTATCTGTGAAAGAAAGGAATAAAGAAAATTTATTCTATATTGTTTGTTGTTAAGTGCCTTCAAGTCGATTACAACTTATGGCAACGCTATGAATCAGCAACCTCCAATAGCATCTGTCATGGACCACCCTGTTCAGATCTTGTAAATTCAGGTCTGTGGCTTCTTTTATGGAATCAATCCATCTCTTCTTTGGCCTTCCTCTTTTTCTACTCCCTTCTGTTGTTCCCAGCATTATGGTCTTTTCTAGTGAATCATGTCTTCTCACGATGTGTCCAAAATATGATAACCTCAGTTTCATCATTTTCGCTTCTAGTGACAGTTCTGGTTTAATTTGTTCTAACACCCAATTATTTGTCTTTTTCGCAGTCCATGGTATGCGCAAAGCTCTCTTCCAACACCACATTTCAAAGGAGTTGATTTTTCTCTTATCCGCTTTTTTCACTGTCCAACTTTCACATCCATACATAGAGATCGGGAATACAGTAAGGCCCCACTCATATGGCGGGTTACGTTCCAGACCCCCACCTAAAAGCGAAACCCACCGAAAAGCAGAATTCATTCAATAGAATGGTGCCTGATGCCCGAAAAACACCATAAAAGTGGAACAAGCGCAGTATGAGTGAGGCTTTACTCTAATTGAAAGCCGCCATATTAGCGGAACGCCGAAAAGCGAGGCCCCACTGTACCATGGTCTGAATAATCCTGACTTTAGTGTTCAGTGCTAAATGTTTGCATTTGAGGACCTTTTTGAGTTCTCTCATAGCTGCCCTCCCCAGTCCTAGCCTCCATTTCTTGATTATTGTCTCCATTTTGGTTAATGACTATGCCGAGGTATTGATAATCCTTGACAAGTTCAATGTCCTTGTTGTCAACTTTAAAGTTACATAAATCTTCTGTTGTCATTACTTTAGTCTTTTTGACGTTCAGCTGTAGTCCTGCTTTTGTGCTTTCCTCTTTACTTTCATCAGCATTCGTTTCAAATCACTACTGGTTTCTGCTAGTAGGATGGTATCGTCTGCATATCTTAAATTATTAATATTTCTCCCTCCAATTTTCACACCTCTTTCATCTTGGTGCAATCCCGCTTTTCATATATGTTCTGCGTATAGATTAAACAAATAGGGTGATAAAATACACCCCTGTCTCACACCCTTTCCAATTGGGAACCAATTGGTTTCTCCATATTCTGTCCTTACAGTAAGTAGCCTCTTGTGCAGAGTATAGGTTGCGCATCAAGACAATCAGATGCTGTGGTACCCCCATTTCTTTTAAAGCATTCCATAGTTTTTCATGATCTACACCAGCCTTTCCCAACCAGTGTGCCTCCAGATGTTGTTGGACCACAACTCCCATCAGCCTCAGCCAGCATTGCCAATGGTCAGGAAAAATGGGAATTGTGGTCCAACAACATCTGGAGGCACACTGGTTGGGAAAGGCTGATCTACACAATCAAAGGATTTGCTGTAATCTATAAAGCACAGGGTAATTGTCTTCTGAAATTCCTTGCTCCGTTCCATTATCCAACGTATGTTTGTGATATGACCTCTGGTGCCTCTTCCCTTTCTAAATCCAGATTGGACGTCTGGCATTTCTCACTACTATAGGGTAAGAGCCTTTGTTGTAGAATCTTGAGCATTACTTTACTTGCATGGGATATTAAGGCAATAGTTGGATAATTACTGCATTCCCTGGGATCCCCTTTCTTTGGAATTGGGATATATCTTGAAAGCTTCCAGTCTGTGGGACACTGTTTAGTTTTCCATATTTCTTGACAAATTTTTGTCAAAATTTGGACAGATTAAGTCTCAGTAGCTTGTAGCAACTCTATTGGTATGCCATCTGTTCCTGGTGATTTGTTTCTTCCAAGTATTTTAAGAGCAGCTTTCACCTTACATTCTAAAATTTCTGGTTCTTCATCATACGGTTCCTCCATGAATGAATGAATCTGTCATCCTGGCTTCTCTTTTAAACGGTTCTTCAATGTATTGCTTCCATCTTTCTTTTATTTCATCTCGATCAGTCAGTGTGTTTCCCTGTTGATTATTCAACATCCCTACTCTTGGTTTAAATTTCCCTTTCATTTCTCTAATCTTTTAATATAGGGCTCTTGTTCTTTTTGTTGTCCTCTTCTATTTCTATACAATAACTATTGTAATAGTTCTCTTTGTCCCTATGTACTAGTCGCTGTATTGTTGCAGTTAGGGTTCTGACTGTGTTTCTATCTCCTCTTGCTTTTGCTTTCCTTCTCTCTTTAACCACTTTAAGAATTTCTTCAGTCATCCATTGAGGTCTTTCTCTCTTTTTAACTAGAGGTTGTCTTTTTGCATTATTCCCTGATAATGTCTCTGACTTCACTCCATAGTTCTTCTGGTTCTCTGTCAACTAAGTTTAAAGCCTCAAATCTGTTCCTTATTTGATCTTTATATTCTTCTGGGATGTTATTTAAATGGAATTCTGGCATTGTGATTGCTTTGTTGTTGTTCTTTAGCTTTACTCTGATTTTCAATATGACCAGTTCATGATCTGTACCGCAGTCTGCTCCTGGTCTTGTTTTTGCAGAAAGTATGGAACGTCTCCATCTTCTGCTACCAATTATAGAATAAATTTGGTTCCTATATTGACCATTTGGTGATGCCGACGTGTACAGTCGTCTTTTCGGCTGTTCAAAAAATATGTTTGCAAGAAATAAATTATTAGCTTCACAGAATTCAGTAACTCTTTCTCCTGCTTCATTTCTGTCTCCTAAGCCCCATTTCCCCACAATTCCTAGTTCTTCTCTGTTCCCTACTTTTGCATTCCAGTCCCCCATGATTATCAGCACATCTTGTTTTGGTGTGTGATCAATTTCCTCCTGTACTTCTGTGTAAAATCTCTCCAATTCCTCTTCTTCTGCATTTGCCGTTGGAGCATAGACTTGGATGATGGTTATGTTAATAGATTTCCCTTTTAATCTCATTGATATCACTCGTTCTGACCTTGCATTGTAGCTCCTAATTGCTTTTGCTACATCGCTTCTCATTATTAAAGCAACCCCGTTTCTTCTTAATTTCTCATTTCCTGCATAAAATAGTTTGTAGTTGCCTAATTGAAAATGTCCCATTCCCGTCCATTTTAATTCACTCATGCCAAGTATTGTAATGTTGATACGTTCCATTTCTTGCTTGACAATTTCTAACTTTCCCTGGTTCATGCTTCTCACATTCCATGTTCTTATTGTGTGCATTGCACAACCCCGGACTCTCCTTTCGCATCTGTGCGCATCAGCTTCTGGGCTTCCTTTCGGCTTTGACCCAGCTGCTTCATTAGTCACAGCACTACTCATACTTGTCCTTTGTTCTTCCCCAGTAGCTCGGTGAGTGCCTTCTGACCTGGGGGTCTCATCTTCCAGCACTATCTCATGTTGCTTTTTGGATACGGTGTTCATAGGGTTTTCATGGTAAGAGGTATTCAGAGATGGTTTACCATTGCCTTCCTCTGGGTTTGGATGCATCTTAGTCTGGTGTCTCAGCTTTGACCATTCCGCCATGGGTGCCCGTTAGGAGTTTAGCCCTTTGGTCTAGACTCCTGACGGCATTGCTCTTAGCTTCTTCAATACTCTCAAACCCCCTCTCCACATTAAGGTGTGCATCCTAAAAGGGGATTTTATATTGAAAACAAAAATTTTATTTAATACCAAACTGCCAAGGTTCAGGCAGAAAAAAACAGAATAGCATCTGAGGTTGAATGGACCATTATGTGCAAGCCAAGTTACACCTATGGTATAGAAAACTGAGCTCTTCTGAAGCTATGAATACCAATATACTGAAACCCTAACAAAATAGAGGCCAATATGCCTTTTCATTGGTTAAGGATGAGCCTCATGAAACTAGAAAAAAGGACAAGCCCCATATTTCAGTTTCATCCACCAGGATAACTAACCACCATCCTCTAGGGGAGCCACTCAAACTCCTCATGGATTCATAAGGCAATCACCTGACTTTATTCCAAACTGTAGCTATCAAGAAGAGCTACCTGCTCTTGTTAATACTTCCACATGTAAATATTGCAGGGCCTTCACCTGGGAGTGGGGTAATAACCTTTCGAATCCTCAAGAAAAAACTTGAGGAATTTCCATTTATATACTCAGTCTGTGGCCCCCTGTTGTTGCCCTGGAAACACTCCCTGGGCCTGACTTTTCAGGCCTTTACAAGAGAGAGTCAGCTCTCTAAGATGTGTTAAAATGTTGTAACCTGCCCTGCGACCAACTGGTGAAGGTCAGGCAATAAATATAAATAATAGTAATGGAAAGCAATTTGATTCTGATATTCTAACACCTTCAGAGAAAAAGGGTGAGAAAACTCCTCAGCTAGGGCTCTCTCCCCGTCTCTGCCCAGGGAAAAAGAGCAGGAAAACTCCTCAGCTACAGCCTACTCCCATGTCTCTACCCAGATTACTCATATTCCTGTCTGTTCTGAGGAGAAAAAGTCTAACCTTTCCACAGAAACAAATCTGAAACACATTAAGATTTCTTCCCAGATATCTCACTCCTTATGTTTATGAGGGAGGAAGGAACAGACACAGCCAACCTGAAGGTTGACAAGGTTTAAGGGATGAGATCCCACAAAATGGCCACCAAAAGGATCTGTGGAATCTCCTCTAAATATAATTTAGCTCCAAGTAGCCCTTGCTCCTATGTCTCCTTCATGTAGGATATTTCCCCCAAGGGGGAGGCCCCTTAATCTCCTGGGTATATCTATAACACCTAACCAGGATAGAGTCTTAGGAAAAACACCTTCTACAGGGAAAGACATTGGCACATCAGAAAGGCAAGGGTACTCGCTCCTACATGTTGATAATAGCACAACTTATTCATGATCAGGCAGAAAAGTTATCATGCTTTGTAGCTACCCCAGAAACTGTTTACCCTTATTAGGATTAGCCCATTCAGCTTTCCAGAGGAAAAAAAAACTGTGGTAGGTTTACAAGAAGTGGGGAACACCTTCTCTGCACCCATAGCTGAGGACTGAGAGGAGACATTCTTCAACCTCAGTAAGCTATGAGGCCTCCATGCTTTTGCCAGTAAGGGCTGAAGAAACTTCAGAAGCAAAACAGCTTGGTTGAGGTTGAACCATCCAAAGGGCCGCAAGTGATTTGTCAATGGAAGAGATGTTCTTCTTTTCTTTTTTAAATGCAGTTGTTATTGGCTCACCTCTCTATATTCACCAAATCCCCAGAGTCAAATCTGCCATAAAGACTTTGTCCTTCTTCTACTTGCTGCTGCCCATATGGAGATCGCCAAAAATTGGAAAACTTGCTCCAGATGCACAATTCAAGGATGGTACACTTGAATTTGGCAAATAGCACTGTCAGAAAAACTGATGCACTACAGTAAATGAGTCAGAATTTTGTTGGAGGCAGGCCAATTTAAAGACCTCTCATTTCCTTTCCTAACATACATGTCTGAGAGAAATCCATAGTTTTCAGGCACTGGTGTTAGAACCCTCTTTTTGGAGAGAGAGGCTAATCTAAACACAGTAGTACTTACTGCAGAGTAGAATTGTTTCCATCTTTGAACAGTATATAAGAAACCACCCAGGCTGACAGCATGCTTATTGATTGCATTTTACAAAATGGACCCTTTTGGCTCAGAACTATTGGTTTTCCAGTTCTCTGGATCCTGATCCATCTCCTCATATAACCTGGCTGAATATGATTTTCAACCCAGACAGTACCAGGGAAGAAGGCAGAAATTGCATGAATCAGAAATGCACCACACAGTTTTGGAAATGTCTATTTGAATAGCCAAGCAGAATATAAAATCAAACTGAAGCTGCTCAGGAAAATCATAAACAGCCACAAAAGGGACAGTGAAGACTCAGAAGAAGCTGACACCATTTGATACATCAGCATGAATTCAATTGTGCTACCGGCTTGGGTCATTAATTGCCCAAGGGCATAAAAATCAAATGTGTAAAAATAGTAACAGTGACAAAATGGCAAAAATGATTGTGGGAAGATCTGAAGCAGATAATGGGACGTGTTTTCTTACAACTGGGAATTGCCTAAACAATGTGCTCACAGTTCGAAAGTTATTTTCTTCATGGGAATTTTTCAATATGTAGGATGCAAACTGTCTTACAGTTGCTTTCTCATGAATGCTTTTGACCTCTCATATTTCTGCGCTAGCAGCTAAATGGATACAAAATAAATCAGTATCTTTTCCAAACACCACACTGGCCATTCAAGAATGGCTTCATTTGAGATTAAGCTTTTAACAAGTGTTAGATTTCAGTTATCTAAATTCTATTCTGTCCACCCATCATCCAAAGGAGATGCCACTGTAGTTACAGAACAGAACTTTGTTTTATGATAACCTGGTTGCTTTCCCCTCGCTTTCCTGCAAACCTTTTTTTAATATTTATTTATTTATGTAAGCATTTATACCCAATCCTTTAGCCAAAAACAGCTCTTCAAATGGCCTTCTAAAATCAATACTAAGACAATCCCTACCCTTAGGCTTACAATCTAAAAATAAATGACACACAAGGAAAAAGGAATGGGAGGGAGGAGGGGAAAGCAAGCTCAAGCACATGTTCTGAAAGTTACAGCTGATGTCAGTGACGGTTCTATCTTTCCTTGATAAAGAGAAGTCCTTCCCTGGAAGCACTCTCCCTCCTTCTCCCATTAGATCCAGGTTACAGCTGATTATGACCTTCAGGCCAGGAGGATAGGATAGCTCCTACCACACAATTCTTCCCTCAGACAACTTTATGTCTGTGCTTGGTAAATGTCTGGCATGACAGTGGGCATGATAGTAGAAGGAAGATCTGTACAGCACAGGGAACCTGGCACCAATGTCTGATACAGTAAGTGGGACAGGTTTTTATCCCCTCTTGAAGTGCATCCCAGAATGCACTTGCATAATTTGTCCCATTGAATTCAATGGGAGTTACAGAAGATTGGCATGTGGTCCTCATACTTTGGGTTCCATTTCTTGGTCACACCAGAGTGTAAGGGGAGGGGGGAGAGAGAGAAAGGAGATCCAGGGACTATAAGCATAAAAATGATATTGATCTAAAGCAACATTTGCCAATCTGTGCTTATATTTTATAAAATATAGGCTACTAGCCACAACGGCTATGCTCTGCCTCCACAGTTGGAGGCAGTATGCTTATGCTCAGGTCCTCCTTGAGGGTTTCCCACAGGCAACTGCTTGGCCACTTGAAAACAGGATGCTGGACTAGATGGGACATTGGCCTGATCCAGCAGGCTCTTCTTATATTCTTATTTTCTGTATATTAGATTGAATGTGACGATCTGGGATGCGCAAAACTATTCACTAGTTTTGGTCATGCAACTGAGTGCACTAGAAATTTGTCAGATTCTAAGGTCAAAAGCAACCAATTTCACCTTCATGCCCCAGCTCTTGTCATGGTAATGCCTGAGGATCCAATGGTACTAAAAGCTAATTTTTTGGCATAACAAGGCTAAGATTTTTGAGTATGGGACAGGCAATGGAACCAAACATCTTAAAAACAATTCCAATACAGATGCAGAATGGGACAAAGGTCTCTACTTAGAAGACTTGTTGAAAGAGAAATGTCTTCAGCAGGTGTTGAAAACACCACAGGGACGGTGCCTGTCTAATATTTAAGGGGAGGGAATTCCCAAGGGTAAGTGCCACAAAACTAAAGGATTGAATTCTATATTGTGTGAAACTGACCTCTTAATAAGGCAGCATTGGCAGGAAGTCTTCACCTGCAGAATGAAATGATCAAATAGGTATATAAGGGGTAAAGACAAACTTCTTTTAAGAGTATGATGGAGGAGGAAAAATATGAGTGGGTGCACACCCTGTAAGTCTTGCCTGTTATTACAGCAATTATCAATGGGACTCCACCCCCACCTTGAGCTTTTATCCCTGAACCTAACAAAATTAATATTTGGTGGCAAGAAGGCAAATTAAAGTCCATGCCTGCTAGAACCAATGCAAAAAACAGAAAATGTCTTACAAAAGTAAAGGGCTGCCTTTACTGGAGAAGAATCCAACTTGCATGTGGAACACCATGTGAATGAATCGAAAAAGATTAGGGATTATCTGCACAGTTAAAGCTATCCTGAGGCTTCTACCTAAATATAAAAAACTACAAGTCCCTCCTGAATCCACCCCCTCCCTGGTGTAGTTTTCCCTTCCAAGAGCACACCCTTAAATACTGGGCTTTGTTTCAGATGTAAAGAACCAGATTAAATCAGGCACACTCAAGATCAGCAAAGGCCTAATGTTTTGATCATCCGGCTCCTGTCTGTTCATGTTCCTGTCTTCCAGGGAGAAACTTTTTCTGTCACAGAAAATAACTGTCTGTACTTGCTACATACCATGAAGCTCTGTTAATAGTCAAGGCTATGTGAAAGGAGAAATGCCCTCCATATCACTGAAGGAAGAATTGTCTTTAAAAAAACTGAATTAAAGCTTTTTATGGAGCAAAGCAATCTGGAGTGGGACAACTGTGCCATTTCAACTAGGATCAAGAAAGCTTCTAGTTCCAATATGTGGTGGAGTGAAGAGAATGTTGGACCTGGGCAATCTGGCTTCAAATCTCAGCTCCAGTAGTGACTCAGCCTCGGTCAAGACATCTCAGACTCAGCTCTCCCAACTTGAAAAATAGTAATAAAAGTTGTTGAATGAGATAAAGCAACATTATCTGCCTTGAGCTAAACATTGTTTCTCACACTATTCTGGGTAGAGAATTTTCCAAAACCACGCCTAAGACTATGCACTTTTAAAAAATAGAATCCAACACATGCACCAAGAAAAAACACGGTGAGGAGGGAACCAAGAACACTGCATGAGCTAACACATTCTTCCATCTCCCATACAACTTCCTCCTCCTTTTTCATTTATGGAACAAATCATATTTAGCATTACATTTGCAGTGGTATTTTTGCTAACCATGGTAAGCTCCAAACCACACTCTGCAATCCTGCTAATGATCGCTGCAAACTATGGTTTAGAGATAACTATGGTTGCTGAAAGGAACAGTGCAGATGTGGCCACCTTTGAACATAAAAGGAAGAAGGGATTTGCATGTGAGAAGGAGCACACAAAACTATAGGGTGCTCCTGATCTTCTAGATATGGAAAGGAGATCAAGTTGACCACTCAGAGCTAGAGAAAACTTGAGTGTTGATGTCACAAACTAGCGAGCTGATGTCAAAATCACCCTCCAGACACTCCAAATAAAGCACGGGGGTTGGGTGGATGGAGTAGTCACAGAACTGGATGGTCACATTGGGGTATGAGGAGAAAGTATTCCTATTTCCTTTTCTGATTAATTAACATGTTAAAACAGTGCTCAGTATTACGCAACTATGCAAAAATAAAAAATGAACTGTTTAAATATGTATGCCACACCACAAGGTAGAAAACCAATAAAAGACACTATGCTGCAATCCAATACACATCTACCTGGGAATAAGTCCCACTGAACCCAATGGAGCTTACTTCTGAGTAGATATGTACTGGATTGCAGCCTAAGTTCTGAGTGTTCCTCTGCAACTCTTAAGATGCTATAATGTTCAACATCAATATGCAAAACTCTGTTGAACGATCTACTGGCAAAGATTGTTGTGATCTTAAACATGGACTCTCATTTACAATGGAAAAAGAAGACAACTATAAACAGAAAGCAATACTGGCTTACCCATATATTGCCAGTGAGGCTATGGAATTCTAGGGTTTAAGAGAGACCTAAGTTTTAAATTCTCCCAGGCTTTTCAGCTCTGCTGTTGGATATTAAAATGTTCTTACTGATCTACAATGTCTCATTGTTATTTGCAAATTTAATCCCTCAAACGATCAACAGTAGAATTTATGCAGGCCTTTTCCATCTGAACTATCCTGAAAGACTGTTCAGGTCACTCGCATGAACTGTGAATGTGCCCTTTTATGAATCATATGGGTCTACATTCATGCAATCAGTTGGTTGCTTAGGGTAATTTCTCCAGCATAATCACAAATATTTCTCCAAAGACTAAAAGCAAAATTGCAACCAACATTGCTTCTTGTCTCTTTGCTTACTGCATGACACACAGAATTTTAAAAGACAGAAAATTAACCTATAATATTATCAGAGCATACAGCAGTTATATGGACATCAGGATGAAAGTGACACTTTCATCCAAGTGCTACTTAATCCAGAAATTCACTGGGTGAACTTGGACATACAGTAGGGCCCCACTTCCCAGCGCTTCGCTTCTTGGCGTTGCGCTAATGCGGCGGCTTTGATTCTCCGATTTTAAAGCCGATTTTGCCCTTTTGCGGCATTTTGCAGCTTTTTTGCGTCATTTTCGTGCAACGTGCCCTGTTATATTCAATGGGGGTCCGCTTTACAGCGATTTCCAGAACGGAACCTGCCGTATAAGCGGGGCCCACCTGTATCACTTTTTCTCAACCTCAGGTTCCCATATGTAAAAATAACAACAGTGAATTGCTTAGAAGTATTTTACTTACCTACTCAAGAACTCAGCCACAAGGTATTTTATACATACTAACAGAACCAATGATTCATGTTTAGGGAAGGAATATATCCAATCTAGATCTTTCACAATTTGCTGCTTCTGCTGTTGGAAACTAGCTACTCATTCTACTTGCAATAAATGTCAGGTATGAAAAAGCACATCTATAACTCCAAATACTTCTACTTAAAAGATTAATGTTCAGGTTCCTTGTGATGTTCCTATATTAACGTATATATGGTAAGTGTTGTTGTTTTAGAAGATACATGGTAAGTGGAGTGAAAGAGGGGGAGTGAATGGGCAGTAGAATGCGAGATGATTGGCTGAGTGTTTAAAATGGCTGAATGTATAAAAGGAAGAGTGAGAGTGGAATAGGGGGGAGAAGAGAAAGAGTGGATTGCTTGGTGGGGTTTGAGAGAGTTGTTTGCCAGGAGGGGGGTGGAGTTCAGATTAGTATTGAGTAAAACCATATGCTTATGTGCCTTAAGAAGAAATCTTGTTAGCTTTGTTATCTGTAATAAATACTTAATTTGGTTTACCAAAGGCCTGATCCTTGGCTGGGGTTTCACAGACCAGAAGGGAGGGTAAGGTAATGACCAAGGCTGAAGGGGAACTGTAACAAATGGTGGCAGTGGTGAAGAGAATAACAATACCAGTATTCAGAGTCTCTGGGAATACTAGTATTGGGACGTTACTGGTGGTTGCCTAGCAGGGGGATCTGTTGAGATCTGTGCTAGAGCAGATAGGTAAACCATAAGAGAGTGCGGTCCGGACTGGTGGAGTCCCTGGTGGTGCCTAGAGACGGGCAGTAACCACGCGCAGGTAGGAACCTGACAGGGAGAGCCAGGGAAGGACGCATCACATGTGGTGGCAGCAGCGGTGGGATACGAACAACAGAGAATCCAGATACGAATACTAGAGAATCCAGAACAGTGGTGTGGCAAACAGAAATAACAAAACAAGATTTCTTGTGAGAGTGACTGGCAAAGAGTGTGTGGCAAAGAGTGAGTGAACTCAAACACCATGGCTGAATACATAAAAATGAAAAGAGAGGAGCTGGTGGAGAAGTGCATAACATTCAATTTACCTCACGAGGGTAAAGGGGTAGATGAATTGAGGGTAGCACTTATAGGATTTGCTACTGCCCAGCAAAAACAACCTGTCAGGGAAGAGACCCCAGAAGGATATTTAAGCAATCCCGCTTATATAGAGTACTTGAGAGAGAAGTTAAGATGGGAGGCTGAGGAAAAAGACAAGCAGAGGGAGTTGGAAGCTGAGAGATTGAAGATGGAAGCTGAGAGATTGAGGATGGAAGGTGCAGAGAAGGAAAAACGGAGGGAGTTGGAAATTGAGAGAATGAGATTGGGGTTTGAGGAGAGGGAGAAGCAACGAGCATTGGATGCTGAATTACAAGTAGAAAAGTTAAAATTTGATAGAGAGAAATTTCACTCTGAGGAGACAAGGAAAGACAGAGATGGAGCAAAAATAAAAATTACTCCAAAGGACTTTGCTGTCTATGAGCCTGGTCAAGATCCTCAAATTTACCTCAGCACCTTTGAAAAAGCAGCTCAGTTGTGGGGGCTACCTGAAGATAAATACATGCAGTATTTATCAAACCTGATTAAAGGGAAATTGGCTGAGGTATACCAATATTTCCCCTCAGACAGGCCCGTCACCTATGCTGAGTTTAAAGAGGCAGTCTACAAAAGATTCAGACTGGGGCCTGATCATTTTAGAAAGCTTTTCAGAAACTGCCAGATACAGACAGGGAGGTCTTTTGTGGAACTGGGAGCAAAGTTGATGGATATATTTGGAAAGTGGATGAGTAGTGCCAAAGCTCAGTCAGTGGAAGAGGTGAAAAGCCTCATGATACTGGAACAATTATACCATCAGTTACCACCAGAAATAAGGCTCCTGGTCAAAGACCGTTCCCCTACATCTGTGCAGGAGGCCGCAGAGATGGCGGATCACTTCGCCTCCAATAGAACTGGCTGGGTGGGGAAAACATCAAGAGAGTTTAAACCCAGACCATATAGTGCTGGCAGAAGGGATGTGGTACCACAGCGAGTGAGTCCTCCATTAAAATCTGAAGGGCACAGGACACCCCAGAGTGGATCTGTGTACCCTAAAAGTGAAGAGAAATTATACTACAAATGTGGTAGACCGGGGCACCTATGTTTTCAATGTGAGGTTGCCAACCTCATTAGTAATCCTGCTCAGACAAGGGCAGTGAAAGCAGAGCCCAAGGCTTTAGAAGCAGCGAAAAAGGTTCAGTTTTGCCAGATAAACTGGACAGAAGTAACAGACCTTGATTCAAGTCTGAGAGAGGAAGTGAGTGTACAAGGGGCAAATTATTGGGCATTGCTTGACACTGGTGCCGCTCAGACGTTACTGAGGCCAGATTTAATAAAATCTGAAGAAATATTACCTCAGGAAACAGTGACTATCCAAGGAGTGAGGGGTCAACCAGAGAGTTTGCCTGTGGCCCTAGTGAAAATGGAATGGAGAGGCCGAAAGGGCCAATATAAAGTTGGTACTAATGCCCAGCAACAAGAACCAGTAATACTGGGAAGAGATGTTATGGGGGCACAGGGGAAAATATATGTAGTGACCAGACAGCAAATTGGCAGAGAAAAAGAAGCCATATTAAGGGGGGCTGAAACAAACAGAGTGGAATCTGTTAACCAGCCTCAGGTCACCATAGCAACCACTAGCAGGCCTGCTGAAGAAGACAAACTGTATCAAGTGGTCTCTGGGGAAGAAGCAGATCAATTCAGGGAAGAGCTGCATAAAGATATAAGTCTGAAGCAGATAAAGGAACAAGCGCTGACCCAACAGATTCCTTTCACTGACAAACTGAGGAATCAAGTTGTGTGTGAGAATGGGATTTTATATAGACTGTGGATGCCCACTGAGAGAAAGGATGAATGTGAACCAGTGAAACAAATGATGGAAGTGGTGAAAGAGAATCTCAGTCAAGCTCAGCAGAAGCAAAGTTACTGGTATGACAGAACAGCCAGAGAACGTGTGTATGATGTGGGAGATATGGTTATGGCGTTCATACCCAGGAAACATGACAAATTACAGGCTAACTGGGAAGGACCATATACCGTCAGAGAAAGGCTTGACACAGTGACATATGTAATCACCACAGACCAATTAAACAAAAGCAAAGTGGTTCATGTAAATATGTTAAAGCCTTACCATACCAGGGATGCAAAGGTGTTGCAAGTTACCTTATTCCCTGAGGGAAGTGGGCCTGAACTTCCAGATTTGGTACAGGAAAGCAAAGACAAAGGAGGGGTAGATCAAGTGGAATGGTCAGAGGAGGTGAAGGAGGAAGTAAAAGAGGAGATTCTGAGAGTTTTGAAAACCTATAGGAATCTCTTTAGCAACAAACCTGGCCGAACCAGTATAGTTATACATTCCATTGATACTGGAGATCATGCCCCAATCAGATCTGTTCCGTACCGTGTGAATGGGAAAGTTTTGAATGAGATCAAAAAGGAGGTGGAAGAGATGCTGGAATTAGGAGTGATCAGGGAATCCATCAGTCCCTGGGCCTCAAGTATTGTCCTGGTTCCGAAAAAAGATGGAACAACAAGGTTTTGCATTGATTATCAGCTAATCAATAAAATTACTGTCCCAGATGCGTATCCTATGCCTAGGGTAGACGCTATGTTAGAGTTATTGGGGGCAGCAACCATTATCTCTACACTACATCTCTGTAAAGGATTTTGGCAAATGGAACTAGACGAGCAATCCAGAGCCAAAACTGCCTTCAGTACACCAGATGGGTTATATGAGTTTGTGACCTTACCCATGGGACTAAGGAACTCACCAAGTTCATTTCAGAGGCTAATCAATACTGTGTTGCGAGGCATGTCAGATTTTGCAGTGGCCTATATCGATGACGTGGCCATTTTTAGCAAGTCGGTGCCTGAGCATGTCCAACACCTGACAACAGTATTGGAGGCCTTAAGAAAAGCAGGCCCCACAATAAAAGCTAAGAAATGCCAGTTTGGACTAAAGGAAGTAATCTATTTAGGACATAAGGTGGGGAGTGGGAAAATCACCCCCTTATGGAGCAAGGTGGAGGCAATACAAGCGTGGCCGATCCCCTTAACCAAAAAACAAGTAAGGGCATTTCTGGGTGTGGCTGGATTTTATAGGAAGTTTGTGAGAAATTTTGGGGAAATAGCAACCCCCTTGCATGAATTAACCAAGAAGAAGTGTTCTGAGCGTGTGGTATGGACGGATGAATGTCAGAAGGCTTTTGATCTACTGAAGCAAGCCTTGTGCCAAGGACCCATATTAATAGCACCAGACTATGAGAAACCATTCATCGTGGCTACAGATGCGTCGGACCTGGCGCTGGGAGTCGTCTTGCTACAGGAGAGAGAAGGCACCAGACATCCAGTGGCGTACCTGAGTCGCAAGCTGACGCCGAGGGAGAAAAACTATTTGTCGGTCCAGAAGGAGTGCCTAGCGGTCGTGTGGGGACTGAACAAGTTGCGCCCATACGTGTGGGGACGAAGATTCACAGTGACTACGGATCATCGGGCCTTGTTATGGTTGCAGACTATGAAAAACCATAACACTATGCTGCAGAGGTGGTCCTGGGCCCTACAGGACTATCAAGTGGACTTCCAGTTCATAAAAGGCAAGGACAATGTACTGGCCGATGGACTTTCCAGGCAAGTGGCTGGGACTGCAGTGACGTGACCAGACAGAGGAACAAAGAAAGACATTTTCCCCATAGAGACTTTTATTTGTTAACGCGACGTATAAATCCTGGAACAGGAATAATACTCTGCTGTTATTTAAGGGGGGGGAAATGTGATGTTCCTATATTAATGTATATATGGTAAGTGTTGTTGTTTTAGAAGATACATGGTAAGTGGAGTGAAAGAGGGGGAGTGAATGGGCAGTAGAATGCGAGATGATTGGCTGAGTGTTTAAAATGGCTGAATGTATAAAAGGAAGAGTGAGAGTGGAATAGGGGGGAGAAGAGAAAGAGTGGATTGCTTGGTGGGGTTTGAGAGAGTTGTTTGCCAGGAGAGAGTGGAGAAGGAGGGAGGTGGAGTTCGGATTAGTATTGAGTAAAACCATATGCTTATGTGCCTTAAGAAGAAATCTTGTTAATCTTGTTAGCTTTGTTATCTGTAATAAATACTTAATTTGGTTTACCAAAGGCCTGATCCTTGGCTGGGGTTTCACAGACCAGAAGGGAGGGTAAGGTAATGACCAAGGCTGAAGGGGAACTGTAACAAATGGTGGCAGCGGTGAAGAGAATAACAATACCAGTATTCAGAGTCTCTGGGAATACTAGTATTGGGACGTTACTGGTGGTTGCCTAGCAGGGGGATCTGTTGAGATCTGTGCTAGAGCGGATAGGTAAACCATAAGAGAGTGCGGTCCAGACTGGTGGAGTCCCTGGTGGTGCCTAGAGACAGGAAGTAACCACGAGCAGGTAGGAACCTGACAGGGAGAGCCAGGGAAGGACGCATCACATTCCTCTCATGCCAAATCGTGCTTCTTTTGTGTGTTCTGGCATAACTACTTAAGACAGCATGACTGAATTTAAAAACAAAAAACAATCATTTATATACACATACACACATATTTCCTGTCCTAATACACACACATGGCATAATGTCATGGTTTGTGACACGACAATGATACCGCAGCTGGTAATGCCTTGTTATCATTAAAATACTGGTAGAAGTCTTGGGACAAGCTGTTTTTCAAAGATTTATAGAAAAATTTTCTATGGGGCAATGCAAATTTGTACTTTCCTTTTACCACCGCCATAGTACAGAACTGACAGCTTGTAATAAAGGAGACTGTTTTGCTGTGATGGTGATGGGGAGAACCCATTTGTTCTGTTTTCTTGACTGCAGCCACTTCATTCAGTACAAGTCAATAGTGAAACTAGGGAGAGGGTCTCTTCAGTGGTGGAGTTCTGTTTATGAAATGACTCTACCTACAGAGAAGTCCATGTGGAATCTTCTTTGTTAATACTTATATTCCATTTTATAGCACCAAGAGACTCTCAAAGCAGCTTGTAAAACATTCTCACAATAAAAATCACCTTCAAGCCTGTTATCAGGAACAGAAATAACATGGGTGTCTCAATGGTGAGAGGATTAATCAAGAGACATTTCCTTCCCTCTTCCCCGTGTTGCCCTTTAGCCTTTGCCTACGAGGCAACAGCTTCCACTGATATCTTATGAAGCAAAGAAGCAGGACTGAACAGCTAAAACCTGCTCAGCTCCAGATGGAAGCAGGATTTCACTTTTAGGACCCAGATGAAAACCTATTTCCCATTTTATGAACATGTGCTTTTGATTTTGATTTTAATTGGCTGAGAACTTATATAGGCTTTCCTACTCACTGTTCATTCAATATTTTATTGCTTTTATTGCTATTCTTGCTCTTAATTTTTGCTTTTCTTTTTAGCTGTTAAGGCTTTTATGTGATGTTTTAACTGTGTTTTCTGTTTATTGTACACCAGTTTAGAAATATAAATTTAAATTGCATGCAGGTTATGAAATCCTTGAAACAAACCAATGCAATCTTACACTTAAGTGAAATCAGTACATATGTGGGTAAGTACCCCATCCTTTCATGTACTTACAGCACAATCCTAATCATGCCTACTCCCAGGTAAGCAGAGTGAGGACTGCAATTCTAAAGACTAAAAATTAAGAAAGCGCTCCACATGGGGGATGTGTTGATTATTGTCGATATTGTATATTAAATGTACGTGCATTTTGAAACAATGGCCACAAACCTCTATTTCTTTAGGATTTGGGAGCTAGTTCCAGCTTTTCTACCATTTGGAAAGCGAATAAAGCTTGGTTGACCAGAGACTATTGTACGAGTAACATGCAGCCTTCAGTATTCTTCAAACGTGGGTCCTCAAATGTTTTTGGACTCCATCTCCCATCATCCCAGCCAGTTTACACAATGATCAGGATTATGGGAGTTGTAGTTCAGCAACATCTGGAGAGCCATGGTTGAGGAACACTACCCTAAACAACTGTAGGGAAGAAACTGAAGAAGGAAGTATAGCACGCAAGTCTTATGATGCTTAAATCCATCCCAGGAAATCTGATTCAGTCTAATTGATGATCATAAATAGCCATTCTTAGCAAATATAACCTTCTGCTCACTATTTCCTAGTTAGACAGGGCTGGATTTGTCATAATACTTTTATAGCTACACAGCAATTTAAGTCAACGTCAACTTCTAATTCTCTCATGGCTGGTTCCTTTTTAAAGAAGATTTTTCTTCTTTATGTTGTGCCTATTGGTGCCACTTTACTTATACATACACTCTGCATCCAAGGAAAGCTGCACACACCTGTTATGGGAGCTCATTGCTAGAAGCCTCTTTCCTCCATAGGTAACAAGCTGTGCATCTGTTACTCAGCATAGGCTTGAGAATATGGCTTCTCACTGGTCAAGACTTGCCAAGTTCTTTACAAAGCTTGGCATAGCACAAAACATTCTGATTTTTTTTCCTATACAGAGATCATCTTTACCTAGGGAAACGGAGGGTGTTTTGTGACACATGGGATTTTTGCATTCCATTGCATGTTCAGAGATTCTGCCCTTAAAAAGCCCTCACTCACACCTAAGAAGGAACAGCCAAAATGTCGATCACCCCAAGAAGTACAGTCCAGCTCTCAGATGGATGTGCTGGGGGTGGGAGGGGAGGAAAAGCAATATCAAACAGAAGCAAAATGAATTGCAGGAGGATAGGAGGAGAACAGATGGCCAAGAGCAAGAGTACAGTAATACCAGCTCCTCTATTCCGTGAAAAACCAAGGTGGCCCTATGAATAAACAAAGGGCATGTTCCACAGATCACTTGTCTTTATCTCTATAGAAAGTGGAAAAGTCTGCATTAGCCAAGGGCTCCTGACTGACAAGATGTCTGCAAAACACAATTACTTCCATTGTTGCACGTAATTTTTTAAAAATGTTCTTTTAAAAAAATACACCTTAGCAAATGTTATGAGTGACTGCTCAAAATGCAGAGAATGCCATCAACAGACAATCCCACACGGAACTAGTGAATATCCCCAAAATTATGGAGTTGGACCAATGAATGTGAACAGTTAGTAAAATCTCCACTCTTTAGGCATTCACTGTGAGATATATATGGAGAGAACTACAAACATACAAAGAAGTGTGTGGCATAATGTTACGCAGTCACTGGGAGACAAAAAGGCTTTGCTGAAGGTGCACATAACTGATGCCAGCATGACCCCAACCAGCAAACTAGCAGCATTAGAAACCCTTTTGTCTCATAACTGCAGAGCGAAAGCTGATAAAGCGAGACTGAGGACCAGTTTGGAGAAGCAGGATTTCAGCTACTTGCACTGTTCATCAGCCATGACTATTCAGTCCCCAGACTTATCCAGACATAACATTTGCATATGATACATGCACATAAGGTTATGCATGATTGGCCTAAAATGCACAGTATCCCACATAAAATTTTGAAAACAACACTACAGTTTAGGCCTAAAAACATGAACCACATACACTGGTTCTATGCAAACGTTACATCCAGCATGAGAACCTGCCAGTTTCAGAGGCAAGGCAGCATAAGTGCTGGGCAGGACAGGTGGCCACAATCCTGCTCTTGCACCACTGATCGCAAGTGAGGAATGTTAAGCATCTTATGGAATAATCACAGACTTTTAATTTTAGTGTTAAGAATATAAGCGAAACATAAGAGAACATAAGAAAAACCATGCTGTATTTCACAATTCCAGGTAAGAAGGACTGACACTTTTAAAAAAACAAACTTTTTTTGTTATTACTAAAGACAAATTATTATCTAATCCCTAGCTACAAACAGGCTTGCCAAACAAGCCCTCAAACTTCAATAAAACAAAACAAAACAAGCCAGTTAAAGAGAACAAGTGTTGTGCGTTAAGGCTTAAGTTTCCAAGAAAATAAGATGCTGGGTTTAACTAATCTAGGCAAAGACAGCAGACAATAATAATAAAAATGCTTTCATACTCTAGAAGGGGAAGAGAAATCACATTGGAAGGGGGCAGGAATCTGCTCTCAAAAATATCCTCTGTGAATTGCTGTCTATTCAATATTTTATATCTGTATTGGACACCCAAGTGACTTCTTGATTTCAGAATTCAATATTTGCTTATAAGTGACATATTAATGATCTTTTGATCTTGAATTTTAAAGGTACAAATGGTTTAGGGCTTGTGTACCCTTATGGGTGCTTCTTCCTACATCTATGTCTCCATGATCTCAGTTCAGCAGGGAAAGCAAAGTTCTACTTGACAAAGGTGAGGACCATGAGGATGTGGCCCAGATTTCTCCGTATTTCTCTCTTCAGTGTGTTCATGGACTGTTTCCATTTTAAAAAAACCCTGTTTTTTTTTCTTCCAGAACGCTTTTCCTGCAGGGGCTTTGTTTAATTTTAGATGGTTGCTTTGCTTTAACTAAGAAACTGACTATTTGGTGTTGGTTTTATTGCAATATGTATTATAGATTTGATGGTGGGACCTGTTTGGTCCATTCTATAAGCTGCTTTGGATGCCATGAAATGGCAGTGAATGTAATATTTAAACAAAGATTTAAATAAAATTATGTGACGATTCCTCTGTTCCAGTTCTCACCTTGCCACACAGTAGTTGTTGACTTATTTATGGCTCATCAACTTTATTTTGGATTCACCCTATTGATCTTCCGCAAGTTTATGGCTGCAACATCATCATAGCATGACAGTTCTGACTTGCATCAGATCAATAATTGTTGCTTATTTTTAAACATTCCTCTAAAGCAGAAAATAAAGTGTACCAGGCAAGCAGGTTTCTGTGAGTGTGTAGATGGCAAAAGAAAAGAACTGAAGAGCAATATACTGACAACAATGTTGACATACACCTCTTTTAACTGCCTGGCCTTCACGGAAGAGTTCACAGAGTTCTCACCGTTACACAAAAGAATTATGATTTTAATGAGGCTGCCTAAGAAAATAATCAACAGCAATCATGGGGTTGACACCAAAAACTGCAATACCATGGTGCTTTCCACCTCCTTCCTGTAAATGTGCAGCTAAGGAAACACAACATACAGCATCATTATGGCATGTGTTAGATGTCACATGACACATTTCCTTAATGATAGTTTAGGGCAGTGATTCTCAAACGGTGCGCCCAGGCACGCTGGTGCGCCCTAAGAGGTGGCTAGGTGTGCCTCAAATATTATGAAAGTATATTTTAAAAATGAGAAGAAACCCATTTGTATAGGGTAAGTAATAGTTTTCTATAGTTTATTTTTATTCATAGTTTAAAATATATTAATATATTTTTAATTTTGTACACAAAGTGCGCCAGAAAATGTTTATGTTTTACAGTGCATCGCGAACCAAAGAAGTTTGAGAACCACTGGTTTAGGGGATAGTAAGAGAAATGCAATACAAGGCTGATGTACATTTTTCAACAATAATTCCAATGACTGCCATCATGCCTATCTAGTTCTGGATTAAGTAGATGGGTTGTGCAAGACCAGACTGATTACACATGGTCAGTCAGAATCTTCATTCTAATCGCACCTAAAAATCCCATCTGTGTGTTCTGGTATATACTGATATGTACATTCATTAACTTGCTGTAATTATGTAAGGTAGATTAGCATTATCCTCATACTGAAGGTGGATGGGGCGCTAAGGAGGGAAGCTTGCCTACCTTAGACAGATATTTGAACCACAGATATCCCAATTTCTCAGCCACTAACTGTATACTAGCTCACGAACTTGTTTTTAATTATTATTTATACCAAATGTGTACCATATCAGCTGGCCTAAATATAAACTCTCAAGATGGCTTACCTCAATGAAACATCAAGCACATAGATGCAATCAATCCTGTTTGAAACAATGGATCACAGAAAGCTAAAGAGCCATAAGCAAGCTTCAGAATTATCAGCTGACACCAGACAATAGAAATTCCCTTCTATTTTTTTTAAAGTTTTCACTAATTAGCCAAACGGACTTCTGTAAGCAGGAATTTCCAAAAAGAAAGTACCAAAATGCAGAGAGGCCTCCTCCTTGTCATCACCTGCCTTGTGCCAGACTGTGGCAGCACCCAGAGCAGCGCATAAGATCTTAGCATCCAAGGAGGCATATTTAGGGCTTGCTAATAAGCAGACAGTCATGCCAGGAGACATTTTCTGCCTACATATAACTATATATAACTAAAACATCAAGTCATCCGAAGCCTTTTTATTACCCCCTAAGGATTCTGTTAATGAATTTAAAAAGTCTTTTATCTTCATTGAGCATTCTCATCTGTGACCAAATTTGAGAATCCAGAGAAGGTACACAGAAACTAGTGTTCTGTTGGGGTAATAAAAGCCCATTATCTTCTCTAATATCAATCTGATTTCCGAGTCCTAATTAAACATTAGAGATCTCATCAGCTACCTGGACAGGGTTAATGTTTGCTTTGCAAGTATAAAGGAACAGAAATTACTCTTCATTGATTTTGCTTTAAACAAGCAAATGTTAAAATATTTACCTTGAAACAAGCCTGCTTGTACAATGGATCTATACAAATTCACCCAGCTAAATTCCTAGTCTTACTTTAGAGCACAAATGATTCTATGTTAGGTATTACCACCCGCAATTTTGTAAAGGAGAGATTTTTCCCATTACCGAGCCTGTTGGGGAAAGCAACTGTGATATATGGAGGTGGTAAAATATGTTTATTACACTTGGGAAAATAGCTTGCTTATATCAGCATGAAATTCAAAGACTGGGGACTCTAAAGAACTGTTTACATAAAGCCAGTTCCTAATATGACCAATGGTTAAAGACCCTTTCTTCATATTTCACTTGTGGAACCCCTCATTCATGTAAATACATTGAAGCAAACAAATTCTAGAACCTAGAAGGGAGAAAGAGGCCAATTCAACTCAACAAGTTGCGACAAAAATATTCTTTCAAGTCCAAGAGCAGAGCTTGGAAAAGTTACTTTTTTGAACTACAACTCCCATCAGCCCCAGCCAGCACGGCCACTGGATTGGGCTGATGAGAGTTGTAGTTCAAAAAAGTAACTTTTCCAAGCTCTGTGGACCAAGAGCTACACTTTGCATAGAAAACATTTGCCCTACAGCAACAAGTAACAAAAAAATGGATTCTGACAATTCCCATCAACATTTCTTAATTCAATAAACTTATTGAGCTATAGTATATCAAACCCCATCTGTTAGTATCCTGAAATATTTCATTACCAGCTATAAACTCAGTATTTTATTCTCCACATAATCATCCCCCCATTTCCCCCAACACTTCTACCAAAGTAGGTGGGAAAGAAGCAAAATATATTGCTTGAGAGAGGGAGTTAAACACTTCATGCTATTTTACACAATATACTATCCTGTCCACTACTAGGGCTGTGCACAACCCCCCCTAAATACTGATCAGGCCCAATTTGGTCTGGAGAGATGAAAGAGCTGCTTCCAGATGAACAAGAGAGGGACGGGTTAGTAAAACTGATAATTTATTTTCAGAATGTCAATAAGCTGTAAAGGACATGCTGGTATATGTAGGCAGGTGGACTAGTTGTGGGCTAATGTGAGCAAATAACTTATATGAATTTATTTGCAAGGCTACAAAACAATACCCTAATGATATTTTTTTTTTAAAAAATCCCAAAGTTCTTCTAAAAAGTTCTCATAAAGAATTGCCTAGTATGGGATCCACCTATTGGCCACCATCATGATTTATCAGCCTGGTGAATTGGGAGTGGGTTGACCAGGGTTCAGTTCCCCACTCAGCCATGATGCTCACTGGGTGACTTTGGGCCAGTCACTCTCTCTCAGACTAACCCTATTGTCAGGTTAACGGGGAGGACCATGTATACTGCCTTGAGTTCCTTGGAGGAAGGGAAGGATGAAAAAGTAACAACAAAAATCATGCATATAGCGCACAGCTTCAGCAGCAGGATTAAATTTCACTTCCAGCTACTAGCTCCAAATTGAAGATTATAGTTGTACATGTATTCTATTTTGAAAATCAGCCAGGAGACACTCCCAGAAAAGATTACATCCAGCTGTGATGACATCATCAAAATGGCCACTACTACCAAAATGGCACACACACACACCCCCAACCAATTTGCAGCTCCGGTTTGTAAATACTGATCAGGCCCAACTTGGTCTGGACAGATTCAGACCCAATCCAAACTGATTCAGATCCAAATCAGGATTACAATCCGGATATTGCAGCTCTCTGGAAATCCTATTGGCTTACATTGCAAAACCGAAACAGCCACAACTTTCTTGTTTTACAACCTAGAGACATGACATTTGGAGACATGGTAACTGCTAAACAGTTGCAGGTGGATAGCTCAGGGGTTTTCACGCTAGCCACCTTTAAATTTTGCTTTTTCCAATGGCACTGCCGTATAGGGGGCAGATTGCCAGCAGCTGAGTGAGGGGAAAAGTACTATTTAATGTTAATAATATTCACTATGGTTAGCAACTGGAAACAATAATAATAATGTCTCCCAGCTGATTTTCAGATATACAGCTATAATATGCAATTTGGTGCTAGTAGCCAGAAATAAAATGTTTTTACACTAGCACTGTGCACCCTCTCCTACTGCATTGCCTCTTACGATCCGCCGGCTACAGTCTTGTGGTCCATTGATAATAACTGTGACCATCCCTGGGGGGCGGGAAAAGGCTAAGCAATATCAACCTACAATTAGGGAAATATTGTAATTGTCGGTAAGGTTCACAATTTTGTTTTGGGAACTCTACAGCAGCACAGCACTCTGTTTTCAGGTTTTGAAATAACTATTCAAAGACTACTTGACATTACATGAGGCTTTATCAGAACTGATGAGACATTTTAAGGAGCAGCTACATTTGACCATATACACTATCTGGGTCAAATTAGAAGGTTTAACAAGTAGACGTTATCCAGAAGGTAACAAACATTTTCTCATTGCTCCCTCACAAAAAATCCACCCCCTGCATACCCCACAATCATCCTGAAGCTGCCTTGAAGTCTATCTTGAGTAGAGTTAGGAATGTGAGCAATGGGGGTGGCTGTGTGTGTGTACTACCACATTCTCACTTCAGTTTCTCTCCCCATTTTGAAAAAGCTCCAGGTATGGTGGATGTTTTTACAGTGAGGGTTCAATAAATGACAGTACCTAATATTAATGGTTCTTAGGCCAACACTGTGGTGGGATGGACAAAGAACCCTGGAGTGGAGAATAAAAGGCTTCCCCACTTCAGACCATCAAAAGCCTGCTAGCTGACATGATGTAAGAGAAAGAGGGTTACAAGATTGGGCTCTTGACTCCAATATGCCACCTCCTGACAAAGCAGAGAAGAGATGCCAACAGACTATTTCTCCCCTGCTGTTTTCTCCTTCCAACTCAATCTCCTCTGTGGTGATTGACCTGTTTTGTTGACAGCATCACCAACAGGGCCTTCAAAAGGTAAGTATCTCAATGCTTTATTGTTTGGCAGAAGGAGCAGTAGGTTCATTGCTAAACAAGAGAGTGCACAACTGCAATTACAGAAAAGACTGTTGGCTTACCATGAGTACAGCCCGGTTCACACAGTCCTGTCCCACCATACACAATCTTACTGAAAAAGTTTGCAGTGTGAACTAGCCCAAAGGGCCCTGTGACATCTTATACTATCAGATGCATTAAAAAAATAGGATGTATGTGTTAGTGTGTGTGTGTGCGCACCAAAATTCTACTAGCTGAGTATTTTGTGTCAGTGGCCTTTTCTGCCAGGGATGATGCAGTTGTAGCTGATGGGGACTGAAGTTCAACCCTCATGATTCCAGGTAGAAGGTGATGCTGCATCATTGTGAATACACTGCAATCATGTCCTCTAATTTTCAAAGAGTGTGGAAAAAGCAATGTTTGAGAAGGAGCCCCTGCCCCTGGAATGGTCATCACCTGCTACATCATCCTGCCCCACACAAAGTCAAGCTTTCGCCCCCTGGAGACCTTGATGAGCTGACAAGGAAGGAATTGAACACATTGGACTGAGTGAGGCCCCCTGATTAACGATCAGGGCAAGTAACCTTTTGCTTGGCCATCCCTAATGCAGAGGGACAAATACAGCACAACCAAGATAGAAAGTGCACAGATCTGACTATTAAGGATGACCAAAATACAAGAGACTACAGCTTCACAAGCAGAAGACACATGCAGGGCTTAGTCTGATCAGGTGTGAATGTCATATTTTACCACCTCAAAACCAAGAAATACACCAAGAACAGAAGCATTTTACAAATGGGTCAAGCAGAAATTTGAAATATCTGCAAGGTTGTTAATAAAGTTAATAAAACAGCAAGTGGTATAGCTGCAGCATGGCATGACACTAATGAGCTGAAAATTCTACTGGGTTGAAAGGTGACAAAATTTCCTTGTCTCTTTGACGACATCCATAAATCAGACATCAAGACCATCATACCTGTCAGGGGCCTATCCTTCATACATGCAAGGCATATTCCATATATGCTACATCCCTGAACTCATTTCTTTCACCCTCCCTCCCCTTCATTTTCACTTATCCAAGAAGCTAGGGGGAGTCTATATAGGGAGACACAGTCGCCTCACCTTCACAGTTCATAAGCCACTGCTTCTTCCCGCGCCCCCTTCAAAACATCATAAAGTTGTTACCTCAGGCCAATGCCCATTGCCCACGTACTACATTCAACAACTGAGAGCTGTATAGATCAGAGGCAAGCACTTTTCACTGTTAATGGCTTTGCCTTCCTACTTGATTGATTGGCTTGTAGCTATCAGCCACCACCATCTCTACCACTATAATGCATGCAATAACATTCAGTACATAAAAGGAAAAGCAACACTGTGTGGTCACATGATCATTCCATGAAAAAGAGCTGCCCAGCTGGAGGCCAGCTGCAAAGAACTCTGTGCTGCTGCAAGCAAGAGTCGGACGTTCCTAAAAGCTTTGAAGTTAGACCTTCTCAGACGCCTCATTAAAAGTACTAAAATTTTATTTGAGAAATTCTACCCACTCCCTGCCCCTTTTTAGAGTGATATTCATTTTGTTCCCACATCTCCTCAAATGGTCAAAATAAATGGTGTATGAAGGTTTGGCACAGCACTCAATTTCAGTGTGCCAATGTTGACCGTGTGCAGCCTATGAAAAACTAGACCATTCAGAAACCATCATGTCTAACAGTGTGAAGTGCTGGAGTTCCATGCATGGGTACATAGCTATGGGCTAGACAACTGCAGAATACATACTGCAATGCCATTAGATCCATCCACCATTTTGCCCCTTCCGGCATGCAGCTAGAAAAGGGTGTTAGGATATTGTTCAGCAAAAGCTACTACACCTGGTGTAAAAGAAACCTCTCTCTTTCCCACCCCCAATCCCGAGCCATTCTTTCTGCTACTAAACGGAAAAGTATAATAAGTAACACTGTCAGTTTGTGAAAAACATCATGTAAAAAATGATGAGAAATCTAGGCATATGGATCTCGGAGAATGTCAAAAGCAGCAGAAGCCTCAGTTCATAAACAGATGCTCATCACATTTTTTTCTTTTAAACAAATATATCTAAATTGGGGAGAATGAGATGCCCTAGTCACTCCTCATTCCTGGTCTTCCACTTTTCATAGTGTCTGTCTTTGCTCTCGCCTTTCGTTGACTGTTTTTCTCTACCAGATAATTCCCATTCATCAACACCTTATCAGAAAAAAGGATTAAATTGCCAATTCTGTTGCTCCAAAGAATAAAAGCTTATTTAGGTTATTGCAGCGTTCCCTATAGCAAGTAAAGGCAAGGCAACAGAGAGGACCAGGAGAACATCCTACTTGATACCATCAAGCCAGTTGAAGTGCCAGAATTCAGTTCTGCATGCGTTACTGCTCACAAGATAGCTTTTCACCTGTGTAGTTGAGAAATCTTTGGAAGAATCCTAAAATCCAAGGAACCAAAATTAATTCCTTAAAGAAAGGCCATAGAAACCAGCATAACTGCAGCCTCATCACAGCACATGGAACAGTGTGACTACTATGGAAATCAGCCTTTATCTTTCTAACACTTGTAGCAGCAGAGAAAACAAATTATTAGCAATTTCAGCTACAGCTCCTGAAAATGAGGGCTGAGGATTAGATCTTCAATTCACGTAAAAAAAAATGGATTAAAAGTATAAAATAAATTAAAACAAAATTTCAGGTTTTCAAAACGCAACCCAAACATTGTATTTATACTACAAATTCTATACAAGACTACATTTGTATAACTGCAATATTTGCATTTAAGGTTACAGTTCCAAGGTCCCAGTTTAAATAATAAAAGTGATGAAATGAAATAATAAAGCCAGAATATCATTTCTAAATTTATTCTAGCAGAAGAGATTAGCTGGCAACTGTTATTTAATACTACATCAGCCATCTTCATTTCTGCTCCGATCTGTTGCCCCTTTTCTTGAATTCTATACAGAAACTTGGTTCAGACATTAGGCTTTGCAGTAACTCTTTCTTATGATAAAGAATGTGTGCTGTGTCATGAATGACATTACACATGTGGGACTGAGCAATCAAGCTTACATTTTTATTTACGTGCAAAATTTGCTCAAATATGCATGATACTTTTCCCTCTTAAAAGTGGGTATGCACGATCATCTGGCTATGTATCATCTGTGTGCTGCTGTTGAGTACATGCTCCTGCAGCCCAGTCCCATGAGGACCATTACCTGAGGACCAAATGCCTAACCAGGCTGACATGTCACTAATTAGTATATACTTTTGTGATCCTAGCTGTTTAGAACAGGGATAGGGAACCCGTGGTCCTCCAGATGTTGTTGGAGTCCAGGTACTATGAGCCCCTGCCGGCAAGGCCATTAATAATAAGGGATGATAGGAATTGTAGTACCGCAACATTTGGAATGTCACAAGAGGTTTTCCATCTCTGGTCTAGAGCATGAGTCGAGCCACATTCTCCCACCAGTTTTTTTGTATGTGTGAGTGACACTAAGTCAAATACAAATATAACCCACAACTCATCTCCCAAACAAAGCCCAATTGCTGGATGAAGCTATCAAAAACAGACTGTTTAAACAGACCATTTAAATATACAGTATTTAATATACAGTAATACAAACAGCACACAACCAACCAATATAGCCTCAGTGGGAAAGGCAAATGCCAAATTACATGACTACACTATCAATCTCATTTTACCTCTCTCAGAGGTAACATTTTACATAGAAATGCCATTCTTACTCCAGTTAAGTCACTGCTATTTTGAATGTTAAACAGAATGTTATGGTGGTGTTTTTGTGAACTAAATGCATGGTTGTCAAGCTAAAACAATGAGTTCTTTCGGAAGTGAAGATTAACAGGTCTTTATAACCAGAGTACTGCCTTATTTACACCAATCTCATACCTGCATTTTTAAATATAGGAAAATACATCTTCAGCCAGGGTTCCGTTATCTCCTTCCAAAAGGTATTTTATGCACCAATGGAATTCTTGCCTTGCCTTACTAAAATGAAATCAAAGTGTCTTAGACACGTTAACACAACAATAAACCAACAACAACTAAAGGTTAAATACAAAAACCCACAACAGCAATAATTTAGGAGCAGTAGCATAAAGTTTCTTAAAAGCAATATCCTAAAAAAAAAGGCAGCTGGAATAAAAACATTTTTGCTGCCTGCTTAAAAGTGAGCTGCAACGGTGCTAGACTTACCTCCCTAGGGAGGCTGTTCCAAATTTGGGGCACGATAATATTCTTGGGTGTGTTCTCCAGATGTTATCATTTTTATATTAAGGTCTATATACTAATACTACTTCCTCCTCTACCATGTCTACTACAAGGACATGGTTTTAAAGTAACTCGGTCAGAGTAACTATAGACAGTATAATAAATATTTGAGCAGCTGTCAATATGTAGTTTTTCAGAACCCTGAGCTGTCCCCTTAAGTTTAAAATTCACAAATTCCTTTAAAACAAAATAAAAGCGTGCAAAAGCCATGCCAGCCATAGAAAATAAAAGTAAACCACAGATAAAAATCCTGTATAGTAGTGGGGGATTTATGTGTATGGCTAGATGCTCTGGACCTATTACCATGGCCTTAACAAGCACCCCATTCAAGGACAAGTCTGTCAATTTTATATTTGCCATTTCTCATTTTTTTTCTTATCTTAAATTCAGTTTGCTCCATGACCACATCACTTTGCAAACTTTTTTTTTTTTAAGTCTGCATGAAAATCCATACATACAACATAAGGCTTTGCAGACATAGGGCTTTGCAGACTTTCCCCTTCTAGCTATGAGTATACTGCAACAAGATTGCACCCACTGGCCCACTCACATAGGATCCTTCTTGCAAACAGAAACCCTAACTGGTCTACATGCACACAGCTCCTTTCACACCAAGTTGAACACGTGAGCCAAGAGGTGTGCAGACACTGGGGCATACATCAACAGGTACACGTGTGGGGAAAGGGACCGTACATACATGGTGCTATCAAATTCTAATTCTGTCTGTCTGTCTGTCTCTGTGTGTGTGTGTGTGTCTGTCTGGATGGCCACCAACAATTCCCCTCTCTAGAGTCTGCAAAGAAGAGCATTACCTGAGCTATTTGCCACAGTTAGCAATTCCTATTAAACATAATTACTCCTCAGCATCTTTGCTTTCACTTCTACACAATTTAACCTCAGTCTGTGTAAACAGCAATGATTTTTCAATTAAGTACGAAGAACATTAGAGTAGCCCTGCTGGGTCAGTTCAAAGGACCATCTACTTCACCATCTTGTCTCCCACAGAGGCCAGCCAGATTGTTCTTGGAAGCCCCCAAGCAGAGCATTTACTATATATTTTGGAAAGTTGTCTGTCTGTCCATCAGTTGTTTTTGCGTTTGGAGATATCTATCCACTCTTGAGATATAGTCACCAAACTTGACATAACAGTTCCTGATATACAGGAGTGGATTTTGGTCTATGTTTGGATACCGACATATGCCATTTTGAATCAAGATGGCAGACCAGGCCATTCTAAACTAGACACCTCTGAAGATATTTGGTGTGATGGTTCCTGAAATGGAGGAGCAAGTTTTGGTCTATATTTGGATACCATCAGACCAAGTTATGTACCAAAATGGTGGGATGAGCTTTTCAAAACTACACTGATTTTAAGCAAATTTGGCAGGAAACTAATAGGGCTGTGCACCAGATTTGGTCAAATCCCAAATAGAATCAAGCCAGTTCAGGCAGATTTGGGCTTCAACCAAGTCAGTCAAGATAGCCCTGGATCATCCCAGATCAGGTTGCCCAGAGTGATCTGGGACTGTTAGGGGTTGGGGCATTGGACAGGAAGGAGGCAGCTACTGCAAAGAGCAATTCAGGGCTGTTTCCAGGAAGACTTTCAAATAGCCCCACACTTAGCTGTGTGCACCACAGGGGAATACACATGTGCAGGGGAATACACACGTGCGGTTAAACTGAGCAGGACTGAAACCTCCGTTCACCAGCTGGCAAGCCCAGGATGCAATTCTGCTGGTGGAAGAAAACGTGCTACTCTCAAGGAATGCACTGGGGAAACAGACTCCAGAAAGACTGAAAATTGGGCGGCCAAGACTTCAGAGGTCACAAAGCCGGAACAGAAGATCTAACCCCAGTACCTGTGGGGTGGAAAGGAGGTGAGAAGAACCACTTACCACCCGCATGTTGGGCCAGCATGGGGGGGGGTGTCAATCGATCTCACACTGTTGGTTATGTCACCCCATGGTAATTATGACTGCTGATGCAGGAGCCAGTTTGGGAGGTGACGATGAATGAGGTGGGTCCAGTTCAGGCGTCTGCTTATCATAATGTAGTGGTGACAGCAGCAGCAAAAGCAACGGTAGCCAGATAAGCGGAGAGGGGAGGGCAAGGAGGCTTGGCATGGCAGCCAATCATGTGCAAAAGCACTGCAAGAGCAGCCCACCAAGGGTACAATATTGCTGGCTGCAGAGGTCTGCTTTGCCAGCCCTGGGGGAGGAGACACAGGATGGATCCTTGTCAGGTGTTTCCCAGGTCAGGTCAGGTCAGGTCAGGTCAGCGGCACCGTGTGAACAGCCTTAGAAACTAACAAATTACATTATCCATTTATTTATATTTTATATATAAATTTAAATTTTATTTATAAATATCAGTATTTGTCGGTTTCTAAGAATTCCTGAACAACACAGGGTACTTTACACTACTCTATTATATATTTTAGAATGTTGTTTGTTCACTATGCGTTCAGACACCTTTTAAGATGGCATAACCAAATTTTGCATTATGGTTCCTGAGATCAAGGTGCAGTTTTTTGTTTATGTTTTGACAAAGCTAGGTGTCATTTTGAATAAAGATGGCAGAGTGAACCTTTAAAAACTGCACTGCTTTTAAACCACCGCTTTTAAAACTGTACTGATTTTTGTTATTGTTTTGAATTCCGAGCAATGCTGATTATGAGACTCCTAATAATTTTATAAACTTATCATTTCTCTCCTCAGTAATTTCTTTTGTAAACTAAAAAGTCCCAGGTGCTTCAGCCTTTCCTCACAGGGAAAGCATTCTCATTCCTCGGGTAATATTTGTCACCCTGTTCTGCACCTTTTCCAGAACTGTACAAAGCATTTCATTCTTCTACTCCCCACTGCTGTTGTCAGGACATAATTTCTGCTTAAAAACAAATCTCCTAAAACAAAACTGCTAATTAGCATTGCAGCAATTTCCTCCTCCATCTAGATAAACTTAAATAAATAAATAAATAAATAAATAAAGACACCTATGGCCAGCATCTGCAAAGCATTTCCAGATCCAACAATAAATCCAGATCAACAAACAAGTCGCTCAAGGAATAAACCAAAAGTGTTATTAAACAACAATAAAAGCACTTACTAGTAGTTTTAGTCCATTCCCACTGCACATAAGCACATAAACACACACGCACATTCATATAGCTGAAAGAAGCAAAACCATATCTATTTCTTAAATCTTTTAAAAGGCAAGTTCTTAAATAACTGATAGCTTGGAACCTGCTTTATATTAGTTATTCTTAGTTTTAAGAGATCAAAACATTTTTAACAATGCCCCCAAACACTGACATTTATCTGATCAATCTTAATGTTTGCCAGTGTTCTAAAACAGAACTCTACACACCCTTTTCCTGGAAATTACAAATTAGCTAAGAAACCCAGAAGGAAACCTATACAGTTTTTTTTAGCTGTTTAGCAAAAGGAAACCTAAAAAAGTGTATCCAAAATATTTGTATGCTGCTTTTCTGGGAGAAGTGTGCCCAAAGAGGCTTACAACAATAATATTACAAGTATAAAATATTATTAAAACCAAGAATAAGACAAAATTCACAAAAATAAAAAGACTCAAAACTCCAAATCAGAAATATTGTTATGGCACAGGTCTCCCATTCAAGGATAGTCTTTTTAAAACTATAGCATTCCCTAGCCCACATAGCTAGCCTCAGTTCCTTCATGGACATTGAGGCATCTAACTCCCACCACTTCCAAATACAGAACTTGAGAGTTGGTCCTGAGCCATGTAGAGTCTTTGCACCAAGACTCTAAGCTAGCACCAAAACTGTCAACTTGGCCCAGTAGCAGACTGGCAGCCTGTGCAAATCCAACAAACAAGGTGTTATGTTTTGGCAGTAGTTTGTCCCCACAAGCAACCTAGTCATCATGTTCTGTACTAACTGCAGCCTTTAGACTGCTTCAAGGGTAACTCTACATAGAGTGCATTACAGTAATCCAGCCTTGAGGTTACCAAATGCAAACATAACTGTGGCCAAGCTATCCTGATCCAGAAATGGCCATAACTGTCTTATGAAGTGAAGCTAGTAAAATGTACTCTTAGCTCCCAAGGCCACCTATGCCTTCAGAGACACTGATCCAGGATCCACACAGCCTTCCCGATTCAGATGTTACAGAGAAATAGAGTTAGGTAAATCAGTGTGCTGATCATTGCTCCAGATCTCATAGTGGCCATTTAGATGTTAAATAGTATTTGAGACAATACAGTATCTTGCAGCACCCTATACCCTATATCTCTAGAGCCATGGAATCCAAAAAACACTTATCCAAGGCTATCTTTTGGAACCATCCCTAGAGACAAGTCAGGGACCACTGCAAAGCAGAGCACCTGACACCCATTTCCCATAGACAGTCCAGGAGGATACTATGGCTGATGGCATCAAAAACTGATGACATCAGGCAGGTGTAGCTGGGTGACACTCCCTGTCCCTTACTTGATAAAGATCATTCAGAGCAAACAAGGCTGATTCAGTCCAGAAACCTGGCCTGAACTTACTTACTTACTTATATACCGTCCCATAGCTGAAGCTCTCTGGGCGGTTTACAGCAACATAGATTACACAGATTGGAATGAGTCTAGATAATCAGTTTCCTTCAAGAATGCCTGCACCTGCACTGACATAACTCTCTTGTCCGAAAAGGGAATATTTGCAACTGGGTAGTTGTGTTTTTCATGAGTTGTCATACTATCATCCCTTTCAAGGTGCCAGGCAACACCCCCTCATGCAAAGATGTGTTCACCACACCCTGGACCCCCCAGCCATTCCCCCCCAGCTTCAATCAGCCATGAAGGGCATGTGTCAAGAGAACACATTGCTAGGTACTTAATAACAAGCACTTTGTCAGGATCAACAGGCTGCAAAAAACTGAAAATGATACCACCAAGCAAGGCTTGATGGAGCTTGGAAACCTCACTCGCAGGTGCATTACTTACTACACAGGTGAACGGCTTTGTCCTCAAAACGCATAGCAAGAAACTCACAGGGGGATTTGGATGTGTTACAGGTTCCATCAAACGATACAGATGTCAACAGCTGACAGACCACCTTGAAGAGCTCTGCTGGATCTGTTTTCACTGCTGCACAGTAGGCACAGTTATATGCTCTTGTCTTTGCCACCTTCACAGCATGTAGTATACCAGTGAGCCAAATATAGTCAACAACAACAGAGAGGGCACTCAGGAGCCATTGTACCGATGGCCTTCTGCATTTCATCATTCTACAGTGAGATGAGGGCCTTAACAGGATCCACCAGAAAATCCCCCGGAGTGTTCAGGAATCCATTAGTGTTCAGGGAAGTCTATCCTAACCAGTCACCAACCCCTGCAGGGGAAATTGGTACCATTAGCCCAAATGTCACAAGGGTCTGACCAAAACAATGTAATCATACCCCCCCCCCAATTTCCAGTCCACAAGCCTTACCACCAGAGCAAAGATCAAATCAAGAGTATGTCCTGCAGTATGTGACAGGCCAATGATCAGTCGAGACAACTCCATGGTTGCCATGGAGGTATTGAAGTCTTGAGCCATACCAGTGGAAGCACCCTCAGCATGGACACTAAAGTCCGAGGACAACACCATACTAAATACTGCCTCTGCCAGTTCAGTCAGGAAGGCCCCTGGGTGGTACAGCAGCAGCATCTCCAATCTGTCTCCTTGGCCTGGCACAGATGGATAGATCTGCTGGTGAGTAAGACAGAAGATTTATGGATCACAACGACACCCCCACCCCCCAGCCTTCCAGTCTGTGCTGGTGCTGCACCCAAGCAGGCAAAGCTGGGTAAGATGCACTCCTCCCAGCTCACCCACCTAGGTTTCAGTGATAAATAATAATGGATAAGCAACTTATTATTATGAACCAACATGGCATTCAATAACAGGACAGTCACAATGGAGGTGGTAAAACAGCCAAAAATTTGAGACTCCAGGGGAGACGTGGAAAGACAATGCAAGCACCTGGCATCCTGTCTCTTAAGATGGAATTCTCTCCCCGTCAGGTCGTACCTTTCCCGACTGAGATAGAAGGGCTGTCTCCATTTCCACCAAACCCAACATTTCTCAGACACATATTGAAAACACACACACATCAGCTACTCAATCATATACAATACCAATAAGTCTTCTGCCAATCAATATCAAGGGACATCAAGCTAGCAGACACCTACAGCATGTAGGTGGCCCACTCCCAAGTAAAACTCATCACTCCCTGCTATCTTCCACTCAGGGTGGGCATAGTTCCACTCCAGGGGCATGAAACTACTTCTCTTTCTCACCACTCCAGGCCACCTCCAGTCTCTCACCTTGGAAACGGTCTGGAGAAAACCCACAACAAACCCCAGAGGAAAAGCAAAGAAACCAATTTCAATCATTCAACTATGTCCTATAACATTAATTAAAGGGGGCCCTTGACCTTGTTGCACCATGAAGAAATGACCCAAAGAGAAGAACACCTTTGGTGTGTCTCCTTCGGAGCTGACCCCACCCTAGCCCTGCCAGTGACATAACCCTCCACCTACAGCAGGTCTGCCTTTTTTTTCTCCCCCTCCTAACACCAATCCAAGTTGTGCTAGTCTGGGAGTGTCCTGGTCAGCTGCAGCCACTCAGCCTGACGGAAAGCAGCCTCAGTGGGGCCTAATCCTGATGGTAAATGTCACTCAGATAGCCCAGCAACAATGGCCTCCTGGCAGATAGCTGCTTCTTTGAGGTGGTAAAGGGCCTGGTATCAATTCCCCCCCCGCCTTAGTTGCCTCCACTTACCTCTTGCTTGGACAAGCTCCCTCAAAGATAGTTGGACTCTCACTGCCAATCTTCACCTGCAATTTGCAGTCACAGGCAAGCGTTGGGTACCTTGATAACACAGGACACTTGGAAAGCCCAGCAGGCCTCGTTAGTGGTTCACATGTCCTGAGTGGGCAATTTAGAACATGTGACTCCAAGATCCTTTGCAGGTTTTCCATGACAGACAAGCTGATGTGGATATGGTTCGCTGACAGAAGAAAGCCTGAAAAGTACTTTCTTAAAGGATCACACATACTATTTTATTTATCGTTATCGCACAGGGCTTGATGTTCACATCAGCTTGTCTGTCATGGAAAACCTACTGGGCCAAGTTCAAGGTTCTGGTTTTGGTGTACAAAGCCCTATGCAGCTTGGGACCAGGATACCTGAAAAATCATTTTACCCCTTATATACCCTGTTGAACACTGTGCTCTGCAGGTGAGGGCCTCCTGCAGATGCCATCTTATCAGGAGGTCCGTTCTGCACAATATAGAAAGTGGACCTGTCATGTTGTGGCACCGATACTTTGGAATTCCCTCCCCTTAAATATTAGACAGGAACCATCTCTGTTATCTTTTTGGTGCCTACTGAAGACCTTCCTCTTTCAACAAGCCTTTTAAGTAGAGACCTAGTCTGTGTTGGAATTGCTCTCTAAGATGTTTTTAAAGATGTTTTGTTTTAGTATGTTTTAAAGTGTTTCTAATGTATCTATTTGCCACCCTGGGCTCCTTCTAGGAGGAAGGGCAGGATAAAATTTTAATTAATAAATAATAAAACCTGCAAAGGATCTTGGAGTCACATATTCTTACACATAGGTAGGGTGTCCCAGGAATTCACCCAAGCCTCGATATGAACCATGGGGATTTGGAAGACCAGTCTCTAAATGTGAGGCGAGTCTCTCAACTCCTAAACTTCCCCTCCCCACTCAGTTTGGACAGAAAGTCCAACATCATCTCTGTCACCCTTCCATTTCTCATGCCATCCCCATCACCCCGTTCCCTCAAAACACCTACTTCCTTTCCCTTGGCAGTAATATAGAAGAAGCAGAATGACAGAAGACTGAGGGGGGGGGAGAGGTTCCTTCTCATCTAAATGGCAGGATGTTGCATATTGGGGAAGGGTACATCTTTCACGGGAGCTTCTAATATTCAACTAGAAATTCTTTTAAAGATCCTTTTTGAGCCACTGGGGGAATATCTACACACCACAGACTTAAGCTGGTTCATCAATTTAAACCAGGGGATCCTGGAGAACTGTGGTTTCATGAGGGATCTCTAACCAAGAATTCCAAGCATCCAACTACAGTTCCCAGGATTCTTTTGGAGTAGCCATGACAGACTGGCATAAAGCCATGATAAATTCGTAGTAGAGATATATCCCAAGAAACAATTACCATGGAAAAACAAAAGGAAACAACATTGAAACTATATGCAAGAGGGTTCTTATTCAATGCTAAAAAAACAGTTCTGTCTAGAATGCTGAATTGTGCGGCTTGTATAAAATTATGCAAATTTGTATAATTTCCACAATTTTGTATAACTTATTCTAGTTTTTCTGTCCCCTGAGGAGGGGCAAAGAACAACAGTGGGCCCTTGAAGCTCCACTCCCAATCATGGGAAATCTATTTCAGCCACCTCTCTGGCTTCTGAGATTTCAGAAGACATTACCCACATCTCTTTGCAGCTACAAGGGCTAATAACTTGCTTTTTAAAAAGAAGTAAAATCCATGATGCTCAGGAAGCTGAATTCTGCACTCTTTCTGCTCTCCTGCAGAATTGTAGCATACATCAGAGCCCTAGCAATATGCAACTGAGGATAAAACAAGAGCACAAAACAAACTGCAAAGCTGGAAACAAGAAATTAACTCTACTAAACATTGATCCCTGCAAATTCTCAGTTGTAAGCACATTATATATCTTTAAGTGTCTGAGTTGGCACTCTTTAAAATTCAGGGTGGGAACACAGGGAGTAAATAATGACAGACATCTACTTAAAAGTAGGTAGTTTCCTTCTTGAAAGGCAGTAAATTCCTGTGTTGGTAACAGCTCCTTTGCGCACAAACACATTCATCATGAGCCAAACAGTATTATCATTTGCAAAGGGGCTGAATACAAATGCCGATTCTACTGGAGCACACTTCACACTATTAAGGGTGAGATAATTCATAAGGACAAGCAGGGGAAGGTAGCATTTTGCAGTTTCCCTCTGAGCTATAAATAGTTACACCATTCTCAAGAAAGCTCTTCAGCAGTACACTAAGTGTTCTACATACTTTATATTTCATTAGAGACATAGAGTTGTTTAATAAGTAATAATGTTCAACCCTTACCAAGTTTTCCTGGTTTCTGGCAGCTATTTTCTGATCTTCCTCTCCCCCATTTTTCATGTATTTGACTTCTTCCACAGGTTTGATCCTATACTCATCTGAGGATCAAGAGGGGGGAAAATACACACATGTAAGAACAGTTATAGAACTTGTAGAGTTTAGCAGATGGCTTAAAGAAATATCCCATGAACATTTCATAATTCCAAATAGACTCTTCTCTTGTGCCCTCCTTAACAGTTCTTGGAAGGAACAATTAAGCAAAACATGACTTAAGTACACAAGCCTCTTGAGAGCACTGTGAGAAGCCTTGAAGGACCATTTCGCAAATTATAATGGAATGAGTATATGTTATGGCTCTGTGCTGTGTATTCACTAAAACAGTTGAAGCCAATACGTATAAAGCCCTCCTCAGGCATTCTTAAAGCCTTCTCTGTGGAGGGGGTGTGTGCAGGGCTGTGTGTGCCACCCCCTTCCCGTCAACCTTCCCATACAGGAAGGTCTGAAAGGAATTGCAAGTGCATTCACAGCTGGACACACAGTCCCTCCCTGTGGCTGGCAACACTGATCATGCAGGTGTCCTCATTGCAGGGAAGACTGAAGGCATATTCAGCCAAATATACTAGTAACCTCCCTTTAGACCTTCCCTTCAATTCAGGATGGTCAAAAGTGGAAGGGATGGGGCCATTATGTGGGGCCCCATGCCCCTCCTTGGACAGAGTTTAACAATGACAGAAGAGGGCTATAGTGTGCCATGGAATCATAGAACAGTAGAGTTGGAAGGGGTCTACAAGGCCATGGAGTCCAACCCCCTGCTCAATCCAGGAATCCAACTTAAAGCATACCCGACAGGTGGCTGTCCAGCTGCCTCTTGAATGCCTCCAGTGTTGGAGAACCCATCACCTCCCTAGGTAATTGGTTCCATTGTCATACTGCTGTAACAGTTAGGAAGTTTTTCCTGGTGTTCAGCCGAAATCTGGCTTCCTGTAACTACAGCCATATCCTATTCCATGTCCTGCACTCTGGGATGATCAAGAAGAGATTCTGGCCCTCCTCTGTGGGACAATCTTTCAAGGACTTGAAGAAGGCTATCATATTTCCCCCTCAGTCTTCTCTTCTCAAGGCTAAACATGCCCAATTGTTTCAATGTCTCCTTATAAGGCTTTATTTCCAGTCCCCTGATCATCCTTGTTGCCCTCCTCTGAACCTGTTCCAGTTAGTCTCCATCCTTCTTAAAGTGCGGTGTCCAGAACTGGATGCAGTACTCAAGATGAGGCCTAACCAGTGCCGCATAGAGGGGAACTAGTACTTCACACGATTTGGAAGCTATACTTCTGTTAATGCAGTCTAAAAGAGCATTTGCCTTTTTTGCAGCCATATCGCACTGTTGGTTCATATTTAGTTTGTGATCAACAACAATCCCAAGATCCATCTCACGTGTAGTGATGTTGAGCCAAGTATCCCCTATCTTATAAACTGTGCATTTTATTTTTCCGAGATGTAGAACTTTGCACTTATTTCTGTTAAATTTCGTTCTGTTGTTTTCAGCCCAGTGCTCCAGTCTATCAAGATTACTTTGAATATTGTTTCTGTCTTCCAGGGTATTAGCTATCCCTCCCAAATGCTGCGTCATCTGCAAATTTGATAAGCATTCCCTGCACCTTTTCATCCAAATCATTAATAAAAATGTTGAATGAGAGGGAGGCAACACGACCATTATGTCCTCCAGAGGGGGCCCCAACCATAGGGCAAGGTGGAGATTTAAAAGGGTTCCATAAAAGGCAGCAGACTAAGAGACTGGTAGAATTTACCCTTGTTCAGCTCCTGCTCATTTCAATTAGGCTTGTGCAAGTGAACTACCTGATGGACTAAGCCCCATCTTAATAAATGGGAGAAGGCTGCTATTTATCTTAGAGTGGATCCAATGTTTTAAAACATGTACATGCTAAAACTGACAATTTAGGTGTATGGTGCATCCATTCATACTGCAATGAGTGACTCTGATAGACATTCTCACCAGAATCTGTTCATGTTAAACAAGTTGCTATAGAAAGCAACATGAGACATTGAAGCACTAAAGAAAAATGGACGATAATGATCAAACTCAATTGTTTTATAGAGCAAGAAAGTAGAATGAGAAATCATAACAACACAATATTAACTTCAGAATTATATTCCAGTACTGCTAGTATAAAATGAGGCCATACTACCCTGAACACGCCCGATCTCGGAAGCTAAGCAGGGTCAGGCCTGGTTAGTACTTGGATGGGAGATCACCTGGGAATACTGGGTGCCATAGGCTTATAGGAAGGCGATGGTAAATCACCTCTGAATACCTCTTACCATGAAAACCCTAAGAATATATCCAAAAAAGATTCATAGGGTCACTGTAAGTCGTAATCAACTTGAAAGCATATAACAACAACAAAGTATAAAATGAGATTATTGCAATGCCATTGATAAATACTTAGCACTTAACATTGCACTTCCATGCATTTCCAACTGCCTCAATAATCCTTACAACAACCTTGTAGGGCAGGCCAGCATCATTTCCATGTTACAGATGCGGCAGAAGGAGCTGACAGAGATGGGAGAATATCCTTCATTCATACTGCATTAGATTTTACACGTTAAAAACTTACTATCCTTCAAGGTTCAAACTAGTAATAAATATTCCACAACAGTTGGCATAATCAACACAACCAAACAGTTAAAATAACGTCAGGCCTATTCCGGGCTTAGACCTCCTCCTGGCAGCCCTCAGGAGGTGTTTGAAAATTTGAGAGCAGCTGCCCAGAATTCCTCTCTAGGTACTCACAATCCTATCTAATATTTAGAAGATACGCAGTGAAGAGAATGCTCTTGGAGGACTACAGAAGTGACAGCAGAGAGGGACAAGGATAGCAGCCTAAGAAGGGAATTTGGGAGAGAAGGAGCACAGATGCTCCTCCATGTAAACTACTACCCATGTGCTTTGGAATTTGGCTGCACAGTCACCTTTCCTACATCTTTATTTGTTTACTGCTTCCTTAATTTTTAAGAAGTATGCACTCCTTTTCCATTTAACACCTACAGTGGCAGACAGTTTAAATTTAGTTGAGGTAGACATATGAACTGATCTAGTTCTGAACCAGGGGCCTAGTTTCAAAAGCCCTCTGGAAACTATTCAGTGTTTTGAAATCAGCTATGCTAACTAGGGCCTTGGAAGAGAAATTATCAGAAATATAAGCTTCTAATGAGACAATTGTATTTGTGTAGCAGAGCATTTTATTTCCTTTGCTCCCTCTACTCAGGAGTTTTGCCAAAAGTTCAAATCAAGTAAATTAGACTTGGATGAGAAGGATCCCCCCCCCAAAAGACATTAACAAGTTGGCTGCCAAAATTAAGCTAAACACAACTGAAAACCTCTAATGGGCTTTTTAAAGTGTTTTTTAAAAATGTGTTTTTAAATTTGTATATTTGTTTTTAATGTTTTTAACTGGTGTAAACTGCCCAGAGAGCTTCAGCTATGGGGCGGTATACAAATACAATAAACAAATAAATGATTACTGATTTTACATATGCATGCGTGCCATCAACAAAGATGGCAGTGGAGGCTTCATCCCTTTAGGGAAATCGTGTCCGCCATCTTAGTTAATGGCAATGGTAAAAGACAGGTAACAGGTAGGTGGGGGTGGGGGTGCCCGCATGCATGCCGGGGCACAGGGCAAGCTGATGCCCAATGGCCCCAACATGCCTGGAGCCAGCCCGGCAACGTGGAGCCTGTCAACGGGCTGCCCAATGGCACCGAGTGGGGAAGCCCTGCCGCCGCCGATGCCTCCAGAGCGCAGAGCCCCACAGGCAGCCTGAGAGGCCGAAGCACAGCAGACGGGACCGGCAGCCCGGAGATGTCCCCCTTGGCGGCGGCCAGCCACCCGCCTTCTTCCGGGCAGCCCTTCTCCCCTCCGCTGGTGATGCCCGGCAGCTGTGGCGCTGGTGGCTCGTCATGCTCCTCTCCTCGCAACACAGCCCCAGGCTCCCCTCCAAGCAGGGTGCACCGCATGCGGGTGGTGAAGGCAGAGGCAGGTGGGCTGGGCATCAGCATCAAGGGCGGCCACAAGAACTGCATGCCTGTCCTCATCTTGTGCATCTTCCCGGGGCTGGCGGCCAAGCGCTGCGGCGCCCTCCGCCTGGGTGACGTCATCCTCTCCATCAACGGCATCAATCTCCGGGACGCCACCCATGACCATGCTCTCCCAATCGGGCCCCACGTTTGCAAACACCGCCCCTGACTATGGCTAGGGACTCACAGATAGGGCATGAGCTGTTAAGAGCAGAAGTTACAAACTGAACAGTCCCCAGTTAAAATATCATCTTTGTTCCAAACTCACTGGACAGCCTTAGAGCAGAGCTTGACAATATGGAGAATGTACAGCAGCCGCTGAAGGCAACAGCCTTTCATCTCATCCTCTCCTGGAAGGTTATGTCTAATAAAAGAACCCTTGAGAATTTATCTACCTCTGCGAGGAGCAGCTATGGTAATGGAACAGAGGCAAAGAAACTCTCACTACGATGTCATCACATCAGACTGTTTTCTTTTGCAACATGTTGGGTTTTGCCAGCACTATGTGCTCTACACATCATCTAGTTCTCTCCTCAGATATGCCACTTACCTTCAACTCTCTATCTGTAATATGTAAGCAAGTAATACTGATCTACCTTATAAAGGTTGGATGTAAGGTTAACTGTGATTCTGAACGTGAAGTTCAGTTATTAGAGTATCATTGTATAAACTGTGTGCACTACACATGTAAAACTGTTAATGCTAAAGATGCCACAACGGGGAGATAGGGAGTGAAGAATAAAGAACAGGACCCAAAACAAAAGCAAAACTCAAGTATAGACCTCCTTCCTTCCTATATTTATTATAAAAAACAAGATCTTCATGTCAGGTAACGAAGCTAATCAGGGAGCTGATATATTTGGGGAGCTAAAACATTTGAGTGTTTCAAATCTCTCTTCAGCTGAGACCTGCTAGGTGGCTCCATATGCTCTCAGCCCCTTCCTCCTGAAATCGCCATAAGTTGTAATTGCCTTGAAGGCAACAACAAAATAACTAGGCACCTGGTTGGCCACTGTGAGAACAGGATGCTGGACTAGATGGGCCACTGGCCTGATCCAGCAGGCTCTTCTTATGTTCTTATGTTCTTAACTAACCTATCTGACAAGGTTGCCGTAAGACTTACTGTGTTAATGTGCAAGTGCTTTCAACACTCAAAAGCGCTTAAACAAATGTTGTTTATGGTTACTTTGTGCAAATGTTCTTGGTTAAAAAAGCAAACAATCTTTAAAAGGAATGTTTTCTACAAGACTATTTTCTGCTCTATTTAAAATTTGATTGATAGACAAAACACCTAGTATTTTCCCATAAACTCTAGATTTTATATACACTTAAAGAAAGGCCCAGAATAATGTTTAAAACATTGGGGGGAGGAATGTGTTTCGCCACCCACCACAAAAGCAAACCAACTCCAAAGTGACAGAAATGGGAACAAGGACAGAAGAGCAATACAGGTGCAGAGAAAAGGAAGATATGATTATGACTGCATAGACAATGCGCCTCTTCAAATCCATGGCATAAAAACAGCTGGATATGATGGCCCTAAACAACAATTAGGCAAGTAGGGTATGGAGGAAACAGACCCATCACCAACATGACATATAGATATCTATGTATGGTGTGCACACACATTTTAGATAAATGCTTAGCCAACAGTACAACAAACAGAGATTTCCATCTGGAAACAGATAATTCCCCCACACAAAGCTACCATGGCAACATAATGAAGAAGCACAGCATTCATTAATAATGGTCTCAGTGATAAATGAGCATGTACTACTGAAACAATTAAGGGGGAAGGAAAAAAAACAGTAAAGGAAGCAATGAGAGGAACCATTACAATACAATGTGGACTCCAACAGTGATGCATTAGAAACACGACAATGAAAACCACCATTGTGTCTCAAGAACCTTATCAAGAGCATCTGAAATGTAATAGGATTTTCAGACATACAGACTTCACCAACTGACTGGTCAACTACTATCAACTAAAAGGTCAAATATTTAAATAATTTGTAATTTTATTAGAATTAATAACAACCAGAGAACTGTATTAGTTACAAATACCACTGTCTTCCTAGAAGACTTCAGATTCCTGTTCCTCCCAGAAGCTTTACTACCACAGTTTTCTTATAGATAACTGGACTTCCTGATAGTCCCGATTCCTGAACACATTTGAAATATGCCATAGTGTTGACTCTGTGTGTTCACTTTATGCTTCCCTCTGTTCTAAAATGCCTGCAGGTACAGCACATGGCTAATACAAGAAGTAAGGTGACAAACAAACTTATCTTTATGTGTATGAGCCTTGGAATAGCTGTGAGGAGATAAAAACATTCACTTCCATTTTCAGTTAACCACAGTTTAACATTAGGACCATACCCTGAACTGTGGTTAAACCTAATGACAATTTATTGAAACAACCAGCTTCGTAAGTCAAGTATGGCTTGTTTCAGTAAATCACAATTAAAACTAAGCACTGTTTGTTTGGGTTCAAGCATAATGCTAAATTGCAGTAGTGAAAACTTCTAATCTCCTCCTTGTAGCTGTGCTGGAGGAGGGAATGCACGAGCCTGAGACCCATTCATACAATGAAAAAACATAGTTTACTATTACATCTAAATGCAGTTAATGCAATAGGAGGGAACAGATTGCAAGGTGAGGTGCCCGTCCCTAAATAAAGGATGTGAACTTGTATAACCCTAACACCTGCAGGCCTGGGGAAGCTTGCAGCGCTCTTCTCTTGTCTCTGCTATAAGATGATCCCATGTTCCAATAAAAATATATGCTGCTGATGGAAATTTGACAATATATACCCTGCTATTTGATTGGATCTCCTACACAGCAACCCAACGCTATGTAGTAATAAAATGAAGATAAGCAATTTGTTGTAGACACACAGAAATTCTTAACAACCACATCAATTCTCTGAGGTTTTAAATGCACTTAGAATGCCAGACAAATAAAATAAACAGTCATGGTAACAATCTAACATTTTGAGTTGCCTATAGGGACGGTCTGTCTTTCTGTACACATCTTGAATAGGAAACACATTGTGAAATGTGTAGCAGCTTGCACTGCTCTTTATTAGTGCTGAATAAATACAACTTTGGGGGCTATTTCATTATTTATTAAACAGCAATAAAGGGAATAAAATGCATTTCCATTCTAAACGTACAGAATAGTAAAATAAGATGTGGCAGGGGATAAGAGTTTCTCTCCATTTAGTCATGCACTGCAGAGTTCACCAGAAGCTAGGAAGCAATGTTACATAGTAACAGCAGTCTTTGGCAAGCAACTTCCAATTATTTTGGCAACCTACATTTATGGAGTTTACCGTTCCATGCTCCCTATTGTTCCTGCCGATGCACATCTCAGCTTAATAAAGTACAGGCCACACAATTTGCACTGCTGTTATTTGTACAGCTGAGTACAAGAACAGCTGCTCCTTAATCTAGGGCAGAGAAGGGAAAGTTCCTCAGCCGGTCTGGCTACTTTGGGATCACCTCTCATACCAGAGGGCCAGTAGACATGAGGGCCTTGGTTTTCACTTGTCTCTGTTGATTTCTGTGGTGAGCTGTGTTGATGTTAGAGTCCTGGAAAAGAACGGCGCTTGAAATCACAAATGAGTGGAGCTAGCGAAATACACGACAGATACTCTGTGGGCTTAAAAAAAAGATTTCAAGAGGTTTGGGTATGAAACAAAAAAATAGCCCTACCTTCCAAAATATCTAAAGCAAGCAAAATAATCATGGCTGTTTCTGCACACCCCTTCCCTCTTCCACTTAGCAGAGAAAACACTCCCTATTTACACTGAAAGAACTAATAGTGTTTCCACAATAATATATCCACTTTTTCCTCACGTCCTAAATGGTAAGCTTGTGTATGTGTAGTTTTTAAGTGGCATCAGAAACGTTCTGAAGTCTTTTTTTTAAAATAGCATTCAAGCACAGAAATTCATTTGATAGAAAGATTTAAAAACCCTATAAAAGTAGATCTGTTAGAAAAACAAAACAGAGAACTGATCACCAATTCCTGAGAAATGTTTATATACTTTTGCAATTTGTGTTGCGCTTTATGGTAATCAAAGCTACTGTAAACAGCTCTGTGGATCCTGGTGTGTGTTTATATTAAATTAATGTATAAAATAAAAGGATGAAAACAAGTCTCCACAAGCAAATGATTCCAATTGCTAGGGACAATGAAAGCTATTCCCTAGTTTGTGTAAGTTGTACAAGCAATTCTTTCACTGTGTGCTTCTACTGTCGTCTGTTCAATCCAAGAGGCAACGTAAGAACTGACCTTCCAAACCCCACACCTACTATTCTGCATAACTGAGGTGAAGCTTTATCTTACAGATCATGTAAAATGATAAACTTCCTGGTGCAGTTACACCTGCATCACTGAATAATTGTAAAAGGTGATGTCCTAAGGCATGGGCTTCACTGGGAAATTGCCGACAATTTGTATGTAGACAATTGGGGGGCGGGGAAGGGTCTGAAGTCAGTCAGACTGCCCTGCTCTGCCTAGAGAAAAGAAAGGCATGATATGGCCAAATCTGGCTGAATCAAAGAATACCTCCAAACCAATGAGTGTGGGCGTGGTAGGGTGCCAATCATGGCAATCCCTGAATTTAGGCTGTTTCAGTTGGAATGACACTATTTATAACATTTACAGGAATAACTTATTTTTTTCCTGTGATGCTTTACCACCAAGGGTGTTTCTACCAACACACAGGAATTCCTTGATGTTGTCCCCGAAACATGGTCCTCATTTCTCAGAAAAGAGTTCAGAAGCAGCTACATATTTCAGCTGGTTATAACTTCTGTACCAAGGACTGGCAAAGGTAAAAGTGGTATAATATTCATAGTTATGGAATACAAAAATAATGTGTCATATATCTGTGGGTAATTAACCAGCTTAAACGGATATATTGTCTGTCTTCAACATTTTAAAATATTGTTTTGGAATTTTTATCTGATGTTTTAATTTTAATTTTGAATTGCTAATATGCTTTTTATGGCTCAATGTGTTGCAATTCACCCTGGTATAGTTGACCCAATGAAGGGTGGGATAGAAATTGAAATAACAATCAGAAAGTAATGATCTAATCCAGAAGATGGTTCCAGGCCGAATTGTCTTCCTGAGTGGTATGAGAGTCACAGCTTCTGAATCTGCCAGAATTACACTAAGGAGAGAACTCTATGACATTGGCATGGGAGGAGTCAAACTTTTAATCTGGGGCTAGCAGCTCACACCTTTCAGGTGAGCCCATCAACCGCCCAAAGCTGTTCATATTCCTAGATGTCCCTGCTGGAGAAAGCAGAAGCACAACCTGAGATCAGTGAATGGTGTAATAAAGCACTATAGTGTTAAATTGTTTTTAAGGATATATTTTAATCTGTTGTAACCCACCCTGGCACCTCAGGCAGAAGGATGGGTAACAACAACAGTGCAGCTCCTCCAACCGAGCATGCTTTCCCTGTAAAATGCCGTCCAATTCTACTTGAAGGGGAGAGCTCTGTCAAGTCACACCAAGCTCAGATTCAAGATAAGGACGCAGTTGAACTTTGGGCTCTGTTGGATTAACTCCTGCTGTTCTTGGGTGCTCTCCCAGATCCTGCAGTACCCAGTTGTGAACAGCACCCCCAAACCAGTTCTTGATTCTTATGAGACCCAATCCTTACTACTGCATCCTTCCTGCTGCTGGTGGCCCTGTTCCCCTAACCCTCACGTAGCGTCCTTTCATCCTGACTATGAAGACAGCTGCAGTGCTCCACTGCCAAACCTTTTAAAAACAAAACTTTCTGCTTGTAATAGAAAATTTGTGCACATGTCTATTTCCCTCTGTCATACACACCTTCCAAATGATTGCAACATCTTAAGCACATAGGCATTTATCTAATATGCTCCTCTGTTGGGAGTTTGCTTTTTAAATACAAAACAAACTCACTCCACAATGCTTGTAAAGAAGGGAGGGTCTAGTATTAGGTTAATTAATAATCCTTTTTCTCAGGAATATAACTCGGCACAAGTTTTATGACCAGTCATCACACCTTCCTTTAAGTACTTCTAAAGTGCTGGGGGGGGGGGAGAGAGCAAAAGAGAGAAAGGCAATGACTGAAAAATTGTCAAGAGGGCATATAAGGTCAGCTGTAGAGCAGGTGTGCATTAAAATGCATAGGTTATGTCATCTTAAGTCATTTTGAGACTTGCATATAAAGCAACTAACATGTAATAAACTATTTTAAGTTACAGTAATCCTGCCTTTCACTAAGGTACTCAGGGTAGCGTTCATGAGATTCCAAAGTAGTCCCCATCTAAGTTCTGGCCAGACAAGGAACATCAGAAGCTGCCTTATACCAAATCAGACCACTGGTCCATCTAGCTGAATTGCCTATACGGTCTGACAGTGGCTCTCCAGGATCTCAGGTAGAAGTCTTTCCCAGTCCTACTGGGTGATGCTTAGGATCAAGCCTGGGACCTTCTAAATGCAAAGCTGACCTATGGGCCTGCTTAGCTTCAGGGATAAAAGGTTATGAGGTATCCACACACGTAGACTATTTGGAGATGGAACTGGAGAACTCAGTTGTCTTGTTGAAAGCCAATGCTGCACATATCATGAACACCTTTATATAAGAAATACTGCCAACTATCACAATATCATTTTGAAACCAGACTTTTATTCACAGTTGGCCATCTAAGTACCCTAGGTGGGATGGGGACAAGGAAAAAACAAACTAAGTAGTAGAAAAGTTCAGGTGGATGTTCTATCCATAACGTCAGCTTGTAGACTCAGTTCCAAGATGTAGATTGCAGGCTGAATGAATGTTACAGATATCAGACTACACACCTAGGATTCTGGGATAAAGAAGCAATGGCTGCCAATTCTAGGTGTGAAACTTAGTATCTTTAGCACCTAGCAGAGACTTTTTCAGCCAGCAATCTGTCTGAATGGAAGGCACACATGACATTCCTTGGCTCATAGAGTATGAGAGAACAGCATTCCTCTAAATTCAACTCCTACTGACAAGTAAACTTATATACCTCTCTGCTGTAACTGAATAGTTATTTTCCATGTTAAATCATTAAAAACCTAAAAGAACACAGAGTAGTCATGGTTATAAGCAGTCTCAAATAAACTAAGTCTTATAAGAACTCAGGCAAAGTAGCTAAATAACAATTGAGGCCTTATATAGCTGCCCTTATCTCACCTTTTCCACAACTTATTTTGAGAGCTATTTATGATACCAAATATAAGAGTGCCAACTAAAACAATTCTGTGTAGAAAGGGTTGCTTCAGCTGCATGCACCTAAAGCAGTTTAAAGTTCTCTTTTCAGAAAGTTGTTTCTCTACAATATGGACTTCCATCCCTTCATTTAAAGAAAAAACATTTCTACCCTCACAGCAAATGTCTGTCCCCTGAATTATGTGAGTTCAACTCCCTGAAGAATCCCACACGAAAGGGAACCACACATAGCCAATTTACAGAAGGAACGTGGCTGGGACCATACACCTATTCTTTGCTATACTTAGATACAACATGCTTACCACTACTCCCTCTATTTCTCAAGTCCTGGGATGTGTGGATATATATGTATCAACAGCAAAGGATAATAATAACTGAAAAAGTTCTTGGCCACAATGATTCAACAATATCAGATGTTACACAGAAGAAAGCTCTGAATGGTTTTTGAGAGACGGACATTTTCCAGTTGATGATGTGTCACAAAAACACACACAGATTCTGTGTAGAACAACATGACATAGGTCTCTTGCATATGTGGTCCCCTGTAATAAACACTGTTCTCCAAGGGAGAAGACAATCTTCCTTTGCTGAAAAGAGGCTGCTACCTACCTCTTTTCTGACAGGTGCTGGAAAGCCCACTAGGATATAAATATTATAAATTTCAAACTATATTTTCCCATTCCCTTGAGAATGTATTTTCAATGAACTATCATCTTTATGAACAATACAACTAACAATTTATGAACTTTATGAACAATACAACATAAATCTTCTGTTGTCATTACTTTAGTCTTCTTGATGTTCAGTTGTAGTTGTGCTTTCCTCTGGCCTTCATCAGCATTCGTTTCAAATCATTACTGGTTTCTGCTAGTAGGATGGTATTGTCTGCATATCTTAAATTATTGATATTTCTCCCTCCGATCCTCACACCTCCTTCAACTTGGTCCAATCCCACTTTCCGTATATGTTCTGCATATAGATTAAACAAATAGGGTGATAAAATACACCCATGTCTCACACCTTTTCCAATTGGGAACCAATTGGTTTCCCCATATTCTGTCCTTACAGTAGCCTCTTGTGCAGAGTATAGGTTGCACATCAGGAAAATCAGATGCTGTGACACCCCATTAATCTTAAATAAGTCTGTAGTTTTTCATGATCTACACAATCAAAGGCTTTGCTGTAATCTATAATGCACAGGGTGATTTTCTTCTGAAATTCCTTGGTCCATTCCATTATCCAATGTATGTTTCCAATATGATCTCTGGTACATCTTCCCTTTCTAAATCTAGCTTGGATGTCTGGCATTTCTTACTAATATGGTAAGAGCCTTTATTGTAGAATCTTGAGCATTACTTTACTTGCATGGGATATTAAGGCAACTGATAATTACTGCATTACTGCAATTGGGAAGTATATTGAATGCTTCCAGTCTGAGGGCCATTGTTTAGTTTAAATATTTATTCACAAATAATATTTATTGACAAATGTTTGTCAAAATTTGGACAGATTCAGTCTCAGTAACTTGTAGCAACTCTACTGGTATGCCATCTGTTCCTGGTGATTTGTTTCTTCCAAGTATTTTAAGAGCAGCTTTCACCTCACATTCTAAAATTTCTGGTTCTTCATCATATGATTCCTCCATCTGTCATCCTTGCATCTCTTTTATAGAGTTCTTCAGTGTATTGCTTCCATCTTCCTTTTATTTCATCTCGGTCAGTCAGTGTGTTCCCCGGTTGATTATTCAACATCCCTACTCTTGGTTTAAATTTCCCTTTTATTTCTCTAATCTTTTGGAATAGGGCTCTCGTTCTTCCCTTTTTGTTGTCCTCTTCTATTTCTATGCAATAACTATTGTAATAATTCTCTTTGTCCCTACGTACTTGTCACTGTATTATTGCATATAGGGTTCTGACTATGTTTATCTCCTTTTGCTTTTGCTTTCCTTCTTTCTTTAAGCATTTTAAGAGTTTCATCAGTCATCCACTGTGGTTTTTCTTTTTAACTAGAGGTATTGTCTTTTTGCATTCTTCCCTGATAATGTCTCTGACTTCACTCCATAGTTCTTCTGGTTCTCTATCAACTAAGTTTAAAGCCTCAAATCTGTTCCTTATCTGATCTTTATATTCTCCGGGGATGTTATTTAAATTGCATTTTGGCATTGTGATTGCTTTGTTCTTCTTTAGTTTTACTCTGATTTTCGATATGACCAGTTCATGATCTGTACCGCAATCTACTCCTGGTCTTGTTTTCACAGAAAGTATGGAACTTCTCCATCTTCTGCTACCAATTATAGAATATTCCTATATTGACCATTTGGAGATGTTGACGTGTACAGCCATTTTTTTGGTTGCTCAAAAAATGTGTTTGCAAGAAACAAATTACCGGCTTCACAGAATTCAGTAAGTCTTTCTCCTGCTTCATTTCTATCTCCGAAGCCCCATATCCCCACAATTTCTAATTCTTCTCTGGTCCCTACTTCTGTATTCCAGTTCCACATGATTATCAGAACATCTTGTTTTGGTGTGTGATCAATTTCTTCCTTTACTTCTGTGTAAAATCTCTCCAATTCTTCTTCTTCTGCATTTGCTGTTGGAGCATAGACTTGGATGATAGTTATGTTAATAGGTTTCCCATTAAATCTCATTGCTATAACTCGCTCAGACTTTGTGTTATAGCCCCTAATTGCTTTTGTTACATCACTTCTCAATATTAAAGCAACCCCGTTTCTTCTTAATTTCTCATTTCCTGCATAAAATATTTTGTCATTGCCTGACTGAAAGTTTTCCATTCCTGTCCATTTTAATTCACTCACGCCAAGTATTGTAATGTTGATGCGTTCCATTTCTTGCTTGACTTTCCCTGGTTCATGCTTCTCACATTCCATGTTCCTATTGTGTACGTCGTACAACTCTGGACTCTCCTGCGCATCAGCCTCTGGGCTTCCATTTGGCTTTGACCCAGTGGTGTCATTAGTCACAGTGCTACTTGTACTTGTCCTTTGTTCTTCTCCAGTAGCTCATTGAGTGCCTTCTGACCTGGGGGGTCTCATCTTCCAGCACTATCTCGTGGTGCATTCTGGATACTCTGTACATAGGGTTTATGATAGGAGGTATTCAGGCCTCTTGGTCTAGACTCCTGATGGCATTGCTCTCACCTTCTTCTGCACTCCCCTCATCACGTTAAGGTGTGCATCCTAGAGGAGGGGCATGTTTATAAGTGTTTTATTTTTTAAAAATGCCTTCTTATTCTTATATGTTTTATTTCACATCTGAGGTTTTTCCAATCCCAAAAATAACAGAACTGAAATATTTGCTGGGGGGGGGTCAATAAAGTGCAGTGGTGTGGTTTAAATGGTATATTCAACTAAGCTTTACAGACATTATTTTATTGAAATACTTGTAAATATTGCAACATACACTTCCCTTATGTTGTTTAGATGGGGGGAGGGAAGAATGATGAAACTGAAAACTGTGAGCAAGCTAGCATGCTTTAGTAGGGAGATGTCCCTTCTAGCCAGAATTTGGGGATACCTCTTTGCTTGTTTATTGTGATGTAACTTCCTGTTGACAGGTGTTACCTTCCTCCTTCTCTTCCTCTTCTTTGTTAAGAGGAGTTGTTCTCTTTTTGCATATTCTCCATTAAGCCATAGGACAGTGGAGCCGCCAGAGGCTTTTTCTGGCCAGATGATCCCAATCATGGACTAAAATCTACTACCTATTTCTATATTTTTGATCCAAGCTAGAGCCTATGTTTCCTGAACATATGAAAGGTTGTGAATAAACATTTTAATACTTGTTACCAAAGAAGACTGTCTCTGTTGCTTTTATTCAGCTAGTCTGTATGAGGGGAATGTGGGCTGGTTAATTCTCATTCCACTTTGCAAAAAATACTCTGCTAGTTAACTTCCAAATGTTAATAAGTGTTAAGCTTGGTTAAAACAATAGGTATGCAAACTGGTTTTATTGGCAGAGAAACAGTCTAATGCTTTCATAGATAAATTGGTGGGAGGCAATTTTAATCACCAAGGCTGAAGTTCAATCAGTTGGACTGTTGAGTAAATGGCAAGCTTTTTTACTGCTTTTATGTAACTAAAAATAACAACCAAGCATATTCATTAAAGCGCTGAGGTCATATGCACAGATAACAAACCATGCAGGATGTATATCCGTACATAGTAATTAAATGCAGCAAATGAGATAGTTTTCCATTATAATAACTAAGATGGTTTTACATTTCATTAAAAGAGGGTCACCCAAAGGAAAAAGTGTCTACATCACAAGTTCTACATCCGGAGGCAAAGTGGAAAAGGAGTGTATTTCGATCCTGTGTGATTTTAATGGGAAATCAAGTCTGGCCATATGGCATAAAATTTGTCTGGTTTCTAGTCTAGCCTCTTTAATGTTCTTATCTCATGTGTAATTTTTTCTGCAATAGCAATATTCCATACGCTGTTGTACCAAAGCTTCAGCAGTTTCCATATCTGGGTAATTGCTAGGCGGGCAGCAACAATAAGAAAAATGAGTAGTTCTTTATATTTAATTTCTACATCAAGACCTTCACACATTTACAGCAGTAACAGCTGTGGCATAAATACGATGGCTCGCTTATTGTTCTAACAAATTCCTGCTGTATGTGATCCCAAAAACTTACAGCTTCTGGTCAAGTCCACCAAAAATGGTAATACGTAGCCCAATGGTGACAATACTGGTTTTATGTAAGACAATTTAACAGGTGTCCAATACCACCTTTGCCAAAGTTTGATAGTTCTTTACCTGACATATGCTAATACAGAGCTGACAGGTTTGGATTCCCATATTTTATTCCATTGTTTATTAGGTATTGGCCCACCCAAATCCATCTTCCAAATTGTTTTTTATCCTGGCATATAGGAGTTTCCCATAAATCCCTGGCACTGATCTTTCCACTACAGTAAGAGCAAAAGATCAGATTCTCAAAGATTATAAAAGGGTCAGGGTCACCTACATAAAGATAATGGGGTCTCTTTAAAAATAAGTATTTGTTGGTGGATTCATAGCCAATCCAAGGATAAAGCACCAATATTCCACCTGAAATGTTGTATAGCCATTGATCTGCTATTACTATAAGAAGTCTCTTACCCTAATGTAGCCCTTTTCCTTCATTGACAGTATTTGTTTTCTCTGGAACTCATTTATAAGTTTAGGATGAAATACCATTAGTGTCAATGGCAAGCAACTGGAGACAGTGCCATTTTTCCCACACAATCAGATTACACTTAGTAAATAGATTGTTAGTATTATTTAGTGTTTTAGGAGTGATGGTTTGAAATGGTAAAACCCACAGAGGAGTTGTACTATCTGTCTGGTTTTCCAATGATATCCAGGACTTAGCTGTTTTGAATATGATATAACTGCCTCGTGTGAAATGCCTCATAATGTAGGGCTAAACATGGGACCCTTACTCCCCCCTTCCCTTGTCTTTCTGTATAAGCTCTTTAAGGTCAGCCTTAGCTTTTTATTTTGGAAAACAAATTTCAGTAATGTTGTTTGCTAGCTGGTAAATTATAGAAACAAAAAGGACACAAAAAAACTTAAGAGTATTTTAATTTGCATAACACAAATCCTACCCAGTACTGATAAGTTTTTCTCCTTCCACTTACTCATATCTCTTTATTTTTTCAGAAGTGGAATATAATTCAGAATGAATATGCAAGCTTTATTTTTTAGGTTGATTCCATTGTATTAGTATAATATGGAAAGAAAGATTATGGGTTTCCTTCCACCAGTAGCAAGTATTCTGTTTATGAAGTTTTATGTTGTCTCATACTACCTCAACTTCTCATCATTTCTGACAATTATCTATGTTGACTGGAACTAATGGGAGTTGTAGTCCAGAAAATCAGCAGGGCACCAGGATGGGGAAGGTTGCACTACCTTAATATACAGAGAGAGGGGTTTTAGAAACATACACATTTGAATCTAATCAATTAGCCAATCAAGCCCTTAAAAAGCCAAAGATTATTTGCCAAATTCTTTAATTGGTGGGTAATCCTATATACATACCTCTCATATTTTTTTAAAAAAGTTAAAGTATTACATTATCTGGCTAGTTATAAGGCCTATTGTGATCACTTTTTGGAAGGCTATTGGTTTGATTGCCTGAGATTCAAGGTGATTATATAAAAGATATTCCATTTTTTAAAACAATCAGAACCAGATCCTACCTCTATAAAGGCTTACATTACACCGAAATCAACATAACTATACCTGGTTCTACATACCCTATCATAATAGGCAAGCCCAGATATTGGTTTAAAATATGCATAAGTTATGCCAAGATCATTTACATCTGCTTATATTTGCTTAGAATGTGCTTAAGATTTACTGAAATAGCTTATAAAGTCTGCATTCACAAGAGCCTAATAGTAAGAAAAGAAGCAGTGTAAAACTGCCCCCTCCTTTCCTCTGTCTCCTGACCAAAGCTGCAATTTTCCTATGAAAGCAGCCGGAAGACATAGAGATACATCAATACTCAAACTGGCATTTTTTATACAAAGTTCCTTATGTGGTATGGTTAACACTACCACATTCTACTAGTAGTTTACTGTGATGGTCTGTGGACTATGCAATAAAGATTGATTGATACTAGTAGTTTACATTGAGCATTCTTGCCATCTCTAGGAGAAGGTGGAAAGGTCACTAGTGCTGCCTCTAGTGGACAGCATCATTGATAAGGCCATAGGAACAAGTCTTCTCTTAGTTAAGAAAGGGTATCAAAGCCCAGGTTTTACTGTACTCAGGGCCCCAAAGCTCTGCTGGAATGGGGGGGGGGGTCAAAGAAAGCAGGAGACCCATCTATGACATCAGAGGGGTGATGTATTATGACATGTATTTCCACATACTTTGTAACATTGGCTCTGTAATGTGACTTAGAGTTTAACCTAGTACTTCATCTATTGTAACCTGTTTTAACTAAGATGTGCCTTCAGTGTCTTTTACTTTGATGTTAAACGGGTATCCAGCAACTTCTTTCATGCTGATATGTATTTCTATTTTTCTGTTTCTATAATGATGGCTAAGCCCATCTAGAATTCATCTTATTAGCTGTAGTGTGCAAGATATGAATAAACAGCATATGGTATAAAGACTGTTCTGCTGTCTGACGTCTGACTCCCAAACAGAAAATTCCTGGTACCTCCCGAGACTCAACAATTCTTGAGTGGGGTCTCCTCTATTTTCCGCCTGTGCTAGACAACTGCTGTTGATAACCTGTGAGCTTAGGTGAACTAACATTTGACATACAAGGACTCTATGTAGACACAGGAAGGGAGAAAACAAGAATCCTTTACCCTGTGCATTCACTGGCAAGGGGGCTGGCCTTGCTGATACAACTATCATCTCAAAGCAAACATTTTCAAACAATAAAGTAAGAATTTCTGGTTCACTGAATATACTCTTTTATCTAAAGTCAATCATAGGGAGTAAAAAAGAATGACTTGTTTTATTAGCTGATCTATTTACTGACTGAAATGAGTATTTAATTTACTTACTCTCTAATGGCATTCTTAAGTGCAACAGGCTTTTAAAAAGTAAGTTCATTGTCATGAAGTGCATTAAAATGTGTAAAAAAGTACTGCATCCAGAAATGTAGTTGCAATATGTAAAGCAGATATGAATTCAGGAGGCAAGTGTTGAATATGCTACTCACTGGTAACAAAAATTACCAGAATGAGGTAGATAGTCCTGAGGTACAAACTATACTACTGCAGACTGCAGATGAAACATAACGTTTTCAAACGCTCCCCAGCATAGAAGTATCTCTGTAAGTAGAAAACTAGCATAGCAGGTTAAGAGAGAGCTGCAACTTCTCTCTCCCCAATGTGCTCATTTCATTTTTGTTTTCCTTCCAGGTAAAGTGCTTAATATGGCATCCCTCCACCTGCTGTCTGAAGTGGCACAATCCACTCTACTAACTACCTCATTCTGCTGCTTATGCAAGTCAGCCTGTTGTTCACTACTGTGTGTGAATAAGTCAGGAAAAGAAAGCAGACTAAAGCTGCAATCTAATACATGTCTACTCAGAGTAAGCTCCACTGGATTCAATGGGACGTACTCCCAGGTAAGTGTGTACTGGATTGCAGCCTAAGTCATCAGCACACACCTTGTGTCACTCACTGTCCCTGTGATTCATGCACTGAATTTAGTGTTTTAAAAGACTTTCCCCCCCGTTTTCTCTGCCCCCAATCTCTCACCCTTGGTCCATTTATGTTCTCTACCTTTTTTGAGGGGATGGGGGAAGAGTGAGGCCACCTACTCAGCTCCTAAGTTGGGAGCAAGGCTGGCCCCTTGTCATGCTACATTTGCCATGCCAGGTGTATTTGTAGAAGCCTATCCATAAAGGAGCATCAGCACCACCACAACCCCACTCCAAAGCAAACAGCATTCTCTTGGAATCTTCTTTTCCAGTCAGCTGCATAACTTAGGCCTATCTATCTATCTATCTATCTATCTATCTATCTATCTATCTATCTATCTATCTATCTATCTATCTATCTATCATCTATCTATCATCTATCTATCTATCTATCTATCTATCATCTATCTATCATCTATCTATCTATCTATCTATCTATCTATCTATCTATACCGCCCAATAGCCGTAGCTCTCTGGGCGGTGCACAACATAAAAACATCCAATATACAAGTAAAAAACATATATCAGCAACTTAAAAACAATATACCAAAAGTAGTAAAACATAATTAAACATATAAACAACTACAACACAAGCCTAAAAAATATTAAAAACGTATTAAATCAGTTAAAAGTATTAAGATGTTAAGATGTTAAGTAATTAAGATTATTAAGAGTGTAAGTGCAAATGTAGGTGTTACAACAGATGTTAAAAATGTTGTTAAAATGTTGTTAAAAAGCCTGGGAGAACAAAAAGGTTTTTACCTGGCGCCAGAAGGACAGCAATGTTGGCGCCAGGCGTACCTCATCAGGGAGAGAGTTCCATAGTTCGGGGGCCACCACAGAGAATGCCCGTTTTCTTGTTGTCACCTTCCGGGCTTCTCTCTGGGTGGGCCCCCGAAGGAGGCCCTTCGATGTTGAACGCAGAGTACAGGTAGGTTCATATCGGGAGAGGCGTTCCACCAGGTATTGTGGTCCCAAGCCGTGCAATCGGTACATAATAAGACCGCCCTCATCCATGATATAATTGTGGATGAGGCAGCAGATCTGGCATGCATAACTGAGACCTGGGTGCGAGAGCAGGGAGGTGTTGGTCTATCTCAGCTATGCACACCTGGATACTCAGTGCAGCATCACGGTAGATCTGAGGGCCGGGGAGGGGGGGTTGCAGTGGTCTATAGGAGTTCCATCCCCTTCTTCAAACATCATGTTCAGGTAACTACGGGCCTTGAGTGTTTGCACCTTGAGTTGGGCCAGAGGGACAGACTAGGGATTCTGTTAGTGTACCGCCCACCCCGCTGCCTAACAGACTCCCTGACTGAGCTGACGGAGGTGGTCTCGGAGGTTTTGTTGAGGTCCCCTAGACTATTGGGTGATGTCAACATTCATGCCGAGGCCATCTTATCCGGAACAGCTCAGGACTTCATGGTTTCCATGACAACCATGGGGCTGTCCCAACATACCACCGGCCCAACTCATGTAGCAGGTCACACTCTGGACCTGATTTTTGTTACTGGACATGATGATAGTGATCTGTGTATAGGGAACCTTACATCAACACCTTTGTCATGGACAGATCGCTGCTTGTTGAGGTTTATACTCACAACGACCTTCCCCCTCTGCAAGAGTGGGGGACCTAATTAAGATGGTCTGCCCCCGGAGGCTGCTGGATCCGGATGGTTTTCAAAAAGCCCTGGGGAGTTTTCTGGCTGATAAGGCTGGCGCTCACGTCGACACCCTGGCCGATCTGTGGAATGCGGAGATGACCCAGGCAGCTGACGTAAGTCGCACCTGTGCGCCCTCTCCGTTGTAGAGCTCAGTCAGCTCCATGGTATACTTTAGAGCTGAGGGCGATGAAACAATGTAGGAGACGGCTTGAGTGCAGATGGAGGCGGACTCCTGACAAATGCAACCTTGCTCTGGTGAGTGCTTATAACAAGACGTACTTTGGGGCGGTGCGTGCAGCAAAGAAACAACACATCACTGCCTCTATTCAAGCCTCGATCTCTCGTCCGGTGGAGTTGTTTCAAACTGTCAAGAGGACTTCTACACTCTGGCCCTAAGGACGTGATGGAATCTTCTAAAGCCCGATGTGATGAATTTGCGAAGCACTTCCAGAATAAAATCTCTTGCATTCGCCAGGACTTAGACTCCAAACTTATAGCAGTGAAATCAACTGAGGTCTCCGGAGCACAGTCTGGTCATATTTTGTTGGATGAGTTTCAATTGGTACAGCTTGAGGACGTTGACAAGGTCCTTGGACAGGTGCGTGCAACCACTTCTGTGCTAGATCCTTGCCCCTCTTGGCTAATAAAAGCTAGCAGGGTTGGCACTGCCGGCTCGCCAGGGAGGTGATTAATGCCTCACTAGGTGAGGGAGTGGTCCCACAATGCCTTAAGGCAGCGGTAGTGAGACCGCTTTTGAAAAAATCTTCCCTGGACCCAGATAACTTGAATAACTACAGACCGGTAGCAAATGTGCCATTCCTGGGCAAGGTTCTGGAGAGGGTGGTTGCATCCCAGCTCCAGGCTCTCTTGGATGAGACCGATTATCTGGATCCATTTCAATCGGGGTTCAGGCCCAGTTTTGGTACGGAGACAGCCTTGGTCGCCCTGTATGATGACCTGTGTCGAGAGAAAGACAGAGGGAGTGTAACTCTGTTGATTCTCCTTGATCTCTCAGCGGCTTTCGATACCATTGACCATGGTATCCTTCTGGAGAGGCTGGCGGATTTGGGAGTTGGAGGCACTGCTTGGCAGTGGTTCCGCTCCTATCTGACAGATCGTCTTCAGAAAGTTGTGCTTGGGGAGCACTACTCGACACCCTGGAAGCTCCAATATGGAGTTCCGCAGGGATCAGTTCTGTCCCCCATGCTCTTTAATATCTATATGAAGCCGCTGGGGACGGTCATCAGGAGTTTTGGAGTGCGTTCTCATCAGTATGCTGATGATACGCAGCTCTACTTCTCCTTTTCATCTTCTTCAGGTGAAGCTGTCAAGGTCCTAAACCAGTGCTTGGCCGCGATAATGGACTGGATGAGAGCGAACAAATTGAAGCTCAATCCAGATAAGACTGAGATGGTGTTAGTAAATGGATCCCCTGACCAGTTGGATGTTTGACCTGTTCTGGATGAGGTTACACTCCCCCTGAAGGAGCAGGTGCGTAGCTTGGGAGTCCTTTTGGACCCGTCCTTGTCACTTGAGGCGCAGGTGGCCTCGGTGGCATGGAGTGCTTTTTACCAACTTAGGCTGGTGGCCCAGCTGCGCCCATATCTGGACAGGGAACATCTTGCTTCAGTTGTCCATGCTCTGGTAACTTCAAGGTTGGACTACTGCAATGCACTATACGTGGGACTGCCCTTGAAGACGGTTCAGAAACTGCAGCTTGTGCAGAACGCGGCGGCCAGATTAATAACTGGGACCAAGCGGTCGCAACATGTGACACCAATCCTGGCCGGCTTGCACTGGCTGCCTATTCGTTTCCGGGCCCAATTCAAGGTGCTGGTTTTAACCTATAAAGCCTTACACGGCACGGGCCCACAATACCTGGTGGAACGTCTCTCCCGATATGAACCTACCCGGGCACTACGCTCAACATCGAAGGCCCTCCTCCGGGTGCCTACTCAAAAAGACGCCCGGAAGGTGATTACAAGAAAGAGGGCCTTCTCGGTAGCAGCCCCCAAACTATGGAACAGCCAAGAGGGGCAAGGATCCAGTATAGAAGTGGTCGCATGCACCTGTCCAAGCACCTTGTCAACGTCCTCGAGCTGTACCAATTGAAACTCATCCAACAAAACATGACCAGACTGTGCTCCGGATGCCTCATTTAAATCCACTGCTATAACATTGGAGTCCAAGTCCTGACGGATGCAAGAAATTTTGTCCTGGAAGTGCCTGGCAAATTCATTACAACGGGCTTCAGATGAATCTATCATGTCCTTAGGGCCAGAATGTAATAGCCCTCGGACAATCTTAAAAAGCTCCGCCGGCCGGCAGATAGAAGATTGAATACAGGCAGCAAAATGTTGTTTTTTTGCTTACCGCACTGCCACTAAATATAACTTAGTATAGGCACTTACCAGTGCAAAGTTGCATCCATGAGGAGTTCGTCTCCATCTGCACTCAAGCCGTCTCCTATGCTGTTTCATCGCTCTCAGCTCCGGAGTATACCACGCAGCTGTATGAGCTCTACCCAGGAGAGGGCGCTCAGGAGCGATCATGTCAACTGCCCGGGTCACTTCAGTGTGCCACAGTTCGACTAGGGTTTCGACAGGAGCGCCAGACTTATCAGCCAGAAAACTCCCCAGAGCCTTCTAAAAACCATCCGGATTCATTAGTCTCCGAGGGCGGACCATCTTAATAGGTCCCCCACCCCTGCAGAGGGGGAAAGTTGCTGTAAGTCTAAACTTCAGCAAGCGGTGATCTGACCATGACAAAGGGGCTGATGTAAGACTCCCTACCTTCAGATCACCTTCACCCTGTCCAGTTGCAAAAATCAGGTCCAGAGTATGCCCTGCCACATGCGTTGGGCCAATGGTGTATTGGGACAGCCCCATGGTTGTCATGGAGGCCATGAAGTCCTGAGCCGCCCCAGATAAGGCGGCCTCGGCATGGATGTTGACATTCCAAAGCACTAAAAGTCTAGGGGATCTCAACAGCACATCCGAGACCACCTCTGTCGGCTCAGTTAGGGAGTCAGTTGGGCAGCGGGGTGGTCGGTACACCAACAGAATCCCCAATCTGTCCCGTTGACCCAACACAAGGTGCAAACACTCCAGGCCAGTAGCTAAATGGACAGGGTGCTTGGAGAGAAAGATGGAACTCCTATAGACCACAGCAACCCCCCCTCCCCGGCCCTCAGACCTACCCTGATGCTGAACCAAGTACCCAGGTGGGCACAGTTGGGAGAGACTAGCTCCACCCTGTTCACCCAACCCAGGTCTCGGTTACACATGCCAGATCAGCCCCCTCATCCACGATTAAATCGTGGATGAGAGAGGTCTTATTATGGACCGATCTGGCATTTTAAAGCAGCATCCGGAGATCTGAGAGCTGGCTGATAGGGCAACCAGCAATCCTGTGGGTGCATGGGGGACCGGAACATGGCACAGCTATTAATTGTCTGGGCCGTGTTCCCCTCACCTGGCAAGTCCTCCACACAACATTTCCTTTGCCATCCGTGCTGTATTTCTCCAAACTTTCTCTAGCCTCCTTCTGAATGTTCGGGGTGTGTCCTACATCAGTAGCCATCAACTATCAATGCTCACTGAAGACCCATGTTTAGCCAACAAGCTAGCATTTACAGCTAGTTCTATAAACATCAACTGACTACTAGTGTTCATTAGCAAGAAGTCATGTTAAACAAAAGATAAATAATCTCTTCATTTGACATGCAGCGAAATCTCCATTAGAATTCCCTTGAAGGTAACAGTTCAGTTTAAGCCACCAAAAGGTGTGAATACAATTAACTGTTTGCAAATAGGCTGAAAACAGAGATGAATTCCAGTACACAAACAGATCCACAATTCTCCACTGGAGTATTAAAAAAAATATAAAAGAAAAAGGCTTTAGTGAGCTACTGTAAAACTCTACAAAGAAAGTAAAAGATTCAAAAGCAGAGCCTCAAGCTTTGACTACATGTAGATGAACAAAAACCTAATTGGTAAATCTTTGGGGGGGGCAATTTTAATTGGGAAGGGCAAATTTTAATGAGTACTGCTGAGGACCAGTGGCACGCAGTTTGATGTTCACATGTTAATGTAATAGGACAGTGGTTCCCAAATGTTTTTCCCTGAGGACCACTTAAAAATTGCTGAGAGTCTTGGCAGACCACTTACGATCTTCCTGCCTGCTGTAGCAGTTGGAAACTGCTGTGCTAGATGCTGTATGATTTTTAATTGTGTTTTTATTGCGGCTTTTATTTCTTAAATATTGCATTTTATTGCATTACAGTCTGAATTCCATAGAATTCAAATCATAATGCAATGTAAGAAATAAAAGAAGCAATAAAAATACATTTAAAAATCAGTATAAATATTTAATGCGATGGATGTGCTGTGTCCCATCTTTAATCAAAAATTCCACACACATGCTGCAGACCACTTGTGGTCCATGGACCACAGTTTGGAAACCCCTGAACAGGAAATGCAAATATTAAAAATGTCCTCTCCCTCTAGCAAGCAACTGTAGCTTTTAAGTTCCCTGCACTTCAGCATCTGAAAATGCAACTATATTCAGGTTTGGTAAAACGCAAATTGATGGAAATGTAATCCATTAATTAATTAATTGCTCAAAAGGCAGCAGATTGATCTGTTGGCAGCCCTAATTACACTGTCAGGAACGCTCAAGGTGTGCAAGTTCCTGTATCCAGTTGGATGACGTATCTATTCCTACCAACAAGATTAAGCAGAACTCTATATTCCACAGACCAACAATTTACATTCAACATATGCTTCAATGGCTGTTAGCACTCTCATATTTTGACTTGTTTCATTTGTCAATAGCTTGCAACTAATATCTTGTTTTAAGGCAGAAACAGAGGTGCCTTGAGTATTATTTTATTGTTTGGCCTTGGGGGGGGGGGGGACAAACAAAACATACAAAGCAGCCAATGGGGCTGTAATGCAAGAGAACGAACAGAGGAGGGATGCTTCTGCTCACACTATTTTTCTGCTGAAAACATCCACCACCACCCAGCTGATTTTACATCCACTGGTGAAAAAATATACCTTTTCAGCAGAAAAAAAAAGCACCTCTCCTCCGGCACTCGTCTTCTGCTTCGAGTTACAGTCTCAGCAGCTGCATTGTGAGCAAAGAAAAGGTTTGAAAAAATAATAAAGGTAAAGGTGTCCACGCACTTATAGTGCGAGTCGTTTCTGACCCTTAGGGTGATGTCTTGCAACATTTACTAGGCAGACCGTATATATGGGGTGGGACTGCCAGTTCCTTCCCCGGCCTTTCTTTACCCCCCAGCATATGCCGGGTACTCATTTTACTGACCACAGATGGATGGAAGGCTGAGTGGACCTCGACCCCTTTTACCGGAGATTCGACTTCCTCCTTCCGTTGGAATCGAACTCCGGCAGTGAGCAGAGCTTCAGCTGCGTTACCGTACTGTCTGCGGTGACAGGCAACAGCTCTCTAGGGTTTCAAGCAGGGGTCTTTCCCAGCCTTACCTGGAGATTCAACCTGGGACCTTTTGCACGCAAAGCAGATACTCAACCACTGAGCTACTGTCCCTCTTCCTGTTGAACAAAATGTAGCTTGCAGTTCTGCCCTAATGTGATGGACTTACAGCAATCATTTCTCATGTCTTAAGACTCTGTGGCCCAGCCAAAATTCTATTACAGCATAGGGCTGGCCCAACCATTAGCCAAAATGAGGTAGCCCTCTCAGGCACCTCATTTGGGGTGTCATGAAGGGACAGCACATTGTTCATTATTTATTGATCTATTTTTACTGCCAGAAAGGGAAGAGAAGTGGTTGTGGGGTTTTCTACCTCAGGTGGCAAAATAACCTGTCCAGCTTAATGTACTACACACCATGGCAGGGAGGAAGGGGTGGCATTTGCTGCCATGCCTTGGGCAGCAAAATGTCTTAGACTAGCCCTGTTTGAATACCAGCTAACATTACCTTGCAGTGAGAAGATGCTGCCTCTTGTGCACAGATATCACTGTTTTCCTTTAAAGGCTTTTCAGAATTATTTCTACAAATGTATCATACACAATATTGTTCAGCATTAAACACCATGAGAGTTTAAGACCCTGTAATGTTACAGATTTAATTTGTATCATGCAATGTAGCTCCTTAGTGTGGCTCATAGAACTTTAAGGCAAAGAAAGAAAAATGAGAGTGGCCTGCTAAAAGTATACAATAAACTATGGTTTGCTCCTCTGCGCCACGTGAGGGAGGAAACAAGCCAGAATCTTCCTTGTCATGATGTGTGAATCCAGGATCGTGATATCTTATAGTCTGTTTCTTGCAAACAAACCATGGGCAGTTAGCCAAGAACAAATCTGTACTTCCAAACCACAAGCCCAAACAACCCAGGTTGGCACGTTACAACTAGCCAGACTCTGGATTGTTTCCTCCCCTGAGCAAGAGTCAGGAGAGGAGGAGCAAAAGACTTGCATGTCTTAAACCATAGTTTATATTAACAATGTGTGCATTGTTCTTTTAAAAACAAACACCCTTTCAAGACCCAGAAACAATCTGTCTGCTTATTATTCAGATTGCAGGAGTCTCAGTATGAGCACCCAAGAATGAACAGGTCAGATAAACCTGGGCTCATTTCGTCAAGGACAGAATGTTCCTAAAATTTCTCATACCTTACTTTTCCCAGAAGGGCTGCCTTCATTAGCAAGAAGTCAACTGAAACCAACAGGAATACAGAAGGAATGGTTGGGAAAGGGATATATTAAAAAAAAAACCTGCCCACAAAATGGTATGGAATGAAATTCCACAAAATGGTATGGGATAGAGATGTTAGGAGGTATGCCTGTTGGGGGTCTTAAGATTTTGCTTGCTATATGCAACCCATCCATGTGTTGGACTGTGACATTTGAACAGGTGAGCATGAGTTTAGAGCCAAAAGGTGTAGGTTCCTGTCACATAATCTGTACGTTTCGAGTTTGTGATTTTCAGATTGCATATGTGGGGCCTGACCATCTTGGGTCTCTATATGTGTAGGGGACTTAAGTAAATGCAACAGCCCAAGTTGGGAGTTGGTGAGGCTGGCAGAAGTGGGTAAGCCCAGTTCCCTCATCACACATAGCATCTGGTCATCTCTTAAAAAGACTTCTGTAAGTATAACCCCCATACAGATGTTTGAGACTAATATTTGTACAAACCTTTAAGAAAGGACAGGTTTAAGGGTGCTCTTTTGGACGGGAGGTGGACAGTTTCAGGGCATCTCTGTGAGCCATTGCCTAGCAACAGGCTAACAGCAGGCCTTGCTGGCTTCCTCTGGAAGGATGAGAGAGAGTAAAAGGTCTGGGAAGATGCTAAGAATGTTTCCAGAGAGAGCCAAGGTCTTTCAACCTGAGCTGACGTGCTGCTGCCATCCTGGGTGATCTGATGAGATCATACTTGTGGAGGAATTAACTGCAATCTGGGCTGTTCTCTTGTTTTCCAGCACCTCATCAAAACCACCATGGCTAGGAAGGAGAACTGGCACAACATTTTCCATTGGGCCCAGAAGAAGAGGATCTCTTGACCTCTCACAGAGTTGTGTGTAGGGTACAAAGGCCCAAATAATTTACTTCTGCTCCCCCACCTTGACTTTGGGAAATGTTTTAGACTACTGGACTAATTTTTAACCTTGTGTATTATTAATTTTCCTGAATAAAAAAAATCAAGTTATTATTCCCTTTCCCTGTATTTAGATAAAGTATTGTGCAGAGTCTGAAATTCAGACTTGCAAAGTTCAAGCCTGAAGTTCAGGCAAAACAACTGCCCTGTGCCTACCAGTGCCAGGCACTAAGAATTGTCCCTTCTTCCTCTCAAGGGGCCAGACTGGTGGATTAACCGGATAACTCTCTTCAACTCCGAAAATTTAAACCATCCCCAGCGTATATTCATATACTCTCCTCTTTAAAAACACCAAAGGAAAACCATGGCTTGTCTGAACTAGAGATTTCTCAACTCACAGCTCACTCTTAGCTATTCTGCTACATCTCAATAATTCCACAGTTTGCCTACTATATAAAACTTCACCAACTTCATCAAAACCTACCAATTTCAACAGGACTAAAAAAGTCCATTCTAAAGAAGATTAGATTCACTAATAGGCAAAAAACCCTTGTGGTTTAAGAATGTATCTACAGCCAGCCCAACAGATATTTCTATTGAACTTTAAAAAGCAGGGAAATTGGGCAGCTATAATGAATGCACCAAGGAAGCAGGAGACCTGACCTTCTCTCTGAGATACTGTACTGCCCTACACATTTGTAAAAATGCAAACACAATTTGGGTTGGTCTTTCACAGTTCAATCCACTTCCTGTGTAGCTTGGAAGAATTTGATAGCGTGCCTCTGAGCACATGGTGAGTGGTTGCAACACATGCAATCAGGATGGTATCTCCTGATTCCTGAGTAACTACTGTTTCTACAGAGAATTTAACCAAGAAATTTATTTTACCCTGCTTTTTAAAGTTTGACTGAAATATCTGTTGGCTATAGGTACATTCTTAAACCAAACGGTTTTTTTTTTTTTGCCTGCTAGTGAATTTCTCTGCTTTTTAATCTGGAAAATAAGAAATGGAAGTTCAGAACTATACGTTTTATAAGATTTTGTTTTAAAAGGAGCTTATGGGAAGCAACAGAATTGCATGGGGGCGTATTTTCAGTTTAACATGGCAGAATGTGAAAACTCCATGCTGACTATAGTATACAGCCGCTCTTGTGGCTGTATAACATACCACACATGAATGCTACTACAAAGGCTGCCCTAAGACACTATGTTTTATAATGTTTAACCTTGTTCCCTTATTTCCAGTAAGGACGAGATCTCCTTTGAAAAATGTCTCTCTTTCTAATAGACCATACTGGAGTGATTGAGTGGATGGTGGTTTTGTATGTATTGGTAGATGTGTGTGAGGTGTGACAGTAAAATAAGATGAATGATATTGAATGAATAGGTATTATATGATTTGTGTAGATGTAAGGCAGAATTTGGGTGTGATGTGTAAGTAATTTGTGGGTGTGGGTGTGCTTTGGAAAGAGGGTGGTTGAAGAGGGAAGGATCCCTCACTCTAAACATACTTTAAAATGTGCTGCTATGTCTTGTTTTTCATAATTTTAATGGGTTTATTGCATTGCACTGTATTTTATTGTAGTTTCATTTTTTGTTTTATACATATTGTATTATTTTACAAGCCGTTTAGAGCCTATCCAAGTATTAAATGGTGTATAAATATATTGCATTAATAAAAATCAGTGTTTCTAACAAACAGCTGCTGACTTAGAAGGTTTACTCTCCATATAAATTTAAGACACAGAAGAAATTTAAACAAACACTATTCAACAGATCCTGGAAACAACTACAACAGAGGTTTTCGATAAGCTTTATTTTGCATCCAGCACCATATTCTGTTGTTTCTCCGCTCACAGGGAATCACAGTACATACACAGACCTGAATATATGTCCCCAAATACTTATATCCCAAAATACCTTCATGAAAAATCCTGAGGAATAGAAGAACTGTTCACAAATGTCAAAAAGAGCAAGTAGAATTTGAACAACAAAAAAGGTTCAGTAAGGCATGGACTAATGAAATGGTCAAGAACCACGAATGAGGACACTTACCCCCAAATACATCTCCGTTCTGATAACTTTTTCCCTTCTGAGCTTCCTCTTCATTTTGTACAGCAGAAACATGCTTGGCTGACGCACAGCCCATAGTTTCATTTAGTTAGCTCCAGCTTGACTGAGCCGCAAACCATTTCTACAGACGTGCACGCATGGTCTTTTATTTATTTATTTTTTAGAAATAATCCACCTTCCAGCTTTGTCTTTTTTTAACCTGTTAACATAATGCAAGAGAAACAAGACAACCATTCAGTAGGTGTATGAGTCAAATAGCTATCACCGATGCTTTCCACAGTGGAATACGTCAAAAGAAGGAAAATCAAGAAGCCAAGAACCATCTTACAGAATAAAACATTCCTCTTCTCCAAAAGTCAGGCATGAGTAGCCACTGACATCTGCAGCACTTGTACTCATGAACATCCATTAATTATTGGAGGTGTGGTGATGTTTTCATTTTCAGGGATAAAGATTTTTTTTTAATTTTAAATAAATTTTGTCATTACATACAAAAGATGGTGGCAAATTTAATTACTTTTCTGACTTCCATATATGTTCCTACCGGTGTGTTTCTGCTTCAAGGTCCTGAGTCTGAGGACTCTAGTAAATTCACAGTATTTTCAGGTGGCCTTCTGAACGAATGAATGAATGAGTCTTTATTTTTACCCTGCCCTTTTTCCAAATTTGGGACTCAGGGCGGCTTACAAATAAAAACTACACATTGGTAAAAAACATACAAAAATATACAATTAAAATAGAATTAAACTATTTGTAACATTAAAATCATGAAACATACACTTAAGATACTAAAACAATTTAAAACATTAAGAATAGGACCATAGAACAATACAACAGACCTTATGAGGCCCTATCTTAAACATCTTCTAGTCCAAAAGCCTGTCGGAATAAAAAAGTCTTTGCCTGCCAACGGAAGGATAGCAAGGAAGGGGCCATTCGTACTTCCCTAGGAAGAGAGTTCCAGAACCTGGGGGCAGCCACCGAGAAGGCCCTATCTTGCATCCCCACCAATTGCACTTGCGAAGGTGTTGGGACTGAGAGAAGGGCCTCTCCTGAAGATCTCAGGGCCCAGGCAGGCTCATATGGGGAGATACGGTCTGACAAATAGCCTGGACCTAGGCCGTATAGAGCTTTATAGGTCAAAACCAGCACTTTGTATTGTGACCAGAAACAAACTGGCAGCCAGTGGAGCTGTTGTAACAAAGGGGTTGTATGGTCCCTGTAACCAGCCCCAGTTAGCACTCTGGCTGCAGCTCTTTGTACCAGTTTAAGTTTCCAAACAGTCTTCAAAGGCAGCCCCACGTAGAGCGTGTTACAGTAATCTAAATGGGATGTAACTAAGGCATGCATCACTGTAATCAAATCAGGCGTCTCCAGGAACGGGCCCAGCTGGCGCACCAGTCTTGCCTGGGCAAAAGCACTCCTGGCCACTGCAGAGACCTGGGCCTCCAAGTTCAAAGCTGAGTCCAGGAGCACACCCAAACTGTGAACCTGTGTCTTCAGGGGGAGTGTAACCCCATCCAGCACAGGCTGAATCCCTATTCCCTGATTTGCCTTTCGACTAACCAGGAGCACCTCTGTCTTGTCTGGATTTAATTTCAAACTTCTGAAATACACATAGCAGTTTGGGGAGTTAGTTTTGGCCCTGCAAAAAAAGTACTGATTCCAAATTGCAGACCAAGCCCCTGGGCAGTCACATTGTACCATACCACAGCAGCTTTCTGGTTGGCGGTGGGAGAGGGAGAAGGAGAATGATGTCAAAATAAATAATTGCAATTCCTTTAAATGACAAAGCAATCTGAACCTTTAGGAGTAAGATCAGATACTGGAAAAGGTTGCTGAGCAGCTTCAGGCACATCTGAACATGATCAACTCCCCTGGAAATCTGGCTTTCAGTCTGAGCATAGTATAAAATTTGTGTTTCACCTTTTAGATAACTTTTTGAGTCATACTGAACCCACACCATGGGTTCAATTTTAACCAGTCACAGTTAGCACATGCAGCTATCTACAACATATATGAACCTTCTCCGTTCTCAAGGAAGACCATGTAAGTGGACATAATACATATTCATGTTAATATTTATCTTGCAAAGAGAAAGATGTGAACATACTTGCATGAAGTTATATGGATATAAAACTCTCAGTGAGTACTCGCTGTTTGGGGGCATAAAATATTTTTATTTCAAACAATACTTTACATCCCTCAATCCTTCTCAACTGAGGGTGCCACTCTCTCAGAACACCCTGGTTCTTATAAACCTTACACCTATGCTTGCACATTCCTTAACTCTTTACTTGGTCTGTCTACCTGTATGTCTATTTACATGAAGTTTTGAAACTACAAAGCAGGCAGGTCACCACTACTCTCAAGATGATTGTTACATCCAAGTGTAACCAAATGACAGTTCATCACTAAAGGAACAAGCCCATGGAGGTGAGGATGCCCAAGTCTCACTGCAGGTTGTTCCCATAACATTAAAGGAACAAGCTGCAGCTATCCTTGGACTCATGCACTCCCTTTCTAACAATCTGGCACAGCCACAAGGAGGAGACTGGAAGCTTTTGCTTCCATTTTTTATTAACCACAGTTTAGCTTTACATTTGAACTCTAAACTATAGTTAATCTTAACTATAGTTTGTTAAAACAAGTTTCATAAGTCAAGATATGAAGCTGACTTGTTTCAGAAAGCCACAGAGGAGATTAACCACAACTTGTCTGGGTTAATAAAAAATGGGTAATCAAAAGCTTCCAATCTCATCCTCATGGAGGTGGGGATGCCCAAACCTCACTGCAGGTTGTTCCCATAACATTAACCATAGTTGATTGTTATGTCCAGACACAGTCATTATGTTCCAGCTATATTTACTGGTACCTAGGACAAAGTTATGTCACATCCAACTGGAGATTCCTTGTGCAAAATAGAGGAACACTGCAGTATGTGAAGCACTTACACAGTTTGCCAGCATTTATAAGTATTTGAGAATTACAAGCTAATTAAACGAAACTGAGTCAAATTCCTCCAAACAGTCAGAATTGCAAGGGGATTCAAGATACACTTAAACAAATGGAAGTGGATCCACACAAAGTTGCTCTTGTACCTTTTCAGAAACTACAAGTAAGCAATCCTGATAATATACCTTTAAAACCTGCTGCAAGTTTTAATTTCAGTGACCATAACTTTTTAGGCTTGGAATATATTTCCAATAGAAAAAAACAGAAAATCTTCTAATCCTGGAAAACAAGTTGACTTGGAGGAAAATAAGGCAACATTTACCATGTGTGCGTGTGCGTGCGTGCACTCTCTTGCTCTTAATTAGCAGAGGTTACATTCCCAGAATTTTTTCCCATCCTCTCAACAGTCACTTAAGCTCCCAGTGATGGCCACCAACTTGGATGGCTTTAAAAGACAATTAGACAAATTCATGAAAAATAAGGCTATCAATGGCTACTAGTCACAACGCCTATGTTTTAACTTCACTACTGGAGGCAGTACTTCTCCAAATACCAGTTCTCCAAATACCTTCTGAGGGAAGGAAAGTGTTGTTGCACTCAGGTTCTGTTCGCAGGCTTTGCATAGGCATTTGACTGATCACTTTAAAAATGGGATGCTGGATGATATGGACCTTTGGCCTAATGCAGCACATCTCTTCTTTTGTAGTGCTGAACCGCAGTTTAGCATTACATCTGAATGCAGCCAATATAGCTCAGTGCAAGAGGACTGCAGATGCAATACTTGTTCTAAGTGTGAGCACTTGTACATTAGAAAAGAGCTTGGTATAGCTGGGATTGGAATAGATTATATTACTAATGGAATATAAACAAATGTAGTTTAATACAAGTTAAAATTTTAAATCATCTACAGATGTATTACAAAATTATTGTCTAAATACTTGTTTATACATTGGCTGTTGTTTGTTATATGTATAGTTTCATGTAGTTTGTATATTAAGAATCTATGAGAAGCTTGAAAATGAACTGATTTTGGGGAGGCGTGGCTTGCTGTCAAGCAAGATGCCTGCATAGCTTTCTCTCTCCCTATTCCGTCTGGGCCTTTTTATGCTTAATGACACAGACAAAGCAATCTAATATTACCTAACATATCAGCAAAGAACAAAGCAATCTAATATTACCTAACATATCAGCAAAGAACTAGGCATGCACTTGGCTTCAAACAAGGGACAGCGGAAAGATCCCAGATTTGATAAGTTGGGGCTAGAAAGTTCTGAAGATTCGGCCCTGTCAAGTGCGGAAGATTCAAATATGGCTCAAGGTTGATCTAAGACAGTTAAAAGCATGACATTGACCAGAGATTTGACAGAGGATATAGATACGTTGACGCACTTTAAGCTACTGCGTAAAGATCTGGCCAGTGATTTACAGGTGGCTATTGATCTGATACGCTGAAAATGTACAGCTTTACAATAACAATTTGCTGAAGTGGCTAAGGCAGCCAGTGAAGCATTAGACCTGAGTGTGAACAATGACTCTCAAATTGCGAAGTTGAAAGTGATTGCATCTCAAAGACCAGGAAAATAAATTTCATAAACAGCATTTTCACTTGAGGGGGGTCCCGGAAAGAGAAGAGGGGTCTCATCTGAGATTTTATATGGCAATGGTTTAAAGATTTAAAAATAGAGACTGAGCAAATCTACCAGGTTCCTGGGCCTCGGCTCAAAATGCGGGAAAAACAGAGAATTATAAGGTTTGACAAGCTCTATGTAAAGGAAGAGGTCTACAAGGCTCTTCACAACTTTTGCTCACTATGCTGTGGAGAAGCAGAGGTGCTGGTTTTTAGATATTTGTGCACATACGTTGAAAAGACAACACAACCTTAAACCGATCACCGAAGCTTTACAGCAAGCAGGAATAGCTTGCCACTGGGGGTTTCCCGTCAAATTAATGGTGCAGCACAAGGACAAAATCCTGTTGGCCAGATCTTTGAAAAAGGCCAGGAAACTGTTAAAATTACTGTACATCAAACTACCAGGGACCTTGGAGAACCAGGCAGGCTATTCTGAGGAAGGTGCGTGGGACCTGGCTTGGGAGGGGGAAACAAAGGAAAAGCTAAAGCGAAGAAGCACCCAGCTCAGGAAGATTACCCTAAGAAGAGAGCACAGGGTTGTTGAATGCAGGGGGAACTTTTAAGTAACTAAGATTCATTCCTCTTGGTTCATTGCAGAGTTTGCAGTTTATTGTAACTTTCACTATATCATGCCTTCGTTTTATTTCATCTTATAAATAAGGTTAAATCTAGGGCATATAAGTCCCTTTACCTGGCATTTATAGACTTTTCATCAGCCTTTGACCTAATCGATAGAGACCTATTGTGGCAGAAATTATCACTTGCAGATATTGATATGAGATTACTACATCAGATCCAATCCCTCCACCAAGGAAATCAGCTAAGGGTCCGTCTTGGCCCCAATGGCGCACTTTCTCATGAAATCCCAGTTGGCCGAGGTGTTAAACAAGGCTGCATCCTGGCCCCCTTTTTGTTTAATTTTTTCATTAACGACCTTATTTCTATTATGGCCTCCCCCAATTTTTTCCCCCCTGCGGTAGGGAATAGAAAGATAGCGTCCCTGCTTTATGCAGATGATTTGGTATTGTTGTCCCAAAATAAAGTTGGATTAAAGAGAATGCTTTCTCGATTGGAAGAATACTGCGAGATCCCCGTTCCGCGCCCACTTACCGGGCGAAGGGGCGTGTTTGCGGCCGCCACCGAAGCCGGGCCGCCATCTTGGGGTGTGTGCGTGCACGCAGCGCGCAGGCGCACTGACGTAGCACGCAGCGAGGGGGCAGGGCGGCAGATGGCCATTTAAGGCCGTGCCGCCAGCCGCCCTCCCTCACTGCAAGCTTGGTGGCAAATTCAAACGGCGGCAGGCTCCGGCATCGGCGGCGCGACTCATCGATTCGCTCACCGACGCACGCGGCTCCTCAAGGCTCCTACAGGCCAGGCCTTGGTGCTGGGTGGCTGGCGGCGAGGAGCGGTTGGCGCGCCTTGATCGCGGCGCGGCGAGGACGGCAGAGAGGCCCGGGCGCCCTGGAGAGGCAGTTGGGACTAGGCCTCTGGAGGCCTTCCAGCGGGAGGTGCGGCGGCAGCAGCCGTTGAGCTCCTCTCCAGGGAAGCCTGCAAGAGGCAGCTGCAGACCCGGCGGTGCAGCAGAGAGAGCCCTAGGCCTCGGGAGGCCCTCCAGAGGAGCGAAGCGCAGCGGCAGCACGGCCTAACGGCAGCGGCGGATCTCAGGCGAGGCGGCCTTGTGGCCGCGTTCTTTTTCTTTGATTGCTACCCAGGGGCCCCCTGTGGGAAGGTTCTCTGCCCCTCATCCACCCCATAGCAAGGGAAGTGGGTCCCAGCCCCATCTTGCATGCCCTCCATTTCTCACTTGGCGGCCCAGGTTGCCAGGATTGTGGGGTGAGATAAAGGGGCCCATCAGCAGGGGAGGGGAGTGAGCAGGGGACACAGTCCAGCTGGGCTGTGAGGGTGCTGCCCCCCCTTATAGGTATCCCCACGCTGACCACCTCTCACTTTGCCAGGAGGCACTTCCGCAACGGGCATAGGCCTTGGGGGTCATTTCTGCTGGATAGACCCGGCTACACTCTGGCTCAGGATGCCACCTAAAAAAGGTCAAGGTGGGCCAAAAGGGAAGGGAAGGGCCCCCAGGGCAGAGGGTAGGTGCCCACCCCCAGCGGCGGAGGATGGGGGACAAGGGGAAGGCATGCCATGGACTGCTATACTGGCCAGGTTAGAAGCCCTGGAGAGGGGCTCAGCCCAGCCGGCACCTGGGAGAACAAAGGAACCACCCCCCAAGCGGCCCCGGGATAAAGCGCTGCGTCCAGTGGGCGGGGCTAACGCTGCAGCTATTACTTCTATCTTAGCATGACTGGACGTGCTGGAGGCAGGGCCTAATGGGGCCGCAGCAAGAACGCCCAGAGCAGAAGCAGGACCAGCGTTGTCTTCACATGCAGCCCCGGGACCACAGCCCATGCATGGCTCCTCAGCAGACAACATACTGGGTGAGTCTCCCTGGGCAGCACAACAACAGGGGCAGCCCCAGTGGGGCTGGCCCCCGTGGGGGTTCCCATACTGGCCTTTTTCCCCACCAGCTGAAACTGAGTGGTATGGGCAAGCTGTGATCCCCATGGATGTGGGGCACGGCACGCCACAACAACAGCCTCCCCTAGGGTTGGCCTGTGAGCAGGTCTGGCAGTCCACTGCCGGGACAGGGATGGGAGTGGGGGTGCAGCCCTCCTGGTTGGTACCCCCTCCTGCAGAGGACACTGACCCTCTGGGTTCAATGAGGGACGGGGCTATACCTTTTGGGGAGACATCAGCCCCACTGGGCTTTCACCTGCTGCCCGCTACAAAGGAAAAAATATGGAAGGGGGAGTATGTCGACTTATTCTCACTTCTATACAGGGAGCCAGTTAGGAGGGAGAAGGATAAGGGCGAAGAGGCAGAACCAGACAAGCCCAAGAGGCGGCGCATAGAGCGCACTTGGGCCAATTGGTTGCCTGCATTTCTGACATACATGGGGGTGGTGATGCAGAAACAGCCACAGAAGGGCCCTATCCTGATTAAATACCTCGATATCGTATATCGGGGCTACTCTGAGTTCCAGGGGGCAGCATGGCTTGCCTATGACGAATCGTTTCGTATGAGGGCGGCCTTTGATACCTCCCTCCCCTGGGACAAAAAGGAAGCAGATCTGTGGCTACAGTTTATGTCTCACTCCAAGCCCATAGCCGGGGATAGAACAGACAGCGGCCACCTCTTGGCCCGCCAGGCGGCAGCAGCTCCTTCCCACGGGCCCGCGGGGCAGGGGGTTCAACCCCGCCTGCTCTGCTGGGAGTTCAGCTCCCGAAGCCACTGTGGTCGTACCCCCTGCAGGTTCCGACACGAGTGCGCAATCTGCAGGGGTCCGCACTCCTGCGCTGCCTGCCCCAGGGGCCGCCCCTTCAGAGGTGGGAACAGGGACTCAGCCGGCGCAAGGAGACCGGGAGCTGCTAGCACAGCTCAAGGAAAGGGGCCCCAGTCCAGTTAAACTCCCTGAACTCCAGTACTTGCTCTGCCTTTACCCCCGAGTCCAAGACGCCCAGTTTTTGCTCCAGGGCTTTACAGAGGGTTTTCGGATCCCCTATTCGGGCCCCAGGCACCACTTCATGTCCCGCAACCTCAAATCAGTGGCAGGCATGGAATCAGTCGTGGGAGAGAAAATTGGAAAGGAGGTCATGGCAGGCCGCGTTCTGGGTCCCTTTATGGCACCACCCATCCCTTCACTCAGAGTTTCCCCGCTGGGCCTCGTGCCCAAGAAGGCACCAGGCGAATTTCGCCTTATACACCACCTGTCTTTTCCCCAGGGTGGGTCAGTAAATGACTTCATCCCATCAGACCTCTGCTCTGTCCGCTACACGTCATTTGACTGCGCAGTTCGTATGGTTAGGGACTGCGGGATGGCCGCCCTCATGGGAAAGTGTGACATCAAATCTGCCTTCCGTCTCCTCCCTGTGCACCCAGGGGACTTTGAGCTGTTAGGCTTTGCCTTCATGGGCAAATATTATGTGGATAGGGCATTGCCTATGGGCTGCTCCATCTCATGCTCGGTTTTTGAGCGCTTCAGTTCTTTCTTGGAGTGGGCAGTCAGGAGACGGGCAGGCCGGCAATCAGTGGTGCACTATTTGGACGACTTCCTGTTTGCGGGCCCTGCAGACTCGGGCGCCTGTCAGGCATTTATGGAGCAGTTTGCGGGGATGGCGGGCGAACTGGGTGTTCCCCTTGCGGCTGAGAAAACTGAGGGCCCTTCCACCACCCTCACTTTTCTGGGCATAGAGATCGATACAGTGGCCCAGTGCTGTAGGCTCCCACAGGATAAGCTGGTAGCCCTTAAGGGGAAAATCTCAGAGGTGGTTGGGGCAAAGAAGGTGACATTGGCCACACTACAACAGCTGGCAGGCCATATGAACTTTGCATGCAGGGTGGTAGCACCCGGGCGCGCATTCCTGCGGTGCGTGTACGATGCCATGGAGGGCCTATCACGCCCCCACCACCACACGCGTGTTACTGCCGCTCTCCGGGAGGACCTGGCAGTTTGGTCCACCTTCCTGCAGGAATTCAATGGGGTCTCCTTATGGAGAAGGGATCGCCTGCTGGAAGCGGAGCTACAGGTGAGCTCCGATGCCTCAGGTTCCTGCGGTTTTGGGGTCATTTTCCATGACTCATGGTGTCATGGCAGCTGGCCACAGAACTGGGCGCAGGCTGGCCTGACCAGAGACCTGACCTTTTTGGAGTTCTTCCCCATTGTCGTGGCCATACACCTTTGGCCCGACAAGCTAGGCAATTCCTCAGTCCACTTTTGGTGCGACAACCTCCCTACGGTGCATGTCATCAACACCCTGTCCTCTAGAAACCCCAACGTTATGCGGCTGGTTCGTGTGTTCATGCTCCAATGTCTTCGCTATAATATACAGTTCCTTGCACACCATGTCCCGGGTATTGATAATAGTATTGCTGATGCTCTATCACGGAACCAGATGGAGAGATTTCACCAGCTGGCGCCATGGGCAAGGGCTCAGCCGGACGTGGTACCCCCAGCGCTATGGGAGATTGGAGGACCGAATCAGAACGGGCCATAAGCCTGTCTGTGGCACCCAGCACTTTGGCCAGCTACCAGGGGGCAGGTAGGGACCTGGCAAGCTTCAGGGAGTCCAGAGGCTACACCCAGGAGTGGCCCATCCCCGTGGAGCATCTTATGGAGTTCTGCGTGGAAGGGAAGCGGAGGTGACTTTCAGTCAGGACAATCAGAGGTAAGCTCTCCGGTCTATCCTTCCTAGGGAAAGCACGGGGCTTCCAGGACTACTCCGGTGACTTTAGGGTCCGCCGGATGCTGGAGGGGTGGTCCCGTGAGCGCCCACACACACCTGATGCCCGCGCCCCCTTTTCCCCAGAGCTACTGTTGGGTCTGCAGGGACAGTGGAGGGTTCTATGTTCTTCCCATTTTGAGGCACTGCTATACCATGCTGCGGCCCTCACCTTGTTCTTTGGGGCCTTCCAAATAGGGGAGGTAGTGGCAGGTTCTAAGACGGATGGCTCCCTCCGGGCCCTTCTGGTTTCTGATCTCAGCTGCCTGCAACTCAGGCAGTCAAAGACGGACCAACACCACAAGGGTCGTCTGATTGTGTTATCCCCATGCCAACAGGAGGAACTCTGCCCGGTGAGGGCCCTGCGCATCTTTCTGGCAGCCCGGGGGATGCAGCCAGGGTACCTATTCAGGCATAGGGACCTCCAGCCCCTTACCAAGTATCAATGTTGGTCGGTGACAAAGGCAGCACTCCATAGGCTAGGTGTGGATGCCCGCAAGTTCGGGACACACTCCTTCCGGATAGGAGCAGCCTCTACGGCCGCCCACCTGGGTTTTTCCAAGGGGCAGCTACAGGCAGTGGGCAGGTGGTCCTCGGATGCATATAAGACTTATGTTAGACCACTAACAGAGATGCAGGAGGCCAGCAGCTAATGGCAATTGTTGTCATTTTTGGCAGGCTGCTGGGAAAGATCGGAGCAAGTGAGCATCCTCCTCCGCGGTCACAGCATGATTTTCTGGGCAGGCCGCAGGGCGGCGAAGTCCCGCATTGGAACGCAGCTGGGGCTCAGTCAGTGGGCCTCAGTGCGGTGGCTTGGGCGCCGGGGGATGCGTTGGGACGGTCTCCTGCCTACCTTGTTCCAGTCGGCTGTGGACCGGGCGGTGCCCCAGGTGCTGGTCATCCACCTGGGAGGTAATGACTTGGGCCTGTTGAAGGGCAAGGCCCTGATCGAACAGGCATGTAGTGACCTCCAGGCCATTGCGCTGCGCTGGCCGGGGGTGCACTTGGTATGGTCTGACATCCTGCCGCGCAGGACGTGGAATTGTGCTGGTGACCCACGGGGAATGGGCAGGGCTCGGAAGAAGGTTAATAGAGAGATTCAGAGGGCCATCAAGGGCCTGGGGGGTTCTGTCATACACCACCCAGAGATCAAGCACGATAGGCTGGAGTTGTTCAGGCCAGATGGCGTGCACTTGACTGACGGGGGCAATGACATCTTCCTGATGGACCTGCAGAGGGGTGTGCACCAGATTCTTATCGGGTGTGGGGTAAAGGGAGACTAAGCAGAGGCTTTTCCCCCTTTTGTGGCAAGGAAGCGTGGGGGAAAGGTTAAAAGGGAAAGGGCAGCTAGGTGACACCTTTAGGCACCTTTGGGGGTGATTGGCGGTCCGGGAGCCTTCCATTCAGGGCTATACGGCCCGGGAGCAGAACACGGGCCGCTTTTGGGGCCGTGCCTCATCCGCTCAGAGTTTCAGGGCTCCGGGGGGTGGTGATGCGGGTTGGACCCCCTACACATCTTCAGGGTGTGGCCAGAGCTGGGGCCTGGCACAGGGCAGCCCCAGGCTCAGCCAAGGTTTGGTTGCCCTATAGCTGCAAGCAGGCTTCGCCTGGATCAGCAGAATTCCCCCTCGCTTGATTGTCCCTCTGCAGGTTCATTGGTTATAATTGACTCTGTTTTAATAAAGTGGCCCATGATTTAACCCAATGAATGGTGTCTGTGTTTATTTCGGCAATAGGCCGCAACCATCACCTTCTAGTAAACTTTACTAAAACCAAAATAATGGTTTGTGGGAGGTACAGTAGGATGAAATCCATTTGGTTATTAAATGGCCATCAACTAGAACAAGTTAGTACCTTTAAATATTTAGGTATTTGTATTAATAATAATCTCTCTTGGTCCTCCCAATTAGAAATGATTAAGCTGATGACATTAAGATCAAATGGCCAACTAAAGAAGTTTTTCTACTCGCATGGTGGCCAGGTTTTAGGCCCAATGTTAAAAATCTACACTGCCAAATTACTTCCAAAAATTCTGTATGGTGTAGAGCTCTGGGGCCACTCGGTTAAAAATAGACTTGAAGTTCTCCAAAACCAATTTATGAAGCAAATTTTGGGTCTTTCTAAGGGTACTCCTGCAGCCCATTTAAGGGCGGAACTGGGCCTTCCGTCCTTGGCTGCCAGGATTGATCTGGCCTTTCTAAGATATTGGAAAAGGTCCAGATCTCTGGATGATTCCTCCCTTATAAAACTCTGTTGGAACGACCCACAGGGAGTGAATGACTGGGGGGAAAAAAACACGGAGTTATTATTGTTTTACGATCTTACTCCAACTAAGTTCCTAAGCCTCTCTTCCTCTGATCTTCAAAATTGGATCTTCAATCACGATGCATATCAGGATAGAGCCTCAATTGTGGCAGCTTCTTTCTCCCCATGGTTTCCTCAAATAAAACTTAATCACGCTCCACCATCTTATTTTAATACTCTGACTCGTCCTCCGTTACGAAAAGCTTTTATGGAGCTGAGGTTCCAAGCCATGCCTACTGCCATTCTAGAGGGCCAATATAAGGGAATTCCGTTTGCAAATCGTTTTTGCATTTTTGGTTGTATGGCCCTTGAGGACTTAATACACTATATGTTACTCTGCCCTCTCTATCTTCATCCTAGAAGAAAATTTCTGGCTCCTCTTTCATGCTTTTCCAGCGGTCTTTCTTTTAATGAATTGATAATTGCACTTTTGATGGACAGTAATAACCAAACTACTATTGCGGTGGCAAATTTCGCTCTTGCTGCCAGAAAGATCAGAGAAAAGTATGTTATCTCAATGTGTAAATAAATTGTTGATTTATCTTCTTATTTTAAATGTATTTTAGAACTATTGTTTTACTGTTTCATGTTGCAACGGCCTATGGCCATAAGCAAATAAAGTATTGATTGATTCTCTATATCACATTGTCTTGTTTTATCTTAAGTGTCAATTTCATCACTTTAAAGCTGCCTATGATGGGATTGGGTGCAAGGCGTACTCTGTCAACTTACCCTATGTGGCCAACCCTGGAAGTTATCCTACAAGCCTACAGAAGGTGTGGTTTTACCTGCTTGGAATAGCACATAGGCTGTCCTCTGCTTGTAGGACTTGGTTCTAATGTCACCCCCCCTTTTCTCCAAATTCAAGTCCCTTGTCTGGTAAAAGAATATCTTAGTCTTGGATGCAGCTACTTGGGTGCTTTCTTACAAGACATGATATGGCAGATAACCTGAGAGCTCTAACATTAAATGTCAGAGGCCCGGGAGGGAGGGAGGGACGGAGTGGCCTGGGCACACAAGTGAAGAGGTCGAGAGTGACATCCCTTCTAAAGAGCGAGAATCCTGTGTGATGCTCCTTCAAGAGACACATCAGAAATCAGCAGGATGGAATGAAATACAGGGGCGGTGGTTAAGATAAGTTCTATTCTTATGGCTCATCCAAGGCAAGAGGGGTGTTCATCAATTTAATGCAAAGGTGGTCTGCAGTTATCAAGGACACAATCTATGACTCCAGAGGGCACTGTATTTTCGCTGCAGGCATGCTGGAAGGCACGATGTCACATTCGATTCTAGCTACACCCCCAATGAGGGGCAAGTAGCCTTTCTGAAATGAGGAACTAGAGGTTTGGGACTCTTCCAAGGAGGGGCTCTGTGATCTTGGAGGGGGAATCTGAATAGTGTGAATATCTGGATAGGAGTGGACATCCCTCTCAGAGATTGCAGAGGCCAATGCAGGTGTCTAAACTGATTTCTGATTTTGGATTAGTGGATGTGTGGCACGGTAGACATCCACAAAGAAGAAAATACACATTATTTTCCACCCAACATTCCTCATATTCAAGGACTGATCATATCCTAATATCCTCTGATATGTGGCACAGGGTGATAGATGCACAAATAGGTGTAATATTGGTATCAAACCATGCCCCAGTTGTAACTGTTTTGAGTACGCCCTCAGTAGTTCAGGGTCTTTATACTTGGCAACTACCTGCAAACTTGCTTTTGAAAAATTACATTAAGACCTGCTTACAAGGGGGTATCACCCATTATTCTGATTAAAATATTTCTCCGAAGTGGATCCAGCAATTCTATGGGATGCCTTGAAATCAGTTGCTGGGGGCAATGTATAATGGAGGCTGTGACATTCAAATGCACAAAAAAGGAATTAAAGCGCTTCTTACTTGCAGATATATAGGGTCTAGAGAGAGATCATAAAGCATCTGGAAGTATAAAAATTTACAGAAAGCTATTAGGCAAATGAGCAGAACTAGCAGAATTGCAGATGGGCTATATCAGCAGTGCAATGGTTTATACTAATCGTAATTATTATGAATTAGGAAACAAAAAGTCCAGACTATTGGCTAAAGCTCTAAGAAAGAAACGTGAACGCAATCGCATTGCGCTTATAGTTAATCCAGAGGACTTTTCTTGCTATACTATGAAGGCCATAATTTAAACATTTGCTGAAAAATAAAAAATTGTACAATACAGACCTGCCAAGTCAAATGAGCATATCTGAATATTTGTGTAGTTCCCACTTTTCAGAGTTGTGGACTGATCACATCAAACTAGTAGACAGATGCATAATGCATGAAGAAGTTCTAGCAGTGATCAAAAAGCTTAAAAATGGTAAGGTAGAAGGGTTAGATGGTTTCGGGGGTGAATTTTATAAAACCTTCTGGGACTTTCTTGCTCTGGTGCTTGTGGCACTATTCAATAATATTATGGATGGGGAGACATGCCACCCTATTGGAAAATGTCAAGGCTTGTTGTTCTAAATATGCCAAGGAAGGATCCTGCTCAGCTTGGCTCATATTGGTGTATTACCCTCAATAACCAAGATGCTAAGATCTTTTCTGCAATTTTGGCGAATCAATTGGGTAGGGTAGTGGGGAAATATGTAGCTAAAGATCAGCAGGGATTCATCCTTAGGAGACAGATTGCAGACTCAATTTGTAGGGCCTTGAATGCACTTTACTGTACATACTCAAAAACCCAAGGCCTTTGACAGAGTAGAATGGCCTTATCTTTTAGTTCTTAATCAGAAAAAATTTGGAGCTCAATTTATGAACATTATACAGGGAATCTACAAAGAGGCCTCAGCGTTGGTGCATATTAATGGTGTGGACACGCCAGGGCTGTCCTCTCTCATCCCTGCTTTTCATTTCAGCCACAGAAACCTTGGCAGATAGAATAAAGCAGAGCCCAGATATCCAAGGAATACAGTGGGGGCCGAGTTACACACCACCACTATAATATGTTCACTGATGACATGCTTCTGTTTCTTCGAAATCCGGTAGTAGTGTTGTCTGTACTCAAACTAATACTACAAGATTTCCAAGTGGTTCAGGTATAGAGGTTGATTACAGCATGGCCTCTCTCCAACCAAGCAGTATAAAATACCTAGGTGTGGTTCTGTCAAAAGAGATCATCCAGCTTAAAAAATGAAATTTTAATCTGCTGGCACAGCCAAGACAGCAGCTGTAAAGATGGCCATCTTGCCCACATTTCTGGATTTGTTTCAAATTCTCCCTATTAAAGTACCACTAAATTAGATGCATTCATGGCAGAACATGCTAAATCGCTTTATCAATGGTAACAACAGAGCTTGGGTGAATAAAGCCACTTTGTACAAATTACCTACAGAGAGATCAGGGGGTCCTGTCATTACAATGTTATTATGATGCTTCTAATTTAAAACAGTTAATCCAAATAATAACCAGGAATTTTAATACAGACTGTGTATGGAGGTGCCTAGGGCAAATCCCTCCTACAGAGTTTTGCCATTCTTAAAAATAATGCTGATTAGCTTACAATCAACAGAAATTCCTTTGTTCAAAGCTACACTTGAAATATGGAAACGCTGGGTCAAAATATTAGCCGCACAAGAATCCCCACTCCTTCCCATATTGGATCGCCAGAGGTTTAATGATCTAGATAAATATGCGCAATTTAAAGACTTGGAAAGTAAAGGGAGATATAGAGTGCTAGATCTATTTGATAAAAAAGCATTGATAACAGTGGATCAACTACAAGTTAAGCTCAGGAAGGTAACTAACTTGGATGCAATTATTACAAATTCAGTCATTTGGTAGATATGTTATGTGGGTACAAGGGTCACTTAGATTTTTAATGCTCTATGGAAATATTTGTGTTAATGCCAGTAGTAAGTTAAAAGGCATGATTGCGATCATATAAAAATGACTAATATTGGCACAACATGGATCGACATTATGACTGAAAGATCTCTGGGAAGCAGATCTTAATCCACCCACTGATGTGGCTAGGTGGAATGGGCAATGAAAAAGACATCCGTTGCGTACAGTATCAGCCCGAGTTAAGGAGTCATTGCTAAAGGTACTTCTCCGCTGGTACTGTACGCCAGTAAAACTACATAGAATAAACTCCAGTTTATCACCTAACTGTTGGAGAGGATGTCATAGTTGGGAATGTATTACCACGTGTGATCGTCATGCCACCAGGTAGCAGCCTTTTGGAACAGGGTATTTTAGCAGGTCTCAGCCATATTAGCGCCAATCATTCCTCACAATCCTCAGTTGGCTTTATTATCTATAATACCTGACCACATGCAGAATATAGTTCACAAAGAGCTATTGTTCTTTTTGATGGCAGCAGGTAAACTGGAAATTGTGCTACACGGGTATACTTCGCAGTTTTCCACAAAAGGCTGGTAGAATCAAATTTGGCATCTAGCAATTATGGAAAAGCTAACACAGCAGTGTAAACTTGTTAGAGGAACACTGAAAGAGAGCACTTCTGAGGGGGTATGGTGGCCATTTTTAACTTTTATGGTTGGAGATCAATGTAATAGCAGACCACCTGACACTCATATTCCATTCTGGGCGAGGGTATTTCAGAGACAATGAAACCAGCACGGTCTTTCCATTATTTGATATCTTTTGTCTATGAAATTTGTAGCAGTCATTTAAGTTGCTGCAATTTGTTCTTTCTATCTTATATGCTATTTTAATATTGAAAAAAATGGGCTGCCTTCAAGTCGATCCCGACTTATGGCGACCCTCTGAATAGAGTTTTCATGGTAAGCGGTATTCAGAGGGGGTTTCCCGTTGCCTCCCTCTGAGGCTGAGAGGCAGTGACTGGCCCAAGGTCACCCAGTGAGCTTCATGGCTGTGTGGGGATTCAAATCCTGGTCTCCCAGGTCGTAGTCCAGCACCTTAACCACTACACCACACATATTAATATTACCATTGGATATTAATTGATATTACCATAATTGGATAATTATGTTAGATTTTTGGAATGTGTTATTATAGTTACTATTCTTATTCTTATTAGTATGCTGTTTCGTGTTAACTTCCTTTATTTTCCTTTTTTTCACATTTTACGTGCACAGTTACACTGAAAAATAAGTTTTTTTAAAAAAATAATGAACTGATTTTAGAAGAGGTTTTATATGCAGAAACTAGAGTAAAAAAGTTTTAAGTATATTTCATACTTTATTTTGTGGTTGAACCTGATGACAGAAAGCAGTGGTTTTCATACTGTGTTCCAAGGCACCCTGAGGTTCCTCCAAAGCCAACCAAGCTTTCCTCACCTAAATGATCAATAAGGACAATAGCTTCCTTGATTGTGACTTTGCACTACAAACTCTGAAACACTGAGTGTAAATATGCCCCCAATGACAGCTTGTCCACCCAATCTACTGCTGAAATGCGCAACTACAGAGGTATGTTAGGTGTATTCTAAGATGTTCTCTCCATTCATGAAGAAGGACGGGCAAGGGCCAAGGGGCCCTGTCAGTGTGTTGTGTGAAACTGTGCACCCTGCAAGTTTTCCCAGAATCCTCTGCAGTAGTTGTGTAAGGGTTCTTTAGCATCTGTCAATGCGGAAAGGATTTCATGAAGCTGGAAAATTTGAAAACCACTTCTGCAGTGGATCACAAGAGCATATTAGTACACATGGAAGAGCAGGGAGAAAGGAAGCCTGTGGTTTTGATGACTGAAAGAGTCCCATATACATATATTGTATTAAACAAAAACCTACAATTCCCAACCATAAATGCTGGCAGATAATGACACAGTTTTTCAATGAAAACAGTCCAGCAGCAGTAGACAGACACAATATATTTTCTAAATAGGTTATTCTTTCAACAATCGACTCCACTTTCCAGACCCCTGGTTAGCATCTCTCCACTATTTTGATGTCCCATCTGGCATCCTAGCAGCCATTTTTACATCTAAATGGACCAACACACAAAAAGCCTCAAACGCACACTTACTTAGACACTCAATTTCCACTTTTGCAGTAAGGGACTCTGAAGAAAGGAATTATAAAGAGCCATAAAGCACATACAAATCAAATACAATTACTTGGTGGGGTCATTTAACAAATAGTTCAATTTATTTTTCTGTTTGTTATTTCACTGCAGCTTTTTTTCTTAATTTGATGTATGAGTAAAAACCTAAACACAGACTTCCAACAGCCATGCTATGATGCAAAATTAAAAGAAATTAAGAAGGCATTCTTCACTGACCTTTCCACACCCTGGATTCTTGTTAGGACAAGGACATAATATTCAAGTATCAAATAAGAGGATGTGTGCATGCATGCGTTCAATTTTACTACATTTTAATTCTTCAAAGAACTCAAGTTGGAATATCTCTTCCATAGTTCATCATCATTTGCAGACACCACAAAGGCGAAATGAATCCATTTGGCTTTTTAACAAACAGAAATCACATAATACAACACAACAAATGCAAAAGCAGATATTTATCCTGGTTCCCTATTCAGGTCCACAATAACTGCTAACAACTCCTCCTGGGACATTGTGCAGAGCAAGTTGAATTTAGAATCGCCATTTTTGTTCAATCCGCGATAGCAGTTCATTAAACAAGAATGCAGAAGAACATCAGTAAGAGCCCCGATTTTCTATTTATTGTTCATACAAAATTTATGTTCACATTGACACGAACGTATTAAATACCCCTGAAACGAGGAGTCTCCTCTATGAAAGCTGGTGCTGCATTATGAATTTTGATTTCCTGTGCCTATCACCATATTGCATTTTTTATGGCTCGTCTTGATGAATCCAGGCAGAGAGTCAAGCTGAGTAATAACATCATCATAAAGGATATAGTGAGGAAGGAGTTTGGGAGGGGGGAAGACTACCACCAGAGAAAAACTAAACGACTAGTAGAAGGCAGCAGAGAAATTCACCTTTCAGCCAACAAATTCCAGAGGAATAACTGTATTAGTCTGGTGTAGCAAGAACAAAGACTCACACAGCACCTTACAGAAGCGATGTTCTTTCCGAGGTCTATTTGAAAACATCGCCCAAGAGTATAATAGTCACAAAGTTAAAAATAATAATGTCATAATATATTAAAGACAAGATATGTTTTGTCTTAGCCGAGAATGACTGACTTAATACTAGTAACTACGACACTGCTAACAGTGACTGTGTGTTCCATGAGTACATTTGCACTGGATCCCCACCAAAACTCAACACAGCCTCCTCCTCCACTGCAGATCTACACATACTACATCCTTGGGTTGCAATACAAACCTAACAATATTTTAGGTCATCAGTTTCAGAATACAAGAGCAACTCCAAAGCATCAGCAATCCAGTAGCAAGAAGTATGCTACCTCCACCTCATATGAAAGGCTATATGCTAATGATTTTTTAAAAATGATTTTATGTTCACAAAGGGCATGGTTAGGAGAAGGGTTGGGGGAAATAGAGGGGGTGCTACGACTGAATTGCCCATTGTCAGAATCTAACATTTGCCAATGCAATGTGCACCACACAACTCTCAGCAGAAAAAGGGGTAAGGAGGGGGGAAAACCTTGAGCACAAATTACGCTCATGCACCCTTATAAACCTTGCTTGTAAAATCATTCACCAGCACTTGTGGTGGGGTGGGGTGGAGTGAGGGAATTGACATCCAGCAAACTTCTATGTGGCTGAGAAGGCATCTGGATGTTCATAATAAAGGGAAATCAGACCAACATGCGGCTGAGTCAGAGAGATGAAGCAAAACCCTGTGCAGAATTATACATTGTCGTGGCTTATGCATAAACCTCACCTTCTCTATTTTTAGCTTCTCTACAGGAAATGAGTTAAAGATGACAGCAGTACAATTCAAGCTTAGACAATGTATGAAACAGCATATTTAACACCCTAACACTAGTAGTTTTCAAAGTTTCTGCCTTCAGGAAACATTTTCCACTTTTGATTTTTCTTGAGGAAGCCTCTTGTCACATAACCCCATATACACATTACAGGGGTTTCTGGAGCTCTTGGCAGGACACACAGGGTTACAGCAGGGTGTTGACCGGGCCTGTCAGGCCTTCACCTTGTATGAACAGGGAGGGCGACATGCAGCTGCACGTTGCAGGGAAGAACAGTAGTGGTAGACAAATAGAAGCTTTCATGGAAATTTGCCCTCCATTACTGATCTTCTCTACTGACAATCCCTGGTGAGGTTCGCAAGCCACTGCTTTAGCCTGAACATTGTTTGTTTTAGTACTTATAAGAGCCCTTGTTGATGGCAAATATATTTTACAACACACACACACACACAGAGGGAATAAGGATACAGTGTGAAAGCACTAACTACTACAGTGCACGACAAAGTCAAGAGTGCCAGAAAAAATGGACGGCGGGGGGAAGTTCTCTGGCTGTCATCAGGTGCTGCCAACAAATATAGTCAGACTCATCTGGATTTGATTTATTTATTTAATAAATTTGTACCCTACATTTAGAGAAATCTTCACAAAGCAGTTTCCACTATATCTGAATCTGTTTCACAAACAATATATATAAAGAAAAAATCCATTGCATAAATTAATCTAATAAAAAAATTGCAAAATAACTTTAAAAGCCAAGGCACAAAATACCCAGTATATATTACTCATTACCACTAAAAACAATTTAAAAGAGGTCATCAAAGGCCTTTTAAACATTACAAGGGATGAGAGCTTCCCTGGACATTGTCATAGATCTGCAGAGGATGGTCCCACTTTTGCTAGCTGGAACTTCTCTGGACCTATTACAGGGAACCTTCTACTTGGGGTGGTATCCAACTAATGTGCCGTTAGCACAAGGATTTTCACTTGCACAACGGGACTTTCCCTGCTCTCCACCTTCCACACGTGCCCCATGCCCTCCCCAAATCTGCTCCAGAGGGGTGGGGGAACCCATAGAACAGACTGAGGGGATACACAGAGGGAGAAGGGAGGAAAGTCCCACTGTGTACGTGAAAATCTTTGCACTGATTGCACTGTGACTTAGTGCTACTTTGGATTCAACCCTAAGTCAGTACCCATCAAGTCCAACTTAATGTTGCAGGCTTATATATAGCCTTGATGGAATAGGACATCCTCTTCAACCACTACCACCTCGTCACCTTTCTTCCAGCTATGGCTTGGTTTTTTGGGCAGATCAGAGAAAGATTCAATCATCTTTGCAACCCATAAACACAGTATCACTGTTCTATAATGTCTATGAAAGTTCCACAATGTCTGAATAAGACATCTGTTATGTGCAACTATAGTAACACTCTCTAACCTGTGCGTCACCCAGAGGCAGGTGCTATGTGTTCCAGGAGAGGAGACAAGTAGTTAACCACACCTGTGGCACAGTAAATATCCAGCTGAGGAAATTAAGACTTTATTGGAAGCTTATTGAAATTAACGATTGTTGACATGGGATGCTACCAGCCAGGTATTAAGTGGGTGCTTCAATTAAAGCTACTCCTCAGATCAACCATTCAATAAAAATGTAGCAAATCACATTCTATGGCAGGATCATGGTAACCTTGTGCAAGTCTGAAACATTATATCAATATTTGACAGGCAAATGTTTGTGTGTGTGAGGGGGGTCCCTTTTCCTTCCAAGATCAGTCACTTAGCATTTGGTGAAATTACCATATGTGGACAAGCCTTCAGGAAAACAAGGCCCAATGTCATATGGTACCAAATGTGTTGGTCTTATCCATTTTGAAGTGACCTTTGAAAGCATATGGGATTTATGGTCATCACCTTGCACAACCTGCGTCTAACAGCAGAATGATGCAAAATAAAAGTCCACATGCTGACTTGAACTAAAAAGTAGATGTGAATCCTATGCAGGCAACTTAAACCTTTACATTTATTAGATAACATTTCCCCAACAAGCGGGGTTCTAAAGGACAATCATCCCACCTAAAACAACAAGGGAAAAGGCAACTTATTTCCAGCAGCAAAATATCTCAACTCATTTATCACTACATATCAGGGATGGGGAGCCTTTGGTCCTTCAGAAGTTCTTGGCCTCCATCTCCCATCAGCTCCAGTCAATGGTCAGGGATCATGGGAGTTGGACTCCTACAACATCTAGAGGGCCATAGGTTTCCTGCCCCCATGATACAGAATAAGCCCTACACCTCTATCTGAACCCTTTGAAGAAGTTTTGGTTTGATTTAAAAGATAGCTGCACCTATCTTTCAACATCAAAATTCACACATATTTTCAGATATCCCGTTTTCAATTTCATCCCCCACCCCCACCCTTTTTTAAAATGGAGTTTAACTGAGGAGATACTTCAACTATTCTAGTCTGGTTTCAGAAAATATGGTCAACAACATTTGTGACTGAGTTTGCAATTTTGCTTCAGAGTCTGTGAAGATAGACAGCAGAGAATAAAGTTTATTAAAATTGGATCATCTCTATTAAATACTAGAAATTTCAAAATAATATCAGTCCATGTACTATCTCTAATAACACTACAGTATAATGAAATCTTGCTTTATTTTTTATAAAAATTCTAAAAAAAAAAAAAACATTCCACTAGCAAAAAAATTCCTTGGAAGGAATAAACAAGCATTTGAAATTGTATTTATCTCCAAGTAACTCTCTTCGTATACTGACACAGTGACAGCAGCCATGAGGAAGAATAGGACTAGTAGCAGGCACTTTCTTCTCCTCCTGAGAGCGCAAGTGAGCAAGCGAGGAATGGCAGACGGGTGGCGGCAGAACTGGCCCCATTTTTTCCTTCTGGGTGGCAATGGGCCCAAATCTCAACATTACCTAGAGGGTGGGGACGGGCAAGCCAGAAGACAGCAGGTACTGCAGGGCCCTTCTCCATACCCCTCCCTGCTACTTCAACAGTCACTCACCAGAACACTTTTTCTGTGCCAGAGGCTGTGACCATCAACTGAAGCAACAGAGGAGGGAGGTTTGGCAGACAATGTAGTAATATTAGCCATGATAACTAAATGGAATCTCTTTTCAGAAGTGGTAGAAGGTTTAAGCATCATAATCTACAGACCCACAACAGGGTGTCCTTTTATCCTTTACTTCCTTGCTTGACAGCTTCCAAATGCATCTGGCTGGCAGCTGCTTAAGACTGAAACACCAGATGAGATGGACTTGGGTATGATCCAGCAAGACAGTTAGTCTTATGTTACTGTGTACAAAGTAACTGCAATTAGCTGCGTAGGCCGAATTTTACCCACAGTGATTTTATTTATCTCAGGGGTGGAGAGTCTTGATGAGGGCAGCTTGGACCCAAACACACCCACACCTAAACTAGTTCAAGGCAGAGTGGAGAGAATTCTGGCTTACACAGCTAACTGAAATAGGTCAATTTAATAGATGAAATACACATCTATAAAAAAAATCAATAAGAAGCTGATGGGCAGGCAAGCTTAACTCCCAAACACTGGGTGACCAATTGCCTCAGATTTAAAGTGAAACAAAATGTCTCTTAGCCACAAGGTATGAACATAGCAAATTCTGCTAATCAATCAAAAGACATGGTATTTGGAAGAGTAGCATTGATTAATGAATACCTCAGATGGGCACTGAGGCATGTGGTTAAAGGCAGCCGCTCCTCCCATGTGTTGTTTGACTGTTCTGGGCTCTGTTCTTACTGCTAAACATAGGCACAATTTGAGGGTGGGGGGAGTTTTAAGGTTAGCCCAAACTTAGTATCACTTGTACTCTCGGATATTACTCAGGTAAGTACAAAGTATTTTTTGGAGACAAGGTACGATCAGACCTATCATAAGAATTTATATCTATGCTGCTAAAGGATTTCACAATCTTAAACAAAACAAAACAAAATGCAGGCCAGCCACTGCCAAATTAAACTCACAGAAGCCAAGAAACAAAATGCCAATGTTGAAATTGCAGGTCTCCTCAGATTTCCTCTTCACTCATTTTACAAATGTAAGTTTTCTGTTATTAAATGCTTACAACACGTTGACAATGTCTATCAAGTATCAAACAAGGAAAACAAAGGATCTATGAAGCAGATTCTTTAAAAAACCAGTGTCTACACTTGCAAGGGATGCTATGTAACATCAGAAAAGTTCCAGATATTTAGATCTCCCATTAAAACACACATACAGATGGATTTATTGCTTGCTCTTCTGGAACCTTTAAAGTAATAAATTATTAACAGCCATGCTATTGCTACTGCAAATGAAAAATGACAGGCTTCCACATCCAAGAAGATTTCCAAAATGTTTATAATGAACTGTATTTTAAATGTCTGTAATCTTGTGAATCATTAGGAAATATCAAGGAAAGCATTCATCTAAAGTGGGGATGCAGAAAAGGCTGATCATAATGTCAGCCCAGGCCAATGAACATGTTAAATAGGAGTTTTCTCAAAAACAAAAGAGGCAGGAGATGCCAGCTTTAGATGCTGCAATTTGCAAAGGATGTCATAAGCGTAAGTGGGCCGGTCGAGATGTAAAGGGAACTGGCAGATTGTCTACGTCAGCACTCCCACTGCTGATGCATCTCCTAAGGCTGGAATGCTGTTAGAATTTAAAACAAAGGTGAAAGAATATAAAGACTGGCAATTGTGGGCCTCCACGATTGCCAACCACTTTGTCGGAAGCTCTCTCTTGCGCTCTCTCTCACACACACACCCCAATCTCACAACCCTTTGAGGAAAGTCCTTGCCTTCTTTATTTTGTCACCGAGTCCAATGATCAAACCATCTGTTCTCCACCTTGTTCCTTGTTTTTCTAAGAACAGTCCTATATGCATTTATTTGGAAATAAGCCCTACTGCATATAATTTACAAGTATAACTGCAGCTTAAAATCTATATTACCTTTAGCTGCCCAAACCCCTCCTGTTTTCTGAAATGGCTCTATGAAGTCTATCTTGCTATCCTTGTACCCAAATCCTCTTCCAGAATACCCACACTACTATCACCACCACCAGTACCCACCTTATCCATGAAGCTTTTGGTCAAAACTCTCACTCCCCATTCCAAAACTGAAATGAACCTTTAGTACATGTACCTGCATTTGTTTACAAGTATCCTTTATTATGCTTGTCTCGACTGCATTCCTCTCCCTCTGTTGTTTCCTTCACAGTTGGGAGCCTGCCTTTTTATGATGAATACAGCTTTATGATATATATACTCAGACTGAAACCATACAAACAGCTCCCATTTCACACATCATGAGTCAAATTTTTAATGTGAAGATCACTCCCTGTATTTGAAAAGTGAGATGTTTACATATGAACATACCTAAGGCTGTAAGGGTGGTGATAGCAGCAATATCCTTGAAGGAAAGAAATGATGGTGGTGAGGGAGGATTTAAATTAACTCATGGGTTGCCTCATAAGGTGTGGCTGGTGTTTCAAGTGTGGGGTTGTTGTTTGATCAGTCTGGGTGTGTGCACGAAGATTTAACAGGTCAGGTACCAAAAGAATTCACACCCAAGCCAAACATCTGATTTGCCCTTCCAATAGCATTCTGGGGTATGATTTTCCAGATACTTTTACTAATATTTGTAAAAAGGAAAATGTAACCTATGAAGCATCCTTAAAATCACGTGACATTGATAATTATTGATTTACCTGATCCTGTAAGAGTACTACCTGAATAAAAATCAAGTAGTAGGAGAAACGTATTGGGCATTAAGGATTAGAACTAAGAGTGATGTTGTACTTCCTAACAGTTCAGTAACAGTGATAAATATGCAATGGATCATTCAATCTGAGTACTGTTTTTAAAGACTGCTCTGTGTGTAATAATCTGGATATGGGCTCTCCATTGTCTATGGTTAGCTTTGTTGACGGTTGATGTTTACTATGTTGATTTGTTTTGGTATCATAAAAATAATAAAAAGTAAGAAAAAGGCAGTGCCAAGGGGAGTCATCTTATTGCTTAGACGGGTAAGAATCAAAATACAACTTATACCACCTTCATTGCAATTCCATTTAATGTCAGATGTTTGCTAAGAAGAACAAGAGCTAACTTTATAAGAAATGGCTCCATTTACAATACAAGAATTATGCAACTTCAGGCAAGCTGGTAAACATAACTTAATGAAAGCCAGTTTGAAGAGCACGTTCCACCCACAAGTAATTATTCTGCTAAGGGTTAATACAGAATATTAAACTCTTTTCAGTGTTATATTTTTATAAGCCCTCATCCAGCAGCAATTACTGTGCCCACAAGGAAACTAATCTTGTTGCAGGAATGAAAACCTTGCAGTGGGGTGGAAGGAGAAAGGACTATTCACTGCTTTGGGGGGGCACTCTATATATGCATGGCACCACCAGGGACAGCAAGATGATATCATTTGAAAGGTTTAAAAATAAAAGTTATTAATTAAGAGTAAGAGTTCATCATGGTGAAGATAGACTTGCTTGTGTCTCTCGTTTTATGTTTCTTAAAATCTCACTGAATCCATAAACGAGGCAACTTTAGAGATTCTCCTGCATCTGCAGCTTCAATATAATACTGGCCTACTTTACAGTGTTTGTTGTAAAGTTTGCTAAACTTGTATGGAAAACTCTGAACATTCAGAGTGCTATATACCATCATGAGAATTTCTACTGAGGGGCAATATAGAAATTTCCATAATATAATAAATGCTCTTACTACTAAGGTGGCTTAGTAGGAAAGCTCAGATTTGCCCAGCCAAAATGGATATTTAGGGTTGAGAAAATGGAGTATCACTGAAAACAGAAGAATCTGCTTGGGAGAAGACCTCAGGCTGAGGATGAATGTATTAGTGAGCACAGGGCACTGTGTCCTGATAAAATCATCCTCTGTACAGACTGATTGTTGTCTAATGGAGGAGACAACAGTCTAAAAGGTCCATGTTTTAGCGCTTTGTTTGCCACCCTGGGCTCCTGCTGGGAGGAAGGGCAGGATACAAATTAAATAAATAAATAAAAGTTAAATAAGAAACGTACTTCTCATCACTTCTTAACTTTATGTTATAATTGAATTGACGAATGGTTTTTTAGTTTAAAATTGATTATGTTGATGTATATGGATTGTTTTTAGTCTTGTTGTTCGTCGCCTAGAGTGTCCCTAACCCGGACAGATAGGCGGCTGAAAAATAAAATTTATTATTATTATTATTATTATTTTAACTGCTGTTTTGGAGGCAGGAAAGGCAACCTTGTTTAAATTACTTCTTCATGGGAGAAAAAAGTTTTCATTTAAATAACTGAAGATCTCCTGTTTTCTAGTAAACATGATGCAATGAAAGGTTAGCAGTGACCACCTATCATGTGGGTTATACAAAGAGGATAGAGAGGTTCCTCACAGTCCACAGGATGGCAAAAGCAGCTTTGCGCCAGTACCAACACAGAAGGATGGGAAGAAGCACTATAGCAACAAGGGGAAAGACAGGGACATGTTGCCTAGCAACTGGATGCTACTGGCAGCAGTTTGGCAGGAGATTTTTTAAAATAAAGGGAGGAAGGGGGAAAAGAAGAACACCATTTTCTATGCACATCATTCTGTGCCTTGAGTTCCATGGAGGAAGAATAGGAAACAAGTATGGACAACAAGATACACACATGTAGAGCTCAGAATGGCATAGATGACTCCTCCCTCTATTCCTCACAATGACCCTGTGAGGGAGGTCAAGCAGAGACAGAGTGACTGATCCAAAGTCACCCAACACATTTGTGACTTAGCAAGGATACGAACCCACGTCTCCTCCGTCTAAGTTCAACAACCTAACCTCAACACAGCACTGCTTCTCTTTGAAAATTCCCAACACACATTCTCATTTAACATACCAATCCATATATACCCTTATTATTATTATTATATCTATTATTTGCATAGCTCCATCAACTTAACATGCAAAGGACTCTTGAAAGTTCAAGATGATAGGTCCCTGTCAGGGGTGTAGTCATCCAGGGCCTCGGGGTGGTGGTCTTAGACCCTTTACTTTTTGGGGAGCAGGATCCCTATGTCTCCAGCATCCTGCAAGCCAATCAGCACTGGGAAGAGTCTAACATGCTTCCTTTCCCCCCCCCATGCTGATTGGAACCAATCAAAGTAAAAGGAGGTGAGGCGAGACAGCTACTGAAAAGACTGTTTTCAGTAGCTAACACTCTGCCCTTTCATGCTTATTGGTTCCTAGAGATGTCTGTGGGAGAAGGCATCTCATTCCCAACTCAGCAGCAAAAATAGGGGGGGGGTATAGCACTGACTAATATGAAGGGACCCTGCACTTCTGAATTTTCCAATCCACAACTGGTTCCTGTCCCAATGGGCTTACAATCATAAATTCAAGATAATGGAGCTACACAAAGGCAAGGACAAACACTAATTTATTTCAGCTACATATGCTCAGGCTTAGTTAGAATAGGACAGCCTTTGCTAACCTACTGCCCTCCAAATGTTTTGGACAACAACTCCCATCATCCCTGACCACTGGCTATGCTGGTTGGAGATGCTGAGTGTTGGAAATCCAAAACATCTGGAGGGCACCACGATGGCAATGACGACAAAGAAAAGGTGTTCTCGGGAGGGATTTGAAGGAAGTGAGGTGGTATCATGCAGGTATCCTGAGAGGCAGTTCCAGGCATAAGCAGCAGCAAGAGAGAAAGGGTGGAATCATTTAAAGGAGCACAAACCTGTTGGATGGCTGAGGGAAAGGTGGAGTATATAAAAAATAAACACAGAGAGATGAGGAGGGTGGATAGTACCATTATATATTTCAGTCAGTAGGCAATACTTAGCTTAGTTGTATCTGGGTGGAGTCAGCCATTTCCTGTTGCTGCTCTTGTAGATACAATTAAGTTCTTGTCTAGCTTCCTGACTGGTGTGTCCTCTGAGCCCTCCAAATAGGGTGGCAAGGCTATGGCAGACTTAGGAGGCAGAAGGAGCGTATGCTGCATCTGGGAGTGAACAGGAAGCCAGTGTAGGAATTTAAGTAAAAAGTGTTGTACGGTCATAACAAGAACAGGTGGATAATTCTGGCAGTAGTTTTCCAGACAGAGATAAAAAATGCCCTTCTTATGGTTGAGTCAGTGACTAGCACTACATTAATGTTACTCATCCCTTCATTCTTTGCACCTCTTCCTACTGCAAGACCTACATGCTGAATTGTTTTTTTAGGAACTTCTTAGCATTTGAAATATTGATTTAAAAAAATCGTAATACCTTTGCAGCACAGCCAGTGGTTGAATGTGCTCATTGCAGTCATTGAGCTTCTAAATCCCACCCAATAGCTATGGGTCTTTCACAAAGAGCAGACTGCATTTCTCTCAGGTTTTAATCTTTCGTTTGATGGTGAGGATGGAGGAGAAGACAACTGACCCCACCACATTTTCAATCTACATGTTCACTGCTTTAATTGGTTAACTCTAACTATGGTCCCATATACCATATACAAAAGTATCATATATATCCTAGTATATTACCCAAAGCTTGCTTTGACTTTGCAAACAAATATGCAACTGTTTACTAGAAGCAGGTTACACAGTCTCCATTGACCACTAGACTGTACATGCCACCTTCTCTGACTTGTTCACTCCATGCACAAGTCTCTAGCTACATTGCCCAGTTTGAGAGGGGTTATGCCTATTATGCCCAATTAATCCACTGCCTCAAGCATCCAACTGCTGTTGTAATTCTATTCCAAGTCAATAACTGTACAGTATACTGGCCAACACAGCAGCTATGAGTAAACCAACTGATTTATGGAAGTGCTTTAAAATAGCTAAAGTATGACAGGCACAGAGTGAAAATCAATTCGATTTTACCAATTCCATAGCATCAAAAAATTAAGCTCATCAGTAGCATCAAGATTTGAGAGGGGGAGGGGGAGAGAATCTACTCATTTTTAGGAATAGCTTTTGCAAAAAATGAGTTTGTGCTGGCTTCTTCAAACTACTATACCTATAACTATCAACTGATGTAGCTTTCGAATTAAGCACTGGGGAGGACGTTCTCTTCCAGTGGTCTACCATAAAGGCTTTCTATATAAACCTACGTTCAAAGTTCCAACAAGCATCACTCCTAAACATTTCCTCTTAAAGTCTCCCACCACCTGAACATCACATTTTCAACATTCACAACACAACCACATGGGCATTGCATGGGAACAGGAGACAAGAACTGCCTTCTAGGATCAGATGAAGGCCCATCTAGTCTAGCATTCCATTCTTGACCATGGCCAGATGCCTCCAGGAGTTCACAAGAGGGCAGGAGGGGGTTCTTCTCCCCAGTTGTCATTGTTTTCCCCTACTATCTGGCATTCACTGTATTAAGAGTTCCACAGATATCATAGCCAATACCAATTGATAGGCCTGTTCCCTATGAATTCATCTGATTGTAAGTCATTTAAATTAGTGGCCATCACTACATATTGTGGTAATGAATTCCCTAAGCTAATGTTATCTGTCACCTACTCCTTCAAGGCCATAAGTAGCTAGGTGTCATAGGTTTCAAATTCTGATCCCAGAGGAATATTAGAAGAGCACTTTGCTCTACATGCCTTCTTAACAACTTCTATATTCCAGACACCGTGACTCTCAAGAAGAGCTACTTTAACTTGTTATTAAAGGTTAGAATGTTGGACTATGACCTGGGAGACCAGGGTTCGAATCCCCACACAGCCATGAAGCTCCCTGGGTGACCTTGGGCCAGTCACTGCCTCTCAGTCTCAGAGGAAGGCAATGGTAAACCCCCTCTGCATACCGCTTACCATGAAAACCCTATTCGTAGGGTCGCCATAAGTCGGGATTGCCTTGAAGGCAGTGCATTTTCCAAAGTCAGCAAGGTAAATTGAGATAAGCTCTCTCTTCTAAGCAACAGAGGGAAAGGGAACTCAAAACTTGACCACAATGAGGTATGACAGACGTGGCCAGAAACAAAAGAACGTTAATGCTCAGGGGGAAAAGGGTGTTATTTGCACACAAGATTGACTGTTAAAAGGAGGGCAGAATTTTGTAGCTAGAGAAATGCAGTTCTAACTTTCCAGAGTCTTTTTTAAAAAGTTCTCAGAACTATTTCCAGCTGCTTAAAGTTGAGGAGGGTTCCTGAGGATACCATCTCACCCTTAGCTAATATCCACTAACAGAACTGTACTCTATAAAACAGCATCCTCATTTTTGACAAGCAGAATTGTAATTCACAAAATTTTAAAGGTTGTCTTTTAGAATCTGGGGTCTGTATTATGCCACTGCCTAATATTCCACTGTCCAAAATAATACTGTGATAACCATTGGGTGAAAAATGCTAGCCCAGGAACATCAGTGAGGTAGTGAGAAAATGTCATGGTTCTCACTCCCTTTCTTGTGTGTGCATGTACAACAAGAAACCTTAATGCGCATCCCTACTGAATGAAATCCTTGGTCAGGGCAGTATGAACCGCTCAGCTTTCTCAGTCCCACTCCTTGGCTATATGCCACATATGTAGCATATGATAGAGGGTCCAAAAATTGAGAATCAGAGGAGTCTCAAAAAGGAAAACATCTCCCAGATCTCATTCATTCTGAACTACAAGGACTATGTTCCCTATTCTTATAAGGGTCTTAAGGGCCAAACCATCAACTTCACAGGCTAGAGCAAGGTTTAGACCACCTAAGAAAGCATTATTGTATGAGAGGAAACCCACACACATACATACACACCATGCCAGAGAAGAAGAAAGTAACCCACACAGTAGTAATTTCCAGCTCCATCTTCATTCCTGATGCACAAATCCAGATATATCAGGATCTGAAGTGATTTTAGGGATTGCTTATCAGGGTTGATAAAAATCATGCTTTTTAAAAATATATGTAAAAATCAGACTTTTTCATTTAAATCTGATTTTTTTATTTAAATCAGACTTCAATGTTTTACTGGATGAGTTTCAGTTGGTTCAGCTCGAGGAAGTGGACAAGGTGCTTGGACAGGTACGTGAAACTACATCGCTACTAGATCCTTGCCCCTCTTGGCTAATAAAACGTAGCAGGGATGGAACATCTGGTTGGGCCAGGGAAGTGATAAATGCCTCTTTACGAGAGGGAGTGGTCCCGGGCTGTCTGAAGGAGGCAGCAGTAAGACCACTCCTGAAAAAACCTTCCTTGGACCCGGAAAATTTCAACAGCTACAGACCAGTAGCAAATGTTCCATTCCTGGGCAAGATCTTGGAACGAGTGGTTGCTGGCCAGCTCCAGGCGCTATTGGATGAAACTGATTATCTAGATCCGTTTCAATTGGGGTTTCGGCCCGGTTTCGGCACTGAGACAGCCTTGGTCGCCCTGTATGATGACCTATGTCGGGAGAGGGACGGAGGGAGTGTAACTCTGTTGATCCTCCTTGATCTCTCGGCGGCTTTTGATACCATCGACCATGGTATCCTTCTGGAGAGGCTTGCGGAGTTGGGAGTCGGGGGTACTATTTGGCAGTGGTTCCGCTCCTACTTAGCGGGTCGTCTCCAGAGGGTTGTGCTTGGGGAACATTGCTCGACACTGTGGGCTCTGCAATGTGGAGTCCCACAGGGTTCGGTTCTGTCTCCCTTGCTTTTCAACATCTATATGAAGCCGTTGAGTGCGGTCATCAGGAGCTATGGAGTGCGTTGCCACCAGTACGCTGATGACACGCAGCTCTATTTCTCCTTTTCATCTTCCTCAGGTGAGGCTGTCGATGTGCTGAACCGTTGCCTGACTGCGATAATGGACTGGATGAGAGCTAACAAACTGAGGCTCAATCCAGACAAGACTGAGATGCTGCTGGTGAACGGTTTCCCGGATCGGATGGTGGATATACACCCTGTCCTGGATGGGGTTACACTCCCCCTAAAGGACCGGGTTCGTAGTCTGGGGGTTCTTTTAGATCCTTCCCTGTCACTTGAGGCCCAAGTGGCATCGGTGGCACGGAATGCTTTCTACCAGCTTCGGCTGGTAGCCCAGCTACGTCCCTATCTGAGCAGGGAGGACCTAACATCAGTTGTACATGCTCTGGTAACCTCACGACTGGACTACTGCAATGCGCTCTACGTAGGGCTGCCTTTGAAGACAGTTCGGAAACTACAGCTTGTCCAAAATGCAGCGGCCAGATTAATAACGGGGACCAGGCGGTTGGAACACATAACACCTGTTCTGGCTCGCTTGCACTTGCTGCCAATATGCTTCCGGGCTAGATTCAAAGTGTTGGTTTTGACCTATAAAGCCCTATATGGCACGGGACCACAATACCTATCGGAACGCCTCTCCCGATATGAACCCGCTCGTACACTACGCTCCATATCGAAGGCCCTCCTCCGAGTTCCGTCTCATAGGGAGGCTCGGAGGACCTAGGGCCTTCTCAGTGGTGGCCCCCGAACTGTGGAACAGTCTCCCCAAACAGGTGCGTATGGCGCCGACATTGCTCTCCTTTCGGTGCCAGGTTAAGACTTGCCTCTTTGCTATGGCGTTTTAATATGTAACTCGTTTTAGTTTTAAATTTTGTAGTAATTGTTTTTGATTTCTTGTTTTATATATGTTTATGCTGTATTTATTATGAGATCTGAGATGTTTTGTATTTTTATATTCTGTTGTTCACCGCCCAGAGAGCTAATGCTAGTCGGGCGGTATATAAATCTAATAAAATAAATAAATAAATAAAATTTTTCTTAAAACATTTACCAAAAAAAGGCCAAAGGTATCATCATGAGTGCTAATTATACAACCTCTAATTATATTCTACGAATATGTTAACAGCAGTTTATGGAGATGGGAGATAACCTGATCAGTCCTATTCTGCAGATTGTACACATGAAGTGCACTCTCTCTCTCTCTCTCTTGTTCTCTCTCTAGCTCTTGCTCTCTCAAGACCTTGCCTCTCTCTAAATCCAAAGATAGAGAAGGTCATTGAATAGAGAATTTGGGGAGATGGACTTCATCTGAACAAGGAGGAGACCTCTTCTGGAAGTGTAGAGATCATGTTTTCTTCCTTTGGACTAATTTGTTTTACTTGGTATTTCTTTTCCAAACAATGAACAAGGAAGACAAAGTTGAAGAAGACTGAGTCAACTGTACTACCCAATATTTTAAGTTTCTCATGTTGACTTGGTTGAAATTTTATTTTTTAAAGAACATTTGTTGTTATATGCCTTCAAGTCGATTACAATTTATGGCGACCCTATGAATCAGCGACCTCCAAGAGCATCTGTTATAAACCACCCTGTTCAGATCTTTTAAGTTCAGGTCTGTGGCTTCCTTTATGGAATCAATCCATGTTGTTTGGTCTTCCTCTTTTTCTACTCCCTTCTTTATTTCCCAGAATTATTGTCTTTTCTAGTGCCTTCTCATTATGTGTCCAAATTATGATAACCTCACCTTCATCAGTTTAGCTTCTAGTGATACATTAATCTGAAAACTGAAATAGTTAACCATTCAAAAATGCATGCGCATGTTTTGTTAATGTTGTTGTTCGTTGAAAAAGAAAACTAACCAGAAGAATAAACAATCTTACAGTATTAGTACAATTTAAAAGCCTGTTTGGTGAAAAATATAATGATTAGAATAATAGAATAGTAGAGTTGGAAGGGATCTACAAGGCCATGGAGTCCAACCCCCTGCTCAATGCAGGAATCCAACTTAAAGCATACCCGACAGGTGGCTGTCCAGCTGCCTCTTGAATGCCTCCAGTGTTGGAGAACCCATCACCTCCCTAGGTAATTGGTTCCATTGTCGTACCACTCTAAAAGGAAGTTTTTCCTGATGTTCAGTTGTAATCTGGTTTCCTGTAACTGACCCTCCTCTGTGCGACAATATTTCAAGTACTTGAAGAGCGCTAGCATATATCCCCTCAGTCTTCTTTTCTCAAGGCTAAACATGCCAAGTTTTTTCAATCTCTCCTCACTGAGCTTTGTTTCCAATCCCCTAATTATCCCTGTTGCCCTCCTCTGAACCTGTTCCAGTTTGTCTGCATCCTTCTTAACGTGCGGTATCCACGGTGTCCAGAACTGGATGCAGTATCAAGGTGAGTCCTAACCAGTGCTGCATAGAGGGGAACTAATACTTCACGCAATTTGGAAACTATACTTCTGTTAATGCAGCCTAAAATAGCATTGCCTTTTTTGCAGCCATATCACGCTGTTGGCTCATATTCAGGTTACGATCAACAACAATTCCAAGATCCTTCTCACATGCAGCATTTCTGAGCCAAGTATCCCCCACCTTATAACTGTGCAGTTTGTTTCTTTGCCTAGGTGTAAAACTTTGCATTTACCCCTGTTAAATTTCATTCTGTTGTTTTCAGCCCAATGATCCAGTCTATCAAGCTCACTTTGAATTTTGTTTCTGTCCTCCAGGGTATTAGCTATCGCTCCCAATTTTGTATCATCTGCAGATATGGTAAGCGTTCCCTGCACCTCCTCATCCAAATCATTAATATAAATGTTGAAAAACACTGGGCCCAGGACCGAGCCCCGCGGTACCTTGTTTGTTACCTCCCTCCACTTAGAGAAGGAACCACTTGAGTGCAATTCTGTAGCTAACCATGGATCCACTTGATAATTGTTCCATCCCATCCACATTTAGTTAGCTTGCTAATCAGAATATCATGGGGCACTTTGTCAAAAGCTGGACTGAAGTCAGGATATGTCCACAGCCTTCCCACAGTCTACCAGGGAGGTTATCCGATCAAAAGATGAGATAAGATTAGTCTGGCAGAGTATGTTCTTATTAAATCCATACTGGCTTCTAGCAATCATTGCATTATTTTCAAAGTATTTACAGACTGACCGCTTTATAATCTGCTCCAGAATTTTCCCAGGGATTGATGTCAGGCTGACTGGTCTGCAGTTCCCAGGTTCTTCTTTTTTGCCCATTTTGAAGATAGGGACACTAGCCCTCCTCCAGTCATCTGAACATCTTACTTGAACAACAATTGGAGCTCGTTCAACTCCTGAATGACTTCACAAGCTCATTCTGCTTTAGTACTAAAACGACCAAATATCATCCAATCTTTTGATGAAAATTAATCTGAAAACAATTCAGAATAATTGCTTAGTGTATCTACCTTCTAATGAAACATACATCTCTGAATATGTATTAAGGTTGTATAAAACAATAATGTACTTTGACTAAAAAATGATTAAATAGAATCTTCCTCACGCGTGAATAGTGATTTAAACTGTGATTTAAATCATTAATTTTAGCAACTTAAAACATGATTTAAATCATTATTCAAATCAATTTCATTTAAATCAGATCAAACCTATGCCTTATTAACACTGGAGAACACCTACATTTTATTTTAGATCCAAAAATAAGATCTAAGGCAGCCTTGCAAGGAAATTCACCAAAATTACTAGTCCTCCAAATCCTATTTTTACTATTCTGGCTTCCTACACATACCAACATCAGTCATCCTCCAAGGCACAATAAACAGAATAGAACTAACTCCTTTCTAGTTTTAAAACCTGGAGGCACCCAGGTAACGAACTATTAACAAGCCTCATCAAAAGCAAAGTCTAAACTGTGGTGCACACACACTTCTTACCATTCATGTGTCCTCAATGCTAGATTCCCAAAACTCGTAAACACTAAAGTCAAGCTGCTTACTGAACAACCAGCATTCCTGACATTGAAGAGAAGGAAAGTGAAGTGAATAAAAATCAGGTTTGCAGCGCTTGGTTATCATTTCAGCACCTTTGGTGCATTGACTCATTTGTTCCAAGCACCCACAGCAAAATGTCAGTCTCACTGCTATCCAGAAATGAAACAGATTTGCTTTGAAATGCAAAAGGTTATGGGGAAAACAGAGAAAGCCAGATTTTTAAAAAACTGAAATATAACCTATTTATTAGCTCTTCAAAATGTTTCTCTGGCAACAGTCTGCACCAGAAAAACTGAAGGAGGGGAGAAAGGGCTTTGTGAGATCTATAAATAGCAGCTTGAATACCTCAGTTCAACCGATCAAAGGATAACCTTCATTCCCCACCATGTAGGCTCTCTCAAACCATCCCTTTTTTAATGATATCATAGAAAAACAAAGCCTTAATTTTATGGAGATTAAGTCTCTTAATGAATTCTACTCCCACTGAAAAACATTTAAATGACCTATTTTGATGGTGAAAACCTGCCTACCATTGTTTCACATGATCTTTTGTTTCTTTTTCTAAAAACAAAACAAAAACAGAATCATTAACTGTTCCGAGAGGGGACAGAGATAGTGAGACAATTCCAAACCAACACATACTTATATCAGCTGAGGATAGCTGGGGGGGGGGGGAGGAATCTTGGACCTTTTGCGAAGACAGGGGAAAGCTAGATGTCTCCATTAAAAGTTAATGAAGGATTTCCACATATTCTCTGGGTATGGAAGAGGGTCTCAAGACCTGTGCTTAGAATTAATTCAACTATTATGCAACAACATTAAATATTCTATCCTGAAAATGACGACCTCTTCAGGCACTGTTCTCATTCACTTCTCATAAAAATAACGCTTGGCACTTAAATCAGCACATAGGTGTAACCTTCATGCAGACTTCTGGGGTGCATTTGGACCCCAGGTGCACTTTTCACTGTGTAATTTACACATAAGTAGAGGGATGCAGGGCTGTGGAGTCGGAGTCGTGGAGTTGGAGTCGGGAGCAATTCTGGATGGAGTCGGAGTCGGGAGTAATTTTGGGTGGAGTCGGAGTCAGAGTCGAAGTCGGGAGCAATTTTGGGTGGAGTTGGAGTCGGAGTTGGAGTCGGAGTTGGAGTCGGACAGTGGAAAAATAGAGGAGTCGGAGTCGAAGGTTTGGCATACCGACTCCACAGCCCTGGATGCCCTTCTAAGACACAGTCACAAATGTTAACCTATACAATGTTTCCAAATTCCAGCCAGTTACCACTTACTGTTTTCCTTCTGAAAATAAAATAAAAAAATCTGGGGTCCAAATAGATCCCAGCAAAAAGCCCTGGGGGCAAGCGTCTGCCTCAGACGCACTTTCATTGTGCAATTTACATGAGTAGACCTTCAGGGTTGTCCTTCTAGGGCACTGTCACATTCAACATCCCCAAATTTCAGCCAGTTACCATTTTCTTTCTGGAAACTGTCAAGAATTCTCACTGGGGGGGATCAACTCCCAAGCCCAGGGCAATTGATCTTGGCCAGGCACAACCCATGCCTCCCTTACCAAGACTGAGTTAAACCAACGACAACCCTGCAAGGGAGGTAGACTGCCACCACCCCTTACACCTGGTCAGCCACTCTGGGCCAAGGGAAACACAAAGCGCCAGAAATAGACCTGCCAAGGATTCCAAAAGACAACAGCCGAAGATTCACTCCTTGTCTTCCAGCCTTAAGGCAAAATACCCAACTATATGGTAGTCTGCCGCTAAATGGCCAAGGTGCTGGATTCAGAGCCAAATTTCCCCCGAAATGAACACACACTGGTAAATAAGAGGTAGCTTTATTAGAATAAAATATAAGTGCAAAAATATAGCAGCAAAATAATTCCTTAAACCAAATACCCCTAGGGTTAGGTAAAATACAAACGCAGAGAGTTCAAGTGACAAGCAAAAATAACAAATCTGTCTAGTATAGCCTATTCTATACTCACACAATGTAGGAAAACAAGCAGAGTAACTTCATGGTTCCACACCTCCCCTAAGATATATAGCCTGGATAGCACATGGAAGATTGAACCCCAACATGAGGTAGCACCAAGAAGTATGGGGGAACAAAGACCCAGAATCTTGGTTCTACTTTTATGGGAAAAAGCCCAGCAACAGCCAGGAATTAATTAGCCAATTACGGGATTTTCTGATGATGAAATCTTCCAGAACTTTCACACCTAACGGTCACATGCTTCTCCAACCTTCCCAGGCCTATAGCCTTGAGGTACCAGTCTCAGGCTGATAAGCAGGTGCTCTTATTCACTGCCTAATTAACTGAGTTCAGCTGTGAGAGGCCCTAATTCAGGTAAGATGTTCCCCCCACAATTGCTTGCCACAGAACCATTTTAGTTAACAACCTTAACAACCCAGGCATTCTTGACAGAAACAAAAGTAGTGGGGTCCAAATATATCCCAGCAAAAAACCCTGGGCGCAAATTGTGTTTTTTACTCAATATGCATAGGGAAGGGGCCAACTCAGAAAAAAAATCTACCTCCTCTGAATAAGTGTTTTTTGGCTCATGCTGCTTTGGTATTCTCAAGCACACTTGTGTTTACAGCACAGACAAAAACAGTCTCTTGGGGACTAAGTTACCCCATCCTTCAATTGAACATTTCATTGGGATTTACCACAAAGACAGCCAGTGTGATTTTTTGCTGGGTCTGCATGAAGGAGTCTCAATTTGGCCTATGAGGCTGTCAAAGTGGCCCAACAGCTACTAAGGATCTGGCCTGCCAGGCTAAAAAGGTTCCCCAATCCCATTACTGCATTTTTTGACTCAGAGTAGACCCACTGACCAGTTTAATTCTATTGCTTTCAATGGGTCTGTTATTCTAAATATGACTTCATATAGATTATCTCAGTAACCCTTACAAATAGCCATATGATACAAGACAAGGGACAAAATTCAATTTAAAGGAAACCTTTGGATTTTGTAGTCCATTGCTGCCTCTTAATCTTGAAAAAGGTGTGGCTTAATAACCATACATTCCTATAATTCCTATAATAACCATACATTCCTATAATTCATGTAAGAAATTCTTAAAATGGTTAAAGAGAGAAGGAAAGCAAAAGCAAAAGGAGATGGAAACACAGTCAGAACCCTAAATGCAACAATACAGCAACTAGTACGTAGGGACAAAAAGAACTATTACAATAGTTACTGTATAGAAATAGAAGAGGACAACAAAAAGGGAAGAACAAGAGCCCTGTTCCAAAAGATTAGAGAAATGAAAGGGAAATTTAAACCATGACTAGGGATGTTGAATAATCAACAGGAAAACACACTGACTGACCGAGATGAAATAAAAGGAAGATAGAAGCAATACACTGAGGAACTCTATAAAAGAGATGCCAGGATGACAGATTCATTCACGGAGGAACCGTATGATGAAGAACCAGAAATTTTAGAATGCGGGGTGAAAGCTGCTCTTAAAATACTTGGAAGAAACAAATCACCAGGAATAGATGGCATACCAATGGAGTTGCTACAAGCTACTGAGACTGAATCTGTCCACATTTTGACAAAATCTGTCAAGAAATATGGAAAACTAAACAATGGCCCACAGACTGGAAGCGTTTAATAAACATCCCAATTCCAAAGGAAGGAAATCCCAGGGAATGCAGTAATTATCGAACTATTGCCTTAATATCCCATGCTAGTAAAGTAATGCTCAAGATTCTACAACAAAGGCTCTTACCATATATGGAGCGAGAAATGCCAGATGTCCAAGCTGGATTTAGAAAGGGAAGAGGCACCAGCGATCATATCACAAACATACATTGGATAATGGAACGGACCAAGGAATTTCACACTGACCTAGATTACAGCAAAGCCTTTGACTGTGTAGATCATGAAAAACTACGGAATGCTTTAAAAGAAATGGGGGTGCCACAGCATCTGATTGTCCTGATGCGCAACCTATACTCTGGACAAGAGGCTACTGTAAGGACAGAATATGGAGAAACTGATTGGTTGCCCATCGGAAAGGGTGTGAGACAGGGGTGTATTTTATCACCCCTTTTATTTAATCTGTACGCAGAACATATCATACGGAAAGCGGGATTGGACCAAGATGAAGGAGGTGTGAAAAGTGGAGGGAGAAATATCAATAATTTAAGATATGCAGATGATACTATACTAGTAGCAGAAACCAGTAATGATTTGAAAGAAATGCTGATGAAAGTTAAAGAGGAAAGCACAAAAGCAGGACTACAGCTGAACATCAAAAAGACTAAAGTAATGACAACAGAAGATTTATGTAACTTTACAGTTGACAATGAGGACATTGAACTTGTCAAGGATTATTATCAAGAGAAAATCAACTCATTTGAAATGTGGTGTTGGAGGAGAGCTTTGCGGATACCATGGACTGCGAAAAAGACAAATAATTGGGTGTTAGAACAAATTAAACCAGAACTGTCACTAGAAGCTAAAATGATGAAACTGAGGTTATCACACTTTGGACACATAATGAGAATACATGATTCATTAGAAAATATAATAATGCTGGGAAAAACAGAAGGCAGTAGAAAAAGATGAAGGCCAAACAAGAGATGGATTGATTCCATAAAGGAAGCCACAGACCTGAACTTACAAGATCTGAACAGGGTGGTTCATGACAGATGCTATTGGAGGTCGCTGATTCATAGGGTTGCCATAAGTCGTGTTCGACTTGGAGGCACATAACAACAAGAAGAAATGCCTCACTGTATCTGATGGAACTCACTTCCAAATAAAAATGTACACTTAAGAGTATGTTCAAAGATAACAAGAGATAGGCTTAAAAACCAATTATCTCCTAGCTTATAAAAGATTATATGCAACATTTTATTAAAATGCCAGCTTCCCTTTGTCAAACATCTGGTGTTAATGTGTTAAGTTTCTTCAAGTAAAACATTTTAAAAGTAATCTGCAGAACAGAAACAGTGATTTGGGTTCCATGCAATAATGCTGCTCAGCGTTCTGCCCTATTTTACCAGCTCCAGAACCAGAGCACTCTATCTTTCTCAAACTTTCACCCTGGTGACATAAAGGTGCTAAAGCCTTAAAATACTATTTCAACCTCTTCTGTATTAAATTAGTGCTAAATAAGTTAGGGTAAATCAAGTAAATACATAATACATTGTTTTCTTATAGATCTCACAACAGTCGCTCAGGATTGGAATTCTTCAGGAATTCCATTAATTTATTGGTTTGCCTCTTCTAAATTCCTAATTGCCACACAATCTTCTTTAAAAAAACATATCCAGTTTAAACAGAATTACCCATTTAACTTCAAGTCCTTCAGTTCAAATGCCTAAACTTCTATCTTCTTGTCAACAATGTTTCGGGGTGACTCTCTCTGTCTCTCAGGATTCAAATTATTTCCCTTTCTTTAGGCAACTACAAACCTGTAATCCTAAACATTCAATATGGTTAGGTTTTCTACCCACTCTTATTAATCTAATTTTTCTTCCTTAGCATCAGGGCTGTGGAGTCGGAGTCAGAGTCGGAGTCGTGAGGAATTTTGGGTGGAGTCGGAAGAAATGTACCGACTGCGACTCCTTCATAAATGGCAAATGTATATTAACTAGTAATAACAAATTTACTGTAGTAAAATGGTAGCAGAAGGCATTTCATCACCACCACGTGAATCCAGAGCTTGGAAAAGTTACTTTTTTGAACTACAACTCCCATGAACCCAATCCCTGGGACTGATGGGAGTTGTAGTTTTAAAAAGTAACTTTTCCAAGCTCTGGATTCACATGGTGGTGATGAAATGCCTTGTGCTACCATTTTACTACAGTAAATTTGTTATTACTAGTTAATATACATTTGCCATTTATGAAGGAGTCGGAGTCGAACAGTAGAAAAATAGAGTTGGAGTCGAAGGTCTGGCATACCAACTCCACAGCCCTGCTTACCATTGGCAGTTATGAGAATATTGATAGCCAGACCTTTAGCTTCTTAGCTGAAACAGCTGCTGAACCTTTTGAAAGACCCTAACGAAAGACACAAAACAATGTCCACCACACACCTCTAAAAATCATTTGCTCCCATTTAGTGGTGGCATGGCACACAAAGGTAATTTGTACCTCCCAGGTCAGAAAAGAGCCAGATAAATTTCGGCTGGGGAAAAGGGTCCTGTGGACAAGTAGCATCGTTAGGATATAAAAAATGGGTGCTTCTTTTTACATTTAGTACAAGGATGGTGCAGTGAATAGAGTAGTGGACTTGGACTAGGAAGATCTCAGTTCAAATCTTCATTCAGCTATGAAGCTCAACAGCAGTGTAATCGTATGTATGACTACACAGAAAGACCCACTGAGTTCAACGAGACATGCTCCTAGTAAGTGTGCATACAAGGATGTGGAATCTTTGACTCTCCAGATGTTACTGGACTCCAGCTCCCTTCAGTCCCAGCCAGGAACCTAGTCAGGGATTATGAGAATTGCTACTGGAAAGGATTGCTGCTCTAGGTAACTCTGGGCCAACCACATACTCCCAGGCCAGGGGTAATGTTGAACTTCAGCTCCCATCAGTCCCAGTCAGCATGGTGAATGGTCAGGGATGATTGTTATAGTCCAGCAACAACTGGAGGGCACTGTTGTCTAGCTCTGTTTAAGGCTAACTTATTTCACAGGATTGCTGCAAGGATAAAATGGGATAAAATGTGAGATATAAATATCATCACAACAAGATGAACTATTTCAGAGAGAGTATTTTTAGCTTATAGTACAGAATATCAAGCACAAACCAAATTCTCTCTATGGACCATATCTCTGGATTACAGAGGTTTAAAAAAAGGATGATAAAAGCAGAGTACTTTGAACAATAGAATGGCCACAATGAGGCTGGGGAGCTGTGCAATAAGTAGGTAGAAGTTGTATCAAAAGGATTGTGCTAGATTTTGTTTTTCCTAGGGATTAAAGCACTGGTCTTGACACGAACCTTCCCTGGCTATAACTTTTCAAAGGATGGTGGCTTAATATGTCAATGGGGAAAGGTAGAGAGGTGTGCAAGTCCATGGTTAACATCTCATGGAAAGGAGACAGGGCCACGGTCACTGAAGTAGATCCATCTGAGAGATGGTGTTATTCAAGTTCTCAGTTCTAAAAAGATTTTAGTACGCAGCTTACAGGCTTACAGGAAACAGAAAGGCAACACTGAACTCAAACCAGGATACTTTACAAATTTGACCGCTATATGAGTAAATATTTTATTCCTCAATCTATGTGGATCCTAAGATGCTCACAGAAGATTAGACTAAACAATAGTGCCTTAATATTTACAAAAATGACTGCAATGTAGGGTTTATGTTGCCTAGAATTACAAGATTAATATATGGCGTACTAACCTTTTGAGCTTGTTTAGTCTACAAATTCTCCCAGTTTTAAAAAGACAGGCAAACTGAAAAAGAAAGTAGACAAAACTGCCTAGAAAATGAGCAATGAAATGAGTTTTGAGTAGCTAAGAAATTCCAATCCTAACAGGGCCTCCTCCATGATGCGCATAGCATTCCTTAATTGGAGAAAATGTGAATGAATTAGTTCAGGATAACATACCGCATAAGACACCCTTGACTACTGTGCTACAGATATGTTGCATGACTGCAGGTAAATCACTCTGAGTGGAAGCACATGTTTTATTTAACAATCATACTACTTGTCATTAGGATTTTCTGATAAAGCACCAGTATTTCCGAGATCTGAAAACATCCTAAGAAATTCAATTAACTCAGCATTTCAAATTGAAAATGAAACGGACTGTCTTCAAGTCGATCCCGACTTATGGCTACCCTACGAATAGGGATTTCATGGTAAGCAGTATTCAGAGGGGGTTTACCACTGCCTCCCTCTGAGGCTAGTCCTCCCCAGCTGGCTGGGGCCTGCTCAGCTTGCTACAGCTGACATTTCAAATTAGGCTCATAAATTAAAACAAATACATTAAATTATACCATATAGTCAGTCACTTGTTTGATCACCTAGTGCCAAGTAAGAATGGACTTCTGGCAACCAAACAGGAAAGCTTTTAGAAATTTAAAAGGATTTTTTAAAAAATAGCTCTCTTCCCGGCTGTTTGCTACAAATAACTTAAACCTTGGTGTGTGTGGCCAGGCAGGCTAGTTTTAAAAAAAGTGATCTAATTAATATATTTCATGGGATTATTTTGCAATGGTAGTAAAGCAATGGTGGGATGCCCTGAAATCCAATCCAAACCCTAAACCAAGAGTACTCCATAGGACTTGCCTCCTAATAAGAGATTGTAGGAGCCAACACACACACACACACTTCTGTTCTTAAATGGGGCTCCCAATGGCCTCCCATCCATCCAGAGGGCTAACCAGGCCCACAGCTTCAGAAGTCCTATAGCAACAAGTGTCCCCACATCATTCACTGAGGCCAGTCACAGGATCTGAAAGAGGTAGCATTTCTGCTGCAACAGCAGATGGAGGATTTATTATTTATTTATTTATTATTTGATTTATATCCCACCCTTCCTCTCAGCAGGAGCCCAGGGCAGCAAACAAAAGCACCAAAAACACTTTAAAACATCATAAAAACAGACATTAAAATACATTAAAACAAAACAACTTTGAAAACATTCTTTAAAAAAGCTTTGAAGACTTTTTTTTAAAAAAAGGTTAAACATATTATTTAAAAAAAAGTTTAAAAGGATATTAAAAAGCAATTCCAACACAGAAGCACACTGGCAAAAGGCCTCTACTTAAAAGGCTTGTTGAAAGAGGAAGATCTTCAACAGGCGCCGAAAAGATAGTAGAGATTGCACCTGCCTAATATTTAAGGGGAGGGAGTTCCACAGGGTAGGTGCTGCCACACTAAAGGTCCGTTTCCTATGTTGTACAGAATGGACCTCCTGATAAGATGGTATCTGCAGGAGGCCCTCACCTGCAGAGAGCAGTGATTGACTGGGTATATAAGGGATAAGATATGTATTTATGTATTTTAATTGTATTTTAAATTTATTTTAATGTTTTTGTGATTTTACTGTTTACTATTTTATTATGGACATGTTTGATTTTATTTTTGTAAGCCGCCCTGAGTGCCCTATTATAGAGTAGAAGGGTGGGATATAAAGGAAGGAAGGAAGGAAGGAAGGAAGGAAGGAAGGAAGGAAGGAAGGAAGGAAGGAAGGAAGGAAGGAAGGAAGTCTTTCAGGTATCCTGGTCACAAGCTGTAAAGGGCTTTGTACACCAAAACTAGAACCTTGAACTTGGCTGGGTATATAAGGGATAAGATATGTATTTATGTATTTTATTTGTATTTTAAATTTATTTTAATGTTTTTGTGATTTTACTGTTTACTATTTTATTATGGACATGTTTGATTTTATTTTTGTAAGCCGCCCTGAGTGCCCTATTATAGGGTAGAAGGGCAGGATATAAAGGAAGGAAGGAAGGAAGGAAGGAAGGAAGGAAGGAAGGAAGGAAGGAAGGAAGGAAGGAAGGAAGGAAGGAAGGAAGGAAGGAAGTCTTTCAGGTATCCTGGTCACAAGCTGTAAAGGGCTTTGTACACCAAAACTAGAACCTTGAACTTGGCCCGGTAGCAAATGGGCAGCCAGTGCAGTTCTTTCAGCAGTGGGGTGACATGCTGGCGATACCCTGCCCCAGTGAGCAGTCTCGCCACCGCATTTTGCACCAGCTGCAGCTGCTGGACCAACCTCAAGGGCAGCCCCACATAGAGTGCATTATAGTAATCCAGCCTGGAGGTTACCAGTGTGTGGATGACAACAGTGGTCAGGCTATCCCGGTCCAGAAACGGCCACAGCTGTTTTATCCGCCAAAGCTCGTAAAAGGCACTCCTAGCCCGAGGTCACCTGGGCCTCTAGCAACAAAGATGAATCTAGGAGCACCCCCAGACTATGGACCTGCTCTTTCAGAGGGAGAACGACCCCATCCAAAGCAGGCAACTTTTTGCACTGGGAATTTTTCTTCCCAGTGTAACTCAAAAACAAGGGGCAAGGAGTGCCCAATGCTACATGGAAGGGCTTGGGATGAACAAACATTTCTGCTCCTGCAGAAACCAGTGTGAGGCAAAATACATCAATGTTATAAGCCAAGGGGGAATAAAGTAGGTTGTTTGGTGTTGGCCATCAATTTGACAAAACAGTCATAAGGTGTTTCTTTTAAAACGTCTGCACATCTTGTGAGATGTTAATATTTTATAGGAGTGGTAAATCTGAATATTGAAGGTTTAATCTTTTTTTAACCTTTCATACATAATCCAGTTCCCTTCAGGCTAGCAAGATAAAAAGAAATACTGCCAACTTTTAATTATGAGACAGTTATTGATACTACAGCATAACTAATTTGCGTGGTCCAAAATGACAGAGCAAGAACTGCTATGTGCCACTATGAGTCAAGCATTCTGAGGTGGTCTTCTCTAGGTGCTTGAGTACTGATGATTTAAGGGGAGACCCCAACCACGTGGGTGGACTCTGCTCCATGTTCTTCACCTCTAATAACAGTGGCTGCCCAGCTGAAAGTAGAGAGAAGCCTCTTATGGCTTCTGATGGCCACAGTGAAAGGGGCTTGGGAGAGCCAAAAGAAAATGAAGGAGAGTCTGTGTTTTCCTTCAGAAGCAGTAGTCAAAAAAACCTTTTCTGTGTAAGTGCCAGTTTTAGAAATAGTGACTTCCTAAATTAAAATTTCAGGAATGACTGAGCACACATATCGTTGACATTACAAACTGACATATAGCGAAAAAAGCAAATGTTTAAATGCAACTAATCAGTTTCTGATAGTCATGATGAAATTTTCCTCCTCCCTTTTTAATGTGCCTAGTATTAGGGTCCTTCTGGACCTAAGCATACTCACTTCTAACCAGAACTCTGTCACCAAAATAATTCCTCTTTCTTGGTGTTCAGACAGTTTGATACCCCAAATATCTACATTGGTTTCTCACCTGCTCCCAGATCCAGCATAACCTCTTTGTTCTTAATTTCAAAAGCCCTCCTTGGCCTTGTCCCCTTAATTTTCCATCCTTGTATCCCAATACATTATTGCACATGACCTTCAGTCCTGTAACTCTACCATCTTAAACTACCTAAAAGTCTCCTTTTCCTCCAAACACTTTGCCCTCACTGCCCCTTATGGCTGGAATTTACACCACAAACACCTACTTCATGCTACTTATCCTTCTATCCTCCACAAAACCTTTATATATTATATAAAGTCTTTGATGGCCCTTTTGTTTTAATCCCATACAGAACCTAACTCGGGAGTAGCCAACATGGTGCCCTCCAGATATCATCAGCCTATAAATCCCATCAACCCCAGCCAGAATAGCCAATGGTCAGGAATGGTGGGAATTGGAAACCAGCAACATCTGGAGGGCACCACATTGGCTATCACTGGTGTAACTGAATCCATTTGCTTCCCCAACTATCTTTGTCCCATCTCCCCCCTTCCCCACTTTCCCTCTCTTGCCTGCCCATATAGAATTTTACATTGCTTTTCAGAGCAGGGACCCATCTCTTTTTATCATGCAATGAAGATATAGATACGGACTACTAGTAGGAGTAATGTTATTAATTAATCTAGAACATCTATCTTCCTTTTCTGCTCAAGTAAACAAGAGACAATAAAACTTAGTATCCAATAAAAATATAAGAGAGCCACTGAAGTGTATGTGACAAGCCCCTGTTCCTCAAATGTTATTGTTATGTTCCAGTGTGTATACTCAGCCTCCCCTTTTGTTTTCAGAGTTAGTATGTTGTAGATTGTCAAGACTAGGACCTGGAGGGGCAGGGTTCAAATCTCCACTCATCTATGAAGCTCACTGGGTAACTTTAGGCCAGTCACTATCTCTCCAACTAACCTACCTCACAGGGTTGTTTTGACGATAAAATACAGGGGAAAGAGGGGAAGCAAACCATGTATGCCAATTTCAGCTCTTTGAAAGCAAGGTGGAATATAAATGAAAATATGCAGATAAACCCATAATAATTTCAGTAAAAGAGTCTACCCTGAGTCTAACCATTTATTTACTCAAATGTAAAAGGGAGGAAATACTAAGACTATGGTTGGATTGTTAAGAGGTTCATCATAGATAGAGATCATTACTTCAAAGAAACTGGTCCAATACTGTGTACTATTATACAGCGGTCCATAAAAACATTCATTTTGTAAAAAATTAAAATTGTCATTTTTAGATACATGTCAAGAGTTTGAATGGAAGATTGCAGATTAAGGGAAGACAATATAAATACATGAGAAAAAAAGGGGCTGCTATGGTTACAAAACACAAAGTTGTCCAGTTATATTTTTATATTTCATTTTATCTGGCTTATCTTAGCAAATAGACAGCTTTAAAACAAGAGCTATTAGAATTACCAAAAGTTGTCAGTATTGACCAAAGGCTGAAAACAGGCTTTATGGAGACTGTAATGCTCCCAGTGAAAGCAACAGCCCTGCCTGCCCCCTATTCCCCTTGAAACGTCCAGTAAAATACCCAGTAAACATTTGATGTCATCACATTTATGAGTTTTTCTGCCACTTCAAAAAAGCAGCCAATGAAGTGAAACAGGCAATTTCCCCCTACTTAAACCAATGCTGTCATTTTGGCTTTCTAAAGATTACCAGGGGAGAAAAGAGGAGACAAAATTCTACTCTCAGAAGCAGCCACACAATGTTTGTGTTGAACATACCATTTTCCTATATTCGTTTTAGATACAGAGCAGTAAGAGACGATTCTGCTGAGTAAATGATTTTAGCTGATGTTATATTAACATATTAACAAAAACTTCAATACATGTGCCTGAGGTATCAAAATGAAGCATGAAATAAACATATTGCCAGAAGGAAAGGCCATCCATCCATCCATCCATTCAAGAAAGCTAGTTCCCAGTATTTCATCCCTGTCCAACATGACCAAGAAACAGAACTCAAGATGGGACCATACAAAGAAATACTTGATTTTTCAATTACTGGGGCCTAGGGAACCTACTCAGTAGGGGTGTGCATCAGCTATTTGCACCCCAAAACACAAAGGTGATTCAGGGATGGTTCTCGCATTTTTTAGTAAGACTGCACAGTTAAGGCAAATTGAAGCAGATCAGGGTCTCCCTAAGTATCCAAGTAGCTCTGTGGCTTCAGTTCTTAAAAAAACCTACTGTCTGTTTTCCCCCTCATTTAAAATGAAACCAAATTGACTGGGGAAATGTGCAAAGTTCAAGAGGGGAGGTGGTGAAGTGATGGGTCAATATTTTGCTTTGACAGACAGGACCAGCTTTTAATCCTAGTAAATATTTTCTCCAGTGATTTTCCAATCATAGTGATTTGGGTGGAGGATTAAAATCTGCTTGTTTTTTCACACGGAACTATGCCTTCCCCTATTCAAATCAATGGAAAGATCTCACTTGTATCCCCAAAAATGGGAGACAGAACTGGAAGACAAGCACCTATAATTTTGATATTTCATCACCTGCTGAAAACATTTTCTTTCACCACACATTTTTAGAGAATTAATTTGATTCAGTGTTGGTCATTCTGTATTATTTTATAGTTTTACAATATTATTTTATTTCTTTTATTAACTGGAGGTTTATACGTATTCATAAAAACAGAATAAAATGTATATCTTTGAACAAGTAGCTTTCTGTGATCTATTAGGAAAACATAGACCTTTTTTTAAAAAATAAACGTTTGTAGTAAAAACAGCATGCTTTAGGTGTACGCATAAAAAGTTATTTTTCACACTAGAAGCATTCACGCACCACTTTACTTGAACAATAGCATTCTAAGTATATAGAGAAACACGTACACAGGCTAGCACAGCTAGACTGGTGGGGGTCTAAATTTTTGCCTTTCCTCTTGAGGCATTATATCATACATTTCATAGCAAGTAAAGAGGAACTTCCTTCTCAAAGCAGACAAAATTCTCAGAAGCAGACCAAAAGAAAGGGGTGCACAGAGCAAAAAGCAAAACAGAGCCACAATTAAAAACTTTGGCCAAAATGACAAAGTACAGATCTCCGGGAATGGGATGATTCCATATATAACCACAGTTAAAAAGATAGGTAGCTAGCTGCAGGCTCATGTACTTCTCTGTACCTATCAACTATGGTCAAGGGATGTCAGCACTCAGGTTAACTGAACTTGTGGGGTAAATACACATGATCCTGTAGCTGGACCTCTGATGTGAAAAGGGAGTGACTGTTACAGCTGCATCGGCCCTGGTATAACCAGAAAGAAAGTTTGCACTTTCAAATTTTTTAGCTTGAATTTACAGCAAGACAGTTCTTCCATCTGTTAGTCAGGACAGAGAGATCTTTCAGAGTTTGGAGAAGATAGCCTTAACTCCCTAATTATATTTTTGGCTGCATTTTCCCTAGACATCATTAGGCCAGAGCATCAACAGCTGGCCATCCTAACTGCCAAGGCCTGGTGGCTGGGGTAAAGGGAGACCAGGCTAGCTCTGTCCATCTGCCAGAACTTCAACAACAGCTGCCCCATTCCCCCCCCCATGCAAACAAAACCTCTATCTTAAGTCAACAACAGGTGCCCTGTGGGTATAATGCCTATACAAGCCTCTCTTGAAGACACCCAAACAGTCGCAAAGAAAGACAACAGCAGCAAGGCTATGGAAATAAAAATGTACTGAACATCAGCTGAAGTCTGCTCATTTTCAAAGTATTCACTTATAGCAGAGACATTTAAATTTGCAATATTCCACATTCCTTAAACCACATTCAGTCTCTAAAAAGAACATGGAGTAAAAAAAAAAATGTTCTAATTAAATGTTACTTAGATTATAGGAGGTAAAAGAACAAGATGACACAAGCACAAACAGCTCACCATGCCCCAGGGAAAGGGTTTTTACTTTCACTCACGTTATTGCAAACGAGTGGCCAAGCACTCCTGATTATTAGTAAGTGGGTCGGATCAGTGTTGCGGAGTGGAATGCTCCTGTTTAGTGCCCCAGTCAGCCATGCCCTCCTCCAGGATACACCCAGTTTTCTCCCTCCCCCCCCTCCCGCCAACATTCCACATCCCACAGCCACTGAACATACTCAGCCCTCATTGGATTTCGGCACTCCAGATGTTTTGTATTTGTACAGACCTTGTGAATCCTCCTGAGCCTGCTAATACCACCCTCATGTGTGGGGATGGTGTGGTATTGGCTTCATAAGGACCAATACTAAGAGAACTGAGTTCGCTATATATGATTACATTACTTTTATTTTGTTGACAAAAGATGCACTCTATGGGTTGAAAACTTGGGCTTGTTTCACCTTCTGCTTTGGAGCAAGCAAAGCACATCAAGGAGTAAAGTCAGTGAAACAGCCAGCTAGTGTGAGCTAAACCAAATATTCTAATGGAAAATGAATTACCCATAAAGTTAACAGTTCAGGATCCCTAGCTTGGGAGCCACTGCTGCATCTCACCTCACCCCCCAGTAACAATTTGGCATCTTAGAAGGAATGATGTTGTCTAAATTCATAATTTCCTGGTTTGGGATAGAAATCTGCCAGGCTTGAATTACAAATTGGACATTCTCATTCTGAGAAGTTCTCCAGCAGCTCAAAATGGACAACAAAAATCTGCAGATGTGCAGAACAGAAAAAATACCTCCAATAATACTTGTCATTGCATACTCATTTCCAAATCAAAAGGAGCTTGGCCATCACTCATCAGAAGCTCCAGATTAAGTTGTATTCATGGCTCCTTCCCATGCCTGTTTCATCTCTCCCAGAAAGCAAAAATGCAGTAGAGGCTCCTATAACACTAAGGCAGGGATTCTTAACCTGTGGTCCAAGGGCTTCAGGGCGTCTGTGACCCGGATGCAAAAATAAAATAAAATCAATTTTAATACAATAATACGTATGTATGTGTTTATAGGAATCCATAGCTTTCATCAGATTCTCAAAGGGGTTCATGACCTCCAAAAAAGTTAAGAACCACTACACTAAGGTAGTGCAGAAAGAAGCCCTAAGCTTAACCAGGAGAAAAATTAATTCCCATGTCACAGAAGAATATTATCTGACTTGTAAAAGAGCCGCCTTCCTGATTGCCTGTGGTAAGTAAGAATTGCTCCCACACAAGCACACACAGAAATTTTCATAAATAGGAAAAGAGTCAATTCTATCTTTTAGGCCTGTAACGTACCCAAGAGATTAATAACAGGCATGTGATGGCAGAACATTAATAAACTTTTGTGCAGTTATTTAGGAGACTGGTTATCACAATAATCTTTTTTTTAAAAACCTTGATCTATGAACATTCTAGATTTGATTAACTGAAACATTCACCTTATTAAAAAGGCAAACATCTGGAAGAACAGTGTAGATATACACACTTACATAAATCTCACAAGAGTATGAAGCTTCCCAACTCAGCCCTCAGTTTTTCATGTGTGTTTCACATGCACACACACACACCCTAGCTGCACTGCTCAATAATGAAATCCCCAAATTCTTAGACAACAAATTTAGTGCACCCAGTATCCTGCCCTTCACCACTGCTGCACTGCTTGCAAGACAGGTCCTGTACGTTGGTGCCTTGCCAACCGTTCCAAATATGGTTCTGCCCAATACATTGTGTGCCAAACAGATTACAGCGAGAAACTTAACAAACATTCCAATATATTTTTGCAATGAAGCAGTTCAAGAGAACAGTAGGAGACACGATAAAGTAGGTTTAACATAAGCCATTTACATTTTCCCAAGTTGTACAGGCAGGTGCACATCTCATTTAACTCCTCTCAATAATGAAGCAGCCCCAGTGAACAAAGGCATCCACTTTTCTCACTTGGATACACAAGCAAGTCTTACTAGCCCCATTGCCAACATGTTAGTCACCAACTAACATGTGAGCAGTCTGAAAGAAAAAGAAATTGCTGGCCTAACTGCCTGGAAATCATTTTATTTATTTATTTATATTTATTATTTGATGTATATCCCGCCCCTCCTCCAGCAGGAGCCCAGGGCAGCAAACAAAAGCACTAAAGACACTTTAAACATCATTAAAAAGACTTTAAAATACATTAAAACAAAACATGTTTTAAAACATTTTTAAAAAAGCTTTCAAGACATCTTTTTAAAAAGGTTAAAAACATATGGTTTTAAAAAACGTTTTTTTTAAAAAAGGGTTTAAATTTTTATTCATCCTAAGCAATACCAGCTTGATTCAGAAAAGCCATGAGGAACATTTTGGACACACACAAAAAACAAAGTATCCATGACCTATGAGTGCCAGGCCAGCAACATCCAATTATTTCCTGCCTTTTCATTCAGAATAATAACCATGAAAGTTATTATTCTGTCTAGGATCCTTCACCAAACACCAAAATTGCCCAACAGCCAGCAAGTAACTGAGAAAACAAGGGTAGGGAGAAAGTAGGAACCAGACAGAATACTTTAACAATTGAAGGAGAATATAAAATAAGTGTAACAAATTGGTCGACAAATGAAGAGGATTCAACAGTAAAACCTAAGTCATTTATATGGTACCTAGTTTGTGACATGACATTACCAAACAAATCTTATTTCTTCAAAATTTGATATTAAGATATTTGAATTTCAAATCGTTCAAATTAGTAATTTCCCCACAACTTAGAAAGTACATTTTCAAACTTGTAATTCGTACATTATATCACTACTGCCACACCCAAATGTATTTATTTTTACTATCATAACTGCAAATGTCATGACACACTAGCAAAATGCCAAGCTTAGGTTCTTAAGTATGATAAAGAGATTGTGCCAAGCTCAAGGATACAGGTTTAGCAGGCAAGGGATAGACTTAATCAGTACAGTCGTAGGATGTGAAAAAAGGACACTCATCTTTTCTCCCTCCACTTCAAACTTTAGTTCAGTCAAAGTTTTATCTCCCCTCACTTTCATTGCTGCCTCCCCTATGCAGTTGTACTGTTTAACACTCATTGCCAATAAAGGGAGAATTTTTAAGTACTCCAAAGGAAGGAATTGTCAGCAACTTTAGCTGAATGGGCTGGCTAGGAAACAGTTAATTCAGTGACACAAGACACTCATAACTTAATTTTTTTAAAAAGGCTTTAAAAAATAGCAGCATATAGTTTACCTTACTTGACCAATTTATTAAACCTATTGGCAAACAACCAGGAGCGTTGCTGTTGGTAACCCTGGCAGGAGAACTGAGGAAGCCTTGATAGACACTAATTGCTAACAAGAACTTCCTTGGGGTGAAAGTAATGCTTTCGCCAAGTTTCCCCAACCCCAGCACCACCAGCCTAAGAAACATTTCGTTGGAGATGCAAACCCTATGGCATAGCCACAACAGCCACAAAAGCGCTTTCTCCAAACTGCTGCACTATTTTTTTTAATGGGGGAAGGGGTAAGAATTCCTCCCAAGATCACTAGCTCCATTCACAGAGAGAGAATGGATACAGGGTGCCAATTTTCATCAAGGCTATATTTGCAGTGTGCCGATTCGCATTGATACTGATTCTGTCATGCAGCCTTTGGTTCAGCTGGCACTAACCCCCCCCCCCCACACACAAAACTATCTGCAGGCTCATACCTTGGTCTGAACAACTTAGCATTTGATGAGTACAACTTTCTTCAGGCAACTCCGGGGGGGGGGGAGAAGAGTTGGAGAATTTGAGGAGGGAAACCAACAAAGTAAAGGAATAGAGAAACCACAAGGGAAGAAACAGCACCCAAGAGCAAAGCAATGGGGCTTATTTCTTACTAAGCACACTTTCTAGGAACTCAGTGGGACTAACTTGCAAATCAACATGCTTAGGATAGTGTTGTAAGAGATCTACTGAACTGTAACAGAAGAGAATTCATTAAAAGGAAATAATCAGGAGCTAGTACAGTGCTTTTAATCCCTTATACACATTTTACAGATTGGCTAACTGAGGCACACAACCATTGGGATCTACAGCTGAGCTAGAAAAAAAATGGAATGCCCTTTCCTCTGCCATACTCTACATGAAACAACAAACATCAGTCACGTCAGATGTCTTAAAAGACATTTTTGTCTAAGCTTCCCGAGCCATAAGACTAAATCCTGTTTTTTATTTTTACACACTTTACTACTGTTTTATTTGTTTAATGTTGTATTTTTGTTTTAATTATATTGTTTACTGGTTTTTAAAACATTAAGCGGTCTATACGTTTTAAATAAAAATTGAACAAATGCCACCCTAAACTATACACAATCCAGCAACTTTATTATCCAAACTGTTCTACTTGCTCCCACTGAGGGATGCTTCAGCCACTCTGAGATTATATTTTACTGCTAATTCAGTTCAGCAAAGAAGAAAATCCTCTGCTTAACAGAAAAAAGAAAACAGCAATAGAGGGGACAACTCCAATACAGTTGACATTTTGGTAGAAATCGTAGGACCCAAGAATTGTCGTGCTAGTTCATCATTCTGCACCCAGTGTTACCACCATGGCCAACCAGATGCCATCAAGATCCTCATGACCTGTGGCAAATATGATATCCAACTTTCATTGCTCATCTCCCAATCGAGTACATTCTATCTGAAAATGAAGATAGTGTTTCTAGATACATGACTGATAGCCACCAGACTTTGTATTTTTTCCATTTTTAAGTCTATTTAATGGTAGCAGCCACCATATAGAATCATAGAGTTGGAAGGGGCCTTGTAGGCCATCGAGTCCAACCCCCTGCTCACAGCAGGAAATCCACAGCTAGAGCATCTCCCGCAGATAGCTGTCCAGCCTCTGCTTGAAGACATCCAGTGAAGGGGATCCCACCACCTCCCTAGGCAGTCGGTTCTATCCTATGCCAGCCTTTCCCAACCAGTGTGCCTCCAGATGTTGTTGGACCACAACTCCCATCAGCCTCAGCCAGCATTGCCAATGGTCAGAAAAAATGGGAATTGTGGTCGAAAAACATCTGGAGGCACACTGGTTGGAAAGGCTGTCCTATGCAGATTTGTTCTGTGAGAGCTATTGTGACAATGTGGCTAAAGCTACAATCCTATGCACACTTACTTGGCAATCAATCCAACTGAAGACAGTGGGACTTCAGTCTGAGTACATATGCACAGAATTGCAGTGTAAGAGCTGTGAATCAAGAAACTTCTGGCACTACTCTGAGGCTGCTTTCACACATGGGGCTGACTACATTGGTTTAACGGATTAAAAAGGTAGCACTCCTGTCCCGAATTCTAAAATCCCTTTCACACTGCAGTACCTGTTGCGTTACGGAACAGCAACTTTTTCAGCCGATATACCGGCATTTTGCGCAACTGTCTTTCACACAGCTTGTTTTCGTCCCTCACCCATGCGCACTGTTCCCACTGTGTAGGAGGTCTAAGATCTTGTCCTGTCACCATGCAAGCCCTCTCCCTTTAGGATCTGACTTTTTAAGTTGTCAAAACAGGGTTGTGTGGGGGGAATGCTGCTGCTATCTGTGCCGATGCCGGAATACCGGTACAACGTTCATCAGGCAAAAAAAACAAAACCTGCGCTACTAAAGGGTGGGAACACACTGCATGCTGGGATGCCTGTCACATGAGCGGCTGCAGCTAGCAATAAACTCCTGCAATCTTCCGGGTTCCCATCCTTGCTAACAGATTATTTCTGGTATCATTTATCACAAAAATTTGCACTAAACTTCCACTACATTCCACTAGAATTCTGGAGCTAGCTTGTGCATCGTGTGAAAGATCAAATATAATGTGCAAATTACCAGGTAAGAAATCGTCAGAATAACTGAATAAAGTGCAGTGTGAAAGCAGCCTATGTTTTAGCACAAATGCACAAGTTTGCAGGCTCTGGGAGAGGAGATCACTGCTGCTTTGCTCCACCCCAGTCATTCTGCTGCTGTGCACTGTAAGCTTAGAGCATCATCCAAAACCAGGTTTGTGATTTAGCTCTCCTGGACAACACACAAGCCATGAACTATAGGGCAAACCTTGGTTACAGCTCACGGTTCGTCTGGAGTAGGGATGGAAAGATCTGTTAGTTTTTATTCCTTTTGTTTCTCATTTTTCTAGTCTTAAATTCAGTTCTTCATATTTCTGCAACAATTTTTGATTTATTTATTTTTAATTCTTTTGAATAGTCATGAAAATTCTTTAGCGTTTTAGTGAATAATAAACACATTTTTGTTTGCAGTTTTGACTAACGTACATGTTTTTGCAAGCATTTACTCCTAATATAATGCAGTTTTGTAGGTTATTTTCAGTAAATTTGTATGCACACTTTCTGCCCTTTATACATGCTAGTCATCTGCAGTAGAGAAAGAGGAAAAAATGAAACACACTCACACAGGTGTACATGTTCTTTACAGCATTTAAATTTTCACAAATTGTGGACATTTAATACAACAAGCTGCATCCTTCAGCAGCAAACCCATAGCACCCCTAGATCAGAAATTAACTCAATGGCTTACAGAGAGGTTTTCAGGGAGTCTTCTTCTACCTCCCCCACTCCCAAATTGCTAACCTTTCCATTTTTGCATAGAAATATGGTCATATAAGCCAGCACAGTGGGGCTTACATAAAACAAGGGTGCGGGGCAGTAGTTCCCAAAATGTGTGCTACAAGGGAGAAATGAACATTAACTCATGTGCCAGCATCCCCCAAAGTACTCACCCACAGAAGAAGCGGCCCACTATCAGGAGTAATCTCCAAATCAGTAAAACAAGGGGTAGGGGGGCTCCTCTGAGGGCAGGTAATTTTTACTGTGTCAGAGTAAAGCTAAGCAATCAAACTATGGCTTAGCATGAACACACAAGCTCCCAAAGAGTACCAGACCATTAGAGTGAAGTGCTCTTCCAATCTAAATTTCAGAAAAAAATAGTATGCATCAGTTGTCAGATATTTGGGGAAGTGAAGCACCATTGTAATGAGACATTTACCAACTCCTTGGAACCCATACATCATATTAAATAATAGAGGAAAACTTTGTCTTTACAGATCACCAAAGCATTTATACTTATTTTGTATTTGTTTTATTGTTGTAATTTTATTATTGATTTTATGCTATTCATTATCATTTTTTTCTTAATGTTGGTGGTATAGTAATTTTTGTAAAGGAAAAAGTATTATAGCATTTATGAATGCTGAAAGCACTTCTCACAGAGAACTATCATAAGGATTATTAAAAGAATGTAAAGTTAGTTCCAGCAGTATTAAGCCTAAACCACAAAGGAAGGGCTGAGAGAAAGCAGCTTTCCTAAAGAGTTTGTGCAAGAGGAGAGATCTGAACCAGGACCTTACAGCTCACAAACATATCCACTATGCAACACCAGCTTATCTCAACAGACATCAAAATTCATTTCTCCAGCATATTCTCATATTTATATTCCTGGAACTTATAATTGTAAACACTGGTAGCATTCATATCACTTTTTTTGCCTCTTTGCCAAACACTAGTCTGCTAAAGTAAAAACGGGCATAATCTGATTAAACAGATCACTGCCTATTGACGCACAAGCCTCAATAAACTAAAGTGCCTCTGCCTTGGCATATTATACTATGGAGAAGACAGTTCATGAGGGATAAGGGGAGCCTCTCTCTTATCAGTTACCACCAGAATAATCTGCAACTTTTTCTGATTCAACCAAAGTGGGTTTTATAGCCTCACTGCAGTTCACTCCCAAAATACCCCACCTTTAAAAGAAGAAGTGGTATATATCATTCTCCCTAGCTTCAGCCACATTTGGGATTCTACAAATATTTTAAGATAAGGATGGCCAATAGTTGCACTCTTGAACACCATTGAAGTCCTCAGGTTCTACAGCGAAAGTTGATGCTGCCAACAAGCAAGGCCTTCCAAATTATGGAGCAGATGAGTCCAAGCACAGCACATCAAACCCACAGAGAGATTTTACCGTTATTAAGGTAGTGGAAATATACTTGGCACTGACAATTATTTCAACACCAAGTAAAGTGTAGGCTATTACAGTATTTATTGATCAAGAGTACCTGCCCAGTGTTTGTAGCCCTTGAGAGTTTTAACATATTCATAGCTGATTTCATTGTTCGTGTTGGTTTACAGATTCGCTGAATTTTAGTTGATTTTATGCAAGTTACGTATTGTCCGTGGAATCTATTATGATGAATGGTATGCTATAATTATTCTTAATAAAAAAGCTCAAAACTTTTGAAAAAAGGTTTATTTTCTTTAGAAGTGAAATTGTAGGCAGAAATGTTAACACAAAGAATTTAGTAGGCCACCAGGGGCAGATAAAACTGTCCGTGAGCCAGCTGTGACCAATCAAGCCAACAGCTGGCTATCTCCAGGAAGGTAAGGGGAGATTTTAAGAGGTCATGAAACATCTGAATATTATGGTAAAATTTACACATAAATCTGTTACACTGAGTCTGCCATCAAATAAAATACTGAAACATGAATTGAAATTTTAGGCCCTTTAAATGTTCTGCCTTTCAAAAACATTTTCCTTGTTTTTTATGTGGATAATTCTATTAGTATTTTATTGTTTTGTATTTTATGTGAAGGGCCCAGACAATGGGCAACCAATAAATGTCAAAATAAATAATTATGACGTTAACTTTATCTTTAAAATCCTTTAACAAGTTAGTTAACTTTTTTTTAAAAAAACCTTCAATGATTACAGCCTTTTACCAATGTTATGCAAGTTTTCTATAAATATGAATGATTCACTGAATACTGACTCCATAGCAACTAAAGTTTTAAAAAATGAAATTGGCACAAAAATAAAGTAACAGCAACTGTGTTTTTTCTCAAGGCAAATGTAAAGGCAGTTGTAAAGGTAAGCTGCCACCTATCTTGGATACAGGGAATGCTTGACTATGATCAAGCAATAGGTTTGTTATGTGCCTTCAAGTCCATTATGATTTATGGCGGCCCTATGAATCCAATAGCATCTGTCGTGGACTACCCTGTTCAGATCTACTAAGTTCAGGTCTGTGGCTTCCTTTATGGAATCAATCCATCTCGTTTGGCCTTCTTTTTCTACTCCCTTCTGTTTTTCCCAGCATTATGGTCTTTTCTAGTGAATCATGTCTTCTCATTATGTGTCCAAAGTATGATAACCTCAGTTTCATCATTTTAGCTTCTAGTGACAGTTCTGGTTTAACTTGTTCTAACACTCAGTTATTTGTCTTTTTCACAGTCCATGGTATCCGCAAAGCTCTCCTCCAACACCACATTTCAAATGCGTTGATTTTTCTCTTATCCACCTTTTTTACTGTCCAACTTTCACATCCATACATAGAGATCGGGAAAACCATGGTCTGAATGATCCTGACTTTGGTGTTCAGTAGTACATCTTTGCATTTGAGGACCTTTTCTAGTTCTCTCATAGCTGCCCTCCCCAATCCTAGCCTTCTTCTGATTTCTTCACTATTGTCTCCATTTTGGTTAATGACTGTGCCAAGGTATTGATAATCCTTGACAAGTTCAATGTCCTCATTGTCAACTTTAAAGTTACATAACTCTTCTGTTGTCATTACTTTAGTCTTCTTGACAGTTAGCTGTAGTCCTGCTTTTGTGCTTTCCTCTTTAACTTTCATCAGCATTTCTTTCAAATCATTACTGGTTTCTGCTACTAGTATAGTATCATCTGCATATATTAAATTATTGATATTTCTCCCTCCAATTTTCACACCTCCTTCATCTTGGTCCAATCCCGCTTTCCGTATGATATGTTCTGTGTACAGATTAAACAATTAGGGTGATAAAATACACCCCTGTCTCAAATCCTTTCTCCATATTCTGTCCTTACAGTAGCCTTTTGTCCAGAGTATAGGTTGTGCATCAGGACAATCAGATGCTGTGGCACCCCCATTTCTTTTAAAGCATTCCATAGCTTTTCATGAGCTACACAATCAAAGGCTTTGCTGTAATCTATAAAGCACAGGGTGATTTCCTTCTGAAATTCCTTGGTCCATTCCATTATCCAACGTATGTTTGCGATATGATCTCTGGTGCCTCTTCCCTTTCTAAACCCAGGTGCAATGTCTGGCATTTCTCACTCCATATATGGTAAGAGCCTTTGCTGTAGAATCTTGAGCATTACTTTACTTGCATGGGATATTAAGGCAATAGTTCGATAATTACTGCATTCTCTGGGATCCCCTTTCTTTGGAACTGAGCAGCTTTCACCCCGCATTCTAAAATTTCTGATTCTTCATCATACGGTTCCTCCGTGAATGAATCTGTCATCCTGGCTTCTCTTTTATAGAGTTCTTCAGTGTATTGCTTCCATCTTCTTTTTATTTCATCTCGGTCAGTCAGTGTGTTCCCCTGTTGATTATTCAACATCCCTAGTCATGGTTTAAATTTCCCTTTCATTTCTCTAATCTTTTGGAACAGGGCTCTTGTTCTTCCCTTTTTGTTGTCCTCTTCTATTTCTATACAGTAACTATTGTAATAGTTCTCTTTGTCCCTACGTACTAGTTGCTATATTGTTGCATTTAGGGTTCTGACTGTGTTTCTGTCGCCTTTTGCTTTCCTTCTCTCTTTAACCATTTGAAGAGTTTCTTCAGTCATCCATTGAGGTCTTTCTCTCTTTTTAACTAGAGGTATTGTCTTTTTGCATTCTTCCCTGATGATGTCTCTTGCTTTACTCCATAGTTCTTCTGGTTCTCTGTCAACTAAGTTTAAAGCCTCAAATCTGTTCCTTATTTGATCTTTATTCTTCTGGGATGTTATTTAAATTTTATTTTGGCATTATGATTGCTTTGTTCTTCTTCTTTAGCTTTACTCTGATCTTCGATACGACCAGTTCATGATCTGTACCACAGTCTGCTCCTGGTCTTGTTTTTGCAGAAAGTATGGAACTTCAACTTCTGTTACCAATTATATAATCAATTTGATTCCTATATTGACAATCTGGTGATGTCCATGTGTACAGTTGTCTTTTCGGTTGTTCAGAAAATGTGTTTGCAAGAAACAAATTATTGGCTTCACAGAATTCAGTAAATCTTTCTCCTGCCTTTCTGTCTCCTAAGCCCATTTTCCCACAATTCCTAGTTCTTCTCTGTTCCCTACTTTTGCATTCCAGTCCCCCATGATTATCAGCACATATTGTTTTGTGTGTGATCAATTTCCTCCTGTACTTCTGCGTAAAATCTCTCCAATCCTTCCTCTTCTGCATTTGCCGTTGGAACGTAGGCTTGGATGATGATTATGTTAATAGGTTTCCCGTTTAATCTCATTGATATCACTCTCTCAGACCTTGCATTGTAGCTCCTAATTGCTTTTGCTACATCACTTCTCACTATTAAAGCAACCCCGTTTCTTCTTGATTTCTCATTTCCTGCATAAAAGTTTGTAGTTGCCTGATTGAAAATGTCCCATTCCTGTCCATTTTAATTTACTCACACCAAGTATTGTAATGTTGATACGTTCCATTTCTTGCTTGACAATTTCTAACTTTCCCTGGTTCATGCTTCTCACATTCCATGTTCCTATTGTGTAAGTTGTACAACTCCAGACTCTCCTTTCGCATCTGTGTGCATCAGCCTCTGGGCTTCCTTTCGGCTTTGACCGAGCTGTGTCAGTCACAGCATTACACGTACTTGTCCTTTGTTCTTCCCCAGTAGCTCAGTGAGTGCCTTCTGACCTGGGGGTCTCATCTTCCAGCACTATCTCGTATTGCATTTTAGATACTCTGTTCATAGGGTTTTCGTGGTAAGAGGTATTCAGAGGTGGTTTACCACTGCCTTCCTCTGAGTTTGGATGCATCTAAGTCTGGTGTCTCAGCTTTCACCATTCCGCCTTGGGTGCCCCTGCTAGGAGTCTAGCCTTTTGGTCTAGACTCCTGATGGCTTTACTCTCAGCTTCTTCAACACTTTCAAACCCCCTCACCATGTTAAGGTGTGCATCCTAAAGGGGGAAACAATAGGTAGTCCAATCATATATTTTCGGTTAATTGGTTGGTATGCCGACCCTTTTGTATGAATAGAATTCCATGGCATATTGTAAGATGCACAGTCCATTCACAGTGAGTTCTGGCCAAAATGATTGGGCCTTATTGCCTTGTATGCGCTAAGAGTACACCCCAGAACACGCCTAGTACCCCTCATGTCACTGAGTATTACAAGAAGAGTTGGTAATGTCAGATGAGCTATCTTTCAGCCTGTATGCTATTTTTCACCTTCCCAATTAGGATAGCCTGATAAAGATCTAAAGAATCCCAAGGTTCTCCCAGAACGCAGTATGAGAACCACTGTTCAGTAGGGAACAAATTTACAGCCTTAATTACATACAATTTACTGTTGTTACAGGATGTTCATATTTAAAGGTAGAATGATAATTTGTAACAGTCTTTTGAGCATATAAAATCTTCTAGATTTACAAAGGTAAACATTATTTCCATCAACAAGAAAGAAATACATATTCTGTGTCAACCATCACGACAATCTGTCCATTAGTCTCACATCAGTCTTCACTGTGTCACAGCGATGGTGTTCAACAGTTTGTGCTGGGTCAGTGTGACAGATTCACTCTAACCTACTTCATCAGAGGCTGCAGTAACAATGGCATGACTCACACATCATGCTAAGATTTTGACTTAATGTGAACACATGGGCTCCCAGAAAAAAAACGTGTAGCTGCCCCTCCCCAGTCCTTTTTACTGCTGGGCTAAATCAAGATTTGGCTTAGCATGACATTCAAACCTGGCCTCTCCAAACTAAGAAATAGCCTGGTTTGACTTAATGTGATGTATGAACTAGGCCTCTTCTCCAGAGCTACAAAACAATTTTGTTTCAAGGGCCCTTTCTGAGTACATTTTCTGCAAAATGAGTTTGATTAAAATATAAGTCAGAAACAGGAGGCCATGAAAAATGTTTTCTTCCGCTACATTAACTGATCTACTTGTTAGGCCCCTAGGCACATTTTCAACACAAACTGAGGAGTTTTTTTTCTCTTGAAAATACAACAGAACTATGCAAGGGAGAAAGAAAGAAATCTATTTACCTTTGGTGAAAAAAAATGTTTTAGACTGCAACCTAGAAATGGTTAGAAAAAAATCAAGATTTCCCCTTACCCCAAAACTGATCCACTGATTCCAGCATTGAAACCATGTGCTGGTAGCAAATATTGCCATCAAAGGCAAAATTGCCATCAAATGTTACATTTACAACAATTTCCTACCAATGCAAGATTTATCAAATTATATGGGAAAGGGGCTGAGAAGGTATCTCAGCTGCAGCCTTGTACAACATAGCTCTGTCTGCTTATCTGGTGGTCAGCTTCTGCAAGTTGAAACATCCATTATGCCTCAGCAACAGGGCTGTGTATCACGTGCCACATATTATTATGATTACTACCTTAAATAGAAATACACACGGAAATCTCATTGCTCAACCAATCACCATACAGATTTTAAGGTTCCAAGGCACAGAAGATACCTCCAAGGGCAGATTAGCTACACTGCCCAACGCATCAGAATATTTCAGTGCTATCACATATTGTGCACTATGCCTAGGAAGTTGATGGGAAAGGGTCTACTGGAGCAGTGGAATTTCCTGGTAGAATAATGCATGTTTCTTTCCCAAGTTATTTCATTTTTCCTTACACTGGGCTCATCTCTTTATGCTTTCCCTCTTCCACCTTTTCAGGCAAAGGAAGTCAACCATCAATCTGGCACTTAAAGTGCTTATCACCATACAATAGCATCCAGACACATAAGTGAAGTGGCTTTCCCCTTTCCCCTACTGTAATTATAAATGGATGGCCCAGTATAACACAATTCCATCTTCCCCCAGTTTCAAAATATATCCCAACACTCACTTTAGTCACATAACAGGACTGACCGGAAATTTGGCAGCAGGCCTGTATCTCAGAAGCAGCATATGAAGGTGTAATTTTGCAATGGAGAAGAAATGAATGGAAGGGAGGGAAGAAAGGTGCTTAAACCTTCCCTCACCTACTGCTTTCCCCCACCCCCTGCAACCTTCTCCCTACCTCACTTTTTCCCACAACACACACACACAGAACTACGCTGAGGAGAGTGCCTTGCAGCAGGAAGTGACAAGCAGGAAAAGATTTAAGTACCTCCCTCCATCCGCTCCACCCCTTCTCCACTGCAAATAACAAATCTCCCTTCACTGATTTGTAGATGTTCAGTGCCAGTCTAGGTTCCAAAACCAGGTCTTCTGGCAAGCCCCTAAGGACACATACACATCTGTGGTTGTGCTGGCTTCAGTCCATCTCCACCTCCGTTTTCTGAACCCGGGAACAAACAATACTAGTCAAACTCCATCCTCTTTTACACCAAAATCTCAGACGTTGCTGCTCCAGCACGCTTCACCTTGAAGACAGCTTCACACAGACTTCAAAACCGATTGGCCATCAACCCCATTGCCACTCCAGGTGTGAAATGAAAACACTTTGCTGTAGGCTCAGGCAAACACAGCGATTGGCCCAATGCTTTGTGGTCCTAATCAGTGGTGGGGAAGGGAGATGTGTCCAGCTGTGGGCAAATACATGTGAAACCACAGCCAGACAAAACAGTCTTGCTGCTTTTGAAGCAACTAGCGTGCACATAGCCTAAACTCTGGCCTAATCCATAAAAGAGATCATACACTTCCAATATTAAAAGTGACATCTACTATAGAATTTTTTTTACTTCCAAACTTGTGATGTTTCCAAGATATTTTCTGTAGAATATTTCAAAAAGCAGATGTACATGAAGAGCCCGTTTCAATTAATAAAATACCCCAAAAAACTACCAGAAAAACAAACCTCATCTGTATAATGGCATTGCCAAAGATCAAGCTAGACAAATCACTGAAGGAGCCTTCTTCTGAGGAACAGCAATAAGCTGGAAAATGAAATTACTCTTCCTGAGCTTCTAGTTCCTTCTTGTACAGAAATTATATTTATTTTCCTGAACATAAATTTTCCTGAACATTATTTGGCTCCCAGTTATGACACATAACTAAAGATCAACAGATTCCAATTATTAAATGGTTTGTACATGTCTCCCAAGATCCAGTTGTACAATGCAATTCTTTTTGCTACAGGGCATGGTTTAAGAGCAGAGGTGTAGTCAACATTTGTAGTATGTTGTTGCACATCAGGATCCATTACTACTTTCACAAAATTCCCTGGAAAAGGCTAACATACACCAGGTTAAATGGAAATATTTGCCAATGAAAATGGAAATGCAGTGAAATCCATAATAGTTCTAGCAGAACAATTTGAACCTTAATTAGAAGCTCAAATTTTAAGAATCGTACAGTTGGCTGCGGTAAAAAGTTCTCTCAACAACTGAGTTCCTGGTGCTTTGTATAAAGCTTCTTAATCCTGTTCCCAACCACAAGGTGTTGCACTAAGCATTCTAAAGGGGGGAGGCGCTGCTTGAGCAGAAATGACCATTATAATTACTTAAATCACTCAAGCAGAAATTTATGTAAATCCTGAACAGTTTTGGTTACAAGGGGGAGGAGAGAGAGGGAGGGGGAACAGCTGCATTTTGTCTTGTACCTGCATATTTGTAATTAATTAATTCTTTAGTTAATTAATTAATCTGTAATTAAAAACATCCATACACAATACTCATATCTAGGGATGGTTTGGTTGAATGCGAGCCTGCCTAATTTACACTTACTGAAACAATAAGAGAACCAAAATACAGCTACCTTTTGAAATTTGCACTTTTCCAAATTTTGTGCTCCAGTTCTCTAACCAAAAGGTGTGCATAAAAATGCATTTAGGAATGAAAATAAACAGAAATGCATTAGATTGTGGGAAGCTGCTTGCAAAAAATATGTATATTATGCAAAACTGCATACAAAAATGTGAATTAGGAGAAACACAAATGAAAACATCAGTGAGTTTTCAAAAGGGCTTTTTAAAAAAATATAACAAACCAATGCAAAGATGTGATGATCGTAAAAAAAGAGAAGCCATGATACATAGGGTTCACCCATCCATCCCTGCCCATATCTGAGTGCATCTTGAGTACTCAACTTCCAATTACATTTGGGGTGTCTTCCCCATCTCTGGTTTGCACAGAACACTAAATACAAAGTTACAAGAGTTGAAACATTTGCTCCTGCTTATTAAGTGTAATAATAAATAATAATAATAATAATAATTTTATTTATTGGTCGCCTATCTGTCCAGGTTAATGGACACTCTAGGCGACTTACAATAAAAAACAATACATCATATACAATATACAAAATAAAACACAGTCATAGTCAATTTAAAATCAGTTTCCAATTAAAACATCATAAAACTAACCCTCCCCAATCCCATAGCCCTGCCTGAATAGCCAGGTTTTTAAGGCTCGGTGAAAACCTGTCAGGGAGGGAGTATGTCGAAGATCAAGAGGAAGGGAGTTCCAGAGGGTGGGGGCCACAATCGAGAAAGCCCTCTCTCTGGTCCGCACCAGCCTAGCTATTTTAACCGGTGGGACCGAGAGAAGGGCTTGTGAGGCTGATCTTGTAGTGTAGTGGTTAAGGTGTTGGACTACAACCTGGGAGACCACAGTTCAAATCCCCACACAGCCATGAAGCACACTGGGTGACCCTGGGCCAGTCACTGCCTCTCAGCCTCATGAAAACTCTATTCATAGGGTCGCCATAAATCGGAATCGACTTGAAGGCAGTACATTTACACTTTTATTTAAAGAAACCAGACAAGGCATATCCCCGCAGCCCAGAGACCTGCCATTCAAGATTTCCATAGGGAAAGCAGTAAGCTACATCAGTAGTTCACCCCTATTTTATTTACTTGTTTTAACCAAAGGTCAACACAAATTGCCTCAGTAGAGGGTAGCCATTTGGATGCCTTGTATATCCAAACAACATGTCACTAAAATAAAATGCCATTATGTCAGCTGGCCTCCAGCACAAGGAATAGCATTATCTGTCAGCTCCTTATCTCCCAGGTATTTCATGGCTTTAGCAAATAAAGTTGTCCTGTAAGTTATGAAAACATCTATGCTGGCAAGAAGGTAACAGGTTTATTCAGCCTTTGTAAACTCCAGATTGTTAATGAGATTCAGATCCTTGGGTCTTTGTACAATGGACAATAAAGAAACTAGAGCAGCATATTTTCATCATAGCCACATATACAAAACCACTCATTATATGTAGAATGTGTATCACTAACAGAGAGCAATATTCACCAACATTTAAAGTCCTATTCTTCAATTGTTTCAAGATTAAAATGTGAAAAAGCTGTATATTTTTGAGATTTTTTCTATACTTTCATACTTCAATAGTAATAGCATTGTTATCAACACAAGTCAAACTTTTTATGCTAAAGGGTAATAGGACATTTATAACAATAGATGTAAATGCGACAGATACAGATATTCCTCAGACATAATCAAATCACAGAGGGCGTAACTGGCCATTCCCTCATCCTCCCTAAATGGTAGCCTTACACTGACCTAACTTGAATTATCCATGGTGCCATGTGGTACAGCTACAGCATGGAACATAAGCAGGTTTTCTACAAACTAATGTAATCCCATCCACTTTCAACACCAACCTCTAATTACAATGCAATTGTATCACAAAGTTCTGTTGGCACAGCAACAAACAGGCCCACCATGGTGTTATTTTTATCAGTGGCCTCTACTCCTACATCTACAAACGTCATACTCTAAAACACAGAAGCAAATGTTGTCTTGACCCCTGGAAACCTTACTTGCTCCTCCAGCACCTGTACCACAATCCTAAACTAGAGCATAGGTTACTGTAACACAGGTGTTTTATGACATCACACTGCCAACTCCACCCTAACTCATCTGCTGCTGCAGTTAAATCCTAGGACTGGGTGGTCAGACCTGCAAGCCATTGCCCCCTTCATGCACAGAAGCTGTTGTAACAACATTGCTCAGGTTGGAAACAGATTATATATAGAAATTTTTGAATGGCTGAAGAACTTTTTATATAGTTCTCAATTATCCTTACAACAAACTTTGTAAAGCAGGCCAGCTATTACTATTAAATCAAAATGTTTAAAAGAAAAGAAGGGAAGAAAAACTCCAGTATCTCTGGTGTGTCAGACTGTTGCTAAATAAAAGTGCTGGACCACAACATTTTGTAGCACCTGGAGTTTCTTCCCCACCCCCTTTTCCCCCCTTTTTTGCCTGGTAGTGGTGCGATACCTAGTTCTGCAGCCTCGTTTCTTGCTTCAGACATTGTAACGCAGTGTATTTTTGCACCTTCTCCAGTAGCAAGCAGAGTGTGATTGCTTGTGCACCTGAACCAACCTCCCCACCACCTTCTCCCTACCAGTAAGTGGCAGTGACACACTTGCTGGGAAGCTACCACTGCAGCTCCGCCCCATTGGGCAAGCTGCTATTGAGATTACCTGCACTCACATACACCCCCCCCAAAAAAACCCCCAGGTGTAGTGGTCAAGGTAGGAAAAAGGAATTGACATAAAGGCCTAAGAGAAGAAAATGAGATTGAGGTTTCAGAAGGAAATGACAGAGAGAAGATATGCACAAGACCAGCAACTGAAGAGGTGAGGAAGGCTGATGATCACTTTTAGATTTTGAAATAATCACCCACATTTTGGGCTGCAGGCCTCCCCACAACCACCAACCTTCTCTTTTCATATATGATGCTCAGTTTTCAGCAGGCCCAGTCTTCTCAGATCCGCTAGGCAACAGAAAGAGAGCTTTGCAGAACAAAAGCAAAGTTTTAGAGCATCAGTGCTGATGTTGCAGAGTACTGTATGTTGCAAGATGGCACAGCACACAGATGCTGTCCAGCACCGAACCCCAGAGTCTGTTGCAAGAACCAAAGTAAAAAGGAACAGCTTTCCGCCACCAAACATTATTGCACAATAAAACACACACCCTGCTGTGCTTTGCTGCCACTACAACATAGGCTATTAAGCCAGGAGTATAACATGGATTTTCAAAATAAATAATTGCATGGAGAAAAACAGAAGTCATAATCTTTATGTCACGTTGCCCAGCAGCCTGTTATTCAGACACTTGGCAACATACCTGTAAATTACAACTTCTAACAATACTAGTGCTTACATCTTCCTTCCTGCCAACCACACAATGCAAGTACAATCTCTGACAGCTCACCCATGTCTTTAACCTTTGCAGAAAACTAATCACAATAATTAGCACACACCTCCCAAGGTACACACCCTCAGAATGCACAGACCAAGGAAAAAAGTGTCAACTTTACATTACTATTAAATGTATGTTGCCATTAAATATTTTTAAAAGATAAAAGCAACACCACATGCGAGTCCTGACGTAAGAGACAAGTATAAGGCAAGGATTATGTATGCGCAGAGCCGCCCCTAGGCACCAGGAAGCGGGGCAGTTTGGCGATCTGCTCACCATCCGGCTCCTCCCTTCCTGCCTGCTCGCCTTCGCCATGCCAGGCAGGGCGCAGTGCTCACTCGCTCTCTTTCTCTCTGCCCAGGACAGGGGCTCGCTCGCCTGCCCACCCGCCTGCCATGCCGAAGCCGCCGCCGCCATTGCTGCTCCTGCTGCAGTCAGCAAGTGGTAGCCGCCCTGCGGACAGCGAGCTGAGACGGCAGTTCCAGAACTGGTGCCTGCGCACCTACGGCGACTCAGCCAAGACCAAGACGGTGACCCGGAGCAAATGTGGGGGCCCCCCAACTATGCTTTTGCCCTGGGCCCTGCACATGCTAAGGGAGGGCCTGTGTATGTGTATGGCAAGGGGTGTGGGTGGGTCTGGATTACCTCTCCACACTGTCTGTGTTATGTGCAGGTTCTCTCTCTATATATATATCCTTCAATTAATGGTTAGATCTCCCTTTTTATACAGAAAGAGACATCTGGCCACTCACCCCATTACTAAAATCTGTGGTGTAATATTTTTCATACTGAAGTATTATTATACCCTTGCAGCACTTCAAAGAAGTTACTTGTCTGGTTGCCTGTGATGTATAAGATTCTTCCTAGGCAACCAGGCAGAACAGTTTCACAAAAAATTGTGTGTATGTGTTTCATTTTAGGCCACAAATTATGGTAGTACACATGGGTTAGTCAAAATGGTTTTGGACTAGTAATGTTCAGTGTAGTCTTGCAAATGAGTCAACAGAAGGTGACTAAACATATGAAATGCTGTTTCCCACATCTGATCTTAAAGACAATATTATACCTACTTCACCCCTTTTGTCCTCCTGTCCAGCCTCAACAAGAGAAGATTACTGGGACAAAGAGTTATACCCATTTTCAAATAATTAAAAGGGTCCCAGAAAGAACAGAATGTGCCTCTCCACCAAAGACAGGACATGATGCTTTAAATTACAGAGAAATAGATTTAGGTAAAATAGGAGGAAAATTCACTGACTCTAAGAGTTGCTCCATACTGAGACAAGTGATCTAAGTGAGGTTGTACAATCTCGGGGGGGGGGGTTGTAAAAAAAAAAACCTAGCCAAACACATGATGATTATTCACATATAAGATTCCAGCCGCAGAAGTAGGAAAGGGGCAGAACAGGTGATCAATAACCTCCTTTCCAACTCTGTGTGCCGGTCCATACTTGCATGTGTACACTACTTGATTTCTCAAGATCTTCATGAGTCCTAACTGAATGTGAGGTGATGTATTTGAAGTAATGTCAGTCTCAGGCAATATAAAAACACCATCAGCAATCAGTCTGATCTGTAATCACTCCTTTACATTAACATCACTGGGGAATGAATGTGTGAAACCGCTCTACATTCTGTATGTCGGGCAAGAACAAACATAGGAGTGGTGTGTGGTGGCTTTACACTAGCCTCTGGAGGGGAGTCCACAGCAGCCTACGTCTCTGAAGACAACATTGGAAGGGGGGCAGAAGGAGAGGGAAGACACTGGACCTTGGATACAGTTGATCTTTTTAAAAAGCACCAAGATGCACACGTCAGTTCTTCATCCAATATCATAGACAGAAACAAAAATCCACTCTTCCTATCCTACAACCCACAAGGCATTAAAGGAACAGAATGTTTGTACCATTAATTTAAAAGATGGAGGGGAGATGTCTACATTACGACTTCTAACTGCACTAAATGCATTCTCTAAACAAACAGGAAGCCCTCCTCTGGCCTCTTTGGAAGGGAGAGTAAAAATTCATCATTGTAGTGGATATGCATCCAACATCACGTCAGGGCATCTACTGACATCTACAGTTAAGCCAGTGATGGTGTAAAGGCTGCCTGCCTTACAACTGCTGCATGTTGAAATGCATTTTCTACTATGTGCCAGCCAGCCAGTCCCGATGGGGAACCCCCCCCAGATAATTACTGTATTGTTTTAACAAAATCGGTCAAAACCAAAAGTACAGAAATTCCCCTCTATTTACTTCCTTGCAGAATAACCAGGGATTGAACAGAAGCACTTTGCAAACTGTAGAAAAAAACATTTCTTCCCTGCTCTGACAAGCCATCCAGCCTATGCTTACCTAGCAAGAGGCATTAATGATACCATATGGGGGCGGAACAGCATGAAAATACAAACGAAAAAGGTCAGTATTAAATGTGGAAATGCGAGGGGGGGGGGAGATAAAGAAAGAGGGAGCCAAATCCCAGAGGCCCTAATCACCTGCAACCAAACACATAAACAAACACACACACACCAAGAAGCAGCAAAGATGATCGCCCTGAAAACTTGGCTAAGGGAAGCTTGGGTGGGTTTGCACGTCTCCAGGCTCCTCTCGCAGCCTACACAGACGGCAGAGCAGCGAAACCAAAGCAAAGTCCAGGCCTCGTTAGGGTTGAAGGAGGCGTCAGCAGCAGCAAAAACACCCTCCACCCCTCTTGCATCTCCAGCATCAGCTGCTACTGCAGCAGCGGATCCCGATTCGTCCCCCACTCCCTCAGTCTAGCAGGCCTTTATTGCACGTATTTTATACACAAATTAGAAAGGGAAGGGCAGCGAAGCATCTCCAGGCTGCATACTCACCTTGAGAGTCCCACCGCGAGCCGGCCTGTCCCCCCCTGGCTCGATCGCGCGCTCTCCCTTCGAGCGTCCGCTGCGCTACAGCTCCGGGTTGGCGGCGGCGGCGCTTGCTTCGTTAGGAAAGCGCGTACAACAAGCTCCTGCTCGGGGGGGGGGGCGGTGGGAGAGGTCCTATCTGCCTGTCTGCGCGACTGAACGTGAGACTCAGGCGGGCGAGACAGAGGCGCAGTGCTGCCTGCTTAGCTCGCTGGATAGCTGGCAAGCAGGCAGGCGGCAACAGCCCAGGCAAGCGGGCGGGCGTTGGGCGGCCTCTCCAGGGAGTAAGAGGCGGGACAAAACCAATGAAGGGGCGGGACGTGCAGCGGCCCTGGAAAAGAGAAGAAAGGAGAACTCGACTCGGCCGGGAAAAATGAATGGAGAAAAACCAGAAAGACGTCGCAGAAGCAAGGCTCATTGGCTACAGCCCGCTTTTCCCTACGCGTGTTCTAATGATAATGTAAGGCTTCAGAAGCACAACTCCTCCCTGTGGAATAGATGTCCTTCTCCTCCTCAGCCATGGCAGAAACGCACGAAACTGGCTTTCGCGCCTGCTTCCGCGGAAGACCACGCCAAGACATCTCTACAACCCTCAGTCACATCGGGCAGGCATATCCAGCGGAATGAAGTGGTAGAGTCCTGAGGTGATAGAATGGACTGTGCCACTGCAGACACGGTAGTGTGTCTGGTGCTAAAATGCTAAAACTAAAAAAGCACACACATCATGAAAAGAGGGGGCTATGCTGCACCTCTCACCGACAAGGTGGTTTACTCCATGCGGCAGGATCCCACCCACCCTTAATGTTGGGGAGCATTCTGAAATGCAGCATTTCTCCTGCACCCTAGAATGGTACAGTCCAGGATTCTGCCATCTGTTGGTGCCTGTTCTGAGACGTGGTTTGCACACGCAGCAGAATGCTGTAGAAGTATACTAAACTGTAGTTCTTCAGTCTACAGGTAGAATGTGCCATTTTTAAAAAGTATGATGTATCACTTATTCCGTGGAACATCCCACAATGATGTTCAGCTTTTCTAAAAGCTACTCTACTGTTTTCAGTCATTTTCCAAACTTCCCTTTTGCACCAGCGCTTTTGCCCTCTCAACCTTTAGTAAAAGCAGGTGAGATTTTGCAAAACGCGTTACTGTACCCTTAGTTCTAGTTTATACAGTTGACAAAATGAGCTGTTAAACTTTTGCCTAGACTGACTGATAAAGTACAGTAGGGCCCCGCTTTACAGCATTCCGCTAATACAGCGGTTGTGAATTGTAGAAAGGCCCTGCTTTACAGCGCTTGTTCTGCTTTTACGGTGGTTTTTTTGCCGCCGGGCACCATTTTGGTCAATGTAAGTCAATGAGATCAGCTTTACAGCGGTTTTCGCTTTACAGCAGGGATCCGGAATGTAACCCGCTGTATGAGCAGGGCCTTGCTGTAGCTACATATTTCAATGCACCCTGCTTCCTGACAGGGTTGTTTGTTCAAGCAGGAAAGCATTCAAACATGCAATCTTCCCTCTTGCACCATAAAATACAAAAAAGTTTTTTACCACTGGCCTCAGATTCAACTAGTGCCTTCAGGCATGCTATATATACATTGGATAATATTTTTTAAAAAAGAACGTTCTAACTAGATTCAACAAACATATGATTGATTTACACTTGCTCCATGGCACACTTCAGGAAGTGGGAAGGCACCTGAGCTGACCACTAACATTATCATTAGTAGATTAATGTCAGCAGTACCAACCACCAGATCCTATTCACTAATAGACAAAAAACCTTGCTGTTTAAGAATGTACCTATAGCCAACTGATATTTCTATCAAACTTTAACAAGCAGGGAAATTGGACAGCTATAGTGAATGCACCAGGGAAGCAGAAGACCTGATCTCTCTGAGATGCTGTACTGTCCTACAAATTTGTAAAAATGCAAATTTAATTTGGGTTGGTCTTTCACAGTCCAATCCACTTCCTGTGTAGCTTGGAAGAATTTGGTAACATGTGCCTCTGAGCATATAGTGAGTGGTGGCAACATCTGCCATCTCCAAAGATGGAAAATTACATTTTTGTATGTTTGTTGGTGTTCTTTCTTTGCGTCTTCTCTGTTACTACTGTTTGTACAGAGAATCAAACCTAGAAAACTATATTTCTCTCATTACTCATCCTAGAAAATTTATTTTTATTAATTTCAAATATTTTTTATTGATCACTGTCATATGATGGTGAAGACAGCCTTTTGTGTTTCAAACTGGAGATTATGCTCTGTTTCTATTATGGATGCATTAACAGTCGAATCTGAAACTACAGTTTAATTACAGTGAGTTGCTACTTAAGCAATGACTCTAGCTGTTGGAGAAAACAAACTTGGCCTGCCCAAGATGCATGTTTTCAGCCTGCTATGCTTAACTACTCCACAAGGAAAGGTGGGCATGGTCAATTAAAAACATAGAGCACACCTAGAATTTTGCTAGAATATATTTCACCTCGCACTGTTTTACTTTGTGCAAACTGAGACACTCCTCATGTCCATTGGAAACTATTCTGCAGAGCAGTCAGTGCCATTATTCCACAATTGTTTTTGGAGCTTTTTTTAGTGTTGCAAAGTGTTGCTGTACTTCACATATTAACAGAAACAGAAGCAAAAGAAAATTATTTACTATAAGAAACTTCACTAAAATTGCAAAGTAAATCAAACATATTTAAAGTGACTATCTGAACTATATAACCTGTTTTAATATTGTTGCTTCCTCCCTGCTAAAACAACATCAGCACAACACATGTCTTCTTTCTGTTATTTGGGCTAATAGCAGGTGTTGCCATCACTCACCATATGCTCAGAGGCACATGTTACCAAATTCTTCCAAGCTACACAGCAAGTGGATTGGACTGTGAAAGACCAATCCAAATTGTGTGTGCATTTTGACAAATTTGTAGGGTAGTACAATATCTCAGAGAGGAGGTCAGGTCTCCTGCTCCCCTGGTGCATTCACTATAGCTGCCCAATTTCCCTGCTTTTTAATGTTTGATAGAAATATCAGTAGACTATAGGTATGTTCTTAAACCGCAAAGTTTTTTGCCTATTACTGAATTTCTCTGCATTTTAATACGGGAGATAAGAAATGGGATCCTGTACAAGTTTGCTGAGAATGTATTGATCATTTGCATGCTTATTGAGTTCAGTGGGATTTACTCCCTTGCAGTCATGCTTAGGATAGGTGAAACTGATCACGGGGTGGGGGGAGGGGAGGTTTGATCATTTCCATGATTATTGAGTTCAGTGGGATTAACTCCTGTGCAATCGTGCTCAGGATAGGTAAAACTGGCCATGTGGAGGGAGGCTTGGAGTGGGCAGGGGAGGAGGAAGAAGAAAGAGGGAAGGAGAGGAAGAAAGGAGGCGGAAGGAAGAGGGGAGGGGAAAGATAGGTCTGATCATTTGCCTGCTTATTGAGTTCAGTGGGATTTACTCCCATGCGATCATGGCTAGGATAGGTAAAACTGACCATGGGGGAAGAGGATAGGGAAGGGAAAGTAGGGGGAAGAGGACAGGGAGGGGAGAGTAGGGGGAAGAGGACAGGGAGGGGAGAGGGGAGCAGAAGGAAGGGAAAAGGGCAAAAGGGAGATGATGGAGGAGGAGGGGGGAGGAGGAGGAGGAGGGGAGGGCAGGGCAGGTCTGATCATTTGCATGCTTATTGAGTTCAGTGGGATTTCCCCCTGTACAATCAGGCTTAGGATAGGTAAAACTGACAATGGGGGAGGCGGAGGGAAAGGAGGAAGAAGGAGGGGATTGGAAGGGGATGGAGGAGGGAAAGGGAGGGTAAAGAAAGGGGGCTTGAGGGAAGGAGGAGGAGGAGGAAGGACAGGTTTGATCATTTGCATGCTTTTTGAGTTCAGTGGGATTTACTCCTGTGTAATCATGTTTAAGATAGGTGAAACTGATGAGGGGGGAGATTGGATGGGTGGGCACTGGGCAGACAGGAAGCCCCTTTACTTTCCAAGAGGAAAACATTGTGAACAGTATTATTCTTTTTTAGGGTTTCCCCCACCTTTTCATTCTACAGCAGGCACATGTAGCCTCCCACCCAAATTTAAACTATAGTTGTCCCTGGCCACATCTATATCAGACCTTTATTTCCCTTTAGATAGTCATGGCTTCTCCCAAAGGATCCTGGGAAGTGTAGTTAGTGAAGGTGCTGAGAGTTGCTAGGAGACGCCCTGTTCCCCTCACAGAGCTTCAATCAGAGCAGCTAGCTGTTAAACCACTCTGGCCACTGGAGCTCTGTCAGGGGAAATAGGAGTCTCCTCTTAGCACTGCTCACAAACTACACTTCCGGGGATTCTCAGGGGAAAGCCATGACTGTCTCAAGTGAAATAAAGGTCTGGTGTGGGTGTGGCCCCCTGATTAGCCAAGCCCAGAAGCTGTGAGTCTGGCTTTTAGAACACTGACACTTGGTTCTTATTGAGCATGCCCGACATTATCATTGAGTTCAGTGCTAAATTAATTAAAGATCAGCCAGGCATTTTTTTAACTTTTAAACTGCAGAAGATGACGATCAGAGTATGGGGTAAGGTCAGTAATAGGATTACAGGTACTCTGTGAACATGGCTGATTTTTAATTAATGTCAACAATTTATGAGAACTCTGACAGAGTTCTGTCTCCCTCTATTTTGTGTATCGCCATGAAAATTTGGAGGGTTGTTAAGCAAGCGTTTCTGAGTTGAGGAGTACAAGTTTTGTAAGATTTTGTTTTGAAATGAGCACATGGCAAGCATCAGAATGGCATGGGGGCTATTTTCAGTTTAACATTGTGGAATGCAAAAAATCCATGCTGACTATAGTATACAGCCACTCTTGTGGCTGTATAATGAAGTGCTCTAAAAGAGAGTGCTTTGGTCTTATCACTTCAGACACCAAGCCAGCAACGACATTGCACAAAACCACCTCTCAAGAAGCAAGAGTTGGTTTCATATTTCTGTGTAACTTATAACACTACATTGGCTCTCAGTATACCATATAATATGCTTTTTAATATACTTTATTATATATAATATATGTTAATATATTTTCTGACCCTTACAGAGCAATCCAAGTGGTGCCGGCAGAAAGCTCCGCGGAATGCTCTTCCTGCTTGGGATTCGCCAGCCCTGCTGAACGCTGGCTTCATTGGGAACCACGCACACAACCTGGCCAGGAAGGATCGTCTCTGACAAACAGGCCTCCTGGAGAGTAAGCATTCCCTGTATTCTCAATGGGAATTTAATTTTTTTTTTTTACTGCACTGGCCTTTTGGCCAGGGGACTTTGAAGGGGGATCAGGACCCGGGAGATGGGTCTGCACACGAGGAGGATCTCATGCCACACCTATGGAACACTCCATTTTTGGGGCTTCAGCCGGCCCTCCATCCACTGGGCTGGCCATCCCCAGCGGGCCTCGTTGGCAGGCTCCTAGTGGAGCCACATGTCTGCCGCAGCGAAGGGCTGCTGCTGATGGAGCCTGGCACAGTCGGCACTCCACAACATCCAACACACCCCAGCCCAGTGGAAAGGTGAGTTGGGCTGCACCTTTAATAAGCCTTCTCCAGATTATCAGTCTGGCAAGCCTTAATAGGAAATAACATCAGGGCTTGTTCACAACCTCTAGGTTTATCTTGCAACAAACCTCTTTGTGTAGAAAGCAATAATAGATCTGTTCATGCTTACCTCACCACACACATCATGATTGTAATCTGTGATGTGGATGCTCAGCATGGAGGCCTACTCATGCAAGAGGCATGAACTGAGCCTTTGAATATATGAGCCTCAGTATGAAGTACCTGTGATGTTCCTGTATTAATGTATATATGGTAAGTGCTGTTTGTATAGAAGATATGTGGTAAGTGGAATGAAAGAGGAGGGGGGAGTAAATGAGCAGTAGAATGCTGGATGATTGGCTGAGTGTTAGAATGGCTGAGCGTATAAAAGGAAGAATGACAGTTGAATCTGGGTGGACGTTAGTGGGTTGTTTGAGAGGTGTTTGGTGGGGTTTTTGAGAGGAGATTGTGTGGAGAGTTGGTGGATGTGGGGAGAGTGTGGAGTTCGGATTAATACTAAGACAAGTATCACAGGAATAGATGAAACCATATGCTTATGTGCCTTTATAAAGTAATCTTGTTATTTCTAATATTTAATAAACACTATTTTGGTTTACCGGAGGCCTGATCCTTGGCTGGGGAATATACAGACCAGAGGGAAGGGCAAGGTACTTACCAAGGCTGAAGGGAAACTGTAACAATTGGTGGCAGCGGTGAAGGGAAGAATATAACACCACAAGTATCCAGAGCAAACCAGAATTATATGCATTCTATATAGATCAAAGGGATTGGGAAAGCTTCAGCACGCAGTCACAGAGGTAACCTGATTGAGAGAGACTCAGGCAGAGTCTCTGGGAATACTGGTTATAGGACGTGACTGGTGGTGCTGCCTAGCAGGGGGATCTGGTGAGGTCTGTGCTAGAGCAGAGAGAGAAACCATAAAAAAAGACAGTCCGGACTGGTAGAGTCCCTGGTGGTGCCTAGTGACAGGCAGTAGCCACGAGCAGGTAGGAACCTGACAGGGAGAGCCAGGGAAGGGCGTCACAGTACCCACTTCACATATTTTTGTTATGGATAAGGACCATAGAGAGAGGCTAAAAGGCAAGATGTAAGCACGTGAATCAGCTTTCATTGAGAGGGAGGTCAAGGTGCTGCAACCCAACACACATTTGCTCAGAAGGAAATCCTACTGCGTTCAGTGTGTTTACTCCTCCTGCAGGATTGAAACCTCAGTGGTAGAATGTGGCACAGCCTAAAAGGATAAAAATGCTATCAACACAGATCCTAGTTCAGGGTACAAAAAATCAGTACAGTTTTGAAACCAATGGTTAAAATCAGTGCAGTTTTGAAAGATTCAGTATGACATCATGCTTCAAAATGATGTCCAATTATATCCAAAGACAGAAAGCTGTTGCTTGATCTCAGGAATCATCATGCAAAATTTGGTTATAATATCTTAGGAAGTGTTCAAATGCATAGCAAGCAAACAACTTTCCAAATATATAGCAGATATACTTCTATGCATATATCATATCACTAAAATTCCCATTTTATATTTATATTTGATTTATTTATTTGATTTCTTTCTCACCCTTCACTGCAAGGTCCTGGGGCAGGTTACAATTTTTTTCTCTTTAAAGGGAGGGGTCAAAAAGGAGAGGGTATATGGTTGGAGGAGGAAAGAATGGGGTCATGGAAAGAAAGGGAGAAAGAGGCAATACCAAATGGGGTCAAGTTTTACCACATATCTTAACTGAGGAAATGTTGCAAGTAGATTTAAAAGCTTACATCTTAATGAGTTAAACATGATACTTCATGTCTATCAGTTATATTTCAACAGAGTTTGCAGACTGACTGAAGAAGCTGGCAACACTGTATTACTATGTTGTGCTAAGCAAATAGTTATGTGTGTGACATTTAGTGACTTCATCTCATTGGGATCTCCTTGTCTCTACAGATAACTGGAGCATAAGAAAATAAAAAGAGCCCTGCTGGATCAGGCCAGAGATCCTTCTAATCCCACATCTCTTCTCTCACAGTGTCCAACCAGGTGCCTATGGGAAGCCCACAAGCAGGACCTGAGTGCAATAGCACTCTCCCCACTTACAATTCCCAGCTGCTGGCATTCAGAAGCGTACTGCCTCCGACAGTGGAGGGAGCACATAGCTGTCATGGCTAGTAGCCATTGATAGCTTTGTTCTCCATGAATTTGTCTCTCTGGAGGTTTTAAAAACACTTGATTAGTTGCTAGAAAGAATTTGGCTGCCAGAGAGGGCCTTTCACCAGCTCAGTGCCTAACAGGGAAAATGAACGTTGTTTTCTGGAATCTCATTGAAACTAATAAACCTGGAAGACTCTGCTTCTGAATGCAGTTGTGCAATACTGGGGTTTCCTAACCATTGTTCAGCATGAACATGCCAGCATGAGCATTAAAAAAAGCCAATTACCCAAACACTACGCTCCTAGGAAAAACACACAATGCAATGGAGAAATTTATATAGTTGCACAGCACATTAAGACACTGAATACAGTTAGTTCTACATAGTGACCAACAGCACAGTCTTACACATTCCATTCAGAATGAACCAGGAAATCCCTGGTTCAGATCTCATGTGTCATAAACTCACTAGGTGATCATAGAAAAACAAACACACACACGTAGTCTCTCTCAGCCTTCACATCTGCAACACGGTGATAATTACTGACTTTGTAGAGCAGTGTTTCTCAAGCTGTGGGCTGGGGACCACCAGTAGGCCTCAATCCACTTTCAGGTGGGCTTCAACACTGCAGCATGCCCATTGTCTCCTCACCTGCCCACCCTGCCACCAACTGCACTGGCTCCCCACATGCACAGTGCATAGACAGATTGGAAAGCAGGGCTTAAAAAGCAAGGTTCAAGCACACCAAGTGGGATGGGGGAAGAAAGAGAAGTGCAAAAGTGGATGACAGACAGGGCTGCTGGCTATGCGTGAGGGAAGGAGGGTTAGACAAAGCTGTCCATTTTGATGTATCTCAGTTTCTCTTCCCCCCCCCAATTTTAAGTTCATTTCACTACATTTCTGCATCAGTTGGAGATTCTTTTTTTAAAAAGTCATAAAAATGTATCAGCATTTTAGTATGCGTTTCCTCTAACATACACAGTTTATGCAATTTTGCCTAAAATGCACATTTTTGCATGCTATCTTCAGTAACATATGCACACTTCCATAATATGTGCATTTTTGTATACATTTTTTAGTTGGAAAACTGCAAAAATTTAGAAAAGTGCAAGTTTTGAAGGATAGCTTGTGTTTAGGTTCGCCTATTATCTCAGGAAGTCTGAATAGAACCAAATTTTTTCCCCAATCCTAAAGGGAAGGAGGACAAGGATGGGAAGAGGGAAGGATAATGGGATGGTTAGACCATGGGAGAGGCTTGTGAGGGTGCTACTGTGCCTTCTGACTCTTCCCCTTCACACACGCACACCACATTCACACCATACATTTAAATGGTTTTGGCTTTCCCCCATATAATCCTGGGAAGGGTAGTTTGTGAAGGGTGCTGAGAGTTGCTGGACACCACTATTTCTCTCTTAGAGCTACAGTTGCCAAAGTGGCTTAACAGTCAGACCCTCTTCCCAGGGAACTCTGAGAACTGTAGCTCTGTGAGGGAAATAAGGGTCTTGTAACAACTCTCAGCACCCTTCACAAACTATACATGCAAGGTTTCTTTGGGAGAAGCCATGACTGTTTAAAGTGGAATACTAGTGGAATAAATGTATGGTAAATGTGGTCACACTCACTCATACCCCACACCCCAGTTCTCCTCATGGCCAGAAACTTCTCCTGACTGACTTCAAGGGCACCCCCTCTACCTTAGAAGAATCTGGCATTGGGTAGTAGTGGGGCTGGGAACTGGACACCTGATGCGGGTGTGTGGGTGTAGGGAAAGTGATTCAGAGCGTTGTGGCACAGCAACTGCAAGTACTCTTGGATGAAACAGATTATCTTGACTCGTTCAGGCCTGGTTATGGGACTGAATTGGCCTTGGTTGCCCTGATGGATGACCTTCATCGGAAGAAGGACAAGGAAAGTGCAACCCTGTTATTCTTACTTAATCTCTCAGCGGCTTTTGATACCTTTGACCATGGTATCCTTCTGAGCCGACTTGGTGGGATGGGTATCAGAGGCACTGTTTTACAGTAGTTCCGATCCTATCTCAAGGTCGTTTTCAGATAATAGCATTGGGTGATTGTCTTTCGGCCCTCTGGCAGTTGTGCTGTGGGGTCCACAGGGTACCATCTTGTCCCCAATGCTGTTTGACATCTATATGAAGCCCTTGGGAGCGGTCATCAGGAGATTTGGGACGAGGTGTCAGCAGTACACTGATGATACCCAGCTCTATTTCTCTGGAACATCTGAATTGGGAGAGGCCATGTAAGCCCTGGATCAGTGCCTGGCCTTGGTGGTGGGCTGGATGAGGGCCAATAAATTGAGTCTGAATCCTAGCAAGACAGAGGCACTGTGGTTTGGTGGTTCCCAAGTTTGGATAATTGGTCAATCGCCTGCTTTGGATGGGGTTGTACTCCCTCTGAAAGAGCAGGTTCATAGTCTAGGGGTGCTGCTGGATCCATTTTTGTCGCTAGAGGCCCAGGTGACTTCAGTGGCTGAGAGTGCCTTTTGCCAGCTTCAGCTGGTAAGACAACTGTGGCTGTTTTGGATTGGGATAGCCTGACCACTGTTGTCCATGCACTGGTAACCTCCAGGTTGGATTACTATAATGCGCTCTACATGGGGCTGCCCTTGATATTTGTCCGGAAGCTGCAGGTAGTGCAAAATGAGGCGGTGCGACTGCTCATTGGGGCACAGTATCGCTGACTTGTTACCTTGCTGCTGAAAGAATTGGTTCTGGCTTTGATGTACAAAGTCCTATATAACTTGGGACCAGGATACCTGAAATACAGTATTACCCCTTATATAACCAGTCAGTCACTGCACTCTGCAGGTGAGGGCCTCCTGCAGATACCATCTTATCAGGAGCTCTGTTCCACACAACACAGGAAACGGACCTTTAATATTGTGGCACCAACCCTGTGGAATTCCCTCCCCTTAAATATTAGACAGGCACCATCTCTTTTTGGTGCCTATTGAAGACCTTCCTCTTTCAATAAGCCTTTTAAATAGAGACCTTATCACAGTCTACATCTGTATTGGAATTGCTTTTTAAGATGTTTTTTAAGCTATTTTTTAAAAGATGCTTTTAAACATGTATTGTTTTAAAGATGTTGTCAAACGTGGGGGTTCACAGAGGCACGCAGCTAATTAACAGATAAGGCTAGACCATAAATCTGCCAGGCAGGAGGAACCAGGGGGCCAGCCAGTGTGTCTACCATTTGGGAAGCGCCAAAGGAGGAGGCAGAGAAGCCTTTAAGGGAGTCCAAATGTCCAGAAGCCAAGAGATCTGATCAGGCAGAGCAGGGTTCAAGGCACGGGTTTAACAGGAGAGCTGGAGTAATGTCTGCAGCAAGGCTTGACCTTGACTCTAGCAAGGAGTCTCCCTTTCCTTCCAGCCCTTTTGTACTCTGCATGCTGGCCCAGGTGATTCCAATCAGCCTGTGTTCTTGTGAGCTCTCCTGCTCCTTAATTGCTTTGATTCCTTCATTGCTGCAACACCTGTTGGTGTCTTCTCTCTGCTGGAGAAGGGACAACCTCCTGGTTGCTTCCTGATTCTGGCAGACAGGCTCCCTCAGGGGCTCGTCTCTGGTTTGGCCAGAGCTTGGAAAAGTTACTTTTTTAAACTACAGCTCCCATCAGCCCCAGCCACGATGGCCACTGGAGTGGGCTGATGAGAGTTGTAGTTCAAAAAAGTAACTTTTCCAAGCTCTGGGTGAAGGGTCCCGGGCTGTCTCCCTGCTTGTCCCCTCTACTGGGTCTGCGGTCTCCCATTCCTCTTCCTTGGATGAGTCCTCTGAGGGGGGCATGACAGATTTTTTGTTTTAATATGTTTTAAAGTCTTTTGTTTTTAAGACGTTTTAGTGTGTTTTTGTTTGCTGCTCTGGGCTACTTCGGGGAGGAAGGGCGGGATATAAATTTAATAAATACACAAAATAATATACGCACCTATGTAGAGAATGTGGAATCATGTAAAGATGACCGAGAGAGTGTTGGCCAGTAGTGCAATCTATGTGACTCACAGACAGAGGTTTTTTCGGAGGAGAATGAAACCTGCAATAAACAGGTTAAACAGAGCAAGAGGGGTTGCCAGGTTCCTCAAGGCCAGCAGATGGTTGGCAAGGGCAATGGCTCTGATAAGAGCAGCTCTCGCAGAAGCTCTAGTGTGGGGGAAAGTTTGTATGGAAGGAGGACTGTGTTTGTTAACTTTAGTGTCAGTAAAAGACTCTTACAAAGTACTTTGCCTGGCCTGTATTATTCCGGTTCAGACCTGCTCCAGTTCCTCTGCACTGTACGGTATCAACACGCGCTGCAACACGGGTTATGGGCCCAGCATACTGAACAAAGCAAGCGGTTCTGATCCGGTGCTGAAGAGAGAGAAAGCAGGAAAATAGAGGCAAGTAAAAGAGTGAGCAACATGGCAATAAACCTGACAACCGGGGTGGCGATGGAAAGATTGAGTGCCATTAATTATGCCAGTTGGAAGTGGAGAATGAAAGCAGTTCTGGTCAAAGAAAATTTGTATGACGTGATAGAAAACCCCCCCTCCGGCCACTCCATCAGCAGCATGGACGAAGAAAGACGAGAAAGCGAAAGCATTTATTATTCTAGGGCTGTCTGATACTCAATTGCTACACGTAAGGAATGAGCCGACAGCATACCAGATGTGGGAGACGCTAAAGGCTGCCCATGTGCAGCAAACAGCAGGGAGCCGGCTGTGTTTAGCGAGGAAACTTTATCAGATGCGTTTTACAGATGAAGTGACTATGAGTGAGCATCTTGCTGAATTTCCTAGATTGCTTGCTGAGCTTCAAGACAGAGGTGTGAATCACAGTGACATTCAAATGATTTATATCATCTTATCTTCATTGGATCAAAAATGGGACAATTTGGTAACAAGTATGGAAACGTTACCTGATGGGACTTTAACTTTGGACTTTGTGGAACAAAAGCTGCAACAAGAATGGAACAGAAGACAAGAGAGTAAAAGGACTGAGTCTAAAGAGGCTGAAGCTGCACAACAGAATTATTCAAGAAACAGGCAAGAGAATAAAACATGTTATTTTTGTGGGTCCCGGGGACATATACAGAGACATTGTTTAAGTAAGAAGAGGAGAAACAGAGACTATGGATGGCAGAAACCAAGCGTAAACTTTATTGCTGAGAAGGACACTAAAACACTTAGCACTAAATGCCTTTTGGACAGCGGGGCATCTAATTGCCTGATTACTGACGCAAGTTTGTTTTACACTTCAAAGCCTGTGCAAGAGAAGATTTATCTGGCTGACGGATCAACTCGGGACGCAATTGCAAGAGGCACGATACGGTTAAGTAATCTTAAAACGATATTGACAGATGTATTATTAGTTACTGATTTAAAATGTAACATTCTTTCAGTGAGAAAATTAACTCAGATTAGTTGTAAAATAACTTTTGAAGGGAATAGATGCATGGTGCAGAAAGGCAATGTAATATGTATGCAGGGGAAATTACAAGACTCAATGTTCATAGTTCAGAGTGAGCATGCTGAACCTACATGTGCCTGGTTAGGAGTGAATAAAAACATACACGAAAATTGCATCCATGAGTGGCACAGAAGATTAGGGCACGCAAACTTTGAGAAGATTAAAAACACCCCAAAGCATAGTAAAGACTTAAAGCTAACAAATTGTGAGCATGTGGATGAGTGTGATGCATGCTATAAAACAAAAATGACAGTGGCACCAATTAATCAGAGCGTTGAAAGTACTACCACGGAACCTTATCAGCTTATATATGTTGATTTGGCAGGACCTTTCCAGAGTTCAAAAGGAGGGGCAAGATTCTACTTAGTGATTGTTGATGATTTTTCTAGATTTACACATGTATATTTATTGAAAAAGAAAAGTGAAGCGGAGGACAAATTACGTGCGTTTATACAGAGAACAGAGACACAATATGGGGTTGTTATTAAAAATATAAAATCAGACCAGGGGGGCGAATTTACAAGTAATACATTGAAAGCATATCTTGAAAAGAAGGGAATAATCCAAAGTCTCACTGCTCCCTTCAGCCCATTTTCCAACGGAACTGCAGAGAGGAGGAACAGGTCTCTGCAGGATTCAATGAGAGCTATGCTAGAGGATGCAGACTTGAATAAAACATATTGGGGTGAATGTATTTTGTATACTGTATACATACAAAACCGTCTTGTACACAGAATGATTGGAATGTCTCCCTATGAAAAGTTGACAGGGAGAAAACCCGGGCTAAAACACACTGAGCGTTTCGAAGCAAAATGCTGGGTGCATGTTTCTAAGCAGAAAAGACATGGAAAAATGGCCCCAAGAGCTCAGGTAGGTCGTGTTTTGGGATTTCACTGAAATTATAGAATTTGGTTACCTGAGAAACAACAAGTAGTATTAAGCAGAAGCATTAAAGTAGTAGACCAGCCTTGGAAAGACAGTCAAACAATTGTGCTTGATGACGCAAGCAGACAAAGTGCAGTAGATATTCCTTTTGGTCATCAAATACCCTTAAGAACTGCGTTAACTGATATGATGAAGGGTGGCAAACGTAATGTTAAAAGACTCAGAAGTGAGGACATAGCGATGCAGGATACAGAAGTGCCAGGGACTAGTGCAGGCTCAAGTGCAGGTGCAGGTACAATAAAGGATGAAAAGTGAAGAAGAAATGGAAATTGAAAGTGTCAGACGTTCTGAAAGAACAGCCAAAGGAAAACCGCCACATAGATTCACATTCAATGTAACACAACACAAGGTGGATGAGACAGATGAATATCCTACAGAATGGGTAAAAGAAGGGCCAATAGACAAAGAAACTATGGATCTAATGTGGAAATACTGTATTGAAGAATGAAATATAAATGAGTGTTATCAAATAAAAGTGAACAAAATGCTGTATAACTTGTATGAATAAAGAAACAAAACTGAAATGGAAATAGAGACTGTAATGAGAAACAAAATGATGTGTATATATATGTGTATTGAAATTGTAATGTATAACTGAAAATAAGATAAATGTAGTTTTGTGATCTGTGAGTCCCAGGTGGGGGCTGTTGGCCAGTAGTGCTATCTATGTGACTCACAGACAGAGGTTTTTTCGGAGGAGAATGAAACCTGCAATAAACGGGTTAAACAGAGCAAGAGGGGTTGCCAGGTTCCTCAAGGCCAGCAGATGGTTGGCAAGGGCAACGGCTCTGATAAGAGCAGCTCTCGCAGAAGCTCTAGTGTGGGGGAAAGTTTGTATGGAAGGAGGACTGTGTTTGTTAACTTTAGTGTCAGTAAAAGACTCTTACAAAGTACTTTGCCTGGCCTGTATTATTCCGGTTCGGACCTGCTCCAGTGCCTCTGCACTGTACGGTATCAACACGCGCTGCAACAGAGAGAGAGAGAGTGCGGACTGTGGAGGGGATCTCCCTTCTCTGAGAGCAATGGGGTGCATTGAAAGAAGTCAGAGAGATTAAAAGGTTAATATTTTTTATACAAAAATCACTTGGGAACAGAGAGGAAGGAGATAACAGAAAAGCCATTACCAGTGGTAAATGTAAAAGTGAATGTAAAAGAAGCAAGAAGAAGGGGTGAAAGTACCCTATTCCTCTCCACATGGCCTCAGTTTAAGGGTACTTCCAGACAGAATTTAATATTGTAAATGGGTTGTTCAGATAACATAGCAGAACAGATTATTGGGAACAAGTTTAAAAAAACCCCTGAAAGGGTAAATTCAGATTAAAAGGGGAGAAATGCAGACTGGTATGTAGATGCCTGAGACACTGCGGAAAATTTGCATGCATGAAGAGCACCCATCCCATAATAAATACCCACCTGGAAGCACCCAAAGTGTGAAAGGAGAAGCAGAGAACCAATAACAGGAGTAAAAATCGTTTGAGAAGCATGGGGTGGGGAGAGGTGATAAAATAAAAAACCTCCACTTAGAGACTCGATCAGCAAATTCTGCGTGAAATGGGGAGGCAGAGCCATGACACCTCCAGTTTCCATAGAGGGATTAGATGTCATTAGAATATGTCAGCAATTGCCATCTGATTAGCCACCACATATCACTAATTTGTAGCAGATTCTGCCCCTGTGCCTCCTTTTTCTGATTTTCAGCCCCTCAAGTGTGACCTGGGGGTAGAAAGCTTGAGAATCCCTATGTTAGAGGGTTGCTGCAAGCATTACAGAGATAATGTACATGAAGCAATTTGAACACTCTAAACAAAACACTTTGAAAATGCTAAGGGTTGTAGTAATAATTGCCATTTATTGTGGCAATCATTTAATATAAGTTGGTGCTTTTTTGTTGCATTAATTGGGCATGGTCCAACTAAGCACATTATAATGCAATCCCGTGTAGGTTTATGTGGAGCAAGTCTCACTGAGTTCAATGGGGAGAGGCCATCACTACATAAATATATTTATTGTTCATTTGATATCTTGTGAGCCACTTTGGTCACAATTTGTGGAAAATAAACAAATGGTGATGATATGTTTTGCATGTAAATTGTTTTATCCCCAATCCCTGCCATCCAGGCCTGTAAGCTGGAGGGGGGAATGGGTGTGCCGCCTCCCCTAGAGCTGTGCTTTGCCCCCCCCCCCGATTTTTCTGGGAAATTGTCTTTTTAAATTGTGACATAACAGGCAATGTCAACCCCCATTTAAAGAATGATAGCTTGTTTTAAGAACAGGAGCAATTTAAGAATAGGACCCTCTGAATAATTCAGTGAATAAGGCAGAGCAAGTGCACAACAAAAGCCTGATTTGGAAGAGCCCTTAAAAGTCTGCTCACTCAAGACTTTTCCTGACTGATGATGGATTATTAATGATCACAATCACCCTATAATTACTTATATGATCCTGGAAAAAACAGCCTGTATAGTAACATGGCCCTTGCAGAATTAAACATTTGAACTTTATATTATGGACTACCCCCTGAACTTTCCTTTGCTCTGCTTTTCAGTTTCAGTTGTGCTCTCTACCCAGCCAGTAATAAAGAAGCATGTTTGTTTGCCTGCAATAAGAAGTAAGAGTTTGTTTGTTATGCAGTTATTATAATGAGTAGAGCAAAATTGGGTGCTTATTGCTAAAAGGTGAAATAAAGGAAAGGTGATCTGAAAAAAATGGCTACTCTTTACTCTTAAAGCACTCGCTGTATTCACAATCGTAGAGGCTATTTTTTTTTCTTTTTCTTGATTGCTTGGTGGCAAAGGATGAAAACAGCCCCAGAGGAGTAGAAATACTGCAGTGTACACATCCCAGTTAGCTAGCTGGCTGGCTGGCCACCTAGGTTGTAGCTCAGGCCTAATTTCTGATTTTCCCAACATGTGCAGCTCACCATGAGGCCTTTGCAGGGTTTCTGGACAGAAAAATCAACCGAGCTACCAGTAAAAAAAACCCCAATTGCTTTCTACAATTAGTTTCCAATTGCTTAGTTTGTCCTTTATATAGTAGCGAGTTTAAACATTTTCCCTTGATTGTTCAACAGGAAGGAAAATCTAAAGGCCAGGAACAAGACTAGAAAGAGGGACTCTCAAGAAGGAGTTAACAAACGCACCCTGTAGTATTTATTTTCTCTCTGCCCTTCTCTAAACTTGTCGTATGTATAAGTTTGTTTTTCAAGTGGAATCTAAAACTGAGATACCTAGTGCAGCATCAAAGCCAGGCTCAGGAGCTCCACCGCCTTTAGCAAAGCAGTTCAGTTCATGAAGAATCAGAACACAGGGACAGACCACAGGTGAAAGGGGACTGTAGCTATAGGTAAAGTCAAGCTTTGGAATCTGGTATTCCTTGGGATCTCTCAAAAAAGGGTGAGATAATTCAACAGATGAAATCTCATTCATGTAAACACACTGGATGGAGGAAGAATGATGGGGAAGGCTACTGTCTTTCCCTTCCCCTGGCTTAGCCCTGACATCTTCTCCACCGTTGGGGGGTGGAAATGGCTAGCAGTATGTGCCCCCTCGTATGCCCCACCTAGAAATGTGGCCACCCCCTCCTAACAAGGAAGGCTGGCTTCAGGGCTGCTGCCATCTCCAGGTAAAACATCTTATGCAGAAAAGTTGGGAAAGACCTCTGGCTGAGATGTTGGAGAACTGCTGTGAGACAGAATAGACTGGACCAGAGCAGGGGTGGGGAACTGCAAGGGGTCAAATGTGGCTCTCCAACCTCTCCATCTGGCCCTCAGGATTCCCCTCAGGCAACACATGCCTCTCCCCAGGCTATACCCCTCATTGTCCCTCCTTTTAATGGGTGGGTAGGGTTGCTTTAAAGGAACTCACTGTCAACTCCAATTACCTGATTGGCACTGAAAGCAATTCTCTTTGAAGGTACACTGCAAGCCCTGCTTTGTCCAATTGCGGGCTCAGTTTGGATTCAAACCACACCTGAAGGTGAGCTGCTTTGGAAGCATGCTGTCAGTGCCAATTAGCTGATTGATGTTGAAAGTGTGTCTTCAAAGGGGCTTGCTTTCAATGCCCATCACCTGATCAGCACCGTCAGCAAGCACAGCTTACAAAAGGAAAAGTCAGAAACTAACTTTAAGCTCCTGATTATAGCCATGTTCTTCTGCTCCACACCAGATATCACTTGTGATGGCAGGTGTGGGGCAGGTGTGTGTGGTTTGGGAGAAAATTGCCTGGGAGGCCAAATTAGGACCGCTGCGGGGTATAATTTGGCCTGGGGGTCAGAGGTGCCAATGCCTGTAATCCAGTTTAACTTCAGAAAGATTCACATAAAAACTTATATTTGCAAGATGCTGTTAGTAATGTTTAGCATTTTGAAGAATTAAATAATACAGAATAACTAGGAAAACAGATATATACTGTGGTTTTTAATTATTTTTTAAAATTAGCATTTACAGTGCCTAATAATTTTGGGGCTTTCTAATTTGATGGTGGTGGTGAAGTATGTCCCTCTCTCATCCAACAACTGAAAGAGTGCCAGTCTAACAACAACACCTTTTTTTAATGGCTCCAGAATTTATCCTCAGAAAACTAAAGGCCAAGAACATGTAACTGAAAAATCTATTGTGACATTTGCAGGATGTCAATAAGTATGTGGTTAAGTTAGATCTGGTTGAGTAACAAGAGTTTGATTAAGTCCCTCACCAAATTCTATTTACAAAGCTATAAATTTTGATTTAAAAATAATTTTATATAATCATTAGTTATTTCAAAAAGAAGAATAAGGAACCCCAAGGTTACATATTTTAATATTTGTTTTTCCAATTTATTTCCCACACACTTAGTTTCAAATAGGCAACTCAATGTTTAAATCATCATCATCATCATCATAAACGATACAGCTTGTTGAAAACAGACATAAGTAGTCAATGTTGTAATAAAACATAGCTAAGATTATTTACAGCAGGAGAGGATGATTAAAAACAATAGCAGATCTACAGCACTAACTCCCAAATGCTTAGTGGAATAAAAATGTTGTTTTCCCCCTAAAAACATCTGATAGAAGCAGCCAGTCAGGCAGGCCTCTGAGAGGAATTTTATCAGGGGGTACAAAGTTTCTTTTGGGCCCCTTCCCTTCTCCATTAGTCATTCTGTTTTTATCCACTACGGTTTTATGCCATGAGCTGTAGCCTGTAAGGTCAAAAAGGGTATGGAAGACGAGAGAGGGGTGGAGTGGAGCGCTCTGTTAATTTTCTGCATTTAAGGCCTTATGCTCTTATACTCCCTCCACGATAAATATAAATAAAATGAAAGAGGATCAGAGATAAGAAAGCACATTTGATTTGAACATCATTGTTTATGCTACAATACAGATAAGGAGAAAGAATTCACATTGAAACAAAGTAGATAAACTTACTATTTACTTTAAAAAAAGAGCTTTCCTGGCCTTTTTTTGTGAAAAATTTCAAATCACAGTATGAAAAGTAATTGTTCTGGCAATGTTTGATTCAATACTTAGCCTGGCCAAATCCACAAGACATTCCTGAGATATTGTAGACCTTAAATAATTCTTAATTAGCTTAAGTTTGCTAAATGACCTCTCTCCAGAAGCTACTATTGCTGGAATTGTTAATAGTATTCTTAGCTAACACAAACATTTGGAAACAGGTCACCAAGTCTGTACTCTGTTAACAAGTTCAACAGATCTAATGGCTTTAACTCAGAGCTTGGAAAAGTTACTTTTTTTGAACTACAACTCCCATCAGCCCAGTCCAGTGGCCATGCTGGCTGGAGCTGATGGGAGTTGTAGTTCAAAAAATAACTTTTCCAAGCTCTGCTTTAACTGTGCATTTACAAAATTTGCTCTATGTACTGAGGGTAAATGTTGCATTTCTTTTCCAAAATCATCACCATTAAGGTCAGCAGGATATTGCTCTGATAAAGATAAAGCTTTTCTCTCCACATCACTTTCGGACATGGTGAGATATTTCCACAAGAAATCAAATTTTTCTGCCAACTGCTTAAGAGCATTGAAGCGGACAGTTAATCCTGCTATAACATTGTCTACCAAAACGTAAAACACACACTTTCTGAAGTAGGCCTCTTCTGGAGTATCATCTGTGTCATTCATTTCTTCCAAGTTAGCATCAGGTGTGCTGTCGTCATGCGGCCTTGCCCTCTTGCGCCTAACTCCATCACATCTACGGGAGAGTTTTATTTCTATATTTAGGTTTGACACAACCAATTTGGCTTCATTCCACATGCATTTCCAGTTCTTTCGAAGTTTTGTCAACTCTGTGAGGAGAGTTTCTATGTTTGCTACTTCAACATCCAGTGTGGCATCTCTAGCTTGGATGACCTTGTTGCAAATATCTATGCCAGCTAATATTTTGTACCACACGGCTGACATTAACACACAGGCAAAAGATGTCACATATAATAAAACTCCATGGACTTCATTTCTTGTTTTGGCCATCAAATTTAGTTCTAGGAGGTCTTCCAGTGCCAATTTAATGCCAGGCAAGTGAGCTGCAAAAGGCTTTACACATTCAACACGATCTGACCATCTTGTTTCAGACATACCAAGAAGAGAACAACCAATACGGTTTTGTAGTAATTCCCACCGCTTAGCACTGGAACTGAACAGGTGGTACATAGTTTGAATTGTTCCAAAAAAGGTTATTGCTTCAGGTATGCATTCAGCAGCATCATTTCCACATAAGTTGAGTGTGTGACAACCGCAAGGTGAAAAAATTGCTGTTGAGCATTGTTCTTGTATTTTTGCTTGTGCGCCGTTGTATTTTCCGGCCATATTTGCCCCATTATCGTAGCCTTGAGCTCTACCATTACTGAGAGGAATAGCATGTTCTTTCAATGTATCAGTTATCAACTGAGCAATTTCTTCCCCTCTTTTGTTGCTACAATCTGCAAACTTGAGAAATCTTTCTTGAATCTCATACTGCGTTTCTTTTAAAAGTATGTATCTCAAAAGAAATGTTGTTTGTTCAATATGGGAAGAATCTGGTGTGGAATCTACTATTATTGCAAAGTACTTTGCAGATTGCCTCTCAAGCAAAATGTGTTGTTTCACAAGATTCGAGCATTCTGCAATAAATTCATTTTGTGAGTCAGGGGACAGATAATGAACTTGAAGCCGCTCACTCCTTTTCTGTGACTCCTCTACACTTAGCACATGTTCCTGAAAGATGGGGTCCCACCTGGAGAGCAGTTCAATGAGTCCTAAAAAGTTTCCATTGTTTGAATCACCAATTCGATGGGATGAACCAGTAAATGCTAGACCACGTTCTCCCAAGAAGAGTACAACATTGATGATGCGCTTTAAAAGGTTGTACCATTTCACAGCTTCAGTTTTGATTGACGTTTCTAAGATGATGTCAACTCCTGTATCAGACAGCAGGTGCCTTTCTAGTTCTCGCCAAGCTGGGTAACATTCTCTCTGACTATTGCCTTTTTCATGTTTTGGGATCCTGTAGGAAAGTTTCCGCCACTTCCCATTAGAATCCCAGCCTTCAGCAGATACCAGTGCAGACTTAGACGCAGAAGTGCTAGTCTTGACTCTTGTGCCAAAATAATCGACATGGAAAGCAATATAAAGCTTGTTTCTGTTGACTCCAGACAAGCCAGTCTCTTACATGTAGTTCTCCATTAGTGCTTTGAAATTTCAGTATGCTTTCTGGGAACATTTGATTGCAAGTGTCTTTTGGGAATGTTTTAGGCAGAGGGATGTGACCATTCATAACATACTTTTCTATTTCCTTTTGAGATGGAAACTCGGTTGTGATACATCCAATGTCAAGGCCTACATTATGATTACTCCTCTCATCTTCCAAATTCACTTCCACATGCGTCTGTATGTCTGTTTCTTTCTGTTTTCCATTTTCTGCATCTGCCCCTTCATCAAAATACTGTGCATGATTACCCAAATCAACTGCTCCTTGTTTGGGGATGAGGTTTCCAACATTTTCTTCTTGCTCCAATTCTGTAGGTGAGTTCAATGAAAATTTTTTTGAAGCTGCACTTAATCCAAATTGAAAGAGGGTTTGTTGACCCCTTTTTTCATTTTCCTCTCGTTCTTTCTTGTCTTTTCTGGGCTCCTGATTTGTGAGAATACATTTTGGAGAGATGATTTTCTCATCATGATAGGGTTTAAAGGTTCACACTGCTTACCTTATATGAGCCCTCAAACTGCATTTTTCCTTTCATACTAAAGGGGAAGGGTTAATCTAGCTTCCTAATGACCACGCCCTCTTAAGGTCAAAGTATCTCTTTCTCTTGTTACCTTGGCCACCGAGCATGCTCAGTTTCTTCCAGAGTAAGTTTCATAAAAAATGAAAAAAATCCTCAAATTTGATTATTTGTATTTTCAGAATCCAACAGAAATACAAATATTTGTTTGAACAATGTTATGCTTTTTTGCACAAGTTAGGGGGGAAAGGAAAAAAAGCACCATTTGTAGCAGGCTTGCAGAATAGGAGCCAGCAGGAAATGACATAACAAAGGGAGGAAAAGGGAGCTCCCCTCCTTTGGCTCCTGGGCCCCCTTTTTGACCCCAGGCCCAGGTAAGATGTACCCCCTGCACTCCCCTCTCATGGGCCCTGGTCAGGCCTCTACTAGAAGGCTGTTCCACAAGGAGGGTGCAAACCCAAATATGGTACTGTTCATAATGCCCATCTGCCTTGAACTGTTACAATACAGGAATAGGTACATAAGACTAGAAGCATATAATTAACCTATTCAAAATAAATGTTAGTTAATACGTCTTTCCACACACAGAGTATGTGATCATTTTGTGGAATTGTGCACAGGAAAAAAGTAATACCCAAGAAAACATTGAATGACAGGAATGTGGTGAATGACAGTGGAATGTGGTGTTCTTCCAGCCTCCTGCAATGGTGAAACCTTGAAGTCTAGCCACTCACAAAAAATGAGATTCCATTCTTCTTTATTTCCCCCTTTCTGCCCTTCTCTCCCTGCATGAAGTAAGTCACAGGTTCCCCACCCTTGCGATATTACAAACAGCATGGATCACATAGCCTCCAACATTTCACAGATGAAATTGGGGCACACATATTCAAAACACCTATTCTTGCACCAAGGATCATTACCTTGGGACCAGGATATCTGAATGACTACCTTTTTCACATATACCCAGTCAAACCTTGACATCTTCAGAGATTCTGCTCCAGGTGCCCCTGCTAAATGAAGTGAGATGGGTGGCTACCAGGGAGAGGGGTGATAGCACCCTGGCTGTGGAATGCCCTCCCCAGAGAGGCTCATCTGGTCATTTTGTTGCCAGGTGTGAAGGAATCAGAGTTGAGTGTCCTGGACTGTTTGTATATACCTTGCTGGTATGGACTGTTGTGTATTATATGGGGTTGCAGATATTTCTTGTCTGGTTGCATGGGGATTATGAGGTTAAACTGCTCAAATGATTTGGCCTAAGGGAAATCAAACTTCATTGCAGATGAGCAGTCTGGCATGTCTCTGCTCTGAGGGGCACCATGACTTTCTGTGGCCTACTGGGTGAACCTAGTGATTGGCAAGGGGAGTCTATATCAACAGGGGGACAGCCTGGAGGCGGGTAGTTCAAGGTGGGACTCCTGAGATAACAAAGCCTTTTGTACACCAGTGAAGGAGTCACTTTTGTACACCAGTGAAGAAGGAGGGCTTACTGAAATTGCATGGAAGACACCAAAGAGGTTACCTACAATTCTGTCTGTAGGGATTGCGTATAGGGTTACTGCCAGAGGATTATGTTTAATCCTGGGTTTGTTTATCCTGTGCTCCAATATCTTTCTCTTAAAACTACTTTTTTTTGGTTCTAGTAAAATTTAGATCTTGTTTCATGAACCTGGTGTAGTCTCTCCTTATTTTAACACCCTCTCACCTAGAAGCCACAAAACTGTGCTATCTTGAGAGGCTTCAAGGAGAACCAAGGAGGGTTTATTATTATTATTATTATTTAGGCTAATTGATAAAGGTCAACCTCAAACTCAAATTCCATCCTTATCTGGTGGTAGCAGTCTTTTAAGCAGGGAAAGGATGGGTAGGCACACCCACCTTGCTGTACACCTTCCCAGGTGACACAGGACACAGGACGAGTGGGAGGTGGACATCACACCAGGTGAAAGCTTCTTATTCTTCCAGGCCTTTTAAGTATCTGTTTTGAACCACTGTTTATGCTGTGTATTTTTAATCATTCTGGATATTTTTATGCTGCAATTGTTTTATAGCATTGTATTTTAATATTGCTTTATTATTTTATTCTGGGACATACCGAGAGAATAATGTTATTGGGTGGCCTATATAAATGCTGTAAATAAATACCCAATCACTTCCACCATTACACGTTAGTGAAGGGTCTTCACTATCTCTTGTACACCCTGAAAGAATCTGTCCTGAGCTGACTTCTGAAGCAGGGAATGTTAGTAAATCAATCATAACAGTTTCTTTAGACACACACGCAGAGAGAGAAGTGTTAACTACAGTGTTTAATCCCACAATGGATCTGGCTGTGTACTTATTCTAAAGTAACTAATTTAAAGCTACAAATACACTCAACCATTTTTACCATCAGGATAGGTTCATGTTTATGCAGAGCTTGGAAAAGTTACTTTTTTGAACTACAACTCCCATCAGCCCAATCCAGTGGCCATGCTGGCTGGGGCTGATGGGAGTTGTAGTTCAAAAAAGTAACTTTTCCAAGCTCTGTGTTTATGGTGATGTTGGGGAGATAGAAGGAAAACAATGTACTCGCGTTTTGTGTCCATGTGTGTCCATCAACATGAATGTGCAGTAAACTCAGTATATGTTCTGCCCCGAGACGTATTTAATGTCTGAGTAAAACCTACTCTGCACATGTGTGCATTCTAACCATTTTTAAAAAAAACAATATTTCTAGTAACTTCTAATTTACTAGGTACTTGTGTCAGAAAATAAGGACTGTCCCTGTTAAATAGGGGCAGATTTCTATAGGATCAGCCCTAGCAAGACCATTCATTTGTTGATACTATTACTATAAAGCTTAGAGTAGAAGGAAAGGAACGATTTGGTAAAAGCAAATGAAGTAGAGAATAAAAATAACTCACTGATGTCTCCTGTAAGAAAGAGCATATTATGGCTGGAAAAGCATAAGTTCTGTCTTCACAGGGTGGTATGGCGGTGGGATGAGACAAAGCAGGCTGCTTGATTTTGGCAAGCTAGACCTGCCCTGAATAATGGGCAGCAAAGGCACAGCTGTGTGGTTGGAGCTGCCTCTGGCCATTGCCCAGGCAGTACAAACAAGCCTTCCTTCCTTTTTTTCTTCTTTCAAACCAGCCTGCATAATGAATGAACAAATTAATGAATCATCTAGAAAGGGGACAAGAAGGCAGAAAACAAGACTATCCTCAGTCAATGCAAGGCAGATTAAGGTTGCACAGAGCTGTAAGAATAGGTGCATTCTCATCCAAAGACTGCACTTAAAATAAGTTGTAGTTATTTATTGCAAATAGGGAAAGAACAGATAAGTCCCCTCCACACCTAAAAAACATTTGTCATCCAGCCATGGCTGTTTGTTGACATTTAACCGCCTCCATTCAATCCCCCCCCTCAGGGGGATATATTGCCCCTGACCTGCTTTTGTTATATTCTATGCTTCGCTTTAGCGTTGGCTAAATATATTATGACACCTTATTTATCCTGGTCCACAGCTTTAAGGCATCTTCTATTCCCATTTTTTCCTCCCCCCAGGAACTATACATGTATTAGATGATAGCTCTTGGTTACATGACATACTAATAATATTGCATTTTATTTTTCAGTTCCTTTTACCCAAGAGGCATGTGTTATGACAACATTCTGTGTGTATAATATTCACAAAAAGAGACTGTTTAATTGCAAATATATTCTGAATTAATCATGAAAAGCGTCACTAAATCTCCATTAAAGAGCAGTTAACATGTCTGAAAAGGTTGAGTTTCATACTGCTTTGTTCTATGCGGAAGTAATTTTTAAAGGATAATGTCCAGTAATTTGTTTAGCCTTTTTGTAATGTGTCTGACAGGCCAGAGGGGGTACACCGTTGAACCTCAGTCCCCCTTTTCTTGTGATGCTTGCAGTCACAAATATGGGGCCAGCCCCTCATTCGCCATCAAAAAGGTCATGAGGGGAAATCGGGCCCCAAAGATGCAAGATGAGTCTTGAATGTCAACAAACAGCCATGGTAGATGACAGATAATTCTTAGGGATGGAAGAGGACTTCTCTGTCCTTTCCCTGTTTGCAATGAAAGGCATATACCAGAGCAGGTGTGGCTGACCAGTGACCCTCCAAATATTGTTGGGCCTGCAGCTCCCAGCAGCCCCAGCCAGCATGGCCAATAGTGAGGGAGGGTCAGCATCTGAAGGGGCAAAGGTTAGCCACACTTGCACTAGAGGATGCACATCACTGGAGCCAGTCCCCCCCCCCACAGTTATCCTTTCTGATCTCCCTGTGTGGGCAGGTGGTGTAGGTAGACACCCTTTCAGATTAGCCCATCTTTACTGTCTAAAGGATCCCAAATAACAGAAGAATAGGACTTTGGCTATGCATGTCCCTGGGGTGCATCCATAGGCCCCAATTCTCATTTTCCCCTATCTGCAAAGATCCTTTCTGATATAAGGTGGGGGACTCAGCCCATCTTTGCCACCAAAAGGATCTTAAGTGTGTGGGGCAGTACAGTCTCCAAGGTCATGTGCTATAAGATGCATGTCCACAAGAGGCCAATTCCTTCCCCCACAAAGATCCCATCAGTGGTAAACACGCAACCCTCCTTTGCCCAAGTAAAGACTATCTCAGGGCCAAACTAGATGTGAAGTGTAGAAAGAGACCTCTTCAGGTTTTCTTATTGCAAGTTAAGCAAACGTGTGAGAGAAGCAGCAGGGACATGTGCACTGACTCTGCCCCCCCATCACCCTTCTGGTCACTGTCCACAAGTTGGAGAGGAAATTTGTGAAGCAGGGAGTCTCCTGTACTCATAGAGCCCTACCCCCTTTCAATGATTTAAAACCCTGAATTTCCAGGTTTCTACATTGCACTGGGAGCCTCCCTGAGCATAGGAGGCCCTGCACTTCACAAGTTCATCGTGGAGAGCGGGGTGGTGTGGTGATGGACCTGGTGCATGTTCCCACTGCCCTCCCTTGCATGTTTACTTGACTTGCCATAAGAGCGCCTATATGTGAACCAATTAACAGGAAAGTTTTTTGCAGAGCTTGGAAGTAACTCGTTATTTTTAACGAGTTACTTTTAATTCGTTACAATTTTAAATAACGAGTGGGTAATTCCATTACATTTGGCAAGTAACGGAACGAATAGTAATTTCCCTACTTTTCAGCTTCAACTTTAACGTTTCCACGTTAGGTTGGACGTTACTTGGGGGCGGGAACAAGGGGAAGTCAGCTCCTGGCTGTGATTGGTTAACACAAGACATGTGCCTCACACTGATTGGACCTCTGCGCAGACTGTCTCTTCCCTCGTGATCTGTGTTAGGAGGCACGATAGAAGAGATGAATAGGCAGGGGGAGCCTGCTAGCGTCTGACTCTGAGAGGAAAAAATGGACGCCGGAGGAAAAAGCCAGGGCAAGGAAGGCAGAATGGCGAAGAGCTGTGGAGGTGAGTGACGATGATTTGTGTGTGTGTGTGCCCCGGTGTGTGTATTTTTGGCTGGAGTCTCTGGTTTTGGGGGTGGGGACTCCGGCTCTCTGGCTACCACCCCTTACTCTCTGGACTCTCCGCTTCAATTTTTTTTTTAAAAAAAAAGTTTCTAGGTGGTCTAATTCCCGAGATATACACCAAAACGTAAACCCCCCCTGCACAACTTTTTTTTAAACAGATCATGCTCTAGCTACAACTCCCATCAGCCCAATCCAGTGGCTATGCTGGCTGGGGCTGATGGGAGTTGTAGTTTAAAGTAACTTTTCAAAGCTCTGGCTGCAACCCCGCCCTTTCATGATTGTGAGTAAAGTGCAGACTTGTGTTTGTGTTGTAAATCTCTCTCCCTCCAACCCTATTTTTAAAGAAATTAGGCAGGGTTTATCACAGTTTTTATTATGTAGGAAACTAATACTCATTTTTTTAAAAAAATGAATGAAGTTTATTTATTTATTTTTATTATTTTATTTATATCCCACCCTTCCTCCCAGTAGGAGCCCAGGGCAGCAAACAAAAGCACTAAAAACACTTTAAAAATCATAAAAACAGACTTTAAAATATATTAAAACAAAACAACTTTAAAAACATTTTTAAAAGCTTTAAAAACATTTTTTTAAGAAAAAATTAAAAAACATATTAAAAAGCAATTTCAACACAGACGCAGACTGGGATAAGCTCTCAACTTAAAGGACTTGTTAAAAGAACAAGTTCCTTATCACTTGAGGCTGCAGTTTTCCCTGGTTGAGTAAGCCCCATTGAATACATTGGGACTTGCTTCTGAGTAAACAAACATAGGATTGCACTATAAATATCTTTACAGGTTATATAAATAAACATATTTGATAGTCATGCTTATATAAACATTTTCATAGAATCATAGAATAGTAGAGTTGGAAGGGGCCTATAAGGCCATCAAGTCCAACCCCCTGCTCAATGCAGGAATCCAAATCAAAGCATTTCCGACAGATGGCTGTCCAGCTGCCTCTTGAATGCCTCCAGTGTCGGAGATCCCACTACCTCTCTAGTAATTAGTTCCATTGTTGTATGGCTCTAACAGTTAGGAAGCTTTTCCTGATGTCCAGTCGAAATCTGGCTTCTTGCAACTTGAGCCCATTATTCTGTGTCCTGCACTCTGGGATCATTGAGAAGAGATCCTGGCCCTCCTCTGTGTGGCAACCTTTCAAATACTTGAAGAGTGCTATCATATCTCCCCTCAGTCTTCTCTTCTCCAGGTTAAATATGCCCAGTTCCTTCAGTCTCTCCTCATAGGGCGTTGTTTCCAGTCCCCTGATCATCCTTGTTGCCCTCTTTTGAACCTGTTCCAGTTTGTCTGCATCCTTCTTGAAGTGCAGAGACCAGAACTGGACACAGCACTCAAGATGAGGCCTAACCAGTGCTGAATAGAGGGGAACTAATACTTCACATGATTTGGAAACTATACTTCTGTTAATGCAGCCTGATATAGCATTTGCCTTTTTTGCAGCCACATCACACTGTTGGCTCATATTCAGCTTGTGATCAACAACAATTCCAAGATCCTTCTTGCATGTCGTACTGCTGAGCCAAGTATCCCCCATCTTATAACTGTGCATTTGGTTTCTTTTTCCTAAGTGTAGAACTTTTACTTCTACCCAGTTTTGTCATGCTGTGTCCCTATAAGTATCCAATTGCATACTATGGTTGTACAATACTTCCTTTACATTTTAAGTATGCCTTGGGGTAGTCATGGTTCTCCATTGTTTTCATCCTGAGGGGCAGATAGGCTGAGAAATGGTGAGTAGCCCATGGTCACCCACTACACTTTATAGCTTATTTTCATTTTGAAAAATTAATTAGAACAATTTACATGCAGGCAAAATTTATTAAGCGGATTCACACAATATGTGTAAAGCACATCCAACTCGCATTTAAAGCGCATGACTTCCCCTAAAGAATTCTGGGAAGTGTCATTTCCCCCTCACAGTTTTAGTTCTCACCACTCTTAACAAACTGCAGTTCCCATGATTCTGTGGTGGGATTCATGTGCTTCAAATGGGTGTTGAATGTACTTTAAAGGAATGGTGTGGATCTGCCCTAGGTATGATGTTCATTCAAGAGTGAATTGAAAAGAACAATTTTAAAAGATCCTTCTTACTCTTACTCATTTTTCAGACCTCTTTCTGAAGTAAAGGGTCAAATCTGTAAAAACATTTGGAGCAGCCACATTAAAAGATAAGGGCAGGGTATTCCAGGCAGGGGGTTGCCAACCCTGCTTGGATATGGATGTCTTTGCAGAAGAACCCTAGTCAAGGTTTACCAACAGCACAGTCCAAACTATATCTACTTAGAAGTCAGTCCTGTTGAGTTCTATGGGGCTTAATCCCTTAGTAAGTGTGTTTAGAATTGCAGCCTTCAGGAGCCTCCATCTTTACTCCCCAAAGCTCCCATCTAACATCTCCACAACACTAGGCTCCTTTGTCTCTGCTGTGGCCTTCTGGTGACTGCCCTAGCCTGAAGGCACTTAACCCTTCTTGCTGAAAGCAAGTAGGCTAGATTAAATGTTCCCTACCCAGGCTCATATATATAAAATATAAACGGCATTTTGTCCAAAGTACATTTTATACCTCATCCTTGGTTTTCCAAGCTTGGCATGGAATGCTTCTCATACAGAATTAATTTGAAATGTTGCATATTTATTATCATCATCATCATATTCAAAATAAAAAATATATGTACCGCCTTCAAGTTGATTCCAACTTATGGTGACCCTATGAATAGGGTTTTCATGAGGCTGAGAGGCAGTGACTGGCCCAAGGTCACTCAGTGAGCTTCATGGCTATGTGGGGATTTGAACCCTAGTCTCATTTTGTTCTCACAACAACCCTGTGAGATAGTAGGTTAGACTGGCCCAGGCAGGGTTATTCAGTGAGCAAATAGGATCTCTTTTAATTGTGCTATCGACCTGCTTACTTCCACTCTGACTGGGGGATCTTGCAGCATGGGGAAGAGATGGGGGCACATCACAGCTGAAGTTCACCCATATAGGAGCATTATCTCTTGTTTATTACAGAGACGCCTGTTGCAGGTTTTGCTGCTGAGAGCAGCAATCAGTTAGTGCGGCCACTTGAGTCACAGCTTGTTGATCCTGAGGAGGCAAAACTAGAAAGTGAGCTTCAGAAAGGAGGCCCTGTGCACGAGGAAGAGGAGGGCATGAAGCAGTGCCAGTTGCCCACAGCCACATCTGCAGAACAGCAAGTACCATGGTTTGGCTTTGAGAAAGCTTGTACATTTGTGAGCCAGAGTGGGAAAAATGTTGTTGTACGATGCAATTACTGCCTTCCAAGGATCAAAAATCTGAGATCAGCTGTTTCCTCCTCATCCAATGTGAAGAAACATTTTGAGGTAAGCCTTTGTCATGCTGGTCCTCAAAGAGTGTCCATTGTCTATTTATGTTTAAATTGTGAAGTTCCTCTTCCATTTTTTCTTGGATTCATGCTTTGTTCTTCTTCCTCAGAGGGCACACCCTGAGAAGCTGAGAGCAATTGAAGAAGCAATAAAGGCAAGGAGACGTGGCCTTCCTGAACCAATGCATGACACCCCTCCTCCCAAAATGCTGAAGCAGCAGCAGACAACCCTTGAGAGGTGGGGATCTGGCAGGGATCTGCTTCTTCTGGCAGCCTGCGTACACCCTTGCTTCAAACTAGATCGGCTGGAATCGTGTCAGGCCACCACCCATACCAACAAGTAAGAACATTAGGGAAGCCCTTTGGGTGGATTACTCCAAGGGAAATGTTGTCTCAAGGGAGGCATCAGAGGGCTTAAGGTGGTAGGCAGGGGCTGGGCCTTTTCTTCCTGGGGCTCCTCATCACAACCTTGGGTTGCTGCAGGTAATCCTTAAGGGTCTGCTGTGCTGCCCCATGAGTGTGGTGACTTGGTCACCTTCCTACCTTCCATGTCATCATCCACAGGCTCAGGCTGGACCCTGAACCAGGGGACATGACAAGCATCAGGAAATGAAGAGCAGATGATGGTTTCCTAACATATATGTGTTAACATATCCTCTCTCTTTCTTAGATACACAATGGAAGCCTTGTTGAAAGCTGAAGTAAAGATGGGTGTACTTAATGAGGACAGTGATCAGTCTTCAGATGAAGACCAGGAAGGAGATGACTTAGAAGATGACTTCTTTAACTTTCTGCCCCAGGGCAAGAAGTCAGTAGTGGACACTGCTGAGGAGGAACTGGTGAGGTACCTGAGGTCTCCCAGCAGGGAAGTGTCATCACTCCATGGCTTTCCACGTGTGCTGCGGTGTTTTTTGCAGCACAACACAGGCATGCCTTCAAGCGCCGCAGTAGAACGCCTGTTCAGTACTGGTGGCAACGTAATGACTGTAAAAAGACATTCCTTGTCTGACATGCTCTTTGAGCATCTTGTTCTTTTGAGACATAACAGAAACGTATTATAAAAGCATTTCAAGTGTAAAATTTGATTTCAAGAGTTGGGGTATCTTCATTGCTTGGGGGGATGTGAGATTCTGTTATGCCATTATGTTAATCTTATGGATAAATTTTTTTATTCTACTACCCCCTGTGTGTGTGTGTGTATTTTTAATATTGTTTTAGGCTTCTTAGATGTGCAGCAGCCAAGGCCAGCACCTTGTAGGAGTTTTTAAAAAAAGTAACTGAAATGTAATTGTAGTGATTACTTTTGAGAAAAAGTAAAGTAATCAGTTACTTTCAGAGCAATTGTAATTGTAACGGTAATTACTACTTTTTGGGGGCCAAGTAATTGTAACTGTAATTTATTACTTTTTAAAAGTAATCTTCCAAGCTCTGGTTTTTTGTTATGTAAATACCCTCCATTGGTCTTGTGGGGATTTGCTTTAAAATGCAAAGAGCGGCTTCAGAGAGGAGATTTTTGATGGCAGAGAGAGAGAGAATAAAACACTCCTTGCCACAGTCCTGGCTTCCCTGAGGCTGCTATTTACACAATAAATTGTGTACATCAGTCGCATTGTCTCCACTAATGGTACACCAAGCCTAACTGGTCCCCAGTTCAAAATGCTTAGGGGCTTAACATCTTTAACATCTTTTGATACATTTACTGAATTCTTCTTGCTGTCTTTAATGTGAAACTCAACAACAATTTCTCATGGATGAGATGATACAAAAAGTATTGTCTTGTTTCTTCAGCTCACCGATATTCAACGGCAAATCTGGAAGGTAGTGAAGTATATGTATAGTGTAAAGGTTCTGATGGCTAAGGCTGCAATCCAATACATGTCTACTCAGAAGAAAGCTCCAATGGGTTCAATGGGACTTACTCCCAGGTAAGTATGTTTTGGATTGCAGCCTAAATGATTAACCTATTCCTCATTTTTAAGGACTATAGGAAAATAGGAATTAGGTTGCTTTGAAGCAGATAGCTACTGCTGTTTGATAATGGAAAAAAGTAACGAGCTGACTTAAATTCTACTGATAAAATACCCAGCCTCACAAGTAGGGATGGACAGATCTGTCAGTTTTGGTTTCTCTCAGGTCTCCAGGCTTAAATTCAGTTCTCCACATTTACACAGCAGTTTAAAATATTGTCAACATTTTAGTCTGCATTTCTTCTGCTAAACACATTTTTGTGTGCAGTTTCAACTAACTGAATGTGTTTTGTTTGTTTTTCAGGAATATATGGGTTTTTATGTACACTTTTCCCTGCTATGTACATTTTTGTACACATTGGTTGGAGAACTGCTCCACAAAATTCAGAGAAGTGTGAGTTTTAAAAGAAAGCTGTGTTTTGGGTCACATATTAGTTTGAGGATTGCAAATTAGGTAGTTTCTCATTAAAATTCAAGCAAAATTTAAATTCTCCCCCATCCCAACAAGCCCCGAGGCATTTGTAAGTAGAGTAGGGGATGGACTCCACAGGCAGCCTTGGTTCTCTCACACAGGTTTTCTCTGCATAATTATAACTGACTCCAGGCTCATTTATTTATTTATTTATTTACAACAGCAACAGCTAAAATGTCCTTTATATATTAAACCAGTTACTCGTCTTATGAGGGCTCCTTTGCCGTCAGCATGCCGGGCTATCAGGCCCAGAATGGTGTGTGAACGTCATTCTTTCCAGAAAAATCACATTGGCACCTAGCTTTCTAACATTCGAAAGATCAGTGGGTGTTTGCTCGCTTTGTACAGCCTGGCCCTGTTTGTTCCTTTAACATTAATTGTAAGTATTAAAATATTGCTGATCTGCAGTTTTAAACATTTCACTGGAAATGGTCATCATATGGATTACATCTAAACCATTAGTGTTATTAAGGCCTTATTCTGCCCTGCACTGAACAGCCCAGTCACAATGAGAACAGTATATGCTCAAAACAAAGACATTTACAGTTGGATGGTTCAAACCATACCTGTGTGGATTACTGGATCGTTTTTTTCTATTTAGTATATGGAAGTGGACTGACAAATACTTGGAAAGCAGGACATGCCTTCATTGTGTGTGTGTGGAGAAGCAGTATGAAGCAGGCCTCCACAATGTGACCCTCAAAACCAAATGCAGCGCACTAGTCATGTATTACAACTCACAAGGAGATAATTAAGCTTTCCACTTTGCCTGCTTGGGACTGCAAAAGCTCTCTCACACACTCTCTCTGTGTATGTGTGAATACATATGAGTGGTAGGTTGTGTTAAGCTTAGAGGGTCCCAAGTTATGAGGCCAATGAAAAAGTCATCGGTATTTATATCCTTTAACAATTAGCAGGAAAACATACAAAACTGAAACAAAAGAATTCTTTTAATTTTTCTCATGTTTCTCCCCTTACAAACTTCAAGTTCTGTGCTCTCTAATCAGTTGCATTCTCCAGCTCGGGTGGGGATCTCAGATCCAGCGACCAAATTCATCCCCCAGGCTCTCGCTATCTGGCCCTAGGCCACACTCCTCCCTGACCCTGCTTTGTACCCGGAGTGTTTTTGCCAGACTGGAATGTGTCCTTGAACTCAGATAATGCCTCTTGCTTGCCTGGACAGAGGATAGAGAGGGGTGGATGAGTGTACAGTATATGGGCACCAGCCTATTGTACAAAGATAAAATTTCTCTCCATTGCTCTGTCCTCTTTTGCCTCTGGCCCTGTCCTCCGCTGGCAAGTGGCCCTCAGAAGGGAGGCCCCAGCTCTAGCTCTTTCTTGTCTTCTCTCTTTATTCTCTGTTTTATTGGCACCTTCTTACTTTATAAGACTCAAGACTCACTCTTTGTAAAACAACTCATCTGCTGATCTTTCTTCTCTCTATATATATTCCCAGCTTTTGTACTGGTCTCAGACCGTAAGAATAAATTTATTCATTATTTATATTCCCAGCTTGTGGAACAATCTTCTTCTAGTGCCCTGTCACTACATATTTTTCAGCAGCACCTAAAATCTGCATTCCAGAGTTAAGATCCATCATTGGCCTCCATCTTTTCCCTTTTCTTTCTTTCTTGTTTACATCAGAATTTGAGATTGTGGGCATATTGTCAGGTACATCTTCTTTTAACTTTTGCATCATGCTTAGTTTTTAAGGGCTGTAGAAATTGTAGACATTATTACTATGATGGACATAGGAACATAAAATGTTTTTTTTTCACTGTTGATTTTGTGACAATGTAAAATCATTCAAGGTGTCTGCAGAGGAAATAAAAGACAATTTGTTCCCATTAATGCATTGTTTTGATGACAACTATAAAGACATGGTAGGATGGAGACTTTGTTTCATATTTGCTAATTATGGCAAAATCATAATTGTGCAATGTTTTAAATAAAATGCCTTACTCTCAAAACATTGACAGGTAAAACAGGGAGCATTTATTATACTTACTTGAAGTGTTAGAATAATGGCATATAAAACAGCCTCTACAACTTGGTGCCCTCTAGATATTTTGGACCACAAGTTCCATCATCTCCAGCCATTGGTCTTGCTGACTGGGGCAGGAGTGCTACCATATTTGAAGGGGACCAGGTTGGGAAAGGCTGAATGGGACATTACTTTCTAGGAGGAAGGGTGGGTAGGTAGGTAGGTAGGTAGAAAGAAAGAAAGAAAGAAAGAAAGAAAGAAAGAAAGAAAGAAAGAAAGAAAGAAAGAAAGAAAGAAAGAAAGAAAGAAAGAAAGAAAGAAAGAAAGACTGACTGACTGACTGACTGACTGACTGACTGACTATAGAAAGCCAACTATGGTCAGAAACAACAAAGTAACTTCCTTTCTGTGGACAGCCCATCAAGGATCTACTGCCACTCACAATATTAACTGAAACAACAGCAATCTATCCACAAAAATCATAGGAATAAAACCACAGAGTTGGCATAGATGCTGCCTATCCTGCTATAATGTCTGCCATGCCCTATATAGGGCTCAGTCCTTCTGGTTGGATTACTGCTTTTTTCTCCCCCTCTGGGCAGGCCACCTCTGAATCACACGGTATGGTCACTGTGACATCTAGAATAGGTTAAGCAAGCATATTTTGCCTCTTCAGCTTGTTATGAATTTGTAGTATTAAAATAAGCCCTTTCCAGGCAGGAATCACTTGAGGTTCCCAGGGAAAGGCTAGAGGTGCCAGCTCTGAGATGTTGCATGCACCTTTGAAAGCGCCAAGGAAATAGGAGACAATGCAGCCATAGGTTTTGGATCAGTTGCCAGAAAAGCAAGGGAGAAAAAGTAAATCCTGCTCCTCTCAGCAATTTTTGTTTAATTTTAAAATTAAACACGTGTACTTCTTAGGTAATCAGATAGTATGTGTGCTGTGCTCCACCCCCAGATCCACCAAAGACACCAGAATCTGCTTACAGATGCAGCAGGCTTTGCCTCCAGCACAGGTACCAGAATTTTTAATTCCAAAAACTGACAAGGGAAGCTGCGATGAAGCTTGAGTACAGGGCAGGGAGGCATATAACACATGTGGATAGTGAGGGTGGGGGCTCCTAATACAGTAGGGCCCCGCTTATACGGCGGGTTAGGGACCAGGCCCCCGCCGTAAAGCGGGAATTGCTGTAAAGTGGAACCCATTGACTATAATGGGTCGTGTCGCGCAAAAATGCCACAAAATGGCAAAATTGGCTTTAAAATGGGGAATTTCCCCTGATTGAAAGCTGCCGCATCAGCAGAATGCCAGAAAGCGGGGCCCTACTGTATTGGCTCCCTGGCACCCAAAATTGATCTTCAGGGATCAAATTTCACAGACTCTGAAAAGACTAGGGGAAAAGTACAAAGCACAATGACATCACATCACTTTTTTGTTTTCCTACACACATTATCGGGGAGAGGCTCAGACATGATATCATTGTGCTTTGAACGTTTCCACCATCACTCTGTTTCACTGGCTGCCATTTGTGGGGACAGAGACACTTGGAGTATGATAACACCATGTTCTACAGTTTGCATTATTACATGTCTGAAAGAGAAGAGGTGGTGGACACCCCAGGCTTTTCTCCTGTAATATTATTTCCTCTGAGCTGCACAAAGCAACAAATAAGATGGATGCATATAAGGCATGGGCACAATCCAGTCAAAGTTAAGCGCTTTTATGTCCTAATCGTTTTATTTAACAGAATTTACATACCTCCATCATCCAAACCTCTATGTGGTTTACATAAAATATGCATTGATTACATTGAGGAAGAGAATGATGTGCTTACGTCACTCCCAGATTGTGGAATGCATTCCCTTTGGAGCTCCATTCATTCACCACTTTCTTTGCTTTTAGAAAATGTGTCAAGACACATCTTAATGTAGCCTTTAAAAAAAAAGTACTGCTAGTGGTTGTAATGTTTTTAATGATGCTGTACTATTTTGAAGTTTTAATGATGGTGTTATTGCTTTGATTTGTTGTACCTTACCTTGGTTGGTTTATAGAAACCTGGTATAAAATATTAAAAATGAATAAATAAGTCTCCCATTTAAATCAGTAAAATTTAAATGTGCCCCTATTGTCTAGGATGGAGAAGACCAAAGAAGGCTTTCCCCCTCTTTTCCTCCTTTTAAAGCTGCTGGAATTTTGCCTTGATATAAGGAAGCATTTGGCCAATCCACCTCAGCCACTTAACCATCTGGGACTAATTCATCTCCCTCTTTAGGATTCCTGTTTGGCAAAGCTCTGGTTCCAAGTCTATGTATTCAACTGAATGATAGCACTAGCACAAGGATTAGCACTAGTGCAATGGGACTTTCCCTCCTCTCCTCTCCACAACCCTACAGAACAGATTTGGGGACAGTGCAGGGCATGCATGGGGGAAGGGGAAAATCCCATTACGCTAGTGGTAATAATTGCGCTAGCAATTTTATTTAGTTGAATACCATGCTAGGGACAGGTGGGGATTCTGTTATACCAGTTGACCCACTGCCTAACAATTTATCTCTACATGTGCTAAGAGAGATGGTGTTGCAGCCCTCTAAGACAGTGGTCCTGAATTGGTTCTGCATTCTTCATGCTGGGGCTGCCTTGTCTTAGGATTTCATGGTCTTTGTGAAAACCATGGGGCCACCTCAACACATCATCTGCCCAACATATGTGGTAGGTCACACTTTGACTTATAAGCCACCTTCAGCTCCTTGGAGGAAAGGTGGGATATCAATATAATTAATAAATGAAAACCCTATTCATAGGGTTGCCATAAGTCGGAATTGACTTGAAGGCAGTACAAGCAGAGAGAACATCTAGCAGAAAGTGGTTGACCAGCTGGATCCAGGAAATGACAAATGCCTCATTACAGGAGGAAGTGGTCTCAATTGCTTTGAAAAAGGCAGTTATGAGGCCATTTCTGAAGATGCCTGTCTGGATTCTAAGATTTGCAACAACTATTGGCCAATCACAAATACTGCCTTCTCAGGCAAAGAGCTTGAGCTGATGGTAGCCAAGCAACTCCAGACATTACCTAGAACTATTCCAATTGGGTTTTCATGTCCAATCCAAATTACTGGTGTTCAGCTTTATAGCTCTACACAGCTTGGGATCCAGGGACCTGCAGTAACATCTGGTTTTACGCCAAGCTGTGCACAAACAGCTAATCATCTTTGGAGGCCTTTCTCTGGATGCCCTCATCATCGGAGGGGAAGTGGGAGGCAACCGAGAAGAAGGACCTCCCAGTTCTGTACCTGCTCCACATGGCTCTGTGCACGAACGCTGTGAAGCTTGCCACAGCTAGGTAAGCTTTTACCTTTGCGCAACGAGAGTTGATTTTCCATGGCTTCGTCCAACACTATTTAGAGGACAATTTAGTTGGAAAAGGAATAGTGGAGTTTTGATCTGAGAGAGAAAAAAAGCTATTGACAGCCCTGGCAGGCGCATTATAAGAAGCTGCTGACCTTTCTGCATGAGCTGTACCAGCTGCTGGTCTCTCACATCCATGTGAGCAGATGTTCAGGAGGACAGGTCACGGTGGCATCTACCCCACACAACAGGCTGAAAAAGAAAGGCAGATGATCCCCTGAGGTAATTTCTGCTTTGGGCATCTCAGAATAACAAGCCAAACTAAATATTAATACCCCCCCATTCCCACCACCGCCACAGAAGTAGCACAATCAATGCTGGTGTGGCTTGAGGGGTTGCTATGACCGAACAGGAAAACTGGGTATGTTGCTAAGTTCATTAATGGGTTTCACTGCAAACAGTCTGGATGCAACTGAAAACCAATGTTAAGTATGGCACAGCAGCTGTGCTCAGCTCTGCTCACTCACATCAAGGGCTTATCCACATGGGAGCCCAACTACATGCTAAAGATGCTGTTTTTACCTCTGTTTTCTGTTTGCACCATCTACAGTGAGGGATCAATGCCAGCTGCAACCACGGTGTTTGAATTTAAGACTGGAGAAATGAGAAACAGAGAATCAAAACTGAGAGAATCAAAACTGACAGACCCTTCTATCCCTAATCTGGAGGCACCCCAAGTATCTTGCGCACTGGCAAGTCACAATCTTGAACTGAACTATAAATGAATAATTACGAGGATGATTTTAAGGATGGTACACAGAGAATCATAGAGTTGGAAGGGGCCTATATGGCCAATGAGTACACCCCCTGCTCAATCCAGGAATCCAACTTAAAGTATACCCGATAGGTGGCTGTCCAGCTGCCTCTTGAATGCCTCAAGCATTGGAGAGCCCACCATCTCCCTAAGTAATTGGTTTGCTTGTCATACCGCTCTAACAGTTAGGAATTTTTCCCTGATGTTGAGTCGAAATCTTGCTTCCTGCAACTTGAGCCCATTATTCCGTGTCCTGCACTAAGGGACAATGAAGAAGAGATCCTGGGTCTCCTCTACGGGACAACCTTTCAAGTACTTGAAAGAGTGCTATCACATCTCCCCTCAGTCTTCTCTTCTCAAGGCTAAACATACCCAGTTCTTTCAGTCTCTTCTCATTGGGCTTTGTTTCCAGTCCCTTAATCATCCCCGTTGACCTCCACTGAACCCGTTCCAGTTTGTCTGCATCCTTCTTAAAGTGTACGGTCCAGAATTGGATGCAGTACTCAAGAAGAGGCCTACCCAGTGCTGAGTAGAGGGGAACTAGTATTTCACATGATTTGGAAACTATACTTCTGTTAATGCAGCCTAAAATAGCATTTGTCTTTTTTTGCAGCCATATCGCACTGCTGGCTCATATTTAGCTTGTGATCAACAACAATTCCAAGATCTTTCCCATGTGTAGTATTGCTGAGCCAAGTATCCTCCATTTTCTAACTATGCATTTTTTTCTTTTTCCTGCATGTAGAACTTTGCACTTATCCCTGTTAAATTTCATTCTGTTGTTTTCAGCCCAATGCCTATCAAGGTCACTTTGAATTTTGTTTCTGTCCTCCAGAGTATTAGCTATCCCTCCCAATTTTGTATCATCTGCAAATCTGATAAGCATTCCCTGCACTTCCTCATCCAAGTCATTAATAAAAACATTGAAGAACCCTGAGCCCAGGACCAAGCCCTGCAGTATCCTGCTGGTTACCTCCTCACACTTTGAGAAGGAACCATTGATAAGCACTATTTGAGTACAATCCTGTACCCAACTGTTGCCAGGAGATCATAGACCCTCTTTTGGGAGAAGACAGAGCCAAAGTAGGAATCGAGCATTTCTGCCTTTTCTTTGTCACCGGTTATCATTTTGCCTTCCTCATTGAGTGGCTGTGCCACCATTTCTTTTCTCTGTCTTTTACTATGGATGTACCTGAATAAAGCTTTTTTTGTTGCTTTTAGCATCCCTCACTAACCTCAGCTCATTCTCAGCTTTAGCCTTTCTGATGGCTACCCTGCAATTCTGTGCTACCTGTTTATACTCTTCCTTTGTGGCCTGCCTTTCCTTCCACTTTGTGTATGAGTCCTTTTTTTGTTTTCAGGTCATCTCTAAACCTTTTCTGAAGCCTCATTGGTTTCTTCTGCTGTCTTCCACCTTTTCTCCTTGTTGGAATTGTTTGCAATTATGCCTTTAGAATTTCCTTTTTTAGAAACTCCCACCCATCTTGGACTCCTTTTCTCAGTAGGGTCACCTGTCATGCAACCTTACTTATCATTGTTCTGAGTTTATTAAAATCAGCCTACCTGAAGTCCAGGGTACATGTATGGCTACTCTCAGTTTTTGCTTCCTTTAAAATCAAGAACTCAGGTATAACATGGTCACTTTCCCCCAGAATTCCCATAACTGTCATTTCATCCACGAAGTCATCTCTATTGGTTAGAATCAAGTCAAGGACAGCTGATCCTGTAGTTCCTTCTTCCACTTTCTGTAGGAGAAAGTTATACAGCAACACAAGTCAGGAATTTCTTGAAGGGCCATGTTTGGCAGAATTTGTCTCCCAATAGATATTGGGGTAATTGAAGTCCCCCGTCACTACCATATCATGCCTCCTCAAAACATTGGCAATTTGCTTTTCAAAAGTTTCAGTGCTATAGATAGTGTGATTGAATTTTAACTGAACACCAAGTTTCTAATGCAAGCTAAGTGTACCTTTGGGGCATATGGTACTCTCAGCAGCGCCCCATTTGAGGAGCGGAGGTGCTGGGCAGGGATATACAGTATGTGTTTACCAGTGAGCAGGGCTGTGCTATTTGTCCTGCTTCTGTATCAGGCATGCTTCTGGTTTCACTGCCAGACATCCACCCGTTGGCATGGACAGCGAAGACATCAACATATTAGTAGCTGCTTGTGCATAGAATTCTGCATGAGAGTCAAGACTGCAGGCATGCCTATGCATGAGCAGGTACTCATGCATGTGCTCCTTCACTTTGGCTGTCCAAATCATGTGCTTCGTGTGCGAAGGGAGTTACAGCTCCTCTGAATATTGGGTCTTAAAGACAACAAGGGATGAGAGCATGTTGCCTTCGTGCTCAGCTTGGAGACTTCCAAAGGCATCTAGTCAGCCGCTGTTGGAAGCAAGATGCCAAAGAAGTAGACTTTTGGTCCAATCCATCAAAGCAGTCCTTATGTTCTTACATACTTATGTTGAATTATAAAGGTATACATGCTAATACGTACCCTTTTCCTTACTGCCTTTCAGAAAACTAAATTCACAACCAAATTCTATCCTGCCCAACAACATGAAACAAATGTAAATGACATGCTTGAAACTTTTGACATATAGATGTTTTGCTTTTCCAAAACATCTAATTGGGAACAGAATGAACCAATTAATTTTGTTTACATTACAAATGGAAAACACAGGTGGTCTACCAAGGAATTTAATGATGCTCCCCAAAGCAAGTTAGTGTAAACAAATAGTTACAAGTTGAACGTTGTTTTAGCACCTCCACAGTGTTAATGCTATCTTCTGAAAGGTTTTCACCAGTCAACTCAAAACAGGCTTCCTAGTGGGTTATTTATTGTTGAGAGTTCCCATTTGAGTTACAAAAAAAATGTAAGTGAGCTTCTTCTCATCTAGCCCAAAAGGCTGGCCATCCCCTTTGCTTTTCACTATAGAAACTTACAAACTGAACATATGAAGTCTGAGATCAGAAGTGAGCTGTTGGGCCACCATGTTGACTACACAACTATTTTAAGTTTGTACTGGAGTTTAAAACAAGCTCCTGAAGTTTCCAGCAGGAGCTCAACATGAAGTCAAAACACCCTCTTCCTTTCTCTAACTCCTCCGTGTTTTGCAGTGGAAGGGACGGGCCACAATCCAGTGAATAGGAGGAAAGAAAGAAACAAAGAAAAATGGTGACAAAGAGTGTGCAATGTTGTAAAACATTTCCTTCGCTTGGGTCCCTATCCCTTGCAAACTAAACGGGGTGGGCGGCACTACTGAGTCTTTCCTGAAACCATCCCAAATTCTGGAGCTGGTCCCAACTCTGAGTAGGAAAAAACAGCTGAAGAGACCCCAGAATACTTGATAAATTGTTGAGTCATCTAAACTGGTGTTGCTCCCCACTAATGTTTTACTCATTCCTGTTCACAGAACAGCCTAATTATTGATTACACCAGGGGTGGGGGCCAAATTTGGCTTGGTATGGAGCCACATTTGGCTGACAAGGCTATTTTCACCAAACCATGCCCACCTGTCCCACACCTGATGTTATTTGACATCACCATGGGGGAACTTGAATGCGCAGCCAATCCCTGCAGAAAGTAGGAATCAGCTGATAGACAGTGATTTCAAGCTTCCTGATCAGCGGTGCTTCAAAGCACCATGCAGGGCTCTTTGCAAGCCCTCAGTTGTGCTTTGTGTAGCGCTGTGTGTAGTTGTGTTAGCTTAATTTCATTTAAAAGCAACACCACAGCAGCAGAGAGTAACAGCAGATGTTGAAATGCAAGTGTGCCAGCGTGTGCGTGCGTTTGCCTAAGAAAGCAGGCTTTTACCCTGCATCAGCATCACTGACACTGGAGACTTAGTAAAATAAGAAAAGCTACTTTATTTATAGAAATACATTGTAGATAGAAAAGCATACCTAGTTCTAACTAACTAGCTAAGTTGGAGCCATAACTCCCAGGTGTAGGAGTCAGCCCCATGCTCGGAGAGAGAGAAGAGACAAAGGGAGTCTCATCTCTCCTGGTCAGCCGGAGGACAAAGGAGTGGAAAGGGCAGAAGGAGGAGGAGCAGGTAAGCTTCCCTAAAGGCGTCACAGTCTAGTGACAGAAGGAAGTCAGTCAGAGCATCACAGGTAAAAGGTAAACAAAGCCTATCCATTTGGAGGACCCAAGCCCTATCTTCCCTCTGGAGCTTAAACAAAAGAACAAAACAGGAGTTGCTCTTGCCCCACTTCCAACACTTTGAAATCCCATCAATCATCACCTGACATCACAATGATGTCAGGTGACTGACAGGTGGACGGCTTTGTCAATTTGGCCAATGAGGGGTAGGGGAGATTAGGATCTGGCCTACACCCTAACTACACTGTAGTTAGGAATGGACAAATCAATCAATTTCAGTTTCTCCCAATCACTCAATTTTCCAATCTTAATTCTGTTCTCCACATTTCTGCAGCAATTTGTAATTTTTTTAAAAAAAATCCTTATGAAAATTAGTCAGAATTTTAGTGCAGATTTCTCCCAATAAACTCATTTTATGCAGTTTTTACTAATATCCACATTTTGCACTTGAGGCTCAGGTAGCCTCGGTGGCATGGAGTGCCTTCTACCAACTTCGGTTGGTGGCCCAGCTACGCCCCTATCTGGACAGGCGTGACCTGGCTTCAGTTGTCCATGCTCTGGTAACCTCCAAGTTAGATCACTGCAATGTGCTCTGTGTGCGGCTGCCTTTGAAGATGGTTCGGAAGCTGCAGCTTGTGCAAAATGCAGTGGCCAGATTGGTAACAGGGACCAGACGGTTCGAACATATAAAACCGATTCTGGCCCGCTTACATTGGCTGCCTGTATGTTTCCGAGCTTGATTCAAGGTGCTGGTTTTAACCTATAAAGCCTTACACGAGTTAGGACCACAATACCTGATGGACCGCCTCTCCTAACATGAACCCACCCGTACACTACACTCAACATCTAAGGTCCTTCTCCGGGTGCCTACTCCAAGGGAAGCTGGGAGGCTGGCAAGAAGGGAGAGGTCCTTCTCAGTGGTGGTCCCCAAATTATGGAATGATCTGTGTGACGAGGTCCGCCTGGCGCCAACACTGTTGTCTTTTTGGCACCAGGTCAAGACTTTCCTCTTCTCCCAGGCATTTTAGCATGTGTTTTTTTAAAAAAAAATTAATTGTGTTTTTAAATTGTTTTTTGTGTTTTAAAATTTGTATATTTGTTTTTAATGTTTTTAATTGCTGTAAACTGCCCAGAGAGCTTTGGCTATGGGGCAGTATATAGATAGATAGATTGATTGATAGATTGATAGATTGGAGCTTCAAGCTTTGATTGTTCTAGTCCAGGCATCAAAATAACCACTCACCTGGTTACCTATGGCGAGTGAGATTTTTTTCTAAGCAACTTGGCTGGGAAAGTTTTTTAAAAAGAAAGAACTTCCTTCAGACCATTGATGTGCCGCAAATGAATACCACCATTTAGTCTGGGCAGAATGAAAATATGTAGGCTAGTTTCTTTTGTAGACTAATATGCAAAGTTGATTCATGTGGTAGATCAACTATAGCTTTAGTTGATTAATTGGCTGGGGCCAGCTTTAATTGAGCTGGAAATTATAGGCATACTTGCTTATTATTAGGCTATTTACATTACTATTTGTAAAACTATTTGTATTACTGTAATAGTGTCAGTCAGCACCAGGACATACTGCAAGTAACTGCAGAGCAAGAACAAGAGGCAGGAGTTGGACACAACCCCTTTCTATATGTTAAGATCTGTACATTTAATGAACAAAGTGGGGGCAGAGGACTGAAAAGAGCCTTCAGAATTTCAGTTGCATCTGCAGAGGGCTCTGTTAGATGTTCAATGCACATGCATTAATTGTGAGGACAGCCTGCCACTGCAGTGGATGCTACAGTGAATATCCAGCTGTTGTTCAGGCAAAGTTGTAGATTCACCCAGAAGCCTTTTAAAATTGTTACATGTTGAAGAGAGGAGCCAGTAGGCAGCCATTGGGCAAATTCACTCTAGAGACTGGGAATTTAATGTCCAGAAATGGCCCAATATGTCTTCCAAGAGGAGACTTAGGGCAGCATCCAGTGCCCTTGCTATGTTAGCACAAGGATTTATGCCCTTCCCAAATCTGCTCTGGAGGGTTGGGGGTAAACCCCAGAAAAGATTTAGAGGGCATGCGGAGGGAGGAGAGGGTGGAAAGTTCCATTTTGCAAGTGTAAATCCTACACTTCATGGGAGAACACCACACAGAGTTGTAGTTTCTGGTTATAATCCCAGCAGCTCCCAATAAATGGGAATGAAAGAAAATACGAAAGCTAACTCCTCTTTCCAAAAAGTTAGTAATAGTTTTTGTTTATTCATTCATTTTACGTTCTCCCACACTTTTCCTAATATTTCAAGAAGATCCCTATACTGATGTTTGGCTGCTGGAGGGATGAGACTGTGCTGGGACCATGAAGGGGCACCTGCTTTGCCCCTGCACCCCTTCTCTTAGTGACCTTTTTTTGGGGACTGTCCTTTATCAGGAAGATGAGTGCTTTTGGTTTTTAGCTGTTGTTGCTTTTTAGAAATCCTAGGGTTTTGTTGGCTCGAATTTTTGTAAATTGTATTGTTTTTATTTGTATTTTGTATTTGTGTTTTTCTGTTTGTGTATAAGCCGTCTTGGGGGCCTTTTGGCCAAAAGGCAGCCTAGAAATAAACCATAACATGACAATATGGGAATTTATTTAAGTTGAATCAATTAGAAAATTAAAAGTTCAGTTGATTAATATATGAAAAATATTTAATCGACAGATCAAATATATAACAATGTAAAATAACTGATGAACCATATTTCTGCCTCCAGTTCCATTTATTTATTTATTTACTTATTTGATTTATATTCGGCCCTTCCTCCTAAGCAGGAGCCCAGAGCGGCAAAAGCATAAAAACACTTTAAAGCATCATAAAAACAGCCTTTAAAATACATTAAAACAAAACATATTTAACACATTTTTTAAAAAACTTTGAAGACATCTTAAAAAAGAAAAAAAAGGTTAGAAACATATTGTTTTTTAAAAAAAGGTTTAAAAAACATTAAAAAGCAATTCCAGCACAGACACAGACTGGGATAAGGTCTCAACTTAAAAGGCTTGTTGAAAAGCCTTAAAAGGCACAAAATAGTTAATGCTAAAGAAAATCTGCAATTATTAACTAAGCTTAAAATTCATTTGCAGGACATACCAAGCTGCAAGTAGATTCATATTCAGTTATGGTATTCAGTGCTTCTCATTTGAGGACAGTGAACCATCTCAGAACTAATTATTTTTTATTATCTATTGTTTAAATTGTTATCTGTATTTTATTGATTTGTTTGTAAACCACCCTGAGATGGGGTGCAGGGATGAGACTGTGCTGGGTTATCAAGGGGCAAGCTTGTCCACCTGCCTTGCCCCACCCCTCTGCCTGGGCCTTATCAGGAGGAGGTGCAGACTGAGAGGTGCTGCTGGAGGAATGAGACTGTGCTGGGACCATGAAGGGGCACCTGCCTTGCCCCTGCACCCCTTCTCTTAGTGACTTTTTCTGGGGACTGCCCTTTATCAGGAAGATGAGTGCTTTTGGTTTTTAGCTGTTGTTGCTTTTTAGAAATCCTAGGGTTTTGTTGGCTTGAATTTTTGTAAATTGTATTGTTTTTATTTATATTTTTATTTGTGTGTAAGCTGCCTTCGGGGCCTATTTGGCCAAAAGGAGGCCTAGAAATAAAATATAACATAATAGAGTCATTTAAAAGAGGGGTGGTTTAGAAGTGCAGCATACAAACAAACAAGACAAGTTGGAGTTCTTCATGGTGGTGCTATAATCACAACGTTATTATCGAGCCTTCCTGTAAGGCAGGGGTGGGCACCCTGCAGCCCTTCTGCAGGGTTGGAAGGATCTATGTCAGTTCTTTCAGTCTCTCATTTTCCCAATATTAAATTTAGCTCTCCACATTTCTGCAGCAGTGATTTTTTTTAAATCCCCATTAAAATTCTTCAGCATTTTAATGCGAATTTCTCCTAATGCACATTTTTGTATGCAGTTTTTACTAACATACACATATTTGCAAGCAATTTCTCCTGTATTTTTTTTACTAATATATTCATGTTTATGCACATTTTCCCCTAATATAGGCATTTTTGTAGATATTCTTCAGTTGAAAAACTACATCACAAAATTCACATAACTGAATGTTGAAGGATTGCTGTGTTTCAATTCTCATATTGTTTTGGAAAGTGCGAATTTCATAGATTCAGTTTTAAATGCAAACTGAATTGAATTTCTTCCCCATCCCTCTAGATGTTGTTGGACTCCAACGCTCATCATTTCTGACCATTGGCTATCCTGGTTGGGGCTGATGTGAATCCAAAAGCATCTTGAGGGCCACACCTTTCCTGTCCCTGTGATATGGTTTTCTGTGTCTACTCAGATGTTTTGCGTGTGTACCAAAAGGATATATGTGAATGCAACAAATATGTGTTTGTACACAAATGTATATTATATAAATACACTCCTCTGGAAACCATGATTGAGCACAGCACCCTATTTGCACTTGATGGCAATCCCAGGTTTCCTTCTATGTAATATGTTAAATGGCTCTAAACTGTACCCCCTTCCTACTGAGTCTTCCTTGCAAAACCAATGCCCCCCTTTCAATCATGAGAGATATACACTTCTCCATTGTAATATTTAGTTTCATCCAGTGGAGGCTGGTCAATGGGGCACTGCCCCATCAACCTCATTCTGCCCTAGCCCCCACCTGCATGTCTTCTTACTTACAACCACTCCAGAGAGTGACACTGTCTGTCAGTTTCCTCCTTAGTCTCAGTGTTGCCCTTGTAGAACTCATCAGGGAAGAGGATGGGGACAAGAGTAGAATTAGGTGGCTCTTCCTTTCATTGGCTCTGGGCTCTGCCTGAAGTTGTGGCTGTACCTACTGTTGGGCTCCCTGCCTTCCACCCCACCAGAGGCAACAGGCATCAGATTGGTTCCACCCAAACAAGACTGTATAAAGGTTATAATCTTCCTCTGGCAGAAAGGTGTTTCTGACAGATTTGGGGTGCTGCTGATTGGGTGAGCAGAATGTGAGGACTGCCTCCTTTGAGAGGTAATTGTGGACATGGCTGTGCTAGACCTATGTACTCACAATGACAGAAGGTTTCATTAATAAAAAGAAATAGAGCCTGTATGGCAGTGTTTCGGGCCTTAGAACAGGTGCAGAAAAGTACAAGTTTAAAGTACTTCACACCACACATTTTTTTTCTAAATGCCTTGACTGATACTAAGCGTCATTTGAAATGTTGCAGTTCTCCATTAGACAACCTGGAATTAAGTGCAAGTGTGTCACAAAGCTCATGTGTTTTGATTTAGTTTGGAATATGCATTCCTTAAGGCAAGTCTCAAGGTATTGTTTCTGAAGTCATTCCCTGTGGGCTGCTGTGTTCTTGCAAGTAATTATGCTTCCCTGAATGCAGAAGATGATACAAGAACAGCCAGTCATAAGAAGATCAAGCTAAAGGTCCAGTGCCTTGTTCTCACAGGGGCCACCCAGATACCGGTGGGAAGGTTGCAGACAGTCTCTGCATGGGATGCTCCTACAAACAAGCATTCTGTCACAGTAAGGAGGTGGGCGGGGCAGGGAGAGTAGACTGGGGTTCTGGTTGCATTGGACTCTTCTCCAGAAGTATCTATATTTCTGGCCTAGCTCATTGGTTCTGTGCACTGGCTGTTGTTATTATTTCTAAAACTCTTAAAATCTCACTTTTGATTGTTACAAATAATTTTGAAAGGGGCTCAAATTCACAAACGTAGCCCTGAATGCATGATGGTAAGATATATAATTTTCACAGGCCACTCTACGACTTCTATTTGGGCAGTATAAAATGTGTGTTTATCAAGCGCCAGATTATGACTTGCTTGGCTTCTTTGGAAGGCTCTTGTATACCATAATTTAACAATAAGACTAATTCATTCAGTTAGAACTATGGCTATTGTGGAATTTCAAAAGCAGCCATGGTCTAGCCAGAGCTGAAAATTTGAAAGGAATGTTTTTATTGTTGTTTGTTTATTTAAAAATGCCCAAAGGAGTGCAGAGCTGTAGACAATGAGATCCAGTCAGAATTATCCAAAATGATTTGGGGGGGGGTAGAGCTTCTGATGAGCTTCTTCTTGCAGACGAATCTCCAGGAATTACCGGAGCAAAAATAATCAACATTACCAAAACAGAGCCTTCCTGTGTGTCCTCTCTCTTTCCCTGAGATGTCTAGTGAGATTTGAGACATCCTTAGACAGAGCAACATTATACATCAAGAACATTTTAAAAAAATTTTTGTTGACTCTATCTTTTGTCTCCCTAGTGGTTTCTTTGTATAAGCCCTTATCTACTTTGGACACTTGTTCTGCTCCTCATTAAGTGCAAGTTTAAACAGCTTAATAGGAAATAGGCCCTCAGAAAAGGGTGAACAGCCAAGTGAAAATCAGGTAGAGACTTCACATGACAGATCAATTTAGACAAGAGAAATGTTAAATCATAAGGCTTTACAACCTGGGAAATCTTGAACTTATACTCACCCTTGCTGATGGCAGTATACCAACAGAAGGTTTCACACTGCTCTATAATTCTGTGTTTTTGCAATGTCCAGTGATGATAATATCAGCTATTTAGGTAAGGGCCAGGATATATAATCAACAGCATTCAGTAATAAAACTTTTCATTCGCAGGCAGAGCAATCCAATGGCAGTGAATCAGTTATGCCAACAGCCAATTTTTGCCAGAACAATGTTGGCATGGCTTAGTCAAGGTCCTATGCACACCCCAGTAGAAAAGAAAACAGCACAATGCAAACAACAGAGAACATACCAACTCCAACAGCCATTCTCCCAATATCCATGGCAACACTGCTGGCATACACCAATCACAGAGCAGCATGCTGATACACACATCTGCCAGGCATGGAAGGAACTAATCTATGCATGGTAATGGGGAAACACCCCTGAGGCAACCTTACCCCACAACACACAAGGATGCCACAGCACTCTCCCAAGTATCTGCCACTGTGGTACAGTCAGACAGGCAGCAGGTGTGCAGCAACTGAGGTCCCATGGACCCTTCCAGCAGGGATGTGAATCCCCTGTACCATATGAACCTGCAAATCAGGGCTGATAAAAATCATTTTTTTTTAATTTAAAAATTAAGTTTTTAAATTTAAATCTGATTTTTAAAATTTAAATCAGATTTCAAAATTTTCTTAAAACAATTAGTAAAAATAGAGCCTAGGTCAAAGATATCATCATACTAATTATACAACTTCTAATTCTACGAATATGTTAACAGCAGTTTATGGAGATGGGAGATAACCTGATCAGTCCTATTCTGCAGGTGGTACACCTGAAATGCACGCTCTCGCTCTCTCGGGCTCTCTCTCTCCCAAGACCTTGCCTGTCTCTAAGTGCAAAGATAGAGAAGGTCAGTGAATAGAGAATTTGGAGATATGGAGTACATCTGAACAAGGAGTCCAGCTCTTAACAGCAGTAGCCTCTTCTGCAGGTGTACAGAGAATGTTTTCTTTCTTTGGACTAATTTGTTTTAAATTGAGAAATAAGCTGGGAACTGAAAAAGCAGGAAAGCTTGTATTTCTTTCCCAGACAATGAACAAGGAAGACAAAGGTAAAGAAGAAGAAGACTGAGTTAACTGTACCACCCAATTCTCATGTTGACTTGGTTGACATTGCCTAAATTTTATTTTTTATTTTTTTAAAAAATTCTATAAATTATATGTTATTTTTTAAAAGAACTTTACATTTATTTACAAACTGAAATAGTTAACCATGGTTGGAAGTGGGGCAAGAGCAACTCCTGTTTTGTTCTTTTGTTTATGTTCCAGAAGGGAGATAGAGTTAGGGTCCTCCAGATGGATAGGCTTGTTTACCTTTACCTGTGATGCTCTGACTGACTTCCTTCCGGCTACTAGACTGATACGTCTTTAGGGAAGCTTACCTGCCCTTCCTCCTTCCACTCTCTCTTCTCTTCTCCGACTGTCCGGGTGTCTCCTCTCTCTCTCCTAGCCATGAGGTCAACTCCCACGCCTGGGCGTTGCACCTCCAACTTAGTTAGTTAGAACTAGGTACGCCTTTCTATCTACTATGTATTTCTATAAATAAAGTAGCTTTTCTTATTTTACTAAGTCTCAAGTCTCAGCGATCCTGATGCAGGGTAAAAGCCTGCTTTCTTAGGTAAATGCACGCACACACTGACAACACTCGCATTTCAGACCACTGTTACTCTCTGCTGTACTGCTTAAACTAATTTAGCACCAGCAACAACCACAACCATTCAAAAATCCATCGGCATGTTTTGTTAATGTTGTTTTTTGAAGAAAAAACTAATCAGAAGAGTAAACAATCTTATTAGTACAATTTAAAAGCCTGTTTGGTGATGGTGATTCTGGCACATCATGACAAAAATATCATGATTAATTGAACAGTTGGAGACGTTTCATCTTCTGAATGACTTCACAAGTTCATTCTCCTTTAATGCTAAAAAGATCAATTATCATCCCTTTTTTGATGAAAATTAATCTGAAAACAATTCAGAATTGCTTAGTGTGTACCTGCCTTCTGTTGAAACCTACATCTCTGAATATGTATTAAGGTTATATTAAACAATAATATATTTCTCCTAAAAAATGATGATTAAATAGAATCTTCCTCACTAGTGATTTAAACCATTAAAATTGAGTCCTTCCAAGAAGCATTTTAAAACAAATCAACCTTGCTGCAAATATTCTTCTTTTGATTGACCAGTCCATAGGGAAGGAAGAACTTGATAATGCAGCAGTATGTGTAACAAACATACAGGCTTGGGAGAAGGGTTCGTCTCACAAGGAGATCAAAATCTATCTGAAGAGAAGAGAAGACTTTTGCATGAAAGGGGAAAGACATCATTTTGCATTTCATAAACCTCAGAGAAGGAAACACTAATTGTATCAAAACCAATTAAATATTGCGCCACTTTTTTGGAGATAGGCTTTTGAAAACATTTTAACCCCGTTACTACTTGTTAACACTGGGACAGTGGATCGTGCTGTCCCACTCACCAGGTGATCATGCTTGGAGGTCATGCTTGTACAACAACCCCCATGCATAGAGCGCCACACACATGGAGGTGGCATTTGCACAGTTTCAGCCCCACAAAATTAAGGTTTCCAAATCACACTAATAGGACTTACCCTATTACTATATAAAGACTGTCATGTTGGGCCAGAGGTAGTACATGAAGGGGGCTGGCTAGCAGGGGCAACCTGAAAACATTTTGCTGCCTGGGGCGAAGGACAGGTACTGACATCAACTAGAGCAGGACTCTTACTTTACTGCCGGCAACAGGATAGTGTCCTCTAGCACAGCTGGTGGCAGCAGGCTAGCATAGAAGGTATATGACAAGCTGTGTGGCACACACAGTTCTATTTTCCAAAAGAAAAGTTTGATTTTAAGCACAGAACTGATTTTTTCCACTGCTGTTGTGAACAAAACAGTTATCTTTTTTAAGGTTAATATGTATTTGCTCATAAACTGAACTGACAGTCATACCTGAAGCATAGCCCCTTCTTTCAGTTTACTAGCCAGTATAATAAAAACAAAAAAAAATTATGTATGAAAATTGCAATCTATGGGTTGTTGTTTGTTTTTTGGCTTATGCTTGAAATCTGCAGGGTGGGACTAACCTGGGTCTCTCTACTAGGGATACTTGAGGAATTTGATCTTTGTGAATTCCAGTACAAATTGACGCGATTCACACCTCCTAAAATTAATGCATGGATCAGAATTTAGCCTCCACTGGATTTTTAATTCCTGTGAGTGTTGTGCATTTAAATATATATAGACATAAAATACAAGTATAAATGCATGTAAGAATACATTTTGACAATATTTCCTGCAGATTAGTGCAGATTAGTGCAGAAACAAAAATAATTATTTGTAAAAACGTGAAAATGACAGCTTCAGAAAAGAAATAGATTAATTATACAGCCATGAGAGTAGCTGTATACTATAGTCAGCATGAATTTTTTGCATCCCGCAATCTTAAATTGAAAATACCCCCATGCCATTCTGATGCTTCCCATAAGCTTATTTCAAAACAAAACCTTACAAAACGTATAGACTTGAACTGAGAAGAAACGCTTGCTTAACAACCCTCTCAATTTTCATGGTGATACACAAAACAGTCAGAGAGAATTGAGAGTTCAAAATGTAAAAAGAGAGACAAAAAACCAGACCCCTTTTGGGGTTCTCACAATCTGTTGAAATTAATCAAAAATCAGCCATGTTCACAGCGTACCTGTAATCCCATTACTGACCTTGCCCCATACTCTTACCTTCATCTTCTGCAGTTTAAAAGTTTAAAAAAATGTCTGGCTGATTTTTAATTAATTTAAGAAATTTAGCATTGAACTCAATGATAAGGCCCGGCATGCTCAGTAAGAACCAACGGTCAGTGTTCTAAAAGCCAGACTCACAGCTGCTTGGCTTGGCTAATCGGGGCCAGACCCACACCAGACATTTATTTAACTTTAGACAGTCATGGCATCCCCCAAAGAATCCTGGGAAGTGTAGCTTGTGAAGGGTGCCTTCTCCCTTCCATCACCTCCCTTTTGCCCCTTCCCTCCCCTTCCTTCACACCTCCTCCCTCCCCTCCCAATCCCCTCCTTCCCCCTCCCCCTTCTCCTGCTCCCCTCTCCCCCCTTCCTCCTTCCCTCTACTCTCTCCTCCCCCTCCTCCTCCCCTATGGTCAGTTTTACCTATCCTAGCCATGATTGCATGGGAGTAAATCCCATTGAACTCAATAAGCAGGCAAACAATCAGACCTGCCTTTCCCCTCCTTCCCCTCTCCTCTCCCTTCCTCCTCCCTTCTTCCTCCTCCCCTGCCCACTCCAGGCCTTCCTCCCCATGATCAGTTTAACCTATCCTAAGCACAGAGCTTGGAAAAGTTACTTTTTTGAACTACAACTCCCATCAACCCAATCCAGTGGCCATGCTGGCTGGGGCTGATGGGAGTTGTAGTTCAAAAAAGTAACTTTTCCAAGCTCTGCCTAAGCATAATTGCACAGGATTAAATCCCACTGAACTCAACAAGCATGCAAATGATCAATCCATTCACATTAAACTTGCACAGGATCCCATTTCTTACCTCCCAGATTAAAAAGCAGATAAATTAACTCATAGGGAAAAAACCTTGTGGTTGAAGAACATACCTATAGTCCACAGATATTTCTATCAAACTTTAAAAAGCAGGGAAATTGGGCAGCTATAGTGAATGCACCAGGGGAGCAGGAGACCTGACCTCCTCTCTGGGATATTGTACTATCCTACAAATTTGTAAAAATGCAAACACAATTTGGGTTGGTCTTTCACAGTCTAATCCACTTTCTGTGTAGTTTGGAAGAATTTGGTAACATGTGCCTCTGAGCATATGGTGAGTGGTGGTAACACCTGCTATTAGCCCAAATAACAGAAACAAGACATGTGTTGTGCTGATGTTGTTTTAGCAGGGAGGAAGCAACAATATTAAAACAGGTTATATAGTTCACATAGTCACTTTTGAATATGTTTGATTTACTTTGCAATTTTAGTGAAGTTTCCTATAGTAAATCATTCTTTTTTGCTTCTGTTTCTGTTAATATGTGAAGTACAGCAACACTTTGCAACACTAAAAAAAAGCTCCAAAAACAATTGTGGAATAATGGCACTGACTGTTCTGCAGAAGAGTTTCCAATGGACATGAGGAGTGTCTCAGTTTGCATAAGATAAAACAGTGGGAGGTGAAATATATTCTAGCAAAATTCTAGCTGTGCTCTGTTTTTAATTGACCATCTCCACCTTTTCTTAACTGGAGTAGTTTAAGCATTTGTTGCTGTTGTTATGTTCCTTCAAGTTGATTACCACTTATGGCAACCCTATGAATCAGCGACCTCCAAGAGCATCTGTCAAAACATGCGTCTTGGGCAGGCCAAGTTTGTTTTTTCCAACAGCTAGAGTCATTGCTTAAGTAGCAATATATTGTAATCAGTCTGATTTTACATCAAACTGCAGTTTCAGATTCTACTGTTAATGTGCCCAAACAGAAACAGAGCATAACCTCCAGTTTAAAACACAAAAGGCTGTCTTCTTTCTATTATCTGGGCTGATTGCAGGTGTTGCCACCACTCACCATATGCTCAGAGGCACATGTTACCAAATTCTTCTAAGCTACAAAGGAAGTGGATTGGACTATGAAAAACCAACCCAAATTGTGTTTGGAGTCCAATATCTCAGAGAGAAGGTCAGGTCTCCTGCTCCCCTGGTGCATTCACTATAGCTGCCCAATTTCCCTACTTGTTAAAGTTTGATAGAAATATCAGTTGGCTATAGGTATGTTCTTAAACCGTAAGGTTTTTTGCCTATTAGTGAATCCAGTTTTAGTCTGTGCCTACCTTTTCATCCTCATGTGTGTTAACCATACTTATAAATGATGATTTATTACTTTGTAAAATATAAAAATCTAATACATAAATTTTGTGTTAACAAGTAGTAACTTTTTCAAAAATCTCACGCTCCAAATAAATGGGACAATGTTTAATTGGTTTTGATACAATATTAGTGTGTCATCCAAATGGGACATCATGGAGCTCCTTAACTGTAATCTGTAGCCAAGAACAAAATTTGGCTACTGATTGTGGTTAAGAAGGGAGAGAGCTTAACAATGATTCTGTATTCATATGACGTGGGAAGACAAACACTGGTTTCGTTGCCATGCCACACTGAGCTAAATGGACCAGGGAGAGGCAAAGCAGTTGCAATGTTTTCCCTGGAAGCTAGCACATTTGCATATTCACACTAAACTATAGTTTGACTTAGCTTTATGCCAGCACCAGAAATTACAAAGTGCGATGTCGTGGTTAGAGTATAAGATTAGGACCTGGGAGACCAGGATTCAAATCCTTACTCGGCCATGAAGCTCACTGGGTGACCTTGGGCCAGTCGCTGTCTCTCAGACTAACCTCCCTCACAAGGTTGTTGTGAAGATAAAATCGACAGGGGGAGAACCAGGTTTGTATACCACCTTGAGCTCCTTGGAGGAAAAGTGGGATATAAATGTAATAATAAATAAACTAAATAAATCTTCATATTCCTTTTGTAGGTTTCGTTACATCACTGCATTATTGGCTGCTTTTATAATATTTATTTTGTTTGAACTGAAACAATTTTTTACTATTGTTAAAAACATTTATTTTTTTTAAAAAATGTATAATTTCCAGTAATACACAGTATATAACATCTCTTAAAATCTTGTATATGATTATCTGGAGTCCATATCCATAATTCATTCCAAGATATACTTTAATCCAATTGTTATTAAAAAATCTATCATCCAATTTCAAACTTGAATGATTAATTAACTTTTCACCAACTGTACGGAGGTGTGATCAACTATTTTTTAAATACACCATTTGGTTTCCAGAATTTTGTCAACATTATCTTTGCCACAGTTAAGGAATGACAGACAAAAGTGTATCTCTGTTCTTGTAAATATCCTAGTAATACAGCCAAAAGCTTGGTTGCTAATTGCTGCGTAGTGGCCTGAGACTGAGCTATGATTCAGGAAATTCCTGCTTCAAATGTTGCCTCTGCCATGTACTCACTTGGTGGCCTTAGGCAAGTCACTCTCCCTCAGTCTCAGTCCTCCCATCTGCAAATTGCAATACATGGGATAATAATTACTGACTGCTGCTGTAAGGATTATAACTAGATGATGCATTTGAAGCAATTTGAAAGCACTATACAAATGTTGAGAATGCTATCCAGCAGTATCATAGATCATACTTTCTCCCAGTATTTTCTAACATGAGCAGTACCCCATACATGTACATTAATCTGGATTTATGTAGGACATTTCCACTAGCAATATGCATTCACCCTGTAAACAAAAAATCAATCAGGTCTAAAAAACAAAAGGAAAGGAACATGGATTTATTTTCTAATGAAGCTCACCTTCTCTTGGATGGAATGCTCACATTCCACTAATTGATACATACAGAAGTCAGAGAACAATAGATGACATTTATCCAGTTACAGCTATTACAAGTGTGGTAAATTAGCACTTCTTGCAAAATCATTATTCTAAATCCTAGTGGAAACAACACAAACCCAACTCCTGACAGGGCTATAATGCATTCCTCAGTACCCCGCTTCTAGAAACAAATAAGAAGCTTTTAAGCAGAGCATAATAGGGTTTCTACTCAGAAGCCTTACAGATTGGTTTTCCACTTGCTCAACTAGTTGTTTTGTTGTATTATTTTCCCTTGTCAAACACAGCTTCTCTGTAAGGTGAACCAAGTTTAACGCACTCCACATTTGCTTATGAATCCTAGAGCTGTTCTGAACATTTTGAAAATTTATTTTTAGATCATTTGTTGGTTGGATGGGGTCCAAACGACTCCTCCTAAAAAACAACTTGCTTCTTACCTTGCATAACTTTACAGGGTGGCTATTCTGCTGTTTGCAGCGGAGGAGCAAGTGTCCTCTCCCCCCCCCAAGACAAGGTGCATTTTTATGCCCAAGTTATTCTAGCACCAAAATCCCACAATCACATCTCCCCCTTTTGGTCAGTAAAAACACAATAATAAATTCAATAGTTAGCCATTTGCAGCCCTTTCATGACACTCAGATTCAATTGCCTGACGCAGCTGGCTCACTCTGCCTAATGGTAGGGCCAGCCCTGCAATGAGAATTCCTCCCGTTGGCATTTGATGCTTTAGTCCAACTCCAAAATAAGAAACGTGGGAAGCGGATCTAAACGAAAGCAAGAATCATGTTCCAGTTGCTTTTGCACATTATTGTTAGGGCACATACGTAGGAATGTGCTTTATACCAAGTCAGACTATTGGTCCATCTATGTCAGTATTGCCAACATTGGCTGACAGCTGATCTCCAGGGTTTCAGACATAAAATTACATCACAGCAAAGAGAAAAACCCTCTGTAAAGCTTTTGTATACCTCATTAGCTGAAAGTGCTTGTTTAATAGCCTTTGACAGCTGGTGACTCCTCTGAGCCGTTAGAATTTGAATCACATCCCATCTGCCTGTTTGGAGGATTGAAGAAAGCAGGAAGTTACAGTTCACATCTGGCCTGAAGGGAAGGAAGTTTTGCATCTGGCTGTCAAGCCTTCCAGTACTGCAAGGGTGTACTGTTGATTTGGGGAAAAATATGTTTCATGTCAGGGACATTATTAGGGGATTGGCTAATGGGCCTGAGCCTCAAGTCGTTTGCACCAGGCCCTGCGCCTCCTGCCCATTTCCCATTTTCATAAACATACGGTTTTTTTAAAAAATGTTTTTGCTTACAACATAGCTGGGCGTTCTGCAAAGTGCAGGGCTGGTGAGACCCCAGCCACACACCACCTTAATTTGTGGAAGGACACAGCCAGACTTTGTTTTTGTTATTTCTCTCTCTGAAAGTTGGCCTACATTTGCATCTATACATATAAACTACTATATGCAGATTTTTTGCAAATTTGTGACATGGACATGTGCCTTGTGTCTTTTATGACTTAGCAACACCCCTTCTTTCTGTCTGGATGTGTGCATATTTGTAAAAGAAAAAAAATAGCACAAGCACGCTATGAATTTCCAGTGGTAGAGCTGCCTTACATGCAGAAGGTCTCAGGTTCGATCCCCAGCATGTTTAGATTGGGCTGGAACTGGAAGAGATTTCTGTCTGAACCCGTGGAGAGCTGCTGCTGCCAGTAAGCACAGACATTACTTAACTAGATGAGCCAATGGTCTGGCTTGGTACAAAGCAGCTTCCTATAGTTCCTAAGTAGAGGGTTGCCGTATTCCAGCGCCACAAATCCGGGCAGGCCAATTTGCATATTTTGCAAATTAATTGCTAATTTGCATATTTTGCAAATTAATTGCTAATTATGCAAATTAAGCATATTAATAGTTGCATTATCCAGTTGATCTGCTTTTGTACCTAGTAATTACCAACACAAACTGAAGGAAAATGTGAGAAATCTTTTTTGTTTAATGTACATTTTCAGCCTTAAATGCCTAGGCTCTAGTTTCCAACACTATGGAATATTTATTTATGTATTAAGAAGATTTATATCCTGCCCTTCCACTGTTAAAAACAGAGCTCAGGGCAGCTTACAAATGTAATAAAAACAATAAAAGTGTAACTTTTCAAGAAAAGTTTGGGAACCCTTGGTATAAGGCATCTGCCTATGTCCCTATGCTGCTCTCACCCCTCATTTAGGTGCCTGGGATGCACGCATGTGGACATACCTCTTTACAGTTATGGAAAGTGATTCTTAATAATGTGTTATCTGCTCTAGGTCTCCAGACACAAGGTTGCATAGGTGTTTATGAGTGTGACTGTAAAATATTTTGTGAAGTTCAAGTTTTATATGACATCATTTAGTAAATGTGTTTAGGATCGCACCAGTCGCATTTCCAAATATGTACTTTCACACAGACTTTGGTTTTCCACAACACAGTGTTTGTCCAGGCCTTCACACTTGGGGGGGGCACTATTTGCACACCCCTTCCATAAGCACATCAAGCTTGGATACGCACCTTAACCAAGACACAGACAGCAAGGCACTAAAAAAAAAAGTGTGTTTTCTGAGGAGGAAGCTTTTCCCTGAGAAAGTATTATCAGCATTAGCATTAGCATTAAAATCCCACTTTTTCTCCATGGAGCTCAAGGTAGGGTACACTGTTCTGGCCCTTCTCATTTAATTGCCACAACAACCCTGTGAGATTGGTTAGGCAGAAGGGCAGCAACCAGCCCAGGATCACCCAGCAAGCTTCATGGCTGAGTAGGGATTCAAATCCTAGTCTCCCAGGTCTTTGTCCAACACTCTAACCACTATGCCAGACTGGCTCTCAACTTTGAAAACTCACACACGCACACATGCGGTTTCAAAGAAAGCAAGACCTGCAGACAACAGGTGATCCTTTTAAAGGTCTCAGCTGGCCAAGTCCCCCCCTCCCCGCACTTCCAAATGCTGCCTTCACCCAAGACACAAAGAAGCCTCCTGGGAAGAGCGAGGAGCTCAAATTAGGTGGAGGGGGGAAGAGGAGGAGAAGGGAAACCATGCCTCCAACTTGCTCAGCAGGCCAGAGGAGGAGGAAAGTGGGCGGAAGCTGCAGTCACTTTAAAGCAAAGGAGTGGGAAGAAGGGCAGGTTGCTGCTACTGCTGCTGCTTTGGTCTGGAGGTGACTCCCCCATCCCCAGTTGCTTGGTTGGGGGCTGCAGTCTGCCAAGGCATGGAGCTCAGTGCACACGTGCACACAGAGAGCAGTGTCAGCAGGAGGGGTGCACAGAATGGGCAGCTGCGCCAGAGAAACATTGCTGCTACTCCTGCTAGATGCCTCCTCCCACCTGTCGCATGCTTGGGGAGGGGGGGTGATTGTATGCAGGCACAGGAGTTCCCTCTCTGTGACTCGGCCCCTGCCCAGAGAACCCGGGCCACCTAATGGGCGCTGGGTAGCAGGGCTATAGTCTGGGTAAAATCCGGCTAACCGGGCAATACAGCAACCCTACCTAAGTAAGAATTGCAAAAACAAACTGATTAGATAAAATAGGGCCTGAGACATCCTTCTGTTCAGGGAAGGGAGTGTTGCAAAATAGTATTCTTGCTTGTGAGTTGTGTCAGCTGCATTGACCCTATCACTCACCTGTTTTGATGTATGGATCAGGGCCCCTTTGTATGTTATCACAGCAGTGCAAGAACAGCTTCCCTGTAGTCACTTCCCAAACTACTGTGGTAAGATTTGGAAGGCAGGGCCACATTGGTGGGGCCATCCAGGTAGGTCCTTTCCCTGGCCAGAAAGATAACCATAAGGTGGGAAGGACCTGGGCAATTGGCTTCATCCATGCAGTTCAAGCTTGCAAACCTTACTGGGGCAACTGCTCAGGAAGGGTCATTATGGGGATGGACCCAGTTGCTACGTTGCACCAGGAAATACATTCCAGGCATTAGTCTAAACAGAAGTTCTTTTGGACATGCCTTGGAATGGGGGAGGATGGAAAAGGCCCATCAGGACACTCCTTCAGCCACTGCGGATTCATTTGTGCCCATTTTAAATACCAACTGGAATTTTCCCTTATTCGTTCCCTCTGCCTCTTAGATAACAAAGCTGGAATAGTTTTGCCACTGTGGGAACAAAAGAACATTTAAACGTTGCTGAAAACCCTCGAGGATCCAAAAGGAATCTTGAAGGCTTTCTGAGGTTTTGACGTTTTTGCTTTTGGCAGCTGGAAAATGTTCAGAGAATTTGGCTGTGGTTGGATACTAAGAAGATAGTCTATGAAAACTACGGAATGTTTTGCCTCACTCAATGAGCTCAATGACTGTTTTCTGCTCCTTGTGTGCCTGTTGCTTGAAATAGGGTTTTGGGAAGGACAGAGCTTGGAAAAGTTACTTTTTTGAACTACAACTCCCATCAACCCCAGCCAGCATGGCCACTGGATTGGCTGATGGGATTTGTAGTTCAAAAAAGTAACTTTTCCAAGCTCTGGGGAAGGATATTACTGGAATAACAACTACAACTCTCTTTTGCTAAATTACTGTTAAATTAGGCAATATGGTTTGTCTGTAGAATATATATAAAACTACCCTTGCTGCTTTCTGTGTGGAGCTTGGAAAGAAGAACAGCGACAAGAAGAATCCTTGACAACCAGGAATGAGTTGAAGAGAAATATCATGTGATAGTCTGATCACATCCGCAGTGGTCACGCCTCTGCCCTGTAAACCCATCTTCTTTAGATCAGACAATGAAGCCCAAAGCACTGGCTGGATATAAAGTCTGTTTCTCCAGGAGCTCTACTCATTACTAGAGTAGAGTATTACTCCATCTCAGACAGGTGGAGAGAAATAGGGAGTGTGTGTACTGAATTATTCAGGAATGTCTGCAAGTGATCTACACTAAGGGGAGATCACAAAATTAATTTCGGTCTACAGCAGCCATGGGGAACCTCAGGCCCAGAGGGAATGTGGCCCTCCAGCCTTCTCTCTTTGGCCCTTGGAACTTTTACTAGGCCACAGCCCTCACTGCCCCTGCTGTGCACCCCAGTTTCTGCCTGACTGGAATGTGTCGTTGAACGCAGACCATGCATCTTTCTTGTCTGGATGGAGAATACAGAGAGGTGTGACTATATGTACAAACTAGACTCCTGCACAAACATAAAATTTAAATGTATTGCTCTGCCCACTTTTGCCTCTGGCCCTGTCCACCGCTGACATGTGGCCTTTGGAAGCTTGCCCAAAAGGGAGTGCAGCCCTCAGACTGAAGATTTTTCCCCACCTCTGGTCTACAGAAACTACAACAGCCCCATCCAGTAAACCAAATATAGCTTCCTTGGATTTTTCTTAACCTTGTCTTGGTCAGACAGCTAACACCAGTAACACCCTCTAACACTCTTTGGGGTATCTTAACACTCAGTACTGATAATTTATTGGTTTATACCATGTTCGTACCCTACCCACCTGACCTCCAAGGAGCTCAGGTGGTTTTCCTGATCTCTCTTTGCTATAATTTTGTGAAGCAGTTTTAATCTGAGAAGTAGGGACTTGCCCAAAGACATCCAGTGAGTGTCATGGCCGAGAGATTTGTCCATGGTCACCATTCCTACTGGGTTTGTTTATGAGGTAGGATTTGAGCAACAGATCTTCAAATTAAAGAGTCAGTTACATCTACCGAGGAGTAGATTTAGAACAGAAAGAAAATCTAATTGTAAAAGCAGTTCAAGCTATTACAGTGTAATAGTAATCAAGTCTTCTCAGAAGAATGTCCTGTTGAATTCATTTGAGTTTAAGTGGGGTTAGGATTACAGCCTAAGGACATTATAGTATTGCTTGTCTTGCATGCTTTCAATCAAAGTTTGTTAAAGTATAAGGATGGGGTAATTGTCTCTAAGATATACTGCAGGGAGATGAACAGACAATCCATAAGATCAGGGCTGGGGAACCTTGGCCCTCCAGATGTCATTGGATGACAACTCCCATCCTCCCTACCCATTGGCCATGCTGGCTGGGGCTGATGGGAGTTGGGAATCCAACCAAATCTGGAGGGCCACAGCTTCCCCATCCCTACACTAGATTCCTACAGTTCTTTCATCCTCATCGCCAATTTACTTTGTAGATCATTACCTGGCAAGAGGGACACACTAAATACAAACTTCATGTATCTCAGATTACAACCCATTCCCTTCTTCTTCAGCCTTCCTTTTTTCTTTCCCTGCTTGCTCCTTGAGTATTTTGGAAAGTATAGTAATGAAGGGGCTGCACTATAGAAAATAAAAAACTTCCAGATATAAACAATAGAATAAATGGCACACAAGAAGCAACTGGTGACAAGTGAGAAATATTTCAAAATAAGAAAACTATAGAAGTCTGCATGGATTTGAAATGAAGGACAGACCCTGAAAATACTGCGCAGGATAATTTTTGTAGCTGGCAGAAGATGGCAAATTTAGAAGTGCAGGGTCCCTCCCTGAATCATGTCATGTACCATTATGGCCACGCCCCCTCTTCCACCCACCCCTCCAGCTCCTCTACTGAATTTGCAATGACAATAAAAAATTGGTAATAAAAATGCATAATAAATATCAAAATATTTAACATTTTATAGATGGTGTTTATTACGTTGAATTATAAAGGAATAAAAATTATTCCTTGGCACCAGTCACAATGGCCACCATGGGGTGGGTGGTATAGCACATAATATCTGCCATGGGGACATGGCATAACACACAATTAGAGTAGATTAATTCCTGCTTCCCCAGCACCACTACCACCTCATGCTTACCCTGGGAAGTCAGTGCTATGTCCTGCTGGTTCTGCTTGTGGCAACTGCACAATATTCTCTCTCTCTCTCTCTCTCTCTCTCTCTCTCTCTCTCTCTCTCATACACACACAAACACACACTCACACACACCTGCTGGGATGTCTAATACCAGTAGGAAGCATTCCTTTGTACTAGGGAAAATATACAAGGTGGCCAACTCTTGCACACACTCAGAGCACACATATACTCACCACGCACATACAGACCACACATACACATAATATCCCTGTCCCTTTCACTTACTGACACACACACATATACACAACCACACATCTCTCTCTGGCACATCTCTTCCTCTCTTTCTCACACACCACACATGCATACATACCTCCCCCTCTCTTTCTCTCTCACATCCACACTACACATAGATTCCTCCATCTCTGTCCAAGTGCACCCCCACCACCACAAGACCACACTTACATATCTCCTTTTCTCTCACATGCACACAGACAGCATATAGATCTGTCCCTCCATCCATCACACAACACCACAAATGTATCGCTCCCTTTCACACAAATCACGCATGATACATACTTCTCTCAATCACACACACACGTACTACATGAGCAACACCCCTTCAGAAAAACTCCTCCTTTGGGCAAAAGAAGCACCAGCCACCAGCTCCACCTCACAAGCAGACAATAGCAACCTGAGCTCCTTCCAGCCCTCCCTCCCTTTCTTTTTTTAAGTAAGCCCTAGCCATGGGGTGCAGGAGGTGCCCACCTCTGGCTGGAAAACTCCTCTCTCTCACTGTCATTGTCCTCACCACCTCAGAGCTTGGAAAAGTTACTTTTTTCAACTACAACTCCCATCAGCCCCAGCCAGCATGGCCACTGGATTGGGCTGATGGGAGTTGTAGTTCAAAAAAAGTAACTTTTCCAAGCTCTGCATCCTCCTTCTCTCATGACTCTGCTCCCACAACAATGGATGTTAGTAGGAGCCAATCAGCATGAAAGGGGATTAATGCTGATTGGCTGTAGTGATGTATAGGGACCTGGCAGGGACCTGGACCCCCAAACAGTAAGGGGATGATGACCCAGCAGGACCATACTACTGACCAGGATGGAGACGTTTTTGTCTTTAGAATAATCTGTACTATGAGCAGTTATTTACCAGGTAGGTTATTATAAAGAGAAATTTCTAGCAATAAATCACATTATGAACTATATCATCTTATGTGGGTCTTTCCAATTATGAAGATCTCTTGGCCCTTTGCAAAGACATAACTTTTTATATTAAATTATGTTTATATTTAAGAAGTTTATCTTTAAAAAAATCAGAAGGTTTCTGGTAGGCAAGGGCGCACAAGAAGCTTACGTCAAGTGCTGAGAAAATAGCAATCTGGTGGTAGTTTGCTGCTATCCTCAATTCCCCCTTAACTCATTGATACTGTGGGTGGGAGTCCATCTCTCTGAAATTCCTTGGGGGCCTCATTGTGTTTCCATTTCTATTTACAGCCTAGAAGAGTTCAACGAGACGCGTGAACTGTACTTGTTGGGTTTTTCCGCTCCCCCAGGATGCCCAAGGCATTTCAGAAAAAGTTTAGATGTCATCATTGTGGCATGGTTTTGCAAAAGCCAAAAGATTTTTTCCCCACTCAAATTTTACAAAGCTGGGAGACTGACATGCACAGCTTTATTTGTTGGGGTGGTGGAGGAGAGGAGTCCAGAAAGAGTATGGAGTGCAGTAGACAAAAAATATGTTTCTGCACTAGAAAGAAGTTACATTGCATGTGGCTCTTAAGGAATTACTACAGAATGCACTGCTGTAGAGAACTGAAAGTGTCAAGGATGTGTGCAACATTAGCCCCTGCCAGCTCATCTAGTGGGGTGGAGCCACAGCAGCAGCAGCAGCAGCGCCTCTGCTTACTTGGAGGCAGCAAGATCTGGGGGAGCACCGGATTGGTTCTGCCGGTGTGCCCGCTCCACACAGCTCTGCGCCCCCCCCACACACACACTCCTGGTAACCAGCAGGAACACTAGTACTATTGTGGCAGCTCTGCCCTACTAGGTGAATCACTCCTGATTGGCAGACAGTATAATATTCCCGGATTGGATTGGCTGAGTATAAATACCAGAAGCCTGCTTGCTGCTCTCTTTTCTGCTCAGCAGTGTCCTCCGCCTACTGCACTTCAGACCCAGGCCCTGCTCCTGCCCTCAGGCTTTTGTCTCAGGCCCCCTGTGCCAGTTCCTTCAATGAGCAGCAGGGACCCCAGGTTAGAAAACACCCATCTTGGATCCCAATGCAGGTACGGCTGCCCACAGCCATGGCTTGAAATGAATGTCTGTAAATATTCAAAATTGGCTAAGCTTTCACTGGAAGTCAAATGTGACATTTTGTATTTGAATTCTGAATATGAAATTTTACTGCAGGATTCAGTGGTGGCTGCTTTGCTGTAGGTTTGCTGACATCTCTTAATTGTTTTGCTTGTGGCAGGCATCAAATATCAATTGTCATAAGCTGTCAAATGCTGTCAAAAGTGCAAAACAGAACTGCACATAAAGCAGTGCAAAATAGTAAATATGTGGGTTTTTTTAACCAAATGCTTACTAAATATAAATGTGAAGGGCCTTGGATTAATGGTGGGGTGGTGGAGCTCTGAATCTGGATTTCCCGCTTGAAGACAGCTCCCTGGCCTCAGGAGCCCAATCTAAGTGTTCTCCTTGGGGTGGCTCCAGGCAGGCTTGAGGAAATGGGTCCATGAGGCAGACTCCTCTTTAAGGCTCCTTTTGCCAGAAGTCTCACTCCTCCCCAGCACACAGTCTAAAACTGGCACTGACTCCCAGAGTTAAATGCAACAAGCATCAAAATTAAATAAACCAACTTTTTTAAAAAAATTACTGGACCCTTAGGTAGGGGCAGTGATAGAAAGTTGGAATGATTGGCCTCAAAAGTCACCAGTCCAACCCAAATTGGGTGGGGCAGACCATAAAGGGACAAGAACTAGAGTGAGGACTGAGCTTGAAGGGACCATCATAGGCAGAGCCTGTCCGAATCTGACAGGTAATGTACAAACCCTGGCAGAAATTGGCGAGACACATTGACTTGAAAATAACAATGGGGGCTGGATCTGAAGAAGACTGACTTTTCAAACCCAGATCCTGTTTACCTGCTAGAATAGCATTTCACAGGATGGACTCATAAAATTACAGGCAGTTAGCAACCCTAATCAAAACATATCAGAGGGAGAATTCCCCCCTCCGGAATGCTCAAAGCACCCATTATTGTTCAAAATAGATGCTCTGATCACAGATAGGCTGAGTAGTTCCCATTGTAGATGAAACAAATTACAGTTCACATGCAAGTTAACATAGTGCCAAATTAGATATTTTGGAAACGTGACAAGAACTGGTTTCTAGAAGAGTCTCTGACTCACTTCCTGGTTTCATTATGCTGGATATTTTGGTTTCCTGCCCCCCCTCCTTCTTGATGCTTTTAGCTTTTAGCTTTCTCATGCCAGTGTGGCAGCACAGCAGATTCTGAGTCTTTAAGAAGAAAAATACAGAAGAAGGGAAGATATTTTATAAACATAGTTTCCCAATCTATACAGTCCAGTGTTTTGAAATCTTTCTTCTGCCAACATTTTAATGGTGATTAGTTGTACTCTGAAGAGCTGCTAATGTGGTTAGATGCCTCCTGGTCTTGCCAGAGTAAGATTTGCCCTTGACCTTATATTCCAGATTGAGAGAAACAGAGCCCTATTGATATATTTTTTTTTCCTGTTAAGTTGAACGACCAATGTAACTAGTGACAGTGGCCTCTTGCTTCCATGGAAGTCCTCCTCAGAATAGGAAGTCTGACACCTCTTAAAATAATTTTTGAAGCTCTCTGCTCAGAGTCCCCTCAACTAAGGACAGGAGGAGAAGTTCCATTCAGTTCAGTGCGCACAATCACCTCCTTCCCCCAACGGTCACCACAGGGGCATCTGCAGTAGAACATCTTGACCCAAAGGGAGAGGGGAAGAACCAGTAACAGATTCTTCTTAAAGAAGCTGTCTTGTCCATTTATTGTAACTTTAAAAAAATCATTACTTGTTTCTATAATAATTTATGTAAACCGCTTTGTGAGGTCTGCCTGAAAAGTGGTACATAAATGCCTTAAAACAACAACAACAACAGCAACAACTATTATTATTATTATTATTATTATTATTATTATTATTATTATTATTATTATTATTATTATTATTATTATTATTCCGGGAACACTATGCAAACCAAAGTGCAGCTATTTTTCAGAATGTGCAATTCAGATTTCCAAACTAATTGTATGAACAAAAATGTGTAGATTAAGGCAAAGTGTGCATAAAGTGCCATATAGTGGTGAAAATATACAAAATGCATTATATTGGGAGAACATGCTTTCCAAAATGTGTCTATAATGCAAAATTGCATACAAAAATGTGTACATTAGGAGGAATGTGCATTAAAAAGCAGATGAATTTTCAGAAGGACTTTTTTTAAACCAAAAAGATCACAGATGCAGAAATGTGGCAAAACTGAACTTAAGACTGGAAAAAATAAAACACTCAGAAACTCCAGATTGACAAATTCATCCACCCCTGCCTTCAACCCTATTCAGCAGTTGTCCTCTGGTTGTGCAACAATCTAATTCAAGAGGTGTAGGTGAGCATCTGGTAAAGCCCACTTATTTGGCAAGGCTGTGGGGCTTTAATATGTTTGTGTCAGACCCAGCACCTGTGCAGTTGAGGCAGAGGCTGAGGGGAACTGAAGCAATATCATTCTGTAGAAAAAAGCAAACAGTGGGTCTCCTAGTTGTAGGCATGTGGGTTAACCTCACTCAAGACTTTAATAGAGATCAAGGAGTTTCATTTAACCCACTTTGACCTCTCAGTGCAAAGAAGCTTCTTTGGCTAGTGTATCTGCAGGTCTCCTTGCTGTTCCCTCCTTTATCAGATCTGATTCTAGACAGTGTCTCAGAGGAGGAACTATCAAAATTTCTGGGATTTCCCTCCCCCTCAGCACTGTGCTGTAATGATCTTTTCCAAGCGTTTAGAAAGTTGTGTTGTCAAAGGGTGAAGAAGAAACTAGTGTGTAGCAACCAGGTATGCATTCCTGAAGGCGTATGGAAATGAAGTATAGCAACGCTGTTTCATTTCATTACAAATATTGCACTCTAAAGTGTGACTGGTTAAAAGGTGAATTGGAAGGGCCAGGATTAGTGCTAAAAGTAACATTAAGGAGGGAGTGTCTCCCATTGCCCTTCAGAAATTGTGTGTAACCAGGGGATGTGTATTGAAATATACTCCATATGCAGCTATTCCCCACATTACATTTTGCATGACTTTTCCAATCCAGGTCAGAAAGTAATGTGTGAAGTAGCCCATAGAGAGGGAGAGCATTTGATGCCCACACAATAAAGGAATCCGGTTCTTCATTATTGCAAGCAATTTCCATATCTTACGGGACAGTGATAGAAGAAACATGGTTGTGTAAATTGTCAGAACATATAAATAGTCAAAGAACCCTGGACTAACTGACCAGGTAGTTATTTTGAGATGGGGACCAAATGCCAGGTCAGATCTAGAAACAGCAGATGATGTAAACTAACAGGATGTGTGCCTGAGCTGCCTGGCTTATAAAACAGGGGGAGAGAGGGGGGAAGGAGGGAGCCAGGCTGAATTATGGACAGTCTTGCTGACAAGCTAGCTATAGAACTTTATGGTGAGGAGGCCAATCTCCCTCCTTCCAGTGGAACAGATGACCTCTCTCTTTTCCTAAATTTTGCACAACTGGAAAATTAACTTCTAAAAGAAATTGTTAGATCAGCTACAGACTTATTGAGAATATCAATTATTTGAGCACGAAGGTATAAATATTCCAAGTGGAACTATCTTTGCTATACTGCTCCATATTTATACATTTACAAACAAATGTTTCCCTGACTTTCCTCGATGAGAACACAAAGCAGCTTGCAAGACACAAATACAATTTTAGAAAACAGTATTGTACAAATAGAGCAAAAGAAAAAACTATAAAACTAAGAAAAGTAGAGTAAAAATAATGATGGGAAGCACCCTTTAAAAAAAACCATATATACATCTGCGTTAGGAATAATAAAAATACAGTAATTGATGTAGGCATTCTTGGCAGTGACCATAATGTGATCTGTGTCCTAGTTGGCTGATTCCAGTTGTTGGGATTGTAAGTAGAGAGAGCTCTGTTGCAGTCAGGTCCTGCTTGCGGGCTTCCCACAGGCATTTGGAAGGCCACTGTGAGAACAGGATGATCGGGATAGGGGCAAAAGGGCATACTGCAGAAATGAAACTTATCTCCGGGCCGTACCTTGCCCTACAGCAGAGGTGGCAACTGGCAGCCCTTCACCTATTTTCTTGTGTGCAGGGGGAGTCCAGAGGGGGAGAAGCAAGTGGGGAGACGGAGAAACAGAGGAAAGAAGCAAAAATGGATGATGCAATGGAAAGAAGAGAGCTGGGAAATCCTCTGCAAGTGATCAGACCTCTAGCAAGAGCAAACTCTCCCTGTCCCGGCAGCCTGCTGGATGGGGAGGAAGAGGGAAAGGCACAAACAGAGATAAGGGGGTGGGCTGGGGGCCATTGGTGCTAGCTCTGCCGACTGCTGCCTTCAGCTCTGCCCGCTGTTAGCAGGTGGCTCCTGCAAATAACCCCCAAGGGAATGTAACCTTCAACAGAACAAAAAAAAGGTTCCTCAACTCTGCTCTTTAGGACAACCAAAGCTTGCTGCTGTTCCTATGAGGAAAGGAAGAAGAGTTGGGACTTTTTAGGGTATTTATTTATTTCTCCTTTAAGGCAATTGATTGGGGGCACCGCCTCACATGGACATCGCTGAACATGGTGGAATGGATAAAGAAAAAATGCTCTTCCTTTCTCATAACAAGGAAGGCAACCCAAAGTAGTTGAATAGCAGTAGGTTCAGAAGATATGAGAAAGTGGGGTTTTTTAACGCAATATAATAAACTTGTGGATTTCATATCCTGAAGATATGCTGATGGCCCCTATTTTACTATAGGAGGTTTCAGAGGCCCCTTGCATGGAAAGAACACGTGGGGGGGGGGTCACAGGGCTGCACTGGCTAGTCCTGTCCCCTACTTCCAATGTGTTTACTGGCCACAAATTTGTAGTGTGTTGGAGGGGGTCCTATGCATGTACCCATGTACGTACATAGAGCTTCTGCACATGGAAAGGAACCATGGCTCAGTCAAGGCTTGCCCCCATGTGCACATTCATTGTTACACATAGAGCTCATTCCAACATGCTATGAATATGTAGATGGTAGAAACTGAGACTAGCCCACACAGCCCCATGACCCCCCTTTTGTATTCTCTCACCACAGTAGTGGTGGTGGGGAGGTTGCCTGCTCAGAAGCCACTGTTGGTTCGGGTTTCCAATCAGCAAATGTGATAAAACAGAAGACTTGCATGATGCTCATACCTGATGGTGTACGCTGTTGTATGTGTTTGTGTTTATCTTAAATAGAACCAAAGAAAGCTGCCTTATACTGAGTTTCAGACCATTGGTCAGTCTATCTCAGTGTTGCTTACTCTGACTAACAGCAGCCCTCCAGAATTTCAGGCAGAAGCTTTCCCAGCCCTACCTGGAGATGTCATTCTGCTAGGGCTTCCATGTGGGACTTCCTGCATACAAGGCATGTAGGGAAAAAATCCCATGTGTGAGCAACCCTTACAAACACAATTGTGGGAAACCACTAGTTTTGTTTGGCTGGTCTGTTGACAGCTGGATCTGAAAGCCAGAGTATATAAGCACAGGGGTTCTTTCAAAAAATTTGTCAGAAAAAGTAACAGCCTTCACTGAAACTTTTAAATCTGTATTGTGTGTTTTCCAGTCAAATGAAAGATAAAGCCAGGTGGGTTTTGTTGTGGTTTCAGTTTTCATTGGAAACATTTTGTGCAGCCTGGCTCTGCAACCCTTTTATCCTAACACCTAATCTCCTCTGTTGGCAACTGTTACTGCTTGTCAATCTGCAGCAAATATCAGTTACTGGTCTACCCTGCTACAAAGGAAGGCTCTGTACCAGCAGGGAGAAGCACAGGAAGTTGACTGGACAGCTATATGGTTATGCTGGGTTGTCAGATAAACTCTGATCCATTTATTCTGCTATGTTCCAAAACTCATGCTTAATTATCTGTGATTATTTATTTACTATTTTATTTTGCTCAACATCCTCCAATATAATAAAAACAATATATTAATATATTACAATTATGTTAACTCTAAGGGTGACACTATACACTGCAAGGGAAATATCATTATGGGGTATTACATACTGCGTTTTGGACCAAAGGCTCCCAAAGTGATGAACAGCATGTTGTTCCCTGCAGTGGGGATACACATGATTGCTGATATAACACAGGATAATACGTATTTCTACCAGAAACCCACAATCAAACCAATCAATAAAATGCTTTCAAGATCAATTCAGCAACTTTCATTTACATACTGCTTTTATTCCCCCTTTCAGACAATTATTGTCCTCCAAAGCGGCTCACCTCAGTTAAAAATGGGTAGAGAGTGTGTCAGTCCCTACTGTTAGGTTTGCAAACTCAAGAGATAAGAGGGAGATCAGTTCCTTAAAGTCCAGAATGAAGTGGTGAGCTAAAATAACACATTTTTATCTGTTTGGGTCAGGCTGATTGTCCCTTGCTGGTATTCATGGGCTTTTAGTTGATGGATCAGGGCCAGAGAGTCCTTTATCCGAAGTATCTTCTTCCAAGGTACAGCTTGGAACCCAAACACTTGATAGAGCACCTCTTTCAGTATACCCCCCCCAACCAGGAGTAAGAGAAGCCATGTTGGCAGGGAGTGCTTTTGATGGATGTTGTCCGTTTGGTGGTAAAGTGGATCATGGCCTTCTTTATAGTGGCACCCCAACTATGGAATTCCCTCCTGTTGGAGATATGATCGCTTCTTTTCAGTATTGACCTTTTGCCACCATCTGAAGGCATATTTATTGAGGCATTTGGAAGAAACTGAGATAATGAGGCTCTGAAACTTAGAATTTGAATGAATTTGGGTAATTGCAGTTTCTGCCACATAATAAGTTTCAGGATTGTCTCTGATTTTATTTGTATTTTCTAGGTAAGATTTATGGTACAGTCATTTACCGCCCTGCAACTGTTAGATAAACAGTAGTTTATAAATATAATTATATTTTTTGTTCCCAGTGTCTAATGTGAGAGTTGGAGCATGAACTGAGTCTGGGTGTTAAGGAACTTAACAGAGAGCTGTGAACCCAGCAAAGGTCCAGCTAAGATTAAGAAACTAACACCCTCACTGCTAACTGCTCCTCCTCCTAATCATCTGCTGAGTCATTGTTGGCATTTCTCTCCTCCCAAGTAGACCCCTGATAACAGAGCCCTCTGGCAACCAAATGGGCACTCCCATGGTGACTCTGGGTTTCCCATCCTGTCTGCTCTTGCCTTTGCACTTGAGCCCTTGGAGGCCAATGGGGGAGAACTGGGGTTCAAGGCAGGGCTCAGCATGTGGTCAGAGGGCCTATCAGGGGACCCCAATGAGACATCTGTGAGATGGGACACTTTAGCTTCCCATGGAGTGGAGAAGAGCTGACAAATGCTTTCTGCAGATAGAGTGCAGCGGTATTATATGGATGAGGTGCAGTTCTTCTAAAAGCAAATAACGCCATCTAATTATTCAGACTTGGTCATTCAATAAGCACTAGTGATGACTTCTAATGCCTTTTGAAGGGCTTTTAAATCAATCCAGTTGATGTGGTGAAAGAAACAGAGGCTGCCAGTCTTCCATTCGTATTTAAACCTTGTGCCTTTTCTCTGATAATTCAATCAAAGCCACAAATTACTTACACATTCCTTCCAGAGCAAAGAGAGAGAGAAACAGAACATAAAATTTTACACATTATTCAATAAAATGCATCATATTAAGATTCACAGTGCCAAACACAAAATCTCCGCTGCACACATAATGGAAAAACCAGGTAGCAAATTACACTGCAGAAAAACTAAGGGCATAGGTTTTTTAAAAAATACAGCTAAAGACCTGTCAAGTTTCAGGAATCTCCTGGCCTTTTCTCAGTAATCTATATGCATACACTCACCACACAAAGAACCCAGCCTTGCTCCCTCTGTCTCAAGGGCTGTGATTTACTTCCCTGTCCCCTTCATCAAAGGAATGAATGATGGCCATTAATTTGTAGGAGAAAGTAAGGAGATGCACCTGGGGAAATGATCTGGGTGGGGCTAAATCTGCCCATGTTCACTAATAGACACCTTCCTCCGAGAGCTAGTAGCAGTTCCAGGGGTGATTGAGATTTTCAATGGGATTGCAGTGTGGGGAGAAAGGGATTGCAGTGTGGGCAGTGTGCCCCCCCCCGGCAACAGCTGCTTACATTTTTTAAAATGTGCACATTAGTTGCTTTCATGCAAAGGTTGTCATGTTTAGTTTGGTGCTGGGAACATTATTAAGATTTGTAGCTGTCCATGCAGAGTATGATTGGGTTCTGTCCCTACATACCTGTTGGTTTGTTTTAAACTGTGTGTATTATTATTCAGACATTTTTAAAAATACTTGAGCAGCTCACTCAGCTGTCAGTTGCTGGCAGCTTCCATCAAGCTGCAGAGCAGAAGGGAGAAAACCTGCCTGGTAACATGGCTGCTCCAAACTTCCTTACAGACTTGAACCTTCACTGCAGAGAGAGGTATGAGAAACGAGTAAGAGTTAAGAAGATTCTGTACTCTTTCCTGCCTACGCAGGTCACAGGTAAATGAAATGCAAATAGAAAAAGAAAAAGATGGTGGTGATTTCCTAAATGCAATACCATACCAACCACAACAAGATTCCTACGAGTAAGGCAGAAAAGTCAGTATCCCACAACCAGTCAGGGTTCCTAAACAAAACTAAAAAAATCCTGGAAGCCAGTTAGCCAAGGTCAGAGAAATCCCCATGCAGCACAACCTGAACAAGGGCTGCAGTTAGTGCAGAATGCTGTGGCACGATTGCTGACAAGAGTGAAACCCTATCTACACATACCACCTCTGCTCTAAAATCTACACTGGTTGCCAATTTGCTAGCAGGCAGAGTTCAAGGTGTGCTTTCCATGTTACAGGTGCCACATAGTACTCGTTCTGCTCTTGTAAGAAATCAATCCTTTAGTGTGGCACTTTGGAACTCCCTGCCTATTTAGGCAGGCTCTTTCATTGTACTCATTTTGGCACCTGCTAAAAACATTTTTGTTTAGGCAAGCCTACCCAGGCATGTAGAAACTATTTTGTTTTTTATGTGTGTTGGTTTTATTATTTTGAATGTTTTTAAATACCTGTCTTTAATTGTTTTTGCCAATAATTGTTTTAATTCTTGCTATGAACCACTCTGAGGTTTTTTTTACAATAAAGCAGCATATAAAATAAACAAGTAAATAAATAAATTTCAGAGTCACTGTGGCCCTTGGGTCTCTTTCCTCTTTTGTACCCAGTCAGGCCATTTGGTACCATCTAGCTCAGTACTAATGACATGTACTGGCATTAGCTGTCCAGGATTTCAGGCAATAGTCTCTTCCAGAGATTGAATTTTGCACCTTTGCAAACATGTGCCCTACAACGGAGCTACAGCCCCTTTTAAAAGCGTATCTTTTAAAATTGTTATTTTCAATTCACTCTTGAATGCACATCATACCTAGGGCAGATCCACACCATGCATTTAAAGCACATTCAACATACATTTGAAGCACATGAATCCCACTACAGAATCCCAGGAACTGTAGTTTGTTAAGGTTGGTGGGAACTATAACTGTGAAGAGGAAATTACATTTCCCAGGATTCTCTAGGGGAAGTCATGTGCTTTAAATGTGAGTTGGATGTGCTTTAAATGTATTATGTGAATCTGCATTACTTCATAAACGTTGCCTACGTATAAATCATTTTAATTAAATTTTAAAATGGACATAAGCTATAAAGTTTACTTGGTGACCATGGGCTATGCACCATCTCTCAGCCTAATCTGCACCTCAGGGTGAAAACAACAGAGGGGGACCATGACCACCCCAATGAAGAAGGGCACACTTAAAATGTAGAGGAAATAATCATTTGTAAATAATAATTTACAACCATAGTATGAAATCAGATACATATCAAGACATAGTATGAAGAAATATTTATATAAGCATAAATGTCAAATATGTTTATTATTTACACAACCTGTAAAGATGTTTATAGTGCAATCCTATGCATGATTACTCAGAAGCAAGTCTCCATGTATTCAATGGGGCTTACTCAGACAGGGAAGCATGCACAGGACTGCAATTCAATGATAAGGAACTTCACTCACCCAAATCCAAAATTTCTGAATCCAAAATTCAGAATCATGCCACTTTAAGCTGTTTTGCAACTGTTTTATATTTGTTTTATGGTCATTGGATTTTAAATGGCTTTATTTCTTGTGAGCTGCCTTGGTTTCCAACTCTACCTCACAGGGTTGTTGGAAATATTCCATACACACACACACACTGGAGATGTAAAAATACATACACCCCTTATAATAGTTCATTGTCAAAACCAGTTGGCCATTGCAGAACTTTTTTTTAACTATTAGTTTCCTGCCAAATAAAAGTAGTGACTGTGAGACCTAAGTAAGCCCTGCCTAACTGCTTAAAAAAAAAAGATTGGAGAGGGAGAGAAAGATTTACAACACAATCCTTTTCTATGTTCACTCAAATGTCCCACTGATTTTCAGCACAATCCTAACCATGTCTACTCAAAAGTAAGTCCTACTGAATTCAATGGGGTTAACTACCAGGTATGTGAAATTAGCATTGCAGCTTTACTCCCAGAAAAATTTCATATTGGAAATGTTTTTTAAACAGGTTATGAATAAGACAAATAAGTTGCCCTCTTCCACAGTCCTGTAAAATTTAAATGTTGTTTTGACGCCTTAATTACAAAAGTATAACACTGAAGCATGTACACTTTTAAAAACTTCTGTTCAAAAATTATTTGAAAAATAAAAGTACAATATGCAATTTATTGCAATTAATTAAAAAAATCTTGCATGTACACTTTTATGCCTACCAAGATCCTGCTGTGATTTTCTGTTGTAGTGCAATCCTATACATGTTTACTCAGAAGCAAGTCCCAATCCTATACAGAGAAAGTACTCTTTATGCTGCTGAAAGCTATATACTGAATTCCTGATGTGAGACAAGCAGGAAAAGGAAACTGTTCTCAGAATCTGAAATGAGGTTTAGCTCTTGCTATTGTCAGTCACAACCCTGACTTCAAGTTCAAGTATTTTATTACAGTTTATATTTTATTTGGTTTATATCTTTTGAACTAGACCACCTAGAAACTTAATTTTTTAAAAATGAAAGCTAAGAATCTACAGACCTGGAGAGGACTCCCCAAAACTGGAGTCTTCGGCCAAAAACCAAACACCTGGCAACCCTACCTTATATCCCAGTCCAATCACTGAGATCATCTGGAGGAGGACTGTTAGATGTCCCCTGTGTTTCAGAGGCCTAACTGGCCTCATCCAGAACTTGGACATTTAGTGCTGCCAGTCCCATACTTTGGAATGCTCTTTTGACAGAGATTCGGCAGGCATCCTGACTTTTGACTTTCAGGCATCCCTTGAAACCTTTTTGGTGCCAACAGGCCTATGCAGCTGTTTAAAATGTCTTTTGAGTAGCCAGTCATTTTAATGATTGTTTTGGATTGCTTTTAAAAGTTTTTACATTGCTGTACACTGCCCTGATGTTTTGCAAGAGGGCAGCATATAAATATTTTTATAAATAAATAAACAGGCTAAAATACTTTAAATAAATGAAAATGGAAAATAAAAATATAAACATATTGAGTTAGACCCATAATTGTTTAAGGCTGCTAATGCCATTGTTGCATCTCCTGCCCCCCTTTAAGTGATAAATCTTGAAAAAGATGCCTCTAATGTGAAGTCAGTAGGTAGCTTTGTTATAATCCCTGCATCCAAAGAAATGGATCAAATAAATACTGTTGCTTTATTTTTGAATTAAAACAACTGCCACTGTGGTCAAATTCTCTTCATAACATGCTATAAATGAAGAAAATTAAAGGCTTGCTCATTTCTGCCTTCCCACCTGGATTTAATTTCAAAGGCAAGCTGCTGCTTATTAAAGCCCTGTGAAGTCACAATCCTTCAAACAAAAATCATTTAGAGGATGGATGGCATGTTTGTGGTCGCTCAAGCCCATTGCAAATGCTTAACACAGTTGGATTCTCTTGTCAGACTGCTGGTCATCTTTATTTTGCAATGTGGCAAAATGGTATCTCTCATATACTCCCCCCCCCCCTGTTGAAAAGCTATAGGAAACAAACTTTTGTGAGACAGAAAGCAACTCCCTATATGCATTGTAGTTCTTTTTCACTCTTTAGCATGCCCAGGAAATAGAACCAAGGGTGTTAACTACTAACTATACAGACAATCATCTATAGGCATAGATGGTAATTGTCTAATAAAGATTATTTTGCTCTGGGTTATAGAGAGGGTGTGTAGTGATGTATATCTGACCAACATGGGGTTAGAGATACCTTCTTATGTAGATACAGTTGACATTAAATGGAGGAGGCTACTTACGTGACGATGCAGCATGAGAGTTTTTTTTCTTTAGCATTCCTTCTTCCCTGAGATTTGGTCTCAATTGTGCTAAAATTGTTGATTTGTTGGAAGGCCCATCTTGTTTTCTAGCCTCAAGATAGAATTTCATAGCAAGGTTGGATGCTTATTAAAAAGGGATTTTTGTGGTGTCTTTAAATAAATAATCTTAATCCTAAAATTGCAATTTTGCATGTTTAAGATCTATTTCTTTCAGGGGAACTTCTCTTAACTGGGTGCTGCCTAATAGATATAATGTTTAATTGACCGAAGCTTCCCAACTAGCCTAGAATTCCTGTGTTTTAAAAGAGCTTTTTGCTGATAGAAATCAAACAGGCTTATTTTTATCTGATCCCAGTGTTGGATCGATGTGTGTAGTCACAGAAGGTGCACCAAAGGTCCAGAAAGAATGGGATGCCAACTCTTTTCATTCTGATCACATTTGTTCAGAGCTGAAACTCACTGAGTTCAGGATTGTAGCCTTACTAGCTGTACTTGCAGAACAGGGGGAAACTGAAAGTGCTTTAAACCAGCAGGTAAAAACACATAGGCAACAGTACTCTGTTGGCGAGGGAATCAGGTAATCACAAAAACAAACCTTTCCCATTTCCTCTTATAGAAACCATGGCCTGCTCTTACTCTTTATTCTGAACAATGGCTTGCCTTGGAAAGTCATGTGGCTGTGCCTGAGCGTCTATTAAGAGTCCCTGTCAAGTTGGCCAGGTTGACCACCTACTGGGTTCCATTTGTTCAGGTATGATTGATTGCCATCTTAAAGGGAAGCACACTCTAGCCCTGCTCTGGTTTTTGTGTGTTTTGGAGATGGGGGAGAAATTAAATTCATTTTCAATTTAATGCCAAATGTGTCAAATTTGTGTTTTCTGAGACAATATGAGAACTGAAACACAGTCCTCTTTCAAAATTTCACACTTATCTGAATATTGCAGTGCAGTTCTACAACCAAGCAATGCTTACAAAATGAATATAATAGGGGAAAGTGTGCACAAGATGAATTTACTGGTGAAACAGCCTACAAAAATGCATTATATTAAGATAAATTGCTTGCGGAAATGTGTTATGTCAGTCAAACTGCATGCAAAAATGCGTTAGGAGAAATTCACACTAAAATGCGGAAGAATTTTCATGGGAATTTGAAGATCGTTTGACTGCAAACTGGGGTATAAATCTTCAAAATAAATAAATAAATATCCCAGCACTGCCTAGGTACTAGGGATGGACTGGGCAGCCTAATTCCACTGTTTCAGTCATGCCGGCACTCATTCATAGGTTAATTCCATCCTGTTTTGTGCTGATTTTTTGAAAGAATGCACAAAAAGTCCACATTAAATTGTTCAGCTAAATTCTATTCAGAGTAGACCCAATGAAATTAATGGGGATGACTAACTTAGGCCCATCAATTTTAATGAGTCTACTCTGAGCAGAATTTAGTTGGATACAACTGTTTGTATGCTCTTTTCCCATAGAATGTACACTTTTCAATACTTTTCATTTCATTCATCCATAAAATATGCATCTTGTATGCATATTTTGCATAAGATATGTATTTTTGTGCACACGTTTTCCACACCGAAACTGCATCACAAAATCTAGAAAAGTGCATAATCTGGCAGGGAGCTGCATTCCAATCCACAAGCAAGTTAAGGTGCATTGGATCGGGGCAGTCCACTGCAAAAAGTAGTGTGAATTCCTCCCCAGTCCCTACTTGTAGCGACCATGGCATAGAACACCGATACTGGCCATCCTTCCCTATCTGCTGCGGTGTCTGCCAAGTCATGCTACAGGAGGCTGGGGACAGGGCTATCTTCAAACTTGTTGCCATGTTCAGTGGCTGGCTGCATAGCATCATCTGAAATGGATGTTCCAGGGTCCTCTGGAAATTTGCAGGGATTCAGTTCTCTGTGCGTGAGGAATCCTGGAGCACGGCGCTGGGAACACATACTGCTTTTTTTTGGCAACCCTGAAATATTACTGTTTTAAATGACTACTCAGATTCACTTGTGGAGTTGGTCCAGCCTTGACTTGTGGGGGAGAAATGGTGCAGCTGGACAGCTACAGCCTTGGAGCGGAGGAAGATAAACCTCAGCAGGGGCTCTTAAAGATACAGGGACTCCACACTTGTTAGGGAGGTGGCAAGGTATGTACATAGAGAAGTGCAGATTGTTTGTTTTAGCTTTCAACAAGTCTTTCAGCAAGGATGTCGACAGAACCATCAATTTGGCATAGCTGTTCTTGTTTATGTTTAATACAGTCTAAGTAGGAATAAAGCTTCTAAGTGGTGACCTTTTGAGATGACCTCCATAATTCAATTACATTGTTTGGCCACTAGTGAACAATTTGGTAAAGTGTTGCTGTGGAGAAAATCAGCACAGTATGAGTTGCCAGGTATCTTGTAAACATGCATTGCTAATGTTTGCGAACTGATGTTTCTTGCCAAGTGGAACATAGGGTGTTTGTCTCTAATTCCAAGTTATTTAAACAAAGTGTGTGTGTGTGTGTGTGTGTGTGTGTGTGTGTGTGTGAGGGGGAGTGTTGAGTCAAAATCACAGAGCCAGATAGGAGCCCACAAGTTCTCTACCTTGAATACCTATGCTAAGGGCAGCTATGCTGAATGAAGGTCCCTTTGCGCATTATATCTGCTACACTTGCCTGGACCTCTATGCCATAAATCCTGGGTCATGCTACCAACTGCTGCAGAGATGTGGAGAACTGAATTAAACATTGGAATAATGAGAAACTGAGAGTACCGAAATTGACAGATTCGTTCATCCCTACTAACAATACATGTGTTGGGATGTAGCTCACAAATGTGTCTTGAAAGCACTTCCATCACATTTTAGTTTGTGTATCTTCTTCCCCAGTGGTCATACTGGCATGTGGGGTATGTAGCCTGCATGCAGTAAACTAGCACATCAGAGAGAAAGCTAAATGCCTTCATGTGCTAGTTGGTTTAAAAAACTTGTAGGGAGCTTGCTTTTTAATGTGGTGTGAGCATTCAAAAATATAACCACCTACCACACAATCTGAACTGGTGCAGGCCAGAATTGTTACTTTGCATAATGTGGAGTTGAGCTCTAAACACCCTGAAGACCTGACCATGGGCTGGGCTGGGCTGTAGGTAGTTGTCTGGGCTGGACCGGCAACCAAGAACCAGAAGCCATAGTACACGCTAGCAGTCAGGGTTGAGGAGCAGGTCAGGATTGAATCACAAACCAGGAACAAAGAGCAGGTTATAGGGCAGAGTCAAGGAGCAAGCCAGAAGGCAGGGCCCATGAATAACTCAGGATGCAGACACACCAGAACTCAGGAAGACTTTGTTGTTCAAGCAAGGTCAACTGGGAAAGGAAACCCTTTATACTCCTTCCTGCCTAGAAGGATCCAGTGGTAAGCCTGGGTGAACAGAGTCAATCCAGTAGGTTCTTCACTGAGAAGGCTGTCACTTGCAAGGATGTGATTCACCACATGGAGCATCCACACTCAGATTCTCGCAGCTCCTGACATCCATGATTTTCGTGAAAACAGACAAGAAGAATTCATTCTACACTAGCAATGGGGAACCCCATTATACTCATTCTGCACTTGTAAGAAATTCTTTTAGTGTGGCAGCACCTACACTTTGGAACTCCCTGCCTATTGACACCAGGCAGCCGCCTTTGTTGTATTATTTTCGGCAGCTGCTTAAAAGAGTTCTCTTCAGGCAAGCCTATCCAGACACATAGATGCTAATGTGTTTTAATCTCATTTTAGTTTACCGCTGTTTTAAAAATGTTTTTAATTAGTTGTTTGTTTTTATTTATAATTAAGTTGTTTACAAGAAATATTAAAAATATTCTTACAGTCAAGCAGTATATAAATTTTGTTAAATAAAATAAGCTCCTCCAGATGTTCTAGACTACAACTCCTATAACATTTGCCACACTAGCCAGGGCTGATGGGAGTTAGAGTCCAATAACATGTGGTGGACATTTAAACAAGCCTTAGAAGTGGTCTGGGGACCCTTGGCCCTTCAGATGTTGCTGGACAACAACTCCCACCATCCCTTGCCATTGGCTATGCTAGCTGAGGTTCATGGAAGATGGAGTCCAACAACATCTGAAGGGCCACAGGTTACCCACCGCTGCTTTATAGGTTTGTAGGTTCAGCAGTGTAACAATTTCCCAGATCTTGAGTCATCATTGTGTTTCCCAACATTTTGCAAAACCTAGTCTTGCCACATTTATCAGATAAAGTGACTTCACAATGACTTTTTGGTACACCATCTCTGATTACAGAATCCCTACTTTGTCTATAAAATCCATTGAAAGGATGAGAAATCCACTGTGCTGTTCAGCTAAACTCAGTTATGATGCATGCAGCAACAGGATGGTTAAACCACACAAAGGAGTAACTAATCAATAGCTTGAGTACATATCTTAAGAGGCAAGTGTGCTCTTGTTAGATTGAGTTTGCCATTATTATGAGCCCAATTGGGGGGTGAGGCTGTTCAGACCTTTGCTTGAGCATGCAAATGCTCAAAGGGTGTTCAAGGGGCAGGGGCGTGCATGCAAATTCACCCCCAATGTGCTGGTGCATGTCACCCCATTGATCAGGGACCCTGATAAAGTATGGTCCCTGACTAGACTGAGGGTTCTACTCACATTTATGCAAATGCAAGTAAAAACCCTTTCAGACTTTCCCCACTCATCATGGAAAGGTCAGAGACAACACAGGCCAGGTCATGGGCACTGGGGACAGGGACAGCATATGTGGCCCCATGCCTCCTGTATGTGAGGGGGTTTCCTGTCTAGGCATAACAATTAAACAGGACTAGGTAACACATCTTAGGCTGCAGTCTATGCACACTTATTTGGAAGTAAGTCCCACTGAACTTAGTGGGCTTGAGCAGACAGCCATAGGCTTGGGTTGCCAATTATTTATTTATTTATTAGGTTTATATCTTATTTATTATTATTTTATTTATATCCCACCCTTCCTCCCAGCAGCAGCCCAGGGCAGCAAACAAAAGCCCTAAAAATACTTTAAACATCATAGAAACAGACTTTAAAATACATTAAAACAAAACATCTTTAAAAACATTTTTTGAAAAAGCTTTCAAGACTTTAAAAAAAAAGTTTAAAAACACTGGTGTTTTTTTTTTTTAAGTTTTAAAAACATATTAAAAAGCAATACCAACACAGAAGCAGATTGGGATAAGGTCTCAATTTAAAAGGCTTGTTGAAAGAGGAAGGTCTTCAATAGGCACCTGTAACAGAGATAACAGACATGGCGCCAGAGATCCCTCCCAGGGCAGCAGTTACCAACTATAGCAGGGATGGGGAATCTGTAGCACTCCAGATGTTGCTGTACTAAAGTTCCCATTAACCCCAGGTAGCATGGCCAATGGTCAGGAATGATGAGAGGCCAGCAATACCTGGAGAGCCACAGGTTCGCCACCCTGAACTAAGATAACTAAGGAGTAATGCACCAATAACTGATCTTAGAGGTGCTCCTCATTAGGCAAGTATGTTCCTAAGCTGAGCTGGATTCTTCTTCATTTAATTTAATATTCATAATTATGATTTTAATATTCATAACTGATGGTGGAAAATTTGTTCCCTTCCAGAGCACAAAGAGGGATGGGAGTCATAGCTCAGTGTTGGACCCAGGGCTGTGGAGTCGGAGTCGTGGAGTCGGAGTCGGAAGCAATTTTGGGTGGAGTCAGAGTCGGTAGAAATGTACTGACTCTGACTCTGGCTTCAAAATATATTTTGATCAACAATTTTTTTAAAATATAAATTCAAAATGTCAAAGAAGCTTCCCATGAAGTCAGCTGTAGTTGAACATTTCACCATAACTCAAGATGGAAAACATTTTGTGTGTCAGTGTATGACACAGGACCCAGACGAAGACAAATGCTGTGATGCCAAGATCAGCGCATATTCAGGCAGCGATAAAAATGCTCCTATGAGAGCTTCCAATTTAAAAAGACATTTACAGCCCTTTCCAGGGCTGTGGAGTTGGAAGCAATTTTGGGTGGAGTCAGAGTCGGAGTCGGACAGTAGAAAAATAGAGGAGTCGGAGTTGAAGGTTTAGCGTACTGACTCAGCCCTGGTTGGAACACATGCTCTGCTTCTAAAATGGGTGGGGAACCTGTGGCCTTCCAGATGTTGCTAGACTACAGCTCCCATCATCCCTGACCAGACCATGCTAGTTTTGGCTGGTGAGAATTAGAGTTCAACAATATCTGGAGGGCAATGGTTCTCCACCCCTGTTGCAAAAGGTGCCAGGTTCTGTCTTCCAGGCATGTCTAGTTAAAAGAACCATAGATGTTAGAGCGGAGAGGGGCTTCTTGCCTGAAACCTTGATGAGCTGCAGCAAGTAACAACAGACAGTGTTGAGTTCATCTCTTGACATTTCACATTTGATGTTTGTATGCAGGACTCGGAAAATGCAAGGAGACAGCCAGCTAAATCCAACAATTAGAGTTTTATCTGGTTGGATATAACTTGTCATTCGTCTTTTATGAGGGCGACAAAGCTAGTTCCATGGTCAGTAAACATTGTCATTGTGTTTAGCAATATGCCACTAATCCGGGCATGGCTTGCTTGTGGTTAGTTGGTAAACAATCTCTCTTTTCAAAAGCCAAGCTGTCAGAATGGAAGGGGACTTATAGGCGACAGTTGTAAAATGAGATGCTGTTGGAGTTGGATATGCATGTGCATTCCTCTGCAAATAAAAGTTTCCAATGCCTTTTATTCATTAAAAAAGGGATTTGGATTGAGCATAATCTTTATTCCTATCTTCAGGTCACAATTTGCCTTATCTGATATTCCCACAAAATTTAAGTTTAAAATTCTTAGGCTGGTACTATTCTTGCTACGATGAGAGCTGCCTAGCAGGCTTCTTAGACTTGGCCAGTTGTGCCATTGTGTAGCTGTTGAATACTGACTGCTCTATCTTGGCTGCTGCATTTTCCCAGGGTCAAGAAAATAATTATATAGATGTCTTCCTGTCTTGCTCCATGGACAGCTCATGCAGTAATGATTCATTACTACACCCCGTTCTCTGCAAACAGCATAATTAGGAAACTGCAAAAGAAAGAGGCTTTGCAGTAATGGGTTGACAAAATGCCTCATGGTCTGTATACAATTTGTAACAAGTTAGAATCAGAATAGAGTCAGTAAAGGTAGGCATTTGTATTAATATCCCAACAACGTGAGATCATTTGAGATCCTGTCATCTTTTTATGACGGATGTTCTCTGTGTTTAACAATTGCACATAGAGATGGGGGAGAAATTAAATTCATTTTGTACTTAGAGGCAAACCTACCAAATTCACACTTTTTGCAACAACACACAGACTGAAACATAGCCACCTTTTGAAACGTACACTTCTCTAAATTTGACAGTGCAGTTCTCCAGCCAAATGATGTCTACAAAAATGCATGTGCTAGGGTAAAGGGGGTATAAAAATGCATATATTTGTGAAAGTAACATGCAGGATGCATTATATCAGGGGAAATTGCTTTGCAAAAAAAGTGTATATTAGGGAAAATTGCATACAAACGTGTATCATATGAGAGATTTGCATTAAAAGCAGAAATTCAACAGCGGTAGCTTTCTTGTATCAAGGAGCAAATGGCATCTGTTGGATTTGTGCCATCCATGCAGTTCTTAAAGGCATTGAGCCTATCTTTGAAGAAAAGGTTGCAACCCTAACTCTAATCAGAAGTCCTCAGCTCAAATCTTAACCCAGTCATTACATTACTGGGTCAGGCAAGCCACTGTCTGCCTCAGCCTCCTCCCCTCTCTTCTGCAATGAGGGGATCATATAGTCACCTAACTTTATTTATTTAATATCCTGTCCTCCCTCCCAGAAGAAGCCCAGGGTGCCAAACAAAACACTAAAAACACTCTAAAACAACTTAAAAACAAAAGGCTTTAAAACATATTAAAGCAAAACATCTTTAAAGATGCTTTGTCTTAAAAGATAATTTGTTTTAATGTTTTAAGTTTTCTAAACATATTAAACATTTTTAAACATATTAAAACAAAGCATCTTAAAAAAATTTTTTTTAAAAAACAGCTTTTAAAAACATCTTAAAAAGCAATTCCAGTACAGATGCAGACTGAGATAAAGGTCTCTAGTTAAAAGGCTTGTTGAAAGAGGAAGATCTTCAGTAGGTGCCAAAAGATAACAGAGATGGTGCCTGTCTAATATTTAAGGGGAGGAAATTCCAAAGTGTTGGTGCCACAAAACTAAAGGTTCTGTTCCCATGATAACATGGTATCTGCAGGAGGCCCTCACTTGCAGAGCGCAGTGATCAACTGGGTATAAAAGGGATAAGGATGATCTTTCAGGTATCCTGGTCCCAAGCTGTGTAGGGCTGTGTACACCAAAACTAGAACCTTAAACTTGGCCCAGAAACTAATGGGCAGCCAGCGCAATTCTTTCAGCAGCAGGGTAACACATTGGCAATACCCAGTGAGCAGTTGCACCGCTACATTTTGCGCCAGCTGCAGCTTCCAGACTGACCTCAAGGGCAGCCCCTCATAGAGTGCATTACAGTAATCCAGAGTGTATATGATACACTCTGAACCTTCAAAAGTGTGCTTATAAATGTTCACTATTATTATTCATCATTCAGCCTAAACCAAACTGTTACCTAGGAATCAACTACAAAATTAAGAAGTTATTTCTGATAATGATCAGATGGGATCCCAAATAGTGCATTTTCTCTACGGAATGGGCTATTTATTTATTTGTTCCCTAGAAAAATCAGGAGTTCTTCACATCTCTCTTTCATCCAGAGGTAAGTGAATATGTTTAAACAGAAGGTCAATTGTTGTCCCTCATGTGTGAAGTTCACAGAGAAACACACTGGATCAGATCAAGGTTAAGTTGGTTGCACATAGTTCCCACTGAAATCAAAGAGACTTACGTTTTTATACTGAACTTGTCCCATTGGTTTCAACTGGACATCAGTTTAACTAACTTAGCCTTGATCAAACCTGCTGACTTTTGAATGACCCAACAGAGGAGGATGGTGTGGCTGAAATTTCCTGAGATAAAAAATTCCTGAAAATAAAGATCTTGATGATGACTTCTGTGTTTTGTTTATATAAAAAGCATATGCCAGTTTTCTCCCTCTAAGGTTGACAGCTGCCACTCCGAAGGCGATGCCTGCTCGCCCACACTTCAGCCTGCTGTGGCAAAAGGACTAATTTGGGAGAGCAGCAGGCTAGGAAGCCGGGTGGCAGCATCCCTTCCCTCCTTGTTTTAGTGCTTGAGAGCTTTTAAAGGGAGAAGCACCACCTCTGGTGGCAACCTTTAACGGAACAGTTTTAAAGTATGGTAGGGTATAAAGCTATAATGGTGCCTTATTGCATTATGTTGCATTTTACTGCTACATGACTGCATTGTTGTTTGTCACCTTCCAGAAAAGAGGCTTAAAATCAATGAAGCTTCCAGAAAAGGGCCATTTTTCTAAAGCAAATGCTTCAATATCAGCACCAAGGGGCGAGCCCACAGTCATGTTTCTAGTGACATCATTTTTTTCACGGGAGGGGGGAAAGGGAATTAAGGAAATGTGGATCACTATGACATCAGGACATGGAAGTTCTGCTAGACATTTGGAGGGGAGGGGAGAGTTGGATGTGTGACTGCCATTCTCGTTTTGTGTCATGGCTTTGCTAAATTAAGGCTGTTACATAGCCTGCTTTTATTTACCACCTGCACATTTATCAGCTGTTGCAAATTCCACAGCAGTTTCTTTTACAGAAGCAATTAGCTCACCAAGGAGGGATGATCACACCGGGCACATTTTGTTTGCGTCCCCAGGAGTACCTCCTCCCCCTCTGCTCCAGTAGCCTCTGTGATACTTTTTGGGGGTGGTCAGTATACAGACTGCACTAGCGACCTGAAGAAAAGCTAGTTCTTTAATTGAAAACAAGCAAACATAAAAGAGTTCTAATTAAAAAAATATGGATGATTTGTGCTCGTTCCATTTTGCGGCCAGATTTGTTTTTAGCCTCATCCCAGCTACCTCACTGCAGACTGAAAAACAATCCGTCCGCATAATGGGGCAATGAGACAATTGCTTGGCTAAAGGCCATGCAGCCAGGAGCAATGCTGAGCTCGGTGTTCAACTAAGACCACTTTTGCCTTGTGAGGAATTAATTACGTCTTTGTTTTAAAAGCAGTTTGACCTGCAGCCACTAGCAAGCAGTAAAAATTCTCTCCGTGCCATGGTGGAAACCTTCACATGCTAATCGTGTCTGCAGATCAAACTGCTGTTAAAGATACAGAAGCAAGGGCTGGTTTTTAAAAAAGCAATCCATCTTGAATGTGCTCATTGGATATATGTTAAGCAGCTTTCGAATAACACTTCTGGAGCCTAACTTGTCTAATAATGGACAAGGTTATATGGGAACAGGGAGCCTTTCAGTTACCTTGATCCCAAGGCATTTAGAATTTTATAGGTCAAAATCAGGACTCTGAATGGCACTTGGAAACAAACTGCAAGCCAATTAATATACTTCTAATGTAGGCAAGATACATAAAGTTTGACACATCCCAACTAGTAACCTGGCTGCCATCTTTGGAAGAAGCTTAAGTTCCTGCACAGTTTTCAAAGGCAGACCCAGTTGTGCTGAGCACTGTAGTAATCCAGCCAGGATGTTAGAGCACGGATGTCCCTAGGAGGGCTGTCTCTATCCAGGATGGGCCTGCAGCTGACATACTTGCCTAAAGAGCTGGATATAACCTCTGCTGAAACATCTGCACTGGCTGCCAGTATCCCAGCAGGCCAGGTTCAAGGCTCTTGTGTTGATATACAAAGCCCTGAACAACTTGGGTCCAGGATACCTTAAGGATCACCTGAGACCTTATATCCCAGCTCAATCATAGATCGTCCAGGATAATGCTGTTAGTTGTCCCCTGTGTCTCAGAAGCCTGACTGGCTTCAACTAGAAATCAGGTACCTAGTATTGCTGGTCCCATACTGTGGAACAATCTTCCAGGAGAGATTCAGCAGGCTTCCTTGATACCAGCTTTCACACATTTCTTGAAGACTTTTATGCCAACAGGCCTATTCATTTCTTTAACCTCTCCCCTCCAAGATTCTTACTTTTTTTGTATTTATGCTATTTTATGTTTCATTGTATTTGTCTGTACTATTGTACACTGCCTTGATATTTTATATGAGTGGTTGGTAATAAATATTTTTTTAAATAAACATTTAAGAGCAACCTGATCCTTAAGGGAGAGTGCAACACCATGCAGAGAAGATTGAACATCTTCTCCATGGTCAGTTGAACCACCCACCAACAGCTCTCTTCCTAATCAAGCAGCAAGCTCATATTAAAAAAATTGATTATGTTGTGTAAGGGTGCAATGGGAGACCATTGGTACCCAATGGATAGTCATGAGGCACCTGATGCGGTAGCATGGTTGAAATTGCATGGGTGTGGATTTGATCAGCACATGGGTCAGAAAAAAACCTTTCTAAGGCCCTCTGAGCCTGCAAAAGAAGATAGAATAATAAGCGAATAAGAAGTCAATGAGAGACAACAAAGCACTAAATATGAATAGCAAAAACAGATTTTTTTTAAAAAAACAAACCCAATGAGATGCTTAATGCAATTAAAAACAAGTGTCCAAATACTTTTGACAATCATACTAGTGCCTTTGCCTTCATCAGCCAGAATGCTGGAAGCGAGTTGACTTCTTCCTGAGCAGCTGAGCAGAATGCTCCTTTAGTACTTCTTCGTATCTCTGTAAACCCCCCCCCCCAAAACAGCTAAGAGGCTAGTGCTGTGGTATAGCAACTTCTGAACAGGTATCTGGGTGTGGGTGATTTTTATTAGCGTCACATTCTATTATAATGCACAGCTGTACATGCATTTGCAGTCAAATTCTGAGGTAATTGATTACATGTAAATTCACTAATAGGCAAAAAAACCCCTCAGTGTTTAAGAACATTTAAAAACCAGGGAAATTGGGCAGCTATAGTGAATGCATCAAGGGAGCAGGAATCTAACCTAGAAAATTATATTTCTCTCATTATTCATCCTAGAAACCTGTGTCAAATTTATTTTTATTAATTTCAAATCCTTTCTATTGGTCAATGTCATATGATGGTGAAGACAGCCTTTTGCGTTTCACACTGGAGGTTATGTTCTATTTCTATTTTGGGTGCATTAACAGTTGCATCTGAAACTGCAGTTTGATGTAAAATCAGACTGATTACAATATGTTGCTACTTAAGCAATGATTCTAGTTCTTGGAGAAAACAAACTTGGCCTGTCCAAGATGCATGTTTTCAGCCTGCTATGCCTAAACCACTCCACTTAAAGAAAGGTGGGTAGGGTCAATTAAAAACATAAACACACCTAGAATTTTGCTAGAATATATTTCACCTCCCACGGTTTTATCTTGTGCAAATGGAGACACTCTTCATGTCCATTGGAAACTATTCTGCAGAATACAGGCATACTCCACTTTAACATACGCAATGGGACCGCAGCGTGTATGTAAAGTGAAAATGTACTTAAAGTGAAGCAATTATCTATGCATGTACTGCACCGCAATCGCCACTAGATGGCAGTGGCGCCATGCCATTAAGTGTCTGTAATTGTGAAGCACGCGTACATTAAGCGAGGTATGGTGGCGTATGGAGCATGTATATTATAGTGAGGCGACGTTAAGTGAAGCGACGTTAAGCAGGGTATGCCTGTACTCAGCGCCCATTATTCCACAATTGTTTATGGAGTTTTGCAAAGTGTTGTGTACTTCATATATTCACAGAAACAGAAGCAAAAGAAAATGATTTACTATAGATACTTCACTAAAATTGCAAAGTAAATCAAACATATTTAAAGTGACTATCTGAACTATATCAAGTGTCTTAATAATGTTGCTTCCTCCCTGCTAAAACAAGATCAGCACAGCACGCGTCTTTTTTCTGTTATTTGGGCTGATTGCAGGTATTTCTACTACTCACCATATGCTCAGAGGCACATGTTACCAAATTCTTCCAAGCTACACAGGAAGTGGATTGGACTGTGAAAGACAAATGGTGTTTGCATTTTGACAAATATGTAGGGCAGTACAATATCTCAGAGAGAAGGTCAGGTCTTCTGCTCACCTGGTGTATTCATTATAGCTGTCCAATTTCCCTACTTTTTAAAGTTTGATAGAAATATCAGTTGGCTATAGGTACATTCTTAAACCACAAGTTTTTTTTGTCTGTTAGTGAATTTCTCTGCTTTTTAATCCGGGAGGTAAGAAATGGGATCCTGTGCAAGTTTGCTGAGAATGGATTGATCATTTGCATGCTTGTTGAGTTCAATGGGATTTACTCCCCTGCAGTCGTGCTTAGGATAGGTGAAACTGACCACAGGGGATGGGAAGGGGAGGAGGGAGAAGGGCAGGGATAGGGGAGGAAGAGAGAGGGGAGGAAGGGCAGATAGGATGGGGGCAGGCAGGAGGGGGAGGGGAGGAGAAGGGCCGGGTTATTGAATTCAGTGGGATTTACTTCCATGCAATCATGCTTAGCATATGTAAAACTGACCATGGGGGGGAGGAGGAGAAGGAGAGAGCGAGGGAGGGCTGGAGTAGGGAGGGGAGGAGGAAGAAGGAAGGGGAAGGAGAGGAACAAGGGAGGAGGAAGGGAGAGGAAAGGGCAATGATGGGAAAGGCAGGTCTGATCATTTGCATGCTTATTGAGTTTTTTTTTAATTTTTATTTTTATTAACCTTTTGTTGTTATACAAAAATTTAACAAAAATAATACAGTAACATAAATGTATCCCTAATCCCCTCCCCAGAGCCCCTACTTATGATGTTGATGTAGCAGATATGTAAAAGTGTAAGAGTACCTATATAAGTGCTAATAAACAGGTGGGTATTGTGAAGTTTGGATATCTGGTATAACTTAATAATGTATGGGAGATATAAAACTATATGGATCCAGTTAATTGTTTAGTAAAACCAGATAACTTTTGCTGATGAAGAAAGTTGTTTATGTAGATCTTGCTGTGAAGTATAATCCATAAATCTCCACCATATTGACATGAATGTTTCTGATTTTGCAGCACCTCTCAGAAATCGAAGATGCAGTGTGATTTTGTCCGATTGCTATTGTCCAGATTTTGCTGTACCAGATCTGTATGTTCAGCTCATCTAAATGTTTCCAATGTTGCAATATCAATATTCGTGCTGCCAGTAATAATTTGGATATCAGATGTTTTGATTTTAACGTATTATTGCCACCTTTGAATAAAGATAATAAGAATAATTCTGGTTGAAAGTGTACCACTTCTTTGTAATTTTATTTAGTTCATTTTGAATTGAAATCCAAAATCTATTGATCTTTGCACAAGTCCACCAGAGATGACAGTAGGTTCCTTTTTGGTTACATCCCCTCCAACATAGGGGGGACATTGAATAAGAAATATGTGAAAGCTGAACTGGTGTGGAGTACCATCTATGCAGCGTTTTCAGAAAGGTCTCTTTGTGTATGGCTGAAATAGTTTTATTGTATTTAGATACAAATATTGAAGTCCAATCAGATACCCCCAAGACATATCCCAAATCTTTTTCCCATTGATTTTTTTAACCCTGCTAGGTTTCCCATGTCAATTTCCAGTAATGTTTTATACACTTTGGATACCAATCCTTTTCCATTATGACCATTTTCCAACAACACCTTTTCAACTTGTGTGATATTTTTAGTAGCATATGTTTTAATCTGAGGGTCTTTCAATACAGAATTTAGTTGAAATGTGTGTAGCCAATCTAAGTTCCATGATGGAATATCTATTTTCAGTTGTTGGATAGTGATTGATTTTCCTTGTGGAAAAAAATCTCTGAAGTATCCTTTCTGTTCCCGTTTCCATGTATTTTTTCAAAAAATTATCTCCTGCATTTGGATAAGTTTGCAGGGGAATCAAAGGGGAATATATTGGGGATGATTTCATTTGCAAATGTTTCCAAATAGTGAATGTGGTTTTTGTGAATGGATTATCATTTTTTTTAAGCCAGTTATTACAAATTGGTAAAAAAGGGAAATTACATAATTTACCAGTGGATAACATTGATTCTTCCAATCTAATGCAAATCTTTTTTGATCTCATCATCATGAAATTGAGCTGACGCAATTGAAATGCTGTGTAGTATAGATATAAATTTGGAAGTCCCCAACCCCCAGTATTCGTCTGAGTGTAAAAGGAGGTTAATGCTAATTGTGGTCTTTTGTTTTGAAATATGAATTTATTTAACATATTCTGCCATTTACAAAGTGTATTATGAGTGATAAGAAGGGGAAGCACCTGAAATGAAGGAATCTGGGTATTATTTTCATCCGTATGGCAGCTATCTGACCTAATGTGGTTAAATTAATTTTTTTCCATTTGTTTAAGTCTATATTCATTTTACGTATTAGAGGGCAATAATTAATATAAAATAGTTTGGAGATATTTTTTGGAATTAAAATCCCCAGATATCGAAAAGCAGAATTACATATATTAACTCCCAACATTTTATGAATCATCAACTGATCCTGTAGACCAATATGAAAAAACATTATGGAGGATTTATTAAAATTAACCTTAAGTCTGGATATTTTTGTAAAAGTTTCCAGCATCAGTTTAAGTAATGGGGCTGATTGTGATAAGTTCCCCAGCATTAATGTCATATCATCTGCATATAAATTTAGTAGGTGCTCTTCCCCGTTTACTATAGTTTGCATGCTTATTGAGTTCAATGGGATTTACTGCTGTGCAATCATGTTTAAGATAGATAAAACTGACTATGGGGGGGAGGATGGGGAGGAGAGAGGGGAGGAGAACATTGGATGGGGAGGAGGAGGGGCAAAAGAAGTGCGAGGGAAGTGGGCAAGAGGGAGGGGATAGGAGGAAAGAGGAAGGGAGGGCAGGCTTGATCATTTGCATGCTTTTTGAGTTCAGTGGGATTACTCCTGTGCAATCATGCTTAGAATAGGTGAAGCTGACCTGGGGGAGGGGAGGGAGGGGAGGGAGGGGAGGGAGGGGAGAAGGAGAGCAGGAAGGGAAAGGGGAGGGGGTGGGGGTGGGGAGGAGATTGGGTGGCTGGGTGGGCACTAGGCAGAGGGGAAGCCCTTTCCTTTCTCAAAGGAAAACATTGTGAACATTATCATTGTTTTCCAGCATTTCCCCCACTGTTTTATTCTACAGCAGGCACATGTAGCCTCCCACCCAAATTTAAACCAAAGTTGTCGCTGGCCACATCCACATCAGACCTTTACAGGCCCCACTCATAGAATCATAGAATAATAGAGTTGGAAGGGGCCTATAAGGCCATCGAGTCCAACCCCCTGCTCAATGCAGGAATCCAAATCAAAGCATTCCCGACAGATGGCTGTCCAGCTGCCGCTTGAATGTCTCCAGTGTCGTTGAGCCCACTACCTCTCTCGGTAGTTGGTTCCATTGTCGTATGGCTCTAACAGTTAGGAAGTTTTTCCTGATGTCCAGTCGAAATCTGGCTTCCAGCAACTTGAGCGCATTATTCCGTGTCCTGCACTCTGGGATGATCGAGAAGAGATCCCGGCCCTCCTCTGTGTGACAACCTTTCATCTACTTGAAGAGTGCTATCATATCTCCCCTCAGTCTTCTCTTCTCCAGGCTAAACATGCCCAGTTCTTTCAGTCTCTCCTCATAGGGCTTTGTTTCCAGTCCCCTGATCCTTGTTGCCCTCCTCTGAACCTTTTCCAGTTTGTCTGCATCCTTCTTGAAGTGCGGAGACCAGAACTGGATGCAGTACTCAAGATGAGGCCTAACCAGTGCTGAATAGAGGGGAACTAGTACTTCGCGCGATTTGGAAACTATACTTCTGTTAATGCAGCCTAATATAGCATTTGCCTTTTTTGCAGCCTCATCACACTATTGGTTCATATTCAGCTTGTGATCAACAACAATTCCAAGATCCTTCTCACATGTTGTATTGCTGAGCCAAGTATCCCCCATCTTATAACTGTGCATTTGGTTTCTTTTTCCTAAGTGTAGAACTTTTCACTTATCCCTGCTGAATTTCATTCTGTTGTTTTCAGCCCAATGCTCCAGCCTATCAAGGTCCCTTTGAATTTTCTTTCTGTCTTCCACAGTATTAGCTATGCCCCCCAACCTTGTATCATCTGCAAATTTGATAAGCATTCCCTGTACCTCCTCATCCAAGTCGTTAATAAAAATGTTGAAGAGCACTGGGCCCAGGACTGAGCCCTGTGGTACCCCACTCGTGACTTCCACCTAGTTTGAGAAGGAACCATTGATAAGCATTCTTTGAGTACGATTCTGGAGCCTACTGTGGATCCACCTGATAGTTGTTCCATCCAGCCCACTTTTAGCTATCTTGCTAATCAGAGTATCATGGGGCACTTTGTCAAACACTTTGCTGAAGTCAAGATATATTATGTCCACAGCATTCCCACAGTCTACACAGGAGGTTACCTGATCAAAAATGAGATAAGATTAGTTTGGCAGGATTTGTTCTTCATAAATCTATGTTGGCTCCTATTAATCACTGCATTGGTTTCAAGGTGCTTACAGATTGACTGCTTTATAATCTGCTCCAGAGTTTTTCCAGGGATTGATGTTAGGCTGACTGGTCTGTAGTTCCCTGGTTCCTCCTTCTTGCCCTTTTTGAAGATAGGGACAACATTAGCTCTCCTCCAGTCATCCGGCACTTCACAAGTCCTCCATGATTTTGCAAAGATAATAGACAGCGGTTCTGAGAGTTGTTCAGCCAGTTCCTTCAATACTCTAGGATGCAGTTTATCGGGCCCTGGAGATTTGAACTCGTTCAAAGTGATTAGGTATTCCTTGACCATTTGTCTATCAATCTCAAGCTCCAATCCTGCCCCTTCTACTTCATGTTTCCCAGGAGGGTTACAGATCCTTTTTTGGGAGAAGACTGAGCCAAAGGAGGAATCGAGCACTTCTGTCTTTTCTTTGTCATCTGTAATCATTTTGCCATCCCCATTGAGTAGCTGTGCCACCATTTCTTTTCTCTGTCTTTTACTATGGATGTACCTGAAGAAAGCTTTTTTGTTGCTTTTAGCATCCCTCACTAACCTCAGCTCATTCTCAGCTTTAGCCTTCCTGACGCCATCCCAGCAATTCCGTGATACTTGCCTGTAGTCTTCCTTTGTGGCCTGGCCTTCTTTCCACTTCCTGTATGTGTCCTTTTTTGTTTTCAGGTCATCTCTAAGCTTTTTGTGAAGCCACATTGGCTTCTTCTGTTGTTTCCCCCCTTTTCTCCTTGTTGGAATTGCTTGCCATTGCGCTTTTAGAAATTCCTTTTTTAGAAACTCCCACCCATCTTGGACTCCTTTTCTCATTAGGGTTGCTTGCCATGGGACCTTACTTACAATTGTTCTGAGTTTATTAAAATCAGCTTTCCTGAAGTCCAGGGTGCGCGTATGGCTACTCTCAGCTTTTGCTTGTTAAAATCAAGAATTCAAGTATGGTGTGGTCACTTTCCCCCAGAGTTCCCGTAACTGCCACTTCGCCAACCAAATCATCTCTGTTGGTTAGAATCAAGTCCAGGATAGCTGATCCTCTAGGAGAAAGTTATCTCCAACACAAGTCAGAAATTTCTTGGAGGGGCTTGTACCGCTTTTACAGCATTTTTTGGGCGCTGGGCACCATTCTATTGACAGAGTTCCACTTTTAGGTGGGGGTCTGGAACGTAACCCGCTGTATGAGTAGGGCCCTACTGTATTTCACTTTAGACAGTCATGGCTTCTCCCAAAGAATCCTGGGAAGTGTAGGTAGTGAATGGTGCTAAGAGTTGCTAGGAGATGTCCTGTTCCCCTCACAGAGCTTCCATCAGAGCAGCTGACTGTTAAACCACTCTGGCCACTGGAGCTCTGTCAGGGGAATAGCAGTCTCCTCTCAGCATCAGCACCTCTCAACTCAGGATTCTGTTTTTTTGTCTCTCTCTTTTTACACGTTGAACTCTCAATTCTCTCTGACTGTTTTGTGTATTGCCATGAAAATTTAGAGGGTGTTAAGGAAGTGTTTCTGAGTTCAGGACTCTAAGTTTTGTAAGGTTTTGTTTTGAAATGAGCTTATGGGAAGCATCAGAATGGCATGGGGTATTTTCAATTTAACATTGCAGAATGTGAAAAATCCATGCAGACTGTAGTATACAGCCACTCTTGTGGTTGTATAATACCTTTTGAAAGTGTGATGTGACCTGGATTAGGCCATGAAAGTATAAAAAGTTGTCCCAAGACTGATTCTTTTGGAGAGCGAGTGGTCAAAGGAAATAACTGAAGAATAATGAAAAATGGTAGTGGATTTTCAAGCTTCCTGCTCCTTAATTTTCCAAGTGCTCAGTATTCCCATAAACAAGCTGGGATGCTGCTGTCCAATTGGGAGCAGTTAGCCACCACTTCACCTTCAGTTTCCTCCTCCTCACCAGCAGTATTCAGTGGCTGACCTTGGTTCATGGTGTTTGCCCAGGCTACAAGCAAAGGGCAAGCTACTTTGCTCCACCTGCTGCTCTTACTAAGCTTTTACCTGCTTTTCTTCTTCTTCTAGTACTACTACTATGAAGGCAGACCTTACTATTCCAAAATCAAAAGAAACTTTTGCATAAAGTTCTTTTAATCATTCTAAATATATCACATGATCTCTGATGCCTATTATGTTCCTTATCCAGGATGCATCCAGATCCCCTTATTACCCATCCAACTTTTTTTTAAAAAAATGAAAACTGAAAACAGGGTAGGGTCTATAATCCTGATAATGCTGTTGCAAAAGGGACACAAATCTTGCACCAGAGCACTTTAAAATGGACTAACTTTTATTTCTCTGTGGTGCAACTGAAGCTATCAAGAGAGACCTGTGTAATAACTAGCCATTGTACTCAAGAGTGATGCTATTCTCACTAGAGAAAAAAATGGTTGGCTCTTTAATTCCTTACCTGTAATTATCTGCCTCTCTCTTTTTTTCCTGCAGGCATTTAGCTGTAAGCATAGCAGCCTCTCCTGGCAGGGACTGGTCATGGCATCTCTATTCCAAATCTTTTCTCAAAAGGCGGGTTAACAGGCTGGGTTGTGCACAAAGGATATCCAAATGCTGACAGCTGACACCATCGACCTGCGAATGCTGACAATCCCCAGATAATTTTGTGAATGTCTAAAAATATATTTTTTGCCTGCTTTTCACTCAAGTGAAAGCTTAGTGACAAATGTACTGAAGCAGTGACTGACATAATATTCATTGGTGGATTTCTTGAGATTTCAGTTGCCTGCAACACAAATGTCAACAGTAACCAAATGTCGGCCATGCCTCAGACTTCATCCCATGAGATGTGTAACTGAATGTTCATAAATGAGCGATAATGAATGAAAGAGTTATGCAGGTGGCTACACTTAAAATGAGAGTTGGTGCAGCATATTGTTAAGATAAGATTATGAGGTGTAATCTAGGAAGTTGCTGGCTCTTGATCACTTCAACTATGGGCTCCCTATGGGCCATAGTGACTGACATGGGAGCCCCTTGTGCATCCATGCAGCACTGTCTGCTGCCACCATAGCAGCTTCTGAAGAACCGCTTTTCCCTGAGGAAAGGGGAGAAGAAGTAGAAAAGTCTTGGTGACCTGCCACAATCCAGCTCCCAGTATCTCCTCGTTTCCCCAGCTGCCATCAGAGGGACTTCTGAAGAACCATTTTGCTCTGAGACGAGCTTTCAAAAGGGCTTCCTTTCCCCATTTGCCTTTTTTTTATTTGTATAATTGTTATTGACGCTTATTGGTTTAGAAATTTAATGGAAACTAGCCACTGGAGTAACAACAGAAGCCCCAGGTCACATAGTAGGCATCTATGATGTGGTTCCTACTAATGCCACAGAATTGCTCACCTCCTAGGAAAGGAGATGTTGGCATGGGAAGGAGCCATGTTGTAGCTGATGCTTCTAAAGTTACTGCAGTGGCATAGCAGTGGGGGCTCCTATGTCCCTGTGCTGATCACAGACGGGGCACTAAGTGGGCTTAAGCAAGATTCTGTTCTCTCAGTTTTCCCCACCTACCCACCACCAGGTGCCTTAAAGTGTTGATAATACTGGTCTGCCTTACAGGGCTTTTGTAAGGATTAGGGATCTACACAAAGTATTTTCAGCACAGAAATATACTGCGTAAATGCTAAACACTGAGTGGTATTCAACGAACTCATCCCATCAATGCAAAGATTACTGCTAATACAATGGAACTTCCCCCCTCCCCCCCCCATGTACACTCCGCATCCACCCCAAATTTGCTCCAGAGGTTAGGGGAAAACCCCAGAACAGATTTAAGCGGCCTGCTGACAGGACCCTGACTAAGTACTACATCACATATAACCCATTGTTAACATACATGGTTCAAATGGCTACAAATATTCATTTCTAATAGTACCATGACAAACATTAACTAGCTATAATGGGAACTCATGGGGACAAGATGACATCTTCTTTTTCCCTGTGATAGAAATTAGTAAGAGGTGGACTGATTGATTAATTAACTTGAATGTTTGTGACTCATTAAAAACTCAGCACTTGACTTTTCCCTCATGCTGTGAAATATTATATCTAGAAAGGAGTTATGATCCCAAACTGAAAAGCATCAGTTTGCACAACATAATGCACCATGTAAGAAAAGTAATCTGTGATAAAAGACAGATGGCCTGCAAACTAAGCCCAGTTTCCCCAATCTGGTTTATAGCCATAAGCTGCCATCCTGCACACAGTTAGGTGGCCTAAATCTCAGTCATTTCAAATCGATTTAAGACCAGAAACCATACAAGAGATTACCATTCAAATCTCTGGCAACCTGTGTAAAAAAATAGATTTCCCTCCAATGAATTGTAACCAGAATTAACTTGTCTATGGTTTACAATTCCAAGTGCTAAAGGAATAAGATATTATGTCTTGTATCTCATAGGAACTTGAAATATGCCTTCACACCATTGGTTCCCCATTCATATTACACAGAAGATTCTAAATGTAGTTTCCATATGCCAAAGCTTAATACTGAAACCTATGTGGTAAGAAGAGAAAATGGGGTTTTTTCAGTTCATGTTGTGATTTCTTTCAACAATTGTCCTCCTGTGTGAAAGCTGGCTGATGGAATTATGTCAGGGCAGGATATGTAAGGGAGCATGCTAAGGACGTCTTAATGGAACAGGTGTTGCACATTATTTATGCCATTTGTGTTTATGGAGGAAGAGGTGTGCTTGTCTTATGGTGCTGCCCAGCCTAGAATGAGTGGATGGCAGAGTCTGTAAGGTGGCAGACCTTCAGCAGCCAGTCTCCAGTAGCTCCATGTCTCCTCTACTACAAGTACTCTGGGTCCTCACAAAGTGATGGAGCCTACACCATATAGGTGTACAGGACATCCTCTCTAGACTGCAGTTCTAGGCTGAAGAAAATCAGCTGACCTGTCAGTAGGGATGGGCAAGTATGTCAATTTCATTTCTCATTTTTCAAATCAATTCTCCACATTTCTACTTCTGTTAGGAATTTAAGTTCTTATGAAAATTTATCAGCATTTCAGTGCAAATCCCTCCATATATACACATTTTTATATGCAATTTTGCCTTTCACATTTTTGCAAAGCAGTTTTCCCCAACAGAATACATTTTGTATGTTATTTTCACTAATATATGAATTTATGAAATGCACTGTAAGATTGGGAGAACTGCAATTTTTTAAAAAATGGTTGTGTTTCCATTCTTCTTCTTCTTGCTATGTGCCTTCAAGTTGATTACAACTTATGGCGACCCTATGAATCAGCGACCTCCAAGAGCATCTATCATGAACCACCCTGTTCAGATCTTGTAAGTTCAGGTCTGTGGCTTCCTTTATGGAATCAATCCATCTGTTGTTTGGCCTTCCTCTTTTTCTACTCCCTGCTGTTTTCCCCAGCATTATTGTCTTTTCTAGTGAATCAGGTCTTCTCATGATGTGTCCAAAGTATGATAACCTCAGTTTAATCATTTCAGCTTCTAGTGACAGTTCTGGTTTAATTTGTTCTGACGCCCAATTATTGGTCTTTTTCACAGTCCATGGTAGGCACAAAGCTCTCCTCCAGCACCACATTTCAAATGAGTTGATTTTTCTCTTATCCGCCTTTTTCACTGTCCAACTTTCACTTCCATACATAGAGATCGGGAATACCATGGTCTGAATGATCCTGACTTTGGTGTTCAGTGTTACATCTTTGCATTTGAGGACCTTTTCTTGTTCTCTCACAGCTGCCCTACCCAGTCAGAAAGTGTGGATTTGATAAGTTCACCTTTAAATGTGAGCTGAATTAAATCCCCCCCCCATCCCTACCTGCCAGCTTGAATATAGTCAGCTGCTTCTCCAAGCTAATCAGGACACACCAAGCTCTATAAAGCCCTTATAGCTTGTCGGTCTGAGCAACTTTTCTTAAATATGAAACTCACTCAGTGGATCTCCAGAAGACCTTGAAGACTTACCTGTTTCAGGTGGCCTATATACTGTATGAACTACATTTTGGGGGGGTTGGATGTTATGCTTTGTTTTTTAACTGTTTGTACTGTGGCAATCATGTTTTTTATTCTAGGATTTATATTAATATTTATATTTCCCTCCAGAGACTCTTGCAAGATGCTTTACTGCTCGTCAAACATTCTTCTTTCTCCCCCTTGCTTTGCTTACCAACTAGAGGAAGAGTTCTGGAGAACTTGAAAGCTTGCACGCTGTTTTGTGACATTTGGTTGACCTAGTTAAGGTACTGCCCTCATATGGATTTTGAGTGGAGTGTGTTTTATTGCTGGATTATTATCTGGAGAGAATTGCAATAGCCTTTTCTTGTTTTTTCATGCTCTGTTTTATAGATACATTGTTGATATCTTAATTGCATTAATGCCTTGAAAGAGTTGTGCTCAGAAAGGTGGCCTATGAAAATGGAAATGGACTGCCTCCAAGTCGATCCCAATTTATGGCGACCCTATGAATAGGGTTTTCATGGTAAGTGGTTTCAGAGGTGGTTTACCATTGCCTTCCTCTGAGGCTGAGAGGCAGTGACTGGCCCAAGGGCACCCAGTGAGCTTCATGGCTGTGTCGGGATTTGAACCCTGGTCTCCCAGGTCATAGTCCAACACTCTAGCAATGACATCAACAACAAACCTCCTGTGCTAATCTTTCTGGAGATATTATTATGCAGTTATTGTATTCCAATTGTGTGGGGAGGCTTTGTTGTGACTACAGTCTGTCACAGAACATGCAAGGAGATGTTCAGTTGGGTTTCTGTGGCAGACATAACTGAATGATGAAGTGGTAGTCACAAATACACACAGTCCTTCCACCATTAGGTACTTCCAAAAAGTCTCTCCTTATGTAGCAGCAGTTGGAAAAGCCTAAAATGGAAATGGACTGCCTTCAAGTCAATTCCAACTTATGGAGACCCTATGAATAGGGTTTTCATGGTAAGCTGTATTCAGAGGTGGTTTTACCATTGCATTCCTCTGAGGCTGAGAGGCAGTGACTGGCCCAAGGTCACCTATGAGCTTCATGGCTATGTGGGGATTCGAACCCTGGTCTCCCAGGTCATAAGTCCAAAACTCTAACTACTATGCCAGACTATAAACATTTTAAAATAATGAAATAAGTAAAATAAATTCTGCCCACTCCTGTTTCCCAATTATTGACTTGGGTTAAGATCTATACCTGCCATTTGTTTCTGGGCTCTCGAATCCTCTATTGCTGCTTAGAAACTTAACTTTTTACTTGGCTCTGTCTCTGGCCAATTGATCCTCATTTGCCCGAACTGATGTCTAACCCCTGCCCATCTGTGGCCATGACTATTGTCCTTCTGGTCTTTACCCACCCACATCCTAAGTGAATCCCAGCTGCATCCTGTCGCAGGATTCAGCCCAAGGCCTGACAGAATCCCAGTTCTGGTGGTGTGGATGGGATGCTGACAAACCCCAACACTTCAGTGTCTTGCTCACACAACATGTCTCCATCAATGTGTCATGCAGATGTTTATAGGCCTTCCACTTGTGTATAGACTTCCCAACTTGCAAACTGGCTCTTGTAGCTACCCATTTAAGAGACATTTGGCATGCACCAGCAGGTAGGCAGGAAAGTTGGTAGTCTTGCTTGTTTAGTTGCACCATTCTAGCTGGGCTGCTTACATTCCTTGTGCTGGTGCAAGGTGGAGACTAGAACCAGGGCAGACCCACCTGGCTGGCATCTTATCCAGTTCAGCCACTCCCTGAGATTAGTTAGGGTTAAGTTCTGAGGCCCTAGTCCTATGTATGTTTACATGGAAATTAGTCATCAATGGGGCTTAGTCCCAAGTATGATTGCATAGAATTACAACCTCACTTTCAGCACTGTGTCTGATTTGCCACTGCTATATAAGTTTGATCAAACTGAACAGCTTTGGGGAGTGAACTGTTCTGCCAGACATGAAAACTGGATTATCACATAGTCAAGCACACACTGCAATCTATTCTGTTGGCTACCATACAATGCTTCTTTCAAGCCTAATTTTAGTGCATAGAGGGTACCCTGCTGGCACCAGGGTTGCCTAGTCCAACTATATGTAGGGCCTACCCTTGAAGACTGTTTAGAAGCTACAACTAGTGCAGAGTACAGCTACCAGGAAGTTGACTGGTACAGTGAGCTGGAACCATACAATACTGGCCCCAAAGAACCTGTACTATATGGTTCTGAGCCCAATTCAGTTATTATTATTATTGTTGTTGTTGTTGATAATAATAATAATAATAATTGCATTTATATACCACCCCATAGCCGAGGCTCTCTGGGTGGTTTACAACAATTAAAAACATTAAAAACAAATTTACACATTTTTAAAAAGCAGTTTAAAAACACATGCTAAAATGCCTGGGAGAAGAGTTTGTCGTGAAAATGACTGAACCCTGAAGGCCTTGTGCTCTAATCTTCTTGACTTGACAGCTCTTGTTAGTTCATTGCTCTGTTGATCACATCACCTAAATATTTGCTTCTCCATCCACTTAAATCCATGCCTATATGATATGTATGGGCTATAGTCCTGGTCCTGTGGACACCTGTGTTGGAAGATTCAGAGGAGAATATAGTTAAACTGTGGAATTCACTCACAAGGAGTTGTGAAGACCATCAACTTGGATGGGCTTTGAAAGGGGATTAGACAAATTCAGGAAGAATATTCATGCCTACTAGCCATGATAGCTATGGTCTGCCTCCACTGTTGGTGGCAGTATGCCTCTGAATACCAGCTGCTGGAAATTACAAGTGGTAAGAGTTGCTGTTTTGCAAGTTTTCCACAGGCATCTGGTTGGCCACTTTGAGAACAGGATGATGGTCTAGAATAGTCCTTTGGCCTGTTCTAGCAGACAGGTTGCCTCATCCCTGCAAGCATTGAACGCCATGGGTCTGAGTTTAGCTGATGTTGGCAGAATGTAAATGTCAATCATTCCTTTGGATGCAAAGGGTGGTTGTTTTTTTTTAAGTTGTGTAATAATTATAGAAGGAGATGACCTTCAGGACAGAAAGCCAACTGCTTGATACTGTTGGATGTGCCATTCTCCTTTATGGGAGTTTTACTGACAGGACATATCACTTAGCTGCCTTAGGTGTCACCAAAATGACAAAAAAGATTAGCCTGCCCAAAAAAGATGATGAACCCAAACATATAGTATCTGTTAAATAAAATATCCCTTTTGGAGGTCTTTCCATGCCAATCATTTTTCAATTATGTATGCTTATGTCTTTTGAATCTCATCAGTGCCCATCCTTAAAAGAAATAAGAAAAAGATTAATAACAAACAAACCGTATCTTGATTTAGAGACATTTATCTGGGTGTCAGAACCAGTTCCTGATTGGTGTGGAAGGAGACAGAGGTGGTTTTTGTGATGTTCCGCACTTATAGGTTAAAATGTTATATACATTTGTATTATGGTATATATGTTGAGTGAGTATATTAACATGATTAAGGTAAGTGGTGAGTGTAGGGAGGAGGGAATGAGTGAGATAGTATGTTGGTGCAGGCTGGTTGGTGATTGGTTGAAAGAATGGGGGTTGAGAGTTTTGTATTTGAGCGTTTGGCAGTTGAACTGCAGTTAGGGATTTGACTTGGAAGGATGAGGTTGGGAAGAGTGGTTGTAGCGTGGGTAGTTAGGCAGGGTATTATTATTGTTGTTAATAGAGCAATTTAATGAATATATTTCTTCCAGAAGTAAAGAACATTTATTTGTAACCACAGGCTTAAGAACCTGAGCACTAAGTACTCTTAATCATATTCAAATCTGTTATTTAATAAATCACTTCGGTTCAAAACACGCCTGGTTATTTCGTCAGCAGCTATGATATATACAACGATTGGGATAAATATAAACAAGGATTGTGAAACAGTATCAGATGGTGGCAGCAAAATTACCTCAGAGTACAGTAGCAGGTTAAGATAGCAAACCCATAGCTGTGATTTTAAGAAAGGATACTAAGAGGCACAGGGAGTGAGGCTCGCCTGCAAACCTGGTGGATGCAGCAAGGGCTGAGGGAATAAAGCAGCATTGTTATATAAAAGTGTATTTGGGGAGAAATAAATTACATGCCCGCCTCATCTGCTGCTACAGACAAGGAGGGAGGTGGTGGTGAGTGAACAGAGAGGTGAAGGCACAACAGTCTGCTGTAGGTTGTCAGCAGACTTCCCTTCTTGTGAGCAAGCCTCACCTGGAAGTTTTTATAAGGGCCAGGCTGTGCCACGTGACCCTCCTCTAGTTTAGTATTGCACTTGAGAGGCTTGCTTGTCGATTTGTGAACCAGGCTTTCTTTATACAGTGCATAATTAAACTATGGAATTTGCTCTCACAAGCTATAGTGACAGCAACTAATCTAGATGGTTTTTTTAAAAGAGGATTTGACAAATCAATGGTAGATAAAGCTATCAATGGCTTCTAGCCATGGTGGTTTTGTTCTGCCTCCACTGTCGGAGTATGTCTCTAAATATCAGTTGCTGGGAATCAGAAGTGGGAAGAGTGTTGTTGCACTTATGTCTTCCTTGTTGGCTTCCTATATACATCTGGTTGGCCATTGTGAGAACAGAATGCTGGACTAGATGGGCCTTTAGCCCAGAGCTTGGAAAAGTTACTTTTTTGAAGTACAACTCCCATCAGCCCAATCCAATGGCCATGCTGGCTGGGGCTGATGAGAGTTGTAGTTCAAAAAAAGTAACTTTTCCAAGCTCTGCAGTTTAGCCTGACCCAGCAGGACTCTTCTTTTGGCCAAAGGTTAGTGGTAGCAATGCCACTGACTCCTCTTGGATCCTACAGGCTTTAATTATGATAGCTACAATTAAAGCTACAGGCTTTAATTATGATAGCTGGATGTTTTAAAGCCAAGGATGTAGAGTTGTCAAGACTCTTACAGGCAGAAAACCTCCTGCTAAGTAAATTTAGGATTACAAGTTTTAGTTTTATTGACATCTGTGTACGCCATACTTCCTTCCATGAAATATTATATACATTATTTAAGGACATCATACCTCACTTCCTCACTCTATTATTTATGTTGCTTGAAGCTGTAGCTAACCTTAATCCAGCCTATCTGACACATGATTCTATAAATATTTCATTTGCAAATATTTTATTTCTTAAGGCAGCTAGGAATCAGCACTATGATTCTAGTAGCACACAAACCAATATCTGTTTTAAAAGAACAGTTTTTATCCCTTAAGATAGGTGAGAGGAGCAACTCTCAAGCACTTTTTTTGCTAGGAAATAAATGACCCTCCCAGAATCAGTGCTGTTTTATCATTATATAAGCCAAGTACTTTCTGAATCCTCCACATCAACTCCTCCCTTTTATTGATTGATTTCTTTAAAAATTATTTGTTGGGCTTAAACACAGCCTACCCTCTGTTGCTACCATTCTTTAGGCTACTCTTTACTACCTCTAACATGAAATAAATAACATGGGAGGACATCTATTTCTCCCCACTTGAACAATTGGACCTTTCCTAGTGCTGGCAATCAATAGTAATTTTTCTGGACAGAACTGCCATTAAAAATGAAATGCTAGCTAAAGTTTCTATACAGTACCTCTAACCTCATTGATCTCCTAGCTTTGACCGTAAGCAAAAGGAACAGAATATAAACCATCCATACTATAAATGTTTAAATATATTGCACCAGCCTGTAATTTTCCTAGATTGAAATTCATTCATGTGTTTAGAATTGGTTTTGTGGCTGGTTCTGACTTTTATGTGGCAAAATGTGTAACATTCATAAACATTCTGTGCAGAGCTAGAAGCAACGTTCCAAATTTCCATTGTGCCTGTAGCCACTGCTAGTCTACCAATTTAGAAAAAAAATAAGACATCATACATGGTGCAACTTGTTACTTAAAAACAAAGAAACATCCATATGCAGTTATGATTTCTGACCATTTATAATTTTTATTATACAGTCACGAGAGTGGCTGTATACTATAGTCAGCATGGATTTTTCACATTCTGCAATGTTAAATTGAAAATACCCTCCATGCCATTCTGATGCTTCCCATAAGCTCATTTCAAAACAAAACGTTACAAAACTTATAGTCCTGAACTCAGAAACACTTGCTTAACAACCCTCTAGGTTTTAATGGTGATACACAAAACAGTCAGAGAGAATCGAGAGTTCAAAGCATAAAAAGAGAGGGGGGAAAACCCAGAGCCCTTTTGGACTTTTTTCTGTCAGAGTTCTCATAATCTGTTGAAATTCATTAAAAATCAGCCATGTTCACAGAGTACCTGGAATCCTATTACTGACCTTGCCCCATACTCTGACCTTCATCTTCTGCTGTTTAAACATCTAAAAAATGCCTGGCAGATTTTTAATTAATTTAATAAATTTTGCATTGAACTGAATGATAGTGTCCGGCATGCTCAGTAAGAACCAACTGTCAATGTTCTAAAAGCCAGACTCACAGCTGCTTGACTTGGCTAATCAGGGCCACACTCACACCAGACTTTGATTTCATGTGAGACAGTCATGGCTTCCCCCAAAGAATCCTGGGAAGTATAGTTTGTGAAGGGTGCTGAGAGGAGACTCCTGTTCCACTGACAGAGCTCCAGTGGTCAGACTCGTTCTGATTGAAGGTCTGTGAGGGGAACAGGGCGTCTCCTAGCAACTCTCAGCACCCTTCACTAACTACCCTTCCCAGGATTCTTTGGGAGAAGCCATGACTGTCCAAAGTGAAATAAAGGCCTGGTGTGGATGTAGCCAAGGACAGCTTTGATTTAAATTTGGGTGGGGGGACTACATGTGCCTGCTATAGAATAAAAAGGTGGGGAAATGGTGAAAAGCAATGATACTGTTCACAATGTTTTCCTTTTGGAAAGGAAAGGGGCTTCCCTCTGTCCAGTGCCCACCCATCCAATCTCCTCCCCTCCCCTTCCTCCTACCTTCCCTGCCCCTCCCCCAGGTCAATGTTGGACTATCCACTTCCTGTGTAGCTTGGAAGAATTTGGTAACATGTGCCTCTGAGCATATGGTGGGTGGTGGCAACACCTGCAATCAGCCCAGATAATAGAAAGAAGACATGTGCTGTGCTGATCTCATTTTAGCAGGGAGGAAGCAACATTATTAAGACAATTGATATAGTTCAGATGGTCACTTTAAATATGTTTGATTTACTTTGCAATTTTAGTGGAGTTTCTTATAGTAAATCATTTTCTTTTGCTTCTGTTCCTGTGAATATGTGAAGTACAGCAACACTAAATTTACACTAAAAACACTCCAAAAATAAATGTGGAATAATGGCACTGACTATTCTACAGAATAGTCTCCAGTGGACATGAGGAGTGTCTCAATCTGCACAAGATAAAACAGTGGGAGGAGAAATATATTGTAGCAAAATTCTAGGTGTGCTCTATGTTTTTAATTGACTGTGCCCACCTTGCCTTAAATGAAGTGGTTTAAACATAGCAGGCTGAAAATATGCATCCTTTTTTCCATTGCTAGAGTCATTGCTGAAGTAGCAACATATGTAACCAGTCTAATTTTACATCAAACTGCAGTTTCAGATTCAACAGTTAATGCACCCAAAATAGAAATAGAACATAACCTCCAATTTGAAACACAAAAGGCTGTCTTCACCATCATATGACATTGACCAATAAAAGGGCTTTGAAATTAATAAAAACAAATTTGACACAGATTTCTAGGATAAATAATGAGGGAAATAAATTTTTCTAGATTAGATTCTCTGTTGAAACATTAGTAACACAAGAAAGAAGCAAAGTAAGAACACCAACAAACATACAAAAATATAATTCTCCATCTTTGGAGATGGTAGGTATTGCCACCACTCACCATATGCTCAGAGGCAAATTCTTCCAAGCTACACATCAAGTGGATTGAACTGTGAAAGAAAGACCAACCCAAATTGTGTTTGCATTTTGACAAATTTGTAAGGCAATACAATATCTCAGAGAGGAGGTCAGGTCTCCTGCTCCCCTGGTGCATTCACTATAGCTGCCCAATTTCCCTGCTTTTTAAAGTTGGATAGAAATATCTGTGGGCTATAGGTACGTACTTAAACTGCAAGGTTTTTTGCCTATTAGTGAAGTGAATTAAACATTCTGATTGAGAGATCTGTCCATAATACTTTAAAACATATTAGGCACAGATGTTGTAAAGGCAAATAATGTGTTGAAACAATCTGAACAATTAAAACAAATATACGGCAATTTTTAATTTTATTGCATAGACTAAATATGGCCCAGTGCCCCCCATGTATGCATATTGCATGCACACCAAAAGGGATGAATTACGTTATGAATTGTTTTTATGATATTGTATTATTCTTGCTATGGATGCTGCTTTGAAGTCACCTGGTGTTGAAAAGCGGCATACAAATATTCTAAATAAATAACTACAATGCATTGTGTTGTTTTATTTCTCATACTTTCTCTGAAAGCTGAAATTGAAGAGTTGGATTATATGGGCTCTACTGAGATGTTAAAAGGTTGCAACTCTATAAGCAACATTTATTAATATATATTTTCATGTTGAGCCGGTCCTATCCCAATGGTTTGGGAGGCAGTCCTCATCAAGGCTACACCAATGTTGACCATACTGGACATGATATTAAAAGTATGGATGCCACCAACATGGTAACCAGGCATCTAGTGCCTCCTTCCTCTGATTAGCTGCAGCATTCCTGTGTCCTGAAGTCATGATATTCTGCATTTCTGTACTCCTGAACCTTATAGCCCAACTTTGATGCAGACCAGGGAAATGCTCAGCACTACAGTTTTAGGAAATGGGTAAATTCTACTAGAGCGTATGAAGAGGGGATGTGGAGCTAGAAATATAGTTGTCCTCATTCAGTAACAGCTATGTACAGAGCATCATGTCTAATTTGGCCTTGCATAAGTCTCAACTCTAGAGGTTGTTGGAACAAGTTGTGTACCTGGGGGCTATCTAGAGTCCTACAGGCCTTGATGCTTACTTTGACTGTTGACATCAGTTCCTAGCCCAGATCTTCCAGTCACCTCTGTCTTTGCCTCTATTTCACCCCTGCCCAGCTCCATCCAACTCTGAAAAACTTAATTCTATTAACTCTGATCTTATTATTCTGGATGAGGTAAACTTCTCCCCGCTTCTAGCTCCTACTCGCACCTCCACACTGTCATCCCAAACCCTGGTAAATACTAAGGTAAATCAAGAAATATCTTTTGACTTTGCTTGTGAGGGAGAGGAGGAACTAATAAATAGTTTTCATACATTCACAGACAGTGAACAAACTGAGGTCATAAATAAAATGCAGAACCTGTTAAATAATCTTAGGGCTAAAAGGACATGCTCCAGATTTCTGGAGGATTATGAATTGAACTCACCACCAAACATTCAAGTTTCCCCTTTGAAAGTCCCCCAAAAGATACCGCCACATTGTTATACAAATGTTTGTAGACCTAGCATAACATGTGATGTAATAGTACACGAGTCCTCTAAATTAACCTGACAAACCCCACTAAGTACTGAAATCCTGACTCAAATCTGTGAAACATTCGAAACAATGTCAAACCCTAATCCCACGAAAATCAATTATTCACCTTGTAAATTCTATTCTTCCAAGAAACTTTTTGATCCTTCGAGTCCAATTACTAGTTCTTGCCAGGTTTCTGTTCCCACACCAAACTCTACATTCCTTTTTCTCTCCTGGAACATTGTAGGATGAAATGCTAAACAAAAGAATCCAGACTTTATTTCTTTTCTGAACAAATTTGATTTAATCTTTTTACAGGAGACGTGGAGATTACAAAAATTATTAGTGGATGGTTTTTCTTGCTTATGCTCATCTGCGTCCTATTCCCTACCTAACTCTAAAGGCAGACCCAAAGGAGGTCTAGCCATACTCATCTCCACTTCTGTAATAGCCCACTTTTTAAGTCTATCTGCTTGCAAAAATATTGCCCAGGCTGCTTTACTATCCTTTAGTACAATTTCTCTTCTGCTAGTTAATGTTTACATTCCTCCTCACTCTTCTAGGGCACAAACTGACCAGGACTGGGATGATCTTGCCAAATACTTAACATCACTTGAGGCTAAATTTCCTAGAGCGTTCTGTATTGTGATGGGTGACTTTAATGCCAGGTCTGGCCCCCACAATGATGCATTATTTGCATCAAACCTTTGGAGGGGCGAGGACATTACCCCTTACTTACCTCCATATGTCCGATCCTCTAAGGATCGCAAAATAAACTATGGGGGTATATGTTTAAATCGATTCCTTGCTAGTCACAACCTAATAATGCTAAATGGCCACAACCTGATTGATCCATGTGCGGAATTCACCTACACTTCCGGCCTAGGATGTAGCGTCATCGATTATGTTCTAATTTCGCATTTTCTGTTTGAGTTTATTCTAAACTTTTCCGTCGGCTGTAGACAGGACAACGATCATCTTCCCCTTACTTTTTCTATATATTTACCAGAAATGGGTCGATTGCTCCTTACCCACAATCCAATGGCCAATCCAAATTATTCCACTCACAAAAGGACTTTTTGGACTTCCACTGTAGCCTTAAAAGTGACCTCTTTTCTCAATTCTCCCTCAGCTTTGTCCTTGCAGAAGGAGATCAGTTTTGCCACTGATCCAAATTTAGCGCTGATAGCGTATAAATCCTTAACTTCAAACCTCAAAGCCATTATTACGACGTCACCATCCCTTTCAAGGGCTCTTTCCTTCTCTAGTACTCCCAGATGGTTTGATAAGGATTGCCTAGATGCCAAGAGACAGTTGAGACGGATATACCATCATTACCGACAGCTAAATCTAAATACCCTCCCCTCTGAGTATTTCACTATCAAAAAGAATTACAAGCAAATGATCGTCACCAAGAAAAGGCAGGTGATGCATGAAGACTGGAAAGCCTTAATCCAAGCTTCCAGGACAAAAAACTCGCAGTGTTTTGGGGGGATTGTTTCTGGCTCTATGAGACCACTAAATTCAGCCCCTTGCTGTCAGCTCTACACTGTGTCAGCAGTGCCGGTGGGGGGCTGGAAATTCCTGGGTGGTTGGCAGGGAAGCAAAGTCCTTAGCCGGCAGTCTGGCCATAAATCTGCCAGGTCTGGGAGGAGGGGAGCTGATAAGGGCCAGGCTGGTCCAAAGCGTACTTGCCGAGTCAGGAGTCCAGAAGTGAGGTCAGTAGAGGTCCGGGATCAAGTGCCAAGGGGTCAGTCCAAAAGAGGGTGCCAGGAAACTAGGAACACACAAGCCACGCCTGACGTTGCAGTCAGCAACAAGCTGCAGCCAAGGTGTGCCTTATAAAGAGCAAGGTTGACAGCAGGTGTGAGTCCTCAACGTTTGGGCCTTAAGGAGACAGGCCTGCCTCTCTTCTGCCTAACCTTCTGCTGTCTACGTTCTGCAGGTGAGGGGGGAGTATCCTGTTCACTGTCTGTGTCTGGCTGCAGGGCCTCTGCTGTATCTGGGGTGCTCTGCAGCTGAGGGGGAGAAGGAGCTGGATTCTCAGGAGGCTCCTCCATGTCACCTTCTGAGTCTGCTGCTCCTGGGTCTGCTGCTGTTACTCCCGAGTCGTCCTCATCTGAGGAGTCCTCTGACGGGGCCATGACACTTGCCACATTTCTCCATATCACTGGGAAAAATATTTTTCTGCTTGCAATGAGATTGTAAATGTGGATCATCTTGATAAACCAACAAATCTCCCCACATGGCCACCAGTAACCCAAAAAGAAATTGCTGTTCTGATTGCCTGCTTGAAATCCGGCCAAGCCCCTGGTCCCGATAATATTCTCTCTGAAATGCTGAAAGCCCACCAAGCTTGGTGGGCCCCTCGCAAATTTCTTTACTTTAATCAATAACTCGGGATGTATTCCTGAGTCATGGCTTGAATCCATAGTAATCCCCATATTCAAAAAAGGGAACCATGAGGACCCTGTAAATTATCGCCCAATTAGCCTCCTTTCCATCATCGGTAAACTTTACGCCTGTTATTTAAAAGGAAAACTTTCTTCTTGGTTAGAAGAGGAAAACATTCTCAGGAGGGAGCAGGCTGCTTTCAGGAAAGGGAGGTCTGGGATAGAGCATTGTGTGATCCTAAATCACTTAGCCGAAAAATATAAGAACCGTTGGGGAAATGGGTTGTTTGTTGCTTTTGTCGACTTGAAATCGGCCTTTGACTCCATCCCCAGGGAGTTACTATGGGGAAAATTTGCTAAATCTACAATTGACAAGAGACTCCTTTTTCTAATTAGTCGACTGCATCATCACACATCTTTTCGTGTTAGGTGTAGTCGTGAAGGACACCTTACAAATCCAATCAATACAACAAAAGGAGTAAGACAGGGTTGCATTCTTGCCCCGCTATTATTCAATTTTTTTATGAATGACTTGTCTCTTTACTGTCAATCCCCGGATTTTCACCCCCCCCAAACTAGCGAACCTGCATTGTCCATTGCTATTGTATGCAGACGACGCTGTTCTCTTATCCGTATCTAAAGTTGGTCTTAAACGCCTAATTAGATCTTTTATGAGTTATTGTCATGAAAATAAATTGATTATAAATTTCTCTAAAACTAAGATATTAGCTTTTGCTAAACACTCTCCTACTCATGAATGGACAATGAATTCCCACAAAATTGAACAGGTTTCACATTTTAAATACCTTGGGTTGTTATTTCATTCATCACTGTCTTGGACTTCCCATATTAGAGGAGCCATCTCTACCGCTCGAAATTCAGCTAATGGCATTCGAAGGTTCTTCTTCACTAAAGGAGGACAATATATCCCGGTAGCCACTAAGGTTTTCAGATCTAAAACTATTTCCCAACTTCTTTATGGGGTACCTTTATGGATTGGCGCTTTCAATCCTTCAATGGAGGCCGTTCTATCCCTATTTCTTAGACAAATTCTAGGTGTTCCTAGGTGTGTTCCATCGGCGGTCCTCAGGTTAGAAACTGGCCTAGCCTCACTTAAGTCCCAAGCCTGGATGGCTGCCCTAAATTTCTGGCTTAAAATGTCATATGAATATTCTTCTGGTTACCTCCACTTACTTTGGGAAGATCCTTTCATCTCAAAATGGGCCCAAACATTTACAAACTATCTTGCAAGTATTGGCCTTTCAATTGAACATCTGGCGTCTCAGGACCCAAAGTCAGCTAAGCTTTCAATCCTGACTCGTATCAGTGACATAGACTTTCAAAGTTCCATCACAGCTGCTACTTCGACCTGTTCCCCTATTCACTTTGGTTTAAGTTTTGCACCATTATTCAGTGTCCCCTATTTGGAATATCTCACGATCCCTAAATATCGTCTAGCCTTTATGAAGGCTAGATTCAACTGTCTCAATTCCGCCCTATTAGAAGGGAGATACCAGCGCATTCCCTATGCTAATCGCTAGTGCCCATGTGGTGCTAACGTCATAGAAACCTTATTCCATGTTGTCTTTGAGTGTTCTCTATATGATGACATTCGTTCTAAATTTATAACTCCTATTATAAATAAATTTCCTTATAAACCGCTTGACCGCTTACTCTTTTATCTTCTGTCAGCGGCTAGCAGCGATACTACCTTGTTAGTAGCTAAATATATTTTTGCGGCCCAATCAGCTCGGAGCGTATCTATCCCTTCAGATGTTCCCGCTACTCCTTAGTTTTATAATTGTTTTATTGTTACATAGTTTTTACTGTTTTATTATGATTGTTCCGCTATTCTATGTAACTGTTTTATTGTTCCATAGTTTTCTACTGTTTTATTTACTATGGTTGTGTCTTTGTACTTTTGTTGTAATTGTTCATGGCTTTATACATGGACGTTCTGGTCTACGACCGCAATAAAGACTTGATGATCCATCCAATTCCTTAGGGATGTGTCTTGCCTGTCAATTCTGAACGACAAAGAGAGAAAAGGTGAGGGAAAAGGCTTAAGAACTCCCAGTGTTCTGATCTCACTGTTAAGTGGGTGGAACGGAGATGAGTATCAGCAGGACATTTGACTCCTGATGCTTTGGATGAAATAACATATTTAGAAGGATACCATCCAAAATGCATTGTGAACTCAGTGTGTTTTATCTTCATTATTGTCTTATACTGGTTACATAATAAAATTGTCCCAACATTTGCCCTCTGCTTTTGCTTAGCCAATTGCCAGATGTAATAAGGACTATTTTTTTCTTACACACACTTGAGAATAGACTGTCTTATGAATAGGCATTCACGGTCATTAGCATCTCCGTCATTGCTGAACAACCTGCCTGAATGTGAGAAAATATAATGATGGAAATAAACAGTTTAAGGAAAAGCCTCTGGGTTGATTATCTTGGCTTAAGCATGATAGGAATATGTAAATCTCTGAATATTAAAACAAATCTCTTTGTGTGTGTGTGTGTGTGTGTGTGTGTGTGTGTGAGAGAGAGAGAGAGAGAGAGAGAGAGAGATGGGTCCTACTAGGCATAAAGAATCTGGCAAACTCTTCAGAACAAAAATGACAACAAATTTCCCAGCAGGCTAATCAGTGGCATAAACTCTTGATAGCTCTGCCAACACAAACCTTTAACTGAGAAGCATTGGCTTCCATGCACCTCATGCAGCCTTGCTTCTTTGGGCTTTAATTATCATCTGAAGAGAGAACACCATTCTGGGATAATGGGCCCATTGATTTTCATGAGACATTCAGCATATAAATAATTGCACATATATGCATGTGTGAGCTCTTTTAAGGTGCCCAGAAGATATTCACCCCCCCAAAAAAAACCATATCTGGAAATGTTTTACTCAGACAAAGACTAGTAGTATAATCAAAGCTAAAGATTTCACCATTACCTTTTGAATTTATCATTGTGCTAAAAATATGACAAAACTTTAATTCTTTCAATAAAGAAAATGGCTAGAATATTAAATTGTGGATCTCCCTAGGTAAGACTGTTCACTTTTGTAATGCATTTAGGAAAGAACTGGTGAGTAGGTAGGGCAAACCATTGGAAATACTATGTTCCAAAGTGAAAATTGGATCAAAACAAAGAAAATAAGTGAAATAGATTAAAGCAGCATCTGAGACGGCTTCTTCGGTGAGTGGGTAAATTAATGCAGAGTTTGCAAAAGGGTGTGATACCGATATCCAGGGAAATCATGATCATGGCAAATAAAGCAAGTATCAATCATGGAAAATCCAAACGAGAGTGCCTGGGGATATGGTGCCAGTCTGATTTTCTTACACCATTTGCACAAACAATTACAGAATTTAATCCTTGGAAATGAGCAGGATTTGATTAGCAGAAGTGAAAGTATTGAACTGTAGATGTAGTTTATACACTGTCAAGGATTGCTGAAGAAGTGAGCAGAATAGCTAATTGGAAATACTGGATCATTGAAGAAAAAAGCATCAAGGAAAGAACAAGACCAGGCAATGAGCTATGGGGAGGGGGAGGGATTTAGGGGCACCATTTTAGATATCAGTAGGAGCAGGGGAGGGGCAAAGAGATTATGGGGAGGGGGTAAGATTCAGCATGGGCCAAAGTCCCATTCTTGGACAAATTCAAGGTTACACTGCAGAAAAGCAACACATATTCAGAATGTTAGTTGCAAATGTTTTCTTTCTTTATAGCTCCTAGCCATAATTGAAATACTAATTTCTGTGAAGCAAAGGGAGTTGTGCCTTTGGCATACATACCTAGTGCGTAAGCCCCTTTAACTATAGCAGCAGACACTTTTTGTATTTATATGTTTGCTCTATTCATGTAAAAAGCAGGGGGTGGAGAGATCAAGTCATGTGTTGGTGATAGGCTTCAGCCAACCTCACACAAACCACAGTTGGGGATCAACATACAGCACAGGCAGCCTTAAGGGGCCAGAGACAGATTGTATGGTCAAAGATGGGCAGACTGATGGGCAGGTTCCAGACAGGCAGGCATGCAGGCAGGCTGACTGAAGACCTAACTTAGGTTGCAATCCAATACACACTTACCTGGGGGTAAGTCCCATTGAATCCAATGGGGTTTAGTTCTGAGTAGACATATATTGGACTGCAGCCTTAGATGTTAGGACTGTATATGGTCAAGTCGGTCCTGACTGACATTATTCAGGCTGGTTCTGAACTGTTGACCCAAACAGAGTCCTGGTGGCACAGGAGGTAAGCTGCTGGTGACAAGATTGTTGGAGGCCTCTTTCTGCCCAGCACTGAACAGCAGGTATAGGGCTCACATGGGAAGGAGAGCTGAACTAACACCCACATTACCTCCTGGTTCCTTATTGCCCCAGGCACTTAAAAGTGCCTGGAACAATGATGCACAAAACGGAAAGTGGGGGAAGGAGGAGGAGGAAGGTTTAGTCCAAATTGCACTTTACTAGGAGTAGGAATAGGTAAATTTGTCAGTTGTAGTTTCTCTCAGTTTCTCATTTTTCCAATCCTATGTTCAGTTATCTACATTTCCTCAATAGATTGTGATTTTGTAAAAAAAAACAAAAAAATGGGTTCTCATGAAAATTCACCAGCATTTTAATGCAAACTTCTACTAATATATACATTTTTCTTTGCAATTTTGCCTAATACAGATACGTTTGCAAAGCCATTTTCCCTAATATAATGCATTTTGGTTGTCACATATATATGTATTTTTATGCAGACTTTACCCTAATACATACATTTTTGTGCACACTGCTTGGTTTATTTGGCTGGAGAACTGCACTGCAAAAATTTAGAGCAGTGTGAATTTTAAAGGATGGCTGTGTTTCAGCTCCTATATTGTTTTGAAAAGTGTAAATTAGATTTGCTTTAAAATGTGAACTGAATTAAATTTCTACCCCATTCCTAACCAGGAGACATGGACATGCTAACCGGGATCTCCTTGTTCATTTCTCAAGTAACATGCATGGGATGGAATGTCATAATATTAGCATTTCCTTACCCACCTTAAATTGTAGCTAATATAACCCCCTCTAGGATGTACACCTTAACGTGGTGAGGGGGTTTTAGACCATTGAAAAACCTGAGAGCAATGCCGTCAGGAGTCTAGACCAAGAGGCTAGACTCCTACCAGGGGCATCCAAGGCGGAATGGTCAAAGCTGAGACACCAGACTAAGATGCATCCAAACTCAGAGGAAGGCAATGGTAAACCACCTCTGAATATCTCTTACCACGAAAACCCTATGAACAGAGTATCCAAAATGCAACATGAGATAGTGCTGGAAGATGAGACCCCCCAGGTCAGAAGGCACTCACTGAGCTACTTGGGAAGAACAAAGGACAAGTACGAGTAGCGCTGTGACTACTGATGCAGCTGGGTCAAAGCCGAAAATAAGCCCAGAGGCTGATGCACACAGATGCAAAAGGAGAGTCCGGAGTTGTACAACATACACAATAGAAACATGGAATGTAAGAAGCATGAACCAGGGAAAGTTAGAAATTGTCAAGCAAGAAATGGAATGCATCAGCATTACAATACTTGGCATGAGTGAATTAAAATGGACGAGAATGGGACATTTTCAATCGGGCAACTACAAAATATTGTATGCAGGAAATGAGAAATTAAGAAGAAATGGGGTTGCTTTAATAGTGAGAAGTGATGTAGCAAAAGCAATTAGGAGCTATAATGCAAGGTCTGACAGAGTGATATCAATGAGATTAAATGGGAAACCTATTAACATAACCATCATCCAAGTCTATGCTTCAACGGCAAATGCAGAAGAGGAAGAATTGGAGAGATTTTATGCAGAAGTCATTAATCAAAATGGAGACAATAGTCAAGAAATCAGAAGAAGGCTAGGACTGGGGAGGGCTGCTATGAGAGAACTAGTAAAGGTCCTCAAATGCAAAGATGTATCACTGAACACCAAAGTCAGGATCATTCAGACCATGGTATTCCCGATCTCTATGTATGGATGTGAAAGTTGGACAGTGAAAAAGGTGGATAAGAGAAATATCAATTCATTTGAAATGTGGTGTTGGAGGAGAGCTTTGTGCATACCATGGACTGTGAAAAGGACAAATAATTGGATGTTAGAACAAATTAAACCAGAACTATCACTAGAAGCTAAAATGATGAAACTGAGGTTATCATACTTTGGACACGTCATCAGAAGACATGATTCACTAGAAAAGACTTTAATGCTGGGAAAAACAGAAGGGAGTAGAAAAAGAGGAAGACCAAACAAGAGATGGATTGATTCCATAAAGGAAGTCACAGACCTGAACTTAAAAGATCTGAACAGGGTGGTCCACGACAGATGCTATTGGAGGTCACTGATTCATAGGGTCACCATAAGTCATAACTGACTCAAAGGCACATAACAACAACAAATAAAATGGGACACGGGCAGGGAATAATTATAATATTATTATTATGAATATCCCACCGTCATGCATGATTATTCATGACAAGCTTTATTTCAATGACATAATACCAAAGAGATGCAAAGGAAGATATAGGTTAGTGTGCCCACAATTCTTCCCATAGCATGCAGTTTGGGTCTTAATTTAAGCTATGTGGATATATTCCTCCTGGTGGCAGCTTTCCCAGCTCCGTCAGACCTTGTATCCATCTCATGAAGGCCAGGCTGAAAAAGAAGAGTCAAAGAAATAGCTTCGCTTTGGGTGCCACGTTAACTTTGAATGCTACATTAGGGTCCAGTATCTTGATCCTCCATTTAATTTGGGGCGTGGGGAAACGACTGCAAAACATCTGTATAAGAAAACTGAAACAAGGACCTAAGAAGGAGTGTGTCTTTAAGGAAAAATGCTATCTGCCTTTTACATTCCCTGCTTTGTCAATTCAATTCACTTTGCCACACCATAAAAAGGCCTGGCTGTCTTTTAAATTCTGTCACTTGCGCTACTCGCTTCAATGGCTTTTCACTTGCTAAGTCATTCCATAGGGTTATTGCTCTTCCAGGGAAATATTTCAATTCACATTAAACAGTAATATTCTGAGATACGAGGCAGGCTTTCAGCAGCATCTAATTCCCTCTGTTCTTGTCCTGAGACACCACCAACTCCTCTGAACACATTTGTCTCATTCACGTGTGGAAATATTCCTCCTGGCAGCAGCTTTCCCCACTCCTCCAGACCTTGTATCCATCTTGCGCAGACCAGGCTGACAATGATGAGTCTGCATATAGCTTAGCTTTGGGTGACAGACGTCCCATCTATTATTTGTACCTAGCGCTGTAGTTATACAGGGCGTTTTACAGCACAAGTGATCTTGGCTGTATCCCAAGAGCATGGCAGCCTATTTATTCCTTGGCTCTGGCAAAGCATAAGTTATAGACTGAATGCTTTGTTTATTATAATGCAAAATTAGGGCTGGTGTATAAAAATATCGGCTCACCTGGTGTGAATAAATCCTGTTTGTTTAAACTGTGTTTTAATAATTCCTGTGTCATGTATTCCGTCATTTCTATTGTAATGTACATTGTAATGTGTTTGATGGGGAAGTCTTCTGTCTGGTCAGGTGAAAATTGGTTTAACTGTCACTGGGGACCTTAACCAACAGCTGAGGGAGTTGGAGATCATAGAACTCTAGTAGATGTAAAAGAACAATAGATGGTATGCATGTTCTGGTTGGCAGTTGCAGTTAGTGTGTTTGGCTGAGACTAAATTGGAGGGCAGAAGAAGTGAATATATAGCTGGGTGCTAGTTAGTCAGGGTCAATCTTTGTAGGTTGGGGCTTGGTGTTTGTGATGGACAGCCAGAAGAAGAAGACAACAAAGGAAGAGGATCAAAGAAGAGGATGGCTTGAGGGAATAGCAGAGTGGCTTGATCCCGTGTCTCTTGGGTGTAAAGGGCCAGCTAAAGTTCACCCCCACAGGGAGTGGCTCAGGGGTTACGTGCCCTGCCACCTGTGCAGCCGTAGGTAAGTTGCATAGTCCCAAGGAGCCCAGTTGCCCCCCTGCTGGCAGTTGCAGACAAGGAAGGGGCTGACATGTGCAGCTGTGGCAAGCTGAGCAGGCCCTCACCAGCTGGGGAGGACTAGCCTCAGAGGGAGGCAATGGTAAACCCCCTCTGAATGCTGCTTACCATGAAAACCCTATTCATAGAGTAGCCGTAAGTCAGGATCGACTTGAAGGCAGTCCATTTTTCAAGAGTCAATCTATGTATTACCCAGAATGTGATGATGTACTAAGGTTGTAGAATTCTGGACTGCACTACTTCAGACTGCAGGTGAAGGTTCATATTTTTGAATATGAAAAGAATAACTCCTTGCATGTAATATTATTATTTATTGAATTTATAATCTGCCCTTCATCCCAAAGGAGCCCAGGGTGGCAAACATCAACAAAACAATTTAACACAAAAAAGAAAGGCTTACTGAAAGCTTAGCCCTTTCCCTGCTAGGCTAGCACATTTCATCCAGTCAGTTTTGTTGTTAATTTGTGAAAGTGTTGAGAAATATCACTCCCTCATCTGCAATCTGAGGGGGGTACATTCTAGAATGGTATCCCCTCATTCTGCATAATGTGTAGACCAGTTCTTAACTATGGGGCGCATCTGTGGAGCAGACACCTATTCAGGGTCTTTCCCCTCAAAGTATCACCTTTAATTCAAAACGAAACAATTTGGTCTACATTGTTTACTTGTGAAAAGCTAAAGAGAAGGCTGAAGGCAATATTCTGTCCAATTGTTCTGCAAGACAGCACTAGTTTATACATGTCTACTCAAAAGTAAGTCCCATTGAGTTCAATAGGGCTTACTCCCAGGACACTGTGAATTAAACCCCATTGACCTCAAGTAGGCATGTATAGGATTCCACTGTATGTTATATTAAGGCTTGTTTTAAAATTCTTTTGCAAACTGCTCTGTGAACCTTTGGATGAAGAATAATGTTAAAAGTTTATTAAATATTTAATCAATGTAACGTTGTATTAAACTACTTGTTTTAGACACATTAGATTTTCACATAGATTTATGATAATGAATTAATACTCTGCACAGACTGTCCTTAGGTTCCAGGACCACAAAATGTTTGGCTACAACATCCTGCCCTAACCTGGTGCCCCCCAGATATTTTAAGCTACAACTCCCATAAGAAGAGCCCTACTGGATCAGGCGAGTGGCTTATCTATCTATCTATCTATCTATCTATCTATCTATCTATCTATCTATCTATCTATCTATCTATCTATCTATCTATCTATCAAATTTGTTAGTTGCTTTTCTTCACAAAAATGAACCTAAAGCAACTTACAATCAATAAAAAAAGTTAAAACCGGTATAAAAACTTAAACAAAATAATTTTTTTAAAGATCTCACAGTGGCCAACCAGATGCCCATGGGAAGCCTGTAAGCAGGACCTGAGTGCAAGAGCACTCTCCCCACCAGCAGTTTCCAGCAACTGGTATCGGAAGCATACTGCCTCCAGCTATGAAGGCTGAACATAGCCATCATGGCTAATAACCACTAATAGTCTTATCCTCCGTTAATTTGTCTAATCCTCTTTTAAAGCCATCCAAGTTGGTGGCCATCAATGCCACCATAGTTTAACTATGTGCTGTGTGAAGAAGTAATTTATTTTGTCTATCCTGAATCTTCCAACATTCAGCTTCATTGGATGTCCACAAGTTCTAGTGTTATGAGAGAGAAAAACTTTTCTCCATCCATTTTCTCCATGCCATTCATAATTGTATACTCTTCTGTCATGTCACCTCTTACTCGCCTTTTCTCTAAACTAAAAAGCTCCAAATGCTGCAACCTTTCCTCATAGGGGAGTCACTCCCATCATCCCTGGCAAGCATGGCATTGCTGGCTGGGGCTGATGGGAGTTGTAGTCCAAAACATGTGAAGGGCATCAGGTTGGGGAAGGCCAGGTTACAAGCTTGGACTAGGGTTGCCAGGCCCAGGGCCTGAGGATGATTCTGTATTTTTAAGAGAAGAGAAAATTCAGCCAAGTGCAGGTTTTCTTGCAAAACTATAATGGGAAAAACCACAAGATGAAAATCTCCCTTCTCCCTGCACAACTTTCAAAGATACAGAAGACCTCTTGGTTGCCAGGTCTCCGGCAATACTTTGTTTAAACTGGAGGATCTCCGGCTTTTCATTGGTGGCCTCAGCCACGCATGCGTGATTGACACACGCATACGTTTGGCTGTGGCTGGCCGCTTTCCCGCCCTCTTTCAGTCAGGCAGTCGCAGGCAGGGACTAGAGACGAGGAGGACTGAGCGCCGCCGCCCCTGCAGGGACCCCCAGCAGCAGCCCCTGCCTGCTCCCGCCACCCACAGAAGTACAGGTGAGGGTGATGGGTGGAGGCGAGTGGTGGCAGTGGAGGCCAGGCTGGGCCGGCTCCTTCTTAGCCCCGGTCTGGAGCCAGTTCCCCTGGGGCTCAGCAGTCTCTGGCTGGGGGAAAGGACGGCCGGCCGCTTCACCCCTCCTGCTGTGGGTGCCGCTGGGCGGCAGCGGCCGCGATGGGACTCAGCAGACTCTGGCTGGGGGGGCCTATCGCGGCCGCTGCTGCCCAGCGGCGCCCACAGCAGGAGGGGTGAAGCCACCGTCCGTCCTTTCCTGAGCAGGGGAACTGGCCCCGGGGCTAAGAAGGAGCCGGCCCTGGCCGGCCTCCACTCCTGCTGAGGCTGCCCAGCCGCGTGGGCCCCATCTCCTAGCCACCGCTGCCGAGACGGGGCCCACGCGGCCTAGCAGCCTCAGCAGGAGCCGTGGAGGGCAGGCCGGGCCAGCTCCTTCTTAGCCCCGGAGCTCCTGCTCTGGAAAGGACAGCCGGCGGCTTCACCCATCCTCCCTCTGGCTGGGGGGGCCCATCCCAGGAATGTACCAAAAAGCATATAAAATCTGTATTTTACTGAAAGTGTGTCGGGAAAAAATGGCATATTTTAGGCTAAAAATGCATGCATACACCAATTAGTATTTGATGTAAAGCATTTAGAAGTTTCTTATGATTAAGCAGTACACAAATGTCATTAAATGAACAATGCCCACAATAAGGTAATAAATAAGGCAAAATGCCCACAACATGCCTATTTAAAAAAATACAAAAATGAAATGCATTCTGTGCATTAAAAAAATCACAAATTTATATGGAAACAGGACAGAAAATATTTAGGAATGAAGGTATGTGAAACTGGGTTAGGCCAGAAATAGACTGATCTAGCCATCCTTCATAAAGGGCAAAGTGTTTGGATCTTTTTCGTGTACAAAAAAGTCAACTAAGTGTGTGTGTGCAAGGGAGGGGGGCATAATAAAGATTATGCATGATGTGGGGAAGTTCATTTCCCTCTCTCACAGTACTAGAACTTCAGACATTCAATGAAATTAACTAGCAGAACTTCAGGACAGACAGAAGAAAATCTTGAATAAACATATTCTTTAAAAAGAAAAGACCTCCACACATCTTCATACCAACCCTGTGAGGTAGGCTAGGCTGAGAGCTTCATGGCCCAGCAGGGATTTGATCCTGGGGTGTTCCAACCTCACTGAATCTCATATAGAGTGGTTAACTGGTTAGTGCGTGGGGTGGGTGTGTTCTTGTCCAGATACATTAGCCCTCCTTAGACCGGGGCTTAATCAGAGTCAGTGCTCAACCCCTAAACCACTTTTCCATGACAGTGCTCAGCTATGGCAGTAGTGAAGCAAAGTACCTCTGAGGGTGTGCAGAGTGCATTTCTTTTGCTGCTAAGTGATTATAGCCACCCTCAGCCATACATTAAGAACTAGGCCAAAGGGCATCCTGGTCAGAGGGTATAAGCTTTCCAACATGCTCAAAACCTTGGCGCCTCTCGTTATAGAAATAAAACCCACTGTGCTTGAACATAAACAGTCCTTTTTAAAACAGGAGGTGGCTTGAGAGAGATTTCGCTTGCTGTGGTGTGGGCACACACATGCACACTTCTTTCTTCCTACTGTCACTTCTGACAGAGCTGGCAGTAGGTGAACATAAAGCCAAAAGCAAGCTGGACACCCTTCTTTTCATTCTTTCTCTCACCCTCTTTTCTTTATCACCTCTCATTTGTCTGGCCTTCCCTAATAAAGGCCATGTCAAGTTACTGAACTGTAGAGAACTGCTAAGGATACACAACAGCTTTTGCAAAACTGAGTTTATTATGGAAACCTGATTCTTAGCTGATCTTTTGCCACTGGTCCTTGAACTCATTGGAGCTGGTGAATGTCACCTGGCAATTTACAGTGTGGCAGAGATTGCCTCCTTGCATCCAACTACAGAGCCAGAAACTTCAGCAAAGCACCCAAGAGATTCATCCCAATCTACTTTCTGCCCACTTGGTCCTGCCCTGTAGCTAGCGTGGGGCAAATGGGTGCACTGCCCTCCCCTAGAGCTGTGTTTTTCTCCCCACCCCCACCTCATTTTTTTTTAAAAAAATGTGTTTTTAATTTGTGACATGACAGTCTCCATTTAAATAATGACAGCTTGTTTTAAGAACAGGAGCAATTTAAGAATAGGACCCTCTGAAAAATTCAGTGAATAAGGTAGAGCGAGTGCACAACAAAAGCTTCATCTAGAAGAGCCCCCCAAACTATGCTCATTCAAGACTTTTCCCTGACTGAGGGTGGATTTTTCATTATCACAATCACCCTATAATTAAGGGATCCAGAAAACAAGCTTATATAGTAACATGGCCATTGAGGAATTAAATATTAGAACTTTGTATTATGGATTGAGAGCCAGTATGGTGTAGTGGTTAGAGTATTGGACTAAAACCTGGGAGACCAGGGTTCGAATCCCCACACAGCCATGAAGCTCCCTGGGTGACCTTGGGCCAGTCACTGCCTCTCAGACTCAGAGGAAGGCAATAGTAAACCACCTCTGTCTGAATACTGCTTACCATGAAGACCCTATCTGGGATCAACTTGAAGGTAGTCCATTTCCATTTTGCATCACCCTAAGCTTGTGAGAAAGAATGACCTTGTCACTTCAGATGGACTTAGGAACACCCTATTTTAGGTAAGATTTCTATTTTAATCTCCAATCAGAGAATTTTTTTTGAATGGTATGCTCCAAGCAACTGTGGTTGATACAATGTATCATGTTTAATGATGTCACTAGGGCCCGCCACGTGACATCACTAGGCCCGCCCCATGATGTCACTATGTCATGGCCCCGTCAGAGGACTCCTCAGATGAGGACGACTTGGGAGTAACAGCAGCAGACCCAGGAGCAGCAGGAGACACGGAGGAGCCTCCTGAGAATCCAGCTCCTTCTGCCCCTCAGCTGCAGAGCACCCCAGGGACAGCAGAGGCCCTGCAGCCAGACACAGACAGTGAACAGGATACTCCCCCCTCACCTGCAGAACGTAGACAGCAGAAGGTCAGGCAAAAGAGAGGCAGGCCTGTCTCCTTAAGGCCCAAACACTGAGGGCTCACACCTGCTGTCCATCCTGCTCTTTATAAGGCACACCTTGGCTGCAGCCTGTTGCTGACTGCAATGTCAGGCGTGGCTTTGTGTAGACCTAGTTTCCCTGCAGCATCTCTTTGACTGACCTCCTTGGCGATTGATCCCGAACCTCCACTGACCTCGCTTCTGGACTTCTGACTCGGCAAGTACGCTTCGGATAGGCCTGGCAGATTTACAACCCGACTGCTGGCTAAGGACTTTCCTTCCCTGCCAAAGACCCAGGAATTTCCAGGCCCCCCCTGACACTGCTGATGCAGTGTAGAGCTGACACACTAGGGCCCTCCCCCATTTTCTCAGGTTTTTGAATGGCTCTGACCTGGCAACCCTAGTCTTCTGTATCTTTAAAAGTTGTGCAGAGGGAAGGGAGAATTTCACCTTGTGATTTTTCCCATTACAGTATTGCAAGAAAACCTGTACTTCGCTGAATTTTCTCTTTTAAAGATACAGAATCATTCTCAGGCCCTGAGCTTGGCAACCCTAGCTTGGATGTACCACGAAAAGTTGCAAAAGGTGCTCCATGCAATGCTCTGTTTTCCAGTGTTAGCTGGCCCTATAAACAGGTTTTGGTGCTCAGAGTCTTAACAGATCCCTTTAGCTAAGTCAGTTTCTGTTAAACAATCATAAATGTACTGACTCCAACATTTTAAAAAAATGCTCCCTTTCCCTTTTCACTTCTCTGTTGTCATAGCGACTGTTCTGAGAGGAAAAATGACTTGCCAAAGGCAAAATGGGCTGTGGTGCGTAGGGAGAACATAGCTTGAGGCTATGCAGAGGCCCTGGTGTTGCCTTCCAAAACAAGTGTTGTGGAGTGCAGTATAGATGCACAGAAAATCGTTCATATAAATGCTCCATGTCCCTAAGATGAACCCAAGGCTGTAATGATAGACATTTTGAAAGAATATGGGCATTAATTAAGACCTTCCTCTCTTGCTGAAGATCTCATAGCCACTGTAGAATAATATTTGTAATTATTTGTAGTGGCAATTACAGAAGACTTTACCCTGGGAGGCCTGCCAGGCAGCAAATGAAAACATTTTTATTTACTCAGAATTTTGGCATGTGAATTCTGCTCCCAGTGTTATGTCTCCCCCCCCCCCACACACACACCCCTGCAGCTGAATCTCTAGTTTTGCTTGGATCTTTTAAATATTTCTTTCTGGGATGGCTAACATCTCCATTTTGGGAGGGAATTATATTCTCCAGGCAGTGTTCCTGCTGTGGATGGGCAATGTACTTTGATCAACAAAGCAGCCTACACAGACACAATCAGACTCTACAGTACAGACAGGACCACAGCGTTACTGTTGATGTACCTCATGCAGGAGGGCCCATGTCTCTTTTCTTTTTTGAGGCCCAGAACAAACTTGTAACATGTGTCCCTTCCCATCCCACATCATTCAGTCTCATGACTCCTTAAAGAGAAGTTCCTATTTTAATTCCTAAATTATATTTTCTACATTTCTGAAATTACGTCATGACCCACACTGGGGCTTTTCTACCATGCTCCCAAGACATCCCTGTCATTTTCACTTTCTTTCTTTTTCCTTTTTTTGCTATTTTTGTTTAATGTGACATCCACTCTGTAGAAGAATTCTACAACGCATTAAAGTTTTGTAAATGTCTTTGGTCATAAATAATAAAGATACTATCCTGTTGATGTTTTGATTATTTTTATTCTAATGTACCAATGTGACTGCAAACCAATTCAGTTTAAAGCTTTTTCCCCCTGGACTTTTTCATGAAACATTTCTAGATTCAACTTCTCTTGCAAGGTAACACTTGATAGACAAAACACCTAGGTGGCTTGATTGGTATTGCCCATTGTAGAATGCATGCAACATGCATTTTGATTAGGGTTAATTTGCTAGAATGTCCTCCAGCTTCTGCCAGAATCACTGTTGGCATACAGAAAATCTGCAAGGCGATGCATATTTCACTGAAAAATTTGTAGCATTTTAAAAATATAAACCTCAAATAAGATAAATGAAGATAGCTCACATCCTTTCCCAAAAGTAAACTTGTGGATTTTTTTTTAAGATGCAACATCTTACAAGGAAAAGTCTATGAAACATCTGTACATTTTTGAAGCTTCTGACCTAAGGTTCTAGTCAGTGTCACATATGTTAGGGCTGAATGGAATGTAGAACAAATGTTAATGGTTGCTTTGATCTACAGTTCAGTCTAAATTCCCTTCTCATGGCAATAGGATTGCAGCCTGGTTCAGGCTAGGGATCCTTGGATCTTCAGGCCCTGGTAAAGTATACCGACCCACCTCCTCCATGTTTGGTCCCTGAGCCCATACGTTTGGGCATGCCTGGGGCATTGCATGAACTCAAAGAGAGATGAATCACTGAAGTGCAACATTTTCCAAATTAATTCATCTTAAAAAAAAAAGTTATTTCCCTTCAAAATGTTAGCACCAATAGGAAACAAAAACAAATATTTTGCAGGCCAGATTTGGCCTGTAAGTTTCCAACTGGCAATCTCTGCTTTATTTAAAGGATTTCCATTTTACTTAAATGTTTAACAGTACATTGTTCTATGTACCCTGGTAGAAAATGACTTTTAATTCAAAAAACAAACAAGAGCGTAACTGAAACAAACCTCAAAAGACATATCAAAAGAAAAAAACTAGATGAAATATGGGACACTTACCAAATGGTCTAAGGCAGGGCCGGGAAACCTACAGCCCTCCAGGTGTTGGAAGACTCCAATTCCCATCAGCCTGGCCAGTCTGGCCAATTGTCAGGGATGATGGGAGTTCTCAAGGTGGTCAAGAAGGTGGCGGTGGTCCAACTTCAGGCATGCTTAGAGGAGGCTGAATATCTGGATCCATTTCAGACATGGCACTGACACGGCTTTGTTTGCCCTGGTTGATGACATTTGTCAGGAGAGAGATGGGGGGAGTGCAACCCTGCTTGTTCTTCTGGATCTGTTGGTGGCTTTTGATGCCATTCACCATGATATCCTTCTGGAGCGGCTCAGAGAGGTAGGGGTTGGAGGCACTGTACGTCAGTGGTTCTGCTCCTACCTCCAGGAATGTTTCCAAAAGGCAGTTGTGGGAGGCTGCTGTTTGACACCATGGGAGCTTTTCTATATTATCCCACAAGTTTCCATCTTGTCCCCCATGCTATTTAACATCTACATGAAGCCACTGGGAGCTGTCATGAGGCATTTTGGAGTGAAGTCTCATCAATATGCACATGACATCCAGTTCTGTCTCTCTGTTCTATCTGAATCGGGAGAGGCAGGTGAGGTGCTGGACAGATGTCTGGAGACAGTGATGGGCTGGATGTGGGTCAATAAACTGAAACTGAATCCTGAAAAGACAGAGGTGTTATGTGTTCCAGGTTCTCAAGTCCAGGAAGTGGGAAGACAGCCTGTTTTTGATGGGATTGCACCGCTCTGAAAGGAGAAGGTTTGTAGCTTGGGGGTACTCCTGGATCCAATATTATCACTTGAGGCCCAGGTGGCCTTGGTGGTTTGGAGTGCCTATTTCCAGCTACAGCTGGTTCGCCAACTATGGCCCCTTTTGGACAGAGTCAATTTGGTCACGGTACTCCATGCTCTAGTAACTTCCAGGTTGGGTTATTTCAACATGCTCTGTGTGGGGGCTGCTCTTGAAAACGACTTGGAAACTCAGAAACTTCAGTTGGTCCAAAATGCAGCAGCCAGATTACTGGCTGGGGTTATTTTTAGAATTCATATAACCCCTGTTCTAAAACAGCTGCATTGTTCATTTCCAGGCCCAATATAAGGTGCTTTCGCGTGTATATAAACCCTTAAATGACTCAGGCCCCAAATATCTGAGAGACCGCCTTCTTCCCTGCAGACCCTCTCAGGTGTTAAGATCAGCAGAGGGGGCCTTCTTGGTAGTTCCATCGCCCTCAGAGGTTTGGGGGTGGCTGGCTCAGGAGAGAAAGCCCCAAGTTGTGGATCTCCTCTTCACAGAGGTTCACCTGGTGCCTTTGCTGTACACGTTTTGGCAAATGCTGAAGACACACCTCTTTACCCTGGCTTTGGAACTTGAGATGTATGTTTTAGGACCAATGCTATTCTTGTGAATGCAATTTGTTTTAATTGCTTTTAATACTGAATTGTAGACTTATGTAACCTGCCCTGGGACCTGCTGGTGAAGGGCAGGTAATAATAAGGATAATAGTAATTGTCTAGCAACATCAGGAGGGCCACAGTTTCCCCATTCCTGGTCTAAGGAGTTCACATGGGAGAGTTAAAAGATCCACTTATATAACATTAAACAACAGTCTTGATTTTTAAAAACCTGAAAAGATTAAAATGTATATGCAAGACAAAAGAATGCATTTATCTGTTTATAGGAACATAAGTCATAAAAGTATCAAATATACATAATACAAACCCCAATAATTTTTTTTAAAAGGGTATGTGACTAATGGCAAAGCTATAACCCATATTGTTGAAAATACCTCTATATAACTACAACCATCAAAGGACATTGCCTATTGTGCCATTGTATTATATATGCATTATTGTTGTTAGGGCGGATGGAAGGTCTTCTGTATTCTTTGCCCTGGATGTCCTCGTTCCATATGTTGTTTTCAAATGTTTTTAATGCTGTATTTTAAAATGGTTGTAAATCAACCTTGGACCTTTGGGTGAAGGGCAGCTAATTAATGATGATGATGATTGTCCCAGATCTGAACAGATCGAGCCCTTTCAGAAGGATTAAAGTTGCACAAATCAACTGTTCAGGAGAAGAAGTGGGGGGCTAGGTTAAGCCACTCACTTTTCCCTTCCTTGCCCAACAGCCGATTGGTGGAATTTTCAGCTGTTTAGGGCTACTTGTGCATCCAGGATAACAACCGTTACTTTTCAACAGCCCATGTTCCCTTGTTTCTGAATGGTAAAGTTTTCATTTTGTGTTTGTCCCATGGTTCAAGTGTACAAATAAAAAATGTATTTAAAAAAATGAGCCATTAGTTACTAGTATCACCACTGTTACATGTCTGGCACCACTGTACCTTCCCCCATTACTTCTCAATAGCTGGCCATTGCTTGCAACCAAGTCCTTTCCCTTGTTATTTTTCAATAGCTGGCATTGGCCTATTTCTTACACAAAAATATTTAATCTGTGATCAATCATAAGTGTGTGATTGAAAAGGAAATGTAAACAGTAATGAGCTCGTGTTCAAACGTATGCTTGATGCAAGAACACAACTCAGTTGCACATTTTGCCATGGGGATGGGCGTTGCATGACAGTACCAGGGAATCAATCACTGTATTATAAGCCAGGTGGAACCCCAGAGGCAGACTCACTTCCACCTGGTTGTGGAAGAGCCATTTTCTTTATTATTACCTTTATATCCCACCTTTCCCCCTAAGAAGCTTGAGATGGTATACACAGTCCCCCCACTCTAGTTTTATCCTCACAACAACCCTGTGTGGCAGGTTAGGTCGAGAGATAGCGACTGGTCCAAGGCCACCCAGCAAGCTTCATGGCTGAGTTGGGATTTGAACCCCTGGCCTCCCAGTCATAGTCCAACACTCTGCCCACTACACCACACTGGCAATGCCTCGGCAGTGCTATAGTGTGTCAAGTCTTACCCAATTCCTCTCCTCTGGCTATGGCAAACAAGCTGCTTGAACCTGCAGCTAAAGAGCAGCAGCTGCCTTGTCACTCAGTCCAGCCCTTTGCAGCTGGCACTAGATCCAAGTTGCATCCAAAGTTGTCCGTGACTTTTTAGCTGACTTCTAACAGAGCTGGCTTTGTCTCATCTTCATTGTCACTTCCTCTTTCATTTCCCCCCCCAGCTCAACTCTCTCTTCTACAATTTCTCAACTCCTCTTTTTTTCAACTATATTGGAAAGCACTTTGGCCCCTTTCTCCAAAAGCCTCCCTTCCCATCGGCTCAGATGAAGTTTTGTTCCACTGCCCAGATTAGAGGAGAGTGTTTATACTATCTGTTTTCTACACACAGTCCCATTCCGGTCCCAACCATGCCCGACAGCTCTTTGGCGTGGACAAACAGTATTACGTGAACCAGACATCCCCACAATCATGTAGCTTATGTGCTTTTGTGTATTTTGTGTTGTTAAAGCTGAATTTAGCTCCATCTCATTAGCATGAAATGCCACTTACAAAAACAGACATGATTGTTGCTACCAAGAAAACAAGCTAAACATAGGAGCAGAGACAGATTGGCCCAGCAACATTGTCAAGCGAGCAAGAGAGAGAGATGCAGAGAGATCTGGCTTTTTGGTCAGGGCAACATGCATACATGTGCATGTTGTTGGTCTGACTTAGAGGCAAACGCGGTCATCATGCGTAGCTGTAAGGAACAAGGGTGCTATTCCTTGACGCGTGCCAGCTATACACTATGCAAGTAACAAGGGCTGCCTTTTGCCAGCTTTGGCTGGTAAGGCAAGCTGCAGGTGTTTCTTGACTGGGATAGCCTAACCACTGTTGTCCACATACTGGTAACCTCCAGGCTGGATTTCTGCAGCACACTCTTTTGGGGGGGGGGATGAGGTGCACTGAGCATTTGAAATTCAGTTGCTGCTGGTGGTTTTATTTGTAACTGAATTCTGTGTTGTTATTTTTTATGCTGTTTTCTTTAATTAAATTTTGGGTTGGGTTGACTGTCATCCCCCCCCCGGAATCCCCTTCAGGATGGTGCTACATTATTATGTAACATTATTCTTCAGGCGGTACAGAAACAGAAGAACTCTCAGGTGCACATGAACAGGGCAAGGTTTCTAAACGGGTTTTTTTGGTAATGTTTTTACTTTAAAGTTCCTGTGGCAAAGATATGAGGGGGAAAATAATAGCTGAAAAGAATGGAGAAATATAATTGAAGCTTGTCACTGTTAAAGATCAGAAGTGGAGAAGGATAGCAGAAAGATGTGGCATCCTGGGCAACTCAGGCTCAACATCTCTGCATTGCTTGTGGGCACGGAAGGATTTCTTTAGGCTCATTGTCTCAATTCATTGGGGACAGGTTTTATTTTCTACTACCTGCCGCTGGTAAATTACAGTCCTTGTTTTGCATTTGGGCAGTAGAGTTTGGTCCATTAGGGTGAATGGAGCCAACCTGCCTACCCTCAGCTGGCCCCTACCTGCCTTACTTACAGCCAGTCAGAGCATGGCTCTGTTTGTCATTGACTCTAGCTCTACTAACTGTGGGTTTCCCTGCCTTCCAACCAGTCCCAATGGACACCAGCCACCACATAGGACATCTCTTCCTATTTTAGTTAAAGCCTTGTTCTCAGTGTAATTGTGGCTGCATGACGTATCATGGCATTTTTTAAATTAAAAAATACCACATTATTTTAATCCTGATGAGCTCTGAAGCAAATGCCTCTTGTATTATCTTCACAGTTTTTGAACTTTATCTTTAGATCTGTATTAGCATCATGTTCCAAGAAATCTGCAGTTGCAATGTATCAGTAAGCTTTTTATAGCCCCACCGAGATAAGTCTTAGCTCCTTTAATCTTCTTGTCTATCAGATCTTGCCAATGTTATATTCTGTTCTGGTACACATAACACTCTTAGAAGAAGAGAGAAAATTTACTTGTGGGCATGCTGTCACATAACAATATTCTGACCGACCTGCCCACCTGTATGGAGGACTGCCTCCAAGTTCTGATGTCAAGCTTGAGTTTCAAAGGAATATTTACATAGAGTTGCAAGCTTTACAGCACAATCCTAGGCATATTTACTGGGAAGTGAGTCCCATTTATTTCAATGCAATATACTCTCTAGATCAGGGGTAACCAATGTGGAACACTTCAGATGTTGCTGGATGAGAACGGCCATCATCCCTAACCATTGGACATACTGGCTGGGGCTGATGGGAGTTGTAGTCCAGCAACATCCAGAGGGCACCATGCTTGCCAACCCTGAACTCACACTATCAGAGCAGCTCCCAAAAAATATTTAAAGCGCCACAAATTAACTAATACATTTAACTGCAGAATTCAGGTAAAACAGATCAACAATAAAATAAAAACAACTATATAGCCTTGAAAAATTAAAAAGGCCTTTGTCTTAAAAATTAAAAAGGCATGGAAAAATATCAGAGTGGGGTGCCAAGTGATTTAACTGTTTTTGTTGTTGATAATTGCTAGTTGTCTTTGTATTCTTACAATACCTTATTGTTTCCATTTTGCAGAGGATGAATTGAGGCTGAAGGTCTAAAACAACTTTTCAAAGATGCCCAGTGTGGTACAGTGAACAGAATGTTGAACGTGAAGCAGGAAGGGCTGATGTCGGTTGTAAACTAACTGGGGAGCACTGGACAACTCACAAGCTCTCCACCTCACAGGGCTGCAATTAGAGGAGTAGCATGATGCTTCAAAGTCCTTCAAAGAAATATGGGGTGCATTAAATAAATGGCTGAGGCTGAAGTTCTATAGACACTTCAGCGCCCTGAGAGTAAGTCATATTGAATTCAATTATGCTTAATTCTGAGTAGACACACATGGGCTTGAGCTGGGAGTTAGATTCAGGCACGTATCTATGTTCTGTCTGCTGGCTACTGATTTTATTCTGATTAGGAAACTCTGTACTGTCAATATCAGGTTTCAAGGCACTTTCAAAATTAAATTATATGTAAAAAAAATACAAAAAACCCAACAGCAGTTAAAAGTGACATAAAAATCTTAAAATGTAATGGCAATGGGCATGATCCAGCAAATGTTCAGGTCCGCCTGTATAGGGGTTGAATGACTGAGACAACCCACCTGGACTGTTTAAAAAGCAGTATTTTCTTTTTAATTATTTTTATTATTACATTTACATGCTACCTTTCCTCCAAGGAGCTTAAGGTGGGGTACAAACATGGTTCTCCCCTCCCCTCATGAGGTAAGTTAGGCTGAGAGACAGTGACTGGCCCAAGGTCATCTAGTGAGGTCTTCCACGTCGCAGTCTGAGGCTGTAAACACACTAGTCACCAAATCAAAGCATTTCCATTAGCCACATCCAGAGGGGGAACGGGTTGATCAGTTGATCAGCTGCGAAATCTTTTTGAAGCTGAATTTTAAAAAAACATGCACTCAAACTGCTCCCACTAGGTTTTACAGTAAAGGGGGGTGGGGTTTGAGTAACATCGTGTGCTCTGGTTTTCAGAAGAGCGAGGTAGAGATGCACTGGAACTGGCAGAATGGTGTGTTTCTATCCCGACACTCTAACCACTATGTCACACTGGTTCTCCCAGTGTTGCCAATCTGCTGTGTGGTAAGGAGGGGAGAGTGGGTGTGGGCCTAAGTTCAATCCCTCCCTCTGAACAGCTGATGGGAATGGTTACTGCTTTTTGGAAAAGGCTCCACACAAAAAATCCTGACAGCAGGACTGGGAAAGAGGAACCCCATGCACAAGTCCCATTTACTCACTGGGGCAGGATGTTACCAACATGTCACCCCACTTCTGAAAGAATTGCATTGGATGCCAATTAGTTACTGGCTAAGTTGAAGGTGCTGGTTCTGGTGTATAAAGCCCTATATAGCTTGAGACCAGGATAATTGAAAGAACGTCTCACTCTTTAAATCCCTAGTAGATGACTGCATTCTGCAGGTGAGGGCCTTCTTATGAGGAGATCCGTTCTGCACAAGATAGGAATTAGGCCTTTAGTGTTGAGGCACCTATCCTTTGGAATTCCTTCCCCCTAAATATTAGACAGGCACCATCTGTGTTGTCTTTTCGGTGCCTACTGAAGACCTTCCTCTTCCAATGAGCCTTTTAAGTAGATGTATCAGAATTGTTTTAAATTTTCTTTTGTTTTATCACTTGTTGTTTGCTGCCTGAGGCTCCTTCTGGAAGGAAAGGCAGGATGTCAATTTAATAAATACATAATAAATAAATAATTTGCAGTGCACACACAATTCTTCATCCAGCTAGGGCTATGTATGAAGAAATCTGCTTCTGTTAACATTAATGTTTAGCCCCATAGAATTTCACTGGAAGAAATGTTCATAGTTAAATAGCAAGCTGCCTGATACCAAGTCAGACCATTGATGCATCTAGTTCAGCATTGCCTACACTGACTAGCAGTGGCTCTCTGGAATTTCAGGCAGGAGCCTCTCTCAGTCCTACCTGGAGATGACAGGGATTGAACCTGAGAACTTCTGCATCTAAAGCAAATGCTCTGCTACTGAGCTTCGGCCCTCCTCCATCTTATTTTGATCATCTTATTAATATTTTCTCAGACAGAAGTAAGTTAAACATGACATGAGCTTAACTCTCCTATGGAAATCAGTGGGACTGAGAGCACTTCAGCTGCCTAGATAATGCCCGTTGTATCTTCACTCTCATTTAACACACATCATGAACTCAAAATCCTTGTTTGTACCTCAGCAATTAGGCCACTTGGGCTAATCACTTTTTTTAAGAGTTCAAAATCTTTATGAGGCTCTTTGAAATTTTATCCCTGCAGTATTATAAGTGTCATTTTCTTTGATGTGGATTCTGACTCTTCGGTACCTCCTACATTAGCAAGTTGCTTCTTTTCCAAATGTCTCCAGATGGTGCTCGAGCCTTTAGGGACCGTGTGGTGAATTATTTTTAGAAGATTTCCCCTCACGTCTGCCCAAATTGCCATGTTGCTGCATCTTCCCATTATTTTTGAAAAAATGTTGATTTGCTTTAAAAAGAAAATTAGATATGCATAACTGATTAAGACTTCAATCCTATACCCACTTACCTGGAAGTAAGACCCATTTATCTCAGTGGGACTTACTTCTAAGTAGACATGTGTAACATTGCACTGCAGTCCTTAACCAACTTACAAACGAGCATATCCCATTGAACACAGTGGGTCTTCCTTTGTAGTTAACATGCATAGGATTGTGCTGCACATCATGGCACTGTGGAACAAGGCAGGGGCTCTGGATGAGATTGGGGGAGGTTTGGGATGGGTAGGTAAGGTATCATTGAGATAGGGCTCTTCAGGTTGCTTCTGGGCTATTGTGGATCCTCCAGGCCTTCATCTAGAGTCAGGTTCTCTCTGTCTGAAGAGGTGTCTCCAGGGTGCAGGGTGGACAGGATTCTGACACAAAGGCTGGACAAATACTTCCAGGAGCCCACAAGTAGGGCATAAAGCAACACCCCTCCCTTGTTGAATGTTACTTCCCAGGTAACTGGCAGCCAGAGGCATATTGCCTCTGATTATGGAGGTTCAATTGAGCTGTTGTTGGTAACAACTGTTGACAGTGATATACCTCTCCTCCATGAATTTTTCTAATCCCTTCCTGTTGTCTGCCCTGAGCCTACTGCCTGTCATTTTAATTGGTTGACCCTGAGTTTTAAAGAGAAAAGTTCCTCTCTAGACTCATCAATTAATAATTTCATATCAACCCCCCCCAGCAACTTAATTGCCCCCACCTCCAACCTAAGAAGCATCAGAGCGTTAGCCTTTCCTTATTGGAAAGTACTTCACCCCTCTGTTCTGATCAGGGCTGGCTCTGCCATGAGGCAAGTTGAGTTTTGGCTCACATGGCTGGTGGGATGAGCAGTGGAACGAATGCATGCCCACCAGCCACTGCCACCTCCGACCCAGAAGAAAACCAGATTTGCCTACTCGCCCTGGAGCAGCCATTGGTGGCTGGATGCTTTAGTCTTGGATTATAAAAATAAAATTAATAAATGTAAGATCCAGATTGGCCAAAGTGCCAAGAAAGAGACTGGCAGTCACCACCAGCTTCTGCCTAAGAGTGCTGCCACTTTGTCTTGGAGACAAAAAGGAATTAAATTTTAACAGTTTTTCCACTGCAGCTAAATGGCGGCACTCTTATGGCTGAACCTTGCTCGATTGCTCTACAATCCTATTCTCCAAGGAGGGATGCTCATTGTATAGCTTATTGTGGGCATGGCAAGATGGCTGGAAAACAAGGAGCAAGGAGTGGCAGGCCAGCCATAGCAGTTGCAGCACGGGTGGCAGGGGCAGGAGTGGGAGGGGAGGGTGCAATTTCATGGGCCCCTTCAAGTGGGAAATTGTTCGGCTGGCCTTGCCTTTGACCCATTTGGTTGCCATTTTCTCCACCTGTTCCAGCTCTGATTTTTGAGATGGGATGACAATCGGTGGGTTAGAGTACCAGTTAAAACAAGTGGTTAGCAACGGACACAGTGATTACCTGTTGGAAAACCTCTTTAGGGAAGTAAGGGCCAAGCTAGATGTGACAGGAAATTCATGACTAGGATCCCCATCACTTTAAAGTGTTAATAGCAAATATAGGGGTTCCTAATGTATGTCTTCCTCCACACATTAAAATGCCCTCTCAAGCTGCTATTAGCTCCATCAATAGGTATGATTGATTGCATGTTTGGCCCCACAATGCAAATACCAGCTGGGGGGGGGGAGGTTAAATTTCCCTTCCTTCCACATCACTGCTGATGCAAATTCAGGGGTCCTCAGTCTACTGCTAAAAATAAATTAAAAATCACAGAAAATCCTATTCATAGATATTCTGCATCCACCGAGAATCCCGATCACAGGCTTCTAAGTAATCATTCTTCACAGTGCATTAAATGTATCAGAACTAAAGCACTACTTGCTTTCTGCATGAATATTGGTGGTTATAAATGTAAGGAAATCCTAAAACCCTTCCTACTCCATTTGAAGACCCCACTACATGGTGTGCAATGCATTTCTTAAGATAATTATATTACTTGCCTGAATGAAGAATTTCAAGTTACAAAATCTGAACCGCTGTGAAACACAAGTGTAGATTATCACATGTGGCAATGACACCCATGAGTTTTAAACTGCGTGTGGGAATGGAAGCATCCTTGAGAACCTGAGTATTTCAAGAGATTACAGGTTGCTCTCAGAAAGGTCCCATTATAAGTGCACATTTCAAGCATGTTCAGCATTGCTACTATTTTACAGATTGGCATGACAGCCAGCATGGAATAGTCACAGATAATACGGTGGGTACTTTTGAGTAGAGTTAAAATCCCCACTCAGCTGTGATGGCTTATCTTTCAGCCTAACCTTCCTTGCAAAGTAGGATAAAATGGGAAAGAGCTCACATAAACCGTGCTGAGCAATTTGTAGGGAGGGTGGTACAAATGTCATTTAAAACATGACCAAAACATCTACCCCAACACACTGCTGTCAATTATACAAAACGAATCTCTTTAATATATAGTACACAGACCTTACACCGACAAATTCAGTGGATTAGGCTGTAAGTGATTAAGAAGTCTCTCTTGATTAAAACCCAATGGGGTTGTGGTCCCTAAAGGGCCATTGATAGCTTGGAAAATGCAATAAGCCCATGCAATACAACCTCGGCTCTTCATTCAGAGCACCAGAAAACCTATGCTAGTTCCAGAATCTGGTCGTGTGTTTCTCTCCATCCACCTCTAACAGGGCAAATAAACTGGTTATTTAGAAAGTTTACAGAGGGGTGTGGAAGAATAGGGTACCATCTGAAGGAGGGTAAATAAATCACTGCTTTGGCTGTTCTGTTTGTTTAGAGGATACCAGGGTATGAGCCCTCCTAGGCAAACTGCTGACATAGAATGTGTGCCCTGTTAGAAAGGATCTTCTATAGCGAAGAAGAGGAAGGCTTAGCAAAGGTCCCTCATCTTGCACACTGTGTCTCAGTGCTGAGCAGTAACAAGATTGGGTGAAGCTGGGGGAATAACTTGCTTGGGAAAATAAATCCACGAAATGACATCTTAGGGGAAATTGAACTTTAGATGGGTTTATTTCCTGCGCAGTGTGAGGTAGACAGAAGACTGGCACAAATCAGGAGCTAAGGTGAATGCAGTTCCCTACGTGAAATGAGATGTGTCACCATCACCACTATCTTATGTAAGAGCCAGTTCTCAGGATTCTCTCCCCTACATTAATTATCATGCCAAGCAATAGAACAAAGATTGGGGAAATGAAGGTGAAAGAGTTTGCAGAAGCTGCCTCAGTTCTCAGTGGCTCCTACTGAGCTCTATGGACCAAGATAGAATCATAGAGTCATAGGCCACATTCACATCAGACATTTATTCCACTTTAAACAGTCATGGCTTCCCCCAAAGAATCCTGGGAAGTGTAGTTTGTGAAAGGAGAGTTGTTTGGAGACATGATTCACTAGAAAAGACAATAATGCTAGGAAAAACAGAAGGGAATAGAAAAGGAGGAAGGCCAAATAAGAGATGGATTGATTCCATAAAGGAAGCCACAGACCTGAACTTACAAGATCTGAACAGGGTGGTTCATGACATGCTCTTGGAGGTCGCTGATTCGTAGGGTGGCCATAAGTCGTAATCGACTTGAAGGTACAGAACAACAATTCCCCAGACAGAGCTCCAGCGACCAGCAGGGCATTATTTTGCCTTTAGATATATAATCCCTTTGAAAACCTCTACATTGGCTTCTATCCAAGACTCAAAAATGGTCAGTGGCAGAGAACTCAGAACTTTTAAAGAATTGTCATAATGAAGTACTGAAACTACTGGGATTTTAAAACGTTCTAAGAAATAACTTAGTGACATTTTCCTATGCTGGGGAGGTTAAAAGGTGGTGGAGGTGGTGATCAAAACATTACAGGCATTGTACGGGTAATGCCATAGCAGCAAAATTGTGAAATATTGGTTATAAGAATTGCTCCCTCCATTTTCCAGATTTCTAGAGGAACTGATGTAAAGTGATTTATAATATGATTCAGCATATGGATGCTGGCTGGCACTGCAAATGTAAGAGTGTTGTGTGTCCAATGGAGGCTTTTGTGTGTAACACTTTTCCAAAAAAATGAGGTGAACTACATTACAAGTATATGCATCATTATAATACACTCTGATTATAAATTGCTAGACCCTCAAGCTAACAGATCTATGAAGAGGTTTGTCTTTCTAAGCCTTTTAATAATTCCAAATGAGCCAGTTAAGGAACATCTGCTAATTTAGAAGGGTTCAAGTGAATTAGGGTGGTATCAAGTATTAAAATGGTGCTATTATAAAAACTTATTTTTAAAAGAGAGTTTTAAAATTACTTTTTGGGTACAAAATTATTGTTATATAGGCCTGGGTAATTTTTAGGATGAGAAGAAACCATTATGCCAATCTTACCCAATGCATTACATGAAATAATTTTGTCAGTTTCCCAGTAGACATTTCTTTAGTTGAGCTTCATAATACCTTGGCTCAGAATACAAACCATTGTGACTTCTTGTGATCATTTTAAAAATAAGGAGAGCATTATGCCTGAGTCCTTCTGCCTGAGTTATTTTCCAGCTCAGATTTTAACTGAAGCCGAATAAAAGCACTTCCATCTACCCCTGCTTGCTGCTCTGGCACTGGATGGGAAGGAGGGGCATCTCTCCTCTCTGTCTTCCCCCAGGTCCTGGAATAATGGGAAATATAGTTTCACCAGGAAATTTGAACAAAATATTGTGGAGAAATATGGCCTACCTTACTGGGGCCTAGAGATCCAGGCAAGACTGCCTAGGCTGCAACTCAGTTACCATGCGGGGGGAAATTTAGCTAAATCGTAGGCCATAGTAGGGAACATTATTTCCTTGTATCTATAGACCTATTTCCTAGTGCACATCAAAACATTGTTAGAGCAGAATAGTAACAGAGGGAATTACTGGACCAATTATCTTATCAGAGATAAGGCTGTAGTTTTCTTACAAAGTTACAGTAGAAGGCAATGCATTAAATAGTTGTGTGAAAAGTATTAATTTTAAATAAATACAAAAATAAACAAACAAAAAAGAAGTCATGAACTGACACATGTTCAGTATTTGTAAGGCTAATAATCTTAACTGTACATCATTCATTTGATTCTCTGAACCATTTAGATTTGTCTTCTCTGGTTATATTTGCTTTCTTTATAGTCAGCTCTTATGTAAAAGCGCCCTCTCGTGTGTGCATTGAGGATCAGCCTTGATGCTTAATTTTTGTAGGGAAAAAAAAGATGCTGGGACTCAACTCCATTCAGAAATAACACCTTAGATTGAGACATCCTCTCTGCATGCCTCTAGTCTAGATGTTCTTGTTGGACTCCAGCTCCCATCAGCCCCAACCTGAATGGCCAATGCTCAGAGAAAAGAGTATTGATCCACATTCAGAGGAGGGCCAGAGATTTTCCAACCGTGCTCTAACCCTTGATGGGAGGGAAACAATGGTCAAGAGAAATACACTTTGGAAAACCAGCTCTGGGCTACTTTGTGCGTTTCAAGTTAAGCCCGGACCCTGGAAATAGATGAAAGGCCTGAGCCCTGTCACTAATTAAGCTCTGATTGGCCTTCTCGCATAAAACTGCACTTTCAAAGCAAGGGATTGTAGCTTTGGGTCAGGGAAATATCTAGAATACATTTGTTTAGTTTAATGTGCTCCTGCAGTCAAGGACTGATCAGAGATCCAGATCAATAACATATATTTACAATAGCATTGTATCAATTTTCTAATTTTGATGGTTTCGCTGTTAGCATGAGACAGGAGAGAGAGGAAAGGATTCCTGTGAAGGGCCCACTGCAGATCAAAGATGAAACCATTACTCACCTCAGCTCAAACACATTTGCTTTCCAATAAAGTTCATTTAAACAAGCATCTGTGACTTGAAGATGAGTAAGAGTTGAAAAATCAAGATATCCAGTACCTACATCTGTATTTGAAAATGGGGCTCTAATTTGTAACTCTCAAGCTAAAATTATTTCATGGTATCCTATGAAATCTTCTCTATGGAAATGATTCAGATCTTTAATATGGTTGCTTCAAGTGTTAATGTGATGCGTCCTTCCCTGGGTCTCCCTGTCAGGTTCCTACCTGCGCGTGGTTACTGCCTGTCTCTAGGCACCAGGGACTCCACCAGTCCGGACCGCACTCTCTTATGGTTTACCTATCCGCTCTAGCACAGATCACAACAGATCCCCCTGCTAGGCAACCACCAGTAACGCCCCAATACTAGTATTCCCAGAGACTCTGAATACTGGTATTGTTATTCTCTTCACCGCTGCCACCATTTGTTACAGTTCCCCTTCAGCCTTGGTCATTACCTTACCCTCCCTTCTGGTCTGTGAAACTCCAGCCAAGGATCAGGCCTTTGGTAAACCAAATTAAGTATTTATTACAGATAACAAAGCTAACAAGATTAACAAGATTTCTTCTTAAGGCACATAAGCATATGGTTTTACTCAATACTAATCTGAACTCCACCCCCCTCCTTCATCACTCTCTCCTGACAAACAACTCTCTCAAACCCCACCAAGCAATCCACTCTTTCTCTTCTCCCCCCAGATTCCACAATTCACCACATCACATTCCCCAGATTTACCTGTCATCCTTTCATTTATACTGTCAGCCATCTTAAACATTCAGCCAATCATCAAGCATTCTATTGCCCATTCACTCCCCCTCCTCTTTCACCACTTACCATGTATACTCTAAACAACCAGCACTTACCATATATACACTAATATATAGGAACATCACATTTCCCCCCCCTTAAACAACGGCAGCGTATTATTCCTGTTCCAGGATTTATACGTCGCGTTAACAAATAAAAGTCTCTATGGGGAAAATGTCTTTCTTTGTTCCTCTGTCTGGTCACGTCACTGCAGTCCCAGCCACTTGCCTGGAAAGTCCATCGGCCAGTACATTGTCCTTGCCTTTGATGAACTGGAAGTCCACTTGATAGTCCTGTAGGGCCCAGGACCACCTCTGCAGCATAGTGTTATGGTTTTTCATAGTCTGCAACCATAACAAGGCCCGATGATCCGTAGTCACTGTGAATCTTCGTCCCCACACGTATGGGCGCAACTTGTTCAGTCCCCACACGACCGCTAGGCACTCCTTCTGGACCGACGAATAGTTTTTCTCCCTCGGCGTCAGCTTGCGACTCAGGTACGCCACTGGATGTCTGGTGCCTTCTCTCTCCTGCAGCAAGACGACTCCCAGCGCGAGGTCCGACGCATCTGTAGCCACGATGAATGGTTTCACATAGTCCGGTGCTATTAATATGGGTCCTTGGCACAAGGCTTGCTTCAGTAGATCAAAAGCCTTCTGACATTCATCCGTCCATACCACACGCTCAGAACACTTCTTCTTGGTTAATTCATGCAAGGGGGTTGCTATTTCCCCAAAATTTCTCACAAACTTCCTATAAAATCCAGCCACACCCAGAAATGCCCTTACTTGTTTTTTGGTTAAGGGGATCGGCCACGCTTGTATTGCCTCCACCTTGCTCCATAAGGGGGTGATTTTCCCACTCCCCACCTTATGTCCTAAATAGATTACTTCCTTTAGTCCAAACTGGCATTTCTTAGCTTTTATTGTGAGGGCTGCTTTTCTTAAGGCCTCCAATACTGTTGTCAGGTGTTGGACATGCTCAGGCACCGACTTGCTAAAAATGGCCACGTCATCGATATAGGCCACTGCAAAATCTGACATGCCTCGCAACACAGTATTGATTAGCCTCTGAAATGAACTTGGTGAGTTCCTTAGTCCCATGGGTAAGGTCACAAACTCATATAACCCATCTGGTGTACTGAAGGCAGTTTTGGCTCTGGATTGCTCGTCTAGTTCCATTTGCCAAAATCCTTTACAGAGATGTAGTGTAGAGATAATGGTTGCTGCCCCCAATAACTCTAACATAGCGTCTACCCTAGGCATAGGATACGCATCTGGGACAGTAATTTTATTGATTAGCCGATAATCAATGCAAAACCTTGTCGTTCCATCTTTTTTCGGAACCAGGACAATACTTGAGGCCCAGGGACTGATGGATTCCCTGATCACTCCTAATTCCAGCATCTCTTCCACCTCCTTTTTGATCTCATTCAAAACTTTCCCATTCACACGGTACGGAACAGATCTGATTGGGGCATGATCTCCAGTATCAATGGAATGTATAACTATACTGGTTCGGCCAGGTTTGTTGCTAAAGAGATTCCTATAGGTTTTCAAAATTCTCAGAATCTCTTCTTTTACTTCCTCCTTCACCTCCTCTGACCATTCCACTTGATCTACCCCTCCTTTGTCTTTGCTTTCCTGTACCAAATCTGGAAGTTCAGGCCCACTTCCCTCAGGGAATAAGGTAACTTGCAACACCTTTGCATCCCTGGTATGGTAAGGCTTTAACATATTTACATGAACCACTTTGCTTTTGTTTAATTGGTCTGTGGTGATTACATATGTCACTGTGTCAAGCCTTTCTCTGATGGTATATGGTCCTTCCCAGTTAGCCTGTAATTTGTCATGTTTCCTGGGTATGAACGCCATAACCATATCTCCCACATCATACACACGTTCTCTGGCTGTTCTGTCATACCAGTAACTTTGCTTCTCCTGTGCATGACTCAAATTCTCTTTCACTACTTCCATCATTGATGTTAATTTATTGTGGAATTCCAATACAAAATCTACTACAGAAGTTTTGTACTCTCCCAGAGTTCCTTCCCATGAATTTTTTAGCAGTTCCAAAGGTCCCCTCACTTTTCTAGTGAACATGAGTTCAAAGGGTGAGAAGCCTGTTGACTCCTGAGGGACTTTTCTGTATGCAAATAAGAAGCATCCCAACAGTTCATCCCAGTCTTGTGGGTGATCTTGAACATAGCTTCTTATCATGCCCTTCAAAACTCCATTGAATCTCTCAGTTAGCCCATTAGTGGCGGGATGGTAAGTAGTGGTCTTTAGATGTTTTAGACCACAACATTTCCACATACATTGCATCACTTCTCCCATGAATACACTGCCTTGATCTGTCAGCACTTCATGAGGGAAACCTAGCCTCATAAAGATTTTTAATAAAGCCTCTGCCACTACAGGGGCTTCTACAGATCTCAGTGCTTCTGCGTCTGGGTACCTGGTGGCAAAATCCACCACCACCACTAGATATTTCTTGCCATGCCTTGTGGGTTTGGAAAAAGGGCCCACCAAATCTATTCCCACTCTATAAAAGGGTTGTCCAATTATAGGAAGGGGCTTTAAGGGTGCCTTGGTCTTTACTCCACTCTTTCCCACCTTTTGGCATATTCCACAAGATAGACAATGTTGTTTTACATCCTTGGAGATATTTGGCCAATAATAATGTGCAGCCAATCTCCTCTTGGTCTTTTTTATTCCCAGATGTCCTGCACATGGGACATCGTGGGCTACCTCTAGCAATCTGGTTCTGTATTTGCTAGGTACTATCAATTGCTTCACTGGTTCACATTCATCCTTTCTCTCAGCAGGCATCCACAGTCTATATAAAATCCCATTCTCACACAAAACTTGATTCCTCAGTTTGTCAGTGAAAGGAATCTGTTGGGTCAGCGCTTGTTCCTTTATCTGCTTCAGACTTATATCTTTATGCAGCTCTTCCCTGAATTGATCTGCTTCTTCCCCAGAGACCACTTGATACAGTTTGTCTTCTTCAGCAGGCCTGCTAGTGGTTGCTATGGCGACCTGAGGCTGGTTAACAGATTCCACCCTGTTTGTTTCAGCCCCCCTTAATATGGCTTCTTTTTCTCTGCCAATTTGCTGTCTGGTCACTACATATATTTTCCCCTGTGCCCCCATAACATCTCTTCCCAGTATTACTGGTTCTTGTTGCTGGGCATTAATACCAACTTTATATTGGCCCTTTCGGCCTCTCCATTCCATTTTCACTAGGGCCACAGGCAAACTCTCTGGTTGACCCCTCACTCCTTGGATAGTCACTGTTTCCTGAGGTAATATTTCTTCAGATTTTATTAAATCTGGCCTCAGTAACGTCTGAGCGGCACCAGTGTCAAGCAATGCACAATAATTTGCCCCTTGTACACTCACTTCCTCTCTCAGACTTGAATCAAGGCCTGTTACTTCTGTCCAGTTTATCTGGCAAAACTGAACCTTTTTCGCTGCTTCTAAAGCCTTGGGCTCTGTTTTCACTGCCCTTGTCTGAGCAGGATTACTAATGGGGTTGGCAACCTCACATTGAAAACGTAGGTGCCCCAGTCTACCACATTTGTAGCATAATTTCTCCTCACTTTTAGGGTACACAGATCCACTCTGGGGTGTCCTGCGCCCTTCAGATTTTAATGGAGGACTCACTCGCTGTGGTACCACATCCCTTCTGCCAGCACTATATGGTCTGGGTTTAAACTCTCTTGATGTTTTCCCCACCCAGCCAGTTCTATTGGAGGCGAAGTGATCCGCCATCTCTGCGGCCTCCTGCACAGATGTAGGGGAACGGTCTTTGACCAGGAGCCTTATTTCTGGTGGTAACTGATGGTATAATTGATCCAGTATCATGAGGCTTTTCACCTCTTCCACTGACTGAGCTTTGGCACTACTCATCCACTTTCCAAATATATCCATCAACTTTGCTCCCAGTTCCACAAAAGACCTCCCTGTCTGTATCTGGCAGTTTCTGAAAAGCTTTCTAAAATAATCAGGCCCCAGTCTGAATCTTTTAAACACTGCTTCTTTGAATTCAGCATAGGTGACGGGCCTGTCTGAGGGGAAATATTGGTATACCTCAGCCAATTCCCCTTTAATCAGGTTTGATAAATACTGCATGTATTTATCTTCAGGTAGCCCCCACAACTGAGCTGCTTTTTCAAAGGTGCTGAGGTAAATTTGAGGATCTTGACCAGGCTCATAGACAGCAAAGTCCTTTGGAGTAATTTTTATTTTTGCTCCATCTCTGTCTTTCCTTGTTTCCTCAGAGTGAAATTTCTCTCTATCAAATTTTAACTTTTCTACTTGTAATTCAGCATCCAATGCTCGTTGCTTCTCCCTCTCCTCAAACCCCAATCTCATTCTCTCAATTTCCAACTCCCTCTGTTTTTCCTTCTCTGCAATCTCTCAGCTTCCATCTTCAATCTCTCAGCTTCCAACTCCTTCTGCTTGTCTTTTTCCTCAGCCTCCCATCTTAACTTCTCTCTCAAGTACTCTATATAAGGGGGATTGCTTAAATATCCTTCTGGGGTCTCTTCCCTGACAGGTTGTTTTTGCTGGGCAGTAGCAAATCCTATAAGTGCTACCCTCAATTCATCTACCCCTTTACCCTCGTGAGGTAAATTGAATGTTATGCACTTCTCCACCAGCTCCTCTCTTTTCATTTTTATGTATTCAGCCATGGTGTTTGAGTTCACTCACTCTTTGCCACACACTCTTTGCCAGTCACTCTCACAAGAAATCTTGTTTTGTTATTTCTGTTTGCCACACCACTGTTCTGGATTCTCTAGTATTCGTATCTGGATTCTCTGTTGTTCGTATCCCACCGCTACTGACACCACATGTGATGCGTCCTTCCCTGGCTCTCCCTGTCAGGTTCCTACCTGCGCGTGGTTACTGCCCGTCTCTAGGCACCACCAGGGACTCCACCAGTCCGGACCGCACTCTCTTATGGTTTACCTATCCGCTCTAGCACAGATCTCAACAGATCCCCCTGCTAGGCAACCACCAGTAACGTCCCAATACTAGTATTCCCAGAGACTCTGAATACTGGTATTGTTATTCTCTTCACCGCTGCCACCATTTGTTACAGTTCCCTTCAGCCTTGGTCATTACCTTACCCTCCCTTCTGGTCTGTGAAACTCCAGCCAAGGATCAGGCCTTTGGTAAACCAAATTAAGTATTTATTAAAGATAACAAAGCTAACAAGATTAACAAGATTTCTTCTTAAGGCACATAAGCATATGGTTTTACTCAATACTAATCTGAACTCCACCCCCCTCCTTCATCACTCTCTCCTGGCAAACAACTCTCTCAAACCCCACCAAGCAATCCACTCTTTCTCTTCTCCCCCCAGATTCCACAATTCACCACCTCACATTCCCCAGATTTACCTGTCATCCTTTCATTTATACTGTCAGCCATCTTAAACATTCAGCCAATCATCAAGCATTCTACTGCCCATTCACTCCCCCTCCTCTTTCACCACTTACCATGTATACTCTAAACAACCAGCACTTACCATATATACACTAATATATAGGAACATCAGTTAACCAAGCCCATTTTGCCATGGTAGCGTTTAACACATGAAGCAATTTTTACATGAATGAGATCTGAGGCAGTAGTTCAGGAGATTTTTAAGAAGCCGCCACTCTGAATTAACCTATTTCTTCATATCTAAAGCCCTAGAGGGGAAAATGAAAAACATCACAAAGTAAAGAATTTTGCAACTGACTATAATATTTTCCTGACAGCGAGGGAAATGGCAAAGGAAGTTGCTCTATAGGCTCTGATGTGGAGTGAAAATAAAAATCCAACACAAACATTGTACTACAGTCGTCATTTAAAAGAAACTTAAGCTCTTTGGTTTCCTTACACATACCCACGCTGAGGTTTAGCAGCTTATAGTGTGATGGTTCAGCTACTGCTCAGCAGCCAAGTAGAGAGTGAGATTATTTTATGGACTTAACAGCAGAGTCCATAATACACAAGGATTGTAGCCAGATGCAGCATGGAGCAAGCTACTTTTTAACACAGGATAGCTTCAGCAGTTTTTCTGGGGATGCAGAAACCCATAGATGCTCAGCAAAATTCCAATAACAATCGTTGCTTTATATCAGTGGTTCTCAAACTTTTTTGGTTCGCGGCGCACTGTAAAACATATAAAAAATTTCTGGCGCACTTCGTATACAAAATTAAAAATATATTAATATATATTTAAACTATGAATAAAAATAACTTAAACTATAGAAAACTATTACTTACCCTATACAAATGTGTTTCTTCTCATTTTTAAAATATACTTTCATAATATTTGAGGCACACCTAGCCACCTCTTGGGGCGCACCAGTGTGCCTGGGTGCACCGTTTGAGAATCACTGCTTTATATAATAGGGGAAATGGAGGTAGGCAGCTTAAACCTGGATTGAAATAATAATAATAATAATATTTAATTTGTTTGTTGCCTATCTGGCAAATAGCCACTCTAGGCGACGTACATTAAAAGAGATAAAATACAATAATATCAGATGCAGTCACATTAATAACAATAGATAAAAATACTGGACAGTCATCAATACATATAAAAACAATTATATTAGCAGCATACGATAGATGACAAAATCATGGAGATTTACCCCTCCCAAGGACCTCAAAGGCCTGTTGAAATAGCCACGTCTTTAGGGCCTTGCGGAATACATCTAGGGAAGGGGCATGTCGAAGATCACATGGGAGGGAGTTCCAGAGAGTGGGGGCCACCACAGAAAAGGCTCTCTCCCTAGTACCCACCAACCTAACTGTTTTGGTTGGCGGGATTGAGAGAAGGCCTTGTGTGGCTGATCTAGTTGGGTGGCATAGGTGGTGGCGGTGGAGGCGCTCTTTCAGGTAAGCTGGGCCGAAACCGTATAGGGTTTTAAAGGTTAATACCAACACCTTGAATCGGGCCCGGAAAACAACCGGCAGCCAGTGTAGATCAAATAATACTGGCGTAATGTGGTCCCGGTGGCGGCTGTTGGTAAGTAAGTGCGCTGCTGCATTCTGTACAAGTTGTAATTTCTGGGTCGTTTTCAAGGGTAACCCCACATAGAGCGCATTACAGTAGTCCAATCGAGAGGTGACCAGGGCATGTACCACGAGCGGGAGCTGTTGAACAGGGAGGTAGGGTTGCAGCCTACGTATAAGGTGTAATTGATACCAAGTTGCCCGGCTCACAGCCGAAATCTGAGCCTCCATGGACAGCCTGGAATCAAGAACAACCCCGAGGCTGCGGACCTGGTCCTGTAGGGGTAACTTCACCCCATCAAACACCAGGTCAACATCTCCTAACCCTCCCTTGTCTCCCACAAGTAGTACCTCGGTCTTATCAGGGTTCAACTTCAACCTGTTCCTGCCCATCCATCCACTCACGGATTCCAGGCACTTGGACATGGTCTCCACAGCCCTCTCCAGTGAAGATTTAAATGAGAGATAGAGCTGAGTGTCATCCGCATATTGGTGACACCGCAGCCCAAATCTCCTGATGATCTCTCCCAGCGGCTTTACATAGATGTTAAATAGCATGGGAGAGAGGATAGAGCCCTGTGGCACACCACAATTGAGAGGCCAAGGGTCTGAAACCTCATCACCCAATGCTACCTGTTGGCACCTATCAGAGAGAAAGGAGTGGAACCACCGTAAAACCGTGCCTCCCAATCCCAAACTCTCCAGGCGATCTAAAAGGATACCGTGATCTACGGTATCGAAAGCCGCTGAGAGATCCAGGAGGACAAGGAAGGTGAATTCTCCCCTATCCAGTGCCCTCCTCATATCATCGACCAGAGCGACCAAGGCTGTTTCAGTTCCATGTCCAGTCCTGAAACCCGATTGGTATGGATCTAGATAATCCGTTTCATCCAAGTGTGTCTGCAACTGAAAAAAAGCACAGATGTACTTATGCATAATGGAGATCAGTACCACATGCACAAGACACTATTTTAAATGAAGCCCCTCCCTCCCGTTCCTTCTTTGATACTTAATTTTCGTGTACCAGAATCCCTGCTCCATCCACAAAGCATGCACTGAAATATTTCATTATTGCAATTCCCTTAATTACTAAAATAATGCACAAAAGGTAGACTGAGATCTACTCTGGGCAATTTTTGATGGACTACCTACTGCCTAGTTTTCTGTATTCTGGACTCGGTGGGCCTCTGTCCGATTCATCAAGAGTACATATTCATTTTAAGCAACAGTACATACAGGAATATAGGATTTATATTAATTCAGACCATTGGTCCATCTAAGACAGCGTTGTCAACACTGATCAACAGTTGCCTCTCCAAAGTTTCCGACTCTAATCTGGGGATGTCAGGGATTGAACCTGGGACTTGTCCATGCACAGCATGTGCTCTACCACTGAGCTACAGCCCTTCCTGTAGATCACTGAACACACGCTTTAACTGTTGTGAGATCTCAAGAGTGCGCTCATGCTCGATAAATTTAAAACATTTGGGCAAACTATGTAATGAACAATAATAGCAATAATAATAAGAGTCCACACAAAGCTGAAGGCAGGCCAGGCCTCTCTAAAGCAGTAAAGCATTTCAGACCCAGGACCCACCTTGCAGCAAGAGACCCATATTTTTCTTTTTGCGAGCACGTCCTAGTTCAACATTTGGCACAAATTCACCATTTTCTCTATGTCTTTGTACTATTTAGGATGTCCTAATTCTCCACTGATACTTAATGTGAAAATTGTGTGGATGTTATCTCATGATGAATAGCAAGTTCAAGGTGCATTATGGCATTGCAGATGTCTCCAAAAAGTGTGAAGAATAGATCTCCAGGGATTATATTACAGATGTTTTCCACAATGCATTTTTAAAATCTCTCTGCAACTTTGAAGTTGAACAATTACTTTAAAAAAAATTGGAATATCAGGTTCCTTAAATGACCTGGTGAGAAAGACAAAGAGACTTTTAAAATATTTACTGCAACTTGCCAACCCCTGAATGGCATTTTGCTGCAGCCTAGCAGACTTGAATTCATATAGCTGAGAAAAATGTGTATTCTAATTCCCTAGCTCCAAGTCTTCCCTTGGATTACTATCTGCTTCTGAAATCATAACATAAGTGGTCTTTGTGCTGAAAATACGCCTGTGTGGTCCTTGGCCACATGAGAATTTTTAATGGACTTTTTAAAAAACATGAATTGCATAAGCTACTTCCAAGACAAACCTTGCAAAAGAACAGCAAGTGACTCTGAGATACATTTAAAAAGCAGTAACAGCCATCATAAGAATGTTTGAAGAGAGAGAGAATTGAAGAGAAGAATTCTTGAAGATAAGAAGAGACAGAGGCACCTGACTCTCTACTTAGACTTCCCCAATCTGGTGTCCTCTAGATTTTTTTTTTTTTTTAACAAACTCCCATCATCCCTGTTCATTGAATATACTGGCTGGGACTGATGGGAGTTGTAGTGCAAACCTGGAGGACACCAGGTTGGGAAGGCTGCTCTACTTGATATTATCCAGGATCTTAATTTAGAAATGGACTGACATGACTGTTGTTAGAATTTGACAAATCAGGTCCTAGACCAGGCCTGAGTAAGCCAGGAATTTAATTCACACTGTTAGGAGAATCATTAAAGATAAACATCTGTTCAAAGAGAAAACACACAAAGGGCACATTATAGGCCCCTCCAGACTGGTTTTTTTTTGGGGGGGGGTATCTGTAATATTTCATCAGTGCAATAACAGTGCATTAGTGGTGGATTTATACTGGACCATCCATCCATCATTCCGCTTTATTAGTTGTTCTGTGCTTCCCCAGTGTTGCCACATCGTTGCCATCTGGAGGGGCACTCTTGTGCTATAGTGCAACTAAAGCGGGACAAAACAACAACACCCTCGGACCATTTGTGGGATGAAAAGTTACAGGATTTCAGCAGGAAGCTATGGCACATGCACTGATGGAAAACGTCCACCCTGAAACCTTTGCAAACGCAAACATTATTGAAAATAGGACTGCGGATAACTGCCCCAACACCATTATGAGCACAAATAATCATGAATGCACAATAAAAAGGACATTGGGAGGGGCCCTATAATAAAATCTTAGGATGGGCATAGGGAACTGGAGGTCACTGCCTCTAAAGACACATCCCCTTATTATGCATCTTACCACTTTCTTCCAAGTAAACAGAGACAGAGGCAAAGGGCTGTTTAAGCCAGTTGTCCCAATATGAACAGCAGCAGAGGCTCTATCACGTTCTGCCCCATATTTGCCTCAAGCTTATAGCTCTGGGAAGAAAAGGTCATAAGTGACAGATTCTCGGCTGCCGCTCAAATGAGGCAAGAAGGGAGTTAGAGTATTTTATCTGTGTCTTGAAGCGAGTGCTGTAACTGTAAGGGGGGTGGGTTCTACCAAAGCCTTTTTTGCTACTCATTCCATAAAAAAGGGGGGGAGGCTAAAGAGCCCATTATCTGTGTGATTCAGAATCAATGTCAGTGGCCTCGGACCATTACTGAGGTCAAAATATGGAACCAGAGAATTTGGTTGCTAACCAGGTGCAAGAGGAATTATGATTTTAAGAACCTCCAACGAATTCTACCCGCATCCACTTATTCAGTTATATAGCAAATGTTTGGTACAGAAATCGTCACCAGGAAGTAATGAACTGTTTTAATCATTACTGAACTGAGAGGTGGGGCGGTGATGAAGGCCCAAACTACAAGTTGGCCATTTGAAATCCTGCAAGGGAAAAAGCTGCAGGGTGGGGCAGAGGAAGATCTGAAGCTGGGAAAAGGGTCAGAGCCTTCTCAGCCCTTCCAGTTTTGCACTGCCTAAAGCACTCACAGGAAGCAGATTTTCTTGTTCTAAAGGGGCCTCTGCACTACCATGACATGTGTGGGTGTATAACTTACAGGGAGCTTCCAGAGTGGACTATTTATTGAGCCTTCATGCCAATACATTTACACAAAGGTTATATAATGTTGTTTGTTTGTTGAGTATTCATCCCGATAGGTGCGCACGTTGCCAGCTACTGGCCATTATCCTGCACTTTTTAATCACTTTCCTTACTTTTCTAACAGCAAAATGTGTGGTGATGGGGTAAGTCAGTGCAGGATAAAAACAAATTCTGTGCGAATGAGCAGCCCCTCTGAAAGTGCCCATAGTTTGGGCCTAAGCATGCAAGCCAGGAAATGCCTGCTCCAAATCTCACCTTAGACAATAATTCAGGGGGTAACCTTAAGCAAGCCATTGCCATTCACAGTTCCTTCGAATGCAACGTGGGCATAACAGCATGGGCCTACCTTGCAGAGTTGTATAACTATTGTAAAAACCAATGAGATACTGTATGTGAAGTGCTTCAAACACTTAAATGTGCAACATAAAATAAATTCACCTTCACTTCTAGAGGGCTACCACCAAGCCTTTCGGAGCTTTGGCAGTAGCAGCAGTCAGGAGTGAAGTCATCTTTTTCCAGCTGCAGCACATCTGAACCAAAAGGGTGGGTGGAAGCGTGGGTACAGCAAGCTCTGCTGAATGTTGCAATCAAGCAATTTAATAATAGCAGGTGCTGTGATTACTTTATAATGACATGCACAAAGGAATTTGCTGAAAAAATGAAAAGTTTATAAAACTAAGTGCTCTTAGGTGCCTTTGGGACAATGACTGGGTCAGGAACTAAGGATGGAATTTTGTTTCGTTCCAAAAATTCGCCTTTTCAAACACAGCCTACAAGCTTGAACTTCCTGATGAGGAGAGAACAGATTCTTGAATTGGTCCTCGACATCTGTGATGTCCCAATTTTACAATTCTCAGGCCTTAGAAGGATTTTCAGAGCAGATGTTCAACTCCCAATGGCACCTTATAATTCACATATATACAGTTCCAGACTGGTTTAGAGATTTGATGCAGTCCAGAACTGACGCAATAGTCTATCTCCCTATCGTCTCAAAGACCTCTTTCTTTTCTTTCTCCACTGCATATCGTCCATGTCTTCAATATCGTCAGGAGGGTCTGGGGTTACAAAGCCATCTGTCAGTTTATAGTAGACTATCGTGGAGTCCGATTCAACTATAGCCAGAGTCATGGAGGGTGGAGAATCAGGCTTATCCTGCACAGTACATGCTCTCTTCATGATCTGCCTCATTCTGAAAGAAAAAAAAAACACAATTGGAAGGTTTACCTATTTCATTTAAATTTCACATGAAGCCAATCTGAGCAACCAGACCAAGTTAGTAGCTCAGTTTTGTGTATCTAAAAATGTAGGAAAATTTTGTATGCTTTTGCTATCAAAGAAGCCCAATGCTGCCTCTGCCAGTTTTTCTGGAAGATTGCCACCTGTTTTCTTTTTCTGGTAGAGCTCCTGTGCATGAATGGTACGAATGCAATAGATGCAGTTTTTCCCACCCCTGTGCCTCTATGCTGGGAACAGGATTCAGCTGTTACATTTTCATTACATTGGAGCCCTGGCTGAAAAAAGGAAGAACTCTGGCAACACTAACATGCCACAAGTCAAAAGTAATAAGGTGGAGCCACAGTGCGCTAAAGGACATATGCAGCACCCTTTTGGTATGATTGTGGTGTCAACGGCCACAGGTTTAGATGGGTTTGGAAGGAGATGAGACAAATGCACAAAGGGTTAGGTTGTGCCACAATAGCTAAGTGGAACCTCCAGACTCAGACACAGTTGCAGGGGAGGAACAACAAGGGAGGGCTGGTGTCTTCATACCTTGTTTTGGGTTTTCTGAAAGGATCTGGTTGCCCTGTTAGAAACAGGATGTTGGACCAAAGCGGTCTTTAGCTCTATTCAGTAAGGTTTTCCTTGTATTATTTTGCCTTTGGTTCGCTGAGCCAGTGAGTGATCAGGAAGTAATGTAGCATGCGGTGGACAGGCAGGATTGAAGGCCTGAGCCTCATTCTATGGCACTGAGCCAGGCCCACACAGGGCCCCGATGCCAGGGCTGTCATAAATGTCTCCTGCCTATGACACTTGTGCTGGATACCCATGCTTTAGAACAGGGGTGGGGAGCCTTTCCTCTTCAAGGACTGCATTTTCTCAAGTGGGAGGGGCAACACAGCACATATCCGTGGTGAGGGGGCACATCATGAACCTTGGCTTACCCTGCTCTGTGAACTCAGAGTTGTGGTTTGTTTCTCCCTAAATAAACCGTGATCAGAAGCCAAGGATTGTCCTTGGCTTGCTGACGGTGGTGTGTTTGGGAAGAAAAAAGCCATGATCCTGGTTTAGATGACACAGTAAGCCAACGTTTGTGATTTGTTGCACCTGCTCGCACTAGTGGAGGAGCGAAGCAGTAGTGAACAGGCAGCATGCACTAGCACACTATGCATTCACAGTAAGCCATGGTTTATGGCTCATTGTGATATGCGAATGGGACCATAGGATAAGGATGGTACAGAAGACCTATAGCTTTTCCAGCTGCTTGGCAGTTCCTATCACAACACCATGCAATCTGTGCTTGCAAAAACAGTATTATACATCTTATCACTGGACCCATAAACAAAGGTATTTTATCAAGATCCTTTCACGTAATTGACACTGCAAGTGATCACATAAAATATGTTCTATTCATGTCTCGTCCCCCTGAAATTACTGGAGTTACACAAAAGCACGACTATCCAGAAGTCTGAGCCCCCTTGTTGATCACAAAGGGTTGTAACCAACACTGCATGAGTGGAGTTCAACTTGTGCAATGGGACTTCCCCCTTCTTTCTTCTCCCTGCGTGCCCCCAAAATCTGCTACAACCCTCTGGAGCAGATTTATAGGGTGTGCTGGGAGCTTCAGAGGAGAGGAGCAGAGCAGCAGGGCTGGATACAACCCAAAGAGGGCAGCACCATCTCAAACGCAAAAGTGGTGCAAGTGTATGTATTCCATGTAACAGAATGATAAAAAAATGTGAACTAACCACAAAAACAGGGCTAGAGCCACTGACAGGCAAAAAAGAGCAGAAAAAGCCAGGTTTTAGAAATATGATTTATTCCAGGCCTAATCCCTTTCAGGGAGAGAAAACCTCTTCCTGGGGGCACGTTTCCAGCAGCAATTCTCAAATGCAATGGGACTATTGTAAATATACAGGCATACCCCGCTTTAACGTATGCAATGGGACAAGAGAGTATACTTTAAGCGAAAATAACCTTTAAGTGAAGCAATTATCTTCAGTTGTACTGCACGCAATCACCACTAGATGGCAGTGGTGTCATGCCAATAAAGTACAAGTTATTGCGAAGCGCGTGAACGTTAAGCGGGGTATAGGGACGAATGGCGCATGTACGTTATAGTGAGGCAACGTTAAGTGGGGCAACGTTAAGCGGGGTGCCTGAATAGAGTTCCTTGCACTTGAGATGTGTCCCCAAGGAAGAATCCCCCCCCCCAGTGCAATGGTCCTGGAATGAATCATATTTCTAGCATCCGGAGTTTTCCAGCCAATACATTTTGAGTATTCAAAACACATTTTGATTCTCTCTTTATCAGGAGAAAAACTGTAAGAGAGAATTTGAAATGTTAATGCTCTTTTTACTCTATGAACCCAGCAAAAACATTCATTTTACGAATAAACATTCATTTTATATAAAAATGTATCTGCCAGTAAAATAAACAGCCAAAATAAACTATCATGCAGGGCCATCAAATACAGTATTCAAAAAGTTGCAGTAATAAGAATAAGAATAATCTGTAGTTAGAAGGTAAAGTACACAAAATGGCTGTCCATAAAATTAAAATACTTCAGATTCAAGTTGTTTTTTCTCCCTGCTGCTCAAAATGCATCAGAACATCATCACGCAGCACGGAATACAGACCCTTGCACCTTTTGCAGGTTTCCCGTATTTTTTCCCTCCTCTGTCCATTATCACTTTGTTTGGTCTATGACCATATTAAACAATACAATACAATTATCACCTTCCCACAAGTGCTTCTGGTAACTAGAGAGATTGCCACTTTGCCAATGTAGAATCTTGCAAAAGGGTGGCAGCAAGCAGCTCAATGTACCCTCTCATTCCTCACCACTCTACTCCTCTCCTACGGTGACTGCCAATTAGCCTTCAACATGGAAATTACCCACTAGGCAGCTGCACACTATTAAGTCAAAGGGCAGCAACTGGTATGCTGCTTCCAAGCAAGGGTTAAAACAGAGGTGTCTGTGTGTGGGGAATATCTCAGCCTTCCTGCCCCTCTTCTCTAAACATTGAGGGATTGTGAAAGCTGTTTTGTTGAATTGCAGAGAGGAATGCACACAGGAAGGGAGATGCTTCTTTGGGGGAAGGGCCATGGCTCAGTGGTAAAGCAAATGCCTTCCATGCTTAAGGTCCCATGTTCCTTTGCGGCATCTCCAGGTAGAGACCCCAGTCTGATATCCTGGAGAGCCACCGCCAATCAGCCAGTAGACAATACTGAGCTAGATGGACGGACGGTCTGACTCTATGTAAGGCAACTTTCTTTGCTGCAGTGGTCATGTAGAATTCCCCATGGCAGGCAAGATTCTGATTTGGTGACAAAAGTGAGGTCCATCAGCCACCAGGGGCCTGCATTGTGCCATCAGGTGGTCCCCATGATGAAAGAGGTTAAAGGCATTTCCTCAAGCAAGCTGTGTGGGAAGGTTCGGAGCCCCTCTCCAATCTTACCAGGCTCCCCAAAGGCAGCGAAGGAAGATGGGAGCAGAGCTTGCTGCCTCCACATCTTCTGCACTCCAAAGCAATTGTACTGAATGCACAGAGTGAAGCGAAAGAACTGAAAGATAGCAAGTGGGTTCTAAGGGGACATATTCTTACTCAAATATGCAGGGAGCTGGTACCAAAGATGCAACAGCTACTTCGTCTGAAATAGTAACATGTATCTACTCTGTATTGGAATATGATTTAGAGAGTAAGAGGATAACTCTCTGGGAATTAAGGAAGTCAGCACTTCCGATGCCTCAAGGCAGCATTGTTGGGGACATCATACAGAATTCCTGATTAGCTGGACTTCTACAGAAGTTATTTGTGAAAGGAACAGGGAAGGGAATCTGACTGTGAAGCTCGTCATCCGCAGTTACACTGAAGGCATTGTGTAACACATCTGCCATGAATGGGGATGTTGATAAGCTATGTGTCAGGTTGATAGAATAACTCACATTTGCCAAGAGAATTTTCTACTTCAAAAGCACTGTAGGGCCAAATATGAAAATACCAGATGGGCAGATAGAGACATAACCCCACTGATACTTTTCAACACTTTTTCTTCTGAACTTCTGAAGATCTGCATCAGCCGGCCCATAAATATACATCTGACTACACAAACCCAATTGAAAAGGCCTATTATGACAATTAGTCATTTTCAGCACATGCATACCAGCGAGTCAAACTGATGTCAATGAGATTTACTCCCTAACACATGTGTATAGGATTTCAGCCCTAAACTATTACTGAAGTGCTTAAATTGGACATCAGTGCAAGAAAACTGCAAAACTAAGTGTGCAATGTGGAACAAATTTTTGGTGCTAAACAGTCATATAAGCAAAGTTAAAAACTGTGTTTGCTAAGAGCCAATGATAAAGTTAGTCTGAAATGTTCCGTTTATTACTATGAGTATTTCAAAGCTTTCTGCTGACAGCTACTGGGCAGCTGGAGTGATGAGCTCATATAATCTAAACACTGCCAAAATAACATGTCAGTGTTATTGTAACTTTTATTTCCTCTCTCCTTAAAAAAGTGTTTGAAATTTGCTTTTAAATATTAATCATTCATGAAGGCCATTTGTGGCATTGATGAGGTGTTGGTTCACTTTTCAACACAGACGCTGAGGATTCAGCCTGACCTGAAAAACACTAGAGCAGAATGTCTCATGAACAGGTCTGGGCTGCATATCTCCAGCCTTGGGAAGGTTCATGAAAAACTCCTCCCTCTGGATGCTTTCAGAATACCAAACCCATTCTTGTTTTCCCCTCCATGAGTGCCCACTGAATCATGTCTAGTGTCTTTCATTCTGTGCGCTGTAGCTCATGATGAGAGCCTGACCCAGGATAGATAGTTAGTTACTACAACATTTTGGAGGGCTTGTTCCATTTCTGAAACATGAAGAATTGCTAAGTTTGCCCCTGGTGGTGGTGGTAGAGATCATCATTACAGGTGCATAACAGAGCATTTGAATTGAGCAGGTGTAAACAAATAAAAGGACTATTTGCACAATACTCTCCATGTCAGCTATCCAAGCCAAATTAGGACACATACTTACATAGACAAACATGTGAACTGGCCCATCACATTAGCCCTATTCAGGCATTCATTTTTTAATGTGTGAAGGGACCAGTGGGAATGTGTAGGACTAGCCCTGCCCCCTCAATGCCATAATGTGCAACACTGTCCTCAGACATGATTGGCTCAGTCGGAAGGCTCCCATGATTCACAGAGGGCTGACATGATTCAATGTCTGGAGAGGATTCAAACTGTCACCTGCACTGTTAAGTGACATAGTCACATACAAGCTGTACTACATGATTTTTCAGAACTTTATAGACTGGCTATCAGATTCTCATGAATCCACATTCTATGCCAGAATCTTACTTTGGGGAATATGGGAAGACAAGTGGGACCTGCCATAAAATGCTACAATTCAGGGATTCCAACCAATCAGCCACACCCATGTTATTCCATTCTGTTCCATTCCCCTTCCCCTCCTTTAGTCTTCCTACTTGTGCACTAGTTACATAAGGTTCTACACTTGGTAAATGTGTTTACTGTTCGCATTTAAGGTGCTGTCCACAACTTGCTATGTGGAAGTCCTATTGCAGGCACACGGGAGAACTGGGCACAAGATCTTGTGGAGTCATTTGGAAGCTAGGAACCAAACATAGGCAGAGCAGGCTTAAGAGACATCATACATGGCATGTTTGCCCTATTGGAAAGGCTGGTTGCCAACTGGACCTACTATCAATGTAATTCATTCACCCTTTGCCATCCCAAAAATGTGTGTGATGCAGCAGTGTGATGCTGCGGCAAAAAAGGCAAACGCGGTTTTGGGCTGCATAAACAGAGTTATAGTTCCCAGGTCGAGGGAAGTAATAGTCCCACTATATTCTGCATTAGTCAGGCCTCATCTGGAATACTGCGTTCAGTTCTGGGCGCCTCATTTTAAGAAAGATATAGACAAGTTAGAGCAGGTTAAGAAGAGGGCGACGAGGATGATAGCCGGTATGGAGAACAAGTCTTATGAGGAAAGGTTGAAGGAACTTGGCATGTTCAGTCTGGTGAAGAGAAGGCTGAGGGGTGACATGATTGCACTCTTTAAGTACCTGAAGGGCTGTCACATAGAGGAGGGTACAGATTTGTTCTCTGCTGCCCCAGAGGGTAGGGCTAGGTCTAATGGTTTTAAGTTGCAGGAGCGTAGATTCAGATTGGACATTAGAAGGAACTTCTTGACAGTAAGGGTGGTTAGGCAATGGAACCGACTGCCTAGGGAGGTGGTGGGATCCCCTTCGCTGGATGTCTTCAAGCAGAGGCTGGACAGCTATCTGCGGGAGATGCTCTAGCTCTGGATTTCCTGCTGTGAGCAGGGGGTTGGACTCGATGGCCTACAAGGCCCATGTGATGTTCCTCTATTAGTGTAAACAGGGTAAGTGTTGTTTGTATAGGAGATACATGGTAAGTGGAATGAAAGAAGAAGGGGGAGTGAATGGGCAGTAGAATGCTGGATGATTGGCTGAATGTTTAAAATGGCTGACAGTATAAAAGGAAGAGTGAGAGTGGAATCTGGGGGGAGAAGAGAAAGAGTGGGGTTTGAGAGAGTGGTTTGTCAGGAGAGCGTGGAGAAGGAGGGGGGTGGAGTTCGGATTAGTATTGAGTAAAACCATATGCTTATGTGCCTTAAGAAGAAATCTTGTTAATCTTGTTAGCTTTGTTATCTTTAATAAATACTTAATTTGGTTTACCAAAGGCCTGATCCTTGGCTGGGGTTTCACAGACCAGAAGGGAGGGTAAGGTAATGACCAAGGCTGAAGGGGAACTGTAACAAATGGTGGCAGCGGTGAAGAGAATAACAATACCAGTATTCAGAGTCTCTGGGAATACTAGTATTAGGACGTGACTGGTGGTTGCCTAGCAGGGTGATCTGTTGAGATCTGTGCTAGAGCGGGGAGAGAAACAATAAAAAAGGACAGTCCGGACTGGTGGAGTCCCTGGTGGTGCCTAGTGACAGGCAGTAACCACGAGCAGGTAGGAACCTGACAGGGAGAGCCAGGGAAGGACGCCTCACAGCCCCTTCCAACTCTATGATTCTATGATTCTATAATCTTTTAGCTGGGTACCAAAGACAGAGCAAACAGCGTCACCACCAGATTTATAGAAATGACATGAATGAAAAGCTTACTGAAATAGGAGGATATATGTATGTGACATCGTATGTCCAGTAATAAAACACCTTTCAAAACAGATTTGTCTACCAAGGAATTAGGATTTTGTATTCTTTTCCCATGTCACTGATGAAACCCAACACCAATCTGGAAATCAACTTTTCCCTGATGCGTATGAAGGCAGTTTCTACACTGTGTGTGTAGTTTCATAACTCTGCTGTTGTACTCTACCAATACAGAAATTGGCACTGAGTCCAGAAATCAGCATCTGGAGAATTTATTATTCCTTTTTATTATCAACTTGCAACCCGGACACAACCCTTTAAACCTCCCAGTAAGGCAGGAGACAAGCTAGCTCTGGATCCTTCACCCCACCCATACCATTCTTTCTACAGCCCAGTCACCTGCCCCTCTCTCCTTCTCTGGCTGTACAGCACACCTGGAAGCCACTTCACCACAACAGATGAGAAGAGGTGGGAGACAATCATGGCAACCCAAATGATGTGTTGAGAAAAGCTGAATGTTACAACCTGTATATATGATGCACGTTCAAATAACTGCTCTTATTTTGCATAATTTAGTCTGTATTATTAAATACTATTTTGCATACATTAGTTATTAAGGAGCAAGGAACTACACAGACCAAAAGAGCACTATCTGTGACTAGGAATGGCCGAACTCCACCTTGTCTTTTAGCACCCATAACATTTCAAGGGCTATTGTGGGTGCTCCATGCGCATGGTTGCAAAATTGTAGCAAAGTGGTGATAACCAGCAGCACAAGGGACTGCAGTCCCTTTCTGTGCCACCAGGTGCCCCAAAGGGAAAAAGACTAACCTTGAGGAAGGGAGGGGGAGTGAGCAAATGGAGGAGGAGTCCCTGAAGCCTAGAAAAGGTCAGCAAATGACTTAGAGATGGATGAAAGGTAGATCAGGATCTACTGGTAGATCTCTGAGTGATTTGCAGATGATCAGCAAAGATTTCCGACTCCAAATTGTTTAACAGCAGCAAAAACAAAAATGACTTTCCCCACCTAAATTAGGCTGCTGGAATGAGCTAAACAGGAGTGTACTTGCGGGTGAAAGGACTGAGTTTAGTACAGTTTTAGTACTGAAAACAAACTCTTCGGCTCAGAAGTGCCCTGTTTTGTTTTGTTTTTAATTTTAACTGTACACCTTTTGCACCTGACCCTGGCTGATAGATCTTGGGGTTTCTCTAGTAAAAAACAAAGAAGTTCCAACAACCCCCAAGCCTTCTGACCATTGATTTAAAGGGCATAATTTTAGAAAATGGTTATAAAGTGTTATTTCATTATGATTAAATAAATAGATGAAAACAGCAACACGATAATACATTATTGGGACAAACCAAAAACTTGCAAAATAGCTAGCAAGCTTTGTTATGGTAAACGGTAAACGCAAAGGGTGGAGTTTGGGGGCATGGTAGGAAAGCCCAACTGTGGGTCTGGGCGTTAATTTCACAAATGTATACAATGTTATTTCATAATTAAACTCATGAGATAGTATCGGATGGGATTGTGGGATGTGTGGGGTGGGAGGCCATGTTACATGTCTGCATGTCACCTTCCCCCGCTGTTTGGTCCCTACTGGAAATATTAATTAGCATGCTCTCTGGTTTCTTATTTATTAAATATACCATGGGCTTTCTATCTCAATAGGTCTCCAAGTTTGCTTTTAGTAAGAGGTTGCTTACAACAACCCCAATACAATCCTACAATAATATGAAATACAAAAGAAAATGACAATAAAGCAGCAGAACAGTCTTCATACTTGAATCAGCAACGGTCCAAACAATAAAACGGTTTTAATTTCCTTTCTAAATGACAAGACAGATGGCGCCAGATGAATACCTCTGGGAATATCTACCAAATCTCCAAAGTGGGGATGGGGCTTCAAATAACAGATTCAAATGAAAGAGAGGGGCCCTTCAGGATATCCTGGGTCCCAGGCCGCTAAGCGTTTTACAGTCAACATCAGCACTCTAAATTGTACTTGGAAACAAGCTGGCAGCTGATAAAAATTTCTTGTAAGACGGGCAAGTTGTGTTCCACTGAGCGAGTCCTGGTTAATAGGCAGTGTGCCATATTCTGAACCAGCCAAAGTTTTTAACCAGCCTTCAAAGGCAGCTTCTGTGGTTGCACCAGCCTTTGCCACACAAGATTGCAGCATAAAAACTGCCCCGAGCATTGCCATCCTCTGTTCAGTTTGGCTACAATAAACTCAAAACCAAACCCTCTGTGGATCCTTGCTTACCTCTCATGGCTGAATGACACATGGATAGGAATTGGCACCACCACTTGTAAGCCCTCTGCTTCTCCCACGCACCCGTGAAGACACACAAGCTGGAATTCGGCAAGACCAACATAGGACACCTCATGCCACTTTCTAACTGAAGGGTGTATCAGAGGCAGTAACAGAAAAGAGAATGAACTTAAATCAAAAATAATGTTTGGTTGACAGATTTCTTAAACACCTTTTTCTAAAGGAAGGCTCAAGGCGTCTTGCAGCAATAAGGGATACAAAAGTTAAAAACAGAACAAGCAGAGTCTGTAATAAAACCACCCCATCCTAAAAGCGTGACATCGAGCAATAACCATTTAAACAAGGGCGATATTCTAAAACAATTCATCACATCCCCCAAAATGTCTAAAAGTATAAGGAAGTCTTAACCTGCCACCAAAAAGATGATTCTCTCAGCAAAAGGCAAGTCTCAATGGGAAGAGCATTCCATAAACAGAGGAGGCCACTACTGAAAAGACCCTGACTCTAGTCATCACCCTCTCTTAGATGCTAATGTTAGGGTACAGACAGGTTCCTGACAGGAGAGGCATTCTGTCAAGCACTGGAGTCCCAAGCCATGTACAACTTTATGGGTTTAAACCAGCACTTAGAATTGGACCTGGAAACATAAAGTAATTAATCCTTCCATTTCAGGACCTCCATGCCTGCACACTGCTCTACCTAATAGGTGATCAGCAGAGCTAATAGTGTTACAGATGCCAATAATACTAGTTCTGCTCTTGTAAGAAATTGATCTTTTAGTGGTGGCAGCATCTACACTTTGGAACTCCCTGCCTATTGATATCAGGCTCTTTTTGGTGCCTGCTTACAACATTCTTATTTAGTCAAGCCTATTCAGACATGTGGAATACTAACATGTGTTTTAATCTCTTTCTATTACAGTTGATTTAAATTATCTTGGGAATGTTTTCAAATGCTTGCTTTTAACTGTATTTTATTGATAATGTTAATGTTTTAATTCTTTTGTAAACTGCTTAGGAGTTTATTACAATCAAGCAGTATATAAATATTGTGAAACAAACAAACAATAGTAACATATTCAATTATCATTAGCCCTACTTAGGTGTTATTTCCCTGTACACAATTACAGGAAGTGCATGGATACTCTTTCTGGTCAAGTAGTTCTCCACACCCTGTGCAATTTAGAATGCTGGAAGATCAGGGTTCTAAGTCATGTGGGGAGCCTAAACGACTAAAGCAGGCTCCCAGCTGCAGAAGTTCAGTCCCCAATACATGGAAGACTGTGGGAACAGTCACGGTGAAGCAAGGGGTGGGGCCAGAGAGTGCTTTCCCCCCTTCCAATCAGTTGCACGAGGAGGGGATCACCTGAAGAGGATTATTATGCTACATGCCTAAAGGGTATTTACGCATTAATCATATTTGCATCTCACTTTTCCTCCAGGGGAACATGGCGTTATCTGCTTTGATTCTCACAACAAACTTCTGAAGCAGGTTAGTTTGAGAGATAGTGCTTTACCCAAGGCCACCCAGTGAGCTTCATGGATGAATAGGGACATGTGCCAGGTTCCCTGTGGTACTATTCTAATACTTTATCCACTACACCACAATGGCCATGGTGTGTGTGTGCACATACGTGCAGAGATAGTTGTATGAGAAAGAATTTGCACATGTACACAAAAAGTAGCGCTTGTCAGATTGGCAGACGTGATTCTGCGCAGGCACATAGTACGCAGAGCACGTCTGGTACAGCCTCCACCTTATGCATACTGGATAGGACGGAATCTATGTATGTGCTGGGTTTCGTGTATGTGGGCACGGTAACATCCAATACATGGTGGTCAGGAGGGCTAAAGATGGGGCAAGTGTGTGAGATCCACATTCAGAAGTGCACACAGGCTCAACCCATGCTTGCAAAAGTCCAAGGATTTCTTACAATACATGAAGTCTGCTCTTGAAGGTACCTCCACTAACTTACCTTCTAAGAGATCTAAGTACACTAGGAAAGCAGCATACACACAACTGCTGTCAGCCACATCCAATGACATCATCCGTGTGAGCTGAAATAGACAATAGTAAGCAATGGATGTGAAAGTTCTTGGGGGGGGCAGAGAAAGGGGAGACCACATTGCATGCAACAAAACCCAAGCAGAATTTTACCCACAATTTTTGGGACGTGTTTTCCCATCGACTCCAGGGACTTTTGGCAGAAACCCAAAAAAAGCACAACACACAAATTCTTTCAGGCCTGTTAAAGGATTTACTGCTAAAAAAGTCTGTTAAAAGATTTGCGGGTTGCGTTTTTAAAATGCCAATAAAACTGTTCTCCAAAAGATGTAGTTGAGCATGCAGGAGAGGGGAAAAAACGATTTAGCAATGCTGTTTGTTTGTAGAACAGTGCTAGTTCTGTCCTAAGCCTTCTAGGCAGGGACTGCTTTACATTTGTGTTTTAGCCAGCACCTGACACAGGAATGGGGTGGCGGGCAGTTGTACCTGAATCCAAAATTGGAATTTCCATTGCTGGAACTGGGGATTTGAGTTAGAGTCAGAGCTATTTACTTGTTACATTTATATCCTGCCTTTCCTCCAAGGAGCTCAAGGCGCATACGGGGTTGTTTCTCCCTTTTATTTTATCTTCACAATAACCCTGTGAGTTAGATTAGGCTGAGAGATAGCGACTGGTCCAAAGTCACCCAGTGTGCTTTGTGGCTCAGTGGAGATTTGAACTTGGATCTCCTTGGGTCTTGTCCAACACTCTAACCACTATGCCACATTGGCTTCAGCTGGAACCAGAAGTGTAACAGGCAGGAGATGCTGCTCTGTTTACCTGCCAAGGCCAGAAGGCCAGGCTCCTATTCTTTGTACCAGGCCTGCTTAATCCAGAGCAGGGATGGGAAACCTATGACCTTCCAGATGCTGTTGGGCTCCAGGCACCATCAGCCTCAGCCAGCATGGTCAGGGATGATGGAAGTTGTAGTCCAACAACATCTGGGAGGACCAGAGGCTCCCCATCCCCAGTGCAGTGGCTTTCTACTGCCTGCCAGTTATAGAGGAGAATGTTATTTCCTTCTGGCCTGAACACACAGTTTAGGGCAGATTGCCACATTAAGACCCAGCTTCTGCCTATGAGGTTCCTGGTTTAAGCCCCAGAGTACCTGACACACACTGCTGATGTTATGAAAATATCAATTAGTGATACTGCTAGGGACATGTTGCAAGTTTCACCTATATCTGGCACAGTGTAATGCTGCGATTCATGTATATAGCCTGATACTTTCTTTCTATTTTTAAAAATGGAAAGCCAAAAAGCTAAATATTTGATTTGTAAAGATTAGCCTTTTATAAACTTGATCAAGCTAATACTTTCCTAAAACTCCAATTGTTAGTGTTATACAACCTGCAAAATAAGCTCTCTTTTAACATGCCAAACTCCTAAGGGGGTTAAATCACATCAGATCATGGAGTTTTGCATCCTGACAAAAAAAAATGTGATTGTTGACCCAACTCACACAGTGAACAATTGAAGAAGGTCCTGTAAAACTTCACATTCCTACACTTAAAATTAAAGTTAGTCTATTAAAAATTATTGCTTTAAAATTCTTAGACATTTTTGAGTTGAACCAGGAGCTTTCTGATACTTCACAGACACTTTCTGCTCCAATCCTGAATATTGCTTTCATGCCCAAAAACCACTGAAGTCTGAAGGGCTTCATAAGAAGAATTACAGCCTGAATCTAAAGAGGCATTTGCAAAGGAAGATTCAGATTAGTTAAGAACATAAGCCCACAAACAGGACATGAGAGCAATAGCTCTCTCTCACTGTTTTTCTACACTAAGTGGTAGTATTCAGTGGCATATGTCCTCTGATACTGGAGGCAATATACAGCTATCATGGCTAGTAGCCACTGATAACCTTGCCCCTATGAATTTGTCTAAACCTCTTTTACACTCATCCAAACTTGTGCCATCACTGCCTCTTGTGGGAACAAATTCCATAGTTTAAGTATGCACTGTGTGAAGAAATACTTCCTCTTGTCTGTCCTAATCTCCCACCATTCAGCTTCATTTAATGATTCCTAATATTATGAGAAAAATGTCTATTCACTTATTTGGAATGTGGTATTGGAAGAGAGCTTTGTGGATACCATGGACTACAAAAAAAGACAAATAATTGGGTGTTAGAACAAATTAAACCAGAACTATCACTAAAAGCTAAAATGATGAAACTGAGGTGATCATACTGTGGAGATATAATGAGAAGACATGATTCATTAGAAAATACCATAATGCTGGAAAAAAACAGAAGGGAGTAGAAAAAGAGAAAGGCCAAACAAGAGATGGATTGATTCCATAAAGGAAGTCACAGACCTGAACTTACAAGATCTGAACAGGGTAGTCCACGACAGATGCTTTTGGAGGTCGATGATTCATAGGGTTGCCATAAGTTGTAATCGAGTGGAAGGCACGTAACAATCCACTTTCTCCACATCACACATAATTTTATACACTTCTATTGTGTGCGACCTTACTCACCTTCTTTCTAAACTAAAAAGCCCCAGACAAGTCTCTCCTTGTAGGGGAACTGCTCAAATAATTTTGGTGGCTTTTTTTTCTGCACCCTTTTTCAGCTCTACAATATCCTTTGTTTGAGAAGTGGAACCAGAACTGTACATAGTATTCCATATGCGGCTGTACCATAGTTTTGCATAAAGGCATTACGGCAGTTTTATTTTCAATTCTTTTCTTAATGATCTCTAACATGGGATTCACCTGGGGAAGAGCCACAGCCCAGTGCTAATGCATCTGCTTTGCATACAGAAGGTCCCAAGTTTAATCCTCAGCATCTCCAGATAGGGCTGGGAATGTTCTCTGTCTGAAAGCCTGGAGGGTCACTGCCAGTCAGTATAGTCCTAAGGCAGATGGACCAAATGGTCTGATTCAGTGTAAGGTAGCTTGTTATGTTTTCACTGAGCTATCTACCACTGCTACCCATTCATGTACACTAGCCATTTTCAGACTATCACTGTTTAGGACACCCATTCCATATCAACTTGTCTGACAACGAACCCCTACTCATTGCAAGGGATTGGGGGGGGATGTTCTAGGTTCTAGAATTCATGCTCAGTTGAAAAGGTGTCTGTGTGCCAGCTAAGCAAATTAACCTATATCATGCACTACGCACATGCCCAACACTGCAAGGAAAGATCTGTAGCACTGAGCAAGCTGTCTTTCAGGGAAGCTCATAAACCATTATTGAACTTCTCCCAGAGAAAACTCAAGAGTCACTGACTGAAAATCACTGAGTGAAAATTGTGAGGTTTAATATGTCTCAGCCGTTAACTCTTTAGGTGCTCTTTGGCAAGCCACTATTCTTCTCAGCTTGCCATCTACAATATGGGAATAACGCTGACCTATCTTGCAGATATTAACATATGGAATACTTTGCTGTTAACATATGGAATACTTTGAACATTCTTGGGTTTTCAGTTCAGTATTATAGTAATTTCATCTCTAGTCCAAAGACAGCAGCTTGCACCAGTGCATTACAGAATTCAAGGGCAGTCAAGGATAGAAAGCTACCTAAATCCAATAAGCTTGGTTTTGTTTGAAAGGTTTCGTTGTGAGACAATTGAACTGGGTCACACATACATATAACATCACTTGAGCTACACAACACACAGCAATCACTCGTGTGTGTGAATGTGCCACCAAAGATACAGAGTACTGCCAAGGGGAGGGCCCAACCCCCATATTTAAGGATAGTGATGTAATTTATCACACTTGTCAAGAATGCTCAACATTCTAACCGGGGGGGTGGGGGTCAACTCCCCAGCCCAGGGCAATTGATCCCAGTCGGGCATAACCTGTGCCTCCCTTACCAGGGCTGAGTTAGACCAACACCAGCCCTGCAACATCGGTAGACTGCCACCACCCCTTAAACCTGGTCACCCACTCTGGGCCAAGGGGAAACACAAGGTGCCAGAAATAGATTCCAAAAGGTAAGATTGTTGTAAACCGCCCAGAGAGCTTTGGCTATGGGGTGGTATACAAATGCAATAAATAAATAATAAAATAAAGAAGAGCCAAATATGCACTCCTTGCTCTGGAGCCTTAAGGCAAAATACCCAACTATACAATAGTCTGTGGCTAATTGGCTAAGGTGCTGGATTCAGAGACAAATTTCCCTTGAAATGAACACACACTGGTAAATAAGAGGTAGCAATAGCTTCTTAGATACAGTGTGAATGCAGCCTAAATTGTAAGCCTCTATGTAGGAGCATCTCCCCTTTAATTCTTGTATGGCACCTGGCATAGTGATAGATGCAGCACAGCAGAATTAATAGGTACTTATGTACTTATGGTGAGAGACTACATAACGCTGTGCCAACTTTATCATTCCTTTGATCTCTCTAGGACCAGGCACATAGTCCTTAACACACAATCCATTATTGCTGGTGGATTCATTATGTATCCACTCCCAGGACCATACATCGGAGGTTGTAGTTTCACCTGGCACAGCACAGCAAGACCATCACCAAAGGTATAGCATCATATATCATCAGAAGAATGGTCAAGGACACTCTCCCTTCCAACTTCCATTAGCAAATTGTTGTCATTATCAACAACAACAACAAGTGGGGAAGGGAATTATTTTCACATTATTTGCTGCAGGTTGAAAAACATTTAAAAGCCAGCACTGCACTTTGAATATAGCCAGAGGTACAGTACCCCCCCTTTCCTTTCCCCCATGCGTCTTATTTACATTGTAAGCCTGTAGGCAGAGTCCTGTTGTTTTTCATTCTATTTATTTAAGGGCATTTATATACCGCTCCTCATAATATTAACTCCAGGAAGAGTGAAAATAGTTTTATACTGTACAGTGTGAATGATAATATTATACAATACACTTTCGGAGCAGAAGCGCTCGCTTCCAGCTATTCTTTAAGATCAGCCACGGATAATCTTGGTACAGTATGCAATAAAACAGTTATTTCATAATCTCTTTACGTGTTGTGTGTGTTTTAACAAACGGCCGAGAAAAAGAGCTTAACCAAACTGCCGCCGATTTGTTTTTTGTAAAATATATTTTTACTTATTTTACTCAATTTGATCTGTCAGATTTTGGCAAAAACCTTCTGGGATGTGGCAAACCAACGGAGCAGAGATTTCCTGGTCCCGCCCACACTAACCGTAGGGTGAACAGCCAGCCAGTTCTCTCGAAGCGCCCATCTCTCGCACTTTGGGGCATCCTCCTCCTGAGCAGACAAACCGGAGCCCCCCAACAATGAAGCGCCGTCCCCCGTTGCACCATGCTCGGAGCTACTGCTTCCCGGTGTTTCCATTACTGAAACGCGTGCAACTCAGCTTCGTTCCCTTCAGTGTCTCAACACTACAGGTCCTGAATGGAATACGCCCACTCGCTCTAAAGTTCCTCTTTCAAACGGGCGAGTGCTTATGCGTTAGGATAGATTAACTTTCTTCCATTGTGATGATTAAACTATAAATATCGCCGGGCCAGTCATCAAAATGTTTCTTGTTAGAAGTTTGTGACCTTGTGTGTTAGAATAGGAAAATACTAGATTGAGAACATGAAGTATCCAAGCCCCTCTGAACATATTCTAAATAAAATTTGAGTTTTAAAGGGTTGGGGGGAGGGAATCCTTTTTATGTGGGAGGGAGGGAGGTAGTAAAGTGTACAAGGAAGAAGAAACAACTTCCACCTAGCATTCTTTTTTAACTAATATTTATTTCCTTATGGTTCTTGCCAAATTTTGAGATTCTGTTTAGGATTGCCAGCTATCCAGCCTTTAATAGTAGATCTTTTTGATAGCATGAAGAATGAGGTAACTCCCTGTTTCTCAGTTGGCCTTGTGTTGCCTGTCACAGCTTCCATGCTCTGCCTGTGGAGATCCTCGCATGGCAGTATGTGCTATGTACAAAGATCCATGGATCAGGGCACTAACCCAACACAGGAATGGGGGAAAGAGAAGAGAATATGAGAATCCAATGCAAGTAATAGAAAAGAAGAGTCTCCCATCTGACCCTCTCTTAAACCAACACGGAGGGAAGCATCACAAGAAAAAAGTAGTAGCTCTTCCCAAAGCACACAGACAGGGCTGGACCTACCACAAGGCCGAGTGGGGCAAAGGCTTCAGGCACCTAGTTTGGCATATCATGAAAGGGAAGCAAACTGTTTCGTTATTTAATTTATTACTATTGTAGTTTTACTCCCAAGGAGAGGTGCTTGGCGGATTTTCTGCCTCGGATGCCAAAATGACTTTGGTAGTCTTTGGTACTATGCACCTTCACTCATATGGGTGGGGAGGAGACCATTTACTGTTCTGCCAAAAAATTTTGGACTGGCCCTGCATGCTAGGACAATTGAATAAATTGGGGAGCAGTCCTGATGGTTTCCATGTATCCTGAGTGAATCAATAAGGATGCTTGGCTAGTGGGCATTCAGCCCACTCAAATCCCTTGGTTGGCGAGGAGAGGAAGAATCCACATGCTTCAGGATCCTAGAATTTTACACATGTCTAGTTGTTCTTTGTCCCATCCAGGATGGTCCATTTTGAGAGCCGGTATATAAAATAAATTAAAATATCAGTACCAGAATCAGCTGATATCGAGCACAAGGAACAAATTTCTTTCATCAGCTTAATCATAGAGGCTCCTAACATTTGGCAAATAATGCTGTCCTGTAAGTAACAAACATATCTATATCTTCAAGAAGGTAACATATTTTTGGGGCTCCTGTAAAATTTGAGAATTTTGGTAAGACACTGGAAATTCTGTCTCTCAGTTCTGTATACAGGGGGGCAACAGAAAAAATAATGCAGCAAATGTTCCATTTAATTTTGGCCACGTATGCATAGAAACACTAATTTAGTGGGAAGTTCTTATATTTCCCATCTAAACATGAAGACATACTTTGAAATACAGATTAGTAAACAATCTTCTAAGCGGAAGTTTCTGCTTGTACTTTTGTTAAGAGTGATCAATCTCACAATTCCATTGTGGGAATTTTTTATTTTATTTATTTTTATTATTACATTTGTATCCCACCTTTCCTCCAAGGAGCTCAAGGTGGCATTCAAGCATGTTTCTCCCCCTCCTGATTTCATCCTCACAATAACCCTGTGAGGTAGGCTAGGCTGAGAGACAGTGACTGGCCCAAGGTCACCCAGTGAGCTTCATGGCCAAATGGGGATTTGAATCCTAGTCCCCCAGGTCCCAGTCCAACACTCTCACCACCATACCACACTGGCTCTCAGTCTGGTGTCCTGGAGTTTTACTAGAAACAGTAGCACATTGGTATCTTCCCCAGGTTTTTTTTTAATCTGCAGTATGTCTAATAAAACCTACTGACAGAATATATGATATTATAATCTCATTACTGTATGAGCTGTCTCTTGAGTGTACACTTCATGTACATTTTGCCAGTGCTTAGAGCAGTCCTCTCAGATAGGTCATTATTCCTGTGCCTGTGTGGCAAACAGTGCCTTTCCTAATTCTGTCCACTGAATTTCATGGCAGAGGAAAGATCTGAACCAGAGACATCCTAGGTTGCAGCTGCATTGATTAGCCACTAGTCACTCTGTCGAATGGCAGCTCTCCTGCTGAAGCTCAATGGGTCTTCTGAGGATAGATTAGGTGACTGTTTAGGAACAAATTGTGAGGCTCGCTAAACTCAGCTGGGGGAAGAGCATAATAAACAACATCTGTCCAAGACCTATAATTGCAGCAGCTTTACTGCTTCCACAAAAATCAAAGGTGAATGTTTAGGTATTTCAGTTTTATGTTTCAAGAAATAAATTCTAGGAGTGTGATCTTATTAAATGCCTCCTAAAAATAATCCACAAATTGGCAGCCCTGAAAAGGCTCCTTTTTGGCATCTGAGAAATGTTTACTGAAAACACAATGCGAGAAGGATGGCATGTTAACATTCATATAAACATTTCTCAGGGAAACTGTCCCACATATATTTACATCTATTTCCTATTGCTAGGACTGCCCAATATGTATGTGACTGTACAGAGATCTGAATTTAGGTTGCAATCCTATGCACACACTTATCTGGGACTAAATCCTATTGAACTCAGTAGTGGTGGGGACATACAATGTTATATTTTATAGCAATTCTTGGTTCACATGCTTGGTGCACTTGGGCAACATACCTGCATGCTCATGGCACACTCATGTGACAGTCCTACATACACTTTTTTGGGTGAATTCATTGGGTAAACAATGATGGGATTGGGCTGTAAACTCTGGATTATGTGATGGATGGATGACATTGCCTTCCAGTGACAAGCAGGTGAGTTCCTTGGGTACATGAGTTTTGTAGCTTGATCCTCTTCATGCTTACGGCAAGCAGTTATTCCCAGGAAAGTATATACACAGATTGCTGTGTCTCTTGACAGCAGGGGTATAGTCGCTGGGGTCTTAGACCCCTTACATTTTTGGGAGCGGGGTCCCAGCAGGGTCTCTATGTCTCCAGCATTTATTTTTTATTTTATTTATTTTATTATACTTGTATACCGCCCCATAGCCGAAGCTCTCTGGGCGGTTTACAGTAACTAAAAACATTAAAACAAATACAATTTAAAACAGATCTTATAAAAACAATTTAAAACACAATTTAAAAATTTAAACAGTATAAAACACATGCTAAAATGCCTGGGAGAAGAGGAAAGTCTTGACCTGGCGCCGAAAAGATAACAGTGTTGGTGCCAAGTGCACCTTGTCAGGAAGATCACTCCATAATTTGGGGGCCACCACTGAGAAGGCCCTCTCCCTTGTTGCCATCCTCCGAGCTTCCCTTGGAGTAGGCACCCGGAGGAGGGCCTTTGATCTTGAACGTAGTGTATAGGTGGGTTTGTATCGGGAGATGCTTTACATCAGGTATTGTGGTCCCAAGCCGTGTAAGGCTTTATAGGTCAAAACCATAAATTTAATTAAAATTTATCTCACCCTTTCCAGAAGTAGCCCAGGATGGCAAACAAAAACACTAAAAACGTCTTTAAACATCTTAAAAACAAAACATATTTAAGAACACCTTTACACAGAACTGTACTGGCACCCTGCACTTTTGCACTTGGCACTCAGGCACAGATCTTAGCAGTTGGATTTGAGTGGTAATTTCCTTTCAAATGGCCAAGGTCAAAGGTGTTCTAAGCTGCCTCAGAATTTTGTTTTGCTTCAGCCAATCAGCATGAAATGGAAGTGTGTTAGCCACTGAGAAGAGTCTTCTCATGTGCTTCCTTGTCTTTTTCTGCTGATTGGAGCCAGAGGGAAAGGAGGTGAGTCAGCCTCTTCTCAGTAGCTAACACTCTCCTTTCATGCTTGTTGGCTTTTCAGACGTCTGTTGTCGTGGGAGAAGGTGACAACAAGGATCTCATTCTGACCCAGCAGCCAAAAAAAGGGTGCGTGGCTGTGACTGTCATGAAGAGACCTTGCACTTCTGAATTTGCCACTGTATTACTGCTTGGCAGGTGAGATTCAGTCGCATCCTGACAGATTCACGCTGGGCGATTAAAGCTGATTTGTAGCTCTTGTGTAACAAACTTGCTTCCCCCCAAAGACGGTACTTTTTGCGATAAGGAAACAGGGGAAAATGCATTGGAAACTATGGGAGACACTTGCTTCGACGCAACGTCGTCTAGCCTCTCCCCAAACAAATCAGAATGAATGCTCATTAAAGAGCCATAATTGTCTAATTACCCTGCAAATCAGGATGAATGCGCAATATTTGCATTGCTAATACATGCTTTTATTGTTTGCGTTGCTCATGATTGCTATTGTTACTCGTTTTGCAAAGGTGGCTTTTTTATTATTCTGAGGATATTGAGGAGGCTGGTGGAGAGGGGGAGGAAAGAAAGAGAGAGAAAGCATGCGTTGCTTGTTTTTATTTGCTCCAACAGTTGAAGGGAGGCGGATCGGCCGCAGGTTTGCCGCCACTGACCCGCCTTTTGCAAAGAAGGAGCAGCCTCCTCCTCCTCCTCCTCCGTTCTGAGCAAATAATTGAAAACGCGCGTTAGCGAGGCAGCAGTCGCAGATCTCCAGCCCGCCAGTCTTCTCTCCTTCCCTCTCAGCCTGTTCTGCAGGTACGCGCGGAGTTTCTCTTCCCGCCTCCCCCTCGGCCGCTGCCGGCGTAGCGAACCTGCGAAGGAGACTCTCCCCTCTCCCCAGCGCGGTCCACCGAAACATGGCTGCGATCCTCGACCTCTCGTCCAGCCGCTCCCGGCTCCGGCTGCTTCTCCAACTCTCCGTAGCCTTCTGGCTGCCACGGGGCAGCTGCACGCCCAGCTCAGCGCCGGCTGACGCGCAGGAGCGGCTTCGCCCGGAGCCCCTGCCGGAATCCGCCTTGCAGAAGCCCACCGTCGTCTTAGCCGTCATCGCCAGGAACGCTGCCCGCTCTCTGCCCCACTTCCTTGGCTGCGTGGAGAAGTTGCGGTATCCCAAGAACAGGATCGCCATATGGTCAGTGAGGCAAAGGCGGCGCCGGAGAGGCCTGGGGGAAGGCTCCCAGGTTACCCTATTCCTCTGGGAGGGAGAGGACGGCGGGCGGGCGGGCGGAGGGAAGTTTCCAGAGAGTTGCTCAAAGATGAGCGTGGCGATGATGGATGGAGACAATGCTGAGTGAGGGCGCAGCGTTTAAAAAGAGGGGTGGGTATTTCCAGGTCAGGTTGCCAACCGATCAGGAAAAGGGAGCCTACCAGGTCAGCTCTTGTGCCATTAACTGAAGCTTGGTCTGCAGAAATCCACCAATGAAACTTTTCATGGAGACAGTGTTTTATCATCTGCTGATGTGTCCCTGTCACTCTGCTGGTACAGATACAGAGATGGGGCTAGGGATGGAGAGATCTGTCAATTTTGGATCTCTCGTTTCTCATTTTTAAATTCAATTCTCCACATTTCTGCATCAATTTGCAATTTAAAAAATATCCTCATGAAAATTCTCCAGCATCTTACTGCAAATTTCCCCTAATGAACACATTTTTATAGGCAGTTTTGACTAATGTGCACATTTTTGCAAACCATTTCTCGTCATACAGTGCATTTTTTCATGCTATGTTCACTTGTATATCCATTTTAAGGCACACTTTCCCCTAACGTACTCATTTTTGTACACATTGGTTGGTTGGCAAACTGCATTGCCAAATACGAATAAGTGCACATTTCAAAGGATGGCTGTGTTTAGGTTCTCAGGTTGTTTCAAGCGAACAGAGTTGAAAGTCTCGCCTCTCCCTAGATGGGGATGGCCAAAAAAGTTGGCAGTCCTAGTTCCATGTGGAAGGTGGATGAAGGGACCAGAAGCATCTGGTGAGATGAATGGAAAGATGAAGGAGGCAAGATGGGGGAGGCAATCTAAGGTTGCAGCTGGCAATCCTATGTATTTAGGACAAACCCCATTGGACTCATTGGGACTCCATTCTAAGTAAATCTGCATAGGACCAGGATGATTGACTGGGTGTAATAGAATGTGCATGATTTAAAACGTTGGGAATAGGATTTGCACTCTTCAGCAACAACTGGAGACAGGAGGTGTTCTCTCCTCTTCCCCCCTCCCAATTTTGCATGTAAGATGAGCAAGAAGCCTTGTCGTTCAGAAGTGTGTTTAGATATGTCACGGCTGTATCGATTCAAGATCTTCTACAGAAGGTGAGGGCTGGCATTCGGCAAGGCTGTGGACTTCTGGGATCAGGTTTGGCAAGTTTGTGGGTAAGAGGAGTTTTCAGCTGAATCAGATAGCAATACAGGAGAAAATCCCAGTCCTTCTTTTCTGTGCACCAGCTGCAATTCCTGGTTGTCCCAAAGCAATTTATTCCTCATTGTGGAATAATGGGATTCTACCATTGTAGTGGTCAGAGTGTCAGACTATGACCTGGGAGACCAGGAATCGAATTCCCACACAGCCATGAAGCTCACTGGGCGACCTTGGACCAGTCACTGCCTCTCAGCCTCAGAGGAAGGCAATGGTAAAACTCCCTCTGAATACCGCTTGACGTGAAAACCCTATTCATAGGGTCGCCATAAGTCAGAATTGACTTGAGAGCAGTCCATTTCCATTTTAGGCTTTTCTAACTGCTGCTACATAAGGAGAGACTTCTTAGAAGTACCTAATGATGGAAGGACTGTGTGTATTTCTGACTACCACTTCATCATGCACTTATGTCTGCCACAGAAACCCAACTGAACATCTCCTTGCACATTCTGTGACAGACTGTAGTCACAACACCTCCCCACACAATTGAAATACAATAACTGCATAATAGTATCTCCAGAAGGATTAGCACAGGAGGTAAGCCATGTGTTCGGGAGGGCAGGGCAGATGGGGTAGAAATAAGGATTGGCCCTCGACACACGGTGCACGGGTAGAGAAGTGATCAAAGCTGTGGTGTGTAGGGGAAACCTGCTGCTGTCATTCTTCAAAATAACTTAGTGGGATTTATTGCAGAGTGGTATGTTCACAACTGTGTTTTAAATTGTTCTGCAGATGAAAAAATGTTTTCCAGTGATTTCCTCCTCCCCCTGTACATAGATAAGGATCTGTGCATGGGGCTATGGACTGGCGACTTGCCAAAGGCCAGAGTATGATAGTCAGCTGCCTCATGAGTGGTGTGTCACTCGACAGAGTCCTTGGGAGTGGTCTTAGGTATACTTCTCTTGGATTTTTTTCTGTCTCTGCTAGTGTAAATGTACAGCATGGACAATTACTGATCTCTTTGACAAATTTGTTACATCGTGCAAAACCACATTTGGTTACTATCTAGAAATGTAGTAGGGTTTCCAAATGAGCTTCTTTCTTTCAGATATCCTGTTTAATTCCAGTGTTGGCCTGGCTGTCATAATCTGTTGCAGGGGTGGGGAGGAGGTAGATCGGGATCTACTGGTAGATATCTGGATGATTTGCAGTAGATATAAATGTTTTCTGGCTCCCACTTGTTTAACAATTCAAACTCTCCCCCTCCCAAACTAGGCTGAAAGGAAGAAAACTTGGAGGAGGGCGAACCAAAAATGATTTTTTGTTTGAAAGGACTGTGATCTCAGTTCTGGTTCTGAGAACAACTTCCTAGGCTGAGAGACCCTCCAAGATGCCCTTTTCTTTAATTCAAAGTGCCGCCTTTTCTAAGCCACTATTTTTTACTGGATTCCAGCAATTCCAGCCTTGAGCTTCTAGGAAAAAACAAAGTATATCCCCCAAGCTTGAAGTCTGCCCTCCCCAGAACTATTGCATCAATTTGTTGGTGAAAGTGTATGCATGTGTGTGAGAGAGACCCGATGTGAGCTTGAAGTGCCTTCTAGTAGTAAAAGAATAAAGGGAATATTATGTCACAGTGGGTTGATAGAATATAGGTGATAATATTTTATCATGTTCCACACTAAAAAATTAGTTAAATTCATCTCTCTGAGGAGGCACATGTTACCAAATTCTTCCAAGCTACATAGGAAGTGAATTGGATTATGAAAGACCAACCCAAATGGTGTTTGCATTTTTACTAATTTGTAAGGCAGTACAATATCTCAGAGAGGAGGTCAGGTCTCCTGCTCCCCTGATGCATTCACTATAGCTACCCAATTTCCCTGCTTTTCAAAGTTTGATAGAAATATCTGTTGGCTGTAGGTACGTTTTTAAACCGCAAGGTTTTTTTGCCTATTCGTGAGTATGTCTTATGGAATGATGGCTACATTACCAATGTAGCAAATGTGAGCATGTGGTGAAAGCTGTGTGTTGCATAGTTTACTATTCCATTCAACTCATCCCTTCCATAAGATGGTGATCCATCGAGGTGATTGCTTTCATTTGTAGGGGTCTTTGGTTCTCCCAGCTGCCATAAAGATGACTTGGTCACCAAGGAGTGGCACCTGCATTCTACCCCTTGGTTGAGTGACTGCTTTCTGTGACATTCTGGGTGTCCTCTGAGGCAGTGTGATATCTGTACAGCCACTACCACCCTCAGCAATTGGAATGCACCACATCACCTGTTTCCCTTGATTAAATTAGATTAATTCAGCTGACATTTCACTTCATACAAAAGGAGTCCTGAAGCAATTTTCATGGATAACAACATATAGTATACAATGCACTAAAACTAAACAGATTCAGACATCTCTAGACAGGTAAGGAACCATTCTCTTCAAAGTTAGGTCTGTCCAGGGGAAGCACTGCAACTCTGTTTGATCCCTGCAGCAAGAAATTGAAGGGGAGCAGCTATACAAGTAGAAGAGCACATGCGTTGTATGTGAGAGGCTGATTTGATAAAGGCTATGATGGCAATGTATTATTAGTTAGGAATTTGGTTTACAGGCATATGCAAAGGGGGACAATACCTCCTTTCAGATGAATATGCATGGTCACAACAGAAGTTGGCTGGTAGAATTTACAAGAAAGAGCATTTATGTGCTTGGGATCTTTTTCTTTTTAAACTTATTTAAAGATGGAGAGAAGCTAATTAATCACAGTGAGCTTCCATGCTGGAGATTTAGAAGGGGAGAGGCAAGCTTTTTTTTTTATGCTGTCAGTCCTCAAAATAAGTTTGAATTAATTTATTTGCTAAAAATATGAGCAAAATATTCCTTTTTCCTCTGCCTACAGTTCAGAAATAAGTTTACCTTTAAAAGTTATTTGGGTCTTTCAAATAAAAATTACCAGGATGACTTATTTTAATTATATCCACTGACATCTGACACCACTTAGGCCATTACTATGCCTGTGAGAGTCCTAAATAAGGTTGGGCTAATAGTAGAACCCTAAAGACAATGTTGACAGAAGTCCTGGTGGTATGTGATTTCACAAGGTGGCAATATATTATTAACAGGGAAAAATTAAATTCCTTGACAACATGGCATATATAGAATTGTAGACCTCCATGTCAGATAACCACTTTTTAAAAATAGTCAAAATACAGATGCAGGTGAACCTTTTCAAAGATTGCCACCTATGCATACAGTTCTAATTGCCTCGTCCCCAAAAGAATTGTGCACAAAGAGGACAGAACTGGGCAACTTAAATGGTCAAGAGATTTGGAATATCTTTTCTGTGAGGAAGGGCTAAAGCATTTGGAGTGTTTTTAGTTTAGAGGCAAAAAAATGACAAGCATTGCAATCCAGTGCATGTTTACTCAGAAGCAATTCCACATGTGTTCAGAAGGGCTTGCTTACTAGTAAGCACATTCAGAATTGCAGACTAAGGCTGCAATCCAGTACACACTTACCTGGGAGTAAGTCCCACTGAACCCAATGGAGTTTACTTCTGAGTAGACATGTATTGGATTGCAGCCTAAGGGCAGTATGCAATGCTAGTCCTACTCAGAGTAGACCCATTGAAGTTGATAAGCACAACTAACTTGGATTCATTAATTTCAATGGGTTTACTCTGAATAGGACTTAGTTCAATGTAACCCTAAAGGTGGCAAGACAGAAGATTAGTACACCGCTATGGAGAAAATGGGCAATATTTTTCTGTTTCTTGACAATATTGAACATGGTATGACCTAATGAATAATAATTTTCAGTGCTTCAAAAATATCTAGGTGCTGTTCAGAACACATAGGACGTTTCATTTACAGCAGATTCAGGACAAGGTGTTTGCGACGATACAGCCAGTAGCGTGTCCTCTTGACGCTTGCCCTTCTTGGCTTGCCGAGGGGGTATGACCGAGTGGATCCAGGGTGTGGTCAATGCGTCTTTGCAGGAAGGAGTGGTCTCAGCCACCCTGATAGAGGCAGTGATCTGACAACTCCTGGAAAAGCCCACACTGACCCATTGGTTTGTGAGAACTACCTCCTGGTCACAAATACCCCGGTTTTGGGAAGTTGATCGAGAGGGTTGTGGCACAGCAATTGCAAATACTATTGGATGAAACAGATTATCTTGACCCATTCCAATCTGTGTTTAAAAGGCCTAGTTATGGGACTGAATCGGCTATGGTCACCCTGATGGATGACCTTTATTGGGTGGACAGGGGTAGTGTGACCTTGTTATTCTTACCTGATCTCTCAATGGCTTTTGGTACTATTGACCATGGTATCCTTCTGAGCCGACTTGGTGAGATGGGTATCAGTGGCACTGTTTTACAGTGGTTCCCATCCTATCTCCAGGGTTGTTGTTTTCAGAGAATAGCATTGGGTGTCTGTATTTTGACCCTCTGGCAGTTGTGCTGTAGGGTGCCCCAGGGTACCATCTTGTCTCCCATGCTGTTTAATATCTATATGAAGCTCATGGGAGCGGTCATCGGGAGATTTGGGGTGAGGTGTCAGCAGTACACTGTTGATATCCAGTTTTGTAACATCTTAATTGGGAAAGGCCGTGCAAGCCATGGACCAGTGTCGAGACTTGGTGGTGGGTTGAAGGAGGGCCAATAAACTGAGTCTGAATCCTAACAAGACAGAGGCACTGTGGGTTGGTGCTTCCCAAGGTGGGATAATTGGTCAGTTGCCCGATTTAGAAGGGGATGTACTCCTTCTGAAAGAGCAGGTTCATAGTCTGGGGGTGCTCCTGGATCCATATTTTTCATTAGTGGCCCAGATGACCTCAGTAGCTAGGAGTGTCTTTTACCAGCTATGGCTCTTAAGACAGCTGTGGCCATTTCTGGACTGGAATAGCATGACCACTGTTGTCCATGCAATGGTAACCTCCAGACTGGATTACTGTAATGCGCTCTATGTGGCGCTGCCCTTTAGGTTGGTTTGGAAGCTGCAGTTGGTGCAAAATGCAGTGGTGCAACTGCTCACGGGGCCAGGGTATCACCAACATACTACGCCACTGCTGAAAGAATTGCACTGGCTGCCCATTAGCTACTGTGCCAAGTTCAAAGTTCTAGCTTTGGTGTTACGCAGCTTGGGACTAGGATACCTGAAAGATTGTCTTACTGCTTTTGTACTCAATCGATCTCTGCACTCTGCATTTGAGGGCCTCCTGCAGATACCATCTTATCAGGAGGTCTCTTCTGCACAACATAGGAAGTAGGCCTTTAGTGTAGTGGCACCGACCCTTTGGAATTCTCTCTCCTTAAATATTACACAGGCACAATCTCTATTATCTTTTGGGCACATGTTGAAGACCTTCCTCTTTCAACAAGCCTTTTAAGTGGAGACTTTATCCCTGTATGCGTCTGTGCTAGAGTTACTTTTTAAGATGTTTTTAAAATTATTTTTTAAAGATGTTTTTAAGATGTTTTGTTTTAATATGTTTCAAAGTCTTCTGTTTTTGAGATGTTTTAAAGTGCTTTTGGTGTTTTTGTTTGCTGCCCTGGGCAGCTTCTGGGAGGAAGGGCAGGATAGAAATTCAATAAATAAATAAATAAATAAATGGAAGTAATCCTTCACACAATATATATTTATGGAAGTGACAAGATATGTTTGTGGTTGCTAGGTTTGGTCACATTTGAGAACTATTTCCATCTGTTTGACTAATATGTTAATATTAATATGTTAATCTGTTAACTATTGGCCATGGTAGCTAAATGGAAGCTCTGTGTTCATTTGATTGATTGCCAGTGTTTGCTGATTATTTTCCTAGGATGTTCCATGATCCCACTGCCTTCTCCCCCATGCAGTGGACTTCTTGGTTTGTCATAACAGCAGTACCTGGTGGTAGAGGATGACACAGTGTTGCTGTGAACTCCCCCTTGCTGTTGTCCCAAAGACAAAGCTAGGGGCAAAATGCAGACCCTCTGCGCTAACGGGGTATTATGGAGAATTCTCTATCCCAAAGGGTCCCAAACTGTGGTCTGTGAGCTTCATTCAGGTGCTCCACAGCATGTCCACATTAAATATGAATATTAATTTTAAATTGTATGCTTTTGCTACTTTTGTTTCTTACGTTGTATTTTACTGTGTTGCAATTTGAATTTTATGGCATGCAAATTGTAATATGATAAAATACGATATAAGAAATAAAAGCATTAAAAATAGAATTGCAAGATCATAGAGCAGCTGGTACAGCACATGACAATTGCCACAACAGGAAGAAAAATAATTAAGTTAAGTGGTCTTCCAAGACCCTCATCATGTGATCTGTGGGGGCAAAAAGTTTGGGAACCCCTGCTCTGTCCCTCTAATCATACTCATTGGCTGTATTCACTAGTGATTGCAAACCATAAAGAACATGCAGATGGCTCCTGCTTCACTCCTGTCCTAGTGTGAGTAACAAGCCACAGTCCCTGACTTAGTAGTACATCTGAACCACGGATGGTTGTTTGCTTCAATCCAAACAAACTGTGATATATGGTGGTTTGCTTGGAGTGAAGCAACCGTGATCCTGGGTGCAGATGCAGCGCTAAGCCCAGGAGTCATGGTTTGTTGCTCAAGCTACCGTAATGTGCGAGCTGGGCCATTGTGAAGGTGAGTTACGAGGGGAGGGTCCCTATCCACTAACAGTCATGAGAACAGGCGCTGCTAAAGCATGCACAGGTTTTATTGAATAATATAATTGGTGAAGTGGCTTCAGACAGCATAGCAGAAAAATGGGCTTATCGCTGTTCTTTTCTGCAAGGTCTCTGTACCTGAGAAAGCAGCATGACAGACAAGTATCAGGCACAGCTGCCCCCCTTGCTGTATCTCAGTGCTGGCTTCTACTGCCCTTATTACCGTTTGTTGTGTACACTGAGAAGGCAGTGGAGGGGAAAGATGGCAGCTCCATAGAGGACCAGCTGGCTTCCCACCGCTCACTACATCTGTAGGCGAACTTTATGTGGCACTTGGGTTAGGAGGTTTATTCTGGCTTCTGTGAGGGTTGGGTGACTAGAGAGAAAAGAGTGACATGGGGATAGTGGTAGCTAATGGTTTGTAACTGCAATGGACCATTCCTGTGACAGTGTGTAGAGTGAGAAAGGGGGGGGAAAGGTTGGTCAAGTAGCTCTTCAACTACATAAGTGCTCTTGTTTTCAATTTGTTTGTCATTTGGTATCGGTGGTTTTATCAGTCTTGCTGAAGTGGTCATATATTTGGGACCGGTCTTCCTTGGTGGCTTTCAGGAGCTAATTTGATTTCCCCAGGTTCATTGTACACAGTCCTGCCCTTGGGTAGAGCCTCAGCCAAAGCTGGAAGATTGCATAAAGAAGATTATGGTTGTGCCATAGGGCACAGAGCCTAAAGTGGACTGTTTAGAATTTTGGGAGAGTTGAACTGGAATTTTTGTCCTTTACAATGACGTCTCAGATGCATTTTTTTTAAAAAACCCTCATTTGTTTGCATTTAATTTCCTCTCTTTTAGTCAGTGCATATTGATGATATTTCTTACTCAAGGATCAGTTAAAGGCTAAATGTGGTCTTTTTGCATCACTAAATGTTGTTATATGCCTTCAAGTTGATTATGACTTATGGCGGCCCTATGAATCTTTTTTTGGATATATTCATAGGGTTTTCATGATAAGAGGTATTCAGATGTAGTTTACCATTGCCTTCCTCTAAGCCAGCCTTTCCCAACCAGTGTGCCTCCAGATGTTGTTGGACCACAACTCCCATCAGCCTCAGCCAGCATTGTCAGTGGTCAGAAAAGATGGGAATTGTGGTCCAACAACATCTGGAGGCACACTGGTTGGGAAAGGCCGTTCTATGCCTACGGCACTCCGTATTTCCAGGCAGTCTCCCATCCAAGAACTAACCAGGCCTGACCCTGCTTAGCTTCTGTGTTCAGACAAGATCGGGCGCGTTCAGGATAGTATGGCTGTAGGCGCATCACTAAATATGTATGGCTTTTTAGCAAACCCCTTGCCCCAAGGCACATATGGATAATCTTTTTGCTCTTCTTGGCTTTTTGCTCTTACCAAGTCATATCAGATGGCAGTCAGCCTATCGAATAGCCTGTATTGTAGTTTTTAAGTACCTTGTAAAGACTTCCAGCAGTCTGGTCCTGATGATCCATCTTCAGTTCTCCATTTATTCCCTATATCAGAACTGCCACAGAAACTGGCCTCCTCACAAGTGGCCAGTCATATAAGAACATAAGAACATAAGAAGAGCCTGCTGGATCAGGCCAGTGGCCCATCTAGTCCAGCATCCTGTTCTCACAGTGGCCAACCAGGTGCCTGGGGGAAGCCCGCAAGCAGGACCCGAGTGCAAGAACACTCTCCCCTCCTGAGGCTTCCGGCAACTGGTTTTCAGAAGCATGCTGCCTCTGACTGATATTAGTAAGGACTTAATGGGTTTGTACTGTATGCACTTGAGCATAATTGCCCATTGCATCGAGCTGTGGATGAATGAACCATATGTGAACCACCATTTCTTGACATAAATTTAGTAGGGCTGCTAGAGACTGGGTGGATTGCCTTGAGAAGTGGATCCAAGCTTCCAAGTGGCCATCCCTAGATTAGGCAAACATAAGACCTGTGGTTCTAAGTTTTGTAACTGAGCAATATACATCAAATACATTTTATGTAGCCTGTTAGTAGCATCTGTTTTATCAGCCTATTGTAGCTTAAGCCTGTTGTATTTGGAGGAAGAACATGGAATCCTGCTTGTCCTGTCCAGAGCTGGAACCATGAGACGGAGACACGGGTGCAATTAAATCTTGCTTTATTAGAGTAATGGATACATCTAGGACATTGCACTTCATATAGAAACCTGCCTTACTCGCTAGAAACCCCTAACTACACTCTAGACATGCTCTGCGGCACGTGAAGGAAGTTGACTCAGCGACTCCGCTCTTTGAGAGGCCAGCTTATGTAGGGAACGTTTTTGATCGTAATCTCTGACTCCTTCATAAATCCTGTCTCTGCCCTGTCCGTTTCTCACGGCAGGGGGGGGCGTGTTTCCAATGGCTCGTCGGAAGACACCTGCTCTTGGGCTGCAGGATCGAGGTCAGGAGGTGGCGTCACACTGGAAGCGTCCTGGGAACTGCATGGCAAGGGAGGAGCTGGTACAACCTCTGGGGCATCCCCTGACGGGCCTTCAGGAACGACTGGGGGCGGCGCAGTCTCCTCTACGGAGCTCGTGCCACCCATGGGAATTGGCTGGAGTTCAAGTTCACTGGTCTCCCCAAGGCCCCGAGCAGACTCAATAACTCCTTGGTCTTCCGCGCCTTCTGGCAGCTGAGGTGCCTGAAACTCATGCCTCTCCCCTCCCTGCTGCTTCAGGGAGAGCTGAGGCTCAGCACTGCTCTACGTTTGGGGGGGAAAAGCATTGAGTGCTGCTGAGCATCTTTTGCACATGGAACTCAGTCTTCTAGTGCTTAATTAAGCAAAACTTGGTGCACTCACAGTTTTGTTTTGCAACACAGTTGCAGGAAAAGTAGATTTGTTTTAACACATCGCATCAATTACAATTTGTTTTGAATCTCCAAAATGACTGTTGTGAAAAATTTATCAGGTTAGCCAATAACTTCTGATTGTGAAAGGCAGCTTCAGAGGTGATGTGCCTGTCATCTTTTGTGCTTTTTAAAAAATGCAACCTTGTACATTTGCCCTATATACAGGTATTTCTTTTCAGATCAATTTATAGTCATGGTGGACATACAGATTTTAAAATGCAAACCCAACTTGTTTCCTGCCTACTTCTTTCCCAGGGCACACCTTTTTCTGCCTTTAAAACTAGTCACATATTTCATGGTTACACTTGGAAAGAGAGGCAGTTTTTGATCAGCTCCCAGAACAATGGGCAGATATCCTCTTTGCTGAAGTGGGACGCATCAGTGAATGTTACCTCCTGAGGTCTCTGCCCTCCCCAGTCCAGGCTCAGAGATCTGATCCTTTTTCTTTGGGTGATGGTGATGCTTCTGGGATTACCTCTATCCTTGCTGCCTTTAGTGCAATCAGCATCATGAAATCAGTGCATCTTTCCTTCCTCTTGCCCATGATAGTGGTGGTGGTGAGGAAACCAGCAGCCTACAAACGTGGTCACGAGTGACTCATGCCTTCTCTGATTCTTGTAGCATGTGCAAAGAGGAATGGATGAATGGCTGCCCTTGTGCTGCGCTTTTGCAGAAGGTGCAAACAACACTTTGCTGCCGCTATTACCTCTAGTATAATCCCAAAGACAACGGAGAAAAAGTGCCTCTCCAGTCCTCTGCACTGAATTGGGCTGAGAGTGAGTAAGGAGAGGTAGTTTCTGTCCTAAAAGTTAGGCTGAATTCTACAATTTAGTCCACACTCGGTGCAAAATTGAAAATAAAATTGCACTGCACCAAGCCCGAATTATGACTGCGTTTCTCCCTATTCCCCTCAGCCACACACCCCAAAAAGAAAATATTTGTGTGTGTGTGCTGATAAACCAGACATTGTCATTTTCCTCTCTGCCTAAACTTAGACACTAAAGGAATTTATTGGCTCCTTCATCTCAACTCTTTTGATATCTCTGCAGATGGAAGGTTACACATGGCTGCAATCTGTTCTTAATTTAATGTACAGTGGCCAAATAATAGCTTGCAACAGTAAAACTTAAAAGTCCGTGCTGTGCTGCTTCTGGCAGGTGATTGCCACTTGTGCAGAGGATCAAAGGTCCTGCTGACTCTTGCTTCTGCTTGCACAGTAGCTGGTCACGAAAGCAGATAGCAGCCTGGACGGCAAGTTGAAAAATGCATTTTGTGGTATTGTTGGTCCAGGGCAAAATGACCCATTTGGAAGAGGGTCTGGTTGGTATCCATCCAACAACTGCAGAACAGTAGAGTGGGTGCTTTTAACCCTTCCTCTCCCTCCCCTGCCAAATTTCTGTATATGTATCTACCAAGTCTGCCGGGAGAAAGAGTCTGAGGGAGGCGGATGCAGAGTGAAAGCAGAGGGAGGGGCATGGTTAAGCAAGGTTTCTGCCAAACATGTAGCTTTAGCCTCAGTTGCTGAAGGGAGAGAGAGACAGTGAAGCAGCATCCATAAATGGCAACATTTGTATAAATTGTTAAGATTTTAGTTAGGGTGTTAATATTTTTCCAAATGTCAACATTGGATGACTTCTCTCTGCATTCTCCCTCTTTGCTCCGTTCTCTCTAATTGATTAGAGTCTATGAATGCTTCACTGCTGAGTTCCTGGAAAAAGTAAACTCCTGTTGCTTCCCAAAGGTAATAGTAATAGACACGTGGATAGGTTCCATGAACTGCGAAGGTATAAATCGAATTTGTGGGAAGGAGCTGATTGTGAGTCCCAGCAACAGCTGAAAAGAGGTCTGTGTGGTTCCTTAGGATTTGGTGCAGGCGAAGCACACACGTATGAGCATAGGAAGTAGCTTTTTGGCCTCCCTGTGCCTGAAGCTAGCAGCCCCTCGGGCAGAATTCCACATCACTGCTTGGACTGGGACATCTACCATCTTGAAGTGGTTAGGAAACAACAGGACAGCTTACAAAGTATTTAATATGTTTTCCTTCCAGACATGGATAACATTATAACACTTTTCCTTGGTGTTCAAAGAACAAGCTTAAAATAGCCCTGTAAGATAGGCCAGTGTTATGCCCATATTACATACGTTTATATATTTCCATTTTTCCATTGGCTTTTTGCTGCCCTGGGCTCCTTTTGGGAGAAAGGAAAGACTATACATTTAATTAATAAATAAAAGGCACAGGAACCGAGAGGCTCTAGTTTGCTGACCAATGTCTTGATGCATAGGCTATTGGGTATTTTCTCTCAGCGGTGCTGAAAGTGGGCTGGAACACAGAGTACAAAGCATAACTGACACTCCCAGCTTAAATTGGCTTAGCAGTCATTCCCTCTCTCTAGGGAATTCTGGGAACTGTAATTCTGTGAGAGGGACTAAGGCCTTCTGGTACAGAATTCTCATCAAGTGACACTCACCTGGGTTCTTTGGGGGACACCATGACATTTAAAGTGGTATAAACTAAATATAAATTCTAGAATGGATATGCCCACAGCATAATGCCAAAACATTTCCAGATTATTGGAAAAAATGTTTCCTGAACAAAAGAGCCAATCTAGTCTTAGATTACTAGAATGCTTCTTGGTACTCAGATATATCTCTATCAAATTAAGCAATTCCCTTAATTCTTCAATTTGAACTGTTCATCGCTCAGATTCTTTATAAGTCTTGTAATATCTAGAGTTAAAATGTTGGATGCATTGATTTATGTCATCTCCCAGTTAAAGTTATAACCAGCCTCTCCTGTGTGTGTGTGAGAGAGAATTTTTTTAAATGGCTGTTTATATTTGTCCTTTTGTAGAATCCTACCGGATATTTGTCAAGGAGCCATTGTAGAGGCTTTGATGTACTAGTAGCATCTTTTTAATGTCCAGAAAGAAATATTTGCCATTTAAACTTCAATATATGCCTAAAAAATTAGTTCTGCTGTGTATACTATTAAGACTCTGATATCCAGTCTTTTGATTGCAGGTCCCCCTTAGCGATGTGTGCCCATCTGGATCACCTTCCTGTTGAAATGCTCCTAGTATTGCTTAAGTGTGCACATCCCACCCTTAGTCTTCTCCACCGCGCTCAGGACACAGTCCTGTGAAATAGGTTAGCCTGAGAGGCAGCGAATGGCCCAAGGCCCACCCAGGGTGTCATGGGTGAGCAGCAGGGATTGGAATCTGGGTTTTCCGAATCTAAATTAACACTCTAGCCAAGCTTCATCTTGTCTGCTCAGCTACCAAAAACAGATTGCCTTTACTTTTACTATACCATACTTGTACTTTCCTGTAAGGACCCACGCATTATAGTCAGTCAAAATGTGTGGCTTTTGCCAATCCTTCTTTCCTTCCTTCCTTCGTTTGGGGGTGGGATATGGGTGCCTTTCTGAATTCGTGCTGTAGCTTAGAAGCTCCTGAATGACTACAAACCCAATGTGAGGACAAAGAGAGACCCAGTCTTTTCACCCAAGTCTGGAGAAAAGTGGGAGCTTGTCCCCGATACGGCCTGCTCCTCAGCCAGCTAATAGGTGCACTTGCTCGTGGCAAGCTGCTGAATATCTTTATTCACCATATTGAATTGGCCGGCTCCCGTTGTTTTTCACAGACTAGGACTCCACAACTTCTTTTGGGAGGAAGGATGGGATATAAATTTAATAAATGAATAAATAAACTTGCCAAAAGCCAAAAGGAGCCCCATCAACTATGTATGGAAGCTCACCAGGAAAAAATCTCCTGATTTCCTCCCCTGCCAAGATTCAAGAATAAAAGAAACAGGGTGGGGGTTTCCTGTGCCCAGCAGGCCACAATATGTTGTTTCTGGGCTGTGTTCACTGTTCAACTAGGTGGGGCACAAGTTGTGCAAGCGTGCTGTACAGTCCCTCTATTGATGAATGTCAAAGTCTCTGAGCAGCCTGGGAAATGAGGTAGGGAATTTACCCTGTACACTGATGTAGAAGGGTCTCTGATCTTGTCTGTGGAATGCCATAGGAACGCTGGATAAGAACTGGAGGCATGTCCACATTCAATATGTTGCCCTTTATTACCCAATGCTGAACAAGCAAAATCTATGTAAGAGGAATTTGAATGTCAGTGTGATGCCACCCTTTTCTTTGTAGAGAAACATCTCTTGCATTCCCATTGATGTTTACAGTATGGTTTGCACAGAGCAGTGTTCCCCAAACTTCTGATAGCTGAGGCACGCAGAGATACCCAATGGTTTAAACAGGCAAAAAGATCACATCTTCAAATTGGACCTTGGAACCACCTCCCGGGATAAAGGAAGTCCTTCAGGAAGAAGTGAGTTTCTAGATCTCAGCCGTTACGCTCCGCCCCCCCCCCCGGCATGTGAAGGGAAATCTGGCCCTAAGTCCCAAGGTCTTGGTATTAAAACCTCCCAAGCAATCCCATTCTTTTGGCTCCCCTAAGAAAGGGGAGCGGAGCCCCATACTTGCTTCATATGGTGCTAATTGTTGTGAGTCTGAAGCAACAAAAAACCTTGTTGCCAATTTTAAAGTCTGTAGCCCTAAGAAATATGACTGGCTTGCCTTCCAACAGCTGGAACTGCATGAAATCGGATCTCAAAACACAAGAGATCAGTGTAGGCCATTTCCTGAAATTTTCAGCCCTCAAGTTCCAATACTCAGTTGTTGTGTGCTGAGTACTATGGAGGGCGGCTGCTCACAATAGAGGAATTAGACTGACTTAAGACCAGACAAAGTTAATATCTCATCAAAATCTGTGGCCCCAAGGAGGAAAATATCACACGAAATGGGAGATATTCTAAATAATGTTGACAGGGTAGGCAATTTGGAGGATGTATGCAGCCCAGCAATAGCAGAGTATCAGCAATTGCTCAAAATCTCAAAGCAGCAGTGGAATAACTTATTGGAAGATCCTTCTAACCCTCTGCAGTGTGAAGAAGCATTTAAGACCTACCCGTATTGGCAGTGATTGCATCGCAGTGTTATTCAACTAATTTCATGGAACAGACCCGGGCGCAAACCTCAGTGGAGATGGATGAGTTTGTTACAATCGATCTCCAGGCCACGGTAGGGGACAGGCGGGAAGAGCCAAAAGAGGCCTCGCTCTTCTGGTCTCTACAAAGCTTCAAGCTACAGTCACTAAATTAGACGCATGTGATAGATGGGTCTTGACTTGTATTGTAAACTTCAGTCATTGTAGTCTTTTGATCATTAACAGCTCTTTCCTCCCCCCCCCCAGCTCAATCCAAGGGAAGCGAAAACTGGTCTACCTTTGAAGAATTTTTATCTAATCTTCTCCATGTGTTTCCTAATGCTTCAGTGGTTGTGGGAGGTGTTTTCAATGCTAGATTAGGCCCTTCTGATGATGTCTTGTATATACTTGAGACAGGACTTTTATCTTTCCCCCGTCAGGAGAGCCCTTCGCGCCTTTACTGCATACAGTATAGAGGAGGAGCTTGCAATAAACTATCAAAAGACCAAAATCTTAATCTTTTCCAAAAGATACACTAAGCGCAGATGGAGGGTCAGTGGGCACAATATTGAACAGGTCAAGGTATATATATACTTGGGTGTAGTTTTTCAAAACTGGCCTGTGGAGAGCCCAAATTGCACATCTTTCTGAGAATGTGCAAAGAACTATCTCTGCTATTCTTAGATTTTTCTTATTGAAAGGGGGCTCTCATATCCCCTCTTTCATCAAAGTTTTCCAGGGCAAGGTGTTGGCCCAATTACTCTATGGCTCTCAGATATGCCTTTATAAAGATTTTCGCTCCCTGGAGGCAATGCAGTCCAAGTTTCTGCAATCCATTTTTGGTGCCCCACATGGCACTCCCAACACCCTACTCAGATTGGAATTTGGGCTGGTTTCTCTTGAAGCATGAGCATGGCTAAATGCAATAAGCTTCTGGCTCAAGATAAATTTCAGACCTCAAGGATTAGCCCCTCTGATTTTAACAGACATCCTGTCCTCTGGTTGGGCAAGTATGGCTGAGGAAAAATTACATCTTTATGGGTTTTCTCCCTGAACTCTGGTTCAACTGAGACTTAAAAAGTCCAAAGAGTTGATTAAGAACTGGATTAGGGATGTTGCCTTACAAGAAGACAGAGCTCGGGCTTCTCGTTACTTGGTCCCAGTGAATCACAATAAAAATCTTGCCCCTGAAGCATATAAAATAAATAAATAAATAAATTTTATTTGTTAGTCGCCTATCTGTCCGAATTAACAGACACTCTAGGCGACTTACAACAACATAATAATAAAATACAATATACAATCTAAAAACACAATCATCAATTAATCTAACATCAAAAACATCAATTAATATATCAAAAAGCTAATCTACCCCAAAATTCTTGTAGGCCTGCCTGAATAGCCAGGTCTTTAGAGCTTGGCGGAAATCCATCAGGGAGGAGGCATGTCAAAGATCATAAGGGAGAGAGTTCCAGAGGGTGGGGGCCACAACCGAGAACGCCCTCTCCCTAGTCCGCACCATCCTAGCTGTTTTGACTGGTGAGACCAAGAGGAGGTCCTATGTGGCTGATCTTGTGAGGCGGCCTAATTGGTGATACTGGAGGCGGTCCTTTAGATAAACTGGGCCGAAACCGTATAGGGTTTTAAAGGTCAGTACCAACAACTTGAATTGGGCTTGGTAAACCACTGGTAACCAGTGTAGGTCTATTAACACTGGGGTGATATGATCCTGGCGACGGCTATGCTTAATTAAGCGTGCTGCTGCATTCTGTACCAGCTGCAGTTTCCGGACCGTTTTCAAGGGTAACCCCACATAGAGCGCATTACAGTAGTCTAGACGAGAGGAGACCAGGGCATGTATCACCTGTGGGAGCAGATGTACAGGAAGGTAGGGTCGCAGCCTCTGTATCAGATGTAATTGATACCAAGCCGCCCAGCTCACTGCCGAAACCTGAGCCTCCATGGACAGCTGGGAGTCGAGAATGACCCCCAGGCTGCGGACCTGGTCCTTCAGGGGTAATTTCACCCCATTAAGCACCAAGTCAATGTCTCCCAGCCTTCTTTTGTCACCCACAAGCAACACCTCGGTCTTGTCGGGGTTTAGCTTCAGCCTGTTCTCGCCCATCCATCCACTCACGGACTCCAGGCACTTGGACATGGTCTGCACAGCCAACTCTGGTGAGGATTTAAAAGAGAGATAAAGCTGAGTGTCATCTGCATATTGATGACACTGCAGCCCAAAACTCCTGATGATGGCTCCCAGCAGCTTCACATAGATGTTAAAAGCATGGGGGAGAGGATAGATGCAAAAAAGTTAAAATACTGCAAATGCAGCACAGTAGCCAGAGAGGGGGGTGGAGGCCACTTTGTGTGCCAAGTGCAAACACACACATGTTGTCATCTTTCACCTCCACAGTTCTTTATCTCCATTCTGCTGCTGCCCCCTTCTCCTCCTTTATCCATGTTTTTGCTCTCCGGCTCATTTTCCCCTCCACTCCATTTTTTAAAACAATTGTTTTCTCCATTCCACCCTGTCTCACTGCCCACCTCCTCCCTTCTTGCCTCCTACCCACCCACAGACTATGATGATAATGAAAGTTAAAGAGGAAAGCATAAAAGCAGGACTACAGCTGAATGTCAAGAAGACTAAAATAATGACAACAGAAGATTTATGTAACTTTAAAGTTGACAATGAGGACATTGAACTTGTCAAGGATTATCAATACCTCGGCACAGTCATGGAGACAATAGTCAAGAAATCAGAAGAAGGCTAGCACTGGGGAGGGCAGCTATGAGAGAACTAGAAAAGGTCCTCAAATGCAAAGATGTATCACTGAACACTAAAGTCAGGATCATTCAGACCATGGTATTCCCGATCTCTATGTATGGATGTGAAAGTTGGACAGTGAAAAAATTGGATAAGAGAAAAATCAACGCATTTGAAATGTGGTGTTGGAGGAGAGCTTTGCGGATACCATGGACTGCGAAAAAGACAAATAATTGGGTGTTAGAACAAATTAAACCAGAACTATCAGTAGAAGCTAAAATGATGAAACTGAGGTTATCATACTTTGGACACATAATGAGAAGACCTGATTCACTAGAAAAGACAATAATGCTGGGAAAAACAGAAGGGAGTAGAAAAAGAGGAAGGTCAAAGAAGAGATGGATTGATTCCATAAAGGAAGCCACAGACCTGAACTTACAAGATCTGAACAGGTGGTTCATGACAGATGGTATTGGAGGTCCACACTAAATAGCATGGAGGCAATAGAGGTTAAAAAAAATCAACTAAAATTTAAGAGGCTTGACAAAATCCTGCACCAAAATAAGCATTGGGCTAGGAAAGATTGTATTCCATCTCAAAAGGTTATTCTCCAAAGGAAATTGGAGTTTTAGGAATAGACATTACTAAACAACTTGGGGGGAGGGGAAGGCATTCTCCTGAAGGTGTGTGGATGTATATAATTTGGGATGGCCCAAAGCGTATTCCTCATTTTCTCCATATTTTGGCTGCTAGTACCATAGTTATAGAAACTTCACAATGTCTTGCACCTAAGAAAACCATTTAGCCAGACATGATTTAATGCCATTTCATAGAGGGGAGTCTCCTGCATGTGCGATTTTGGAATGGCCCAAGCATACTGTGGGTGCTGGAGGCGCTCTGTCTCTGATGTAAGGGGCTGTGTACAGTATGTATGCATATAGAGCAAATGTGTGAGTTTTGATTGGTGAAAATTATTGTGGATTTCAAAGGGGAAAGTCCTCCACTCAAGGGGGGTTACTATATGGAGTAGACCAAAGCTTATCTGGGGACTGAATGAGTTCACTGCATACTTTTCTGTTGCAAGGAACTGATAGCTGACAGGATGAATTGCTGGAGATTTTAAAAAGAGATACATGAAATATCCATACTAATAACTGATTGTCACGTTATTCCACATCAAAAAGCTTCATAGCAAAGGTCTCCAACCCTTATGGGCCCAGAGGCACATTTAGAGAAACTGCATTAGACACCATATAATGCCATTCTCCCAGAAGAAAATCAGTAACAGGCAAAGCAACTGCATGCACTCCAAAATAAAACGGAGATTACAGCCAATCCTCCCCCAAAAGCTCATTTTTTAAAGGTATATGCAGGCCTTGGCAGGCACTTGAGGGGGAGTTGAGGGTGCTACCAGATTAGGGACTGCAGCTTTGAAAAGTATCAGCTGGTGGATGGCTGGAGCTGATCACCAGTGGTCGGAGGCGGAGAATGCTTTTTTTTTAAACTGTGCAGATGCCATACTTTGTGCAAGCAACAGCTTGGTAAGTGCACAGGACCAGAAAGAACTGTGCAAGCGGGGGTGGGGGGGTGGGGGGCTGCAGGACGAGCGGAGGGGGCTGCAGGATGAGTGGGAGATGGCAGAGTAAATGGGCTGGAAAGGGTAACACACACACATCGTCACCTCCATTCTGCTACTGCTGCCTTCTACTCCTTTATCCTTGCTGGTCTGGCTCTCGACTTCCTCCCTCGTGCCTCCTAACACAGAGCACGAGGGAAGGAAGAGAGACGCTGCGCAGAAGCCCAGTTTGAGGCACATGTATTTTGTGCACCAGTCAGAGGATCATAGAATCATAGAAAAGTAGACTTGGAAGGGGCCTATAAGGCCATCCAGTCCAACCCCCTGCCCAATGCAGGAATCCAAATCAAATCAGTCTGCTCTGTGATGCCTCATTCATCCATGCAAGTCATTGCTAGACCTGGGCATGCAAATCCAGTAATGTAGTGGCAAATTCAGAAGTGCAGGGTCCCTTGATGATAGTCACAGCCACACGCCCTTCCCCAATTTTTCTTTTGCTGCTGGGTTGAGAATGTGATCCTTGCTAATGCCTTCTCCCACAACAACGAACATCCCTGGGAGCCAATCAGCATGACAGGGGTGAGTGTTAGCCACTGAAGAGAGTCCTCTCAGTAGCTCACTCACCTCCTTTCACTCTTGATTGGTTCCAATCAGCAGCAAAGGTCAAGGAAGCATGTTAGAAGGTTCTTCTCAGTGGCTAAGACATTCCCCTTTCATGTTGATTGGCTCACAGGATGCTGGAAACATAGGGACCCTGCTGGGACCATGCTCCCAAAAAAGCAAAGGGTCTAAGACCCCTCAAGACCCCGGACAACTACACCCCTGAGCATGCAACAAAGAGGTTATGGCATTTTAAGCTGTAATCAAACCACGTTAAGTGATCTTGAACATGCAACACACACACACCCAGAAATACCCCAGAGTGCACAGGTAATTAGAAAATAAGAGTTCTTGTATGCTGTCTGGCCAAGATTCTCAAAAAGTGGGGCTAGCCTGGAAAATATTGCACACAAAGCTGCTCACCTAATATTTTAGAGTTTTGGACACAACAGATCAACTTTTGTTTCATTCTGTTCCCTAGTACAGTAGGGAAATTTAACTCATTCTTTCAGCATCCAAAGTACTAAATATATTGCAATTCCACTGCAAAACAAAAGTTTTTTTTAGGGAAGAGGGTTTAATGGGAATTGAAGATTTCAGCAGCAACTCTCCAAAAATTAAATTTCCATTCTGCACGCATTTGTACAGAGCATGCAATCCTACGCACACTTACCAGGGAGTAAGCACCATTCAACCCAGTGGGACATACTGTTGAGAATGGCACTGTTAAGCCTCCAAAGCAAGTTACTTTCCTGAAAGCCCTTTTGGGCTGTTAAATACCTCAAGGTGATGGTGGGTAAACGGACGAAGCCAGGTGCTCCAGCCCCAGCTCCTTCATTCCTCAAGGCAATGAGGGTCTGCCCCAGTCCTCAACTCAGCCCAGGGAAGGAGGAGCACCACCTCCACCACGTGGGCGATTCCCTTTGTTAAGTGGCCCATTGCAGGAGCCGAGATGGCTTTGAAGGAGCCCTGGTCGGAAGGGACGCGCTGGAGAAACTTCATTCCCCGCTCCCCCGCCTCGCAAGAAGAGGCAGGAGAAAGAGGAAGCACTCTTCCCTGCGGAGGCTCAAACTTGGCAGCCCCGCGGAGCTCGGCGAGGGCGACACGCACCTGGATGCGGAGCCCCTGGCCGCCTCGCCTGGCACAGCCCACGTCCCCAACCGGGAAGCTTAGCGGGGCGAGGCTGGTGTCTGGCTGCAGGCTCACCAGCTGTCTCCTCCTCCTGCTGCTGCAAACCAGCCGGGATGGCTTTTGCTCTGCGTGCGCCTTGCTTCTGCGCCTGCCACTGCTTCCTCGCACGCCTCTGCCGAGCCGAGCCACCCAGACTTCCCCTGCTCCCCCCTCAGTAACGTCAAATGTAGCGCGGGAAGCGTTACCTTTCCTGCTAAAAAGTAGGGAAATTGCTAGTCATTCTGTTACTAGCAAATTGTAATAAAGTTACCCTCTCGTTACGCAAAAAAGGAGTGAATTACAAGTAACTCGTTATTTTTAATGAGTTACTTCCAAGCTCTGGTTCAAAGTATGGTTTCACTATATGAAAGTCTTGGCTGTATTAAGCACTTTACCTCCATGTGTAATGCACTTTCATTAACAGAGCTGATCTGGACATTTTACAAATGGGAAAAGGATGAAGGAGGGTTCCTTTTTGGCATAAATTTTGTTGCCTGTTATGCTCATAACATAGATTGAGCCTCCCAGTGAGTTATTTCAAGCCTGTGAGGTCACAGCTGTCTGCTTGGGCAGACTCCATCTTAGAGTCATTCATGCAAAATAAAATTATTGCCAGAATCCATCTTCACATACTTGAGTTTTGAAGGAGAGGTCCTTGGACAGGTCAAGAGATGTTTTGTTTGGTCAGTGGCATTTTCTTGTTATGAGAATTTTTCTGTGATGGATCCTTGCTTAATTGCAAGCAAGAAGACATGCAAGAGGACATTTCATAGTCAGTGTAGCTCCAGGGCCAGAACGTTAAATCTGGCACATTTCTGGAAACAAATCTAAACTAGCCAGAATCAAAGCCAAATAGTAGGAATAGCAGCTTTGAGATGGAGAGTAACAGCAGAACAAAGATCCACAAACAGGTTGTAGTTTCCATCGGGGACATTTATGGTGGAGACCTTAGGAATACCAACATCACAAAGGCAGAGTTTGGGATGGGTTAGAAACAGCTGGATTTGGCAGTGGTCAGATTATAAGAAAGTGGTATTTAGCAGGCAGCTCAGCTGAGACAAGTTTAGTCAGCAGACCTGGCTAGGACCAGCTAGGACTTTGCTAAGAGACAAGGGAATTGTGTGTTCTGTGGACACCTTCCAAGATGCACAGTTGGTTGGCCCTTCACTAGCATGGTTTAAATTCAACATGAAGTTATTCTCTTTTCTGCCCAGTAACTGCCATCAGAAGAAAACTGATTTACCCCAGCCACTGACTGAGAGAATGAGCCAAACAGATTACCACAGCCAAACAGGCCCAGTTTCGCAGTCTCAATGCATGGATGAGACGATGGTGTCGGGTGGAAGGGTTTGGATTTGTAAGCTGACCAAAAGGTCGAATAAAGAAATTGATTGATTGATTGGTTTGGATTTCTTAGGCACTGGAGAACATTTTGGGACAAGCCGGGCTTGTACAAAAGGGATGGGCTCCACTTGAACCAGAATGGAACCAGACTGCTGGCACTTAAAATTTAAAAGGTAGCAGAGCACCTTTTAAACTGACTGAGGGGAAAAACCCGACAGGAGCTGAGAAAGGTCCGGTTCGGAATAAACCTCCCCCCTGGGATAAAAACCAAAGAAATGATGAAATTTTAAAAGGGGTAGGCCTAGAAGTAGGCAGTGTGAGAGCAGGGGCACAGGATATAAATTCAGAAGAGCAAAATTACCACAGGCCTAACCACAAGTGCCAAAGATACTTGAAGAGAGACACTGCTTACAAGTGCCTGTACGCTAATGCTAGGAGCCTCCGAACCAAGATGGGAGAACTGGAGTGCTTGGTTTTAGAGGAGAGCATTGATATAGTGAGCATAACGGAGACCTGGTGGAATGGAGAAAACCAGTGGGATATGGTTATCCCTGGATATCAACTATATCGGAAGGACAGGGAAGGACGTATTGGTGGCGGAGTCACTCTATACGTGAAAGAAGACATTGAATCCAGCAAGCTCGAAACCCCAAAAGAGGCAGATTCCTCCACAGAATCGTTGTGGGTGGTGATACCATGCCCCAGGAGGGACTTAATACTGGGAACGATCTATCATCCCCCTGATCAAAATGCTCAGGGAGACCTTGAGATGAGATATGAAATTGAGGAAGCATCCAAACTAGGACATGTGGTAGTAATGGGTGACTTCAACTACCCGGACATAGACTGGCCGCATATGTGTTCCAGTCATGACAAAGAAGCAAAGTTTCTAGATATTCTAAATAACTATTCCCTAGACCAGTTGGTCATGGAACCGACCAGAGGGACGGCAACCCTGGACTTAATCCTCAGTGGGGACCGGGACCTGGTGCGAGATGTAAGTGTTGTTGAACCGATTGGGAGCAGTGACCACAGTGCTATTAAATTAAACATACATGTAACTGGCCAATTGCCAAGAAAATCCAACACGGTCACATTTGACTTCAAAAGAGGAAACTTCACAAAAATGAGGGGATTGGTAAAAAGAAAGCTGAAAAACAAAGTCCAGAGGGTCACATCACTCGAAAATGCTTGGAAGTTGTTTAAAAACACTATATTAGAAGCTCAACTGGAGTGCATACCGCAGATCAGAAAAGGTACCGCCAGGGCCAAGAAGATGCCAGCATGCTTAACGAGCAAAGTCAAGGAAGCTCTTAGAGGCAAAAAGTCTTCCTTCAGAAAATGGAAGTCTTGTCCGAATGAAGAAAATAAAAAAGAACACAAACTCTGGCAAAAGAAATGCAAGAAGACAATAAGGGATGCTAAAAAAGAATTTGAGGAGCACATTGCTAAGAACATAAAAACCAACAACAAAAAATTCTATAAATACATTCAAAGCAGGAGACCATCTAGGGAGACAATTGGACCCTTGGATGATAAGGGAGTCAAAGGTGTACTAAAGAACGATAAGGAGATTGCAGAGAAGCTAAATGAATTCTTTGCATCTGTCTTCACAGTGGAAGATATAGGGCAGATCTCTGAACCTGAACTAACATTTGCAGGAAGGGATTCTGAGGAACTAAGACAAATAGTGGTAACGAGAGAGGAAGTTCTAAGCTTAATGGACAATATAAAAACTGACAAATCACCGGGCCCGGATGGCATCCACCCGAGAGTTCTCAAAGAACTCAAATGTGAAATTGCTGATCTGCTAACTCAAATATGTAACTTGTCCCTTGGGTCCTCCTCTGTGCCTGAGGACTGGAAAGTGGCAAATGTAACGCCAATCTTCAAAAAGGGATCCAGAGGGGATCCCAGAAATTACAGGCCAGTTAGCTTAACTTCTGTCCCTGGAAAACTGGTAGAACGTATTATTAAAGCTAGATTAACTAAGCACATAGAAGAACAAGCCTTGCTGAAGCAAAGCCAGCATGGGAAAGTCCTGTCTCAGTAACCTATTAGAATTCTTTGAGAGTGTGATAGAGGTGATCCAGTGGACATAGTGTACTTAGACTTTCAAAAAGTGTTTGACAAGGTACCTCACCAAAGACTTCTGAGGAAGCTTAGCAGTCATGGAATAAGAGGAGAGGTCCTCTTGTGGATAAGGAATTGGTTAAGAAGCAGAAAGCAGAGAGTAGGAATAAACGGACAGTTCTCCCAATGGAGGGCTGTAGAAAGTGGAGTCCCTCAAGGATCGGTATTGGGACCTGTACTTTTCAACTTGTTCATTAATGACCTAGAATTAGGAGTGAGCAGTGAAGTGGCCAAGTTTGCTGACGACACTAAATTGTTCAGGGTTGTTAAAACAAAAAGGGATTGCGAAGAGCTCCAAAAAGACCTCTCCAAACTGAGTGAATGGGCGGAAAAATGGCAAATGCAATTCAATATAAACAAGTGTAAAATTATGCATATTGGAGCAAAAAATCTGAATTTCACATATACGCTCATGGGGTCTGAACTGGCGGTGACTGACCAGGAGAGAGACCTCGGGGTTGTAGTGGACAGCACGATGAAAATGTTGACCCAGTGTGCGGCAGCTGTGAAAAAGGCAAATTCCATGCTAGCAATAATTAGGAAAGGTATTGAAAATAAAACAGCCGATATCATAATGCCGTTGTATAAATCTATGGTGCGGCCGCATTTGGAATACTGTGTACAGTTCTGGTCGCCTCATCTCAAAAAGGATATTATAGAGTTGGAAAAGGTTCAGAAGAGGGCAACCAGAATGATCAAGGGGATGGAGCGACTCCCTTACGAGGAAAGGTTGCAGCATTTGGGGCTTTTTAGTTTAGAGAAAAGGCGGGTCAGAGGAGACATGATAGAAGTGTATAAAATTATGCATGGCATTGAGAAAGTGGATAGAGAAAAGTTCTTCTCCCTCTCTCATAATACTAGAACTCGTGGACATTCAAAGAAGCTGAATGTTGGAAGATTCAGGACAGACAAAAGAAAGTGCATAGTTAAACTACGGAATTTGCTCCCACAAGATGCAGTAATGGCCACCAGCTTGGATGGCTTTAAAAGAAGATTAGACAAATTCATGGAGGACAGGGCTATCAATGGCTACTAGCCATGATGGCTGTGCTCTGCCACCCTAGTCAGAGGCAGCATGCTTCTGAAAACCAGTTGCTGGAAGCCTCAGGAGGGGAGTGTTCTTGCACTCGGGTCCTGCTTGCGGGCTTCCCCCAGGCACCTGGTTGGCCACTGTGAGAACAGGATGCTGGACTAGATGGGCCACTGGCCTGATCCAGCCAGAGCTTGGAAAAGTTACTTTTTTGAACTACAACTCCCATCAGCCCCATGGGAGTTGTAGTTCAAAAAAGTAACTTTTCCAAGCTCTGGATCCAGCAGGCTCTTCTTATGTTCTTATCTTATGTGCATGCCTGCGGATTAAAACTCTTGAGGTAGGCATAAATAAAATTGACAAAAAACAATCCATCATCCTATATACTAATTGTAAACTCATTCTCCAAGGTGGGTCTTTATGTAGCCAAAGCAGCATCATGAGTGCATGAGAGGGAGTTATTGGCAGGTTTGCAGAAGTACAAAAACAATTTTTTAAGGGATAAAAACAACCCAATGTGGACTGAGCATGCTCAGTGGCTACAGAATGGTGTCTGTTAGGATGGGTGGGATGAAATGGAATATTTTGGAAGAGGGCTGGCCAGAAAAGGAGCATCCCACACTGCAACACTTTGTGGGAGGGCTCACATGCAGTTACTTAATGTTCCAAGGGACATTCATAGCTGAGAAACACAAGATATTCAGTGAGAGTGTTGACATCTGAGGAAAATGCATTTCTTCTTGGTATGAGAGTCTTATAAAGCTTTTTATATATATATATATGAAAGACACAGGGCTTATGACACTTTTTGGTGAGACAAGTTGTAGAACACAGAATCTTGTAACACTTTAAAAGACATTTATTATGGCATAAGCTTTTGTGTATAGAGTCCACTTCATCAGATGCATGATGTGTAATCCTCCATTATCAGGAATACACAGATACGTTCATGGGTGTGAAGAAAAAACTGTGAGTAGTGAGGTCAGAAGAAAATGAAATATAAATACCAGTTGTTAAAGCATGAATGCATGTACAGTCATTACTGTGAGTGTTCATAAAACAGCATGGATGATAACACAAATGCCCCGCCGCTGGTAAGCTAATTAACACCTGTAGTGGGATAAAAACCTGTTTCTAATATCAGATATAGGTCCAGTTATATTCTATTAAATAGAAACCTGTTCATCTTATGTGGAATGCAGATGGGCATTGCTGGCTGGAACGGGTGGGGAACCTGTGTAGCCCTTCAGATGTTGTTGGACTCCAACTCCCATCAGCCCTAGCCAGTGTGGCCAGTGGTCAGGAATGCTGGGAGTTGTGGTCCAGCAGCATTTGGTTCCTTACTTCTGCCGCGAAGGATGAGCAGATGGTTGAACAATTGATGCTGCAGCTGATGTTATTAGGACCTATAATAGCATTGCTTGGGTAGATATGGGGACAAATTGGGGTCCAGGTTTGTTGCAGAGTCTGGTTCCTGTGACTGTCTCTTTTTATGTTACTTGTTATAGCTGGCAAGTAGCTGTTTTAGGCCTGCCTGTAAGTAAAGATTGGCCTATCACTTAAGACCTGTGAAAGGGATGAGCTGTAGACCGTTGAAGGTACACTGGATCAATTTTGGTGAGAGCTACGGATGGCAAGTAGTGCTCTTTTACTTTCTTTTCTGTGTCCATCCTGCAATAGATCATTCCTTGATGTCAGTCTGATCTTGTTTATCTAAGAATGTAGGCTGTTTCTATTTACTACAAATTGCAGAACAGTTATTCCTAGCCCAGATACTCATGGTATTGCCAAAATAATATTTCATTATTTATTTATTGTACTTATATACCGCCCCATAGCCGAAGCTCTCTGGGCGGTTTACAGTAATTTTTAAAAACTTACCTGAAATTTAGCCTCATTTTTTAATGTATGCAACTTTTTCTCCATGTGCTAAAAGCTTCAAAACTAGTGAGAATTTGGATGAAGGAACCAGTGGTCGGTACTGTATAGCTTGAAGTCCTGTAGCCCTTGCCCCTTTCTTTTTAACATTCTTCCTTTGTTCACTGGCTGTATATCACCTGTCCTCTTTCTTCTATGCCACCATGACAATCTGGTTGAGATTTGCAGGCTTCAATACTTGCTCTTTAGACTCCCATATATGATGATGTCAGTTTCCAAAGATTTATATAGCTATACCAACTTTGTAGTTTGTATCAACATTGAATTACAAGGCTATTAAAGCTAAATATATAGGCTTGCATCCAAAGTAGTGTGAAGTCTCTTGTTCCATTAGCAACAGAACGTTCCCCCTCTCCTCCCCCTAGGCTCCCCTAAATCTGTTCTGGGTTTCCCCCCAACCCTCTGGATCAGACTTCGGGAGAGTGGGGGTGGCGCATGGGAGGAGGAGAGGGGGGAAAGTTTCATTGCACAAGCATAAACACATATAAGACCATGTTATTTGTTATACAAACTATAAACTATGTAAAAAAATCTATACATGTAAAAATAAACAGCATAATTATTAATTACATTTCTAAACTGTCCTTCATCCCATAGGTTTCCAGGAGAGTATACAACAGCAAAGAACAACACATTCGAAATATAATAAAGCATATTAAAACCACAGCATTAGATCCAAAAGCCAAATGCAAATCCGCAGCGGTCATAGTTAAAATACCCTTAACCAAGCCTACTCTCCTTAAGCCATCAGTGAAAAATCATCAATGAAGGTTATGGCTGTACTTTCAAGGGGAGAAATGTCCACAAATGGGGGGACACCACACAGATGGCCCTCTCCTGGGTAACTCTAAACTGGCCCAAATCCATCTCTGAGACAATGAGAAGGTTTCCACCGCAGATTATAAGGCCTGGCTGACAGATAATGGAGATATTATTTAATAAGTGTTACACACTTACCTCTGTATTCTTTACGGGAAAATCTCTTTCCCATCTCTTGCCCTAATTATTTTTCATTAATCCAGTTAATGGGAACTGTATCCTGTAATTCTCCCTTTTTTATCTGCTGTCTGTTAATCATACTATTTCCATAAGTCCATTCATCTCTGCAATCTTCCACGTTCTATGGAAACTTCCTATTCTGGACAACCACTCTTTTATCATGGATGGAGCGCTGTTCTTCAGTTTTGCTATCAACATTTATGCCGTAGTTCACAAATTCCACAACAGCTCTTTAGAATTGGACCCAGTATGATCATTTAAACAATCTAACAAAATTGTCATTGGAACAGGTGGTACCCTGTGGTGGATTATTAATAGACCACTTGTCCCCAGAAATATACCATTGCTTTTGCTAACTTTAGTTGGTGCCAAACCAGGGGAGAAGAAATGGATCAGGCTGGTGGGCCGGATCTTTATATCTCTCCCACACACCCTTGAGTAAAGTTTGACAGGTGGGCAAGATCAATCACAATGATGTCAGGTGACCCACTTTTGCCCATGTGGTTTGAAATCCTTCTATGGGCAAAGGCACAGCACTCTGCAAGCCCTGACAATCACCTGATTGTTGGCACATGGCTTTTCCTTCCCCACCCCTGACATCATATATGATGTAGGGCAGGTTGGTAGCTTGGCCAAAATGGTCTCATAGGCCGAATCAGGAGGTCTGGCGGACCTAATTAGGCCCCCTGGCTGGAGGTTTCCCACTGTTGCCATCGACAGGAGAATGTTTACAAACTTGATTGTGAGTTAACTATGATTATAGTGAACCCAAAATGCCAGTGCAGATGTAGTGCTGTGTTTGGTTGTTACGTAGTTGTAATTATAGTTTATCCCCAAGGGGAGAGGAAATACCTATGAGAACAGATCTGTATGTGTGAAGAGGGGCAGAGACGTGTGCATGCCCTTGGAGAATCGCCTAACCATGATTTGGCAGTGAGGCAGCATTGCGTCTATACTTGGTCAGTGACTATTCTAAATTCACCTACTGAGCTTCATGTCTGAGTAGAAATTTGAACTGAAATGTCTCCAATCCAAATCTGATATTGTGCCTACTGAATACTTGGCTCTCATTGCTAATTCAAAAGTGCAAGTCCTGGTTATCCTTGTGTGCGCCACCCTTGTGAATGTGTAGCAGAAGTCATGAGAGAGAACCCAGTCCCTCTAGGTCCACAGCCTTTCCCAACCAGTGTGCCTCCAGGTGTTGTTGGACCACAACTCCCATCTTCCCGACCATTGGCAATGCTGGCTGAGGCTGATGGGAGTTGTGGTTCAACAACATCTGGAGCCACACTGGTTGGGAAAGGCTGCATCTAGGATATGTACAATGTTGTACTCTTGCTAAGTGCTTGTTGGGACTGAATTCATAAAATGCTTAATTTACGAGTCTGCCTTCAGGCCATGTTCATTGTTTCCCAAGATTTAGGAACTTCATTGCATGCTGGTGGATCTGTAAAAACATGTCAGAAGTAACCTGCAGTGATGGGATGCTTGTCCATTAGGATTTGCCAAAGCAGGCTCTGTGTGTGTGTGTGTGCGTTTTCAAGTTCTTGCTCCTTAAAAGTAAGAAAAAATCCTGCTGGGGTTGCAAACTTTTTGACGACTAAAAATTGTGTTTGCCTGTTAAAGCTGCTGCCCCCCCCACTCCCCCCATCAACCAATCAAGTCTCTGCGAGTTTAGAGTTAAGGGCATGCTTGCTTTTTTTGTGTTTACTCTATTTTGATTCTGGTCTGTCATGAAATAATGAATATAAAAAGGAAATATTTTCTCCCAGCTGTGACTGGTAACGTCAAATTTAACAAACAGCTGCTTAGTACACATTCACAAGGATTTTCATTAATTCATATTTCTTTGGAGGAGGGCTGACTGTTTCCCCTCTGCCCCCTTTTTTGGGGGGGGGTTGTTGTGAACATATTCACATTATTTCAATACTGCTCTTCCTGGCACCATTTTCATCTTCTGCCTCAACTGCCCACAGATGTGATCTGTTAGTGATATCTCAATACCACATCAGACATGATGACTCATGGATATTCCCAAATAAAATCAAATGGCTCAATGCACTATGTGAGGGCAAACAATATAAAATCCTTCCTTGAAAATCATTCAGTTGAAAGGTGGGTTATAAATCTTAAGAATAAAAATATTAAAAAGCTGCTGCTGCCGGAATAAAAGGGTGCTTGAAAACAATGGAAATTGTGGGCAAGGTGAGTATTCTGCCCCTCCCACAAGTTTGGCTAAGTTGAGTGCATTACTTTTGAATGGAGTATCAAAACTGGAGAATATTCTGTATTGCCCTGTATTCAACTAATACAATACAAGGTGACTTTGCATAAGTTTAATAAATTAATTAAATTAAATTTAATTAATTTATTGGATTTCTTAGTCGCCCATCTGGCTGGCCATCCAGCCACTCTGGGCGACTTACATAATGAACAAAATAACACAAAATGACACACCAATACAATAACATTAAAATCTAAAAGTGATAATGATAAAATCTAACCCACCCCAAAGGCCTGCCTGAAGAGCCAGGTCTTCACGGCCCAGCGGAAACTCATTGTAGAGGGGGCCTGGCGGAGATCATTTGGAAGGGAGTTCCATAGGGTGGGGGCCACAATTGAAAAAGCCCTCTCTCTAGTCCTCACCAGTCTAGTTGTTTTGACTGGTGGGATAGAGAGAAGGTCTTTTGAGGCCGATCTTGTTAGGCGGCATAGCTGATGATGCTGGAGGCGCTCCTTCAGATAGACTGGGCCAAAACCATGTAGGGATTTAAAGGTCAAAACCAACACCTTGAATTGGGCCCGGCAAGCAAGTTACTTTTTTAGCTGGATTTCCAATCCTTCTACTTGAGTAAAAACACAGTGCATGCACACAGCTCTGTGAAGTCCAGAATTCACTTTTCATTAAAGGCAAAAAAAGAATTTAGCAATTACAGGTATGAAAATATGCTTGAAAGCAAGTGGACAATGCCTTATGAAACCTTGCGACATAAAAGAGATTGCTAAGTAGAGTAAAAGGGTCCCTTGTGTAGCTCTTGCTCCTTCCTGTGAATAAATTATGCAAGATCAAGATAGATTATGCAAAATAGCATGATGTAGACAGTTTGTAGGGTCCAGCCTTTTCTGAATGCAAAAGTTTGGTTAACTTATGCAGTGTGTACATACATGTTCAATATTAAGCCAAGAGAATTTGCAACCTAGCATGTGACTTTCTGTTGGGGTCAATAGTAATCATTAAAGAGCAAATTACACATTGCAGTGTCTTATAAAATAAGTCTTGCTATTACTGGCATAAGAAAAATACACAATGTTGGTCAGTAGCAGACAGAAAAGTAAGGAATCATTTCTGTTTCCCCAAACCAGTTACCGCCTGTTTATCTCTCTCTGCAAGTTTCAGTGATCTAAAGAGTGCTCTAAATTATGCTGCCATCTTCCTTCTACCTGTGATGTACTAAATATAGCCGGCTGGGAGAGAACTTGTTGCAGACCATGCCAGCGACCAAACAGTATACACTTGCCAATTTCAGGAAGACTTTGAGTTTCATGAGATTGTATTCCCTACGACCAACACCCACCATTCTTTTAGTGCTTCCCAAAGTTGGCTTGGCTGTTGAAGGAAACGTTTCACTGTTTTGGAACCCATTAATGTAGTCTTGGCTACTGCACTGTGCACATTACACAGGGAAGGCTTTATCAACAAGTCGGGATGTCAGGCATTGCAATAGCAATTTATTTTTCTCCTGCCTTGTAATTAGCTGCTTTATGTAAATGAGTGATGCTTTCTTTTTGGAAGAGTAGTTTGCCAGACCAACTGCTGAAGCTGCCTTGCAATAAGTTAGTTAATAGGTAGGCTGCTAAAAAAAAGAAAACTAGTCTATGGCCTAGAGCAGGGGTAGGGAACCAGACCTCCCAGGGGCCAAGTACAGCCCCACAGGTCTTTCTCTCTGGCTTAGAACTCTCCCCAGGCCACACCCCTCATGGGCGCTGCTGTGTGTGCACGCACCCCCCCATTGTTTTTGCCTGGCTGGAATGTGTCCTTGACCTCTGGTAATGTCTGGATGGAGGATAGAGGGGCATGTGTGAGCGTGTGTAGAAAGTGGTCTATGGTACAAAGGTAAAAATCACATCAGTTGGTTTGCCCACTTTTGCCTCTGGCCCCACCCACCACTGGCACTTGGCCTTCAGAAGGTTGCTCGGAAGGAAATGTGGCCCTCGGACTGAAAACGTTTCCCCACCCTGGGCTGGAGACCTGAAAGACTGCCTTCTCCCCTATGTACCTACCTGAATCTAATAAATAAACAAGTCTTAAGATCCTCTTTGGAGGGTCTGGTACCCCTGCTGAAAGGGCCTTCTGAGTCATTGTGCTCCAGTTACGGACTAGTCTTCCCAGGGAGGCAGGCCTGGCACCGTCTTTGTGGTGTTTTTTGCCCCTGCAGAAGAGCTTTCTGTTCACACAAGCCTTTTAAATGCCTTCGGTAATCTGGGCCTCCATTTTCATTTAGAGGGTATGGTAAGTTCTGTTATGACCGGCAGTGTTGTGACATATTCAGAAGTGCAGGGTTCCTTCATAATAGTCACAATCGTAGTCCCTTCTAAGATAATACCACTTTCTAAGATTATGGAATAATCTGGCCAGGTTTAATACTGCTTTCTGCTGCTCTGTCGCTGTCACCATTTGACTGTCCTTTCTCACTGTCAGATATATGGCTTGAGTTACAGAATTCAGCGTCTACACATTTATCTCCTGCTGCTACCAAACTGCTTGATATGATATAGATGGGATGCTATCATCAGGATTCTCCTAAAAATTACATACTGGGGGTGGGGGGAAGGTTGGCATAAATACCAAAAATTCCCAGAGTGTGTGCTGGGTCAGAAGCCTCAAGGGTAGCACAACCATGTCTTGAAAAATTATTACTTGTCCTTTTTATGTTCAGCAAAACTTTGCATGTTTTAACATGTTTTATAAACTTTATAAAGCGTGCTCTTCAGTGGGAAGGGAACGGGGGGGGGAAGAGTGGGAGGTCCAACAGATAGGACATGATTACATCAAGATACAAGAAGTTGTTATACTACTTATTCGTCTGAGGAGTGATGTCTTAGGACCCTTACATGGGCCATATCCTCCAAGTGCAACTCTCTGCTCACAGAAGGCCTGCCTAACAGAATGCAGCAGGGCACTCCTGCATGTGAAGCACTGCAGACAGAGGGACAAACTGTGAACAGAAGAGCATAACATACAAGCAGCTGGCTGGATCAGGTCAGTGGCCCATCTAGTCCAGCATCCTGTTCTCACAGTGATGCCAACCAGTGATGCCTATGGGAAGCCTGCAAGCAGGACCCAAGCATGACAGCAGTCTCCCCTCCTGTTGTTTCCAGCACCTGGTATTCAGACGCAGACTGCCTGTGACAGTGGAGACTGAACATAGGTGTTAGGGTTAGTAGCAGGACCGGCTCCAGGCTTGCGGGGGCCCTTGGGCATCAGCTTGCCCTGCCCCCCCGGTAGGTGTGTGTGTGTGTGTGTGTGTCCCACGGCCCCCCTACCTGTCTAGTCTTTACCATTGCCCTTAATGAAGGTGGCGGCCACGGTTTCCCTAAGGGGAATGAAACCTCCGCCACCATCTTTGTTGATGGCACAAGTGTGTGCTACGCGTGCACATCTCTGCCATCAACTAAGATAGCGGCAGCAGCTTCAGTACCTTAGGGAAGCTGCGGCCGCCATCTTCATTAAGGGCAATGCTAAAAAGCTGGGTGACAGGTAAGTGGGGTGTGTGTGGGGTGCGGATCGCGGAAGGGGAGCGGAGGGCCCTTAGGGGCTCCTGTAACTCCGGGGCCCTCTGGCCAGTGCCCAACCTGGTCGCCCTTTAGAACCGGCCCTGGTTAGTAGCCATTGATAGCCTTGCCCTCCATAAATTTGTGTAATCCTCTTTTAGTGGCCATCACTGCCTCTTGTGGGAGTGAATTCCATAGTTTAACTGTGCGCTGTGTGAAGAAGGACTTTATGTCCTGAATCTTCAAACAATTAGCTTCTAGAGTTATGACGGGGAAGCAACTTTTCCCTGTCCTCTTTCTCCATAATTTTATACACTTCTATCATGTCACCTCTTACTGGCCTCTAAACTAAAAAGCCCCAAATATTGTAACCTTTCCTCATAGGGGTATTGCTCCAAGCACTTGATCCTCTTGGTTGCCCTTTTCTGAACCTTTCCCAGCTCTACAATATCTTTTTTGAGGTGAGGTGACCCAAATTATATTCCAAGTGTGGTCACACCATATATTTATATACAGATCATTGCAGTCCAGTAACTCAGAACCATCATATGCTCACACTTTGGCTGCCCTCGCATACTAAACATTTTTAGTTGCCTGGAAAGCAAGCTTAAAAAATTAAGAAATGGCTAACAGTGGGAATGTAGCCAATCTCTTCCACTCCTTTCTAGCCTGGCTCTTTAGTTCTCCATGTTGAAAAATGTCCACTTTGAGACTCCTTCTTGTTGCAGCTTTTAACTCAAAAGCAAGATGTATGAGACAGTATTTTAAGATGGATGTTGCTGTATTTTAAATTCACCCTGATATGGCTGTGATATTTGTCAAGCAGTTGTCAAAGCACAGGAGCTAATGGGGTGGGATCCATCTTTGTGTTTAGGGTAGCAAACCTATGCCCACACATCTCAGAGAATAAGCCCCGTTGAACTCAGTATGGCTTCCTTTGGGGTAGACATGTATAGAATTGCACTGTCAATCTCTATGCCTGTGTATCTTTTTTCATTTGTACAATCCTCCTACTTTTGCCATTGGTATTGATGCAGCTGTGTTTAGATAGGCCTGTGTGTGACAGCAGACTTCCATCAACAGAGACAAAGTGATTCATTCAGCGTATAATTGATCTTTAAAAGAAAGAAAAAAGCAGGTTGCAGCTTAATTTACAATGGTGGAAGAGGTGAGCTTGGATCCATTACTGCAAACAATGCTGCTCTTTTGTATGATGCTTGAGGGCTGTTTCTCTTCTCTTTAATCTGGGGAGGCTCATAGCAACCTGTGCAACAAGATCTCTGGACTCAACAGCAAGTAATCTAAATAAAGCAACTCCCCAAAGGTCCACCTTTTTTAGTAATTGCTCTTCAACATTTCTTTCTTGGGTTTTCTTGATTTGCCACTGCCTCTGTATGCCAGAATTTGGGTAGAAATGCAGATCCTCTGTGGCGCAGAGTGGCAAGCAGTGGTAACGCAGCCGAAGCTCTGCTCACAGCCGGATGGAGGAAGTCGAATCTCTGGTAAAAGGGGTTGAGGTCCACTCAGCCTTCCATCCATCCATGGTCGGTAAAATGAGTACCCGGCATACGCTGGGGGGGTAAAGAAAGGCCGGGGAAGGAACTGGCAATCCCACCCCATATATACGGTCTGCCTAGTAAACATCGCAAGATGTCACCCTAAGAGTCGGAAACAACTCACACTACAAGTGCGGGGACACCTTTACCTTTTACACTTGTAGTTGTGCTGGCTTCAGTGCGCCTCCATCTCCATTTCTGAATGAGGGGACGCCCCTAGTGCATTTTACCAGCCTGTTTTATCTTGAGGTCAGCTTCACACAGACTTCAGAACTGATTGGCCATCAACCCTGTTGGCACTCCAGGTGTGTCCAATGAAAACACTTTGCTGTAGGCTCAGGCAGACACAGTGACTGGCCCAATGCTTTTCTGTGGGTGGTCCTAATCAGCAGTGGGGAAGGGAGATGAGTTTTGTCATGAGTCGTTTCAAAATGCAGCCGGAGAAAGCGGTCTGGATATTTTTGAAGCAACTAGTGTGTTTGCACCTGTGCTTTAACTCTTGATTCTCTTGGGAACATTCAAGCAACTCTACCACTAGAATGAGACTGCTTTCAGACATGGAGTTTATTGCGTTAGTTTAATGGATTAAAATGGTAGCGCTTCTGTCCCTATTTCTAAAATTCCTTTCACACTGCAGTACCTGTTGCATTAAGCAACAGTGGATTTTTCAGCCAATATCCTGTCATTTCATGCCACTGTCTTTCACACAGCTGTAATGAACATCTTGTTTTTGTCCCTCACCCATTATACACATGCACATTGTAGTTCCTCAGTGTGTAGGAGGTCTAAGATCATAGAATCATAGAGTTGGAAGGGGCCTATAAGGCCATTGAGTCCAACCCCCTGCTCAATGCAGGAATCCAAATTAAAGCATAGCTAACAAGTGGCTGTCCAGCTGCCTATTGAATGCCTCCAGTGTTGGAGAGCCCACCACCTCCCTAGGTAATCGGTTGCATTGTAGTACCACTCTAACAGTTAGGAAGTTTTTCCTGATATTCAGCTGAAATCTGGCTTCCTATAACATTCTCTCCAGCCATCACACCCTGCTTCTGCCAACCCTTCTCCCTTTAGCATTTGACATATTTTTTTAGTTGTATAGACAAGGGGTGTGTGTGTGTGTGTGTGTGTGTGAAATGCTGCTGCTACCTGTGCCTACGCCGCAATACCCATACAATTTTCATCAGGCAAAAAAAAAAAAGTGCGCACCTAAAGGGTGGGAATGTGTTGCATGCTGGGATGCCGGTCATGTGAGCGGTTACAGCTAGCAAAAAAACTCCTGTGATTTTCTGGGTTCCCAAGCTTGCAAACAGATTATTCTGGTACTATTTATCACAAAAATTAGTGCTAAACTTGCACTATATTCCACTAGAATTCCAGAACTAGTGTGCATGTCATGTGAAAGATCAAATATAATGTGCAAATTAGATAAGAAATCGTCAGAATAATGGAATAAAGTGCGGCGTGAAAGCAGCCTGAGGGGATACAGATTCCTGCTCTCTCCCTCTCTGAGAAGATAGCAACCAGCCAGGCCTGACCATGCATGCCCACTGAGGTTGGAGACTGGTCTGGGTTGCATTTCTGTAGTTCAGTGGCTCAATTTCTGTCAACAATTCTTATTTTATATGCAGATCTATGTATAAATAGTTTTACAGTGTACTTTTTCATTGTGCCTGCTTGGAATCGGCATTGTCCAAAGATTGTGGGAGATTGTGGTGTGCCTGTCTCGTGGAAGCTGGCTGGAGTGAGATCTCTCTGAGCTATTTTATTTTACTACTCCATCCCCATGATCTTCAGGAGATTATCAGAGGGACATGACCTCACAGAGCAGTACATTGCTACTGTTAGAGATGCAAAGGCCTGGGGGGAAAACACCCTGTTTTTCCAGGGGAAAAAAAACACGCACACAGAAAAGTTCAGAAAAAAATGGTACCTGTTCCTACCAAAATCTCAGGATTTTGGGGTAGAGAAGCCCCATTTCAGCCCTGTGTTTTGTAGTCATAACATTCTCTGCTCCTTGGTAATCTCAGCCAGTGCAAACTCGTACAGATCTCTGTCTCCCTCTCCTTCTCATTTAATTCATGGAACAGGGGTATCTTTCATAAGGGGAAAATGCAGAGTCATGTTTAGGAATGCAGATGGGTAAAAGAGAACTCACTGTGCTTTGCCCACTCCCTAGGTATTTTTCCAATAAAAGCTGCACCACAGGGATCACTGCACCACTGACATCGGAACAGAGGAGACTTACTGAATTTGATAACCATTTTCCTCCCTAAATCCATGATGCAATGCCACTGAGGTCTAATCACCTGTAGCCTTGGTATATGTATGCCAAGGTAACCCTAAATTCTGCATGATTTGAACAGTTCACAGATTTGGAAAATTCTGTAACTTTTAGTATTTTATTTGATCTAGTCCATCTTTTCCTAGTCATGGTGTAGGATAAGGAGCTAAATAGGGAACTGGAAGCCCTGATGCCCAACTCTTGCTCCTCTTCATCCTAGAGAGACTTAACAGATGTTTTCTCAATCGCAGCTTGCCTGGTGGTAGCTGCTCATTATATTTTCTGTTTATTTTTGTGCTGATCCAAATGTCTGTCTGTTAATGGAACCTTTGAGCAATTGTTAATTTTCAAGCTGCTCTGCAGGCTATGGTTGAAAGATGAAGAATCCTATTTTAAATCAATTCTGTTATAGCTCAGAGGTTCCCAGACTGTGGTCTGTGGCATGCCCGCATGAATATTCATATTTATTTTCAATTTTATTTTTATAGTTTCTTTTATTTCTTATATTGCTTTTTATTGTATTACAATTTGAGTTCTATACATATACAACACAAGAAACAAAAGAAGCAATAGAAATACTATTAAAAATTATTCAGCACCTAACACAGCGTATTACAATTGCTTCAAGAGCTAGAACAAACATTCTGTGGTCCACTAAGACCATCAACAGTTTTGAGAGGTCTGTGAGAAAAACAAGTTTGAAACCACTGTCATAGCCATTTTATTGAAATACTACTGGATGGTATTTTGGAAGCCGTTCGCTGACAATGCACACACCTGAGGTCTGACCTGCTGGACTGGGAAAGACCCTGTGGGGATTCTCCCTTTTTCCTGAATACTCTTTTCAAGCCACACTTTCAAAAGGGCCCAGCACACCTGGATATGAAGGCAGATAGCAGCAGGCTAGTTTTCAAGACAGTAGTCGTGAAACAGATTTTTCTTTTTCTTTTTTAAATTACCAGCAATTCCTCTTCCCCCCTCTTCGAATTTACTGCAGTTTCAGAATATTTCTTCTTCCAGACTAAAGACTGTTTAGATCGGTTTATGTTGAGTAGATACGTACACTTGCTTCCTTCTCTATCCAGAATATAGGGTGGGGGGAATTTTACGTTATTCCACCCCTCACCCCTTCCAGCCTACCTGAATGATGGATTAATGACTGTTAAGATGAGGGGGGGAGAATGGGAAAAACACATTTATGTTTGTGTTGGGGGGGTGTCCTTCTCCCTCTGGTACAAGGACCACAGAGTGGCCCTTAAACCGGAAAGGCTGGAGGCACACGGTGTTCCTTTTGGTAGGAATTCTGGTAATTTTCCGACAAGGATGAAAACTAGCAAAAGAGACTGCTCTTCCCTCCCCTGACACCAGGGTCAAAGTAAATAAACAGCAAATAAGCAGAAGCTCAGAACAGGGATATAAAGCGGATGGAACTTTTTAGTTAACTTTCTGGCTGGTTTGCTAAGAATTATCTATGTCTAAACACCGGGATTGTTGAATACACAGCTGTTACAGTCTGCTGTTTTGTAGGACAGGCAGATAGCCATGTTTGCCAAACTAGAATGTTCTGGTTCTGAGAGCGCTTTTCTGTAGCATAAAGGTTTTGTCCAGATCTCGGTTGTCAGCTGTTGCAAGTAAGAGTCTCGCATGAAAATAGGCTTATTTGTTCCTTGAAACTTGGGGTTGTTTTGTCAAGAAGGATGATACTGGTTTAAGGAGTACAAATGGAACTGTTAGTATGGGTAGCAAAGCCCATATGATATTGCAAGAGATTAAAAAATAGAATTTGTGCGTGCATAAATAAATAAGTATGCACATACTGCCTTTCAACAAAAAGTACTCAAAATAATTGTGAGACTACCACGCAAGGCAGTTCCCCTAGACCAGTGTTTCTCAATCTTTTTTCAACCCATGCCCCTTTTTAGCTAACACAAACATCCCACACCCTCCTCTCAAACTTGACTCCCATAATATTGAACTACTGTGCACCTGTGCTATCTTCTCACCTTCTGAACACAACATTTAGTGCATGCATATTTTAAAATTGTTAATATTTCACTTATATTGTACATTTGAAACTCAACCCACCGAGATCTTCATATGCCCCCCTGGGGGGGGGCACCCTCCTGGTTGAAAAGCGCTACCGTAGACACTGGATACTTTTGTCTACCTTTCCTCCATGTTTTCACATGTATCTTTACCATAATGAGGGCTAGAAAAATTAATTTAAACCAAGAATTCTGATTTTTCTCAATTTTAAAACGTTTACTGCTTGCACCCTTGTGTGGCCTGCTTCCAGTATTTCAGTTGGCGCCCTGTTGGGGTGTGGATGGCAGAGGAATCAAGAGGTTACCCACGTTAGCAGCTTTGGGGCAATGCTGGTTCAGCATGTGTTAATCTCTCCTTGATAACTCACATGATTCAAAATTCTAAAAATGCTGCTCTCAGATCTGTGAGGTTGGGAAAAGCCTGCAAAGTACAGCTTTCTTTGTATCCTGCCCCCAGAGCGCTTATCAGCCAAACTTTGCTGTCTGCCAACCACCTGCACTGAAAATATACAACAGGGGCATTCTTGTCACGCTAGGCATATCATCCATTCTAGCATTTTCTCATAACATCAGAAATGACTCCTGTACATTTTCCCTCTCTGTGAAGAGACTTTGTGTAGGCCTTGTGTGCATTCTGGGTGACCCAATGGAAATGGCTCTTGTAAGCAGTTTCATTATGTCTCATCCAGTAAAGTAAGAAAGCCTTCCCCCTCTATTTGACTGTTTAGCAAGGGGAGCCAGTTCCATTGTCTCTGCAGAAATGCCTTAATTTATATGTGTGGTCTCCTTATACAATGAAGTGAAGCAACATAGAAAACCCTTTGTTTGTAAATTCAAAATGTAAAGAATACAGCTGGGTTGACAAAGTAACAAACTTGAATTGACTTGTTTATATTTTGAAATCCATTGCTACTGGCTGAATTGTTTTCTTATTCTCCCCCTGTTTGAGTCTGAAGTCCATAGAGTTTGACTTCAAAGTCTTAAAACGGCACAGGAAATTTAAAGGCATATACTAGTAAAATGTAAGTACAGAGATGTTCCTGGCTGCAACAGGAAATCTCCCTAAGGCAGAGCAAATAAATAGCGTCCCTCTCTCTTGCCCCCAGTCAGGGTGTATTGTAGTCATGGCTAGTCAAGTTATTTTGGCACCTGAGGCAGAAAAATCCCACTAGTCCCTCCCTCCGCTCCCTGGCAGTAAAATGCAGTAATAATACATTAGGACTGTAGTCCTGAGCAGACATTCCTAGGAGTAAACGCCACTGAGCTCAACAAGACTTGTGTCCAGGTAAACATGCAAAGAATTGTGTTGCAAATAACTTAAGAACTTGCTGCTGTTTTGTTACACCCAAAATTAGCTGCCTGAGGTGGTTGTCTCACTGTGCCTAACGGCAGGGCTGGTCCTCTTTGTCCTCCCCGAATAAGAATCCACATTGGGTGTGAGAATGGGAAATTTCCATGGCCCAAAACTGTTATATCTTCTGTGCTGAGTGCTGGCTGCATTCATGAGGGATATTGTCCCAAATTTTGCCGAAGGGGAGATTTAAAATGACTCATGTTCAGACCTTCAAGTAATAAGCATGTAGTGAACTAAGGGTTATATCCAACATTAGTCATGCTTAAAGTGCACCCACTGAAATTAATGGACCTGGCTGACTTGTGTCCATTAATTTCAGTGGGTCTGCTGTGTGTAGAACTTGACTGAACATAACAAATTTCAGCTTTCTTTCTGTTGTGACAGTAGCTTAATAAATTTGACGCGTCGTTCCCCCCCCCCCTTCACCACTGAGTGTTGGCCAAGCATGTCTATCTCTCTATCCATCCTCAGCCTGCTGTGAGAGATTTAGAAAATCAGTCACATATACTGCAGTACCTCTCTCACACACACACATACTATCAGTGCAGCCCACACAGTTTTTACAGCATAAAGTAATATATGAATTTATACATGGATCCATTAAAAATAATTCTGCATCTGGAAGTAATTTTGCATTCAGTTTAGCTAAAACCTAGCTACCTTTGTTCTGATTTGTGTCATATTCTAAGTAGACTTGAAAGTTTGCCCATTACTACAACTGAAGTTGACCTGATGAAGAATATCACTTAGTGCATATTCAGTCTCATTTTAAGATGCCAGTGGAGGTTGGTTGGTAAACATTTGTGTGAACATTTCATACCTCAAATGGACTGCATGTTCAGGTCAGATTTGCATCTATGAAGCATTGACAGGACAGCTGTTGTTGCCAACCAGTTCGTGACTGAAAGATGGTGAATGTAAGTAATCATTATGCATATTCACTGTTCCACTTTAGGGTAGCCACTGACCACAATGTTGACAACACAACAGAGCTCCTGAGAGAGTGGCTGAAGAATGTACAAAAGTTATATCACTATGTGGAGTGGAGGCCAGTGGATGATCCTCCGTAAGTATTCAAGTGCTGGGTTTTTCCCAGTAAAATCAAGTAACTATGTGTAAGAAACGTACGCGTGTTAAACTATCAAAAGTCCTCACAAGCAGTTTTGGGGTGGAACGTGCAGTGGAACGTGCGGTGGAATGTACCCCACTTGGATAGAACCTGGATGTGACATTCAACATGGGGCTCTTAAAAAATGACTTACTTCATAATATTCATTCAGATGTGCACATGTCATTCCCCACATCTATTCCACGTAGTTAGCAAGCACCAGGGGGAAATTCAAGGAAACAACAAGGATAAGCCTATATTTTACATTCTGTTACCCCCAATGCTCTAGAGGTAGACAAGATGGCCGTCCCGATACTGCTGAGCAGCACAGAGTGATCTTTCTCCTTCTGTCCAGCGGTTATTGCTCTCCCCCATAAGATATTCCAATCCTTTCTCACGCCATTTAAGCTAGATATGGCCATCTTTATATCCTTGTGGTAGTGAATTTCACAGCCAAGCTAATTTGTGTGACTGTTACCTTATACAAACCTAGGCTGTGGAGGAAAAAGAGTTGTTCGGTTTTTCTTCTTCAAATCTCTCTTTAATTCATAGCACACACTTTGGGCAGGGAGTGCTGTGATGATGTGTTCCACTATATCCTGGGTACACACTCCAGGAATAAATTAGGAAAGTCTTCTTTGCTCTGAACCTTCCTTCTGACTTTCTATCTTTACCTTTTGGGGGCACCTAAGGTGACTTGGTGAATTTTCTTTTTTTCCCCTTTTCAATTTTTAATTAAAATGCTGAAGTCAGGAAAGAAATAATACTCAGCAATCCTGCAAGAGCTACACAGCATGTAACATGGTAAGAAGGCAGCATTTTCCCTCTTTTTGTGCTTTGTTTGTAGGTCTTACCCTGAGGAAATTGGGCCCAAACATTGGCCAAACTCCAGGTTTACCCATGTGATGAAGCTGAGGCAGGCTGCTCTGAGAACTGCCAGGGAAAAGTGGTCTGATTACATCATGGTATGATGTTGATGGTGATAAAAATTCTGGGTGGTTACGCTTTCTTTCCTTGATTTACGCACTGGACATTTCAGAGACTCGTTCTGTTTCTGAAGTATGTAAAGAAGGAAATTGGCAAAATAAAATTGGTTGTCTTGAGTGTTACATAATTTTCTCCTCAGTCTGTTGGAATATGTAAGGTAATTTTCAACATCCACTGACCATACAAGTCCTGCCTCCTGTACCTATCATTCTAACCACTACTTCCTAGTACTGAGAGAGAAAGATACCTCCTTGACTTTGCTCCTTGATGAGCATTGCTGAACTTCTCTCTACAAATAATTGTGTGATCAGATTCATGTTGATCAGAGATGAGGAACCTGTGGTCCTACAGATGTTGTTGGACTACAGCTCCCATCTTCACTGACCATTGCCCATGCTCAGTGAGGCTGATGGGAGTTGGGAGTCCAACAACTTCTGGAGGGCTACAGGTTCCCCATTTCTGATGTAGCTGGGTAGTGAATTTCTGAACTTGCTTAGCCACCCAACGCTAGAGCAGTGTGGCTTTGTTCATACACAAGTTAATACACACCTCACTAGCTTTGCTATTCATGGATACTGTCAAGACCTCAATGACCTGGGGCAATGTCTGCTGTGATGAAGCACCCAAGAAGGTCTCTAGGATAATTTGCATAGTTAAACACTGTCACTACAGCTGAAAATCGCAGTACTGATTTATGTGCCTCCTAATTCTCCATCAGTTAAGCCACATACTCTTGCTTCAAAGGCCCTTTGCCTCTCATTCCGAATGCAAGGTGGTTATCTGTGATAAGTCACTGGTGTGAGGAATGAATTCTGCTCTTCAGGCGCATTCTCATATTTCTGTCTCAGTTCCAGTTGGAGCCCTAGCAGACAAACCAGGGACCAGGTTCAGCTGTAGCTCAAGCTCTTGTGCCCGCTGCAAGGATGGGGAACCTGTGGCCCTCCAGCTGTTGTTAGACTGCAGCACCCATCAGCCCTGGTGAGCATGGCCAATGGTCAGGAGTGATGAGAAATGTAATACAACAGCATCTGGAGGGCCACAAGTTCCTCATCTGTGTTCTGATGACTCCAACTTAGACCACTTTGCTGGCCCCACTGCAAACTTGGGGGTTTCTGCTCTCGTTCATGGAATTTAACAAGCCCAGAGGCTTCATTCTAATTCAGTGGTGGGTTCCCTACCCAATAGCACCACTTTTTGGTATGTGCAAATAAGTAGTGACAAAGCTGACCAATATTTTCTGTTGGCTTTGGTACAATGTAAATTTTAGCTAGTTTAATGCTGATGGATTTGTGATAGAAGTCTCTGTTTCTTTTGTTCATTTTGCTATATTGCAAGAGGTCAGGGTGGGTAACACTCTTGATCAAGTCTTGTTTATGGATACCATAGAGATCTTCTTAAGTTTGACGAAATGATTTTATTCCCTTTTTCTAGTTCATAGATGCCGATAATTTTCTGACGAACCCAGAAGTCCTGAATCTCATGATGGCAGAAAATAAGACTATTGTGGCACCAATGCTTGAATCTCGCTCTCTGTACTCTAACTTCTGGTGTGGAATGACACCTCAGGCAAGAGATATTATTACTTATTTATACTCACAATCAATCTAACTTGTGCTTATTGTGTGTGTGTTATATGCCTTCAAGTCGATTACAACGTATGGCGACCCTATAAATCAGTGACCTCCAATAGCATCTGTGGTAAACCACACTGTTCAGATCTTGTACATTCAGGTCTGTGGCTTCCTTTATGGAATCAATCCATCTCTTGTTTGACCTTCCTCTTCTTCTACTCCCTTCTGTTTTTCCCATCATTATTGTCTTTTCTAGTGAATCATGTCTTCTCATGATGTGTCCAAAGTATGATAACCTCAGTTTCATCATTTTAGCTTCTAGTAAGAGTTCTGGTTTAATTTGTTCTAACACCCAATTATTTGTCTTTTTTGCGGGCCATGGTATCTGCAAAGCTCTCTTCCAACATCACATTTCAGATGAGTTGATTCTTCTCTTACCCACTTTTTTCACTGTCCAACTTTCACATTAGTACATTATACATGAGCAAATAAAGGTAGACAGATTCCAGGCCCAAGGAAACTTGCAATCTAATGATGGACAGTAGGGAGATAGGAAAGGTAAGGATACAAGGGGTGAATGAATGAATGAATAAATAAAAGTATAAGCACCGTGTCATGTGCATTCAATGTGCTCTGTGGCTGGTATCAATTCTGCATGGTGTTAAAGAGCCAAAAATCCTGTGCAATGATTGTTTGGAAACCTTTTCCAGTCTCCAAGCCTTTGATGAACACTGCCTGGATGCTTGTATCTCCCATGAGAATTTAGAAGTCTGTATTTTTATACACGGCAACCTGGGACGCTCGGCTATGTGAGGGAAGACTTCCATGCGCCAGCTGACTGTTAACATGGTAATTTATGGCAGAGTCATGGTCATTAAATGGTATCCTTGCAGTCCCTTTATGGCAACAGAATATGCCCAAATTAATCTGGTTGTCAATATTTTGGTGGGGAATTGCAGCCTATGAAGGAAAGAGTGTCAGAAGGAATGGCATCTTGCAGGCTTCCTTGTTAAAATGAAACAAAACATTGTTTTTCCCCTGCCACTCCTTGTGTGTGTGTGTTGCATTTTGAGTCCAGTGATTTCACTCATGACTTTTCCCTTCTGGGGATTAACTCCTTATAGGATGAGATCTGTGTGCAGCTGGAGCGGTGTGGTAGCGCTGCTCTGGAACAGGAGCAACCCAAAGTCCCGTTTAGCATTAGGTTTGTCAGCTAGCTTTGCTTGCAAACATTTTTGGGTTTATATTTCTGACAAATGAGAACAGCTCCCACCAAATCTACAATGAACTGTTGATAACAATGAAAACTGATGCACCAAAAAGTATGCACTCCTTTATTCTCTATAAAGAAGACTGTCGCTGACTATTTTAGCAACTTGTTTGGAATGACCTTCAGATCTGCCTCAGTCTGTGTCACACTGTTCTCATATCTTGGCAGTGAACTGGAGAGCTGTGTTTTTCAGGGTGGACTCTTAGGCAATTATTTCCATAGCTGAAAGGGCTGGTAGCTTGGTTTGTTTCTGAGTTGTATCTGGCTACATTTTAGAGTAGACCCACTGAAATAAATGCTCATTAATTTCAATGGGTTTACTTGAAGTAGGACTGTCACTGGATACAGCCCACTGTTTTTATACTTCTGTCAACTACTTAAGGGTGTTGGTTATTTATAACTAAAAAGTGTTATCTGAATGAGTAACAGAAATAGGTGTTGCAAAGTTTTTGTTTATGATCTGATCTCCAGATCCAGAGTCCAAATGGCCCTATAGATTGGGTACCTCAAATTCTGAAATGACTAGCTGAAATGACTCTCACTTTAGTAAGCTATGTGCTCTCCTTTTATTCTAGGGCTACTACAAGAGAACACCAGATTATACCCTGATCAGGGAATGGAAAAGGACTGGCTGCTTTGCAGTCCCAATGGTTCACTCCACATTCCTGATTGACCTGAGAAAAGAGGCATCAGATAAACTGATGTTTTATCCCCCACATCAGGACTATACCTGGACCTTTGATGACATCATTGTCTTTGCCTTCTCAAGTCGACAAGCAGGTAAACTTGAGAACTAGCTGTGGGTCAACCATTTGAAGAACATCATAAAACCAGAGAGTGCTTAGATTATCTGTCTGAGACCACTCCCAGGGAAACTATTAAATAATTATAAAAAATAAAATTGGACTAAACGAGTGTTTAGAATGATGATGGTAGCAGATGTCTTTAGTACACATGTATGAATGCTAAGGGCCCATGTTGTGTCCAGCCTTTCCTTTCACAAGTTGTAGCTTGTGAGTTTCATCTTAAGCTGTTAAAAGTATGATTGTAACTGGGCTATGCGAATTGTGTGATCCTTAACCACACAACGTTTTCTTTTGAATCCCTGCAAAGGAGGCTATACTTAAACCAGTACATTAAGGAAAGGTCGAGGCTAAAACTTTTTAAAAAGACAGCATCAGTCTGGAGTCTGAAGTGGTACTGTACAGAAGTCTACCAGCTCATTCTGTAGAATATGTAGAAGGGTTGTAAATGGGGGAAAAGCATTCAGCAATGTATAAGTTACACTGAGGATTAATAGCTGAGCCCCTTATACAAGTGGATCCCTGTTTGCTGCTGTAAAATGTTGGGAGACTATTTATATAAAACTGGGCAATGAGTAGACTTTGGCAATGGATGTTGTGGACTTTTGGAACCCCAACTATTAGGTAGGTGTGTATTTGTTGTTACCATTTACAAAGGATTTAGCATTTTACTGTATGCTGAATACAGTACACAGATTAAAAACAAGACAGACCTTGCACACAGGCTTATGATATGAAAGGCATGACACAAAAGGAGAGGAAGAAGGAAAACTGAGCAAGTTTACTTGTAAGGGGATGAGATTACTAAAGAAGATGAAGGCTTTACCCAAAATGTATGGAGCAATTGCTTTGAAGTGATCATGAAAATATTTTTACAGGGGAAAGCAGACCTGAGACTGGGGAATGAGACAGCCAGATGATCATTGTCCAATCCGTTCATGTCAAGATATCTTTTCATCCATTTCCCATAATGACACTTGACAGTTGAACTGTGGTTGGGCAAGAATTGTATTCTGCTAGTTGGCTTAAAGAGCAGAGTTCATAAAGGGGCTGACACACAACAGCCCTTTCCATAGATGATCCTGCACTTCTAAAAATACCAGAGGGGTTCTGCTGTTAATAATCTGTGCCATTGTAGCTGTCTCTGCAGATTGTGTGCTTGGAGATTTTCAGTTTTTGAGCTTGGATTCCCCTCCCCCTTCCTGGAAAAAAAATGAAAAGAGAGAGAGCAAGAGCTGAAAATATCTGTTTTGACCTTCATATTGGAAGGCAGCATTCAAGTAGGCTGAATTGCTGCTGCTGCTTAGCACTGCTGGTAATTTAACTGCTACAGCCTACTGCAGTCACTGGAAGTCTTTTCTGTTAGCTTCAGAGTCTTTTGGCTCAAATGCCAATTCCCACAACCAAATAAGGGGCATGCGTGTTCAGGAGAGAATCTCTCTCTCTCTCTCTCTCTCTCTCTCTCTCTCTCTCTCTCTCTCTCTCGTTCAGGAGAGAATCTCTGTCTCTCTGTCTCTGTCTCTCTCTCTCTCTCTCACACACACACACACACACACACACACGAGAGAGAGAGAGAGAGAGAGAGAGGGAGAGAGAGTTTTCACTGTGAAACTAGTGTGGCAAAAACACCAAGTCAAGCTCCAACTGCCTCTTCTTTGGATCTCAGCCCAATTTTTTGTGTCAAGGAGCCTGTGTTCCAATGATGTGCTGAGTTGTATCCGGAGTTTGTTGCATAGTGGGTAGCTGATGACATTGGGTTGAGTTTTGCACCTGCTTAAATTTCCTGTGAGGCTTTACTGAGCCTGGTGTATGAATAGCACATGAGGTTCACATCTTGTTATATTGAAGTGCACAACTAAAAACATAAAGGTTAGACAATGAGTGAAGGCAAACTTTGTGTTTGCAAACATGTACATTGCATATGGAGCCAGTATTAGTGACTGTTCCCTGCTGAGTGCATTTTCAGTTGCAATCCTGGATTCCCCATTGTATAATGTGGGGTAAAGTGTAGAACGTAGGAAGTTGCCTTATTTATGCCCATATTTGCCCATGTAGCCCAGTGTTGCGTTCCGCCACTGGCAGTGGCTCTCCATAGTCTCAGGGAGAGGTCTTGGTCTGAAGTCCATGGGGTTACCACCTTGCTGAAGTTAAGCAGGACTGGGTCTGCTTGGTGCCTTGAGAGATGACCACCTGGGAACCACATGTACACTGGCATAGTCACATCACACCTGACTTGTATGCCCAGGATATCAAATGTGCAGTGGACACCAGTGTGTGTGTGTGTGTGATTTCTCAATCACAATGCATTAAAATCATTACTGTATATATCAGTAAACATAATATTTAACGTATTTGTATACCATAACTTACTCATTGTAGCAGCAGTTGAAAAGCTGTAAATAATTCTAGTTGGTGTTCTTGTTTCATATATTTAATAAAGGAGGTCTATAAGGTTCTCCATTTGTTAATTCTTTTGTCTACCTTCCCTTAAGCCTACCATTTCCATGAATGTAAGGAGCAATTCTAACCCACCCACTTCTAGACCAGCAGGGATTTAGAGTGGTGGAGCTGCTGTCACATCTGCAGCCCTGTTGTCCGCGTCAGCCTGGAGCTAATGCAGCAATGGGGTGTGGATTGAGCCCACTGCTGTCCTAGATGACCATGGAGCCTATTCAGGATCCAGGGGATTCTGGGCCAGCTCTGTCCTGCCCCTGCAAAGCCCCGTTTTGGGGTTTTTTTGCTGGGTGCTGCCTGTGAAGATCCTGCTGGTGGTGCTTTCACCCACCTGCATGTTCAGCAGGAGGAAGTGGGAGCTCTGTATCAGTGGAGTGATGCTGGTGTCTCTCCACAGATGGCTAATAGCAGAAGGCCAATGGAAGCTGGCAGGGCTGGGTAGGGAGACACCTTCATCCAATCCAAATCCCCTCCCCACACGCCCAATATAAAAGGGGTTTAGATTGCTCTGCCAAACATTGCAGCAAATACCAAATTTTATTAAACCATTCTTGTTCTGTTGGAACACCCTGTGGCTGCTATCAATATTTTGGCAGCAGTAACAAAATTCCAACTACGGGGAGCAAGGGTGGGATATAAAGCCAATAAATAAACTAAATTTTGATGTTCTAATCCACATCATCTTAAATACCTCAGAAGACTTATTAGTGGAATCGTATGTACATGATATCCATTTATTTCTTGTATATACCTAACAATCATTTCCTAAACTTTCTTTACTTCTCCAATTCCGATTGGATCTGCAACCTTTTCCCCGCATTTCCCACATATTCCACTGACATCTGGGTATATCTTTGCTAAACACTGTGGAGTTAAATGCCAGCTGTACAACATCTTATTACAATTTTCATTTACATTTACGCAAGGTGAGAAAGCTACATTGGAGGTCAATATTTCTTTCCACAGTTCATTGGAGATATTTACTTCTAATCTTGTTTGCCGTTTCTGCTTAATTTTCAAGCCTGTCCTATTGCTTGCTCCCTTCCTGTTAATATGCTTGCTCTTGGAGCAAGGGTAAAGTCAGCTTGGCTGTACAGGCATGGTGAGAAAGAGCCCTGGTCCTCCTTTAGTAAATGATTAAAACTCATCATTTTCTCTTCCCCCCCCCTCTCTTTGGGCTAGAAGGATCTGTCAATTTCAGTTCCCTCAATTTTTCATTTTTCAGGTCTTAGATTCAGTTCTCCATATTTTTGAGAACTTGCTATTTTTAAAAAAATCATTAAAATTCTTCAGCATTTTAGTGCAAGTTTCTCCTAATAAACACATTTTTGTACCCATGTTTGACTAATGTACACATTTTGCAAGCATTTTCTCCTAATATAATGTATGTTTATGTTACTTTCAGTGATATATTCACTTTAATCCTAAAATAATGCATTCTGTAAACATTGGTTGGAGAACATCATTGTAAAATTCAGATAAGTACGAATTTTGAAGGATGGCTGTGTTTTGATTCTAATATAGTTTTGGAAAGCGCGAGTTTGATAGGTTCGGCTTTAAATGAAAACTGAATCAAAATTATCACCCACCTCAACTTGTGGTGTCCCCTTCATAATGATCTAGTTTGACTAGTTTGATTCTTTTCTTCTTATTAGGGTAATTCTGGTACAGATGTTGCCATAACTCTTGTTTGCTTCCTTTTAGTTCTACCCATCAATTGCAAAGTTCTGCTCTCCCCCTTTTCTCATGGGGTTTATCTAAATTATGAGCTAATAGGGGCCTGCTCATTACATTGCTTCTGTAAACAATAGATGCTACTGTCAACTAAATAGGATGGGACATTTAGCATCCTGTATTGTACTCCGTGGCGCAGAGTGGTAAGCGGCGGTAACGCAGCCAAAGCTCTGCTCACGGCCAGAGTTCGATTCCAACGGAAGGAGGAAGTTGAATCTCCGGTAAAAGGGGTCGAGGTCCACTCAGCCTTCCATCCATCCGTGGTCGGTAAAATGAGTACCCATATGCTGGGAGGTAAAGAAAGGCCGGGGAAGGAACTGGCAATCCCACCCCATATATACGGTCTGCCTAGTAAACGTCGCAAGACATCACCCTAAGAGTCAGAAACGACTTGCACTATAAGTGCGGGGGCACCTTTACCTTTTTATTGTACTGAGTAGGAGGGATTAGCTGGATGTAGGCTGTAGCTCTCCCTCCAAGACTGATCCAAAATACAATTTGAAAGAGATCAAGGAAGAGAGGCTCCCATGGCAACTGCCTTTGCTTCATTAGGAAGGCCTAACTGACATATCTAGCCCTCTCTTTTTATCCCCAGACATTCAGATGTACATCTGCAACAGAGAACACTATGGTTTCCTGCCTGTGCCCTTGAAACCTCACCAGACACTTGAGGAAGAGATTGACAATATTGTTCATGTTCTGACTGAGGCGATGAGTAAGTACAGTCACACATCGTAACTCTGTTAAGGGAAGGTTCATGCCAGCCGCTTCCATTTTGCATTATGATATTTAAGATACCTCCCCTGTCTGGGTGTGACAACTTCTGACTTGTGGGTCCCCATTACAAAGAAAGGGCTATATGGCTAAGTGCTAAGAGTTGATTAGGTAGATGATTAGAGCATAATTGATTCTATGTTTTTTAATTTTGAAGGGGTGGTTGTTTTTGTTTGTAATGTTTATATTTTAATAGCTGATTTTGCATTAAATTTGATTTTGTTTAGTTTTTATGTACCACTCTGAACATGACCAGATACAAACCAGGAAAATTATATAAAATATTTCCATATTTTAGGACCTAATCTGAGATTTTTTTTAACACTGACAAATCATGAATTGTAAATATTTTGCTAAAATAGGCCCAGTGCAGTGGACTCATGTGCTCCCTCCCCCTGCACAATTCCCGCCCCCTTCCAAAGTTTCTTTTAACCGTGAATCATGATGTAGTATGAGGTCTCCAGCACATTAACCATGGTTAATGCTAATTAGGATTAATGTCATAACCAGAGTTTGAAACCAGAATTTTGAAGTGCATATGCAAACCCTATTTATGAGAAAATCTTATTAGTGTTTGTTTATTATTAAGCAGTTTATAAGTGCTAATAATTTAAAAAATCTAAGCATCTATGTACAATCTAAAAACAATATCCATTCAAACAAAAATTCAGCCTAAAATCAATAAAACAGTATAAAAGAAAATAAATCAGATCCAGATGATTCATACATATAAATCAGGGTTCAGTCTTATGGGTTGCGGAAAGCCTAGGCAAAAAGATGATTTTTACAAGACATCTGGAACGACTCAAGGTTCGGTGTTAACTTGTGATGCTGCCAAATTTCAGAATTAGGGCTTTGATCTTCCCAGTGAGACCCCTCAGTAGCAGCATGTGCTCATCATTGCCAAACTGCATCTGATTCATTTTTGAGGATACTGTTGCTGACTGTTACGAATCTCCCTAGCTAGAATGTCTTTCAAAAGTAGTTCTGATGGCCCAGCTCCATTCAGATACAGTTTAGGTTTGCAACCAGAGATTCTAGAAGATGCAGAGAGGACCCAAGTGGTAATGGACTCTTCCTTCCTTCCTTCCCTCTTTCCTTCCCTCTTTCCTTCCTTCCTTCCTTCCTTCCTTCCTTCCTTCCTTCCTTCCTTCCTTCCTTCCTTCCTTCCTTCCTTCCTTCCTTCCTTCCCTCTTTCCTTCCCTCTTTCTTTCTTTCTTTCTTTCTTTCTTTCTTTCTTTCTTTCTTTCTTTCTTTCTTTCTTTCTTTCTTTCTTTCTTTCTTTCTTTCTTTCTTTCTTTCTTTGTGAGCTTTTATTCTCTAAAATTTACATAATACACAAGCAATAGCGTACTGCAGCAGTCATCCTTTCCACACTTATGTAGCAGTAAACCTAAATATAATGAAAATTGCTTCTTACTAAACTGTAATATATTTAGCCTACAAGTAAATTGCCCACCACAGTGAGAAGCTGAGTACAAACCTGCTTTTACTCAGAGTGACCAGCTGAGCAGCTTTCAAGGATTTCTTTATTGACGTACTTTGATGGTTGTTTCTCATCCCTTCCAGTTGACCGTCCTCCAGTTGAACCTTCGGAGTATGTCACAGTTCCTACAAAGCACCCAGACAAGATGGGATTTGATGAGGTAACAGGAAGCTATCTGCTTTAGTAAGAGTGGACAAGGGTAGGGCAAAATCCAATAAGCACTGATCCCTTAAACCAGTTCAATTACAACAAAGACTTACCTAAATGTCTAGCAAAATGTTGTTTATGGTCTGATCAATTAACTTTTATGTGTTTAATTTTTATGTGTATGTGTGATATTATATTTGTTCTTTTATGTGACATTACCCTGCGATATTTTAATTGGCCCTAATAAAAGTGTTACACTATTAAGGCTATAAATGAACCAACTACGTTACCTAAGATTTTTGTGTCTTTTCATTCTGGTTCTTTTCTTTGATATTTGGTATTTTAGCACAATGCAGATTCTTTAAACTAGATGAGACTACAGTGAATATAAAAGTAAGATGCTGATTGTTTTTTCCCTAGAGAAGACAGCAATTAACACTGAATGCAATTTTTGAGAGGATGGAACTAGTTTTTCCAAGAGGAAAATGGGCCTCCCAAATCTGTGTTTCCTTCATACATCCTGATATGGGGAGCTGAGAGGGATGGTGCTTCCTCCTCCTCTAATCCAGCCATTCTCATTTACAAATACCCAACAGAAGGCTTGGAAGTGGGTCCACATTGGGGAGCGGAAACAGCCTGCAGAGGGGGCATTTGCAGACAAGAACTGATGGGTGCAGGAGGAGTTAAATATAATTTCCTCCTTCCCACCAATACTTACCTTCAAAGTAACTTCTATTAGTACCACCTCTAATCAAATGTGCAGAGTTATAGTCAAGGCTGTGTGTATATCACAGCTTTGCAGATCATGGCATTGCATTTAGAATTCATATATATATATATATATATATATATATAAAAGACTGTCAGGTTTCAAGCCCCTATGGCTGTAAAAAAGGCTTGAAAGTGTGGCTGAAGCTAAGTGAGTTTTCCTGCTGCCTGGGGAGGGGACACTCACAATGTGTGTCACATCACATGCTTAAATTGGGGATGGGGAATCGGACTCTTCTGATATTGCTGGACTCAGCTCCCATGAGCCCTAGCAGGGCCAATTCCAGGTTTCTTGGGGCCCTTGGGCATACAGACCCCTCTAGGGCCTCCCTTCCCTGCACATTTCTCCCTAGCAGGGGCTGCCACCACTGATGTGCTTGCTGATCTGGAGGGAGGAGTTGCCAGTGGACGGTAGGTCCCCAAGGCAGAAAAGGAGGGCTGGGGAGGCCCCTGCCTGCACACCCCAGGAGAAGGAAGAGGCACCACTGCCGCTGCCTAAGGCAGCACGAGTGAGCACCTGACCCCTTCACCTCGCATCACTCACTCAACTCACACTTAGTCAGGAAGCAGCAGTAGTGGCGCCTCTTCCCTTTCCCAAGGTGTGCAAGCGAAAGCCTCCCCCCTGTCCCCAAGGCCTGCTGTCTGCTGGCATCTCCTACAGCCCAGCAAGTGCAGCCAAGAGCATTGGCAGTCCTCACCAGGCATGCACAGAAGGGCCAAGATGCCAATGGTTAGGGATGGTGGGAGTAACATCTGGAGGGTTGTAGGTTAAATCATAAAATACAATTTAAACAATGCTTTTCTTAGCTTGCATAATAAATAATAATAAACGAGGTATCTCTAGCTCCCTGCTGAAGTCATGCAAGGAAATTCTCATAAGAGAATAAATTATCTTTCTTCCTGAATCCTGTTGTGATAGTGAGACATTAAGGGTGCCATGGCCCCCGTAAATACAATGTGGATCACTAAGAGTCCACCGCCTGGGGGCCTTCAGTTTAGCCAAGTGATGGCTGATGGGAGAGGAAAGCCCCACCTGCCAAGCATTTTATTCCCTCGTAGGGCCTTCATGCCATGCCACTCCTTTGGGTGTCTCACACCTCTGTCTGTCTGTGGAACTGACACTGGAAGATATCATGTAGAAAGAGATTGGTTAAGAGAAGCTGACAGAGATCCTTTATGCATTTAATAAGAGTACTCCACACACAACTGTTGAATCTTGCTGAGCAGTTGGAGAAGGACTGGTGCAAATCTGTGTTGCTACTTATTCTTAACATGAAGGAGTTGTACCTAGTTTTTCCAGCCCCGATGGGCCTTTGTTTACATGGCTTATATAATTAAAATGTAGAGACAGTGTCTGGTTGTGTGACAGATATGCTCTGTTAGAAGCCTATACTGTATGTCTGACTTATATTTTCAGATGTGTTGTTGCTTTGTGGCTGCCTTATTTGCCAGCCTTATTTATTTGTGTCCTGTTTGGAGGAAGCACTGAAGCACAAACTGATGTTTGTATTTGTGTGCCTGTTTCTGCTTCCCATACTTCAAGGCCACTCTTGTTCTTTTATGCCTTTAGTCAAGAGGGCATCCCAAAAACCTGCACACAAGTGCTCATTGGTAATTTTGGCTAGACTGGCTATATTTGTGAGTGGTTGGCTTGGGCTAGGTGGCAGACTTTTTCCATCCACTGTTTACTAATGGTTTGTGTGGTTTTTAAAAGAAATCCTAGAATAAAAGTAGAGTTCAGACAAGAAATCTGCCAGTGAGTTCATAATCCAAACGCAAACCAGGATAACTAAAATGCATGCACATCTTGGGAAAGGGCCAAAGCCCAGTAGGTAGAGCATGTCCCAGTTTCCATCCCTGGTATCTCCAGGTTGGGCTAGGAAAGACCCCTGCCTGAAACCTTGGAGATCTGCTGCCAGGACTATAGTCTGATTGGCATAATGCTAAGTCATGGTTTGTTTAGCCTGTGGTTTGTTTGAACATGCAAACCAAGCCCAGGAGACTAACCATGGTTTGATTTTTGACAACAAACCAAAGTGAGCTTTTTAAAACTATGGCTTTGTGTTATATCTGAACCCAGCACCTGAGCTTAACTGGTTTGTTTGGCCACCCCACACACTCATCAAGCTACAAAAGCATGAGGCCAGAAAAGCTGGAAAGCTTTGGAGAAAAAAGCCATAGTTTGTTTGCTTGTCTGTAATATGACATTAACAAACCATGGTTAAAATAAAACTTGGCTTAGCATTATGTGCAAATGCAGCTGCTGTGTAGATCAGGGGTGGGGAACCTGTGGCCCTCCAGATGTTGTTGGACTCCAGTTCCCTCCAGCCTGGCCAGTTTGGCCAATGGTTAGGGATGATGGGAATTGTACTTCAATAACATCTGGAGGGCCATAAATTCTCTGTCCCTGGTGTAGATAATATTCAACTAGATGGACTAATGGTGTGAGGCAGGTTCTTGTGCTCATAAATAAGAAGAGTATAAGTGTGAGTAGAGTTTTCCACTCTTTTGATTCTCGGCAGCTTTTTTCCCTTCAAATTTTCTATTATGCTTGGTTGAATGATCAGGGTTTTTTTCCCCCTTAGATGATGATTGTATTTTACTGTAAGGTATTAATCAGTGTTACAAAACCACCACCCGCACTCTTTTACATTTTGCCCTCCTACCCCTCAAAACTCCCACCTGCATTGGAAATTCTGGCTTCTTTCCTCTCTAGATTTTCATGATAAACCTGAAGCGTCGAAAAGACAGGCGGGATCGAATGTTGCGAACTTTGTATGAGCAGGAAATTTCAGTCAAGCTAGTGGAAGCTGTGGATGGAAAGTGAGTTGACGGTGATGGAATGTCCATCGTTTTTACCTGCCACCACTTGTGAGATATAAACACTGCCTGGCGTAGAGTTTGAACTTTGGATCTTGACAACCCTGGCAGATGATTTTTCAATTTACTTTCTCAGACTATCTGCCTACAAAGCACTGGTGTACCATGAGAAAGGAAGACCAAAGTACCATCCGCAGATTAGACTTCCTGCTGTGGGTCTGCATGATTCAGTAGTTCTGGCAATGACACCTCTGATTCAACTAGCCTCTGCTCAGTATGGTCAGTTCTGCTACTTCTCTCTGCTGGGCAGGACTGGAGCATTCAGTCACTGAGAGATGTAGCAGAATTACCTGTTCTTTACCAATTGTCTCTCTACATCCATTCAGGAGGCATAACCCGATCAGTGACTCATACAGATGCACAGAGGATAGACTCATCTGAAAGTGGGTAATTCTCACTCTGACACATTCTCTAAACTGTTTTTGTTTTCAGAATGAGGTGGATCTCGGGACTCTGGGATCCACAGTATTGTTTTGTGCGTAAAATATTATTGTGTTGCCTTACTACCCTTCCGTAGATCCTGTGAACTCAAATATCTCAGAACCAATTATAACTATGAGTACAATCCACTGGAGGAGTGGAGCATTATCAGGCTCTTTGCATAGTTCATATTCCCCTGGGGCTTACATAGGAGATTTTTGCTGGTGGATTCTGGACTTTTTATGTTTAAAGCCACTTCTCTTAATAGAAATGCTGCTGTTAAAAAGAATTCTCCAGGAAAACGTTCTGAAGGCAGTTCAATATATCCAAAGCTTTCTGTAGTTGCATAAGATATCATTGTTCTAAAGAGGATGTTGATAGCAGGGTTTCTTGCAGCTGGCTTAGAGGCCAGTAACAGATACTTTCTTTTATGCGGAGATTCTTTCTCACATACACATACTCCTTTTAATTGACAACGTTAATTTGCTGGCAACATGGCCTTAGATTTGCTAAAGCTCTGGGACTAGAAAAGAAGAAATGACTGGACCGTGCTTCATCACACTAGAGGTGGAGGTAACCACTTTTAAATACTCATCTTTGTTTTAAAAAAAGAACCCCACAAATAGAAAACGATCATATCAGGAAGAAAAGGTATTGCTACACCAGCTGTGCTGGTTTTCTGTTTGCACTGAGTTTCTGGCACAAGGGAGCATTAAAAAACACGTTACCCCTGCAGTCTGAATTGGTGCAGTCCATTCTACCACCTCATTCTTCTGCATGTATACACGGAGCGTAAGTATAGAATCATAGAATAGTAGAGTTGGGAGGGACCTATAAGGCCATCGAGTTCAACCCCCTGCTCAGTGGAAGAATCCAAATTAAAGCATACCTTACAGGTGGCTGTCCAGCTGCCTCTTGAATGCCTCCAGTGTTGGAGAGCCCACCACCTCCCTCAATTGTCGTACCACTCTAACATTAGGAAGTTTTCCCCTGACGTTCAGCTGAAATCTGGCTTCCTGTAACTTGAGCCCATTATTCTATGTCTTGCACTCTGGGATGATCGAGAAGAGATCCTGGCCTTCCTCTGTGTGGCAGTTTTTCAAGTGCTTGACGAGTGCTAACATATCGCCTCTCAGTCTTCTCTTTTCAAGGCTAAACATGCCCAGTTCTTTTAGTCTCTCCTCATAGGGCTTTGTTTCCAGTCCCCTGATCATCCTTGTTGCCCTCCTCTGAACCTGTTCATTAATCTGCATCCTTCTTAAAGTGTGGTGTCCAGAACTGGATGCAGTACTCAAGATGAGGTCTAACTGGTGCTGAATAGAGGGAAACAGTACTTCAAGCAATTTGGAAACTATACTTCTGTTAATGCAGCCTAAAATAGCATTTGCCTTTTTTGCAGCCACATGTGACTGTTGGCTCATATTCAGCTTGTGATCAACAACAATTCCAATATCCTTCTCACATGTAGTATTGCTGAGCCAACTATTCCCCATCTTACAACTGTGCACTGGGTTTCTTTTTCCTAGGTGTAGAACTTTGCACTTATCCCTGTTGAATTTCATTCTGCTGTTTTCAGCCCAATGATCCAGCCTATAGAGATCACTTTCGATTTTGTTTCTGACCTCCAGGGTATTAGCTATCCCTCCCCAATTTTGTATCATCCGCAAATTTGATAAGCATTCCCTGCACCTCCCTATCCAAGTCGTTAATAAAAATGTTGAAGAGCGCTGGGCCCAGGACCAAGCCCGACAGTATCCCACTTGTTGCCTCCCCCCAGTTTGAGAAGGAACCATTGATAAGCACTCTTGGAATACAATTCTATAGCCAACTGTTAATCCACCTGATGGTTGTTCCATCCAGCCCATATTTAGCTAGATTGCTAATCAGAATATCGTGGGGCACTTTGTCAGAAACTTTGCTGAAATTGAGATATATTATGTCCACAGCATTCCCACAGTCTACCAGGGAGGTTACCCAATCAAAATATGAGATAAGATTAGTCTGGCAGGATTTGTTCTTGATAAATCCATGTTGGCTTCGAATCTGCTACTGAATTTTCCCAGGGATCGATGTCAGGCTGACTGGTCTGTAGTTTTCAGGTTCCTCCCTTTTGCCGTTTTTGAAGATAGGGACATTAGTCCTCCTCCGGTCACCTGGCACTTCACCCATCCTCCACAATTTCACAAAGATAATAGACAGCAGTTCCCAGAGTTCTTCAGCCAGTTGCTTCAATACTCTAGGAATAGGATGCAGTTCATTAGGCCCTGGAGATTTGAACTTGCTCAAAATGATTAGATATTCCTTGACTATTTGTCTGTCCCTCTCAAGCTACGATCCTGCCCTTTCAACTTCACATTTGCTAGGAGGGTCAAAGGCCCTCTTTTGGGAGAAGACAGAGCCAAAGTAGGAATTGAGCACTTCTGCCTGTTCTTTTCCTACTTTGATTCAGTCTTCTCCCAAAAGAGGGTCTTTGACCCTCCTGGCAAATGTGAAATTAAAGGGGCAGGATTACAGTTTGAGAGCCCTTTCTTTGCGTCCTGAAGATGTATATTAAGGTGTCTTTTGCTTCTTGCAGGGCACTGAATACAAGCCAGCTAAAAGCTCTCAACATAGACATGCTTCCTGGATACCAGGATCCTTACTCCTTAAGGGTGCTGACCAGAGGAGAGATTGGATGTTTTCTTAGCCACTACTATATCTGGAAAGAGGTGAAGCACATAACTGCTTGTCTTGATTTCTGTTATATTGTGTTGGTTAGGGAAGTCCTTTGTTTTTTTCCTTGGCTTAGATCAAGGGTTCTCAGACTTTCTAACCCCAGGGCCCACTTGAGAGAGCTGAAAATTATTGAGGCCTGCCAGTCACAAAATGGCAGCAGAGGGAGGCAGGGCTTGGCATAATCAGCTGGCAATTGCTGACATTTTCTATTGATATCTAATCTATCATTTGGAAATTGCTAAGTTCTTTACCAAAACAGTTCACCCACTTTGAAAATTCCACCCTCTTGGTCCATCCCCTAGAACAGAATCTTATGACACCTTTGCTGGCTGTCAGTTCACGGGATCTTAAATAATCCTAAAGACATAATGTTGCAATGACTAGATAGATTAGTAGTATAAATACAGTTTAAAAGCATTTGGCCTTGGTCCGGTTTCTGGTGCAGTTTCTGGCTACCCCATGGCAGATAATACAGTTTCAGATACCAGGAGTAAAGTTGATTCCAGTTACTTTTTTTTTGAACCATTCCTTTAAGGTGATGGACAGGGAATTGGAGAAGATCCTGGTCATTGAAGATGACGTGCGCTTTGAGCATCAGTTCAAGAAGAAACTCACAAAGTTAATGGATGATATTGAGAGAGCCCAGCTTGATTGGGAGCTCATGTAAGTAGCGGTCCACCCACTTTTGCCTCTAGAAGGTCCTGTATCAATGAGACTTGGAAGTGATCCCCAGGTGGGCCCACAAGAGCACCCAATGCTGAAATAGGAGAGGTGGGTGGATCAGAAGGCCTAAGAATTGTCCAGGTCTCATTTTAGGAGAAATAGAAGCCTTATTTTGGGATGGGGGTGGGTTCAACATAACTGAAAAATGTCTTGATGCCTTAGTGTGGTCGGCAGAGGAGCACTTTATCTTGGGAACAACAGCCAGCTTGGTTTGCATTCCTGTGCAAAGGATGTGAACAACTATTGAATTCTGTTACCTGCATTGAGAGCAGGGTGGGATTAAAGACACCCTGAGCTTTCATACATTATAAGTTGATCTTTCTGGTCCTGGGCACGGATTTGGAATTTCTCCACATTTTTTCATCTGCTTTGGGCAATTGTGACTCCTTTTTAAATGTTTATCCTGTAATTGCCCTGGATTCCAGCCTAATAAATCAATAGCTAGCTTAAACCAGAGAAATTGCTTTCTCTCGCTGGCAGTGAAGCTGGCAGTTTTCCCTTGCCCATTGTATTTATCTTAACAGAGCAATAGCTCCAAAATACCACTTTGGGGTGGGTGGATATGAAAACACATGGGCTCAATAGCAACACTCAGAAAGGAGATGGGGAGAAGCTTCAGGATAAAACGATTGCCTTTTGAAGTTGCTCACCTTGGGTCATGGTCTTCACCAGCAGCTGCTTACAGTAGTGGTCCCAGCTTCACACAGCTGACATGTTGGAAGGTGCCTGTTGTATCTGTAGCTTGAACCAGGCTTCTGAACAAGAGGATGGCGTTGTCTGTCATCTTGTTAGATAACTTGTGAGATGTTCTTCCTTTATCCCACTTGTTTTATTTTTAACAATCGTCTTCTGATTTATTATAATTTGGCAGAGGGGGCTCCAAAGGGTGGAACTGAGGCAAACTGGTCAACTGTAGGAGTTTCCCTCTTCAGGCATTCAGTCTGAACATGCAAGGGTAAAAAGTGTGTAGGGGGCTGGAGGTGCATGTGCTGCCGCTCCAATGTTCCTTTGAGTTCTGGGTGCACCTGTTCCACCCACCCGGGAAGATCTGAAGGGGGTTTCAAAGCATGGTTGGCTGAATAAGCCTCTTTGGGAGAGTTCCCAAGCTTGGGGAGGTGTCTAAGTGTATTTGGTCAAATGCGTGAAGGAAACCCCCTTCAGACCTTTGCAGTAAACGTGTGACAGGCAGGGTTGGAGGGGGCAGGACCAGTGTGCACAGACATCCAGCCTTTCTACATGCTTCTTTGCCCTCATATGTTCAGGCTGATGGCTGGAGGTAAGGATCTTGTTAATCGTTCTTCTGGTGTACTCTGAAGGGCTCTTAATGCTGTGTCAAGTGCTGCTGGGTTCCCTAAGCCGGGCTGGTGAAGATCTGAGAGGACACTGCCATCGGAGAACTGGCACCTAGGAGAGAGCAAAGAGAAACTTTATTGTACCAACTGGGGCAGTGTAGCAGTCCCTGGGGTGGAGTTGGTGTGATAGATGTACACATGGTATTTGCATCATGTCTATAAGTGCAGGGGGGATAGAGCAACTGTGCCCAGCTAAGAATCTTGTTTCTCTCTTGTAGCTTCTGGTCTCCATCCTCAACCCTATACTAATGTTTCCCAAAGTTCTGAAAATTACAACACACTTTTTTCCTGAATTTAAATTGGCAGCACACTTTGGTCTTAAACTTGAAAAACTGTATTTGTAGAATGTGCATAATTACTTAGCATCAGTGAAAGCTGCTTGGAAAGAGACAAGGCCAGAGCTGATGCCTCTTACAGAAATGAGCCAGGCAGCCTCTTCTGAACAGGAACTTTGGTCTTATAACAGCCTTTTATTTGCTGTGGCATGCTTTGGGAATTATGGGCAATGTTGGTCTTCCCTGACTACAGATGCAAAACTCAGGATATTTTTTAAGGCCATTTTTCTTGGGGTTTGAGTCTTTCTTTGTAATTTTTATAGCAGAATATGAATTCTCTGTCATGAACTGTGCATGCCCGTTTGTTTATTTTTTAGAACTCAGTTTTCCTCTGATAAAAATAAAAGCAGCTTACATGGAGTTCCCAGCAGTCTCCCATCTAGGCAGTGATGAGGTTCACACATGCTTGGATTCAACTTCAGGTCCCTACAGACCATTTGCTGTGACATGCATGTGAATGGAATGCCAATCCCATGACAGAGCTGTCTTGTCTGTTTTCTTTCTAGATACATTGGCCGGAAACGGATGCAGGTCGAGCGTCCTGAAAAGGCTGTTTCCAATGTCATGAACCTTGTGGAGGCTGATTACTCTTATTGGACACTGGGCTATGCCATCTCCTTGCAAGGGGCACAGAAATTGATTGGAGCTGAACCTTTCAGCAAGATGTTGCCTGTTGATGAATTTTTGCCTGTCATGTACAACAAACACCCAGTGTAAGTTTATTTTCTGTGATTAGGTTGCACTGAACTAGTAAGGTAGGCTTGTACCAAACTGCATAGCATTTATGTTCTTATTGCAAGTAAGCATCTGCTTCCCACTGACCAACTGGAGCCTGGATTTCTCAACCAGATTTGGATTGGGGTGGAACCACTCCTCCCATCTCTAGCTAGTATTTATTAGATTATTTGACTAGATAGGGAGAGGGAAAAGGGGATCAGCAATGGGCCAGAAAAAAGGCACCTATATCAGGCAGAAATATTTCCAGTCGGAGCGAGGGCATAAGTCACAAAGGAATAAGGCCAAGAAATGTGCAGTGTAGATAGCAACTGGATGTGTGTGCGTGCGTGCGTGTAATATGCTCTTCTTGATATATTTTAGTTCGTCAAAATCCTTTACACTAATATTTGCTTACTTACATTTTTAAAATTAAAATCTGACATGAGGCAAGTACCATGTGATACAGTGAACCCCAACAGTGCATGTTTCTGTGCTTTATTTAAAAAAACTCTTTGCCCAGGCCTCCCCTGACCATTAATGCCAGGTTTTAGCACTTTATTCTCTTCATGATATTTTAGTGTCTTGAAATGTTTTACCGTGATTGTATTTATCCATTGCTGTCATTGTTGTCATTTGCATAATTTTTTTTTAAAGCAGTGGATGGCACTACACTTATCCATATAGCCAACTACAAATAAAATATACAGCATTAATAATTCCTGCAAACTAAACGTGCGAGATAGAATTTTCCAGTTTTGCAACAATTCCATCTCCCATTCTAGTCCTTGTCTCGGAGCCTGAGGAATGCCCCCGTCATTCTTGTTGCAGGTCTATACTCTCTACTGTAAACGACACACATCCCATACCACAGAAAAGTCCAATGCTGACAATTTTCTCTTTGTTACTTGCAGTATGTAAGTCAGTCTTTCAACCACTGCAATTCACTGTTGTTAACCACTTTTAGGCCTGGGAACCTTTTATTATGTTGAAAGGTGACCTATTTAATACATAATTAGGTCCTCCTAACAGCTTTATGTCAGTATAATTATCTCCACATAATTGGGGATAGGTAATGGCTGAGAGATAGTTGCCTGCCTATAAAGGTGCCAACTGGATTCATGGCAGAAATGAGATATGAAGCAGGACTTTTCTCATTAACAGCTCTGGACCTAAGCTTTTTACTGCCCTGACTGTTATAAAATTTGAAAGACAACTCCCCCCCCCCAAAAAAACCTGCATGGTTTTAAATTGTAGTGCTAAAATACTCCCTTTTGTATTTGTGCCCATGTTGATATTGTTTTTGTCTTCTCTTTAGTGCCAAATACATGGAATACTATGAACCGAGGGACTTGAAAGCCTTCTCTGCAGAGCCTCTGCTGGTCTATCCAACACACTACACTGGGCAGCCAGGGTACCTCAGTGACACAGAGACATCCACAATCTGGGACAATGAGACTGTGGCCACTGACTGGGACAGAACACTCTCTCGAAAATCACGGCAGCAGGGCCAGATCCACACAGATGCCCAGAACAAGGATGCTTTGCCACCTCAGTCCTCTCTTGATGCATCGTCTGCCAGAGATGAGCTATGACTGTTCACTTGGCCAAGGGACCCTAACGACATTGGCAACAGCAGCCACTTGCACCATCTTTTGGCCTAGAATCTTCCAGAGATATTAACGTTCTGTTTTAACTGACAGATATGGTCAATTTGATCTGACTGGCTTTATCTAAACAGGAGTCTCTTGTTTTGTAAGGAGTGTTGTTGAGCCTGATTGAGTCAGGTTGGCAGACTTCTGAGAAATGCATTGACAGTAGCCCTTTCCCCCCCACTTATGGGCTTGTACCTTGGAAACCTCTGTTGAGCTGCTGGAGGACTCTACAGAGCAGTGAGTTTACACTCTGAAAGGACAAAGGTTCCTTAAATAACGTCTTTCTACACTTCCTTGTGTAGAATTATTGTATTTATAAAGATTAATATATACAGGAGTTAGGAGAGATGTACAGGCCCTTTCATGTTAATTATTGGACTGCTGCTGAGTTTTGTTAACCATGTTCTCAGAGAATCGTATGGGGAGGGGGGATTCCCCCCCACATGTTACTGTCAAAAATGGTCCCACGTTTCTTATTTATCTGAATTCCTAGTAGATGTATATTTTTCAATCATGTGAGGTCACAAGGGTGCCAATAGCTTGTGTTTAGTCATAAATACAGGGACTGGTGGTAGTGATTGTTACTAGGAATTTCTGTAACTTCCAAACTGCAAAATTCATAGTCATCTGTCTACAAAGCCCTCCTCACCACAACCGCATGAGAGCTAAGATGTTTAGTACTAGATCACACATCTTTGGCAATTGGCAGCAAGGGGTAGTTGTATGAATGAGGCATTCTAGATTAAATCCTACAGGGAGAACGTAAATATCCTCTCGCACACAATGCCTGTTGGTTTGGATTCAGTTGACACATTCAGCAGCAGATTACCAAATCACACATTGGCAAGTGTGACTAGACCCCTCTGACTTCTGCTGTGCTTATGACTCATTTTCACCCAGGTCTCCCAGTTCCAAGCTGAGCACTTGTATATAAATGAGGCAATCCCGGCTCAGATTAAGATCCTGTGGTATTCCCTTCACACCTTAGAACAGTTGTCTCTGACCTCCCAAACATTGCAGCCTCTAGGCCTGGGCACAGATGCCTTTTTAAAAACTGGTATATTGTCTGGAATGTTTGTCTGTCAGTCAGTTAATCCCATGATTCAGCTGTCATCACCACAGAATCCTGTCTCTGTTTTCCCCGTTTCATTTAGATAAAACAGTGAATGTAAACTGAGATGACCATGCTGCTACTTCAATGTCTTGGGTTGTTTTGAGAGTGGGGATGTGCTTACACAGACACCTTGACTTCTTTTAGCAAATTCATTTCTAAAATGGGTGCATATAAAATAGATGTTCTTTGTTTTTAAAAAAAGACGCATGAGGGCTTTGGTGAAAACTGGTGGTTGTACCCAAGAGAAAGCTCTGGTTGTGTGAAGCTTGCTGGTCTCTTATTTTGTTAATGGAAAAGCTGAGAGAGGCAGAGAAGTGTGTGGAGGAGACCTTCAGGGACGTTATAGCTGTGTCCCACTCCAGCGATGATAGCTCTCCTGCTATCATGGAGAACGATGTTCTCGGGGAAGGAGAGCATCCAGCCGAGGAAGAGGGAAACGATCCCTTAGAAGGGACCCATTCCTTGGGGGATGAGCAGCTTTCCTCTCGTGCCGAAGATGTATCTCCAGGGGGTGGAGGGATCCTTGTAGTGGGTGATTCGATCATTAGGAACATAGACAGTGGGGTGTGTGATGGGCATGTAGACCGCAAGGTGTTTTGCCTGCCTGGTGCGAAGGTTGCGGATATCGCCCGTCGTTTAGATAGTTTGGTAGACAGTGCTGGGGAGGAGTCAGTGGTCGTGGTGCACGTTGGCACCAACGACATGGGGAAATGCAGCCGTGAGGTCCTGGAAGCAAAATTTAGGTTGCTAGGTAGGATGCTGAAAGCCAGGACCTCCAAGGTGGCTTTCTCTGAAATGCTACAGGTTCCATGCGCAGGACCAACCAGACAGGCCCAGCTTTGCAGTCTCAATGCGTGGATGAGACGATGGTGTCGGGTGGAAGGGTTTAGATTTGTTAGGCACTGGGGAACATTTTGGGACAAGCCGGGCCTGTACAAAAGGGACGGGCTCCACTTGAACCAGAATAGAACCAGACTGCTGGCACTTAAAATTAAAAAGGTAGCAGAGCAGCTTTTAAACTGACTGAGGGGGGAAACCTGACAGGAGCTGAGAAAGGTCCGGTTCGGAATAAACCTCCCCCCTGGGATAAAAACCAAAGAAATGATGAAATTTTAAAAGGGGTAGGCCTAGAAGTAGGCATTGTGAGAGCAGGGGCACAAGATATAAATTCAGAAGAGCAAAATTACCACATGCCAAACCACAAGTACCAAAGACACTTGAAGAGAGACACTGCTTACAAGTGCCTGTACGCTAATGCTAGGAGCCTCCGAACCAAGATGGGAGAACTGGAGTGCTTGGTGTTAGAGGAGAGCATTGATATAGTGAGCATAACGGAGACCTGGTGGAATGGAGAAAACCAGTGGGATACGGTTATCCCTGGATATAAACTATATCGGAAGGACAGGGAAGGACGTATTGGTGGCAGAGTCGCTCTATACGTGAAAGAAGACATTGAATCCAGCAAGCTCGAAACCCCAAAAGAGGCAGACTCCTTCACAGAATCGTTGTGGGTGGTGATACCATGCCCCAGGAGGGACTTAATACTGGGAACGATCTATCGTCCCCCTGATCAAAATGCTCAGGGAGACCTTGAGATGAGATATGAAATTGAGGAAGCATCCAAACTAGGACATGTGGTAGTAATGGGTGACTTCAACTACCCGGACATAGACTGGCCGCATATGTGTTCCAGTCATGACAAAGAAGCAAAGTTTCTAGATATTCTAAATGACTATGCCCTAGACCAGTTGGTCATGGAACCGACCAGAGGGACGGCAACCCTGGACTTAATCCTCAGTGGGGACCGGGACCTGGTGCGAGATGTAAGTGTTGTTGAACCGATTGGGAGCAGCGACCACAGTGCTATTAAATTAAACATACATGTAAATGGTCAATTGCCAAGAAAATCCAACACGGTCACATTTGACTTCAAAAGAGGAAACTTCACAAAAATGAGGGGATTGGTAAAAAGAAAGCTGAAAAACAAAGTCCAGAGGGTCACATCACTCGAAAATGCTTGGAAGTTGTTTAAAAACACTATATTAGTAGCTCAACTGGAGTGCATACCGCAGATCAGAAAAGGTACCGCCAGGGCCAAGAAGATGCCAGCATGGTTAACGAGCAAAGTCAAGGAAGCTCTTAGAGGCAAAAAGTCTTCCTTCAGAAAATGGAAGTCTTGTCCGAATGAAGAAAATAAAAAAGAACACAAACTCTGGCAAAAGAAATGCAAGAAGACAATAAGGGATGCTAAAACAGAATTTGAGGAGCACATTGCTAAGAACATAAAAACCAACAACAAAAAATTCTATAAATACATTCAAAGCAGGAGACCATCTAGGGAGGCGATTGGACCCTTGGATGATAAGGGAGTCAAAGGTGTACTAAAGAACGATAAGGAGATTGCAGAGAAGCTAAATGAATTCTTTGCATCTGTCTTCACAGTGGAAGATATAGGGCAGATCTCTGAACCTGAACTAACATTTGCAGGAAGGGATTCTGAGGAACTGAGACAAATAGTGGTAACGAGAGAGGAAGTTCTAGGCTTAATGGACAATATAAAAACTGACAAATCACCGGGCCCGGATGGCATCCACCTGAGAGTTCTCAAAGAACTCAAATGTGAAATTGCTGATCTGCTAACTCAAATATGTAACTTGTCCCTCGGGTCCTCCTCCATGCCTGAGGACTGGAAAGTGGCAAATGTAACGCCAATCTTCAAAAAGGGATCCAGAGGGGATCCCGGAAATTACAGGCCAGTTAGCTTAACTTCTGTCCCTGGAAAACTGGTAGAACGTATTATTAAAGCTAGATTAACTAAGCACATAGAAGAACAAGCCTTGCTGAAGCAGAGCCAGCATGGCTTCTGCAAGGGAAAGTCCTGTCTCAGTAACCTATTAGAATTCTTTGAGAGTGTCAACAAGCATATAGATAGAGGTGATCCAGTGGACATAGTGTACTTAGACTTTCAAAAAGCATTTGACAAGGTACCTCACCAAAGACTTCTGAGGAAGCTTAGCAGTCATGGAATAAGAGGAGAGGTCCTCTTGTGGATAAGGAATTGGTTAAGAAGCAGAAAGCAGAGAGTAGGAATAAACGGACAGTTCTCCCAATGGAGGGCTGTAGAAAGTGGAGTCCCTCAAGGATCGGTATTGGGACCTGTACTTTTCAACTTGTTCATTAATGACCTAGAATTAGGAGTGAGCAGTGAAGTGGCCAAGTTTGCTGATGACACTAAATTGTTCAGGGTTGTTAAAACAAAAAGGGATTGTGAGGAGCTCCAAAAAGATATTTCCAAACTGAGTGAATGGGCGGAAAAATGGCAAATGCAATTCAATATAAACAAGTGTAAAATTATGCATATCGGAGCAAAAAATCTGAATTTCACATATACGCTCATGGGGTCTGAACTGGCGGTGACTGACCAGGAGAGAGGCCTCGGGGTTGTAGTGGACAGCACGATGAAAATGTTGACCCAGTGTGCGGCAGCTGTGCAAAAGGCAAATTCCATGCTAGCGATAATTAGGAAAGGTATTGAAAATAAAACAGCCGATATCATAATGCCGTTGTATAAATCTATGGTGCGGCCGCATTTGGAATACTGTGTACAGTTCTGGTCGCCTCATCTCAAAAAGGATATTATAGAGTTGGAAAAGGTTCAGAAGAGGGCAACCAGAATGATCAAGGGGATGGAGCGACTCCCTTACGAGGAAAGGTTGCAGCATTTGGGGCTTTTTAGTTTAGAGAAAAGGCGGGTCAGAGGAGACATGATAGAAGTGTATAAAATTATGCATGGCATTGAGAAAGTGGATAGAGAAAAGTTCTTCTCCCTCGCTCATAATACTAGAACTCGTGGACATTCAAAGAAGCTGAATGTTGGAAGATTCAGGACAGACAAAAGGAAGTACTTCTTTACTCAGCGCATAGTTAAACTATGGAATTTGCTCCCACAAGATGCAGTAATGGCCACCAGCTTGGACGGCTTTAAAAGAAGATTAGATAAATTCATGGAGGACAGGGCTATCAATGGCTACTAGCCGTGATGGCTGTGCTGTGCCACCCTAGTCAGAGGCAGCATGCTTCTGAAAACCAGTTGCCGGAAGCCTCAGGAGGAGAGAGTGTTCTTGCACTCGGGTTCTGCTTGCGGGCTTCCCCCAGGCACCTGGTTGGCCACTGTGAGAACAGGATGCTGGACTAGATGGGCCACTGGCCTGATCCAGCAGGCTCTTCTTATGTTCTTATGTTCTTATGTTCTAAGCTGTGTATTGAACTCTTGGCTTTTCCACCCCAATGTGATGATCAAGCTGGTCCATTTCGGGATGAGCTGTGATATCCCCCGTTGGGCAGTATCCCTATACGCTCAACCCACATCTTCTTAAATTCACCAGACGTCAAGTAGTCATTTAGCTAAATCTTGTCCTACAAGTAATGTAGACTTAAGAGTTTGAAGGGAAAATAATTACTGAAACAAAACCTTTTTCAAAAAGCAAGAAACGATATGTGCTTAATCTGATCTGTACACAGGGATTGTTCTAGATGGAATAATTGTAGTATACTATTATGCTCTTTCCTAAAGTGGGCGTGTTGCTGTTTATCAGCTGGTCTGATAATATATAGCAATGGGTGCAAATTGACTTGATTGTTATTCTGGCCTTTTTATTTGTGACTTTAAATATTGGTGGTATGATGTAGCGTGACCTGTCTAGGAACCCCTAGCCTGGTTCCGGTTGCTGCCATCTCTTCTTTGAAAGATTAAATACACCTGGTAAAATGCCTTAGGTCTTGATATGGCTCTTTGGAAAAGCCAGAATCTTGTTGCAGAAGCCAATGTGGAAGTATCCTGATATGGATATTTCTGACTTGGCCCTCAAGGTGTGGTATACATGGGTATCCTTGGGGGGTCCTCTCAGGCACTGAGACCCACACTTACTTAGCTTCAGCAAAGATACTTTGTCATGTGTCTTCAGACCATGCTCTGGATCCTAGCCTGGTGTGGTTGCTGCATTTGGTCCATTGGCTTACACAATTCTTCCTGGAAGGCCAGATTATACTGTGATGATGCAAGTAAGTCAGAAATGCCCATGTCATATTTTCCTTTAAGAGTGTGTAGTGGAGGAGGGTGCATTCTTGCTCCTCCACCATGCTATGATTTTCAAGCCCCCTGACAAATTAATTGATAACTGGACACCAGGAGCTTGATTCTTGCATTCCCTCAGCAGTGTAACTGCTATTTCTGCATAAGCTGAGTTTATGCTGTTCACAATTGATGTTTACTTTCCATGCCAGGGAGGAAGAGTAACGATGTAGCCTGGACCGTTTTGGTATCCTGTGTATAGATGTTACTAAAGCAACATGAAACATAACCATTGACAAGTGCAACCATGCTACTGAAGTAATGTGAGACTTGATCCTAAGCTATCTAATTACAGCAGGGGCGGAGAATTGGCAACCTTTATGCCAGTTCCAGCCCGCAAAGCCTTCTCAACCAGCCCACAGCTTCCCACTCTCTTCTTGGCCCCCCACCTTCCTCCTTAGCAGCAGTGATAAAAAATGCACCCCCAAAAAAATGCAGTAACCTGCTCATGAAGAGAGAGACCGCTCTTTCTGCATGAGCAGGATACTTGCTTTGTGTGCTGCGAGGTGAGAAAAAGGCTCCCCTTTCTCACCACGCAATACAGACTTGCTGCAAACTGCTGTTTCGCCGGAGGCACAGGCAATTTCTTTCCCCGTGACTTCACTTTGCTTCCTTGGTATTTCTCCCCTCCTCCAGCCCCCTAGCCTTGGCCTTTGTGTCGGTGTTCAGTGTGATTGACTGGGTATGTTTTAAGAGTGTCTGATTGTGCCTGTGCATCTGGCCCTGTCCACATTTTGGACAACTGCTGCTGCTGCTCCCTGCTGGAATGTGGCTCCTGGCAGCTCTCGACCAGGGTAATGCAGCCCTCGGGCTGAAAATGGTTTCCCACCCCTGGCACAGACCATCCCTTCCAAAGCTACTCGCTGTCCTGTAATAAAATGATTTTGTCCTTGAAGGATTTACCTGTCATCACCATTGTGCCTGAACGTTTCCAAATATCCTTAATGCACGCTACTTGAGTTTCATCCATCTAGCTGCTATGTTGCAGCCTACCCTGGCTCTGGGTATGCGCTCCAGTGTTTCCTAAAAATGAAGTCACAAACTGAAGAAAGCTAGCTGGCATTCCTGCTACACTATAGTGTCCAAAACCAGGCAGATAATGCCCACGGAGAGAGAATGCGGAAGCCCAGACTATAGTGGGGCTCTTTGGGCAGACTTAAAACTGCAGCAGGGAAGAGGAAGCAGGGTTTGTATTTCCTAGGGCATATTTAGGGAGTGATCAACCTTGTTCTTGGTAAAACAAGCCATGCACTTGATTTACGCTGTGGTTTCTCTGTTTTCATCCCGTTACAGTTCATCACAACGGTGGTGGGTGAAAGTGGTGGTAAAATAGTTTTCTGGTATGGTGTAGGATTATTTAAATGCAGCACAGGTTTTTGGAAGGGTACAAATAAAATGAGGGAGAATAGGACCATGGTTCTCCCCCCCCGCCTTCTGGGGTTAATGAAGAATAGCTGCTAGGCACACTTGTATTCTATGATATAGTCTTGTCACTAGATGAGTTTTTTAAATAAAACAACTTTTGTTTTCCTTAACAACAGATGTTACTAAAATCTTAGCACAATATGTTTTCATTAAAAAAAATTACTGGGAAGTGATGTAGCAATTTTCATGGCCAGCTTCTTGGGCGGGGGGGAGAGTAAAGTTTCAATCAGTAGCCAAATACATACACAGTTTAATGAAATAGCTGGTGGTTTGCATTTAACAATAAACAATTCTGAGTGGTTCCCTGTTTGGAAAATAGCATGTTCCTTTAATTGATGACATTAAATGGAATTTTGTGATATGGGAATGATGGTGAAATGCCATTCAGAGAATGAAGCTCTGCCCTTTGTGGAGGAGAGAGAGCTCAGCTCAGAAATGGCAAGCAGATCTTAGGACTATGTGGTAGTGGGGAAGCAGAGAGAAAACGAAGAACTTAAGTCATGTCTATGAGCATGAACATCTATAACTGTGCTATACTACTACAGTAAAAATTATCTGAACTCTAAGACAGCTTGATTCATTTTTAAAAAATGAACTGCATATTTTACCCAGACTGTGTAATACATAAAAAGGTAAAGGTGTCCCTGCACTTGTAGTGCAAGTCGTTTCTGACTCTTAGGGTGACATCTTGCGACGTTTACTAGGCAGACCGTATATATGGGGTGGGATTGCCAGTTCCTTCCCCGGCCTTTCTTTACCCCCCAGCATATGCCGGGTACTCATTTTACCGACCACGGATGGATGGAAGGCTGAGTGGACCTCGACTCCTTTCACCGGAGATTCGACTTCCTCCTTCTGTTGGAATTGAACTCCGGCCGTGAGCAGAGCTTCAGCTGTGTTACCGCCGCTTACCACTCTGCGCCACGGAGGGTCTTGGCTGCTTGCAAATAGCTAGTTTGTATGGGCCAATCATACTGACTTATAAGAAAGTCAATGAACTTAGATGTGTCTAGCACCTGGGGGGAGAGAGACAGAGCTTCCTCTCTATAACATGTAGGAGAAGTTGTGTTGTGAGATAATTTTGCATTTCCCCTACACTACACATCACTGCCTGCCAGTGTGGGTGGGAAATATGAACAGTGATGTCATAATGCCATGCTAATTTCTACTAGAAGTTAATGATAGAATGAGGTAACGAAACCTTGGAGAGCTGCTGCCAGTCCGTGTCAACAATATTGAGCTAGATGGATTAATGTTCTGACTCTGTATAAGGCAGTTTCCTAGCTTCTGGTGGTTTTAATACTTAATATGAATTGTGACCATGATGGATTGCTGATATTTACTATTTGATAGCTTATCAGAATTCATTATTTGACACCTGCCAAAATTAAAACAATTAAGACTCTAGTAAGTCGGGAACACTTGAATTCAAAGATAATTTTACATTCAAAACTCAATGTAAATTTGAAATTCCACATCCAAAATTTGGATTGTGAAATTAATGTGAATTTTGAGTATTTACAAGGATAGGTTGCTGAAAAACCCCCAATGGTAGGTTAAAATATCTGCTCATTGGAAATGGTATATATTAGAACTTAAATAAATAAAAACTCTTTACTCAGCAATTGTTAATAATTCTCACTTTTGTTTAGAAATACTTTTTATCATCACAAGCTTAACAATATAAAAATCTAGCTGATTCTACAGATATATACAGAGTGTGAGTATGTGCATATACTTACTCACACATGTAACACATTCATTGCATTGCTTCTTTTACCAGAAAACAAATAGAATGGACCTTGGTTGTCAGAAAATCCATCCTAACTCTGGACACTTTTAAGGCTCAGTTTTGAATCTCCTCTAGGCAATAACACCATGCAGGGATTAAGTTACATAAACCAAAACAGAGTGTGTTTTGAAACAGAAAAGTTTCACATAGTGCAAAATGCATTATCTGATAAAACCAGATGGATTTTAAAAACACTTAACTGGTGAGTTGTTACCCAGGGCCGTGTATACTCTGCTAAAATAAAGTTCAGTGCCAGAGTAACCAAAGTTCTGCAAAAGAAAAGCTGTATTCTGCAATCCATATGCATGATTCCTCTTACTTTACAGAACTTGCTTAGTGTGTTTCTACTGGCGCTCATTTGGTAATTCCTCTGGCTTCTGAAATTTCACTAGGCATTACCCATACACTTTTCCAAGCATATCTCTGTGACCATAAGGCCACAAATTGGCTTTTTTATTATTAAAATGAAAACATATTTTAGGAAGCTGAATTCTGCACCCAGTTTACTTTTTCTTTGCTTCTGCAGAACTGCAGTGTTTACACGGCTCTGATTATGATCATAGTGCCATGGCTTAATAGATGCGCCAGGGTCCCAAGAATTGTGAAATCACTGCCATGAGCCCAAGGAGACATTCAGTTTGTTTTTCTCAAACAGCAACACTTCCCTACTGCAGGGCAAACCATATTTGGAATTGATAATTACTAAAACGTATGATGGGAAGGAGTAACGAGTGCTTTGTGTGAGGTCTTTGGATCCAGGCCCTGGTTTTTAATTAGTGCTACAAATGAAACAAAACCTTGCCTTCCATGTGTAACTATGGCTGCAATCATAAGCATTCTCAACAAGGAAGTAAATCCTATTGGCCTGGGTGCAACTTGCTTCTGAGTAATTGCTTGGATAGCTGTGGTTCTGCTTGGCTTTTGGAAAGAGATATTCTGAAAAGCAACTGCAATCTGTTCTTGTAAAGGAAAAGGCTGTTCCAGCAGCCACCGCCAATGAGATGGGGGGGGGAGATGAGCTGGTAAGAAGTGGCCACAGGTGCTGAATGGTAACCAAGGGGGAAAGGAGCCCCATCTCCAAATCAACAGGAGAGAAAAGGCAGTAAAGAGGGGGAAGCCTACTGGGAAGGGTGAGAGCTCCTCTGCTGCAGCGTTTGCCAATCTTCTAGTTTGCAATCTTCCCAGCCACCATTTCACAATCCAGCACAAATGCCTCCACTATGGCTTTAATTTCAACCCTTCCTGTGATTATACATCAGTTTAGTGTGCACTCTGAAATTTTGTCACTGAATGTGTGACAAAATAAAATACCAATGGGGTGGAGGCAAAATGATCTATTCCTTTAAGGATATACCACATCAGGACATTATTCAGCTAAAGGATATCTTCTAAGAGAAGGGAGCTTCTGTAAATCTTTAATAATTACAAATTCCACAAGGCTGTGGTTTTCTCAAATGCTGGCTATTAGTTAAGTTTGGATTTTGTTTTTTAGACTATAAAACATTGCTACATTGTTTACTGTGCTGCCAATATGGCTGAATACAGGTAAACAGCTCCACACCTGGAAGGGAGTAAAATTGCACAGGCCAAAGAAATATACTTTGAGTTTCTTTTGATAAATAGGATAACAAAGCAGAAGAAAAACAACATCGTGGCATTAAGAGCAGTAGTGTGTGTTTGTACAGTAGGGCCCCACTCATACGGTGGGTTACATTCCGAACCCCCGCTGTAAAGCAAAAACTGCTGTGAAGCTGAACTCATTGAATAGAATGGTGCCCGAAAACCGCTGTAAAAGCGGAACAAGTGCCGTATGAGTGGGGCTTCAGTCTAATTGTGTCTAATTGAGACAGCTGTATTAGCAAATCGCGGTAAAGCGAAGCGCAGTAAAGCGGGGCCCTACTGTATTGGCTTTGCCTTGTCCTCTCTACCCAAGTGAATAAGGCATTCAACTGGATCATATTTTCTTAATGGTCGGGGGGGATGTATTTTTTCCAGCTAAAATCACAGAGCAGGCAAACCAACACTATGAAGCTGCATTGCCTGGGATGGCTCCAGAGATGGAGGGCGCAGGGATATTCTAGGACATGCTAATCTCTCCTGGCTTTCAGCAGCTGTGCTACCTCCTCTGAAATAGCAGTTGGGCAGGTAGGGAACAACCCATCAGCCCCTCTACACCATCCATCCAGCAGTGTTATCATTCAGCCAATGGGCACCCGGATGCTCTTCCTCCTCCTGTAAATACAGGTGGAACTAGTAAAATAGCTTTCTTCCATTTATTAAATAAAAAAAGGAAATCTCTCCAAATTAATACTGGTATAACAAAGGCTTGAGAATAATGGGGAAGGCCACAGTAAAGTTAAGATCAGGTGTACTGTTCTTTGACTTCCTGGTAGAAAATGGCCTTGTATTCTTGAAGACTGTGCAAAGAAAAAAAAAAGTGCCTGTAGGCTGTTTTTTCCACTCAGGTCCATTTTGTTTGCATCTCAATGCGTGTCTCTTTATACCAAAGGTTAGCTTTGCATTCCCAAAGCTGAATACTGACACATTCATTTTTAGAAGAGATTGCAAGACTGGATAGCCTCAGCCATTTTCTTTAAACCCCATCACTTTTGTCTTGGCTTATCCATTCTCAAAGTGTGATTTTACTGTTTCTGTTGCTCCAGCACCCCTTCTTGTTGGTCCTGGGAAGAGTCAAGCTGGAACGGCTTCTCAGTTTGACTTGCCCGTCGAAGGAGTTTTTCTTCCGCAGGATGAAGTCAAAATTCACCTGGCTGTTCATGGCATAAAAGACGTTGGCACTGTCCGGGATCACTAATTCTGCAAGTCAGGGAAACAGTCATGTAACAGCTTGTGACACACTCCCCTATTTCTTAATACTACCAATAGAAAGTGCTCTAGCACTTTAGCAGGGGCTTCCTATGAACTGGTTTGGGAGCAAAAGAATATTATACAAAGAACATGGGCGAGTCCTCCTGAACTCTCTGTGCTATGGAGCGAATAGGGAAATGCCCAACATAATGATGAGCAGGGTAGCCTGTGAATGGTCCCTATATTGCAGAGACCCCTGCTCAGCCAGCCCTCTAGGATCCCTTACCTTATGGGCACCTGCCTTTTTCCCCTCCAAGGCTGTTAGTGTGCATGTGTGTGAGATTTTAACTGAACAAACTACGTGGAGAAGGGTGTGTGGACTGTCCAGCACTGCAGTCCCAACGCAATTTGCCATTCCCCATACTTCGAACCTCTAAACAAAAGATCTCAAAACTACAGTGTGATCTCTTGCACCATATCTAGCTTGACCTTCACTCTGCCCCTAGTGACTACTGATTCTTTGAGGGGAGCAAGTTCTGCCTGCCTCCAGCAGCCCTGTCAATGGCAACACGTTTATTTTGTCTTACAGAGAGCCTGGCTGCCTGTTCCTTCATTGCTGCTGCTTCTCTGGCTCTCAACCCCTAGTGACACCTAGCCAGGAAATAAGAGGCATGATAAGCAGTGAGAAACGCCAGAATGAATGAGAAACGGGCCCAGTGGCCCATACGTTCCTCATTGTTTTCTCTGATTCCCTCCAGCCTCCTCTGACTGTTTCTAAAGGGGGAGGCTTCACAATTATCAAGTCAAACCAGTACCTACTTTTCAGGTTATGAATGTAACATGTAGTTATTCTCATCTGCATACCCTCTAACTAGAGTTCTCTTTCCTGGGGCATGACACAAGCCTAGAAATGGTCTTTTATACTGATGGATCTGTTCTGGAGCTCTCCTCTAGCCTTGAGAAGAAACCTTGATTGACTCTTCCCATGCATGACAAAGAGTAACATTTATAAGCATAGAGTTGATCAGCTCATCATTTTAGGTCATTTCTGTGATTGCATGAATTTGCAAGGCTGATACATTCCAGTGTGTGTCGCACCAGTGACTTCCAGGAGTGATATAGTGCAGGGCTGTAGCCCCATCACTTTTAAAAAATTATTTTTAAAAAAATCTCCTCATGCCTTCTATTTCCTTTGCCCTACCAAACATTGGAACATATGCACTATCAAAGTCTGAATGGTCAATTGGATATAATATAACAGCAGAGAGAGGCTGCATCTAGCTGAACTCTCCGGCAGCTGAACCCTCTGCCTTCAGAATAATGGGCAGGTTTTCTGAGGACCACGCAAAAGATGCAGTTTTACTTACCTTTGTCCTCAGAGATGATCTGCACCAGCTCATAATCCTCTGCAGGATCAGATTCCAAGTTGTGTTTCAACATTGCTCTCTGGATGACGGCTGGAGTCTTGTCTTGGCTGGTCAACTGGAAAGAAAATGTTGCATTCTTAATTCTCTGATCCTGAATTTCAAACAAGCTTTAACTGCTTGTTACTTAGGCTGTCTACACACCATGCATTTAAAGCACATAACTTCTCCCAAAGAATCCCAGGAACTGTTGTTTGTTAAGGGTGCTGAGAACTGTAATGTTGTGAGGAGTAAACTACAGTTCCAATTATTTATTGGGGGAAGTCATGTGCTTTAAATGTATGGTATGGACATGACCCTAATACTGGTCTATTAAGCTTGGTAGTTGAAAGAATAAATAAATTTAAGGTTTATTACAACAAAGAGGTAAAGTGATACATGCTGAAGCAGCCATGCAGCTTTTACTCAGGGAGCCATTACTAATTAACTGAGAACAAAGACAGAAAGAGAAGGGAGAAGAGGAGGAGCAAAGCCTGCAAAAGTAACAAACACTTTAGAAGAGGAATCAGCAGAGGGGAGAACAGATTCCCAACCCCCCACCCCCACTAGTTCAGGTCACTTGTAACATGCATTGGTGCTTTACTCCCAACAATATCAGTTATGGCTTAGTCTTCAGATGGAGTCCTGTGAAAGCACTTGTTGCGAAGGAATTATAACATTCCAACTTAGATACCCCTTACCTCGCCCAAAAGCATGTATCCTGAGTGAGAATTTATGGAAAGATATGATGCCAATCTAGCTATGAATTGCCCACATAAATGCATATTAAAAATGACATGAATGGGTGCTTTGAAAAACTAAGCTACGTTGCTGAAGGCTTTGTACAGCAAGGGTGGGAAACCTCCAGCCTTTAGACCAAATCTGGCCCATCAGGCCTCCCCATTTGGCCCTGGAGGCCATTTTTTCCAAACCTCACCCAACTGCCCCACACCTGACATCATATGTAATGTTAGGTGCAGGGCAGGTAGAGACACAGTTGGATCCTGCATGGTTTGGGTGCAGGAGTGAGTTCCCAGAGGAACCTTGCTAGCTCACTTGACCCCTGTACATGGCAGGACTGAACTCCCAGTGATGCACAGAAAATTCAATTCTGCTTGGTCACCGTGTCACCCCATCCTTGTGGGCCAGCTTTGACAGGTAGATGGGACCACCCACCTGTCTATCACCTGACACGGTTATGACAGATGTCTGATCTGTCCACCTGTCAAAGTTGGCCTGCAGGGGTGGGGAAATATAAAGATCTGGTCTGCCAAGCCAAAAAGGTTCCCCACCACTGCTGTATAGCATCAGTTCCCCTTGCCTCTGTTGTTACCTGGGCACTGTTATAATCCCATGAAAAGGAGCAGGGTTTCCCAGACGCATTGCCACTGCCTAGAAAGTACAGTCCCATCCCGGATTGACTGAGCAAAAGCGAAATGGGCCAGATGATAGGAGGCAATATTAAGTGAGCTGTCTTGCAGTTGCCCAAAGGACATCTGTCCCTTGTTCTGGGAAATGACTGAGAATAGATAAGTGAGCCTTCCAATTTCAATCTGGAAAAACACTACATCCAGGGTCTGGGAAATGCTGACCTATGCAAATTTCTGACTATTGCTCTGGGGGCATCAGTTAATTAGAAAGCTCTAACTAACTCTTACATTTGTTTAGTCCATGAAGTGGCTTTGTTTATAGAGGGCACAGAGCTTTATTGACTAATGAGTCCCCACAGATACACAGAGAGAGCACTGCCTTTCTTTACGGCTACTTTGGGCACTCCTCTTTTTAAACGACAGTCTTCTATGTACTCCAAACTGTTTGTTCAATTCTGTGGGGAGGGAATCACAAAATGTTTGTTTAAAGAGCTCAAAGTAAAGAAATGAGGTGAGTACTGAAATAAAAGAAAAATGCAGACATCAACTCTGCTCAGAGAGAGAGAGAGATCTCCCCCTCCCCCCCCTTCATTGGTCTTGGTGTGGGTGGATTCTGCTGCCAGCAAGAGGAAAAGCTGTTTTGCACAATCAGCTGGCGAGGGCATCAGCAAAGGAGGATACAGAAGCACAACTATGGGGATATTCACCCTGAGCAACTTGTATTTTAGCCAAAAGCCCCAATCAAAATGTTTGACTGTTATTTTAAGATGCCTACTCTTTTCATTGGGGATTTTTTGTTTTTACAACGTTGGCAAATATACCAAAGAAGAGACTCCAGCGTGTCCTACATATTGCCAGCATAACTTCAATAATTGTACAGACTTTGCTTGATCAAAAGGCTGGCCAGATGCCTGGTTCACATGCAACGTTAAACTGGTTTAGGGTTAAAAGAGCAAGAAGCAGTGAGCCTCTCAGGCTTGCCTGCTCCCTTCTTTGGTCTCCTCCTCTACTCTGGCAGCAGAGAGGAGACTGGAAATTTCCACTTCTGTTTTAGAGTAACCAGTTTAATGTTATATCCAAACCCTAAAGTGTGGTTAATGTTAACTGTGGTTCATTGGAACAAACCAGCTTCTTAGCTATGGTTTGTGGAAACAAATCTACTTCAGACCATAGTTTAAGATTAATCACAGGTTTTTGTGTTCAGATGACATGGTAAGCTGTGGCTAATAATCTAAAGCAAAGCTTCTCAACTCCTCATCAAGGCTGTGCTGGATGGGGAAAGAAGAAGTGCATGAGCCCAAGACTTGCCTTGTCTCATTCTCATAATGAGTCTGAGGGCAGGGAGTTAGTACTGATTTTAGTAAGTTGCTCTGGGATCCTTTTTGGGTAAGGGGTGGGATATAAATGCCTTATATAACAATTCATGCTGAACGACAGCATTGTGTAACTGCATATCTATCTGCACAGGTCTTTTTATGTCTAGTCTCCTTGAGCTAATTCAGTGTAACATCTCTGCAAAACACAGGCTGTACAGATTCCCCATGCCGATCTGCACAGCTGGTACAGCCCATTTTGCTAACAGGTAGCACAAAAGGTTGATAATGCAGTACATTTAGGACAGGCAAAAGAAAACATGTCTCTATTCATTGGGTCCCTCCAAACAGCCTTTTATTGTGCATTCATGATATTAGGGCGGTTATATGTGATCCTGCTCCCAATACTGTTTGCAGCTGCAAAAGTTCTGGGTTGGATATACTTCTCTGTTTCAGTCAATGCACGTCCCAGAATCTCCTGCTGAAACCTTCTAATCAGAAACGTTCCAGTTTATTTTTTGTCCTACGTAATGTGCTATAGCGCAACAATACCCCTCCAAACAGCAATAATGTGATAACATCAAGGAAGCACTGCGGAATAATAAAGCAGAATTATGGATGGATGGTCCAGGATAAATCCACCTCTAATCCACTTTTATTGCATCAATGACATGTTGCAGAATACACCCACAGAAAGCAAGCAAAGACAGTCTGGAGGGGCCCCTTCTGTAATGTTTGGAATTTTCTGCCACCAGATGTGTTGATGGCCACTAGCTTCACTGACGTTTTAAAAGGGATTAGAAACATCCATAAAGGACAAGGGCCAACCACAGCTGTTAGCCAAAAGGAACCCATGTTCAGAGGCCAGACATTGGGGACCAACAGTAAGGGAGAGCCATTACTTCCGTGATTTGTTTTTGAGCTTCTAGAGCAGCCTTTCCCAACCAGTGTGCCTCCAGATGTTGTTGGACCACAACTCCCATCAGCCTCAGCCAGCATTGCCAATGGTCAGGAAAGATGGGAGTTGTGGTCCAACAACATCTGGAGGCACACTGGTTGGGAAAGGCTGTTCTAGAGGCAATTGGTCTGCTGGGATGTAATCATAATACTGGACTAGATGGATGATGATCTGTTCTGGCAATGTTCATGTGAAACATTGCCATTTTCTCTTTTAGATAACGCTGCTTGCAATTTTATGGTAAAGCAATGAACCAAGATACCCTAAAACAACTTGTGTTTGTTAAGGGGAGTGGAACAAAGTTATGCCTAATAAGCAAATGCACACAGAATTACTCAGTTTAAATGAAGCACGGAATGTAGGAACATATATAGAATTAGCTGATTGGCAGCAGGTCTCCAAGGTTTCCCAGCTCTACCTTGAGATGTCAGGGATGGAATATGTGACTATTTGCATGCAAAGCACTAAGTCGCAGCCCTTCCCCAAAACAGGCTGGTGCCCTGATTGGATGGATAGCTACCTGGAAATAAGCCACCCTTAATATGCATTGCATACCATGATGCTCTTGTACATATTGCCATTATTGTCTTCTACACTGATACGAATGATGCAGGTGTCTTCGTTCTGCTGGTTGTAAACAGGAGGCGAGACGGTTGAGGTAATGGAGGTGACCGAGATGGAGCGTTTGTGGATTCTGGGGTTGCTGACCAGTGAAGGAGGAGACGAGAGGGTACTGGTGAAGGATGACAACCCTGATGAAGATGTGTCCATGGAGTGGATGGAGGAACAAGAGGAGGAGGACTCAGAAAGCTAAGGGGTGAAACACAAAATAAGAAAGATCAAAATATTCTGGCTTTACTAACGTTTGATACTGTGGGAATGATCAAAGGCTCACTAAGTGTTGAGGGCTGGGGGAAGATGAAGAGCAGATCTGAGATTCCTGCTCTTCATGTCTCGCTCAGCCCACCATGGGTAGAAGGTAATGACTACCACTGAATGCAGCGATAGGGGACAGTGCATAAGTCTGAGATTCATCTGTTCCAGATCTTGCTGCGTGTAGATTCAGGGCGAAAGTAGAATCTGAACAAGGCATGAGATTGTGCTGGGTCCAGAGAATGAAATACACAAAATGGGTGATGCCACATATTGTGGATCCCATCTTTCTATGATCCCATAATATACTGCATGAGCCATTCTGTGTACCATATTTCCATTAAAAGAATAACAAGGGCAATTAGGAATGTTAGAGCTTTATTTTCATGCTGTTCCATGATCATTCCAGATTTGCTATGGTTTTTTTCCTTTTTGTTTCCATCGTCTGAGGCAGGGATGGGCAACCTGTGGCTCTCCAGATGTTGCTGGGTTACAATTCCCATCATCTCCAACCAGGGGCTGATGGGAGTTGGAGTCCTGGAACATGTGAAAAACCACAGGTTGTCTGTTCTTGCTCTAAGGAGAGACTGTTATTTACTTCATTAAAAAAAAAAACCACTCCTCCTTTCATCAAGTCTGCGAGAATTTAGTACATTGTCACTCTAAAAACTCTTTCCTGCCAGCCCATCCCATTTTGTGAATATCACTATTTTCTTTCATGCATTTAGAAGAATAGGCCAGCAGATGGCAGCAGACTCAAAGTTGTTTTGGAAGCCTAGCAAAAAAAAAAATTCTTGCTGGCTTGCTTGCTTGCTTGCTTGCTTGCTTACTGTTTAAGCCTCAAGGCTCTCTCTGATCTCATCTGCAGGAGAGTGTTTTGCACAGTTTTTTAGGGATTTCAGTTGGCATGACTGTACTGCTAGAAACTCAGGGTTCATTTGTTGTACTTTAATGGATCTTACGATGCTCTGTGCATGGCAAAAAAGAGACAGCTCCGTGTCCCAAGAAGCGAATGATCTGAATATGGCACAGGGATAGCAACACATGGAGGAGGATGGAAGCAAGGGAAAACAGGGGGAGAAGGTGCTTTCAGTTCAGTTCCACATACTTCAACTGGGCATCAGCACAGGATGAGTTGTGCCAGGAGTGGACTCTGCTATGGCATCTGTATTCAATACGGGGTGTGAAATCTGGAACTCATAAAGAAAGAATAAAGGAGGTGCCCTTAAGCAAGTACAGAGCACATAACTATAGAAGAACTACAGGGATTGTTCACAAATCAGGGATTACGAGGAACTCAGAACTGCCAGATCACAGAACAGTGTTCCGGACAGACTTGAGTCCCATTACCTCTTCCTTCTAATCAGGGGTGGCTATCCTTTTTTGGCCCATGGGTGGCCCACTGTTCCAGGTTTGCATGGAAGTGGAAGGCGTGGACAAAATGAAACTAGGCACCACCAAAGTTGCCTTTCTGCAGCCATTCCTAGCCATACACACTGACTGGGAGACATACGGAACCTGTCTCACACACTCACTCACACACACACACACACTCTCATGCACACACACCACACATGTCCCCATCACAGCATTGGGCTTGCTGGAGATATTTAAACCTCATCCCAGCACTGTCATGGGGAGGGAGTTGGGAGCTGTCAGGCCTGACCCAGCGCACAGGCTCACCTGCCTCCGCTATAAATTAAGAACAGCCTTTTCCAGACATTGACAAATACATACTTTCTTCTGGGGCTCGTCAGGAGTGTCAGTGGGAGTGATGCAGATGTCCTCCGTCTCAGAATGGTTTGAGTCACAGGATGATACGCTGACAGAATCCATGCTTTCACCAGAGCTCCCACTTGGTGTAGACTTGGGCTGCTCTTTGGTAGGGGTGCTGTTGGCAATTACATCAGATCCCAGAAATAACCTGGCAAAAAAAAAGGGTGAGCTAATGAAAGGATGCAGGGTGGCGGTGGGAGTAGAGACACTGCACATAACCCAACAGAGCTAGGTCCAACGTTAAGGTTCCCTCCTCATAAGGCTCTTGCAGCAGTTTTATTCTTTGATGTATTTTTCTGTGTCATCAGTAGGGTATTTTGTGTTATTCAGATATATCCAAAAATACCTCTACACATAAGATACATGCTGCTATTATGTGTAAGCCAGTGTGCCGAAGTGGTTTGAAAGTTGGAGATCCGTGTTCAAATCCCCACTCAGCCATGAAGCTTACTGGGTGACTTTGGGCCAGTCATTGCCTCTCAGGCTAACCTACCTCACAGGGTTATTGTGAGAATAAAATGGAGAGAGGGACAAACGTACGCCATCTTGAGCTCTTTGGAGGGAAGGGGGATATAAATGCAAAAATAAAGAAATAAGGAAATACACTTTTGTATCCCAAATTTGTAAATTCAGAGGTGGGGTATAATATGTTGTGAACTGAAGCCATCAAACAGGTCAGCACAATTTGTAGCCTACCAAAACAGTCACACCCCTCAACAAACTATCAGTATCAGCCCTGAAGAAAAAAATTTAAACTCATTTTCAAACAGTGCCTAATCCTAGCTAGACTTAATCATATCTGTCAAGGTTCAAACAATGTCGGTGATGTAAAGCTATGAACGCTTTGTTGTTATGTGCCTTCAAGTCGATTACGACTTATGGCGACCCTATGAATCAGCAACGTCCAAGAGCATCTGTCTTGGACCACCCTGTTCAGATCTTGTAAGTTCAGGTCTGTGGCTTCCTTTATGGAATCAATCCATCTCTTGTTTGGCCTTCCTCTTTTTCTACTCCCTTCTGTTTTTCCCAGCATTATTGTCTTTTCTAATGAATCATGTCTTCTCATGATGTGTCCAAAGTATGATAACCTCAGTTTCATCATTTTAGCTTCTAGTGATAGTTCTGGTTTAATTTGTTCTAACACCCAATTATTTGCCTTTTTCGCAGTCCATGGTATGCACAAAGCTCTCCTCCAACACCACATTTCAAATGAGTTGATTTTTCTCTTATCCGCCTTTTTCACCGTCCATCTTTCACATCCGTACATAGAGATCGGGAATACCATGGTCTGAATGATCCTGGCTTTGGTGTTCAGTGATACATCTTTGCATTTGAGGATCTTTTCTAGTTCTCTCACAGCTGCCCTACCCAGTCCTAGCCTTCTTCTTCTTCTTCTTCTTCTTTTAATAATTTTTATTCAAATTTTTCAAAAGACAAACAAAACAAAGTCAAAAAACATAACAATACAACAAAAAAATAAAAATAAAATAGTTGACTTCCGATTTGTCGCAGATCAGCTATAAGTATATAATATACATCAAACCTGTCCCTTAATATATACATACAGGATCACTTTTCTCCATAGGCTATCTTAGTTAATCGTCAAATCCCAATATCATCATTTTATTTTCATCTTTCAACAAAAAGTCTAAGAGAGGCTTCCATCCCTTAAGAAATGTATCTCGATTTTTCTCTAAGTAGACATGTCAATTTATCCATCTCTACTAAGTCCATTAATTTCAATAGCCATTCTTCCGTTGTTGGTGTTGATTCCATTTTCCAGTCCTAGCCTTCTTCTGATTTCTTTACTATTGTCTCCATTTTGGTTAATGACTGTGCCGAGGTATTGATAATCCTTGACAAGTTCAATGTCCTCATTGTCAACTGTAAAGTTACATAAATCTTCTGTTATCATTACTTTAGTCTTCTTGACGTTCAGCTGTAGTCCTGCTTTTGTGCTTTCCTCTTTAACTTTCATCAGCATTCGTTTCAAATCATTACTGGTTTCTGCTAAGAGTATGGTATCGTCTGCATATCTTAAATTATTGATGTTTCTCCCTCCAATTTCCACACCTCCTTCATGTTGGTCCAATCCCGCTTTCCGTATGATATGTTCTGCGTACATATTAAACAAATAGGGTGACAAAATACACCCCTGTCTCACACCGTCTCCGATGGGGAACCAATCGGTTTCTCCATATTCTGTCCTTACAGTAGCCTCTTGTCCAGAGTATAGGTTGCACATCAGGACAATCAGATGCTGTGGCACCCCCATTTCTTTTAAAGCATTCCATAGTTTTTCATGATCTACACAGTCAAAGGCTTTGCTGTAGTCTATAAAGCACAGGGTGATTTTCTTCTGAAATTCCTTGCTCCATTCCATTATCCAATGTGTGTTTGCAATATGATCTCTGGTGCCTCTTCCCTTTCTAAATCTAGCTTGGACGTCTGGCATTTCTCGCTCCATATATGGTAAGAGCCTTTGTTGTAGAATCTTGAGCATTACTTTACTTGCATGGGATATTAAGGCAATAGTTCGGTAATTACTGCATTCTCTGGGATCCCCTTTCTTTGGAAGTGGGATATATATTGAATGCTAATAGAATACATATATTTTGGTCATGCCCTAAAATAGAATCTGGAGTGCTGTATTAGGTGAAATCAAGTGCATTAAGAAGATACACTACCAATAAATCCACAAACTGTGCTATTGGGTTACATAAAGGACCACATCCTCTTAGAAGAGAAATGATAAAACATCTCTAACTGCAGCCCGTATGGCAATTAGTTATAACTGGAGGAAAATTAATGCTGGGTGATTGGATTATAAGGATATGGGAAGGAGTCCAAGTGATAAAATTGACTAAAGTAGTTAAAGTAAGAAAAAGGAGACAAACTGACAACTGGATTATTGAAAACTGGAGTCTCTTTTTAATGATCTAGCACAACAAAACACAAGAGAATGCAGAACCATTACTAGGAACACTGTAAAATTAAGTAAAAAGCTGGACACGACTTCACCAAAAGGGAAAAATCATAAAAATGGATATCCCTCCCCATCCCCAGTAAGCATATACACTATGCATTTTCATTTTATTATTTGTTATTTGCTAAAATTGTAATAAAAAAATAATTTCTGGCCTGCCAGGCCAAATGCAGTTTGTGCCTGAAGCTCTTGACAACCCCCCTGTTCCCAGCAAGTAGAAAATAGACATTTGGTCTTATCATGAAACGGTCTTATCTGTGCATGTAAAGATGACCTCAGGTGGGTAACTAGCTCCACCCAGTGGTTGAAGGCACAAAGAGTGCTGTTTGATTTACAGAGACTACCTGCTCTCCCTGGCTACATTCCACAGTTCTTTGATGACAAACCAAATAGATGAGTAAAATTACAAACTGGAAAACACAAAGAAAAAGACACAGAACAGCACTCACACACCCTCTCCTAATAAAAGAAAAATAGAGCTTGGCATCCCAGCATCCCATAGAGAGTGGCTCTGACATTATCTTTACATGCACAGAGAAGACCGTTTCATGGTAAGACCAAATGTCTCTTCTCCTGTGCATGGAGGATGATCTCAGGTGGGACATACCAAAGCTGACCCATGTATGGCGGGAATGAAAGAAGATGGGCTGTAGAATACTACTTTCCTGGGAGAACATGCTGTAGAGCTCAACTCCAAAAGGCAGTCTTGGCTGATGCATCAGCATCTATTTTGTAATGCTTGATAAAAGTGTTAGGGCAAGCCCAAGTTGCTGCTCTGCAGATTTCATAAAGAGAAGCATTGAGGGAAAAGGCTGCAGATGTCGCCACTATTTTAGAAAGTGGTGTTAATTTCAGAGAAGTATATGCTAAGACAATGCATGCTTTAATCCACCTGGATAGAGTGGAAGTGGAAACTTTCTTCCCCAATGAAGCAGGGTGGAAAGAAACAAAGAGGGTATCCATTAGGCGGAAGGGTGAGTTCTAGATATATAAACCTTTAGAGTCCTCCAAACATCCAGGGAGTGCCATGCCTTCTCTATGGGATGAACAGGGAAAGGACAGAAATAAGGTAAGACGAGTTCCTGCTGACAGTGAAAATTAGAGACAGGCTTAGGACAGAAGAAAAGACTAGTGTGGAGAATGACCCTATGCTTATCAAAAACACAGCAACTCTTGTCAAAAGACAAGGCATTCAACTCAGACACTCTTTGTGCAGATATAATAGCTACAAGGAATACCACTTTAAAGGAAAGCAGATGGAGAGGCACTGTACTGAGTGGTTTGAAGGGAGGCTTCTGAAGGGCTGTTAGTACTGGGAAAGTTTTTTTAAAAAACCACAAAGAAATTACACTGACCAAACGTAGGGAAAAAACAATGAGAGAGTAAAGAACACAATAAACAGAGAACCAAAAACAAGACTGAACCAAAGGTAAGCAGAGAGCAGAATCAACCATCTTTGGTGAAGGCAGAAAGAGAACTGTGGCAAGTTGCCAGGGAGAGCGGGAAGTCTCTGCAAATCGAACAGCGCTCTTTCTGCCTTCAACTGCTAGGTGGAGCTAGTTACGCATCTGAGATCATCTTCCATGCATAGGAGAACAGAAGTATTTTATTGAGTCTCCAAAGGGCCATGGTAGGCTTAGCAAGACACAAGGCATGCCATATATTCATTGAGAAAATGGCAAAAGACTTCTGTGGGTGTTTACACAATTGGACCTCAATACACTGGGATTCCCAAAATGCTTTAAACACAAAATCTCTTTTTGAAGCAAATTTGTTGCATTAGGACATTGCCTCTCAGATCAATCCATTTAGAGCACAAACCATTCACATTTAAACACTTTTAAGAAGGGCTGTTGCTTGATCAAAAATACCTTAGTTGCATTTGGGATTATTAATCAATTGCAGCAGTAAACTAAATCTGCATATGCATGAAACCAATATTTATAATGGAAAGTAACATATCTCTGTTACTATAAATGCTATGCTTAATGCTCTTCTCAGAACATAAGAACATAAGAAGAGCCTACTGGATCAGGCCAGTGGCCCATCTAGTCCAGCATCCTGTTCTCACAGTGGCCAACCAGGTGCCTGGGGGAAGCCCGCAAGCAGGACCCGAGTGCAAGAACACTCTCCCCTCCTGAGGCTTCCGGCAACTGGTTTTCAGAAGCATGCTGCCTCTGACTAGGGTGGCAGAGCACAGCCATCACAGCTAGTAGCCACTGATAGCCCTGTCCTCCATGAATTTGTCTAATCTTTTAAAGCCATCCAAGCTGGTGGCCATTACTGCGTCTTGTGGGAGCAAATTCCATAGTTTAACTATGCACTGAGTAGAGAAGTACTTCCTTTTGTCTGTCCTGAATCTTGTCTGTCCTGAATTCCTGTAAACAAAATTGGTGCTTGTTTGGATAGCTGCTTGAAGCAAAGACTTGAAGACTGGTTGACATCATTGATATCTCTATCTTCAAGGCACAGCACAGGTGAAGGAGATTCCTAATTAATTGCGGGTCTTTTTTGATTCTTTAATTGATTTAATGACTTAATGTTGCAGTCCTACTTTTAAGCCCCTTTGTTTTGAAGGGAGAGTTAAGACCATGCTTAAAGCAGTGGGGTTTAAAAGTGCCTAAATTTGGTTGCATGGCAGCCTTAGTTTCGAAAATTAAACATACATCAAGTTCTGAGCCTTAGAGAGGCATAGATCAAAGCATATATTTTAAATGGAATGAACAAAATATGAATAACTTACGTTCTTCTACAAGCTAAACCATGACTTAGTGCAAATGCACAAGTTTTGTTCTTGGCTACAGATTATGGTTGAGAGAGCTTAACCATGATCCTGGAAGCCAAATCTTGGCTTAGCTGCCACATCACACTAATCTAAAAGGGACGGGAGGGGGGGGTAAAGAGGGTGTGAGCTCCTCTTTCGGGGTCAACACATTTGTGCTGTTCCTGTAAGTCATAATTTGGCTTACTGAAATGCACAAACCATGCCATTGTTTCTAATTCTCATCCACGCTCTCCCCTTTGATACTGATTTGCAACAATAATGGGGGAATTAAAAATCACATTTCTTCCTGTGAAAATGGAAGGGTATTTGTAAAGTCACTTTTATAAGAGAAATTCAGCTGTGATGGAGAAAGCAAATGGTTTTGGTGGAGTGTGGTTATTCATAGTGCCATTTGGAACATCTCTACCCCAAAGCCAAACCAACCCCTTTCATGGCGTACTCACAGGCTTAGCCGCTTCACCATGCTCTTTCGAGGTTTTGGTGAGGTGGTAGTGGGGTCGACAGCTGCTTCAACCTCGCAAGAGAGGGCATAGCTGCAAAATAGAGGTCACCTTGTGGTTAGGACTACAGAAAATCTTGCAACCATGAAATAAAATGCCTGAATCGAAGCAAAAATTTGGGTGCCAACTGTGAACGATAGCAGCTGCATAACTTCCTGTGTAGCATTGGTCAAAATTAAATTACTTGAGACAAATTGAATAAACACTGAGTTTTAGTTTTTGCTGCACAGATGCAATCAGTAATTACTTTTAAGAGTTATGATATATGGCAGAATCATAAAGAAAACCCTTCCTCTTTAAAATTAGGATATATCTTTGGCTTAGTCTTCTTGGGGGCCCAGGTTAACAGTTGGCCAGGATGGGGGCTTGCCATTTTGGTATGTAACCACGTAACCATGTAATCCATCCTAACCCCATGGGCAGAAAATATTAATTTTACCAGAGCAGAGTGGGAGCAACTATACTTGCTCAAGGTAACGTGTGAACCAGGCCTCATACTCTGGTATAAGCGTGTATCAGGAAGAGAGAAGCATCAGTTTTGGTAAATGCACATGCACGTGCATATAATACCCATTATTTAATGCATTTGTAAAAACATCTAAAACTTACTAGGTATTGTATTGCAGAAAGAGAAAAGAAAATAAGTCTCTGTTTGCAGGCTCACACTCGAAATTTAAAAAATGACACAACCAGGGGGGAAAGGAAAAATGTACATGTGTGTTAATCTAAAAGAAACACAGAAAATAATAAGAGTAAAAGGAAGTCTCTACAATAGCTAAACCCAAAACATGGTTGTGTCTTGTCATGGATGCTGGGTGACCATCCTTGGCTAAGCTGATCACTGATCGGACAAGCATCATATATGCACATTTCAAAGTTGTTACACTGTCATGTACTTTCACCAGTGGTTTCTAAACTCTATTATCTTGGTTAATGGATGGGAACATCTGAGAGAGAGGGAGAGGGAGGGAGAGGGAGAGGGGGGGAGAGGGAGAGGGAGAGGGGGGGAGAGGGAGAGGGAGAGGGGGGAGAGGGAGAGGGGGGAGAGGGAGAGGGAGAGGGGGGGAGGGAGAGGGAGAGAGAGAGGGAGAGGGAGAGGGAGAGGGAGAGAGAGAGAGAGAGGGAGAGAGAGAGAGAGAGGGAGAGAGAGAGAGAGAGAGGGAGAGAGAGAGAGAGGGAGAGAGAGAGAGAGGGAGAGAGGGAGAGAGAGAGAGAGGGAGAGAGAGAGAGAGAGAGAGAGAGAGAGAGAGAGAGAGAATGCATTTCTTGGGGGTGGGGTGGGAGGAATCCCACTATATTAATTATATAGAAAAGCGTCACCTCACCTTTCCTCCTCTGTTAAATGTCGTTGTTTCCTGAACCACTGGATGAATTTTCTGTCTGAAGTCATGCAATAACTATTACAGGAAGATTGCAAGAGCTTAATCTGAGCAATTACTTCAAACTCCTAAGAAATTAAATAAGAGAATTAGAATCTTAATAAGGGAACAAAGCCAAAGACAGAGTTGCTCACATGCCAGAATGGAAGACAACTACATTAGATAGACTGCATTATGCAGATTCACTTACAATGGCCTGCACTCTGGTTTTGAAAGGTGTCAAAACCGTGTTGTTTCAACTGAATTAATGGACCTGAGGGGCACTCCTGGCTCTGGGGGCTCCGCTGAAGTGTGGTGCACACATATGTGGGGTTTATCATGACAAGAGGTCGCCCAAGCTCTGGTGAGAGGGACAACCCCAGGGCTGCCTCCAACGCTGGAGCTACAGAGCAGGAGTGATGATCCTGAGCTCCAAGCATGGGTGCAACCAGAGAGCCAAAACAAACCTCTCTGGCTGGCTCCAAACAGGAGGGGGATGGTGGAGGTACAGACGCTTGTCCATGAGCTTGGAATTTGCACCCTTTTTGCAAGTTTTCACTGCCCTCACTAGCTTTGAGCTGAAGGGTAACAGCAAACATGCTTCTGTTCCTCCTTGACCTTCTGTGGCATTTCATAGATGCAGGGAGACAGCAGGGATAAGACCCCACCCCTTGGGGCAGGGCTATATGCCAGTGACAATGACAACATTTTAGTTGGCTACCGAAGCCACCCAACATACATCAACCCCTGCATATATTAAACCTTTTAAACAAACAAATAAAAGCAATCCCCCTGGCAGGCAAGACTAAGTAAAATACAATCATCTAAGGTCTATTTCAAGCATTAGAACTTCTTCCTTGCAACATTTTTTTTTAAGTATAAGGCATGCCCTAGAGGACTTCCGTAAGAGCTTTCTTACATTGTACAACCTAATTTTTAGGACGCACCTATAGATGGAGGCTTTTCTTCATGCAGCAAATCAAAGCAGTTTGGGAAAGGGGTGGGAATACACACAACTGCCCTCAAAGCATTCAAGTTTGGGTTAGGAGGAGTTGCATCTTCCCTAGCTAAAGGTGATGTCGTCTGAGGACTGCCTTGCAATTCCAGTATGAAGGGTTTATAAGCATTTGTGTCCTGCCTTCCTCTGAAGCCAAGAAATTAAATCCCTAGAGGATGAGTTGTGGATCATTAAAATGCCAGAGAATACTGGGAAGAAAAAGCAAGCTTACCCTCCTTCTCTTTTCAAAATTTATTAGCCCTCCCTGCAAGAAACATGGTGTACAAGGATTAGTTTCAAAATCCATTTGTCTGTATAATCACAGTTTAACAATTATACACCATGCTTTTGTCTTTTTGTAAAAAATGAGGTGCCTTGATATCATACCTTGATAAAAGTGCTGTGGATTGGCACATATCAACATAACATGGTTGCCATGGGCAGCAAAAAAAGAGGCAACAGTACTATGTACCAGTGAGTACAGTCACAAAAAAGCACTGATTATACAGTTTTTAACAGTGAGATAGTTATCTTCAAACAATTTTTAAAGGGATTACATCCTTTCCTTACTTTCCACAAGAACAAATATTTCAAGACTGGATTTCTACGATAGTGCTTTTTAACTTAAATATGCCAGGATGGCCAATATGGTGCCCTCCAGATGTTTTGGACTACAAATCCCATCATCTCTGGCTATTGGCCATGCTGGCTACAACTGACTGGAGTTGTAGTCCACAACATCTGCAGGGCATCATGTTGGCTATTTCTGTTCTATGCTAATCTACCACAAACTGAAAGCCTTCTTAACACCCCATTCAATTACCCTGGTGTTCCAGCGGATGATGTCATTGTTCCTGCTCTGAAAAAAGTCCCAGAATTGCATTCCCCCTCATTCCTCCTCCACTACACCACTGGTATAGCCTCTGTGTAGAGGTGTTGGTTCTCACAAACAGCACCTCCACATGAATGGACTCCAGCTATGAGCACTCCAGATCTTCCACAGCCTGAGGTGCTCATGTGAGGCCATCATAAATGTAAACTGGCTCTATGGGTGTCCAGAACTTTTATTTAGATACCTTCATGTACCTTCATCCACCCAGCTTTATATATACTACTGCAAAATACTATTCCACCTGAGTAACTTACATATAACCCAGAACTCTCATATCCTTTCTGAGGCTAGTTCCTAGTCTCTGGAACTGAATGTACTAACTTACTTATTTAAGTGATTTCTATACTGTCCTTCAACAGTTTTCAGTGGTTCAAAAATAAAATGATTTTTAAAAAATCAAAACAAAATACAATCAAAACATCAAAAACAGCAGTCTTGAGCACAAACCTACCTCCACATAGTCCTGAAGAGCTGTGTCAAGCATCGTCAGGTCAGTCAGAAAAGTACCAAGGTAAGGAACAGTGCCTTGCATTACACCCTGCACAGGATGAAGGTGGAAATGTGTTATTCATCTTAGCTCAGCTTGAATGGCTGCCGATTGGCTTCTGGGCCCAATTCAAGCCCTTCATTGCTGGGCCCAGCATACTTTATGGAGTACCTTCTCATATGAACCTTCTTGCCCTCTTAGAACTTGGCTACACGTTACAAGCTTTCCCCTATGTCAACCCAAGATAGTAGTGGGGAATCTGTGGGCCTCCAGATTTTGCTGGACTCCCAACTCCCATCAGCTCCAGCCAGCATGTCCAACAATCAGGGATAATGGGAATTATAGTCCAGTAACATCTGGACGGCCACTGGTTTTTCACCCTTGCCCTAAGATCTCTTCCATGTTTCTCTGCTATCTCTTAGATAGCTTCAGAATTCTCAACAATCGATCCTGGCTTACATGGGGCTGGCTTTCACATGAGAAATGTAACATGTAGCCAGGCTCTGAGTCTGGCTGGTGAAGCTGTGCTGTACCATTGATACATGGAGATCTGGCAAGGCATGGAGCGGAGCTTGTTGTGCTTTCACTTCTGTTTGACCTTCTATCGCCGCCTCCTTGTCTGTAGTAGCAGATGAGGGGGCATGTTATTTATTTCTACCCAATTATACTTTTATATAGCAATTCTGCTTTATTCCCTCAGCCCTTGCTATATCCACCAGCTTTACAGGCAAGCCTCACCCCCCTGTACCTCTTAGTATCCTTTCTTATGTTCACTGCTATGGGTTTGCTATCTCAACCTGCTACTGTACTCTGAGGTAATTTCGCTGCCATCGTCTGATACTGTTTCACAGTCATTGTTTACTTTGATATCAATCTTTATATGTTTTATAGTAGCTAGCCAAATAAATTTTGAACCAGAGTGATTTATTAAATAATACATGTGAACATGAATAAGCATACTTTGTGCTCAGATTCTTAAGCATATGGTTACAAATAAACGTTCTTTACTTCTACATGAGGTACATTCATTAAATTGCTCTATTAACACCAATAATTGTGTCCTGCTTAACTACCCACACTACATCCACTCTTCCCACCCTCTTCCTTTCAAGCCAAAACCTCTATCTCTTCACAAACTATTCCCTGTCTCCTGTTCAACTGCCACCCACTCAAATATCAAACTCTCAACCCCCATTCACTCAATCAATCATAAAACCAGCCTGCACCAACATTCTATCTCACTCATTCCCCCGTCTCAACACTCACCACTTACCTTAACCATTCTAATAAAACCCACTTAGCATAAATACCATAATACAAACACATGCAACATTTTACATAAAAGTGTGGAACATCACATAGCTCTTTCAGTGGTGGCACCTATCTTGTGAAATGGCCTCCCCTAGGATGTTTAGTGGGGAAACTTACTCTTTGGTTAAAGAGGACTTTTCATTTAGCAAGGCATATATCTAACTTTTAATATTCTGTTCTGTTTCAGTAGCTAGTATATATATTTTTTATTTTTTCTCATTTTATTGTCTGGTGCCGTTTTGAAAACTGAATGGAAAGAATGTGGGAAGGAATGCCTTTCCTACTTCCTCCCTGCTCTACTTTCAAAATGGCAGCTTGGAGCAGTTGTTTGGATTTTTTAAAGTAAAAAAAAAAGGCTGGGGAAGGAAATTTCCCTCACCACCTCACAACTGTAAGTAGTAGCTAATCCCCCTGCAAATATTCCCCCTAATGTTTACCCCTCCACCCCCACCTTCACCATTTCCACCCATCCCATCCACAAATATAGCCAAAATGTTCCTTCTGAGAACTTGGCATGACCTAATTTTCAACTATTCTACCCTGAGTGAGCCTTTTCCACACTAGCTTGTTTACCACTTCTGTATTGCAGAGAATTGCAAGGCATATTGCAAGGCACTGTTCAAACCTACTGGATGTCACTACTGCCTTGTGTAACCTGAGTGTAGTAGTTAGAAAGCTGTTTTCCAAGGAAGTTTGCCCACCATTCCAAATCTTTTCATGAGGTTCCCCTGATAAGCTTCATAGGAACCCAAGGTTGCACAGAACACAGATTAAAAACCTCTGCGGTATAGCAAAAGCCCAACAGCCTGAAGATTTAAAAGGTAAGGCAGGATCTCCAAGTTCTGGCTGGTGCCATTCAAGCCTAGACTTCCTGTGATCAGCACCCACACCCAGTCAGATTCAAAATCGACTGTAACATAGAACAATCTTGGTTCTAGAGTATATGTTTTAACTTCCAATACGTATCAATTTCTTTAAAAACATTAAAAAATCCTGATTCTAACTTGTTTCCCAAAGTTAGAGTTTCATATCCTGGCTTGTTCTGAAATTGCAGCTTAAGCAAACCACATTTCCTAAGTTCAGGTGTCACAGGGAACTATGGTGAGTTTAAAAGCATACACTTTTGATCGATTATATTACGTTACAATTATATTTGCACCAGGACTAGGTAATTCCTAAGACTGCTTCTGCAATAGCTCTATTTTAAACTCTGGCCACTGGGAGGATAATATAGACCACTCAACAGCCCACTGTCAAGAATTTGCACGGCACTTTGCAGATAAAAGTTGCTCAGATTCGCTCCGACTTGGACACTAAAATTGATACAGTCTCGCGATGTAACTTTGGCTCCTGCTTGTCCAATAATAATGGATTCCTTTCAATTTGTACAGCCCGAGGATGTGGACAAGATCCTTGGAGAGGTGAGAGCCACCACATGTCTGCTGGATCCTTGCCCTTCCTGGCTCATCAAAAGTGCCAGAGGGGAACTGGTCAAGTGGGTGAGGGGAGTGGTTAATGCCTCTTTACAACAAGGCAGAATTCCATCGTGCCTAAAAAAGGCAGTTGTACGGCCTTTGTTGAAAAAGCCGTCCTTGGATCACTCTATAATGGGAAATTATCGGCCAGTCTCCAACATTCAATTTTTGGGCAAGGTAATAGAGCGTGTGGTGGCCGCCCAGCTCCAGAGATTCTTGGATGAAACGGATTATCTGGATCCATTTCAGTCTGGTTTCAGGCCTGGTTACGGGACAGAGACAGCTTTGGTCGCCTTGGTGGATGACCTTCGCAGAGAGCTGGACAGGGGGAGTGTGTCCCTGTTAGTTCTATTGGACCTCTCAGCGGCTTTCGATACCATCGACCATGGTATCCTTTTGGACCACCTTGCTGGGATGGGACTTGGGGGCACCGTGTTATGATGGCTCCATTCATTTCTGGAGGGACGAACTCAGAAGGTGGTGCTGGGGGACTCCTGTTTGACTCCTTGGCCGTTGACCTATGGGGTCCCTCAGGGTTCAGTTTTGTCCCCCATGTTATTTAACATCTACATGAAACCGCTGGGAGAGGTTGTCCAGGGGTTTGGGGTTCGGTGCCATCAGTATGCGGATGACACCCAACTCTATTTCTCCTTTCCACCTAAAGCAAGGAAGCTGTCCTGGTCCTGAACCAGTGCCTGGCATCAGTGATGGACTGGATGAGGGCGAACAAATTGAAACTAAATCCAGACAAGACAGAAGTGCTCCTGGTCAGTCGAAAGGCAGATCAGGGAATAGGGATTCAGCCTGTGCTGGATGGGGTTACACTCCCCCTGAAGACACAGGTTCGCAGTTTGGGTGTGCTCCTGGACTCAGCACTGAACTTGGAGGCCCAGGTCTCGGCTGTGGCCAGGAGTGCCTTTGCCCAGTTAAGTCTAGTGCGCCAGCTGCGCCCGTTCCTGGAAATGCCTGATTTGACTATGGTGATGCATGCCTTAGTTACATCCTTTTTAGACTACTGTAACGTGCTCTACATGGGGCTGCCTTTGAAGACTGTTTGGAAACTTAAACTGGTACAAAGAGCTGCAGCCAGAGTATTAACAGGGGCTGGTTACAGGGACCATACAACTCCCTTGTTACAACAGCTCCATTGGCTGCCAGTTTGTTTCCGGTCACAAGTTCAAAGTGCTGGTTTTGACCTATAAAGCCCTATATGGCCCAGGTCCAGGCTAGTTGTCAGACCGTATCTCCCTATATGAGCCTGCCCGGGCCCTGAGATCTTCAGGAGAGGCCCTTCTCTCAGTCCCAACACCCTCGCAAGTGTGATTGGTGGGGACGCGAGATAGGGCCTACTCAGTGGCTGCTCCAAGGTTCTGGAACTCCCTTCCTAGGGAGGCACGAATGGCCCCCTCCTTGCCATCCTTCCGTCGGCAAGTAAAGACTTTTTTATTCCGACAGGCTTTTGGGATAGAAGGTGTTTAGGATTGGGCTTTACAAGGCTTGTTTTATTGTTTTATATTATTATCTGTATTATTTTAAATTGTTTTTAGATTTTTAAGTGCCTTTCACGGTTTTAAGGTTGTGCATAGTTTAATTGTATTTTAATTGTATGTTTTTCTATGTTTTTAACTACATGTAGTTCTATTTGTAAGCCGCCCTGAGATCCAGTTTGGAAAAAGGGCGGAGTAAAAATAAAGTTTCAATTCAAAATAAAGTTTCAATTCAATTCATATTCTTCAAAGAAGGGCAACTTCTGATCTGGATCTTAATTTCTTAAAATTCTGATCGTCTCATGGAGAAAATTGAAGGGAAAGACTCACCATATCTTTCTGTAGTTGAAGCCTCCTCTGAGTTCTCTTCTGGTTCTCTTTCACGTTGCTGTCCAAATTAGCAAACTTAGATGTTCCTTCCTACAGTGTGAATAAAAGGGCAAATAATGAAAGAAGCTACTGAACAGGCTTGCAAATATTTCTCATACCAATTGCAAACGATATACTCTGCTTTCAAATCCAGAGAACATGTCTTACGGATGAAAGAAAGAAAGAAAGAAAGAAAGAAAGAAAGAAAGAAAGAAAGAAAGAAAGAAAGAAAGAAAGAAAGAAAGAAAGAAAGAAAGAAAGAGAAAAAAGTTCATACTTCTGTGTTTCCTGGCACTGTGAAAGAATGGTCATTCCAAAATGCCAGAAGCAAGGTTTGTTTGCAAAATACTTCTAGGCCAGTGCATGCGTGATCCTGTCTTTTACCAGTCAAACACATCTGGTCTACAGCTTTCTCACTTCTAGACAATTAATGGTTCCTCACCCCTTAAAACATCTTGTCCCTAACTTATTTCAAAATATGTTATTAATAAACATTTTCTCCTATATTATGTAACACTATATTATGAAAAACACCAGATTTTTTTTGTACATTTGCACTGGGATATGATGACTAAAGTCTCTGGTTTGCTGACTAACTAGGAGACAGTCAGGAAATGAAAATGCTTGTTTTTACATTCCAGCAGCTTAGGCCCTGGAGATCACTTTTCCAATAACTGCATGAATGGGAGCCATATTTCACAACACTTTTTGAACTTTTGGCACAGACTGATTAACCTACTGCCATTGTTCCTTAGGCTGCTTTGATCTGCAATTGTAGGGAACAGCAGTTTGACATTCCTTCTAAGATGCCTCCCTGAAAACAATGGTTCAGATGTGGGTCTTTCTCCAACATCTCCCACAATGAAGACTAGTGCAAATAATTCATTTAACTTAACTGCATCAGTTCTGCCTCACCCTGGCATCTCCCTCATATGATATGCTCATAGACGTTAGTTTTGCTTTCAGCAGATCCTTGTTTGCAGCATTTTTTTTTAACATCCGGATCACCAAAGTGCAATAAAGTGCTTCAGAGTCCCGACTTTGGTTCAGGTCACCTTAGACACATTCAGGATCCCCCTGAAGTGCCTCATTTTGGTTCTGGATTCATATGAATCTGCTGCACACCCCAACTTTGTATGGCTCCCTTTACACTGCTATTTAACTATGCTGTCATCCTTTTGGATGTTTTCATACTCTCCCTAATCACTGGTATAAATTGTAACTTTTAAAAAATTTACAAACATGCTGAGGGGATTTGATCCTCTTGACTCTCTCCTTCAACTTTTTAAATTAATCAGCTCATTTTTATGAATGTACCTCCTCTGAAATTAAATGTGACTTTGCTGGTCTTTCTAGGGAATTCACCACTCACACTGAATTTCATAGTGCTGTGATCATGGTTCTTAAGCATTTTAGTTACATCTCCAAATCCTGGGCACAACTCAGTATTAATTCACAGGTTGCTCCTCTGTTATCAGCTCCATAGCTAACTGTTGTAAAGCATAAATATTTATCATATTAAGAAGAGTTGTTTCTTTGTTATGATCTGAATGTCCATTTACTCAGTTAATGTGAGGTTAAGTGACTTCATCTATTTTCACAACATTTTTGGCTGCCTTCCTGATTCCTTTATCAAGCTCAGAATCACTACCAGAGCTTTCTTACACACAGTGATTCTATCTTAATTTGTTTCACTCAATGCTCTCTTTGACATGTAGAGCAAAAGCACTGCCAATACAGCTTTCTCTTTAGAATTTCCATTCAGAAATAATTGTATCCGATTGACTATTGTCATTCTAACAAATTTCTGTTATTGCAAAAATTTGTATGTTCTCTTCTGCTAACTCACCCACCATTGCCTTTGAAGCTTCCAAGCACCTATAACTTTTGTCCCCCTTTCCACGTGAGGTACCGTTGAATATTTCACCGGCTTTCCATTGTCTCTGGATGCTTGTTATCGTCTTCTGTCTTATCTCAGTTGGACAGAATGGAATATTCAGATCATCCCTTTAAGGAATGAGTTGTCCTAAATCAGATGCACTTCAGATCCTGTTATTGGCTTTTCCCATAAGTACACTCTGCGTATGGCCTTTATGATTTTAAGTATGAGCAATCTGGCCTGATTTTGATTCAAGTGGAGCCTATCTCTTTTGTACAATGTAAAGAAAAAGCCGACAGCAGCATTCACAACTTTTAAAAAACAAATGTACAGTAGGGCCCTGCTTACCGGCGCTTCGCTTTCCGGCATTCCGCTAATGCGGCGGGGGGAAATTCCCCAATTTAAAGCCAGTTTTGCGCTTTTGCAGCATTTTGCGGCATTTTCGTGCGACATGCCCCATTATACTCAATGGGTTCCGCTTTACGGCGATTTCCGCTTTACGGCGGCAGTCCAGAACGGAACCTGCCGTATAAGCGGGGCCCGCCTGTATTAATGTACCACTGACATATCTACTACTTCTTACCCTCATTAGCAACTCCCGGCTTGTTAAATAGTTGTCGTGATCTGAGAAAATTTCTGACAGTTCTTCGAACATCAACATTCTGTCCCTGTGAGGAAGAGAAATTGAGTGAAACTGAGGTGCTTGGCTGGTGGTTGAAATTACACAGTGGTGTTGCTATTGTCTTGTCAGGACTTGAGCGCATGGCTAGAATCAGGACAAAACAGGACACGACAGTGGGAGATTTATGATCACAGATCACATCTCGTTTAATATCACCCACTGGGGGATGGGTTCCAATTCACATTATGCTGTTGGGTGAGGGGGTGTTAATCCTGTTCTCCATTAACATTTCCTGATGAAAATCCTCCACTCTTACAACTGTTATGTGACTGCAGGGGGAAATGTACAGGTGCCAGTCACAGATCTCCCAACGACTTGTCTATTTACTTCCTCAGTCTGGTGACCCTGGAGAGGTGTCAGGTGGGGTTCAGTTTGTATGCCTCCAACTCTGGCCAAAGGGGGAAACTGCAAGGAGATCAGCCACACTAGCCGAGGAAGCTTCCTTGTCCTCTCTATATAGAGGCTTTTGCGCCAGGCTTATTCACAAAAGTCTGGATAATTAAGAGTCTTGCTTTTACTGGCTATTAACCACCTTTGTGTCCCCCGCCTGACCCATCCCGTTGTACCGCCTCATCTTGCTATCATCTGTGCAGGAACTGGGTATGAGACTTCTTGTTCAGGACACCCTCACTGGAGCAGCAAGATTAATAACAGCTAACAAGGTTCCTTTTTATTCAAGTAATGGAGAAGAAAGTGAGAAAGTCTTACTTTGCGACACACGCCCAACACTTCTTTAACCGATAGATGGAGTTGGACTGTAGTGCTGAAACAATGGCTCTCAATGAGGAAAAATTCTTTAGGATCCTACATTCCTGCAAAGGGGGGTGAGTAAGAAACAGAAGAGGGTTAAAGATCAATATTACACACCAATGGGTGATTTCCTGTTTTAGGAGTATTGCAGCTGCTATAAATTCTGACTGCTACAAACACCTGAACAAACATTGAGCATTTTTTTAAAAAGTCTGTCTTGCTCTTTCCAGTGTCTAAAAATATTTTGTATAGATTTTGGCACTTTATTCTTGTTTTCTTCACTTTTAAATTTGTGTGTGTGTCTGTGGTGTTGATTCAGTTTTATATTTTTCAGCTTCTCTCATTGAAAGGATAGCAAAGGTGGGTCTCTGTAACCAAGTTAAAGAGAACTAAAGATAATTTATTCAAAAACATATTTATATTGCTGTCTCCCCTGGAAGCTTTCAAGTGACACAGCACTCTTCATCATTACACAGAACGTTCTGGACATGGAAAGGAGTGGAACTGTCAGCTACTCAAAAAGCAAAATACATATTCAGTTAGGGATGGAAAGATCTGCCAGTTTTGGTTCTCTCAGTTTCTCATTTTTCCAATCTTAAATTCAGTCCTCCACGTTTCTGCAGCAATTTGCGATTTTTTAAAAAAAAATCCTGATGAGAACCACATTTAGTATACAGCTTTGACTACACATTTTTTGCAAGCAGATTCTCCTAATATAATGCATTTGTGTATGTTATTTTCACTAATATATAATCCCTTTAGGAGGAAGGGCAGGACATAAATTATTGTTATGAGCATGGGGGTTGGAACGGATGATCCCTGTAAGTTCCCTTTCCAGCTTCTGATTTGGAATCCTGTGCCTTGGAATGAGGAACTCGCTCTGCTGGTCAGATGAGTCTCTCTTTTGTTAAGCTAACAGAGTGACCAGGTAGGAGAATGGGTCTATCAGTTGCCCAGCAACTGGTGAATGGGCCAGGAAGACCCTTTTGTCATTGATACTCTTCAGGAAAGCCTTCCCCCCCCCCTTCCTGGCAGCTAGCAGAAGTTTGTCCTTTGAGTGTTTTTAGAATTGTCTAGAGAATGGCTGGAGCTGGAGGCAGGCAGAGAGGATATCCCTCTGCACCATGGCTTTAGGATGCCTCCTGCAACCCAGATGGAAAAGCTGGATATTGGACTGCTGATGCATTGAACCCCTCCATCCTAAGCTCAGGTTGGAATGTGAGTAAATAAATAAACCATATTTCATAAAGACACCGCAGTCTCTGCTGACCTTCTTCCCAAAGGAAACCAAACCCTGGGTGAGCTCAGGGACCCCGGAAAACTCACTGCTCGGAGATTGGGGAGGCGCGCAACATTATATTATTATTGTTGTTGTTAACAACAACAAAAACAACAACATTTCTCCCTAACGTCTGCATTTTTGCTGCTAAGCACGGCATAGCAAAATTTAGAAAAGGGCAAATTTTGAAGGATGGCTATGTTTCGGAAAGTGCAAAATTGATACAACTGGTTTTAAATGGAAACTGAATTGAATTTCTCCCCCATCCCTAAATTCACTGTGCTTCTCTTAATGCTAGGCATATCACTGTGAAGACCTGAGAATATGGGGACAGTGCCGGGAGAGTTTCATAAGAAAATAGGGAAACTGTCCTATACCAAGTCAGACCATTGACCCATCTAGCTCAGAATTATTGACACCAGTGGTAGGGGAACCTTTTCATCCAGAGGGCCACATTCCCTTTTGGCAACTTTCGCCAGTGGCAGAAGAGCTAAAGGAAAAAATGGGTGGAGCAATGAATGTAAATTTTACCTTTGTGTATTTATTTTATTTAATAACATTTATATACCGCTTGAATGTAAAGACCTCTAAGCGGTTTACACAAAAAAATTCTATTATTATTATTGACAGGACAGTAGTACAAATCTTGAAATGTGAAACAGAAAAGGTTGGTTTATATACCTTATTAATTTTATTTTAAAAAAATTAGTATAGTAGGCTCTATCCTTCATTCATTCAGCAAGAGGCATTATCAGGATTCAAGGACACATTCCAGCTAGACAAAAACATTCCGTGTGTGAAAAAGGGACAGTGAGGGGTGTGGCTTGGGAATAGGGGGTGTGGCCTGGGGAAAGTTCCAAGGGCCAGATAGAAAGGCCTTTGTCCTTTGGTCTTGAGGTTCTACACTGCCTGGCAGTGCTCCAGGCCTTCAGACTACCACTTCAGACATTAAAATAAAGATGGTTAGAGAAAGCACAGGTGACTTAGAGAAAGTACAAGTCAGACTTGCAATGAAACAGGCAGGCTCCACCCTCACCTGTAATGTGGACCTTGTACCAGAAGAATCTCAAGTTATTCTGTTCCCTGTTATCTGCATGCCAATGTGGTGCAGCGATTACAGTGTGGGACACATTAGGGAGACCTGGTTTAAATATCAGCTTGGCTGTGAAGCTCATCAGGTGACCTTTGGCCATTCATAATCTTTCCACATAGACTACCTCTGAGGGTTGCTATGAGGATAACATAGAGTAATTGTATATATACTTCCTTGAGATTCTTGGGAAGAAGGGTTGGAGGAATACAAATGTGATTATTAACAACAGCAGCAACAACAACATCCAAAGCTACCCTAAAGAAGAAGACACATTGCCCACTGAAAAAAATGTAAAAAAAATTAGATCAAATGTACCACAGGACTTAGCATTCTTGTAATGAAAACAGATATTATTTTTTTCCAGGGAGACAATCTTAACAAAATGGATATTTACATGTGCAATATTGATCCACTTCTCTATGATCTTGGCTCGCTGCTGCGTTTTCAAGTCTCTACCATTCAAAATGGTTCGGACGACACATTTGGTGACTGCATTGAACTGTGCGATGGTGGCTCTGATGGTGGGGGCCAAGTGTTTGTTTTCTTTCTTATCCCTACGAGACCAGATGCAGCCCAAACAGTGATGTGGCACCATTCTTTTAAATAGTTTCTAGAACAGCACAAAAGAAAGACACATTATCAGCGCAGGAGTCTTCATATTTCCTATTGTTGTCATGAAATGCACATCTGTGCAGCAGACTTCCCCAAACTTGAGACAACTAAGACATACTTCTTCTGAATTTAAACCTGGAGGCACATTTCACCCTCAAACTTAAAAAGGTCTACCCATGCCTGTGCACGAGTCAGGGCAGTCAAAAACATTTTGCCACCTGAGGCAACCTCTCCTGATACCTCTTCCTGTTTCCCCCAATCTGCAGCAGTTCAACAATAGTTCAACAGCTGGAATCCCAGTTACCATGTTCATTCCATCCACCAGTGCTGACTTGCAGCTTACTGCTGTTGCTGTTCCTCTTGCTGTTCCCCCTCCTGGCAACTGTAGGAGTGCATTAAACCAGAGGTAGGGAGTCTCAGGCTCTTGGGCCAAATGAGGCCCTCCAAGACTCTCTATCTGGTCTTTGACTCTTCTCCGGCCACACCTCCCACCTGTTCTGTGCTCTCCCCCCAAGAGTTTCTGACTGGCTGGAACGTATCCCTGAGCTGTGATAATGCCCCTTGCTTGCCTGGAATGTGTGTAGAAACCTCTGACTTGTGTGTGTCTGGAATGTAGCGTGTACAAAAGGATCACATCCATTGTTCCACCCACTTCTTGAATCTGGCTCCACCCACCACTGACATGAGGCCGCCAAATGGCTGCCCACAAGAGAATGTGGCCCTCAGGCTGAAAAAGGTTCCTCGCCCTTGCTTTGAACAGCTTTTCTACCATGGCAAAGTGATGACAGGAGCGCCCCAAAGCACTCTTGTCACCTCAGAACTCATCCCACACTGCCTTGGTCTGAGGAAGGACAGCTCAGTTCAAACCCATACAAGGGCTTCCATCTGTCTTTTCTCTTGGGTGGTGGACAGACAGTAGTGGTGAGTGGCGCCAGCACTCCCTCCACTGCTCATCCCAATCTGCTGCCTGAGCTCCCTTTGGGTTATGGTACGGCCGGCCTTAATGAGTCACTATATCTGTGTGTAACTGCTACTTGGTTGGAGGCAAGTTTATAACATGCATGTCTCCTGAAATCTATGCACCCGTTATTTACTACCAATTTTTTAGTATCATAGTTTTACTATATATATGGTGTAGCTCTTTCCTGCAAATTCACACTCAGAATGGCAACAAAGCGTTTGCTGTGATCTGAAGTAGTGTGTAAGGGAATAATTATGGATATATCCCAAGCTTTATTTGATGCAGTATTTCCCACTTACAGAGAGATAAGTAACTGTTCAGTTTAAAAAGAAGCTTTATTCTTTGGCAGGGGGAAAGAACTGATGTGCCAAAGACCGGCTTGGTTTGCCACATTTGGTTTTATTTTTTTCTCAGCCATTTTTGTCTGGTTTACTCCAATACTGGGGAAGCAGACTACGCTTTCTAAACATTCTAGAAAGTCAGTCTGGAACCTATAGCCAAGCTGGGTCCTATTTGATATCTGAGATCATCAATTAAACAATAGTTCAACAGCTGGTATCCCATTTATCATGTTCATTCCACCCACCAGTGCTGAGAAGAGGAAGGGCAACATGCTCTGATATGGAATCAAATAACTATTTATTATTTATTTCACTTATTAACCTGTATTAGCAGACCAGACTTCCAGCAGTCTGATTTCATAAATGTTTTAATGCTTTCAGCTGGCCATGCGTTAGTGGTGTTTGGTCATCTGTCGAGGGCTCATACATTACTTAAAAATACAATAGAATCAAAGGAAGCAAGAAAACATCTCTTTTCTGCAGACAAACAATGCTAAATCAAGGTCTGCCTTTTTGTTTGGAAGCTCAAACTATGGTTTTACATTATTTCTGAATTCAGTCATCATCTCCTAATATGTTGCTGCTTTCCCGTACATTTTTTTTTGGCAGCTATTTCAATTCTTTTTTTGGTTCCAATGCATGGAAAGGCACCTAGTAACCAGTGCGCTTGGTGTCCATTGGGGATAATAGGGCAGAGGGCAGGGAGGCCAACAGTAGGTGGAGCCACAGCCAATGGCAGGCAGTGTCCACTAATTCTGTCGCCATCCTTCTCCCTGCTGAGTTCTACAAGGTTAACACTGAGACTTAGGAAGAGGAATCTGACAGCCAGTGCCACTCCCTGGGCTGGTTGTGAGAAGGTTGAAGCACTGAAGCTCACTGTGTGACTTTGGGCCAGTCACTGCCTCTCAGCCTAACCTACCTCACAGGGTTGTTGTGGGGATTAAATTAGAAGGGGGAAAACCATGTACACCACCTTGAGCTCTTTGGAGAATGGGTGAGATATAAATTACATAAATAAATAAGCTTGGCTGGGAGTTGGTGGGACACTTCCTAATGGACAAGCCTCCACTGTTAGTAACCTAGTACAGGTTTATGCCTACTAACACCATACAGGATGAACACCACAAAAGCCTCAAACTGGCACTAGTGGGCATTAAATAAATACAGACAGCGGCGTCACTAGCGGGAGTGCGGGGGGGTGCGGACCTCCGGCACGTGCCCTCCCAGGGGCATGGACAGGGGTGGCTGGTCTCGCACGCACGCACACGTGTGCTCACCACACGCTCCAGGCTGACGGTGGCAGGCCCGTGCAAGCTTCACCGTCAGCGAGCAGGCGCCTGCTTTCGGCGCGCACCAGACCGGGTGCCGGGGGGCAGCGGCGTCACTAGTGGGAGTGCGGGGGGTGCGGCTCTTGGTGTCACCCCCCTCATGGTGTCACCCGGGTGCGATCCGCACCCCCCGCACCCTGGTAGTGACGCCTCTGACAAAGGGCCTGTTCACACAAACCTTGTTGTGTGATGAGATGCGGCTCGTGAATACAAGTGTGCCTAAGAAGTAATTTACTTGCTTCACCATTTAGCTGGACATTATACAGATGAAACGAACTTTTGCAAAATTTTGAAGTTGGACACATTTTTAGTTACAGAAAGTTAAGATTTTGGATGTTGAAATTTTAATGTACATCTTGCCAATTGGACTCCGCATGCCAGTTGCACTCCCACTAACAGATCCTGTCAAATGTTGACTGGAAAATTTTTGGATTTCAAATGCAGTTGCAGAGTATTTTTTTAAAAAAAACCACCAGATAATACCCAGATATTCAGAGAATATTCACCAGCAAAACTTACAGAGAATTCTGAGGAGAGTTTGGAATGCAAATTTGTTTTGGCTCTCCCAACTGCGAAAAAACAAAATCAGCTTATACCATACAAAAAACACACCAGACACATGATTGGAAGTAATCTAACAACTGACATCACTATGTGGTCAGCTTCAGTAAGAACCAATTCTACCTTCATTTTAATAAGCAAGTGGAGCACTTGGGCTCATCTTCAGTCCAAAGAGGTAAGGGAAACAAAGGAAGTGAGCACAGTGCTTGCAAGTAGGTCTGAAGGGCTAAAGGCTTCAGAAGAACTAACTACAGATGGAAAAAAACTTTGATGAATAAGGAATCAACCTTTTTGGGCTCCGGTCTCAGCACAAATGAGGAAAGCACAGCTGCCCAAGTTGTGGGAACAGATGGGCATTCTGATTCCTGATCTAATGGAAGCTATCAACACAGAGTAGCCTGGGATGCATCCAACAGAAATCTGTGCCTCCTCCTCAGTACGCATTTCAGAATCACAGTCTGAAGCATATTTTATACTTACAGCATCCATGTAGGTTAGCTGTTCTGCCACAAGATCTTCCGGGAAAGAAGAGAACTCTTCTGAGCCACTGTCCTCCATTTTTTCTTCAAGGGCAAGGGTATCATGAATCCCATCTGTCCAGAATAATAACAGCGTGAGGAATGGCAAAGCACACCTACTAAGTCTATTCCATGGAGGCCCAATTGAAGGTGGCGCCCTGTTATGCTGAGTAGTATACTGAGACAAAAAGCAAGGTTATAGTTTCAGTCACTGAAAGAGGGAATAGGACACAGCTAAGTCAAATGACCAATGGCAGGTAAAAGGATTCTGCTTTAATGAGGTCCTGTGAAAAGTCCATTTCTCTAGATTAGGGGTTCCCAAACTATAGTCCACAGACCACCAGTGGTCCATGAACTTCAGTTAGTCCACAGCATGTCTGTAAAAACTGAATTAAAAACCATACAGCATCTGGCACAGTGCATTACAATTGCTACAACAGGCAGAAAAATGATTCAATGGTCCACCAAGACCCTTAGTAAGTTTTAAGTTGTCCATGGGGGAGAAAGGTAGGGAACCACTGCTCTCTAGATAAAGATTTCTTAGGCTGCTCTCAGACATAGGGTTTATTGCATTAGTTTCAATCAATCAAACATTTATTATGGTCGATGACCAGCGCTATTGCATTAGTTTAATGGATTAAAATGGCAGTGCTTCTGTCCTAATTTTTAAAATTCCTTTCATGCTGCAGTACCAATTGTGTTAAGAAACAATAGCTTTTTCAGCCGATATACTGGCATTTCACGCAACTATCTTTCACATGGCTGCAATGAACATCTTGTTTTCATCCCTCACCCATTATGCACATGCACACTGTGTTCCCCCTGTGTGAGAGGTCTAAGATCTCATCCCATCACCATGCAACCCCTCTCCCTTTAGCATCTGACATATATATATATATATATTAGTTGTATAGACACAGAGGTGTGCATGGGAAATGCTGCTGCTACCTGTGCCTATGTGGGGATACGGGTACGATTTTTGTCAGGCAAAAAAAAATAATGCACATCTAAAGGGTGGGAACACGCTGGATGCTGGGATGCCTGTCATGTGAACGACTGCAGCTAGCAAAAAACTTCCATTATTTTCCAGATTCCCAAGCTTGCAAATGGATTGTTTCTGGTATTATTTATCACAAAACTAAATCTCTGCTATATTCCACTAGTGCTAAACTTCTAGTATATTCCACTAGAAATCCAGAATTAGCTTGTATGTCATGAAATATCAAATATAATGCACAAATTACCAGGTAAGAAATTGTCAGAATAACACAATAAAGTGCAGTGTGAAAGCAGCCTTAAAAAGATGCAACAATGCTGACACCACAGAGGAGGATCACACAAGTATTGCATCAATGAGACTTCTATCTTTCATTCTGCACTAACTCACCCAAATGGCTGAGGGGGAAGCAAACAGATCTGCCTATGTGGGGCATGGAGGAGACTAAGGGATTAAAAGCAGCAGCCATTAGGAACTTCCACTGCATACGCTCCACTGAAATGCATGACAGCTGTGGCCTCACATGGATCATATTTATTTTCATGAGGTATTTTCAGGAGAACTTCCCAGTGGATGATGCCTAGAGACAACCCTGAAATTGACAGTTCTAGAAATAAGGTGTGTCCATGGAGAGGTAGAACTAGGCAATGGAACCTCAAGTAGTTATGGAACACAGATTCCCTTACATGATAAAGACTCTCTCTCTCTCTCTCTCTCTCTCTCTCTCACACACACACACACACACACACACACACACACACACACTCTCTCTCTCTCTTTCTCTCTCTCACACACACACACTCTCTCACTCTCTCTCCTGATTTTCTTCTAAGTCCAAAAATTCTTTCAAACACAGCAGAGCTTCAGGAAATCTTTGCTTCTAAGCCATATATTTCATAGTACAGAAGAGGTTAACTGTAAGACCCAAGCATGCTATTTCAACAGATTCAGTGCAGCAATGTACATGAAATTATCTGACTTTTTCCTCACAGTAAACCTGTGAGATCAGTTAGGCTGAGTGACTGACTTGCTGAAAAGCATCCAGCAAGCATCATTAGCAGGGATTTGAACCTCTTTCAGCCTAACCTAACTTGCAGGAGGAAAAAAGCCATGTATGCTGCCTTGAGGTACTTAAAAGGAAAGCAGAATATTTTATTTATTTATTTATTTATTTATTATTTTATTAGATTTTTAAACCGCCCTATAGCTTTCTAGCTCTCAGGGCGGTGTACAAAAGGTAAAAACAGATTAAAATACAGTAAACATGATAACAATACACTGTAAAATATAGAAACAAAATCAAGACAAAGACAAATTAAAATTAAATTAAATTAAAATGCCTGGGCAAAGAGGTAGGTCTTTACCTGGCGCCGAAAAGATAATAAAGAAGGCGCCAGGCGTATCTCATCAGGGAGGGCGTTCCATAACTCGGGGGCCACCACTGAGAAGGCCCTAGCTCTGGTTATTACTCTCCAGGCCTCCATATGCGTTGGAACCCGGAGAAGGGCCTTCAATGTCAAACGTAGTGAACGGGCAGGTATATAGCGGGAGAGGCGTTCCACCAGGTATTGCGGTCCAATGCCGTTAAGAGCTTTATAGGTAAGAACCAACACTTTGAATCTGGCCCGGAAACATATAAATGTAATAACCTGAACATTGACTGGATCTTTCCAGTCCAGGTCCAACATTCTAACCACTGCACCTCACTATAGCTGCCGACCTTTCTTTGTGGTGTTTCTGTTTTGCTTTCTCTTCCTTTTGGGGCCAATGACCTTGTAGACTGTGGGAATGCTGTGGACATACTATATCTCGACTTCAGCAAAACTTTTGACAAAGTGCCCCATGATATTCTGATTACCAAATAGCTAAAGTGGGCTGGATGGAACAACTATCAGATGGATCCACTGGCTACAGAATCATACTCAAAGTGTGCTTATCAATGGTTCCTTCTCAAACTGGGCGGAAGTAACAAGTGGTGTACCACAGGGCTTGGTCCTGGGCCGTGCTCTTCAACATTGTTATTAACGACTTGGATGAGAAGGTACAGAGCATGCTCATCAAATTTGCAGATGATACAAAATTGGGGGGGCACAGCTAATACCTTGGAAGACAGAAACAAAATTCAAAGGGACCTTGACAGGCTGGAGCATTGGGCTGAAAACAACAGAATGAAACTCAACAAGGATAAATGCAAAGCTCTACACTTAGGAAAAAGAAACCAAATGCACAGTTATAAGAAGGGGGTTACTTGGCTCAGCAATACAACTTGTGAGAAGGAACTTGGAATTTTCATTGATCACAAGCTGAATATGAGCCAACAGCGTGATGAGGCTGCAAAAAAGGCAAATGCTATTTTAAGCTGCATTAACAGAAGTATAGTTTCCAAATTGTGTGAAGTATTAGTTCCCCTCTATTCAGCACTGGTTAGGCCTCATCTTGAGTACAGTGTCCAGTTCCGGTCTCTGCACTTCAAGAAGGATGCAGACAAACTGGAACGGGTTCAGAGGAGGGCAACAATGATGATCAGGAGACTGGAAACAAAGCCCTATGAGGAGAGACTGAAAGAACTGGGCATGTGTAAGCTGGAGAAGAGAAGACTGAGGGGAGATATGATAGCACTCTTCAAGCACTTGAAAGGTTGTCACATAGAGGAGGGCTGGGATCTCTTCTCGATCGTCCCAGAGTGCAGGACACAGAATAATGGGCTCAAGTTAGGAAGACAGATTTTGACTGATCAACAGGAAAAACTTCCTAACTGTTAGAGCCATACGACAATGGAACCAATTACCTAGAGAGGTGGTGGGTTCTCTGACACTGGAGGCATTCAAGAGGCAGCTGGACAGCCATCTGTTGGGAATGCTTTGATTTGGATTCCTGCATTGAGCAGGGGGTTGGACTTGATGGCCTTATAGGCCCCTTCCAACTCTACTATTCTATGATACAATACATACAGAATAATTGCTGTAGATCCCATAACATTGCCAAGAGTAAGGATCCCTCCAGATACCCTTTTTATTGTGCATCCATGATTATTTGAGCATTCATGATGGTATCAGGGCAGCTATATGCAGTCTTGCTTTCAATACTGTTTGCACCTACAATACCTTCAGTGTAATTCTTGACTGGAGGTAGGAACATCTGCCCCTCACCTCTCCCATTCCTCTCGCAGAAACACCCTCATCACCAATCTCAAAACAATTCCCATCCTGATTTGTTCTATGCTTCTCTCACATCTCAGAGTTGAATAAGCCAGTGTGGGGAATGTGGTGCCAGTCACAAGATTAAAAAGCTACGAGAGAAAAAAAGGTCCCCAAAAGGTCTAAGCATGTGGATTGTTGGAGCCAATGACCAGGAACCAGCAAGCTATTTGGGTTCATGCTTGCCGAAACAAAATTGAATTCTCAACTTTCTCCCCCTCCCCGCTTTGAACAGCTGGTGCCTGCTCCCATACATATACACCCTATCAGAAGCTGCTTTGGAAACCCCCTAAGCTTCAAAAGCAGCATGCCACATGTGACAAGAGATTGGGAGCTGCTGTTCAAGGCAAATTAATATGTTGAACTCCCCCTCCCTCGTGGAATTATTTTCATAGTGATTTGTATCCTGACCTAAATTGCGCAGACTGCCTAAACTGACCATATTTCTAAAACTTTGGAAATGTTTATCATTAAATCAACAAGTTCTATTTATGAGCAACATAATATCCACAGTGTGGTGAGGGGGGAACCATTGATTCTATACTGTGATATGGACACAACCATCCAATACAGAAGGAATATACATAGCACCCTATCTTTTCCCCAAATTATCTACATTCTTATTTTATTGTTATGAACTTCCTTTAAGTGTTCAAGATCTGGATTAATTGTTCTCACTGAAACATCTGCAACTCAGCTGAGAAATGCTTAAATCTTTTTACAGAGGCAAGGCTTCTGTACTAGCCTATCTGCTACACCTAGGAGGTTCTGTGGGAACCATTGCTCAGACTGTAAAGATCTAATTATCTGTCAGACCGTATCTCCCTATATGAGCCTGCCTGGGCCCTGAGATCCTCAGGAGAGGCCCTTCTCTCAATACCTATGTCCTCACAAGCACGACTAGTGGGGACGCGAGATAGGGCCTTTTCAGTGGCTGCCCCGAGGCTTTGGAACTCCCTTCCTAGGGAAGCAAGAATGGCCCCCTCCTTGCAGTCCTTCCGTCGGCAAGCAAAGACTTTTTTATTTCAACCAGCCTTTGGAACTGAAAGCTGTTAAGGACAGGACTTGAAGGGTGCTGCATTGCTATTGTCTAATTGTATTATTTTAAACTGAGTTTGAATTATTTTAATTGTATGTATGAATGCTTTAGTACTGTAAATAGTTTAATTCAATTTTAATCTAGACTTTTGTATGTTATATGTATGCTTTTATCTGGAAGCCGCCATGAGTTCCAGTTTTGGAAAAAGGGCGGGGTAAAAATAATGATAATAAACAAACAAACAAATAAATAATTATAGATCTCAGTATTTAGACTTCCTTTGTTTGATCTGCTGGAACCAAATCCAGAAAAGAACATTCTTAGACATAAATTAGCAGTACTTGTAGGCTCCGGAATATCTGATGGGAAGAATCATTTAGGTTTAGGTTTAATGCAGTCAGCCTTAACATAAAATAATTTGGTGCCACATCTGATTAACAGCATAATTTAGTCATAATTTCTGGAACATTCAAGTAGGTGAAGTTTAAGGGGAAGAGAAGGACTGATCTTTATTGTATTCCTTTTTTTATCCTGTGCTATCGCTTCCTGTCCACTTCCTACTGCCTTTCTGCGAAAGCTGGACACTGATATTGTTACGTTCATTGCACATGTTCCAACAGCCTTTTAGCAATGTTAAGTTTTGCCCATAGGAAGCTTTCTGTCTCGGGAGATGGGAAAGACTATTTGTCAGGCTTGACACCTCACACAGCATTCCAGTGTCACTACTGTGCACAATGGTTCCAGTGGCCCTTTGACCTGGTAACGTAAATTTTCCCTTTGTCCTTGGATGTTAGAGGCACACCACTCAGACAGGAAAAAACAACCACAGACGCTTCCTTTGTCATGACAGCAGCTAAGAAAAGACGTTGCATGACACAAATGCTGTAGGTGAAAAAAGCTTGCTTGATCAAAGGAAAGTAATGTTAGATAGAAGACTATGAAAGAAGTGAAAAATCTGATTAGGGAGCAACTGTGAATTGACTTGCAAGTGGGAATGAAGCCAATGGTCATGCCAACATCTCCTGAACAGTGTAGTTTTTAGAAATGCCGGCGTTTATAATTTTCAATGAAGAAACACTAGGCATGTGACTTGGTGGCGCCTGCTTGGATTCTTACTCTCCCATGGAGAAGGAACAGATAAGTGATTTACCACACACACAGTGCAAAGTATACAATCCACTTGGCCACTGAAACCCCACTGATATCAGAGCATATACAGCATTGATTGTTTCTTTTTAACATTCTGAGATAATATCGTAAACCGCCCAGAGAGCTTCGGCTATGGGGCAGTATATAAATACAATAAATTAATAAATAATAAACAAATAGGAGACAATATACTTACTGTCTTTTACCAGTTCTTGCTTCTGAAACTGCTCCAACAGGTGTCGTGCTCTTCTCTCTGGGTCTGACCCTGGCATGATCCGTGTCAGATAATCCAACAGTTTCCTCAAACAAAGGTAATGGGGTGGCTCTTGGAAGTCTTCAGAGCACTGGTCTAGCCAGGCCCTCAAGATGGAGGCTATGGCGCTGTAAAGAAACACATAGGAAAAGGTTAGATTTATCATCAGGGTTCCAGCTAGGTCCCAGGTATACTGCACCTATCACTTCCCTCAGTGGAACAATAAGACCAAGGTTTTCTCCTTTTTGAAAAACAGGGCATTAAAAAATCATGTAAATCTGATTGGCTGCCATTGGTATTCATCAGAACCTCTGAGAATTCCCCTAGCAATGGCTAAAGATTAGTTTTAAAACTAGCGTTAAAGACATCCCTATGCACATTGATATATCTAAATAAAGACTTTCAGGCCCTCTGGGTTGAGCTATGGGGGTTTGGGGGATGGAAGAGATTTTTGTATCAGCTTGGGGGTTCTTTTTTAAATATTTTTGTTTTGGCTTTGTTGTTGAGCTTTATGCTCGTTTATGCTTTGATGTATATATTTTTCTTAATGTAGTGATTATACTTTTTATTTTGTGTTGTGTTTTGGCATTTTGACTATTTGTGTGAACTGCTTTGAGCATGTGTATTTGTGGAAAATGTGGTATATAAATAAATTTAATAATAATAATAATAAATAATATGAGGGCTTTTGCCTTGTTGGAATGTGTCCTTGAATTTTGATTGCGCTTCTTGCTTGCCTGGATGGAGAGGTGTGTATGTGAGTTTGAATGCACACGTCTTACTTTTGTGTGGCTTGAATGAAGACTACTGTAAAAAGGTAAATGTCACCTCTGTTGCTCTGCTTACTTTGGCCTCTCACCCCACATACTGCTGCCCCGTGGCCCCCAGAACGCTGCCCCTTGGACTGAAAAAGTTTTTCCCCCCCACTACCCTGCTTTAAAGAAAGTCATGGACGTTAAACCGTAACAAAACTCTTTCCAGTTTAGACAGGCCCCTAAAGGCACTTTCCAATGAAAAGGAAGAAGGGAGGTGCTGAAATAACTTATCATTCTTTTCTCACGCAACACTGAACCTTTAAGCTGTACTGTCACTCTGATACAGACTCCCCCCCCCAGTATCTTCATGCTACCCAGTTCTCCTCCAAAATTTAGGGGCTAAATCTCATCCTAGATATCAAGTGAAGGCTCGTCCAATGTTTTCCATCAGAACTAAGGTTCAAATCCCTTGTGTAACCATAAATAAAAAGCATTCAGTGCACAGTTACACTTATAGTAAGGAAGTACCACTGAACCCAAAAGACTGACTTTTCTTGTTATTCTTAGAATGGAAAACAAAGTACAAAAAAAAGAGCCATATAAACCCAGGAGTTTTAAATACTTTAAGCTTAAAAGCTCCCCTCACAAGGATACAGGCATTGTAAAGGACAGCAGAAAAGCACTCGTTAAACAAGGGGCCCATCAGCAAGCTGGTGCTGCTGGCAAGATGATGGGAAATATTTCATAGTTGTCCAGCAGAGGAGTGGTTCAACTTTTGCTCTCTGACAGTAAGCCCTAGTGGGAGTGGGACTCATCACAGCACAGTCTGGAGGCATGCTGTCAGAAACACAAATGAAAGAAAGGTTTGCCCTTCCATTTCCAGCTTCCCCAATTCATGGGAAGGGAAAGATAAAAGGGTGGAACATTCAAAGCTCTTTCCTTGAGTTTTTCTATTTTCATTAAAAAAGGAAAAAGAAAGTTTCCAGCACTTTTACACGCTGAGATATAAGTCAGTCAGCCACATTTATTATCATATGTAACCAATGACCGTTACAATATAAATCACGAAAAACAAACTAGACAATCCCAAGAGTAAGTTAAAACACAATTTTCAGGAGTCAAAATGATCAAAACTTAAATTGTCAAGTTTCCCATGTCATTCAGATTAAAAAAAAAACACTTGGCAGTCAACACTGTTGTGGGTCAGTTAAGAAGCCCATTCCTTTCTCATTGTTAATGCATACAACACTACCCTATAGATATACGGGGAAATGTGTAGGCAGCTCCCTGTTTCTGATAAGGATGGGACCTTTTGGCTGATGCCTCTTTGAAAGCATGCCATCAACCTAACAGGCAGTATCGATTTGAGTTCAGTTTTTCCCCACTATTCACCTTTTACCGGTCTGATTTTTTTTGTTCCCCAAAATATTAACAATACTTTTGGGGGTAAAACAATGAGCTGACGGTACTCATACCTTGATAAAATGCTGTGGGTGCCAGCACGCAATAGTTGCCATAGGCAGCCAAAAAAGAGATGCTGGGACTACATACCGGTGAGCACCACCACAAAAAAAGCCCTGGATATTAATATCAATATTTTAAATGAAGTATCAATATTTTGAAAGAACTGAGCCTGGTCAGTTTTCATGTTAGCAAGTGAAAAGCAGCTTTCAGTGCCCCCCATCCCCACCTGCTCCTCGGCAAGCCTAGAGTCCTTAATGTGGGAGACTCTGTAAAAGGCTCGCCTTTTAATCTCTGTTATATGCTTGGCTTGCTTCCTGAATGAAATTGTAATTCCTGGTTTAAGAATATGATTGTTAATGCTATACCCTATTCTCTTTTATTAATGAATCCTTAATGCTCCCAAAGGCTTTGACAGCAAGTAATTTATATATCCTGAATAATGATTTGGTTTTACATAGTCCATTTTACAGTGTGACTTCACATGCTACACAGAAGCACTGACAGAGGATGAGTAATGCTGGAGACAAATAATTGCGTTTAGAGCAAGGATGGGGGACCATACAGAGGAGGAAACCATGTGGCAAGGTCATAGCAAAATGCATGTAGCAGATTCTAATGCATTTTACTACTGTGGTTTTTGTGTGATTTCGCTCTTCATACTCTACCCTGTAAGTGTGGGGGAAAGTGTGGATGTTACTATTTACATAAAGAACAGAGCTGCACTCACAGCGTAGTTGAAAAGTTCAAAGCTTCCAGAGTCTGTTTTCCCAACATAATAATGTCAGTCTGTAAGGACTTAAAAAGACAAGCTATGCAGACAGCGCTTGTAGCCCACTGACCTATCAGCTGACTATTTAATCAGTATATTAGGGAGGGACACTTTCTGGAAAAAGTTTGGACAAGGGCCCAAACCTTGCAGCAGCTTGAATGTTTGATGTCCCTGAGAAGAAACCCCCTGTTCCTGCCAAGTCAAAGACACAGATACAGCTAGGAGGCTTGATCTCAGACAGAAAACTGACATCATTGATTCTGTTCTTCATGAGCAGAAGACTGCTTTCTGCCAATTTAATGTACCTCACTATTATGAACTGTTCATTTGTTTAAAGTGTAGTTTATAGTATTTGTCTTGGCCACTACACATGGTTGATTCTTGGATGTGAGAGTTCTAGCTTGCAGATGTAGGCCTAGAATCTTGGGCTTCAGATTTTACACCTTAATTCCACCCCTTTGTGAGCTGAGGTTCACCTTTTGATAATGCCCTCTATGGGCAATAGCAATCCAGGCTGAGGAAGGGAGGAAGAAGAGGTCACTTTCTGCAAAACTGGAGTTCACCTAGCTTTAACCCATATTTTGTTTGATATTTGATGTTTTAACGCAACCAGATCATGAACACTGATACAAACAAGACACAGCCCCATTTCTTAGGGCTAGGCTGAGCAATGAGGGGTGGTCAGCTTGTGGAGTATCAGGAGCCGCATACTTTGGCACCCATTGGATCCAGAGGCAATTCATTTGGGCACTCTGTACCACTCAGAAAGGCATGTACAGACTGCCTTTTCCTTCCCAATGAACTACCAGAGTTTCAGTTTGTCTCCATCACACACAGATTAGGGTGAATTCTCCATGGCACATGCACATGCACACGTGCGTACACACACAAGTGATTTCCCCCCAACACTGATACTGAAATGTAATGGAAATGGACTGCCTTCAAGTCGATCCCGACTTATGGCGACCCTATGAATAGAGGTTTCATGGTAAGCGGTATTCAGAGGTGGTTTACCATTGCCTCCCTCTGAGGCTAGTCCTCCCCAGCTGGTGAGGGCCTGCTCAGCTTGCCACAGCTGCACAAGCCAGCCCCTTCCTTGTCTACAACAGCCAGCTGGGGGCAACTGGGCTCCTTGGGACTATGCAGCTTGCCCACGGCTGCACAGGGGGCAGGGCACATAACCCCTGAGCCACTCGCTGTGGGGGTGATCTTTAGCTGGCCCTTGACACCCAGGAGACACGAGTGGGGATTTGAACTCACAGACTCTGGACTCCCAGCCAGGCTCTCCTCCCCACTGTGCTATACCAGCTGTTATACTGAAATGTAGGGAGATTAAAATGCAGGACATATTGGAGGCAAGACAGCCCACAGGCCACCATCACTATTCTGACTGTGAACATTTTAAAAGCCTTCACGTAATCCAATTACAGGTTGTCATTTTGCCAAAACACATTCCTAAGAGTTGGGTCCTATGGAGCATTACCAGCGTCAACAACAGCCATACTGCAGAGAAACACCATGAATTGAATCTGGGACACTATACATGTACAAAGCATGTGTTCTACCCCAGAATGGTGGTCCTCGGTTTTTATGTGGGCATGCATGAAAACTAAAGCTCCATGAAGCATCTGGTTTCCCCATAATCTTAACCGACGGCACACATAGGTCCCCAGGGTGCAATGTTGAATGTTGCGCTAGGACTCTCAAGTTTCATGATTTTTGCTTTTATGTTGACCATGCCACACTGTTGCCATTACTCACTTTTTCTCCTTGTTTTCCCATTGTGCAAATAATTTGGCTTGTTTTTATAACCTTCCCCATTTTCCAGTTCTCTTAATTGCCACCATTTGGCCCTTTGTCTCCTCACTTCAACCACACTGGTTTCTTTTGTTATTTTACCCTTTGCTGGAATGAAACTTGATTGCATTCAACTCACAAACAAAACATTCAGTGTATCCCACTGTGGGTTTCCCAGGCTTTAAAGAACTTCAGCCAATATTCTTTCACTCATCTCACATTCATTCAGTGGCTGCTTCTCTTAAGTCCATTCCTTTGGTACAAGTATTTATGTAACACTGAAACAAGACACTGTGCTTTACTGGAACAATAATAATTGAAGAGGAGACAAAAGGCAAAAAAAAAAAAATCCTGCCCACAAAAGAATCTGTGAGCTGCTGCTGCTGCTGCTGCAGCAGATGATGATTTTAAAAACGACAGTTAGGGTGGCTAATTAGGCATTGCCAAGAAAGAAGAAATGAATTTCCAAAAACAGGACACAGGTTGAATACATTTGGCTACGCCAACGTATATGTCTAAATGCCAATGTAGAAATTATTACTATAATGTACATAAAAATACATGTCACCTGTGTAGAGACTGTGCTCAGGTGATCAGTCTGCTCAGTCTGATATCCAGGGGCTAACTGTTGATGGGTAGATTTGAGACTTCTTTTAGACCACCCTTCAGAGAAAGGACTGTCTTCTGACAGCCCATCAAATAGAGGATTCTTCTCTAAAGTAGGACACATGGCCACCTTAACCACCATTTTTCATTAAAGTAGCCCAAATGTTCCATTGCAGATTTGCTGTTGCAGGCTCTAATATTCTGCAAGATGATCATTAACATGTGAGAGCTAAGACCCTGTCTCCTGTCTCCTTGCAGTATGCAACTATATGACAGTATTATTTGTATATGTTTTATTTATATAGCACCAAATAATAACAAAAAGAAAAATCCCTGCTCTGAGGAGTTTACAAGCTACACTTTTATACCAGGAAGGCAACTTTAAGTAGGAGAGGAAGAAAGATTGTGCCCTCAGTCCATTTACAAATAGTAGGGACCAAACTAGATGAGATAATGGTAATCTCCTGTCTCTTTCTTGTAAAAAAACCCAATTGTGATGGAGGAGAGGGCTGATTCAAATTGAAACCCTCTCACTTGCACTGTTTTCCTTTGAAAATCCCATCCCCCAGCAAAGCTGCTAATTGCTCCATTAAGGAAAATGTAGAGGTCACTCTGCAACCTGTACATGCAGGGGAACAAGACTGTGGTCAAAACATCACCAAATATGAGTTATTTTCTTAAAACCATTTCAAATCTTGGTATTGCATTCTGCAACAAGCCCACATCACCAAGTTTCATATTTACAACAACTTTCCCATGAAATTTAGCAAAACAAATATTCATTGTGTTTGAGAAAGAGGCAGGGGGAAACCCTTTGACAACACTTTAGCTCAGAATTATAGCTGGATTGACCAAAACACACAAAGGTCAAGAGACAAGGCCAATGTCAGAAGAGAATCAATGGCTCAGGCTGGAGCCATGCCCAGGCCCCTTTTGGCTGTCAGCCAGTTTATCTATCTACCATATTATGCTACAGTCTCCTTGGCATATCTGACATAGCTTAAATTGTCTTTTGAAATACAAAGTACTTCATGACAAAAGGGCAGAGGGAGAGAATAGAGCTAGTCAGAAAGTCAATCTAAACTGGAAAACTTCATGTAGATGCCAAGGCGGTACATTTCTCAAGACCTGAAAGGTTATTCAGTTCGGCTGGAGCCATACTACTCTTTCTGAAAGGGCAAGGAAGACAGACTACAGGACTCTTCAAGTGCTGGAATACAACTCCCCCAAGTTTTATCCTTACTGTCAGGATTTTAAGTTCAGTGGAATCTAGCAGTTAGACTGAAACCTGGATAGGTGAGGTTCAAATGCCTCCTCATTCTAATCTATTTCACAAAGTTGTGAGTAGGAGTGTAAGATGGTATTTGTTCCATGCAGCAGAGTTTCCATCTTGCCTCAGTTCATCGCCCACCCAACTACATGATTTGCCTTTCTGTTTGCTGTGGTGAAATACTGTAACCTTCGTAATTAATTACATAAATTATGTAAGTTACAATTGTCATTATGTTATTCCATCCCATTCATTTCAAAGGAACTGCAATGCAAATGTGGGGAAAACATAATCAATTACATTATCCTTTCTGGTCTGAAAGCAACAACAGTGAATACTAAGTGTATTCAATGGACTGATTTCATTTCTGGATATGGGACAAAGAAACAAACAATGACAATTTCCACTCCCACTTCTGTTTTCATTGGACTTCGGACTGTTTTCCTCCGACTTTTTACCCCACTCCTAGGAGTGAGGTAAAAAATCAGAGAACTGCATGCAACCTGCCTTGAGTTCTTTAAATGAAGGAAGAAGTGTCCTGTGCTACAAGATTTCAAAACCAGCAGCCTTATTTATCAGATGCTTCAAAGTGGACCAAAGTATGAAATGAAATGGACTGCCTTCAAGTCAATTCCGACTTATGGCGACCCTATGAATAGGGTTTTCATGGCAAGCGGTATTCAGAGGGGGTTTACCATTGCCTTCCTCTGAGGCTGAGAGGCAGTACTGGCCCAGGGTTGCCCAGTGAGCTTCATGGCTGTGTGGTGATTCGAACCCTGGTCTCCCAGGTCGTAATCCAACACCTTAACCCCTATACCACACTGGCTCTCCCCAAGGAAGAAGGGCACACTTAAATGGGATGAAAGTTAACATTGGAAAAATGGACATGGACTGCCTTCAAGTCGATCCTGACTTACGGCGACCCTATGAATAGGGTTTTCATGGCAAGCGGTATTCAGAGGGGGTTTACCATTGCCTCCCTCTGAGGCTGAGAGGCAGTGACTGGCCCAAGGTCACCCAGTGAGCTTCATGGCTGTGTGGGGATTTGAACCCTGGTCTCCCAGGTCGTAGTCCAACACCTTAACCCCTACGCCACACTGGAAGTATTCACAGAAATGTAGCTTAAAATCACCCTGGCAGCTAAACTATTATTCCTACCCTCCTTTCTTCTCTTCCAATGTGACTGAAAGGAAAATGGAAAATTTCACTTCCAGTTTCAATTTACCTCAGTAAATCTTAACTATGGTGCATTGAAACAACCCATGGTTTGAAGTTGCCTTGTTTCAAACAAACCATAGTTTAAGATTAACTGCAGTTAGTCAGGTTTGAACAATATAACAAGCCACGGTTAATCTAAAGGTAAAGTGAAAGCTTTCAAATTCCTTTCCTTTTGGCTGCTCAGGAGGAGTGGGAGGGAAGAGCACATGAGTCTGGGAGGAGGGTAGGTTGGATTATTGTGACTTCCAAATGCAGCCTTAAGGGCTGGAGTATAAACATTAATCCAGGCACCGCCTCAACATTTAGCATGACTATCCAAAGGTAAAAACATCAGTTCAGACAGTAGCACTCAGTTGATGGTCCAAGTCAGCAACCAATTTTATTGCTTGCAAAGTAGACGGGTGGCAAGAGCCATGGTTGCAGCCACCCCTTCCATCTTTTCGTTGACAACAGGAGACCTAATCTGGTCCAGGCCTCGAAGGGCAGGTTGAATATGGCAAAAGGAAAACAGCAGAACCCTGTGAGTCGGCAGCAAACATTACGGAAAAAAACCAGACCAAAACGATGACTCCGACACACTTACGCCCAGCAGCAAACATCCCCAGAACACGTGGGTGCTGCAATTCTCCCAGGTAATCCCGCCCACTCATTTACTGTGTGGAGATCTTGGGAGAATATCAGGCATGCAGCAATAGGCGGAAATAGGCTTCTGGTACCAGAAGCAAAATTGCTAGATTATGCTCAGGTGAAGACCAAACAGGTGTGGCAATAGAGACCACCCACCAAAACATCACAAACATGACAATAAACCTCATCCTCCCACCCCAAAATGTGGTAACAAACTTCCACACATGCAGTGGTTACAGATGTACTATGGGTCATTTTTACTTATTAGATTGTCCACAGTAAGGGGAAATCTGGATCAAATATAGAAAAAAGTGGTGTCTGGCATTTTGATGATGACAACATTGTCTGGATACTGCAAGAAAAGCTTGTCAGCATAAGCAGCACCAATTCCCATCTGGAAAATGGAAATGGACTGCCTTCAAGTCGATCCCAACTCATGGCGACCCTATGAATACGGTTTTCATGGTAAGCGGTGTTCAGAGGGGGTTTACCATTGCCCTCCTCTGAGGCTGAGAGGCAGTGATTGGCTCAAGGTGAGCTTCATGGCTGTGTGGGGATTCAAACCCTGGTCTCCCAGGTCATAGTTCAACACTCTAACCACTACGCCACACTAGCTCTTTCCCATCTGGAAGCACCCATATTTTTACGTATTTTAAGACGGGGTACAACTCACAATAGCATTATCAGTTTTTTTCAAAAAGGTTCCACCAGTGCACCCTGCAAATTACTCTGCCCATTCAAGATCTATTCAGGCCTTCAAGCTTTCCTTAACTCATGCTGCCCTCGTCTGCTCCAGTGCACGAACTCTCAGCCAGGTTTATGGCTGAAAACTATTAACATCCCACAAATAAAAATGCCCAGAGTTCACATCATCCTCTCTCCAGAATTGTTATTGTCTAGTTCTGTTGAGGGAGTAGGCATCCTACTTGAGCCAAACTCTGCACCCAAACACACAAAGAAAAATGTTGTAACACTTCACTATTTATTTTATTTATTTATTTATTTATTTATTTAATCTGTATCTTGCCCTTCCTCCCAGCAGGAGCCCAGGGCGGCAAACAAAGCACTAAAAAGCTTTAAAACATCATAAAAACAGATCTTAAAATACATGAAAACAAGACAGCATTAAAAACATTAAAAAAACAACTTTAAAAAAGGGTTAAAAACATTAATAAAAACATATTCAACAATTCTGACAAAGATGCAGACTGGGATAGGTCTCAACCTAAAAGGCTTGTTGAAAGAGGAAAGTCTTCAAAAGGCGCAGAAAAGATAGTGGAGATGGCACCTGCCTAATATTGAAAGGGAGGGAGTTCCACAGGGTAGGTGCCACCACACTAAAGGTCCGTTTCCTATATTGTGCAGAACGAACCTCCTGATAAGATGGTATAGGCAGGAGCCCTCACCTGCAGAGTGCAGTGATCGACTGGGTATATAAGGGGTAAGACGGTCTTTCAGGTATCCTGGTCCTGAACTGTATAGGGCTTTGTACACCAAAACTAGAACCTTGTACTTGGCCCAGTAGCAAATGGGCAGCCAGTGCAATTCTTTCAGCAGCAGGGTGACATGTTGGCAATACCCGGCTCCAGTGAGCAGTCTCGCCGCCGCATTTTGCACCAGCTGCAGCTTCCGTACCAACCTCAAGGGCAGCCCCACATAGAGCGCAATACAATAATCCAGCCTGGAGGTTACCAGTGCATGGACAACAGTGGTCAGGCTATCCCGGTCCTGAAACGGCTGCAGCTGTCTCACCAGCCGAAGCTGGTAAAAGGCACTCCTAGCCACTGAAGTCACCTGGGCCTTTAGCGACAAAGATGGATCCAGGAGCACCCCCAGGCTACGGACCTGCTCTTTCAGAGGGAGTACGACCCCATCCAAAGCAGACAACTAACCAATTATCCAAACTTGGGAACCACCAACCCACAGCGCCTCTGTCTTGCTAGGATTCAGTTTATTGGCCCTCATCCAGCCCACCACCGAGTCCAGGCAGCGGTCCAGGGCTTGCACGGCTTCTCCTGATTCAGATGTTACGGAGAAATAGAGCTGGGTATCATCAGCATACTGCTGACACCTCGCCCCAAAGCTCCTGATGACTGCTCCCAAGGGCTTCATACAGATGTTAAACAGCATGGGGGACAAGATGGTACCCTGCGGCACCCCACAGCACAGCTGCCAGGGGGCCAAAAGACAGTCACCCAATGCTATTCTCTATATTTATTATTTTTGGAGTATTTAATCCTCACCTACTAACCAAAAAGTCTCAAGGCAGCTTACAATATATTTAAAATACAATAAAATAGACAATAGTACAACAGATACTAGGATTGGGCAAAAGTGTACAGAGGCTCCCCCCCCTTCCCCCAGTTCTCTGATGTTCTAGCTGCCACTGTGCAGCTGAATCTCTTGGTCTGGAACAGATTATAACATTTTAAATAAGACTTTGAGAAAAATGATGGTTTTAAGTACAAGACTGAGCATATGAGAACATTCAGTTGCATTTAAGGAGGCATAATATACAAGATGAAATTATGCTTCACTGTGAAGATGACGCCTCCCCCCGCACAATCCTGCTATATTTTTAAAAGCCCATTTATTTCAATGGAGATTTAAGCATATACTTAAAACACCTGTGGCAATAAATGGGACATAGACTGCAATCCTATACCCACTCACATGGGTGTAAGTCCCACTGAATTCAATGAGACTTACTGCTGGGTAGACACGCATAGGACTGTGCTCTTACTTAGCTGAATTAAGAATGCCATTTTACTTTTTTAAAATCCTACTCATTGTGGTCCTTCTGTTTGGTCTCATTTGTGACAATTACCTTCTCTCTTCACCCTTCTGATGTTTGACCTTTTGTACAGTTGTGACAAATTTGCTGCCTTCCTTTATATAATAAGTAGATTGATGCAGTTTACTAAGGACGAACCGACCACATCCTTTTCTTAGTATTCAATCCTGGCTGTGATTTTTGCTGTTCATAGAAAAGCGACACTTACTTCCTGAGTACTGTTTTGGTCTCGGTAGAGTTCTGGCTCCCATCTTCTTCACAGTTTGAGATCTCCAGGTTTCCATATCTAAATAAAACAGGAAGACGTAAACTTCAGACAGTAATTAAAAACAAAAAAGGGGGGGAAACACATTTAAGGAGCTAGATATTAAGAGTTGAGCATAGTGCCCGGCTAATAAATAACAGGAAGTACAACATTTCTTGGAAACCTGCAGCCATAGAACTGGCTAACAAGTTCAAATACGTATGTGAAATTCAGTCTCTCCTCTTTCCCCATCTCCCACCAAGTGATTCTTGGTCCCCAATACTTCCTGAGGGTTAACAGTCCAGGTAGAAAGTTCCGAAGAAAGCTCTACATGTGAATTCTCTTTCATGTAACAAAGATTGTAAAAAATTGATTATGCAAAACTGTCCCTCGGGAACATGAAAACATTCATGTTTTCTAGAGCTCCTTTTATAGCATTGTAATATTCATTTATAAAATATTGCCCACTCTGTTCCAAGGGCTCCAGGCAAGCATCAACGTTTCAAACAAAACTTGACTAAAACAAGTACTTAAAAGTCTCCTAGAAATTCCATCATGTTTCAACTCTTTACCAATATACTCTTCCTGAAGCTCCCCAACAAAGTTCCGTCTGTCATTTACCAAAATGCTTATACATTTAGAAATTTAAACTTTGAACATATTTCACCCCTTCTCTGCAACATCACTTTTCTTCTGTTGTAAAGTGTCAACACCGCATTGGGTATGAATCAGTGTTAAATTTGGCTCAGGCACTTGTATTAATTGGTTTGGTGTTATCTGTGGAACGACAGCACAAGCGTGTGACTATTGAGTTGAACAATTTAGTGTGATCAGGTGCTTCCTGGTGTGAGAAGATTAAAAGGAGCAAAATGGCATGCTTTGCTTTGGGCCACTCAGCCATTTATGGGGGGGAAAGTGTCACATTTCACCACATTTGTATATGAAACAAATAATGCAGCATACAATCAGAGAAGCTGCTACATTGTGAAGAATCTCCCAGACTAACCAGAAAATTATCTTTATTAAGGGTTGCTTCAGAAAGCAGGTACTGGCTGTGGTTCCCTGTGAAGGGTTCCTTTTCTAGTTTATAGTCAGTGGTGTACCAAGGTTGCTACATGATGTGTGAAGCAGCCCTATTTTACATTGGGATGCCTATGAGAAAACTTGGGGCAGGATGAGATGAAAGAGAAGTATTTTCAGCTGAGTGCAAATAAAATATTACTTGATAAGAGAGGAAACTCCGGGAGCATTGTTACCCACTGTCTGCAAAACAAGCCCATTTTTCAATCCCAGTCTTCTCAGTGACTGACTCACCTCCTTTCACTCTGATTGGCTCCAGTCACAAGGAAAGGACAAGGAGGAAGCATGTTAGAAGACTCTTCCCAGTGGCTTACAGACTCCCCCTTTCATTCTGACTGACTACTGACTGTGAGGGGCACTGAGTAGAACTTTGTGTACTTTTAAAATTTCCTTCTGAATTGTTTGACATATATACCTTTTGTAGCGTACTGTAAGCTATATACATATCTTGCACAGGAACATTTTTCACCAGGGTCAAACTCAGGGGGAATCAGTTCTATGAGTTTGCAACAGATTCCTGCTGTGCACAGCTGGGACTGGCTGGCACCTGTGGCATCATGAATCTGCTTCTTCCTCCTTTTATTTTAAAAGATAAGTAAATGTAGAAAGGATAAGTAAATGTACAAGTGGCACAAATGTACAAGACATATAGTTTTAAAAGTGGACAGCCCACCTAGGCTTCCTACTAGGAGGAAGGGTAAGAAAGATGACCGAATCTGAACCTGTGTTAACTGCCTTGCAAAGATAGCAACCCTTGCTTTTATGCCACTTTTGTATATAAGCTTAGAAAGAGAAATGTTAACAAGCTGCACATGATTGTAATCACACATCTCCCTAAAGCCTGTTCTACCAAATAAAGCCTCACATTTGGGCAATTTTGATTTTCAGATTTGGAATTATATACAGAGGAAGAAAGCAGGTTTGTAGTGTGGACACTTCCAGGTACATAGATGAGCCTTGGTAAGTCAATGTGAAACATCAAAAACTTTGATATGTTCAAATCAGTTTACAACATGAACCCAGAAGCAAACCTCATTGGGCACTTATTCCCTCGTGAATACAGGATTGCAATTTTAATCAGTTAAGTTTTTAAGTGCTACCCTGGTGCTCATCTAAGCCCTAGAACCTACGGTGATCACTGATTAATTCCATTCAAAGCTGACAAGTTATGGGTGTCCATCCAATGTCTAACAAAACAATTTTTGCACTTCGCTAACACAAAGCCACAACCTTATTAGCAATAGTAATGATGTTTTATCTACCTATAGTCTGTTCTCAAAAGGAGATACAGCAGAACCCCACCTTCCCCCAAGTCAGACCTTCTGATACCAGGTAGGTAGTGTTAGTGAGGGGAAGCCATTCTGCACCTGATCAAGGGTACACTTGTCAGTTGCACTGTGGCAATAAGAGCAGAGCTTCCCCTGGCATAAAACGATTTAGATCTCTTCCAAAGTTCTTTTTCTGTAGTTTAAGGTGATACAACTTGAGGCAAACTCCCCACTGCAACACAGAGGGGGCAACCCCAAAAGAGTGTACATCTCTACATCTCACTCAAAAATTCTGCCCAGTGCTCACATTTGTTGCTGCTGAAGTAAAGCAGGAGAGGAAGCAAACAAAAAAGAGGAAGAGAAAATAGCCTATGGAACAGGATATACCAGAATGAATTCAGTCAATAAGGGGTTAAACTGATTCTGAAGCAGAGCAAGCCTCAGGCCCAGCCTTCTTGCCTTTTTCCCTCCCCCATCCCTTAAGAGGGAAGGGGGGGGGAATACTGCTTGCACAGTTCCCTGTTACAAAAAGCATAGGTAGCTGTGCTGGTTCTCTAGAAAAACAAAATCTACAATAGGAAAATACCATTCTTAAGAGTAACAAAAATGTCACACATTGGAGAGCAAGCTTTTGAGTTCTCCAGTACTCTTCATCAGGCAGAAACTTCTTCCATCTGAAAATGGGGCTTTACGTTTAAGTATGATATGTCCTCCAACCCCTAGATCAGCCTTTCCCAACCAGCGTGCCTCCAGATGTTGTTGGACCACAACTCCCATCAGCCTCAGCCAGCATTGCCGATGGTCAGGAAAGATGGAAGTTGTGGTCCAACAGCATCTGGAGGCACACTGGTTGGGAAAGGCTGCCCGAGATAATGCTACCCAATTTGGTTTCAATTGACTTTTACCTAGTGCTCCATCTAAAATTTAATATCCAGCTATGCTAATACAAAGACCACCACATAGCTTTTTACTTGTGCTCCCTGTCTCCCAAAGGACCAGTGCATTTCTCTTAGGACTGGAGGCCGAACTGAGTAACTACTAGATGTTATAGTCTCAAAACATGGGGGAAGGCATCCTTTTTTCTTTTCTTTTCCTTGTTAAACACCTCAATAGCCCTGGCTGCATCTTAAAGTCTATCTTGCATCTTGAGAAGCGAATCCAATCATGTCTGCAAAACTCCTGCATTCCAGCTCAAGAGTGTTATAAACTCCATCACTCCCAGGGCTGGTGAGGGTGTGGATTGGGAGGGTGTGTGGCCTGACAGTCCTGACGGCCAGCCAAAGAGAGAGATGTAAAGAGCTGCATTTTGCCCCCTGGGTCCCAGGTTCCCCATCCCTATTTTCTAAGTCCCCATAGGCCCCATGTAGCTAAGGGCCAGGAAGAAAGGCAGATGGAAGCTCTATAACTGAAAATGGTTCTTGACAAGCCCAGTACATTAATACACTTTCACAGCTTGCCAATGGCTGGATTGGAATTGTTCCTCTGAACCAGGTATAGCTAATGTAGCACCCTCCTGATGTGGTGGGACTACAATTCCCATTATTCCTGATCATTTGCCAGGCTGGCTGGGGCTGATAGAAGTTGCAAGCCCAACTATACCTGGAGGGCACCATGTTGGCTATCTCTGCTCTATATACTGTTTTTGATAAACCAGTCTCACTGTTTCCAAAACGTTTGATACATGGAGCACAGTCTTTTTCAGGACCAACTCTGGAGAGGTATTTCACTTGTCTGCATAAAAAGATACATGTATGTTTTCTCAGTCAGTTCCCAAAACAGTGGGCAGGAATCAGGGCCGGATTAAGCTGAGGAGGGCCCCTAGGCTGATTCTGAGCTGCCTGCCATCCCGTCCCATCCCATCCCATCCCCCTCGCTTCACCTAACTTTCCACTTTTTATGGGGTTGTGCACACTGCGCGAGCAGGTTTGCCATCAACCAAGATGGCGGCAGAGGCTTCAGCCCCTTAGGGAAACCTCGGCCGCCATCTTGATTGATGGCAAACCGCAAAAAACAGCGGAGAAAAAGGTAAGTGAAGCAGGGGGATGGCGGGCGGTTCGGAAGCTCTTGTCCTACTATCTGCAGCTCCTGTCCTGCTTCCACGGAGCGTGGGCCCCCAAGAGCTCCGGGCCCCTAGGCTTCAGCCTACTAAGCCTAATGGATAATCTGGCCCTGGCAGGAATCCTCTTGCTTCTCAGGTGCCCCACCCTCCCCTTTGCCAGTCCGGGCTCAGGGACATGACTGTGCTGTCCAGGAAAGGTAATGCTTCTGGGTAACCATGCTCTGGTAACCTCTAAATTAGATTACTGTAATGCACTCTACGTGGGGCTGCCTTTGAAGACGGTTTGGAAACTGCAGCTTGTGCAAAATGCAGCGGCCAGATTGGTAACAGGGACCAGATGGTCCGAACATATAAAACCGATTCTGGCCCGCTTGCACTGGCTGCCTTTATGTTTCCGAGCTTGATTCAAGGTGCTGGTATTGACCTATAAAGCCTTACATGGCTTGGGACCACAATACCTGATGGAACACCTCTCCCAACACGAACCCACCCGTACACTACGTTCAAGATCAAAGGCCCTCCTCTGGGTGCCTACTCCGAGGGAAGCTCGGAGAATGGCAACAAGGGAGAGGGCCTTCTCAGTGGTGGTCCCCAAATTATGGAATGACCTGCCTGACGAGGTGCACCTGGTGCCAACATTGTTATCTCTTCGGCGCCAGGTCAAGACTTTCCTCTTCTCCCAGGCATTTTAGCATGTGTTCTATATTGTTTTTTAAATTTTTAAATTGTGTTTTAAATTGTTTTTTAAAAGATGTATTTTAAATTGTATTTGTTTTTAGTTATTGTAAACCGCCCAGAGAGCTTCGGCTATGGGGCGGTATACAAGTTTAATAAATAAATCTGTCAGCTGAGTCAGGGAATCTTTGTGTGCCCTTCCCATTCCCCACCCTGGATGGTGTCACTATGCATATAACATGAAGAGAGGTGGAGGATCAATACAGCATTGGGCAAGGTTCCCCATATGAAAAGCACAGAGTAAAGTAAGGGCTCATCCAGACGACTGTAAAATGTGTGACATGCCCGCTATGTGTGTTCATTATTTTTCGGTCGTCCAAATGACATCTCGCGCTGTTATGCATTTTCGCGGGTTAAATCCGCTCCTTGCAATACCGGCAAAAATGCTATTTGCTGTTTAAAATCGGGAATCATCTGCTGTGCCTTCAGGAGTTAGGATGCAATACCGCGGACTTTACAGCTGATGGGTGGTTCTTGGGCGTTTCCCCTTGCCCCTTCTCCTCATTCCAGCCAATCACGTATCTGCACTTTTGCACATGTGCGAGAATAAGCCTGGGAAAATTGAACCAATCATCGCAATGGTGGGGTGTGTGGCGGGGTCTGCAACTACTGCACAGATGCATTTTATTTTTTGCCAGCCTGCAAACTGGGCTGCCACTCTGGGTGAGATCTGCAATGCACAGCAAGCGAGAAAGGGGTGGTGGTCGGTTTCAACCTGCCTCCGCAAGCTTTGTCAATTTCATTCTACTTGCTGGGGTTTTTGCTTCAAATCAGAAAAGCATACATTGGTTTAAGTGTAATATCCCAAATACAAAGAAGAAAAGGTTTGCTGGTTGGTTTCAAGCCTGCGAAAGCTTTGTCAATTTCATTCTCAGTGGGAAGGAAAGGGAGAAGGAGGGGGGGTGACACGTTTCTTGCTTTTTTGGAGAAATAAGTGCAATTGCCAGTGTGTGTATCTCCTTAAATATCAATAAAGGCAGAAAAGCATACATTCGTTTAAGTGTAATATCCCAAATACAAAGAAGAAAAGGTTTGCTGGTTGGTTTCAAGCCTGCAAAAGCTTTATCAATTTCATTCTCCCTGGGAAGGAAAGGGAGAAGGAGGGGGGATGACTCGTTTCTTGCTTTTTTGGAGAAATAAGTGCAATTGCCAGTGTGTGTATCTCCTTAAATATCAATAAAGGCAGAAAAGCATACATTCATTTAAACATAATATCGCAAATACAAACAAGGCAGGCGTGAAACTGACCAGCAGCCTTTCCTTCCAGGTGAGAACTCCTTTACAGCCATATTGTGCTTCGTTGCAAAGGGGGAGAGGAGCATACATAATTTTTTTGCTGACCAATTGGTTGATAGGGGGAGGTTTTAGAGGCGGAGCTTGAAAAAACAAAAAGAATGTAGGGGTCTTACCGCTGCGTGTGCGGGTGCAAAAAAACGTTTTTTTTAATTGGGAAAGAGCGAACTAAAAGGCAAAGTGAGGACTATCAGATGACAAACTGAATATGGAAACCGTGGATTATCCCGCTCCATTTGGATAAGCCCTAAGAGATATGGCGGCCAAGTTTTTCTTCAGCCTCTCTTAAGCACAAACAGCTTAGGAGTCACTCTGCAAAACCCGCAATCATTTACAAGTTCAACAAAAGCTGTCATGTTCTTTTACAGTCAATTTCCATCTTCTTTTGACAGAGACATAACTGCATCTTATGATATAAGCGGAACCCCAGTTCACCATATTTAACAGTGTAGCTTGTAATTAACAGTGGCCAAGGGCAGCAAACGCTTCAAAGAAAATCTAAGAAGTGTTCCTCTACAATGGATTATTGGGACTAACTGCATGAACTTCAGAAGACATACTTGGTGTGGGGGGGGAGGGGGATCTGATACAGGGGAATTTGGGGCAGATAATATGAAAGTCAGCATATCTCTAACCCTTTTCAATTTATTCTGCTAATTCTATTCTAATGCACATATCTAAATTGCTAGAGTTTTCATTCTAGTACACATTTTCCCAGTCCTTAGTGGTGTCTGTGAGAGGCTTCTCCCACTCTCTGCTGAGATATTTATGTTCCACATAAACACCTGCAGCTCCACATCATAAATTTCATTATCTCTTTTGTTCCAAGCTATAAAATTCTGGGTAACCAACAATATATAAAATGTTTGAAAGAAAACATCCAAGGATTTCCACCTTTTGATTTTGCAACATTCATGAGACAGGGATAAGTGGTGACTTGCTAGGTCTTCCTGAGGATTCGAATGTTTATCATAAAAGCTAGAGAAAATCAAAATGTTCCTGTGCAAGGTATGTATATCTTCTTGTATACTACAAGAGGTATGTACGTCAAACGAATCAGAAGGAAATGTTACAAGTACACAAAGTTCCACTCAGTGTCCCTCACAGTCAGTAGTGTAGTAGCAAATTCAGAAGTGAAGGGTCCCTTCATGTTAGTCACAGCCACGCTCCATCCCCCCTTTTTGCTCCTGAGTTGAGAATGAGATCCTTATTAATGCCTTTTCCCACAACAACAGATGTCCCTAGGAGGCAATCAGAATAAAAGGGGAGCAATCAGCCACTGAGAAGAGTCTTCTCAGTGGCTGACTCACCTCCTTTCACTTTGATTGGCTCCAGTCATGAGGAAAGGACAAGGAAGCACGTTAGAAGACTTTTCGCAATGGCTAACACAGTCCCCTTTCATGCTTGCCTCACAGGATGCTGGAGATATAGGGACAATGCTGGGACCTTGCTCCCAAAAAAGTAAGGGGTGTAAGACACACACACCCAGACCCCAGATGACTACACCCCTGCTCACAGTATTTTGCACTCTTCTGGTACTTATGTCTCCACAAAGCAAGACATTAGCAATATTTGCCACAAATATCTTCTCATGAGGAATCTGGTAACTTCTGCAGAATTCTGCAGAACCTCAGCCCATTCACATGGAATTCACATGAACAGGCAAAGCATGTTAAAAGGGGCTGCATGGTTCCATCTTTAGCCCCTGCCCCTGATGTCACATGGTACCTCTGGGCCCAGGCCCTGCCATCCACGTTAATGTGGATATCTGAGGTGGAAAAGCCTTCACATGTAGACCTCCTCGCATATAGACTTCCTTGCATCTTGGAACCTCTAACAGTGCAGGGCTCCAGGATCTGGGATGCAAGACAGAGACAGGAGAACCCATGTGATGTTAAGGTGGGCTAAAGGTGCAGCTTCGCAGGCCTTTTCAGTTAGGTATGGATGCATCAGTCTGTTTCCAGTCTGACTCAATTTTGCGTGTGTTCATTCATAAATCCATTTTGTTCCATTACCACACTGAACTATACATACATACATACATACATACATACATACATACATACATACATACATACATACATACACATATATATATACAACATTTATAAAACACATCTGGTACACCAAAAAACACATGCTCAAAAAAACCCAAAATGACCAGCCCCACTATAGCAGAAGCCGGCTTCAGATGGTCCTTCCCATAGGAGGTTTCCAGAAGCTGGCTCTATGGAACAAGGAGAAGAGACAGTCCAACTGAAGTGGGCCCTGATGTGTAAACATTATACAGCCATGAGAACATGGATTTTTCACATTCCGCAATGTTAAATTGAAAATACCCCCATGCCATTCTGATGCTGCCCATAAGCTCATTTCAAAACAAAACGTTACAAAACTTATAGTCCTGAACTCAGAAACGCTTGCTTAACAACCCTCTAAACTTTCATTGCGATACACAAAACAAAGAGAATTGAGAGTTCAAAGTGTAAAAAGAGAGAGAAAAAAACAGAAGCCTGAGTTGAGAGGTGCTGATGCTGAGAGGAGGCCCCCTGACAGAGCTCCAGTGGCCAGAGTGGTTTAACAGTCAGCTGCTCTGATTGAAGCTCTGTGCATGGAAAGTGTAAAAAGAGAGAGAGAAAAACCAGACCCTTTTTGGACTTTTTACTGTCAGAGTTCTCATAATTGGTTGAAATTAATTAAAAATCAGCCATCTTCACAAAGTACCTGTAATTCTGTTACTGACCTTGTCCCATACTCTAACCTTCATCTTCTGCAGTTTAAAAGATAAAAAAATGCCTGGCTGATGTTTAATTAATTTAAGAAATTTAGCATTGAATTCAATGCTAAGTAAGAACCAACTGACAGTGTTCTAAAAGCCAGACTCACAGCTGCTTGGCTTGCCTAATCAGGGGGCCACACCCACACCAGACTTTGATTTCACTTGAGACAGTCATGGCTTCCCCCAAAGAATCCTGGCAAGTGTAGTTTGTGAAGGGTGCTCAGAGGAGGCTCCTATTCCCCTGACAGAGCTCCAGTGGCCAGAGTGGTTTAACAGTCAGCTGCTCTGATTGAAGCTCTGTGAGGGGAACAGGACATCTCCTAGCAACTCTCAGCACCATTCACTACCTACACTTCCCAGGATTCTTTGGGAGAAGTCATGACTGTCTAAAGTGAAACAGCAGTGTGGTGTGCATGTGGCCAGTGACAGCTTTGGTTTAAATTTGGATGGGAGGCTACATGTGCTTGCTGTAGAATAAAAAGGTGGGGGAAACCCTGACAAAGAATGATACTGTTCACAATGTTTTCCTTTTGGAAAGGAAAGGGGCTTCCCCTCTGCCCAGTGCCCACCCATCCAATCTCCCCTCCCCATCCTGCCTCTCCCCAAGGTCAGTTTCACCTATCCTAAGCATGATTGTATGGGAGTAAATCCCACTGAACTCCATCAGCATTCAAATGAACAAATCTGCCCTCCTCCTCCCATCACCTCCCTTTTGCCCCTTCCCTCCCCCTTCCTTCCCCCCTTCCTTCCCCTCCCCCATTGCCTTACAATCCCCACCTTCCCCCTCCTCCTTCTCCCCCCTCCTTCTTCCCCCTCCTCCCCCTCGGTCAGTTTTACCTATCCTAAGCACGACTTTACGGGAGTAAATCCCATTGAACTCAATAAGCACGCAAATGATCAAACCTGCCCTCACCTCTTCCTCCCTCCCTCCCATCACCTCCCTTTTGCCCCTTCCCACACCTTCCTTCACCCCTCTCCCTCCACTACCAATCCCCTTCTCCCCCTCCCCTTCCTAAGTCCTCTTTCCTCCTCCCCCTCCTTCTGCTCCCCTCTCCCCCTCCCTCCTTCCCTCTACTCTCCCCTCCCCTTCGTCCTCCCCCATGGTCAGTTTTACCTATCCTAGCCATGATTGCACGGGAGTAAATCCCAAGATACATTCTTAAATCGCAAGGTTTTATTGCCTATTCGTGTATATATATTTTATCTTAATACAGTGCCTTAGAAAGTAGTCAGACCCCTGACCAATGCTCTCATATTACTGAATTACAAATGATACATTGTAATTTTGTTCTGTATGATATTTTAGTCTGAAACATTGAAACAAAATCAATTATTGTAAGGCGACTCAAAAAGTACCATCTGAAAGCACATCTGGAGTTTGACAGAAAGTATGAGAGTGCCCCAGCTGTGAAGTGGGAAAAGGTTTTGTGGTCAGAGGAGACCAAGATAGAGCTTTTGGTAAAAACTCAAAGAGCTATGTGTGGCGCAAAGTTAACACTGCCCATGCCTCAAGACTCCATTCCTGCAGTGAAGTATGGTGGTGGCAGCATCATGCTGTGGGGATGCGTCTCATCAGCATGGACTGGGAATCTTGTTAAGATCGAAGGAAGAACGGATGGAGCAAAATACAGGGAAATACTGCAAGAGAACCTACTTCAATCCACTAAAAAACTGATGCTTGGGAGGAGATTCACTTTTCAGCAGGACAACGATTCCAAGCACAAGGCCAAAGCAACATTGGCATGGCTCAAAAGCAAACAGTTGAATGTCCTACAGTGGCCCAGTCAAAGTCCTGATCTCAATCCCATTGAGAATCTGTGGCGCTCTATGAAAATTGAGGTCCACAACCGACATCCAACCAACCTGAATGACCTGGAGTGAATCTGCCAAGAAGAATGGGCCAAAATCCCTCCGACACTGTGTGCAAAGCTGGTACATATGTACCCCAAAACCAGAGCTTGGAAAAGTTACTTTTTTGAACTACAACTCCGATCAGCCCAATCCAGTGGCCATGCTGGCTGGGGCTGATGGGAGTTGTAGTTCAAAAAAAGTAACGTTTCCAAGCTCTGCCCAAAACACTTAAAGCTGTTATTGCAGCGAAAGGTGGCTCTACCAAATATTAATGTGTGGGATTGAATACTTATGCAAGCAACATGTTTCAGTTTTTAATGTTTCTTACAAACATTTCCCAACATAAAACCAATGTCACCTTACTATAATTGATTTTGAGTGTCACTGTTTCAAAATAAAATATCATACAGAACAAAATTACTATGTACCATTTGTAATTCAGTAATATGAGAGCATTGGTTAGGGGTCTGACTACTTTTGCAAGGCACTGTATATGTATTTTTAAACATATTTTATCATAAAATGCACATTTTAAATGCGTTTTGGTACTTTTTTGAGATGAAAACTGTGTGGCAAAATTCAGAGAAATGTAAAATCTGGATAATTACATTCTGATTCATGCATTAGTCCAAAAGGTACAAATTAGTTTGCTGAAAAAGGCAGACCAAATGAAATTCTCCCCCTTCCCTGTTTTCAACACACTTTGCCCCTTTGCACATGTAATGTTTTAAAAGTGCTCTCATTTAAAATAGGAAATATGTTTCTAGTCACCATAGCTAGATATCAACCTAGAAATATGTGGTCAATTTTTACCAAATACACAATGAAAAGGAGCCTGGGCATTACTTCCAGTTTTTCAAATGTACATTAACGTAGGTGGGAAATGTACCAACTGCTCTTAGCTCTGGAAGTCCTTCAGCAAATCATACCTGCTAAAAAGCACATTTAAAAATATTTTGAACGCATTTAAAAAGCGAAAGAACTGCCCCATTGGTACGATTGTATTTATTTTTTCTGACCCAGAGGAATTAAAGGAAAGGCCTTACTGCACACTTATGTTAGAGACAAGGTGGCGACATGCATCACAAAAAAGGACAAAGAGTCCACAGATTTGCATAAAATTTGCATGTCCAATTTTGTGTGTGTGTGTGTGTGTGTGTGTGTGTGTGTGTGCATGTGCGCTATCTATAAAAATAATTAGTATAATTTAAATAGAAATACTATAATCACCCCATAGTGGAGAGGATTGTGGCAAGGTGACTTGTGGGCCTGCTCAATCACCAGGTAAGTGGTGGTGATGGACAACATCAAGGCTCCTGCTTCAAGGCTTCTCTTGGATCCTATTCATACCTTCACCTGTTTTCTCCCTATTTCAAAATCCTGCAGCAATCTTGGTTTTTCTTTTTTTCCTTGCATTACTTATGTTTTTCCTTTTCTTTCAGCATGCTCTGCATTGGTTTGATTTCCCAACAGGGTTTAATCTCAACTTCTTTTAACTTACAAATGTTTGCAAGCTCTGGTTCCTTATCGTTTGTCTCCTTTTTACTTTCCTCTCACTCTTTACATTCTAATGATACTTGACTTCTTATCAAACCCAAAATCTCATCTGTTATCTTGTTTCTGCCCTTCCTCTCCTGTTTTCCTTATCTCTGGAATGCCCTGCTTCCTGAGATTAGAACATCCCCTCAGTTTTGATTTTGAAACTGTATTTGAAAAAATGTTAGTTCTTTCTGGTTTTTACCCATCAGTTAATTTATCTTCATTTCATTTCGTACTGTGACCCTTCCCTTTTCCCATTTTTTTTGGTCTATTTGACTGTAAGCCTGTTTTCAATTGTATTTATATTACATAGTGCTCTGTTGTGAAAATGCTTTGGAAGTAATGATTATTGCTATTAACCATTTACCACAACTTGATTAACATTAGTTAGGGCCTTGTAAAATTGCTCGAGGTCTAGATTTGGGCAGCAGGCTAAGGACTGACCATCCCAGCTCCACAATGATAAAAATTTTAAGGATAATTTTTTTTTAAAAAAGGCATCATGCAATCATTGAGGTGTCCTTACTTATATTGAGCTGGGAGTTGGACTAATGATGTCCAAGATCCCTTCCAACTCTCCAGTTCCACAACCCCGGTGAAGAGCAGCAAAAATACACCAGGGTTTTGTGGATAAAAATGATGCTGTTTCCTAGGGTGGATATTGATTGATCCCGTCTTGATAGTTATATGCTGTTTGCATATTTGAGCTCCTACTGGGAGAAAGGGCAGGATATAAATCTAATTAATATTATTATTATTATTATTATTATTATTTTCTTTTCTTTACTGGTTTTCGGCACGCATGAAAGGGGGCAGCAAGCACTGGTGGGTTTTTCTGGGGGGCCATAGTAAGGCCTCCTTTGCGGTTTGCCCCCCCCAGGTGGTAGTTGTTGGGGGAGTCATGCCACCACAGATGGTGGGAGGCAAATAAGGGGCGCTTGCTCAACAGGACCCTGGGCCACGCCAGCTCCAGGGCCGGGTGGCTGATTAGGCACCAGGCCTCACCCCCCCTCGTTAGGCCAGTTTGGCCACTTTGGCAGCCGGGCCCAGGGATCCAGGGACTAGTGAGAGGCACTTCCATGTCAAATCTCCTAGGCCACGCTAGCGCTTGGTTTTAGGCCCGTTTGGCTGCATGGGCAGCGGGACCTATGGGTAGGGTTGCCATATTCCAGTTCCACAAATCCGGGCAGGCTAATTTGCATATTATGTAAATTATTTGCCTATTAAGCAAATATTTGCATATTAATGTTTGGATTGTCCAGTTGTTTTGTTTTTGTGCCTAGGAATTACCACCAAGAACTGGGGAAAGATGTGAGAAATCTTTTTTTTAAAAGCAACATTTTCAACCTTAAATGCCTAGAGTCTAGTTTCCTTTTTTTTTTTTTTTTTTTTTTTCAATAATTTTTATTCAGATTTTCATAAAACATACAAGACGAAATCATAAAACATTCAAAGACAAAAAACAAAATCAAAAATAGTTAAACAAAAAGAAAAAAAGAAAAAAAAAACAAAAATAAAAAATAAAGAGTAAAATATTGACTTCCCATTTGTCAAAGATCAAATCAGTTATAAGTCTATAATATATAACAATCCTGTCTCTTAAGTCATATTATAAAATCACTTTCCTCCAGTAGTTATCTTACTTAATCATCAAATCTCATAAACATTACTTTATTCTTTCCACAAAAAGTCAAAGAGAGGTTTCAATTCTTTAAGAAATATATCTATCAATTTTTTTTTCCAGATAAGCATATCGATTAATCCATCTCATTACTAATTATGATAATCTTATTGTCATAACCATAGTCAAAATAAACATTTCAATTAATCCATCACATCAGAATCTGTTAGGTTCAGTAATTTCAGTAGCCATTGTTCTATTATCCCTATTAGTTCCATTTTCCATCTTCCATCTTCAGTAGTCTTGTTAAGTCCAGTAATTTCAGTATCCAATCTTCCATTATCAGTATTCCATAATAATCTTGCTGTCAAAGCCATAGTCATATAGTAAGAGTCTGATGGGAATTACCTCTATCCCAAATATTTTCTTGCCATCCATTCTGAATAGGTTGCTGAAATACTGCTGTAAAATCATATCTCTGTTCTTTTTTTCAAAATACACTGGGTCATCTCTTGAAAGTTTTTCCATTGTCACATGGCTGCAGTTAATTCCATAGATTTTCTCTATATTGGGCTCCATCACATCATTCCAGTCCAGAAGATTATCCATGCCATTGATAACTTTATCTCTAGAATCTTCATTAATTTCTTCAGAGATAACATTGAGTTCCAAACAATAGATTTTATTTCTAAAGTCCATAGACTCCAAATCTTGTTCCTGTTCCACGTTTGTTCCAATCTCCGGGATCTCCTCTCTCACAGGGACCCCTGTTCCAGTCTCCAGGGTCTCCTCTCTCACAGGGACCCCTGTTCCAGTCTCCAGGGTCTCCTCTCTCACAAGGACCCCTATGTCTTTAATCTCCTGTGTCTCCAAACAATAGATTTTGTTTCTAAAGTCCATAGACTCCAAATCTTTTTCCTGTTCCACGTTTGTTCCAATCTCCGGGGTCTCCTCTCTCACAGGGACCCCTTCCAGGGTCACCTCTCTCACAGGGACCCCTATATCTTTAATCTCCTGCTTCATTTTACTCAATTCAATTTTCAGCTCCTTACAACCCTGTCGCAGGTTTTGTTTCGTTATCTCAATCTCATCCATTATTTTCTGAAACATAGTTATTTCCAGATTCTCAGCCACTTTCTTAATTGCCATTTTAAAAGAAAAATATAGGAAAACCACTTCTTATTTCAGCAACAATTGGGTTAATACTCCAAACTTGGTGACATCACAGTATAAACAGAGCAGACAGCCTTATCTCTCCATGCTTAAGTAAACAAAATGCAGTTCCCAGGATCGAAACAATTAATGGCGGTCGTCAGGAAACAGATTCGTCAAAATAAAATAGACCAAAAAGAGAGTAGTCTCAGACAATATAATATTCTTCAAAATAAAAATCTGGAATAGAAATCCCTCTTCTGTGTATATCTTTAGAATGCAAATCCAGGACAGCTTTTTGCAACAAAAACAGAGATAAGCTATTAATTAGTGAGTAGCAGAGAGAAGTTATGGCTCCCCAGTGAGATGTCAAAAACCGATCAATCTGGCAAATCTCTTTTAAACAGCAACAATTTAAGTCAAGTAAAAGAAAAATATAGAAAGAAGGGTGCTTGCCTGTTAGTGCGTTCTCTCTTAGAAGATAAGATGAACGTTCGCTTTATCAGATAGAGCTTGTTGTTGAAAATCCGTCCCACCTTCGTCGGCTGGACCTCGTCCCATAAATTAATGAGATCTGGTCGTCCCAACAAAAATAGGCTTTGAGGTTAATCTCTTCGTTTCTCCCTACCCGGGAGAAGTTTAATCAGTCAAAAAAAAAAAAAACTGACTGATATATCTGAATAAGCTTCTTTTGAGGCAGGAGCCCGTCTCAAAAGCAGGCACAGGCTAAGTCACCCTTCCCGGAAGTCCCTAGAGTCTAGTTTCCAATACTATGGAGTATTGATTGATTGATTAAGTCAGTCAGTCAGACTTTATTGCGGTCATTGACCAAAAATAAATAAATACAAAATATATCCATAAGAACAAAAGATACAGTATTTAAAAGCTTATCGGGCGATATTAATTTTCTAAAGTTCGTAATTTCCTTAGATTAATAGCTATGGCACAATATTTAGCCACCATTTCAGTTATGTGTGGTGTCTTGTCCGCAAGCAGGTAATTTACATAGAAAGCTTCGCTTCTCCCCGGTAAGTGGCTGATTAAAGGTGTAATTAACTGATGCCTAGATTCACAATAGTATGAACAATGGAAAAGGACGTGAGTTAGTGTCTCTATCTCACCATCACCACAAGGGCACTTTCTAGCAGAATAAGGTGTTTTATTGAATCTGCCTTCTAAAATTGCAGATGGTAGACAGTTGAATCTTGCCATTGTAAATGCCTTACGATGTTTCGGTAAGGATAAATTTGTTAAATATGGCATGGCAAGTTGAGGGTTGGCATTGTAGATGTGTTTTTTAACAAGCATCCAATGATGCTGTAAATCTATATCATTAATACGTAGTAAAATATGCTCCTTGGCTTTTATATATCCCATTTTCAGAATTTCAGAGATTGAAAGGCCTAGGTGAGTCAGTTTGCTGGTAATCATCTTATTCCATGGGGAGTGAAATTTGTCTTGTAATATCTGGGGTGCTAGGCCAATCGGGTTGAACGTCAATTTAAGCCATGTATTTATCCTGAGTATCCATACACGTGACTCTATAGAGGGGAGACCAGCTTCTAGTCTCAACATGAAGCTGGGAACACAGGTGGGTACTGCTAGAATGGACCTAAGAAAGATATTTTGAACTACTTCTAAAGACGTAAGTTTATCAGTAGTTAATACCTGGGAGCCATACAATAGTTGGGGAATTATTTTCGCTTTGAAAATTTTTATGGCTGCAATAGGGATTTGGCCTCCTTTATTATAATAAAAAGATAATAAAGCCTTCATGGTTCTTTTGGCATTTAAAACTACTTGTTTTACATGAAGAGACCACGAACCTGAGGCTTGGAAGGTCATTCCAAGATATTTATATGCATTTACTTGCTCAATTTGATGGTCATTTATACGCCAGGTATGTTTTATTCTTTTATTAGTGAAAATCAAAGCCTTTGATTTTTCGTAGTTAATTGATAGGGCTTCTTGTTTGCAAAATAGGGCTACTGAAGACAGCAAACGCCTGAGACCAACCTGGGTTCTTGAAATTAGGACGATGTCGTCAGCATATAACAAAATAGGTCTAGCAGTCTCCATTAAGATGGGCGAATGGGATGGTATTTGCGATAGTCTTTGGACTATTGGATTAATATATATATTAAATAGTAATGGAGCAAGGATACATCCTTGTTTAACCCCTTTATAGGTGGGAATGGGGTTCGTTAGTTGTCCATTATTACTGCATCTGACTCTAAGAGATGTATTTTTATATAAAGCTCGTATAAGAGACAATAAACGAGGGTCGATGTTAGACTTAGCAAGCTTATTCCAAAGCCTCTCTCTAGAGATTGAGTCAAATGCTGTTTTTAGATCTATGAAGGCAGTATACAGCTCTCTCCTAGATTCACTTTTGTATTTATTAACAAAGTGTTGGAGAGTCAGTGCATGATCTATAACTGAGCGGCCTGTCCTAAAACCAGCTTGTTCTGGGGCCAGTATTTCATTTTGCTCCGTCCATAAAATTAGTCTATCATAAAGGTGTGCCGAATATAATTTAGTGACGATGTTTAGAAGGCTGATAGGACAAAAATTTGCTGGTTCATGCCTCGAGCCTTTTTTATGGATTGGCACAATTATTGCAGTGCCCCAATCGCTAGGTATGTTCATTGAATCATCAATGTGCGTAAATAGAGCAGCAAGTAAGGGGGCCCACCAATCTAAATTTGATTTGAATAGTTTGGCTGGGATGTTATCCGAACCAGGGGCTTTGTTTACTTTTAGTTTGTTAATAAGTTCAACTATTTCGTTTACACTAACTGGATATCACTTATGGATACGTCGATCTCTCTGCAGTTACTATCTTGTTTATAGATTTTAGAAAAGTAGTTTTCCCATTCCTGTGGAGGAACATAACAACCCATATTGGGGCAAGATCTTGGCCAATTACATGTCACCATTTTCCAGAACAGATTTGAATTTTTTAGTTTGGAAGCATACAGAAGATGTTGCCAGGTTTGGTGAAGTCCTAATTTCTTTTTTTCTTTTATTAAATATTTAAATTGCTTTCGTTCTTCACAATAAACTTGTAGCGCCTCTAGATCTTGATTCTCTTTATACTCCTTATATTTTGAAATCAATAGTTGTTTTTTTTTGGACGCAGTCTTTATCAAACCATGTTTTGGAATTTGATATTACATTATTTGCTTTAGATTTAGATTTAGCAATTGTTAATATTAATGTTTTTAAAGAGGTCATTACTTGGTGGAAGGATTTTAGGACTGTTAGAGATTGAGTGGAGTTTTGTATTACATCCTTTAAAGCAAGTAAATCTGGGGCAATCAGTCTTTCCTTCATCTCACTCGCAATTTTAGGAACCCACTTGATTCTGCTTTTAGAAATCTCATATGAATCCCTAGAGAATGTTTGAGAATGGATTTGAGTTGGAGAGCAATTGTGATTTATTGTCATCATGATAGGGGAATGGTCGCTTTCAGGTCTATCAATACATTTAAAAATATTTATTAGATGATACAGTTCCTGAGAAACAATTGCTAGATCTATGACTGAAGCCCCTCTGGTTGATAGAAATGTAAATTCCCCTTCTCTATCATCGTTGGTACGGCCATTTAATAAAATTAAATTTAGTTCTGCGATCAATTGGGCGAGACAAAGTCCTGTATAAGATATGCCTTGGTCTTTAGATTGTCTGATGGATATGGTGTTTAAACCATCTAGAGAGGGGGGCACCAGCCGGAATTTAGCAAATAGAGCCTCATCTGATGAGCCCATTCTGGCATTGAAATCTCCTAGTAAGATGAGCTTTGCTTCCGGATATTGTGATGATAAATCTAAGAGGTAATTTTTTAACTTAGTAACGTTACTGCCACCCGATTGTTTGTCTTTCACTGGGGGTAAATATATATTGATCAATAATAGATGGTGAGGCTTCAATTTTAAACTAACAGCAAGAGCCAAATCCTCTAGAGGGTCAACAGGAGTAATTGTACAATATATCTCAGTAGAAATCAAAGTGCAGATACCGCCTTTCGGTCGGCCATCCCTTTTACTGGGAACAGCCTTAATATAATAAGCCATAAAGCCATCTAGATCCAAATCATTCGTTGACCAAGTTTCCTGTAGGCATACCATATGATGTTGTTTTAAAAAAGAGACATAAGAAGGGTCTGCAATTCTGGTTCTCCATCCCGCAATATTCCATGAGAGAAACTTTAGGGAAGAAATGGAGAAATTTGATTTTTGTCATTTTTTTGAATTACATGTAGATTTTGACGAAGAAGAATTAGGTCGAAAAGGACTTGGAAATTTTCCCACTGCATCTTTGTGTTCATCTTTATACACTATTTTAACATTTGGAACAATATGTGTTATAGTAGTGATTGGCTCACATTGTAGATAGATGTTCTTTAAGTCGCTTTCGTCAGTATTCACATTGGTTAGTGGATTAGAAACCTTGGGAGTTGTATGTTCTGAGTCGACAATTGGATTAAGCTCCGTTCTTCCTATATTCTCTTTTGTATAGTTCAACTCGTTTAGGGTAGATCTTAGCATATCCAATCTGGTTGTAATTTCATCTTGCGCCTCTATGGAAAGTGTGGTAAACGTGTCAAGGAGCATGCGTTCTTCAGGCAAAAATTGAATTTCATCATTAATCTTTTCTTTTCTTGTTTCTTGTATTTTATTTAGATCTTGTTGAGTTCTAGATGAGAAAAAGACGTCCGTTATAAGGCAGTCTTGCTGGACAGATGGATTAAGGCTCTTTTGGAGATTGTCTATTAATAGAGGGGGGAAAGCCCGATTGTTTTTAACATATGTCTCTAATTTTATCGGATCGGCTGTATTTTCAAAAACCCTTGTGACATTTAGGTTCAGAGATAGTAGCCGATCTTTTAATGCAAAGCAGCTTTTTGTCTTAGCTTCATCGTAAAATGTCACTATCGCTCTAGCATTATTATAGTTGAAAAATAAATATTCAATATTTGCAATGTCCCAAGAAAATATAGTTCCAGGCGCTATCTTAGACAGGATTTCCACAAGATGCGCACTTCTTTCCTTTTTGGTAAGCACGCCTTTTATTTTGGGATAATTAATGATGGCTAGCTTTTTTGGATTTAAAACCAGATCCCATGAATTTACTAGTCTCTTTAAAGGGAAGTTTGAATTTTCTGTTTGCTGTGGGGCTATTTGATTTAAAATGGCGTCCTTAGATTTAGGGTTAAGGGGTTGGTCCTGTTGACTGTCAGCTACAATCGGCTGTACCAAGGAAAGATCTGTCCTTGGTGATATACACTGGTTTGGAATCACTTTTTCTTTAGAAGTATCATTTATCAGACATTTCCTTTTCCTTTTCCTATTTTTCTTCTTGTTGATCGAAGCAGAGTTTATTGGTTCTATGAGCCTAAAAAGTTTATTGAAGTTCATCTGTCTTTTGATATGAATCTTAGAAGTTTTAATATTTTTGCTTTTTTTTGTTTGATTTGATTTATTATTTATATCTTTTTTCTTTCTTTTTTTCTTTGTAGGGAGATGCGATGTCTGGGTGCCTTGGGAAATTTTGCTGTTGACAATTGGCCTCATGTTTATTAATCCAGATTTAAGATGAGAGTCCATATTTATAATAAGATTTGTTAGCATTGTTAATAGAGAATTTGACTCATCCACGACTTTAAATAATTGACTTAGAGATTGCGTCAAAATTTGTGACCATTCTTGAGTCCTCCTAGATGATCTTGGGCTAGAGGTCATCGAGTTTTTTGTTTCCTTCTCATGAATCACGTTGCTTTGTTCTCTTCCAGTGTTGTCTTCCAGATAGAGCGAGGACTCCAAAGATGGCATTGAGGTGTAGTCTGTTAAGTGAGGCAATTTTGGCTCAGACTTCATTGAGGATTCCCGTAGTGGAATTAAATCTGGGTCATTTGGATAAGATCGGTCTGAGTTATGGTCTGGATAAAGTAAGTCCGTCAGAGCATCTCCTCCTAAAATCTCCGCCATTTCTTGCGCCAAAGAGGGGGATGCTCCCTTGGAGTTATGAGGTGAGTGGAAAAAATGGTTATTTAATGTCCATTCATTTGCATCTATTTTAGATGTATCATTTTTTGATGCCGCCTCATTCATTGGGGGGGCTTCCAGATGGTTTGTCAATTCATTTGGCTGGTAGTAATTTGTTATTTTTGATTGCTTCATTTTGCAAGGGAGAGTATGGTCAGAGATCAGTTGAAGTCCTAGGTCCTTATAATTTTTCCTTGTTAGGACCATTTTATTTATTTATTTATTTATTTTGATACTGTCACTTTAAATTTTGGGTTTGAGTAAAGGCTTAGCAGTATCAATCTCATCAACGCCAACTTACAGCAGTTAGAAACAGTTAAAATCACTTCTGCTTAGATTTTACTGACTGTTGAGCTTAAAAAGGAGAATACACTGAGCATTTAAAAACAACATTTGTCCAGTTAAAATATTTGGTTAACAGCTGAGTCTTCAAGAGATTACAGCTTGTAATTTACTCCCAGGCCGAGGGAAAGTTGGTGAGTTTTCAGCAAAACTGAGTAGGCTTAAACAAGTATCAAGGTCGGCTTTTCTTAGAAAATAGAGAGCTTCCTATGTAGGCTTTAATTATTAAAAGACGGGATAAACTTACTCAAAGTCCCGCTTGTCTTTTACAAGAGTAATTTGTTTGTTTTCCTGGGAGCTCCGTTTTTTATGACTTCATATGAGCTCCGCGGCCATCTTCTGCACCTGATTGATTCAGAGGATTTATATCCTGCCCTTCTGCTGTTAAAAACAGAGCTCAGCACAGCTTACAAATATAATAAAAACAATAAAAATACACAATCAATATAAAAACATAATAAAAACACAAAATAGCAACAAACATAAAGTAAGTTAGGGCAGCAGTACGGTTAACCATATACGATATATTTCAAAGATGTGGTGGGTGGAGAAAAACAAGAAGCCAAAATGTTAGGAAAAGGAGTCTTTCACAGCACATGCTCAGTTGTAAATACTGTTGCAGCAAGTTTTACAAGTTCCTCCAGTATTCCACTGGTGCAGGCACTCAGACATTCAAAGTATCTGTATGTTTCTTAGGTTTTATAAAAGCAGAGCTTTGCTTAACTCAAAATTTCTTCTCCCTCTGATCAACCACATCTACACAGGTTCCACTTCCATACTCAAAATGAAACTGGGCCTGGAAGTGTACAACAACCCCACACATACCTTGCTAATTAGATTACCAATGCTAGGATGTCTGTCTTATCGACTACTCTCCTGCTCTCCCCCCCCCCCCACCGGGCATCATGAAAGACCCAGTCCTGGACTCAGAAAGAAAATAAATACCTGGCCTCTTCAAAGTACTGATAAGCCTCTTGTTTTAATTAAAATAATAATTATAAGTTCTTGCTCTTATCACTAATGGGAGTTAATTATCTTGCATATGCTGCTGTTGCTTCTATGGCTGTAATGGAGTGAGGTTAAAGATAAGTGAAATGCAGATAGGAAAAAAACAACACAAAAGGCAGTAACACTTTCCTAAATGTAATACCATACCAACCACAACAAGATTCCTATGAGTAAGGCAGAAAACTCAGCATCCCACAACCAGTCAGGATTCATAACCAAAAACCCAAACTAAAAAAATCCTAGCAGACAGTCAGCCAAGGTCACAGAAATCCCCATGCAGCACAACCTGACCTGGGGACTGCAGTTAATGCAGAATGCTGCAGCACAATTGCTGACATGAGTGAGATCCTATCAGCACATAATACCTCTGCTGTGAAATCTGCATTGGTTGCTGATTTGCTACCAGGCCAAGTTAAAGCTGTGCTTTCCATGTTATGGATGCCACATAGTACTTGTTCTGCTCTTGTAAGAAATCAGTCCTGTAAAGTGGCAGCACCTACACTTTGGAACTCCTTGCCTATTGACATTAGGCAGACGCCTCTTTCACCACCTGCTAAAATCACTTTTCTTGAGGCAAGTCTCTCCAGGCATGTGGAAGCTATTGTGTTTTTAAATCTGTTTTTAACTCATTGTTCGTTTTATTATTTTGAATGTTTTTAAGTATCTGTCCTTAACTCTTCTGCCAATAATTTTATTGTTTTAATTCTTTCTGTAAACCACTTTGAGATTTTTTACAATAAAGCGGTATATAAATGTTGTAAATAAAAATAAATAAATGTTGGAGTCACTGTGGCCCTTGAGTCTCTTCCCACTTTTAGGAACCAAGGATACTGATTATACTGATTCAGGCCATTTCGTACCATGATTTCTTAAATGCAATACCATACCAACCACAACAAGATTCCTATGAGTAAGGCAGAAAACTAAGCATCTCACAACCAGTCAGGATTCCTAACGAAAAACCAAAAATATGATAAATGAAGAAATATTTATATAAGCATGACTATCAAATATATTTATTATTTACACAAATTGTAAAGATATTTATAGTGCAATCCTAAGTTTATTTATTCAGAAGCAAGTCCCAGTGTATTCAGTGGGGCTTGCTCAAATAGGGACAGAAATGCAACTTCAAGTGATAAGCAACTTCATTCACACAACCCAAAATTCCGAATCATGCCACTTTACGCTGTTTTGCAACTGTTTATACTTGTTTTTATGGTTATTGGATTTTAAATGGCTTTATTTCTTGTGAGCTGCCTTGGTTTCCAACCCTACCTCACAGGGTTGTTGGAAAGACTCCATACACGCACACGCACACACTGCAGATGTATAAATACATACAGCCCATATAATAGTTTATTGCCAAACCAGTTGGTCATTGCAGAAAAATCAGTATTAGTTTTAAAAAAATCAGTATTACTTTCCTACAGAATAAAAACTGTAATACCTAAGTAAGCCCTGCCTACTTGCTTTAAAATAGGACTGGGGGGGGTACAGAAAGAGTTAGAACACAAACACAATTCTTTTTTACATTCACTCCAAAGTCCCATTGATTTTCAGCACATTCATAACCGTTGGTAGCTGGGCCTCGGGACCTACTGAGGAGCGTGAGAGGCCGGACATGGTCAGGCCTTGGGGAAGTGAGAGGCCCTTTAGCAAGCAGGCTGCATCTGGGTACTAGGCCTAGTGCCGGTTAGGCCACTGGGGAAGTGCTAGGCCTCCTGGTCAGTTAGGCCACATTCCTACACCAAGGGGGGCTGGTGGCAGGGCCTTAGGCCTTGGGGCTGTAGAGCTTTGGGGGGTGATTTAGACCTCAGAAGGGCGCTAGGCCTTTAAGCTAGTCGGTAACATCCCAGTGCCAGGCCTTGGGCCTGTTTGGATGGTGTGGGCCCAGGACTTTGAGCCAATTTAAGCCACACAGGGGCTTGGGACTATCTCGTTGAGGGTTGTTGAGGTGCCAAGTTTGGGCTCGGTGGTCTGCTAGGGAGAGCAGCCAGAGCTAGTCCCCTATAGCCAACCTTGGAAATTAAAGATGCCACCTAAAAAAAGGCAGGGTGGGACAAAGAGAAAAGGCAAGGCCCTCAAGTCTGCAAATAAGCACCCCCCTATGGCCCCGGGAGATGGGGAAGAGAACAGGCCACCTTGGGTGGCCATCCGGGCCCGATTGGAAACTTGGGAGGGTGCTGCACCTCAGCAAGCTGCGCTTCCTGTATGGCTGGCACAGGCAGGATCACAGGGGCCATCAGCTAAACGATCTCGGGTGCAGGAGCAATGTGTGGCAAATAGGGTTAACAAGGCTGCTGTCGACTCCATTCTGGCTCGACTGGATGCAGTCGAGGCTGGGCCCAGCAGGGCCGATCTGAGGATGCCCAGCACAGAACCAGGAACAGCTTCCACTCTGCAGTTATCACGGGAGCCTACAGCAGATGGTTTTTCGGGTAAGTCTCCTTTGACCATGTGCCAATGGGGTTGGCCACAATGGAGCTGGCCCCCATGGGGGGTTCCCAGAGCTTGGAAGATTACTTTTAAAAAGTAATAAATTACAGTTACAATTACTTGGCCAAAAAAAGTAGTAATTACAGTTACAATTACAATTGCTCTGAAAGTAACTGATTACTTTACTTTTTCTCAAAAGTAATCACTACAATTACATTTCAGTTACTTTTTTAAAAAAAATGCCTACAAGGTGCTGGCCTTGGCTGCTTCACATCTAAGTAGCCTAAAACAATATTAAAACTAAACACACACACACAGCGGGTAGTAGAAGGGTTCAAATCCCCACATAGCCATGAAGCTCACTGGGTGACCTTGGGCCAGTCACTGCCTCTCATGAAAACCCTATTCATAGGGTCACCATAAGTCGGAATCAACTTGAAGGCAGTACATTTTTTTTATTTTGAAGATGATGATGATGATAACGGAGCATTTCAAATTAATTCTGTATAACAAGCATTCCATGCCAAGCTTGGAAAACCAAGGAGGAGGTATAAAATGCAGACAAAAATACTTTTGACAAAATGCCATTTATCCTTTATATCTATATCTATAATTAACTGAATGATGTATGTAAAGTATTTTTTATCTTTCCCTTTTTTATTAGTATTTTAGTACTACTGCTAAAGTTCTGATGAAAGAATCAAGCATTCATTAGCCAAATTCAAATGATTAGAACACATCACATAAATTCCACTGAAGTTGGAGTTTTTGCCATAGAAAAGGCAAAAAACACATACCCTATGATAGCCTAATAGACAATCAGAACTAATATAAAACCCTATTGCTTCCCATTTGCAAATGTTGCAAGATCTAAGGTAACTCTAGATCATGTGAGTTCAGGTGATGCATGTTATGTAAATTTGTATAGATATTAGCAGAGATTGTCAACAATCTGAGATGTGTGTGTGCCAATGTGTGCGTTTACCTAAGTGGCAGGCTTTTACCCTGCACTGAGATCACTGAGACTTAAGAGTAAAATAAGAAAAGCTATTTTATTTATAGAAATACATAGTAGATAGGAAAGGCATACCTAGTTCTAACTAACTTGGAGGCGCAACACTCAGGTTTGGGAGTTGCCCTCATGGCTCAGGAGGGAGAGAGCAGAGACAAAGGTGTCTCCTCTCTCTTGGATTACTTTATTGCTTAACTGCATTCTGTGTTTGCCTCTGTAATTCTCACTTTTTTTTACCCACTGTTTGAATGTCTTTTGGGAATGCCTACTGATTATTTGTTATCATTTTGGGCTGATTACCTTCAGGTATTATCTCACCAAAGTTGCATACACATGACAGATTTAAAGCACATTTCCACCACCACCCCAAAAAAAGAATCCTGGGAACTGTAGTTTGTTACGGGTGCTGGGAATTGTAGCTCTGTGAGGAGTAAACTACAGTCCCCAAGATTCTTGGGGAAAAGCCATGTGCTTACATGTATGGTGTCTACTGGGAGACTCTTACGGATTGATTCTATACTCCCAGAAGTAAATCCTATTTACTGCTATGGGAATTACTTCCAAGTAAGTATGCTTGGAATTGCAGCTTTTAGGTCATGCTTAATAGCCACCTTGTATCAAATTGAACAGTTTCCAATCAGATTTAAATACTAAGCACTTAAACTGGTCAGAGTGTCATTCCCTCTATTTCTGAAGCTCAGGCTGGAAGTGTTGTTGCTTATGTGGCCATGGTATCACCATCCATACCACACATAATAAGGAGTATCAGTGGGCAAGAGGGAACCCCAAGTGTTGCAGAATATTAAAAAGTGAGAGAGAAAACAGAAAGGGGATGACTCCCAAAACAGCCCAAATGAGTACTGAGCATGCTCTGTTATGGAATGCTCAGTGGCTGTGTGAGTGAGTGAGTGAAAGAGAGAGAGAGAGAGAGAGAGAGAGAGAGAGAGAGAGATGTCTCAGCTAACAGAAAATTATAGAACAGTAGAGTTGGAAGGAACCTTTAAGGTCATCGAGTCCACACCCCTGCTCAATGCAGGAATCCAAGTTAAAGCACACCTGACAGGTGGCTGTCCAGCTGCCTCTTGAATGCTTCCATTGTTGGAGAGCCCACCACTTCCCTAGGTAATTGGTTCCAATGTCATACTGCTCTAATGACTGACAGTCCTTTTTTGAGTGTTGAAAGGTGTTTCAAATAAAATTCTAACTTTTATAATAGTCCAGATTTTTTTAATGTCCATATGATTGATGGGCAGGCTGGAAAGAAAAATGACTCACTAAGGCTACATCCACACCAGACATTTATTCCACTTTAAACAGTCATGATCTCAGAATCCTGGGAAGTGTAATTTGTGAAGGGTCCTGAGAGTTGTTAGGAGACCCCAATTCCCCCCACAGAACTCCAGTCACAGAATTGTCTGAGAAGAGGGGCTGACTGTTAAACCACTCTGGACATTGGAGCTCTGTCGGGAGAATAGGAGTCTCCTAATAACACTCAGCACCCGTCACAAACTACACTTGCCAGGATTCTTTGGGGGAAGTCATGACTGTTTAAAGTGGCATAAATGTCTGGCGTGGGTGTGGCCAGAAGGTCATCCAGCGAGTTCATGGCTGTGGTAAGAATGTCCCAGCTGCACCCAGCATGGAACTACACTTTCAGCAGCAAATACCAGAAAACCAACTAAATGTGTGCTGTCAATGTGCAAAGCATTTGCTGGGGTGCATTTGGGTAGGTGAAGCAGGAGATAGATGGAAGGGGCTGTTTTCCATGCCTGCCACTTTACCAGTGCAATGCCCCATATTTTTCCTTATTGACCTCCATCAGCTAGGGGAAAGTGGCCAGGGAAGGGGTTGCAGATAAAAAGTTTCAGCAGCAAATTACCCCGTCTCATCACTTCTCCCTAACAAAATGCCCCCCACATCAGTAGCAGACACCAGCAGGGAAGTTCTTGTTTGAGTTGTAATTCAGCTCTCATTCTGTTAATTCCCAAACTACACCAGTTGTCATTTTGACCTACATGCATAGGGAGAAAGACAGTGTAAAGGGTGTGCACAAGGGGGAGGGGATGACAAAGGATTTAGGACTTAAAGATTTAATATTCCATGAGCAGAAAAAAATACCCTATGCAAATGTCTATATTATTGCAGAAAAGTTCAGTTCTACATATGTTTGCCATCTTTTCCTCAAGCACAACTGTTTTTGAGATAACAGTCTTATTCTCTCTTGCTCTTCACCAAAAAGCCATGTTAGTTGTCCAGTATGTGAAATGACTGCAAGTAGGTGCAGCCCAAGACATTTTGCTACTTGAAGCAGAAGAGCAAATGGTGCCCTGCCCCCAAGTCAAGGTCATAGTACCATAGCTTGAAAAGTTACGTTGGCATTTGAGGCAGAAAATCTCACAAGTACCTCTTCCTGACAGTAAATATACAACAACCAAAAATTAAAATAGCTAATAATTTGTTGCATGGTGCCCTAAATTAGTTGCTTGGGGTAGTCATCTCTTGCTGCCTAGTGAGAGTCGCTCTATGAGAGGCACATAACTGAAGCAAAACACACAAACAGAAGTATGAGACTGCACCTACCTCCTAGTCTCTTGCCAGTTCCCAATTTTCACTCTCTCTGGAGGGGTGCAAGGACAAACGGAGGGGATGCAAAGAGGATGCAAGGACAAGCGGAGGGGATGCAAAGAGAGTGCAGGGACAAGCGGAGGGGATGCAAAGAGGGTGCAAGGACAAGCGGAGGGGATGCAGAGAGGGTGCAAGGACAAGCGGAGGGGATGCAGAGAGGGTGCAAGGACAAGCAGAGGGGATGCAAAGAGGGTGCAAGGACAAGCGGAGGGGATGCAAAGAGGGTGCAAGGACAAGCGGAGGGGATGCAAAGAGAGTGCAAGGACAAGCAGAGGGGATGCAAAGATTGTGCAAGGACAAGCAGAGGGGATGCAAAGAGGGTGCAAGGACAAGCAGAGGGGATGCAAAGAGGGTGCAAGGACAAGCGGAAGGGATGCAAAGAGGGTGCAAGGACAAGCAGAGGGGATGCAAAGAGAGTGCAAGGACAAGCGGAGGGGATGCAGAGAGGGTGCAAGAACAAGCGGAGGGGACGCAAAGAGGGTGCAAGGACAAGCGGAGGGGATGCAAAGAGAGTGCAAGGACAAGCGGAGGGGACGCAAAGAGGGTGCAAGGACAAGCGGAGGGGATGCAAAGAGGGTGCAAGGACAAGCGGAGGAGATGCAAAGAGGGTGCAAGGACAAGTGGAGGAGATGCAAAGAGGGTGCAAGGACAAGCGGAGGGGATGCAAAGAGGGTGCAAGGACAAGCGGAGGGGATGCAAAGAGGGTGCAAGGACAAGCGGAGGGGATGCAAAGAGGGTGCAAGGACAAGCGGAGGGGGTGCAAGGACAAGCAGAGGAGATGCGAGGACAAGCAGGGGGTGCCAGGAAGAGCAGAGGGGGCGGGCGAGCAGGCTGAGGGAGGCAGGACGAGCTGGGGGAGGCAGGGAGAGTAGGCTGGAAAGGGTAACACATACACTCACCTCCACAGCTCTTCACTTCCATTCTGCTGCTTCTGCCTTCTACTCCTCCTTGCCCTCCAGCGCTGTCTGACTCTCCACTTCCTCCCTCGTGCCTTCATAGAGCACGAGGGAAGAGCTAAACAGCGCAGAAGCCCAGTTTGAGGCACATATCTTTCCTCCACCATTCCACCAATCACAGCAGCAGATGATTTCCCCTGCTTTCCCCCCCAGTAACGTCCAAATATAACGCAAAAAAGTTACATTTGCAGCTCAAAAGTAATGAAATTACCTCTCGTTCTGTTACATACAAAATGTAACAAAGTTACCCACTCGTTATGCAAAATAGTAACAAATTACAAGTAACTCGTTATTTCTAACGAGTTACTTCCAAGCTCTGGGGGTTCGCTATGGGGGACTGGGGCTGGCCTCGCCCTTTCCCCCCCAGCCAGGAACAGAAGTAGACCAGCAATCAGGGCCATTGCCTGGCTGGGGATAACTTGCCACACCAACAGTCTCTTTTATTAGGGGACAGGTTTGGCAGTCCTCTCCAGGAACATCGGTGGAGGGGGGACTCCGTCCTCCCTGTCCACCACTCTTCCTGCAGATGCAGCTGACCCTCTAGGTGCTGTCCAAGAGGGTGCTATATTGTTTGGGGAGACTTCAGCCCCCTTAGGTTTTCACCTACTTCCCGCTACCAAGGAAAAAAACTGGAAAGGGAAATATGTGGACCCCTTTTATATAGGGAGCCAGTCAGGAAGGATAAAGACAAGGGGGAGGATAAGGACTCGGACAAACCCAAGCGGCAGCACATAGAGTGCACCTGGGCCAACTGTCTGCCTGCGTATTTGACTTATATGGCAGTAGTGATGCAGAAGCAGCCACAAAGGGGCTCAATCCTGATTAAATATTTGGACATCATCTATCGCAACTACTCTGAGTTCGAAGGGGGAGCATGGCTCGCCTATGATGAGGTGTTTTGTATGAGGGCAGCTTCCGATGCTGCCCTCCCCTGGGATACGAAGGATGCTGACCGGTGGCTGCAGTTTATGTCACACTCCAGGCCTGTGGCTGGGGATAGGACAGACAGCGGCCACCTCGTGGCTAGACAGTCAGCAGCAACTCCTTCTTGTGAGCCTGCAGGGCAGGGGGTTCAATCCTGCCTGTTCTGCTGGGAGTTTACCTCCCATGGCTTCTGCTGTCGGTCCGTTGCAGATTCAGACACAAATGTGCAATGTGTGGGGCCCCCATGCTTATTCTAGTTGCCCCAGGGGCCAGCTTTACAGGAATGGTAACTGGGACACCGCTAGCCCAAAGAACAGGGACCTGCTGGGGCAGCTCAGGGAAAAGGGCCCCAGCCCAGTTAAGCTCCTGGAGCTCCAATGATTATTCAATTATTACTCCTTAGTTCAGGATGCACAGTTTTTGTTAGAAGTCTCCATGGTTGGTTTCCAGATCCCCCACTTCAGGAAGGGACCGCCATTTAGAGACAGAGCTACAGGTGCACTGCAATGCCTTCGGCTCTTTTGGTTTTGTAGTTATTTTCAACAAATTCTGGTGCCATAGCAGCTTGCCGCAGGGCTGGGCTCAGGCTGGGTTAACCCGAGACCTGACCTTCCTGGAATTTTTCCCATTGTCGTGGCAGTGCACCTCTAGCTAGACAGGTTGTGTGATTCCACAGTCCACTTTTGGTGTGACAACCTGGCTGAAGTACATGTCATCAACACCCTGTGTTCAAGAAACCCCAGTGTCATGTGCCTCGTGTGTGCTGCAGTGTCTCCTCTATAATATTCTGTTTCTGGCATGCCATGTTCCGGGTACTGATAACAGTATTGCTGATGCTCTATCACGGAACTAGATGGAGAGGTTTCACCAGCTGGTGCCATTTGCAAGGGCCCAGACGGACATGGTGCCCCCAGCATTATGGGAGATTGGAGGCTCAAGTCAGAAAGGGCCATAAGCCTGTCTGTTGCACCCAGCACTATGTCCAGCTATCAGAGAACAGGTAGGGAGCTATCAGTCTTCAGGAAAGCCAGGGGCTACGCCTACGATTGGCCCATCCCCGTGGAGCATCTTATTGAGTTCTGTGTAGAGGGCAGAAGCAGGGGCCTTTTGGTCAAGATCGAGGTAAACTCTCCAGCCTCGCCTTTCTAGCCAAGGTGCAGAGCTTCCAGGATTATTTGGGCAACTTCTGAGTTTGCTGAAAGTTGGAGGGCTGGACTTGCGAACACCCAGGCCCCCCAGATGCTCGCCTACCCTTTTCCCCAGAACCATTGCTTGGGCTACAGGGACAGTGGAAGGACTTACATTCTTCCCCCTTTGAGGCACTGCTATATCACAAGGCTGCCCTCACCCTGTTTTTGGGGCCTTCTGGATCGGGGAGGTGGTAGCAGGGTCTAAAACGGACCATTCCCTGCAGGCTCTATTGGTTTCTGACCTCACCTGGAAGGAGGAATGGACACATCTGCAACTGCGTTGGTCCAAGACCAACATTGTAAGGGATGCTTGATTGTAGTATCCCCCAATGGGAAGAACTCTGCCCAGTAACAGCCCTATGGTGCTTCATGACAGTTTGGGGGCTGCAGACCAGGTACCGATTTACACAAAGGGATGGCCAGCCCCTCACCAAATACCAGTTCTGGGCAGCAGCCAAGGCCATGCTTCGCAACATGGGTGTGGACACCAACAAACTTGGGATGCACTTCTCCCAGATAAGTGAGGCTTCTACAGCCGCCTACCTGGGTTTCTCGCAAGAGAGTCTGCTTGCAGTTGGCAGATGGCATTCTGACACCTACAAAGCTTATATTAGACCACTTACTGGGATCTGGAAAGCCAACTGTTGAATTGTTATTGTGCTTGTGCTAAGCTGATGTTTTTGACAGGCTGCTGGAAGGGAGCAGAGCGGGTGCACATCCTCCTCTGCGGCCACAGTATGGTATTCTGGGCAGGCTGCAGGTTGGTGAAGTCTCATTTTGGTATGCAGCTGGGGCTTAGTCAATGGGCCTCAGTGCAGTGGCTCAGCCACCGAGGGATGCGCTGGGATGGGCTCCTCCCCATGTTGTTCCAGCGGGCTTCAGATCAGGCTGTGCCCCAGTTTCTTGTCGTTCACCTCGGGGGAATGACCTGCATTTGTTGAAGGGCAAGGCCCTTATCTGGCAGGCTTGTTGTGACTTCCAGACCATTGGGCGGCACTGGCCGGGAGTACACTTAGTGTGGTCTGACATCCTAACAAGCAGGAAATGGAATTGCATTGGGGACCGCAGAGGGATAAATAGGACCCGCAAAAAAGTTAATAGGCAAATACAGAAGGCTGTGTGGGACTCTGGTGGTTTTGTTATTCATCATCCAGAGATAAGACATGATAAGCTGGAGCTATTCTTGCCAGACGGTGTTCACCTGACCAATGCAGGTAATGACATCCTGCTAGCAGACCTGCAGAAGGGCTTGCATGAGATTCTTCTCAGCTGTGGGGTAAAGGGAGACAAAGCTGAGGCTTGTCCCCTTTTGTGGCAAGGAAGTGCGGGAAAAGGTTAAAAGGGGAAGGACAACTAGGTGACACCTTTAGGCACCTTTGGGGATGACAGGTGGCTCTGGAGGCCTGCAGCTCAGGGCTATACGACCCGGGGGCAGAATATGGACTGCTTTTGGGGTCAACGTGCCTCATCCACTCAGAGTTTCAGGGCACCGAGGGGCGGTGACATGATTTGGCCCCCCTACACACCTTCAGGGTGTGGCTGGGGCAGGGGTTTGGCAGATTGGCAGGCCCTTGAGCCAACAAAAGTTGGTCGCCCTATAGCTGCAGCAGGCTTTGCCTGGGTCATCAGGATGCTCCCGCACTTAAGTTCCCCTCTGCAGGTTCATTATTTTAATTGAATTTGGTTTAATAAAAGTGGCCCATTATTTTAACCCAGCAGCTGTTGTCCGTGTCTTATTTCGGCCCTAGGCTGCAAAGCTCAGTCCTTATGCAGAGGTAAGCATTAGATTCAGACAAGTTCTGAATCCCAAGTCGAAGGGAGGTGCCTTAGAGCAATTTTTGGCTTGTCAGAGGTGAAGCAGGATCTATATGAGGCGGTACAGGTAAAAGCAGAGACACCACTTCGTGGTGTCTCAGTGATCCAGATGACACAAAATGCTGCAGACAAGTATCTAATAAAAGCAAAGCTAAATATCTTTAAGCTTCCCATATATGGAATAATGCTTGTGCAAGGTGATGAGGGAAGGGAGAACAAACAGCAGAGTGCAGAGAGAGCAAAGGGAGAGCTCAGTTGTGACTGACAAGTCAAGCTTGTTATCAGAGGGAATGATTTTATGTGGAAAGCAAATCCCTTTCAGTTCTTCCCATCCCTCAAACGAATATTAAAAAATGCCTAGCACAGAAGCCCTGGATCTATTCGTTTGCAATTTGGCAGGTTCATACCCATGGGCACCTCTCTTAAGTCTACCATTTTCAGACCAATTCCCCACAAAACACGTGGGGAGATTGTGATTCCTTTTTTACTCACACCGTAACTGTAATTATGTCCTTGCAGAAAAATTACTGCAGCCATCCAATTCTGACCCCAAATAAAAAAGTTAGACTACTTAAAAGCATTATAAAGGTGACCAGCAGAAAAATCCCAAGGCCAGTTGACTGTAATTTAGCCGGCTTTACCCACTTTTGAGAGGCAACTATGCCTGCAAATTTTATCCAATTCTGTCAAAAGGAAAGTAAGTTATAGCCATTAAAACACACACACAACCCAATAATGATTGGAGGCAGGATGAAGCAGACTCATTTGGACCCTGAGGCAAATCAGGCACTCTATAAAGTGCCTTTTACTGAGGTGGGGTATTTCCCAAAGTGCCGAATTGGGGTCAGATACAAAACCTGTAGTCAGTAGTCACCCCTATTATGATGTAAACTATATATAAATAAAAGGGGTGTCCTACTTTTTCTTTTAAACCCTTCGGGCATCTAGCCCCAGGACTATTGAAGACATTTTATAGAGCAGGTTTAAATTATGATTAGAAAGAATGTAAATTAAAGGGTTCTGTACTTCATATGTTTTGGGAGTATTTGTTCAATGTGATAATATAACTTGCAGTGCAGGCCTATACATGTCTACTCAGAAGTAAGTCTCACTGGGTTCACTGAGTCCTCCCAGGTAGGGATGGAGGAGATATTCAAGTCCATACATATTTAAAAGCAAATCTACCTAATTTGCACTTTCTGAAACAATATATGAACTGAAACACAGCCATCTTTAAAAATTCGCACTTCTTTGGGGATGGCATGGATATCTATGGTATGACAAAGTAAAAGTAAATGTAGACTTTAATAATCATTTTATAAGACGTCCTCTGTTGAAAATATGGAATAGATATAAACCAAGGTTTTATTCGAAAATACCATTATGTGTCTCAAGTCAAGAAGCGTTTTACAGAAGAGAAATGGCTGGAAAAGAGAAATGGTTAACTTATCAAGAACTATTAGAAAATGTACATGGAGAATATATAATGAAAGAGAGAGAACAACTGACAAAGGAAGGATATAGTTTTCAATGGTTTGCCTATTTACAATTGTTAGAAAGATATAAAATGGACAAGAAAATGTATGGGTTTGAAATAAGTAAATCTGATTTTGAAATAGGATTGTGCACAAATGATGAAAATATAATTGCGAAAATGTATAAACTCTTACTGAAAATGGATATGGATGAAGAACAAGTAAAAGAGTGTATGGTAAAGTGGGCAAAAAAATTTGGTTATAACATACAAATGGATCAATGGGAAAATATGTGGAAAAAAGGCTTGAGATTTACACTATGCTATAACCTTAAAGAAAATTTCTATAAAATGATGTACCGTTGGTCCATGACTCCAGAAAAGTTGTCAAAAATGTATAGTAATGTTTCTAATGTTTGTTGGAAATGTAAACAACAAGAAGGATCATTTTATCATATGTGGTGGCTGTGTAAAAAGGCAAAATCATTTTGGGCACAGATAGGTAGGAAGATGCAAAAAATTCTAAAGATAAATATTCAGTCAAAACCAGAATTTTTTTTATTGGGTTTTATGGATAAACAAATAGAAAAGAAATATGGAAGAATAATATTATATATGATTACGGCAGCAAGATTATTATATGCACAAAAGTGGAAAATGGAATCAACACCAACAATGGAAGAATGGCTATTGAAATTAATGGACTTAGTAGAAATGGATAAATTGACATGTCTACTTAGAGAAAAATCGACAGATACATTTCTTAAGGAATGGAAGCCTCTCTTAGACTTTTTGTTGAAAGATCAAAATAAAATGATGATATTGGGATTTGACGATTAACTAAGATAGCCTATGGAGAAAAGTGATCCTGTATGTATACATTAAGGGACAGGTTTGATATATATTATATACTTATAGCTGATCTGCGACAAATCGGAAGTCAACTATTTTATTTTTATTTTTTTTGTTGTATTGTTATGTTTTTTGACTTTGTTTTGTTTGTCTTTTGAAAAATTTGAATAAAAATGATTAAAAAAAAAAATTCGCACTTCTTTTAATTTTCCAGTGCAGGTCTCCAGCGAAGTAATGTATACCAAAGTGCATATACGAGGGTAAAGTGTGCATAAATATCTATATCTATATCTAATCTCAATCTCTATCTATCTATCTATCTATCTTGGAGAAAAGGATATACAAAATTAGGGGAAACTGGTATGCCAAAACGTGTGTATTAGGAGAAATTGCATACAACAATGTATGTATTAGGAGAAATTTGAAGTAAAATGCTGGTGAATTATCATGAGGCCTTTAGAAAAAAGCACACTGATGTGAAAATGTAGAGAACTGAATTTAAGATTGGGAAAATGAGAAACTGAGAGAAGCCAAAATTGACAGATTTGCCCATCCCTATTCCCAGGTAAGTGTGTACAGGATTCTCTACAGATTTGATTATACCATCAAGAAGGAATTATTTAAAGGGACACAGATTTTAGTGTTACATCTGGAATCAGAAGCAGGGCATTTATTGCTCATTCCTGGAAGACCAGGAGACATGTAGAGAGGTGAACATTAGGGAACATTCTCATATCAACAACAGCCAACCAACAACCAAAAACCTCAACCTCTCACTATACAAGATTAAGGTTCTTTTAAAGAGCGCTTTTATATTGATTTTCTGGAATGAAAAAGTCAATTCTATTTAAAATGTTAATTGAATAATTGTGGTTTGGCCTATTTTGGTGTTTCCTCTTTTTTTCCTAAATCAAATTGATTATATTCTAAGGGTTTGCAGTTATGTACATACTGTTATATTATTAAAAATGGGGGGGGGATAAAAACAAAATCTCCCAGTAAAACAAAGGCAAGTTTACTACTTGGTAACTTCCTCAACTGGGAGTACAAACGAGTCTTTAGTTCTGCTGACAGAGGCCATACATCTACAACCCCATTTTAAACATACAACTTCATCGTATTTGTCACAAGAAGAAAATCCTAATAACACATGCTACCATCTTTGGTTTGGACCCAAAGCAATCAAACCCACAGCTGTTCGAAGGTTGCATCGGTTCCTGTCCAGTCACTGGAAAAGCACTTCTCTTTTCATCTTTCCACTGACAGTCCTTAAACCCTGATTGAAGGGAGTGAACATACTATATATAGCTCTGTGTTTCATGAAAGTGCTGGATTGACAGTCTGCAAACTGATGTTCTTTGTTAAACTACAAAGGAGGAACAACAATGAACAGCTGCAGTACAAGCACCCCTCTGCCACCCCCAGTTCTGTGCCTCAGCCAGCCAGCCATGACTAAAGCAGACCTCCCCACAGGAAGCTCAACCTTGCTCAGGAGGACAGCATACAAATCACTCCCCTTGCTTTGCAGCATAAGATACCCTTTAAAAGGAAACTGAAAGCCACAGCTTGCAATGAAAATTTATCCTTTTACAATATTTGTAAGGGATTGGTTCCTGGTGTTTGCTTTTAAAATTCTGTTCACTTTCATCTCTGGATTTACAGTACAAACTCCAGGAAAACACATGGATTGTGTGAAGCTAGCAAAGCAGGCTGTATGAAGAGACAAATTCAGTTTTCCTCTTTGGCCATGAGATTAAAGTATGCTTGCTTTGGAAAGGACAAACCAAATAGGATCATACAGCTTCCACTGTTTGGACACTGACCTTCATAAAAGCTCTGTTTCCTTTCAAAATTATATTGGTTTCACAACACTTGAAATGCTACAGCTGCACCTGAATCATCATGGGAATTATGGAGAGTTGATAAGCATGCTGTGTTAGAGATCCTTACACACACACATACACAATTGCCTTGGTATTTTGGAGAGGGCAAAGTGTGTGGCTATTCCCAGGAGCTCTATTTCCTTGCAGAACCATGACTTGCTTGTAAAAGACCAAGGGCAGATGTACCTTATTTATTTCATATATCAGTGGCACCATTACCATCAGACCAAGGGGTATAAGTACAGTGCCCCCAAATAACTGGCAGTGGGCAGCAAGCATCAGTGTGCTACAAAGTGCTGCTCCTAGTACCTGCAGCCTGTCATTGCTTTACTTTAACTGTAAAACGTGGCCTGCCTGAACTCAGTGAGAGTGGCAGTCGAGTTCAGCCACTCAGATGTCACCTCTGGGGTTGCTAAACCAATGAGGGTGCCAGATAAGCGAGGGGGCCTTCAATATCTTTGCAATAGGCTCAGAGGTGGCATCTGAGCACCTGAGTTCACTGCCACTCTCATTGTGCTCTGGGGAAGTTAAGTTTTAAAGTAAAGTGGTAGCAGGCTCAGCTTCAGTAAGCTCACTTGCGAACCTGAGTTAGCTGTCCTGCTGTCTAGGTCTGCAAGTGTGGTAGAGAAACTGAGGTTGAGATACAAAACACATTTGCTGCAGAGTCTCAGGTTCTGGCATTCAGTAACGACATCATTGCCATAGGTCAGGGCCCAGAAACCCAGCAAAAGCATTTTCTCCCACAGAGCCATGTCCTTCATCTGGACTTACCTGCTGTTTTTGAACCCTGACATAGAAGCAGAAGTACTAATAAGTTTTCTGGGCAGCATCAGATTGTAAGCCACCCTGAGAACCTTTTGTTATGACGCAGCTTATACAAGCAGTCAATAAATAAACATAACATTGACTTCTAAACCCGTGGCAAGAATCCATCTACCGTGGCAACCCATCTACAATAATCCCCTAAATCTCAATCCAAATCACTGGCTGGCAGTGGCAGGGCTTGATGGAGCAGAATATCCACTACCACATCCACAGCCCCAATACTCATGGCCTTTGGGGGGAGAGGGAGAGGAAAGAGTGCCTCTTTGCTGTGTCAGCTGTTAGGCTGGTGCAGCGAAGAGACTCGTATTGGCTCTGTTTCCACCGTGTAACGCCAGCAGTGCTGAGTCAGAATCCAGTCTTACCCTGCCCCTGAAGCCCCCATTTCGGGAGTTTCTACTGGCTACTGTTGGTGAGGATCCCACTGGCAGTAGCACCCGCCCACCATTTGGGCAAATGCTCCTCACCAGCAGAGGCAGGTAGGTCTGGACCAAGGGATACCTCCCTTCATCCAAACTCCTCCAGCACAGCAGATCCTCCTGCCATTTGGAAAACTATATTATTATTACTACCAGAAACAGACATTTGGGTTATGCTGACACACCGCCCTGCCTAGAATGACCTATCAGCCTCTTCAGCATGAAGTTGAATCAAATTGAAAAGGAGACATATGGCTGGATCCAAACTTAGGCTGCAATCCAGTACATGTCCACTCAGAAGTAAGTTTCATTGGGTTTAATGGGTTATTCTCAGGTAAGTGTGTATTGGATTGCAGCCTAAGTTAGTTGAACTTAGTTCCTATTGAAATCAATGGGACAAGTTAATCATGACTTAACTTTTCAATGGGAACTAAGCTCAACTAACATACAGTGGATCCAATCCATAAATATTAAAGACAGATGAGCAGGAGGGATATGGGGAAAGGAAATATTTGAGGACTGAATCATGCAGAAGGATACTGCACTAAAGCTCCACCCCAGAAGCAGAGTTATTTTTCCTTTTTCTTTTGCTAAGATGAGGGCTAGAAACCTGTATTTTCAGAATAAAAGCTGATGTAACTTGAAGGCATGAAGTAGCGCACCCAGCCCTGATTATCAAACTGGAATGTCAGGCTGCAGACCCTTCTTTTAAATTCATGTTAAAAGCCCATCACGTTAGCAGTAATTCAGAAAGCAAATTTTACCTCATAAAACAAATCTACAAATCTGTATGTCCCTGCATTTCTTTATGACAGTTTGCATGACATCAGTTACAACAATTTTCCTCTCATCTAGCCACCGAGTCTTACCTGTCAAGAAGAAGTTCCAGAACTTCTTTTGTAGATGCAAAGCCCCTGTATGTTGACAGAAATATGCTGATATAGGTGAAGTCATTGTCCCCAAAAGCTGTTAGAAGGTTCTCCACAAGCTTCTCCAGAGTGCCAGCTTTTATTGTCCTGATCTTACATGTCTCATATTGGCTGATGGTATGACCTGGGGGCAGTTGGTCCCCTTCAACCTATACAACAAACAAGAAAAACAAAAGGGGAAATTAATCACCCCTACCAAGAAGGGAGTGGTTGTACTGAAATACTTTTCACAGGAGATACCCAGGAATAGTCTGAAGGCACACAGCACAGCTTTACTGATTACACTAAATAGGTCTGGCACTTCAAGATGTCTAGGTGGGAGATCCCCTGGGAACCATACAGAAGCCACTCTGAGCTCACAAGAGCAAGTGTAGGGAATAAATAATGACAGCAGAGCTTTTGAGCATTATTAAATTCTCAAAGATCTACTGATCAAGTGCTGGCTCTGGGTTTTGTGGAGTCCTTAGACAAAATGCCCTCAGCAGGTCTCCCTCTCTGACTTCGGTCCACCTCCTCCTCACTGCTCTCACCACGGGCTGTTCCCTTGCTCTCCCTCTGGGCTCAGTCTGTGCCACTGTCCAGATGAACAGGGCAAGAGGAGCAGAGGCTGCTGTTCTACCTTCTTGTTGCTCTCACCTGCTTGGAGAGGGCATGTGAACAGGCAGCAATACATAAAAGGTGAAGCAGTAAGACAAGGGTGCTCTGGGAGTTGGCAGTAGGCCCCCGAATGGGATGAAGGCCTTGTGAGGTGCCTGACAATGCTGACCCTTGAAGCCAGTCCATATCTGAACATTCAGTATACTGTCATATGCTATGACATGTATGGCATGAATATTTCAATAAAATGGAAAAATAGCCTACATATTACCAAAAACACATAATAGATAGCAGCCCCATGTCTGGTGCCTCTTCTGAAACCTGTAGTAATGTAGTGTATGACATGACATCCTCATTCCATGTGTTTCCCCATGTTGCAGCAGCCAATGATGTAGAGCAGGGGTGGGGAGCCTGTGGCCCTCCAGGTGTTGCTGAACTACAACTTTCATCATCCCTGGCCATTGGCCGTGTGGACTGGGGCTGATGGGAGTTGGAGTCCTATAGCATTTGGAAGGCCACCAGTTCCCATTCTTGATATACAGCCCGGTGGGGAAATACATGACATTGTGATGTCGCATCACACAGTTTGTGTTCTGGCGGACCTAGACCTTGGCTGCTGTTCTTGGCAATGGCCACGTGTTTTTAGTAAACGTAATAATGTAGTAATTTATGGGCTTAGTCCTGCTGAAAGACTATACGTTATTTTATTTTCACAACAGGAGGATTGGAAGTAAGCTTCCTCCACATATGCTCCAAAAATGTAACCAAACTTTTAAAGGAAAAAACCAGAATTGGCTGCACCAATGAAGATGAAGCCAAAATCAACACAGGCAACAAAAGCTTGACATAATATCAGTCTAAAACAGAAAAGTCTTGAAAGCACCCAACTGTAATGCTAAGCAAGTATGAACCTGGGCAGTCTTGGATGGGAGACCACCCAGAAACCTGAGATACCAATGTAACAAACAAGGTATTATTATTCAGATATTTTGTTGTTCTGTGGAATGGTGTTCTCTTTTGTTCACACATCTCACAAGGAACGGATGCCATATTTTGCAATTCCTGTTTTATTTTTGTTTAGCCGTTTGCCATGACCAAGACACATTTTTTAACTTCTTGAAATTGAAATTGAAACGTCAAGCTTTTCTAACTGTTTTAGCCTGCTGAGATTCTCATCCAAAAGTTACTAAAGTTAATGAACTGAATATCAAGGATTTCAGTGACTTTGGCAACCAGCCTTTGTAGAACTGACTATTACAGAGAAAGTGGGCCCTTTAGCAAATCACAGGGACAGGAGCACCCATTTTGACAAATGCAGGCACTTGCACAGAGGCCCATAATCAATTTGTACATGTGCAAAGGAATGATGTTATTGTCCTGCAGGAATCTGAAACTATTAAGCAGCCTCTTGTGTAAGAATCTCCTCCCGGTAACTAGGCATGGAAGCCGTTAGAGATGCTATTTCCCCCCTATTTTACTTTACACTCCAGATGGCTAACGTAGGGATCTGAATACAAGCGGATTAGAAAAAAATAAGAATGAATTAGTAACTTTGTTTTTAGGATGGCTGGAGAAGCCAGTCCTCCAAACTCAAGCATCTAACAAAATGCACTCAGAATCTTGCAGAACAACAGAGCTATGGAATCTGAAAATCTCAATATCAAGCTTATCTGCAGAGGTTTTTTTCTAATTCTCATCTCGCTCCTTGATCTTGACAAGAAGCTAGTTCTTTTTTACCAGTTTTGCTAAAACTGCAAACAATTATTGCATATTGTGTGCATTATTATTATACATATAATATTATATGCTTATATACTACAAGTTTCCTAAAGTGATCAGCCCATAAACAGATACATAAAACAATGCATAACTGTATAACATACTTACATATTCACACTAGTAAACTTATGCTGCAAAAAATATAGTGTCACATGGGCTGAATTCTTTTATAAGTATTAATACATAATTTTGGTGTATAATTTTGCATATAATTAGTCAGGCTTTTAAAAAAAGAAGTCAACACATGAGCAAAAGCACTTGATGCAAGAGGCAGTGTGATGCAGGCAAAGCTCAACTGAGGCTGTGTACACACTAATCACCAGATCAACGTGTTTCCATTACCCACATCTGGAGGAGGAACAGGTTGATCTGCCGATCAGTTGCAAAATCTTTTTGAAGCTGAATTTTTAAAAACACACTCTAGCTGTTCCTACCACGTTTTACAGTAAAAAGGGGCAGGGTTTGACTAGTGTTGTGTGCCCCTCTTTTCAGAAGAGAGAGGTGGAGACGCACTGGAACCGGAAGAACAGAGAATGTGTTTCTACCTTGAGTCAGAACTGCCAAATTTAATCTGACATTAAAAACGGATTCCTCCTTCATACCTAGAACAAAGTTGGGGCAGGTATGATCTGGCCCAACCATGTGAGCCAAAGTCACCAAAGCATCAAAGGTTAGTGGTAGGAGGTGGCCTCTATCCTCCTCTATTAAGAGGCTCAGTGTATATATGTGTGCATGTGTGTGGGTAAGAGAGGGAGAAAAAAAGTAACTGTGCAAGTATAGCGAGAATGTGTTTGTGTGATTATGACAGAGAAGAAAGGCTGTTCATAGAGAAGCTGACCTGACAAAGATATCATGTGGGCAGACATTTATATCAACAGCTATGCATGTGGTAGGGCCTTCATGCAACTCAAGTTTTCCAGCATGGTAGTTTCCACAGAGATAATGAGCAAACCAGTACTCTGTGTGGGAGTGGGAAGCGGAGAACAGGGGAGTGGAGAGGAAGAGAAAAAGGATGGATAGGTACTAAGAAGTTTGGGTGGGGAATATATGTGGTTTTTTTCCACTTCTTAATGTATCAAGCTATGCTAGAGATGATTATTTCATATGCACTATTTGGAATAGGAGGCATGTGTCAATCTCTCTTATCAGTAATGGTTTACACAAAGGGAAACATTATCAGGCAACATTTTTTAGCGATGAGGTCTATAAAACACTAGTGGTCTCCCAAGAGGAGTTTCATCACTTACATTTACACTATGAAAACCATCGATGATTATGGTACAGAGAGGGTATGCCAACTGAGGATGGCTCAATGACTTCATTGTTTATTCTTCTTCAGATCCTCTTACAGGATCAAAATGGAATGGGAAGTGTTTAGGCCTTTCTCATCACTGAGAAATACAGCCACTCTCTGACGGATCTCTCTGTCAAGATGAGGCTATCACATCACCAGCTGGTACAAAGGACTGTGGTCCTTTCTATTTCCATCCCACTAGCTTGTACCCAGCCTCAGCAGTTCTTAAGTGTAACACTGTCACAACCCACAGTTCTTTCCCCTGGCTATCTTCTTTTGCAACTAAGATTCTTCAGCCCTTTGCAAAAAATATTTTACTTTCTGCATGTAACTGCTGTAGCAAAAAGGAGGAAGGAGGAGTGCAGTAGACTGTGGTTTCCTCTCTATAAAAAGTGAATCAGAAAGGGGCACTCTATCACTTTGCCAGGTGGACATTAGGCATCAGTTTGCATTTTTTAAAAGTATTTTAATACTAATTTCTCCTAATTTACACATTTTTGTATGCAATTTTCCTTATACATGTTTTTGCACAACAGTTTCCCCTAATATATGCATTTTAAGGCACACTTTAGTATTCGTATTTTGCATGCAATACTGGGCTGAAGAACTGCATTACAAAATTTGGAGAAGTGGGAATTTCAAACGATTGGCTGCATTTCAGTTCGTGTATTGTTTTGGAAAGTGTGAATTAAGTGGATTCACCTTTAAATGTGTACTGAATCAAAGTTCTCCTCCATCCCCACTTCCAAGTAAACATGCAAAGGATTGCATACACACATCACCAAAAAGTCCTTCCTTGTGGCAGTGAAATCCTGGGTACAGCAGAGATGGAAGTCATCAGTGTGTCAGGTGTGATACATAGAATCCCCTTTGAGGCACAGGGTGTGTGCTCAATGAACTCTACTCAGAGAGGTAGGGTAGTAGTCAATGCTAATCCTACTCAGAGTAGACCCATTGAAGTTAATATGTATGACTGACTTAGGTTTATTAATTTCAGTGGGTCCACTCTGAGTAAATAGAGCCGGTGTGGTGTAGTGGTTAAGGTGTTGGACTACAACCTGGGAGACCAGGGTTCGAATCCCCACACAGTCATGAAGCTCACTGGGCGACCTTGGGCCAGTCACTACCTCTCAGCCTCAGAGGAAGGCAAAGGTAAACTCCCTCTGAATACCACTTACCATGAAAACCCTATTCGTAGGGTCGCCATAAGTCAGGATTGACTTGAAGGCAGTCCATTCATTCACTCTGAGTAAGACTTAACTGAATACAACCCATATACTGTAGCCACTCTAACAGGCTTAGTCCCTACTGCTTTGTTATCCGTGTGTGTGCGTGTGTGTTATGTGCCTTCAAGTTGATTACGACTTGATTACGACTTTTGATTATTACCATTACAACTTCATTTTTCTCTCGTCGTACATGAGAAGGAGCCACTATCAACTGAACCCATCCCCCATGTCTCTGCATATATCCCTTCAGCTTCTTAGCTCCACTACATGTTGCATATACTGATGTTTTTAAGAAAGGCCTTTCCCCTTTAGACTTCCTCCTTAGACATATGATGCATGAATCCTCAGGGCACAACCTTGAGGTATATTGGCATTTAGCAAACAATTATGAATGGGGAACAATTTATAATTATTTTTTCAGCTGAGGAATCAGGGAGGAATTATTTCAACAAGGTGATCGGTTTAAATGACAGAAAGTCACATTTAGAGAATACAACCCCCCCACAACTTCCTAATTTGTTAAGAACAGTACAGAAATAGAACCAGTAACCCAGTTTGTCAGTCTTCCTTAGAAGTTTTCATGAAAAAGGTTTTAAATATAATGTTTGTATATTAAAGGCTTACCATGAACGAGTAGCATGCTAGTGCGTGCTGCTAAATCATTCCCACTTTGCTCTTTCCTTCCTGGAGCTGGGAGCAACAAACCTTGGCTTACTGTGGCATGTGAATCAGCACTCATGGTTTATTCTTCTCCAAACAAACCATGATGTTAAACCAAGGTTTGTTCTTGACTTTCTGACTGTGGTTTGTTTGAGAGCAATGAATCACAAGCATTGGTTCACACACTGTGGTAAGCCAAAGCTTGTATTATTGCTCCTGGCTCAATAAAGGGAGGAACAAAATGGGAGCGATTCAGCAGTGTCCACTAGCATGCTGCTCTATTCACAGCAAGCCGTGGTGTATGGCTTGTTATGCTGTGTAAATGCAGAGAGAGTATCCTTTGAAGCAGAAGCCTACAGAGAACAATTCTTGGTGCCTCACCCTCAAGTCTATCATCATTTTTCATTCACTGACTTCCTAAAAGAACAATTAGATCATGCTATTAACAATCGTATTTTGTTCTAAACTCTGCTACTAATGCAAAAACCACAGCTATATTAAGGAAACATATTGCACAACTTGGGATCTATGAAACTGAAAGCAGGCCCGCAGCCATGTAACATATTGCCTGCCAAGTGCCTGACATCCCTGTTTTTGGAGTCCTAAGCAGGCAGCAAAACCAAGAGGTTCATCAACATATATGTGGGCTGCTGCCTTATGTGGCTATTTAGTGGATCACACTTTGTGCAGGCTGGATAGTGACTTAGACCAACCTGGTAATTCTCTATTTCCAGTTCTTTAAGCATTAACTCCAATTTAGTTATCTCTCTGTACAATTGGCTTTAACAATCAATTGTTCAAAATGCACTTTACTCTACATCCTATTTAGGGTCCTCCATATTGTCAGTATTTTGCAGGAGGAATTCAAGTGCATATTGGGAAATTCAGGGTTGTTCAATTAAAGTGGATTAAAGCACTCTGTCACCCTTGCGGAACTAATCCAATGTTAAAAAGAAACTGAATTTTTGTAGCTAGGAAAGTGATGACGAAATCCGTTGAAAAGTTTGGAACGAATCACTAATTGGCAAAAAAAACACCTTGTGGTTTAAGAACATACCTATAGCTAACAGATATTTCTATCAAACTTTAAAAAGCAGGGAAATTGTACAGCTATAGTGAATGCACTATAATAATAATAATAAAATTTTATTTCTAAGCCGCCTATCTGGCCGAATTAACGGCCACTCTAGACGGCGTACATAATAGGATAAAATACAACATATAAAATACAACATATAAGCAAAACATCAACTGTAATCAATCTAAAACCACCCACAAACTGCAACAAGATAGGGGAGCAGAAGACCTGACCTCCTCTCTGAGATACTGGACTGCCCTACAAATTTGTAAAAATGCAAACACAATTTGGGTTGGTCTTTCACAGTCCAATCCACTTCCTGTATAGCTTAAAAAAATGGTAACATGTGCCTCCATGCAGTCATGCTTAGGATAGGTGAACCTGACCATGAGGGAGGAGGAGAAAGGGGAGGGAGGGAGGGAGGGAGGGAGGAGGAGAGTGGAGAAGGGAAGGAAGGAAGAAAGGAGGGGAGGGGAGAGGGAGGAGAGGGGAGAAGGAGGGGATTGGAATGTGTGGGGGTAAGGGGGAAGCAGGGGGAAGGAAGGGGGAGGGGAGGGGCAGGAGGGAGGGTTTAGGAGGGAGGAGGAGAGGTGGGTAGGTTTGATCATTTGCATGCTTATTAAGTTCAATGGGATTTACTCCTGTGCAATCATGCTTAGGATAGGTGAAACTGACCTGAGCGGGAGGCAGGGAGGGGGAGAGAAGGGGAGGAAGGGTAGGGATAGGGACCAAGGAGGAGAGGAGGGAGAGGAGGACAGGAGGAGATTGCGTCAGTGGGCACTGGGCAGAGGGAAAGCCCCTTTCCTTTCCAAAAGGAAAATATTGTTAACAGTATCATTAATTTTGGGGGCTTCCCCCACCTTTTCATTCTACAGCAGACACATGGAGTCTCCCACCCAAATTTAAACCAAAGCTGTCCCTGGCCACATCCATACAAGACATTTTTTCCACTTTAAACAGACATGGCTTCTCCCAAAGAATCCTGAGAAGTGTAGTTTGTGAAGGGTGCTGAGTCGTTAGGAGACACCCTATTCCTCTCACAGAGCTACAATCACCAGAAGAGGGGCTAACTGTTAAACCACACTGGAGCTCTGTCAGGGAAATAGCAGTCTCCTAATAACTCTCAGCACCCTTCACAAACTACACTTCCCAGGATTCTTTGGGGGAAGCCATTACTGTTTAAAGTGGAAAAAATATCTGGGGTGGGTATGAGATTAGCCAAGCCAAACAGCTGTTAGTCTGGCTTTTAGAACACTGACAGTAGGTTCTTACTGAGCATGCCTGACACTATAATAGATTTCGATGTTAAATTTCTTAGATTAATTAAAAATCAGCCAGGCATTTTTTAAACTTTTAAACAGCAAAAGATGAAAGTCAAGAGTATGCGGCAAGGTCGGTAATAGGATTACAGGTACCCCATGAACATATTTGATTTTTAATTAATTTCAACAAATTATGAGCCCAGTGACAGACAAAAGTCCAACAGGGATCTGGATTTTTTCCCTGGTTTGAACTCTAGATTCTCTCTGAGTGTTTTGTACATTGCTTCGGCATGAAAACCTAGACAATTGTTAAGCAAGTATTTCTGAGTTCAGGACTATAAGTTTGATAAAATTTTATTTTGAAATGAGCTTATGGGAAGCAGCAGAATGGCATGGGTTTTTCTTTCAATTTAACATGGCAGAATGGGAAAAATCCATCCTGGCAATAGTATACAGCCACTCTCGTGGCTGTATAAGGAATGATTAAAGGCAAGCAAATCAGGATGAATGCTCAATAAAGACCAGATATAATCTATCCTTCACATAAGCATTGTGCAAGAAAATTAGGACAGTCAATAAATAGATCAACTGGAGGAGCCCTAAATTAATTAGTTCTGTTTTAAACCTCCCTCTTCCCAACAACTCATGGCAACTAACTACAATTAGAAATAAAACAACACAAACACATACCACCTAACTAAATTAAGATTATCCCACACCTGTCTAAACTTGGCTGTTCAACGCCAGGTCAAACAAGAATGTTCTACGGATCTTCCAGAAACTATCCAGGCTTGGACTTTGATGAATCTCTAGGGAAAGGAGTTCCAAAACTGTGGGGAGGCCAACAAGAATGCCTCTGCACATGTGTGCAAAACAACAACAACAACACAAACACATTTATCAGCAGCCAACGCCAGCATGCTAGAAATCATTTTAAGGAACTTCTGGGGTATAATTTTTTGTTTGAATTATTTCAGTAATTCTTCCTTCAGGTCTTTAAAGAGACTTGGCAGGCAACCATTCAATAACACTGACTTATGGAATAAGACACTGCGGGCTGAGTTAGCACGCTAACAGGAAATAGCTCAATCTGGATTCAATCAGAGACAGTCTCTTTTCTGACATGATCAAGATCCATGAAAAGAAAGAAGAGGTTTTGGGTTTTGCTTTCTGGCCAGCTGTCCGCATACTACAAAACTATACTGCTTTTCAAAGGGGTCTTCTGTAGCTGATGGGCAATTTTCCATAAGGAGCACATAGGGCTTATGGCCATATGATACCTACAGAGGTCAGGAGAGGTCATATAGGGAGACTTGGAGAGATGTTTTCAAAATATTATCCTCTTACATACACTTTCACGCTTTACCACTATTTTTTAAAAAGTACCACAGGATGTGCCCTTCACCTATGTGATTTTCTGCATTACCCATTCAATGTTAAAACAGATTTTGCTAATGCTGCAAGTAGCCATTTAAAATATCCCAGGGGAAATCTTTCAGGGAAATTTTAGTATAAACGTTTTGGCAGTAAAGGAATAACTGCAGCTTTCCTTAAAGGAATGTTTCCTTAAAGTACTTTTCTTAAAGTAACATAGACTCACAGAGATGAAGGGTACTCAAAGGTCATCTGGTCCTCCTGTATTACAAACGCAGGAAATTTGTTTATATAGCATTTCTGATAGGTCTCTGCTTATACGTTCTAACAAAAGAGAGGCCACCACTTTCTGAGAGTCTGTTCCACTGCTGAACAGCTTATACCATCAGTATGTTCTTCTTAATGTTTAGTTGAAACCCCCTTTCTTGTAATTTGATCCTGTTGGTTTGGGTCTTACTTTCTGAATCAACAACCACCAACATTTGCTCTACCCTCCATGTGACAACCCTGTAGTCAGACATCCTCTAGATGGGCTAGGTCTCCATCTGGCATCAGAGACCTTTACTCTTGAGGAGTTCGGGCCTGTAGTTGGGCACTCCTCCAGATGTGCTGGGTTCCAATTTGGTGTCGGAGGCAGCGCCTCTCCCTTGAGCTCAGGAGTTGTTTAGCCTTGATGTCAGAGGCCAAACATGACCCAGGTGCAGACAGCCTGTTTTGGACTTTGTCATAGGACCCTGGCCCTTCATCTTTAGATGGAGCCTGAGTCCAAGACTGGAGCTTCCTGGTCTTCGATGAGGACTCCCCTGGCTGGGACCTGACAATGATGCAAGGGTGTTTTCTGATAAGAATATACATGCCACTCAATTATATATAGCATTTATACCACATTTTTTAGCCAAAAAGGCTCTCAGAGTGTCTTAAAAAAACATTAAAACACTCTCTGCCCTCAGGCTTATAATCTAAAAAGACATGGCACATGAGGAAAAAGGAATGGGAAGGAGAAGGGAAAAGCAACCTCAAGAAGAAGTTCTGAAAGTTACAGTTCTGAAAGTTACAGCTGATATCGGTGGTGGTTCTGTCTGTCTTGGCCTATACAGAGTGACAGAGAGAACACTAATTGGCATTTGGAGGCCCTGGAGTCCCCCCCCCATGCCTACCAATATTCACTCCCTTTCTCTTCAAGTGACAGTGGGCTAAAAAGTGGCAGGGAAGAGGAGGTGAGACACACAAATAATGAGTGCACCACATAGTTCTTTGCATTACTTTAGAAAACTCCATGGTGCATTGTCACTGACTTAGCCAGATTGAAAAGAGAGGTGACACATATTATTTTTGATTCAGCCAATTGCTCCACATGAAGTGAGAGCAGAGCTTGGAAGTAACTTGTTAGAAATAACGAGTTATTTGTAATTCGTTCGTTTTTTGCGTAACGAGTGAGTAACTTCGTTACATTTTGCTTGTAACAGAACGAGTGGTAATTTTATTACTTTTCAGCTGTAACTATAATGTTTCCCACGTTACATTTGGACGTTATGGGGGGGGGGACAGGGGAAGTCTGCTCCTGTGTTTGGTGGACAAAAGACATGTGCCTCGCAATAGGGTTCTGTGCAGTGTTGCTCTTCCCTCATGCTCTGTATTAGGAGGCATGAGGGAGGAAGTGGAGAGTCAGACTGCGCCAGAGGGCAAGAAAGGAGAAGGCAGAAGCAGATGAGCTGAGGTTAGTGATGATGGTGTGTGTGTGCACTCCCACTGCTTGTCCTGCCACCCCCTTCCCGCCTGTCGCTGCCTCTGCCGCCACCTGTCACTGGCTCTCACCACCACCGCCACCGGTCGCTGGCTCTCCCCCGCCACCGCCACTGGCTCTCCCCCCAGCCGCCTGTTGCTGGTGTCTGTCGCTGCCTCCCATGATGTGTGGATCAGCTTTCACTGCTACCTTCAGTTTTTAAGGCTACATACTGTCTTTGGAAGTAAGTCCTAAACTAGTTTACCACCTCAGGAAACCTGGTCATGACTGAGCTACAAGCCTTGCAAGCTCCTTTCATGTGTAAAGCACAGATAATTTCTCTGTCCCAGCAGTATTGTACGGGTTCCTGTTTGAGAAGCACTATTTAAGGGTTGCGTCTAGAAGTGGTTTCTGTGTAAAATGAAGCTCCGCCTATGGAAAGCAGACTTCAAAATACCTGGACAGCAGCCCAAACCTAAATGGTGTTCCCCCCCTCCCCCAGGACTGGCCTCCTGTTCCCTCCTGGTAGTCTGTTTGGATATTGTTGGCCTTGCACAAGATTCACTTCTTAGGATGCAGCATGTGCTGTCTTTGTCCTTTCCAGAAAAATAAGAAAGTGTAACGGTGCCATTAATAGACTTTTCTCACTCTTAAAAGAGCCTCATCCAATTCCTTTAAATCTACCACATGCATTTCATTGTCAACTTGAGGTGGTTGTTGTGCAAAATAAGTGATTCATAAGGGGGGGGAGAAATAAAGTTGGTATGAAACTACAACTCTCTATTTTTATTAATTCATGCAATGCCAGTTTTCCTGGGAAGTGATTCAACTGCCTTGCAAGGCAGCCTTTCTGTTATCAATATTCCTCTGCAACGTGCTGCTGCAGAACAGAGCTGGACACATCTGAGGTCCTGTTCTCTGTTCACAGTTGTGACAGCAAACCCCTATAGATTATCCCCCAAAATAAGCAATTGAAAGAAAACATTAACCACAGTCTTTAGTCAGTTTACAGAGATCTCTTTCAGGATAAGTCGTTGCAGACACATTCCCCTGTTGGCGCACTTTATTCCTGATTGAAACCTCCTGAAAACTATCAACAGAACACTGCAGCATCACTATTTGGCTGAATAAAATCTTTGAATAGCATTTCCAAGAAGCTCAACATTTTGCAGAAATACAAACTACTGGAGCAGTGTTCAGCTTTTTTTTGGTTACATCTACAAAGCTTAGAATATTGCACTAACAGTGCAATCCTCTGTGTGCTTATTCAGATGGACTAAATTCAGTGGAACTCCCTGGCTGTTATTATTTATTTAATTAAATGTATTAGTCGCTCTTCTTCACAATAGTGAATCCTAAGCAGCTTACAATCAAAAAATTATATTGAGATTGGAATGCCGCCTGAAAGAGCACAGCTCTTGTGACTGGGAAAGGGTTCTAGAGCATTTGGTTTGCATGCAAAATATGTCAGGGTCAGTCCCTGCATTTTTAGATAGGGCTAGGAAACACCCATATCTGAAAGCCTGGAGATGCACTTTGAGCCAGGACACATAATACTGAACTAGATGGACCAGTGGCCTCACTCAGTTTAAGGCAGTTTTGCTATGTACCCAAGACTAAAACAAGTTTTGCGGGCAGAAAATACAAATTCTGTATTTGGAATCCGTTAAAAAACTGGGAGATGATTCATACATACATGGAGAGGGGTAGGCAGAATATAGACTTTTGGGTTTGTTATCTGAGGTGGGGGGGCTCTTTGCCAGTTGGGTGGAATATATTTCTTAAGGTATTGTGCCAATCCAGAATTCCCCAGACTTGATTATAATAATCTGATACATGTGCAGGTAATACAGCAAGTGCACCAAATGTCAGATAAGGGGCCAGATACACCCATTGGTGCTGGGGTTATCAGGAGGCTTCAGCCATCTTTTCTAGTATGAAATGAATACCTCTTGGCTCATCATGGTAAACTAGAAGTGGGCAGACATTGCACCCACTTCTCACTTGAGGATCTGTCACCAAAGGAAACCAGTGCCTTCTTAGTTCTCTCACGAAGCCAATCTGGCCCTCCAGCTGGTGCCCATTCCTGTCATGAAACAGCTTCTCTTCATGCTCAACTAGTAACTGACCAGGTCTGCAGACATTCTTTTTATTCCTTGAGGCAATGCCTGCAGCTATATTCTCCACCATACTGTATGGGTTGACCGTCAGCCATCCTTGAGGACCATAAAGGTACCATCTTGTCCCCCATACTGTTTAACATCTATACGAAGCCCTTGAGATTTGGGGCAAGGTGTCAGCAGTACGCTGATGATACCCAGCTCTATTTCTCTGTAACATCTGAATCAGGAGAGGCTGTGCAAGGCCTGGACTAGTTCCTGGACTCTGTGGTGGGCTGGTTGAGGGCAAATCAACTAAGTCTGAACCTAGCAAAACAGACACGCTGTGGATTGGTGGTTCCCAAGTTTGGATAATTGGTCAGTTGCCTGCTTTGGATGGGGTTGTACTCCCTATGAAAGAGCAGGTCATAGTCTGGGGGTACTCCTGAATCCATCTTTGTCACTAGAGGCCCAGGTGACCTCCATGGCTAGCAGTGCCTTTTACCAGCTTTGGATGGTAAGACAGGTGTGGCAGTTTCTGGACAGGGATAGCCTGACCACTGTTGTCCATGCACTGATGACCTCCAGATTGGATTACTGTAATGCACTCCATGTGGGGCTACCCTTGAGGTTGGTTCGGAAGCTGCACCTGGTGCAAAATGCAGCAGCGAGACTGCTCACTAGAGCAGGGTGTCACCAACATGTCACTCCACTACTGAAAGAATTGCACTGGCTGCCTATTTGCTACTGGGCTAAGGTTAAGGTTCTAGTTGTGGTGTACAAAGCCCTATACAGCTTAGGACCAGGATACCTGAAAGACCGTCTTATCCCTTATATACCCAGTCGATCACTGCACTTTGCAGGTGAAGGCCTCCTGCAGATACCATCTTACCAGGAGATCTGTTCCGCACAACATAGGAAATTGATCTTTAGTGTAGTGGCGCCTACCCTTTGGAATTCCCTCCCCTTAAATATTGTTGTTGTTATGTGCCTTCGTTGATTACAACTTATGGCAACTGTATGAATCAATGACCTCCAATAGCATCTGTCATGAACCACCTGTTCAGTTCTTGTAAGTTCAGGTCTGTGGCTTCCTTTATGGAATCAATCCATCTCTTGTTTGGCTTTCCTCTTTTTCTACTCCCTTCTGTTTTCCCCAGCATTATTGTCTTTTCTAGTGAATCCTGTCTTCTCAGTATGTGTCCAAAGTATGATAACCTCAGTTTCATCATTTTAGCTTCTAGTGACAGTTCTGATTTAATTTGTTCTAACAACCAATTATTTGTCTTTTTTGCAGTCCATGGTATCCGCAAAGCTCTCCTCCAGCACCACATTTCAAATGCGTTGATTTTTCTCTTATCCGCTTTTTTCACTGTCCAACTTTCACATCCATACATAGAGATCGGGAATACCATGGTCTGAATGATCCTGACTTTGGTGTTCAGTGATACGTCATTGCATTTGAGGACCTTTTCTAGTTCTCTCATAGCTGCCCTCCCCAGTCCTAGCCTTCTTCTGATTTCTTGACTATTGTCTCTATTTTGGTTAATGACTGTGCCGAGGTATTGATAATCCTTGACAAGTTCAAAGTCCTCATTGTCAACTTTAAAATTACATAAATCTTTTGTTGACATTATTTTAGTCTTCTTGATGTTCAGCTGTAGTTCTGCTTTTGTGCTTTCCTCTTTAACTTTCATTATCATCATGATCTGTGGGTGGGTAGGAAGCGACAAGGGAGGAGGTGGAGAGTGAGACAGGGTGGAGTGGAGAAAACAACTGTTTTAAAAAATGGAGTGGAGGGGAAAAGGAACCAGAGGGCAAGAACATGGATAAAGGAGGAGGAGGAGGAAGAAGCAGAATGGAGATAAAGGACTGTGGAGGTGAAAGATGACAATGTGTCTCTAGCTACTGTGCTGCATTTGCAGTTTTTTAACTTTTTTGCATCTAAGGGGAAAATGTTTGCTTGGATAAGTGTCCCTTAGTTGGTGGCAGGGCAGGATCCGGGAAGTGGTTAAGTGAGAGAGATTATGCTTGCTGGCTGAGGGGGGGGGTTGCACTTGATTTGACATGTAAAGATCTGAGTAGTGGCCTCTGCCTCCCTTCCCACCTCGCTTACCAGTGGAGAGCCCACCACTGCTATCTTATGGATAAAAAGAATTATTCTACTACCCCCTGTATGTGTGTGTTTATTTTTAATGTTGTTTTAGGCTACTTAGATGTGCAGCAGCCAAGGCCAGCACATTGATACCATTGACCATGGTATCCTTCTGGGCTGACTTGGTGAGATGGGTATTGGAGGCACTGTTTTACAGTGGTTCCAATCCTATCTCCAGAGTCGCTCTCAGAGAATAGCACTGAGTTGACTGTCTTTCAGCCCCCTGGCAGCTGTGCTGTGGGGTGCCGCAGGGTACCATCTTGTCCCCCATGCTGTTTAACATCTGTATGAAGCCCTTTGGGAGCAGTCATCAGGAGCTTTGGGGCGAGGTGTCAGCAATATGCAGATGATACCCAGCTCTATTTCTCCGTAACATCTGAATTGGGAAAGGCCATGCAAACCCTGGACCGCTGCCTGGACGCGGTGGTAGGCTGAATGAGAGCCAATAAACTTAGTCTCCATCCTAGCAAGACAGAGGCGCTATGGGTTGGTGGTTCATAATTGGTCAGTTGCCTGCTTTGGACGGGGTCGTACTCCCTCTGAAAGAGCAGGTCTGTAGCCTGAGGGTGCTCCTGGATCCATCTTTGTCACTAGAGGCCCAGGTGAGCTCTGTGGCTAGGAGCGCCTTTTACCAGCTTCGGCTGGTGAGACAGCTGTGGCCGTTTCTGGACCAGGATAACCTGACCACTGTTGTCCACGCACTGGTAATCTCCAGGCTGGATTACTGTAATGCGCTCTATGTGTGGCATGCGCTCTATGTGTGGCTGCCCTTGAGGTTGGTCTGGAAGCTGCAGCTGGTGCAAAATGCAGCAGCAAGACTGCTCACTGGGGCAGGGTATCACCAACATGTCACCCCTCTACTGAAAGAATTGCACTGGCTGCCCATTTGCTACCGGGCCAAGTTTGAGGTTCTAGTTTTGGAGTACAAAGCCCTATACAGCTTGGGACCAGGATACCTGAAATACTGTCTTACCCCTTATATACCCAGCCGATCACTGCGCTCTGCAGGTGAGGGCCTCCTGCAGATACCATCTTATCAGGAGGTTCGTTCTGCACAATATAGGAAATGGACCTTTAGTGTTGTGGCACCTACCCTGTGGAATTCCCCCCCTTTGAATATTAGGCAGGCGCCATCTCTGCTATCTTTTCGATGCCTTTTGAAGACTTTCCTCTTTCAACAAGCCTTTTAGGTTGAGACCCATCCCAGTCTGCGTCTGTGTTGGAATTGCTTAATATGTGTTTTAACAATGCTTTTAACCCTTTTAAAAAGTTTTTTTAAATGTTTTTAACGCTGTTTTGTTGTAATGTATTTTAAGGTCTGTTTTTATGATGTTTTAAAGTGTTTTTGATGCTTTGTTTGCCGCCCTGGGCTCCTGCTGGGAGGAAGGGCGGGATACAAATTAAATAATAAATAAATAGAATAAATAAATAAACATCCTGTGCTCACAGTAGTCAACCAGATGCCCATGGGAAACCTGCAAGCAGGACCTGAGAGCAAAAGCCCTCTCCCCTCCTGTAGCTTCCGGCAACTGGTTTTCAGAAGCATCCTGCCTCTGACTATGGAGGCAGAGCACAGCCATCATGGCTAGTAGGCACTGATAGCTTTGTCCTCCATGAATTTTTCTAATCCTCTTTTAAAGCCATCCAAGTTGGTGGCTATCACCGCATCTTGTGGGAGTGAATCCCACAATTTAACTATGCACTGCGTGAAGAAGTACTTTTGTCTGTCCTGAATCTTCTAACATTCAGCTTCATTGAATGTCCACGGGTTCTTATGTTATGTGAGAGGGAGAAAAACTTTTCTCTATCCACTTTCTCCACGCCATGCATAATTTTATACACTTCTGTCATGCTGCCTCTGACCTGCCTTTTCTCTAAACTAAAAAGCCTCAAATGCTGCAACCTTTCCTCGTAAGGGAGTCGCTCCATCCCCTTGATCATTCTGGTTGCCCTCTTCTGAGCCTTTTCCAAATCTCAGGAAAGGAAGTGGAATGCTTGATGGGACATGGCTTTATAAAAATATGTGGTTCACACCTTAATTCATACAAAAGTGCCATCATAATTGCAACATTTTCTTTTGTGACCTTAATAAATAAAAAAAGGTATTGAGAAGAACATTTAAGTTAGCCACATGTTTCTCAGCTTTTTAAAAAACAGCCAATATGATTACAATTGTTTTTAAAGAAATAATTGTTTTTAAAAGCAACCATAATAATTAAAAAATTTGAAAGCCTTATTTTTCCAACACATTGTTTTTGTCAGTTTTCCAGAAGAAAATGGTCACACTCTAAGATTTTATTCTTCTAGAAGTTCTTGTAGGTTGGTGGGAATCTCTTGCTCCATGAAACAACGCCCTTCAGTCTGCTCATGGGATTCCTAGTAACCGGTATGCCCATGGTTGAGAAAGGTTGCTTTCCCACCCTCATCTAATCTACTTTGACTCTTGTTCTGATTTTCCATATTTTTGGCTGTCATAACAAATCCAAAAAGGCTTCCAAGGTCTGGCTCTTCCTGAGGCAAGAAAAAAGTAGTTTTATAAGAGTTCATTATAACCTTAGAAACGTGGGTTCTCCACTGGTTTAAAGCTTCTTTCTTTTTGATTTGACTCTGTATTACCATATACTTACACTACATCCAAGCATTACAGCTTTTCTATTTGCGACTAAAAGGAATTCAATGGCTACTGTAATTTATATCTGCAGAGCTGAAAGACGCCATCTATATATAGTGGGACAATTAATGCATAGGGAGGGCATTTGCTTAAACATCTTTTGATGTCACAGCACCTTAAGGTTTCCTTAGAGCTAACAAAGGGAGAGTTGCCACCATTAAATTTTCCTTTGTGAGCCTAATAAATAAAAAAGGGTGTAAAGAACATTTACTTTACTTTAGCCATGTGTTTCCCAGATTTTTTTTTATGATTGCTCCTCCCAGTGAATTGTAGTTCTGTGAGAGGACTAGGGGTCTCAAAGGAAGACTTCACAGTATACTTATTATTCTTTCTGGAGGGTCATGACTATTAAATTTATTTTATTTTATTTATTTATTTAATTACATTTCTAAACCGCCCTATAGCAATAAGCTCTCAGGGCGGTGTACAACAAGATAAAACCACAATTAAAATACAAAAATAAAATTGGTATAAAACAAATATAAATTTGTGATCTAGACAAGCCCTGTTTAAAATCAGGCTTGACAAGCAGCCAGTATTCAGACCAACAAATACAATTAACACATATCAGTACTGAGGTCTGAAAAGCCAGTCAGTTTCAGATTCTGCCCAGGTTTTGCTACTTCTCTTTCCAAAGGACTGGTACTCTTGAAATAAAAAATAGTCGGCCCTAATTAGAAGGGAAAGGAGCTGGTATAGCACAGTGGGGAGGGGAGCCTGGCTGGGAGTCCAGGGTCTGTGAGTTCATATCCCCGCTCATGTCTCCTGGGTGTAAAGGGCCAGCTAAAGATCACCCCCACAGGGAGTGGCTCAGGGGTTACGTGCCCTGCCCCCTGTGCAGCTGTGGGCAAGCTGCATAGTCCCAAGGAGCCCAGTTGCCCCCCAGCTGGCAGTTGTGGACAAGGAAGGGGCTGACATGTGCAGCTGTGGCAAGCTGAGCAGGTCCTAGCCAGCTGGGGAGGACTAGCCTCAGAGGGAGGCAATGGTAAACCTCCTCTGAATACCGCTTACCCTATTCGTAGGGTAGCCACAAGTCAGGATCAACTTGAAGGCAGTTCATTTTATTTTCATATATATATCTAAGAACAGTTTAAAACATTTTACCATGTCCTCTGGACAGTTTACAAAAATCCCCCTCACAGTTAAGAGGTAGCACTCAGCCAGGCCAACTCAAGACATTTTGGTGCTTTATATGGAAAATACAAATACACACACACAGTAAAAGTGGTAAAAAAGTTAATAACTGATCATTTGTTGACCTACATTGCCACCAGAGGCAGCTGCCTCAATCTGCCTCATGATAAGGGTATGCCTAGTAGCACTCAGAAGTAAAAATTGTATGTATCTCTTCCTCTGAGAAAGGGGTGAGAAGCTTCTAGTTCCTGAGGTACTTCTGTGTGGTCTGCAAGCTCATCTTAGAAGCTGGAGAATTGAATTCCAGCTTTCATTTTTAATCCAACATAAATACATTATATGTGCATTTTCTCAGAGCTCCATACCTGTGTGAGTTTCTGCAAGACCTGCTCCCTGCATTTCTGGCTGATTTCCACCTGGCCTGGAAGGGTGGGGCCCTGTCTCTCTCCAGCTGCAAAAGCAGCAACTGCTGAAGGGGCCAGAGACCATCTACCTGTGTGAGTTTCTGCAAGACCTGCTCCCTGCATTTCTGGCTGATTTCCACCTGGCCTGGAAGGGTGGGGCCCTGTCTCTCTCCAGCTGCAAAAGCAGCAACTGCTGAAGGGGCCAGAGACCATCTACCTGTGTGAGTTTCTGCAAGACCTGCTCCCTGCATTTCTGGCTGATTTCCACCTGGCCTGGAAGGGCGGGGCCCTGTCTCTCTCCAGCTACAAAAGCAGCAACTGCTGAAGGGGCCAGAGACCATCTACCTGTGTGAGTTTCTGCAAGACCTGCTCCCTGCATTTCTGGCTGATTTCCACCTGGCCTGGAAGGGCGGGGCCCTGTCTCTCTCCAGCTGCAAAAGCAGCAACTGCTGAAGGGGCCAGAGACCATCTACCTGTGTGAGTTTCTGCAAGACCTGCTCCCTGCATTTCTGGCTGATTTCCACCTGGCCTGGAAGGGCGGGGCCCTGTCTCTCTCCAGCTACAAAAGCAGCAACTGCTGAAGGGGCCAGAGACCATCTACCTGTGTGAGTTTCTGCAAGACCTGCTCCCTGCATTTCTGGCTGATTTCCACCTGGCCTGGAAGGGTGGGGCCCTGTCTCTCTCCAGCTGCAAAAGCAGCAACTGCTGAAGAGGCCAGAGACCATCTACCTGTGTGAGTTTCTGCAAGACCTGCTCCCTGCATTTCTGGCTGATTTCCACCTGGCCTGGAAGGGTGGGGCCCTGTCTCTCTCCAGCTGCAAAAGCAGCAACTGCTGAAGAGGCCAGAGACCATCTACCTGTGTGAGTTTCTGCAAGACCTGCTCCCTGCATTTCTGGCTGATTTCCACCTGGCCTGGAAGGGCGGGGCCCTGTCTCTCTCTCCAGCTACAAAAGCAGCAACTGCTGAAGGGGCCAGAGACCATCTACCTGTGTGAGTTTCTGCAAGACCTGCTCCCTGCATTTCTGGCTGATTTCCACCTGGCCTGGAAGGGTGGGGCCCTGTCTCTCTCCAGCTGCAAAAGCAGCAACTGCTGAAGAGGCCAGAGACCATCTACCTGTGTGAGTTTCTGCAAGACCTGCTCCCTGCATTTCTGGCTGATTTCCACCTGGCCTGGAAGGGCGGGGCCCTGTCTCTCTCTCCAGCTACAAAAGCAGCAACTGCTGAAGGGGCCAGAGACCGTGTGTGTGTGTGTATGTGTGCGTGAACCTGCTGCTCGGGATGTCTATAGACTACTGGGGTTTTGTTTAGTATTATATGTTATATTTTACTCTATGTTATATTTTAGTCTATGTACGCCGCCTAGAGTGGCCGTTAATTCGGCCAGATAGGCGGCCTAGAAATAAAATTTTATTATTATTATTATTATTATTATACTGGGAGTGACTGTGACCTTGTCATGATTATTATCAAGATTAAAACTCAAAAGGAAATCTAAAGCAAGGGAAAAAAAGGATTAAAATTATGGCTTGTACGCAGTACAAAAATATACTGATTTGTGTTAAAGGTTTGAAGAAAGTTTGGGTAAGTTCTGCATGTCTCTGCAGACTGCAGCTGCAGAAGTAATTTGTAGCTAACATATTGGTGGCACTAAAAAAATGAAGGTACAGTTGGCATACCACTGGCTTAGTGGGTGGAGTGTTTGAAACTTATCACCCTTAGCCTGCAACAATGAAACTCCTTCAGAAGGTAGAGGAGGACATTACTTCCTTCATGGTGTTCCAGCTATAAGGGCTGGGCCACCCAATATTAGCAGGATGGCCAGTTAGGCATTGCAAAAAAGAGAGCAAAAGAGCATAGCAATTTGTTAAAAATTTGCATATTATATATATATAAATTTAGAAATACGATATACTTCACCATAGTGCAGAAGACACCAAGTGACGTGTGAGTCTGCTCAGTCTGTCGACCAGTCTGTCAACCAGATGCTGCTAACTGTTGATGGACAACTTCAAGTCTCCTGGTCTTCCTTTTTATAGTTCCTTATCTTTAAACAGTGTGGTGTAGTGGTTAGAGTGTTGGACTAGGACCTGGGAGACCAGGGTTCAAATCCCCACACAGCCATGAAGCTCTCTGGGTGATCTTGGGCCAGTCACTGCCTCTCAGCCTCAGAGGAAGGCAATGGTAAACCACCTCTGAATACCGCTTACCACGAAAACCCTATTCATAGGGTTGCCATAAGTCAGGATCAACTTGAAAGCAGTCCATTTCCATTTTCATCTTTAAACCAGACTTGAACAGGACAGCACTCAAATGGAGGCCCTTCAAATACAGAACTGTCTTCTGACAGCCATTCAAAATAGAGGACTGTCACCTGCAAAGCAGAGCACATGGCCACCTTAAGTGTCAGGGGTAGTGAGCAGGTTGTGAACCCATTGTGATGTTATTCCCAAGTGCAGAGTGTCATGCCCAAGCTAGACAACTCCTCTTCCGTGAAGGATCTGACCGAGTAGGATCGGGAGCCCCCCCGAAACTGGAGGCACTCAATAAAGTACAGCACTATGGTCAAGGAGGATACAGGATTCTTGCATAATCTGCCATGGGTCTCTTTCTGCAGAAAAAGGAGCTTGGTCTCTGTAGCAGAGGCAGAACACCAGGAGCTATGGTGCCTCAAGAGGCAGACTGAGAACCTCATAGTCAGGAGAAGTGTTCAGTTACAAAGGAGGATTCCTTGTGAGTAAAGGCTACTCATCAGTAGAAGCCTCCTAACGAGGAGACCTTTCTGCAAAAAACTCTTAAGGAGCTTCAGCTTGACCATGGGTTGGGTTCTGACAGTTCTGGCTTAAAGTTAAAAGCCTTAGCACAAAGCTGGGAGAGCTGCTAGAACCATGTCTTTCACCAGCTTTATACCATGCTCTTGGATACCTAGCTGGAACGGTCATTGTGTGATCACACTGTGGGCTACTTCTTGACCTTGCCTTTGCCTGAACTTCTAGCTGTGTGCCTAGTCCCTGGACTGCCTGTGGGTCTAGCTCTAGATCCTTGCCAGCTTGGGCCTGGCCTGAAATGGGACACAGATATATTTTCTTCACAAGAATGAATGGCAACCATTCACATGGAATAAAATAAAGGGGTATTCTGGGCTAAACCTATTCCCTGTTCCTTATGACCCTAGACCAGCCTTTCCCAACTAGTGGGCCACCAGGTGTTGTTGGACCACAACTCCTATCAGCCTCAGCCAGCATTGCCAATGGTCAGGAAAGATGGGAATTGTGGCCCAACAACATCTGGTGGCCCACTATTTGGGAAAGGCTGCCCTAGACATTAAGAATCAAAGCTGTTCATATCTACATAGTCCCACTCTGGGTTCTGTGTCATGGTCAAGCTAAAATGGGATAGAACGTTGGAGTGAGACAGACAAGCTGACTCTTTCATATATAACGGGTAGGGTTGCCAGGTCCACGGCCTGAGACTGATCCTGTATCTTTAGGAAAAGAGAAAGTCAGCCAAGTGCAGGTGTTCTTGCAACCCTGTAATGGGGAAAACCACAAGGTGGAATTCTCCCTTCCCCCTGCACAACTTTTAAAGATACAGAAGACCTCTTGGAGGCTGGGCCTGGCAACCAAGAGGTCTTCTGTATCTTTAAAAGGAAAAACAAGAGGGATTCAGAACTGCTGCAACTAACAAATCGCTTTCAGCGTCTCTCGGCAGACAGCACCCCTGAAGAGCCTCAATAAACTCACCTGCATCAAGAGACACTGACTGCAATGGAAGACTCCACACCCCAGAAGAAAGAAGCTGATGCAACCACCGCTCGCGGCAAAAAGAGGAGGGTGCTGGTGGTTGGAGACTCATTGCTCAGGGGGGTAGAGGCACCGGTATGCCAGCCAGACAAAATGAATCGGGAAGTCTGTTGTCTCCCTGGGGCATGCATCTGGGACGTCGCTGACAACCTGCCGAGGCTCATTGGGAAACAAAATAGGTACCCCTTTCTCATCCATGTGGGCACGAACGACACGTCCAGAAACACCTTGGAACAGATCACCTCGGACTATGAGGCTCTGGGTAGGAAGGTCAAGGATTTGGGGGCGCAGGTGGTCTTCTCGTCAATTCTTCCCGTGAAGGATAGAGGACTACAAAGGGAAAGGAAGATACTGCAGGTCAACGACTGGTTACGCAGATGGTGTCGACGGGAGAGGTTTGGATTCTGGGACCACGGTCTAAGCTTCTTGGAGGGGGGACTGTTGGCAAGAGATGGGCTGCACCTCACGAGGACTGGGAAGAATCTCTTTGGCAGAAGTATGGCAAAACTCATCAAGAGGGCTTTAAACTAAAGCCTCTGGGGGATGGAGATGATAGCTTAACTACCAATCCAAACACAGCGGGTTGTAAACACATCGATTTGAAGGGTACAGCAGACACTGGGAGAGAGAAAGGGATGCACGGCAAACCTCAAGGTATATTAACGGAGGAATCCAATCACGACAAAAGAGACTTCTGGTGTCTATATACCAACGCGCGGAGCTTGGGAAACAAGCAAGGGGAGCTTGAAATCTTAGTGCATCAAGGCAAATATGACATCATAGGGATAACAGAAACTTGGTGGGATGACTCCCATGATTGGAATATAGCCATTCAAGGATATAAACTCTACAGAAAGAATAGAAGCAACAGAAAAGGAGGGGGAGTAGCGTTATACGTCAAAGACAAATACACCTCTATGGAAATCCAAGAGAGCCAACAAAGGGGTCCGGTAGAGACAATTTGGGTAAAAATAAATGGAGAAACAAATAAAACCGACATGGTAGTAGGTGTCTACTACAGACCCCCTGGCCAAGAAGAGGTGGTAGACGAGGCCTTTCTCAAACAAATCTCTGAAATCTCAAGGAGGCAAGAAGTAGTAGTGATGGGGGACTTCAACTACCCGGATATCTGCTGGGAGACAAGCTCTGCGAAGCACAAAGCCTCCAACAAATTCCTGATGGGCCTTGCTGATAATATCCTCTTTCAAAAAGTAGAAGAAGGAACAAGGGGATCGGCAATCCTGGACCTGATCTTAACTAACACGGACGAATTGGTCACGGGAATTAAAGTGGTCGGTACCTTGGGGGAAAGTGACCATGTAATGCTGGAATTCAGGATTCTGGGGAAAGCCAAAGAAGAATATAGTCAAACATGGACCTTGGATTTCAGGAAAGCCGATTTTAGCAAGCTCAGGGAAATGATGGGTAGGATCCCGTGGCTAGATAGACTAAAGAAAAAAGGAGCCCAAGAAGCGTGGGAGTTCATGAAGAACGTATTACAAAAAGTGCAATTGCAAACAATTCCAAAGAGGAAGAAAAATGGAAGACATCGGAAAAAGCCAATGTGGCTACACGGAAGACTGGTGGAGGAGGTAAAAGTAAAAAAGAGCATGTATAAAGAATGGAAGGAAGGACGCATCACCAAGGAAGAGTACCGACGAGCGGCTCGGGCTTGCAGGAATAGCGTAAGGAAAGCTAAAACCCAGAACGAGCTGAGACTGGCGAGGGAAGCGAGGAACAACAAAAAGGAGTTTTTCAGATATGTTCAAAGCAAGAGAAAGACCAAGGAAATGGTGGGACTGCTGCTCAATGAGGATGGCAAAATGTTGACAGATACCAAGGAAAAGGCAGAACTGCTCAACGCGTATTTTGCCTCCGTTTTCTCCCAAAAAGGGAACAGTGTGCAACCTTGCATCAGTAGCAATCTCAGTAAGGGGTCAGGATTGCAGTTCAAGATTGATAAGGAGATAGTCAGGAAATATCTAGTTAACCTAAATGAGTTCAAATCTCCAGGGCCTGATGAACTGCATCCCAGAGTATTGAAGGAACTTGCGGATGTACTCTCAGAACCTCTTGCCATCATCTTTGAGAAATCATGGAGAACGGGAGAGGTGCCGGAGGATTGGAGACGGGCAAACGTTGTCCCGCTCTTTAAAAAGGGTAAAAAAGAAGATCCGGGGAATTACAGGCCGGTCAGTCTGACTTCAATACCGGGAAAGATATTAGAACGGATAATAAAAGAGTCCATTGGCAACTATCTAGATGACAATGCTGTGATTAGAAGGAGCCAGCATGGGTTTGTCCAGAAAAAATCCTGTCAAACTAATCTCATCTCTTTTTTTGATCAGGTCACTAGCTTAGTAGATGGTGGAAATGCTGTAGATGTCATCTATCTAGATTTCAGCAAGGCGTTTGACAAAGTCCCCCACGACCTTTTGATTAGCAAACTAGTCAAATGCGGACTACATGGAAATACTGTCAGGTGGATTCACAACTGGTTGGAAAACCGTATTCAAAGAGTGGTCGTTGGTGGCTCTGCTTCGGACTGGAAGGAGGTCTCGAGTGGAGTGCCACAGGGTTCTGTCCTGGGGCCGATACTCTTCAACATTTTTATCAATGACTTAGATGATGGAGTGGAGGGAAGCCTTATGAAGTTTGCGGATGATACGAAACTGGGAGGGATAGCTAACACAATGGAAGACAGGAATAAAATCCAAAGGGACCTGGATAGACTAGAAAATTGGGCTGAAATTAATAAAATGACATTCAATAAAGACAAATGCAAGATTCTGCATTTAGGCCACAAAAACAAAATGCACGGGTACAGGATGGGAAATACCCAGCTTAGCAGTAGTGCATGTGAGAAGGACCTTGGAATTGTAGTGGACCGCAAGTTGAACATGACCCAGCAGTGTGATGCTGCGGCAAAAAAGGCAAATGCGGTTTTGGGCTGCATAAACAGAGCTATAGTTTCCAGGTCAAGGGAAGTAATAGTCCCACTATATTCTGCATTAGTCAGGCCTCATCTGGAATACTGCGTTCAGTTCTGGGTGCCTCATTTTAAGAAAGATATAGACAAGTTAGAGCAGGTTCAGAAGAGGGCGACGAGGATGATAGCCGGTATGGAGAACAAGTCTTATGAGGAAAGGTTGAAGGAACTTGGCATGTTCAGTCTGGTGAAGAGAAGGCTGAGGGGTGACATGATTGCACTCTTTAAGTACCTGAAGGGCTGTCACATAGAGGAGGGTACAGATTTGTTCACTGCTGCCCCAGAGGGTAGGACTAGGTCTAATGGTTTTAAGTTGCAGGAGCGTAGATTCAGATTGGACATTAGAAGGAACTTCTTGACAGTAAGGGCAGTTCGGCAATGGAACCGACTGCCTAGGGAGGTGGTGGGATCCCCTTCGCTGGATGTCTTCAAGCAGAGGCTGGACAGCTATCTGCGGGAGATGCTCTAGCTGTGGATTTCCTGCTGTGAGCAGGGGGTTGGACTCGATGGCCTACAAAGCCCTTTCCAACTCTATGATTCTATGACTGAATGCCAGCAAAAGTGAAACGGGACAGAATGAAGTTTCTCAGTCCATCCCTAGCTCCCACTAGTGCCTTGGTCATGAGAAGTAAACTAGCAAGCCATATTCTCCCAAAACTGATAAAGACCTGGTCCCAGTTGAGGAAAGATGTCCTGCAACAGCAGAAGATAATCATCAGTGCCTCAAGATCAGGCTCTATGGACAATTCAGTTCTGGGAGAAGATCAATCAAATGACATCATCCCTGGCTGGCCTTGCAGTTCCATCCATGCAGCTTGGGTTCTGTCCAGATGAAAGACGGTAACAGTAGTTCAGAGAAATTCACAAAAAATATTCTAGTAGGTATTCGGTTTCAGATGGTTTTTATTTTGATTTACCTTTGTCAGAAAGAAATCAATACATGCTACAGACTTAAACTGGTCTAATGTTTATTTTCTCACTCCAAGAAACTGTAGTTCTGAGAGAATGGACTACAACCTAGGAATCTCTCTCAACACGCTTATTGAAATGACCAAGATTCTTTGGGGGAAGCCATGATAATTAAACCCGTCTGAATCGAAACCCATATAAGCATTAAGTGTAGATCTGTGCTTAGTGCAAGTATGAAGCTGAGCAATTTGCAGTGAATTCTCATGGTACTTGCATGGCTAACTTCAATCCTGCTTCTATGCAATGGGATTGAAACAGCACATATAGAGTAGTCGAAAACAATGTACAGGTAAACAGGATGCTTCCACACGTCTACTTTTACCATTTTTATTATGTATGCATTTTTATTATATCATTATATATATATATTTAAAATCATTGAGTTTGTGTGGTGGTTAAAAAGGACTGTGAACTGCAAAGTGCTCCCCTTGAAGCTCACCTCGTCATTCATGAACTTACTGGATATGCATGGAAGGGAGAAAACTTATCTAGGCTCCCTTCTCCCTGACTTCTATATGTAGGGAACTTTTTATATGGAGAAGCATTTGCTCTTGTGAGCCTCCATGTGCAATCTGAACTGGTAGTATAGCTCAGATACAGGTTTAGCATCTTATATATGGTGAGCATTAAGCCTCATGGGATAATGGATGTGAAGCATGTCGTGCATTTAGGGGATAAAACTATACATGCGCTTAAGTGTTGTCGTTGCTGAAAAAGCAGGATTTGCAATGCATATGTGCTTTCTCATTAATAGCTCCTTTTTTACCAAATGTTTTTCAAGATAAAAACTGGGTGGGTTGCATGTAAAAGGATGCAAGTGTGCAGATATTCTTTCCCATATTGTGCTGTACAAGTAAGCCAGCAAAATGAAAGCCAATCCAACAGCAATTGGAGCACTCAATAGTAGGATATGGAGGCTCTGAAAACATTAGAGACCAGATTTTCATCTGAGGCATCTCTATGCTTCCCATAACATACAATGAGGTGCCACACAAACAAGAGAGCCTAACAGTTTACAATGTAAGGCAACAACACAAAACTAAAGGGTTTGAGGGGCCAATTCGGATTTTATTTATTTTGATTTATTTATTATTTGATTTATATCCTGCCCTTCCTCCCAGCAGCTCCAGGTCTATGGGAATGCAGCTCCATTGCAATGGGCAGTAGGCCAGGGTTCTCTTGGTCTAGACTCCTGATGGCATTGCTCTCAGTTTCTTCAACACTCTCAAACCTCCTCACCATGTTAAGGTGTGCATCCTAGAGTTCAGTATCACTGAACACCAAAGTCAGGATCATTCAGACCATGGTATTCCCAATCTCTATGTATGGATGTGAAAGTTGGACAGTAAAAAAGGGGATATGGCAAATGTGCCATTCCTGGGCAAGGTTCTGGAAAGGGTGGTTGCATCCCAGCTCCAGGCTCTCTTGGATGAGCCGATTATCTGGATCCATTTCAATCGGGTTTCCGGCCCAGTTTTGGCACGGAGACGGCCTTGGTCGCCCTGTATGATGACCTTTGTCGGGAGAAAGACAGAGGGAGTGTAACCCTGTTGATTCTCCTTGATCTCTCAGCGGCTTTTGATACCATCGACCATGGTATCCTTCTGGAGAGGCTTGCGGATTTGGGAGTTGGAGGTACTGCTTGGCAGTGGTTCTGCTCCTATCTAGCAGGTCGTCTCCAGAAAGTTGTGCTTGGGGAGCACTACTCGACGCCCTGGGCGCTCCAATATGGAGTTCCGCAGGGATCGGTTCTGTCCCCCATGCTCTTTAACATCTATATGAAGCCGCTGGGTGCTGTCATCCGGAGTTTTGGAGTGCGTTCGCATCAGTACGGTGATGATGCGCAGCTCTACTTCTCCTTTTCATCTTCTTCAGGTGAGGCCGTCAAGGTGCTAAACCGATGCTTGGCCACGATAATGGACTGGATGAGAGCGAACAAATTGAAGCTCAATCCAGACAAGACTGAGATGCTGTTAGTGAATGGATCCCCTGACCAGTTGGATGTTCGACCTGTTCTGGATGAGGTTACACTCCCCCTGAAGGAGCAGGTGCGCAGCTTGGGAGTCCTTTTGGACCCGTCCTTGTCACTTGAGGCGCAGGTGACCTCGGTGGCACGGAGTGCTTTTTACCAATTTAGGCTGGTGGTCCAGCTACGCCCATATCTGGACAGGGAACATCTTACTTCAGTTGTTCATGCTCTGGTAACCTCGAAATTGGACTGTTGCAATGCACTATACGTGGGGCTGCCCTTGAAGACGGTTCGGAAACTGCAGCTCGTGCAGAATGCAGCGGCCAGATTAATAACTGGGACCAAGCGGTCGGAGCACATAACACCGATTCTGGCCCGCTTGCACTGGCTGCCTATATGTTTCCGGGCCCGATTCAAAGTGCTGGTTTTAACCTATAAAGCCTTATACGGCACAGGCCCGCAATACCTGATGAAACGTCTCTTCCGATATGAACCTACCCGTACACTGCGCTCAACAGCGAAGGCCCTCCTCCGGGTGCCTACTTATAGAGATGCCCGGAAGGCGATTACAAGAAAGAGGGCCTTCTCGGTGGTGGCCCCCGAACTTTGGAACACCCTTCCTGACGAGGTTCGCCTGGCGCCTACACTACTATCCTTTCGGCGCCAGGTGAAAACCTTCGTCTTTGCCCAGGCATTTTAACATGTTAACATTTTTTTAAACATTTTTAATATTTTGTACTTAATGTTCTAACAGACAGTTAAATTGTAATCTGATGACCAGGTCGTTTTTAAATTGTATTTGCTGTGTTTTTACTTGATGTGCACCGCCCAGAGAGCTTACTATGGGCGGTATAGAAATTGAATCAAATAAATAAATAAATAAATAAATAAGAGAAAAATCAACTAATTTGAAATGCGGTGTTAGAAGAGAGCTTTGCAGATACCATGGACCACGAAAAAGACAAATAATTGGGTGTTAGAACAAACGAAACCAGAACTATCACTAGAAGCTAAAATGATGAAACTGAGGTTATCATACTTTGGACCCATAATGAGAAGACATGACTCACTGGAAAAGACAATAATGCTGGGAAAAATCAGCAGGGAGTAGGAGGAAGGCCAAACAAGAGATGGATTGATTCCATAAAGGAAGCCACAGACCTGAACTTACAAGATCTGAACAGGGTGGTTTATAACAAATGCTATTGGGGTTGCTGAATCATAGGGTTGCCGTAAGTCGTAATAAACTTGAAGGCACATAATGCACACACATTTGTAGGATCCCAGGATGGCATACAATAGACATGAAAATAACTATCAACAATTAAATGAAAAACAAATCAACATTATAAAATTAATATCACAGATAAAACAGGCAGCAGCAGAAGAAATAAAATATAATCATGTACTCCCCAAAAGCCTGGGCAAAGAGGTGCATCTTTAACTGTCAGTGGAATAAAAATGGCACATCTCAGAGAGGAGGCTTTTTCAAAGCTGCAGGGCCACTGCAGAGAAAGCACTCCTCTGGGTCCCTGCACCATGAAGCTCACTCCCCAAGAGGACTGCAAAGAGGGCTTCCTCTGCAGATTTTAACAAATAGGCAGACAATGTTCTCCGCTGCAGCCATCCCAGATGTGGGTGTACAGATTCTAGCAGCTGGTTGTACAGGTTCACTACACGTTTAAGGTTAACTCCAGGATGTTTTGCAGGAGGGATTCAAGAGCTTATTGGAACTTTAGGTTTGCTTAATGAACGTGGATTATCTGTTATCCTGGCACAACCAAGCCACTTATTAAAAACAACAGACTTTTTGAAAGTAACAGGGAAATGCACTGGAAAGTGAGGGATGAACAAATTATTAACTGGAACATGTGTAAACACCATGCAAGCAAATCAGGATGAATACTCATTGTCGTATAACCTCCCTGCAAATAAACTGGAATAAATGCCAACACAGACTGCAAATCAGGATGAATGTTCAATAAATAGGTTGTCTGGAGGAGCCTAAAGTTGCTAAAAGATTGGTTACAAGTTATATGCAAGGAATACAGCTGTTACTAGATGTTCTGGTAACCTGGACACCTAGCAACATATGCACATAACCCTCACTGTGTACCAGTTAAAACTGAGTAGAATAAAACAACCACTACCTTCCTTTAAAAAAAAAGCCTCTATAATGTGCAGTTTAGCTTTCAGTAGATCTGGCAGAATAGGCTGTAGGAGATTTCCAACCTCTGAGCAAGAGGCTATGGAATGGAAATGGACTGCCTTCAAGTTGATTCCGACTTATGGGCAACCCTATGAATAGGGTTTTCAAGGTAAGCGGTATTCAGAGGGGGTTTACCATTGCCTCCCTCTGAGGCTGAGAGGCAGGGACTGGCCCAAGGTCACCCAGGGAGCTTCATGGGGATTCAAACCCTGGTCTCCCAGGTCATAGTCAACTCGCTAATATCCTGGCTGTCCAAATAGTGGAAAAATGGGGGTGGGGTGGGGGGAAGAGACCTGTAAAGTATCTACTTGCCAAGGATTATCGTATTAGATTATTGCAATGCCTGAACATATACAGTACTTCTGTAAGGAAGTGCTGGGTGCTGGATACCCCTGTATAGAGTATGAAGAGGAAGAAAGAGCCTAGTATATCAAACAGAAATGAAACGGGGCTTGGGTAGGAAACAGCTGCACAAAGTATATGAGAAAACAAGAAGAAACTAGCACTCAAGAGTCAGCTGTTCTCTGTTCAAGGAAAACAGAAGAAACAACCAAGAGTAATAATATTATTCAAAGGAAGCGCTTGAAATACACACACTTAATTAACATAACTACAGTTCAATAGGTAGCGGTATTGGCACTGGGCTGCTAAGCTGTGGGGTTCAAATCTTCTGCCAGCACCTTGATCTCGTCCCAACTGCTGATGCTGCAGATCCTATTTCTCAGAAAATATGTTTTTGCATGAGAAACCAGGTTTCTTTTTTTATTGTTGTTGTTGGATTTTGGGGGGTGTCTGACTTGGTGGAAAAAAGAAATTGCAATCCAGACTCCAAAAGGTCTTTATGTATGGCTTTTTAAAGTAAGTGGGTGTGGGGATATGGATAATGATAAAGTGCACAGATGCAGAACTCTGCAAACTGCTAGAGTTCAACAAGCAGATCTTGGTTTCCTTGAGGATATTTCACATGGAAAAAAATTCCTAGAAGATTAGCCATGTTAGACTGTTGCATCAAAAACAGTATCTTGCATCTGATGAAGTGAGTGCAAATGAAAACGAAAACCATTTTTACTATATCAATATGAAGGGGTATTGTGGCTGAGAAAGTGTAGGTCACATTAGCCCTGCAAAGTAGTCTGCTGTTTCTGTACTCATATTGTGAAGGGGGTGCTGAGAGAGTAATTTATTTATTATTTATTTATTTATTTATTTATTTATTTATTTATTATTTGATTTATATCCCGCCCTTCCAGCAGGAGCCCAGGGCGGCATTTTTTTTAAAAAAAAGCTTTAAAAACATCTTTTTTTAAAAGGGTTAAAAACATATTGTTTTAAAAAAACATATTAAAAAGTAATTCCAACACAGATGCAGACTGGGATAGGTCTCAACTTAAAAGGCTTGTTGAAAGAGGAAAGTCTTCAAAAGGTGCCCAAAAGATAACAGAGATGGTCAGGGCTGGCCCTGGGCATGCCAGAGCCCTTCGGCATCAGCTTCCCTCCGGCCCTGGGGTGTGTATGTGTGTGTGTGTACACGTACAAGCATGCCCCCAACCTACCTGTCGCCTGTCTTTTAGCATTGCCATTAACCAAGATGGCAGCCACGGTTCCCCTAAGGGGTGGACGCCACCGCCGCCATCTTGGTTGATGGCATGCATGCATGCTACATGCGTGCATCTCTGCCATCAACCAAGATGGTGGCAGGGGCTTCAGCACCTTAGGGAAACCTCAGCCACCATCTTCATTAAGGGCAATGCTAAAAGGCAGGAGACAGGTATGTGGGGCAAGGGAATGGTGGGCAGGCGGAAGCTCATGCTTTGCGATCTACGGCTGGTGCCGTGGATCGCGGAAGGTGAGCAAAGGGGTCCCTCAGGGGCCCCTCTAGCTCCAGCGGCCCTCGGGCCAGTGCTCCACCTGGCCACCCTTTAGAACTGGCCCTGGAGATGGTGCCTGCCTAATATTCAAGGGGAGGGAATTCCACAGGGTAGGTGCTGCCACACTAAAGGTCTGTTTCCTATATTGTGCAGAACGAACCTCCTGATAAGATGGTATCTGCAGGAGGCCGTCACCTGCAGAGTGCAGTGATCGACTGGATATATAAGGGGTAAAACAGTATTTCAGGTATCCTGGTCCCAAGCTGTATAGGGCTTTGTACCCCAAAACTAGAACCTCAAACTTGGCCTGGTAGCAAATAGGCAGCCAGTGCAATTCTTTCAGCAGCAGGGTGACATGTTGGCAATACCCTGCCCCAGTGAGCAGTCTTGCTGCTGCATTTTGCACCAGCTGCAGCTTCCGTACCAACCTCAAGGGCAGCCCCACATAGAGCGCAGTACAATAATCCAGCCTGGAGGTTACCAGTGCATGGACAACAGTGGACAGGCTATCCCGGTCCAGAAACGGCTGCAGCTGTCTCACCAGCCGAAGCTGGTAAAAGTCTCTCCTATCCACGGAAGTCTCCTGGGCCTCTAGCGACAAAGATGGATCCAGGAGCACCCCCAGACTACGGACCTGCTCTTTCAGAGGGAGTATGACCCCATCCAAAGCAGGTAACTGACCGATTATCCAAACTCGGGAACCACCAACCCACAGTGCCTCTGTCTTGCTAGGATTCAGACTCAGTTTATGGGCCTTCATCCAGCCCACCACCAAGTCCAGGCACTGGTCCAGGGCTTGCACGGCTTCTCCTGATTCAGATGTTACGGAGAAATAGAGCTGGGTATCATCAGCATACTGCTGACACCTCGCCCCAAAGCTCCTGATGACTGTTCCCAAGGGCTTCATATAGATGTTAAACAGCATGGGGGACAAGATGGTACCCTGCGGCACCCCACAGCACAGCTGCCAGGGGGCTGAAAGACAGTCACCCAGTGCTATTCTCTGAGAGCGTCCCTGGAGGTAGGATCAGAACCACTGTAAAACAGTGCCTCCAATACCCATCTCACCAAGTCGGAGCAGAAGGATACCATAGTCAATGGTATCAAAAGCCACTGAGAGATCAAGTAAGAACAACAGGGTCACACTTCCCCTGTCCTTCTCCTGATAAAGGTCATCCATCAGGGCGACCAAGGCCAATTCAGTCCCATAACCAGGCCTGAAGCCAGACTGTGATGGGTCAAGATAATCTGTTTCATCCAAAAGTACTTGCAATTGCTGCACCACAACCCTCTCAATCACCTTCCCTAAAAAGGGGGTATTTTGAACCGGTTGGCAGTTGTCACAAACCAATGGGTCCAGGGTGGGCTTTTTCAGGAATGGTCAGATCACCGCCTCTTTCAAGGCAGCTGGAACCACTCTCTCCCACAACGATGTGTTGACCACACCCTAGATCCACTCGGTCAAGCCCCCTCGGCAAGCTTTAATAAGCCAAGAAGGGCAAGGGTCGAGAGGACATGTTGCTGGCCGCATCATCGCAAGCACCCTGTCTAAATCATAAGGCTGCATCAACTGAAACGGTTCCCAAGAAGTTGCAGCAGACGTTCCACTGGACACCTCATTGGGGACTACAGTAGATGTGGATGGGGCATCAAGATTGCTATGGAGGCGAGCAACTTTATCTTCAAAGTGCCTTGCAAACAATTCACAGTGGGCCTCCGAAGGGTCTAAAACTCCATTTCCTGGAGTTGATGTCAGTAGACCCCTGACAATATGGAAAAGCTCCACTGGACGGCTGCTTGAGGATGCGATGGAGGCAGAGAAGTGGGCCTTTTTTGCCACCACCACCGCCACACAGTAGGCACGGTTGAGATGTTTTACTCATGCCCGATCAGCCTTACAGCCCATCTTTTGCCACTTGCGCTCTAGCCGTCATCCAGCCTGTTTCATTGCCCTTAGCTCACTGGTGTACCAAAGTGCAAACCGGGCTCCACAATGCCGGAGAGGGCGCTCAGGGGCAACTGTGTCAAGAGCCCGATGCACCTTGCTGTTCCACAGTGTGACAAGGGCTTCAACATGGTCACCTGCTCTATCTACAATCATAGAATAGTAGAGTTGGAAGGGGCCTATAAGGCCATCAAGTCCAACCCCCTGTGCAATGCAGGAATCCAAATCAAAGCATTCCCGACAGATGGCTGTCCAGCTGCCTCTTGAATGCCTCCAGTGTTGGAGAGCCCACTATCTAGGTAATTGATCTACTGGGAACTCTCCCATTCAGGAATCCAGTGGATTCCATTAGGCTCTGGGGGCGGGCCATCTTAATCTGTCCACCCCTCCTGCAGGGGAGGATCGGAGCCATAAATCTAAACTTCACCAGGAAGTGATCTGACCATGACAATGGGGTGACATCCACCCCCCTATCTCCAGACCACCCCCTTCCTCCATCTGGAGCAAAAACCAAGTCAAGGGTGTGACCTGCCCTATGTGTTGGGCCGGTGACAACTTGAGACAGCCCCATGGTCGCCATGAAGTTCCAAGCTGGAACACTAGAGGCAGCCTCAGCATGGACATTGAAATCACCCAGCGTTATCATTCTGGGTTGCTCCAATACCACAGCCGAGATGGCCTCGGTCAGAGAAGCTGCCAGGCAACAGGGTGGATGGTACACCAGCAGCAACCCTAGTTTCCTTTCTCCTCGGCCTGACACCAGGTGTAGGCCCTCACAGCCAGCTCCAAGACAGAGTGGTTTCCTGGTGACAGAGATGGAAGTTCTGTAGACCACAGCAACTCCTGCCCCCCCCATCCCTGCAGCCTATGCTGGTGTTGCACCGAGAATTCAGGTGGGCAAAGTTGGGTCAGATCAACTTCTCTCAGCTCACCCACCCAGGTTTCGGTAATACACACCAAATCGGCACCTTCATCCACAATCAAATCATGGATGAGAGTGGTCTTATTGTGTACCGATCTGGCATTAAACAACAGCACATGCAGGCCAGCGAGCACAGCAGATGAACAACGAGGAACCCATCCATGAGAGGAGTGGGAGAGAAGAACAAGGCGCAGATAGCATTGCCCTCGTCTTCTATGGTAATTCACCACATCCCCATGGCTATATTTCCCTCTACCCATGATCACTGAAATTGGGGTGGCATCACCCATGTTCCTCCTTACTAAGACTCTTCCTAAAAGTATTGTGCAACAATCCTTCAGTGTCATCCAATGTTGCTATCCAGCTTCTTGATATGTTGCAGGGATTTGTTTTGCGGTTAGTGGGCTGTTAAGTTGATGATAGCAACAACGGAGGGTGGTGAGTTGCTTTCTCTCCCATGGACAGGGGGAAGAGGGACTCTTAAGGGTGGGTTGTTGCTGCTGGTATAAACATTTAAATGGATATATTTGTGTCATATTCTTTTTGCTAAAAATGGGGAAGGAGACTGGTCCTTGTTGATAACATTGTTCTAGTTATTATGAGGTATACATAATAAATAATGACGTGCTCTTAGAATAAATGGCTTGCTTTTTAACAATTTAATTTTGAATTTATCCAAGCATGGACATCTGACCCTTGGTTGCTGTCAGTCTTAAAACTCATTTGACACCCTCACCCCCTCCCATCTGAAACAGTAGTACCACATCTGGTATTGCACTTAAAGTAGTATTGCCTGCCTGAGGGTACTTCTAGACTGTCATTATTTTGGGGTGAGTTTCAATCTCATACTGGCAAATTCAGGTTGTACAATTAAAGTTGATTCAGAGCTCTTGTACAACAAACCCGCCCCCCCCTTGCAATAAGGAAAGTGACGGGGAAAGGGTGGGATAACACTTGCTTGATTAAATGTTCCCTAACCTCCTTGCAAACAAATCAGAATTAGTGCCTAATAAACACCTGACATTGTCTAACCTCCTCACAAACTTTGGGCAAGCAGATCAGGACGAACGCTCAATAAACAGGTAATCTGGAAACGACCTAAGATCTACTGATGTAAGACCTGCAATAACATAACCAGTTTACAACTTATGACATATGAGTTCATTGCACAGTTCTGGGTTGGCATTGGGGAAAGCAGAGATCTAGTGCTTGTAACAGCTGTGTAGCAGGCAGAAATTCAACAGGTTAAGTCCTTTCTAGTATGGAAATACAATTATTGGGGAAAGCTTCACCTGTTGACATTCTGTCAGTCAGATATCTTACAGATATCTTATTACTTGCATGTGGCCCCTGATTTTTTTTTGTATCCTGTACCCCACCTGCAAAAAGAGGATACAATTTGCATATGAGACAAAGCATATGCAAATTTCATGCAAGGTTTTGTCCTCTATTAAGTGGGGCAGAGGACACAATCCACATACAATGTACAGAGTCCAGGAAATCCAGCTGTCAACCCTGTACTGAACTCTATGGTTGAGCAGGAATATGAAATGTCATGCCTGTACCCAAAGTCCAACACTTTATCTGCTAACCATACTGGATCCTTAATACAATATAATGCAGCAATCAAGAAGGTGAGAGAAAAGAAGATGCTATAAAACAGACTGTGCCATATAGTGCTCATAACAGTGAGCTGTTATGCCAATGATGGGCAGTTTAACTCTTTTCTTTTTTAAAATTCCCACAGTGTGTGAGAATTCCACAATGGACTCAGATCGCAGTAAATTTTATTTATTTATTTATTTCCATTTCTATACCGCCCTTAGCCTATGGCTCTCTGGGCGGTTCACAGCAAGGAATAAAATACAATACAGTAAAATGAAAATCAGGTAAAATCACTAAAAACATACAGCTTGAGCATTTAACAACTTGGTATAGAATTAACTTAACAATAAACATTAAACATTAAAATTAAAATGCCTGGTAAAGCATCTCTTTCCCTAGCCCATTCATGTTAAAAGTGAAAGTACATGTTACAAGATCAGAAATAGCATGCAGAATATTAATAGAAAACAGCTACTATCTTTCTCATATAATAGAACATGGGGAAAGATATGAAGTTAACAGAAAGCAGGTTTATAAAAACAAGAGGAAATACAGCTGCACACACTGTACAATTGTCTTATGAAAATCATTGCCATGGAACAGCAACCCCTTGCTAACTGCTGCTGTTAGCATTTCAGGGCAGAGAGCCAGGTTGCCAAATATCTGCAGTTCAGCAACAGGCCTTGCTCAAAAGCTGTAACCTGGATGTAGATTCCATGGCAATGACCAGTCAAGTAGCCTCAAATAAAATCAATGCTCTACAAACAACAGAAATACGATGTGAACAAAAGAGAGATGGAGGTAGGCAAAGACAACACTAGACCCTTGTTCCAGCTGGACTGTCTCCTTCCCCACCTTACATCCATCTGTCCTGTGTGAAGGGAGACAGGCAAAGACAACATCACATGGCTGCTTCTGGGGGACTGTTCCCTACCCCACCACAGCACCACGTGTAACCAATTGCCCTGTAATTGCCTAGTGGGATATACAGTATATCTCCTAATATATATATATATATATATGAAGTAGGGTTGCCAGGTCCATGGCCTGAGACTGATCCTGTATCTTTAGGAGAAGAGAAGGTCAGCCAAGTGCAGATGTTCTTGCAACTCTGTAATGGGAAAAACCACAAGGTGGAATTCTCCCTCCCCCCTGTACAACTTTTAAAGATACAGAAGACCTCTTGGAGGCCGGGCCTGGTAACCAAGAGGTCTTCTGTATCTTTAAAAGTTGTGGAGGGAGAAGGGAGAATCCCACCTTGTGGTTTTCCCATTACAGTGTTGCAAGAACACCTGCACTTGGCTGACTTTCTCTTCTCCTAAAGATACAGGATCAGTCTCAGGCCAAGAACCTGGCAACCCTAATATGAAGAGTCCTGGGTCCCCTGCAACATCTTCCTTGAATCACTGGTACTTTGGAGACCAAATATAATTTTCCGCAGCTTGTTCCCCCCTCACTCAAACGGTTTAGTTGCAGGATAGACAATCTAAAGCAAAAAATCTACTATGTGCCTTGAGTGAACTGGTAGCTACGCTGTAAGAATAAATTAAAATTAATTGATAAAGCAAATTAATTAAAAGGCTCCTGCGGGTCCCAAGTACTCATCTGTAAAGGAGGCTGCCCTGTCTATAATCCACTGGAAGGAGACAAGGCCAGAACAATCTATTTCCACAGGGGTAGGTAATTTTACTGTGTCTCCAAATTGGGTATGATTGGATCATTCAGTCACTCAATGCAGCAGCACAGTAAAGTTGTCCATCCATAAAGGACGCTGCCAATAACTTCTCTATCCATCAAGTCACAGGCTGGATAGAAAAGGCTGGCTCATGCATCATAGGACCCTTCCAGACTGATGTTCTTTTGTGGGTATATTCTGTAATATGTCATTGATGCAACAATAGTGCTTTAATGGAGAATTTATACTGGACTGTCCATATATCATTCTGCTCTGTTAGTTGTTCTGCAATGCTTCCCCAATGTTATTGCATTATTGACATTTTTCCTCTTCTCCCAGGCATTTTAGCATGTATTTTTAAATTGCTTTCTAAAACGGTGTTTTTAAAATTTGTATATTTGTTTTTAATGTTTTTAATTGTTGTAAACTACCCAGAGAGATTTGGCTCTGGGGCAGCATATAAATGCAATCATCATCATCATCATCATCTGGAGGGGCATTTTTGGACTTTAGCCCAACAAACGTGGGAGGGAAATAAACCAGAACACATGTGGTGTAAATAGTTAAAGGATTTCAGCAGGAAGTTACAGGGCATGCACTGACTGGAAGCAAAACCATATGTACACGCCAAAGGTTTTGCAGGTGCAAACAGTACTGAAAGTGGGATGGTATATAACCACCCCGATGCCATTATATAAGAACATAAAAACAGCCTGCTCGATCAGGCCTATGGCCCAACTAGTCCAGCATACTATTCTCACAGTGGCCAACCAGATGCCTGTGGAAAGCTCACAAGCAGACTAGAGCGCCAGAGCACAAATCATAATGAATGAACAATAAAACAGGCACCTGGAAAGGCCCATTGTGAGGCACACCCAGATCAGTGTCTCATAAAGTACAGCGTGAGGGAGGGACTCTGCTGAAGTTGTCATGCTTATTCATCCAAAGGGAAATCTTTTCAGCTGGAAGAGTGAAGATTCTCTCCAGGTTGCACAGGGGAATGTGCTTCACACACACTTTGGAAACACTAGCCTAATGATACAATGCAACAATCACAGGAGTTTTAGTGCTTCTATTACCTATTAAATACATTTTGAAATGTTGATGGAAGTTGTAGTGGTTGAAGTCTAAGAATTACCAACTCACAATGCTAAATCACTCTTTTGAGCAGATCTACTGCAAATGGTTGACAGCAAGAAGAGAAGTGGAAATACTGCCCTACTAAAGTGCAGGTGGCAATATGTAAATTGATCTTCTTAGACTGGTTTCTGAGATTATATATAAAATGTTTATTTTGTGTATTCTCTCAGCAGAATTTAAGGTGTGGCTCACAAAACCAGATCTGCATGAGGAGGGTAAGTAACTGTTTTCTTAGGAATCTCTGAAAGCATGTTGGAAAGGTAAGGAAACTAAGGCTAAAATCCAATATCCACTTATCTGGAAGTAAGTCCTATTGAACCCAATAGAGTTTACTTCTGAGTAGATATGTTTTGGATTGCAGCCTAAGGCTGCAAACCCATACCCAGATACCTGGAAGTAAACCTCATTGAATTTAATTTGGCTTACTTACTTGTTCGTATTTTAAAATGTGGTTATCTTGTTGTACACCGCCCTGAGAGCTTGTTGCTATAGGGCGGTTTAAAAGTGCAATTAAATAAAGAAAATAAATGATACTTCTGAGTAGGCTTGCCTAGGATTGCATTGTGAAGGTATGTAAAGTAGGCAAGGAAAGCAGTGAGCACTTAACAGCTTGGAGAATTTATAACATTCCAAGCTCCTATGAACTTCTAAGCTAAATAGATCATGAAATAAAAATTTCACAAAATTTTCTATTCAGTGAATTAATTAACCCCGATAAGAACAAGCTGTTTTGTTATTTGCAAGTGTACATACTTCTGATGATGAAAATGTAGCAATCCAAGGAGACCGGTTGTACAACAGTACCCTTAGGTTACAGCCTGAGCCAAAATGGTGACAGGATTCAAATCAAGAGCTTGGTTTATAGATCAACATATGCTAAGGCCAAAAAGGTCTGTTGGATTTTAGCATGGAAGGCTCAAGACAGAGGATGAGTGCACCAGATAGAGCAGATGCTGTTCTGCATATCAGCACTACAGTGAACATGTTCACACCTTGGTGGCAACTACCGAATTTCCCACGTTTCACTTTGGTTTGAAAAAAAAAGATAATCAAAGTCAAAAGGGCAGCAACATTCTAATAGGCTGAAAGAAAGGACAACAGATGGGTTTCAGAATGAAATGCAGAGAACTGCAAAGGGTTAGAGGGACGCCTGTTAAAAAAAAGAAAAAGGGTTACCCTCAATAGGTTACACACTACTGAACACAGGAAGGCAAGGAAAGATCTGAGAGGTTAGAAGAGGCACCTCTTTAAATCTTGCAGCACAATGCTTCACAGCAGAACAGAAACAATTCAAACAGAGTCCCATAACATAAAAAAGAGGGCCCTGAAGACAAATCAAAATGGACATTATTCTTTTGCTGCATAACGAACAGGCAAGGCTCCATGTAGAAAGCACTGCACTCAAATCCATCTGCTACTTTTATATTATTTACTATATTTATATACTGTTTTTCAGCCAGTTTTGGCTTCCAAGGTGGAGTGTGTGTGAATGAGAATAATCTATTGTGTAGTTCATTAAGAAGATTGGCTAAGAGAAAGTAATGGGTGGCATGATTCTGAAAGTTTTCAGAATGTTGGGAGAAGCCGCTGCTCAATGGAAGAGCCATAGGCTTTGCATGCAGAACTTAGTCTCTGGTTCAACCTCTTGGGGAGGGGGGCTACGGCCAGTCAGAGTAGACAAGTGGTCTTCCAACCTTCTATAATTGGGCCCCACCTCGTTTGGTAGGGGGAGGGCAGAAAGCCTTAGCATTGTATCCAATATTAGTCATACTCAGAGGAGACACATTGAAATAAAAGGGCATGACTTATGTCTGTTGATTTCAGTGGGTCTACTCTGAACAGACTTTAATTGGATGCAACCCATTGCTCAGGTGTGGAAAACTACAGCTCTCCAAACTTCGTTGAACTATAACTTTCATCTTCCCAGGCCACTTGCCATGCTTGCTGGGGCTGATGGGAGTTGTAGTTCAACAATCCCCAGAGGGCCAAATGTTCCCTATTCCTCCCATAGCTCAATAGAGCAGCCCCTGGTTTAAACATGGAAGGGCTCAGGTTCAGTCCCTCGCATCTGCAGCCAAACAGATCTTGAATAGCAGGGCTGGAAAAAGCCCGTCCCTGAGACCCTGCAGAGCTGCAAGCAAGCTTAGATGGACCAGTGGTCTGATGCAGAGTAAGGCAGCTTCATATGTTCAACTCCACTTGCAGCAATCTGACTTTTTTTAAAAAAACAAAACTGTATGAATATAGCTATAGTGGAACATGTGTACACATCTAAACAACTTCAAACAAGAGCAAAGTCTTGGAATCCTAGCTACCATTTCTGGGAATCTTGGACAAGAACAAGAAAATCTAGAGTAGACAGACAAGACTGAAGTTACATATATGTTATGAGGAGGAGTGTTATTCATTTTATCTGTGGACTAAATTAAAACATCAACAACTCATATGTCTGTAGGACCAAGAGTTTGGGATGGAGAAACGAAAGGATTTGTAGGGGGTTCAGAGGATACACTGTTATGGTTTATTTACAAAAATGTGAAAATCAACAAAGTTGTTGTTTTTAAAAAGCAAGAAAATTAAGGCTTGGCTTTGGGAGGTACTCTCAAACCAAAAATTGAAACTAAAAAAGTGATGGTACGTCAGTAGAAGAAAATCAGGTCCATAATAAGGCAATACAGGTAGGCAGCCACACAAAAAACAACAATATTGTCTGATCCTGAAAATCTCTCTGGCTTTTAACACGTTTGGGAGACATGAGGTGTGGTGTTCTCATTATAAATCCATTCTGCTTAGCTAAATTACTAATTCAGAACTCACATGTCTGTGTGTGTGTGTGTATGAGATGAGACAGAGCTTATACACACACAACACCAAAAATACATACAAAAAGAAAGAGAAGCAGAGGCCAGATTTAAAATGTTTCAAAGAAAAATACAGAGATTCCCATGACAAGCAATTACAGCATCACTCGAGAACAAAAGATGTTTCTAAATGGAGAAGTAGAGTAATTAAGTTTGATGAAGGACTAAAAAGCCACAACTGCAATTGTTACAGAATCGTGGAGCTTGCTGCCTTTCACCATGGAAGAGCACTTTGCTTTACACTGCAACAGCACTTGGAAGTTTATAAAACATGGCCAAGAACTTTGGATCTGGATTCTTCGCTAACAACACCCCAGCAATCTGTACGGGTGAGGGTCAGCAGAGGCCTGGTTCAGAAGAACCGCTAGAGCAGCCTTTCCCAACCAGTGTGCCTCCAGATGTTGTTGGACCACAACTCCCATCAGCCTCAGCCAGCATTGCCAATGAGGCTGATGGGAGTTGTGGTCCAACAACATCTGGAGGCACACCAGTTGGGAAAGGCTGTGCTAGAGACTGCCCTGCTACAACCTGTTTCCTACCCAGTTGGATGCAGAACCAAGGCTCCATTCCACTAGGGTTGCTGGTACTGATTCTGATACAAAACAGCTGGAGTTAGATACAGCTGCAGGGAATTACACTGAAAATGCCTCAGAGCCTTCTGTAAAAGGAGCTGTGGAAGAAGGAAGAGGGGTAACAATAGAGGAACAGATTGGAGTTCCTATCAGGCCAGAGACAAACCTCCGGAGAAGGAACCTAAGTGCCCGGTGGGCTATAATCCTTAGGTGAAGGAAGAAGCCATCCTGAGTCCCTGAAGGGGGCAAGTGCAAACTAAGGGCTTATACACACAGGAGCATACTTTCGTACTAAAGACACTGCTTTTACCATTGTGATAGATTTGCAAGGTCCACACTTGGTAGCTTCAAATTTGCAGTTTTCCATCCACGCTAATAGGTGTTCCTCTGGGAAGGATTAGTGTTGCTATTTCCTTGTGGCCCCGCCCTCTGATTTTACATGTTTACTCCCTCCAGTTCAAGGAGGAGTGTAGCACAGCTGAGATGGTTTTTCCTTTCCTTTTCACATTATCAGCGGATTGGGTTAAGAGATTTAAAGGGGAAACTGCATGATAGCGTCTGCTTGCCTGCAAAGTCATGTGAACCGTACGAATTACAAGGGGATGCAAGTAGCACCACACACACACTAAATCGCCACGTGGGTGAGCCTAGAGAAGTAGATCTCAAAGGTCCTTGAAAAGAACAGCAAGGGGCTCTTTCCCTTCTTCATAACTGCCCTAGAAAAAGGCTGAGTCAGACCTGTCAGGAACGGACAAGCAAAGTAAGGCCTGCACTTCCTGTTTGCAGCAGAGCTCTTGAGTGGGATCACTGGCATGGACTGAGCTAGTTAGAGTGTACTGTAACACCTAATGCCTAATGAAAGCTGTTGAGTTGTGCATTCCTTGTAACTGTTTCCATTTGTATACGGAAGAGGAGGACAGTGGGAATGGAAGCAGGTCCTTTTCATGTGTCCCTGCCCATGGATGCCCATGCACTGCATTTCTCAATTTTTGTCCAAAGTCCAGTCTGAGAAAAACAGTATCCATGCATGCCCATCCTCCCCAAAGAGGACCTGATGATTGACTGCCCCTGTAGCTTGTAGTCAGGAAACTACAGCCATTACCTTGCGACATCAATCAAGCTAGAGTTGCTGGACTCTAGCTTCCATCAGCCAATGTTGATGGAAAGTGTAGTTCTGCAACATCTGGAGGGCTAGACGTTCCCCATCCCCATTTTGGACAAACCCCAGCCCCCAGGACAGGGTGTGCTGTAGATCAGCCTTGCAAATAGGTTCACAAAGGTGAATAGCCCACTAAATGTTTTACTGGCCTCACTTCATGCCAGCCCTGATACTAATAATTTATTATGACTTAAAGGGGAACCCCAGCTGTTACATAACCTCTGTGCCTAGTCATGATTCTTACCACAAGAAACTAAGCAAGCATCTGCTTACAAGCCAGTTATAAATCTAAATGAAAGAAACATGATTCTCAGTATGTTCCTACTAGACTTCTTACATTTTACTAGGTAAACAGAATCAAAACAAAAGGCTGAAACCAAAGGCTGCCTCTAAGTTTGCAGAACCGCATTACATTTCCAGCAATATTATTTGCCACATTCATTGTACCAGCTTTCTGCTGGTTTTCTTGGATGGTTTATTAACGAAATTTTGATAGGCTGTCTACTTAGAAGTAAGCTCCACTGGGTTCAATGGGACTTACTCCCAGGTAAGTGTGTATACTCACTATACTCACTACTTGGATGTAAGCCCTATTGAGCTCAATGGGAATGAACAGATTAGTCTATTTCCAGTACATGTCAGTTTCGCATATCTTCACTCATATGTCTATTGCATCCTGTACAAAAATTCATGTTATGAGGATTTAAATAAGAATTTTGTCTTAATATATGCATTTCTAAGCATTTTATCCTAAAATATAGTTTTAATTCAGTTTTGGTACTGAGCAGTGTGGTAAAATTCCAAAAAGTTTGAAATCCAAAAGATTAATTATGTTCTGATCCATGTATTAGTCCAGGTGTTGTAGATTTGGCTAGTTTGATCAAAACCAATTCTGCAGACCAACCAAAATTCTCCTCCATCAGTACAGTAGGTATATGTAGGATTGCCCTGCTAGAATCCATCCATGATCCAGCTTCAAGAAACCAGATGGTTAGAAAGCTATCCCTCTTATCTAAGATAAACCACCGTTTTCTATCAGCTTCTCCCAGGAGATAGATATATATATAGTTAAAATCTCAGGGGTGATGTTGGCAAAAGGTAAGTAACCATTTCTTGTCATTTTATAATTTTTACCATTTAGGGATTAATATTATAGTGTGCTGATATGCTGTAACCTGCCTTGGGAAGGTAGACACTCTAAAAGGTGGGCTAAAATCCATCACTTTTTTTAAAAAAAAACTAAAGTGGGAGAGAGTCATGTTAATAAACTTTATTTGTAATAGTATGCTGCTGGTAGCACTACGCCTTGGGATAGGGCACTGTAGGTGCATAAACAAATAAATCTTGCACATCATTACACAGGCAAGCACAGCTCAGGATTCATCTAATGGTATGATCCAGTCTTTGGCCCCATGTGCAAAAGAGCAGGGTGTAGAAGCCTCCATATGTCAAAATGGACAGTGAGGCTAAAAAAACACAGTGCTGCTGGCTACTGCGACCAGCTCCTATGAGAAGCACAGACCACAGCTGTGTCTTGCATGTACCACCACCACATGTGGCAGTGCAGCAATGTCCTTCTAGAAGAGCCTTTGGCTGGCCTGACCACTCACACTCCAAACAGAACCAAGCTGAGGACAGGGCATGCTGCGGAGGCAATCAGTACCAGAGCAATGGGTATGTTGCAGGTCTTACTGCATCCTGGGAACTAGGGAAGACCAGGCTCCACAGTGGCCTCCTGGGTCCTATAAACATGTCTTAGTTGCTTCATCTGGGCAGCCATGGCACACTGGTCTCCTCAGTTCCCACTTCTTTCCCATCTCTTCAGAACATGGCTTGGCAAATTGGGGACTTCCAATAAATGCAATTACACACACCTCCCTCTCTCCCTTTGGACTATGCCCCGCATAGTGCTTGAACATAAGACTTTATTATTATTATTATTATTATTATTATGGGGTTTTACACCAAAATGACTTACAGGATAAAAATTGAAATATCAAGAAACACTTAAATCAAATGTAAAATGTAAAAATAAGCGGTGGTAACGCAGCCGAAGCTCTGCTCACATCCGGAGTTCGATTCCAACGGAAGGAGGAAGTCGAATCTCCGGTAAAAGGGGTCGAGGTCCACTCAGCCTTCCATCCATCCGTGGTCGGTAAAATGAGTACCCGGCTCATGCTGGGGGATAAAGAAAGGCCGGGGAAGGAAGTGGCAATCCCACCCCATATATACGGTCTGCCTAGTAAACGTCCTAAGAGTCGGAAACGACTTGCACTATAAGTGCGGGGACACCTTTACCTTTAAAAAAAAAAAGGCCACAGCCACACTAGTTACCCTCAAATTAAGGACCAAAGGGCTTGGTAAATAAAAACCTTTTTTGTTGGCGCCTGAAAACAGACAACAATGATGCTAGGTGTGCTTCCCTAAGGAGGGCATTCCACAAGCGGGAAGCCAACACTGAAAAGGCCTGTCCTCGTATTACAGTCTGTACCTCCCTTGGAGAAGGGCCTCAGGTGATGAATACAGCATCAGTGTTGGTTCATGAGGGGAGAGGTAGTCCTTGAGAAATTAGGGTCCTGCGCTGCATAAGCCTTTATAGGTCAAAACCAGCACTTTGAATTGAGCCCAGAAGTAACTGGTAGCCAGTGCAGTCACACCAAGATTTCAGATCATGTAGTGTTGATCAGCAGTTAAAGTGTTTACCCTCCCAAGATGGGGTGGGTGGGTTATAGCTTATCAATATGCTATAATATTAACTCCAAAATGTAAAATGGCAAGTAACATAATTTAGTTTTTGCCTTGCACTCAATGCTAGTTCCAGTGCAAAAACTGAGTAAGTGCCCTTTGTGGCCCATGGAAAGAAGTGCTGGACTGTGCCCTAAAAAGGCTCATTGAGAGGGATGTGCTTGAAAATATGGACCACACAGCACAAACACAGAGAAGATGGACTTGGAGCAGATTGGTCTTACAGGAGAAAAACCTATCAGAAAAAAAATCCGGACAAAAATTTAGCTGTTCCTAAAAATAAAGGAGTTTAAATTCCTTTCCTTTCTCTCTCTCTATTTTTTTAATGATGTGCAATAAATTGGATTAAGAAGAATGCTCATTTAACAACTGATCTTAACAGCCATGAAAGGAAGCTAATCATCATCCTTATTAAAACTAAGACATTGAAAAACACAGCTGCACGATAACTTAATTTGCATCTGTCTTAAGAAATAAAGAAAACTATGACCTTAAGTTTCCACCCTCAACAGTAACCGACCAGTTACAGCATGGGAGAAAATTATTATCCATATTGGTCTCTATTTCCAGAGAGAGAGAATACAAATCTGAAAAAAGAAGAAAAAAACTCTTTGAAGAATAAACCAAAAGAATTGTCTGTGGCTGTGGCTAAAACAACAGCTCAGGAATTTGACATTTATGTATCAACTCATTTATTGGGGAGAAGAGGAAAGCTGTAGCTTGCAAACATTTTTGCTCTTGGCAGGCCTTATAGTTACATGACCTCAGCTAAGGAGTTTCCTAACAACCACAAGGAAGAAAAAAAAGTTCCTTCAGTTGTATGGATGTAGACGTGGTTAAGATAGTTCTCTATACACTTTTTGCAGACCCTTTTGCCATAATGAAACCACTGGGACATCTCTCTTTGGATGCTTTCTGAAGGCGGGGAACTGTATTGAAAAAAGAAAGCATCTCAATCCAAGAGCCAAAAGACAAAGCTGGCCAAATTCATACACAGCCAACACACAAATACCTGTGCTCTCATTCCAGGGACAAAACAGCTCAGCTATAAGCTTTTCAATACTCAGGCGAGCACACTCTACTAGGATTAAAATGGAGCGTGGTGTTATATAAAAGCCCATTCTCGACATTCTATCACACTCTAGTGTGACCGAGAAACAGAACCCAGGATAGGGCTGTGCAGATAGGGGCAAGAAACAATTTTAGCCTCTACCCTCTACTTTAGTGTTGCCCGTGAGTATATCTTAATTTTCTCCTATAGAAGTGAGTGACTGCCATTAATTACTATGGTATTGGGAGGGGGGGGGAGAGTGGTAGCAGAGAGCTAACTCCAGAGCACTGTTCTTCAACCTTGGGTTCCCAGTTGTTGTTGGACTACAACTCTCATCAACCCCAGCCAGCTTAGCCAATGGCCAAGGATGATGGGAGTTGTAGTCCAACAACATCTGGGGACCCAAGGTTGAAGAACCATGCTCCAGAGGGATTTGTGAGAAGTGGGATATGAAACTAACCACTAAAGGGGTGTTAGAGGGTAGAAAGAGCACCAGGGAAACTCTATAGTAGGGTGGCCACTTCTGCATCACCAAAAAACAGAGGGCAAAATTTTGCAAAAAAATTGCACATGCCAATTCATATGTATAGATGCAAATTTAGAAAATCGTTACTATAATTTCAATAGAATTATAATACATCTCACCATGGTGGGATGAGTGTGAGCAGGTGACCTGTGTGCCTGCTCAGTCTACTGTCCAGATGCTAACTGTTGATGGACAACTCTCCCTTTTGACCATTCTTTACCTTTATACAGGTCCTTGGACCAGACAGTTCTACAGACAGAGGACACCTTCAAAGAGAGGACTATCCTGTGACAGCCTTCAGACGAGAAGACTGCCCTCTGTAAAGTAGGACACGTGGCTACCCTAATTTGTAGCAGTGAAGGAGACTGAGAAGATGGTTACTAGTCTACATTCCTTATTTTCTATTCACACAAAAGGTTGAAATAGAAGTGAATGAGCATGTCCTGGGAACTAGTAATCTCATCAAGGGAGGGAGGATAATGAATGACAAGGGGGTAGGGCAAAAGAAAGGACAGACTGCAAAGGAACGGAACAAGGAGGCTGGAGCCTCCCTTAAACTGAGCTTCCCCTCCAGCCCATATGCCATTTGACTGGCCTTTCATGAGTGCTCCCCATAATGAAGCCCACATGAAATTATCCTGGAGGGTTAAACTATTGTTGACATGGGAGAAATATAAGCATGACACAACTGTGATGTAGACAAAGTTGGGCAGAATCACTAACATCAACTTTTCAGGCATTCCCCCATGTCTATGAAAAGGGGCAGAGCACATTTAATACCCACTCTAAGAAATTTACTTCTTTATAGCCACAAAAGGAACCTACCAGTTGTTACCAATTGTCAATGTCAAAGAAACTGAATGTCTCAGCAGAAAAAGCAAGGCTGAGTCAACTCTAAACAGGGTTCTAACTGGTATGTCCAGGAAGTCTAGAAAAAACAAACATAGGGACACTAAGTTACTAACAGGCAAATCTGGTTGTTATTCTCATTGGCCAGTATGGAATGGGGGGGGGACACAATGGACTGGGGAGGGAAGCAATGCACTCCAATAGTTTTGCACAGATAAAAACTGGGATGCTCTTGTATATTTGAAAACACTTCCCTCCTCACAACGATGCTCCCCTCTTCTTTACACACTGCAAAAGGGCAGGCTCTCCTCCTCCTCTGAATGCCCTTTGTTCAGTCTACAAGAGGGTATCTTGGCTTCAAAAGCTAGTACCTGCAGATTTCATGAGGGCATGGAGTTTACAGAGGGGGGGGGAAGAGGGAGTCCCATTGTGCAAGTGGAAATCCTTACCCGGTTATATTTGTTTACAGTGGAACCACCTGCCTTGACGTTACCAACATGGTAGCATTAATATTGCTCTTCTGCATAACTGACACATCATCAACCCATTTCCATTATTTTATTTTTTTATTATTTGATTTATATCCTGTCCTTCCTCCCAGTAGGAGCCCAGGGCGGCATTATCTGATGAGTTCTGTACAGCAAATTTTTTCACAGCTTTGTCAATACAGATCAACAAAGTATATTCCCACAGATATTCTGCATATGCAATGAGGGGGAAAAGATTCTATTTATTCTAACATCACAGGAGAAAGCAGCTGAACAGCCAAATTTCATAGACTGGCTAAAACAAAAAGTTAGAATGTAGGGCTGGAAAAGGTGCAAATAACAAAAAAGGCAAACAAAATGACCAAGTGGCTGGAGCAGCAGAGGAAAGGTTACATGTGGGGTTTTTTTGTTTGGAAAAAAGGTGAGTCAGGGGGAGCATGATAGAGGTGTATAAAAGTATACGTGGTACGGAGAAAGTGGATAGAGTGAGGGTTTTCTCCCTCTCTCATAATTCCACAGCTTGAGGTCATCCAAAGAATGGTTAGAAATTCAAGACTAGGGATGATGGCGAAATTCAATTCAGTTTGTATTTAAAGCCAAATATATCAATTTTGCACTTTCCAAAACAATATGGTAACTGAAACACACACTTATCCAAAATTTTAATGTTAACAAAAATATACATATTAGGAGAAAGTGTGCATAATAAGGAACATATTAGTGAAAATAACATACATTGTACATTACAGGAGAAATTTCTTGCAAAAATGCGTACACTAGTCAAAATTGCATACAAAAATGTGCTTATTAGCAAAAAATCACACAAAAATGCTGAAGAATTTTCATGATGATTTTTTTTAAGAAATCACAAATTGCTGCAAAATGTGGAGAACTGAATTAAAGGGGGAAAAGAGAAACTGAGTGAACTGAAATTGACAGATCCTTCCATCCCTATTCAGAGCAGACAAAAATGTGTGCCTCTTCGCACAGCATGTAATTAAAGCTATGGAATTTGCTTCCGTGCTGTGTAGCGATGGCTGGCTTGCACAATCTTATGTTATTTGTGAAGGATATCAATGGCTACTAGTCACAATGGCTACATATCTCCTCCAGTATTAGAGGCCATATGCCTCTCCCAGTTGCTATGAAACATGAGTAGGAAAGTGCTATTGTGCTCATGTCCTCCTTGTGGGCTTCCTATAGGCATCTAATTGGCCACTGTGTGAACCAAATGTTAGACCTTTGGCCTAACCCAGCAAGGCTCTATCCATTAAGTTTATTTATTTTTTATCAGACTTGGCAAACAGATCACCATACACAAGACAGAAAATGGATTGAGATGTGGGTGGGGAGGGACAGAAAAAAATAAGGAAAGCTCAAGTACAGGTTCTTAGTTACAAATGTTCTTAGGACGATTGTTTCCTGAGTCTAGCAGAATCTGTCTTGTGACCTAAAAAGTGAAACGTTCGAAAGAACCAACCACAAATTTCAAAGTACTGAAAAATATTCCTGCTGACTGATGTAAAAACTAATCGTTCCCGTTTTGAAGCTAGATTTGCTGACAGTGTGTAAGTATTAAGTGCTAAATTAGCTGTCCAAACCAGCAACAAGCCTTTAACTGCAACGCTAGTAAACAAGAAGTTTTACCAGAGGGCCACTTTGAGAAGGGTGTGGAGAATGATGGGGTAGGCCTCCATTACTACTCTCCACTGGGGCTGGACTGTCCCTTTGAGAGAGCTAAATTTTGCTGAGGGGCTGTAGATTGCTGATCCCATTACTTATCATTCTGAACTTGTGTTGCTCTTACTAAAAGTTAACTGTAAGAGAGAAGGAGTTGGGTTTTCTATATAGTCAGCAGAGCACAAGGTAATCCCTATAATGAGGTAGTCTGCTTCAAATGGCAGATTTTTTTCCTAGAAGCAGCTGCTACTTCAGCAAACTGTGATTCGCTTCGTCATTTTCATCTCTTCCTCAGCACCATCCTGGCATGCTATTCTGCTCTTCTCCTTCCCACGGTACAAACTAGCATTCTGTCTGCTTTCTGTTTAGTCCTTACAGGTCTTTAGAGAAAGGGAAGGGTTTCTTCTCCACAAAGCAACATCACATATATATACAAAGCCAATTAGGGCTTCCCATGTCTGTCGCAGTTCATGTTCTGTCACGCTTGCTGCATGTCCATGAAATAGAACCCACACTAGCAAATGCATCTCTGTTTAGAATAAGTAAACTACGCAGAGCAACTCCTGCCCCCAACTAGGAATACTGCTGCCATTGCTGCAAAGGATACATGCCATTCTGTAGCTCCCATGTGTTCGCCAGGCCAACCTCCTTTCTTTCCTTTAGGGAACACATGCAACCTGGAAGAGCTGTAGAGCTCAGTGGTATTGCTCATGCTTTGCAAGTGAAAGATCCCAGGTTCAATACCTGCTGTCTCCACGTAGGACTGGAAAGACTCCTGCCTGAATCCCTGGGGAGCCACTGCCAAATAGTGTTAACAATACTGTTATTCACTTGACTTGAAAAAAAATACAAAGCTATCTGGACCAATCGTGTGACTTGGCATAAGGCCGCTTCCTATGTTCCTATGAAATCCAGGTGCTGTGTAGGCAGGAGGAATACAAGTGATCACATTTTGACTGTATGTGAGGAACTGAGACACCTCCCCAACCTACCGTAGATTTTGTGATCCATCCTCTTTCTCCCACAGAATGGTCCCTGTCAACGTCTCTGATATGTTGTTGAGACTACCATTTGGAAGCCTGCTGAAGTGGATGGGCTTCCTCCCTCCAATACAAAAACCCTGAATTAATGATTTTGAACATTTGATTCAAATGTTGTTCAATAAGTATGTAAATTAGCTATAATCCTCTGCCTCAAGATGCTTTTCCAACATAGCCCTTGATGCTGAACTAGCTCCACATTCCTGGGCTCTCACAACTCTGAATTAAAAAAGACAAAAACAGTCTTCAAAAATTCCTTCCTCTAAGAATTTTTTACACTCAGCTTCAGGACAGAGTGTCACTCTCAGTGGCCTTTTACCCCAGCAAAGACTGCCATCTGTGACAAATATTCAGATATTTTATTTTCTTCCCCATCACTAATCCCTACCACAGACAGGAGGCATAGATGGGAAACCTGCCGCTACAAAGGAAGCAGATTTGAAGTCATCTGTTCTGTTGGGAACATAGTGTACTTTTTAGGAATATGAAGAGAGAGAGACATTCTCAGCACCATCTTAGATGCACTGGGCAACATTTGCTAATCTTACCTGACCATGCTGCTTCACAACGATACCTACTTGACAAGGATTCTATTTAAGTTCCATCTCAAGATGGAGCTATTCCATAAATTGTCAGGTCGAGATTTTTTTTAAGAGATGCCTTGCCAAACAGAACTGACAACTCAATTTAATTTTGTTGTGCTTCCCCACAGAGGGCATTTTCATATCCATGATAAATTGATTTTTTAAAAATACTGTAGTTTTAGAATTTCTGAACTGACTTTATGTTATACTGCACTCAGGGCAACTTCCAAGTTATTACGTATGTATTATTTGATTTATTTATAGCCTGCCTTTTCCTGCAGTGGGCATCTTGCAGCTTACAGCAACAAAGCCTCTATACCCTTCCAATACAAAACAATAAAGATATTGATATTACATATAAACAAACAATACCACCACATTCCATGATGGAAATAATACAAATCCCACAGTAAAACCTAATGTAAGCCATATTCAGACATGGCTCTTTGTAGAGCCTATGTGGTTCGAAAGATGTTGTTGTAGTAAAACTCCCATCATCCTTGAGCGTTGGCCATGATAACTGGGGCTGACAGGCCCAACTATAATAATTTATGCATTTGATGCCTCTTTCTAATAGGGCGCTACATGCATAGAGCCAAATACATGTGGCATGTTGCCCTGCCCTGCATGAATAAGGTGGTCAAACCCTTATTTGAGCATGGACATCCAACATGTGGATGTCAGGGGGGTTCAGGGTGGTAACGAAGGAGTGGAAGAAAGGCAGATATGATCTGATTCTTTAACTGTGAGTAGTCTCTACTCAGATATAGCCATGTCTGGATAGGGTTCATTCCAAAACAACCAATCCTTTGGGTAGATCCTATTTTTTTGTAAAATTATCGCTATAACTGAAGAGTGGTAATATAGACAGCTGCTGCCTTGTTAATACCAAAGGGCTAAGAGACATTAAGAAATGGAGATGATTCTAGGGGGGGCTGTGTCCCCTGCTCACTCTGCTTGCCACCCCCCACTCCCCAGGCAACCCCACTCCTCTCACCAACCTGCTTGCCTCACCTGTTCCTCTATCGCTGCTGCCCCATGCCGCCCTGGACAAACACTGCTGCTATCCAGCACTCCTGCCATCGCTGCCACTACTGCCTTCCCGCTGCCTCACCTGGAGAGTATCTGCCACCCTGTAGGCTGCACACCAAGCCGCTGCTGCCACCACCGTGCGTAGGCCACCTGTTCACTCACCAAGTCTGCTGCCACCACTGCCTTGCCTGCTTGCCGAGGCAGGCGGTGTGAGCGGCATGCAGGTGGGGGTGAATCTGTGAACCGGCATTGCAAGCTGCACTGTGTGATGCTTACATTTTTATATAATATAAAATATCCTGAATGACCCAGAACTCTAAACCACTTCTGCATCTAGCGTGTTTCTAAATCAGAATCAATTAAGGCTTCTGATTAACTTCTTTCACATAAAAAAGCTCTCTCATACAAAAAAAAAGTTGGCCGAATTATAAAATATATTTCCATATTTAATTATTTTGTGTCTCATCACCACCAGTGAAACTCCTGGGACCTAGTCCTGTAGAGCAGGGATAAGGATCCTAAGGTCCTGCCAATGCTGTTGGACTCCACACTCCATCAACCTGACCATTGGCCATACATGCTGAGGGTGATGGGAGCTGGAGTCTAGCAACATCTTGAGGGTCACAGGCAACCCATCTTTCCTGTAGAAGGATAATAGAGCTTAGCACACGTAGTTACTACTTGTGTACTTGTACTTGTTTTAATCTGTCACAGAAGTACAGCCTTCTCTATATAGCAGCTGTATAACAGTTAGCACAAAGTAAAAATGCCCAACTGTGCAGGATAGAAAGAACATAGGGAGATGCACATATATCCAATCTTCTTTCAGAAAAAAAGAAAGAAGCTCAGATTAGTTCCCAGGGAGTTCCCCATCCAAATACTGGCAAGGCTGAGACCTGCCCAGCTTTATCAATGTGCCCTCAACATCATTATCTGAAGGAATGTGCTGCTCTTGGCCAACCTGTTGCCCTCCAGTTGTTTTGGACTACAACTCCCATCAGCCCCAGCCAGCGCATGTTGGCTGGGGCTGATGGGAGTTGTAGTCCAAAACAGCTGGAGGGCAACAGGTTGGCCAAGGCTGCAGTATCCAGTCCAAAACAAATAGGAACATCTTTATAACTGGCATTTGGTCTATCCAGCCCAGAAATGTCTACTTGGACTGGCAACAGCCCTCTAAAGTCTCTGCACTGCTCTTTCCCACCCCTGCCATTAGAGATCCTTTCAACTGGACATGCTAGGCTCTGAGCCTGGGATCCTCTGCATGCTATGCCCCCCATCTCTAAAAAGACATGCAAAAGTCCCCATATTTAAATCCCTATGTGGATTAAAACCTTGGTGACATTTTTTTTTCAATTGCAATGAAGCTACAACTGGCCAAAATCCTTACATTTCAGGTCTTGTGCTTAGAGATGAAGAACCAAATGGAAAAGGAAACCAGCAAGCACTTTAATGTTAAAACTAGTCTTTGGCACAGTTTCTCAGAGTAGCCACTTGCTCGGAATTCAGCTCTTTCAACCAGGACTCCAAAGTCCACCGAGCATTTGTACAAGATGCCAGTCTTTTTCTTTTTTTTACTCACCCCTAGCCATCTTGCTCCTTTATTAGCAGCCTGTTGGATCTGCACTCTTTTCAGGGTGACATGGTAAACTGCTCCTTCTTCTACCTCTTCACCCCAATCCTGAATTGAGCTCTGCCACAGGAGGAAAATAAATATTTGTCTTAAAACAACAACAGTTATTTCCCCTTCCTCCCCACTAACACAAACTTAGACCAGCAGTTGTAGAACTTGTTACAGAGGGCTCACTGCACAGGACAAGTGGTACAAAGTAACAAAATATTATACAAAATATAACAATCCCCAAAGAAGACAATATACTTTTCAACAGAGGCAGATCTGGGATACACTTGGCAAGCTGCCCTTGCCTGTGATTGTGATAACAGGATACCATGAGTTTCCATTTAGCTTCCCCCACCCCACAAACTCTGCTAGGACTTGCACATATTTCAAATAGTTTTACAGTGCCTTTTCATAAGGAAATACTCCCTACTTACCACCAACTAGTATTGTCATTATTTTTACTACTGCAGAGATAGGTGCCCTTTTAAAATGATGACTTATTCAGGCAGATGGATAATACTCAAACAGACATTTAAATCACAGTAGATCTTCACTTCCCCTGAAATTATGATCTGAAATTATGTCAGGGATTTTGTTTAAAACATCTTTTTTTCAGGATATGAACGTGTTTTAACATTTTAAAGATGTCCATAAAGTTTTTTTTAAAGTTATAAATGTCAGAAAACTAAGAGGGAAAGCTATCATAACACCTCTTATGAAACTTGATTGGAAATCTGTTCTGCAACAAGCCCCTGGATGCTATTTCCTAAAGTAAGTTCATATATATATATATATTAAAGCACCGCTTTGTGACTACCAGAGAAGACAGTATTCACAGTTTGTCAAAACGTTTATCCAGTTATCTTCCTTTTCTTAACTCTTTCCACCACCTCCCCATTCTTTCCCATACCGAGCGCGTGTACAGAAAAGTCAATTAGTTTGCACCAGAGAAGCATAGTTTTTAAAAATAGCAATTCACACTACGCAGCAATAGTGGTTAACGTTTTAAGAAAGATACGTTGAAATCATTCCCTTGAGAGTGTCAGCGGGGGCGGGGAGAGGGAAAGGAAATGTACACAGTTTCCCTTCAACAAGCAAATCCCATCCTGAAAGAGAGATTCACCACCTAAAAGGGAAGCCTTTAAAAAAAGAAGCAGCAAGGAAGCGTTCATTACCATTTTAGCTCTCCAAAGCAATTTCATCATTAGATTTCTCTTCGGCACATCGAAGGGGCATTGTGGGTCCTGGGAGCTGCGTTCACAATCCTCTCACACGCACTTCTTCAACTCACAGTAAGGCACCACTCTGCTTTGTGCTGCTTTTCGCTCTACAGTGAATTCATGACCACAAAGAGCTGTGAGTGGTGTGTGCAGAGACAGACAGACTCCTCCCCTACACACACACACACACACACACACACAGAGCGATGCACAGTTTTCCTGTTTATGCTTGAGAACGTAAGCTCTCTCTCTTTCGAGGCTTCAAGTAAAGAAATACTATCAAGTAACCTCTTGGCACTCAGAGACTCCAAGTCTGTGCTAAGCCTCTGAAGTTTATTATCTTATGTTTCCTGATAGGCACCAGGTGCCAAGACAGAAATGGGGGCTCCCTCCCCCCATTCCTTAACCAAAAGAGACAAAGGGAAAGGAGTGGTGAAGGGAGAGAGTCAGCTAAACTTCTATTATCTCTGCATGTCGACTCCTCTGAATAATTAAATCTGAATGACCCTGGAGAACTATTCACAATGGGAAGTGGCCTTACGAAGAGGAAAAGGAATACCCTCCTCTGCCAAGTGTATAGAAAATGGTACCTCAAGCTCTGAAAAGCCATTACAACTGAAAATTCACCTGGTGAAATTGGCTGCAGTCAACAAAAGCCATGTTAGCTTTTAGGGTCCACAGGCCCTTGTCATTTTTTAAAACCTGCAAACTATTTCTCATCCAAATAGTCTAGAGTCATGACTTTACCCAAACTAGCATAGGGAAGGTGGCAGGGGTGAGGGAAAGTTAAGAGCATTTTCACAGATGAAGCTAAAAGTGCCATTAAACTTTTTTCATGCAAATATGGCTAATGTGCAACAGAACAATGAACAGAGGTCAAACATATACTGCAGACAACAAACATGTATGTTTTACATTTGCATTAAGGAATAGTCCATTCAAGCCTCACATGGGAAAATGTTGTTAGACCCATGATTTTAGGAGGAATCAAACTTCCCAGAAAGGTAACTTAGGAAATGCAAAAGTAACAATAGGGAAATACCTTTATTAGGACCAGCTGAAATGTCATGCAAAGGTAGTGAGCTCTTTTGAGCTCTCTGGAAGTCTTCTTCGGGCTGGATGATAACCTTCCCCATCCAAAAGAAGGAGAGGAAGAGATAAATAGTTGTTCCTGTCTGTGGTTGAAAATATATTTATTTTGCAGCATCAACACAACATCCTCCCCATCTAAGTGATAGCTCATATGTTCCCCTGTTAAATTTGGATTTTCCTGTTCTGTGAACAATCTGATATAAGGCAGTGGCTCCCAGACTTCTTCCTCCATGGACCTCTTGAAAAGTGCTGAGGGCGTTGGGGGGCCACTTAATTATTTTTCTGCTTGTTGTAGCAATTGTAATGTGCTGTGCTAGTTGCTGTATCATGCCACTTTAAACAGGGGCTCCCCACCCAAAGAATCCTGGGAACTGTAGTTTGTTAAGGGTGCTGAGAGTTGTTAGGAGACCCCTATTCCCCTCAGAGATCTACAATTCCCAGAGTTCCCTGGGAATAGGAATTGATTGTTAAACCACTCTAGGAATCGTAGCTCTGTGAGGGAATAGAGGTCTCCTAACAACTCCCAGCACCCTTAACAAACTACAGTTTCCAGGATTCTTTGGGGGAAGCCATGACTGTTTAAAGAAGTATGATACTGTTTAAAATGTATAGTTCAGAATTTAGAGATGGGATCCATGGCTGGTGCTGCTTCGAAAGCATTCCATTGACTTAACAGGCCATTATCAATTCCAAGTTGCTATTTGTCCACTATCTGCTGCTTTTATCAATTCAGTTTTTATCTTCCCCACAAAAATTGATATTAATATCGATATTTTGAAACAAAATCAGGATATATGAGAGGGAATATCTATAAAATTATCTTTCTTAATATTGATATTTTAGAGGCAGGTTTTTTTTTAAAAAAAGGCATTTTCAAAAAGTCATGGAAAATAGCTACATAAAAATCCAATCCACAACAGAGAATAAGCGAATTAATGAAAATTCAGTTCCAAATCTGAATTGGCAGCATTTTAGCACATCCCTAGTTCAGATGGGGCCTAGGTTAGATCTCTTTATGTGACTGTTATGTCTCAGATAATTACACATCTCTTCCACTACCTCAGGTGGCAGAGGCAAAATTGCCATGTCGAATGAATGGACTATGTATCACTGGGACCATGCCATGGGCCTTCCAAAGCTTATAGGTGGTATTCAACTACATTTTTATACTAGCGCAAGGATTAGCGCTAGTGTAAGGGGATTTCCCCCTCCTTCCCTGTGCACACTCCATACCATCCCCAAATCTGCTCTGGAGGATTGGGGAATACTCCAGAACAGATTTAGGGGGTGTGCAGGGGGAGGACAGGGGGAGATTTTTCTGTTGGGCATGGAGAAATTTGCTTTGTGCTATGTTGAATACAACCCTATGAGTTTATTTCAAGCAACTTCAGGCCCAAAATTCAGCTACCACTGGACAAGAGAGTAAGTGGTGCTATCAAATCCAGCAAGGGAGACAGGACACTTCTACAGCAGCACACAGTCAGAGACGAGCTCCAGTTCCAATTTTTGCCTTCTAGTATTTTGTAGACTCTTTCCTCAGAACCTGAAAGCAAGCCTCGTTGAACTCAGTGAGGCTTACTTCTGAGTGGATATGTAGAAGATTGCACTGGAAATGATTAAGTAACTACCCAATGATGGGTTTATAAGAAATAAAATACATGGGAAGAAGGTTGTACTTTGAGAAAACAAACTCTGTCAACAGCTCAGTCATAGTCAGTAGCCTTACTTGTTGCAGTAGGGTACCATAAATCCAGATGGATCTAGACTCCTCGGTAAGTTCACATCATACTTGAAAATACATGATTTCTGTCTACTTTCAAGCTTCGAAAGCCTGATAGTCATTGCATAGAGATGATTACATAAGATTTGTCTGAATTAAGGAAAGTTAGGATAAGAGTTTGTACATATTTTGTTAAAGCCAGAAATTTAGAGAATATTGTCAATTTGAAAATATCCATTTTCAAGACAAAATAGCTGACAAGATGACAATATAGGGAGGAGGACTTAGAGTCAAACTACATGTTACACTGCAGTGGGAGGGGAACAATTGCTTTGAACCAATGATGGGAGAGAAATGAATGCTTCTCTTATTCCCTAGTACCACTTTCCCCTTGAAACCTACCTCCAACCTACTTTTATGCCCATTGTGCTCCAGATCTCTGTTCACTTAACAAACTTTGGTCTGGAACTCTGTGATGAGATATGCAGCTGGGGACAAGTTGCAGAAGGGAAGGATTAAATCCCACATTCCCCGCCTTCTTAATTGCAAAGCACTCCCTCCTTAAGGCAGGCCAATTTAAAAAGAAATTTTAACAGGTGACCCAATGTCCACCCACAGTGTGACCATGTTTCCTGTCCTTTTCCTAAAATTCCCATTCAGGAAAAATACTTTTCACACGAAAACATTTTTCAAGGAAAAACCAACAACAATCCACTCTTTTTCATGAAAGTAAAAACAAAACAACGCAAATTAGCAAACACTGAATGCAGGCCATTGTCTCATACAAATTTACATAGCAATAGTATTTTTCATCTCACTTTTGGCATAATCCTGATTCTCTTGCACCTCTCAAATTTGTCCCCATGTAGGCCAAGCTTCTTGCAGGAGATATTTGTTTGCCTACCCACTACATTACCTTCCCCCTGCAAGGTTGCAAAGGTTTCGGACTCTCCTTCTAGCCAATGAGGTGGGGTGAGCAGTCAAGCGGTGGGAGAGAGACAAAGAGAGGTTGTAAAACACTACAGTCCAGTAAAAGCCTTTTAAGCCTTTTAAGTTGAGACCTATCCCACTCTGCGTCTGTGTTAGAATTGCTTTTAATACGTTTTCTTTAATATGTTTTAACCCTTCTTAAAAAGATGTTTTTAACGTTGTTTTGTTTTAATGTATTTTAAGGTCTTTTTATGATGTTTTAGAGAGTTTTTAGTGTTTCTGTTTGCTGCCCTGGGCTTCTACTGGAAGGGTGGGATATAAATCAAATAATAAATAAATAAAATAAATAAAAAGACAGTAGTATGCATACAGAAAACCAACTTTCCCAGGTTAAGTGGCTCATCATACAAATGGAAATCTTAAAACACAAATGAGCAACCTGTGGTCTCCAATCTCATATTATACAATTCCCCCTCCCAATGCATCCCAAAGCTGCCCCGTTTTTTCAATCCCATCACATTTCCTTCCTTCCTGTTAATTTCCTGCTTATTTCCCTGGCTTTCAAAAGTGTTTCTCCCCTTCTTTCTACGTAGTTTCAGAACTGGGCTCCTTCTGGGAAGAAGTTATGTGCCTTCAAGTCAATTATGATTTATGGCGACCCTATGAATCAGCAACTTCCAATAGCATCTGTTATAAATCACCCTGTTCAGATCGTGTAAGTTCAGGTCTGTAGCTTTCTTTATGGAATCAATCCATCTCTTGTTTGGTCGTCTTCTTTTTCTTCTCCCTTCTGTTTTTCCCAGCTTATTGTCTTTTCCAGTGAATCATGTCTTCTCATGATGTGTCCAAAATATAACAACCTCAGTTTCATCATTTTAGCTTCTAGTGAGGGTTCTGGTTTAATTTTTTCTAACACCCAATTATTTGTCTTTTTCGCAGTCCATGGTATGTGCAAAGCTCTCCTCCAACACCACATTTCAAATGACTTGATTTTTCTCTTATCCGTTTTTTTCACTGTCCAGCTTTCACATCCATACATAGAGATCAGGAATACCATGGTCTGAATGATCCTGCCTTTAGTGTTCAGTGATACATCTTTGCATTTGAGGACCTTTTCTAGTTCTCTCATAGCTGCCCTACCCAGTCCTAGCCGCCTTCTGATTTCTTAACTATTGTCTCCATTTTGGTTAATGACTGTGCCAAGGTTTTGATAATCCTTGACAAGTTCAATGCCCTCGTTGTCAACTTCAAAGTTACATAAATCTTCTGTTGTCATTACTTTAGTTTTCTTGACATTCAGCTGTAGTCCTGCTTTTGTGCTTTCCTCTTTAACTTTCATCAGCATTCGTTTCAAATCATTACTGGTTTCTGCTAGTAGTATGGTATCGTCTGCATATCTTAAATTATTGATATTTCTCCCTCCAATTTTCACACATCCTTCACCTTGGTACAATCCCGCTTTCCATATGATATGTTCTGCGTATAGATTAAACAAATAGGGTGATAAAATACACCCGTCTCACACCCTTTCCGATGGAAAACCAATCGATTTCTCCATATTCTGTCCTTAAGGTAGCCTTTTGACCAGAGTATAGGCTGTGCATTAGGACAATCAAATGCTGTGGCACTCCCATTTCTTTTGAAGCATTCCATAGTTTTTTGTGATCTACACAATCAAAGGCTTTGCTGTAATTTATAAACCACAGAGTGATTTTCTTCTGAAACTCTTTGGTCCGTTCCATTATCCAACATATGTTTGCGATATGATCTCTGGGACCTCTTCCCTTTTTAAATCCAGCTTGGGCATCTGGCATTTCTCACTCCATATATGGTAAGAGCCTTTGTTGTAGAATCTTGAGCATTACTTTACTTGCATGGGATATTAAGGCAATAGTTGGATAATTACTGCATTCCCCGGGATCCCCTTTCTTTGGAATTGGGATGTATATTGAACATCTGTGGGCTATGGTTTAGTTTTCCATATTTGGTGACAATTTTTTGTCAAAATTTGGACAGATTCAGTCTCAGTAACTTGTAGTAACTCTATTGGTATGCCATCTATTCCTGGTGATTTGTTTCTTCCAAGTATTTTAAGAGCAGCTTTCACCTAGCATTCTAGAATTTCTGGTTCTTCCTCATACAGTTCCTCTGTGAATGAATCTGTCATCCTTTTATAGAATTCAGTGTATTGCTTCCATCTTCCGTTTATTTTATCTCGGTCAGTCAGTGTGTTCCCCTGTTGATTATTCAACATCCCTACTCTTGGTTTAAATTTCCCTTTAATTTCTCTAATCTTTTGGAATAGGGCTTTTGTTCTATCCTTTTTGTTGTCCTCTTCTATTTCTATACAATAACTATTGTAATAGTTCTCTTTGACCCTACATACTAGTCACTGTATTGTTGCATTTAGGGTTCTAACCGTGTTTCTTTCGCCTTTTGCTTTCCTTCTTTCTTTAACCATTTTAAGAGTTTCTTCAATCATCCATTGAGGTCTTTCTCTCTTTTTAAGTAAAGGTATTGTCTGTTTGCCTTCTTTCTTGATAATGTCTCTGACTTCACTCCATAGTTCTTCTGGTTATCTGTCAATTAAGTTTAAAGCCTCAAATCTGTTCCTTATTTGATCTTTATATTCTTCTGGGGTGTTATTTAAATGGTATTTTGGCATTATGATTGCTTTGTTCTTCTTCTTTAGCTTTACTCTGATTTTTGATATTACCAGTTCATTATCTGTACCACAGTTTGCTCCTGGTCTTGCTTGCCAAAAAGTATGGTATTTCTGCATCTTGTGCTACCAATTATACAATCAATTTGATTCCTATATTGACCATTTGGTGATGTCCACATGTACAGTTGTCTTTTTGGTTGCTCAAAAAATGTGTTTACAAGAAACAAATTATTGGCTTCACAGAATTCAATAAGTCTTTCTCCTGCTTCATTTCTATCTCCTAAACCCCATTTCCCCACAATTCCTAGTTCTTCTCTGTTCCTTACTTTTGCATTCCTATTCCCCGTGATTATCAGCACATCTTGTTTTGGTGTGCCTGGGAAGAAGAGCAGGATAGACATTTCATAAATACATAAATAAAAAAATAAACTGGAAAGGGCACTATTTGTCTGATACAAATAAATTGATTTCCTCCCACTTTTTTTTAGTTAGCTTGAGAAAAGAACTTTTGCACTCAGTTGTCTGAGAACAAACAGGCAGGCTTCTGCCATATAATGCACGCATGTGCATGTGTATGTAGTGCACTAAAATCAGAAAGAAATAACTTGCACTTGAATTTCAGGACAGGAGCGGCAGCAGTCTGTTGTACTTTCTTTAAAAAAAAACCCACTGTACAATATACTTTGAGGATAATCCCATCAAACCTGAGGCTTACTTCTGAGCAGACTTGCATAAAATCAGGAATTACTTGTATAAAACCAGGAATGAAAACTGAAAACTGGATTAGTCAATCCAGAACATTTTTGTCTCTGGCTCCACCCACCATTGTTCTGGGTCTACCTACTGTTGGCATGCAGCACCCAACGGATTACCCCCAATGGCATTCAGCCCCCAGCAAGAAAAAAAGGGCTGTCCACCCTGCCTTAGCAGGTAGAATGGCATTACCAAATACTGTGTTGTAGTATTTTGCAATACCAGCTATTAGCTCAAATAAATTGATTTAGCAGAAATGCATGATTATACAGCCACAAGAGAGGCTGTATACTATAGCCAGCAGGGATTTTTCGCATTCCACAATGTTAAATTGAAAATACCCCCCATGCCATTCTGAGGCTTCCTATAAGCTCATTTCAAAACAAAACCTTACAAAACTTATAGACCTGAACTCAAAAACGCTTGCTTAACAACGCTGTCAATTTTCATGGTGATACACAAAACAGAGAGAATAGACAGTTCAAAGTCTAAAAAGAGAGAGAAAAAACCTCAGAGCCCTTTTGGACTTTTTTCTCTGAGAGTTCTTGTAATCTGCTGAAATTCATTAAAAATCAGCCATGTTCACAGAGTACCTGTAATCCTAATACTGATGTTGCCCCATACTCTGACCTTCATCTACTGCAGTTTAAAAGTTGAAAAAATGCCTGGCTGATTTTTTTAAAAAATAATAAATTTTGGCTGGGGCCCTATGATAATGCGGAGCATGCTCAGTAAGGACCAACTGTCAGAATTCTAAAAGCCTCTCAGCTGCTGGGCTTGGCTAATGAGGGGGCCACACCCACACCAGACTTTGATTTCACTTGAGACAGTCATGGCTTCCCTCAGAGAACCCTGGCAAGTGTAGTTTATGAAGGGTGCTGAGAGGAGACTCCTGTTCCACTGACAGAGCTCCACAGGACAGACTGGTTTAACAGTCAGCTGCTCTGATTGAAGGTCTGTGAGGGGAACAGGGCATCTCCTAGCAACTCTCAGCACCTTTCACTAACTACACTTCCCAGGATTCTTTGAGAGAAGCCATGACTGTCCAAAGTGAAATAAAGGCCTGGTGTGGATGTGGCCAGGGACAGTTTTGGTTTAAATTTGGGTGGGAGGCTACATGTGCCTGCGGTGGAAAAAAAAGGTGGGGAAAAGCCTGAAAAAGAATGATATTGTTTACAATGTTTTCCTTTTGGAAAGGAAAAGGGCTTGCCTTCTGCTCAGTGCCCACACACCCAATGTCCTCCCCCTCCTTCTCTCCTCCCTGCCTCTTCACTGGGTCAGTGTTGGACTACGACCTGGGAGAGCAGGGTTCGAATCCCCAAACAGCCATGAAGTTGACTGGGTGACCTTGGGCCGGTCACTGCCTCTCAGCCTCAGAGGAAGGCACTGGTGAAACCACCTCTGAATACCTTTTACCATGAAAACCCTATTCAAAGGGTCGCCATAGGTGGGGATTGACTTGAAGGCAGTCCATTTCCATTTTCAAACATGATTGCATAGAAATAAATCCCATTGAACTCAAAAAGTATGCAAATGATCAAACGCACCCTCCCGTGTCCTCTCTCCTATCCCCTCCCTCTTGCCCCTTCCCTCCCCCTTCCTTTGCCTCTCCCTCCCCATCCCCATCCCCTTCCAATCCCCTCCTCCCCCTTCCCCCTCCTCCCCTTCCCATGGTCAGTTTTACCTATCTTAAGCATGATTGCACGGAAGTGAATATCAGTGAAGTCCATAAGCATGGAAATGATCAAATCTGCCCTCCCCTCCCCCTTCCTTTGCCCCCCTCCAATACGTTCCTTCCCACTCCCACTCCTCCTCCCCCATGGTCAATTTTTCCTATCCTAACCAAGATTGCATAAGAGTAAATCCCATTGAACTCAATAAGCATACAAATGATCAGATCTGCTTTCCCCCTCCTTTCCCTCTCCTCCCCTCTCCCTTCCTCTTCCTCTCCCCTCTTCCTTCTTCCTCCTCCCCTGCCCACTCCAGCCCTCCCTTCCTCCCCCCAGTCAGTTTTACCTATCCTAAGCATGATTGCATGGGAGTAAATTCAATAAACATGCAAATGATCAAACCTGTCCTTCTGCACCCCTCCCCCTCCTGCCTGCTCCCATCCCAGTCCTCCCCTCTGCATTTCCTCCCCTCCCTCCTCCTCCTCCTCCCCTCCCCATCCTCTGTGGTCAGTTTCACCTATCCTAAGCATGATTGCAGGGGAGTAAATCCCATTGAACTCAATAAGCATGCAAATGATCAATCCATTCTCAGCAAACTTGGACAGGATCCCATTTCTTACCTGCCGGATTAAAAAGCAGGGAAATTCACTCATAGGTAAAAAAAAACCTTGCGGTTTAAGAATGTACCTATAGCCCACAGCTATTTCTATCAAACTTTAAAAAGCAGGGAAATTGGGCAGCTTTAGTAAATACACCAGGGGAGCAGGAGACCTGAGGTCCTCTCTGAGATATTGTACTGCCCTACAAATTGGTCAAAATGGAAACACCATTTGGGTTGGTCTTTCACAGTCCAATCCGCTTGCTGTGTAGCTTGGAAGAATTTGGTAACATGTGCCTGAGCATAAGCCGAGCTGTCACCTAGCGAACCCCCACTGTTGGATGGGCTGTCAGAGGCTCACCCCCCCTCACCCCATGCGAGATGGCTTGAGAAGAGGGACTTTCAGAGGGTGGAACTTCGGAGGAGCTGGCATTTACAGGTGAAGACCTTCCCTATTTAAGCAGGTGCCCACCCAGACTCTAGTGCTGAGTCAATTTTCCCCACAAGCTGCAGAGACTGTTTAGGTAGCTTAGCTAGGGAAAGTAGTGAGCCATAGACAATTTCATTCATTCATTCATTCATTCATTCATTCATTCATTCAGGAGAATGGGCTCCAGGAGGAGCCCAGGGCAGCAAACAGAAACACTAAAAACACTTTAAAACATCATAAAAAGACCTTAAAATACATTAAAACAAAACAACATTAAAAACATTTTTAAAAACTTAAAAAAAAAACTTTAAATTTTTTTTTTATGAAGCACACTGCTTTGGATGTAAACATCACCCCAATAAAACGAGAATTAAACTAAGCCTCGCCTCCGTCTCATGTCTCGGGCAGGACAGCTTGACTCAGTCATCACCTCCCTTCACCGACGCTCCCATGACTGACACCATGGAGGCTAGCGGTGCCACCAAAGGGAGACTTCAAAGAACCGCCGAAGCCTTGTGCACTGAAGTCCAGAATCTCCAGGCAGTAACCCACAATTTCTAGCCTGAGAATCAAAACCTTTGAGCCTTGATTGCCCAAGGAGGCACAACACCAGCAGCCGCGCCACCCGTCAGAGTCAAGGTGCCAGTGGGACTACCTCCTCGCTATGGTGGCCAGAGTGACCAGTTTGCCACATTTTTGCCCAGTGTGAACTATATATTTGCCTACGTCACACAGAGTTTCTGAATAATGTGAAGGTGGCGTTTATCATCAGTCTTTTGGAAGGAGAAGCAGCCAAGTGGGCTACCCTGTATCTGGTGAGAAATGACCCTGTCTTGGGTCAATATGCCGCCTTCATCGCAGCCATGACCAATATGTTTCCTGACCCTCAGTGTAAAGAAACGGTTGCCCGCCAGCTAGGAGTCTTGAAACAGGGGAAGGGCTCCATTTTGTGTCTTAGCTCAGGAGGTGGAATACAGTGACCCAGCTTTGATGTACTTCTACTGGAACGGGCTTAGCCCAGAGATGCTGAACGAATTGGCCTCCCCACCCGGCAGAGCTGATCCAGTTATGTCTGCAGATAGACAGTCGGATTGAAGGTTACCACTTGGAACGCAGGGCAGAATTTCCACGTTCTCAGGCTCCCACACCTCTCCCCCGCGTCTGTTTCCTGCCTAGCGTTGGGGGTGGAGCCCATGCAAATTGGAGGGGCTAGACCATGCCTGTCGGAGGAGGAGGAGCAGAAGTGCAGGAGGGAGGGGTTATGTCTGTACTGTGGGAAAGGGGGACACCTGGCCCAAGGATGCCCGTCCAAAGGAGAGAGAGCTCTGGTGCAGGAAAACTTCCAATCCCAGCTCTCATAGAGGCCCAAGAGTTGGGAGCAAAGCAGGCACTGCGGCCTCGCTAGCAACCCCTCCCATCACAGGCCGCCTTTCACTTGCTGGTTCAGCTGACTCTTCCCTCAGGGTGAAGTCTCCAGGTCAGCGCCATGATCAACAGTGGGGCTTTGTCAAGTTTTATGGACTGGAATTTCACTCAGGAGCATGGCATGCCCACCCAAATGCTTAAGCAGCCCTTGTCCATCGAGACCATCGATGGATGGTCCCTAAAGTCAGGAACTGTTACCAGGACAACGGAGATGCTGGAAATGGAAATCCCGGGACAAGTGGAGAGACTGTCATTCTATGTGGCTTCCCTGCCCCGCTTCCCAGTGGTGTTGGGAATGCCATGATTGGTTCAGCACAACCCCACAATTTTCTGGGATGAAGTGGTGGTAGTGTTTACCTCGGGATATTGCCATCATCACTGCTAACTGCGGAAGAAGCCTGATTGTGTATCTGGACGATATCCTAATCTATTCACACTCCCCAGCTGAGCACGATGGACACGTGCAGGTGGTGCTACAGTGTCTCAGGGAACATTGTCTCTATGCCAAGCTGGGGAAAAGTGGCTTTGACTTGACCACACTGGACTTTTTGGGGTATCACATTTCTCCCACTGGGGTGGAGATGGATCCAGGCAAGGTCCACTGCGTCCTCACGTGGCAGCCTCCCAAAACAAAGAAGGATCTTCAGTGGTTCCTGGGGTTCGCAAACTACTACCATCAGTTCATCTCTAATTACTCTGACAAGACTGCACCCCTCACAGACTGCCTAAAAGGCTCGGGTCCCTTTCACTGGACTCACCCCGCATGAGAAGAGGGACTTTCAGAGGGTGGAACTTCAGAGGAGCCGTCGTTTACGGGCGAAGACCTTCCCTACTTAAGCAGGTGACCACCCAGACTCTATTGCTGAGTCAACTCTCCCCACATGCTGCAGAGACTATTTAGGTAGCTTAGGATAGCTCGGGAAAGTAGTGAGCCAGAGTAGACAGGTTTATGAAGCGCACAGCTTTGGATGTAACCATCACCGTAATAAAATGAGAATTAAACCAAGCCTCGCCTTCTCAGGCTCTGGGCAGGACACAGAGGGCACAAGCTTTCTTCCATTTAAAATATATTTATCTGTCTGTCAATATTATTTTGGATATACCTTACCTAGGATCATCCATTCTTAAATGCTTACAGGCACTTCATTTACTCATAAATTTATACAAGGTATTTTCTGCCCTAATGGATTTCCAAGAGACGTCTGAAGGCAAGGGAAACAGAGAACAGGACATTTCGTTACTCTGTTCTCAAATGCCCTCGGTCAGTTGATCCTAAAGGAAGTGTCCGAATTGCCTTGAAGAAAGAGCTTAGAATGATTCTGTGATATTAACTATTGCATTGTAGAGGAGAGAGCAAGCGCAGAACAAGATAAAAAAACATAATAGTCTTATCTGATAATCTGAAATGTTTACTTGTTTTAGATAGCTCTGGTTTATCCATTTCCTAGAATTACTTTTAATGATTCTTTGAAATAACCCTGGGGAAAATAGTAACAATAAGAACATACATGTCTCACAAAATTGCTAGACCCAAAGCCAACAGTGTAATTACCAGAGCAGTTAGAGTAAGGAAATCACAGAGCTTTTTTTCCTATTCCAAAAGGAAAGTCAGAAGGATAAATTTACCAGTATCTATGCAGGAACACAATTTGAAGGCCACTGTGCTCAGGCATAGGACATGTCATGGCCTCAGTCTTATAAGACTCCCTCTCCAGGGAGGCCTGCCAGAATCCAACATTGCAAATATTTATTTCAAAAAAGGAAGGAAGGGCTTTTGTATAATCCATTATTATGTTCAATTTGGAATGAATGAATTCTGGCACTTTTATATTGAACAAATATTCAGATATCATATCCCAGAAGACCCTGTTAGAATCCTTTGAAACTATTTGAAGAGCTTTGTGGGGGAAAGTGGATTTGTAATTGAGATTTTAAAAGCGAAGAAAGGAACTGGAACTTTCACACAGAATGCATGTTCTGAAACTAGCTAGAGATGTCACCTAGCTGTTCTTTAGTGGATCTAATCAGTAAAGCAGCATTCTCGTAAATAACCAGTCTCGGGGGCTGAAAAGCTGATAAATATTAAAAGCATCCCCTAGATCTGCCAATGTTACCTGCTGGCTTGCATCCCAAGCACCATCAGAAGTGATGGCTAATGCATCTGAAAGTGGGACAGCAACGTTCCATCTACTCTCCATCACACCTACCCTTGACTCCAATCACATAAAATTCCTCCTACCTTCCCCAACCCAGCTACGCCCATAGAATCCATTCCTCTCAGTTATGATAGTTAAAAGGTACTTCCATGTTCAGAGCTGCCTTTGAATACCAGCTGCTGGGGACAAACAACAGAGGAAGGACGTCATTTGTGAGTTCCCAGAGATGCATCTCGCTGGCTGCTGTTAAACAAAATAGTGGACCAGATGGTCTTTGGTTTGATCTTCTTATGTTTTTATGCAACAACCAAGTCCAAGGACTCCTCTACCCCTTCCCCGCGTACTGAAAATATTTCCTCTACACATTCATTTCCTCTTACAAAAATTCACTGCCCTGGTCAAATTTCCCCTTACAAAAATTCCTTACCCCTAGATTCTCCTCAATAGTCCCCTCTACTTCCCTCATCCAAACAGGCAGAGAATGGAGGGAGGGAAGTCCACATGAAGCTGTGGAGTTATTGTTGCAAAGCATCATTCAAATGTTACAGAAGCTGACATAATTTTGGGACCTACACTGACATGAAATACCTGTGCCGAATGACATAATATTTAGATCATACATTACAGACACATTTCAGGTACGGATTCTTAAAAAGAAGGGCATCCCTGCAATTTCATCCATGATTTGAATTGTAACAGGGGAAAAAAGCCTTTGATATATTACTTACTACCATGCAGAAAACTCTCAGAATCCCAGTTCAGCATCCAGGTTCAAAAGGTGAGAGAATGAAGGTGTGACATTTTAAAATGACCCACCACAACAAGGCAGCCTGCCTCATCTCCACTCCCCTTCCCTTTCTTCACCCTGTGAGGAAAGGAAACCAGGGACACAAATTTCTTTTTGTGGACACCTGGGCCAAAAAGTGAGAGCAGCACCCCTATACATACACACACATTATTTAATGCCCACCATTCAATGTATTCCTAATCCAACAATGGCTGCCCTAACTCCACCCTTGCAGATGGTGCAGGGTTAGGGACATAGTACTGCCTTCTATGTTGCTAAGACTGGAATCAGAAAGCTTGGCTGAAGTCTTTAGGGCAGAAGTAGGCAACCTGTTGCCCTCCAGATGTTGATGGACTACATCTCCCACCATCATCCTTGACCCATAGTCATGCTGGCAGAGGTTGATGGGAATTGGAGTCCAACAGCATCTGGAGGACTAAAAGGTCCCGTCCCTGCTCTAGAGCAACAGGTATCAGCCTTCTTTCCCTATTTTGCAACAGAGAATGAGGTGAGCTATGCATGCAAGCACAACTTAAGTTGCACAGTATACAAGCTCTGTGAATAAAGTCTAAATTGCATTCTCAATACAGGATTTTCCGAGGCTCATAAATTGTTTAATTCAAAGCCAGAACTCCTGGCACTTCTCAGTGAGAGCAGTTTCCATACCAAACTTCAGAATGCGACCCCCCCCCAACCACTGTGGCAAAAGGAGGCAGCAGTACAGATGCTGTGAAGTGGGTAGGGGGAGTTTTTCTCTCTCCCCTGCCAGAACCACTCTTTCCACATTACATTGCTTGCTCCAGCTTTCCAAAAATCTAATGAGTGAATAGCAGTGGAAGGGCATGATGCTGCTCTCAGGGAATGTTTCTCTTTTTAAATTTAGGTCACCGCTACAGCCTTGGGAGATGCAACAAAATGTACCAGGACCAGAGCTAGCCTATCCATGGAATAGCCATCTCCTGTACATAATGCCACATAGCCCTTCCACCTCATTCGAACTGTATGGCTCATTCTTACATTATCATGGCAGCAGTGGCTCCATCACGCACAATTTAAGGTGACATCAGATGCTCAGCTCAGAGAAGCCCAGAAGTGGCGAGACCAGCTCAGGGGAAAAGCACAGTACAGGCTCCTTTACATGTCCTGCAGCATCCAATTTCATTCTTCATGTCGCAGTAATTGTTCAAGAGGTTCACGCTACAAAGCAGATGTTTTCTGATTTTTTGATGACAGCGTTGGCCACTTTCTTCTTCCTGGCCGCTTATTACTGGCCCTGCTTCTGTGCCTTTACCAGCAGTCTGATATGCAGAAATTTAGCAGGTGGAGGATAAATGAATGGGAGAGCTTAACCTATTTATAGCACAATCCTATACATACCTATTTAAAGGTACTCATTGTTTTCAATGGAGCTTACTGCAAGGTAATGCACAGCAGACCAGGTGGGGGCTTAGTACTGTACGGTCATCCAGGTTTTGCAAATAGATTTGTTGGCAATAGGCTTTTAAAACTTACTGGATTTTCCCCAGAAAGGGTAAAACAGGATTAAATGGGGGTGGGGGGGATGATACGGGCTGGCATTTTTATAGTTTCAGTATGCCGCCCTGGGCTCCTGCTGGGAGGAAGGGTGGGATATAAATCAAATGATAAATAAATAAATAATATGTTGGGTTTATTCTTAAAGGCATAGCTCCAGGGCCAATTTTTCAAAAACAAAACAAAATGTGGAACATGTTTTTCATTAATATATTATACAAAATTGAATGATGTACAAGTTTCTCTTTAGTTTAGTTGTACACAGATATATTTGCATATTTACAGAGTAGTCATCTATCCTACCTAATACAGGAAAAGACCTTCATGGATGCACATAGAGTTGGATGTGACTCTGAGTCTCACCTGGTCCCTGAAATTTTTCATTGGTTGTGGTCCTCTTCCTACAGATACGAGCATAAGTGGGGGTGGCAGGGACAAAGCAGCCTTCACTGATACTGGTGCGGAGTTCTCATGCTAGAAGTCTTCCACTAGAGTTGCCTTGCTATCTTGTTTTCTTGATAGACCTAGGGATTAAGAAATCCCTCAATTTCAGTTTCTCTCCATGTCTCATTCTTAAATTCAGTTTTCCACATATCTGATCGGTTTGTGATTGACTTTTTAAAAAAAGTTCTCATCAGCATTTCAGTGAAAATTTATCCTAATATACGTATTTTTGGATGCAATTTTGCCCGATATACACATTTTTTGCAAGCTATGTTCCTTAAAATAATGAATTGTATACATTATCTTCACTAACATATGCATTTTATGCACGGTTTACCCAATACACGCATATTTGGAGAAGTGTGAATTTTGAATAATAGCTGGTTTCAGTTGGCATATTGTTCCAGAAAGTGTGACTTAGGTAGGTTCACATTAAAATCTGAACTGAATTTCTGCCCCATCCCCACTCTGGACTAACAGTAAAGCTAGAGAAAGACAATCACTTTTCAGAGAAGAGAAGGTGGCATGATGAGCTATTGTTGCTTGTGACTGGTACATAAAACCCTGTAAAACCTGTCTGACTATGGGATGATAGTGGGACAAAAGAAGCGACTGTATACCATCAGCAGTGATGGCTCCATCATACTGCCTATCTTCTTAAAAGAACAATTGTCAGCCTCAAAGATTTCATCAAGTGTCGTTTCCACACACCCTTCCAGCTACTGTAGCAAGCTACACCCCTTGAATTTCTGCAGGAAAGTAACAGAGCACAGGTATAAGAAGTTACTATATTGCCATACTCTCATAGGCCATGCTTTCCCTCATGCAGTTTGAACATAACTGTAAGTTAATTTTTAGCAGCTTTTCTGTCAGGAACCTGTTTCTTGCCTTCTCTCTACTCAAGAATGGATTTTGCCCGCATTTCTTACACATAGCTAGTTCAAAGCCCCTGGACTTTGTCCCTTTCCATCAATGCAGGTGCAATCACTCGGCTCCAGTTTGACTCCATCAGTTCCAGTAACCACCAATTTCAAAGGCATTAATCCGGTCATGTAGCTTTATTGCTTTCAAAAGATTAGTTTTATACCTGCTGTAGAGTAGGCAAAGCCCTACTGGCTTTTCAGTGCTGAAATGCTACAATTAAATTCTGTCTCTTCCAGTAGAAGTCCAGATTCAAACATATATAACACAGACATTCTTGGGTGTTGGATAGATAAAATGGTACCAGCCAAGATCCATAAAACAATACCAAACATCCCTTTTGACACCCCTATCCATTTGCCTTTTACATTACAAGGGAACATATTAGGGTTTGTGGGTTTATTAAAAAGCCACCCTCAAACTGTTTCTTCCGCTCCCCTGTGGCATAATACTTTTTCCTACTCAAAGTAGTTTAATGGTTCTTTTAATAATAATAATATACTTGAGTAGAGCCCCTCCAGAAGAATCAGGACCCACTCTCACAAAACCAAGTGTATTTGTGTTAGGAGGACTTGAACCCATTGGGGCCATCAGGCAGGGATTCAACCTGTGTGCCAAAGGATGGAACAGCAGAGAGATCAACCCAGGAAATCCCCTTCCATCAATAGGCAGGAGCTGGTCAAGTGTCACGCCTCGCCCTATTTTGGTGCCAGACACGGAGTCCTTAGAGGGCAAACAAGACATCCCGCAAGAGAAGGACCTTGAGCAGTAGCGAGGGCCTCCCAAGTCCAATGTGGAGGATTCCCTTGAGGGGCCCTTTGGGTTGGTACCAGATGAAAAGCCCCTGGACATGTTAGAGGAGGACATGGAGCAGCCTCCCAGTCCTCAAGTGCAAAGCGCAAGAAGCTTTTGGTCAAGGCTGAAAAGCAGTGACACATTATGCATCCATGGGCTCAGAGTTGTTGGTCTACTCATGAGTAAGCAATCCCTGCTACTCCTTCACGGCCAGCACCTGTGGTTAGATCTTCCCATGCAGCAAGTGAGGAGGGGCACTCCAATGTTTATGCACAACTTTTAGTGCAATATCAGCATGTGTTTGTAGATCTTATAGGCTGCCCTAGCACAAAGTAACAATGTTCACCGAGCATAACAGGAAGCAAGTGTACTAATTTCCTTTTCACGTAAAAAAAGAAAATCCCATTTTAACACAATTTGTTCTTAAACTACCTATACAAATAAGAATATACATTTTAAAATAAAAAGCTGACATAAAGAAAAGCAGAAGAAGCAGGAAAACAAAATAGGGACTTGCAGCCTTCAGCACTGTAAAAATAATCAGCAGCAACTCTTTCATATAATGCCCATTTATATTAATTTCTGCTGTAGCTGCTGCTTTGCCACATTTTACTGTGCTAAAGGTACCGGATTTTACTGAACCAAATAAATCTTTTTCTTGACATCACCCACCTGTCAATCACATGACGTCATTATGGCATGAGGGATACCCATCTGTCAAAATCCTTTGTGCTTTCCTTTTACATCTCTGAGATTGGGGACTTAAAGGGGGAAGCAGGGAGACTTGTAAAAGCCTTTTCCAAGTCTTCACGTGCTGTTCTTTCAAGTCTCTGATCTCGAAGTCAGGATTCAATAAGAGGTCTGCTCCTGCTGCCTGCAGACTGCCTTACCTCCCCTTCTGCCTTAGCTCAGCTGAACGAGAGCTCAATCTAAGGGTCAAACTTGGATTCTAACCTTGCTAAATGTGTTGGGATTTTTTTTTAAGTTCTAAGCCTGGGGAGTGGGTGATTTCCAGTCTTCTCCAACCTAGTGCCCTACAGATATTTTAGACTGCAACTCCCATCATCTCTGACCACTGGTCATGCTGGCCGGGACTGATGGGAGTTGTAGTCCTAAACATATGAAGGACGCCAGGTTGGGAAAGGCTAGGTTAATCTTCCCCCCACAACTTCTTCCCCTTCAGTGCCCTCCCTGCCACAGCCTGGTATGGGAGAGCATAGTTCTCAAGACAGAATGGTGCAGAATCCGGCTGCGTATTCCTGGCTTTCTGGCTCCTGGCAGGTCTGTGATACTGTAGTGCGTTGTTAGTGGCTTCAGTATGAAACCACTGGGGTCAAAGGAGTTCATCTTATTACAGGAAGAGGGAGTTTAGAGTTCAACCCAACCCAATGTTAGTTGAAATCAGCAGAAACTACTTGCAGTCTCCAGTGGAAAATTGGCAAGCCATCCCTGGGCCTTTCCCATTCCAAAATCTTCAGCTAACTGAACCAGTCCAGCAACAGTGTCATCTTTTTGCTGCATTTCAGTTAAAGTCAAAGTGTTGTAGCCAATGGTGTCACTCGGCTGACAGTAAGCCTTCTGTCAGTGGCAATTCCCCTTTCGATTTGCAGCCTCCCACACTCCCTAAATTTACCTCCAGAGATTTTGGGGGAAAGGCCTCCAGGAACATGGGAAGCTTCCTTATACCGAGTCAGACCATTGGTCCATCTAGCTCAGTATTTTCAACACTGTCTGGCAGTGCCTCACCAAAGTTTATTCCCAGCCCTACCTGAAGACATCAAGGATCGAATATGGAACCTTCTGCACGCAGAGTATCTGCTCTACCATTGAGCTATGGCTGTTCTCCGAAGATTTAGGTGAGCACAAGGAGCTGCAAGGGGTATGGGAACCACCGAAAACTGCTTTCCTCCCTGTTCGACTGACGGAGGCCTTACTGTTAGCTGAGCGACAGCACTGGGTACCACCCAAAGGGGTTAGAATCCCTTCCACACCTGGATCTTTTTTTCAGTATGGAATCAACTTCCATTTGCTTTAATTTCTCTTGTAGCTGTATCAATCCCATACAGCTGAGTCCCGTGTTTACTGTTATTTTTCAGAACATTGTTTTGATTGTTTGTGGTTTGTATGAACTTTTCTACATTTGTGGGGGGAAACTCCACTTGACTAAACCAGCTGCACCCCAGCCAAGGACTGGTCCTCTGTCCACAACCACACTCTCTCCATGAGGGATGGAAAGATCTGTCCATTTCAGTTTCTGTTACTTTCTCATTCTTCCAGTCTTAAATTCAGTTCTCCACATTTCTGCAGCTATTAAAAGAAAAATCCTCATGAAAAGTCTCCAGCATTTTAGTGTGAATTTCTCCTAATAAACACATTTTTGTAGGGAGTTTTGACATACACATTTTTGCAAGCTATTTCTTGTCATATAATGCATTTTTGTACGTTATTTTCACTCATATATTCATTTTTATGCACACTTTCCTCTAACATATACTTTTTTTGTAAACATTGTTTTGTTAGAGAACTGCTTTGCAAATTTCAAATAAGTGCGAATTTCAAAGGCTGGCTGTGTTTAGGTGCTCATACTGTTTCGGAAATTGTGAATTTGATAGATTCAGTTTGAAATGCGAACTGAATGGAATTTTGCTCCCATCCCTCTCTTGCTCTAAAAAAGTCATTGAAGGTGCTTGATTTAAGTGAGTTTAAAACATTAAACATGCACAAAGTATTCCTTCTGGGAGGAAAGGTGGGATATAAATTTACTAACAACAACAACAACAATCTTTTCTTTCTTTTTTAAATAAAGTTTGGCAAACTTTGTTTTTTTGTTCAAACACAGGAATGCAGAACCTGCAGCCCTCCAGATGTTGGACTACAACTCCCTGATGATTGGCCATGCTGACTGGGGCATGCTGGCTGGGGCTGATGGGAGTTGTAGTTCAAAAAAGTAACTTTTCCAAGCTCTGAATTATAAAATGACCTGAGCCCACCACTGCCACCCTAAATCAAACTGCTGAAATGAAGTAGAAAGCTTGGTGTAACCTGGAGAGGATATTTTGTGTGGGAAGATTGTGAGCTATGTTCATTTCTGGTACTCAAAGCATATTCCTGGGCACAAAATTCTTTCTTTCTTAATGTATGTCTTTTGCACTAAGCACTGGTTGATCAGTCTTGGGGTTCTACTACTAGAAAACAAAGTAGGTCCCGCAAGCTTGAAATCTGCCCACCCCATTTAGACTATTTGTACACTGGATATGCAATGTTTCACCCTCCCCCAGCCACTTTAATTGGGGTATGACTCTAATATTACTCTTGATGAGTATATTTTTAAAAATGTGCGTGTAAGAGAACAGATGGAGTACAGACAGGTCCTGCTTATACGGCAGGTTCCGTTCCGGACCCCCACTGTAAAGTGGAAATCGCCGTAGAGCAGAACCCCATTGAGTATAATGGGGCGCATCGTGTGGAAATGACGCCAAAATGTTGCAAAAGCGGCAAAAGCGGCTTTAAAATAGGTAATGAAAGCCGCCACGTTAGCGGAATGCCGGGAAGCGAAGCGCCGGGAAGCGGGGCCCTACTGTACGTAGTAGCATACTTCAAAGGGAAAGTTTTACACACATTTTCCAACAGGATTCAGCTAGGCCTCAAAAGCATGCAAGGATTAGGGCTGAATCCTATATCCATTTAATGGGAGTAAGCCCCATTGAGCTCAGTGGTATTTACTTCTTAGTCATTACAGGATAGTGCTGTAAGACACAGTTCTTTGTTCCTGTTTTCAGACCCAAGCAAAGGAATTGTGAATCTACATTAAAAATTAAGTGTCATTACACTCTATTATAATATCCTTTAAGCAGCACATATGCTGCTGGTTTGCCATCAACCATATTCATAAGCCTTATCAGATAGCACAAATTCTCATGTTAATAACTAATCACATTCAGTTATCTTACCTCCCGCGTCACTAATATATGCCATACTGGTATGTGATCATCCATATACATCAGGACCATATGAATTTTTTTGGTTTTAGATGCTTCAGGACCAGAGTGCCAGACAGCCTCCCAGGAAACCTTTGGAGAACCAGACAGTTGTAGGAATCATTATACACCTCCTATATGAAAGGAAAAGTCATCATGTCAGTAAAAGCAACTTTATTTTTAAATCTCCATATACTTTTTATTTATTTATAATAATAATAATAATAAATAATAATAATAAATTTAATTTTTGTGTCACCTATCCGGCCGAAGCCACTCTAGGCGACGTACAAACTAAAATTCAGTAAATTACAATACAATACAGATAAAATACAATAAAATCAGAACGATCATTAATCACAGCAGCATGAAATCAGTTAGGGCGATCAATAGATAATAAAATATCCCAAAAAAGTAAGCCCTCCCCGGAATTCCTGAAAGCCTGTCCAAAAAGCCAAGTTTTTAATGCCCGGCGAAATATATCCAGGGAAGGGGCATGGCGAAGATCGAATGGGAGGGAGTTCCAGAGAGTGGGGGCCGCCACTGAAAATGCCCTCTCTCTAGTCCCTACCAACCTAGCTGTTTTCGTTGGTGGGACTGAGAGAAGGCCCTGTGTGGCTGATCTGGTTGGGCGGCTTAATTTGTGGTACTGGAGGCGCTCCTTCAGATAAACTGGGCCGAGACCGTATAGGGATTTAAAGGTTAATACCAACACCTTGAATTGGGCCCGGAAAACAACTGGCAGCCAATGTAGGTGAAATAATACTGGCGTGATGTGATCACGGCGGCGGCTGTTTGTAAGCAACCGAGCCGCCGCATTCTGCACCAGTTGTAGTTTCCGGACCGTTTTCAAGGGTAACCCCACGTAGAGCGCATTGCAGTAGTCTAATCGAGAGGTGACCAGGGTGTGTACCACCAGTGGGAGCTGATGAATAGGGAGGTAGGGTTGCAGCCTCCGTATGAGATGTAATTGGTACCAAGCTGCCCGGCTCACTGCCGAAATCTGAGCCTCCATGGACAGCTTGGAATCAAGAACCACCCTGAGGCTGCGGACCTGATCTTTCAGGGGTAAACTCACCCCATTAAACTGTAGGTCAACAGCACCCAACCTCCCCCTGTCACCCACAAGTAGCACCTCGGTCTTATCAGGATTGAGCTTCAGTCTGTTCCTTCCCATCCATCCACTCACGGATTCCAGGCACTTGGGCATTAAAATGGCAAATGCAATCCAATTTAAACAAGTGTAAAGTGATCCACATTGGGCAAAAATCCAAATAATTCACTTGTACAGTTATGAGGCTCTGAGTGACCAGAAAAGAGAGCTAGGGATTTTGGTGGCTAGCTCAATGAAAATGTTGACCAGTGTGTGGCAGCTAGAGATGGGGGGGAAAACGTGATTCAGTTCGCATTTAAAGCCAAATATATCAAATCCACACCTTCCAAAGCAACATGAGAACTGAAACACTGCCATCCTTTGAAATTCACTTACCCAGATTTTGCAATGTAGTTCTCCAACCAAGCAATGTTTCCAAAAATGCATATATCAGGGGAAAGTGTGCATAAAACTGGATATATTATTGGAAATCATATGCAAAGATGCATTATATTACGAGAAATTGCTTGCAAAAATGTATACATTAGTCAAAACTCCATACAAAAATGTGTTTAATAGGAGAAATTTGCTGGAGAATTTTCATGAAGATTTTTTTTAAAAAAAACCACAAATTGCTGCAGAAATGTGGAGAACCAAATTTAAGATTGGAAAAATTAGCATCTGAGAGAACTAAAATTGGCAGAGCCTTCCATCCCTAGTGGCTACTATGAAAAAGGTTAATTCCATGTTAGGATTCATTAGGAAAGGGACTGAAAAGAATACCTTTACACTAATATAATAATGTCATTCTACAAACCTATGGTGGAACCGCTGTTGGAATACTGTGTACAGTTCTGGCCAAAAAGAATATTGTGGAGCTGGAAAACGTTCAGAAAAGGGCAACCAAAATTATTAAGGGGATGGAGCAATTCACCAATGAGGAAAGAAAGTGGATAGGGAGATGTTTTTCTTCCTCTCTCGTAATACTCGGGGCCATCCAATGAAACTGAGTATTGGAAGGTTCAGAAGATATAAAAGCAAGTACTTCTTCACATAGCATGTAGCTCAACTATGGAATTCACCACAAGAGGTACTAATGGCCCCCAACTTGGATGGCTTTAAAGGAGGGTTGGGGAAATTCATGGAGGATAGAGTATGAGCGGCTACTAGTCATGACGGCTATCTCTTACCTCTAGGATCAGGGGCAATATGCCTCTGAATACCAATTGCTAGAGAACACAAGTGAAGAGAGTGCTCCGGTGCTCATGTCCCGCTTGCAGGCTTCCCATAGGTATCTGGTTGGCCTCTCTGAGAACAGGATGCTGGAACAGATGGGCCTTTGGCCTGACCTAGCAGGACCCTTCTTGTGGCCTTAGGGTAGTAGTGAACAGACTGTGGTTAGTCCTCTCCTTTCACCCAGAAGATGGACTTTGTGCTTATATTCCTGCCGACTTGTATCTGCCCAACTACGTGGACAGAATAAATAACTTCTGGATATTGAATAAAGTGCTGACCCATTTCCACCCCACCTTAATACTGCTTAATACATTGTGTTGCTAGACTATATGCCTAAGATGCTTTTTGTGCACCTTTGAAGGACAAACAGTAACATTGGGAAATATATGTACTGTAATAAGCCCTCTTCATGGGTTTGCCTGAATATGCAAGGGTTGGAGGTGTGCAGGATAGAGGCACACATGCAAGCCTCGCCCCACTGTCCTTGCACATGCGGACTCCTTGCAGATATGCAAAGGTCTGGAGGGAGCTTCTATATGCATTGACTGAACACACGTAGAAGCCTCTGTGCATGTTCACCCTCGCCCCTCGACATACTTTTAATCTCTGCCTGGTCAGGAAAGATGCCTGAAGAAGGTGACAGAGATACACTCATTAGAGATCAGGGATTGGCTACTGCCTAGGTTTGTTGCATGATGTGGAAGAGCCTGAGCTCTCATTCCTCCTTTCCAGCACTTACTGTTAGCTAGGGATGGGCGAGAAATCCAATTCAGTCAGCATTTAAAGCAAACTCATCTAATCTGTGCTTTCCAAAACAATACGAGAACCAAAACACCAACATCCTTCAAAATTCTCACTTCTGTGAATTTTGCAATGCAGTTCTCCAACCAGTGTTTACAAAAATGTATGGATTAAGGGAAAGTGTGCAATCAATATATTTGTGAAAATAACATATAAAAATGCATTATAGAGAAAATTGCAAAAAAATGGTACATTAGTCAAAATTTCATTAAAAATGTTTAGAAGAAATCTGCACTAAAATGCTGATTAATTTTTATGAGGTTTTTTTTTAAAAAATTGCTGCAGAAATGTGGAGAACTGAATTTAAGATGGGAAAAATGAGGAACTGACACTACCAAAACTGACACATCTATCAATCCCTACTGTTAGCACAACAGAAAGTTTTCTCTATTGAGCTCTTTCCGTTGCTATAGCATCTGAACATTTCAGGGAGGCACAACTTTAAAAATAGGATCCAATCTGAAATATAGATAAAGCTGGTAAGGAATATATTTTGAATGTTAAATATTAGTTTTGAAACACAGAACAACCCATTCCCTCAATCCTGGGCAGGGATGTAGCCATCTGGGTCTCAAGGAGGGTCTTAGACCCCTTCCTTTATTGGGAGCAGGGTTCCAGCAGAGTTCCTATGTCTCCAGCATGCTACGAGCCACTCAGCATGAAAGGGGAGTGTGTTAGCCACTGAGAAGAGTCATCTAACATGCTTCCTTGTCGTTTCCTGCTGATTGGAGCCAATCAGAGTGAAAGGAAGTGAGTTAGGCACTGAGAATACTTTTTTTTCAGGAGCTCAGACTCTCCCCTTTCATGCTGACTGGCTCCTAGAGGCGTCTGTTGTTGTGGGACAAGGCATTAACAAGGATCTTATTCTCAACCCAGCAGCAAAGGAAAAAAGGGGAGAGGAGGTGTGGTTGCGACTATCATGAAGATACCCTACACTTCTGAATTTGCCACTATACTACTGGATTCCGTGGCAACAATTTTTGTTTAAAAGAGCAAAATGTTTCTTCAACTTTCAGTGGTCTTGTGCATGTTATAACAGCACAGACAGAGCACCAATTTCAAAGCCTCAAACCTATTCTAAGACCAAATTACTTTTATGGCCATATAAAATCCAAGTCTGTACACAGACTCCCATGTCTTGTTTTTCTTTCTCTTTCCTTCCAAAAAGACTTCACTGTCTTTCTGTAAAATAATAATGTTACAAGCTTAACAGATTTTTTTTAAAAAAGTGATAATGAAATTTAAAAATGAGATAATGTAAACAGTCACTATCACATTAAAATAGCACACAGCTCCTTTCTGAAAGGGCAAAAATCTTCTTGTTTCAGGGAGTAAGCAAATTAGCAAAAGGCCAATTCTGATGCAATGTTTGGCTCACATGGGATGAATTCCTGAAGAGATCTCATGAACAGAGAAGAAGAGGACCAGATGTATATCTGGCTAACGTGTCCAAAGAATCCTCAAGAAAATCACAAGCTATTCATGAATTGTGGGCCCCAGTGAAAAGATTTATAAATGCAATGCATCTAGTTCAAGAAAATAATATGTACTATGACTGAAGGTTGCTTTAGAGTCACATTACAAAATGTCTACCGAGAAGTAACTTGGGGCTGGTTCACATGGCGATTTAATGTGAGATTGGTGCTACTTGCATGCCCACTTAATTTGCAGAGTTTACATGACGTTGCAAGCAAAGGGAAGGTGTGTCGCTGCTTTTCCCTTTAAATCCAAATTAAACCAACCCGCTGAAAATGCAAAAAGTGAGGAAGAAAATTATCCATTTCGCTGCGCTCCTCCCATGTAGGCACTTTGCTCTAATGTTTTTTGCTGGGGGGTGGATTTTCTTTCTTTCTTTCTTTCTTTAATTTTGGCACGGTTCGAACTCTTTCAACCCAAACTCCCTCGGGCTTTGCAAAAGCAAAGTTGAACTACCCCTGCGACTTTCTCGCACAGCACTGCCAATCTGCAGGAAGGAAGAGAATGTTGGGCTGTGAAGCATGTGGGGGCATTGTTGTTGTTGTCTACTTTTCATTGCAGCATCGGTTTAGTCTCTGTCTCTCTCTCATACACACACACAAAACCTGTCTCCAACTACCAAATTTAAAAAAAGAAAAAGGAAGAAAGGGTTTTGCTAGGAATAGGAGAGGGTGGTCTAGCCAGTGTCATGTCAATTTCATACCGAGACGTCTCCTGGCTTCAGCCTTGAAGCCCGAACAGTCATGGGGATTGCACCCTCCACTCCATTCTGAGTTCCATAGTCTCTTCTTCTGACCACATTGTGTGTGTGTGTGTGTTATTTAACAGTCTCCTGCATGATGGTCGATGAAACCCCCTCCAATATTGTTGTATCACCCAATTACCGATGTGAGAGAAGGTGCATGTGTGCACGCACACACACACTCCCAATTGCATTTCATAATTACTTAATAAAAAGGGGGTTTTGCTGTAAATATTTCAGGAGGAAATGAAACTAACAGAAAAAAGTTATTCATGTCAATTGCACCTCCCAAACTCTTTCCCCTCTTCAGTGTGCAATTGACAAGAAACAATGAAACAAAAAAGCCCTCCCTTCTTCATTAGCAATGCTCCGGAGGGAGTAAACATGTAAATTTGGGGGACGGGCCAGAAGGAAACAGTGATACTAAATGTGAATGGAAAACAGTGGATTAGAAGGTAGTGGAAAGCAGCGGATTGGAAGGTGGCATGAACGTTCCAAATTTATTGCAATGGCAAATGCTGTGTCTTTAATCTGAAGTTCACCTCCTGTGTGAATCATCCCATATTTGTATAAATTAATGGGCAATCAATTTGAAGACTGCTGCATGTCACAATAGTATCTATGGATTTGTTTGATTTGTCTTGTATATAGCTCCAACACATGCATCCAAGAAGAAAGTGAAGAAATTGTTATAATAAGGTGAAGTCCTTTGCTTGGCTAATCTCTGAGACTGCAATTTTGAATTTAATCCCACAGTGAGGCCCAGATCTTTGATCACAATGCATCAAACGAATACCAGTATGCAGTTTGAAAAATAAGATTATATGCAGAATCAGTAATAATACATAATTCATTTCACACTATCAACATAACAGTTGCTAAGAAATTAGATACAAGCCTATTCTAGATCAAGAGCAGATTTCTCTGTGTTTTTTTCCAGTTGGAAAGTTAACCTTAATATGCATTTACTTTTTAACATTTGAGTGGCAGCCTTTTCTGGAACAGACACACAGATTGGGAAGCTGATAAAGCTGAAAAAGACACTTCCTGCCATTCAACTACGCAGAGCATTGTGTAGAAGTTTACAACACTCTATATATACTCCATGCAAGTATTATTTTAGAGTGGAGTGTTATATCTGTATTGTGAGGAGACAGAGAGGGAAAACAAACAATTAATTATTTTGAGTTGTTAATTTTTAAAAAAAACTCCAGGGTGGAACTATGGGAGGGAAGATCTTGTAAACTAGACCTGTGCATGCTCAGGAATTTGTATGAGGAACCCAGTTCCCAACAAAACTGGGGGTTGGGGGTGGGGAGAGGGAGAGAGAGGTTACTCCTCTAATACACATGAATGGCCCCAGCTCCTATGATCATAAGCAGTGACTTAGAGAGCAAACTAGAATAAAGCATAGCTTGGCCTGATGTATAAAATTGTCAGTTTGGCAGCCATCGTAGAGAAGGAATTTCGCTTATTGTTTTGTTCCACCAACTGCTCCAAAACCATTTGAAAAGTTGCACGATCCTTCTTCAATTCTGTCTCTGTTGAGAAGTAAAAGTCAGACAAAAATCTCTTTTGAGTGTGTGCTCTCCCCCCCACCCCCACAAGCCTTTTCTGACTTTGTCATTACATACTGGAAAGTAAGAGTTTGGAAGAGTGGAATATTCCATTGCTTTCTAAGATAGATTCTTCTCTTCCAGGGGGACTTCATCTTTTTCTTCACCCCACCCTCTAAAAAATAGTATTTGTTACTGGGATTTAATTAAAAAATAGAAACCAGACTGCTTTTGCATTACTTTAGTGAATCTCTCTTGGGAAATTATGTTCACTGCTGAGCAATTCCTATGCAGCACTGAGTTCCAATACTAAAGACAACAGTTACAATGATTTCCCTTTTACCAGTCAGGCCCGGTGGCTCAGTTCTTGAGAGCCAAAACATAGTCTCCCACCCCCACCCTCATCAGCAAAGCAAGCAGCAGCTTTGGCCCCAATGACTACATGCACCAGGGCAATGCCTTCAGTAGAATGGAGAACCCATGGCCCTCCAGAGGCTGGCATGACCAATGATCAGAGATTATGATAACTGTAGGCTACAGGTTTCCCATCCCTGCGCCAGGGTGTAACTTTAGCATGTGACAAGGAAATAAAATGTTGAAAACTGGCCAATTTCAGATATTTATGATGTGAATACAAGACTGGCAGCATTTGCTCATGACTGACAATCTCTACTTTTTGATATTTATTGCATCATTATATTCCTAGGGATAGCCAGCTCTCATCATCACTAACCCTTGGCCCTGCTGGCTGGGGCTGATGGGAGCTGGAGTCAAGCAACGTCTAGAGGCTTCACATTTGCTACCTCTGACTTAAGGAGATACCCACGTATATACCCCTTTATTGAACCAAAATACCAGTAACAGCATTACTGTCCAAACTCTATTCTTCATAATGCTTTGGTATAAAAGATGTATGATGCTATTACTGAATTCAGTATACAAATTTCAGTTACATTTATCAAATCAACAACATGCAAAACAGAAGTCTCTTCCTTGTTGTTACGTACATACATGTTGTATATATATATTACCGGCTTGATAACAAGTGATATTCAACCATGCTGTTTCCATTTTTTAACATGATCCATTCCCAGAGCTTATTATGGCCTCTGTAGACAAGTATAGTGCAGTCCTTAAACAATGATAATACAGTGACCGGGATCAAGTTACTCACAATTTTCAAATCCGTACTGCAGACATGTGGGAAGTAGGGAGAGGGGAAATAGAACTGTGAGCTCTGTCAGTGCAGAGCAAAAATAACCCTCCAGCTAGCTAACTATTCATTAGCATCAAAAACAAAAGTCTCTACATACCCACAGATATTGTGGAGGGGAGACAGACTGTGTTTGCCATCAGAGGATGGCTGCTTCCAGGAGCCTTCATTGGGGAGCAGCTGCCAGAAGGACTATGCGGGGGGGCATTGGGGGAGCACTGGCTTTTGGGGTCTAGGTATAAAAGTTAGAGAGGGGGTTGCTAGTTACTGCTGTGGTTAACTTTGGTTTATGGGCGGGTAGTGGAGGTTTCTCATTTAGGCCAGTGCCCTATTCGAATTCTGAGTCCCCTTCCATTTTAAGGTACGGAATGTGGAGACATCACTCTCCAACTTGTTTCTATCAGGCTTCTCAAATCAGCCAGTGCATTCTTTTCAACTCTTAGGGCCCATCCAAAACCCACATTTTCCATATTCAGTTAGTGGCCTTGAGATCCATACATGTCCTGTGTGTGGTCAGATTATTGTGAAAACCCAATTATCAAGCATCCATGTGTGTGGGCTTTTTTTGGTCTAAATTGCTTTAGCATTGGCCACTCCTCTAAGTCCACCCCTTTTCTGTGATTGGTCCATAATGACCATTTGCTTCTCCTGTGCATTTTCGGAAGAGTGCAGAAACATTTCTTTTTTTTTTTTATTCCCATGCATGTGCAGGTTTGTGGATGTGGTATTGGGTGGGAAGGAGACAGGGGGCTTGGCATATGACAGAGGATCACCTATTGCAGGAAAGTCCGTGGAATTGTGTCTGAGTGCACGGACGTTAATGCAATTGGTCATCAATACAGGAAAGCATATCGGGTTTTTGGTGGTTTCTAATGCGGATTTGTGAATTGCAAAGTCATATGGACGACAGTGAATTAATGAGGACACAAAGCAATAACATTGCAGATTATACAGTCGCATGGACTTAGTGCTTTTGCCTGACTGGAACAGGTCCTTGAACTGTGATCATGTTCCTTGCTTGCCTGGGTGGAGAGACAGGGGTGTGAGGATGCCTCTGGCTTTTGTGTGGCTAGACTGTAGCTTACTGCACTAAGGTAAGTATCACATCTCTTGCTCCATTCATTTTTGCCTCTGCCTCCGCCCACCACTGGCATGCAGCCCAGCCTATGAGGAAAGGTGGCCCTTGGGCTGAAACAGGTTCCCCGCCCCTGCTTCAGGGCTACTTTGGGACATTAACTGGCTTGTGGGTAAGCTTTTATGCTCACTTAATTTTCTTTGATACATTCTTAAAACAAATAATTGTTAAACCATTAGCGCTGTGGAAAATGTGGTATAAACACAGAATTGACTATGACTGTACAATGGGCAATGGTGAGCCTGTCCCCCACCCACCCAGCAATGATTTCCTCAATGGTGAGGAGACTATTTGGAGCCACTGCAATCACAAGAATCAGTGCAGAAAACTTGAACGTAACGTTTCTTCACATGATCCAGAACTGGGTTGGTACAGAAAAATCACCCCACTTATGTATTTTCAAGAGCAGACGTTTATGGCAAAATTCCGATGGAATTTCTCCAACGCACTAATCAGGAAGGGTTTACTTCAGGCCACTGATTTTGCCTGAAGTCCAATTGATCATTTACAGCAGAGTGGCTAACTTGTGGCCCGCCTGATGTTATTAAACTACAGCACCTATCATTCCTGAACAATGGACATTCTGGCTGGGGCTGATGGGAGTTGGAGTTTAAGAATAGCTTGAGGGCCACAGGTTAGCTCCCCCGACATATGAAGTGTAAGATGGGTGGGGGGGTGTCTCTCAGACGTTTTGAAGAGCAGCTTGAATCCCACACCCACAGTAAATGTGCTTCTACTTTTTTTTTTTAATCAGATCAGTTCCTCTCCTTATGCTCCTTTCCTAGTTTTAATCCTGAGGTGGGGGGGTGTTCTAAGGCTGCCACACCCCAGTACTGACATTCTGACTTGACTTCCAGTCACAGTCAAGCTGAGAGTTGGCTCTAGACAAATATAACAGAACACTGGTGAGTACTCATTATCGTGCCTCCTCAACGGCAGTGAAGGCAGGAAAGAAGGCGTACTTTGCTGCTTCCATTACATACTCATTACGCCGTCCAGCAGAGCTTTTCCAGGTTGTTTGGGGCCGTTTGCATTTTGGTGAAAAGAGGTGGTAGAACCAACGGTGGCTCGCTGTGACCTGTTTACAAAGCATTTTGAGGGTAAGATCGCTTGTATCCTCCACGACCTTGACTCCACTGTTATAGCAGATGAGTCTCAAGGAGTGTCCAGTACAATCTCTTGTTCTGTTGGGTTAGATGTGATCCAGTGAGTAAGGCTTGAGGATGTGGATAAGGTGCTTGGTTCTGCCCGAGCAACCACTTGCACTCTTGCCTCTTGCCCCTCATGGCTGATGGGCCAGGGAGGTGATCAATGCCTCCTAGTGAGGTGGGGTGGTCCCTGCCTGTTTAAAGGAGGCAGTGGTAAGACCACTCCTTAAGAAACCCTCCTTGGATTCAGAAAATCTAAGTAATTATCGACTGGTTGCTAATCTCTCCTTTTCAGGCAAGGTTCTTGAGTGTGTGGTTACAGATCAGATAAGGGTTCGCTTGGATGAAAACAGGGTTTTGACCTGGTTTTGGCATGGAAACTGCCTTGGTTGCCCTGTATGATGGCTTATGTCTGTCATGTGCCCCATGGAGAACATTTAGCAGAATTGAGAGAATCGGGGGGGGGGGTTGCAGATGTGGGAGAAGGGGCTGGTGAGATTATGGAGGAAATGCTTCCTGAAACCCCTGTCAACTCTGTGCCCAGTGGTTGTATTAGTGTTTCTGCCAAGGGAGGCCTCAGCAGCCCTCCCTCACCTGCGGTGGAGAATGAGGAATGCTGGCAGCTGGGCCCAGACTTATTCATAGAACAGCCAGCCCTTAATGAATCTGCTGGGCAATTCCAGAGATGAGGGGGAATCTCTCACAGTCAGAGCTGACAGTTTCCCCAAGGTCACACAGAGAGAAGAGACAGTTACAACTTGAGAAATTATCCTCTTCTCCCAGGAGAAGACCCTGCTTTGCTTCAAAGACAGGAAAGTGCTACATTTAGCTCGTGCAAATATGAGTGCCTGTCCTGCTCTCTGTTATTTGGAGTGTCTTGAGGACAGAGCTTCGTTGCAACAACTTTCCATTGTTTCTACCACATAGTTGCACATGCTGGTATTCGGTATTCTGATTCATGCCTAGTGTGATTTGATGCTACGCTCCTGTGCTGACCTCTCAAATAAAACTTTGTGCAAAACTGAGTCTTCGAGTCCTGAGTCTGCTTCTCTGGTCAGGAGCTAGGCCAATGGTAGGAGAGAGACAAGGGGAGGAACAAGGGGAGCGTATCCATATTAATTGTCCTTGAGCTCTCAGCAGCATTTGATAGCATCAATCATGGTATTCCCCTGGAACCACTGGCTGAGTTGGGGTGGTGGTGGTTCTGCTTTGCAATGGTTCCACTCCTACTTGGATGGTTGTTTTCATAGGGTGATGCTTGGGGAATATTGTTTGGCTCAGTGGAACCTTCAGTGTGGGGTTCTGCAGGGTTCAATATTTCCCCCTATGGTATTTAACCTCTATATGAAACCTCTGAGTGGGATCATCCAGAATTTTGGAGTATGTTGTCACCAATATGCTGGTGGCACACAGCTCTACTTCTCCTTTACATCTGCAGGTGTGGTAGTGGATGCGCTAGATTGTCTTGCTTCGGTAATGGACTGGATGAGAGCCAATAAACTGAAACTTAGGACTCATCCATACTTCCATTTAATGGGTAACGTCAGCCCCTTGTATCTCCATTAATTCACCCTCTCATCCATATGACATTCTCCTCCAGTCATAGCCTCCCTTTCCCCTCCCTTAATCCGGATTTCCTCATACCAGGTCTACTCCAAAAAGGAGAGAATGCGATTACAACCCATTGTTAAAGTGGGAGCCCAGGTGCTTTGACCTGCTGTTCCCATGTGAGTGGCACTAATTCCACCTCCTTCTTTTGTTGGCTTCCCTCTGTTAGCTGAGCCAAAACACAATGAGATGGGAAGACAGCAGCATCTCAGGGGCTGCCTTCTCTTGACTATCTCCCCACACCCATTTTGGCCACTGTGAGTGATGGTCAGCTCTGTGCTGGATGGGGAGGGAGGAGGGAGAGGGAATTTGTAAACAAGCCAAACACACACTGTTGACTCACGGAAGGAGGAGTGGGGGGAGCAGATGCAGGCAAACAGCAAAAGAGCAAAGTAAACAAAACACACCTACAAGTACGGATGGTTGGGGGGGGGGAATTAATTAAAATATGAAGGATCAAGATTGGACCACCAGGGGACAACATGGAATAAGAAAAACACGGATTTTTAGCAATTTTACACAACAGTATGAGTGAGCCAATACAGACAAGACTGAGGTACTGATAGTGGCTGGTTCCCTGGACCAGATGAATGGGATGTAACCTGCTCTGGATGGGGTCACACTCCCTCTGAAGGAGCGGTACATAACTTGGGGGTACTCTTGGATCCATTACTATTGCCTGAGGCTCAAGTGGTTTCAGGGGTGCAGAGTGCCTTCCATCAGCTTCGGCTAGTGACCCAGCTGCGCCCCTATTTGGACAGGAATAGCCTGTTGTCTACGCTCAGGTAACCTCTAGGTTAGACTACTACAATAAGTTTTGTGTGAGGCTGCCTTTGAAGACAGTTCAGAAACTGCAGCTGGTACAGAATTCAGCATCCAGATTGCTGACCAGGGTAAGTCAGTGTGAACATACAACACCAATTTTGGCAAGTTTGTACTGGCTACTAATTAGTTTCTGGGCTCAATTCAAAGTGCTGGTTTTGACCTATAAAGCCTTATGTAGCTCAGGACCCCATACCTCAAGGACCACCTCTTCCCATATGAACCAACCCAGACCCTGCGATCATCATCGGAAGCCTTTTTTCATGTTCCCACTCCGTAGGAGATTCAGAGCTGGCAACGCAAGAAGCAGCCGTTTCACTGGTGGTACCCCGGCTGTGGAATTCTCTCCCCAGGAAGGCACACCTGGCACCATCTTTATCCATTTTTAGGTGGCAGGCAAAGACCTTCCTCTACACCCAGGCCTTTGGCCCTTGATGACCTCTTTTAGTGGGGCAGGACTAGTATACCTGCCCTTATTTGTATTGATTGTGTTTGTTTTAATTTGGTTTTAATTGTCAGAGGATTTTTTTATATTTTATGGATTGTTATTTTAATTGGTTATGTAAGTTGCTTTGGGTCATCCGGTGAGAAAAGCAACCCATAAATATATATAATAATGATAATAACCACAACAGTAATAATTGTGTTTGTTTTAGATGGGGCCAGTTGTGCCTCAGAAGCGCTGGCCAGAGCCCTAAGAAACAAAGTGTTTCAGCCACATTAATCTATAGTATTCTTTGGCCAGAAATAATTTCTCCAAAACTGTATCTTTAATTCATGCTGGCTAAGGAGAACATTTCATGAAACTGCTGGCAGGAGCATCTTTTAAGCTTCATTAAGCTACAGGGGAGTAATTCTCTCACCACAATTTGGAGAGAGCCAAAATCTGAAATCATACTCTGATTAAGGTTAGCCATGAGGCCTTGGTTTTGGAATATGTGCTATGCGTTTCTTTTCCCTTTCGTTTAAGCCTTCATAGATAAAATATCCAGCATATACATAAGATCTGGTGGAGGAGACCCAGCATCTACCAAATCTGTCCTGGGAAAATCTGGCATAGCTGATAATAATTGGGTTCATACAAGGATAAAAGAAATTGTATTTTGCTTACTACTACACTCTTAGTTGTCCAAAGTCCCCCTATGCTTTTAGTTCATTCTCCTCATAGTATATGCATTCGTTTAAGAATGCAGCACAATTATCTTAATCACCAATCCCATCCTTACTCACACACACCAGTCCCGGCAAGGCCACATCAATGGTGGGAGGAGCTATACGACTTTGGGGTGTGGACCCAAATGTGGAGCCCTAGAGCCCCTGCCACCACATTTACCTTCTCCATGCAAGTCATGTATGAAAAGGGCTTGGGTAACTGGAGAAACCAGAAAGCAGAATATTCCATCTGTTGCATTCCACAGTGATACAGACATGGAGGCCATCTCACCAATTCTGCTACCAAGTGTATGTTTAAATGTGGGTAGGTGGGTGAGAGAAAAGGAGCCAGTTAGATGGTGACAAGATCTGTCAAGATCTTAACTTAGCATCAAACACAGACAGACAGCAGACATTGCAGAAGGCATCCCAAACTGCCTTTGAAAATGCCTTTCTGCATCACAAGGTATTCTTAATTGCTGATTTCAAATCCAGAGCCAGTCTTGTGAAAAATATTTCATGGACAGCAATTAGACTCTTCTTTCTTTTTCTTTTTAAAAAAATCTTGTTCCTGTACAACCCAAGTTAAGCATTTCTCTTTCTTCTTCTGTATTCATTTCATTTATAACAGCACATTCTTACGCTGTGCTATTTGTAGGCAAAAATAAAAAATAGGCAGATCCTGCAGATCCTTTAGACACAGCAACAACTGCATCCAGATGTCTTCTGCTTATTGCACACAACAACCCATGTCAACAGCCCACCCCCACCCTAAGCACATCCCCAAGCCTGGAAGTTATTGACTGAACTGACTGATACTACTCGCACCTGTTTGGCAATCTTTATCAAAGGAGCACAAAACCACATCAGAAAATAAACCTTCAAAGCAGAAAATCAAAAGAGCCATTACCAAACGCCACAAGAGGCAGAATTAATTTGTGACTGCACCATTGGTGTGTGTCCACTGCAAAAGCCCACCTCCACTGCAACAATATTTCCTTAATGGAAAAAAAAGGGGGGGGGACTTGAAAAGTTAACAATTAAATGCTTCTGTACCAATCAACAAAGCAGACTGGCCATTGCATTCCCCATGATTCTCTGCTTTGGTACTCCTTCCTTCCTCCCAATCGGCCTCTACTGAGCACAGATTATTTTGTTGTGTCTGTGCACGAGACATAACCAAGTCCTTCAATTGCTCCCCAACAAGAGACACAACAGAATTGTTGGCTCTACAAGGAGCCTGTTCATTGTCTCTGTGCATGAGTGACTGTTCTAGACTTTCCTGCTTCCATTAGGAGGCATGGCCAGAACTGAAATACAGGAACAGGAAGGGCATTCTTCTCAAGGAAGGCCATTCTTATGCTTATAAGTACAACTGCCAGAAAATAAATGTTCTTCAGCTATCCAGAAGTTCTGGGAAATATCCCCTTTCAGTGCAATCTTATCATTAAGTTAAGTCAGCTTAAGGATAAGATTCAGGGACGGCCCTATCATTAGGCAGAGAGAGGCACCTGCCTCTGGTGGCAGTTGCTGGGGAGGGGAAGCAGTGGTGAGAGATTGGAGGACAGAGCTGTTTGTGCTACACAGCCTGCCCTGTTTCCTCTACACTGCCCTCAGATGCAGCGGAAAATGGTGTCCAGCTGCCAGCATTGAAGTAAGATTCAACTGTCAGTCCAATTGGCTTTTGTTCATAGAATGGGAGGGAGATCACCATTTTGTCCTCTCCCCAGGTAGCAAAATGTCTTCAGCCAGCCTAGCTAGAATTGCAACTAAATCTGTAATACTGGCACAGCTCATAATCATGATGGCATAAATTGAATCTGTGTGAGCAATACTTCAATCAAAATTAGGCAGGAAAAACAGGCAGCAGGGAGGCAAACTTACTGCGACACCATTCATGTGGGGTTTTTTTAAGTGTAGACCAGGCATGGAGAGTCTGATTTGGACTGGGACCCAGTGGAGGAAGAAGCTTGGTTTTAACCTTTTGCCCCCTATTGCAGTCCTAAACCACTATTTGTCCTGGAAGGAAAGTTTCCATTGGGGAAGTATCATGAATCACAGCATGGGGCAACATTGCTCTGCCCCATATCTGAGCATCCTCCAGCCCTCCCCCACTGAGCATCCTGAGGAAAAAAATGGGTATGCAACACTCAATCCATTGCCAAAGCATGCCTTGTCCTCCCCTCGTATATGAGGGAACCTTCTGCTAGCTAAACAACTCTCACTTACTCAGCAAGTCGTATCAGTGTCTTCCACAAAGGGGGTTCAGAGCAAGTATGTAGTTTGCTAATGCCCATGTCCAAACCCAGACAACCCCCTACCATGCACCTGGATCTGGGGAGCATGGGCTCGGGGGGGGGCTTACTCTTTGCCCCACAGCTAAGGCTGACAGTCAGAAGTGCCACTGAAAAGGGAAAGGAAGGGAGGTGGGAAACGATCATGAAGACTCTTGCTGTGAGGATTCTAACTACCATCAAGGCAGCCAGCCATCTGCAGGAAGGACTGTGTGGCAGTGGTAGCTGATGCCCATTGGGACTGGTTTGGTGGAAGGCAGGAATACCAACAGCAGGTGGAGCCAGCACCAATAGCGGGCAGAGCATACTAGTTTTGCCCCCATCCTCCACCCTGCTGAGTTCTACACTGGGGCAATAATATGACTAAGGAGGAAGAAGCTGACTAGTACCACACTCCGGATATAAGAAGGCAGGCAGGTGGGGCTGGTTGAGGGGACACACTGAGGTTGGTAGGCAGTGCCCCATTTGCCCTAATGGATGAGCCTCCACTAGCGACAGGCATATTATATACAGTAGCCATGCTGGCTGGGGCTGATGGGAGTTGTAGTTTAAAAAAGTAACTTTTCCAAGCTCTGCCCAGTTGATCACTGCACTCTGCAGTGAGGGCCTCCTGCAGATACCATCTTATCATGAGGTCCGTTCCACATAACATAGGAAACAGACCTTTAGTGTGGTGGCACCTGCTCTTTGGAATTCCCTCCCCTTAAATATTAGACAGGCACCATCTTTTTGGCACCTATTGAAGATCTTCCTCTTTCAACAAGCCTTTTAAGTAGAGACTTTATCCCAGTCTGCGTCTGTGCTGGAATTGCTTTTTAAGATGTTTTTAAAACTTTTTAAAAAGATGTTTTTAAAGATACTTTGTTTTAATATATTTTAATAACTGTTTTTATGATGTTTTAGAGTGTTTTAGTGTTTCTGTTTGCCGCCCTGGGCTCCTACTGGGACAAAGGGTGGGCTATAAATTTAATTTATAATAATGATCATGATAGCCCTGATCATGGCATTGTTAGTTTCTCCTAGGCATATGCTTTGGGGAGGGTTTACTCTTTGTCTCACTGCCACAATTGTGGCATTGTTGGAGGACAGCACAAGAGGGTACTGGCCTACTGGAATGGTCCTCCAAAGCAGGCACTAGGTATTGGGGGGGGAGGTCCCGTTACGTTTGGTTCTAGGGTGGAAAATCTACATGCAGAAGCCTGTGCTTGCTGAGACTGAAAACAAATAAGTTTCTAAGATACCTTTCCTTTGAAATAGAGAAAAGATAGTGTAAAAATCTGTTTAAATAAATACACAAAGAAAGCAGCCCATTTTGAACTAGAAAAGCCACTTCCAGTGGGTACAAACAGAGAAGTGGTGTGGGGAAAAGGTGCTCAATCTTTTCTTCAAGTGTTTTCCTGCTCCAAAATGCCTCACCCACACACACATGCGTGCATGCACAGACTATACTGTAGACAGAGGATTTTGCATATGAGCTGCATATGCTTGCTCTTTTTAGGAACATCACCTTATTCCCAGGAAAATTAATAAAGTGGACATATATCGTACATGCATATATCAGACCACATAAATCATCAGAATCAAAGACTTAACGTGATTCTACATATGAACCTAAAGGTGAACATCTAACCTCATTTAAAAATTGAGTTATCTGGAACTTAAATAATTGTGTGCGTGTGGAAGGTTAGATAAGGAGAGCAGTCCTTGTAGCAAAAAGATTTACATGTGGAAGAGCGAAATGGTGCCTCACATACATCACTACTTCCTGGGCCTGATAATTATGGCAGCCTGCTACCTATGCAGAAGTCAAAATAGCATGAAGAAATTGAGTTTGATGTGGTCGGGCCTTCTCAAAACTGTGTGAACAGCTAACTAATGAAGTGGGCATATATCATACAGGACTCATGCACACATAACACTGCCCGATGTACTAGCCACAGTGCCCTGCAGGCTTGCACACTCCTTCCATCTCTTCAAATAAATGTCCCCTCTCTTTTCATTTTCAGAGTTAACCATGGCTAGCGTTACAGCTACACAGGCATTTCCACTAACCATACGTAGCTTCAACCCACAATTTGCAACTATGGACAGAAGAGTATTTACAAACTATGGTTTGGAGGACCAAACTACAGATGTAATCCTAACCATATGCTAGCTCAAGAAAAGGAAAAGAAGGGAGGGAATTTGCACAAGAAAGGAGAGGAAGGGGGAAGGACCACAAAAGCCTGTGAAGCATTTCTAATCTCCTAACCATGGTTAGGAGATTTGACAGCTGCACAAGCAAAAAAAAAAAGTAATGCTGTGAAAAAGGAAAATTACTATACGTTGAGAAAAATATGTGTTCTATAGCCAATTTCTTTATTTTTAAAGGAAAGCTAATAACACATAATCAAGAAATAAAAGTACTTATAAAGATGTTTCTGATCTGGCAACTCTACATCTCCTGCCTGTGGTCCAATAGACTGGGGAGACTTGGGTTTAAAATGTCATTAGATGGTGGCATCTTTGAGGAGGAGGTAAACCAGGAACTTCATGCCCCCCCTCCAAGCACAATAGTGCAATGTCAGGTCTGGGGAGGAGCCCAAACAGGAATTATCATCCAGAAGCAGCAAGCAAGTGCAATTCGTACTGACAGGGAATGTTCTGTTTGTTATCAATAACAACAACAGAATTTATATACCAGCCTTCATTTCAGGAAGAAATACTAAGGCGATTCAGAAACAAAGGCCAACAGTTCACAGTACAATAAAGACCAGCAGACATGATTGTGATGCACAGAATAATGTGGACCTCATGAGAAAATATCAGCCAGCTGGTCAGGATCCCTCAAAGCAGGAGAACTTTGAAGCACCACTGAATGAAACAATACATACCTGTACCTGACAGTGTGAAAGCATCCAGCTGTCAATTATTTCTGCTTTCCCCTTCCTTTCCTCCTGAGCTGTACAGAACCCATTGCTCTGCACTATAGTCTTCAAATCTCCATATCCATCCTCTTCATGCAGTTTAACAGACTGGTCTGTGCATGCAACATGCACTTTTTTTTAAAAAAAAGGAGCATGCACTGCATTGCAAATGGAGCCGTTTCTCTCCACTGTGTAATTGCTTGGAAGGAATTAAAACTGCATGTGTGGTAGATTATTACAGCAATAATGTTATCTGTTTATTTACACTTACATATAGAAAATGGGATCAAGCTACTCACAAAGTGAACGGAAGGGAAGATCTCCTTTGCCGCAATTTGATCTGACTGCATTCAAAACGGAGGCTGCAGCAAGCAGGATCGGCAAGCTTGAAATGCTTGAAGAGACAGACTCACATCCGCAGCCCCTTCGCTAGGAGGAAGACTGTTGAGGACTGTGTGTCCTCTTGCTTTGGGAGCATCAGGTAGAGTCCTGCACAGTGTCAAGGAGAACAGCATTCTTTGAAGCATCTGATGCTGGATTCTGCTAGCAAACAGCTAAGAATGAAATCCGACAGGTCCTTGATCTAGTCTCGGGTACCCAAGGGAAGGCATCTACACAACACAAAACAAGAAAGAAATGGGATAAAATTCTGTTCAGTGTGTAAATCCAGCTTTATGTCACGTGCCAGGGTTTTTTGGGTGAGAATGGTAGAATAGTTACATTTGTGGTCCTTCTGTTTTTTAAAAAATAAATATGTATTTTTATTTTTAAAATTCCATCCTGCCTTTCTCAAAAAAAGCAAACAAAACTTTTATTCAAACTGATAAACAAATGCAAACAACTAAAGCAAGCCATTAAGACATGAACAATAAATTGAACATGATAACATCAAGAAACAATGCAAAGAGTGGAAGCAGACCAAGTACACATTCAAAAAAGCCTGTTGGGAAAGAAAGCTGTAGTCTGCTCACCAAAGGCTGAGCAGTAATGGGGCCACGTATGACATTCTGCTGTCTCAATCCCACCACAGGGGGGGAAATACTGTCCCTTGTGCGGATGACACAGAGCACAGCTTTCAGAATGCTCTCAAGGTCAGGCAAATTCCTATGGATGTAGATGATTCTCTAAATATTCTGGGTCAGGCCATTTAGGGTTTTAACACTTTCAATTAAGCATGAAAATGAACTGACAACAATTGCAGATGGGCTCCTCTGGAGGAAAGCGCAGGATAATACTACTGGAATTACACATTCTGACCCACCAGATATATATATATAGTCACATGAAAATTTATTTGCATTTTCATGTGTTCTACCTAATATACACATTTTTTGCCATTTTCCCTAATACAATTAATTAGAAGCAGTTTTTCTGTCATAGTGGCTAGAGTATTTGACTACAACCTGGGAGACCAGGGTTCAAATCCCCACACAGCCATGAAGCTCACTGAGTGACCTTGGGCTAGTCACTGCCTCTCAGCCTCAGAGGAAGGCAATGGCAAACCCCCTCTGAATACCACTTACCATGAACACCCTATTCATAAGGTCACCATAAGTCAGAATCAACTTGAAGGCAGTACCTTACCTTAATATATGCTGTTTTTACTACAAAGTTTTTGTGGAAAATTGCCCTATAAAATTTAGAGAAGTATGAATTTAGAAGAAGAGTGGTGTTTCAGTCCACAAATTGGTTTAGGAAGTATGAACTAGGTAGGTTCACAATAAAATACAAACTGAACTAATTCCTCCCCTATCTCTAGCTGAGTCCCTCCATCTCTTCCTGGTTCTGTTGCAGCTGGACCAGGTGATTGGGAGCCCTGACACTCATTGCTGATATGACACACCCTTGCTGGGTGCCTCCTGGCCCAACTGGTGGGTGGCTGGAGCCTGGCTAAAGACAGAGCCACGGCACGGCATGGCAAGGAAACCAGGTCATTTAGATCGCTTGATGAGACCAACAGAATAAATAAGGAAGGTGGTGAGGGAGGACAGCAGAGCTGGCTGCTGGGGAAGCAGTGGTTATACAGCAGGGAGGGCAGCACATACCCAGTCAGGACTGGATGCTGCTAGGGTCGGACGGAAGCAGAAGGAGAGTCACTCCATCAGGCTGCTCCTTCTGGTGCTGCCTCACAGCAGCAGAGGGAAATATGGGAAGCTGAAGCTGGGCCACTCTCAGCTGTAGTGAGGGACCAATTATATCTAGCTCCTCCTCTCCCTGATGCTCATTATAGAAACAACTGTGTAACTTTAAAAATTGGTGCCTGCCTTTCTTTTCCTCATCTCTTTTTCCTTTTGTGCCATGTCTTTTATATTATAAGTCTGGCTTTTTGTTGATTTATGTAAGCCACTGCCAGGAGGCTATTGCCCTGTGGCTCCTCCGTTTAGACAAGCAAATGAACAAGCTAGGAAGTTTTTTTTTAATCAACTATAGCTTCCCATTCCATCCAAACAATGAGACTAGAGTTAAATACTTCTCAACAAATTAGGATACAAAGCCAAAGTCAGAAGGTAGCTTAATTTCCAACCTAATTCCAAAGCAGTTAACCATAGTCGTGCAGTTTTGATGAAATGGGAAACTATTGTTAACTGAAGATTTCCTGGCTTGTCAGCTTCCACAAAGCTCACAAGAGCATAAAGCTGATTCTTATTCCCGTTTATTACACCAAGATATGACTGTATAAATCAGCTCTATGTGAAGCTTCCCTTGGACTGTTTGGAGACTGCAACAGGGACATAATTTTGACTGGCACTCACTTAACAGCCCACCTGGATTGGACAAAACCAGATGACACCAGGAAGCCCACATGTAGAGTCTAAAGGCAATAGCTCTCTCTTGCTGGTGATCTCCAGCAACTAGGGTTGCCAGGTTCTTGGCCAGAGACTGATCCTGTATCTTTAGGAAAAAAGAAAGTCAGCCAAGTGGAGGTGTTCTTGCAACACCGTAATGAGAAAAACCACAAGGTGGAATCCTCCCTCCACAACTTTTAAAGATACAAAAGACTGCTTGGTTGCCAGGCCCGGCCTCCAAGAGGTCTTCTGTATCTTTAAAAGTTGTGGAGGGGGGAGGGAGAATTCCACCTTGTGGTTTTTCCCATTACAGAGTTGCCAGAACACCTGCACTTGGCTGACCTTCTCTTCTTCTAAAGATACAGGATCAGGATCAGGCCAAGAACCTGGCAACCCTACCAGCAACTGGTATTCGGGGGCATGCTGCCTCTGACCATGGAAGTTCCATACAATCATCAGGTTAATAGCCTAGACAGACCTATCCTTCATGAATTTATTTAAATACCTTTTAAAAACATCTAAACCCATGGCTATTACATCATATTGTGGCACTGGAGTCTATAAATTATGCATTGTCAGACTTTATACAGCTTCATTTATCTGTTAGCACCTTCCATACTATGGTTGAAAGGTGAACTGGCTGTCATCAGCATATTGATAGCACCCCCAGTCCCAATCCCTAGGATAACTCTTACAGGAATTTTCTGTGAATGTTAAATAGCATGTGGGATGCAATTAATGTATTGTCTTTAGGCTTCATTAATTGGAAATGTTTATATTAAGCAATGATTTTCTCATAAATTACTGTTTATAACGAACTGGGCTTTTTGTTCTTGTATTTCTGACGTGTTACTGTTTTTGGTACTATGTTTGTTATGGTTCTCGTTGCACTTTGAGCTCAAAAATCAAATTTTAAAAAATGCTATTGTTACAGACGTTGGGAATCTATCAAGAACATGCCCTAAACAGATTTGAGAATTTGCAAACTCTCTCTCCCCCACACACAATCCAAAGTAAAGAGCTTTGCACTGCACGATTTATGGCCCCTTATTGTTCCAAGCACAAAGTTGTTACATTTGGTCTGAAAGCTGGACACTGACAAATTATGTAACAAATAACCAATCATTCCAACAATAACATGTTTATTGCTCTGCAATCCCCCTTGTAAATATGTACGAAGGAGTCCAGTAAAAATGCTGTAGATGAGTTAAGGAAACCATAAAGTTCAAGACTACTTTCTTGTACCATAAACTAAATGATATGGCATCCCAACATTTATCTCCCTAAGCAGTAGTAAAGTACATATTTATTTATTTTATTTTATTACATTTATATCCCTCCTTTTCTCCAAGGAGATCAAGGTAGCATACAGACATGGGTCTCCTCTTAATTTTATCCTTACAACAACCTTGTGAAGTAGGTTAGGCTGAGAGAGAGTGACTGGCCCAAGGTCACCCAGTGAATTTCATGGCCGAGCAGGGATTTGAAACCTGGTCTCCCAGGTTCTAGTCCAACACTCTAACCACTACACCACACTGGCATAATTTAGCTTATGGTACAAGAAACTTACAATTACAGATACTGTGCAGAAAAAAAAAGATGTAAATTGTGTACAGAATGGAGCCAGGCGAGCAGCTCTCAAACTGCATCCAGGGACCACCATGATGACAATAACAGAGGAAAACGCTGACGTGCCAGGTTTCTTTAAATTTTCCATCGCACATGCTGAAGAACCAGCACACTTTCAGCATTGAGACTACACTCCTATACAACTTACCTAGGAGTAAATCTCACTGCCTCAGTGGAGCTTACTTCTGAGTAGACATATATAGCATTGCACTGTTAGGTGACAAACAGCTTGCTTTCAGCACTGCAAGCAGCTGCAACTATAATGTCAAAGGACACTGTGACGCTTCCTTCCCTGGCTCTCCCTGTCAGGTTCCTACCTGCTCATGGTTACTGCCTGTCACTAGGCACCACCAGGGACTCCACCAGTCCGGACTGTCCTCTCTTATGGTTTCTCTCCCCGCTCTAGCACAGATCTCAACAGATCCCCCTGCTAGGCAACCACCAGTAACGTCCCAATACTAGTATTCCCAGAGACTCTGAATACTGGTATTGTTATTCTCTTCACCGCTGCCACCATTTGTTACAGTTCCCCTTCAGCCTTGGTCATTACCTTACCCTCCCTTCTGGTCTGTGAAACCCCAGCCAAGGATCAGGCCTTTGGTAAACCAAATTAAGTATTTATTACAGATAACAAAGCTAACAAGATTAACAAGATTTCTTCTTAAGGCACATAAGCATATGGTTTTACTCAATACTAATCCGAACTCCACCTCCCTCCTTCTTCACGCTCTCCTGGTAAACAACTCTCTAAACCCCACCAAGCAACCCACTCCTTCTCTTCCCCCCCCCGATTCCACTCTCACTCTTCCTTTTATACATTCAGCCATTTTAAACACTCAGCCAATCATCTCGCATTTTACTGCCCATTCACTCCCCCTCTTTCACTCCACTCTAGATTACTCTAGATGATGTTCCTATATTAATGTATATATGGTAAGTGTTGTTGTTTTAGAAGATACATGGTAAGTCTCAGAAGAGAAGAAAGACCAAGGAGGAGGTGGCAAGCTCTTATTATCCCTGAATCATTGGAGGGTTGACAATTTTACACAGGGTTTGGTGGGTGAGAGAGACTGATGCTTGAGGCCAACTTCAGAGCTCTGGTTGGTTGGTTGGTTTATTTAATCAATAGGAAGGGACAGAGAACGGGAGGTGTCTTCTACAATGACTTTCATACAGAAAATAATTCCATATGAATATCCATTTTAGGCCCATTTGATATGGATCCAAAACTGGCAAACAAATTTAATTTCTCATCAAAACATTATAGTTTAACTGAAAATAATGTAGGTTAATTTTAACAGTCAGTGCTGGAGTTAGTTTACTCTCCCATTTTTGTGCAAACAAACTGTGATGAACAGATTCATTCTATTTTTGTCTTGTTTCTCAGGCCCTCCAAATATGATCACCAAATAATACATAGGATTGTAAATGTCTCTCACTTTTTATGGTTTTAGTAATCGGTATCCAACTGACATTAATTACTGAACTAGATGGGGAGAAGAAAACCAGCATTCTGATCTCCTCACCTCCAGCAATCTGCATTTATAATCTCCCCATCTGCTTGAGCCTCCAAGACAGCATAAAACAACAGAACAGAACCTTAAAATTTATTTTTAACAAACTTAGCGTAGGATGATAGTCTCATACTTTGTTCCTAAAGTATTCCCAAACTCTGGTCAGAGTTTTGCTCCATACATGTTGATTATTATCCCTATAGCCAAAGATTTCCTGAACAGTTCCAGTATCACAGTTGAGAATCAGCCATTACACACCAAATCATTACCATTAACAAATTTTAAAAAGCAGTAACCAATGACACTCCAGTATCATAGGCACTTCCTGTCCATTTCCCCAGGTCAAAAAGACTGCAGTTTATAAAGAGAGCTGTTGCTTCATCAATGAAACAGCTCGGACTTCCCAGGAGGATCGCTCCGCCTGTGCTGCCTCTAAGATGGGCTCCTGTCTTAGATGAAACTTTTTCAGTTTTAAAACTAGTCAGAAGGGTTTTTTTGACTGGGAAAAATTTCTTCCAGATAAGGAAGAAACATAGAGATTTTCCACAGAGCTTTGTTGTGTTTGTTGGAGACTGGAATTCATTAGAATTGTCTGTGAAAGAAGGTCTTCCAGCAGCTCGGACGGAGCTAGGATTTCTAACTAGCTCAACTGATTAAGTGAGACTTTTTTTTCTTCAAAGAAAAACGGATTAACAGGCAAGCATTCTCCTGTCTACTTATTATTATTTTGTTATCAATACAGCTAAAGAGATTTGTCAAAGAATCAGCAATTAAGAAACCCTGGGTGAGTCATAACTTTCTCTTTTATTCACGGAACTAAGGGGAAGAAAATAGAAATAGCTTATCTTTATTTTTATTGCAAAAAGCTGGCATGGAACTCAGCATTATAAAGATTACAAACGGATGAGGGGTTTCTAATTTGAAGAGAATTTTTTTTTTTGATTTATAAGACTTTTGAGTAATATATGTCTGGGACTATTTTTTCCGGTCTACTTTTTGTTTTGTTTTTTTGTTTTTTTTGACGAATCTGCTCATTCTTTCTGCCACTAATTATTTGGATGCTGTGAACTAAAGTTGTTTTTGCACTTCTGGACATGTAAGAGATAAGGCAGTTCGTGCTGTCTAGAGGGTGACGTCAGCTGGCTTGAAAGATTAACTCCTTTGTAACTGGATAAAGAAATAAACTGTTCTTTGCTTGGGATATTAGAAATTGAAGGGGTTTTGTTCTTTTGGTTTTCAGAATGACAATCAAGAAGGTGGTTGAGATCATGGATGTACAAGAAGGGACTTTCTCTTTAGATATGTTTCAGAAAATAATGAATGGGATTAAGCTAACAAAACAAGAACTGAGTCATAACAGACAAGTGATGAAAATTGAATTTGGCAAAATGAGACAGGAGCTGAAAGAAATTCAGGATTCTATGAGAAAGGAGAACAAAGATAAATCTGGAAATCCAAAAAAGGATGAAAGAAAAATTAAAGGGAAGGTTCAAACTATGGAGATTGGATTAAATATGGACTTGGAAAAAGATTTGGATTTCCTGGCTGTGATGGATCCTGGAGACAAATATTACTGTTTGGAACTCAGCGCTGTCCCTGAAGGAATTGGTGAAGAGATTGGAGATAAAGATATCATCGGTTCGAAAAAATTCCTGGACTGGAAGGATTTAATGGAACTTGAAATGGAGAAAGTTTACAGAATTAATTCTTGTTTTGTGACAATGGAAAAACCTTCAAGAGATGTGCTAGTGCATTCTGTAAAAAAGAGGAACAGAGATGCGGTTTTGCAACAATACTTCAGTGATACATTCGGAATTGATGGCAAGGAAATATTTGTGATGAAGGAAATTCCTATCAGACTCTTATTATATGACTATGACAGCAAGATTATTGGGTGCGCAAAGATGGAAGATGGAAGATGGAATCAACACAGATAATGGAAGAAGAGCGATTTGAAATTACTGGACTTAGTAGACTTGATGAGTTGGATTAATTGACATGTCTATCTAGAAAAAAATTGATGGACATATATCTCAAGGATTGGAAACTTCTCTTTGACTTTTTGTGGAAGAATAAAATGATATGATGTTAATGAGATTTGATACCAACTAAGATAACCGCTGGAGGAAGGTGATTTTATAATCTATTAAGAGACAGGCTTGTTATATATTATAGACCTATAGCTGAACTACGACAAATCGGAAGTCAATAGTTTTTTTTCTTTTTTTTAAATTGTATTAGTTTTTTTTCTTTTATTGTATTAGTTATTAATTTGTGTTTTTTCTTTTTGTATTGTTTTGATTTTGAAAATTTGAATAAAAATTAATTGAAAAAAAAATCAATGAAACAGCTCGGACTAGGAGCTTAATATAGGAGCTAGAAGCTCCAACTCTTTCTGGCTGTTAGCCAGGCCCTGATCCACAGAGGTGCTTCTATGAGCTTCCCTCTCCTTCTACGTAACCTCACACACAGGTAGCTGAGTACTTGGGTGGGAGGTAGGGTTGCCAGGTCCATGGCCTGAGACTGATCCTGTATCTTTAGGAGAAGAGAAGGTCAGCCAAGCGCAGGTGTTCCTGCAACACTGTAATGGGAAAAACCACAAGGTGGAATTCTCCCTTCCCCCTCCACAACTTTTAAAGATACAGAAGACCTCTTGGTTGCCAGGCCCAGCATGCGTGCCATCAACCAAGATAGCGGCAGAGGCTTCAACCCCTTAGGGAAACCTCGGCTGCTCTCTTGAGTGAGAGCAACCCTGGGCGCGCAGTGCATGCAGCTGAAAAATCAGCACAGAGAAAGGTAAATAGAGCAGGGGAATGATGGGCGGGTTGGGAGCTCCCGCCCTGCGATCCGCAGTACCAATCCTGCTGCAAATCACAGAAGGGGAGTGCCGGGGCCTGGGGCAAGCTGGTGCCCAAGGGCCCCGGCATGCCTGGGGCCGGCCCTGATGTTCTTGCCCTGCAAAACAGATTTACATAAATCATTGTCCCAGTCAATAGTCCCATTCATCTTCTTATTTAGCAATGGCAAGGTTTTGTTGCTATTAAAATAGATGTTCATCTGCTACAGTGTTCCGTCTCCAACAGCAGTCAAATAGATGTCCATGAGAAACTCATATTTAGAACATCATTTTCTGTTGCATGCCCTCATTATCTGGTAATCAGATATACCGCCTCTAAATGTGGAGATTAGATTTGGCCATCATCATATCTAAAGCCACTGATAGATACATCATTACTGATTTTGCCCAGTTCTTTTAAGAGTTATCTACTCTAAAGATGATCACCACAACCTTTAATAGTTATGAATTTCACATTCTGTATTTTATATATATATTAAAATATGTTGATTTAGAAAGTGGTGGACAAGAAAGAGAACTTGTCTGTAATTAACTTGTCTGATCTCCTAATGAAATGAACAGGTACAGGGGATGTTGGGCACATTAGAGCACTTTCTATTAGCATGGGACAACAGAAAGGACCAACTTCGCCTTGCTAACATCACACATGGACTAAAAGTGCACCCCAGAACACGTGGCCCAAATTTATGTGAAAAGAGTTCCATATAAAAGTAAATTTGAAAATCGCAGCACAAGATCATTAAATAACACATATTTAGCGCTTTGAAAACTAAGAATACTATATAAATACTCTGGATTATTGACTTTCATGTATACTTGACCAGGATTATTTTCATGAACAGATTTTTTTTTTTCTCCAGCATGAGAATTTTTACATTTGTGCAAATGAAATAAAATTGTTTTTTTATTTGTAAACCTGTTTAAAATAAAAAGCTGAAGCCCTCAAAATGCACTGAATGATCAGTTATATTCCATTGTGCTGTACACTTTTCTTGCCAGCTTTCTTCCTTTGTCCTGAGAATAGCATATGTGGCGAGTGAAAAACAGATTCTTCCGTTTATACTTGCCAGTTCATTTGGATTCTGCTTCCCTGCAGGCTCCATTCTTGAACGCTGGCAGGGGATTTGATTTGATGAGAATGCTGCATTCTAAAGGACTGGAGCATAGGATTCTTGTCGGTTTCAACTCCTGCTGCCTTGCAAGGATGGAGCTGGCAGAGGAGCAAAGGGCTAGCACAGCATGCAGATGCAAGACTTAGGTCACGTGTATCCACATCCATTCAAATATACTGTCCACTCCCAGATGTGTTTCTTTCAACAGTTAATGTACTGCATACCTAAGAGGCAGTGCTGGAAGACCTGTTATGTGGTATCAGAAAGATAATCCAAAAGACCTCGTTTTTTAAAAAAGTTCTTTTTACTTTAAAAGAACTTAAGTTCATTAAAATATGGGTAAATAGAGCTCTTACAGTTCTCATGGCCAATTTACAGTATATAAAACAGAGTATCTTTATTATGCTGCCATCCTGTGGCCATTTTGGCTCATTGCACATTAAACATCCTTTCGTCAACGTTATACCTCTTTACTTAAAGCTACATACACATCACAGCCTGAAAACACAGTGAAGTTGTTCTTTTCTGCTGTTTCTAAAACATATTTGCCTGTTGCTGTATACATTAGCACAGGTTCATTTGTCTCCAAGTCAGTGTTGCATTTGTCCTCACCATGGTGGAGACGGGATGGGGTTTGCTTCAACTAATATGGTTTCCCTGAATGATTTTCCCACTCACGCTCCTTTGTTAAACATGTGCGCATGCATCTGTTTTAATGACCTAAACTGCACAATTGTGGAATTGATGTCCCTGCCTTCACCATACCCTGGACACCTGCAGCTCCTTTATATTTAACTGTGAAGTGGAGGAGCAGCCAAATAGAGTTGTTCATAGTATTGTTATGGGTTTGGGGGTTGAGATAGATGATTTCTATTAGTCCCCTTCCAGCCTGAACCTGGAGGTGGGCTCTGCAACTGAGAAACCTGCTCCACTGGTCAGATGAGTATCCTTTGTTAATTTATTAGAGTGAGCAGATGGGCTAATGGGTCAGTCAAGTGCCCATTCACTGGTGAATAGGCCAGAGAGATCCTATGGTTACTGAAACTTCAGGAGAGCCCCCCTTCCTGGGGCCAAACTGAGGCTTGTGGTTTTAGTTGAGTCTGAGGAAAGGCTGTGAACTAGAGAAGCACAATCGATTGGTAAGTTTCCCTCCATTCACATTTAGACTGTTGCGAGGTCAGTCGGCCACCGAGAAGACTATTCTCAGTGGTAAACATACTCCCCTTTCATGGGGGGTGTCTCCCAGGGATGCCAGCTGTTGCACTAGTCGTGCCACCCAATCCAGTCCAGTCCAGTGCCAGAATTGGATCAGTTCAGTGAACAATTCCACACCAACACCAACACCAGCTAAATAATTTGTATGGGCACCAGCCCACCTTGCAGGGTTGTTGTTCCATGGTCCCAATTTTTTGATACCAAACTACACACATGTTAAGTGGACATCCATACAAAGTACAGAGATGAGCTTTCCTGTTTCACAAACACCAGGAAAGTGTGAGAAGGTCAAAATAAAGGCACCAACTCACATTTGTTCAGTCAAAGCTCTACATTTATTAGAGCAATGTTACATCACATTCTCTCGTGAAAGCCTCAGTTCTTTTCAGCCTCATACCTTTTAACAGAACTTTCCTTCTCAGAAAGATGCTTCCATCTTTCTGGGCTTGTAGATGAGTGAATTCCCTCTGTGAGTGTATTTTCCTACATGGCTGCAATCCTATGCACGTTTACTTTGAAGTCCATTGGAACTGTTGGGCTTAATTCCCACTAAATCGGTGTAAGATTGGTCTACACAGCACACTGATCAGTTTGGGACCGGCTTCCAAGTAAACGTGCATGGATCATGCTCTCTGCCTGCAGTCCCGGGAAATCTTACTTTTCAGTAAGCAGACGGGTGGGTTTTGAGAGCATGAAGAGAGATGCTGTAATTGGCGCTAAGGGGGTTAATGAAGAGTTTCACGAGGCATAAGCAGCCAGCCACTTCAAAATGAAACCTACGACTGATCAGATTGAAGTATTGGCAGGCGCGCTGGCGCCCCTTTTCTTCAAGTACCCGTCTGCCTGCTCCATACCAACACAAGCATCATTCTCCAAATCAGCCTCTCTGGGGTCTACAGTTCCACCCGCCACCCCCTCCTTTCCCGGGAAAACCTGGATTGAGGTTGCCCCCTGGTGCTCTGAGATGGAATATATTGTGCGGGAAGCAGCAAGAGCGGTTGAGGAAGTTTTCTATTAAGCAGCCGGAAACGAAATGACGACCAGGACAGCGCAAGTGGGCGGCGTAGGGGAGGATCCAAAAAAGAAGAAGAGAAACGTTGACACGCACTGAAGTGGATGCGGTTTTTCAAGGTAAATCCTGTTTTTAACCGCATCGATTAAACCTGGAGTTAAAAGGAAAAGCAGCACAATGCATGCGCTTTTGTTAAAACGTCGAGTAAACGGTCCAAATTTAAAGGATCTCCATTTTGGACCAGATGCAGATTTTCTTGCCGTGTAAAGAAGCCCAAGGTATACTCTCCACGGAAACAGCAGCTGGTTAAACCTCCAACTTCTCAGTGCTGCTTTAGCTATCCATCCTGAAAAGGACACTTCTCCACGCTCCTCATTGGACTCTACATTAATGGCCGTTTTTTCATTCATTATACACAGGGTGGTTACTCCTATGTCGGCAGCATGTATGTCTACCGGGCCCAATTCAAGGTGTTGGTGTTGACCTTTAAAACCCTGTACGGTTTCGGCCCAGTTTATCTAAAGGAACGCCTCCAGTATCACCAATTATGCCGCCAGACAAGATCAGCCTCAAAAGACCTTCTCTCGGTCCCACCAGTCAAAACAGCTAGGCTGGTACGGACCAGAGAGAGGGCATTTTCGATTGTGGCCCCCACCCTCTGGAACTCACTTCCTTTTGACCTCTGACATGCCTCCTCCCTGATAGGTTTTCCTCGAGCCTTAAAGACCTGGCTATTCAGGCAGGCCTATAGGATTTCTGGGGTGGATTAGTTTTTATGTTGTATTAATTGAAGGATGGTTTTAGATTAATTGATGATTGTGGTTTTTGATTTGTATACTGTATTTTATACCATTGTACGTCGCCTAGAGTGTCCGTTAGTTCGGACAGATAGGCGACTAACAAATAAAATTTTATTTATTTATTATTATAAAAAGTATTCAAAAATGACACGTCTTACTGACAGATAGGAAAGCTTGTGCTTTGGAGCACACGCATATCTGGGGGACAGAGGCGTGTGTTAAACAAACACTACACATTTTCACATAGATACAAACACAGGACCTCTCAGGGTGAAGTAGAGGTAATTCTCATGTATTTCATAATGTTTTAGAAACCTTGTGTCTTTGAGTAGAAGATCCTCCAATTTGACTTTTGTTGTCTAAAACCTGCAAGAACAATCTACTGCCTGTAGGGAAAAAGCTACTATTTTTATGTAAGCGGCTGCTGCTTAGAACTGAAAAGGGTGAACTGGCAGTCAGTGCTGTGTCCACTCACATCAGCACTTTTGCAAAGGAAATCTCCAGGCCTTTTTTATGCCTGGAGAGGCTGAGGCTATTCTTCTATACAACCTATGTTCAAGGCAACAGCTTTAGGATGTACAATGCATCACTATTTCTCTAATCTACTCTGTCTCTAGATATGCAGCTATCAGGTTTGTAGCTGATTTTTCCTCTCCACTTGGAAATTACCTTGATTCAACCAATTTATCTAGGAGTTAAAAATTAATGGGTGGCCCAGAAATAGTAGCAGAAGACACTGTCAAAAATGGCATCATACTTGTTTAAAAAACCCCAGCAGCTTTTGTTTACAAGTTAAAAAAGCATTAAGACAACTCTTAGGTTCAATATGAAGAGAGACTCAAATCATAGCAGCTTGCTCCATCTTTTTTTTTTTTAATTGGCACCTAGCTCTTACACAGCGAGGGTAAAATGTTAATAAGTAGACATGCTAAGTATTTCCATGTCCTTTTGTTCCTTTAGCTCATGTAGATAAGACTAAATACAGCAAATTTACAAATGAGATCCTGGCAATGCCACATCTGAGAGAGGCTTGTTTGCTTGGATGCCAACCAATTCTCTGCTTAGCCTGTAAATGGGAGGAGCTACCTTGGTTGTGTGTCATTGTGCAAAAGGCAAACAAATGTCAAAGGTTTCAAAAGCACAGATCACTAAAGGAGTATTGGCAGAGGTATACTTAGTTGGAAGCCCAAGAACTAAATGAAATGAATGGGGAAAGGGTGTAACTCTTCCCATCTACACCTCTTGGTTCACATACTCTTTGGAGTGCCTCCTGCCATGGTTCTGAGAGTTGTCTCCATGCTAAGATATGTGAATCTGCTTTGATTCAATATATCATGTCAAGTAAACCAGATTGCATATTAAGGCATCAGCATTCAAGCCTTGCTCATCTGTGTTCCCTTGCAGAAACACTGGGGTAGAGGGTGGAAGGAAGGAGAGGAGCTAGTATGCTGCACACCATGTTTGACAGTGGCTGTGTCCTACATGAGAAGCACATATAGGAAATCTTGGGAGTGGCAGAGGAGTTTTTAACATCCCATTTCAGATGTTCTCTCTGCAAAATCAACAGCTTCAGATAGTCTGTTGCTCTTCATACTCTTTCTCTACCCCCAGTGGAAAACATACACGCATATCTTTACAGACTCTGATGTTTAATTTTTGCACAAAGACTAAGCATCTCTATGTTTATAGCACATATACTAATGCACAAAGACAGCTTGTATGGATGTTTCTGGTATTTTAAATCCTATGGTAATGCAATCAGTGTAGCACTAGGCATATTTTTAACATACAAGTTATAAAATAAGTTAAAATAAAGTCCACATGCATACAAAACAAGTCCAGAATCAAGCACTGGGCATCACTCTTTGGTACATTACACTCTAATCCTATGGAGTTCAAGTAAGGACACTGCCAATACATTACAGTAGGGTGATAAACACAGGAAGAAGTAAAGGGACCTAACGCTTACATTTGAGCAAGCATTTTTTCCAGTTCTCGCTTGTCAAGTGTCTGAGAGAATCCTGAGTACCCATTTACTTAGCAGCAGCTGGTGGTTCACTAAGAGAATATAGTGGAGGAGTAGGAGAATTATACCAGCTTTTCATTCTGCCCAAAGGCAGAAGGAAAAAACTTTAGCTGATCACAGAACTCAAGGCCCTTCAGTTTTCCTTGCATTATCAAGTGACACTAAGTCTACATTTCAAGAGAAAAAGATGGAAATGAATGGAAGAACAGAACAAAACTGTATTGTAAGGAACAGATGTATGTTTGGGGAGGTAGTACAAATTATTAAGACAATTAACAAGATTATTATAATTAAAAAGAGACTAGAACAGCAGTTATTAAAATGAAGAACAATGTTTACTGATGACTCAGGGCTCATCCAAACTGACCTGGATAATCCACATTATGCATATTCGCTTTGTCATTTGAGAGTCCCCACTTTGCCTGTTTGTTTACCCTTTCCTGATGTAAAAAACACGCTTCTTTTGCGCCCGCACATGCGGCGGGAAGACCCTACATTATTCTCGCTTTTTCTCAGCTCCGCCTCTAAAACCACCCCTATCAGCCAATTGGTCCACAAAGGAGCACAATAATGCGCATGCGCTGGAATGTAGGAGCGCCAAAGTTTGAATCCGTGATGGAGATTACAGATCTCCATTAATGGAGTTCTCCGATTTTTTTGGCTCATGTACAGCACCAGTTACCGAACCGTGCCGCGCCTGCTGAGCATGGAAGGGGTGAGGAGGGATAGAATGTGCCTGTGCAGAGTGTGAGAATTGTGCCTGGAAGGTGGTTTTGACAGCGGCGGCAGCAAACAAGCTCAGCACACAGCTGCTTGAGCAGCAGCACCGGCAGCACCAGCAAGAGAGGGGAATATTTAGTGCTGCAGTTACGTTAATGTGTGGTGTGTGTGCGGGCGCATGTGTGAGACATATATACAGCAAAGGAGATAATGTTATACATAACAACCCTGCCTCTTGTTTGCTTGCATTTGCGATATATCGCTAAACCAAATGTACATGGTTTAGCCTTTTTGCATATTAAACTTTCTGGGGGCAATTTCACAGCAGAAGCAGCAGCAAGCAAGCACGATCTGGTGCCTGCTCTAGATCTCCATGTTGGACTCTGCTGTGGCACAGCAGCGCTTGGTGGCTCTCCTCGTCTTCCACCAGATGTCAGTTCCCCTCCCCGCCTCCTTGACAGCACTTTCTGAGGAGATTGGACGTGGCTTCTTTCAGCCATTCTGTCATTTCGTCCCAAAACTGCCTAGCTCTTTGCACAGCTGTGAAATTGCAGTCGGAGGAGGGAGAAAGGCGGGTGCCCCAGAATGCCACCCCCTCCCATCATGGTCATAATCGCCACCCCCCACTTTATTTTAAGGGTGCTTGGAGGGCGAGTGAGTGCGTGCCTCTGTTTTCCAGTGTTCCAGAGAACAAGTTGATCTGTATCGGTTGTCCTGAAACACCACCCCATTGCTCTGATTGGTTCAGTTTTCCCAGGCTTTCCCCGGTCATTCGCGCACATGCGCAAAACTGGAAACACATGATTGGCTGGAATGAGGAAAGGGGTATGGGGAAACGCCCATGGAACACCTCCAGCTGTAAAGTCTGCGGTATTGCATCCAAGCCCCTTCTGGTTCAGCGGATGATTTTTTGAATTAAAAAAGCATATCGCATGTTTTGCAATACTGCAAATCCGGTTTTAACTGAGTGAAAATGCGCAAAAGCAGACAGCGTCATATGGACCACCAAAAATAAATGGATACACAAAGCAATCATGTCGCACATTATACAGTTGTTTGGACGAGCCCTTAGTTTCCACGGCTGGGTGTCTGGAGCTCTAACCCAGCCATTTACAAAACCTGTAATGGACAGTCCCTGTAACAGGGCTGCCACACAAACACAACATCTCACACAGGTGTCAGCTGCTATACTTAGTGCTGAATTGGCAAAAAGCATTTATTGAAAAACATCTAGAACAAATCCAGTGTAATGTCTCCCAAGGCAGCATGGAAAGGGGGAGATGAAAGACCATATTGTACTCCGGTAACAGCATTGCTGTGACAAACATATAACTTCAATGTCACATAGGCAGCAGCTTCTCCTGCTTTTCGTTGATCCGGTTAAGAACATCAATTGTTTCTCTAATTAAGGCCTCAGAAATCCCATCTGCCAGTTGCATCTTCACATACAGCTCATCTTCATCATAGTTGACCCAATGAGCTTCTTCCTCATGCAGTTCCTGCACCTTAGAATCCACATGATAAATGCTTCTTTTTGCAGTGGGATTGATTTGGACGGTTCATATACGTCCGTCCTTGCTGCAGATTTTTGTTTTTGGTGTTCACATGCGCTCACGTTAACTGCATTCAGTTTTTTTCTTGCCGCACCCCCATATTTGTTGGAAGTGCAACTCCTGTTTTGTTCTTTTGTTTAAGCTCCAGAGGGAAGATAGGGCTAGGGTCCTCCAGATGGATAGGCTTGTTTACCTTTTATCTGTGATGCTCTGACTGACTTCCTTCTGTCGCTAGACTGTGACGCCTTTAGGGAAGCTTACCTGCCCCTCCTCCTTCCGCCCTGTTCCATTCCATTCTCCTCCCGCTGTCCATGAGAGAGGAGATTCCCTTTGTCTCTGCTCTCTCTCCGAGCATGGGGCTGACTCCTACACCTGGGCGTTATGCCTCCAACTTAGCTAGTTAGTTAGAACTAGGTATGCCTTTTCTATCTACTATGTATTTCTCTAAGTAAAGTAGCTTTTCTTATTTTACTAAGTCTCCAGTCTCAGTGATGCTGATGCAGGGTAAAAGCCTGCTTTCTTAGGCAAACACACGCACACGCTGGCACACTCGCATTTCAACATCTGCTATTACTCTCTGCTGCTGTGGTGCTGCTTTTAAACGAAATTAAGCAACACAACTACACACAGCGCAACAATATTAAAATGTCAATTGAAGGGGCGGTGTTTCCCTGTTTCCTGCAGGTAAAGTCTCTGGACACTGGGGGGTGCTATTCTCCTCTTTTCTGCTCTTAGTTTCATCCAGGCAAAAAACCCCTTTGCAGCGTTGCAGGCTTCTCCCTCCACCCTCATTCCGTGGTTGCTCTGGTGTCCTACTTTGAAAAAACCAAACAGCAAACATCGAACATCAAACAGGAAAAAAAACCAACCGCAAACAAAAAGAGGGGGCCTTTCGCTGCACCCCTCCCTGCTGGTCGCCTGGGCATTCTTGGGGGTCCCTAAGCAACTTTTGGGGGGTTGTGGGTCTCAGCGCTATGGAAGAAGAAACATGCTGTCAGGGAAAAAGCTCATCAAGTAGAAAAAGGGGATTTAAAAAAAACTGAAATAAAAAGAGGGGGCCTTTCGCTGCACCCCTCCCTGCTGGTCGCCCAGGCATGCATGGGGGTCCCTCTGCGACTTTTGGGGGGTTGGGGGTTTCGGCACCATGGAAGAAGAAACATGCTGTCAGGGAAAAAGCTCATCAAGTAGAAAAAGGGGATTAAAAAAAACAGAAACAAAAAGAGGGGGCCTTTCGTTGCACACCTCCCTGCTGGTCTCCCAGGGATGACCTTTCTGGTGATAGCCACGAAACACACCACACTATAGCCATAGAAAGAATGGAGCAATGAAAGGAATGTGGCTTAGCCACTGCAAAGAGTCTTCTGACAGACTTCCTGGACTATTCCTCCTGTCATGATAAAGGTCTCCCAGGGATGACCATTCTGGTGATATCTACGAGACCCACCCCACTATAGCCATAGACAGAATGGAGCAATGAAAGGAACGTGTCTTAGCCACTGTGAAGAGTCTTCTAACAGACTTCCTTGACCATTCTTCCTGTCATGATAAAGGTCTCCCAGGAATGACCGTTCTTGTGATAGCCATATCAAAATGTGACCAAATTACCTGTGCATTCCCCTCCCATTGTACGTGTTTGATATCTGCATTCACACAAATACATTACAGTCAGCATTATGACCACCAAAGGAATAATTCATTTGTATGGGCACAGGCCTACCTGGCAGGGTTGTTGTTCCATGGTTCAAAGGAGAGCTAGCAAGAATGAAACTACAGTAGGAGAGGAAAGGGAAACGAGGGAGCATTAGGCTTTCACTGCACCCACACCCAGCTGCTGTCGTGCAGTCTCGCTGACGGAGGGAGCAACCATGAAAGATTAGCATTTCGCTGCACCCCTCTGTGATCACCGCGCAGGCATGCTGGGGGGTCCCTCAGCCACTTTGGGGGGGGGGTTGTGGTTTGCAGCGCCGCAGAAGACCAAACAGGCTGTCAGGGAAAAAGCGCATTTAGTAGAAAAAGGTGATTGGCGGAAAAAACCACCCCATAGCTACCAGGAAAGATTAGCATTTTGCTGCACCCTTCCATGAGGGTTGCCCAGGCATACTGAGGGGTCCTGCAGCCACTTTGGGGGAAGTTGTTGTTTGCAGCACCGCGGAAGACCAAACATGCTGTCAGGGAAAAAGCACATTTAGTAGAAAAAGGGGGTTGGGAAAAAAACCCCACTAAGAAAGAGTAGCCTTTTGCTGCACCCCTCCGTGCTGGTGGCCCGGGCATGCTTGGGGGTCCCTCTGTAACTTTTTAAAAGGGGAAGTGGTTTACAGCGCCGCAGAAGACGAAACAGGCTGTCAGGGAAAAAGGTCTTCCTTGCCCGTTCTTGCTGATTGCATCTCATTGTAGTGAAATGAGGTCAGTCAGCCACTGAGAGGACTCTTTTCAGTGGTAAACACACTCCCCTTGCATGATGATTGTCTTCCAGGGATGTCTGCTTTTGTGATAGCCATGCGACCCAATCCAGTCAAGTGTCAGAATTGGGGCAGTTCAGGTTTTAATGATGTATATTTCAATGTCTGACTAACCCAGCGTTTCCCAACCAGTGTGCCTCCAGATGTTGTTGGACCACAATTCCCATCTTTCCTGACCATTGGCAAAGCTGGCTGAGGCTGATAGGAGTTGTGGTCCAACAACATCTGGAGGCACACTGGCTGGGAAAGGCTGGACTAACCTGTACCTGTTATTTCTTTGTAGGAGAAGCTGTTATTCTACTGTTTGTTTGCAGGTCTGGGACAGGCCTTTTTCAGAGAAGGGTGTCATGTTATGAGCATGGGGGTTGGGTAGGATGATTCCTGTGGGCCCCCTTTCCAACCTCTGATTTGGAGACTTGCACCTGGGGGCAAAGAAACTCTCTCTGCTGGCCAGATGAGAATTTCTTTTGTTAACCAGATAGAGTGGCCAGGTAGTTAATGGGCCTATTTAGTTGCCCAGCAACTGATGAAATGGGCCCGGAAGATACTTTTGTCATTGAAACACTTAAGGAGAGCCTTCCCCCCCTTCCTGGTGGCTAGGAGAAGGTTGTTTGAGAGTGTGTCTAGAGAAAGGCTGAGGACAGGAGGCAGGCAGAGAGACTGGCCCTCCGCACCATGGCTTTTTGGGTGCCTCCTGTAACACTTATTGAAAAACTGGATATTGGACTGCTGATGCCTTGAACCCCTCCATCCTAAGCTCAGGTTGGAATGTGTGTAAATAAACCATATTTCATAAAGACACCGCAGTCTCCGCTGACCTTCTTCCCAAAGGAAACCAAACCCTGGATGAGCTCAGGGACCCCCGAAATCTCACCACTCGGAGATTGGGGAGGAGCTGCCTGTGTTCCCCACCCTGGACCCTGTTGAAAAGGTAAATGGACAAAATGGTGCCCGTTGGCGCCAAAATTTAAATCAGCACTTGCAAAGAAAAACGATCCTATCCCTTTATTGGCTATTCCTACTGCCTTCCTCTGACGATAAGAGGCAGTCCTCCAAAGCATTTTTAACTGCACAAACAGAATTTGATGGTATGTTATTGAATCCCACTTGAAAATTGCAACTGCAAGGAAGCACCCACAGTGTCCTTCCATGTATGGTGTTGGCCTTTTCCAGGGTGATGGTGTTGGTGGTCATATACCCCTAGAATAGTGGACTTGGAAGTGGCCTATAAGACCATCAAGTCAAACCCAAGGTGGTGGTGTTCACCTTTTTTCTCTAGGCTGCTTTATAGTCCTGCAGGCTCCATGGAGATTGTGTATCTATTTATGTGGAAGTGGAACATACCACCAATGTTTGTCATGGGCCCCCCTCAAGCATCTACCCAAATAGTCATTGCTGTCTCCATATATGGGGTTTGTGTGCCTTGGATTTGTTTGTCGCCCCTCTGCCTAGAGTGGGACAACTTTATTGGCACTGTCACCAGTGACCATTTGCTTTCCCTCTGACACCACTCCGTTCCAGTGGGTCTTTCTATGAACTCTGCGGAATATTGCCTGGTTTAATTTTGTCCTCCTCCCTCTCCATCCCCTTTCCTTTTGTGCTGTATCTTCCAGACTGCAAGCTGGAGGGAAGGCATGTACTTATCACTGACATATGCAAGCTTGTCTGAGAAGGCCCCCCTTTTTTTGGCAGAAGATTAAAAAAAAGGAATCTGCATGGCCATCGACAGGAAGATGGCAAGACAGGTGCAGGCTCCTCCTTCCCTTGTCAACGTTTGCAAGGTTGGGGAACGCAGTTTAACAAGGCACAACTTCAAGGCAGAGGAGTTGAAGCAGTGGGAACCTTACTGGGACTGGGATCTTGGAAGATGCCTAGTGGTTTGACACCTGATGTCAGCCCCCTGACTTGTACCTTTCTTTCATTCCCACCCCCAGTGGTGTATTACAGCGGTAATGTGTGGAAGCGTAGCTACAATGTTTTTAATAGACATTCAGGTGTTCTGTTTTTTTGATTAGCTATATGTTAGAACAGTTGTACACTTGTCCTTCGATCTGTTCATAAACATTTCAAAATGAGCATGACTATCATGAGAAATGGCAGGGTGTATTCAAGATGGTACGTTGACATGGTTCAATTTTGTATCCACTCTTCCTTTCTCGAGGGACGTTTGTCATTCACACGTAGGTGTGGGTTGCCCCTATTTTATCTTCATAACATCCCTTGTTGTCTCATAACATCCATTCTTTTCTCGCTATGTCCCAAAAAGGTTTGCAACCGGATGTGACTGCACCTGAACATGTGGCTGTTGAAGATCCAAGGGGAACTTTCGGCAAGTTGTCTTTTTGGGGGGGGGATGGTATGAACTGGGCATGATAGTGACTTGTGCAATGCAAGACAATTTATGCATGCTCAGATTTATGCCATGGATCAAGGCATGCCATCATTTCGCATAACTCCTCTCACATATAATCTTGCATGCTCAACAGACCCGGCAGTGCACAACCCCACAGCTACTCTGTCACCAGCAGCTCGTCTGGCAGAACTGAGATGAAAGAAGCCAAAAGGAGCACGTTCAGAGACACTCCTGATGTCAATATTGGAAAAGGTAACATATTACTCTTGTAGGAAAGAGCAAGAGGCAGCAGCTGAGAAAGAGGCGTTCCTGTCACTAATGACAGTAAATAATGAACTGTTTCGTGAGAGCCTGGCCACAATGAGTGCACATGCAGAAAAAAACATGAGAGAACCATGTACCTAGAAACAATGACTGGCATAGTCCCTGCTGTTAATGGCATTGCGTCCAACTTTGAATCATTAACTCCCTCTTTTCTGGAGCATAACAGTAGCGCTGCAAGCATTGCCAGTGTCAGTGGAAGGGTGGGGAAGAAAAAACAGCAGAAGTGTGCCACTACAGCAGCTTTCACAACCGTCACCCAGCTATAACACCAAACTAAGTAGGAAAAGAAACAGACCTTAATTTGCCATAGGACAGGGAGAAAAGGCACAGACTCCAACATGGAACAGTTATGATTTGTACACGTCTTCACAGGCCCTCCTCACTGGCACCAGTGACTCTGATGATGACACAGTAATACACGAGAATATTTTTTCAGTAGTTTTACAAATTTGGGAACCACCAAGTCCCATAGCTGAATTAAATCCACTGCAAAGTTCAGAATTATGTGATTCTGAGTTAAGCACCCCCTTAATCCAGCCACTTACTGACACTCCACACTTTTCAATCCGTGCAAGATGTGTTTGAAAGTCACAACAGTAGAGCCCCTAGGGTTTGTTTTCTCCATGGTAAACCGCAGGAGAAATCACGTTGCGTTGCTTGCAATGTTGCTTTATGGGAATAGTTGCACAGAAACCAAATGTATGCCAAGAAGGGATGCCGGCATGTGCCGAAGAAGTGTTGTTGTGTTGTTTACTGTTATTTTAATGTGGAACTGAACCGTGGTGAAAGTATAAATGTAGCCTTCCTTTTCCAAATGATTATGCATGAATTCTTAACCATCACTTAATAGTAGGATCATAGTTTCAGAATTTTAAGTTAACAAATAAAAAGTTGTTTTTTCCAAGTGGTTTTTTAAAAATTATTAGTCCTAATCACACATGCGTTCCGGTTCTTATTGCAGTATATAGAAGTAGCATACACAAAGAAACACAGGGATGCTCAGTTAAAAAAATTTTTTTGAAAATTAAAGCAGGTTTACTTTCAAAAAATACAATTGTCCACCAAAAGGATGAGGAAAAAGTTTATAAAAACACTATTCCTCTCACTGACTGAAAAGTCCAAGAAGAGTGGATGACTGTGAAACCACTCTGGTCATTAAATGCCTGTGTGGTTAACAGCGTGTCTCTGAACAACTTCCCTGGGCTTTGATCGTCTACAGCCGTCTCCTGGAAAAAAGGAGGGATTCTTTTTCATGAGCGCCTTTCACCTCCTATGCCCCTTCCTCCTTCCGCGGCTAGCGCAGGGGTGAATGTGTGCTGAGAGTTGTTAGGAGACCTCTTCTCCTTACAGAGCTACAATTTGTGGTAGTGGTTTAACCACCATTTCCCCTTCCCAGAGAACTCTGGGAATTGTGGCTCTGTGAGGGAAAAGGAGTCTTCTCACAACACAAAGTACCCTTCACAAAGTACACTTCCCAGGATTCTTTGGGGGAAGCCATGACTGTTTAAAGTGGGATAATACTGGAATAAATGTCTGTGAATGTAGCCCTGATCTCAAGCTTGCATTCTCTCCTGTGCTTTTTTTGTAGACCTTGCCAGCTGGAGCCAACTGCTGAAAAGTGGCTTACATAGAATTAAATGACAAGGTGCCTCTAAGTTCGTCTACATTCCTCATTTGAGACCTTTGTATGCCACCTTGGAGGGAGATGCAGAGGGTGGCAACATGGGAACAGGCCCTTTCAGCGGTGGCTCCCTGATTGTGGAATGCTCTCCGCCAAGAGATGTTTACCCAGGCATTTGCACTTAATTGGGGATACCCAAGCCTGTACTGGTGTTCATCTTTTAACAGGGTGGAATGGAATGGGATTTGTCCTTTTTGTTATTGCAAGATGAGGACTTTTAGTAAAGTAATGTTCTTTTATCTTTTTGGTGTATTTTAAATCTTGTGTGTTTTTATAATTGTAAGTCACTTTGAGACATTCTTGTAGTAAGCAAAGAATAACTACACACACAGAGGGTTATAAAACGCCAATTTCTGCATCTTTCCCACTTTCATATAAAAACAAGAACAGAGGCACAGAGAGGTTTGAAGCCCCCTCTCTGCCAAGGAAAATGTGCTATTTGCTGCAGGTTGGTGAAACCCACTAAGAGTCCTGGGAATTCCTGAAAGATTTATGATTTTAACTTCTGTAAAAAGAAGGGGAGAAGAGTGGAGGGAGAAGAGGAGAGCGTCTCTCTTCCCCCCTTGGCCTGCGGCTTCACTTTAGCTTGTTGCTTGAATGAATGGTTCCCTTTGAAGCATGCCATGTCTCATAAATGTAACCCAGAGCATCAAAGGTACCCAGGCTTGGTGAGGCAAAACTGTTTCGCTCACCTCTTAATGTATAAGGAAGGGGGGGGAGAGAGATGCCCTTTTCTTTTTCCTATAGAAACTCCCTGAAACGTGGAGAATGGAAACTGGGGGTCTGGGGGCCAACTTTTCATTGACAGAGGTTTGGTGCTTTGCATAGCTGCACGACAGGCAGAAATTCAGTAGGTGCTGCTTTCTCTGGCATGGAGATGCAGTAATAGAAGAAGGTGCATTCTATTAAATTCCCAGGTGCAGCTGTTAAAGCAGAGGTAGCCGACATGGTGCCCTCCAAATCTCCTGGACTCCAACCCCCATCAGCCATAGCCAGCATGGCCAATGGTCAAGAATAACGGAGTCCACGGCATCTGGAGCTCACCATGTTGGCCACCCTGTGTAAAAGGCACAGACTATCAATCAGAGGAAAAGAGAGGAGGCTGCCATTCTAGTTCCACAGAGCTACTCAGGCATTTCCTTACCTAGCCACAGTCCCCAGATTTGTGCTTCTCTGGTTGCTTAGGAAGCAGGGCAACAAAGTCTATGGCTGGGCCTCCCACTGAAGCAGATCCTAGGAAATCTCCCCTCCTTGACTCAGTCAGCAATACACATGCGTACGTTTAATTACAATAAGTCACACCACCAGTAAATCGGGTGGGCAACCTGTGGCCCTCTAGATGATGTTGGACTACAGCTCCCATCATCACTAACCATTGGTCATATAGGCTGTGGCTGATCGGGCTTGGAGTCCAATATCTGGAAGGCCGCAGGTTGCCAACAACTACATTAATGAGTACACATGGAAATGCTGCTTAAACTTTACATTTTAGAGACTTTTTTAAGAAATCCAAAGACTTCCAGTACTTTTTTCTGGCATGATCCATCCAAACGTTTTCAACTACAGAAACAAAATATGTTGTCTTGCATTGTAGCCCATAGCTTAACTAATCATGACAATAACTTCCATCTTTTAGACTAGAACTAATATCCTACAATGAAATGGAATTATAAGCAAATGGCATTGTGCTTAAAAATGATGGATGGGTTGCTAGAAAAGTAGAAAACATGCTTGGGATGGCAATCTGATCTCATGTGCAACATTTGAAAATGTCATACTTCAGAATTTATGTCAGAGCAGAACAAAGAGAATGCCATCTAAAACACATACGATTTGGCAAATCCAACCAAGCTGTTCTGTGTTGAGATAAATGCTGAATTTAAAGAAGGTTGTTTCTTTAAATTGTACTTGAAGCCTTGAAGATGATTAGGTTTAAAAAGGTTACCAGCCCACAAATGTTTTTTCATCTGCCTGTGTTCCTGCCCTTGTGTGTTTTAAGTGTCAAAGGTCAGCTTGAGTGGTGGGTTTGGCAATCTGCATGATCAGAAAAAGTCCTTACTCGCTAAATGTGAGTGTGTGTGGCTAACTGCAAGGCTGGCTAATAATTGTAATCTGTTGGAAAAGTAAATATTTTGATCTTTATTGCTGCATAACAGTCTTATTTATTGCAAATCAGCTGTCCAAGATGTATAATCATAAACATCAAAGTACTGATACAGCTATTAAAGATTCCTGATGGATTTATAATCTGGCTTAGTGGTTACAGTGCTGGACTACGACCTGGGAGAGCAAGGTTCTAATCCCAGTGACCTTGGGCCAGTCACTGCCTCTCAGCCTCAGAGGAAGTCAATGGTGAACCCCCTCTGAATACCTCTTACCATGAAAACCCTATTCACAGTGTTGCCATACGTCGGAATCGACTGGAAGGCAGGCCATGTCACATTAACAGAAACTGAATTATTGATTCTTGCCCACTCTTTTTACTAAGGCTCACTCCACAGCTAATCCAATCCCTGATAAGAGGTCTGCCAAGGCCAGGCTTCCTATCAGGACGAACGTAGGGGCACGAAGACCAGGATTATGGAAGATAATAAGGACCACAACAGCATTTTCACAGGAGATCAGAGTTCCCGAAGTACACAAGCCAATATCCCAAGGGTTTACTATAAACTCTGGCTCTGGGTCACTGACAGGAATCAGGGAGGCGACTGCAGCCGTGACATTCTCTGTTGGACTGGCTTCTAGTGATCCTGAGGTAGTCATGTTAAATTAACCGTTTGGTCGATCATATTTAAAACCGTCCTTTTCAACGAATGGTCAATAGCTCATTTTAATGCTCAGATAACAGCACTTCTAAAGGAGTATGCAATAAACCTTAAGATAGCCTAAATCTACTGGGCGGACACTTCAGATAAAAATAAAAGGACAACGCATGGCTCCTGCCCTGATGAATAAATTGCCATACATAGGACTGTTTGAAATGAACATTTTGAAAGCACATACACATACACACATATATACACCCAAGTTTATTAAGCAGCAAGGTGCTTGAAGCATAAAATCAACACCCACCATTTCAGACATGATATAAATTTATTGAATCCCTAACCCTGCAAACAGGCATAAGAGCTTATTATCATGTAGGCATATAGATTAACAGAAGAAAGGGGGGAAAGTCTTCTTGTAACTACCAATACAGTGGTGACAGTCTATCAGCATCCAGAGCTAAACAGACGCATGGAGGAAATGGAAAGACAGCCAGCATAGTGGGCCATTTACTCTAGTTTCCCATTTCAGAGTGGCCAGCTAGATGCTTCCAGAGTGTCCTCTACCAGCTTCAGCTGGTGGCCCAGCTACACACCTAACTAGGGTTGCCAGGTCGGAACCATCCAAAAACCTGAGAAAATGGGGGCGGGCCCTAGTGACGTCATGGGGCGGGCCCTAGTGATGTCATGGGGCGGGCCCTAGTGACATCATGGGGCAGGCCCTAGTGACGTCATGAAGCATGATACATTGTATCAACCATGCTTGCGTGCAGCGTACCATTCAAAAAAAAATTTCTGATTGGAAATTAAAATAGAAATCTTACCTAAAAGAGGTCCAGCTGAAGTGACAAGGTCATTCCTTCTCACCATCTTAGGGAGTATGGATGGAAAATGGAAATGGAATGCCTTCAAGTCGATCCCAACTTTTGGTGACCCTATGAATAGGGTTTTCATGGTAAGAGGTATTCAGAGGTGGTTTACCATTGCCTTCCTCTGACTTTGGACACATATACTTTGGACACATAATGAGAAGACATGATTCATTAGAAAAGACAATAATACTGGGGAAAACAGAAGGGAGTAGAAAAAGAGGAAGACCAAACAAGAGATGGATTGATTCCGTAAAGGAAGCCACAGACCTGAACTTGCAAGATCTGAACAGGGTGGTTTATGACAGATGCTATTGGGGTCGCTGATTCATAGGGTCACCATAAGTTGAAATTGACTTGAAGGCACATTAACAACAACAACTGAATTAAAGATACAAAAAAGGAAAGTGGAAGGTGTTTTATTTTATTTTTTACAGCCTGGAGAAGTGGTAAGAGGTAAAGTCAGGAATGAATGCATTTTTTTAATGAACAAGATAGCATGTTGAACTATCTTGTAAAAATGAACTAAGAGTGCTTGCAGCAGCTATGCTAATGCAGAGTGAGCCAGTTGTTATCTGCATGGTGCTATGAAGTCAGTTGTATGTTAACTGTATGCTCATGCAACAGATGGTATAGCACAGTGGGGAGGAGAGCCTGGCTGGGAGTCCAGAGTCTATGAGTTCAAATCCCCACTCGTGTCTCCTGGATGTCAAGGGCCAGCTAAAGATCACCCCCACAGTGAGTGGCTCAGGGATTATGTGCCTTGCCACCTGTGGGCAAGGTGCATAGTCGCAAGGAGCCGTTTCCCCCAGCTGGCAGTTGCGGACAAGGAAGGGACTGGCTTGTGCAGCTGTGGCAAGCTGAGCAGGCCCTAGCCAGGTGGGGAGTACTAGCCTTAGATGGTAAACCGCCTCTGAATACCGCTTACCATGAAATCCCTATTCATAGGGTAGCCATAAGTCGGAATCGACTTGAAGGCAGTCCATTTCCATTTCCATGCATATAATTAAACAGATGCAGTCAAGTTTTTGGACTTTATTGTGATTGCTGGCCAAGCAGGATAGGGCTCATGGGAGTTTTAGTACAATATCTGGAGGATGCTACTTTGGCTGCCTTTGGGATAATAGATGGCAGCCTTACGTCTGAAATGGTGTTTGGAATTCTGTAGAGACCAGCCAGTACACATTATGTCATAAGGCCAATTCTTAACCATTTGGCTGTGGCAGTTACCTGAAATTGCTCTTTCGTGGGCTCTCACAAACACCACCAAGCTTTTTTTAAAAAACAGACCAGCTTGTTTAAGTACATACAAAGAATAAAAAAGGAAGTCAACTGACAAGAACAAGACACTTTTTTTCTAAGCAAAATTGATCAAAGAAAAAAAGTATGCTTGTGTGTGTGCCTGTGCGTTTGTGTGTAACACACACACACACACTTACATGTAGCATAGAATCACAGAGCTAGAAGGGGCCTTTTAATCCTTCTAGTCTAAGCCCCTGCTGGAAGTCCAAAACCCAGAACAAGATCAGGTCTGTTCGCTTAAATTGCCACATTAGAGACTTAATGAGACAACACGAGTCAGTTTATTGGGAACTTTCCTACAACAGGGTGACCATATGCTTAGATCTGATAGACCTGAAGCAGCTGACAATTTAGGGCAGACTTCCCCAGCTTGGTGCCCTCCAGATGTTAGCTGGTGGCAGCTGTATGCCCAAAGATATCTGGAAGGCACCAGGTTGGGGAAGGCTGCTTTGGGGAGATGGGAAATGTGCAGAAAAATGGAACAATGGCACATATTCCTATTTGTTGTCATTTCAATCTCACTCCCACATCCTGTCAAGAAAAGACAATTACATGATGATTCTGTCCGTTTCCAGCAGTGCAATTATCCAGAGGAAATAGTAAGAAACTGAGGATTAGGGCCAAACTCTCTCTTTCTCTCTCCAGCCTCTCTCTCTTTCTCTCTCTCCAGCATCTCTCTCTTTCTCCAGCATCGCTCTCTTTCTCTCTCTCTCTCTCTCTCTCTCCAGCATCTCTCTCTCTCTCTCTCTCTCTTTCTCTCTCTTTCTCCAGCATCACTCTCTTTCTCTCTCTCTCTCTCTCTCCAGCATCTCTCTCTTTCTCCAGCATCGCTCTCTTTCTCTCTCTCTCTCTCTCTCTCTCCAGCATCTCTCTCTCTCTCTCTCTCTCTCTCTCTCCAGCATCTCTCTCTCTCTCTCTCTTTCTCTCTCTTTCTCCAGCATCACTCTCTTTCTCTCTCTCTCTCTCTCTCCAGCATCTCTCTCTTTCTCTCTCTCTCTCAGCATCTCTCTCTTTCTCCAGCATCTCTCTCTTTCTCCAGCATCGCTCTCTTTCTCTCTCTCTCTCTCTCCAGCATCTCTCTCTTTCTCTCTCTCTCAGCATCCCTCTCTTTCTCCAGCATCGCTCTCTCTCTCTCTCTCTCTCTCTCTCTCTCCAGCATCGCTCTCTTTCTCCAGCATCTCTCTCTTTCTCCAGCATCTCTCTCTCTCTCTCCAGCATCTCTCTCTTTCTCCAGCGTCTCTCTCTTTATCTCTCTTTCTCCAGCCTCTCTCTCTTTCTCCAGCCTCTCTCTCTTTCTCTCTCTCTCTCCAGCCTGCTACCCACAGCAGCAGTGGACGCCGGACGGGGCCAGCTCCTTCTTAGCCCCGAGGACGCCCGGCCGCTTCACCCCTCGTGCTGTGGGCGGCGCTGGGCGGCAGCGGCCGCGATGCGCTCCCCAGCCAGAGATGCTGCGGCGGCCGCTGCCGCCGCCTCCACTTCCGAGCTCCATCGCGGCCACTCCCGCCCAGCGGCGCCCACAGCAGGAGGGAGAATGACAGCGCCGCGCTCGCCCGACTGGCCTTTTAAGCAGCGCCCGCCTCGCACGCCCAGGGCCAGCCCCTCGTTGCCGCTCCCGCCCGCCCCTGTCCAAGACAGGCTGCTGCCTGGGAAGACAGAGCCCGGCCCCGGCGGCACCAGCTCTCCCTGCCTCAATGACAAAGGGCGGGAAGGCGGCCAATGAAAAGCCGGAGATCATCCAGTTTAAACAAAGTATTGCCGGAGGCCGGAGACGGCCCCTTTTTCCCTGAAACTCCAGCCAAAAACCAGAGACCTGGCAACCCTACACCTAACATCAGTGCCCTTCACTTTGGTAACTCCAGGTTAAGATTACTGCAGTCTGCCATACGTGGGGCTGCCTTCGAAAAGAGTTCAAAATCACAACTGGGACAATATTTTATTAGTACAAGCGAGTACAAGAAAATGGAAGTGTCCATGAGACAAGTAGAGCATAGGATTTAGGAGGCATGACAGGAGGCGTGGCTCCTTGGGTGTCCCTGCGTGACCAAGCCTCACCGAGGCGCACCAACATCTAGTAAAAAAAGTGGAAGGACAAAAATGAATTGCAAACATTCAATGCCAGCAGGTGCACGCCAGGGAGCGCAAAGGGCAAGGAGGAAGCATTAGGCTTTCACTGCACCCACACCCAGCTGCTGTCATGCATTCTCGCTGCCGGCGGGAGAGCTCAAAAAATAAATAAATAAAAAGAACATCTAGTAAAAAAACTGGAAGAACAAAAATGACTTGCAAACATTTATAAGCTATTTCAGCAAATCTTAAGCATATTCCAAGCCATGTAAGTAAATTTGAGCAGATATAAATGACTTCGGCACATTTTATGCATATTTCAAGCCAATAGCTGGGCTGGCCCATTACAAGTAGTTCTCATCAGCATTTGGTGTCACAGCACACTAACCATCCCAGTCCATGCCAGTGATCCTGCTCAAGGGCTGTCTCGCAAACAGGAAGTACAGTCTTTTCTTCATTTGTTCAATCTATTTAACTGCCACTTGATAATTAAAGTGCAGTCCAATTTCCCTGTGGTGTGCTGCACCTCTGGGCCCACAGTCTTAAAATATCATGTCACCAGGGTGACACGATCAGCATGTGTGTAGACTTGGTAATGGTATGCTGAGATGCAGGACACTTTGGTAATGGATTCTGTGTAGTCATAACAGAATGCTTAGTTACAGCTTACCCATTTTGACATCATTGCCTATCTAGAACTATTTGATATTGATAGTTGAGTCAGATGGCTATAGTCATTTGGCTGTAGCCTGGCTCATATCTGTGCTCCTTATGCCTATGGAGGTGTTCCACATAGTTACACCGCTTTTGGCACTTTGGTAAGACTTTGGTGAAGGCAAAGCTGGAAGGTATGCGTATAGTGCTAAAAGTTTTTTTGTGTGTGTATATATATATGTATCGATCAGTAGAGTTCAGAAATACTCACCATATGCTCAGAGGCACATGTTACCAAATTCTTCCAAGCTACACAGCAAGTGGATTGGACTGTGAAAGACCAACCCAAATGGTGTTTGCATTTTGACAACTTTGTAGGGCAGTACAATATCTCAGAGAGGAGTTCAGGTCTCCTGCTCCCCTGGTGCATTCGCTATAGCTGCTCAATTTCCCTGCTTTTTAAATTTTGATAGAAATATCTGTGGGCTATAGGAACATTCTTAAACCACAAGGTTTTTTGCCTATTAGTGAATTTCCTTGCTTTTTAATCTGGGAGGTAAGAAATGGGATCCTGTGCAAGTTTGCTGAGAATGGATTGATCATATGTATGCTTATTGAGTTAAGTGGGATTTACACACACACACACACGGCAATCATGCTTAGGATAGGTGAAACTGACCACAGGGGATGGGGAAGGGAGGAGGGGGAGGAGGGAGGGGTGGAAAGGCAGAGGGGAGGACTGGGATGGGAGCAGGCAGGAGGGGGAGGGGAGAAGGACAGGTGTGGTCGTTTGCATGTTTATTGAGTTCAATGGGATTTACTCCCGTGCAATCATGCTTAGGATAGGTAAAACTGACTGGGGGGGAGGGACGGAGGGCTGGAGTGGGCAGGAAAGGCGGAAGAAGAAGGGAAGAGAAAGGGAGAGGAAAGGGGAAGGAGAGAAAAGGCAGGTCTGATTATTTGTATGATTATTGAGTTGAATCGGATATACTCCTAAGCAATCATGATTAGGATAGGTAAAACTGACCAGGTTGGGTCTGCCAACCAAGACGTCTTCTGCATCTTTAAAAGTTGGGCAGGCAGAAGGGAGTATCCCACCTTGTGGTTTTTCCCATTACAATGTTGCAAGAACATCTGCACTTGGCTGACTTTCTCTTCTCCTAAAGATACAGGATCAATCTCAGGCCCTGAACCTGGCAACCCTACCTCCCACCCAAATTTAAAACAAAGCTGTCCCTGGCCACATCCACACCAGGCCTCTATTACACTTTGGACAATCATTATCTATTTATCTATTTATTTAGTGTATTTATATACCGCCCCATAGCCAAAGCTCTCTGGGCGGTTTACAATAACTAAAAACATTAAAAACAAATATACAAATTTAAAAACACATCTTTTAAAAACAATTTAAAATAATTTATCATGGCTTCTCTCAAAGCCATGGCTCAAAGCCAATCATGGCTTCTCTCAAAGAATCCTGGGAAGTGTAGTTAGTGAAGGGTGCTGAGAGTTGCTAGGAGACGCCCTGTTCCTCTCACAGACCTTCAATCAGAGTGGCTGACTGTTAAACCATTCTCTCAGGGGAACAGGAGTCTCCTCTCAGCACCCTTCACAAACTGCACTTCCCAGGATTCTTTGAGGGAAGCCATGACTGTCTCAAGTGAAATCAAGTCTGGTGTGGGTGTGGCCCCCTGATTAGCCAAGCCCAGCAGCTGTGAGGCTTTTAGAACACTGACAGTTGGTCCTTACTGAGCATGCCCCGCGTTATATAATAGGCTTCCAGCCAAAATTTCTTAAATTAATTAAAAATCAGCCAGGCATTTTTTTTAACTTTTAAACTGCAGTAGATGAAGGTCAGAGTATGGGGCAAGGTCAGTATTAGGATTACAGGTACTCTGTGAACATGGCTGATTTTTAATGAATTTCAACAGATTATGAGAACTCGCAGAAAAAAGTCCAAAAGGGCTCTGAGTTTTTTTCTCTCTTTTTAGACTTTGAACTCTCGATTCTCTCTGACTGTTTTGTGTATCGCCATGAAAATTGACAGGGTTGTTAAGCAAGCGTTTCTGAGTTCAGGACTATAAATTATGTAAGGTTTTGTTTTGAAATGATCTTATGGGAAGCCTCAGAATGGCATGGGGGGGTATTTTCAATTTAACATTGCGGAATGTGAAAAATCCCCGCTGACTATATTATACGGCCACTATTGTGGCTGTATAATACTGGGTGACCATGTGCTACTCACCATCTCTCAGCCTATCCTTCCCTCAAGATGAAAACAACAGAGTACCATAACCACCCCCCAGGAAGAAGGGCACATGTAGAGAAAAAATCATCTACAACCATAGTGTGAAATCAAATACTTATTGGGACGCAGTATGAAGAAATATTTATATAAACATGACTATCAAATATGTTTATTAATTACACAATCTGTAAAGATATTTATAGTGCAATCCAATGTTTGTTTACTCAGAAGCAAGTCCCAATGTATTCAATGGGGCTTACTAAACTGGGAAGTGTGCAGAGAACTACAGCCTCAAGTGATCAGGAACTTGTTCTTTCAACAAGCCTTTTAAGCTGAGACCTTATCCCAGTCTGAGTCTGTGTTGGAATTGCTTTTTAATATGTTTTAAGCCTTTTCTTTTTAAAAAAAAAAATATTTTTAAAGCTTTTTAAAAATGTTTTCAAAGATGTTTTAATAGATTTTAAAGTCTGTTTTTTATGATGTTTTAAAGTGCTTTTAGTACTTTTGTTTCCTGTCCTGGGCTCGTACTGGGAGGAAGGGCAGGATATAAATCAAATAATAAATAAACTTCATTCACCCAACCCAAAATTCAGAATCATGCCTCTTTAGGCTGTTTTCCAACTGTTTATTCTTGCTTTATGGTTATTGGATTTTAAAGGGATTTATTTCTTGTTGTGAGTTGCCTTGGTTTCCAATCACCAACCCAATCACAGAGTTGTTGGAAAGACTCCATACACACACTGCAGATGTATAAATACATACAGCCAGTGGTGTGCTGGAGCTGGCTCGCACCAGCTCGCAAGAGCCGATTGTTAATGTTTTGAGAATTTTGCCAGCCATTTGTTAACAGAGGGAGCAGGGGAAGTCTTCTGCTCCTCTGATTGGTGGACAAAAGACATGTGCCAGAAGCATGGGCTTCTGGGCAGAGTTTAGAAAAGTTACTTGTTTGAAATGCAACTCCCATCAGCCCAATCCAGTGGCCATGCTGGCTGGGGCTGATGGGAGTTGCAGTTAGGGTTGCCATATTGCCCGGTTAGCCAGGTTTTACCTGGATTCTTTGCATGCCACCTGGTGCCCATTTAGCCCCTTAGGTGGCCCGGATTCTCAGCTTTAATTTTAAAAAAAATTAAGTTTCTAGGCGGTCCGGTTCTCGAGATATACATAAAAACGTCAGCCACCTCCCCCCCCCACTGTTAAATCTTTTTTAAAAACAAATCTGTCCTGTATAGCACTTCGTAGCTCAGTCTAACCCCGCCCGTTCAGGATTGCAGCCAATCAGTATGAAGCCAGTTTGGTTGACCTGTGCAGTGTCTAGAAAACAAAAATGGTGATTCCCCCCTCCCCATTTATCTGAAAATCTCATAAATTGGGTAAGTATATGCATTTCAGGTTTTTTCCCTCTTGTGTGCAGGAGTCAGATCCTGGGCAGTGTTTTCAAAACCTTCCCATACTTGCTTTTGTGGGGGTAAAAGCATGCTAATCCCATATGTCCAGAGTAAATCCCATTGAATTCAATAGGACTTACTTTTGAGTAGACATGGTTATGAATGTGCTGTAAATTAATGGGACTTTTGAGTGAATGTAAAAAAGAATTGTGTTTGTGTTCTAACTCTGTTTCTCTCCAGTCCTATTTTAAAGCAAGTAGGCAGGTATTACAGTTTTTATTCTGTAGGAAAGTCCCTTACCATTTGAGGCTGTAGTTCTCTGCACACTTCCCAGATTGAGTAAACCCCATTGAATACATTGGGACTTGCTTCTGAGTAAACAAACATCGGATTGCACTAATTCATAAACATATTTGATATTTATGTTTATATAAATATTTCTTCATACTGTGTCCCAATAAGTATTTGATTTCACACTATGGTTGTAGATGATTTTTTCCCTCTACATTTTAAGTGTGCCTTTCTTCCTGGGGGTGGTCATGATTCTCCATTGTTTTCATCCTGAGGGGAGGACAGGCTGAGAGATGGTGAGTAGCACATTTAAGGTCTCTTCACCTCCCTCCCTTTTTTATTTGTATTTATTTTATATTTCTCCAATATCTTCCCCGGGCTCTTTTTATGTATTTTAAATATGTTTAGATTAAATAAATAGGAAATCATAATTGTGAACCTCCCTAAAAGCAATTTACCTATCCTTATGTTTTGGCAAAGTGATGGTGTGAAGGCATGCTGGTAGAACAAGAGTCCATGTTTGAGGCATGTTATAAGGTGTTTGAGGACTTCGTCATACATTACTTTTTGAGACCTGTAGATTCACATTGGAAAGAACACGTGCACGTATTGAATGGTGGCTTGGGTGCTGTTTTTTCAGTCTACGCTGCATGCGTAGGGAAGGTGATACATCATCTGGCAGCTAGCTTCATAACTTGAGAATGAAAAACATTTGGATCACCATTCACTTGTTTACTGTTCTCACTATTGAGACCACTTCATATATTTCTTTTTCATACACAGAAATTTAATCTTTGTATAGGAAAAAATATTTTGTAGAATATGAAGGACAGTGGCTGCCCAGTCAGTATAACCACGCTACAAGATCTACTCAGCCACTGTAATTACCTTTTTGTCTGAGTGCCCTTTTATCTGGGTCTTGGTTCAGGTGTGTATCCAACTTTGATGTGCTTATGGAAGGGGTGTGCAAGTAGTGCTCCCCCAAGTGTGGAGGCTTGGACAAACATTGTGTTATGGAAAACCAAAGTCTGTGTGAAAGTACATATTTGGGAATGCCATCAGTGTAATCCTAAACACACTTAATAAATAATATCAAACTTGCACGTCACAAAATATATTACGGTCATGTCCATAAGCACCAGGAGTGTAGTCGCCCAGGGGGGTCTTAGTCCCTCTGCTGTTTTGGGAGCAGGGTCCGTATGTCTCCAAGCATCCTACAATCAACATGAAAAGGGAGTGTGTTATTCACTGAGAAGAGTCTTCTAATATGCTTCCTTGCCTTTCCTGCTGATTGGAGTCAATCAGAGTGAAAGGAGGTGAGTCAGCCACTGAGAAGACTCTTCTCAGTTGCTAACACTCTCCACTTACATGCTGAGTGGCTCCTAGATATGTTTGTTGTTGTGAGAGAATGCATTAACAAAGATCTCATTCTTAATCCAGGAGCAAAAAAGGGTGTATGTGGCTGCAACTATCATGAAGGGACTCTGCACTTCTGAATTTTCTACTAAACAACTGATAAAACCTATGTAACTTTGTGTCTGGAGACTTATTATTAAGAATCACTTTCCATAATTGTAAGGAGGTATGTCCACACACATGCATTCAAGGAACCTAAATGAGGGGTGAGAGCAGCATAGGGACATAAGCAGATGTCTTATACCAGGGGTTCCCAAACTTTTCTTCGACATAGACCACTTGAAAATTGCTGAGGGTCTGAAAGTATCTGAAAATTTACTATGGGCATATGCAAGATAATTAACTTATCTTAGTGATAAGAGCAAGAATTTATAATTATTATTTTAATTAAAACAAGAGGCTTATCAGTACTTTGAAGAGGTTGTTGTTGTTATGTGCCTCCAAGTTGACTATGACTTATGGCGACCCTATGAATCAGTGACCTCCAAGAGCATCTGTCATGTACCACCCTGTTCAGGTCTTGTAAGTTCAGGTCTGTGGCTTCCTTTATGGAATCAATCCATCTCTTGTTTGGTCTTCCTCTTTTTCTACTCCCTGCTGTTTTCCCCAGCATTATTGCCTTTTCTAGTGAATCATGTCTTCTCATTATGTGTCCAAACTATGACAACCTCAGTTTCATCATTTTAGCTTCTAGTGACAGTTCTGGTTTAATTTGTTCTAACACCCAATTATTTGTCTTTTTTGCCGTCCATGATATGCACAAAGCACTCATTGAACACCACATTTCAAAGGAGTTGATTTTTCTCTTATTCACTTTTTTCACTGTCCAACTTTCACATCCACACATAGAGATTGGGGATACCATGGTCTGAATGATCCTGACTTTAGTGTTCAGTGATACACCTTTGCATTTGAGGACCTTTACAGCATTGTTTTGAGGATTACAACTACATAATGAATGTGAAGTGTTAAAATCCTTGAAACACCCAATGTTCTTCTTTATTTGTTAATATGTACTATGTATTGTATTGTTCTATTTTCTGTTTGTATGTTTTATTAAATCTATAAAAATTACAAAAACCTTAAACTGCCATGCAAATATTAAGTGTTCTTTACAGCATAACTCTATATCAGTCAACAAAAAATTAAGTCCCACTTAAGAGGGGTTTACTCCCAGCCAGGTGGCTATAGGGTTGCAGCCTATTATATCAAGTTCCTGCTCCCCACCCTTTGTCATAGTCTTTTTTCCTAAAAATTGTTTTAAAAAACTCTTTGCTGATTTTGTGGAAATGTCCATTTACGCATTTGCCTACATTCATCCCCATTATCTTTGTCTCTCTCTCCCTGCCCCCCCTGTGATTGTGCCTCTTCCTTTCCTTCCCCCTTTTGTCTCCTGCCCTGTCATACTTGAAAGCTCTTTAAAGCAGAGACCTGCACTACTTGTTGTTGTTTATTTTACTCTGTAAAAGCATTACGTACATTTATCTCACTGTATACATTAATGACAATAGCAATCAAGCACAAGAGCTGATCTGGCCATTTTTTCAAAAAATCAATGAAGGCAAGTCTTGTGTTTATATCCGAGTATCCTAGCACTTGAAACTGTCAATACAGCCATGTTCCTCTGCTGAACTGCTGAAACTCCTATACTGCAGCAATATACAAGTAATCAAAATACAATCATATTTACTAGAAATAAGCTGAGGAGGAAGAAAAATAACTGATTTTCTTTTAAAGCAAAAGGTTGTTGACTTGAAGGGGGACACATTTTTACAACATTTACAATAGAAAACAGCAAAACAACTCAAGTAAGGTTGTGGCTATTACTGGCACTCCAATCTGGAGACGCACTGACGGTAAGTATAGCTCAATTATTAAATCTTGATACTATAACAGACTATGTTTAGCTTCTGCAACACAATGCATATATTATCTCATTTCTGGGAAGCAAGCAATGCCTTCATTGCATACTTTTGTCATTTTGTGGTTATGCATGTAAGAGCAGAAAGAGTTTTGGGACCAAACTACATGTTCCGAGTAGTCCCATGATTGCATTTCTTTTAAAGTCTGGGGGGAAAATAAAGCATGTCTGGGTGGTTTCAAGATGAACATTCTTCAGGACTAAATGTGAGAGAAGAGGTTATTTAATCCTTTCTTTGCCAGTTTATTCACTTGAAATCTCTAGCACAACCTGATTTTCTCACACGTGTGTGTGTGTGGGAGAAATACAACATTCCTATATCTTTTCCCTATGGGTCACACATAAGTAAACATAATGCCTGGCACCAAAATGGGAAATATGGCAAGTCACATTGCTAGAAATAACCAATTTCTCAGTGGCAGATGCTCCCAGCTGCTTTTATTGCCGTTACAGCAAAACTATGTGCCAGGGCACACTAGTATGCAGCAAGAAGGGTAAAAGTATAAATTGAAAATGAATCCACAATCACTAATCCCTTTCTACCCTACTGCCCACCAATATATTGGCAGCAACATCATCCTCACTGAGGAAATGCCGTTGTATAAATCTATGGTGCAGCTGCATTTGGAATACTGTGTACAGTTCTGGTCGCCTCATCTCAAAAAGGATATTATAGAGTTGGAAAAGGTTCAGAAGAGGACAACCAGAATGATCAAGGGGATGGAGCAACTCCCTTATGAGGAAAGGTTGCAGCATTTGGGGCTTTTTAGTTTAGAGAAAAGGCAGGTCAGAGGAGACATGATAGAAGTGTACAAAATTATGCAATGCATTGAGAAAGTGGATAGAGAAAAGTTCTGCTCCCTCTCTCATAATACTAGAACTCGTGGACATTCAAAGAAGCTGAATGTTGGAAGATTCAGGACAGACAAAAGGAAGTACTTCTTTACTCAGCGCATAGTTAAACTATGGAATTTGCTCCCTCAAGACGCAGTAATGGCCACCAGCTTGGATGGCTTTAAAAGAAGATTAGACAAATTCATGGAGGACAGGGCTATCGGTGGCTACTAGCCATGATGGCTGTGCTGTGCCACCCTAGTCAGAGGCAGCATGCTTCTGAAAACCAGTTGCCGGAAGCCTCAGGAGGGGACAGTGTTCTTGCACTCGGGCTTGCGGGCTTCCCCCAGGCACCTGGTTGGCCACTGTGAGAACAGGATGCTGGACTAGATGGGCCACTGGCCTGATCCAGCAGACTCTTCTTATGTTCTTATGGATCCCAATACAACCAGGCCTTTAGACTGAAAAGATAGCACAAAGGGATCCTAGAAGAATCACCACTGCCCAGAAATCAGTGTCCCATTCCAGAGCTGTACTCTCTGTGTGTGGGGGGGGGGGAGCAGATACCAGGAGAAACTTATAACTGCTGTCCCACAGTTGTATAGAGCATGCCTGCCCATTTTTCTTAGAGAAAATGCCCATCTTTTTACTGTAGAATAAATTTAAGAATTTTAACACAAAAAAAGTGGCCCAGCTATCAAATATTTGGAAGACACTGAGCCGGGAGTTAGTGCAATAGCAAGAACTGTGGTACCTGAAGTAGAGTTCCTCTGAATATGTGCAGAGTTCTTTTCCCCTCATTGGGAAATAGGTTGTTCAAATAAGAACTGAGTTACGAAGCATCCCTGGAAGTATGCAGAATGTATTTCCTTTATGAAGGAAATATTTCTTCATTTGTCTGCCGATTGTCTGGATGTGCAATAAAGTCTGGATTCCAGTGCTTCACCCTCAACCAGCCTACCTAAGGAGACAGTGATCCCACAGTGATTATGCTACCACAGGGACAGTAGGCAGGGAGAGGCCCAGGATTTACTTTGACTTTATTAGCTCATCTGCATAGCAGCTGGGAAACCAACAAAAACATGCATGCCGTTGTGCTGAATGTACCTTGCAAAATGACACCAGATCCCTCAGTGGTCCTCTATGTGGCAGCACAGTGTGAGTGTACTGGCATTCATAAATATGCATTACCACACCAATATGTGCACTACAAATGTGGCCACCACTTTCCTTGTCGTAGTTTAGTGTGTAACATGCAAAAAGAACACTCATATATGCACTATTAGCAGCAAGAACTGCTCAGCTGCTATTTTTTCTGGCACTGAAGTCTCCAATGCCAGCAACTGCACCAACTCAAGGTCAGTCTGGTCAGTCTCACTGGGTGGCAACCCTAGCAGCTTTCTTGGATCATACGTATATTACAAATATAAACTACTTTCCAACCATGGAACCTTAAAAATAATTAAGTCTGAGTTCTCTAACATGAAATCCTCAGTACAGAAAGAACTACTGTTTCCTAGAGTATAGAAGTCATGACAACTAACCCAGTTTCAAACTGGCTTAAAATTGTAATGTAGATGTGACTTTAATTTCAAAGATTCCAAGTACAGGGGAAAAATAACTAACTAGGAGTTTATTTTTGTGTGTTTCAGGATTGTCCAAGTTACAGGAGGATTTCCATATGCTCTGGAACTAGAAATGGAAACATTTTGCCAAGAATACTTAGCACATAAAGGTACAGTAGTGAAACCATATTACTGGCTAACAGTGAACCAAAGCTGTACCAAGTGTCCTTATCACATACAAACAGGCGAAGAAGCAAGAGTCCCTTATGCAGAATTTCATAAGGCCTTTGGATTCCCATATAGGTCAATGCAACCCCCAAATAAACACCTTCTGTTTTATGAGTTGAGGCACTTATCAGGGAAGTTAATTCAAAAGGGACATGCTACAAATTGCACATACTACAACATTCATCCAGAATCTATGTTATTTGAAATGGGCGGCTATCTAGACTCAGCCATGCACAATTGTGAGAATGCTGCATATATAATTCTTTATTCAAACTATTCCCCTTGTAACGAGGCAGAGCATGGCTGCATAAGCAAAATGTACCACTTCTTGAGGAAGTATCAAGACATTACACTCTGCATTTATTGCTCACAGCTGTATCACACAGAGGAGGATTTCCCAGTGTCCACATGGAACTGTGAAGCATTACAAAGCCTAGCTAGCATGTGGCCTCAGGTGACATTGAGCCCACTGTGTGGTGGACTTTGGCATTCCCTCCTCTACAGTTTTGTGACTAACATACCACAGCGAAGTCTTTACCATCCAATTTTGCCTGCAAGAGCACTGGCTGATAGACAAAATGTACAACAAATTAATAACATAACAGGAATGAAATTTCCTTTTATGAAGGCTCTGCCTCAACCAATCTATGGACCCTCAATGGCTGTACCAGATCTGCAAAAGTACTATTTGTCGAGTTCACGCTCTCAGCATCCAGCACAAACGATAAATGGCAGATTGCCCCCACTGAGGATGCTACCACGCCATTCAACACCTCCCATTGATATTTTTCCCACTGTTGGAAAGCAACCATTATATCCCAAGCCTAAAAATATCATCAGGCACTTTAAAATGCCAGATAAGTCATTAAGCAAAGGTAAACATTTGGAAGTAATTCCAAATGGAAAGTTTTTTCACGTGGAAAGAATTTTTGAAGACATCAAGTCTACAGACCATGAATTCCACAGAAAAAAACAGGATTAAATCCACGTCATCTAAAAATTGGACACAGGCTGGCAATTCTCCTGGCACAAATGGCTATACAGTATCTAGACTGAAAACTGGAGGTAATTTTCAGACAGCAAAACATACACACACGGTTTTCATATGTACTATGGATATCATGCCATCACATGGAACATCAACTGCCAGTAGCTGAAGGAAGAACTAAAGGCAATCCTCCTGGTCAGTGTGGCCACTGGTCATCATTTCCTAGCAGCAAAGGGGCTGCCCTCCATTTTCTGTTTGAGTATTTCTATCAGAAACTATATTGTGGAAAACTGAAACTATAGAAGCAGTTTTCTCATCTTAAGAATCTTTCCTTTATAATAACAACTTTGTATCAATTTGTTGACATTTTGACTGTGAACTAAATTGTGCTCATGGAAAGCTGGGATATAAATTTAATAAATAAATAAATCCAGTCAGCAGAGATGCTGCTTAGTGTGATCTTTAATTATTCTATCACCTCCAGAGCATACCTTAAAGGGAGCCCAGAAATCATCAGAATCAACAATTAATTTATTTTTGCTGCACCTCCTTGTTTTTTGAGCTTTCAACGAATATTGCAGGTAGCTTTTCAAGCTTCCCTCAGAAATTGTTAAGAAGACTTGCAAGTGCAATGGTTCAGAGGGGTAGTAGCCTATACATCTATGAAGTGGAATCTAAGTCCTCAAAAGCTTATGCTGCAACAAATCTGTTGCATGCAATCCTATACATGCCTACTCAGAAGTAAGTCCCACTGAGTTAAATAAGACCTACTCCCAGGTAAGTGGGACCTGATTTATCTTTTAAGGCACTACAAGAGCCTCTGTTTTTCTTAACTTAATAAAGCACTTAAATTTGTGGAGTATATATTAGCTGGTTTTAACAATTATGAGTCCACCCCATGATCTTTGGGATTAGGTGAAAGAGAAATCTATATAAGGGAAACAGTATACAAAAAAACCCCTCAGAAGATACAAAATTCTACTATAAAATTATATGACCACCTGCCTAACTAACCATATATACACTAATAGGCAAAAAACCTTGCAGTTTAAGAACGTACCTATAGCCCACAGATATTTCTATCAAACTTTAAAAAGCAGGGAGATTGGGCTGCTATAGAGAATGCACTCGGGGAGTAGGAGACCTGACCTCCTCTCTGAGATATTGTCAAAATGCAAACACAATTTGGGTTGGTCTTGCACAGTCCAATCCACTTGCTGTGTAGCTTCAGGGCCAGCTCCAGGCATGCGGGGGCCCTTGGGCATCAGCTTGCCCTGGCCCCCTGGTGGGTGGGTGTGCGCGCACGTGCATATGCATGTGTGCTCGCCCCCCTACCTGCCTAGTCTTTACCATTGCCCTTAATGAAGATGGCGGCCACAGTTTCCCTAAGGGGAATGAAGCCTCCACCGCCATCTTTGTTGATGGCACACATGCGTGCTATGCACGCACATCTCTGCCATCAACTAAGATGGCGGCAGTGGCTTCAGTACCTTAGGGAAGCTGCGGCCGCCATCTTCATTAAGGGCAATGCTAAAAAGCCGGCTGACAGATAAGTGGGGGGCATGGGGGGGTCACAGATCGCAGAAGGGGAGGGGATGGACCCCTCAGGGGCTCTAGTAGCTCCGGGGCCATCGGGCCAGTGCCCAACCTGGCCGCCCTTTAGAACTGGCCCTGTGTAGCTTGGAAGAATTTGGTAACATGTGTCTCTGAGCATATGGTGAGTGGTGGCTATACCTGTCATCTCCAAAGATGGAGAATTACATTTTTTTATGTTTGTTGGTGTTCTTCTTTCTTTGCTTCTTTTCTGTGTTACTACTGTTTCTTCAGAGATTCTAACCTAGAAAATTATATTAAATTAAATTGCAGTCATGGCTTCTCCCAAAGAATCCTAGGACGTGTAGTTAGTAAAGGGTGCTGAGAGTTGCTAGGAGATGCCCTGTTCCACTCACAGAGCTTCAGTCAGAGTGGCTGCCTGTTAAACCAGTCTGGCCACTGGAGCTCTGTCAGGGGAATAGGAGTCTCCTCTCAGCACCCTTCACAAACTACACTTCCCAGGATTCTTTGGGGGAAGCAATGACTGTCTAAAAGTGAAATAAATGTCTGTGTGGGTGTGGCCCCAATTAGCCAAGCGACTGAGAGTCTGCTTTTAGAATGCTAACAGTTGGTTCTTACTCTGCATGCAGGGGCTTATCATGGAGTTCAATGCTAAATTTCTTCAATTAATTAAAGCATTTTTGTAACTTAAACTGCAGAAGATGAAAGTCAGAGTATGGGGCAAGGATTACAGGTACTCTGTGAACATGGCTGATTTTTAATTAATTTCAACAAATTATGAGAACTCTGATAGAAAAAAGTCCAGAAGGGGTCTGTATTTATTATTTGATTTATATCCCGCCCTTCCAACCAGCAGGAGCCCAGGACGGCAAACAAAAGCACTAAAAACACTTTTAAAACATCATAAAAACAGACTTTAAAATACATTAAAACAAAACAACTTTAAAAACCTTCTTTAAAAAAAGCTTTGAAGACATCTTTAAAAAAAGGTTAAAAAACAGCTTTAAAAACATATTAAAAAGCAATTCCAACATAGAAGCAGATTGGGACAAGGTCTCAACTTAAAATACTTGTTTTTATACTTTGAACTCTCGATTCTGCCTGACTGTTTTGTGTATCGCCATGAAAATTTACAGGGTTGTTCAGCAAGCGTTTCTGAGTTCAGGTCTATAAGTTTTGTAAGGTTTTGTTTTGCACTGAGCTTATGGGAAGCATCAGAATGGCATGGGGGTATTTTCGATTTAACATGCTGACTATAGTATACAGCCACTATGGCATGTCAGGCCTCCTCTACCCATTCTGCCGATTCACTCCGTGCTACCATTTAGGACCAGGCTATTTTCACTACAACAAGAAGAACTCTTTTCTCTCTCCGTGGCCATTTCTCTGAGGTCGGACTAACAAAGTACTTGCTCACCAGTAGAGCTAATTTTTTTGCTGTCACTGAATAGGAGGTCGGTACCAGCTTAACTGTTTCTATAGGAACTGGTCGGAGATCACGTGGTTGCCAATCTTCAACTAACGGCATCCAAAGCGTACCTCCCACCAGAGCCCCGCAGTCCTGCGCATGTGCAGGAAACTACTAGCCCGTTCATGACGTGATGGGGAAGGGGAAATGGCTGCTGTACGCATGTGCATTAGAACAAAAGCTTTGTCTGGGTGGTGCGGCCAAAAACGAAGATTAAAACCTAGTACTACTACTGTATTTGCAGAGCTCGGGGGGGAAATCTCTCGTGTTTTTTTAAAAATATAACGTGGGAGTGGACAAAATACGTAACGGGGGCCTGGTTGACCGCGCAGAAGAGGGCGGGGAAAAAAACAAAAAACAAACACCCGTCAGCAGCGCATGCGTGGTGCCGGCTTCGGCGGCCGCCGCTGTTCCTCTGTGCTGCTTCCTCCCTACGTGAGGCCGGCCGCCGCCTGGAAGGGTGGGGTCTCGGCTACCGCTGCCGCCGCGTTTCTTTAACAGACTGACTAACTCAGGTGGGGCGCGGCGATGGCAAAGCACACGGTCTCGTCCGCGCGCTTCCGTCGGGTGGATGTGGACGAGTACGACGAGAACAAGTTCGTGGACGAAGAGGACGGTGGCGACGGCCAGGTGGGCCCCGACGAGGGCGAAGTGGACTCGTGCCTAAGGCAATATCCTTCTGCTCCGTTCGCTTCCTTGTAGGGAGAGAACAAAAGGAGACGGGAGCGTGCCTTTCTTCGTTTCCATGGAGGGGATGAGCTAGTGCGCTTCCTCCTCCGCGCTTGCCCTCTCGCCCACGCAGCCGGGCGGAGAATTAGGCGCCGTGACAGGCAGCAGCAGCGCCCTCCCTGCGCGCTTCTTAGCCTCTTTTCTGCCGCTTCCGGTCCAGCCATTTCTTGCTTCCAGCCCCTTTCTTGTGAGGCTGTGCCTCAGTCGGGCCGGGAGGAAGGGAAGAGAACCACCCGGCCTGCGGAAGCCTTTTGCTTCCCCACGCTTCCTATTCTCCATCTCTTCCGTGGACAGTGGAAGGAGGCAGGACTACGGTAGCCCTGAACGGTGCTCCCCCCCGCCCCGCACTGACAGCTTTAGTGCTTTGGGGCTCTGCTACAGCCCCAGACGGGGTGCAATTCAGTGAGGCTTATTTCTGCTGCCAACTCCCCCAGTGGGCTCGCGCGGCCTCAGCAAACCTCTCCCTACCAGTAGTATGGGTGGGATCTTATAGTGGTCTGCTTGACAGGGCTGTTGCAAAGATTACCGAAATAATGTATGAATCCATTTGAACATTTGTTTGTTTATTATTACATTTATATCCCACCTTTTCTCCAAAGAGCTCAAGGTGGTGTGTGCATCTTTTCGCCTTCCATCCGCAGAACTACCCTTGAGATAGGTTAGACTGAAAGACAAACCTACTACATACATGTTTGCTTTAGTATTACTTATTACTGTAATTTTAGGGTTGCAACCTGCATGCTTAGGATTATAGTATTTTTATTAGAATGAAAAGCCTTGCTGGTTGCAGAGGGATTTATTCCATGTAATTGCACAGGATTGCATCTTGGTTTTTAATCGTATGCATGTTTACTGGGGAGTAAGGCCCACAGTGAAGGGTGACTGCTATATATGTCACCCACAGCCCACACAGATGCTTTGCAGATGGGAATCAAAGAACTTAACTGACATATATCAGGCCCATTACCACAGTTGAGGCACTTAAGATCTCTGCATATGCTGTCCTGTAGCCCTTACTATTCCTCGCAACAATTCTGTGGAAGAAAAAAAGAATTGTGGAGTAATGTGGCAAATGACTTATCCAAGAACAAGTCGATAAGGCACTAATAGCTTTGGCCGAGCAGAGCCTTTCAGTTGCCTCTACCTGTAATACACAAAGTCTTATCCTCCTCCTCTCCTACATACACACATGCCTTCTCTCTCTTGTCTTTCCTTCATCTTTCTTAAGGTTCATTGCCCTCTCTTTTCACAAGTGGTCAGTCAAGAGGTAGGTCTAGAACTGTTTCTTGTTTAATATATTTAGGCCTGACAACATTAATCTTTTAAACACTTTATTAACTGCAGGCAAATAGTGAGGAAAATTGTTCAAACTTTTATTAGGAAATGCTCTGTGTGAAATGGTTTCATGACTGATAGAGGTAAGTTGTAATCGACTTGAAAGCACATAACAACAACAAGCTGCCTGCATGTATCTGTTCAGCCAATCATTTTTAAATGACTTCATCCATTTCCCAAGGAGTGAATTGTTGTCTGCATTGTATAGTTGAATCTTGTTTCTTAATCGTGTCAAAAATAGCCTATATCAAGATACTGTAGTACAATTTAATTAATTTAACAGTGAAAACCAAGACAGTTAATCAGCTGAAAATGTTTTTGATTGTATCCAATGTTCTACACAGAGCAGAACCATTGAAATGAATGTGTGTTTTTTTTAAAGTGATTTTATAATATAATTTAGGAGACAGGATTGTTATATATTGTAGACTTATAACTGATCTGCGATAAATCGGAAGTCAACATTTTATTTTATTGTTTAATTATTTTTGTTTTGTTTTTTGTCTTTAAAAATTTGAATAAAAATTAATGGAAAAAAAAAGAGATGAATGGGCATGACCAGCTAAGGTCCATTCATTTCAGTGGGTCTACTCTGAGAATTACTTGGTTGGATACAATCCTTAGTCCGTGGATATCTTTGATTTAGATTGGTGTTTATTTAAATTTACATGGAGCAGATTTTCTCTCTTCATTAGAGCTTCTCTTATAATAAGATTCAGGAGTATCTGAAGAAGAAAAGATTAGAGCAAGTTATTTTTACATTTGAATTAGTATGCTAGTAGCTTTGTACGTCAACATTTATGTGTCTTTTCTCCTAGGTTGCTTGCACAGTCCTAAAGCATGTATTTGACAGTGTTGCATCTAACTGAAGCCCAAGGGAGGAGTCTGCAAAGCAGCACAGCCTTCTAACTTCCTCCTGCCAGACTGAAGCAGTAGAGGAAGTACATGAATTCTGTAGGGACTTTCCTTTTATGGAAACAGTTACATCTAGTCAGTGACAGTTGGTAGTTGGTTCCATTTTGCAATCTTAAGCATGCTCATTTGGGAATAAAGCTTACTGAACACAGTACAACTTATTTCTGGACAAACTTTCATAGAATCAGGCTATTTCTTACGAGACTTGTAAATTCTTACAAGGAGACTGTTTAAACGGGCTTCAGGAAGTAATCAAGACGGGAAACGCCCATTTTTCAAAACTGAATTGCGGCAAATTAAAATATTGCTCTGCATTGTCAACAGGCTGACTGAATTTCCTATATTTCTTGAGACGTGTTAACTTTTTTTTTTTGCTTATTAGACATAGCTCTTTCAAATCAACCACGAAAGTGTTGATAAATTTTAGATGTATGCTAAGGTGCCAGGAGTAAAGGCAATACTAAGTATCTGGGCAAAATGTACTTTAACGTCAGCAAGCTCCATATGTTTAATAACAGATTGACTTACACCTTCATTGGTCGTATTTTTGAGTTTGTGTGCTACACATCTTCCCTGTAGTAGGCCTTTGTGTAAGAACTGAAATCATGGTGCTGATGTCTGGTGCTTGAAGGTAGCCGGCATTTAAGTTCTGCTTTTTTTTACAGCCAAGTATTGTGCTGTTGTTTGTATGTTTGTTTCAGGGAGAGTGTAACTGAGCATGGTAGTTTGATATTTTTAGTATCATGCCTGCTTGAAGGCACTGCTTTAAACTCTATACTGCATAGTGGGAAAGTATAAGGTATGAGCCAGAAAGTCTCCACTATATATTTAACGTCAGCTATCAATTCATGAAGTGAAATGGTCTTAGACAAGCTACTCTTCTCTCAGCCTCACTGCTCGTCTTCCCGCCCCCAGCAGCATGAGATAATAATACAATACAGGACTACTGTAAGGATTACTGTGAATGTATCTGAAGCATTTTGAAGAACTCTTGAAATGTGTTCCATAAATATTACCAGTTTATTAATTCCAAAGCTTGTCAAAATTGTATTGTCCTTAACTGCTCTTTACAGGGAACATGATGGCTGCATTACAAGCAGCTCTGAAAAATCCCCCAATCGATACCAAGAGTCAAGCCGTAAAGGTGAGATAACAAGAGAAATATTATGATATAATAATGACTGAAGCTCCTACTTTTCAGAACGTTTTAACTACATCTAAAAAACATTCTGTTGAATTGCTGTGTCACAATATCTCTAAGAACACTTCCATTTAACTAGCAGTTTCAGTAATCCATGAAATGTATGAACACACATTTAAGTATTAAAAGCAAGAATATTTTTTATGCTCTTGAGTGCCGTTATACCATATATTCATGTTATGGCCATTTGAAATATTTTTTCTAACTTCCAGTTGTGGAAGCTAATAGTGATATGTGGCAATTAGATCTTTCTGATATAGCCAGCATCATGTTAACAGTTCTGCAAGTGAATTTCTTGCTTTAATTATATCCATAAAATGTCAGTTGCTTTCCTGGAATTAGAGATTTACTGGAAAAGTACAAAAAAAACCCCACCAGTTTAGGGCAGATGCTCATTTCACAGTGTAACAAAAGGTCTGAAAATTTCTTTGCAACGAATAATAATGACACATTAAATAAAATTGATTCTATAGGGACACAGTAAAGTACAATAAGGCAGGGTATCTGCATGATAAATAGTTAGGGAAGCACATGGGTTTTATTATTGCAAATTAGCTCCTAATTTTTATTTAATTTAGCAAATGTTATTTCTGATTACCTTTTCTGTTATGGCTCAGTGAAGGCTTCCTAGACAAACAGCTTCGTTGCAAACATAGGCTTTCAGTGAAAGTAAGTCTTACTGTGGTCATTGGGACGTATTTTTGTGAATAGTAGACAGTAAGTCAAAGCATAAGTGAGTGCAAGATGCTCTTATAATGCAGATCTACACAAGCTGTAACCATGACATTGAACACAGCTCGCTATTATGTCTTAATAGATTATTTAAAGATCCTCCTGCTTTTTGTACTGCTTAACAGGCCAAGAAAAATATGTTTGCCAAGCCCTTCTCTGCATTCAGTGGGTCAAACATTGTGCAGCCTACTATGATATTTTAAGTTCCTTTTAGAAGTCAAAAGAGAAATTTGTGGTATAAAAGTAGAAATCCTTTGCATTCCTATTGCTTTTTAAGCAAGGCATGGGAGATGGTTTCACATTTTTATCCTACTCATAATTAATGCTAAACTGTGGTTTAGGTCACATTTATTTTGCTATTCTACTTTAAGCAATCATGGCCTCTCCCAAAGAATCCGGGCAAGGGTAGTTTGTGAAGGGTGCTAAGAGTTGTTAGGGGTGGGGTGCTGTAGTGGTTAAGGTGTTGGACTACGACCTGGGAGACCAGGGTTCAAATCCCCACACAGCCATGAAGCTCACTGGGTGACCTTACGCCAGTCACTGCCTCTCATCCTCAGAGAAAGGCAATGGTAAACCCTCTGAACACTGCTTACCGTGAAAGCCCTGTTCATAGGGTCGCCATAAGTCGGAATTGACTTGAAGGCAGTCCATTTCCATTTTTAATTCCCCTCACAGAACTACAATTGCCAAAGTGATTTAATAATCAGTCAGTCTTCCTAGAGGACTCTGAGACTTGTCACTCTATGAGGGGAACAGGGGTCTTCTAAAATCCTCAGCACCCTTCACAAATTACACTTCCCAGGTTTCTTTAGGGGAAGCCATGACTGTTTAAAGTGGAATAAATATATGGTGTGAATGTGGCCTTAGCGTTATATGAACATTCCTTGGGCTTATCAGCTCCCCTCTCCTTCTCCAGTGCAGCTATGCAGAGGAGATTGAAAGCTTTTGCTTCCATTCTTAACTAACTACAGTTTATTGTTATGTACAAATCCAAGCAAACTGTAGGTAGCCTTAACTAGGATTTAGGATGGGAAAAATATGTTCAAATCATGAATTGGAAAGATGCTTTGTTTCCCTATACCATAATTAAGAGGAACCATGATTTCAGGTTTGGACGTAATGCTAAACTGTGGTTAATTGAAAACGTCAGTGAAAGTTTCTCCTTTTATAACTCTGCTGGGGTTGGCAAGTTTGGAGGAGTGCACCATAGTTTACTGGTCTGCTTATGTCCAAAACAGGCCATTCTAATTTGAAGTTGTCCAACTGTTTTTGCCAAAGCAAAACAAAAATGTAAAGTGAGAAAAGTACAGCTTCAACCTTGCATACTGGTCTGGCAAAAAAAGGAGAAAAGGAACCACCTCTCCCCAAATAAACCTACTGGGACTGTGCATTTGATATCAGACACCCTTCTTTATGTGCCCCCTCCAAGGGAGATGCAGAGGGTGACAACACAAGATCGGGCCTTTTCAGTGGTAGCACCATCACTATCAACCTTTATGTGCCAGGTGAAGATGCTTTTTATTCCCCCAGACTTACTCATCTTTTCAGATGCTCTGGTTCATCTTTTAGTTGAGTGGGGTAGGATGTGTCCTCCTTATGTTACTGCAGGATGAGCACTGTCAATTAATGTTCTATCTTTTGATGTAATTTAAATTTTGGTATTGGGTTTTTTAAAAAAATGTAAGTTGCTTTGAGACAAAAAATAAGTAAATGTAATAAATAAATATAATTATAATCAGGGCTGTGGAGTCGGTACGCTAGACCTTCGACTCCGACTCCTCTATTTTTCTACTGTCCGACTCCTTCATAAATGGCAAATGTATATTAACTAGTAATAACAAATCTACTGTAGTAAAATGGTAGCACAAGGCATTTCATCACCACCACGTGAATCCAGAGCTTGGAAAAGTTACTTTTTTAAACTACAACTCCCATCAGCCCCAGGGATTGGGTTCATGGGAGTTGTAGTTCAAAAAAGTAACTTTTCCAAGCTCTAGATTCACGTGGTGGTGATGAAATGCCTTCTGCTACCATTTTACTACAGTAAATTTATTGTTACTAGTTAATATACATTTGCCATTTATGAAGGAGTCGGAGTCGGTACATTTCTTCCGACACCACCCAAAATTGCTCACTACTCTGACTCCACAGCCCTGATTATAATGAACAAGAGTGCCGGGAACAGGATATGAAATGGCATTAAACCTTTATTTGATCTTGCCTATTTTGAAAATTGCCATCTGTGGACTAGTTAATCTTTCACCATTTCACACCTAATGGAAGTATGCACGTATGAATCTCCATAATGAATTGCACTTACAATGTTCATGATTCCTTCTCTGTGCCACTTTCAATTTTTCACTAGGATCGTGCAGAAAGCATTGTCCTGAAGGTTCTCATCTCTTTCAAAGCCAATGATATTGAAAAGGCAGTACAGTCTTTGGATAAGAATGGGGTTGATCTCTTAATGAAATACATCTACAAGGGTTTTGAGAGCCCATCTGACAACAGCAGTGCAGTCTTACTACAGTGGCATGAAAAGGTATGTTAGCTTGGGACTGTTCCCTTGAGTCTGATGGTTGCATATTCTAAATTCCTTTCTTGGGATCTCTGAGTTGGGCTATTCCTCCCTTTGGACTTCTCCATAAAGCATATGCAAGAGGGGAGGAAGAATTGAGAGTCACATTTATTCAAATGATATAGCACACCTGAAAGTTATTTAGATTGGCACCCTTTATCTTAGTAAAGAAGTGTCTTGTAGGTTGGGGAACATAAGTAAAACGTTGGATGAGTTGGAAAAACAATACTTGAAGAAATACAATGGAATGAGCACACACTAAATGTAAAAGTAGCAAACAGTATTCATTTCCAAACAGTACACAGTTGAACTCACTGACTGATGTAGTGATTTTCTGAAACTTAATTGTGCTTTTTGCAATGAGAGGAAAATAAAGTTGTGGAGGATAGGAATTGCCCATGACAATGCTATTCCTTACGGCATGCATTCTTTTATCTTAATTGTATACCTTAGAGATGATTCAAACGTGCTTATTTATCATGTGATGATTGCAAGATCAAGTGATAACTTCTATGTGTGAGTAAGCCCTTTAAGATCTTGAGACTACAGATAGAGGGCAACATTCAACATCACATGAGTAGAAGAATGCTTGTAAGACAGGATTCCCCCTTCCTCTCCTTCCCTCCTTGCTGCAGCCTTCCACGCACCTCCAGCTCTGCTTCAGAAGGTTCCCCAACCCTTGGGGATGTATCAGGAGCTGCAGGGGGAAGGGGAATCTATTCTGCCAGTAAACATAAGAATGGCCTGCTGGATCAGGCCAGTGGCCCATCTAGTCCAACATCCTATTTTCACAGTAGCCAACCGGTTGCTCATGGGAAGCCCGCGAGCAGTACCTGAGCACAAAAGCACTCTCTCCTCTTGCAGTTTCCAGCAACTGGTATTTGGAAGCATACCATCTCCGACTATGGAGTTAGAGCACAGCCATCATGGCTAGTAGCCATTGATAGGCTTATTCTCCATGATTTTGTCTAATCCTCTTTTAAAGGCATGGGTATCTGTTCTGCTGGAGGAGGACACCATTGAATTTTCCCAAGGGTATACCTGATAACTGCATCTCAAGCTTGAAAAGTTTTCAGTGGAGTTGGTCACATATTCAGCTTCCAGTCATCAGTTGTTCAGTAATCAAAGGAATGAGAGATGAAGTGAGATGTATGCATATCACGACTTTTTGTATGTTCTTACACACTCAGTAGAAACACAATTTTTGTACTACTGTGGATTGTAGTGATAATTTGGCTAGACGTGTCATTACTTTGAGAAAAGTAAGATGCACTTCTATGTCATGAGATCCTCAGCAAAGCAAAATAACAAATCATTAATTTCACAGTTGAGCATGTTGTATGCCATAGACATACTGTCTGTTGTCATCAGAACTTGTGGTATTTTGCCCAATGAACAGAAGTAATTTAATATATAATAAAGCAGGAGATTTAGTTGAGAAAAGAAACAAGGAGAACATGATTTTGTGAGTTACTTGTGTCTTTATTCAAGTTGGTGTGCTTTGTAGAGCACCCCTCTAGTATGATGGATACCATGTTCCTAGTTCAGAGTCCTGATGTTTCTGATTTCTTGAGCCTCTTTATGATGGCTACATGAAACATGCTGGTAGATGTCCACCTAATTATATTTATTTATTTATTTTATTTAATTTATATACCGCCCTAAGCCAAAAAGGCTCTCTGGGCGGTGTACATAAGAGATAAAACAAGCACAATATATAAATACAATAAGTATAACAAAATCAAAGATCAAAACAAACAATAACAAAGAACCAACAACGTCAAAATACAACAATAATGAAAATACTGATAAAATACACTATAAAATACAATTTAAAATACATTTTAAAATGCCTGGGAGTATTAAAATGCCTGGGAGTATTTGTCTTTGATGTGTGCTTTAACTTCCTGTTCCTTGTCTTCTGTTTACAGGCTCTTGCTGCTGGAGGTGTAGGTTCAATTGTTCGTGTCTTAACTGCCAGGAAAACAGTTTAAGTCCAGCAAAAAGTGCCCTTCTGCCATGGGCGTGGGAAATGCTGGTACAAAGACCAAAACAACCAAATGCCATCACTGCCCTGTGGGTAGCAGCTCTCTTTCTATCTCTCAGCTTGCCTTCTTGCTTTTTCATATCTGTGGCATAATATACACGTCAGACTTTTGTTAAATGTTTGATAATTATATAAGTGCAATTTTATTTCTAAAAAGAGTATTTGGTACTCACAAACCATTTCAGTGACACATGTACAAGTGTTTGCATAGGATGACTTGCATTTTCAGAAAATCATGACAAGATACAGCCTTCCTTCCTTTTTTTTTTTTGCCAGACCTGTGCAGATGGTGAGGATTGAGGTCACTGTTTTAAATTCTTTAGTTGGTCAGGCAGCATTTCATGCAAATTGTGTTGAGAGTGGGGCAGCTTACAAATAACAAACTGAACGTTGCATTTTCTAGTCAAATCCTGAATGTTACAGCAGCCAGCAAGGATCTGTTGGAAGCCTGGTTGCTCATTACTGTATTAGTTTTCGTAAGTATCTCACACAATCTTTCCTTGCAATCCTTTATGTGGTGAGCCGCAAAGAAAGTGGCTAGGGCAATATTTTTCAGAATTCAGCATAGTGGTTGCCTCTGGATAACCAAACAAAATGTGGTGTTATACTGGTGTTAGAGCAGAATTACACATTACACTGGAAATGGGACTGCTGCCAAAAATAACATCTCTGTCTTGTTCCCTCCTCTCCCTGTAGCTTGTAGTCTCTTGACTCTGTCCTTTATATCATGTGTTTCCCTGCCTTCATCACATCATTGCCTGCTGTTGGCATGGAAATTTGGCATGATATTGGGACACAGGACAAGTGATCCTACATCTTAGAGGGAAGAGGGAGGTACATAAAATGAGGACGCCAGTTTTGGTGTTAGCCTCATAGCAAATCTAATGTATAGTTCCATTGTAAGATGCAGAAATTTAATCATCAGTGTTCAGGTACTAGGACCTAGAAGATCTTGATCTGTATTCCAATATGGGTATGTTCCATATTGTATTAAGGGAGAAAGTATTGACCAAGAAAAAAGCGCTTATTTAAAAATAAAAAGTGTGACTTTCCGGAAGATCTAGTGCATTCCAGACCTGGAAACAGCTTGAGTGTGAATAACGTAGGAGCAAAGCTGACCAGTGTATTTCATTTATACTTAATGCAGTTTTGTGTGACAAAACTGGTAAGGAATTATGGAACTGTTGCTCATTTTTATACATGGTTTTTGTAAAATGAGAAATCAAAAATAAAATGGTCACTGTTAAATATTTTAATTTGCAAGTGTAATTTTGTTGTTTCTTTCCACATTTAGATGGGTGGGCGATATTAAATGAACACCTAAGAATAGAGCTGTTTATTTATTTGATTTATATCCTGCCCTTCCTCCCAGCAGGAGCCCAGGGCAGCAAACAAAAGCACTAAAAACACTTTAAAACATCATAAAAACATACTTTAAAATACATTTAAAAAATCTTTTAAAACATTTTTTTAAAAAAGCTTTCAAGACATTTTTTTAAAAAAAAGGTTAAACTTTTTAACAAAAAAAGGTTTAAAAACATAGTAAAAAGCATTTCCAATGCAGCTGCAGACTTTATGTAAAGTTGAGCAGGGGGTTGGACTCGATGGCCTTTTATAATAATAATAATAATAAAATTTTATTTCTAAGCCGCCTATCTGGCTGAATTAACGGCCACCCTAGGCGGCGTACATAATAGGATAAAATACAACATATAAAATACAACATATAAGCAAAACATCAACTATAATCAATCTAAAACCACCCACAACTGCAACAAGATAAAAACTAGTCCGCCCCAAGAATCCTATAAGCCCACCTGAATAACCAGGTTTTCAAGGCTCGGCGGAAACTTGGTAGGGAGGGGGCATGGCGGAGATCATAGGTCAAAGAGTTCCAGAGGGTGGGGGCCACAATCGAGAATGCCCTCTCTCTGGTCCGCACCAGCCTGGCTGTTTTAACTGGTGGGACTGAGAGAAGGTCTTGTGAGGCTGATCTCGTCGGGCGGCATATTTGGTGATGCTGGAGGCGCTCCTTCAGATAAACTGGGCTGAAACCGTAAGCCCCTTCCAACTGTACAATTATGATTCTAAGTGTTAGAGATGTACTCAGTGTAGTGCTAAGGTGAACATTCTGCCAGTACAGTAGGGCCCCACTCATACGGCGGGTTACGTTCCAGACCCCTGCTGTAAAGCGGAACTCATTGAATAGAATGGCGCTCGATGCCTGAAAACTGCCGTAAAAGTGGAACAAACGCCGTATGAGGGGGGCTTTAGTCTAATTGCATCTAATTGAGACCGCTGTATTAGCGAATCGCTGCATAGCGGGGCCCTACTGTACAAGGAATTCTCCTTGGGCAACGAAACACTCTCCCCCCATGCACCCCCTAAATCTCTTTTGGGGGTTCCCACAACCTTCTGGAGCAGACTTGCAGATGATGCAGTGGACGTACCCTTGCTCTAGCGCTTTTATTTAGTTGAATAGTGCCCATAGTCCAAACCCAAGCTTCATAAGTTTCATAAGTTTACCCTTGCATTATTTTATGGATAGGAAATAACAAACGTAAGAAGAGCCTGCTGGATCAGGCCAATGGCCCATCTAGTCCAGCATCCTGTTCTCACAGTGGCCAACCAGATGCTTATGGTAAGCCCACAAGCAGAACCAGACTACAACTGGCTTTTAGAAGCATACTGCCTGACCGTGGAGGCAGCACATAGCATCATGGCTAACAGCCATTGATAGCTTTATCTGCCATGTATTTGCCTAATCCTCTTTTAAAACCATCTAAATTGGTGGCCATCACTGCCTCCTGTGAATTAAGAACACCATACTAAGCAGTATATAAATGCTTTTAAATAATTACAGTTAAAAAACAATCCTATGTATGAATAAACCTGAGGCTCCAATCCTGTGCTCACCTAACTGGATGTAAGCCCCATTGAACACAGTGGGACTTGTAAACATACATATGACTGCCTCGTTAATGACTTATTCAAGCAGGTCTTCTAAAATTCTGCATATCTTAAAGCTCTTCTGTGATTTTGAATTGTTCGTCTCCTGAGTGTTTTTTTTTTTAAATCCAGGTCCTTGGAAACTTTTTAAAAGGATACAGAAATCTGGAGTGGTTCGCAGGAGAACTTCCTAAGAATTCACCATTCTGTTTTCAGTAATGACCAGATGGATGCCTCTGAGAAACGAAAGCAGGGCATAAAGGCAATAGCCCTCTCTTCCTGTTTGAACTTGGAAGCTCCACTTAACTATCATTATTATTATTTATTGCATTTATATACCACCCCATAGCCAAAGCCCTCTGGGCAGTTTACAACAATTAAAAACATTACAAACAAATATACAAATTTAAAAAACACATTTTTAAAAAGCAATTTAAAACACGTGTTAAAATGCCTGGGAGAAGAGGAAAGTCTTGACCTGGCGCTGAAAAGATAACGGAGCCAGGCGCACCTCGTCAGGGAGATCATTTCCTAATTTGGGGGCCACCACTGAGAAGGCCCTCTCCCTTGTTGCCAGCCTCCCAGTTTCCCTCGGAGTAGGCACCTGGAGGAGGGCCATGAATACTGAGTATAGCGTACGGGTGGGTTCGTGTCGGGAGAGGTGTTCCATCAGGTATTGTGGTCCCAAGCCGTGTAAAGCTTCATAGGTTAAAACCAGCACCTTGAATCAAGCTCGGAAACATACAGGCAGCCAATGCAAGCAGGCCAGAATCGGTTTTATATGTTCGAACCGTCTGGTCCCTGTTACCAATCTGGCCGCTGCATTTTGCACAAGCTGCAGCTTCCGAACCATCTTCAAAGGCAGCCCCACGTAGAGCGCATTGCAGTAATCTAACTTGGAGGTTACCAGAGCATGGACAACTGAAGCCAGGTTATCCCTGTCCAGATAGGGGCGTAGCTGGGCCACCAACCAAAGTTGGTAGAAGGCACTCCGTGCCACTGAGGCTACCTGAGCTTCAAGTGACAAAAGATGGTTCTAGGAGAACCCCCAAACTATGAACCTGCTCCTTCAGGGGGAGTGCATCCCCATCCAGGACAAGTTGGACATCCACCCTCCGGTCAGAAGAACCACCCACTAACAGCATCTCAGTCTTCTCTGGATTGAGCCTCAGTTTATTAGCCCTCATCCAGTCCATTGTCGCAGCCAAGCACCAGTTTAGCACATTGACAGCCTCACCTGAAGAAGATGAAAAGGAGAAATAGAGCTGCGTGTCATCAGCATACTGATGGCAACGTGCTCCAAAACTCTGGATGACCGCACCCAACGCTTTCATGTAGATATTGAACAGCATGGGGGGACAGAACTGACCCCTGGAGAATCCCATACTGGAGAATCCAGGGCGTTGAGCAATGTTCCACAAGCACCACCTTCTGGAGCCAACCCGCCAACTATCATGGATAATGTTATGTGCCTTCAAGTCAACTACGACTTATAGCAACCCTATGAATCGATGACCTCCAAGAGCATCTGTCGTGAACAACCGTGTTCAGATCTTATAAGTTCAGGTCTGTGGCTTCCTTTATGGAATCAATCCATCTCTTTGGCCTTCCTCTTTTTCTACTCCCTTCTGTTTTTCCCAGCATTATTGTCTTTTCTAGTGAATCATGTCTTCTCATTATGCATCCAGAGTATGGTAACCTCAGTTTCATCATTTTAACTTCTAATGATAGTTCTGGTTTAATTTGTTCTGACACCCAATTATTTGTCTTTTTCGCAGTCCATGGTATGCGCGGAGCTCTACCACATTTCAAATGAGTTGATTTTTCTCTTATCCGCTTTTTTCACTGTCCAACTTTCACATCCATACATAGAGATCAGGAATACCATGGTCTGAATGATCCTGCGTTTAGTGTTCAGTGATACATCTTTGCATTTGAGGACCTTTTCCAGTTTTCTTACAGCTGCCTTCCCCAGTCCTAGCTGCCTTCTGATTTCTTGACTATTGTCTCCATTTTGGTTAATGACTGTGCCGAGGTATTGATAATCCTTGACAAGTTCAATGTCCTCATTGTCAACTTTAAAGTTACATAAATCATAGAATCATAGAATAGTAGAGTTGGAAGGGGCCTAGAAGGCCATCAAGTCCAACCCCCTGCTCAATGCAGGAATCTTCTGTTGTCATTACTTTAGTCTTTTTGACGTTCAGCTGTAGTCCTGCTTTTGTGCTTTCCTCTTTAACTTTCATCAGCATTCCTTTCAAATTGTTACTGCTTTCTGCTAGTACTATGGTATCGTCTGCATATCTTAAATTATTGATATTTCTCCCTCCAATTTTCACACCTTCATCTTGGTCCAATCCTACTTTTCGTATGATATGTTCTGCGTATAGATTAAATAAAAAGGGTGATAAAATACACCCCTGTCTCACACCCTTTCCGATGGGCAACCAATCGGTTTCTCCATATTCTGTCCTTACAGTAGCCTCTTGTGCAGAGTATAACTTGATCATCAGGACAATCAGATGCTGTGGCACCCCCATTTCTTTTAAAGTACTCCATAGTTTTTATGATCTACACAGTCAAAGGCTTTGCTGCAATCTATAAAGCACAGGATGATTTCCTTCTGACATTCCTTGGTTCATTCCATTATCCAACGTATGTTTGCAATATGATCTCTGGTGCCTCTTTCTTTTCTAAATCCAGCTTGGACGTCTGGCATTTCTTGCTCCATGTATGGTAACAGCCTTTGTTGTAGAATCTTGAGCATTACTTTACTTGCATGGGATATTAAGGCAATAGTGCAATAATTACTGCATTCCCTGGGATCCCCTTTCTTTGGAATTGGGATGTATATTGAACTTTTCCAGTCTGTGGGCCATTGTTTAGTTTTCCGTATTTCTTGATAGATTTTAGTCGATATTTGGACAGATTCAGTCTCAGTAGCTTTTAGCAACTCTATTGGTATGCCATCTGTTTCTGGTGATTTGTTTCTTCCAAGTATTTTAAGAGCAGCTTTCACCTCACATTCTAGAATTTCTGGTTCTTCCTCATACAGTTCCTCCATGTAATCCTGGCATCTCTTTTATAGAGTTCTTCAGTGTATTGCTTCCATCTTCCTTTTATTTCATCTCGGTCAGTCAGTGTGTTCCCCTGTTGATTATTCAGCATCCCTACTCTTGGTTTAAATTTCCCTTTCATTTCTTTAATCTTTTGGAATAGGGCTCTTGTTCTTCCCTTTTTGTTGTCCTATTTCTATACAATAACTATTGTAATAGTTCTCTTTGTCCCTACATACTAGTCGCTGTATTGTTGCATTTAGGGTTCTGACCATATTTCTATCTCCTTTTGCTTTTATTTATTCATTTATTTCATTTCATTTATATACCGCCCTAAGCCTGACGGCTCTCTGGGCGGTGTACATAAGAGATAAAAACAGCACAATATATTACAATAAATATAATAAAGTCAAAAACCAAAAACAAACAAATAACAACAAAAAGCAAACAGCATCATAATACAACACTAAAAAGTACAGTTAAAATACACTTTAAAAACAGATTAAAATACACTTTAAAATGCCTGGGAGAATAAAAAGGTTTTCACCTGACGCCAAAAGGATAGCAGCGTCGGCGCCAGGCACACCTCATCAAGGAGACTGTTCCACAGTTCAGGGGCCACCACCGAAAAGGCCCTAGATCTAGTCACCACCCTCCGAGCTTCTCGATGAGATGGCACTCGGAGGAGGGCCTTAGATGTTGAGCGCAGTGTACAGGTAGGTTCATATTGGGAGAGGCATTCCACCAGGTATTGCGGTCCCATGCCGTGTAAGGCTTTATAGGTCAAAACCAGCACTTTGAATCTAGCCCGGAAACAAATAGGGAGCCAGTGCAGACGAGCCAGAACAGGTGTTATATGAGCGGACCTTCTGGTCCGCGTCAACAGTCTGGCCGCTGCATTCTGGACTAGCTGTAGTTTCCGAATTATCTTCAAGGGCAGCCCAACGTAGAGCGCATTGCAGTAGTCCAATCTAGAAGTTACCAGAGCATGAACAACAGAGGTGAGATCATCACCGTCCAGATAGGGACGTAGCTGGGCTACCAAACGAAGATGGTAGAAAGCATTCCGTGCCACCGAGGCCACCTGGGCCTCCAGTGACAAGGAAGGATCGAAAAAAACTCCCAAGCTACGAACCTGTTCCTTCAAGGGGAGTGTAACCCCATTGAGAACAGGATGAACATCCACCATTTGGGCAGGGGAAGCGCTCACCAACATCGTCTCAGTCTTGTCTGGATTGAGCTTCAGTTTGTTCGCTCTCATCCAGTCCATTATCGCGGCCAGGCAACGGTTTAGTATGTTAACAGCCTCACCTGAGGAGGATGAAAAGGAGAAATAGAGTTGCGTGTCATCAGCATACTGATGACAACGCACCCCAAAACTCCTGATGGCACCCAGCGGCTTCATGTAGATGTTAAAGAGCATGGGGGACAGTACCGATCCCTGTGGGACTCCACAATGGAGAGTCCAGGGTGTCGAGTAATGTTCCCCAAGCACTACCCTCTGGTGACGACCCACCAAGTAGGAGCGGAGCCACTGCCAGGCAGTACCCCCAACTCCCAACTCCATGAGTCTTCCCAGACTCTCTTTAACCATTTTAAGACTTTCGTCAATCATCCACTGAGGTCTTTCTCTCTTTTTAACTAGAGGTGTTGTCTTTTTGCTTTCTTCCCTGATAATGTCTCTGACTTCAGTTCATAGTTCTTATGGTTCTCTGTCAACTAAGTTTAAAGCCTCAAACCTGTTCCTTATTTGATCTTTATATTCTTCTGGGATGTTATTTAAATTGTATATTATGATTGCCTTGTTGTCCTTCTTTAGCTTTACTCTGATTTTCTATACGACCAGTTCATGATCTGTACCGCAGTCTGCTCCTGGTCTTGTTTTCGCAGAAAGTATGGAACTTCTCCATCTTCTGCTACCAGTTGTATAACCAATTTGATTCCTATATTTACCATTTGGTGATGTCCACATGTACAGTCGTCTTTTTGGTTGCTCAAAAAATGTTTGCAAGAAACAAATTAGTGGCTTCACAGAATTCAATGTCTCCTGCTTCATTTCTATCTCCTAAACCCCGTTTCCCCACAATTCCTAGTTCTTCTCTGTTCCCTACTTTTGCATTCCAGTCTCCCATGATTATCAGCACATATTGTTTTGGTGTGTGATCAATTTCTTCCTGTACTTCTGTGTAAAATCTCTCCAATTCCTTCTCTTCTGCATTTGCTGTTGGAGCATAGACTCGGATGATGGTTTTGTTAATAGGTTTCCCATTTAATCTCATTGATATCACTCGCTCAGACCTTTTCTCTATCCACTTTCTCAATGCCATGCATAATTTTATACACTTCTATCATGTCTCCTCTGACCCGCCTTTTCTCTAAACTAAAAAGCCCCAAATGCTGCAACCTTTCCTGGTAAGGGAGTCGCTCCATCCCCTTGATCATTCTGGTTGCCCCCACTGAGAGACAAATTACTTTTTCAACGCTACACAGCCAGTCTTCAGATTTTAACTCAGCATTTCTAGGAGCAAATTGAAAACTCTTGCCCCTGGACCACATCACTCGTACATTATACATGTAACAAAAAAAGAAAATATTAAGGCAATTGATGGGTTCTTTCGTACTGCTTTTTGGTAAATATGTTCATTTTAAGCATAACCCCACCACGACGCACACACACAAAATCACAAAGATGCAGATTTATTTGGCCATTTAAGATGTTTAGTTTTTTAAATTTGACAAGCTTAAACCATTAACAAAGCATTACCATCATGACGGTCAAAAGGAAGTGCTTCTTCATACAACACATTTAATTCAGGAACTCACCGTCTCTAAGGGACCACTAGGTTAGTTGTGTTGTTAAAGATCCAGACAAATGTATGAAGTATAGATCTATTTGTGGCATTCACCATTATTGCAAAATGGAACTGTCATGTTCAGAAACAGTGTACCTCCAATGTAATCCAGATCTATCTGTTCAGCAGCTGTTGGAAATAGAATCCTGGCTTAGACTGACCATGGTCTGAACCTGCAATGCAGGAGTGTAGTGAGACCATTTTCATTGAGGGGTGCAGAGATAAAAATTGGGAGGGGAGAAGGGTTGGGGCACTGCTCACTATAAAAGAGGTTTCTGGGGGGGGAAGGTTTCATAGGTGATAACAAAAATAAACCCCAAATCAATGCATTTTAATTAGGAACTAACTAAAAGCAAATCAATTTAATTACAATATTTTCCACATGCAAAATAGTTGTGTAAACTAAGTAACAGTGACTAAGAAATATATATATATTGTGCAAGTCATCCTACCACAATGATCTGAACTGTTAATAAAGTCCACTGTGCCGTGATTTCTCTGCAAATGTGCAAAGGAACTGTTCACTTGAAATTCCTTCAAATATGTTACTTTCAAAAGCCAAGACTACTGTTTGCTTTTCTCTGATGAAGCACTGAACACCTCTATGGTGTCAGTGGATGGGTCAAAGTCAAGAATGAATTTTTGCAAACAGCTGTAGATGCACCAAAGGTGAGTCCTGCAGCATACAAAATGTACATGCGTGGAAAGGCTTCCTTGTAGAGCTACAATGTTTTAGTAACGTTGTGAACTGGGAGTTCAGTTCTCCTGAGGCAGCTTCCCAGAACTAACTACTCTGGTCTCCTTTGCCATGCCAGGAAAGCAATTAACAGAAGTTTCACTTTAAAAATTTAATACCTCTAAACATCACTTTTCATAAGGAAATGCTTGACAGCATCACACAGGAATAGGGTTATCAGCTATCTGGTTTTTGGCCAGAGACTCTGGATTTTTGGGGTCCTCTCCCTGTCTCCAGGTGACTCAGCTTAATCTCTGGACTCTTAGCTTTCATTTTTTTAAAAAAAGTTTTAGGTGGTCTGGTTCTTGATATACTCCAAAATGTCAGCTGCCCCCTGTGATGTCCCTGTATATATATTACTGTAAATATGGTAAGTGCGGGTTTATTAGAGTATATGTGGTAAGTAGACAGAGAGAGGGGGGAGTACATGGGTTGGAATGTTGAAGAATGTTGTATGATGATTGGCTGAGTGTTTAAATGAAGGTATAAATGAGAGGACAGTTCATTCAGAGGGTTCTGGAGGGTTGGTTGGTTTTGGTGAGGGTTGTAGGGTGGATTGGATTAGGCGGGTAGTGAGGCAGGTTACTGATGACTAAGAAACAAAGAGTAACGCATCTTATGAAACCACACGCTTGTTGACTAAACCTTTCAGTAATCTTGTTATTCCTTGTGTATATAAATAAATATTTATTGGTTTACCAATGCCTGATCCTTGGCTGGGTTTACAAAGACCAGAAGGGTGGGCAGGGCATATACCAAGGTTGGGAAACAGTATCAATGGTGGCAGCGGTGAAGAGATAGTGTAACATCATCAGGTATCCAGAGCAACCCAGGGCTGTAATCTTTATAGGCACAAAGATACAGGGGGCTTGAGGCATGTAAGTGCACCCAGACACAACATAGCAATAAGCCAGGAGGAGATGAAGGCACAGTCTCAAGGCATTATTGTTTACAGGAAGTGTCTGGTGGTGCTGCCTAGCAGTGGATCTTGAGAGATCTTTGCTAGAGCCGGTGAGAGAACCGTTAAGAGACCAGGACCCTGAGGTGGGACCATGCTAAGGCGGTCACCACAGGAAGGGGCCTGACACACACCCCTCTGCAACTTCCGTGAAATGATCTCTTAGCTGGCTGATCTAACCCCGCCCTTTCAGGTTTGTAGCCAGTAAGTGAAGTTAGGGTTGTGATTGACAAGCGATTTCAGGGCCTTTAGGCAGTACTTAGACTCCATTGCAAAGGTAGAAAACTATTGTTTTTTCCTGTTTATCTGAAAATCTCAAACTGAGTAAGAATATAGCTTTCAGCAGTACCAAAGACTTTTTTTTCTCTTGTGTTCACAAGTCAAACAAGTTTAAATTTTCCTGGGCTGTTGAAGATGGCAGTGTTTTGAAAACCTTCCCAATATGAAACTTTAATCCAATACTTGCTTTTCTGGGAGCAAAGATGCAATGCTAATCCCACATACCTGGAGTAAACCCCATCGAATTCAATAGGACTTACTTTTGAGTAGACATGGTTAGGATTGTGCTGTAAATTAATGGGACTTTTGAGTGAACATAGTAAAGAACTGTGTATGTAAATCTTTCTCTCCTCCTCCAATCCTATTTTTAAAGCAATTAGGCAGGGTTTACATAGATATCACTGCTTTTATTATGTAGGAAATTAAAACTGATTTTTTAAAAAATATTCTGCAATTATCTACTCATTTTGACAATAAACATATGGGGTCTATGTATTTTTACATCTCCAGTGTGTGTGTGTACATGGAGTCTTCCCAACAACCCTATGAGGTAGGGTTGCCAATTGGAAACCAAGGCAGCTCACAACAAGAAATGACGTCCCCTAAAGAATCCTGGGAAGTGTAGTTTCCCCCTCACAGTTATAGTTCCCACCACCCTTAATAAACTACAGTTCCCATGATTCTGTGGTGGGATTCATGTGCTTCAAATGGGTGTTGAATGTGCTTTAAATGAATGGTGTGGATCTGCCCAAGGTAGGATATGCATTCATTAGTGAATTGAAAAGAACAATTTTAAAATATACCTTTTTAATCAGGGAAAGGGCTGTAGCTCAGTGGTAGGACATATGCTTTGCATGCAAAGGTCCAAGATTCAATTTCTGGAAAAGACTATTGCCTGGAATCCTGGAGAGCCAATGCTAGCCCATGTCATCAGTACTGAGCTAGATGGTACCAAATGGCCTGAGTTGGTATAAAGTAGATTCTTTTGTTCCTAAAAGTGGGAAGAGACCCAAGGGCCACAGTGACTCCAAAATTTATTTATGTATTTTATTTACAAATTTATATACCACTTTATTGTAAAAAAAACCGTAAAAGGGCTTTACAGAAGGAATTAAAACAACAGAATTATTGGCAAAAACAGTTAAAGACAGGTATTTAAAAAATGCAAAATAATAAAACCAACAATGAGTTAAAAACAGTTGACAAAACACAATAGCTTCTGCATGCCTGGGTAGGCTTGCCTAAACAAGAATGTTTTTAGCAGAGGCTGAAAACAGTACAATGAAGGTATCTGCCTAATGTCAGTAGGCAGGGAGTTCCAAAGAGTAGGTGCTGCCACACTAAAGGACTGATTTCTTACAAGAGCAGAACAAGTACTATGTGGCACCCGTAGCACCTTGAATTTGGCCTGGTAGCAAATTGGCAACCAGTGCAGATTTCGGAGCAGAGGTATTATGTGCTGATAGGGTCTCACTCTTGTCAGCATTCGTGCCACTGTATTCTGCACTAACTTCAGTCCCAAGGTCAGGTTGTGCTGCATGAGGATTTCTGGCTACCAGGATTTTTTAGTTTTAGTTTTTGGTTAGGAATCCTGACTGGTTGTGAGATGCTAAGGTTTTTTGTTGTTTTTGGTATGGTATTACATTTAGGAAATCAACCCCCTTAAACTCACTGATGATGCACCGTGTTGGTTGCATGACAGTTTTTTTTCTTGCTCAATAGTGGCAAAAGAGAATTCACATACTGGGAAGTATGGCTGCATTTGTTCCCAAGCTGCTGTCTGTGAAGATCAAAGCATGTGTGTTTTCTCTCTGTCCATTATTACACACTGGAATTGGATTTGCTGACAAAGTGACTTTATAGCCCCATAGAACTCAATAGGACTTACTTCTCAGTAGATATGGTTTAGATTGTGTTGTAGGTAAAGCTTGACTAGGGATCCTCTGCAAAGACATCCATATCCAAGCAGGGTTGGCAACCCCCTGCCTGGAATGCCCTGCCCCTACCTTTTAACATCCAAATTTCTTTACAGACTTAGCCTTCACTTCAGAAAGAGGTCTGAGTAATGAGTAAGAAGATTCTCCACCCTTTTCTTTCTACCCTGTGGGCTTCTATAAACTCACTTTATAAGCCATCCCAATTCCAGTGAATATAACTGACAGAGAGAAAGCACACATGATTTGGTCTACCTTCATAGGCAGTAGCTTAGGAACAATACCAATTGCAGCCACGCTGCCCAGTATGTGAATTCTCTTTTACCACTATTGGACAAGAAACAAACAACAAGGTGAATCATCAGTGGGTTTAAGAAGGTTGAGCGGAGCGCATGGAACCACTGTTGTTGCTTCTATGGATGAAAGGGAGTGAGGATAAAGGTAAATGAAATGCAAATAGAAAAAGAACAAAAGACAGTGATGATTTTTTAAATGCAATACTATACCAACCACAACAAGATTCCTATGAGTAAGGCAGAAAACAAAGCATCTCACAACCAGTCAGGATTCCTAACCAAAAACCAAAACTATGATAAATGAAGAAATATTTGTATAAGCATGACTATCAAATATATTTATATATATTTATATATATATGTAAATATATTTATAGTGCAATCCTACATTTATTTATTCAGAAGCAAGTTCCAGTGTATTCTGTGGGGCTTACTCAAACAGGGACAGAACTGCAACCTCAAGTAATAAGCAACTTCATTCACACAACCCAAAATTCAGAATCATGCCACTTTAAGCTGTTTTGCAACTGTTTATACTTGTTTTTATGGTTATAGGATTTTAAAGGGATTTATTTCTTATTGTGAGCTGCCTTGGTTTCCAGACTGCAACCTTACCTCAGAGGGTTGTTGGAAAGATTCCCATATACATACGCACATTGGAGATGTAAAAATACATACACCCCATATAATAGTTTATTGTCAAAACCAGTTGATAATTGCAGAACATTAAAAAATTAAATCAGTATTAGTTTCCAACATAATAAAAACAGCGATACCTAAGTAAGCCCTGTCTAATTGCTTTAAAAATAGGATTGGAGGGGGAGAGAAAGATATACAACACAAATACAATTCTTTCCTATGTTCACTCAAAAGTCCCATCAATTTACAGCACAATCCTAACCATGTCTACTGAAAAGAAAGTCCTACTGAATTCAATGGGGTTTACTTTGGGTATGTTTACTCTGGAAAATCAAGTACTAGATTTATTATTGTTGTTGTTATTTTATTTATTTATTTTTGAATTTGTATACCGCCCCATAGCCGAAGCTCTCTGGGTGGTTTACAGTAACTAAAAACATTAAAAACAAATATACAAGTTTAAAACACATCTTTCAAAAACAATTTAAAACACACTTTAAAAAATTTAAAACAATTAAAAAAAAACATGCTAAAATGCCTGGGAGAAGAGGAAAGATTTGACCTGGCACCAAAAAGATAACTTGCTGCCACCCTCCGAGCTTCCCTCAGAGTAGGTACCCAGAAGAGGGCCTTAGATGTTGAGCATAGTGTATGGGTGGGTTCGTATTGGGAGAGGCGTTCCATCATGTATTGTGGTCCCAATCCGTGTAAGGCTTTATAGGTTAAAAACAGCACCTTGAATTGAGCTCGGAAACATACAGGCAGCCAATGCAAGCAGGCCAGAATTGGTTTTATATGTTTGGACCGTCTGGTCCTTGTTACCAATATTATTATTATTATTATTATTTATTGCATTTATATACTGCCCCATAGCCGAAGCTCTCTGGGCGGTTTACAACAATTAAAAACATTAAAAACAAGTATACAAATATAAACCATTAAAACCCATAAAAACAGATAAGCAAGTTAAAAACACATGTTATTCAAATGCTGTTAAAACGCCTGGAAGAAGAGAAAAGAGGGTTAAAGTTTCAATTTGGGAAGTTTGCAAAACACTGCCCTCTTCAAAATTTAAACCTCTCTGACTCCTACACACAGGAGAGAAAAAGACTGAAAGCTTACTTATTCAATCTGTGAGATGTTCAGAAAAGCAGGAAAAAGCACATTTCTGAGCCTTGGGCCAGTCACTGCCTCTCAGCCTCAGAGGGAGGCAATGGTAAACCCCCTCTGAATACCTCTTACCATGAAAACGCTGTTCATAGGGTCGCCATAAGTCAGAATCGACTTGAAAGCAGACAATTCAATTTGACTCTTACATTTTTGGCTTTATCTTTCCTTGTCAGTCACAACCCTGATTTTTTATTGGCTAAAAACCTGAAAGGGCAGGGATTAGAGCAACCAAGAAGTTGGGGGGGGCTGACGTTTTGGTGTGTATCTCTGAAACAAGACCACCTAGAAACTTTTTTTTTAAATGAAAGCTGAAAGTCCGGAGATTAAGGCGAGTCAGCCAGAAAGCAGGAGGTGACTCCCAAAAACCGGAGTCTCAGGCTAAAAAACGGAGGTCTGGCAACCCTAGATTTTGCCTATCTAATATTTAAGGGGAGGGAATTCCACAGGGTAGGTGCCGCCACACTATTTTTGCATTATGGTGGAACACTCTTATGAGGAATTGTTTAACAAGGTGGATAATAGGATTTAAAAGTACTAGCAACCATTGGTGTGTTGTATTAAAGTTGTATTGGAACTGCAGATATAAATTTTGTGTGTGTGTCTTTTAGATCTGAAAGAAGTATGGAGGTTTTGCATTCCTGGTTTTTTTAAGTTTAAAAAATGCTGTGTGTGTGTGTTTGGTTGGCTGCTTCTGAGAACAGTATGCTGGACTAGATGGGCCTTTGCCTTATCCACAGGCTGTTCCTGTGATGAATATAAATTGTACTGTTTATACAAAGGATACCCATTGTGGAATCACCTTATTAAATACAAACAAAGATTCCTCATTGGTGATGCAGGTCCACTCTGTGCATGCTCAGGCCATTTATTTCTGAGGCTTACAGTTACTAAATCATCATGTCTCCTTTGGTGGTACTTATGCTTATAGCACAGTGGGGAGGAGAACCTGGCTGGGAGTCCAGAGTCTGTGAGTTCATATCCCCGCTCGTGTCTCCTGGGTGTAAAGGGCCAGCAAAAAATCACCTCTACAGTGAGTGGCTCAGGGGTTACATGCCCTGCCACCTGTGCAGCCGTGGGCAAGCTGCATAGTCCCAAGGAGCCCAGTTGCCTCCAGCTGGCTGTTGCGTACAAGGAAGGGGCTGGCTTGTGCAACTGCAGCAAGCTGAACAGGCCCTCACCAGCTGGGGAGGACTAGCCTCAGAGGAAGGCAATGGTAAACCTCCTCTGAATACCGCTTACCACGAAAAACCTATTCATAGGTATCCATAAGTCAGGATCGACTTGAAGGCAGTCCATTTCAGTTTCACTCTGTATCACACTTTGATTGGGTAGAATATTGCCTGCACATCTTCCTTCTCAGTCAGCCAATTGGCAAGAACCTCCTTGACTTTATTCCTCTAAAAAACAAGCATACCAGAGGATCTGGACACTTGACTTAAAAACCTTCCCCTCTGTCACTGGCTCATTGTGTTGTGTTGGGTAAATTACCTTGGTATGCTTTCAATCAAAGGGGTAGCCAACTAGCCATGGCTTGCATTAAAACTGAAACAATAGTCAAGTAGCACTTTAGAGACTGTACACAGAGAACTAACGTGCAAATAATGAAAAATACAATAAAATATCAAAAAGTAGACAATTTTTTAAACCTCTAGATTTGGCTGGACGGTTTCATGAAATACATAATAGTGGGGGAGGGGGGATGAAATTGAAGTATTTGTAAAAATTGCCAGATTCTGACCATAAAATGTTTGACATCCACTAGGCTTCCCACTAGCCACAAGACAGGAAAATTCGCCACCAGGCATGCACCTAAAAACACTAGATTTTAGTGGGAAAATAATTAAATTGGCAACAATGGGGAGATGCTCTGCAGTGCATCACAATATTGTCCTTCCTGGCTTGCCTTCCTCCAATTGCAAACCCTTAGGCTTGCCAACTCCTTCCCCCATCCCCCAAGATTTTTTTTCACTTTATTCACACTTTCACCTCTTACATTTGCTACCCCCTTTTATCAAAGATACTGTGACACTCAGATACTGAGGCAAAGATACTGTGGATTCTCAAGGAGAACTTTATTGATCACACTCAGCCACATTCTTGGCCTTATCCCTCCTGCCCCTTTCCCCTCTCCTCCCAGCACCTCCCCTCAACTACTGGGCCCTGCTCAAGACAAACTTCCTAAACTCAAACTTATTATTAACATGTTTGCCCCCCTCTTTGGATACCTAAACTGTGTTTTTAAAAGCTCAGGTTAAGCTGTCAGTTACTGCAATGCTAGAAATTTGGTGACTGAAGGGAAAATTCATTGGGGGGGACAGAATTATCATTTGAGGGAGCAATGCCCTCACTTGACCCTCCCCCACGGGGCCGGTTCTAAAGAGCGGCCAGGTGGGGCAGTGGCCTGAGGGCCTCTGGAGCTACAGGGGCCCCTGAGGGGCCCCTCCGCTCCCTTTCTGCAATTCGCGGCAATAGCCGCGGATCACAGGACAGGAGCTTCTGCCCGCCCACCATTCCCTCGTCCCACCTACCTGTCTCCTGCCTTTAGAATTGCCCTTAATGAAGATGGCGACAGAGGTTTCCCTAAGGTGCTGAAGCCCCTGCTGCCATCTTGGTTGATGGCAGACATGTGTGTGCATAGCATGCACACGTGCCATCAACCAAGATGGTGGCGGAGGCTTCATCCCCTTAGGGAAACAGTGTCCACCATCTTGCTTAATGGCAATGCTAAAAGACAGGAGACAGGTAGGTGGGGCGAGGGAATGGTGGGCCGGCGGAAGCTCCTGTCCTGCGATCTTCAGCTGTTGCTGCGGATTGCGAAAGGGGAGCGGAAGGGCCCGTCAGAGGCCCCTGTAGCTCCAGGGGAAGGGGAGACAGGTAGGAGGGGGCATGGGGGGAAGGGGAGCGGAGACAGGTAGGTGGGGGTGTGGGGGGCCCTGCACGCACGCACACACATATGTGCACATGCCAGGGCCCGGGGCAAGCTGATGCCCAAGGGTCCAAGCATGCCTGGGGCCGGCCCTGCCTGTCACTACACTCCTGCTGCAATATCACTTTTATATTATATAATGGTCAAGTAGATATATTTTGGGCATACTTGGGTATCCACTAATGTTCTGGATCAGCCCTTGTAGTATAACATAATGGTTAAAATTAGCCCTTTTGTATTTGAAGGGTTGATTTTTTACTCTTCATCCTGTTTTGAAGAGGGGGAACATATACAAAACATGGTCCCCTAAAAGCCTGAGATCATGGCATTGGAAAGATGAAGTGGAAGCTGATGCAAAATATATGCAAGATGAATAGAAAATATCCTTTCATTTTATTTCAAAAGAGCTCTGCAAAGGCAAATGTTCATATTCACAAGTCATTGCTTTTCTCTCCCTTCTGTTTAAGTTGCCTGTGGATCACTGTTGCTTTTCCTACAGTCAAATGGAGCTTCCCACCCCACAATAACCCCTGTGTTTCCCAACGTTGCTATAGCAATCCTGGAGAAGCCAGATTGTGCCTCATTAAGAATGCTTGCAGGAGTCCCCGCTTGTAATGGGAGAATGAAAAGGGGGGGGGAGTCAAAGTTCAGATTTGTGTGTCTGTGAACATGACATTTTTAATTTAAGAAAGATTAGTCACCGTGTCTCCTCCAGCCTCTGCTTCCACTGTTCAAAAGAAAACCACTCAAAGATGCATCCACAATGAAAATATCGGTGAAGATTTATTCAGTTTGTGAATAAAACAAGGCTGCTCTAAGTCAGTTTGGGTCAATCTGTCAATTCTGGTTTCTCTCAGTCAGTAGCATAGCTAGGGTTCACACATCCAGAAACCTTTCATATTTATTTCATTATCAAAAAATAAAAATTACCCATGTGTGAATAACAAAACCATTATAAACAGTGAATAATACTTCCTTGGGAACAGGAATAAATTGTTAAACTACACTGGAAATTGTAGCTCTTTGAGGAGAATAGTGGTCTCCTGACATCTCTTAATAAACCACAGTTCCCAGGATACCTTGGGGAAAGCCATAACTGTTAAAATTGTGTATTACTGATCTTTAGCAATTGCTTTGCACTGGAAATAACTGGATAATCTATGCTTGGAAACCTAGAGACAAAAATTTTGGACAATAGTGTTAATGGAGAACTTAACAAAGCAAATGAAAGCATTAAATGGAACTCAGGAAGAGGATGATTTTATTGAACTATAGTATTATTTTATTACACACCAACGTCTCATGCCCAGCTGCGGAGGGGACGTCTGGGCTGAACTGACCACCATACTTGATTTGTCATTGTTCTATACTTTCCTCTTGTGTAGCGCAACAGATGTATATTGGCTACGCTTCCAGAGGTTGGGGGGTTGGGGGCAGGGGAAGTTGGGGGGGAGGAACTGTTATTGTTCACCTTATATGGAAAACTAATTAATTTTTTTTTTAAAATACTGCCTTTTAGCATAATGGCATTACACAAAAGTATGGTGCAATCACATACTGTATGGAATACTGTATATGGTTCTGGTTGCTGCACCTCAAAAAGTATGTCATATTGCTGGGAAAAGTTAAGAAAAGGGCAACCAAAATGGGCTGGAACAATTCCCATATGAGGAAAATTAACAAAATTTGAGACATTAAGTTTAGAAAAAAGCATGTGATATGGGGGGGACATGATAGAGCTGTATAAAATTACACATGATGTGGAGAAAATGGATACAGAGATATTTTTCTCTTTCACAATAGTAGGACCCAGAGTCATCCAATGAAGCTGAATGTTGGGAGATTCAGGACAGACAAAAGAACTTCTTTCACACAGTGCCTAGTTAAACTATGGAATTTGCTACTATCAGATGTAGTGATAGCCACAACTCGTGACAGGGCCTTGTCCACAGCAGTTTCCCACTTAAGGAATTACCTTACATAAGAACATAAGAAGAGCCTGCTGGATCAGGCCAGTGGCCCATCTAGTCCAGCATCCTGTTCTCACAGTGGCCAACCAGGTGCCTGGGGGAAGCCCGCAAGCAGAACCCGAGTGCAAGGACACTCTCCCCTCCTGAAGATTCCGGCAACTGGTTTTCAGAAGCATGCTGCCTCTGACTAGGGTGGCACAGCACAGCCATCATGGCTAGTAGCCATTGATAGCCCTGTCCTCCATGAATTTGTCTAATCTTCTTTTAAAGCCATCCAAGCTGGTGGCCATTACTGCTTCTTGTGGGAGCAAATTCCATAGTTTAACTATGCGCTGAGTAAAGAAGTACTTCCTTGTGTCTGTCCTGAATCTTCCAACATTCAGCTTCTTTGAATGTCCACGAGTTCTAGTATTATGAGAGAGGGAGAAGAACTTTTCTCTATCCACTTTCTCAATGCCATGCATAATTTTGTACACTTCTATCATGTCTCCTCTGACCCGCCTTTTCTCTAAACTAAAAAGCCCCAAATGCTGCAACCTTTCCTCGTAAGGGAGTCGCTCCATCCCCTTGATCATTCTGGTTGCCCTCTTCTGAACCTTTTCCAACTCTATAATATCCTTTTTGAGATGAGGCGACCAGAACTGTACACAGTATTCCAAATGCGGCCGCACCACAGCATTATGATATCGGCTGTTTTATTTTCAATACCTTTCCTAATTATCGCTAGCATGGAATTTGCCTTTTTCACAGCTGCCGCACACTGGGTCGACATTTTCATCGTGCTGTCCACTACAACCCCGAGGTCTCTCTCCTGGTCGGTCACTGCCAGTTCAGACCCCATGAGCGTATATGTGAAATTCAGATTTTTTGCTCCAATATGCATAATTTTACACTTGTTTATATTGAATTGCATTTGCCATTTTTCCGCCCATTCACTCAGTTTGGAGAGGTCTTTTTGGAGCTCTTCGCAATCCCTTTTTGTTTTAACAACCCTGAACAATTTAGTATCATCAGCAAACTTGGCCACTTCACTGCTCACTCCTAATTCTAGGTCATTAATAAACAAGTTGAAAAGTACAGGTCCCAATACTGACCCTTGAGGGACTCCACTTTCTACAGCCCTTCATTGGGAGAACTGTCCGTTTATTCCTACTCTCTGCTTTCTGCTTCTTAAAACCTTCCCAGTGAGGTATGTCTGTCACCTTCATTACTAACTTTTAGGTGGGATTAAAAAACTTTCCTGTTCACCCAGGCATTTAATAGCTCAAAGATATTGTTCCTGACATCCTTGAAATTGTGTACCTTTGAGGATATTTGTTTCAAAATGCTTTTTTAAAAATTGTATTGTTTTTGCTGTTTCGTTGTTTGCCACTCTGGGCCACTTGGGAGGAAGGGCAGGATAAACATTAATAAATAAAAAATTTAAAACTTGGGGTTGGACAGATTCAAAGAGGATAAGGCTATCAGTGGCTACTAGCCATAATGACTGTACACTGTTGTTATTTTGTCAATTTATATACTACTTAATTACAATTACAATCATTGCTAAGTGGCACTTCTAAATATCAGATGGAAGGGTTGAATGGCAATTGCTGGGAATCACAAACAGTGAGGCTGTTGTTGTGCTCATGTCCTGCTTGCGGGCTTGCCTAAAGCATTTGAGAACAGGATTCTGGACTAAATGAACCATTGGCCTAATCCAGAAGGGCTCTTATTATGTTTTTACGACTTGCTCAAGGCCATGGAATGAGTTGTTCATATCTGAAGAGGGACACAAGCCCAATTTTCCTAGGCCCATCACAAATATTATATAATAGACAGCCATTTCCTCCCAAAACAGAAATCATACTATGCAGACAGGCCAATCCAGTATTTCCTAAACTTTCTGCCATTTTAAGCAAAAGCAATGTCAGAAAAATTGTTTGAGAGAAAGTAACATTAACCAACTATGCATTCTGTCCTCTTCATCTTTTTCCTGCAAGACTGAAGTGAGATGATGGGTGGATCATCCATAAATAGCTGTAGTTGAATCTTGGGCATAAGATTCTCATTTGCTGATAGATTTCACTTTCCAATAGCATCATGATTTTTAGAAGGAAATGTGTCAGATACACAAGACTTTTATTGCATGCTGAAAGAACCCACAAGAGAGGAAAAGGAGAAGGAAGAGTCCTTGCCTCATGGGAAAAGATTGCCTACTGCCAGGGACCTGCGAGTGTGTGTGCGTGTGTGTAGTAACAAAGAGTCAGTTCAGATCTCACTTCTTCAACTGTGAACTCACTATTCTTTCAGCATTTCAGTCTGCAATATGGAGGTGGCAATACTAACCTATCTTACAGGGTGTTGTAAGGATTACTGAGATAATGTCATCATAGAGTGAGGTTTAAGCAGTGGTTAGCATGTGGCAGTAGGAGTGGGGAGACTAGGTACAAAACCCCACTCAGCCACGAAGTTAAGTGGGTGGCCTTGGGCCAGTCATTACATCTCAGCCTAACCTACGTCACAGAGTTGCTATAATAAAATGGTGGGAGAACGTGTTGGAAAGAGACTGTTACACATCTTGAAGGGAGGGCACAAGATAACAGTGTATATAAAATTATGGAGCACTATATAGTGATTTGAACAGTGAAAGATTGTTGTATAAATGCCAATTATTAAATATTATATTATCGTTATGGACTAAACTGTCAAGTCACTTAACCACTTCCTCAGAACTAGGGGCAGGCCCAGGGTGGTGGCCAGAGTAATTATACAGGGTCAATGAACTATGCTGGACATTCTGTCTTTCTACTACACCGTCACATGAAGCGACTTTGATTCCAGTTCAGACTTCTCTAAGCTAGACAGGAATGGTATGATGGCATGGTTATTACTGTGGCAAACCTGAGCAGGCCCTAGCCAGCTGGGGAGGACTAGCCTCAGAGGGAGGCAATAGTAAAACCCCTCTGAATGCCACTTACCATGAACATCCTATTCATAGGGTAGCCATAAGTCGGGATCGACTTGAAGGCAGTCCATTTCCATTTCCCTGGGTAGTAAGAGGTTTCAGGAGAAGCACTGTGAGGCTTAGTTTCCTTTTGCAGGAGAATGCATTGGAGACTTGGCAATATTTTTGTGATACCTGTTTACAAACATACATGCTCAGATTTGGGAGGGGACAGCAGGCATCCAGAAAAGCAGCACTTGCCTGAGCACCAGAAGCACTTGTTCCCAAAGCAAACAGCATTGAAGCCCAGCAAGGCCCCTGCCTCCCATTAGCTGCAAAACCCAGATCTGACTCTCTCCTCCTGCCTACATTCTCACTACTTCCTAGGATAGGTCACTTATGCATCACCAAAAAATGAGAACAAAAGACAGCAGTCCCCCCCACCCCAAATTGCAAAATGCCAACACACACACAAATGTAGAAATAATTATCCTAATTTAAATAGAAATACAATACCTCTCCACATAGCTGGGGCAATTATTACCAGGCATCCTGTGTGTCTGTGCTCAGTCTGCTGTCTAAGTGCTGACTGTTGATGGGCAACCTCAAGGCCCCAGCTCTCACTTCTTTATGGTTCTTTATCTTTAAACCAGCCCTTCAAACAGAGGCCTTTCAAACAGAGGATTCCTTCAAAGAGAGGACTGCCCCTTGACAACCCTTCAAATAAAGGACTGTCTTCTATAAAGTAGGACACATGGGCACTATACTGCTTCCTTTTTACTTATGCACTCATATTTGTGTATGCAAACTACATAGAACCCCAGCCTTAAAACCACACACTGCAAGTAGATTGCCTATTAAGTAAACATCTTCCAGCTATTATCTATGGGGGGAAAATAGGGAACAGCTCTGCTCCTGACTCGATGCCACACAACAATATCCTGGACAGATGGCAGATTGACTTTGAATTGGTGTGGTCCTCAGTTGTACTGCCCAGTTCTAAACACTTATATTTGCCACAGCCATGTTAAGTCGCTCCAATTAGAAGAATTGGGACCTGCCCAATTGGGCAATTGTACAGCAATCTCTTCTCTATGGCTTTTCCCAGGTGGATAAATTCCCAGCTTCCTTTGCAAACTACATCTCCCAGTATTCTTTGGGGAAAGCCATGACTATTAAAGTGGTATAAGAGTGTTTTAAATGTATGGTGTGGGTGTGACCTTAGCCCTTGTCACAAACTCCTCAAGTCATCAGTACAAACATAGATGAGGAGGGGGATTTTGCTGAGGCATGGAGTGGAATTCAGAAGAAAGAAGGCATAACAGTAGCTGAAAGAGGAGGAAGCATCAGAAAATGTGGCATGCCTATTCATCACACATTTACAGAGAGTGCTCTGTTTAGAAACCGCTTCACTTCACATCATTACTTCCCCTCTTGTAGCTGGCCTGTTATCAGTTGAGTGGAGACACTTCCTGCTCTGATTGCAACACTCTGAAGAATTTTCAGAGGAATGAACACAAGCAAGCAGAGCACATTGGCTGAAAGTGCAAGACAGATTAAGACGAGGGGGAGCAGGTATTTGTGAGGAACTTTGCCTGCCCCTGGACTACTACAGGTTCCCACCTTTGCCATGTCACTTGTTGAGACTATCCGCCTCTGGAGTGAGGGTGTATCTGCAGCAGATCGCAAAGATTGGGCAGGAGCCCTGGCAGCCTTCACTGAAGTTCAGAATCCTTCTTCCAAAATCTCCTTTAACATGGGCTGCATCCACCTGATCATGGGAAATTTGGATGAGGCACAGCAGGTAAGAGATCAAGTTCTAAAATTCTCTGATGTTAGCTTTTTTTAAAAAAAGGTGGCTGGATGCTACGTATAGAACAAGCTGTCAAATTCAGTTCTTTTAGTTTGTTATTTTTCCAGTCTTAAATTCAGCACTGCACATTTCTGTGCAAATTTTTAAAAAATCCTCATGAAAAATTTCCAGCATTTTACTGTTAATTTCTCCTTATAAACACATTTATGTAGTCAGTTTTGACTAATGTACACATTTTTGCAAACAACTCATCGTAATACACTGCATTTTTGCATGCTATTTTCACTCATTATACGACCACGAGAGTGGCTGTATATACTACAGCCAGCATGGATTCTTCACATTCCACAATGTTAAATTGAAAATACCCCACATGCCATTCTCATGCTTCCCATAAGCTCATTTCAAAACAAAATCTTACAAAACCTATAGTCCTGAACTCAGAAATGCTTCCTTAATAACCCTCTAAATTTTCATGGTGATACACAAAGCAGTCAGAATTGAGAGTTCAAAGGGTAAAAAGAGAGAGAGAGAAACCAGAGCCCTTTTGGACTTTTTTCTGTCAGAGTTCTCATAATTTGTTGAAATTAATTAAAAAATCAGCCATGTTCACAGAGTACCTGTAATCCTATTACTGACCTTGGCCAATACACTGACATTGATCTTCTGTAGTTTAAAAGTTAAAAAATGCCTGGCAGATTTTTAATTAATTTAAGAAATTTAGCATTGAACTCAATGATAAGGCCAGGCATGCTCAGTAAGAACCAACTGTCCATATTATAAAAGCCAGACTCACAGCTGCTGGGCTTGCCTAATCACGGGGCCACACCCATACCAGACCTTTATTTCACTTTTAGACAGTCATTGCTTCCCCCAAAGAATCCTGGGAAGTGCAGTTTGTGAAGGGTGCTGAGGGGAGACTCCTATTCCCCTGACAGAGCTCCAGTGGCCAAAGTGGTTTAACATTCAGCCACTCTGACTGAAGCTCTGTGAGGTGAATAGGGCATCTCCTAGCAACTCTCACTAGGGTTGCCAGGTTCAAGGCCTGAGACTGAACTTGGAGGCTGGGCCTGGCAACCAAAAGGTCTTTTGTATCTTTAAAAGTTGTGCAGGGGGAAGGGAGAATTCCACCTTGTGGTTTTTCCCATTACGGGGTTGCAAGAACACCTGCACTTGGCTGGCTTCTCTTCTCCTAAAGATACAGGAAGAGTCTCAGGCCTTGAACCTGGCAACCCTACTCAGCACCCTTCATTAACCACACTTCCAAAGATTCTTTGGGGGAAGCCATAACTGTCTAAAGCGGAATAAAGGTCTGGTGTGGATGTGGCCAGTGATAGCTTTGGATGAAATTTGAGTGAGAGACTGCATGTGCCTGCTGTAGAATAAAAAGGTGGGGGAAACCCTGAAAAAGAATGATACTGTTCACAATGTTTTCCTTTTGGAAAGGCGCTTCTCTCTGCCCAGTGCCCACACATCCAATCTCCTTCCCTCCCCCCTCCCCCCTCCCCCAGGTCAGTTTAACCTATCCTAAGCATGACTGTTCAGGGGTAAATCTCACTGAACTCAAAAAGCATGCAAATGATCAAACCTGCCCTCCCCTCCCCTCCTCCCTCGCATCATCTCCCTTTTGCTTCTTCCCTCCTCCTTCCAATTCCCTCCTTCCCCCTCCCCTTCCAATTCCCTCCTTCCCCCTTCCCTTCCCCCTTCCCTTCCCCCTCCTCCCCCCTCCTCCCCCCTCCCCCCTCCTCCCCCTCCTCCTCCCCCTCCCCATGGTCAGTTTTACCTATCTTAAGCATGATTGCATGGGAGTAAATCCCAATGAACTCAATAAGCATGCAAGTGATCAGACCTGTCTTTCCCCTCCTCCCCCTCTCCTCTCCCTTCCTCCTCCCTTCTTTCTCCCGTCCCCTCTTCCTCCCCCCCACAGTCATTTTACCTATCCTAAGCATGATTGTGATGGCAACACCTACAATCAGCCCAAATAACAGAAATAAGATATGTGCTATGCTGATCTTGTTTTAGCAGGGAGGAAGCAACAATATTAAAACAGTTGATATAGTTCAGATAGTCACTTTAAATATGTTTGATTTACTTTGCAATTTTAGTGAAGTTTCCTATAGTAAATCATTTTCTTTTGCTTCTGTTTCTGTGAATAAGTGAAGTACAGCAACACTTTGCAACGCTAAGAAAACTCCAAAAACAATTGTGGAATAATGGCACTGACTATTCTGCAGAATAGTTTCCAATGGACACGAGGAGTGTCTCAGTTTGCACAAGATAAAACAGTGGGAGGTAAAATATATTTTAGCAAAATTCTAGGTGTACTCTATGGTTTTAATTGACCATGCCCCCCTTTCCTTAAGTGGAGTAGTTTAAGCATAGCAGGCTGAAAACATGCATCTTGGGCAGGCCAAGTTTGTTTTTTCCCAACAGCTAGAGTCATTGCTGAAGTAGCAACATATTGTAATCAGTCTGATTTTACATCAAACTGCAGTTTCAGATTCGACTGTTAATGCACCCAAAATAGAAATAGAACATAACCTTCTGGTTACCAGTTGTTTACCGGGCCCAATTCAAGGTGCTGGTGTTGACCTTTAAAGCCCTGTACGATTTCGGCCCAGTTTATCTGAAGGAGCGCCTCCAGCATCACCAATTATGCCGCCTGACAAGATCAGCCACACAAGACCTTCTCTCGGTCCCACCAGTTAAAACAGCAAGGCTGGTGCAGACCAGAGAGAGGGCATTTTCGATTGTGGCCCCCACCCTCTGGAATTCCCTTCCTCTCGACCTTCGCCATGCCCCCTCCTTGATAGGTTTCCGCCGAGCCTTGAAGACCTGGCTGTTCAGGCAGGCCTACAGGATCGCTGGGGTGGGTTAGTTTTTAATGCTGTTGATTAAATGTAAGAGGGGTGATTAGTTTAATTATTGAGTGTGGTTGTATTGGTTTTATATTGTATTTTATTTTATGTGTTAATGTACGTCGCCTAGAGTAGCCGTTAATTCGGCCAGATAGGCGACTCACAAATAAAATTTTATTATTATTATTATAACCTCCAATTTGAAACACAAAAGGCTGTCTTCACCATCATATGACACTGACCAATAAAAAGGCTTTGAAATTAATAAAAATAAATTTGACACAGATATCTAGGATGAATAATGAGAAACATAGAACTGTCTAGGTTAGATTCTCTATAGAAACAGTAGTAACACAGGAAAGAAGCAAAGTAAGAAGAACACCAACAAACATACAGAAATGTAATTCTCCATCTTTGGAGATGGCAGATGTTGCCACCACTCACCATCTACTCTGAGGCACATGTTACCAAATTCTTTGAAGCTACACAGGAAATGGCTTGGACTGTGAAAGACCAACCCAATTTGTGTTTGCATTTTTACAAATGTGTACGCCAGTACAATATCTCAGAGAGGAGGAGAGGTCTCCTGCAATGCAAACACAATTTGGGTTGGTCTTTTCCAGTCTAATCAACTTCCTGTGTAGCTTGAAAGAATTTGGTAACATGTATCTCTGAGTGGTGGCAACCCTTGCAATCAGGACTGCACCTCCAAAGATAGAGACTTACATACTGGTGTTCTTACTTTGCTTCTTTCCTGTGTTACTACTGTTTCTATGGAGAATCTAACTTAGAAAATTGTATCTCTCTCAACTTATTTCTTCTCAATCATATATCTCTACCCAACTTACCCAAATACAATCCTGTAAAGTTGCCAACTTTTGATTTCAAAAGCACTATGGCTCCCCTGGGTGCAGCCAGGGGACAGAGCTAGAGCCTGGTGGGCTATGAGTACAGCCTGGCAAAAGCAAGAGGTCACTGACATGACCAACAACAATACTGGGTGGCAGGAATCATTTATGTGACAGAAATCATGCTCCCTCTTCATAATTCATGCTTCCTTCAGGCCTTTACCAGAAGCATTAACAATGACAAGCACTTAGCAGTTGCCTACTTCCAGCGAGGATTCGTGGCTCACCAAATGGAAAAGTGAGTTTATTTTATTATAATTGTTTATTAAATTTCTGTCCTGGCCTTCCTCACAAAAGGAGCCCAGGGCAGGAAATAACAAAGCAAAACAAAAGAATTACAAATAAAGTAAATAAAAACATTTTAAAAATTTAAAATATTTGCAAACATAATATATGATAGCCTACAGGAGTCATGGGATGTTTTCTTAGTTTATGATGTTTATGAAGCTAAATGTAATATGTGCTTTAAAAAGAAATGTGTTGGAATAACTGAAAATCTATACTGAGAGAAGCTGAATTTTCTGAGCTGTATAAATTATACAAATCAAACACATTTACCCATTTTTTGGCAAAATGTATTTTGCTTCCCTTAATGATTTACAGAAATTCTTCTTAGTATTATCACTATTATTAGTAGTAGCAGTATTCTGTGTAGCGGACGTAGTAGTTGTACTATTGTGCCATCCATGATGCCTTACAAAGTATGAGAGGACACATTCCTGTCCATAGGAAATTATAATCTAACTAGGTGGTCTCCTAGCCAAGCACCCCCAAACACACACTCACACACACACACACACACACACACAGGGACTGCATACTCACAAATGTATCCCTCCAGGCACTTGCAAACACCCCCCAGACACCACCCCACTTCCCTTGCCAACCCTCCTTGCAATTCTCCCCAGAGCCAGCCGCCATTGGTGTGTGCCAGCCGCCATTGGTGTGTGCTGGCCCCCATAGGTGCGTGCCAGCTGCCATGGGCCTGCTAACACTTCTTGTTTGTTCCTGCACTGTGTTGCTGCCCCCGCCATAGCTCCACTGCTGCCCCACACTGCCGTTTCCCCCTCAACAAACGGAGGCTGCACTGCCCAGGATGCCATTTCTGCCACCACTTGCCCCCGGCTGCTTGCCCTCCCCCCTGGCTGCTCATCTGCTCACTCCGCAGCTACCCACTCGCCTCACCAGCTCTCTCCACAGCTCACCTCTTTCTCCCTACACCTGGCCATGCTGCTTGCTCAATGGCCTGCTCCCACCATCTTTGCTTCCCTCATGCCCTTGCCTCACTTGCCACCCTGCTACTGCACCCCACCTCCATGTGATGCTGCGTGATGGCTTAGGAAAATATGATATAGTTTGATAGATAGATAAGATTAGAAATTTGACCCAGAGGAAAGAACAGGGGAAGGGAAGAGAGAGGGAGACACGGGAAGAAACATAATGATTTCATTTATATGTACTTAGTTACAGTAAATTCTGCCAGACATAGCCCACATGCTTTCAAGTCCCTCTTCCCACCTGCAAGGGCTAGAAATCTGCTGTTCTTTAAATATAAAAGGGGTATTAAAAAAGGGGGGAAAGCCCAGATCCTTAATTCTGAGCCTGGTGTTAAAACCTGTGCATTTGCTGTGCTTGCCTGGCATTGGTGGAGAGGGGACTCATAGTCTTACTGATAACAGTTACATTTGACTGATTTCCTGGCAGTGCTAGTAGTTCCTGAGGGTGGCTCCAAAATGCAATATAGAGGATCACAGTCAGCCATAGTGGAAAAACCTGGAAGAAAAAAAGACAGTCATATAAATAGAACTGGTTCCTAACACGTTTCAGTGAAAAGTTTTAGAAAAGGGCAACCAAAATGATCAAGGGGATGGAGCAACTCTGCTATGAGGAAAAGTTGTAGCATTTGGGGCTTTTGGTTTAGAGAAAAGGCAAATAAGAGGTGACATGATAGAAGTGTATAAAATTATGCATGGCATGGAGAAAGTGGAGGGAGAAATGTTTTTCTCCTTTCTCATAACACGAGAACTCATGGACATCCCATGAAGCTTAATGTTGGAAGATTCAGGACAGAGAAAAGAAAGTACTTCTTCACACAGTGCTCAGTTAAACTATGGAATTCACTCCTTCAAGAGGCAGTGATGGCCACCAACTTGGATGGCTATAAAAGAGGATTAGACAAATTCATGGAGGATAAGACTATCAGTGGCTACTAGCCATGATGGCTATGCTCTGCCTCTGTAGTTGGAGGCCGTATGCTTCTGAACAGAGCTTGGAAACGTTACTTTTTTGAACTACAACTCCCATCAGCCCAATCCAGTGGCCATGCTGGCTGGGGCTGATGGGAGTTGTAGTTCAAAAAAGTAACGTTTCCAAGCTCTGCTTCTGAATACCAGTTTCTGAATACCACAGGAGGGGAGAGTGCGTTTGCACTCAGGTCCTGCTTGTGGGCTTCCCATGGGCAACTAGTTGGCCACTGTGAGGACAGGATGCTGGACTAGATGAGCCATTGGCCTGATCCAGCAGGACTCTTCTTTTGTTCTTATGTTAATACTTTATCAAGGGAAATCTGCAACATACAAAACAAAATTATATACTCTAGAGAGATGCTAAGTTACAGCAGTCAGAATATTAAACTATACCAAATAAATCCTAACCATAGCATACACACTGCATACAACGTTAGCACTATTTTGTAATGGGTCTTATTATTTAAATATTAACTTTATACAAAAACATGATCTATAATATTTCATACAGGAAAATTATACCTTAGAAAAAAACAAAGAAACTCCCCTTTGGATCATGCCTTATGATGCAAATAAAAGGGACTAATGAAAGGGAAACAATATAATGAAGACTAGAAAAGTTGTTGTAGAATGAGTGAATGCAATCTTGAGGAATGTCAAAAGAGCCCGCCATTTTGTTTGGCCCAGAAACACTTACTATCCTTTCCTTCTTTGCTTTCCAGTTATGAGTCATCCATTAATGACTTGAAAGAGGCATTTGCTCAGCTACGAGGGAACAACCTAATAGACTACAAGATCCTAGGCCTGCAGTTTAGGTTGTTTGCTTGCGACGTAAGTTCTGGGTTTGCTGAATACCACTGGAAGCAGCCAGCCAGGATCACAAGAGGCTGAAGAATAAGGTCCTTCTGACTCAATCAATGCAGCTCATCTACAGAGGGCTGGGAACTAGCCAAGGGATCAGCTCAGTGGAAGATATCCTAATAATTGCATATTGAAATCTTAAGCATACCTGCTTATTTATCATTGATCATATTTGTATATTGCCCTTCCTCCAGTGAGCTCATCCCTGTGAGGTAGGTAAAGCAAGAGATCCATCAGTCTGGACTCTAGGTTTGTTGAATGCCATTAGATATCACTAGGTTTGTTGAATACTGCTCTCCCTCTGGGTGAGAGACTGGCCCAAAGTCATGCAGTAAACTTCAGGAATTTGAACCCAGGTCTTCTCAATTCAAATTCAGCACTCTACCTGCTACCCCATCCTGGCACTCAGTGGAAATTAATGGAACTTCCAAGTAAATATTATTAGGTTCAGGCTGTTATTCTCTGGTGCTCCTACTCTTTGTCCATCAGGTGTTATACAACATAGGACTTGCTCACGCCAAGCTGGAGGACTGGAAGAAGGCTGAAGAGCATTTGACAATGGCAATGAAATTGAAGAGTGAGCCCCGGCACAACAAAATTGATAGAGCCATGGAATCCATCCTGGTAAGAAAAAGTAGGAAAGGGAAATAAAATAATCTAGGTTCATAATCCAAGGGCCTTGTAACTTTAGATAATGTACGTTGCTTGTGTGTCCTGGGATAGTTCTACTTAGAAATGTAGCAAATCGTTTGTAATGATCATCCTGAATTTCTTTTGAGGTCTAGGATTTCAGTGCAAGTGTGTTGGTGAGAAAGACTGTGTCATAGTTTTGGAGTCAATGACATCTTGGGAATCACACAAACTGTGATCCTTCTCATGGCAGCAACTGTTGGGGTAAGACATATTTGCAAGAAGGAACTTATATGATAAAGTGAGACCAAAGTCTTAGCAACCTGCTGTCAGGCTCTCTGAGCATCCTCCCATCTCCACATCTTTTTCTGGCATAGTTTTGGGCAGGGATCAGAGCAACATGTGTTTCTGTCAAGTTGGGTCGTGTCTGGAGCAGGCCAAGTGAAAATAAATTGAATTTAGGACCAGATGCCTGACCCTTCAATTCTTTACATGTCTATTAGGAAGAACATTGCACTGAATGCAGTGTGATTTCTTAAGTAAAACATAAATATGCAAGATCAGTCTACAAAGAGTGAGGAAGGATCAGCACACTTGGGTTCAGTGTCCTGTAAGGCTCCACTAGGAAAAAGCGATCAACTGTATGGATTTGAAACACGTAAGATATGAAGGAAGTCTTAAAGAAGAGTACACTTTAGTCTAGCAAACGAGATTGTTACAGGAGACTAAAAGCCTGGTCAAGAGATGAATGTATGAAGGGACTAGTGAGTATGTGAAGGCTAGCCACCCCACCCCAAAGCCACTGCACACACTGGCCACAATATCCCAGTCACTGCTTGTTCAGTATAACTGATGGAGGCTTTCACAAGAACAGGGATACACAAGTAGGGATCTCTGCATGGGCATGAGAACTCCACTCAGTCAAGCTTCCTGTCCTCATGTAGGGAGCTCGTTGCGTATGGGCTCCCTTCAGATTGATGTTGAACACATGGTGGCTAGTGGGAAAAGCTGATCACCATATGCGTCACCTTCTAAGGGGTGGGATTAGTCCACACATCTTTGAGTACCAAACATCTAAATATGACTCTGCTGTTGGGGATCATTCTTCTCTTGAGAATCCAGCCATTCTAGTTGGGTAACCCAAATACTAGAGTGGGCAGGGAGCCTATGTCTTCAAGAGTTAAGGTTGCCAGGTCTCCTGTGGCTCACACTCTCGGGCTCAGAGGGAGTTCTAAGCATTCTAGTGTAGTGGATAAAGTCTCTTGGTGTTTTTTATTTTATTTTAAAGAGATGTCAAGCCTCGTCTACTGGCTGATCTCTAGCACAGAATTAGTACCCTCTTTTCCACATTTTCAAAATAAATATATATATTTGTATTTTCTCCACCTCTCAGTCCCTCACAAACACAGGTAGATACTGAATAGATGAATATGCAGAAAATAAAAGGGTGTTTTAAACTTTACGGTGAGGAGAGAAAGCTGGGAATGGGCCCTGTCAAAAATAACTCGCTCTCTTTGGATTATATTCAGCTACATCCTACTCAGAGTAGATCCATTAAAATTAACAGATATGACTAACTTAGGCTTATTCACTTCAATGAGTCTACTCTGAGTAGGAGTATAATTGAATATCATACTTTGCTTCTGGCACCCCATCCCAAGAAAGTGTCTAAAATGTGCCCCTTTTTATTTTTATTTTATTTATTTAATTACGCTTTTAAACCGCCCTATAGCAACAAGCTCTCAGGGCGGTGTACAGCAAAATAAAACCACATTTAAAAACAAACAAGTGTGGATTAAAACATACAATATAAAACATATTTAAAAACAAAATTAAAATACGAATAAAATAAAAATACAGTTACAGTTAAGTTTAAAATAAAATTAAATTTAAGTTTAAAATGCCTGGGCGAAGAGGTAGGTTTTTACCTGGCGCCGAAAAGATAACAAAGAAGGCACCAGGCGTATCTCATCTGGGAGGGCATTCCATAATTCGGGGGCCACCACTGAAAAGGCCCTAGATCTAATTGTTGTTCTCCGGGCCTCCCTATGGGTTGGGACCCGGAGAAGGGCCTTAGATGTCGAGCGCAGTGAACGGGTAGGTATATAGCGAGAGAGGCGTTCCCTCAGATATTGCGGTCCGATGCCGTTAAGGGCTTTATAGGTAAGAACCAACACTTTGAATCTGGCCCGGAAACATATAGGTAGCCAGTGCAGTTGGGCCAGAATAGGTGTTATATGGTCGAATTTCTTCGTCCCAGTAAGAACTCTGGCCGCAGCATTCCGCACTAGCTGAAGTTTCCGAATCGTCTTCAAAGGTAACCCTACGTAGAGTGCATTACAGTAATCCAATCTAGAGGTTACCAGAGTGTGAATAACTGAGGCGAGGTTCTCCCTGTCCAGATAGGGTCGTAGTTGGGCTACCAGCCGAAGCTGGTAGAACGCATTCCGTGCCACCGAGGCTACCTGAGCCTCAAGTGACAGGAGCGGATCTAATAAGACCCCCAAACTACGGACCTGGTCCTTTAGGGGGAGTGTAACCCCATCCAGAGCAGGTCTGACATCAACCACCTGTGCAGAGTACCCCCCCACCAACAGCATCTCAGTCTTGTCAGGATTGAGTTTCAGTTTATTAGCTCTCATCCAGTCCATTATCGCGGCCAGGCAGCGGTTCAGTACATTGACAGCCTCACCTGAAGAAGATGAAAAGGAGAAGTAGAGCTCCGTATCATCAGCATATTGCTGAGAACGCACTCCAAAACTCCTGATGACCTCACCCAGCGGCTTCATATAGATATTAAAGAGCATGGGGGACAGAACTGAACCCTGCGGGACCCCATATTGGAGTACCCAGGGACTCGAGTAATGCTCCCCAAGCATCACCTTCTGGAGGCGATTCCCAAGATAGGAGTGCAGCCACTGCCAAGCAGTGCCTCCAATTCCCAAGTCCGTGAGTCGCCCCAGAAGGATACCATGGTCGATGGTATCAAAAGCCGCCGAGAGATCAAGGAGAACCAACAGAGTTACACTCCCTCTGTCTTTCTCCCGACAGAGGTCATCATACAGGGCGACCAAGGCCGTTTCTGTACCAAACCCCGGCCGAAAGCCCGATTGAAATGGGTCCAGATAATCAGTTTCATCCAAGAGAGCCTGGAGTTGGTGAGTGACCACGCGCTCTAGAACCTTGCCCAGGAATGGAACATTTGCTACCGGTCTATAGTTGTTAAAATTATCAGGGTCCAAGGAGGGCTTTTTTAGGAGCGGTCTCACCACTGCCTGTTTCAGGCAGAGTGGGACCACTCCCTCTCGTAAAGAGGGAATTGATCACCTCCTTGGCCCAACCGGCTGTTCCATTCCTGCTAGCTTTTATTAGCCATGAGGGGCAAGGGTCCAGAGCAGAAGTGGTCGCCCGCACCTGTCTGAGCACCTTGTCCACATCCTCGAGCTGTACCAACTGAAACTCATCCAATAAAACCGGACAAGACTGTGTTCTGGACACCTCATTAGATTCAACTGCTACAATATTGGAGTCAAGGTCCCGGCGGATGTTAATGATCTTATCTTGGAAGTGCCTCGCAAACTCATTACAGCGGGCTATCGATGGTTGTATTGCATCCGGAGGACCAGAGTGTAGAAGTCCCCGGACAACTTTATGAAGTTCCGCTGAGCGGTTACAAGATGACTGAATAGAGGCAGCAAAGTACTGCTTCTTTGCTGCCCTCACCGCCTTCACATAACGTCTGGTAGAGGCCTTCACAAGACCATAATTACAGCCGTCGGGAGTTCGCCTCCATTTGCACTCAAGCCGTCTCCTTTCTTGCTTCATCACTCTTAGCTCCGAGGTAAACCAAGGAGCCAATTGAGCTCTGCAACGGAGAGGGCGCACCGGGGCGATTGTGTCAACTGCCCGGGTCATTTCCGTATTCCACAGAGTGACCAGGGTTTCGACAGAATCGTCAGTTTTATCAGCCGGAAAATTCCCTAGAGCCCTTTGAAATCCCTCAGGATTCATTAGTCTCCGGGGACGGACCATCTTAATCGGTCCTCCACCCTTGCAGAGGGGAGAAGACAATGTGAGTCTAAATCTCAATAGGCAGTGATCTGTCCATGACAAAGGAATAGATGTAAGATTCCTCACTCCCAGATCACCATCCCCTAACCCAGTGGCAAAAATCAAGTCTAGAGTATGTCCTGACACATGCGTAGGGCCAGTAACAAACTGAGACAGCCCCATGGCTGTCATGGAGGTCATGAAGTCCTGAGCCGCTCCAGACAAAGCGGCCTCGGCATGGATGTTGAGATCCCCCAATACCAAAAGCTTGGGGGATCGCAACACCAAATCCGAGACCACGTCCGTCAGCTCAGTTAGAGAAGCTGTTGGGCAGCAGGGTGGACGGTACACCAACAGTATTCCCAGTCTGTCTCGCTGACCCAACGCAATGTGCAGACACTCCAGGCCATTAGCCACCTGCATAGGGTGCCTAACGAGAGGAATGGAACTTTTATAGACCACAGCGATTCCCCCTCCCCGACCCTCGGATCTACCCAGATGCTGGACCGAATATCCAGGTGGGCACAACTGGGAGAGATTAATACCTCCCAGATCGCTCACCCAGGTTTCGGTAATACATGCCAGATCGGCCGCCTCATCCATAATTAAATCATGGATGAGGGAGGTTTTATTATTTACCGATCTGGCATTAAGAAGCAGCAACTGGAGATCCGAGGGTTGGCTGATAAGACTACCAGCAATCCTGTGGGTGTGAGGAGGACCGGAACACGGCACAGCCACCAGTTGTCTGGGTCGAGTTTCCCTTAACTGGCATGTCTTCCTCACAGCGCCATACCTCCCATTACCTGTCACTGCACTGATTGGGGCCCCCTCTGGTCCTCCCTCCCAGCACACTATCCTCTCGCCCAGGCACATAATAAAAATAAAATAAATAACAAAGCACATGTTTTATACACAATCACACACTCATTCATACAGCCACACAAACATCCAAATAGCACAGCAGCAACAGCAATGTCCCAGCGGCCAGCGGGTCGCAACCTCGGCAGTCGCAACGGCAGGGGCTCAGGAGCGATGGAGCGACGATGCCCCCCCAACCAAACAACAGCATCAATGGTAGCGATCACAAAGGTTGTAAGGTCCAGGCGACAGCAACAACGATTAGCAGCGATGACAACAATCCCAGGACAGTTCAAGGGTGTTGGGACGAAGCAGTAGTAAAACAACACCCAGATCCGCGGCAGTCACAGCAACGGTGATGGCAACTCAGGCGGCAGGTCGCAGCAGCAGCGGCGGCAAGCGCTCAGCACTCGAAACTGCAGCAACAGCAGGAAGGCGACGTCTGAGTCCACGACGGCCGCACAATGATGACGGTCACCACAGTCGTAGCGACAGCGACAGCGGAGCGCCCAAGCCCACAGCCCACAGCAGTCACGCCGAAATCCAGGGCGCAGAGCCGCGACGGCAGAGACTGCACAACAGCCCATTCAAATCCTGAGACCTGGTGACCCCCATCAAGAGGTGTATGTGTGCATGTGATGGTCAGGGATGGGCTAGAATTTTGATGTAGTTCACATTTCAAGTCATTCACACTTGACAAAACAATACAAGAACTGAAACACAGCCATCCTTTTAAATTCGCACGTCGTTTAATTTTGCAATACAGTTCGCCAGCCAACCAATGTTTACAAAAATGTATATATTACAGTAAAGTATGTATACAATTGAATACATGAATGAAAATAACATTCAAAAATGCATTATATGATAAGACATGACTTGCAAAAATGTGTACATTTGCTGCCCTGGGCTCCTTCCTGGAGGAAGGGCGGGATATTAATTAATTAATTAAACTGCCTACACAAATGTGTTTATTCAGAGAAACTTGCACTAAAATCCTGGAGTATTTTCATGAGGATTTTAGAAAAAATTACAAATTGCTGCAGAAACGTGGAGAACTGAATTTAAGATTTAAGTAGTGGTGGGTGGTGGTGGTTTTCTACTGTACCATTCTGAAATTCCATCTACTATACCATTATTCAGAGTTACAAAGGAGCCCTGCCCTCCTTTGCATTTGATCGCTAGAATGACTATAGCAGCCTTTCTCAGCACGGCACCCTGCAGATGTTGCTGCACTCCCATCAGCCCCAGCCAGCATGGCCAGCTATCAGGGATGATGCATAACAAACACGGAACAAAGCATGCTGGAGTAACCTCTGCTTTGTAGCAGATCACCTTTGACAGCAGGGGGAAGTGATTGATTTTTGTGTGTTTTTCATGTACAGAAGCAAAGATTATTTGAGCCCATAGTGATTCCTGAAGGGAAGTTCTTTCGGCCGAATGAGAAGCAAGTGGCACAGCTGGAGAAGAAGGATTATTTAGGGAAGGCCATGGTAAGAAGTTAATCTATAGCAAAAGTAGAATTACCAAACAAATTTCATCTCACATGTGTTCCTAAAAGGTTATTCAGGTCAGACTGTAATAGAGTTGCCAACTGTCAAGAAAAAAACAACCTGGCCAGCCACTTGATCTGCAGAAATCAGCAAGTGATGCCTTCATAGCATGGAGGCAGCCATGATCACCTCCTGATCAAGTCACTGTGAAAGACACAACTATAGAGGCTGGCTGAAAAGGTGGCAACTAACTGGAACCATGTTTTAATGTTATACTATCTTTAAAAGACACACCACAATAATAAAAATCAACACTTTCAGATAAGATTCCTTGTTGTACAATTCAGTTCAAAGAGGTTGTGCATGGTTTTTAAATTATAATTTCATTGCATTGTTAAAAACCTTCAAGGAGTCAGTGTTGCATAAGCAGTCTTCCGTTTGCACAACAGGACTTCCCTCTCCTCTCCACTAAAGCCCCCCACGCCTCTCAAATCTGCTCCAGAAGGCCCTCAGCAGATTTTTGGGGTGCACAGGATGGGGGGGGAGGAAAAAAGGAAGTCCCATTGCGTGAGCAAAACTCTGTTCCACTGGTGGGCAGATATTGTTGGATGTCACCCCTTAACTTTGTTGCAAGTGAAGCTAAAGTTAAAAAAAGAAAAAGGAAGTTAATGGCACAGATACAGATGGAAGAAAAAGAGGGTGTAAAGGAGACAGGCATATTGAACCAAATCCAAGTTCCATTGAAGTCAAAGGTAATTTTATCTTTGCCTTCAACAGAGCTAGTTAGTCTTCCTGTTTTCCAAGAAGTCAATAGTATTGTTCAACATGGCTATGACCCAGTTCACATAACACTGTAAGCCAAACTATGCCTTAGGTAGACCACACAAATGTGTGAGCTCCTGGAAAGGAGCTTGCAGCTACTTTGCTCCTCCTCTCCGGTCCTTTTTACTGCCACACTGTGCTGAGCTAAGCCAAGGTTTGGCTTAGTGTGTCATCCAAAGCAGGAGTCATGGTTAAGCACTCTCTTTGCTAGCTATAAGATGTAGCTGATTTTTCAGTACAGATGTCTAATAGAACTTTAGTAACATAATTTTAGTCCCTCCTTTCTCATACTATACTAGTGCCTGGGCATGTGCCATTAGTTGCCAGTTACATTCCTTCCAGAGCCATGAACACATTGCCCAGCATGTCATGTGAAGTTACTTTTAATAGTCATTAGGCAGAGGTCTCACCTTCACTTAATCTGTCTGTGAGGAATGCTGGGATCCAAGCAAAAGCAACTCTGGTTGGATCCCTAACATAGAAAAGAAATCGGGGACCCTGCACAATTGCGCAAGATTTTTATTTATTTATGTAGTGCTGAAGATGTAGTACCCAGCAGATTAATTTGATCAGCATGGAGAAAAAAAATAAAACAAGAGATCATAAAATCTTTGCCTTACCAGTGAGAATATAGAAATCAGACATGTTCCTCCTTCTGTCTCCAGGTTGTGGCATCGGTGGTTGACAATGATGAGTTTTCGGGCTTTGCTCCCCTTCAGCCTCAGGTAAGATAGAACTGCTTAATCTTGCTCACTTATCCTCTTGCTTTGACAATGATCATTCATCTCTATTGGGCACAAAGTTGGCTTTCTCAGAACTAAATGCCCTCTGCTTCTATTTACCTTCATACTTCTCCAGCCATCCCTCTTGCTATAATTGCCTGCTATTGTTTCCGGCTGGTGACCATTTAACTTTATAGGATGAGGTGGATAACATTGTCAGATGCCCCATATTTTAAAAGACTGTTGCTTGGGGTAATTTCACAGTTCTGTTTAATGTCCCACCTCTCCAGAAGGATGTCAGACTAGGGCTGCAGCATCCTGTCAGTTAATCTATTAAAAACATTTTAACAATTACAAAGACGTCTCCTATTAACTGAGGGAGCAGATTGCTTTCACTTATTCTTTTAAAATACAGTAAACTATGGCAAAGCTTACAAGCTACATAAGAGTGGAAGTCATGATGGCTATTATGCTGCCTATGAGGTCAGAGGCAATATGCCACTGAATACGTTGCCGGGAAGCAGAAGTCAGACAAGTCCTCTTGCACTTGTAGGCTTCCCATCATGGGCATTTGCGTTAGGGATGGAAGGTTCCATTCATTTTGGTTCTTTCGGTTTCTAATTCTTCTAATCTTAAATTCGGTTCTCTGCATTTCTGCCGCAATTTGCATATTTTTTTTAAATCCTCATGAAAATTCTTCATCATTTTAGTGTGACTTTCTCCTAATAAATACATTTTTATGCAGCTTTGATTGATGTACACATTTTTTGCAAGCAATTTATCCTAATAGTATGATTTTTGTATATTATTTTCAGCAGTATATTCATTTGGTGTACATTTCCCCTGATATGTGCATTTTTGTAAACGTTGCTGGGTTGGTGAACTGCATCACAAAATTTGGATAAGTGTGAATTTCAAAGGCTGGCTGTGTTTTGGTTCTCATATTGTTTTGGAAAGTGCAAATTTGATACATTTGGCTTTAAATGCGAACTGAATCTAATTTCTCGCCCATCCCTAATCTTGTTGACCACTTTGAGAACAGGATGTTGGATCAGGTGGGCCTTTGGACTGAACATAGGCAGAAAATTGAATTGGTCAATGTTTATTGATTATTGGTATAATCAATCAAAAATATTCACAAAATGTGGCAGAGTGCTGGACTAGGACCTGGAAGACCAGGATTCGAATTCCTGCTCAGCCATGAAGCTCACTGGGTGACCTTGGGCCAGTCACTGCCTCTCAGCCTAACCTCGCAGGGTTGTTGTGGGGATTAAATGAGGAGGGGAGAGAATCATGTACACCACCTTGAGCTCTTTGGAGAAAAGGTGGAATATAAATGCAATAAATAAATAATAATTATAATGTTATAATGTATTTCAAAATATGTAATATTTGTATCTTTTTATTTTTCTTCACTATTTTTTCTTTTAAATATTATATTCATAAAACTGAATTTTTTTTTTAAAAAAAAATGTGGTTAGAAAATTGCAGATGTAAAAAAACCCACAGATCAGAAGAGGTATTTCCTCCAGTGTAAGAGAAAAGGGAACTGTCACCTTGGCAGCAGCAGCCAGTGATATGTGGCAGGGTTGGGGGAAAGTGGCAGGCTGTGAGGTTACGATATGGGTAAAGTGTAGCTGCCATTTGTGGAGGCGGATGCTAGCACCACGTTTAGTTTGCCCTAGGAAAAAAAGAACATGATCTTGATATAGAAGACTGTTGCTTTGTGGTTTTGTGAAAGGGTGCAGGTAACTTTTTTTCTACCCCCTCTCCATTTTCAAAGTGCCAATATGTGTTCATTTTTCATCATATTAAAGTTGCTTCATAGATGGGAAGTGGGGGAAAGGAAGTGTGCTGCTTGTTCCAGTGAGGTCACAAGCATTAGCTTGTGACATTTGCAACATACACACATCTGTGGAGACAGGCTTTCTCTTTCTTTTGAGGGTCAGTTCAATCAGCCACTTGCTTCCACAAATAACTCTTCACGCAAGTGTTCTAGTGGCATGAACAATGTAACTGGCTACAGGGCTGAAAAGCAGCATACAAATAATTTTATAAACAAATAAATGTTCCATTGGTTCTTCCCTTCTGTGAACTGGGAAACTGCAGCCAATTTTCCAATTTTGCCAGCTTTTCTGGCTCCCACATTACACTGCTCATTGCTGCTCTGGGCTCCTACTGGGAGAAAGAGCGGGATATAAATCTAATAAACAAATAAAAGGAAAGAAGAATTGAATATGCTTTATGTTTTGCAGGCAATTAGGCAGAGTAAGGTGGCCAGATGCAACTCCCTGCCAGTTCTTGTCCTCTTGAGATCAGTGTCCTGGCAGCAGCAGTATTTGAGCTTGGCTGGCCAGGGTGGCTGTGTGTCACAGACAGCAGCACTGGGAAAATCCCCTGATGAAGAGAGCAGGCAGAGAGGCAGGCAGCCCAGGCCATATACGCTCCAGCAGGCACTGGGTAGGGGCATGTGTTGCCCTGCTCACTTGATGCACGCCAACAGCAGCACCGTTGCATGGCAGCATTTGTTTGAGTGGGCAGAAGTAGGTGCCAAGCACAAGTGGTAAATGAACAATGGCGAGGTGTTAGAAGACAGAGCTGTGTGTGCCAGGCATCCCGTAAACTAGCCTGCTGCCCAGAGGTGCAGTGGGAGGATATTGTCCTGCTGCCAGGGTTGAAGAGTCAACTGCCAGTCCAATCAGCTTCTGTACATGGAATATAGGAAGGTGCCTTATATTGAGCCAACGCAACAGCACATCTAGCTCAGTATGTTTACCCTGACTGGCAGCAGCTGTGCAGGATTTCAGGTGGGAGTCTCTTCCAACCCCACCTGAAGATGCCAGGGATCGAATTTGGGACCCTCTGCATGCAAAGCAGATGCTCTGCCACTGAGATAAGGCCCTTTCCCCAAGATGACAAGGTGCCATCTGGTCTCTCACTGCAGGAAGCAAAATGCCTTGGGCTGACGCAGTGGCAATGATGACACTCTCCACCCCATGGTAATCCAAAAGTGTCACTATCTCTCCTCAGCCTAAATGAACTCTAACCAAATAGCACTTTTTCAGGGCCTGAGTTTAAAAAATCTGAACGTCTAGTTTTATATAAGGCGAGCCTAACACTAAAATATGTTGTTTGCAGACATCAGACCCACCTCCCAGACCAAAATCGCCAGAAACCCTCAGGTAAGATCAAAATTCTGTGACTCGCAGTACACAGCAGCACACATTGTCCAGACATAAGGAATAGTTAAAATAAACCCTAAATTCTGTTTAGAATTTGATACAGCACTGTAAAGTCTAGCTGTTCCCATGTATTTATATAATAATAGAAACATCATTCTCCCAAAAAAAGGGAAATAAAACACTCCAAACAAGCAAACATACAGATTTAAGACCTGACTTGTGAAAACAGAATTACATGCTTGGCATATTTGCCTCTCCCTCCCCCCTTCTTTCTCTACTCAGGATCAACTGTTTAATACAGAATGTTTCAAAAATATAAATATCATTTGTAAAGCATGGCCAGTCCTGAAGGACCTCTGGGCATGTGGGTAATAAAACAAAGCAGCGACCTGACTGCTTCACCACATGTCCAGCTCCCTGGCAGGATGATTTTTGCACTCATCTTGTGTTTGTTCTCCTCAGGGAACCTGGCTGTGCAGCAAAGCAGTTAGGTGGAGGTGGTGGTTGCTGTTGTTGTTAAACTGTCAATGGCTTTGTCACGCAGGGCCCTGCAGGGAGAACCTCACAGAGTCTTGTATGAATTTACACCAGAAACAGCAGAAGAACTTGGAGTCCTTCCTGGCAACATTGTTTTTGTCTTGAAGAAGGCAAAAGACAACTGGGCCACTGTTGTCTTTAACGGGAAGGTATTATAAAGCTGGAAGGATAATTCTGTAGGAAATACCTATGCCGTCCCACTGACGTGAACTGCTGATGCCTTTTTGGGGTTGCTTTCTAGTTGCCTTCAACTAAACTATAAACTCTGGGTTACCTCTCCACATTATTGTTATCATAGGCTGCATGGTGAGAAATTTTTCTATCACATTTATACCTCAACCTTCCTCCAAGGAGCTCTGAGTAGTGTTTATGAGGATTACCCTATTTTATGTCACAACCACCATGTGGATTATGTTAGACTGAGGGAGAGGGAGGGATTTGACCGAGGCCACCCCCTGATCTTCATAGGTGAGGTGATAATTGAAGCCCACTAGAAAAACACTCTACCCACTACAGTATTTCCATTAAATAAGTACAGTTAGGTAGTATAACTAGGCATTGGTTGCACAAACAGCAGGAAATATAGTGCAGTACCCAATAAAGTAATTCAGTTAACGCAAATGCTACTTCTTCAGACTAATGTGATCCAAAAGCTTTTATAGGAGTCAGGCGGTATCACACGACCCCCTCTAGCTTCTTGTTAAGAGGTTAAGAGGTTTCCGGGCTGGTTTCTCACTAGTTCTTCAGCCAGAACTGATTGGTGACTGTCACGGATTAGGGAAGGTGAGGTAGGTCTTTTCCGTACTGACCTACTTTTTGTGTTAGGGACCCTCTCCAAAGAATTACAGTAGACCATCACTACACAGGATGAAGCACCTGCCACACCCTAGTCTGTCTAGCCGCTTGGGGGATTTTAGAGTCTTGTTGCTCAAGACCAATCCCCTTAGCTCACCTCTGGGAGGGGGCGCAGAGAGAAGCTCTGAATTTACTTTCGCAAAGCCAAGGACCTGGTGAACAACCCTTTGAATACAAAGGTGGCCACCAGCTTGGACGGCTTTAAAAGAAGATTAGACAAATTCATGGAGGACAGGGCTATCAATGGCTACTAGCCGTGATGGCTGTGCTCTGCCACCCTAGTCAGAGGCAGCATGCTTCTGAAAACCAGTTGCCAGAAGCCTCAGGAGGGGAGAGTGTTCTTGCACTCGGGTCCTGCTTGCGGGCTTCCCCCAGGCACCTGGTTGGCCACTGTGAGAACAGGATGCTGGACTAGATGGGCCACTGGCCTGATCCAGCAGGCTCTTCTTATGTTCTTATGTTGTTAAAGAGCGAGCTTTAACAAAAGTGCAGTCTAACCTATGGGGAAAATGCTAGTGAGAAATTCCAGAGATTTGCCTCTTCAAACCAATGAACTCAAATTTCAATTATTATTATAAATTATTTTAATTGAGGGAAAAGGGAAAGCAACAACTACATAGAGAGACTTAAAATGAAATTAAAAATCAGTCTAATGTAGCTAGTTAAATTTCTAAATGGAACCTTTCCATGGAGTAGTGTCTTATTCAACCAGGCTCCAGGATCCCATGCAAAGGAGCCATGCTTTCTTGACCCAAGATAACCGTGTGGGTTGGGGGGGCTTTGCACATTTGCACTTGGGCTTTGCTTTATACCAAAGGCAAGTAGCTGTTTTCTGTTGTACGCTACAACAGTTTTAGTAATAAAAGAGACAACACCCTTGCCTGTTCTTCTCTCTATAGTAGGGAAGCACCACTCAAATTAGATAAAAGCTGAATGAAATGAATGTAAGAGGTTGTCCTGGGATGAAAGAAATACAGATACCCCCCATCCTCTCTCAGCGCTTTCAGGCAACATTTCATGTAAAGGGACCTGCATTGCTCTGAAAAAATGAATCAGCCAAGTCAAAATGCTGCCATTCAAAATGTGGAGATTAGAAGCAAAGGGTGAATGAGACTTTCTGTGTCCACAGTCTGTTCTTTGCCAACATGGTACAACTCTGACACCATCCTGCCTCCTAGCAATTTCTTGCTTTTGCTTTTTGTACAGAAAGGGATTGTACCCTGCAACTATCTAGAGCCAATGGAAATGCAGAACAAACCTTCCGTCCGGGTAAGACAATAAACACTAATTGTTAGGGCAAAGCTAGATGTGAGAATATATCCCAGGGTTGCTTGCCCAAAATGGGTCCATGTGTGTAGTTCGCCTCTCCTCCTCCATAACATCTAGGACTGTTTGCCCACGTGCTGACTGGCATCTTGCCAGCAGGAGCCAAAAATGTTAGGAAGGGAAATGGTTAATGTTGTAACATTAGGGAACAGGTAAGGCATCTTTAACATTAGGCACACCTCTCATTTCCCATAGCAGCCAAACACATATTTTCACATCTGTTTCCAGCTTTACCATGTTACCGCCATGCACCTGACACTTTCCACATTGTTTTACTGTCCACTTATCGTTTGTTCTCAGTCTAAATACATCTGTTGTTCTTATTTCTCAGATAGAAAATTAAAGCTGGGAAGACAGCAACTTGCCTAAGAACAGCTAAAATTTGAACTCAGGTCTCCCTCCACGATGGGGTCAAGAGTTCACCTAGTCACAGGGTCTCTTTTTGAAGGAATGGCAATGAGGGCAATGTGTGTGACTGGATTATCCATGTACACTTCTTCCCAGGACCCAATAGGCAGGATCCAATATAAGCTCATATGTAGGTCCTGAAATAATTAACTGGATAATTGTTGGTGAAAGATTAGGCAATGCTTCAAGTTGCACACATAACATTCTTCTGCCAAGCTGAATACTTTCTGCCTGTGGAGTAACTCCAAACTGGGGATGGAAGGATCTGTCGTTTTCAATTCTGTTTTTCATTTTTTTAAATCTTAAATTCAGTTTCTGCAACAATTTGTGTTTTTGTTTTTTAAACTATCCTCATGAAAATTTCTCAGCGTTTTAGTGGGAATTTCTCCTAATAAACATGTTTTGGTTTACAGTTTTTAATATGCACATTTTTACAAACAAATTATCTTAATATAACATGGAATGTGAGAAGCATGAACCAGGGAAAGTTAGCAGTTGTCAAGCAAGAAATGGAACATATCAACATTACAATATTTGGTGTGAATGAATTAAAATGGACGGGAATGGGACATTTTCAATCAAGCAACTACAAAATAATTTATGCAGGAAAGGAGAAATTAAGAAGAACCGGGGTTGCTTTAATAGTGAGAACTGATGTAGCAAAAGCAATTGGGTCTGAGCGAGTTATATCAATGAGATTTAACAGGAAACCTTTTAACATAACTATCATTCAAGTTCATGCTCCAACGGCAAACTCAGAAGAAGAGGAACTGGAGAGATTTTATGCTGAAGTACAGGAAGAAACTGATCACACACCAAAATAAGATGTTCTGATAATTATGGGGGACTGGAATGCAAAAGTAGGGCACAGAGAAGAACTAGGAACTGTGGAAAATGGGGCTTAGGAGATAGAATGAAGCAGGAGAAAGACTTACTGAATTCTGTGAAGCCAATAATTTGTTTCTTGCAAACACATTTTTTTAGCAACGGAAAAGACGATTGTACACATGGACATCACCAAATGGTCAATATAGGTATCAAACCGATTGTATAATTGGTAGCAGAAGATGGAGAAGTTCCATATTTTCTGCAAAAACAAGACTACCTAGGAGATGGTCAGATGAGCCCACCACAGTCTGTGGTTTTTCGCACTCAAAATTCGTTATGGCTAAGGATCTACTTTCTGTGAAAACAAGACCAGGAGCAGACTATGGTACAGATAATGAACTGGTAATATTGAAAATCAGAGTAAAGCTAAAGAAGAACAACAAAGCAATCATAATGCCAAAATACAATTTAAGTAACATCCCAGAAGAACATAAAGATCAAATAAGAAACAGACTTGAGGCTTTAAACTTAATTGACAGAGAACCAGAAGAACTATGGATTGAAATCAGAGACATTAGTAAATAATGCAAAAAGACAATACCTCTAGTTAAAAAGAGAGAAAGACCTCAATGGATGATTGACAAAAGTCTTAAAATGGTTAAAGAGAGAAGGAAAGCAAAAGGAGATAGAAATACGGTCAGAACCCTAAATGCAACAATATAGCAACTAGTAGGTAGGAACAAACAGAATTATTACAATAGTTACTGTATAGAAATAGAAGAGAACAACAAAAAGGTCATAAAAAGAGATTAGAGAAATTAAAAGGATTAATAAAGGGATTAATATCTAAAAGATTAGATAAATTAAAGGGAAATTTAAACCAAGAATAGGGATGTTGAAAAATCAAGAGGGGAACACACTGACAGACCACGATAAAATAAAAGGAAGATGAAAGCAATACACTGAAGAATTCTATAAAAGAGATGCAAGGATGACAGATTCATTCATGGAGGAACAGTATGAGGAAGAACCAGAAATGTTAGAATGTGAGGTGAAAGCTGCTCTTAAAATACTTGGAAGAAACAAATCACCAGGAACAGATGGCATACCAATAGAGTTGCTACAAGCTACTGAGACGGAATCTGTCCAAATTTTGACAAAAATTCATCAACAAATATGGAAAAGAAAACAATTGTCCACAGACTGGAAGTGCCCACAGACTGGATATACATCCCAATTCCAAAGAAAGGGGATCCCAGGGAATGCAGTAATTATCGAACTATTGCCTTAATATCCCATACAAGTAAAGTAATGCTCAAGATTCTACAACAAAGGCTGTTACCATATATGGAGCAAGAAATGCCAGACGTCCTAGCTGGATTTAGAAAGGGAAGAGGTCCCAGAGATCATATCGCAAACATACGTTGGATAATGGAACGGAGCAAGGAATTTCAGAAGAAAATCACCCAGTGTTTTATAGATTGCAGCAAAGCCTTTGATTGTGTAGATCATGAAAAACTATGGAATGCTTTAAAAGAAACGGGGGTGCCACAGCATCTGATTGTCCTGATGCGCAACCTATACTCTGGACACAAGGCTATTGTAAGGACAGAATATGGAGAAACCAATTGGTTCCCCATCGGAAAGGGTGTGAGACAGGGGTGTATTTTATCACCCTATTTGTTTAATCTATATGCAGAATATATCATATGGAAAGCGGGATTGGACCAAGATGGTGTGAAAACTGGAGGGAGAAATATCAATAATTTAAGATATGCAAATGATACATACTACTAGCAGAAACCAGTAATGATTTGAAACAAATGCTGATGAAAGTTAAAGAGGAAAGCACAAAAGCAGGACTACAGCTGAAAGTCAAGAAGACTAAAGTAATAACAAAAGATTTATGTAACAGTAAAGTTGACAATGAGGACATTGAACTTGTCAAGGATTATCAATACCTTGGCACAGTCATTAACCAAAATGGAGACAATAGTCAAGAAATTAGAAGAAGGCTAGGACTGGGGAGGGCAGCTATGAGAGAACTAGAAAAGGTCCTCAAATGCAAAGATGTGTCACTGAACACTAAAGTCAGGATCATTCAGACCATGGTATTCCCGATCTCTATGTATGGATGTGAAAGTTGGACAGTGAAAATGTGTATAAGAGAAAAATCAACTCATTTGAAATGTGGTGTTGGAGGAGAGCTTTGCGCATACCATGGACTGCGAAAAAGACAAATAATTGGGTGTTACAACAAATTAAACCGGAACTATCATTAAAAGCTAAAATGATGAAACTGAGGTTATCCTACTTTGGACACATAATGAGAAGACATGATTCACTAGAAAAGACGACAATGCTGGGAAAAACAGAAGGAAGCAGAAAAAGAGGAAGGCCAAACCAGAGATGGATTGATTCCATAAAGGAAGCCACAGACCTGAACTTACAAGATCTGAACAGGGTGGTTTATAACAGATGCTATTGGAGGTTGCTGATTCATAGGGTCGCCATAAGTCGTAATCAACTTGAAGGCATATGTGATGATCCCACCTTTGGCTCCACCTGTCAGGTTCCCACCTGCTTGTGGCTACCGCCTTTCACTAGGCACCACCTCTGGACACCACCAGTCAGGATCATCGTTTTTATTTTTTCTCACTCCGCTCTAGCACAGATCTCTCAAGGTCCCACTGCTAGGCAGCACCACCAGCCACTCCCTGTAAACAATACTGCTAGAGACTTCGCCTTAGTCTCCCTATGGCTTGTTACTTTGTGTCTGTGTGCCCTTGCTGTCCACAACCCCCCTGTATCTTTGTCTATAAAGCATACAGTCCTGGGTTGCTCTGGATACTTGACGATGTTACAATATCTCCCTTCACCGCTGCCACCATTAGATACAGTTTCCCTTCAGCCTTGGTAATTACCCTGCCCTCCCTTCTGGTCTGTGTATCCCCAGCCAAGGATCAGGCTTTTGGTAAACCAATAAAAGTATTTATTTGATAACACTAGGAAATAACAAGATTACTTTAGGAATGTTTAACAAGTGTATGGTTTCCTATAGTGTCACTCTTATGTTTCCAGTTATATATATTCTGTCCACATATCAGCCTAACAGAATCCAAACCTCCCTCAGAACTCTGTCAACTCAATCTCCACTGCCTCCCACTTCAACTCCTTCCCAATCACTCTCCTCTCAACTCCCCCCACAAAACAGAACCTTGAACCAACTGTCATCCTCTCATTTATACCTTCAGCCACTCAAACGCTCAGCCAATCATCATCCAACATTCTCCCGCATTCTAGCCCATGTACTCCCCCCTCTTACTCAATTCACTTACCACATATCCCTATATAAACCCGCACTTACCATATTTACAGTTTTTAACATATAAGGACATCACAGCATACAAGAACAACAATGCATTGTTGCATGTTGTTTTTACTAACATTCATTTTCCCCTTAATATATGCATTTTTGTAAATATTGGTTAGTTGGAGAACTGCATCACAACATTCGGATGTGAATTTCTTCCGCATCCCTACTCCAAACCTTGCCTGCTCTTTCACTTCCAACAAAAAGGGACCACTTTACCTATTTTGGATTGCTTATTTCTGGGATTGGCACAGCAACTGCTGCCAGTACTATGCACAGATGCATGTCAGTCATACAATTTCTGTTTCACACAGGAGGAAAATAATGCAGAAATGGACATCCCTGCCCCACCCAGCTTTGCTGCCCCAGAATGCCCTGACAGGCTTCCCCCAGGTAAGTAACAGACGGTGAATCTTTTCTAAGGTACAATGTGGATATAACAGTAGCCCTATTCGGACATGCTGCATGACTGGAAAGACTACATGAGAATAGGATAAACAGGGACAAGTGTGTGTGTGTGTGCATGCGCATGCGCATGCACACACACACATAGCTGTGCCCATTGCTCTCCATGAGTTGGAGCAAGGGTAAAGTTTCTGAAGTGGGGAGCCTGCTAGTCATTAAGAGAGAGCTATTGCTAGTCGGGCGGTATAAAAGTCTAATAAATAATAATAATAATAATAATTCTTGCATGATTTAGAACCCAAATTTTGCAGTTCTAAATCTCCATGAGTAGAGGAGACTCCCTGCTTCTTCAGACATCACCCTTCAACTTGTGGGGAGCAATGGGATGCAGACAGGATGGATATAGGCCTGCTGCTAGTAGCATCCTGCAAATCATGTTTGTTAAGTCAGGAGCCAGCTGCAGAGGCATGCCCTTGCTCGGCCCTTCTTTTTCTTGTCTTTGTTGACCACAGCAAAGAAGCTGCGCACCAAACATAATGAATGATAACTTAGACCTATTTGAAACGATGGTTTTGAATTCTGATATATGTAGGAACTATAACGAGCATTAACCAGGGTTAGTGCCGAAGTACAATCCAACTCCAAATCATGATTAATTCCTACAAGGAAAGCTGTGATGGTGGTGGTGGGATTCATTATGGAGAGGGGGGCATTGTGGGCGATGTAAGAGACAACATACTTTCTGAAAGCTGACTTCTAATTTGCAAACTTTGCAAAACTTTAGAGTGGGGTAGTATTACATTTGCATTGGATCTGAGTAAAGTATTTGGTGTTTGGTTTACCCTTTCCCATCTATAACGTCTTCCAGCTTTAGGGTTGTCTTTATCAGGGTGACCCAATGATATGACACTTAGGGCCTTATCCTAATATATATATATATATTCTCTGTTTACAGAAGAAATCTAGGGCATGATCCAGCTCTGTAGGTCACCCAAAGTTTAGTAGTTTGCATTTCTATGCAAACATACACAGGCATGAGTCTCATTGAAGCCAAAGGGACTTACTTCCAAGCAAACGTGTTTAGTTCAGGGTCTTTGCCTTATTGACTTGAAAAATGGAAATGGACTGCCTTCAAGTTGATACCGACTTATGGCGACCCTATGAATAGGGTTTTCATGGTAAGCGTTATTCAGAGGGGGTTTACCATTGCCTCCGAGGCTAGTCCTCCCCAGCTGGTTAGGGCCTGCTCAGTTTGCCACAGCTGCACAAGCCAGCCCCTTCCTTGTCCGCAACTGCCAGCTAGGGGGCAGCTGGGCTCCTTGGGACTATGCAGCTTGCCCACAGCTGCACAGGTGGCAGGGCACGTAACCCCTGAGCCACTCACTGTGGGGGTGATCTTTAGCTGGCCCTTTACACCCAGGAGACACGAGCGGGGATTTGAACTCACAGACTCTGGACTCTCAGCCAGGCTCTCCTCCCCACTGTTATTGATTCGAACAGAATGCTAAAAAATAAAGTCCTATTTTTATGCCTCATAATATTTATTTTTACTTGTAAACTGCCCAATGAACCTCTTATTGAGCAGTTTATAAATAAATTTTGTAAATAAATAAATACAACAAACTCCCCTTGAAATCAACACACTTGTCCTAAAGTTCAGTAGGATTATGCCCATAAGTTTTACAATCACATTTACAGAAGCATATAGGGAAAGGTCCATGTTCATCCTAATCCTACAGGGTTGTATCTTGCTGAATCATACTCAAAACAGATCCATTGAAATCAATGGGGAAGTTATTCTGTTCTATTGATTTCAATGGGTCGTCTCTAAATATGAGTTTAATAAAACCCATACATTTTAATTTGAAAGCTGTGTCCCCCTTTGTGGGACATCCCCAAGTAAATGTGTATAGGATTGCTGCCATAATTAGGTAGTGAGTTTATGACGACTCATCTCCAGGCAAAAATCTTACTGCAAAAATAATTCTGAAACACGCATCTTAAGCTTAAACATATCTACATGGGAATAGGCCAATTTGTACAACCAGGATATGGTTGACAGCATCCTCCAGATTCTTATTTCACTCTCAATAGAGAACATGGCTGGATCTACACGTGCAGCAGAGTGAAATGGAAGAATTCTGAGGTGGCAGAATAGAAAGTAACATTACAGATGGCGGGAGGGAGTGTAATTTTGAATGCTTCCCCTTGTGGCTCTTTGCTGCAACAGCCTAACACAGCTATCCCTCTGGAATTCATGTCCATGTTAGAAGGAAAAACTCTCTGTAAGGAGAAAACTAAACAGCAGGCTGAAAGGTTGTAGCCCAGTGTTTGCCCCCATTATACTGGTTTTCTACTTGCAAGGAGTTATTTTTGTTTTGTTTTAAGTATGAGCAAACCCTGCAGTCTGAAAGTGATGCAATCCATTCTTCAAGATCAGGGCTCTTTACATTCTGGTGTGCAGAGATCCAGCCTGTTACTGCTCCTGTGGGATAAGCTGTATATTACTGAACCATAGCACTGAGCTTACATACTGTGTAGGCACACTTACAAAATCTGTTTAGAAAACTGCTTTTCTTTTTCCTTGCAGCTGAGAGAACAGCACCACAGGTAAATGATCTCCTTGTACTGTGAGCTTTGGAAAGGAGAAATAGGCCAGAGACCTTGTACAATGGCCTACACTGGGTATTTATGCATCATGGAACCAAAACATTTTTTTTTGTGGGGGTGTGTGGAGTTCTCACATTCTGAATTTGAATGTGGATAGGTGGAAACCTAAGGGCCGCAAAGTATCAATGCTGACTTCTAAATTTTCAGCTTGAGAGCTTGATTTAAGCTTTCAGGAGTTTGTATTAGCTAATTCATACTTTGTTGAAGAAGGACATTAGTGTTCATACATTCCGTTGATAAACCAGTAGCATAAGGGGAAAAAAAACCCTTTCAAGCATCGTTGGTTTTGTAGCCCCACCGCTCCTCCTTTAAACACACCCATTTAGCCCCCCCCATTGGCCATGCCTTTTCTTTAAGCAATAAAGTGTCATGTATAATGATATAATTAAATCCCAATGTGAACCGGCCCCAGGTTTTAGGGGTTGCTGGCTAACTCCAGGCACTCTTGGATTACACTGATTTTCTAGATCTATCTCAGTAGGCTTTCAGGCCTGAATTTGGAATAGAAACTGCCTTTGTCATCTTGTGGGATATCCTTTACCCTGGGAGACGGGGAAAGTAGACCTGTTGATTCTTTTGGACCTTTCATCGGTTTCTGTATCAGGAGGTTCTTCCAGACTCTGTAGGAGGTATTGCTCTGCTATGGTTCTGCTCTTAGAATGACCAATTCCAGCAGACAGATATGTGGGCTTTCTGCTGAACCCATCATAGTTATGCTTTGAAGTCCTACAGGGTTCTATTATTTATTTGATTTATATCAAATAAATCAAATTCTGTCCTCCATGCTGTTTAACAGCTACCTGAAACCACTGGAAGAAGATGTCATCCAAAGATTTGGACTGAGTTGTCACCAAGATACAGATGACAGTGTTCTCTCCCTCATTTTTCACTAAACTCAGGTGAGGCACTCGGTGTACTATATCAGTGCCTAAATCCAGTAAGGGATTGAGTGACGGCCACTGAAGCTTAATCCAGACAAGATTGAGGGATTGTTAGTAGGTGGCATTCAACCTGTTCAGGAGGGGTTTGTTATTCCTCCTAAAGCAGAGTAAGGGAACCTGTCCCCCTCCAGGGACTACAACTCCCATCATCGCTGTGCTGAGGCTGATGGCAACTGGAAAGCGACAGGTTCTCCAATCCTGCCCCCCAAAAGTCAGGGGCGCAGTCTGGGGGTGCTTATTAATCCTGCAGTATGATTAGAGGCATGAGCGGCCTCCAAGCACATTTCAGCAGCTTAGCCTGATACTCCAATTGTGGTTTACCTGGACAGAGATAGACTTGTTTCTGTTATCCATGCTCTGGGAATCTCTCATTAGGATTTGTGCAATGCATTGTATGCGGGGCTTTATTTGAAAACAGTCCAGAAACTTCCATTAGTCTAGAAGAGGGCTGTATGACTAGATGATTTGGGGATCATATTATGCCCATGCATTGTCATCTACACTGGCCTCCAGTCTGTTTTCAGGCCCAGATCAAAGTACTGGTTTTGAGTTTTAAAGCGTTTAGCTTGATTTGTTACTTGAAGGATTTTCTCCTTCCATATATGGCTAGCCGAACCTCTAGCTGTGGTGGGTGGCTCTGCGGGAGGAGTCCTTTCTGGTGGGAATGCACTGGCTGTGAAATGGTCTCTTACAGATGCTCACTGGGTGCCAACTTTGTGGTCTTTTTGGTGTCAGGTGAAGAGCTGTTTATTGCTCCTGGGGTTTTGTTAAACTGATCTTACTATTTACTTCCAGAATTTTTATGCTGTACCGTAATCTTTTAATGGGTTATAGTTGTATAGTAATAGTGCATGCTTCCCAGAGAGCTTTCATATTGAACAGTGTGACAAAGATTGTAAATAAATAAAAAGCACATCTGAGCATATACAAAAGACACTCTTCGATTTTTCAAAGGGTAAGGCTTCGATCCAGGTCCCATGCCAGAAATCCCAATACATGCTGGAGCACTTTGTTTAAAACATTAAGCACTCTCCCCCCTGCCCTTAACAGGATCCTGAGAACACATTTCAAATTATTGTTGACATATTAAAAGATTACAGCTCTCCTGTATCATTTCCCTCCTGCTACAGTTTGTTGGCCTGGCCACCTCAACTCCGTATGTTATCAAGGTGCACTATAAATACACAGTAGCTCTGCAAGCAAGCCCTGAGCTGCCTTACAGCAGCCTCCTGGAGAAAGTGTGCCAGAAGCTGGAGCTCTCACCACAGCACACAAGACTGAGGTAAGAGATGCTGCCTGGCATCACCGCCCATCTCTTACCGAGGAGAGGGATGCTTGTGGTCTCACTTGTGTCTGTCTGTTGTTCAGCTACCGGCCTACAGATGGCAAGGAGCTGGTGCTACTCAGCAAGGATAGCGTGATGAAGACCCTGTGGAGTCATGCCAAGGACAATTGTTTGACATTATGGTGCAGCAGTGAGCAGGTGGGTAAGACTGGAGCAGAAAGCAGCCCCTTTGCTGAATGTTCAGCTTCCATAAAAAAAAGAAGCAACCTTTAGCTGTTTTATTTATGTAGGCAGAGAAAAATGTGCAGGCAGTTTTCTGTTCCGTTAGACAGAAAGCTTCCTCCTTTCTATGATCTGGCCAATGAGGGCACTGACAACAGGATAATTGATAAGCACTTTAACACTTAATATATATATATATTTAAAAGTTGTAACATTGACTTTAAATGAAGCATTAGACTACTTAAATTTAGCTTGTTACTGTTTTGCACTGACTTTTGAGGACATTAAATGTTCACAGGGGTCACCAACATCCACATCTCTACCTTTACTTAAAATTTTATTTCTGGCCACCATATGGGTGGAAAAATATTTGAAGATATCCAGGTCTCTTGATTGTGTGGACAGAGCTTCTGAACACCAGCATAGCTTTCACTTATGTTCCTCTAACTGTGCTCACAGTAGTGTGTGCCAACTTTGATCTAAGAGGCCTGGGTTCAAATCAAAGGAAGCTCACCGCATGGTCATGGGCAACACATATCTCAGTCTAATCTCTTTCACAGGGTTGTGGCAAAGAGAAAAAAAGATAATAAACCTGCTTACACCACCTGCAGGATAAATTTGCAATGAAAATAACCTTTGCTTACCTCTTGCCTTGCTTACCACCACCCTGCCCTCATTTGAAAAATGCACCCAATCTATTTTATTAAAACTCAGATTAGCAGTTCAGCATGCAAAATATATGCATAAAAACTACATACACACATAGAGGTTCAGGTCCAAAACTGCTGAATGGGCATGCCCAATGATTTTTTTTTTCTTGTTTGATCGGCAGATATTTTTAAAAATCCCCTTGGTTTCAAAAGAAATCACCATCTGGTATGGCATCTGGTATACCATCTGGTATGGCAGGAAGTTGCCGTTTGATAAAACACAAGCTGAAAGCTGCCTTGAACTTCCACAGTTAGCTGCACAGTTCTTTGGATCCCAGCCATCAGCAAAAAATATACCACTGTTTATTTAAGCAGAAGTTTTACATTTTCTTGAAAAGCATTTGGATTTCTAGGGTACAGAACAGTCCTGGATACAAGTCTCAGGAGATTTGTAAAGCCCTTACTAAAAATGTGTTCCAATCTAGCAAGCCGTCCTGGAATATTCTAGACTTTTTGTGTGTAATAAAAGGGTGTATCTTGTATTTATGAAAATGCTTTGCAACTCTATCAGTTGCTTTGTTCTAGTTACCAATGGCTAGATTGTCCTGGATGGTGGAGGAAGCATTGGTTTTCCTGGCTTGAGAACAGAGTGGTGGGCACGGCACTGATTTATTTTAACCCCCAAATCCATATTAGGGCAATATCCTAATAGACCTATGAGGAAAGACTGAAAGAACTGGGCATGTTTAGCCTTAAGAGAAAACTGAGGGAGATATGATAGCACTCTTCAAGTACTTGAAAGGTTGTTACACTGAGGAGGGACAGGATCTCAATCATCCCAGAGTGCAGGACACAGAATAACGAGCTCAAGTTACAGGAAGCCAGATTTCAGCTGAATGTCAGGGGAAACTTCCTGTTACAGCAGTACGACAATGGAACCAATTACCTAGGGAAGTGGTGGGCTCTCCAACACTGGAGGCATTCAAGAGACAGCTGGACAGCCACCCATAGGGTATGCTTTAATTTGGATTCCTGCACTGAGCCGGGGGTTGGACTCAATGGCCTTATAGGCCCCTTCCAAGTCTACTATTCTTTGATTCTATGGTACCTTTATTTAACCAAACAAAATGTCAGAAGAGTTCTGAGAAACTCAAAAGCTTGGATAACTAAAGCTGGATTGGCGTAATAAAGGTATTGTCCTAATAGGGATTTTTGAATTTTTCTTATGGGCTGACACAGCTTTTACTTAAATGTTATTACAACTGCATGTTGGTAACACTATTGAAGTTTCTGTTGTTTTCTATTATCCATGCTCCAGTCTACGCTGTGTCTGATTCAAACCTAGTCAGAGAATAAATGGAATATGGCAAAAGAGACCACCCAGTCTGCTAGCATCAGTAAGTGTGAACCTAGAGAGGTTTAGAGCCCCACATTTTGCACAGCGAGGAACTAGATGGCAAGAGTGGTAGACGTGACATGCAGAGCTGTCAGTTGCTTCTTTGCGACTTTCGCCTCTTTACATCAGTTTTCACACACAAGTCGTCTTTTACTTGCCAGTACAACAAAGGCTAAGATGAGATATATGGATGGTTGTATGTGCTTGGGAGGTGGGGTACAAGTAGTAAATAAAATTAAAAGTAGACCTGCATTGCTATAGCATATACTGAAATGGGTTTGCGGGTTAGAAGTAACAAGTTCTCTCCACTTCCGCCTTACACTGTAAAATTAATTTTGGGGTGGCGGCGTTAAAGCTGGCTTATATCATTGTTTAAACGTTCCATGGAAACAGATGCTCTATTTTATTTAGACCAGTAATCCCCAAACTACATGCATGTCAAGATAAAATTAATTAGAGGCTCTTCTGAGACTCCAGTTCCCACACACAGATTCCTGGTGAATTTTTGCATAGTTCACTGTTCTGGCCTTGTTTCTTTCCCCGTCAGCTTCAGCTGCAGGTGGGTATTCTGCTGCATGCACCTTTCAGTTGCTCATGATACTTATTGACATGCTCAAAACAGAGTCACGGCTCCTTTGATAGGAGATAGTTTTGTCTTGCCCATTGTAAACACAACTCTTTCTGCTTTGAAGACTGGTGCGCCTTCCATTTTAATTCTGGAGGAATGTGTGCCTCAGACCAGGGCTGCCGAGAGTTGGTTTGGGCCTTGCCAAACTTTTTTTTTCGGGCTTCCCAGCAAGGGTGGACTGGCTAAAAATCTTTACACTTCAATCTTTTATATCAATATTTTCTTTGAAATTTACCGATTTTACAATGGATGTCAAAAACAACAGACAAATAATATTACAAAGACAAAAACATATGCAACATAGTCAGGCCCTGGGCCCCCTTCTGGACCACAGTAATTTATACCAACTTCCCCCCCTCCCCCATCGGCCCTGCCTCAGACACCAGAAGTTTCCAAACCTTTTTCCCTAACCCCTCTACAGAAGTTCAGGACTCTGCTATGCTTCAACCAACATATGTGATATATGTGTGAACACCTGAGAAAGGAGGGGTCAGGAAGGAGGATGCCTCTTACGGGAGGCCTAATACTGGCTTTGAAGTTGACTTGATTTCCATTCATCCTGACAAAGATTTTCGAGTTTGGTTAACTGAAAATCTTACTAGGTATTTGTAAGATACATCAACATTAAATCTGATAGGTATTCACTAATAGGCAAAAAACCTTGCCGTTTAGGAACATACCTATAGCCCACAGATATTTCTATCAAACTTTAAAAAGCAGGGAAATTGGGCAGCTATAGTGAATGCACCAGGGGAGCAGAAGACCTGACCTCCTGTCTGAGATATTGTACTGCCCTACAAATTTGTAAAAATGCAAACACAATTTGGGTTTGTCTTTCACAGTCCTTCTGTGTAGATTCTTCGAAGAATTTGGTAACATGTGCCTCTGAGCATATAGTGAGTGGTGGCAACACCTGCCATCTCTAAAGATGGAGAATTACATTTTTGTGTTTGTTGGTGTTTACTTTGCTTCCTTTCTGTGTTACTACTGTTTCTACAGAGACTCTAACCTAGAAAATTATATTTCTCTCATTATTCATCCTAGAAATCTGTGTCAAATTTATTTTTTATTAACTTCAAAGCCTTTTTATTGGTTAATGTCATATGATGGTGAAGACAGCCTTTTGTGTTTCAAACTGGAGGTTTGGCTCTATTTCTATTTTGGAAGCATTAACAGTTGAATCTGAAACTGCAGTTTGATGTAAAATCAGATGGATTACAATATGTTGCTACTTAAGCAATGACCCTAGCTGTTGGAGAAAACAAACTTGGCCTGCCCAAGATGCATGTTTTCAGCCTACTATGCTTAAACTACTCCACTTAAGGAAAGGTGGGCGTGGTCAATTAAAATCATAGAGCACACCTACAACGTTGCTAGAATATATTTCACCTCTCACTGTTTTATCTTGTGCAAACTAAGACACTCCTCATGGCCATTGGAAACTATTCTGCAGGTCAGTCCATTATTCCACAATTGTTTTTGGAGGATTTTTTTTTACTGTTGCAAAGTGTTGCTGTACTTCACATATTCACAGAAACAAGCAAAAGAAAACGATTTACTATAGGAAACTTCACTAAAATTGCAAAGTAAATCAAATATATTTAAAGTGACTATCTGAACTATATAGTTTTAATATTGTTGCTTCCTCCCTGCTAAAACAAGATCAGCACGTCTTGTTTCTGTTATTTGGGCTGACTCCAGGTGTTGCCACCACTCATCATAGAGGCACATGTTACCAAATTCTGCCAAGCTACACAGGAAGTGGATTGGACTGTGAAAGACCAACCCAAATTTTGTTTGCATTTTTACAAATGTGTAGGGCAATACGATATCTCAGAGAGGAGGAGAGGTCTCCTGCTCCCCTGGTGCATTCACTACAGCTGCCTAATTTCCCTGCTTTTAAAAGTTTGATAGAAATATGTGTTGGCTATAGGTACGTTTTTAAACCGCAAGGTTTTTTGCCTATTAGTGAATTTCTTTGCTTTTTAATCTGGGAGGTAAGAAATGGGATCCTGTGCAAGTTTGCTGAGAATGGATTGATCATTTGCATGCCTATTGAGTTCAGTGGGATTTACTCCCATGTAATCATGCTTAGGATAGGTGAAACTGACCATAGGGGATGGGGAGGGGAGCAGGCAGGAGGGGGAGAAGGACAGCCAGTTTAATCATTTGCATGTTGATTGAATGCAGTGGGATTTACTCCTGTGCAATCATGCTTAGGATAGCTAAAACTGACCATGGGGAGGGAGACCTGGAGTGGACAGAGGAGAAGGAAGAGGGGAGGGGAGGAAAAAGGGAGAGGAGAGGGTAAGGAGGGGAAAGGCAGGTCTGATCATTTGCGTGCTTATTGAGTTCAGTGGGATTTGCTCCTGTGCAATCATGGCTAGGATAGTTAAAACTGACCATGGGGGAGGAGCAGGGGAAGGGGACAGGAGAGGGAAGGAGGAAGGGGGAGAGAGGAGCAGAAGGAGGAGGAAGGGGATTGGAAGTGGAGAGGTAAAGGAAGGGGAGGGAAGGGGCAAAAGGGAGGTGATGGGAGGGAGGAGGAGGGGAGGGCAGGTTTGATCATTTGTATGCCTATTGAGTTCACTGGGATTTAATCCCATGCAATCATGCTTAAGATAGGTAAAACTGACCTGGGGGAGGGGCAGGAAGGGGAGGAGATTGGATGGGTGGGCACTGGGCAGAGGGGAAGCCCCTTTCCTTTCCAAAAGGAAAACATTGTAAACAGTATTTTTTTACCTTTTAAACTACAGAAGATGAAGGTCATAGTATGGGGCAAGGTCAGTAATAGGATTACAGGTACTCTGTGAACATGGATTATTTTTAATTAATTTCAAGAAATTATGAGAACTCTGACAGAAAGAAGTCCAAAAGGGCTCTGGTTTCTCTCTCTCTTTTTTTACTTGTTGAACTCTTGATTCTGGCTGTTTTGTGTATCACCATTAAAACCTAGAGGGTTGTTAAGCAAGCGTTTCTGAGTTCAGGACTATAAGTTTTGTAAGGTTTTGTTTTGAAATGAGCTTATGGGAAGCCTCAGAATGGCATGGGGGTATTTTCAATTTAACATTGCGGAATGCGAAAATTCCATGCTGACTATAGTATACAGCCACTCTTGTGGCTGTATAATAAAGAATGCGCAGTTTGGAAAAATGCATTGCTAATTAAGAAAATAGCAAGAGACATATTTAAGCTGGCTGTTTCTTACATCAGGTAGGCAAAGATGATCGAAGCATGGAAGATGGCAAGAAGGCTCATCAGAAGATACTAAAACAGACAGAAGCAAAACAGGTTGTAGCACGGTACACTTATGAAGCCAGCCAGCCAGAGGACTTGGAATTCCAACAGGGGCAGACAATACTTGTTCTGGCTAAAGGTAATTTAATCCTACATCACAGAACCTTATTAAGCATACATGGGAGGTGACCATCTTAGGCAGTTTCTTCCTTTTAGGGGTCTTTGCACAAGTTGCCATAGCGCCATCCACTGCTAATTCAAGTATACAAGTTCATTTTAATGACCAATCAACTCTAACCTATAATTTGGTGCAGACTTTGTTTTTCATTCAAGAGTTTGAACATGCAGTACTTGAAGGCCACGTCCTGTATCTTTTTAATTTAACTTGTTTTGTAACTTAAAGCATTAAGTTTCTAAGAACCATATACAAAAGCCGTTCTTTAGGGCCAAGAACCACAGCTTCCTCCTTCCAGAAAGTGTTACTAGTAACTCTTTTTAACCAATGTTTGCTGCTAGTTCTTTTAACTTTTTCATAGCCCCACCAGTCCTCTTTTCCTCACTCTAGTCTAGCCTCTCATCCTGGTGCCCTCCAGATTACAACTCCCATAATCTCTGGCCGTTGGCCATGGTGGCTGGGGCTCATGGGAGTCCAAAAATACCAGGAGGGCACTGTCTGTGGCTGCTATTGCCTTTTCCTTCTGGGGTTGATCTCCTCCTTAAGTTTCCTTGGACCCAGATGCAACCTGGAGGTCCTGCTTCCTGCTTTAAACATTCTGAGACAGAAAGAGAACACTCTATTCCTCCTGCTCTGATTCCCTACTGGTCAATCTCACCTCTGTGCTGTAGCACAGACCCAATGATCATGCTTGTTCCAGAAAGTAAAGAAAGAAGGTAAGCACAAAATTCAGCGGAGGGAAGGGCAGAAAGTACAGCAGCTGCATTCTCGCTTGCTGCCTCAGAATCTTTAAAGCAGTGATGCAAACCATGTCCCTCTAGGTACTGTTGAACTCCAACTTTCATCAGCCCCACACAGCGTAGCCAATACTGAAGGATGGCGGGAGTTGTAATTCAGCAACATCTGGAGGGCCACAGGGTGTTCATCCCTGCTTTACCATGACAGGCATGATTGCTAGGCAATAACCATGGCGGAGACGCCAGCTGCCTCTTGTTAGGAATCATATTTGAACTACTGCATTTGCAGTCCCACAGCTATAAGGTACACTTCCAACATTTATTGGAGAATTCAATTATCACTTTATAAAACTTGCCCACATTTCCCAATTCAATGGCATTTTGTAGGCTGGGAAACCATCTCAGCTTCTATCAGCAGTAGCAGCAAAGAAAACTTTGGCTTCCACTGGTAGGAAATAAACCTGTGTTAAAACTCTATATTCTGTTTTGACCTTTGGCACCTTATCATACAAACCAAACAGGAGAGTTGAGGAATCAACAAGTAGTTTAGTAGCATGTAGCTGTGACATTTGCCCAAGGTAGAGACAAGTATGACAGCTTCACAGGTCAATGGGAAGGGAAAATTGCATCGTGTTGTGGAATACAGCCTACATGACAGTTCGACCATCCTGTGTCCATCCTCTTTGGATATCAGACACACTGGCAGACTAGAGCTCAGGCTAAGAACCCTAAACAAGATAAGTAGGAAAAGAATAATATACACCATGTTTTGTTGCTCAGTATATTTTCTGCTCCATATAAAATAATTGTTAAATTGGCATCTTAGTTTCACAATTCCAAAGTAGAATATTTACCTAACAAAAACCTCTCTGCCTGGATAATTCTGTGTACCATCATATTCTCCACGCATAGAGAATTTAAAAGGGACAGTTCAAAGACTGTTTTGATAAGGACGTCATCTGAGAACCAGACAAGAGAATCCATAACAGGAGTGCAAAGTACAAAAACAAGCAAACAAATCCCAAGGTACCCATCCTCAGAGGTTTTCCCCAATGTCTTACTGAAGGGACCCACCAATTAGCACCATTCACTGCTCTGGAAGACTTCTGAGAGTCATTTCATGTATTATAGGAAGAGACAGGTCCCTACCTTTTTGGTGTATCAGCTATTTCTTCTCAGTAAGACTTGCAGGGGAAACAGCCTGGGGTTGCTTCATTATGTTTACACATATCTGGCTCCTTAGTCTCTGTAACAATCCAAAGATCCCACCCCCCCAAACATCATTTTTCCAACCTCACTCTGAATTCTCACCCAAGTGTAAGAGTGCAAGCTTGGCACTGGAAGATCCAAAGAATTTCCAAAAGGGATTTACTCAACCTAGAATGGCATTTTCAGCAGCACAGCTTCAGAGAGACCAAATACTTCCTTTCTAGAAATAATCACGGCTGAGAGGCAGTGCTTTCAAGAGTTATGGATGTAGCAATGTTAACGAATGATGATCTATCCCAGCCTTTCCCAACCGGTGTGCCTCCAGATGTTGTTGGACCACAACTCCCATAAGCCTCAGCCACTGGCAATGCTGGCTGAGGCTGATGGGAGTTGTGGTCCAACAACATCTGGTAGCACACTGGTTGGGAAAGGCTGATCTATCCCTACGAATGTATCTATCCCTATTTAAATGTTCAAAAAGACACAACATTCTCCTTTGTCTTTTATGAATATCAAGAATTTAACTGCTTCTAATTTCTTCCCAGTTCTTGTTCTGACCCTGAAATGAAAGTATCATGGAAGTATCTAGATGCAAAAGTGGTCAGGGCCTCTGTACCTTCAGGAGTTGTGCAGCAGGAGGAATTTCTGGTAAGCACAGCTTGTCATGTAGGGATAAGAGCAGCTGTACCTGTCAAAATTCCCTCTGCTACACAGCTATGAAAGAGACAGGAGCCCCATTCTTCTTTACATCTGGTCACACTACTCATAGGTCTTCCGTTTCTAGTTTGTTTTATTACATGCCGCAGCATAATCTTTTCCTGATCCTGACCAATTAATGAATTACCTCCATGACTTAAACATGATTCTAATATTTATTCATCTTTTAGTGAATGATGAATGGTTGGAAGGAGAGTGCAATGGAAAAGTTGGCATTTTCCCCAAAGCTTTTGTTGAAGAAGACAGCAGTCAAGATCCTCAGTCTCTTTCTGCAGCATAACAAGATCAAAACCCCACAAAGAACTGAGGGGAACCTGATGTAGTCCCCCCCCCTCCAACTCATTTCATTACACTGAAGACATTCTATCCATGTTCAATGAATCCTTTGGGAATTAGTTTATTTTACTTTTTGGATGTTCTGATCTGCTTAAATCAATACCCCTTGAAGTCCACATTTTTTAACCTGTCTCCAAGCTTCAGCATGAGTGAATTCAGTTATGTGAAATAACTGAAATTTCTATGATCAGTCATGATAGCAGCAGTAGTAGACAAGGTTGTACATTTGTTTCTGGTACTATGTGAGATTAAGGGCTAGCATTATCAGGTCACAATCAAGAGAACATGCACGTAGCTTTAAGATTCCCTAAGATGAGTTGCCCTTTGCTTCTCCAGTCTGTTCTGCATTCTCTTGCTGTAAATAAGGGCAGATGATGGGTCATCATGAAGGAAAAGGGGCTAGGAGAAGTTCAGCCTTCTTATCTCCCTCAGCAGAAGGGAAAGTTTAAGAAGTGTATCTGTGGTCTCCAGGATACAACCTGGGAATCATAGCTAATAGACTTGAAAGACTAACTGGTTTGCGAGACCTCAGTTTCCAGCAGGTGACTGATTATCTAAGTAGTTCAGTTGCTTTGTAATGTTTTATGAGAACAAAATATACCTTTTGAAATGCTGATGAAATTCTTGAAAGGCAATAGAACTTTCAATAAATTTTAGTTTTTTGCGGTTTCCACATAAAAGCTGCAGTTTTATTTTATTGTAATGGAAAGAGGCACATTAAACAATTTTATTGTCATGGTTTTTTGACATGCTTTTTTCCATTACCACTCAGACTTACATAAACCATGAAAGGACTAGCAACTCCACCCCAGTTTCAAAGGTTTTAGGCAGCCAAACCCTCAATATTTATAGTATCCAAGTTCTGGAGAACTATTTAGTAATGTGTATGCCCCTCTAGCATTTTGTCATCACCAGTTCTTCTTTCATATTCTGTTAACTAAAATCATGCAAGAGATGATCTTTGACTTGGCATGGGATGCAGCTTAGTCTACTTTGCTTTGTTCACACCTATATGGTTAAACCCCGGTGAGAATTTGTATGACTCCATAAACCCCTTTCACTCCTGAGCACAGGAAGTTGTCATAACTCCGTTTCCTCTTCTGAAAAGAAAAAAAAATCAATAGAGTTTCATTAATCGCAGCTCAATGATTAAAGAAGATGTTACTACACAAGGCTGGCTGTAGAGAACATGGTTTAATTAAAGGCAAAGCTGAGTTCAGCAGCTGCAGGTCTCGCACAGACAAACAAAAAACAGAAAAGCAGCTTACGACACAAACCAGTTTTCTCTGCTGGGGTTCCCCTTCCCTTGAGGCTCCTGACATAGCAGGGTGTGTGTGTGTGTGTGTGTTGTGGGTGGGGGGGAGAGAGGGAGGAAAGGGAGCCCTGCTCAAAAGATTAAGAAAAAACATTCCAAACACCAGACATCTCATGCAGAAATGGAAGCCTATGGGCTGGGACTCTGGCACTGCTGAGTCAGATGGTGAACCTGATTAGGTTGCCTAGGGTGCAAGAATCAGTGGTGGTTTGAACACTGGAATGTTGCAGCTGCCTTGGTGCACAGCTCAATCACACAAACTGGCAGAAAAGGGTGGGATGGAAGTGGGGACAGGGAGTCAAGCAGAGGGCCTCAGTTTAAGATTACAACTACGGCAGGAACTTAATCCTTGAGACTTGCTTGTCTTGGAGGAACATCTTTTAGAAATGCAATGCAGAGCAGCAACACTGCTAGCATGTGGAGGCATAGGAGGTCCAACTGCTATCCTAGAGAGAGCACTATGCATATAGCGTCCCTTTATATCAAGTCTATCTGCAGCTGCTTCACGACTCCAACGTCACTTGTAGACCCTGGATGTGCTTTGCTCTGCAGCCGTTTCCCAGCTCACAGACCTTGAACTGACACACGCACGCACACACACACACTCCTGCAACTGCAGCAGTTTATAATATTTAAATTGTTTCCATAACTACCCTGGGAAACAAAAAGAAATGCTGTCCTTTTGTCCTATGCAAGAAGAGTTGCAGTCTTCCTTCTGCTCAATAAATATCAAGAAGAACCCTTTACCCCATTCTGCACCCTTGCAGGAGCAAGTGGGACGACTGGCTTCTGTGCGTGGGTTCCATGTGACGTGTCCTCTGTTGCCTTGAACTTCCATTCCAAAAACTGAAACCTTGGGGCTACAGGTGCGTGTGAGCCTTTGGAATGGGCATACACCTATAGGGAGAGGGACTGCACACGTCATCCTGTCCAGACTTAACTCCTTTACTCCCCATTATCCTGCTAGGACTCTGTGGGATGCTGTATATGAATAACAAAAGTACAAGCAACCAGCACGGAAAGGAAAGGGAGGGACGAAAGGCGGTCGGGGGGAAAAAAGACACAAAGCTTTTTACCTACCTACATAAAGGAGTCAGGCTGTGAATGCACAGACCAGCTTGACATTTCATGAGGCTGGTCACTACACTATCATAAAATGTACAGGAATCTGAACCATTTAACTTAAAACCCCATAGCAGTGGCTTGCGTGCCCTAACAGAGAGGCCTGCAATGGCCACTGCACTTCAGTACTGGAATCTAACCCATTCAGGGTTATCCAGAGACAGCCTTTGAGAAAAACATGGAAGTGGTGCTGGAGGGAGCAGATTCTCCTTCACGAAACTCCTTATCTAACCCAGGCGAGAGAGGGACTAGCTCTCCACCCAATCGACCACCACCCACCTCTGGCTGGACCAGTGACTGGAGGAGTTGCTACACACTGACTACAAAAGCATATCTGTGTATGGAAGGATTCAGTGTGACCTTACTACTGAGAGTAATAATTAGAAATTTAGATGTTCAGGAATAAATCTCAGCTACATTCTCAGTCAGCAAAGCTATCGGTAATAGATTCCTATTGGTTTCCCCAAAATTGAGGAGAAGGATTGAGAAGTTCTCAGTGGCTTCTCCCAACTGCTCTTCATTCTCAGCTTTTTATTTTCCCACGTGGCTGGGGACATGCACGATGGAGAAGGTGAGAGGCGGTGATTTCAGGTTACCGTGAGACAAACAGCAGTCCCTCTCTCCCTCCAGAGGGCCCTGAAGGGATGGGAGAGTTCCTGGTGTTGGTTTTCTGTTGCACTGCAGACATTTTCGTGCACACTCAGTGGGTTGGTGGAGCACTTACGCCCTCCTGACGGCAAGGAACAGAAGAGAGGGCTGCCACGCACACAGGACTGTGTGAGACAGTCCTGCAAACCCAACATGCCATGATGTATGGAGCTTCCGGTTGCAAAGGTTGCCACCCTCTCATATTCTCAGTGTGGTGGATTCATGGCACCTTGCCCGCGTTGCTGCTTTTGCTTCTGTTGCATCAACAGCTGCTCCAGGGCAGAAGGTCCAGGATGCATCATAGTACTGGACCAGATAGACTAGAAAAAAACCCAAACACCCAATAATGTGAAATCGGAAGCAGAAAAAGATTAACTAACTATTTCAAAGCATTGAACATCCTATCCTCTCACCAGAGCTTGGAAGATTACTTTTTAAAAGTAATAAATTACAGTTGCAGTTACATGGCCCAAAAAGTAGTAATTACCCTTACAATCACAATTGCTCTGAAAGTAACGGATTACTTTGCTTTTTCTCAAAAGTAATCACTACAATTACATTTCAGTTACTTAAAAAAACACGCCTACATGGTGCTGGCCTTGGCTGCTGCTTATCTAAGTAGCCTAAAACAACATTAAAAATAAACACACACATACAGAGGTAGTAGAATAATTCTTTTTATCCATAAGATAGCAGTGGTGGTCTCTCCCGCTGGTAAGGGAGGTGGGGAGGGACACAGAGGCCACTACTCAGATCTTTGCATGTCAAACCAAGTGCAACCCCCCCCTCAGCCAGCCAGCATAATCTCTCTCACTTAACCACCTCCCAGACCCTGCCCTGCCACCAACTAAGGGACACTCACCCAAGCAAACATTTTCCCAAGATGCAAAAAAGTTGAAATACTGCAAATGCAGCACAGTAGCCAGAGAGGGTGGTGGAGGCCACTTTGTGTGCCAAGTGCAAACACAGTATTCACACACACAAACACACACACATACGTTGTCATCTTTCACCTCCACAGTCCTTTAACTCCATTCTGCTGCTGCCTTCTCCTCCTCCTTTATCCATGTTCTTGCCCTCCAGATCCTTTTCCCCTCCACTCCATTCTTCACCATCACCATCCATTTTTTAAAACAATTGTTTTCTCCACTCCACCCCGTCTCACTCTCCACCTGCTCCCTCGTCGCCTCCCACCCACCCACAGAGCATGAGGGAAGAGCGATGCTGCACAGAAGCCCAGTTTGAGGCACATGATTTTCATCCCCAAATCAGAGGAGCAGACGACTTCCCCTGCTTCCCCCCCCCACAAACAAGTAATGCCCCAAAGTATTGCTGGAAACATTGCAATTACTCCACAGAAGTAATAAAATTACTATTACAATCAAAATGTGAAGGAATTACCCACTCGTTCCTCAAAAAAGTAACGAACTACAAGTAATTAGTTACTTGTAACTAATTACTTCCAAGCTCTGCCTCTCACCACCCCTGTTTTTACAGCATGGTAACAATAGGCAACTGGTTGCCCAGGGGGCTCAGGTGAGTCCCTAGAGGCTTCCCATCTCCCTGTGTAGTCCCTATCCCAATCCTCACTTACTGTACAGCACCTGAACTGCTTTCACAAGCCAAAGTACAGGCAAAGAGCTCTTTAAATCCAAAGACACTTTGGTCAGAACCTCCCCTTTAAATTGTGTTGGCCAGCCCTGCTCTTCTGGGTAAACAACAGTGGAGACTTTGGCAGTTCCCTTTGCTTATTAAGGCCCTCAAGCCTTCTGCTTTTGCTTGTTAAGCCCCTCGGCTAATTTGAGTGAGCAACTGAGTTACATAATTAGAGGGGGGCTCTTCCCAAACTGATGCTGTTTACCCTCTGGAGAAATGGTTTAAGGAGCCCTCTGACGATGTTTACATGGGAGCATATCAGTGGGCAGAGCCAAAGTTGCAGGCCCTTCAGCTCTTGCTAAACTTAAAACAGAGCCCCTTAAAAACCAGGGCAATAACTTCTTCTATTTCAGGTGTTTAAGCTGTGAGTGTTGGTGTTTCTGTAACTAAAAGGCATCATCCATTCATATGTGAGGGAGGGGGAAGATATCAGTAGACTTGCAGAAATACTTTTTTTTTAAAGGGAGGGGCTCTGAAAAACAGCCCAATCAGAACTGAGCATGCTTAGCGACTATGGAATGCTGACTCTGTGGGGAGAGGGAGAGGAATTCAGCAAGTGAAACCCTGAACAGGGAGTACTCTACAGGGCAACATTTTGTTGCAAGTCCCACTAACTATTTTAAAAAGCAGTTAATAAAGAATTCCCCATAAATCATCACAAAATAATTGGAATTTTGTCTCAATAGCCTGTCCATGTAAAAACGATCAGGAAATCCATAAAACTTGTTGGATACTTAATCTAAATCTGTAATTAAGGCTTGATTGTCCATGTTTTAATAAACGACTTGTCCAGAATATAGTTCTTAGAGAAGAACACAAAGATGCCACTGAATACCAGTCACTAGGTAATAACAGTGGAGAGGGCTGTTGCACTCCTGCCTTGCTCGTGGGCTTCCCAGAGGGACATGGCTGGCCACTGTGGGAGAGAGGATGCTGGATTGGATGGGATATTTTAGCATGACCCAGCAGAGCTTATGTTCTCAATACGTTGCCAGCGGAAGGCACATTTGTATTGTTTTGTAGTAGAAAGTGAGACCAGCAAATCAAGTTTCCAAATTATTTTTGGACTGCTTTGTCTTGGTAAACCTACATATATCCTACCTTCAGGCTTTCCATAAGCACAGCTGACGAATCCTCTACAGATGGGCCATGGGCTGACCAGGTACCACTGGGAGTGCTGGTTGGGTGCCAGCTACTCTCTGAAGAGGAAGATGTTGCTGGGAGGTAGTCCAGGCCAAATCCTCCCATTGCTGAAAGAGAAAAAGGTCAACAAGCCAGTGATCCAGCAAACCACCAAAATTATACCTCCCGCTTGAACTTCCTGCTCACCTGGCTTATCAGTCTTCCATCGATCTGCGACCCTCCGATCCCTGTTGTCTGGAGTCCCAATGGGTCCAAAGTTGGAGAATGGAACTGAATTATGGTTGTGAGTTGGAGGTGAGCTTGGCAAGCTGCTTGGGTTAGAGGAATGAGGAGACTGGCTAGCTGGTGTTGAATGATCTATCAGAACAGAGGTTTAGAGAACAAGGTCAACACAATACCACAAGAAGTAAAGTTGGTATCTTTTAAAACACTTTCTTTGGCTTTGTTTTCTCATTGCTGTACTTAATGTTTACATGATAAAACAGGCAGCTGACACAACTGCGATCTCTGAATGGGCATCTGCCCAGTCTGACGTAAAAGTGTTCTGTGATTTTGGAACTTTCTAGAGCTAAAGCCTACAACTTGGAATTTATAGCCCGCCCCCTCAACAGAACAAAAAAAGTACTGATGCCATGCAATGAGGCAAATGTCAGCCTATTCACTGCTCTTCCTAGAAAATACAGCAAATAAATAAAAGAGGTGTGGGGAGCAAGGAAAGAGGGTGTGTGACTGCACAGAGGAGCAACAGAAGAAAGACAAACTAGTTAATGCCAGCCATGATCTGAAGTAATCAAATTCTATTATATGCCATATAAAAGAGTATTACCTGAACTGGCTGGAAGAGATGGAGACCATGGAGTACCTTCAAAGAGAGAGTAGAGTGAAGTCTCTTGATGGGCCACTGATGGAGCGACCTCTGTTTTTGTGCTGGCATTAAGGTTTTTCCCATAAACCTCATTGAACATGCTGTTTGGGTATCTTTCCTACAAGATCAAGAGACAGAGTTTAACTCTGATCCATAGACATCCAAAACATTACCACATTTAGCCAGTAAATACTTGTGTCTACCTGCTCTCAATGTCTAAATTGGGGAGGATATACCTTAACTGGCAAGCACATGTCTATAGCTTGCAGCAAATAGTATAGCTCTCATATCTAGGAAACACATCATTTTTATAAAAAGAGGACATTAACTGATATTGAAGACTCAGACCTATTTCTATATTTTACTACATTTTTCTAAAAAAAAGTCTTCCTTTTTCATTTATTTTTATTTAAATCAAGGAATTCACAGTGATATACATTGTTACCAAGACTTCATGTGTCTTGAATTTCATGTTACTCAAATATATGAATTGCAAGTGTGACTACAGAAATGTGACATTTGCAATCTTTAATCTGCAGCTCATTGCTCAGCATGGGGGATACTGTACTATCCTAACATTCACACCATACATTTATTCCACTATTATTCCACTTTAAACAGTCATGGCTTCCCCACAGAATCCTGGGAGCTGTAGTTTGTTAAGAGCACTAAGAGTTTGAGGATATTTCTATTCTCCTCACAGAGCTACAATTCTCAGAGTGGTTTAACAATCAATCCCCTCTTCCCAGGGAAGTCTGGGAACTGTAGCTCTGTGAGGAGCATAAGGATCACTTAACAACTTTCAGCTCCCTTCACAAACTACCCTTCCCAGAATTCTTTGGGGGAAGCCATGACTGTTTAAAGTGGAATAAGCATATGGTGTGAATGTGGCCTATATCTTAAATCAGTTATTTGATGGAATTAGGAAAAGTACTAAGCCCCAATATATGTTTTAAACAGGGATGTGCAGCAGGCCTGTAACCAGCCTAAAAGATCAGGGGAGCAGAATATTTATTACATAATTTAATTTTGTTCTAAAATCTTTTTTTTGGGGGGGGGGGAATGAGCAACAGAATTACCTGCTCCTAGACACTCAGCTGGATCAATTGCTCCTAAACAGAAATACAGGGAATAGGCTCCTCTGAGGAAGAGTAATTATTTTTTTCTTAAATATAATTTTTTTCTTGACTAATTAGCAAATGAGCCAAATGGAAGCCACAGTATATATTAAAAAATGAAAAATAAAAAAGCATAAAATGAACATACCAGACTGAAGCAAAAGCATTAAATTGCAATTAGGAATTGAAATGCCAGAAGAATTATGGTTGTGAGAAAAACATCAATCCTCACAAACAGTACATGAGGTAGGAAGCCTGTGTTGCAGTGCGGCACTTCAGACAACAGGTAGGGGCTCGTATGACAGGGCATATCAGAGGGAAAGGCCTAGAACTATTTGCACAGTGAAAGGATTTACCTGCTATCATCATAAAACGACTATACAACTCACAAAAAGATGTGAATGGATGGCACAGAGAAAGTCTTCACAGTTATTTACCTGATTAAGAGAGAAGCCCGTGAGCGACAGGAAAGAAGATGACTGAGACATCAGATCTGATGGTTTCTCTAGCAGCGATTTCTTTAGAAAATCAAATAAGGGAAACCCACCATTAAGTAGTGCCAATGACTGACAAGATGGATCACTTTTCTGCACAAAACAACATACTGGAAACTATCACAAGAGTCCTCAAACAGTGTGTGTAAGAGAGGGAAATGCAATGAAGACCTTTGCACGGCTCTTTTGCTACATAACAGAGACGCTTGGAATATATTGTACAAAACAAATATGAATCACACTGTTAATTTGCAAGTTACAGCAGACAGCGTATTAATAAATTTGAGTTCAAACTCAATTAGTTGTTTAAGTTAACTAGAAAAATAAAAGAGGCAAGTCACCTGGGGAACTTTATTCTGAAAAGAGGATGTGTCCCAGCACCTCAAAGAATACACTGTTTAGCTTAGGCTATCAGTTATAGATAACTGCCCATTAAGATGTTTAGACTAGAGGGGCGAGTCCTTGCTCAAACTTGATGGCTTACCATCCAAATTAGCCTGATTTTCCTAACAATTCCTGAAATTGTTTTGTTTGACTATCAATACCATAGGCAGCTTATGCATGGATGTTTTATCATTCACAGTCAATGCATCCCTGTCAGATATGGATCAGATCAAGTTCACTTAAATCTGACTATGCTTTAAGTTGGATTCCTGCATTGAGCAGGGGGTTGGACTTCATGGCCTTATGGGTCCCTTCCAACTCTACTATTCTATGATTCTATTACTAATGCACAGGGCTGTGTATATGCTGCGAGTCTTTTGGAGCAAAGTGCAGAATACAACACTAGGTGCAGAATCTTAAAAAACCTAGCATGGTTCTACCGTTTGATTTCAAATAGATGATTGGCAGTATATGAGGAATGACTGCTGAAAAATCAAAAGCCAGAGGGATAGTTAAGATCTGAAATCATTGATGTCAAAGCTTCAGTGCCCTGCATAGCTCTTTGACCAAGGATAAATTATGCAAAATAGTAAAAATTGCAGAATTATGCAAAACTGCTCAATTTGCATAATTATACAGATCACAATTCAGTGTTTTTTGCCAGAAATTTGACAACTTCTGAATTTAGACTTCCTTGGTACACAATTTAATTTTTTCAGCATTGAACACATATCACCCCAATTATTATGGTGCATTTGGGGTCAATACCACATGCTGCCTTGAACTAATGTTGATCAGCACTATATCTGCAGCAAAGAGCGTCACTCTTCAATTATTTAATCATGGAGATATTTGATCCAATGTGTTTTATTAGGATCTGGGTGGATGGTAACTATATGTTTTTGTTTATCCAAATAATGCCAATGGTGTAATTAAGGACATCAGCCCCAAGCTGTGTCTTGGGTGAGGGAAAAGGTAGGATGCTCCATATTATATGATAGGAAACCGATGCAAACAGTTGCTGGCTTTGTGTACCTTGTGAAGGCTTGTGTACCCTGGAACCCAGGGTAGACTGGGAATTCTGTTAGTGAACTGGGCACCGTGCTACCTAACAGCCATCATGGCTAAGCTGGTAGGAGTATATTTTGGACTTGGTTTCCACAAACCACTGGGAGATTTAAACACTGACTTTGATAGTTACTCTGGTCAAATCACCCTGGTATGGAGGGTTGAGGAGGTGAGGTCCTTGAAGCAAAGGGGAATGCAGCTAAAGCTTAATCTGCTGAAGTCATACCAAAGCCAACTGAACACTACACGGAACAGTACTATTCTCCAAAGCGAACAATTCAGTATCATTCATTCAAGTCAGGTACTTTGCCTTTGTAAATTTACCAGTACCTGATGCTTCAGTGGAGAGCACTGTTTCCCAATACAGAAGAGGCATACATGCAACACTGAAGATAGTAAAAAAACAGGTATGTGATGAATTTTTGCTCAATATTCTCTATAGGCAGCATGTTTAGCTTATGCAAAAATAAAGGATAAGGTATGTCATCCAAACAGAGACCATCTGCTCTTCTATAGCTTCACTTGAAGTGGAAATACTGGATTAGTAAACCTGTTGCATATGAATTTTGAATGCCTAGTCTTTGATAAAAATGAAGCAGTCCCTTTTTAAAATCAAAAGATCAGAGTTGCCAAAAAACACACCAACCATTTTGACTGTCCTGCAAATCTCATACTGTAGAACCACATCACCTTCACTGAAATCAAAAGCCTTGAATCATACCTGTAATACAGTTCCTTCACACACAGTATCCCCAACTCAAATGTTCAGATTCTTTGTAGCCTCCCCATTGTGTTAATCCACACAACCATCCTATGTGGGAGGGTCATTGTTCCTACCCTATTTTACAAAGTAAGAACGAACGTTGAAAGACAATGACTTGCCCAAGGCCAGCCACTGAGGGCCGATGTAAACACAACACGCACAAAAAACAAGGAGTACTTCCTTGTCACTGATGCTTTGTATGGCAGAAATAATGATAAGGAAACCTCTTGGACATTGTGCTGGCCCAAACATAGGCAGCATCCCACTCTAGCACCACAATGGCTAATGTGGAACAGACGCATGTGCTCATGTCAATCCACAAGGGAAGGGAAGTAAAGAAAAATGTTTGGGAAGTGTTTTTGGGCTACTTCTACATAGGAACTGTAATGTTACTACTGGCCTAGAGTTCAAGGCTACAGATATTTGGCTCCTGCCTTCCAGAATCCACTGGACTACACTGGCTCGTGTCAATGTTCCCATCAACTAGTTAAAAATCTCTCATCCTGAGGAAGCATTTCAACAGACCAATCAACAGGATATCCTCCTAGTTATAGAGGACAGATGCGACCTCATTATGGTTTCCATAATGCAGAGGTGAGAAACCTCCGGATGGTGCTGGACTCAGGCTCAGTCACTCTGGCCATTGGGCAGGGATTATGGGAGTTGCAGTTCAACGACATTGGCAGAGCCACAGGTTCCTCATCCCTGCCATAATGCAAGTGACCTTACTCTTATGTTTGTGGTCATGTTTGAAAAATTGGTATCTTCCTCTAGACTATCAGACACATTCTGTGATATTTGAGGTAAAAAAGTGGCCCTTAACTAAGAATGTTTTTTCAGAAGTGTAAATTTAATATATTATATTTAATATATGTTATAATATGTTACTCTATTATATACATGTTATGTTATTCAACATAATATATTAAAGTTCTCCTGTCAAACAACTATGTGAATACCATGTAGTAAGTTAACAGTAGATGTTATTTTAAAAAGGCATCTGGCTGGTTCCCTACAGCAATCAGGCTACATGGATCCTTGATCTGATGCATCAAGGCACTTCTTCATATACATATGAGCAGAGGTAACTTGGTGGAGATCTGGACACCCTCAGTGTGCTCAAAGAATGTGTGGGCCCCGTAAGAAAAATGCTGAAGTTGCCTGGGGATCCTTCAAAAGAGGGATCAATGGGCCACAAGCAGCCTGTGGCTTATATTCTTACACAGGTGTATAGAACAGTATCTATTAACAAAACTCACTGAGCATCTACAAAACTGAAAATTAACATTTCTCCTTTTCAGCCTCCAATCTCCTCTTTAGATACTGGCTTGTTCATTCATATTGTGAAGGAGAAGCAATATAGTTTTGTACAAAATAGCCACATAAAACTTGGAATTTCTCAGCAAGACAAGAGATCAGGATTTGGGTCATCTAGGGTTGCAGCATTCCAATTCTGAGATTGTGCCTGCTTAAGAGCTCTGGAAAAGGAATGAGCTGAAACAGCTTCTCCTGCTCCTGTAGGCCAGCAGCTCCCTCCTCTTTCACTCACTGTAGAGTGGGCCTTGAAAGGCAAGATAATTGCAAACAACAAAGATTGGGAGGGAGAAGCTTCCTAATAGTCCCTTTTCCAGTGCTTTTAAGGATTCAAGTGCTGGGTAAGAAAACAGCAGATATCCATGATCCCGAGTCAGGAGCTGTCACGTATTTAAATTTCCCCACGATCACTATTTCAGCAAGGGACATGGATTTCACGTGTCCTATTGACCTTGTGGGAAAAAATATAAATAAAAAAGATATGCCAAAATTAGAATGAGAAGCAGCAGCATTAAGTCAAATACATACAAAGAGGCTTCGTCCAGGAAGAGAGGCGAGAGGCCCCAGCAGAGCTGGGTAAAGATCAGGAGGATTAGAGAAAATCAGCTCTTCCTCCTCCTCCAAGGCAGCCAGACTCTTTAACAGGTCCGGAGGAAGCAGAGGGGAGCTCTTGGGGTCCTAGTGACAGAAAGGAGCACAGTGAGATGCAGCAAGGAAAGAAGAGAAAGCAAGAGCAGCAGTAGGTTGTCTACAGGAAGAGGGCCCATATGAAGCAGAAGGGACGCAAGGCAGGCTACTGTACAAGAGGAGGACAGAGACGCCAGCATGCAAAAGCAGCTCACAGGGGTAAGAGCAGGGATAGAAGAAAGGAGAAAGAAAAGCTGAGGCAAACAAATTTATCTTGCTGGGTTTTTGTGTGTCTTTTAAGAGTAACTTGACTTCCCATTAAGTTTATAGTTACAGAAAACAAAAATGAAAGGGATCTTCTTATGGAAAATGTGTACCATCTTAAGAAATATGTGCAAATTAAGGCATTTCGTTGTTCAATGGCCAATAACTTAATCGTTTTGCTAACTTCAGGTAGGACCAAGGTGCGTTCATATGTAGTTCATGATCATGTGTTCATGATCACAGCTGGATGAACTACAGGCAGGTTTCCTCGTGTACTTCATGGAATCTGGACTTTAAAAATTATTATTACACAAACAAGTTTCTTGAACTTGTTGGGAGGCAAAATGCCAGCATGCTCGGGAATCAGATGTTTTGCTCCCTTTAATGGGTAGCTAATTCTTCTGTCTTGGCCTATCCCCATCAATATTACCTTTTCTATGAATCTCCCACTGCCCAGCATTTCTCCTTGCCAATTGCTTCAAATCTGCAAAGGCTCAGATGAGGTCCACATTGAAGATTAGAGATACCCAGGCACATAACATGTTATTGTTTGGGCCACCTCCTTGACAACCATGAGGGCTCTGTGATGACCTTTCCAAGTACTCCTAGCAAGCTCTCATAGATAGTTCTGTTTTATTCTTTGAAGACTGACTTCCTATCTCTGCTTCTTTGCAACTACTAACACACATCATTTGAGTTCCTGGTTTGTTCTCTAGGGTAAAATTATAGGAAAAGATTAATTGCAATAGCATTAGCTCAACTGATACGTTTATGGCTTTTTGGTGCGACTGCAGCACTATTCATCAGGGCTTTCTTACAGCCAGCAGCTGTCAGGAAAAAGTTATCAGTGTATTCAAAAGTACAAGTGGTCTGCTTAACCAGAACCTTGTCTCAGTCTTTGGTGGACTACTGCTGCTAAATAATTTTTTAGAAGAGTGATTCTGTGCCTTGATCACTTCCATGCATATGAGGAACTATTTCAAAATTAGCTGCTGCTTGTTTCAGAGTTGTCAGAGAGTTAGGACAAGGCCATTTCTAAAAAAAATACAAGATTCATACTAAATAATTTCATATCTAGTCTGCAGAGAGGCCCCATGCTGGACTGCAGACAACTGGCAAGGGAGGGAAGAAGTCCTCTACCAAACACTTCTCAACACAAGTCTTGATTGGGCAGGACAAGCGCCCTTTCAACCCATGCCCTGTGCTGGGGCCATTCCACCTTTTCACAAGGTCGGGGAAGCCCACCTTTCCCTTGCAGCATTTACCCTTCAATCTTAAGTTACACTTTAGGCTCACATGGCCTTGGGTTTCTCCTTTAATTTCCTTCCTCTCAGATTGTGGCTAAGAACCAGCACTACCAGAGAGGATAATTATATTTGCTTTTCTCTAGTTACACTTAGGGAGTGTCTATTTAAACCATGTAGGCTCACTGTATTTAAAAACTGTATTCATCTGTACAGTTTTGGCAGAAATCCATACTCAAACTGGAATTTCACAACTTTCCACAAGAGAATACTTAGTTCCACTTCTCTTGCCAAGATGACTTACCCAGGGCTCCATTTCAGTAGCAGCGAGACAAAGATTTGGGGTGGCAGGAGATTATGAGCAAGATTTAAAGGCCTGCTGTTATATTCAATATTACCATTGCAGCAATATCTTAAGATGTGCTGTAGTTATTTTTTTGTACCTCAATATACAAACATCTGTGTACTTAGTATGCCCTTGATCAGGAGATGGCTGGGGCGATGTTGGTTGAAGCTGGCAAAGAAAGGAGCTATTACAGCCACTACCAAATGCCTGCTACCAAGAAAGTACAGGTAGTTTTTTGCTTATGGCTTCACTAACAGTAAGATGGGCAAAGACTTTGGGTTGTATTTAGTGTAGCACTAACCAGGTAATTGATTTCTCCTTGCACAACAGGACAATCTCCCCCTAAATCTGTTCTAGGGATTCCCATGACCCTCTAAATCAGATTTGGGGATGGCATGGGGGGGAGGCTGTTGTATTAGCACAACTTTTTAGTTGAATATCATATTTTGCCCTATTCACCATCCACCACCACCCCCATTTGTCAAAAGTGTATTTGATACCCTAAAAACAGGGCTGGAAAGTTGGGTAGACTGTTCGGTTTGCCAATATTATTATATGAATGATGCCAAACCAGTCAGTTAATAAAATAAATAAATAAAAAGGCAAGCAAGGGGAGTTTTGCTTTTGGCATGCATATCTGGTACCATTTAATGTTTCTAACAATAGCCAGTGCATAAAACCAACAAACTAGAAACACAGATGCTTCTGACTGATCATGTATGGAACGTGGCAGGGAGATGGAGATACTCCACACACCTGATCTGATTGGTACCCGTGGGAGTCATCACAAATTGCTCCATTATAGACAATTTCCTCTGAAGTGGCAGTTTCCAGCCTTTGAGAGATAAACCCCCTTAAAAATATTCAATAAGCAAAGGAGAACTCTTTCCACACTCTGCCTGAAACTCATCAATTAAGTAGCACATTTACCTCAAAACCCATCCTAGGCACTGGATCCTGCTCTGGGCGGAAGACTCCCTGCTGACGTTTCCCTCTGCGGTCCATGTTAGCTTGCTGCTGTGCCATCATGATGCGGTTATCAGCCATGCCATAGGTGTCCCAGTAAAATTCTGGCACCTTGACCTCTGAGGGATTTGGGTTATATGGCTCCATGGGAAAAGGCTTCATTTTCTTCTCAAGAGGCTGCTGCTGTTGCATGAGGGGAGGCTGCATTGACTGTTCAAACAGTTTTAGAGGGTCCTGGCCCTGAAGATAGTAGGGCTGCTTCACAGGCATGATCTTTCCCAATGGGCCTTGAACCTGAGGAGGGTTCCAGAGCTGCTTGGAAGAGTCTGTCTGGGAATACTAAGAACAGACATCCATGTATTCAACATTAACAACTGATTGTGTAAAACCAGAGAGCCTCTCAACAAGAGACTAATTTAAGTTTAAATATTAAATATTAGGCAGGTGCCATCTCTGTTATCTTTTCGGTGCCTTTTGAAGACTTTCCTCTTTCAACAAGCCTTTTAAGTTGAGAACTAGTCTGTGTTGGAATTGCTTTTTAATATGTTTTTAAAAACTTTTTAAAAAACAGTATGTTTATTTAACCCTTTTTTAAAGATGTCTTTAAAGCTTTTAAAAAAATGTTTTTAAAGTTGTTTTGTTTTAATGTATTTCAAGGTCTGTTTTTATGCTGTTTTAAAGTGTTTTAGTGGTTTTGTTTGCAGCCCTGGGCTCCTGCTGGGAGGAAGGGCGGGATATAAATCAAACAAGAAATAAATAAATATACGTTTCTAGCCATCAAGAGATCAAACATGGCAAGTTCTGTTTCTGCCACAAATATTCTGCAGTTTTATTTTTTTGTTTCAGAACTGACCAACTGAATACCCTGACCTGATAAACTGTATCCTTCAAGCACTAGGGGACAGGAAAGTACTGTTTCCTCTTCACTGTACAAAAGTGTATGCTGCATTCTCAGTGTACCACCTAATCTGAGAATATGTCCAAACTGGCACCAGCCAATCACATACAACATATCTGAGCAAGACTGCACATTCTGCACCACCAAGCAGGAAAACCTATGGCTTTCATTTTGAGAGCAGAGTTCTTAGACCTTGTGATCAAGAGAAAAACTAAGGAAACATTTTAGAACCCGCACAAGAAAAGGCTAGCGTTCCAACATCAGGGCTCATATATTGTTAACATGGAAGGATTTCAAGGAGGTAGTATGCCATGTCACAGTTCTGCAACAGTTTGAAAAGCTGTACCTACCAAAATTCCTTCTCAGATGCAAGTGGTATAACAATACTTAATAAATAATGTTAAATAATATATAACAAAAACATTTATATAGTGCTTTCAAACGTTCAAAGTGCTTAACATACATTATCTATGGTTGCAATCCTTACAACACTCCTAGAAGGTTTTTTAAATAAAGGAACCCTAATATTCAAAAGGCTGGCCATCCTAGATCTAAAAAGGAGCTTCGGGAAAAGCTTCTATCAAACTTAAAGATAAAAAGCTGGTATGCTCTTATGCATGTTTGGGCAGCAGAGAGGAGCCTTGAAAGCATTATCAATAAACCACAGGCTCCTGCATAGTTCCCCTGTCCCTTCCCTGCAATTAGGCTCCTACTTTGTCATCCCTATTCTGACTGGTCCATTCCTTTCTTGCACCTTTCCACTGTGAAGTTTGCAAAAAGACAAATACAGCAATCAGAGTCAATCATATTTGAGTACAGAACCTACACTTCTCTGACCAAAAGTCTGGTCTGCATACAGTAATTAGTTCAGATTTGGATCCCCTTAGCAATTCCCTACCACTTGAAAGACCTTACAGCTCTGCTTAAAACTTACCTGCTGGAATCCAGAGTGATGTGGAGGACTCTTCCCTAAGGCCTGCACAGCTTTTGTAGGGGACTGCTGCTGCTGCTGCTGGGCCAGAGCCTGGACCTGTAACTGGCTTGCAGACTGTGCTGTTGCCTGAGCTGGTAAGGATGCAAGGGACTGCTGAGAAGGGGATGGTGTCTGAGGTCCCTGGTTCATCGGGCCTGGTCCAGAGGGCCGCTGCTGGCTGTAAGGAATGTGGGATTGTTTCCCAGCTTGCACCTGGTTTCCTGCAGGTGAATGAGCTGCAGGCTGAAGAAAGGTTCCTGGGACAGAAACACCACCTGGGAAAGTATATCCTGAGCCCATTGGGAAAGCCACAGGAGGGGGAATAACGTAGGCAGGAGGTGGGAAGCCTAGAAAGAAAGAAAAAAGATACACTTTTTAAAAAGGAAACTACTTTCTAATGCAGAGTATACTTAGGGGTCTCTTTGAATATTACTTCTTGCCTCCTCTTCCTCCTCCTTCAGGATTGTCCTCTGGAACAAATGAGCTCCCTCACTGATCCCACCCTTTAAAGGAGTTTTATTTATTTATTACATTTATATACCACCCCACAGCCAAAGCTCTCTGGGCGGTTTACAGCAATTAAAAACATTAAAAACAAATATACAAATTTTAAAACACAAAAACATTTTAAAAACACAATTTAAAAAAAATCTTTTCCAATTAAGGCGATCCCATATTCAAAATCAGGATTTGATTCAGTCATTTATTCTTTCACTCATCCCTGTTGGGGGACAATTCCAGGACAGAGTGGGGCACAACATCTCATCAGGCCTGTAGTGATGGCTTTCAGAGGATTTTGTTTCAATGCAGCTGTATATTGCACACAAAGCAGAAACTTTGAGAAAGTATAAGCTGTTTGTTTCACACATTACTTTTTCTAAGACCAAGATTATTATCTGTGATAAAAAATAGTAAGCATTTTGTGAAACAGTAGAATTGTCTTTTCAACCAAAGGTACACAAATTGGGAATGGGGTAGATTCCTAGTTTGTACACCTGTGGCAAAAAAGACACATGAGCTGTGATTCAGACATTGCAAAGAGATTGTAAATCTGTGCCTGGGTAAGGACGATGTAGGGCTGCATCCGCTTTTGTTCCAGGCAGAGGAAGAGAGAACCTTTTACAAAGAAGCCCATTTCTGTATTTTCTTCAAACACAGAAAAGTAGATATGTGGAAGGCATCGGCACACTGTATCATGATTTTTAAACAGAGCCAGATATAATTGTAATATAGAATACATGGCTTTTACCTGGGCGGCTAGGAAGAGGAGGGAAAGCTCCTGGATGATGGATAGGGATGAACTGGGAGTTGCTGGCCTGGTTTGGAGACTGAGTTACTGGTGTTTTCCTGGCTTCAGACACTGGAGTCTTCCGCAGCTCAGTCTGGGATTTTACCTAGGAAGACAAGCCATTCCAGCATTAACACTAGGTTTTTCCTTGGCTTACTTCTCCACATCTTCTTACAGTAAGCCTAAAGTATGCTTGAGATGTACTCATTCTTTCCCAGTAATTCTGGTTCCCATTCCTGTAAGCAGGGATCTAAAATTACTGGGTCTGCCTTGGTGGTCAATCCAAAATGTTGGTCACCTCTGAAACTCCGTATGAGGTCAAGGGCAATCCATTCCTTTCCCCAGCTTAGAACCAGGGTTAGGGCTGATGCTAGGAATGGAGCTGTAGAGAGCTGGGGCTTGTTTTGGCTCTGCATTTCCGAGATACTTGGAGGTCTCAGAAACAGTGTCAAAACAAAGCCCATGCCTCCTTCCAATCTAGGAGAGGGGGAAGGGTTTGTTCCAGCGGTTTTGCCAAGGGCTCCAAAATATGTGAAACTAAAGGACAAACCTTACCCCATTTCTCTAGCCTCAGCATTGGGAGTAGCATGAGATTCCATCACACTCACTATGATGAGCAAGAATATGAACCCCTACCCCACTATCTAAGCAACAAGGAAATAAACTCAGCTTTAAATACATAGCGCACATACCTGTTCTGTGCTGCTCCAGCTCAAGCTGATGTGTGTACTTTGCATTTTGCATTTATACTTGTTATGCAAGAAGGATCTTTAAAATATTGCTTTAGATTGCAACCCTGTACTCACTTATTTGGGAATAAGCCCCACTGAACACAATGGGAACTCACTTCTGAGAAAACATGTATAGGATTGCATTGTTAGTGGAAGTATCTCAGAATGGTATCTCTCTTGTCTTGGTCATTCCTATTCACCACAATCTAGTGTAGTTCTATTATCACCAAAAAACATATTTTATTTCAGAATTAGCATTAATTATATCTGCATAACAAAAGCAAATGCCAAGCAGCATTATGAACTAATTTCAGCACACTAGAGGCCATATAAAAGAATTAATATATCACCATTGAATGTGTATAAAGAGAAGTATTAAAATGCAAATGTACTGAGAACGAAAGATTAACAAGGTATTTTATAGAAAATCTCTCTCAACATTTATCCAACCATTGGATTTTTTACTTTATTTCCATTCAAGTGTAATAAATCTCTTATTAGAAATAACATGCTTCTGGAAGGTATGAAAAAAAGATTGTATATTGTTCCCAGTTTCTATCAGGCTTCATTTAGACAACACTGTGGATGCAGAGGTGCTAGTCTAATGGGAGGAATTGTATTCATCTGCCCTACCTGCTGGGCTTGCTGGTCCCACCAGACATGCCAGACATCAACTTGTTGGGTGCTTCAGCAGACCTATGCATGTTGGGATTTTATACTTGTAAACCCTTTACAAATGTTACATCTAATATGAGGACAGATGGGCTCAGTGCGAGAGAGTTATCCTGCTTCTGCACTGCATACAACCTGTATAAAACCTGTATAAAACACAACCTGTATAAAACACAGGGTTGAATGACTGAGCCTTCAATCCAATTAGTGCTGAACTTCATTGCCCTGGATTAGTACAAGCTCCATTTCTTTCACCATCAGCTATAGCCTCAAACATGATAGATTTGTTATACTGAGACTGAGGAAAGTCTTTAATATTATATTTTGATAAGCCACTTAGCCAAGAAATAGCAGAATCAACTGGCTGAACAGGAGAATTTGGAGATTAAGGGGGGAATCATCAGGGTTCTGAGCTAGAAATTAAAGAAAATACTCAGATACAAGAGGAATGATACATGGCTTAAGATTAATGCTAAACTTACATAAGTTTATGTTACATGTCATGCACCTTGCTAAGAATATTCTTTCCTTGAGGACTATATGCTGTAGTGTCCCTTTTATGAAAATTATGGTCCTTCCATCTCATGCATCAAATGCTAGCCTATGGCCCAGCCAGAGAAAAAAAGGGAAGTACTGACCCACCTGTTCTTCTTGTAGAAATGTTCAAATGAGCAGGTGGGTCAGTTCCTCCCATTTTTCTTGGGTGCAAGAAGCAGCAGCACAACTTAAAAGGGGCTGTGCCACAGGCCAGCATTGGAGGCAAGAAATGAAAAGACAATCCCCCTCTTCCAAAAAACTAACCACAATACATTAGGTTTTTATTCCAGCCTTGCAAGAAATTCCCCAAATCTACTAGTCCACAATAATTTTTACTAGCCCATCTACCATTTATTTATTTAGCATATTAATTCCACACTCAAGAGTGTAAGAGAAGTTAAAGAGTTAGACAGAATGCTGGAACAACAACAGCAAAGAGAAGTACAAGAGGTGGAAGAATAGCAGCAAGTTGAAGCAGGAGGGGAGAGTGTTGAGGAGAAACAACAAAGTAGAGGAAACTCCGTGGAAGAGGGTGACAGGAGCAGAAGAGCTAGATAACACCCTGCGCCAGCAGATCTATGGAACCGCTTTCAGGACAGCCTGCAGGGAAAGACTTACAGGAGACCCCATGGGACAGCGAGTGAGAGGCTAAAGCTCAGTCAAGCAGAGACAATGAAACCATGCCCCACGACAAGAGCAGGCGCAGTAGTGGTGGGAGACTCCCTACTGTGTGGGATTGAAACCCAAGTATGCCAAGAAGCCCCATGGACTCGCCAGGGATGCTGTCTCCCTGGAGGTTGGATTAGAGATATGATGGAAGGGTTGCCAGCACTCATAAAGCCCGCTGACAGATATCCCTTTCTTTTCCTTCATGTGGGAACAAATGATACTGCCAAGTGAAGCTATGAAGAAATCACATCAGACTTTGAAGCTCTGGGGAGGAAACTCAAAGATCTTGGGGCCCAGACAGTCTTCTTGTCCATCCTTCCGGTACTTAGAAGAAGAGTAAACAGAGAAAGAAAAATAATCTGGGTGAATGACTGGCTATGAAGGTTGTACCAATGTGAGAGATTTTGATTCTGGGACCACAAGCTACACTTCCTGGAAGATGGACTGCTGGCAATTAATGGGTTGTACCTCACAAGGACTGTAAGAATGTGTTTGGCCATAGCATGGAGAACTTCATCAGGAGGGCTTTAAACTGAATTCTAAGGGGTAAAGAGATGTAAACTTGGAAGTAATGATTGTGAAGGTTCATGCACAGTAACAGGAACTGAGAGAACAGCTCTAATGGGGCCCAATAAGAATCTTCATAAAAATGTAGGAAGGAAGCCAGACCATAAATCACACGGTCTTCAATGTCTGTATATATACCCAGAGTATGAGAAACAAACAGGACAAACTTGAACTCTTAATACAGGAAGGTAAATATGAGTTATAGCTGCAACTTGGTGGGATGACTCCCATGACTGAAATACAGCAATTGAAGGATAGAACTTGTTCAGAAAGAACAGAAGGAACATAAATAGAGGCAGATTAGTGCTATATGTTAAAATATATAATCACTGGAGGATAAGCTTGGTAGTCCCACCAAGAGTATATGAATTAAAATAAATGGGGCAAGGTATAAAAGGAATATGGTGGTAGGAGTCTCTATCAACCTCGCAATCAAGCAGAAGACGAGGATGAAACTTTCGAAAAGCTAATTGCCAATGTTTCAAGGAGGCATGATGTAGTAGTAATGGGGGACTTCAATTACCCTGATATCTGTTGAGAGACAAATTCTACCAAACACGGCACCTCTAAGAAATTCCTGACTTGTGTTGCTGATAACTTTCTCCTGCTGAAAATGGAGGAAGAAACTAGAGGATCAGTATCATTGACTTTACTAGAACTGAGATTCAAACCAATAGATATGACTTAGTGGATGCAATGGGAGTTACGGGAACTCTTGGGGAAAGTGACCACGCTATACTAGAGTTCTTGATCTTAAAGGAAGCAAAAGCTGAGAATAATCATATACTTACCCTGGACATCAGGAAAGCCGATTTTAAAAAACTTAGAACAATGATAACCAAGGCCCCATGGCAAGCGATTCTAATGAGAGAAGGAGTCATTTTAGATGGGAGTTTCTAAAAAAGTAAATTCTAAGAGAGAATTGCACCAATTCCAACAAGGAAAAAAGGTAGAAAATAGCAGAAGCCAGTGTGGCTCCACAACATAGGATGACATGAAAACAAAAAACAGACACATACACGAAGTGGAGAGAAAGGCAGGCCCCAAAGGAAGAGTACAGGCAGGTAGCACAGAATTGCAGGGATGGCATCAGGAAGGCTAAAGCTGAGCTCAGGGAGGGATGGTAAAAGCAACAAAAAAGCTTTCTTCAGGTATATCCATAGTAAAAGATAGAGAAAAGAAATGGTGATTTAGCTACTCAATGAGGATGGCAAAATAATAACAGATGACAAAGAAAAGGCAGAAGTGCTCAATTCCTACTTTGACTCTGTCTTCTCCCACAAAGAGGGTCTATGACCCTCCTGGAAAATGTGAAGTACACATTGAAGGGGGAGGACTGCTGGTTGAGATAGACAAATGGTCAAGGAATACCTAATTACTTTGAACAAGTTCAAATCTCCAGGGCCTGATGAGCCTAGAGTAATGAAGGACCTGGCTGAAGAACTCTTGGAACCGCTTTGCAAAATCATGTAGGATGGGTGAAGTGTTGGATGACTGGAGGAGGGCTAATGTTGTCCCTATCTTCAAAAAGGGCAAAAATGAGGAACCTGGGAACTACAGACTAGTCAGCCTGACACCATTCCCTGGGAAAATTCTGGTGCAGATTATCAAGTGGCCAATCTGTAAGCACCTTGAAAACAATGCAGTGATTACTAGAAGTCAACATGGATCTGTCAAGAACAAATCCTGCCAGATTAATATTATCTCATTTTTTGATCGAGTAAACTCCCTGGTAGACTGTGGGCATACTGTGGACATAATATATGTCGACTTCAGCAAAGGTTTTGACAAAGTGCCCCATGATACTTTGATTAGCAAGCTAGCTAAATGTGGGCTGGACGGAACAACTATCAGGTGGATCCACAGTTGGCTACAGAACTGTACACAAGAGTACTCATCAATGGTTCCTTCTCACACTGGGAGGAGGTAAACGAGCTGAGTTTTGCAGGACTCAGTCCTGGGCCCAGCATTCAACATTTTTATCAATGACTTGGATGAGGAGGTGCAGGGAATGCTTATCAAATTGCTTATCAACTGAGTCTGAATCCTAGCAAGACGGAGGCACTGTGGGTTGGTGGTTCCCGAGTTCGGATAATTGGTCAATTGCCTGCTTTGGACGGGGTCGTACTCCCTCTGGAAGAGCAGGTCCGTAGCCTGGGGGTGCTCCTGGATCCATCTTTGTTGCTAGAGGCCCAGGTGACCTCAGTGGCTAGGAGTGCCTTTTACCAGCTTCGGCTGGTGAGACAGCTGCAGCCGTTTCTGGACCGGGATAGCCTGACCACTGTTGTCCACACACTGGTAACCTCCAGGCTGGATTACTGTAATGTGCTCTATGTGGGGCTGCCCTTGAGGTTGGCCCAGAAGCTGCAGCTGGTGCAAAATGTGGCGGCGAGACTGCTCACTGGGGCAGGGTATTGCCAACATGTCACTCCACTGCTGAAAGAATTGCACTGGCTGCCCATTTTCTACCAGGCCAAGTTCAAGGTTCTAGTTTTGGTGCACAAAGCCCTATACAGCTTGGGACCAGGATACCTGAAAGACCGTCTTACCCCTTATATATCCAGTTGATCACTGAGTTCTGCAGGTGAGGGCCTCCTGCAGATACCATCTTATCAGGAGGTTCGTTCTGCACAATATAGGAAACAGACCTTTAGTGTGGCAGCACCTACCATAGAATTCCATAGAATTCCCTCCCTTTGAATATTAGGCAGGCGCCATCTCTGCTATCTTTTCGGCGCCTTTTGAAGACTTTCCTCTTTCAACAAGCCTTTTAGGTTGAGACCTATCCCAGTCTGTGTCTGTGTTAGAATTGCTTAATATGTTTAATAATGTTTTTAACCCTTTTAAAAAGTTTTTTTAATGTTTTTAATGCTGTTTTGTTTTAATGTATTTTAAGATCTGTTTTTATGATGTTTTAAAGTGTTTTTAGTGCTTTGTTTGCCACCCTGAGCTCCTGCTGGGAGGAAGGGCGGGATACAAATTAAATAATAAATAAAATAAATAAATTTGCAGATGATACAAAATTGGGAAGGACAGGTAATACCTGGAAGACAGAAACAACATTCAAAGTGATCTTGATAGGCTAGACCATTGGGCTGAAAACAACAGAGGGAGATTTAACAGGGATAACTGCATAGTTCTATACTTAGGAAAAAGAAACCAAATGCACAGTTATAAGATTGGGGATATTTGGCTCAGTAATACTACATGCGAGAAGGATCTTGGAACTGTTGTTGATCTCAAGCTGAATATGAGCCAACAGTGTGATGTGGCTGCAAAAAAGGCAAATGCTATTTTAGGCTGCATTAACAGAAGTATAGTTTCCAAATTGTGTAAAGTACTAGTTCCCCTCTATTTGGCACTGGTTAGGACTCATCTTAATACTGCATCCAATTCTAGACAACACACTTTAAGAAGGAAGCAGACAAACTGGAACAGGTTCAGAGGAGTGCGACAAGGATGGTCAGGAGACTGCAAACAAATTCCTATGAGGAAAGACTGAAAGAACTGGGCATGCTTGGCTTTGAGAAGAGAAGACTGAGTGATAGTACTCTTCAATTCCTTGAAAGGCTGTCCGACAGAGGAGGGCCAGGATTTGTTCTCAATCGTCCCAGAGTGCAGGACATGGAATAACGGGCTCAAGTTACAGGAAGCCAGATTTCACCTGAATGTCAGGAAAAAATTCCTAACTGTTGGAGCAGTACGATAATGGAACCAATTACCAAGGGAGGTGGTGGGCTCTCTGACACTGGAGGCATTCAAGAGGCAGCTGGACAACCACCTGTCAGGCATGCCTTAAGTTGGATTCCTGCATTGAGCTTTGGGTGGCGTGATTGGTGCTGCAGCATTTTGTGCTGTTTTTCCACCTCCAGCATGCGATGATGCGGACAGACAACAATTTTGTCAAAGCATTCATAAACTGCCAAGGAGGGACGAAATCATGGATGCTTCCCCTGGAGGCAGTACGTCTGCTGTCCTGGGCAGAGAGGGGCCTGCACTTTCTGACAGCAGAATACATAAGGGGAGTGAACAATGTTAAGCAGACAGGATGTGCTGCTGGGAGAGTGGCAACTTCACAAGGAGGTACTCAAACAGATCCACAGAAGGTTTGGAAGGATGGACGTTGACCTTTTTGCTTCAGATGTCAATCATCAGCTGAGAAGGTATTACACACAGTACCTGTTCTTGGTGGCAGAAGGTGTAGATGCACTGAATTCTCCTTGGCCAGCAGGAACACTTTATGTTTTTTCCCCATTCCCTTGTTGGCTCGGGTGCTGAAGAAAGTGAAACTAGAGAGCCAGTGTCATCCTAGTTGTGCCAGATTGGCCAAGGAGGCCATGGTTCTCGGAACTGATCAATCTCTCCATGGAGCCATCATGGTCTCTGCCTCTTTGACCGGATTTGCTGTTACAGGGACCTCTATGGCACCCTGCTCTGCAATGGTTGTGCTTGACTGCATGGAAGTTGAGCGGGGCAAATTGTTGAGAGCAAGGTTCCCAGCAGATGTAGTAACCACCGTATTGGCATCTCAAAGACCTTCCACAAAAAGGAACTATCAGTATATCTGGGCTGCATTTTGTGAGAGCTGGAAGGCCAGGGATTGTGGAGTTGTTATCTTTTCTAAATGAGGGTTTGAAGCATGGGTTGAAGCCCAACACTTTGCAGAGACAAGCGTCGGCACTGGCAACAGTGCTTTCTAACTCTTCATCTGAGTCATTGGGTGCTCATCCATATCTGAAACAGTTCCTAAGAGGTGTTTATCTGACTTCGGCACCTGTTCTCCATCAGTTTCCTATGTGGGACCTTCACAAAGTGTTGCCAGCTCCCCAAAAGCCACCTTTTGAACCTCTGAAAACTGCCACTCTGTGGATGTTTTTCAAGGTGCTATTCCTGGTGGCAATAACTAACCTTCACATTCTCATGACGCTCATGAAGCAACTGATATTTACTTATATGCCTCTGGCTCTCTACAGACTCTTCCCAAAGGGCCAATATTCTGGTGTGTTCTGAGGGAAAAAACCTGTCTCCACAGACATGTCTTTATAACGTTTCAACTCTGTATGAACATTCTTGGGCCCAAATAACCCCAAACTGGCAACTTTAGGATTGGAAAAGGTGTTGATCCTTGTAGCTTGATCTTATGCAACACTCCTGAATGACTGATGTGACAACCCCATAATTACTGAGTGGCGTTCCCTTATATGTTATTATCATCATCATCATCGTCACTATCATCTTCATTTTATTTTCCTCTTGCTTAGGGACTCAAGGTTCATGGAGCTCATAATGGCCATCAAGGCAGTCTGTCACACAAGAAAAAATGCATAAGCATATGCCACTGTGACCTGACCAGTTTCTGAGACAGAGGAGGAACAGAAATAGCCCATCTCGAGTATCATCATCAGCAAACACCCCTGAGAAGTAGAAGGGAAGGACTTTGCACATGGTGCATTGTGTCCAAGACTGTTGTGGCCATGATTTATTAGAGACCATATCATCACTTCTTTCTACATTCAGAACATTCCATATCTCACTTGGGGCTGGTCCTGGTGCCCACTGGAGAACCTTACTTTCTTCAGGTGAGCAGAAAAGTGACCATTTACAAGCCTGCTTAATTCCTATGTGCCCACATAAATCTTCCTTTGAATAGCCAGGTCATAAAAAAGAAAACAAGGAGAATGAGACTAGCCAAGTTTCTGCCTCTTGCCTTCTCTACTACACTGAAGCCTAACCTTGTTTAAATATGACAGTAAAATAGTTACTCAACTGCACTGTCAGAAAAGCAATGTAAAGACACAAACTTCAATATAACTGGGACCCAAGCCATTTACTGTTAAAACGGTCAAAATATTTTTGGAGACCAGGAGGGGCATGTACAGACTAACTCTTAAATAGCTAGAGCAAAATGTTTCAATATTAAAAGAGCACCAAAGAAAACTATAAAACAAATTGACATAAGTCATGCTTGGGGGGAAGGGGCTACACCAAAGAACAAACACCAAAGAAAGTTATACCAAGAGAATTCATTCTTATCAATGAATGAGTCCCCAAAATTTCCAACAGGGATGCTAATGAAGAAAGAAAATAGCAACTCTTAAAGAAATTCCAACAGCGATATAAGGCCAATTCACAAATTGCCCTCCTAAAGAGGGACCACACATGCAGAAGTCTCTTTATGCCTATAATGGTTACCACCAGTACCAACAGCCACAGTAGAAGAGAGACTCCTTCCAATTCTGTCCTCAGCTCCTGTCAAGGAAAGAGATGCAGGGCACTTACCCGTCCCTAAGGAAGCAAGAGCAGGCAACATCTGGAAAAATACAGCAACTATTTCCTTTGGTCCCTCTATCTATATAAATGTTCTAAGGGTAAGTGGACAGCAATTATTTCCTTGGCAGAAGCACAGAGCAAGGTAAAGAAGGATGGAAGGGGGTCCAGTTGTCCAAAACTGTGGCAACCAAATTATAGCTCAGGGAAATTTCCATAGTTCTTCACTGGGAGAGTAACATGTGAATTATCATGGTTTACCTGCAAATAAAGGTCATCAACTATGCTATAGCTTGAAGAGGCCTGAGGAGCTTTGCAGGATTGCAATTAATTCAAAAGGCTGCGTGACAAATTTCACAGGGATGATACCATGCATAAAGTCTTACCTGTACTGCCACATTCTGCTTCCCTGCTTCCTGCATCTTCTCCATGCCACATTTTTTGATCTCATTCTTCCTCTTGTTGTTGTTGTTGTCCTTCTTCCCATCGTTCTTATTGGCCATTATTCCTTTATTATAATCCCTTCTTTCCCTACCCACTTCCTTAGTTAGATAGCTTCGGCCTTGCTCCCTGTTCACCTCTCGCGGTTTAATATTCTCTTTGAATGTCACCATTGGCTTATCTCCTGCATCACAGCTGCTGCTCAGGTTTCGACCTGTTGACAGCACTGACTTAAGTCCTGAGCTTCCATCTGCAAACTGTGGTTCTGATGCTTCCTGCAGAACATGACTCTGTTTCACTTCACTATGTTCATCAAGTAGCAGTTCTGGGATCTCTGTCAAAAAGAGAAGTTTCCCAACCTCATTTTCACACTGGATCAGCCTTTAATGGAAAGACAAAAGGAACTGACATGTTAGTGATAAATCTTCAGGTACAAATAAACCACCACCACCCCAATTAAATGGAAAGAAACCACACAACTTTCTGATGTCAGACTCATTTCCTGTGAAGTTAAGAGGGAGGCGAGGAATTTAAAAGGCAGAGGGGAGCACAGCGAAAGCAGTCTGTACCCAGTAAGAGCACTCCTCCTAGTTGCTTGGATCAGTGAGTAAGCCAGAGAAGAAAGCTTTTAAAGCAGTTGGAGAGCATCATCTCAACTATTCCAGCATACTGACATAATGAGGCTCCTTTGGCTGACTTCCCTGCATTCTCTTCTTTGGTCAGGTGGCATATCGACTGAATACTTCCCTGACATCCGTCAGGTTACCACCTCAAGTTCAAATGTGGGTTGAGTCACAACTTCTGTGGTTAAGAAAACTGCACCATGCCACTCCAACTCATTTTTCAAAACTTTAGCAGAGCATATGAAGCCACCCCTCACATTGCTATAGCTAATATTGTTAGAGTAGAGAGTCAAAGAGTAACTTTGTGGGCTTGTTTGTATGGCCAGGAGCAATTCTAGGATTGGCAAGGATACAAGGAATCTCATCTCATCCTAATGTTCATCGCTGTATTGCTGTTCCCGACCCCACCCAAATTTTAATTATTCTAACACTCCAGTAGACTGTGTGTGTTATGTGCATGAATCAGCGACCTCCAGTAGCATCTGTTGTAAACCACCCTGTTCAGATCTTGTAAGTTCAGGTCTATGGCTTCCTTTATGGAATCAATCCATCTCTTGTTTGGCCTTCCTCTTTTTCTACCCCCTTCTGGTTTTCCCAGCATTATTGTCTTTTCTGGGAAAAGGTTAATCTATGCAATGAGAGTGAAAACAAGTTTAAGTAACCTGGGTAGAGCACAAAACCTCACTTTTCAATTTAAAGAAAAAGCATTTAAAATGCATAGCAAGAAGTCAGTTTTAACAACAAAACTAGCCTAAGTCAGAGCAGCCCTAGCCTAGGATTCTTAGAACAGACGCTAGACACAGCAATAGTCTGATTCAGCATAAGGCAGCTACATTAGTTCAGGTCTGCCATCTCTGTGTACATGAAAGATATGCAAACTATATCACTGACATAAAATTAAAATATCCAATTTCACTTCTGCCCTACTAAATAAGGTAGATTTCCATCATTGCCTTAAGTGCCAAACAAGTTGTCCACACCTTTAAAAACTGATGTTTAAAATTGTACATTTTTGCGACTAACATACTCCCACACATGCCTTTATACAGTGTTAAATATAGCGTTCGACAGCACATCTTCATTTCAGCTTTAATTGTGTTCAACACAATTCAATACCAAGAAGCAGCAGAGTGGTAAAGAGAAATATCATGCACAGAAGAGTGAGGGATGACGCCAGCAGCTGTGCAGATACCTTGGCTGGTTGTCAGCAATCCATTTGCCTGTGAAGATCAGACGCTGTTGCCGTATACGCCAATGCTGCCCTTCCTTGTCTCCTGAAATCCCCTGATGGCCTTTGGAGAAATCCAAGTTCCTAGTTGTTGACATAAACAGAGAATGGAAAGTCAGACTGGAATGGAAAGCCAGACACAAGGAGATGCACGCAAGTCCAACCCAAGCTGGTGCAGTTTAGAGTTAAAATGAGACTTCTGGTAGAGCTATTTGCAGACTATACACCAACTTGAAAAGGTTAGAATTCTAGTTTTGCTGCTGTTACCCAGATAAATGCCAACACAGTATGCTTGTATGCTACACGGCAAGGGGCAAAATATTTTATTATATATAAAACCTTGTCTCTGTTTTTAAGTCTGTTGGGGTAAATTGCCAAATCTGTCCTTTATAAAGGATCATGTATATGGATGGCACTCTAGAAACAAACAAAACGGAGTTGTAAGGGACCTCACAGCTCATTTGTCTTCAAATAAGATCCCACACACCCCAGTCCTAAATCTGTTTACTTACACATAAGTATGTTTAGCATTATTGTAGTATAAAGGCCTGATCTGACATCACCTTGCCTCTGGGGTTCTATATAAGGACAGATCAGGAGTGGACTTTGGGTCCTCTTATTCCCTACCTCTCAATGAACCAGAGAGATCCTGTTTTTATTTATAATAATAATAATAATAATAATATTTTATTTTTAGGCCGCCTATCTGGCCGTATGAACAGCCACTCTAGGCGGCGTACATAATTAAAATTAGAACACATATAAATACAATATTAATAACAATTTTCAATTAGTCACCCAACCCCCAACTGTACAATGTAAACTATGACTATTGAGAAATCTTGTATGCCCGCTGAAACAACCAAGTTTTTAGTCCTTGGCGGAAGCTTACCAGGGAGGGGGCATGGCGAAGTTCATATGGCAGAGAGTTCCAGAGGGTGTGGGCCACAACCGAAAATGCCCTCTCTCTGGTCCGCACCAGCCTAGCTGTTTTAGCTGGTGGGACCGAGAGAAGGTCTTGTGAGGCTGATCTCGTCAGGCGGCATATTTGGTGATGTTGGAGGCGCTCCTTTAGATAAACTGGACCGACACCGTATAGGGCTTTAAAGGTTAACACCAACACCTTGAATTGGGCTCGGTAAACAACTGGTAGCCAGTGCAGGTCTTTTAGCACTGGAGTGATGTGATCCCAGCGGCGGCTGTTCTTAATCAACCGTGCCGCCGCATTATGTACCAGTTGTAATTTCCGAACCATCTTCAAGGGTAGCCCAACGTAGAGCGCATTACAGTAGTCTAAGCGAGAGGAGACCAGGGCATGCACCACCCGTGGGAGTAGATGGACCGGAAGGTAGGGTCGCAGCCTCTGTATCAGATGTAACTGATACCAAGCTGCCTGGCTCACTGCTGACACCTGAGCCTCCATGGACAGCTGGGAGTCAAAAATGACCCCGAGGCTGCGAACCTGGTCTTTCAGGGGCAATCTAACCCCATTCAGCACCAGGTCAATATCTCCTACCGTTCTCTTATCTCCCACAAGCAGTACCTCGGTCTTGTCGGGATTCAGCTTCAGCCTGTTACCTCCCATCCATTCACTTACAGACTCCAGGCACTTGGAAATAGTATCCACAGCCAACTCCGGTGCGCACTTGAATGAGAGATAGAGCTGAGTGTCATCCGCATATTGGTGGCACTGCAGCCCAAATCTCCTGATGATGCCCCCAGCGGCTTTACATCGATGTTAAATAGCATGGGAGAGAGGATAGAGCCCTGTGGCACACCACAATTAAGAGGCCAAGGGTCTGAAACCTCCTCTCCCAATGCCACTCTCTGGTGCCTGTCAGAGAGATAGGAACGGAACCACCGTAAAACAGTGCCCTCAATTCCCATTCCCCCCAGGCGATCCAGAAGGATACCATGGTCAACGGTATCGAAAGCCGCTGAGAGATCCAGGAGGACGAGGAAGGAGTGTTCTCCCTTATCCAACGCCCTCCTCAAATCATCCACCAGAGTGACCAAGGCTGTTTCAGTTCCATGTCCAGTCCTGAAGCCCGATTGGAATGGATCTAAGTAGTCTGTTTCCTCCAAGTGTGTCTGTAGCTGTTTGGCCACCACACGTTCGATCACCTTGCCCAGAAATGGTAGATTAGAGACTGGGCGAAAGTTGTTTAAATCTTGGGGATCCAAGGAGGGTTTTTTCAAGATGGGCTTTATTACCGCCTCCTTGAGGGCAGATGGCAATGCACCCTCTTCCAAGGAAGCATTTACCACCGCCTTGATCCCTTCGTTCAGTCTCTCTTTACAGCCCATAATGAGCCATGTGGGGCAAGGATCAAACAAACAGGTAGTTGGTCTAACAGTAGAGAGCACCTTGTCCACTTCCTCAGAGGGAAGAGGCTGAAACCGATCCCACTGGACCAGATCGCAACTGATCGCCTCTGGCCCACTTCCTGTATCCACGGCGTACGGAATCGAGCTCTTCAGGCGATCGATTTTATCAGCAAAATGTTTTGCAAATGCGTCACAGGAGGCTTTAGAGTGCTCCATGGGTTCCTGGGCAACTGGACCGACCAGGCTCCAGACCACTTGGAACAACCTCCTGGGACAACATTCTGCGGATGCAATAGAGGCAGCAAAGAAACCCCTCTTTGCTGCCTTTGTTGCCACTTGGTAGGCCGCTATCGCAACTCTAACCAGTGTCCGATCGTCTTTGGAGCGAGATTTCTGCCACCGGCGTTCTAGTCGTCTCACCTCCTGCCTCAAGCCCCGCAAACGTGGTGTGTACCATGGTGCGGTTTGAGTTCTATTCAGGGGGAGAGGACGTTTCGGAGCCACCCGGTCTATTGCCCTGGTGAGCTCCCTGTTCCACTCTGTCACCAGGGTTTCGACCGGGCGGCCTTCAGACAGCTCCAAATCTCCCAGCGCATTCAGGAATCCTTTTGGCTCCATCAGGTGTCTGGGGCGGACCATCCTAATGGGTCCCTGCCCCCTGCGGAGGGTGTGTGGCAATAAGAGGTCCGTTTTCACCAGATAGTTATCTGACCATGACACGGGGTTCGAAGAAATAGCCCCCATTTTCAGAGCACGAGATAAATACAAGGTCGAGATCATGACCGGCTACATGGGTGGGCCCAGAATTCCTAAGGTGCAGTTCCCAGGAAGTCATGGTTTCCATGAAATCCCGAGGGGCTCCTGTGAGAGCCGCCTCGGTATGCAGGTTAAAGTCCCCCAAAACCAAACAAAGGATCTTCTTGGACCTGCACAACAGAACACAAATCTCCTTAGGTTCCCTTGGTAGTTTCTCCCATGATGTGGGGAGTAAGGAAGAGTGCATGATTCCAAGATTTGCTTCGAACCTGCCCTAAGAAAGAACCCTGGGGCAAAGAAGTGTCTGAAAAAATCCCTAAGCCAGAAAGGTCCACAGCCAGATTCCTCTTTAAGAACTGCCCCCAACTGGGATGGATCTTGCAACTTCCCTAAATTTTTAAAATCTCAGTATGATTTGCTAGCGCTCAGATGAATAGTCATTATTCCCACCCACTCCCACTTATGGCATTTTTTTAGCAATTTAAAATTGCTGTTGCGACCTACCTTTACTAAGCTCTGGGTCACCAAAAAGTTTGATTGTGGAGTTATTTCATGGAAGGGGTGGAGGGCTATGACCAAGCTCCCACTATTACTCTCCAAAGCAGGCAACCAACAGATCCCATCCTACCACCACTGCTCCCTCCTGAATACTCAGTGACTGAGCTGACAATTGGGAGAATGAGATTTGCCCCAACCATCATCAGTTGCTAATCCTGACTTTTCAGTTTACTTTTAGCCTCTCTTCATATCAGGTTTCCACAGTCTCATTCTTGCTGCTGCCCTCCGTGTCTTCTCTGTGTTAACAATTAACGTAAAAACATAAAAATGAAAGGGTATGAGACTGGATTTTGGTCTCTTTCATAAGATATATTACAAAATAAAAAGGGGTCATGCGTGCATTTAAATGCAGACTTATATCTCAGGTTATTGTAGCTTTCCTCCTGAACTGATCCAGAGGAGATTAGCCGCTATGCACGTTACCCTGGATAACTGCTAAGTCAAACTAAAGACTGTATCAGCTTGGAAGAGAGGAATTCTCCTTCTGTCACAAATGGAAACACACTGCCTAAATTCTCTGCCTTTTCTCACATTTGCTTTCTATTAGTTTTCCTCTAAAGTTCCCCAAGGATAAGTACACTATCTATATTAGAATTGGAGTAATATGTTTTAAAAATGAAAGTACAGAAGATACAAGGAAAAGAAATGAAGTGTTGAAGGTAGTGAGGAGAAAAAAGAGACATGTGAAGTTTGGTGTCTTGGAGATTAAGCTTAATCATTACTGGTTATTAAAACTGTTTAAGGATTGATAAATAACCCCTGTGTAACAGAAAGTTGCTACATTCAACAGCCACTCACCTGAAAGATGGTCTCAGAGCTAAAAATCCCTGCAGCTCAAACTCCTCTGGAAGAGGGGTAGCTAGTGACAATCAGACAGAGAAAAAGTTGAGTAACTATCTAGGACTGCATTCATCACCAAGTCTAATCTACTATTAAATTAGAATGCAGTCTGGTCAAAGTTGAGCACTTTCCAACTCCCACCAATTACTATTGAAGAGAATTAAGCATATGCTCTACAACTGACAAACGGTACATATAAAAAGTGCTTAACTTTGCTAGGATTGTATCCTCACTTACATTTTGGGCTCAACAAGAGTTTAATACAACATGAAATAAAGAGTATTAGCATTTATTAATTTATGTACTATTTAATGCCAGTGTAGGCTTTTAGGCAGTTTACAAAGTATAAAATTCAAGATACACAAAGTCATTAAAAGGGTCCATAGTTAAAATACACAATGAAACAGTACTGTTAAAACAATGCAAACTATTAAAAGAGAGGAGATTCAGGTCCAGAAATCAAGGGAATGCCGGTGTGAACAGGTGTATCTTCAAAAGATAAAAGAATGCCAACATCGATAGGGCCTCTTGTATTTTAACAGGAAGGTCATTCTATAATACAGCTTAAAAAAGCCACCTCTGCATTACCAAAGCTGATAAATGTCAGGACAATGACACAATGAGATTGTGATTCATTCGCTGAACATTCTTCATTTTCTATTAATCACTCTGAAAGGATATCTGGTATAGCCAAATTACCAGAAAAATGCTCCTCTCTCTGAACATCTGCATTTGCCATTTGTTTCCCCAGCTGCTGCTGCTGCTGCTCCTTTATACCATTTTCTCTTTGCCCTCACTGTCATCTGCTGTCAAACCAATCAGCTGTGGCAACCCATGTGCATTTGCTTGCAACTGCCCATGACATCACATCATAATGCATCTGACAAATCCATAGGGGTTTCCACCGCCAATTGGATTTAGCAGCAGTGAGGGCCAAGAAGAACAGCATCCAAGGAGAGTGGGTATGTTACTGGAAGCAGGACATGCTTTTCAAAACTCATGAAAATGAAGGCAACATGAGGTAAGTAGTTTTGGCTCAGCCTGATTTATGGATCAAGTTTAACAGCGCATTAGTACAGGCATGTAACTTGTTCTCCCCAACGCCATTTTTTGTGTTATTGATTTTTAAATAGCAATTTCATTAAGGAAAAAAAGGGAGGGAGAGAGGGAGGAGAGAGAAAAAACTGTCAGTTCACATCAACAAAATATTTAAAGATCTATATGTCCAATATGCTTCTTTATAAAGTGGTCTAAGGAAGATGTACCTTAATAAAGAATAATTCTTACCGTTAGGGCACGAGAGGTCTTCCTCACGAGGCTGAAAACTGTTTAGTAGGGAAATCAGCCAAGGCCAAATACTGCAAGGTAAGAAGAACAGTTTTATATTTATATAATAAGCTGTTGGTCCCTTTTATGCCTCTCCCATTCCTTTCTTTGTACTTTGGCACATTTCCCTTTGTGCCTGAACAGCCTTCAGTTCCTGCCTATCAAGTCTTCTCTAACTCCATATTTTATTTGCAAGACCTTTTTCTGCAAAACCCACAATGCCCATGATGCTACACATTAGTGTCCTCTTTTCAGCACAGATTTACCATTTCCTTTCCTGGATTATGCCAGCTCACTACCTGCCTAAATAAATATTAACACACTAATATAACTTTTATTAGAAGCCTGATCAATGGCAGCAATGTGGAACCCTTGAAGGAAAGCAACCAAAGATTGCTACATGCAGTTATCGAGTGGAAGCTGTTTTTCAGTGCTGAATGAATTTCAATTGCTGCCAGTTGGAGGCAGACTCCTACAGAGTTGGTACCCATCATTCCCAGCCCAAATGATTGTATGTAATACAGCATCTTGAAATGGGAAGTCTTTGTGACTCTCTTTTGCAGACTATCAGTTTATTCAATTATTTAACAAAATTTATATACTGCTTCAATGTAAAGACTTCTAAGGGGGTTACAAAAAACCTTAAAATTAACATGCAGTTAACTGGAAGTAGTAAGGGTCAAGCCCAGTGCTTCCTTCAGTGATACTAAAGTAATATTAAATAATAATATAACTGGATCTACCAAAGTTCACAAGGCAAAACTAGGGAGACCTATGCATCAACTATTCTCCAGAGGAGGACTGAAATTCTCCAACAGTTCAGGAGCAGCTCAAAAAATAAAATTAAAAAAATCAGAAAATGCCTATAATAAACAAATGTACATCTAAAAATGTATTGTTTAATGGGCTTTAACAGCCAATTAAGCAAAAGTCATGGGTGCCTCATCTCCTTGTTGTACAGTCTAAAATGCTACAATTTAGGGATTAAGTTTCTCCACAAATCCAATCCTATTCTCAGTTCTGCAGTATACCAGGCTAGGTAATTCAAAATTATGCTTATTTTAAAAAATTAGAGCAGGAAGGGTTACTTTAAGAATAATTGTATGTCCAGCCATTCACAGCGTTAGCATGGATAGGCTTGGAAAGCGTTGGTGATATGAACACTACTGTTCCCACTAGCGTGTGTGGCAAAAGTAGCATGACAATGAACTTGCAATCAGAAGCAAAAACCTCTCTCTATTTTTGTATCTTTACCTGTTTTTCTCACAACCTCCAAGACTGCTGATGAACTGCCCTTACTGAGTAAAGCTATATATAATTCAGGAACACACTACAATCTAGTCATCAAAATCTACTTTTACACTTCTAACCATGCATATTAACTGCCACCACCAGTCTTGAAATACACACACTGAAAGTAAAACAAATCAAACTTAATTGATGTAATTCAGGAAGTCAGTTTATTAGGAAACATCCACAGAGTAAACAAAGCATGTAATTTCGGCTGTATATAGAGCACGAAGTGTAGTACCACCACCACAAACAATCCCTCAAACCCAGACACAGTGCAGATTGATCTCTACTATCATCTGGAACACCTGTGGATTCAACTGCTACTCCGCCTCCTTGATGGCAGTCCAATCCCCCATGACATTCTCCAGATCTGCCAAGATGTTTGGTCTTCAGAGAGAGCAGATTGAACTCTGTTCAGTAAAGGAGACTGTTGGCCTCAGAGATTAGGGCTGCTCACTGAGCCCCTCCCTGCTTGCTCATATATGTTTTGGCAGAGACGCTGCCTGGTATACACAGGTGAAAACCCCTGAAGTAAAGCACCAAGGCCTCCAGCCCCAGGCAGATCAGCCAAAACTCCAAAACACTGATGCTCAGCTGGGATTCCTCTGCTGTTCATGTCCTCTGCACCACTCTATGACCCAGATGGGCTCCCCAGCCATTTGCATCCATGATCAGCATCAGAGACTATGGTTTCTCCAGGCTCACCCCCTCTGGGAGTCTCCAAGGAGACAACCACCACAGCAACTCCTGCTTAAGATGGCTGGGAACAGGAAGAAAGCTCATCTGGTCCAATGACCTCACTTACATTACAGGCTGGTGATTCCCCCCCCCCCAAAAAAAAATCTTTCCAGTGTTAGGGACATCAGGAACACATTTGTGCTGGGCTATACCCCCAGAGGAGTGATAGTCTGAGCCAGAATCAGTGCATTCTTCTTGTTCATTATGAACCCCAAGTGCCAGAGACCAGCCAGAATGGTCTTGGTATTTCTTATACAAGTGCTCAGCAACAAACTTTGAACAAACATGTTGTTTAGATATGAAGACAAACACCTCTGGTCCTGTGGAAGGACACCAACACCACCAACCAGCACCTTGGTGAAGACCCTCAGCACTGAACAGAGGCCGAAGGGCAACATCCAATACTGGTAGTGCATCCCATTGTAGCGGAACCCGAGAAAATGAAGATGGGCTTTCAGAATGGGGAGATGTAGTTAAGCCTCAGAGAAGTCAATTCAGGTCATCCATTGCCCTTTCTTAGTGCCACTATGGTTGACCTCAAAGTCTCCACCTTAAACCGCCTCTTGGCTACCGAGGTGTGGAGACACTTGAGGTCAAGAACAGCCCAGGTGTCCCCATTTGTTTTGTTGTTGTTGTTATGCACCTCCAAGTCGACCATGACTTATGGCGACCCTTTGAATCAGCGACCTTCAAGAGCATCTATCATGAACCACCCTGTTCAGATCTTGTAAGTTCAGGTCTGTGACTTCCTTTATGGAATCAATCCATCTCTTGTTTGACCTTCCTATTTTTCTACTCCCTTCTGTTTTTCCCAGCATTATTATCTTTTCTAATGAATCATGTCTTGTCATTATGTGTCCAAAGTATGATAACCTCAGTTTCATCATTTTAGCTTCTAGTGATAGTTCTAGTTTAATTTGTTCTAACACCCCATTATTTGTCTTTTTCACAGTCCATGGTATGTACAAAGCTCTCCTCCAACACCACATTTCAAATGAGTTGATTTTTCTCTTATCTGCTTTTTTCACTATCCAACTTTCAGAAAAAGATGGAAAATATGCCAGAACTTCTCTACAAGGGAGGAACGCTATGTCCCGAATATCCACCAGATGTTTTATGGCCTGCAGATATTTCTTATGTTTCTCGGGATTCCAAAACCAAAGGATAGGAACAAAAAGCAAGTGGGAAAACTGTAATAGGTGACCCCTCACTGGAGGGACCAGAGTGTCATGCAGAACATGCCCCATGAGTCACGAGGCGGAGAAGGAAGCAGCCCACCTTTTCTGCCCTGCTGTCCCCAGTGTGGCCTATACAGGGAAAATCCCCTAGGTCAAAAAATTGCAGATATGGATGAAAAAACTGTGTCTGACGCCCCTTGCGCTTGTCTTCTGTAGCCAAAGGAAGAGCTTTTCCCTTATCCTTTATCTCAATCAAATGCTCCTGCAAAGGCTCACCAAATAACTTAGCCTCTGAAAAAGGCGTACCCACAAGCTTCAACTGCAATGCTGCATCAACCTCACACTGGTAGAGCGAAATATTACATCTAGCCACCGTGGTAGCAGCCACAAATCAGGCATCATACTGGAAAGAATCCATAGCAGCTTACGCTGTGAGAACAGAGGCATAAGAGAATCATAGAATTATACAATAGTAGAGTTGGAAGGGGCCTATAAGGCCATCAAGTCCAACCCCCTGCTCAATGCAGGAATCCAAATCAAAGCATTCCTGACAGATGGCTGTCCAGCTGCCTCTTGAATGCCTCCAGTGTCGGAGAGCCCACTACCTCTCTAGGTCATTGGTTCCATTGTCGTATGGCTCTAACAGTTAGGAAGTTTTTCCTGATGTCCAGTCGAAATCTGGCTTCCTGCAACTTCAGCCCATTATTCTATGTCCTGCACTCTGGGATGATTGAGAAGAGATCCCGGCCCTCCTCTATGTGACAACCTTTCATGCACTTGTAGAGTACTATTCTATCTCCCCTCAGTCTTCTCTTCTCCAGGCTAAACATCCCCAGTTCTTTCAGACTCTCCTCATAGGGCTTGGTTTCTAGTCTCCTGATCATCCTTGTTGCCCTCCTCTGAACCTGGTCCAGTTTGTCTGCATCCATCTTGAAGTGCGGAGACCAGAAATGGATGCAGTGCTCAAGATGAGGCCTAACCAGTGCTGAATAGAGGGGAACTAATACTTCACGCGATTTGGAAACTATACTTCTGTTAATGCAGCTTAAAATAGCATTTGCCTTTTTCAGAGCCACATCACACTGTTGGCTCATATTCAGCTTGTGATCAATGACAATTCCAAGATCCTTCTCACATGTCGTATTGCTGAGCCAAGTATCCCCCATCTTATAACTGTGCATTTTCTTTTTCCTAAGTGTAGAACTTTGCATTTATCCCTGTTGAATTTCATTCTGTTGTTTTCAGCCCAATGCTCCAGCCTATCAAGGTCCCTTTGAATTTTGTTTCTGTCTTCCACGGTATTAGCTATGCCCCCCAATTTTGTATCATCTGCAAATTTGATAAGCATGCTCTGTACCATCTCATCCAAGTCGTTAATAAAAATGTTGAAGAGCACGGGGCCCAAGACTAAACCCTGTGGTACCCCACTCGTTACTTCCACCTAGTTTGAGAAGGAACCATTGATAAGCACTCTTTGAGTATGATTCTGGAGCCAACTGTGGATCCACCTGATAGTTGTTCCATCCAGCCCACATTTAGGTAGCTTGCTAATCAGAATATCATGGGGCACTTTCTCAAACGCTTTGCTGAAGTCGAGATATATTATGTCCACAGCATTTCCACAGTCTACAAGGGAGGTTACCTGATCAAAAATTGAGATGGGATTAGTTTGGCAGGATTTGTTCTTCATAAATCCATGTTGGCTCCTAGTAATCACTGCATAGGCTTCAAGGTGCTTACAGATTGACTGCTTTATAATCTGCTCCAGAGTTTTTCCAGGGATTGATGTTAGGCTGACTGGTCTGTAGTTCCCTGGTTCCTCCTTTTTGCCCTTTTTGAAGATAGGGACAACATTAGCTCTCCTCCAATCATCCGGCACTTCACCAGTCCTTCACCAGTTTGATTTCGCAAAGATAATAGACAGCGGTTCTGAGAGTTCTTCAGCCAGTTCCTTCAATACTCTAGGATGCAGTTTATCGGGCCCTGCCGGTTTGGACTCGTTCAAAGTGAATAGGTATTCCTTGACCGTTTGTCTATCAGTCTCTGCCCCTTCTACTTCATGTTTCCTGGGAGGGTCACAGACCCTTTTCTGGGAGAAAACTGAGCCAAAGTAGGAATTGAGCACTTCTGCCTTTTCTTTGTCATCTGTTCTCATTTTGCCATCCTCATTGAGTAGCAGTGCCACCGTTTCTTTTCTGTCTTTTACTATGGACATACCTGAAGAAAGCTTTTTTGTTGCTTTTAGCATCCCTCGCTAACCTGAGCTCATTCTCAGCTTTAGCCTTCCTGACACCATCCCTGCAATTCCATGATACCTGCCTGTAGTCCTTCTTTGTGGCCTGGCCTTCTTTCCACTTTTGGTATGTGTCCTTTTTGGTTTTCAAGTCTTCTCTAAGCTTTTTGTGAAGCCACATTGGCTTCTTCTGTTGTTTCCCCCCTCTTTTCCTTGTTGGAATTGCTTGCCATTGCACTTTTAGAATTTCCTTTTTTAGAAACTCCCACCCATCTTGGACTCTTTTTCTCATTAGGGTCGCTTGCCAAGGGATCATACTTACAATTGTTCTGAGTTTATTAAAATCAGCTTTCCTGAAGTCCAGGGTGCACGTATGGCAGGCACTCTCAGCTTTTGCTTTTGTTAAAATCAAGAATTCATGTATGGTGTGGTCACTTTCCCCTAGAGTTCCCATAACTGCCACTTCCTCCACCAAATCATCTCTGTTGGTTAGAATCAAGTCCAAGATAGCTGATCCTCTGGTTGCTTCCTCCACTTTTTGTAGGAGAAAGTTATCTTCAACACAAGTCAGAAATTTATTGGAGGGGCCGTGTTTAGCAGAATTTGTCTCCCAACAGATATCGGGATAATTAAAATCCCCCATTACTACTACATCATACGTCCTCGAAACATTGGCAATTTGCTTTTCAAAAGTTACATTCTCGTCTTCTCCTTGATTGAGTGGTTGGTAATAGACTCCAAGCACCACATTCCTTTTATTACTTGCCCCATTAATTTTAATCCAGATACTCTCGGTGGAGCTACCAAGCTCATCTTCCTGTATTTCTGTGCAAGGACATATATTTTTAACATATAGCGCGACTCCACCTCCCTTTTTATTCCTTCTGTTCTTTTTTAACAAGTTATTTCCTTCAATTGCTGTATTCTAGTCATGGGAGTCATCCCACCAAGTTTCAGTTATACCTATCAAGTCGTAATTGCCATCCAGTATTAAGAGTTCAAGTTCGTCCTGTTTGTTTCCCATGCTCTGCGCATTCGTATACAGACATCGAAGACCATGTGATTTATAGCTCGGCTTCCTTACTACATTTTTTGGAGGACTGTTACTGGTCCCTATTACAGCCGATCTCTCTGTTCCCGTTACTGTGCACAAGCCTTCATCAGTCGTTACCACCATATTTACATCTCCCTCCCCCTTAGGATTCAGTTTAAAGCCCTCCTGATGAACTTCTCCATGAGAACTTTCAAAGCACATCCTTAACTGGCTTGGGAGCATCCTCTCATTATCCCGACTCCTCCACCCACATAAATGCTGCCCTGGAGAACAGAGAAGTAGGGGCAGATGCCCTAAAGGCCACAGTATCTGCTTCAAAACTACACCACAATTTTCTACTCTTACCACAAGCTTCCTTGGGTCCCCCGTCCCCCTCTGAGGGAATATTCACAGAGGAGACCGGAACAGCCACCAACAAATACGAGCTATTGCATAACGCTGTCAGAGAACTTATAGTGCCGTTTAGCAATTCTATAAACCATCTTCCCCCTATTGTGATGCACCCATTCTCCTTTCCACACAATGTCACACACTTGTGGGAAATTCCTCCAACATATAACACAAGTCCATTTTATCTAATGACAAATAGGAAAAAAAATGAAAAACAAGACTCACTATTGTCTTTCATCAACCACAGTTTCCTGAAATACACTGGGTCTAAGTTTCAGCCAGTCCATTGAGACTTTGAGCGCAGGAAGTGGATAAGAACCCCAAGACTCTTCCTGGTAATCATTCTGGAGTGGACGCTTGCACAGAATTCCAAGAAAAGACACTGGAAGAACAGATACATACTGTCATGTTGATCAATTATGCAAGCATTACACATTTGGGTATGCTACCTCACTCTGAGAATTGGAGATGGGGGCACAGTCAGATTAGGTTCCTCTGTGGAGAATACAGAGAAAGACAACAGACAGGCAGTAGATGGCAAGAGCTGAGCTCCTCATCGACAAAACAAGGCAAAGCCGACAGTAGAAATTTGTCAGTTATTGCTTTTTGAGGGATACACTCCCTCCAGTCACAAGGCAATACTATGCAATTTGGCTTCAATTGACTTACCTGGTGCACCATCCAAAATTAATCCCTGGCTTTGTTAAATAAACAAGCCTGCCATTTGTTTTTACCTTTGCCTGTCCCAGGAACCTATGTGCTTTGTTTAAAGTTTGGCACAGATCTGGGTTACAAACTAGACATTAGTTTCCCCTCTTATGTGGGTATCAGTATCACTATCTTATAGATGATTTCACAGCAGATGTCAGACCAAAAGCTGGAACCATGAAGTGAGCTCTATCCAGACACTAAGGTACAGTGACAGAGTCATTCTCACCTTATAGTAACCGTGACTGCATAACGGTGCCAGGTATAGGGCTAGGAGATCCCCGTTACTTTGTAAAGTAAGGGAGTCTGTGTCTCATCTGTCTAGGAAACATTCTTCCCCGAATAATACCCTAACTTCACAATCATAAATCATCAGGCCTATGTGGCTACTAGGGATGAGTAAACTCCCCTCAACTTGATTCAGAAATAATTGTTAATTATGAGAACCTTACTGGAGAACTCTTGGGAAAAAATAAATTTCCTTCCCAAGAGTTTTAAATTGATCTGCAATGGTGTCTGCCATGCATCACATTGCTGTAAATTTATCTATTCTTGTCCAAATTATTCTCAGTTAGCTATCCATAAGTAAGAATCTTAAGGACAGCTGATAGATGTTCTGGAATTGTTGGCTTCAGGACCCCATTGGATAGGGCAAGGATGGACAGACTATAGGTTGTGTGATCGCTGTACTGTCCTTCCTAACAGGATCCCTCAGGCTAAAGGGGGGGATTTAGAGTTGTTGATACTATTCCTGCCACAACAGAATAGCAGTTAACATTATATGATATTTTATGAGAGGGAGGGGAAATTATAGTAACCACTAGAAGCAACCTGTCGCTTCTAATGAACTATTTCCTGTCCTCTCCCATGCAACAATAACCATTTGAATCACCTGGCTAGAAAGTTATGCTGCTCCCACTTAATTTAAAGCAGCTGCATGAGCAGCAGTTCCTCTTGCTTATGCAGCTCGAGAGAAATTGGCTAGTCACCCAGGGAAATATTTTGCCCAATCAAAGCTACAATCTCATTAAAATGTCCATCAGATCTGGCTATGAAACAATCTACCCTAAAGCTTTATAGTACAGCAGGATAGGCTTTGTTCCAAGATCTGCCAGTTTTAGTACTTACTGAAGAGGGCCAGCAACTGTGTCCAGCAGAGCTGTTCATCCTGACTGTAACTGTGCTGTTCAGTCTCATTGCTAAAGTCTCGTAAGTGATGCAACTGAAACAGGTTAATGACTGTAATATGGACTAACTGCTGAGAATTAAAGGTTTTTTGGAATAGCAGCCTCTGTAACAAAAAAGAACATTCATCTCAATATGACGCTTAGGACTATGCTTATAAAAACAGGCTTGACTGCTGGTGGCTAAGGTCACTGACTGCAGGCTCAATCTTGCCCCAAGGGCAAGTGTCTTTGATACACTTCTTTGCTTTTCCTCACAGGAGTGCATGGCAGCCACTCACTTTTATGGAAGTAACTGCTGTGCTTAAGGGTAGAGGACAAAAAGGACAAAACCTGCTGTCCAGTGCCTACTTCTGGCTGGCCAAAACCTCAGACAGGGATCCACATAGGGGATGAAACATATCTGAGCAGAGTAGGCAGAAATTTACTTCACCCCAGAACTCCCTACAACATACAAACCTTCCCTCCATATATACCCTAACAGTGGCAACAATAGGCACACGGCTAGTTTCTGATGATTCACACATATTGAATTGAACTGAAATTGAAACTTTATTTTTACCCCGCCCTTTTTCCAAACTGGAACTCAGGGCGGCTTACAAATAAAACTACATGTAGTTAAAAACATAGAAAAACATACAATTAAAATACAATTAAACTATGCACAACCTTAAAACCGTAAAAGGCACTTAAAAATCTAAAAACAATTTAAAATAATACAGATAATAATATAAAACAATAAAACAAGCCTTGTAAAGCCCAATCCTAAACACCTTCTATCCCAAAAGCCTGTCGGAATAAAAAAGTCTTTACTTGCCGACGGAAGGATGGCAAGGAGGGGGTCATTCGTGCCTCCCTAGGAAGGGAGTTCCAGAACCTAGGAGCAGCCACCAAGAAGGCCCTATCTCGCGTCCCGACCAATTGCACTTGTGAAGGTGTTGGGACTGAGAGAAGGGCCTCTCCTGAAGATCTCAGGGCCCGGGCAGGCTCGTATAGGGAGATACGGTCTGACAACTAGCCTGGACCTGGGCCGTATAGGGCTTTATAGGTCAAAACCAGCACTTTGAACTTGTGACCGGAAACAAACTGGCAGCCAATGGAGCTGCTGTAACAAGGGAGTTGTATGGTCCCTGTAACCAGCCCCTGTTAATACTCTGGCTGCAGCTCTTTGTACCAGTTTAAGTTTCCGAACAGTCTTCAAAGGCAGCCCACGTAGAGCACGTTACAGTAGTCTAAACGGGATGTAACTAAGGCATGCATCACCATAGTCAAATCAGGCATTTCCAGGAACGGGCGCAGCTGGCGCACTAGTCTTTAATGGGCAAAGGCACTCCTGGCCACGGCCAAGACCTGGGCCTCCAAGTTCAGGCCTCCAAGTTCAGAGCAGAGTCCAGGAGCACACCCAAACTGCGATATGGAGAGGGCAGCAACTGACTTCCTCCTGCTGATAGACTAGACCAAGGATGGGGAACCTGTGGCCCTCCAGGTGATGGACTACAACACAATAGCCAATGTGGTACCCTCCAGATGTTGCTGGACTATAACTGCCATCAGCTCCAACTAGCCAGCATTCAGGGATGATGGAAGTTGTAGTCCAGCAACATCTGGAGGGCCACAGGTGTCCTATTCCTGGTCTAGACCAGCCTTTCCCAACTAGTGGGCCATGAGGTGTTGTTGGACCACAACTCCCATCAGCCTCAGCCAGCATTGCCAATGGTCAGGAAAGATGGGAATTGTGGTCCAACAACATCTGGTGGCCCACTAGGTGGGAAAGGCTGGTCTAGACATATGAAATGTCACATTCCTCTAGCTTAACTTGCTCCACTTCTAACAGCCTTGCTTGGGGTCTGGAGAACAGAGATGTGTGCATGAGAAAGCAAGCAAAACTAATTGCCACAAGGCTCTTTCTAGCTAGGACTGCACATAGGTAGCAGCAGATGGAAGATTGTTGCTGTAATGTCATGCTTATGCAAACTGTTCTCCTGTGTGCATGTATGGCAGTGTTGCAGTGCTATTCCTAGTGTGTGGTCCAGGAACATTGTTGCTACATACTGAGATTAGGAATTCCGTATGTGGTAATGTTACTTTATTAATCTATCCCATCCGTATTTCACCCATCTTTCAAAAGCAGCTTACAGCAATCATAAACCACATTACAAAGCCTCAATATGCAGCCTAGCACTCATTCATGCCCTTAAATATTTAAATACAAAAACATTTTTCCTTTTAGCTTGTGTGCTTGACATTTAGCTTGATATTTGCTATTTAAATTTATTAAATGGTCTTCTACAGGAAACATATATTCAAAGCAACACCTATTACCACAACAAAAGAAAAACTTAAGCACTTAACATTAATAAAAAACTAAATAAGAACAAGTAGGCTAGACCGAAACCAGTAGTTTAGTACAGTTTCAATTCAACCAACCATTGGGAGAAAAAATATGTGTATCTCATTTTTGATTTCTTATTGTTAATAGATGTCTCTTGGTGGATCTCCACAAGGAAGGCACCACCACAAAAAATGCCATGCTTCATGTCCTTATTAACTTTATTTCAATCAGAAAGGAATGTGGAGCACAGCATCCTCACCAGATTTTATAGAAGAGTCTGTGTTCCTTCAACTAGGGAACAAAGTACCAATTCCCACAGAGTTCAAGAGAAAAACCAGCGTACATTTTGTACAACCAACCTTGAATTGCTCCTCTAATTTCTCACGAAGAGGGTTCAGTTTCTCCAAGTTCTTACTCAGATACACATGGCCATGGAATTTTATAAATGCCTTAATGAAATCAGATACTCCCCATTGAGTCTTCACCTCATCACGACTGCAATTGAGAAGATTAAAAAAAAATTCAGTATTTGTAAAAAGGTATCTTGGGCAGTAAAACAATGTTTTTTTTACAGTACAAATATATACTGCTGACTAGCCTTTTCTTTTAAAGCTGTTTGTGTGCATGAAACAGAAAAGATTGGGGCTGTGATTGACAGTTCATCCCAAGACAATTGCGCTGAAGATAAAAGCAACATTAACATTTAGCACCTCTCAAATTAAAAGGATTCTACTATTTGTGTGGACCATAGAGAGATAGCCAACTTGTTTTCTAGACAACAATCCAGAAGTGATAATAATAAAAGTTGGCTCCATTCTACAGAAAGTGCCTCACAGTCAGGAAGCATGTAAATATAGACAAGTATATACATTTATAAATTTTATATAAAATCCAAAAGAGAAAAGTAACATCACAACACTGAATCTCCATTTCCTAACCATATTCAGCCCACAGCTACCAGCCATCTACCTCTAGTCTTGACCATATAAAAAGAGTGCAACTGAAGTGGAAGCAAAGTTTCTTTTATCCTCATATCACTCTTGTGCACACATTTGATACAATTAGTCAGTTATTAGCTCTCTTCAGGCATTCATCTAACACACGAGGATTAAAACTGTGCAGAGAAGCAGGGTGAGCACACAAGCCCAAACCCAATGTCCCTGTGGATGTGGGCTCCTCTTAGACAAGTCTGAAGGGGGCTTCTACGCATGTTCAGCTGAACATTGCTTCATGTGATAAGGAACTCTGATAAGTCTGAGAGGAGTTGGGGGGGCACTGGGTGTAGGGCTTGCATGTTCACCCATGCTCCTCTACACAAGTTTAATCACTTTGTGTTCAGGTGAATGCCTGAAGTTATTGCAAAATATGTAAGGACATGCACATATACATTAAGACCTTGACGTTTGTAAGTAAATTAAATGAAACATCAATGGCACGGCCATATCTAATTTACAATCACAGGGCAGACTAAATGTTTTGCTGCTACTACTAGCCTGTAGGGGGCACAGAGGGAACGAAATTATTTACCTGTAAACTTGATGAAAAAAGGCACATATATGAGCACTGTGGCTTCATGGAGGACAGATTTGTGCTGTAGCTACACCCACACCCTGAAGCTTATAAATGATCTCTCACTACCTAGAACATATTAGCCTCACCTTTCCAGTGCTTTAGAAAGTGCTTTCTGTAGGTTAGTAGAGGCAGCTGGGAAAGGGAACTTCACAGCAATGCTTCTGCAGTAGTAGAAAATTGTGGTCAGGTGGTCTCCTTTGGAGGATGCTAAAATAGCCAGCTGATTGTAAGGCTGACCTAAAGTTTAAAAAAAAGTTTTACAAAGTGCAGAACTTATTCTACAACGACAATCTAGTTATCTTGCTATCTTGCTAAGGCAATACGTACTTTTGCTTGCCTCAGTCTGCTTGTTCAAAACCCAGATATGTTACTACATAAAACAGAAATGCTTTTACTTAAGTAATTTTATCCTGCCTTACCTCAGATCAACATAGCTCACAATAAGAAAAAACACGTTAAGAGATCAACAACTTAAAAAACAGAATAATGCTACAGAGAAGCCAGACTACTACCACAGTAGCAATACAGAATGCCCTCCAACATAAAAATATTTTACATCCTCTCTGAAAATGAAACCAGAGGAATAACTCTACACCTACTCTGAGAGGGTGTTCTGTGCCTCGGAAGAACAGCAGTGAAAGCCCTGCTCCTACCTCCAGTAGTGAAGGAACTTGAAGCAGGGCCTGATCCACTGAACATAACTGCAGTGGGAGTTTATATAGAGAGGCAGTGTCAAAGGTATGCAAATCCCAGGCTGTGAAGGACTTTAATAGAAAGCACCCAGATACAGACACTTTTAAAAGTTTAAATTTGTATTTGCTATCTTGCCCAACATTCGTAAGTTACAGAACATATACTTCACACTACATCTTCATCTAGAGTTCTACCTCCTTTAAACAAGGATTGTTTCTAAACTGGGATAGCACTTCCACCCAAAAAGCCCATCACTGCACATTTCAAGGTGGAAAACTATATATGTACACTGGTGGGAGAAGGCAGATTAAGATAGTCTTGGTGGAGTATGTCAGGCTTGGGTATTTGGCTAGTCAAAAAGATTTTGTAAACTGATCATCAAATGTTGGTCAATTTTCTTCTAAAGAATTAACAAGACAAGAGCTACTTTAATCAACAGGTTTGATATTCCACAGAGAAACCTATTTTCTTGTGGAATTTTTTCTCCCCCCACTCATTTCCCCCCTTAATAAATTTGCAATTAAAAATCAATAAAAACAGATTTGACGTTTATGTTAATTACACTAAAAACATTAAGCTGAACAACAAAATTAACTTTAAAATTGTAATGAATTATAACTTTCAGCAATGGTAATTAAGGTTTCTATAAAAGTTAGTAATTCACTGAACTGTTCTCTTTGGGTTACAGTTACAATAGCAACATCAACAACAAAACAGAAATAAAAGATAGCAACAACTATTAACGCACCACATCACATGGAGGGAAGCATTCCCTAGTTCCTGAAGCAAGGAACTTTGGTGATCCTAGACAGTAATCTTTGCAACTAATGCCCAATTGTGTTCCTGTTCAGAAGGCTGCATTTAGACTTCCGGGAAGGGTGACTTCGCTTGTGCCTGCTTTTTGAGACGAGCTCTCGTCTCAGAAGAAGCTTTTTCAGTTTTAAAATCAGTCAGAACATTCTTTGTGACTGGTAAAGATTTTCTCCCGGGCAGGGAGAAACGTAGAGATTAACCACAAAAGCCTGTTTTTGTTGGGAGGACTGGATTTCATTAATTTATGAGAGAAGGTTCAGCCAGCAAATGCCGGACGGACTTCCAACAAGCTCTAACTGATTAAGCGACACGTTTATCTTTTCTTCAAAGAAAAACAGACTTTAACAGGCAAGCATCCTTCTTTCTATTTTTTTTTTCACTTGGTTTAAATCGTTGCAGCAAAAAGAGATTTGTCAATGATTCAGCTATAAAGAATTTCTGGGTGAGTTATAACTCTTCTCTTTTATTCACGAAATTAAGGAGGAAAGAAATTGAAAAAGCTTATCTTTGTTTTTATTGCAAAAAGCTGGCCTGGAAGTGCATTCTAAAGATACAAACAGAAGAGGGATTTCCATTTCGAGGACGGAAAAAAAAAAAATTTGATTTATGAACTTTGGAGTATTATATGTCCGGGACTATTTTCTTTTTGGTCTATTTCATTTTGACGAATCTGCTTGTTCACGACGCCACTAACTGTTTTGAAGCTGGGAACTAAATTTGTTTTGTATTCCTGAACAAATAAGAGATAAGGCAGGCTGTACTGTCTACACTGTGATGTCATCAAGCCTGGAATATTAACCCAATTGTGGCTGAAATAATTTTTGTTTTCGTGGTTTTAAGAATGGCAATCAGGAAAGTGGCTGAGACCATGGAAGAAATTATGTTTCAGAAAATAATGGATGAGATTGAGATAACGAAACAAACCCTGAGAGAGGGTAGACAGGAGATGAAAATTGAATTAGGCAAAATGACGCAGGAGCTTAAAGAAATAGGGGATCTAGTGAGAGAGGAGATTGATGAGATTAGAGATGAGAAAAGAAAAATTAAAGGGAAGATACAAGCCCTGGAGATTGGAATAAATGTGGAATTGGAAAAAGATCTGGAGTTTATGGATATTAGAAACAAAGTTTACTGTTTGGAATTCAACGTTGTCTCTGAAGAAATTAATGAAGATATTAGAGATAAAGTTATCAATGTCTTGGATAATTTTCTGGACTGGAATGATGTGATGGAGCTTGACATAGAAAAAATCTATGGAATTAACTACAGATATGTGACAATGGAAAAATTCTCAAGAGATGAGCCAGTGCATTTTGTAAAAAAGAAGAACAGAGATATGACTTTACAACAATATTTCAGCAATATATTCAGAATTGATGGCAAGGAAATATTTGTGATAAAGGAAATTCCCATCAGACTCTTATTATATGACTGTGGCTATGACAGCAAGATTAATATGGGATACTGATAATGGAAGAATGGATACTGAAATTACTGGACTGAACAGGACTATTGAAGATGGAAGATGGAATTAATATTGATAATGGAAGAATGGCTATTGAAATTATTGGATCTAACAGGTTTGATGAGATGGATTAATCTATATGTTTATTTGGACTATGGCTATGACAACAAGATTATTATGGGATACTGATAATGGAAGAATGGCTTCTGAAATTACTGGACTTAACAGGATTATTGATAATGGAAGAATGGCTTCTGAAATTACTGGACTTAACAGGATTATTGATAATGGAAGAATGGCTACTGAAATTACTGGATTTAACAGGATTATTGAAGATGGAAGATGGAATTAACATTGATAATGGAAGAATGGCTATTGAAATTATTGGACCTAACAGATCTGAACGAGATGGATTAATCGACATGTTTATTTGGAGAAAAATGGAAAGATATATCTCTCAAGGAATTGAAACCTCTCTTTGACTTTTTGTGGAAAGAATAAAGTAATGTTTATGAGATTTGATGATTAAATAAGATAACTACTGGAGGAAAGTGATTTTATAATATAATTTAAGAGACAGGATTGTTATATATTGTAGACCTATAACTGATCTGCGACAAATCGGAAGTCAACATTTTATTTTATTGTTTAATTGTTTTTGTTTTGTTTTGTTTTTTGTCTTTGAAAATTTGAATAAAAATTAATGATAAAAAAAAAGAAGGCTGCATTTACAGCAGTGGCCTTTGTTACGCTGCTAGGTCTGCCCCTGACTACTGGCCCCACTCCTGCCTTTCCTAAGAAATAACACCATAATGAAATTAAAAGATAAGCTGCCACCTACACAGTTGCACTCATGATTTCATTTGACCATGTTCAATAACTGACTGACTGGCATGCTAATCCCAATGTAGTAATTTGGGCTTAAAAGACTGTTTAAAAGACTGGCTTGCTAAAACTAATGTTATAACCTCCTGCAGCAAATAGACTTGTCGTTAGCAGTTTGGGACCTGCTCCAACTGTCATGGGAGGTTTTTTTTTCTTTCAAGAAAGTGTGCACTCAGGGGGTGGGGGAAGAGATGTTAAGACTCCAAACAGGGATACTGGACATGTTTGAAGGCAATGGAATAGAACAACTTTCCACAAGAGGGAGGAAATAAGTAGATTGCTTTAACAGATAATAAAATACAAATAAACTATTTTATGAAAACCACTCTGGAGATCCTTCTAGATCAAATGCAGAGAGAAACCGGGTGATAATAAAATAAATGCCTCCACAGTCAGAGGCAGTCTGCTTCTGAATACCAGTTGCTGGAAACCACAGGAGGGAAGAGTGTTGTTGTGCTCAGGTCCTGCTTGCAGGCTTCCCAGAGGCATCTGGTTGGACACTGAGGATGCTGGACTAAATGGGCTTTTGGTCTGATCCAGCAGGCTCTTTTTATGTTCTTAAATATCCATGAAATATGAAGTCTTTAGTTCATCCCAGAGAACTATTATGATGTACAACATCCTTCTTCCAAGGAGCTCAGTTATTTAGTTTTCCAGTTTTCCACTGTACCACACTGCTTCATTTACACAGTTTCCTTTATGAAGATAAAAGGTTCATTTTTTAAAAAAAAATGGGGACAGGTGGTATCATGAAAAGGCCATCACAGTGGAATTTTTAACAATATTCTTTGTCCCTGTTGAAGTAGCATGCGAACCTGAAGTCTCTTAGCATCTTATCTATATAAAATCTTCTACAGTAATTTTTTCTCAAACCACTTGGAATTTGCTTCCCTTTGCAGAGAAGATTTGAGGCATTTAAATCTTTAAGGCTGCAATCCTAAAGGTTAACTGGGAAGAAGCCCCACTGAGAGAGTGGGATTATGGTACAAAGCACTGATGAACAAATGGCAAAGTCAACCACATGGAATGCATTTCATAAACTCACCATTAGACGGGACAAGCTGAGCTGCATGCCTGTAGTAGGACTCAGCCTGGCTGGTCTGATTTCTGTAGCGAGCTGAAAAATCAAGGATTTTTTTCAATAGAACTTTGTCCTACTAGTCAATGTGCTGCACTCTCCATTTCTAAAATAATTAGGTTCTGAGGATAATCCACACAGATTGAGCATAACAAAGTCAAGATTTGAACCTGAAGAAAAAGAGGCACCCCAACCATACCATTCTTTTAGTTAAATAGAATCTCCACACTGGGAACAAAACAGAAAAGATCATCACCATTTTGCCCTGCTTGACAACACCAAGAGACATGTGGCTTCCTGCCATTAGGATCAGAGTTCTGAACTAATGGGCCTTAGTCTACTCCAGCCTGGCAAGTTCCTATGCTCCTATTCCCTTCTCCCCTTCCGGGCCAGGCTAAAGGCTCTTGTGTTGATATATAAAGCCTTGAAAAACATGGGCCCAGGGTACCTTAAGGACTGCCTGAACACTTATATTCCAGCCAGATCACTGAAATCATCCAGAGGAGCGCTGTTATTTGTCCCCCATGTTACAGATATCCGACTGGCCTCAACCAGAAGTCATGCATTTACTGTTGTCGATCGCATGTTGTGGAATACTCTTCCAACAGAGATTCAGTAAGCATCTCTGCTTTTGACTTTCAGTTCTCTCTTGAAGACTTTTTTTATGGTGACGGGCCTATGCAGTTGTTTAAAATGCTCTTGAGTACCCAGTCATTTTTAATGATTGTTTTGTGCTGCTTTTAAATGTTTTTATGTTGCTGTACACTACTCTGTTTTATGAGATGGTGGTATATAAATACTTCTATAAATAAATAGTATACTGTTATTAACCCTTGACAAGAACTCTTACTGTTTTTCTCTGTTTCTGCACATCTTGTATATACCTTTTTCTTGCAGATATTACTGTCACTGCTCATGGTACTCACCAATGTCTCCAAGGTGGACAAGGCAGTGCTGGCATATATATGAGCAGGAGCTAGATTGTGGCTTCACAATGGCGCTGGTGTGTGTCTGTTTATTGCTGATAATTCCCAGTTGGGAGGACTTCACGCGACAGGGCAAATCTACATTAAACACTGTGCACAGCTCCTGCAGTAGCTGGAATTAGAAACAAATCAGATTTAACAGTTATAGTGGCCAGAGTGCCAGACAGAAAAGCCTCAAGGAATTGGTCAACCTTGAGCATTATGCTTAACTCCTATGTTATCCCTGACCTTCATTTCCTTGAACGAAAGAAAGCTTCTACATAAATTATAATGATTTTTTTAATCTCAAAAAGCACAGAGATCATGTGTTATCATTCTAAACTCATTTCACCTCTCCCCGGCTAGCATAAGGGGACATGCCTTAGCTCAATGGCAGAACACATGCTTTGAATGCAGAAGGTTCCAGATTCAATTCATGGCATCTTCAGTTAAATCTCTCTGATTGCAGGGCTGAGAAAGAGCTGCTGAAGGTCAGGAGTAGACAATACTAGGCAAGAAAGACCCATGACTCAGTATGTTCTGTGCATATGGTGCCTAAATATTCCTACAAAAGAGAAATACTGCAAAAGTAAAATGGAATAAATAAATAAGAATGTAAGACCAAAGATCCAGCTAGACCAGTATCCTGTTTTGCACAGTTGCTAGCCAGTTGCCTATGGGACACCCCAAGTGGCCCTTTCCCTTTTTTTTTTTTAACAATAATTTTTTATTCAAATTTTCATAAAACAAACAAAACAAAATCATAAAACATTCAAAGACAAAAAACAAAACAAAACAAAAATGATTAAACAAAAAAATAAAATGTTGACTTCCCATTTGTCGCAGATCAGTTATAGGTCTACAATATATAACAATCCTGTCTCTTAAATTATATTATAAAATCACTTTCCTCCAGTAGTTATCTTAATTAATCATCAAATCTCATAAACATTACTTTATTCTTTCCACAAAAAGTCAAAGAGAGGTTTCAATTCTTTAAGAAATATATCTATCAATTTTTCTCCAAATAAACATGTCGATTAATCCATCTCGTTAATAATAATAATAATCTTATTGTCATAACCATAGTCCAAATAAACATATCGATTAATCCCTCTCATCAAAATGTGTTAGGTCCAATAATTTCAATAGCCATTATTCCATTATCCATATTAATTCCATCTTCCATCTTCAATAGTCCTGTTAAGTCCAGTAATTTCAGTGTCCAATCTTCCATTATCAGTATTCCATAATAATCTTGCTGTCATAGCCATAGACATATAATAAGAGTCTGATGGGAATTTCCTCTATCCCAAATATTTTCTTGCCATCGATTCTGAATAAGTTGCTGAAATATTGTTGTAAAGACATATCTCTGTTCTTCTTTTTTACAAAATGCACTGGCTCATCTCTTGAGAGTTTTTCCATTGTCACATGGCTGCAGTTAATTCCATAGATTTTCTCTATATCAAGCTCCATCACGTCATTCCAGTCCAGAAAATTATCCAAGCCATTGATAACTTTATCTCTAATATCTTCATTAATTTCTTCAGAGATAACATTAAATTCCAGACAGTAGATTTTATTTCTAATATCCATAAACTCCAGATCTTTTTCCAATTCCACATTTGTTCCAAGTGGCCCTTTCCCATTGTTCTCCAGCAGCTGCTTTTAAGAAACATGTTGCCTCCGAAATTGGAGGTAGCTATCACGACCAATAGTTTTATCCTCCATGAATATGTCTACTCCCCTTTTAAAGCTGTTTAACTTGGTGGTCATCACCACTCCTTGAGGCAGCAAATTCTAGGTATTACTATTATGACAGAGGAAGAAAACTATCCACTTTCCCCACATACATCTCATGTCTCCCCCTTATTCATCCTTTTTCTAAACGAAAAATCCACAAATATTGTAACTTTCCTCATAGGGGAGATACCCAACCCCTGATCATTTTAGTTGCTCTTTTCTATACTTTATTTTCCCACACATATTGTGCAAAGAAAGACACACAAAAAACTAGTTATTCTCTTCTACTATTTAGTAAAACTGGAAGGACAGCGTATGGTACTTGCAATTTTCAGTTTTAAATGGATTGTTTCTATCTTGTATTGTACTGTAATAATTTTGACAATGAATAAAAAAAGAATTACAGAACTACAGCACCATCTCCCCAAGGTATAACCTACTGAGGGCCAAAAGACAAGAGCTGTGAAACAGCATATACGGTTCTCCATGAGGTGAAAGTTGATTTTTAGGTTGTATTTTGTATTATTCTGATTCTGTGAAAGCAACCTTGATTATAATTACAAAAAGACAGGATATAAAATGAAGGCCTTCAGCAGTATGGAAAAATGACTTCCTTCTAAGCAGTACCATTATGTGGTTTTGTACACATAAACCCAGAATTTTACATTTTATGTCTAAGTTATTCACATCTTTATTTAAATAATTTGCCTAGGTTTAATATTGCAGAATCCAAAGTGTTTGCAGAATTTTGATTTATTTTTTACAGCACTGTAGGTGAAAGCTTATAGAAGTAACTGCACCACAACCAGCTCCAGAAACAGACTGTGCAACGTCTCCCTCCCAAAATACTGGAAGTGCCACCTGAAACTTTCATGATTAAAGTGTTCTATTTCCCTGCAATTTTCAAGAATCTTCATAGCCATGGGGCAAGAAACTTACAAAAACTATTTGGTGCCATAGCAACTATGCAATTTCCGTATCTGGTGCTCATGATGCAATCTCACCTGTGTGTAGAAGCCACTAGCTGCCTCTAGGAACAGAGACAGGTTAGCCTGAACTTCACTCCGATTTGGATTTGAGCGGTTTTTTGCTTGACCCTGTAGAGTTGTGATCTGATTCTTAAAGGCATGGTTCCACCTAGAGAAAGAAAGAGAAGTTGTGCATCCTGTGTGACATAAACAGCGATTCACTGAGCGACATAAGCCTACATGAGAACCAGTGTATGCGCTGCTTTTAATTACACTTATAAAGCACCACAGCATATGGGGATTATCACATATCTTTACTTTATGACCTCATCTGCACCCTTTGAAAGAACAGAGTATACAATGGTCATCAAGACATGATAGTGAAACAGGCCTGAGTTCCGGCTTTTTCCCCCCACCTCCCGATTATGCTGAACATATTTACACTATTTCTGTGAGAAACAGGAGTACACAGCTTATCTACACAGCATATCTCTATTAGAACTATCAATGCCTGGCACATACCTGGTACTAATTAAATGTCAGACACAGTACTAAGTAGCATTGTTATCCACTTCAATGCTCTGAATACCACATTATTCTTATAATGTGTGTTAGAAATATCAGAACAATCAGTTTGGAATTCTGTTCATCTTGTCAAGGAAGAGATGGAGAAGCTTCCAGATCTACTTCTCTATATAAATATGAATAAACTTAAAAAAAAAAGACAGCCCTGTAAAATGTTTCTGTACAATACAATTTTCGCTCTAGTGTAGGGGTCACTGTGTGTATAGTGTAGGTAATCCCTGAGTGAAATCCCCACGCTCCAACTGTCAATAACCAAGAAAACAAACAAGAGGCATGGATATATAGTATTCATGTTAATAGGGATTTGGCAGTAAGACATTTTCGTGACAAGCACTTACTTGCTTTTTAAAGTAGCCCTCTGGCAGAAGTAATTGCTGGCCAGGATTCTAGACTGATCAAATATGGGGGCCAAAACAGGGGGTGTGAAGTATGTGCAATATATAGTTCCTCTCTCCTCCCCATCCCTCCCATAATGACACTGTCTTCATATTGCTAGTATCTTACTATAATCCAGTGCTAGCGATACACTTGCACCAAATAAAGCATCCAGCAGCAAAGCCCAGGAGAGAAGTGGTAACAAGCAGAATTCATTCGCATCTTAAATCTAAGCATGCACTAAAACAAATCTAAGATGCTTTAAAGTAAAATTCTTGGCACCTCCTAAACTAAGGTTTTAAGGCCTACTTACAAGATCTAAATCTCAAGTATCTAGCTTCTCAGGCTCCGAAAAGCTATCTGTGAACTGTGTGCCAGCTAACCTTAATCTTCAGTAACAGTTAGGAAACATCAATATAGGAAAAACGAATATAAAGACAAATTAGATTTCAAAGCAGGAGAGATGACTGAATAGGAAGCAAGTCTGCTTATCAGAACTAAGCTTTTTGGAGTAGTCCTAACAGAATTATAATGGCTATCATATTATAGTCCTAGTACAGGGTCTTATTGTTTACAATCCTGTTTCCTTCTTAATTAAACAGCTACATAAGCAGCTACTTGCAATATAAAAAGAAATTAAAATAATCACTGGAAAGTTTGTCACATCACATGTTTCCAGCCAAGCTTCACCTTATCAGAGCAATTTTCCAAGTGATACCTTGAATAATACTGTTAAGATCTGTTAGACTTCTAAGCTCAAATATAAAAACATCTTTTCAATACAGCATTAATTCTTCCCAAAAAAGTTAAGCAATTACTCAGACAAATGGTACATGTCAAGTTAAAATACTTACAGATCTTGTTCCACTTTTTTGTCCAATGCATACTCCAAATCTGTTACCAGCATTTTCTGGTATAAATCCTGCAAAGCCTGTCTGGATGTCCAGGCTTCAGCTGGACCCAGCTTTGAATCTGAGCAATAAGAACAGCAAGGATTTATTATATCATTACAACTGATAATGGAGGGAGGAACTGCATGGCGGCGGTTCCACTCCTACTTGGCAGGTCGGCTCCAGAAGGTGGTGCTTGGGGAACGTTACTCGGCACCCTGGACTCTCCAGTATGGGGTTCCGCAGGGGTCAGTTCTGTCCCCCATGCTGTTCAACATCTACATGAAACCATTAGGTGTGGTAATCCAGAGCTTTGGAGTGCATTGCCATCAGTATGTTGATGACACACACCTCTATTTCTCCTTTTCATCTTCTTCAGGTGAGAATGTCAATACGCTGAACCAGTGCCTGGCTGCGACAATGGACTGGAGGAGGGCTAATAAACTGAGGCTCAATCCAGACAAGACTGAGATGCTGTTAGTGGGTGGTTCTTCTGACCGGATGGTAGATGTCCAGCCTGTCCTGGATGGGGTTGCACTCCCCCTGAAGGAGCAGGTTTGTAGCTTGGGGGTTCTCCTAGAACCATCTCTGTCACTTGAGGCTCAGGTAGCCTTAGTGGCATGGAGTGCCTTCTACCAATTTCAGTTGGTGGCCCAGCTACGCCCCTATCTAGACAGGGATAACCTGGCTTCAGTTGTCCATGCTCTGGTAACCTCCAAGTTAGATTACTGCAATGCGGTCTGTGTGGAGCTGCCTTTGAAGACAGTTTGGAAGCTGCAGCTTGTGCAAAATGCAGCGGCTAGATTGGTAACAGAGACCAGACGGTTCAAACAAATAAAACTGATTCTGGCCTGCTTGCATTGGCTGCCTGTATGTTTCCGAGCTCAATTCAAGGTGCTGGTTTTAACCTATAAACGCTTACATGGCTTAGGACCACAATACCTAATGGAACACCTCTCCCGACATGAACCCACCCGTACACTACGCTCAACATCCAAGGCCCTCCTCCGAGTGCCTACTCCGAGGGAAGCTGGGAGGATGGCAACAAGGGAGAGGGCCTTCTCAGTGGTGGCCCCCAAATTATGGAATGATCTCCCTAACGAGGTGTGCCTGGCGCCAACACTGTTAGCTTTTTGGCGCCAGGTCAAGACTTTCCTCTTCTCCTAGGCATTTTAGCTTGTGTTTTTAAATTGTTTTTAAAAAATTTAAATTGTGTTTTTAAATTTTTTTGTGTGTTTTAAAATTTGTATATTTGTTTTTAATTGCTGTAAACCGCCCAGGGAGCTTCAGCTATGGGGCAGTATATAAATATAATAAACAAACAGTATGTTCACTGCCCCTTCCTCAAAGGAGGATTCACAAAGATAGAACATCTTCCAGCAAAGGCTGCTGCTACAAACAACCGGAAATGTGACATTTTGGTCTGGAACTTCTCAGGATGAAGGAAATGTGGAAATGAATTTACTTACTCTGCAATTATGATAACTCATTATCCTAGCTCTTCGGTTTCTTGTATACCATTCTGTGAGCTATGCTCGAACACCTCTTTTGTTTTTTGGGTTCAAAAAGGGGGCATATATCGGAGTTTGAGATGACAGCACAGCCAGAAGCAGAGGACACAAATCCATGGGAAAAGTAAAGTTTACTGGCCCAAGTTTATGTGTTACATTTGCGGAAAGCAAACCATCTAAATTTGACGGATTTGAGATGAAAAACAAATTTATTTATTTATTAAATTTCTATCCCATCCTGCCTCCCAAAAGCAGTTGGCAAACGACATGCGATAACACAATAAAAATATCACATTACCTGTCATGTCAGCCTTCAGGACTTCTGCCTGCCTGCAAGTGAAACACAAAATAATAACTGTTAGAACAAGTAAGGGCTGATGAAAGTAAAAACCCAAGCACATTTAAGACCTTAGTGTCCAGTTCTATGGGCACAGTACAGCAGATCTGAATTTCATTTTACCAGAGTATCTTGGTGTTACTAAAGTGGCAACTCAACATTTCCTATAATACATTAAGTAGGAATAATTAGGTGCTCAAGCGCACATATCCAAAATCATCATTAGAACACAGGATGCATTTAGTCAGCCTACTGAAATACCCAACAAGGAAAATTGAAGAGATTTTTCTCAAAAAGAAAAAGCCTGTGTTGTAACATTTCCCCTAGGTCAGGTTTAGTAATTTCTTTTAACATTTACTTCCATCCTATTAAATGTCCCTGAAGACTACTGAAACAATCACCATGACTGTTATCACCCCCCTCCCCACAAAAGAAGAATCTTATCACAATTCAGGATCAAGTTATTAATCTCATTTAAATTCTGTTTAGAGAGTTTGCACTGAAATAAGTATATGCACACTGCCAAAATATATGGAAAGGATAGCTTTCAAAGGTTCTCTCAAAGGACCCTCAAAAATATTACATAGACCTACCCTGTGGATCAGTTCCTTGAACCTATTATGCTCCCCATTTCTATTCCTCATAAGATAATCACATACACTATGTTTGCATGTCATGCTAAACCATAGTTTAGCACAGCCATTTAAAGGCTATTGCAGTTAAGGAGTATATAAACTGTCTAAACAAACATGAGCAAGCTAGAACAATCTTCAGCAACTCTCCTTAATCTCCCTTCCATATGGGAGGAGTTCAGAAGCTTCCACTTTGCTTTACAATGGTTTGTTGTTTCATCCACCACAAGCAGAAGCAGAAGCCCCCCTTCCTCTCCTCCAAACAACATAAGCGGATGAGAGGGAAGGGGGTAACATGCAAGCCTGGGGCTTGCTGTGGCTCATTCATGTAACAGTAAACTATGGTTTAGTGCAACAACGAATACAGCCATGGAGCGATGACAACCGTGTGCCCTTTTCTGGTATAGGTCTGACAACTGCAAGTGCCACTTCCTTGAACTTCCCCACTAGATCAGCAAATATCCCACACACACACACATACTCAGCCTGCTTTGATATCTGCTTTGCTGATTTTGAAAGGAGTGCTAAGCTTACCAGATAGTTTACTTGATAGCTTTAGGAACTTGCAGGAAAAAGAAGATTCAAAGTCACAGTAAAAGTTTTAACTCTTGACCCTAATATTCAAGCACATTTTGGGGATGATGTTTTACAACATTTATTAGGAGTAAATTTAACTCCAAAAAATAATAAAGTGCATGAAATGAAATGGACTGCCTTCAAGTCAATTCCGACTTATGGGCGACCCTATGAATAGGGTTTTCATGGTAAGCGGTATTCAGAGGGGGGTTTACCATTGCCTCCCTCTAAGGCTAAGAGGCAGTGACCGGTCCAAGGTCACCCAGTGAGCTTCATGGCTGTGTGGGGATTCGAACCCTGGTCTCCCAGGTCGTAGTCCAACACCTTAACCACTACACCACACTGGCTCTCTAATAAAGTGCATATATGAAGTAAAATGTTAGCATTCCTCCCACTTCACTGCCATTGGCCTCTTCTATGAATTACTGGAGCACAAATGTAGACCAGGGTAAGGTTAAAGCCTTAAGGGAAATAAGAGCTATCAGACACACTTCAAAACAAGGTCACCTACATGCTAATAGAGTTTCTTTCCTGTCAAGGAATGATACATTGTCAAGTAGTTAATTCTTTGGTTCTATCAAATAAAACAGAATTGGACATATTTGGGAAAGTAGTTTGGACCTGATCTATAATCATCTCCAATATTCACACTAATGATGGCCATGCAATCTGCCATCACTATGATGAAGCCCCACAGAAGTGGTAGTTATCAGCAACCATGAACATTTTATTTTCCCCAATGATCAGCCACTCCATTATGGCACGATATGAGACAGGCAGACAGATGCTTTGTCATTCAGGGCTCTGCAGAAGGAAGGGGGCAGAATTTTACTTTGTACCAGGCTTAAAGCTTCTGTACCAGAAGCAGCAAGAATCTCTCTTGCTTCTGACCTCCCCAAACACCTGGCACAAAGCAATTCTCTCGCTTTAAGTGCTCTTAAGCCTGGCAGCAAAGTGAGTGACTAACCTTCCCCTTCCTTACAACACAAACTGAAAGATAATGGAGCACTCAGAAAATGGTAGCATATGTTCCCTGATGCAGCTCACAAGAAGCAAAGAGGTTGCCACATTCTAGTTCAGCTGTAGTTTCTGAACCATCACAGTACAGTAATTAAGTCAAAAGGTTACCAAATCCTACACTACAATGGTACAGCCCATGCCATCCAGAAAGGGGTGAGCTGGTACACTAACCAAAACTGGTGAAATACACTCCCATCCTGCACTACCAATATGGAGCCAGGCCAAATTCAGGAGTACTCCCTTGTCTTTCTTGGATGTACTCATATTCCCACAGAAGGTAAATATAGCACTTCCAGGATTCTTTCCCCCTGTCACAAACAGCTGTATATTATCTGGATTGAGTTTGTTTAGTCACCCTCATTCAGTGCATTACAGACTGCGGGCAAGGACAAAATAATAATAATAATAATAATAATAATAATAATAATAATAATAATAATAATAATAATAATAATAATGATAATAATAAAATTAATTTCTGTGTCGCCTATCTGGCCAATGGCCACTCTAGGCGACGTACAGAATCATTAAAATACAATTAATAAAATACAGTGATACAATATAAAACAGTGTAAAATCAATAAATCTGCAACAACAGTATTAAAAGAGGGCAGGAGGCATTACAGTTATAGCAGTTAACCCTCCCCAGAAACCCCGAAGGCCTGTTGAAAGAGCCAGGTCTTTAAGGCTTTCCGAAACACATTTAGGGAAGAGGCGTGCCGGAGATCTTGTGGGAGGGAGTTCCAAAGAGTGGGGGCCGCCACTGAGAATGCCCTCTCTCTAGTACCCGCCAATCTGGCTGTTTTTGTTGGCGGGATTGAGAGAAGGCCCTGTGTGGCCGATCTTGTCGGGCGGCATAATTGGTGGCGTTGAAGGCGCTCCGTGAGATAAACTGGGCCGAAACCGTGTAGGGATTTAAAGGTCAATACCAACACCTTGAATTGGGCTCGGAAAACAACTGGAAGCCAGTGTAGATCGAACAACACTGGTGTGATGTGATCCCGGCGGCGACTATTCATAAGTAATCGAGCCGCCGCATTTTGTATAAGTTGTAATTTCCGAACCATTTTCAAGGGTAACCTCACGTAGAGCGCATTACAGTAGTCCAAACGAGAGGTGATCAGGGCGTGTACCACTTGTGGGAGCTGGTGATCAGGAAGGTAGGGTTGCAGCCTTCGTATGAGGTGTAGTTGATACCAGGCTGCCCGGCTCACTGCCGAAATCTGAGCCTCCATGGACAGCCTGGAATCAAGCACAACCCCAAGGCTGCGGACCTGGTCCTTCAGGGGTAGACTCACCCCATTGAACTTCAGGTCAATATCGCCCAACCTTCCTTTGTCCCCCGCAAGTAGTACCTCGGTCTTATCAGGATTCAGCTTCAGCTTGTTCCTTCCCATCCATCCACTCACGGATTCCAGGCACTTGGACAAGGTCTCCACAGCCGACTCTGGTGAAGATTTAAATGAGAGATGGAGCTGAGTGTCATCCGCATATTGATGACGCTGCAGCCCAAATCTCCTGATGATTGTCCCCAGCGGTTTCATATATATGTTAAATAGCATGGGAGAGAGGATAGAGCCCTGTGGCACACCACAATTGAGAGGCCAAGGGTCTGAAACCTCTTCCCCCAACGCTACCTGTTGGTACCTGCCGGAGAGAAAGGAATGGAACCACTGTAATACAGTGCCTCCAATTCCCAATCCCTCCAGGCGAAGTAAAAGGATACTGTGGTCGACAGTATCAAAAGCTGCTGAGAGATCAAGGAGGACAAGAAAGGTGAATTCTCCCCTGTCTAATGCCCTCCTCAAATCATCTACCAGAGCGACCAAGGCTGTTTCAGTTCTGTGACCAGCCCTGAAACCCGACTGGTATGGATCCAAGTAATCCGTTTCATCCAAGTGTGCTGACAACTGGTTGGCCACCACTCGCTCAATGACCTTGCCCAGAAATGGCAGGTTCGAAATTGGGCGGAAGTTATTGAACACTTGGGGATCCAAGGAGGGCTTCTTTAAGATGGGCTTTACAATTGCCTCCTTGAAGACTGATGGCATCACACCCTCTTTCAAGGATGCGTTTACCACCGCTTTGATCCCCTCGCCCAATTTCTCTCTGCAGCTCATAAGGAGCCACGAAGGGCAAGGATCAGTAAGACAAGTGGTTGGCTTCACAGATGAAAGCACCTTGTCCACTTCCTCAGAAGGGAGAAGCTGAAACCGATCCCAATTTACCGGCATGCAACTGGCCAACTCTGGTTCATCCACTGTGTCCACGGCGCACGGGATCGAGCTCCGTAAGTGTTTGATTTTATCAGCGAAGTGCTTTGCTAATAAGTCACAGGAGGCCTTTGACTGTTCCATGGGTTCCTGAGCAACTGGACCGACCAGGCTTCGGACCACCTGGAACAGCCTCCTGGGACAGCATTCCGCAGACGCAATAGAGGCAGCAAAGAAAGCCTTCTTTCCTGCCTTTATTGCCACTTGGTAGGCAGCTACTGCTGCTCTAACCTGTGTCCAGACATCTTCGGAGCGAGATTTCCGCCACCGGCGCTCTAGTCGTCTCACCTCCTGTCTCAGACTACGCAACCGCGGTGTATACCATGGTGCTAGCTGAGTTCTATTCAGGGGGAGAGGACGTTTCAGAGCCACCCGGTCTAATGCCCTGGTGATCCCCACGTTCCACTCCTTCACCAGGGTTTCGACCAGGCGACCTTCGGCAGGTTCCAATTCCCCAAGCGCAGTCAGGAATCCATCCGGATCCATCAGGCGCCTGGGGCGGACCATTTTAATAGGTCCTTCGCCCCTGCGGAGGGGGCATGGCAACGAGAAGTCCATGTTTACCAGGTAGTGGTCTGACCATGACACAGGAGTGGCGTGAATCACTCCCAACTTCAGACCACTTCTCTCCTCTCCCAGGACAAACAGAAGGTCGAGAGCATGACCGGCTACATGGGTGGGCCCAGTATTACTTAGGTGCAGTTCCCAGGAAGCCATGGTTTCCAGGAAATCCCGAGGGGCTCCTATGAGAGCAGCCTCAGCATGCACGTTAAAGTCACCCAGCACTAACAGCTCTGGGGACAATGCCCGTACAGCCGAGACCACCTCCAGCACCTCGGCCAGGGAATCTGCTGTGCAGCAGGGTGGGCGGTACACCAGCAAGATCCCTAAACTGCCCTTCGGGCCCAGCCTCTAGTACATACAATCAACAAATTGGGTCCTATGGAGAGGAGGTCTGGTGAAAACCAAGGACTCTCGATAGATGACTGCCACACCCCCTCCCCGCTTTCCCACCCTCGGCTGCTGTGCATGACGGAAACCTGGCGGACACATGGCCTCAAGAATTGGAGCAGAGGCTTCGTCCAGCCAAGTCTCCGTAATACATGCCAGGTCTGCGCGCCCATCCAAGATCATATCATGGATGAGCGAGGTTTTCTGAGCCACAGACCTGGCATTACATAACAGCAGTCGAAGGTCGGTAGGAACCTTGCGTCCCCCAGTTTTCGTCTGGTTCTGAGCAGACCCGGAACATGGGATAGATATAATGCATCTGTCCCATGTTCCCCTATTCCGGCATGGTCTGCCAGCAGCACCCTTCCAGCGCCTGCCGCCCAAGTTTCCTATAACTTGGCCCCCCACCTCCCTCCCTGGCTTGCACATGCCTCTATCCCTATCTGCTTGTCAACAGGCCACCCACCCTAATAAAATTAATCTGGAGACCCGCCTCCGTACCCTATAGCAGCAGTTTTTACTAACTTAAATTAAATAATTAAACCAATTAATTAATTAATTAAACTAATTAAACTAAATTTGAATTAAATTAATTAACTAAAGCAATACAATTCAACCCAATTCACATTCATACATATTCACACATTCATACACCCATACATCCATACATACACCAGTTTAAAGCAGCACCTGGGTTGTGATAGCCGGCCAGAATGGTAATCGCAGCCGGCCACAATGATAGATCATAAGCAAAAGCAAAAGCATTGAAGCTGTAATGACAAGTCCGTGGAATTCTTGGTCCGGGTCACAGCGACAAAGTCCCAGCCGGCACAAGCTGGCAAGTAACGGCAGCGGCGACAGCACGACGACGATGTAGACAGCGTCTCATCAGCAGCGCACCCCGCGAGCAGGACGACCCACAGCAGCAACGGTGACACCAGGCAATAGGTACGATGATAACAATACAGGGCCACAACGCCCCGGTGTTCTAGCAGCGGCCAACCCGTAACGGCGGCCGCAGCGCGCGAGCAGGAAGTCCAGGCAAGCAGGCAGGGAACAGCCATGGCGAAAGAAGGACAAACAGGCCCTGGGGGCAGTACAACCCCCACAATAAGCAAGCAAGCAGGCGGCCGCGGCGGCGACATAAGATGACACAGGTCGCACGCGACGGCGTCTCGACCACAACAGCAAGCGACAGGTGGGGCGGCGAGCCACAGCAAAGAATGCAGCAGCAGCCACAGGCTGCAGCAAAGCCCCGAGCCACAACAGCCACAATGCCGGAGGAATCAGCTCACGCCGGGATGGAAGCACAACCGCAGCAGCAATGAAAAGGCACTGGCGATGAGGAACGCCAGCCGTAGCAACCCCGCCACAGAGAAGGTAAGGCTAGGGGCGCTCTTAATGGAATGATATCAGAGGGAGGGAGAGAGACAAAATACTAGCTCACCTCCTACATAAATCCAGGGATGTTTAAGATGTTTTAAAGTCGTTTTAAGATGTTGAATGATAGACGGCAGAGGAGCACCAACGCCACAACCTTCTACTCCGCCGCCATCTTTAATTTAAGGACAGGCACAATTCCACTTACCAGCCAGCCAGGAACAAGTGCCAATCAGCTGATTGTTGGAGCTTCAAAGCACAGCGCAGGGCTCTCTGATCAGCTGATTGTCAGTGCTTGAAGACAGCCCTGCACAGCCGACAACCAGCTGACTGCTAGGGCTTCATAACACAGCCACAACGATCAGCTGGGATCACCTGCACTAAGGAATTCCCCATCAGGAACTCCACAGTGCAGCTGAGGGGACTGGGGGAAGTAGCTTCAATTCAAAGTGCTGGAGAACTTTCCCCTCTGCAGAGGCATTTGTTTGGATTCAAAGTATTTCCTCAAGCTGTGCAGAGCTCTCTTACCCAGTTTTTTAAATGCAGCATTTTTTCTCTCTCCAGAAGAAGCAGTGTGGTTTCAAAGCTCTGGAGGGAGCACTCTGAATCCAAATTGCTTTCTCTGCAGATGGGGAAATGCTCCATTTTTAGGAGCATTTCTCCTTCTGCAGAGACTTTGAAAACACTTCACATAACCAATGATCAGCTGATTAGCAATTACAGGAAGCTTCTTTGGTGCTGGGGTTGCACCAATCAGCTGACTGGCACTGAAAGTGTTCTTCAAAGGAGGTGTCTGTAACCACTGATCGGCTGTTCCAGTGACCTTCTTTAATCTTCGACAGGTGTTGATCACCTGATGTCACCATGATGCCAGGTGCCTGGCAGGTGGGTGGTCCCACCCTCCTGTCAAAGTTGGCCTGCCAAGGGGTGTGGGGGATAGGATTGGGTCTGCCAGCCAGATCCAGTTCCCCTCTCCTGCCCTAGGCACATGCCATGAAGACTTTTGGAAAAAGCGAGCTGGTGGGGATTATAAACAGAAGCTTGGCGAGTATGCCAAGCCAATATTGTGGGTCTCTGCTCAGGAACCTACACCTGGATGGATCAGATGAAAAGAACAACAGCTGTCATCCACATATTAGTGACAATTCACCCTATCACTGAAGGATCTCTCCCCCAAGTTTCACATAAATGTTTTATGTAGCATGGGGGCCAAGACAGAGTCCTGTGTGGCTCCGCTTCACAACAGCCAAAGAAAGTAATAGCCCCTGAGCACAACTTTCTCTAGAGTCTACCTGTCTCCAACTTCTGGAAACAATCTAGGAGGATACTGTGGTTGATTGTATTGGAAGCTGCTGAAAGGTGTCTCTCCCTGAGTGAAGGTTATCAGTGAGGACAACCAAAACAGTGTCAGTCCCAGAACCTGGCCTGAAGCCAGGCTGAAATGGATCTAGAAAAACTGTTTATCCAAGAAAGGCTGGAACTACCATCCATTTCACTATCATAGCTAGAAAGGGAAGGCGAGATACCATTGTCATAGCTCAAGGGTCTAGAGAAGTATAAACACACACCAAAAAAGGTCTTAGAATAGCATCTTTCAATGACACATGTTTTTCCTCCCCTTAAAGAGACATTAATTATCTTCTGAACCAAGACTGCTGTTCCACTACAACAAAGTACTAGCAGCCAGGATGGACATGGATTGAGTGAGCAGGATGAAACCCAGTAAACTCCAAGAATCCTGTTCGTATCCCCTGTCAACCAGAGAATCATCCAATAAAATCTTATAAGAGGAAGACAGATAACTTTCACTGTTTTAAAACTGAGTGAAACAAGTCATCTACAAGTTACATAGCTGCTGTTGTATTTTAATCTAGTTAAATCTAAAGTTAAATCTAGAAATGCCTTTTTCTTCAAACAGCAGACTGTAAGTATCCCTACTCAAGGCACAGCCTGTTTAAAGTGACCTACTCCTAAGGAGAACATTATACAATCAGAGTGCTTCATTTATTCCCATCTGTGTCACAAGCTTCAGCCAAGTCTGGCTTCTGCACAACCAAAATTCACTATAAGGTAAGAATAGAAACAATGAACTTTAGGGGGAGCCACAGAGACAGCTGGTCTCTTGTCTACCCTACTCAAACAAACACACAAAACATTTACTGCTTAACACAAAGTGTGGCATCATACAACTTTAACTTAAACTGACTTTAGTCATATAGATGTGCACAAGCAATTCAGTCTTACAAATGGTTCAGTGCTGTTCACAAGCCAGTCTATGATTAAAGTCCCTCATATATAAGGTATCTTTGAAACCTGCTTGGAACTGAAGTATTTTTAAACAGAGGGAATCTATGTTTAAGTTAACAGGGTCTAATATAGTTAGAATTACTTGCTTTTTTATTTTATATTTTCATTTTCAAATAATCCAACAAAATTCAACAATAACCAGAACCCCCCCCCAACAGAACCCCACTCCATCCTCCCTTTCGCCCACTCCTCCCATACTCCTTCCCACTAACCACCCCACCCCTCCATAATCAACCTATACAATACAAACTAAACATACAGCTCTCTAGGACAGAAGCCTTATTATATACCAACATTTTTAAAGAAAAAGAATTATTAACTACAGAATCCATAAGCACTTGAAGGGACCTGGAACTTACCTGGTACTGTCATTCACTGTAAATGTCATAAATGGCCACCAGTCCACTGTAAAGTTGTCTTTTTTCTTTTTCCCTTCAGAGCCTTAATTTGGGGGTCATCTTTTCAAGCAATGCTGTCTCCCATACCTTCCAGTGCCAGTGATCCATACAGATGCCTACTAAAAGCATGCTACCAATAATCAACACCTCTATTTTCCTCCAAGAGTAAATTAAGTAGAACAAGCTCTAGCGTCAGTAGTATTTCTTGACCTGTTATCTGTCTGACGTAACCCCTTTACCTTAATCCAGAAGCTCGCCACTTTCTGACATTCCCACCATGCATGCTTACACCCTCCAGCCATCGCACACTATTGCCAGCATGCCAAAGAGATTTTAGTGATATGTGACAATCATATCATGTATTATTTTCAATGCCACTGCCCTGTACAAGGTTGCCACTGCTTTATATGGAAACTTCCCCCACATCTTGTCCTATAACCCCTCATCCACCTGGATACCCAGCTCAGCCTCCCACCTTGAACTGGGCCCAGAAATGAAGTGGCAACCAATGCAACTGTTTTAGAACAGGGGTTATTTAAGTTCTAAAACCAACTACAGTAGGGCCCCGCTTTTTGGCGTTCCGCTAATACGGCAGCTTTCAATTAGAGTAAGGCCCCACTCATACGGCGCTAGTTCCGCTTTTATGGTGTTTTTTGGGTGTCGGGCACCATTTTATTGACAGAGTCCCGCTTTTTGGCAGGTATCGCTTTTAGGTGGAGGTCTGGAACGTAACTCGCTGTATGAGTGGGGCCCTACTGTATAGCCAGAGTAATCTGGCCGCTGCATTTTGGAGCAGTTGAAGTTTCTGAGTCGTCTTCAAGGGCAACCCCACATACAATAATACTGCAATAATCCAATTTGGACGTTACCAGAGCATCGAGTACTGTGGCCAAGTAATATCTGTCCAAATCGGGACATAGCTCATGAACCAGATATAGCACTCCTAGCCACCAAGGTCACCTGAGCTTTCAGTGATAATGTTGGATCCAGGAGTACCCCCAAGTTACGAATCTGCTTCTTTCAGGAGAGTGCAACCCCATCCAGAACAGGCCATCTTCCCACCTCATCAACTCAACAACTTGGAACACGTAACACCTCTGTCTTTTCAGGGTTCAGTTTCAGTTTGTTGGCCCACATGCAGCCCATCATAGCCTCCAGACACCTGTCTAGTACCTCAACCATCTCTCCTGATTCAGATGGAACCCAGAGGCAGAGCTGAGTGTTATCCACATATTGGTGACATTTCACTCCAAAACCCCTGATGACTGGTCCCAGCAGATTTATATCAATGTTAAATAGCAATGGGGACGAGATGGAACCCTGCAAGACATCATAGGAAAGTTCCCATGGTGTTGAACAGAAGCCTCCTCCAACTACTTTCTGGAAACATACCTGGAGATAGGAGCAGAGCTGCTCCAGAAAGGTATTGTGGTCAACGGTATCAAAAGCCACCAAGAGATCAAGAAGAATGAGCAGGTTTGCACTCCCCCCATCTCTCCCTTGACAAATATCATCAACCAGGGTGACCAAGGCAGTTCCAGTGCCATGACCAGGCCTAAAGCCAGACTGAAATGGATCCAGATATTCAGTCTCCTATGAGCATGCCTAAAGTTGGACTGTCACTACCTTCTCAAGCATGTATTTGCCACTGGGTGATAGTTATTTAACACTTCCAAGGAGGTTGTCTTAAGGAGGGGGGACGCTGCTGCCTCCTTCAAAGTGGGTGGTACTCTACCCTCCTCGAGTAAAGCACTGATTACTCCCAGGATCCAGCCAATCAGCCCCCTTAGCTAGATCTAAGCTGCCAAGATGGGAGGCGGTTGGCTGTACTTCTTCAAACAGCTTGTCCACATTCTCAGGCTGCAATAATTGAAACTGATCAAGTACAGATGGAACAGACAGTGCACTGGATATCTCCACTGGACTTTCTTTAACCATTGCCTCCAACTTGGTCTGAATCTGTTAAATTTTGTTCCTACAGTACCTCCCAAAGTTCTTACAGGCTGCCAAGGGTGTCAGAGCAAAACCCTCTTGGCCAGATGACAAAAGCCCATTCACCACTCGGAAAAGCTCTGCCGGGTGCAATGGTGGCAGAGAAGTAGGCTTTCTTTGCCATTGCCACATGGTAGGTACAATAATGTGATCTCACACCTCATCAGTCAGATACAGTCTGAGATTTACACCACCTGCACTCTACCCAACTACCCTCCTGTTTCATTGTATACAGGTTACTGGAGTACCAAGGTGGCCTACGTGCTCCACAGCAACAGTGAAGGCACTCAGGAGTGCCAGCCATGTCCCCAGAACATTCAGGGATCCCTCAGATTACATAAGACTCCAAGGGCGGCCTGCAGCATGAGGTAGCTATCTTCAGCCCAAACCTCACCAGGGAATAATCCATCCATGACAATGGCCTCACAACAAACCACCCAACCAATGGGGTATTACCAATCCTCTCTGTGGCAAAGATCAGGACAAGGGTATGTTGGCTACATGTGTCAGACCAGTGATGAACTGAGACAGCCCCATAGTTGTCATAGAGGCCATGAAGTCCTGAGCTGGCCCATTTGAGGGAGCCTCAGCATTGATACTGAAGTCCTCCAACACTATTGTGCAGGGGTTCTCCAACACCACATTTGAGACTACCTCTGTCAGCTCAGTCAAGGAGGTTGTAGTGCAGTGGGGTGAGCGGTACACTAACAACATCCCTGTTCTGTCTCTCTGGCCAACACCACAAACAGTCCCCTAAACCCAGACACAGTGTGAAGTGGTCTCCTAGTGACAAGGGAGATGGAATTTTTATGGATAACAGTACACCCCACCCCGCTCCTCTGACTTAAGACTGGTGTTGCATCAAGTATCTGAGCAGACACAGCTAAGTTAGCTTACAGCCATGCAGCTCATCTGCTCAGATCTTGGTTATAGATGGTAGATGTTTTATTCTGGACAAACCTGGCATTCAGCAGCAACACCACCAGACCAGCAGGTTGGCTGACCAGCATCCCCAGATTCACAGGAATGGAAGTCCCATTCTCCTCCCCCTTCCCTGGCCCAGGCACACAATTCCCTTACCCCACTTCTAACTGCAGCAATAGAATGCAGACAACATAACAGATCCACCCATCCCAGCTAAACGACAGAAACCACCCCACCTCTCACCTTGGTGTTGCAAACACATCTTCCTCTCTCACCCATAGAGATCTTCTTCCACTTCCCAGTACAGGCTCTCACCCTGAGTGGCTCAAGTGGCTTTGTCCTGCACTCACAACATATACACTAACTGGTCTCTCATCCCAGCAAAAACACATGCTCAGAAACAGGACACAAACATCCAACAAACATCCCAGAAAAAAATAAAAAACAAAGAGGGGTGGCACCTTTGCCTTTGGACTGACCATAAATGGGGCTGGCCAACCAGTGGCAGCCTGCCATTCAACAACAGCAGGCCTTATCTAGCTCCCTGGAGCATTAAGTGAAGGCTTGTATTACAAGCTTGCCTCTAGGGCTACTGCTACACTGTGGACCAGATTTGGCTGCGAATGGCAGGTCACCTCCTCAGCCAGTGAAGGCTGCTAGAAGCCAAAGGGTGCAGATGAAAACATCCCCCACTCACCAGCAGCATGTGACCAGGTCAGCATTCCTTAGAGCCAACTTCGGGAACAAGATTGCTTATACGGGGTCAAGCTCTTCAACTTTAGTGTTACTTCCATTACAAAGTATTTTTTCCCCAAGTATGGGAGACATACAAACTCCTATCTTGGGAGTAGTTTGAAGCTGAAAAAACTAATGTGGCCACCAAGGCCCTTACAATCCCAAATTCATTCTGAGTTCATGAAAGTTACTTTATTTATTGTAGTTATGCCCCGTCTATTTCACAAGACAATCTGACATGATTAAGCAAGTACCATAAAATTCAGCACCAGCATAATTCAACCACCACTGGGCCTGCAATGCTATGCATACTCACCTGGAAGCTCAGCTCCACTTAACACAGTGTAACTTCAGAATAAACACACATTGAGCAGTTATTTAGGGAAGACCTACCTAAAACATAAATAGCTGGTATAGCACAGTGGGGAGGAGAGCCTGGCTGGGAGTCCAGAGTCTGTGAGTTCAAATCCCCGCTCGTGTCTCCTGGGTGTAAAGGGCCAGCTAAAGATCACCCCCACAGCGAGTGGCTCAGGCGTTACGTGCCCTGCCCCCTGTGCAGCCGTGGGCAAGCTGCAGAGTCCCAAAGAGCCCAGTTGTCCCCCAGCTGGCAGTTGCGGACAAGGAAAGGGCTGGCTTGTGCAGCTGTGGCAAGCTGAGCAGGCCCTAGCCAGCTGGGGAGGACTAGCCTCAGAGGGAGGCAATGGTAAACCCCCTCTGAATACCGCTTACCATGAAAACCCTATTCATAGGATAGCCGTAAGTCGGGATTGACTTGAAGGCAGTCTATTTCCATTTTACCTAAAACATGACAGCTTTTCTACTCCCAAAGGCTGTAATAATAGGCTTTGGTGGACTTCTTTAGGAAGAGAACTAAATACATTTGTTCTAATCTAAGCAACATTTTCCCCTCCTACCTACTTCCTTGAAACTACTCATCAAAGAGATCATTCTTGAAGTCAGTATTCCCCAACCTGGTACCCTCAAGATGTTGTTGAATTCTCTCATCAGCCACAGCCAACATGGGCAATGTTCAGGGATGATGGGAACTGTAGTCCCAGACATCTGGAGGACACCAGGTTGTGGAAGGCTGCTCTAGATTTCCCCATCTATGCTGGTTACTTGACAGACACAATGTAAGTTGAGGATGCCCTATCAAAATTTACTTAAGTGTCTCCCTGGAGGGATCTAGGTGAGGCTGTTTCTGTGATAGGCAGGGACATAGGAGTACAATTTACTAATGACTGGTAAATTTTAAAGTGTTTTTGGTGCTTTTGTTTGCCACCATGGGCTCCGACTAGGAGGAAGGGCAGGATATAAATCCAATAAAAGAAAAGAAAAAGGGCCTTCTCAGTGGTGGCCCCCGAATTATGGAATAATCTCCCTGATGAGGTACGCCTGGCGCCAACATTACTATCTTTTCGGCGCCAGGTTAAAACTTTCCTCTTTTCCCAGGCATTTTAATATTTTAGTATGTGTTGAAAATGTCCTGATTCTTCTGGAGAATTTTTATAATTTTAAAGTTTTTAAAAAGTTTAAATTTGTTTATATGTGGTTTATTGTATTTTGATGTTTGATTGTTGTACACCGCCCAGACAGCTTCGGCTATGGGGCGGTATAGAAATTTAATAAAATAAATAAATAAATAAATAAATAAAATAAACTTTCTCAAGTGAAAACTTTGTTCAGATACAGGCAAGTATTTTTAACAAAACTTGACCATTGTCATTTCAATATGTTTCAGTCTGCATCCAGTTTCCAACAGCGGCCAGTGAATGGTCAGATGCTTGTGGGCAGCCAATAAGCAGCATCTAACTGACTGCTGTTAGCAATATCCCCTACTGACTGTCATTCCCCAGTGATTGGTATTCAGAGGCATGGTGTGCTCTGATCCTGTTTATTTATTTATTAGATTTATTTCCCGCCCTTCCTCCCAGTAGGAACCCATGTAGGTTGTAATCAGTCATAACTTTTAACCACTGACATGCATATCTATGTGGGGGGGGTGTCAGACAGGATGGGATGGAGGTAGTTCCCCCCGCCATGAACCATAATTACCAGAATCCCGACTTGCTGTCTTTAAAAGAAAGTAAATTTCTAGCACTTGTATTTATTAATAATTAGTTTATTTGGAACATTGATAATCCTCTAAACATAAGAAATGCCAACTACAATGTGTAAAACAACCAGATAAACACAGTTCTTCAAAAAGTAACCCATACTGCCCGTGAGTCAATTCATCTTTCTGGGAAAGCCTTTAGAAATAGGAGAGTTTTTAGCATCTGATAAAATGCATAGTGTCAGAGCCTTTCTAACTTTAACAGGCAGTGTGTATCACAAGGCAGGTCCTACTGTGCTGCAGAGCATAATCAAAGCCACCATGAAATGAACCTCCGGCATATGCAGTACATGAGGAGCCCCACCCCCAAACGATTGCAGTGACGGACAGGTATAAAGGGGGTGTGGGGCTCTCTCAGCAATCCTGATCCCAAGTTGTTTAGGGCTTTTACACTAACAGTAAATTTAAATTTGGCCTGGTAGCATACTGGTAGCTTCTGCGGTTTCCTCAGTACTGGTGTTATGTGCTGACAGATGGCAACCCCAGCCACAAGCTGTGCTGTCGCATTCTGCATTAGTTGCAGTGTTCAGAGAAGAGATGTGAAATTGCGCCCCGGAAAAAAACATGAAAACTCAGGAGAAAAAAGCGTTTTTCCAAACTTTTTTGGGTTTTTTCCTGGGCCTACACGGATCCAGTTCAGAGTAAACATAAGGGCAACCTCATAATGCGGTAATCCACTCGTAAGGTTATCAATGCATGGATCATCCCAGCCAAGCTATCTCTGTCTAGGAATGGGCAGAGCTGGTGCACTGATCAAAGCTGGTAAAAAGCACTCTTAGTCACTGAGACCACTTGAGCCTCCAGTGACAAAAAACAGATCATGGGGTATTCCCAGACTATGTTCTCGTTCCTTCACAGGGAGTGCAACCCATCTGGAACATAAAACAGCCCTATATCCCAGACAGTAAAAATAATCACTAGCAAAGCCACCATCCTAACAGGATTAAGCTTCAATTTATTGACCCTCATGCAGTCCATCACTGAGTCCAGACACTCAACCTGGGCTTTCACAGTCACACCTGATTCAGGTGTCAGAGAAATTGTCCTCACCATACTGATGAGTCTTTGCTCCAAATCTCCTCATGACAACACCCAGTGGTTTCATATAGAAGAGGGGCAAGACAGCACTCTGTGAGACCCCAGGCATAGTTACCAGGGCACGTCCCCCAACGCTATTCTTTGAAACCAACCCTACAGGTAGGAACCGATCCAATGAAGAATAGTGTTTCTCATTCCCACCTTGCAGAGCTGGTCTAGGAGGATACCATGCTCACTGGTATCAAAAGATGCTAAGAAATCAAGTAAGAGTAATAGGGTCACACTTCCCCTATCCTTTTCTTGATAAAGGTCATCAGGGTGACTAAGGCTGATTCAGTCCCAAAGCCAGGTCAGAACTCAAACTGGAATAAGTCTAGATAATCAATATCTTCCAAGAATACTTGCAATTGTGCAACCACAACCCTCACAATCATCTTGCTCAAAAATGGAGCATTACCAAGCAGATGATGGTAGTTTTAAAACACTGTGGCCAGGAGTAGGCACACTACTGAAGGGCAACAGGCACCACCTTCTGGTGTAAAGCAGCATTCCCCACACCCTGAGCCCATCTCAACAACTCCTCCCCCAGATTTAATCAGACAAGAAGGGCAAGGGTCCAGAGGGCACGTGATCAGCTACATTACTGCAAGCACTTTGTCCATATCATCAGACCGCATTAACCTAAACTTATCCCAAATAATAGAACTAGAATTAGCATTGAACCCCACAATTGGACTTGCACTCAAAACAGTATCAACGTCTCCAGAGAGACGAGCAATTTTATCCTCAAAGTGCCTTGCCAAATAGTCACAGCAGACTAACGGTCCAGAGATCCATTAGCTAAGGAAAATGTTAACTATTCTGTCCGTTCATTTTGTGAGAAACTAGCTACTCCCACCTTTCAGTGTTTTACCCATATCGTTACAATGACTGACATTTTGGAAAAACGATCTAGACAATTAGACCAAGAGAAACATCTGTTCATTGTCTCAAGGAGGAACTTCTTGGTTCATGTTTAAGGCATTTTCTGGTCTTCCCTGGTGAGGAAGTGACTGCTGCTTTACTACAAACATTTTAGAAATCCAAGATTTTAGTGTAGCTGTGATTTGGCAATAGAAAATCTACCCCAAAACAACAGGCAGCAGCAAAGACAGGAGTTCATGTTTTTCTAACTCAGGTCTTAAGTCACATCCCTCAAAATGTAATTTTCTTAGTTCATAAACATTTAAAAATGATCCTGCCAATGCAGATCAAGCCAATCATTATTATATCCATATTGCAGGCAGTGGGACTGTAATTGAGATAGTATAGATTACACCAGCCCTGCCAGGCAACCCAGTTTTCTTATGCCCATTTTGCTGGGGGAGGGGTAGAGTACTGAGTAAAAGATACATTATTTTATGTATACTTGTTTTAAAACATTTTTGTAAATTTTAGCTATTTTATCAATATTTTATTGTGTGTACTACTTAGACAGTTTTATGATGAAGTGGTTTATAAATCTTTCTAAATAAATAAAAAATAATATAGTCTAATGTTGTGATCTTTGTGTGTTGAATTTTTAAGAAAATGCATTGGTGGGGTGAAGTTGATTGTTGCAGCCATACAAGAGTTGTACAAGTGGAAAGGAGTCAGGGAAAGAACAGAGGGTTTCAGCTGTTGGTAAAATGATGTCATCTTGACACTTGGTCTACCCAATAAGAAACAATGGAGTAGTAGACCTGGTATACAAGTTTCTTGGAGGCCACGTTTACACAGCTTGATAAGACCTGGGGCCCAGGCCTCATGATCACTCAGTTCTACCAGACATGGAAGACCCGATCAGATGCTAGTTGTGTATTTACTTTCCGCCCCTTCCCCAAAAAAATCTTGTGGATGTTCATGGCAATTACTAACATCCTCCATGAATTTGGCTAAGCCATTTCAAAAACCGCCTAGGTTAGAGTTCATCAACATATCTTGTGGCCGTGAATTCCATAATTCAACTATGTACTGTGTTAATTACATGCTTTTGGACATCCTTAACCTCATCAAACCATTAGGCTACACTGGATGATCCCAGGTTCTAGTATTATGAGAAAGAAAAACCACTTTTTCCACACCATGCTGTTTCCAATTTCTATCTGAATTATATACATTAAATTCAAGAGCCAAAAGAATCAAGATAACTTCTGATTCATAAAACCCACAGCCCTCTTCAGGATTAGGCAAATAAACAGCAGTACCTTTAAAAAACAAACAAACATCAACTTAAAATGAAAATCTCCTTTCTAATATGTTGATGCTAAAGCTCAGAAGGATGTTGAAAAGTCTGCATTGTCTAAGAAAAATTATTTATTTATTATTTTCTTACATTTACATAGCACCTTTCCTTCATGAAGAAACCCAAGGTGGCACACATGTGTTTCCCAGGTGGTCTCCCATCCTGGCACTGACCAGACCCAAATCTGCTTAACTTCAGCAAGGTGGTGGCCTCATGTGCCTTCAGACCTATATGAAGATATATCACATACAGTATAATATATATACTGAGTGGGACATAAATCAAATAAATAAAATCAGATAAAATACACAAAGATATTTGTAATTTGAATATTCAAAATTTTAATCCCAGCCTCTCTTTGTCCTGTGTTTAAAGAGAACTTATTTTACACAAATATGTGCAAGAGGTCTCAATACTGTTTTGCTTCATCAAATGCAATGTTCCATTTGCACACCGCTTTTGCAAAACATAAACAGACTGCAATGTCATGCTTTGTTTGTCTATTTTCCCATAAAATAGTCTTAACCTTGACACTTAAACACCTGCTATCAAAGCTCCTGTCCCAGGTCCTGTTTCCTGGTAGCTGGTACCTTCATCCTCAATTTACACATCGTCCAATTCCTGTTCTTCACTTTAGCGGTTCTTCTCAAATTAATATTACTTTAACTGGCAATGCCTCACAATTGCCAGTGAAGAATCCATGTGAGATAATCATTTTTCCAAAAGTAAACATAGTTCCAAAGAGTCATTCCTGTTGTTTAAGAAAAACAGCAGCTCTTTAGTGAAAAATGGTGTGACAGTGGGAAAGGTCAATGATCCATGCTTTGAAAAGATCCCAAGCTTCTTCATAATGTACAAGTAAGCTAAACTGCGAGAGCTAGTGTGGTGTAGTGGTAAAGGTGTTGCACTACAACCTGGGAGACCAGGATTCAAATCCCCACACAGCCATGAAGCTCACTGGGTGACCTTGGGCCAGTCACTACCTCTCAGCCTCAGAGGAAGGCAAAGGTAAACCCCCTCTGAATACCACTTACCCTGAAAACCGTATTCATAGAGTTGCCACAAGTCGGAATCGACTTGAAGGCAGTCCATTCCAAGCTAAACTACATGCCAAATGGGTAGGCTCAATTCTGTGAGGCATCAAGCCTGTCTAGCATTTGGGACACTTTGTATGCAGAAGGTTCCAGGTTCAATCTTCAAAAAATCTGCTGATTTTTTTTAAACAGGACCAGATAGCAGGTATTGGAGAAAACCTCTGTCTGAGACCCTGGAGAACCACTGCCAGCCACAGTAGACAATACTGGACTAAATGGACAAATAGTCTGACCCAGTGTATGGCAGCTTCCTATGTTAGAGTGGGCAAATTCAGACTGCTCTCTTTCCAAGGGGTGTTTGCAATATACAGGTTCATCCTTCACGCTATAATGATGGACATTCTGCTAGTATGAAATAAAAAGCAGGCTCCCAATGGGAGCAATGTAGGGTTCTGCATGCTCCCCACAAATATTGCCCATTTTACAAAGTATGACCATAGCAAAGGGCTGAAACAAATGACTACAGCTAACGCACTTACATGCAGAACAAATACCACATCTCATTTAAATGCACTTATCATGCATATCAGCCTGTTTGCTTCTAGCACTACCACAACAGCAGCACACCTCTCTAGGCCGACATGCTAACACAAACAATGCTGCTTTAATCTGAATTTGCTGTTTTATCATTGTCTAATATTATGCTTGTTCAACTGCCTTGGAAACCTTAATTGACAATGTGAGATATATATTTCTTACATTAAATACACACACACACACACAAAACCAATGGGCAGATGCACATGTTTAGAGTATTTATACATGACTGTGTGAAAAAGTAAATTACCTGGCCTATGTTTTTAAATGATTGTTCATAGTGCTGCTGTTGTACATTTTGTAATGGTGTTTTATATTGTGTAAGTTGCCTTGAGCAGGCTATGCCCAAAAAGGTGGCCTATAAATAATTTTAGAAATAGGCCCTTATGTCACAGACTCCAAATACTAGACACGTAGGAGAAAGAGGAAGAGAATGTGCATGCCCACTTATGTTCTCCCCTACCCACACATTAAGCTCTTGGCAATGAGTTGACTTCATGAACAGGAAAGAACATCATACAGGAGGGAACAGAAGCAACAAGAAAACCTTTCCACAGAAGTTGAAAGAACAATATATTGGAAGAAACATGGAGAATGCCAAAGAAAGAAATGTGAGGCAATATTTTTAGAAGAGCTGAACCATGATTTATTACAGAAAGGTAACTCTTAGAAGATCTTCAATGTACAAGACATGTTCTAGAGCTAGTTAAGAGGTATAAACACTAGTTCAAATGATTGAAGACTACAAAAATACACTTAGATGCAATGTTCTATTTGGAGGTAAATCAATCTCATTGACTGTATCTATGATCTGTTAGTTCACATATTATACTTCTCAAAACAAGCGTGTACGTACTCGTAACAGGTTGGGACTGCTTTCATGACAAAGCAACTTAGGTTACAAAACCAGCCCACCTTTGTGCCAGGCGTGGGGATGTGTGTTAATTGAGTGGAAGTGTCCCCCTGCCCAGCTCTGCCAGACTTAGTCCACAGAGCTCCCTGATGCACCCACCCAATGGAGTGTTCCGGGACTGGCCCACTCTGGGATTCGCTGAATCCTGAGCTGGCCCACTCCATCACCTGATAGCATCAGACCCAATCTGGGCATAATCAGTGTGCCAGCTCCAGGCCTGTCCTCCTGCATTCAACTCTGGCCCATGTGAGCAATGATACTCCAAATGCAGTGTGGGTTCTGATGCTCTGACATGCCCTACCTCTGTTTAGATAGGGTTTGTTTTGTCCTGCCCATCTGTTACCTACCCTCACCCCAAGATTGGCCTTATATTCATCAGCATTCTAGACAAACTATACATACTCTGGGTTGCATCAGCCACTGTGTGTGAGTGGTACAGATTTTCACTTGCACAACGGGACGTCACGTCTCTCTCCTCTCCCATGCACACCACCAAAATCTGCTCTAAAGAGATGAGGGACCCTCTACAGCAGATTCTGGGGACATGGGGGGGGGGCTGCAGGGAGAGAAGTCCTGTTGCATGAGTGGATGTCCGTTCATACAATGTTGAATTCTACCCCTCTGCAATTAACAAAAATCCTGCCAGTTCACATTGTATTTCTTTATTATGTATGATGTATTCTGCTTCTGCTAGTTAGGAAAAGAGACAATGACACTGAAATCCTACTCTCTAAATACTGGAAAACACCAGGTCCAGTTTTACAGATTTCACTAGGCTCGCATCACACACAACAGTGAATTAAAGAGTTCCTTTAACTGCCTCTCTCAGTTGAACTCATTATGATCTAAAAGGTAAATCAGCCAGCTAGATCACATCGCAGCCGTAGTCTCCCATCTGAAAGCCTGTAATATACAATGCTATCACTCAAAGCCATCAGCAAGCGCCTGCAAATGTCACATGACTTCAAGGATAAAGCTTTAGTTTGATTTGCAGTATAAGCATAATCAGAAATAAGACCAAGTTGCACATGAAAAAAATATTGCTGTGTGCATACACAAGCTGCAAGAATCAACATATGGTGAACAACATGATCAAACTTCTTTAAGCACAAGAACATACAATGCAAATGTTCATCATGAAAAGTGTGGTAATAATTACTGTAGATGAATATTGTTACGTATTACTAAGTGTAATGTAATGAAGGATTAATAAAATTACTTTTTTTAAATTAAAAAAGAGTTGGGTATGTAGACAATTGAAGATTGGTCTACATTTTCAGGTCTCAGAATGACAACTGTTGTTTCTCCACTGCTAAGCAGCAATCAGACATGATTTTCAGGGGAGAAGCACTGGCAGGGATATGTGCCTCTTCTTCCACAATCCTTTCACCAGGCACTTTCCGCCCAACCATATTCCCCAGAAGTGTTTGCCATGTCAAGAGATGGATGTGCCTGAGGATAAGGGCTGAAGTGCACAACCAGTTGTGCATGCCACTTCTTCCCTACAAACCACCACATGCCCCTCAGTCTTCTGCAGTAAAAAGGCTTCCAGAGTCTGCAGACCCATGTTTATTACTACAAGTGTAGACTGCCCCTGCATGATCACAACATAAGTAAGCAGGTAAACAAAAGCAAACAGCACTCAGCCATTGGCTATGGCTAACACCAGGATCTACAGGATGGACATTCAAAAACCGCAAGAACTCAACTGATCTCTCAAGTTCAGTACAACTATGCATGCACAACACACATTTTATTATTTTCCAGCTTCCCTTAATCAGCGAGACTGAATAGTGTATGAATTCAGATAGTATAATCCTCAATGCACACAGCATCAGGGAAGAAAAGGGAACCAGTAAGAGTGCAAGAACTCTTGAAATCCTCATGGGCTTGATTGAAATAGGGGAGGTAGGTTAAGCACAAATCTGTATTGAACTTCTTTCTGAAGTACTAAATGTAAGATGAGTCTTTTTTGAGCTTTTTGAAATTAATATTATGGAGGTTGCAGAACCTTATTAAGCAACGTACTGCACAACCACCTTTTGAAGACCACAGGGACAGCAGCAGGACTCCACCATAGATCTTTCACTGTCTGTAGCAGTCACCTATTAATTAGGACTACCTTCCTATGGTGAATGCCTAGGGATACATAACATGCTATGAGATCTTCAATCCACAGCACACATTTTCCAAAGCTTCAGCTCTCTTTGACTACTGCTCTGAAACCCATCAGGAAGAAATAAAATTGACAAAAAAGCTTCTCTGCCACAGTTATACAATCTGAGGAAGCTACAAGACATCCCCCATTTTTCTAATCCCACAGAAACAGTCCTGTAAAGTGCACACTGGCAAAGAATGCTCAGAGACTAATTTGTTGGGGCAGGCCTACATATAGAGATCCTCAGGTTCTCAAAGGGTGCTCTTTGTGAAACTCAGTGTCAAATCGCATGCAAGCTAAAACAGAAGTCTATAAAACGGACTACTTACAAGGCATTAATGAACTCCAAGTATCCAGACTGTTACTATGTATGTAATATAATTTAGAACAGGGATAGCCAACTGGTACCCTCCAGAAGTTGTTGAACTCCAACTTCCATCTGCCTGTTCAAGCATGGCCTACAGTCCGGATGATGGGAGTTGTAGTACAACAAATCTGGAGGGCATCACGTTAGCTTTTCCCTGATTTAGAAGCAAATTTAACATACTTGAATATCTGGATCAAGACAAAAGGCTAGGCAGATAGACGGACCAAAATAGGCACAATTGAGCACATACTACCAGTACAGTTATCCTCCCACTTCCTTTGGTAGCAGAGCTGGTAGAACTGATTAACATGAATATGAATCTCACGGAGAGCCAGAAGCCAGAAATTGGGGGTTGGGGGACAGGAAAGAAATTCTAGGGAGTTGCAACTCTCAGAGAAGGGGTACAGTATTAAAACAATAGATCTGAAAGAAAACTGCAGCAAAAAATACCAGTTTTCAAACTGTAGTTCAGAGAACCCTGAGGTGAAACTTATTAGGGATTCTTCTCACTGAATATCAGTAACTGTAGCCAAACTTTCCCAAAAGAAAGTTTGGCAAACAGCGAAGTGTTCCAGATGCACCCTCAATTCACACAGAACAATGAAATGTCTGAACTGACCAACCCTAGAACATGTCCCATAATCTTCTACATCACACAGGTTCTTTGGAAGACATGCCCATAAAAAAGAGTTCCCCAAGACAGAAAGCTTCAAAACCACTGATCTTGAGAAAAGTAAAGACCCATAACCCACACTACTATTTTTTTTTTGAAAATAATTTCTGCAAAGAATAAATCAGAGGTATGGAAGTTGTAGCTCTCCAAATGTTGGACTCCAACTCCATTCAGCCCAGCCAATAGTCACAGTATCTACATTATCTATGTAAGATGTATCAAATTATAATACCCATATAGAGATTCATCAAGCCCTCTAGCTCTTGATATATTTCCAACACAATACCCAATGCCAAATAGATTTCTAGTCTCTGGGCTATGGCAACATTGACTTCCTTGTTACCATAAAATGCTAGGGGCAGTTAGGAACCTGGATCAAACTGAAGTTTCTACCAGCTTCTGCAACTTTTAGATCTCAAAGAGACTATGACTTTTTGCCCCTGAGAATTCTATACCAAGTACATCAACAGTATATATTAATATTTCAAGCTTCTCTCCAAGATATAATCTTTTACCATTTAAAAGAATTTAGTAATTGTGTTTTAATTGTGTTGATCTGTTTTATAGGTCAAACATCTGAGTAGGAACAAACCTTATAGAGGGTTTGCACTCAGAAATACTGCAGCTGAGTCAAAACTAGGGCCAAGAGGAGTAGCTGTAGCACCAGGATAGGATAAACGTGCAAAATTAAAGCCACAGAAGAGGATTGTTTCTTCTTTATGTACGAACTACTCTTCTTCTCCCCACTCCTCCACAGGAAAATACTTTGAAAAGATAAAATATAGAAAACCTGTAGGAAATAGAAGCCATTTGGTAAGACAGATCATTTCCCCTCATTTATCGCTCTTGCCTCTCCCTAAATTAGAAGTCAATAACTGATGCCCAAATACTGGCAGATTTACATGTGCAAAGTTAAACAGCCACCTTAAGGTGAAAATAGACAACATAAGATCACGATGGCTCTGATTCACAAGGTATACTAATTTCACATCAACTGAGAGTTGATGTAATTTGGAAAGACTATTCCAAATTCCTGAAAGACTATTAATGAAGTCTTTGAAACTTAATTAGAGTTGATATATGAAACATTTTTCAATTTCATTCACTAGAGTTCAAATAGATACTTGAATTAATACTGATTTCACTTTGAAACAGGCTCAAAGGAGACCCCACATTGCTACTGAACCTAGTGGTAAACTGAAATTTACAATACTGCTCAACACTGAAGTATCCAGTCAAATATGAGATACAAACAAGGATTTCAAAATCATGTATTTTGTCCTCTACCGAACCCTTATGATGCATAACTGAGAGAGCTGAAGATACTTTAGCCTTGGAAACATTAAATATATTCTGAATTTTGCACGGGACTGGTTTAGTTTGTGTACTGTGAATGTCTGCAAGGCCTGAAGGTGTGTTTGGCTTCTTTAAAAAGCAATAGTGAAATCCTCTGCAAGTTTACTGAGAAGTAAATTCTACTATGTTCAAGCTTACTTCTCTGTTCCTCTTATCACTTCTGCTTTGTTGCTTACAACTGCCACAAACTGCATATAATTCACCTTTCACCATAGTACTTCTAAGCATGTTTGCCCTACAACTTTACCACTATGACTATCAGTGGCTAACTACTACTGGAATTGTACTTCTCTAGTTGTAACTATTCCTTGGCAGACCTTTATTGAAGGATTATCCAGCAGCAATTAATTCTGTTACCATCTACATACAGCAGCTGAAGTGATTAAGACTGCAATCCAATACACACTTACCTGGGAGTAAATCCCACTGAACCCAAAGGAGCTTAATTCTGAGTAGACATGTATTGGATTGCAGCCCTCGTGGGGCTAGAATATTTCCCCGGCCACAATTCATTTTCTCTTTTCTCCAAGAAAAAATTATTAACCCATTATTTTTGGAAAGGGAAAACATGAACAATACCACATGTTTTGGAACAGCTATAAAGGGTTTATTATGTATAATCCTAACAGAATTGTCACTACAGATGTAATGTAAATATGCAACTAGTCAAGGAATAGAAGCAAACAAGGTATGGATTTCTAGAGTTTTTAAAAAAGGGATTTTCACCAGATTATATGGAGAGCTTCTTGACTATAATGTATATGCTGAGCTACCATTATTGACTGTACAGAAGCTTCTGCAGATGCAGAACTCTACAGTTCATTTTATGATAGGGCAAGCCATTAGCATTACACCAGCATCTTCACTGTTTCCTCTAGTGCCTCATAGATTCAACTGAAAGGTGCTAAATATGCACTGCACAATCTGAATAAAAATACCTAAAATATGGCTTCCTTCTCATGATGCATCATGACCTCCAAGATCAAGCAAAAGTGCCACCTTCAAGTTATGATCTATGCACAATTAACACTGTAAGGGCATACAAAGAGACACTGTCAGTGGCTGCCCTGCAGTTATCTGAAATATTTATATGCTGCTTTTTCAGTATTTTTCAGCAAGTGGCTTACAGAGGAAAGATAAAACCATAATCAGATAAAATCAATAAGAACAGAGTAACAAACATAACCACTAAAAATGTATTAGTCAGAAACGTCATTCAAGAGAGATATCCTGTAGATCTAATGAAAAAGTAAGACTTTATAATCCTTCTGGAAAGAAAGCAAAGAAGAATCATCCCCAAGTTCCAAGGAGAAATCATCTCCCAGCCTTGTGGGGACTTAGCTGCAGTTCTGTTACTGAAGCAGATATTTATGTTACACAAACAAAATGCAGAGAAAGCAATACCTACCTTGATGAAGATGCCAGGAGAGTTGATAAATGGAGATATAGTTTCCAATGAATGTGGGTTCCAGGCCATCTAGAGCATTATAGCTTAAAACCAGCATCTTGGACCCAGAAGCACAACAGCCAGTAAAGTTGTCAAAACAAAGACTGCACATGTCCCTGTCTGATATTTAATAAGCAACATGCTGCAATATTGAGCAGGAGCTGAAGCTTCTGAGCCATCATCAAGGGCAGTCCAGTATAAAGTGCATTACGGCAGTCAAGCATGGAAATGAGAAAAGTAGGGATCTGGTAGGACAAGGTCTCTTGTTCTTGAAAAAGGCATGCAGCTTCTTCAAAGAGCTCTAAGAAGATGGAATTGACAGTTACCTGCTCTAGAGACTATAGCAATCTGCTTCTCAAAAAGGCAGACAGGGTCCAGGGTGACACCAAGGTTGCAAACCTACACAATGGCATAACGACCCTATTGATTGACAGCATGTAATACCCCTCCAGGACACAAGGATTTCCCACCAGCACCACCTCAAATTTGTCTAAATTATCTGTTCAACATCATCCTTCCAAACCCAGCAGCAAATCCTAGTTAAGGACTGAAATGGAAGCTCCTGGATGCCTACTTAATAAGGTACAGGACTGGGCATCAGTGTATTGATGACACCCAATCCCAAAGGTCTAGAGGAATTTGCACAATAATTTCATACAGATGTTACACAGCTCTAGAGCTCTACGCCCTGTGGAATGTCACATGCTAATTCCCATGGGGCTGCACTCACCTGTCTAACGGTATCTCTCTGGATCCATTCAGATTAAAAGGAATGAAGACACTGAAGAGCAAGTCTTGACACCCCGAACACATACTGTGAATGGTTCTGAAGAATGATGTGGTCCACAACATCAAAAGCAGCAGAGAGCTCTAAGAAGGTCAGCAAGGAAAGTGTTTCCCAAGTCAATCTCCAGGTACAGGTCATCTATCAAGGCAGCCAACACCCTCTCCAATCCAAACCAGGTATCAAGTCAGATTGAAAATGGATCAAGGAAGGATGCACCATCAAAGTACATCTGGAGTCACACCTATTCCAACAACTTCCCTAAGGAGGGAAGACAGGACACAGGCCTATATATGGATAGACCCTCCTTATTCAGAGATGCTTCTTTTAGGAGAAGACAAATCACAGCTTATTTTAAAACAGAAACAAAAAATATAACCCCCTGCCCTATTCTGTAGGCATCTGTATCTGTACAGCTATCCTGTAGCTAAGAAAATCATTTAGAGCTCTCATTTATGTGCCTCTATGCTATAAACAGAGAAAGGAAGAACAGTTCTCAGCCGGCCTGTAGCTGGGGGGTGAGGGGCAAATGAATGTGCCCCCCTCCTAGGATTTGGGGGAAGAAATTTCTTTTAAATTTGTGACATGACAGACAATGACAACCTCCATTAAAAGAATGACAGCTTGTTTTAAGAACAGGAGCAATTTAAGAATAGGACCCTCTGAAAAATTCAGTGAATAAGGCAGGGTGAATTCACAATAAAAGCCTCATATGGAAGAGCTCCCAACAGTCTGCTCACTCAAGACTTTCTCTGATTGAGGGTGGATTTTTCATGATCACAGTCACCCTAAAATTACTGAAGGTATCCTGAAAAAACAGCCTGTATAGGAATATGCCCCTTGAACAGATAAATATTAGAACTTTGAATTATGTGGTAAAGTTAGACTCCACCCCTTCGCCTTTCCTTTGTTCTGCTTTTCATTTTCAGTTGTGCTGCCTATCCAGCCAGCAATAAAGAAGCATGTTTGTTTGCCTGCAGTAAGAAGGAGGAGTTTGTTTATTCTGCAGTCATTACAATGAGTAGAGCAGGATTGGGTGCTTATCGCTAAAGCATAAAATAAAGAGATAACTTAAAGTGATCTGAAAAAAATGGCTACCCTTTAACTCTTTTAAACCACTCACTATACTCACAATCATACTGGCTATTTTTTCTTCTTTTTCTTGATTAATTGATGGCAAAGGATGGAACAGCCCTAGAGGAATAGAAATATTGCTGTGTACACTGCAGGCTAGCTAGCTGACTGGCTGGATACCTAGACTGTAACTCAGACCTAATTTCTGACTTTCCCATTATGTGCAACTCAGCATGAGGCATTTTCAGGGTTTGTGCAGAAAAATCAACCCAGCAACCAATAAAAAAAAAAAATCAAATTGCTTTCCACAATGAGTTTCCAGTTGCTTAGTTCATCCTTTATATAGTAGCCAGTTAAAAAGTTCTCCCTTGTTTGCCCAACAGGAAGGAAAATCTAAAGGCCAGGAGAAAGACTACAAGGAGGGCCTCTCAAGTAGGAGTTATAGTATTTATTTTCTCTCTGCCCTTCCCTAAACTTGTAGTATGGACAAGTTTGTTTTTTGGGTGGAATCTAAAACTGAGATACTTAATGCAGCATCAAAGCCAAGCTCAGGAGCTCACTGTCTTTACCAAAGGAGTTCAGTTCATGAAGAATCAGAACACAGAGACCGATCGCAGGTGAAAGGGGACTGTGGCTACAGGCAAAGTCAAGCTTTTGAGTCTGGTATTCCTGGGGATCTCTCAGACAATTCAACAGATTAAACTTCATTCATGTAAGTTAACACACTCTCTGGATGGAGAAGTGAGGGGGCAGGTCACTGCCTTTCCCTTCTCCTAGCCTGGCCCTCACATCCTCTCCACCATTGGGGGGGATTGGCTGGCACTATGCGCCTCTCCCCTCCAATGCCCCACCTAGAAATGCAGCTGCCACACTTAACAAGGAAGGCTGGCTACAGGGCTGATTCTCGGTCTTCACTAGGATGACAAGATTCCAGAATGTGTCAATCGAATATGCTATCACAGAGCTACAGTATGTCCTTGATAAGTTGCTGGAAGTGAAAAGCATATAAATCCTTTAGCAACAATAATCTATCATTTAAACTAATCTAAAGTTGATCAAGATGGCAGAGTAATGTACAGTATTATCTGAAGCACAAATGACTGAAGACCTTGCTGGGAAGAATTATTCCCTTTATCCATGGCTGTGTTATTCTACACCTTCATGATTTACAGTACGCACACCTTAGAGCAACAAATGCTTCCTGGATTAGCTTAGAAGAAGAGAACTTTCAGACTACCTGTAGTCAGATTGCTGTCATTTGGAAATTAAGTCTATAGGAACTTACATAAAGGAGCTCAAGGTACTTAGCCTATTGCCACTATAGGTTTAACTTTACACATGAGGTCAAATACTGGTACCATTTAACAATGTGGAGCAGGACTGTATAGCATGATTGTGACACATCTATCCAATACTGCAGAGCTCATGCAGAAAAACAAGCAAGTTAAAATACATCTATGACAGCAAAGTTGTCGTGCTCAGCTTCTAATTTGCCACTACACAGCACCTTTAAGTGATCAAGGGTCCCTCACTTCACTTCCCTTAACAGCCTACTCCTCTCTACCGTGCAGTCTTCTCATTTGCTCATCCAACCATCATCTCTCCCATCAGCCATGAAACGTCATCGCCCTTCTGTACATTCTCATTTCTCACTGTATCTCCCCCTCTCAGCAAGAGCAGTAAAGCTATTCCTCCACAATAGTAGTCCAATCTTATTCTCTCTTGTCTAGCATCTTACCCACCCCATTTTACTTGTTCCAAATATTGACACCCTACTTCCTGCCTCACAGGGCTCTTCTAAGAAGCATGCATTTCATTCTCTCGTTTTAGTATGCCTTTGGAGGTGAATGTGGTTACATGAGACCCGGGTGGGTGGGGGAATGGGAAGATGTCTATATTCCACTTCTCACCTTTTACTAATTGAAATTTCTTTTTAGGTACAGTTGTGTCACCCCAAACCCCAAATCATGAGAACTATGCACAAATTCCAAACTCACACTATTACATTTGTGTGTGTGTAGTCATATTCACATTGTGTAGACACATTACACCGATGAGTTGGTAGATGAATTTTTTTTAAACCTATACATATTTTTGCTGCATGGGCATCTGACAGCAAAGATAACCAAAGCCGGAATCACAATGTGAGAAGTCCCTCATCAGAGACTATATCCTCCTCTCACCACTGCCACCCCCTCCACCACCACCACTCAGTATCCTCCCGTGAAAGGGCTCCTGTGGCACAGCATCCCTCACATGCACGCCAGCCTCTCCCAGGCTTAAATTCCCGGTGGGGGGGCATAAAGAACGATATGGAGAGGAGGGACACAACCAGCCCATCCATATTTCCCAGGAAATGTCAATATGCCCCCACAGACACGCTCTCACCCATCACCTCACCCCCCGACACTACCCCCTCGCCCTCCTCACCGGAGATACTGAGCGCAAAGCAAGCTCATCCTCCGCCGCCGCTCGCTGCCCGCCCGTCCACGCCGGCCCTGCCCTGGGGTCTCACAGCTCGGCCCCTCCTGCTGCCCAGGAGCCGCCGCAGCCTGTACTGCCGCTGCCGCCGCCTCCGGCCGCCGCCATCTTCCCGTGTCAGGTCGAGACTCTTCCTGGAGGGGGAGGAGGCGGGAAAAGGGAGGGGGGAAAGAGATAGCAGCGAGGGGAGGGGAAACGGCTCCGCTCTCCGCCTCCTGGCCGAGGAAGGCAATTCTCGCGAGACCCACTCGGGCCACCACCTCCGGCTTCGACAACGCCGCCTTCACTCGCGCAGATCAGCCAAGCAGGCGCTGGCCAGGACTCTGGAGATCTTTACCGTCAATGCCTTCCACCCCCACTTAACCCACACTTCCGGCCGCGGCTCAAGCTCCAGCGGACACACTTCCGCCTTAGTGCACAGCAAAACCCTTCCCTCGTTCGCTCGCGCCCTACGGGCCGACCTCCTATTCCGGTTTCCTATTGGGTGAGGTGATACCATGGCGACGCGGAGTGCGTGGGGGTGGAGGAGGGGATGAATAGTGGTGTGAGTTATCGTCATGACAACCACGGCGCGGCTCAGACCTGTGCTGCTTCTCTCTTGGCTCTGACACCCGGGTCTCTCTCTCGCGCGCGCGCTCTCTCTTTTCCTGATCCTTTCACGTTGTTAATCCTCATCTTTCAATCTCACCTTTTCGTCGTGTCCTATGCCATCTGCATACATTAGTTTCACATCACCGCAGCACGATCCAAATTAAGGTTTACTGCGAAGTAAATCTCACTGAATTTAATGGGATTTACTGCTAGAAGCGTGTGCGACATTGCACTCCTTCCTTTCGGCCAGGGCTTGCCGGTGTCTTCTCTGCCCACCTATTCCAGAAGCCACTCTCAAGTCCTAGAACTTGAATTTTCCTCTTTTGTATTTGGAGGTTATTTCCTTGTCACTTCACGACTCGTGTGTGTGTGCGAGAGAGCGCCATTATGGGGGCTGGAGACAGTAAATTCTGGAGTCTGCCAGGCTCTTTCATTAACCTGTAAGATTAAACTGCACACCCACAGTGTGCCAGATTTCACCCTGGCTCTGCTCCTAAATGGTCAAATTCCATTTTCTCCCCAGTGACCTGCCAGATTCTTTTAGGCTCTGCCCTGCTGCCACCTGACCTGGTTGTCCCTTTGGTTTTGCACATGGGACCCACGTTTTTTACATCAAGGCCACATTCACATCCCACATTTATTCCACTTTTATTCCACTTCAGTCATGGCTTCCCCCAAAGAATCCTGGGAAAGATAGTTTGTTACAGGTGCTGACAGCGGTTAGGAGCAGGGCTGTGGAGTCGGAACACCAAACCTTCGACTCCGACTCCTCTATTTTTCTACTGTCCGACTCCACCCAAAATTGCTTCCAACTCCACAGCCCTGGAAAGGGCTGTAAATGTCTTTTTAAATTGGAAGCTCTTGTAGGAGCATTTTTATTGCTGCCTGAATATGCGCTGATCTTGGCATCACAGCATTTGTCTTCGTCTGGGTCCTGTGTCATACACTGACACACAAAATGTTTTCCATCTTGAGTTATGGTGAAATGCTCAACTACAGCTGACTTCATAGGAAGCTTCTTTGACATTTGGAATTTATATTTTTAAAAATTTGTCATCAAAATTTATTTTGAAGCCGGAGTCGGAACATTTCTACCGACTCCGACTCCACCTAAAATTGCTTCCGACTCCATGACTCCGACTCCACAGCCCTGGTTAGGAGACTCCTATTCTCCTCACAAAGCTACCATTGCCAGAGTGGTTTAACAGTCATTCCCCCTTCCCAGACAGCTCAGGGGGAATAGGAGTCTCCTAGCAACTCTCAGCAGCCTTCACAAACTACCCTTCCCATGATTCTTTTGGGGAAGCCATGACTGTTTAAAGTGGAATAATAGTGGAATAAATGTACGGTGTGAATGTGGCCCAAGTCTTCACATTACAGTATCGGGGACATTCTGAGTGGACTCCTACATGATTCCGTTTTGTTCCTACTGGTTTTCAGCATATGTGCCAGTGACCCCAAGCTCTGCCTGATGTAGTAAAGGTGGTGAAGTATAATGGCTACAGGAGTGAGCTATGAATCAAGAACTTCCCACTAAGTGACCTCAGGCAAGCCTGCCCCCCCGCCACACAATGTACTGCTTTTATATTTTATTGTATTTGGATTGTATTTGTATTCTATATTTATTGTGAAACACTTTATGGAGGATGGTTCTCAAAATGTGGATTATAAATCTAAATAAGTAAAAAACTGAATATACTATCTGCAGATAAATTAATTTCTTATTAAATGACATATTAATGTCACGGCTTACAATCAGGGTTCTTGGCAACCTTACAGCCATATCCTAGGATGGCCCTGGATTCATTTCATATTAGGACAGTGCAGAGAGAGGCCAGGAACAGAAAAACATTCAATCTGTTTCTCTCTGAGTCAGGAAATGCTTTCTGCTGTGTCATAGTTTTAGTGTGGGACATGAGGCAGCTCCTTGGTACACAAGCTATATAGCACTTTCCCTGAGGGCGATTTCACACTGAAAGATGATCCATGACTCATTTCAAAGTCCTCCATCACAAAAGGAGTCATCTGCCCTCTCATGTAAGACTAATTGTGCCTACAAAGCTGAACACCGGTCTTAATAGGGATAAAAAGGTAAAGGTGTCCCCGCACTTATAGTGCGAGTCGTATATATGGGGTGGGATTGCCAATTCCTTCCCCGGCCTTTCTTTACCCCCCAGCATATGCCGGGTACTCATTTTACCGACCACGGATGGATGGAAGGCTGAGTGGACCTCTACCCCTTTTACCAGAGATTCGACTTCCTCCTTCCGTTGGAATCGAACTCCAGCCGTGAGCAGAGCTTCAGCTGCGTTACTGCCGCTTACCACTCTGTGCCACGGAGGATCATTAATAGAGATAGCAATGCTCATTAAAGCCATAATGAAAAAGTACAGCTAGAGTGAATTTAGGACTAAAAATCACATTGGCAGATCCAAGCTCAACTTAGATGAGAGAGACTTTGGTTCAACTCCTATGCCAAAGACTCATTATTGTTATTATTATTATTGTTGTTGTTGTTGTTGTCTTTATTTATACCCCGCCATCCTTCCAAAACTGGAACTCGTGGCGGCTTCCAGATAAAAACACATATAATTAAAACATACAGAGTCTAGATTAAAATAAAATTAAACTAATTCCAATATTAAAACCATTCATACTTATAGCTAAAAGAGAATTAAAAAAACAGTTTAAAAATGGAGGAATTAGGCATTAGCAATACAGTTCCCGTCAACCCCTATCTTTAGCAGCCGTCAATACCAAAGGCTTGTTGGAATAGAAAGGTCTTTGCTTGATGCCGGAAGGACTGCAAGGAGGGGGTCATTCTTACATCCCTAGGAAGGGAATTCCAAAGCCTAGGGGCAGCCACCGAGAAGGCCCTATCATGCGTCCCCACCAGTCGTACTTGAGAGGGCATGGGTATTGAGAGAAGGGCCTCTCCTGAAGATCTCAGGGCCCAGGCAGGTTCATACAGGGAGATACAGTCTGATAGATATGGTTATTGTGTGGTGTTGGGCAAGTCACTCTGGGCAGACAGGCACATATACACAATTGGGGATCCCCCTGTTTGGGAATAGGCTGTACTCGCTGAGACAATCCTTCCCTATATCATGATGGCAGTTAGGAACATGGAAGCTGCCTTTATATTGAGTGAGACCATTGGTCCATTTGGGCCAGTATTGTCTTCACCAGCCTTCCCCAACCTCCTGCCCTACAGATGTTGGATTACAACTCCCATGATCCTTTGCCATTGGGCATGTTGGCTTGGGCTAATGAGAGTTGTAGTCCCACAACATCAGGAGGGCACCAGGTTAAGGAAAGCTGGTCTACACTGGCAGCAGCTCTTCAGGGTTTCAGGCAGGAGTCTTTCCCACCCCAGCCTAGAAATGCTGGGCTCTTTAACATGCAAAGCATGTGCTTTATCACTGACCAATAGCCCTTGCATGCTGTGTCTGTTTTAGGTAGTTGCAGCCATAGCTTAAGGTTATACAAAAGTTGTCAGGAACAAGAACGTCTTCATTAATTAGAGATGTGACGGCCCAGGAAAAAAATGGAAAAATGTCTGGAAAATAATTTTTCTGCTCAGAGAGTTTTTCAGGAAAAAAACCCAAGAAAACTTCTGAAAATATTGGGGAAAATGTGGGTTTTCCTCCTGGATTTCTGTTTTTTTCTGGGCTTTCACATTTCTATCAGTAATAATCTAAAAACAGGTAACACAAAAGCACAGTAGATCTCCACTATCATTTCATTACCATGGCATTGCCACTGAAAAAAGCCCTGTCTCATGCCCACCTTTCTAATCTCCCAGATGGATTATTCTTTGGTTTGCTCCATGTGGCAAGGCTATGATCCTGCAAAGCAAAGAGATTATGAATATTTGGCCAACAGTAACAGTGGCTGGACTGGTGTGTCTGGTGTTTACCAACTCTGTGCCATCCTTAGGGGATGGAGTTGAGATCTGAGACGACTTAGCCAGACTTCTCCCCTGGCATGCCCGTTTTTGGCCCTCCAGTAGCATTGTCATGCATTGTCATTGTCAGCATAACAGTACACCTGTGTAACCCTCATGGCATCGCCGGTGCAGGGAACTTAATTGGGTTGTAAGGTAACCAGACCCTTGGATTGCACCGTCAGTTTCCTATCTGTAAAATGACAATAGTAATGAAGCATCTCAGACAATTTCTGTAAAGAACGAATGCAATTAAAAACTATAAAAGTGCTAATTTGCTGCTTCCTGTGCTTGAAATATTGTCTTCATTTGTGATATCATCTCTCTTCCTTCGAATGGCACAGGTTTTAACCATGTATTTTTAACGTAAATCAAAGGTTCTTTGGGGTGCCCTACAGCCTACATGTCCATAAAGCTCATGCTTTCTTGCATACATGTACAAAAGCTCATCAGATGCAATGGTTGGAAAATATGCACCTTATTCAGTCACGGACTCTTGAACTATTAGAAGTATATCCATAAAATAAGACAAGTTGCTGTCCCTTACACAGATCCACCCAAAAGAAGTGTACTCCTCACAGGTAGAGGCTTTGTTCCAGAAGATTATTTCCTCCTGGATCCAATCAATTTAACACACTGGAGATTTAGAAAGTGCATTCCACCAGTCCTCCCTCCCACCGTCAGTGTTCCCATTTCTTAAGTACCAGCGTACCTCATTTTTTAAAAAGAGCACCCAATCTAGTTTTCGGAGTGAAATTTAAATGCTTCCATTTGGTACTTATTTTTCAAAATACCCAGGATTGGGTGTTTTTTTTTTTTCATTTTAAGAATCAGAAATAAGATTTAAAAAGGTCTCCCGTTTATGCTCAGAAGAGGAAGTGAGTACAGCCTCTACAGTGTCACTAAAATATCTCAGGTGTTCCCAGCAGAGATGGAATTCACAATGCCCCTATTAAAAACATTGTTCTTCTATGCTTGCTCTGGTCTTCTGTATCTGATACCCCAGAAACAGGTTTCTCAGGTAAACGTTAATGAAGCTGTCTTCTACCAAACCAGTCCTCTGCTCCATCTAGCCCAGTGTTGTCTATCTTGGGTGGCAGCATCACTCTAAAGCCAAGTCCAAGGCTCTAGGTTTGATGTACAAAGCCCTATACAGCTTGGGACCAGGATACCTGAAAGACCGTCTTACCCCTTATATATCCAGTCGATCACTGCACTCTGCAGGTGAGGGCCTCCTGCAGATACCATCTTATCAGGAGGTCCATTCCGCACAATATAGGAAACGGACCTTTAGTGTGGTGGTACCTACCCTGTGGAATTCCCTCTCTTTAAATATTAGACTGGAATTGCTTTTTAAGATGTTTTTAAAGTTGTTTTTTAAAGACATTTTTAAAATATTTTGTTCTAATATATTTTAAAAGATGTTTTGTTTTAATACGTTTTAAAGTCTTTGTTTTTAAGATGTTTTAAAGTGTTTTCAGTGTTTTTGTTTGCTCCCCTGGGCTCCTTCTGGGAGGAAGGGCAGGATATAAATTTAATAAATAAATAAATAAAATAATAAATCAAGGCTGGGCAACCTTTTTCAGCCCAAAGGCCACATTACCTTCTGAGCAACCTTTAGGGAGCCACATGCCAATGACGAGCAGGAACAGAAGCCAAAGTAGGCAGAGCAATGAATATATATATAAACCGCACACTCATACATCCCTCTCTATCCTCCATCAAGACCAGCAAGATTCATTATCAGAGTTCATGGACACATTCCAGCCAGGCAAAAACCCTAAAGGAAGATGTGAAGCAATGCCAATGAGGCATGTGGCCTGGGGAAAGAGGGTGTAGCTGGGGAGGGAGTGTGATCTAGGAAGAGTTGCATGGGCCAAATGAAGAGATCTGGAGAACCACATTTGGCCCTGGGCCTGAAGTTCCCCAATTCTGCTCTACAGCAAGGGTGGAGAATGTCAGGCCAGGGAGCCAAATATGACCCTCCAGACCTTCCTATCCGGCCCACAGGACTCTCCCCAAGCCATGTGCCCTCTTTCCAGGCCACTCCCCTCACCAGCCATGCACCACTTCTTCCGCAAATGCTTTTGCTTGACTGGGAAGTGTCTTTGAACTATGTACTTTTACTTGGGAGCATGGAGGGGTGTGTATAGCTGGAATATAGCCTACTGTAAAAAGGTAAGACATCTGTTGCCCTGCCCATTTTTGCATCTGGTCCCATCCTCCACTGACCTGTGGCCCATGGATAGGAGCCAATAATGGAATGTTGTCCCTTGGGCTGTTCTAGGTTACCCACCCTGCTCTAAGGTCTCAGGCAGAATTTTTGTCTATTCTTGCAACATGAAATCCTTTGACTTAAGGTGCCTGGAGTTTACGCTAATCTGGAAGCTGCACATCTCTTTTTTCCTACCCTAAATAGCTGGGGGGGGGCATGATCAGGATCTGGTCTTGGATGTATAGGGAAAGGACCTCCTGTCCATGGTCCCAATTAGGGATGGGGGAGAAATTTGATTCAGTTCACATTTAAAGCCAAATTTTTCAGATTCGCTCTTTCCAAAACAATAAGAGAACCAAAATACAGCAATCCTTCAAAATTCAAACTTATCCAAATTTTGTGATGCATTTGTCCAACTAAGCAATGTTTACAAAAATGCGTATATTAGGGGAAAGTATGCACAAAATGAATATATTGGTGAAAATAACAAACAAAATGCATTATATTAGGATAAAATTCTTCGGAAAATATTTACATTAGTCAAAACCGCATACAAAAATTTATTGTGAGAAATTCACACTAAAATGCTGAAGAATTTTCATAAGGATTTTTTTAAAAGATAGCAAATCATTGCACTGTTCTGGTACCCTGTTAGCATCAGACTCAGAATCACTGATGTGCTTTTCTCTGTTATGTTTAATGCAAAATTTAACACTAGAGCAGTTCATAGATCAGCTTACAGGTAACATGGATCTCTGCAACATTGCAAGAGATTACTAGGCAGGGCTACTCAAGTGAAGCAACCTGACACACACCCCTGAGACCACTTGTATTATTTTAGTTGTTTAGCACATAACTAACATTTCTCTTCTCTCTCTCCCCCCCCCCCCGCCGCTATTCCATGCTTTACAACTGCTTTGGCATTCCCTAATAATTAGAACAGGGGTATCTACTGTTGTTGAGAGAGCCAGTGTGGTGTAGTGGTTAAGGTGTTAGACTACGACCTGGGAGACCAGGGTTGGAATCCCCACACAGCCACGAAACTCACTGGGTGACCTTGGACTAGTCACTGCCTCTCAGCCTCAGAGGAAGGCAATGGTAAACCACCTCTGAATACCGCTTACCATGAAAACCCTATTCATAGGGTCGCCATAAGTCAGGATCGACTTGAAGGCAGTCCATTCCATTTTTCATCTACTGTTGTGCCTGCCAGATGTTCTTGGACTCCAATGCCCATCAGCCCCAGCCAGCATGGCCAGTTCTCAGGGATGATGGGAGATGTAATTCAACAACATCTGAAAGTTATAACATTGGCGATCCCTGCATTAGAGCAAAAAAAAAAAAGTTTACCAACCCAGATTTTTTAAAAATAATAGTAATACTCACTGACGTTTTAAACTCAAATCATGGTAACATGGCCACAGGAATAAAATGGAGTTTCCTTCCTCTGCCCTGATGCTCAGTGCACTTACTTGGGAATAAGCACCATTTTGTTGAAGAAATTGATAATACATAAAGGTAAAAATAATTAAAAGAACAACTGCAACCATGTAGATGCCTTGACTATAAAATGTTTTCCAAAATAAGAGGAAAGAATGCTGTGCTGTCCAGCATCAGTCCCAGTGGAGCCATAGCATGCCCATGCTAGCCTAGGTACTGATACTGTGACACTGGACTTTATTTGTTTAAATTAAAGATGTATTTTGCTTATTTGCTGCTTAAAGTAAAAAGTGCTGGGCCTGTTTAGAAATATAGCACAGTAAATTGACAGTTAGCTTGCTTGTGTGTTAATCTGCTGACAAGTTAATTTACTTGTGTGTGTGTAAAGAGAAATGCTAATTTGGTGACATGCATTATTGTTTGTTTAAAGCTGTGTTTGCAAAATAGCTATAGCTGGGAAAATCAGTTGTTGTTGCAAACTGCAGCTGTACTGTAGAAAAGTATCAAACTATGTTGCAGATATACAAGGCTAAAATGAACATAACAAGATAACAAGTGTGAAAAACAATCTCCTAATATGGTTACCAGGAGGAAATGGGTATGGACTAATGATGTAGTTATGATGTAGTTATTATGATATTGATGCATGCATAATTAGTAAAACAAAGCTTATAAAAAGGCCAGCACTGCAGTGTTTTGCCAGAACTGGCTTGGCCCTTCTCCACGTGCACGTGTTAGTAATAAATATACTCCATCCTCCATCTTGTTTCGTTTGTTTCTGAGGCTCTATTGGGTGAGTATTGGGAGCGGATCCAAGCTACTAGAACCCCAAAAGGGGCTAGGGCGTTTTGTTTGTTACAATACCAGGCCTGTTTGCTGCTGCCCATATTCTGCCAATCTCTGGGTGATTGTTGGGGGAAGCGAGCTGTGGTGCCTTGGACTTTAGCCCCAAGGTCCAGTCCTAGCTGCATCTAGGCATGGGGGAGAAATTTGATTCTGTCTGCATTTTAATGGAAAACTATCTATTTTGCACTTCTCAAACCAATGCACAAAACAAAACACAATTATTTTTTGAAATTCATACATCCAAATTTTGCAATGCAGTTATCCAACCAAATACTATGTACAAAAATGCAAACTTTAGGAGAAGATGTGTGTTAAAATGCATATATTTGTGGAAATAGCATACAAAATGCATTGCATTAAGGATAATTGTTTGCAAAAATCTTTGTATTAGTCAAAACTGCATCCAAAAATGTATATTTTAGGAGAAATTTGCATTAAAAGGCTGGTGAATCTTCATGAGGATTTTTTTTAAAGTAAATTGCTGTGGAATCTAGAGAACAGAATTTTACACTGGAAAAATTAGAAACTGAGAGAACTTGAACCAACAGATTTGACCATCCCTAACTGTATCACTGACTGCAGGGAATCCTGGGAAGTGTAGTTCTGTATGTGGTGCTAGTGATTTCCAACAGATAATTCTTTGCAGCACCCTCACCAGACTGCAACTCCTGGGATTCTTTCAGTGGTGCCATGTCAATTTAAAGGAGACTTTGGGAAACGCATTAAAAGGAAAAGGTATTCTACATACAGTGGATCTGATGTTGCATTTGCTTCTCTACCATTGCTTAAAAATGCAGCTCAGATTATTACCATACAGATCTGTAATGAAAATAAAGTTACGTCATGCCTTACATGATTTCACATAATCCTGTATAAAGATAGCTTTAATTACTTCTGATTAACATTCATAAAAAGGCATATGAAAATGCTGATCAGGTTTCAGCTGCTGAACGTGGTCAATATCAGTACAGGGGTTTATTATTACTGATTGTTTTTAAACCCTTATGTGACCTAGAAAGCCAGTTAAATTTCATGATGTCTGTAACTGTGATTTTGCAACTTAGCTGCTCCATTAGAGTAGGCATCACAAAAAAGGGCAGAATTTCTGAAATATTGAATGTTTATATTCCATTACCTGAAGTCAGATCTTCAGCAGGGCTTGGCATGTAAGAGAGAAACTGTAAATCCCCCCCAAATTGGGACAGCTAAACTTTGGACCATCATGCTCTCCAAATATTTTTATCAGTTTAGCCAACTCTATACCCAAGAGTAAGGTAGGGCTCCATGCCCACTGGAATATGTTTTATGGTCCATTGGCAATCTACTGAGCAAGAATGCAGAGCTTTGGAGCCCTTTAGCTCCTGTTTTGCTGTTTTGCTTCAAACTGGGATCAGTCTTCGCACCAGGGAAATAGCATCTGCTTCCATTTATATTTCATAGGGTTGCCATATATCCTATTTTACAGAGGATAGTCCTCTATTTGAAGGGGTATCAGAGTAGACAGGCCTGGCACCAGCAGGCAGCCAGGTTGGGCCCTGGCTGAGAGCCCCTGGGGGTCCCTCTGAGGGTGGAAGAGTGTCGGGTTGTGGGACTCAGCAACCTGATACTGCTTCAGATCGCAAAGCTGGAGCTCCCAGGGATCCCCATCCCACAATACAGGCAGCGCAGGGCTTAAATAAGCCTGCCCACTCCACCCACCTGTCGCATCAGCACACGTCAGCCATCACCCTAGAGGTTGATGCCCCAATGCCATCTTGAGTGACGGCAGATGTGTGGCACAGCATGTGGGACATGCGCATTGACGTGCTGACGTGACAGGCCAGCTGCTTCTGGCTGGCCATTGATGAAAGTGCTGGACTAGATCCTTGATCTGATCTTGTTGAAAAATTATTATAATGGCACAAGTTTGTAAAGATGGCCTCTCTCATACAATCATATTAATCAGCCAAGGGCAGAACTTGGAGGCATTCCAAAGGGTAAAACAGTAATTTCAAGTCAGGGTTAACGTTTGCTCTTTCATCCAATGGCAAATAACTAAAATTGGATATTAGTAATAATTAGTGCTTTGATTTTTTTTCTATAATGGGGACAAAATATATACCCCACAGTTTCCTAATTCAAAGGTTGGTGAGAAAGCTCAATACCTATTACAGGTTTTGCATCGGGTGTTAAATGGAAAAGAGGTTGGACAACAAGGACCCACTGCTCGAAGCTGAATTCATGAGTCACCGAGGCTTTGTTCAGAAAAGTCTGATAGTTGCTTGTGACTCACAGCTGGGGGAGACCATATGTGAATGTGTCCAGGGTTTTTCTCTTTCTGACTCCCGTGTTACAGCTTGGGAACGTCAGGAAAATAGAAGGATGGGATTACCCTCAAGGAGAAACAGGCAAGAACAAAGCTCAGTTTGCATAAATCATGTTGGAGGGGTGGTGAATATACAGACTGAGCGAAGACAACCTGTGATGCAGCCACTTTAAAATGGCATCCCCATGTCAGGTTCTCCCCCTCCTGTAAAGTTTAGGATCACTCACACCACTTGCTATGATATCCAGGGTTCCACAAAGTCAGTCATCAGTGTGGCAGCCACCCTTCCCCTGAGTTTTCTGAGAACTGCAGAGAATGCTAGGAAGGGAGGCAACTCTCATCCCAAACACTCTCTTTGCCTTCTCCAAAGCTCCACCTGAGGTTGAGCAGCAGGATACTGCCTTCCCTAAGAGTTTTCTGCATGTGGCAGAGGACTGGGGAGAATCGGCTGGGTCTTGTTTAATACAGATGCAGGATGAGTCTACCTTGCTGCTGCTGCCGCTGCCGCTGCTGCCTTTATCTGTGCTGGCTTTGTAGGAGACAGGAACCCTCCCCCTAGTCCCTTGGTGCATGCAGAGGGCTGAAACAACCACAAATGGTGTTTGACTAGTAAGCTAAGTCTAAATTGGTGATCCTCTGGTGACATCAATATTTTGCATGTTTCCTTGCCAACAGCAGCCAATGTTGTGCAGCAAACATGGGGAAAATTACAACATGATGGCTTCACAACACAGGGTAAGTTAGTAAATAAGTAAATACTTGTTTTTCACCTGCTTTTTTAGTTCTCCACCCCACCCCACCCCTGCCCAGAGTGATGTACAGGAATTAAAATACAGAAGTAGGAAGTAAAAGAAAATGAAATTAATTAAATAAGAACAAGAAGATAAAATACCACCATCTAAAAAAAACCTGAAGATTAGCAAACCTCAGGAGCTGGAGGGCAGGTCATTTATTTATTTATTTATTTATTATTTCAATTTATATACCGCCTTTAGCAGAATAGCTCTCAGGGCGGTGAACAAACAAGATAAAATACAATATATCATAGTAAAAAATCACAAAAACATGTACAAACAAACAACAGAAAGCACAACAAAAACGAAATACAACACAAATTAAGAAGGATACATGTTAAAAGTAGAAAGATTAAGAAAATTAAAAGATTAAAATGCCTGGGAGCATAAAAAGGTCTTTACCTGGCGCCGGAAAGATAGAAGTGTAGGCGCCAGGCGTACCTCTTCGGGGAGGCTGTTCCACAACTCAGGGGCCATCATAAAAGCCCAGAGAAAGAAGGTGGTTTTCACTGTTCACTGAAATGGTGGTGAGTGAAGAGGCCAACTGTGCATCTTGGGGAAGCAAGTCCAAAGTCAAAGAACCCCTGAGATGGCCTGATCCCTCAAACCCACCAGCCTAACTTCTGTTACTGATGAAACACAGAGCGGAGTTGCCAGTGAAGATCACAACTGATGGGCAGTGTCATATGGGAATAAGTGATCTTTCAGATACCCTGGACCTCAGCCATTTAGGACAAAAACAGAACTTTCAACTGGGCTCAGAAACAAATCAGGAGGAAATGCAACTCCAGAAGCACAGGAATCACATGCTCTCCAAAACTGTCCTCCCAACACCAACCTAGGAGCAGAATTCTGTGGCAATTGTAGCTTCTGAAACAATAGCAGGCCCACAGGGAGTATGTTATAGTAATCAAGCCTAGATGTGATTGAAGCATGTGTTACAGTGACCAAATCTGCTTTCTCCTAGAAGGACCACAGTTGGTGCATCAACTAGAGCTGTGCAAAAGCAGTCCTGGTAATAGCCACTACTTAAGCATCCAGTAGCAAAGCCAGGTCCAGCCAAACCCCCATACACTTCATTCATTCGTTCATTTGTTTGTTCATTTCTGTCCCTCCCTTCCTCCTAGAAGGAGCCCAGAGCAGCAAACAAAAACACTAAAAACAGTCTAAAACAGCTAAAAACATATTAAAACAAAACGTGTTTAAAAACATCTTTTTTTAAAAGAAAAGCTTTAAAAGCATCTTATAAAGCAATTCCAACACAGACACAGATTGGGATAAGGTCTCTACTTAAAAGGCTTATTGAAAGAGGAAGGTCTTCAATAGGCACCAAAAAGAGATGGTGCTTGTCTAGTATTTAAGGGGAAGGAATTCCAAAGGGTAGGTGCCACTACACTAATAGTCCACTTTCTACACTGTGCGGAATGGACCTCCTGAAAAGATGGCATCTGCAGGAGGCCCTCACCTGCAGAGCACAGTGATCAACTGGGTATATAGGGGTAAGAAGATCTTTCAGGTATCCTGGTCCCAAGCTGCGTAGGGCTTTGTACACCAAAATGACAACCTTGAGCTTGGTCTGGTAGCTAATGGGCAGCCAGTGCAATTCTTTCAGCAGTGGGGTGACATGTTGGGAATACCCTGCCCCAGTGAGCAGTTGCACCACCACATTTTGCACCAGCTGCAGCTTCTAGACCAACCTCAAGGGCAGCCCCACATACAGCACATTACAGTAATCCAGCCTGGAGGCTACCAGTGCATGGACAACAGTGGTCAGGCTATCCCGGTCCAGAAATGGCCACAGCTGTCTTACCAGCCAAAGCTGGTAGAAGACACTCCTAGCCACTGAGGTCACCTGGGCCTCTAGTGACAAAGATGGATCCAGGAGCCCCCCTCCCGACTATGAACCTGCTGTTTTAGAGAGAGTATGACCCCATCCAAAACAGGCAATTATCCAAACTTGGGAATCACCAACCCACAGTGCCTCCATCTTGCTAGGATTAGACTCAGTTTATTGGCCCTCATCCAGCCCACCACCAAGTCCCAGCACTGGTCCAGGGCTTGCACGGCCTCACTTGATTCAGATGTTACAGAGAAATAAAGCTGGATATCATCAGCATGCTGCTTACATCTTGCTCCAAATCTCCTGATGACTCCCAAGGGCTTCATATAGATGTTAATCAGCATTGGGGACATGATGGTATCCTGTGGCACCCCACAGCACAAGTGCCAGGGGGCAAAAGACAATCACCCAATGTTATTATCTGAAAACAACCCTGGAGACAGGATCAGAACCACTGTCAAACAGTGTCTCTGACAGCCATCACACAAAGTCGGCTCAGAAGGATACTATGGCCAATGGTATCAAAAGCTGCTGAGAGATCAGGTAAGAATAACAGGGTTGCATTCCTCCTGTCCTTCTTCCAATAAAGGTCATCCATCAGGGCAACCAAGGCCGATTCACTCCCACAACCTGAATCCAGATTGGAGTGGGTCAAGACTATTTCATGCAAGAGTACTTGCAATCACTGCACCACAACCCTCTCCCTCACCTTCCTTAAAAATATCCTTCAGCAGCAGTGTTGCTTTGTTCAGAACAGGAGAATTAACCCGTCCTCAGGTCAGTTTTCCTGCTGACTAACAGTGCCTCTGTCTTGTCTCAGTTTGTTAGACCTCATCCAGCCCATCACAACCTCTAGAACCTGATTAAGGGCTTCCACTACTTCGCTGGAATTTAACAAAAAAGATAAATAGAACTGGGTGTTTTGTTAGCCGTTAGATTAGACAGGTGTGGGCCAGAGGCAGGGCAGGGGAGGAACCTAAACTCTTAAGTCTAACTGAAGGTATTTTTCACCTGCTGGTATGTAGCTGAACATAGTCCAAATAACTGGTGCAGGTGTGCACCTGATTCTGGAGGCAATCCTGTGCATGTTTATTTGTGTGAGTCCACTGAACTCTGAAGGACTTACTTCTGAGAAAACACAAATAGGGTTAGGGTGCCCAAATCCTGTCTCTTACTTGAGCTTTGCTTCTGGGTTTCTTGGGGTTTACTTGGATGTTTACAGTGAGGTTTTATTAAAAGTTAGCCGTAATAAATACAATAGGAAGAATTATAATAATCATAATAATGTTTTCTTTATTAATGTTTTTATTTACTTATTTGTTTGAATTAAAAACATTAAAATGCCTGTAGGGAAACTCTTCTTCTTCTTCTTCGTTACTTGTTACTCACTTGTTGTCCAAAGTTATCCAAGCAACTTATAACACATATTTAAAAACAAATATCAATACATTATACCATTAACAAATTCAAAAGCTGACAACAAAACAGCATCTCAATCCATCAAAAACTTGGGGGGAAAGATAAGTCTTTATCTGGCATCAAAAAGATGTCAGAGAAGGTGCCAGGCAGTCCTCACTGGGGACAGCATTCCACAGATGGGGGACTACAACTGAAAATGCCTTCTCCTTTGTCATTGCCCTCCAGGCCTCCCGCCGAGGAGATCTAAGGGTCCAAGTAAGTACAAACAATAAGCCCCCTTGCTTTTCAGAGAAAGGCCCTTGCCTTGTCTCTTCACTGGTACAACTCTTCCCTTTTACATTCTATGATCAGTCAGTTGTTATCACTGCCAGTGAGTGTTTTGTCAACTCTGAAGGAGAAACGGTGGAGAAAGCCCATTGCAGCTGACTAGCAAGTGGTCAGTTTCTCTCTGTTTTTCATTTTTCCACCCTTAAAATCACATTTACAAAAAAGTCCTCATGACATTTGTCAGCATTTTAGTGTGCATTTCTCCCAATATTTACACTTTTGTATGCAATTTTGCTTAATATATATACTTTTCAACCACCTTTTCCCAGTGTAATTCATTTTGTATGTTATTTTCATGCTTTTTTATGCACACTTACTGTAATATATGCATTTTTGGTACATATTTTTGGCTGGTGAACTGCATTGCAAAATTTGAAGAAGTGCAGATTTCAAAGGATTGCTGTGTTCCAGTTTGAATATTGTTTCGGAAAGTGTGAATTAGGCAGGTTCACATTTAAATGCAAACCAAAACAAATTCCTCCCACATCCCTAGTTCTGAGGTGGACTAGAAATCACAATATGTTTTCTATACCCGTTCCCAGGAAATATAATGTTGACAGCTAACAGATGTAATGTTATATTTATCGTACTGAAATGTATTTTTTGTTTGCTGTGATATTTTCTGTTATGTTACTGTTTGTTATTTTTGTTCGTATGAAATTGGTCTTGTCATTACTCTTCATAACCATTTTGTCATAAGCTGCTTTGAGCACAAACGTTTGCGGAAAGACAACATACAAATAAAATGATGGTGATCATGATGATGTGCCTCACCAGCAGTCTAGCATCATTGTCACAAACAAAGAAGTGGGTTGGTTGAAAGGCAACCCGAGGGTGATGTGGGGTACCTCACAAGAGTTCCTCCTCAATATCAGGTGCTTGGGAGTTGAATACATTTCAGTTTACCAGGCAGGAAGGCTAGCCAGCAACACCAACAAAATTTTGAAGGGTTCCAAACTTCCATTTGTTTCCAGAGACTCTGCAGCTCTGCACGTTACCCCACAATTTTTTTCCCTCACACAAAGGGATGGGAGCAGGACTGTCATTGGCATTGTTGGTCACCTGCTGTGGCCCACATTCCTACAGGGGGGGCGTTGCCAGCCTCTGGAATCCCCTGGCCTTGCTGCTGCTCTTCCTCCATTTTATTTGAAATGTATTGATATTCTTCTCCTCTATGTTGTTGAACTGTGTTTTACTGTAATATGATCTGTATTTTAATACGTTTTTTGTATTTTCCTTTTAAATGTATTTAATTGTGGTGGCTTGTGGCTCTGAACAATAAAGATTTCATTCATTCATTCATAGCGAGTTAGAAGTGACAGGAGGAAGGAGATGGAGCCACTGCCTCCTTTTGTTTTGCATTACTCCTCTGGGCAGTTGTGTGCATTGGGCCTAAAAGGCGAAGACAAGGGCATAGGCAGCTGTGATTTCTGGAATGGCCAACCCTGCCATTAGGCAGAATGAGGTGGATACCTCCAGGCAGCTGGTTTTGGGTGCTGTGATAAGGGTAGCAAATTATTACCTCTTTTATTTATTACCACTGTATTCTTTTTTTCCAGGGAGAAGCATTTGTAGGATTTTCTACCTCAAGTGCCAAAGTAACTTGGCTAGACCTGGATAATAATAATAATAATAATAATAATAATAATAATAATAATAATAATAATATTTCATTTGTTTGTCGCCTATCTGGCAATTAGCCACTCTAGGCGATGTACATTAAAATGAGATAAAATACAACAATACAACAATATCAAATACAACAATACAACGATATCAAATGCAGTCATATTAATAACAGTAGATAAAAATACTGGACAGTCATCAATACATATAAAAGCACTTATATTAGCAGCATATGATAGATGGTAAAATCATAAAGATTTACCCTTCCCAAGGACCTCAAAGGCCTGTTGGAAAAGCCACGTCTTCAGGGCCTTGCGGAATACCTCTAGGGAAGGAGCGTGTTGAAGGTCACATGGGAGGGACTTCCAGAGAGTGGGGGCCATCACAGAAAAGGCTCTCTCCCTAGTACCCACCAACCTAGCTGTTTTGGTTGGCGGGATTGCGAGAAGGCCTTGTGTGGCTGATCTAGTTGGGCGGCATAATTGGTGGCAGTGGAGGTGCTCTTTCAGGTAAGCTGGGCCGAAACCGTATAGGGTTTTAAAGGTTAATACCAACACCTTGAATCGGGCCCGGAAAATAACCGGCAGCCAGTGTAGATCAAATAATACTGGCGTAATGTGGTCTCGGCGGCGGCTGTTGGTAAGTAAGCGCGCCGCTGCATTCTGTACAAGTTGTAATTTCCAGGTTGTTTTCAAGGGTAACCCCACGTAGAGCGCATTACAGTAGTCCAATCGAGAGGTGACCAGGGCATGCACCACGAGTGGGAGCTGTTGAACAGGGAGGTAGGGTTGCAGCCTACGTATAAGGTGTAATTGATACCAAGCTGCCCGGCTCACAGCCAAAATCTGAGCCTCCATGGACAGCTTGGAATCAAGAAGAACCCCGAGGCTGCGGACCTGGTCCTGTAGGGGCAACTTCACTCCATCAAACACCAGGTCAACATCTCCTAACCCTCCCTTGTCTCCCACAAGTAGTACCTCGGTCTTATCAGGGTTCAGCTTCAGCCTGTTCCTGCCCATCCATCCACTCACGGATTCCAGGCACTTGGACATGGTCTCCACAGCCCTCTCTGGTGAAGATTTAAATGAGAGATAGAGCTGAGTGTCATCCGCATATTGGTGACACTGCAGCCCAAATCTCCTGATGATCTCTCCCAGCGGCTTCACATAGATGTTAAATAGCATGGGTGAGAGGATAGAGCCCGGTGGCACACCGCAATTGAGAGGCCAATGGTCTGAAACCTCATCACCCAATGCTACCTGTTGGCGCCTATCAGAGAGAAAGGAGTGGAACCACTGTAAGACTGTGCCTCCCAATCCCATACTCTCCAGGCGATCTAACAGGATACCATGGTCTACAGTATCAAAAGCCGCTGAGAGATCCAGGAGGACAAGGAAGGTGAATTCTCCCCTATCCAATGCCCTCTTCATATCATCGACCAGAGCGACCAAGGCTGTTTCAGTTCCATGTCCAGTCCTGAAACCCGATTGGTATGGATCTAGATAATCCGTTTCATCCAAGTGTGTCTGCAACTGATTTGCCACCACTCTCTCAATGACCTTGCCCAAGAATGGTAAGTTCAAGATTGGGCGAAAGTTGGTTAGAATCTGGGGATCCAAGGAGGACTTCTTTAAGATGGGTTTAATAATAGCCTCCTTGAGGGCTAGTGGCATAACACCCTCTTGGAGGGATGCATTAACCATTGCCTTGATCCCCTCACCCAATCTCTCTTTGCAGCTCATAAGGAGCCACGATGGGCAAGGGTCATTTAGACAAGTGGTGGGCCTTACAGATGAGAGCACCTTGTCCACATCCTCAGAAAGAAGAGGCCGAAATCGATCCCATTTGACCGGTGCTCTGCACCTTGACTGGAGGAGGGGAGCATTTGTTATTCCATCTCAGAGAGCAAAATATCTTGGGCTGGCCCTGATAAGAGAAGGTACAGCCAGTGAGGGACTCTTCTTCCTCAAAACTTGAAGCAGGGACGACCTAGGAGATGGTCAGATGAGCCCACCACCGTCTGTGGCTTTTTGCACTCAACATTCTTTATGGCTAAGGATCCATAAAATTCTTTATGGCTAAGGATCTACTTTCTGTGAAAACAAGACCAGGAGCAGACTGTGGTACAGATCATGAACTGGTAATATTGAAAATCAAAGTAAAGCTAAAGAAGAACAAAGGAATCATAATGCCAAAATACAATTTCAATAACATCCCAGAAGAATATAAAGATCAAATAAGGAACAGATTTGAGACTTTAAACTTAGTTGACACAGAACCAGAAGAACTATGAAGTGAAATCAGAGACACTATCAGGGAAGAATGCAAAAAGACAATACCTCTAGTTAAAAAGAGAGAAAGACCTCAATGGATGACTGAAGAAACTCTTCAAATGGTTAAAGAGAGAAGGAAAGCAAAAGCAAAAGGAGATAGAAACGCAGTCAGAACCCTAAATGCAACAATACAGCGACTAGACATAGAGACAAAGAGAACTATTACAATGGTTATTGTATAGAAATTGAAGAGGACAACAAAAAGGGTAGAACAAGAGCCCTGTTGCAAAAGATTAGAGAAATGAAAGGGAAATTTAAACCAAGAGTAGGGATGCTGAATAATCAACAGGGGAACACACTGACTGACCGAGAGGAAATCAAAGGAAGATGGAAGCAATACACTGAAGAACTCTATAAAAGAGATGACAGGATGACAGATTCATTCATGGAGGAACCATATGATGAAGAACCAGAAATTTTAGAATGTGAGGTGACAGCTGCTCTTAAAATACTTGGAAGAAACAAATCATCAGAAACAGATGGCATACCAACAGAGTTGCTACAAGCTACTGAGGCTGAATCTGTCCACATTTTGACAAAAAATTGTCAAGAACAGAGCTTGGAAGATTACTTTTAAAAAGTAATAAATTACAGTTACAATTACTTGGCCCAAAAAAGTAGTAATTACCGTTACAATTGCGTTTGCTCTGAAAGTAACTGATTACTTTACTTTTTCTCAAAAGTAATCTCTACAATTACATTTCAGTTACTTTTTTTAAAAAACTCCTACAAGGTGCTGGCCTTGGCTGCTGCACATCTAAGAAGCCTAAAACAATATTAAAAATACACACACACACACAGGGGGTAGTAGAATAAAAAAATTTATCCATAAGATTAACATAATGGCATAACAGAATCTCACATCCCCCCAAGCAATGAAGATACCCCAACTCTTGAAATCAAATTTTACACTTGAAATGCTTTTATAATACGTTTCTGTTATGTCTCAAAAGAACAAGATGCTCAAAGAGCATGTCAGACAAGGAATGTCTTTTTACAGTCATTACGTTGCCACCAGTACTGAACAGGCGTTCTACTGCGGCGCTTGAAGGCATGCCTGTGTTGTGCTGCAAAAAACACCGCAGCACACGTGGAAAGCCATGGAGTGATGACACTTCCCTGCTGGGAGACCTCAGGTACCTCACCAGTTCCTCCTCAGCAGTGTCCACTGCTGACTTCTTGCCCTGGGGCAGAAAGTTAAAGAAGTCATCTTCTAAGTCATCTCTTTCCTGGTCTTTATCTGAAGACTGATCACTGTCCTCATTAAGTACACCCATCTTTATTTCAGCTTTCAACAAGGCTTCCATTGTGTATCTAAGAAAGAGAGAGGATATGTTAACACATATATGTTAGGAAACCATCATCTGCTCTTCATTTCCTGATGCTTATGTCATGTCCCCTGGTTCAGGGTCCAGCCTGAGCCTGTGGATGATGACATGGAAGGTAGGAAGGTGACCAAAGTCACCACACTCATGGGGCAGCACAGCAGACCCTTAAGGATTACCTGCAGCAACCCAAGGTTGTGATGAGGAGCCCCAGGAAGAAAAGGCCCAGCCCCTGCCTACCACCTTAAGCCCTCTGATGCCTCCCTTGAGACATTTCCCTTGGAGTAATCCACCCAAAGGGCTTCCCTAATGTTCTTACTTGTTGGTATGGGTGGTGGCCTGACACGATTCCAACCAATCTAGTTTGAAGCGAGGGTGTAGGCAGGCTGCCAGAAGAAGCCTCTTGTCCTCCCAGATAGCTGCAAACCGCTTTCTTAGGGCTTCGTGCACACCTCTCAGCAGCTGAAAACAGTATGTGTACCTCTCAGGTTTGTTTTCCAGTCCTTCTAACGTGTGGTCCAGATTGCAGAGCGTTGGTAGCAAATACCCCATGAACATGCCGTTCTCCCGTTGCAGGATATCTAGGGACTGGGCTAGTGGCTCCATAATCTCTGTGTATTCCTTCAATCTCAGCAGCTGTGATCCTGGACAAGGAGCAGCGGTCCATTATGGCATGCATTTTTAGTGGCACAGTTGACAGGAGCTCATGTAGTTGCTTCAACGCATCAAAGGTGGAATTCCACCTGGTCTTATTCGGTACCTTCAGATACACACCACATTGCGCATGGATATACTCAGCAATCTGGGCTGACTGGTTCTGCTTGGACCACAACTTGCTGCACTTTCCCATCAAGGAACGAAACTGTTTCTTGAAAGGACCAAGAAGACTACTTTTGGAGGAGTCAGAAAGCATGGCCTCTATGTCTTGTGTTGCCACAAGGTTGAGGGTGTGGCTAGCACATCTCTGGTGTGGTGGTAAAACAAAATCCTCTCCTGAGTCTGCAGCTTCTTCCTCTGCCTCAGGTCCTGTGTCCAGGATCTCACAGATAGGCACAAACTCCACCTCAGCCTCCTCCTCTTCCTGGTTATCACCATCATCGTCACTGGTGCCTGCAGCTTCCACTGGCTCTTTGGCCATGAAAACTCTGAACGCTTTCACAAAGTTGGAGCCATTGTCTGTAGTAGTGCACATAACTTTGTTGTGGATCCTGTACTGCACATGTACATCATGCAGTGCTTTTGAAAGGACATCGTATGTATGGCGCCCCTTCAGACGCTTACAAGCCAAGGCCCCGACCTCACGTTTCAGGGTAGTTGGGTTGATCCAGTGGGCTGTTACCCCAAAGTAACTCTTCTTGCCATTGGTCCAACAATCTGCAGTGGTTGCTATATATGCCACAGCACCCATTCGGTTTGCAAGAGTTTCTCTCATGTGGCATGCTCTCTTCTCAATTCTGTCTCTCAGAGTCTTGGCACATATGATGGTGAGATCTTTGGGGAGTCCAATGCAAACCAGATTAATGAATGATGGTTTGTCCACAGTCTGAAGTGGTAATGTCTCCTTTACAATGAAATCAATGATTCTCCTGTCGAGATTGCTCTGGGTGACAGGCTCCCTGCCAGATCCCCACCTCTCAAGGGTTGTCTGCTGCTGCTTCAGCATTTTGGGAGGAGGGGTGTCATGCATTGGTTCAGGAAGGCCACGTCTCCTTGCCTTTATTGCTTCTTCAATTGCTCTCAGCTTCTCAGGGTGTGCCTTCTGAGGAAGAAGAACAAAGCATGAATCCAAGAAAAAATGGAAGAGGAACTTCACAATTTAAACATAAATAGACAATGGACACTCTTTGAGGACCAGCATGACAAAGGCTTACCTCAAAATGTTTCTTCACATTGGATGAGGAGGAAACAGCTGATCTCAGATTTTTGATCCTTGGAAGGCAGTAATTGCATCGTACAACAACATTTTTCCCACTCTGGCTCACAAATGTACAAGCTTTCTCAAAGCCAAACCATGGTACTTGCTGTTCTGCAGATGTGGCTGTGGGCAACTGGCACTGCTTCATGCCCTCCTCCTCCTCGTGCACAGGGCCTCCTTTCTGAACCTCACTTTCTAGTTTTGCCTCCTCAGGATCAACAAGCTGTGACTCAAGTGGCCGCACTAACTGACTGCTGCTCTCAGCAGCAAAACCTGCAACAGGCGTCTCTGTAATAAACAAGAGATAATACTCCTATATGGGTGAACTTCAGCTGTGATGTGCCCCCATCTCTTCCCCATGCTGCAAGATCCCCCAGTCAGCGTGGAAGTAAGCAGGTCGATAGCACAATTAAAAGAGATCCTATTTGCATCATTTTTGCTCACTGAATAACCCTGCCTGGGCCAGTCTAACCTACTATCTCACAGGGTTGTTGTGAGAACAAAATGAGACTAGGGTTCAAATCCCCACATAGCCATGAAGCTCACTGGGTGACCTTGGGCCAGTCACTGCCTCTCAGCCTCATGAAAACCCTATTCAAAGGGTCACCATAAGTTGGAATCAACTTGAAGGCGGTACACATATTTTTTATTTTGAATATGATGATTATGATAATAAATATGCAGCATTTCAAATTAATTCTGTATGAGAAGCATTCCATGCCAAGCTTGGAAAACCAAGGATGAGGTATAAAATGTAGACAAAAATACTTTTGACAAAATGCCGTTTATCTTTTATATCTATATCTATAATTAGCAATACAGCTGAATGATGTATGTAAAGTATTTTTTCTTTCCCTTTTCTTTTTTATTAATATTTTAGTACTACTGCTAAAGTTCTGATGAAAGAATAAAGCATTCATTAGCCAAATTCAAATGATTAGAACACATCACATAAATTCCACTGAAGCTGGAGTTTTTGCCATAGAAAATGAAAAAAAATATAACCTATGATAGCCCAATAGACAATCAGAACTAATATAAAACCCTATTGCTTCTCATTTGCAAATCTTGCAAGATCTAAGGTAACTCTAGATCATGTGAGTTCAGGTGATGCATGTTATGTACATTTGTATAGATATTAGCAGAGATTGTCAACAGTCTATGATGCTTGTGTGTGCCAATGTGTGTGTTTGTGGCAGGCTTTTACCCTGCACTGAGATCACTGAGATGTAAGACTTAGTAAAATAAGAAAAGCTATTTCATTTATAGAAATACATCGTAGATAGGAAAGGCATACCTAGTTCTAAGTAACTAACTTGGAGGTGCAACACCCAGGTTTGGGAGTTGCCCTCACTGCCCCTTCTTCATGTGTACTGGAGAGTGACAGAATAGGGCTAGAAGCAAATAGAAAGCAAAAATGGAAAGTAGGGTAACATCTAAAGAAATACTCCCCTTTACATCTCTCTTTCTGTATATATATATATTTATATATATTTATATATATATAAAGTATCTTTTAAAATTGTTCTTTTCAATTCACTCTTGAATGAACATCATACCTAGGGCAGATCCACACCATTCCTTTAAAGCACATTCAACACCCATTTGAAGCACATGAATCCCACCACAGAATCATGGGAACTGCAGTTTGTTAAGAGTGGTGAGAACTATAACCATGAGGGGGAAATGACACTTCCCAGAATTCTTTAGGGGAAGTCATGCACTTTAAATGCGAGTTGGATGTGCTTTACACATATTGTGTGAATCCGCTTAATAAATTTTGCCTGCATGTAAATTGTTTTAATTAATTTTTCAAAATGGAAATAAGCTATAAAGTGTAGTGGGTGACCATGGGCTACTCACCATTTCTCAGCCTATCTGCCCCTCAGGATGAAAACAATGGAGAACCATGACTACCCTAAGGCATACTTAAAATGTAAAGGAAGTATTGTACAACCATAGTATGCAATTGGATACTTATAGGGACACAGCATGACAAAACTGGGTGGAAGTAATGAGTGGGGTACCACAGGGCTCGGTCCTGGGCCCAGTGCTCTTCAACATTTTTATTAACTACTTGGATGAGGAGGTACAGAGCATGCTTATCAAATTTGCAGATGATACAAAATTGGGGGGCATAGCTAATACTGTGGAAGACAGAAAGAAAATTCAAAGGGACCTTGATAGGCTGGAGCATTGGGCTGAAAACAACAGAATGAAATTCAACAGGGATAAATGCAAAGTTCTACACTTAGGAAAAAGAAACCAAATGCACAGTTATAAGATGGGGGATACTTGGCTCAGCAGTACGACATGCAAGAAGGATCTTGGAATTGTTGTTGATCACAAGCTGAATATGAGCCAACAGTGTGATGTGGCTGCAAAAAAGGCAAATGCTATATCAGGCTGCATTAACAGAAGTATAGTTTCCAAATCATGTGAAGTATTAGTTCCCCTCTATTCAGCACTGGTTAGGCCTCATCTTGAGTGCTGTGTCCAGTTCTGGTCTCTGCACTTCAAGAAGGATGCAGACAAACTGGAACAGGTTCAAAAGAGGGCAACAAGGATGATCAGGGGACTGGAAACAACGCCCTATGAGGAGAGACTGAAGGAACTGGGCATATTTAACCTGGAGAAGAGAAGACTGAGGGGAGATATGATAGCACTCTTCAAGTACTTGAAAGGTTGCCACACAGAGGAGGGCCGGGATCTCTTCTCGATGATCCCAGAGTTCAGGACACAGAATAATGGGCTCAAGTTGCAAGAAGCCAGATTTCGACTGGACATCAGGAAAAGCTTCCTAACTGTTAGAGCCATACAACAATGGAACTAATTACTAGAGAGGTAGTGGGATCTCCGACACTGGAGGCATTCAAGAGGCAGCTGGACAGCCATCTGTCGGGAATGCTTTGATTTGGATTCCTGCATTGAGCAGGGGGTTGGACTTGATGGCCTTAGCAGAGCTTGGAAAAGTTACTTTTTTGAACTACAACTCCCATCAGCCCAATCCAGTGGCCATGCTGGTGGGGCTGATGGGAGTTGTAGTTCAAAAAAGTAACTTTTCCAAGCTCTGCTTATAGGCCCCTTCCAACTCTACTATTCTATGATTCTATGAAAATATTTATATAAGCATGACTATCAAATATGTTTATTTATATAACCTGTAAAGATATTTATAGTGCAATCCTATGTTTGTTTACTCAGAAGCAAGTCCCAATGTATTCAATGGGGCTTACTCAACCGGAAAACTGCAGCCTCAAGTGATAAGGAACTTGTTCTTTTAACAAGTCCTTTAAGTTGAGAGCTTATCCCAGTCTGCGTCTGTGTTGAAATTGCTTTTTAATATGTTTTTAAACTTTTTCTTAAAAAAAATGTTTTTAAAGCTTTTAAAAATGTTTTTAAAGATGTTTTGTTTTAATATATTTTAAAGTCTGTTTTTATGATTTTTAAAGTGTTTTTAGTGCTTTTGTTTGCCGCCCTGGACTCCTACTGGGAGGAAGGGCAGGATATAAATCAAATAATAAATAAATAAAAATAAATAAATAAACTTCATTCATTTTTTTAAAAAAACACAAGTCTGCGCTATGTTTACTCACAAGTCCCATTAATTTACAGCACAATCCTAACCATGTCTACTCAAAAGCAAGTCCTAATGGAGTTCAATGGGGTTTACTCCAGGTACATGCTTTACTCCCAGAAATGGCTTTACTCCCAGAAAAGCAGATATTGGATTAAATACTTTCATATTTCATAGCCCAGGGTCTGACTCTTGGACAGAAGAGGAAAAAAAACATTAAGCCATATTACTTACGCAAACTGCAAAAAACTCAAAGCCACCATATTCTGACGTTCAGCCTAGGCATGCCTGGATCAACAAGTCACAACTCTGGCGTCATTGGCTACAATCATGAAAGGGTGGGGTTACAGCCAGAGCTTTGAAAAGTTACTTTTTTAAACTACAACTCCCATCAGCCCCAGCCATCATGGCCACTGGATTGGGCTGATGGGAGTTGTAGCTAGAGCATGGATCTGTTTAAAAAAAAGTTGTGCGGGGGGGCGGTTGACGTTTTGGTGTATATCTCGGGAATTAGACCACCTAGAAACTTACTTTTTTTTTTTAATTGAAGCTGAGAGTCCGGAGAGTAAGGGGTGGTAGCCAGAGAGCCGGAGCCCCCCCAAAACCAGAGACTCCAGCCGAAAACACACACACCGGGGCACACACACACACACAAATCATCGTCACTCACCTCCACAGCTCTTCGCCATTCTGCTGCTGCCTTCTCCTCCTTGTCCTTGTCCTGGCTTTTTCCTCCAGCGTCCATTTTTTCCTCTCAGAGTCAGACGCTAGCAGACCCCCCGCCTACTCACCTCTTCCCTCATGCCTCCTAACACAGATCACGAGGGAAGAGAGAGTCTGCGCAGAGGTCCAATCAGTGTGAGGCACATGTCTTGTGTTAGCCAATCACAGCCAGGAGCTCACTTCCCCTTGTTCTCGCCCCCAAGTAACATCCAACCCAATGTGGAAACGTTAAAGTTGCAGCTGAAAAGTAGGGAAATTACTAGTCGTTCCGTTACTTGCCAAATGTAATGGAATTACCCACTCGTTATCTAAAATTGTAACTAATTAGAAGTAACTCGTTAAAAACAACGAGTTACTTCCAAGCTCTGGTCAAGAAATATGGGAAACTAAACAATGGCCCACAGACTGGAAGCGCTCAATATACATCCCAATGCCAAAGAAAGGGAATCCCAGGGAATGCAGTAATTATCAAACTATTGCCTTAATATCCCATGCAAGTAAAGTAATGCTCAAGATTCTACAGCAAAGGCTCTTACCATATATGGAGTGAGAAATGCCAGACGTCCTAGCTGAATTTAGAAAGGCAAGAGGCACCAGAGATCATATCGCAAACATATGTTGGATAATGGAACGGACCAAGGAATTTCAGAAGGAAATCATCCTGTGCTTTATAGATTACAGCAAAGCCTTTGATTGCATAGATCATGAAAAACTATGGAATGCTTTAAAAGAAATGGGGGTGCCACCGCATCTGATTGTTCTGATGTGCAACCTATACTCTGGACAAGAGGCTACTGTAAGGACAGAATATGGAGAAACCGATTGGTTCCCCATCGGAAAGGGTGTGAGACAGGGATGTATTTTATCACCCTATTTGTTTAATCTATATGCAGAACATATCATATGGAAAGCGGGATTGGACCAAGATGAAGGAGGTGTGAAAATTGTAGAGAGAAATATCAATAATTTAAGATATGCAAATGATACCATACTAGTAGCAGAAACCAGTAATGATTTGAAACAAATGCTGATGAAAGTTAAAGAGGAAAGCGCAAAAGCAGGACTACACCTGAACCTCAAGAAGACTAAAGTAATGACAACAGGATTTATGTAACTTTAAAGTTGACAATGAGGACTTTGAACTTGTCAAGGATTATCAATACCTTGGCACAGTCATTAACCAAAATGGAGACAATAGTCAAGAAATCAGAAGGTGGTTAGGACTGGGGAGGGCAGCTATGAGAGAACTAGAAAAGGTTCTCAAATGCAAAGATGTATCACTGAACACTAAAGTCAGTATCATTCAGACCATGGTATTCCCGATCTCTATGTATGGATGTGAAAGTTGGACAGTGAAAAAAGCAGATAAGAGAAAAATAAACTCATTTGAAATGTGGTGTTGGAGGAGAGCTTTGTGCATACCATGGACTGTGAAAAAGACAAATAATTGGGTGTTAGAACAAATTAATCCAGAATTATCATTAGAAGCTAAAATGATGAAACTGAGGTTATCATACTTTGGACACATAATGAGAAGACATGATTCACTAGAAAAGACCATAATGCTGGGAAAAACAGAAGGGAGTAGAAAAAGAGGAAGGAAGAGATGGGTTGATTCCATAAAGGAAGCCACAGACCTGAACTTACAAGATCTGAACAGGGTGGTTCATGACAGATGCTCTTGGAGGTTGCTGATTCATAGGGTTGCCATAAGTCGTCATCGACTTGAAGGCACATAACAACAAAAAGGATCTGTGGCCAGCACTAATTTTGTGCTTCTATGGTGTTCTATGGTATAAGAAGGGCTAATCTCTTTTTAAAATATAGGACATTTGCCCATCCTATGCAGCACCACATAACTAAGGATCTGAAACAGCTAACTAAATATGGGCTCCCTGTCTTCTGGTTGTAGCCCTGCAGGTGGCCCCAGCACCTAAGGACAGCTCTGATTTCCTGCTCTTTCATTTACAAAAGCAGCAGCCCCAATTGCATGTGGCTATGTTGACTTTCTGTTTCCTGGCTTGGAAAAAAATAAGGGAATGGGCTAGGAAAATTGCAGTGACAGATCTAAAGACACAAATACGATGCGTATGCATTTATGCTAAGTGTTTGCTGGAAACACAAGGGGTTATTGGACCGGCACCATGTCAACAAGTTATGGAGGAACACGTATGTATGTGAACAATATAATGCTTGTATTTTATTAAAGCTACAGTGTACTCAATCAAGTATATTTGGGCAAAGGGCCACTGGGATGTTGCACCCTCCTGCCTCTCAGGAGCAGAGCCGGCCCAAGACATTTCGCTGACTGAAGCAAGGGACAAAATGATGTCTCCACCCATTCCATGTTCAAAAGCCAACCAGACTGGCAGATGAATGTTACCTTGGCAGTGACAATGGAGTGGTGTCCTCTTTTTAGGGGGCTCACTTAAGGGGCTCAGGGTAGACCAGGGATAGGCAGTTGCTCTATCTGGCCCTAAATACTCTCCCCAGACAACATCACTCACTGATAATACCTGTAGTTTCCCTGGATGGAGGATAGAGAGGGGTGGTAGTGTGTGTAGAATCTATCCTACTGAACAAGGGTGAAATTTGTATTTGAAGGGGCCTATAAGGCCATCAAGTCCAACCCCCTGCTCAATGCAGGAATCCAAATTAAAGCATACCTGACAGTTGACTGTCCAGCTGCCTCGTGAATGCTTCCAGTGTTGGAGAGCCCACCACCTCCCTAGGTAATTGGTTCCATTGTCGTACCACTCTAACAGTTTAGGAAGCTTTTCCTGATGTTCAGTTGAAATCTGGCTTCCTGTAACTTGAGCCCATTATTCCATGTCCTGCACTCTGAGATGACTGAGAAGAGATCCCGGCCCTCCTCTGTGTGGCAATCTTTCAAATACTTGGAAGTGTGCTATCATATCTCCCCTCAGTCTTCTCTTCTCAAGGCTAAACATGCCCAGTTCTTACAGTCTCTCCTCATACGGTTTTGTTTCTAGCCCCCTGATCATCCTTGTTGTTCTCCTCTGAACCTGTTCCAGTTTGTCTGTATCCTTCTTAAAGTGTGGTGTCCAGAATTGGATGAAGCAGTCAAAATGAGTCCTAACCAGTGTTGAAAAGAGGGAAACTAATACTTCACATGATTTGGAACCTATACTTCTGTTAATGCAGTCTAAAATAGCATTTGCCTTTTTTTGCAGCCACATCGCACTGTTGGCTCATATTCAACTTGTGATCATCAACAATTCGAAGATCCTTCTCACCTGTTAAGTGTTGCTGAGCCAATTATCTCTCATCTTATAACTGTGCATTTGATTTCTTTTTCCTGGGTGTAGAACTTTGCTCTTATCCCTGTTAAATTTCATTCTGTGGTTTTCAACCTTATGCTCCAGCCTATCAAGGTCACTTTGAATTTTTTTTCTGTCTTCCAAGGTATTACCTGTCCCTCCCAATTTTGTATCATCTGCAAACTTGACAAGCATTCCCTGTACCTCCTCATCCAAGTCATTGATAAAAATATTGAACACTGGGCCCAGGACTGAGCCCTGCGGTAGCCTACTCATTACCTCCCACCAGTTTGAGAAGGAACCATTGATAAGCACTCTTGGAGTACGATTCTGTAGCCAACTGTGGATCCACCTGATAGTTGTTCCATCTAGCCCACATATAGCTAGCTTGCTAATCAGAACATCATAGGGTACTTTGTCAAAAGCTTTGCTGAAGTTGAGACATATATGTCCACAGCATTCCCACAGTCTACCAGAAAGGTTACCTCATAAAAACATGATATAAGATTAATTTGGCGGGATTAGTTCTTGATAAATCCATGTAGGCTTCTAGTAATCAGTGCATTGTTTTCAAGGTACTTAGAGATTGACCGCTTTATAATCTGATCTAGAATTTTTCCAGGGATTAATTTTAGGCTGACTGATTTGTTGTTCCCAAGTTCCTCCCCTTTGTCCTTTTTGAAGATAGGGACAACATTAGCCCTCCTCCAGTCACTTCACCCATCCTCCACAATTTTGCAACGATAACAGACAGTGGTTCTGATAGTTCTTCAGTGAGTTCCTTCAATACTCTAGGATGCAATTTATTGCGCCCTGCATATTTGAACTCATTTAAAGTATTTAGGTATTCCTTGATTGTTTGTGTATAAATCTCAAGCTCCAATCCTGCCCCTTCACATTTCCTAGGAGGATCATAGACCTTCTTTTGGGAGAAGACTGAGCCAAAGTAAAAATTGAGCGCTTGTGCCTTTTCTTTGTCATCTGTTATCATTTTGCCATCCCCACTGAGTAGCTGTTCCACCATTTATTTTCTCTGTCTTTTATTACGGATGTACCTGAAGAAAGCTTTTTTTTTTTTTTTTAGTATTCTTGCTAACCGCAGCTCATTCTCAGCTTTAGCCTTCCTGACTCCATCTCTGCAATTCCATGCTACCTGTCTGTACTCTTCCTTTGTGGCTTGGCCTTTCTTTCACTTCCTGTATATGTCCTTTATTGTTTCCAGGTCAACTCTAAGCTTTTTGTGGAGCCACATTGGCTTCTTCTGATGTCTTCTGCCTTTTCTCCTTGTTAGAACTGTTTGCCATTGTACCTTTAGCATTTCCTTTTTTAGATACTCCGACCCCTCTTTGACTCATTTTCTCATTAGGGTCACTTGCCATGGGACCTTACTTATCATTGTTCTGAGTTTATTAAAATTGGCTTTCCTGAAGTCCAGGTTGCACTCTCAGCTTTTGCTTCTTTTAAAATCAAGAACTCAAGCATAGTGTGGTCACTTTCCCCCAAAGTTCCTGTAACTGCCACTTCATCCACCAAGTCATCTTTATTGATTAGAATCAAGTCAAGGATAGCTGATCCTCTAGTTGCTTCCTCCACTTTCTGTAGGAGAAAGTTATCTCTAAGACAAGTCAGGAATTTCTTGGAGGGGCTGTGTTCGAAAGAATTTGTCTCCCAACAGATATCGGGGTAACTGAAGTCCCCCAGTACTACTACATCATACCTCCTTGAAACATTGGCAATTTGCTTTTCAAAAATTGTATCCTCATCTTCTCCTTGATTCGGTGGTTGGTAGTAGAATCCAACCACCATGTTCCTTTTATTCCTTGGCCCATTAATTTTAATCCAGATGCTCTCAGTGGAGATACTAAGCTCATTGTCCTGTATTTCTGTGCAGGGATACATATTTTTAACATATAGCATGACTCCGCCTCACTTTCTATTCCTTCTGTTCTTTTGGAACAAGTTATATCCTTCAGTTGCTATATTCGAGTCATGGGAGTCATTCCCACCAAGCTTCAGTTATACCTATCATGTCATATTTACCTTTCTGTATTAAGAGTTCAAGTTTGTCCTGTTTGTTTCCCATACTCTGGGCATTAGTGTACAGACATCGAAGACCATGTGATTTATGGTCTGGTTTCCTTCATTCCTTCCTACATTTTTATGAAGACTATTATTGGGCCCCATTAGAACTGTTCTCTCAGTTCCTGTTACTGTGCATGAGCCTTCGTCAGTCATTATTTCCAAGTTTAAGTCTCCTTCCCTCTTAGGATCAGGGGCGTTACTAGGGCAGTGCGGCGGGTGCGGGCCACATCGGGTAACACCACGAGATGGGGATGACACCCAGAGCCACCCCCTGCCCTAGGCACCACCGCCGGGAAGCGGCAAGCGTAGAGCTGCCCTGCCCCCACGCTAACAACACGTGGAACTAAGGTGGCAGCACAGTGCACGGCCCTCTACCTCGTCTCCTTTGCCTTTGCCACTCCGTGTGCCCTGCGTGCTCTCTATTTGCCAGGCTGTTGCTGCCGCAAGCGGAATCCTCCTTTATGGATGCTCATGACAGCGCGGGAGGCAGCTACTGGCGGCAGTAGGAGCGGGCGCTGAAGCCTGCCTGTCTGCAGGGGAGTTTGCACGGGGGAGGCTCTCTCCTGCAGGACTCCCCCCTTCTTCGTGCCTCCTGGCCTGTAAGGAAGCTTCGCTCGCTAAGCAGCCACTCTCTTTCCCTCGCCTTCCCTTTGATCGCCTCCTCCCAAGGAGGGTAACAAGCCAGCGCCAGGCCCCTCCCCTCCTCCGCCTTTGCTCCCCACCCTATTTGGTGGTGTTTTTTGTTGCCTGCACTTGTTGCGTGGGGCAAGAAAGCCAAAACACACACCTTGATCTTGGACTATAACCGAAATTGAAAAAAACAAAGCAAAATGTAAGGATGAGAAATCAAGTTGGTTGGACAACGTTGAAAGTTCAATTGGTGGTTATCTGAATCTTGAATTGATGCAAAAATTGTCCTCAGTTGGTTCGAGTACAATAAAGACGATACATTTGGGGGAGTTTTACATTGCTGGAATTATTAAAGATTTTTTTATTATATTGAACACTCACATTTTTCTTATTTTTTAATGTATGTGTGTTTAATGGCTTCAGATGGAAACTGCACACACACACACCCCAACAACGTATAAACGTTTGAATTCCAAGGCACATTTTAAAGGGTGGTGATGGAATCTGATAGATTTTCAAGAAAACTTCATGAGCTGGTGATGAAGTAAACTCTTGCTTACCATTATGGTTCATTGGCACAATTAATGTTTTAGTCTTTAGGGGGCCATACATCTCTTTGTTATTTCTGATATGTTCAGTCTTTTCTTTGCCTCAGTGGATAAATATTCAGTTATATATATTGAATAATTTCACAATAATCATTTCTTTTTTAAAAAAAAGTTTTAGCAATCAGCTTTTTCTAACAGTGTGATGATCCTGAATGTCAGCCTCTTTCCTAATCAAGTATATAAGCGTCTGAATGCCAATTCAGCTGATTTCCCCCACCACACACACACACACACACACACACACACACACACACACATTCCCCCTCAATTATATTTATGTATATGTTTATTATATTTATGAATGTATAACTGAAAGGACATCCTTTGGGGATAAAGGGCAGAATAAAAATGCAATTAATTCATTAATCTGCAAATTAATAAACACAGGAAGCTCTGCTGCCTTACAGGAGTAAACACAGGAAAGCTGTCTTATGCAGAGTCAGACCACTGTTCCTTCTAGCTCAGTACTTTCTACACACTTACTGGGATGACTCTCCAGGGTTTCAGGCAGAAATCTTTCCCCCTCTACCTGGAGATGCCTGGGATTGAACCTAGACTCTAGGTTTTTGCACACAAAGCAGATGTTTTACCACTGCACTATGTGACCTTTCTAATTCATCAGCCCAGTGAGAAAGGTCCCTTGTAAAGTGACCAGGTACAAAGGAGGACAGCTCTCGTATACCTTGGAGAGTTAAACACTGTTCCACACATTTCCCTACTGGTTGTCCTAGAACAGGCCATGCTAACAGGTGTATCTCTGGCCACCACCACTACTGCAATGGAAGTTATACTTGCCCAAATATCTGCTTCTGATTTATTAAAAGGAGGAAAACAATCCCTTGATACTGACCTAAAGGTTACACAAAGAAAGAGCACAATCTATATACAGAAAAGCCAGATTACACCCCACATATTTCAGTAGGAGAGTTAAGCACATCCTTCACTGTCCTATGAAAAATCAATGGGATGTAAATGCATTTAACTTTGGCTGTATTGTGTACACTCATTTAAGCGTCTGAACAACTTTTCAAGAAGATAGTAATATGATAATTGGTATTTGTAAAGTGCCTCACATGATTGGTAAATTATCTCTGCTTTGCCTCACCATTGATATTGTATGTGTCATTCTTGTTCAACAGTTTATTCCCATAGTCACTGCCAGGATAATATAATACTGTTAACTTCCCTTTATTTAGTCAACAGTGTCCAACAGTGAATGGATGGTATCTTGGTGCTACCTCATGGACATAGATTAAATTAACAGTCATTTTAGAACAATTATAATGTTATCTTGGGTCATTATTAGTGATGCCACCCAAACTCACATTGGTTAATTCGAATGTCCAATCTGATAGGTTGAAAATGACTGGATGTGTTCTGAACCTGGGTCTCTCTCTAAGTGAACTGTAATATTATCATAATTCAAACCAATAATCAAACCAATATCATCATAATTCAAACCAAGATTGATCATGAGTTACTCTTAGCATGGCTAAGTATAATCCAGTCAATACCTCCTCAGAAATAAGTCTAACTGAGTTCAGTGGAACTGATTCCTAAGCAAGTGTACATGAAGGATTTCTCAACTACAATGTGTCCTCCTCCTGCACTAGATGCCACCGCCAATCACCACCACCGCTCTCTTCGCCTAAATCCCATCACAGTAAAAGACAAAATAAAACACTAACTGTAAACACAGGTAAGCTTGAAACCAGCCAGTCAGAGAAGGGAGCACAGTAATGCATGACATGCATGTCAGGATATGCAGCTTTGAAGGCCAGGAAAGTAAAGTTCTGATTTAGCTGAGATGTTCACTAAGTGCTGAAATGCTTGTGTATTTGTTCCTGTTTTGGGGGGGTATTATTTCATTTATGAGTATATTTCCATATGCATTTGTCTACAACTTCTACATTATTTGGGCCGTTATTATGCAAACTTAATTCAGTAATGTATCTCATGTAACAGTAAAGTTTAATGTTAAAATGAACATAATTTTGATGTAGTTCTTAAATGTTTTTACTTCGAATTCTATTGTTTTCTTACCGAATTTTCACTTTAACCACATGAAACTATGTATAAATGTAAATAAATTTAGGCTGTGCATATGATATTGTAATTTAAAGGTGTAATTTTAATTTTGCTAGTTGTTTATGTCACTACTATTGCCATTACATTCAGTGATATACGGGAATTATGATTTACGAGTAACATTAGTACAAAAAACATTACTAAGGATTCTGTATGGGCTGGTACGGGAGGAGGTCCATGGGGGTGACACCATGAGTTACCGCACCAGATGACACCAGCCCTAGTGACGCCACTGATAAATATCATCCATATTTCAACAAAGTTGTTTTCCTACATTACATTTTCTTTTGCTCAGACACAGTAAGTTTATACAGGGTTGCTGTGCCACAGATTTTACAGAAAATCATGTGATTGTTTAACAGACTTTAAAATGTCATATATACTTATTTTAATCTATACAAGCTTCCTCTAAGCACCAACTGAATGTGTACATTGTTAAATTGTTCTCTGATAGTTCCACCGGAAGCTCAGGTCTCAATTTGTTGCAGTGTTATGAATGCATAAGTATTGGGTAGCACTCGCAACCATTTAAGCCATGTTGCACATCCAGCCCAGTCTGATAAAAATAATAACCACAATGAGAAAAGAATGCCCTTGATATCATTATGTGACTCAGCCCTTATTTGTACTAAAATGGATCCAGGATTTGCATCCAAAGTTTGCTTTGGTATTAATAGCAAATTGAATAGGAGCAAAGGGCAAGTGAGACCAAAGGAAATGAAAAGAAAAGCTAGTTCTTGACGGTCTACAACCTGGAAAGGGAATCTGAAGTTCACAGTATAATGCTATGTAGGTCATCTAATTACTTTTCTAATTTATTCTTTAAAAGCAAGGCCTGCACCTCTGTACTACTGGGTGATCATCACCCTAAATCAATGTCAGGTGTAAAGTAGAATTATTTCTCTATTTATTTATTTTGCAAATTAGAAAATGAATATGTATGCGTTATGTATGCTAGTGACACTGAAGTCTCATTTGTTTTGACTGAAGGGCCCTTTATAACAAATTACAGTTATAAACCATTATCTACCAATATTAGATGTGTTGAAAGGGCTGTTTGAGTGATAACTTTATCCAGTTCCTTTATTTTCGTCATTCCCCAGGTGTTGAAATCTCTGAGCAAAACTTATTGCAACAGTTTTCTAGGCTGTTTTCTGGATCAACTCACTCTGTCCTGCCCTGTCAATAGTTCGATCTTCTTGGGTACAAACAATGACTATGGGATCTAGCTATGTCAAAGCCAGTTCCCAGCATACGGCCTCCCATCCTATTCCATTCTGGCCAAGGAACAGAACCAGCGTGGGCCTATGCAGACAGACAGAAGCATACTTGATTCTGAAGAGATCACCAGGAGTATGGAACAGGTTCCACTTCAGGACTGTCCCCAGGTTCAACCCTTTCCTTTCTTCTGAACTGGTAAATGGTTGCCATTTGTTCCTATAGGGAAAAGCAAAGGGTTTAATTTGGGGACAACTCTGCAGTGGGAGCAAAAGCTGTACACCATCTCTGATACTGTGGCCTTTTCACAATGAGCAGGAACAATTGAGGGGGGGCACTGTATCCCAAAATAATTTCAGCATTGCAGAAAATGGGTCATTCTTAACTCTTAGCCCATTCACCAAAGTTGACGTGCCTATAGCTAGTATAAATACTGGTAGGAGCTCCCCACTTCAATGAGCAGCGAGAACTTCAGGGAGTCTCACCCGGATAGTCTCACACATATATTAAAAAATAAGAAAAATGTGAGTGTTCAATATAATAAAAAAATCTTTAATAATTCCAGCAATGTAAAACTCCCCCAAATGTATCATCTATATTGTACTCGAACCAACTGAGGACAATTTTTGCATCAATTCAAGATTCAGATAACCACCAATTGAACTTTCAACGTTGTCCAACCAACCTGATTTCTCATCCTTACATTTTGCTTTGTTTTTTTCAATTTCGGTTATAGTCCAAGATCAGGGTGTGTGTTTTGGCTTTCTTGCCCCACGCAACAAGTGCAGGCAACAAAAAACACCACCAAATAGGGTGGGGAGCAAAGGCGGAGCAGGAGGAGGGGAGGGGCCTGGCGCTGGCTTGTTACCCTCCTCGGGAGGAGGCGATCAAAGGGAAGGCGAGGGAAAGAGAGTGGCTGCTTAGCGAGCGAAGCTTCCTTACAGGCCAGGAGGCACGAAGAAGGGGGGGGTCCTGCAGGACAGAGCCTCCCCCATGCAAACTCCCCTGCAGACAGGCAGGCTTCAGCGCCCGCTCCTACTGCCGCCAGTAGCTGCCTCCCGCGCTGTCATGAGCATCCATAAAGGAGGATTCCGCTTGCGGCAGCAACAGCCTGGTGAATAGAGAGCATGCAGGGCGCACGGAGTGGCAAAGGCGAAGGAGACGAGGTAGAGGGCCGCGCACTGTGCCGCCACCTTAGTTCCACGTGTTGTTAGCGTGGGGGCAGGGCAGCTCTACGCTTGCCGCTTCCCGGCGGTGGTGCCTAGGGCGCGGGGCGGCTCTGGGTGTCACCCCCATCTCGTGGTGTCACCCGGTGCGGCCCGCACCCGCCGCACTGCCCTAGTAACGCCCCTGATATTTATTTATTTCTGAAATGATATATGTGATATTCATTATTTCCCTTGGTTTTAAAATATGAGCCAAATCTTTTTCTTTTGCAATTTTTGAATAATGAGTATGTACTGTATTCTGTATTATTTTTAACTCTACAATAAAAAACCCAACAATCTATCTCTCTCTTTCCCTCTCCGTCTCCATCTATGTACACACACTTGTACAGTCAACACAGAAACATGTTCATAAATAAATATGTGAATGAGCCTTACATCAGTAACCTCAGGACCAGTTAATCAGCAGAATCAAATGGATTGTTCCAGTTTGGACTAGGAGTTCCTCAGTTAAAATGTCTGTAATTTTGGATAAGACTCTCTGAAAGAAAGCTTGCCGTCTTTGACTGGTCATTTCCAATAAATGGACAGATGTAGGAAGGCGTCAGTGTGTTCTGGGTTGGGCACACTCTTAGTTCATGTGGGACAATGAAGAAATCAAGGAGGCCTAGGAAGTGCCCCATGCAAACTAATTGCATTCTTTAACAACATGTCCTGGAATCCTCTCATTCATTGGCGATCACTCGTGGCCGAGTAAGATTGTCTTCCAATATAAGGTCTTTAACGGTGGGTCCGTAAGTGACTGTGGAGGCCAATTCTGGATCCACAGAGCCTCCCACAGTGAGGACATACCTTGCCTGATGGAAGATGGTCATGATGAGGATTTGCTTGACGTGCCTTCCACTTAGCTCGTTTGTCCCTTTCGCCCTGTACTTGTGCTTCTTCAAAGTCCATAGCACCTTTGATAATGGCCGACCTCCAGTTGGGACGCTCATGGGCCAAGGCTTCTCAGTTCTCAATGCTTATGTTACATTTTTTTAGATTAGCTTTGAGAACGCATTTAAACCTCTTTTGTTGTCCACCAATATTCTGTTGTCCATCCTTAAGTTGGGAGTAAAGTAGCTGCTTTGGAAGACGGTGATCAGGCATTCGAACAACTTGGCTGGTTCAGCAAAGTTGATGTTGGAGGATCATTGTTTCAACATTGGTGGTCTTTGCTTCTTCCAATACACTAATATTAGTCCGCCTATCTTCCCAAGTAATTTGCAGAATTTTCCGGAGGCAGCGTTGGTGGAATCTTTCAAGAAGTTGGGAGTGGCGTTTATGGATGGTCCATGTTTCACAGGTGTACAGTAAGGTTGGTAGTACAATGGCTTTGTAAATAAGCATTTTGGTCTCCCTGCGAATATCCCGATCCTCGAACACTCTACGCTTCATTCGGGAGAATGCGGCACTCACAGAGCTCAGACTATGCTGAATTTCAGCGTCGGTATCAGCTTTTACAGAGAGATGGAGATAAGAAAAGTGATCAACATTCTCCAGCGTTGCATCATTAATCTGGATTTATGGTGCTACAGAGGGATTGGTTCGCACTTGCTGATGAAGCACTTTGGTTTTTTGATGTTAAGTGAGAGGCCAAGCTTTCCATATGCTTCTGCGAAGACATTTAGGATAGTTTGAAGATCTTCCTCTGAATGTGCGGAGACTACATTATCATCAGCATATTGAAGTTCTATGACATAGGTTGTAATTACCTTACTTTTTGCTTTCAGCCTACTGAGATTAAAAAGCTTTTCATCTGTTCAATATGTGATTTCCACGCCAGTGGGAAGTTTCCCCTCAACAAGGTGTAGAATCAGGGCAATGAAAATAGCAAATAAGGTCGGAGCAATGACACATCCCTGTTTGACGCCTGATCCCACATTGAGTGGATCACTTTGAGAGCCATTGTTATCCAAAATTGTTGCCGTCATGTTGTCATGGAGGAGTCACAAAATATTCACAAATTTATCAGGGCATCCGATTTTCAGGAGTATGGTCCAGAGAGCAGTTCGATTTACAGTATCAAAGGCCTTAGTCAGATCAATAAATGCCATATACAGAGGTCGGTTTTGCTCCAGGCATTTTTCTTGAAGCTGTCGTGCAGTGAAGATCATGTCTACTGTCCCCCTGGAAGGGCGGAAACCATTTTGGGATTCAGGGAGGATGTCTTCTGAGATAGGTAGGAGGCGATATGCGAGGATCCTTGCATGGATTTTACCTGCAGTAGTAAGAAGAGAGATGCGTCGATAGTTCCCACAATCTGTTCTATCACTCTGTTTGAAAAGAGTGATAATTATGGCATCCCTCTTAGTTCGTGTGGGATAATGAAGAAACCAAGGAGGCCTACCAAGTGCCCCATGCAAACGAATTGCATTCTTTAACAGCATGTCCTGGAATCCTCTACAACATGCAGGATTTCAGAAGTTCCTCTGCAGACATGTTGAGGTGAAAAGTAGAAAACTTTACAGCCACTAGGGATGAGGCAGAAATTGATTTCAGTTCACATTTTAATGTGAACCCACCTGATTCATACATCCAGAGCTAATACACGACCTGAAACACCAGCTACCCTTTGACATTCACACATCTCGGAATTTTGCGATGAAGTTTGTCAAAGCAAATATACATGTAAAAACTTGTTTGGAAAAGTGTACAAATATGCGTAATGTGCAAAACTACATTATATCAGGGAAAATGGCTTGCAAAGCTGTGTATATTAGGCAAACAAAATGTGTATATTAGAAGAAATGGGCATGAAAATGCATATGAATTTTCATGTAGATTTTTTTTAAAAAGAGTCACAAACTGATGCAGACATGGTGAATTGAATTTAAGACTGGAAAAATTAATAACTGAAACTGACAGATTCTTCCATCCTTAACAACCACTGGATTAGCTCAGGAACTAGATGTGATTTGAAAGGAGCTTCTAGTGCAGCCTTTCCCAACTAGTGGGCCACCAGATGTTGTTGGACCACAACTCCCATCAGCCTCAGCCAGCATTGCCAATGGTCAGGAAAGATGGGAATTGTGGTCCAACAACATCTGGTGGCCCACTAGTTGGGAAAGGCTGTTCTAGTGGCTTAGGGTAGTACCTTATTCTGCCTACTTTCTTGTACCTCCCCTCTGGTTTCTACTCCTTATCCTGATTGGTGGATGACACCAGTCACCCACCAATAATCCTGGACCTCCTTCATGGTTCCCAAATCACTTTGCCTTTTCCCCAGGACTTTTACTCTCCCTATTGACTTCCCAGTGCTGTAGGTGGCTTACATACTGGCTCCTGTCCCTTGACTCTTACTTTCCTCGCCCTCTGGGACAGAGGTGGGACGGTAACATAATGTTTCATTCCAAGATTTATTTATTTAAAATATTTTGATGTATCCTTTGCAGCACTCAAAAGTGGCTTATAATTGGACTACGACCTGGGAGACCAGGGTTCGAATCCCCACGCAGCCATGAAGCTCACTGGGTGACCTTGAGCCAGTCCCTGCCTCTCAGCCTCAGAGGAAGGCAATGGTAAAAACCCCTCTGAATACCGCTTACCATGAAAACCCTATTCATAGGTTGCCATAAGTCGGGATCAACTTGAAGGCAGTCCATTTGGTTTGGTAAAACAATGAACATCACATTATGCAAAAGAGCAACTACCAAAAAGCTACTTAAATCATACTGCATTATTAAGCAAAGGTGAGCAGACAGAAATAAAATCAAAAATACATTCAATTAGTGAAAGCCTATTTGGGCTGTTAAAAAATTCAAGTCATGCTCAAATGTTCTTTTTTAAATATTTTTTTCTTGTAACAGCCAATTTTGGGTCTGGCTGCCCTTTAAAAAAAAAAAAGCCATGGTCAGGGTGTTGGACTAGGACCTGGGAGACCAGGGTTCAAATCTCCACTCAGCTATAAAGCTCACTGGCTGACCGTGGGCCAGTTACTTTCTCTCAGCCTAACCTACCGCATAGGGTTGTTGTGAGAATAAAATGGGAAGGAAGAGAACTATGTATGCCACCTTGAGCTCCTTGGAGGAAAGGTGAGATATAAATGTAATAATAAATACATGAAAAAGTTGTTTTATGTTAGGTGATGTAAAAAGGGACTGATAACAATGTTAAAGGTAAATGATGTAGTCCAGGCTCTCCTAGAATCTCAAACCCTGATTAAGCACCCCCATTTCATGTTACCAACTTTCAGAGGAATCCAGCTCATGGGAAGCTGATGGAGGAGGAGCCAGCAAGAAGCTCTGTGGCATCCATTTGCCATTCAGGAGCCATCAGGCCAGCTAAACGTTGGCTCAGCCAGGAGCTGCACACACAAATGGAAAAGAAAGCAGCTCTCCCTAATACCCCTACCAGTGAGTAAGTGCTCTGATTAACTTCCATTACAATTATTTTCTTAGACTGACCTTTTGGCATAACCTTGGCCTGGATCGGGATCCGCAGGAGCACTCCGAACAGGAGTTGGATGTTGCATAAGTCCCCCCCCCGGCTCCTCCTCCACCACTCCCCTGGAACACCCCTTTTTCAGACCTTACCCTGGCTTCTGCCGGCACCCCTTCCACTGGTCTGGGCTTTCCCTGCGGACCCCCAGCTAGGCCAGCAGGGTCCCAGCTCCACTGTGGCTGAGGGGATTCTGCCAGCAGAGCTGGGACCCAGCCGGCTCTGCTGGGGATCCACCATATCCAACTCCCCTCAGCCCAGTTTATGAGCTGCATTGCATCCTTAGAAAATGTAGCATTTTGTTTGTGTGTTTCAGCATTTTGTGTTTGTGTGCGCGTGTGTGTACTCTTAAGGTTTCTCTAAGGATTGTTTTCCCCTTAAGACTCCAACAGATATTTATGACCCTAATATAACTGCTGGGCCTATTTTCTAACACACACACACACACACCTCTCTCTGGGTGAGGCTTACAAACAACTTCCCCAGCTTTGCATTTACAAGGGCTTTGTCAATTAGTTTCCACCTTTTAATTTTGATAGATTAAAACACATTCTGATCTTTTTACACACCCTTTGTTAACAGTCTTCACTCTACAGAGTGTATTCAAAAGGGGCTTGGGAATTACCAGGCACCAAGAAGAAGTTTTCAAAGAAGCTTGTCAAGGAGGCACTATGAATCCCAGCTCAGAAAGGACCACTATTCCCCAGCATTTCCTGTACTGCAGAAGAATGGGCATGGAGAAGATGAAAGAAAACATCGTTCTGGAAATCTTTTCTGACAAGTGAGGGAGGATGGGATGGCGAGGTGTATCTATAGATCTACCTAGTCCTAAGTGGCGTGGTGAAAGTGAACAGAGAAAATTATTCACCCAGTGACACTTTTTCAAAGATGGAGTTTATATAATTAGTTTCTGTCCCTTTTGAGATATGGTGTATGGATTAATTAAATTACTCTTCTTGCATAATGTGGTATTTTCTATGAAATAGGTGGGTTTTGTAATTACCTGTATATTTGATTGATGGATTAGTTGATTTATTGCTTTCTTTAATTAAAATTTTATTTATAATTTAAAATAAAAATGTGTAGATTTTGAAGTTATTTATTGTTATTTAGTGATTGAATTACAGATAGGCTGTAAGTTTATTTGTCTCTCTGTGTGTTTTGCATCCTAAAAAAAAGAAAATTATTTTAAAGCATGCATGCACGCACACATACATCAGGATCATGTGCTGAAACTGAGTAGCTCCACGTTCAAGACAAACAATACAATGCTTTTCTTCCCACAAGGCATAATCAGTCTAAATTGTCACATTATGTGTAAGGCACCGTGGGTGATGGTCTTTGCCCCTTTCTTGAGTTCAGTTTCAGAGGATAAAGTTGAACAAAATGAACGCAGCCTCTTTTTGTATGCTAAGGATCTTTCTAGGTCTAATGCCAAATTGGACCCATGTGTCTCATATAGGTGTACTTCCCATTACCAGTGTGAAAGTACACCAGGAAGTAGAGTACATGCTAACTGCAAATTCTATCTAGTTGTCATGTACCAACTCTCAGGTATTTGGCAATATCAAGGGGAAGCTATAGTTTAGGATCAGCTGAGTTGAAGCAGTAAAAGAGGTTGCAGGTACTATACTCAGTAGTACAGAGTGCAACACCATGAACAGCTCCAGTTGCAGCTACAATATTGCTTCAACAAGGCTTGGCCTTTGATGTTATTTAGGCTGAGCAAGTGTGATGATGTGCAAAGTTCCACCCCCAAAATGGAATATTCAAGGAATTTAAGCAGGTGCTTAGTTTACAACTGCATATCGTGGCACGGTTAGACAGCTTCATCAGTTCTGATGAGCCGGCAGAGTTTGATGGGCTGGTGATGCAGCTGGGTTTCCAGATTGGCTGGTGATGCAGTTGGGTTTCCAGATTGGCTGGAAGATCTTAGCCACCAGTAACAAGTGTGGCGACTGCCAGCCTGTCCTTCCCTGAGAGAACATTGGAATGGTGGTTGTTCTTTCCTTTCAGGTGTCTCATCTGGTTTAGGTGCTCTAGAAATTTTCAGGCAGGATTTTGATGGCTTAAGGTCACAGTACAACACTTTTTTCAATGGAGGCAAAGGTCAGGGGAAGGTTCTGAGTTCATATTGAAAGAGAGTTGGTACATATACATTCTGTAATTGTAAGCTGCCTTGAGCAGTTTCCCATCGAAAGGTGGAATAGAAGTATTTCAATAAACAAATAAATCATTTTAAGAGCACTTTTTCATTCTTGTCCCTCTTATCTCTGTTGAAATAGTTTCCCAATCCTCCCTTGGATTTTTTAAAACACCCTTTCTACCTAACCGATGGAAACAAAGGATTGTCATTATTTTCATGTGGGATTCAGCCACATACTGGCAAATTCAGGATATACAATTATAGCTGACTGGGAGGTCTTTCCCAAAATATCATAGATTTTACTATAAGGAAAATTATGAGAATGTGCACTTGAAAATGTTGAATGACACTTGCTTTGACTCAACATTGTCTAACCTCCCTGCAAACAAATCAGAATGAATGCTCATTAAATAGCCAATGTCGTCTAATCTCCTTGTAAGCAAATCAGGATGAATGTTCAATAAACAGGTTGTCTGGAAGCACCGAAACATGAGTGTTCCATCCACAGGAAGCTTCAGATCAGCAGCCAGCAGTGGCCTGCATTCGAATGAGAAACAGCATGTAGGTAGTGCTTTCCCAAGGAGGAGGAGAGGAGCAATTGCTGTCCTGTAAAGATGGCTTAGGGTTTTTGGAAAGTTTTTCTGCAACCATTAACAGGTTTCTCCTGGCCCCATGCCACCCAGGGCACAGGTAGGCACAGGCAGAAGTAAGCTAGAAATGACTCTTCTGCTTTGATCTTTTCCCATCCCTTAAAACAGTGATTCTCAAACGGTGCGCCCAGGCACACTGGTGCGCCCTAAGAGGTGGCTAGGTGTGCCTCAAATATTATGAAAGTATATTTTAAAAATAAGAAGAAACCCATTTGTATAGGGTAAGTAATAGTTTTCTATAGTTTATTTTTATTCATAATTTAAAATATATTAATATATTTTTAACTTTGTACACGAAGTGTGCCAGAAAATGTTTATATGTTTTACAGTGCGCCGCAAACCAAAAAAGTTTGAGAACCACTGCCTTAAAAGGTAGGTAGTTTAAGGGATGTGCTGTACTTGTGCAGGTAGTTTTATCAATACAATTCTTTTCCTTTCTTTGAAATATCAGAACCTCATGTCTCTGGCCCTACCAATCCTGTACTTCAGCCAGTGGAAGGTGGCCCATTAGGGCAAATGAGACAACGGTCCAGGTTGATGCAACCACTGGAGGGCCACCGATCCCTCACTCTTGCCTTTTTACATCCAGTCCAGGGGGTGGCACAGGCCGTCAGCTTCCTCTTTCTTAGTGTCAGTCTTGCCCCTCATAGAACTCAGCGGGGAGGAAGGGTGGGGACAAAACTAGTTGGCTTTGCCTGTCCTTGGCTCTGGTTCCACATGCTGTTGGTCTCTGCCTTCCACTCTACCAGTCCCAATGGGCACCAGCCACCACTGCCTTCGGTCTGTGTTACAAGGATGTCCTTAAGATGTTTCTGGTCTGCCAGAATGAAAGCTGCAGCTTATTTCACTTTGCTAGTTCCTACCTGCTTAAAAAGAAAAAGGTTATATGAAGGAACACACCAAAAGAAAATAATATTTACTCCAGTCATTCTTAAATCAATCAGATGCAAAGGTAGGCAGGGCTCCTGAACCCATAATAGTTGTGCAAAATAGAGAATTTTGGTAGGCACAGATTTTCTCAACTCTGCATGTCGAGGGGCACCTGCCAACATTTCTTCTTTGATATAACCTGTAAAGGCCAAGAACCAAATTATCCTTCTGTGTTCATGTTCTTTCTAATAAGACGTGTCCTGCTGTCACAGTGGGGCTGTAGGCAGCAGACTGAGATGAGCCAGAAGCTGAGAACCGGGACCAGCCAGTGTTTGGACCAAAGAGCAACAGAGCAATCCTAAGTATAGGATGCCATCTGACATTACACTGGCTTAAATTAAGGCATAAATTAACCTTATTCCAAACTCCATTCAGGAGCTGGGCTACCACAGGTTGGGCCAGCCTGATCCTAGCAGAGGGGAAGAAAGCCTTTAAAATAGAGTTTAACTTAGATCACTCTTTTTGCCAGGTTGCCAGGTCACGTGACTGAGCTGAAAAAAGTCTGAAACAGGTGTAAGTCTCTCTTTGCCCCTTCCTACTTCTGCCACACCCCTGGAACTTCCCTTTTGGGGGAGTTAAGTTTAAGTTTTGCCAGCTGAGCCCTGGCTGACCTAGCATAGCCCCAGCTCAGCTGGGTTGAGGTAATTATGCCAACATAGCCCCAGCTCAGCTGGGACAGCCTAAGATCCACCTATTTTAAATTTGCTCATCCCAGAGGATCTTGGGCTGGGATAGCACTGTTGATCAGGACTAAAGGACAAACCATGTGGCAAGCCCAAGATGCAAGCCACTGGATGCAGGAACACATAAGAACTCCAGAAGACTTTGTTGCTCAAGTAGAGCTTATCTGGAACAGGAAGCCCTGTTATAGTCCTTCCTGTCAAGGAGGCTCCAACAGCCAGTCTGAGGGAAGGGAGTGGGTGGACGGAGGATACTCAGCTGCCTAGGCGGAAGCTACAACATGCAGTTCAGTGGCTCACCACACCAGGCCTCTGCATATAAACCCAAAGACTCCTGATTTGAGCCCCAGCTGCACCTGTCAACTAACCAGAAGCTGCTTATTAGTTCCTTTTCATAGACACAGGCTGAGTTGCCCTAGTATGGTAGAATGCCCTTTCCTCTGCTATACATGAAGAAGCAATTATCAGATGCTTAGCTGTCTTGTAATGGCATATCTTCTTGCCCAGGCTTTCCCTGCCCCATAAGACTGGACCCTGTTTTTATCTATATGAATTCCCTGAATCCTGTTTTTATATGTGTCTATGCGACTGTTTTACAGGGTTTATGTTGTATTTTTTTATGAACTATTTTTACGTTGTACATTGCTCAGAGATTTTTTTTACATATTGAGGGGTTATAAATGTTTTAAATAAAATGAATAAATTGTAGTCTCAGTTATTCTAGATTCTACAAAACACCTGGCTTGCTTTGTAGGATGCCACATTCATTTGTTCAATGTGAAAATGTTGAGCTTGGGGATTATCCCTGCAATATGTGGGGGACTGGGCGGCAGCTATCATAAGTGGCTTTATAAAAAACAATTTGCTGACCTGTTGGGACAGTTCCAGTAGTGATTAGTAGCATTGTTGACAGCCAAATATGCAAACTGTTTTTTTCAGAGAATGACTAGATACTATGGATTATCAACGTGGGGATAGATATCATGATGTCCTGCTGACAAACCTCCCTGAATGCATTAGCGTGGCCACTATTAGTAGGTTGGTTGCTGTGACAGATGAACCATGTGTCTAATCTTGCACAGCAGTTATGATGTCCTTATGACAGGATGAACTTAATGAGAACCACTTCTATTATTATCATCTTTCTTCAAGAAAAACACTTCCCGGTTGAAACAGTCATGCAAAACATGCATAGACTGCCCCATACTGACCAGCATGCATACATGCAGCCAAAACCCTTTCTGTGTGCAGTTATTGCATGCAATGATTATATCAATAAGATTTGTTTTTAAGTAAATGCTATCAAGATTGGGGCATAAAAAATGCCACACAAAACAATGCATAGATAATAAAGAAGGGGTGGAACTCAGCAAAGAATAAAGTCTGACGAGTTTATGACATGTACACTGGTTTCCAGAAAAAGAAGTGGTTTGCCTTGTTATGATCAATGCCAAAGGGCAAAGGCTCCATTATGTTGGAAGCAAAATTGCTTATTCTTTGCTGAGTTCCACCCCTTCTTTATTATCTATGCATTGTTTTGTGTGGCATTTTTTATGCCCCAATCTTGATAGCATTTACTTAAAAACAAATCTTATTGATATAATCATTGCATGCAATAACTGCACACAGAAAGGCTTATAAATTAAATTATTATTATTTTATAAATTAAATTATTATTAAATTAAATTATTAAAATTGGCTGACAGAATTGCCCCTAGAAAACGGAGAACAACTTTGGAACACAGGAGACTACTGTTATACAGATTGCTGAGAGAGGGCATCAAATATTATAATGTTTTCCAGAGTTTTAACATCACTGCCCTAACTGTTTTAATTATCACTCTGATTGTTTTAATGAATCTGTAGGTTGTATCCAACAAACTCATCTCTTTGCACAAGGACTTCTGCTTGTATGATGGAAATTCCCCTGTCTCTTCTTCCCCTCCCCTCATGCCTCCCAATCTCTTCTGGGAGTCTCTCCAACCTTCAAAAGGAGATTGTGGGGGGGGGATTCCAATGCACAAGTGGAAGCCCTCACACAAATGGAATGACTTTGTTGGATGCAACCCTATCATTTTATAGTTTTGGTTTGTTATATCTTCTTTATTTATTTATTTATTTATTTATTTAAAACCATCTTTAGACTGCTTCATATTAGAAACTCCATAAGCAGTGTACAAAAATGTACTGGTTTATATGCTTCTTGATTGCAATCTGCTTTCGTTATTATTTGAATAGAAAAGTGGCATATAAATTATACAGCCATGAGAGTGGTTGTATACTATAGTCAGCATGGATTTTTCGCATTCTGCAATGTTAAATTGAAAATACCCCCATGCCATTCTGATCCTTCCCATAAGCTCATTTCAAAACAAAACCCTACAAAACCAATAGTCCTGAACTCAGAAACGCTTGCTTAACAACCCTCTCAATTGTCATGGCAATATGCAAAACAGTCAGAGAGAATTGAGAGTTCAAAGAGTAAAAAGAGAGAGAGAGAAAGCAGACTCCTTTTGGACTTTTTTGTCAGAGTTCCCATAATTGGTTGAAATTAATTAAAAATCAGCCATGTTCACAGAGTACCTGTAATCCTAATACTGACGTTGCCCCATACTCTGACCTTCATCTTCTGCAGTTTAAAAGTTAAAAAAACGCCTAGCTGATTTTTCATTAACTTAAGAAATTTTGGCTTGAACTCAATATTAATGTTGGGCATGCTCAGTAAGAACCAACTGTCAGCATTCTGAAAGCCAGACTCACAGCTGCTGGGCTTGCCTAGTCAGGGGGCCACATCCACACCAGACTTTGATTTCACTTGAGACAGTCATGGCTTCCCCTAGAGAACCCTGGGAAGTGTAGTTTGTGAAGGGTGCTGAGGGGAGACTCCTATTCCTCTGACAGAGCTTCAGTGGCCAGAGAGTTTTAACAGTCAGCCACTCTGACTGAAGCTCTGCTAGGGCATCTCCTAGCAACTCTCAGAACCCTTCACTAATTACACTTCCCAGGATTCTTTTGGAGAAGCTATGACTGTCTAAAGTGAAATAACGGTCTGGTGTGGATGTGGCCAGTGACAGCTTGGGATTACATTTGGGTGGTAGGCTACATGTGCCTGCTGTAGAATAAAAAGGGTAGGGGGAAGCCTGAAAAAGAATGATACTGTTCACAATGTTTTCCTTTTGGAAAGGAAAGGAGCTTCTCCTCTGCCCAGTGCCCACCCATCCAAGCTCCTCCCCTCCCCCTCCCCTATAACTTCCTCCATACCCCTAACCCTTCCGCCCTTTCTCTCCCCCTTTGCCCCCTCCCTGCCCCTCCCCCAGGTCAGTTTCACCTATCTTAAGCATGATTGTACAGGAGTAAATCCCACTGAACTAAAAAAGCACGTAAATGATCAAACCTGCCCTCCCCTCCTCAACCCTCCTATCCCCTCCCTCTTGCCCCTTCCCTCCCCATTCCTTTACTTCTCCTGCCCCTTCCACCTCCCCTTCCAATCCCCTCCCCTCCTCCCCCCTCCTCCCCCCCAGTCAGTTTCACCTATGCTAAGCATGATTGTACAGGAGTAAATCCCACTGAACTCAAAAAGCATGGAAATGATTAAGCCTGCCCTCCCCTCCTCCTCCCTCCTATCCCCTCCCTCTTGCCCCTTCCGTCTCCCTTCCTTCACCCCTCCCCTCCCCCACCCCCTTCCAATCCACTCATTGGGGAGCCCAGTTATACACTAATACACATGTGCATGCAGATGCACACACACACATTGGTATTTCCACTGTTTGCGCATGTGGCCCTTGACCTAACTTCATGTTGGTGGCAAAGGAGGAGGACGGGGATGGCAGAGAGAGAAAAATGGGATGTCAGAAAGAGAGAGCATGAAAAGAGGGTGCTCCTTCCACTTGTAGCTCTGGCACACACACCCCACTGGCTTCAGTCCCACCCAACAACTAGCATGTGGCCCCCAAAAGATAACACCTGAGGGAATGTGGCCCTTGATAGAAAAAAGATTCCGCATCCCTAAAATACAACAGGCTAGGGTGATATATAGGGTTTTTGATTTGAGCATAGACAGAAGCCCTGGTTCAAATCTTACCTCTGCTGTGAGCTCTCTAGGTGGCCCCAGGTAAGACCTCCCTGCCAGCCTCAGACCCATATCTGCAACACTGGGATGATAATCTTGCAGGGTAATCTTTGAGCAGTTTAAGACAAAAGAGAGAAAGGAGTTCATCTTTCAGAATCCAATCAAAGAGTTTCCAGAGACTGCTTATTTTAAAACTGCTTCTCATAGAAGCAAGGAACCTGTGTGTGAGAGAGCCATACCACTTCAGAGTTATGGGTAAGGGCTTGCATGACTAAATATTCCTCCACAAAGAAGAATTCCCTCCACACAGAAAACTCAGTATCAGGGGAAAGGGTTCCAGCTTAATCTTCACAACATGCTTGTTTTCCATGTGCAGAGATTTTAGCGGCTGTTGTTAAGATTGAAAGAGTATGAGCCTCTGCCTTCAGTCTAAAGTGATACAGCCTGAACAAAGACATCACCTCATGGAGATATAAACCAACAATGGATGTAGGGATGATTATATAGTGGTTGTTGATGAAGCAAAATATGACCATTGCCCTCTTTTCCTCAGCTGTCCTCTGCTCTGGACTGTCAAAAGTTAGAAAGTAAGCTCCTTGGGGGTTAGGGCAGCGACCTGTCTTTTGCATATGCTATTCTATAAAGTACTATGTATTGGGGCTGGTACCAGACTTCAGGGGCCCCTTGAACAGTGCTGCCACTGGATCCCATCCCCACATACATACTCCAATGTGGCCACACTTTTCTTCCCTCCTGTTGCTGACATAAATGTATAGGCTGGGGCATGGCATTTTGAGTTAGCTAAAATGGCAGATGGCCACTGTGGATGGGATCAAAACTTGGCTCCTGTTCAAAAGTGGCACTGCTCCCTGCCTATCACTAAAATGCCACCCAGAGGGGCAGTGTGGAGGCCAGTAAGGTGGCACATCTGCATTAGGCCAGTGAGAGGCCCTTCTGGGCTGCTGGGGCCCTTAACTATGGCATTCACTCCCATAAGAGGCAACAATGGCCACCAACTTGGATGGCTTTAAAAAAGGATTAGGCAAACTCATGGCTATGCTCTCCCTTATGGTTGGAGGCAGCATGCTGCTGAATACCAGTTGCTGTAAACTACAAGAGAGGAGAGTGCTCTTGTGCTTATGTCCCACTTGCAGGCTTCCCAGAGGCAACTGGCTGGCCACTGTGAGAACAGGACGCTGGACTAGATGGGCCATTGACCTGATCCAGCAGGTTCTCCTTATGTTCTTATGTCAGCCAGTGCCTGATTTGGTTGACCACTGGTGCTGAGCCTGCTATGCTTATTTATTTCTTTTCTTACATTTATACCCTATCTTTCTTTCATCATGGAACCCACAGCAGCATACATGTGGTTACCAGGAAATCTCCCAAGCAGGCATTGACTAGATACAGACCTGCTTAGATTCAGCAAGGTGGTGGCTTCATGTGCCTTCAGACCATGCACAATACATAATTTTGGCAGTTTCTTCCCTGACCAGCTGTTGTGATGATCCGCGGAGTAATGCATCAGCACCTATTTCCTGGGATCCAAGGTGAGACATGGGATGTTTGTGTGATGATCACATCGACATAAGCCCCTTTTAACAGGCAATGGATGCGTCTAGAACCCTCTGATACGCTCCTCTTCTAGGCATGATCCAGCTTCTTTGGGCTAGGCCCTGCCAATTACCCCTTGAAAGTTCTGCCCCAGATAGTTCTGTTATAGTTTGGGGAGAGGGTCAGCTTGATGGCCATTGTATGACTCAGCCCTCAAAGATGGAGGTGGAGGCTGAGCAAGAAGAAGCACCAAATTAACAGCAGCCATGGGGAGCTGCAAGGGATCAGGCAGAAAGGAGACTGGCAGATCTTCTGGGCAGGAGACCTCAAGCTTGCCACCCTGCGCTAAGAGCAATAAAGGGGTGTCTCTCCCTCCCTCCTGTTGATTCTTGTTAATGTGTAACAGCTCATTTGTGCAAATGCTTGTGAATCTTGCGGAGTTGAGTGCAGACCTCTGGCAAGCAGAAAAGTGGTAGATGTTCTGGATTATTGTTGTTGTTTGTTTGTTTCTACCCCGCCTTTCGGCCAAAAGGCCCTCAAGGCGGCATACAAAAAACACAAATATAAAAATACATCAGTAAAATACATCAATACATCAATAACAATACAATTTACAATTTACAGTAGCCAAAACATAAATAAATAAATGTGGGTGAGAAGAAGGATGGGCACCGGAGAAGTCTAAAGAAATGGATCTTGAGGGAGACACCTGGAGGAGAGATCCTTTCTCCATGGCAACTGAGATGATGGGCTAGCGATGCCATACTACTCAGAGTGGATTTTAGTCCAGCCACCACCGACTGCCCCAACCCAGATTACCAAATGGCACCAGTCTCTTTGCTCCGGGCTCGCTCCTTGGTGGCTGCTGCTGCTGCTGCTGCGGCTTCCCCTCCGGCTCCTGCGCCTCCTCCTGCCCCGCCCACGGAGGTGGCAGCTTGGGCGCGTGGGCCTCAAGGGCCTCACAGAACTGCTCGAGGCTGACGGCGTGCTCCCCGCGGCTCATTATTGAATCTGGAGTCGGAATAAAGAGGGATAAAAGTGGGCTGGCCAGTCAGGCATGTGCTATAGGAATAACCATGTGTTAAACTGATACTGGAATACCAACATAATCTACAAACTTTCAAGAGATCAAATGGGATTTTTGTCTTTCTGTGCAATAGTTCTTTAAACGGAGTTCTGAAAGAGCCGTGTTCAGATCTCTAGGCCCAGGACCTGTTTTCCCCAGATTCTGTCCTTTGGATGCCCAGCTTCCTTGCCATTGTTCCCTCATGACTCATGAGTTTCTCCCTGGAGAGGAGTAGCTGCCTGGTGCTACAATGGTTTGACCAAAGCATGGGGCCAATTGTCTTTGGAACTGGTGTTATAGAAATATAACGCATCTTCAATTAGATTGGACTTTGCCTGTTCCTTTAAAGAAGTGGCACAGTGAGAGATGAGAGAAGGTAGTGCAGCTAAATGGGTGCAGCAGGAGGAAAGGAGCAGAACTGAGGCTAAAGATAATCAGCACTGGCAAGTTTTTATGTTATTATTTTACTTACCCCACTGGGGATGAGAGTAAGGATTATAATCCACTTCAGTAGTTGCATGTAGACAAGAGTGGCATGTGTGATAATTAGTCCAGATTCACTCCACCAGAATGTCTCCCCTCCCTTCTTCTTTAAGGCTGCATTCTTTTGTAGAGTAAACCCCAGTTAACTCAGGTGAACTTCTTTCTGAGTAAACATGCCTAGGACTGGGTAATTCTGTGTGCAGTGGTTAGTGTGTAAAACTAGGACCTGGGAGACCAGGGTTCAAATCCCCATCCAACCATGAAGCTCACTGGTTGACCGAGGGCACCACCACTCAATTTAACCTACCTCACAAGGTTGTTGTGAAGATAAAATGGGGAGGCATGTCACCTTGAGAGATAAATGTTATGTGACATACACACACACTACTAACAGTAGTGTAGTGGTAAATTCAGAAGTCCAGGGTCTCTTCATGATAGTCACAGCCATGCCCTCTTCTAAAATTATACGCTCTTCTAAGATAATAGAATAATCTGGCCAGGCTTGAACACTGCTTTCTGCTTCTCTGTTACTGTCACCATTTGGCTGTCCTTTCTCACTGTCAGAGATATCGTTTGAATTACTGGACTCAGTGTCTGCACATTTATCTTCTGCTGCTACCAAACTGCTTGATGATGTAGACAGGATGCTATCATCAGGATTCACTGTCTCTTCTGAAATTACAGAATTCCCACTTCCCACAATTTGGTTTTTGAAGAAAGAACTAATAGGAACTCCTTTCATTCTAATTGGCTCCAGTCAGCAGGAAATGACAAGGAAGCAAGTTAGAAGACTCTTCTCAGTGGCTAACACACTTCCATTTCATGCTGATTGGCTCCTAGGATGATGGAGACATAGGGACCCTTCTGGGACCTGGCTCCCAAAAAAGCAAGGGGTCTAAGACCCTCAAGACCCTGGACAACTACACCCCTGATTCTAAACATGGATTGGATTATTCTGTATTGTGTAAACACATGCTCATTGGCGGCAAGCATTAGCTACCAAGTTAGGGGCTGCCCTAGCCTTAGCCTGGCGCTGAAAGGGTTAAGAAGAGAGGAGAGTGACGCTGCTTGCGTCTGGGAGCTCACAGCCCCCCCTCCCTCTGCAGACACGCACACGCACACGCACAAACCGAAGAGAGACGGCGAGCGATTCATTCCGAGGGAGCGGGCGAAGGGGCTCCAAACCCAGCCGACAGCATGACCGAAACGACCAAGACCCACGTTATCCTCCTGGCCTGCGGCAGCTTCAACCCCGTCACCAAGGGCCACATTCAGATGTTCGGTGAGTCTCTGCACCCACCGCGTCCTCGGCTCTTCGGTCTGTTGGCTGGCGGCGCTTGTCCTCTCGCCCCCCCCCCCCGCTCTTCTCTCCCCCCCCCGCTCTTCTCTCCCCTCCTTCCTGGTGCAATTACATTTGCTGGCTCGGGCCCCTGAGGGTGGATCCTGGCGGGACTTCTTTTAGGGCGGGCGAAGAGGTCTCCCAGGGCCAGATTGCTGCAGGGACGGCCGAGAGAGCTGGAACCCCGGGCTGTTTTGCGCGGTGGGGTTGCCAGGGGAGGGGCAGCGGTTGTTATGGGTCCATCCAAGGGGGGGGAGGAAGGGACTTCTCCTCCAGGGGAGCAAAAAGCCAGGATGGGGAACATTTGGTAGCGGCCTCACAGCGAGGCGGAAGAGAGGAAGATGGGGGGAGGGAAAGGGTCCACGGCGGGGGTGGGGAAAGCTATGTAGATCTGGACTCCGGGAGCTCCCTAAGGAAGGGGCGTGTGTTGATGGGTTCTTCTGAAGGAGGTTTTCTGGGGGATGGAGCAGCGGGGGGGGGGGATGATGGGAGATGGATATGCCGGCGAATGGATGACAGGCTCGGCTGGTAGCTGGGAGGGGGGAGCGGTTGATGTCAGCAACAAGGGAGGCATTTGTAGGATTTGTTGTTTTGGGATGAGGGAGCCCTTCTTGGAGAAATGCCAGCCTTGTCACCTGCCACTGAATCAGGGAATGGAGAGCCAGGAATATGAGGCCTTTGCCTTCCTCCCGCTCCACCTCCCCTTCCCGAGGCTAATCTGGTTACCTCCTTTAGTGGGGCCAACACCTTTATTAACTCCCACACTGGTGGATAATGCCATTTCACACATCACATAGAAACCCCGGTTTGCCATAGGATGCTGCAGCCAAGAAGTGGACCCCGAAACCCATGCCTGTATGATACCATGTGTTTTGTAAACATGTATTTGTTGCACCCAGACTTTATGTTCTTTAGATATATGCTTAACATCTTTGGCACATACCACATAAAAGCCCAGTAATGTGTGAAAGGGCCCTAATCATTCTTGTTTAAGAGCTGATTTCATCGAAGTGTGTGTTGTTGTGTTTTAAATGAGCTAGGGTGGTCAAAGGAGATTTTTCTAGGATGAAACAAGGAGGAGGTGTGATGAGTGTTTGTGTGTACATGGATTATCTAAAATTTTGGATCACAAGCCAAAGAGGGAGTTTCATGGCCATGGCTACCTCTGGTCTTCACAGATTAGGCTAGAGTGTCAGCTGGGGATAGGTGAGCTGTCACTGTCATGAGGTTGCATGTGTGTGCATGGGATCCTGTGTTCACACAAGGGCTGCTTGAGTTTTGGGGACCATACTATGTCATCACACTTTAATATACAATTTGAGGGTAGTTAAAGAAAGATAAAGTGGTGTGCTCCCCCCCCTTTAAAAAGCATTTGTGTATGTCGGGGTGGTGAATCTAATCCATGCTAGTATTTTGCATTCAGAACGAGGGGCTGTGAATGTAATATTGCACGTAAGTCTTTGAGGTCTGTATAAAATCATGGAGTTTTGATGGCTGTTTGTATGTATTGGCAGGAAGGTTAAGATCTGTTTGCTGTCCACATCTCTAAGTGCTGAAAGTGCTTTACGGTTCAGAATAGGAAATGCTAGTTTCTTTTCTCTTATAGGAAATCTAGAGAAATTGTTGTTTAGAGATTAACTGACCTTGAAAATAGTAAATGATAATAATATGCAACTGCTTGGCACTTAAGCTAAGCAGTCAGCTCACTGAGAAATTTGTGAGGCCCAAAAAAGAGGGAGTTGTGACGACAACTTATTACTTAGGAAAATGGTGTGTCTATAAGCACAGCAGAGGCACGTAGTGGGGAGAATTGTGGGAAAAATCATTTCCCCCCCTATTTTCACTTGGTTTCTAAATATAGCTCCAAAACTCTCAAAAAAGCTGCCTATGGGCTGGTATTTCACTGGAATCTTTAAATGCAGCCAGAGAAAGAGATTGCTCACCAATTCACAGGAAGGAAAAAATGCACAGAATTATAAACAATGCACATGTTTTATAAGTAAAATTTTTATTTCTGCCCACTCTGGAAGACCCACTCTGCTCCTTTCTTTATAAGAGAAGGCCTGGCTGATTCCCCTGAAGTCAGTCGGAGTTTTGCCATAGGTGAGGTCAGAATTGTATGAAAGACAGAGCTTCAAAAAGAGCCACTGCTGAGATATGGAGGATTTTGGCTTGGTACATCAGTATATGCTAATACTGTTTTGCAGATGAAATAAATCTGAATAAATATAATAATACATTTGCTGATTGTACAATGGAGCATAATGAGAACTAGGAAGTCATTTTTCCCCTGCCAGGTGCCTGCTGTGCCTACAGATGCTCTTATTTCCATTTTCTCTCATTTAATGCAAGCACTCACAAGGCTTCTCACATCTTCATAGGTTTCATTTAAGAGCACATGGCACCACTGTGAAATACCAGGATCTGCATCCTAGGAAGTGAGGGAACATCCTGTCTGCATAGCCCTTTCATTTCCCATGTGTCAGCAAAATGAACCAAAAGCCCAAGCCAGATCTTTTGCACTATGCAAAAGAAGAAAGAAGCTGGCATTGCCCACTTACTTGTTTCTAAATGGAACCTTGACCCTGAATCCTGTAGAATCTGTCTTCAAAAGCAGTCCTACAAAAATAATTGGCATCCCTCAGCAGCAGGTTTATCTTATGGATATCAGCAAGTCAGTGCTCATGCTAGGGAATGCTTCCCAAATAATTCAGAGCTATGCAGGAATTGAAGACCAGACAGTAATGGGAATGGACCGCTAGTGTAGCATGGTGGCTAAGAAAAATGAGATGCAATCAGAAAGTCCACAATTCAAATATATATGAAATATCCCACTTCGGTTTCCTACTTGCCTCTACCTCCTCCACCTACATTTCATTTCACCCTTTCCAGTCCAAGGGACTTTCTCCTTTTTGGCTGGCTCACCAGTTTCTCTCATTCTTTTTCTTGAAATTTGGGGATGCCTAATTCTTCAGCAAGCTCGAGATTCTTTTTTAAAGCTATATAGTAAACAACATCGGTCATCAAATAGGGAAAAAGCAAAAGACCCATACCAGTGTTTTAAAAGATCCAAGAGAGCAGTCGTGTGTTTTAAGCTGGAAGCTGATCACAACCCATGATATTGTACTTATTTAGACATGGTGAAAAGTCATTTAGATTTTTACAGTCATCTAGAATCAGCTTCTAGTAGTAGAAACAACAGCTGAATCACATGCTGCAATACTATGACATTAAGAGCTGATTCACACATTCATGTTACAACACTTGATTGCTATTCACTTGGGGCTGTTTTATACACATTCATATTCCTGATTGCTTTTGATTATTTAGGCTGTAGTCCTATTCCAGCTTATTTGAAAGAAAGCCCCATTTAACTCAGTGGGATTTATTGATGCTGATTTATATTCTACTCTTCCACCATAGAAGGGAGGGGTTTAAATCTATTTAAATAAATAAATGACTACAGTGCAGGATGTGATCGCTTTACACTTAATGACTAGCAGCTGACTGAATTGACTCCACCAAAAGACGCTGTAATTAGAGGCAATACAACAAATGCTTCTTTTGTGGCATTGGATCTATCCATATAGACTAGCCATCACTTGATGATATACAGGCATCAAGGGACGAACATGGATTTCTGAACCAGCCCTTGATTACTGTGGTTGCCAAATGAGACAATCTACGTATGAGCTGTTCCCATCGCTGTATTCTGCTACAATAATCGTGATTTTATTCTGTTGTTTTAGACTACAGCTCCCATCATCTCTGGTCATTGGCCATGCTTGCTGGGGCTGTTGGGAGATGCAGTTCAGCAACATTTGGAGAGCCAGAAGATACCTTATTGTAGATTGAATGTTGTGGTTGAAGCTGGTTTTTATTGTGTTGCATGATGTCTGAAGGTCTGCTTGGGTCAAGGTATAAATATAATAATATGAAGCTGCCTCATAAGGAGTCAGGCTATTGGTTACTCTAGCCATCTAGCCTAGTATAGTCAATTCTGACTGGAGTGGCTCCTTAATGTCTTCAACCTGAGATCTAAGTTTTGAGAATGGAGGTTCTATCATAGAGTCCAGGCCCCTGGATATGCCAGGCATATAATGTCTACAGCAGATGCTTTGCATATAGAAGGTCCTCGGTTTGGGGCCCTGCTCCAAATAAGTCCTCATCTATGATTCCATTGAAATCATGGTGGTGTTCAAGGTTGTCAAAGCTCTCTATCTGATGTTAGTATGGTGTGAAGTGGGGTGAGAGTGGGGAAACTTGCAATGTAAAGTATCGCTCACAAGCTGCTTTTGTAGCCATTATTGGGAAGGGGGAAAGAAGGAGAAAAATGTGGGCCTATCTTTCTAGCAGGCTGCGGAATCGGATTCTGGCAAGGTACATGAGGATCAAATGGGCCAGACAGAAGATTGGCTGCAGGTCAGGCACTCGATTAGGCAAACAAGGACCAAGGGATGGAGGCAAAGACATAGACAAAAGACGGGCTGATGGTCGGGTACCAGTTGGGCACATGAGAACCAAAAGGCAGGAATATAGTTGAGGCAAGGCAACATATTCTGCTGGATAAGTTGCTCCAACTGAGAACTAGAGCTTGGAGCAGAAGGTTTATGCAAGTAGTGTGGTCCCTTATTGGTCACTCAAGTCACATGGTCCTGGTGGGACTTAAGAGCTGTACTTCTGGCTCTGACCACCATATGGATGGTTCTACTGCAGAATGCAGATTTGCCTGGCCCCATGGTTCAGGGAGTAAGGTCCCTGGGCTCTGGTGCCTGAGTACTTTACACACTGCTTTTAGTGTCTGCCATCCATTGCCTGTTACATTTTTTTCTGACCCAAGAGAAAATAGAGGCCTAGGAGGGTTTTCTCAAATCTAAGGATTTTCTATTAAAGCTGGAAAACATGAAGCAGAGGGGAAGGTGAATGTGGCCCAGTTTTGGATCTGTGAGCATTGCCGTCAAATCTTGGCCTCTGTAGATGGTGCTTAGTAAGATTCTTTTAGACCAGGAATGGGGAATATATGGCCATCTAGAGGTTGTTGGACTACAGTTCCCATCATCCCTGACCACTGACCATCACCGAAAAAGAGGAAATGTATCACACACACACCCCAAAAAGGACACAGGCTTTACATATGATACGCATATGGTAGCATACATGTATAGATACAAATTTTGAAATGATTACTATCATTTAAATAAAAATACAATGCATCCCACTTCAGCGGGGTGGACCATGACCAGGTGACCTTTGAGCCTGCTCAGCCTGTTGTCCAGGTACTCGCTGTTGATGGGCAACTTCAAGGCCCCTGCTGTCCTTTCTTATGGTTCTTTATCTTTGAACTGGACTTGGACAGAACAGCCCTTGGACAGGACAGGATTGTCTTCTGTAAAGTAGAACATGTGACTGTCCTGACTGAAAACCGCCATTCTAGTCCTTTCCTCTAGACATGGCATTATTCTCTGTGATTATATTTTCATTAAAAAAAAAAAGAACCCTTTTGATTAAGGCATTTTCTTACAACACATAATGCAAAATAAATGTATCCCATCAACCTGTATACTCACCGTGCAGTATACAGACTACATTTCTTTCAATTCCCCTTCCCTACCTCCAAGTAGTCAAGCTGAAGACTCCCTTTGTCTCTTGAGGGGCAGATGAAGCTAGTGGCTATCAATCTGAACATGCACCTGATTTTATTTTTAGTCTGTATGCTTATGCTTGATGAAGATAGTGTAAATTCACAAACTTGCAGTATTTCATATGACAAAATGGTCCAGTGAAATGGATCAATTCACCCTGTTTCATGATCCTACTCTGCTAGTCTAGCACTGGGCAAGAACATTGCCATTCACTCTGATTAAGGATCTTATCTGAAACACCATTTGTCAGCCTACAGTCATTTTTAAAAACCATAAAAGGAGCCACAAATATATAATCTAAGATAGCTACTCATGGGCAGAAGTGAACACAGTGTGGGCTCTTGCCGTTTACATTACTGAAGCTTTCATCATCTTGTACATGGAAGGTCTGTACTTCCTTTGCCACATTCAGACAGAGCAGACAATGGATGAATTCAGACTTGCAAATGAGAGCACATTTACTACTCCACACAAAAAAAGTAAAATATTAGCCAGCCTGACTGCATATACCTATGCATATTTACTCAGAAGTAAGTCTCATTCAGTTAAATAGGCTTTACTCCCATGTAAGTGTATATTAGATTGCAGCTGTAGTCAAATGTAGCCAAAGGAAGAGTCTGCTTCTTGTAAGGCGTCACTATCTAGTCTCCTGGCAACAAGTCTCACCACAAGAGACCACCAGCCTATCGGCTATTTACAAGCCTGTGCTGATTCTTCAAGCCAGGGCTGTTCTGTTGATAACTGAATTGCCAAGCAGTCAGAATGACTGTGGAATTTCACAAGACTCTCTCTCTCTCTTCGTAGGGCTTTTTGTCCAAAGATCAGTGCTGGCTCGAGGTTTTTGAGGGGGGGGGCTCTTGCAAAAGACACCCTTAGAGGTTCCCCCCCTTTCCTCAGTGAGTCTACTCCCTCATTGCAATTGTTGCCACCTCCTGCTGCTCCTCTGCTTTGTCTTTCCTGCCACCTGCCTTCTTGCCAGACAGAGACAATGAGCGAGCAGGCAGTGGCAGCTAGTCCTCACCACCACTATCATTTGCTTGCTGTCTCCTCTGGGCCAGAGCAAGCAGCGCACAATGGTAAAGAAGAGGAGCAGGTCCCTTGTTTTCAGTGGTGCTCGTGCTGGCTTGCGGGTCCTTGGCAGATCCCCAACCATGCTGACCCTTGGCGCTGGCCCTGCTAGAAGCTCAAACAAGAAATAAATCCGAACTCTGCAGCCTGAAAAAAAACCCAATTCTGCAAGTGAACTCAATAATGCAAACAGATCACCTTGCATAAATTAATGAGTGAGTTTTAATTTGGTGTCAGGGAGAGGGGAAATCAGGCTTGGTTTTGCCCCAAAGGCAGGAGGTAAATGAAGGAAAAAGAGGCACCGCTAATTAATAGGGTTGGGAACAGAGGTCTACAAAAACAATCAATCATTATCCTGTCCCCCTCAGTCATTTTGTTTTTCTAACATTTTAGAAGAATGATGCATAGCAATTGTCACAGCAAGAATATTGATCTTATAGTTGAAGGAGCTACCATAACGTAAATGGATGACGATGTAAATGCATTTTCACCTCTGTATCTTTTTCCAGTGTGTTTTAATTATTTTTCCCATGTTCCCAATCTGTATCATCTTTACAAGCCTCAACAAAGAGATTAGATTCTGCCGACAGATATTCAGGGCATCTTTTTAAAAAATGTACATATGGTTAAATATTTATGTAGCAGTCTTTATTGCATTCAGTGAGACACTGAATTGTCTAAAAACTCTTTCTGTTTTATTTCCATATTCAAAGAACATTGGTAACATTTTTTTAAAGGATGAAATGTTAAATCTCAAGATCGAAAACATCTCCTGTTCAGACAGAGCACTGCATGTTTACCTCTCCCAACATACAATAACAAAACTTCCTACAAAAAGAAACCTAGCTCAACAGAAAGAAACTGGGCTCAATTGTTCTAGTGCTAGTTTTCTATGTAGTTGTGTATTTTTTTTATTTCTATGGGAGAGCATTCAGATGTGCCAACCCACTCCCCTCCATCTCTAGCGTCAAGTGGTACAGTCCAAAATAAGCTGTACCATGTGATTCTTCAGAAGATAGAAAAAATGTAAATGTTCTGCTTTCAAGTCGATCCTGACTCATGGCGACCCTATGAATAGGGTTTTCATGGTAAGCGGTATTCAGAGGGGGTTTACCATTGCCTTCCTCTGAGGCTGAGAGACAGTGATTGGCCCAAGGTCACCCAGTGAGCTTCATGGCTGTGTGGGGATTCGAACCCTGAGTCTCCCAGGTCATAGTCCAACACCTTAACCCCTACACCACACTGGCTCTCTCGGAAGATATACACTGCCCCTATTTGCAGAGCATTCAGTGTGCTTTGCAGTGAAGGCTGATCCATTAGGGTGAATGGGACACTGCCCCACCAACTCCTGCCCCACCTGCTTGCATTTTTACTTATAACCAGTCAGGGAATGGCTCTTGCTTCACCTACTGTTGGTCTCCCTGCCTTCCACCCTGTCATTCCCAACCACCCATTAAGCTTTGCATTATGCTGAACCGATGAAAGTCAATTAAAATAAAAATGGTATTGTTTGGTATGGGCAGGGCTGTGTGTATTCTACCCTAAAAAAGAAAAGAAATAACATTTCTGTGCCAAAAAAAGATGAATTCTTTGGCCTGTATAAATTATGCAAAGACATATTTGCATAATGTCTCCCATTTTGCATAAATGTATTCTGCAGTGTTTACAAATCTGCCAAATTAATCCTGGCTTTGCTAGTCATCGGAAGGGATGCATGAGGAGCTATGCAGCAACACGGAAGGTCTATTCCAAGCCCGTGGCAATCTTATTCAGCCATCCCTTTCAGCAAACTTAGCCATATCATGTGCATTCAAGCATCTGTTGGCAAGCACAGGAGCGAATAACTCACAGTGCAATCCTATGTGTTTTTACTCACAAGTAAGTACCATGGGATTCAATGGGACTTACTCCCGGGCAAATGTGTATAAGACTGAGTCTTGGTCTCACTCTCTTGCTCTCAAAAAAAAAATTTTTTTTTAAAGCTTTGGTTCTCAGGAATGTTAGCCATACTTTATTCTTTGCTTGTGTAAAAACTCATAAACACAGGCCTAGCCATGAGGATGTGTGCTAATGGCAACCTCAATGGTCTCACACCAATGTGAGTATAATGAAATTCACACACACACCCCAACAACTGCTAGACAGAAAAGAGGACAGGGCTCTTGCATCTTTTCATTGTTGTGTAGCAGAGGGAATTTTCAGCAGGGGTAGTTTGCATGAGAAGGTATCCCTGCTGAACATCTCCTCTTCTACACTACTATTAAAGGTGCCAGAGCCCTGTCCGCTTCTGCATCTGGTCACTCTAACTGGTGTTGAAGGATGGGTAATGCAGAAAAATCCTGTAGAGACACAAGATTATCTATGCAGAATTATGCTTTGTTCTGGAATTGTTCAGCTTCTTAAGGAGGCTAATGTATGCTTCCTACTCAGGGCTGGTGCCAGGCATGCCAGGGCCCTTGGGCACCAGCCTGTCCCAGGCACCAGCGTGTGCACGCACGCCCCACCTACTTCTCTCTCCTGTCTTTTGCAGCTGCGCGTGCTATGCACGCAGGGCTGCCATTAACCAAGATGGCAGCCAAGGTTTCCCTAAGGGGCTGAAGTCTCTGCCGCCATCTTGGTTGATGGCATGCATGCGTGCTATGTTTGTGCATCCCTGCAATCAACCAAGATAGCGGCAGGGGCATCAGCGCCTTAAGGAAACCTCGGCCCCCATCTTGGTTAATGGCAGCCCTGCCTGCACAGCGCGTGCAGCTGCAAAAGACAGGAGAGACTGGTAGGTGGAGCCAGAGAATGGGTGGGCAACTTGGAAGCTCCCCCCCCAGGGGCCCTTGGCCAGGGCCCAACCTGGCCGCCTTTTGGTACCGGCCCTGTAACTGCCTATGAGCAGTTATAAAGTGCCTAAGAGCTGCACTTTATATCATTACCTTTTCCCATGAGAAGAAATTCAGTTTTGAATCACAAACTTCTGCGGATTATCAGCCTATAATTCTTAATGGAGTATCTCCATCTCCATTGTTCTGGACAAAGACATGGCCTGCTTTGCATGCCACAGTAAACCAAACTATTGTTTACTGGGACCATACAAATATACTGGCTCTTGGAGGGGAGCTCACACTGGCTCTCCTCCTCTCTGGTCTCTTTAGCAGTGTGTGGCATGGCGACTAAGCCAAGGTTTGGCTTAGAGTGCTGTCTATACCCTGGATTATGGTTAAGGTCTCTGCTCCTTAACCACAATCTGTAATCAAGGTTTTTACCTGTAGCTAAACGTTGTTTGTTTGTTCGGGACCCTGGTACACCATAGTTTGGCTTACTGCAATGTGCAAATCATGCCATTGTCAGCATGGCCTTTGATGAGAAGAGAGTCCAGCAATGGGTCCGTAGAGAATTCTTGGTCTGGTCCACACCTGCATGTTCATCTCTTGATGACTGCAACAGAAAGTGCTGATTAACAAGTGTGAAGAAGTGATTGCAGATCTAAACCCACAAAGCTCCATTCATGTTGCCTCATGCACAATTTTTTTGATAGTCAGCCCACACAGACAACAACTGTACAGTAATCCAGTGATGTTCATGCATGTGTGAACAAGTCCCTAGTGTCAGCTCACACAGTGTATCAAATCAGAGGAGTTATGGGGTTGGCCTTGGACTCTAGTTGTTAGGTTAACTGTGAGAACAAAGTGGGATAACTCCTATGTACAGTGTCCTGAACACCTTGGAGAAAGGATACGACACAAATTTGAAAAACAAATACATCTCAGAGCATTTCTCCCTTGCGCATCACCAGGATTTACAAGTAGAATACTTAAAAGGTAAATTAGGCCACAGAAAGGTGGGTACTCGACTAGGATTTCTTTTTCTTTTTTTAAATTTAAAAATCAGCAAGAGATTGGCAGAGATTGGCTGAGCCTCTTGGGGGACAAAACACAATAATTCTGCCCGATTTATATCTCACACACAGGCGTTTTATGTTAAGCAGAAAAAGCTGCCAGCAGGGTGGCAAGATGAATGTTGTGTGTGTATTTCTGCATACTTTTCTCCTTAAGAAAAGTAAAACACATTTTCAAAACGGAAACCAGCTGGGATGTGCATAAGTCCTTCTCTATAGGAGTCAGCAAGCTATTTTGCCACCGATTTGCCACCATTAATGGAGGAAATCTTGTAAATCAGATAGAACAGAGGAACAGAAGAAGCTGCCTTATGACTGCCAGTCTATCTAGCTCAATGTTGTGTATACTGACTAGCAGTGGCTCTCCAGGATTTCAGATGAGGGTCTCTCCCAGCCCCACCTGGAGATGCCGAGCATTGAATCTGGGACCTTCTGCATGCAAAATTCAGGTTGCCCAATTATAATTGATTGGGAGGTCTTCCTCAACAAACCCGCTTCCCCAAAAGGTCAGAGTTTTTGCAACAAGGGGAGGGGGGGATGCACTGGAAAGTGTGAGATAACACTTGCTTTGACACGACGTCATCTAACCTCCCTGAAAACAAATCAGAGTGAATGTTCAATAAACAGGTCATCTGGAAGCATCTCTGCCACTAGAATAATTTCTCACATGTGACTCCCTTTTTTCAATACCTATAAATTCTTTGTTTTCTGCTCCTATAACAAGCCTTACTATCAAAGCCTCCATGGCCTTGTCCCTTTATTTCTCTGCCCTCATATCCTGTTCTTCCCCATGACATTTGTTACTCCAGCTCTATCAACCCTAGCCACTTCTGTCCCTTATACAACTCCATCCTTTCTCCCCACGCTGCTCTTTATGCTTGGAATTCCCTCCCAGAACACCTCTGTGATACCACCTTCAAATTAGCAGAGCTTGGAAAAGTTACTTTTTTGAACTACAACTCCCATCAGCCCCAGCGAGCATGGCCACTGGAATGGGCTGATGGGAGTTGTAGTTCAAAAAAGGAACTTTTCCAAGCTCTGCAAATTAGGGATGGCAAAATGTTTCAGTTTCTCTCAGTTTCTCATTTTTCCAATCAGTGCATGTTCAGTGACTCGCATTTCTGTATCAGTTTGTTATTGATTCATTTTTTGTAGTCCTCAAGAAAAATCTTTAGCATTTTAGTACACATTTCTTCAAATAGACAATTTTTTTGCAAGCGGTTTCTCCTAATATAATGCAATATTGTACATTATTTTCACAAATACATGCATTGCTATGCACACTGTCCCTTAATATATGCATTTTGTACACATGTTTTGGTTGGAGACTCTTAACAAAAGTTGGAGAAGTACAGCCTAGTTGAAAACCCTTCAGGTTTTAAGTGAATCCTTTGGCTTCACTCCTTAGACTGCATCCCCTTCTGAAACCCAGCCCAAGTACATGTAATTGCATTTGCACTCACTCTTTCCTCTCTTGCCTCAAGCTTTGCTCCCTTGGTTAAACTTTAGATTGTGAACTCCTTGGTACAGGAATTTGTTTTCTGTTTTTTGCTGATATTACTGCAGAAAGGTCCATGCACATTTAAGGTGATATAAACAATATACAATTATATTATTAATAAAATTCCTTCATTTAAACCAACTGAGTTAACAATATAGCATGTAAGCTTTTGAGTTACACAGAACCTTCTCACAATGGAGAGGTTGTTTTTTTTTACAGGTAATGTTTCTGGATCTTGAAAAAATGGAAATGCCCTGCCTTCAAGTCAATTCCGACTTATGGCGACCCTATGAATAGGGTTTTCATGGTAAGCGGTATTCAGAGGGGGTTTACCATTGCCTTCCTCTGAGGCTGAGAGGCAGTGACTGGCCCAAGGTCACCCAGTGAGGTTCATGGCTGTGTGGGGATTGGAACCCTGGTCTCCCAGGTCATAGTCCAACACCTTAACCATTACACTAGCTCTGTTTCAGATCTATTTCAGCTTATGCAAGTGGATGCTGGGACACAGAAGCAAATCAAAGATCCCCAGCAGTTAGCAGGATCTGATTGTATCTCTAATCAGAATTCACAGATCCCTTAAAAAGCAGAGTGCAAAAATAAAAGAGCTGGAGATTTATTTTAGAAGCTGCACTAGGTATAGAATTTATAATTCTGTTTTATACTGATTTTAATATTTCATTTTAAATTGCTATAACCTGCCCTGGGACCTTGTGGTGAAAGGCTGGTAAGAAATTGAATATCGATAATGATAATAGTAATAGCCAGTTTGTATAGTGTCATCAAATTATTACTTAGGCTGAGAGATCAAGGAACTCCCTGAGTCTTCTATTTTAATTGCTGCATAGTTTTAATGGGATTATTTTATTATGTATTTTATTCATAATTAAAATACATTATATATTAATGTTTGTGTAACTTGTAAACTCCATGAAAGCCTATTTTGCCATAAAGCAGTATATTAATTAATTAATTAAAAATAGTAGGAAGTGTGGATGTGGTTTTCAGTCAGCCAAAAGTCGCATCTCTTTAGTTAGGACTTGATGTCCTGCTTTTCTCCAGTTTTATAATTCTCCTCTTGAACAATAACATCTGGTATTCTCTAAAACGGGTTGTTAACCTATGGTCTAGGGACCCTTGGTCCATGGATGGTCTTCAGGGGGTCTGTGGACCAATGCAATAAAATTAATTGTATTTATGGGGATCCATAGCTTTCAACACATTCTCAAAGGGGTCTATGATCATAAAAGCCACTGCTCTAAATTAAAAACAAACAGCCATGTTGGTCTATTAGAATAAAGTAGGTTCTGTCACAGATTCATGTCACATTCACAAAGAGTTGATTCTTTGTATAGAGAAGAGTATATCAATTGCTTGTTTAGCCCATTGCTCAATGACCTACGAGAGGCTTGTTGTTGAGGTGTATTTGAATATTACTTTGAGTGCTGTTAACTCATTTTGCTTTTGGATGCCGTCAGAGGAGCTCTGGTATGTATGTCCCATGTTGATGAGATCATTTAAAATCAAACTGTGTCATTTTTTTTCCCCGTACTGTTGTCTAATTTGAACAAATATTCATCCTAGACAAAGGCAGACATTCGCATCTAAATCTGCTGGGAAATGGCTAAGGAGCTTAAAATACTTTTGGCTTGCCATGCCAAAAGTAGTATTTGTTTATTTAATCAATTTATATCCTGCCCTTCCTTCAAGAAGGAGCCCAGGGAGGCAAACAAAAAACACTAAAATCTTAAAAACAAAAGACTTTAAAACATATTAAAGCAAAACATCTTTAAAAACATTAAAGCAAAACATCTTAAAAACATCTTTAAAACATCTTTAAAAAGCAATTCCAACATAGATGCAGACAGGGACAAGTTCTCTACGTAAAAGACATGTTGAAAGAGGAAGGTCTTTAGTAGATGCCAAAAAGATAACAGAGATGATGCCTGCCTAATATTTAAGGAGAGGGAATTCTAAAGGGTAGATGCCGCGACACTAAAGTTCCGCTTCCCAGGTTGTTCAAACCAGATCTCCTGATAAGGTGGTATCTGCAAGAGGCCCTTGCCTGCAGAGTGCAGTGATCGACTGGGTATATAAGGGGTTAGACAATCTTTCAGTACTCACTAGTTTGAATTTGCTCACTAGAGTTAAAGGATTTAGAGCCCTGTGCTAAGATTCCCATATGTTGTCTCCTTCCCTGGTTTCTGCATTTGGAACATGTCTGCATGTATAACTTGTGATGAACCAAGCTGAACACAGCCACATGCGTTGTAACTTGGCAGATGCTTAACAGCCCACCTTCCCCTGTTTCTACAACCCGTGGCAAACACCAAAGAGGAGTATCAAGCCCATGGTGGCTGCAAATGTGGCTAAAAGGCTATATTTAGCTTAGTAGGTCACAAGTTATATGGGCACGATTTAAATAATTTATGGGATGGGTGAAAGTGCCATTACAGTGTTTTTTTTAACTGGAGTCAGCTCCTTAAAGGGGTGACTCCTTGTTGTCCAGTGTATTTTCCTGCAAAAATCATTTTATTTGGTTAGTTTTTTTTTATCTTTTCCAAACTATCTGCAGTTAACTTCTCTTACTCTTATCTAGCTTGGCTGAGCAGAGCAATCTTAAGTGGGTAGGTGGGTGGGGAGAGTGATGTGGCAGACCTACCACTACATCTCAAGCCCTGCTGGCATGAAAGGTAGTGGTGATGGGCAGAGTCTTAATAATTTTCAGTACCCCACCTCCAGGCTGGTGTAGCTGAGTGGCCAGAGGATTGGGCCTTTCAGGAGAACTTAGGGGTTTTGGATCCAGATCTAAAGCTGCTGGTGCCCTCCTCCATTTTGGGCTTTCTGATTACTACTGCTGGCAGGAGAAGCATCAGTGGCAGGTTTCACCTGCCTCGGGGAAACAGGGGCCTCCACCATGGTGGAGCTCTCCACCCACCTCAGTGATGCTCCTCTCTGCCAGTGGAGGCCAGTGAAGAGGTGCCTATTTGACATCCTCTTAAACCCCCAGCCATCAGCATCAGGGGGGTGGGCTTAGAATTCCATTTTTATTCCTAAGTAAATATTCATAGGACTGCAGCCTTAGGTCTGGAGTTGTGTGCAGCTTTGGATAGAGTTCTAAAAGTGATTTAGGCCACAATCCTATACCCATTTAGACATATATTGGATTGCACTGATAGGCTGCAATCCTATGCACACTTGTTTAGGAAATAACTGAGATGCCATCTTGGTTTTTTTTCTTTTTCTTTTACTACTGTTTCCAGTTATTGTATGTACTTAGCATAAAACAGAACACTAGATAGTGACAGTTTACGTGCCACTTCCCAACACAAAATTTGGAAGCAGATCACAGAAAATGCTGCCGGTCTAGATGTGCCATTGCAAGTCCATGTTACAGATAAATGGAATGCCCTCCCCCACCAATATATTTGTTCCCTGTTTCCAAAAACTCTTGCAGAAGCCATGCTTTTCCAGGGTCAAATAATAATATATAATAATACATGGAGTCTATCAATTCTTTGCTATAATTCTCCGTTTAAGAGCCACTGTGGTGTAGTGGTTAAGGTGCTGGACTACAACCTGGGAGACCAGGGTTCGAATCCCCATACAGCCATGAAGCTCACTGGGTGACTTTGGGCCAGTCACTGCCTCTCAGCCTTAGAGGAAGGCAATGGTAAACCCCCTCTGAATACTGCTTACCATGAAAACCCTATTCATAGGGTCGCCATAAGTCGGGATCGACTTGAAGGAGTCCATTTCCATTTTCCAAAAAAGAAAACTAATCTCAACATGTTAGAAGCAATCAACAACTAACATTTGGTGTTACAAGAATGTTACTAGTCAGTCACTTCCTTTGCAAGGGTTAAATCTTGACCACTCATGGGCTGTACACGTAGCTTGAGTAGCGAATATATATGAGGAGCAAAATCAAAGTTCCCATCACTGCTAAAACTATTTCTAGTTTCTTCCAATTCATTGAGCATAACAAATGGCCAACTCAACTGTTGCTGCTGTTGAACGAAAGAAAAAAATATTTTAAAAATGGCAAAATTGTCTGCTGACACATGATCTAAAACCAAACAGAGAACAGAGTAACACTTTACTCTTACAAAGAACATTATTACAAGGAATATTTCAAGGAAGGTCACAACACAACCAAGAGGCCCACCTCGCAGTTGCATGTGCGGTTCCATGATTGAATTAACTTTTTGTATGTCCATCGTGACATACCATTAATTGTGGAAAAGCTTCTCCTCCGCCACTCAGATGTTTTTCTGTAACAGCCAATTTTGTTGAGTCATTGATGTCAAAGGATTGAACCCAACAGATTTGTGCAATGGAACTTTTCCTCTCTTTCCTCACTCTGCACCCCTCAAATCTGCTCTGGAGGATTGGGGGGGGGAGAAACCCAGAGCAGATTGTGTGGGGCACACGAGGAGAGGGAGGGAACATTCCGTTGTGTGAGCAAAAGTCATTCTATTCATGCAATTACTTCGCTGGATACAGCCCAAAGTCTTTTCACTGAAGTCATCTTAATATTTAATTAATATGGTAAAAATATTAATTTAGATCCGCATACCACAAAACGTACGCACCATTAATAGTTTGTAGCAGAGGGAATTTCAGCAGGTGCAGCTTGTCCTGATGAGGTGAGAAAAAAACTGCATTTGTTGAAATTCCTTCTTTGCAGAACAGATATTCCTGAAGTTCCTTGGCTAGAAGCCATCACTCTTAAACAGGTTTGGAAAGTAGTTTCAGTGTGTAGTACAGACATGGTCATATATGAAGGCACCTGCTCAGAGAAATGGTGATCCACATTAGTGTTTTCATCTTCATTACAAGCTGTCAGACCCTGAATACTACATTCAGAAAAAAAGGTGAAGTGAGGGGTAATAATCCAGGGCTGGCACATGAAAGAAGGAGAGGGAGGCCCTACTGAGAATCATTCCCAAACCCCGAAGCAGGAGTGGGCAATCATAATGTCATGTCATCATTTGAAGTGGAGCCATTTTATTTTATTTTATTTACTTTGCTGGAAATGTGAAGGTTTTTGTTAGCCTAATAAATTCACCATAACACGATGTGCTCAGAAGCACATGACAGGCCAATATTATATATGGACTACAATGGCAGGAAATAATTCTTGGGCGCAATTAATTTTGACATGAAAATTATTACCTGTCATGGTGTGCAGGACATCTTCATTTAATCAGAGCATCCCCGAGCAAGATTCATTGGACGATTGAGGCCAGGATTCTGCTGCCACAAACAATGTGGCAAGATTTTAGCTATTATTCCAGTGGGAACAGGATCTGGCCCCTTAAATATTTTCACCAGCATAATATTGTGGCATGAAATGAAATGTTTTCAACTGTGCTCTCTAATCTGTAAATCAGATTACATGAAAGAGGTTGGAGCAACATATCTCTTCTGTCTACATAAATGCTAGTTCCCAACATTCCATCCAATTCTTCCAATATTATATAGCCACAAGAGTGGCTGTACGCTATAACCAGCATGGATTTTTCGCATTCACAGTGTTAAATTGAAAATACCCCCATACCATTCTGCTGCTCCCCATAAGCTTATTTCAAAACAAACCTTACAAAACCTATAATCCTGAACTCAGAAACACTTGCTTAACAACCCTCTAAATTTTCATGAAGATACACAAAACAGAGAGAATCAAGAGTCCAAAGTGTAGAGAGAAAAACCAGGCCCCTTTTGGACTTGTTTCTGTCAGAGTTCTCATAATTTCTTTAAATTAATTAAAAATCAGCCACGTTCACAGAGTACTTGTAATCCTATTACTGACCTTGCCCCGTACTCTGACCTTCATCTTCTGCAGTTCAAAAGTTTAAAAAATGCCTAACTGATTTTTAATTAATTTAACAAATTTAACATTGAAGTCAATGATAAACCTAGGCATACACAGTAAGAACCCAACTGTCAGTGTTTTAAAAGCCACACTCACAGCTGCTGGGCTTGCCTAATCGGGGCCACAGCCACACCAGACCTTTATTTCACTTTAAACAGTCATGGCTTCCCCCAAAGCATCCTGGGAAGTGTAGTTTGTGAAGGGTACTGAGGGGAGACTCCTATTCCCCTGACAGAGTTCCAGTGGCCAGAGTGGTTTAACAGTCAGCCTCTCTGATTGAAGCTCTGATTGAACAGGGCATCTCCTAGCAACTCTCAGCACCCTTCACTAACTACACTTCCCAGGATTCTTTGGGAGAAGCCATGACTGCTAAAGTGAAATAACAGTCTGGTGTGGATGTATCCAGAGACAGCTTTGGTTTAAATTTGGTTGGGAGGCTACATGTGCCTGCTGTAGAATAAATAGGCGGGAGGAACCCTGAAAAAGAATGATACTGTTCACAGTGTTTTCCTTTTGGAAAGGAAAGGAGCTTCTCCTCTGCCCAGTGCCCACCCACCCAATCTCCTCCCCCTCCCCTCCCCAGGTCAGTTTCACCTATCCTAAGCATGATTGCACAGGAGTAAATCCCATTGAACTAAAAAAGCATGTAAATGAATAAACCTGCCCTCCCCTCCTTCTCCTCCTATCCCCTCCCTCTTGCCCCTTCCCCTTCCCCCTCCCCTAACCCTTCCTTCCCCTCCTTCCTCTCTGCTCTCCCGCCAGTTCCTCCTTCCCTCTCCTATTCCCTCCCCCCTCCTCCCAGGTGTTCCTTTTTACCTATCCTAATCATGATTGCACAGGAGTAAATTCCACTGAACTCAATAATCATGCAAATGATCAGACCTGGCTTTCCCCTCCATGCCCTCTCCTCTCCTTTCCTCCTCCCCTCTTCCTGCTCCCCTGGTGCATTCCCTATAGCTGCCCAATTTCCCTGCTTTTTAAAGTTTGATAGAAATATCTGTTGCCTATAGGTACATTCTTAAACCACAAGGTTTTATTTTGTCTGTTAGTGAATTCCATTGTAGTTGAGTATGCCCATGGCATAGATCTCACTTAGGTGGAGAATCTGTGTCTTGGTGTATCACTTCTGATTACATGGGGTGGTCCTCATGGTGGAATGCTGTTCTACACAGAATGAAATTATCTGCAAAAAGAAAATTGGTATGTCTTGGAAAAGGCTAGGATGGAGTCCCCTTCCTCAACATGCTAATTTTGTCTGGAGGAATTATCTTGTATGGAGGAGCATTCCATTGTGTGAACACCCCCACCCCCAGACTAAAGTGGTACAACCAACACACAGATTTATCACCTCACGAGGTACTAGGCTCAATAAAGAAATCACTCGCTGAGCCCCATTACATGCCACTGGGTTAGGTAAACAGACTGTAATCACAGTTACAGTTGAGAGCGGGCAAACTTGCTTCTCACAATTAAGGATGGGGAAAAATTCTGTTCAGTTCACATTTGAAGGCGAACCTACCTAATTTGCACATTCTGAAACAATATGTGAACTGAAACACAGCTATCCTTCTAAAGGTGCACTTCTCCAGATTTTGTAGTGTAGTTCTCCAGATAAATAGTGTGTACAAAAATACATATACTAGGGTAAAGTCTGCATATAAATGCATATATTAGTGAAAACAACATGCAAGAATGCTTTATATTAGGGAATGAGGTCAAATTTGCACTAAAATGCTGATGAATGTTCACAAGGACTTCTTTTTAAATTGCAAATTGGTGTGGAAATGTGGAGAACTGAAGACTGGAAAAATGAGAAACTGAGTGAAACTGAACTTGACAGATGTATCCTTACTCACAATACCCAGGATCACCAGAGTCAGAGCTAACCAACGCTCCAGTGGTGTCCTTGGATGCATGCCTGTTATTTTCTGGCTTACAAGTGAATGGCTGTCATTTACACAGATGGGAAAAGGCAAACTAGGGAGAACATAATAGGCATGGGCAGTCTTGCTCATCACCATCTCCTGCTTGTGTATTACCTGTCATGTCTGTTGTGAGGAGAAAATGCAATGATCGTTATATGTGCCACCTTCAGCTTCTTGGATAAAAGGCTGGATATAAACATGACAAAAATGTTGGTCAGAAAAGATGTTGAGGTGTGATAAACAGTGTCTCAGAAAGATAATAGTCTCACCAATTACAGTATTCAATGTTGCTTTTTGTTTTTATATGTTAGTTTATTTCTTTGTAATATGTTCCTTGCGCCTAATTCTATTTTTTACTTAATTTATTATATCTATATTCTTAAGTTGATATGTTTCTTATGTATTTATATATATAATACTTAACTTTATTTTTCTAACTTCTGATATTTGTTGGCTTCCCCCCCAATAAACTAACTTTTAAAAGCAATAAAGAAAAAGAAAAGAAAAGGTGTTTATGTTTTGATCTTCATACTGCACACAACCTAGACCAGCCTTCCCCAAGCATTTATCCCCATATTTTATTAGACTACAACTACCATCATTCTTGAGCACCGGCTAAGCTGGATGGGAATGATGGGAATTGGAGGGGGGGGGGAAAGAACCATCTGCGGGACCAAGACTGGGGAAAGCTGCTCTAGACCCTCTGATTAGGCAAAACTCTAGACTTAGCCATTTATGCTTGGACATGAGTTTGTCTGAGTTTGGAGTGACTATGCTTAAGGCTGCAGCCTTCATCAGTTCTTTGAACTTTTTCTAGTTCTGCAGTCTGCCCACCCAATTTTTGTGCCTGGGGTGGAAAATCCAAATGATATCCTACTTGTATTAGGGTTGCCAGGTTCTTGGCCTGAGACTGATCCTGTATCTTTAGGAGAAGAGAAAGTCAGCCAAGTGCAGGTGTTCTTGCAACTCTGTAATGGGAAAAGCCACAAGGTGGAATTCTCCCTTCCCCCTGCACAACTTTTAAAGATACAGAAGACCTCTTGGAGTCCGGGCCTGGTAACCAAAAGGTCTTTTGTATCTTTAAAAGTTGTGCAGGGGGAAGGGAGAATTCCACCTTGTGGTTTTTCCCATTACAGGGTTGCAAGAACACCTGCACTTTCTCTTCTAAAGATACAGGATCAGTCTCAGGCCATGGACCTGGCAATCCTAGTGTTTGTTATGGAGGGAATCAAAGCCCCTGAAGCAAATTTCAAGTTTGAGTCATCTATGTTAAATATTTTCCAAAGTGATACTATGAAAACCATTTAACATATATGTTGGGACAAATACCTCTTTAATTAGGAACTGAAAAAGTTACAAAAGAGTGCAGTTTTCTTAACCGGGCAATAAGAATTTTAAACATTGGTGGCAGGAGCCAGCTCCACAGCTGTCAGCAGGATGGATTCGCCAAGGGGTCCTTACAATGCGGGCAGAGCTGAAGAATGCACACAGCTGAAGAACAAAATGAGAGCTGGCTGCATTTCCTGGGGGAGACCCAAGCCATGTGAGAGGAAGCAGGTAACGGGAATACCTTTGGGAAGAGGGAAGCCAGAAAGGTGGAGGCTGAGGAGTGGAGATAGAGCAAGAGGAAGAGACTGGGGAAGAAAAGCAGGCCATTGGAGACAGGGACAGAGGGGAAAGTGGTGGGAAGCTGTACTTCAGAGGGGGAGGAACAGAAGTAGCAAGAGTTCGTGAGGAAGGTCTAGGGACCGGGAAACCTCCAGTGGAAGGCTTCAGGGAGTTGAGAAGGGATTCCAGAAGGAAGCTAGGCAGAAGGAAGGAGGACTTCACCTGAGGTAACAAATCATACAGATGGGATCAGCGATGATAGGAGCACTCAGGCTTGTGAGAATATGGGGCTCGCAGGTAGTCTCTAAAGTAAGAGACATCCTGGGGTTCACTGATTATCCTTGGGACTGATAGAGGTGGTAGAGCCAAAAATTGGGGTTCACTGTGATTGTGGGGCTGGAGTGACATTGAAAAATCTCAGAAGAACCAATGAAGACCCTCTGTCCTTTTAGTTCAGAATGATTCCTAATCATTAAAACATTGACTGTGCTACTGAGAAGTAAAGAGCATGATTACCGCAGTGGTGCCTGCCAAGATCCTATCTTACCAGGGGGATGTGCAACTCCATAGCCAGCAGACGGATCAAGTTACAACACAATTAAAGCTTACCATATAGAACAGAGTGGACTGTGTTTCAGCACTGTTAATCCCACTGAAACCCCATTAAGAGAACATAAAATATTAAACGAGCATGAGATTGGCTTGGAGCCGTGGTTCTGAAATAGTGGGGCAGGCATCCCTCAAGAAGTACAAGCAGTTCCTAGGGGAACAGGCTCGCCTTTAACCTCAGTAGTAGCACAAGGCCCATTGATACATTCAGATAAATCACATGGTACAAAGATCCTGAATCTCCCCTTTCAACAGTGTAGCTGAGGGATTGTGTGTTTGTGTCAGACCACCTGCGTTAAAAATGTCTCTGCCTACGGAAAGCTGTTATGTCAGAGAGAGGATTCTAGTCTCTGAGTGTTTGGAGTAGCCCAGGGATGGGGAACCTGTGGCCCTCCAGATGTTTTTGGACTCCAGCTCCCATCAGTCCCAGTCAGCTTGGCCAATGGCCAGGGACGATGGGAGTTGTAGTCCAACAGCATCTGAAAGGCCACAGGTTCCTCACCTCTTCTACAGCTTGCCTTCAACTGTGGGTTTCATGAAGCATGAACTTTATAGAATTTTCCTTTCTTCCAAGACCCACTTGTAATAATAATAGCTTAACCTTCCTGATGTGCTAATTTTCTGTATAAAGGGGAACTGCATGTTTGGCTCTTTTGCAGTCTGAAACAGGACAGTTCCAGGAACTCTGCATCATTCTGGGCCATGTGTATGGGTAGATCAGCTCTCAGGTGAGCTCAAAAACCTGAGGGGAGGTGGTAGTGGGTACCTCGGCCGTCCATTATGATGAGTTGATTGGGAATGCTGGGATCAGCCCATAGACTAAGCTACCTGACAAAAAAAATGAGGGGGAATTATAGGGGGAGGAAGGAAAAATCTTCTAGGATTATTTAAATATCTCCAAGTCAGATGTTTAAAGCAACAACAACAACCTGAAGATAAGAAGAGATTTGTGGGTCATGGAATTGCCCTGGTTTCTTATGTTTGTTAAATTCATATCCTGTCTTTCCACCGAGAGGGCTAATGATTCAAATACAATAAAACAGCAAAAAATACAATTTAAAAAATATATATAACAAAGGCAGATAAAAATAAGCAGTTAACCCATTTCTTTTGTATTTTCTCCTATTTTTCTATAACCATATTGTATCTATTTTTATTTTTCTAATAATCATCATCATAATTTAAAACCACAATTTCAACATATTTATATCATGGCTTGGGTTAAATGCTCCTCCACTCTTCTTAACTGGGGCTGGTGAGCATTATTGTTGCGGAGAAGCAACTCTGCCACTGCAGATGGAATCCGCAACTAGCCTTTCCCAAAGAGACAGACAGGCATTTCTCTAACATCTCAGATGACTCAATGCTGTCACCCTAAAGCCACAGAACAGTAGGAAATACCAGTGTTGTCGCTCAGAATGAGAAACCTTCATCTCGTTTTGACAGCTTAGCAAATAAGTGTCCTCAAAGCAGGCTTCACCTCTGGCTGTGAGGATAGCTACTGCACATTCATAGTGGCAACAGTTCTAAAATCTAACTATTTGTATGGCTGTAAGAACATAAGAAAAGCCTGCTGGTTCAGGCCAGAGGCCCATCTAGTCCAGCATCCAGGTCTCACAGTGGCCAACTAGCAAGCAGGACCACAGTGCCACAGCACTCTTGGGATTCCCAGCAAGTGGCATTTACAGCAAATTGCCTCTGACAGTACAATAATCCCTGTCCCCACTTTCTACGCTATTGTCTCCCGGGTTGGGAACTAAGCAACTGTACCTGCCTAGCAGAACTTTTGACTTTTTCTTTGAACAGCTGCTTCACTTGTGCCATACTAAAAACTTCTTTTGAAAGTTACGGTTTACTGTGCAGCATGGTGGTGGGCTGCTACTCGACAAAAACAAGTCTAAGTTCCTTGTGGGTTTACATAACTAGTTTTGGATTCTGACCAGGGATATCAGGTGTTTTTCTCCGTTTCCTGTAATATTTACATTTGTGTGTGGTCTGCACCCTTTCTCTTGTATGGGACAAAGAAAAGATTCGGAATACAGGGTGGGGTTGAGGCACCTTTCCCTATTATAAACCCTTCTCTTGTCTGGTTCAAGTCATTGGGAGTAATATAGTAATTGGAGGTAACATTGATGTGTATAGGACGAGGGGAAAGGATTTTGTGGCCACATCAAGATTTCTGTTGGCCGTACATGGCCAGTGTGCCTTCATTTGAGAAACTATGACCACTATGGACGTGTTTCATACAAGAAAGGTGCACCATGCTTTGGGACAGATCACCTATGCTTTAATGCACTAGTTTTCATTCTTGTTATGGAGAATTTAGTGTTCATTGAAGATTGTCAGGAGGTATTTCCGAATGGGAAGAACAGTAATTTTGGGGATGGGGGAGAAATTCAGTTTCATTTGCACTTAAAGGCAAACCTACCTAATTTGCATTGTCCAAAACAGTATGTGAACTGAAACCCAGCAGTCCTTCACAATTTACACTTCTTTGCATTTTGCAACGCAGCTCTCCAGAAAAGTGTACAAAAATGCATATACAAAGGTAAAATGTGAATAAAAATGCATATATTAGCATACAAAATTGTATTATATTAGGGAACATGTTTTGCAAAACATTAGGAGAAATTTGAATGAAAAAGCGAATGGATTTTCACGCATACTTTTTAAATTGCAAACTGATGTAGAAATGTGGAGAACTGAACTTGAGACTGGAAAAATATGTATGTGAAGTTGAAAGATTTGTGCATCCTTATTCACTCATCATTACTGATCCCTCTCATAGGGAATGTTGTGTGTGTTTTAGATGACACTCTTATGTCAGTGCCGCATATTTGCTCTGTGTTCCATGGGAATATCTCAGAATGCCCAGCAATACCCTGATACGGTGGCAGACACAGCAAGTGAGATGATGTGGAAAGGGTTCCATGAAAGCAGGAAGTTTTGCAAACCACTGCTCTCCTGAAACCCTTAGCAAGGATCACTTTCGTTTTCATTTGGAACATTAATATAGTTTAGAGGAAAAGAGTCAACTTTTATATCCATTAGCATCACAGAACTTCCTAGAGAAAAACAGAGAGGGCGAGCACACCCAGACTGTCGTTAGTTCCAAGTGGGGTTCAATCACATATTGGCAAACTCAGGTTACAAAATGAAATTTGATTTGGCACTCTTGTGCAATAGTCCTGCTCCCTCCCCTGACTTTTTGCCATATGGAAGGTGGTTGGAATGTATTGGAAAGTATGGCATAACACTTGATGCAATATTGTATGGCTTCCCCACAAAAAAAAAATCAGAATGAATGCTCAATAAATAGCTAACCTCCCTCCAAACTTTATCTAAACAAATCAGGATGAATGTGCAATAAAAAGATCATCTGGAAGCAACCAGAGATGGAGGAATGCATATTACAACTGTTTTGTTGATGCCATCATCAAACCAAAAGAACTGGGAATAAATTATGCCTTGTCCTTACCCTGCATTGCAGAAGTCAAAGCTTGTAGAAGTCTGCATCAGTGTACCTGCTGTCATCTCTCCTTCTGGGAAGCTGTTAAAAGTGCAGTTGTGGAGAAGCCCTGTCCTCTTTTTTCATCTGACCACCTTCCCATACACAGTGCTAGCCAAAGCTGGAAAGGAATGCAACTCTGTATGTGTGCCTATGTGTGTAGTGAAGGATATTAGTGAGGTCAATTTCACATGCTGTGATTTCCCAGAGATGAAGGGGTAATAAAGATTTCTAAGTATTAATAGTTATTGAGGTCTGGGTTCACATACATGGCAGATGAAATAAGAAAACTGTTCCTGGATTGTACCATTATAGACTGTAGGAGAGTGATGGCATGTTTGAATGTTCCTCTCTATAAAAACTGCTTCCTAGAAAACAAGATGCCAAGGAAAAGTGTTTGACTTAGATTTCTGATATGCTATTTTTCCTGATGAAGGAATATTTTTCTTGATGAAGCATTTAGCCATATGATTTCTCCTACCTGCAGTCTGAACTGCTACAGTTCAGAAAGTTTTACAATTTCATATGGTGTGTGTTCATGCGTGCATGCACATGTGAACTAGGCCTAAACCCGTATTAAAATACTGACCACATACAGCCCAATCTTCAGAATTCTTACTTGAAAGTAAGCCCTACTGACTTCAGCTGAACTCCCAAGAAAGTGTGGATCATAGCCTTAGGTGTAATTAGAGTTAGAATTACATTTTACATTTACAAATTCTACAGTTAGGATTCTGGGCTTAAGTTCTCATGTGGTACTAGACTTTAGTTCCCATTAATACTTTGGCTCCAAATATCTTAACTCCCCCCCCCCAATCTCACTTTATCCCATCCTTTTATTATTTCTTTGTGCTCAAAATTCTGTGCACTTTTTATAATACTTTCTTATTTTTGTCAAGATGTTTCCCTGCTCTGTAATGGTCTTTCCAACTGTTCATAAACATTTACCCTGGCTTTTGATGCCTGAGATGAGATTTTTAAGACCTACGCTATTTTTTCTGATGTAATTTTAAGTGGTTTTAACTGTTTTTAATGATGTATTTTAAAACTGTTGTGACCCCCCCCCCCAGGACCTTTGGGTGAAGGGCGGGCAATTCTCCTTCTCCTCCTCCTTTGATTGAGTGGAATGTAAGCTTGAATTGTAAGAACTAATCCATAGGAGCCTAAATTAGGTTCACAACAAATCATTTTAGAATTCATTCTTGCCTTGTTTCTACGACAACCAGGGGGATGTCATAACTAGCAACAAAGTGTCATTAACTGGAATCAATGAGCCGTTCTCACTGTTTTTGAATCTAGTGCCTTCTTCTTTCAAAGCTAAATGCAATACACAAATCCAGACTCCAGTTCACTTCCAACTATCCAAAGAGATTCTAAATCCAAAAAGGCTCTAAATAGCTGAGCTCTTTTGGCCATAATGCATTGGTATGTAATCTCAGGGTTCTTGTTAGGATCTCAACATCATAATATTTGGTTGCCCATCTCCATCTGGATGATCTTTAACCTTGCCTTCCCAATATGATCACCTCCTTCAATCCATGTTCTACGTACAGATGTAGAGATGTCTCCAATGTAATTATTGTGTTTTAGTGAAGGTGTGCCAGGGCTGGTGATAGGGGCATTCTAGGCTGGAGATGTGTCTCTGGATTGCCCAGGGACATAACATGTAGTAGCAAAGGATTCTTTGGGAGACGCTGTTTTGTTGTAACCCAAATGTCTTGGGTTGCCATCTAGTCAAAATTTAAGAGGCCTATCTAGAATTTTTCTCTCTTAGCGGATACCAGAATTGGAGGATGCACAACTAGGAAGTGGTGTTGGGGATCAAGTGGCATTGTTGCTATTGCCGCACAATACACATGAATCATAATGGAAAACACATTTACACAAAGATACCACATGGAGTAGTACATGCTGTGCATATATACCATCTGTGAGACACTATGATACTATGTGGAGTTCTGGCTCCTTTAAAAGAGGCTCATGAAGGTGCCTGCTGTTATTTGCAGGAGACATTTGCCAAGGAAGCATATGGGTGCATGTTAGGGTTGCCAGGTTCATGGCCTGAGACTGATCCTGTATCTTTAGGAGAAGAGAAAGTCAGCCAAGTGCAGGTGTTCTTGCAACACTGTAATGAGAAAAACCACAAGGTGGAATTCTCCCTTCCCCCTGCACAACTTTTAAAGATACAGAAGACCTCTTGGTTGCCAGGCCCAACGAACAGGGTCGTTGTTCATCCATCAGGGTGACCAAGGCCGATTCAGTCCCATAACCAGGCCTGAACCCAGACTGGGATGGGTCAAGATAATCTGTTTCATCCAAGAGTACTTGCAGTTGCTACGCCACAACCCTGTCAATCACCTTTCCTAAGAAGGGGGTATTTGCAATCGGTTGGTAGTTGTCACAAACCAATGGGTCCAGGGTGGGCTTTTTCAGGAGTGGTCGAATCACTGCCTCTTTCAAGGTGACTGGAACCACTCCCTGTCACAATGATGCGTTGACCACATCCTGGATCCACGTGGTCAGACCCCCTCGGCAAGCTTTAATAAGCCAAGAAGGGCAAGGGTCGAGAGGACACATTGCTGGCCATATCATCGCAAGCACCTTGTCCACGTCAGCAGGCTGCATCAACTGAAACCGTTCCCAAGACGTTGCAGCAGACGTTGCACTGGACTCCTCATTGGGGACTACAGTAGATGTGGATGGGGCATCAAGACTGCTACGGAGGTGAGCAACTTTACCCTCAAAGTGCCTTGCAAACAATTCACAGTGGGCCTCCAAACGGTCTAAGACTCCATTTCCTGGAGTTGATGTCAACAGACCCCTGACAATACGGAAAAGCTCCACCAGACGGCTACTTGAGGATGCGACGGAGGCAGAGAAGTGGGCCTTCTTTGCTGCCCTCACCGCCACACAATAGGCACAGTTATGATGTTTTACTCGTTCCCAATCAGCCTCACAGCACATCTTTCGCCACTTGTGCTCTAGCCGTCGTCCAGCCTGTTTCATTGCCCTTAGCTCACTGGTGTACCAAGGTGCAAGCCAGGCTCCACAGTGCCAGAGAGGGCACTCGGGGGCAACCGTGTCGGGAACCTGAAGCGCCTCGCTGTTCCACAGCGTGACAAGGGCTTCAGCAGGGTCACCTGCTCTATCTACTGGGAACTCCCCCAGGGCATTCAGGAATCCAGTTTTAGAAAGTCTGAATTAGGTAGAATCCCCTTTAAATGTGAACTGACTTAAACTTCTCCCCCATTCCTAGCCTGAGGCCACCCTGTTGCGTAGAGAAATACAGAGGTGAGAGCAGCAGTCAGCAGGAGATGGGCCCTCGCAATAGGTAGCGAGCCATGAAAAAGGGATCCTTGTTATTTGGAGATCTCTCTTCCTTGACTTTTAACTAACTTCAGTTTGTTCTTTGATTCTAAACAAATCTGAGATTGAAATGCAGTAACACCTTATTATCTGAGCGTGTCAAAATGCTAAGAGTGATCTATTGCTTTTGTTCCAACAATGTGAATTAATTTCCATGGCAGCTGCAGCCCTATTCATTGATACTGGCTTTTGTCTTGAGTACCCATCCAAAGCGAGCACTAACTCCTATAAAAAAGTACTTTTTTAAAGGCAGAGCTGACAGCTTCTTAATTGGAGCAGGGCCAGCTTGGGTCTCTCTAATAGATGTTAAGATGCAGGGCCCTTATATTCCGTCATCAATCTCCACAGAAATGGTGAAATTAGTTTGACTTTTAAGTGACCTACAGCATAGAAGCTGGTAATTCCTGCATCGTGCAACACTTGTATGTTAAAAGCAATGCTCCTTTCTCATCAGTGCTGTATTATGGGGTGGAGGCTGAGTTTCTGCCCATTAAATCCTGCCCTCCAGTCATCAGCTGCAGACTTGGCATCTCTCAGGGCAAGAGGAGTGTCCATCTGTGAAAGGGGAAACATAATTCCTGCCTCTTATGTCACTGCTAAGGTTAAAAGGAGTCCTTTGATTTCCAAATGAACTATGCCAGTCAGTTTGCATCAGTGACAAGTTCTGGGTCTCTTTCTAACAGCCCAAACAAGCAGAAAAAGATAAACTGCAGTATCCTTTTCTAGGGTGCAGAAAACACAGAAGTGATGATGTCAAGCGGTAAGGTCCAACATGAGGAAACGGCACTGAGCTGGCCCACCAGAAAAGGGATGGATGGGAGCTGAAATAATGATATAGAGATATAGAGCAAAAGGCTTCAAGCGCAGTTTCAGGATAATGCTTTGCAATTAGAGGTTGGCTGTTAGAGGAAACAACAACTTGGGATGGACTGACATGTTCCTTTGCCAAAAGTGAGTTCCCAGGCCTATGTTTGCCAAGGTAACGTAAAAAGTGGGGACACAGTGGGCTTCTGTTGGAGGAAATTAGGGGAACAGAGGGTAGAGTGCTTAATTCTTCCCACTACCACCAATTCTCCCCTGCAAATTCTTAGGCTCTTTCTCAGTCCAGCTTTACAGGCCATCCAGGGGTGGGTGGGGGTGGAACTTGAACAGACATTTACAGGATAGAACTGGGTAAGGGAAAGTTAAACACCTCTCCCTGCTGCCTGTTCTCCCCTTCATTTCCACCCTCTCACATACACACACAGTAGGGATGGACAAATATCTCAGTTTTGGTTTCTCTCAGTTTCTGATTTTTCCAAGCTTAACTGCAGTTCTGTATCAAGTTGCTAAAAAAAAACCCTGAAAGTCCTCATAAAAATTTGACAGCATATTATTTTAAATTTCACCTAATATACAAATATTTGTATGCAGTTTTGCCTAATAGACACATTTTAAAGCATTTTTCAAAGCATTTTAAAGCAAATTTAATGCATTTTGTATAATTTCACAAATTTCATTTTTTAATGCATATTTCCCCTGAATATACACATTTTTTGGTTGGAGATCTGCATTATAAACATTCAGAGAAGTGTGAACATCAAAGGATAGCTGCATTTTGATTTGCCAATTATTTCCAGAAGTTTGAATTAAGTAACTGAATTTCTCCGCCATCCCTACCAACCCACCCTCAGGCACATTTTACCTTGCAAGGACAACAATTATTTGGGAATTTCTTGTTGTTCATTTGTTTGTTTTGTGGTAATGTGCATAGTTCCATCCTTGATTATGATTGTTGTTGTTATGTGCCTCGACTACAACATATGGCGACCCTTTGAATCAGCGACCTCCAATAGCATCTGTCATGAACTTGTTCAGATCTTGTAAGTTCAGGTCTGTGGCTTCCTTTATGGAATCAATCCATCTCTTGCTTGGCCTTCCTCCTTTTCTACTCCCTTCTGTTTTCCCCAGCATTATTGTCTTTTCTAGTGAATCATGTCTTCTGATGATGTGTCCAAAGTATGATAACCTCAGTTTGATCATTTTAGCTTCTAGTGAGAGTTCTGGTTTAATTTGTTCTAACACCCAATTACCGGCTTAATAAGTGCTACAAACATAATTTCATGTTGCCTCTGAACTTCTTGGATGCTCTCTACAAACTGAGAATGTCAGTGTGTTGAAGTGGGACCTTTTACCACCCATTCTTGGCCCCTCCAAAACAACAACAAAACCCTGAACTTGCCACACTCTCTGGAGATGGCTTTCCTTATGATTTGTAGACTGTTGTCCTGCAGTGCATTGTGCATCACAATGAGCCATTCCTAGCAGCAGGAAGGTGAATATCTGTCTGGACAAAGGACAGTAACCATTAGGTTAGGCCTCATTAACTATCTCTCCCTGCCACTCATTTGCAGGTGTAACTAATAACCGGGGCCAGCCTGATACACTTTGCTGTCTGAGCAAGGCCCACTCCTATTCTGCACACACGTGTCGACCAGACTGACAGTTGAGTCTTGCTTCAATTACGGTGATGGGAAAGCATCCTCCACTGTATCTGACGGAGACCAGGCAGGTAGAACACACAGGTCTGTCCTCCACTCTGTCTACTGGTGGTAGTGGTGGGGGTGGCCTGATGACTGCTTTAGCCATGAGTGTTGAGATATGGGTGCTAGCAATTGTAGCAGGATGAAAAAGAGGTGTCTCTTTCATTGGGTTCTCTGAGCCCAGGATGTGTAGGCTATGAATTCAAGAGAGTAGCCATGGGACAACTGCATGTATTTTTGCTAACTCCCAGACTGCACAATTTTTACTTCTGTGGATATATGGTAATTGGGAGGCTGCTGCCAGCCGGTATTAATGGCAGAGATCCAGCCTCCTGTGAAGGTATTGACAATGAAAGACACAAAGCTACAACGTTAAGATCTATGGCTGACAGTCTGGCTGTCTTGCATGCATGTACGTGGAGTTTTGGCAAGGACAGCTGGGATGAAACTTAGGTGGAGTGACAGTCTGAGTTCTCTGAAATGAAAAACTTTAGAAGATCTAGTGAACAACCCTTTTATAATGTACAAGGCAGCATTTTTCTTTGATTGTATTCCAACTTCTTTTTGTCACAGAATCTCTCATTAGAAATGTACCATGTTGGGTTTGTTTTTTGATGTAATTTTGAAGCATCAACCATTATTCAGATAGACATGTATCTGAAATAGCTTGTTTGCAAATGCTACTATGTATTTGGTCCTTTAGTGCTCAAATTGTTTTGCATATATTATTTCAATAATCCTTACAATAACCCTGCAAGGTAGACCTGCACTATTATCCCTGAGGCTGAGAGACAGCAGGCTGCATAAGGTTACCTAGGAAGGTCATGGCCAAGGAGAGATTTGAAATAATGATTCTCCACTTCACTCTTTTAGCCACTATTTCACCAGTATTTCTCCACTCTTTATTTATTTATTTAATTATAAGATTTCTTACCCACACTTCACAATTATGAAAACAGCTAAAATCATTACAATTATAAAACACCTAAAACCATTCCAAATGGAACGGAAAAATATAAATCCAGCAATAAAGGTGCATCCACAAAATAAAATACCTTAGCCATCAAAGACCAGGGTAGACAGGTATACAGTGGATGTAATACAAGAGAGGATGTATATTACCTAATGAGCAGGAGTTAAAAACTTGCGTAGTTTGATCGCATGAGCCCGTTCCCTGCTGATGAGTGGGGCTAAATCGTGCCTCAATCAGGAAGGGATTTGCATTGCAAGGTTTTTTCCTTCCTTTAAGCAGTGCCTTGCTGACTGCATTGTGACAGGTGGGCGGCCCTGCCCACCTGTCAAGTTTGGCCTATGAGGCTGATCTTGATAAGGATCTGACTTATGAAGCTAAAAAGGTTCCCCACCCTTGCTGTATGGTATGGTATGCTTTATTTATATACTGCTTTTTAGCCCAAAGGTCTCTAAAGCAGTGAACAATATTAATTTTAAAAAATGGACATTGAGCTGATCAGGGCTGTGGAGTCGGTACGCCAAACCTTCGACTCCGACTCCTCTATTTTTCTACTGTCCAACTCCGACTCCAACTCCGACTCCACCCAAAATTGCTTCCAACTCCACAGCCCTGGAAAGGGCTGTAAATATCTTTTTAAATTGGAAGCTCTCATAGGAGCATTTTTATCGCTGCCTGAATATCCGCTTATCTTGGCATCACAGCATTTGTCTTCGTCTGGGTTCTGTGTCATTGTGTCACTGACACACAAAATGTTTTCCATCTTGAGTTATGGTGAAATGCTGAAATACAGCTGACTTCATAGGAAGCTTCTTTGACATTGTGAATTTATATTTTAAAAATTTTGTCAATCAAAATTTATTTTGAAGTTGGAGTCGGTACATTTCTACCGACTCCGACTCCACCCAGAATTGCTTCCGACTCCGACTCCATGACTCCGACTCTGACTCCACAGTGCTGGAGCTGATCATGGTCTCTGTAGGGTGTTGGACCTTTTTGCTAATTAAATTCGGCTTACGGAAGCCCGGTTGCAAGCTGCTTTGCATCCCATTCCTTTAGGGTGGTTTGAAGCCAGACAAATAGGCATGTTTTGTTGAACATATTTATGTGTGCATGGCTCCGCTGGAGGTTTAACGCAGTTTGAAAACTCGGTATGCAAAGTGGCAATCTGAAGGGAGTGATCTCTATGCAATACCACACTTTTGTTTTTAAAAATGAGAGGATATTTGATATCCTACAGGAACTCTGTGACGCAGATCTTGGGATGGAAATCTCACAAGGAACATGGAATGCTATTTGGAGTAAGTCTCCTCTGAAAACAGTTTCTGCCAGGTTGTGAAAAACGATGTTTAAACTGATTTGTAGGTGGTATTGTATACCTGTCAAATTGCATTGGATTAATGCTTCTCTATCATATGATTGTTGGAGGGGATGTGGGCTGCTGGGGACTTTCTTTTATATGTGGTGGTTGTGTCCTGTGGTCCAAACCTTTTTGCAATGGTGTTTCAGAAGATCTCCTCAATTGTACTTTAGCTCATTCCAATGGACCCACGGCTTGCCTTGATCTCTATATTTCCAGATGAACTTCTAAACCGTACGTATAAAAAACTCAATTTCTTTAGCAGCTGCTCAGATTGAAGTAGCACATCATTGGAAATACTCATCTTCCCTTACAATGGCAGGTTGGTGGGAAAAAGTGGGGGCTTTAGCGTTAGCAAAAACATTAATGAGGGGAATTGGTAATTAAGCGGTATGAAGATGTCTGGTATCCTTTTGTTGTATATGTGGTACAAAAAGATGGAATGATATTGCCACCATTTCTTACAAAGATCATTTACGTTAGACATAATTCCAAAGAGATTCTGGGTAATGGGGTGACTTTGTGCTTATATTTGTTTTTAGTTTCTTACTGTAATCATTGGGAATTGTATTTGTTTTGCATACTGTGAAGTTTTGATGTTGTGCTTGTGTCACTATTATATGAAATTTATTCAGTAAAATGTTTTCTAAAAAAAATAAAAAGATATACAATAACACTACAATGCATGCAATCAATCAACATAGTACAACAAAGATCCCAGAAGCATCTCTGTGGAGAGGGAGTTCTGCAGTTTAGGAGATGCCATAGTAGGGTAAGCCTAAGTTTTTTCATACATGAAAGTATCTTTAAGTTTCTCTCACAACACTTGTGCCTTGTGTGAAAGCTCTTAATGCAGAATAGAAAGCACGTGAATAAAACAAATGTTCTAAAGAAAAGAAGCATTCTTTGTTTACAGGATCTACACAAAGTGTTGCAGCAGACGCCATCTCAGACTTTTCCCCTCCTATGTGTGTGAGAAAAGGGGATGCTTCTTTCCATTTGTACCTGACACCTGCTTTATTTTTTATGAAAAAGACCTGCTGTCCAATTTAATCAAGGACAGCATTTTCTTCAATTGCTCTTGTCCTTTTGACCCTCTGATTTGAAAATGACCATCATCTATATCTGCCTCTTGAATATTTGCATGGTGTGGTGTAGAACACACGGTTGTCACATCATGTGATGGCTTGGCCTATATTCACTACTAAGCAAACTGTGTCAGTAGGATAAGACTTTGTGGTTTGGTTTGGTTTTGAAGTGTACCATAGTTCTCTTAATATGATAACTGAGCCAGCAGACAAATGCGAAAGAGTGTCACTGCGTGACGTTGCCAGTTTTAGACATACAACTGGACAACAGGCTACTGGACTAATCAGTTGCCATTTAATTTATATATAATATAAGCCTTCAAATTTATCTTTGTTGAAAGAAGTGCTGTGCTTCTGCAGGCCTTGGAGCTTTAGGGCTAGATTTCATCCCAGGGTAGTTATGGATTGGGGAATGTCAGTTAGACTGCAGAAGAGAGAGAGAGAGAGATGGGAAGCAGAGCCATTCCATCAACTCTGCAGAGAGTCCAGCTCTGTTGGGTTCCTCCCTCCCTCCGTTGTCTCTTGGCAGCAGCCATTTAATCAAGATTCAGCAAGGGAAGTGAAGCAAAGCAGGGCCATTCTGTCTGCTCTGCTGAGAGATCGGCTCCATTTGGTTTCTGTTCCAGCTGATCAATAAATGAACTTTTTAACAATTGGTGCCTGAATGTTCTTGTTTTCCTCTTTCTAGCTCATCCCTTTTTCCTTTTGTGTTGTGCCTTTTAGATTGTAAGCCTGAGGGCAGAAACTGCCTTGTTTTAATTGGTCTAACATAAGCTGCTCTGGGAGCCTTTTTGACTGAAGAGTAGAGTAAAAATGTTTTAAGCAAACAAACGTCTAAGTAACTTCTCCCATCTCTACCTCTTGGAGGCAAGTCTGCATTCTGAATTGAACTTGATGGAGGAAGCTTGGTCTTCCTGACTCATCAGTTGGTCTCTAGCTACTCATCAATATTTGTGGCTTCCTTCATTATTTAGTATTGGCAGCATATTAGGTCAGAATAGGGCCAGCCTCTAGTGGATTTACAGTCTTCAGTAAGGGGCTCCAAGTTTCTGTGGACTCCCCTGCCCCCCTGCACTAACTTTCTACATGCAGCAACCTTGGACAGCTCCCTTTGCCACTACCTGCTCTTCCTTTGGAATTAGGGTTGCCAGGTGTCTGGGTTTCGCCCAGAGACTCTGGCTTTTGCGGGTCCTCTCCGGGTCTCTGGGTGAGTCACCTTAATCTCCAGACTCTTAGCTTTCATTTAAAAAAAATAAGTTTCTATGTGGTCTGGTTCAAAAGATATAAACCAAAGTGTCAGCCCCCCTGGCAACTTCTGTTAGTACCGGCTGCTGTGAGCCCTGCCCTTTCAGGTTTTTAGCCAACAAGTGAAGTCAGGGTTGTGATTGACAAGATTTGTTGACCCCTGGCAATACCTAAACCTCATCTCAAGTTCTGAGAACAGTTTCTTTTTCCTGCTAGTCTCACATCAGGAATTCAGTAAATATATAGGTTTCAGCAGCATAAAGAGTACTTTCTCTGTACAGGATTGGGACTTGCTTCTGAGTAAACATCCATAGGATTGCACTACAATAGAAGATCACAGCAGGATCTTGGTGGGCATACACAGTAAACAATTTTAGTTATAATTATAATAGAAGTGTGCATGCAGATTTTTTAATTACTTGCAAAAATGGCATATTATACATTTTATCTTTCAAATAATTTTTGAACAGAAGTTTTAGAAAGTGTACATGGTAAAGTGTTATACTTTTCTAATTAAGGAATCAAACAAGTTTAAATTTTACTGGACTGTTGAAGAGGGCAGCTTATTTGTCTTATTCATAACCTGTTTTGAAAACCTTCCCAATATAAAGCTACAGTGCTAATGCCGCATACCTGAGAGTTAACCCCATTGAATTCAATAGGACTCACCTTTGAGTAGACATAGTTAGGATTGTGCTGAAAATCAATGGAACTTTTCAGTGAACATAGAAAAATCTATGTTGTAAATCTTTCTCTCCCCCTCCGATCCTTTTTTTTTTAAGCAGTTAGGCAGGGCTTACTTACATGTCATTGCTTTTATTTGGCAGGAAACTAATGCTTAAAAATGTTCTGCAATAGCCAACTGGTTTTGACAATAAACTATTATATGGAGGGGTATTTTTACATCTCCAGTGTGTGTGCATATGGAACATTTCCAACAACCTTGTGAGGTAGGGTTGGAAATTAAGGCAGCTCACAACAAGAAATAAGCCATTTAAAATCCAATAACCATAAAACAAATATAAAACAGTTGCAAAACAGCTTAAAGTGGCATGGTTCTGAATTTTGGATTGGGTGAGTGAAGTTCCTTATCACTTAATTGCAGTCCTGTGCATGCTTCCTTGTTTGAGTAAGCCTCATTGAATACATTGGGACTTGCTTCTGAGTAAACATTGCATAGGATTGCACTATAAATATCTTTACAGGTTGTGTAAATAATAAACATCTTTGACATTCATACTTGTATAAATATTTCTTCATACTATGTCTTGATATGTATCTGATTTTGCACTATGGTTGTAAATTATTATTTACAAATTATTATTTCCTCTACATTTTAAGTGTGCCCATTTTCCTTGGGATGCTCATGATCCCCCTCTGTTGTTTTTGCCTTGAGGGGCAGATTAGGTTGAGAGATGGTGTGTAATCCATGGTCACTCAGTAAACCTATTTCCATTTTAAAATTTAATTAAAATGATTTATATGCAGGCAAAGTTTATGAAGTAATGCAGATCCACATAATACATTTAAAGCACAACTAACTTGCATTTAAAGCGCATGACTTCCCCCAAAGAATCCTGGGAAGTGTAGTTTCCCCCTCACAGTTATGGTTTCCATTTCCCATGATTCTGTGATGGGATTCATGTGCTTCAAATGCAGAGCTTGGAAGTAATTAGTTACAAGTAATGTATTACTTGTAATTCATTACTTTTTTGAGGAATGAGTGGGTAATTCCTTTACATTTTGATTGTAATAGAACTAGGAGTAATTTTATTTGTTTTGTGGAGTAATTGTAATGTTTCCAGCATTACCTTTGGGGGGTAAGCAGGGGAAGTCTTCTGCTCCTCTGATTTGTGGACGAAAATCATGTGCCTCAAACTGGGCTTCTGTGCAGCGTTGCTCTTCCCTCGTGCTCTGTGGGTGGGTAGGAGGAGGTGGAGAGCAAGACGGGTGGAGTGGAGAAAACAATTGTTTAAAAAAATGGATGGTGTTGGTGAAGAATGGAGTGGAGGGAAAAAGGAGCTGGAGGGCAAGAACATGGATAAAGGAGAAGGAGACAGCAGCAGAATGGAGATAAAGAACTGTGGAGATGAAAGATGACAACGTGTATGTGTGTTTGTGTGTGTGTGAATACTGTGTTTGCACTTGGCACACAAAGTGGCCTCCACCACCCTCTCTAGCTACTGTGCTGCATTTGCAGTATTTTAACTTTTTTACATCTCGGGAAGATGTTTGCTTGAGTGAGTGTCCCTTAGTTGGTGGCAGGGCAGGGTCTGGGAGGTGGTTAAGTGAGAGAGATTATGCTGGCTGGCTGAGTGGGGGGTGGTGTTGCACTTAGTTTGACATGCAAAGATCTGAGTAGTGGCCTCTGTCTCCCTCCCCACCTCCCTTACCAGCGGGAGAGCCCACCGCTGCTATCTTATGGATAAAAAGAATTATTCTACTACCTCTGTATGTGTGTGCTTATTTTTAATGTTGTTTTAGGCTACTTAGATGCACAGCAGCCAAGGCCAGCACCTTGTAGGCGTTTTTTTTAAAGTAACTGAAATGTAATTGTAGTGATCACTTTTGAGAAAAAGCAAAGTAATCCGTTACTTTCAGAGCAATTGTAATTGTAACGGTAATTAACCTGGCTTCAGTTGTCCATGCTCTGGTAACCTCCAAATTAGATTACTGCAATGCACTCTATGTGGGGCTGCCTTTGAAGATGGTTCAGAAACTGCAGCTTGTGCAAAATGCAGTGGCCAGATTGGTAACAGGGACTAGATGGTCTGAACATATAAAACCGATTCTGGCCTGCTTGCATTGGCTGCCTATATGTCTCCGAGCTCGATTCAAGGTGCTGGTTTTGACCTATAAAGCCTTACACGGCTTGGGACCACAATACCTGATGGAATGCCTCTCCTGATATGAACCCACCTGTACACTATGTTCAAGATCAAAGGTCCTCCTCCGGGTGCCTACTCCAAGGGAAGCTCGGAGGACGGCAACAAGGGAGAGGGTCTTCTCAGTGGTCGCCCCCAAATTATGGAATCATCTCCCTGATGAGGTGCGCCTGGTGCCAACACTGTTATCTTTTTGGTGCCAGGTCAAGACTTTCCTCTTCTCCCAGGCATTTTAACATGTGTTTTTAAATTGTTTTTATATTGTTTTGAATTTTAAAATTGTGTGTTAAATTGTTTTTAAAATATGTGTTTTAAATTGTGTATTTGTTTTAATGTTTTTGATTGCTGTAAACCGCCCAGAGAGCTTCGGCTATGGGGTGGTATACAAGTGCAATAAATAAATAAATAAATAAATACTCTTCTGGGGCCATGTAATTGTAACTGTAATGTATTACTTTTAAAAAGTAATCTTCCAAGCTCTGTTCAAATGTATGTTGAATGTGCTTCAAATGCATGGTGTAGCTCTTCCCTGGTATGCTGTGCATTCATTAGGGAACTGAAAAGAACAATTTTAAAAGATACTTTTTTAAACAGGGTTGTAGCTCAGTGGCAGGACACATGCTTTGCATGCAAAGGTCCAAACTTCAATCTCTGGAAGAGACTATTGCCTGGAATCATGGAGAGCCAATGCTAGTTCATATCATCAGTACTGAGCTAGATGGTATCAAATGGCCTGAGTCAGTATAAGGCAGATTCCTTTGTGCCTAAAAGAGGAAAGAGACCCAAGGGCCACAGTGATTCTGAAATTTATTTATGTATTTTATTTACAACATTTATATACCACTTCATTGTAAAAAACCTCAAAGCTGTTTACAGAAGGAATTAAAACAATGAAATTATTGGCACAAACAGTTAAAGACAGGTATTTAAAAACATTCAAAATAATAAAACCAAAATGAGTTAAAAACAGATAAAAAGCAAAATAGCTTCTACATGCCTGGGTAGGCTTGCCTAAACAAAAAATGTTTTTAGCAAGTGCCAAAATGAATACAATGAAGCACCTGCCTAATGTAAATAGTCAGGGAGTTCCAAAGCTTAGGTACTGTCGCACTAAATGATCAATTTCTTACAAGAGCAAACAAGTAATATGTGGAACCTGTAACATGGAAAGCACACCTTGAACTTGGCCTGGTAGCAAATTGGCAACCAGTGCAGATTTCAGAGCAGAGGTATTATGGGCTGATAGGGTCTCACTCATGTCAGCAATCGTGCCACAGCATTCTGCACTAACTGTAGCCCCTGGATCAGGTTGTGCTGCATGGGGATTTCTGTGACCTTGGCTGACTGGCTGCCAGGGTTTTTTTATTTTTGGTTAGGAACCCTGAGTGGTTGTGGGATGCTAAGTTTTCTGTCTTATAGCAATCTTGTTGTGTTTGATATGGTATTGCATTTAGGAAATCATCACTGTATTTTCTTTTCTTTTTCTATTTGCATTTCATTTACTTCTGACCTTATTCCCTTACATCCATAGAAGTGGTTCCATGTAGTCAGATGATGCACCTTGTTATTTGCATGATGGTTTGTTTCTTGCTCAGTACTGTAGTGGTAAAAAAGAATTCACATATTGGGAAGTGTAGCTTCAATTGCTGTTGTTCCCAATCTACTGCTTGTGAAGGTAGACCAAACCACGTATGTTTTCTCTCTGTCAATTATTACTCACTGGAATTGAGTTGGCTATCAAAGTGAGTTTATAGCAGCCCACAGAGTAGGCAGGAAAGTGTAGAAAATCTTTTTGACTTACTTATTTCTCAAACCCCTCTCTGCAGTGAAGGGTCAAGTCTGTAAAGAAGTTTGGAGCAGCCACGTTAAAAGGCAGGCAGGGCATTCTAGGCAGTGGGTTGCCAACCCTGCTTGGATATGAATATCTTTGCAGAGGATCCCTAGTCAAGCCTTACCAACAGCACAATCCTAACAATATATACTCAGAAGTACTTCCTGTTGATTACTATGGGGCTTAGTCCCTTAGTAAGTGTGTTTAGAAATGCAGCCTTCAGGGCATCCATCTTTACTCCTGAATGCTCCCATCTAATATCTCCATAACACTAGGCTTTCTTCTTACAATGGCCTTCTGGTGAGTGGCCTGGCCTGAGGGCACTTAAACCCTTCTTGCCCGAAGCAAGTAGATTAGATTAAATGTACCTTACCCAGGCTCTGTAAACAGGTGAGGAGGAGTGATCCCGTCACTTCAGCTGGACCTGGAAACACCCTCATTTAGCTAAGATTTCTATCTGAATTTCCAATCAGATTTTTTTTATTTGAGTGGTATGCTCCAAGCAACTGTGGTTGATGCTTAATGTATCGTGCTTAATGACATCACTAGGGCCCACCCCATGACATCACTAGGACATGCCCTCATGACATCAGTATGTCACACCCCTGAAATCTCAGGGTTTGGGATGCTTCTGACCTGGCAATCCTAATTGGAACGGCTACCATTTTCTCCTTTCTCTTCCCAACCTGCCTCTTCCAAGCACCAGGTTTACAAGCTGCTATTGCCTACTGCCAGTGTGTCCCCACCAGTATAATAGTGGCAAATGCAGAACTGCAGGGCCCCTTTATGATAGACATGCCACACACCCCTCACAGCCATGCACCTCTATAACCTTCTAAGATTGCGCAATCATATGAGCTTTACCTAAGCCTCTTTCACCTACATTACAGTAGTTCAGAGGGTTCACCGCTACCAGTGAGGCCCTTAGTGCATTACAATGAGGATTGCAAAGCACTTTGAATGTTTTCCATAGTTTATTTATTTATTAAAAGCATTTTTATACAGCTTTACATTTTAGAAAATTTCAAAGTGGTGCATAGACAGTAGTAAAATATATCATAAACAATAAAAACACAAAACAACAATATAAAAATCCAATATAACAACAGTACAGGCCTAGAGATGTGATGGCTTTTGTGCAGATTTTGTGATCCATTTTGAAATGCTTTGCAGTACTCTGTACACACATTTGCACTGGTTTTGCTAGTTTGTCTCTGATTAACAAAATTTAAATGTTCATTTGTTTCTCGCTCCACACATCTCCCCTTTCTCCTTTCACTAGAAAGAGCCCGGGATTATCTGCACAAGACAGGAAGGTTCATTGTCATTGGTGGAATTGTCTCACCCGTACATGACTCCTATGGGAAGCAGGTGGGTAAGCCCCTTTGTTCTCATCAATATTTGTGATGCTGTCATTAAAATCCATTTAGGATGAAAACTGGTGACACCTAGAACTGGCTCCTAAGGTTTCTAGTTGAATAAGCATCATGGGTGTTGCTGAGACTTTCTGTTTCACTTGCCACCTTTTTTCTCTCATAACAATGGTGGGACAGGCAGAAATTCTCAACAGGTGCTATCAAGATGCAGCAGTGAGAGGCTGCACCTGTTGAACACCTGCCTGTCATGCAGCTATTAAAGGTACAAATTCTCTGTGAGGTAAAAATTATGCCATCTTTGCTCCGAAGAGATGTTGTGCTAAGGCTGTGTCTGAAGAGAGTAGGAATGAGCTCGTCACCACAGCTGATATTGGAACCCCATAGAGTGTGACTGAGTGAAGGTGGTGGCTTTATGGATCAGATAATCCTCTGTTATTGATTGCTGCAGTGTAGGGTGTGTTTCCTTTTGTTTTATGCCAATCCTTTGAAACAGTATTTGGTACACTAACATATTAGGATAGTTATGCTGCTGAAATTATCATTGGACCTGCTTGGTCTCTGCAGGAGTCTTATAAACATCCTGCAGTAGCTCTTAGATGAGAGGGAGGAGGGCCTGAACCTTAGAAAAATTGTTTAAGAATTGGCTCAGAATACCCAACTTCATATTTTTGTATTACACTTCATTGTTAAATTCAGTTTAGCTACAGTTAGTAAATATAACTGGAAGATCCAGGAGCTGTTTGAGTGGAACAACTCTGTGTGGTACGTCTGGCTGTGAATTGGTGGCTGGTTAAGACTGCCGAGTGAACATCATGGCTAATGGAAGTCTGAACGCAGGTCTCCCAGGCTCTAGAGCCCAAATCTAGTGAACCCCTAAAGTGAAGAGGCTGTATTAACTTTAGAAAAGTCCAGTGCTGTGAAATCTCCCTCCATTACTTTTGCTGACAATCTTTGTTCTTGCAGGGTCTAGTCTCCAGCCGACACCGCCTGACCATGTGCCAGCTGGCTGTTCAGTCCTCTGATTGGATAAGGTATGATAGTGCACCATAAAATGAATGTTATCTGCAGTGGCTAAGAGCTTGTAGCACTTCATGAAAAAAGACATGAGAACATGTTCTCTCCGTGGTCTAATGGCCGGCGCTTTCTGACTCAGCATTAGATGCTCTCCTGATGGAAGCACAAACATACATACATACAGAGATTTCAGATGGTATAAATTCACTAATAGGCAAAAAACCCTTGCAGATTAAGAGCATACCTATCGCCAACAGATATTTCTATCAAACTTTAAAAAGCAGAGAAATTGGGCAGCTATAGTGAATGCACCAGAGGAGCAGGAGACTTGAGCTCCTCTGAGATATTGTACTGCCCTCTAATTTGTCAAAATGCAAACACAATTTGGGTTGGTCTTTCACAGCCCAATCCATTTCCTGTGTAGCTTGGAAGAATTTGGTAACGTGCCTCTGAACATATGGCAAGTGGTGTACAATATCTCAGAGAGGAGGTCAGGTCTCCTGCTCAACAGGAACAGCTTACCGGAGGAAATATGCCTGGCGCCTACGGTTCTTTCTTTTAGGCGCCAGGTTAAGACCTGGCTATTCTCCCAGGCATTTTAATGTTTAATGCTTTATGTTTAATGTTTTTAGTTTAATGTGTTCCTTTATTACTGATTTTATTCTATATTGTATTTTAATCTCGTTTTGTATACCGCCCAGAGAGCTATTAGCTATGGGCGGTCTAGAAATGAAAATAAATAAATAAATAAAATAAATAAACATAAATATCTGTTGGCTATAGGTATGTTATAGGTAGTTTTTTTTGCCTGTTAGAGAATTTCTCTGCTTTTTAATCCGGGAGGTAAGAAATGGGATCCTGTGCAAGTTTCCTGAGAAAGGATTGATCATATGCATGCTTATTGAGTTCAATGGGATTTACTCCTGTGCAATCATGCTTAGGATAGGTGAAACTGACCACAGGGGAGGGGGGAGGGGAGAAGGAAGGGGGGAGGTGAGGGTTGATCATTTGCATGCTTATTGAGTTCAGTGGAATTTGCTCCAGCGCAATCATGCTTGGGATAGGTGAAAGTGACCAGGGGTAGGGAGGGCTGGAGGAAGAATGAAGAGGGGGAAAGGAGGGAAAAGGGAGGAGGAGGGGAGAGGAGAGGAGAAGGAGTGCAGGAAGAAGAGGGGAGGGGAAAGGCAGATCTGATCATTTGCATGCTTACTGAGTTCGGTGGGATTTACTCCTGTGCAGTCATGCTTAGGATAGGTAAAACTGACCATGGGGGACAAGGAGAAGGGGGAAGGGGAGAAGGAGGGGGAGGGTATTGGAAGGAGAGAGGGACAAAGGAAGGGGGAGGAGGAGGAGAGGAGGGAAGGTTTGATCATTTGCATACTTTCTGAGTTGGGATTTACTCCTGTACAATCATGATTAAGATAGGTGAAAGTGACCTGGAGGAGGGACAGAGGGGAGGAGATTGGGTGGGTGGGCACTTGGCAGAGGGGAAGCCCCTTTCCTTTCCAAAAGGAAAACACTGTGAACAGTATCATTGTTTTTCATGCCAGGCCTTTATTTTACTTTAGACAGTCATGGCTTCCCCCAAAGAATCCTGGGAAGTGTAGTTAGTGATTGGATTCATATATGAGGTCTCATGTACATTGGAAAGCTCCAGTGTAAGCCTGCCTGAGTATTAAGATTATGAAAAGAGGCCCTTCTGTGCCTCCTGATTTTATGTCTGATTGGGACAACAGAAAGTGCACTTTCAGTGGCGGCTGCACCCAAGTTCTGGAGCTTGAGCCTAGAGAGGTCTGCCTCAAGGCTTCCTGGATGGTCTGACTTCGATATTTAGCAACTTTATTGAAGCCTGTTTGGTTGCTTTTAACTGAAGTTCTTTACTGTTTTATCTGCTGGTCATCTTCTTTTATGGTTTTATCTGCTGGTCTTCTTTTTTCAAGGTGCCTTTAGTGTTTTATTGTATTTATAATTTTTGTCTTGTTGTATTTGTATATTCCTTTCTCATAAGCTGCCTTGAGCTTTTTAGGAAAGATTTGATACAAATGTTTTCAGTAAAATAAAGCTTTTGGTTTCTTTGCAACAATGACTGCTGCAAGAATAGCTAGAACTAACTCTTTATCCATCAGTATTCTCATTTATAGTAAAATCTGATTACAGAGAGTAAACCTTTTGTGCCTCATAGAAGCTCCAGATTCATCATCCTGCAAGCAATTTCTGGCAGGCAAAACAGAAATGTCTAGGTCAGACTTGGGACAGCAAGCGCAAGAGATCCTATAAGGATCAAATATAATATGAAGGTATAAACTCAGATTTATACTCTTATAGCACTAATATGGTCTGGGTTGGCCAAGAAGGGAGACGCAACAGCTGGAGCTGTTGCCAAACATACATTAGCTTGCATGGAAAGCAAAACTGCCACTGTTTTTTCTTTAGGGCTAGCATCAGAAAGTGTTCCATACAATTTGGCTGGAAAGAGTACATTTTGACAAATGCATATCAGTAAGAAATCTGAAGGTCCATACTGAGAGGTACTGGAAAAGAGGGGGGAAAGACTTGAATCAAAAAGATCATTCTTTTATGTACACCGCCCAGAGAGCCTTCGGGCTTAGGGCGGTATATAAATAAAATAAATAAATAAATAAATAAAAATATTAACATACAGAGGCCATGATGAAACAGAAAGGTGAAAAGTTTTACAATGAAGTTGGATAGAATGAGACTGCAATGGGGAAAGAGACAGAGAAATTCTTTAGATGCTTGTGCAAAATATTTGCAGCTCAAGACCGGCAATGTACCTTGACTCCAATGAGTAATTTGGATGACTTGCTTGCTTAAATACATATACAGACTTCATTAATCAGACTGAATTCAGGGATGGAGAACCTGTGGCCCTTCCAGATCTTGTTGAATCATAGCTCCCATCATCCCTGACCTTTGGCCATGCTGGCTGAGGCTGATGGGAGCTGGAGACCAACAACATCTGGAGGGTCACAGATTCTCCATCCTTGGACCAAACAATAATCATATTTGAGACCTTCAGGAAATATTTCATTGCCATTCTCAAAACACATGTTCTGAAAGCCCTTTCTAAAGGCCAGTAACATCCAATGTGGCATTGTCTGCATGGTTTCTAAGCCCCCCAGGATCTGGTCTGTCTGTCTCCCTGTGCTTATTATGGTTGATTCAAATGAAGTATTCTAAATGTTGAGCCACTGGTTCAGAGGGTGGGGGACCTGTGGCCTTTCGAAAGTTGTTGGACTCCAACTCGAATCAGCTCTAGCCTGCATGGCCAGTGGGTCAGGGATGACAAGAGTTGGAGTCCAGCAACATTTGGACAGATTCTTCACCCCTGCTGTAAGCAGTCCTGTAAATATAGAATGTCTAATTTATACCTCACTAGGGTGGGCTGGCCAGTTCCTTCTAGAGCATTTACAGATACTGTACCATGGCCTGCTAGGTGCTTGACTGTATTCCCACCCTGTGTGGCATTTATTGGTTTATTGGTAGGTAGCAAAACCAGGACACCTATTACATCATTGGTGGTCTGTGATATACTGCTGATGGGCAGCAGAGTCTGGCTTGGTTAGCTGCAAATTCTTCAAGCCTAATCCAACTGCTTTATTACGTATCAACCTGGGGTGAATTAACCTGGGATAACCTCTTTTCCACCCTCATTGTTATCTTGAGATAGCCTGTTTTGCATGAATGAGCTGTTAGCAATATTATTACTGAGAGTGTTTTAATTAGCAAGTTCACAACTCTGAAAACCTCAGGTAGAGAATATAAGAAAAGAGAGTTCAGCTGCTAAGAAAATGTTTAAGGAACAGCCCAATTTAGCAGTTCATTAAGTTTTCAATTAAGACCTTTATGCTGCCCACTCAGCCTATGAGATTTTGATGCTTCCTTTCTTTCCAATCTGAGTCTGCTGTAGAGGAGCTTGGGGATGTTGGCACGCTTTCACAATGCGCTTCCACATCTTGTGAGAGGCAGTCATAACATCCCTGGGTTGTCACAGTTCCTGGAAAAGTCCAGGGTGGGATATGTGAATGAGGAGACATCCTCAGTTTCAGACAGAGCAGGGATGGATGGGGAACTGGCATTTTGCTACCGTGGAAGGCTGCAGGCAAGTGTCCATAATTCCTGAGCAAGACTATAGATATGAAATAATTTTGCCGTCAGTATCAAACTCGATGAGATCCTGGAACCTGTATGTTTTCCTCCATGGGGCAAATAGCAGGTTTGCGGCTAAGATTTATTTGGGGGGAAATTATGTAGAAAGAAAGGGTTAAAGTCTCCTTGCAAATACTGTTTTCCCTTTCCAATTTCCTTCCTCCTGGCTGTTTAAACCAGGAGTTAAAACAAATAAACATTTGGTAATAGAAAGGAAAGGGATAAGAGAGGAAATTATAGGAGGAAGAAGGAAATGTAAAATGAGCAGGTTGGAGGGATTACAGAAACAGACAGCTTAGGAAAGCTGTCTTTAATTGCTGTGAATCTAGCAGTCTTTTTTTGCTACAGTTTTTTTTTTAAAAGTCTATTTTTAGTTTTCGTTTGGAACATTTTCAGTATTTTGCAAATAATGACTCCTTTGTCATGAATGTAAAGATCAAGAGAAAAACTGATACAGCTGCTGATGCCTCTTTTATGTTATGTTTTATGTTGTTTTATGATAGATCTTGTTCTGATAGAGGGAAATAAAAGAATGGCAGATCTACATATAGAGTGGTATTCAACTAAACAGTTACGCTAGTGCAACCAATTTTAGTTGTGCAATGTAACTTCCTCACTCTTTCCTCTCCCCACATGCCCCTAAATCTGCTCTGCGGTTCTCCCAATCCTCTAGAGCAAAATGGGGGGGGGTGTTACAAGGAAGTTGCGTTGCATAGCTAAAAGTCATCGTGCTAACATATTTGTTTCTTAGAATCATAGAATAGTAGGGTTGGAAGGGGCCTATAATACAGAAATCCGAGTTAAAGCATACCTGACAAGGTGGCTGTCCAACTGTTTCTTGAACACCTCCAGTGTTGGAGAGCCCATCACCTCGCTAGGTAATTGATTCACTCTTACAGTTAGGAAGTTTTTCCTGATGTTCAGCTGAAATCTGGTGTCCTCTAACTTGAGCCCATTATTCTGTGTCCTGCAGTCTGGGACGACTGAGAAGAGATCCTAGCCCTCCTCTGTGTGACAACCTTTGAAGTACTTGAACAGTGCGATCATATCTCCCCTCAGTCTTCCCTTCTCCAGGCTAAACATGCCCAGTTCTTTCAGTCTCTCCTCATAGGGCTTTGTTTCCAGTCCCCTAATCATCCTTGTTGCCCTCCTCTGCACCTCTTCCAGTTTATTGAATTTAGTTGAATACTGCCCACAATAAAGGTAAAAACTAATATATGATTTAAAAATGAAAAGTGAAGATTTTAACCGCTGTGGAGCCCTGCACAAGTGGTCAAGCAGTTTGGAAACACTCAAGGTACAGGAGCGTCAGCATAACCAATAATCTAGGTGGACGACCAGTGGGAGCCCCAAGCACCAACGCTAAGTATGATAATAAATAAATATTTGCAAAGGGTCATGCAGTTTATATGTTTAAATTGTGATTTTAAAAAAAACCCAATAATAGTTATTTGTGATTATCAAACCAGCCTTTCTTTTCTTCTTCATCATCATAGGGTGGACCCCTGGGAATGTTATCAGGATACTTGGCAGACTACCTGCAGTGTACTGGAACACCACCGGGATCTAATGAAAGTGAGTTGATTGCTGAGAATGATAGAGACTAGACTGCAGGGGCAGAGAGATTAAGACATAGGGAATTTATTTTAAATACGGGTTTGGGTAGCCTTGCTTCAAAATTCAGATTTATTTTAATTGAAAATTGTTAGTAGTAGGGTGAGATATTGGCTCTATCTGATATAGATATTTAATTCATTATTTATTTTCATTTCAGTTGCTGCTGCAAGGGGTATGGATGCCTAGGCAGTACGTATTTCACAATTCTGCACAGCTGTTGTGCAAGCACCGAATGTTGTATTAGACATAAGAGTTCGGCATCCAGAGAATCTTAGCTTTCATTTATTTTAAGAAAGCCAGTTTCTAACTCTTAACCTTGAAAGCATGTGGGCAACGCCTGGTGAAATTGTAGTATATTCAGCCAAATCCCTACCCCCAATTCCAAATCCTGAAATATGAGTGCCATAATACAGTTTCTCTATAAACAGTCAGCTGGCATAAATGCAGCTATGTTATATTGTGGTGGTGGCAGTGAAGCCTCTGATCCATATTGATTAAACTATCATGGTAGCTCAGAATCTTCAGTTGCTAAAGCAGTTTTAGTGAGTGAAGGAAAAGTTGTTAGTTTGGTTGGGATTACAAAGGAAGGTTCAGCATTGGGAAGAGGTGCCAGGGTATAGGGCAGCTAAGGTCGGGGGTAAGGAGGCTGAAAGAAGGGTAAAGAGAAGGAAATTAACTGAGAAAAAAGAACCCGGAGGAAAGATAGCTGGTAGTTATTTTTTTGCTAGTATGTTGTTATTGTCACTTGCAAAATATTGAACGGTATAGGATTTTAATATTTGTTGCATACTGGCAGAGTTGTGAGAGGCTATCTCCAAAACAGGCTCATTCCAGTCAAATAGGAATATTTTGCAGGAAAGCTTCAGTACTGGGTAACACTCAGTCCATATTAGCAACCTGTACATAGAGGCCCAGTTTGTATGTAATGCTAAACCGAACCACGGCATAGCCCAAACGAGCAAATATGTGGGCTCCCAGATCAATCCTGCTGCCGCCATGCTACCGGAGGATTAATCATGGTTTGGTTTGGCATTATATCTAAAGACAGGCTTATAGTTTGCCTCCCCCAGGCAAACTAGAAGCAGTTAACCAAGAACAACCTTGTTAGAGCTCGTGGTATGTCTGGAGTATGAGTCTAGGTCTGGATGTAAGCAAAGCCATGGCTTAGCCCCAGGTAGCACATCAGTAGCAGGATTTGGAGAGGAACACTCTGTCTGCAATCTTTGGTCCAGGAACCCTCATGTTTGTTCTTTCACACTAAGCCACGGTTTCAGTGGTGCAGCTAGATAGTTGTGGACCCTGGTTGTACAGGGAGCCTTTTAGATGGCCATCTGTATTATTTCAGTTGTGAAGCATACACAATTGACATTTATCTTCTTCTCCCTCACCACCATGTCATGCTGTACAACTGCTCCTACATTGCAGCTATGTGAGAGCAAAAAAACAACAAACAGTATGCCAGCCTGTGTATATATATATTAGCAGCAGCATGACTACGATGATAAAATGGGGTTTGCTTCTGTTGCTAAACTCATTTATTTAGGAATAAAATGATTAATTACACTGCAATTTAAGATCACCTAATTTTATCTGGATTGTGTGTACTGCATAATTTATATCAAACTAAAGCATTGCGAGCATGGAATGCATTCTGCAAGAGCAGTGGAACTTCCCCCTCCCTTTAACCCCCCCCCAGCATGCCCACCACATCACCCTCAATCGGCTCCAGGGGATTGGGGGAACCCCAGAGCACATTTGGGGGAGAAGTTGGAGGGGACGTTCCAATGCGCTCACGGATGTTGTTCTCTGCACACACAATGATTTTCCATAAATACATGGAAAAGAGGGTTTTTTAATTATGTGTTACAGCTCTCCAATGTTATCACCCTCCACTTCCCAAAAGTCTCCTGTTCTCTTTACAACTGTGCCCTGCCCCTTAAGCCTGGAACTCCCTTCCTGAACATTTATGTCGTGTCACCTTCTCTTCCCCCTCTTCAAATCCTATGAAAGCTTTGACAACAACTTGGACTTCACCTGAAACTAAAAGAAAATCTAAGTTTTGGGAGTATCTAGGGCAGGGGTAGGGAACCTCCCAGCCGAATGTGCCCCTCCAGGCCATGGCCTCTCTTCCAAAGTGCCAGCTAGTTCCTTTAAAACAGGGATGGGGAACCTGTGGCTCTTCAGATCAAGAGGAAGGAAATCCAAGGCTGAAGCTCTTCTCCTCAGAATACCCATGCCAAACATCTTGTGCAATTTCATACATTTTAATGTTTTATTAATAATTATGATAAAGTCTCTGCTCTCGTGTGCTGCTTTGGCTCGTATGTTTCGTGTTCAAGAAAATTATTCTGAGCACCTTTATTCCTTTCATTGATCTAGCCGGGGGGGGGCAGGCAGCAGCCAGCCCAGAGTGCCAAGGCTAATGGCAATAGGGAATGTGAGCTATTAAGCAAGGCATCAAAGAAGGAGAGTTTACCAAATCCAGTGTTCTCTCTTCACCTGCCAGAAATCATTTATAGTACAGTATAGGGACACGTTAGGCCTTCTGAAAAATTGGCATCTGCCTGACTTGCAATTTGGTGTGCACCCATTGAAAATCAGACATTTTCTGTGGTCTTTGACCACTTATAGATTGAGCCCTGATCTGTTACACAGCAATTTAGGAGCTGAAAGATTTATCATATCCAGAACACTGGTGAAATTTCTAGAGGACAATTTCAACATCATTTTGTGGCAAAATGATGGGAATTTTTTTTAAAAAAAAACTTTTCTTATTACTTATTAATAGAAGAACTGTGTCTGGATGGGGATCCCAAACAGAACAGGCCCTAGACACTCCAGGCAATGTATGAAAATGCTCCCACAACACAGGTACCGCCTAAAACATCCCAGAGGCCTTATGCACCTGCACCAGTTTTGGGCCTTCTGGATTCCAGTTAATTTCTGGTCTGGTCCCAGGATAAATAAAACAACAAATGTACTGCTGAATCATTTCAAGAATCCAGTGGCATTTCTGCTTACTTTCTTATTACTACCCTGTAAATTACTTTTTTTGCGTATCGGGCATATCTTTAGTAGCACAAACCTAAATAATTTTACCGTCATGCACCTTCCAAAGAATCATGGGGATTGTACTAATTGGCAATCCCAAGACCTTACTCCCTTTATTTCTTAGAGATCCCTACAGACTTCAGGAGAAGGAACGACTACCAAACCAGTTTTAAATCTATAGCGTAGCTTTGTCCAATGTGTTAGTTGCCTCTGTCTGATACTGAAGGCATTCTGAAGACGGGGCTAACCTGAGACGTTTTGCCGGCAGAGGCAAACAGCCTGACACCCATGCACCCTCCCTGCAATTCCACAACTTCTAATTCAGTCAGACTTACATTTGAATCTTACTTTGTTATTGGTGACAAGACAGCACCCCACACACACACACACCTATGGGCAACAGGCTAGCTTATGGGGCGCATGACAGGCCATGCATGGTAGATATCGCTCTGTCGTTTAACACCTAGCCACCGCTTCATACACCCCAAGTCTGCTGCCTGAGATGACCACCTTCATCTGCCTTATTGTTGCATTGGCCTTCTGTTTAGAGAAGTGTAGAATGGTTCTGAGATGTTGAGTCTGCATGATGCTTGTGTGCGATACTGATCTTTGCATATTGGTTCTATGTGAAGGTTTTGCACTGTGGGACAAGTTTTTCAACTGCATTGGTGTCGCAATTCATTATTAAAACCATAGATATACATACTATTTCATATGTGTAATGGGTTGCCATAAGTCAAAATCGACCTGAAGGCACATAACAACCCTGCATTGTATCTTCTATATCTTCAACAACACAGAAAGAAAGAAAGAATCAAGTGCCCTCTGGTGGACAAAAATCCCTGCTCACTTTATTCCAGAATGGATGGATGGAAATGGCCTTCAAGTCGATCCTGACTTATGGTGACCCTACGAATAGGGTTTTCATGGCAAGCAGTATTCAGAGGTGGTGTACCATTGCCTTCCTCTGAAGCTGAGAGGTCCAAGGTCACCCAGTGAGCTTCATGGCTGTGTGGGGATTTGAACCCTGGTCTCCCAGGTCCTAGTCCAACACCTTAATCACTACATCACACTGGCTCTCATACTTTAGAATACATTTCTAAATATTTTCCTTTGGTTTAAGGATTTTTTAACAGCATAGTCTTGCCTTCAGACTTGAGTGATCTTTCTTTCTAAAAATCCAACAATTTATAAATTTACCATGCAAGATTCTGCACATGGAATCTAAACAGTTAAGGTTTAAGTGATCTGTGTTAAGTTTCCTTGAGTATGCACCTTGCTTAAGACCTTAAGAAGTTTCTTGATGGATCAGATCAAAATCCACTTTGTCTAACGTTCTCTTCAAGAATTCCAGAACTAGGTGATCCATCAGAAATTGTGATCAGCTTTCTACCTATCCCTGTTTTACAGCATGTGAAGTTATACGCTAATACTGAACATAAGAACAGCCTGCTGGATCAGGCCGTTAGCCCATCTAGTCCAACATCCTGTTCTCACAACGGCCAACCAGATGTCCATGGGAAGCCTGTAAGCAGGACTTGAGTGCAAGAGCACTTCTTCTCCTGCAGTTTCCAGCAACTAGCATTCAGAAGCATGCTGCCTCCAACCTTGGAGGCAGAGCAAAGTCATCATGACTAGTAGCCACTGATAGCCATATTCTCCATGAATTTGTCTAATCCTCTTTTATAGCATTCAAGTTGTTGGCCATCTCTGTCTTTTGTTGGAGCGAATTCCATAGTTTAGCTGAGCTCTGTGTGAAGAAGTACTTTCTTTTATCTGCCCTGAATCTTCCAACATTCAGCTTCAGTGAATGTCCATGAGTTCTAGTGTTATGTGAGAGGGGGAAAAACTTTCTCCACTTTATCCATCCATGCATAATTTTATACACTTCTATCATGTCACCTCATACTTGTCTTTTCTCTAAAGAAAAAATCCTAAATGCTGCAACCTTTCCTCATGGGGAGTCGCTCCATCCCCTTGATCATTTTGGTTGCCCTTTTCTGAACCTTTTCCAACTCTACAGTATCTTTTTTCAGGCGAGGCAACTAGAACTGTGCACAGTATTGCAAATGCAGTTAGATTTGTATAACAGCATTATGATATTGGCAGTTTTATTTTCAATTCCTTTCTTAATGATCTCTGGAATGGAATTTGCCTTTTTCACAGCTGCCGCACACTGGTTCAACATCATATAGATATTCACAAACCCCATGAGCATATATGTGAAATTAAGGCTTTTTGCCCCAACATGCATCACGTTACATTTGTTTACACTGAATTGCATTTGCTGTTTTACTGCCCATTCACTCAGTTTGGAGAGGTCCTTTTGGACCTCTTTGCAATCCTTTTTATTTTAACAATGCTGGACAAATTAGTATCAGTTTTTGATTTGTCTGTTACAGTAGTGTGGTGGCAAATGCAGAAGTGCAGGGTCCCTTCCTAATAGTTCCAGCCACGCCCCCTCACAGCCATACCCCCTTCTAAGATTATACAATAATCTGGCCAGTCTTGACTACTGCTTTCTCCTTCTCTATCACTGTCACTTTGACTGTCCTGCCTCACTGTCAAGAGATATTGCTTGAATTACTGAATTGGGTCTACATGTTTATCTCCTGCTGCTACCAAACTGCTTGATGATGTAGATGGGATGATATCATCAAGATTCATTGTCTATTCTTCTGCAATTACAGACATCTCACTCTCCACCACTTGGCTTTTTGAAGTAGGAACTAATAAAAACACTCTGATAGGCTCCAGTAGCAGGAAACAACAAGGAAGCAAGTTGGAAGACTTTTCTCAGTGGCTAACACACTGATAGGATTGGCTCATAGGACATTGGAGACATAGGGGCCCTGCTGGGACCTGGCTCTCAAAAAAGTAAGGGCTAATACCCCCTGAGTCCCTGGACGACTACACTCCTGGTCTGTTCGGCCTAGAACTTTGTCTCTTATCACCACTATTTGCCTCAGTTTCTCAAACTCCCTTTCAGCAAAAGTTATATCAGGCACAGGGTTTTGTCCTACATCTTCTGCTGTGAAGACAGATGCAAAGAATTCATTCCGCTTCTCTGCAATCTCCTTTAGCACACCTTTGTGTGAAATCGAAAGGCCCCTCATTTCTCAGTCCCAAACCCGTTATATATGTATCTTTTATTAATTACATTATTTATCATTATTAGTAATTATTAGGAACATACAAAATTGCCTTATACTGAGGATAGAGACACACTCACAGTTCTGCTGGTTCTAGTGCGTCTCCACCTCTCTTTTCTGAAAACAGGCACCGATGCTAGTCAAACCCCGCCCCTTTTTACTGTAAAACCTGATGGGTTCAGCTAGAGTGCATTTTTTAAAAATTAGCTTCAGACAGATTTTGCAGCTGATCGGCAGATCAACCCCTTTGCCCCTCCAGGTTTGGCCAATGGAAATACTTTGCTGTAGGCGATTAGTGTGATCGCAGCCTGAGTCAGATCATTGGTCCATCTAGCTCAGTACTGTGTCTATACATCCAGGCTCTCCAGGGTTTCAGACAGGAGATCTTCTCAGCCCCTCCTAGAGATGCTGGGGATTGAACCTGGACCTTCTACATGCAAAGCAGATGTTCTACTACTGACCTATGGCCTTTCTCTTACTGCATTATCAGTGTATTTGGTGTTTTAAAGAGAAATATTCACTAATAGCCAAAAAACCTTGTAGTTTGAGAACACACCTAAAGCCCACAGATATTTCTATCAAACTTTAAAAAGCAGGGAAATTGGGCAGCTATAGTGAATGCACCAGGGGAGCAGGAGACCCAACCTCCTCTCTGAGATACTGTACTGCCCTACAAATTTGTCAAAATGCAAACACACTTTGGGTTGGTCTTTCACAATCCAATCCACTTGCTGTGTAGCTTGGAAGAATTTGATAATGTGTGCCTCTGAGCATTCATGCTTAAGATAGGTAAAACTGACCATGGGGGGGAGGGGGAAGGGGGCATGGGGAAAGAGAAGACTGGAAGGGGATGGGGAGGGAGGGGCAAAGGAAGGGGGAGGGAAGGGGCAAGAGGGAGGGGATACAGATGTGGAGAAGGGGACGGCGGGTTTGATCATTTGCATACTTTTTGAGTTCAGTGAGATTTATTTCTGTGCAATCATGTTTAAGATAGGTGAAACTGACCTGGGGGAGGGGCAGAAAGGGAGGAAGAGGGGAAGGGGTGGAGATTGGGTGGATGGGTACTGGGCAGAGGGGAAGCTCCTTTTCTTTCCAAAAGGAAAACATTATGAATGGTATCATTGCATTTCAGCATTTTCCCCACCTTTTTATTCTACAGCAGGCACATGTAGCCTCCCAACCAAATTTAACCAAAGCTGTCCCTGGCCACATCCACACCAGACCTTTATTTCACTTTAGACAATCATGGCTTCTCCCAAAGAATCCTGGTAAGTGTAGTTAGTGAAGGGTGCCGAGAGTTGCTAGGAGACACCCTGTTCCCCTCACAGAGCTTCAATCAGAGCGGCTGACTGTCAAACCACTCTGGCCACTGGAGCTCTGTCAGGGGAATAGGAGTCTCCTCTCAGCACCCTTTACAAACTACACTTCCCAGGATTCTTTGGGGGAAGCCATGACCGTCTCAAGTGAAATAAAGGTCTGGTGTAGGTGTGGCCCCCTGATTAGGCAAGCCCAGCAGCTGTGAGTCTGGCTTTTACAACACTGACAATTGGCTCTTACTGAGTATGCCCGACCTTATCATTGAGTTCAATGTAAAATTTCTTAAATTAATTAAAAATCAGCCAGGCTTTTTTTTTAACTTTTTTTTTTTTTTTACAATAATTTTTATTCAAATTTTCATAAAACATAGAAAACAAAATTATAAAACATTCAAAGACCAAAAACAAAACAAAACAAAAATGATTAAACAAAAAAAAATAAAATGTTGACTTCCCATTTGTCACATATCAAATCAGTTATAGGTCTACAATATATAACAATCCTGTCTCTTAAATCATATTATAAAATCACTTTCCTCCAGTAGTTATCTTAATTAATCATCAAATCTCATAAACATTACTTTATTCTTTCCACAAAAAGTCAAAGAGAGGTTTCAATTCTTTAAGAAATATATCTATCAATTTTTCTCCAAATAAACATGTCAATTAATCCATCTCGTTAATAATTATAATAATCTTATTGTCATAACCATAGTCCAAATAAACATTTCGATTAATCCATCTCATCAGAATCTGTTAGGTCCAATAATTTCAATAGCCATTATTCCATTATCCCTATTAATTCCATCTTCCATCTTCAATAGTCCTGTTAAGTCCAGTAATTTCAGTGTCCAATCTTCCATTATCAGTATTCCATAATAATCTTGCTGTTGTAGCCATAGTCATATAATAAGAGTCTGATGGGAATTTCCTCTATCCCAAATATTTTCTTGCCATCCATTCTGAATAAGTTGCTGAAATACTGTTGTAAAGTCATATCTGTGTTCTTCTTTTTTACAAAATGCACTGGCTCATCTCTTAAGAGTTTTTCCATTGTCACATGGCTGCAGTTAATTCCATAAATTTTCTCTATATCAAGCTCCATCACATCATTCCAGTCCAGAAGATTATCCAAGCCATTGATAACTTTATCTCTAATATCTTCATTAATTTCTTCAGAGATAACATTAAATTCCAAACAGTAGATTTTATTTCTAAAATCCATAAACTCCAGATCTTTTTCCAATTCCACATTTGTTCCAATCTCCAGGGCTTGTATCTTCCCTTTATTTTTTCTTTTCTCATCTCTGATCTCATTCTCCTCTCTCACAGGATCCCCTATTTCTTTAAGCTCCTGCGTCATTTTGCTCAGTTCAATTTTCAGCTCCTTACTACCCTGTCGCAGGGTTTGTTTCGTTATCTCAATCTCATCCATTATTTTCTGAAACATAATTACTTCCAGATTCTCAGCCACTTTCTTGATTGCCATTTTTAAAACCACGAAAACAAAGCAAAACAAAAATAAAGAAGAACCACTTCTTATTTCAGCAACAATTGGGTTAATATTCCAGGCTTGATGACATCACAGTATAAACAGAGCAACCTGCCTTATCTCTCTATGTTCAAGAATGCAAAACAAATTTAGTTCCCAGCATCAAAACAGTTAGTGGCGTCGTGAAGAAGCAGATTCGTCAAAATAAAATAGACCAAAAAGAGAATAGTCCCAGACAATATAATATTCCTCGGAATAGAAATCAGGAATAGAAATCCCTCTTCTGTTTATTATCTTTAGAATGCACTTCCAGGACAGCTTTTTGCGACAGAAACAGAGATAAGCTGTTAATTTCGTGAATAACAGAGAAGAGCTATATCTCACCCAGAAGTTGTCCAAAGCCGATCAATCTGACAAATCTCCTTTTGCTGCAACAATTTAAACCAAGTAAAAAAAATAATAGAAAGAAGGGTGCTTGCCTGTTAGTCCGTTCTCTCTTTAAAGAAAAGATAAACGTATCGCTTAAGCAGATAGAGCTTGTTAGGAAGTCCGTCCGGCATTGTTGGCTGGACCTTATCTCATAAATTAATGAAATCCAGTCCTCCCAACAAAAACAGGCTTTGAGGTTGATCTCTACGTTTCTCCCTGCCCGGGAGAAATTTCATCAGTCAAAAAAAAAAAAAATGTTCTGACTGATTTATATCTGAATAAGCTTCTTTTGAGGCGGGAGCCCGTCCCAAAAGCAGGCACAAGCGAAGTCACCCTTCCCGGAAGTCCGCTTTTTTTTTTAACTTTTGAGCTGCAGAAGATGAAAGTCAGAGTATGGGGCAAGGTCGGTACTCTGTGAACATGGCTGATTTTTAATTAATTAATTTCAACAAATTATGATAACTCTGATAGAAAAAATCCAAAAGGGGTCTGGTTTCTCTCTCTCTCTTTTTACACTTTGAACTGTTGATTCTCTCTGGCTGTTTTGTGTATTGCCATGAAAATTGAGAGGGTTGTTAAGCAAGCGTTTCTGAGTTCAGGACTATAAGTTTTGTAAGGTTTTGTTTTGAAATGAGCTTATGGGAAGGACCAGAATGGCATGGGGACTATTTTCAATTTAACACTGTGGAATGTGAAAAATCCATGCTGACTATAGTATACAGCCACTCTTGTGGCTGTATAATAAGCAGAAAAGGTAGGTTTCTCTGCCTTAAGTAGCTTACAATCTACATAGGATTCCTAAGAAATGAGGAAAAAGCTGATCTGGCTGGGCATTTTGTTTTTGGGGCAGTGGGCAGAAAAGCACAGGAGAACACAACTGTTGTTGCTTTCCCCTCCCCACCCCAGCTTTTTATATATATAAAATATATTTTAGATGAATGAACACACATGCGTGTGCCCACATGCACACTCACAGCATTTTAGGTGAATACGTATTTTAGATGAGTAGATAACTTTGCACTATGCCACAGCCCTGGACCAGCCAAGATCTGCTGGGTCTGTCCCTAGGGCCCATCCAAAAAGTCTGCTGGACTCTATTTCTGACCCAGACAGCTCTAGTGTCCACCCAGGTACCAGATTATTTCAATTATTGATATAGTTGTCAACCTCATTTACTCCTATTTAGTTCGACATGCACATAGAAAGACTGAAACTTTGCTAAAGGTGCTAAGCCTGAGACTTCATGGAAGAGGTGCATTTTGAAGAGGAATCTGAAGTGGGAGAGAAGGGGGGGAGAGGTGATAGCACAGGGCTGAAAGGGATGAAGGATGGAAGAGTTTTGCTGGTATAGGACACTTTCGGGTAAGGATGGAGGGAGAGTTTGAAGCTGAGGTGCTCAAATACACAAGCATCCCTGCTTGAATGACTGCAAGGAGAATCAAAGTGACCTCAAGCAGATCCCCTTCCTTGACTTCTGCTTACACTTCACCCCTCACCAATCCTCCTTCACCTGGGCTGGGCTGGCTGCCTTTTGCAGCTTGAGATTATGGGTACTGGTACCACTATTAGTGGCATGACCTTGGGCTGCAAAGCCTGCAGTTCTAAAAATGTCTGGTGATGGGGAAAAAACAACCCCTTGCTGAAGACTGTCTTGCCCCAAGGCTCATCGGTGATGAGTTATTGTTTTCTGCTGCCTCCCCCCCCCCCCCGCAGCTACTTTCTGGCATGCAACAAGTTTTGAACTGCCCACTGGAATCAGCAGAGATATGGAGGTCTCCTCTGATTTTGGTAAACACATCAGAGTTTTGTAAGAGTTTTTCTTTCCCAAGAACTTGCAAAAGCCCTTGAACTGAGAATATCAGAATAAAGTGTCTGGGGGGAAACCCAGTTGTTTTGGAGTCAAACACAAGGATGTTCCTGTGTCGCTTGTTTTGGTTGGCAGAGGGTGGTGGAGATGGACAAGTGAAGATCATGGGCAGGGACTTCTTGAGAGAGCGTTGGTATATTTTGCAGATAGGAAGAAAGAATTAAGTGGGTAAACTACATGAAAATCCCTAAAATTTCTCCCACCTCCATTGCTGATGCATGAGCAATGGCTGTGTAAATACTAGCTGACACTCTCCATTTCTTATAGCGAGTGACTGGCTGCATCCTCTCAAATGTGAACACACCTTCTTTGACCCCAGTGATTGGACAGCCTCAGAATGAGTCCCCACAGCCTATCTATCAGAACAGCAACCTCTCCAACAAACCAACTGCAGGTAGGTTCCCCAGGGAGAAGGCAACAAGGTGCTCTGAAGGTGCCCTAAGAGGGGGTGCTGGAGCCCCCATGGCCACAGATCTTCAAACAAAGCTTATTTGCTGATAACAGGTAACAGACCCAGCTTATAACCTGGAAACCCCCATGTACCTTCTCTGAATGACATGTTGAGGCATCTGGCCTTTCCCATATGCCTTTCCTCCTTCCCCCTGTCCCTGCTATATCAGACTGACAGTCCATCTCTAGCCCAGTTTCCAACAGTGCCCAGCCAGTTCCTTTGTGCCCAGCAATCTGGCATTCAGAAGCACACTCTCTCCGAAGAACATAAACTTTATTTATAAACCATTTTAGTCATCTTTCCAAACAGATGCTCAGGATGATGTATAAGAATAAATAGAATCGACGCAACAAATAACAATACCCTAATAATAACTCCCTTGAAAATAGCATATGAACAGTATGGGTGGTATTCAAAGCTAATCCTACTCAAGGCAGAGTCATTGAAGTCAATAGACACGACTAACTGAGGTTCATTAACTTCAGTGGGTCTACTCTGAGTAGGACATAATTGAATACAACCCTATGTATAAAATAAAGTAAAATCCAAGTAAATCAGCACCAACACTAGTTGCTTTGATCCATCAAGGGAGGTCTATGCAGGATAGAAGCAATTTTCTACAAGTATAGCAGAGCAGCCAGCGCAAAGCTTGTATGCATGTGTGTGACATATCCCTGTCCACATCATGATGGTCGTCTGGACTTGACTGTTGATGCACGTGGATTGGGGTTGGTAAGCCTTAAGAAACATCAGCAGTTTTTACTTTCTAGTAGAAATAATGCAACCATATAGTTTTGTGGGCATCTCCATATAGGTAGTTCTATAAAATGGGTGCCATAGCCAGGAAGACCATGCACTAGATTCCCACTTCCTACATGTGAGGGAGAAAGTACATTGAGGAAAGAAGAACTATATGTAGAAGCAGGCTTCTACATATACAGCAGATGCAGATATTCACTGGCATATATATCCACAATTTAACTGGGCCTACTGAACTGCCTGAATATGTTTTGGGATGTAGATTAAGATGTGTGACACTCACTGTGACCCCATGCTGTTGCCCAAGACTAGTTGCATGCAATTCTTGGCCAGAGCTTTCTAAAATTAAGTTGCTCCCTAAACATTAATCCAAATTATGTCTATACAAAATAAACAAGGGTCACAGTGCCGTGCAGATTTTACAGAGAAGTTAATCCCATTGAACTCAGGACTTACCTCTGAGTATACATGTATAGAATCAGGCTCTACACTGCACGCGTATATAGCAAAGTTCCAGCATTTTTTTAAAAATGCAAAGTAAGCTTGGGAGGTTGGGATTTTGAGTAAATGAGCAGCAAGCAGGAATAAATACTTACTTGGTTGTTTCCCACCAACATTTTTTCTGCTCAAAATTATCCTCCCAGCTGCTTTCCAGGCTATGGGTTCCACATTCCATAATAATCCATGGAAACCCAGAGACAAACAATTATTTCAGGCTTTTGAAAAGGTCCAAAACTTTGTTACTTCCACAGGTGTGGCAAAGTAATTGAATGGAGGGAAAATAGTTCCATTCCAAAGCACAAGTCTGCTTTCACCCTGTATTAGCTACTGACCTCACTTTTTTTTCCTCCTTGCCTTTTTAGCAAAGTTTTTGGGGAAGGTGGGAGAAAGCCTTAGCAGGATCTGCTGCGTTCGTCCACCGATGGAGCGTTTCACCTTTGTGGGTATGTTCCAGAAATCCAGCCAGTTGGAAGTTGTGACCTGCAATTGAAATGAATATTTTTCTTGTCTGGCTCTCATTCCATACATCTCTGCTCCTCATACTGGACCTCTTATCTTGAAGACTATGTATATAAATCAACATGGTAGTCAGTGGATTTGCACTGATGTATAACAGACAGTAAGAGCCTGTTGAGGGTCTGGTTGTGCCTGCCACAACACATTCCCGGGTTTAGAATACAGTTCTTTCCTCCAAGACATATAACCTGGCCAGCATCTGTGTGTTGCTGAAGTGCTGCTCAAGATAGATGAAATGTCCTTGATTTGTTTCAGAAATATTTGAACAAACTGAACTAGTTACTTGAACATTTGAGTTAGATTTGAAATGATATCTTGGATATCTGATACCACTGCTTTGCACCTTGGCCAGGTGTTTTCTAGACCCAGTTGGGCTCATTTGAGACACCCAGCTAGTCAAACAGGAGACCTGAAATGACTGCAGTTTTGCCAGAACAAAAAAATATGATAAAAAGTCTGGTGTATTCTGGTATTTAGCTGCGTATCTCAGGGCCAAACTAGATGTGCAAGGCAACTATGTGTTTGCCCCATACACATGTAAAGTAGAGGAGGGGCCTATCCTTTGCACAAGAAGAAGCACAGACAGGTGTTTAGCAAAACCTGCCCTCTCCCCTGCCTTACCTGTCTGCACTCCATAGCTTTAAATTAGAGGTCAGCCTAATTTCATGCAGCTCTTGGCCTATGAGGGTGGCAAGGAGATAAAAAGTGGGATGAGAGAGAGAGAGAGAGAGAGACACCACACCACAACAGGTGACACCACCCCTGGAATCTCACATTCAACAGAAAAAAGGTTCCCCACACCTGGTTTAAACAGTTGTTTTCCCCACTCAGCTTATTTCTGGTATAATAGCTGGGTTGAAGAAAAGCTCCTTAAATTGCATAGCCGGGGAGGAAAAGTGGGAGACAGGTCTCACACATTCAGTACTATTTTTATATACATAGTAGAGCTCACCCACCCTGTTTTTTATGTGTACAAGGCAGTCATATGTTTAACATACGACCCTCATTGGTTCTTGCAGACTTTGTTTTCCTGAGTTTTCCACTGGGGCAAGCATTTTTGATAGGGTTAAAATGGCCTCATCTGTGTGAGGAGCCACCACAGAAAACTGCTTCCAGTGGAAAGGGACACCTGTGCGGTTCTGGATTTTGGTGGCTTCCACAACTGTTAATGTCATGTTCTGAAATAGACTTCATTGTGACTAGTAACCAAGGCAGTCCTGAGGTGAATTGTTGGCACCATTGCAGGCAGTAGAACTGAGGGATGGACAGACTTGACACACGAGGCCCTACCCTTCACGATGTTCTCCTGCATAACGCCTATTGAAATGAGCAGGAATTGCTCCTGAGCACTGTAGTTGTGCTGAAGCCTTCTTTCTGCTCATTTCTGTCTCCTCATCCTCCAATTCTTTTCTCGAGCTTTTTCTATTTTTGAGGGCATCTAGGGGAGAAAAATGGCTGCAGGGAGGGTATTGTAGGAAAGAAGGAGCAGGTGAGGGAAGAGTTCAGCACTCAGCGCTGCCAGCATCTTTGCCATCTGGATTCCCCACCACTTTCCAGCTTCTCAGCTGTAGCCTGATAACTGATCGCAGGTTTGCTTCCATATGTATGGCTTGGCTTTTTGTTATTAGCACTACTTAGAGCACTGATATTTAATTTCAGTGTTTTTCGCTGCAGTTTTACGTCAGGCAATACAGTTATAGAAGTACAGGATATAAATAATTTTTTATTGCTTAAATAGTTGTAGAACTGGAAGAGACTGAGGGTATTTATAGTAGCATATTTTATATTGTAAGCTGCTTTGTGAAGGCTTTTTGTTTGAATTAAATGAAAATATGTTCATTACTCTAAACAATCAGTGTTCTGAACCAAGGCTGGAAATCTCCCTTTCCAGGAGGGGGCTCCCTGTGTTGGTGGTCTTCTTCTGAAATCTAAATTCTGGCATGTTTTTTGTGCTTTTCTCTAGATGAAAATGCAAATTTGGGGACAGTGATGAGATATGAAGAGATTGGTAAGTAAGCCACACCCACGGGCCCAGGCGAAAGTGGGTATATTTGCCAGATGTGGGAAGAGCGGGCTTCTAGTGTCTTCACCAGCACGGTTTCACATAGTCAGTAGCTGTCCCAGTGAGGCAAAGGGACAGAGATACTCAAGGATCAAACTGTTTGTGATGTGGGAATAGGGATGGGGGAGAAATTTCCTCAGTTCACATTTGAACATGAAACTTCCTAATTTGCACATCCTGAACCAAAATGCTAAGTTTTACAGTGCAGTTCTCTGATCAAATAATGTGTACAAAAAGCATATATTAGGGGAAACTGTGCACAGATATATAAATGAAAATAATGTACAAAAATGCATTGTATTAGTAGAAATTGCTTTTATAATGTTCGTATTAGAGAAATGTGTACACAAATAAGTACAAAAGTCCACAACAGTGGATTTTTTAAAAAAAGTTTTGCTAACTGATATGCAAACTGAGTTTAACTGAGAGAAACAGAAATTGACTGATTTCATCCATCCCTACATGGAAGTTCCTCCTGGGATTCCTTGCACAGACATTCTCTCTTTCTTATGTAAAGGAACTGCAGTAAGGTGGGATTTGGAACGTGGAAGGAGGAATCCAAATTCCCTTCCCCACCAGCTGCTATTTTTATTTTTTATTTAATCAATATATGTCCCTCCCTCCTTTTAGAGATTTTTTCACAAGGCAGCAAATAATAATAGAAAACCCATAACAACAATAATATATCAAGCATTCCTGTAAAAACACAGAAAATCCATACACAGCTATAGTCCTCATGGATAAAATAATAAAAGCCAACAACAAATAAAACAAGCCTCCAACCCAAGATTACTAAGATGTACCCTTGTTAAGTTTAGGGGATCTCTCCAGAACCTCTCTCTGAAGCAACAAATGTATTGTGACAGCCTCTTTCATAAAGAGCTGCTGCTGTTCACACACAAAGAGGAGGGGGAAAGAGACCTTTGCTTTCAGCCAGCAGTTTAGCCACAGAGAGGAAAAAGTACAAATAAGTTAGAGAATAGGCATTGGGGCAAAGGGCCCCTTGCAGCTTCCTTTGTAAAATGGAACTCCTGATGACTTTTTCCTCCCAGAAGGAGCCTAGGGTGGCAAACATCTAAAACATTTATTTATTTATTTATTTATTTTATTACATTTTTAGACCGCCCTATAGCAATAAGCTCCCAAGGCGGTGTACAGCATAATAAAACAGGTTAAAATACAAGTGGAATACAATACACAATAAAACATAATTAAAAATTTCCAATTTTAAATTCAAATTTTAAAATTTTTAAAATGCCTGGGCGAAGAGGTAGGTCTTTACCTGGCGCCGAAAAGATAACAAAGAAGGCGCCAGGCGTATCTCATCAGGGAGGGCGTTCCATAGTTCGGGGGCCACCACTGAGAAGGCCCTAGCTCTAGTTATCGTTCTCCGTGCCTCCCTATGCGTTGGGACACGGAGAAGGGCCTTCGACGTCGAGCGCAGCGACCGGGTAGGTACATAGCGGGAGAGGCGTTCTGCCAGGTATTGCGGTCCGATGCCGTTAAGGGCTTTATAGGTAAGAACCAACACTTTGAATCTGGCCCGGAAACATATTGGTAGCCAGTGCAGCTGGGCCAGGACAGGTGTTATATGATCAATTTTTTTTGTCCCAGTAAGGACTCTGGCCGCAGCATTCTGCACCAGCTGAAGTTTCCGAACCGTCTTCAGAGGTAACCCTACGTAGAGTGCATTACAGTAGTCCAATCTAGAGGTTACCAGAGCATGGATAACTGTGGCAAGGTTCTCCTTATCCAGATAGGGTCGTAGTTGGGCTACCAGCCGAAGCTGGTAGAACGCATTCCGTGCCACTGAGGCTACTTGAGCCTCCAGTGACAGGAGCTGATCTAATAAGACCCGCAAACTACGGACCTGCTCCTTTAGGGGGAGTGTAACCCCATCTAGGGCAGGTCAGACATCAACCATCTGGGCAGAGAGCCCCCCCACCAACAGCATCTCAAGTCTTGTCAGGATTGAGTCTCAGTTTATTAGCTCTCATCCAGTCCATTATCGCGGCCAGGCAGTGGTTTAGTACATTAACAGCCTCACCTGAAGAAGATGAAAAGGAGAAGTAGAGCTGCGTATCATCAGCATATTGCTGGAAAAATCTTAAAAACAGACTTTAAAATATAAAACAAAACATCTTTAAAAACTTGTTAAAACAAATCATCTTTAAAAACATCTTAAAAAGCAATTCCAACACAGACACAGACTGGGATAAGTCTGTACTTAAAAGGCTTGTTGAAAGAGGAAGGTCTTCAGTAGGTTCCGAAAAGATAACATAGATGGTGCCTGTCTAATATTTAAGGAGAGGGAAAGTGTTGGTGCCATAACACTCAAGCGCCACTTCCTATGTTGTGTGGAACAGACCTCCTGATAAGATGGTATCTGCAGGAGGCCCTCATCTGCAGAGCCAGAGAAGGCTAGGACTGGGGAGGGCAGCTATGAGAGAACTAGAAAAGGTCCTCAAATGCAAAGATGTATCACTGAACACCAAACTCAGGATCATTCAGACCATGGTATTCCCGATCTCTATGTATGGATGTGAAAGTTGGACAGTGAAAAAAGTGGATAAGAGAAAAATCAACTCATTTGAAATGTGGTGTTGGAGGAGAACCAGAACTCTCACTAGAAGCTAAAATGATGAAACTGAGGTTATCATACTTTGGACACATCATGAGAAGACATGATTCTCTAGAAAAGACAATAATGGTGGGGGGAAAAGAAGGGAGTAGAAAAAGAGGAAGGCCAAACAAGAGATGGATTGATTCCATAAAGGAAGCCACAGACCTGCACTTACAAGATCTGAACAGGGTGGTTCACGACAGATGCTCTTGGAGGTTGCTGATTCATAGGGTCGTCATAGGTCATAGTCCACTTGAAGGCACATAACAACAACAACATAAGGGATAAGACAGTCTTTCAGGTATCCTGGTCCCAAGCTGCATAGGGGTTTGTATACCAACACCAGAACCTTAAACATTTTAAGTTGAGACCTATCCCAGTCTGCGTCTGTGTTGGAATTGCTTTTTAATATTTTTTTTAAAACAATATTTTTAACCTTTTTTCAAAGATGTTTTAAAAGCTTTTAAAAAAATGTTTTTAAAGTTGTTTTGTTTTGGTGTATTTTAGGGTCTGTTTTTATGCTGGTTTGATGTGTTTTTAGCACTTCTGTTTGCCGCCCTGGGCTCCTGCTGGAAGGAAGGGCGGGATATAAATCAAATAATAAATAAATAAAATAAATAAACTTAGCCTGGTAGCCAATGGACAGCCAGTGCAATTCTTTCAGCAGCGGGGTAACATGTTGGCGATACCCTGCCCCAGTGAGCAATAACATCGCTGCATTTTATGCATCTTATGCAATTTTATGCAGTGTGAACCTTTGTGAAAACCCACTCATTTATTTGCCTTTGGTAAGTAAGAATTGCTTCTAGGCAGGCAATCAGGGTGTTTTGTATATAATTAGGAAGAAAGCTGGTGTTTTCCTTGTTTCAAGCAACTAGTGAGGAGAAGGCTTAATTGCATGTTATCTGGAATTGCAGAAGTGAAAGAAGGCACACTCTGGCCTCTCCCACCAGCTAGGTGACCTACGGCCTCTAGAAAGCTGCCCTCCTGGAAGAAGATCATGGCAAGGGAGAGGCCAGCTTAGCCCCATCCATTAGTCAGTGAAGAAGCAGCTGCTCCAGTGTTTGATTTCCTCTTCCCTCCCCATTCCTTTTTCCTTTTGAATCATGTCCATTAGAATGTGAACCTCTGAGCAAGGCTTGTCTTATCTTTAAATATATGTACAGTACTCATAATTTAGCTGCTTTACAAGTTTTAGATGATGATGATGATAATAAATGGTGTAGTACAAATGGCTAATTAAGTATGACTTGGGAGGCAGGATGGTAAACATTTTGTGGACCTATTTTTTGTGAAGTTCATTTAGGATCTAAACTGTAAGCCATATTATTTTTGGTGCAATAGAAGCTGGTGCCCCTAAAATCCAAGGGTGCCTAATACAACCTTCATTCTAGTTCCATGCAAAAGGCCCCTCCTTAAATGGCATGTTCATGGGCATCTTGTCTTTTACCTCAGGCAGCAAAATGTCTTGGACTGACCCTGGGTGTAAGATGCCTTTTTCTGCAAATGTTCACGGAATGGTCAGCACAGTGTACATTGTCAAACCTAGATTAATTTCATGAATGACTGAAATGAATGAAAATGCATATTTCCCCACTTTTTGACTAGAGAATACTGATAATTGCATTAAAAAGACCATCGGTGTTCAGGGGTATAGCTCTTGAGGTTTGGGGTATTCATAGAATTTGGCATTGATTCCTAATAGATACAGATCACCATTGCAATCCTACTGAGATATGATTTGGGAGAAATGATTGAAGTCTCAAATCTTCCTGCTTCGCTCTGATGACTAAATTGGCAACTTGGAGAGAGAAATGTCCATTCTCATTGAGGGCCCGTGTTGCACGTCCTCTAAATTCCTAGGATTGTTTTTCCACAATTGTACAATTTGGAGCCTGGGAATGGTTATAATCAGAATTGTGCTGATTTAGCCAAAGAAGCTAAAACTCATTATTCAGTGCTAGAGACTTTGTGCAAAAATAAAATAAAATTTGACATGGCAGGGGTTATAGGGCATTCCCACTGGATTCCTTGGTTAAGAAGTGACTGATTTTGATTCTTTGTTGTCTTCAGATAATGGAAATGGTAGTTTCAATAGCTTAAGGTCTCAAAGCATTTTTTAAAAATGTATCCTTTTGTTTAACAATTTTAGTAGACAATTATACTAAAAGGACAAGTACACCAACATGGAAAGCATTTCTATAGGCCACAGTTGCTCTACATACAGACAAGCACAGCCATGATTCTGGTGAGATACTGCAGGGTTATTTTAACAGCTAAGAACACTATAAAAAAACACTAGCATGCTTTATCAATTTGAAGCTGCAGAGAACATTTTGGGAAATAAAGCTCTTAAGCTGTAGCAAACTTTCTGTAGGAATACTTCTGATGTTAGGTTTTTCGGGAATGGCACTGGAAGTCATTCCTGTAAATGCATAATACATCCTGTCACAATATTCACATAACAGACATCCTGTCAGAAGTGGGCAATGTGCAACAACCAGCTTCCCAACAGATTTGTTCCTTGCATCACTCCAGAAGTGATTCACAGATTGGTCCAAGAGCCCGTTTTGGTAACTGTGCATTTATCCAAGACATTTTCACAAGTGCTCATGTGTAGGAGATAAGTTGCAAGCGGCAGCCCAGGTCTAAAAACAGAATTTGAACAACAATTCTGTGTCAAAGCCTCTTCTTGTCTCCCTTCCTCCGTCAATGTCTCTTAGCATGGGGTTGACATCTAGGAACGACTGGTGCCTCTATGTAAATATTGGTATATATATTTTTCTCTGTAGAGCTCCGAATCTTGCTGCTGTGTGGAAGTGACCTGCTGGAGTCCTTCTGTATCCCAGGCCTATGGAATGAAGCAGATGTGAGTAGTTACTGGAAGAGGGGCAAAGATGTGTAATCTGTTGTTATTGTTGTATTTTCTCTTCCCCACCCCACCCCCCATCATTCACACACTCCATTTTCACACAGCCCAGCATCCATTCATTCGGCATATTGTTCTCACCAAGGATTCTCACCACAGACGGTCTGTCTGCTTCCCCCCCCACTTCACAGTGTGTGACACCTCCATTGCTAATTCTAACAATGGTAGAGGAACTGAATGCAAGGGAGACTCCCCTCTTGGACAGCTTGTCATGCAAACAAGGGCGACATTTGAAATTGCAAGCTCTTGAATGCAATTAAACACAGTGTCTGATTTCTCACAACACCGTAAACCATGAGCCATTTGTGCCCACTATGCTCCTTCCCACTAGTACTTGGGAGAAACAAACCATGATCTTTGGCTTAGTGTTACACTTGAACTAGGGGTTGTGGTTTGTTTCATTCCAAACAAGCCACAATGATAAGCCAGGGTTTGTTCTTCAGTCCCTAGATTTGTTGAAAGAGAAACCTGATATTGGAATGCTAGGATTAAACCCGGGAGGTTTTGCATGCAAAACATGTTCTCTGCCATTGAGCTATGTGCCCCTTTCCAAAGCAGGTCGAACAATCAACTTTTTTTTTTTTAACAAAGGGCTTTGTGCCTTTGGCATGCATGCTTATAACTCCAATTATAATAGTTATTTGGTGTGAAGAGGCACTGTGTTGTTCAACAGTATAGGGTATCCTAATGAATAATCACCTGTTGTGTGAATTAGAAGAAGGGGAGGGACCCTTCCTGCCCTCCCCTAAAAGGCATGAGAAAAGCTGAATCTGCTAAAATTTCCTCTCCTATGTAAAAATTAAAAATATTATATAGGAGCTTAATAGTCTTTTGTAGTTGAGTTACCCTTAATCAGGGGTGGGAAAACTGTGGCCCTCCAGAAGTTGCTAGACTACAACTCCCATCATCCCTGACCACTGGCCATGCTGGCTGGGGCTCATGAGAGTTGGAGTCCAACAACAACTGGAGGGCCACAGGTTCCCCATCCCTCCCTTAAACATGTTGTGTAAATTTGAATATTTGTTAAGCAGAGAACAACTGCAGTTTGAAATGCGTGCGTGCCAGTGTGTGGTTTGCCTAAGAAAGCAGGCTTTTACCCTGCATTGAGATCACTGAGACTTAAGACTTACTAAACTAAGAAAAGCTACTTTATTTAGTAGATAGAAAGGCATACCTAGTTCTAACTAAGTTGGAGGCGCAACGCCCAGACGTGGGAGTTGCCCTCATGGCTAGGGGAGAGAGAGCAGAGACAAAGGTGTCCGGACAGTCGAAGAAGAGGAGGAAAGGGCAGAAGGAGGAGGGGCAGGTAAGCTTCCCTAAGACATACCAGTTTAACAACGGAAGGAAGTCAGTCAGAGCAGCACAGGTAAAGGTAATCAAGCCTAGCCATCTGGAGGACCCTAGCCCTATCTCCCTTCTGGAGCACAAACAAAAGAACAAAACAGGAGTTGCTCTTGCCCCACTTCCAACAAAACAAGGGGCACTCCAAGGAAGAGTGCAGTTTTGCTTGGCTCTCTCTGAACAATCTCTGAACAGAGTCACACACACACAAAAAAAGTGAGGCCCCTATCCCATGGAAGTTGCAGTCTAAATATAATCAGCTGCTTTATGCTGCATTTCAGTGAAACTTCTCTCTTAAACTTGTAGTTCTTTCCATGCCTCTGTCACTGTGTGAGACTGACTGAACCATATTGGGAGCAGCAAGGCTGCTGATCGCAAGGGTGTACTTGTAGGGGCGTTTTGAAGGGCTCCATCCCAAACTGCTGCATTAAAAAAGAGACGGTCACATCATTTTAACCCTAAATTTAGCGTATCAGCAGAGAGAGCCTTCAGAACCTGATACGGCTAGAAATGATTCCATGACACTGTACGAAATAATTATTTAAAAACTAAACTCAGTAAATTGTATGCTTAATAATAGCAACAGGACCCTTCCCCTCCAGGCCTTAGAGCAGCCTTTCCCAATCCGGTGCCCTCCAGATACTTTGGACTGCAACTCCCATCAGCATCAACCTGCACAGCTTTTCTGATGGGGGGTGATGGGAGTTGTAGTCCAAAACTTCTGGAGGGTACCAGATTGGGGAAGGCTGCCTCAGAAGCTCAGGATGTGAGAGCCACTAAATAAAATGCAACACAAAAGCCTTACCTTTCTCCAAATTGAATGAAAGAGGAACAGCAATCAGGGTGGTGCTGAAAAGATGTACTCTGCAATCAAAAATAAATTCTACCTGTCAGTAAACTGTGTACAGATTTGCATAGAAAATGCTAAATGCACAATCAATTCCTGACTCTTTAGTTTTGGCAGATTTTTTAAACCAAATTTGAGAGCAATATATTTAAAATGACCACTTCAATCATTACTTTTTAACAAGGGGTCATCCTAAAAAACATTAATTATGCTTTAAAAGGTGAATGTGACAAGCCACTTTTGCACTTTAGAGAATGAGGGATTGACTGTGGGCTCATCCAGACGACCGTATAATCTGTGACATGATCGCTTTGTGTATTCATTATTTTTCGGTCGTCCATATGACATCGCACACTTTTGCGTATTTTCTCAGGGTTAAATCCACTGTTGCATTACCGCAAGAAATGCGATTTGCTTTTTTAAATCGGGAATCATCCGCTGTACCGTAAGGCGCTCGGATGCACTACCACAGACTTTAGAGCTGTGGGCGGTCCATGGGCGTTTCCCCATACCCCTTCCCTCGTTCCCAGCCAATCATGTATTTCCACATGTGTGCAAATGTCCGGGGAAAGCCTGGGAAAACTGAACCAAGCAGAGCAATGGTGTGGTGTTGGGGGGGCTCTGCAGTTATACTGCGCAGCTACAGCCATTTATTTTTAGCCAGCCTGAGAACTGGGTGGCCGCTCCGGGTGAGATCTGCAATTGTGACTGTTTGTAAAGCCCCCCTTTTCCTGGCTGGTCTTGCTCAAGTGCGGCTGGTTGGTGCAGGGAGCTCGCTTTGCTGGCGCTTTGCAAACGGCCACGGGAAGGAAAGAGAGAAGGGGGGGGTGAAGGCAATGGAGCATCAAGTTTTGCCCCAAAGTGGTTGGGAAGCTGCTGGGAAGCCTCTCTCAGTGGCTGTTCCCTGACGCCTACACGGAGAGCGAGAGGCAAGCAGAGCGAGAGCGAGAGGGAGAATGGGGAGGAGCTGGGAGCCGCCACCAAGCGCTGCACTCTAGAAAAGCTTGGGGGTCAGGAACCTTGCAGTGGAGCCAGAAGTCCCAGCTCGCATTCTTGCGTGGTATTTGATTTATGAGACATTTGGGGGGGGAATGAAAGGTACAGGGATAACTTGAATCCAGAACGTGCCTGGGCGGGTGTGCGCAAATACGCAGAGTCACAAAGCTGCCGCGCCACCCCAGGAAAAGTTGGTTCTGTAAGAAGGGGGGTGCTCCCCATTAAACTCTCAGTTTCCTGCCATTCTTTACAAAAGAAGCAAGCAGTAGCAGCTCCTCAATACCCCCCTTTCCGTTCTGTAGAAATAAGTGGAATTGCCAGCCTTGTGTATCTTCAGAAACTGCAATATGGATAAAGGCAGAAAAGCATACAGTCGGTTTTGCGAAATATTGCAAATACAAGCAAACAACAATACTGTGCTGAAAGTAATATCATATAAGTGGTTTGCTAGAGCATCTCAGGCGCCCGCAACCATAGAGACTGGTGGTCTACTTTCCTAGACAGGACACGTTGTTACTTGCTTGCAGTTCCATGAGAAATAAGTGGAATTGCCAGGCGTGTTTACCCCCAGAAAATTTGATATGGAAAAAGGCAAAACCACATATATTCGGTTTTGCGATATATCGCAAATACAAGCAAACAACAATACTGTGCTGGAAGCAGAGCTTGAAAAAGTTACTTTTTAAAACTACAACTCCCATCAGCCCCAACCAGCATGGCCACTGGATTGGGCTGATGGGAGTTGTAGTTCAAAAAAGTAACTTTTCCAAGCTCTGGCTGGAAGTAGTATCATATAAGTGGTTTGCTAGAGCGTCTTGGGCGCCTGCAACCATAGAGACTGGTGGTCTACCTTCCTAGACATGACACGTTGTTACTTGCTTGCAGTTCCATGAGAAATAAGTGGAATTGCCAGGCGTGTTTACCCCCAGAAAATTTGATATGCAAAAAGGCAAAACCACATACATTCGGTTTAGCGATATATTGCAAATGCAAGCAAACAACAATACAGCAATTATTGTCAGATAAGTGGTCTGCAGTTCTCTTTTATCAGAGGGAACACTTCAAAGCGGAGAAAGAGGAAGGGATGTTTAGCAGGTCTAACCTCATTCCCCCTGCATGCCTTCCTATTACAAATTGTGCCTGGAGAATATGTCCAGCGCGTGTGTGCGTGCGTGCGTGCGTGCGTGCAGAAGGGGGGAAGGGAGCACCACCACCAGCAGCCCCCAAGAATCGAGGGATCCAGCAGCCGCGTGGGGTTCCCTAGCTAGAAAAGGCTGCTGGGCGCTGGGTGGGAGGGGGTGCGAGGGGAGATCCCCTCCCCCAAGCCCTCGCTTGTGAACAATGTTGCCATAAGGGAGGAAAATGTAGCTGCCACCACCTCCTGCTGTGCTGAGCTTGCTACATCGCGGTGCTTCCTATCCCAAAGCTTCGTCAGTGCAGCTGCTGTGAAGTAGCCCCCTCCGCCACCACCCCTGCATGAGCCAAGGAAGCTCAGCATGACTTCAGTGCTGCTGGGGCTCCTGCCGTTCCTAGGCTCCGGGGTGTCACGCGACCCTGTCCAGGTGCCCGTTGGGCTCCGGCTGCCCTCAACTGCACAAGGCAGAAATTTAATAGCTGTAAGTGGAGCTGTACAAGAGCCAAAAACTCGGTCAACTCCATTACAGCCACTACTACCAAACCAACAGAAAATTCAAACTTTTGCGCTCGTACGTTCAAGTGCATGCATGTTATTGTGCTTCGGTGCAAAGGGGGAGAGGAGCATACGTCATATTTTGCAGACCAATTGGCTGATAAGGGGTGGTGTTTCAGGCGGAGCTGGGAAAAAGCAAACAGAATGTAAAGGTCTTCCTGCTGCGTGTGCAGGCACAAAAAAAGCATATTTTTCAGATCGGAAAAGAGCTAATTTCAGGCAAAGTGGGGACTGTCAGATGACAAAGCGTATATGGAAAATGTGGATTATCGTGGTCAGTTTGGACGAGCCCTGTGGTTCCCTGCTGAGTGTACTCTGTGACAAACCTGGACTTGCTGTGTGTGAAACAGCCCTAAGTAAAGGGTGTTTGTGCAGAAGAGGAGCTTCACGGGAAGACACTGAGAGAGAGACAGACATTCAGAGCTTGGAAACTCCACACCCTAAAACATTTTGTTTTGTAGACACTGTCTGCATACAGGTCTGCAACCCTGAGATCTTGAAACTTACATTTAAAAGAACACTGAAAGTTGAGTGCTTTGGCACTCCAGCTTCCACCTGAAACCTCCATGCTCACAACTGTAGGAGACAAAGCGTCCCATTGATAAAAGCATGAACACTGAGAAGCATGTTTGTATAAAATACCTGATGCATGAGTGACGGAAGAATAAATGACGCAAAACTAAGTAGAACAAAAATTGTAATTTGCAGATTTTAAAAAATGGAGAGTTTTTGTTTTGTTTTCTGAACTTGTTCAGTTTTGAGCAATAGGACGCTTGCAATCCTTAGATTTGTTCACAAGAGATGTTTGATATTGATGGGGCAGCTGCAAGACCCATTTAACAGGGAACAAGCCCAGGCAAAGAGAATGTGATTTGTCATGGGCACGGTCCATCCCTTTCAACGAATGTAGCTCAGCACGTGGGGGAGGGAATCCCCCCAGGCCAGGCTTTTCTCCCTTTCCTTGCTTACCCTCTTCTGGACAGTCACCTTGTCCAAGGCTGGATTATCATGCGAATTGGAGCCTGGGCCCTGCTCGTAGGGGGCCTCGACTAAGTTTTCAAAGGGAAAAAAGGGGGGAGTATTTAGCCCTTCTAAAAGGAAAGCTATGAAGCAAACATGTGCAGGCACCTTTCTGAGGAAATCAGTGGGATGAGACAGTCTGGCTGCTCCCTCCTTTCAGTGTTTTTAGGCATGAGTGAAGTCAGCGCTATGATTGAAGGGTGAGTTGTTTGGACAGCAGGTAATATGAATCCCTGGGTTCCTAAGGAGCTGTTTTTTCCCCCTTTACAACACTTTTCTTTCCTGCTTCTGTCTTGTTTTCTCGTCCTTGCAGTCTCCATAGTTTTAAAGACCTACTTTTGCTTTGGAGTCAGCACCACTGACTTCAATGGAACCTATGTTTGAATAAACTTGCACAGGATTAGGCTGCATGTCAACGCGCCTTCATATAATGAAGGGCATATAATTGTGGAATGAACACCAAAAAAATGTGTTGGTCCATTAGAAAAAATCCCAAAAGTAAGGTTATAATGCCTTTATTAGGCATTATAATGTCACAAAAGTTGTGAGCAAGCTTGAAGTTATTATTTATATATTTCATGTGTAGGAACCCCAAACACTTTAATCTGGCCTTGCTGCTGGCTAAAAGATTTTAGTTATGACATTATCTGGCTGGAAGAGAAAGGAGAGAAATTATTCTTAATTATTTTTATCACTAAGGGTGCTCTGCCTCTCTGCTCGCCCCACTCACCAACTCCCAGCCCCTGCCAAACCCCCACTCCCCTGTCACGCATCACCACCACTCCAGGCAACCCCACTCGCCTTGCCAACCCCCACCCACTCAGGCGCCCCACTCCCCTTGATAACCCGCTTGCCTCTCCTTTTCCTCTGCTGCCACTTCACCACACCAGCCCGGACAAATGCTGCCACTATGCAGCACACCTAGACAGCATACTGGCCTCCCACCCAGGCTGCCACCACCACCACCTCCCCTGGATAAACTCTGCATCTGGTCATGTGCCTAGGCCACACACCAACCTCCCACCACTACCTTCCCAACTACCCACCCAGGCTGCCGCTGCCACATCTAGGTTGCCCACTCACTCATCAAGGCTGCCACTGCTGCCTTGCCTGCTTGCCAAGGTAGGCAGTGGTGGGTGGTGTAAGTGGCGTGCAGCTGGAGGGCAGAAGTGTTCACACTGCAATTTGCAGTGCCACATGTCTGTGGTGCTGTGAACTGCAGCATGACAGTTACATTTTTATGTATATATATATATTATTGCCTTTATGTTCCACCAAGGAACACAAGGTGGCGTACATGATTTTCCCCTCCCCGTTTTATCCTCACAACTCTGTGCGGTAGGTTGACAATAAGAACCCAAAGTCACCCACTCATTACGCTTCGTGGGTGACTGGGGATTTGAACCCTGGTCTCCCAGTCCTAGACAAACACTCTTAACTCGGGGGTCACCATCCTTTTTGAGCCTATGAGTACATCTGCAAACTGGAGAAACTTGACATGAGCACTCCACCAGACAGCAAACTAGCAACCTGTTCCTTTGGCTACAATAAAATGCTTGTTTCAAGCCTAATTTCAACAGGGAAAGAGGACCATGTGGGCATCAGAGAAGGCCGCTGTAGGCACATGTGTACCCATGGGTGCTACATTGGCAACCCCTGCTCTAAGTACTGCACCACATTGGCTTTCAATGCTAGGCTTTCACTTCAAAAGCAGTGAGGAGGGTGGCTGTGGTGCCTTTTTGCCAGGCTTGAAGAAGGCTGATGTCATTGAGAGCTGGTTTGTTTTCTGGCTTCTTCATTAGAAAACTGATGGTGGAATCAAGTGACCCTTTCGATGGAACAATGGGAAAGGACAGGAATTAAGAGAAATGGTCCACTCTTTTTGTCAAAAGAAATGCTAATGAAGTTTTGTTGAATCACAAACCTGCCTCCTTTCTTCCAAATTAGCCAGATTCTCTCTGGCGTCACAATTCCCCAACAGCACAGGTCATTTCTCACCTGAAACAGACCCAGTGCCATCAATCCCCTGATCACTGGGCCACATGAAAATCATGTCTCCTCCTCGCAGACCAGGAGATGGACTTTACAGTTTCAACAGCAGGGCAAAAAAAGCTTGTGTAGCATTTTCAACCTAGGACAGAATAAGCAGAAGGTGAGAAATTGAGTTGTAGAGCAGAGATATGCTACTGTTCTGCAAGCTCCAGAACATCTCCACTTCTGTCTTCTGAAAACAACATCACACGATGCTAGTCAAGCCCTGCCTCTTTTTACTGTAAAACCTGGTAAGAGCAGCTTGAGTGCGGTTTTTTAAAAATTCACTTCAAAGAGATTTTGCAACTGATCGACAGATCAACTTGTTCCCCTTCCAGGTGTGGTTAATGGAAACGCTTTGTTATAGGTGACTAGTGGGCTCACAGCCGTAGTCTGTTCATGCCCTACTGAACCTGGGGCACTTGACACCTCCAAGCTTGACATGAATTTGATCTCATGAACATCTTGTGGAGTTTGCAGGACGGTGTTGGACCCATGGAGGGCATCTTGTCAAAAGACTCTCCAAAACTTGGAGATGCCCTTGTTGTGATTATGCCCACAAAGGAAAGTCATTTCACTTGAAGCATTTATTGGTGGATGGCCCCCTGTGGTTCTGAATCCTGATGGAGCCCCCAGGTGCCTCTCATGCAGGGGAGGTGGGCAGGGAGTTTGGCTGTTTGGAGGCGAGGTGTTCAAGGGTCTTCTCTTCCAAGTGGCCAGTCATCCCCCATGCTTTCTCCCAAACTTGACACTAGGGATGTGGCGAGGTTGCTGCACAGCACCTGAGGTTATCAAAACGCATAGTACCTGAGTGTGGCAAATTGTTGTGGGCCTGAGTCAGAAAATCCATAAGTACCTCCTTTTGACAGTAGCAATGCAATAGTAATGAATTAAGTAACCATTTTGACATTCAAGATCAGCCACTCCTTGGAAGTGAAATAATAAGAGCAAGAGAGAATCTGTGAAAAGTTACAGGATACTATCGTTAGCGTGCCAACTTCAAAGCTGGGGGGAAACCCCCTCTTTTAAGTTCTTCAACTTAGTCCTGTTCCCCTTTCCATGACAATCCTTTTGATAAAGCAAAGAGCAGCTCTCCTTCACCAAGGTTGCAGGGGTGATGAATGCCAGTGGGCTCAGAGGGTGCGTATCCTGGCTGAGTCCAATCCCTGCCTCACCCCCGTTCAGTTGGCTGCCAAACAGTCAGTGGCTTGAGGGCATTGTGCAGGGAAGTTCCAGGCAGGTGGAGCTCAACAATTTTTGGCTGTGGTGACGGGGAAGGGAGTGGTTCTGTCCCCTGCCCTGTTTTTTTCTACAAGGGAATGGGGTCTTTATCATTGGCAAACCCCCTTTACTACCCTGCTGAGCCCTTGTTTCAATCCTCCTGGTTTGCATGCAAGCACCATACTAGATAGATAGGCAGGCAGACAGTCAGATGTCTCTCTCTCAAATACACACAAATGCCCCATAGCCTGCTATGCTGGGAAGCATTTATTCATTTTTTCCCCTAGAGGTCATCAGAGTGAACATGGACAGAGGAAACAGGAGACTGGGAAGACCGAGGTTTCCCAGGATTGCAAGACAAAGACAGCAAAGATAAACAAAAACCTCCCTGCACCCCAGGCAAGGCAAGAATCGAGGACTTTCTGGTGAAGCCAGGAAACAAGATTAAAACTCAGGGATAAGCCTGTCAGAATGATAAGGGGAAAGCTTCCCCCTCCCTCCCTCCTCCTGATTTTAAGGAGAAAACCTCCACTTCCTACAGGAAATTCTGTGCGCAAAGGCCTCGCTTTTGTAGTCTTTGGAAACCGACTGCAGAGCAGGGTTACCTCCAGCACTGAAGTGCCAATCAAAGCCATTCCTTCCTCTCTCCGCCCTTCCTGCCCCCCCAGTATGTTATAAATGTGCCACCATTACTATGCTCATTTCTGTTGTTGAGTGTTGTAAGACCAGCATTTTCGCTTCTGAGTACTGCCTTTGGTATGTTGTTGTTAATACCATTATTATTATATTTATTTATTATCTGCCCTTCGCAGGAAGTCTTAGGGCGGGTTACAACCATTTAAAATTCAGGAATAAAAACAGTTAAAACAGATTACAGTCACTGGAATTGAGGGTCTTTATAAAATATACATGCAAAATATAATTTATAGATATATAAAAGCCAGGATTTGTTCACACTATAGTATCACACTGATGCTGGACTAGATAGACATTTGGTCTGATCCAGCCGGGCTCTTCTTAGGATCACAGGTTACTCCCCCATGTTCCTTGCAATATACAACTCCACCATTCCCAGCCAAGCTAGTTAAAAACAACAACAGCAACAAAGGGGCTGCATTGTCTCATGTTCCTCTTCTTCCTCTTCCAAGTCCTTGTCCTGATCCTCAAGTGCCTCCCACTGTTTATCTGAATCTGATGGCTCAGAGGAAACCATCACATGAGAATGTTTCCAGTGTATGGTGTGGATGTCACCACTATGATCCACCATCTCTATTATCTTTTTGACGCCTACTGAAAACCTTCCTCTTTCAACAAGCTTTTTAAGTAGAGACCTTATCCCAGTCTGTGTCTGTGTTGGAATTGCATTTTAATATGTTTTTAAACCTTTTTTTAAAAATAGATGTTTTTAAAGCTTTTAAAAATGTTTTTAAAGATGTTTTGTTTTATTGTGTTTTTAATGGTGGTTTTATTGTAATATGTTTTAAAGTCTGTTTTAATGATGTGTTAAAGTGTTTTTAGGTATTTTGTTTGCTGCCCTGGGCTGCTACTGGGAGAAAGGGTGGGATATAAATCAAATAAATAAATATGGGGAGTCTCCAGGGGCTGTGCTTGGCCTGGAGGCTGGTGGCTTCCCCCCACCCCCATTATTTCCTCCAATGAATCTTGGGAACTGTAGATATTAGGGATGGGGAGAAACAGTGGGTGGTATCAATGCTAGTCTTGCTCAGAGTAGACCCAGTGCAGTTAATGGATATGTCTCGTTTAGGTTCATTAATTTCAATGGGTCTGCTCTTAGTAGAACTTAATTCAATACTGCCCAGTGATTCAACTTAAAATGTGTGAAATTGACCCCGTAGTTTGAGGAGAAATGGTTTTGTAAAATTGACCCACCCTATTTCTTCAGATCATTTTGCTGATTCTTTGCATACTTCCACATTAGGTGTTTTAATGTGGAATTGCCACTCTTTGCCCTTTAAAAACTCGTGATGGAAGATAGGGGAATGTATCTGCTAAAGTGTGGGAAGTGATATAGCTTGCAGTAAGGGAACAATGAATGGGCAGCACTAAAAACCCTCCGTCTGGAAGCACTCTTCTTTACATTGACTTTGGGTTCATTGGACATGTATAGGACTGCACTGTTAATCTCTGATCTCCCACACACATAGAGACAAACACACACACTAATGGTATTCTTCAAACATTAAAATAATTTTCCTAGTAGTACATGAAACAACACTCTGTGACTCTGAAAACATGCATGCATCTGTAAATAGTCATCTGCTGTCCACAATAATGGGTGACTCTCAGTGAGCGGCAAAGGAAGCAGCCATTTTGAATTGCCCCAAATTAAAAAAGCATTTCCGAATAGGGATTTCTGGGGGAAACAAAATGGCAGCTGTTCTGATTCTCTTCTCCAACCCCAAAGAATTTCACCTCAGCTTCGAAATAGTGCCAAAAAAACAGACAATATAAAGTTGGATGAAACAGCTGAGAAATTGTCTTTGTCAATTTGGTCCAGCCTTAGTAGATTTCCTTGGCATAGTGTAGAAGCGCCCTTTATTGTTTCATTCAAAGACTCTCTGAGCAGGCAAGAAGGAATTTAGATCATATTTATCCAAAATATAAATGTATCCAAATATAAACAATTGGCACACACTTTCTCCATTTTGTTCGCCTTTATTCCCTTGGGTTCTCATCCTGAATTGGTGGATGAGCGGCTTCAATCTCTGATCTGGTCCTGGGAGACAAAAGGCCTCTTTCAATTGAATGGCTTATATATTTATCTCTCTGTGCAACAGCTTAAAGTTACTATAAGTACTATTACTCTCTCTTGGTTCTGTGAGTACCAAATTAAGCATTTGCTGGCAAGCCCAATGATTACATTGCAAGCCACAACACTCCTCACCAAGTTTGAGGTTGTGGTCTTGCAGGAAAGGGCTAGTATCTGAGTTAAATGGCATGTTACTGGACATACATACAGTAATACCTTAGTTAACAAAATAGATGGGTTGCTGGATATCACTGTAACAGAACCTTTGGTACCAGAGGTAGAAATAACATGGAAGGAATAGGGATAGATTCCTATACCTACTTATACATGGTGGGGGCAGCTTCAACAGGGGCTTTAAAGGATGCCTATCCAACATCCTCCCCCTCCTCCTCTGAATCATTATGGATCCTTCCCTCCTCAGCCCTGGGAGAAAGCAAGAGGTCTCTTTAATGCAGAGCAAACACACAGACTTGTCAGTTTCACCCTAGCAAAGCAAAGGCACAGGCTTATCAGTTTATGAATAGCAAAGCAAAAACACAGGTGAATCGTTTCACCTTAAAGCAAGGTACAGGTTTGAAAGTTTATCCATAGCAAAGCAAAGCTGGTCAGTTTCACCTTAGAAAGGTTTTTGTTACAAGGAGCTTCATTTCTGGAGGATTCCTTAACTGAGGCTTTACTGTACTGCCTTCTTAAGGGGCTCAAAAATTTATGAGAAGGGGATCCGCATATGGAAATTAGTGAAGCTGCATGACAGGAACTGTGAGGGTCTAAATCTTATAAATTTGGCTTGGCATATGCCAGAGAATGCTCCATGAAAGTGGCCTACAGGTGGCACCATACTCCAGTGCAGTTGTCTTGAATAATTTAAAGCCTATCCCCGGCCTACTGGCAAGGATGTGGGACTAGGGGGACATCCCTACATTTATGGTGGGAGTGTCCCCTTGTCCATACTTTCTGGGTGGAAGTATTTCAGGAAATTTTGAAAATATTCCTGATGGATATCTTGATTACTCCACAACTATCTTTGTTAAATATGTGGGATTCTCAGACAACAGACTTTTGGGCAAAAGAATTGCTCACATGGATGCTAGCTCCAGCTAGGATTTCCATTGCACAACAATGGAAGATGACCCGGAACTTTTACTTACCTTTTTGGTATAGAAACTTATGGAACTCAGTGATTTTGGAGAAATTGACTCCTGACTGGTACTTGACAGGTCAGAGAATCCAGATTGCTTTTATGCAATTTGGTGGGAGTTCATTTCTTATTCCGCTGATAATGAGATGTTTGACTCTTCGCCTGCTTCAGTGAGGGAAAGTTGGCTGTCATAATGTATTTTATTTATTTATTTATTTAATTTATATCCCGCCCTCCTTCTGGCAGCAAACAAAAACACTAAAATAACTTTTAAAATTAAAAACAAAATACTTTAAAACATTAAAACAAAACAACTTTAAAAACATCTTAAAACAAAACATCTTAAAACCTCCTTTAAAACTAACTTCAAAAATATCTAAAAAGCAGTTCTAGCACAGATGCAGCCAGGGATAAGGTTTCCATTTAAAAGGCTTGTTGGAAGGAAGTTTTCAATAGGTGCTGAAAAGATAACGGAGATGGCGCCTAATAATATTTAAGGGGAGGGATTTCCAACGGGTAAGTCCCACAACACTAAAGGTCCACTTCCTATGTTGTGCGGAATGGACCTTTTGATGAGATGGTGTCCGCAGGAGGCCCACACCTGCAGAGCACAGTGATTGACTGGGTATATAAGGGGTAAGACAATCTTTCAGGTAACTGTTCTTTTATATGAACCCTGTTGTGAGCTTAATTCTATTCATGTAGTACACTGGAAATTTGTTGTTGTTTTTGTGTTATAATAAGGCCATCAACAAACCACTTATATGGTGGTGATACATTGACGACATCTTTATGATCTGGACGAATGGTAAAGAGAGTTTGGAACAATTTAAAAATTACATCAACTCTATCCATCCCTCTATTAAGTTTACATTTAATAGTACAAATGACAATCTGCACATCCCTTTTCTGGATGTCCTTCTCACCATTAAAAACAACAAAATAGCCACTGATCTCTACAGCAAACCCACTGATGCCCACACCTATTTAAACTGGAGATCCTGCCATCCTAGGCATATAAAGAAGAACATTGTGTATAGCTTAGCTCTGAGAATCAAACTTATTTGCAACACTGAAGATAAATACCAGAGAAAGATCAGTGAACTTAAAGAACACCTTCTTCCAAGAGGATATTCTCCACATATTATCAATTGCAACATCCACCGAGCCTCCATTCTGTCCAGAGAAAACCTTCTCCATCATACTGAGGTGTCAAAGAGCAGAGAACAACGGATTCCATTTGTGGTAGATTTCCATCCAGTATCTCCTAACTATCACCGAGCAATCAGGGAGAGCTACCCATTGCTGGCAAACTCTGAACATCTTGCTAGAGCCATCAGCAGGCCCCCTGTTATAGCATTTCGCCAACCTCCTAATTTGCGCAGACTGTTGGTGAGAGCTGTGCTTAAGCCATCTATCACCAATCCTGGGTCTCATCCTTGTCACTCCAAACCCTGTATCACCTCAGGGAGCCAGCCACTTTTACAAGCACTAGGACAGGCAGGACATATTACATCAAACAGAACATCACCTGCAGGTCCTGCAATATAGTTTACATCATCGAGTGCAAAAGACCAGGATGTCATATCCAATATGTAGGAAAGACCACAACTGACCTACGCACGCGCTTCAGGAACCACAAGTCGGCAATTTTGACAAAAAAAGTGGAGCAACCAGTTGCAAAGCATTTTAACATTGAGGGTCACAGCCTGTTGGACTTTTCCATAAAAGCGATAGAGATGCCAGCAGCTCCAGCAGCATTGACTAAAAGGGAGAACTTTTGGATATACTCTCTGGACACATTGGCACCACATGGCCTGAACCTGGAGGACAGTACCACCACTACTTAGCTTCTGCAAATGAAGCCCCTCTGAGCATTCCATCCTCAAAGCTCTATAACTGCCACCTTGGTAACAGCATTTGTATGTTAGCAGCTGATGAAGGCGGAAGCCGAAACGTTTTGGTAATACAATAAAAACCTCTGTTTGGTTAATCACATTAACAGATTGGTAATCTGTTTGGTTAATATATATATATTAAGAGAAATGTGCTTGATGGATTTTCATGAGGACTTAAAAAAATATCACAAACTGATGCGGGAACCTGAGGAACTGAATTTAAGACAAATGAGAAGCCAAAAGTGAAAAGATTCATCTCTAGTTGCAAATGAGTAACTCGAGTGCTGATTCAAGTTTTCAGGAATATAAACACAACCTTTCCCCCTCTTTCTCATGAGTGCTTCTTTTGCCTTGCAACAGATGGAGGTGATAGTTGGGGACTTTGGCATTGTTGTTGTGCCACGGGATGGTGCTGACACAGACCGGATCATGAACCACTCCTCAGTACTCCGCAAGTACAAAGTAAGTCCTTTTGCAAAGTTACATTGATAAATTGATGTTTTGCCAAGACTTCATAATGCTTCTCCTTTACCTGTCCTCTCTGCCTTCATTGATTGGTGTCTACTTACCCTTCCTTCTCATCCTGGACATCTTTATATATCATGTAACTGTGACAATTTGCTAATGTTACTGATGAAGAGTCTTTGATTGTCAAAGGAATGTCCTGCACATACTTAAAGGCAAGGGCGAGGAATCTGTGGCCCTCCAGATGTTGTTAGACTGCAGTTCCTATCAGTCCCAGCCAGCCAGTCAGGGATGATGGGAGTTGTAGTCCAGCAACATCTGGAGGGCCACAGGTTAGCCAGCCCACATATAGAGGAGGAGCAATGCTTGCTTCTCCCTCTTTACTATGTTGAGCTTTTATGAGAAGCCACTGTGAAGGGAACATAGACTCATAGAATAGTAGAGTTGGGCCACGAGTCCAACCCCCTGCTCAATGCAGGAATCCAAGTTAAAGCATACCCGGCATATACTGTCTCTGATCTCTCCTTCCTGGGTTGGTGGCTGAGGAAGATACAGCCAGGATACCATGGGCCTTTTACCCCATGGGGATCTTGTCAGGCATGTTTTCCTGCCCAGAGCTATGTCAGTTCTTGAAAGCACCTCCACTTAACAGTCAAGTGTGAGAATAGCCTGCCCTCAGTTACTTCAGCAAGAAGTAAAGCGAATTTGTTAAACTTGTCTTTTAACTTTTGTTTTCTGTCTCGTTTGCTGTGAGGATGCCAAAGCTGAAAAGGCCCTTCTCCTTGTGCTTGCCTGTCTCACCTTAGAGAGACGGTGTTTCAGCACACTCATCATCTTCTAGCATGGGAAAGGACTCATGTTAATGTTCTATCAATTGTTCCTCCACAGAACAATATCCTTGTTGTGAAAGACGATGTGAATCACCCCATGGCCATTGTCAGTTCAACCAAAAGCAGGTGTGTGAAGTGAGGGACTGCAAGTGGGGAGGGTAAAAATGTTGGTCAAACTGTTAGCAAAGATGGGAAGATTCCCAACAGTAACATTTCCATAGGTGTTTGCAGAACCAACAATGTTTGCTAACAATTCAGAAAATGGTGGCAAAGGATTAGTTTCCCTCCTTCCTCACCAGTCCTTGATACAAAGTATAAAAAAATAAAATAAAAATAAATAAATAAATAAATAAATAAAAGTAGTTGTTCCTGACTAATGTTCCGAGACTAGCCCCCACCTCCTCCTCCTCTTCTTCATTATAATAGCTAGCATGATAATCCATATTCTACACACACAGAGGTTGGTGTGAGGGTTCACCAGGGTTATACAAATCATGTAATCAGGAAATAAAATCCAGACCACTTAAGAGAAAGGTATGACTTAATTTTATTGATTACAAGTGCAATACAATGTCCTGAGGCTACCATGCATAATCAAAACAAATCACAAAACTTCAACCACAACAGGGGATATAATTGTCAATCAAAAGTGGCTTACTCCACTTGAATTTTATACTCTCCACAAAAGGGGATGGCTGGCCCTCAGTCTTCAGGTGGAAGCGAGTCTTGGACTTTTCCCCATCAATCCAAGGCAAAGCTTCACCAATGAAACAGGAAGGCCGTCCTGCAGTCTATTGTCAAGGGAGCTCTTCTTTAAAGCAGCAGCCACATCTGGAGCTAATTCTGTTGGATTGTTGTCACTCATTTATCTTCCACGTTTTCTTTTATCCTTTTTGTATGCCCACCCCCCTTACTCACCTTATGTAAGAATTTTTCCATCCTCTGTGATCATGGTACCTGCTACCTCCACATACCTGCATAAAATGCCTTTGTAAGCATCTGGGTGGAAAGGGTAAGCCTCCCTAAAATATGGAACAAAACCATGATCTTTAACCTATTTTTCTGATACCCCTAACCATCCAGCTTGAATATCCTGCACCCCCACCCCCGCAATACACTTGACCTTCCTCACCTACATAGCACCCTCTTCAAGATTTCTTCCAGATCCTGTCAGCTCTGCATGGTTTTTCTCAATTTAGTTCAATTCTGACTTGTCAGCAGGTAATCAAGACATGACCTGCATATTCCATATTTTTGTTAGCTGCAAGTGTAAGCATGAAGCTTCACATAGCTTCAGAGCAAAGCTTTCCTCATGTCAGACCAGCTTGACCAGACCTATCTATCTGTCTGTCTAATCTATCTATCTATACACACACACACACACACACACCAAGTCATATCACAGAAATTGTGTCTGTTTCTTTAATAGATATACAGCTGTGAAAGAGCACACATTTGAGCATCTTCTCCACCTTGCTTCTCTGGCAATCCCCTCCCATCCCCCTTGCCTGCTGTTGTGCTGTAGGTACACAACAGTCCAATTTGCTCCAGCAGGTAAAACTGGAGGGTAGGTAACACTATCCGGGCAGGAGTGGCTGTGGATCCATTAAAGACAAAGGCACACTCTTCAGGTTGCCACCGTAGCCACCCTAGAATAAGCTGTCGAACCAATTAGCAGCATATATACTCTGATTGCTGAATTGAAGTAGTTCACTTGAGGAATCCACAGTAGGGCTTATGCATCATTCTACAACAGGACTGGCAAATGAAAGTGTTCATTAGAACACTCTAGTGGTAGAATTATCTCTTTTTCTTTCTTTGTTCCCAGAGGTATCAAAGAAATCTTTCCAAGTGTGTTGGGAGGTTGGTCTGTGGAAACAGTGGCCCATGTGGTAACTGTCCCTAGACTTAAGATTGTGTCGTGTGGGGTTACATATTTGAATGCAATTTAATATTGGAACTGCTTGTTTATGTTGACTAGCTCTTATTTGTGTTAAGAAAAGAAAACTCCCCTTTCCTTTCCTGTTCAGCACCAAATGTTTTCCTGGGTTTAGCACAAGTGACATTTTGGATATCATAAGCAGGGGAGGTGGGGTAAGGTGACAGACCAACCCTTCCTCTTAAGACTTTTCCCCAACCTCTTCTTGCCTCTCTCTACTCCAATCACTTTCCCCCCAGAAATGGGCCCACGAGCAAAGTCTGTAAGCCAGGAACCATGGTTCATCCACCAAATGGATGGGTTAGCCTTTGCAATTGTCCAGCTTCTGAACTAACACGTGTCCCCGGCTTCTGTTTCATCCCACAGACTGGCTCTGCAGCATGGTGATGGGCATGTTGTGGATTACCTGTGTCAGCCAGTCATCGATTACATCCTCAAGAGCCAGCTGTACCTGAATGCCTCTGGTTAAAGTTGCCTTGGTGTTGCAACATATCCACCCTATTGCTCCACTTTCCTACTATTGTTCATCACAATTCTTTTTTGCTCTCTGTTTTCTTCCTCCCTGCCTCTTCCGTGCATCTGCCTGTTTCACTCTGATGTCCTCCACCACCACCAACACCAAATGCTGGGAAATGCTGGGTACATCAACCAATCAAGCACATACACACCAAGTAATACTTTTCCCCTTGTAGTTTGGAGGGAAAACAGAAGAGAGGATCAGGTGCCACGTGCCTAACGGGGGACAGCTTTGGTATCTACCTTCCCAGCATGCATTAGGGGGGTGGAACACTGTCTACCTTCCTAGCATGCCTTGGAAGCCAGGAAAATTGGTCTTTTCATAATACATCAGCTAAATAAATCTCAGTGGGCCTTTTTATTTTTAGTGCGTGGTTTTTTCTCTCTTTTTGGATTTTTTATTTATTACTGTGATTCATTCAAATTAGAATGTGGTTGGCAGAATAAGATTCTAACCCACTTGGTACAAAGCCCAAACTTTTTAGGTCAGACATGGCAGATTTAGCTTGAATTTAAAAAAAGAAAGCAAGAAAGACTGCCCCATTTCTGTTATCTGGAGTGAAAAAAGGGGGGAGGAGAAAGATTTGCTGGAGAAAAGGTACAAGAATGGCAAGGAGTCAGGTTTGGTTTATATGTAGCTGATCTTTCCTTTGTAACTAGATAATTGTTTCAAAGGGCAGGGGATTTAAATGGGTTTCTTGTTCTGTTTAAACACCTCTAAAAAGGGAGCACTCCTAGAGAGGAATAGCCACACAGAGCATGGCCTCCTGGGATGCTACACGTAACCCACATAGTGCATTCATGGCATCCCGGTAATCTGTCCCAGGTTGGCTGAGCTCTGCTTTGTTTAAAGTTTTCCATTTTCTCCAGAAATTCATTTGGAGTTTCAGCATTTGTGGTGTCTACTGTACCCTTGCTAGTATTACTAGCTCAGGCTGGTTCAGTTCATAACTGTTTCCTCTGTCAACATGCGCAGGTCCTTCAGTGTTGTAGGGCAACTGTACTTCACACCACACTCAGGAAGTAATGTTGTTTTTCAACGTTCTTTGAAAGACTCCATGTGATAACGTTGCTGCTTAAGTTTTTCCTTAGGAGGATAGATCCCCCCCCAGGAAATGCCCCCCCCAAACCCCAAGAAAATACCAGCAGGTATGCTAGATTTAGTTCCTAGATCTCCAAATGGGGAGGCTTAACCAGCTATGATTTCTTATAGCCAGTAACAGAAACCAGGGGACATCTATGGTGGCAAAAAAGCAAAGCAACCTCAGATAGGCAAAACTGTCTTGAGTTTTTGCTTGACGTTGTAACACATAACATACCACCCATCTGTTGCAGTAACCAGATGTTTGCCCTTAAGTTTTACAAAGCAGTTTGTAGGTATAAGAGATTTGGGTCCTACTCAAAGGAATTCACAAGTACCTTTGGTTTATATGATCATAAATAATGCCATCACTTTACTGTTAAAAAAAACAAAGCCTGAAGAGGAAGAAATGCTATATGGTTCTTCAGAAATGCTTTGTCACAAAACTATGGATTACACTTCCTCACTGGGCCCAGCTAAACAGAGTTAGAGGCTATAGAAGCAGTGACAAATGACACAGGGGTTGCGTTTGCTTGCTTGATTTGGGGAAACATTCACTGATGTGATCCTCCATCAGCAGTCTGTACAGTCTCAGGAGGGGTGTTCCACGAGAGATTTCTACAAATGCAGGTTGGCTCTTTCTGGTTGGAATGAAAGCAGTGCTTATACAACTGTGATCTCTGTAATTCAGATCTGCGGGGCTCCTTCCAGCCTTCCTGGTCATTGCTGGACTGCATGTTTCTCCCTGCTCTCATAGGGGACTATCTGCACTGAATCTAAGGAGTATCCCTGCGGAAAAACAGTATTTAGAATCTTGGGCTGCTTCCACATTGGTGACCTCTAGTGCTAACACTACCAGAATTGGAATTGTCTTTCCACACTATCAGGGATATAGAGTATTTCCTTTATGTTCGTTCCACTGTATACACCAGAATACATAGCTGCTGTGGGGAAGGAGAAGGGCCAGTTCAGGGGGAAGAAGGGGGAATCAGTCAGAGGGGAGGGAATCAAATTTTAAAAATCAATAATTTATTTAGTGCTAAATGCTTATTCATGTAGGTATGGTTGCCCATTACTGCTGACAAAATATCAGAAAAACAAAGTATTTAATGTTTGTTTTGGATTGGAAGTGTAGATTGGGGGTGATCAATTAGGGAAAAAACACATTGCTAAAATGGCGGTGAAGAGAAAGGTTTTGTTCTTTTGCTTTCGCAATATATTGTAGCACTAAAATACATTTTTCATTTAAGTAGTGTTTCACTAATGTTTTAATATTCAAAAACTATGTACAACTGGAAAAGCATGTTAGTGCTAATTAAAAGATTGATGACAAAAAGTTTCAGAGTTATAAAATGGTGCCCACCACTAAGGTTATAGCGACTGTGTGCTGAGCTGTGATAAAGTTGGCTGCCCAATATGTCACTGTCCACATTAAAAAAAATCGCTTAAAAAAACGAATAGCATCCTTCTCAAGAAAACTGAACTTTCTGCAATAAGAAGCACTGGGGAAACCCCGGAGGATTACAAATGGACGTTGTTGTGCAGACCCCTCATAAAATGTGAGTGAATGGGGCATGGTGACTCCACCCAAAATGCCTCTTTCTGTCGAGCATTCTGAGGCACTTGCCGTCCCAGCACCTAACAGCCAGAGAGAATGGTGGCACACAGTGACAAGGATGGTTCTCTAAGGCTTGTGCCACAACCTGCCATTTATAGGACACCCCCCCTGCAGCATTCAGTACCCTTACACTCCCTGCTGTCATAGGCAGATGTACAAAAGAGACAATTTCTTTTATGAGAATTTTTCTACTCACAGAAGGCGTAGCTATCCTACATGACTCTGGCTGAGTAGCTCTTGCTGTCCCGTTGTGCATATCAGCTACTACTTCCAAAGCATTTTCTCTTTTACATGCCTCCGTTTAAGAACAGCCAAAAGCTCTTGTTGGAACCCACCATATGTCCCAATACTAAGCAGCAGAGTGCAAAGCCAATAACATATTTCTCTCTCTCTCTCTCTGTGTGTGTGTGTGTGTGTGAGAGAGAGAGAGAGAGAGAGAGTAACCATGGCTTTTCAAAAAGGCCTGAAGGACAGTTTTGCTGTGGAAAAAAAGATGAGGTCAGCAAAGAAAGGGATGAATTCTCCACATACTCTTGAACAAACAATGGATTATTGGGCCACTTTCCAGTTTCATCCAATGTAGGACAGCATGCCTTAGGAACATAACATTGTGGTACAGATGATGTATATATAATGTCTTACTAGTCTTTGCCTTCATGTGGTCAGTTATGTTTATGATTAGGAAGAGGGAGGGAGAGAGCAGGGTGTAGCATAAATTTGGAGTATGCTGGTGGGGTTGGTTGGAAAGAGTTGGGGGAAGTGTCACACTCCAACCCACACATCAAGGTTTGCGGGGGAGGGGGAGAGGGAGGGAAGGTGACTGTTTTCCATTACTGAATTGCAATTTTAAACCGTCAAATTTGCTTTGTTAAAAAAAAGTTTGAAAAGGAAAAAAAAGAGTTGAATATGCTGGACTTAGGTCATTGTTGCTAAAATAGTCATGGCCAAAAACAAAACAAAAATATTTAAAAGGATGTAATAAAGAAAAATTATGCTAATGAAAGAAATGTGTGTTGACTTTTACTGCTGCTTCCATTATCGTGTAAACATCCTAGCACCTCTTCTGTGGTGTGCAGCCTAACACTTGGTTTCTGGGATTTTAGAGAAGGGTTGCCTAGAAACACAACCTGATTAACTACAGAGCCTTGCTGGGAAACTACCCTAGACATGTGCCATTATCATTTTGTGTTGAAGCAGTGCCATCTGCTCATTATTGAAGTAGTGCTATAGCAGTTGTGGTTCAATACACTTTAGAGTTGTAACATTAATTCTAATGCATGTGAACAATGGCATAGTTGAATAGTAGAGCACATACTTTGCATACAGAAGGTCTCATATTCATGTCCCTCACAAAGGATCTCAACAAGCAGGGCCAAGAAAAATGTCTGCCTGAAACTTTGGACAGACTCTGTCAGCCAGAGTAAACTTTCCTAGGCTAGATGGATGACTAGTCTGTCTTTTATAAGGCTGTTCCTGATGTTATTTTCATTTAGCAATTACAAGAAAATAGAATTCTGTTGTGCTTGCTTCATTTGTGGTAACAAAGGTTGACTGACCCATTAGATGGCTGGCTGTGGTGTTTTTGAAGGAGCACCTGGCCCATGCAGAGCCCACCCACTACTGCCTTTCCTGGTGGCAAACGGCTTTATTTATGGCATAGACACTAATTTGACGGATCTGGCGAACAGGTAAAAAGCAAATTAGCCCTAATCCAGAGGAGCATCCAATAAGATGTTCAGCGTCAACAGGGTCTATCATACTTTTATTTCTTTAATACAGTAGCTCCCCCATATTGCATCAAAAGCTGGTTCCAAACCCTGGTGGGAGAGAGTTTGCTAGAACAAGGTCATTGCCTGATAAACCACAGGACAAGGCCCCAACCCTCTTCTGGATTGACAGTGAAGTTGCAGGGAAGCCCAGCTCATGGTTGCCTAACAACTACAAAGAACTTTATTTCATCCATCTCTGGGACCTAGTAAAGAAGTTGTCATTAGGTAACAGTGGTAGAATGGGTGAGATATGTTAACAGAATCAAGGCCTTGACCAGGATCCCTCAATGGCTAGGGCACGCTTTCACTGCTTTTATCCAAAGTTCAAGTTAATTTCTTCCTTAACAGGTTGTTTTACACTGCAAATAGATGAGAAGTTTCCAGAATGAGAAATGAAATTAAAGAAATAAACAGCCTTCTCAAACCATGGGGATTTGTTGTCTATTGTAGCCCTTAATATTTAATATTAATAAATTTTAATATTAATACTTAATATTTAGCACCATGATGTCTGTGTATGAAGAAATGTTTGAAGACAAGGGCATATTTCACCTTTTTAAAATACAGCTTGGAATGATAATTTGAAACAGTTATAAAATGGAAACAGATGCTATGAAAACCAACAGAATAATTCTGAGGGATTTTGTCTGTCTCTAGCAAGAAGTCCCATCCCTCCCTAGAATGTGATGCTAATTTGAAACAGGAAGCTTAGGACACAATCCTAGATCCACTTACCTAGAAGTAAATTGTATTGAATTCAATGGGATTTTCTTCTGAGTAGACATCCATAGGATTGCACTGTAAGGCAATTAAGCTAAGCCATAACCTAAGGCCTGGTATGTGGTTCTCAGTATGAAGCCACCTGAAGTTACCAAAGCACTCCTGAGCTTATTCCAGACAATCCACCAGACACATCCCCATATTCAATGGCAAAATGGGAGGAAAATGAAGGAAAAATACATTAAATCACCACTATACCTACTGCAGGCAGGCCTGTTTCTACAAACTTATATTTCTTTTATACAAACAACTGTCAAGGCTTCCCCGCTTCCACTCTGAAGGACTCTGGGAATTATAATATTGATTAAAGTATTTAGAATTCTCTGTCAGATATATATAGCACCCCTCACTGATCGACATTCCCAGAATCCCTGGGATGAGGTAATGCTATTAAACCAGTTTAGGCCTGTATGCTTTTAGAGTCCCAAATTTATCCCATCCTTAATATAAACAAAAATCAGAGATGTTAAAGCTTTTCTGAAGGAAAAGCACCTTGTGGGATTATAAAGGCAAGAGGGAGAGGGAAGAGTAATTCACGGTAATAAAAAGTTGATAGCATAGCATAGCTAATTTAACAGGGTATAACTTCCATCTTGTTACATCAAATCAGGCCAGGATGGAGGAAACATAATGGGGAGTTCAGATTCAGCTGCTGGCCTCAGATTTTGGACTGCGTCCCCAAATTAAACCAGGGCACCTACCTGACTGTCTTCTCCTAATATATTCCCCAATAATCATATCTGTCACAGACTAGTTTCTTTATAGCTAGCTTGTTTGTCATGCAGCCTGCACATTTCCCTCTCACTCCCCAGGAGTGGGACAACTAGAACACATTCTTTCATTGTTTGATGCATCAAAAGGTAATGGCTGCATCAGGCGATGCAACTGTTATTCCAGCCTGATGAGTGGAATAGATCATTCAGCAGTCACATGTGGCCAGTCCTAGGAGGATTGGATCTATTGTATCACCCCCAAACCATTTGGCTAACTCCAACGCTGCTAGGTCCAAGACCGGGCAAACAGAGTACATGGAAGTCTGCTCTCTCAGCCCCTAAAGGCTTCAAGGTCTCTCAATGGGTTGTACATTGTAACACTTTGGGGGGAGACTATCCCGGATCTCCTCCAGGTTCCTGATATCTGCAAGGATCTCAGTGATGCTCCTTTCCAGCGTCTGGATCCGAAGTTTCTGCCGGCTGGCTGTTTCCTCCAGTTGCAGCGTCAGTTCTTTCAACTCGCTGTTTCTTGTTCTAGCTTTATTGAGATTCATTTCAAGCATGTTCACACCTTGCTCATCCGCAGCCTCAGGTTGGTCTGTGAGGTGGCAAAAGAAAAAGAGTTCATTAGCATAACTTTCTGAGTACACAACTCTCATTCTACTCTCATTCTAGTTTGCTGCCTAAGTAGCTGTCCCACGATTCATAAACCCAAGCCAGTACAACAGTGTCACCTAAACTTCTGATAGCTGAGTGCCACTTTTTTCCTGAATTAAAATTAGAGGTGAGTTTCACTAAAAAAAAAAGCTGACTTCTAGAAGGTGAAAGAGTCACCCAGTATGTGAGCAACTGCTCTAAGCATAGCCTGATTGAAAAGAGGCAAATCCACAGCAGTGATTCATGCAGAGATGCAATGGATACACTCACACTGAAGGCAGGTGAGCATAATGCTCCTTTGTAGAACACCTAACGCAGACTTGCAGCAGAAGTTTTCTAGTAGAGACTGATGGGGAAAAGGCAAGGCCAAAGCAGTAAATGATGCAGAAACACAGCAAGTAGTTTATTTCATGGGTGCTTTTAAAGCAAAAAAATCACAGCATCAAATATGAAAACCAAATTCATTTGACACAATCAGATACAGCAATTAAGCCTATTTTCCATTGATAAAACTGCTACTGTCACATTCTTTGTTTATTTATGCATTCTGGATCCTAAGAGACCATCAGCTTTTCAATAGATGCACATCATGATATGGAAGTGGTCGGTAGCCCTTGATTTTCTGCTATCTTTTGCTGAAAACGGACCCTAACAAACTCAGAAGAAAATCTAACCTTTTTCATCTATTAGAAAGGCTAAGTCACCAAACAGTGTCCTCCACTGTAATAACATGGGAACTTTATGACAATCCCAAGCAATCTGTGGACAAACTATGAATCGTAAAGCCACTTTTAATTGTAGAACCAGCCAAGAAATAGTCTTCTTATTATAAATAATTATATGAACAATTAGTAGGGGAAAGTGTAGTTACTCAAATTGTGAGAAATTCATAGCCCATAGAATCTCTCTGTTTGCAGTTGCAGCCAAGAAAAGTCAGTCAAAGATTATCCAAAAGACCACAATCTCTTGTGAAGGCAATCACTTAGTATAAGTGGTAAAATTCATGATAGGAATTTCCCTGTATGTCATTCAAACTATAAGTCCAGTCAATGAGCTACCCTGTGTTTGTTTGTTTATTTATTTATTATTTGATTTATATCCCGCCCTTCCTCCCAGCAGGAGCCCAGGGCAGCAAACAGAAACACTAAAAACACTTTAAAACATCATAAAAACAGACATTAAAATACATTAAAACAAAACAACGTTAAAAACATTTTTTAAAAAAGCTTTAAAAACATATTTTAAAAAACGGGTTAAAAACATATTACAAAAATCATATTAAAAAACAATTCTAACACAGACGCAGACTGGGATAGATCTCAACTTAAAAGGCTTGTTGAAAAGGAAAGTCTTCAAAAGGCGCCAAAAAGATAGCAGAGATGGCGCCTGCCTAATATTTAAGGGGAGGGAATTCCAAAGAGTAGGTGCCACCACACTAAAGGTCTGTTTCCTATGATATGTGGAATGGACCTCCTGATAAGATGGTATCTGCAGGAGGCCCTCACCTGCAGAGCGCAGTGATTGACTGGGTATATAAGGGGTAAGACGGTCTTTCAGGTATCCTAGTCCCAAGCTGTATAGGGCTTTGTACACCAAAACTAGAAAATTGAACTTGCCCCACTAGCAAATGGGCAGCCAATGCAATTCTTTCAGCAGCAGGGTAACATATTGGCAATACCCTGCCCCAGTCTCATGGCCGCATTTTGCACCAGCTGCAACTTCCAGACCAACCTCAAGGGCAGCCCCACATACAGCACATTACAATAATCCAGCCTGGAGGTTACCAGTGCATGGACAACAGTGGTCAGACTATCTCGGTCCAGAAACAGCCACAGCTGTCTTACCAGCTGAAGCTGGTAAAAGGCACTCCTAGCCACTGAGGTCATCTGAGCCTCTAGCGACAAAGAAGGATCCAGGAGCAACCCCAGATGACGAACCTGCTCTTTCAGAAAGAGTACGACCCCATCCAAAGCAGGCAACTGACCAATTATCCGAATGTGCATTTGGAATGAATATAGGGGAGGACTGACAGTGACTCCAATCTCCTGCCTGCTTACACTCCCCAGCAATTCCCACATACACCCTGGGCCTCATTAGTGTTAGAAGACAACCATTGGGTTAGGGACCCTGTCTCATAATGTGTAGTCCTAGACAGCTAGGCGGAGTCAGGCAGTTCAGTATTATGTCTAAATTGGAACTCAGAAGGTTTTCCAATAATTCCTTCTGTGCCTCATAATTCTGGGGCAAGTTATTTAAACTTTCTTCAGGCTCTACAGAGGTTGTTTCCCTCTGCTGGTTCATCACTGCAGCAGAGGGGGCAACTGTGCAAAACTATGCACTATAGGGACTCATTTGGAGCAGCTTCATGTGCTACCCCAACCTGGGCAGTTTAGTGCCTAGCTAAGTACTTTTATATTTCAATCAATCAATCAATCATGATCAAGCTATCAATAAAGAAATTTTAATTACTTTTCATTGATTGATTATTTTTGTGTATCATCAGAACTTCAATAGAAGTGCCTTTCTGAGATACTGAAGAAAGAGTGACATAGCATAGAAACACTACCTTTATTTCTTCTTGATCCCTTATCAAGATAACTCACCAGAACCAAATAGCCTCCAAAAATGACAAGCCTGCCCTTAATCTTCAACCTCACCACTTAACATTTGCCCTCATCTACTCTAAGTGGCTCCTACAGATTAATTGATTAGAGCTTTACATTATTTATCTACTAATTCAACCAGATAATGCTTCCAGCCTTAATAAGTCATAGAATTGCCTCTTACCCATCATGCGCAAAAGATCTTCCAGGGCACTGAGCATTTCTTGGACAGCACCCTCAGCACCAACAGCATCTGTCCTGGCTTGCTGGGATGCCTGAACAGCCTGAAGAAGTGACAACAATCAAACATATTAGTGGACTTTTCTATCTCAGCAGGGTCCCTTAAAATCTCTTTTAATAAAAAGACAAAAAAATTACAAACTCACTTCCTGAGCCATAGTTGCATCTGTGTCAATCTCCAGTGCTTTCCTTTGAAACTCACTCTCCACATCTCTAGCCTCATTCCTCAAAGAAACGATCCCCTTCTCCAGGGCTAGCACTCCATCTGTTGTCCTATTTGCTTCCAAGGCCAACCTTCCTATCTCCTGGGAAAACAAAGTCAACCAAAAGCAGAAATATATGGTAAGAAGGCCCATTGCAATTAAAAGAAAAATAAGAGAGGCATTATGGGTATGTGAAAGAACAGCCTTGGTGGCTTGAGGTACAGAAGAAGCACTGAGCAATTGCAACAGGTAGATTTCAAGACATCACAAAAGTTCAGACTATCTGATCAGTACTTAGCAACTTCGGGCAGTGTTCAACTAAATATTCAACAGCACTAGTGCAAGGATTAATGTCAGCACAACTCCCCTCTCCTCACCCTGCACATACTCTGCGCTGTCCTCATATCTTCTCTGGAGAGTTGAAGGAACCCCTCCCAAACCAATTTAGGAGGTGCGCAGAGGGGGCAGGAGAGGGGGCAAGTCCTGTCATGCTAGAGCTAATCCTTTCACTAGTGCGATTATTTAGTTAAATACCACCTTAAGTATTTGGGGAATGGGGGAAGGTGTTAAGTGTTGGGAATCAATGTCCAATCTCTTTTTATTACATTTTATTACATTCTAGTGCAAGGTGCCCTCCAGATGCTGGACTGCAGCTAGCATGGCAAATGGTCAGGAATGATCAGAGCTTTAATCCAAAAATAGCCAGAGGGCACCACATCGGTTACCCCTGTTGTAGTGTGTGTAATTTTTATATTTTACTTCTTTCTATTGTTGTAAATTGTCTTGAGAACTTTGTGATATAAGGTGACAAATACATAATAGCAGCAGTAGCAGCAACAACAACAGACGGTGAGAAGATCCTAAAAGTGATGGGGAGATCTCTCCTGATGGTTCTCACTAGTTCCCAATTTAGTTTCCATCAATCGTTTATTAATATATCCATCCCTTACTCTGTATTAAAGTTTCAGCTCAGGACCTCATCTTCGACAGAGTATCAAGGGTCAGTGGAATGCTTAAGTTCCTGCCAATCCCTTCTGACAGGCCTGCAGTTAAGAAGGAAAGATACTGCAGCACAGAGGCTAAGCTATTGTCAGGAGTCAGGAAGTCCCTGCTTCAAATCTCACCTCTGCCAGGAACTTGTTAGGCGATCTCAGACAAGCTGCTCTCTCTCTCAGTCACTGCAATGTGGGGATAATTGTACTAACCTGCCTCAGAGGCAAGTTGTAAGAATGGCTGCATAACAGTGTATGTGTAGTCATTGCAATTCTCAAAAGTGCTGTGCAAATGCTGAATATGGAGCCCTGTCTCCCTGTATTTGAGTTGACATGGTTTTGAATAACAAATAGTTACCCAACCTGATACAAGTTTGGGTGAACAAAGCCAAACTGTCACCCCACCCCAGATCTCTATCAGTAACAGCTTTTCAGCCCTCCTATACCTGATCAATGCCCACAACAATCTCCGTTGCTTCCCCAGCCATTTTCCTGGCAGCCTGTGCTTCTAGAGTGACAGTGCCCAGGGCTCCTTCTGCTCGCCCCGTCTTTTCATTGGCACTGGCGACCGTGCTGCTGATGAGAGGAAGCCTCCGCATAGCATCTTCAGCTTCTTTTTGCTTGTCGCCTACTTGAAGATTAAATTCTGCAAGGAGAAAGGGTGGGAGGAAACCCAACAAGATAAGGAATCAAAATAGCACAGAGAATTCCCCCCTTCTGTGCCTGAAGTGGGGAACAGGGAGGAGAAGAAGCCTGCGGCAAAAGTACTGAGCTGACTGCAAACAAGTTGCAGCTTTGTTGATTGATTGTCTTCCAATAGCTTGGAGCTAAAATACTTAAAGTTGAGAATTACGAAGGAAGAACAGTGCAACGCAGAGAACCTGGAGGACTTTCAAACAGAGACCGGGCAGCTCTGCATTTCCTGCATTGGTCTTCAGGTTGGACTACATGGCTTGCAAGGTCCAACTCTGTGATTCACTGCAGGGGACCCTGGAGTAGGGGTGGACAAACCTGCCAGTTCTGGCTCCTTTCAGTTTCCCATTTTTCTCATCTCAAATTCAGCTCTCCACATTTCCACGGCAATTTTGTCAATGCTTATAAAAATTCGTCAGCATTGTAAGGCACATTTCTCCTAATAAACACAATTTTGTATGCTGTTTTAACTAATGTACATATTTTGGCAAGCAAATTTCCCTAATATAATGCACTTTTGTATGTTATTTCATTATATGCATTTCTATGCACATTTCCCCCAAATATACGGAGTTTTGGACACAATTCCAGTGCACTTTTCAGAGGATAGCTGCATGTATTGGTTTGAGAAGTATGAATTAGGTAGTTTCTCTTTAAAATGCAAACAAAATCAATTGTCTCCCACATCTCTACCCTGGAATTTATTTATTGTTTTATACTTTGCCGCATAGCTGAATGGGCCTTCAGGGCAGCTACTCCCCTCCGCGAAGCCCTTGAAAAAGTCAGCAATTAAATCTGAAATTAAAATCCAACTCCAAAATTTAAAAAGCAGCAAACAGCAGCAGATAAAATTCCCCCTAACTCAACAATCCACAATTGGCCTCACCTGCCAAATGCCTGCTGAAATAAAACTGTTTTTACTCACTTGTAGAACAAGGATAGTGAATGTGATGCCCTCAACATGTTGTTCAGCTACACCTCCCATCAGCCCCAGCAAGCACAACCAATGATCAGGACTTATGGGAACTGTAGTCTTAACAACATCTGGAGGGCAACATGTTGGCTACCTCTGTTCTAGAAGGTAAGGTCAGAGCTGGCCTAATGAGGTCAGCTTGGGGACAGAATTCCAGAGAGGGGGAATGTAGTGCTGTTGTTGAAAAGGCCCTGCACTTTTCTCCCACCAAGCCAATGTTAAATAAAGATGGGATCCAAAGCAGGGTCTCACCTGAATATCTTAGTATAGCCTTCTCCAACCTGGTGCCCTCCAGATATTTGGAGTTATAACTTCCATCAACCTAAGCCAGCACATCCAAAACATCTGGAAGGTCCCCGTCAGGTTGGGGAAGGTGTCTTTATGTCTATTTATTTGTTTGTTTGTTTGTATACTGCCCCATAGTCAAATGTTCCCAGGGCATTTAAAAATGAAAGCCAAAACAGGAGTGAAGTGATTCTCAAGACTACTGCTCCGTCAGTGAGGAACTCCTAGAGTAATATGTCAAATCAGACCTCTAAATTTACTGTACTGGGAAGATCCAGATAATGGCTTAAAATATGCATATAATGTGCTGAAATCATTTACATATGCTTAGATTTGCTAAGAAGATGCTTAAGCCGTATTGAACTAGTGTATAAAGTTGGCTATAGGTACAAGAGCCAACAGTCACACAGGAGTAGTTTGAAATTGCCCCCCTTCAGAGTTGGGGAAAAGGCATTTAAAAAATACAGGTGTTTTTCCCATTCTCCCCCTGCAGGAAATCTGGGCATACAGCCAAGACAGTAGATTCAAAATAAACAAGTCTGTTAGAATGAAGAGAACAGGAAATATCTTAGTAAGATTCTCTGAAGAGCTGGCAGTAGCCTGGCCAATTCACCTATGAACTGATATGAACCTCTGAGAGGTGGTTTATAAAACTAAATATCTATGAGAATGGAAAGGTAATTTTTGTTTGTAAGACTGTCCTATGACAATGTTTAAAGCAAATCTCTGGGAATGAATTCATGAGAAAAGACCATGGGAACACACCCTCCCATAGAAGAGAGAGTGTATAAAAAGCCAGGTTTCATAGCACTCAGGGCCCGCTCAGCTCTGCTAGAGTGGGGGGGGGTGAAGAAAGCAGGAGAACCATCCATTTATTCCATCCATAACATCTGATGGGTGATGTATCATGACATCATACATACACAGTAGGGCCCTGCTTTTTGGTGTTCCACTAATAAGGCGGCACCAGCTGGGCAATCAGCTGTAGCATGCGGAGCTCCAGCTGCTGTGCTCCAGCTGATAGCGATCAGCTGGAGCACACGAGCTCCCCGCGCTCCAGCTGATTGCACACTACAGCTGATCAGCCGAAGCACACAATCAGCTGTTGCGCGGGGAGCTCTCGCGCTACAGCTGATCGCTGTCAGCTGGAGCGCTGTGGCTGGAATATTGTAGGGGGCCACTTTCTGGTGGTTTTTGCTTTTTGGCAGGGGCCTGGAATGTAACCTGCCGTATCAGTGGGGCCCTACTGTATATTTCTGTTTTTCTGTTTCTTCAATGATGGCTAAGGCCACCTAGAATGCATTTTATTGGTTGTAGTATGCAAGATTTGAATAAATAGCATATATTATAAAGACTGTTCTGCTGTCTGAAGTCTGATTCCCAAACAGAGATCTCTGGTACCTCCCCACTCAAGGATTCTTGAGTTGGTCCTCCTCTATTCTATTCTCCGCCTACACTAGACAACTGCTGTTGATAACCTGTGAGCTTAGGTGACCTAACATTCAGACATATAAGGACTCTGTGTAGATACAAGGGAAGGGAGAAAGCAAGAATCCTCAACCCTGTGCATATACTGGCAAGGAGGTAGTCTTGCCAGTAACATTACCGTAATACATAATATGTGACAATCTATTTTTATTTATTTAAAAATACTTTATACTGCTTTTCATTTAAAAATTGCACAGTGCTATAAGCACTGCAATAAAACCAACACCTATCCAATACAGGAATCATAAAACAGTCCAACTAAAACTGTTTATGCTGTTTATTTAAACAAATGTGTAAATAGAATGAAAGTTTGACAGTGGATAATCAAGCCACATTGTCTCAGTAGAGAAATTCAAAAGCACGCGTTTGGAAACTGTGCAGGCACAATCAGCAAAAGGGGATTAGGGTGGCATGACTTTGCCCTGCAGGACTCCTGGTTACTTGTCTCACCTTCACAGCCTCAAACTATGTTCTCTTCCCTATAGACAACTAGGCTGCCTCTTGATTGCTTATGCCCCTTTTTCTGGCTCTACTTCAATCTTTTCCAAAAGGGTCAAACTGCCAAAACTAAAATGTCACATCCAAAAAAGAGCATGCAAATGGAGCTTTTTTGATCTTTTCTTGATTTACATTATTTATGTGCAAAAACCTTTTGATGTAAAACCCAACTTCAATTTTGTTAAATTGCTGCTTCTGACTGCTTCCTCCTCCTCAACAAACTCCTCACCCATTACTCACAAGACACACCACAACACACCTGCAACTGGTGTAGAAGACCCAACTCACCCCTCAGATTTTTCAAGATGCCATCAACTTCATCAAAAGTGGTATTGCCAGCCCTCAATGCCTGCTGAGCCTTACTCTTGGCAAGGTTGGCACGAGACAACAGTTGGACTGACACCTGCAACAAGGCAGCAGGACAAACAAACAAAATTAACAGCATGAAATGCAGCCCTACTCCCAGAATGATATGTGTGCGCGGCGGGGGGGGGGGAAGAAATGTGCTGTCAGTGCTTGTCAGCTGATACTCAGAGGGCCAGTGCCATGTATAGATCCAGGCCCGGGTATCTGGCACATTTAAGGGGCTTAGAATTTGACTGATTCTATGCAGATGGAAATGAAAAATGGCTTTTACTGGAGAATCCCAAGACTCTCATAAAAAACTGGAATGTTTCTAGTCCTTATACAGAATAAACAAGCCCTAAAACATGTCAGTAACACTGGCACAGGAACCCATGAATGGGATAGGTTGAGGTTTCCATATTGAATAGATTCTGGAACCCACTGCCCAATAATTTCTCCCCAATTACCAATACAGATGTACTTTACCAGCCTGTCATTCTGTCCTTTTTGCAAGAACTCTTTGGCCTCTTCCTCCCAATTCTTTGTGTTGCTTTGTAGCTGCTTGTACTCTGCCATGTACGTTTCCACCAAGCCACTTAAAGAATCTGCTTTCTGTCGGAGCTGATTGGCCTCCCCCTGAGAAAGAAAAGCATGACTTTGTTCAGAGCCCTTCACGTTGCTACCCTGGGCTCCTTCTGGGAGCAAGGGCGGGATATAAGTTTAACAAACAATCTGCAATTTGCAAACAATCTGTTGCAAAAAACTACTCTCTCTCCTATCTCTAACATCATCCCCTTTATTTAAGAGTTGAAAGCAATTGATAACTAAATTGATGGGGCTGTGGCCCAGTGTTCTTGGACTGCAACTCCCATCATCCCTGACCATTGGCCATGCTGGCCGGGGCTGATGGGATTTGGAGTCAAACCGTATTTGGAGGGTTACCTGTTGTGGAGAACACCCACCCACACCTTACCTGAAAAAATGTGGTGTCCACCTTTGGTAAGCGAGCCAGAGAATCAAGCACTGTCTGGCTACCCTGATAAGCCCTGTCAGCTTCAGACACAGCCCTGCCAGCATCAGCATCCAGTTCTCTTGAGAGTAATTTTATCTCTTCATATCTGAAAATGAGAAGATAGGTTTTGAGTCTAAGAGTGTGAGAATCCTTTTTTTCAATAGGTACATCACCCAGTTAATGTATGACTTTGGCCAATGAGAGGGAAGTAGAGTGGACTCTATTTTGGGCTGTCCTATCTGCCATCACTATTACTTTTCAAACATCCAAGCATGCCACAATTCCTGGTTCAGATCTCACCTCAGCCATGAAAACAAGCCTCAGGCAAGTCACTCAGCTCTGCTTAGCTCCCTATCTGCATACTTTACAGGGTTTTTTAAAGAATTATTGAAAAGAGGCATGTGAAACACTTTGAACATTAAAAACACAGTATATAAATACTTAGTGAAGCCCTTGGGAGTGGTCATCAGGAGATTTGGGGTGAGGTGCCAGCAGTATGCTGATGATACCCAGCTCTGTTTCTCTGAAACATCCAGATCAGAAGAGGCCATGCAAGCCCTGGACTCGGTGGTGGGTTGGATGAGGGCCAATAAAATGAGTCTGACTCCTAGCAAGATGGAGGTGCTGTGGGTTGGTGGTTCCCAAGTTTGGAACAGTGGTCAGTTGCCTACTTTGGATGGGGTCGTACTCCCTCTGAAAGAGCAGGTCCATAGTCTAGGGGTGCTCCTGGATCCATCTTCGTTGCTAAAGGCCCAGGTGACCTCCGTGTCTAGGAATGCCTTTCACCAGCTTTGGCTGGTAAAACAGCTGCAGCCGTTTCTGGACTGGGATAGCCTGACCACTGTTATCCATGCACTGGTTAACCTCCACGCTTGGATTACTGTAATGCGCTCTATGTGGGGCTACCCTTGAGGTTGGTCCGAAAGCTGCAGCTGGTGCAAAATGTGGTGGCGAGACTGCTCACTGGGGCAGGGTACCGCCAACATGTCACCACGCTGCTGAAAGAATTGCACCGGCTACCTGTTAGCTACTGGGCTAAGTTCAAGGTTCTAGTTTTCGTGGACAAAGCCCTATATAACTTGGGACCAGGATACCTGAAATATCTTATCAGGAAGTCCATTCTGCACAACATAGGAAATGGACCTTTAGTGCAGTGGCATGGACACTTTGGAATTCCCTTCCCTTAAGTATTAGACAGGCGCCATCTCTGTTGTCTTTTTGGTGCCTACTGAAGACCTTTCTCTTTCAACAAGCCTTTTAAGTAGAGACCTTATTCCAGTCTGCATCTGTGTTGGAACTGATTTTTAACATGTTTTTAAATCTTTTTTTAAAAAATAGATGTTTCTAAAGCTTTTTTAAAATGTTTTTACAGATGTTTTTTTAAAAAATGTTTCAATAGTTGCTTTGTTTTAATATATTTCGAAGTCTTTTTTTAGAAATGGAGGATTCTCATTGTTCTGATGCACAACCTATACTCTGGACAAGAGGCTATTGTAAGGACAGAATATGGAGAAACCAACTAGTTCCCCATCGGAAAGGGTGTGAGACAGGTGTATTTTATCACCCTATTTGTTTAATCTATATGCAGAACCAGAGCTTGGAAGATTACTTTTAAAAAGTAATAAATTACAGTTACAGTTACATGGCTCAAAAAAGTAGTAATTACCGTTACAATTACAATTGCTCTGACAGTAACTGATTACTTTACTTTTCCTCCAAAGTAATCACTACAATTACATATCAGTTACTTTAAAAAACGCCTACAAGGTGCTGGCCTTGGCTGCTGCACATCTAAGTAGCCTAAAACAACATTAAAAATAAACACACACATACAGAGGTAGTACAATAATTATTTTTATTCATAAGATAGCAATGGTGGTCTCTCCGCTGGTAAGGGAGGTGGGGAGGGAGGCTGAGGCCACTACTCAGATCTTTGCACATCAAACCAAGTGCAACCCCCCACTCAGCCAGCCAGCATAATCTCTCTCACTTATCCACCTCCCAGACCCTGCCCTGCCACCAACTAAGGGACACTCACTCAAGCAAACATTTTCCCCTGAGATGCAAAAAAATTAAAATACTACAAATGCAGCACAGTAGCCAGAGAGAGTGGTGGAGGCCACTTTGTGTGCCAAGTGCAAACACAGTATTCAAGCACGTGTGCACATGCGCGCGCGCACACACACACACGTTGTCATCTTTCACCTCCACAGTTCTTTATCTCCATTCTGCTGCTGCCTCCTTCTCCTCCTTTATCCATGTTCTAGACCTCTGGATTCTTTCCCCCTCCACTCCACTCTTCACCACCACTATCTGTTTTTTTTAAATAATTGTTTTCTCCACTTCACCCAGTCTCACTCTCCTCCCATGTCGCCTCCTACCCGTCCACAGAGCATGAGGAAAGAGCGACACTGCACAGAAGCCCAGTTTGAGGCACATGATTTTCATCCACAAATCAGAGGAGCAGAAGACTTCCCCTGCTCCCCCCCAAGTAATGCCCAAAAGTAATTCTGGAAACGTTACAATTACTCCACAAAAGTAGTAAAATTACTCCTAGTTCTATTACAATCAAAATGTAAAGGAATTACCCACTCGTTACTCAAAAAAGTAATGAATTGCAAGTAATTCGTTACTTGTAACTAGTTACTTCCAAGCTCTGTGCAGAACATATCATACGGAAAGCAGGATTGGACCAAGATGAAGGAGGTGTGAAAACTGGAGGGAGAAATATCAATAATTTAAGATATGCAGAAGATACCATACTCTTAGCCAGAGCTTGGAAAAGTTACTTTTTTGAACTACAACTCCCATCAACGCACTCCAGTGGCCATGCTGGCTGGGGCTGATGGGAGATGTAGTTTAAAAAAGTAACTTTTCCAAGCTCTGCTCTTAGCAGAAACCAGTAATGATTTGAAACGAATGCTGATAAAAGTTAAAGAGGAAAGCACAAAAGCAGGACTACAGCTGAAAGTCAAGAAGACTAAAGTAATGACAGCAGAAGATTTAACTAACTTTAAAGTCGACAATGAGGACATTGAACTTGTCAAGGATTATCAATACCTTTGTACAGTCATTATCCAAAATGGAGACAATAGTGAAGAAATCAGAAGAAGGCTAGGACTGGTGAGGGCAGCTATGAGAGAACTAGAAAAGGTCCTCAAATGCAAAGATGTATCACTGAACACTAAAGTCAGGATCATTCAAACCATGGTATTCCCAATCTTTATGTATAGATGTGGAAGTTGGACAGTGAAAAAAGCGGATTAAGAGAAAAATCAACGCATTTGAAATGTGGTGTTGGAGGAGAGCTTTGTGCATACCATGGACTGTGAAAAAGGCAAATAATTGAGTGTTAGAACAAATTAAACCAGAACTATCACTAGAAGCTAAAATGATGAAAGTGAGGTGATCATACTTTGGACACGTCATGAGAAAGACATGATTCACTAGAAAAGACCATAATGCTGGGAAAAACAGAAGGGAGTAGAAAAAGAGGAAGGCCAAACGAGAGATGGATTGATTCCATAAAGGAACTTACAAGATCTGAAAAGGGTGGTTCATGACAGATGCTCTTGGATGTCACTGATTCATAGGGTCGCCATAAGTCATAATCGACTTGAAGGCACGTAACAACAACAACAAATGTGTTTTTAGTGCTTTTGTTTGCAGCCCTGGGCTCCTACTAGGCAGGATATAAATCTAATAAATAAATGTTATTATATTTATATATTATTATGAAAACTATAGTAAAGGAAATAATAAGTTATAGTAAAGAAAATACATGATACAGTTGAACATGATCTTCGGCATGCCCCTTCCCTGAATGTATTCCGCCAGGCCTTGAAGACCTGGCTTTTCAGACAGGCCTTCGGGACTTCCGGGGAGGGTTAATCTCTATGACAAATTGCCTATTACTCTGAACTGTCATTGTGTATAGTTTTTATCATTTGTATTGTATTATTATGATGTATTTTATTGTAACCGAGATGTACGTCGCCTAGAGTGGCCATTGGCCAGATAGGCGACACATAAATTAAATTATTATTATTATTATTATAACATCACTATTAAACACTCTGTTTTCTATTAAACAAATTTTGCAGTTTACCTGATCAGATCTAGTTCATTCATTTTGGCATCTCTTATATTTGCCCAATTTTTTCATCACATTTTCTCAGAGAGTTTTTTGGGGGAGAGGTTCCAATAAACTGCTATATTCAACCCAGCAGCACATAAAAGGTAGATAATGAACTGAGTGTCGTAGTTGTCCATTTCCCCCTTTATTTCACCCAAAGTTATCATTTATGGGTCCCATAGGAAGCTCATACTCGTGTCTAATGAGAATTCTCTCTCTCTATAAACGCCAGTTCCTAACATTCCATCGCACTCTAGAGTGACCAAGAAGTAGAAATCCGGGCAGTGCCAGGGATATGGGAAGGAACAGGCTTGAATTTGGATTAAGGCTGGGCTCGCCAGGAGCAACTCTAATTGCTCTGCACCGCATAACTTTCTCCGATAAAAATCAATAGCTGCCATTGACTTATAGAGTAAAGGGAGAACACTGCACTTGGGGGGGTCACAGTTATGCTGAGGGGAAAACCTCTTCCTGTCCCTCCCCCCACTCCTTTCACAAGTTCCAGTTTTTTTGGGAGGGGGGTTGGGCAATTTGCCTTCAATAGGGCCCCCTTCTCATCTTTGCCACTGTCACACTTGCCCTCTCCTCTGGGTGTTGCTTCCACTCCGCACTCCTGTCCCTGCTTCCTCACTCAGAGAGAGTGGACAGCAACAAAGAGAGGCAGCCCGGAAGCCTTGCACAACCTTATGCCCTCCAGATGTTTTGGATTACAATTCCACTGTCCCATGCTGGCTGGGGCAGATGGAAATTGAAGCCCCAAACATCTGGAGGACACCAGGCTGAGAAAGGACTTAGGAGTTTGCAGTGGGGCCCTTGCTTGATACTGACCCTTCATGATGGACCTGCCTAATACTTGATGATCCAATCACAATGATGGGGATCCCTCAGAAGGGTGCAATCTGTTTCTATGCTAGGTGTGGCCATGGGGAGCATGTGGTCTTTCAGATACTTTTGGACTCCAACTCCCATCTGCCCCAGCCAGTACGGCCAATGGTCAAGGATGATGAGAGCTGCAGTCCAACAACATTAGAAGGGTCACAGGTTCCCCATCCTTACTGTATGCCTTGCGAGGATTTCCTTTGGAACGTTCCTACAAGGGAATGCTCAAAGCTACCAGTAAGAACTAGCCACCAAGTGATCTATTTTGTTCTGGAAACTCAGACAAACATTGTGTATGATGCAATCAATAAATCTTTATATATAATCACACAAACCAGCTTGGTTAAGAATCCAGCCTTGCCTTTCAGCATGAAGCTCACATCACTTCAAAAACACACACTCAGCAAAGGCAGCCAAATGTAGTCCAAAAGTCTATCTCTGTTCCCCAAAAGCTGTTTAAGACAGCAAAGTTACTATGCAGGAGCTCACAGACCTCCGGCATAGCAATAGTCAGTGGTGGTCAGTGGCAGTACCATCACCCCCCTTTGGAGATTCACATTCTTCTTTGGACCCCCAAACCAATGTTTTTTATAGCCACTGACTCAGAGTCCAAGGTGAGCTGACAGGCCATTATTTTAAGACAAGCATCCTTTTAGCAAACACATCCTGCATCTTGAGATAAACGTTATTGTGGTAAAAGACTCCAAATATAGTGCTGCATGACATCACATCTTTATCACATGAACCAAGCATGATATGAGCTCCTTGTTTGTCCTTAACTAACCTCTTCCCCCCTCCCCATCAGTCATTTGATGTTTTCCTTTTTTTCACCTAGCCATCACATATACATGCTTCCCTTAATCTATTGAGCATATCAGGCCTGGAATTTGGGACTTTCCATGTTTGTAATTTAAGCCCTCTTGTTCCTTATGGTTTACTAGTATAAAAAGAGTTTACAATAAAGGTCAGTTTATAGCAAAGATCACATCCCAGTCAGAGAACAATGGACTAGGAATCGCCTTAGGTGTTCATTATTCCAGGAATAGTCCCTGCTGTATTTCAAATAGGAATGAAAAGATCTGTCATTCAGTTCTCTCAGTTTCTCGTTTTTCCAATCTTAAATTCAGTTCTCCACATTTCTGCAGTGATTTTAAAAAATCCTCATGAAAATTCTCCAGCATTTTAATGTGAATTTCTCCTAAGAAACACATTTTTGCAGGCAGTGTTGACTAATGTACACATTTTTGCAAGCAATTTCTCATCATGTGATGCATATTTGTATATTATTTTCACTTATACATTCACTTTTATGCAGTCTTTCCCTTTACACATTTTTGTAAATATTGTTTGGTTGGTCAACTACACTGCAAAATTCAAATAAATGTGAATTTCTAAGGATGGCTGTTTTTTGGTTCTCATATTATTTCAGAAAGAGAAAATTTAATAGATTCAGCTTGAAATGTGAACTGAATCAAATTTCTTGCCCATCAATAATTTTAAATGCTATCATAATCATAAAATTATGAAATGATGATGATGGTGAGACGTGGAGTCATTAGAGGAGAGGCAACAAGCAACCTGTGCCCTGAAAATGCATATAAAGGAGCACAGTTTGGACATACTTTTTGTGGAGCCCTTGCACAGAGTTCACCAGGATGCCTCCTCCACTCGCAGATGACTGCAGCAATCCCAGCGCCTGCTTTGAGGCTTCTGCTGCTGCCCTGGCTGCTTGCTCGATAGTATCTGCCAGCTGCATGTGGCTGAAACACAAACAGAAACCATCTGAGTAAAGGGGGGGACAGGAGACACAGAGAGAAGTTGACACACAGGCAACACTCTTTCCTCTCTCCAACCCAAAGAATATGATACAACTTCAAAGCAAGACCCCACTGGGGACACTCAGACTGACGCTATATTTATTTACCTGGACAATTCTGTTTTAGACTGCCCAGTCCTAGAAGCAAGGTTAGAAGGGCTTGGATCTAATGACTACCAGCAGAGCTGTGTGTGTGTGTGGAACAAGCTTTCCCAAATCCTCCTCCTGTGTTTCTTGCTAGGCAATCAAGCTCCAGCAAGCCTCAGGCTTGCATATTCCCCCTTCCCTTCCCTTCCCTTCCCCGCCTCTTTCACACCTGCAAGCTTTTGCTGCCAATCTTAAACTTTACTTCCCTGTGACATGTAACCTGGGAAACAGTAGTTTGTTCTGTTGTGTCCTTTAAATGCTGTGGTCATAGAAAGGGACAGCTATGGAATAGTTCCTGTTTTATTCAAAAAAAAAAAACCCACTGCCATCAGAAAGTCAAGGCCTGGCATTCCACAGCCGTTGCCAACAGGATGAGCAAGTAGCTACAAGGACCCTAAAGCTGCCTTCACCTAAACACTCAGGAAATTGGAGCAGTCTCCTTGCCTGAAAGCAGGGGCAAGCTGCTTACCGTATCTGCACTGCTTTGTTGGTGCTCTTTTTGAAAAACTTGGGCTGTTAGTGTTTTCAACACTGAGCCCAGCAACAGAAATGGGGTTTGGAGCAGCCTAGTAAAGACAGGGATCAACTCACCTGTTTGCCAACTTCATGGCTTCTTGAGCCAGGATTAAAAAATGGTTTGACCCTCCAAGGAGGTCTGAAGATGGAATAACCTGAGAAGAGAACAAGAGAAAAACATCACTGTGTGGTTCCAAGGAGCAGAAGGCCCTATGATAAGCTTTATTTAGAACTCTACACCTTTTATCACCTCTGCTTCTCTGCCTGCATTCTACCTGGGCCAGGCAAACAGATACACACAGTCTTTTCCTGCCTCACACAGAAAAGATGCAATGACACAACAATGTGGCCATTCTCCTCCACTGGTGCCATACAGGAACAGAACTAAAACCAAGCCAATATTTTAAACTTCTTTTAATACTTGGTCCCTAACTGGTGCTCCTTTGCCCTGGAATAATGCAACAGTCACTGTGTTCTGAGTATGGAGAATTTAAAGCAGCCCAAGGCAGAGAACACATAGAGAAGCTGTTTTAAAGAATTACACTACAGCATAAGGATTTGCAGATGTTCCACCCCCAGAGGGCCCGTCTGAGAGGGCTGTAAATTACTCAGGCCCACCAGTCACAAAATAGTGGTGCAAGGGAAAAGCAGTTATTGGAGGCAGTAATTGGCATAATCAGCTGTCAATTACTGGCATAATTTTCTGTTGATATCTAATCCCTCTTTGGAAATTTTCATTTTTTTGCCACTGCAAGTTCCCTGCAGCAGGGAGTTTCATAGTTCAGCTTTCCTCAAGCTATGTACAAGTTTTGGAGATACTGTGACTGAGCCTCCCCACTTAGGCAAAATGTGCTGATCCAGCACCTCCTACATGCCTCTCAAAATATTTGTATGCTTCTCCTGTCATTTCTTCTCTCCTCCTCTTGCCCTGTACCCATGACATTGGACAGGGCAAGCCTCACTGGCAGGAATTCCAAAAAGGTGTGAAATGTCCCTCTGTATGTAGGTAGAGCCCATAGAGATATCATAAATTGCACTATACACCCTATGATAGGTATTGCACCAGTGTGTCATGTTAATGTACCAGAGAGTACGTCAGCACACAGATACTTGCCATGCCTCCCATCTTTGCTTTGCTTTGCTCCAAATCCAAACGAGCTCTCGCAACAAGCCTCCTGGCATCTTGTACTTGGCTCTGGTACTGACTGCCCAAAGACTGCAACCTGTTGGCTGTCTCATTGATCTCATCCAAGCGACTCTGGTAGGTGAACTCTTGAGCTTTCATCTTAGACAGGCGGATCCCCAAGGACCTGTCAGAATCTTAGATGTAAAGAGAGGAGAGTTTTACTAGGCTAGAGAATGCAGTGTGCTGATTTAGAAGTCAAAGTGGGTGTATGGCTGGTGACAGACAGCCGAGGCAAACACAGTTCATACAATCCACAAAAAATCCCTGCTGAGAAACGGAGATTTCTTCTTAATCCTTAGTTCTGCTGTGCTAAGTAGTCAGAAGCAGGGGAATGAATGGAGACAGGCATTGCTATGACTTGAGGAGACAGGCCACGGCTCAGTGGCAGCCCATGTGCTTTGCATGCAGTAGGCCTCTGATTCAAAGGGGCTGCAAATATTGTGAGGGGGAAAAATCACGTTGGAACACTTTTTATACCACTAATTGTCACTTCTTTCATAGCTTCTAAAATAGTTAAGTACCAGGATATAGGAGAAATAAGGTTTACACATATTGTCTGTTCAATATTTTAACATTTTTCTTCTAGGAACTGTTTCTATATATTGTTTATTTGTGTGCATGACTGAGCCCAGATCAAGCACTGTTAAGTCCCATTGGATAATGAAATGTATATTTATTCCTCCCTAAAATTAGTGGAACTGAAAAGCACTTAACTTTGACTGGATCATGTCTGTTTGTAACATTCCAATTGTTAAAAATTAGAAGAGGAGGGAAAACACACTAAAACGCAATGCTTTTTGCAAGATAAAACTGGTGATCAAAGTGAGTGGGTAGAGTCAGAAACCAAGTCCTCAAGAAGGGTTAAGAGTGGGACTGGAGTCCCACCATCAAGAAAAGACTTGCCATTCTCTTTAAAAACAAAACAAAACAACCCTTCATAGGAAAAAGGTTACCAAGCCCTGCTTTAAATAAGAAATAGGGTGAAAGATGTATAGAACTAAATGTATGGGAGTGGGAAAAGGAGGAGGGTGGGCTCCAAATCAATAACAATAATACCTACAAGAGCTTTTGCCCTCTTTCCCCCTACTTACATCACTGTTCAAACCTGGGATCTAATGCCGTCGCCTTCACTGGCAGAAAAGTACCTGGGCGCTATGGTTGTACTCAGCTACCATTCTTCCCCTGCTTTCTTCCCCTAACCTCATTCCAAGGAATCTGGAAAGTCTCAAGCTACCTTGTAAACTCTGGGCTTCTCTCAGGACTTGCTGGAGCATCTTCTCAGCCTCCCTCATCTTCCTCTCCAGCTCTGCATTATTTCCTGGCTCTCCACTGGTCTGCACCTGAGATACAAGCATTTCCAGTCCCTGCAGTTGCTGGAGGTACTGATCTACCTGGAAACAAGGCAAGATATCTATGTGAATAAGAGAAAGACACAGAAACTTGGCCAGCAGCTCCAGAGCCTTCAAAACCCATAAAAACATGAAGTTTGAAAGCTTCAAAATGGATATCTAGGTAGCTTCTAGTTTTTAATAATTAATATATTAATTTTATCAAAATGTGATTATTAAAGTATTAAATTTATTGAAATCAAGGTATTAATTATCAAAAGGAGGCACTATCTGGACAGCAGTCCATATTTAATGGATTATTCATTACATTGGCATTCTGCCATTTCTCCAAACTGTGCAAAGCAGTTTACATGCCATTCCACAGGAGGAATCCCATCCAAGAAGCTTACTGGACCAGACCCACTTAACTTCAGCAGCAGAACTGCTTTCAGACCACTCCATGGGAAGAGAATTTACTGAATTTTATTTATTTTTTCTGAATCCAACATTTTGGTAATTAATTAGCTATTAATCGAGAAAAAGTTTCTGATTTGATTACAGATGCCCTCAGACAGCAAAAAAGAAAGAAACATGTTCACTGTCTTTAACAGAAGTATTTAGAAACATCACAAGCAGTATTACAAAAGGCATTCGCCTGTCTCTCACACACAGGACACAGCACCTCTTCTAAGAGGACATCTGTTGCTGTGATATGCATGCTCATCATCTTAAAAAAAAAAAGAAGGAAAAAAGTATGATTTCCCTCCTTCTGATCTATTCTTTTGGTCATATGCAGATTTAACGGAGACATTAATTAATCCTCAAAATTTTTTTAGGTGGGTGTTATATTTATTTTTCAGACTTGCCACTTTTTTCCCAGCAAAAAACCCCCAAAACCCTCAAGGTGGCTAATGCAAAAAGTATAGAAGGCAAATATGTCAAAATGGGCACTGTCAGTCACTGTCTCTTCATCTCCTTTAGCTATTTGCAAATTGGTAGCTGCCTGAAGATGTCTTTTGATCTAGGAGAGAAGTAGCTTGGTGGCACTTATCCCTAGCAGGCCAATGGAAAAGGACCTTGGTGTCTCATCCTCTCATGCTTCAGCATTACAGCATAGCTGGCTGCTGAAGGAATCTGGAGGAAGAGGCCAGGTGGGAGTTGGTCATAGCCAGGCAATGGCAGGGGCTTGTGCTCTCTCGCTCTCGCTCTCCTGCTGGTGCCCAGGGCCTGGCCAACATGAATGAAGTTGAGGGGCAATCATTATTCCACACAAGTGAAAGTTTCTCTTTTCTCTGCAAGAGAGGAAAAAGGCTGCAATCCTTAAGGAGGACATATTTACCTATATTTGTTTATAAAAGTATTTATATACCACCCTCTCACAAAGCATCACGGCCATGTACAGCAACACTTTTTTTAAAAAAGCAATAGAAAACAATCATTAAAATGACTGGCTACTCAAAAAACATTTGAACAGCTGCATAGGTCTGTTGGTACAACAAAGTCTTCAAGAGATGCCTGAAAGTCAAAAGCGAGGACGCCTGCCAAATCTCTGCCACAAGAGTATTCCATAGCATGGGACCGGAGACACTCAATGCCCGACTCCTGGTTGAGGCCAGAGCAATCCTGAGAAGAACTGACCCCCACTCTAGGTTGAGAGGGGGAGAAGGAGAAAAACATCTCCTTTCTCCACACCCTCCCAGCCGTATGTTTAAGGTTTCTTAAAACCTAATTACACTTTAGCCCCGCCCCCATGAACTTATTTGGGAGTGGCTTCAAGCTGGGGGTGGGTCCACCTGATCTCTCCCCGAGATTGAAACCACAGGGCAGATCTAGGGGTCTGTGCATACCCCTATTTTATGCACACTTCCCCCTACTATATGCATTGTTTATACATTTTTGTTTGGAGAACTGCATCAAAAAATTCAGAGAAGTGCGAATTTCATAAGATTGCTGTGTTTCAATCTGCATATTGTTTAGGAAAATGAGAGGTGGGTAGGCCTTCATTAAAATATGAACCAAACTGAATTTCTTCCCCATTTCTGGTGGGAGATATTGCATTAAAAATCCTAATTGTTCTTTGCCCAAATGGCGAGAAAGGGGCAGGGAAGGGACAGACATTTTTTACACCACTGATTGCTATAGTCTTGGGTATGAAAGTGCCAAAGGGAAAAGCCAACCTGAGTCTTCACTTGACTATAGCAGGCTGGACAACGGGTGTGTTCACAGCTCTGCCCTTCGAATCCTGGCTTACAAATGCAGCTCCCATCACTGTGACACCGCAGAGGCTCAGAACCCACAGAATTGCAATTGCAAGCTGCACAGAGTAAGAAAAAGTACAAGGTTGGGAGGAATCCTCCAGATCAGTCCTGTTTAAAACATAAAACTGGAAAGGCAATGCTTTCTTCTTCTAAAATGTCACATTGAATGCAGAATGCATGATGAGAACAAATTATGGACATGAAAATAAATATTCTAAATGCTTGTTTTAAGTAAAGACAAATTAGTCTATCTGGTCTGTGTCACTTACACAGATGTTCACTGATACACATCTGTTCAACCCTATTTCCACTTTTATCTGTGATTTTAAAAAAATCTACAGGGAAATTCACATTTAAATATGTATTTTTAAACATAATATATCTCAAAAGACATACTTTCTGTCACTAATACATATTTTAAAACATATTTTATCACACATTAATACAAAAAGTGTGGGATCAGGTTGATTTGTGTCAGCATTTGCAGAAATCAAATCTGTCAAGCATCCCCAGTTTTAAACAGATTTTCATTTTACTAAATATATATTTTCATGTGGGATATTCAGTGTAACTAGGAATGAAATTACCTACTTAACAGATCAGGAATGGGCAACCTCTGTGTTTGCAGGGGCTGCAGTCTTCTCCAGAGACTAGTCAGGGGGCTGGAATAATCTCAGCCTCTCCTAGAAATAAAATGGCATTCTCTTGTGTCAACTAAATATGGAGCACATCAGCTCAGACAGTATGAGGTCTTTGATGGGGGGTGGGCAAGGCACATTATGCTTTTTGAAAGCTCCTCTTGAGAGACAAGACAGGCCAATTGATGCTTTCTGTGACTCACGTTACGCTTGGAAGCAAAGATTTGTAAACAGCCCTTTGGTTGTCCCTCAGTTGGCCCAAAGCCTGCTTTGTCCAAGTTCTCATAATGTGATTCATGATGCCCTTGTAGTCAACATTGATTTGCACAGGATAATGATGTACCTCGGCACTTCTCTGCTGGGTTGGGGGATAAAGGATTTCCAAAGAATCCATCCTTGCACTTGCATTCCCCTGTCAAGTGGTTGCAAATCCCAGAAGCATTTGGGTCAACACTGCTACACTGGCATGGTTGACAGGGACGTGCTTGGCTGTTCTGACCCAAGGGGTCTCCAAAATAGCCATCAGTACAAAACTCACAGCGAGAGCCTAGGAAGAAAAGAAATAAGGACAAGCAGATAATGCCCTGAACCAGCAATGTGCGAACTCCCTCTGAACATCCCCCATGATGCTAGGAAGTTATACTGGTGTCTGCAGCGCCCCCCCCCAGCCCAAATTTCCACAATCCATTCATTGGCTACTGTCCACACATGAGCTGTCCATAAAAAGCTTTGCAAGTCCTATTGTGCAATACAATAAATTCATATCCTCTTCCTTAATATATGCTAATTCCAGCTACAGAAGGCTGCCAATTTTTGGCATGGGGAATGTGTGCATGTGCACATGAATCTGAGGAAACTGGAGTGTTCAGAAGCAAATGCAATGTATGTAATAAATCCTTGACGGCTCCTCCTTCTAATTAAAAGCAGCTTCAGGAGGGGGAATCATGAACCACAGAAGCAGTACAGAGGAGGGGGGCTTAACCCTCTGCTTGCCTGCTGCCTAAGTCCTGCAACTCCCTCACCACTGCCCTGGACTTCATCTGCCCACCCAGGCTAGTTACTGGATACTTCTGGAGAGGAAGGAGTGTAAGATTTGAGCCTTATCCAGGCAATATGCTCTTCCTGAACTTTGGTGGATTCCTGTATCTTTTTTTTCCATCCTGACCTCTGACCTTGCTCCTTAATCCTGCCTCTGCCCTTTGGTTCTAACTTAGGGGCCCTCCAGATGTCATTTTTACTGAGCATTCATCAGAATTTGTGCTCATGATATTATCAGGGTGGCTATATATGGTCATACTTTCAATACCATATGTGGCTGCAAACATTATGGGGTGTTCATTCTGCTTCGTTTGCAATAGGTACATATCCCATAGATTCCTGCTAAAATCCTGTAACCTTTTGTACCACAAATGTTCCAGGGTTCTTCCACACAATACTAAAGGCTCCTACATGCAAGAGCATTCCTTCCACATTAAAAAATGGATGTCAGGGCAAACATAATAATCTAGCCTTGTTCCTAATGTGCGAATTTTCTATGTCAATGAATTATTTAGTGAGGGGGTGCATTTTCCTCTTTTGGGGGAAATGGTACATCCCAAGCATAGGTCTCATCTACATGGTGGTTTACTGTGTGTTTGGTGCTACTCACATCTCCTTTAACTTTGCATGGTTCACATGACATTACCCGCAAACGGAAGCTATCACACAATTTTCTCCCTATAAATCTGCACTAACCCAATCCACTGATAATATGAAAAGGGAAGAAAAAAACATCTTCACTCCCTTTCTCTAGTGCTCGCAGATGCTTTACTCTGATACTTTTAGGTGGGTGTGTCAATCATTACCCTCTCCACGCCCACTCCCTCCTCCTCGCTTCCTTCATTTTATTTCCTGTAGGCTGACAAGCAACTTCTGTTTGCTCTCCTCCATTCTGCTGGCCTTCTTTATGTTGCTGCAAATGGTGCCTTTATTTTCTTTTTCCTCTAACTTGTGCGCAAAAGCATAACACTGCTCAAACAAAGTATTTCAGCTGTATTCTACCAGGGAAAACATAGATATGTGCACTTTTGGATTTTTTTAAAGGAACCTCTTTTAAGGCAGAACTGCTTGTGGATGATGCAAATGAAAAGTGAAGGTAAAAGTAGTATATTTCCTACGAAGAAATGCTCCCATGTAGATGAGCCCATAGATTTACCACCTCAGAAAGATTGGGCCTGGTCATTCAGTGAGGACCTGAGTCTAGAAATATGAGTCTCCACTGAATATTGGAAAAGTGGCAGCGGGAGAGTACATTTTGGAGGGGAAAAATGGCAGGTGGAGGGGGGGTGCTTAATCATTATCCCCCCCACAGCTGTTCCCCCTGCATCCTCCCCATCCACTCCAATGCTTTTCTCCAAGTCACTTCAAGCATGCAGCTGGGAATTCTGACAGGGATGGGGGGGGCTGGAAAGGGGAAGTCAGGGAAGAAGCAATAGTGGGGGAAGAGTTAATTACCCCTCCCTGACCTACCATGCATTCCCCTCCATATCTCATCTTACACCTGAAAATTTTGACATGGCTGGTGGAGGCCCAGGTTCATTGACCAATGTCTGCTATTGAATGTCTAGCACTGGGACACATAACACACACATACAGACATCCTTTTTGCTAGGAATGGAAAGCTGGCCTTGGAAAGAAAAAGATATATTCTGCATTTGGGCATTACCACCAGCTCCTGGAAGGCAGTTATTGCAAACAACTTCCTGTGTCCCTGGCAGCACCGAGCAGCCCTGACCACTTCGACATGGGCATGGCTGGCAGCTCTGTGGGTTCCAAGGGGAACGGTAAAAGCCAGTCGGGCAGGCAGCACTTATGTGCTCCCTGTTTTCATCTCCAGAATAGCATTCTCCTGGACAGAGACAGAAAGCGAAAAGGAAGAGCAGGTTAGAGTGGAGTTTATCAACAGATGTTTCATATTGTCTCAGGCTCTTCATGCAGCTTGTATTAGAACCCTGAGGATCCCACCATTAAGGCTTCTTTTATTTGTGTAGAGAAGCATTTGAAAATATGATGGAAAAATAAAAATTCTGAAACAAAGAAATACTAAAGTATAGATGTACGTGCACGCACATGTATATATGTACACATAACATACTAGATAGATAGGATAGTGCTCATGAGGTTTGAGTACTATACATCAAAATGTTTTTGAGGAGTGATTCGTTTTTTTCCAAGTAAGTACAATAAATGAAATTAATTCACTAACTGTTGCTTATCATGGTTATCAGCCACATCTATAAAGGCAATATACACACTATATTAATTCAATTAGTTGTAGCCCTCTTGTTCATGATGAATTTCTGGTGTGGCACTCAGTGGTGAACATGTTAATTCCCATGAAAGTAGACAATACCCATTCTTGGCAATGGGCTCCAATTATTTATTTTATTATTTATTACATTTATATCCCACCTTTGCACTTGGTGGTATACATGGTTCTCACCTCCCCATTTTATTTTCACAACAACCCTGTGAGGTAGGTTAGGCTGAGAGACTGTGACAGGCCCAAGGTCACCCAATGAGCTTCCTGGCTGAGTGGGGATCCTGGTCTCTCTACCACTGGGGGAACAATTAGAGTTTTTCCTCAGTTGCCTGAGAGTATCAGGAAGTGGATGGGATGGAAAAAGGAAAGGGCGGTGCTTCTTATGAGAAGGCAGTTTCTGCTCTCAGTTCAGTGGCTGCTGGTGGCTTCATATCAGTGGGGCAGTGGAATCCACTTTGGGCTTTAATCTGAACTTTCAAGGAGTTATCCAAGGACTAAAGCCCCACTGACATAGAGTCACCAGCTGCCACTGTCAGTCTAAAATGGCTGTCTTTCATACCCTCATACTGTGATGCCCTTTAGACATTGCAGCAGTGCCCGGGAGATGCTTTTCCATGAGCTCAGACCAAGGCACTCCAATGTTTAAAGGCCAGGCACTACATGGAATAGGAGCTTATTAGACAATTATTGAAAGATATCCAACATTAGCCAAATCCAGTAGACCAACTGAAATCAATGGATGATTGGGTGATGTGTTTCTTTGTTCGTGGTGGGGTCAGTTCCTATGCTTTGTTGGCATGTATTAGAGTTAGAAACGGTCTTTTTTGTTTTATCTTTTTTACATATATAATTCCCAGGAGTATTATTCTTAATGATATTCCCTGACTGTATTTCTTATTGGTGTTCTGGTTCTTTTTATGTTGCTATTCTTAATTGTTATACAGCCACAAGAGTGGCTGTATACTATAGCCAGCATGGATTTTTCACATTCCGCAATGTTAAATTGAAAATACCCCCATACCATTCTGAGGCTTCCAATAAGCTCATTTCAAAAGAAAACCTTATACAACTTATAGTCCTGAACTCAGAAATGTTTGCTTAACAACCCTCTAGGTTTTCATAGTGATACACAAAACATTTAGAGAGAATGAGAGTTAAAAGTATAAAACAAGAGAAGAAAAATCCAGACCCCTTTGGACTTGTTTCTGTCAGTGGTCTCATAATTTGTTGAAATTAATTAAAAATTAGCCATGTTCACAGAGTACCTGTAATCCTAACACTGACCTTGCCCCATACTCTGACCTTCATCGTCTGCAGTTTAAAAGTTAAACACATGTATGGCTGATTTTTAATTAATTTAAGAAATTTAACATAAACCTACCCTCCCCTCCTCATCCCTCCTATCCCCTCCCTCTTGCCCCTTCCCTCCCCGTTCCTTCACTTCTCCTGCCCCTTCCAATCCCCTCCCCCTCCTTCTCTTTCCCCCTCCCCCTTCTCTTCCTTCCTGACAGTTTTACCTATCCTAAGCATGATTGCATGGGAGTAAATCCCATTGATCTCAATAAGCATGCAAATGATCAGATCTGCCTTTTCCCTCCCCATCCCCCTCTCTTTCCCTCTCTCTCCCCCCCTCCTTCATATGTTACCAAATTCTTCCAAGCTACACAGGAAGTGAATTAGACTGTGAAAGACCAACCCAAATTGTGTTTGCATTTTTACACATTTGTAGGGCAGTGCAATATCTCAGAGAGGAGGTCAGGTCTCCTGCTCCCCTGATGCATCCACTATAGCTGCCCAATTTCCCTGCTTTTTAAAGTTTGATAGAAATATCTGTTGGCTACAGGTACACTCTTAAACCGCAAGGGTTTTTTGCCTATTAGTGAATTTTTAATAAAGCTACCTCTTATTTACCAGTGTGTGTTCTCTCAGATTAAGCCCTGGTGCTAAATCCAGCATCTGGCCAAACTTGGCTAATTTGCTACTGAGTAACCTGTTTGCTTACGGGAGCAGGAAGCAGAGACTCTTTAGCTCTTGCTTTCTATGGAATCCCGTCTGTTTAATTTAAGATTTGGGTTTCTCCTACCCCAAAACTGGCAGACATTACAAGTGGCGGCAGTGTTCTATCTTGCAGGATTGGTGTTAGACCTTGATAAGCTGGGAACTGCTGTTTGCCTACAAGAGCTGGTTCTCAGGTGTTTGGGACTCAGTGATCTTATGTGTATCTACATGTGCCTGGAAAAACATTATCTTGTACATGTCATGGGAGAAGGGGGCTCTCATGCCTGTTCTTCCATCACCTAGACAAGATCCCCAGCTGGATCACTATGTAAGCTGACCCTCAGTGAGCGACTTGGTTTTTATATTAGAGGCCAAGTTGTTGCCCAAACAAGTAAATAATCAGCCTGTCTACAATGACAGGCACTTTCTGGATTATCCTACCAGTATCTGGGTCACAGATTCCTCCTCCTTGGCAGTTGCAGAGCACACAGTTGCTAAGAGCCCCGAGTCTAGCAAAATCCTCTCTCTTGTACCCTGGGGCACATTTCTCACAGAACTGGCCCTGGTATCCAACTGGACATACACATTTCTCCACCCAGGGTGCTGGAGTGCCAGAGGTTTGCTGCGCCGAAACCAAAACGACATTACTGAGGTACCCTGTGCCTGAATGAAGAAGAAGACATTACAGTGAATGATCCGGAGAAGATACCACAGTAAATACCATGCATCCCTGGATCTCAACTGGATCGTATCTAAATCAGAAAAGAGCTGACATCTGGGGAGCAGCATCATGGGGCGCATCTACACTGCAACATCACAGTTGGTTTATCGCGATTTAACTGTCAATGCTTCCAGAAGCATCCTGGGGACTGCAGTTTGCTGAGGTTACTGGAGTTAGAGATCCTAGTTCCGCCCCTCCTCCACCACAGAAATACAATTTCCAGAGTTGCCTATGGACAGGGAATGACTATAACATTAGTTTGTGGTGGCCTTACAGTTTTTAGCAGTTGGTTGAGAGTGTATTAAATACACCATATCTGGATACTTTAGGATTGTAAAAAGGAATTTTCTAGTTGCTTGGTTTGAACAAGAATCACCTTCAGGGAAACATACAGCTATTTTCTCGCTATTGTATCCAGCAGAAGCCATGTGAACTGGCAGGGACTAGGTTGCTTGAAAAAATCCAATGTGACAGAGTCCATTTCCACTATAGTTGATAAACCACAGTGGCATTATGCAGTTGACCACTTTGACCAATTCAGTTCCACATGGCCCCTGCTCCGCTTGCTGAATATCTGAAAAATGGCTCTCTAATGAGGAATCGATTGTCCTGTTTTGGGTGGTAGCTGCCCCTTTGTTCCATTGAATTTATTCCCCAAAGGAAGCCTGCCTGGCTTGCTCTCTAAAGGCCTTTAGGGAGGCAGGTGAAAATCTGGCTGTTCAGGTGGGCATTTATTGCTTAAAACAGTCATCTCTTGCATATTGGTTTTAGGTATCTGTGTTTTTGATTGGTGGCTTTTGAGGTTCCTGAGGTTCCTCAAAAGCCTATAAAAGAATTCTTCAATGAGAAATATCAATAATGGCAAAAGCCGTCCCTCAAATACTTAGCCACCATAACCAGTCTCCCACCCCAGTTGTAACAACAGGCTGTATATGTGGTGGTGGTGTCCTTGGGTCTGCTCTCAGTCCACCTGGGCAATTACAGGCCTGTCTAATACTCCATCTGCTTTGCATGCAAAAATACCTCAGGTTCAATCCCTGACTTCTCCAGAGAGAGCTAGGAGAAACTTCTGCCTGAAGCCCTGGACAGGTGCTACCAGTCAGTGCTGACAATACTGACCAATGGTCTGACTCAATATAAGGCAGCTTCCAACATATCCTATCACAGGGGGTCTCTGGCAGACATGCAAAGACAGAAGCAAGACAGAGTGGGAAGGGTTCCTTAGCGGCTGATAATTATTATTTGCTTTTCATTATGGTTTGTTTCACGATACTCTTTTAAGCATGTGTAAGGAACCTTTTGGTTTATAACACAGGACAGAAACATTAAAGTAATAACGCACATCAGACAAAAGGTACATGACCCATTATTTAGCCAAGCTTCCACCATCCCATTCCTAACTCACTTTCTCCATAAGTGGCTCTGATCCGAAGAGCTGTCAGGTTCCCAATTAACCGACGATACTCTACGCCGCGCAGCCTAGGGCTCCAGTTGCTACTTGGGTGCTCATCCAACCTGCACGGCAGACATGATGAAAGATGTGGGGAGAAGTTATATGAACAAGTCCTGCCCCACCATGCACAAAATGCATCTTAGCAAAGACCTCTAGCAAATGATTATACAGCGAGAGTGGCTGTATACTATAGCCAGCATGGATTTTTCACATTCCACAATGATAAATTGAAAATAGCCCCCATGCCATTCTGCTGCTTCTCATTAAGCTCATTTCAGAACAAATTCTTACAAAACTTAGAGTCCTGAACTCAGAAATGCTTGCTTAACAACCCTCTATGTTTTCATGGTGATACACAAAATACTGAGAGAATTGAGAGTTCAAAGTGTAAAAAAAAGAGGAAAACAATCCAGACCCCTGTTGGACTTTTTTCTGTCAGTGGCCTCATAATTTCTTGAAATTAATTAAAAATCAGCCATATTCACAAGTACCTGTAGTTCTATTACTGGCCTTGCCCCATACTCTGACCTTCATCTTCTGCAGGTTAAAGGTTTAAAAAAATGCATGGCAGATTTTTAATTAATTTAAGAAATTTAATACTGAACTCTATAATAGCGCTAGGCATGCTCAGTAAGAACCAACTATTCATGTTCTAAAAGCCAGACTAACAGCTGTTTGGCTTGGCTAATCAGGGGGCCACAACCATGCCAGATATTTATTTCACTTGAGACAGTAATGGCTTCCCCCAAAGATTCCTTGGAAGTGTAGTTTGTGATGAGTGCTGAGGGTTGTTAGGAGACTCCTATTCCCCTGACAGAGCTCCAGTGGCCAGAGTGGTTTAACTGTCAGCTCCTCCACTGGGATTGTAGCTCTGTGAGGGGGAACAGGGCATCTCCTAGGAACTCTCAGCACCCTTCACAAACTACACTTCCCAGGATTCTCTGGGGGAAGCCATGACTGTCTAAAGTGAAATAAAGGTCTGGTGTAGATGTGGCCAGGGACAGTTTTGGTTTAAATTTGGGTGGGAGACTACATGTGCCTGCTGTAGGATAAAAAGGTGGGGGGAAGCCTGAAAAGCAATGCTACTGTTCACAATGTTTTCCTTTTGGAAAGGAAAGGGGCTTTTCCCTCTGCCCAGTGCCCATCCACCAAATCTCGTCCCCTCCCCCTCCCTCCTTCCCCCTATCCTTCCTCCCCTTCTCTCCCCCTTCCTCCTCCTCCCCCCTCCCTGCCCCTTCCCCAGGTCAGTTTCTATCCTAAGCATGATTGTACAGGAGTAAATCACACTGAACTCAAAAAGAATGCAAATAATCAAGCCTGCCTCCTCCTCCTCCTCCTCCCTCCTATCCCCTCCCTCTTGCCCCTTCCCTCCCCCTTCCTTCAGGCCAGAATTGTTAAGAAGGAGAAAAACAAGAACACTCTGTGACCAAGAAAAGTGGTAAAGGGCATTGCATTCAGTCTCCTATGAATATCAGAAAAATATAAAATTCAGCCTCTAGATCCTCGCATGCAGTGCCTTAATGGCATTTTTTTGCCATCAAAACTTCTTGCAGCCTGAGCAAGACAACAAGAAAAGCAATATCTAAAAACAAATTAATGCAAAGAGAAATGAAGTGGATTTATGGATCAAGAATTGATGTAGGCATCTTCTCTGGTTTAGGCAGCTTATCTAGACTTTGTTGTCATTATTTTCATGACTTGAAGAGGGACAGCCTGAAAAAGGCTGAGAGCTTTTGGTCTAGACAACTGGTAAGCAATGGGCAAAGCCAGTGGTTCTCAAACTTTCCACATTCAGGGAACATTTTCTTTGTTGATTTGTTTGCTGAGGAGTTGCTGCCCATTGCAGATGATTCTGGACATGCACAAGGTGCACATTCAGTTTATGACAGGTACTGGCCAAGCATTCTTTGTGTGAGCTGAGAATATGCTCTAGGAACGCATGCACCAATCCCCAGTGGCTGCACATGGCTGGGGAACATTGATAGTGGAGGGCAAGCTGTCTTTGAGGAAAGCTCTTCAACTGTTGTTGATCATCTCTTTGATTAGCCCCTGATAAGTTTTCAGGGAACTCCAGGGTTTCCCAGAACATAGTTTGAAAGCCACAAATTTAAGGAAATTTAATTATGCTAAAATAAAGCCTCATTGAACTTGTTCACACACGCATGCGCAACCACCTGATTTTTCATCCTTTGATTATTTGATAGTGACAAGGAGTTGCATGTGTGAACTGACTCCATTAAAAATCATTTATTGGATGCTACAGATACAAACGATAGATTGTTTGTGGCAATAGGTCTATGGTGGATCTAATACATCACGTGATATTGTAGTTAAAAAAGGATAGCCATGAATGTGTGAGCCAGACCCCTACCATCGATAGAATTATTTTGTGCCACTGCAGGGTTTTACATATGAGAGTTCCCTGGCATCCTCTTACGCATTTTACCTGAATGTGTAAGTCTTGCTGGCTCTACAAGGCAGCATCCTCCCATTAGGCATGAGAGGGGCAGTGACTTTCAAACCAGCTCCTTCCAAGACTACATCATGCTGTGAAGGATGACGCCCAGGTCGGTTCACGCGATAATCAAATGACAGCTTCTGGCCATAACTCAGTTGCTGGTTTCCAAGGAACCTGGCTACAAAACAGGTGGAAAACAAACACAAGATCAAAGGATAGCATTTGCAAGTGAAATTGTGACTTGTGCCACTGCTGAGCTTTATTTGATGGTATTTTATACCAGCCTTAGGTATATGACAACATAGCAGGAAGGAGGATTCCAAAGGAACCCATCATTACCCCTGGCCTAAATCCCATTGATATCAACCTGCCTACACATTAAGATCAGGCAGCCCTCCACTGTTAAAAGTAGGTCAACAGGCACAAGGGAGAAGGTCTTTCTGGTGACCCCACAGCTCTGAAACTCATTACCATCTGATCTCTGGAAGGCTACTACACTCTATTTCTTTCAAAAGACTGTTTCAGGTGGCCTTCACATGATCGACTGCTATGAAGGCCAAGATGTGTTTCCTTTAATTGCTATACTGGGAAAATTATGCTTTATATCATGGGCTGGGTATGGATTTCTATTCATGTTGGTTTTGAAATTTGGGGGATTATTGTACATAACAGCATTTATACAAAGTGTTTTTCTTTAAAAAGGATCAAGTTGTAAACTAGGAAGTCTGAAAAGAAGCTCGCCTTCTACAGCTAGCTCCAACTAGAGCATGTTTAGAGCCCCAGAAGTGCAGAAGGCAGAGCCCCTTCTCTTCCCACCACCTCTCCAAGTCAGCATATCAAGTATCACCCTCCTTAGCAGTAATCCAAGCAAATGCTTGTTGTTTTGGATGGCTGATGTACTTCATCCGTTCATTTTTTTAAAAAGTGTCCAATAAAAATAATGCATGTTTCTTCCATCATAAAAAAGTGAAGACTTTCCTTTCTAGAATGTGTAAGACAGCCAGGTCAGTCCATCAGTCATTGGCAGCATCTCACAGTGAAGAAACAAGAATTGGAAAGGCACTTCAGCCAAGAGGTCTTCAGGTTGAGCAGTTTGCAAAGTTACAGCTGTTTGGATGTGAGGGACAATTTCTTACTGCTCTGAGGTGGGGTGAAGACACCTGTGGGTAAAGGACAACTCCTTCTCAGCCAATGCAGCTTGTTTTACTTGAACTTTGTCCAGCAAATCAAAAGTGTTTATGTGCATTTGTATATTGTGCAAATCCTTGGAAGGGAAGCCTCTGAAGTGTTTGAGCGGTGAACTCCCCATCTCCCTGATAGCCAGAGCAAAGGGAACCATCCATTTCACACATTCCTATATATCACACAACTTATAACCTGAAACATATTCCAAAGAGCACGCAGAGATCCAAAAGCTCAGCTATTTGCACAAATATCTCTTGGGGATATTGTGGTAATAGCACCTGATAGATCTCATTTAGCAAAACAACCTGCATGTATATGTTTAGCCAGGACACAACCGTGAAAGGACTCAGATTCCAAATGAGTGCCTTCATAATGATGAGTTCCATACTAAGAATTTCTTCTTCAGTACATGCCCCATCTGTAACATATGCAAACTGATGCAACTTTGGAGGATAGATTTCCTCAATCTTTGCAGCTATGAATAAAGACAAAATCCCAAAACATTGCAGGAGTGTCTTGATGATGCTCTGTTGAGTTGTGATGAACCAATCAAAGAAATCTTGAGCCAAATAAAATGTCTCTCTATGAAGCTTGTAGACCTCACAAACCTCCATTAGCCAGTCTAGGAGAATCACCCACATTTTAGGTTGCTATAATGGGTGCCTTTGCATATAGTTTATGTGTGTTCTTTCTCTACCATGTTTTTCCGTACGTCATCCCTATTTGCCCAAAACAGGCAATGGTGACTCTCTAGATCAAACAAGGCTTTGGTGCATGAGTGAACCTTCGGCTCCCCAGCTCATCATCTTTGTCTGGCGTGGGGATCAGCATATGGAGATGTGTTCACACAGCATAGTTTGAAAATGGCTGACTTTCATTCTGTTTCTTCTTCGTCATGTCTATCTTGGAAATTTCTTCATCTGGATCCTGTAAAATGTTGCAACATCAGCTTTCCTCTCGTGGGCTTGAATGGAAAAGTCAGCGGGAGCCTCATCGGCAGTGGGTGTTTTCTTGTCCTTATGATCACTGGCCTTGGGTATGGTGGCCTGGAGAGATCAAGACACAGCTGACTTGGACTGGAAGCGGAGGGTGACCAGCGCTTGCATGGTGTGTGTGTGCCTGTCTGTGAGCTCCTCCAAGTGAGCATGGGGCCTTGGCCCAGGCTGGCTGGGAAGGGAAGAGAGAGAAGCAGCATGAGGGTGTGGCTTCGTGGGGGCATGGATTCCGAGGAGACACCACTAATCGGGAATTATTGTAGAATTATATTGTGTTTTTATATTTTGCATTGTGGATATTGTGCTAAATATTTATTATATGAGCCATTCTGGATGGAATGAACTCTGAAACGCAGCCTGTAAATATTTTAAAATAAAATACATTGCTATCAGTGGGCTATAAGTGCATAGTAAGTGCTTGCTTATTTATTTATTTAATTTTATTCCTGCTTTTTCAGAAAAAAATCTTTCAAAACAGCTCATATCTAACAAAAAAAAACTTCAAATAACTTCAGTTTTATGTAAGTGTACCTTACTCTGGACCACTGTTCTTCAACCTTGGGACCCCAGATATTGTTGCACTACAACTTCCATCAACCCCAGCCAGCTTAACCAATGGTCAAGGATGATGGGAGTTGTAGTCCAACAACAACTGAGGACTCAAGGTTGAAGAACAGTGCTCTGAACCATGTCTATGATTGCAGACCCAAAGTTGGTCAAGATGTTTACTTGAGGAAGGACCACAGCATGATAGAGCATATGCTTGGCACAGAAAAGTTCCCAAGGTTCAATCCCTGGCATCTTCAGATAGGGCTGGAAAAGACTCCCGTCTGAAACCACAGAGAGCTGTTGTCAGTCCATGTAAACAACACAAAGCTAGATGGACAAATGCTCTGACTAGGTTATAAGGCAGCTTCCTATGTTCCCATGAAGGTAGATTCTTTCACTATGAACCCTACTGTTAGCCTCCCTCTTCACTAGTGTTACTTACTCAATGCACATTTGGGTGTATTTTTAAGATTCGTTACTAAGTAGTATTATTTCTGCACTAAGAAGGTAATGATTCCTTGCAGAAACAGCAACCTTGGCTCTCCCACACTTCTTAAATTCATTCATTTTAAGGCAACTATAGACATCTCTCCAGATATTGTTTTCTTGTAGATACTCTAATCATGAAGAAAGCAACATTCTAGCCACAGATTTCAGATTTCATGGGAGAAGGATAGAATGGATGGATCTACTGCAAGACTGTCATCCAGGAAACCATGCAGAAACTTTCTGGAGAATCCAACCGAGTCCTATAGGGCACATTCAGCACACATTTAAAATGGGACAGAAGGAAATTCTCCAGAATTAGAAGGAATTCCTGTTCTAACTAGAGTATTGGCATCGTCCATAAGCCAACAAGGGTATGTGGTAAGATCTGCTGGGTGTAAATTGGGCCAACAGGAGACAACATGTGATAATATTGGCAAATAAAGAATACACTGAAGGCACATCTGTTCAACAGATTCTCCTCTCTGCTATGGCCAGAGCTTGGAAAAGTTACTTTTTTGAACTACAACTCCCATCAGCCCAATTCAGTGGCCATGCTGGCTGAGGCTGATGGGAGTTGTAGTTCAAAAAAGTAACTTTTCCAAGCTGTGGCTATGGCATATGGAAACACACACCTGGAGCCACAAAGTAGACAGGATCTGGCCTTCTTGCTGACACATAAACTTCTTTATGATGTGAAGACCACTGGAGCTGCAAAGGGGATCTGTTTCCTTGAGCCTGCCAGCCCTCATCACCTGGAATACAAGGAAACCACACCTTATTGAACTGAGCTGGAAATCCAGTCCATACCCACTGATTCAGGAAACGTGATCGGACGAGGGAAGCGACAAAAGCTCTTTCCATACTATGTATTCCAAGTTGCATATTGAATAGGATGGGTGAATCTGTCAATCTTGATTTCTCTCAGTTTCTCACTTTTTTCAGTCTTAAGTTCAGTTCTCCACATTTCCATATCAGTTTGTGGTTTCTTTATTTTTTAAAAAAGTCCTTATTCATAAGCATTTTAGTGCAAATACCTAATATACACATTAACACATTTTTGCACACCACTTTTCCCTAATATAATGCATTTTGGTATGTTATTTTCACTAAAATATGTATTTTTATGCACATTTGCCCCTAATGTTTGCATTTGTATACACTTGTTTGAGTGGTGAAGTGCATTGCAAAATTCAGGGAACAGTGAATTTCAAAGGATGGCTGTGTTTTGGTTTTTGTGTTGTTTCAGAAACCATGAATTAGGTCATTCACCTTTCAATGTGAAGTGAATCAAATGTCTCCCCCATGCCTAATATGGAAGAATAAGTCATGGCCAATAGTTAATGCCCATCTTCCCTCTAAGCTCGTATCAGCGCTAGTGACGTCATAGGTTTTCCTGTACTGTATGATCAAAGGTCATAGGAACCATTTCTACAGTAAGTAGGATCAAGTGGTAAAGCTTTCTGGACTGCAGCAAATATCTCAGGCTGCAGTTGGGAGTGCTGAATGTTTGAATGCTGATCCATGAAAAAACTTTCCCACACAGAGAAAACTAGCATGTCAGGGAAAAGAGTTCATCCTAGCCTTCTCCCCAATATGCTGATTTTCTATGTGTAATAAGCTATTTTTGGGGGGAAGTATGGGAGCATTTCATACATGCACTCCTCACCTGCAAAAGTGAAATGGTGCATTCTAGGGCTGGAGAAACGCAATTGTTTTTCAGAGACAAGAAGGTAGCATCCCAGAGCCAATGTTGTCTTGGGTGGGCGAACACTCACTATCATCTGTGCCAACAGGTTTCTGTGTTGCTTCAGAAACCTGCACAACCTGTTGGACCAAAGATGACCATGGGACCAGAGCCTGGAAAAGTTACTTTTTTGAACTACAACTCCCATCAGCTTCAGCCAGCATGGCCACTGGATTGGGCTGATGGGAGTTGTAGTTCAAAAAAAGTAACTTTTCCAAGCTCTCCATGGGACAAAAGAAACAAGTGTGTCCACCATACTAAACAATGTGACTATCATTGCAATTTCATCTCCCTGAAAAACTATTCTGACCCTAGAAAAAATATTCTAAGTTTGCTGACTGTATAAACTGACATTAATTTAGCAATTGCAACACAGGGCCAGTATTTTTGCACTCTGCACAGAGCCCCAAATCCATTTGTCTTCTCCCTTTACATCGTGACTTCATCACCAGTTCAACTCCTGTGCCATTTCCCAGCTGCTTTGCCAATTCTGAAAGAGTATCAGTGGAGCCACTCTCTGGCAGGGAGGGTATGTGTGCCATGAGGAATTGTTAGGCAAGGCAGCCACAGCATTGCGTCTTATGGTAGCAACCTTCATCAACTCAAAACTCAGAAGGACAGATAGGGCTGTAGAAGGCTAGCTGTGCCTCTTTCTCCTTGTTTCCTGTTCTACCCACTACAAGTTTAAAGGTTTGAAGCAATTTTGGTTTGTAACTGGACCACATGTCACTCGTTATTAAACAGGCTGGGTCCATTTTTATATAAAATAGTAGCCCTTTTTAAGACCAAGAAATGGCCCATTTAATTGGAGACTGATCTTGGGGCCACTTAAATGCAGGCTATATGCTTTACCAGTGGGCTATATCCCTGCTCCACCTTGTACATATATAGATTCAATTTCACCATTTCTGTTGATGCAGGGGAACCTTTGATGTATCACCAGATTTAAGCTTGTTTGCTGGTGATTAGATTTTCCTCACAGGGAAGCACAGCAACTAAACAATCCCGTGAACATCTTTCTTCCTTAAAATCAGGAGCACACTATTGTATGTGTTACATGATCTGGGAAGACGTGGGTGATCTTTATGTGAAACCCCAAAGCTGATGGGTTTCCTGCTAAATTATGGTCAGAGCAGATATGATGGTGGCAGCCATGACTGATCTTTAGTGGCAATTTCAGTGGAATTGCAAAGGATTTTTTAAATTTAAAAATCCATGATCCCAATTATTAGCAAATGCTCTCATCAGACCAGACTACTCAGCTGAGGATAAAACTGATACAATGCCATCCTGTTTGTTTTTTAAAAAATCACAGTGATTAACACTCTTTTGCACTCAGCGTGGGTGTGTCTGAAAAGTTGCAGGGAGTCTTGAAAGCTCATTTGAACTTCAGTAAAATGCAATTAAATAATAGCAGGGCTATGCCAAATATGCAAGTGGAATGAAAATGCAACAGATTGATCGCTTGAACAGCACAAAGAGTTTTGCAAACATGGAATCTCCCCAAGAACCTAGTTAGACATTACTTTGTCAGCTAGGTGTGAAAAGGAGCCCAAGGCTCATGTGTGTCCTTGTGCCCATGTGCATGCACGCGCGCATACACACACACACACTTCACTCTCTCTCTTTCTGGTAATACTGAGTTGCTGTCTGTATATGGTGTTTCTGCATAGATTGAGAGAACAGGATAGTCTAGGGAGATTTTGATAACTTTGGTTGGGTTCTTAGTCTAGGGAGATCTTAAGACTTTGGTTGGGTTAAATGTTGCATTTACGTGGGGAAAGAAAGAAGAGGGGGGTATCTGCAAGATGCATTTCCTCTCATACTACATCACAAAGTATTGTCCAAACTAACCCTAAGTATGTGTCAAGTCTCAACTCCACTCAGGCTGGGGACAGAGCGGGGCAAGTTAGGCAAAGATAACCAGGTATGTAATCAGCAGCAGAGGAAATATCCCCTAGATGCTCAGAGCAACATGCCTGACCTAGAAGCTCTTACAGAGATCACCTGATCTGGCCTGACTTATTGTGGCCATAGAGCTACATCTACGGTGACAAACTTACTGAACAGAAAGCCACCATCATGAATAGGGATGTAAGCAGGCAGTGATTCTGAGCTGCTTTTGTCATAATCAGCACTGTTTCCATTCTGCCACAGTTTATTTTCCCCATCAAATACCGCATTATTCATCTCACTGTACACTATCTAACATAATTTACATAATTATTTAAGAACTTTGCATAAGTTACAAAATGATGTAATTATTTCCACACTTTTGCATTCACTTCAATGCAAAAGAAATACAACTTAAATGGGGTGGGGAGAACTATCATCAATTTCCTATAGTTCCCAAACTGAAAACAACAGCAGCAGCAAACACCGACCCATTATTCACCAGACTGATTTCTGTTTTGGACATAGGACACATAAGCAAACACTGGCAATTTCCACTTCCATTTTCGTCAGAATTCTCCAACATCACTAACCGTGAATGGTGCTCTATGGACAAAGCAGGACCTGTCTATTCCCCGTTATCTCTTTATTGCAAGCTCTATATGTCTAACTATTGGCAATTAAAATGGCAGAAGAGTTTCGTATAATACCAAAAGTACTGATCATGAAAAAGAGAAAAGGCAAGTTTTTACCTTGCTGAAAGGTAGAGGTGATTTTATGGATGCTATAATTTTCTGCGCTGGAGCATTTCGTTGAGTGTCCATAACAGAAGCACTGAGAGCAACCCTCCGGATTTCCTGCATCTAGGTTATAATAGCCTTGCTTGCAACTGTGCAAAAAAGAAAGCAACATGCCACATGATTGTTCTCTTGTGCATTCATATTCACACACAGAAAGGTGACATACTTTATTTCCATTCTGGATACCTCTTCCTCATCTGGTGTGATAAGATAGCTGGGTCCTCCAGCCAGTAAAAGCTTGATGGCTCTGAGGTCAGCCATCACTACATATCCTGGGCTATCACGGGGAAGAGGTTGCAGCTCAGTGCCTATTCAAGACATCACTCCATGACAGAATGGCTGTCACTTGCCGCAGACAAAGGCAGCCTGGTAACTGCTCCAGGAGATACAGACACTGAATTTCAGTTTGTGCTATGATCTGGTAAAAATATGGGTTTGAGTGATGTGCCAAGTTCAGCACAACTAGTGTATGTGCCATTTTGGTCATGCAAGACCTCAGCATCCAAATAGCAATAGATGAGAAAGAAAAGCATATCTCCTTTTTACCTGTCATTTGCCAACGGCACTTTGGCATAACATTCTGCTATCCAGATTAGCATAATAAATTCCAGTCATCATCCCTTCCACAACCATATATCAATGATATAACTTTGATCTGCGGAACTGGCACTGTTACAGGTGCCACATAATTGTTCCACAGTTGTAAAAAATTGATCTTTTAGTGTGGTAATCCCTGCACTTTGGAACTCCCTGACTATTGACATCAGGCAGACACCTTCACTGTACTCTTTTGGCATCTGCTTAAAACATTCTTGTTTAAGCAAGCCTATCCAGACAGACACATATATGCTGAAGTGTTTTGATTTAATTTAATTTACTGTTAATTTTAATTATCTTCTAAATGTTTTAATTGCTTTTAACAGTTTTTATTGATAATTTTAATATTTCTTATAAATTTCTTCTTTGAGCTTTATTACAGTCAAGTGGTATATAAAATTTGCTAAGTAAATAGCTAGCTTTGGACACCAAACACACAAAGTCAGCTACATGCAGACACATCCACGTAGCAAAGTCCACATTATAAAGTCAACCCATTTAACTAGTCCACCATGCAGTGAAGCTGTAATGTAATAGGTCTCGACTGGGAGTATGGTTAGCTAGCTTGCCCCTCTGGTCAATATGTCTATTGTTTAAGTACAAGCATGAGGACTAGAAGCTTGTTAAGTGTACAATATGTACATGTTTAAACATGTTAAGTATACATTTAAAAACATAGCAGATAGCACCCCTAAGTGCACAGAGAAGCATTATCAACAGTTTTTAGACATGAAAGCGAAATGAAGGCTGTACATACAGATACAGTGTACTTACAAGTATGTAACACTTAAAAGAAATAAGAGGGGTTACTCATCAAACACCTTCATGCCCTGTGTGTATTAGTCTTCCACGGGCATATGGTTTGCTGCTATTGGACATAGAATACTAGACTGAATCATGGTTTGATCCAGCAAAGCTATTCTTATGCTTTGGCGGTATGGGGGCAATCACTCTGAGATTGTCATATACCATCCTCTGCGGCATGATCACAGCCATACAGATGCAAAGGTCCTTGGTTTTTAGAATACATGACATTCATGTGTATACTTTCAAATAAATACCACAAAGTCCTAGGGAATTGGCTAACCTAACTTTAGGTGCATGCAGTGTGCGAATCTCCACATCAAGGGCAGGCTTGCAAAGAGCCTTCCACCCATATGTGCCTCAGAGAAGGGTGCAGCATCAGGTCAAAAAAGTACAGAATGTATCCAAGATTTAACACACATGCCTGGGATGGATTGTGCCATGGAACTTCACCTGTTCTGACATGGCTCAGCTCCCAAAGAGCTGTAATTAGCAAGAGCTCTTTTTTCTGAACACACATAATCACAGGTCTGTCTCTGACAAACCATTTAGCCTGAGGGCACACTTTGTTATTGACACAAACGTTTGGCAGGGTGAGGCTCCTGGCCTCTTCTGTAGATTCATTCAGTCCATTGCATGGGGGCATAGCAATGACATAGGCTGCCGGAAAATGTTACTGGAACTTCCTCAGAGTTTTGAAGAAAAGGTTGGAAGGGAATTTGTTAAAGGTACTCTAGATGTCCTGTCCTAGTACCATTGGCCTAGCCAGGGGGTTGGGTTGTTTATTTAAAAGCATTTCTAAACTCCTTAATTGAAAAAAAACAACCTAAGTTGTTCACGGAAATAACATTAAGACAATGTAATAAAAACAGTAAAAGAGCATGATAAAAATAGACAAAAACAAGAATTCAGAAATTATACAGTCCAATCTTATGGGTCAGGGAAAGCCTGGGCAAAATGATGTGTCTTCACAAGACATCTGAAGCAACTAATACATATGCAGAAATTAAGCAGATGTTTTTAACTAACATAAAGACAGGGACAGCAAATGCAAGAATGGAATGGAATGGGGGGGAAGAACAGCAATGGGATGGAGACTGGGGTTGGGGGGGCAATAGAGGCAGGAGGATGGGGAAGCGCCGGAACGATGGCAGAATGTTGTATAGTTGTGCAGTGATTGAAAGTCCTCTTCTTGACCTTTGAAGTTCTGTTCTAGCTGATCAGACACTACAGACCTACATTAGGGATGGGCAAACCTGTCCATTTTGGTTTCTCTTAGTTTCTCATATTTCCAATCTTAAGTTCAGTTCTCCACAGTTCCACATCAGTTTGTGATTTTTTTTAATTAAAAATTCCTCATGGAAACTCAGCATTTTAGTATGAATTTCTCCTAATATGAACATTTTGTATACAATTTTGCCTAATATACACTTTTGTAAAGCAATTTTCTTGAATAAAATTTATTAATTTATTTAATTACATTTCTAAACCGCCCTATAGCAATAAGCTCTCAGGGCGGTGTACAACAAGATACATTTGTGTATGTTATTGTCACCGATATATACGTTTATAAGCATACTTCATCCTAGTATCTGCATTTTGTACACTTGTCAGGAGCACTGCATTGCAAAATTTACAGAAGTGTGGATTTTGAAGAATGGCTGTTGTTTTGGTTGCTATATTGTTTCAGGAAGTGCAAATTAGGTAAGTTCGCCTTTAAATGTGAACTGAATTAAATTTCTCCCCCATCCCAAACTTACATTTCCAAATAATATGGAAACCACATTTCTTTCTCAGTGGAAACTGAAGTTCTCAGCATCTAAAAAATTGGCACTAAGTACAAGATTCCATGCTTGCCTACTGAACTCAATCTACATAGCCTCTGTTACTGAGCTACATTTCTGTCAGTCTGTATGCTAAGTGAAGAATAACTTGCGCTACCAAGTGAATCCCTTTATCATGACATCTCTGAGCAGAACAGAAACCTTTAGCCTCATAAACTTTGTGCACAGACCTGTCACATCGATCTCCGGCAGCCGCTGCTTTGCAGATACAACGTCCTGAAATACATTGCCCTGTGCTACCAGCTGGATCACAACCACACCGGGAGACCCTAAGAAAAATAAAAGATCATTTTCAAATGAAGCTCCATGCTCATAACGGGAACACAACCACCAGGGATGAACAGCTCCACCAACCCAATGGCACTTACTGTATTTGCTCAGCAGCTGTGCAGCCAGATTCTGAGAAGGAATGGAAATTGTGCTGGCAACGGTCACATTTATCACCTGTCACACCAGGTTTGCAGTGGCACCGTCCATGGTTATCACAGTATACACTGATAGAACCTATGAAGAAGAAATAGTAGAGAAAACATTAAGGGTGATTTTGATTGTTCTCATCTGGTTTATAGCAATCCCAGGGAAACTCAAGGATGGTTGTTATAGCATTACCACAGCAGTCATGCAGTTCCATTATGTGAGGTTCCTCTCCCTTTTGGTTTATTGTGTGATCTGTACATTGCTAATTTATTAGGATGCTCGTTGCCTAAAAAGCTATCTTGGAATGCAGATTAAGTCACACCCTCCTGCAGAATGAGATAGGGCTGGGACCTGGTTTTGTGGAACATTGCCAGAAAAATGGGTTGCATTGGTTCAAGTTTGAAGTTGGTAGACTCTGCAGCTTGGAGGTTCTTCAAGAGAAGCAGTTTGCTTGCTTCTCTGCTCCCAGAATGCCTACCTAGATGGTTGCACTCAGAAGGTAGTGCTTGGGGAGTATTGTTTGGCCCTGTAGAGACTTCAGTGCAGAGTTCCTCAGGGTTTGATTTTATCCCCCATGCTATTTAACATCTACATGAAACTGCTGAGTAGGGTCATCCAGAGATGTGGAATATGTTGTCAGCAATATGCTGATGACACACAACTCTGTCTCTCCTTCACTTCTCCAGGTGCAGCAGTGGATGTGCTAGACCAATGTCTTGCCTCAGTAATGGACTGGATGAAAGCCTATACAATGAAGATCAGTATGGCACTGTTAGTGGGTGCTTCCCTAGACTGGATGGAGGGGATGTGGCCTGCTATTGATGGGGTTACACTCCCTCTGAAGGAGCAGGTGCATAGCTTGGGGATAATTCTGGATCCATTTCTATTGCTTGAGGCTCAAGTGGCCTCAATGGTGTGGAGTGCCTTCCATCAGCTTTGGCTGGTGGCTCAGTTACAACCCTCTCTGGACAGGGACAGCCCAACTTCAGTTGTCTATGCTCTTGTAACTTCTAGGTTAGATAACTGCAATGTGACTGTTTGGAAACTGCAGCTGGTGTAGAGTTCAGCAGTCAGATTGCTCACTATGGTAAGAAGGTCTGAGCACATAACACCAATTCTGGCACAACTGCATTTGCTACCAATTAGTTTCTGGGCTCAATTCAAAGTGCTGGTTTGATCTATAAAGCCTTATATACCCTAGGACCCCAATATATCAACTAACCCGGACCCTGTGTTCAGCATCTGAGGCCCTTCTTTGTGTGCCTTGTCTGAGGAAGGTGCGGAGGATGGTGACACATGAATGGTCCTTCTCAGTGATGGCCCCCTCTTATGGAACACTCTCCCCAGAGAGGCATGCTCAGCACCATCATTATCTCTCTTTAAGTGCCACGCAAAAACATTCCTCTTCTTCCAGGCGTTTGGCTCTTAATTTTTGGAGTGCTTTTGGAGGGCTTTTGATGTTATAGCCTCTTTTAGGGGGAGAATTGTTCCACCATCTTATCCATGTATTGTGTTTTTTAACTTGCTTTGTGTTAGTTTTATATTGGTTTTAATCTTTTTACTGTATGTCACATTGGGTTCATTTTTATGAATAAAGGTGACTAATAAATGTAATTAAATAATAATAATAATAATAATAACAACTTATACATTTGTAAATAAACGGATTCTTGCAAAGGCAAAGTAAGGACCAAACTAGACAAGACACTAAATAGAAGGCATGGGGGTCTTGGGCAGGGATTTATGTTGGGACTGGTGTGTGGAGAGGAGAGGTTTTACCCTTTCCTCTTCTGCCGCAGTCCTGATGGAAGTCTCACACACATATGTGCTGTGAGCCCCCAGGAGGGAAGCACCCACTGGCACCAATGAAGGCTTTCTTCCCAGAGGTAATAGCAGGACTAAGGAGGGACAATTTTTCTCAGGAACATAACAGGAGAGGAAAGGGCTAAACCTCCCTGCATGCTGCAATCATGCTGAAAATCAACTGGTATGACTGCAAGTGACCAGTATACTTTGGCCCCAAGTCTCCATTGCTCTCTTCCAGAAGGGAAGAGACCCTGAACTTCAAGATACTCAAAGAAAGGGAAGGACAAAGCAGACAAATTGTAGAGACAAAGCCTGCATACACACAACTCGTATGTACGCAGGCTCTGTGCAGCAGAAGAGTGAATTAACACATGGATGTTGGTGAGTCAGGCCCCCTGCAGTTCATTCTCCCCTCCCACCATATGCAGATTGAACCCCATTGATTGTGTGAACAGGGCTACGTTCTTGCTATTTTTGGAGGTCTACTTCACACATGGGGCCCCAAGTGAGTAAGAAATAGCAGCCAGGAACACAGAATTATATTTTCTACTCAGTCCCAGGTAACAGTACCACAGAAAAACCCTTTGATAATTATAATTACTTCCAAGAAAGGCCATCAGCTTGAATAAGTCGCACTTCCGTTAGACTAGGAAGTGTTGCCAGTTTGTGGAAGAAGAAGAAATACCAAAGGATACCCTTTCCTTGTAGTCACAGTTCAAAACTCAGTTAGCCTGTTGCTCAGTGAGCAGGAAACAGCCTATTGGGGACCAATAGCAGCTACCGGAGATGGGGGACCATCAGGTTGTTTCACAGCTAGGAGCATATTCTGGAGGACTAGAGCAGGGCGGGGGAGCTGCTGTTCTTCAAATTAGAAGTGACCAGTTTAAGGACATATTTTAAAAGATGTATTTATCACTACATTAAAATGACATAATGCGCCATGTATCCCTGCTAATCCTGAAGATGCCTGGGAAAAAAATAGTGACTAAGACTCCCTCCTTAGGCAAAATTGCATAGAAAAATGTATTAATTAGAAGAAATTTACACTAACTAGTCTGCAAAACACCAACAAACTGGACACACTCATTTCATACATGCAGAGCTACTGTAGGTCAGGTGTTGCTTTGCTACATGCAAAAATGCTGATCATTAACAGGTTATCAAGAGATCTGGTGCAGTTTAGAAGCAATGAGGATGAACTGTGAGCCAGGAAATCCCCAATTCAAACCTCACCTCAGCCATGAACTGATGAGGTAATCTCCAGCATGCCACTATCCCCCTCAAGGCCAGACTTCCATCTCAGAGAAAGAAATACTCACCTGTTTTACAGAGTCGTCATAAGCACAACCCCTGAGCCACTCCCTGTGGGGGTGATCTTTAGCTGGCCCTTGACACCCAGGAGACATGAGCGGGGATTTGACACTGTGCCACCTGTGCAGCCGTGGGCAAGCTGCATAGTCCCAAGGAGCCCAGTTGCCCCCCAGCTGGCAGTTGCGGACAAGGAAGGGGCTGGCTTGTGCAGCTGTGGCAAGCTGAGCAGACCCTAGCCAGCTGGGGAGGACTAGCCTCAGAGGGAGGCAATGGTAAACCCCCTCTGAATACCGCTTACCATGAAATCCCTATTCATAGGGTAGCCATAAGTCGGGGTTGACTTGAAGGCAGCCCATTTCCATAAGCACAACTATGATAACACACATGAAGTGCTTTGATAACTTCCTTAGATTTGAGGTTTAATTATTATAGGCCAGGTGACCATCACTTATTCTAACGAGTGATAGTTGTGTGTGATTCATGGGCAGGCAGCATCCTAACACCAGGAAATATAGTCTTGAACAAAGCTGAATATGTCAAGGCTGGAAGAGTCTATATCATTCCAGGCTATTTTCTATTTCATTTACAGTGAGACAAAAGAGTACTTTCATGACTCATTCTTAAGCCTAAGGCTGCAGTCCTGTGCACACACCTATGAGTAAGACCCTCTGAATATAGTGAGACTTATCTCTCACCGAGTAAACATGAGTAGGATTGCATAGTGATTCCCAAACTGTGTGCCAAGGCACACTACCGCACGAATAGAAATTAAATGAGTAAAGAATCCTGGCTTGAAAGGACTGAATGTCTCTTTTCGCAAGGGCCTAAGTGGCATAGCAACTGGGGAGGAGGACTTGTGGCCCTTCTGGACAGCACCAAAGGGCCTATGAGCCTGGTTTTCACATAACCAGCTCTGTAGTCCGTGTGGCATGAATGCCAAAAAGGTTGCCCAGCACTGTCCTAAGCCATTCTTGGCTGTCAGGATATCAACAGTCCCCTGAAGAAGAATTGATCATTCTGAGCAATTTAACTGATGTACATCACTGGCACCATTTTGGTCTCTCAGCTGAATAAGGATGTCCAGTGCTGTTCGTGCTCCACAGCAATTACCAATATACAGGGTGACCAGGTAGTCAACTTTGTCAAAAGGGATGCTGCTTGCGTCAGACTATGATGCTGCCTTTGCTTAGTGTATCAGCTCTATCTTTTCTTCTGATCCAAATAACCAAGAAAGTACAGACTACATAGATGACAAATGTCACACAATACTAGCGTTTGATTTTTGTCACTGCCCTAACCCAGACACCAACTACTTAGAGGCCGGCACTGTTATAACTTCTAGCCCTGGTGAGATATAGACTTGGAAATGTGGAATCAAAGAGGCCCTAAGAGATCTGAAGCCCCATCTGAGGACAAGCAGGTGATGGAGTCCAGTTCAGAAGGAGACCCACTTAGGCTCTGCGTCTATCAAGCAGCCAGCCTAAGCCCTTTAAGGAGTTACCTCATCAATTACCCAAGATCCCACTGTTCACTAATATTCCCTCATCTGAATCACCAACAAACCCAAGAGAATACAGAACACCAAAGGAGTGCTAGACAGCAAAAACCTAGATCCTTTAAAAGATCCCTCATTAAGGCTTTGAGGCATTCCTTCAGGTGCCCACACCACAGCAAAAAGCAGAGCAAGCTTTTTGAGTCCTACAGACCATGAACACTTCCAGATAGGTCATTTATTGAGCATTTATCGTGATTTGTTTGCAGGGAGGTTAGACGTCAGAGTGTCAAGTGTCATCTCACACTTTCTAGTGCATTTTCCTGTGATTTCCTTATCGCATGAAGTCCAGTCTTTTTGTGGGTGTGTTGCACAAGAACTCAAAATAAAGTATAATTACGGAACTTGAATTTGTCAGTATGTGATACAGGATTTTGTGACATATGGTTCATTTACACATATGTTCAGATTGAACATAATAGGTACACAGCATTAACATCCCAACAGATACAGCTCCCCCGTAAGATTGGGAAGGGGGGGCTTGCACTCTAGAGATGCTTTCAGAGTAGGGTTGCCAGCTCAGAAGCATCCCAAACCCTAGAGGGCCCTAGTGATATCAGGGGGGTGGACTGAAGTGATGTCATAGGGGCAGGACAGTGATGTCACAGGGGCAGCCCTAGTGATGTCATTAAGCATGATACCTTAAGCATCATTCACAGTTGCCTGGAGCATATCATTCAAACAAAAACATTTATCTGATTGGAAATTAAGATAGAAATCTTAGCTAAAAGATGGAGCCTGGGTAGGGAACATTTAATCTAGCCTACTTGCTTTTGGTAAGAAGGGTTTAAGTGCCCTCAGGCCAGCCCAGTCACCAGAAGGCCACTGTAGGAAGAAAGGAGGCTAGTGTTGTGGAGATGTAAGATGGGAGCACTCCGGAGTAAAGATGGATGTCCCCGAAGGCTGCAATTCTAAACACACTTACTAAGGAATTAAGCCCCATAGAACTCAACAGGACTTGCTTCTGAGTAGATATAGTTTGGATCTTGCTGTTGGTAAAGCTTGACTAGGGATCCTCTGCAAAGACATCCATGTGTGTACTGCCTTCAAGTAGATTCCAACTTACAAAAACCCTATTCATAGGGTGGCCATGAGGCTGAGAGGCAGTGACTGGCCCAAGGTCACCCAGTGAGCTTCTTGGCTATGTGGAGATTCGAACCCTGGTCTCCCAGGTCGTAGTCCAACACCTTAACCACTACACCACACTGGCTCTCAAGACATCCATATCCAAGTAGGGTTGGCAACCCCCTGCCTGCAATGTCCTGACCCTATCTTTTAACATGGCTGCTCCAAACTTCTTTACAGATTTGACCCTTCAGAAAGAGGTCTGAGAAATGAGTAAGAGTAAGAAGATTCTCTACCCTTTCTGTCTCCCCTGTGGGGTGCTATAAACTCACTGAGACAGCCAACCAAATTCCAGTGAGTAATAACTGACAAGGAGAAAACACACATGGTTTGATCTACCTTCACAGGCAGCAGCTTGGGAACACCAGCAATTGCAGCCACACTTCCCAGTATGTGAATTCTCTTTTACCACTATTGGGCAAGAAACAAACCGTCATGCAACCAACAAGGTGCCTCATCAATGGGTTTAAGGAGGTTGAGCTGAGCATATGGAACTACTGCTGTTGCTTCTATGGATGTAAGGGAATGAGGTTAAAGATGAGTGAAATGCAAATAGAAAAGAAAAACAAAAGACAGTGATGCTTCCCTAAATGCAATACCATACCAACCACAACAAGATTCCTATGAGTAAGGCAGACAAATCAGCACCCCACAACCAGTCAGGATTCATAACCAAAACCCCAAACTAAAAAAATCCTGGCAGCCAGTCAGCCAAGGTCACAGAAATCCCCATGCAGCACAACCTGACCTGGGGACTTCAGTTAACACAGAATGCTGCAGCACGATTGCTGACATGAGTGAGATCCTATCAGCACATTACACCTCTGCTCTGAAATCGGCATTGGTTGCTGATTTGCTACCAGGCCAGGTTCAAGGTGTGCTTTCCATGTTATGGGTGCCACATAGTACTTGTTCTGCTCTTGTAAGAAATCAGTCCTTTTGTGTGGCAGCACCTACGCTTTGGAACTCCTTGCCTATTGACATTAGGCAGACGCCTCTTTTCAGCACCTGCTAAAATCATTTTTGTTTGGGCAAATCTATCCAGGCATGTAGAAGCTATTGTGCTTTTAAACTCATTTTTAACTCATTGTTGATTTTATTATTTTGAATGTTTTTAAATACCTGTATAACTGTTTTTGCTAATAATTTTATTGTTTTAATTCCTTCTGTAAACTGCTTTGAGATTTTTTTACAATAAAGCGGTATTTAAATGTTGAAAATAAAATACATAAATAAATTTTGGAGTCACTGTGGCCCTTGAGTCTCTTCCCACTTTTAGGAACCAAGGAATCTGCCGTATACTGACTCAGGCCATTTGGTACCATCTAGCTCAGTACTGATGACATGGACTAGCATTGGTTCTCCAGGATTCTAGGCAATAATCTTTTCCAGAAATTGAATTTTGGACCTTTGCATGCAAAGCATATGCCCTATCAATGACCTACAGCCATTCCCCTGTTTAAAAAAGCATCTTTTAAAATTGTTCTTTTCAATTCACTCTGGAATGCACATCATACCTAGGGCAGATCCACACCATTCATTTAAAGCACATTCAACACATATTTGAAGCACATGAATCCCACCACAGAATCATGGGAACTGTAGTTTGTTAAGGGTGGTGAGAACTATAGCTGTGAGGGGGAAACTACACTTCCCAGGATTCTTTAGGGGAAGTCATGTGCTTTAAATGTATTGTGTGCATCTACTTAATAAACTTTGCCTTTATGTTAATCGTTTTAATTAATTTTTCAGAATGGAAATGAGCTATAAAGTGTACTGGGTGACCATGGGCTACTCACCATCTCTCAGCCTAATATGCCCCTCAGGATGAAAACAATGGAGAACTATGACCATCCCAAGGAAGAAGGGCACACTTAAAATGTAGAGGAAATAATCTACAACCATAGTGTGAAATCAAATACCTATTGGGACATAGTATGAAGAAATATTTATATAAGCATGACAATTAAATATGTTTATTATTTACACAACATGTAAAGATATCTGTAGTGCAATCCTATGTTTGTTTACTCAGAAGCAAGTCCCAATGTATTCAATGGGGCTTACTCAAACAAGGAAGCATGCACAGGACTGCAGCCTCAAGTGATAAGGAACTTGTTCTTTCAACAAGCCTTTTAAGCTGAGACCTTATCTCAGTCTGCGTCTGTGTTGTAATTGCTTTTTAAGATGTTTTTAAACCTTTTCTTTTTTTAAAAAGATGTTTTTAAAGCTTTTTTAAAAATATTTTTAAAGATGGTTTATTTTAATATATTTTAAAGTCTGTTTTTATTATGTTTTGAAGTGTTTTTAGTGCTTTTGTTTGCCGCCCTGGGCTCCTACTGGGAGGAAGGGCGGGACATAAATCAAATAATGAATAAATAAAAAATAAATACACTTCTTTCACCCAACCCAAAATTCAGAATCATGCCACTTTAAGTTCTTTTGCAACTGTTTATACTTGGACATTAGAAGGAACTTCTTGACAGTAAGGGCAGTTCAGCAATGGAACCGACTGCCTAGGGAGGTGGTGGGATCCCCTTCGCTGGATGTCTTCAAGCAGAGGCTGGACAGCTATCTGCGGGAGATGCTCTAGCTATGGATTTCCTGCTGTGAGCAGGGGGTTGGACTCGATGGCCTACAAGGCCCCTTCCAACTCTATGATTCCATGATTCTATGATTTATGGTTATTGGATTTTAAAGGGATTTATTTCTTATTGTGAGCTGCCTTGGTTTCCAATCACCAACCCAACCTCACAGGGTTGTTGGAAAGACTCTATACACACACTGCAGATGTAAAAATACAAACAACCCCATATAATAGTTTATTGTCAAACCAGCTGGTCATTGCAGAACATTTTTAAAAAATAAGTATTAGTTTCCTACATAATAAAAACTGTTATACCTGAGTAAGCCCTGCCTAATTGCTTTAAAAATAGGATTGGAGAGGAAGAGAAAGATTTACAACACAAACACAATTCTTGGCTATGTTCACTCAAAAGTCCCATTAATTTACAGCACAATCCTAACCCACGTCTACTCAAAAGTGAGTCCTATTGAATTCAATGGGGTTTACTCTGGGTATGTGAGATTAGCATTGCAGCTTTACTCCCAGAAAAGTGAATATTGGATTAAAGCTTCATATTGGAAAGGTTTTCAAAACACTGCCCTCTTGAACAGCCCAGGGTCTGACTCCTGCACACAAGAGAAAAAAACCCTGAAAGCTATATACTTACTCAATTTATGAGATTTTCAGATAAACAGGAAAAAAACAATCATTTTCTGACATTGCAATGAGGTCTAGGCGCTGCCTGGAGGTCAACAAATCACAACCCTGACTTCACTTATTGGCTACAAACCTGAAAGGGCGGGTTAGAGCTACAAGCTGATTGAACATATCTGTTACACAGAATTAACAGTTGTGGGGGGAGGGGGTGGCTGACGTTTTGGTGTATATCTCGTGAACCAGACCACCTAGAAACTTTTTTTAAAAAATTAAAGCTGAGAGTCCAGAGATTAAGGTGACTCATCCAGAGACCCGGAAAGGAGCCCCAAAAGCCGAAGTATCTGGCCGAAAACCGGACACCTGGCAACCCTATTCCAGAGCTCCATTCCACTCTCTGACTTGTAGCCTGACTCTTTATTGAGTCTCTTCCTGGTGCAGCTACTTAAAAGTTTTCTTTGTTTGCACAGACCGTGGGCACAATGGGGGAAAACACCACCTTCATTTCTCTGGGAGGGACACCCCTATAATTTCCTTCAATTAGTAGTTAGGGCCTTTTGCATTCATTACATGACAAGAAACCTGAGTCTGCAAAAAGTCTGCAGCTGACAGAAAGCTGCAGCTAGGGATGGGCAAATCTGGAAGTCCTGAGTCCTCTCGGTTTCTTGTTTTTTCCAGTCTTAAGTTTAGCTCTGCACATTTCCACATCAGTGTGCAATGAAAATTCATCAGCATTTTATTGTGAAATTCTCCTAATATACAGATGTTTACTGTATGCAATTTTGCCTAATCTACATATTTTACGGAGCAATTTTTATATAATGCATTTTTATATGTTAGTTTCACTAATATAAGCATTTTTGTGCACACTTTACCCTAATATATACATTTTTGTATGCAATACTTGTCTGGAGAACTGTATGACAAAATTTGAAAAACTGTGAATTTCAAAGGATGGCTGTGTGTTTCAGTTCACATATTGTTTTGGAAAGTGCAAATCAGATAGGTTCACCTTGAAATGCAAACTTAGTTGTATTTTCCCCCCATTCATAGTTGCAACCAAACCTTGCCGAGGAGCGTACCTGTATGATACATGTGTGTGCTTGTTTCATTAATTTACTTTTTAGGCATGCAGCTCTGAAACATGGGAATTGTCCCTTAGATACTGCAGCCAGCAACACAACAGCAGGTGCCTGCCCCATTGCTGTAGCTAGCTGTTCCTAATTCAAGCCAACTAAAATTCAGTCCCTTTCTCATCTCCCCATCAGTTCCTGCATACCTGTGGGACTGCAACTGCAGGGCACACAATGATTTTGATGACGCTGGCGATAGAAGCCCTCCTTACACTGCTCACAGTTGTCTCCCTCTGTGTTGTCGACACAGTTGAGACACCGGTATCCATTTCCAGTTCGTCTGTGTAGCTCATTGTCGAACATGCACAGCCTGGATTTCCCATTGCAGTTGCAGGCTGAAAAACAAAGCACGGAGAATGGTCACCAGTCAGCTAAAGGAACCCATGTGACAGTTTCAGAAACTTGCTTACAAATTTGATTTGATGAGTGACATTTGAGAGCCACTCTGTTGGTATGCTCAGACCCAAGCTACACAAACAGCAGTGTCACGTGATGCAACTCTAGGTGCATTCCTTCATCACAGAAAATTGGCTGGTCAGAGTGAAGGGTTCCATTTTAGACAGTGAAGGCTGGTCCATGATGGCTACTGGGGCACAGCCCTCCCAATGAGAATGTCAAGCATTTTTTAACACCCCCCAAATCTCACAGCTTCACACTCATTATTCTCCCACACAGATTTATACTTTATTGAATTAACAGAGGCTTGTGGGGGTATTTTTGTCAATCTCTGGTTCTCTGGCAGGTCAGCTCTCTGCACACTCAGCCAGTCTTAATCCAAAAGTATAGCTATGGCAAAGAGGTCCCCCCCCATGTGTCTCTAAGTAGAAAAATCATGTGACTGATATTTCAATTTTAGTAAGACTACTTGGTTTCAGCCCTACTAGGAAGGCATCTGTTGTTTTGAGGGTATCCAGCACAGCCACTATAGCAGCTTAGGGAGAAGCCCAAACTGCTTCAAGAACAGCCCCATGTGGTATAGTCTGTATCAGAATCATACATTGATTCTGAGCATGCTCAGAGCTGTTTTCCTGAAGGCCAGATCTCCTCATAGGCAGCCAGAGAAGGAACAGGGTTTTCTACTTTAAGGAGGTTTTTTTGTTCTATATTTATTTTGTGGCCTTGCAAAAGAGAGAGAGAGAGAGCGCAGGTAGGCAAGCAAGTAAGTATGGATAAATATGTATTTTTTACTTAATCATTTTGCATTTGTTTTGTGAATTGGGTACTTGGAAAGAGAAATAGTGGATGGCTTGTGTATGTGTTGCAGTAAACACTGTATTAACCATTTCCATGCATTCACTCATTAAAAGCTGCAGTAGCAGCTGGGTAGGGCTTGCTTTTTCTGGCTTTCTTTTCCTGAGTTTTGTCAGTGATTTCTAAAATGAAAAGTCTGGGTTCTTTATGCCTGTCTGGATATGACTGAGCATTCTTCCCCAAACCTGGGAGATATTCTCCTTAATCTCAGACATAACAGAGGCTAATTATTACAGTATTAGTCTGGTGTGATATACTCTGCACATGAGCAGAAATTACTTCTTCACATTTTCAGGACTGAGTTATGCATTGCAAATACATTCAGCTGTCCTGTGTTGTGTTCTGGCTCAAATGAAACAGTCATTTCTTTGTATTTTGGTTGGAATACTTTGTTCTTTTAATTTAGGGGGGAAAGTGTTTTGGATAATGAAAAGTTATTAATTTGGGGGGGGTGAGAACTGCATGCAACTGGAAGCATTTTAAAAGTTTTTCTGTGCTTAATTTTTTGACAATGGATGTGTGGGTGTATTTATTTATTTATTATTTTATTTTATTTATATCCTGCCCTTCCTCCCAGCAGGAGCCCAGGGTGGCAAACAAAAGCACTAAAACACTTTAAAACATCATAAAAACAGACTTTAAAATACATTAAAACAAAACAACTTTAAAAACATTTTTAAAAACCTTTGAAGACATCTTTAAAAAAAGGTTAAACATATTTTTTTAAAGAAGTTTAAAAACATTAAAAAGTAATTTAACACAGGAGCAGACTGCAATAAATTCTCAACGTAAAAGGTTTGTTTTAAGCTGAAGGTCTTCAATAGATGCCAAAAAGATAACAGAGATGGCGCCTGTCTAATAGTTAAGGGGAGGGAGTTCCACAAGGTAGGTGCTCCCACACTAAAGGTCCGTTTCCTATGTTGTGCAGAACGGAACTCCTGATAAAATGGTATCTGCAGGAGGCCCTCACGTGCAGAGCATAGTGATCGATTGGGTATATAAGGGATAAGACAGTCTTTCAGGTATCCTGGTCTCAAGCCGTATAGGGCTTTGTACACCAAAACTAGAACCTTGAACTTGACCTGGTAGCAAATGGGCAGCCAGTGCAATTCTTTCAGCAGCAGGGTGACATGTTGGCGATACCCTGCCCCAGTGAGCAGTCTCGCCGCCACATTTTGCACCAGCTGCAGCTTCCGGACCAATCTCAAGGGCAGCCCCACATAGAGAGCATTACAGTAATCCAACACGGAGGTTACCAGTGTATGGACAACAGTGGTCAGGCTATCCCAGTCCAGAAATGGCCACAGCTGTCTTACCAGCCGAAGCTGGTAAAAGGCACTCATAGCCACTGAGGCCTCTAGTGACAAAGATGGATCTAGGAGCACCCCCAGACTACGGACTGCTCTTTCAGAGGGAGTATGACCCCTCCAAAACAGGCAACTGACCAATTATCTGAACTCCGGAACCACCAGCCCACAGCACCCCCATCTTGCTAGGATTCAGATTTATTCAGATTCAGCTTATTGGCCCTCATCCCGCCTAACACCAAGTACAGGCAGTGGTCCAGGGCTTGCATGGTCTCTCCCAATTCAGATGTTACAGAGAAATAAAGCTGGGTATCATCAGCATACTGCTGACACCTCACCCCAAATCTCCTGATGACCGCTCCCAAGGACTTCATATAGTTGTTAAACAGCATGGGGGACAAGATGGTATCCTGCGGCACCCCACAGCACAACTGCCAGGAAGCCAAAAGACAATCACCCAATGCTATTATCTGAAAATGACCCTGGAGATAGGATCAAAACCTCTGTAAAACAATGCCTCCGATACCCATCTCACCAAGTCGGCCCAGAAGGATACCATGGTCAATGGTACCAAAAGCCACTGAGAAATCAAGTAAGAGTAACAGGGCTTCACTCCCCTTCTCCCGATAAAGGTCATCCATCAGGGCAACCAAAGCCGATCTAGTAATCAATGCATAAATTCAAAAACTTATTTCATGTGGTATGGCATAATTTCTAAATGAGTGGTATGGAGTCAATATTGTTTGAAAATCATACTTGGACCCTCTTAGATGGAGGTTCTTCCCTGTTCATACATTTTTTAAAATGAGGAGACAGTGGCACTCTGTCACGGATAGTGCCAGCAGGTGGCCAGGTTGGGTCTTGGCCAAGGGCCCCTGAGGGTCCCCTCCTTAGAGTGGCACGGTGAAGCTCCCGCTCCACAATTTGCGGCAGCATTAAGTTGCAGGACTCAGCTACCTAATACCGCCATAGATCACAAAGCAGGAGCTCCCATGGACCCCACCCCCAATACAGGTGGCACAGGGCTTATATAAGCTTGCCTGCCCCACCTACCTGTTGCATCAGTGCGTCAGCGCAAATGCTCCATGCACTGTATGCGCAAGTCTGCCATCATCCAAGGTAGTGGCAGTGGCGTACCTAAGGGGTTGATGCCCCGCCACCATCTTGGATGATGGCAGGAATGCGTGTATAGAGCATGCACACAACTGTGCTGACACAACAGGTAGGTGGAGCAGGCAGGCTTATTTAAGCCCCATGCTGCTTATATCGGGTGGGGTGTTTGGCCTTACAGTGCTAAGGGCCTGGGGCAGGCTGGTGCCGGCCCTGCACTCTGCACATGCTTAATGGCACACTTTCCTACATAAGTGCTGTACAAGCCGTACTGTGATGAAAACAGCAAGGTTAAAAATTGCAGCCCTACCAAATCAAAATGTTGCCACCTGTCACCAATTCTACATGTGCTAGTTTCCTCCGCATGCTAATTTTCTGTATTTGGGGTTTTATCAGTCCATTCTCCACCTGCAACCTAAAGTGGTATAGTCCAGCAAGAACTGCACTCTGTGGTTCTCTCGAATTGTGTAGCTTGGTTGAAAGTGCTGCTATGCAATGGCTATGTTTCATTACTCTCTCTCTCTGTTCCATTGCCATTTCAGCTGAACAACAGCAATTCAACTCCCATTCAGCCAATATGAATGGGAGATAAAATAAGAATACTGGTGAGAGAGAGAAAGAAAAAAAGCACATGTGAGGAATTAATATGGAACCAGAAAACTATTTCCCCCATTATTTGTGATATCATTAATTTCATTTTACAGCAAGCAGAAGCAAACCCCTGAGCTCCTTGGAGGAAAGGTGGGGTATAAATGTAGTAATAAAATAAGGATAAATAAAATACAAAAAACAAAGCCGTGCCTCAGGAGGGTTCCACTCTATCAAAATCAGGAACAAGATCGGCAACGAACCATCACCCAGAGAACAAACATCTCTTTATATCTCTGCCTATACACACAGCAAAGGTTCTTGTACTGTACATGTTATGTATTTTTGAAATGTCTGCTCTTCCAGGTCTTAGTCCAACACTTTGCTACAGTGGCTGTAATAATATCCAAACACAGTATAAGAGTTGCATCCATGAAGTGGACTCTGGTCCATGAAATCTCCAGTACATCTGTTAGCCTTTAAGGTGCCATGAGATTCTACTGATTTAGCATGGAAGCAGAAAGTGAAAGTAGTCAGAGAAGAAAAACCAGAAGCTGCTGAACCATCCCATGAGGCAAGGTGAGGGGAATGCAGCCCACTGATAACTTTTCAATTAATAAGAGGATGATAGGTCCATTCTCCATAGCTATTGTCTGACCTTATTTTTAAATAATCCGTATGACCTAATCAATCTGGGTTAAAATAAAGCCTAACCTCCACTTGCTGAAATAAAAATGATTCTCATACTGAAACACACAGGAAGGTGTGCTCTCAATCCCATATCAAAACCCTCCTTGTTTTTATGACAACCATCTTCATCTCCCACTTCCTACCATTCCAATCCTGTTGGACAAAGAATGTTTCTTCTATTAATGTGAACATGGTCATTATGTCTCAGGAAAGGACCTGCCTCTGGAGCAGGCCTTATGGCAATGTTTCAGGACTGTGTTTCCAGATGCTTATGTTGGTGACAACAGTATTTCATAATTTCTTTAATTACAAGTTCCAAGCAATGGGTTTTAAAAGATTTTCCTCGCTGCAGGAAATTTCCTCACAAGGATGCTTGGCCTAGAAGGAATTTTTAAGCGTCATTAATTGAACCGTCAGCAATGACTGACCTTTGTTGAACCATTTGGTCTTAAGAGGACTGCCTGGGATGGCAAGTCCTGGATCCTGAGAGGACTTACTTGGAAAAGGAAGGAGAGCCCCCTGCAGATCCTACTACATACTGTAACTAGGAAAATTTTGTTCCCCCTTATGGAGACTGCGGGACAGGCACTATGGATATTCCATGTTTAGGCCTCACTAAATTAATGGAGTTGGGGATAGATCCCTTCCTACATTCTCCTATACTACAGGAACCCCTACAAATCACCTCTGGACCCCAGGAACAAAGACAGCAGCAAACACAAAGAGGCGCCACCATCAGAAGGCAAAGCAGTCATCACGCACCTTAAGGCTTTCATTCATCAAGCTCTACTTCTGAAGACAAAATCCTAGTTTTAGTGCTTCCAGGATCAGAGACAATGGTAGCATACCAGGAAACATGCTATGAAGTTGCAAGCAGCCGGATCAAACTACACTTTCCAAGATTCTTTGGGAGAAGCCATGATAGTTAAACAGATATAAACCAGTACAGGTTGGTAGTGTAGCTGTTCCCTGAGGTATTAAGCTGGATTTTGAGAAGAAGTTACAAAATAAACAAATTTACCAACATTATATTAATGTGGTTTATTTTTAGTTCTGGATTTCTGTTTGCAAGTACAGGACTTAGACTGTTTTTTCAGAACGCATGTCTGTGCTTGAGTCTGTGCAGAGTATGAACAAGCCCAGATGAAAGCAGAGGGCAATCCGCCTAACCAATCTCTTTGTAACAAATATGCTTAAAAGCCACCACTCTGTCACCTACAAAGTCTGCAAAATGATGGTCGGTGCCGAGGTGCTTTTGCAACCAAGTGTTAGCCTTTGAAACCCAGAGAGCACTCTACAGCTGCTCCAGCTAATCCTCAGGTTGGCTGCCAACACATACGATCAGGTTCAGGCATGACACTTGCATTCCAGGCACCTGAGAGATTCCAACGAATCGGACATATCCTGGGTCTACCAAGGCTGCCAAGCCAAGCAGAGCAGATCTCATTGCTTCAACGCTTACTCAACAGCACCTGGAATTTAATCAGCTTCCCCAAGGCAGAGCCTCAGCCCACGTTCCTGTCCGCAGCCTCATTCGCTTCCCCAGGCTCCCTTGGCTGAAGTTAGCTCCTCCTGGAGCCCTCCTGTGCCATAGAAGTGGATTATTCCCTGCTTCCTCAGTACCTCAGGCTCAAATGACATATTACACAGAATTTGGTGGTGGGGAGCAGGTGTTCCACTTCCTTCATATTTTTTAAAAAGCTAAAATCACCTTGGCAGGCTCCAAAGTGGGTCAGAGGACAAGCAGGTGTAATGTGGCCACTTAAACCTTTAACCCAATTTGAGTGTGGATTTGGAGGCATACACCTAAAACTGTTATGTGTGACTGAGACAAGATGCACATTGCACAGGTTACTGGGGATCAAACTAGGTGCCTGCCTAATTATGGAGCACATAGCCGTGTATCTTGTTTTCTTAAATAATTACAGGTCCAGCAGAGCCCAGTTCTTACTGGGAATGCAGCAAGTGGAGAAGGGAAAACTACAGCTACAGAATTAGCTACTTGACAGCTCCCTGTCATATGAATATAGTCAAATAAAAACCTGGGTTTGCTACCAAGTTTATGTGGCTAGACCCTGTGTGCGGTCATGGGCAGAGAGCTGAAACTGAGCATAAACTTGGATTGAAATCTGCTCAATTTTAGTTTTGGGCAAACTGAAGCTTAACTATCTGACGGGGTTGTTGCATGGAGAGGCAAAATGGGATACCCTTCTGCTGCCATTATCACCTTGGAGAAAGGGTGAGGGTAAATAAAATCCAGTGGATCCAATCAGGAATACAACAGTGTTTCCAAGAGTATTTGGGGAACAGGATGCATTGAACTCAGCACATATTATGGCATGCCCATCTTGAAAAGAGCGATTCTGAGCAGAACAGGCTAAGAAAACCTGTCCTGAACATCTGCCATTGCTGGGTGTCAAAGACCAATGTGTAACATCTTAAGATCTAGAGCAGTGGTTTCCAATATTTTTTCCCCATGGACCTCTTGAAAATTGCTGAGGGTCTTGGCGGACCCCTTAATCATTTTTCTGCCTGCTACAGCAATTATGATATGCTGTGCTAGATGCTGTATGATTCTAACTGCATTTTAAGCTGTTATATATTGTATATTATTGTATTGCAATTTGAATTCCATAGAATTAAAATTGCAATATAAAATACAATATAAAATTAAAATACATTTAAAATCAATATGAATGTATAATATGATGGATGTGTGTCTTAAACTACAAATCCACAGTCACACTGCAGACCACATGAATGAAGCTCATCCACGGACCAGAGTTTGGGAGCCCCTGATCTAAAGCATGACAGTGCTTCCCCTGTTTATGATCGTGGGAGGATGGATAGAGAGAAGGGGGAATCAGGGACACACATACCTATGCGGGCATACAGAAGGCAAGTTAGATACATTCCCACCACTACTCTCTCGTACAGGAATGTACACGTTCCCTCTGATATTCATATTGTTATGAGCATGGGGGGGGGCTGGAATGGATGATTTCTGTGGGTCACCTTTCCAGCCTCTGATTTGGAATCCTATGTCTGGGAGGCTGGCTCTGCTAGCCAGATGAATCTCCTTTGTTAATCAAATAGAGTGGCTAGGTAGTTAATGGTCCTATTTAGTTGCCCCCGCAACTGGTGAAAGGGGCTAGGAAGATCCTTTTTGTCATTTTAAACTCTACTGGAGGAGAGTCTCCCCCCCCCCACTCCTGGGCGGGGAGAAGTGTGTTTGGAGTTGAAAGTGTGTGTTCTGGAGAACTAGGGCTGCAGGCATGCAGAGAGGCTGGCTCCCTGCATCGTGGCAATAGGAGGCCCCTGCACCTAGATGGAAAAGCTGGATATTAGACTGCTGATGCCTTGAACCCCTCCACCCTAAGCTCAGGTTGGAATGTGTGTACATAAATAAACCATATTTCATAAAGACACCGCAGTCTCCGCTGGCCTTCTTCCCAAAGGAAACCAAACCCTGGATGGGCGCAGGGACCCCCCTGAAATCTCACCGCTCGGAGATTGGGGGAGGCGCGAAACAATATGTATTCATTCACTCTCTTTGCAATTCATACACTTTATGTTGGGATCTCCCAAACTGTTTTGCCTGACCCCCATTTCAGAAGTTCAGGATAGAAATCAGTGAGCCCACTCATCATCTACGGCTGCTTAGCTTTTGTTAGGGGCAAGTTTGTGCCAGGCCATGTACAGATGTTATACAGTCCCCACCAAAAGCCTTATATAGGCAGATTAGACAGACAACAGGGTGACTGAAGAAATCAGGAGCTAGCTATATATTACAAGCAGACATATGCTACTAAATCACAAAGGCCATTTCTATTAGGGAAAAGCAATTCGGTGAGGGAGGGAGTTAGTAAGGACAAAGGAAACTAGTCTTTCCCCCCATCCCTCTGTGGGGGATGGGTGTGGTGATGGAGCAGCTGATGGGGGAGAAGTTGCAGCAGAAATTGATGGATGGGGAGAAAGACTAGTTTCTCTTGTCCTGTACTAGAACACCACTGAAAATCACTCCCTCACCAAATGTGCAAGAAGTGTCAGGCCTATTTCTCATCAGGAGGGTAAGCCTGTGACACACACACAGGCTCTCTGGAAGTCCACATTAACCTACGGCATCTTTCATTCTCACTGAGGTGGTGGTAAACACACCTGTGAAAACTAGGGTTGTACCATTTCAGATTGCAGGTGGGAGAAAAACCCATAACTGATTGCTTCTCTATAGATAGACAAAGACCGTTACCCCTGATATGCTGCCTTCCTTTGTGGAAGGATTTATTTTATGTTGAAGAGCATTCAGTCATGTGAGCCTTCAGTTTCATTCTGAAGGGGTAAAATTCAGACACATGCTTGCCCTCCCAATGAGAAATAGGCCTGACGCTCCTTGCATATTTAATTTTCCTAACTTAAAAAAAGCCTAATATGGCAATGACTACTGATTAGATTAACTAACACATATAATTAGCACTACACAGCAATTTTCCTACCCAATCGCTTAACTAGTTTACAGATTACATCATCCAGTCTTGGTCTTGACTTGATTCCGCTGATGTTTTTTCCACATTTTGTGGCTACCAGTAGTGTCTTTGGGGACAGTTACATCATGCTAAGCATGTCTGTAATTGTATGTGTTCATACAAGCTAACTTCACTCTTCTTCCTAGTGCTGCTGCCGCCTGTCAAATTCCTTCACAAATCTTTTTGAATGAGAGTCTCGGTGCTGAGATGGGCTTTCACAACAAACATACATGTGTTTACATAGAGGGGGGGGGGAGGGACGGAGGGGCTGAATATGACTCCAAGGTAAGACCCACCATTTACAGCAGGCAACCTGTCACCCTCCAGATGTTGCTTGGCTCTCATCAGTTCCAGCCAGGGTTAAAGATGGGAAATGAAGTCCAACAGTATCAGGAAGGCCACACACGTTTCCTGTCTCTAACTTACAGCACACAGTTGGGTGACTTTCCTTTTTGATCCTCTAGCATTTCCACCGTCAACTGAACATTTGAATCCCTTACAAAAGAACATACAGTACATTTTAGTCAAATCATCTGCTTACAAAATGAGACCTTATATCCTGCATAGGCTGATAAAGGCCCTCCCTCTTTTGATTGTGTGGATTACACTACTTGTGCTCATGCCACAGTTTCTCTCATCGGTGCTGGTATGAACCCAGACACCTTATGGTCTTGAGTGGAGTCAGAGACAATTATATAAGCTCATCAGAACCCCCCCCCCATCGTGTCCAATGCAGACGTGGTCCATGGGCTGGTTGGTTCACACATTCATGTATATCGCGTAATTTCTCTACACTTGATGACAGAAAGTGAATATGTGAATTGAATCCATTGAAAAGTGCTGTACCTGAGGTGATGCAAAAATTCTAACAGTGATTACCAAGCTGTTATGGTGCTCTCTTACTGATGAACATACACATCTGTGCAAATCAGTCCTTAGATTTTATCACCCATAACGTATTTGATTCTTGGTATCTTTAAATGCTTTAAACAAAACAAAACAAAAACACCTTCAAACATTTGGTCACATTTGTCCTATATTTAGCAGCCACCTCAGGCAGCAGGTGCTGGGGGGAACAGAGCAACAGTAATGTGCTGGAGGACAGATGTGTCACATGGCCTGCCCTGTGCCTCCTAAGCTAGTCTGCTGGCCTCAGGTGCAGGAGAGGACACTGTCCTGTCTCTGGTGTTGAACTAAGATTGAAGTAAGATTTAATTGCCAGTATGGTTGCATTCTGCATATGGAATGGGGAAGTACCATTTTGTCCTCAGACGCTGGATCAAGCCCTGGCCAGGGGATCACCCTTGCCTGCTCCACCATTATGGAACAGGGCCTTCTTGAACTTAGATGTTAAGGAAGGTGTCTTATTTTTTCCTCTTCGGGGATAATGTTAGAATGTGACTCGGCACAGATTGTTACTTGGGCACCTATCAACTTGGCAGGGAAGAGGAAATGCCGCATTTTACTCTTTACAAGGGGAGCATTCTGGGGTCAATGCTTTCCACTTTGCTCATCCAGTCAGAAGGACTGATGCATTTACAAACCTGAAGCTGTCAAAGCCATCAGACACCAGCATGCTGTTATTTAGGGCTACTTTCACCTCAATGAGTCTGTAACGTCTGTACTCTCAGACCAATGGAATTTTAATGAAGTAAAGCAATTAAAGGTGGAAACAAGCTCTTTTGTTTATGCCGGGTGAGCAAGAAGAAAAGGGAACTGCTGTTACAAGGTTCCGTCCTAATGTTACTGGGGACGCCTTGACAAAAACTGTGTTCTGCAGCTACTAAGGGGACAAACTGCACCTTGATTTTTTTTCATGCTATGCCAGGAAGTAGTAGTAGGCACAGGCCTTCTCGTCCACAGTGCATAGGCAGTGAAAGCTACAGTGAATCAGGTTTGGCTGCCAGACTGCCTGTAGAGAAGTTTGGTTAGACTGAACTTCATGATTTTATGCCTGGAGGTGGGGGTGGACTCTTTTGATGGCAACACATTCCTTACTTCAAAATGGCCCTCCTGCTCATTCAGCTGAGGAGCCCTGGACTTCAGCCCAAAATTCTTGCCCTGAGTACAGCACTGCAGCATGCCAACCTATCCACTCACTCCATTGTAGCGATAGGCATCATCATGGTACCCTCTAGTTGTTGCTGGGCTACAACTTTCATTATTCCTGACCGTTGGCCATGCTGTCTAGGGGTAATGGGAGCTGGTGTCCAACAATATCTGGAGTGCACCACATTGGCTGCCTCTCTCCTATTGCTTCTGGATAATTCAGAAGTGCCTCAGATAAAGCACACATGCCCGATTTTGTTCACTGCAGTTGCCTACTCTTGGTTCAGTCGGAAGGGGGGGATTGCAATACAGCAAATCCAACCAGTGAAGATTATCTGAACCAAAACTACCAAACAGAAGCACGCAAATCAACTTCATGTGTTCCATTGGTTTGATGGTTTATTCCCAGTGAAGGACTTGGATTTTCTGGCTGTATAATTTGTGATATCCTTATTTGCTTAAATGTGGATCCTACCCAACCCCAGGGGCTTTGAGCAGGGTATAATACATTTAAATATACATAAAAGGGGAGAGGGGAGAAGGATTAGAAAATATGTGTTAAACCCTTTATTCTGTCCTCTTTCCCATCTGCTCCTGTTTCCTGTGCCTTTTAGTCTGAGAGCCTGTTCCCAATCCATATTGGTCATATTAGGCTCTCCAGGTTCAAACGTTCCAACTCCAGAATGCAAAAACTGTATTAAAACTACTCCTTGGAAGAAAGGTGGGTATAAATCACTTCCGGGAAGGGTTGCTTTGCCTGTGCTGCCTCTGAGCGAGCTCTCGTCTCAGAAGAAGCTTTTTCAGCTCTAAAATCAGTCACAACGTTCTTTTTGACTGATAAAGATTTTCTCCCGGGCAGGGAGAAACGTAGAGATCAACCCCAAAGCCTGTTTTTGTGGGGAGGACTGGATTTCATTTATTTATGAGAGAAAGTTCAAACTGCAATGCCGGACGGACTTTCATCAAGCTCTAGCTGATTATAGCGACACGTTTATCTTTTCTTTAAAGAAAACGGACTCTAACAGGCAGATAAGCATCCTTCTTTCTATCTTCTTTTTTTACTTGGCTTAAATTGGTGCAGCAAAAAAGAGATTTGTCAATGAATCAGCTGTGAAGAACTCTTAGGTGAGTTTTGGCTTTTCTATTTCATTAACGAAATTAAGGAGGAAAGAAATCGAAAAAGCTTATCTTTGTTTTTATCGCAAAAAGCTGTCCTGGAGGTACATTCTAAAGATATCAACGGAAAAGGGATTTCTATTTCGAGGAGGGGGGAAAAAAATCTTTTTGGTCTATTTCATTTTGACGAATCTGCTTGTTCACGACGCCACTAATTGTTTTGATGTTGGGAACTAAGTTTGTTTTGTATTCCTGAATACATAGAGATAAGGCAGGCTGTATTGTCTACACTGATACAAGTAAGCCTGAAATATTAACCCAATTGTGGCTGAAATAATTTTTGTCTCTGTGGTTTTAAGAATGACAACCAGGAAAGTGAATGAGACCATGGAAGAAATTATGTTTCAGAAAATAATGGGTGAGATTGAGATAACAAAACAAACCCTGAGACAGGGTAGACAGGAGATGAAAATTGAACTTAACAAAATGATGCAGGAGCTTAAAGAAATAGTGGATTCTGTGAGAGAGGAGTTTGATGGGATAGGGAAGCTACAAGCCCTGGAGATTGGAACAAATGTGAAATTTGAAAAAGATTTGGATTTTATGGATGTTAGAAATAAAGTTGACTGTTTGGAATTCAACGTTGTCTCTGAAGAAATTAATGAAGATTTTGGTGGTAAAGTTATCAATGTCTTGGATAATTTTCTGGACTGGAATGATGTGATGGAGTTTGACATAGAAAAAATCTATGGAGTTGGCTACAGATATGTGACAGTGGAGAAACTCTTAAGAGATGAGCCAGTGCATTTTGTAAAAAAGAAGAACAGAGATATGACTTTGCAGCAATACTTCAGTAACATATTCAGAATTCTTGACTGGAATGATGTGATGGGGCCTGACATGGAAAAAATTTATGGAATTAACTACAAATATGTGACAGAGCAGAGATGCACCCAGAACAGAGATGTGACTTTACAACAATATTTCAATAACATATTCAGAATTGATGGCAAAGACGTATTTGTGATGGGGGAAATTCCCATCAGACTCTTGTTATATGACTATGGCTATGACAGCAAGATCATCATGGGATACTGATAATGGATGAATGGATACTGAAACCACTGGATTTAACAGGACTATTGAAGATGGAAGATGGAATTAATATTGATAATGGAAGAATGGTTATGGAAATTATTGGACTTAACAGATTTGACAAGATGGATTAATTGACATGTTTACTTGGACTATGGCTATGACAACAAGATTATTATGGGATATTGATAACGGAAGAATGGCTACTGAAATTACTGGACTTAACAGGATTATTGAAGATGGAAGATGGAGTTAATATAGATAATGGAAGAATGGCTATTGAAATTATTGGGCCTAACAGATTTGAATTAGATGGATTAAGCGACATGTTTATTTGGAGAAAAATTGAAAGATATATCTTTCAAGAAATTGAAACCTCTCTTTGACTTTTTGTGGAAAGAATAAAATAATGTTTATGAGATTTGATGATTAATTAAGATAATTACTGGAGGAAAGTGATTTTATAATATAATTTTAGAGATAGGATTGTTATATATTCTAGACCTATAACTGATCTGCGACAAATCGGAAGTCGACATTTTATTTTATTGTTTAATTGTTTTTGTTTTGTTTTGTTTTTTTGTCTTTGAAAATTTGAATAAAAATTAATGATAAAAAAAGAAGAAAGGTGGGTATAAATGTAAATAAATAAATATGTGAGAAACCCTCCCTCCATGTTGGCTCTCATGCCTTACACTCATTTACGTTTCCCACTGAGGCTACCCATATTCCAAGGAACCACACAGGCACTGGTTTGGCTACAAAGGAGAGATGGGGAGGTGTCTAGTTTTATAATTAAATAGAATATAGGACGGGGATGCAAGTAAAATCTACCCCTATCTCGTGCTCCACTGACTGAAGGCTAGTCACTCCCCGCTGGCTCTCCTCCTCTGTCAGAGTTGGGCTGGGGGGAAAGAATTAAAACAGCAACGGAGCACGAGGAGGGAAGGTGGGGGAGAGGAGAGATTTCACTCCCAACCCCCATGCACTTCATTTAGTAATTCCCACCCACCCCCACTTCTGCTTTACAGTCAAACTGATGGCTATGTGTTTAACAAATACACATATGTCTAGTTTGGTCCTAAGCTATATATAGTGTATGCTGTTCAGTTTCTGAGGGTCAGGGAATGGTTTTACAAGACGCCCAGTGTAGACAGAAAGATGGATATAGGAAATTTGAAGTTTATTTTTCCCCCAGCAGGGCTCCTAATTTAAATTTGTGGACATCCAGTGAAGCTGAATGTTGGAAGCTTCAGGACAGACAAAACAAAGTACTACTTCCTGTCCACCAGCTCCCACTCGTAGTGCATGCTCTGGTCACCTGTCGTTTAGACTACTGCAATGCGCTCTACGTGGGGTTACCCTTGAAAACAGTCCGGAAATTACAACTGGTACAAAATACGGCGGCTCGTTTACTTACGAATAGCTGCCGTTATGATCATATCACCCCAGTGTTATACAATGTTCACTGGCTTCCAGTTATTTTCCGGGCTCAATTCAAGGTGTTGGTATTAACCTTTAAATCCCTATACGGTTTCGGCCCAGTATACCTGAAGGAGCGCCTCCAACGTCATAAAGTGTGCCGCCCTACAAGATCTGCCACTCAGGGCCTTCTCTCGGTCCCACCGACTAAAGTGGCTAGGTTGGTGAGGACTCGGGAGAGGGCTTTTTCTGTGGCAGCCCCCACGATTTGGAACTCCCTCCCAATGGATCTTCGACATGCCCCTTCCCTAGATATATTTCGCCGGGGCTTGAAAACTTGGCTTTTCCATCAGGCCTTTACGACCTTTGAGACTTCCAAGATGAACTAGTTCTATTGAACAATCTACTAAATACTGTAATTTTTGCATTGTACTGTACAGGCTATATTGTTTATTGTATTTTATCATGTTTTTATTGTACGCCGCCTAGAGTGGCCACTGGCTAGATAGGCGGCCTATAAATTAAAGTTTATTATTATTATTATTACTTCACATGGTGCATAGTTGAACTATGGAACTTGCTCCCACAAGAGAGAGTGATGGCCACCAACTCCGATGGCTTTAAAAGAGATTTAGACAAAAATCATCATCATCATCACCACCACCACATTTATTATCCGCCCTTCACCAGCAGGTCCCGGGCTGGGTTACAGCAGTTTAGAATTCAACATTAAAGACAATTAAAACAAATCACGGAGGCTAAGGCTATCAATGGTTACTAATGACAGCTACTGCTATGCTCTCCCTCCACTGTTGGAGGCACCAAGCCTCTGAATACCTGTTGCTGGGAATCACAAATGGGAAGAGCACTGTTCCACTCAGGTCCTGCTCTTCGGCTTCCCGTAGGCATCTGGTTGGCCACTGTGAGAAAAGGATGCTGGATTTTGACCATTGGCTTGATCCAGCAGGCTCTTCTTATCTTCTCAAGGTTGTCCCCTTGGGGGGGGGCACAGGCTCAAATCACACTACATACTATTTTTAAATGTTGTGGCCTGATTCTGGTCCAGAACGTAAAAAAGCTGATAAATCTGAGCAGCATATATTTCCACATTATAGACTTATATTGATCCAATAGTCACCAGTGGGACCTGCAACAAAATGTTGCAGTACAGAGTGCTTTTCTGCAGGGTTCCAGCCAGCCATGCCTCCTTTCAGGACACTCCATTCTGTTCCCTCCCAGTTATCCATTTCCCCTCCAAATAATCAGTAACCATTCTGTGGTCACTGAACAAATTCAGACTTCAATGGACAGGTTTTATGTCCCCCCCCCCCAGGTTCTTTTTTCTTAAGGGTTTTTTTTTGTTCTTTGTTTTTACTCTTCTGCAAGTTGTGGGGTTTTGCTGAACCTGCTGATATCTCCCTCTTTTGCATGGATTGTGCCATTTTTGCTTGATATATATCCATACTTGGAGAATGAATTCACTATTGGTATATACAATTCCCTCTCCTCAGAAATCTATTTTTTTTCCTGTAGCAGGTGTGCATCGGTATGTGTATTTGTGTTCTGCATGTGGATGTGCATGTGTGGATGCCATACATATATGTGTAGGGATTTATAAGACAATTTTCAGTATCCTCACCAAACTACAATTCATAGGAATGATGGAGGGAAGACACAATACCTACATTGTTATAAATTAAAAACTGATATAAATTTGTAGGGTAGAACACAAAGCAGTACACATCTAATATAATAAGCACCTAACACATGAGTGTGAGAGCCAGCGTGGTGTAGTGGTTAGAGTGTTGGACTATGACCTGGGAGACCAGGGTTCGAATCCCCACACAGCCATGAAGCTCACTGGGTGATCTTGGGCCAGTCACTGCCTCTCAGCCTCAGAGGAAGGCAATGGTAAACCCCCTCTGAATACAGCTTACCATGAAAACCCTATTCACAGGGTCGCCGTAAGTCGGGATCAACTTGAAGGCAGTCCATTTCCAAACACGTGAGTGATGCTAAAGCAACATAAGAACTCTGACTTGTTAACCCAAGTCTCAGCATTTCTAATTTTGGGAGAGTGAGTACAGTATACGCTAAAAGTAACAGCGTAGAGTGAGTTTATGTGGTGAAAGTGTCATATGCATACAATTAATTTTGAAGACACTGATGCCTGCTCAGTCCTGAGAGGGTTACACCACAGAAACCATCCTGCAAAACCCTTAATGAAGAGTTATCACCGACAAGTACACACAGAGATTGTATATACTTGCATGATAAACTATCTCAAGACCTAAAACCCATGACAATTAATTTGTAATAGGTTCTTGCCCTGGAACAACATAGGAACATTGGAATATGCCTTATACGGAGCCAGGCCATTGGTCCATCTTGCTCAGTATTGCCGACGTTGACTGGCAGCCGTCCTCCAGGGTCCCAGATTGGGGATATTCCCAGGCCGAATGTCTGCATGCACAGCAAATTTTCTACCACTGAGCCATGGCCCTTCCCCACTGCCCTAGAAGGCATATAAAAAGTACAGGGAAAAGCACTCCAATGTCTCATTTGAACCTGCATCACATCCAAAGAGTGAGGACAAACAGAAAAGATTGCGTGTTCAAAGGTGGCTGAATGAATCTAAGTTTACTTTATGATCAACTGTGTTCACTCCTGGGAGCAACATCCATGCACTTGTCACTTTTGACTAAGGATCCATTGCAGACTTATCCACTGGACTGATGGGATATTTGTCCCAAGCACTGGCCCTTTACTGGGAGCTACCATATTTCAGCCCAGACATCCAATCAGGACACAGATTATACATAAGTTAATTTGCAGTTGCTAGGCGACCCTCGCATGCTTCTCCTCCCACCTCTAACTTGAGATGGTGTGAATAGATTTTAGAGGAGAGAGGAAGGAAGTATAGCTTTTGAGGGATGAAGATCTGGCCCCATCATTCATATCACCCATATGCAGATAACTGTTCTCCTCAGTTCCTAAGGAATTCCACATGCTCATAAAGAGAGAGTCTTCAAGTTAGTTCATTCACATCAAGGGGTTGTGCAGCACCTGGGAGAGGAGCCTAATGGTGCCCGTTAAACTGAAACCAATATCAGTGGAAGACTGTAAAATGTAACCAATTTCCAAAACTAAAGTAGAATGATTTTAAGCTTGTATGCCTCACCTTCTCTTCTTCGAATGCCAAAAGCTGAGGGGAGGAGGAGAGAGACTGCAAGGCAGCTAAGTGTCACCAGCCAGGGCTGAGGCATGCCAGGGAAGTCTGGAGTATGTTCCCCAGAAAGTGCTCAAATCCAATTCTCTTCCAAGCAAAAGTCTTGAGATCAAAGAGCAAGGCTGTGTGGCAGTGGACATGCAGCTGTGGACAATTCCACCCGTGCCTCTGTTTCTTCTTTCAGGTGGTTTTTATCACTTCCTCTGCCTGAATCACTCTAGACAGGAAGAAAAGAGCTTGCCTTCAGTCTGACTCACCTTGTGAATAAAAAAAAGAGGGCCCAGCCCACGTACAGTGCAGGGAGACAGTTAACAGTTTCTTCTTAGCCGTTCACAGGGGCGGATCTCTGCAGAGTACAGGAGCAAACGCCCCTGGCAGCAAGCCAAGAGGGAGTGGGATGGGATGGCAGAAGGATGGAAAGAAAGATTTTAATATTGATCTTGCACATTAAGATTACCTGCAGGGTAAACCAAAGACCAAACTTGCAGCAGAGTTTGTTTTGTAAACTCATTAATGTAAAATATGATTCCATTAAAAAAGTTACCTTTACCCTCAGGTAACACCATCTTTGTTAAACCTGTGCCATGTTTTGGAATGAAATAGGTATGTTTTCACTACTTTTGCCCAATTAGAATACTTGTGACGCATTTGTGGCAACACTCAGCAAACCCATCTCACCTGTTGTTTTCCAAGCAAACAGATTGAGAGGAATTGTTTTCATGTCTGCCAGATTTTGAATCAATGACAAAAACGAAGAATAGACGACTGATGTGAAGATGGTCTAGATTTCATCCAAATTCCAAGTATCCTGCTGTGTACATGTTTAAATTCAGGCAAATCATCTTATGAATTTATATTGGAAAAGGGAACACCAACCATCATTTCTGAGAACTAGGACTTTATAGCAAGGGTGGAGAATCTTTTGCAGCCTGAGAGCCACACTCCCTGCTGGGCAATCTTACAAGTGCCACATGCCAGTGACAGGCAGGGCCAGAGAGCAAAAGTGGATCCAGCGACAAATATAAACACACTAATCTGCACACTAATGCACCCCTCTCTATCCGACATCCAGAACAGCAAAAATCCTTATCAGAGTGCAAGGCCATATTCCAGCCAACACTGTGCGTGAAGTGGGGTCAGCGAGAGAGTGTGGCCTGGGAAGGAGTCTAATGGCCAGATAGAGAGGCCTGGAGAGCTGCATTTGGCCACTGGGCCTGAGGCTTCCCAACCCTAATTTACAGCCAAATGGGATTAGAATACAGTTCTCACCCAGGCCCTCTCCTCTCCTCTCACCATACCAGCCTCATACAAACAAGACAGCTCATACTTTGCAACAAACTCAAGTAGACAAAGCAATACAGTTTCGCAGTTGTCCTTATTTGCACTAATTGGTGGTTTTCAAACTTTCAACATCCTATGTCAAAAAGTGATATGTCCTTGTGTGCTGTAGGAAATTCTGCAGCTTTTCCTATAGCTCATATCCAGTTCTCCACAAAGGGCACTGATGGCTGGGAATATTTCACCTCACCATCAACCCTGCCTAAGCTGAGGGGTGCACTCTTGAACACACCATTCTCCTATGGCCATGCATTGTAGGGGAAGATCAATAGGGGTAATCCGCCATTATTGATCTTATCCACCATTATTGATCTTAATTGAGGACCTTCTGATAAGCTTCTGAAGAATTTCAAGGCTTCACTAAATACGTCTGAAAACCCCTACAATTAACCAAATCAATGTCTGTCTTTTAGTCTAAATCGCCATGCTGGACATTGACCGTAACAATAAATATTGTTATTATTATTATAGTCTAAATCAAATTATCTGAGTCTTTGCAGAATTCAGATTTTTACAAAACAAATTGCAAAGAAGCGTGATGCAGCAGCAGGAGGAGAAGAGTGTCTATATGACTAAGAGCCAGTATGGTTGAGGAACACACATGGCCTTATGAGAGGGAAGAGAAGTCAAGCAGGAATAGGTGCTCTTACACAGGATGCTGACACCTTTTGCACATACTATGCATGTTGACATTGTTTTAATACGCTGCTATAATCATCTTTTTTAAAAAAAAATACATGTTGCTTTTGCCCCTAATTTTGCTTCAAAATTTAAAATGCAGTCCTTATTCATCTGGTTTCTGCTTGGAATCTCAGAAAAATAATAGCCCTTAATATAATTTTTTAATCCCAGGCTAAATTCCAGATGGAAGTGTATGGAATGTCTCCATAGGCCAGGGTTTTTTTGGGGTGTGTGTGCATTAAATAAAAACATCAGAAGTGCCTTGCAGGATCAGTCCATCTAGCCCAGTATTGTCTTTCCAACAGTTGCCAGGTAGATGCCTTGGGGGGGGGAAACCCTCTATCCACTCTTTCATATAATTCATATGCTTCTATTATCCCTGCCCTGTCATCTCTCCCCCTCACCCCACTCGCCATTACCAAATTAAAAAGTCACAAATGTTTTAGTCTTTACTTGCAGGGAAGTACGCCAACCCCTAGATCTTTTTGGGTGCACTTTTATGTAACTTCTCCTGTGCTACAATATCCTTTTTAAGGTGAAGTACTAGGACTGAACTCAGCATTCCAAATGTAATTGCATTACAGTTTTATATTATTTATATTATAGTTTTATATGCTATCCATCTGCCTAATAATGTTTCTATTCCACTTACATTAAAATAAATTTCAAAGTGGTTTACAAAAGTAAATATACATTGTAAAACAACATGAAATAGGAAAATCAGACCACAGGTAATAGAACAGAAGGGTACAGTGCTACTGAGCCGGAAAAACCCAGGAAACAGATAGATCTTTACTAAACAATGGAAGCACAAGGGAGAGAGCATTCCAGAAAGTAGGTGCCACCACAGAGAAGGCCCATCTTAATACTGCCATTAGATGACACACTCAGCATGCTGCTGAAAATCAGGAAGGTCTCCTCTGATGATCTTAGTAAGCTACTGAAACAACACAGTGAAGTTGTTTGGGGCTTTTTAAGTTGGCTCAGTAGCTAACTGGCAGCCAATGTACTACAGTAAACATAGGTGTAATACATGTATGGCCCAAGACTTCACTAATACTATTTTTATCACAAGCCACATGACATTCATGCTCAGCTCAACCTGTGACAGTGGAGCACCAGTGACACGCCATACATATTTCATTCATTATTTTCACATACTCCTTCGTACACTGCCTGTCTGATGATAAAGAATTTGGGGGGGGGAAGGAATATGTGGATGCATCATAGTTCTATATACTTCTCCGAGTTCAGAACTCACTTCAAGGTGACATACGTACAAGGTCTCCCTTAGCTCCTAGCTTAGTGCAGCTGATTCCAAACTCTAATTTTAGGTAATTAAAGCTCAGATGTTTCCCCATAATCTCTTGAGTTGTCTGACAGCTTCCTCAGCCTTAAGCTGCTGATGCTGGTTCAGACAGGGTATTGTTCTGTGGTTGCTTGTTGCCGGGAGGATCAGAAAAAGCATTGCTACAGCACCATGAAGTGAGATCATCAACATGCTTTAGTTTGGTTTGTCAGGTGCTCTGTCTCTGAGCCATAGTGAGACTAAGTGGTAGAAGGCTAAGACAGTAGAGATGGACAGAGGCAAATAGTTTCAAAGTTTCTGGGCTATCAAAAAGTCAAAATTGGAGTAGAAGCCCCATGGGCAAAGAAGGTAGGAAATTGAGAGATCTTGTAGAGCAGGCAAGGCTATGCAATAAGCTTAGATAATAAACCATGGTTTGAAGCTGGCTTAATATCCTGACCTCAACCATAGTTTCCTGGTAAGCTTTTCATTAGTTGGCTGTCTGCAAAGACTCACATCAGTCTAGAAAAGGAGATCTGTACTTGAAAGCAGACTTGCACAGATATTTAATGTGGGTGCTCATCTAGATGTTTGTCCAAATGACAGTACTCATATGGCCTCCATTGAACCATCTGGCTGTGTCTTTTGGTGTGTAGGATGAGCAAGACGCATCTGATTAATGCTGGATCGGGATCGCTGTCTTATATATGATTTTATATATCAAGGCAGTTTACACCACTGAAAATATTATTAAATTAAATTGCTAAACAATTAAAAACCAACCAGAGAGCGCGATAACAAGCAAATCCACAACAAATCCACAAGCAGGTAGAATTTAAATAGATTAAAAGCCTGATGAAATAGAAAGGTCTTGACAGCCTACCAAAAGGTCATCTATGAAGGGACCAATTCAGTCTCAAGTTAATATGGATTGATTTCTCTCAAAAGTGAGGAGAGAGAGTAAGCATACCCCTCTTTAAAAGCATACTGATGGGGGGAATTCTAATTTCATTCAGTGTTACCACTGCCAAGTATGGAATTGCAGGATCAGAGTTACTCTGGACTAAAGCCAACCAAATACTAGGGTGTGATCTTGAACATGAGATATAAACACCACAAACAACAGAATAGCTGCATATTTAGGCATAGCTTCACTGTCAACCAAACGTGTATCATATAAATCCACACTTTTCCCTCCCATTTACTCATCACTTACACATTTTACCTCAGTGATCCTCATCAGTCAGATGCCATCAGAAGTAGTTAGTTTTCAATTGCTTGGGTAACTGACTTTAATGTGGTGTTAAACTTCACTTTTATTTCACTTGGAAGCAACAAGTAGACTCCCCTTTAAGATATTGTTGCCCTCTTCTGGAATCTGTTTGGGAGTGTGCACCGGGCCCTTGAGCTTCAACTGCCTCCTTATGACCATATCTTTAGGGGAGAGCAGTGGTGAGCTGACTTCAGTATTGTATGGTCTATTTTTTAAAATACTTGAATCCCCGTGTCCCACCAGCATAGTCCACATTCATAAAGGACCTCATATTGTACTATGGCTTAATAAATTATCAGCTGCCTTTCTATCCAAGATGGACCCGAGGCAATTTCACATAAAAAAACAATTGTCTATCTTGCTTATGAACATCAGAAATGTCTTGCAAAATCAGACTAAGGCTTGCCTAGACAAGCAAGAAACCCACTAACGATGACCTGGCATTATGAGATGCAGCAAAAATTGGCCAGTGCTCCAGAATATAGCTTTACCTTCTGCCAACTTGGTGTTGTGGACAGTGTGTTAATTTGGCTGGGAAGACCAGAGTTCACATCCACACATGAAGAAAACTCATATTGGGTCATTTCCTCTGCCTCTGGCTTAGTCAACCAACTTCACAGGCTTGTTGGGAGGAATTTGCTTGTTTGCCCAAAGCTATCCAATGGGTTTGATAGAGCTGCTTCTTTCTGTAGTTTTGCATATTATTATTAGCCATTACCTTCTGCTATAGTTCTTCCTGTCCCTTTTCTTCTGTAGGGAGGAACTTGGACTATGTCGTCACTGGCCAGGAAGGCCAGAAGTTCATCAATGACCAGAAGAGATTTCTTAAGAGTTCTGAATGGGAGAAAATCATCAGAGTTTGGGGGTAGCATACCCACTATTGCTATGGATGATGTAAGCAAAATCTCTGTGTGCTACTAGGAAAACAATAAAGGTAGTTTTGGGGACAGTAAAAGAATCAAACTGCAAAGAGAAAATGACACAGAAAGGTTTGAGCTGTAAGCTGAAAGCACCTTGGGTCTCAGGGGCACCCCTTTCTGGAGAGCTGCTAAAGGCAACCGGTTTTGTATTTGTAAGAACCCTATGCTGTTTGCTTCTACCTGTACCCTATTTGCATATTTGTAAATACACTCAAATATATTTATTTTAAAATATTTATAGGCCAAAACTCTTGAGGTGACTTAGACCATAGCAGTCGAACAATATCAAGGGAAATAAGGCAAAATATAACTTCTAAAAGGAAGAAAAATATCTGCAACATAAATTAGTAATAATAAACTGCATCACACCTAGAATTAAAACACAGGCTCCACAGATCCAGCCACTCAAAAGAGACAATACTGAAAACAATGTTACTCATGTACATGCTGCCTGAAATAATTGGGTCTTCAGAACTTTTTGAAAATACTGTGTGAGGTAACTTTCTGGAGGTCAGCTAATGATGAGTTCCATAGTTTAAGGGACCACCACAGAATTAATAAAAACACCATAAGCCCTCCAGTGAAGATCTCTCCTTCCAGCAGAAGCCAAGGCCAAGTAAGCGCTGCTCAGGAAAGCGAGGCATGTGTAACAAAACCATGTATTCTAACCTGCATAAGGTATTTCACAGTAAGTATGAACATTATGCTCCTGTCCCGGGAAGCGGTGGATAATTGAGACTTCTCACCATGCAACATGCAATCCACTCTAACCTCAGCAGTCTTCTCCTATCCCCCCAAATCTGCAATGTGCGACGATAATGGACATGGCAAATCACATGAATATTTGTCATAAAATCCTCACTTGGCTGGGATCAGGTGCAACAACTGTACAATATGGATCTAAGTAGTGCTAGGCCTTTAAAGGTTGTAAGTGTTGTAGAATGGCAACTTTTTATTTATTTATTTGTTTACACTTTTTAAGCTCTTCTTCCTGAACTGTTAGGAGAATTCCAGTCCTCTCCTGGGAAACATTTGGAAAGTAGCCTCCCTAATTTTGCCATCCATTAATTTTGGGTGCAACTGTGGATCCAGTTTCTTTTTTGTTTAATGCTTTTAAGACTGCTGATGGAAGCAATGAGCTTGGCCTCTACTGCTTCCAGTTCTCTGTTTCTAGCCCATTACTTCCTTCATCCTCCAACAGAGTGTTGGAGATTCAACATGAAGTGAACCAAAACATATCATAAAAGAGTGTTTTCTGAGGGGGAAAAATGCTCTGTTGGAGAATTTCAACTCCCTTCCCCAATAATATTTTGCAAAATGGCCCCCTTGCGCTCTCTCTCTCTCTCTCTCTCTTTCTCTCTCTCTCTCACACACACACACATGCATATATAGCATGGAGAATTTTGGGAGGCCAGTTTTGCTCAGTCCTAGAATGAACCCATGAAACAAGCAGCTCTTCCCTGGTCCCTGTAAGAGCTAAAAAAGGCTTCCAATATAGTGCTTATGCTACCCACCGTTTTATAAGCCCACGTGTTAACAAAACGTGCTGCCTGGTTAGAACATCCTTTTAATCAAAATGTTTTCCCTTGGTTAAACTGACTAAATTGAAAATATTTGTGCCTGCTGCATATATTGTCAAATTCATTTTAGAAATTATTAGAATGCTTGCTTTGGATGGGCTTATGACGGGGGCGGGGGAACCCATCCCACTGTACTCTTTGTACTCACCCCCAGCCATAAAACCTTTGCCTAGACTACTGGAGTGCGTGATGAAACCTGTCTCTGTGTAATGTACTCTTAAAAGCCCAAGAGTTGACAAAAAATTCCTCTCCATATTAACCAGAAAATGCTAGGAATGTTGTTAAGGAATTCCATAGATGTTGCCTTCCTGACGGTTAAGCAGAGAGACTGAAGGGGCTGGGTTAAAAAAAGAAAACTGAATGTGTGCAGAGGGCCAAAGAAATTGATTCTTGACTCTTCAGAGGGAAGGAGGGAGAGGTCCTTCTGCAGGTAGAGGATGCAGACTGGGCAAGGCCAGATGTGACTGTACTCCCCTGCCTTGCTGACACCTCAGCCACAGTCTCGCCAGGTATGCCTCACCTAGTTTGCTCAACGGAACTGAGCAGCAAGGCGTGGCTCTTCACTGATCTGCTGCAGCCCTGGAGGGTATGGAATTTTATTTTAACCTAAGCTTGAGGGAAGGAGTATTTGAGACAGTTTTATCTGAGCAGAGATGTAGTCACCAACTAGATAGTGATAACTTCCAGGGAAAAGTATTTTTAGCCATTAGGGTTGTTTGCAATGTGTTTCTACTCTCTACAGTAATAGCATTTACTTATTAATACTGTCTCCAAGCTTCTTCATATATTACACATTTCCTACATCAAGAGCAGCTAACCTGTGGCCCTTCAGATATTGTTGAATTACCATTTGTTTCATCCTCAGTGATTGGCTCTGCTGACCGGGGCAGATGGGAGTTATAGTCCTACAACATCTGGCAGGCCATAGACTAGCCATTCTTGTCTTAGAGATGGAAAGAATTTCCATTTGAGGAGACTGTACAAAACCAACAAGAACTCTTTCAGAGTGTTCAAAGTACTTATTAGCTCACACATTATCTCAATAATCCTTTCAACAACTGCTCTGTTAAGAAGATTAACATTGGGATTGCAGGCCTTTAAATGCTACAACAAGCAGTTTCCCATTAACAGAGAAAAATTTGGCTCCGACACTAACTTTCATATTTACAATGGCAGCCCATCACAAGACTGGATGATAGAAGAAAGTTACATACCAAATGGAAGTAGTTTGCCTCCTTGGAGAGAAGCAAAATGCTATACGATGGATGTTCCATATCACATGCAGTTTAGCTCTCAACTGTACAGCAAATTTTTAATTTAACATATAAAACCATCTCTTGAAATTCATAAACCAGATTATAAAGCATTTCTTGTTCTATAGGACTGAAGATTTAGAACTGAGTTTTAAAATAAACAGTAGAGTTAAAGGGCAGCTCTCATTTGAATCTTGATGCTGAGTTCCAAAAGTTAAAATTGTAGATTAAACTATATCTGAAATCACTATATTAATCTATCTATAGCTTCTGACTCATCTGATCTGACTAAATATCCCTAGAATTCTGAAGTGCAACATCCTTCCCTCACCCATTTTTAAGACCCAACATACATAGCTAAATGCAACTGATAGAGTAGCTATATACGTATTTTAGAGATTGTCTGTTGAACCTTGACTTGGGAATGCAGACTCCACAAAACATGCAATTTAAATGGCATATTAACAGAGTTACAGATCTGTAGCAGGGCTAATTAACACACACCCATGCAAGATTTTGCCTAACCAAGGGAAGAAAGAGGGAAATCTGAAGGCTGGGTTAAACTTAAGGGAATAGCGCAGTTAATTCACTATACCTAAATACAACACATCTCCTCTGCAAACAGAGCATGTTACTGATGATGGCTTGCACCCATGCCTGTGTTGTCCAATGGTGATGTTATTTGTATTGGTTGATTATGCATTCTAGATGTAGGGAGATGAATTCAGGGACAGGGGATGTTCCATGTGAATACATTCACCATTGGCTGGTTCTGGATCACTGGTGTCCCATCTTCTGGCAAAGATGCCCCCCCCGGTGGTTCTCAGATGTCTGTGATTGTCTAATCATCTGTCAATTCTCTATCTGCACTATGTACAACTGGGGCTATTGTATATTCTCTGCTATTGTACCAGATGTCTACTGACTATAAATGATTTGCATAATGATTTTGGGACTTCTTTCATGGGGTTTCAGTAGTACTGCCTTCATCATAGTAGGACTGTTTTTTCTTCCTTCAATCCAGCTCTGGTGACCACCCCAATTCCAGCGGTGTGTTCTGATACTTAGTAACTAAAGGTATGGGTCTTACCCACGTTGGCTGCCTTTGGTGGAATTAAATTACATTCATAATCTTTCAGATACCCTGTTGGTCTGCGAGTAGTAAAGGCAGGCCCTCATGTGAAACAACCTGTTATCTTGTGTAATTCTGAGGCCCATTATTGGGGATTGACTCATCACAAATTCAATTTCTGGGGAAGAATATCTTTGGTATAATTGATCATAATGCTTCCAAGCATGTTTTATAGTTTGTAATCTCAAAGTGGCAACTGTAGTAATCAACTGCAAGTAGATTACTTGTCATAATATTTAGTTTGATTTCCATTCTGATGGCACTATGGGAAATTACAGATTTGTTACCCTAACATCTGTTTCAGGCACTGGCTAAAAGTATAGTAAAAAAAGTTAGGGAGGCTGAACTTATAGAACAGAGATGAGGAACCTGTGGCCCTCCAGATGTTGCTGGACTATAACTCCTATCAGCCCCTATTATTATCCATGCTGGCTGGGACTGATGGGGGTTGGAGTCTAGTAGCATCTGGGGCACAGCTTTCCTATCCCTGCCATAGAAGAACAAGCTTGGCTGAGAACGAAAAGGCAAAGGGAAATCCAGCTCCACATTTTTTTTAGAATTCACTGAGTGTCAACAAGCATGTGGATAGGAGTTATCTGACAAAAATATGAGACTTAAGTAACCTTTGCAGTCATGAGAGTACCACTCCTCTTATGGATGGGTAACTGATTAAGAGAGCCAGAGTGGTGTAGTGGTTAGAGTGTTGGACTACAACCTTGGAGACCAGGGTTCAAATCCCCACACAGCCACTGTGTGACCTTGGGCCATTCACTGTCTCTCAGCCTCAGAGGAAGGCAATGGTAAACCCTCTCCGAATACTGCTTACCCTGAAAACCCTATTCGTAGGGTCACCAGAAGTCGGAATCAACTTGAAGCAGTTCATCAACTCATTAAAGAACAGGAAGTAAAGGGTAGGACTAAGCAAACAACTTTACAGCAGAGGGAAGTTAGCTGTGGGATTTCCCAAGCAGTTGTAATGGGATTTATTCATAAATGTGGTATCAGAGGCAAGCAGTGTGGTTTCCACAGTCCCAGATAATTTGGTGTTATTTAGGATGATGCAATGCAAAGCAGACTGTGAACAGCTCCAAAAGGATGTTTCTAAACTGGGTGAATGGCTAATAAAATGACAGATGAGATTAAGAACTGCAGAATGATGCACACTGACATAAAACCTGTCTACACTAATGGGGTCTGAGTTGGATATGGCGATCCAGGAAAGGGTCCTAAGGGCCATGGTGAATAGGCCACTAAAATCCCCACTGATACTGGAAGCGTTTGGAATTCAAACAGAGGGTTCTAGCCACTACAGAAGAGCATATTTTCCAAGTGTTATCTGTCAAATTCAATCCAGAAGCCATTGAGAAATTTGTTGAAGTTCCATGTTAAGTTTCTTTTTAGGTCAGCCTCTCTCCTCTTAAAAGGTAGCAAAGTAAAATGCAACCATTCCACCCCCACCTTCAGATTTGGTAGGAACAGCTAATGTATATGGACAGCAGTTGCTAATGACACCCTACCCCCCCAGTAAATACTCAAGAACCCAGCATATGAGGGGTTACAAATATTCAGATTTTATTATAAATAAGAAATACTGTTTTATACATAAAACTGCCAAGTGTTGCATTTTTGTTGTTTCTGTTCACTGCCCCCAGATGGCCACAGATTTAAGGCTAAAACTGGAGTGAAGGCACATATGGAGGTGCTCACAGTTAAGGATAAAAATAAAATGAGGGGAACTCTTGAACAGGCACCTCCTGCATGCTTCAGTGAACAGCTGTTGCATCATTTTGTTATGCAAAGAAATAACATGGACCTATACAGATGCAATAATGGCTGTTAAGGCAATATTTGTAATTAAAAGGATTCTTATAAAGGTCTTTTTATTTATTTTTTAAGAATCTGTTAAAACCAGTTTAAGAAAAAAGGGGGAAATTCTAGAAAGGCAAGGGAAAGGGCCAGAAGCACACAACTGAGTGCCTTGCTGTCATCCTTTTTTCTTTTTGGCACAGAGGAGAGATACTGTTAGAAAGCAGCCATCTGACAAAATACTGAAGTCAAGTGTGACATGCCACAACAAAAAGGCATTTCCATTAGGGTTTGTTGGTATGTATACAAGCAAGCCCATTTCATGTAAACTGTCAAGAGGTCACTTGGATAAAATGAAGATCAGGCCAGAACCTCTCTCTGGCCGTGGAGGCACTTCAAAAACCAAGGCTAAAACTGAGTTTCTGTTCTTCCACAGAATAGTGCAGGTAGGAAGGCCAGTTTTGAGTCCAGAGATCTGCTACTGAATCTACTGTAATGGTCTAGTTCTTATTGAGGCAAAAAGTATGTGGCTGGCTGGCTGGCACCACTACAGCAGAGGGCCCCATGACTGAATGTTCCTTCATTTCCCTCCATGTAGAAAACTAGCAATTTCTGTGATAAAAGTCTAGTCTTTTCTCTAACATGCTAGCTTTCTATGTGGAGGTTAAAAAAAAGTACAGAAAAATGATACAAGCACACACACAGGTTAAACCACCTGAGTGAGAACCACATCAATGTCAAGTTCCTCTTCAAACCCAGCAAGAAACCTATAACCATTCTGCAAAACACAAACAAAGGGCCAGTTTGGGTGATGCTTTGCCTCCATCATGAGAATGTGAGTAGGTCTCTGGTCTGTGGGGCTCCTTCCTGTACCCCTCAGCAGGTGGAAGTCCACTAAAGAGGGAATGCCACATTTATCTGAATACATGATGTTCTGGCTCTCCAATTTCTGCTCACAGTGAAGGAAGCAGGAGGGGGCAGATGAGACACACTAGTTTAGGGCCTGCTCCCCATTTTCAGCCCAGGCAGAATCTCAGAGGGCAAGGTATTGCCTGAAAAGGCCTAAGGCATCATGAGCTACACCCCTCTGAATCCTTTGGGCATCAGTGCTTGCTTTAGAAGAGGAGATGGGGAATTTGCCCCCCAGCTGACTATGCAGAGTAATAGAATGGTATTAACTACCAATATGGGAGTGCAGAGGTGAGGCTGGGCAGAGAAAATACCTGACACTCCCACCTCTCACTGCCAAAGGAATAATAAATTGAAGGAGGATAGGATGTATGCAGTGTGGTGGTTAAGAGGAAGCAAAAAGGGAACAGTGCCACTCTAGAAACAAGGCCAAGCATATTTACATGGGGGGGAAGGTTGGAAGAAGACCAGAGAAAAACAGACTTTTCCTCACTATAATTATGATTTTTAAAAAAGACACAAAAACCCACATTCACACAAAAATATAAATTTGAAATAATTAATAGCACCAGTGTGTGTGTCAGATAATAAATTTCTTCCCCTCTACGCAAACGTACAAAGTTGCATAGTGTTTAAGGGTGGGTATAGATGGATATCAAAGGCAGGGGGTGTGGAAGCATCAGACCTATCTCATGAGGAAATTGCGGAGGCAGATATTTTCCTCGAGTTCAGAATTAAAATGGGTAGGACAGCATGAAAGGAGATATATCTTCTCCCCACAAAGAAGCTTAACCAAAGTGGGAGAGGGGTCATTCTGAGTGGGGCAGAAATTCATATTAAGCAGCAACCAGCTCAGTTGGTAAATACTGCAAACTCTTCATTTGTCCCTAGAATTAGGCCTGACCAATTATTTTTGCTAGAAAAATGGATCCAACTATGTTTTGTGATTTCTCCCCTTTCAGACAAAAGGTAAAACTACCATGGCAAATGATTCAGCTTGCAGAAAGGGGACTGTGCAGACATTTTGAGTTGTTTATTTTCTACTAGAGATGATTATGATGACTTCAAATTTCACAGGCAAGTCTAGCAAGTAAAGCACTCTCTGGATTGTGAATTTTTCTTTCAAAAAATAAAAAAAAATAAAGTCTAATTCATTTTTTGTAAGAGGAGTGAATCTGTTCATATTAATTCAGCTGTCCCTGGAAGATATCTCTTGGAGATGCCTGGTGACAGGAACAATTCTGACCACAAGCAGATTCTTCTGGCTTGATGAATTTAAAATTTCTGCATTTTTTCTCAAGAGGTTGAAGGCATGCCTGCTATTTACAGGCCAAGGTATAGCACCATGGAGACCTAACACATCACTACTTCCTCATTATTCCCCAAAATGTTTCTGAGAAGCTGTCTCTCAGAACCAAGATATACATATACATATTGCACTCTAGAAAGTTTCTTAAAAATTGGCAGCTGGCTACCAAAGTGGTGGTTTAATTGGCCACTAATTTATTAGTAAGATTGACTTTTTCTTGTTGTTTTGAAGTCTGATTGTGAAGGCCATCAGTGTTTCTTACATAGTGTGGGTATACTGCCCGTTACAATTTAATACTTTGGTAGCCAAACCTTTTCCTTCATAGAAATAAAAAGAACAGAGAATTTGGAGTGAGGGGACAGAGAGAGAGAGAGGAGAATGAAAAAAAGCCTGTGCTTGCCCCCACTATATATCAGTTCCCATGGCCATTTCTGCCCTTCAGCACAACAGCCCATAACATTTCACATCATTATGTAAATCAAAGGGGAGTGTTTTCTGAGATACAGGGGGGAAGTGGAGTGTTTGAACAAGAAAGTGTATACATTTTATGTCTTTAAAACCTTCTGATGCCCAAAAGGCTGGATACTTAATTTGCTTTTCATTCAGAAGTTTCTTTCCCCCTTGAACTGGGAAAGAAAGAACTCATAGCTGTGAGGAAGATGAAGTAGGGGTCCTGAAGAAGATAACCTAGGAATTAAGGCACTCCACAGCCAAAAGAACTGCTTCACCAGTCATTGAGGGAACGCTCCCCTGCCTTTGGCACACCCTTAGGGTTTTTCAATGGATGGGGTGTTGAAACAGCCGCTTGGCAACGTCTTCTTGATGTCCTCTAGATTGTTAATGTCTTTCAAAATGGTGTTAATGTCCCTGTTGTATTCACTGATGGCACTGGCTTGCTTTTCAGCTGCCTTCTCTAAATCAGAGACTTTCCGGTCCAAATCGTTGTCCCTCATCTGATTTTTGGCAGCGTTTAAGGTATTCTCAATCTCATTCAGTTTGCTCAAGTCCACGGGCTCCACACGCCCTGCAATGGGAGCAACATACAAAACCAGAATGGCATTCAATTAAGGCCCATTTCAATCTACTACAGAAGTTATTTCCATTGGCCAAATGTAGAATAGAAAGAGATTAGGTTTGTTAAAAAAAAAAAAGTTTACCATATTTCTGTATTAAAAACTGATCTTCCTAGCTTGCCAAATTAGCTCTAAACGAGAGTGGAAACAGTTTTCTAACTGTTGCATTCAAATTATGACCTTTTGATTTCAGAAAAGTTGTGTATTAAAATTCAGAAAACATTTGAGCTTAGCCTCACATCACACTCAGTTTAAAGTCTCTTAAAGGACACACCCAGAAATTCACATTAATGTCTAAACATTTTACACTGTAAAATTTAAATGTTTGAATTTCAGTTATGTTTGAGAACAGATTTTCCTATACATACATATACATAGCTTTTTTTCTTTTTACAAATATTAACCAAAACAGAAGCAGCTTGTCGCCCATTTTCTGCATTTCATCACTGAAATCTTGCAGGCCAAGTCAATGGACTGGCAAAGCAGCATTCTGTACAAGATGTAATTATTGTGTCATCACAACTTCCATCACATGCCATCCTAGGAGGTTGTAACTTTGCAGCAACCAGTTGCTACTATGCTACAGTAATAAAATGTGGTGTTGTGGTGGTAAACACGAATATGCTTGACTGAAGGATGGGTCAAACAGGGAGGAGGTACACCAAGAGCAGGACTTACCCCTCCTGCTATCCTTCCATGGAGTCGCTGTCAGGCCCAGGATGTGTCTCAGGAACCAGACCAACGGTTGTAGTTAATTCGTGTTTTATTAGGGCAATGTCCAAACAAAGACTGCGTTTTCTCATGAAGCAATACAGGGATACAGGTCCTGCGGCATTGGGAGAAAGTTGACAGAGCAAGGGACTTCTTCCCGCCTGTTCTTTAAGAAGGGGCCAAACGGGCGCGCAATCTTTCGCTCCTCCTTAACTGCCCCTCAGGTACTGCCCGCCTTCCCCCCCTTCTCTCCTGTCTTTTCAGCTGTCTGCGTGTGCGCAGTGAGGGGGGAAGCATCACCCCCTCCTCTTCTGAAGTTTCCGATTCCAGGATGGGGGATATGGGAGGGGCTGATGGTAAACTGCCTCCCCGCTTTTCGGCTGTGAGCAGCCCTCCCTCTTCCCCCTCTTGCTCTGAGCCTGAAATAGGGGGAGGCGTGAGAATGTCCAGGGAGGGCTCAGGCTCCCCGTTGCTAAGCGACCTTATCACTGGCAGTTCCTCTGTTTCGTCTTCGCTCCAAAGGGGGGAAGTTCCTCCCCCTTCCCTCTGCCATCCATCCGAATACTCTTCTCCCAACTCTCCGGGATCCAGCTCCCCGGGATTGGGACCCCAGCTCTGCCTTCCGACACCATCCCCCCTCCCAGGCTGTGCCCCCCTCCCCTTGTCTGGCTTGGGACGGTGGGGAAAACGTTGATGGAAAAGTTTTACCAATTCTGGAGCATGCACATCAGCTGCATCTTCCCATGATCTGTCAGCCACCCCATAGCCTTTCCAGTGAATCAAGTACTGCAGCTTGTGGCGTCTGATCCTGGAATCTAAGATCTCCTCAACTTCAAACTCAAGCTGCTCATTTACCAGGAGTGGAGCTCCGGGAGGTTCCTCTGGCCGTAACTCACTGGGAGGGGCGGCTTTCGTTAAGAGGGATCGATGGAACACAGGATGTATTTTAAACGTGTCAGGCAGCTTCAGTCGGTACGCCACGGGATTGATTTGAGTTTCTATTTCGAAAGGACCCACCCTCTTGTCTTGTAATTTTCTACATTTGCCCGGCATCTGGAGGAAGCGGGTGGACAGCCATACCTGGTCTCCCGGTTGAAGGGGGGGGCCCTCCTTCCTGTGCAGGTCAGGAACTCGCTTGTACTCCGTTTTGGCTTCGTTTAACTGCTGTTTCAGTGTCTGTTGCGCCGCTTGCAATTCCTTAAGGAAGTTCTCAGCTGCCGGTACCAGCATTCCTTCTGAGCTGCTTGGAAAGACTTTAGGATGGAATCCATAATTAGCGAAGAACGGGGTTTGTTGAGTGCTGGAGTGCAGAGAATTGTTGTAGGCGAATTCTGCAAAATGGAAATATGATACCCAGTCAGTCTGTTGATAGGACACATAACTTCGTAAATATCTTTCCAAAACGGCGTTCAAGCGTTCCGTCTGCCCATCTGTCTGGGGGTGATGGGCGGAGGAGAGTTTTAATTCCGTCTGCAACTGTTTCCACATTGCTCTCCAAAATTTGGCTGTGAACTGAGTTCCTCGGTCTGAGACTACGCTGTTTGGCAATCCATGCAGCCGGTAGACTTCTTTTATGAATAATTTGGCCGTTTCTTTAGCCTCTAAGGCCCCTGCACAAGGAAGAAAGTGTGCCATTTTGGTAAGTAGATCCACCACTACTAAGATGGCTGTAATTCCTTGGGACTTGGGTAGATCAGTTATAAAATCCATGGAGAGGTCCTTCCAGGGTTCGTGTGGGACAGGCAACGGTTGTAACAGTCCTGCTGGTGTCCCTGTTTGTGTTTTTGTCCGCAGACAGACAGAGCAGGACTTTACATAACTCTCAATATCCCGACGCATTTTAGGCCACCAGAAGTCCTTGGCCACGTTCTGAATGGTCTTGTAAATCCCAAAGTGTCCCGCTGTGATGGAATCATGACACTGGCATAGGATTCTGAGCCTTAATTCCCCTTCTGGCACATATCTGGCGGTTTTGAACCATAACAGTCCATTTCTCCAGTGAAAGGTTACTTCTGAGTCTTGACCTTGTCCCATCTCCTGCTGATATTTTAGCATGTCTGCATCTTCTTGTTGTGCCTTTTTGAGTTCCTCTTCCCATGAAGGCTGGCATACTCCCAACGTTAATTTCTCTGGCGGGATTACGTACTGAGGCTGGTCCTCGGATTCACTTTCTTTGTATTGTGGCTGTCTGGATAAGGCATCCGCTCTCTGGTTTTTGGCTTGGGCATGGTAAGTAATCTGGAAGTTAAACCTAGTGAAGAACTGGGACCATCTTATCTGTCTCTGGTTCAGCTTTCTGGCTGTTTGGAGGCTTTCAAGATTCTTGTGGTCGGAGCGCACTTCAATTCGATGAGAGGTCCCCTCTAGGTATTATCTCCAGTTTTCAAAAGAGTCCTTGATGGCCAGCAGCTCCTTCTCCCAAACTGTGTAGTTCTTCTCTGCAGGCTTTAACTTCCGAGAGAAGTACGCACAGGGGTGCAGCTCCTTCCCTTCTTGGTCTAATTGTAGCAGGACCCCCCCGATGGCAAAATCTGAAGCATCTGCTTCCACTACGAAAGGGCGGTTCGGATCAGCAAAGCGCAGAATGGGCTCAGTAGCAAACCTTCTCTTCAGCTCCTCAAAGGCCTCGGTGGCGTTCTCCGTCCATTGAAACTTCTTCTTCCCCCTTAAACAGTCAGTCAGAGGAGCTGTTAATTTGGAAAACCCTGGAATGAACTTTCTGTAATAATTGGCAAACCCCCAAAACCGTTGTACATCCTTTTTGGTGACAGGTTGGCCCCAGTCCAATATGCAGCTTACTTTCCCTGGGTCCATCTCCACGCCTTCTGCTGAGATTCGATATCCAAGGAAGTCTAGAGACTTGAGGTCAAATCCACATTTCTCTAATTTAGCATACAGGTGATTTTCTCTCAGTCTCTTCAACACCGTCTTCACATGCTGGTCGTGGTCTTCCTGGTTCTTCGAGAACACCAGGATATCATCTAAGTAACAGATTACATACGTGTCCAACAAGTCTCTAAACACGTCGTTCATGAATTTTTGAAAAATTCCTGGACTTCCACAAAGCCCGAACGGCATGACTAGGTATTCATACTGTCCGTAAGCGGTCAAGAATCCTGTTTTCCATTCATCTCCCTCCTTCATTCTGATCAGATTGTACGCTCCTCTCAAATCCAACTTCGTGAAGATTTTTGCAGAGCGCAGTCGGTCCAGCAACTCTGAGATCAGGGGCAGCGGGTAGCTGTTGGGGATGGTGATCTGGTTCAATGTGCGATAGTCGTTACAGGGTCTGAGTTCCCCCCCTTCTTTTTCACAAACAATAGTGGCGCTCCAGCAGGGGATTGTGAGGGGCATATGAATCCTCGCCTCAGGTTTTTATCCAGGAATTCCTTCAGGGCCTCCCTCTCATTCTCTGTGAGAGAGTAGATTCTCCCTGATGGGATGCTGGCTCCTGGCACTAGGTCAATCGCACAGTCGTAAGGGCGGTGGGGGGGTAAAGTCTCTGCCTCTTTTTCATCAAACACATCTTTGAATTCTTCATACTTTGGCGGCAGGGTCACTTGCTCGATCTCTTGCACTGCCCCCGCTAAGGTGTTCTTGATTCCTTCAGGTTGACAGTTCTCCTGGCAATACTGTGAGGTGAACCACACCACCGCCTCCTTCCAACTTATTTTGGGTTCATGCTTTGCTCGCCAGGGCATTCCCAGAATCACCTCAAAGTTTGAGAGATCTGACACGTATAGCGAAATGAACTCTTCGTGCCCAGGGATTTGAAGTTTCACTTCCTCCGTGGCTTGTGTCACCCCTCCTGACTTCAGGGGTCTCCCATCGATAGTCTCCACAGTTAGGGGAGCGTCCAGTTTCCACCGGGAAATTCCATGACGCTTGACTAACTTTGCATCAATAAAATTTGTGGAGGCTCCACTGTAAATTAAGGCAGTGGAATTAAACACCACTCCTCTGGAAGTTGTAATCCGAATAGGCAAGACCAACACCCCCTTTGAGGGAGGTTGGATCGTTGGGGGGCCTTTATACAATGCTGCCCCCAGTCCACCGGCCTGCACGTGGACTGGGTGTTCTAGTTTCCCGACGGCTCGGCTTTCCCCCCTTTCAGTCCACAGTCTCTGGCCACGTGGCCCGGCTTTGAACAATAAAAGCATAAACGTTCCCGGCGTCGTCTTTCCTTTTCTTCTTCCGACAGTCTTGGCCTAGCCCCTCCCTGTCCCTCAGTTGCATTACCTGCCATCCCTGCAGTGGGAAGGGTCTTGTTGCGGGATGCCGAGGCTGAGTATCTCGGGACCTCCTGCTTCCTTTCCAGGCGCCTTCCTTCCATCCGGTGATCTATCTGTAGGCATAGCCGGTAGGTCAGCGGGGGGGGGAGGTCCTGGCCAACTCATCCAGGATTTCAGCATTTAATCCACTCCGGTACATAAACATCAGGGCGGCGTCATTGTAACCAGTTTCCTGGGACAGAATTTTAAAAGCATTAGTGTACTCGGAAACAGTCCCTTTAGCTTGCTTCAGAGCACCTAGTTGCCGCGCTACTGTTTCAGCCCTTTGCGGGTCTTGAAACATCTCGGTCATCTCCTGTATAAATCCTCTGTACCTTCCTAAGACAGTATCCTTTCTCACGAGATACGGAGTCACCCATTTTGCAGCTTCTCCCTCCAGGAGGCTAATCACGAAAGCTACTTTAGCCCCATCGTCTGGAAATTCCGTGTGCCTGACATCCAGATATAACTCACATTGAGCCACGAAGGTTGCCAACTGATCACTTTGTCCCGCGTATTTTGGGGCAATCCAATGGGAACCTTTACTACGGCAGCTGGAGGGGCTGTTCGCATCTGGTCTATCGTGGCCTTCAAGGTTTGATTATCCGTCTTCAGCGCCTTGACTGCTGCTAGCAGGGCTTGAACATCCGTCTGCAAATCAGGTACCTTAGTCCTCAAGAGTTCCACTTCTTCCGTCTCAGAAGTGGGGTTCGTCCCCCCTGCTGCTCCCTTTGACATCTTGTCCCAGTCAAGTGAAGAGAGCGTTGAGGGTGATTTAGGTGGCTCTGTCAAGCTGTCAGGCCCAGGATGTGACTCAGGAACCAGACCAACGGCTGTAGTGTTTTATTAGGGTAATGTCCAAACAAAGACTGCGTTTTCTCATGAAGCAATACAGGGATACAGGGATACAGGTCCTGCGGCATTGGGAGAAAGTTGACAGAGCAAGGGACTTCTTCCCGCCTGTTCTTTAAGAAGGGGCCAAACGGGCGCGCAATCTTTCGCTCCTCCTTAACTGCCCCTCAGGTACTGCCCGCCTTCCCCCCCTTCTCTCCTGTCTTTTCAGCTGTCTGCGTGTGCGCGGTGAGGGGGGAAGCATCACCCCCTCCTCTTCTGAAGTTTCCGATTCCAGGATGGGGGATAGGGGAGGGGCTGATGGTAAACTGCCTCCCCGCTTTTCGGCTGTGAGCAGCCCTCCCTCTTCTCCCTCTTGCTCTGAGCCTGAAAGAGGGGGAGGCATGAGAATGTCCAGGGAGGGCTCAGGCTCCCCGTTGCTAAGCGACCTTATCACTGGCAGTTCCTCTGTTTCGTCTTCGCTCCAAAGGGGGGAAGTTCCTCCCCCTTCCCTCTGCCATCCATCCGAATACTCTTCTCCCAACTCTCCGGGATCCAGCTCCCCGGGATTGGGACCCCAGCTCTGCCTTCCGACAGTCGCCAACATTAGGCTAAATACATATGATACACACACATACATAATTCAAGCATGAGGATTTACAGAAAGAGATCCTGTATACTGCAAAGGCCCAAAGGAGGTGAAGTATATCTTTTGTGATCTGCATACAGACACATACTATGCCTTGTATGGAATCCCTGGCATTGGGGGGCCAGGCCACCCATTATCACGGTTGGAGGGCAGGTTTTGCCTTCACAACAATATGCCTATCAGAGTAAAATGCCAACCATTCACTTAACTATTCAACTATTCACAAAGTTACATCCTCCTAGGATGGCATGTGATGGAAGTTGCGACCCTACCTTCCTGTTCATCTGCTCCCACGGGTGATACATGCCCTGGTCTCCTCTCGCTTAGACTAATGTAATGCGCTCTACGTGGGGTTACCCTTGAACACGGTCCAGAAGTTACAGCTGGTACAGAATGCGGCGGCACGCTTGATTAAGCACAGCCGTCGCCGTGACCATATCACGCCAGTGTTAATAGATCTTCACTGGTTACCAGTTGTTTACCGGGCCCAATTCAAGGTGTTGGTGCTGACCTTTAAAACCCTATACGGTTTCGGCCCAGTCTATCTGAAGGAGCGCCTACAGAATCACCAATTATGTCGCCTGACAAGATCAGCCTCAAAAGACCTTCTCTCGGTCCCACCGGTTAAAACAGCCAGGCTGGTGCGGACCAGAGAGAGGGCATTTTCGATTGTGGCCCCCACCCTCTGGAATTCCCTTCCTTTTGATCTCCGACATGCTCCCTCCCTGATGGGTTTTCAACAAGCCTTAAAAACCTGGCTATTCAGGCGGGCCTATGGGATTGGGGAGGATTAATTTTATAAGGTTTTAAATAGAAATTGGTTTTAAATTGATTATGATTGTGTTTGCTTGTATTTTATTTTGTATTATGTACTGCTCTCTATTATTGTTAGTCGCCTAGAGTGTCCACTAACCTGGACAGATAGGTGACCAATAAATAAAATTTATTATTATTATTATTATATGGGAAAGGTGCAGTTGGTTGACAGTACTAGGGGCAGGGGGCTTCTCTCTGCACCATCTTTGCATCTTTCTAATCTGTCCCTTCTAGGTTTTGGTTTAGACACTCTTGATTGTATAGAATACTGGAAAAGGACTTTAAGACAGACAGGTGCCAGAATCCAAAGAACAGCTTAGGGTTTTAGAAAAGGCTGGTGCTAGCTCAAGTGGAACTCTCTTGATTTTTTCCCTCTGAACAATAGACAGCAGTAAACTTTTTTTTTTACTCCCTTCAGTGTAAAACGCAGTGTTCCATGTAGCATGGAGGGCTAATGTTCTAAAGCCCCCTGTGGATCCTAGTCAGCAAGATCCCTACCAAGGGGTAGGATAACAGGACCAAAACAAAAAAGTGGAAAAGGGAAGGGGGAAAAGCAACCAAACAAAATACTGTAGAACACCACATGGCAATTGGATTATGAAACTGTAAAAAAAGTAAAGAGGATATCCCACATAATGACCCCAAAGCACAATATACATTTGAAAATGGTATGTACAAAAACAGACAACATTGAAAAGAATGTTATATGAAATGTCCTGTTCCCCTCACAGGAAGATGGGCTTACTGTTAAACTACTCTGGCCACTGGAGCTCTGTCAGGGGAATAACAACTCTCAGTACCCTTCACAAACTACACTTCCCTGGATTCTCTGGAGTAAGCCATGACTGTTTAAAGTGGAATAAATGTCTGGCATAGGTGTGGCCCCCTGATTAGCTAAGCCAAACAGCTGTTAGTCTCGCTTTTAGAACACTGACCATGCCTGCACTATCATAGACTCCAATTATAATTTTCTTTAATTAATTAAAAATCAGCCATGCATTTTTTAAACTTTTAAACTGCAGAAGATGAAGGTCAGAGTATGGGGCAAGGTCAGTAACAGGATTACAGGTACCCTGTGAACATGGCTGAGTTTTAATTAATTTCAATAAATTAAGAGACTACTGACAGAAAAAAGTCAAACAGGGGTCTGGATGATTTTACTCTTGTTTTACACTTTGAACTCTGGATTCTCTCTCAGTGTTTTGTTTATTGTTATGAAAGCCTAGAGGGTTGTTAAACAAGCTTAAACATTTCTGTTAAACAAAGTTAAACATTTCTGAGTTCAGAACTATAAGTTTTGTAAGATTATGTTTTAAATGAGTTTATGGGAAGCAGTAGAATGGCATGGGGTGTTTTCAATTTAACATGGCAGAATGTGAAAAATCCATGATGGTTATAGTATACAGCCATTCTCATGGCTGTATAATGATGTTTTCTTGGCCAAAACTATAGTGTCATTTTTAAAATGGGAATTACCATGGCCTTAACCTAATTGATATGAATCTTTATTGTAGGCTACCACAATTCATCACATGTAAAAGGAAAATAAAATAAAAACACATATTAAAATACAAGTCGTATTTCAACAAACACAGATCAACAGCATACAGTAAAGGGACAACAGCACTAAATTTCAAATAAAATTTCCTCTCCTAAGCGAAAGATACACTGACGCACCCCATGACTTAGTAGATAAGTATTACAGCCATAATGGCGCCGGGGCACGACATACTCACTCCACAAAGTTTTTTTTTGGTATCTAGCTCTTCGTTCCCCGCAGCTAGAGCAAATTTTGCGTTTGTTGAAATATGACTTGTATTTTAATATGTATTGTTTTAAATTTTCCTTTTACATGTGATGAATTATGGTAGCCTATGGCTTTGAGCAATGAAGATTCATTTCATTTCACCTGATTAATATTCAAATTTTATGTACCAATGTATGAACATTGGATCAGATTTAATATGTAAAATATTTTTGAATTATGCATAAATGATACTCTTTCAGTGCTACATTATGCCCTACTTGTCTATCATCTTTCTAGCTTTATCAGCTCAAATAACTGTACACCACTGTAGATGTGTGTGTGTGTGTGTATATATATATATATATTTCAAATAAGCCCAGACTACATGCCCGCCCACACAAACCTACAATAGCCATTTGCAGCTCAGCAGTGCCTTGAAAGAACAGGAAGGCAGCAAGTAATTTGTAAAATGATAACTATCACAAGGCAATACTCTAAATCAGTGGTTCCCAACCTGGGGTCCGGGACCCCCAGAGGGGCCACGAAGTAATCCAGAGGGGGCCGTAAACAGTAAAGAAATGAATTATTTATTAATTTTTTTTAAAAGTCTTCACTCCTTCTACACTGTCTGCTTTCAACTGCCGCTGCAGATGACACCTCCCCCTTGCTCCAAACGAGAGGGGAGGCCTTTTGCTGAAGCGCCAGAGCGTCTTTCAGGCGCACTAAGGGCAGGCATCTGCCTATAAAATACATGGCAGATGCCAAAGGAGGCTGAGGGTGGAGCTACCAGGAAGAAGAGGGGATTACTATCACTGATTCCTGTGTCCTTGCACTGCCGCTACTGGCAACGCCCTTACTTAGAATGAGAGGAGAGGGCTTTTTGTGAAGCAAAAAGAAGCAAGGCTGCAAAGAAAGGCTGCTTTCCCCCTTCCTTCCTGGCAGCCAGCCTGCCTCCCTGGGGGGAGGGGGTCACATTTTTTTTTCAGCTTATAAAGGGGGTCCCGTGCTCATAAAGGTTGGGAACCACTGCTCTAAATATCACACTATTTCAGGTGAGAGGGCCAAAGTTTCTTGCAGTTTACCAGCTCAAGGGAAAGTTGTGAAGAGGATACATACCTAGCTTCTCAAGGAGGTCATTAATCATGTTCAGCAAGCTGTTAACAGAGTTCTTTGCTTTCCTTGCATTGTCTTCTGCTTCCTGAGCTGCCTGTGAAGCCTGGGGAATTTAAAAAAAATGCAAGGAGAGATAACTGAATTCACTTCAGAGCTTGGAAAAGTTACTTTTTTGAACTACAACAGCCTGCATGGCCACTGGATTGGGCTGATGGGAGTTGTAGTTCAAAAAAGTAACTTTTCCAAGCTCTGATTCACTTATGTATGCATATAAAACTTGTGGCTGAACACATGAACCAGGTCTGCTAAAAAGATACGGTACTTTGAGGTGCTATGAAGCCTCTACCTGTAGTGTTTGATTTGTAACAAGTAATTCTACATACATTAAGTCATGAGTTGATGTTAAAGTCACTGAGTAATGAGCGTGCATGCGTTAATTCTTCCCTACATACCCTCTCCGGTGTTAAGATCAGTAGAGGGGACTCGCTTGGTATTTCCTCCATTCTCAGAAGCTGGGGGTAGGGTGCTGGGAAAGGGCATTCTCTGTGGCTGGCAACTCCTACGTTGTGGAACTCCCTACCCATAGAGATGCCCCTGGCCCCTTCACTATACAGTTTTCATTGAATGGTGGAAACTCATCTCTTTATCCTGGCCTTTGACATCTGTGATGTATATTTTTAGGACCCAGCTTTTTCTTGTGACTGTAATCTGTTTTAAACGGTTTAAAGTTGTTGTGACCTACCCTGGGACCTTAGAGTGAAAGGTGAGTAAATAATAATAATAATAATAATTTCTGTCTCAGACACTACTGCATCATATAATGTCACTTCCAGAGTTACCCAGGCTATGCACTGTTTTTGTAAAATCTCCTTTTGAAAACAAACACAGCATGTAATCTACAAATGGAGACAATAGTCAAGAAATCAGAAGAAGGCTAGGACTGGGGAGGGCAGCTATGAGAGAACTAGAAAGGGTCCTCAAATGCAAAGATGTGTCACTGAAGACTAAAGTCAGGATCATTCAGACCATGGTATTCCTGGTCTCTGTGTATGGATGTGAAAGTTGGAAAGTGAAAAAAGTGGATAAGAGAAAAATCAACTCATTTGAAATGTGGTGTTGGTGGAGAGCTTTGTGCATACCATGGACTGCGAAAAAGGCAAATAATTGGGTGTTAGAACCAATTAAACCAGAACTATCACTAGAAGCTAAAATGATGAAACTGAGGTTATACTTTGGACACATCATGAGAAGACATGATTCATTAGAAAAGATAATAATGCTGGGAAAAACAGAAAAACAGAGTAGAAAAAGAGGAAGGCCAAACGAGAGATGGACTGATTCCATAAAGGAAGCCACAGACCTGAACTTACAAGATCTGAACAGGGTGGTTCACGACAGATGCTCTTGGAGGTCAATGATTCATAGGGTCGCCATAAGTCATGATCGACTTGAAGGCACGTAACAACAACAGTTTTTACAGAAACAGTTAATCTACAGCTGATACTGTAGATTAACAATATGCCACCTATATTGGACCAGACCTTCACAAACATCCAAAATTAAGGGCTTTTAAAGTAGCCAAAGTAACTCACCATCCCTGCCATCATCATATCTTGATCAGCACTTTCCTGTTTCCTCTTCAGCTCTTTCTCCGCTTCTTGCAGCTGCTGCAACATGTCATCCACTTCTTTGTCCAGCTCAGCAACAGTAGAGAAGGTCTTGTCAGCATCGGCCTTTGTCGCAGCTGCATTCTAGGGTTGACAGAAACCAAACCGAAACAAAAGTATTTTTAAAAACCTGAGCAAAATGAATATATGAACAGATGAAGAGCCTGTGCAGCTGCCCAAGCATAGGTGTAATTTGTTCCCGAGTCCCAGCCAATACCAACTGTTTAGCAACACTGGGGTCTGCCTGATTAACTTAATGAAGATTTGTATGCATTTTCCTTTCAGTTTGTTCCTTTATTTCTCTTAAGGACTCATCTGAAAAACTAACATTGAACATATAGGAATATATGAGACTGCCCTATACTGTTAGAAGGATCATTGGTTCATGTAGCCCAGTACTGTCTACTGTGATGGGGCATAGCAGAGATCCTTCCCAGCCTCGCCACCTGAGTATCTTCACCTGGAGATGTAAGAGATTACACCCGGGGACTTCTATGTGATGTTCTCTGCCCCAGGGTCAGAAAGAATGCACTGTCACGGTATGTAGCTCTTCTATGTCACGGAAAAGTTCTCCCTGCTCTGGACTACACGGAACTGAAGAGAGCACGAGAGTAAGACAACTGAATGTCTTTCTGTACCAACCGTTTGCCAGTAGAGAGATGTCATCCTTAACTTGCACCGAGGTTTTGACTCCCAAATGCTAAAAACTGCATACTACTTCTACAGCAGTTGCTCTCATAGAATATAACTTCTTGTCTATTGCATATTGCTGAGAAGTGATCTATATATGTAGAAGAATAATGTGATGCAGCTTCTCCTAGACTCTTACCTCTTCAGGCTGCCGACAGGGACATAATGTGTTTGGAAAATGAACAAAATAAATCCCACAAACGTAGAAAAGCAGCAAGTCGGGAAGAAGCTCTCTTGAAACCTTTTGTCCCGACATGCTACTATTCCGGGTACTGGGAGTTTATTTCTTGACCTACTCAGACACTTTGTCCCTACCTGCAGTCTGCAGACAGATACCTCAGGAAAAGCCGTACCACATCATTCTAGGCTCCTACTGGGAGGAAGGGCGGGATATAAATCAAATAATAAAAATTAAAAAATAAGTTCTGCTGCATGTGTAGATCTGCTTATAATAGTATCTGGAATCAATACAGCAACAGATGACTATACCAAGCTTTTATAGGGCACAACATTGTCAGTTTACCACTGTCAGTCATGCACATTCATAAACGGAATACATTCTCAGAGAATACAGAGTCACCAAAGAATTTCATTCTCATTACTTCCGGGAGGGAGGGAGGAAAAAAACCTTTTGAACAAATGAAGCTACCCCATACATCAGTTCTGTCCACTGACTCAGCTAGCCCAGTATTAACTGGAGATTGAGCATGGAGCATCAGATAAAGTGTGGACTTTAATACTGATGTACAAGACTCACTTTCTGTACAGAATCGGCAATCTTCTCAGCATCAGCAGCTTTGTTCTTTGCTTCCCTGGCATCAGCAGCAGCGCTGCCCAGTGCCAATCCCGCTTGCCGTGTCTTGTTGTTGGCTTCCATAATGGTCTGGGTAATGGCAGGGATTTTCCTCAGAGCCTCCTGAGCCGCAGTCTTGTTATCATTCACACGCTTATCGAAGTCTGGAAAAAATGTAAGGACAATTCAAGTGGATCAAACCAAAATCCATCTAGTCCAGCCTTCTGGTCAACCAGATGCCTTTGGGAAGCCCATAGGGCAAGGCATGAAAGCAACAGCACTCCCGCTTACTTATCCCTAGATCTGAGGTACACTGCTTCTGAATATGGAGGTTCCATTAGTAACTGTAGCTAACAACCACCGACAGACCTCTCTTCCATGAACTCAGGTTCAGCTTTGCTTCACTTTATTAGAATATCAAATGTTTAAGAAGGTCCACTGGATAAGTGGGTTGGAAGAAAGTATTTTTATCTACTTGGAATACTTATAACCTGCTTTTAGAATGCCAAGAGGCTCTCAAAAAGTTCTCATAATAAAAAAAAATCACATTAAAGCTTTGTATCAGGAACTGAAATAGCATGGTGCTCCTATGGGGTCAGGATTATTAAAGTAGCATTTCCTGCCCTCTTCCTGGTGTTACCTTCGCCATCTCAGTGCCGTCTATAGTGGTTAACAGAGAGTGCTCATAGATGGGAGTCTCTCAATGCCCTGCTTGAAGATGCTGGAGACTGAACTCTTCTGTGTGCTCTCGATCCACTGATTGACCTATGATCCACTGGATAATGCCCAGAGGTCAAATGACAGAATACTCTTCACTACAAAAGGAACTATCCCCACATATAAAACATGTGAGAGAGAAGGATTGTAGCCTAGCCATATAGTTCTTCTACGTGAACCCTCACTTGCAGTCTACACTAGCGTAGCTCAGACATGGATCTACCACCACAGTGAGAACTAGGCCATAAACCTTGGCAGACAGATGAAACTGCTGGTGCCCACACCCCTCTCTGTCCCACTTAAATAAATTAGCTAAATCAGCTCAGACAACAGTAAATTTATCAGGCAGAAACATGTCCAAGGGCTGAAATGTACCACTGCCAACAGGTACATTTTGGGAATCATATTATTTGAAGACTAGAGTTCAAAACTGTATCCAGTTATGAAGCTTGCTAGGTTATTTAGCAAACCCACAAGGTTTCCATGCATATGCCTACCACTGAGCTATGACCCATTCCCAAGAAGTTGAATTCTGCACTCCTGCAAAATCATAGCATACACCCAGCCCTGAACATACACTTTCATCCAGATAATACTGACAGAGTATTATCAATACAGTTGGTGGATAGCAGTACAGTTGGTAGTAATAGGAAAAACATGTTGTATGGAACGATATTCTGATTCCCACCAAAAAAGAGAAGCTTGAGTCACTCACGGAGGTCAGCTTGCCATTCTGCAAAATGACTTATCAGGAAGTCAAGCAGCCTACCTTTCAAATTGCTGAGAATGTCATTGGCCTCCTGGAGTGTGTTGCTCCCCTTCTTGGCGGCTTCTTCAGCCAGAGCCTTGGCAGCGTCTGCTCGAGCCAAGAGCTGGTCAGCAGTCTGTGCAAACGCACACAAAGCAGGTCACCCACAGGCTCCCTCCCTCTCTGCAATGCCCTCATCCAATTCACATTCTTATGCTCAAAAATGTAAAGATTATTTCAATTTCATTTCAAAATGCAGTCTGTTGTCAATGTTTTCCCAAAGGTGCAGGGGCAGGTACCAAACACAAAGCCCCTAGCAACCCCCCCCCCCACAAACCAGTTTAATGTAGTTCAGTGAAACCTTCCCAAGCTTTCCCACCTTCATTCTAGCCACAGTGGGCAACCCAAAGCAGATCAGTTTTGCAATGCTTCAGAAATACACCCAGGCCTGGAATTGGATGAGTCTGCGCTAGGAGGGAGTTCCATAACTGGGAGAAGGAACAGCCACTGACAGTGCCCTTGCTCACTGGCTTGCATTAAGATGCCATTTTCAGTGGATTTCCAGAAGGGCACAACAGAACACAAGGGAGGGTGTTATGTCTAAACTATGCTGGGCCTAAGAGCCAGTTATCATATGATTAAAGCAGATTACAAAAAAGTTACACAGTATAGATCTGGTAGTGCATTTGCACAGAAATGAAAATAAAATCAAAACATTAAAAACAGGCCATATATTTTAAGAATATATTTTAAGTACCAACAGAGATGCTAAAGAATGGGCAAGGCCCCTTATCCTCCTCTAATCCTGTTTTTGAGTGCTGATTTTGCTCCTCCAGCAGATATGTATAGGAGTTTACACTGCCATGGTCTATTTTGGCTTGGAAACCAGTATCTTCACTTACCTTTTATAGTGATTGTTTCTCCCTTACTTCCTACTACCTCTCCACCCTTCCGTTCCTCATCTCCAGGCCACTCTTCATAGGCTCCAGGGCCCACACTATCTTCCCTATCACTACGATGAACCTAACTCTGCCTTGCACATTCTACAGGACACAAACCCAACAATCTGAGAGTATTCAAGAACATTGTCAAAGAATGTAACAACAAATTGTAAACACACGGCCACCATACTACTCCAAGCTTTGGTTAACAAAAGTCATCAGAAAGGTGAAAACAGTTAAATCATCCCTGTTTTAACATATGTTTATGGCTTCCGTCACGGACAAAAGCTTACATAAAAGTAGGACTGACCTGTTGTTCAGTCTTGCCTTTCTCCAAAAGGTTCTGTACTTCCAGTTCTTTCCCTTTCATGTCTTCTCTTAGGTCCTCATAATCCTTCAACTTCCTGTTAATTAGCTGATCCAGTTCTCTGGCTTCCTTCTTTATCTTATTTGCCTCATTCTGCACATAGAAAAACAAATGGGAAGAGAAAATGGCTTTTGTGAATGCATCAATTGTGTACTATACATTTTCTTTTATATTTTCACTGGGCTGCAATTACAAATGTAACATTTGATGAGCAGGATGAAAATCACCCTTTAAATAGACCCCAAATTAGTGTCAAATGCCACAGTGCTATCTGCAGCACATCCTTCTATCTAGTGATGGCTATACCCTCACTGATATCTGCTTCAACAATGGTTCTCCCAAAATATCTTGCAGAACACCTTCTAGATGTTTGACAACCAAAATAAACCAATTCCCAAATAGGGTATGGAGTGGATTGGGACCCTAAGATTGTGCTTGATACAAGATCTCCACACCAGTCCCCTTTTGCCTGACTTAGTGATGTGGTGGTAAGGACTCACATTTGGGCATTGCACTATGCCTTGAGTGCCACTGAGAGCACAAGGAGCAACTCCACCCAGAGGCACCGGCAACCATGGGAAGTTTATTTCCCATGGCTCCCAGAATCTCTGGACACCAGAGACGATGTCCTACTACAATTGAGTAGGAAAAGATAGGCATCAAGAAATACGGCAGCCTCCTCAATATGGATTGTGGATCTTTGGGGTCATTTACAATAGCCTTCTCATTTTTAAAAAATGTGTTTCGTATTTTTTTAAAAAACACTGAAAGTGCTGTATTTTAAACTTTTTTTGCATTTTTTCCTTTGTCTAGCAAGGTTAGTTAAAGTGGCTATATTTCAACAAGCATGACATAAATAGACTTTTAGCTGACATAAAGATCTTGAACTATCTGTCTCTGGTGTCAATTGTTCCACAAGACAGAACAATTTTCAGTTTTACTACTGCTTTAAAGCTTTTCCAGCAATATTGTCAGGGCGCCCACTGCAAGACGACCAACTGAACATACCTCTAGTTCCTCAGGGTCTATAGATGGCAGACTGGTGAGGTTAGCATAGATCTGCAGAGCCTTGTTGCCAGCTTCCTCAGCATCTGCATGGACCTTGTTTGCCTGCTTTTCTAGATCTCGGGAAATGTCTTTTGCTTGGTTATACCTAGGAAACAAATTATAATCTTGCCATTGTTCCTGCTTGGCCTATTGGTCTAAAGTACAATGTTTGCTCTGGGTGTGGTAGGTCTTGTGTTCGGTTTCTCCCAAGGGAGATGGTATGGCTGCACCAGATGGAAACGGCCTAAAGCTGAATAGTAGGGCATATGCTTCTGCATGCAAGGAGTTCCTAAATTTAATCTCCAACATTTCCTTTTACACATGGATCATAAATAATAGAGCTGTGCCTGAGACTTAAGAGGCTGCTGCCAGTCAGTGCAAACAGTACTGGATTGGATGGACCAATGGTTTGATAATACAGGGCAGCCTCAGATATTCATACATACTCAACCCAAGTTCTTCTAACTCAGTTAATCAAGGAGGCTTTAAAATAAACAAAGGAACCAGTTCAGTGCAAATACACACAAATCACTGAATTAAAAAGGGAAACCCCTCTGTTGTAAGACAGTTGGTACTAGCAGGGAAATACTACACCTACGGTTTGACAATTGCACAAGCAACCAGTCAGTTTATGCATGCCACTTATAAGGTACTGCTTCTGATCTTAGAAATGACCTGGGCCTGGCACACAGTAGGGTCTACTTTCTCACATATAAACTTCCACATGCTCTAAATTAATCCACTGGAGGGGGTGTCTGGACCAGGATGCCTGAAATCTAAGGAACTCTCTGTGGTGGCGTGGTGGCCCTAAAAGTATAGGCCAACTTCTCAAAAAGCACTCACCTGATCACTTCACAATTTTCAGCACCAAGTTAAAACTGTTGCATTCTACCAGGCTTTGAATGTCACTGTGTTTTAATCCTCCAGCTTTCTTGGCAGTTCTGTATCTAACGTTGCCATTTGACACAAACTGTGGCAGCAAACCCAGGTTTGTCATGAAGTGTACATTGAACAGGGAGCTGCAACCAATCCTGGCCCTCTAGTGAACGCATGTGAATGAATCACATTTCTTTAAAGACATGTTTGTTCTCATTCACATATTACAACTTTAGATGCATCCTTGTCATATCCACCTAAAAGCTACCCATAGTCTCTTTCTGAAAAGAGTTTTACACCTCTTGCTTCTGGATGTCAATTTCTGTCAGCTGTTTCTGCAAAAGCAGCTGAAACACCAAGTTACAACATCAGGAAGAACCTGGTTCAACTCACACCTCTGCCATAAATTCAAAAGGCAGTCTTATGCAAGCCATGCGCTCCCCCTCCCCTCCTCACCTAACCCTCAGCCCTCCCATCCAAAAAAATATGGAGATATGCACACTGGCCTATCCTTATAGGGCTGTTAAATCTGTTACCTCTATTTTACATGGTTTGAGCATCTTGGGATTAGAGTATTGGGAAGGCCATTTAAAGCGTGGGTGGGTGGGACACTCCAATTTCGGGAGGATGAATTGTATGGGTTCAGGAAGAGAATGGTTAAATCAATGGACTGAATGATTCAGAAAACAATTTGTTTTTACTGTAGTGCTATAATTCAAAATAAAAACGGAATAAAAAAAGGTGGGCCCTTCCTTACAATTCTTTATTTTAATGAAAACAATACAATAAAAACACAACACAGGCTAGCAGCAGCAAACACATAATCTAGGAAAGGAAGCCATACTTTGCTGCTGCTGTTTGCTCGTCATTTTAAATTCTATGTTAAGGTATCTGCCTAACTGAGTAATATTAAAGGTTTTATGGCAAAGCTGGCACAATGGAGCAGTTCGCATGTCACGTTGCAGCATAGTTTAAAACAAAATAATGGTTTAATGTGCATGAGCAGCATGATGGTGCATGTTGTTCAAAAGTTCCTTCAGCAGTCCTACCCCACTGCACTGCAGATGAAGCAAGCCACACAAGTCAAACTTGCCATTCATTTGCACTGAGGATCATGGAGAGTTCTTGGTGGAGGGAGGAGGAGGAGGAGGAAGACTGGGTTCCCGGGAAGAATCTAGTGGGGTGCAATGGGAGGGGGCTGAGCCAGGAGATGGCTTCAGGAGTTTAGACAGTAACAGCTTCGCTCTCTTAGATTGTTAAAATTGAAGAAGAGCTGTCTGACAGTAAGCCAACCCCTGTCCCGCCTCTCAACCCTGTCTCATCACTCGAGCCATCACTTGCACCTCCTCCAGAGAAGAAGGAAGCTCAACCAAAGGCAGGGTCAGAAGAGGATCTGGCTGAAGTGTCTTCACACCCACTGCCAATGGCATACTGGCAGATGTGCAGGCACAAGCAGACAGCAGCTGCTTTTCAACCTGTTTGTAGGAGAGTCTGCTTGCTAACCCAGTCCTGTTCAGAGAAACGTTCTCCATGCAAATGGAAAGCCTGCCTTGATCCAACTTAAAGGGTCTCAAGGGGCATACCCAATTGCTGCAACAATGTCTTAGCTTGAGTAGTCATGTTTAATTATGCTGTGTATCAAGTCCTGTGTAACCTGTAAGCTGACCTATGAAAGGCTATAAACTGAGATGCCACATTAAATATAACAAACCAGTGAGTCTGAATTGGCTTGGCCAAGACAACAACTTCTATATTAGCTATTTCACTTGTTAGGATTGCTGCAACACCTTGAGCAGTTTTAACATTTTAAAAATAAAATAAGACTGCAGAGGACACCTTGGATTAGAGCATCGCAATTTCTGTCTTCATTTCACACTTACTTTCTGTTAAGGTCACTGATGTCATGCATTGTTTGATTCTCTCCTGCCAGTGTATCCAAGAGCAGCTTATATGCTTGTGCTGATGTATCATTTGCTTCTTTAGCTGTACGCTCAATGTCATCAGCTTCTTGTTTGTGCCTGGGTGAGCGTTAAGGGAGAAAAACAAATGGAAAACAATCACTGTTTTCTGTTTCCTTCTTCAAGCGTTATAGCTGGACACGAGGCACCATTTCCAAAGAGAGTGATAACATGCCATAAATCTTCAGTTTCAGTAACATTGCCTGAACTGCCCCTAAGCAGACAGCCAATACAGCCTATTCTTAAAACAGTGGTAGCCAGCCTCTTTGGCAAGTTTGCCACAAGGCAAAAACAACGATACAGCACCATTCTGATGTGCGCTGCTGCACAAAGGCAATTCCCTTCCCCTCCCTGCCTTCAGCTGGTTTATGTTCTAGTCCAGTGGTTCCCAACCTGGGGGCTGGGACCCCCAGAGGGGCCACAAAGTAATCCAGAGGGGGCCGTGAACAGTAAAGAAATGAATTATTTATTAATTTTTTAAAAAAGTCTTCACTCCTTCTACACTGTCTGCTTTCCACTGCCGCTGCAGATGACACCTCCCCCTTGCTCCAAACAAGAGGGGAGGCTTTTTGTGAAGCTCTAGAGCGTTTCAGGTGCACTAAGGGTAGGCGTCTGCCTATAAAATACATGGCAGATGCCAAAGGAGGCTGAGGGTGGAGCTACCAGGAAGAAGAGGGGATTACTATCACTGATTCCTGTGTCCTTGCACTGCCGCTACTGGCAATGCCCTTACTTAGAATGAGAGGAGAGGGCTTTTTGTGAAGCAAAAAGAAGCAAGGCTGCAAAGAAAGGCTGCTTTCCCCCTTCCTTCCTGGCAGCCAGCCTGCCTCCCTGGGGGGAGGGGGTCACATTTTTTTTTCAGCTTATAAAGGGGGTCCCGTGCTCATAAAGGTTGGGAACCACTGTTCTAGTCTACAGCACTGAGAAGAAAGTAGCAGCACCGCACAGGAGAGGCAGGCAGGAGTATCGGCTTGATTTCATGCCACTGGGTCCTTCTGTTCTTGGTCAGGAGTGTCAAAGACCCATACTGTCAATGCCACCAGCTGGCCATTCATGGTCCAAACACTGAAGGTGACTGCGCTCTATCTTTTGGAAAGGATCAACACAATGATTCCCCCTCAAAAGCTTGTAGAAAACCCATAGTTTTCCAATGAGTCTTTAAAAAAAAGTGTGTGGAGGGGATGGGGGGGGTGTCAACAGAACCCAGATCAAAATTTAAAAAGACAAACAAGTGGGTGAAGCACCTCAGCCTTTCAGGGCTTGTAGTGGATGAGGGAACCCCATGGTTTTGGGAGTTGGTTGAGAATGTTCTGTTTATGGTGATTCAGTCCTCGGTTCTTCCCAGCAACCCAAAAGAATTGCCTGTTTTCCCATTAGAACAAGACTGCTTAAACAGGAAGTGACTAATACAAGTGGGGGGTGGGCAGAAGAAACATATAACAATACTGAGGTTTAAAGCTAGCAGATACTTGCCAGTGCCATCAGGACAGAAGAGAAAAAGAGAACAAACTGACAATATACTCTTTATGAGCAGACAGGTGACACTTATCTGACTAGAGCACTGGGATTAGAATAAAGTCATGTTGCAGAATGAGGCTGTGCTCTTGTATCCTTTAGGGCCACTTCTTACAAAGTAATTTCTATGTATTTTATAGGTATACCCGAGCAAAAATACACCAAATATGTTTAAATCATGGGTTTTCCCCCCTTCAAATAAATACACTGAGGATCTGATCCTTTCCTAACTCGTGCTTACCATGTATTTCAAAGGGAAAACCTGCTATTTATACATTCACATGTCCCTTCATAACCTGAAGTCATGCAGTGTGCATTCTATACTGCAGTAAAGATAAATATGTCTTGTTAAGATGCAATCCTCAGTTAAATAATTAGAAACAACATAATTCATCAAGAATATGGGTATGCCAAGAAGGCTCCATTATGGGCCCTCCTTTCTAATCACTTATAACTCTTTTGCAGGGCAGAAGGGAAAGGTAACAGCGAAGGACAATTTGGGGGGTAGGAGTAGTGCAGAGCTTGGAAAAGTTACTTTTTTGAACTACAACTCCCATCAGCCCAATCCAGTGACCATGCTGGCTGGGGCTGATGGGAATTGTAGTTCAAAAAAGTAACTTTTCCAAGCTCTGGTAGTTAGTGGTTAGAGTAGGCAGAATAATACAGAGAGAGGGTATGTATGACTGAAGATACAATGCAAGTGGGGAAAGGTGAAGTGACGTGGGGAGGGCGATGACAAAAGGGGGTGGAGGAAAGGGGTAGTCTTGTGTTTCCTGACAATGTGTTGTTATATTATTTATTAAATTTATACAACTGCCCTTCATCCCTCAGAGCCCCAAGGCACTTTACAAGTAAACAAAACAGTAGAAGCCATTGCAAAAACAGGCTAAAATTCAGAGCATAAAGCAGTTAATCCACTAAACCAAAAACTATGACCAGCAGTGGCCCTTGAAATATTCAGTTTCCACTCAGACTCCTCCCGCAAAATCTGTGTAAAAGGGCATCAGGGAGGGCAACAACTGAACCTCCACGGGGAGGGAGTTCCATAACCTGGGAGCCATCATGGAGAAGGCCCGTGTTATTCACTGACATTGTTTAACCCTACATGTCCCCATTGTACGGGCTACTTTGTTAATGATACAACGGGCCTTACCGAGCAGCTAGTTGATGGGCCTCTTCTGCCAGGACAGTCATGTTGTTGGGATCACCGGTCGATTCTGGCGTAGTAATAGACTGGAGAAGGAACCAGACACACTTTCAGGAGACACCTTTTATATCTTTAAACAAATGTGCAACAGTTGCTTGGGTTTTAAGTTTACCACTGAATGTAAAGTTTAGACTGGAAATAGACATGATGAGAAACACGAGGTTGCTGCTGAAAGGTGCAAACATTTCAAGACACAAAAACCACTCACCACATTGGCAACTGCCACTCTTGCTCTTTGCAGCATATTTGAAGCTGTTTCAATCAGTTGCTGTGTGTTGTCCACCTGGGCTTGAGCCCGCTCAGCCAGGTTTTCTGTCTCTTTCACTGTGTTCTGGATGTTTCTTAAGCGACCAAGTTGGCCGGACAGAGTTCTGTTGATCTCCTGCAAGCGATCCAACAAGCCCTGATCTACATCTGGAACAGGCAAAAGCAACAGGGATGGACTCGATTATTTGCACAACAAGATGGGGCAGGTACCAGAACAAAACATCCCACCCTTGTGCTTTCCTTAATGGCTGCTTTTACCAAATAATGTGAATAAAAATGTAAAGAAAGGAGGATGTAAAAGCTCCCAAGACCTTGCAGTGAATTTAGGCTTTTTTCAAGGTCATGGCAACGGTCAAGCTGAACAAATCTTTGACATAGGATTGTAGGTAGGAACTTCATGACAGTGTCTTTTAAATCAATCAAATATGTTATTCAGAGGCCAGCACATCCCTACTAGGACAGCACACAGCAAAAGCAGAGTGACTGAACCAGAAGCCCTTCAAATTCTTCCTCTGAACCCACCTCACCTTGTGAAGCCTTTGGTTTTCCTCATCCCCTACAGAAACAAAGTGGACGCTGCGACTGCTTACATTAATCCCTTGTTGCCCTTTCCTCTCCCCACTGCTGTTTCTTCCACTGTCAAATTTTAGATTAAATATTCCTTTCAGCGGGGACAAAGCACTACTTGGACTCACGGATAACAAATGGATATTAACCACTGTACAGCTTCTTCTTACTGCTCACAGGGTTAGAGCGAAAACCCCACCAAAACCCCAGGAAACCCTTGCGTCAAGCTTCTTTTGCAATTCTTATTGCCTATGTGATGACAGTAGCATCTATTGGGGGGAAAAATATTTTCTGATTCGGGCACACCAGAAAAAGACTCTCTACCTTTTGAATTTAACTTTTAGGAAAGAGACTTTTTTAATTTGCATCTTATAATCACAAAGGAGCATTCTACTGCTATCACTATCATCTGACAGTGAAATATAATTATTTCAATCTTACTACTTTCAGAAGATCACATCGCTTCTGAAACATGTTGTAGGCTAATAAATAACACAAGGCAGTCTTGGGGCAACAAGGGCATCCAGAAGGAAATCTGTTCCATGACATCCACCTACCTTTGCTGTTCTGGGCATCCTGAAGCAAGTCCATGACATCTCTCTCAGCTTCTTTCAGCCTGTCTTCAAAAGCCTGGTCTGTTATAGTTTCATCCCCTGTTCCTATGTTGGCTATGAGATTTTCCAGCTCCTGCAGTCTTTCCCTCTGTTTTGCCACCTAAACAAAAACGACAGAAGGGAGGGCTAAGGAAAGGTGTTTCTATTTGCCAAGCATTTATGATTCCAGTAGGAATCACCCAGTCCTCATGTATAAGTCTCTCTCTTTAATTAGGTATAGGACTCCACATGACTAAAATACCTCTGCCTTTGCACAGTTTTCTAATTAAGCTGGAAGATGCAAAGGATGTCTTATGTGAAAGTTTCTAGTACTCTTGCTTGCGGTGAAAAAAATCTTCAAATAGTTTGACAGTTTTCCTACCAAAAATGTAGAAACTGTATCATCTAAACCAGTGATACAGTGATACAGCATAGATAGAATGTAAATCATTCATTGGGTAGAGCTTTTATTTCTTTCTTTATTTAAAATATTTCTTGCCATCTTTTCATTGCCAAGGCAATCCAATACAGTCAAATCAATTCAGAATACATATTAAAACAAAACAGCAGAACAAATAGCTAAAATCAACAGGATGGATAACATTTTGGCAGTCTCCTCCAAATGCCTAGAAGACAACTGGTTTCCTCCAAGAGCTTCTGAAGCTGAGTGACCACCATTCTCTTGGGCAACTTCCCTAAAAGAGAAAAGTTATAGATCGGGTAACACTTGTCACAAAAGTTCCAGATCCAGTGTGGGCTTTTCTGAGAAGGTGCACCACTGCCGCTTTAAGGGCAGCAGTAACCCACCCCTTGCACAACAAGTCTACGTCTGTGTTAGAATTGCTTGTGAATATGTTTTTTCTTTTTAAAAAAAAATGTTTTTAACCCTTTTTAAAAGATGTTTTTAAAACTTTTTAAAAATGTTTTTAATGTTGTTTTGTTTTAATGCATTTTAAGGTCTGTTTTTATGATGCTTTAAAGTGTTTTTAGCGCTTCTGTTTGCCACCCTGGGCTCCTGCTGGGAGGAAGGGCGAGAAATAAATAAAATAATAAATAAATAAAATAAATAAACAATGTGTTCATCACACGTTGGAACCAATCCCCTCTGACTAGGACAGAACCAGCCAAGAAGGGCAAGGTGTTGAGAGAGCATGTACCAGCCTCCAGTGCCCTCTCTTCCCCCTCCCCCACCCTGCAATGAGGGATGCTTGGGCAATTCACTTTTTGCAAATTCTGACATCAACAAACCCAGTCCACATTCTCTGGATTTCACATATTCGGAAGTGTGTATTTTGAGAGAAAATACTGAAATTTATTTGAACTTCCAAACTCAGCCCAGCAAGCATAATCATGGGTTGTTTTCAGACAAATCAGGATGTGAAGCTATGGCTTGAAACAATGGTCGGGCATTATGTCAGCAACAACCTTGCTTAAACATGGTTTGTTTAGTCACTCCACCCCAGACGCTTGCCAAGGTACAGAAGCACAACGCAAGAGCAACTGGAAACAAAGCAAACTTTGGGGAAACAAGCTATGGCTTGTTTGCTCATCTGTGAGGTGACTCATGGTTTCTTGAGCAAACCATGTCTAAAAGAAACATTGGCTTAGCACTACGTACAAATGTAGCCACTGCAAATCAACACACTGTAAATCTGGAGTTAGACTTTAGAATGCACTGCCTTTCCCCCATTTCTTTCTGCCACAATGTCCCCCTCTCCCTTCACTTCCCAAAGTTATTAATAGTTTCTCATCATATGTACACCAAAGCAAACCATGGTTAATACAAACTTACACTGCCTTACAACCATGATTTGCAAACCCAGTTGAACTGGCATAACCATAGTTTCTCTTATAACCCTGACCTCATCTTTCACCAATCTGTAACAGGCAGGGCACTCTTGACAGCCTGGCCAGGATCGATTGTAGAAATAGTTCTCTTCACACTGGTCACAGCGGTTCCCCACAAACCCTTCTTTGCAATCACAACGACCATCCTCTTTGCACTGAAGAGAGCGAGAACCTTCAGGGTCACAATCACAAGCTGAGGAAAAACAAGGTTTAAAAATAATTATGAGGAACAGGAAAATGAGAAAAAGTGAACCTGAATGAACCTATTCCAGAACATACATAAAGACAGTGCCTTGAAGACCAATTCTTGTGCCTTGAAGACCAATGAACTAACATCTTTAAAGTGCCATGGGATTAACAAGTGAACATTTGTTGGTGTTTAAGGTATACAGGACTCTTAGTCTATTGTTTACTGTGGTGTGAAGACTGTGTTTATGACTACAGCTGATTGGATTGGTAAGTTGTATGCATATGGAAGGGACTATTTCTGAGTAAATCTGCATGTTTCCACCTTTTTTACAAGTCCCATCTAACATCTTTTTAAAAAATCCTTGTACCTGCCAGAGAGATCCGATCACTGATGTCATTATTTTGTGTTGTAATGCCTTGTGGATATTCCTTCAAGTTTAAGCGCAACCTCACAAGTCAACTTTATCCTCATAAAGGCCGAGGGTGAAAGTGAGAATTTTTTTTTCCAACTGGTACTATTAAGTCCAGGTTCTGTGAGGACAGAGGTACCAAGAGAAAACTAGTGTGTTCATCTCTACTGATCCAAACAAACAAACAAACAAACAAACACACACACAAACAAACACACAAACACTTTCATCCTAGATCTTCATAAGGACAAAAACTGGCTGAAAGATTGTACCAAAGTTTGAAAGGGAATGGCCAATATGTCTGTGAAAAAGGTGATGGGATCCTTCTAGCCTGTGCAGCAAAGACTTTTTAGAAAGATGTTTGATGAATATCCCATATTTAATGTGTCTTTTATTAGCATTGTCCCACTGACCTTTATTTGTTCCATCTGGCCTGTGAGAGAGTATTTCTGGGTGATTTGCAAACTTCTGTATGCATACAACTTATATCTGCAATACACAACTGCTAAGCAGAAAGGCATGATTTTGGATCTTTCAGTTTGCATCTTTAAACACTGCACTAGGAGCAAAAATAAAAAACAAGTGCAGCTACTCATTTAGCAAGACTTACATTCTTACAAATAGCAGATGAGATGGTCAACCTGACTCTGGACTGTATGCCTTGGTTTGCAGGGAGCAGTCATACATGTGCTTTGGGCCACTGTATCCATATCCAAAGAGTAAGATTCACTTTATTCTTCAGATATTAGGGAACCAGAGATGGGAGGGCTTAGATAAGAATGTATGTCCCAATTTTACACACTTTGCATGTTCTCAAGCTTGAGTTAGCAGCTAAAGACATTCCAGAGTAGAAGCGTAGGAGTGTAACAGCCAGAAAACAGGTCAGTTCTCGGACAAAATTCAGAGCAAGTGTTTATGACAAGGAGCAGCAGATGGTCTACAAGTATATGCAATCATAATGCCCTAGAGGGAGAAAGTAAGACTTGTACAACTGCAAAAACATCCTCACTAGACTAGAAACTCACACAACATGCAGGAAATTGACAGCAAAAGAAAAAATGGGGGGAGGGAGCAAAGTGCCTCTTGGTATGCCCACGTCCATGAACACATTAACCGTGACAGGCAAACAAGCACAAACAAGAAAAGGGGTGATAAATGGAAGAGAAAATAATGCGACAGAAAGATAATGTTCCTCACTCCTCCTTACGTTTGCAGCCTTCGGGACCAAATCCAAAATGGTTGGCTTCACACCTCTCGCAGCGCTGGCCAGTGATGCCTGGCTGGCACTCACATTGCCCGGTCTGAATGTCACAATGGCCATTGGTGGACCCCAATGGGTGGCAGTTACATCTACAGGAGGAGCAAAGGTACATGTGTCTTGAGCACTAACACATAGTTAAGACAATAAGACTGCATGTTATCATTATTATCTATGTTTATTGCCCACCCTTCACCAATAAGTCCCAGGGCAGGTTACAAAATCTAAAATACAATGTTAAAAAGAATTAAAACACATTTAATATGTATTAATATGTTCATCATGTTTGATTTGTGGACTGTGTAATGAAATTCATGTTGCCCATGAGAGGTTTTAAATAATGCTACACCAAAAGTGCAGGTACATAATATAAGACAAAGTGCATTTATCTTGGAGTGTAAAGCTTTTATCCAATAAACCTACCAATGCAGAAGACTGCTACTTTAATTCTTGAAAACTATCTCAAAAATGCAGTCTTTAAATTCTAGCCTATTATTTGAGAACCACCTTCTTCCCCCAAAACTGGGTTGAAATCCACCCCAGGGTTACTTTTCATTGCAGAATGTATGCAACAGTAGACCTACAATGAAGTTCTTGTCACCTGCACGCAGTAAACTATGTCCCCAAATTTCAGCCACATTTACAATTTTCTTTCTGTAAACAAAACCCACCTGGGGCAAACAAAATCTCACAAAGTCTGTTAATTTTTGCTATGGTGTACTTTTTTGTCCCAGTTAATGTAAAAAATGTCCAATGTCCATTCCAGGGAAGCAAATTAAATTGCTCACCTTTTGACAAAAGAAACAAACAAACACAGGGTTGTGTTTGGGACATTCTACTATCCCCAAACACAGTGGAACTCAGCTTGGGGTAGTAAACCACTTCACAATAATGACTATGCTCTACCTCCATGGTCATAGGTAGTATGCTTCCAAATACCAGTTGCTGGAAACCGCAGGAGGGAGAGTGCTCTTGTGCTTAGGTCCTGCTTGCAGGCTTCCCAGAGGCATCTGGTTGGCCACTGTGAGAAGAGGATGCTGGACTAGATCAGCAGGCTCTTCTTATGTTCTTATAAAACGGTCCACATCAATTTACTGGTTTTTCTGGCTGAAGGCTAAAACCATGATCCAATCTAACCTATGGTCTGAACATTTAAGTTGTCATGTATGAAATAAATATGAAGTCTAGGTTGCAACATTTTTAACATCTTCCATTGCCTCAGACCATCATAAAGTCACTAGACAGAACCTGAAAACTGCTTTGACTAATACATTATGAATAGCCTGTGTGTTGGAGGGAGGTGAGGTTCTGCCTGTTACTTTTAGAATTAGTCTGTGATTAATTGAGTGCTTGTTGTTTTTAATCTTTTGCAATATTTTGTACCATGATGTATTTGTTGTATTGTAAGTTGCCTGGAGACTTTTTTGTATTAGGCATCTAACAAATGAAAATATTTATTATTATGGCAACGAGAGGGCCTTCTCAGTGGTGGCCCCCAAAATATGAAATGATCTTCCTGACGAGGTGCGCCTGGCTCCAACACTGTTATCTTTTCACCGCCAGGTCAAGACTTTCCTCTTCTCCCAGGCATTTTAGTATGTGTTTTTAAATTGTTTTAAAATTTTTTAAATTGTGTTTTTAAATTTTTGTGTTTTTAAATTTGTATATTTGTTTTTAATGTTTTTAATTGCTATAAACTGCTCAGAGAGTGGTATATAAATGTAATAAATAAACAAATAAACATGGCAAGCAGTAATGCAACCTGATTGTAGAGTGATATATTTGGAAACCCCAATCCCTTATGTAGTTCAGTTCCTTTCTGTTTAAATCATTATCATTAGTGTAATTTATTTTTGGAAGGGAGGAGCATACAACAATAAATCAGTAGCCAACACACACACACCCTCTACCTGTCCAATGTATCATTATCATTTACGTTATGCATGTGCATGGCCACATACACAGTAACGTAATTGTTGTCCTCATCACTGTTTAGTTTCGTTTTTCTTTGGATGGAGTTTTTTGTTTATGTTGTTTATTGGACTTCAATGGAGTGTGTATTTTTTGTATATATTTATCTTTTTATCTGTATATTTTTATTGTCATTTTATTTCATTTATTCCACACTGGAACTGAAATTGTCAATGAAGAGATAAATACCCATACAACTATTAAATAATATGTAAAACAAAGATCTCTGTCCTGAGGAGTTTACAGTCTAAAATCCTAGGTAAAAATAGAAGGGGGAAAATATGCACAAGTGCAGTTGTACCTATTAAGACAATTTCTGAAGGGGGAATAAGGACTAAGGGGTTAAGCAAAGAAAAGGTGGGTTGTTAAGCAGGGCTATAAAGGGAGAGATATCACCATATTCTGAGAAAGAGTTCTGGGCATCGTTTTTGTGGAGACTGCTTTTTCTTGAAACTCATTTTCTCTATATCAGGCATTGGCTTTAACAAAACCCATAGCACATTTACTCTTGAGCCAACCTGCTTTAACTACTATCTCCTATTCATCTAGGCCACCAGCTTCCCGCAGAGAGTTCCTATGACAATTTCAGAGTAGCAGCACTGGCCTCACCTCTCACAGCCTCGTCCACTTTGCAGGTTGTAGAAACCAGGCTCACAGGAGCTGCAGTCCCTCTCTGTGACATGCGAAAGGCATTCACATTGCCCTGTTACTTGATTGCAGCTTGTCTGTATGTTCACTGTGCCATAAGGGTTACAACTGCAAGCTGCAACCGCAAAAGTAGACCCATAAACATGCATTTTCTTATCAGAAAGGATGCAGAGAGCAGCTCTGGACTGGCTGGGGTTGCAGAGAGCCCAAGCTGCTTTGCATTGCCAGTGCTTCATCATGTCAGAAATAGAAGTCTTGCATCTCCCCTCACTGGGTTGCGTGGGGTGTGTGTCATCCAGTGTGGGAATGTTAGAATTCTATTTCGTATTTCAGTTTTTTTATTATTCAAAATGTCATAACACATACACACAGTGCCTTGCAAAAGTAATCAGACCCCTGACCAATGCTCTCGTATTACTGAATTACAAATGGGTACATTGTAATTTCGTTCTGTATGATGTTTTATTTTGAAACAATGAAACTCAAAATCAATTATTGTAAGGTGACAATGGTTTTATGTTGGGAAATGTTCCTAAGAAACATAAAAGTCTCAAAGATGTTGCTTACATAAATATTCAACCCACACACATTAATATTTGGTAGAGCCACCTTTCGCTGCAATAACAGCCTTAAGTCTTTTGGGGTATGTATGTACCAGCTTTGCATATGGAGGGATTTTGGCCTGTTCTTCTTGGCAGATTCGCTCTAGGCTGTTCAGATTGGTCAGATGTTGCTTGTGGACTGCAATTTTCAAAGAGTGCCACAGATTCTCAATGAGATTGAGATCAGGACTTTGACTGGGCCACTGTAGGACATTCACCTTTTTGTTCTTGAACTACCCCAGTGTCGCTTTGGCATTGTGCTTGGGATCATTGTTCTGCTGAAAAGTGAATTTCTTCCCAAGCTTCAGTTTTTGAATGGACTGAAGCAGGTTCTCTTGCAGTATTTCCCTGTATTTTGCTCCATCCATTCTTTCTTCGATTTTAACAAGATGCCCAGTCCCTGCTGATGAGATGCATCCCCACAGCATGTTGCTGCCACTACCATACTTCACTGTAGGGATGGTATGTCTTGAGGCATGGGCAGCGTTAGGTTTGCGCCACACATAGTGCTTTGAGTTTTGCCCAGTAAGTTCTATCTTAGTCTCATGTGACCACAAAACCTTTTCCCACATCATAGCTGGGTCACTCTCATGCTTTCTGTCAATCTCCAGACGTGCTTTCAGATGGTATTTTTTGAGTAACGGCTTCTTTCTTGCCACCCTCCCAGTGTTATGCAGAGCTCTTGGTATGGTTGACACGTGGTGCACCATTACTCCACTCCCAGCCACTGAACTCTGTAGCTCCTTCAAAGTGATTGTTGCCCTCTCTGTGGCTTCTCTCACAAGTCTTGTTCTTGTTTGAGCGCTGAGTTTTGAGGGGCAGCCTTTTCTTGGCAGTGCCTACGTGGTGTGATGCAGCTTCCACTTTCTGATTATTGATCCAACCATGCACACTAGGATATCCAAATCCTTGGATATTATTTTGTACCCTTTTCCTAATCTATGCATTGTATTACATTATCTCTCACTTCTGTAGAATGCTCTTTGGTCTTCATTTTTCCTTCAGATCCACAGCCTGACCAATGATCCTTCAACAGTGAGTTTTTTATCCTGACAATTTCACAGCAACTTTAATGGTTCACAGGTGGAGGCCAATGGTAAGGTAACTGTGTCCTCAATAGGGCAATTTCTTTCATCTGTGTAAACTGGGAACTTCCACAGCACAGAGGTTGAATACTTATGCAAGCAACATGTTTCAGTATTTTATGTTTCTTACAAACATTTCCCAACATAAAACCAATTCCACCTTACAAGAATTGATTTTGAGTTACAGTGTTGCAAAATAAAATATCATACAGAATGAAATTACAGTGTACCATTTGTAATTCAGAAATATGAGAGCATTGGTAAGGGGTCTGATTACTTTTGCAAGGCACTGTACATCCTGGAATGCTTTGCTGAAAAAGTCAAACAACTATCCTTTACAAGTTCAAGCCATAAGTGCAAAGAAAAAATCTTGAGTACCTCAGAGTTCCTGATTTCACAACCATGATTAGAGAAGTCTATAGAATTTCAAAAAAAATTCAGGTTTGGAAAGTCCACCTCATTCTGATAGAATAAGTCACACTATTTTTTGTGTGGCCTCCCAGACTTTTTGCAGCCATTTATGAAGACCCCTTTCCAGTGACTGGCTCCATCTTTGCTGTTACTGAATATATTGTTGACAGTTTCAGTAAACAAACAAATCTAGAAATCGATCAAGGTGGTCCAAGAGAAGGAGTTTAGAGGATTGTATAGTACTGAAATGATTAAATTTACTCACTTACATTAGTTACTTTTACCCAGATCTTACTCTTCATGCCAGTACTGTAGATTACAAGGACTAAGATCTGATTCAGACAATGAAGGAGTTGTGTGGGAGGGGGGACATGAAAGGAAGTACCTCACATTCCCCATCTCCCTGCTATTACATGCAGAATTCCTATAGGAATAGCTTCTATCGTGACAACTCTCCCAAGGATTTTGATGTATGTGGATCCCTATGGATAATGGCTGCTGCACACTCACAAAATCATGGTTTTAATGCAAGAAGACACACTCAGAGACCCATGCTCATTTGCTATGGAGACAGGAGAAAGACTGGCTATAGGGAAGAAGTAGGAGCTACCACCTAATTCATCCCCCAGCCAAGTCTTTCTCCACCCCCCTGCAGCCAAAATGGCTACCTCCTAGAGGACAGATAGGACCTAATGTTCTAATCTAGACCACAATGACCATACAAGGAAGAAACTTACCTTTGCACTTGTCCTCTGGATTCTGAACTAAGGGATTCCCAAAGAATCCATCTTTGCACCGGTCACAATAGAAACCAGCTGTATTATAGATGCACTTCAGACATTCTCCTGTCAAGCGGTTGCAGTTCCCAACAGCATTGGGGTCAATGTTGTCACTGCACTGGCAGAGGCGGCAAAGCCTGGCAGGACCACTCTCCCCAAGAGGATCTCCAAAATAGCCATCATCACACAATTCACACCTTTTACCTACAAGGGCAGGGTACATTAAAAAGAAGAATTATATCTAACACTTTTCCTACACAGCTTAACGAAAGTCATGATGAGGGATTTTCATACTTGAAATAAATATTAATTTACATATATAAAGGAAAATATTTATAATTTTAGACCCAAATACTCTAATCAAACATTCTAATCCACACAAACAATGACATGTGCTGGGCGAAGATTATAATACTCAACACTAAAATTATGGAAGCTGAACTTGAATTTATCACTCATCCTAACAGCAAACTCAGGTGCTGAGTACTCACAGAACTGTAGCAAAACGGAGGCACTGAAACAAGAGGGAGTATCGGCATGCTGGGGGAATCCTAAGATTTTCAGAAATACATTTTAAAAAAGAAAAGCTAAGGGGGACAACCCCCCAAACAGTCCAGTTATGTCTACTCATGTTTGGTGGCCAGAGAATGTACAGCGAGACGTGGAAAAGAAAAATGGGAAAGGGGGGGGGAGAGAGTGGAATGCCCTGCTTGAAGAGAATGGCTGGCTGGAACTCTTGGATAGAAACACTTCTTCTAGGATGCAATGCAAAATTTTGTTGCTGGTCCCACTTGTTTATTATACTTGCATATTGTTCTTCCTCCAAGGAGCTCGGAATAGTATTTTAGCCTCCCAACAACTGTGGGAGATAGGTTAGGCTGAGAGAAAAGTGATTCCTTGGGGATATGAAGCTGCATTTTTCATGCTCAAGTCCAATGATCTAACTGCTGTTAGATATCATGATATGGTGCAATTTACTGTGAAGCGGATTAGCCTGTGCTAGCCTTCAGTTCATGTGTCCCCCTACACACACACGCTCTGGTGTGGCCACAAAGAGTTTGAAAGCTTTCACTTCCATTTTTTTGGTACAAACTTTCTGCTGATTTTATTTTCCTTTCTTTTGTTACAAGTGTCTCACAAAAAGAAAACAGCATTAAGTGTCATTCATTCATCAGGAAACATCACAAAGAATTACTGTTAACACAAAACAAAACCATAACATGGAACTTAAGGCATATGCTACAAAGTCTGACATAAAAGCATCAAATCCAAAGTAATAACTGGGTCAGAAATAAGTGACCAATCCAGTCTGGTATCCTACAAAGGTGATAATGCTTTTACAAACGTTTCCAGATTTGCCATGCCTCTGAAGATGGATGATTTGTAAATGTGACCTGCGAAGTATAATCAATAAATGTATGCCAAGCTAGATGAAATGAATCGGAGGAGCCTCCTTGTCCTTGTCTAAGTTTCAGTTCACGTGTGAGTTTTTCCATTACAGCTATATACCAAAGGGAATTAAACCAACGTTCTAGGTAGAGGTTGCAGGCAGTTTTCCAAAATGAGGCAATTACCAATTTCTCCACTATAGCCATATAAACAATCAGTTCTTTGGGTGATAGTTTAGAATGGCCCTCATCCAACATATGTAACAAGCAATTTTCGTGAAAATGACATTTGATCTTGGGATATATGGAACATCTCATTGTAAATCAATAACCGAAAGTGTTTCACTTTTATCACAGTCTCACCATAAATGGAAATAGTTCCCAATCTGCCACTTCCATTTTTGATTAACAAGCTAGTTTCAAACCGTGCATTACAAAACTGGATTGTTTCCCTAAGCCATAGTTAAGATTGAGTACAGTTTAGGGTTTGGTAGAATTTTATTAATCAAAAATGGAAACAGACACTTCCCTATCTCTTCCCTGGCTGCACTGGAGGTGGGGAGCATACATGAGTTTGAGACTTGCACAGGCTCATTCTCACCTCAGTAAGTCATGGTTTATTGTGACAACTAAATGTAGCCACTAACTCTGAATAAAATGCTCACAGAGTTATTAAAACAAGATAACTTGTAAAGAACTGAAAACAGAGTAGGCATTGTTCAGCGATAAAAGCAACGAAGTCCTTCCTGAAGGCTTATAACATAATTAAGATAACATGTGGAGGGGAGGAGGAAGGAAAAACTAAAAAAAAGAGAAAAAGGAAATTGGAAATCTAACATGGGAGGAGATTAAATGTAAGCTAAATGAAGCAAATGGGATTTTAGATCCTTTTTTATTTAAAAAAATATTTTCCTTGATAATTGTCTTACAAGATGAAAATGCAAAAGCAGTATCAGAATGATGTCAAACAAATGGATTCAAATGACATTAAGAAACAGCACTGTGGACAGACTTTAGATGCCCTCTGAAAACAGGAAGGAATTCAAGCTGACCAAACTTATATAGCTGGCAACAAATTCTAAAGAGGCAGTAAAAGAAAAAGAAAAAAAGGACAAAGATGAGAAAGAAGAAGCATGTCATTTGACAAGAGGAAAACCAGAAAACTGGAAAGATCAAGGAGTAAAAAGAGACAGCAGAGCTGAAAAACGAAGCAGCATTTTAAAAGTAAAAAACTTAAACTGAATGGAATAGGGACGGGAAATCAATTGGAGCAAGATGAAGAGCAGAAAGGAACAATCAAATTTGCAATGCATAAAAAAGAAAAGGAGAGTGCAAAATGAGGAGGGGAGAATGAGTTTTAAAGTCATGATTGAGGAGAACCAATCAGCTAAGCATTTGGTAGAGGAGTCTGAGTCAGGATGGAACGGGGACATGCTTAATTTTTTTTTATTTATTTATTAAATTTATATCCCGCCCTTCCTCCAAGTAGGAGCCCAGTTTAATATCTGCATTAGAAGGAATAGTAGACCAGGAGTTTATGTTCTAATGTTTTAGTGCTTGTGCTGAAAGAAAATGCATTTCATATCCATAAGCGGCGGTAATGCACTTGAAGCTCTGCTCACAGCCGGAGTTCAATTCCAACAGAAGGAGGAAGTCAAATCTCCGGTAAAAGGGGTCGAGGTCCACTCAGCCTTCCATCCATCCGTGGTCGGTAAAATGAGTACCCGGCATACGCTGGGGGGTAAAGAAAGGCCGGGGAAGGAACTGGCAAACCCACCCCATATATATGGTCTGCCTTGTAATCGTCGCAAGATATCACCCTAAGAGTCGGAAACGACTCACACTACAAGTGCGGAGACACCTTTACCTTTAGTTAAGAGAAGCACATCTTTAAAAAAGAAGGGGGTCTCCTTCCTCTGCTATCTATTATAATACGAATACTAGCATATTCATCCAATTGGCTTCTCAGACTGCCACAGACACTGCACTGACAAGCTACTGTAATGTTCATCTATCCATTAACTGATAATGTTAGAACTAAAGATTAACAAAAACCTGAACTTCAAAGAATCAGGAATCCAGGTGTGCATCATGACTATTCAGACTGATAAGAAACACAAAGGAACTGCCACCCTTCTCAGCAAATCCAGCACTAAAAAATCCAATGTAACAGTTCTTTTGTGCTTGCTTGCATAACGCTTGCAAGCTCATTCATGGCCCCAGACAATTTATGCAATGATTTGGGAGCTGCCTTCTCCTAAGATGAATTAGCCAATAGTTTGTCTAGGGGCCAGTTCTAAACTGTCCTGCAAGTTACTGAGACAGGAAGTAGAGGCTGCACTCTTCTACTTGCTGTAATGGCTGATGAGGCCAATGACCAAATGGGAAATTCCTGTTTTGTGTTTGTCCGACTTCTGCATACCTATCACCCACAGTTCTTAAAAACAGAGGGATCCCACTGAAACAGGCTAGAAAGTCAATTTCCCCTCTCAACAAATAGTCAAGGGCATTGTACCTAACCTGCTCAAAGAGAAAGGAAATTCCACCAGAAATTCACCACTGCTGTACACTTCATTTTTACAGAAACACTCTCTGACATCAGATTCTAATTTAGAGGGAAGGAATGCAGCACAGTGGTACAGCATCTGCCTTGCACGCAGAAGGTCCCAAGTTCAACCCCAGCATCTCCAGGTAGAGCTGGGAGAGACTCCTGCCTGAAACTCTGGAAAGCCACTGTCAGTCAGTGTAGACAGCACTGAGCTGGACAAACCAATTGTCTGACTTGGCATAAGGCAACTTCCTACGTTCCTATGAACTGGCGCAGGACTGAGGTAGACTACTAGTAACAGCACCAAGTCCAATAATTTGTGTTTAGTGTGCCGGGGTCCCTAGAGGGCCTGGGTAAAGCAGCTGCTCTTTAAGGTGCTGGCCAATACGGTATCACTTTCTCTCTCTTCTTTCCTTCTTCCTAGATCTAGCACAGAAACCTTCATTTTTCCAGCATGGCTGCATTCTGTGGTTACTCACTGTTAACCATGGAAAGGCAGTGCCCCCTCCCTCCCACACACACACTCTAAAGGAGGCTCATTATAAATAAAGTTTGCAAAATTCTGTGCTTGATACTTTAAACTGTGATGAAGAACCTCAGGGCCCAGGGGCTGAATGAAGCCTCACAGGGTCTGCTTATCTGCCCTTGTGACTCTCTCCAACCAAGCCCCTTCCCCAGGGCACAGCCCTCACCAGCCCTGCTCCACGCCCTCGCAAGTGTTTTTGCCTGGCTGGGATGTGTCCTTGAATTAGGGGTGTGCGTTGAAACCTCTGACTTTTGCATGGCTGGAATGTAGCCTTCCATACAAAAAGGAAGAGTCACCTCTAGTGCTCCATCCGCTTTTCCCTCTGATCCCACAGACCACCAGGATATAAGCCCCAGAAAGATATATTAAACAAAAATTGTACACAGTACCATTTAACCATTTCCCCCTACTATGGAGAATAACAGGCCTCTGGCAAGCAGCATTTGTATATGCAGAATGGGAGCTCCATGTAAGGTAGCATACCTGTGGTACCAGCTGGGCAACTGGTGCAGACCACCTCCTTAGTTTTGGGTACTGTGGCACAGCTTGATCCCCCTGGACATGGACATGGCTGGCAATCTGAAGAACTGCCTGTGGTTGCATCTCCATAATAGCCATCACTGCACTTCTCGCAGTGAGGACCTGCCGTGTTGTCCCTGCAGTCACAGGCTCCTGTGTTATGTGGGGGAAAAGAGGGAGGATTATTCCCCAGATCAATGCAGCCAAGTGGGCACCTGTTTTGCAAGAACCTCTCCTGACCCAGCATAATTTGTCCACATATGGTCACATCCAGAAACATTATGGACTTAGGCTTTAGGGTGAGGATGTGGGAGATGGCTAGATTTATATATTTTATGATTTTAATTGTTTTTTCAATGACCGCTTTACATCTTGAGAACAATATTACTATAAGTATATATGAGAAAAAATAAATTAGTAAATGGGGAAATTCGTCTGGCTGCTTGGCTTAAGCCTTTGTAAGGTGCCACAGGCCTCAAATCAGAGACTCTGGGAGCCACACACAGCCACCTTACTCACTGTACTACTGTGGTGGCTGGCCAGAAGAGGGAGCTACTCAGTTGTTCTCTGCTGTGATTAGGTGTTACCAGTACACCTGGACAGAAAACAGTACGGCAAGGACTAGTTCAACAGTTGCCCGGTGGCATGAGGATCCTATGAATATTCAAATTCATGGGAACATTAGAAGAGCCCTGCTAGATCAGGCCAAAGGCCCATTTAGTCCACCATCCTGTCCACAGTAGCCAAGCAGATGCTTATGAGAAGCCTGCAAGCAGGACCCGAATACAATAGTACTCTCCCCACTTGCAATTCCCAGCAACTGATATTCAGAGGCATGCTGCCTACAATGCTGGAACTGGTACACAGCCATCATGACTAGTAGCCGTTAATAGCCTTGTCTTCCATGAATTGGTTCACTCTTTGAAAGCCATTCACTGGTGGCCTTTACTACACCTTGAGGGAGAGAATTTTAGTTTAACTATGTGCTGCGTTGAGTAGTTTCTTCAATCTCAGTTCAACTGCCAATTCAAGGAGATCTCCTGGGTAAGCACCACATTCTGGGCCTAATGGTCAAGCTTAAATGAAATCCACCACAATCTGTACCCGTGCAATGTTTCTTACCAGATTCAGGGTTGCAGGTTTCACTGTGTCCATTGCAGAAACAAGGCACGCATGCACTATAGGGCCCAAGACTAGGGGTCTCCCTCCTGTAGCCCAGGGCACATCGTTCACAGAACTGCCCCAGATATCCTATGGGGCATGTACAGCTCTCCACCCAAGTTGCTGGGACTCCAGGCCCAGGCCGAGCACTCACAATAGTGACATCATCCAAATATCCAGCGCCTGGAAAGAGATGCAATAGGTGTATGCAAATGAATAGCCTTGGGAACACATACACACCCCATACCCCATACATACCCCAGCTTTATGCTAATTATGCTTTTGCTTTAGATGTGTACCAAAGCAAACCATGATTCCCTTATAACCATGATTTACAAATCTACTTCAAACCATAGTTTTTAACTACCAATTCCTGAAGATGTGTGTGCTCTGATGCAAGCCGGGATAACACAAATGATGGGAAATGGAAAGGGAAATTGGTCCAGAGAGGGGAGACGAGAATGTGCATCTCTTAGGCTGGGTCCATATTTGCATGTAAAGGTGTGAACACATATTACATCTATCCTGGGCCTATGTGTGATGTCAAGATACCAAAGTGGGTAAATGCCTTTGCATAGCAGGGCTAACGGCAAACAGGCATGCAGAGATGGCAACTTGCCTAAAATCTTCCTTGTAAAAGCATGGGAGTGGATAAAGGAGGCAGCTTTTACTACCATAAAATTTATTTGTACACACCATTCTTTCTGCTTATATGGCCAGAAAAGAACCCGCAACAGCTCCTGCCAGTTGCTGATGGACTGGTTGATCTGTCAGTCCAGACTAGCTTTTTAATCCATCCACTATAAATGTATATTGCGAGCCCTTCAAGCAAAACCATAATGCTACTCTAACTGGCCTTGCTGCTGATAGCTACACCCTAGCAATTACCTTTAGGAAGGGCTTTGCTTCATACAAAGGGCAATTTTATGGGGCTATGCATCGATGTAAGGATGTTTACATTTTGGATACTCCTCTGATTAGCCATAGCCCTAACTGTCCCTATGTGTTAGCAATGAAAGGAATGTTAATTACACCACTATCTTCCTGCCTGCCCCCCCCCTTTCAGTGAATATATTCGCTGAAGTATACGTAACTTCCCAATGGTCCTCAAAACTCCATACATTTTAGACATATTTAGCATGATGCTTTCTGCATTGTATCAATGTAATATGCTACGGGCAACTTCCATCAGGTGGATCAATGTTTACATAATCCAGCAAGTTCTGTAATTTACATGGGGAAGCAGGGAGGGATTAGTTAAACAGAATGATCCATTAACATCTGCTATGAAATGGACTGCCTTCAAGTCGATCTCGACTTATGGCGACCCTATGAATAGGGTTTTCATGGTAAGGGGTATTCAGAGGGGGTTTACTATTGCCTCCCTCTGGGGCTAGTCCTCCCCAGCTGGCTAGGACCTGCTCAGCTTGCCACAGCTGCACAAGCCAGCCCCTTCCTTGTCTGCAACTGCCAGCTGGGGGCAACTGAGCTCCTTGGGACTATGCAGCTTGCCCACGGCTGCACAGGGGGCAGGGCACATAACCCCTGAGCCACTCACTGAGGGGGTGATACTTAGCTGGCCCTCGACACCCAGGAAACATGAGCAGGGATTTGAACTCACAGACTCTGGACTCCCAGCCAGGCACTCCTCCACACTGTGCTATACCAGCTGTTTAACATCTGCTATACATCAGACTTTAATGGAAATCTAAGCCAAGCTATCCAATTTGGACAACTAAAGCTACATTAAAATAGTATCAAAAATAGGCTAGGTAACCATGTTTTTTTAAACAATCAGGCTCAAATACAAAAGAGAGGAACTGATAAGCATGACTTTAATAAGCCCTTCATAATTTCTGGAACTTGCGTATAGAGAGCATGCAATTCCAGCTCAAAGACACTGAGCTGCAAACCAGGAAGTTCCCAATTCAAATCCTATCCTTAGGCAAGCTAATATTCTTTCAGCCTCAGCCCGACATCCTAGATCTGCAACATGGAGAAAATATTACTGACCTACTTTACATAGATGTTATAAGGATTATTGAGAAAATCCATGGGAAACTCTATAAGCACACTTGTTGTGCCTTCAAGGCGATTATGACTTATGGCGACCCTATGAATCAGCGATCTCCAAGAGCATCTGTCATGAACCACCCTGTTCAGATCATGTACGTTCAGGTCTGTGGCTTCCTTTGTGAAAGCAATCCATCTCTTGTTTGGTCTTTAATTAGTTAAATTTATTGGGGGTGGGGGGCCTGCCTGATCGGCGGACAGGGGGGAGGACATGTGCAGAGTGGAGGGGGATGTTGTGGGAGGAGTGGGGAGCCACGACATTAAACGGCTGGGCGGCAGATCCTGGAGGGGTGGTGGCAGGCCACGCCAACTTAGGGGAACTAGGGGTAGATGCCTTATACCCATCCCTTGTTCCGGACCTGTCCACAACCAGAAGATAACTGGGGGATGCAGGACTCCACCCAATCTTCGACTGCTGTTATGTAACGCCAGGTCTGCGGTGCAGAAGACTTCTCTCATCCACGATATGATCTTGGATGAGGACGCAGACCTGGTATGTATTACGGAGACCTGGCTGGACGAGGCCTCAGCTCCCATACTTGAGGCCATGTGTCCATCTGGTTTCCGATACGCACAGCAGCCGAGGACTCGTAGGCAGGGAGGGGGTGTGGCAGTTATATATCAAGGGTCTTTGGTTTTCACCAGACCCCCCCTCCACGAGACCAAGTTTATCGATGGCATGTACTGGAGGTTGGGCTCAAAGGGCAGTTTAGGGATTCTACTTGGGTACCGCCCACCCCGCTGCACAGCAGACTCCCTGGCCGAGGTGTTCGAGATGGTCTCGGCTGTGCGATTGCTCTCCCCCAACCTAGTGGTTTTGGGGGACTTCAACGTGCATGCTGAGGCCATTCTCACGGGAGCCCCTCGGGATTTCATTGAAACCATGACTTCTTGGGAACTGCACCTTAGTAATATAGGGCCCACTCATGTAGCCGGTCATGCTCTTGACCTTGTGTTTGTCTCAGCTGGGAAGGGAAGTGCTCTGAAAATGGGGGTTGTTTCTTCTAACCCCGTGTCATGGTCAGATCACTATCTGGTGAATATAGACCTCTCAATGCTGCACACCCTCCACAGGGGTCAAGGACCCATTAGGATGGTCCGCCCCAGACGCCTAAGGGAATCCAAAGGATTCCTGGATGCGCTGGGGGATTTGGAGCTGACTGAAGGACACCCGGTCGAAACCCTGGTGGGGGAATGGAATAGGGAGATCGCTGGGGCGGTAGACCGGGTGGCTCCGAAACGTCCTCTCCCCCTGAATAGAACTCAGACAGTACCCTGGTACACACCACGGTTGCGGGGTCTGAGACAGGAGGTGAGACGACTAGAGCACCGGTGGCGGAAATCTCGCACTGAAGACGATCGGACACTGGTTAGAGCAGCAATAGCAGCCTACCAGGGGGCAACAAAGGCAACGAAGAGGCAATTCTTTGCTGCCTCTATTGCGTCGGCAGAGTGTTGTCCCAGGAGGTTGTTCCAAGTGGTCCGAAGCCTGGTCGGTCCAGTTGCTCAGGAACCCATGGAGCATTCTAAAGCCTCCTGTGACACATTTGCTAAACACTTTGCCGATAAAATCGAGCGCCTGAAGAGCATGATTCCGCACGCCGTGGATACAGGAGGTGGGCCAGAGTCGGCCAGTTGCACTCCGGTCCGTTGGGATCGGTTTCAGCCTCTCCTCGCTGAGGAAGTGGACAAGGTGCTCTGTACTGTGAAGCCAACCACCTGTCTGCTGGATCCTTGCCCTTCGTGGCTCATCATGAGCTGCAAAGAAAGACTGGGCGAAGGGATCAAGGCAGTGGTAAATGCATCCTTGAAAGAGGGTGCAATGCCATCAGCCCTCAAGGAGGCAGTGATTAAGCCCATCTTGAAAAAGCCCTCCTTGGATCCCCAAGAGCTGAATAACTTTCGCCCAGTCTCCAACTTACCATTCTTGGGCAAGGTGATAGAGCGAGTGGTGGCCAAGCAACTACAGACACACTTGGATGAAGCAGATTATTTAGATCCTTTCCAATCGGGCTTCAGGACTGGACATGGAACTGGAACAGCCTTGGTCGCCCTGGTAGATGATATGAGGAGGGCGTTGGATAGGGGTGAATATACCTTCCTCGTCCTCCTGGATCTCTCAGCGGCTTTTGATACCGTTGACCACAGTGTCTTGTTAAATCGCCTTGAGGGATTGGGAATAGGGGGCACTGTTTTACAGTGGTTCCATTCCTATTTCTCAGGCAGGTACCAACGGGTGGCATTGGGGGATGAGGTTTCAGACCCTTGGCCTCGGAACTGTGGAGTACCACAGGGTTCTATCCTCTCCCCCATGCTATTCAACATCTATGTGAAGCCGCTGGGAGCCATCATCAGGACTTTTGGGCTGCAGTGTCACCAATATGCGGATGACACTCAGCTCTATCTCTCATTTAAATCTTCACCAGAGTTGGCTGTGAAGACCATGTCCAAGTGCCTGGAGTCCGTAAGTGGATGGATGGGCGAAAATAGGCTGAAGCTGAACCCCGACAAGACCGAGGTGTTGCTCGTGGGTGACAAGAGAAGGTTGGGAGACATCGACTTGGTACTTAATGGGGTGAGTTTACCCCTAAAGGACCAGGTCCACAGCCTAGGGGTCATTCTTGACTCCCAGCTGTCCATGGAGGCTCAGGTTTCGGCGGTGAGCCGGGCAGCTTGGTATCAATTACATCTGATACAAAGGCTGCGACCCTACCTTCCTGTACATCTGCTCCCACGAGTGATACATGCCCTGGTCTCCTCTCGCTTAGACTATTGTAATGCGCTCTATGTGGGGTTACCCTTGAAAACGGTCCGGAAATTGCAACTGGTACAGAATGCGGCAGCACGCTTGATTAAGCATAGCCGCCGCCGGGATCACATCACTCCGGTGTTGATAGATCTACACAGGTTACCAGTGGTTTACCGGGCCCAATTCAAGGTGTTGGTGTTGACCTTTAAAACCCTATACGGTTTCGGCCCAGTTTATCTGAAGGACCGCCTCCAGCATCACCAATTAGGCCGCCTTACAAGATCAGCCACACAGGACCTCCTCTCGGTCCCACCAGTCAAAACAGCTAGGATGGTGCGGACCAGAGAGAGAGCGTTCTCAGTTGTGGCCCCCACCCTCTGGAATTCTCTCCCTTACGATCTCCGACATGCCTCCTCCCTGATGAGTTTCCGCCAAGCTTTAAAGACCTGGCTATTCAGGCAGGCCTATAAGAACGTTGGGGTGGGTTAGTTTTTTTTTCTCTTTTTCTTGATGTTTTAATTACTGTTTTGATGTTAGATTAATTTGATGAATGTGTTGATTGTATATTGTATATTGTATATTCTATTCTATGTAAGTCGCCTAGAGTGTCCGTTAAGTCGGACAGATAGGCGACTAACAAGTAAAATTTTATTATTATTATTATTATTATTATTATTATTATTATTCCTCTTTTTCTACTCCCTTCTGTTTTTCCCAGCATTACTGTCTTTTCTAGTGAATCATGTCTTCTCATTATGTGTCTAAAGTATGGTAACCTCAGTTTCATCATCTTAGCTTCTAATGATAGTTCTGGTTTAATTTGTTCTAACACCCAATTATTTGTCTTAATATAAAATGCTAATTATTTATCATCCATCTACTACACTTTGCTGCAATGGGTTCCACAATTCTTTTATATATCAGCTGAGTGTCCCTCAAAGAATGAGTTCAAGGCCCTACTAGTTTGAGAATCAGACGCATACACAATGCAATTTTAATTCTTATTTCTGAATCACAACTTACAGACGTCAGCTGTTTAAGTGTTTGCTGCATTTCCCCCTATTATCCAGAATTCAGGGAAAAGGAACATCTGATATCACATTTTTTAAAGAAATGCATCAGATCAATCAATCTTAATGTGCATATGTTTGTATAGCAGCTTAAAAATTACGAGCGCAGATCTTTTTTTTTAAGTGTCAAAACAGAAAGGGAGTGCAAGAGGTAGGTGGGCAGGGAGAAAACATGCACTTTATGTAGAGGCAATCTGTTTGCCATGCATGAAACAGACATTCAGCAGGGAGCTATGGCTAAATCATAGCTCCTGGATGAGTGCAATACAAGAGTTTGCAAAAAACGTTTGACATACTCACACATTGCATATCTGAAAACCTAATTTGGGAATCTACCATGGTGAGGTTATAGAATTTTTTTGTCCCTTTAGGGTACATAGAAAGTTGAAGGCAGCCTCCTTTTTTCTTTGGTCTTGGCAGATGGTTTTGAAACCAAAGACCCAGGAACAGTTACGGACAGAGCCTCACTTCACCGACTAGACTCTATCACGCGTGTTTCAGAAACATGGTGAACATTGGCATTTACTGGTAATTCTTTAGATTTTAAAATACCCAGCCAAAAATACAATATGCTTGTATTACAAGTACTCATTTGGCTCTGAGAATTATTGCAAAATGTTAAAATGTCCTAACATTTTCCTCTGGCCTTTTCAAACCTTAAGGATTACTGGAAAATGTCAACACTACTGCCATATCTTCAATGCTTACTGTCATCCAGCATTAGTTGAATAACCTATTCTAGGCATCAGGAACCTGTGGCCCTCCAGATGCTATTGGACTCCAACTCCCATCAGCTACAGCAAGCATGGCTAGCAGTCAAGGCTAGTAGTTGTAGTCCAACAACATCTGAAAGGCTCAAGGTTCTTCATCCCTGGCCTATTCCTCTCCTTACTGGCATAAAGAAACGAAGGTGCCTGACACCTATTCAGTCTGATCATTCAACTATTATGCCAACTTACTCCTCTCACTGTAGGTCCCACGAATCTTGATAGCTGTTAAGTTGTTGAGCAGCTTCTGGAACTCAAATGGGGTAAGAGAAGGCCTCCACGGGTAATCTGTGGCTTCGTGAAGCCTAACAGAGAAGAAGCATACTTCACTTTTAAAGCTCTAAAGAATTCATTTGTGTGATTCATCACTCTACAGAACTCAAGAAACTGTGTGATGTTACTGCATGGGGCATTTTCCTCTGTCAGGGCTGTATAAGAAGGGTTATCTGTGCTTACCTGTTTCTTCCTCTCCCTCCTGCCAGGCCAACAGGTTCGGGAGCAACTTCCCAATTGCTGTCCCCAATCTTGTGTTGAAATCCCAACAGTCCTTCACTGGGAGGGGGGGTTGCACTGCCTAGTCATAAACTTATGGCCATGCTTGCCAAAACCATCCCAATCCAAAAGTGCCAAGCAGCCTACTATCCCTCCATCATCCAACTCCTCTAACAGCCACTGCTAAGTTCTAACAAACATGGACTTTAACATCTAGTAGCCTGTGACTGCACAGCAAAATGTCAAGCCTGTAGTTGAATGAGACATGCAAGACAGGCCTACTTTGCATGCTTTGTTCTGATTGTACTTTTAATATTTCAGTGGTGGTGAAGAGAAATAAGTGTGGCAGCATGTTAGAGCTAGGGACTACATGCATCCATAGAACAAGACAAGAGTCTATCCACATTGAGAACTTGAGCCGGAGAAAGTGATCTGAAGGTACAAGGGACAGGTTTTGTTGAAGCTAGGTTTGACCATATAAGCTGTCTGGAAAGCCATACGTAAACAGCTTTGAGCTATTCAGAGGAAGAACAGGATATAGGCATAATCAAATTAAATCATTAACTATCATGCTTCCTAATCTAATGCCACTGCTCTCAATCCTTTAAATTTTACAGCCAGGTTTTTTTTTTTAAGAGTACGGCTTGCATCAGCCTCTTATTAATAACCATTTGGGCTAGAAGTCTCAGTCCATTTAAGGCTGAAAATATAAATATAAGTCCTAAAACAAAATTTAGGCATGATCCCACTGATGTTAAGCACATATGGGCATATTGGTTAAAATAGGAAAAAGTCAGGTACATGCCTGAATCTCCCCCATTAAAATGAATGGGACTTCAACAGGACCCAACCCAGGCTGAATCACTCCCTTCTTCTTTTTTCAGGTCACAGAGCTTAGCATTTTCTTGCTCAAAACTGTAGATCTCTTACTTATGTTTACATCTTGCTAGGGCTGCAAATATTCAACAGTTAATTGGTTAGAATAATTGATTAAAAGCCTACAGCACAATTTAAAATGTACCCCCAGTTGAGTTGACAGCAGATATTCTTAAAGTTGCATTACTTTCAGTACAAATTGTTTACAAAAACCATTGGTGGCTGAAGGTTCAAGGAAAAACATCTCTTAATATGCAATATTCTACCTTCCCTCATGTTAGAACTGCCAAGTAACACTGGAACAACAAGCATGCATTCTAGAAATGAGACGTGCGTGGGCAATAATTATGAGCTACTTTCAATCTTGAAAAAGCACAATCTCCCTGCTCTCAAGCAGATGCTTTTCTTTCATTTTCTTTCATTTCTGATTTGAGCTAAGGGGGTATTCACCCATATCTAGCCATGGCTAGAATTTTAATCTCAAAGAACCATCTTAGAGCAACATTTTATGCTTTATCAAATTCTGGTTGAAGCAGTTTCCTTCACCTTCAATCAACCTTGAACTTCTCCAGATTAGAAAAACATACATACACACTCCCTCACCTGAAGGCATATTTCAGGGTGTTCTCGCTGGGATAGGAGTTGCCCTGAGCAATCAGAGGTACGGATACTCTCAGACCAGCGCCTTCAAGGACCATGTCCTCTGCAGAAAGGCGTGTGTCCCGCCTATCGACCCGAAAAGAGAATGTCAGGTTTTGGCCGTAACTCAGGATTTGATTTCCAAGGAATTTGTCTGAAAGGAAAGCAACAAAATCCACATCCAAGCAACGGCAAAGGCAAAGAGTTTAACTGCAAAAATTGCCATACTACCCAATAGCTATGCCACTCTCGTTATATACCTGGTGCAATGAAATAGATGGGGAAAGGTGTGTCTGAGATGACAGATATTTCTTGAGTCTCAGCAATCCACTGAACTGAAATTTCAGAGCCATCCCGCTGTTCTGCATGCCAGTCTTCCTCTCCTGACAGCCACAGGAAGAAACACATGTCATGTTAAGGGTTAAGGAGCCATACTCAATGCAGAGTTAAGAAAACACTACATGCATTTTTATAAACGTGAATATTAGCTTGCTTTGCAAAGTCTGAGAGCCTGTGTGGTGTAGTGGTTAAGGTGTTGGACTACGACCTGGGAGACCAGGGTTCGAATCCCCACATAGCCATGAAGCTCACTGGGTGACCTTGGGCCAGTCACTGCCTCTTAGCCTCAGAGGAAGGCAATGGTAAACCACCTCTGAAACCACTTACCATGAAAACCCTATTCATAGGGTCGCCATAAGTCAGAATCGACTTGAAGGCAGTCCATTTCCATTTTGTAAAGTCTATGAAACTGGAGACAATTTCAACAGCTGCTTGGTTTATTGTGGTAAGAATATTACGGCCCACACCATTTTGTGTCCAAACCCAGCTTCAGGGCAGCAAAAAGGCCGGGCAGTGGAGGCTGGAGGTTCCAATGTCAGTGGAGCAGTGAATCCACTCAGACTAAATCCCAGAGCGGATTCACTGCCCCACTGACATCAGAGCCACCAGCCTCCACTGGGGCCAGACTCGATATGATAGCAGCAGCTGTCTCTCTTTATGCATGTAATTGCCCTGTCGATGTATACGGCAGAAGTAGAAGGACTAATTTTAACCATGATAAAAGGATGAGGAGAAGTGAACCCTCCCCTTTCACCACCTTCACTATCATGCTCTTTTGCTTCAGACACTTCTCCACAGCCTGGCTTGCTTCCAGTAACCACAGCTGGACTAGGGAAAAAAGTGCTTGAAGTGACAGAGCATGGGGAGGCAAGATGGAAGAGGAATCAGGTCCCAATATGCCCATGCTCTTTTTGAACTTGCTCTTTTATACTTGAACAAGGCAGACAAATGAAGAAATATGGCTGCCCTGGAAAGACTCAACTGGTCCAATGTTATTTTATTTCTGTCAAGAGATGATGTTACTTTTTGCTGACTACTCACAGTCAAAGAGCTGCCTCTGAAAAAGTGTTTTGGGCCACAGCATTTTTCATCCTATACCTTAGCACTTGGGGAGGTCCTCCTCTCTTGCTCTCTCTACCCATTGCTGCTGCTGTCCATATATTGTAATTCTTATATAAAGTCAACGCCATAACTTCTCCCTAGAGAAGTTTCTCATAGAAATACTATTCTTAACTTCCCAACATCTGTGTAACGTGAGATATGTACTATTTATTTTCAGTATTATTCTCCCCTTTCCACCCTGTAAGGTCTTCCAAGCTGGTTCATAATTTATTCATATAGACACAGACCCAATGTAAAATACAACAAAAACAGCCAGATTGGCGGGAACTAGAGAGAGGGCATTCTCAGTGGCGGCCCCCACCCTTTGGAACTCCCTCCCACAAGATCTCCGGCACGCCTCTTCCCTAAAAGTATTCCGTAAAGCCTTAAAGACCTGGCTCTTTCAACAGGCCTTTGGGATTTCCGGGGAGGGTTAACTTTTATGACTGAATTGCCTCTTACCCTGTATTAGTATTGTTATCATCGCTGTACTGTTTTATCTTGTATTATTGTATTTTATCGTATTGTATTTTAACTGTTCACATGTACGTCGCCTAAAGTGGCCACCGGCCAGATAGGCGACACATACATTAAATGTATTGTTATTATTTATTATACAACTGGAGCAGTAGCCTCCAGACAACATGAAATGCTACATAGAGCATATACAAACAAGACATACATTACATCCATTCAAAACTCATTCTGAGATTATTTCAGCTATTATCTTTATTTCTAAACTTTAAAAAAGGGGGCTGCTCTTCTAGCAATATACTCATTCTCTTCCTTTATATTCTAAAATGACACTTGTTGGTATACCAAGGAAGTGCTTTAAAAGTGGGAGGATCAAATCCTTCCTAATTCCATGATAATATTTTGCAATAAAACACGATGTACAGATTCCTAACAGCTCTTGTCACAAAGGCAAACTCTTTCTTCCAATCGAGTCATAGCTTATTGGATTGAGATCATAATGTCTGACTTGGAACTATATTATTTTGTAACGGAGAACGCTATATATAGAAAACTCCGAGCACACAAACAAGTAGCGACAGTTAAGCAACATTACGGTTAACTTCTGTGTTCTCAGGAGCCAGTATGGTCTCCAAATTATCCAACCCCCTCATGGATTTTGTCAGCTCTATTATAATGCTGCCAATAAAATTGTAGGTGATGCCAAGCGGTATGGAGAACATGTGACTGGATGGTGTGACATCATTTATTACAGTGAGGAAGATCTGAGAAACAAATGCATTTCCTTAAAGATCCCCTCAGGAGATAAATTGACAGTGATCCTTCACCTTCGTAGGAACTGCATGAGAGGGGCAATATAAAGGACCACACATTCACCAAGGTTCACTGCTTCTATTCCTTACAAACTACAGATCTATGCTTTCACTGATTAAAATCTGTCAGGGTCACAGGGAGTCAAATAAAGTTATGAGGACGGATCTGGCCCATAGGCCAGCCAAACTTGAGTTAAGACATTTAGAAATCTATGTTGGAACTTGGAAGTTGCAAAATTCAATTAATTTTATAATGGCCATTTCTGAAAAGCACAACTCATTAAGATGTATATTTACATGGTTTATATTCCCAGTAGCAAACTAAATTTCCTGGAAGTTAAGCACTGCCAGACTAATTTGCTACATAGTCTAATGTTCTCTTATTGCCATCTTAACATTTTATAATTTATCTTATATTGACTGATATTGCTGGAATACAAAGCATGTTACACTGCAGTGCATTTGGAATCAGGCAGCGTTTCTGCATTGAGAAGAAAAAACCATTTAAAAACTTTTATGGTTTGCATGGTATAGGAGAGATCTTGTTCAAGTTAGATGGAAACTTGTACCTACCAATCTGGAAGCTGGAGGTAATTCTGTAGATACTGTATCCAATGGCATTGGTACAGACAGAGGAGTGCCCAAAACAAAAGCAGGGAGTACATCCCTTAGGGTTGGTGGGATGCAGGTTAAAAAAGCCAGGTTTGCACCTAAAAGCAAAATAAAACAACATTTGCAATCCATCGCCTACATTTATTTTCTGCCTCTGCAATTTCAAGGAGGAAGGGCTGTCGCTCAGTGGGAGAGCATCTGCCTTCTACGCAGAAGGTTCCAAGTTCAATCCCCAGAATCTCCCAGAAGGACTGGGAATGTTCCCTGCCTTAAACCCTCAGAGAGCCGCTGCCAGTCAGAGTAGATAATACTGAGCAAGATGGACCGATGGTCTGACTCCGTATAGGACAGCTTCCTATGTTCACATCTTTAAGAGCCTCATTTAATTGGGCCACAGAGCGACACCCACAATACATCATACAACCATGATAGACCTGTGTGCCAGAGCTTCATACTAAATCCAAGTATTGCTTACATTCCTGTAAAATAACAGTCCGCATCCTGAAAAAGTGCTGCTAGAAGTTGTCTTTCTTGTAGTAGAGAAATGCTGACCTTTCACCAGGAAAAGCTGGATTCAAATCCCTACTTAGAACCACTCTATGTTATACTGGAATTGATTTTGCCATCTATGTTCTGCTGGACAGCTGTGTCCCAACCTTTGCACAAATTATTGTTTCCCAGAATTTGAGTCCAAAGTACTCTAGTGAGAAAGTTTCAGCTCAGTCCCAGCCCAGATGCCAATTTACCACTCCATCTACTGTTTGTGATGGGCCAAAAAGTGACGGGTTGCTCTCAGCCATCAAACTGGCCTTGAGTAAGTCATCATCTCTGAAGCTTCATCTACATCACAGAATTCTTGTAAGGATAAAAAGGGATCATTCCTACATACACTTAGAGCTGTCCCTAGGCACCGGGAAGCGGGGCAGTTGCCCCAGGCCCTGTGCTTTGGGGGGGGCCACACTTGGCGATCTGCATATAAAAGCAGCAGCCGCGTCCTCCTCACGGCCGCAGTAGCAAGCGGAGGGTAGCGTAGAAATGAGCCAGGAGGAAGAGGTGCAGCAGCGGTCTTCTGACGGCCGCGGTAGCGAGCCAGGAAGGAGAAAACCTCGCAGCGAGAAACGCTAAGCGAGTCTACAACAAAGGCTGCAAAAAAGGGAGCCGCAGCCAAAAAATACAAAGCCACCGCCGCCAACGAAGGCTGCAAAAAAGGGAGCCGCAGCCGCAAGCTCCTAGCAGCCGAAATACAAAGCCTCCGCCGCTGCCGGGAGGAAAGGGTATATATAGAGAGAAAGAATGTGTGGGGGGCAACTATGCTTTTGCCCTGGGCCCCACACATACTAAGGGAGGTCCTGCATACACTTCTCTGAGTTCTACAAAACATGATAAATTGGCCAACTTCCGCATTCAAAATCTGCTGACATAGTACATGAGCACATTACCTCTCACAATTGAACCCTTCAGCATTGTCTTTGCAGGTGCAACGTCCCGTTTCCATATTGCACTCGTCTCTGCTGCCAGCAGGATTGCAAGAACACCGCCTGAAAGAGAAACATCAGAACAATGGGAAGAATACAGGACCCAAGCTTTGAGATAATGCTTCAGGGATGGGAAAGCTGTGGCCCCCTAGATGTTGTTGGACTGCAACTTCATCACCCTAGCCAGCATGGCCAGTGGTCAGGAATGATGTGAGCTGTAGTCCAGCAACATCTGGAGGACCACTGGAGGAGGTACCCCATCCTGCTATTCTTGATCAAGGCAACAGCCTTCATCTTTATCTTAAATCAACACTAGGGGGGAACCTCCAGCCTGCAGGCCAATCTTGGGTCCAATTTGGCCCGTGAGGCCATTTTCCCCAAACCATGCTCACCTGTCAATCAGCTAGTGGATGGGCGGATTCAATTCTGCTCATTTTGGCTACAATGCCTATTCCCAGTTGGGAACAGGCACATGCCACCAAAACAAACAGCCTCATTCCCCCCCCCCCGGCATTGCATGTGAGAGAGCCTTCCTCGAGTAGCCAATGCCTGCAAGCAGCAGATTTCTTTCTTGCTCCCCATCAGCTGATGAGAGGAGAAAGAAACCTGCTTTCCGCAGGCATCAGCTGTGAGAGGAACTTTTCCCTCATGCGGCCAATGTCTGCAGAATGCAGACTTCTTCCTCTCCACCCCCAAAATAAAACAGCTGATGGGGAGGGGATAAAGAAGGCTTTGCCAGCCCTATGCTCATCACTGTAACCCACCTGTCAATCAAGTGACATCATAATAGCATGATGTGATTAATAGGTGGGTTGTCCTGCCCACCTGTCAAAGTTTATTTTATTTATCATTTGACTTATATCCCGCCCTTCCACCCAGCAGGAGCCCAAGGCGGCCCATAGGTTGGGGCCAGATAAAGATCTGGATCCCAGAGCCAAAAAGATCCCCACCCCTGATCAATAGGATCAATTAACTTTTACCTGCAACCAGCCTCTGTGAGAGAGTGGAAGCCAGGCTGGCACCTATCACATTTGTCACCCATCACACCAGGTTTACAACTGCACCGTCCATAGTTGTCACACTGAGTGCTGAGGGAGCCTGTGAGAACAAAATGAGATTAAGGTATGATTAAAAAATAGGTAACACAAAGCCCACCCTAATGTTCTTCAAACTATGCCCTGGAGAGGGAGGACAAGGATCTAGAATAGGCAGAGATGATCACAGTAGTACATTATTTCTGTAGCCACCCTCAAGGACTACAGCCAGTCTTTCTCAACTAGTGGGCCACCAGATGTTGTTGGACCACAACTCCCATCAGCCTCAGCCAGCATTGCCAATGGTCAGGAAAGATGGGAATTGTGGTCCGACAACATCTGGTGGCCCACTAGGTGGGAAAGGCTGGACTAGACCAAGGTTATTTAGATTAGCTTATCTGAAGTAAAATATGCAACAATGTATTAACAAGTCTTAATATTTCCAATTTATGCACTCAAACGTCAGGCCATCTTCTACATCAAAGCTGCAGTCATTCAATATTTTGACATTTATATTGTGCTTTTGAGAAGTCAAGAATGTCACAGACATTAAATGAATAGCAGTGCTATCTTTTGGGCACTGGTTTCTACTTGTCTGCTCTTCATTTTACTGCCAATATTATCTAATTATAATTCTGGATCCCTAGGTCATGCCCCTCCTTTACCCCTTTCCTGAGTCTGTTTTGCACAGACACGCACGCTATTTCACTTTCCTTAGTTCACCCACCACCACCACACTGCCTTCCATTCGGCATCACAGCTAAGAAAACCTAACTGCACTTGGGAAACAGGAGTGTTAATGGTGCTACATTCAGTGGTCTGCCTGCTATGTATGAACATAAGAAGAGCCGTGCTGGATCAGGCCAATTCCCCATCTAGTCTAGCATCCTGTTCTTACACTGGCCAACCAAATAGCAATGGGAAGCCTGCAAGCAGGATCTGAGTGCAACAGCACTCTCACTTCCCATGGTTTCCAGCAACTGGTATTCAGAATGCTGCCTCCAACCACGGAGAGTATAGCTATAGTTGCAGGAGTTTAAAAAGCAGTTTATGATTTGGTGGCAAGAGGCCAGTTCTTGGAAGCAGCAGATAAAAGCTCCAATTTGCTCTCTTTTGCTTAAGTGAGTTATAACTTGTGCTTAGTCTACATAATTTCATTTTCATTTATTTAAAAGCAGTTTGATCTCTCTCTCTAGGCTCAAGCTGCCGAATGTTCAGCTTCTTTGGAGGAGAAACAGCAAAGCCACAGAATCCTAACATTCTATTAAATGCATAAAGCAACAGTCTAGTTCTCACTGAGGTGGCAACTTGAGTTTGGACCGCACCACTTCAGATGGGGGTTCAATGTCCTTCCATATATTCAGATTTCACAAATAAAGGAAACTAGATGACAGGGAGAAGGATTCTAGCTTAGCCTTTTCAGTTATGTGGTAGTTTTCTATATGCAGGGACTGTTTGTATGGAGGTGCATTTTATTGTATGAGCTCCCCCCTGTGGTCTGAAGTGGTACGGTGTACACCCAGATTTACTAGGGAAGATACCACCAGATTACAACACCAGATTCAACAATCCCAAAAAACTTCACTGGACCTAGCACTACCCTTCCTCCAAAGGACTAGGACAGACGTTAACTGTCAGAACTCCCCTGAGAGGTCATCCCATAACCTTAGAATATTGGTTCTAAGAGCCCTACTCCTCACCCTACCCATATTAACTGCTTGTATTGAAGGAACACTGAGCACAATGCTGTATTTCAATTTTAATAGGCTTTGGAGTTTCATAAAGCAATAGGCACTCTCTAAAATAATGCAGGTCTTATTAAAGCACTTGACAGCAAAGAGCTTCCCTGGAGGGCCACTTTGATAACTGAATGAAGCATGGTGGGCTTACCCCACACCTTCAAGAGCCCTACCAGTAAGTTCATGTTTAGCCTTGAGAAGAGAAGACTGAGGGTAGAGACGATACCACCACTCTTCAAGTATGTGAAAGGTTGTCACACAGAGGAGGGCCAGGATCTCTTCTCAGCTGTCCCAGAGAGCAGGACATGGAATAATTGTCCCAAGTTGCAGAAAGCCAGATTTTCACTAAACATCAGGAAAAACTTCCTAACTGTTAGAGTGGTATGACAACGCAACCAATTACCTATAGAGGTGGTGGCCTCTCCAACACTAGAGGCATTCAAGAGGCTGCTGGACAGCCACCTGTCAGGTATGCTTTAATTTGGATTACGGCATTGAGCAAGGGGTTGAACTTGAAGGCCTTATAGGCTCCTTCCAACTCTATGATTCTATGAATTTTCCATTTCTGGGGACCAGAAAGCACAGGAAGTGGGCTAGATATGGCCTAGGCAGCTCCTTTTGCTAGCTTCTGCTTCAAAGGCTTTGAAAGGCAACAACTGCTGAATTGGGCACCGAAGTTAAAAGCACACTGACCCCTTACAAAATTAGGATGCATTCACATCATTTAGTTTGCTTTTTAATGTGTCAGCAGTTTAACAAGATGATGAGTACATTAAAAAGAGGTCACTTCATCTTCAGGCTAGAAAAAGAATGACACAACAAAATCTATTAAGAGGATTAAAACAAAACAGAATAATTTAGCACCGAAGAGCTCACAAAAGCCTTTACCATATACAGCCAACATTCTTCTGTCTAGCCTATAATTAAATAGGAACAATTACTCAGGCAAAAATACCAACTTAAATCAACATAAGCACACTTTAAATATACACTGGCTGCCTGTGTGTGTCATGGAATATATCACAAGGTTTTAATGTTCCTTATCAAGCCTTCTAAATTTGCCCTTGACTGAACAATCACTCTCTATTGTTGCAACTCTACCTGACATTCATACTTCATACAAAGGCAAAATAAGAATCCTATCACAACCCTGTCCTGACAGAGAAATACATCGTCACAGCTTAGAACAGTGTCTGAGGTTGGACGCCTCAACTATTGTATTCTGTATAGGTATTATTGAGCATAGACAGAGATATGTGAATTTGGGTAGCCACAAGCATGCAGTTTGTTTTATTGTTTGAAACACACACACACACATACACAATTATACTAATGCCCAAGTACGAAACTCTGTTTATAGGTCATGCGGTCAACACGTCTTTGCAGGAGGGAGTGGTCCCAGCTGCCCTGAAAGAGGTGGTGATCTGGACCCATTGGTTTGTAACAACTACCACCTGGTCACAAATACCCCCTTTTTAGGGAAGGTGACTGAGAGGGTTGTGGCACAGCAATTGCAAGTACTCTTGGATGAAACAGATTATCTCGACCCATTCCAATCTGGGTTCAAGTCTGGTTATGGGACTGAATGAGTCTTGGTCACCCTTATGAATGACCTATATCGGGAGAAGGACAGGAGGAGTGTGACCCTGTTATTCTTGCTTGATCTCTCAGTGGCTTTTGATACCATTGACAAGGGCATTCTTCTGAGCTGCCTTGGTGAGATGGGTATCAGAGGCACTGTTTTACAGTGGTTCCAATCCTATCTCCAGGGTCATTTTCAGAGAATAGCATTGAGTGATTGTCTTTTGGCCCCCTGGCAGTTGTGCTGTGGGGTACCATCTTGTCCCCAATGCTGTTTAACATCTATATGAAGCCCTTGGGAGTGGACATCAGGAGATTTAGGGTGAGGTGTCAGCAGTATGCTGATGATACCCAGCTCTATTTCTCTGTAACATCTGAATCGAGAGAGGCCGTGCAAGCCCTGGACCAGTGCTTTGACTTAGTGGTGGGCTAGATGAAGGCCAATAAACTGAGTCTGAATCCTTGCAAGATGGAGGTGCTGTGGGTTGGTCGTTCCCAAGTTCAGATAATAGGTCAGTTGCCTGCTTTGGATGGGGTAATACTCCCTCTGAAAGAGCAGGTTTGTAGTCTGGGGGTGCTCCTAGATCCATCTTTGTTGCTAGAGGCCCAGGTGACCTCAGTGGCTAGGAGTGCCTTTTACCAACTTCAGCTGGTAAGACAGCTGCAGCCGTTTCCCATCCATTATGACCATGGCCATTTTGCTAGTTCTTTTTAAAATATATAAAGATGACTTCGGGCTTGCAGCACACATTTTATGATTTTAGTTGTTAGATTTTAACAAACCCACAATGGGTACCTGCTAAAATTGTAAGCATGCTAAGAACTCCCTCCACTCGGACATGTTACTGAAAAACACAAAAGATTAGGCATCTCTGCCACTCACCAACAGGGTTGCAGTTACATGGCAGACACGCTTCCTCACTTCCAAGACGATAGAAGTTGTCCCGACATCTCTCACAGTTTGGCCCAGCGGTATTGCCAAAGCAGCCTGTGCAGTGGCCACCATGGCCTGTGGAACGGTAGAGTTCAGGATCAAAGGAACACTCCTGTGATCGTCCATTGCAGTTACAGGCTGTAAGTAAGGATCAAATATATCTTTGTATAAGAGACTATTAGAGTACATTCCCCTTAAATCCTTTTCCATCTGCCGAATCTCCATGCAACAATTCCAGAAGCAAATGCTACTAAGACTATAACACTGCAATACAAAATGCTCAGTCCAAAACCTGCAGATTAATATTTAAAAAATGGCTCAGAAATGAAAAATGTTAAAGAAAGAGGACTGAAAATTGAGCAACGGAGTAGGAGTTCGCAATTTCAGGTAAGATTCCATCTTCACCAAAGAGAATGCAAAAGGTTTCCTTCCTTTTAGTTCATGAGGGCACCAAAAGTAGCACAGGCAGAGATGATTAGCGATCCTTCTGAAATCTGAATTGGTTCCAGAGAACCTGTAAGTTTGACTGCAGTAGAGCTTTCGTGGTGGTGGTGGTTTTGAAAACATCATCTGTGTTTTGAACTAAACAAGAAATAAAGACAGCAACACTGGCTCTACTCTCCAATTTCTGTGTGAGCTGAAGCACAGGTAACAGGCTCTTATAAGGCACACACACACACCACCCAACTGAAGAGGAGAGGCTTTGGTAGAAGCTTCCCTCTTATGCACTTCTTGTTACTCAGACCCATTCCTTGTGTGCACGTCAAGACACAGGAGTCAACAGCTAAGAAATAGTTAACACATAGTTAAACTATGGAATTTGCTCCCACAAGATGCAGTAATGGCCACCAACTTGGACGGCTTTAAAAGAAGATTAGACAAATTCATGGAGGACAGGGCTATCAATGGCTACTAGCCATGATGGCTGTGCTCTGCCACCCTAGTCAGAGGCAGCATGCTTCTGAAAACCAGTTGCCGGAAGCCTCAGGAGGGAAGAGTGTTCTTGCACTCGGGTCCTGCTTGCGGGCTTCCCCCAGGCACCTGGTTGGCCACTGTGAGAACAGGATGCTGGACTAGATGGGCCACTGGCCTGATCCAGCAGGCTCTTCTTATGTTCTTAAACTTAGGGAGAGAACGCTGTTAAGCTTCTTATGTGCGCCTGGAAGGGTGTTAAAGGCCCCTTTGGATTATATGGGGAAAATGACTAAAGTGCATAATGGGGGCTGGTTCCTTAGAACTAGAGGCTATGTTGAAGGCCAAATGGAAAGGCCTGAAGTGAACTCGCAGGCCACTAGCTGTCAAGCCGCAGCATAGAGTCAAGCCTAGATACCTTCCTATATTTCTACTGCTGAGCTGTTGCCTGCTCCCCAGATCAGCAGATTAAGGACAAAACCGCTTCAAGGCAGCTGGGAAGAGTTGGAAGCTGCATATTATTTATTTATTTATTGGATTTATATTTTGCCCTTCCTCCCAAAGGAGCCCAGGACAGCATATGTCCCATACCGCAAGCCAAAATGGTGTAGTCCCACACTTTGGACTCTCCTTATGGTTCACTTGCCATAAAACGTTGCCCACTCCTCTGGGAAGTGGAAGCAATTAGCCTTTGTCCATGTGCTTGCCGTTTTCCAAAGCGCTGCGGTTGGGATATGTTGCTGAATGTACTAGATTTTCCACCCGGCTGTCTCTCCAGCTGTTTCTACCTTTCCCACAGCCCTCCCACACAGTTATCCTACTCTCTGGCATGTAAACTGCAGTGAAAGATAACGGTGCGACCAGCCTCCCCCAGCTGCGTCCTGTGTGAGAGAGAAAACTTTCTGCCTTCCTAACACAGACAGACCTAATTGCTTATGTCTAGGACACGAAGCAGAACAAGAGCCATCAGGCTTCAGTTTCGTCAGGCTTTCAACTCAAGTCACAGAGTCACATGGACAGCTGGGAACTTTCAGCATACATACAAAGTGAGTTAAAAAGAAATGGTGCATTCTTCCCTCTCTCCATGCTGTAAGCTAATGATTCCACCACTGTACACCAGAGCACACTAGTGTGCGACACGGGGCCCCAAAATGTGCCTTTAAAAATTCCACCATGTTGGATGCACCAATTTACACCCATGCAGTGCAGATTTTCTTTCCACGCCCCAACAATATATGGGTAGCAACCTCATCCCACCATACTCCGATACAGCCTGCGCTGCCACTAACAAGTGTGAGGAATCCCAGAAGCATCACTGTACCTCTGAAAGTCCAGTCCCATCCCTGACTGGCTGGGCAAATGGAAATGCAGGATGCTGCAAGGCATTATCTGGAATTACAAGGATAACGCCTTTCCAATGTTATCTGACCGATATGTTTACATATACATACACATATACATTACAATATACACAGTGTGTCCTCCACCTCACGCCACTGCACCAAAAGTTATCAAAAGTTCAGGAAACAATTATTTCATATGAGTAGGGTTTAGCCTATCAAGACAGCTTAAATTACCCAAAGAGTACTTTGTCAGAACTATGTTTTTTTATTTATTTATATTAAAAAATTATATACTGCTAACTTGCATGGTAAATATCTAAGCAATGTACAACAAATATAAAATCACAACAAGCATAAGAATATAAGAGCACTAGCTTGGTAATTCTAAGAAAGCAAAACAATCAGTGCAGTTTTCAAATTGGTGGTTAAAATTAGTGCAGTTTTGAAAGGTTCATTCCACCAACTTGATTCAAAATGGTTTCCAATTGAATCCAAACAGCCAAAACCTGCTCTTTGATCATCATGGAAAATTTGGTTACAATATCTTAAGAGGTGACCAAACGTGTAGCAAACAACTTTCCAAAATATGTAGTAGATAAAAATTAAAAAAACCTGGCCAATCACATAAAATATATTCAACAGAAAAGGCCTGTTGACAGAAAGTCTTCAAAAGAGATCTAAGAAGAAGAAGCAAGGATGCTCCATGCATCCTTGGATGACAGTATTGGAAGGATATTCCACATTGCTAGACCAGCCATGCTAAATGCTCAATTTCTCATAGATAAACATTCCGCCAGCAGATCTCAGTGATCGAGCTGGGATATAATGGCTCAAGTGCTTAAGCTATCCTAGACCCAAGTTGTTAAGGGCTTTGCAAATTAATTATATTTATTACCCTTGCTTTCAGCCAAAACAGATTCCCAAAGCAGCTTACAATTTTTGAACCTGGACCCTCCAAAAACGTAGTCCATCTTCCAGGACCTGCTCCCCCCCCTCCCCAGCCCTTGCCAAGCATCTGTTTGGCAACGTGAGAGTGAATGAAAGTTCTAATGTGCCATTTTGGGTGTCTACCACAAAACGAGTCAGCATCTCAAAATGAAGAGTGGATCTTTATCCCTTACTTGTCTTCCTGAAGCGAAAATTGCTCTCAGGACCCTAGAATTTAAACCTGCTATTCCCACTGTTCTAATCCATAACCTGAGAAACCTAGAATGTCTTAAAAAGGGGGTGGGGGGGAATAGTATAAGAAACATAGGCCTGTCACCAAAACACAGCACCCATGTTGAGCATCCCCCTCTCCCCTCATCATGCCTACATGTGTGATTTGTGTCTTGACCATTGCACACAGTTTTCCCCTGGCCCCACCATCCAACGACATGGAGTGAGAAAATGCACAATGACATCGGGACACAAAATAAATTGCACTGCACATTATAGAAGGGTATGAGGAACTTGACATGGGACTGCTGTTTTTATCACTTGCAAATTCTATCCAAAGATAGGACTCAGAGGGTCATTTGAGAGTCTACACTTGAGTTTCAGCTAAATTCATGATGCTGTATCACACCCTGAAGAAATGAGGGTCCAAGGAAAGAATTTTCGTAGCAGCAAATTTTTCTGTTAGTTCAGGAAAAGAGGGCGTTTGTATCAATGGCCAAGGTTCTACTGTACTGCAAACCAGCACCCACTTGAAAAATCCTTGAAGGCCATAAATACTTCCCATATCAAGAACCAAGAAGAAAGATATAATAAGCAATTAAAAGAAACTGCTTTTATCAAGATCTTGCATCTCTTTCTAAAATATCTCCTTCTATGATTAGTTAATTCCAGGGCTGGTTCTAAAGGGCGGCCAGGTTGGGCACTGGCCCAACGGCCCCTGGATCTACAGGGGGCCCATCAGCCACCCCTCCACTCCCCTTCCATGATCCATGGTCCCCTCCACGTCTCCCCACTTACCTGTCTGCTGTCTTTTACTGTTGCCCTTAACAAAGATGGAAGCCGTGGTTTCCCTAAGGTCTTAGCTGATGGCAGAGATGCACGCACATAGCACACATGTGTGCCATCAACAATGGCGGCGGAGGCTTCATCCCCTTAGGGAAACCGTAACTGCCATCTTGGTTAATGGCAATAGTAAAAGACAGGAGACAGGTAGGTGGGGGTGGGGAGTGCGCGCGCGCATGCAAGTGCAAGCGTGCACACGAATGCACACACACGCTGGGGCCCAGGGCAAACTGATGCCCAAGGACCCCGGCATTCCTGGAGCCGGCCCTGGTTAATTCATTCCCCAGGATGTCATGGAAGAAACAATTCGACAAATGTTTTTAGGCAGTTGCCTTGCAACAGGTTTCCCTGCTTCACTGTTGTCCTAATCTACCATACACTCAAGATAGAAGGTAAATCTGTCCTACCACACAGCTGTCCTCCCAAACCCTACCTAGGTGTCCTAGGTGTAAGTACTTTAGGGAATTGCTTAGGTTACCTCCCATCAGAAAAGCAGTTACTTGGGAGACAAATGTAAGATGTCTTGAAGGAAGCTCTTGCCCAGGGTGTTATAAACCTCTAGGTACCAGGTTAATTCTGATGGGCACATCTCACACAGACATCTTCTTGGTATACCTAGTCCACCCTATGACTAGTGAACTTTTTGAGTGTTAGAATATACTAGCCCCAGACTTTTCTCCCCATCAACTTTGCACCCAGAATGAAAGACAACAAATCCATATTTTCCCCCTTTTCTTAAATTGCTTCACACTCTGCATTTAGGATTTGAGTTTTTTCTTTCAAAAAAAGTTATTACCAGGAATGTATGCATGCCACAAATTCCATAGGTACCACATAGAACTGAGTTTCCAGGATTTTAGCCTTCATAAAAACAAACACTTTCTGGCACTAACAGCTATAAATATGTGCTTGAAAATATGTTGGCAACACCTGGGGAAGTCTCAAAAGCCAAAGGGATTGCTGAACAGAATTTTGACTATTAGAGGGTAAGGTTTTAGTATCTTATACAGCTCCTTACCCTCTCCCCAAGACTAGTAGAAGGAAAGCAATGGATACAAAATAAGAGCGTATTAACTTGCATATGTCATGCAGGTTGCATGAAATTATTTTCTTGTGATTTCAAAATCTGGGTCACCCTGGCATGGATTATATATCTATTTTCATGCACAGAACACACAGTCATGGTAATAATTAGTTGAGTCTACACTAAACCAATACAAAAATGAGAAATACATTTTTAATCTTGCAGTTTGGGTAAATAGCTAGGTGTGCCAACAATAATCATAGATAACAAACTCTCTGGCAGCTGGTGTGGTCTGGATTTGAGATAGCAGCAGAAGAATTACCCAACACTGTACAAGTCCCAAGAAATCTCAAACACGTAACACGCACCAAGTGATAACGTGAACTAAAGACATCTGAGGTAGGATTAAAAATACGCTAAGCTCCTGCAATAATACAGGATGACAGAGTCAGGAAACGACTGGATCTTGCCAGGAGGAAAAAGGAAGAGAACATGCTGAGGAGTCTTAAAATTGGCTATCACCCACCTGACAGTAGGAGGTGGTAAAATCATTGGCAGGAAGATTGTTCTTCTTAGACAAAGACAGATTATTTAAGAACAACCCCAACACACACTTACGCAAACATTCGTTGGCGCTCTCTGCTGTTGCTCTTCGCCAAGGTCGGTCGTTGTAAAAAGGAAGGCACTTTTCACAGTCAGCCCCGAAGGTATTGTGTTTGCAATTGCAAGAGAGCTTTCCATATTCATTCTTCACACACTCGCTTGCGTGACCATTGCATTTGCACCTGCATGGCAGAAACAAGCTTTTGGAAAAACTATACATCTCATGCCCCAACGCAAGTCCAAGCCTCCCACACAACCACACACTAACTCACATCAGAGAGACTCCCAGGGTCTGCCTGTTCCTTCCCCCACCCCAACCCCACACCCTCATTGCAGTGGAAACTTGTTAACATTCAATGAACCAAGGCAGAAACCCAACCTTTCCCAAGCAACAGCTAAAGGTAATAGTAGGTGAGAAAGCAATTTAACAACTGGTTGTTGTTTTTAATAAAAAAAATGCCAACGTGTTTCAGAATAATTGAGGAATCACACTTATTACATTTTCAATGAAGAGTGGACAGTAGAGATAAACATCCGGTGGGGGGCTGCTTTAACTTTTTAATCTTTGCAGCCCTGGGTTCCACTGGGAGAAAGGGTGGGACAGAAATTTAATAAATAATACTACTCAATCCTGTATAGCTTCCAAATACTTCCATCTGGCCCCTCAGATCTCCACCCTTTATTATACCACCGATTTCTTCAGAGTAAGCCAATAGACGGGCATATTTAATATCTTGCTCCACAGTATAAATTGCGACTCGGGGCTTGTTGCTCCCAGCTTGAGGAGGGGCAGAGCAAAAACGGGAATGATTCAGTAGTGTGCCCTAGCATGTTGCTTGCTTATGGCTTACCGCAACAAGCGAATGAAGCCAATGTGGCTGCCACCTTGCTCCTTGCCCAATTCCAGAAGGGCAGCTAGCTGCTGACCAGAGGCACATAGGCGCAAGATTTGAAAAGTTGTTTTTATACATAATTGCTTGAATAAGACAACCCATTCCATAGTTCACGGAGCTATTTATCATTTATACATAATTTAGACACTATCCAAGCACTTTCAAAACTCAGCTGAGTCTACCCTCACAACTCTTAGAGAGATAACTGGAATTCTTATCTTACAGACAGGGAACTGAGGCTGAGCACCACTGACACACCTAAGGCCACAATGTGAACCACAGACAGATATGGGATGCTGCCATTCTTGAAAAATAAAATAAAAAAACCAGCTCCCATGATGCCATAGCACATAACTTCATGGGAGAACAATCATAATAAGATTGTATTTCAAAATTAACAAGTGTTACCTAAACAATGTGCACTACCATCTCGAGGAGCAACAGTATAGTGGCTAAGAGTTCAGAGAATGTATTGTGAGCCAGGAAGCTCAACTTATACCTCACTGATGGCCTTGTACAAGCCACTCTTTCAGCATCTCCTCCTCCCCCATCTATACATAGGAATAAAAGTACTGACCTACCTTAGAAGGTTGTTGTGAAAGTTACAATATAATGTATGTGAAGTACTCAGAACAATTTGGGAAAGAGCCCTAGAAAGGGTTCATATGATAAGCTTTTATGGCAACAACTTTTAGATGAAACAAACAAGCCAGAAATAAAGTAGCCAGAGCTGCAATTAAAACACAGCCAAATTAGTGAGACTTTTTTTCTTTTCATCTGAATGTTGCACTAGCCACAGAGATGTTAACCAGTGATAAAGTGTAGATTCTCATGACTATGTGTTTTACTCAATCACAACCTTATCACAGAGACTATTCATAAAATGCAAACAGCGCACAGTAACTATGAAAAGTACTTTTGAACTTAGTAAGCATACTGCTTGACCTGCTTGTATGAATTCAGTGCACATGTAGTTGAAGGATATGCTATGGATACTGGAATAGCCCCTGGGCCTGTTAAATATCAATTTATAGATATACAAGTTCAGTAAAGTTTTAAATTGTTCTTATATTGTTTTAAATTTTAAAATTGTGTTTTAAATTGTTTTTAAAATATGTGTTTTAAAATTGTATATTTGTTTTAATGTTTTTGATTGCTGTAAACAGCCCAGAGAGCTTTGGCTATGGGGCGGTATACAAGTGCAATAAATAAAATAAATAAAGAAAGAAATAATAGATGTTTTATGATGTCATCGTTTTTAAATGAAAAGCCACTTTAAGAAAAACTTGCCACAGACAGCTGTGTGTGCAGATAAATAAAAATCTAAAAAAGAAAAAAAGAAATCCAGTCAGAAGCACTAAGCAAATACTTAAAGAGATAATTAAATGTGGTTTATTACTTACCTGCCACCCACAGCAAAGTCAGAAATTGCGTAATAATATGACTTGAGGACTTTGGGATCATTAAAAACTTCATCTCCAAAAGTGTTCAGGCGATTAAGGCTTACTCTGATATCAGTAGCAGTTACCCATTCCTAGAAAGGAAAATAGAAATGAAGCCATAATACAAATAAATAGGAACAAGCCACAGCAAAACTCAGTATACAGTGTATATTGTACAGCTGATTTGTTCTTTGCTTGATAGATTTGTTCTTTGCTTACTGCTCATGGTTTATTGGGAGAAACAAACCATGGGCTCAATTTCAGGTGTAATGCTAAGCTGAACTACGAGTTAGATTCTGGCAGCAACTCGAGGAGCAAAACACCCATGATTCTAGCCTGTGCACTAGCCTGGTGTTTGTTCCGCTTTAAAACACAGTTATGTTTAAATATAGTTTGAAGTGACATGCAAATGAGGCCATTACCAGTGTCGTGGTGGGTCTTCCTATTCTACATTATTATCTTGACAACACAACTCATCCAACCATCAAAACTCTTCCCATTTTTATAAACATCCCTCTATAACCTCCGATGAAAGCTAAAGAAGCCTCTAGCATTTACAACATTCTATACCAACTGTGCATTCCTTTTCCGGTTGCCCATTTTGTTACTGCTCTGTGCTGTGACAAGAGCAAAAAGGAAAGCACCAAACAGACATCAAAAAGAAGAGAAACAAGCTCTGGTACTAGTTATAGATTCATTAAGTTGCTCAACGCATTTCGGAATATATCCCTTCCTCAGAGCTAAACACTTTAAAACAAACTCAAATCAGTGCACTGTGACAACCATAAAGTTATATATTTAACAGGTAGATGAGAGAGAGTTGTTTTCTTGCTTTAAAATGCCAACACTGGTTGGGAATCAAACTGAGAGCTGTTTATGTGCAAGACAACATAATGAGAATGGAGAGCGGCTTTAACACATCAACCGATAGCCATATACCTCTACATACAGCAGAGACACAGCGAGGGAGACACAAACATATATCTGAGAGGTTCTGGGGTGTGTGTATGGGGGGCACTTCTCTGGATAGGAAAAGCAAGGCAGACAGATGGACAAGCAGCCCCACTTTAGATTTCAAAAGCTTTTCATAGTATTGACAGTGCCATATCCTAATGTCCTCTGTCTCACTTTGCATTAATTAAACAAATGGTTTACTATTTTATTAAGAATACTACCTTTCTAATTCAAAATCGAACCATTCAAGGCAGCAAATAGACACAGAAATATAAATTACAATAATAAAAAAAGTTAAATTAAAATGCTAATAGATGAGCAGCAGTTAAAATACCAACAAAACCACAGGTTAATTAAAGAACCAGCAAAAATTAAAAACATGCAGGTCAAAGACCTGTTTATAAAAAAAAATAGTTTTCAGGAGGCAGTCAAATGCACAAGAAATAAATGTGTGTGTGTTTATGTGCACTTATGTGTTTACATGTGTGTAAATACCTGGATCTCCTAAAGCAAGAAGTTCCAGAATGTGGGTGCTACAACTGAGAAAGCCCTCTCACGTGTTCTCTTACCAATTGTGCCTCAGGTGAGGATAGAATTCACAGAAGGGTCTCTCCCAATGACACGTATGGAAGGAAACTGCCCATTCAGTATCCTGGTTGCAAACTGCTTGGGATTTAACAGCTGATAACCAGCATTCCTTATCATGCTCAGGAATGGGCCAGTAGCCAGAGCAAATAATGGTAACAAAGAGTTGCATGCTCCAAAACATCTGGCCCTGAATCAGCAGCCTAGATGCTGTATTCTGCACAAGCTACAGTTTCTGGACAGTTTTCAGAGATAGTTCCACATAGAGTGTTACAGTAATTCAGTCTCATAAGTAAGGCATGCATGGTAGTGGCCATGTCTGCCTTCCTGGCCACAGCTGCTCAGTTTATTTCTCTTTTGTACTCTAATCTATTTGGCAAGAACATCGTAACCAAGATCTGGAGGCAAAAGCATGTACCAGGAAGCTCACGATGATGTAGCATGCACATTGCTGAATGTCTACACAAAATTCAGGATGTTGGTTTATATTTAATGCCCAACCATAGCATGGCACTCTGGGCCCAGGCCTAGCTGGATTTTCAGGCTTGCATGTTCTCTCTTTTCCCTCACATGTAGCAATTCCCTACATCTTATCCTAGTTTAAGGCAAAATGGCAAATGATGGTTTGCCTCAAGACAGTGCTTGCCACACACAAGGGGAAAAGGGAGCATGAGAGCTTCAGGGTCCAGCCAGGTTTGGGTACATAATGCCAAACCACAGTTTAGTGTTTACATCTGAACTATCCCAGCACCTCAACTATAACAAAACAAGTGATATGCCTCAGGAATGCTAGAGGATCTTGGGATTTCTCTCTATGCCATACCCTTTATTCCCATCCTTCTAAATGGTTTAGGAATGTTTTGCAAATCTGAATCCAGGAAGTGGGGAAGAAGTTAAAAAAGCTAAGCAAATGTATGTATACATATTTGGTTTGCTTGAAGCTTTCCCAGAACCAAGTATGCATGTAGAATGCACACAATGAATCATACTTACATGAATGCTTCGTTTTAAATTCCCAGCTTCCTCTTTCCCAGAGACCCACCGCCACACAAGGGAAACCAGCATGAGTGCTCTATATAGAATGGATACCCACCCCCAATGTTCCTAGATCCAAATCTGACTTTTCTTCCCACTGTTGAAGTCTGCATCCAGACACATACTGAATCATCATTAGTGAAGCCTTCACGTTCACGACACCCACTACTTTTCCTGTTCATTTCATGCAGAAATGGTTTTCAAGCTGTGCTGATGCCAATTTGAAAAGGAAGCAGGCGAATCCCGTGGAAAAACAAATACCACGGCAACACATCAAAACTACTCGATTTCCCTTAAAAGGAAGAAGTCTGGTTTCCTTATTAGGAGGTGTGAGAGGATATAAAGTTTAACTGGATAAAAATAAGCCCCAGATTTTCGCTCCAAAGAGTGCAGTATAGGAGCTGCACTGTGGATCAGGGAAGCAACCAAATTCACAAGCTCTCTCAATATAGTTTGACTAATTATTCTTCATTACATATATATCTCAGTCTCTATCCAAGAGGCAGCAGGTCATTTCACAGCTCCCATTCATTTCAACAGAGATTGACAGGAGAACTTGTGAGGTATTGCGCCCTGTGGCCCAGCAGATCTGACTGCTTCCACTTGGCTGCCTTTAATTACACTCCGGAAGCTGTTTCATGCCGCCTCATCCTAGGGCTGCCATTGTCTGGCTGCTAGAGAACAAGGCACAGAATGCTCCTGACGAAGTAAAAATGCCATGGAGAACCTTACCAACTAATGAAAGCCAAAGGAGCCTATGTCAGAGTCATCCAGGAAGAGGAGAGAAGCCTGGGGTCTTGTTCTGGTTGTAGTTATTTACAGCCACGGCTTTTTTGTGATGGAACAAGGTGGAAATGAGACCCAGCACCTTCTTTTTTGCTGCTGAGCAGCCATTCAGGCAGGGCAGTGGAAGGAACAGCATGGACACAAATTACATAAGGGTAGGATGCACTCAGTTTCCATACTTTAAAAAAATTGTCCAAACTATAACCAATCACAGGCCTGGACTGAGCCTGAGCTACACCATCTAGAAACCCTCTGAAAAGACTTCATTAGTTGATAACTTGATTCTGCAGACAATACAAAATACTCTGGCAGAAGGAACTGAGCAGACCATCCTGCTGACTGCAGACTGGACACTGAACACACCTTCCAATCTGACTCTGGTTCTGCTTTGTCTCCAATGAGTCGCCTGGCTGAAGAAGCAACTTGTGCAGAATTTATTGATGCTTCGTTGTGGAATATTCTGTATTAAATCGCATAAGGCCAAATATCAGTAGATTTGTCTCATTCAAAGGTATTTTTCAGACAATCAGTAGATCAGCATATATTTCAGTAGATCTATCGAGATTTTAGTAAACCAGGCAATACCTGAATAGGTTCAATGCACAAACATATTTATTTATTTATCACATTTATATACTGTCCCATAGCCGAAGCTCTCTGGGCGGTTTACAGCAACTGTATATTGCATTGTCCTTTGGTTTGTCTGGAGGCCTTGTCAGCCTACCTAGTTCAGTCTGTTGGGCCTAATCGCTGTCAGCCTGGGAGTCTCTTTGAGGGTTTAAAAAGGAAGGAGAAAACTGCAGGCCCTGAAGAAAGAGATGGGGCCTGTCCTATTATATTTATCTAGACTGAGGGAATGAACAATGAATCATCACTACAGTATGGCCCCACTCATACGGCGAGTTACATTCTGGACCCCCGCTGTAAAGCGAAAACTGCTGTAAAGAGAAACTCATTGAATAGAATGGTGCGCGATGCCTGAAAACTGTTGTAAAAGCGGAACAAGCGCCGTATGAGTGGGGCTTTAGTCTAATTGTGTCTGAGACCAATGCATTAGCGAAGCGCCGTAAAACGAAGTGACATAAAGCAGGGCCCTACTGTATAAGAATTTAGCAGAACCGGGACTAAGTTCTGCTGAAGGGCTGAGGAGCAAGACCTTCAAGGGCAGAGGAGAACTGTAACTGCAGCTGTTGGAGACAGTTTTTGGAGTTCCTTGTGCTAGGACAAGCATAAGCCAAAGTCTGTATCTGACTCTGTGTTCAGGGATATTTTAGTCAACAACGGATTGAGGGGGAGTGGCTATTCTGTTTTCTTACGCTTTTTTACCCCTGTGTATGCTCCTAACCCCTTAAAACACAAGTGCGCAAACAATAATACCTTCAAGAGTTTCCTGTTTCATACTGAAAGTCTGTACTGCAGGCCCTATTGAGTGCAGTGTAAAATGGACTATTTTTAAGCTACCAGCTAAGTTCTTATCAGGCAATCTTGGTGAAAATAGGAGAAACCCAGTGTTTGAGAGGATCCAGTTTTGCAGTGCAAGTTTGATGAGGCAGCAGAAATAGACAGATAACTTTCAGGATGATCCAGTGGCCCTTGCAAAGGTGGAAGTGTCAGTGAGATGGGATTTACATTGGTGCAAGAGCCATGGGATTGTCCTGTCAGTTGGTGAACTAAGGCAGATTCGTAAATGAACTATTGCTGTATAGTAGATACGAACTACTGACTCCTATGGAGAAACTACCACTGATACAGAGAGTAAGCAAGGAGCAAAGCATGCTGTGTGTTCATTTGGGTTTGTTGTTTTTATAGTGTGAGGTGTTCAATGGGGAATTTGTGTAGTTGGAAAATCTACTTTTAAAAACCCTGTATCATTCTTAGCATGAGGAGCAACAAGCAGCAAATATCAGGCTACCTGATTGCTATCTCTTGACTTGTGGTGCCTCTCTTTTCAGTTGCAACACATGTGATTGCATTTTTTGAGGGGGTTTGGACCAGTTGTCCTTACCTTTCTCACCCATTTGTGGAGTTCAAGCTGTGAGCTGGACTAGATTGGCCATTAGCCTGATCTAGCAGGCTCTTATGTTCACTGCTAGGCCAATCCCAATCCACAACTTTCATCTCTCATCCGTCTCAAGGCAGAAGAACAGTGTGGATGTTGTGGAATCATCTTATTAAATGCAAGTCAATATTCCTCATGAGCAATATTCCTAGTGAGGAAGGACCACTTTGTTTATGCTCTCCCCATTTATTTCTGAGGTTAATAATGTCTAATACATGCATGTTTTCCTTCTCAGTAAACCAACTGGTAAAAACACTGTCTTTACTTTTTTTAAAAAAAAGCCAACCCTCCAAAAGATTTGGAGGCTTAATTTAAAATTCATTCTCTCTGCCACAGGCTCATTGCATGGTACTGGGTATATATCATTTTGGTTCATTTTCAAACAAGGGGATAGCCAATTAGCCATGGCTTACAGCAGAAACAAAACAGTAGTTCAGTAGCGCTTTAAAGGCTAGCAAATGTATTATTACATACGCTTTCATGTATTACCAAGAATGATAAAGTAGGCTGTATTATGATCATAAAAAGGTAAAGGTGTCCCCGCACTTAGAGTGCGAGTCGTTTCCGACTCCTAGGGTGACGTCTTGCAACGTTTACTAGGCAGACCATATATATGGGGTGGGATTGCCAGTTCCTTCCCCGGCCTTTTTTTACCCCCCAGCGTATGCCGGGTACTCATTTTACCGACCACGGATGGATGGAAGGCTGAGTGGCCCTCAACCCCTTTTACTGGAGACTCGACTTCCTCCTTCCGTTGGAATCGAACTCCGGCCGTGAGCAGAGCTTCGGCTGCGTTACCGCTGCTTACCACTCTGCGCCACGGAGGGTCATAATTATGATCATAGTTTGCTAAAATTGCACTGTGATCGACTTTACAGGATTGTAAACTTTGGCAACTTTGGCAACTTTTAAACGCTATTTCAAAATGTAGGATGGTGCAGGGGGTGGTGCAGATGACAACTCAGTGTGCAGAGCCTATATATAGTACAGCAACATGGATTGTACCTTGCTCGGACACCCCACCGAGGAAGTCCTTCCAAGCGGACTGCCATACACTGGATTTGCTGAGGACCTAAATATAAAATTGAAAAAATGGACTGCCTTCAAGTCGATTCCAACTTATGGTGACCCTATGAATAGGGATTTCATGGTAAGCGGTATTCAGAGGGGGGTTACCATTGCCTCCTTCTGAGGCTGAGAGGCAGTGACTGGCCCAAGGTCCCCCAGGGAGCTTCATGGCAGTGTGGGGATTTGAACCCTGGTCTCCCAGGTCATAGTCCAACACCTTAACCACTCCATATAAAGTCCAATATTTGGGGGCCTTAATATCCTGTGTCCCAGATTCTTTTTTCTTTTATTTTTAGGGTGGGTTATTTCATGATTCTAAACTTGGCTGCATACAAACACATTATTATTATTATTATTATTATCATTATCATCATCATCATCATCAGCAGCAGCAGCAGCAGCAGCAGCATTCAGTTTACATCCATTCCATGTTTCCTCCAAGTGAACTTCATGACCAAGTGGTGTTTTTAGCCCTGGTCTCTCATGTCCTAGGCCACTTACTATCCCTCTACCTTTTTTCACATTCCAGGGAAAAAAAGATTTAGAAGTAAAGTAAGCTGGGGGAGGGGAATATTCTTTTTTCCATAGGTGTGGAAATTTGTGGGGTTCCTTGTGACATCTTTAAGACTAACGAATTTAGGCTGTAATCCTGTACACACTTACCAGGCAGCATTCCCCATGGAATTCAGTGGGGGTCACTTCTGAGTAATTTATAGTTATTGCAACATGAACCCACACTAGAAATTGTGACAGCAAGGTACTTAGGCGTTAAATATTAATTTAAAAAGTGTTTTAAGTGTCCACTGTTTCTCTGCAAAGGAAAAAGTTAGGGACAGAACCAGAACAGGAATAGGGCACACACCTTTTCTCCCAGGAGAGAAGCAACTGGGACAGCAGGGACCCCTTCAAAACAAGTTTCAGTTTACTTAGGTGCTCAGTATTTGTGCAACTGCAATGCTGAAGTGTCCATGGTATCTTTGCAAGTGAGGAAGATGGGGAGAAAACCAGGATAACTGATTACGCCCCTGTGACCTCATTGCCCACATCTCTATGATTTCCTCACAGCCCCACCAGGTCCAATGACTATCAGCTGCCACTGGGGAGGGGGTGCAAAAAGAGGGGAGAGATGGCAGAGGCATCTTATAATTTATCAAGATATGAGTTTGGGCACTTCAATTTTTCCAAAAAAAGCACTGCTTACAGCGAACGGGAGACTTGGATACAAAGAGGTGAGGCATGCTTGTCACAGCCTCTGATCCAATTTCAATTCTCCTTACCTGTAAGACAGGACTATTGTCAAAGTTATAGGCACTGGGCCTGCCCTCAAGCGTTGAAAAGGCCACGTTGCCTCCTGTGAGCGGAGAGATGTCGCTGAACTCATCTGAGCAAAGTGCTTGCTGTTCATCCTCCCCAGTCCTGATGAAGAATCGACTGGATTTGCGGTACGTGTTCTCACAAGATCCACTGTAGTACTGGTATGGCACCCAAGGACCATCTTCCTGAGTGCGCTTGTAGATAGCAAAGCTCTCCGGCCGGCTGGTATGGAATTTCAGGCGTACGTATGTAATATCGAAGGCCTTTCCTATATAGAAGAAAAAGCATTGGGAGTGTGAGACCAAAGCAGCTAACAGAAGAAAGGGAGACATCTCTTCATTCTTTTCAAAGCCACTCCAATAGACATCGGGGGGGGGGTTGATTTTAAATACTAGTTTGAAAACCAGAATGAGAAGCTATGTTCGTCATACTGCAAAGTTGTAAATGGTCACCGTCTTAATCTCCTGTAGGCAAGTTAAGAAATTACATAAAGCAAACAGAGACATTTTAATACACTGGACTCTTCCTAGATGAAAATGTGCCACAAATGTTTTACACTGGTGTGGGTAAGCACTGGGATAGTAACATTTGCAAGACTGGCTCGTGTGTCAGGTATTTATTTAAAATTTCTCATAATAGGAACAGCATACTTGGCTGCTCTGCCATCATACTAAGGAAACTATCAATCACATTTGCATGACACTCTGGAGACTCACTGCCAGTTAGGGTGGACAATACTGAGACAGATGTACCAATAGTCTGACTCTGTATAAAGCAGCTTCCTATGCAACAAACACATAAAATTCAATATAAATGCGGATGTTTTAATCTATTTTAAAAAAGAGAGATCCACACAGTCTTCAAGACAGCTGATATGATTCAGGTGTGCAATACTAGAAGAAACCACAGCAACTGGATCAGAAGTGCAATGCATGCCTCCCACAGAAGATGATGTGCTCATACGTCCACTTTCCCTACAGTTGACACAGTAAAGAGGAAATGCTGGAGGCAAGCCAGAGAACTGGGACAGTAGGGCCTCTTGTGACAATTGGAACCTTTGTTAGCTCATTTCATGCCATTATGCTTAGGATCAAGGAACTGTTTTCACCTGAACTTAACCACTCTGGGAAAGAAGAGAAGAGGAAGCCCCCTTTAAGGGTATGTTTTTGGAGACAATCAAATAAAGAATAGCTTCAGGATTTACAATCTTTAACAGCAACAAAAAAACCTGTGTGTGCTCCTGCACCCCCACCCCGCCTACACATATTTCCCACCAGGTTTGCACAAATAGGCCTCTCCCTTATAGATTCTTTCCAGTTACTGGCATATCCGCAAACATGTCCAATAAATGTCTAACCAGCCATGAGAATCTCCACTTCCTAGGAATGTGTGGCACTTCAACACTTCACTACATACTTTCCTTTAGCTCAGTGGTTTTACAAACTTTCTCCCTTCGGAGAACTCTTTCCACATCAAGTTATCTGATAAGTGTGGGTTCATAGTTTGGGGGTTCTCCTGGATTCATTGCTGTCATTTGAGGCACAGGTGGCCTCGGTGGCGCAGAGTGTCTTCCATCAGCTTAGGCTCCCAACTGCAACCCCATCTGGACAGGTATAACCTGGCTACAGTAATCTATGCTCCGGTTACCTCAAGGCTGGATTATTGCAATTTGCTTTACGTGGGTCTGCCTTTGGAAACGGTTTGAAAGCTTCAGTTAATGCAGAATGCCGCTGCCCGGTTGTCAATGGGTTCAAGGTGAACAGAGAATATAACACCAATCCTGTTTCAGTTGCACTGGCTACTTGTATGCTTCTGATCATAATTTAAAGTGCTGGTTTTGATCCATAAAGCTCTTTACAGCTCAGGTCCCCAATATCTTCTGGAACGCCTCTCCCAATATGAACCCACCCAGACTCTTAAATTTTCTTCTGAGGCCCTTGTCCAGGTCCCTCCTCTTAGGGAGGCTCGAAGAGTGGTAACAAGGGAGTGGGCCTTTTTTACTCTGGCTCTCTATCTGTGAAATATGCTCCCCAGGGAGGTCACCTGGTGCCTTCATTGACATCTTTTCGGCCCCAAGTAAAGACTTACCTTTTCTCCCAGGCATTTGATAGACTGAGATAATGTTGTTTGTTACTGGCATGCTGCCAAAGCTTCCTGTGGCTGTATGGGGGTGTTGCCGTTTTATTGTTTTGTTTTTACAGTATGATATATTGAGTTTGTTTTTAATATTGTTTTAAGTTGCTTGGAGACCTTCGGGTATCAAGCGACTAACAAATCTAATAACTAACTAAATAAATAATGAACTCCAGCACACAGCAGGTGATTCTGTGTGGGGGCAGCCTTGTTTGCAAATAAGTCCACAAATGTTAATACCCCATAGAAATGTTTACTAAACCACCAGTCCATCTATATGTGGATGGGCTGAAGAGAAATATAATACAGCTTGGGGACAACCCAGACAAAGTTAAGCACTTTTCAGATCAACAGATTTCAAAAGGAAACTTCAATGGGAATTGAGAGCTTAAACTTTGCCCAGATCTGCGATCAGTTGTCTTCTAATTACAAATGCTTCCAGGCCTGGTCAACCGGATGCAATTGTTACCTTCCATACACAACCAGATGAATGGCTTTTTTCAATGGGATTAGTGCTGGACCTCACTATTACCTAGGTGAACTGAAAATGTACTCTAAAGCACATCCCCATACTCTCAACGTGGTTGTGCATGGCAGAGACAGACCATTAAAAGTGTATGACAAATTGTCTCTAGCTAATTTTTATTTATTTCTCACCTAGTTCATCACTGGCAAAGGACAGTTTGAAAACCACTTATCTTTTACAGTCCTCTATAACTATTGGGTGAACCTGTGGCCCAGTGGCCTAGTTTCATGAAAACTTCAGCACTGTCTGGCACTCCGGATGCTGCACACCCTCCCTCCCTCCCTCCCTCTCTGGACCTCCCCTCAGCAATCACTTCTGCTTCGAGTGTGTGTGTGCATGCACGCGCATGAGCATATGGCTGTCAGAAAAAAAGTTGCACAAAGAGCTATATAATCCTGCACTAATATAAACTCCACCCACTTTTGGCTCTGGCTCCACCCACCCATTGGCTGCAGCCCCCACTGACTTTTTCCTTGGGTCAATGGCCCTTAGTAGAAAGAAGGTTCCCCACCTGTAACTGAAAAGGCACTGGAAGGGAACACTCAAACTTATGACATTGCCATAAGAGCTAGGTGATGGGGCGATGGCAGGTTTCAGATGAGAAAGTGACAGAACAGAAAGAACCCTTCTTTCATTTACTCAGCAGCACCAAGGCAAAGAATTCTGCTGAAGTCCCCTGACATGAAAAAACCATTTTAACAACTTCAAGTCCTACATATGAGGGTGTTAAAAAAACTTTCTGGAAATGAAACAAATATTCCTTAGCTTCACTGTTCAAGAACATTGGCACTTCTTTTAAGAGATGCTTCAAGGATTTTTTTAGCAAGAGTTTGCTAGAAAGCCTTCCCCTACAGTGTAGCAACAGGGGACAGTGTTCATTGCTGTTTTTAAGTTTTACAGTGAAGCAGACTGGCTGTCATTCCTCAGTCTGGGTGTTTAACTAGGAAACATTTCTGGTCAATGGCCTCCCTAAAGTTCAAAACAAATTGTGTCATGCTACTCACAGCCCACTAGGCAATCAAATGCACTGTGGGTTCCCTTGCTGTCCTGGTGACATCAGAAAGAATGAACCTGTGGAGGGAGAATGAGAGAGCTGCAGCTGCAGTGCCTGAAACAGTTAACAAGAATTACAACTGTGGGAAGAGCCTTTAAAAAATACTTTAAAAAAATCACCTTCCTCTCAAGGCTTCTTGGCTGTGAGAAAAGTTCCCAGGATGAGGTGTACAGCTGTAAGCCAGCTGTTATTGTTTCACCTCATTGGTAGGACTATATGCACACACAATCAGCCTATAATCAATGCATTCTGCAGCCAGGCAACAAAGACACATACAAGAGAATGCCCTTTGCCCAACACTGCAACAGACTGAAGGTTGGATTGTGTGCACGCATGCACACATACACTATTCAAGCAAGGAAGAACATGGAGTTGTTTATGATTGGTATATCTATCATCTCAAGCAGCATGGGCTTCTTAAGCTTTGAACAACAATTTCATTTACTCCTCTGATCATGCCCTGTTGTCAGTGCAAGCCACTTTTAAGATATTTTTCCCCATGAAGAATGACCATGTTCATATGTTAAAACAACACAACAGGGTATTTATTGTGACACAAGTATTTCATATGCAAAATACTACTTCAGGTGGACAATGTGGGTTGTGATGGTGTTAATGTTACACACTTATGTGGGGGGGATGCTGTAGTCATTTCACTTCTAACTGGATCCATATACACTTCTGGTTCACACAAGGACACTGGTATGTAACAATGCAATATTGGTTTAATTCACAGTTTAATTGTGCCCCTGGAATTCCACCAGTGCAATCATTTCTGTATGTACAAGAGGGCCTTTTTTTGTAGTCACCCATACATCTCTGCAACACCTCATCTCACACAAATCTGATTTTCCTCCCATTTAAGATAGTGGTAGAACAAGCTGGCACTGTAGCAATAATTACACATAAGCAGCTATGCATTCAGTTCACATGCTACTTCCTCCATGCAAATACAAGCCCAAGGATGTTGGCATATAGGGAAATTGATGACAATGTACTGATCCACAGTGTAAGAGATAAGGGCTCCTTTCTCCTCTGGAGTACTGAAGTTTAGGCAGGAAACTCCAGTCTTTGTACCATGCACAGAACTTTACTACAAGTCAATATCAAAAAAACTCAACTACAAAACCTCCCCTCCTCTTCGGATGCGCACCTTAACGTGGTGAGGGGGTTGAGAGTGTGTTGAAGAAGCTGAGAGCAATGCCATCAGGAGTCTGGACCAAGAGGCTAGACTCCTAGCAGGGTCACTCAAGGTGGAATGGTCAAAGCTGAAACACCAGACTAAGATGCATCCAAACTCAGAGGAAATCAATGGTAAACCCCCTCTGAATATCTCTTACCACGAAAACCCTATGAACAGAGTATCCAAAATGCAACACGAGATAGTGCTGGAAGATGAGACCCCCAGGTCAGAAGGCACTCACCGAGCTACCAGGGAAGAACAAAGGACAAGGACAAGTAGCGCTGTGACTAATGACGCAGCTGGGTCAAAGCCGAAAGGAAACACACAGGCTGATGAGCACAGATGCGAAAAGAGTACGACATACACAATAGGAACATGGAATATGAGAAGCATGAACCAGGAAAAGTTAGAAATTGACAAGCAAGAAATGGAACGGATCAACATTACAATACTTGGCGTGAGTGAATTAAAATGGACTGGAATGGGACATTTTCAATCAGGCAACTACAATATATTTTATTTATTTATTTATTTCATTAAACTTATAGACCGCCCCATAGCCGAAGCTCTCTGGGGGGTTTACAAGAACAAGAACAACATCAGAAATACAATACACATATGACAATATAAAACATTAAAAATTTAAAATGTTAAAAATTAAAACAGTTCCAACACATACTAACTTAATTAAAATGCCTGGGTGAAGAGGGAAGTTTTAACCTGGCGCCGAAACGATAGTAATGTTGGCGCCAGGCGTATCTCCTCAGGGAGGTTGTTCCACAGTTCGGGGGCCACCAGTGAAAAAGCCCTTTTTCGTGTTGCCGCCCTCCGAGCTTCCCTTTATGCAGGAAATGAGAAATCAAGAAGAAACGGGGTTGCTTAATAGCGAGAAGTGATGTAGCAAAAGCAATTAGGAGCTACAACGCAAGGTCTGAGCGAGTGATATCAATGAGATTAAATGGGAAACCTATTAACATAACCATCATCCAAGTTTACGCTCCAACATCAAACGCAGAAGAAGAGGAATTGGAGAGATTTTACGCAGAAGTACAGGAGGAAATTGATCACACACCAAAACAAGATATGATGATAATCATGGGGGACTGGAATGCAAAAGTAGGGAACAGAGAAGAACTAGGAATTGTGGGGAAATGGGGCTTAGGTGACAGAAATGAAGCAGGAGAAATACTTACTGAATTCTGTGAAGCCAATGATTTGTTTCTTGCCAACACAGTTTTTGAGCAACCAAAAAGATGACTGTACACGTGGACATCACCAGATGGTCAATATAGGAATCAAATTGATTATATAATTGGAAACAGAAGATGGAGAAGTTCCATATTTTTTGCAAAAACAAGACCAGGAGCAGACTGCGGTACAGATCATGAACTGATTGTATCGAAAATCAGAGTAAAGCTAAAGAAGAACAACAAAGCACTCATAATGCCAAAATACAATTTAAATAACATCCCAGAAGCATATAAAGATCAAATAAGGAACAGGTTTGAGGCTTTAAACTTAGTTGATAGAGAACCAGAAGAACTATGGACTGAAGTCAGACTCATGATCAGGGAAGAATGCAAAAAGACAATACCTCTTGTTAAAAAGAGAGAAAGACCTCAATGGATGACTGAAGAAACTCTTAAAATGGTTAAAGAGAGAAGGAAAGCAAAAGCAAAAGGAGATAGAAACACGGTCAGAACCCTAAATGCAACTATACAACAACTAATGCGTAGGGACAAAGAATACTATTTCAATAGTATAGAAATAGGACAACAAAATGGGAAGAACAAGAGCCCTATTCCAAAAGATTAGAGAAATGAAAGGGAAATTTAAACCACGAGTAGGGATGTTGAATAATCAACAGGGGAACGCACTGACTGACCGAGATGAAATAAAAGGAAGATGGAAGCAATGCACTGAAGAACTCTATAAAAGAGATGACAGGATGACAGATTCATTCATGGAGGAACCATATGATGAAGAACCAGAAATTTTAGAATGTGAGGTGAAAGCTGCTCTTAAAATTCTTGGAAGAAACAAATCACCAGGAATAGACGGCATACCAATAGAGTTGCTACAAGCTACTGAGACTGAATCTGTCCAAATTTTGACAAGAATTTGTCAAGAAATATGGAAAACTATACAATGGCCCACAGACTGGAAGCGTTCAATATATACCCCACTTCCAAAGAAAGGGGATCCCAGAGAATGCAGTAATTACCGAACTATTGCCTTAATATCCCATGCAAGTAAAGTAATGCTCAAGATTCTACAACAAAGGCTCTTACCATATATGGAGCGAGAAATGCCAGACGTCCAAGCTGGATTTAGAAAGGGAAGAGGCACCAAAGATCATATTGCAAACATATGTTGGATAATGGAATGGAGCAAGGAATTTCAGAAGAAAATCACCCTGTGCTTTATAGACTACAGCAAAGCCTTTGACTGTGTAGATCATGAAAAACTATGGAATGCTTTAAAAGAAATGGGGGTGCCACAGCATCTGGTTGTCCTGATGCGCAACCTATACTCTGCACAAGAGGCTACTGTAAGGACAAAATATGGAGAAATGATTGGTCCCCCATTGGAAAGGGTGTGAGACAGGGGTGTATTTTATCACCCTATTTGTTTAATCTGTATGCAGAACATATACGGAAAGCGGGACTGGACCAAGATGAAGGAGGTGTGAAAATTGGAGGGAGAAACATCAATAATTTAAAATATGCAGACAATACCATACTCTTAGCAGAAACCAGTAATGATTTGAAACGAATGCTGATGAAAGTTAAAGAGGAAAGCACAAAATCAGGACTACAGCTGACTGTCAAGAAGACTAAAGTAATGAAAACAGAAGATTTATGTAACTTTACAGTTGACAATGAGGACATTGAACTTGTCAAGGATTATCAGTACCTTGGCACAGTCATTAACCAAAATGGAGACAATAGTCAAGAAATCAGAAGAAGGCTAGGACTGGGGAGGGCAGTTAGGAGAGAACTAGAAAAGCTCCTCAAATGCAAACACCAAAGTCAGGATCATTCAGACTATGGTATTTCTGATCTCTATGTATGGATCTGAAAGTTGGACAGTGAAAAAGGCAGATAAGAGAAAAATCAACTCATTTCAAATGTGGTATTGGAGGAGAGCTTTGCGCGTACCATGGACTGCGAAAAAGGCAAATAATTGGGTGTTAGAACAAATTAAACCAGAACTATCACTTGAAGCTAAATGTTGAAACTAAGGTTATCATACTTTGGACACATAATGAGAAGACATGATTCACTAGAAAATCAGTGAACAAGGGCTTTTTCTGTGATTGCTCCCATACTCTGGAATTCTTTACCAGTTGAGGTGCGGCTGTCTTCCTCTCTTTTAGTATTTCGACGCCAGGTTAAGACGTTTTTATTTCATTTAATTTAAGTGATGTATAAAATGTTTTTTAACTTTGATAGGTTTTTATGCTGATTATGTTTAGTTTAATACTGTTTTTAGTATGTTAATTTTAACTCTTGTATCTGATTGCTTTGTTTGCCGCTTTGAGTTCTTTGAAAATAGCGCGGGATATAAATTTTTTAAATAAAATAAATAAATAAAATAAAATAGAAAAGACAATAATGCTGGGAAAAACAGAAGGGAGTAGAAAAAGAGGAAGGCCAAATAAGAGATGGATTGATTCCATAAAGGAAGCCACACACCTGAACTTACAAGATCTGAACAGGTTCATGACAGATGCTCTTGGAGGTCGCTGATTCATAGGGTCGCCATAAGTCGTAATCGACTTGAAGGCACATAACAACAACAACAAACAAAAGCTCCTATTTCCTAGTCTTTCCTTCTGCTATTTCAACCCAAGCTAGAACAGCAACAATGTGGATTTGGAAAAACCTGCTTGTAAAAAAGAGGCCCTAGATGAGGGCTCTTTGCATCAATGGTGTCCACTGAAAAGTCTAGCATTCAGTATCTAAAGGCAACAAATGCCAAGCAGAGGTTTTTTAGCGTCATACTATAAAACAGATCAAAAACAGGCAACTGTGCCAATCCGACAGAACAAAATTCACAACAGATCAGAAAAATACTACAGATTGGGTTTCAAAAGGTGCATATGGCTTTTCAATCTTTTCCCATGGCCTGACTTTACCTGAAAACCTGTCCCCAGATGTTGGTGACTCTGAACCACTTCCCCGAATGTCTCCATGAAGCCATCTCTTTTACTTTCTTCAAATCCTTTCCTCAAAACCCATCTTTTTCATTGAAGCATTTGGCACAACCAGCTATTTCTCCATATCCTCCTGCTGTAACTAAACTTAAGTATGTGGAACCCAAAATAATAAAATTTTCTTTCTGGCTTGCTCCTGCCTCCGTTTCTCTCCTTTCCCCCCCCCCTGCTGTCTCAGTTTCTAAATTGTAAGCTCCTCAGAGCAGGGATTTGTTCCCTAATTTGTAAAGTACCTTGTATAATATATATAATCCTCATTATTATCATAATACTCTGTTGTTCAATGACTGCAAAGTCACTCAAAAAACTGTTTTTCCTTTCCTATATGTGCCACAGGACATTGGGAAAGTGGAAGAAATTAATGTTTGCTAGAATCCTTTGTAGTTTGCTGCTCAGCAATTACCGGAGAGAATAAATAAGCAAGATTTCTTCTTCCATCCAAATCTCCCAAAAATCTAGTTAGGAGGGAAGGCAACAAAAACTAGGACTGTTACCTTGCCTTAGAAATATTGTTTCTATGTTTCTAAGTTTACTGGTGTTGAAGGATGTAATGTAGGTAGTAGTTAATTTTATTTTTAAAAGTTATTTCTAAACCATGTTTTATTTAATGGAATCCGAACACAGATGGCAGGTCTGGGTGTGCGCCTACTAACTAGCTAAGGCTTCCTATATGAGCCCTGCTCTGTGTTCCAAGAATCCTTAACATTTATCAGAGTAATTGTTAAACATTTGTATTTCCTTGGCATATGTCAAACAGGATTAATACAGGCCTGGTTATAAGTGCTTGCATCCAGTTATTTACTTGCTACCCTGCCAGGAAGAGGCCCACACATTTGAGACCACTTTTGTACTCTGCACTTGTTGACTGTATGGTATCAGGAACCAGTGGCTCCTGAACCAAATCCAGCTCCGTGAGAACTACCATCGGGTTCTTTAATTGCCATTCAGGCTAGAGGAGAACAGAAGTAGTAGTACTTTTTCAGAGTACTTTTGTGGGGGAGAGATTGTACTCTCTATTCCTGCCTGAAGGCTGGCCCTTCAGTAAAATTAGTTGCTGTCCAGTATCTCAAATGAATTACACACCTAAGTACCTTGGCAAACTGGTATAAGCCATTTTCACTTTCAAATGAAACCCAAGTGCTGAAATGATTAATCCAATCAGTAGGTGGTAAATAAATTTTATTGCATATAGCCAATAAGCCGGTGCAACATATGATCTCACCCAAAGTAAACTCTTCAGCCTTAATCACACTGAGCTGCGCAATAGAATTTTTGATTACGATGCTCAACAAGATAAAGCCTCGATAGTAGTCGCCTCCTTTTCCCCTTGGTTTTCCTATATTAAACCCAACCATGTTCTGGCTCCCTATTTTGACATCTTGACTTGCGCCCCTCTTCGCAGGACCTTTACTGAATTGAGATTTCAAACAATGCCCACTGCTTTCCTCGAAGGCAGGTATGCTGGCACCCCGCATGCGGAACGTTATTGTATCAACGGCTGTAAGGTTCCTGAAGATCTAGTTCACTATATGATTATTTGTCCCTTATATCATCTCCCGAGAGAGAAGTTCATAGCTTCTTTCATAAGTTTGAACGAGGGGATCCCCTTCGATAAACTAGTAATTAGTTTATTGTCGGCCTCACAAAAGCATATTATAATTTCTGTAGCCAACTTTGCACTGGCTGCCAAAAAGATAAGAGCAGCACTTGTTAAAACTGTTTAAATTTATATGGAGTCTTGCCTTCGTTTTACGGTTTTAAATATTTATCCTGTATAGATGATTTTAACCTTGTTTGTTTTATATTTCCCCTTTCTCTGTCAAAAAAAAAAAAAAAAAATCAGTAGGTGAAGAAACCACCCATCAATCTCCTAAAAGGTCTTTAGGGAGGCTGTGTCTTTCCCCTTTTTAAAACTAAAGTAGGAAACCTGGAAGCAAACCTCACTTCATTTGGTTGCAGGAAGAGCCTAATGGGACCAATTTGTGGGAATTTCACAACAAGAGATTAGCAGGGCAAAGAAGCTGCAACCACAGTCATTTTATGGTTGAAGTGAAATTAAATAAGAGCCAAAAAGTCAACAAAATGAAGACTATTCTATTTCAGCCAAGATGCTAAGAAATACTTCGCATTTCTAAACTTTTAGATGTTTATTACTATGAGGAAAAGTTTTTTTTCTTTTATTTATTTCTTGCACACTAGCAAGATTATTTTCTTGGAAAGGAACAAAGGGAAGGCAGATGGAGAAACTGAAAGGAGCTGAGAAAACACACACTTTAGTTTTAACACAAAAAACAAACAAAAATCCTCCCCTACAATGATTTAGGCTGCAAGACATTCAAACATTTAGATTGCAAACCATTCACACGCTGCACACATACCTTTTTCAAACTGGGATTTTGGAAAAAGCAGAACTGAAGGCCTGACTGTAAGTAACACACAAATACACTGCATGTCACTAAACCCCAACATCTTCTCTATTTAGGAGAAGCAGGGAGGAGGGGTCAGAGCTTGGAAAAGTTACTTTTTTTGAACTACAACTCCCATCAGCCCAATCCAGTGGCCATGCTGGCTGGGGCTGATGGGAGTTGTAGTTCAAAAAAAGTAACTTTTCCAGGCTCTGGAAGGGGAGTGATCTGGAGTCAAGAAAAATAGGTGGGAGACGCTTAAAGGCACACACAAACTTCTCCTCTGCTCAAATTCCATGCCTCCTGAACGGTTTCTCCTGGAACCACAGTTCAGTTACACCTATGGGTGAAATTGCACATTATACCAGCAAACATGTGTCTATTGGTGAATGTAGAAGCAGGAGATATTTACAAGAGAGAATCATCAAGCGTGTGCATATTGCTGCCAGGATTCTAGTTCTAGCCCTGGACCCAGTGAGCATATTTTAAAGAGGAAAACAAAAACAGAACTCAAACCCTCAGTCATTTCAGCATGCCAGTGTCAGAAAATAATGGTTTATTTCAAAACTAGGGCAGAGGGTCAATCCCTGCTTTTTGCCTTTCTTCAAATGCCAAAAAATTTAGGGTTGGGTAAAGGATGGGCTTCATACTACAAAAGTGAATTTTAGATTTTATATGAGCCTTATGATCAGTTGCTGGCATACTCATTAGTTGTTCTGTGACACCTTCTCAATGTTTGCATTACTGCCACCTGGGTAGGCACTTTTGCACTACAGTGCAACAAAGCAGAAGAATCCTGCACCCCTCGGAACATTTGTGGTATGAAAACTCACAAGAGTTTAGCAGGAAACTATTGGACATGCAGCTATCAGGAATGAAGCCGTATGACCACCCTGAAACCTTTGCAGGAACAAATGGTATTGAAAGTACAATCACATATAAATCACCCCTTTAACATCATGAACACATATTATTGTAAGTGCTCAATAAAAAGGATGTGTGAAGGAGCAGGGGAAGGAAATGTGCAAGTTACTTATGCTGCTTCTTTCATCTGAAGTGCTTGCAAGGCTCCAAGCACAGCCAGAGAGAGATCTGAGGAGTTCTACATGTATGGAGTTTCAAACTCCATCCTTGCCATTTTAAAAGAAAAGACTTTCAATAGCAAGGATGCAAATGTTGCTGTCCAAGTAAGGATATTGGTAAGTAATGTATGTTCAAGTCATCTTGTTATATTACACGTACACCAGCATAAAAAGTTGTGAACAGAGGTGCTCCCTCCCACACAGTCATTGACAAATGAAAAATCACCAACCAGCTGCTCATACATGAAACTGCTTTTTCAACGTGGCCCACTAGCTAAACTAGTTGTTGACCAGGGTAATTCTTCTGCTGTCAAACTTCAGATATGGAACATCACATAAGAATAGGGCACTGGTGAATGAGTTGTTGGTCCAGAAAGCTCCAAACCGGGACTATTGTGCAACTCCATCCTGAAGATTTCACCTGCTTTACCAAGTAGTGTTTGGTTTTTTAAAAAAAAAATGTTTCTCAGTAGCAAAGGATGCTGGATTGAAATGACTTTGCGGGCAGGAGGAGGTTCTAGCCTCGTTGATCCCTCTGCATAAATACCAGCAACACCAAGGAAGCGCTAAGGCCTTGAATCTTTAAATAGAGAGAGATGAAAAAGTAGATGTCAATAAAAGGAGCAGTCACTCTCTTGTCTTTTGAGCACAGAAGCCCCCTTTGTCCTTGTCCTCCTCAGTATGGATGGATAATTTATATCATAAAATATCTCTGCCAGCTGGCATTCCTCTTACAAGTGCCAGATTGTGAGAAGATTGCCTTCATGAGGTAAGCATAGGCTGAAATCCTCCCACTCATGCTTCCTCCCTCTGTATCTTAATAAAGCTACCAATTCTTTGGGGGAATACAAAGCTCACCCAAGGACATATGGGCAAAGGTGGCAGTGGGGGAAGAGGACTCTGCCCGATCAAGTTAATAGCTACAAAGAGGCTTCCTATTTTCTCGGGGAAATAAGTTAGCCAGTCACAACTAGAAGCAAAGGCAAGTATTTTCCCTCCTCTCCACCACCACGTCAGCCATATAGTTTCTCCTATCTGCTCTGCTCCGGCAGTTACTCCCATAAGACACAGTATTAACCGGTGCATAGGGGCACAACACAAGCTGCAGCCCAGTTTGTATTTCTATGAGAATGGATGCACTGGACATACGTGATTCCTAGAATAACCATGCAAATTCTCCCTCAGGTACAAAGATTAATGCCCAAAGTAAACATTCTTAGTAGTAAGATTGCAAAACATCTTCAGCAAAAAAAAAATCCTTCAAGGGAGTTCCCCCTCATGCACCATCTGGGAGTATGTGCTTTTAAAATTTACAATGCCCTTTCCCACATAATGTGCACAAAGTTATGCATCCTAAAAGAAACAGAAATCACAAGGTACAAATTTACAGTAAAACAGTCAGAAAGCTGAATATTTTCAGGGGCTAAACTCCAGCAGCCTGGTGGAATAAAGATTAACCATGATGGAGGAAGTATTTAAAAAGAAAAGAACTTTATCCATGAAAAGTTCCTCAGGCTTGGCATCACGTTTAAACTGGGTTGCTGGCACTAGATTGTAAATTGCTTTAAACTGTTTGTTATGGATGTATTTTAAATTGCTGTACCCTGCCTGACCTCAGAGTTAAGGGCGGGTAATACACTAAACTAAAATAAAAATTATCATAATCCTCATCATCACAACATTAGCATGTCTGAGATCAGTATGCTGTGTGGGCATGCTAAAGCTGAATAGATGGGTGCCAGCAACCCAATTTAAAAATAACAGCAGCCTTAAATGAGTTTTTGTTCTGTTTTTACACACACACACACACGTTTAAACCAGGCCTCCGGCTGGTTGCAAAAAGTCAGACTAGATGGGATGGTGTGTTTGGTTGGTCATGCCAAACAAGTGAGGGAGTTTTAAAGCAAAGAAGCAGCAAGGAAAGCTGAATGTCTCTCCCACCCATTATTCCCCACTCCCAAATTGCTACCCCCACTAGGAAACAAAAGGCAGAGGAGGCAGTTTGGCAACAAACATGGTCAAGAGGAAGATTCACTAATTTAAGACACAAAGAAAAGCCGTGTCGAATCAGACCAAACGGTCATCTAGTCCAGCACTATGCCCTCACAGTGGCAATCCAGATGCCTATGGGAAGCCTGCAAGCGGGATCTGATTTCAACAGCACTGTCTCAACTTGTGTTCCCCAAAAACTGATATTCAGAGGCATAGGCACCTGCCTAACCCACCCTTCTCTTACATGAAATCAACCTCTCCCTGTCTACACTATATATCTCATTCCAGTGTTCTAAACACAGGTCTACCATATTGCCACATCTACTTGGACCGAAAGTCCCACCTGATCACCATTCATCATAGAGGTTCTCCCCTTTTTCATCCTCAAAGCCAGGTGTGGGGAACCCTCTGAATGTTGCTGACCTATAACTCCCATCATCTCTGGCCACTGGCCATGCTTGATGGGGCCGATGGGAGTTGTAGTTCAACAACATCTGGAGGGCGAAAGGTTCCCCACACCTGCTCAAAGCTATCAGATTGATGCTTGAGCTTTATGCATCGTGGAGAGGCACTGATAGGGAGTAGGCAGGACAGTGGAGGAGAGGAGAAAGAGAAGAGCTGAGATGAGCAGGAGGGTGGGTAGCCACTTTCTTGAAACATTTTGAAAGACTGCCACAATGTTTAGATACCACACGGGTTACAAGTCCACCTTCAAACTGTGAATTCACTGACTCAGCAAAGAAGCTTCTCTTTTTATAAGTCATACCACATCCTTTCAATTAAGGAAAATCCCTGCAAATTTCTCAACCCATTGTGAATATGCCTGTCCACAGTAACAGGATGCATTTTACCTTTCTACGATTGGGGAACGTTGGTGTTAGAAGAGCAGCAAAAGTACTTCACCTCCTTCCTTTCATCTGCCACCAATGATCTAAAACTTCCACCAGCTCATGCAGGAAATCAAACAGGGTTCAAATGGTAGGATGTACTGAATTCATTAAGACCCAAAGACCAATATTGAATTGAATGGCATTCGTGTTATTTGTAAATGCCAAAACTAATTATAATCACAGCCACTAGTCTTCCAATTTCAGAACTATGATTGGGCAACAGAGTTAATATACCTACTTTGGTTGTGGAAACGTACCTTCAAGTTTCAGAGAAAGAAGCCCTAAATACAATTTTATCACTAGCAGAGCTTGGGTAGCATCGTGGTTCTATAGTCTTGAATGTTGAAACCTGGTAGTGGCTGAAAGTGAATTGCAAACTAAGAAGTAGCTGGTTCAAATCTTGCCTCTGCCTTGAACTCACATGGTGGTTTTAGACAAGCTGTTAGGCTCAGCCCAACTCCAAACTTACAGGCTTTTGCCATGAATGCTGAGAATGTATAGTCAAAACATTTATATATAGTAATTACCACTAACATATTGGTGCCTTCTCTCATTGGCTCTCATATTGACTACAACCATTCAACCATACAATCATCTCTTTTCCAGCACATCCCTTTTGATCTTCTTGATCTACAGCACTCCTCACACTTGCTGCTTCTACACTGATTTCATTCAGTTCATGCTATTGCTACTTGCCTTTAAAGTTCACAATTTATCTTGCTTCATTTTACTTATCCTCTTTTGCTTTGTTTTCCTTCTCATCAGCCTTGGACTCATGTAATCATCTTTTCATTTTTTAAGCTAAAGATTTCCATCTCATCCCACTGCCTGTGTGTATTTCCTTAGCTGCCCCACATCCTTTGAACACTCCCCCTGCCAAATCTGCTTTATGCCATCCACTGTCACTTTCAAGAAGAGATTACAGACTTATTTTTTCCTCAAGGCTTCCAGAGAGGATTAATGCCTTATGTATCATGTTTCTCTTTAGACTGTACGCCTGCAGGAAGACTTTGTTGAAAATCTATTTTCTGTGGGCTCTCTTCCATGGGCAATGAAATCTAGGGCCTTCTTTACTAACTGCATAAAATAGACCTGCAAATGGTATTTTTCAATTATGGCTGTCACTTGATCAAAGAAATCTTAACACATTAATTGTAGAGTTTTAAATCTGCATATGAATAAGCAGTAGTCGGGGGGGGGTTACTCTTTTTTAGATGATGCACATGTGACAGAACTCTCTCTTTCTCGGATGAGACCTTCTTTGCCCCTTTATCAGATGAGAAGGTGCCTGCCACTCATGGATTTGTTAGTAGTTTTTAATGCTGCACATATATGAACGATGGGGAGCCACTGCCTGAATACAAAAACATATTCCCTTTGTAACAGCAGCTTAAATCCATCTTCTAGGTATGTGTGGGCAGGATTGTCAACAACTGTCCAGGAACATTACAAAATTATTGCTGGTGGAACACACAGCTCACTTGTATATGAAGTACTGTTCCAAAGAAAGCCAGCCAACCACTCGAAAGACAAATCAGTCAAAATGTGTTGGACCTATTCAACATGTTAATACACTCCTCTTTCTAATTAAAAGATTAGAATCCATAAAATAGAATTACAATATATACTAAAAAAAAAAAATTCAAATACAGAAGCCAAAACTAATACAGTGGAGAAAATATCTGGCTGACAGAGAACTAAAATAACCTAAAAGGACAAAACATATCCCAACTACCATAAAAGTAAAGTCTGAAGGATTAATATAAATATTTAAATGATATTTAAAAGTACTGCTGAATTTAAAAGGCCTAAGGGGGAAAAAAAGTTTTTGCCTGACGCTAAAAGACACTAACGAAGGTGCCAAAGGAAATTCTCTAGGGAGCGTGTTTCATAACCATCACCGGAAAGGATTTCGCCCTCATCACCACCTTATGAAATTCAGATCAAGAGGAAACTCAGAAGGGCTACATATGTCTTTCCGTCTCTTAAATGTTAGCCGCTCAAGAATTGTTAGCCTAAAGAAAGGGATACAAATGCTTTAATTAATTAGTTAATTAAACAGTACCCTAATGTAGTTTCATCCATTTTCTGCACAAAGCTGTGTGTGTGACCATTCTATTACAGAGCACTGACGGCAGGGCTAACTGCTGCACAATGAACAGGCACTGCTTTATTGGGGGAGTGGAGAGGTGGGGGGAGGAGGAGAGAAGAGAAATAGCCACATGCATCTAGACAAGGAAGCCTTATCATTCAGAACAGGATTTGTGCTATCTACAAAGTTCTACCCTTTAGCAGGCAAAGATGCAGGAAATACTAGGGCCCTCTGGGAAATTTAGCAAGGCCTCTAAGACACTGTAACTAAGCTTAGACTCCCACTACCCCATTAGCTCATGCATTCTTCCAAAGTGAACAGAAACAAAGGCTCCATTGACTTTGGCATGTAGGCGGCCTGAGACAACACAAGGCTGACTAACACATTATTCTGTGACAATTTGGTGTAGGGATGAGCTTGCTGATTCAAGCCACTTTTCCTTACAAGCACCTCTCACTGTGCTACACTAAAGGTAACTGCCTTCTGCCTCCTTTCATTCACAAAAAAATCTCTCCTGTTTCCAACCCACCCTCCTTGCACACATACACACAGCAAACCAACAATATTTAAAAGCCAGGAAGTGGCCACTGATATTGGGCTGTGGGGGAAGAAAGAAGCTGTTCTTTTAACTTCTGTAGCTTTGATTTGTAAAAGTCTTCCTATAAAGTCTGACAGGTTATTATTATTTATTTATTTATTTTGTTAAACTTTTATACCGCCCCACTAGCATTAGCTCTCTGGGCGGTAAACAAGAAGAATACAATAAGAACTGTCAGTAAACCAAGACATGGACAGTTTGGTAGTTGGGTTTGTTGACTTTTAGGGTTTTCCCCTGTCCTTCATTCTCCCTTTGTGGCTGTATGTAGTGTGGTGGTTATGGTTTCAGACTGTTGAGGTGCTTTGCCCAAAAAATAGGCTGTCTGAACTCCACACTTCTGACTCCCGTGTGTACCTCCAGTGGGGAATCTCGTGCCCCTGAAAAGGGCGTTTCCTGTTGAGAGTTCTGCTGCTGCTTCCCTAAACTGTGCCTGTTCTCTGATTGTTGCTGCTGCTGCCTTCGCAATAAGGAATGATCCTCCAGCGAGCTCTCGGTGTCAGACTTCAGCTCCTCCAGAAAGATGGGTGGAAACTGGTTCTGGGTCGTGTAGTTATACCATTGCGTTTTTCCGGAGTGCCCACCCACCGTTGAGCTGGTGTCCAAGTGCAGAGAGGAGAGAAATTTGCTGTGCAATAGGTCGGAACCCACCGAGGAGCCTTCGGATGAAACGGAGCTGTGGAAGTATCATGGTGCGCCAGGTCTCCCTAAATCCCAGGAGGAGCGCGCTGGCTCTACTCGGGCCGGGGACACACAGCTAAAGCCGGTAGCGGTGGACGCCAAGGTGCAGGCCAGGAAGGCCAGGAAAAGGCTCTGCCTGAGGCTTGTAGATAAGTCGCTCAGTTCCGGATCCGCCCGCATCCGTCCACGGACCAGTGCTAAGAGGCAAGAGCCAAGCGCCGCGGTACAGGCAATCAGCACAGCGGTGAGGCCGTGCATCAGCGGGGTCAGTGATCAGTACCGCCGCCGTCCGAAGAAATCCAGCGTCAAAGCCAGCGAGCCAGCCTGCACGCTGAAGAGGCAGCAGAACGCGATGGCCAGCATGAGCTGGCCCCCCGCCGGGCCCAGCAGTGGCATGCCGGGAGCTGGGTCATTTTGGATTATTGCCCAAGCCGCCCCCAACACAATCTGTGTCTCTGCGTTTTGTACCAGCACCCAGCTGGGGTAGGCACCCGCCGTGCCGATCATCGCCGGGGCCATGCTTTGGGCCAGCGCTGCTGCCAAACTTCCCTCACGCCGGTGTCTGCTTCGCCTCAGTTGACTAAGCCGGAATATCTTCGCGAGATTGTCTGCCTTCTTCATGATTGACTAGGTACCACACGGGCGGCGGCTACATTGGCAGTTTCTCTCCTCCCTGAGCGCTGGCCCCAGGCATTGCTTCCCACGGCCTGCAAAACGACGCCGTGGTGCTTAGGTTATCTATGTTTATCCCCCAAGGATAAGGCAGATGATATGGAGACCACCGTATGGGACCCTTTTAACAAAAGGAAACCCATATATCACCTCTCAATTCTTTAAAAGAAAAAGACAAACATTTTCACTTTTCACAATGGTTCCTGTAACTAGACAAAAGCCAATCAGGAATCTGTAACATGAGTCAGGAATCATATTTGTATTTCTGTAAGCATGGACACTAAGTTCGTAGCATGGCTGCAAAATGTACCAAATCTATTTCATAACAAGTACCCTTGGGACACAATAGGAGTTTGCAAGTTCTCCATAATACATGTTTTCCTTTGCACAAAGATTTATCTTCCTCCAGAAAAAAACCCAGATGTCTTTGAAGTGGCCCAGGTGGGGGTAGGGGGAAGGAGATGAATTGGAATCTAAACCTCTATGCAGAGCTAAACAACAGCACCAGAAAAAAAATATGGAAATATATATTTAGGGTAAGACAGTGAAGAGTAGGGCTGTGCCAGACATTTTCACGTTTTAATTTTCAAATTAAAAGTACTGCATTCGGAGTAGAGGAAAATATTCCTTGAAAAACTTTTAATAAGAGTGTTCTTTTTTTCAACTTGGTTTGCTGCCAGTTTCCCATACGAGTTTCTGTCAAATTTCCTCCTTCTGACAAGTGTAATGACATGGGCAATCTGAGCCAATCAGTGGCCACATAGCATGCAGAATGTCATCATCATACTTTAGCCATTCAGACTTGTTATGTGCCAACATAACTGAGGACAAATGAAGCCATTCAAAGTGAGAACAATACTTCCTGAACAATCAGACACTTTTAAAGCAAATAATCGAGGAATAGCCTTAAGGCATGGCAGCACTTCTTAAAACATGCACGGAAGGGCTCCCCTTAGTCACGTTTGAGCTGTGAATCAGGAACACCCCAGAACTCACCAGTCAACCTTAGGCAAGTGTCACCAACCTTTTTGAGTTCATAGGCACATTTGCAAACCAGAGAAATTGCCGTACTGTGCACGCATTCTACTGGCTGCAATAGAATGCTTCTTTCCAGGTTAATATAAGCAGGGGGCAGTGACCCTGTGCGTGTTAGGGAAGGCCCTGTTGGTGTGAGAGAGCACCCATTGGTGCTATTTTGGCAACCTCTGCCCTGTTCCTTCATCCTCAGTCCTCATCTGCAATATCAGATGATTATCCTTGCTTACTCAAATGACCATCACAAGGATTACTAAATATACAAGCATATACATGAAGCACTCTGAATACTTGAAATGCACTATATTGTTAGCATTATTTTACCATAGGGAGTCAGAACCAGAACCGAAAAACATAGACAATGATATGCACAGCAGTATTAATTTATAAGTTGTATTATTGCTGAGTTTGAAAGTTTCAGAAAGGAGAGTGATTCAGTCAAGGAGTTCCACTCATTTGGAAAACAGAATTCAGGCGCTTTTAAGAGCACTGAGACATAATTTCAAAGTACTGAAACCATAATCTTATATAGCATTATCTTGATGTCCTATATGCATTACTCATCATCATCAATAACAAAAAATCAGGGAGAAAAGAAGCACTTCTAATGAAAACCATTTCAGTTCACGCTTATCTGGCCCCTACATTCTCCTATTCATACCTCACCAACAATTGTACTGGTTTTAATAATAATAATAATAAATTTTATTTTTCAGCCACCTATCTGTCCGGGTTAGGGACACTCTAGGCGACGAACAACAAGAATAAAAACAATCCATATACATCAACATAATCAAATTTTAAGCTAAAGAAACCATCCGTTAATTCAGTTATAACATAAAATTAATCTGTCCCAATCTTGTAGGCCTGCCTGAACAGCCAGGTCTTCAAGGCTCGGCGATAGCTGGACAGGGAGGGAGCATGTCTGAGATCAAAAGGGAGGGAGTTCCAGAGGGTGGGGGCCACAACAGAGAATGCCCTCTCTCTGGTCCGTACCAGCCTAGCTGTTCTCACCGGTGGGACCGAGAAAAGGTCTTGCGAGGCTGATCTCGTCAGGCGGCATAATCGGTGATTCTGGAGGCGTTCCTTCAGATATACTGGGCCGAAACCGTATAGGGTTTTAAAGGTCAACACCAACATTTTGAATTGGGCCCGGTAGACAACTGGTAACCAGTTTTAATTAATATCCCAAGTGAACCACTGGTAAAGATAGCACCAATTGGATGTTTGCTCTGAAATTCTCTACTCTCGGTATTTGCAGCCTACGAAAACATTAACATCCTTACTGTTGGCATTTTAGCATACAAAATTGCAAAACAAAAAAATCCTGTTTTATGTTTTCTAGCTAATATCAACATAATGTTTCTGTACTTCTCCAATGCTGTTGTAGAATTTGTAAGAAGTGGCTTGCGAACAATGCCAAGCAATAAAAAACAGCTTAAATGTATCCCTCTTTCCCTCTCCATTCACAACTAGTTCTCAAAAATTCCAAACTGGATTTTTGGATACTACATCAAACCATAGCTATTTCTTTAACATTTATATGGACCTTAAAAAAAAAAAGTAGTTTGCATGTGTCCTTAAATTGTCACTGCAAATAACAATGTGATCCTAATCAGAATTCAGTTCACTGGGGCTTACTCCCAGGTAAATGAGGTGAGGAGTGCAGCCTAAATCTACAAAATTTACTAGCTCTCCTGTCCACACACCCCTTTCTGAAGTCATTTCAGATATACTGGTAGTCTTGAAGGGGGGGGCGGGAGGAGGAACAGAACTGCTAACAGCTCTCTTCACTTTGCAAAAGCTTCCCTGGCTTGGGTCAGATGTAATACTTCCAATCAAGTTTTTAAAGATCTGCCTCCAGCTGCCACATGAGCTTGTCTAGTTATTATAGTCAACCTCTGAGGCCCTTCTCTGTGTCCCCCCCAACATATGCTGAATGAGTGGTGACTGAAGAGAAGGTGCCTGATTAAAATTTAAAACAGATTTGTCACTGGGCTTTTTTGTTTTTACACTGAGTAAATTTAGTACACTTGTAAGCCACTCTGGAAGCCTGATTTGCTGATGAGCAGGATGGGTGTGCTAAATAAATTAGTCCTCTGAATCACAGCCTGAAGATACAGAATGAGCCAAGTACTTGCACGACTTGTCCCATTTGCCTCACATGCTCTTCTTGAAGAGTAACTGCCTGGTTTGATCAAATCAGAGTTTGTCTTCCATCCAAACTGGTAAACTATGGTTTGTAGAAGGTCCTCGAACAAGGAAAGTCACAGACACAATCTGACTCTGGCTCCCAGTTCTGGCTTGGAGGTTCACACAAGCCATATGGGGCATGTTTTCAAAACTATGATTGGAAGGATTGGAAATGTTTTTTTTTTTAAATAATTTTTATTCAAATTTTTCAAAAGACAAACAAAACAAAGTCAAAAAACATAACAATACAACAAAAAAAAATAAAAATAAAATAGTTGACTTCCGATTTGTCGCAGATCAGCTATAAGTATATAATATACATCAAACCTGTCCCTTAATATATACATACAGGATCACTTTTCTCCATAGGCTATCTTAGTTAATCGTCAAATCCCAGTATCATCATTTTATTTTGATCTTTCAACAAAAAGTCTAAGAGAGGCTTCCATTCCTTAAGAAATGTGTCTGTCGATTTTTCTCTAAGTAGACATGTCAATTTATCCATCTCTACTAAGTCCATTAATTTCAATAGCCATTCTTCCGTTGTTGGTGTTGATTCCATTTTCCACTTTTGTGCATATAATAATCTTGCTGCCGTAATCATATATAATATTATTCTTCCATATTTCTTTTCTATTTGTTTATCCATAAAACCCAATAAAAAAAATTCTGGTTTTGACTGAATATTTATCTTTAGAATTTTTTGCATCATCCTACCTATCTGTGCCCAAAATGATTTTGCCTTTTTACACAGCCACCACATATGATAAAATGATCCTTCTTGTTGTTTACATTTCCAACAAACATTAGAAACATTACTATACATTTTTGACAACTTTTCTGGAGTCATGTACCAACGGTACATCATTTTATAGAAATTTTCTTTAAGATTATAGCATAATGTAAATCTCAAGCCTTTTTTCCACATATTTTCCCATTGATCCATTTGTATGTTATAACCAAAAAATTTTGCCCACTTGACCATACACTCTTTTACTTGTTCTTCTTCCATATCCATTTTCAGTAAGTTTATACATTTTCGCAATTATATTTTCATTATTTGTACACAAACCTATTTCAAAATCAGATTTACTTATTTCAAACGCATACATTTTCTTGTCCATTTTATATCTTTCTAACAATTGTAAATAGGCAAACCATTGAGAACTATATCCTTCCTCTATCAGTTGTTCTCTCTCTTTCATTATATATTCTCCATGTACATTTTCTAATAGTTCTTGATAAGTTAACCATTTCTCTTTTCCAGCCATTTCTCTTCTGTAAAACGCTTCTTGACTTGAGACACATAATGGTATTTTCGAATAGAACCTTGGTTTATATCTCTTCCATATTTTCAACAGAGGACGTCTTATAAAATGATTATTAAAGTCTACATTTACTTTTACTTTGTCATACCATAGAGATCCATGCCATCCCCACTTCAGGTTATGGCCCTCCAAATCCAATAGTCTTTTATTCCTCAATAAAATCCATTCCTTTATCCAGACTAAACAGCAGGCAGCAAAATAAAGTCTCAGATTTGGTAATCCCAGTCCTCCTCTTTCTTTGGCGTCTTGTAGTAATTTAAATTTAACTCTTGGTTTTTTTCCTTGCCATACAAATTTAGAGATATCTTTTTGCCATTGTTTAAAAGGTAAATCAGAGGATATTACAGGTATTGTTTGAAACAAAAACATCATTCTCGGTAATACATTCATTTTTATCACAGATATTCTACCCATTAATGACAATTGTAGTTTATCCCATTTTAGCAGATCTTTCTTAATCTCTGTCCATAATTTTTCATAATTATTATGAAACAACTTTGAATTTTTATTTGTCATAATGATACCTAAATATTTCAACTTTTTCTCTATTGTAAAATCTGTCTTGTCCATTAACTCTTTCTGTTCCCTTAAAGTTAAATTTTTCACCAACATCTTTGTTTTTTGATTGTTGATCTTAAATCCTGCTAATGGTCCAAATTCTTTTAATTTGTCCATCAATACATTAATTCCTTCCAAAGGGTTTTCTAATACAATTATCAAATCATCAGCAAATGCTCTCAGTTTATATTCTTCTTTTTTTGTCTTTAATCCTGAAATCCTTTTATCTTGCCTTATATCTCTAAGCAGCACTTCTAAGACCAGAATAAATAGAAGAGGAGATAATGGACATCCCTGTCTTGTACCCTTTTGTATTTCACATGAATCCGTTAAATCTCCATTAACAATTATCTGAGCCTTCTGAGATGTATAAATCGATCTAATCCATTTTATAAAATTGTCTCCAAAATCCATTTGCTCCAAAACCTGAAACATAAATTTCCAGTTCAAATTATCAAATGCTTTCTCAGCATCTAAGAAAATCAAAGCTGCTTGTTTATCATTTCGTTGTTCTAAATATTCCAACACATTCAAGACATTCCTGACGTTGTCACGTAATTATCTTTTAGGTAAAAACCCCGATTGATCTTCCTGGATAAATTGTTGCAATATTATTTTCATTCTTTCTGCCAAGATCATTGTAAAAATTTTATAGTCATTATTCAATAGAGATATCAGCCGATAATTTTTTGTTTTAGTTAAATCTTGCTCCTCTTTAGGTATTAATGTTATGTTAGCATTTTTCCAACTATCCAGTATCTTTCCCTCTTGCAAAATAGAATTCATTGTATACTGTAAAGGTAGCAAGAGTTCTTCCTCCAAACATTTATAGTACATTGCAGATAACCCATCTGGTCCTGGCGCCTTTCCTGATTTAATTTTGTTTATAGCTTCAGATATCTCTCTTGACGTGATAGGGCCATTAATAGCTTGTCTCTGAAAGTCTGTAATTTTAGGCAAATTCTGTTTAGATATATACTCTTCTATTTTTTCAGATGGGATTTCCTGACACTTGTACAATGATGAATAATATTGATGAAAAATCTTTTTGATTTTTACATTATCTGTCAGCATCTCATCTCCTTCTTGTATCTTTAAAATAATATTTTTTTGACGTTCTTTTCTTAATTTATATGCTAACCATTTCCCCGGTTTATTTGCAAATTCAAAAGTCCTTTGTTTAGCAAAATTTAGTTTCCTTTCAATTTCTCTGTCAGCATTGATACTTGATTCTGTAACATTTTAATTTGATTTACAATAGAAACTTTAGTTGGATTCTTTTTCAATTCTTCTTCTTTTTGTTTTATTTCTTCCAAAATTAATTGCATTTTCTGTTGTTTCTTTTTTTTTTAATTCAGAGTTACATTTAATAAGATATCCCCTCATAAATGCCTTACTTGTATCCCAAACAATATTTTCATTTGTTCCTTTATGTAAATTATATTCAAAAAACTCTTTTAATTTTTTCTTACATTCTTGTACTACTTTGTCATTCTGTAATAAAGATTCATTTAGTCTCCATCTAAATCCAAGATTTTTTTTAAAAAAGTTAATATCACAGGATTGTGGTCCGAAAAAGTTTTTGGTAATATATCCATTTTAAAAATATATTTCACTAGATTTTTAGACATCCAAATCATATCAATCCTCGAGAATGTTTTATGTCTTTCTGAAAAATAAGTAAATTCCTTTGCGTTATCATTTATATATCTCCAGGTATCCACCAATTCTAAATTTTCCATCAGTTCAAAGCAAATCTTCGGTAATTTACCCTGTGTCTCTTTAATATTTTTTTCAGAAAGTCTATCCATTTTTGGTGAGATTACCCCATTCCAATCACCCATGACACACCAATGATCATATGAAAACTCTGACAATTTTTCCATAAGTCCTGTGTAAAACCTTGTTTTATCTTCATTGGGGGCATAAATACCCACTATCAAAATTTTTATGCCCTGTAAAGTAATTTCAACCCCCACAAATCTACCACTACCATCCAGTAATATCAATTTAGGAAGCAATTGTGGGTTAATGTAAAGAACAACTCCATTTTTTTTTTTTTGATCCAGCCGAAATAAATTCTTCACCCAAATTTTTACAAATCAAATATTTGGAATCTTTCTTCTTAATATGAGTTTCTTGTAAACAAATTATATCCAATTTTAATTTTTTCAAATAATGAAACACTTTCTTTCTCTTCTGCGCCGTGTTGGCTCCATTTATATTCCAAGTTAGATATTTGTAATCCATCTTTAAGCGTGTATTTTAAAATGTACCTGATGCTCCCTTTAATCCATCATCTTCCTTCCCCTCCTCTGCATGTTCCTGTTGACTTTGTTTCCCAGGAATTATATCCATATCTTTGAGTTTATCTTCTTCCATGTCTTTTGAAGCTTTTCTCAAGAAATCCCTTGCTTTTTGAACAGTATTCAATCGATATTTCTGTTGTCTGAATGTAAGAATCACTCCTTCTGGAACATCCCATCTAAATTGAATTTTGCATTGCTTAAGTTTTTCTGTAAAGAAAGCATATTCTATTCTCTTACGTAAAAGTCTAATAGGAATTTCTTTCATCACCAGTATTTCCTTACCATCAATTTTAAAGGTATTGTTGAAGTGTTATTGTAATACTATATCTCTGGTCGTCTTCTTTATAAAGTGAACAAGCACATCTCTTGGAATTTTTTTCATTGTTGCATATCTGGAATTAATTCTATAAACTTTATCTATTTCAAATTTCATCCGATCTTCATTCAAATCCAGAAATTTTACTAAAGCATTAACAATTTTATCTCTGATGTCTTCACCTGTTTCCTCAGGGATTGCACGGAATCTCAAACAATGTTCTTTATTTCTTAATTCAATCACAGCCATGTAGTCCAATTTTTTTTCTAATTCCAGATTTAATATATCTGTTCTATTCTCCAAGATTTGTACCTTTTCTTTAGTATTTTTTGCATCCTCCTTTATTTGCCCAATTGTCCCTTTAATCTCATCCACTTGTGTTTTAATATAGTCTTTTATATCTATCAATTCAGTTTTCATTTCCTGTTTTATATCACTAATCCCTTCCATTATTTTTTGAAACATATCTGGGGGTATAGCCCCTTCCTGTGGATCAATTGAACCTCTTCGCTCCTGAGCTTTAGCTGCTTTTCTAGTTGTCATTCTAAAGAAGCCTTTAATTTCTGATATTAACCACTGTTCCAAAACCTAGAGGCAGTCTATTTCTTTTTTTTTTTCCTCCACCAACAAAAGAGTTAATATTCCAGGCCTGTTATTATAGTCCGGCCAGCACAGTTCTTATCTACGTCCAGGAATGCAAAACAATTCTGGTTCACAACACCAAGCGATTAGTAACATATATGAACAGCAGATTCGTCCAAAAAGAAATAATCCAAGGAGAAAAATAGTCCAAGATATATTTCCATCAAATAATAATTACCTCTCATCCGTTTTTAATCTTTAAAACTCCAAATTCAGGCCAGCTTTTTGTCGTAAAAAAAAATATAAATTGTTTACATTTTCTTTCTTCCTTAATTATATTTAAAAGAGAAAAAGTATGACTCACCCAGATTTCTCAGTTGCTGATTCGTAAACAAATCCCTTTTATTGTAGTAATTTAAGCCAAATGATAAGATTTAGGCAGAAGGAGGCTCGCTGGTTAAGAACGTTTTTAGAAAGAAAAAAAACGCTTCGCTTTTTTTCAGTACAGCTTGTTGGAAGTCCTGACTCCGTCTTCAGCCGATCGGTATGCCTTCTTATCTCAGGGAATTCCTGATCAATTCCAGCAGCCGACAGCTCAACGAAGTCCTGTGGAAAATCTGATCGGTTCACCTATACCTTGGAGAACATTTAAGCCAGTCAAAGTTTCCTCTTGGCTGGCTTTTAAACTGAAAAAAGCTTCCTCTGAGGCAGAGATCTCTCAGAGACAATCACCAGCTGAGCACTCACTTCCGGAAAGTCGGAAGGATTGGAAATGTTAACATCAGAACCATTTCTGTGCCTGGTAGCCTGGAAGCAATTCTCACACCACGGCTGCCAGCTGAATGGCAAGCCTGTTTGAAAACTGACTGTACAAAGTATTGATATACTGACTGCAAATGCATACTTATTGGCAAATCCACTGGAGATGTGTCCCTGCTAAGAGATTATCATATTCCTCATTAAATGTATGTTTGGCATTCTGGCTGGTATATCAATACTTGTAACTGACTTCTCTGTAACTACCAACTTTAATGCATGTCACATTACATGCCGTACTTTCTAGATCTTGCAAAGCAGAGTACAGATAGTATGGGTGGCTTGCCTTATATAGTTTGACTAGCAGTCCTAGCTTGTCTTCTCAGAAATAAATCCCACTGACTGCCTAGTAAACATGCGAAGAAACAGAATGTTACATTCCTTCCCTAGGAAGGCTTTGCCATTTCCAATGGCATTTGTGTTATTCAAGGATATAATGTCATGTTTTACTGCAAACACATAACTGATACTGTTTAGTAACCTCTTTCCAGAAAGATAAAGCAAGCAGTCACAGAGTTTCACTCCAAATACAGTGAGATTTAGTTGCGAGAGGCACCATGCTGTTTGAGGCTAGCAGGCACCTCCACAGAATGTCTGGTCACACCCGAAGTAAACAGTGTGTGGTTGGAAATGATGTCATCAATGCCAGAGGCTAGGGCACACCTGAGGGCCCCAAACCAGAACACAAATTAGAGAGGGAGCTACACAGACACCTTCACTTTCAGAATGCAAACCTATACCCATTTACCTGGAAGTAAACCTCACTGAAACCAATGGAATTCCTTAGTAGACATGTATAGGATTGTACCATGAGAAAGAAATGTCATGCCAACTTTTCTGGAGGGCTTGCCCATTTGAAGGCAGCATCACCATGCTGCATTTTACATTCCCCAGGACCTGACAAACTTGTTGGACAGCAATCAAAAAGCAGTGCACTGAAATAACCTTTTTCTGTTACCTGGGGGAAATCCATAGCCGTTATAGTGCAATAGCTTAATAAGGAGACCCACTAACCAGGTTTGGGTGCCCACAGAATCTATGGGTCACATTAGGGTTTCATCCTCTGAGACCTTAAGTGTTTTGGAGTCTGACTGATTTCACTTACAATTAGTTTCACTATTATCTTGCAAACCCCAGTAGTTTGTTAAAAAGAAAACACTATTCCTTTAAAAGAAACATCAGTTCTCAGGAGGCAAGAGAATTTTTTTAAAAATCAAAATGCATGAAAGACTTATGAGTCACTGATATCACCAAGTAGCATCTAAAGCAAACAAGCTGCTATCGCTACACAACATGAAAGACCAGACCTGGCAGGCATCATGCATGGGGAATTCCATTTTCAAAGCTAAAAAGGTTATATTAACACAGTGCCGGTGCTTTAATTCCCATCTCATCCTTGGAGCCCAATTGAACATGCACTGTTTTTGTGTGGAGGGAGGGGGACTGATTAGTGGAATGATGTGCCTGGGCAAGAGTGGTGGGGTGTGTGGATTGCTAAGGGCTGCCGTTCCCTTAGGAACATAAGATATGGCAATGGGAGCCAGTCAAGATATTTTAGAAGGAGTGTTTAGATGTGTGCAGTCTGTCATTCCTTCTGGACCTCCCACTTGTCAACCCAATTTGATGGAGCATGTCAGCCATCCCCCTGGTCTGGTGGTGCAATTAGTGAATGCAACTTGATTGTAAATGAGGCGGCTGACATGGCATGCATTACTGAGACCTGGATGGGCAAACGTGGGTGGGGTGTTATGCTGTGGTACCCAGGGTTACCTACAGAGGTACTCCATGCAGCAAAAGCACAAACCAGCGGGGCAGGGGGGAAGAGAGTTCACTATGGTCAATAGAGATTGTATCCCACTCAACAGGGGGCCAATTTGCTCTGTGAACAGGTTTGAAGGCTTGTTCCAGACACTGGGCCTGTGAGCCACCACAAGGTGCTGCTACACCAACCACCCCACTGCCCACTAGTCTTCCTGACCAAGTTGCTGGGGATTGTTTCAGAGGTGATGTTGAAGAATCCCTCTACTGTGGTGTTAAGTGACTTCACCATCCACACTGAGGTAGTCTCTGGTGCACCAGCTCAGGACTTCATGGCCTTGAAGGCAACAGCAGGGCTGTCTCAATACATCACAGGCACAGCACGTTATAAGATATACCCTTGATCTGGTTTTTGCAACAGAGTGGGTAGACGGAGATCTGTTCAGGCTTGATGTAAGCTTATTGTCATATACAGATCATTCCCTGTGAAATTTGGGCTGTACCCCCTCCCCCTGTAGGGATGGTGGCAGGGGTATAGCGACAGGGGGGCAAATGAGGGCATTGCCCCCCGAAGGATAATTCTGCCCCTACCAATGAAATTTTCCTTCAGTCCCCAAATTTCTAGCATTGCAGTAACTTAAAACTTCAGTTAAGCTTTTAGAAATACAGTTTAGGCATCCAAAGAGAGGGGCAGGACAAAGTTATCAAGGGAATGTAAACACAGCAAATACAAAAGTTAAAAATGTGAATGAAGTGAATACAAATCTTGATGGATGGGAGAAGGAGCTGGCAAACCTTAGGATTTGCCACTGGAGGAAGGGAAGTCGGGAAGGATAGTATTGTGATGCACTGCTCAGACTGCCTCTGTAGGCTGTGGGTGCTATTAGTGCATCTGGTGGGCGTGCCTAGGTTCTTGGGCCTAACTGTGCAGCAGCCTAGCCTAGTCCAGAGCAGGACCTGAGAAGAAGCAGAGAGGTGAGTGAGCTGGCTCTCCAAGGCCCAGGAAGCCTCATGAGACCTTATTAACTTAGCCAAGACAATGGGGAGCGGGCATATTGTGTGTGTGTGGGTCTAGGGGGCATTTCTTCCCCAGTTTGTTAAAAAAGTAGAAAAATATATCCTTTCCATTCTTTCAAGCTGATTTCATTTCAAAATGGTTTTGAAGAGTATAATGTTGCTACAAGCCTTAGTTGCAACAGTTTTAGACCTCCACCCAATTGTGCAAATGATACATAAATAATTCACCTCATTTAACTGTTCTCGTGCAAAGTTATGTACCACCGAAATAGGGCCATTAGAAGTCTTGTTAGCTGGCTGGCCTAGGGCCTTTCTGTAGAACAGAGATTGTGTGCTCATACAGTTAATTCTAGCACCTGTAGTTTGGAGAGACGTATAATTCCTATGTGCCATGCTGTCAAGCATTTCCTTATGAAAAGTGATGTTTATAGGTATAAATTTAATTTTTAAAGTGAAACTTCTCTTAATTGCTTTCCTGGCATGGCAAAGGAGACCAGGGTAGTTAGTTCTAGTAAGCAGCTGTCTCAGGAGAACTGAACTCACAGTTCAGGAGCTTACTAAGACCTTGTACCTGTACAAGGAAGCCTTTCCATGCATGTATACTTTATACGCTGTAGGACTCACCTTTGGTGCATCTACAGCTATGTGTGAAAATTCATTCTCAACTTTTGACACATGTGCTAACACCATGCAGGAGTTCAATGCTTCATCAGAGAAAAGCAAACTTATTAATCTTCGCTTTTTAAAGTAACATATTTGAAGGAATTTCAAGTGAACGGCTCCTCTGCAAGTTTGCAGAGAAATCACGACACATTAGGCTTCATCAGCAATTCAGATCATTATGGTAGGACGACCTGCACAATATACATTTACTTCCTAGTCACTGTTATTTAGTTTACACAACTATTTTGCATGTGGAAAATAAATTATTTTAAATTATTTTGCTTTTTTGCAAACTTCACAAGTTATAGTTCCTAATTAAATGCACAAATTGGGGTTTATTTTTGTTATTACCTATGAAAATGTTTCCCCCCCAGAAATCTCTTTTACAGTGACTGATGCCCCAACCCTTCTGCCCCCTCCATTTTTGTCTCTGCTCACTCAATGAAAATTGTCTTGCTACACTCCTGGGTGGTGGGCCCATTGAGATGGTCCACCCCCAGAGACTTAGGGATACTGAAGTATTCCTGAAGCTGTAGAAGATTTTCCAGCTCATAGAGCTGGTGCTCCTGTCAAGATCCTAGTGTCACTTTGAAGTAGGAGTGAATGATCACTCCCAATCACCCTTTCCAATGCTGTGGGCTCCATGCAGCCTGCTGGCATTTGGGGGGGGTATTGTGAGCAATGAAACAAGAAGGACAATATCTGGAGCAGCAAAAGTTATAAATTATATTAATCATACAAAACTGGTTTAAATCAGACATTTTAAAAAACAAAGGAACTATATTTTCTATTGTTAAAAAGAGTGTACTTCATTGCAACACAATGGGAAATAACAATGGTGCCACAATTCCTCTCTCAGGTAGATTCAACACCACAACACGGGATTTGGGAATTAGTCACCTGTGGGCTTCATACACTGCAAGGTGGAAGATGCTGAAATTGCATGGTGATCTATATAGTCCTCCTGCCCCCGCTCCGTTTGCCATTCTACCTTAGTGGAGAAGTCACATCTCCTTTTGAATACATAAAGTACATACAGTGCCTTGCAAAAGTAATCAGACCCCCAACCAATGTTCTCATATTACTGAATTACAAATGGGTACATTGCAATTTCATTCTGTATGATATTTTATTTTGAAACACTGAAACTCAAAATCAATTATTGTAAGGTGACAATGTTTGTAATTCCAATCTCGGTTCAGGCCTGGCTATGCCCTTGGGAGCAGTCATCAGGAGATTTGGGGTGAGATGTCAGCAGTATGCTGATGATACCCAGCTCTATTTCTTTTTAACATCTGAATCGGGAAAGGCCATGAAAGCCCTGGACTGGTGCCTGGACTTGGTAGTGGGCAGGATGAGGGCCGATAAACTGCGCCTGAATCCTAGCAAGACAGGGGTGCTATGCGTTGGTGGTTCCCAAGTTCAGATAACAAGTCAGCTGCCTGCTTTGGATGGGGTCATATTCCCTCTGAAAGAGCAGGTTGGTAGTGTGGGGGTGCTCCTGGATCCATCCTTGCCGCCAGAGACCCAGGTGATCTTAGTGGTTAGAAGTGCCTTTTACCAGCTTTGGCTAGTAAGACAGCTGTGGCCCCTCGCTGGACGGGGATAGCCTGGCCACTATTGTCCATGCATTGGTAACCTCCAGACCTGATTACTGTGACGCACTCTATGTGGGGCTGCCCTTGAGGTTGGTCCGGAGTCTGCAGCTGGTGCAAAATGCAGCGGCGAGACTGCTCACTGGGGCAAGGTATCGCCAACATTTCATCCCACTGCTGAAAGAATTGCACTGGCTGCCCATTAGCTACCGGGCTAAGTTCAAGGTGCTGGTTTTGGTGTACAAAGCCCTATGCAGCTGGGGACCAGGATAACTGAAACATTGTCTTACCCCTTATATACCCAGTTGATCACTGTGCTCTGCAGGTGAGGGCCTCCTGCAGATATAATCTTATCAGGAGGTCTGTTCCAAACAACATAGGAAGTGGACCTCTAGTGTTGTGTAATTCCCTCCCCTTAAATATTAGACAGGTACCATCTCTGTTGTCTTTTCAGTGCCTACTGAAGACCTTCCTCTTTCAACAAGCCTTTTAAGTAGAGACCTTATTCTAATCTGTATCTGTGTTGGAATTGCTTTTTAAGTTGTTTTTAAAGATTTTTTGTTTTAATATGTTTTTAAAGATATTTTTTGTTTTAATGTATTTTAAAGTCTATTTTTAAGATGTTTTAGAGTGTTTTAGTGTTTGTTGTTGCCCTGGACTCCTTCAGGGAGGAAGGGCAGGAAATAAAGTCCCAACTGGCTAGTAGTGCTTATGTTCAGTTTAGACTGATTTGCCAGCTACAGCCATTCCTGGACTGGGATACCCTGGCCGCAGTTGTCCATACACTGATGATTTACGGCTGTAATAAACTGTACCTGAGGTTGCCCTTGAAGATGGTCTGGAGGCTGCAGTTAGTGTGAATGCAGCTGCTAGGCTGGTAAGTGGGGAAGCCTGATGGGACCATGTGTCACGAGTCCTGAAAGCATTGCAACAACTGCCAGTGAGCTACTGGGTACAATTCAAGGTGTTAGTACTAGCATTTAAAGTGCAAAATGGCTTGGGACACACAAATATCTGGTATCCAGAGCACACCCTTGTCCCGATTTCTTGGATGAGTTTCAGTTGGTGCAGCTTGAGGACGTTGACAAGGTGCTTGGACAGGTTTGTGCAACCACTTCTGTGCTGGATCCTTGCCCTTCTTGGCTAATAAAAGCTAGCAGGGATGGAACAGTCGGCTGGGCCAGGGAAGTGATTAATGCCTCTCCGCGAGAGGGGGTGGTCCCTGGCTGCCTGAAAGAGGCGGTAGTGAGACCACTCCTGAAGAGACCCTCCTTGGACCCAGAAAATCTTAATAACTATAGGCGAATAGCAAATGTTCCATTGCTCGGCAAGGTCCTTGAACGAGTGGTGGCAGGCCAGCTCCAGACACTCTTGGATGAGACCAATTATCTGGATCCATTTCAGTCGGGGTTCAGGCCTGGTTTTGGCATGGAAACAGCCCTGGTCGCCCTGTATGATGACCTCTGTCGGGAGAGAGACAGCGGGAGTGTGACTCTGTTGATTCTCCTTGATCTCTCAGCGGCTTACAATACCATTGACCATGGTATCCTTCTGGGAAGACTGGCTGAGTTGGGAGTGGGAGGGACTGCACGGCGGTTGTTCTGCTCCTACTTGGCGGGTTGGCTCCAGAAGGTGGTGCTTGGGGAACACTGCTCGGCACCCTGGATTCTCCAGTATGGGGTTCCGCAGGGGTCAGTTCTGTCCCCCATGCTGTTTAACAACCGTTGGATGTGGTCATCTGCAGCTTTGGAGTGTGTTGCCATCAGTATGCTGATGACACGCAACTCTATTTCTCCTTTTCATCTTCTTCAGGTGAGGCTGTCAATGTGCTGAACCGGTGCCTGGCTGCGACAATGGACTGGATGAGGGCTAATAAACTGAGGCTCAATCCAGACAAGACTGAGGTGCTGCTAGTGGGTGGTTCTTCTGACCGGATGGTGGATGTCCAACCTGTCCTGGATGGGGTTGCACTCCCCCTCAAGGAGCAGGTTCGTAGCTTGGGGGTTCTCCTAGAACTATCTGCCACTTGAGGCTCAGGTAGCCTAGGTGGCACGGAGTGCCTTCTACCAACTGCGGTTGGTGGTCCAGCTACACCCCTATCTGGACAGGGATAACCTGGCTTCAGTTGTCCATGTTCTGGTAACCTCCAAGTTAGATTACTGCAATGTGCTCTATGTGGGGCTGCCTTTGAACACGGTTCGGAAACTGCAGCTTGTGCAAAATGCAGGGGCCACGTTGGTAACAGGGACCAGATGGTTCGAACATATAAAACCGATTCTGGCCCGCTTGCATTGGCTGCCTGTATGTTTCCGAGCTCAATTCAAGGTGCTGGTTTTAACCTATAAAGCCTTACAAGGCTTAGGACCACAGTACCTGATGGAACGCCTCTCCCAACATGAACCTACCCGTACACTACGCTCAACAGCAAAGGCCCTACTCCGGGTGCCTACTCCAAGGGAAGCTGGGAGGCTGGCAACAAGGGAGAGGGCATTCTCAGTGGTGCCCCCCAAATTATGGAATGATCTCGCTGATGAGGTGTGCCTGGCGCCAACACTGTTATCTTTTTGGCGCCAGGTCAAAAGTTTCCTCTACTCCCAGGCATTTTAGGATGTTTTTAAATTGTTTTTTAAAAAATGTGTTTTTAAATTTGTATGTTTGTTTTTAATTGTCGTAAGCCTCCCAAAGAGCTTTGGCTATGGGGCGGTATACAAATACAATCAATCAATCAATCAAAGAGTGCCTTCCCCAGCATCAACTATCTCAGACCCTATGATTGGAAGGTGAACCCTTGTTGGTGGTGCCCCCACTGAGCGCTGCCCAGTTGGTGCTGACCTGTGACAGGGCCTTTTCAGTGGTGGCTCCCCGTTTGTGAAATGACTCCCCAGTGAAGTGTTTGTCTCCATCACTATTAACATTCAGGGGGGATGTGAAAATTCCTATTTACACATTCCTAATTATTATTATTGTTGAGATTTTTAATGTTTTAATGTATTTGTATGTTTTTATTTTGTATGTCGCCCAGAGTGGCTGGACAGCCAGCCAGATGGGCGACTAATAAATTTAATAAATAAATAAATACCCAGGTATTTGATGGCTGACGGGGACTGTTCCCTGGCAATCTGAAGATCATATAAGAAAGAATGTTTTTAAGCTGTGTTTTAGAACATTTTAACTGTGTTCTAGAATGGTTTTAATTGTAATTGTATTTTTGGAATGTTTTAACTTTTTTTATTATGTTTTTATTTTTCTTGTTAAATTGTTTTGTTTATGTTTGCCATCCTGGGCTCCTTTGGGACAAAGAAAGGGATATAGATTAAATAAATAATCATAATCATAAATACAAGTGAAGAGACCAGGAAACTGTTTGAAAGTAGCTAAATTAGGCTAGACAGACTTTAACTAAAAGCCTCTTTTTATTTTCTAGAAGCAACATTCTGCCTCTTCCATTTGCTGTCTTCCTTTCTTTTTTATTCTTAATAAACTTCATAAGAGAGCCAGTGTGGCATAGTGGTTAGAGAGTTGGACTATGAGCTGGGAGACCAGGGTTCGAATCCCCACACAGCCATGAAGCTCCCTGGGTGACCTTGGGCCAGTCACTGCCTCTCAGCCTCAGAGGGAGGCAATGGTAAACCCCCTCTGAAAACCCTTTACCATGAAAACCCTATTCACAGGGTTGCCATAAGTCGGAATCGACTTGAAGGCAGTACATTTTTTAAACTTCATAAAATGTGGTTGTTTGGGTCTAGGGTGCAGTTGTACCAAAACCCTCCCTCATCACTTCGTTCATACTGTGTGTGTGTGACTGGGATTGAGAAAAGCAAGCTGATCTCCAGGGTGATGCAGATAAATTGGATGCTATCTCTGCTTTCCCTAATAAGCATTTGCCCTGGATCCCTGGAAATATTCCTGTCCAGGGTTAGAGAGAGGATAAAGTGTGTGGTAGCAGGCTATTTGACTTGCACTACAGCTTATGGCAATAACCTTACAAAGTTATGCTCTTTCATGCATTTGGATGATGAGAAAGTAGTATTGTGTTTCAGTGAATATCCAAAGACAACATGGTAGCCACCCAAGGCTCTACATCCCATGGTTTGTTTCAGTGTTGCTTTGGAAACATGAAACTCTGAATCATGTGGGGCCAGGTTAAATCATTTTGTTCCTTTCCAAACCAGTACTGCCACCTTTCCATCCATCTGCTACCTAGGTAATGAGAGATTGAAACTTTGGAGAGGGGGGAGGGAGGAAAAGCATCTCCCACTCAGCCTTGGTCATATAAGAATTGGGTCTTTACCCTCTAAACAAGAGGTGGACAGCAGTAAAAGTCACATGTATTCAGGAGCAAGTTTGTCCCAGCATTCAAGGCAACATCCTTTTAGCACTACAGCACGCTATCTTAGCTGGACACGATGAGTCAATTTACATAATTTACTAGTTTCTTATAAATGCAAAATCTCACAAATTAAAAAGAAACAAACTAGCACAACAGGTAGAAAAACTAGTCCTGCCTACTCCGTTTTTTTTATTTACAGGGAGGTCTTTGGGGTTTTTGTTTTAAATATTAAGGAGCATTTAAAACATGGTACCCCTATCTGTACCTGCACCATGAGGTTTATTTATTTATTATTTGGTTTATATCCCGCCCTTCCTCCCAGCAGGAGCCTAGGGCGGCAAACAAAAGCACTAAAAACACTTTAAAACCATAAAAGCAGGCCTTAAAATACATTAAAACAAAACAACTTTAAGAACATTTCTTTTTAAAAAAGCTTTAAAATCTTTTTTTTAAAGGGTTAAAAACATATTGTTTTAAAAAAAGGTTTTAAAAAACGTATTAACATAAGAAGAGCCTGCTGGATCAGGCCAGTGGCCCATCTAGTCCTGCATCCTGTTCTCACAGTGGCCAACCAGGTGCAATTCCAACACAGATGCAGACACAGATGGCAGTTGTGCCATCCATTCTACCACCTCATTCTTTTGCGCATATAGATAGTGCTTCAGAAATGTATGTTATTGAGAGAGAGAATTCAGAGCTTGTGTTTTACTTTATGATTTCAGAAGAACAAGAATCAGCAGCTACACTTTTAAAAGAACACAAGCAAAACAAAATCCCCTGCTGTCAAGGCATTATAATGATTTCCTCAGGAATTCCTTCCCAATTGTTTATTCTGAAAACAAACTTAAACTGAGATTCAAGCCAAGAATACCCCAGAGAACTTCAAACCCTTTTGAAACAGTGTTTTATGCTACCCAAAGTATCCTTTACACATTGCTCCGAATCCCACTACCTGCAACTTCGTGAGCAAAGGTCCCAAACTATATTCAGTCCAAGTGATCCTGTTTACAGAAATATGGCTGCACTTATTCGATATCTACTTCAAATCAGAACTACAACACCCCTGTTGTAACGGTGGAGCAACATAGCAGCAAAGTGTGAAAGATGAGAAGTCCCTAATTCAAATCTCACCTTAGCCACAAAAGCACTAGGAAAGGCTATTTTCTTTCTCAGCTCTCCCATCTGCAATATGGGGATAGTAATACCCTAATACTTTACAAGGCCATTGTAAAGGTAACTGATATAATGCATGTGAAGCACTATGAACACTAACACCACAATCTAAATGTTTAAAATATCACCACTCATTGGAAATAACCCTCCCCTCACACCAAAAAGAGACAGACAAATCTCT